>NC_087138.1:5005000-10005000 GCF_030705265.1 Helicoverpa armigera | reverse complement strand
TTAGTTCCAGTCACTGATCACGCCTACCGTAAGTTGCTTGACCTACAAGAAGGCACCTGACCTACCTTCCTTATGGCATCTCCGCTGTCTTTCCTTCCTCCGTTGTCAATAATAAATCGTTGTAAAGTAGATAGATTTGTGTTTTAGTTCACCGGATAGTATAAAATAAATGTATGTAGTTGTTTTTTGTTTTAAATGGACCATTTATTTATTGTACATTGTGTAGGTTTTTGTGTACTTAATTTAATGCATATTGCCTGTATTTGAGTTTCACAGTGTCTGTAAATAATTAAGTACTAAATATAATTGCCAATTAACTACAGATTTAATAGGCTTTTACTGTCATAGATGTTAATAAATTCATGTAAAGTAATAGTCTGATGGTGAATTCTGAGATATTTAAACAATAATATCTCCATTAATATTATGTTGATTTATAATTATTAACTAGACTTTTGAGTGATTACAATTAAATGTTAAAGTTAGAACCACTATTTCAATGAATAAGTTTAGCATGCAAATAAAATAAATTAAATTCAAAGCTCTTAAAAGCAATATCGTTAATATGCAAATTGAAATAAACAATACATTTTAACTGCCTTTTCTTTAATTATAGTTTACTCATAAAGTTTGGTAAATATACTGTAAAGTTAGTATTTTTTTTTCATCACCGGTCGACTGGCTTTCAAATCAGCAATTTTTTAAAGTGTATATCCAGATAAATAACTTTTATTTTCTTCCCATAATCCACTACTATTTAAAAATACATAATCAAAAATTAGAAGAATAAGAACGTAGGTATATTTACGAGGAACATGGTTGTACTATATGTCTACAATAATTAAGTCTACAATCCAATAAAATAAAATAAAAATATTTCTTAACATAATATGATACATTTTCTCAGCGTTATTTCCACCCAGTGCGTCCACAACAATCAGTTACGATTTGTCTTGCTCACTTGGATAGAAATCGGTTTCTACAAACAAACAATAATAACTACAAATAAATATTGAAACTAGTTCTTTTCTTTACGCGATAGACTGTAGTTCTCATTTAATTTTCTTTTTTAACGTTCTGTTTTGCTGAATGTAATTTGAAAGGCAAATTGTTTTGCTGCTGTTACTGCATAATATTGCTTTCTATAAAGAATTTAATAAAGATAAATTACTGTTACTGTATTGTATGAACTTATTGTTTCTTTTGTAATTTAAAGTTCGTTATTTTAAAGGTTGCGTAGAAGTGCCTTTAGGAGTATTCTCATACACAGGTGTGGACTTTAAGAGGTATTTATCTTGTATTCAAAATATTTCAATTCTATTCCTGAGAATTTAACTTAATAACAAATTCATAATAGCAGCAACAAAAGCTGAAATCGAATTATTTTTTATGTGTTTTCATGCCAGCCATACATATACTACTTGTGTATAATAACACCATAATTAAACACTATTTTAACAACTACAGCACTGCACTTACTGAAAAACATAAACACACAAACATGTCCAATACACCTCATAATAAATTCATACTTAAACAGAATCAGATAAAAATCACACGGCCGCCATATTTTAAACGAGTGTACAATCACCCCTAATTATAATAACGACCGGCGATTTCCATTTAAAATGAGGTCCTACTGTAAATCGTAAATATTGCTCCATTGAAATGTCCACGCTACAAAATATTGCTCGAGCAAAACGGCCGAGTTATAACACATTGCTCGGGTAAAACGGCCGAGCTATAAAATCTGGATATTACGTCACGTCATGCGATCACGGGCAATCAGTGACTGACGCAGATTATTTAATGAGGAACTCGGAATTATTATTTTGATTGTGTTAACTATATTAAATGAAGTGAATCATGGTTTACGATTCAGATATTTTCATGGTTACATTACTTTTTAAAGAGACTTGATTTCACCGATTTTTATGAGGGTTGATTCGGCAGTATAATAAAGCATATTTGAGATTAGCAGAAAGACATAATATGTATACAAAATGTTTGCGGAAAATTGTAATATTAATGTTGCTCTTAGCCTGGGTAGCATTACAAAGCATCTTCTTCTTCTTCTTAGCGTTTATCCCGTCTTGTGACGGGGTCCGCTTTCCGTATCTTCTTCTTCCAGTTCGCTCTATTCTGGACATCTTCCTCTTCGAGTTCGCAGCATTGCAAAGTATACCTACCTTAAAGTCTAGTTCGATCCTTTTATTTGACAACATCGCACACAAAAAATCTACCACTCAGAGGAAATTCTTCAAATAATATTTCCTGATAATAAAACCCATCATGTTTCCGTCGTATATCAACAGGTGACGCCACCTGCGCAGCTAGTATTACATGTCTTGGAGCCGATGAGCGTCTCTGACACATTGAGACATGTGTCTTACATATTGATCGAGTATTCACTCTATTATATGGTGTTTTATGTGGTAACTCTTTTTATAAGCAAGTATGTATTATGTTATATTATAGAGTAAGAAGAGAAGACAAAATCATTATGTATTTATACAACCTTTTCTCAACTATGTTGGGGTCCACTATAAGTCCAGTTGTGCATCCAACTGACTGCGCACCAGCTTTTTACATCTAGTGACTGCTTATCTAACCTCGTAAAAACCGTTACCTTGGCAACCCGACATCATTTGGTAAGACCGACTTCTGACTATCGGTAACGACTGCCAAAGATGTAGAAAAAATAAATGGATGCATTAGTTTAAGGTACCTTCTGCCACACTGAGGAACTCGTCATAACAAAATGGTCACCAATCCACGGATCGACAGCCCCAAGTTTTAAAATTATGACGGATCCACACCTACGGCTGTCAGTTACCAACGTAAGAACACTAATATAACTAACAATTCTCTCAAAGACAATTCTGATCAAAATTTATATTCAGTCCAATACAACTTTAAACTACTTAGCCAATACCTATCTATTCCTACCAAGGAACAAGCAACTATCAAACTACATATCTATAAATAAGTTGTACCAAGTATACATTTGTAAGTACATGGCAAAGAGGAAACTTGTTAACTAATCCGAAACTTATTCAATACACTTGGAACGAGTGAAACTGAAAACTTGAAACGTCCCCCATGGACCGATTAAGCACGGGATACGAAAGTGCCCGTCACTATTTTGCTTCTGTATTTAGAACTCTGACGACCGCTCGTCATAGTTATAGTCATATTTTATGGAATCGAATGTTGCGAAATAAACCGCAGTTATAAGGGCAGTTGAAAGTTACTAATATTAAGCCTTTGTTGCCAAAATTTTTTCGGTCCTTGAGCATGCATCCCGTTATAGGTAGCTCTCGTGTCAATAAATACTATGAGCTATATTTTTTCTTTTTCTTTCAGAGATAAAATGAATGTCCGGTCCGATTAGTAAACATAAGTACTATTAAGGGTTGAGGAAAAGGTTTATTTCAAGAAAAAGCTGAATGAACGCCTCCTGCATGTTGTATTACGTAATCAATTCGAGTTGTGAATATCTTCTACTTTACTGTGCAGACTTGAATGTGTGTTTTTATTGTTATTTCATATCCAGTTGTCAGCAAATCCAAGATAGTCCACATTTCGATAGAATTAACAAGTTAGTTGCAGAATTAAATTTAAATTGTTACGTAGAAGGATATCGTTGATACTGTTACGAATTTTTGGAATAGTAATTAAGATAAAAGTTTTTGAATTCAAAATGAATTTACCCTTCGTTGACCGGAGTCTGAAAAAACTAGAACGCACACTTGAATTTAAAGTGGTAGAAAAATAATTTCGCCTAGCAATTCTTAGCTTAGATTTTTCGTAGTTGGGTTACGTAACTCTAAGACTAAATTGGAAGATCTTTATCCTGATTTTGTAAGTAAAATAGGGTACAAATTGATTTTATAAATCTGATTTTTCTGTGTGAAAGTTAAGAATGTGTGATTGTTATGAGAATGACTTTAGACTCTTATGCATTTTGTTAGTCATGGAAATACACAAACTTTAACTGATGATCTCTATAAATAGAACACAAGAAATGTTTATGACATTATTTGTAGTATTAGCTATTTAGATTAATTGTATTTGAATCTACTTATGTACTTCCTTATATATCTACTCCCGTATGTACTCCCCTTATGTACTTCCCTTATGTACTCCACTTATGAATATCTTATGTACTCCCCTTATGTACCTCCTCTCATACTTTATTATGTTCTCCTGTTATGTGCACCCTTTATGTACTTCCTTATATACTCCCTTTATGTACTCCCCCTATATACTTTATTATTTACTCCCATTATGTACAACCCTTATATACTGACCTTATGTACTTCCTTATGCACTCCCCTTATGTGCTTCCTTATATACTTTATTGTGAACTCCTACATTTTAATCCATTATCTTCTCTGATCTACAGAATTTCTTATACACTTCCTTTTATACTTCCTTATGTATTCCCCTTATAAACTTTCTTTTGTACTCCCTTTAATTTTATTTTTGATAGTCACAACTTTGTCTTTAAACAATCATAGTAAGTATGATAACAAATTGAGATTTTTTGGTACGATTGAACTATATAAATAAAAAACACTAATTGAAAAATTCTGTACGATCTTCCCAGCCACTCTTTCTATACAATAAATCGCGAAATAAAAGTAAAACAGTTGACAGTTCATCAGTCTTCGTAGACGCGACCAGAGTCACTCACGAAGTCAACAATTAATGGCTCAGAGAAAACTTTGTTATGTTCTCACTAAAAGGATTACAATAAATTAGATTAATTTGTTGAAGTTTTATTAGTATAATTTTTATGTCCATAATATGAAATTCTAGTTGTTTCTTGCAGGTCGAATCGGGAAATCATTCCCGCACCCTGATAAAAAGTAGCTCCTTTCTAGTTCAGACAGACAGTCCGTCAGTTGGCCCGATGGTTCGGACATATTTTTTTTAAGTAAATTGTTAATCCAATCAAGTTTTCAGTTGGTCTGATACCAGTCAATACCTTGATCCTTGTGATGTTCGTACCTACCACCATTCAACTTCATACCAATTTATTAGTCCAAACATACTATCTTATGACTAAAGTTTGTAGTCTGCTCTTACCCTCGTATAATATTAGGTAGTTTCGATTTTTCTTATTACTGCTTATTAATAGAATTATGTTTCACTTCTAAATAACTTGCAGCCTTCCTAAATGAGCGTTAATTGTTCAGATAAACGCTAATTGTCAGTCGTTTCAGTGTGCGCCCGAGATTGACGGAAAATTTGCAAATTATGGCGGCGTGATGACTATAATCTTGTTGTATGAGTTGGTAATTAGATTCAAGAGATTTATTGTGGAAAATAACAAGCAATGTTTTTATTCAATAGAAGGTGCATGCAATTGATTCAAAATTATAATTTTAGCACACATTCGGAGAACAGTTAAATAAAAACATTTCATAAACTCTATTATAATAATTGAAGTTTACTACATTTGTATATTTTTTCCTTTTTAGGAAGACAATTTTTTTTTCCTTTTTAGGAGACACCATCCTAAAAATCCATTCAAAAACACCATAGACCAATTAATCCAAAATACAATAGCGCCTTAAAAAACTCGTTTAATAACGTCACTTGTTTCAGTCACAAAACGGCTATTCTTGGGGTAAAAAAGTCCCCGAAAAACCGTTGGAAGTGAATTGTAGTTACCAAAAACTTGTGAAGCGCGACTAAAATTGCAAGTGTTAACTTTCTGCATCCAGTCTCGGGGATGGAGAAGAATGCTTAAAAAGCCTCTCGGAAAACTTTAACTGCTGTACTTACTTCGATATTAAATAACTAGATATGTCAGAAAGGTTAAAATACACCGTGATATATCGAAAATAAAAATATTGCTTTTAGTTCTTCATCGTTAATTTTTTGCCTGCGTTGTAATGTGATTTTTGACTAGTGTACAGTAAGAATCTGTAGTTAAACATTTACATAAAAACTTTTACTTAAATTTATACATACTTACCGTTACCGATGCTATAATCTAACTTAAAACTTTTTTCATATTATAAAATTGGTTGATAAGGTCAGCTAAGTACTCAGGCAATAACAAACTCAAATATGTGGCTATGTATTTTAGTTTTTAAATCAATTCGTTTCTAAAAATAATCTCTAGACTGAACTGTCTTGCACATTCCAGTATATCTACATCCATCAAGTGCAGTAACAAGGTTTTTTTCCCATTTTCAGTCTTTTATGTCGCCCACCGTTGTCGCGCGGCATTTTAAATAGTCCAGCTAATTTTATGCTTTCTTCCTAGATATTTAAAAAATGCAAACTCCTTTATATAACAATGAACGTTGTTAGTTTACCCGGGTTCTCATTAACCGGTACACCCGCTTCTTTGCTGCGGAGATTTTTATCCGTTATCATATTTTACCTTAACCGGTTCTTGGAATTCTGATAGTTAAGTAAACCTGGTTTTGTAATATCTTCTTTGTAGACCTAATTGGGGGCAAAGAATTTGATGATTAGAGAAAAGTAAAATTATAATGTTCAAATATTATTAAAATACAGCCCCGGTGACTAGACTTAAAACAGCCAAAGAATTGATCAGCAAAATAAAGTTTTCACGAATCCCCAAACGTTAGAACAAACTTTTAAACACCAATCACAAACAGTTACTCCATCCAATTAGTTCTAAATCCCTCCAATTGAACCCGGAAGCTTAATATCATAATGGAATATATTTTAATGGATCCATTTGTCAAACGCCAAGTTGGATCCAACGGTTGATGTCTCAATCAAATGGCCAACATTTCTCTCAAGTTTTCAAGCAATTGTGTCGAAAGATCATAATAAATTGGTATGATTTGTAAAGGACCCCAGGTTTGCTGTAAAAACAAAATTGATGGTCCCCAATAAAAATGTTTTGATGGATTTTCGGGTGATCACTGTGGTCATTATTTTTGATAGAGGACCGTTCCTTGTGATAAAAGTCTTCATGTAAATTATTATGATATCACTTAGCTTGGTCGTTTACATTTTTTGGGTATAAATTACCTACGTAATTGAAATCTCTACTTTTTTTAGGGACTATTAATATTGGCAAGAGAATCTGGTTCGTTTCAGGTAGTCAGTTTCTTTATGTAAAATCTAATACTAAAGAGCATCTAGTGACTCTGGAAAACTCTGGTGGAAGCAGAGTGACTAGATAGATAGAGAGGTAAATATAATTATTACACTAATATTATTGGTGTGAAAATATGAATAGATATGTCACGTATGTAAATCCTGCACGGAAAAACTGCCGAACTGCTGGTTTCTAGCGTAACTATGAATATGGCTGGTACCCATATCACAAAAACATATAGGCTATTTTATACTCCTGTTTGGAAAGTAGTTCCTCCGGTATGCGGAATTTTTCATAATCTACAAAGCCGTCCAAGCGAGACGAGCGGAAAAACAATTTAATTACCGCCACGAGTTAATTACCTAAAGCGTTGCAAGTACAAGTTGCAGGACAACCGTACGGCTAAGTAGTGGTTACCGTTCGTTGTCGGTTGAGCGTGAAATCTGCTGGCTAAGTATGCAAAGTTTCGTGGTACAAGGATGTAGGGGGACTGGATGGTCCTTAGAATTCTGAAGTTTTTCAAATGAATTTGTAGTAGATAAGTAAATTGAGAAGTCGTGGTGGCCTAGTGGGTAAAGGACCAACCTCTCAAGTATGAGGGCGCGGGTTCGATCCCAGGTCAGGCAAGTACCAATGCAACTTTTCTAAGTTTGTATGTACTTTCTAAGTATATCTTAGACACCATTGACTGTGTTTCGGATGGCACGTTAAACTGTAGGTCCCGGCTGTCATTGAACATCCTTGGCAGTCGTTACGGGTAGTCAGAAGCCAGTAAGTCTGACACCAGTCTAACCAAGGGGTATCGGGTTGCCTGGGTAACTGGGTTGAGGAGGTCAGATAGGCAGTCGCTTCTTGTAAAGCACTGGTACTCAGCTGAATCCGGTTAGACTGGAAGCCGACCCCAACATGATTGGAAAAAGGCTCGGAGGATGGAGGATGAAGTAAATTGAGAAGAAAACAGAAAATGTAAAGGTATTGAGTAGATAGTTTATAGTATAATGTTTGTAATGACTTACCGACTTCTCTGTATTGTGTGATTAGGTATTGGATTGATTTTAAACGCAATGTTTTCTGTCGGCATTTCTGTTAAAAAAATATTACAACGTCTCTATTTTTTTGTACATAATTTTTACTGGTATTAAAAGTGTATCTATAAATTGTTTCAATTTCATTATAGGCAGGTACCTCATTTTGCCTTATAACCATAAGTTTAGCTGTTGTGGTTAAGATCTTTGGCTGTACTGATTAAACCATCACACCCAACACTGCCACTTCATTCCACTCTAAATCTTCGCATTTACGCGTCACTCTAATATTTTACGTGAATGTTACGAGTTGCCAGTTCAGTGCTACACGCCGTAAGACAGCAAACTTGTTGGCGCGGGTAATTCCTACATGTTTGTCTTGCGCCCTTTGAAACTTGCCGCGATATGTTGCAGATAGTTTTAACCAGATACCACCGAATTTGTACATTGATTAGAAAGTTTGTGTGGGTTGCAAAAAGAGAGGAAATGTATGCTTACCGTGGTCGTATAGAAATTGTGTGATGATAATTTGTCTCATCGGCATTGGCGTTTTAATATCCACTTTGCAGGGACCTTAGGACACAGACCTCTTAATATACTGAGACTGGCTTAAGGCAGAATGGCGATTTCAGACTTTAAAGTCCAGTGTAGTCTCAAAGAGGTGACGGGAGGCCAGATACAGGGAGCGGTACATATGGCGCAGAACCGGACCGAGTGGAGAAGATTGACATACAGTCACGATCCTCAGCATTGAGGGAACGCCCAGAAAGAGAGAGAGTAGTCTCAATGTATGACATGTCATCGACCCGAAAGAAGAAGAAGTCCAGGTTTCTTCAGATACTGATGTCCACAAAAATGTATGTTTCGCAAATGATAACGATATAATAAAAATGAATCGGAAAATCGGGTGTCAAAATGAATTGAAAAATCAAATTAAATTTTCTAAAAGAAAATCTGTATCTTTGAGTGACAAGAAAAAATCTTGTAAAATCTGATTTGAATTGCGACGTGGAATTAGCATCAGAAGCTATTTGTGGCACCAAGATAGCTTTTATCATGGGCATGACCGCGTGGGGCCATGAAATATGTGATATTTGAATAGGCTGAAAAAGTTCATTATATGTATTTTCATAAACATGTATCTTCAGACGTGATGAGTGTTGTATGTATTGTACGTTTGTGCGCGATTATCTCACGCGTTAAAAGAACGTTTTATGTAGGTAAATAAAAGGTTTCATTTTTTTGTAAAAGAGTTTTCACTTGGCATTAATTTGTAATTGTTTCCTTATGGCCGATTTAATACTTTACTTTGAGATGAAGTTTCCAGATGTTTCCTTTTACATGAAAAATGCAAGATTTTTTAATGAAAACAATATTGCTTATTAGTATTAAACAATATAGAACCAACTATAATAACCGGATATGACTGTGATAGTAAATATTGATTACATAGATCAGTTTCTAATTAGTTTTAATTGGACGGGATTGTACCAGTAATTGGACAAGGCCTATAATTATGCTACTGTAATACCACTAGGTCTATTGATAAATAATCAATATACCTAATTAATATAGTAGCCAGTATCCTAAATTATGTGATACTTCAAATATAAAATTACTTAATGATGTTGAAACTTTTGAACTAGAGGTACGATTTGTAAAAAGTATTTCAGTGCTCAATAAACAATAATTAAAAAAAAAAATGCTTACAGTTCTCCATGCGGAAGAACCTGGTTAATACCCTCTCATAGCTTTTCATTCTTATTAAGCAATTGAAAGAAATAATAAAAGCGGTCCTCTGTCTTTTCACATGCTAACTTGAGCTTTGTAACATTAGTACTAGTAAATAAAAAAAAAACAGTCTCTCTTGGGAATAACTGCAGTAAATGATGAGTCTAGACTGCATTACTCATTTCCAATAGTAGATTTCTTTGGAATTATAATAACGTTTGTAATTCCTCAGAAATATAGGTACTTTTAGAAGACCCGCACACTGAAGACTAAACCGTCGGCCGACCTGATGGTTGCCTGTCACATTCAGTCGGTTTGATTCCGGTTAAATACCTGATCTTTGTAATGTGCGTACTTCCATTTATATTCATACTGATTGATGAGCCCAAATAATCGGCCGACTGAAAGTTTGTAGTGTGCTCTTAACGTAATCAGTCTTTTACCGTTCTTATTTCACTGTTTACAAGTTAGAAGCCCCATCTAACTTCGTGGCCGCTTATTGAAAAATGAGCACAAATATTTGCTTATATCTTTCCCATTTTGCTGCCAACGTAAAAGTGACACGCGACGGGATTTCAACGGAGATATTAAAAAGCACCGAAAAATCACTCTTGTCCGCGGTTTTAGTTCAAACCTTTTGTGCTTTTAGAAGGACAATAAGGTGACCAAACAATACTGGCTCGTTAATCATAGAATATTTGACGTCACGTCAACTTTTACGAGAATATTAATGGCGCCTAATACGAGCGGCCATTTTGAAATTTTTCATCCGACCCGCGTTTCTTTGTACCCTTCCTGTTCGCTTCCTTTGAAGGTGATTCGGAATGTTTTAATTTAGTTATTACTTTGATGTTTTTTGGGAAACTAATTTTATTGTTTGTTTACTTGTTGGGAAATATTTGTCTCCACTTAATGAGTTTTATTTTTATCTTTCTCAAGCAAATTAAATTGAATTGTGTAACAATACGTTACAATTATTATGAAACTTTTATACGAATCAAACTAGAATAAATATTGATAGCGGCTAAAAGGTAGAGCTTTAAGCTTTATCTTAGCTCCACGACTATTTTTAGGTACGTACTTACTACTTGACCAACGAGGTTTAAGCTAGAATAGTATTTTATAATGTACCTATAATTTTTCACCACAATTAATACTAATAACCGTTGTTTTCATAACACACGTTTCCACATGAATCTAATTTAAAACCTAATGAATAATGCATAATAGTGTGATGGCACTCACTTTTGTTAATTATATTCACGCCATATCCCTTTAGGGACGGACGAGATTAATAGTTTTGGTTGTAAAAAATGATGATACAAATTAGGAATGCTTTGTAAAAAAATGGACTATCATATTTAACTAAATGGAAATGAAAAGTACTTTAAATGAAAAGTAAAGTAAATATTCAATTTTTCCTATAATTAACACATCGTTGCAATAATTGCATTATAATCACTTCATTTTTCACAATGCAGACATAATAGTTAAACAGTCATTGTGTACCACGTATCATATGACTAATGGAACAGGGAAGTTATTTAAAACTGGAATTAAGTTTGTTTTTGTTACATAATTAAAAACTCTTTCCATTCCAAAAATAACTCGCATCTTAAGCAACTTAAACTTAGTACAACTTAAGTCCTTATGAATGTACTAATTACACCCTAAATGACCGTTTTTATCTAACAAGCGTGCATATAAGTACAAAACCAGTGTAGTTTTCCAAGGTTAATATGTTAGGTTAATTTCATAGTCCTTGCGTGGTCTGAAGGGTAGCTCTAATGGCCACTATCTCTTCCTGTGGGGCTCATAAAAGTTGAATGTCGTTGTAGTCGTCAAAACTAATTTCGCTGAAGGACATTTGACAACTTTTCGTGTACTTATCGTGGGCTGTTTAATGAGGTACATGTCTTTTTGTGTTGGCGTTTATGTTGCTAAATTGTACCTAGTAAGGCTCAAGTTCACGGACAACGTAAAGGTCAGTTTTCTTAAAGTAGGTAAATACTGCGTATTCTCACGTTCAATTTTAAAAAGAAACAGGTATATTATCGGTGGACTTAGAGTTCAGTGTTAGGGGTTATTTGTTATCTCCCACAGTAGACTCACCACGAATGTGTCCAGTTGGTGAAACTCAAAATTTGTAAATAAGGCTCATAAAGTGTGAAGATGAATAGTAGCGCACACGTTTCTTTTACGATCTTGCCCGTTCTTCTCCATAGGAAGCTATTTTTGGAATAGGCAACTAGAATCAAACCTGTGTATATTTTTGACATACATGAGTGCTTTTAAAGGCCTAAGTTATTTGACTTTGATTTTGATCAGCTATCAGACTGACTGAAAAGTCTCATTGGCACTTTGTTAACTTCAAAATAAACAGTTAACCATCTAGTGAGCCAACTACCAGCTAAGCAGTTTAAATTGTCACAACAGGCAAGTGTGTCATCCTTTCAAACGAACAAACATCCACAATTATAATTGCATATTATGCCATGATTCCCATAACAGCTTTACAGAGGAATTAGCATCAAATCCCTTTAATTCTCATCCCCATCAATTATCGTTAAAATCAAAGTGCGTAACGATATAAGCGATTATGAGACAAGACGTTCGCACTCGGTGATTAATTAGCACATTAGAGGAACATCTCGGAACATTCGTGTACCTGATATATACTACCTTATCCCGTGATCTTGCCTGCGGCTACAAGAAAACATATTTTTCCCTAAGTATACAGAAATAACATATATCGCGATACATATCTAGAGATCACTGTTAGTGATAAGACGGCCCGTTTTGACACCTAGGTACAATAATTATTTCTAAGATCAAAAATGCAAAAAATAGTGTACCCAATAAATGTTATCAATCTGTCTATAGTAAAACTACTATCTAATGTGTTCTAAATTAGTTCAATCGTTTTAACATGCTAGTATATTAAACATACAAACACAATTAATTTACCTTTGAAGGTTTGTCTCGGCCTGTATCCCTTAGGAGCGGGAAAAGAATATAAAACAAAAATAAATGCGTCATTTAAAACCTTTGTAATTTTTTATTTAAATATTACACATTATAGTCTTTAGGTACTAATGTACTATATAAACCAATATACGTGAAAACAATAACGTATGTAAATACACTATTCACTAAACTGGAAAATTTTAACCAATCTTCATTAGAATTCTTGCTATTATTATCAATATCCCATTGTGGAAACACTATGTATTTACTAAACCTACATTCATATACAAAATCATTGATTAACTTTACATAATCATGTGGCGTATTGAACTTACACAAGTTTTCTAAGAACACAGTCAGTAGAATAATAACCATACTTATAACAAGTGAACCACGATAATAGTAAAGCAACGTTGGTGGATAGTGACATTCTTTAGGCAATTTCGATGCTAACTCCGTCAAAAAGTAATAATGACCAACTATGCTAAAAGAAAGTATAGCTAAACGAACTTTTTCTCTCACATCTAAGAACAATGATAAGATAGTTAGAACAGTTAACACAAATGCAGGAGAAATAACAATAGCTGATAATCCAGCGGCTTCACGCACTACAACATAAATCAAAGTGATTTTCGATTTACCAGTATTATTCGCTATTTGCTTGAATTGCGTAACGTGCCATCCAGCGCTTTCTATCGCAGAAATCTGAAACTTGAAACTGTCTAAGACCATGGTAAAATTTTCCGTATGAGGAGATATGCCTTCGAACTCCAAACTGCATTCCTGGACATCATACGGCCAATCTGTGAGTTTGACGCTGCACCAAGCTTCATGGACGATCCAGTGCTTACATTGGACTGCTCCAGTACTCTTCAGAAGACATCGATAGAAGCTATATATTTCAAGGTTCAGAAAATCTTCTTCGTTCATCAATGCTATGCTAGGTAGCCAGATATCGAAGTAAGTCACATCAGTTTCTGTTAAACCGTGGTATTTCGCAGGGTCCCATTTCAGTCTGTCGTCTTGCCAATCCAGGTGTATCCAGTTTTGTACGGAGAACACTTCTTCCTCACTGTCGAAGTTGAAATACCTCATGAAGAATGTGAGTTTGACCGTTGTGTTGGCAGTAGGTGGATGATGAGAACTGTAACCACATTGTAAATCTTCTAAGAGTTGCTTTTCGTACTTCATATAATCTGGGGTATTGTCTATCGCACATTGTTTTCCGAATGCAAAGTTGAATAGTTGTATGATGAGAATATAAGTGAGCACGGCCATAGTTTCGTTGGAACTGCGTTTGGTATCAGATGGCGAGTTCTGTGTAATGTTATATGCATACGCCCACCTCGTTTGTAATTGTTTTGATAAAATTGTTCTAATGCAGTTGTGTCGGTCAATATTTTGTAAAACATATGTAAATGAATATTAGTGTTTCAGTATGGATTTTCCTTACATATACTGGCTGATTTATTAAACCATAAACACAAGAAATTCAGATTGCTTAACAAGAAGATCTAATTCGGAACATCTCAATCAGACCTGCAATAAAATATTTTTAGACTAAATCCTTGTAACATTTCCAAAATATTCCTTTCATCCTCATCAAAAAACCTTGACAAATATAATCCATGTTAACATTAAAGTATCATCAAAAAAATTCACTCTCAACCCTAATTATGCCGGGGCCCCTAACGCACCGCAAAAAGTAGGCCCAAATGAACCGCATAGGGTTGACAAAACTGGCTATAGGATTAAATTACTGGCTCCGAGGTAGGGTAGCGTGCCTCCGGATAATATGTTCGCCACGACCTTTTTTAATTTAAAAAGTTCATTACGATGATCAATTTAATGGATGCAGTTTTAATGGATGTGGCTGAAATGCTTTTGTTAATTAAGTTATTTTGTATGATAATTACTACATTTTGGTTAATAATGAATAGGTTTGAGTATAATTTCGATGGTTTGATTAGTGAGTGAGATAAAGTTAGTGCTCGTAGTAGCCAAAATATGGCTTATCTTTCTAACAAAGCTGTACTTCTAATAAAACAGACGCACTAATACAATAGGAATGTGGTATTAATCTGGAGCATATTTGGAAAACAGAGTAAAGTCAGGAAAACACAATAGGTACTTCCAGGAATTTATCACGATCAGGAGACTAATTCTTAGTAGTTTTTAGGATTGCCCCAGTATTACGCACGTATATTTTCTCATTGTTTTGACCATTTCCAGTAAAACTTTGTATCCATGTACAAACCACCATCAATTAAAGAGGCTCTTTCTGATTTCTGTTCGCCACAAATTTTTATTTACCTGTATTATGTAATTCATGTCTTTGTAACTCGCATTAATATTAAAAAAAACCGGTTGTACTTTAGTTAATTTAAAATTCCCAGGTTTAATAATAAGTTTAAATAGCCATATATTATTATGGTCTCAAGAGGTTTATTTTAAGTGTGTTTGTTTCTTTTCGTGAGCTATGTGCGTTCAAACTTTGAATTTGACTCTCCTTTATGATTTTTTTAAGATGCTTAACATCATCATCATCATCATCTCAGCCATAGGACGTCCACTGCTGAACATAGGCCTTTCCCTTAGATCTCCACAGATACCTGTTGGAGGCGACCTGCATCCAGCGTCTTCCGGCGACCTTCACAAGGTCGTCTGTCCACCTTGCTGGTGGACGTCCTACGCTAAATAACAAATGCATAGCAAAGGTAAAAATAGCTTTACTCATAAATGTACTTCAAACGGTTCAAAGTGCTTGAGAATTGCAGGCCTGCAAAAATAATGCGAAAATCTCAGTATTAAGAATTATGTTGTGCGCTGTTTCGACCACTTTCCAAAACCAGGAAAAAAGTAACTTATATCCTTCCTTAGAGTCTAGACATACTTTATAGAGAGAGACGTTTATCATTTATAATATTTGTAATACAATCAAGGACCACCAACCAAAACGTACTCAAAATGTCATTCAAGCTTGCAATCAATGCAATGTTCAAACCTTTTACAGTCAACTAACAGGAAAATGACATTAACACACTCAAACTATCCACAAATTATCTAAGCGTACAATCAAACAATCCCTTAGAAGTGAGTAATAAAACTTGCGTACACCCGAGGCCACTACTATGTTATTCCATTAAAAGTTTCGCGTAAAAATGCGTAATGCGTAATTTACGCGACTTTGTTTACGCGCTAAACAGTAGAGTGTTAATGATTTTATAAATTTTTAGGACTTTCACTCGAGTTTGTGTTACAGGTGTTTAGGGACTAATGGAAAGTTGTTTTTAGTTCAAGGTTAGAAAGTTACAAGGTTATTTTAGGGGTAAAAGAGAATGGTGGTATCTACCTATATTTTAAGGCTCGTGTTTTATACTTATTCTATTTCTAATTTAGACATACACATGATACACAGTTGGATTGTAGTAGCTCATTTTATTGTTACCTTATATCTATGAATCCTTTACTAGTTAAAAAAGTGAAAAAAAGGTAAAAAATTATTTCTGTCCATTTTCTGGGTTATTTTCCTGCCTTTATCTCACTTTATTGTCATACAAATGAGGAACGAAAAAGTCAATGTGGCAAAATAAAAACGTGGCAATGTTACAAAATAACTAACTTTTTCCAATTTCTGAATATACCGTTGCAACGTAACTAATATCACAAACGAACACCGAGAAAGCAACAAATGGAGGAAACGTTTTCAAAAAAAGAAAACAAAAAAAAAACTGGACCAATATCAAAACAGCGCAAAAGCTAGCCAACTAATATTTCTAGCGAAACAAATCTTATACTCCATAGCACACTGGTTTTAACGAAACAACGTTGAAACAAACTGACAGCCACATTTCCACGCCACGTTAGTTCCGACAGTTAGAAATAGGATCTGTGTCACGGAGTACGAAGTAAATGGAGTGCTAATTCGCTGGTTTATAATACGCTGGCGATAAGGGCTGGAATTAGCATTTGTTGGTGTGTAGGAAATTTTCAGGTTAACAACATTCTAAAGCACACCTTGTTTGACCCAAATAAATGATATTGTAATGTAATATTAATAAATAGTAAGTTCGGAAATTAAATTACCAACCAAGTGGACGTCAATTGTAATTCATGGAGGTGGCCTTATTCATCCAGTGTTCTGGATTTGGCAATCGTCTGCAACAAAATCCTTAAATAATCCAGTATTATATTGTAATAGAAAAAGTATAATATCTGAAGAATACTGTAAATTGTATGTAGTTTGTGTGTCTTACAGTTTTAATGCACAATATATTATGGAAATGTACGAGTATTCCATTAGCTAACTACTCCGTGACGTGTAAGTATGGATAGTCAAAGGGTGATGAATGTACGGAACGAATAGCAAATTCGTCGCTTGCTATACATGGCTGCACTGCTTCGACATTATATTAAACAAGATATATGAGATGTCCACAAGTTAAATTATATACAAATGTAAACTAGAAATGCTCTGAAGACCAAAGTTTGTTATATTTTCATAGCCAATATATCTATATGTAAATATAATATGTCGATATGTATCATACAGAATTATGAATTGCCAAAAAGAATTATTATGATGTGTTGATTACTATGTACACTTGTTTTTGGCAGATTGGCGATAGCAAAATTCTAGGTTAGGCATCATGTATACTACATTTCGTGACCCAGACACTCTATGATAGGTATCACTTTAAAAACCGTGCTGTACTTTTTGAGTTTATTCCTAACAGATGTGCTTTGATTTATACCTAAGGTGATTTAGAATACGGATGCACCATAAGATATTGCTAATAAAACGAAACGAGAGCAAAAATGTATTTGTTTATTATTAATTTAAAAGGCTACGCCGTACATAAAGTTCTTTATGTCGATATTGTAAAGAGCTTACATTTCAAAAAGAAATAAATTGTCTCGATAACCGAGGAAAATGTTCGTCATTTAGCCACACAATAGTGGACTTTACTACTTAAGTTTTAAAGACTATATTTGTGTGGTTTGTAGCTTCATTGAAATGGCATTCACCTAGCCCGTGGTGCATTTTGCTAAGAAGTTGAAATATCTTATTTTAAAACGAGATCTTAAGGCAATGGTAGTATATTTGAACATCGGCACGCTTCGCTAATGTACTGACAATTTACGATCTTATACAAATATATGGAGTGGCCATTAAGTGAGAGTTTGTTGAAGAAAGAGTCACATTACTATGTAATTCATAGCTGCTCTTAGAATTCCAAAATCACACCATTTTATATTAATAACGCCTTTGCAAATTCTCTAATCAGCGTAATCACTAACTGTGTCTTGTCTAAATTAATTTTGGTGCTTATAATTACTTCTTTTACGATATGAAATAAGATTGAAAGCTGCATTGTTATCTTTTTAAATAATGTACGAATTGGAGTTACAATTTTGGATTGATTTCAGCTTAACTATTCTTCAAATGATTTACAAATATTCTAAATCCTATTTATCACCATCAAATGCTTTGAACATATGTATAATGAGGAGTTAATCCCACTCCAGGTTATATATTCAAAGTATTATGATCACGTACCTAAAGGCTTTTAAAACAGTAAACAGGTATATGGACGGGAACGGTTAAAAAATAAAATTTACACAAGAAATGAAGAGCTCGCAAGAAAGCAATTTCCCTGTGAGATCTTTGTAATGGCCACTCCGAGTTAATAATGTTGAATTATCGTGGATGCGGTATATTTTTAGTTCTTTTCTTACTATACTTCAAGAGCTTTAAGCTTTTTTGGTAACCATGAAGGATGATTAAGGATCGGTATCAGAATTGAAGAGTAGTTTTGGAGAGCGTACATATTTTGTGCAGTACGTTTATGTGCCCCAAGTAATTTCATCAGTTCATCCCATAACAGACTTAGGAGGAACCTATTAGAATATATGGTCGTGTTAATATCAAATGCGGTATTGTTTTTATGTCACACAGAGTGTTTCCCATTTGGTGTGTTCTCACTAAATAAAAAAAAGATTATTTAAATCATGCATATCATAATAATATCAGCCGAAACTGTCTGTACTTGACATAAGCATCACCAAGCTTTGCTCTAATTATCTCTATAATTATTAAAGTTTTCTACCTCATCCATTATCCCATTCCTTCTTACCTCTAGTTTTCTGTGGTCGCCACCAGGATCCGCTGTAGAAAATTGCGCTACGCCCCTTTCCGTGCTTGCTTTAATTTCAGACTACTTTTAAAACTATATTATTTGATAGCACGGAACATTGTATTCATAGCCCTTTTCAACCTTCCTTACAGTTTATGTTTAAATAGAAATAGAGGAATTAAGTATTTTTTGTGTAGATTGAGTTTCACTCGCAAAAATTGGTTGAAAGGTAGCCCCGTAAATAATGTTCAAAATTTTAAAGTCAAGTTTTAATAAGTTTTCGAATCTGCTGTTGACGTGCTTAAAAGGAGGTATTATGAACCGTAATATTTTTTACTGTACGTATATACCTAATTTATTGACTCTTGCTAGTCACTTTTCAAGGAAACCTGAACTACCTATAGTCTGAAATTAGCAATCCATATTTAACAATCGTGATGATTAACGCTCATTCCTCTGACCGTGGACAGAGGGCTGTGCCCTGCAATAGAATAATAATAAAAACTGATTATGAAGAGCTAATTTTCAGTATAGCTAATCAGAATTTATCTTACAGCTAATTATAAATTACCTACTTCGTTTTACAAGCTCTATATAATAGACATACTCGTGAAATACGATACTGATTTCAAGCCAAGACTCCACAGTCACTACAAAAGCTGAATGTTCATTTCCTACAGTTTTTAGTCGAGTCTGCTTTTCATCCTTTGAAGAGTTCTAGGTATTTAAATGTAGGCTATTAGTGACTGTAAGTGGCTGACTCGACATTCCTACAATTGTGAATTTTAGGTCAGTTGTGTATTTAAGAGGTCAGCTTTTAAATTGCTGGGAAGGCGAAGTTTTGCTGACTGTCTTTATTTTGTTATTGCTTGGTATTCTGGTGGTGTAGCATTAAAAATACAGGAGTTCATTTTCGGGTTGAAAGTAAAAAATACACGTTTTTGTATGCAGTTGTTTTACATTTTATAAACTGCATGAGTAAAACAAAAAAAAATGTGTATACCTACATAAGTATACTTCAAGAAGGTGATCATTTTATTTACAAAAATATTCGTTTACATGTATTTTGAAACTGATAAGAATAGGTACTCCTTTCACATTAGTGCCTCCAGAAATTAATAAAAAAGGGGTACCTACCGGAGTCTAAAGGTAGGAACCAAAAACATGCCTAAAACATTCAACAAAAATGCACTCTTAATTAAACCCCCGAACCAATGAAAGAACAAAACCGACTTAACACGCTTTAAGTATTAACAGTGTCCACTTAAAGCAAGATTCCCAGCGTATCTGACTAATTAATGGAAAGGAAACAGCAAGAGAATTACCAGAGGAAATAACTGAACCAAATTGACCGCGAACAATCTATTAAAATTCAACGAAGTGCCTGGTACTCTCATAAATCTTTTTAATGAGACAAATGCGTTTGTACAGATGAATAAAGTAAAAATTTCGAATGAGTGTATGTAGTAAGACTGATTTTATTTGCTTGTTGTATTTTGGAAGTTGAGCAGTCCTTTTATTGAAGATAACAGTGTGTGAGTCCTGGAAAGTCACTTTCTTATTTTAGAAAACCTATTTATCGGCAGCCGAAAAATCTTTCAGTTATTTAGCCCATTTATCAAGGGAGGCTAGAGTATTAGCTTCATTTATTCGGATGCAGAAAATAGTACCGGGACGCGGCTGAAACTAAGTAAATTACATTATATGTCTCTAAGACTAAACGTCAAAAATAGTTCTTTTTTCTTTTAAATGCTTTTTTTGTATTTTTCATTTTAATTTTTTAATATAGTTTAAGTTTATATTAGTATGGTTTAAAATTTGTTTTCTATCAAATAAAAACCATGTAAACCAAAGGTACATATTTTTTAATGACGCTTCCTTTTATAGGAACACAGCATTAAAGTAGTGCAGACCTTTGAAGTACGGACGCGGTTGGGACCCAACGGATTTTGGTTAGCTTTGTACGAATTTCAATAGCACGTCGTCCCAGTATTGGAGGTGCATTTTACCTGCAATTTCATCCAATCCGTTTCGTGCGATGCATGCGTACGATGCGGGCCGTGCGTTTCAGAGAATTTCGGAGTATAAATGACTCACTTTTTCCTGTTCGAGAGTAAATACTGGTTGAAGTACTCATCTTTCACTCTACTACTATTTTTCAGCTTGAATAATTTCTGAGTATCAGGAAAAAAATTACCTACCATCTGTTTTAAAATCTAAATATACCCATTGGTATGGACATAGTTACACAATGGTTCGAATTTGGTCTATATGATTCTAAAATGGTCTTAAAGATCAACTAAAATAGAAGGATTTCTTTTCAAAATGTATCTAAAGTATTTTCAAAAACAATTTCACAGCAAGCTTAAAACTAAAAACCACTACTCTAAAGTCTAAGTAAACAATATCCTTAAGCATAGTTCCGACGCTTTGTAAAAACCAGTGTACAGTCATTGCAGTAAATAGCTCGTGCTTAAGTACAGTCGAGAACAAGCCTATTTCGTTTTTAATAGGTTGCGAGCTCCGTAATATTAACTACAAGTTGTTTCCGAGTAATGAAGCGGAAAAATAAGAAAGGAGGTTTTAAATGTTAAGCGAAAAAATGTGGTTTTTCAAGAAATTATGTTCTGTATAGGAAGCTTGTGTTTTTGTATAGGAAGTCGGTTTACATGAGGTTGTTAGGGCTATTTTGCTGAGGGAAAATATCGTGTAAAAAAATGTTATTGTAATATTGAATTTTCGTTGTTATTATAAAGTTCGAAAATCATGTTCATGATGAAAATTCATTCGTGGTACTACTTAATTAGATACTTTTTGTGAATTTCAAACTAGTATAGAAATGTACTCCTATACTAGTTTGAAATTCTCAGAAAAAGCTGAAAGCTAAACAAAAACTCCACACAAATAAATTCTAAATTAGGCACCCCGGCCTACCTTACCCGAAAAAATGTGTCAAGTATATTCAAAACATTGAGTGGCAAGACCGCGATCTCTAATGGGTGGCTTAACGCGGCATAAGACCCCTTCAGACCCCAGAGGGGCCGATAAAACGTAGCTCTTGCATCGTCAGCCTCTCGCCACTTGAGTCTGGAGGGGCTTCGAGCGATCTGGTTATAACCAGAGCAAAAATTATTGAGGGTGTTGTGTGCAAAACTCGATGGAACTTGAAAGGCTTTATTTTTTTATTTTTTGTTGGGATTTTAGTAAGGCCTTTTTGAGTGGTAAAGATTTGTGTTTTGTTTTAAAAAATATATTGGTGTGATATTTTAAATAAAGCGGCAGTTCTTGGTTTGCAAAAACGTTGGTATGTTTTCCTTTAATTACCAAATGTTATTACAGAAAATATCCTCCCGAAAATTCATTAAAAAATTACAAAAACAATGCCCCGCCATTACCTAAACAATAAAACATAAATCATTGCATACGACCTTTCATCAATTTTTAATTAAAACCGCCATCTTGCTCCGTGAATCCAAGATGGCGCCGCAATAAATCTGCACATAAAGGCCTACAAGTTAATATTCCTTGCTTGGCAACGCGCGGCTAATATATTTGAGGAAACGTCATATTTCGGCGATGTAGTGTAATACATATTTGTAATATGGTAAACAAGGAAGGTGCTTACAGGAACATATTCGAGTAAAGTGCTTTTAGTTTCAGGGATAAGATGGGGCTTGCGTATTTCATCTTTCATTCATACTTACTATATTATAGATGCGAAAGTAGCGCTCTCTCGTGCTTTTATGGCAAAATAACTAAAATAATTTAATTGAAATTTCGTACACGGATAGTCTAGCTAGATCCTGAAAAAGGACACAGGTTTTTTTTTTATTCGGTTCAGTGGATGCGAGTATCTTATAAAATAGCTAACGTTTGTTGTTTTAAGTGAACGTAGCATATAGTTTTGTGGTGTGTTGGGAAATACTGCATCAGTACCAAACTTCTACGTATTTGCTAGCACTGAATTTACGTCCTCTTTACACAAATTACTAGCAAAGCCAGAGTGACACGCCAGTAATTTAATCACGTAAAGTGTAATGTATTTCTATTTCCTTTGACATGCATTTGGGTACAGTCGAAATTCAGCGATCCTCGGACATACAATGTTCCTTCTCGCTGACTCGGTCATCGTTAAGGCTAGTGGACACTGCCGGCGGCAGCAGCGGTCGGCCCGCCGATTTGACCCACCTCGGCCTACGGGCGGGTATTCTAACTGCCGCTTGGCATAAATATTCTAATTGTATATACCATTCGGCATAAACCCGCCACGCCGCTGGCAGTGTGTGTCTACCTTTAGAATACAGACACACTGCAAACTTTAAGTCGGCCGACGGTTTTTTCGGACTATTTGAATCGTCGTACGAACTAACAAGGATCCGGTATTCGGCCGGTATCAGACCGACTAAAAACTTTGACTGAATACACGGTTTTCTTTTAAAAAATAATCAATTTTCGGGCCAACTGTCGGCCAACTGGTTAGTATACTCTTAGGTAGCGAAACTTCACTGGATCTGTTTCTGGCATTATGCACGAAGTTGACTAACGATTGAGAACTGTTTGAGATTCTGCCTCTTCTGGTTGAGTGAAATACGGTGCTGGGATACTGGATTATATTTCCCGTAAACCCCAAGGAGAACCATTTTACTTGGGCCAGTGCGCAGTAACTGTCCGTTCCCTGCATACTTGAGGTTCACATACGTTTTTGCTTACCTTGCACTCTGCCGTACGTATTTGAATGTGTGCCTGAAATATCTTCTTCTACCTAATACGAATTAGGTACGTATTATAGCTCGTATTATTTACATCTTATATGCTAATGAGTATGTACCTATCTACTGTTTTTAGCAAAACACATAAATAGTTTTATACCTCGATCTCTTATTTGTAATTTCTTCAACTTACCGGGAATCAAAGATTATAAATGTATACCGTATTACTGAGCTATCCATGTGCATAAATAATAATAAATATTGAACATTGTTGCTAGTTCCAAGGACTCGCCAGGGAATAGTGAATAGAACATTTCTTCTAGTTCCTCTCATACTGCACTTTACATCTGTACAATGTAACTAAGTACTTAAAGATTAAAATTCCCCGCATACTGCAAACTTTTAGTTGACCGATAGTTTCGGCTCATAATATGATTGTATGGAGCTGAATGGTAGTGTGCACATTACAAAGATCAGGTATCAAAAAGGTATTACAAAGATAGAGTCAGATATTTAGGCGGTAACAGACCGAAAAATTGTTTGAATGGATTCACAATATAAACTTCAAAATAAACTATGTAAGTAACCATATAAGAAGTGGTGAAGGGCGGGCGTTTCGGGGACTGTCTTTTGTAAAATTGATCCTAAAAAGGTGCTGATTTTCAGCTTTGAATAAATGAATTTTATCTATTTTATCTTAGCCAACTATCGGCCGATTGAAAGTTTGCAGTGTGTGAAGGCTTCAACTGACACGTTCCCCAACACTTGAGTGCTTTTAAAAGAGAAAACTGAAATAACAAATAAAAGTCATTCAACATTGTATTATGTATTGTACGACAATGTTTGCGGCAGTAAATATGGCGGTAAAAGCTAAGTGCGTGTCTTTTATGCGACGATAACTGCTGATGCTCGTTTCGAAGAATACGGGGAAGTATTGTGCTGAGCATTTTTATAATATCATAAGGCTGATATTTCTGAGGAGATCAACGAGTTGCGCAGGGTATAGTACAATGCACAAGTATTTGTACAGACACAAGGTGCACTCTCTATTCCTTTACTCTCATAGTCCCACTCTCATAGTCCGTTGGGACGGGTAGGTATTCGACAAGAGCGGTGAGAGATTTGAGAAGGCTAAAATTTTATCTAGGGTTAGTGACATTAGGCGCACCTAGCGTCGATCAGTAATCTGGCAGTTAAGAAAGGCTGATATGATATGAAAAAGAGATACTTTTTTATCATTTTTAAGGGTAAGCGACAATTTTTTATTCCCGTATAATCTCAAAAAATGTAAACACCTTACTCACTAAGTATGACGTATAAAACCAAGTTATAATACTCTGCTATTTACCATCATAGTTGACGATAGTCGTTACATAATGAAATATTTTCTCACGCTAATATGACTAGATAACAATGTTTTTAAACTACTTTAATATCAGGAAATAGATAATATAAGAAAACAATGTACTGTTAATACTCCAAGAAACTACGAAACTGGACTTTAGAGGTGTAGAGGTAAAAGTTGATTTTAGTCATCATAATTTAAATTAAACGCCTAGGCACCCAGGAAAAGGCACCGAGCGCCTTTTTTATTTATTTTTATTTATTTTTTATAATGTTATTACAGGGCTCGGAATGAACGAAGTTTTGAGAAACAGTATTTTAAGCTAATCCTTCTACAAACTAATGACCGTTTTATTTAAGCTCGTAGTACTTACTGTGCCCCTTTGGTCAATGATCCCTAGGTACAACTATAAAACAATTAGGCTCGCCCATTCAAAATTCATAGACTTGATTAATCATTTTATTGTGTAATTCATTAATTACAACGTCTTACATCAATAACAATAATTAATGATTATATTTGACAGCGGATTTATTGACCTCAGATTTGATAAGACTTTCAGAAAGCGAGACGATATACTCTAATACCCATAGTAAAATAATATATTATTAATTTTTACAGATTAATTTACGGAATCTACTCTTTTTGAAACATAGTGGTACAATTTCACCAACAAGATACTAAACGGATAAGTAATGTTTACCAATAATTCAAACTTTCAATATCGTATCCCAGGTAAACGTCCCTATTTATAATGTGGTATTCATTTCTATGTCTGACCGTGATTAGCTAAGTTTTTACAAACTAAGGGCCCAAATTCACCGACTACATCAATCTACGTTTTTCTTAAAACCACTGTTTATATTGAAAATTGAACGTGAAAATTAAGCAGTTATACATAGTAAACAGTTATTTAAAAAAAACTGAAGTTTAAGTGGTCGAAATTCTATACATAACAGGCTGATGTCTAATTTGATAAATTTTATTAGTAAATAAAAATAAAATATTTTACTAACAACAATGCATGCCACGATAAACAAACTATTGGAAATAATAACTTATTACTACGTATTACAAATATATTAGTGGTACTTATACCACGAATTTAATATGAAAATATCACAGTACCAGGATTTGACTTCAATATGAATTTATTCATTCGTTTAATATAACTTCGTTCAACTGAAAACTGGTGGCAATTTATTTGAATATTACCTGTCAATTAAACAGTTTAACTTGAAATCAAATTCAGGTGCTGGTAATTAAAAACAGTGGTTAAACATATTGAACAATTATTTGCGTTTGTAAATAACCATTTTATTTCGAAAAGGTGTTTAAAATAAGTGTTGTTTATTTGACCGTAGCGTTTATTTACTCATACATTTATTTTATTAATTGTATGTTCGTGAAAATATATTTATCCATAGACTTTTCTGGCGCCCAGAAATCATGGCTATTATCATTTGAAGATTTTTGATAGTCGACTAAGCTAGTCGGTATCGGAAAGGTTACCTATGGTGGATTTAAGTGAAGTTAACTACGACATCAATAAATTCCTATTTTTTTAAGTTATTATTTTTTTATTTCTAACATATGATTTACATTTTTAAATATTAAATATAAAAATAAAAAACATTTAAAAATATAAAAAATAGGTTGCCACCGATATCGGGCACAGGGTCCAAGGTACCGGTGGTTAGGGTCCCAGAGACAGAAACCTCCTCACAATACGTGCCGTATCAAGGAGTACTGCCTTCTGAATCAGTCCCTTGATCCAGCCGCCCAACGAGAGCCTCCTGAGGTGTTCGTCGAGGCTCTTGGCTATTAAACCATTGGCCGTAACGACAATCGGCACAACAACAGCCGTGTCGACACTCCACATGGCGACAACCTCGTGTAAGTCGAGATACTTTATTTGTTTCTCTTTCTCAGCTTTCACAAGGTTCTCGTCATGCGGAACGGCGACATCGACTATCATCGCGCGGCGCGCTAATCGATCTATCACCACAATATCAGGCTTATTGGCTACAATAGTCCTGTCAGTGATGATAGATCGATCCCAGTACAACGTGATATGGTCCTTTTCGAGAACTGGGTCGGGCGCATACCTGTAGTACGGTACCCATTATTATTAAGTTTGCGGTCCATATTAGTTGCATAACATCTATAAAGTTGTCTGTTTTTTTTTACATTTCTGTACATGTAGTTGTAACAACAATGATAATAATTTATTACGCAGTAACGTCCACATTACACAGACGCCATTTTAGTAGTCAGACTGGGACCATAAACCGATGATGACTGTCTAAACTATTAGCAGACCAAAACTGCACTCATTATGGCACATTGGGTGCCATGCACTCAAATAATACTATAATGGTCATAACGACACCCGAGCTCCGTGCATCTTGCTAATACTGCACGATAGTGTAATTGCGACATTTACACTCGCGTGCAAATTGTGTAACTGGTTCCTAACAATCGGATGAACGGTTGCGGCTTGTGTCAGCTGGGCTTACACAGCGAGCATGAAAATAGACCAATTTTGGTTTTTCGTTTCAAATTTGTGTGTTCATTTACGCTGAGTTTCCGATTGGTCCAAATGCTGTCAGGTTTGCAATCAGTTTTTTTTTTGTTGGGTTTTCACGTGGAGTAAAATGATGCGAAACTAAAATGGGTTTTTGATGTTTTGAGCTGGAAAATTGCTTGTTCAAAAACTACCGATTTGCAAATTTTTTTTTATGTTTTGATAGGTTATGCCTTCCAGGTGGTCCCATAGTCACCAGGTCAGGATCTGATGATGGAAACCCTGAGAAATCGAGGGCAACTTTCGAAAATTGTAGGCGTGCATAGGTTAAAATCTTGACAATGAGGTGTACGTCTGATAACACTATGCAACAGTGAAGGTTTGGAGCTAACCTGATGATAAAGACGAGAGAAGGTCGAGGGAACTCGACAACCGTATATGTAAACTACCTCGTGTTTGGGCTTACATTATTTGTATTGACGAGACCTTTGCAACTGTGAAGGTTTGGAGCTGACCTGATGATGGAGACCGGAGAAGGTCGAGGGAACTCGACAACTGAATACATAAACTACCTCATGTTTGGGCTTATATTACTCGTATTCATGAGAACTTTCCACAATTGCGGATAGTGACAACTATGCTTGTCACTGAAAAGCCAAAAATAAAAAACTTTTTACAAAAAAATAAAACCGACTCCCAAAACAACTGAAAAGCAAAAAAAAACTATTCTTAGGTGCATCGGCCTAGAAGTCGGTGGCGTATAAACTCAGGAACATCCATTAGACACAGACTTCTAGGCCGATGCACCTAAGAATAGTTTTTTTTTGCTTTTCAGTTGTTTTGGGAGTCGGTTTTATTTTTTTGTAAAAAGTTTTTTAAGAGATAATGACGTTTATTAGAATATTAATTGGGCGCATGCATATTAATAACTACTTTCATCGATCAAGCATTTGATACATTGTATTGCAAAGAGCCAATATTTTCTTAGTAAAATTAATTCTAGATGTCAATAACGCTATTAACATAATATCGGTTATATATAGTTGACTAGTGCAACCAACACTTAGGGTGAGTTGCACCATTTATTTATAACGTTAACCAAACCACAACTAGCTATGAAATTGATGCCCATTTGTCATACCGGAAATTTGGGAACTGGAAAAGGTTCTATTAAGTATCTTAAAATTTAATGGTAAACTCGCTATTATTTTTATATACCTTTCATATACCTAACCTTTCATAACCTTTCAAAAACTGCAATGCAGCTGGTACCACTTAAGCCGCGTTAACAAAAACCTCTCTACCCATAGGCTGTACCACACAGTTCAAGTTAATAGTATTACCAAACAATCTGGTTGCTAAGCAACGCAGTAATTTGCAGTGGGGCTGCAGGCTAGCGTAACGCGTGTGTGGTTTGGCTTTAGATTGCCTCTGCTCGCTTCTTGGAAATGTAGGAGCCTCTCGATGTAAGCCTTATTATTTTAGGATAGGATGCAGAATAACGGTTCTTAAACTTCTTTCTTACAGAGGTTTTCAAACTTTCGTGATCTGTACACACAATATAAACTCTTTTGCAAAAAAAACGGGCACCTATGCGAAATCTTAGTTTTAAGGACTTTACGTGTATTTCAGAGGGTTTTAATGATTGTAGTATGTTTCTAGCATCAAAAGAGTTAGTCGAGCATGCGTGAGAGTGTATTCTAAATTTGAATTTTGTACAATTGCTAAGAAATTGGTTAAACCTTGTTTTGGACTAATTGCTAGCAGATAGTTCGTCGGTGTTTTGAAAAGTTTTCGAAGTGGTTTTTAGGAAAATGATAATGCAGTTTTAATTAATGATTAATGTACTTTTTTATTATATCAAAACATTTTTGAAAAATTATGCGTATTTGATAAAATTTTCACCTGCTCTAAATGGGCTATACTGATGATTGATGGCAATGTTAAGAGTGTCGGTATTTTAGTGTAAAGCATTCTATTGTTTAGATATTGTACCCACGTGTTTTAAAATATCGCCTTTCCATAATTAAACACTATTTAGAAGAGTATCAGTACTTTGAGCTGCGACAAAACCGATTTAAAGTAAGCAGTGCCGATCACAACTCGTCTCCTATCAGACTTTGACATTAAAAAAATACCAAATTTTGTGATAAATGTTAAAATTAACCATATAAAAAATGATGAGGAGGGTTAAAGTTATCTAAAAAGTCAAATTATTGCCGCGTTGAAGCTCTTGGTAACTCCATAGGTATTGGGTTACTAAACGGCGATTTAGCTGAAAGGGAGTCAAGCATTCTAAATTATTGGCCAAACGTATGTTTCTCAAGAAATGAGCAGATAGACAATTATTGTTATGATTTAAGCAGGAAAGTGCTATAGATGCTCAAAAATCTCGGAGCAGGCAAGTTTATTTAATAAAATGTCCGTGGGATAAAAACACGCTATTTGAACGCTCAGACTCATAGATCTTCAGAGATCTACGGAGTTTCCCAAGAGACGAGGTTGTTCAAAAATCATTGATTACGAGACCTTAAGATCTCGTGCTCACAGTCTATGCGCTATTTTCTGTATTTTGTAGAATTTCAAGACTTTTAAAAATGTCAAAGTCTGATAGGAGACGAGTTGTGATCGGCACTGCTTACTTTAAATTGGTTTTGTCGCAGCTCAAAGTACTGATACCCTTCTAAATAGTGTTTAATTATGAAAAAGCGATATTTTAAAACACATGGGTACAATATCTAAACAGAAGAACGCTTTACACTAAAATACCGAAACTCTTAACATTGCCATCAATCATCAGTATAGCCCATTTAGAGCAGGTGAAAATTTTATCAAATACGCATAGTTTTTCAAAAATGTTTTGATCTAAAAAAAGGTATATTAATCATTAATTAAAACTGCATTATCATTTTTCTGAAAATCACTTCAAAAACTTTTCAAAACACCGACGAACTTTCTGCTAGCAATTAGTCCAAAACAAGGTTTAACCAATTTCTTAGCAATTGTACAAAATTCAAATTTAGAATACACTCTCACGCATGCTCGACTAACTCTTTTGATGCTAGAAACATACTACAATCATTAAAACCCTTTGAAATACACGTAACGTCCTTAAAACTAAGATTTCGCATAGGTGCCCGTTTTTTTTGCAAAAGAGTGTATATCCTATATAGGTATGTACTGAATCGTTAAATCGCGGTATAAGTAATACCATTTTATTTACACGACGTTTCATTGCACAGTGACAAAAGGTTCTTTTGTGTGTCTGAATATGAAATCATTCAATTCTAAAAACAACAGTCTTCAGGTTTCACTTCGCAGTTTATGTGTATTTTTTTTTTCATTATGCCTGTCCAAAAAAGGCCACAGAATCTATTGTGCCAAAACAACACAGCAATTTACCTACTTACATGAATATTGCGTTTGTACCTCCCAATACTCTATTATAGTGATAGCCTATTTATACGGCCCAATTTCGGTAGACCGTTCCAAATTTTACCTGAAAATACCATAAAAGAAACAAAGAAAATGGGAAATGGGTCAACTAGGAATGTCTCTAAAATTGAAAAAGGATGGCAACACCAATAAGCACTTTGGACTTTGGTCCTTGTTCCTGGTCCTAAACCTCTATTATTCAGGAATTTAGGACCAATACTATTAGGTAATCCCTTCGATTCAATATGCAAATTGATTCAAAATAAACTTGACCCAAGCGCGTTGCAATCTTGCTTCACCACACTATCAGCATTCGGTATTTGTGTCCGTCTTCCTTCTACAATAAGTCGGCTAAAATACTGCTGCTGTTAACAAATCAATTACAACTCAATTTTGGTCCTTATTACTTAGCTATAGAGTGTAATCTGAAACGGCAGGTGAAATACAATTGCAAGTTAGAGGTAGTTGTGTGGAAGTCGACAAAATTGGACTTACGGATGCCTAAAATCTGATTAAGATATTTTGTTCCTTATTGATTAAGAGATAAGGTTTATTATGTTTGGGAGGATGTTTTGGGACGGCATATAAGGGGTGGTTCCAAAGGTCCAAGCTGCAACCTGAATGAGAATTAAATACCTATTCAAGTCTTAGTCTCGTGCAATATTTATGTAAATGGCTCAGCTAAGGGGTTGATCCTGGGAAATTTTAGACTGTTGTGTAAACGTTGTACCTTTAGTTATCTCACTGTTACGGTTTATTCATAAGGCTTTATGAGAACTAGATGGCTGAAGTTTTTGAATAGTGAGTTCGTTAACTTGACTTAATGAATTCTGGTGATAGATTTTAATTACTTTCATCTGAATTATTTTTGGGTAAATTGGCTTTGATTTCAGGTCGTAAAAGAAAGGAATATGTTGCACTACAAATGGGCGAGAAATACTTTGAAAATGACTTAATAAAATATTATTTTTAGAATTGACCTTGACCTTGGAATTATAAAAGATGAAAAATTCTTACCAAATATGGCCAGTTGAAGCGAAATTATTTGAACTAAGTTTTAAAAAATCTCAACAAGTATTTTCATTTGAGTTTAATTTATAATTTAAGCGGACATGCCCATCTCGCATGGTCTGCAAAGAAATAGAGGTGGGATGGAATTTTTAATATCTTTTAGCCCCAAGTTGTGAGTTTGCAAAATATTAAAATGTCGCTGAAGTTATGCTCGCGTGGGCGACGTCCATTGAAAGATATGCTAATCTAAGAGTTTTTTTAGGCTGTTATTTAATTTTCCTCGTTTAAGAAAATAAAGTGGTGAGGAAACAGTTTTACTCTTCATTATGATAAAACAATTTGTTTTAGTTTGCTAGAGTTGTTTTCGTGAGGATTAATTTACTTGAGATGTAACTATAATTAATACCGACGTTCAGCAGAGGACGGCAATTAGCTTGTAACTAATTAAGGTGAAAAAAATATAAAATAATTAGTAAATAAACGTTTTAGTCGTCCACCAAAATTTATTTCTCTTCTGCAGTAAAAGATCATATTGCAACATACAAGAACCATGATATGAACAAAAATAATGTAAGCTTTAATTAGCTTCGACTGGAATACGAACTTAATAAGTAAAGACATAGTTTTTATTGCACTTTAGTGTTGTTACGCCTAGTGTTGTACACAAAGAAGATTTAATTTATGAAACTTACCAACTTTGCCACAGCCTGGATTTTTGCGCTTAAAACTGGAGAATTGTGGCAATGAGAATTTTATTCCGACACCGTGGGAGAAAATGAGGAAAAGATTTTTCTAAATATGAAAAATAGTAGAAATATGTTACTTGAATATAATTTTCACAAAGTATAAGTGCACAAAACTTAAGAATAATTCTTCAGTGCACAATTTTGTCCAAAAGAAAATGACAAGATCATGTCTAGCTATGTATATCCAGCAAAAGAGTAAACAGTTTTACATGCCACAAAAATGTCTCATCATATAAAAAAAACTTGAATAAAATAACGTTTAAAAAAGGAATCTTAACTTACATTAAGTTATCTAGTGCCAGTAAAATATTTAAAGTTAAAAAAGTCCGTTCAGCGTCACCTTCACAAAAGCATGCAAACCACTTCAAGTGCAAAGATAAAAACAAATTAATATATTAATACAAAACTCTGTCCCGTGTCAACTTAACTCTCAATGACCTTTAGAAAGATAGAGACATAACCAACTTATTACCCAACAAAATAAAGGAAAAACCACCTTAAGCTCCAGTACATAAGGTTGATAAGAACTGCATGATGTTTATAAGGTTTTTACCACAATTGGTTGGTGAAGTGCGGTAGACCCATGTCGCTTGCACCTTTATAGCCTGTCTCGATAAAAGGGTTTTGTCTATCTAGACTCATTTTTAGACATGACCTGGTCGACCTTGAATAAATTTTTGGCTAATAAAGCTGCTTCGTTCTTTTTCTCAAGTGCATTAAAAAAAAGTGTGCAGGCGATCTTTTATTTATTTTTTCTGCACTTCGCTTTAAAAGGTCTGAAATATAAAAGATTTCGACAAACGTCATCCGTTAAGGAAAGTTGGTTAAAAATATTTATTCTCTAATAGAGAGTAAATAAAGTATAGAGTGTTGGTAAAAAAATAAAATAAAACTAGAAGATATTTGAAACACAAAATTAGATATATAAATATCGATACACTAACTATTCGATAAAAGTGTTAACCGAATAAGCTTATAGATTTAGTTCTATTGGAAAGTAAAGTTCGTATTAACGAACCCACGTGAAAAGTTCTTAGCTCTTGGAATTCATATAGTCACCGGTTCTTGGAGATGTAGCCAAGTTTCAGTTAAAGTTTGAAGAAAATCTTGATTTTGAATGTCTAATGCCTTCCATATAGTCGGATGAGCTGGGAAAGGAATATCAATACGGGGTAACTTTTATTAATGTTTTATTGTAAATTATCTTGCAGTGAAAAATATTTTGTAAATCTTCCTTTAGTTTTTGGGACAGAAATCAAAATGTTTATGGTCTAATTAATTAATTTGTTGTAGTTGCTGCGTCAACAAATTGAGTTTTATGTGAAGTTAAGCTTTAAAGTTACCTTTGTCTACGGATTATTAATTGCTTTTGCCATTAATGATATTTTCTTAGCTACATATGATGATGGATTGGATCATCTGCATGAGGTAACAGTTATACAATGAAAATTAGCAGATTGCCAGTATAGTGCAACGAACCGAAGGTCAGTTTTTTCCTTACAACGTTCACTAAAAAGGTCAAGGTCATAAAGTACCATCAGCAAAAAAGAAATATTCATTACTAACAATCCACTTCCTATATCATACATAACATTCTAATATGTAACCAATATACGTGTACAAAACACATTATATGATGGATTACGTTTTCAAAACGTTATTGTATGGCGAAAAATTTACATTATAATAGGCAATGTATCATCACTCGAGTTTGAGTGACGGATGCGTAAAAAATTGGTTAAAGAAAGTAAATTAGGACGATGTAATTTATCTCTATATTTATATAAGAAGCTGGAGAGTTTGTTTGTTTGAATTATATGTATAAAGAAAGAGGAAGACATCTGAGTGTCCCACACTTGAGTAAAAAGTTCTTTTGCATTTTGAAAAAATCAATTGTTACCTAAAAAGGTAGGTACAGTCGAGAGTCAAAACGTAGATTCAAAATTACGAGTGAGTGAACCCGGAAAAAATATGACAATAATCAATTTAACAATATTGATTTTTCCATTAACTTGGAAATATAAGTTGTTCGTGAGTTTTACGACGCAGCTGGATAAAAGTATACCAGGTTTTAGTCTAATAAATTATTTAATCCATTAAATGACCTTGAAACAGCACCATAGGATATATTTTGATGTATTTTTGAGACTGAGTCTGACTGACTGACTGAAAAGTCGTGGTGGCCTAGTGGGTAAAGGACCAACCTCTCAAGTATGAGGGCGCGGGTTCGATCCCAGGTCAGGCAAGTACCAATGCAACTTTTCTAAGTTTGTATGTACTTTCTGAGTATATCTTAGACACCATTGGCTGTGTTTCGGATGGCACGTTAAACTGTAGGTCCCGGCTGTCATTGAACATCCTTGGCAGTCGTTACGGGTAGTCAGAAGCCAGTAAGTCTGACACCAGTCTAACCAAGGGGTATCGGGTTGCCCGGGCAACTGGGTTGAGGAGGTCAGATAGGCAGTCGCTTCTTGTAAAGCACTGGTACTCAGTTGAATCCGGTTAGACTGGAAGCCGACCCCAACATGATTGGGAAAAGGCTCGGAGGATGGAGGATTTTTGAGACTGAGAAAAGAATGTTTCGAGTGCTGATTGAAAAGTCGGTCAACCGCATGAGTTTTCTTTGTTACATGATAATTTAAAGAACTCTTGATCTGACTTAGATAGGCCATTGATTAAGGAAGTCTATGGGTTTCTTATGTCCGGGTGCGCAGAGTAGTTTCCACGGGATGTGGAAGCTATTGTTTTATAAATCATTGATTGAACAGCAAAATTTTGTAACAAGTGACGGAATCCTGAGGGATTTTCACTTCTAAATAATTAAAATGCACCACCATTAACAAGGAAGGATTTTAAAAATAAATGACCTACTTTCACTCTTCAAACAAAGATCAAAAATAGCTTCCTGTTGAAAATTGTTCAGCCAAAATGTGGTCCTTAATCTCTTAAGTAACTAATCATAACTGGGGCAAACGGCTTTATCATCAATGATTTACGACTAAAGATGAAACTTAATCCCCGGATCAGACAAAAGGGCTAATTATTGCCCTTTGAAGACTTTAGCCAAGTTCCCTGGCTAATTTTAATAGCCTTCATTTAGAGTTCCAGCACACTGCAGAGTAAACTTTAATGAGGAGAAATGATACGCAATACGCATGCTACAAAGTGTGTGCTAAATATGAATGTAGATGGATGGAGAGAAAGAGGAAGACTTAAGAAAAGATGGATGGATTGCCTGAAAGATGACATGAATAAGATGGGAGTGAGTGTCAGCATGAGAAGTAACAGGGAGGAATAGGAGCAAAATATATTGCACCGACTCTAAATAAAATTGGGAACAGGGCAGGAAGAAGAAGACTCTGTATACTAAACACTCGGCCGACAGGTGACCAGATGCCTAGGACTTTTTTAAAGAAAATATCGATTCCTATCAATATTTTCAGTCGGTCGGACAATAAATGCGTATGTGAAAGAGCAATAGCGCACTAGCGGCTTGGACGCAGCGGCCAGGTCGCGCGGCCAGGCCGCAAGGATCGATTTGCAACGCGGCCAAAACCACGGCTACGATCGTCACTTGCACGTACAGCGCGCTTCAAAATGGACATTGAGGAAAAAGCAGTGCTTTTGTATCTTATAAGTAAGAAGCGGAAAAAGAAAAGGAAAAAATATTGGGTTTTATATCTCGGTTGGTATAGTCTTCACAGGACATGTCCCACAATGCCCTCCTCGTCTCGATTTCTGTTATAAATCTTTCCGTGTCGAAAGACATCGCGATAAATACAAATCACGCTGTAGCTCTTCAACACGTGCGGCCGCCACGGCTAGTGCGCGCACACTGGTGATTTTACTACAATACTATAGATCTCAGTGGCCGCAGCGACCAGCGACTGAACACTGGCCGCAAACGCGCCGCTCCGATCTCGCTGGCCGCTGCGGCTGAGTGTGGCCGCTGGTCGCGTGCGACCAGGTGCGCGCGCTCTGTGGCGATTTCATACTAAGGTATCTATCTCGATGGCCGCCGCGACCTGGCCGCTGCGGCCAAGCCGCTAGTGCGCTATTGCTCTAAGTACTTCACACAGATTTATAGGCCCAAACAAACTATCGGCCGACTTAAAGTTTGCAGTCTGCGGGTACTCTTATTCTTGGGAAGTACCATGAAACTCATTCTTTGATTTCTTTGTGAAGTTCTGAAAGTTTTTAATTTAGAAAACAAGTGGGTTCCTGTTGTGGTCCGTTTTATAATGAGTTCATTAAAACGTGATTTTTTTTAATGAATTTAGTCAAGGTTTTTTCTTGTTTTTTTGTTCTTTTATGAGGGTTTGTTTTAGACGTTGCGCTTTGAATGATTATGATTTTATTACGCGTGCGTTTGATTTTATTTTAATTATCAATATTTTGAAAATGTGATGTGTTTAGACTGTTTCTTAGCTCACTCTTTAGAGAAGCTTTTATTTGCTAAATTTTGAATAAAGCAGAAGTTATGTAATTTCCCTAAATAAAAAAAATACATATTTTAACGCTTTTGTCGCTTTAAGGCAAATCTCTATTTTCAGTTTGAGTTATAATCACAAAAAATACCTTCGTGCATTAAAACATTCCAAAAACTTCATTAAAAACTATTGAATTTCAATCAAACAAAAACTAAACAAGCAATAATCCCGGAAAGAAAGGTAAAGAATTTTCCTTTTACAGCAAAATAGAAAAATATTCTATCGGATAGCCTGTAGTGTCTCACTGTTTTAATTAAACCAATAAATTGAGCTCCGGGACTTAGAGGATATTATTCGATACCAAATCTAGGATGACAAAAGCACGATTAAATTCTATCCAGGTCTTAAATTGAAGCTGGATTCGCACTTTGTATTGATTAAAATGGGTTATAGGGTTACCTCTGTTCCTACCTTTTCTTTGTGAACTGCAAAATGTTTAAGAACAGAGAGAGAAATGTAAGTACTTAAGTGAATACAGATTAAGTGATTATAAGTATGTATTTTCGACAGTGTTCTTAATTATAGAGTACTTTAAAACATTTAGTTGGGTGATGGTTTCATCGGGCTCATAAATAAATAGGGACATGAATGGCAGTGCATTACAATGATCAGGTATTCGGCGGTATCCGACTGACTAAAAATATTAGTATTCACGATTGCCTTAAAGATTAGCTGTAAGCCAACCACTGTATCAAGGTATTTTGATATTTTGTCAACTTTGAAGGACACTACTTATATATATGCCTAAAATTAAAAAATATATAAGGACCTTTTAAGAAGGATATATTTTTATAGTAACTCTTAGATATTTTTTCTAGCTTTTTAAATACACAGGCAGATTAACTGCCTTCTTACTGTTAGTCTGACTTTGAATGATATACGTCTCTTACTGAAGATGAATCACGATTTCTAAGAAATGTTCTTCAAAGGGAAAGTTATTCTAAAGAACACTAACTTGAAAGTTTTTTGAACCTAGTTAGTAGTAATTAATGTTTAATGATAGTTATTTGTTGAAAAGCAAGAAAATCCTGATTCTCTTTCGTACTAATTATCTCTACTTCGAAAGTTTTTTTTTTAAATATTTATAGCCTACAAATTCACACGTGTCTAGGCGAGTATTTTAAAATAATGTCAATGTCAAAGTAAAATTCATTTTTTTATTAAAAATAGGCCTATAACAGCTTTCAAAACGTCAAACTAGTTGCATCTTAATTTTGCAATCTTCCTTCTTCTTCTGCCTCCTGCCCTCTTCCCAATTTTACTTGGGGTCGGCGCAATATGTCATTTTCTTCCATTTTCCCCTGTCAATACTGACACTCACTCCCTTCCTATTCATATCATCTTTCAGGCAATAGTAGATATACCTATTTACCTATGATAAAACATTTGACCAACACATTCCCTATAACTTCATTTCCACCCCGCCAAAATAAAACTACCAACATAAAAAACGGAGTCGCGTAATTGCAAAGCCGTCTAGCGTCAGCTGCACAAATTAAAAATAAAACCCTCTCTTATTTCAGCAATAGTGTTTATGTATAGCAATAATTATGTGTTAGCGTTGTAATACTGTAGGTTTTGCATTTCCCACTCTTAATTAAGGGGCTGCAGTCCTGCGGGCGCGTTAGAGCTTGTTTATATGCACCAATGTCGCTACGGTTAAGGGGAGGCCTACTGGGAAAATTGAATATTTTTTTGTATTTTTTTATTTGTTAAATTTTCTTCTCTTTTTATTGCTAATTCTAAAACAGTGTTAAGAAATGTGTTAACATAAAGTTTAATATCTTGATGTTTCATTGGTAGATACATATTTAAATACAAGCTTTTTCTATTTGTGTGAGAAATTGTGTAAGATAAGATTATTTAGTTGTCAGCAAATGTCCAATATATTACAGATGCGATCAGAGGAAAAATCTGTATTTGCTGATTATATCATATTGACTTGAAAATAGAATATTCGCAAAGAAGATAATATTATAGGGAAACATTTACCCATGTATTTTTCACCTCACCTCGTACATTAAGAAACGAAAACATGTTTTCGCTCCCCACAAAGGAGCCCAAATCCCATAGAATTAATTTATCAGCTTACGGAATCCCATAGTCTAAGATCAAATTTTGTTTAAACCCAAAAGCCTTGGGCCTTGAGAGCACCTCTACGATTATCAAATCAATCAAGTCAATTTACAAAGGATTGCGTCCAATTACGAAGGGTTCTTAGTTGACCAATCCGATTTGATGGGGTTCCGAATCTTTGTTCAGTGGTAAGAGCAGCATACTGCAAACTTTTAGTTGGCCAACAATTTCGGGCTAATAAATCAGTATGGTAATGAAAGGTAGTGATGTCTTCTTAGGTGATTGTTGGCTACGGAGGCTGTTCTCATGTAAGGAGATCAGCCAACTGCGCAAGACATATTATAGTGCACAAGCATTTGCGCAGACACAGGTGCACTCACTATTCCTTCACTCTCATAGCCCGACGGGACGGCAATCCGACACGACCGGAGAGAGATCAGGCGCAGGGCCGACATTTACGTGCTTATTCATTCGTGGAAATTGTAGTACGCACATAACAACTATCAGGTATTTGGTCGGTAACAGAGCGAATAAAAACTTTGATTTAATTCACGATTTTTTTTAAGTTCCTACCATCGAACCAACTTTCAGCCAACTGTTTAGTCTGCAGTGTGCAGCTGATATTCTAAGGGATCAAAATTCTCTATGTGGCGTGGGTATAAACCTTTGTTTCCCATAAGGAAAACAAAGGATTTTAATGTTGTGGTAAAAATATGGGAAGGATCATGAGAATTGCCTGCGGGTACACGTAATATGAAAAGCCAATAATATGCTTTACGTTTGCCAAGAGTTGTGAGTCTTGACTCTGTTATTAAGTTTGTTGATTTATTGTTAATTCTTAATTTTCTGGCCGTTGAAGTGTCTACCCATGAAAATAACAGTATAGTAGATACTCACTTCATGCAAGTAGGATTGGGTACAAGGAGAGTAACGGTTTTAATTTGATCAGCTATGCAAGTCATTGTTACATTAACAGAGTGTGTTACCTATAAAACTTTGTCGATTTCTATATCCTTCCTTTAAAGCAAAGGGAATGGTATAATATGCTTGCATACGTTGTGATGCTTTCTTAGATTTTTAACCAAGCAATGCTTTATTTTTTTACCCTCAAAATTAAAAAAGTATGGAGATTCAAAATAAAAATTTTCAAATGTAGTTCGTACTTAATCTTTAAATATATTCTCAAATATCTCTAATCTTTCAAAAAAGACATGTAGTTCTGCAAAAAATATTCTGCATTTTCCAGATTTTTTCCTACAGTACTTGCTTGCCCTTAACCCGATGAGTGGTGTGCGGCGCAATTAGGCGTCTAAATACAAGCGGCAGTGCAAATTATTTGCTTCTTTCATTATATTACAGAGCTCTTTGAATGTCACTGAAATGTATGCGCACCCATTTGAACCCCTGTTAGGGAGCGTAATCGTAGTTTAAGCCACATTTTTTTTAACTGGACAGTTCGTTATGGGAGTTGGTTAAGTAAATATGATTTTGGTTATTTTTGTTTGGTATATATAGTGTTGAAAGGTTACTGAGTGTGAATGAGATTTTACAAAGATGTAAACATTTTTTTGCAAAAAAAACTTGACTTGTACACTTTTACTTACTTTTATAGTGGTTACGACTGCATTAAAGACCGATTGGTGAATCAAAGCAGCAAACTCAGTTTTCCTAGCAAGTAATTCTCCAAAATCATTTGATTGAACAAATACCTAAATAATTCTCATTGTCACTGCCATACTGCCTAGAGGAATTGTTGTCATCAATCATACCTTTTCCGGCTAAAAATTATTTACATATAAAATTAACAATGATAAATGATTGCTTGGTAAATTTTTGGTCACATAAAAAGCCCTGACATATCTTATTTCGCAAGTAATGACTTTAAACGGCTTAGCCAAATTTTGATGAAACATGACTGTCATCTAAAGAAAACAGAAACCAAATCGGTTCATCCGTTTAAGAGTCACGCTATCACAGGCAGACACTCATAGCTGTCAAAATTAGCACCCTTCTTTTTGCGTGGTTCAAAGAAAACACACGAGAAAACGTTGACTTCATATCGACGCAGAAAAATATAAAGAATCCTTATTTATAAAATTGATCTGAAAATTATGTTCGAAACAATAGTATTAAATCAGTCAATAAATCCAACGATTTATGAAAATAAAGCGTAAATCAAGACAATCCCGTTTTTATGACACCTACTTTATGAAGATATAGTAGGGCGACCATAGATTGGGCATTTTTTGGGAGTTGGGATACTTTTTATTTAACTTTTTATTCAATTACTTTCCTCGTAATTAAGCAGTTATATTTTTACAGCAACGTACGAACTTATATATTGAAACTTTAATACGGACTAAAGATATGCAGTTATAGCATTACTCATAACAATTGTAAAATCAATATTTGAAGTACTATCTTGGTTAATTTAGAAAGGTAAATAAAATAGGTATTTACAGCACGATCATGTACAAAACTTTATTATACCACAAATATCTGAAAACGTTATTTCCCTTGGGGAAATTAAGCTGAGTTCTTTTTAAATAACATAACTTTCACTACACGTGTTACATCTAATTTCCACAACTCATGGTCACCCTACACAGGTGACAGTTTACATCCAATGTGTCTAGACGCTGTAAATTCTTTGATACATTGAATTTACTCCGCAATCTATACGTGAAGGGAATTTTAACGTATAAAAATATAATTTTGTAGGAGATTTCAATAAAAATATACGTCTTGTTTGGGAAGTATTATCAAAAATATTTTCATTTGGCACGATTGGTGTTTCGGTGGGCACGATAAACTGCGGGTCCCGGCTATCATTGAACATCTTTGGCAGTCGTTACGGGTAGTCAGAAGCTATTTAGTCTGACAACCGGTCCTACCTAGGAGTATTGGGTTGCCCGGGTAGCAGGTTTGAGGAAGTCAGATAGGGCAGTCGCTCCTTGTAAAAGACTGGTACTCAGCTGCATCCGGTTAGACTGGAAGTCGACTCTAACATAGTTGGAAAAAGGTTAGCTAGATGATTTGTAAGAGATTTCAATAACAATATATTTCTTTTTGGGAAGTATTTAGAATAAAATTTACGTTTGAAGAACAGGTTTTTGCTCAAATATTTTCAGTAGCATTTTATTTGCATTCTGCATGATTACAGAAGTAATAAGAATTTTTCTGACGTTTAGATTACGTAAAAGACGTCATACGGGCTATACATTAAAGATTTATCCAGGGTTATTTAAGTACGAGTATAAAACGGGTCTCAAATGTGCGTGGGTGAGGTATATGGTCCATAGGGAACATTGGTATGCTTAGTCATTTTCCGGGAATATCGAAATATACATATTTATAATACTTCATGGACTATTTTTAGACTAACTTAGTTAAGATGTCTTGAGGGACACGATGTATCAAGTATTCTAGGAAAAAGTTTGTAGATACTAGGAAGGTTTTATGTATGTCCATAGTTTTGCTAAAGATATATTATGCTAAGCTGATATGATGGCAATGAAAAGTCGCACATGTTTGCATCTTGGCACAAAAAAAATGTTTTGTAGTACAAATATTTGTGCATTCTACCTAACTTCTTATATTTTAAAGCACTGAAAATACCAAACTTCTTACTTAAAGCCCTATATATGTAGGTATGAATTTGATTTTGTCGTTTTGAAAATAGTGTTGTTTTTTAACCCAGTATGATCAAATAGCTTATATACTCCTTTTTCATAAAATTAGCCATCACATTTTGATGCAACTGACCCACATCTGAAAGTCCACGTTTAATTATAACTGTCTCTAAACTGCCTCATCATCACAGAACGTGCTCGGAGCGACTTCTAAACGATTTGTCATGACACTGTGACGTCATGACTCATAGATCCTTGTCGCCAATTAGTTTGATGTTTATTTGTTTTAATTGTTGATTGCCTTGCTAATGGAGTTCAGTAATTAGAGATAACAAGTTTTGGATAAGCTGGGTTTGGTTTTCAGTGATGTCATTATGTAGTATTAGATGTTATATGTACTTGAGAGCAAAGAATTTGGGTTAGTTAAAAGTTTGGAGATACTCATAATATTGAAATTTAAAGTTTCTTTGATGTTCTTTGAAGTGTACTATGACAAATATTCTAAGGAGTTGAAGGTCTGGGTGTTATAACATGTAGCTGTATGTAGTTTATCAGTTGCGTTAGCACCCATAACTAATATTGTCGGGACTAAACGACCGTGTGTGAAACGGTGTCCCAATTGAATCATTGTTGTATCTATTTTACCTATAAGTCGTAAATATACTACATTTACAATATTGAGGATTAGGACAGTCTGAATCAAGCAGTGAAATTCGGTTTTCTAAATCATTTTTAGTAGGTTGTCACAATAACTAAGTTTTCAATATTCCGAAAGCCCAATATACCCTTCAGTTTTTAAAAGGTTTGTCCCACTTGCGTATCATAACTTGTTTTCAGACACAACTTTGCACTTATCGATAAATAACTTAGGTCTAGAATAAAATTTTATCGAAACACTTATAAATTACATTCAAAACTATAAAATCGTAATAAAACTTTATAATTTGATTTAGGCTTTGATCAAACTTTGTAAATTGAATCCTTTTAATGTTTATCTTTGCAAAGAATATTATCTTTCAGATCGGTATTACTTCTGTGAAAATTTTGAAAGGGTTGTCAAAATCAAAATCAAAATCAAAATCTTTTTATTTCACATAGGCCTTTGCAGGCACCTATGAAACGTCACATTAGTTGCACGGTTCCAAAAAGTTGGTCTCATGGAGAAGAACCGGCAAGAAACTCCATAGATACTCTTTTTAAAAAGTAATATAGTCACAGTACAAACAGTCTATTACATAACAATAGTAAGCTCACAGAATTATACAATGCAAGAAAGTTAAACTGTAAATCTATACAATGCAAAGGGAGAAGAAAAAGTCGTTTAATTGCCAGGGAAGCCACACATGGAGTCACACAGATGAGTTATCGCCATATAATATCTTTATCGTCAACAAAGTCTTGAATTTTATAATAAGCTTTTTTAATTAGGGTGGATTTTAAAGTGTTCTTAAATTTTATATCCGTGAGATCGGTTACACACTTAGGCAGCTTGTTGTAAAAACGGACACAATTCCCTAAAAACGATTTATTCGATTTCGTTAATCTGAATCTCGGAACTACTAGCTTGTGTTTGTTTCTTGTATTAATGGAATGTATATCACTTTTAACACTAAATTGATTTAAGTTTTTGCGTACGAACATTATATTTTCTAGTATATAAAGAGAAGGTAGTGTCAGTATGTCAATTTCTTTAAATAATTCTCTTAATGACTCGCGAGGGCCGAGGCCATAAATTGCACGAACTGCCCTTTTCTGGAGAACGAAGATTGAGTTTACGTCAGCCGCTGCCCCCCACAGTAAAATGCCATAGGACATAATGCAATGGAAGTAAGCGAAATACACGAGCCTAGCAGTAGCAACGTCAGTAATCTGTCTTATTTTTCTGACTGCATAAGCTGCGGAACTCAGCCTCTTTGACAGTGCTGAGATGTGGGCACCCCATTGCAATTTAGAGTCAATGGTGATGCCCAGGAAGACGGTTTGACTAATAACATCTAGTTTATTATCGTCCAGAACGATATTGAGCCCTACTGGTGTTACATTAGGTAAAGAGAATTTAATGCATTTCGTTTTGGAAGAATTAAGAAGCAAGTTATTCGCGGCAAACCACTTGCTCAGAGTAACCAAGCTATCGTTTACGTCTATAGGACTAGATTCCTTTCTGTTAATTTTGAAGAAGTTGTAATTTGAAGGGCAGATTATTTCTGTAGGATTTTGAAATAAAATACATAGGAACTTTAAAATAAATAACCGTAAGTTTCTTCATTGATTTATCTATGCTTTAACTCATTCGCCATGTCATATAGCTGCGGGCTTTAATTGAAATACCGAGCACACTTATTTAGCTCCATTCGTCAACACATGACCATTGAAATGAACCATAAAAATTCTGACAACTTGTCGACCACTTTGTTCATATCTGGGTTTTGGACAGCTTTATTGTAATGTTTATAGAAAATGCATATACTACTGATATTCAGAAACATTTATCTAGATTGAGAGCTCGTCAATTTTAAGAGAAAACTGTTTCAATGAAGATGGGAAAGAGTAGGCGGAAAATTAATACGCCTTTAAAAGCTATTGTTAATAACATCATTTTAACTTAAAACAAAAACCCATTGAACATTACCACGTCTTAGCTTTTAAGCATCTTCACCATTAATTTCACCATAAATCAAATTTAGGCTAATTAAAAACCGCCCACTTCCCATGATATTTCTACACCCACTGATGTAAGCTTGGTTCACAATACAGTGTCATCTAAGACAACGGAGGAAGGAATAATGAGCGGAGATACTGTAAGTTAGGTAGGTTAGACGCCTTCTTATATGTAGTACGCGTGTTCAGTTACTAGAACTAACGAGGCGTTCGGGTCCCTTTAAATCAAGACGAATATGTATTTTTTTTTCTTTCTTGGTTTGGTGGTCCGGAGATGCCATATAAAGACAGGTAGATCGGATGCCTTCTTATAGGTAGTAGACGTGATCAGTTACTAACGGGGCGTTCTGGTTCCTTGTCAAATCAATACAGTTTTGACGGATTGGTTTTTAGAAATGGGTGGATTCCTTAAAAGGTATGTAGTCTTGCCCGTTCTTCTCCATAGGAAGCTACTTTTGGAATGGGCAACCCGGCAACCAGAATCAACCTTATTTATATTTTTTGACATTTATAAGTGCTTGTAAAGGCCTAAATGAAATAAATGATTTGACTTTGACTTTGACGAGCGGAGCCAGTATCGTTTTTTGTCTATCGAACACAAGCATTTTGGCTCGCTTCTTAGGAGAGTTTGGTTATGACATCTCCGCTAGTAATTTTGTCCTCCATGTCTAAAATCAACGTGGGCTGTAATGCTGGCGTGAAGGAAATTAAGTGGGATCTAAACTGACGGGATTAGCAGCTGACGAGGGTAGCAGATGCACCTGTGACTCTTTAAGAACGTGGATTTTGGGAGCTGGAAGAGACTGCTTTGTAACATTGCAGTGGTTGGTAGAGGGAATGTTAGTTAAAGGTGTTGTAAGAAGATAGATTAATGTGTATGAACGGTACTCAACATATTAACAGTGTTTGGATTTTTATAATAATAATGTAGTGTTAAAGGATATGAAGTAGTGCCAGAACTGTCTGAGAGTAATGTCAAAGTGCAGAAGAAAAATCAGTAACGCTGACCCCTTCACTATACAGGATTAAAACGCAAACGGGATTGATTCTAAACATTATTTACATAAATGCTAATTGAAATACGCCATCGTTCCAAATAATAAATAAGTAACTTGTTTTATCCCAAAAACGAAAACTACATTTTAACAATCATTTTTAAAAGATCTCATCCAGCGTCCCTAACTCTTTAACTAAAGTAAATATGCTTGACCCATATTTCCATACTCCGTGAATCAGTTTACAGTCTCTGACTTGTGTCTGAAACGACGCTGTTTTAATGTAATTTATGAGGAATTAATTTATTAATTTAACTTTAACATTTTCACACTCAATTTCTCGTAAAGAGCGAATAGAATTTTAATTAGAATGCTCCCTGGAGCTTGCGTGAACAGAATTTTGTTGGTTAAAAATTATATGAGCTTTATGAAACTACGAGTTTTAGATTAATTACTACATTTTTTAAAAGTAACTGGTTTGGATTTGTTTTTATGAACATTGTTAATTAGGAATTTTGTGTCAAAAGAAAACTAAACTATATGTATAATTGCTTCAGTTGTCATCACCATGTACTCGTGTAAGTTCAGAAAATAATTGCATTTAAAAAGACCTACTCTGCCTGACTCGGGACTCGAACCCAAGACTAACCGTCGGTTGTCATGCTCCACCATATCGTCCCAGTCTCTGAACTTAATCCAGGTACCTAATTACTTTCCAAAAAGTCTTCGCAGTTCTTTCCTGAATTCTAAGAACTTTCCACGAACCCTACTTTTGTGTTTCTTTTTAAGTAATCATCCACTTTCATCAAATGTTTCGCAAAGTTTGTTAGAAGCATGGAGAACAAAATGACTAACGGAGGTGCCATAACGGACAATCGCCTAAGAAAGTAGCGCGCCAACCCTATACGCCTTCTTTGGAGCCGACCATTTCTTTGATACCAAAAATCGCTGATAGATGTCTTGAAAAACCCGAACGCCTCGTTAGTTCACTCGTAACTGATCGTTTTGGTCATATCCAGCTTGGCCTGGAAGAAGGCGCCTGACCTACCTACATTATAGCATCTCCGCTCATTTCCTTACTCCGTAGTTAGAACACAATCTGGTGTGCCGTAGCCCTAACCAAGTTGTTGACAAGTTCATGTCAGATATGAAGACAGGTTGATAGGTATCTCCCTGAGGCTACAAAGGTTAAACCATTTCGTGTCCGCATGAGTGAGTTGAGGAGAGCTCTTAAAATACATGCATGTTGAGAAGCCAGAATGCTTATTACCATGTGGCTTTTTAATGCTATTGCTTTAGAAATTTTCTTGGCTGCTATTGGTTATCAAGAAAGGAAAATAAATCGTTTTTTTTTTTCACATTGAACATTTCTATGGAAATCGTCATCTATAGGAGATGTGATCCAGCTTTTTCTTTCTCTGTGTTTTTTGATTGCCAAACAAAATATATTGTATATAACAGACTGATGATAGATACTTTTTATCTAGAATTATATTGGCACCATGATACCTGGAATGAATTAAGGGTTTGCCGTTAAGAAGAACCAAATTTAATCGTGCGGTGCACACAGTAAGAATTTGCAAAGACGAGATTAGCCTTAATGCGACTTCAGATTCTTATTATAAATTACCAGACTTCATATTATAAAAGTCCTCTCAAGCAAATCGAATAGGCACACAAAACCACACATTAACAAACTAATATTCTCTTGACCAGTTTGATCCCTCAATACTAAGATTAATAACGTCGGTCGTATCGATCCTAAGAGCCCTAAGGACAGCCCTAAGGACCAGTGTCAGGGTCAAGGTCAGTTGCCTTTTGTATTTACTCTATCACTATGCGGTCCTCGTGGTTATAATAATTACATCTTAGATTTTGTACGTCTGGGTCTTCGGGTGGTCAGCCTGCCGTAATATTTGCATTTTATTTGAAAATGTCTCTTGAATTTAGAGTTGAAGAAGAAAATAGGATGGATGATAAATGGTAAATGAAAATAATCTTTAAAGTGTCATACTAGTATAGACTAGTCATTAATTTGATGGCTTTAAAAAGATAGAATCTATAAGCTTACCATATCAAATCAAAAATCATTTATTCCAAGTTGGCTGAAAACATGAGGCAGCCGCCGAAAACGTCCACTCTTCACCACTTACTGTGTTGTGTTTAAATTGCGACCGTCACAAAGTTTAGTAAAATAAATGTAAAAACGTATGCAGGAACAAATTACCAAAAATGGTGATACACTCTTAAAACGGCGATCAGGACCACAAATATCAAAGTATCATAATTAATTTTCACCACTATTTTATTGATACAACCGATGAAAAATGACCACCCCCATTCCCACACAAAAACACGTCAAAAAGACAAACAATTTTACTTTACATTCTTATTTACAGCATTCCCACAATATTCCTAGATACAAATGTACTGGCTTCGTGCCAATGTTGAAGCTAAAAACGTGGCTTACTTCGTGCAAATGTCCTCAGCAAATTGGGGGAGACGCCCTGAGCCTCAGTGATTGATATCCTCCCGAAACAGCCGTGATACTCGCTTTTGTACAGAATTAGGCAAGACTTTTTCATATTGAACCTGTCTTTTGTTTTTGGGGAGAAACAAAAATCGTTTTTGAAGAAGACTTTGGTCTGAAAGGGTTGTTGCTTTGTGATCGTGTACCAAGTTTAAAAGTGCCAGGATTAGACGTTGGTGCAATTATTTTTGAATAGATGATGTAACTGCATAACTAAACATTTATAAATATACCATAGCTGCTATTGTATGTATACGCCCTGTGAATAAAGACGAAAAAAACAAAATATTGCATAAACGTAAAAATTGATATTTAAAACTACTGGACCAAATAAAATTCAAGACGAGTCCATTAATGGAAAGCTAGCTATTATTCCTAAAAGCTATGTTTAGTGTTCATAAAGTGCTCCATACATTTCATGGACCATGTAGGTATATAGTGTATTATTACCTTTTTTTTAACCAAACTCAAATTATGATTTATGACTTCACTCTAATTGGAATTGGCTGCAAGAGTGCAATCAGGATTTCAAGTGACGATTTCTAAATAAATCAGGGTAGGAAAGCAAAAATTCTGATCCGAAACCGGCATAGCACTTGCCAAAACCGGCCAGGGCTGCACCAAAGCGGATTATACCGGATGATACTGGATTCGGACCGGACCAAACCGACCGTTGTTGGAAAAAGCAGTAAATGATTTAAAGAATCATGTGCATTGCGCATAGTCGTTAGTTATAAATTATTTATTCAACAGAACATCGAAGGGGTATTACTCGTACTAACAATCATCTAATTAAAACTGTATAATAAATCACTCTATCTATAGGTAAAGTCCATCACAATAAATCTTCAGTAATTTTTGAGATTATCGCACAGACTGACAGACTTGACAATAGCCATTAACGTATTTACCTACTAATAACAAAACAAACACAGAATGTAACCATTAATACTCTTGTTTTTCTTCACAACACCAGGTAAAGGAAAATAGCTCATTTCTTACAAAAACATTGAATAGGTGACTGTACCACAAACAACTTAAGTACGAAGATAATATTACTTTCCTGTTATCAGCAGAAAACAAATAATTGTCCTATTTGTATACAATCAATTTGTGTTATGTTTTTCGGGATATAAAGAAAACGGGGAAAGGAACGCTGAAACTATCCTTTGCACGTTTCTGATTCTGATACGTTTCTGATACTCTTTTGCGCTAAAACGAAAGAATAGATTTTAATGAAACTTGACAGTAAAAGAGCTTGTCTGTCAGGTTGATGGGGCATTTTTAACCATGAAAGAGTTCGCTCGGGACGCGAGTGATACTGCGCGGTCATACCAACATAATAAATAGATTTTTTTTTTATTGTTTATTTGTTTGTACTCTAAAGGCTCCGAAACTACTGAACTGATTTGAAAAAATGTTTCACTGTATGTAAGCTACGCTCTTCCATAGTAAACTAGGTTATATTTTATCTCGGTACGGGCAGAAGTGCTGTCGGGACCCGGGTAAAACCGGTGGTAGAAGCTAGTTTCATCTAAAAATATAACTCTCAAGAACCTCAAGGCCCCTTATAATGTCATATATTTAGTGCCTACTTAACACTTTCATAGTTAGACGTAAAAGGCACTTACGGACCGAGACGACGAAATTAGCTAAAACGAGTTCGTGTAACGATGCCTTTATGTCCCTGTTTGTTTTGCCCAATGGAGGAAAGAGTGAAGGTGCTCTTTTTACCGATCTCTAAAAAAGGAGGTTCTCAGTTTCACCAGTGCCTATATGTTTGGGAGTGATTCATATATCTCGTGATTCGCTGCACTTTTCAGCATAATATTTGTCAGACTTAGCAGAAGGACACATCTTTATCGAATTAAATAAAACTCAACATGAAAAACTTTTTTGGTAAGCAGTAGCTACGGAAACTGTAGTATGACAGAAGATATAAAATGTTGTAGCTGAGCTTAAAGAAATCCCGAAAATAATAACTCCAAAATTGATTAAAACTTTAACATATCTCCATACTCGGGAATCTAAATATTAATATTCAGTATTTGGTACACGTCGCAACACATCAAAGAGCTGGATACTCAAAGAAACCATAAATCCCGTCAAAGTACGTCGTCTTCCATTTAAGCATGCAGTGCATAACTGAATGGTACAAGTTATCAACTTCAGAACGTAGGTATGGAAACATAATAGGTACATAATCACTAACGTCATTGTCTTGGTAGGTAAATACTAGAACGGAAAGATCAGTCTCCAAACTACTTTTATCTATCCCGTTCTTAATTATTAATATTAGTTCCGTTCCACCATGAATGCGTAACCAAAAAAAAAACAACAATTCCCTTTGACGATACGTGTCATATAAATTATATTTCAATTATTATTCATCCCAATGGTATTATTCTATACGTAACAATCTTAACATTCCAAAACAAAAGAGGGTAATATACCCACAAACAAAGGTTTACATCAAATTCTTTGGATTCTTACAAACTTAAATACCTACATATACTTAATAAAGGATCTAAACCACCCTTCGCAACCCACATTTGTATCGAAAATACATCGGCATATAACAAAATACTTCCCTTTTTTATCAACTTACGGAAGTTCAATCCAGTGAGGAAAAGGCTTGGTTTCCGAAACCGATCTAATATTCAAAGCGATATTGTCGTATTGTGACAATTTAACATGTCTAACCATCCCTACTACTATCACAAATGTGAAAGTAACTCTGTCTGTCTGTCTGTTACGCTTTCACGTCTAAACCACTGAACTGATTTTAATAAAATTTGGTACAGAGATAGAGTTGACCTTAAGAAAGAACATAGGATAGTTTTTACCCCGGATATTCGAATAATTCTCTTAGAAACGCGATATAACCTAACTGTTGAGAACATCACTACGCCCGGGCGACCGCGGGCGGAGCCGCGGGCGCAGGGGGGCGCTCGATCAGCTGGCGCGCGCGCCGGCCGTCACAAGAAGCACTGCGTCATCGTCCACCGTACCGAGCGCGCACTTACTTCATTTCTTATAATTGTTAATTCCGTCATTCCTAAGTGTTGTAATTTATACAGTCCACTATTATACTTATTAGCTACGAAGTTACTGGAGTTTTGTTCTACCAACACCCGTAGGATATTCCACAATTTCCGTTTATGGTCCTTCGCAATAACGACAGAAGAAGTAACGGCCAGTTCCAGCCACGTAGGAGTGACAAGCGGATTTTCAAATTCAAGAAAAATAACGGCCGTTGGAAAAATACTGGTGATCAAGAGGTCTTCTCGCCCTTCGTGCGTGCCTGGTTCCAGTTTACGGTCATCATAAGCGCCGCCTTTCGGGAAGAAAAAACTTGTCGGAGCGAATACAGTTCGTCAGTGGTCATCATAGCTGGGTCATCGCAACATAGCAGCCGAGCAGAGCCCAAGAACATCGCGAGCAAGAAGACGTTCGGTTTGGAATCGCAGTCAAAGGATTTCGTGAGATCTTTCCATATTCTTATTAACATTATTTTTCATGCTAACATCATCTAAATTTCCAGTAGTGTTCAGATAGTGCATTAGATCATAGAATCATACATAATTGTCTAGTGAATATTAGTAAAATAGCAGATGCATGACTAGTTACATAGTTGTGTTTTGGTTTTTCTCGTTTACCCACTTAAAATAAAAATAAAATCATTGTCATTATTGAGTAGTTTTCCATAATCATAGAATATTGTGATTCATGTTTATTTCTTGTTTACAGTAGTTAACGCACTACGCATGGGTAGGCATTAATGTGATCTTTATTATATTTTCAACTTTCAAACGCCTAATGGTTGGTAATTAGCAACGCTCATTCGAACAGCTGTGCTTTGCGATTGATTACAGGCGCATTTACACTAAAATAGTTAACAGCTTTGTCCCATTTTTCAGCACTTATTTGCTATTCTATTTTAGATATCTTCATTCTTCTTCTGTACCTTCTTTAGTGCATAAGGCTTGCCTCCGATTTAGCCATGACTGAAGAAATTAAAATTAAAGAGCTTACGAAAAAACGCGCCTCAATAAAATCACAGCTTACTCAGTTCACATCCTTCTTAAATGTCTCTAAGTCTTGCGACCAACTTAGTGAGGAACAGCTTGTTGAGTTGGAGCTTAGAGTTGACAAAATGGTTACAGTATATGCTACCTATGATCAATTACAGGGTCAATTGGAGTGCCTGTCGGCAAAGCCAGACGAGCAATTCACCGAAAGGGAGCAATTTGAAGCGATCTACTACAAGCAACTAGCATCTGCTCGTGCCCTTCTGACACAGCACCGCACACAACTCGCGAATAAGGTAAGCTCCAATGATCTTTCTGTGGTTGCTAGACGTAGTAATGTTAGGTTACCTAAAATTAATTTACCTCACTTTAGCGGCGGCTACAAGGATTGGCTGGAGTTTAAAGATATTTATGTCTCGCTAATTCATGAGGACAATACTATTGATAATATAAATAAATTTCCTTATTTACGTTCGTCACTTAGCGGCACTGCATCACTTGTAATTAAAAGTCTAGATTTTAGGGGAGACAATTACAATACGGCTTGGCAATTACTGTGTGAGAGGTTCGATAACAAACAAATGTTAATAGACAAGCATATTCAGGCTTTGTTCAACGTGGAAACTCTTCAAAAAGAAAGTAGTCAGGGCTTGCGACAAGTTGTCGATATAACTAATAAAAATTTGCGTTCACTGGCAACACTGGGCGTTCTGTTGGCGTGCCACAGGGTGGCGTTTTATCTCCTTTACTCTTCGCGATATTTATTAATTCTATTTCCAAAAATCTCATTTCTTCCTACCACCTTTATGCTGATGATTTGCAAATTTATAGCCAAGCTGCATTTTCGGACTTGGCAGATGCAATCGCTAATATTAACACCGACTTGGCTACAATTTGCGAGTGGAGTGAAACTTACGGTCTCAAGGTCAATCCAGCAAAAACTCAGGCCATTGTAGTTGGTAGCTCTAGATTCGTTCAAAGGATTGACTGGCCGCAACTTCCTCATATTTCTTTTGGTGGCACTGCCATTTCAATTAGGGACAAGGTTAAAAATCTAGGGATTCTCATTGACAAAAATTTATCGTGGGGTCCCCAACTACAAGAAATTAGCCGGAAAGTGTTTGCATCTGTCAGGTCCTTGAGGAGATTGCGAAACTTTCTCCCGACTGCCACCAAAACTGCGCTTGCACAATCCCTCCTGCTTCCAATCCTTGATTATGCTGATGTCAGTTATCTTGATCTCACTGAGGCACAGCTTGATAAACTTGAGCGACTTCAAAATGTTTGTATTAGATTTATATTTGGCTTGCGCAAATATGATCATATTTCTGAATTCCGTTCAAAACTCAAGTGGCTTCCTATACGTCTTCGCCGGAATACTCATATCCTGTCTTTACTGTACAACATTTTGTTCAATCCAAAAAACCCGTCCTATCTCAAAGAACGTTTTAAGTTCCTTAATGACACACATACAAAATATCTAAGGTCATCTGAGAATTTGAGACTAGAGATGGCAATGCATTCCACTAACTTCTTTGATAAATCCTTTACCGTTCAAGCTGTGCGGTTGTGGAATGCGTTGCCCGTAACAATAAGGCAGGCTCAATCTTCAGCAGTCTTCAAGAACCTGGTAAAAAAACACTACCTTTCTAATTTGTAATTGGGTATAATACCATACTGTTGCAGACTATTGTCAAGTTTAATTGGCAACTTTAAAAATATATCATATATATATACATATTTCTGTTATATTTATCTATTATATTTATAAATATATATATATATATTTATTTATTATATTTTATCTGTTATTGTTTTATGTATTAATATTATATATACATAGTGCACCAAAACTACCTGCGATATGGTTATGTCCTTTTTTTTACAATCCATCCAAAGGTTGTCTGTAAGAGATCGCTTTTAGCGATAAGACCGCCCATTGTGTCACCGACTTCAAAATTTTTGTTTGTTCTTGTTATTTTTTTAATTGGTGTGCATAATAAAGAATATATCTATCTATCTATCTATCTGGGATTAAAAGTTGATTATTGGGATCAATTAATTATTTATTTGATGGCATCAAAATTGGATTCAGTCACAAGCAGGGAGTGGGGAGAGCATAAAAACTCTCTAACAGAGTTACCCACTCTAGAAACATTTACAAAATTTATTTCTAACCGTTGCAATTTTTTAGAAACTCTGGAGGAAACAAATCGTTTAAAACAGAAACCAGAACATACGCATGGTAAGGCAAAGAGCTTCTCTGTAGTGACAAATAAGGTTAAATTTAATATTTCATGTCCTCTTTGTAAAAAAGATCACTACATATTTAACTGTGAACAGTTTAAGGCGCTTCCAGTCACCGCACGCTTAACTAAAGCAAAGGAATTTAAATTATGTTTAAATTGTTTACGTCCAGGCCATTTGGAGGCTGCTTGTCCACTTGGTCATTGCAAATACTGTAAGACTAGGCATAATACTATGTTGCATTCACATGATAATGATTCTGGTACCTTTAAAGAACACATAACTTTAGCTGGCACTAAGCATGAAATTTCATCTTGTCCTGTATTGCTTTCCACAGCGTTGGTAAGAGTCACGGACCATTTCGGGACGCCGCACAGCGCCAGAGTCTTACTCGACAATGGAAGCACGGCAAACTTCATTACCAAGGATCTTTGTGGTATGCTACATTTACCTATTCGTAGTGTAAGCTCACATGTGGCAGGAATAAACAGTCAAGTCTCTGCTGTCACACAGACTTGTACTTTGCATTTACAATCGTGCGATGAATCTTATAACGTCGACATTGATTGTTTTGTCTTGCCCAACATAACAACTCATATACCTCAAACATACATAGACTTATCTGACTTACAGCTACCGGCTGGCATTAGCCTAGCTGACCCAACCTTTAACATACCGTCCTCCATTGACATATTGGTGGGGGCTGACATATTTTGGAACGTGGTTGGTCGTAATCGCATACAGTTAGGCAGACATATGCCGACGCTCTTCGAGACTAAGCTCGGATGGCTTATATCTGGTGCCATTCCGCAAGCAAGCACGAATCACTCCATGTGTATGGTCACACACGACATGCATACTTCACACATAGATAACCCTACAGATTTATCAAGGTTCTGGGAACTTGACACTATTTCACCGAAGTTTAACTTCACGTCAGAGGAACGAGCATGTGAACAGAATTTCAACAAAACTACAAGGCGTAAGGCTGATGGTCGTTTTGTAGTCACCATTCCGTTGAAGGAGTCACCTGAAGCGTTAGGTAGCTCCTATGAAATGGCTAAACGTCGGTTCCTTTCGTTAGAGCGTAGACTCGATAGAGACCCGATACTTAAGAGTCGCTACATAGAGTTCATGCAAGAGTATGAAGCATTAGGTCATATGAGCGAAATATCTCAGCCTTCTTCATGCCCTTCTTACTTTCTCCCGCATCATGGCGTAGTTAGAGAGTCCAGTACAACGACAAAGCTACGAGTTGTCTTTGACGCGTCAGCCGTCACAACTTCCGGTAAATCGTTTAACGACATTCAAGCCATAGGCCCTCGGGTTCAGGATGACTTATTATCCATCTTATTGAGGTTTCGTCAGCACCGGTATGTCGTTACGTCAGACATCGAAAAGTTCTTTAGACAGATTGAGCTCGATAGGTCACAACGGTCGCTACAGCAAATACTATGGCGTTCTGATCCGTCATTGCCTCTTAAAACATACACACTAAACACCGTCACTTACGGTACAGCATCTGCGCCATATATCAGTACACGATGTTTGTCTCAATTAGCAAAGGAGGCAAAGTGCACACGTACACAACACTCAATACAACATGATCTTTACGTAGATGATTATTTATCAGGCGGCGACTCTATAGAGAGCACTATAGCTCTATGTAGAGACGTCACCAGCACACTTAAATCGGCACAGCTAAATTTACGGAAATGGCAGTCTAACAATGCACAAATACTACAGGCAATAACTACAAGCACACATAGTCACACATCCACACAATCCACGTCCACACAACCCACATCTACACAATCCATTTCCACACAACCACATTCAGGCACACATAATACAGTAAACTTAAGTATTGATGAACCAAGTAAAACTCTAGGTGTAAATTGGAATTATCAGCACGATTCACTTACATTCTCCATTCACATACCTGAGCATACTAATATCACGATCACAAAACGACACATTCTATCCACAATCGCGCAAATATTCGATCCGTTAGGAGTCATTACACCATGTATCATAGAAGCTAAGATAGTACTGCAAAGGTTGTGGATAGATAAGTGTTCATGGGATGATGAAGTTAACATAGATATAAAAAAACAATGGTTAAAATTCATACAAACATTACCGCAACTTAATCACCTAAGCATACCACGTTGGGTGATATGCATCAATTCAACATCAATTGAAATACATATTTTTACAGATGCTTCAGAAAAGGCATACGGAGCTTGCATATACGTTCGTTCTGTGGCTAGTGATGGTCGCATACATACACATCTTCTCACATCTAAGAGTAAAGTCTCACCGATAAAGTCGACCACAATTCCAAGGTTAGAACTTTGTGGTGCATTGCTAGGCACTCGTTTGTGCACAAAGGTATTAGAATCATTAACACTTAAACCTAATCGATGCATATTCTGGTGCGATTCTATGATTGTCTTAGGTTGGCTGTCTGCGGCACCTGCCGCACTTAAGCCGTTTGTCAGGCATAGAGTTTCGGAGATACGGGAAGGTTTTGGTGACTATACTTGGCGCTACGTGCCCACCAAGGACAACCCGGCAGATCTCGTTTCCCGCGGACTGAGTGCAGACCTTATAAGTCAATCTTCCATGTGGTGGTCAGGTCCTGCCTTCTTGCAAACAGAGTCAGCTCTTTGGCCTTCCATGCCTAACACAGATGTAAACGTAGTACTACCTGAACTAGTAAAATCACACAATAATAACAATTCATTACATATCACTAATCTTAATTCTAATAACCTATTTCTAATGTTAATTAATAATTCATCTAACTATTCACAATTAAAGCGACTATTCGCATACATATTTAGATTCGTAAACCGTTGTAGAGGGGTACATAATCATAGCATTACTCTTACTAATTCGGAGTTATTTTTCAGTGCTAACTTTATTATTCAAACAGTTCAAAAAGAAATGTTTCCTGAGGAGTATGAGATACTTTCATCTGGTAAAGATTTACCTACTAAAAATCGCCTTAAAAAATTGACACCTTTTATTGAGTCTGGTATTATTAGAGTTGGGGGAAGACTGGATAACTCCTGTTACGATTATAATGTCAAACACCCTATCATTATTTGCAGCAAGAGTCATTTTACTAAACTTATCTTTAACACTTTCCACCTACGCCTATTTCACGCTGGTCCTCAGTTACTCTTAGCCGCGGTGCGACATGAATATTGGCCTTTAGGTGGGAGAAACCTTGCCAAATCTACAGTTCATAAATGTGTAAAATGTCAGAGATTTAGTGGCAGAACAGTTCAGCCTATCATGGGCAACTTGCCTAAGGAGCGAGTTCAACTAGAGTTTCCCTTTCTAGAAACTGGCACAGACTATGCTGGGCCCATCCTTCTAGCTGACCGCAAAGGTAGAGGGTGTAGGTTAATTAAATCTTATATATGTGTTTTTGTTTGCCTAGCCACACGGGCAGTTCATCTGGAGCTTGTCTCCGACTTAACGAAACATGCATTTATTGCAGCACTGAACAGGTTTATTGCTCGTCGTGGTAAACCAAAAACCATCTTTTCCGACAACGGTACAACGTTTATTGGCACCTGTAATGAATTAGCTGACATACTTAGGCAGGACTTTTCTTCAGTCATGGCAAATACAGGTATCAACTTTTCATTTATTCCAGCGTACACCCCGCACTTCGGTGGGCTGTGGGAGTCCGCCGTCAAATCAGTTAAGCATCATTTAAGACGTATTTTAGGCTTAGCACATCTCACTTACGAAGAGATGTCAACTTGTTTGATTCAGATCGAGGCAATACTGAACTCTCGTCCCCTTACTCCTCTCTCCACAGACCCGTCAGACCTATACCCTTTAACTCCTGCTCATTTCCTTATTGGGAGGTCTCTCACATCCTTGCCGCATCCGGATCTCGTCCATCAGAACATCTCAAGCCTTAAACGCTTTCAGCGCATAGAACACCTGAAGCAACAGTTCTGGAATAGATTCTCTAACGAGTATATTTTCTACCTCCAACAGAGAACGAAGTGGACTGACTCCGACGGGGTTCTTGAGGAAGGAGCCATGGTGGTACTCAAGGAGCAACAGACTCCACCATTGATGTGGCCACTCGGTCGTATCGTACGGCTGATAGCTGGGAGAGACGGCATAAGCCGAGTAGCGGACGTGAAGACGAAGAGAGGCATAGTGCGACGCGCTTATAACACCATATGTCCTCTTCCAGTTTAATCCTTGAAGATCGTCTATCTTCAACGCCGGGAGCATGTTGAGAACATCACTACGCCCGGGCGACCGCGGGCGGAGCCGCGGGCGCAGGGGGGCGCTCGATCAGCTGGCGCGCGCGCCGGCCGTCACAAGAAGCACTGCGTCATCGTCCACCGTACCGAGCGCGCACTTACTTCATTTCTTATAATTGTTAATTCCGTCATTCCTAAGTGTTGTAATTTATACAGTCCACTATTATACTTATTAGCTACGAAGTTACTGGAGTTTTGTTCTACCAACACCCGTAGGATATTCCACAATTTCCGTTTACTAACCCTACGCGGGCGAAGCCGCGGGCGGAAGCTAGTACATTATATAGATGTTACATTTGCCATTACTAGAACATGTTCTTTTCTTCATATCCTTAGGCTGTTTTCTAACATTGTTTTGCTATTATGTCAAAAAGGGTTATTTTTATATTGTGAGAGTAAGGCATACTTTTAACCTTGAGACTTGACACATAGATACATGTATAGTGGTTCTTTGCATAATTTCTTACGCATACATGTTGAAGTTGATCAGCAGACTGAAGAAAGGTCAGGTATCTTTAGGTTTCAAAATAACTTTGCCCACTGCATTCTTCACAATAGTGAAAAGTATGAACATACAACTAATATGCGGGCGCGAGGAATTAAATAGCTGACTTAAGAATAGAAAATTAATAGGCGAGAACTGTACTCTGGTACTAAGGCCAAGCGACAGCTTCAAGCTGTCGACCGCCCGAATCAGTTGCGACTGCTCGAGCGGTTCATGTAGGTATGTGCGTCCATAGAACTCTGCAGTTCACTGTGCAGTTGCAGCCTGTAGCTGTCGCCCCTGACTGCTTCAAGCGGTCCGTGTATAACCGGCCCTACATTACATGAATACCTGTCTATTTACTATAAACCGCTACCTCTTACAACTTGATACCAAAAAATGTAATTTGAAATCGTTCTCGAAGCGATTCGGGCCGAACGATTGCTTTGTCTCGGCACATGTGCTGCGCCCATAAAATGCAAAGGCTTGCTTGTTTTGTACTATATAACATTTGTATTTTGCATTTCCCAAACCCAGTATCAGTTTTGTTTTCACTTTAATTTGATAGTTTCTGGAAAGTTCGACGGGTTTCCAGTGGAACTGGCGGTTGAAATTGTAGCGTTATGTTATTCGTTTGTTTGTTTATTGTTGGCTGCTAAATTAGATCGTTTGGTGTTTCATGAAAAGGATAAAGGTACCTACTTTCATTTTACTAGCTACTACACGATTGCAGGTTTTTGCTTTTTGTACAATTCTATTACTCGTTTTATACACAAACTCTGCCTTTAGTAATGTTGTAAGAATATGTGATGAAAATGCTTTCAAAGCTGGCCATAAAATGAAAAATAATATTGCAGAAACCTAGACCGTTTAATACACTAAAAGTCCTTTACCCACTCTATCATTTCAGAGCATTTCTGTCGCCTCCAAAAAAACAATTAAAATAAATCACGCGTAATACCACTTAATATTTCTAGCACCAAATATTTTCTTCTCTCTAATATAATTTTGAGAATTTAATAGCACGTTACGCTTACATGTTTTACGAGGTCATAAAAACACCTTCTGGCCTAAACTTGGGCCCACAGAAAACCAAGGGCGAGGATAATTGTTCTACGAAGCGCTACTAAAACTTAATAGTGAATTAAATTTATTTTTGCAAGCATTTGCGGATTTGCTAAGCTTCGTGTAACATGGCTAGTGAAGATTGGACGCTTGAGATTTAATTTAAATAAAAAATACTCGGGTTTAAGTTTAAGTATGTGTTATTTTTATTTCAATTTTCTCAAGGTTGAAAATTTGTAATATGTGTTTTTTAATGACTTAGGTTTAATCATTGATTAAATTATAATTAATTCTGATGGTGTCAGGTGAAACAGAGGTCAAACGCGAGCCTATAAGCAAAAACAAATTGAACAGAATTTTGCAGCTGCGACAGTTTTGAATTCGATCCTTATTAAAGCGTCACATTAAAACACACATTTACACCCAGACAGAAAAAAAACACCTTCATTAAAAATTCCAAAAACACTACAAAAACACTGCAAAATGTTCAACCCAAGAGCCGTCTCAAAAGTAGTCACTTTACACGCCACTGCAGTCATAACCTAAAAACCGTCTACTCTTAATTGGTGTTACACCGAGAATTACTAATCTCGAGTCTTGATGCCGCTGTTAAAAGTCAGCCTTTTTGCCAGGCCTCGCAATAAAAAAGCTATCCAGTTATCCAACTAGAGTTGTTGCTTCTAATTGTTTTATTTTCTCATCTGGTTTTGGATTGCCGTTTGCGGGTGTTCGGTTTGGTGTTGTAAGGTTATAGTGTTTTTACTTTTTTTGGCTTTTGTTTTATAGTTTTTTACTGTTTTTTCTTCATATAGCGAAAGTTCAGAACTAATTTTCTCATATATTATGTTATATTATAATATATTATGTTTTATGTTTATATACATTTTGTATTTAGTATTTTATTTTTAGTTTTGTAAAAAGATAAGTAGTTTAAGTTTGTATATATGTATAGTGTGTACATAGGATAATTTTCTCATATAACTTCCTAGTTCAAGTTGCACTGTATAATTTTTTCGCAGTCAACCTACAAAATATTGTAATCACTTCTTTTGAAAAGGGTGCAGGTATATGGACTTCTTACCGGTTCTTCTCCGTAAGATCCACTCTTTGCGACCATGCACCTAGCTATTTAAATTTCTTAGGCAGCTATAATAGGTGTATCAAATAAAAACCTTTGACTTTGGAACAGAAATGATCCGACTATTTTAATTTTCTTCATGTAAACTTTATGGTATCAGAATCCCCTAAGACATGCACTCCCCTTTCTCAACATATCAAGTAATAAAGCGTAACATAAGGAAAACCAGCAGTAATAAATAGTCAAATAAAACTGCCTTTGGATTGGCCCCCAACAGCCAATCATCAAGATACACGGGATGTAGGTACTTATTGACCTAATTCTGTGTTTTGGCCTTTCTCCCTTCAACAACTGTTTATCTAATTTAATGGTACTTGTCTTGAAAATTTCACGGAAGAGGAAATAGTTATGAGGTGTTTTCAGACCTTACCGGGGCTCAAAAGGGCTAAAGAAGGAAAATGATCAGTTTTAGTCAGTAAGAGTCTGACATTCGTCAGGTCATTTGATGATTTCCCATAAAAAAAGTGTTTTCGGACTTTGCAGAAGGTTCCCCAATAAATACTAGGACTCGGAAAAAGAATCCTAATTCCTGAGCTAGATCCTCATAAGTCTGTCGTCGCGTTTGACTCATAAATCAGTATGGAGATGATCTGTACACATTACATATATGTTGATAGGGTATCAGTCTGACTGAAAAGTTTGATAGGATTAACGATTACCTTCAAAATAACCTTTGGACCAATTTTTTGGCGTTAGTTAAGTGTCCAGTGTTTTCAGTCTGAGTAGGGTCTCTAAAAATAAAAAATAAATACACTGACATACAATAAAAACATCCCGAGTGACACAAAAACCGAAAATAAACTCAATAGGAAGAGGATCAATCAATTTTAATACGAAGAAGTTTTAGTAATTCGCTCACGTTTCTGAAGCAACAGATGCCTATAAAATGAAGGAAGCTTAATCATAAAATAGAAAAATATTATTTCCGAAAGCCAATTCTTACTTCATAATAGTTCTCGAATGGATAAAGTATGGTATTCTCCTCGTTTTGTGGTAATTCTATCATGGTTTCATGGAGTAAAATAGTTTTATTTTTGTGAGCTAGCAGATAAAGTTATCCGCTTTCAGTTTTGTTCGTAATTCGAGTGGTTTTGAGAATACGAGTCTAGTGGTCATATCATCTGCCAGACTAAAACTAGATAGATCGATTGCGGTTATTTGCTAAATACGATAAAATATTAAAAGAAAGTAGCATTTTTATTTATGTATCATCATTTCATAGGTACCTACTAGCTGTTTTATGTGGCCATGTCACCCATGTGCTTATCAACCTTTTCTTGTCACAGAATAAAATGTAGGTACCCTATGTCATTTGGGGATAGTGTAGATTCCCAACTGTGAAATATTTTCAATTAGGTTCAGAGCTACAAACGAACAAACGAACCGATTGGTTTTCCTCATTTTAAGAGTTAGGTGGCCAAATACATGGGTATGTGGTGAATTTGGTCAATTGTTACCCATTATAACAATAAACTTTTATACTCAAAGTCCAGCCTAACTTCACGAAAAAACTTCCGAGCTAATATTAGCTCTTTCACATGCATTTGGTACTTAAATGCCTTTTTAGTGAGGGGACATCTCATGCTTTGCATACATTTGCATGATGCATGTAGTAACTGGGTTTCACACGAGTATCCCGACACAATTGCTTGTGTCACTTCCTGCAGCTAGGAGTATGTTACAAGAATCTACATAATGTCTACGATTTCTAGAAAGTACTACGGTTCTAGTGAGTTATATTGCAAAAAGTGTGATGTAAGTATTTATTTATTACAATCTCTTGTCTTTTAAAAGACCAGGTGAAGCGAGGTAAATAAGTGGAATATATTTATTTTTTAAGAAAGCTTAAAACTTCTTCTTTATATGAGAGGAGTAAGTAGTGGTTCGATGAATATAATGTATTAGGAAGCCTACATGCTCTAATATACTCCTTCTCTATTTGAAAGGAGGCCTGTGCCCAGTAGAGAGTCAATAAAAAAAGCGTGTAAAAAGGCGGATGATGATGACATACTTTGCATCACGAGCTGTTGAGCGGTCGATATCTGCGGTTTGTACCTTTATATCAAGCGTTGTAACAATTCCTTGAAAGAACCCGTCAGGTGATATTATTAAGACTTGCTAAACAACCTGCAGTCCACGAGATAAGAAGGATTAAATGCCATGCCAAGGGGGAAAAAGGATTAAAAAACAGTCAATAGTTAAACTTTTTAACCATTCCTAAAGATAAAAAAAACATACAAAATTCAAAGTTTAAAATCGCAGGTTTAAAAAATGGTAACGATTCAAAATATTTTTCTCATTGCAAAAATTCGACGTCATACAACAGCAGAATTACGTAACCCTATAAAACGCACGGTATCCGCATTGTCACTGTACGCAATGCGGGTACAAAGTACCCCTCGCACTAAAAACAAAACTAACACTGCCCACCTGTTTTCAATTACTCTAACCCTCCGATGCGTGGTCTCATTCGTGGTACATTCCCGTTGTGATTACGGAATCTTGATGGGTCTTTTGGACCCTCGGCATTGTACGAAATATTTTTACACGCTTATGTTGAAGCTTAATGATACGTTGTCGGATTATGGTGATCGTTAATTTAAATGAGCAATTACTTTTTATGTTTGTTGTGGCTTTGTGTAAAATTTTCGGTGTAAATAATTTAAGATTTTGATTATTTTTGGGTGAAAGCTTTAAGGAAGGTTAAAATAATTTTTAGTTTAGTACGTACTTATTCTATCGTTAGTGCATAGTTGCTTAGATTTCATTTGATGGGTACATAATTTTGTGCCTTAATTATTTTAATGTACTTAATTCAGAAATTATGGCTCAATTATCTTAGTAAGTGCTTTTTATTATTGTTGTAAATATATTTCTTTAATGTACTTTAAGTTATGCCTTCAAAGCGATAAAAGCGCAGCTGCCTTTTATTCCAGACTAGCTTAATAGTTTTTCACCTTGCCAGTTTAAAGACTTTTAAAAGTACTTAAAGACTTTTAAAATTGCGCTGGATATCGCTGGCAAAAGTTATAGCTAATAATTCTTATTTTTATTTGAACAATACTGCTTCTGTATTTACGATTAAGTACGCCATAAAGATAAGTAAATAACCTGAAATGTTAAAAATCACATTAACATTCCCAGAAAGAAGAAATTGAAGAAATTGATTTATAAGTTGAATCAGAGTCACGCATAGAAGCGAATAATAATTTTAAAAAAAACCTATTGTCAATTTATAAGTAGTTCATCAGGAATTTACCCAGAAAATGTCCAAAAACAACACCAATACGTTGTTTCTCAACGTTTCCCTCCGTCCATCTTGAAGACACATACCTTCCAAAACCCATTAATTTAATCACAACACATCGTCAACCAATCAAGTTCCACCCACTATAGTAACTTAACCCTCTCAATGCGTTACCTTGGACATAACATCTTCAGTGTCATTTCTCAGTCGATTGACCAGCGTATGTTGCGGTATGTAGAATGCGGATTGGTAGACAGATTCGGTTGTGGTCGAATCGACCCGCGGTCGCGGCGACAGTGTTAAGGGCAGCGGGTGATATGAATTTTGGGGATTTTGAATTAAAGTTGATTTAAAATTGTTATTGTACATAAATCACTTTTTCGAGGAACCCAAAAAAATATGTTAAACGTAACTGAATTTTACTCTTCTCAGAAGTAACCGGAACAAAAAAGGCCAGGTGTGGCTCATGTAAATGCAGTAGTTTCTGAAGTGCGTATAAGCTAACGCACAAACTCTTTTGTAATGTTAGTAGGGGTTCTTGGCTCCAATTACTGTTTAGTCCAATTTTCTGTGTTATATCTGATCAAGTACCAAAATATACCTTCACGTATTATTTATAAGATGTCATTACAATTACTTGTAGATTCATTTTTAAACTACTTTCAATAATGTCTTATCTACGTTTTATAAAGCAGGAATAATAATAATAACAAAGCGATTTCGGCCCGACCCGGGAATCGAACCCGTGACCTCGAGCACAGCAGCCGCGCTTGCGACCACTAGACCAACGAGGCAGTCACATAATACAAAAAAATAAAGTAAAGCAGGAATACATAATACTTAAACACACAACTACACTTCTGTTTGAAAAACTAAATCATCTACAGATCGCATACTGAGCTAAAAAATAGTCATAATTTTAGTTTGAAATGTAATTAAGAAACACCGGCTATTATCGCTTCAGCCCAGCACATGATCTAGGCCTAATATCTCCATTACCGTGATTCTAATTGCGTGCAATGTTCGTCACATATTACCGAAGTCGGTATAGTACTCTGTTAGTGATGTGCAAAGCAGTAGGTATCGATATTATTTTATATCTTTCCAATAAGTATGTTTAAGTAATGTTAGGTAGTGAAAGGTTATTTTTGGCAGGTAATTTAAATAAATTAAATTATTTCTAGTCATATAATTTGGCTTTCCTAGATCAGGGACTTATCACAGTTTCAGGATAGACCTTTCTACGGGCTATTATAAACGGTTTTATAATAATTTATCAACTGTCAGAATCCGAGCTGACAATGTAATGTAATCTGAAAAAAAAGTAGTAGTTTTACCAGGGTTTTTCAAATCCTGCATATATTCAAGCTAAAAAAACTTAAATAAAATATACAGTGGAATAAAATGGGTTTAAAAAACTCCGAACCTAAAAATCCGTTTAACACTGAAAAAATAGAATATATTCCCACTGGTGTGTTTCAAATGTAAATCCAATGTAAAAAAATTAAATATATATTATTTAGAAATATTACTTTTTGTAAAATATACTATTTCATTCTAATAGTGTCTTCAAAAATTTTATGGGTATAGAAAATACCTAATGAATAAGGAAAAGAGCGTAATGGTTACGGATATACCTCTACATAGAAAAATAGTTATAGTGATTTAGTTGTTAAAATAGATTATATATTTTTTTTGTTTATTTTCTTTTTTATTTATTTATTTAAATCAGGCTACAACTGCGATAAAACAATCATCAAAGTGCAGAGAGTTACCAATGTTCAAAAGCAATGATTTAAAGAAAAATTGTGTCTAAAAGTTTTAAAGTTCCTACAGAAATAATACATTATTTACCTCATATAACTGTAACTGGTGAGAAAAACATGATGAACGATGTATCAACATGACATGTATTTAATGTTACAAAAATCCTTTTTTATTAGTTCAACAATATGTGATGGAATTTCGAACTTTCGTAAGACTTAGAGATAACTAGATACTATTTGTCACAATATGTCTATCTAGATTGTTACAACTGTTTTTTGATACAACAGAATTATCTAACAAAAGAAACGGCCTTTTTTTGGAAATGTGTTACAATAATGATAGCAGTAGATCTATAACTTTTTGGTATTTACGAAGTAATTTTTCAGCTAGATTATTTATAGAATTATTGTAAGAACATTTTTGGCAGTCGTTACGTGTAGTCAGAAGCCAGTAAGTCCGACAACCTGTCTTACCAAAGGGCATTGGTTTGCCTGGGTAACTGGATTGAGGTCAATAAATAATATAGATATCATCTTAAATAGAACACTGAAAGTCTGCCCTGCATTTCATTATACCATAAAAATCAACCAGATGTAACCTCCAAGGTCTTACCCTTCCTAACACCCATGGAACATAACATAAGATGGCCATACGAGGGTTCACCATCAAGACAAATGACTATCATAATTCTGCCCACCTCACGGAGGAAGGAAACATAGCGGAGGCGCCATAAAGAAGGCAGGTTCCTTTTTGTAGGTCAAGCAACGTAAGGTAGGCGTGATCAGTTTCTGACCTACTACTGACCAGTCTGTCTGATTGTTGATTTTATTTTGAAAGTAAGTTGCGGGTTCCAGAGTTCCATGTTCTGTTTTGTGTATTTATGCGTCACTTTCACTTTGACATGGGAGGCGAGTAAGGACTGTCACAGGACTGTAACGTTCCTTGTACCCGAACAGACGCATTTCGCGCGCTACTTTATTAGGAGATTTTGCGTCATGACATCTCCACCAGTGATTTTGTTCTCCATGTACCCTTCCTACTTTTTATTAGGGCCGTTATGTACGCAAACCAGTAAGTCAGATCAGCTCATGATGAACGAGGTCAACTTGTAATGGCAGCATTTACGATGTTTTTGGAAGGGATAGGAAGATTTTAAAAGTTTTTTAGGGATTTATAGGATTTTAAGACCAGCTCGGTGATACTTTATCAATTTCGGTATTCTTGAGGAAAGAATTTTAAGTTTATTACTGCCACGAAATTTAGTTTGTTAGGAACTTTGCCACACATTGCTTACTTTGATTTGACTTTAGCAGCATAAGTAAGCAACTGACAACTGACAAAATGAAAGCAATATTAGTAAGACCGCCTCAAAGTAAGTGTATTGCATTTTTAAACACCGGAAATAAATAGTGCAAATTCTATACGCGGGTCAGACGTACAGTATAAAATGGCATCCTACCATTAACATCACGACATGCAATGCACGGAAAATCGGCGAAAAAAACTTGAGTCTTGTACAAAACAAAACTGGTTTTATTTAACACAAACACGAGACGATTTCAGTAACAACCACGCAAGGATCATTTAACTGACAGTTATCCCTCTTAATAGGCGCCGTAAAAGTTAACGTTCTTAACAGTACTTTAGAAGGAAAGCTTTAAATAAATCAATTATCATTATCACGCATGTCTTTGATGGTATTACGGAAAGGTTTAAGTACTGGAGTTTATTTTGTGATAATTAGAAGGGACAATGTACCTTTAGGTAATGTGATGATTTTTCTTAGTTAATTTTCTACTGATGGGTATTTCTCAAACATATACATTGTTTTTACTAAAACAAAATCCCCCACATCGTCTGTCTGTCTGATAAAATTTTTGCACCGATTTTAAAGCGGTTTTCACCACTCGATAGCGTGATACTCGAGGTAGTTTTTAGTATATACCATCTGTTACAACAGTTATTTAAAACATTATTGTATTTTTCTTAATTATTGCCTTCACGCCTGTGTGCAGCACATACTTTGCACACGAGGGCTCAATTCCTATCAATAAATAAAACTGGTGGGAAAACATAATACCGTCATATCGTTCAATGATTTGTTTCAGCGGTTGTAAATAAGAGGGAGCGTAATAATGCCTGCGTACCTGCCCCGGGGTGTGTGACACACGGCCACATGCGATAGCTAACAGATAATTGCTTGGATCGTCTTTCATGTAATGAAGTTGTACCTTGAGAATAAACCATTAGACAACGAAGCTTTTATGTATATTCTTGATAACAAGAAAACAGAATAAATAAACATAAATTAATATACCAAATCTTGTGACCAAGGGGGTTGCCCGGATAACTGGGTTGAGGAGGTCAGATAGGCAGTCGCTTTTTTATAAAACACTGGTACTCTGCACCTGGTTAGAGTGGAAGCTGACCTCAACATATGAGATGATGAAATGGAATTGATACCTTGACTTAGGATCCAACAAATGTTCCAACGAATCTTCTATCCTTCCTTACAGTATGTCCATGCATATCATGCTCATAGGATTATTGTTTGTGACGGCCAGATCTCCGTACATTACGGATTTACGTGGCGCGACGCTTTTATTGACGTTGTGTCCTGATCACGGAGCAAGCAAAAATTAGCGGAGGTGCCATAATGCAGGTAGGTCAGGCGCCTTCTTATAGGTCAAATTCGTAATAGGCATGATCAAAATGACCAGTTACGAGTGACCTAACAAGGCGTTAGTGTTCTTTGAGACATCTGTCAACAATTCTTGGTATTACAAAACATGGTCCAGAGTCCAGAGAAGGCGTATAAGGGCGAAGACAGTAATGTTCCTCGTCCCCCGCTCACCCGCGTTTAGGCGCGCTACTTTCTTAGCCGATTTTCCGTTGTGGCACCTCCGTTAGTCATTTTGTTCTCCATGGTCCTGATGTACGTCTATTTATATTGCCGCCCTACTTATTGGTGGGGATAATATTATTTTGGACTTCCTTTATCTGTCTTTTTAATGAGGGGTTGTGTTGTTTTGCGGTATAAAATATATGTTGTTTCTAGTATGGTTTGAGGACATTTTAAGTTCTTACCTGATCTACGATAAGAAGCTTTCATAGGTTTTTGATATCTTAAAACCTAATTCGTAAATTATAGGTATCAGTTTTTGTAAACACTCTTGGTCACGGCACGTTTTTCCGAATTTGCAGTGGATTTCACATTATCGAAGAATAGTCAAAATATGGGTCCGATTCGGTCAAGGTAATTAAATACAGTACTAGTGCACTGTAAATTAGAGACAAAGTAATTGCATAAAAAACATACCTCATCTAGTTCGTTTTTAACCCTTTCCTCAAGTACAGACAGCAAATAATTTTGAAACCTGAAAAGCATAATAAGCCCAGCTATAAATAATTCACTCGCCCTTATCCATCAAAACTTGCTCGATTTACTACCCCAGATATTACGATGGTACTTTATTTCTTTCTTTCTTTCCTCAAAGAAAAAGATAAAGGAAAACTCCTTGATATTGTAGGATATTTAATTAAAGCCATTTTGTTAATTTGATTCCTGAATCGACTGTTTTAATTCGAGTAAGTGTATTTATAAGACTACATTTACAAAAATACAAAAAAGTTTTTTTTTTTACATAAAAACAGTAATGTAGTAATTTGCCGTATTCGACTTTCAATACAAAACAATATTTACAAATATAAACGTCTATTCAAGTAAATCTTGAGAAAAAATACCTAAAGTCCGAGTATTATTAGGTTGGTGAAAATTCTTAGAAAAGGTCTTCAATAATGGCATGAAACCCTTTGATTGATATTTACAATGTCTAGACTCAAAGATTGGTTTTTATGCATACTTTAGAAACTCATTGAAGTTGGACCTACATTTTTTTTTCATTATGTTCAAAGAAGGCGTATTACACAAGCTATTGAACACCGATATTTAATACACACTTTTATATTGAACCGTCATATAGATAAATATTTTTTGCAGGTGCTTAGCTGACCTACTCAGCCTAATTATTATAATATTAAGTTTAGATTAGGAAAATTAACGTTGAATTAAAAAGTATTATGTTAGATGTAAACTTAGAACTTTGTTATAAAAGGGCACATAAAAACTTATATTTCTAAATAGATAAAATCGAACACAAAAAGTAAATAAAATAAGTTTTTCAGCAAAAAGTATCGATGTCAACACCAGCAAAGTTAATGATAAAGTTAAATATATCTTTCCGAAAATACTATCTTTGTATTTATGGTACTGTCACACTACACGTATTTTTAACACACTGTTCCATTTTTAAACGGTTTTATTTAGCTCACCCCGTTTGTTTTATTTATTATTTATTCATTCTTGGGTCAAATTTAGAAATTGAAATTTCAGTGCCTTCCTGTAGTCAGATTGATCTGAAATTTGGTACACACCTTTATTTCCGATGACAATACAATATAGTAATATCAATAACATTGCAAATCCAAGATGGCCGCCGGTACAAAATGGCGGATAACGTAGGTTTTATCAATCCCGTCAATGTGGGTATCAAATGAAAGTGCTCAACCAGTAGAATACAATGTACTATATAAAATTCAAATCCAAGATGGCGGCCTCTACTAAATGGCGGATAACTTAGGTTTTATCAATCCCATCAACATGGGTATCAAATGAAAGGTCTCAACAAGTAGAATACAATTTACTATGCAAAATTGAAATCTAAGATGGCCGCCGCTACCAAATGGCTGATAACAATTTTTAAACGGTTTTATTTAGCTCATCCCGTTTGTTTTATTCTTGGGTCCAATTTAGTAATTCAAACACCCTCTTCCTGTCAAGCGATTAATCTGAAATTTTGTATACACCTTTTATTCCGATGACAATACAATATAGTAATATCAATAACATTGTAAATCTAATATGGCCGCTGGCACAAAATGGCGGATTACATATTTTTCCACAACCCCCTCAATCATCATCATCCTCCGAGCCTTTTCCCAATCACGTTGGGGTCGGCTTCCAGTCTAACCGGATTCAGCTGAGTACCAGTGCTTTACAAGAAGCGACTGCCTATCTGACCTCCTCAACCCAGTAACCCGGGCAACCCGATACCCCTTGGTTAGACTGGTGTCAGACTTTCTGGCTTCTGAATACCCGTAACGACTGCCAAGGATGTTCACTGACAGCCGGGACCTACAGTTTAACGTGCCATCCGAAATACAGTCAATGGTGTCTAAGATATACTTAGAAAGTACATACAAACTTAGAAAAGTTGCATTGGTACTTGCCTGACCTGGGATCGACCCCGCGCCCTCATACTTGAGGTTGGTTCTTTACCCACTAGGCCACCACGACTTCCCACTAGGCCACCACAACCCCCTCAATATGGGTATCAAATGAAAGGGCTACACAAGTAGAATACTGTCAGCAACCCCAGCAGGGCCCAACAGGGCGCCAGGCCTGCCTGGGCTGCGGGATTGTTCGAAAGAGTTACCGTGGCCCTGGTACATAAAAGGCCTACGACGAAACATAACTATTTTTAGTCAGTAAGAGTCTGGCACTCCCTTACCGCTGCTGACCCAGGGAGGGGTCACTTGATGATTTTTGGTGTCGTTAAAAAAAAATGACTTTTTTTAAAATTAGATTGTAATAAATTATCAGGTAAGAGACCGTGTAATAATGATGCACTAAATGAATTAGATACAATGAGGAATATTCGGTAGGCATTTTCATTAAATACTAAAAACTAGAAAATAAAAAATCGGTAAAAAAACTTTTAAGTCAAACGGTTTTATCTTATGTGCACTGAAAACTAGAAAATAAAAAAATAGTTACTTACCTGTCAACCTTCGTAGGTGGTCTTGGTCATATTAGACTAAAATAAAAACGTGGGGCCCCTTTGAAATCCTACCTATGGCAAAGCATATCTTTATACTTTGGTAGATCATGAGCTCGGCGTTCGCTGGTGAAGCCGCTACGGCTGATTATTGATTGTCAAAATCTCCAGTTACGATTATAGTAAGTCGATGCAATCCACACCTATTATACCTCTAGAAGAAAGTACTACAGCAACAGTTAATGGGCCCCACGTTTTTATTTTAGTCTAATATGACCAAGACCACCTACGAAGGTTGACAGGTAAGTAACTATTTTTTTATTTTCTAGTTTTCAGTGCACATAAGATAAAACCGTTTGACTTAAAAGTTTTTTTACCGATTTTTTGTAACATACATATTTCTAATCTTCTGTATGTGACTACAGAAAAATGGGATTTGGAAATATTTCTCTATGAATGAGATCGGCCGACTATAACAAATGTCATTGATACAAATTCAATATTTAATGTTCGCAAAAACACTGTGAAGCTGACATATCTTTTTTTTATTCCATGAATGGAATATTAGTCCGTAGTTTTTAGGGTTCCGTACCTAAAGATTAAACGGGACCCTATTGTTTTCGATCCTCTGTCCGTCCGTCTGTCACCAGGCTGTGTCTCGTGAACCGTGATAGTTAAAGACTTGAAATTTTCACAGATGATGTATTTTTGCTGCCGCTGTAACAACGAATACTGAAAACTAGAAAAAAATATTTTGGGGGGCTCCTATACAACAAACGTGATTATTTTGCTCATTTTCTAAATAATGGTACGGAACCCTTCATGCGCGATTCCGACTCGCACATGGCCGGTTTTTTCTCGTATTTTGTTACAGGCCAAATGTCGTTCAGTTTATAAATAACGCAAAAGCATTGTTTATGAAGATCGCGTAGTGTCACATGAATAATAAAGTTTGCTATACGAACTGTTTTTATAGGCTGACAATAATTTTCTGTGCCTACTTTTATTTTTTTATTCTTTTGTTTCTGTGCTACGTTTTTTTTTTATCGCCGTTTGTAACCTGTAGTTGGTTTCAATTTATTTTACTGTTTGTTTTATTCTGGCAAAATATTAAAGTACTTGAGAAATACTGGAGCTTTTAATTTTTTCAGTTCAGTTTTTTATTGGTTTTCATGCAATTATTATAATGAGTTTAAATAAAAATAATCAAAAATATCAACAAGCCAAATCAGAAGACTGCCTCGAAAAAAATATCACCTAACCTAAACCAATTGTAACAACTCCTTAGAAAATTCTCCCTAACACACGGGAGGTCATCGGGGTAAATGTAAATTCTCCCCAACATAAATTACGGCGGGGAAGTTGGTCTAACAAGCCGTCGACTACATCTCTAGTGAATAAGAGGGTAGTTATAAATCTTTTGCGTTTGTTCTGCCGGTGAAAAGATGAAAAAACGTACATTTGAATGGTGCTGTTTTCTCTTGTTAAAATGACCAGTTAATCGGTTTGTTTTGGTTGAAGTGGTTTTATGATGTTTTGGCTTACAAGAGTCGTGGTGGTCGAGTGGGTGAAGAACCGACCTCTGAAGGATCAATGTGTGTTCGATTTCAGGTCAGGCAAGTACTAATGCTACTTTTCTTTGTTTGCTTAAACGCGTGACTTTCAGGAACTGCAGGTCCGATTTGAATTTTTTTCAGTGTGTTTTTTTTTTTTGAGTTTTTTTAGCTCATTTATCGAGGAATTATAAACTACTTTTTATCTGGGTTAGTAGAGAAGTTCCCATGGGAAGCGGGTGAAACTGCTGGTGAATACTAGTGTGTTTATAACATACCTCTTTATCCATGGTTGCCATAATTAATCAACGAGCTTACGATTTTTTTCAACCTTTTTCACATACTAATTTACCTTCCGCAATATTTTCCCCAAAAAACCCTTACAAAATAAAACAAAAAACCCAACCCAAAAAATATACGCTCAATAATTACCCGAAAGTCGCAATAAATTTTCGCCGCAAATATTAACAAAGCTTTGTTGGTTCGCGTAAATTCTGTTAGCCATATTAAATGACAGTTCAATAGCAAAATGTACGCCATTAAAAACACATTAGGGTACGAATCAGAGGGTCTTTATAGGTCATTAACCCGCAATGTATTGTTACTTAGCCCAAAGGGTTGACTTCGTATGTAAAATTGAGGAAGTCTTAAAGATTAGCTTGTTTGTAAGAATACAATGGGCCGCGATTACGGAGGTGTCTTTGAGGGGAAATTCGAAGGTTTCTATATACTTACTTTACAAATAGGTTAGGTTAGGTTACCTATTTGTTTATTTGAATAAACGTTCTTTGTCATTAAGGTTCTTCCTGATGTGGCTAATGTTATTTTCTTACTGGCTTCCGCCAGCAGTTTCACACGTCTACACACATACGTAAAATTGGTCAAAAACAAAAAACTTCTTCAAGTTTATAATGTTTACATTGATGCACAGGTATTATATTGTTGTGTATTATATTGTAGTGTAAACTAAAACATAACGAGTTTATTCTATAAAGAGGTGCACAAAATGCACCTCGGTTCGTTAGGTGCATCACTGTTTACAAATTAAGACCGCTAGTTAGAGCTGGGAGCACGTTTTCGTGACTATCCTCTCAGTAAGACAGATGAATAAATTATGGGATGCTTCTAGAAAAAAATATTAGGAAAATAAGCAGTGACAGCCACTTTACCTTTAAGTTTTAATTCTACTATGAATATCATAATACATTTAAGTTTTACAGCATCTGTTTGTTTATTTGTGGTAAACTCAAAAAATGCTGTAATATTTTGTATGTATTTGGTACTGTAATATGAGTAGTTGTTGCAGTAAGAGATGTTTTACAGTAAATCTTTACATTATAATCCTTCTAAAAGCAATATTGTGTACTCGAAAGACCAGGCTTTACAAAGAACGGTACAATAAATAAAATGAAAATGTTTCCAAAGTGAATTGATTCCCGGTAAAGATAAATCTAATGGTGTTGTTCAACAAGATTTCTTAGAAATCAAATCATAGAGCCACAGGATTTTCGCAGAAAAGATTTATTAATTTGATCACTTGCAAATGGATTACCGCGGTTCACTTGCATACTGAAAAAAAAAATATCCAAAGAACTTATTGCCCTGCTCAATTAAATCTCATCATTTTATCTGCCTAGCATTTTCCGGCTTCCAGTTTAACCGAATGCAGCTGAGTACAAGTGTTTACAAGGAGCGACTGCTTATATGACCAACCCAGTTACCCTGGAAACTCAATAGCTCTGACCCAATAGACTGGTTGTCAGACTTTCTGAAACAACTAAATGCCATCATCTAGCATAGTATGGTAAAGAAGGTTCACAAGTTACATTCATATTTTGTTCCCATATAAAAAAAAAATATTTAAAAGAAAGAAAAAAAAGAGAAAAGTTTTACACATTTCTATTTTTACAAATGATACTTTACGTGCCTCGACCCACATCATTATGTATAGTGTTTTTGACGTATTTGTGTGACGTCACACAAAATATTGGGTTCCATTGCATCGAAATATTTGCAGTCCCCAGAGGCATGAGTGTCAAAATATTTCTGTATATTGGGTTCGAGTGTTGTTTGATGTATATTTTTGGGTCAGAAGGATAATATTTTTTGATAATGTTCCGTTTTTTTTTGTGAGTTCTGGAAAGCTTGGTGAAAATTCAAGGACAACTGAACACTGCAAAAATGTGCGCATTGCCGAAATAATATTGCAGTATATTAAGGAAAACTATTCTACTTAGTATAGCCTAGTGTAGTCGGATCCAGGTTATAATTTAGGTGCTAAACTTCAGCTGTGATAGCACACAACTAAATATAGTCTTTCAATTAAGTTTAGGTCTTAAAATATAAATTTTCAAAATCAAATAAAAACCTAACAATCCAAATGCAAGAAAACAAAATACCACTCTATTTTTAAACTCGAATCTTTCACTTTTCGTTTCAGATTTGAACCGCGGGCACCTAACTAGCGTTTGATAGGTCTGTACCTCCAGCCCTCGCCAATGTAATCCTCGTTTGGCGGCAATGGGTAAGCGAGTGCAGTATTTATGATTTATATGTTGTGTGGCTGTTTCTACCACTGGGTTTTGGAGGGTTAATGGTCTTATAAGCTGTCGATGAAAATTGATGTTGACGACTGCTGTTTTTCAGTTAAATAGGGAAGAATTGAGTGAAGATGTGGTTGTTTTGTGACTAATAAGTGACTATCAAAGTGTTTTTTACAGCCATAAAATATAATGTACACATTACATGACACTTAAGAGCGTGTACGTCAACCGCGCGCCATTTGGCCTAAAATGGTACTTTTCAAACCACTGTTTCTCAGTAACTACTTATCCTATAACTATGTTATTTTTTAATAACGCAAGGTAATTTCACTGTCTATATAGTTAATTGAACATAAATTTCAATTTGTGTAGTTTAAATACTTAAAACCCCTATAACGTAACAGATGTTTTATAAAATTCCCGTTCAGCGTCTATTTCGAAGCTTAAATTCATGTGAAAACAGTGGCAAATCTAATCATATTTATTTTTTTACTCATAGACGGAATCCCCATGCCTATAGTTAGTTGAAAACATTTTTTGATTTAGGTCTCTATCTTTCAGAAAAAAATATTTTAACAATGTGAAAAATTGTGAATTTCAAATGCTTTTTTTACCTATCTATCTTACTTAATTTAATATAACAATTATTTACTATAGTAATATAACTCTTTCTTTAAAACATAAACTTTATGTTATAATTTAATCTCTCGTTTTATTTTTTAAATTATTTAAAACTACTATAAAACGCTGCACGCGAGTCAACTCAAACCAGACCGCCGCAAGGCTTCACAGAGAGGACGTGTCGCTCCGTCACATCGCGTAGGGTGAATAACCTCTGCCGTGGATACCGAGAATAGAGTACATTTCAAGCGCGACCAACAAATCTTGATACATTACTATTTTATTTAAAGCTCAATTTTGAAGCATATTTTTTATCGATTGAGTTGAAATTTTGTTTGAATGTTCAGTTTTAATGACAATGTATGATTCTATATCCAATATGGCGGTATACCCAAGATGGAGAAAAAATGTTTTAATGCATTCCTACAATATGGGTATCAAATGAAAGGGCTTGCTATGAATAACTCGAAAAAAAATGTGTCGCGAGTCTAAATCCAATATGGCGGACTCCTTAGGCTAGAAATCACTTATTGCAGATGTCTGTTACCAATCGAGCTATATATATTTTTTTTTTTCATTTTGGATGTACCCAAATTTTGACTTTTGATCTCGAATAACTTTTGAAGCATATAGGATAGATAACTTAAAACTTTATTTGCAATGGTAAACCCAAGCTCTTCACCAATATTTGGCTTTCCGGCAATTGTTGTTATTTGACCACAATTTTTCGGTCTGGATGGACTGGACCATTCATATAAACAATCAATTTTTCAAATCGGTCCAGGTGTCTTTGAGAAATCGAGAACAATCAAATTGAGAACAATCACAAAACAATCTAATTGAAACCTCCTCCTTTCTTTTTTTGAAATCGGTTAAAATACAGAAACTCTTAACATTGTCATTAATCATCAGTCGACTATTTAGTACTGTTGAAAATTGTATGTAATATACAGAAAGTCCTCAAAACCAAGGTTTTCATAGGTGCCCGATTTTTTTGCAAGAGTGTAAGTATTAACGACTTATTTTCATGCTTTTATATTTTAGACATCCATAGACTTACACTATTTTCCCGCTATTAACTATTTACTAAATAATATATTTTTTGTTCTACCAATTTCACTCGAAAGGATCAAAATGGTTTGTGTGACTATACGTGAAGTATGATAGGCACGCACACAGCCGCGACGCTAGTCTGCGCGGTTTTTTGCGTTGAATTACCTAAAGTTGACATCGCGCGCCGAGCGTACACGCTCTTAATACAAACTTATATATATTTTAAACAATTTAACACATTTTCTTACACATGTATAGTTAATTTTATATTCTCAAGATGTATGAGTAGATTGCGATAGTTTGAATCATCTAATAAGAATTAAAAGCGCTAATCGCGAACAAGGCTTATTTAATTTATACCAAAACAAACTGCAAAATGTTTGAGTAAACTTTTGACAAACGTCCCTTGCTACTGGCACGGCTGTTACAATTGAGCCTTGTATCATCAGCTGTATATATGTCGCAGGGATATGATAAAAACGGGGATTTGATCAATTCCCTTAGGGATTTGATCAAATCACGGAGGATGTTAAAATAACAACACGATTTTATCTTTTCCCTAAACAAATCTAGTGAATTGAACAAATCCCTAAACTGGTTCAGTGAAATGACAAAAAACATGTCAGTTCTTATTTGTGTCGCGCTTGCAAACACTAGGCAAGCCGTAGGTGTCTGTCACGCACGATGCAAAACGAAGAGACGTGCCTGTAAGAAAAATAATGTTTTATGTAATTCACGATGCCACAAATCAGCTACATGTACATAAGTGATTATTACAAATAGCACATCATACGCAACTAAAATATTTTTTAAAGATAATTTGTTCATTAAAAAAAAATTGTTCTGAGTAATGGTGATTTTTATATCAATATTTCCTTGTATTGCACACACCTGATTATCATAATTATGTAGGTATATCTTACCCAATAAACCTTTAAAATATCAAAGCAAAATTATTTTTGTCATTCCACTGAACCAGTTTAGGGATCTGTTCAATTCACTAGATTTGTTTAGGGAAAAGATAAAATCGTGTTGTTATTTTAACATCCCCCGTGATTTGATCAAATCCCTTAGGGAATTGATCAAATCCCCGTTTTTATCATATCCCTGCGACATATAGATGATGAAAGTTTTTCTCAGTAACAGCTCGTTTATTGAGACATTAGGACAAATTGGGATTGTTTGTGAAGCTCACTCGTGGACATTGAATAATGGCATCATACGAGTAAGGATATGTACCTTTGTGGTACCTTATTTTTCTATTTGGTTCAACGCACAAATCTCAGAAACTACTAGAATTTAAAAAGTTTGTCAATGTCAGATGCCCTATTTTTATACAGAAGACTTTTCATCTGCATTCAATTCTAGCAATATATTTGTGAAACCTAAACTAGTCTATTTTCAGTGTAGTAGCCTTTTTAGCATAAGACTTTCTAGATTACAAAATCACATTTTATCAAAATATGATTAGTATACAACTAAGCTAAGCTGCGATAAAAAATCACTATTCTATTTATGTAATCCATACAAAAGTTTCCTTATTGCGGTACAAGATAATACTACACTATACCAGCCATAAACATACAATTTGATGTTATTTCCACGAACTACACACCAATTTCGTAAGTCTAGTAATCGAGAAAAAATCTTAGCAAAAATGTTTTTACTACCTATATCTAAGGCTGGGGTTACAGTGACAGCGATTTGCGATGCGACTGGAAGAGTGCAACAAGATAAATAAATGGAAAATTTATAAACGAAAATTTAGCATAGGTATATATCCACACAGTAACATTTGATATACGCCAGCATTCATCTATTTGTTTTAACGCGTCCTGCATACTGCAAACTTTTAGTCGGCCAATAATTTGTCCGGGCTCATAAATCAGTATAGAGATGGATGATAATAGGTACACATTTACAACGATCAGGTGTTTAGCCGGTATCAAACCGACTAAAATCTACGATTGGACGAAGAGATGAGGATTGAGAATCTATGACTGCAGTAGGCTTACAGGACTGTGAAATCTCCGCGACAGATTTGAAATGTGTTACGTGTATTCGCTCGCTTTTTTATTTCCGTTAATCGCTTATGTCTCAGATCGCGTCGCCGCCGCGATACGAACAGCCTAAGATTTCCTCTTAGAAAATGGCCTTTTATGGGTGGTAGGCTCTCACCACAGGTTTGGGTAGATTGTACGGCTTTCATAACGTCGTTTGATGGTATCCGCTATCCCACGCGATCTCCGAAACCTGCCAGCCGTGTCGGGCCCTCAATATCCGTTGTGTTAAGCTGAATACACGAACTTTTAGTAGGTTTCTATCTATATATTTTTTTTGGGTTGAACTAAGTTTTAGTATTTGAAGTGGTGATGACTCTGATATTTTTTTATGTCTATAGAGTTTACTGTAGGTAGGCTTCGTTCCATCACACCTAATTTTTTAGACCTTTTAACATACAACTAATGTTCTCACTTTTATAAAAGCCTGATCTCAGATCTATAAAAACTTTAATAGATCGGAGATAAAAACTGCAGACTTTACCTATGACACAATAGTCAAGCATTTCATTATTATTTCTTTTTTTGGTCTTTGTCTATACCTACATGAACTAACACAGTCTTAACTGCTTATCTTACCACGACGAGCTGTTGTTCAAAATTGTTCCAATGACTAAACTCGCCCGTCTATCTGTTAACACATAACATAACCACGATATCCTCAATAATTCGGCTCATAAACACGAAACTTACTCGTATAAAAAGACAAATCATTGTTATCAAAACTGGCGAAGTTTCGTAACTTCATTCGATACGATAAACTTTAGATCATTTGACATACTGGAATCGCCATGAACGCAAATCTAACGCGAAAACTCCTACCAAATAAAATTACGTAACGTAACGCAACCAATACTGATAGCTTTATTTTAATCATTTTTAACCGACTTCCCAAAAAGGAGAAGGCCCTCAATTCGAATATTTGTGATTTTTTGATACCGTTACACTAGTACAGTTGATAGTGTATGGGTATGACTCGCTGCTAGCTGTTTCGCTTCTTTGTTAGAGGGAAAGATACATCAATGGCGTGTCCAAATAGTTATATGCTCTAAGGGATAAACTGTTGTTCCGCCGATCCTCTGCGGAATATGACGATAATGTACAATGAACAACACAAGTTGCGAACGACTTTGGTAAAATTTACTTATTTAGTTAAGTCGAAATATGTTGGAGTGGCCGTACTTAAGTGGATTTTGTATGTTTTGTCTTTTGTAAGCCGGGCTGTGCTTCAAATAGGAATAAGTATTTGTGAGTTGGACAATTATTTTTTTTGGGAATTATTTAAATTAAATAGCTTTCCACGGTTGACATGATTACTTTTAGGGTCAGTCAATAACCACTTCGAAATCCTTAGGCCTAAAGAACAGATTTCTTAATTTATATCGCAGTATCTAAAATAAAAAAAAAAGTATTGTCTTAGAAACTAAGCCAATTTATTTATCAAAAACTTGTCAATTTTAAAACAGATATTATAAATTATTTAATCTTTGATGTATGTTCTTATCAAAAGTTTAGCTGAGCAAGAATTTCGACCGTTTTTGATGAAACATCATAAAGTATGAAAAACAAAAATTCTCTCTGGGGAGAATTCTCTACTTTTTTTACAAAAAAAAAACTAGTTACAACGTTCATTCATCAAAAATGTTCGTGAATAAATAAGAAACTTGCGGATTTTGAGAAAAGTTTGGTGCAAGCAAAAAAATGATTGATGTTCAAATCAAAAGTAACAGGGATTAATTTGTTGTATTCATGTCATATGATAAAGTTATTTATTTATTTATATTTAACCAGCCGGTTTCACTTGCGACCCGTGCGAAAATTTCAAATTGCTTTAGTTCTTTAGGTTTATATCGTTGCTTTGACATGATTGATACGGTATCATAGGTATAAAGGTTATGTCATGTTACGTTACCTACAAATAAGTATTAAGGTTGATCATAAGTTGTATGGCATGTATGAAAATCAAATAGGAAAGTTGTAAATAATTTATTTAAGATTTTTTTTAACTTTATTCCTTCTCTATCCTCTCAGGGGTCGACGCACCGGATTTTCTTTATCTATACTCTTCTATCTGCCGTCATCTCACAAACCTACATCTACCTAATAGTAAAAAAGTGTGTTTACAGAGCCAATATTACACCTCAAACAAAATTATTACAATTCAAAACGCAGAATTTAATTTAAATTAAACAATTGAGAACTACAATTTGAACTGTCTAGAGTCTAGAGGACAGCCCGTGAAAAGGGTCCAATTGTTATCATTATAGTACTCCTAATATATGTGTGAATTAAGTTTAGGCACAGCCGTAATTGCACTAGTTTACGTTTAGCTTCATTTCGTGTGACATTTAGGCTGTGTTTAAACCAAACTGACTGTCATCCGCCGAATGTGAGCAAACGTTACGCAGTTTATTGTATTTACATACATATCCACTTCCACCGGACGATTAGATACGTTATGCGTAAGCGTAATATGTATAGAAGCTGACATTCGGCGGCTGATAGTCAGTTTGGTTTGAACGCTGCCTGATGCTGTGTCTTCAGTAGGCAAACTGTTAGCAGTCGACTGAGTGAGCCGCAGTGGTGGACTGCTAGAGCCAACTTCCAGGCTCCGGGCTGCTTTGTGTAAGCCTTCTTAAACCCACAAAGCGATTTTGGCCCGACTCGGGAATCGAACGCGAGACCTCGTGCTCAGCAGCCGCACTTGCGACAGCTAGACCAACGAGGCAGTTAAAAATCTTGACATAGGTATTGCATATGGAAGGGCGTACTAAACCGATGCGCCGCAAAGTCGGCTGCTAACAGTAGGTATGCCTACTGATGACACAGCCTTACTAGTTAAGTTTAACACAAACCACAAATGTGTTAACGTGCGTTTGTTAATTGATACGGGATAATCGCGGGTAATCACGTTTATGGGCCGCTAAATTAATGTTTTGGGTACTGATAAGCTCTCTTTTTGGTTAACTAGGTATTTATTTATTTACCTTTACAGGGGATGTTTGGAATAAATTTATTTTTTATTCGACCTAATTGTTTATCTGTGACCTAAGTGTTTGTAGGTAGTAGCAGATGCTAAGATAATTTTAAAGAAAGGTGATAATTTGCATAAACATTTTCTGTACCTACCTATTTGTTGTTTAATAATTGAAATAAATTCGGTTACACTAAAAACATGAAGAATAGTGCAGAGGATTGACCAACCACTCTTCATTAGCTACATAATCAAAGAACTTACATAACAGAAATTCAAACCCCACATATTTTTATACAAAAACACAGCAAAACTCTTGCAATACTTTCAACATCACTTGAACAACAGAATGACTTTTAATTCAAGAGCCAGCGGTCCAAGTTTCGAGGGCGTACCCAAAATGTTCGCAAGTGGTTCTCCGCAATAAATTCATGATCCTCACTGTGACCTTTAAAGAGTTAAGAAAAGAGATATTATTATTTAAAAATAGTATATTTTCGTAAAGCTAAGAGATATAATAATAGGAAAAAATGTAAAGGTTAGATACACAATGGCTATTTTATCATAACCAACGAAAGGTTGACGAAACGCCTAAGGCATTTAGTCCGACATTTTACGTCAATTATCACCATCCGCCTAGCTTTTCCCCATCTATGTTGGAGTCGGCTTCCAGTTTAACTGGGTACAGCTGAGTTCCAATGTTTTACATGGAGCGACTGGGCGGATGGGTCGTCCCTTGGTAAGTTTGATTTACTTCAAACTTCAAATATTTATTGCGATCATGAGTGTTACAAGGTGTTATAGAATATAGAGGTACATATATGATACCCTGCAATAGCAATACAATTTAAATGTAAAATGACTTACAGACTATTTAGTTAAAGTATTTACAACGTTCTTTACCTACTTCTTAATGAAAGTACAAGTTAAGTTAGCTTCACTGTTTTTTACATACTTTTAAGCTATACTCTGCAGACAGATAACATTAATGATAACAGCTGTTTATAAATACTTGAGATGAAACTAGTTTTCTAGTTATTTAACTTAAACTTAGTTTAATGTTGCTAGAGATTATGTAAAAGTTGGGTTCATTAAGCAACTTTTTGCAAACTGCATGAATAGTTAAAATCAGATTATTTTTAACTTTAGGTGATTTTAAAATGTTATGAAGTTATTTTTGAGTAGGTATCATTATTTCGTAATTAACTTCTGCTCTGAAATAGCAAGATAACAATCGTTACGAATCTGTCTGTGTGCAAATTATGTGATATGTTCGTACCCACTATTTATGAAAAATCATCGTTTAGGAATCAAGAAGAGAGATAACTCAAGAATGGCTGAACCGTTTAAGCTGAAAATTTGAGTACAGGTAGCTTAGACCCGGGAGAACGACATAGCATATGTATATGTATGGCTTTTGTCACCATCCACCTACGGGAAGAAATTTTCTCGGGAGGCGGAAGGAACCTGCGGGCGGAAGCTAGTTTATTACATTTTCAACTACATAAAATCTAGCTTTATAAACTTAACTTATCGTCTATTACTTCAGTGCGTGGGCTATGAAAGGCTATAGAAAAATCTTTAATGAAATCTGTACAAGTGCTCGCGTGGGTTTGAGATATTTCTAACCAGGCTATGTGAAGGCGTTTATAAACACTAGGAACTGAAACGTGACTGCTTGTTCTAAGTCTAGGTAGGTGAAAAGGACATCTATTTCTGACGCAATGATCTTTATACGTAGTCTGTGGTACATATTATGTGAGAAATGAAAATATGTCAGAAGTTTAAAGGTCACAAAAATATTTTTCTTCTTGTAGGTATAGATTCAGCTTAGGTATAAGTTTTGCATAGGTACAATTGATGTGCAGGTCGAATGGTAAAGAGTCCTTTCCGTTATTTTTTGTGTTAACTGTAAAATTGTAATATCCACAAAAGAAGTAGGCTTAAATTTTTTTTTGGTATTAAAACATTAAAAAATTGTCTATACCTACACTTATATCGAATCTTTAATCTTATGTGCGAACAATACATACTTAGTTTTCATTTTGAATTTGAATAAAATTCTATCAGAATAGAATACCCTAAAATAGTGTTAAATGCTTATTTACCCCATGTCAATCTTTTGAACATGACATCCATTGTTAATACCATTTGATATGACATTCTAATCCTATGCAAAACGGGTAAATAACATTATATTCAATCCGATATCTAATAAACTAGATCTGTCAAAAACCGAATATATTATCGAAAAATAGGTATATAAAGAAAACTGACTTGACTATCAATTTCTAGAAAAAAGTCTAGACTTCAATATTTTGCCTACAAAACTGATTTAAAAAATGAAAAAATATTCACAGTTTTAGTGCGTAAAATATTGAAATTGATCAGTACAATATTGGCTATTTATTCAGTCTGCCTGGGTTTGTGCCTAAGTTTTCAGAAAGAAAAGAATAAATTGCGGTTTGTAAAAAAAAAAACATTTCTGTTGTTTTTGGTTCACATATTTTGAAGTTGCAGCCTTATTATTCAAGTAAAAAGTCGTGGTGGCCTAGTGGGTAAAGGACCAACCTCTCAAGTATGAGGGCGCGGGTTCGATCCCAGGTCAGGCAAGTACCAATGCAACTTTTCTAAGTTTGTATGTACTTTCTAAGTATATCTTAGACACCATTGACTGTGTTTCGGATGGCACGTTAAACTGTAGGTCCCGGCTGTCATTGAACACCCTTGGCAGTCGTTACGGGTAGTCAGAAGCCAGTAAGTCTGACACCAGTCTAACCAAGGGGTATCGGGTTGCCCGGGTAACTGGGTTGAGGAGGTCAGATAGGCAGTCGCTTCTTGTAAAGCACTGGTACTCAGCTGAATCCGGTTAGACTGGAAGCCGACCCCAACATGATTGGGAAAAGGCTCGGAGGATGATGAGCCTTATTATTCAGCATTATTTACAAGCAATGTAGATTTATTATATTATCAAAGCTGATAGCTAAAAAAAAACAATAATCTACGTACCTACACGGTTTTTGCTGCAATATTTTCAACTACACTAGGTACTACAACGACACACACAAACTAACGTTTAACGTGCCCCAGAGCAATTTGTAAATATATATATTTTTTTAATACCCTTCATGTTCAGCCACAAAATAAATCATCTAAAAATTAAATCATTTTAAATATTTCACAAAATAAAATTAAAGTTCAACTAAGTTATAAAAGCTGAAGCTAGTATCTATCTGTCCAGCCTTTTCCCAACTATGTTGGGGTCGGCTTTTCTTTTACATAGGCTGACTACCTATCTGACTTCCTCAATCCAGTTATCTGGGCAACTCAATACCCCATCGCATGACTGGTGGTCAGACTTTCTGGCTTACCGACTGCCAAAGACGACGAATGACAAGATGGTCACCAATTCACCAATTGTGGAATGCATTGCCCGTGACAATAAGGCAGGCTCAATCTCTAGCAATCTTCAAGAACCTGGTGAAAAAGCACTACCTTTCCAATTTATAATCCAGTAAAATACCATATTGTTGCGGAGTAGGTATCACTAAGTTTAATTGGCAACTTTCAATATATATTATATACATACATATTTGTGTTATTTTTTATATATATTTATTATATATATATATGTATTTATTTATTTTTTTATTTGTCTATTTTTAGGTATTAATATTATGCATAGTACACCAAAAACTACCTGCAATACAGTTATTTCTTTTTTATTCTCAATCCATCCAAAGGTTGTCTGTAAGAGATCGCTTTTAGCGATAAGACCGCCCATTGTGTCACCGACTTTTAAATCTGTAGATCAGTGTTTTGTTGTTGTTTTTGTTTTTTAAATTGGTGTACATAATAAAGAGTATATCTATCTATCTATCTATTTATCAATTCAGGGTCTGACCGCGCCAAGCGTTGCTTGACTTTGACCTAGCCAAGAACTCTTCTATCAAATTAATAACAGAATATTTTAAAAATATTGCTCCAGAATTCTACTGTACAGACTAACGTTCTTGCGCGAAATCTTCCACTTTCTTAACAGATAAACAGAAGTAAGAAACACAAGATTGAATGGTTTACATACAAGTGTAGAGTGCCACTCGGGCAGATCAAACGCTTTTGTTATAGAATTAATCTCACCAATTCGGAGCTCAGTAAAGTTACACTATCGTCCGTGTAAAGTCCCATAAAGTGATGGCGCAAGTTACTGTGTAATAGCGATTTAAAAGAAAATGTAGTTCTGAATATTCTGTGTTACAAATAACACTCGATATAAGCGTAGAATATAATATTGTGTCAGAGAACAATAACAATGAATCAATTATGTATCTTACTTATATAATTTAATGAGGAACCTACTTCGCATATCTTGTGAGGAATAAAATCAAGTCTTTTTCGCATACAAGAATCTTGTTTGGAACTTTCCTTCATAAGTCCACAATACCTTATTCACTAAAAGCCAACTATTTTTAGCTGGCACCCAAGTATACCTCTACATATATCTTATTTTGAGTAAACGTTCGGAATACCGGAATAAAAATGTGAGAGTCAAGCCTTATTCTTTTACCATGAAGCTACAGGTATTAACTTTATAATTGACTATGACCAGGTAAATATAAAAATCCCACTTTCATCTTCCAATTTAAGCCACACCCAAAGTTCCCACTTTACCGGCACGGAGTGGAAATTAATTAGAAGAGGTTGGCAAACTTGGCCGTGCTCTCGCTTATTGAGCTCCAGGCAAAAATATGAGACAGCCGTAATGGCAGGTCCTCTTACGTGCGAACGTATCTTTGGAAGCATATTTGTTTGCTTTAAGACCCTGGTCATGTTTTGAAGGTGGGTCTGGTTTCTAAACGCAAGATAAAAAGGGCTTTTTTCAGCTTTTTTAGGGTAGGATGTGCCAATTTGCTATAGTTTCTGGTCACCGTCTATGCCCTTTTGGAAGCAGACTGATTGAATACACATGTTCAAAAGTACCTACTTCTTAGCGTAGCCATACTATTACCACCATTAAAGATTTTTTCTGTAATAGTTCTGAATTGAAAAGTTTTAGTAGGTATAGTTATATATTACTTCCATCCGTAAATACTTGGTACTTGGTGATACCTATAGGGTTATTAAGGACCAACAATATTCATCTTAATATTAGCATTATTGTCTTGTTTTTCACATACAAACATATATTTAAAAAAAGAGATAATATCTCTGTCCTTAAACCAGTAAATAAATTCCAAACGTAAAACTTCGTTTTACTTCGGAACCAGGTCATAACCATTCTAAGGGGTATAAAAATCCAAAGACTTGTGCTAAGTAGCGAAACTTTGCTGGAATGTCACATAAAGCTAGTGAGAACTATTAAGTTAAGGGTAGTGCATATTGCTTGTAGCTCATGTGACCTATTTAAAGAGATTTAAAGGACAGGTCACACTGGGTCGTTAAAAGTTCTGCTGAGGGAAGACGTTCTGATCTAAATATGTAGGTTTAGAGGTCTTTTTGTACGGTAAATGTAATAATGGCTATTAAAAAGTAAAAAAGTGTCATTATGATAGATTAGAAAAGTTTACATAGGGTCAAATCACAATGCAAAGTGATCGTACAACTTTCTTTTCAAAATATACCAATAAGGGCTTTGAATATTAGCAATAGGTTTGTAATAAAAAATATTTTTTATGGCTTACTTAAAACCAGTGATAAAGTAAGTAACTTATATTTTAATCAAAACATTACAACTCTTTACTTAAATAACTTGCCCGCTTTTACTAAAAAACCTGCTTTAATTCCACAAAAAGACTAAGACCTAACCTAACCTAACTTCATTTAATACTTTAACAGCATTTAGCAACTCCCACGCAGCATCTCACCCAAGGCGTGGGAAGTCAATAGCTGACTCCGCCAATTTACTTACCCGCGTTCGTAATAAAGGGTGTGCGTATTTTAAGTGGCACTAGTGCCTTGTCAACGCAGTTTACAAGTAATGGGAGTACGGCGAAATATTGTTAAGGGGACGGAAATAGGTGACGGTTATTTTGGAAGGTGCTTTAAGTTAAGGCTTGCTAGAGAAAAATGTCGTTTCAAGCCTTTTTGTACACCTTTGGTTGTTAACCTTTAATGCTTTCTTTCATAAGAGTTTCAGTATCCACACACTGTAGACTAAACAGTCGGATGGTTGTTTTTTTTTTAATCGTGTGTTAGTCAAAGTTTAGTCAATCTGATACCGGACAAATACCTGACCTCTGTAATGGGCGTACAACCATTCAGAGCCCAAACATACTATCGGCTAAAAGCTTGTAGAGGACTAGAATTTTACATATGTTGAGGTATATTCTCACCAAAACACTACAGAGCTCATTACAAATGACCAACATTATGCAATACAATGATAACCAGATAATTCCACGGCTTATAACAATTAAAGCCAAACCAATCTACTATAATGAAGTATTGTCATAGTCCACCCAGTTAACTAAACAGACTAATTAGTGGATGAATTACCAAGAACCGGACTGGTTATCCTAACTAGATCGAATGGTTTATGGCGTATTAATCACCAATAATTGTAGAATCGCGTAGTACGCTGCGTAGTAACAGAGATACGCCGATTAGATTCACATCTGATGATAATTGCGTAACTAAATAACTCAATACTCAATTCTTTATTAGCGACTAGCCGTTTTCCCGCGGTTTCACCCGCGTCCTGTGGGAGCTACTGCCCGCACCGGGATAAAATATAGCCTATGTTACTCGCAGATAATATAGCTTTCTAATGATGAAAGAATATTTAAAATCAATCCAGTAGTTTTTGAGTTTATCCATTACAACCAAACAAAGTTTTCCTCTTTATAATATTAGTATAGAAAACGATCGATGGATTGTGTGAAAGTGGATATGATTAGAGAGAATGTTACTTGTTAGATGACGGCAGATAGAAAAGTATGGAAGGAGAAAACATGCTGCGCCGAACCCAAATAAAATTGGGATAAGAGCAGGAGGCTGATGATGACTCAATTCTTTATTAGCATTTCATAATAATATGTTATATGGGTGGTATATTTTATAGTTTAGAGACAATATTATGGACCCTGTAAGCACAGCTTAAAGAAGTTGGAGAGTTTAACAGTAGCTTATTACTAACTACTAACTCTGTTTGTTACGTAAGCATGCTCATATAACTGAACCGATTGACATAAAATTTGGCATGATATAGGTGGTACAATGGAGACGAATACTTTATTATAGATGGACGATGACGGATACTTTTTCCGGGTTATGGAGTAGTTCCCGGGTGAACCCTTGGGCGAAAGTAAGTCTGTATTTGTACGTAAAATTTTTACGTTGTTATAAAAAACATAGTAAAAGTACATAAAATGATTTTGTTATGTTGTTATTTTTATGTAAGCTTTTTAACAAGCCTTTATTGAAAATTGAGGCAACGTTTTGTGTATAGAAAAGTTTGTATTTCCAGTTGTTTTGTACTTGGTATTTTAGTACATAAACCAATATTTAAAATAACCTATATATATTTTTCATATTTTCTACTTTCCTTTTTCCTGGTTTTACAACATCACTCAAAGTTTTAGAGCAGTCGATAAGAGCGATCAAGTGCATGCCTCGGTCAACTTTAACGTTTATGACTACGTTGAGGACGTAATGCTCTTAAAATACACTTTAAAACACGTATTTTTTATATATTTCTCTTTAAGGGCAATGTATAAAAAATATTTTTCCAATATTATAAGAGCTGTGACACTTTTTGCTATTTTTGCATTTTGCTAGTTAATTCCCATTAGATTAAACGAAACACCATTGATAAAAATCGCGTTAAAATTATAACTCCAAATACCAAAATATAAATCCCAAAAAAACACCTTAATATCAGAAATAACGCACTTTATCACTGTGTATCCAATGGAGTATCAAAATAAAAGCTAGAACCTTTTCGAAATTTTTCAAAAAAGGACCTATTTTAAAATATCGATCCACAAATCCACAAGTCCAAAAATGCGCTGCAAACGCATTACAATCCCGGCTAACTAAACAGCACAATAAAATGTCTGCAGGTTTGAGCCTTACGTACGGCAGTGTCGTGAGCACCGAGTGTTTCGTGCTCCGTATCTCAGCTCAACAGACGCCATTAACTTGCTAGGGAAGGGACATAGGGACCAATTGACGCACGATGAAAGTGAGGAATCGTAGGTAGAAAATATGATGACGTTCTTTCAACATCTTTTGCAGTCGTAACGGGTAGTCAGAAGCTAGAAAATCTGACAGTCTTACTAAGGGGAACTGAGTTACCCAACTACATTCATAAAAACAACTAAACTCATAATGTAAAACTGCATCTTCCATCGTACAAATTAACGACATGACACAATATTACATTCGGAATTTACGAGTAGTACCATAGTCAATATTGCAGCATTTATTAGGTTCCATATCAGAATTCACAAAAACACGTAAGTTAAAGATGACCCATAAAACTCCAGCACCCAGTTCAAAGCATAACTCAAAGACTACGTATACCAACCAAAACTAAGTTAAAAACAGCAAATAAAATTCCCTTATCGATAAATAGACACGCTCCGTTTCGCCCATCACTATATTCCTGACGCAAGCACTATCATTGGGCGTAACCGCGACATAATGAACTAATGACGCTGACGCATCTGCCATTACATCATGACGGTTCAAGAAAGGCTCATTAAACAAAATTAGGCCAAAAATGTCAAGTAAAAAGCTAGCTTTTAACGCGAGCTAAGATTAAAGCCCAAATTACTCAGTAATAAATTATTACTTTTAATGACTTAAATGTAGCCTCCATTTTAGGGGATTTTATTATTTAGGCACAAATTTTTGTCGCTGGATTAGAAAGAGACGGCCAATAAAAATGGGGGTTTTCGAGCAATTAGTTTTGGTCAGCAGATTGTGCTGAAAAAAGTGATGGACAGAATTAATATAACTTGATTAATGATCTGTTGAATTTAGGTAATGTCTAGAAAACTGTAGAAATCAAGACTTCAAAAATCAGGCTATACATAAAACATAATGCAACTACAAAAGCAATTAGCAGACATGTAAATGACTCTTTAACAGATTTTAATTACCTTCAACAGAGACGTGAGCTAACAAAGGCTGAAAAATAGACTAAAAGATAGATAGAAAGGCTATTATGTTGAGCGTATCAGGTGCAGGAGATTAGCCTGTCGTTGCCAGCCCACTTGGCTAGACATCATTATGATAATTTTATCGAGAAATTTTCGCCTGCATAGCTTAGGATGTTTACTTGGTACATACGAGCAGAGAGGATGAGTAGCTTCGTTGTTGGATGGCTTAAAGAGAATTAAGTTTGAAGTAGGTTTTAATGCAGACAAGTGTTTTGAGCTAATTTTGTTTCGAGGAAAATTAATTTGAAATGCAGTCCGTGTTGAGTCTCTCAAGAGATGCTTTGCAAAGGTATTATTTGTATTAACTCTTTTCATTCATTTTGGTGTATTTTTTTTATCATACCAAGATTTTGTGTTCTCTATCGAAATTGAAAAAATATAATCATGTTTGTTACTTTTCCACTTATAAACGGCTGAAAGGATTTTCATATTGTGATGATACTTGGAAGGAATGTAGCATAAACATTACTATAACATACGTCATCATCATCATCATCATCTCAGCCGTAGGACGTCCACTGCTGAACATAGGCCTCCCCCTTAGATTTCCACAGATACCTGTTGGAGGCGACCTGCATCCAGCGTCTTCCGAATAACATGCGTACCGGCTACTTTTCCACCAAGTAGTTCTCTTAGTACCACTGGCGAAACATAGTTATACCACAAGGTATAAAGCAATATAATCAAGCAAGCTGGCTATACAGGGTTATTTTTCATTCACCATCCAAATTTAAAAATCGAGGACTTTTAATTAATTTATTTTCATATGTGAAACATTATAATCAAATAATAACAAAAACAAAAAAAAACATCCAAAAGAAAATATCCGAAAATAAACAGAATGTAGAGACACGCAGCAAGGTTATTGACCTCGCTCGCTCGCTGCGATTGATGTAGGTACCTACGCGGTCTTACTTAAAAGGGTTGATTCCAATTTTCCCTTCATACTTTACGGGCTTAGGACCGACATAATAAAATAATGAATGTGAAATCACTGGTTTTTATTATGGCGTATTTAAAAAATTGGAATCAACTAGCTATTTACAATAATTCAACTTACCAAATAAACTCGATTAACCTACAAATTACGTGTACTTCAGTAATTGTTCAAAATGGAGTCCGTTTCTCTCAATACACAAACGTGCACGTTTTTCTAAACTATTTTTTAATAAGTTTAAAGTATCTGTTTGATTTTTAATTTCATTAAATGCATTTATTATTTTACTACGGAGGTCCTCAACACTTTGTGCTTCTTCAACGTAAACACGTCTTTTAACTTCACCCCATAAAAAAAAATCAAGTGGCGTTAAATCTGGTGACCTGGCAGGCCATAGGACAGGCCCTCCGCGACCAATCCATCTATCGCCATACTTATTATTTAAAAACTCACGCACTGCACTTGTGTAATGAGGTGGTGCACCGTCATGCTGATAATAATGATTGTTGTAGTATGAAAGTGGCACCTCGTCTATTAAGTCTTCAATAACACCACGTAACATGTTTAAATAATTAGTACCCGTCAAGCGTCCTTCAATAAAAATCGGTCCCACGATAACATTACCGATAATACCTGCCCAAACATTCGCACTAAAACGCACTTGATGGTAGTTATTTCTAATAACGTGGGGGTTGCTTAACGCCCAATAATGTTCGTTTCGGCTGTTATAAATTCCGATTCGCGTAAATAATGCTTCATCAGTCCACAAAATGTTACAATTAATGTTTCTTAACAGCCATTCACAAAACACGATTCTAGCGGGTCCATCGTTATCGTGAAGAGATTGCACTGGTTGGTAATGGTATGGGTGATAACCAGATGAATTCAGCAGCTTCCACACGTAATACTGACTGACACCGAAGCGCCGAGCAGCGTCGTTAGTGCTAGCGCAGGGTCACGTTCGAAAACTCGAGTACAGAATTTTCGACTGCTGGTGTTATTTCGTTGTGACCGCCACGACTTGTTGCATGGGCTGGTGTGATAAACTGCCCATAATCTAACAACCTTTGGTTTGCGGCTAAAATTGTTTGTCTATTAGGCACTCGCGAATTAATACCTCGTCTTTGTAAACGCGGTAAACTTTCTGCACTGTACATTCTTTGCGCACCATTTAAACTTTCGCCACTTAAAATGTAGCACCTGACCATTTCAAAATACTCTGCATTAGAATAAAAAGTCGCCATGTCGTGCGATGATAACCGACCGGAATTCGGAATCGAAAATGCAGCGAGAGCGACAAAAATATGGCACACGTTCGCACGTAACTAGGTCACGGTCAACTAAACAAAAAGTCACCGGCGCTTGGCCGACCGGGGGCTGTGCGGGGTGCGGGGTATGAGGGAGGGGGGCGTAGTGCCGGTAGTACGATGTCGGGCGTAGTGCATGCTGTTTTTTGTGTGCGTTTCCCGAATCTTGAGGCAAGCGCGCCATGTTCAACAACCGAACTGTGTGTATTCCACACGTTGTGATTTTAGTAGCGGACAATGATGAAAATCATCTAATATTTTTTATATTTTTTTATTTGATTAATTGATTAGGTTACCGATTCTAAATCATTTCTGAAAATTTGGATGGTGGTTGAAAATTAACCCTGTATATTTAAGCAGTAAACACACTATCGGAAATTAATGCCCATGATAGCTCTCTCAAGGTATATTGAAGAGCTCATTAATGACGACATCTTCAAGAATTGCTGACCAGAGCGCCTCCCAGAGGCGTGTTGTGGCCATAAAGTCAGCTATTAATTTACGCTTAATACTGTAATAACGGCTTTTGGCAAAATTAAGTTTTATTGCCGATTTCGTGGCCAATTTATGGCAGAGTGTTGAGTTGTGGTTGTATGGAGTGAATGTTTCGTTTTTGAGTGATTTTTGTTTTCGAAAGTAAATGAGTGCGATCCATTTTTGTTATTGTTTTGTTTGATTACATTCTTAACTGACTAAATTAGTTTTATTAGGACAGTCGAAATAACAAGCGCTATGCCATTATTAAAAGTAATACCTATATGTATACAAATAAGTTTTCAACGTATAATTGCATAGATAATTTTACATGGAAGGGCACAGATGGACTCAGACATTTAATGATTGAGTGCGGAGGTATCTCATCTAAACGACTTGAATAGGTATCTACATAGGTATTTTCGTCCAATTTGTTAAACTATTCCGAACTATGTGTATCGATAGGTAACCCTGATTGTAAGATAAGCTTAACTTTCTATTCAAAATCCCTTATAAAGTCTTAATTGATTGGTTCAGTCAAGGTTGACTTAAATAGAACTCCGTAACCCGCGTTTTTAATGGCCCTAACTTTATCAATGGCGCCATCACGCAAACAGCTGTCTCCTTATTATATCTACTGTATTATACCTTTACTTTAGGTAAATCTATTAATACTTACTATAATATTTTATCATTATAAAAAATTCATTGATAATGTCTCGGAAAAAGCTCGGTACTCGTGGTGATCGATCATAAGCTAAAGCAACGCTCGGCGCGGTTGGTCCGTGGATGGGTGACCATCTTGTCATAACGAGTTCTTCCGTGTATCAGAAGGCACGATAATGCGGTGGGTTCCGGCTGTCATTTCAATGTGTTTGGCAGTCGTTTGGTAGTTATTAATAATGCTACGCATGCGTGAGGTGTCAAATGGTAGGAATGCAAAGTTAATTGGCGTGAACTCAATCTAAGATTGGGGTTTAAAAACTTAACCTACAAACACGATAGCAATAAAAATCCTTATAAGAATACTTCTTAATACAAAAAAAAACAATAATCGAAGAAATTTTCCAATTTTCCTCATCTTCAATGGCGTTTCACCTCAATTTGTATCGTTACCATTTAATCAAGTTGAGAATCGAAACAAGAAAAGCAATCAAACGCTTATCTACTACCCGTTTTGGCTAAACAATTCATTTTCCTCTTAGGTTTAGGTGGATCTCACAATGCCACGCACTGTACAAAGTCAAATTTAAAGTCATTTATTATTCGAAAACAAAGAGGTAAGTATATAAAAATATAGATCTTAAAAATACTTAAATCAAATAAATTGTTACATTGTTCGTCAATGTATGTTGCTAATAACCTATGTTGATTTTATAAATTGTATGAAATTTTCTGTATCACGAAGTATTTTTGCACTATCCCACAGTGGTTGCACATTGCACACAAACTCAAGTATGTAGATTTACACGGATAATATAATGTAAAATGCTTAACAAAAATAAAGACCTACTTTACTTCCTTTATGTGGCATTGTATAGCCCTTAGATAGCTATATCCTTAGGTTTTATACACGGAATAGAGAAATATCAATTTATGTTATTTCTCTCTTACCTGGATTATCGTTGCATACTTAAACAGTTCCTGCTTTAAAAATCACGCCGCCCATTTGTTTTGTGGCAGTCTGAGACTCGACATAATATCTGTCGTGTGGCCGTTGATTTACAAGACAAGTCTTCCTTCTCGCCAGATTTGCATGGCAACATTTTATACCATGTTGTTTTAAGCCACTTTGTATAATTGAATTGTTTTTTGGCATCTGTTCTATATCTTGTAACAGCCCCGGGTTTTTACGCGATGAGACAATAAGAAACGTAATTATAAGACTAGGAAAGTTACCGAATTTGTGTTTTTAATTTCCATGTTAAATTGTCTGGTTTTTGTCCTTATGAGGAAAATTGGTTTTCTGTCTCTAGGTGGGTAAGTATTTTTATTAATTGTTTTTGAGTACCTAAGAGTACTTTGCAGACTAAACAGTCGACCGATGTTGATTACAATCAAAAGTTTTCAGTTGATCTGCTATTAGCTAAACACCTGATCTTTGTAATGTGCGTACTACCATTCATCTTCATACTCATTTATAAGCCTATACAAACTATTGGCCGACTAAAAATTGGCAGTGTGCGGACACTCTAACAAAGACTGGAGTACTATAGCACATTTTTTTCTAATCCTAGTAAAGAAATACCCATTATGTAAGTACCACAAAGGACTTACATAAAATGTCCTTTCTACAGATTACATAATTGCATTTTCCATTTCCCCCTCACATTGAAACGCGTCCTCAAAATTTCGTCGTACATAAAGGTCCGGTTCCACTAATACTGTACGAAATCCGGACACGATGGTTAACTTAAAGGCTCGTAGTTATCCGGTCGAGCTCGTCCACAAAGAGAGGTACTACGTCGCCTGTCTTTGGTACTTGATATTACATTTTAGCAGCTAAATGCTACACTATTTTGGAGTCAAGAGACCAAAAGTAAGGTTAGTAATGGTTGTAAAAGTTAAACTGATTTTGAGTTTTCAATTTCTAGGTGTATTGAGTGATTTGGTCCAGAAATAAGCTGTAATTAAGTTCTATTTTCGGGGATGTTAAATCACATAAGGCTTATCTACACGTGTCTATTTTGTATTGTGTAATTTTTATGTCAGTTTGACCATAATTTCTGTAAAGTGTAATTAAATAAATTCATGAAGACTCTTCCTAAAATTGTTGGCTTAGCTACAAAAAATCTTGCTCCACATTTACTTAGCCTATATAGTCAATTTACAACACAATATCACAAAACATTACCAGTGAAAAGTACCTTAATCTCGTCCAAACAAATCGAAGTAATTTCAATCTAAAATAACACGAGAAAAAAACAAATGCGCGTCGCACCATCAATTCCTTTAATATTCGTCTCATTATCTATAATTCAGTAGGCATTCCTGTTGGAATTTCAGTCATATTTCAGCTTCAAGCGGTCGTTCAGTTTATGTTAGGACGTAAGGCAGGAACTTACAGCGAATATTGAGGATGTTACGTCGCCATGGCCCTCAGAAAAAAACATTCTAATTTATTATTTTCGAAAAAAGACCATGCTGTCGATGGCATTGGGTACTTATGTAGCCCATTACGGACTCCTTGCTAAAGATAGGCATGCGTTGACTGGCAGGTGAGGATAGTAACATTGCATTTTTTTAGTTCTACCTCCTGTGACCACGAAAAATCCGAATTACGTAGGTACTTAGGAGAATCCGGTTAGGGTGAAAACCGTTCTAAATATGACCATGGTCTAGGCAGATAATTATACACATTATTAACAGATTTTCTTTATTGCTCTCATCCATGGAGTACAAAATGGCTAGCGGAGAAATCATAACACAAAATCTCCTAAGAAAGTTACTAGCGCTGGCCCTATGGAATCTCTGATCATCTTTCCTTCCTCAGTCCGGTAATCGCTACCGCCTATGACATTCGCTACCGCCTCACACTTGAGCTACCCATCGCTTGTCACGCCCGCCTACTGTTTGAGGAGATAATTTTCTTCTTAATTAACCCTCTAGTGAATGGCGTATTTAATTGGGCCATCGGTACGTGTGAGAAGCTCCTCCTAGCGATGTATGGGGATTTTTAATTGGAAAAGCGACGGAACAAGTTTAATGGTTCTCTATGGATGCAAGAAGTTGGGGGAATGTTCCAACATTAACGCTTTAGCGGAACTTATTTGTTGACGGTAAACTGTTTACGAGCCTTGATTGTACCCGAGGGGGTTATGACGTCTTGCATCGACAGCCTGTATTTTGGGGTTAACGTATTTTTAAGTGAAACGCTGTAGAGTGATTGAAATCCTCCAGTGAGTAATATTACTCATGAATATTTCGTATTCATAAATGTCAATTTTATGAAAGGAAAAATAAAAAATTGTACCTGTTTGTAACTTAGCTTGATTGACGGAGTTAAATATGGTACTGAAAGCATCAAGAATGGAAAGTTTGGGAGTGAGAAGTAATTCGATTGAAAATGAGGTTGTGGAAAAAACCCGTAAAAATATAGGTTATATACATATATGTTATGTTTTCAGAATTAAATATTGTCATTTATCTAAATAGCAAAGATCATAACAAATATCGAGAAAAAATGCCTCCGGCAGCAGCTGTCCCCGACACAAAAAATCACAAGTACTTAAGAAATGTCAATTTACTACATTATTTTTCCAAAGAACGAACCTCACTTTTTTGTATAAACAAAAATATTGGAGTTGTCTAATCCAGTTTTATCCGGAGTCGACCGGATAACGGATAACCGGAAAGATCCAGTTTGTTTGCGAAAGAAGAGTCGCTTTTGTTTTGTTTGTAAAATAATTATTATTTTATGACAGGTTGGTGTCGAGCAGTGATTTATTTTGACGTCTTATGAATTACTTGGCTATCTCTGGATTATTACACGAATGTTTTTTTTGGGAATTTGATTAAGATTGATCAATAATTTGTGAACTGAATTATTGCTTACCAATAATGTATTAAATCGACTGAAACTAATTTAAAGTATCTTCTGTATAATCATTTTAAATCAGTCATATACCATGTCTCTTCTCCTTTTTGTCCCATCTATAACCCATTTTTCAATAAACGACAGTAAGTACCATTCAGGCTAGAGCTACATTCCAAAAAAATCGTCTACTTATCCACAAAAACGGCCTACATCTACAGTCGAATAGGTTCCTTACGACATAAAGACTTCTTCAAAAATAAACCGTCATACATACCTACAAGTATTACAGTTCACTGCCCCTTCAATAACTAGCCACAAGTTCAAAGCCAATTTATCTAAAGTACCTTTTTTCGCATCACCACACTGCTATACTTCAAATATCGATGGAGCCAAAAAACGAGGCACAAAAGAAGGCCTTAAAAAGTCATAAAGCAAAAATAGTCCCAAACCCCTTTTGCCCAAGGTTGGGAACTCCTTTTAGGTTAGGCACAGAGTAAATAAATATGTTTAGAAGCGCCACTAGATCAATGGACCAAAGCATCCGTAAAGGATGAAGTTCCTCTCTCGATAAAAATAAAGCGTTAAATCTCTTCCGCTTGATTTTTGGGAAGGGTAGCCATGTGTTGCGTAATTTTAGAACTTTTACTATTTTTGTGATATAAGATTTCCTATCTAAGTCTAAATTTTGTATTTAGGCTGGTAATTTTGGTAGTCTAAAAGTTTCAGTTGCTTAAAAGAGGTTGCAAGATTATTATGGCTTCCTAAGCTGTTTTACAAATTAAGGACTCTGTCTATCACCTATATAAATAATGTGCTTGAATTTTTTACGCGCATTGATCTATATAATAAGCTTTCTACCATTACATAGAAGTCGTAAAAATCAACTCCTTTAACCTCACCACTTCACTGCCATTATGAAAGAAAGGAGATAAACTGGCTCAATTTTCCACAAGACTAGCAATAAATAAATAACCTTTAATTCAATTACGGCACAAATTGAAAGTGTGGACACCCTATAAAGCCGACAATAGGAGACATAAATCGGATTAACGCTTCTGAAACTCCACAGTCGGTCTGGTGAAAATAGTACAAGACTTCACCCTATACGGGCTAGATAAAATTGCTCTCAACTCTTAATACTACGATTATTAAAATTTAAGTGCATATTGCTTGCTGCAGCTATAAAATATACCCAAGATATATCTCCGCCAATTTTCTGCCTTTCATCAGATAGGGTTAAATATTTCCATAATTGTCTTCCTAAGTCATTCCATCGTAATTTGTTGTTGAATGAGTTAACACAAGTAATTACAAAAACCTGCTGTCCGTTTCATAAACAAAAAAGTTTTTTCACAAAGAAAAGAAATTCCATAAAACTTTCGGCAAAGTAAGGTTCCTTCACTTTCTTAAAAATATCTCAAGTCATCGCTACAAATTAAAATTTCCTCGGAGTTTTGACCTTCCTAATTATACTCGTGTTTATTTTGTGGACTTCAAAAGGTTTTGCTATACAAAGGCGTTTGGGTCTTGGGGATATTCTGAAAGGGTTCCGTAAGAAAAGGATTTATCATAGACATACGTTCTATCTGCGGAGTTAGGACAGATGAGCGGAGATGCCATGATACAGGTAGGTCAAGCGCCTTCTTCTAGGTCAAATTGGGTATGACAATAGGTATGATGAGCATGACAAAACGATCAGTTACGAGTGAACTAACGAGGCGTTTGGGTTCTTTTGGGCATCTGTCAAATGATAAAATGGCCGGATACAAGCGCATAAGGGCGAAAACAGTAACGTTCCTCGTCCTCCGCTCACCCGCATTTTGGCGCGCTATTTTCTTAGGCGATTTTCCATTATGTCACCTCCGCTAGTCATTTTGTTCTCCATGGTTCCATCAGTTATATCGTGTTGAGTTTGTCGTAATCCCGTGAAGGTATTCCTTGGGTCCGATGGGATGTTTGTTTTCACCATCGATTAGACTTAGGGATCTCCGGGGTAGGATCAACTGCTGCCAACTGTTGCTTTGTCTTATTCCGGCTTATGAGACACTTTTGTGGGTAACTGGATAAATTTCAAGTATGAATGAAGTATGTTTGTATATCTTAAGTAAGTCAAGAGCCAGTACCTATGTTTTATTATAACACTTGAATATCATATTTGCAGGATGAGAACTGTATAAAATACAGTGTTATATTTAAAAGTAAATAGTGCTTTAGGTAACTTAAAGAAAATATATTCATAATTTTTACTTAAACTGCTTATTAACTTGAATGATGTCAAAGGTTATTCTAGTGCACACGAAGTTTCGAAAAAGGATGTCAAAACGGCATAAAATTATAATTACCTTTCTGATTTCTTTAAGGAAGCTTTTTCTACCGCAAATAATTCGTCGTGTTCACTCCGCTAGGTTTTTCACTTTCTCTTTAATTGTAAGTCATGATGTTTTGACATTTACTTTGCTGACCTTTAAAGAGTTTTTGGAACAAAGGTTTAACCGCTTCGGTTTGGAGCGAGATTAACCTCGTGACTAGAGGAGATTTGTCGAATCCAACTTGTGGCAACAGAGCTGTTGCTCTGTTTGTTTGTAGCCTGTGTTTATGTCCATTGTATTACGAAGCTAGACTTTTGTAGGTTTTGGTCTCTTAGATTTTGATTTAGTTGCAAATGATTTAAAGAAAGCTGCTATCGATATTAGTTTCTCATTGCTAAAATTGTTCTTTAGGAATTTTTATTTTTGGCGATACGAAAAAGAATTTAGACTTATGACAATGCGTCTATTATATACTTTTAAATACATATTGATTATTTATTTTTAGTATTAAATATAAAAAGAACATTTACAAAAATAGGTGGCTACCGATATATAGTGGTAGTTAGGGCCCCAGGTACCGGTGGTGGTTAGACAGAATAATTATTGTTACTGAGATTTTACCATCTATAGATTTTGACAGACTTAAATTTTTATTTATCGCTCTCCTAACATAATACGAAAACCAAACACAACTTGTCTTACATACCATTACACAAATTACATATACCGAAATTCTCTCATGTCAGTAATATAAAATTTCCTGGCAAGTAATCTTTCAAAACATCCCCTCTATGTGCCTCAGATGTCATGTTGTCATGTCATCATACCCACCACGTGGTTTGTGGGGTTGCAGCCATAATAATATATGTTTGTATGTATTAACGATGTTATGGTGAAACGCCCAATAGTTACCGACGTGATTTATGTAATGGTAAAGGATTGATGTGTTTTTTTCTTTGAAGGTGGGGGAGGGGGTTTGATGTTATGCTTTTTGCATTACGTTATTTGAAAGTAAGAAAAAATCGAAATCGTCATTTTCCTTCTGCCCTAAGTAAGAGAGAAATGTTAATTTGCTAAAATTAAATTATAAATAGAAGATTAAAAGCAAATTATTCAAGATATTGTATGATAAGTACCCATAATAATTAAACGAAGAAATGTTTATGATAATATGTAATTTTGTGATGATCCAATAAACGCCTATGGATATTTTTGCGTTTCGAATTTGTGTTTAAAGTCTTCGAACTATTCAATTATTCGTACCGTCCTACACAATGGATACCCTACCAGCTTTATTTTCACAGCTTCCAGTCGAAAGGCGTTGCAAGTTCATAGCAAAGTTTTAAGAAGGCAGACCGAGCTCAGTCGAATACTTAGTGTTGTACCTGAGGTTCCCGACAGATGTCGCTCTCACCGCATGAAACTTTTACCTGCTCGATATTTTTGAATATATTTATTGAAACGAAGTGCTTCAGGTACTAAAAATTTTCAAAAATTGGAACGTGATTTACGTGGGTTGAAGAGCTCAGATAGATAGGCAGTCGCTCCTTGTAAAACACTGGTACTCAGTTGTATCCAGTTACCTAGACTGGAAGCCGATCCTAACAGTTGAGAAAAGGCTCGGGAAAGTGACCTTGGTACCACTTTTCCACGATATTTTTTCAAGGAAGATATGTTTTCATATTAAGATGTTTACATAAGGGTATTAAACAGATTGGGCTGGATTTGGTGAAGTGACAGCTCAGGATACTTTATATACCCACTTATATCTCCAGCCGGGGATGGAATGCATAGTTCCCTTAACTTAAGCCTTGAGAAACAACAAAGCCTTAATAATAAAAAAAAAACGTTCAACCAGATCATGAACTTACAATAACAGTACGCCCAGCTGATTCTCGGTCAAAACAACATTAAACCAATTTTTACTACCCCATAACGATCGAACCATAGGACGCCATGGAAGTTTCCCATGAATGGGAACGACAATTATTAGTGGAAACATCCTTCTGGCGTTTTATGGGACAAGTTGGGATTATCCTGTCCCGTTTAAATGTTACACAATACTATAAAGAACAAAATGACTATTGGGTAGAGAGAAATAATTTCTGCCGTTGACGGGTCCAAAGACTGGACCCATTGAATTTATAAGGTGAGAAAATTAATTTTCACGTTATACAAGATATTCTAAAATTGATGTTATTTAAAGACTTGAATTTGAAGATATTTAAGATCAAAACGATGAACAACGGGAGCATCAGTGCCGCGTGAGTGGTCTTCTGTAATTTGTGAAAGATCAAGGAATTATTTTCAGTGCATTATCGTTTGTTTATATAAAATTTTCCATGATGAGGCACGCGTATTATTTATTAAATTGATAATTGAGAGAATGTCTTCAGTGAATAGTGGAACTTTAAGCAAGACGATTGTAATTATTTATATAAGTAGGTACATACTTAATTTGGACAAACCTCAAAATCCGTACTAATATTATAAATATGAAAGTAGCTCTGTTACACCTTTACGCCAAAAGCACTGAACCGATTAAAATGCGATGTAGTACACAAATAGTCTAGAGCCTGAGAAAATACGTAGGTTACTTTTTATCCATGATACTATAAGGTCCCTAGTAGATAAATAAGATCCCTGAATTATTGATTTCATAAAAGCGCCAGTATTTTCGTAGAAGCGTCAACAAATTGGAGTGTATCGAGACTGTCGTGCAAATACATAGTATTTCGATCAATCTAGCAAAGTGACGCCTGTTTTATAGGCAGGTGGAAGATTAGGAAAGAAAAGGGTTGCTTTTTGGTACGTAGAAATTGAAAGGTCTCTCTACATATTTCTATGAAAGTCAGTGTAGTTGTTTGATGGATTATTTTTGCTGCAAGCAATTTTATTGATGGACGTATCTAGTTGCTAGTATTTGAAAATTAAGATCGGTTTGCAATCTGCAAGAAGCAGTGTAGCAGTCCTTTTTTATATGGAGCAAATAGCAATCCGATTAAGACAAAATCAAAAATTATTTATTCAAAGTAGGCTGAAAATCAGCACTTTTTGAACGTCAAAGGCCGGTGGGCGTTTTGGTACCCTGTCCAACAGTGTTGATTCTAGTACCATTGCGTAGGTCTTGGCAAGGCAAAAAATGTTTACTATGACGACTAGTCCCAAATCCTTGTCCATTTCGCGTGACATCGACTAATAGAATGTGTAATGTTCATAAATCATCAACGTAGATGTAGTTCTTAAATCTAACTGTATTGAATAAAAACTGGTAAAGTAACAAAAAAGCAGGAATTCGGCCTTCTTAAAATGTTTGCCTGCCCACTGCTTTCAAAAAGACTGTGCACACCTTTGCAGTTCACGCAGAACTAGCTTATGTATTTGATGAAAGTCTTTCAGTATTTACAATCAATTAAGGTTGAAAAGTCAGGAGACGATGTTAACATAGTACATATTACGACTCAATCTTGCTCCTCAAGAGGTACTGAGATAATGATGAATTTCTTCTTAAAAAAAGATGAATAGAAATGTTTTGAACTTTTGGCAAATCAGATGACGATTGTGTTTCCGTAGTCTGACTCCATAGAATATTGCAAACTTTAGATTATAATAGAGTGTACCTGAAACAATGTAAGATGTCTATTAACTGAGTTTAAAATTATTACACTGACGACATATGCCTCTTAATGAATTGGCATATATGGATGACATACTTGTTTCTATGTCGATTCAATTTTTATCGTTATTCGGATCGGACAGCTAATTGAGGCAGGCCCCATAGTTTTTATTATTATTCACGCAAATACCTTTCCAATGATATATCATACTTTACTGTTGGAGCGGGTACCAAATCTCATACAAAGTGCCCATTGTCCTTTACAAAAGACAGCCCCCAAAACGCCCTCCCTTCCTATGTGTTTTTGCTTGGAAGAAGAAGTCCCTTTGATAAGAGCGGTTGTCAGACGTTCTGCCTTCTGACCACCCAACGAACTTCAAATGACAGACGTACATACATATGTACATTATTAACAATACCTTATAAATGTGAAACCTACTGAATAGACGAAAGCTTTTTATATAATCGTGGAATACAGGACTGAAAAAGAAAAAACTAAACCAAAAGTCCGTTTAATTTCTTACTCTTGCCGTCTCGCTATATTTAAAGTGTTTTCCAACAGAAGCAGGGAAGAAGCAATTTCTTAACAGATACTCCAAAAAAATGTGTCAGCAGTGTCAGGAGTGTACGGCAAATACTTGTCTTTAGAGGTGTCAATCTCAGAGAGTAGAGCGATGTCGCGATGACAATGCGTACTTGTAAGATGAAGGTTTCGGCAGATTGCACTTGTGTTCGCGATTGTACTGAGGCGGGTTAAACGGTTTTTGTGGTGTCATTATTATTGAGGATGCCATAAATTGTTGTAATGTGAATAAGCCTGCCTCATAGATTTTCAAAAGGACCTGTTGGAAGGGACTTGAGGTCAGCGCATACCATGACTTTTGTCAGATCATTTGATCATCTCGTTGGCGGCCGTCTTACCCTGTGAAATTAATCAATGTGAATACGTACATAAGTATACGTACAGAATTGTTGATAGGTAATTATGCTTTAATTTTGAAATAAAAACAATTTGATTTTGATTGATTTTGATTTTGCAAAGTGCATTTCATGAAATAATACAGTTTGCAATGTTATACCTCTAACATATTCTTAACTTTCACATTGGAACACTAACCACAATCTCCCAAAATCACGTTTAAAACACCACTATTTTTCGCAACATTTTAATATCCGTACTACCTCAGTGTCGTCATGTGAGTACATTGCAATCAGTCGGAAAGGATTGAGTCATAAATATTTGATAGCCACCGCTGGATCGCTGTGTATGTCATAACGTTCCAAATGTACAGGTTTCCAATGAAAGTCGGGAGATTTTGTTGTATTGTAGTTTGTGTGGTATTTTAGGATTGTTTTGGGAAAAATTGTAGTTCGGCTTCCAGCTAGAATTAGTTATAAATTAAAATGTAGTAAAATTGAAGTTATATGTATATAGTGAAACCTAATTGCTATTCGTGAAAATCAATAAATGGTATATCAAAACTTACAATTACGGTGACCAGATTATCAGATGGCTTCTTGTGCAGAGAGGTGCACGCATTTTTGAATATTTTTACAGCACAATTATTTAGACATGTTTCTCTTTTGATACTTAGGTGTAAATGACTTTGGTCATATTATGAAGATGTAATGTAAAATGAGCGTTCGTAGTGATAGTCTCATTTTGGAAATAATTTGGTCCCAAAATTATTAAACTATGAAAATTATGAAAACAAAAAGATTATTTAGGGATACTTTTCCCAGGAAGTCAACTCTCAAAGCAATGGAAGTTTCACCAAACAGTCACACAAAGTACCTTTCATTGTAAGTAGAAAACTGTATTCCAAAAGAATTAAGATTATTAAATCAAAAGTTGGTTGCAGTCAGAGGCTAGACGCTAACTTAGTATTTGCATAACTTATTTTAACATTATTTCGAAGGAATAAACGGGAACTGGGAAGTTATGTAATTCTTAAACTGTTGTTTATGATCTGATTTTAATAATGGAAGTAGATCGTAAACCGGTGGAATTTGGAAAACCTTGCTTCAAAATTTTGGAGTTGTTCCAAGAATAATTTCTTGACGACCGCAGACTATAAAAGGCAGAAAAAATACTGATTATTGTATCTGTTTTTCTTGTCTGTCTTGTCTTGTCTTTTGGTACTGGGTTTGATAAACGTTTTATACTTTGTTAAAGAGCTCTTGTATACGGCACGTTTTTGCAGTGAAGATATAGATATCTGGCAAATTCACCGTTTGTGGATATGGTGGTTAGTTTCCTATAGGTTGCTATAGAAAAACGTGCTGTTAGCAAGGTTTCAAGACATGGCAAAAAAACGTGCCGTATACAAGAGGTCTGAGGTCATCAGGAATTTCTTCTTCTAGATTTGAGGATTGTAACAATTGATGGCAATCACGTCCTTATTAAATAGGAATTGAACATAATTGATAATGTTATAAGGTACCTACACTAAATATGTACATTGACATTTGCGCTCGTGATCGCCATATGAGAGCGGATTGTCATTTTGGCAGAATATTGCTTAATTAGAATATTGTGGCTACACCCACGTCTAATTAACCTTTACGGATGTCAGATGTAATTCGTAATTATTTAATTCATTTCGTATATCAAAATCCATATCTTACCCGTGTAGGTAGGTACTGTTATAAAATCATACAGATGACATACAATCATGGATTAGGTTTTGGCTTTCTAATGTTTTCTAAAGCTAAAGTAATAATAAAACAAACATTTTAATATCAAAATTCTTCAGAAGAAGTTAAGTAATACTAAATCACATCTAAAGAAATACCAAATCAAAAATATGCAAAATCATAAAAAGCTTTTAAAATCGTAAAAATACTTCGTTTTCATTAAAATAGTACATTTTAATTAGGAATTTATTCCATGTAATGGACGTCTCACTATATTTCGAAGCTCATAATAAATTCAAAACGTGAGTTTCGCCATTGGTCATGCGAAATGAAAACGTGATAGTACTCTCTAGTAGTTAGACTAAGACTTTCTTGTAGGTAGCAAACTTTTAGTTGGCCGATGGTTTGTGTTTTGAGTCAGAATGGAGGTGTATGCATCCTAGCCTATTGTCGGCCACGGCGGCTGTTCTCATATAAGGAGATCAGCCAGCTGCGCAGGGCATACCTAATTATTATAGTTCACAAACATCAGACACATGTGCACTTACTATTCGAGGCAGCTAAACTGTGAACCGATAAATTTCGCATCGCGTCCCGATTATAAGCCCTGACAAACTAATCGGCGGCCGTCTGAAAGAGGAATTGTTCAATGAACTTCACAGTAGGTAAGCAGTTGTTATTAGTATTGTTAGATATGGTTCCTTCAACATTCAGGTGAAGTCATGAGTCAAATCTAGTAAGTATCAGACCAAAGTTTTAAAGAAAAATTATTCTTTACGAAATGAATGTGTAGAGTATGCATCACTTTTACTTAATAACATTCACAGGTCTTCGACCCGTGGTTATACGTCACGTGCATATAAATATGCAAATGATGTATTTTCTAATTAACTTCACACACACTGAATTTCAGTGTAATCTCTCTAAAATATTAGGATTTGGTAGATAATACTGATTTGCACATAAAACATGGTGATTTTAATAAAATATAATTTATGGGCCTAATATTTACGTGAAATGTATTATTAAATGGGATTTTTGATCTCTGGTTAAACAGGTTATATTTATAACTTTAGTATGTTTTAATATAATATTATTTTGACGTTTAATATTTTGAGATTCTGTTTGTTTATAGTTTATCAATTAATCGTGTTCTTTGTATCTACTTTTTAGGCTGTGTAGGTACTGTAGGTAGTAGTGTTTTTCAATGTATATTTCTCAAGTCGTAATTGGAAATGTAAATTTTTCTTTACTTCAGTGCACATTGCATGGAAAATTAATGAAAGTGTAAGCAGATAAAATCGGATTACATTACATTGAATTTCACGTCTATTATTTCTCACTCCCTGAAGTCACAAAGTTGTATACTGCTAAATAATGAAGCCTCAATATTTATTTCACCTGCAGCATCACACAACATTTTACTATCAATCTAAAAAGCCATTCGTTCTTGTCTTTCTTTAAACTAACTTCAAGAGCTGCAAATCGTTGCAATAGTATTGCAACTTGCAAACAAAATTCTCTTTCAGAAAACAATGGCGGGACAAACAAATTCACGTGACGGACGACCGACCGTCTGTCACGTCGTCCATCAACTGATTGTACCGTCTGCGTCAAAAGTAGCAGACAAAGTTATAGGGAAGGTCTAAGCTGTGTTCAAATCGAACTGAATGTCGGCCGCCGAATGTGAGCAGGCTAACCTGTGAGCGTATAATACCTATATATAATAACGTATTGTCGGTTAGATGTGAACGAAAGAGTGAGTATGGAAATACAATAAACTGCGTAACGTTCGCTCACTTTTGATTGCTGACAGTCAGTTTGCGAACACAGCCTAAACCTTGGAAAATACTTCGCGCATTGTCGGTCGCGTAACGCCAGAACAGACAAATATATGATAAATCATTCAATCATCCACACCTAACCGATGATCCGTTAGGGCGTCGATCGTACATTTATGATACGCTTGACGCATTTTCAGTCTGATATTAATGTTTCTTAAATTTTCAAAACTGTTGAATACGTCTCGTCAAAAATCTACTTTATTTCAAGTTTAGGATGTTAACTAGATTTACGTTGTGTCACAGTTTTGAAAATTTTGATTTGTCAAACTACTTTTGAAGCTGACTGTACTGTGATATGTGTCGCAGATAGATCGCAAAATCCGATGTTTTGTAAAACAGCTGAGTAAACGTCTAGTCTTCTAACGTTAGGTGTACTTGCTGAACTGTGTTATGAAGAATTGTTTCTCAATGCAGTTAGTCAAAGATAGGTATGTCATTAAGATGGGTATGTGAGGTAAGGTAAAATTAAACGTGTTTTTTATTATTATTGATGTTCTAAATTTTGACATGTGTGGCTCTATTGAGAGGTGTTAGTATCAGTACATGACTTCTATATTTTTTATTTTGCAAAGCCAATTGTATAATAAATTACAATACCTTGTACCAGTTTGGATAACCTCCCTAATTCACTCCAAGAACATTTTTTGATCATTAATTCAATTAAAAATAGTTTATTAACAACATGTTCGTAACAAGTTTCTTCAATCCCTGAATGAAAAATGCGCAAAACATGTACGATTTCCCACTCCATCTACCATAGAAATAAAACGGTCGTATGTTTACCCTCGATCAAGAGCACTTACGACCTTTTTGATGCTAACATCCCTAATCTGCATACACTAACATTCGGGTCAACGTGATAGATTATCCAAAGGAATACGGAACCAAAGTCTTTGGAAAAGCATTTTTCTCTTAGATCATTTAAACAACCGGAGCCGCAGTGAGTAAAAAAAAATCTCTGTGCGAAAAAGTCTGTCAGTTTATTTATACGTCTTAAAATTAAACAACGTCGGCCCTAACGTCCTAGATAAAAAATAGAAGTAAAATAGAAGTGGTTGGTGCAACATTATGTTTGATATTTATATAGGAAAAAAATACCAGAGGAATGCAACCGATTGTGTACATACCAATATTATAAACTTAAGATTTTTTTCGTTTATATATTTCAATGACAGAAAGTACTGGTCCAATTTTTTAATTATTTCAGAGTTACATAGCCCATTTATCAAGGCTACTTTTTATCCAGGTTCGTGGAGAAGTTCCCACACAAACAGCTGGCAGAAGCAAGTACAATATATGCAGTCTCGTACAAACTTACACCTACACATATGACCGGTAACTTTAGTAAAGGGGAACTACAAGTCAATGGCGTCTCCTGTTGGTGGAATATTCTAAGTTTTATCCTGATTTTTCTCGAAGAGATTGTAACAAAAGAAAAAGGAACAAAAACGCCTGTATGAGGGTAGTTACATTTTGATCGCGGTAATGTGACAATGAGATTAATATATCGTTTCTTTGTTTGTTTCCCGAATTTCGTGGGATAGGAATGTGATATGTTTTGGTGATAATAATTGTGTTGGTGAGTGATTTTTGGTTGGTTGTGATGTGTATTTGTTGTCAATATTGAGTCTCATTGCCTTATCGTCGAACCAAATAAGCTTTTTAAGTCTTCACTCCAGGAAACGTGCTCGTAACTAGCCAATTTCCAACCAAACTAGGATCGGCTTCCAGTCCAGACCTTATCACTGTTTTACGTAGAGCAACTGCCTACATGACGTCCTCAACCCAGTCATCCGAGTAACCTGAACACCCCTTAGCAAAACTGGAAACGTGCTAAAGATTAAAGATTGTAAGTACTCAGGTACTTAGCTACTCAATTAAAGCCACAAACCCACAACCTCTTAAACAGAAACCTTAATGTCTCATTAAAACAGATGTTATCTTGTTAACAAACCAAAACAAGAAGTAAATAAAATATAAAGTGGAGCGAGTACCCGCAATAAATCCGCCGCTGGACAATGACTGACATTTGCCTAGATTCATTACGTGAGAGGTCGTAGTGCTGTGGCTGGTATACACACAGGCAAAGCGGTTGTATAACAAGTACTTAGGGAAAACTTGTTGAAAGATTCAAAAGTAACGCTTGAATTCAGTAGGTTATGTATTTTCTAGTTTAATTTGTCGCAGAGTTGAGGGATTAAAATAGTACCGACTAAAACACAATAGGATGCAGTAGTTATACATGATTTAATTCATGAAAGAAGGTGAGCCATACTTGTGTCTTTACATCTGCATGCATATTTATTATTGCATGACTCGACAGTGGTCAATAGCTTACTTTAATGAAGACAAAATGAGTTCAATAGATTTCACACAGTAACAGTAAAAATTTTTGCTTTGTACATATAATCGTTAACTGACCATTTGATAAAATAAAGATGATTGTGTTTTCCATTGTTAACTAATGCGTCCAGTTTTAACTTTTTTCGCATTCATCCAACTATCCAACACTAAAAGCCTGGGCGGCTAGTTAGTGGCAGTCTGTTCACCTGACACCGTACCAGGCACATGTATTGCGGCCTACATCCCGCTCCCCGTAAGAATCACGGAGTGTCACTAACAAATTGGTCAGGATATAGCTTTCCAATCACCATGCCTGTATGTCACGAACCTGCGACTGACTTTGATAGATGCCATACCATACCAGGGGGCGCGAACGTCCCTCTCATGGGATATTGTGACCATGCCCGAGCTATGAATCTTGTACTACACTTTCATATGCATGACGCACTAAACTACATTTGTGTCTGTCGGTAATCGGAGGCAATCGTGACGGGTGGACAGTGAGGATGACTTTATCACGATGGTGTGCCTGTATTTTTGGATTGGGTAAGTGGATGGAAAAAATGGGTGGTCGTTAGTGATCCTAAAGGTAAATAAAAAGAGCAGTGTATGAATGTAAAAGTACATATACTCGGGTCAATAAAACAACTAACTCTAATTTTAAGTTATAGATAACTAAATAGTTTTGACTTTACTTGGAATGTCATCATAGACAAAAAGTTATGTTTGAACTGGAACTTCAACTTATATATTGATCATTATTTTCAATCATTAGATACCTAAGTCTTAAGCAGATTAAGTTAGATTAAATTAACGAATAAAACCCATAAATCGTTTAGCCGACTAAAAAGGGTTATAAAGGAAGTCTAGAAAAAATATAAAATGTACTACAAAATCCTCGGAATTTAGTCAGATTTTATTTAAGATAGAGTTAAATTGAGGTATAATGTTGTTTTTTATCTAAATTCTCATCTGTACGGAATTTTACGTTCTAAAAGAGAAATCTTAATATCCCTTTAGAGACAGGGCGGGAATTGTATCGTTGTTGGGAATTTCTTTGGGAGAAAAGCTGAAAACTGAAAATATAAGAATGTGTCTTCTCTATCTTGCTGAAACGTAAAAGTGAAAGTTTCTCGAACATAATGTATGAAAATCTTTTATATAACAGAGTTGGTAAGTGGTTTTCGGATAAAGCAAGTTTTCGATTTTCTTTCTATTTTTACTTCATACCTAACTTTTCTATACACTTATTCACAACCCAGATATATTTAACTGTAACAAGCAAAATCATTAATTTATCATTTCGTAATGGAATCCCAAACGGACTGTCCTTTTCTACCATGTTTTTTTATGTTACTTGCTCCTGTATGTTATTTCCAATAAAAACAGCTGCGAACCTCATTAAAAATACTCTTCAAAAATGCATATGCATTACGCTTTTATGCGCCATAAAGCCTGATGTAAGCTGCGGTCATATGGAGTCAGTAATGGCCAATCAATTTCCGGATCCTGATTGAGCTATCGATAATATCGGAGCATATTAAAATATCGACACTATTTTAAAGTTAAATTGCGTGTAAAAATTATTTCATGAATATTTAATTTATTGTTGTTAAAATTGAGATAATACATGGGCTCGGAAAAATGGCGCAATTTATTGAATTTAGGACTGAGAATTTTATGCATTATCAAGGGTATTCAGTGGAGGTCAGATACGCAGTCGTTCCATGTAAAACACGCATACTCAAATTCATTATAAATGCACTTCAAGTTCTCCCTATATATGGTTGAAATCGTGAGCAACAGCTATTGACAAATAAGAAAACCTACAAACTACATTTACACCCAACTTACAACGAACTTATTTTTTAATAAAACAAAAGTTTTTCAAGTGAACTAGAAGGAGTAGACCACAAATCTGCCCCACAAAGCCCTGGTCGTGCAAACTAATTCAACGTTTCTTACTAGCTCGTACTAATTAACGCCACAAAGAACTTTATACTTAGCTCTGCTGCTGTGGTTGAATTTATATGTAAAATTATTGTACTTAGTAAACCTAGACTTATGTAATCTTATCTTGGTGCAAAAATAATCGAGATGAAGTGGCTTTGTTGAACTAAACTGTTTTTGTTTGTAGGTACATTTAATTTTGACAGTCGCTTCAGGCAGTCTGAAAAGGGAAAGTCTGACAGTCTGTTGTATCAAGAGATCTATAATATTCACTTAGACTCGAAGACCTCAATAAGTTGGGAAAAAGCTAGGCAGATGATTAGAATGAAACTGTTATCACAAAATGTGGTGCAGACATTGATGCAGTTTGCTTATAGTGATCCTTGGGGAGTTTGTAGTGTCAGCTCTAGAGTGTTATTGTGGCAAGTGAATGGAAATTCAATCGGCACTCATTACTTGGAGATTGATAATATGATTACTGAAAAGTACTAATTTCAATGAGGTATAATATATTTCAATGGTTAAGTTTCTTATAGACTAGTTTAATAATATTTCATCATCATCATTTGTCGAGCCCGTTTCTAACTATAATGGAATCGGCTTCCAGTCTAAATCATCATGCAGCCGAGTAGGTAGATTTTTTTCAAATATGATTCAGTGTTTTACAAGAAGCGACTCCCTATCTGTCCTATAATACCTAAATCAATAATTACATACCCAGCAGCAAGCTGGTACCTTTCACGAGTACATTCATTTACCTTTATAATTGTAATTTCTATTGTTTACTGAACAGTTATTGTTTTGTCGAACTCATTGCACGCTAATTACGTATGTTAAGCGCTTTAGCGGGTCACTGATTTGCTCACTAATATACAATAACTGGTCGATTCATTGTGTAAATATAATTTGAACGTATGTGTAACTTAAATATGCTGCACCGACCACAAATAAAATTGCGTTTGATAAAGGCAGAATGATGATGTGTCTAAACTATTGTTTGGTTGTAGTCTCCGAACTATTGGTCCGATTTGAGAAAATCTTTTAGTATCAAACAGCCAGAAAGCCCATGGCTACTTTTATCCGTATGCGGAGAGTGCTTTCTATGGAAAGCGTGGAAACTGCTAGCAGAAGCCAGTTGAAGATCTTCATAATCTCGATATCACGGTTAGAATTCGAATACACAATCCTTTACACCGCAAGCCAAGCGCCAGTTTGGTACTCTCACAAAGTTTTCAATTCCCACAGCAACGGAACCAAAAGAAGCAGATAAAAGATAAGCAAGCATCACCAAAAAAAGGTCATTCTACTTTAATCACTTCGTCGAAAAAATGTAAACGTTAGCACTATCGCAACAGTGACCCATAAGTCCCAACCCTTGTCACCGTCCAGTTAATATTTAAGGGGAACGATGCCATGTAAATCTTACTTACACCCTTGTCTTACTGATTACTAGCTGGCTGTCATGTTTTCATATACCCTGTTTTATAACGAATTAATAGTTTTCTAGGCTACATTTTGTAAAGGCTTAGTATTGGAGCATGAATATACATGTTTGTTTGGACCGTTTCATATTTCACTACGTTCGACTAGAGTAGATTATATTTTGTGTGTTAATACAACTAATGAACTACATCTTAGATACATATACATACATTATATTCCTTTTTTTAGATACGTACACACTTTTAACGCCACAAATACTTCATCAGTCGCTAAAAATCTGTTGATGTGGGTTGCTGATTGCGCATCTTTCGGCTGGGACACGGAGTAAGAATAGATGAGCGATGCAAGTAGATCAGGTGCCGTCTTGTAGGTCAAATTTGTACGATGAGCATGACCAAAACGATCAGTCACTAGTGAACTGACGAGGCGTTTGGGATCTTTGAGATATATGTAAACGATTTTTGGTGTTACAAAAAATTTGCCCCAAAGAAGGCGTATATGAATGAAAATAGTAGGTAACGTTCTCGTCCCCTGCACACCCGCATTTTGTTGCGATACTTTCTTAGGCGATTTTCCATTATAGCACCTGCAGTAGTCATTTTTTTCTTCAAGTGCTGGTACAACAACGGTATTTCATGTCTATAAAATAGTATGTATAGATGTAAAGGCAAACTCGCAAGTAATAACTATTACAGTAAATATATCACAGAATTTTCATTCGCAGACCGTATTTCATAAATTAACATGTATTTACATATATATTAGGCACGTATCTAAAGCCTGTATATTAATTTAATGTGGCCTTGATGAGAGTCTAAGCTTAAGCTTAAATGTGAAGCCTCTTATATTTAGTTACAGATTTCGGTTTGTACGCTCGTAATAACTTGCAGAGAATGAAAGGAAAATTGGTATCTTCTTTTATTTATATTTTGTTTAATTATCATGATATTTTTTTTTTGTGTGTCATTCATTACACCAGTACTCTTTATTTGGAAAAAAATATCCCACCAAAAACATTAAATGTAAAAAAAGCCAATCCTCTACGCAATTCGTCCACCGTAAAAAGTTTTGAGATCGCATAGAAGCCAAGTCCTGTTCAACTTTATTTGTAATAATAAATCAATATTTTGTGACCATATCAATAGTTTCGTTCACTTTACAATAATATTGACTTGGCCATGAGCACAATAAACTACAAATATAATACAGCATATCTTGGAGAGGCGAAAGTCAATCATGAAGTTTAATATCACAGAATTAAATACTTTTCGTTTTTTCAATTGTTACTAAATGACCGACAGTCAGTATCATCCAAAATCATGAACTGCACATTTACTATGGCGCATGTTTGGTCCATGGTGATCTCAAATTCCAATCAGTCCAATCGTAAAATCATGTCCATATAGAATGTATCAATTCAATGGTATTTACACATTATTTCAGGGAGCGACTATTAACTTGTGCTCATGGCCAAGACAATAATATTGTAATGTGAACAAAACTATTGATATAGTCACAAAATATTGATTTATTATTACAAATAAAGTTGAACAGGACTTGGCTTCTATGCGATCTCAAAACTTTTTACGGTGGACGAATTGCGTAGAGGATTGGCTTTTTTTACATTTAATGTTTTTGGTGGGATCTAATTTATTTTTTGTAGGTCTCCTTCTTCTCTAAGTATATAACAAATTAAATTAACTTACATGCAACTAACTAAATATATAACAAACTAAATATGTAGACCTAAACTAGCACGTAAACAACATTTTTTTAAAATAAATTAAACAATTTCGAAATTGACGAATTTTTTAATCGAATATCTTTTAGAATAAAAGAGATTTATTTCAGAGGTAGATGGCGCTATCACATGAAATCGTTTTTTTTTTTAACTAAAAACCGTAGCGCGATTTAGACCAGGACAACGTCATCTATCGAGCGAGCATGCAGTATTTATCGCACTGCATTAATATGAAAGATTTTATCCTAGCTTTTTTATTCATATGTATGTATATTTAATACATAATAACAATATACCACACTACGTAACAATAAAACAAATAGTAACATTTTGTACATAAATAAATAACAAAGCTATCAATGCAGTCAAAATTCATACACAATGTTCTTGAAAAACCGCAAATATAAATTTGTTTCCTATTTTTTTATTAAGTTTTAAGGTTTTTATAATTTTCCCTTTATATGTAGCTAATAACCTATCTTGGTGCCAAATTTGAAGGTTCTAAGTTTGCTAGAAGTACCTTAGACTTTTGATGATCGGTCAGTGAGTGAGTCAGTGACAAAATGGTGTAACTTTGATCGCTCATAACTCGTAAACTATTTAATCAAATTTCTTGTAATTTTGGGACCGAGCTTGTTCTAATACTTACTCTTGGTCATCGAAAACCTAAACTCCTAGCTTTGTTCACATGGAAGATACAGGGGGCTGAAATAGCCGCGAAACGCTTCGAGAAAAGATGGTACGGCCGTGCCCGCTTTGCTCGAGTCTTGGCTGGGGCACTGCCGTGCCCTCAGATGTATAGTAATGTGACTTAATCCAATCGTGAATCGTGATCGTGGTGGCCTAGTGGGCAAAGAACCAACCCCTCGAGTATGAGGGCACGGGTTCTATTCCAGGTCAGGCAAGTACCAATGCAACTTTTCTAAGTTTGTATGTACTTTCTAAGAATATCTTAGACACCAATGACTGTGTTTCGGATGTCACGTTAAACTGTAGGTCCCGGCTGTCATTGAACATCCTTGGCAGTCGTTACAGGTAGTTAGAAGTCAGTAAAGCTTGGGTTTCCTAGGAAAGCGGTGCCGTCACATAGCGACCGTAATATTACGGACGCAAATAGACGGTCGTCTTTACGGTGATGATATGTGGAAAGTTCCACGGCCGTTTTAACACACCGTCATATTTTGTTAGTTGTAGTATACTTACTAACCTGTTTTATTTAATATTTCTCAAATTTCACGACACCAATTCTGTTTCAGTTGACTTTTTTTATAATCTTTACTTTTTATATTATATATTGCTTCGTGGTTACAAACGAAATCTATTAAAATTTCGTCGTCCTCGCTGCTCCAAGAGTTGGAACTTATTTTTGACGTAGTTCCGAAAAAAATAAACACAAATACGTATTAAAAAAGCTTCACCGCTTTCAATAAAACGTTCACCAAACTATCCGACACCGTCAAGACGGCCGTCATGCAAATGGCGGCACCGCTTTTTGAAGTTACGGCGTCAGTTACCGCTCTCTAGGAGTAGGGTATAATTGGGGATTCTGGAATCATTTGTTCTCGCTTCGCTCGAACTGCATGATCCCAGAATCCCCAATTGTTTTTATCGAGCGGTGACTAATCAGACCACCGACATTATGATTTATAACATAGGTATTGTTGATCCAGAAACCAAAAAAAAAAAACAGCTTTTAAAATCTCAACGTTTATTTTAATCATTTTATCACCGCGGAGTACATATTTAAGAATCTTTTCTTTATTAGGAATAACAGTTGACAGCTACTTTCAACATAACCTTCGTTCTCTCAAAGTTTACTTTTGCAAGCAAGGTCGTTGAAACATTCTACTTTTGCGGACTCACGAGTGGATGTCATCGGTGTGATGGTGACCGGCCGTACAAAAATGTGTCAATATTATGCGTTCATCTGTTTCTTTGATCTGTTCTTGATCATAATATTTAAATCTTCTACTAACATATTATTTTAATCTGTTTCTTGATCATAATATTCAGCGGTTAAATTAAATGTTATTGTGAAAACTTCATCATTAAATGTAATAAACTGATTTTATCTAAAGTATACCTGATTGGACAGGTCCATTCAAACTTGTGTGGCACTTTCCTCAAAAGGTCATTTCAGACACAAACCATCACCATATATAATTTATTTTTATGTCTGGACCTGAAAAGAGACCATGTCTCTTGAGTTTATTTCGGCGTTTCTTTTCAAGTAGTCAGTTAGGAAAATCTCGTTTTTAGAAAAAAAATGTATTGACTTCAACCTATTTGCAAAATAAAATATCATTTAAAGGTTTATAAATTCTGTAGTCTTGAGACATTTATAGATTTTAGGTTTATAACATAAAAAATATAAAGTTCAAATTATATTGGTTATCTCTTTGATAAATTGTAATAACCATTTAAATGTGATACTCATAAAGATTATCACTAGAACAGTAGAGTACATACGATTTCCTTTTTAGAATTTCGTCTCAGGTATCCGCGACATCGTGGCGCCTACTGCCAAATTAAGAAATGTAAGGCGATGAGCATAGTGAGTATACATGATTAATTAATTATCTACTTTATTTGACTAGTACATATGATTGAAATACCAATAATCATTGATGATAAGGTTGATATCTAGCGTTTGCAATATCTAATATAATCGCTACCTTAATTTATAGTAGTATAAAAAGCGATCACTGAGGTGCGCATCCAGATTTTTTGTGATTTCGATGTGCATTGTCTGTGTAACGTGAATTATTATATTGTGTTGAGTGACAAGATCGGTGACAATAAGTATGTATGTACCTATTTATTTTTATATATTATTTTATCTAGTCTTGAATTTTACAGTTTTCAAAAAAAGAACGAACTTTGTGCAATGAATAAATACTTTTTCATCCCATGAAAAAGTATTTATGAACTTTACTAGGTATTTCTTTTTAATTTGATACTCATATGTGCGCGCCGTTTTGTTTTTTGCATTTAGTAATTTCCTCGATGAGGTGGCATGAAAAGTTATGTGTTGCACTGAAGTGCAAAGATTTTTCACCTTGTGCTCTTTTAATTCCTTTTGAAAATTGAGCCCGCGGTTAAAAAGCAACTTTGCACTCTTGTATAACAAATAACTATTAACTACAAATAAAAATTTAAATTAAATTTTCTAATTTAGGGCATCTCGGAATCCTTTTGACTCTGATACGGAGATTACTTTGCAACCAAGCACGAGTGGTGAAAAGCCTCAAAAATCGAGGAAGAGGAAAATCATCAGCAATAAACCTAAACAGAGCAAGAAAACTGCGCCTCCTCCTGATTTATCCGAAGACTCTGAAACCGAGCCAGTATCTACTGCTCGAAAACAATCCTCAATATTTTCAGATTCTGAGGTAAGCATAATAGTCATCTAATACTTTTTACAGTTTCACAATATTCTTGTTAAATAGTGTTCTGGTAACAATCGTTTAATTTTTAATTTTTTTACCTGTTGTTTCGATCAAATGTGTTTAAATGAACTCGACCATGAAGTAACTTCTGTCTGTTTATATCTACCTTATTTTGTACCGATTTCATGCAGCTAGTGATTTTCAGACAAAAATAATTTTAAATTGTTGCTATAGTATTTGACAGTTATATGTATACTAACAGTAAACTGTTATTGGAGTTTTTGCTATGCTTATAGTATTATAATTCAATTAATATATTTTCAGGACGACGCCGTGGAGCCTGTTAGAGCTGCTGCTCTTAGAAGTTATCTGGCGCGGCGTGTGGGTTCCGGGTACACCCTGCAGCGTGATCCAACTCGCAGCGGTCAGTTTTATATAGAGCTACGTGTCTACAATAGCAAGGAAGCAGAGACACTTGCTGCTAATCGTTGGAAGCGAGCGCTTTTCACACTTCGCTCATCACATGATGACAGCGGTCCGGTATGGAAAGCTCTTACTGACTTAGTTAGCGCTGCTAAGCAAGAGTATGCAAAGATAAAACCTATATTATATCCTTCAAACGTTTTCTAAATTGCACTATAATATGTTAGTTTTTGTTTACTCTTGCTTTATATAGGAACTGAGAAGGTATACCGGACTAGTTAATCCTGTATCCAAAATATAAAGTCTCGGTATATTGTAACAATCAAACGTTTTCTAATAACAGCAGCTTGTTATTCTATATTTTGTAGCTGCGATTATCTTATTTTTTATCATATATGTGTTTGTAGCACTTATCTGGTTCAGATTTGAATTTAGTATAGACCCCTTTTTCTGTATGATATTAACAATATAATGTATTGTGTTATTACACAGGTCAAGCCAAACATTTATTAAACTCTGTATCTATTCTATTTCAATATTTCGAAAATTTTGAAGTCATAATAATTTACTTGTTTACACTGTTTACCTTTCTTACAGATCTAAACCAAAATATTACAAAAACTCTGATATTTCAATATTGCTCAGAAATCATGAAACACTGAAATTCAAATATCTAAAAATCCAGCATGTTAAATATTCATCATTTAAAATTAACTTTTACGCTGTTTAACTTTCTTACAGACCTAACCAAAAATTTGCAAAAAATCTCTGATATTTCAATATTGCTCAGAAATCATGAAACTCTGAAATTCAAATATCCATACATTCTTTATACAACGAAATTTAAAAGTAAAAGCTCAAATTAATATAATATTCCAGTTATCGAGATTGACAAAGTATTAATATCGTGCTCTTTACAAAAATGAAATTCTGCCATAGTTGTCAGTTACATGTCTCAAAGTCAAAGTATTCATCACATAAGAAAAGTAACAAACATAAAACAAATTGTTTACTCCGTACTGAATACCAAAATGTTCAGCTGATAGCCAGTGCTTTCAAAGACAGAATAGCTAGCTACAAAATAAATCCTCAAAATAATGAAATAATAACACCCGAATTATTTTTATCTGATGTATTCAACACCATTTATAATTTATTACAGCCATTATTACAAAAACATAAATCATTAAAGATAAACTTTGAACTTTTTGTGCTATATTTACTTCCTAAGAATGAAGAACTATCTCTTAAGTCTTTTAATACTAAATATTCCATAATAAATCAGAGTACAGATATCATATCTTTATACAAAGATTGCACGCAACGATTAGTATGTAAATGCTTAGAGTTTGAATTATCAGAATCTGGTTGGACAATAGAGAAAATAAGTCATTTAGAAATGAATATTGCAAAATACAATCCTTTGAGAGCAGGAAGTTACATTGCTTTACCTTCGAGAATTAACAAAATGAAGGCATGTCTCAATATTCAGAATACGGATAACCATTGTTTTCTTTGGTGTATCATTGCTCATATGTATCCAGCTAAAAATAATCCTAATAGAGTTTCATCTTATCCGCATTATTCTAAGATCTTAAATACTAACGGAATGTCTTTCCCCCCAACATTTGAAGATATAAAATGGTTTGAAAAACATAATTTTAATATAAGTGTAAACATTTATGGTTTGGAAAAAAACAATACTATAACGGGACCATTATACAAAACTAAACTGCGAAAGTTAAATCATGTAAACTTATTATTTATTAGCAAGAATGGTAAGAATCATTTCTGCTTAATTAAAAACCTTGAAAAAATTGTTCGCAGTCAACTTACAAAACACAAATCTAGGATTCATCTATGTGAAGAATGTTTTTTATATTTTAAAACACAGGAAAAACTAAATAATCATAATTGTGGTAGATTGCAAACCATTCTTCCTGAAGAAAATAGTAAACTTAGTTTTTCAAATTATCAAAAAACTCAAAGAGTTCCAATCGTCATTTACGGAGATTTTGAAAGCTTATTACGTGAATATTCAGATAAAAGTAAAAGTCAGTATATTGAAAACATTCAAATTCATGAAGCCACTTGCTTTGCTTATTACATATGCTGTGAGTCTAACCCTGAATTAAATAATTTAATATCATATCGTGGTCCAAATTGTTCAAAAAAATTCGTTGAGTCAATTATCAACGACTCGCAAAGATTATATCAAATTTTGTCAATGCACAGACGAATGTTACCATTGACGAGTGAAGAATATCATTCCTTTAAAACTGCTGTGAAATGTCATATCTGTAAAAAAAAATTTGCATCTGATGATCATATTGTTCGTGATCATGATCATTTCACTGGTAAATATCGAGGGCCAGCTCATAATAAATGTAATCTAAATTCTAAATCATGTCATTTTATACCAGTTATATTTCATAATCTTTCTGGATATGACAGCCATTTATTTATCAATGAAATTTCTTCAGTATGTGGTTACATAAATTTAATTCCAAAAAACAAAGAAAAATATATTTCATTCAGTAAATTTGTGCCCCTGGATTCAAAAAACACTGTCCAACTAAAATTTATTGACTCTTTTAATTTTTTAAGTTCTAGTTTGGATAATTTAGCGAAAACTCTAAATGTCGCAGATTTTAAGCATTTAAAATCATTTTTCATTGATGAAGATTTACTAAGATTGTGTCTAAAAAAAGGTGTATATTGCTATGAATATATAAACTCTTGGAAAAAATATGAAGAAACACAATTACCTGATCGAAACAAATTCTATAGTAGACTCACATCCGAAACTGTATCAGAAGAAGATTATAATCATGCATTAACTGTATGGAATAAATTTCGCATAAATAATATAGGAGAATACACTGATTTATACCTAAAATGTGATGTGCTGTTATTATGTGACATTTTTGAAAAATTTAGATCCATGAGTTTAAAGCACTACGGGCTAGATCCTTGTCATTATGTTTCATCACCATCATTAAGTTGGGATGCTATGTTATTAATTACTCAAGTTGAATTGGACTTATTATCTGATATAGAAATGTATGAAATGCTAGAAAAAGGCGTCAGAGGAGGGTTAGCACAGTGCTCTTTAAGGTATGCAAAAGCTAATAACAAATACCTGCCAAATTATAATGAACAAGAACCTAATACTTTCCTAGCTTACTTAGATTGTGTTAATTTATATGGTTATGCTATGATGCAAAGTTTACCGGTCGGAAATTTTAGATTCCTTACGAATAGCGAAATTATCAAATTCAATATTAACTCTATTTCATCAGATAGTGATGAAGGTTATATACTTGAAGTAGATATTCATTATCCTTTGTAATACACGATGAACATTCTGATCTACCATTTGCAGCAGAAAAAATAATTCCTCCTATGCCATGCTCCAGTAAAACTAATAAATTAATAGCTAATCTTTATGATAAATATAAATATGTTATACATTATATTCATTTGCAAGAGTGCATAAAAAATGGTATCGTAGTGTTAAAAATTCATAGAATACTTTCATTTACACAAAAAAAGATCTTAGAACCATATATAAATTTAAATACTCGACTCAGACAGGAAGCGACTTCAGATTTTGAAAGGGATTTTTTTAAAAAGCAAAATAATTCAATATTTGGGAAAACTATTGAAAATAAAAGAAAACAAGTTGATGTTAAGTTAGTTAATTTATGGAAAGATGACTTCAATAAAACTAACAAAATTAATGGTGCTGAAAAGTTCATAGGCGCTCCCAATTTCAAAAACCTTGCTATAATTTCTGAAAATCTTGTTGCTATTCAGTTACAGCCAGCAAAAGTAGTTTTAGATCGACCAATATATTTGGGCTTTACGATACTGGAACTAGCAAAGAGTCACCTATATAATTTTCATTATTCCATAATGAAAAAAATATACAAAAATAACATTAAATTATGTTATACCGATACCGACAGTCTCTTGTATTTAATACGTACCAAAGATTTCTATGAAGACATGAAAAATAATATTCAATACTTTGATACAAGTAATTTTAAGATTAACAATATTTATGGGATACCACATTGCAATAAACAAATACCTGGTTTCTTTAAGGATGAAATGGGCGGAGATGTCATATCAGAGTTTATTGGTTTAAGAGCTAAGCTGTACTGTATTAATACGCTGAGCGATATAGTTAAGAAAGCCAAAGGTGTAAAAAAATCTGTTTAAAAAAAAATTACCATAAACAAATATAAAAGTGCATTAAATTGTAATATCAATTTTAGATACCCTATGTTTGTTATACGATCTAAAAATCATAAGCTTTACACACAAAGAATCAATAAAGTGGTATAGTAAGTTCAACTCAGTCGTGCGCGCGGCCTTATGTGTGGGTAACCCTTTTACATATACAGTGACTTTGTGTGCGTGACAAGAGGTACAGTCGGGGACAATACAGTTATTTAGGGGTTGTATACGGGTGTTTAAAGAAAAACGGTTACTACATAATTTAATGTTTATTTATTTTTAATGATTATGAATCGCTGTTTGAAAAATCAAATGATAAAATTTCGGATTTGCTACTCTCCAAGGTGAATTATAAATTCTGTTTCCATGTCAAAATGTCTATAGTATTCTTCTTTTTTCTTTTTTACATGTCGACAAGTATTACGCCACATCCCTTCATCAATTTGACTTAAACGTTCATTTATGAGCTTCATTATTTTGTTATGTTGGTCGACATTATGCGAAGCAATATAATTTTTTAAAATTCCCCACACATTTTGTTTACATTATTATACTAGATTGTACCTCTTTTTACATTCTTAGTCCACACTTTTATTTATTGTCCGCGTACCCCGAGCTAGAAACTATGTACTTAAGGAGTATTTAATTCTTAGATACTATCAATGTCAATTTGAAAAGACGTATGAGAAAATAATGAAAAACTATATTTAATAATAAAAAGCTTTGAATGTTGTTTTATTTTTTGAAACGCTTTATCTGACTCCTTAATAATTTCTCCGTGAATAACTAGTATTTTCGTAAACGACTGTACCCATAACAAAAAGTGATAAGAACACGTCATGCTCGGACGACGTCACTGTCACACGAATGAAAGTTGTATATTTACAAGCCGACGCACACATAGGGCCGCGCGCAAATCTGAGTTGAACTATCTATACTTGATGGGAATGATGACAAACGTCAAATTAAAAAAAATAATGCTTTTACTTTACCATGGGGTCATTATAGTTCCCTATTCTAATCTGAACCAAAAATTTATTACTATTTTTTTTTTTAATAGGATAATTATATTATTATTTTTTGTAATAAAATTAAGTCATAATGTATTTTTTATTTTTGAAATGAAATAAATATTTTGTATTCAACTGATTTGTGTTTAATTGTTATTGATACATACCTATTTATCTCGAATATAGAAGCTGTGATATCCTAGTGGTGAGACCGTGGAACTGTCGAAGGTTTCGATTTCGAATCCAAGGCACACGCTGACTTTTCGAGTGTTCTGTTTATTTTATAAAATAAATATCACAGTTTCAGTGTTTTGGAAAGTAAGTAAAAATTTGGGTCATGGGCCTGATCTCTCTCCGGCCGTCAGATTGGGGCTGTGAGAGTAAGAGAACAGAGACTGCACCTTGTTTAGTGGCTCTAGCCGCTGTGGCCGAAATCAGTCATTAGGACAACTTTTATTTCGATTTAACTGAATAATTAAACAAGTATAATTAAATAATTTATTTTAATTTTCACAATAAATATACAAAGGGACCAGTCACTAAGTACTAAAAAATAAACTATTAATAAAACTAAATAACAAACTATTTCTGTACTACTAAAAAGTGAACTACTATACTAAACTTAGGGCTATTATTTTAATTACAAATTAAAATGTACATTGTAAAGTATTATTTACAAGCTAATAAACAAAAAGTCTTATTCTTTATCTACAACTAAACATACACATCTATTTGCTTAATTTCTTTACAATTTTACCAACTAAATATTCAGTTTCAGTCATAATATCATCATATTCACTAGTCACTAAATACTGCACATTCACACTTGCATCTTCAGGATTAGATGATATTTCATCCATATTGCCACCGTCCAAGTCATAAATTATAATTTTTATTACGCGTTGCGCACGATCCGATTCTTTACGCATGATAAAAGATTTAGTTTTCAAAGATTTTGATTTAACTTTCCTCTTCTTTAATGTTTGTCTCTTTGCTTTTTCAAGACGATATTCCTCTTGTGCTGCTGCTGCTACTTCAGCATACCAACTCTCCCTATCTTGGGCAAAATTAAAAGGATGAGTTATAGGATCATTGATGTCGTCCATCATGTTCTGAAAAAAAAAAAACTTTATAAGTGAATGGCAGCAATTAACAATAATATTTAATAATAATGAAAATTCTCATTTTACTCACTTGTAAATTTATTCCCTCCGAATCGTTATTCAATGACGAAGTTCTGTTAGGATCCATAATATTAAAATCCGGACTGTAGCATGGTGATCTCGACATGATTCTGAAATTAATAACAAGATTGTCATAAATGAAATTAAAAGTATAAGACAAGTTAAATATTATTGGAAAATACTTACCTCAAAATAACTAAATTGTAAACAAAGGACAGAGAAAGGAAGTTGACTCAAACTACAGCTGCAGACTGAAAAATATTTAAGACGTTAGTCATGTTAGATACACATTTTATAATTTAAAAATTAATGTCTCAAATAACATAATTGATGCTTGTGGTATTTTAATGATTTATCTTAACAAGTCTAAACCTGTCAACTGTAATGTGTTTTATGGATGCCCTAACTGTCTGACGTAAACGCCATCTCCAACAACTTAGAAACTCTGAACAGACTTGGACTTGTTCTTGTACTCAATGTATTTTGGTGTAAATTACTAGATATAAATATTTAGGCTGCCTATTCATTGCGGCAATCGGTATGATGAAGTTGATCAAGCAACCCATATCTCTGAAAGTTAATAATATCGATTTTAATGAATCTTCTCGCTCAATCAGACACAGTGCTTTATTGCCTAATACGATTCGATGTATAATATGCGGTCCTTCCAATTGTGGTAAAACTAATGCCATGATTAGTTTACTGGTACATGAAAATGGTTTAAAATTTCAAAATCTTTATCTTTACTCGAAAACTTCTTTTCAATCAAAATATCGTTTCTTGACTGAAGTATTAAAAAGAGTGCCGCAGATTAACTTTTACGAGTTCAATGATGATAAAGATGTAATTTCTCCGAGTGAAGCTTTAGCAAATTCTGTATTTATTTTTGATGATGTTGCATGTGAAAATCAAATAAATATCCGCAATTATTTCTGTATGGGTAGACATAAACAAATAGACTGTTTCTATTTATCTCAAACTTATTCTAAAATTCCGAAGCAATTGTTACGTGACAATGTTAATTTTCTTATTATATTCAAACAAGATGATGTAAATTTAAAGCATATTTATGAAGAGAATGTTAGTTCTGATTTACAATGGAAAGAGTTTAAAATCTTTGTCAAACTGTTTGGAGTAAACCTTATAATTTTCTACTTATTAATAAAGAATCGTCATTAAATAACGGAAGGTACAGACAGAATTTTGATATGTTTTTTAATTTTGACTGACTGTTTATATGTACATTTAAGCAATTAACATGCAAAATCAAATTCAGTATAATTTGTTCTTTAGCGTAATACAGTTGTTATGATAGGTACAACATGGAGAAAAATATTAAAATAGAATTAATGAAGTCTGTAGACTCCATAAAGAATAAAATAAAACAAATGAAAAACCAGGAACACTCAATGAACTTGTCACTTGACAAAATGTTAAAACCTGTCACAGATCCCCTTAAAACCCTAGTCGATTCGAAAAAAACAATAGAAAAAATACAAAATTTAGAAAATACTCACTCTAATTTTGAAGAAATGGAATTGGATGACATTAATACTAGCTCATCTACAAAGTTTGAAGAATGCTGCGAACCAGAACTGAATTCTAAACAGTTCGTTAAAAAGTCTCCCCAGACAGAATTACTGGATGATTTAGAAATATCATTAGAGGGCAGTGACATCCATGATATTTATGATGGGGTAAATATACCATTTGGAATAAGGAGTGCAAACAAAAAATTACTAATGGGTAATTCAATAGTTTCATTTTCTAAAATAGATAGTGTGAATGATGATAATGTCATTTTAATTAAAGTTGGCGACAAAAGCTACAATTTAACCCCTGGTTTAAAAGAACTTTTACTTCGAAGAAAACCTGATTTGAAACTAATATCGAGCAAAGATAAACTTGTCTATAAAGATATGTTGCATTATACAAATGCACATAAGAGATTTCAATCCTAATGGACAAATTAGAGGCGATAAAGGTATAAAATATCGTGAAATAATTAAACCATTGTTTTCTGAATCGTTAAACAATAATACTATCACTAAATTTGGAGGAAGCTTACCAACGCTAAAGACATACAAACATAACACGGACTTGATATATTGGGATGATCCTAACGAATTGGTTGACAGATTGAAACTATTAATTGCTTCCCGAGATGCTGGTAATACAAACCATGATAATGAAATTTTATCAATAATCGAAGAATTAAAAGAAGTTGATATAATTAAACCATAAATAGTCATAATAATATACTTGTTATTCAGTATAATAGCTGAGTTTAAGACAAGTATACCTACTGAATTGTGAACATGAGCAAAGCTGATGTGGTAAACGAAATTCATAAAAATGCAAGGGTGAACTATCCACGAAGACATGTTATCATGAAAGATATAGATGACTTGTGGCAAGCAGACTTAATTGATATGCAATCAATTTCAAAAGAAAATAAAAATTACAGATATATTCTTGTCGTTATTGATACATTTTCGAAATATGCTTGGGCCTTTCCTATGAGAAGTAAAACCAAAGAAGATTTGTGTAACTCTTTCAAAACTTTGTTGAATAAAGGACGTGTTCCTAAAAATCTACAAACGGATAATGGAGCAGAATTTTATAATAACAAATTTCAGAAGCTTATGAAATCATATAATATTAACCATTATTCAACCTTCTCAACAAAAAAGGCTTCAATAGTTGAACGATTTATCAGGACATTGAAATCTAAAGTTTATAAGGAATTTAGTTTAAATGGCAATTACAATTGGATAAATAATATCCTAAATGATGTTATTTACAAATACAATCACACTCGCCATCGCACTATTAATGAAATTCCTGCTAATGTGGACAATATTAATAAAAAAATGATGTTAGAAAGGTATTTAAAGTTGCTAAAAAAATATAATTTAAACAGCAAGTACAAAGTAGGTGATTATGTGCGTATCAGTAAATACAAAGGAACATTTGAAAAAGGTTACACTCCCAACTGGTCAACGGAAATATTTAAAATTCGTAAAATACAAAAAACAGCTCCCATAACCTACTTAATTGAAGATACTATCAGAGGTCGCCCTATTTTAGGTGCATTTTACACCCAAGAACTTCAAAAAACAAAACATCCCGATATTTATCTAGTTGAGAAAGTTCTTAGAAGAAAAGGTAACAGAGTTTTAGTAAAATGGTTAGGTTTGTCTTCAGCTGAAAGCAGTTGGATTGATAAATCGAATGTAATATTATAAATAATATTAATAACAAACTGGAATCGATAACTATTTATTAAATTATTTTAAACTGGAATCATCAGTCGTATAATGTGTTTTGGAGAGAGTAGTCTTCTCAATTGGCTTATTAATAATTTACCATTTGAATTACACTTACCAGGATATAATTACTGTGGTCCTGGTACTAAATTAATAAAAGACTAGCAAAGGAGATAACGGTGTAAATAAGTTGGACGAATATTGCAAAGATCACGATATTGCATATCACAAGTCATCAAACTTGAAAGATCGACATAAGGCTGATTTAATTTTGTTAAAATGGCGAAACAGCGAGCGGTTGCTTCCGATGCCAGTACAGGCGAAAACTCGCAGCACGCTTAGTAAGTAAGGCTATGTCGGCAAAATTAAAACTGGTTCTGGTTTGAGGAAAAGCGTTCTCCAAAAGTTACATCTGGAAAAGGATTAAAAGTAAATTAAAACTGTTATTACAAAAGCAAAAAGACACATAAAAAAATTAAAACCTAAGAGCAAGAAAATGGCTATAGAATTAGCTATTGCTGCTACCAGAGAATTAGCTGATGATTCATCGATTAAGCTCCCTCGTGTTATTCCTATTCCAAAAACTGGGGGAGTACTACCTCTGATTCCTATTTTGCGGGATTATCAGCAGCGGAGCTTTAGCAGGCGGTGCAGCGGGTATTGCCAAAACCATAAATGAATTCAAAATGGCTAAAAGCTGTATGAGGAAACGAGAAGACACAATGAAAAAATGGAAGCTTTATGTATTGGGAAAGGACTACATCTTAAACCACATAAGGACGGTCTTGGAATTTTCGTGTCAAAAGAAAAAAACTAAAATATCGGCTACCCAAAAGGGCCTTAACTAACTTTGACATTTTAAAGTATGGAAATAGAATTCCTTATTTTAGAGGTGTCTTTATGAGAGATGAGCTCCCTAAATATCCATATAAAAAAGAATGTGGAGTTATTAATTTAGATAGTTCTAAAAACCCTGGTTCTCATTGGGTAGCCTATGCAAAATGTAATGATTATGTTGAGTATTTCGACAGTTATGGAAATCTTAAACCTCCAAAGGAGTTTATAAAATATGTAGGTTCTAAAATTCAATATAATTATGAAAACATACAACGTGATCACCCATTCAACTGTGGTCATCTATGTTTAAATTTCTTAAACAAGTTTTGGTATAATCAAGAAATAAAATAAACAGGATCATTGTAAAGAGTTCAGTATGCAAGCATGTCTACTACGGTTACCATCTCTGGAAATAAATCAGAATTGGTCTCGTATTTTCAACCACCTCTTCATTTATCTGATCAATACGAGTGCGGTTTACTATACTTTTCAGTATTAAAAACAAGACCGAATGTGCCCCCTATTAACAGCAGTTCAACAGCTGTAATCAGAATCGAATGTGATCTTGTGCACGGTTCATATCACAACGGATTACCGACTCATTTTATTCATGAATTCGTATCTGATACTGCTTCAAGTCACGGCTACACAGAAATACCCCAGAACGTTATTTACTTCCCAGTGAACAAAAATATAATTTCATCTATATCTGTTAAGATTGTTGATCAATTTGGTAACTGTATTAACTTTGGTGAAGAACATATTCAATTACGTCTTCATTTAAGAAAAACAAAATGATAGTATATTATAAAAACACTCCTATGAAAATCAAACGTCTTATTCCATCTACGACCGTTAAGGTGCATAGACGTAAGAAAAAAGTGAAGAAATTGAGTGAAGCAAATAAAGCTTTTCTTAAAGCTCTAGGTTTTAAAGTATGAATATACTACAAATTACTGAATTACCTCACTTCGATAGTTCGATTGAAAGCTATGAAGTCCACACATACAATCCCTACACTAACAGCTTTAGAGAAAACGATGAAATCAGAATTCCCATACACCAACAAGACATATACGTGTTACCATCAGCCAGTTCAATTTACGTCGAGGGTCAAGCAAAGTTCTTCGACAAAGATGGAAAACCGATTAAAAAATATTACGTTCAGTAACAACCCTGTTATGTTTTGTTTCAAGATATCAGATACGAAATAAATGGCATTGAAATAGATCGCATTAAAAATTCTGGAATAACGTCGACAATAAAGTCTTACGTTTCAATGAATGATGGAGAAAATAAAGTTGCTGCTTTGTGGGCTTGGAACCTAGATGGATTCAAAAGTGATGGTCATTTTAGTGCTATTGTACCTCTTAATAAAATTTTAGGATTTGCTGAAGATTACAATAAAATTGTGATAAATTGTAAACATGAACTTATTTTGAATAGAAGTAACTCTAACTTAAACAGTATCTTAGCAACTGATGATACAGCGCATTTTCAAATAGACATACAAAGATTGCAATGGCGTGTACCACATATAAAAGTGTCAGACCGGGAACGACTGACACTACTAAAACACTTGGAAAGAGATAAACCTATTCAAATAGCGTTTCGAAATTGGGATTTATATGAGTATCCTTTGCTCCCTAAAACTACAAAACATTCTTGGTCAGTTAAGACTGCATCGCAATTAGAGAAACCTCGATATGTAATTTTTTGCTTGCGAACCAACAGAAAAAATAATAAAATCAAAGATAGTTCTCTGTTTGATCACTGCGGGGTTACTAACGTAACACTATTTCTGAATTCACAGTATTATCCCTACGAGCCTCTAAGCTTAAATTTTTCTGAGAACAAATACAATATATTGTATGAAATGTATGTGAAATTTCGTCAGTCGTATTACAATTGTCCTGCAGACCCCTTGCTTAATTTGATCGATTTTAAGGAGAAGGCTCCTCTCTTTATTATAGACTGTTCAAGACAAAACGATAGTTTGAAAACAGGCCCCGTAGATGTACGGCTGGAGATTGAATGTTCAGCGCCAATACCAGATAATACAACTGGATATTGTTTAATTATTAACGATCGACTCGTGGAATATAAACCTTTAAGTAATATAGTACGCAGATTATCATGACAGCCATCGTAGATGTTCAAGGTTTTAAAACAGAAACAAATGAATTTATCATTAAAGAATTTGCTGTATTATTGAATAACAAAATTCAGGTGTTTTTAATTAAGCCGCCATTTCCATTTTACGATTTGACGAAACCAGAAAAACGACAAGTCAGTTGGATTGAACATAATAGAAAAATATACTGGAGAGATGGATTTATACCCTATTCAAATCATCAGAATTTGATTGTAGATATTTTAAAAGATAAAAGTGTTTACACCAAAGGTTTAGAAAAAGTGTTGTGGTTAAAAAATATTTTGAATAATAATAATATAAATAATTTAGAAGATGAAGGTTGTCCTAATTTTTTAAGCTTGTACAATAAATATGAACATTCTCATGATGTCTATAGTTGTATTTATCATAATAAAATATGTGCTTTAAAAAATGTAATATGTTTAAATAAATGGTGTATAGATAATAAATTTTTTAAATAAATATTTGCTTGTTTAATTTTCAAATGTTCTATCCCTACCAATCCCATCAAATGTTAATCATTATAAATTGCTGGCTACAGCAGTACGATATCATTTCATTTTTATCTGTATCTGTATGAAGAACTATATAGTGAGTGAACAGACCATGTCTCAAAATAAATGTAGCCCTCGTTATGACATCTATAATACGTATAAAATGCGTGAAATTTCGTTTAGACATTATTGGGCAACGGCTAATTCAAGGAGAAGGTTGGTGATGGAAATGGCTGAAGCCGGATTTTTTTATTTTGGAAACGGTGTAAATGATAAAGCAGCATGTTTCTCATGTGGAGGTGTTATAGAAGATTGGGAGATTTACGACGATCCTTGGATGCAACATGCTATACATTTTCCTCAATGTTTTTATTTGAATGCTGTGAAAGGAATATATTATATTAATAACTGTCTGAAACAATTACTATATTAGAATATGCGCTATTGCATTGTGTTCTGAGTTGGATCATATCTACCCTATTAGTATATTTATGTATACGATGCCACATTGCACTTGAAATAGATCAATCTGGATCAACAATATCTATGTTATAAATCATAATGTCGGTGGTCTGATTAGTCACCGCTCGATAAAAATAATTGGGGATTCTGGGATCATGCAGTTCGAGCGAAGCGAGAACAAATGATTCCAGAATCCCCAATTATACCCTACTTCTAGGAAACCGCCACATTTTGTTTACATAGACAACGTTCTAGTGACGTCATTCACCGCTGTATTACGGCCGCCATATGACGGCACCGCTTTCCTAGGAAACCAAAGCTTTAGTCTGACACCAGTCTAACCAAGGGGTATCGGGTTGCCCGGGTAACTGGGTTGAGGAGGTCAGATAGGCAGTCGCTTCTTGTAAAGCACTGGTACTCAGCTGAATCCGGTTAGACTGGAAACCGACCCCAATATAGTTGGGAAAAAGGCTCGAAGGATGATGAGTAATGTGACTTAATCGAGATTCGAAAGGCAGGTTAAATTGGTGGTCCCGTCTGTCATTTGTATATCTTTGGTAGTGGTTACGAGCACTTAGAATCCAGCATGTCGATTCTATAAAATATCACAACTCACTTCGACATCACTCTCACTTCGACTTCGATCTAAAGGTAGAATTCCGTGGACGCGACAATAGTCAACCTATGAAAATGTATGGCACCGTTGTCGAGGCCCGTGACAGTCGTGCGCGGCCGACGAATTTCGTAAGCTGCTCGCGGCATTGTCAAAAATTTAATTCTGGTTTTACTAAAATTCTATAGATGTTATTAAGCGCTAGACCATGTTGAGAAGCGTACGGCCGCGAGCGGCTCACGAAATTCGTCGTCCGCGCGCGACTGTCGCAGCCCTCGGCAGCGGTGCCATACATTTTCATAGGTTGACTTTTGTCGCGCGCGGCTGCGACAATCGCGACCCACGGAATTCTACCTTAAAGTTTCGTGATTGACATTGTCAAACTACACTAGCGCTACACTATCGAGCGTGTTGACAAGTTGAACTAAATCAAAGTCGAGATTTTGACAGATCTGTCAAAATCTGTCTATCTATAGGGAGGTAGGGGAGAGATGGGCAGTTGGGAGACATGATCAAATCAGAATAAAGGGGGTCCTTTTATTCTGATTTCTGATCATAGTTTTGTTTTTTATTGGGTAGTTTACGTTACCGACTGGTAACGGTGTTCATCCATAGACTATCTGTCATTTCTGTGAGTTGTCAAGAACAAACACTCGTAAAAGTACTTAAATATTTTGTTGCGGTTTCGGATCGTTATAAAGAAAACTAATGAAAGGTATGTGTATTTTCTATTATTAATTATTGATTGTCAAAATCTCCAGTTACAATTATAGTAAGTCGATGCAATCCACACCTATTATACCTTTAGAAGAGAGTACTACAGCAATAGTTAATGGGCCCCACGTTTTTATTTTAGTCTAATATGACCGGGACCACCTACGTAGGTTGACAGGTAAGTAACTATTTTTTATTTTCTAGTTTTCAGTGCACATAAGATAAAACCGTTTAACTTAAAAGTTTTTTTACCGATTTTTTTTTCATAAACTAAGTCAAAAGTGTCCAATGCTCCCTATGGTAGGGAGGCTTGGACATACCATGTAATATATAATTTGTAAATTTTGCTCTTCTTCGTCAGTGAAAATTTGTGAGGTTATAAATCTGCGCGAAAAATCCTTTATAGAATCTTGTTTCAGGTACCGTTGCCAACTTGATCTAGAGACTATTATATTTAAAATAGTGTTTAAATAAAGTTCTAAGTGTTTTAAAGTGATTAAGTGCCTACCTTTAACGATGGCTAGAATGTTTTTGCTTAAATCTTTATTAGAAGAAGCTCATGCTTTAGATAATTTAGAAAAGCGTCAACAATCTGCTAGAATTCGTAGTTTATCTTTATTAACTCGCGATGATGACTATGTGAGCATATATAGATTGTCAAAGGAGCTAATTGACCAACTGGAGTCTGATTTACTGCCCTGATAAAGCCCACAAAACGTCGAGGCAAAGGACTTACAACTCGTGTAAAAGTAAGTATTGACACAGTTTATAGTTGAAAAATTGTAATCAAGCACACAATAATAAGAAAAACACTTAGTTCTTAATAAGGAGTATTCCCTTTATGTGGTTTCCCCGCCAGCTGATATGTTTTCAAAAGACTCTGTACTTCAGTTATAATATTGGTATTCTCTTAAGCATGAAAATAACCAAATTGGTCTCAATTTTGTTTTCACTAAATCCAGATAAAGTAGGTATTACATTTTTTATTGATTTATTGTTTCACAGATACTATGTTACTTTATCATTCTTGGCTAGTGGCGGTTACCAGAAGGTTATTAAAGAGGACATCAGAACTTATTTATCGCAACCGTCTGCATCTCGTTGCATAAATGAAGTAGTGGAAGCTCTGAACAATCCGGCCGTAGTAAAAAAATATATAAGGTTTCCTCAAAATCAGCAAGAAAGGCAAATTGGCGCTGTCAGTATTTTTTTTCGTAGGGTAAGCATAGATTATATTCACAGCACGAATTTAGAGATTTCTGTTTATTTTATACTTAAAAGCTGCCTCAAATTCCTTACAATAACAAATTATAACTAAAACATCATATTTAGCTAAAATTCTGTGTCAAAACTGATAAAATTAACTGATAAATTTTTAGGAAAGCTCTTTCATTATATCTAGCCGAATATAAGAAATGGCAATAAAAGTTGATAATGATCTGTAAAATCTGATTTTTTATGCAATAAATTGTGAAAAAGTGCCCATCCCTCCCCTACCTCCCCTAAAGTATGAAATGACATTACGAATCGAAGTGAAATGCGAGTTGTTGATCGAGTTTTATAGAATCCCAGTACAGAAAGTATGTCAACTAGTGTTACCGGTAGTAAAGTATAGTTCAATAAGGTTTGAGGTAACATATCTCATAAAACATAGTTTTTGTGTGTGCGTCACGAACGCGAATAAACGTTTTGATTTGATTTGATTTGATTTGATTTGATTTGATCTGCATCCTGTAAGACTGGAATCCAATTCAAACCTTGTTGATTAAAAGCTAGGCAGATGACGGTAACATTTGTATAAACTATTCTAATACTAAGTAATGAGACCTAACCATATTTTACTTTCTTCCACAAAATTGTTTACCCACAAAAGTAATATCCTACCCAAATAAAAAAATCTAGGCCAACAACAACTATCAAAATATATCTCGTTGGATCAGAATAAGAAATCCGATTATGAATGCTTGCTTGAATCCAAATATTACACTTTATTACGGAGTGTTTTGAGACAGCTGCCCAGATTTAGGACAGGATTAATCTGTTTTTGTTTAGGAGCACAAAACAAAGGAAAAATAAAGCCTTTCTAAAACCCTGTATGGCAAAAACAATAATTAATTCTTCGTAAGTGGTATTCTGTTGTCTGTTATACATACATCACTCTAATATTATAAACGTGAAATTTTGAATTTGTGAATGGATGTAGCGTATAAACTTAACCTTTTCGCTAAAACTTTACAGTAATATAACCATACTAAATCAGAACAAAATAAACGCCACTATTTATCCAAGTGCGGGAAGTAGAGAATCCCTTAGGAACATAGATAAAAGTACGCGAAACACCTAGTAAAGTACATAAATAAAAAACATTTACATTCCTAACATTTTGCTCACTACATGCTCTATGGTAGCAAGGTCGTGATGGCTACGCCTTTGGGAATTACGATGCTACACCGTAGTCCGCTACACCGTAGTCGGCTACGCCGTAGCAGTTGCGTAGCAAGAGGTCAAGGTTACTCATGTCACTTGGTATATGTATTATACACTGCCTAAATGTTTTCAATATTACAAAAATGTTTTATTCGTTGCTTGATAAATTATTGACTGTTATTTTGCGCTATAAAACGATGTCTAAAATTACAAGTCTAGAATTTTAAAGAAGACATTCTTGCCGTCTCTTTACCATGAGACCAACTTTTTGGAACCGTGCAACTAGTGTGACGTTCTATTTGAAATAAAAACATTTAACTTTGACTTACTATTGATTAGATGAGGAGCAATGAAAGATAATAGCCGGGACTTTTACCCAGAAATAACATATAAGAAGCAACTTTTTTAACACTTTCATCCAAAAGTAGTGCAGACTTCATCCTACATAGTAAAACCATATAAAAACCCTCCGCCGACCACTTGTTGGCCATCCCCTTAAGCACTAACTCAATGACGGTAGGAGATTGAAGCCTGATTCGATTGCCGCACAGACACAATAAAACGGCTAAGATACACGTTTTACACTGATTTTACAACGTAAAAATCTTTTGGGATTTCATGTTGTCTAGGTTACACAGACAATGATAAAAATACGAAGATTGTATGTTAAATATACTATTTTAAAAAACATAATTGTATATACATAACCTACGATAAATATATAAAAAAATACCTACTAACAATTTCCTTTTCTGATTTAAACTTTAGCTATGAATAGTGGATTGAATACTATCTATCATTTTTAATTAAATACGGTTGGGACCTAATACGTAACATTTCAGGCACACTTCAATTACCATCCCCCATCCAAAGACTGAAGCCAACTACCGTACCATAACTTCAAACCATCATTCTATAAGACAGCTATCATCAAGAGTCTTCAAGTCACGTCTAACCTTAAGAAAACACACGACATCGTAAAAGCAAAAATTACATTCCACGAGACCATTTTAAGAGCCTTTTTGAGCTTCGTAATTAAGAATTTCTCACAGTAACTCCTACTTCGCTTCTGATTTACGACTTGAATTATGGCGAATAAAAAAATACTCGAAAAAAAAACGGGAACGACCAAATTATTTCGCTGTTCAGTTAATTTAAAAAGGGACTCTTATCACTTAGACCTTTGAAGAATAATTTGAGTTTGCACTAACTTTTTTTAGCCTGAGGCGTTAGGAATGAGCCTTTCATTTAGATAGATCGGAAGGGTAATTTCAAAGGATTTATAAATAGGTTTTATGTGGGTGTTTCCCGCGGGTCCACTTGTATTTTGGGTCCAATATATCCGGCCCTAATAAGAAATTATCTTGCTTATTAGTTTACATGTAGTCCGTGGTAGACAGATTTGTTCTACAATATTAATCTGCAATCTTGTGTATACTGTCGATCTTAATAAAATGATAAAGAGCAGTCTTATCCATGCTTATGTCAAAAATGTGAAACTGATTTGTACTGACTCAGTCAGTCAGTCAATACTGACTAACTGAGTCATTAATGGTATTTTTTTATTGTTGCGTATTTTCAATTTTTCTTTGTGCTAAACGACGTATACGTCAGTATTTTCCCTTGAAATATGATAGCTGTTGACTGCAAAAAACATTAATCTATGCTACTATATTTTATCTCTGTTTTATACATGATTTTGTAATATATGGAAACGAAAAATGATACATAATGAAACATATGGCTAAACCACCGAATGGATTAGGTAAAATATTTTACTCTTTGTTATAGAATTCTATAAAGTATATGTAAAAGGGTTCGAAACACCCGATATAAGTAAACACTATTTAATACATATTACAAACTACATAAGCCCACAAAACACACAAGGATGGCTCGGATAGTTACACGCGACCAAACCCATCGAATCACTGGAGTGTTACAAATGTAATTAGCCAATGCAAATATTTGCACAAATGTTGGCGCTTAATACCAGCATACTTTGAGTAAATACTATTATTTTGTCAGTTATTTAGCTACGCATAATTGTTGGGAATTAGTGGCGTATAAATATTTAGGCTGTTAATTGTAAATGTTGAACTCTGACATATGTACTCGTATGTACTGTGTATATGTAGTATGTATCTACGTATGGTATTTTTAAATTCAGGTTTAAAAATATTATTTCCATTTTAAGGCTAAATAGATAGAAGTAAAGTATCAGGATGTATGATGTAATGATTTTATCTATAGCACAGATTTCAAAAAATAGTTTTCCGGGTTTCGTGGGGTATATATTTTAACCCTGTAGGGTAGGTACTATTATTTCCCTTGACACCCAAGAAACACCGCGCTAAATACCTACAAGTATAATATGTAGTCTACGTACTTACAGAAATACAAAATTGCTTACATATTAATAGTAAAACTACTTTTAATCAAAATAAATGGAAATAAAATATAAATTAATACTTCCATCGAATCACGTACATAATTAAATTAATTCGTTTGCAGTTCCCAAGTATCAGTTACAGAAACAATTAAAATATACTCGTTATTGCAAATTCTTGCTTTTTCATGTACTGTAATTAAAATTAATAAAAGCATTAAATACCAACGAAAATTACCGTAATACCCAGAAATCATTTTGAACAAACGTACATTCATTTAAATTAAAAACAAAACCAAATGAATGGATATAATTCTCCAAATGAACCGCCTACCGACCGAACTACAATTGATTGTTCACCAAAAATAAAATCACTCTGTACTAACACCAAAGAATAATATGAAGAGAGGTCAAGTTTCTTAGTATTCGTATTTAAAAACAATATATCACTTTAGTTAAAAGTATTAGTACCAATAGTATTACCTAATTGAAAAAAAGGTAACTGCAGCATAAAACCAGTCAAGTCAGTCACAGAATTAAGTTTAAAAACAAAGCGACTAAACTAACTCTAACCACCTCAAAACCTTTTAGACTAAATAAAATTTCATTATCTCAAAACCGCAGAGATCTTTATAACCAAATATACATAATGGTGGAAACAAAGAAACCCAAACGTAAAGCATCTCATCAAAAATCAAGGCATTCCCAGCTTTGTTTTTTAATCCGTGAATTTTGTACATTTATTTAGCATCCCAAGAGAAATAGTCCTTGAGATAACTGTACAATCCCTTCTGCAATTTACGAGATTAGCTGTATTATGTACGCGAAGACAGACTGAGGCCAAATAGCTGGTGTTTTTTTCTTATATAAATCAAATAGATTGCTTCGTTGAATCAAAAATAAACTGGGATCTTGTTATAGTCGAGTGCTTTTGGTTTTTGCGATGAATATTTTGTATTCTGTATATGAAGTTGGAAAATAACTGGATGTATGATATGATAAGAGGTCTTGTAATTTTGAAGATGAAGTCCTTGAATGTTAAGAAACTCCTAGGTTGTTATGTTTATTTCCACACAGATCACAGCAGACTGATTTCATCTCAACTTAATTACCCCAAAAGTCGGGGGTATAAAAAACGTTGGGGAACAGATACAACGCAAAAAGCAACATAATTTGATTAAATGGAAGATACCAAATAGCTGACGCATTAAATATATTTTTTTTCACTCCCATTTCAAATTAGCATAAAAGATCCTTATCCTTCAGCGAAAAATTTCTGAAAATGAAAACGTAATTCATAGCATGAAGGAATGAAAAATATTTTTCAAGGTACTACTTGAAAGTGGGACTGGGCGTTGAATTTTAAACCTACAACTACTGGTAGTTTCATGGGTGCTTAGTATTCGCGCCGTGAAACGACCCAAGCTGCTTGACCAACTTTGTCAATTTTTATACTTCGCACGTGGCTAGAATAGTCCCCGTGTAGCAGATATTATAAAACTCTAAAGTCCCCCGTACTTTGCAGACGTTTTAAAAGTGGTTACAGTTGAATCTCATGGGTATTGCGACTTCTGGTGCATTTTACGATGTAGTGTTTTGTTTTGAATTTTGTGCTGTCTGTTTGACATCACTTTTAGTGTAGTGTTTCTACAATTGCCTTATGTAAATGGGACAGGTCCCTCAGAAATTGAGACACGAGTCCAGTATTCAGTTTATCGCTTCTCTATTAAATATTATTTATTTATTCCACTGCTGGACAAAGGCCTTGTCCAAAGTTTTTCATATTTCTATCTCACTTCTTTAATCTGAAAAACAGTGTATCTGTGGGTGTTATCATAATCATAATGTAGTTTTATCATCATCAGGCTATCCGTATGCGGAAAGGAGCAAAGTCGCTAGGAAAAGCAAATATGACATGAATTTAAGTTGCAAGATTTGATTGCAGACAACGGGACAGGTGAAACTAAATAAAAGCCTGTAAAATGAAATGACTTTAGTTGGGGGAATCTCCAATTAGGTTTCATCAATCAAGCAGGTTTTGTACCAACACCACTGAATACAGTGTCCTATCTGCTAGAACATGATTTGTTTATTCATTGACCAGACCGTCGTGTCCGATTTATGGGCGAGTTTCGATTTAATTAAATTCAATTAGTAGATACAAATCAAACAGCCCACTTGGTGTGCATATCATTCGATGATACGATTAAATGTTTATTTTCAATTGATTTAAATTGATCATTTCCGTTAAAATCGTTAAAAAGGGGTTTGTAGTACCCTCATACCGCATACTAAACAGTCAGCCGACAGTCGGCCCGAATGTTGTTTTTTTTTGTTTAAGAAAATCATGTCAAAGTTTTTAGTTGGTCTGATACCAGCTGAATACCTGATTGTTGTTATATATTTACTACCATTCATCTTAATACTGATTTATGAGCCCAAAACAAACTATCGGCCGACTAAAAGTTGACAGTGAGCAGTACTATAAATGTTTGTTTTTAATTGATTTGAATTGATAATTTCCGTTAAAAGCGTAAAAAGGGATTTAGATTCGTTTTATTTAAATTGGATGACGGGAAGCGTCAATTTATTTTTTATTATTTAATTAATAAACGTGCTTGTATTTAAATTGTAAATGAAAGGCTAGCGTCAAATTATTAATCATATAGAGGCAAAAGGATTGAATTTGAAATACCTATTTTTCATTTATGAGTCAACGTAGTACAAATTACGTGTATATAATACGTACCTACACTAGGTATTATGTATTTATTTATTAAACGTTGTTACCACACTAACAATCGTCAACTTTATTATCATTGTTCGTGCGACGGAACGCCGCCGTCGGGCGAGCCAATGTTGAGACCAGAAGTTATGCATAGACAACGCACACGCCGTGATTCGTTTGGACAAGAAAACTTTCTGCAGAAATGTCAAGATGGCCGCGGCCAATTTGCTCTCTCCTCGGCACGTCTCAATTAAAATATTATAAATGTGTAAGTACGCTTAATATCGCAGTGATTTCCAAAAAAGTTCAAGTCATAACGCCGTCGCAACATAATAAGTGGACCTTCTTCGTCGGATCGTACGCGAAAGAACAATATTTACGAAAAGTGTTGTATGGACGCACGTGGTGTGGTGGCTTGGCGTAACGTGTGCTGCGAAGTGAGACGTGCCAACTTATCCTATTCCTTTTGCATTTAAGTCCTATCCCTTTTCCAATCTGATTTTCGGTTCTTCTTCCATTGTGTTTATAAAGTTTTCGCATGTCAAGCTTGCACGGTGTGGGGTGATGCGCATACGCTTCAGCTCGCCCGCATAAGGAACGCCTGTTAGCTAAGTAACCGCTGGAAACCGTGAGTACCGAATACATTTATTTATCAAGCTAAAATGGAATCATCAGATAAAATGGATAAAATGCTAAAAGATTTAAAAAAGAAGCGTGCATCGACATGATGTCGGCTTACTAATTTCAAAAAATATGTATCTTCGTTTCAAAACGTGAACTTGTCATTTCAACAGCAAGAAGAGCTAAAATTACGCGTCACAGGTGCTCAAAATATCTTGTTAGATTTTAATGAAGTTCAAGGTAAGATAGAAGATATATGTTCTGAGTCAGAAATTGACATGCAGCTCGAATCGCGCGAAGAGTTTGAGCAAGAATACTACAAGGTTCTTGCCCTTGTCAAAAGCATGGCAGGCTCTGATGAGGGATCTCTGCAAGATTTGCCGAGTAACAGTACTGCTAAAATAAAGTTACCAACCATCACAATTCCTAACTTTGATGGAGCTTATGAGCAGTGGCTAGAGTTCAGGGACACATTTTTGTCACTAGTTCACAACTGTCGCAGTATAACACAAATTCAAAAGTTTCACTACCTGAAATCCGCACTTAAAGGAAGCGCTAAAGCTGTAATAGAATCATTGGAGTTCTCCGCTGACAATTATAACATTGCATGGGAATTGTTAATCAATAGGTTTGATAATACTAGGCAATTGGTTCACAATCATGTAAAGTCCATGTTCACAATTCAAGCATTAACAAAAGAATCTCCGGTGTTATTAAGAAAACTAATTGACAATATTTTGAAAAATCTCCGTGCATTAAAACTATTAGGTGAACCAACTGAGCACTGGGATTTATTTATTTATTTATTTATTTGGTTTATCAACAGACGTTACAGCAATACAAACTTAAAATAATACACAATGGATCTTAGTTCTACTGCACATCCAATTACAGATAAACACAACATGCACATTTTATTTTGCAAAGCACACTAATTTTACAATTCAAAAAGACCTAAAGTAAACTATATTATATAACCTATACTGTGTTAGTTTTACGGATAAATGTTACCAGTGTTTCTGTGTGGATATCATTGAGGTCGCTATATGCATTAACTAATTTACACATCCGTGGAATAGGGGAGTTAGTACCAAACTTAGTTCGTCGGAAAGGGGGAACTAAAGGAGTAATCGGCTTCCTTGGTAGTCTACGTGGGACTCGAAAGGAGAATTTACTTAGGAGTTTAGGGCAGTCAATTTTATTCCTTAATAGTTTGAAGATAAACCTTAGGTCTAGGGTATCTCTCCGTTTTTCGAGGGACTTCATTTTGAAAAATTCTAACTTATAGTTATATGACTTCCTTTTAATGTTTTTTCCCTTTGAAAATCCGAGGTAATTTAAAAATCTTTTTTGTACTCGCTCTATTCTAAGGGAATGAACAGCAAAGTGAGGACGCCAGGCAGTACTGCAGTATTCCAGAACGCTGCGTACCAAAGTGCAGTAAAGTAATATTTTCGTTTCCGATTTCTGGAATAGTTTGCTGTTTCGAATCACGAATCCTAAAGCGCGTAGACTTTTTTTTATAATTCCGTCGATATGTGGTACAAATGTCAACTTACTGTCTAATGTAATACCTAGATCTTTGATACAGTTGGTTTCCGCTAGCGGGGTGTTACCTATGATGTATGTTGTATCAATGTTACGCAGTTTCCGGCTAAACTTGATGTGCACACACTTTTCACAATTCAACTGCATTTGGTTTTGGGAACACCATTCGGATAGTCTATCCAAATCCTCTTGCAATAAGGCAGCATCTCGTGGGGATGTCACTGCCCTTACAATTTTCATATCATCCGCAAATAAAAAAGGAGTGGTATTTTGGAAGCATGTAGTGATATCATTTATGAATAAATTGAACAGAATAGGACCCAGATGCGACCCCTGCGGGACACCCGATGCAATAGCGTAACGGGCGGAGCGGAAACCGTTAATAACAACATAAAATTCTCGATCACTCAGGTAAGTTTCGAACCACTTCAGAAGTACGCCATGAACACCGTACATGGAAAGCTTTTCTATTAGAATTTTATGGGAAACTTTGTCGAATGCCTTGCTGAAGTCCGTATACACAGCGTCTACCTGAATACCAGTGTCCACCGCTTCAGATAATAATTCTATATATGAAACAAGATTTGTACATGTCGAACGAGCTTTAACAAACCCGTGTTGGTCCTCACTAAGGAATCTTTCAAAGTAACGCTGCACATAAGGACAGAGCAAGGATTCTAAGACTTTACCAAAGATGGACAGTATCGAAATCGGTCTATAGTTTTGAACTAAATGAATATCACCACTTTTAATTACGGGCACCACTTTAGCGAGCTTCCATGCTTTTGGAAATTGTCCTGAGCTAAAAGATCTATTAAATATTGCCGTCAGCGGAACCACAAGACTTCGTGCACATTTTACTATAAAATTTGGAGGTATCCCGTCAGGACCCGCACCTTTGGATGTATCCAACTGACTTAGTTTTTTTAATATCGCTTCGTTACCCACCTTTATGTTTGAAAAATTGTCATGAGTAATAACACATTGAGTATGTGCTTGATTAACGGTGTCTAGGGGTTTGAGGTTGCTGTTATAAACCTCTGCATATGCGGTTGCAAATAAATTGCAAATTTCGGTGCCATCTGACGATTCAGTAAATCCGTTAGTAATGGTAGCTGGGTAATTACTCTCACGAGCACGTTTATTTTTTATAAACGTCCAAAAATACTTTGGATTTAACTTTATGGAATTTTCCACTTTATCTATGTAACATTTATAACATTCTTTAGAAAGTAGATCACAACGTTTAGCTAATAATTTGAATGATAAAGCGTCTAGCGGGTTATGATACTTTTTAAAACGTATCCTAACTTTATTTTTTTCCTTTAGCATTTTTATTAATTTTACACTGAACCAAGTCGGGTACTTATTATTTTTTTTACGAATTAGTGGCACGTAAGACTTGATGGTTGTTTCCAATTCGTTGTAAAATATCTTAACCATATCGTCTACACTCTTACAGTTTCCAAACTGTTTGTCCCAATTTATACTATTTAAGTGATCATTAACAAGTGCGTAGTCAGTTTTATGGAAATCCCTCTGTTCATTATTTTTGTTAGCTTCTAGTTTAACTGTTCTGATGTTTGTTAACTGTATTTCTAAAGCAGGGTGATGACGATCAATCGAACTTAATGGTATGGCTTTTTGTACACTGCAAGATGGGATATTGGTTAGTACAATATCTAGGATTCTGCCATTGTCATTGGTGACATGGTTACATTGCTGGAAGTTATTAACAGCGACAAAATCGGTCAACACATCGCCAAGAGCAGATGTGTTGCTTACTGCAAGAGAATTATTAACTGCGACCCAATCAATATTAGCAATGTTGAAATCTCCAATGACACAAGCATAAGCATCTGATTTGTCTAAAAAGTTATTACAATTTGCCACGAAGTAATCAAGTACTGATTTTGTGATCGGTGGAGGAAGATAAACTGCACATAATTCTATCCGGTGCGGTATATTAGTGTTTAGGTCGATAGATATCCAAATATCTTCACAATTGCTCTCTCTGCACGATAATCTTTGAGAATTATATTTTTTTAATACGGCAATCAATACTCCCCCACCGTCTTTTTTGCGACTAAAAGTTGCAGTCTCTCTATCCCTCCTGTACACAATATACCTATCATCAAACAATTCACTAGTATACACATTGCTATTCAGCCAAGTCTCCGTCAATATTATTAAGTCATAATTCGCTGTGCTCACAGAGGTCAGAAAATTATGTGTTTTACTACGTAACCCCCTAACATTCTGATAAAATATATTCAGCATTGTTAAAGACTTAAACTAAAAAACATGAAAGTTGCACAGGCCAAATAACATTCACACGAGTTTTTCAAGGCAAGTCTTATCCTTGATAACCTTATACTCGGAAGTGCTGTCCTTACGCATTAAAATACGGCCGCCTCTCACCCAAACGAACATATATCCGAGGGCTTTAGCTTTCACTCTTGCAGCGGCATGAAGAGCCTTGTTAGACGGTGATAGGTGTTCTGTGATAAAGATTGGTTTTTTCTCACCCGCTATTCCCAAGTGAGATGAATTTAACTTTTCCTTTCCGCTCTTCTTATTATAGTTAATTGCAGCCGCTAAGTAACCGTCTCGAGCTCTGGGAGAACAAAATTGAACCACAATAGATCTTGGACGGTCAGAATCTCGGTTTAACTTTGCAACTCTGGTACAGTGTAGTATCTGATTTTCTTCTACATTATGACCAATAACGGAACCCAACTGTTTAGTTACAGACACCAAATTTTCCGATTTAAACTCTGGGACGCACTGTATTTCAATATTGCTGCTCCTGGCATGCTGTTCAATTGAGTTCAGGCGACCTGTTAAATTGGAGATAGTATTCTTCATATCCTCGTTCTGTGCTTCTAAATTCTTTGCTAAGGCTGAGTATGTCGTAAGTTCTTTCTTGATATCATCGTAGTCGTTACCAATGAAAGCCATAGACTCCTTCATGCTTTGTATTTCATCTTTGATTGTCTTCAATTCCGAAGTTACCATGGAGTTTATAGTGTTTTTTAATTCAGCAAGCATTTTGACTGTTTCGGCTTCGATAATTTCACTGACAATAGTGCGTATATCTTCCGTGGTTGCTGGATCTGAATTAGCAGACGGTGGTGAGGAAAGGGCCAGCCGTTTCTTGGAACGAGACGTTTTATTGTTTGCAGAAACAGCACATCTCGCTGGGGCTGCAGACATACACAAGAAACAACGCCAATTCGGTGCCAAGAAATCAGAAGGATCTGCTCGCTTATGTGTTGATTTCAGACAAGTGAGGTGAAATAGATGTTTACATTGGCAGCAAGTGGCACAATCTTCCTCTTTATCTTCATTACAACAGCTCCACGTAGCAGACATTATTATGTTTAATTTAATGTTGTAGTAAAGAAAATAGAAATGTTTTTTTATTCTACAGTTTTTGTTTGTTGCTCGTTGGTTTGTAATTCAGCACACTAATAAAGATCTTCGCGTTTGTTTACTATTCTTGTACCAAAAGGCGCACACTAAAAAAGGCCCTCGGGTGCTCAGTCACAAAATACATAGGTACAGAAGTCAATCTACATACAAAGCGCGTTCGAGTCACGCAGACAAAGGTGTCTATGTGTGCGTGTTCACAGACGCGCTGTCTCAAAACAACTCAAAACAGTGCGAGCGCGGCTGCCGCTTTCTTGAGATAAGCGCGTCACACAAAGGTAGATAAATGTGCACGCGTTGTGATACCTACCTAACTGTAATTTGACTGTAATATTTTTAATTTTAATAACAAAAGAAAAAGTAATAATGGAGCAACAAAATTCGTATTATAATTGAACAAGTTGACGGTTGTTTTATACAACAATAAACAGTGAATTGTCGTTTTTTTAGCCTGTCGTATTACCTATAGTATGTACCTACTTATTTTCTCATATTTCGATGGTTCGTTTAATAAACGCAGTAGGTAGGTACAGTTAGGTGGGTAGGTAAGCGCCCCGGCGGCGGCCTCTGGCCCAATGCCGTAATAAGTTTTGCTAGTGTCGACCCAGGCGAACCTGCCTACCTACCCTCAAAGATTATTGCTAGTAGGAGTTGATAATTTTTGTGATCATGGCGAGACTATGTTGTAAGGTAGACGAAATAAAACTCGCACATCAAGTTTTCTGTAGGTAGAAACAAGCTTAGATCAGGGACTGTACCAATCCATTACATACAAAAATATTTCTTTTAACAAGTAAAGAGTAGGGTAAGTATATATGTATGAATAACAAAATTATAAATTGCGGTTTCTGAAAAACGGTATCTCGTTCAAACGAATTTCCGTTGAAAGTGTTTATTAACCTCTTGTATGCCACATTAAATATTTTATTATTATTGGTTTATATTTCATTTTTCCTGTTTTATTCTCAACAATACATCAAATAATTAGATACGAGTACAACTACCACGTTAGTTTTATGCGCATAAAACAGTTGACAACCCTAGCGCGACCGCCGAGTTTAGGCATGAAAAGTGAAGTACATACATGAGATTGACTTCTGTACCTATGTATTTTGTGGCTCAGTTCAACGCCAGTCGGCGCAAGCTCGCGAGAAAAACGTAGTAAGCGCCAGGCGATTCGCGGCGCTTACGCGTTCAACCACGACGCACTTTTTGTTAATAATTGACGGTGAAACTATTTTTTAAACGGTTTTATTTAGCTCACCCAGTTTGTTTTATTATTTATTCATTCTTTTTTCTTGGGTCAAATTTAGTAATTCAAATTTCACCCTCTTCCTGTCAACCGATTAATCTGAAATTTTGTATACACCTTTAATTCCGATGACAATACAATATAGTAATATCAATAACATTGTAAATCCAATATGGCCGCCGGCACAAAATGGCGGATAACGTAGATTTTATCAATCCCATCAATATGGGTATCAAATGAAAGGGCTCAACAAGCAGAATACAATATACTATAAAAAATTGAAATCCAAGATGGCGGCCGCTACAAAATGGCGGATAACGTAGGTTTTATCAATCCCATCAATATGGGTATCAAATGAAAGTTCTCAACCAGTAGAATACAACGTACTATATAAAATTAAAATCCAAGATGGCGGCCTCTACAAAATGGCGGATAACTTAGGTTTTATAAATCCCATCAACATGGGTATCAAATGAAAGGTCTCAACAAGTAGAATACAATTTACTATGCAAAATTGAAATCTAAGATGGCCGCCGCTACCAAATGGCTGATAACAATTTTTTATCAATCCCACCAATATGGGTATCAAATAAAAGGGCTTCACAAGTAGAAAACTGTCAGTAACTCCAGCGGGGCCCAACAGGGCCAAGGCCTGCCTGGGCTGCGAGATTGTTCGAAAGAGTTACCACGGCCCTGGTACATTAAAGGCCTACGACGGAACAAAACGGTTCTTAGTCAAGAGTCTGGCACTCCCTCACCGCTGCTGACCCACAGCAGGAGAGGTCATGTGATGATTTTTGGGGTCGTTAAAAAAAAAGTATCTGGAAGGGCTATGTATGAATTAGATTGTAATAAATTGTCAGGTAACAGACCGTGTAATAATGATGCACTAAATGAATTAGATAGAATGAGGAATATTCGGTAGGCATTTTCATTAAATACTAAAACTAGAAAATAAAAATCGGTAAAAACTTTTAAGTTAAACGGTTTTATCTTATGTGCACTGAAAACTAGAAAATAAAAAATAGTTACTTACCTGTCAACCTACGTAGGTGGTCCCGGTCATATTAGACTAAAATAAAACGTGGGGCCCTGTGAAATCCTACCTATGGCAAAGCATATCTTTATACTTTGGTAGATCATGAGCTACGGCTGATTATTGATTGTCAAAATCTCCAGTTACGATTATAGTAAGTCGATGCAATCCACACCTATTATACCTCTAGAAGAGAGTACTACAGCAATAGTTAATGGGCCCCACGTTTTTATTTTAGTCTAATATGACCGGGACCACCTACGTAGGTTGACAGGTAAGTAACTATTTTTTTATTTTCTAGTTTTCAGTGCACATAAGATAAAACCGTTTAACTTAAAAGTTTTTTTACCGATTTTTTATCGATAATATTTCGATAGAATTTATCAAATTAGACACTCAAATACACCTTATTTTAGTCTCAATCACAGTAGCAATGTTAGTGTTTATGTTTGACCACTTTATAGCACTTCTAGTCACTTTTAACACAATTATTTTTATTTAATGATGTGGAGCAAAACAAACAGCTGCTTCGCAAAATCGAGCGACAGGGATACATTAATTATATATATTGTAGTTTCCAAATTAGACCCCATCACGGAGCGTGACTGGGAGGAACATAGAATTAATTTAAACACTGGTAATAATTCAAAGTCAATAATTAAATTGGAAAATTTGTTACAGTTTCTTAGGAATAAAGCTGAAATATTAGAGACTCTCATAGTATCACATAGCAAAATAAATGCAACCAGTGGATTTGAAAATAAAAAACAAACAAATAATATTTCCACATCTAAAGTTCATTGTAATGTAGTTACTAATAAATCTAACAATAAATCACAATCTAAGTCTACAAAGTTCTATAAAAATTGTTTAATGTGTAATGAAAAACACCCTTTGTATTCTTGTCAAAGTTTTCTTGATTTAAGTGCGGAAGATAGATTAAAAATAATTAAAGACAAGAATTTGTGTATAAACTGTATGCGTTCCGGCCATTCTGTAGGTACTTGTGTCTTTGGTCCGTGTAGAAAGTGTGACAAAAAACACAATTCATTAATTTGTGAGGTTGCTAACTGTAAGGATAAAGGTCAATGACATCTAGTGAGCAATCAGCTGTTAGCAATTCAGAGCTTGACACTAGTAATATAACACATAGTAACTCCTTACAAGTACACAATATTCAGGCGGGCTGTAACAATGTGACTAAAGTTGTCTTATTATCAACTGCCATTGTCGATGTACGTGGCCAATCAGGTGAATACCATAAAGCGCGCGTTATACTGGATAGCGGAAGTGAACGTTCATTTGTTTCGCAATTTTTCATAAAGAAATTAAAACCTAAAATTATACAGTCCACTCAAAATATACATGGTGTCGGAAACTTAATAACACAGTGTTCGCAATCCTGTACTATTGAGTTTCGGTCACGAAATGGAAGTTTCGCTTCGCGTGTTCAGTGTTTAATTCTCCCGCAAATATCATCAAAGTTACCTACAACAACTTTGAATATAAATCATTTCAGTATACCGGACAATATCACTTTAGCTGATCCAAAGTTTTACGATAGTCAACAGATAGATATGTTGATAGGTGCGGATTTGTTTTGGGAGGTTATTTGTGAAGGTAAAATGCGACTTATAAACGGCCCTTACCTTCAGAATACAAAGTTAGGTTGGGTCGTGTCTGGTTCAATTAAATGTTTAAATAATCCACCTATTAAAAATGTTTCATGTAATTTTACACAGTCATCAATATCTGATGATGATTGTTCATTAGATAAATCTTTACGCAAATTTTGGGAAATAGAGGAGGTGACCGTGAATAATAATAATATCGGCACCGACGAGGAACTCGCATGCGAAGAGCATTTTACCAAAACAACAAAGCGACTGGCTGACGGGCGCTTCTGTGTGCGAGTGCCATTCAAGCGTTCGCCTGATTGCTTGGGCGACACTCGTACTCAGGCCGAAAACCGGTTTTACTCGTTAGAAAAGAAATTACTACGTAATGCCAAGTATAAACAAATGTATAGTGATTTCATACACGAATACATTGACTTAGGTCACATGAGTCTTGTTCAAACGTATAGTACACCGCATTATTTTTTACCTCATCACGGAGTGTTTCGTGAAAACGCTACGACTACTAAATTGCGTGTCGTTTTTGATGCCGGAATGGTGTCGAGTTCAGGTATTTCTTTAAATCAAATACAGATGGTTGGTTCCGCCATTCAAGGTGATTTAATTTCAATTTTACTTAAATTTGCGTGTTTTATTTTACGTATATGGGTTAACTTTGACCGCGCGAACCCAAATGATGTGCAGAATGTTACTAAGCGACTCGCAACTGGCGATAACACTCAGAACAAAACTTTAGGTATTGGTTGGAATAATGCGTCAGACGAATTGAACTACTATTCGCAAATAAAATCAGACTCAATTATTATTAGTAAACGCATTATTTTATCGCACGCAGCCCAGATTTTTGATCCGTTGGGGTTAATAAGCCCGTTTATAACAATAGCCAAGACATTGTTACAAAAATGTTGGTTATTAAAACTAGATTGGGACGAACCTGTTCCTAGTGACGTAGCTTATGTCTGGAACCGGTTTACTAGCAACTTATCTTCGCTTGGCAATCTACGTATACCGCGATATGTTATGTGTTGTGACCCAATACATACTGAACTACATATATTTACTGACGCCTCGCAGGTAGCGTATGGTGCCTGTGTTTACGTCCGCACTATTAATAGTGAATCTGTCGTTACGGTGCGCTTGTTATGCGCTAAGGGTAAGGTCGCACCTACGAAACCCACAACTATACCTAGGTTGGAGTTGTGTGGCGCGTTATTAGGAGCGCGATTATATTCCAAAGTCATTGGCTCTCTACGTTCTACAGTCAATAATGTCGTTTTCTGGACTGATTCCACCGTTGTTCTAGGATGGTTGGGTATGCCTCCTAATTTACTAAAAACATACGTCCAGAATAGAACGGCAGAGATCCATGACCTAACCAAGGAGCACCCATGGAGACATGTCTCTGGCAAAGATAATCCTGTGGACTTAGTGTCGCGAGGAGTATACTTAGATACACTTAGTTCTTCATCATTATGGTGGGACGGCCCACAATTTTTACACAATATAGACTTTGAAATAAAAAATATATCAAGTAATAATAACGTAAATTGCGACTCAGAGTTGCCCGAGTTAAAGTCTAATGTGCTTTGTCACATAGTTAATCAGTCAATTGATGACAGTTTATTTCCATTTTCCAAGTTTTCTCAATATTTAAGATTGAAGCGTTCTGCTGCTTATTTATTTCGATTTATTTATAATACGCGCAATAGAAATAATAGGCGAACGGGCTTTTTAACCGTCACGGAGCTCGAATATGCGGAACTTGCTTTGGCTAAATTGAGTCAACAAGAATCTTTTCCCGGTGTTTGCGAGTCGCTTAGCAACAAAAGGGTTATAAAGAAAAATGCGCAATTGCTTAAGTTAAATTTATTTCTTGACAAAAACAATTTGATAAGAGTAGGTGGACGAATACAAAATTCTGAAAATTTTAATTTTAACAAAAAACATCCAATTTTATTATCTGCAAAACATTGGTTTACCGTGCTCCTCTTTCGGCATGAACATCTCCGTACCATGCATGCTGCGCCGCAGCTATTGTTATTTACAATAAGGGAATCTTGGTGGCCGATCGCCGGTCGCAATCTCGCAAAATGTGTAGTGCACAAATGCGTGAAGTGTGCACGTTTACGCGCGACCACGGTTACTCCGATCATGGGTAATTTGCCTCAAGAACGTCTCGACCCTGGTTATCCATTTATACGGTGCGGCGTGGATTATGCGGGGCCGGTGTTCACGTTGAACCGTAAGGGTAGAGGAGCAAGGGTTCAAAAATCCTACATTTGTTTATTTATATGCTTCGTTACGCGTGCTGTCCATCTGGAACTTGTAAGCGGTCTCACATCCGATGCTTACATGTTGGCTCTCAAGCGGTTTATCTCGCGGCGTGGTAAACCGATTGAGATCTTTTCTGACAATGGCAAGAACTTTGTAGGTTTAATGAACGAATTTTCAAAATTCTTAAATGATTGTTCTGATGATATTAAAGAATACGCAACTTCGCAGACTATTAAATTTAAAATGATTCCATTTTATGCTAGCCACTTTGGAGGCTTATGGGAAGCTGGCGTTAAGAGTTGTAAGCATCACCTCCGTCGTGTAGTTGGCAATGCACATCTCACGTTTGAAGAGTACACTACGGTTTTAACGCAAATTGAAGCTATTTTAAACTCACGTCCTCTGACTCCCATGTCCACCGATCCTCTTGACCTTCTCCCCCTTACTCCTGCTCATTTTTTGGTTGGCCGTCCACTGACTGCGCCTGTGCCTGCCGACGTCCACGATGTTCCTGAACACCGACTCACCCGATATCAGAGGGTTGAGCAAATACGGCAGCACTTTTGGAGGCGTTGGTCTAAAGAATATGTGTCAGAGCTGCAGACCAGGAGCAAGTGGCAGGAACATAAAAATGACCTAAAAGAGAACACGCTTGTCCTTCTTAAGGATGACAATCTGCCACCGTTGAAGTGGAGCTTAGGAAGAATACTGAAAACCTACCCTGGGAAGGACGGTATATCTCGTGTTGCCGATATACGCAAACTAGACGGCGTAGTAAGGCGGGCATTTTCCAAGATCTGCCCGCTTCCTCTAACCGACAATTAATACTACAAATCAAGCCAAGGAGAGAGGCGTCATTCAACGTTGAAACCTGACGCTTTCAAGGCCGGGAGTATGTTACCACACTAACAATCGTCAACTTTATTATCATTGTTCGTGCGACGGAACGCCGCCGTCGGGCGAGCCAATGTTGAGACCAGAAGTTATGCATAGACAACGCACACGCCGTGATTCGTTTGGACAAGAAAACTTTCTGCAGAAATGTCAAGATGGCCGCGGCCAATTTGCTCTCTCCTCGGCACGTCTCAATTAAAATATTATAAATGTGTAAGTACGCTTAATATCGCAGTGATTTCCAAAAAAGTTCAAGTCATAACGCCGTCGCAACAAACGTATATAAGTACTTTTTTATTACTATCCCTATTAAGACGAACTCACATTCGACTTTTATTATATTTCTCTCTTTTATTTGAAAACGTCAATCCTAATTTGCACTTCGTTTTTAAATCAAATTCGTTCAATTTATACTAGCTACATACATATATCACTTGCAAACATACCGATCTAAATATGAGTGAGAACACGAGTTAAGTCTTGGGTAAATATTTTCGACCGACCCGGGTTGTCTGGAGGTCAAGTCGGATGATAACACATGTCTAGAACACTTGACTTCATAAAACATAAGTAGATAATAAGTATTAGGGGAACGACCAAGTTTTTAGCTTACTGAGTGAGTTTGATAGTTCCTCAGTTCCTTGATAAGTTTTTGTCGGAAAACTACTACTGGCTGGCGTCTGGAGTTTTCGTACTAGGCTTGTTTTTTTTTTCTTTTTTTCTGTTCAGCTATGTTTTTAGTGTGATAGTAATAATTTATACTATCTTATACCATTTTTTTTTATTAGTAACACATTTTTAGATTTAAAATATTAAGAGTAAAATAGATCCAATATTCAACAGGCCCATTATGAATTCCTAATAAAAGCTAAATTTTATTAGGCAATCTAAAAAATATAATCATCATCATTAGACTTCTTATATAGCTTATGAATTACCTGCAAAAACATTAACTTATTCTTTGATAATGCTATCTATTTGTTTTACTATATATCTACGCAAGTGTACGCTTGATTCGTACCTACCGCTTATTCTAAGGTCATTGACCTATTAATACTAGGAGTATACGACCCACAGAGGCGATCACAACAAACGTTCATCTGTGTATTATATTGTAAGTTAGATGAGGTCTTAGACCTACGCCAGATACCGATAGCCCAAAGTATTTAAATAAATGATTAAATAGCTGCAATCTTTTGACAGTCGCTATGGGTAGTTACGAGCCAAAAAGTCTGACAAAACCGTCTTAGCAAGTGGTATCCAGGTGCTTAGATTGAGGAAATCATATATGCAGCTATTAGTAAAACACATGGCGGGCCCGAGTTATGACCCATTTGGTCATAACGAGTTCTTCCGTGATTAGAAAAGCACGATAAACTGTAAATCTAAACGTTTATTCTAGGTCCCATTTATCATTTGATCATCTTTGGCAGTCGTTACGGGTAGTCAAAAGCCAGAAAGTCTGACAACCAGAGTTACCAAAGAGTTAAGAGTCTCGGGTTGCCCGGGTAACTGCGTTGAGGAAGTTGTATAAGTAGTCGCGTGAACGACTTTTACTCAGCTGCATCTGGTTTGACTGGAAGACGACCCCAACATGGTTGGGAAAAGGCTAGGCAGATGATGAGAAATCTGGTGACACAGTTTAAGCTATATTAATGCAAATACATCTAAAACAGGTGTACAACAAACTATGTAAAACCGACGCAGATCTGCATAAGTTTGTACGGAATCGTATTATGATTCCGAATTGTAATTCACTTGTTCATGTTTATTTAAACACAGGTTTCTTGTTTGTGTGAATTGTTAGTAGTACATGAGTTGTGAATTAATTGTTTAAGAGGTTTGCAGTAGCTGTTGACTGCGATTTTAACTGCGTCCTAAAGGAACTAATAATGGCGTCCACGGCCGATTTCGGCCACGGCGGCTGTTGTCATTTAAGGAGATCAGCCAGCTGCTCAGGACATATTATAGTGCACTAGCATTTGCGCAGACACAGGTGCACTCCCTATTCCTTCACTCTTAGAGCCTGATGGGACGGCAATCCGACACGACCGGAAAGAGATCAGGCGCAGGACCGACATTTACGTGCTCTGCGATGCACGGGTGAATCAATCACCAACTTCCAGACTACGGGCTGCTTTGTGAAAGTTTAAGCAAAGTTTAAGTTTCTTAAAGGAATTACTTCGTCTATTAAAAGTAGGCGATACTTTTAATAGACGAAGTAATTCCTAAATATCCAAAATATTGTAAACACGCATGCAAACTTTTACAGTGTGTGATCAAAAAGAAAATGGTGTACAAAATACTGTTGTTGAAAAAATGTTTTTTATTTTCTGTGTCGAAAGTCTCAATTGTTATAAATATGTGTACGCAAAAGTATAAAACCTTTATTACACAAAGAGCTAAAGAAAGATGGGGATTCATACTTGACAAAATTTATCCAATTTATATTACGAAAAAGGAATATAAAGTCGAGTTTCCCAGAAATGCCAATAACAGTACTTACTGAAACATTTCAATTGTACTCCATTCAACTCTTGTAATTTTATGCGAAATCCCAGCTTGTTTAATTTAATTATAATTGATTAAATTCAACTTTTAAAATAATTACAAAATTCAGGATGAAATTTTTATTATTATAAATCAAATGTACCTATGCATATTTACATAGCACTTAAAAGTAACCTAAACTTACACATAGCAAAATTAAATTTCACTATTTTTACTCAGGTTGACCTGCAGGTATATACCTACGTATCTAGGTATATCAAATTTGGCTGAACCGATTTTGATACGGTTTTGCATAATATTTTTCAGACAGAGAGAAGGTTGTAGGTGAATTTAAAGATTTCTGTGTAAAAAGATTTTCTTTCTATTTCAGTTTAGCTTCCTATCTAAATAATATTAAAGTAAGAGATATATGTTGTATGTAGCAGGCAGGGTTTTACCTACCTCATCTAAAACTAAGGTCAACATTTTCACACGTCCTTCTTCGTAATTTATGACTGAGGTGGTCCCTGTTGTAATCCTGGTAGCAACCACTATACAGGCATATATAAAAGGTCGAATCGAATAGACTTCAAATTCACATTATACTTTCATGACAAACACACATAATTAAAGGTACATAACCAACCTCACAACTTATAATATGTAGTTTAATGTTAGTATCAAATTCTGCGCTTCACGCAGACGCCACCAGCTGTCATCAGTTAACCCATGACCATGGTCGATGCAATCGCTGAAACGTCGGGAAAGAAAAAAGTGTCGCAGGTACCTTAAACTTAGCGACACTTGAACGTGATACTGTATATTCTCGCTTATTTATAAATAGGTATGTATATGCGGAGTAATTACAACTAATAAAAAAACTGGCAGCTTTGTGGCCCACGTATCTTAGAGAACACATTGCCTTGATATTCGAAAGCCACTGCTAGAAGAAAACAATTACAAGTCAGGATAACTAACTCGGTAATTTTAGTTGCACTTCTGTTTTATAATTTGCATTATGGATGGAAAGTATATTTAGTTAAACACAATTTAAATTATAATTTACCTTTTGGTAATTCGTACTAATGAAAGTCATCTATTTTAAATCTAAATGAAAATATTTATTTAATACGTGGGTAAATTATGTTGATTCAATATTTTGCTAAATTATTGAAATCCTTATAAGAAGCAATTAAGGATAGAAGTATCATACATGAGAATATCGGATACAATTTGAAAAAACTCTCGTTAAACTTTTTGTCTTTATGGAACCAATTTTAAGGATCAGCAGGCGGTGGACGCATTTAAGGTATAGGTGTGTGTTAGATTCACCATCTCAGCCATAGGACGTCCACTGCTGAACATAGGCCTCCCCCTTAGATCTCCACAGATACCTACCTGTTGGAAGCGACCTGCATCCAGGGTCTTCCGGCGACCTTTATAAAGTCGTCTGTCCACTTTGTTGGCGGATGTCCTTCGCTGCGCTTGCTAGTCCGTCGTCTCCACTCCAGCACTTTTCAACCCCATCGGCCATCTGCTCTTGTTTTATATTGTGGTGTGTTTTTGTTTATTTGTTCAACATATTCGTCATAATTATACATAGACTGATATAATGTAGGTGTTCGAAAGGGCACTTAATTCCATTCTGAAATCTACTCATTCAATGTCATTTACAGCAGCTATGAACATAATAATTATGACTAAAAAGTAATCTTTTAATCTTGAAATATTTCTGTAATTCCAAAACCTTTAAAAGCTTTTAAATTTCAACAACACAGATTAATAATTGAAAATGTTTTGTTTTTCGCGTAGTAATTTTGACTAAGTTAATCAAATTCTTTTTCATATTATTCTGTAATAAATAATAAAAAGTGTATAATTTATTTCAAAAATTTTGTCTTTTCAAGTTATTAAAAGATAGCTCCTGTCCACAACTTTTTGCAAAGAATTACGCACAACTTATTTTAAGGGAAAGAGTCACAAAACTTAAATTACAACTGATCTTAGATTATTTTGAAATGCCATGACTCATAATTTTCGTCAGCAAGTGTAATCAGAATGTAATTAAGTACTAGAAAAACTCCTTTTCTCAATGATCATAAAAGATAACCGTCTCTTATCTGAAATCTATACTTTCCGAAAGACATTTGAAATATCGACTTTTCACAACCATTTTCAAGCAGAGTGAATATTTTTCTTTGTGAAAGACAAATTCTTTCTTGATATCTAAAAGTTACTTATTTCTGCACCGTCGAGTATTTTGGGATCTCAGACATTTTAATGAAATTATTTCACGCGAATCTGACATTGGAAAAGTTGTTTCAGAATTCCTCTCGTGTATGATAATAATGGAAAGTTGGAACAAATGAAATTACTGTGCCTGAATTTAGTTTAAGGTTGGAAACTTATTTTGTTCATACATATGTGTAATAATATGTTGTACTGAAACGTAATGTGAAAAGTGTCTTAGGTCAAACTGTCAAAGAAGTCACAACCCTGATTTGAATATTTCAATGAATACAAAATAATGTCTGACATCTGAAAAATTAACTTGATATAATCTTGATGTAAATGGCTGCTTATTTGATTGAATGCCCATGAAATGCTTGAAAACCAAGCCTCAATTTGTATCTTTTTAATCGTTTACCCGGGGATTACTTGGGTCCCGTCAGTCAGAACTACTGCCTGCACCCAGATAAAGTACAGCATATGCTAACCGGGAAAAGTGTAGCTGTAAAACAGTGAAAGAATTCTTGAAATCGGTTCTGTATATAGAAGCCTCTTTTGTACAAGCAAACCAAAAATGATTCCTTCTTATTATCTGATGAAATGATGACCTTCTTATTATTATTAGTATAGATAAATGTTAAAACTGGACGCACTATAATAACACTTCTGCCTTAAACCATTTGGAAAATTTTGGTATATTCTGTTTATTAAAACTGGTGTAGTTTTCCACCAAAAAGCATACAAAACCCGTTACATTTTGTTTAGCTCCAGCCAATTTTGATAAAGGCCTTTATAGACGGTTCTCTCCTCAAATTAAGCCCGCACAGACACCTGAACACGGCCTAGCCTTTATAAGGCTAATTTCGCGAAATTTTATTAAAATACCCCTCGGGTTGTCTTAACGTCTTTTACGAGACATTTTGCGGGAAATTTTACAGGTTTTTTTATTACTGCGGTCAATATATATATATATTTTTTTTTTAACTAATAATTTTGTTCGTGTATTATTTTGTATTAGGTTAATTGCACCAATCTAAATACTTAAGTATAAGCTTCCTAAAGTTTACTTTAAAATATGTTATCCAAAATTAACAGAACTTGATTAGACTTACCTCGTTTCTTTACATGTATTTTTAGACTTCATTTTCTGACACTTATATTTTTTTACAAATGTATATTAATTTTAAATCAATTTTCTCTCACACACACACACCAAAAAGGTTCGTTCGTTATATTACTACGGACTAATTTAGCGACACAACAAAAAATCTTATAACTTTTCTCATAACAGCGAGCAATGCATGAAATTCTGAAATCATCATAAATAATTCTAAATAATTTCTCTCAGTACACGAGACAAATATCTTAGTTACTCACACTAAAGTGTAGAAGTCCTTAGAGTCTAAATTCATTGTAGGTCACGAGAGAGACTGCGGGTAGCCAGAAATTCGCCAAGCCATAAATTAAGAAAGTTTACCAGTACAACGTGAGCAGCTTCTCTTACTTTACACTTAAGTTCTTTAGTCTAAACTTAATTCGTACTAAGTATAGCGTATTATGTAGGACAATAGCGCAAGTAATAGCACTAGTGTTATCCTCTGACTTCATATGGGTATATTATACATAAAATAATATGCATATATACAATTTATTTTGTTTATACTTAAAGAATAAAAATACTGTAATAATTTTATATGACACATACGTACTTACAAGCTTCGGAAAAAAAACCTACCAATCGTGGTCATCTTCTTGTCTTGACTTTGCCTAAGCCTGGAAGGATATGAACCACGATATGAACACATACCTACATACTTACATACACATTATCTACACATAAGTAAAACCTGCATGAAAATCTGCTCAGTAATTTTAAATTAATCGTGAACAGATAAACAGAGGATTTTGGTTTTAACGTTTAGCGAAATAAAAAAGGAGCCTTTTCATACAGTTGTCGACTTTATCTTTTTATCCTATAAGTTCGAATACCGGAACAAAACCTACACAAAATCCGGAAAATCCAAATCCGCATAGCAAATCTCTATAAACCATTGTAGCAAACTCCGTGAAATACGATTTGAATAATTTATTATTATGTCAAAAGGGGAGTTTTGTTAACTGAAACAAAAATATTTCCTTCTAACCGTGGAGAATAAAATGACTAGCGGAGGTGCCATAACGGAAAGTCTCCTAAGAAATAAGCGCGCCAGAGTGCGGTTTTATGTGGGACGAGGAACGTTACTGCCTTCGCTCTTATAGGTATCGCTTTATTTGGACACCAAAATTTTTTGTAATACTAAAAATCGTGGACAAATGTCTCAAAGAACCCGAAAGCCTCGTTAGTTCAATCGTGACAGATCGTTTAGGTCACACTCATCGTACGTATTTGACTTAGAAGAAGACGCCTGACCTACCTGCACTATGGCATCTCCGCTCCTCTTTCCTTACTCCGTGCTTCTCACCAAATTATATTTCACATTCCCCTGTATCTGTGTGCTTTTATGATTTACCTGATCGTAGATTTTTTTATAACGCAGCCGAGCTCCCGAAACGTATAGGAAAATTAAATTTGCATATTGCTATTAAGGTTCTCTCATACGTTATATGTATGGGAGTAAAAAATAACGTTACATTATTTTTGCGAAATTAATTTCCATCAAAGTTCGCATTTATGATGTCTGAAAATATTTTTTTTGTGTATTCGTAATGTTAATGAAAATGTAAATTGTATGTAATGTTTCTTTCTGAACCTTTTTATTAAAGGAACTCGTTAAAGTACATGATATTCATTGACACTGAATAAAATAAACATACACTTACTTTACTTAATTCATTTGGATCAATCAAAAAAGTTCCCTAAATCAAAACCGACTGCCTTATTCCTTTATCTGAATTTCCATATCGAAAATCTAATAACGCTTTACAAAATCAGATCATTAATATTTATACTTTGACTCCCCAAAATCCAATATTACTACTCAAAGTAATAAGTTCTTCATATTTCAACGAGCTTTTTCAAGACGTATTTTCAAGTCCAATTCACATAAGAATAAATCACAGAACGCTTGCCGTCTTTGGTACGTCACGAGAACGGCACGACACGACACGACAGCAACACGACACCAACACGACATACTGACTACTCACTGGAGCACTCTATTCAATTTTGTATCTCTAAAGAAAAGCAGTATGAATACAATTGTTTTATGCTTTAAAGGTTATTCTCGTATTTCGTCATCAGATTTTGTCATAATTTTATTTTTTATGAGTACTTACTAACTGGTTATTTTCCGAGGATTCGGGGAAATAATAATGAGGTATCATTATTATTATCGGATTTTATAATTATTTAAAAGTGTATTGCTGTAATATATTAAATTAAGGATTGATGACGGTGATATTAAAAATCTTAATTGTACGCCGTCCATCAATACATAAAATATTATGGTAAGTGCTGGTTACGATTTTTTAAATAAAAACTATGGAGATGACAATCCGTGTTTTGCCTACACATTTGCAATATGAAAAAATTTACATAATCATCATCAGCTTTTATCGTCCCGCAGTTGGGCACATGGAGAATGATTGAGCAATATTCACCACAGTTGCTCAATACGGGTTGGTGATTTCAGGCTTTATAGTCCAGGTTTTCTAGATATATGTTTTTCTTCACCTTTTAATCAGTATAATAATTGGTGTCCAAAGTATAGATAATTAGAAACTACACACTTAGGTACATACAACTTTAAAAATGTTGCATTGGTAGTTGCTTGTCTTGAAATCGAACTACCCACCATAATTGAGAGGTTGATGCTTTACTCACTATTCCACCACAATTTATTTAAAACTAGTCAACAAAAAACACTGCCAGCAATTGCGTTCAAATAAATCCAATTAACTTCACTACGAAAAAAAGCTTCTAAGAAAATTAACATCGCTTTTAAATTAACAAATTCATTTGCCAAAATCAAATCAAGAGTCTTAAGAAAAAGCATATAAATAACTAAGGAGTCTTTCTATTTATAACATAAAATTGGTAGGAAAACTGAAGGGCCCGACAAGTCGTTAGGGCCCTACGTTTTCGCCAAGAGAGTTATAGGACGAATGAATTACCATTTTATTACAACTTGGTGACTTTCCTTGGACAGAGGTGCTTATTAATAGAAATTTTATACGATAAATTAGACAGTATGGCCAATGGTAAATAAATAAAAGAATAGTTTTAATTAAATTATATCAACAACATAGAATTTCTAAATAATTGGGGAGGTACCTAGTTCGACTCTCGTCTCGTATGGGTCGTTGACTTAGACTTCTATTTTTGAGTTGGTAGGTAGAATACACAAAATTAAAAGTAGATGGTAATTTGTTGCATTTTATAATCAAATCTTTAAAATATCAACCGTTGCGCTTATTCACATATTCAAAGGTTATCATAAAAATGTATCATTACAAACTACAGGTATTTCAAAGAAATACAAAAATGAACTCGATTTCCTTTTCAATTTTTTTGTAGTGAAAAAAGTAAAGGATCTGAATATAAAATGTGTCTAAACAGTAAAATTTTATCAACATAAGTATTTATTAACTAAATATTTGGAATTCATTTCTCCCCTCTACACCGCATACATAACCGACAAATTCATTTGAATACAATTTAGTTAGACTGTAAGAGTACTGTTTCAACAAATTAACTAGACTTTTTACCTATACAAACTATTGTACAGTACACCTGTGCACGCTTTTAAACACAAAATACTTGTCAGAGTGAACAAAATTGTATATAACTTAAATGGTCCAATCTGACAAAATTAAAACGCAAAACTACGACGCAGAGTGTTTCGTGAATTTAAAACTAACTCGAGTCGCAGAAAACAACGGCTAACAGGAGTTTTAATAAATATTTATTTCAGGAAATAACCGCAACAGTCAAGCGCGGGTGCGCGTCCTCTAAATAATAAAAATAAAAACTTGAAACTTCTCTGACCAACGAAACACGTTAAATCTTAATTTTAATTTACAAACTTTACGAGAATTTAACAAAAGGTACTTTTTGATGCAAATTACTTTTAACTTTTGGCGTTTTCATTAAGGAATTGTGGATTAATGTTGTATTAGTCTACTGGTTTTTTCTTTGATTAGAATTGGGGAGTTGGCGAGTTTGGGCGCTCTCTTAATTTGAAACTAGCTTTCGCCAGTGTGATAATTATTCGTGCAGAAAGAATAGACGACCGCTCTTTCCGCGCCACAAACGTTGCCAAAATTTCTCGATTTTTATTTGAACCTTCCGCATGCCTACTCTTTTTCCATAAGCTGTGTAAATTGACTACAAATTGAAAGGTTATTTTTTCATTTCATCTATTAATTCATGCCATCTTTATCATTCTAAAGCTATAAAATATAAACTACACACATACATATATACACAATAATACATATACAACACAACGTACATATACAACATATGTACATACGTAAATACAACACCTTGAAAGCCAAGTCTTGCGCACATCTAAGCAAATTGAAACACATATTAAAGCTAGTGCACACGAAACAGCTTCGGCTATAAATTTATTCGGCATAAAATGGCGTCAGCTGAGTTCGCAAACCACATGCAACGGTGTGCAGTCGCCCTAACTACGTAATAAAATTCGGAGCCGTAGGCTACGGCGGACTCCGTACGTTTGTCAAGTAAGCGAATTCTGCAAAAGTGAACTTGTATTGTTATGTATTATGAATTTTAAAATAATGTTGGATCCTGCATATACAGCTGTGTTTTGTTTTATTTATTGGTCAGGAAAAGTAATGATCTTTTCTTGTTCTTGAAATTAGAATTTGGTCTGTTTTTGTCAAATGTATGAAAGTACGTTTGTTTTCTGTACATTTTGTACATTTTGGTTATTGTGCATACGAAAGTTTTGTCTATCTATAAGAAGGTAAAAATAGAGACTAACTACATTAACATGTTGGTGTAAACCTTTTTCCTTGTGTTATGTGCTGTTCTGACCGCAAACTTATTGATTAGATTTATTTTAGCGATTTATAAAGGTTTATTTCAGATTCATCTTAGTCATTTCAGCCGAAAGATGGCTTCTCAGGCCTCGCTCACGTTTCCACTTTGCTCGATCTTCAGCAATCCGCATCCACTGCTTCTTAGCAATCTTGGCCAGATCGGCAGTCCATCTAGTGGGCGGCCTGCCCACACTACATCTTTTGCATCTTAGTTATCTAAAAAAGTATAGGAGCTGACTGTGGTTATCTAAAAACACTTAATAATTTCATTTCAACGAATAAATGAAAAACGGAATGCAATATGGAACTGTCAACTATCAACGATTACATTGATTAAAATAACAACAGAATGCGCAAACAGCTTAACGTTCAGGCAAAATAAGATACGCTTCTGTATGGTAATCCGAATATTTTTCCAATTTAAAACCCTCTCAATCAATTAAAAAGTTATTTATTCCTCCACAAATTGTACTGTTACCAGTTAATTAACGATATTAAGTACTTTATCAGCGAAAATAGTGCCTATAAAGCTTTCCGTACGAGAGCCCGCATCGGTGTTTTAAATATTCAGAACCACGCTCTTTGTTGGAGAACGATTTTAGTGAATTACGATTCTGCGAGCTAATTATTATCAATTAATATGTTTCGTGTTGGGATTCCTTTTCTTTGGTTGTGAATAGAATGGATAATGGGCTCGTTTTTTGTGGAATTTAGCTGCACGTATTTTTGTGGAATTTTGCTGCAGTGCGTGTAAATCAATTGAGTAAGAAGGTTGAATGCCTTTTGAAGACCATTGTTGAAATTATGTTAATTTTAATATTCCTTTCTATAAAATGGGTCCAAATTAGGTTTTTTTCCAAGCCATTTTTTTTGCATAATTTCATTTTATACAAATAACCAAACCTTCCTCACTATTCACTCTATCTATGAGTGAAAATGTGCATAATATGAAATATATAAAAATGTTAATGTTATATGGGTATATGCATACCTATATAAAAAATTGTGTATTGAGTTACTTTTCTTTTATTTATGCGCCCGTTTCTTTTCAAAAGAAGCCTTCATTACTTTAAATGTCACTTCAGCATTAAACAAGAGCTTATAGACACTTACTAACAATTTGTACCTACATATACATAAGTTTATGTAGCAGCAGAAACTTGGCCCAACTGGGTCGGTTTCGTAACTAGAACGATACGTACTTTGTTAATGAATAGAGACACTAATTTTGTACCTACCTATGTTATTAAGGAAAATTGTCGATAGGTTTGTTTTGTAATATGATATTAACGCCCTTTTCTTTGTCGATGTTGTACCAAGCTGTCTATTATGTCACTGGGAGTGACGTAAAAAACAGTTACCAAAAACATCTACTTAATCTACTTATATTAATTGATACTTTTGACAAAGAAATAGGCGTGAAGGCAGTGTTAAAAATAGTGATTTTAATTAGCCCTCACTTCAGATTGGCAAAAAATATTGGACATGTATTTTTTATTTAAATAAAATATTAAACATTTACTAAGATATAACGCAACAAAGATTGAGAGTAGAGGGACGTCACGTTTATGTAAAATTACACCAAACTTAACCGTGTTGAATCTGCATTGTTATTTGTTTATAAGAGAATAAGACTAAGGGAATTTATCTAAAAGATGGAATAATCACTCTTTTTTTCATTTGCCATGCCTTAGGCATCATGCCTATTATATCAACCTACAATCAATCTACCAGGCTAACAGTTATCAACATTTAAGGGTTCTTATACGAAAATAAATAAAGCTGTAAGTTGCTTATATCTATTAACTTCATCTTTATCATTATTCTAACTCTGTGATTAATTATTTTGTTTGAACTGATTTTCTATTATCAGGTTTGAAAGCATTGAGTGTAAATGTACCTACGTAATAAGATAAATTCAGCCTTGAAGCCGGTGTGACAGGATTCCAATAATATTGATGCTCATAATTAAAGCTAACTTAATGTTATTAACTCTTTGAAGATAATTACTGAATCTGCGGCTATTTTAAAAATGTAACTAAAAAATATATTTTTTGTATCCAAACAAAACTGAAAATGGTATTAATTTAAATATAAATAAATAATGCTATTAAAATTACAAATAAAGCATCTGCAATTCATTTTAAATAATTCTGCTTTATAGTTTCCATTAGTGCTGAAAACCCTGAAAACCTATTAACTGTTAATCCAATAAAAATGCTCTCAGATGAAATAAAATGCTGAAAATTCATTTAAAGTAAAGCGATAATAAACAGAATTCATATACTTCTTAGACTGAGTCTCATTATGTAACTGTCTATAGCTTTGGAAAATAAAATCCCTTGAGCGTGTCGAATGATGATTACGACAAAGGGTTCTGTAGAAATTTTCCCAAAAATATTTTCAATATTGTCAGTTGTAAAATATTCCTGTTTACATAAAATAACTATGTATGAAAATAAATTCAAGGCAATATGGACAACTAAATAAGAGACGTATAATCCGATTTATAGAATCATCCGAAGTTCCAATGAATTGCAGACAAAAGAACGCGCATATTGACAACATAAAAGCATTAGCCATTCCCAACGGGACGCTAAAACGGCTCAAAACTCAAGAAAGCAGAGATAAAATTTCAATCATTTTTATAAAACTAAACGAGGGTAATTTTTATTGGAAAAATCCAGTCATAAATTAATGCTGAATGAAATATGAGTTATATGAAATTCCAATAAAATTGATGGGGTCTGGTAATGGCTATTATAGTAGGATAAGCCCCCGCTGCATCTAGCTTGAGTGCCTTGCTCTGAATGATCGTATGTGCAGAATGAATGCCTCTATACAAACTGATCTCGGCTAGAAATAAAATTGAGTTTATCGGCTTTTTACGTTCAAGTAAGGATTATTGGTAATTAGCGTCCGATTCATGGAATCAGAGGTTTTTAATACGAGTGTTTATTGCGGTGAAGCTCTTGAGTTAATCAGCAAATATAAATGCAATGGTGGTACGTAATGAAGAGGATTAACGATCAGGTTTTGTACGATGTTATTTTGAAATTAAATACAGGCATTTCACATAATTTTTACAAAATAAAATCATATTTTACGTTCATTTTTAGTCCATAATTTTGGTTATATGCGGTTAACAAATTATTATGTTTGCAGCAATTTTCCCACACTTGCAATATTCAACATTTTACAAGTGCACCTGATGCAAATCGGCCTAAAACCCCCTTTATACACAGGTATTGAATATTCAGGAATAACAACAATCCCCGGCCGGTTGCACGGTTATCGAACAATACGTTTTGCGAGAACACATGACCGATTTACCTGGACTAGCGTCCTATTATGACAAGTTAAAGTGCTCCAGATTTCAGTGAATAAGGTGGATTGAGTTATATAGGTACAGACTTGTCCTATTCTTTATTTTTAAACTAAATGACGTTTTCAAGTCTTGGTGTAGTATATGGATGACTATTGTTTTGGATTCTGTTACTTTATGTGCCCAATTTATTTTTGTAATGTTTTTCAATGTTTAATACTCGGTATAGCATTTATTGTAGGTCTTTATATTCATGTCATAATAACACATACAATAAATATACGCTCTTCTTAACAGTTTTATGTAAAACACTGGCACTCAGCTGCATGCAGTAAAACTGGAAGCCTACACAAATGGATAGATAATATAATAGTTTTGTTTCCGTGTAACACTGAAAGAATAGATATAATCATAATCAAACATTTATTCAACAGAGACGATATCATTTCGAATAATCTCTTAATCCCTAAAACAATTTCCCTATTACATAAACGGTTTAAACTTAATAAATATTCATTAATCACCTTCTGCAGGGATAATGAGAAAATTTAATTATTCTCTAAAAAATAAACACTTCCCGTTAATTTTTAGACTTAATTAACTAAAAGGATAGTCGAGCGACATCAATCTTCAGTGTTTTTAAATAATTTATCTTTTAGGATAGGTCTTAAGATAGAGTACCTGTAGCGTCTAGATTAAGTCGAGAAATATTTTCTAGTGTAAACAGAGCTGTAATTTATTCAACACACGCTAGACGAGGAAATTCTTGGAAAACCTTAGTTTAATGTGACTAATTTATACAAGCTGTTGATTTGCATCCGTGCCATATTCAAGGAGGTAATTATGCTAATGATTCTCGACCCAAATCAATAAAAAAATTGGTACGTAATTTTTTTTCTTTAATTTTTTTTCGGAATTCCGTAAATGTCATCTAGCCTTATTTAAACTTGGCGCGTATGTTACTGGCGTTAAAACCGTGCTGTACCCTCACACAAACGCAAACACAAAGAATACGCAACGATCACTCATAAATTTCATTCATAAAATTGAATTACTTCGAAAATACCACGACATTACAATGACAAAAAAAGCAGTGCATATTAGTTATTTCCCATCTACTGTAATTCCAATCGATTATTTACGTATTGTATGTCCTCCTCCTGAACTATGGCACAAATGCAAATCAACACCTTGTATTTAAAACATACCTATAATAGTTGGTTATATATTCGTGGAAAACTGCTAATCTCTGGTCTCTAATTTAGAAACTTGCTCACAAACTATTTTCAATATAATCTGGAAATATATAATCCCACCCAAAACAAAAATGTGAAAGACTGCCAAGTTCGATAATATGGGAATGCTTCGCCTATAAAAGAAGTGAGATCTGAATAAGTACCAAGTTCCATACACATACCTCAGTTAAAAATAGTTACTTTTTAATGATGTTACTTGGCAAGTTTTCATACACCTTGTTATAAACCTACTAAACGCAATGAATCAAGTATTTAATTTTCTATTAAAACTTGCCAAGTAATCATCATTAAAAAGTAACTATTTTTAACTGAGGTATGTGTATGGAACTTGGTACTTATTCAGATCTCACTTCTTTTATAGGCGAAGCATTCCCATATTATCGAACTTGGCAGTCTTTCACATTTTTGTTTTGGGTGGGATTTCATTTATTTTTGTAAGGTTGTTTATTTTATTTTTTTCTTATGATGAAGTTAGTTAAAGAAATGTCTCATTTATACTGTTTTTTAGATTTTTTTATATGCACTACGTTTCTTACAAAGAAATGAACTAGATTAACTAAATGGACTAGATTTACCAACTGACTGACATGACATGTTATCATATATTATGTTCGTGGATCAAAGTTACACATTCGTTATTTTCGAAAGTGATTCACACTTGGCCGTTTTCAGATTTTTACTTTACTTTGACTAAATACAAACCTTTGTACCATTCGAAGATATATTATATAAATATAGATAAATTTAGTTCGTTTTAGTTCCTTAGGGGTATAAATTTACACCGGGTATAAAACACCTTCATTATTTTGAAACCGACTCACACTTGGCCATTTTCAGATTTTTCCCTTTACCTTAACATAAAGACCTACCTCCATGCCAAATTTCAAGTCAATACGACCATTGGAAGTGGTCTAGGTTTTTGATGAGTGAGTCAGTGAATAAGTGAATAAGTGAATCAGTGAATCAGTCAGTGAGTGTATAGTAAAAATAGCGATTTTCTGACGTCAATATCTCAAGACCTACAATAGGTATATTAATGAAATTTTGTATTTTAGATAAGTGAGGGGGTCTCAACAGATACTAGAAATTTGATATGCGTAAATAAAATAGATTTTGAGTTACAGGGGGGTCGAATTTGGCCCGAAATGGTTCGTGTAATATAACCCACGGCCGGTGTGTCGCTTTTTTGCTCGAACTTGGCGGACACACTGCCGTGTGTCTAGATTTCCATCAAAACTATACTTTCCAAACCAATTTATCCAATAAATCAAGACAGGTCTTCAAAACAATAATTTGTGAATACAATAGTAATTTGTAACTTCAATTTTCGAGAGTTTATTTATTTATTTTACATTTTTATTAAAACTTACAGCTAGCTAATACAATAGTTAATTATTATAAGTAAGATATCGCCAATTACAAGTTTTCAAAAGTAAAAAGTTACCTTCGATTTCCCAGGGCTTCCATCATCAAATTCTAGATGGTATCAATGTGATACAGAGTAGCATATTCTTCATATAATTTCTTTTTAAATCGGTCGGCACAACACAGAAATTCAGGAACAAATATAAAACATACAAATCGAGAACCTCTTCTTTTTGGAAATTCGGCTAAAATGGCGAGCTTTACTGATTAGCGCTATGATAATATAATTACTCAATCAGTTTGGTAGTCAGATAACTTATCCTTTGAAGCAATTATTGCGTTACCATGGTAACTATTTTGACAGTACTCGGGTAATATTGGGTGGAAGTTTCAAGTAGGCTTGGGGTACAATAGAAAGAGGTTCAGGATTTGTTAAGTGGATAATAATATTTGTGAGTGCAATCCGGCTTTTGTGGCTGGTGAACTATTGAGAAAGTTATGATTTTCATTATGATGTTAGTACCGTTGATTTTAATTCAATTCCTATTGTAAATTGAGTTTGTAAACTCAAATAATACTGTAACTTGCAAATAAAGATGAGAACATGCTGTCGAATTGAAAACCTCCGTTTTTGAACTTGTATAAGGTTGAAAAAATCAATTTATACATACATAAGTTGTTTGTTTTACTAGGATAGTTTTTGATTTTTATTGTAAATATGTATTGTAAATATTATGAAATGAAATAATTTATATTTTTATCGAAATTAAATGAACCAATTACTCATAAGTACCTAATAAAACATTTCTACGCACGTGTGTATAAAAAAAACGTACAAACGTAAAATTCAATACATCGTTGAACATCTCAACGATTGCCAATTTTATTTTATCCCGTAAACGGTAAGATATCCATTAATAAATTCGACATTAGGTAAGCACATAAAATAAAATATGTAAAAAAATATCCTCAGCATTTCATTTCGTTTTTACTTTCGTCAAAAATTTCCAAATTCATTATCCAAACGAGATTATTTTCATACTGGGGCCCGATTGAAACAATTTTTAAAATTATCATCGAAAACGTGATGTTCAAATGAGGCAAAAATCACATTAAAAATACTGCCTTTCCAAAATGGCTTCACGATATGAATGTGTAATACGGAAAAAACCCACTCTTTTCGTTACAGGAATATGCTTATAGAATAATTTGCCATCAACATAATGTATAACGTGATAGATCGCATAATTGTTAGCTATTTAAGTGTAAAAAGCATAGTAGTGCAAGAGCACACTGCCGAATAAAACAGTCGGCCGACTTTTGTCGTTTTTTTTTAGGAAAATGTTGATATAGATAGTTCAACTCAGATTTGCGCGCGGCCCTATGTGTGCGTCGGCTTGTAAATATACAACTTTCATTCGTGTGACAGTGACGTCGTCCGAGCATGACGTGTTCTTATCGCTTTTTGTTATGGGTACAGCCGTTTACGAAAATGTCTAGTTCTTCACGGAGAAAATGTTTAAGGAGTCAGGTAGCGTTTCAAAAAATGAAACATTCAAATCTTTTTATTATTACATTTTACAGTCTTTCATTATTTTCTCATACGTTTTTTTCCAACTGACATTGACAGTATCTAAGAAATAAATGAGGTGAAATATCTAAGTTAAGATGAATTAAATACTTCTTACATATTTTCTAACTCGGGATACGCGGACAAAAAATAAAAGTGTGGACTAAGAATGTAAAAAGACGTATAATCTCATGTCGTCCAAGCCGTATCCGGCGACGGCGACTCCTAAATGTCTAACCCGGGTCGTTGTTATGATAGGCTCTAATTTTTTGATTTTGATTTTGATTTGATTTGGCGTTTGGCGTCTAGATCTTGTAAACGCATGTTCTCGTACAAATCCACATTTTTGTGAACAGTATGACGCCATTCCGGTCTAACGCGAGCGCGCTCCTCCCAACTATCTGGTGGAATGTCACAAGCCACAAGATTGCGTTTAAGCACGTCTTTGTAACGCAGATATTGCCCACCCTTTTTTCGTTTCCCGCTAGAAAGCTCGGAATAGAAAACGGCTTTTGGCATCCTGCTGTCATCCATTCGCAAGACGTGCCCACACCATCTCAGCTGGTGTTTCATGATGAGTGCCTCTATCCCGGACAAACCAGCACGACGTAACACTTCCGTGTTTGGAACACGGTCTTGCCACTTGACGCGTAGAATAGATCTAAGACATCTGAGATGGAAGGTGTCTAATCGCTTGATATCTGCCTTATAGCAGCACCAAGTCTCCGCGGCATACAGTAAAGTGGGCAAGACGATCGCTTTGTAGACTAAAATCTTAGTTTGCAGCTTAAGATCGTGTGAGTTCCAAACACGTGCCTTAAGTTTCCCAAAGGCTGCCGCCGCACCTGCTATCCGAGCTGGTAATTCCGATGCCAAGGTGTTATCATCTCGAATACGAGTACCCAAGTACTTAAAATTCGAAACTTCCTCCAGCGCAGTGCCTTCCAAAGTGACATTGGAAGGATCAGCATGGCTTCCTCTGGGTGGTTGTTTCAAGATTTGAGTCTTGCTGGTGCTTATAACCAGGCCAAATCTGCGGCATGAATTACTTAGAGAGGTCACAAAACTTTGGAGGGATTCAATAGAATCGGCCATGAGAGCAACATCGTCAGCGTACAGGATATCCAAGATTGGAAGTTTGGTTACCTGACGCTTAGATCTAAGGCGGAGAGATCAAAATGCTCTTATCCGTTCTGGAATTGATGCTTATTTGCCCATTGCAGGTTCTTGCAGCATCACGCATCACAGAGGCAAAGTACAAGGAGAACAAAGTAGGAGCCAGGACACAGCCCTGTTTTACGCCGCTGGTTACTGAGAATTCGTCTGAAAAGTCATTTCCATGCCGAACTCTTGCCATCATGTTGTTATGGAATTGGCGTATCAAGTTGATTAACTTTTCAGGACAGCCGGCTTTCTTGAGCACAATCCACAAGGCTTCACGCGGCACTCTGTCGAAAGCTTTTCTAGGTCGACAAAGCACATGTAGAGGACGATGTTGCTCCAGGCTTTTTCCTGAATTTGCTTTACGACAAATATGGCATCTACCGTACCTCTCCCCGGACGAAATCCACATTGGGTTTCCGGGAGGATAGTTTCCGCGTGTCGGGATAGACGGGTGTTAATGACGTGGGCTAAAATCTTCCCAGCCGCTGAGAGAAGGGAAATGCCTCTGTACGAACTGCAATCGGCTATGTCACCTTTACCTTTGTACAATTTACAAATGGAGGCATCTCTCCACTCTTGCGGGACGACTTCGCACTCCCATATTAGCGAGATGAGATCATATAACCTGTTGTTAATGTGTTTGCCGCCATACTTGTACAGCTCAGACGGTAGGCTATCTATCCCAGGTGTCTTAGCGTTCTTCATTCTCCGTAGCGCAGCAACAAATTCTACAAAGGTTGGTGGTTCTGCTAGATCTTCAGCAGTCGGTAGACTTTTAATAGACTCCATGTACAACAGGTCGGCGGTCTGACTACTGGGATTCAGAACGTCGTTGAAATGTTCTGCCCAACGAGCTAGAATATCTTTCTGGTCAGTGAGACGTTGAGTTCTCTCCTTATTGTACAATGGAGCCGTCTTCAAAGTTCGTGGACCGAAAACAGTCTTGAGACTCTCGAAAAATCTACCACTTTGATTGGTATCAGCATAAAGCTGTATTTCTCTCGCTTTTTCCACCCACCATTTGTCCTTGAGAGCGCGTACTTTCCTCTTGAGACTAAGATGAGCTTTTCGTCGTTCAGCAACATCTGGTAAGAGAAGAGTGCGTCTATAGTTCTCCACTAGTATCTTAATTTCCGCGTCGGAATCGTCGAACCAATCCTGGTTTCTCCGCTCCGGTTTTCCAATAACTTGCAAAGCACAGCTATGGAGGTGCTGGGCGAATGAACGCCATCTCTCGTCGATAGACGCATCTTCTGTGATGTCTGGCATATCGGCACAAAAAGCATCATCTAGTTCCTCTGCTAGTTGTTCATTGTAGATTAACTTTTCACAGTTTATCTTCGCTGGAATCTTATGGGCAGCTCGTCGTGGAGTTCTTAGTTGCAACCGCAGTTTCGATCGAACAAGTCGATGGTCAGTCCAGCCCTGGGCGCCTCTCATGACACGAGTAATCAATACTTCGCTAAGGTCTCTCTTGCGTACTATTACGTAATCCAGTAGGTGCCAGTGCTTGGATCTTGGATGCATCCACGTTGTCTTAAATTTGTCGGGCAGTCGGAAGCAGGTGCTTGTTATAGTGAGATCAAACTCAGCGCACAAGGTAAGGAGATCAAGACCATTGTCGTTGCATTTCCCAACCCCGTGCCGACCAAGAACCCCATCCCAAGCACCGTAATCACTCCCAACTCGAGCGTTAAAGTCACCCAGCAGAAGAATTCTGTCAGCAGTAGGAATTTTATTAAGAACTTGCTTAAGTTCGAAATAGAACTTGGCTTTCTCTTCGTCTGGAGATGGCAAAGTGGGGGCGTATACACTGATTAGGTGGATATACTTCTTTGATGTTAGTTGAAGCCTCAGTGTAATTATTCTATCATTGATATCCTTTGGTAGCTCCAGTAAAGTTTGTACCAGCTGGTTTTTAATTGCAAAACCTACTCCACTTGCGGCCCTCTCAGAACTTGGTTTTCCTCTCCAATAGAATGTGTACCCCCCAAGCCGCTCACATAACTCACCAGAGTCGCTGAGATGTGTCTCGCTAATTGCAGCAATATCTATGTTGTATCTGGCCAGTTCTCTTGCAATCAAAGCTGTCTTTCTTTCTGGACATAGGTTCAAAGCGTTGTCCAGAAGAGTGCGAACATTCCATGTTCCTATACTCAGCTCCTTTTGAGAACTTATTTGATTCTTTTTTCGACCGCATTTAGTTGGCGACAGGTGGCCGCGGTTTACCACCTGTTTTATAGAAGAGACAGACTATGTTTAGGCCACCTTTTCTAGGCCCCTCCCCAGATTGAGGAAAGCAGAGCGCTCCCTAAATAGGGCTGCTTTGTCGTCAACTGAGCTGCCGAACCAGCCCCCGTCTCAAGCGGGACACGGAGCGACCATCACCAGAAGACCGCCTACGTGCAGCTGCCAACTAAGGTTCGGACACACCATATCCTCCCCCCACCATCAGCTCACCATCGCCGTAGGACTTGCGCTGAGTATATTATAGTGAACGAGCAGTTGCGCAGGTACAAGTCCACTCTCTCCTCCTCAACCTCCTGATGCCGATGGACCGGATAGCCGGTACGACCGGCAGAAGGTAGAGGCCGCAGGAGTTTGGCCGCACGTCACTAAAAGGATCCAGACGTGCGCCCTTTGAGGCACTTCCCCTTTGCCTTGCCCCGCCGCTGTAGAAGCCGGATGCGTTTGTCTATCGACACTGCTCGCCTCCTAACACCGTTAGGGACTTTTGTGACATATGGTGGATCATCCATGGACTGACTGCACTAGTGATATAAACCACTAGTGGGCGGTGGGGTCGTCAATTCCCTACGCCAAACGTATAATCTAGTATAATAATGTAAACAAAATGTGTGGGGAATTAAAAAAAATTATATTGCTTCGCATAATGTCGACCAAAATAAGACGGAAATAATGAAACTCATAAATGAACGTTTAAGTCAAATTGATAAACGGGTGTTGGGTAATACTTGTCGACATGTACAAAAGAAAAAAGAAGAATACCTACTGTAGACATTTTGACCTGTAGTCAAAATTTATAATTGTCCTTGGTGAGACTAGCGAATCTGAAAATTTATCATTTACTTTTTCAAGTAGCGATTCAGAATCATTATAAATAAATAAACATTAAATTACGTAATAACTGTTTTTCTTTGAACAGCCGTATACAACCCCTAAATAACTTTATTTGTACCCGACTGTACCTCTTGTCACGCACACAAAGTCACTGTATATGTACAAGGGTTACCCACACATAAGGCCGCGCGCAAGACTGAGTTGAACTTACTATACTAATTTTAAAGAAACAAATTCAGTCGGTCTGCCGGCTGAATACCTGATCTTTGTAATACCTACAACCATTCATCTTCATACTGTTTTATGAGCCAAAACAAACTATGGACCGACTAAAAGTTTGCAGTGTGCACTGCTAGGGAGACAGGGCGAATATTATTTATTATGATAGTGCTAACTTTATTAAGCTCTCTCTTACAGTGACTGAAGCGTAAATTTTAGATACTAGGGCTTCTAATGAAATAAGTGCAAACGTGTTGTAAAAGGAAAAATGGTCCTTAAGATTGTGCGCTTCGATGCAAAAACTATTTTGTATTTCTCTCTTCCTAGTTATATCGTAGAGTGACAAATCTTTCGCATAACAGAAGCATTTTCTTCGTCATTTTCTTCGTTCATTTAGACTCAATTAGTAGTTATATAGTTTTATTGCAAGGTCAAATATGAATAGTGGACATTAAATTGTACCTAAATGCAATTTAAATTGTCATGTAATGTAACTATATTCTAAATTTTCTATAACTTCTTGAAACTTCAACTTCATACACACAAAGTTAGGGATTGTTCACACCAAACGTATTGTCCGCCGCTGACTGTGAGTATACTCACTGTCTGCCCCAGTGTGAACGTCGACTCAATCTGCAGTACGCGTACTCACCAAGCCGACAATAGGCTATAGCGTACGATGCGCTACATGTGTGAACAAAAGAATAGGCTCGTGTAGGTTCACACTAGATGCGTACGCTGAGCGGCTGACTATTCTACACATAAAAGGGCTCAGTATTTGAAGTTGCTCGTAGTATTTTATAAACGATAAAACTAGCGTAATTTATTTTTTACAATCAGACGTTTTACTGATATTTCAATTAAATGATGCGCATTCAGATAGTTGCCATTTGCGAAGCTCTAGAGGAAGACGAAAATAATAAAAAGAAGAGATTATGGGTACATCCCTTAAGAAGAGATGTTTTCTTGGTCAATTTCATACTTTATATTTCGAATATAGACTTTATCCAAATAAGTTCAAGAAATATTTTCGTATGACAGTAAAACATTCGATGAGTTACTATCTTTAATACGTTTAAGTTTATATAAAAGGGACACTAATTATCGACGTGCTGTACCGAGGCGCGGCGGTGCGTACGCGGCGGAGCGGCGCTATTCGGCAACTGCGTCCGCGTAGCCAATCCGCGTCCGCCGTGCCTATGCACGACTATTCGCGTAGTAAAATAATCGGCCACTGAGAGTCAGCTACAACAGACGACGTAACAGCGTATAGTCGGTTCGGTGTGAACGACAATTTCAATATATATGGAAAAGCAATAAACTGCGTAACGCGCGCTCACAGTCAGCGGCCGACAATACGTTTGGTCTGAACGATGCCTTACAATGAAAATCACTTTACGCGGTGCCATCAGAGCGCCCCTTACTTAGGTACCCTTGCTAACAGTAAGTTATGTAATGTAATACATCCTCACTAAATGGCACCCAAAAGTCGCTCAAGTTAAGGACTGAGGCAATTAAGTTAATTGTCTTTATTACACGATGAACGCTTTTATCAAAATGCGAAATATTAAGCGCTTGTAATTGCTCAGCCGAAATTGTTTCCAAGATTTTTTTGACTGTGTAATTGTTAGAAGGTTTTCGAAAGTTTTTGATGGTAAAGTGTATATTTTTGTAGGTTTTGTAAGATGATAAAATGGTGGATTTTCCAATATTTCATCTAAATTAAATTTTGGTTTTCAGAATCTCGCTTACTTGTTTGATTTTGATTTTTTTCCGTTTTAAATTCACTCATAACTTGTATGGTGCATCTTATCTGGAAAACAGTGAATAACACAATTTTCTTGAAAAACTAAATATACTTATAATCATATATTTTCAAATATTTCATGGAAAAAGTTACACATTCAAAAATAAAAATTATTGTCAAAAAAATTCAATCTCATGTAGTTTTTGAACCCTTCTGAAACTGGGCACACATTTTTAACACTCAGCTAAAATAACTATGACAAACAACGGTCATTGCCAACCTTAAAAACATAAAATTGTGCAATTAACCGCAGACTTACGTAATCAGACTTTATGTTATGACGTCAAGTCAGAACACATAAAAAATGGACTGGAAAAGTGGGAGTTGGACTCGCGCACGAAGGGTTCCGTAAAATTATTTATAAAACGGACCAAAAAAATCACGTTTGTTATATGGAAGCCCCCCAAAATATGTATTTTAATTCTAGTTTTCAGTCTATTTTTTGTTATAGCGGCAACAATAATACATCATCTGTGAAAATTTCAGCTCTCTAACTATCGCCGTTCATGAAATACAGCCTGGTGACAGACGGACAGAGGAGCGAAAACAATAGGGTCCCGTTTTACCCTTTTGGTACGGAACCCTAAAAATGGACTGGCCAAGTGGGAGTAGCGTCACTGTTATGACTGCGCTAAAGCTGATGAATATACCTTGTAACTTTTTGTGCTTTTCTGAGCGTGGGTGTGAACTCTGTGGGCGTTTTGGTTAGTTGATTTTTGTTTTGAAATGGACCTAAAGGGTTTATTGTTAATTGAATGCAATTTTTCCAGCAAATATAGGTATTTTTATAGGTACTTAATATCTTAGCAATAGAATTAGTATCGACTTGTGGTATAATAGGAATACTTTTGATGCTTAAATGAGATACTTATGAAGTGCGAACTGACGTAAGCTAAAACGCCCCAATGTTTGATCCGAATCATTACTAGCCTGCAAAATAGTACATGACAAATTCCAGCTAAGCATGACAAAATTAAAATATCCCCATCTATTCGTCCTGCATTTAAAGCATTCCAAAAACACGAAAATAAAAGTGGCGAAGTTTCTCCTTGAGCAAATGTCCGGGCACCCTAAAATCATCTGAAATTCTTGTCCTTAACTTGGCTCGTTATAGCTCTTACAGTTGAAAGCTTAATTCGGGCGTTGCTTCAAATTCAGTCTAGCAATTGATTTAATTTTGCATTTCTTAGACAGGTGGGGGAGTTGAGAATAATATTTTATTCTAGAGTAAGCGTTTTGGAATGTTTTGGCTGAATTCAGCGTTTTGGAATTGGTTAGATAGTTTTTTTTGTCATACTAAATAGGTACCTAAATGTGTAAGTTTTTTTTTGTGGGACCATAAATGGAAATGTATTTTTTATTCAATTTTTCGTAAAGTTCTAAACACATTTGTAATACTATGGTCTCCCATTTATACGCTGATGTTCAGTTACCTATGTCTTTAAACCCACGTGTAAACTGTAGATTCACAGTTTGTTATTTGAATAAGGGTAAATAACAGCTAAAAGATGTATGAACATAGAAGTACAGAAAATCTTAACTGAGAAAAAAATCAGCAATAACGAGCAGGCTGAAAAAATATGATTTTTTACTTAAAAATCTCAATAATGTAGGACATGTAGCAAAAAGTATGTTTGAACATAAATCTGAAATTCATTACTAGCATAAATTTTCGTTAGCATTTACCCTGATTTCACCGGCTTAAATTATTGAATATTAAATTTTTATAAGAAGTATGTTTTATATTATTAATCAATAATAATAAATAGTAGGTATGCTTACCAGCTTAGTCTTACCACGTGTTCAACTTGTGAACACTTCTGTGTGAAAAATCAAACAGATAGAAATTTAATATCAGTAGGGTATAATAAGATTCTAAAGAATTAGAAAACGAAATTATTACTTCATGGTTAAATCAGTACCCCGAATAATATTCCACTCAAACGCCAAGTTTTTGCATTAGACTTTCAGATCGAAGAGGTCCCGTGTTTATTTTGCATTCGATTCAAAATTTGTAATCGAGAATTTGTTTAAAACTGTGTCATTGAATAGTAATCGATTAATGCCATTTAACTTGGGGACTGATATTTAATACCTGATTTCAAATATTTGTTTTATTTATTTTAACTAAATAAAGTCTATTATTAAAATGGTAGTGATCTATACAAATATTATAAAGAGGAAAAGAAAATATATTTTTGTTTTTAATGGAAAAATTTAAAAACCCCTGGACCGATCTGAAAAATTCTTTCATTGTTAAAAAGCTACACTCTTCTCTAGTAACATAGCTTATATATTATTTTATCCAGGTACGGACAGTAGTTCCCATGGGGCGCGGGTGAATCCGCGGGAAAATGGCTAGTAAATGACATCGATTTTTGTAGTAGATTCGGAGAGCCGTCTCCGAGGTTCTAATACACCATGCAAAATGACAATCCAATCGCTTCATGATTTTTGTGTTAAACAAACCAATATACCTACTCATTGTAATTTATATTAAGTTCATAGTTAAGATTAAAGTAATATACATAGCTAAGTCTATCACCGCAATCCAACGGATTAAGGATCTAACGACAAGTTATTTGGAAACAAATTAAAAGTTTTCCAAGCCCAAAGTAATTGAAAAAGGATTTGCCTACGATTGAAGATTTTAATTCAGCATTTAAAGCAATATTGAAAATTATTACCGTACTGTTTTCTTTAGCTTTGATCGCAAAAGTTGTTTGATTAAAATACCTATTCTGTAATTTAATTTTCTCATTTTAAAAAGAAAACATTACTGAAAATATTTTAATCACCATCTTACTTTGATATTAAATTAAAATGTACGTAACAGGAATGCAATAAAATATTCATTTTTTTATATTTACTTTGATATTTACGATCATACGAAATATTTACAATAACATGTATAAAACAAAATAAGATTTTTTCTCTTAATAATTCAACTTTTTTTCTTTCTTATGGTGCGGTTCGAGATTCATAATAAAGAGGAAACATTTTTTGTTCGTTTGTTGTTTTTTTTTTAACCCGAAATACTCCGAAAATTCTAAACCGATTTGAAAAATGCATTCACTATTGGAAAGCTCCCGAGTAACATAGGCATATAATTTATCCCGGTACAGGCAGTAGTTCCTACGACACCCGGGTGAAACCTTGGGAAAATGGCTAATATGACATAGTTTATATCAATCCTATTCCAAAATTCAATCTCTATCAATGGATAGATAGCAAGCTGCTGTAGAAATGACCCGTAAGTCAAATTATTGATTCCCAGTTAAATGCTAGTTAAGCGCTTAGTTCAACTATAATGCAGTAATCTTACTGTTGATGCGAATTAAGCACATCTCGGCAGATGTCGGCTGATCCGTGCCTGATCCATTTGCAATCACGATACTTAACCGTATTATGATAAACTGATCTAAGTGGACTGTATATAGTTATGTAGTACCAGAATGCTCTATTATTTAGATGCCTGTAACCTATACCTATCTAATATTGTAAACGAAATAGATGTATTATTTTGTGGATGTTTGTAACTCTAAAATACTGACTGATTATGATGAAACTTTACAGTGTTATAGCCATTACATTTTTTTAAAATCTTAAATCCATGTCGCTTTTACCAGATTTCTCGATCCGAAATTTTCCTACTAGATAAATTCTAACTGCAAAACTAAAAGTTCTACGCTTAGATCTATAAAACAATTTTACTAGCAAAAAACAAAAAGATATCAAATCCAGCCTAAAAATACAAATCTGAAAACGCTCAATAGCTGAAATAAATCAAGAAAAACAAATCTAGATATCTCCGTAAATCGAATATCTGATTTGCCTAAATGTAATGCAGTAGTCTGAACAAATCTAACTGGCGTTTCAGACATCGTTTCGGCTGAAACTCCGCGTGTTAAATTAGAAGGAAAACCAATAAAGATAACCCCTATACCGGCGCGTGAAAAAATACAATCCCTTTTGTGACGCGGCCTCGGGCGATAGAAAATTGAAATTCAAGTAATATCGGAATGTGGGTCTGTATATAAAACCGGGTATTGTTTTGTCCAAAAACATCTCATGGGTATATCTTTTGCGGTTATATTTAGGCCTTTTATTTCGGAATTATTGATAAGAAGTAGGCTTATTGTAACTTATTTAAATATCCTTTGTTTTGCAAATCTTAAAATAGGCAACAAACAAGAAATAAATTCACCAAAAACAACAACATACCTACTTCTGGTCCATTACTCGGCACACCTCATCGCGTTCACTTCGAAAAAACTCCGAAGCAGCTGTCACTCCATTTCCCGTATACACAACATGCAAAACACGCGTTAAACCTTCCATAACATTAACCCTAAGTTTACTGCTAACACGATACCCCAAAACCCCGTGACAAAAAGTTCCTCACTTAGAACTCCTTACAATATTTTACAGCGTGCTCGCAATAAGCAAAACTCATTTTGTCACAGGAATAAAGAAGGTATCTCGAATACAATGGAAGTTTGGATCCTGATTACGAATATATGCAAGCGGAGCCGCGAGACATAGTAAATCCGTTATGACACGAAGTAATGCTGTCATCGGTTTGGTAAGGTGCTCGCCCATTGTGGCGTAACAGATTATGCGAATAGCTTATGAACTTCGAAGGGTTTGATTCTGATTTGTTGCTGTGTTGATTAGAGGATGAAGGGATTCCTGAATGTTTTTGTGGGTTATTTAAATTCTAATTTATGACAGGATTTAATTTAAGTTTTACTGGAATTCATTTAATTGATATAACAGTCTGTAAAATGCAAAGATATTACAAAAAACTTATGACACTTTTTTATTTTATATTATTCTTCTCTCAAAATACCTACAAATCTCCAAAACAAATCACAACACAACGTCAATCTCTTTGACAGTTTACTTCGAGCAAAACAAAGCAGTGTGCAAATACCTTAAAAGTAAGAGATCACGTCTCGCTGTTGAATGGGAACCTTTATTACGGCGCCCGGGGGTGAGGCTTTGTCAGCCATGTTAAAATAAACTTACCTAAAATACTGGCATCCCACAGAAAAAAACCGGGAAACTCATAAGCCTGGTATTCAGATGTCACAAAAGATATTGTCATTCTCTAGTTAGGAATTTCATAAAAAAAATGTTATGTCAATTAGGTTTTGTGTTCGAAAAATGGTGAAGGAAAAAGGTTTTAAAGATCTTTTTCGATAATTGAAGAACGAAAAACTTAATTAAGATTTAAATCAGGTGATAATAGTAGCGTTTCAGCCGATTGTCAGCCACGACGGCTGTTCTCATATAAGAAGATCAGCAAAGCTACGCAGGACATGTTAGTGCACAAGCATTTCAGGCAAAATAATAAAAAAAAAATGCCGTGTTTCAGAAAGGCATCTAACGACGATTTTATTCGCAAAAAACCTACAGTATGTCAGTCGAAAAGCAAAAAAACTGCTATTTCAAAAACAATGTTCCACGAACATCAAAACAATTTCTGAAAAATACCAAAACAAAGAGAAAACCTATTATCCCTTTGTACATATTCTTCCAATCAAACTGTAGTTGTACCATTTTTTTCAATAGGACCATTTACATAGCGTTTGGATGCAGACTCCAATATTCTTTGCAAATCCAATTTTCTATCGAACGAGTTGTTTCATAAAACCAATATATGTATGTATGTATATGTTTCGTCGATCTAGACAAGAAAACAATACTGTATTTACATGGTAAGAAGAGATGGAAGTTAATTAATATAAAGGTTTCTATTTATATCGGAATCCAGATTTTTCTTAAAGGAATATTCCTGGATAGTGCATTGTTTTACCTTAAGTACTGCGTTTTCGTATTACTTAAATATATTTAAATAAACATGTATTTGAATTGGTCTTTGCTTTTACTTAGATTTTGATTGTCATGTTTCTAAGTATTCAGATCGATATGAAACACATACCTACGTGAAAGAACTTCAGCATTAAAAATATCATACTTCTGCTATCTTTCAAAACCCTATTAATAACCAGCTCTTCGTCTCGATCCCAAACGCGTACCGCAGCTAGATAAAAAGTATTTTCTCAGGCCCTATACTATCTATGCATCTATTTGAATCTGATCCGTAGTTTTGTCCTGAAAACCTGACAAGTATATTACGTCAGGATAATATTAATTAATGTAGTAAATCTTTAACAGTCTGTGTCCCTGCTAAGTTATAGCCATATTCGACATTTCAACTTCACATCTAGATAACCATACTCTCTCCAAGCTTTATTACAACACGTCCTGCCTAAAATGATGATAATATTATTATATTAGCGTCAGAATTTGATTATTATTCATCCAAGCCCTCGACCCTCGTCAGGTAAACGTATAAATAAATATAAATATGGGACATATGTAAGGTTTTCATGAATGAGAATACAAATATTGGTATAGGATCTCTATTGAAAACAGGAATTTTCATTTTCACCAGTTTTTTGACGTGAAATAGATGGGGTGAATTTTAAAATAGGGAGGTTTTGCTAATTTTCGTTTTGGCCAAAAAATACCTGTTAAATCTGACAATATCCCTTTACGAATACAACATGTATGTTTTGAGTTTCTTTATATTTTGTTATAGCTTTGATACTAAAATGCAATAATGCCGGTTGCCGCTGTGTTTTTTTTTCCACTGACTTCTAGAGCTATGACAAAAACGACTTTAAAAAATTAGGTTCTCAGTTTTACCTCTATGTATGTTTAGCGCGCAATAAACCCACGTTTAGTTGAACCGATTTTGATGCAGTTTTCAGGATAGTATTTTGCAGACATAGGAGAAGGTTAAAGGTTAGAAGTGAAGTCGTTTTTTTGTATTTCCATTTCAGTTATTTTTAAGTATATTTATTACAAAGTGAAATAAAAAGTAAAACACAAGATTATCCAAATAAACTGTTTAAAGCAATTCGATCTCAAAAACATACCAAAAAAAATGATTGTAATCATAGTAATAATATAAGTGAAGAAAACGTAATAGCTTCCTTATATAAAGTACGCAATACGTACAATGAAAAATATCGTGACCTTGGAGGAAAAAAATAGGCTTTGGGTAAACAATATCGTGCCTAAGAATTTCCATAATGGTTAGATGGACGAAAACATGTAATATTATTTAGATTGTCATCATTTGATAGGTAAATAGGTATTATAGCGACCCTGGCTCTGAAGATATTTATATACTAAATCTTATACTATTGAAAACGTTGAAGAGTTCGCTTTTTTTCAAGAGTTTTATAAGCAGTTAATTATTTTTACAATTAAAATTAAAAATGATTCTGGTAAAAAACCTACATAACCTACCTAATCTACATAGTTACAAAAATAAAAACTATGTATCAAAAAACTCATCCGCATCGCTGTCAGCGGGGATCTGTCAGTTTGCTTATTTTAGCAGCACATTGATCTCGAAAATCCGATTTAAAAAAATATTTTAGTGTTACATAGCACACCTTATCAACTAAGGTTATACTTTTTATCTGGTGCGTCGAGTAGTTACCATGAGTTGATTGCAGACACGAGTGGATTGTATGCCCAGTTTTTTTTTTCAAACAGCGTCATGATCAGTTTACAGTTAAAAGGTTAAAGAAAAGTATTAAACCCGCAACCCAGTAACCTACCAAATAACCGTATAGTATTCATTTAACTCTAACTTTCATTTGTGAAATATTATCTAACAAAATATTACGTGGGGTAGCCATTATTTGCAAACAATAAAAAACTCTATTTTTATCCTTTTAGCCTTATTAAATTGAAAAACATGTTCAGTTTACCCATAATAAAATATTAGTATTAGTAATGAACATTTATTTTTGTAAAGTACATAATAATAAAAGTGATTTATTCGTATTCTGAGTCAAAATAATAAACTTACTTTTCAGTTATGTTTTCAGTGGCTATAGATCCCACAGACATTCCTAATTTCCCTGGAGTACTAACGTAAAACCGAAAACATAATATTGTGTAGTACCTATATGAGTACATAACGAAGTTTATAAATACGTAAAGATAAGGGATTACATAGGAGTACATACGGAAGTTCATAAGGGGAGGACATAAAAGGAGTATATAAGGAAGTACATAAAGGGAGCATATGAGGAAGTACATAAGGGAGTACATAAGGGAGGCACATAAGGAAGTAGATACATAAGGAGAGTACATACATAAGGGGAATGGGGAAGGGGAAGTACATACATAAATTACATAAGGGGAGCACATAAGGAAGTACATAGGGGGTAGGCATAGGGAGAAAATAAGGAAATATATAACGAAGTACATAAGGAAGGTACATAAGGAAGTAGATACATAAGGAAGTACGCAAGGGGAGCACATAAGGGAGTACATAAGGAAGTATATAAGGATAGAACATAAAGAAGTACATAAGGGGAGGACGTGAGGAAGTTTAGAAACAAATAAAGATAAGGGTTTACGTTAAGTATGTATTTTCTGTTTCACTACTATTTCTTGATGTTAGATTATTTATCTGCACTAACGTCTACCATAAAATAATAATTGTAATAAATAAGTTTCTGTTTGTGTTACAAATATATGCTGCTGACATAAGAACATCGCGGTCGCAGTCGTTTCGGATAGTCAGAAAGAAGCTAGAAAGTCTATAAACCGGTCTTACCAAGGGACTTTTTGGATAACTGGGTTGAAGAGGTCAGATAGGCATTCGCTTCTTGTAAAATCACACAGCTACATTCGGTTAGACTGGAGGCCGAAACCAACACAGTTGGGAAAAGACTAGGCAGATGATTATGTAACAAATTTTTACTTAAATTATGTAGTTGAAAGTTTTATGGCTTGTTTAAATGAACGCGCCAATCTCAGGAATTATTGGCTCGATTTGATATTTTTTCAGAGAAAATTTAATATTAACTAAACTATTTTGGTATAAACGTTTTTGTGGTTTATTTGCCATTTCTATTCCATAAAAATTTCACGATATTAAAACTCCGATATTTTACCACGAAGCTGCAAAGGTATTTTATATATTAAAACCAGGTTCACGCGAATATAGTTTTAGTGCTATACCCAGTATTTTTTTTTTACTTTGTACACTATTTGTATCATGGTTCAGCTTAAAAACAGAATTCTTTTTTTTTGATCTAAGGATGCACTGAATTTTTCTGTATATTTTATATATGTTTGTTACCTAAGTACTCGATTTTTTTAATTTACCTGGTCCACTTATTTTAATTAAAGAAACATACTTGCCATGTCATTGGAAGTTAAAAAGTGATGGAAATGCGTAAAATGTGGGACCAAATGCGCCAGCCTGTGCTAAGAAGTTGGTCACAAGCCGCCATTAAGTTTGGCGAATACTAACAAGTAAACCATAATTTCAACTACTAGCAATAGCACATTGATTGGAACTGTTTTCAGGTAACTGAATTTCCTGCAACCGCTATACGTTCTTTTTTTCACGTAAAAGGTTATTTTAAGCGAGTTCACAAATCACCCGGCACGTGCTCTCGTAAAAGTTATGAATTTACATACACTGCAAAATTACACATCCCATGTTTTTATAACTTCATGCATAAAAAAGACGGCTTATATTCCATTTTCCTTGTCGAGGTTAAACGGTAGCCGACAATCCTACAATGTACGTCATATCTTCTTTTGCACCTTTAACTAATCCCTCTAAAATAATTATACTATCATTTGGTTGTGTAATGTAATTAATATTAATTCAGTAATTTTAAAAATCTTTTTTTTAATTATTCGGATGGTTTAAATGTAGACAAAAAATATTTCTCAATATTTTATTTTAACCTCGTTTACTGTCACAAGCACTCTTTTTGACTAAAATACAAATCTCTGCATATTACTTGCGCATACATTCAGATGCAATACACTTTTACAGCCTTACTTATAAACGATGCTTAAGCTTGTCTTAACTAATGCACCCAAATATTTAATCACTACTTAAGGCTTTAAGTAGTAATTGGTTAGAAGGTGATTAGATGATTTTTATAAGTCAGGCTGTATATGTATATAGACTTACCCAATAAGCATTCAGTTTATGTTGACGTAAACACAAATATGAAGGCCGTGAAATATTCGCAACAAAACAAGATATTTTGTGCTGAATTCGCTTCTGCGTTAAATGAAGCGTAAGATGTATTCATAGCGTACTTAGGCTCGGACTCGTCGACAAAATATTGAGTGAAGTACTTATGTAACTCAGTTTTAAGTTCATTTAGGGTATATCGGTTGTGTCGTTCATAATCACATTAAATGAAATGCGTTGATATACTGGTTAATATATTATGTCGATTAACACAAAGATAAAAGAAAAATACGTAAAAATAAAAAAATGATTTTTTCAAACAAAGTAAATGGAATAAAAATGTACAAAAATTAGAACACCATATAAAAGTCAGTCACTACAAACAACTGAAATTCTCCCTTGAAAACTGACAGCTGTCAACTGACCAAAACATACGATACTCCTAACTTTATGTCTGCTTTATACATGATGTTGTAAATTATAAAAACGAAAAATGACTCCTGTGGTTAAACCACTGAATGGATTAGGTTATTTTTTTTACAATTCGCCATAGAATATCATAAAGTATATGCGATATGATTTAATGTGCTTGTGAACGACACACCCGATATACTATACGTATACGTATATAAGGTTACAAATGTACTTCTTTTTAATAGGGTTGTACAATACACAGACGTGATATTAACGTAGTTATTTGAAAAAGTAGGCTTGCACAGACTAGTGAAAATGTTGAATTTCACACCTGATTCATGTGTCAAACTTACAAGTTATTTGAAAGAAAATATAATCGAAATTCTAAAATAGAATTTTAGTAGCAAATCAGTCAATAATCACCTTATGACACCATTGTATTCATAAAAAAGAACTCCCTGTACGTAAACTACTATTTTAGGTACATACTATTAACAGAATGGATATATTCCAGCATTGGTATAGTTCGGACGCAGAATCTAAACAATTGAACAAACTTTCCACCTGCAACAAACTTGAAACTTCAAAAACAGCACAACAAAGTATAATTAACTACAACAACCAGTAAACTTGCCGCAAAAACAAAGGGAACAGCAACCAACACCCCTTATTTATGAACGAAGAACCAACGAACCAACCCATGGAGAACATAATGACTAGCGGAGATTCCATAATGGAAAATCGCCTAAGAAAGTAGCGCGCAAAAATGCGGGTGTGCGAAGGACGAAGAACGTTACTGTCTCCACCCTTATATGCCTTCTTTGGGCTCGGATATCCATTGGAATAGGTAACAAAAATCGTTTACAGATGTCTCAAAGAAATCCGAATTATTCGTCAATTCACTCGTAACTGACTGTTTTGTCATGTCTACCGTAAGTATTTGACCTAACATTGCATTACGATATCTCTGCCCATCTTTCCTTACTCTGCGGACCAACCCTAATATATCCAGTGAACGGTCACCCGAGATAGGCCCAAAGAATTAGCCTGACGATCATAACGGACGACAAAAAACAGGCCTAAACTTACCCATTTGAAGCGGTTTTATAGCCAAAGAAATTCTCAACGAGAACGCAAAACGTCAAAATAGTCCATTCAACTTTCGGACCATTAAATATTAGGCCAGTTTGCGGATGGAAGGGAATAACGTTGATAGATTATGTTTTTAAGTCGTTTGCTGAATGTGGAATTATGAATTCTTGTGGATACATAAAGCTGTGTTGTCAGAACTAAATCCTTGATATTACAAATGTGAAAGTCTGTTTGTACGTCCGGTTTTCACTAAAAAAGTACAACACAGGTGTACATGTAGTCGATAGTATACAGGTAGTCGAGAGCTTGAGAAAAGACATAATACACTTTTATCCTAGTGCGGGAAGGGAAGTACATATTTCCCCCGGGATGCGGGTGAAACCTATAAACTTCCTCAACATATGAGCTATCTAAAACAGAAAGAATTTTCCACGTTCAACAATCATACTCTGTAGCTTATAGTATTAGTATAGATTATGTGTACAAATGATGTAAAAAGTCACAAAGGCCTTCGTAATTATCAAAAAATAAACGGTGTAACACATTTATAAGAACAAGACACATTTAACCATCATTTAACATTTCTCATGGGAGACATTTAAGTCCCCTACTTACGCAATACCTCAAAGATCATAAGGGAATTATTATATACGACAGTAATCATTACCTAACATTAAAAGAAACAAAACATACAAAACAACGACTACCCTCATTTGACCCTAAAAACCTTAATGAAATAACTAATCATTCCCACATTCATGGCTTTTATGCCGTAGCTTATTCACCATTACAAAGAATACAGTTGACTCATCCCATGCAGGGTCCACCAATCAGTGGGCTTGAATACGTGAATTATTATAAGGCGTTAACCGCTAAATCGATGACCTAGTTCGGCTGTAGTCAGTGTATAAGCGATTAGCGGATTTGAAGGTGTCCACTGTACTAAAAGGTTAACTATAATTTATGTTTAGTATTCAAACTTGTACAGCAGATGCAGTCATCTAAAATTAAAATTAAGGATTTCTTAAACTAAAATAAAGATCAAATTCTTACTGTCCACCAAATTAATGCAGTTGTTGACTCATGATATAAGTAGGTATATAATTTATCAACGAGAACCAATTATTTTTTAATAGCACTTTCTTGCTTCTTCTGATTAAATGAATATTTAAGTAACTATCTTAGGATTAACTATTATCTGCTATTCTGGGATTTCACTCGTGGCCCTGGGGAACTTCTCGTACCCAAATAGGTTTCCAACACAGAATTCTTCAAATCAGTCCTGAAGTTTCGGAGCCTTTATAGTAACGCCTAACAAACGTTTCTTCTTTATTATATTGGTATGGAAGTATGGAAAGTATCTAACTAATGAGCATATTTTGCAAAAATACTCTAAATAAAATCGCTATCAGTATGACCAACGCCTATAGTTGATAGCAAAGCGCTCCACGTGCGTACGGCGTTTTATGATAAATCGCTCCAAGTTTCATGTTATGATCTAACGCTAACCCGCTACACATAGTCTGTGGTCGGTGTGCAAATGTGTACGTGTGTGGGTGCTAACTTTAGTTTATAGGACTTGTAAGTAAGGAGATAAATTGACTAAACTATATAGAACAAATAGGTAGTGTTTTATACGACGTTTTATAAATGATTATCGTGTGTCTTAAAATGAAAAAAAAACCATTGTTGGTGTTCCATTGTTTGTAGGTACATATATATTAAACATCTCCGGAACTGTCCAGAAATACTATTTTTTATACTAACTGCTCATATAACATCAGTTGATATTATTTTGTGTTACAGATGTCCATGTCTTACTGGATATTGTAGTCTAACACACATTTATTTACAAGCGATCAAATAAATCCCATAAATGCAACAAAAAATTCCGAACAAAAATAAACTAAAATTAAACGTAAAGGAAAACTTTTAGTACACGTTTTGCAAGCGACGTGTTTCGTTGCACCGTCACGTGCGACCAAATCGCGGATACATGACAGCTCTCGGAAGACGTCTTCCATCACAGGAGTTACCTACAAATGACTGTGACCTACAAAATATTTTAGTATAGAAATCTAAGTATGATTTTTAGTTTTTTGTACTAGCTGGTGTATTATGAGCTGAAAGTATAAAAACAATGAACATTACACGTTATATTTTTCAATCATCAGGTTTTGGTTTGCGATCTGAACACCAAATGAAACTATGATTTGTGAAGAAATTGTGTGTAACAATTAACTAAGAAGTGAGTAAAAGAACCTGAGGAAGTTATAAGTATACATACAACCATGCAATTATCTCGCTCCTACCTTTTGTTCTAATATGCTGGTTATATGATTTGAAAACTTGTTTCCTATGCAGTCTTTTTCATTATCAAGTTGCATATCTACTTTTGCATAAACATCATTATATGCATATAACGCTCCATTATTTGCACATTAATAAATCACAACACGTAATATGTCATGAAATTGATCAGTTCAATCAATCTTATCTCAGCCATTGTCAGGATATGCAAAGGTAAATACCATTAACCTGAATTTGTTGAATTAAATATACGTCTCTACTGTTCGGAAATGCATTTTGCAATTAGGTAATGGAAAGACCGTGGAGAAGAAAATGACTAGCGGAGATGTCATAATTATGGCAAAATCTCCTAAGAAAGTAGCGCGCCAAAATGCGGGTGTCTAGAGACGAGCAATGTTACTAGCTCCTCCCTTACGCGCTTTCTATGGAATCCACCCATTATTTTCAAAATTGAATCACCAATCAATTAAGACAATTTTTTAAAAGATTGATTTTATTTTGACAAGGAATTTGAGAGTTTGAGTGGGATTAGTAACGATTAGTGCTGCTCTTTCCATTCGTGTATATTATGTAATAAAATTGTCTGTTAAAAAAGGTACCAATTAATTATACCAATATTTGTTGCCAAAATATTTATTATTTACACATTCATAAAAAAATACATCCGTGTACGATACCCATAAAAATTGGAATCAATGATAGCTTTAACGACATGCACCAATAAAGGGACGTATTTTGCAAATTTTATTTGCATCCTAAACCGGAAAATAAACTTGAACATACCCCTAAAACAATAACAGCTGACAGCCGCCATTTTGTTAGCTATAAACCATTTGAACAGCTGCGGTCGTTTGCAACCCTTTCAAGGTGTCATAAAAATTGATTGGCTCGTTCCAAATTCCTTTTGAGTGCAATGAAAATTAACATTTATTTGCATTTTTATACGTGTCCCTGTGGTACGGAACGTAATGGTACGGTTAAGTGGAGGACTTTTAGTGGTGGTGGTGATGATTTTTAATGTTGATTTTATTTAATTGAACAACTGGGAAATAAAAAGCAAATGGAAAGAAAACATAATAATATAAACTATGTAACTTCTCCAGATCTGAACTCATGTTACAATATTGGTATTCTCATCAAGATAGGGTATATCTTGCATTACAAACCATATCTCATTTGGCCAAAACAAAGCCAAACTTAAGGTATAAAAATTTTCACTAACACATACCTACATCACATCTTACGACCATCACAGATCAACATACACAAATACATACAAAATCAGATAGGACAGCCCTAAAATCCCTTTACGAGGTTCAATTTCAACGCAGCCCTACCGTGATCCAGCCAGCGCACTAACTAAACTCATTTGTTTCCGATATCGCCGATACAGACGAGACTACATTTTCTTCACTTCATTCCCTTCACGGGAAATGGTTTTCGTGCGATGCGAGATGTCATAGATTAAGTTGAGGGTAACCTGTTTTGTTAGTAACTATTTAGTTTTTTGTTAACTAGTAAAGTTAAAAAGAACATGTGAAATAGATCTGGGCTCACTCAATTTTGAATCTATCAGCAACTTTTTCAAACATTTTGTTCACAGTGTAAGTTTTTTATCGCATATTCTAACAAGTCACACATTTTACACACACACATTTTGATAAGCATTCAGAGCAGCAAAGGTGGTGTGAAATTAAAAAAAATAACAATCATCATCATGCTCGGCCCAGCTTTTTCTCAACTGTGTTGAAACTGACCTATTGCAGTACCTGTTTTCCGTAACCCAGGCATAAAAATACAGTTCACTCGATAAGAAGAAAAACTTGGGCTACATATGACCTCATTAAGATTTTGTAGCGAAAAAAAGAAATTGAATTTAATTCGGATCATAACAAACAAGAATCGGTTCTACCCCAATAATCTTTGGCTAGGCGCTTGGCATTACCGAATAGTCGTCGTACAAAGTTATAGACAGATGTAATGGGGAATTCTGCGAAACGCGGTGAGGAACATTCACGTGATATCTTTATGTTTACTGTTCAGGGTAAGCAGAAGTGCGGGAAATCTAATAATGTGATGGAATTGCTAGTGGAAACTGAATTAGATAATAATGGGTACCTAGTTATTGTTTGAAATTCATATAATAATCCTAGGTGAAAGGATCTTAGAGAACCACCTAAAGATGAAGAAGAAAGATGCATCTAGGACAAGTCTGATAAAGGCTGAAGGGAAATATCGAAAATAACCTGGATTTCTCAAGTGTGAATATAATAACTTCGCCTTGTGATAACATAGCATAGGGATCATTTTTGTGAGAAGATTTAGCCATCGTCGTCGTTGTATCAACCAAAAGACGTCCACTACTGGACAAAGGGTTTCCGCAACTTGTCTATAATATTGGCCTTTCAACTTATCTATAATAACTTGTGCATTAAGATACACACATACTCCATAGTTTCAACAATATGCAGCTTATGTTCGCCTTCCAAAAAGACCCAAAATTAAACTCTTTTGCAGCCAAACAATTCGCACATAGTTTTCCCAATTACTGTATAACAGAGGACTTTAGCAACAAGTGGACAAAATATATTTTCAACGTTAACACAATTTATGAACTCTAGTTGTTTCTCTTTTGCTAGTTTATTTGATGATCTACTGTTCCGTTTCACATGTATTGTGAAAATATATTAAATTCAGGAGTTATTTTTGGATGGTTCGTGCTCTATCTTTTGAGTGACCAGTAACTGAAACCATTCATGCATTTACCGCTCCATTGGTCTCTCTTATAGAATTTTCCTCTCGATCTTACAACCAATCTATGAAATCACCGTGCTCTTTGGTCTTTCATGCCACTATTTTTCACATTTATAAGTGGTAAATATTACTTAGTATTTTAAGGTAACTAGAAGACTGATATGATCAGACTCATTATTATATGTAGGTATGTTAACTACATACAATATACATAATTATAAAATTAAGCTTTGATAATTTTGCAAGCTCTAAATACATGTGGGCTAAACAGATAACCATATATGTATGTCTTAAAATAATGGACAAACATATAAGTAGCAGATAGTCAGGTTACCTATAATTGCCCGACACTCAATATGTGGTGAAATAATAAAGCTACACTGCAATAAACAGGCCAAACACAGCTGATAGCCATATAATAGATATCGCTTCAATTTCATGCTAATTCGTTTCCGATACGCAATAGTGTTAATTAAGCGGTTAATTGCAAGTTGATAAATTGAGCTGTAGTATTAGTGTTTCAGTTGAGAGCTAAACTAACGTTTAATATTTGTGTTACATATCATTTGCAGTGTAATGTACATGTTTGGTGACGTTATGTGTATGTTTTAAATGGTGGAATTATTGATATGATCTATTTTCATTAAAAACGAGATGATGTTGTTATTTCCTATCCGACTTTTTGAGAAAAAAACACCCAAACAAACTTACTACAGTATCTTTTGAGTCCAAATGTATATACATGACTACATCGGTGTAACATTTAAGAAAACAATTCAGTTCTTAAAATTGAACAAAAAAAATCGTACCAGCATTTTTATGAAAAATGAAAATATTTATTCGCCGAGATATGGTTTACACAAAAGGTGGTAAAAACAAAAAAAAAGTCACTTAACATATCTCGCCTTCAGTAGGCATGCGAAAATTATAACATAAATCATGCTTAAAACTATAACGCTTATATATAAAAGCTAATTTCTATAATTAATGTATTCTTCTATTGTGTAGAAGCACCCTTCAATAAGCCAAGCTTTTAACTTCTTTTTAAATTTTACTTTAGGTAGCTCTCTAATTTCTCTAGGAATTTTATTATATATGTTAATTACCATCATTCGACTATTTTTCTTATGTAAGGTACTTCTACATCTTTCCATTCTTAATTTAGTAGGATCTCTCTGCCTAAATTTACAATCATCACTAACTTTGGGATAAAGGTGAGGATGGTTTCTAACAAACATACCTATCTCAGCTATATATAAGGATATTAGAGTCATTACACGTAGTTTTTTGAAAAGAGGTCTACAAGATTCGAGTGGGCCAACACCGCAAATAGCACGAATACACTTTTTTTGTACAACAAAAACTTTGTTTATGTCTGTAGAATTACCCCAGAGAACCAAACCATACCTTAGAATAGATTGAACATATCCATAATATGCGGTAAGGGCAGTGTGAGAATCAGCGCATTGTCTTAGTTTCTTCAGGGCATATACAAATCTATTAAGTTTTTTACAGACAGTATCAATATGCAATTTCCAATTACAGTTTTGGTCCAGAATTAATCCTAAAAATTTAGCACTGCATTTTTTTGTTAACTGATCACCATTGAACTCTAAATTGATTTTTTGTGTCACTTGCTTATAATTAGAAAATTGTATGAAATTCGTTTTTGACAGATTTATTTGTAAATTATTAGCATTTAGCCAATCAAAAATCTTATGTAAAGTAGTAAGTACTGTTTCAGTGTGATTATCTTTCCCATCATCTGGTATAACAATTGAAATGTCGTCTGCAAACAGTACGCATTTATGTTGGGTAACATTAGGTATATCGTTAATATACAACAGAAACAGGAGAGGCCCTAAAATGCTACCTTGGGGAACTCCTGCTATATTTACCTTGAATTTAGATTTGTAAGTGGTCAAGACGAAATTTTTATTCATATTTATAATTTCTACGCACTGCTTTCTATTATTTAAGTAACTTCGAAGCCATTCCAGAGCTGGACCCCGAATTCCATATTGTTCACATTTTGTCAGCAGTTTCTCATGGTTTACAAGATCAAACGCTTTGCTCATGTCTAGGAAAACTACAGTGACTGTTCGTTTATTATCTATATTCTCAGTAATAGATCTAACTAATGAGTATGCTGCCAATGTAGTTGATTTTCCTTTCTGAAACCCGTTTTGTTCCTCATTGATTACATTAAATTTATTGAAAAAATCATTTAATCTGCGATGCATAACTTTTTCAAAGATTTTAGACAATATGGGAATTAAGGTGACGGGTCTATAATTATTTATATCCAATTGACATCCTTTCTTAAAAAGAGGTTTCACTATTGATATCTTAAGTTTTTCTGGGAAGACACCATTTGCGAAGGAAAGGTTGATTAGATAGGCTAATACCGGTGATATTATCGCTGCTGAAGCTTTTATTATAATTGTGCTTATTTCATCATAACCTACAGATTTTTTATTGTTTAATGAATTTATTACTCTTAAGATTTCGTCCGCAGTACAGGGTTTTAAAAAGAAGCTATGATCATTTTTTATTATTGAATTTGAATCACTTTTGTTTCCAGGATTTGTTTCTATGGGCTTGAGTATTTTAGATACAGAAACAAAAAAATCATTAAATGTATTAGCGATATCACTAGGGTTAGTTATTGTTGAATTTGTGTCAGTAGTAATTTTTTCTATTTGTTTATTATAATTAAGAGAGTCTACTTTGTTTTTTACAATATTCCATGTAGCTTTATTTTTATTTTTTGATCTAGATACATATTTATAATTTGTAAGTTTTTGAGATAAGATCATGGATTTTTTAAATATTTTACAGTATTTTTTATATGTTGTTTTTATATTGTTGTTATTTTTTTGCTGACATTGCATTTTCAGTTCTCTCTTTCTTTTAGATGATATTCTAATGCCTTTAGTGATCCATTTAGGGGATGTTACGTTAGCTTGTGTTTTAATTTTTTTCAGAGGAAAACATAAATTATAGAAAAGTGTAAATATGTCGTGAAAATTGTTAAATGCTGTATTTGCGTCGGTTTCACAATATATATCACTCCACGATAGAGATCCAATTGCTTGTTTAAATTTTGTAATGTTTTCACTTGAATAATCTCTAACCATAGTATACCAGAAATCTAAACTAGGTTTTTGCTCTTGTATTGGAAATGTTAATTTTTGGCAAGTATTATGATCTGATAGGAAAAGTTCATGGGTAGTGCCTACCGCGTTATCAATATTACTCAGGATGTTTTAGATTGATTTCTGTTATTATACTTATAATAACAGAAATCAATCTAAAACACTTCATCAAAACAATTGTAAAATGAAAAGTTTGAACATCAATAATACAGTCAACGCCAAAAAATAATAGGTAAATATTTTCAAATACTGAAGCTCCAATAATTCAGATATTTTTGTGTCTCAGATCTCAGTCATACAACGGGAACACTAAAAACAATTGTCCATCTTTTATAGTCTGTTTTATAGCAGAATACAAAGCAAGTTAGACTTTCAAAGACATCTCGAATATCTGCTCTTTGTTTTAACGCTACAATGTTTGTTACTTTAGTTCTCTTTCTTTCTTAAACTTTTTTTGAGTCTTTTGTAAAGACAGGTCTTTTTACGGTCGTCATTTTTGCGGTTAAAAGTATTAAAGATGCGTTTCAGTTTTATTTTTTGTAAATATGGGAAGAACTTGTTAGTGTAGTTGGTGTATGTTATTAAAGTTTTTAAAGTGTTTTTATCACGACTGTATAATGCAATAATATTATGCTTGAAACATCCAAACTACATTCACTGTGTTAGACAGAAGTGGAAGTCTAAATCTCGTAATATGCTAATTTAAACCATGTCAGAAAAATATGATACTTACTCAAAGGTGGAAGCGACTGTTCGAGACTCTCGACTCGAGGTAGGTATCTATTTATTATCTCACAATCTACATATCCGTTGTCGTAACTGGCTTCCACTAGAATTTCAGTAACACTCATAAATAACCATAAAAATAAGACCAGGAACCAAATGCTCCAGAATTAAGGCTACCTAAAATTAGAACTTTAAGTAAAACTCTTAAAAATTAAAGAATTAATTTCGCAGACGTTCACAATCGGCAAGAAACCGGCAGAAAGTCTTCTGAACAGGCCTAAAAGACAATTAATTCCCAATCCCGGCCTACTTTGGCAAAGTTACAAATCAGGGATCCTCCGGCACTTGGCTAATGTCGTTTGCCGGGATTCCGCAGAAACTTTGCCCGTTTCGGAGGCCCTGCGACAGATATAAGGTATTTGATGAATATTTAAACTTCGATAGTTTGCAGCCATTGTTTCTTAGAAATTATTATTGTGAACTAGCTTCCGTCCGCGGTTTCACTCGCGTCTCGAGATGATAGCTTCCCGTAGCAGGATGGTGACAAAAACTATCCTATATCCTATGACCACCTCCCGGGTCTAAGCTACCTTCCGTCAAATTTTCAGCTTAAGTGGTCGAGCCGTGATCACGCATGATGGCGTGACCAAGGAATGTGATTGTTACAGCCTTCTTACCATCCCACTGCTGGACACAGGCCTCCTCTCACACAGAGAAGGATGGACCAAGGGATATAGGGATTCATTTTTATATAAATACTAGCTTTCGCTCGCGGTTTCTCCCGCGTCCCGTAGCCAGATGGTGACAAAAACTATCCTAAAACTTTCTCCCGGGTCTAAGTTACCCTCTAATTTTCAGCCAAATCGGTCAAGCCGTTTTCATGTTATGTCGTGACAACGGAAAGCGGGTTTCATTTTTATATAATTAGAAGATACAGATATAGATAGATACATGACCTTGGTGTTAAACGTCAAAACTCCATGGACAGAAAATGAAACCTTTTTTTACTTTTTTCTTTTTTGTTCTGCACTTTTGTTTTAAAACTGACACTTGAAAAATGTCATGAAGGCAAAAATTGTATTTTAATTTATTGTTTATTCTAACTAATTACTTTTACTATGATTAAAAGCTTATAAGAATACTCGACGCTTTGACTAAAACCCTGTCTGCGAGGCATTGTAAACATTGGTGACCCCGACGTGATCGCGGCCTAACTCAAGACTTGGCGGCGTGGCGGCGGCGGCCGTGGCGTGATGACCATACCGGACTCAGCCGTTATCATGCTCATAACGGAATGTGGTAGTGAGTGACGCGGTTTGGCCATAGGGAAGTACGCCCAATCTTAGTTCTATTTACTTTGGAGTCAGATAACCTCTAATTGAAATGCCTCAACCTATTTAATCTATGTAACGAAACTTGAACCCCCTACTTTGAACTTCTACTACTTGCACCTCGCTTACGGACGCACCCTGGCATCTTTCAGATTCGCTGTGTACACCTACTTCTTGGGTTCCTGTGAAATGCGCTGCTACTGCTAGATATCTCTATTTGCTTGCTACAGCAAATGCTTGCTGCATCTTGTGCTGTTTGACCTGCTTTGCTCGCGTGCGTCGCTGACTGAAGTTCGTAGTCGTTGCCTGTGCGCGACTAGCACGGTTTGACTTTGCTTTCTTTTACTTTACATACCGTGTCTAATACTGGAATAGCTTATTTCTTGACGGCCTGTTCAGTTCTTATAAGCTTCTACTATGTCTGCTGAATTAAAAGCTCTTATTCGGCAGCGGGGTTCAATAAAGGCTAGAATAACTCTATTTGATAAATACTTAAAATCTGTTAAACTGATAGAAACTGATAGCATTACTAAACAAATTATACTTGAAACCGAGATAAAACTAACAAAATTCAAAGAATTGTTCACACAGTTTGATGAATTAAAAACTAAAATTGAAGAATTAGATCCCACACAGTTGGAAGAACATGACTTGATAGAAAGTGACTTTTGTTCTAATATTGCTAAAGCTCAATTGTTAATAGAAGATCTTAGCCCTACTGCAAATACTAACTATAATTCTTTAGCTAACTCTCAAAGTAATAAACAGGATAGCCACTATAGTCACAATATTAAATTGCCTACCATTCAGTTGCCTACCTTTGATGGAGACTACTTGAAGTGGATGGAATTCAGAGACACTTTTGATTCATTAATTAACAATAATGACAGTATTTCTGAAATAAATAAGTTTCATTACCTTCGTTCTTCATTAGTGTCAGGAGCGTCTAATGTTATCAAGTCTATTGATTTCACGGCTACCAACTATAAATTGGCGTGGTCTATACTGACCGAACGCTTCGATAACAAAAGGATAATAACTAATAACCATCTAAAAGCTATTTTGAATTTCGAAAATATAACTAAAGAAAATTACAAATCTTTGCGTTACATGATAGATTATTACTCTAAAAATATTAGAGCCCTGTCTTCTTTAAATGATCCTGAATCCCGCTGGGATATTTTACTTGTATACATCATGGCATCAAAACTAGATGGCGCCACAAGTCGCAAGTGGGAGGAACATAGGAATACTATTACCACTGCTCCGACAATTGAGGAATTCTATACCTTTTTAAGAGACCGTGCTGACGTTTTAGAAACCGTGCAGTACACTACTAATACTAATAAATCTGATAAACAATATTATTCTAAAGATATTAAACAAACCAAGTCACTTGTTTCTTCTAACATAAATGATAATAAAAAATGTGTTGTATGTTCACAAGATCATTTACTATATAAATGTGAAAAGTTTAAGAATATGTCTGTAGATGCTAGATTTAATGAAGTTTCCAAGAATAAGCTTTGTCATAATTGTCTGCGTCCTGGTCATTTCTCTTCTCACTGTAAGCATCACTCTTGCAAATTCTGCAATAAAAAGCACAATTTATTGCTACATAGATCACAGTCTAACACTGACAAGGCAAATACATCTGTTGACAAGACTTCAGCAATGTCACCTTCTCAAGAATCTAGTGCTTCCCAGGTAACTTCTACTATTGCTTTGTTCAATCCTGTGTCACACTCTGTGGCAACACCTGGGCAGATCCTGCTATGCACTGCTCAAGTCAATATAATTGACAGTCAATCTTCTGAGAATTATACGGTTAAAGCTCTCTTAGACAATGGAAGTCAGTCTTCATTCATTACTGAAAGATTGCAGAGAAGAATGAATTTGTCTTGTTCCAATACAAACATATCAATTGCTGGTATAAATAACAAGGTGACTAATACTAATAAAATGTGTAACATAAAACTTAAATCGCGGATTAACTTATTCCAGACAAATGTAAAATGTCTTGTTGTGCCTAAGATTACGGGCACATTGCCTAATTCCTTTATTGACTCTTCAGATTTTAATTTTCCTAAATCTATAAACCTAGCAGATCCTACCTACTATATACCCTCTGAAATAGACATACTGCTAGGTGCTGATGTTTACTGGGAAATTGTCGATTCTAAACAAATTAAATTAGGAATAAATAAACCTACACTACAAGAATCTAAACTGGGTTGGCTCGTGTCTGGCCCGACCGGTTTGAGATCTACTCCTTCTATTACTACTGATTCTAACTTGAGCACAAGGTGTTTTGTGCAGCTCGCATCTGAGTGTTCTAATGAAACTGTTGCTAATACGATTAGGCATGACTATCATGCAGATGATCTATGTACTGGATCAGACTATGACGACTCAACTACTACTGGCTTATCTCAGGACTTCAGTAAAGAATCTTCTGTTTTAGGATTGAAATGGTCACCTAGCCCTGACATTTTGCACTATTCAGTCGAAACTAAATCTACTCCTAAAACAACTAAACGCGCTATGTTATCAAGTTCATGCCGAATACTTGATCCCTTAGGTCCCTTATTTGCTTGCACTATTTTACATACAATCTTATTACAGAAACTTTGGTTACTTAAAATCGACTGGGGTGATGAAATCCCAAATGATATTAAAAGGTCATGGAAAGAATTCTATAAAGAATCTGGATATTTCACTCAGATTTAGATACCTAGATACATTTTCTGTAGTTCTCCTATTCATATAGATATACATTGCTTTTCTGATGCTTCACATGAAGCGTATGGTGCATGTATTTATCTAAAGTGAAGTAATAATTTCGGTGAGATTAAATGTAACTTCTTATGTGCTAAAACTAGAGTTGCTCCTTTAAAGGCTGAAACAATTCCCCGTTTCGGAATTGTTAGGTGCTTTACTAAACTAAACTATATTCCAAAGTCCTTTATTCTTTAAACCTTAGTAATTCACGCTCAGTATTTTGGACAGATTCAACTATAGTTCTAGGGTGGTTAAAAACTCCACCTAGAACTCTTAAAACTTATGTGAGTAACCGTATTGAACAAACTCGAGAATTATCTGATGATATTATACTTGGCGTCATGTATCATCTGAGCATAATTCTGCTGATATGGCGTCTAGGGGCATTCGACCACGGCTTCTCTATAATAATACTCTTTGGTGGCATGGTCCTTCATTTCTGACCAAGCCTGAAGATGAATGGCCCCAACTTAAAGCTACTACTTCTACTTTGCCTGAAATAAAAATAAGTTTAAATATCCAAACTATTACAACTGACGTTGTACCATTTCAAAATTACTCCAAACTGTATAAACTACAAAGGATATTTGCTTATGTACTAAAATTTATAAACAATATTTATAGGGTGAATACTAAACTTAATGGTGTACTTACTTGTTCTGATTTGAACAATTCACTGAAACTATTAGCTAACGTGTCACAGAGAGAAAACTTAAAAACTTTGTAGGTGCTAATAACGAACTGAAAAGGCTGTTCAGAGAAAATGAGCGTTTGATTAGCGACTACGCGGGCGGAGAAGGTATACTTAAATCTCACCCGCATATGCACCGCATTCTGGGGGAATCTAGGAGGCCGGAGTCAAAACGGCCAAACTCCATTTAAAATGTATAGTGGGTAATTCTAGTTTCATCTTCGAGGAGATATCTACACTCTCTCTCTTTCCTGCTATGCATCCCACATGATGGTGGGGTCAGCTTTTCTTATTTTTTCTTCTCCACTTCGCTTTATCCGTGACGTCGTTCTCGGACACCTGGCACTTTCGATATCTACACTCTTTGCACAAATTGAGGCTATTATGAATTCGCGTCCTGTATGCGTACTGCAATGTCAGCTGATCCGTCTGATCTCTCCGCACTTACTCCTGGGCACTTTCTTGTGGGTAGATCGCTAACCTCGCTGCTATCACCCGTGACTGAGAAGATCGGTATCAACCGGTACCAACTTATTGAGCGCCTACGGCAACACTTCTGGTCTCGTTGGGCAAAGGACTATCTAGCCACTCTACAGCAGCGTGTAAAATGGCAGCGAGAACAGCAGCCAGTTCGTGTCGGCGACTTGGTCTTCGTATTGGACGACCAGCTACCACCCATGAAATGGTTTATGGGCCGCATTCAGAAGCTCTATCCAGGAACTGACGGTGTTTGCAGGGTAGTCGACGTCAAGACAGAGAACGGCGTCATTCATAGGCCCGTCTCTCGACTAGCCCTACTAGATTCCCATGAGCTCCTTGGGGAACATGTCCCCAAGGGGGGGGAGGATGTTAAACGTCAAAACTCCATGGACAGAAAATGAAACCTTTTTTTACTTTTTTCTTTTTTGTTCTGCACTTTTGTTTTAAAACTGACACTTGAAAAATGTCATGAAGGCAAAAATTGTATTTTAATTTATTGTTTATTCTAACTAATTACTTTTACTATGATTAAAAGCTTATAAGAATACTCGACGCTTTGACTAAAACCCTGTCTGCGAGGCATTGTAAACACTTGGTGATCTAGTTTTTGCTACAGTTTTTCACGAAATTGTCGTAGGTCAGCTTAGAATAATCAAAGAGTTGTCCTGAATACTTGGATAGTTTGATCTTTGATGTTACTGAACAGCTTTTGTTACAAGTTAGTTCACATTTCTTGGAAACTTTGCGAATTGTGTGCGCTAACAAAATTAAGCATGTCCGATGTCGGAACTGGTTTCTTTCAATGAATCGGTATCTTTATCGGATGAATGCGTTGTTTACTTTACTTAAATAAAAGATGTACTTTCTGCGTGTTCGATGTTTTGTAAGAATCTTGGAGATGTACAAAATGTACTTATGTATTAGAATAGGGAAGTCTATTGTATGAACCAGTAGCTTAGCTAGATATTTTTGAAAGTTTAATCAATTGTACACTTAATATTAGTAGCACTTAATGTTTATATAACCAGCGGTTTTATCTCATATGGTAATTTTATAGCGCAAAACAAAAAGTATCCATATTTTTTGGATACACGAGCTATGTAGCATTAAAACATTTTTCAAATCAGTCCAGCAGATTTTGAAATCATCACCTCCAAACAAACAAACTCTTCAGTTTATAACATTACAGTATAAATTATTATCTTCCCTACTAATAAAGCATATTATTCCAGTTACATGCTTTCTCTGTATTAAGGTAACTGCTGAGGCAATATTACAACATATCAGATAGTACTGAGGTTAAGGTGACTATAGACAGCCCAATTTCACGCTCAATCAGAGCGATTGATTCGGTAATTGATTGGACCTTGTTCCTGGTGTATTATTTATAGAATTGTCTTTCCTACTTAACAGTGTAATGTAAGCTAAGATTGGGATACAATAAGTATCCGTATAATTATATTTGTCTATGCTAGGGTGGCATTACGGAGCGTAAAAATTTTTTAGAACGTTGCAAGACATTTTGACGGGTCTTTAGAATTGAGGAACCGATTTAGAAAATTTAATCTCCACAGGTATCTGTGTATAATAAATGTGTGTGAATAAAGCGGGCAAAGATACAAAATTGTAGAAAAAAAATGAAAAAAAGCCATCAAAACTATTTAGTAACACAGGTCTCGATAAAAGTTTCAGATTCATTAAAATTATCTTTCTATTGTTAACTTGCGCAATATTTCTCTAGGCTCATTGTACCTAAAAAGCCCTAATTGAACAACAATACTTAATTACAAAGATTTCAAGACAAGAAGGTCAGACAGGTAACTAACATAAACTGCTTTTTATCACGCACTTGAGTTCTTTAATTAAGTAGAAATAGAATAGGCTAGACAGGATATACTTAATTTACGACTCATTAACTGCCTAGCCTTTTCCCAACTATGTTGGGTCCGGCTTCCAGTCTAACCGGATGCAGCTGAGTAACAGTGTTTTACAAGGAGCCTTTCTGACCTCCTCAACCCGGGCCACCCAATAGGTACCCCTTAAGACTGGTTGTCAAATTTACCAGCTTCTGACTACCCGTAACGACTGCCAAAGACGTTCAAATGACAGCCGGAACCTACGGTTCATAGTGCTCTCCAAATTACTGTCATTGGTGTGTAAGTTATACTTAAAACGTACCTGCATACAAACTTTGAAAAGTTACATTGGATCTTGCCTGAACTGCAATCGAATCCATGAACATACTTAAGAGGTTGCACTCTATATCCATTTGTAACATCTTTTATACCTATATCATGCAAATAAATGATTTGATTTGATTTGTTGGTTCTTTACAGAATTTACGTCTAAGCGTTTCAAAAGCAAATTTTTTTAAACCGTTTTGCTGTGCCTGTAATTAGAAATATAGCGTCGTTTTGAACTGCGGAGAGCGCGTTAAGACAGCTCTTGTGTGTGCCTCGGTGAATATGTGTCAATGGCTCGTTGCAATGTTTGTATGACGGTGCATTTTTCAACACATATGTTTTGTTTTCTTGGGCTTGTAACACGGTTATGACGTAGTAGACATAAATATAGAATGATAAAAGATATTTTGATGATACAATAAGCTTTTGTCAGTGGTTTGTTCTCGTGCACCCTGAAAAAGTAGACTTAAGCCATCTTGTACTAGCCGTTTTCTCGCGCTTTACTTACTACCCGTACCGGAATAAAATATAGCCTATGCTACTCGGGAAGAACAAGAATTCCAAAAGTGCAAGATTTTTTCAAATCGATTCAGTTCTTGCGGAGCCTTTAGGGTGCAAACAATCAAACTAGTGCAACTAGTGTGACGTTTCATATGAGCCTGCAATGGCCTATTTGAAATAAAAACATTTCTTCTCTTTATTATATTAGTACGTAAGTATAGAAGTATAGATTAGATCGGTCTATTTCACGAAGTAATTAGTAATAATAAATTGGGTTACAGATACCGTATCTCATACTAGTTTGATTATGATTAATTCGATATCGGAAACTTCTCCTGATATTTCGGAAGCTATGAATCTACCTCAAAGTTTGGTCCTCACGTAAAGAGAAAAAATGCAAGAAAGTTTCAGTAGAAAAACTTGGATGTAATGATTATACGGAAATTGTACAATTCGATAAGGAAATTGTGATTGGACCGTGTTCTAAATAGAATTGAATATATTTTGAATACACATGAAAAATAATATCATGTTCTCAGAAGAACCTCTTTTAGGAAGGCTTGACATAAATAATATAGGTAGAATAAAATGTTTCAATATCAGTCATGACGGTTCTTATGTTTAAATTTTATTTATAGATATGCTAGAACTAATCTTCTTTGGTCTGTACATGAATCGACGCAGCACGTCTTTTTTTATTCTTCTTTGCTTGACGTCATCTCATGACTACTAAATAACATTAATTATAAACCACACCTAAAAAAGTGGTAAACATATTATACTAACCAAATAAAAGTTTCTTTTATTCTCTACCTTTATACTGTCGACTGAAAAAACGCACTTGAGAAACACAGCACAAATTTTCTTTGCATTCCATTCCAACAATTGTTGCACTTCAAAAAATAAACAGCTAACTATTATTTGTTTCCAACAGCAACTTAATTCCTGACTCTCTCCGGTCACATTCCCGTCTTGTAGCATGTTAAAATTCTAAGTAAAAAACGCTGAGTTCAACTCAGTTTGTATGCACAGCACATACTTATCTGAACGCCAGCGAGCTTGCTAGTTGCGAAAAATCTACGCTAAAATCTTCTTTTAGTTGGTTCTGAACACGGAGGAAGGAATTAGCGGAGGTGCTATAAGGATGGTAGGTCAGACACCTTCTTGTAGGTCAAGTAACGTACGATAACGAGGCGTTGAGGTTCCTTGTCAAGTCAAAATCAATCTGTCAAAGATTGATCGTGATTAACTAGTGATTTTATGTTGAATTGAATGGGCGGGTTCCATTGAAGGCATAAAGGAGAAGCTAGTAACATTCCTCTTCCGTTGAACACACAGTTTGGCGCGTAACTGTCTTAGGAGATTTTGCGTTATGACATCTCCGATAGTCATTTGTTTCTCCATGATTCTGTACATGTGTGAGTGTTGTTTGTTAATGTGTTCGTACGTGTGTGAGATAATGCTGATCTCTAGTTTATGGAGACGAGACTTTATTTGAACTGCATTTTGCTGGCTGAGTTTGAATTTGGATTCTGTTTATTTTTTTTGCTGATTATCGCATGGTTTATCTGTTTAGTATTTTGCGATAAAACATTTTATCACTGTAGGAAATGAAATCCGTACTAAAGCTACTATTTTAAAAAACTTATTTTAAAAAAGTTTATTTAAATATTTGACTTTAATCATTATACTGCAGGTATCATCATCATCATCATCAGCCTATCGCAGTCCACTGCTGGACACAGGCCTCTCCAAGTGCACGCCACTGAGATCGATTTTCGGCTGCTCGCATCCAGCTCCTGCCAGCCGCCTTGCGCAATTCATCACTCCACCGTGCCCAAGGACGTCCTACACTACGTTTGCCGAGTCGTGGTCACCACTCTAGAACTCGTTTACCCCAACGGTTATCGGTTCTTCGGCTAATATGGCCAGCCCACTGCCACTTCAGCTTGCTGATTCGGTGGGATATGTCGATGACTTTGGTTCTGCAGGTATAGTTGTTACCAAACTTAATGGCGGTTTGCAACTAAATTCAGAGTACAAGTATGCAATGTGACTTTGCCGTTGACTCAACTTGAAACGCGAAATTCTGAGCTACATACGGATTGCATTTTCTTTGACCTTAATTTTCTCCGTACTAGGCTGGTCCCTGGATTTCAGTCTAGTCTCCCATAGTTTTAACAAAAAACAATTATAAAAAACCTGCTTTACACTTCGGGGAAAACTAGCATTATTTCAACGCACATATTTAAAATAACAATTTCATCTTCCAAGAACTATAGATTTAAAAATACAAGGTACACTTTTTTAAAAGCATAAAAAAATTGAATAAAAATGCAATGTCAGAGAGAAAATATAAAATAGTTTAGTTTTGAAAGCAGTTTACCAGGGATGCTCATTAAATGGCTTTATCGGAACAGTGGAGGTCACTAATTAGTCGACTTTATCTATGAGAGAACGGAAAATGTATTGGCAAACTGAAATATTAGTTGTATTGAATAGTGTTTGAATTGTACCTTTGTGCATTAAGGCAATTATAGAGCTTTGTGTATTTTGTTATTGTGGCAAATATTTACTTACCTTTCAAACTTCAATTCGCTCCTGAATTGATTGTTTCTAAAAAACTTCAAGTTTTATTGATATTTAAATAAGGAAACCACGGTCTACCATGCTAGATATATTCATTTTTCTTTCTTTCATTCCACTGCTGGGCACAGGCTTTCTCTCACATGGAGAAGGATTGAGCGTTAACCACGCTTAAAGCGGTCTGTTGATTTCTGACTTTGTAATCCAGGTTTCATCTTTATTTAGCCATTGGTGTTCAAAATATACTTAGAAAGTACATACAAACTTAGATTTTATTTTGGCATTTTCCTGATTTGGAATCGAACCCACACACTCATACTTGAGAAGTTGATGCTTTACCCACTAAACAACGACTAACATGGTCATAGATCACATTAATTAACCATACATATATCATAGTAATGATTTCAAATTACCTCTGCCGTCAACATTACAACGTAACTTGGTCAAATTAATCTTACTTAAGTACTGCAGTTACAAAGTTGGTCGTTACTGGACGAAACTGCAACTAATATACTACCGTCTGATATTAAATGATTTACTGCCAACTCACTTATATGCATTAGAGAACTTGTGGCTAGATGGCACTGGAGAAGTTTGTTGTGATAAGAAATTCATCATGTCGGTTAAGGCAAAATATTCATTTTCGGCAACTATGTTAAGAAAAAGATAAGGATTTAAATCGTACTGCGTTTGGATTTAAATCGTAAATTATTAGATTTTTAACTATAAAAGTGTTCGATTGTGTGTCACCCGGTAAATGAAGTCATGATAAAAAATATCGTCAATGATTTGTTTGTATAAAGTCTATAAAGGCTTCGAAACTACTGAACCGATTTCGACAGATATTTTACTGTTGTGAAAACTATACTGTACCCGCGTGACATAGGCAACGTTTTACCCCGATTACGCGAAAAATGATTATAATACCAAGCTGTCCTATTTTATAATTCAATTTCTTAAAAAGAGTTTCTTGCCAGCTCTTTCCAGGAGAGACGAACTTTTTGGAACCGTGTAACTTGTGTGACGTTTCAAAGAAGTTGCAAAGCTATTTGAAATAAAAAAACATTTGACTTTGAATTTTTTAACTTATTTATTTCACACTTACTTTTAAAACCAGTAACATTTTAGTCCAGTATCAACGTAACACTATCTAGCTGGTCGATTCTGCGTGATCGCTCCACATACCTCGGGCTGGCGTCCGTCGCAATAACTCAGCAGGAAGCACGCCAATTGATTTTAGGACTGCACCAACTGCATCCGCATCGTATTGCCAAGAATTCACACGTTCCTGTGTAGAACTAGGCGTTTTCTGCGGAAGTGCTTGCATTTTGATGAACTTTATTTACCATGATGACAATATGCTATATCTTACTTCTCTTCTTCATCATCTGCCTATCCTTTTCCCAACTATTTTGGGGTTGGCTTCCAGTTTAACTGGATGCAGCACATGCACTTACCTGACCTCCTCAACCTGTACCCGGGCAATCCGTTTATTATCATCTCTTCTTCTCCTTCTAACCTAATAGTAAAATCAGGATTGACGGTCAACGATTTGGTTATGAACGCATTACAGACATATTAACATAAGTCAATAAGTACCTCTATAGTAAGTTGTGGTTTAACCTAAAATGCAATATACTTAATCAAACACTTTAATTTTAACTCGTAATAAATAATGAAATTAAACAAACACCAACCACGAATAACATACCAAAGGACGGATTGACCCATTTATGTAAATATACCAAATGTTTATATAACTCAGTAGATAAATAAAACTTTATATTAATGGATTCGTAAAGTGACCACAAAACAGTCTGCCCCTTTGATCTCTAAGTTACAAAAAATAAAATTACAATTTCTCGAGTAAAACATGCATTATCCACAATACATATGTATACGCAGGGATAAGTGGATTTACTTAAATATTAAATATAGTATCTTTAAAAATATAGAGCAGTAAAATGTCAAGAATATCGAAATATGTTACTTTATTTCTTATGCGTGACACGAGTATGTATTAATATCTATGGATGTAACATTTTCAGTCGATAAAACGTATCGGCTCTATTATTTACTAATATAGCGATGACAGTTTCTAAGCTTTCCACTACACAAGTATACATATAGGAAGCGTAATTCTAGTAATTAGATGCAAGTGTACGACAAATAGTTCTGTTTTGTGATTTCTTTGTTAACTAATTAAACAATCGCATTTGATGTGTTTGTAACGTTTCTACTAGGAAACCGCTGTTTCGATTAGAATATGTTACATTTTATGGTGATGCTTCAATGGATCCTCAAAAGCCTAATAATAAAAATAATAGCCTGAGGCTCAAGAATATTTCGAAAGAGTACCTGCGGCCCTGGACTTCGAAGACGAAGGAATGAAAAAAAGCTGGAGAAATTCGTCCACCTACCAAAAAAAGGGATTTATCCAAAACAGAGCAAAAACCGAGCGAAAGACCTAGTACAAAATGAAAAACACATACTGTAGTAATTCTATCCCATATTTTATGTTGACCCAGTGTTTGAGAAGGGTATAATTTTGTCAAGCAAACTTATTTATGTCTAATACTGTGCGAATAAAATGTTATAAGAAATGTACATTAAATAGTTAGTTTTAGTAATACGATAACATTTATAGCGGTGTTCTTTAGTTTTTGTTTTAATATAAGTAAGTTTTGGCCGACTAACAGTCTGCGTATTAGCGGTATAGGATTACATTAGAATTAATGTTCTGCCGTTTTTATTTTTTTGTTGAAGAATTACAATAATGTTTATTAACTCGGGTTGCGTTGTGTGTTTAGGGTAAAATATGTAAAAAGAAACAAAAACAGTGTAGTTAAACGTTGATATTGTAACGTTGTACCTACTTGCTATTACTTGAAATGGTGATTATTTAACACAAAATATCAGGTGAAAATATCATATTACTAAAATATCCCGGTAAACGTAAACAAAAGAGTAATTGATGATAATGACGTAAATATGTAGATACATATAAGGAAACATCCTTAAAATTGGCGTTCGACGAGAACAGTTAGTGTTTTGTTTCAAAACAAGCATAAACCACAGTTTAAATTATCTTATAAACAGCTGTGAAGCTACGTACTAGCGTTCGTAACAATTCACACACACGCACAGGTAGCTTCACAACTGTGTAGAAGTGAATACTTATATCTATACTAACGTGCGTATTAACATTCAAAATATGCATCATTTTACCCCAAAACTAGATTATGTAGTAACCATAACCGAGGTATCGGATGATATATAACATCGGTTACACTCAAAGGTTGAAAACCAACCCAGCAATAAAAAACACTGAGCAAGCGGGTCCGTCTCGGGTACCGAACATATGTGGGCCGTGTCAATCTTGGGACGATACAATGGATTTTTGAACGAAAAGGGAAATAAAATTAATTGAAGTATGAAAATAGGCTTATTATAGGCTTATTATAATACTTAAGGCATTTATTTGTGCTAACCACGGGTCGAAAATTGATTCCGGATAACTCAAAAAAGTATAATCTTTATCTGTTTTTTGGTTGTACCTTCTTCTTCTTCTTCTTTCGTGTCGATGACATATCTTATAGTGAGACTACACTTTGTCAGCCCAATATGGTTGTACCTGAAATAAAGAAAGTGCTAATGTTTATTCAGTAAGATTTTCGATGTAAAGCGAATACTTCTTCCACCACTGTACGGAAATAGACTCATACATTTAATGATAACAAAGCATTACATAAGTACTCGATAAAAAAAAGAATCCAAAACAACACACTGGCGCAACTTTCTATCCTGAATTACAACTTCTAAGTGGTTCAGGGCTATGAACAGAACCGCGTTATCAGTCCTCTGGGGGGTCGTAACAGACTAAAGGATTACACCTAAGGGAAACCAGTTCCCCACAATGTACACTGCTACTAAGTTGCGTCTTTCAATTAAATATTAAACTCACCATTCCAGAATATATATTGTCTTTGTGTTCCTTTGATCCGGAGCAAAGGACCAATTTATTTGGTCCTTCCATTCCGTTTAATATATCAAGATAATTATTTATTACTAATTAATTAATCATAGGCAACCAAGCAGTAAATTAGACCGTGTTTAACTACCAAATTAAATATTTTATCGATATTAAACGGCATTTACTTTAAAGCTAGAATAATTTTCTCTATAATTAGCAATATAAGTTCAATTGGTACCCATTCAAATAAATTAATTAAATACATTTATACGTCAAATATTTACTTGAAAAAGTAAATTATGCTTCATAGCTGAGCGCTGAAAGTTTCAAAGCCGCAATTTAATTTCAGAGTACATCATCCTGCGAAAAATTATTCCACGATTCAGTATATTTTCAGTGAGAATGTATAAAATTCAGGCTCCATTTAGCTTCGTTTAACTACTGGCCGAGTAAGCTTACCGTGCTAAATCAGGAAGCGTCAGTATTTGTACTTGGTCATTTTGTAACCCTGTCTCATTTTGGGTGTCCGAAAACCCACATGACATTAAAATTTACCTTACTATTGCGATTTTGCTGGTACCTGTGATATGTCACTTCGCTTGAATGGCTATACAAATGCTGATCTTCATTTGTTATGCTTCAGTTTGTTTCTGAGCTTGTGGCTAAGTCAAAGCCGCTCGGATTGGCCAATCATATGGTTAAGCAACCCTTGGCGCGGTCGGTCCGTAGATGGGGAACTTCTTGTCATGACGAGATCTTCCGTGTTTCGGAAAGCACGATAAACTGTAGGCCCCAGCTATGATTTGAAGAGCTTTGGTAGTCGTTATGGGTAGGCAAAAGCCAGAAAGTCTGACAAGTCTTATAAGGGATATTAAGTTGGCCAGCTAACTGGGTTAAGGAAATCAGATACATACTCCTTGAAAGACACTTGGACTCAGTTGCAACCGATAAGACTGGAAGCTGACCCCAACAAAAAAAGGGGTTGGGAAAAGGCTAGGCAGATAAGTAGGTTTCTGAATGGTCAGGATGTCCAATTGATACTCCGGTCATGTAAGACGACAATGATATAAAGCTTTTTATTTCGGGTTAAAAAAATAAACACACTCGTGGCAATGTCACGCCTTTTTGTGCTAACATTGTACAATGTTTTGCATTTAAAAGTGATGAATGAATGTACACAACCCATAAGACATTACTTTTAGCTGATTTTCAAATTCTAAAAAAGAAAACAGTAAACTGCATGTTCTATTTTTTAATTTATAATGACAATATGATCATAAAATATTTTAACAAGCTTTGATGAAAAAATACCTTTTATTAATTTTATAATAGCATAGAATGTAAACATCGAATAACATTTTAATGAAAATAAAGGCATAAGAATCCATTAGTCCATTAGTAGTGAGAATTCATATTATTCACAAAGAATATTTATTTCAGTGAGCCATATCAGCACTTTTAAATGGGTCATGTTAGTTTTTTTTGTTTGTAAGAGAATCTTGCTAATTCGATATTATGAACGAGAAATTCTGATATTTATAAATATTTATTTTATTTTTCACGTGGATACTCCAGTATTACTAAGGGGAGGCCATCCACCAACATACATAAGTGACTCGGGAGATGATGATGACGTGGATACGCGATCCACCAGTCTTATCAAGGTGTATTAGGTTGCCAAGGTAACTGGGATAAGGAGGTCTGATGCACAGTCGCTCCATGTAAACACTGCACCAGCTGTATCCGATGAGATTGGACTCCAACCCCAAACATAGTTGGTTAAAACTAGGCAGGTGAGATGATTAGTTTACCTTTATTTATTCTTTATTGCACACTTAACAATAAATATATAAAGAATTAAGACAGTTTATGTACAACGGCGAGCTTAACCCAGAATTGGGTTCTCTTACAGCCAACCTTAAGCCATAGAGAGATTTAGATTTAAGCGATAGTGGTAGGGCAGATTAAAAAGTGCACAACAAATATTAATAACTAAATAAAAATATCAAATCACAAATACCTTTCCAAACCTTTATCAAATAAATTCCACAAAAAAAGCCTAAAATAAAGTTAAAACAACAGTAGTACCAGATATTTCCATTTAAATAAAGCTAAAAGGATTGTGCTGTTAATTCAAACGGTAAAGATACATAATACTGGGTCCATTTAATACGCCATTGCTTTGCCTTGGGCGAGCAAAGACGGTAAGACTCTTACACCCGTATTTATAAAGAAGTAAAAGTAAGTACTTGAGTAAAAGTAATTACTTAAGTAACGATTTGTCTTCTATAGTTAAATAATTGGTCAAACTTAGAACTGTCAAAAGTTAGAATTCTCAGCCAAGTAATAGTCACCATTTCCTTTACTAAAGCACTACTTTGACGTTATTTGAATAAAAAATGGACGCTTTGGATAGTATCGAAGCGGTTTTTGCTGTTGTAGACAATATAGATGATAATATATTAGAGGAGATAGAAGTTGCTGAACCTAGAAATCCCAAAGTTTACTTTCGTGATGTGGATCCATTTCATGACTATTTGGAAGATTGTTTTAAAAAGAGATTTCGTTTCACCAAAAGTGTTGTGAGACATGTTATTTTACCGAGAATTGAAGACACTTTACAATCAGAGACACAAAGAGGGCTTCCTTTAACTCCACTGTGTCAGTTGCTAACTGCTTTACGTTTTTATGTCACTGGAAGCTTTCAGATTGTATGTGGAGATATCATGCATATTTCTCAATCGACAGTGTGTAATATAGTGAAGAGAGTTAGTAGAGCATTGGCATTGCTAATGCCAGATTTTATTAAGTTTCCTGCAAATTTGAGGAAAACAAAGGATGATTTCGAAAACCTTGGTTGCATTGGCAGTGCACCTGGACTGAAAAATATTGTAGGAGCAATCGATTGCACCCACATTAAAATCACCAAGCCTAGAGGTATTCTTCATACAGAGCAGTACCGGAACAGAAAAGAATATTTTTCATTGAATGTGCAAGTAGTTGGTGGCCCTAATTTGATGATATATGCAGGCAGTAGGTACACATGATAGCCGAATTTATAGAAACTCGCGTTTAAATATAAGGTTATGCAATAATGAAATTGATGGGGTGTTACTTGCTGATGGAGGATATCCTTGCACTAGGTAGGTAAATAATAGTATAGTAATATTTTATTATTATTCATAAACAACATTCATTTAAAACTAAAACTGTATGAAATTGTTTTAAGCTTTCACGGTTTGAACTTTAAACTAATATTGTTATTAATTACTCAAAAAAAAAAAAAAAACAATCATGGAAGATATCCCATAACAATATTAGTTTATAACTGTATGAATACTATGTCGACTATTACTTAAGCATTTGCTCAAGTAAGTAACGTGTGTTACTCAACTATAGAATGAGATTTTGTATTTAAGAATTCTAACCATAAGTAATGACTTAATTAAGAAATTACTTAGCAACAAGTAACTACTTCTTTATAAATACGGGTGTTAGAAATGTTAGTCTTTGTAAAATACTTGAAGGGTCTAAGAAATGATACAGTTTATATTCCATTTGTTTACATACAAAAGGAAATGATATGAGAAGAGGCAATGTTGTTTGTTAAATTATGCCTTATACATAAGCTATTAAGAAAAAAAAAAATTTTTTTTTGGATATGTGTGTGTCTATGAAGATTCTTGCCGGTTCTTTACCATAAGTTTTTTATTCCTATCTTTAGAATAGTGTAGCTTGCTTGACGCTTTTGTAGGCCTATCTTAGTTGAATACATAGTTATCATAATTAACTTCTAATTACCACCAATATTATATTGGAACACTACAACTAGTGATTAGCGTGTTCAAACAAACAAAAAACATGCTCTTACGCTTCGCAATATTAGTATAAATTACCTGAAAAACATTCCCTAAACACACAGAACGCAAGAAAACTATCCTCTTACAAGACAAGAAACAAAGTCATAATACGAAAACAAGTATAAAAGCGAAACAATGTGTACAATTTAGAGCGAAAACGACGTAGTACATAGAAAATAATAAGAAGCAGACATATAAACATTGGCCGTAATAAAAGTCCTCGGGAGCTGTACCAGCAACGGACAGTTTTAAATTGTGTCAAAGTATAGATGAACGCGGAACTAACACAGATGCGACGGTGTATTATTTTGTGCCTAATATTTGTTATGCACATAGAGGATAGATAAAGTGTTTGGGTATTTTTTAAAATGACTATTTAATCTTTTATTTTGTATAAATAATTGGTAAAACTAATTGTTAGACTATAACTGCCTCCGAATAGGACAATCAAACGACAATATATCGACTGCTAAAAATATAACAGCGCTATGCGCTGCTATCATTTTTGACAACGACTAGTGTGACTGTTTAGTAGCCAAACCGCAATTTTTTATTTAAGAAAAAAAATGAAGTCTATCCGCAATTTTTTGTTCAAGAATAAACACTTCACACTTTAGCGAAGCAACTTCAAAACAGGAAATATCCAACTATTACAAATGACGCGTCTGCAAAACTTACTCTATGTCAGACGGAAGGAATGCACAATTATAGTGTATGCTATTAAAGGAAATATTTCACTTCGGTCCAGCCAGGGTTTAGAGCTGTTGGATAATTGCCAATCCTGTGTGATTGTTGGAGAAGAACATTTATTTTTGACATGCTACACTGAATAAGGACCAAATGTTGCCCACAATGAGAATTTCTTCCGTTTTGTAGGTCTGTTTATTTAATTTGTAGCGTGGGACTTATGTAGGTAGAATTTATGAAATTACCAACTGTAAAGAATTACCGTCGCGTTTTGTGGTAAGCCACAAAAACTTTTAAACGTCAGTTTAACACCTGTCTAAAAAAATTACAAATTATGACGTTGAAATAAGGTCCATTTTGCAGCCGCACATTTTTTAGACAAGCGTTGACACATGTTTAAGTTTTTGTAGTAATACCATTAAGGTTTAGTGATAAAGTACTGGCCTCTCAAGTAGAACGGTGCGGGTTCGATTCTAAGTCAGGCAAGTATCAATGTGTCTTTTGGCTTTTGATGACTAACTACTGGAGAAAAAAAACATCGAGTAAACAACTTTGAAATAGACACTTCGCACTAAGCAAGCGTGGCAATTAGTGCCCATTTCTTCTCTGTATAAGAAGAGGCCTGAGCCCTGCTGTAATGTGAGTGAGTCATTAAAAAGGGCTGATGATCATCATTGAAAGACGCGTCAACTCTTTAATAAGGTAGCTGTAAAGATATCTTCTTTTTATTTAAGACTAGCCGTTTTACCGCGGTTTCGCCCACGTCCCTTGCGAACTACAGTCCATATACCGGGATAAAATATATTTTCTGTTACTCGGGAAGGGTGTAGCTTCCTAACGTTGAAAGAAATTTTTAAATCAGTTCAGTAGTTTTGGAGCTTTTAACGTACAAGCAAACAGACCAATAAAATATTTCCTCATAGGTAAGCACATGATTATATACCGCGGCTACTTGGTATTTTGTACCAAAATAATAAAATAAGGGTATTTTTAGTCTCATGTCGTGCAAATAGCTTTAGTCACAGGATCAGTAGAATTAATGTTAGCTTAGCATGCAAAAGGATAGGAAGCCGATACTTATAAAAGGTATCTTCTATATTCACGTTAATAATATCTCTGTATTTTCCTCTTCTCTCCTTACATAATTGTTATATAGGTAAAAATAACTTAGCATGTCCTGTCAAAGTGTGTGTGTCGCGCTTTTTTGTGAAAATGGCTGAACACTTTGCGTTAAAATTTTATGTTAATTAACAACATTAATAAAATGCTTCTGCAGGTATAGGTAATAATGAGTCGTTCATATAAATAGTAAAGACAGAGTTAAAAATAATAATTGCAGCAATTTCAAAAAATACAGATTTAGGTAAAATATGCTTTTCAATTATATGAAAAATCTGTACGGATAACACAATTTAGTACTTTCAGTGCCATTATTGACTTGCAAATAAATGGGAAAAGCAATTTATTAAATCCACCGATTCTTGGCAATAGTGAAACGGTTCGGAAAACTATTTCATTCTGCAGCCATTGTTATTTGCGTTTACTATCCAATATTTTAATATCGGTTAGATGTGATCTGACATAAGCAAATAAAAATCTTTATGGGCACAGACAAACAAATTTTCATGAAAATCACTTTTCAATAATACTTAATTTTAGATAGACAGTCTCATCATCCTCCGAGCCTTTTCGCAACTATGTTAGTGTCGGCTTCCAGTGTAACAGATGAGTACCAGTGCTTTACAAGAAGCGACTGCCTATCTGACCTCCTCAACCCAGTTATCCGGTCACCAATTTTGGATAGACAATGATCTTGCAAATATTCCATTAAAAATCAAGGAAATTAGTACAATAACACTTGCTTCTGCAAGCAGTTTCACTGAGCGCACGTCTTGAAAGAGCTAATTCGCGAACCCGGATAAAAAGAGCACACTACAGTTTTTCTCAATCAATGAGCTATCTGACAGCGAAATATTTTTAACAAATGCTCATTCACTATAATACAGACCCGTGGCACAAAATTCGATAGGATTTAGACGCCATTACATTATTTTTTTGACAAATAAACTGTATAGCTTCAGTAGTAATAGTAGAGATTTAAAATTATGCAAATACGATTTTCCAGGTGACCTAATTTTATAAAATTCAAGTGAAGACTAGCTTGTAAGTTAAGAAACCAGCTGCCAAGGCTGTCTGATACTTGTCATCTCCGTAACTTGACAGACTTGAGGGTAAACCCCGAATCTGTTTGAAGTTATTTTTAAACCCAATAATTTAACGGCGTGGTTAAATTTAAACTAATTATAGCTAGAGAAAGAATTTTATAATTGGGTTTTAGTAGAATTGTTGTTTTATTAAGCTGTATGATTGGTCAAATGTTATTTAAATACATTTTATTTATTTCATTTATTTAAATTAATGTATTTAATGTTAAAGTTATTATATTTCGCGAGTTCAAAGGTGAAAGTTGGTCTTTACAACTGTTTGAAAACCTTGTCAAGTTTTTGAACAAAAATTCTACCCATTTAGAAAAGTAGTGTCTTCTAAGAAAAGTTCAGAATTCGTATTTATTATTTTTATTTACTACAGACAATACGCAGAACTGAAATACTGTAAACAGACACTAAGAATTTTCAAGGAAAGCCTTGAGTTTTCGAAAAACCGTTTCTTAGAAAATTCATTTATTTTTCTTTTGAGTTTGCAGCTGTATTTTCCTTGTCCATATTTTCAGCTTTTATAGTTCAAATTCTTCATCATATTCCAGACATAAAATCTAAACATATATTTATAAAAATATTCAGTAAAACCATACTAATATACTCCTATATCTCAAAACATGAGCATATTTATATAACGTGGTCATAAAAAAACTGCATAATTTTCTCAATTTTACAACTTATTCAGTATCTCTTCATAGACGTAAGCAGATCTATAAAAATGTAGTAGAGGGTTCATTGACCCCAGTACTTGGCACTGAACTCGTAAGACTAGCGTACTACCATGGACTTAGCAAAAAAACATCACTTGAGTGTAAACAGTTTTGCTCAGTTTGATTAAATTGCTTAGATAGAGGTTAAAGTACTGTCTGGTTTTTGATGTTGCAGTAATTAATTTACAATTTAAGTACGATTTTATTGCTGTCTGAATTGAAAAATAAAAGTGGTAAATTCAGTTTTAAGGTAAATATTTTTTTCATGTAGAAATTGCAGGTTTTTAATTTGCAATTTTTAATGTTTCTATAGTCTATACCTAAATCTGTATCAGATTTAAGGTAAATATGTATCAGATTTAGGTAACTAAAAAAGCAAGCAAGTCTCATAGAGAACATTACGACTGCCCACGACTGCCCACATCCGATAAATCGGTGAACGATTTTTGTAGGAGAAAAATAGAACAAACTGATAGCAATAGTGCAACGCACATGTCCTACAAAAAGTCTTGGGCGGGCCTAAAAAGTTACAGTCCGAAAAAGACTTAGTTTTTGTTTTAAGAAAAACTTAAAAGCTAACAAATAAAATTATGGACCACCCTATATCTACATCACCATAAAAATGCATGCTCCACTATTCCGAAAGACAAACTGTTATGAGATATACCAGCGTTCTAAATTCAAAAATACCATAAAAACTGGCCATAAATCCAGAGATTGGTAACGAAGCGTAAATCGGACCGTTGTTCTACTGATTTATAAATCACACCTCGATTTCGAAAATGGAAACGTCTAACAAAGATACCGATTGTAATTCGTTTCCTAGCGTCACAGATTCGTAAAATGAATTTGCTTGATTCAAATTTGGAATATCGATTTGTTTTATCTGTGTAAGATTTTTTTTTCACGCAGTTTTATAAGTTTTATCTTTAACCTCCGTGGTTTTATCCCGTTTTATTATTTCAAAAGATATTTGAAAGACGAGTGTTGATCTGATTAGAATTTGTTAAGCCGCAAAAATAGAAGTTGGATAGTAGCTTTGTATATTTTAAATGACCTGGATCTATTCGCAGGATAATCTCTCTGGGTATTTAACAGACTAGCTAAATCTTTTGGATGATCGCTCTAGAGCCTAGGTCATAATAGGTCACAAAACTTAACGACTAGGTACTTTACCCGTCACGAAAGACGTTTACAAAAATCGTTCAATAGAAAACAATACGAATTGTTTTGCTCACAAAACACTCAATCTTAGATTAGAACTAAGAACAATTTCTCTTACAAAGCAAGTTATTTGTAAACTATTTAACATAAAAAGGACCAGTAAAACAAAATGGCGAATGAATCCTTTATGTCTTCGTTCGGATGAGTGAGCACGCCCGAAATTCGAATGCGTTCGAAAATTGAACATTTTAAATTATGAGTGCAAGAACGTTTCGGTAATGGCTTTGGCGATTCAGATATTTGATGTTGGCTGCCAATGTTGGACGCCAATGTTTGCCGTTCATTGATTTTTAAGTTTATTTAGCTTTCCATCTTTACGAAGAATTGCTGCGTCTTGAATTATAAATGATAAAAATCGGAAAAATGCTTACCCAAAATATTTGCAGCGGGGTCAAAATAACGGCAAAAACCGCAAATTACTTTTAAGTATAATTAATCAAATTGTTCAATTAATACCGTAATAATATGTTTAATCTACTTAAATACAGAACCAGGAAATTAAAAGCTAATAAATACAATTTTACATCGTTAATTTCCGTAAAACATTAAATTCATATTTATTTTCGCCACAACGTCAATTTTAATGTCAAAGGGTTGATTACTGGATAATAAAGCTATTATTATATTTATTACTGGCTTTATTATGAATGACACTTTACAGAAATTATTAATTTCAATAAAACATAGAATGCATTTATATTCAGCATTTATTTTCAGTAGTATTTTGTTTTATTACACAACCAGACTATCGATTGTAGCAACTAAATTCATTATTTATTTATTTTATTTTTTATATATTACACTTTTTGCAAAAGGCGGACTTAACGCCTTAGGCTTTTTCTACCAGTCAACCTTTATGAAACCATTATGAAAGGTCTGAACATAACAAAAATATCAAAGAACTCAAAGAAAACAAGAATGCATGACTGATTGAAATAAAACAAGACGATCTCAATTTGTCGCGAGAGATAAAGATGCAAATAGCTGTCATTCCGCGCTCCCTTCGACGATACAAATTGAAAATACAAAACATTAACGACAAAAAATTAGGTTACACCAAACTATCAAGATTGCACTTCAAAGAAAACTAACCGTTTACGAGTCGAAGGAATCTCTCAAATATTTCACAGCAATAGATTAAAATTGATTAGTATTTTTATCACGTTCCACTAAATCCCCTTCCCGACAATCCTTTTAATTAAACATTAAAACATTCCTTGTCGCCTATTCCTGACTCCGAACGGATTTCAAACGTAAAACGGGCTTAATTACGCCTATTTCCCCCATAATTTACAACTGTGTAACTTTGGCCTGTTAAAGCTGCCTTTCGCATATTTGTTACTAAAAAAATTAACGAATTGTTGTTTTTTTTTGTTGTTGTTGAGATTAATGCATAGCGCAATACGGTCGCGAAATATTTTTATGGTGGACTGGCTAAAAATTATGGTATGTGGGTGGGGGGAGGGCCGGTCCACGCAAACTCGCTGCCATAACCTCTCTGGATGCCGCGACGGGCGACCGCGCGCCCTCTCGCCGAGAACTCCGCATTCGAATATCGAAAAAAATCGTTTCGAAAATTTCTGTTGGTGTTGTGTGCGTGTGAGTGACTTTTATGTGGATTTTTATGATGGCCGTGAGTGTAGTGTTGTTCTAAAGGAATCGCCGGTTCGTTCCATGGTAAGTATTTTGTATTATAACATCTCATTTCCCACGTTTTACATTTGGTATTCGTATTCGAGCGGTATCTTGCTTATTAACGTGGTAACGTTTTTTGTTATTATAATACTGTGGTATATTTTAAATAAATGTCACAGATAAAGAAAAAAATCGTGCCAAGACGAAATATTTCGGCAATACCTAGTTCAGTTGTATTATAGACCTTATGATTTTACTAAACTCTTGCCAATCATGATTCCGCAGATATTTTATGATTCATACGGTATACGCACATTCGTTGATCGTAAATTTTATGGGTTGTAACAGGAAAATGTCAATGAAATTCTTCGACGACGTAATTTTTTTGCCAAGGAATTAATTTGCCGGTGAATAAATTTCAATAAAGTAAATTAGAGAAGGGTCGTTTTTGTAGAAATATAATATACGTAAGACATTCAGATAATCCTAAATAAGGTTACGCCAAAAATATTTATATTACACCACGAACGTAATACCATTTCACTGTGAAAATATACGTCTCGTTCCAAAACCTAGAAGGAATATTTATTCAAATTACGTTTTCTCGCGCTGCTGAAAACGTCGTATTTGCGGGTGATAAATTATTTTTGAATTAATTTATTATGCCAAGTAAATGAAAAGACACGCATTTTTACTGGGACCTTTTAAATTTACTTACTCCTAAAAACATCACACCTTTTTGGGGGCAGTCGTGTGGAAATACAGCCTTGATCGTAGGCTGCTACGAAATATCGTAGCTCGTAGCTCGTAGGTGACCTCTACGACGTGCTACGACGGTTACTACGGCAAAAGATCTTATGGGTATAATGTCGGAATGCCTTCATTGATGTTAGGCGACTTCAATTGTTGTAATTAATGAGGGTTAACATAATTTATTATTGTAGCTTTTTAATATTGATTATTTATCTCTGAATAGAATTAACTTCTTTTTTTTTTTCATATTCCCTTTCAGCAATGATTTATTGCGTCATAATGACTGAATATTTTCTTAGTAATGTTTATATTTCAGTAACATTTTCAACAAAAATAATCTTGAGCTCTGTACAAACCAAGCCATTATAGCAGTCAATACTAGACTGTTATAAATCATATAAACATTCAAAGGAGACAAATGAACATGTAATTTGTCTACAGATAAAATAATTAATTAAAATGCAAAAATATATTTATTTATACTTAGGTCACTTAACTCTTCTTTCCTTTCTAATATATTAATGGTATTAAAATACTTTTACGCTTTAAAAAGGTTTGTCTAGATATATCAACTTATCTTTCTAGATATTTTAATTTAAAAAATAGCTTCATAGACAATTTAAGAAGAATTAAATATATTTTTTATCAAGGGATTCTAAATAATTACAATCCAGTTTATTTTCTTTACATAGCCAATTAGCATCGGGTTTAAAATGTCCTTACAGTATGATGATAACAATCAAGCTCTCCTCAAAAAAATACTAGCCTTCAAAACATATATTTTCATCAATTATTTGATAAGAACTATACAGACACTAGCTGTCAATTAAATTTAGTTTATCCGTTTCAGAGGCGCGATACTACATACAAACAAATAGATCTTCACTTTAATATGTACTTTTTCTTTTTTGTCGTAGGTTAAAAATAGATCAAACTAAGGCGGGCAATGACAGTTATTTCATATAATTATGTGAACAGAGCCAATTAATTGGGGTTCTATTTATTATAAGCTCGACACATGGCTCTCTATCTTGAATTTTATGACGACCACGTGAACAAAACTATTTTTAATATGTATTCTTAGCTTAGATATTTATTTTTGGAGAGCTGACGTATTATTTTATTCAACAGACAGTTTTTATAGGTAGTCAGAAGCCACAAAGACTGATAAACAGTCTTACCAAGGGGTATCAGGTTGCCTAGCGTAACTGGGTTGAGGAGGTCAGATAGGTGTAGGCCATGTAAAACACTGGTACTCAGCTGCTTTAAGTTAGACTGGAGTCCGACCCCAAATATATTTGGTAAAAGGGTTATGGCTGGGCATAAGCGAAGTTTTAGATATATTCATAGACTGTTTTTGTTAAGTATCAATTAATATTTTTAATGTATTATCCGTCATCGCTTTTTCACAGAGATAATTAAAGCAATTTATTACTACATCTTGGACTATTTTAGGCGTGTTATTGAACTATACTAATGCATTTGGTTTGGTTATTTTCATTCGGAGTAATAACAATAAAATGTGATAGTATATTTGTCAGTCCGTTTAATGTTTCCGAATGAAATAAGATTCATTATAGGTGTGTGTAAAATTGTAAGAAGCTGTTGGTACGTTTAGAGGTATGTTAAGCAACAAATATTAAAGTTTAATAACGTAATATTTAACGCAACAAATAGTAAGGTTTATTATTGTACGTTGCTTCAAAATTATCTTGATTATAAAATGTTTTTATTTTATTATTTTATTTAGTAATGAGTATCGGCAGAAGTGGTCATAGCAAAAACGTTGTATATTTTACCAAAGTACTATAATTTGAAAAGTTTATACACATTTTCCATATGTTTAAAATGTTTGTACCTACTCGATCGTATTAATAAAATGAACTGAGTTAGAAATCTCTCAGGAATTTGATTATATTGAATTCCTAAATACCCTCAGCGAAAGTTTTAACTAACAAGGCTGTTAGACCCCAATATACATTATCTATTCGTTGAAACAGAACCAACCCATTAGTTTCGAATAAGCTTATATAGGCTGAAGTTTCTACAACTTTATATTTTGGCATAAAAAGCAAATGTTGTCTATAGAAAGTACGGGAATACGAAAACATTGGCGAATAACATGCTCCTTAGATAACACGACACGATCGCGTTATAAACAAAATATACGAAATTTTTACTCTGTACGTTTTTCGTATCTTTGAAATATTAACACCGAAGAGTTTACATCATTTTTTGCCGCAACTGTTGGTACGTATATTTACATATTTTCTTATCTTTTTCCTTAGACCGTCGGCAGACACAGTTGTGTCTAAATACGATGCCAAAATTTTTGCATACAATTTTGCGCTTTTAATTAAATATTTTTCTTGGCCTGGTTTTGGAGAAATCTTTTGTATTTTTAACGTTGATTGCGTTAAATGCTGTTTTTGTTACTGAAGCGACTGTTTGATAAAACTTTCTTGTTTCCTCCTGGCTTCTTTCTGAAAGAGTATGAATTAAACCTTGTTATAACATACTAGCCGTTTTCTCGTGGTTTTACCCGCGTCCTGTGGTAACTACTGCCCGTACCGGGATAAAATATAGCCTATGTTACTCGTGGATGATGTAGCTTTCGAATACTGAAAGAATTTTTAAAATCGGTCCAGTAGTTTTTAAGCCTATTCATTACAAACAAACAAACAAAGTTTTCCTCTTTATAATATAATATAGTATAGATAGTTTAGACAAAGATTCTTTTATTTTACTTTTTTGAATATTCAAATTAATATTAGAATGATAAAGATCGATAATTCAAAGGCCATATCGAACATCGTAATTTAAATCTACTTACCAAAAAATAATATCCGAAACGATAAGGACCAAAAACATCAGTTCAATTTAAAACGATTCGAAACGAAATGATTTATAACCGATTCAGATAATCGGTTTAGATAAAAAAATCGTGGCGTTCGTTAATTTAGTTTGGAGAGCGATTTCAGGTCAATCGCGTTTTAGTTTTGAGTTGGAGCTTTGTGGATCGAAGGACCATTTCGGCAGGAGATTTCGCTCCACAAAATGGTACCATTAGCCCCGCTCATACAAATATTTGGTGTAGAATTTTTCATGATCGCTGTAGGGTTAAACCCCACAATAGGAAGGTGTGTTTGCTCAAACATTTTTGTGACAGGTTAAGGGATAATAATTTGGAAAAATCGGGATCATGCTTTGTTGTGTACTGTTTGGTGTGAAATTTTATTTTGGTTTGGCTTTGCGAGTGTAGGTTATTGTCGCCCTCGAGTAGAAAAAACAGCCAGCCATATTTTGGTTTTACGTTATGGTGGTACCACGGACGGAATAAAAGTTAGAACGATTCTGCATAATACATATATCACCAGGATAGGTAACTTTACTTCAAAAATCGCTCTGAGTTATGATTACCATCGAAATACAACGTTTAAATTTTATAGCGAAAATTAAATTACAATAAAGTTTTTTAAAGCAAACAATGAACATAAACACACCTAAAAACAAACGCCCATGTAGTTGTTTAGCATGAAAATTATTACAAAACTTTTTAACAATAGAATTTCCCAGTAGGTAGGTACCTACTTATTTACAAAAAACAGTTCAGATTGTATAAAACAATTGGTGAATGTAAAATGTTTTTCAGAAATCCTAACGAGCCGAGAACGCGTTAATACTTAATAAAATTTACCATTTTATTAATTCAGTTTCGGGCTATCAGATTAACCAGCGCTTCGATTGAACGCGATTACTTCGTTAACTGTGATGGTTCGGTCTAGTGCTTTGTAAATGCCCATTCTTGGCAATTCCAATAAAAATCCTTTATTTCCTTACAAAGTGGAAATGATAAATGACTGGCTTGCACGGAGTAAGGAAAGATAAACAGAGATGTTACAATGCTAGTAGGTCGGGCGCTTTCTTCTAGGCATTCGTATGGCAAGCATAACCAAAACGATCAGTTACGAGTGAACTAACAAGGTGTTCGGGCTCTTTGAGACATCTGTCAATGACTTTGGTATTACAAAATGGGCGGGTTTCAAAGAAGGAACACTAGGAAGTGGTAAAAGGGGGTCGTTTTGGGGGTGCTGTCCTTTTGTAAAGTTGTGAAAAAGAGCTAAAAACTAGCACTTTTACATTACTAGCCTACTTTCAATAAACTTTTTGACTTTGACTTTAAGGCGTACAAGGGCGGAGACAGTTACGTTCCTCGTCACATCCGCATTTTGGCGCACTATACTTTCTTAGGAGATTTTCCATTATGGCATCTCCGCTAGTCATTTAGTTCTCCATGCTCTCTTAGAATCTCTTTCTTACAACTTTCGAGTGTTACCATAAATAATTTCCGTAACAAATCCAATAATTTATTATGACTACAAGATGGGGAAGAGAAGAAAAACAATTGATATTTATAGCCAATCAATCGGATTATTGGCTATCAAATCTGAGGGAGTAAAAAACTTTGTGCTGGTATTTTTAGGACCGCTTAAAAATGTCTTTCGCTTAAAAGATTTTGGAAGTGTCTTTAAATTATCATTAAAGTAAGTACAATATTTGAGTTTTTTGACTGTGAAGCTTAAAATGTAAATTGTGAAAATTGTGTAAAATGCATAACACTAGGAAGTGGCGAAAGAGAGTTTTGGTGAAAAAGTGCTCATCCAATTATTAGCCTACTTTCAATAAACGTTTAATACGTTTAATACTTCTAATATTCCAAAACTAATCATAAAGAAAGAGGCAAAAGTAATGCTGTTTTTATAGTGCAAACAAATGTCTCATTTTACCATAGAAATATCTCTCGCAATGTAACTTAATAAGAATTTGGTCCCCTTATACATGGAAGCTCCTCATTTTGATTTTATGCCCCATCCAGGTGCTATCCATGAACGAAATTAAGCGATTCCACAATTTTTACGATTGCCGAGTTTTCAAACCGTGTATGTAAATTGGTTTGCAAATATTTTACAACACTGCGGTGGAGTGAGGAGCAATTAATGCAATTGTGTGCTTTAAAAATAATATTTGTGCGTAACCGATTTTTAATGGGTTTGTTGTTTTTTACAATCAAAGTAAAAATATTTTTATTTCATATAAACATTACACAAAAACGGCATACATTTCAAATGAAAAACATATTCTAAATTGAAAAATGTTATGTCATTATTCTACAAATAATATATAAATATTCTACAAACAAATATGGAATTCAGAAAAAAAATTACATTCGTATTAATTTCACCTGCCAGAGAGACTGATCCATTAAGGTTGTAACACTGAACCACAGAATAAAGATGCACAGTTGTGAAGGTGCCTACTAAGGTAAGTTAAATTGTCACTCACACACGCATGTGCATCGACGAACTTCTACCAGCGCTACCGGTGCTGTCAGTACTGAGTGTCGAGCATCGAACATGGGTGTGTGAGTGACATTGTTACGAACGTTAATACGTAGCTTCACAACTGTTTACAAGAGGATATATTTAAACTGTGACTTGCTCTGTATACAGGATGATGTTAAAAGATAAGTAGTTCAGTCAACATACGAGCTAGGATGCGTTGGTTTTGCTTGCTAACGTATAAAGGCGTATGTGGTAGGTGGATGCAAATGCTTTGACTGTAGCAGTAACTATGTGGAGTCTATTGAATTCAGAGCTGTTTTCACGAAATAAGCGTGAAGTTGGTCTAAGCTCAACGTGATGCCATTAGATTGATGATTTAGTAAGCTTTTGAAAGTAGTAGAAAGCTTATTCTTATCTGTATGAAATATCCCATTTTTCTAAGTAATAATAATTAGTGTATCTAATATTATGTTATTATATATGTTGAACGTGAATTGCTGCTATCGTAAGATTGGACAGTTTCTGAGAATTTTCTTTAGCAAAATAATTACTATACGAAAAAACTTTTTTACAAAAAAATTAAACCGACTTCCAAAAACACTAAAAAGTAAAAAAAAAAACGAATTTTAGGTGCATCGGCCTAGAAGTCGGTGTCTAATGGATGTTACTAAGTTAATTTTGCCACCGACTTCTAGGCCGATGCACCTAAAATTCGTTTTTTTTTTTACTTTTTAGTGTTTTTGGAAGTCGGTTTAATTTTTTTGTAAAAAAGTTTTTTATTTACAACATTTCAGTGATACGAATAGTTGTCACTATCCATATATGTGGAAAGTTCTCATCAATACAAAGAATATAAGCCCAAAAACGAGGTATTTTACATATTCAGTTGTCGAATTCCCTCGACCTTCTCTGGTCTCCATCATCAGGTCAGCTCCAAACCTGCACTGTTGCAAAGGTCTCGTCAATACAAATAATATAAGCCCAAACACGAGGTAGTTTACATATTCAGTTGTCGAGTTCCCTCTACCCTCACTGGTCTCCATCATCAGGTCAGCTTCAAACCTTCACTGTTGAATAGTGCTTTCAGGCATGCACCTGAATGTCAAGTTTTTACCCTAAGTATGCCTACAACTTTCGAAGGTTGCCCTCGATTTCTCAGGGTTTCCATCATCAGATCCTGACCTGATGACGATGGGACCAAATGACAAGCATACCCTTTCAAATAAAAAAAGAATTTTTGAAATCGGTCCAGGCGTCTTTGAGAAATCGAGTAACAAACATAAAAAAAAAAAAATACAGCCGAATTGAGAACCTCCTCCTTTTTTGAAGTCGGTTGAAAATGGAAACCACGGCGTTATGCTATAGGTATAAACTATACATGTCTTAAGATTATTAACATTCTGATATTACAGCCTTAATATGAGCCTTACATAGACTAGCCAGTCTACTTATACGAATAAGTAGACTTATTTTATCATACCTATTTTTAATTGTTTAATGTATATAAATTAGTTTGTAATTTTTGTATATTTTTTTATGCTATGTATCTCTGGTAATCTGAATAAAAAGTTATTTTTTCGATTTTTTATCGTGAATAAATGTTACAAACGCGGTATTCCCTTATTTATTTTTTCATTTCTCTAGGTTTGACTGATTTGTATAATATTTTGCAACAAAAAGACAAGTAAATCGCCGGAAATATACTAGCAGTAAAATATACATATACTTGTACAAGCTTTCCATTTCAATCTTCAAAGCGATATAAAAGCTTCATAGTAAAATGTTCCATCACCACAAAAACGTTGTTAACAGGGAAATTATGTCTATTATCCCCACTTTCCTTTTACTCGATTTCTCATTTTTATGGTTACCAAACAATAATTTGATCACGGGATAAAACATCGTAATTGCGACTTTATTAAGCATAGTACATCTTCCTACGTATAATTTTGAAAATTTACTTTCATAAAAATGTGGGTTTCCATCGTTTAAGATTTAATAAGGGTACAATTTTGTTCGTGTTTAGACTTTTTTGAGTTATTTTTGTACGAGTTTATCCTCTTAGGTGTAGTCGAGAATAATTTAGAGGTAGGTTTTTTTAACGTTCTTACTTGGTCAGTATTCTGAAATATACAGTACTGTTTTGGTAGGTATTTTATGTATAACTAGCTTCCACTAGCGGTTTCATTCGCGTCTCGTGGGAATATAAAAGGCCAATACTTTTAAGCCTTTCTCTAAAACTGGATTATCTAACGCTAAAGTAATTTTAGGTTGAGGAAACCAGATAGGCAGTCGCTCCTTGTAGTATACTAGTACTCAGTTGCATCCCGAAAAGGCTGACATAGAAATTATCACCAAAGAAAACAAAACGAAGTTCTTTCGGGACGCGGGAGTAAAAACTAAAAACGCGCACAATATTAAATTTGATTATTCACCGAACTTTCATATTAAACGTTTAGCTAGTTAATAATGCTAGTAACACAGCAATTTGTTTACTTTATAACAGGTAGTATTGAAACTAGTGCAGTTAACGAAAACTGGCAAGCAACGCCGGCGGCGTTTGAAGTTAAACAGCGAACCAAAATGAACTCCCACTGAAATGTACAGGAAAATAGCCTTTCGATAACAGACGGTCTGCTTTTTGTTGTTGAATTACTGGATAAATACAAAAACTAAGTGTAAATTAATAAGTTCATTTAGTAGTAGTTAGTAGTTAATAAAAAAATGTACTTTTGTATTACATTATACAACAGATTTATTAATACATATTACGTAGTTAGTTATACGTGTATATTGTGAAGTGTAATAATAAACAGAAAATATTTTAGATTAACGTGTTATAGATAGGCAGTTATTAACTGAAGTCGGAAATTAATGACGAAAACCAGAAAAAAGCTCATAGAATACTTAGGTAGGTACTTTGAAGTCAAAATACAGTATTTTTGTCGTTCATTTATGTATACTTTTTCGTCACAAAAATCCTATTCATTTCAACTAATTAAAACAAAAACATATCAATAGGTACAATATAGCTACTCGATCTGTTCTTGTCTTAAAAAACGAGAACTTTTATCGACATAATATATAGCATTTAACCTTCAACATCAAATTCGCTCAGAATTCCTAAAAGAACGTAGTCTAGCCGAAGAAATTTATCTCGTAGGTACTTGACCGATACTTTCACTGACGGATCATCTAGTTAGCCACAGATGGCCTCAGTTGCCGAGTTACTGCGAACGCAGATGGCTGTGAGATAAACTATAAATATACCAGCTAGCACAAAGACGGTATATAAAGGAAATAAAACATTTAGCTCTGTATTATAGACTTGGCTTTAGTATGCTCGTTTTCTCGTTCGATTAATCATTATTTATAGGTTTAACAGTGATAGCACACTAGCTGATTTTGAGCGAATTTGCCGTTTTTTTTTTAACCCACTAGTGTGAATTTTAATCGCTAGCGCTGCGAATTATACTCGCTCGATTTTATGCGAAATTGCTGTTCAGGTCATGTCTATTTCCATATGCAAATGCAGACAATATGTGACGAATAAAATTAAATTCAGCAAAGTGAAATACCACAGGAAACTATAGCATGAACACAGAAACCAAACGAAAGCCAAACGGATAATTTTGAATCTATTTAAATGAATTCTAACTTCCTCGCTGTTAGGCGATTAAAAGCATAATATTAAATAAAAACCCGGTCACTTCCAGGAGCAGGGAAGTTTTTTATCGAATAATTTAAATCGATACTATAATAGAAATAGGTCAAGAACGACGTTTAAGCCAAAGAGCTTTGTGGTAAGGTTCATTGTCGAACAGTCCCCATAAAAATCAACAATTAAAACAACTTTATCGATGGCTGAAATGGTGGCAACCTTTATTTTTGTACGATAGGAAACAGACCACATCAATATCGATTGTTTTTGTGCTGTTGTAATTTGCTCTTAAAGATCCAGGACATAAGGCACATATTAATTTGACCTTTAAATAAAAGATCACAGCGCATGATATCTTTCTAATTAAAATTAATATATCATCCCGTCATTTATTCGAGTTCCGTTCCATTATATAATTTATGTTTAAACTTCGCAATGATATTAAATACAGTAACTTCTTACTGAATAAAATACTGTCTGCGTTCGGAAACCGAGTTTTCTGCTCCAATAAAGTGATGGGAAAATAAAATATCACACGCGAGGGTGTGTTTTGATTAATTACGATACTTCATGGGCGTTGACACGAACCTTGTGACAGTAGCTCCTAATTATATCGGAGGTTTTCCAAACTTCCTTGAGATTGTACTGGGTTCGAAACCACCCTTGTTATGAAGTTTTGATCACCTTTTTATGTAAATATTTTAGAAGCTCGGCGGTAGGCCCTTGTCAAATGTTTGATGTTGGATGAAATATGATGTACTCATATAGTATGTTAGGTAATAAATGGGTGCCTTTCTCGTAGATATATTGGGTCTTAAAGCAAAATCTGGGCTTTGAAATTTGTTTTTCTTGAAAATATATTTTTTGGATCGAACTTTGAAGTATAACTTTTTTGCTGTTGCTAATCAATATTCACGTTAGGGTTGACAATTTTGAAATCACTGATAAAAAAGCTTAAAACTACATACAATCTTGACTCTAATATCTGGAAATTTTATTATCAGTAGCAGTTTTCGAAAGGATCAATTTCCATGGCCGTATATTAATGCGAGGAGTTAAAGTTCATAGTTTATTTTATACTTCATCGTCCAACTTGGATTCAATAAACTTAAAAGTTATAAACTATCAGTTTTTAGCTTGAACTTACTTGCGAAAGTTTGTCGGACAAAATGGGGTCGTTCTACAATTTGTGGATAAGTTGTTAGAGCTAAGATTTTTAATCCTATATTATGATAGTTTTGAGAAGATCGTGGCTAAGTTCTACAAGGTTCGAGCGATGAAAGGATACCTATGCTATCTTTGACGTATTTGATCTTAGCTACCTAGAACTTCATAAATTTTCACACACTCAAAGGTAACAAGTCCGAGGAACGAGCACCTTTTTCTGAAACAAAATCAACTCAATGTTACCGTATTATACATTAAAGGTTTGTGGTACCCGTTAATATAGTCAGGTATGGCTTCAATGTGGCACATTGATACTAAATTGGTACCTATTTATCCAGACTGTCAGCCAATAAATATATTAGAAAAAAGCTAGAAGATGATTAAGTTTCTTTACAAATGATGACTTTAATCAATGTGTTCTGTCAGGCGTGTTACCGAATCCAAAGTGAACATTTATTATATCTTATATCAAACACAGTAATGGCTGCCTTCAGTGTAATTTATCATCAAAAGTAAAAGGGACGCATTAAATAATATTAATGCGTTAGTTAGTTCATTAGGCAAGGTTTTTTGTTATAATAAGCCATCATTTAGAGTTTTTTTTTCAGTTATGTAGACTTTTTGGATCATTTGGTTAGGCATTCGATACTCTTGATTTTCTCTTTGATCTTTTTTTGCCTTTATTAATTTTTGTGTAAACAGTATTCGGAAAACATTACTAAGTAAAGTAAAATTAGGACAGTTTTGATGGTTTTTTGCTTATATTTGTCTTCTAGATATCGAGTTTTCTTATAGTATGTATACCACGTATGTATACTTATGTAAGTAATATTTGTTAAAGCTTCTATTTAAGGCCGTAACTAAATTAAATATTCTGTGTACCGATATAAATAAATATACGTTTCTTATTTAAATTCGAGTTAATTATACGTTTCTGTTTTGACGTAATATACGTTTTCCCTATTGGATGGTAACAGCTGCCTTTTCCATAAAGAATATTTTTATGTAATTCTTATCCCACCAAAAACATTAAATGTAAAAAACAGCCAAGCCTCTACGCAATTCTTCCACCGTAAAAAGTTTTGAGATCGCATAGAAGCCAAGTCCTGTTCAACTATATTCGTAATAATAAATCAATATTTTGTGACTATATCAATAATTTAGTTAACATTACAATAATATTGACTTGGCCATGAGCACAATAAACTATAAATATAATACAGCATATTATCTGGAAGAGGTGAAAGTCAAACATGAAGTTTAATATCACAGCATTAAATTCTTTTAGTTTATTGTTACTAAATGACCGACAGTCAGTATCATGCAAGATCAAATGAACTGCACATGAACTATGGCGCATGTTTAGTCCATGAAGATCTCAAATTCCAATCAGTCCATAATCAGTCCAATCGCAAAATCATGTCCATATATAAATTTATAAATAAAACGGTATTTACACGGGGACACACAAGGACCGACTTTTAACTTGTGCTCATGGCCAAGACAATATTATTGTAATGTTAACAAAACTATTGATATAGTCACAAAATATTGATTTATTATTACGAATATAGTTGAACAGGACTTGGCTTCTATGCGATCTCAAAACTTTTTACGGTGGAAGAATTGCGTAGAGGCTTGGCTGTTTTTTACATTTAATGTTTTTGGTGGGATCTAATTTATTTTTTGTAGGTCTCTTTCTTCTCTAAGTATATAACAAATTAAATTAGCTTACATGCAACTAACTAAATATATAACAAACTAGCCGTTTTCCCGCGGTTTCACCCGCGTCCCGTGGGAGCTACTGCCCGCACCGGGATAAAATATAGCCTGTGTTACTCGCAGATAATATTAGCTTCCTAATGGTGAAAGAATTTTTAAATCAATCCAGTAGTTTTTGAGTTTATCCATTACAACCAAACAAACAAACAAACAAACAAAGTTTTCCTCTTTATAATATTGGGGTATAGACTAAATATTCACACCTAAAGTAGCACGTAAAGAACATTTTTTTTTTAAATAAACTAAAAACTTTTCGAAATCGTCGAATTTTCGAATCGAATATCTTTTAGAATCAAAGGGGTTTAATTCAGAGATAGAGGGCACTATCACATGATTTTTGTTAAAGTACTACTTATACTAAGCTATGTAACGAAACCATAGCGCGATTTAGACCAGGACAACGCCATCTATCGAGCGAGCATGCAGTATTTATCGCACTGCATTCTATGAAAGATTTTATCATATTCATTTCATTTAACCTAGCCGTTTTTTCATATGTATTGTATTTGATGAATATTTAATACATAATAACAATATACCACACTATGTAACAATAAAACTAATAGTAACATTTTGTACATAAATAAATAACAAAGTTATCAATGCAGTCAAAATTCATACACAATATTCTTGAAAAACCGCAAATATAAATTTGTTTCCCATTTTTTATTAAGTTTTAAGATTTTTATAATTTTCCCTTTATATGTAGCTAATAACCTATCTTGATGCCAAATTTGAAGGTTCTAAGTTTGCTAGAAGTACCTTAGATTTTTGATGATCTGTCAGTGAGTCAGTGAGTGACAAAATGGTGTAACTTTGAGCGCTCATTACTCGTAAACTATTTATTCAAATGTCTTGTAATTTTGAGACTGAGCTTGTTCTAATACTTACTCTTGGTCATCGAAAACCTGAACTCCTAGCTTTGTCCACATGGAAGATACAGGGGGGTGAAATAGCCGCGAAACGCTTCGAGAAAAGATGGTACGGCCGTGCCCGCTTTGCTCGAGTCTTGGCGAGGGCACTGCCGTGCCCTCAGATTACTTTTTCTACGGTGGAAATGGAATTTGTGTATCCATTTCATGAGGATTTTTTGAAATTCTTTTCCAAAATACTGTTGAATACTGGTTGTTCAACAGTCGGAACCTACTTTAACATTAAAAAGTATGAAAAATAATTATTCGTCTTTAGTTTATCTGATTTTACGCATTATTTTAATAAATCAAGTTACACCAAAAGGAAAAGCGATAAAGATTATGTTCCCATTAAATTAATTAATTACTCCCAATAAGTTTCGACAGTTCTATTATTCCAAGAAAAGATGATTGAGCCATTAAAGAGATTTAATTTTCTTGTACACGGAAACTTTTTTATCGCCTTGAGCTATGTATGTACAGTCAGCTACAAAAATCTATGAACACAATAAAATAACTGAATCCTTTTAGGTACACTAAACGGACAAAATGTAAAAACCCATCATTTGCTTATGCTTTCCCCAACTAAGTTGGGGACGGCTTCCAGTCTAACCGGGTGCAGCTGGGTACCAGTGCTTTACAAGGAGCAACTACCTATCTGACCTCTTCAACCCAGTTACACGAGTAGCCCAATAGGTACCCATACACTAAAATGACAAAATGTTAGAAACGGTTTTCAGAATTTTTTGTACAAGTCTAATGTCCTGTTAGTTTTGGTCTTTTTTTTTTTAATATTTACATTGGGGAGAAAGGGTAACACTTATGGTATGTCTGCGCCTTTCTCCTGACTGGTTTTGGGTTGGGGATGTATTGTGGAGGGGTTTTAGATTTTGTTTGAGTTTGAGGAGGGATATGTTTTATCAATTATATTATAATATATACATACATAATAAATAAAATATAAAAAATTACGGAACTAAATTTACGGATATGGTACAGAAATGATGGGATGATGTAATGTTGGGAAATGGTGGGATGATGGTATGGTAATCGGCGGTTACAAATGGGCTAGTGATAGTTACTTAAATACGGGTGTTTTGTGTATTATGATTGTGTTCATAGACTTTTGTAGCTGACTGTACATTAAACAGATTCTTAATCATACCTATTCCGGATATAATTTATGCGGATAATTCGAGCGTGATGAGCAATTTGTTTTTTAATTACACTGATACTGTTACAATTTATGCCCTCTTGTTCTTGTAAGAGGTATTAGGCTTGATTTAGGGTCCACGGGTTAATTTATTGCGGGGGATCGTTATTTTTTTAAATGTTTTTTAGTAGCAGGGTGACGAAGTCTTTTTAAGTGGGATAAAATCCGAATTGTCACATGGTGTCTTGAATTAATCAACATGTATGAAATTGACAAACGTAGTGTAGGACGTCCTCAGGCACGGTGGAGTGATGACTTGCGCAAGACGGCTGGCAGGAGCTGGATGCGAGAAGCCGAAAATCGATCTCAGTGGCGTGCACTTGGAGAAGCCTATGTCCAGCAGTGGACTGCGATAGGCTGATGATGATGATGATTAAGATGATGATGATGAAATTGAAATTTTGTAATTTTGTTAAAATGTCCTTAGCATTGAATATAGTTTCTAGACACAAAAGATGTTTTGTAAAAACAAATAAAAACGCCCAACAATAAGTGTAGCTACCACATTTAGTCCACTTCAAACTACTAATTATAGTACTTTTTTAATTAGTTAGTTAAAACAGGAGCTTTTGTTAATTAAAAAACTTACACAAAGGTAGAATTTTGGGTACAGGCTTCAAGTAAAAAAATATGCAAAAGATAGAAACGAGAAAAATATTTAATTACGACTTAAGTTTTCAAACTAGCCCTTGCTTTGTTTTTTAGAATGCGTCTAATTTTTGAAACAGACATTAAAATATTTGAAAATGCCTGTAGAAATCAGTTTTGAATAGCTAAATAATAAACTGCTAGGAAAAGGATTTTTGTTAAAACCGTTTTTCTTAATTTGCCGGTTTCCCAAGCGACAACGGAAAAAGAACAATAGGTAGAAATTAACAAAGGAACTTGTAATTGCCCACAATTTTTTTGAATAAAATGCCTGTAATGACGGCAACGCTAAACACCGTAAATAAATTTAAGTAAATATCCTCTACGTACTATTGGTACTGTCGATTTTTATAATCTATCTATTTACTAGAGATTTGGACGTTGGTCTACCTAGCCTTTTTTATAATTATGTTGGGACCAGTTGCAGTGTTTGGCAAAGAGTGACTGCCTATCTGACCTCCTCAACCCAGTTATCCGAACAACCCAAAATATTCCATGGTAAGTACTACTGGCTTCTGACAACCCGTGACGACTACCAACGTTGTTCAAATGACAGCCGAAAAGTAAAAAAGATTGTAGGTATTCCCATAAAATACTGCTTTCCTTTCTCTTATTTATAATCTCCACTAGAAATAAATGAGCACAAACTGACATAGTATCACCAGAATCTGTTACAGTTGACCGATTTTTAAAACAGTTCCAAATATCTCGCTCCGTCTACCGTACACTGAACATCTAAAAAATGACAACATCGACTATTTTGACGGCTACAAACTTGGGTAACTGCCAACTGTATGCTCAACTGTTATACAGTTAAACTAGTACTAAATCTCTATTAAATCATCCTGTTTTAAATGTTAAAAAATTGCGTAAATCATGTGTGTATTTTAGCGCAATAGGTCATGGTTTGAAGTGATTGTCTTTAGAAAAATCCGAGTTGATATGAGTTGATACGAGCCAGGCTTTTTCATGTGTGGTAATTAGAAAAGACTGACAAAATCATTCAAACATTTTTTTTTTATGTACCCAAATGTGTATGTATTGACAAAAGAAACGCCTGAAATATTTCAGCAGTTTTCGCAAACCTTATGGTTCGTTACATCATCATCATCAGTATTTATCGTCCCACTGCTGGGCACCGCGCGCAGCGTCCTCTCACACGGCAAAGGATGGTTCGTTTCATTTAAGGATTATTAAAAAAGCTCTATTTTATGATCAAATCCACCTTATCACAAAACCGCTCAGTTGGTCGGCGACATAGTGTCGACAAGAATTTAAAATTTCTGCATTATCACTTGCAGAGAAGTGCCAACTTTTGTTCGTCTACTTCTATGCAATTGTAATTCGCTTGGCGCGATAGCTGAGCAATCGGCCGTCGCTCTTTTACTTTAATTTTCACAAAGAACTTCCTAGTTTGGATGAATAGCGGGTTACCAAAACTTTGCTCAGAAATTGCTTAACGAATTTGTGGGAAGTCTTCCACAAAAATTATTTAGTCATTGGCTCTCTGTCGACTATGATCTCGTTCTATTTTCTATTGTTTAGTTTTTGTTTAGTTTTAGTCTCCCATAGTTTGTTAAATGAATGAATAAGTGATAGATTAACATAGTTATATTTAGGTATACACACTCTAGACTTTCGTTTTAACCGTAAGACAAAATATTTTATTATCTCATTTTTTCTCTACGATAAAAACGCTGCTATCTACACCACATAATGCTGCTAATTAAAATAATTTATCAAACTTACAACAAACACCGTAAATAAATATCCGCTTTAGTCTAAGCGCACACTATAGACTAAACAGTCGGCCGACTGTTGTCCCATCGGTTGTATTTTTTTAATTCTTAAATTCAATCAAAGTTTTTAGTCGATCTGAAACTGGGTAAATACCAGATCGTTTTAACGTTTGTACTTACATTCATCTTCATACTGATATGAGCCCAAATCAATCGGCCGACTAAAAGTTTGTAATGTGCGCATGCTCTTAGTTTCCAGCTATTTATAACGTGACCGAGGGAACTTGATACGATCAACGTTTACAAATGTTTATGTTACGTTAAACTCGCTGTTTACCGTGGTTTTACTCGAGCCCTGAGGGAATTACGTCACGCACTCGGTTAAAAATGCCTATATTCGTCTCTGGGGTCCCGTATATTCGTCTACAACATGTCTCAATTGGCTCAGACGTTTTACTAGGAAAGAATGACAAACAAGGTCGAATTTTCTTATGGCCGTTACACGGTTATATTAATAACTAGCTTCTGCCCGCGACTTCGTACGCGGATCCTGTCCCTTATGCCAGCGACTACGGGGTCAGCAAAATCAAAGATCTGAATAGTCTGATATTGAATTTTAAGGGCCCGTTGACTTGAAAACAACGGAATACGCGTAACCATTAGAAACGTTCCATATATTTAATTTTTGTACTTTAACGGCAAAAGCACAGCAGACTAAACAAAACGCTGAGAACAGAACCGCAATAGACGTGACCATAGGGATACCTAGCCTTTGCCAACTATGTTGGAGTCAGCTTACAGTCTAACTGGATGTAGCTGAATACCAGTGTTTAGAAGGAGCGATGCCTATCTGACCTCCTCAACCCAGTAAGACTTACACCGTATAGTAATGGGATTAATTCCAAGAATGTTCACAAAATAATTTAATTTTCCGGCCAGAAATAAGTGTTACTTTCAAGAAATATTGCTTGAAAAGCTCGATACTTCTTGAATTGAGAGCAACCATGAATTGATGCCACCATATTGTAAAAACTAGATTTCCCACAGGACGAGAGTCTTGAGTTCGCTGCCTTGCGTGAAATTTTGAACACAGTACAAAGCGTATAAAGGATTGTATGAAAATATTTAAGATATACTGTAAGCCATGGTTTATTTATTTTAATCGCAGAAAATTGTAATCATCGCTCAAGATATGGATATAATTTTTTAAGAATTTTGAAGTTTTTTTTTTTTCAGTTTACTTCAAGATTTTGCTGATTTAAATCTATTCAATTCTTGAATTAAAGTAGATATTAATAAAAACTTTTAAGAACTCTAGTAAGAAGATTAACTTATTTGAATTTGTCTTTTCTTTACTTAACTTTTGATTGAGCCGAGGAATTTTCTTTTTTTTTATTTGATTGACAGCTAGTAAATTAGCTGACAATCTCAACCAAAACATTTGTATGCTGTCTGCTGAAAATAAATTGTTTTGAGGACAGTGAGGACAGAAAGCAGTTTAATCTGCAGAACACTTCACAACTAATAATACATACAGAGTGTTTACATGTCAAGTATAAGAATTGGCATATTTTTTTAAACCGACTTCTAAAAAAAGAAGGAGCTTCTAAGTTCATGTTACAGCCTTTTTATCGTCCCACTGCTGGGCACAGGCCTCCTCTTATACGGAGATGTAACCACGCTTGCTCAATGCGGGTTGGTGATTTCAGACTACATAGGTAATGTAAAATCCAGGTTTCCTCAAGATGTTTTCGTTCACATTTTTATCAGCCATTGGTGTCTAAGATATACTTAGAAAGTACATACAAGCTTAGAAAAGTTGCGTTGGTACTTGCTTGAACTGGAATCGAACCCACACACTCATACTCAAGAGGTTGGTTCTTTACCCACTAGGCCACTACGACTTATACCAATTTTTTTTTATTTAGTCGTCAGCATGACAGGTAAATAATACACAATCACAGGTAAATAATATGAAAAAACTCATTTACAGAACAACATTGTTAATCCTAACTAATGCATAAAAATAAAGTGGTGTCTGTTTGTTTGAAAAACTTTCACAATTCTATGGATTTACCGGATTTGTTTCGAAGTTTCCGAGTATTTATGAGAGTCCGAACAAAATGTTAAGTGTCCATGAAATAAGTCAGATTCACGATTATTTGTTTTCAAAAATACGGTTCAGTGAATGTAAAAGAAGGAAAAAGTTCGGGAGAAAATTAGTAACACTCTGACACTTTACTTATGCCAAATGCAAATAGTATATTTTGTTAAACGGATTTTTTGTTATAATAAAATTGAATCCTTTATAAAGAGTTTACAAGTCACTTATGGATACACACAGAGACATTTAATGGTTACTATGAGAATCTGTCATTAAGGAGTGATTTAAGTAATCATTAAATGTTTCTGAGTGCGGGGGTTAGCTAGCTAAGGTGATTTTCAACAACCTTTTCACTAAAAACTTCAAAACCACTCAATATAAAAAGCCACAAAGCGTTAAAGACCCACTTCTGTCAAAGCAAAGACTTAGAGTATTCGCACACTGTACACTTAACAGTCGGCCGACAGTTGCCCTATGGTTGGAAAATATTCTTATAAGAAAACCCCTATTTCAATCAAAGTTTTCAATCGGACCGACTGAACACCGCCACCAAAATACCAGAGTAAGTGGCCGGACCGACTGATCTATGTAATGTGCGTACTACCGTGTATCTTCATACTCATTTATGAGCCCAAACAAACTATCGGCCGACTAAAAGTCTGTCGTTTACTCTTAAAAATAAAACTCCAACACTAGAAACGTTCAATTTAAGGCTAGAAAAATGGCGTGTTAAAACTCAAAGCGGTTGAGCCAAAGTCAATTAGTGGTGTAGATTTATACAGTCAATAAAAGATTAACCCGTACACCGCTGTGCCTTAATTGGGCAGAGCGAGGCACGTGTAGCAAACACCCGCTTTAATGGCCACTCGGAAAAGGTGGTTTCTTAAATAACTAAGCTTTTTACGTAACGGACATATTTAATTCTTTATGCTGTCAAGTGTGAGGAAAATTGGTGAAAACGTGTCAAATTTTTACTCCGAAAACGCCCGTAAAAATTAATCGTTATTCACAACTGGTATATTAAACTTGTTACAAAAGAGTATTTTCAGGCGGACCCCTTTTTCCCACACGGAGAGGGATTTAAAAAATCTTTTTTTTATAAGAGAGTACTTCCAAATAGTAGAAGAAAATGCTAGATAAGAGAAAAGCCATACTGATGCAGGATTTTAGAAAAAGATCTAAAAGTACACGAAGCTACTAGTTGGCTGGATATCGGGGCCGCTTCTGTCTAATTGGGAGAAATGTGGAGTAAAGCCCGTGTTCGAGGCTAGATCAGTAGTTTGAGGGTTAAGGCATAAGCGGTGGAGAACAACACAAAATATAACATGAAATATAAATTAATGTGTTATATGAGATAGAACACTTAAAGAGCTTATTTTCTAGAAAATCTAACTTTTAACCGTTAATTTCAAAAACATTTGTAAAAAAACGAAATAATAAAAAAATATCGGATGAATTGACGGGTGTAGAATTAATTTTTATTACATAGTTTTTTTATTGCATTTTATTGTACGTACTATTGATTCGTTTGGTAGAGAATATCGTAAAAGTTTGTATCTTGTACCTAATTCCAACGGTGACCCGTGGTAAAGGTTAGACGTATAAATTAGAACGGCTTTTCGACGTTCCACTAGACTATCGCTATTAGCATTTTTTGCTCCTCATATACTTACATACATACATATACATTATTAAGTAATGCTAATGAAAGCCAAATAGTAGAACGAGACATTAAGCCAGTTTTTGCCGAACAGTAAACCAAGTTTACTTAGTCATTTTAGACTTATTAGTTGTCGTAATAGTCAATTAATTTTAATGAGACATTTTTTCTTTCAAGATAATAATGTGCAAAATTAAACATTACTATAAAAACTGGATTCAAAAATTACTCTACAGAAATAACGAAATAGAATTAACAATAACTAAAGACAATTACTCAGCTATATAACTTTAACTAATATAATTATCAGAGTGAGTTTACATTATCAAAACAATATTCTTTAGTGAACTGGGTATAATGAATTTATTTAGGCTACAAAAAGGCCGTCCTTTGTCTAAGGCTTATTATTAATTCTATTGTCGAAATTAGATTAAGTAGAATCCATTACTGCTGACTGCGATTAGTAAAGCGAATTCAGCTACATTACATTGTAACTTGATATAAGTATTGGAGAATCTAGTTTCTTGCGAGCTAAAAGGCAATTTATTCTTCTATTAATGGAGACAAGTCCAAGCATAAGCAATTGGTATGAACTTGTCCATTAAAATATTATTTTCTTATTTATTTATTTATTTTATTTATTTATTTATGAATAAATGTGTTACCATTTTGTCTGATTTAGTCGAATAGGTACGTCCTTTCTTATAAGAGCAAGTGGGGTCTATCTAAAAAAAATACCTACTATATTGGTGCTCCTCTGTGACCGACTTTTGTATGATTTTCAATCAACGTCCATAATAAATTTACATGAAGCCACTACAGTATATGTGAAACTGTTTTATATTGTAAGACCTGTATGTAATTACCATATACTAAGAAATAAATGCTATTCTATTCTATTCTATTCTTCTACAGTATTTTAAAAACTAAGTACAAACGTAACATGACTTAATTACTAATTAGAAGAAAAAACACAACTACAAAAAGGTTACATCATTCACATACTACAAAAGAACACAAGTAAATACATAAATATAATCCGTACTTTAGAGAGCTGCTTCATAATTACCGCAGTGACTCGAGCAGAGCAGAAATAATATATTTAAAGGTCGCATCCTCTTATTAACGCGAAACTGACCCATTTTCCTCGGTTGACTCTCCGACTATAAGCCGCTGAATTATTTTGTTTCAGAGTCTTTGGAATTGCACTTATTTTACTTTCATGATGTTTGAAGTGTTCTTTTGGCAGTTTCAGTCTTATGTACCTACCATTTCAAGTGCCTCTTTGCTTTAAAAAAATCTTATATCATTTAGAGCATTTGAAGACTGTATATGAATAATTCGCAAGTTATAATTAATCTTCTTTTTACCAGATAGGTACCTGAAACGCTTTTACTTAAGTAAGTGAAAAAATAAACTTAATTATTAAGCTGCTAACCTTGAAAGACAGCGATGACCATACTTTTCTTTGATCGCAAATCCCTAATTTACGTAATCCTCCAATCCATAAAATTCACCAAAAGTGCTTTGTAATTAAAACTTACGGAATTCTTTTAGCTCCTAGCTGTAATTGCTGGAGTTTTCACAAAGACACTAACTGGCCGGAATAATATTTGAAACTTTATTAATAGAGCCTTTAATTTAGGAATTATAATTGCCCTTTCAGACGCTATTTCTCGAGGCAGTTACAATTATCTGCAAATTCTGAAGGCATTAATTTAGCCAATTTTCTTCACATGGCCTCTATTCATATGAAAGGTCATCTTTTCTTCACTCTTTTTAGATTACTTCAAAATCTACATGAAAAACTGACTTCCGCATACATAAGATTATGTCGAATAATGTTACATTTCATCTGTTCAAACAAATGGTTTCTCTCCACAAATGTTCGTGATCCACTCAAACTGCGGGGGGCAAATTAATTGGCAAATTGGAACACGTACCATTCTAAGAATGTTAGAAGAAGGCAGCCTACACGGATATTCGATCCTCTTGACTTTGAAAAAGATAAATGTGATGACAAAGCAGGTTTCATAAATAGAATAAACCAACGAAAGTTCAATAGTTTTCCTAACAGCTCCGAGCGAGAATAGAATATGTAACGTAAGCATGCCATTAGTAGATTTCATGCATAAGCATGCTAAAACAAACTACCTACAAAGTTCAGCAATTCCTTCCGGGAACACACCATTAGCAGACTTGACAAAGTTCATGTTCACTGAAGGACATTTCCAGCCTTTATGGCGGGCCATTAACTCACTTTAACAATTCAAACAGCTTTAGAGACTACAACAGACAGAATTTCCTTAAAATTTCTGTCAATTTTGGAAACGTTAAACCAGCTTGGTAAGGACAAACAAAGTTCTGTATGTTGTTAAGCTTATTTGTGTCAAGGTCAGGAGGTTTTCGTTGCGAAAGAGGCCCTCAGCTGAGGACGGAAAGTCTTTACCTTCGCGCACGATTCCTGCATTAACTTAGTCTTTGTTCCCATTCCTTTGTTGTATGAATGGATCTAGACTTGAGAGCGTTTCAAGTGTTCCAATAAAAAGAACTCGTGTAACGAGAATTATATTGAAAGGGACAGATAATGTGAAGAAAGCCAAGGGCTGCCTTAATTTACGCAATAGTTTTGTGAGTTCTTTTGAACATAAGAACCAGTTGTTTACAAATCTTTTAACGCAATAAAATGTATAAACGATTTCGCCAAGATAACAAAAATGGAACTTGCTAGCTTATTATACTAGTAAACTTCCCACTTAATATGAGAACAGCATCATAAATGAGTTCCAACTATCAGTACGCAGATCTGGGCGAACATTCGACACAAAGCGAAACTCCGTTGCTAAGTAGAAGAGGGTTGCCAAAGGGAAAAGCGGACAGGAAAAAAAGGACCGCGCAAAGGACCAACTCTATAAACAATAAGTTTTTCGAAAAACTGAACAAGAAGTTCTTGAGGTAGCGTGTATTTCCTTTTTCTTATCTTAAGCCGTGACCGGTCTTTTCTTTACGAAGTGAGAAATGATCCCAATTTGTGCGGCTTTTAAGCATCTGATACACTATATTTTTCTTTCTATTTTCAGTGTGTTTTGTTTTGTTTTCCTTCACTAAATTGGCGGTGGAGAAAATTGCCTGTATTATGTGCTTGTTTTTCCTGTATTTAAATGAGTAAAGGCTATTCTATCATTTCAAGTGTATTATATGCGATGATATGTTTTTTTCCAACTATTTTTTACCAGTCATAGTATAGGCTAGCGTAATAAAATGATAGGTGATTTTTTGATCTTTTATATCAACCAAAAATAAACTCTGTAAAAAAAGTTCATGACAAAATTCTTAGTACTTCGGTTTATTTGCTTTTTTATGAGCGCTGTAAGTGTTCAATTTCAGTCAGAATAAAAAAATAAAAACATTTGAGGCTTGCGAAGTTATGAACGCGGCAGTTTCAGATAGTTTATTAAGCTTCACCCTTTTACCTTGTGGGAGGTTAAAAGTTTGAAGGGTTCACACGTGTAACTAGTCAAGACTCAACACTCCAAATAATACCCTACATGAGTTTAAAGACCATCTATTGTATAAGACGTTAGAGATGTGGCGAGCAAAATACAAACAATTAGATAAAACTTATTCCGTATCTTCCACAAAACTTGTAATAGCGAGTTAAGATAAAGGCCCTAAAATAAGAAAAACCGTAACAATCAAATGAACTCAAACAATTGTTCTAACAAACAAAACTCCGACATTAGTAGATGTAAGACAAAAGATGACAACATATTTCGGGCAATAATATACCGAATATTTGTTCCACATTCGTTCCTGGAATGACGCGTTCTCGAAAATACGAGGGAAGATGATCGTTGCGTATCGCGCGAACAAAATATTTAGGTAAATGCGAGTCGACGTGCTGAATTTAAGAGCTAAAGGGGAGTTTCAGACGGGCGTTTTAAATTTCTGTGAGCAGCGAAATTGATTTAGGAGTCTGTATCAGATGTTTGGGTAACTTGTGTTAATGGTGTACCATTAAATTTTTTTTTTTTTTCATTTTATTAAAATATTTTTATTACCATTAAAATGTATCAAAAAATAAATAGTTTATTTGAGAACTTTGAAGCAGGAAAAAAAAATCTGATTGTATTTAATTAGGTACATATTGTGGTTTTATTACATGGTTTTTAATTCAAAAGACACTGATAAACGTCGTCTGTGAATACTCTTACGTTATATATTTACGTACCCTAAGTTTGTCGCCAATTTACTTGTTACAACGTACGAGAATACGTGAGCATTAGAACAAGCCCTCCACTGCCTACATAATTCGGTCCTGTCGTTACGTATATATATTATGTAAGTACCTGAGAAAACTGTCTGTCATATAAATATTATAATAGCTTGTATTTCTTTGACATTAAGGTACAATTTATCTGAAGTCAAGATAGGATAACTTTGTTTGTATTTAATTTAAATATTTTTTTTCGTAACTTATACATACAATGTTTACATCTTATTGATACACATTCATTGATAAATAAACGAACGAATCTGATTTAATAAACTAACTAAATAATTTGATACGGTACACCAAATATCTCGTAAAATATGCAATTGAATCGTACGCAAAAAAAAAATATTCTACGATTCATTTTGATGAATTTTCAGGAAACAATTTTTCACGCGTATCATGGTATCGGATGTTAGACCAAATATACAAACGCTATTTCAAAAATCTGTCGAAATTGAATGTTAGTTTATTTAGGGATATGGGCATCACCTAATACCTAAAATGCCATTAAAAGATACAGTATTACCTGGCTTTTAAATACATATAAATTAAGCAGTACTAATTGTCATAATTTTTGGTATTTCTTGTAGGTAATTACTTAGTAGATTCCACGAAGAACTCTGGAAGCAAATTGCTGATAATGTAAATTAAGTATGTACCTAGGATAGACTAGAAATATTTAAATAGCGTCTGTTTTCTAAATTCCTCGGACTTAAACCGAGCCTCTTTGATCTAGGAACAAATTAAAATTGTATTATTTACTGACCCTTTTATCTCGAAGTTAACTAAGCGATTATATTTAATTTATTAAATGGTTACATAAAACGCTTTTTGGTTTACTTTAGTTGGCTACGAGTCGTTTATCCTCTGAACAATAATTCAAGGGCACGAAAGTCTCAAGGGTAAAACAAAGATTAACTCTAACTGATTGCTGTACCATTTGGCTGGGGTTGTAACTCCCTACCTATCCCATGGTCTTCATCCCTTGCCCCCGTGGGCTTGGGGCAATGATATCGCTATTCGATACCCTCCGTAGCCCCAGGAGGAACGAGTCGTTGGGGTCGTTTTATAGTGTGTTCATTATGGTCTTGTTTGTACAACCGTGTGATTAAAATTTTGCACCAGATAATCCTGTTTGCGAGAACCGCCTGGCTTTTTAATAAAGCTATAAAAGTACTTCAGGTGTACACGACAAACGTAATCAAAAATAAATATGAACCTTTTACGTAAATAAAGGGTTGCAGAATGGTATGTTTTTAAAAATACAGGTGCAGTTACAGTGGTATGTAAGTTTACCGACGTGTAAGGGGATTATTTTTAAAGAGTAGAAAGTTAGAGTGTTTTTACCATATCAATAAACAAACATCGCCAGTGAAGTCATTCAAGATCCGTGGTAGCTACTCCGCACAACCGGTTATACCAATAGTCTAGGTGCCTAGATATACATACTTTATATTTGGATGAAGGAAATAATTTAGCGGCACCACAGGGAATAGCAACTAATTTATAAAACAAACGCTCCCAAATAGTATCGGAAACGCAACTTATCACTTATCCTTAGTGGACCTGATGAAACTTATTATCCCGAAACAAACAATGGATGAATAGGAATAATAAAAAACAGGCAAAAGGAGGAACGAAAATACCCGCAATAACGATAAATAATCTTCCTTTCTGTCGGCATGGCAATGACTTGGACAGACGAAAAGGTCTGCGAATATGGTACATTGAGAGCGAATAAATCGCAGCACATGATGGAATTTTGATGTTCAAAGGCCTAGCCATATTGCCCAGTGTTTCTTGGGTAGAAGCTTATGATACTATTTGAAGGACAGTTGTGACTTATTTTCTCTCTGGCTTTTAGTGTACCACATAATAGAAGCAGATTTAATGCTCTGAATCCTCCAAAATTCAAACTGAAAATAATCAATGCAAATTCTAAAGCAAAAAAAAATTTACATAGAAAAAAATATCTATAAAATCCTTTTGTATAAAATGTCAGTATCATTTTATTCACAATGCGTTCTATGCAACACTCAGGTTACGTTTCAATGACGTCACACAACCAGTACCGCGATGCATTAAAAATGTTCAGCTTCACGGCACAAACTAAGGATGGTGCAAAAGAATATTTAAAATGATTTCACATACGCGCAGAATTCCCGCATTGAAGCCAACGGTTGACGAAGGTATAAAAATATCCAGGATAAGCCTTTCAAAGGGAAAGACTGACATTTTTGCAATTTTTGCTAGATATACTGATCATTTTCGCAATTTTGCTTGATATTTAGATGTTTTCTTTTTGGTATTCGTTGTAAAAGTGCTGAACAGAAAATGGATTTTAATTTTATGCACCATTTTATTTAAAAATTATATCGAATGCTACATTGATACCTATAATTATAGGAGAAAGTATTTATGTTAGTATCCTAATTGATAACATCCACGGCTAATCTTACCATGAATAAGATACAAATCTATCAACCGGCTTTCTCCATATTCAATTATAAAAGTCTGTAAAATAACATTCCAAAATAATCCAAAACGTATAAACAGATTTACGCAGTTTCCACTAACAGCATTATTTTGTGCAAACAATTTTCCTTATAAGAGGGAAGCTAAATACCAATGTTCCGGGGATTACAATGATAGGGGAGAAAATGAAAATCTGTTGTGTTTTTACTATGAAGCCGGCTTTGGGGGAATTTCGCTACTTATGAAGTAATGCATAAAATATTTTGTTTTCCGTTTTCACTTTGGAAAAACAACTGTTTATCGTTGAGCGATCAAGTGGTTGTTTAACGCGTCGAACTTGTCTCAAGTACATGCTTGTTAGAGAGTACTCTTGTGTATAGGAAAAGTTTGGTCTTGCAGCAGAACGTGTGGTGAATCTGTCAAAATGTTACTTCATATTGAATTTTGAGAACATGAAACTAAAAAATTGCGTGCATTTTTTTCTTGTCGATGTCTCTTTTAATATTGAAGTTAAGACATATGAGATTAATTTAAAATACGCACTGTGATACTACCTAAAGTTGTCATAGGTGCACGTAAATGCGGACACATCAGACATTCACTAAATAAATTAACCATCATAATGTCCTTTAAGGCTCCAGCAGACCGGATGCGTATGCGTAGACGTAAGCGTAGTCACGCGCGTAGTTACGGCGTAACCATGAGTTGTAATGTATGGAAATGTATGAGACAGGCCACACCGCTTGCGTAACGACGCGCATGTCTACGTTACGCAAGCGGTGTGGCCTGTCTCATACATTTCCATACATTACAACTCATGGTTACGCCGTAACTACGCGCGTGACTACGACGTGGTTACGCATACGCATCCGGTCTGCTCGAGCCTTAATACTCAAGTGACACAGATGCGGACGACCATCTGCGATTGCTCACTTCCAGATGCGCGAACAAAAAACAGAATTCTTCCTCAGCATCCTTGTATACATAATAAAATCATAACACACGGCTAGCTGCAAACATTTCACACGAGATTTTATCTCTAAAATACGGGATTTTTCTATTCCCCACTCTGCAACGCCATTCGTTTCTTTCATAGTACCCATGACATTTAAATGCTTTTTTAGCCGGGTTAAGCCCCGTTCACACGTTGCGTTTTGTGTTCTGTTGATTTCATACAAGTTGGGATTTTGATCAGATTTTCTTATATGTAAGATTTTTATATGGAAATGTTTTTTTATATATTGAAAGCAGTGTAATAAATTATATTGTTAATGAAAAATTAATTGATAAAACTGAGATATTGGAAATATCTTGACCCAGATGCAAAAGTATAGTTTGAAATTGCTCAACATCAAAATAAGGGAGATTCACCGGAGGTCATCTACATCATCATTCTACATCCCACAGCGACCTCTTAAAATTAAAAAAAATTAAGAGTCATTATTGACATTCCATATTTTTGGTTCGAAGTAGATTGCTGACCCCCGGTCACCCAGAATTTGAGGTTGAAGAATCTTTATTTCGTGTAAGCGCGTCCTTATCTAAGTTTTCATAGTAGTGTAGAACGTCGGGTGTCAGCAATACATTATGTAAGAAGTCGGGCTCAACGACTAGCTATGTGACCTCCGCTTCCGCCTTCGTGATAACTAAATTATTAGGTCGAGGCAAGGAAGGAAACAAAAAATCAACGTATAACCAACCATGAAATATTCCAATATTCCTTAGAAACAATACTTACCCTAAACAAATTTACGGTTCAGCAATTATTTTGGACTTAAGCCGTAATTTACGAAGCGCCAATTTAGGCCTGATTAAAGATTCAGATGCTTATCACGATTATGATAAACAGGTATTTGTTAGTCGCTGTAAATCGGTTATTTATGTTAGTTATTGGCTGAAAATTTATTTAAAACGATCAGTAAACCTTTTTCCTTGGTAGATTTTTAGACAGTTTTTTATCACAGTCAGATAGGTATAATGATTCATATTTTAAGAGGCAAACAAGCATGTCAGTTATATTAGTTATAAGAAGCTATCATAAACCGTCGTGTTCCGTCATAGGCCTTTTATGTACCAGGGCCGCGGTATCTCTTTCGAACAACTCGCAGCCCCGGCAGGCAAATACAAGTATCTTAAAACTATTTTTACCCAAGAAAATCCAACGATACCTTAAAACTATAAATAGGTCCAACATCCTAAGACTCACATAAATATTTAGATACCGTGACCCTACAAATTGATGTCAATTTCTGTTCGCAAATATTGGCCCCGTAAATTCTCTCTATTTTGAACATTATAAATATTAGATGTACGCAGCTGTAGGTACCTAATCGTATGAACTAGTATTACCTTAGGATATTCCCTAGGCAGCCATAACTTAGGAACCTTGGTGAATTCTGCGTGGAATTTTAGAAAGAACTACATGTATGTTGGTTGGTTAGTTATATTTAAGCTGGCTCACAGTGGACTGAACTTACGACCGTAATTTTGTGAAAAGTTTTTTTGGGTAATTTTATTTTTTACTTGAAGCTACACAAATACTTATCAACGACAACTTTAGTCTACACGAAGGAAGAAAAAATATTTATTTAAGGGAAAATATATTTTCGGAATAAAAATATTCTTCTATGTAGATATTACAAATAAATTAAAATACATACGAGCAATCTTGCCTATCTGAACTTCTTAGCCCAATATGAGGAGACCGGATAGACACTCGGTCTAAGTAAAACTCTGGTACACAGCTGCATTCGTTTAGACTGGAAGCCGACTCCAACACAGTTGGGAAAAGACTAGGCAGATGATGATAGAGTTCGACAGAAGTCTGATGATATCTCAAAAGTTCAGATCTCATGCAGCTAATCTATATCGAAGCAAAAGTCTTCAACATAAGGTCAAAAAATCTACACAATTTTTAACTGCCTCCATAAAACATTCGAGGTAAACTTTCTTTCAGCGGAGTTTTTCATGCTGTGTCAAAGCCAGTTACATCAACAGCGTTTGAAGTCGTTTGATGAAGTCTAGATACCGAAGCCGGTGGCTAAAGCCCGAGGCCTTCGCTGGATTGCCTCTCAACTGTGCTAACTTTGCAAAGCGGCTGAGTAGGTCAAAAATGTGTTTTAAAACGTGTTGACCCTGAATTTGTTGCAGTTTTCTGAAAAAGAATGTGCATGTTGATAGGTGTTTTTTAATTTTCAAAAATTAATTTTAAAAAGTTTAAAGCTTTTTTAAATCATCCTCCGAGCCTTTTTTCCCCTTATAGCTTTTTAAATAATTGAAGCTATTTCTAGTCTAAGAAATCTTACAGGCCACTGGTATGTACACAGCTGCATCAGGTTAGACTGGAAGCCGACCCCAATATATTCAGGAAAATGCTGGGCAAATGACTACGTCTACTGGCAATTGATAAACTAATCTACCCAAATTGTATATTCTACTTAACCTAAACTTTTTAAATATTTCAGATTTTTTTCAATGTATATTGGTGTACTTACATAATAAAGAATATATCTATCTACTAGTCTTAAACTACAACCAAATCCCATCTATTCCCACAGCTCCCCGCACCGTGTTGTGACGACATGCGTCGCACCGCCGTTATGCCCATAAATTAATAATCCGTCACATAATGTGATCTAGTAATGGCGCGTCCGGGTTAGACAAGCATTACCGGCCACAGACATAGGTGTTGTGTAGATAGTTATGTTCTGGTGAGCCACGATAGTGGTCTAATAATTATAATAACATACCTACATATACCTATAGTATATTGCAGTGTTAGGAGAGATGAGGAGAAAAAACTAATACCTATATATATAAACTATTAAACTATTAAACTATCTACCTGAACCATGAAACTAAGGTACTTTTTGAATGCTAACTACCGACCGCAGCTGCACTACAAGTTTGTATGTATTTACATGAAATCGTTTTGGATCGAAGCGGCAGCAGCACGCAGTCGTTCTCAGATATCGATCCTTTTTGATCTAACTGCTAGCATTCAACACGTACCTTTATCCTGATTATACCTAAATACTTATTAGCCGTAGCTTTTAAACTGTCCGTTTAATTAATAACATTGCTTATTATAATTCCTGTGTAACTAGAAAGTATTTAACATAAAGCAACATTGTTTCAGGAGCACCGCTTTGACCGCTCACAGGATAACTTTTACCGCTCACCCAAAATAGTAAGTTTAACATAATATTTATACTTATTACACTTTAGTTACATTTAGACTGTCCTAAGGGCAACCCGTGATACTAGGAAATCTATAGGTTAAAATAATACAAGCTGAATTTGTTTGGTTCAACGCGCTAATCTTAAGACCTAATTGGTAAAAAGTATTTAATTTTTCAAATTTTATCAGTGGTTCTTGAGTTGAGCAAGTTTATACAAACAATCTGTTCAGCTCATCATCATCATCCTCCTGCCCTTATCCCAATTATATTTGGGGTCGGCACAGCACGTTTTCTTCTTCTATACTCTTCTATCTGCCGTCATCTCACAAGTAACATTCTTTCTTACCATATCTACTTTTACACAATCCATCCATCGTTTCTTTGTTTGTAACAATCTGTTCAGCCATATACTTAATATAAGTTTAGAGTCCCTTCTTCATATTTTCAAAATCCAATAAAAACAGAAACTCCATTATACAATAAAATCTCACATTACATTGTGTTTCTAAGGATATAAAACAGTTGTAGTAAACTTCAATCGATGTGTACCTTTGACTGTTCAGTTGTCGAAGTTCCTCGTCTATATTTAACTGATTGACGTAATACTGTTACAGATACTATTTCTGGGCTCGTTACTGGGTTCATTCGGTAACTGTACTGTGAGGGGCCTATGAGAATTCTAGGGACAACGTGTGTATCGGAAAAAAATAACTAGGCACTGAGTTATTAGCATTTTTGTAAAATGAAAGATTTGCGGTCATTGAACCTTTTACAATTCTTGTCGCTAACCAAAATCTTGCCGGAATAAAAAGACACATTCTTTAGGCAAAAGATATTAAAAACCGGCCAAGTGCGAGTCGGAATCGCACACGAAGGGTTCCGTACCATTATTGAGAAAATGAGCAAAGAAATCACGTTTTGTGTATGGGAGCCCCCCAAAATATTGTTTTAATCTAGATTTCAGTATTTGTTGTTATAGCGGCAACAGAAATACATCATCTGTGAATATTTCTAACTATTACGCTTCTACTACGGAACTATCACAGACGGACGGACGTACCGACGGACAGAGGAGCGAAAACAATAGGTTCCCGTTTTACCCTTTGGGTACGGACTACGGAGTCCTAAAAAGGAAAAACAAAATTACATTTGGTACAAACTTTAGCTTATTGCTTGGTGAATACTTTACATAATCAACATAATATTAACGAGTAAAACATAACCCTACTTCATAACAGTTGGTTAAAAATTAAATGTATCATTCGCATGTGTAAACTAAACTTTAAAGGTAAACTGTATTAATGATGGCGTCCAATAGTTTATGATTCCCTCGGGTTAAATAAACACGATGCCTATTTAGATAGGATTATAATCTACGAATTGTACCGTAGGGGCAGAAAATATTTTACCTGTGGAAAGACCCTATTTACTACACGCAGATATATTTTTGTGAACGTATAGCTGTAGAGCATTAAGTCAAAGTCAAATCATTTTGATCATTTTGATTTACAAGCGCTTGTGAACGTCAAAAATATAATTAAGTTAGATTCTAGTTGCCCATTCCAAAAGTAGCTTCCTATGGAGAAAAACGGGCAAGAAACTCCATGGTTACTCTTTTTAAAGACTAACTTTTTTATGGGCTAACTTTAAGCTGTCCCATAGTTTGTTAGGGCTCATAAATCAGTTAGGAGATGAATGGTAGCTCGCATATTATAACGATCTGTATCGACAGACTGACTAAGAAGTTTGATTGTTAAATACACAAACAGATTATTAAATTTTGAAGGTAATTGTGAATACAATTACCTTCAAAATTTAATAATCTGTTGGTCAACTATCAACCGACAGGTTTGTCTGCAGTGGCTCTTACTAGTAGTCAGTACTGTTAAAATGTTATGTGTTACAACAGTCCTGCATAACACCGGCATTATCCCAAGATGCACACTTGAATGCATACAACGATCATGACTGGTTATTGTCAACATAACATTGCATAGCTGTCTCAAAGGACTTTAGCATGTTCTTAGAGGAAAATAATGCAGAATAATAGGAATATTTTCAATTTTTTCTTTACAAAAAATCCTGGACTTCAACCATACATTCCCGAATCTAATTAATTCATAAATAAATAAATTCGACTAGTTATTGGAAATTGCACGAAAATTTCGCAAGCAACACAAAAATAAATTGTGCCAAAAGAAAAATATTGCGATCTTTCACGATAAAAGCAAAATAAACGGAATCGTTAATTATGTTCAATGAAAAGGAAGGAATGTTCGAATATGCGACAAAACGAACATAAATAAAACAGAATTATTTATTTATTAAGGGAATGAATAATTATGATCGACTGGGAAATCGACTGTGGTCTGTTTGAAGGTACCATTTACTTACTACGTTTTGAAATAATGTTTAAGTTATTGCTAGAATTAAACGAGTTGGTAGATTGTATAATTGCTCATCTCCAATATTAAACAGCTAGTAAGCGAAATCTTAAAAAAAATGTTCTTACACAAAGTCGACCAAATTATTTATTTGTATATGAATACAGTTAGGTACATGTACAATACACAAAAATACAAATCTGAAAATAGCTAGCCTCAGCTAAAAGCAACATTTCTCACCCAATAAGGAAACAATTTTGACTCCAAACACATCACAACCGATTGCACCTACATTACACAGTCTACCAAAACATTTATAGCGTTCCCAAAAGAAATATCCACTTTTAAATAGTCCAGCGTTTTCACAGGCCATTCGTGACAAACAGACATACATAATTCATGTTACAGTAACGTTTCAGGGCGATTAACCAAAGTATTAACAGCTGCATTAATGGCCAAATGGCCGAGAAATTTCGTAGGAACATCAAAAGAATTTCCATCACTTCATCGGAGATCAAACGCAAAGAAATAAATATGTATGGTTCTGTAGATAGACTTGACCAATGTTTATGTGGATTTGATGATATTTACTGACCGGAGTTTTGAGGTTTAGAAGTTAGGTTGGAAGTAACGTTTTACTTAATTAATGCTTAAAGTTTAGGCTTTTTACTCGATTGCGCGACGCAAAGGAGGGTAATGCTTTTAGTTGGACGTCCTTCTTCTTATTGCAATATTTCCTGTATTTTGTGAGACATTAATACGTTATTTTAAATATGGCCAATGCGTTATTCGTACTCTGCACTGCTTTAAAAAAATGTTTTAGGTACGTTTTTAATTTGCCGTTATAAATGACTCTTAAAACGATAATATTTATTACTAGCTTCTGTCAGCGGTTTCACCCACATTCCGTGGGAACTACTTTCCGTACCGGGATAAAAAGTAGCCTATAGCCTTCCTCGATAAATGGGCTATCTAACACTGAAAGAAATTTTCAAATCGGACCAGTAGTTCCTGAGATTAGCGCGTTCAAACAAACAAACAAACAAACAAACTCTTCAGCTTTATAATATGAGTATATATAAATGCCTCCTTTTTAACCATTAAGAATTTTTATACGTCTACCACATGAAATTTTGCTGTATACAAAAATATAATCCCCATCAAAAGTCCCGCATTCGAGCACAGAGTAATATTTTACGAGTGTTTACGTGATTTATTGGATAAGTAAGATTTGTTTTGCTCTTACGATACTTCAATTGATTCACAAATGTATATGTAATTTACTCTTGAAGTCAGAAATAAATCCTTTGCTGAGCGAAGATTTGGACTGTTAAACTAAAACAAAAACATACTTTCAACTGTTTGCTTCTTTTTCTTTACTAACCGACTCCGCAAAAAGGAGGAGATTCTCAATTCGTCGGGATTTTTGTTTTTTTTTTAATGTAAACGGATCACTCAAAGGACCGAATTGCAAAATTCTGAGCTAGCTATCTCTCTATTTTTTTTAGCCGGAACTGCCTCACTGCTGGGCAAAGGCCCCTCGATTTTGCGTCCTAATCTTTCGCGTGTTTCCACCAATAAGGGTTGTAGTTGTCCTATCTCTAAGAAACTTAAAACATGTTAGCCCTTAAAAATTAAACTGGCCTATTTTTCTTGGACGACCAAGAGATATTATGTCACGATTGTTATAAAAGTCTATTGTTTTGAACGCACGTAAAGAGGTCGTTGCCCGGAATAGTCGGCATAGTGGCGGTGTGCCAATATGAACGGAGTAAGGAAAGAGGAGCGGAGATGCCATAGTGAAGGTAGGTCAGGCGCCTTCTTCTAGGTCAAATACGTACAGTGAGCATGACGACGCGTTCAGGTTCTTTGAGACATCTGTCAACGAAATTATTGATATATTTATAAAAATTGTCGGGTCCAAAGAAGGCGTATAGAGCGAAGCCAGAATGTTCCTCATTCCCCGCAGAGATACCTCTAGAGCGGAGGTGCCAAAGAGATTTTCCGTTATGGCACCTCCACTAGTAATTTGGTTCTCCATGGCCAATATGAACGCGATCCATGTGTTACGCAATACGCAATTGTGGCATGCGGAATTGATAAGCTTTAGACGTTCTCAGGTATACTACGTCAGTATGCAAATGGCTTGAATTATGATTAGGAATTTGGTAGCTCCATTTGGTGAATTTCTTGGCACATTGTATGCAGGTAGCACACATATGTATAATATGTAGTACCTGCTGTATTACGCAGCAGTTTATGTCAGCAGGCAAATCAGACAGGTTAAAAAAAGTATGCTATTTTATTTTAATACCATTCTTCTCATGTCTCCTTAAAGTTTTTGAAAGAGTGCTGTCCTTGAGCAATCAATAAAAATCTTCAAGATTACTAAATTCAGTGCTCAAGATGTCAAATTGAAAACTTCTTCTTATCTACTTAACACACAATATTTAAAAGTTTTAATTAAACTTTTGAAGTATTTTAGCCGCTTAACTAAATAGTTGAGTCAAATGGCTTTCAGGTGATTAAAAAACTGGCCGTTAGTCACAGTTCACCTGTCTTCTATTAAACACCTTATTAATACCTAGGCCTGCTTACCGATCAGTCATATACATACATGGAAACTTTCACATTTACAATGTGAGTAGGATTGGTAACATTACCCTGCATTTATACTCCTAACAATAATAATAATGCCGGGAAACTTTTTCACACACGGTTCGGTTAGCCCCATGGTAAGTTATTAATTAACTTGTGTTATGGGTGCGAACGCAACTGATAAACTACATATACATATTTATAAATACATATTACAACACCCAGACCACGGCCAACAAGCATGCTCATCATACAAATGTCGACCGAACCGGGATTCGGACCTGGAACCTCAGTGTCGGCAGTCCAGCATGGTGACCATTGCGCCATCGAGGTCGTCAATAAAGTTAGGCTGAGGATAAAAACTGGTCTGTCTATTCGTTCTATGTCATACGTTGGGTTTAAGTGCGTTTTCGCATCAGTGGATTTTGAACCAGAGTTGGCACTCTTCGGTCATTCGATGACTGAGCTCTGTGTTGGCAGGTCATCCCTTTTAGGCCTTTGTTCAGGAATAGACCGGTTAAGTGACACTGTGGCAGGAATATGAATTGCTCAAAGAGGATCTAGATTGGCAAAGGGAATTCGTATGTAGATTTTTTATTGGAAATAAAAAATTGCTGTTCTAATATATAATGTTTTATTACCATATAATACTGTAATAACCAGTGTCAGATCAATCAAAAAATCAAATCTCAGAAACGATTTACTGGTTGTTACGATTACTCAATACTCAATACTCAATAACTTTATTGCATTCCATAATGTGTACAGGCTGGTGGGTAAAATTAAAAGAAACAATTATGGACCCTGTCGGGCACAGCAAAGTTAGTTTTTAGAGGAGAGGACGAAGAGCGCTTTTTAAACATATTAATATTGAATTAAATGTAGAAAATCTTATTATATTTAGATATTTGAGTAGGTATTATTTAGGTATAGGTATTATTACGAGTGCGAAGCGATGTTACATTGTCCACTTATAACGAGAAGGGCTTCAAGCTTCTTTTAATCTGGTGCGCAAAGAAGTTTTCATTGGTCGTGGCTTACAGCCATTTATCGAAAACAGCCACAGCGTTTTTCACAAAACAATTTTCACCAAGCTGTAGTAGATACTTTTACCGTATCATGCTTATTCATACGACGTTACAAGACAGTATGGCATTCTCAAGCCTAAGTTAGAATTTCGGTTGTTCCAGACATACAACTCAGTCCATTAATTGTTTAGACAGTTGAAATGTATTTAGTTGAGAATGCCTCAGGGTGAACGTTATGATCATTGAAATTGTGCTGAATAGAGAAACCTAATCTAGTTTCTATTAATAGTAATGTTTATTTTATGAGATGGACTTGTGGACTGTCTTAGCTTAGGAAAGTTTCGATTCCCGATATGGTCGGCTAGTACTATCGAGCCCTTTTTTGCCTGACCACTTGTAGTTTTTTTTAAACTTAAGTATTGTGACACTGCTGAATGAAAACCTTTTCAAAATTTCAAATATTAGGGTTTACGAAGCCTAGTCAAGGTCAACCAGGCGAAGAAACAGAGATATTTTTTTTTATAAGCACAGGTATCTATGCAGTAAGAACTCGCGACGGTTTATAATACATATCTTGGATAGAAAAAAATATGTTTCATGCTTTTTTTAGAAAATACAATTTTGTTCAAAATTTATTTTGGTAGTAGAACAAAATCTGTAATACGATTTATAGTTCAGAAACATTTTTCATGGCTTTGTAAGTAAATGTAGGTATTAAGATTGTGTGTGAACTCAAATCAGTGGAAGCTACTTATACGAATTATATCTGATAATCTTAATTAAGTAACTTATAGTACTCAGTGATGGTCAGTGCGTTGTGGCAACTGGTCGTGTATCATAACCGCTAATTACGTATTGCGTGACTCATTTGTTTATCAGTGAAGAGTGTTCGGGACTTGAGCCGTACGGCTCGGGGAACCGGTTTAGGCGAGCGATCGTGCGCTGCGATGAATGAATATGCCTTAAGTGCAGGCGAAATGAGTGATTCAGATTTATTAAATAAATGTGAGCAACAACTAAAGGAGTTAGGGGAGATGGAGGTGATAATTTCTGAGAGTGGAAAAAGTACAAATGAAGAAACACGGTTGGTGGAAAAGAGGAAGGAAAGAGAAGATGATTTTATTACTGTAGAGAGACGACACAAACGGTTATTGAGAGGGGATTCATTGGAAATAAGGGGGGGCTTACCTAAAGAAAGTGATGATGCTACAGACATATCTAATCATGAAGTTTGTGTTACATCGTTAGAAAGTCTTCCAAAACCAATAGCAATGGCAAAATTACTTCGCTCGGAAAACATAAAAGATGTTCTAAGAGTAAAATACAAGAGTTATAATAAAGTTCTAATACAATGTCAAAGAAAAGAAGACGCTAAAAAACTATTAGATAGTAAGAAATTAAAAGACATGGGTTTACGCTGTCAATTAATACAAGAAATGTCTGTATCATATGGAGTAGTTAAAGGAATCGACTTAGAATTAACTGAGGATGAACTTAAGAGTATCTTCAATTCAAATGTAGAAGTATTATCGGTCAAAAGATTGAAACGTCTAAGTACGGATGGTAAATGGGTAGACTGCGAAGCTGTGAGGATTTGCTTTAAAAGTAATGTATTACCAGAATTTATATACGCATATGATTGTCGATTCAAAGTCGAAGCCTACGTTTTCCCAGTAACACAATGTTCAGGGTGCTGGCAATTTGGTCACATTGTGAAGTATTGTCCGTCTAAAAAGGTACTATGCCCAAAGTGCGGAGGAAATCACGAGAACTGTGACACTAAAGAGTTCAAGTGTTTGAATTGCAAAGGTAATCACTTAGTGTTAGATAAGACATGCCCTATATTTGTAAAAGAAAAAACTATTCGAAAAATTATGAGTGATGAGCAAATTACCTACAGAAAAGCATTACAACGTTTCACTGAAACAAAAGAAAAAAGCCGTACAGAGACCTTTCAACAAGGAAACAATATCACACATATAAATACAGTCCGTTTAGCTGGGGTAGAAACTTACAGCTCAGTATTGAAAAGAGCGGGATATCAAGAACTGAGGTCACAGACACAGGAAGTAGTTCAAGACACAGATGAAAGCATTTCAGACCAATCCTATAGTTTAAATCGGACCTCTAAAAAGAAAGCAAACAGAACAAATCAAAGGAGAACCGAACCTCCAAGGGAACAGACGGAAGAACTTATGCTCCAAGGTAACCAGTCATCACAGAAGGAGAAGGATAATCCATCAAATAAGCCGAAAAAGCACCAGTTCCACTTTGAATGGAACAAGGTTTGGATGAAGATAAAAAGTGTATGCCTATCTGAGCGTAAATTTGAAGAAAAACTGTTAGATGTGTTGAAAATTATTGGTGAAGAAATTAAATCTTTTTTTGTTAGTATTCTATTTGGAGAAGAGGTCGCTGGCTACTTAAATTGCTTTAGTAATGGATAATCTACAAAAAATAACAAAGGTGAACATTTATCAATGGAACTCACAAAGTTTTCGACCAAAAATTATACCATTTTCAGAACTATTAATTAGGGAAAATATACATATTGCAATCATAAGCGAAACATGGTTTGATAGTGAGGTTGATGTTAACATTAGCGGCTTTAATTTGTATAGAAAAGACAGAGATGACGGTTACGGTGGTGTAGCGGTTCTTGTGCATAAATCTATCCAATCTCACCCAGTTTCCATTCATGTAATTAACAGCGGTATTGAGGCCATATGTGTTAAGATAGTCAATTGCAAAGATATAGAACACGTAGTATCAATTTACTGTCCTTCATCGGTGCAGACCCAAACATCTGACTGGGTAAGTGTATTTTCTCAATTTTCCAGGAAAACAATTATAGCCGGCGATTTCAATGGTCATCATACCAATTGGTCAACCAAATCAGATTTTAGAGGTACACAAATCTTAGATGCAGCGTTGGACAGTGATTTCATCTCTTTAAACAATGGTTTAGCGACGCGAGTAAAATTAGTTAGCGGAAACCTACAGCAAACTTCCCCAGATATTTCTTTTGTAACCGCGGACGTTGCAATAAAATTTAATTGGCAGGTTTTAAATGAAAATTTAGGGAGTGACCACCTTATAATTAAATTCTCAGCTCATTTAGCTACCATTACTCATATTATAAAGAAGTGGAATTTTAAAAATGCAAACTGGCCTCAATTTCAGCAGACAATTTCTGATAATGTTCATGAATTCTGTGAAACAACGGATGATAGCAATATTCAACAGATGTATAACTTTCTAATCAACCTTATCGAAGTTGCTGCTAATAAACATATCCCGCGAATAAAATGTAAGATTGAACCGACCGAAAAGTTTAAGCCGAAGAATTATTGGACACCGAAATTATCAGAGGTAGTTGCACAACGAAGGTTGGCCTTAAAAAGTTTTCGTAAAAACCCTACTCCCGAAAATCTGAGTAAATTAGAAACAAAAACTGTAGAATCGCAATCATTAATTAAAAAGGCAAGGTCTATAGGTTGGCAAGAGTTCTGTGATTCCATCGACGAAGTTACGTCGGTTTCTGAAATGTGGCGTCGTATGAGATGGATGAAAGGTTGTAAGAGACAACCATCATGTCCACCTGCGAATAAACAAATAGAGCTTTTACGATCTTTGACCCCGGATTATGTACCTAATTGTACACCCTGTTTTAACTCTAGAAATGATATGTTGGAAAGAGAATTCTCAATGCAAGAACTAAAGAAATGCCTTAAAAAAAAGGACTCGGCCCCTGGACATGATGGAATATCCTACTCAATGCTATATAACCTACCAGAAGCGGGAAAGAAATTTTTACTTAAGTTATTCAATTATATATTTAAATTTGGTATTGTCCCTTGCCAATGGCGAAACATTCAGATAATCCCTATACCTAAAAGTGGAAATGATTATAGCGGTAAACTTAGACCTATTTCATTAATATCGTGTATTTGTAAGACCTTTCATTTATTAATATGTAAGAGAATAGAATGGTATGTTGAAAAGAATAAGTTTCTTTCATTGCACACGGTAGGATTTAGAAAAGCGCAGTCTTGCGTGGATGCACTATCGCGCTTTGTTTCGTACATCCAAGTTGGATTCTCTAAAAATATCCCCACAGTCGCATGCTTTCTGGATATCGAAAATGCTTATAATAATGTGTCTATCGAAGCAGTCACAAAGATTTTAGATGATCTACAGGTTGGGGCTAAGTTTTGTACCTATCTTTGGAACTTTATGAGTGAAAGACACTTGGAAATTAAATCACTCAACAACGAAGGTTTAGAACCTAGGTGGACCAATAGAGGATTAGCACAGGGAGATCCAATATCTCCTTTGTTGTTTAATTTAGTCACATACCAAGTATGTAATAAATTACATAACGTTTTTGCCGTTCAGTACGCGGATGACTTTGTCATTTATATTAGTGACAAAAAAATTGAGAAGTGCGAGCGACTTTTGCAAGAAAACATAAATTGCTTGGTGGCGTTGCTGGGTGAGATTGGATTAACTTTATCTCCTACAAAATCTAATTACTGCATTTTTAGTAGAGGGCGAAGGAGGGTATTACCATGTCTGAAGATATATGACGAACCATTGTCTACGGTTGAATGTGTTAGGTATCTGGGAGTATGGTTGGATAGAAGTTTGTATTGGAGAAAACATATAAACGAGACTATTGCCAAATGTTCAAAGTATTTAAATTTATTAAAGATACTAGCCGGTAGTACCTGGGGGGTGCACACTAAACATTTACGCAAGTTATATATTTCATTAATAAGGAGTCGAATTGACTATGGATCCTTTTTATATGATTCAAGTGCAAATACAAATGTAGCCAAGTTAGATAGATTTCAAAATCAAGCTCTTAGAGTGATAGGGGGTTTTATTAAAAGTTCACCGATCCACGTAATGGAAAGTGAATTGCAACTGGTTCCATTATTTCTGAGGCGGCAATATCTTGCTTATAAATATATGTTAAAAGTAATATCTTGGTCTATTAATTCAAGTAAACACATCATTTCAGACTTGAGTTCGCATATTCATGAGCCCTATTGGTCAAGTAAGAAGAAACCTTTGCTCGCTACTACTTTTAAGGATTTGGATCAACTTCAGATAGCATCTTCAGACGTTTCAAAAATGTTCACCCTTGATATATGGGTATCGGCCATTCATACGGAAGATACCGTTCAATGTAGTTTGGAGTGTATTACGCAACCAAAAAAGGATTATAATCCTATCTTATTGTTAGCAGAGGTGGTGTCCGAATTAGCCTCCAAATATTATGATTGGTGTAAGATATTCACGGATGGTTCAAAAACTGATTGCGGGGGGGGAGCCGCCTTTTATTGCCAAAGCTTGGGAGAGAAATGTGAGTTTAAAATTGTTGCCAAAGTGTCCATCATGACCCTGGAACTCATTGCGATTTATCAAGCAATACTTTATGCAGTTGAGAAAAAAATCAGCAAAATTGTAGTTTTTACTGACAGTAAAAGCGCTTTACAGCACGTGGCTCGATGCACCTCTGGTAGCAGAGGAACATCGATAGCCTACGATATTCTCAGATGGATACATTATCTGAAGGAAAATAATGTAGATATCATATTGCAGTGGGTTCCAGCGCATGTCGGGCTTCGGGGCAACGAGGAGGCTGACATCTTATCGAAAAGAGCGGTAGATTCAGGCATAGAAATACCGTACCTACCAGATTATTGGGAATATATTCCCAGATTTAAGAATATATGCCACACTAAATGGAAGCATCATTATGATGAGATTTCTAGAGAGAAAGGGATATGGTACAAGGTCATACAAAGTGAGCCTCCTCGTGTGCCTTGGTTTGATGATATTGATCTCAATAGAAACTATGTAAAGTTAGCTTTAAGATTACGATCGGGGCATTTTCCATCAGCAAAATTTGGTTATCTCATGGGAAAAGTTACATCCCCTAACTGTGTAACATGTAACAAAATTGAAGATATACTTCATTTGCTGATGGAGTGTGTAAGAAACCAAGATGAGAGGGAATCATTAATCGAAGAGTTCAAATTGAATATTTTTGATGTCGGGTTAGTACAGACAATTTTGTCAAGTCCCAAATCGGCTTTGGCTAAAAGACTAAGTGAATTAGCAAAACCAAATAATTAATAATTCCATCTCATTTAAATTAATTAGTGTTTTGTGTCAATAGAATTTAGAGGGTACGATGGGGTTGATATATCCATGTGGATAAAAACCCCGAATTAAATAAATAAATTAAAAAAAAAAAAAAAAAACTTATAGTACTAATAGCTATTAGTGGAATAATGTGCGATAATTAGTAGGACAATATAATTATTAACGGTCAATGAAGTCAGATTATAATGTTGGAAGCAATCTTGATTGATAACTGGCATATGTTAGCTAATATGGTTTTGTGGTTCAAATCTTAATTAGTTATGTGGGTAAGCACAGTTTTAGATGAGCACCTGTTAATTTTTTTGCATCCCAAAAGATAATATTTTTAGTAACCCTAACTAAATTCAATATTTCATGAATTATCTTTCTGATACCACAAGACTGTATTTACGTAATATACGTTAGAAGCAACACAGCGTAAAAATATCGTAATTCACTTAAACAAGGTAACAAGATAAGGTTTCAGAGATACAGCCTTCAAAGTACACCTCAAAAGATCACGTTTTCAATACCTCTTGTTAATCCAATTTTCATTAAACCTACAAGAAAATTGAACAATATTCCGCCTTTCAGTAACAGGACACCTGGGTCTACGAACGAAAAAAAATATTGCGCAAAAAAAAAACTAAATTCTAGCTTTTCCTAACTTTACAAGAGGGTCATATAAAAGTCAGGAGGAGAGGTTATTTGGGCTCTGCGGTATACCGCCTTAATAAACATGAATCAGTTGCCCCTAAGCAAAGCTTCGCAGTATTTTGATAGAGGGCAGCACCGAGCCTCGCTTGAAGACTCACTAGAGACTACGCAAGAGGAAATTTCTTGAAAATCCTTGTGATTTTATGACAATGTTACGACATTCCTATGTTGATCTGGTTTAAAGCGTGCCTCATATTCTTGCTTCGGAATTGTCACTGGGAGTTATTGCTGGCTCCGAATTGAAAAAATACTTCAATTATATTTATATCAGAACGGCTTTTATTATTTTAAGGATTAAATTGTCTCCATTTAACGTTTTATTGTAATTTACTTTTAAAATAACTCATAATTAGTCACAAAAATTATGAGAAAATAATATGATCGTTGGTAGAAACAAATAGAAAGTAGGGTAAATATTATTCATATCAAAAAGTTTTAATACGATTTAATCGAGTCTCACGCAAATCTAAGTACTATAATTCAATTTCACCCACTATTGAACCTACGGCTTTAAACGAGATTCTTAATAAAACCAGATCAATTGCAATTCTTCAAGAAAAACGCAATTTACTTTGATTAGCTCCACAGCCGTCATTTTGATTTAACAAAGGCACCCCTTACAAATCGAGTTAGATTTTTTCTTCATTCCACATAATTGTATTATTCGATATTCTTCAGATGTCACCATTATTTAATTAAGAATTTTCCAGATATTTCTATGAAAAGAGTGTTTTCGTATTCTTTGTTTTGTGTGTATTTTATTTGTATTTCAAAATTTTTGACACAGTTGAGGAATAAGAAAGCAGATCCTTATAAAAAATTCAATGCAGATACAAGAAAAGTAAAATTAAATAAATTGAAAGTCAATAAAGTCAACTTTGTAACCATTAGCAAAACCATTTAAAATGTTCACTCGGCCTGATACCGGCTAAATATCTGATCTTTGCAATGTATGTACTACGAATTATCTTCATACTGATTTATGAACCTAAACAAACTATCAGCCTACTAAAAGTTTGCAGTGTGTACTGTAAATGTTCGCATCTATTCAAAAATTCTTAACTTCACAAGACCACGACATCTGTCTTCAAATAAAAGAAAAAAAATATATCCAAAAATACATTTCGGTTCCATATTTAACTTCTAAACAGTCTAAGAATGCCTCTCACATGATAATATGATTGTAAATATAACCACATTCAGGGTTTTTCGAAGTTTTTCCTGCCGTCTTACTGGTTAAGCTGTGGTGATCAATCACGGGCCACATTTGAGGTATATTCGTGTACTCTATGTTGCCAGATTGCACGATAACTCAAGACCTACGTGCTAGAGGTACCTGTTTAGTTTTAGTGATATATTTATAAGTGTAGGTTAAGGTTTTATTTATCTAAAAATAGCTGGGTAGATTCTGTGATCCATTTTCAGGATTCTTTCACTGTATTTTTATTAATAGAGATTGAATGAAATGTTAGTCATCCAAAGTCGTAAATATGACTTGTCCAAAACATTCCACATTCCGAATAAAAACATAATATTTCCTTCATCATCCTCCGAGCCTTTTCCCAATCATGTTGGGGTCGGCTTCCAGTCTAACCGGATTCAGCTGAGTACCAGTGCTTTACAAGAAGCGACTGCCTATCTGACCTCCTCAACCCAGTTACCCGGGCAACCCGATACCCCTTGGTTAGACTAGTGTCAGACTTACTGGCTTCTGACTACCCGTAACGACTGCCAAAGATGTTCAATGACAGCCGGGACCTACAGTTTAACGTGCCATCCGAAACACAGCCAATGGTGTCTAAGATATACTTAGAAAGTACATACAAACTTAGAAAAGTTGCATTTGTACTTGCCTGACATAATATTTTCTTCATATTCTAAAAACCCCAATTCCTTTCTCAAACTCGTTAAGTCTAGCTAATGAAACATTCTGAGCATCTTACAGTATGTTTAGTTTCCTAAAACTTCAATGGAGAGAAAATTCCATATTCATTCAATACGTACACGAATTCCACTTGGCATGTTTGCATAAACCACAGTTCTCACGAAAGGTGCTTCTATCTAGGAATTTGCTCTAAGAATCTTAGTTCTGTATTCAATAAACTATTCCTTACACCTACGTCTGAAGTTTGTGGAATACCTCCAAGTATCGCGGTAGATCCGTTAAGTAACTGTGTATCAGAATTCATGATATTTCCTTGAAGAGAACCACAATGTTCTGTATTCAATAAACCAGATGCTTCCCAAGAATTTCTTGAAAGCACTTGAATAGAATAGTTAGTTACAGCCTATTTATCGTCCCACTGCTGGGCACAGGCCTCCTCTCACACGGAGAAGGATTGAGCATTAATCACCACGCTTGCTCAATGCGGGTTGGTGATTTCAGACTATATTATAGTCCAGGTTTCCTCAAGATGTTTTCCTTCACCTTTTTATCAGCCATTGGTGTCTAAGATATACTAAGAAAGTACATACAAACTTAGAAAAGTTGCATTGGTACTTGCCTGACCTGGATTCGAACCCGCGCGAACATTCTTGAATAGAATACTCAGATACAATATAATGTGGAATATCATAAACTGAAGGCATAAGTTTATATAGTTAGATCCGCCACTTTATTAAACTGCTGACTAGTAGATAAATGGATTTGCGTATGTTTGGTCAAGCAAATAGCTACAGATTTTTGGGTAATTGTGACTTTTAAATTTTTGGCTCTTGGCGGTGCCTGAGAATATTTTACCTTTACAAGATCTTTATTAGAACTTCAAAAATAGTTTTTATGACTAAGACAATTGACTGACACTGTAAATTATTATAAATTCGGATTCGATCATTATTACGCAACGGTAAAGAAGCCCGTTTTTAAAGATGCGGAGGTTTTCTCACTATGCTAAAAAAGAATTATATCCTTATCTATATATTTACATAGTGACTGCAGTACCGATTAGACTCACTATCCACCCACACATTACTTGAATTCTCTCTCCGATCTGCCCACATATTATTGAGCTGGGAGCCTCTCAAACTACGAGTAGGAAATACAATAAAGACTCAAGTAAGTGTAGTACCCAAGCTCTAGAAGTCTAATGGTTTTATGTATATTATTTTCTGAACTTTATTATGCTCCAACTATGAACAATGAACATAACCAGCATATTCCAATGAATACAATTCTAGTTTTATTCGTTGCTCGATGGGTGGGCTATTTAACACAGATTTTTTTCAAATTGGTCCAGTTTCTCCTGAGATGAAAGCAAACAAACTATTCGTTCGTCAAAACCTTTTGATCAAAGCTGCATTGATCGTATATTTTCGCGTGTGTTTATTACATTTTACATATAATATGTATACTTCCTTTTATATGTCATGATGAGACAACATAACCAATATGTACATCAATAATGCACTTTGTTTTTTATTTAAGTTTTGTTCAGTGTTGCATTTTAAAGCACAACGACAATAAATAAAATAAAACATACAAACATCTCCCCATTAATTGCTCATCTTTGTTTATTTAATTCGATCGAACATTCAAAAGCTGATTGTTTACAATGCGAAAACAAAGTTAATTTCTCTTTACCTTTTCCTGAAACGAATCATTCGATCGTTAATAATGTAAAAGTAATAAGCCTTTAACATACGTTGATTGGCAGACAGGCTTTATGAAACGTCCAATACATCAGTTTTCAGCTGAAAACGTGCGTACTGCGCGCACAAATTTTAATTGCCATCAATCTAGAGTTCCATAACAGTTGACATGGTCCTGATCTCGATTCTTTGATTAAAATATACGCTAAACGTTTGTGTATATGACGTTATGAAAGAAATCATCATCATCATCTTTGTCCTATTATTGGGCACAGGCGTTCTCTCACACGGAGAAGAATTGAGGGTTAATCACCAGGCTTGCGCAGTGCGGGTTGGTGATTTCAGACATTATAAGTCCAGGTTCCCTCAAAATGTTTTCTTTCAGCTTTAATCAGTCATTAGTGTCCAAGAAACACTTAAAAGACAACAAACAAAAAGGAAGTAAATTATGGCCAGTACAAATGAGAGCCGCTACACCACTTCATAGTTCATATTTTTGCAAACAAAAGACATGGATAAAACCTATCTGAGCCTTATCTTTTACAAGACTTTTAGCGTATAAGACGCAAGATCTCAAGTCCATCTAAATGCTTTACAATTTTCAACAAGGCAACCAATAACTGGTTCATTTCATTTACTCTAACCGATTACTATTTCATTCAACGGAACCATTCGCGTAAAGGTAAACACCAAACATACAGTTGTTTATTCGTCCGAGTTCCTGAGATGAAGGTCGGGTCGTGAACCTACTTCTTACTCGATCAAGGCAAGGAGTATGTTGTATACATTTGTCTGTGTATATAGGTACGATGTATGTGTGCTAGTGTGCATGCATAAAATGTTCGTATACAGAATGGTTGAGAAATTCAACGTGAATAAAACGGACAGGGGTGATATCTTATGTTGGTTTGGTTGATATCTTATTTTGAAGAGGCGAGGAACCAAAGCAGTAGCATTCTTAGGGATTTTTGTTAATTAGTTTAATTATTTTAAAAATATACAGCAATTTTTCTGCAGCTACAATAAAATTATGAAAATAGATTTTAAAACGAAGCAAAATAAAAATAAAATACAGGAATTACGGACGAGGAGATTAATTGTTTGTTGAAACTTTTCACATACTAAAAAAAGTGGGTAAACATCCAAAAAGTTCCAAAAATTAACTAGATTGTAATGTACAATTAATATAAAATATTTGATGCATTATATTAGTTTTAAGTTGTATATATAAATAAGGCTATTTTAACTTTATTTTTTAATCAATGTAATTATTCAGAAATAAAATTTGAATAAGTTGCTATTAAAAAAATATATGTATATAAAATATTTAGCTCGTACTCGACTTTGATTTCGTACTCGATTTTGACACCGCCTGTATACACTCCTAGTAATACATCTGTATATTTTTATAGATCGCATTATTATCGAGTGATCTTCACATCAAAGGGGTGAGGGTATTTTTCTGTGGATGAAGCCATAAACTTGTTATTACTTGCATTGTTTATGTAAGAAGTGGAGGGGATGGGATAGCGTGTTTTTCGAAACATACAACTTTTGTTATACTGTAGCCCGTTCACAGAGACCGTGGAAGCACAGCTTAAGCTTGAAAAGTGCGATTTATTTCAAACTGTTTACTAATCCATCATACTGTTTGTTTGTGCGCGCTAATCACAGAAACTACTGAACCGATTTGAACAATTCTGGTAGTGTTAGATAGCCAATTTTATAGAGACAGCCTGTAGCTTGCTTTTACCAGGGGGTGAAAGTGAAACCGCTGAGAGAAGCTAGTAAGGTACATTTCGTTTAAGGTCAAATTAAAACATTAAAATAATAGTCATGTCTCATGGCAATAATAATACTTGGACGAAACCTTGAATAAGCAATATTTTTTCGACAAGAGGCTGTTGAAATAACAACTTTTACTTAAAGGAAACGACATTTTAAGTAAAGAAAAGATAAAGACGCATTTAATAATCTTTTTCCTTTTAAAAGAAACTGACTGTGCTAACATAAAAATGTTTGGAAGTGACGAATTTTGCAAAAGTTGGTACGTCTATACTACAGTCTGAAACAATATTTACTATTACTAAATTAGATTTTGTAATCCATTAGTTATAACATACCTATATAAGTATGGTTATTAACTAAAAACCTTACACGTCAAAATTGATAAACCGATAAAGAACAAATTCGGTAAGGATCGTTTTTACCAAGATATCAAGATACTCGTGGAACTAAGACAAATAGTTTCTGTCATGTATAGTATTAACATCAGTTTAGAATAAACTTCGTGCCCACATACTTGGTAAGGCGGATCACACACTGTCACGCTTTGGTGCGCGGGAAGACGCGTAAACTAACGATTCGTCAGTTTGTTTTCAGTATTGAGTAGGTAAAACTCATGTGAAATCGTGATTTTGTAACCACTGGCCAAAAAATAAAATTCCGCTTATTTTTAATGGTGACGCGTCATTTATCTTTCAAAAAATCAAAATCAAAATCAAAAGTCATTTATTCAAAGTAGGCTGAAAATCAGCACTTTTCGAACGTCAAAACAAAAGACAGCCCCCAAAACGCCCGCCCTTCACCACTTCCTATGTGTTTTTGCTGGGAAGAAGAAGTGGTGGAACAAACTCCCCAGCAACACAATTCTGTCTGAATGGTTTGAAGAACCGTATACAAATATTTAAATATCACTATACAACATTGTATACATAAATTTGTATATAAAATCAATTTAAATACTTAATCATGTTGGCTAGTACACACCTTACCCATACCTATTACTCAAGCAGTTACAAAAGAAATTTAATAAAAAAAGAGTGAAAAATATAAAAAAATATAATGCCTCCATTTAGTGAAGATAGATATAGTTTAGGGCGTACCCACCGACATGTCAAACAGTTTTTATGAAAAAAATTAAATAAATAACAACATAAACAATGAAAACGGTGAACTAGGACTACCGTTCAAACCAAAAGTTATATATATTAGGTATATTACGGGTGTACAAATATGTAGTCAGCAAGACGACCTGGTACCACAAGCAGCACCCGTTCACGAGCATAACGCGAGGATCAGCCATCGCCCCCCTCGCACATTTTTGAGGGAGGGAGGCAACCCGACCACCGACGCTACCGCAAGCAATACCGTCAAAGGGAGCATGACGACTTGCAGCTACACGACAAGGAAACAGTTAATACTAATAGATTCGCAGTCGCTAGTAGACCATTTACAAAATTAAGAAACAACTGGTAATTTGTCAGTATAAATAAAAAGAAAAATGTCACGTATAAAATAATATAAATCACATCAACTTATAATGATAACTTTTGAAGCTGTCCAGTGTTTAACATGAGGACCAACTATTTTTATCGTTTATGTAGTCATTAACTGTATAATAAGCTTTCTTCGACAGAATAGATTTGACCTGCACTTTAAATTTATCAAAAGGCAATTCTAAAAACGACTGAGGAAGTTTATTATAAAATCGAATACCAAGCCCCATAAATGTTCCATGTACCTTGTGAAGCCTGTGAATGGGTACGCACAGTTTATGTTTGTTCCTAGTGTTGATACTGTGGACATCACTTTTCTTGGTGTAGTGATGAATATTCTGTCTAATGTATAATATGTTAGCAAGGATGAATTGCGATGCCACAGTAAGGATACCTATTTCTTTAAAAAGTTCCCTTAAGGAATGCCTGCTACCTAACTTATATATTGCACGAACAGCTCGTTTCTGTAATACGAAAATGTTTTCTATATCTGCAGCTTTGCCCCACAGTAGAATACCGTAGGACATAACGCAATGAAAGTAACTAAAATAGACTAGTCGAGCTGTGTCTACGTCAGTGAATTGTCTTACTTTTCTGACGGCGTAGGCAGCAGAACTAAGCCTACCCGCGAGGCTAGATATATGTGAGCCCCACTGTAGCTTTGCATCAACTGTTATTCCCAGAAACACTGTTGACTTCACAGTTTCAAGAACTTCATTATTTAGGATAATATTAGGTCCTAAGTGTTTTACATTAGGCAAGGTGAACTTAACACATTTGGTTTTTTTAGCATTAAGAACTAAATTATTTGTTGTAAACCAGTGAGTAACTAAGGAGAGTGCATTGTTCACGTCATCAAATTGCTCTCTATTCCTATCAACTTTGAAAATGAGAGATGTATCATCTGCAAATAATACTACATCACATATATTTTTCAGATGGAATGGTAAATCATTTATATACACTAAGAATAAGAAAGGACCTAGAATAGAACCCTGCGGCACGCCCAATTGAACTGGTAGGCCTGAAGATTTGACACCGTTGATGTCTACGCATTGCAATCTATGATTTAAATATGATTCTATGACGTTTAAAGCTCCGTTTTGAACGCCGTAATAACGTAACTTGCGTAAAAGTGTGTCATGTTGAACGCAATCAAAAGCTTTGGAGAGGTCGCAAAAGACTCCAATTGCGTTTTGAGAGTTTTCCCATGCATTAAAAATATGTTTTAAAAGAGCAACACCAGCATCGGTAGTCGAACGACCTCTAGTAAAGCCATATTGTTCGCTATGGAGGAGGCAATTTACATTAAAATAACTGAGCAACTGCTTGAGTATTAACTTTTCAAATATTTTACTAAACGCAGGTAGAATTGAAATTGGTCTAAAATTACCAATATCCGACTTGGTTCCTGATTTAAATAAGGGAACGACTTTACTTTGTTTCATGAGGTCGGGAAACACCCGCATCAACGCATTTATTGAATGTAACAGCTAGATAAGGAGCAACAATGTCAATGATATTACTTAAAAGTTTAGTGGAAATACCCCAGTAATCACCGGTGTTTTTTGACTTAAGAGTTTTGAAGGCATTGATGACGTCATGCGGTGTTACATGCTTAAACTTGAACAAGAAGTCACACTTGGGTACACTACTACGCAAAAGCTTCTCAGCATCAGTCGAAGAAGAATTTAAGGAGCGAGTTGTAGCTATGGGTATATCGGCAAAGAACTCGTTAAAGGCTTTTGCTACGTCGTCCGCATGACTAACAAGTTTGTTATCGACTAGGATCTCAAACTTCTTTTCATGACTGACCGATTTACCAGTTTCGTTATTTATTATTTTCCATGTAGTTTTAACTTTGTTATTAGACTTTTTAATTGTGTCGCTTATGAATCTAGATTTTGCCATATTACAAACCTTTTTGAATAATTTAGAATATTGCTTAACATAACTAACAAACGCATCATCAAATTGATACGTTTTTATTTCATATAGCTCATACAGCCTCGCTCTACTTTTATAAATACCTGTCGTGGCCCATTGATTAAAGTTAGCCGAGGTACTTTTAATTTCCAAAGTTTTAGTTTTAAATGTCGAATCAAATTCTTTCTGAACAATCCTGAAAAGTGATCCATAGATGGCATTAGGATCCTCGTTGTTAATAATTTTGGGATTTATTTTTTTAGCTACATTACATTTAAATCTGTTACAACGACTAGCTGAATGGGGCCTGCATTCATTTATCATGCATGATTTGTATCCTGATAAGACTTAAATGGATAAACCAATTTCAATGCGGTTCGATTAAAAGCTTAAGTAAACATCATGGTTTTCATGATTCCGTTTATAAGATACCTAATTATGATTTGTTTAAAATTAAGCTTAAAACTACCTTCTTCATTTTCAGAATTTTCATTGCCATTCAGTGTGGCAATGCGAATGAGTTTTTACTATGCTTATTTGTAATTTCTCTTTTTTATTTCTTCAAATATTTTTTGTAGTTTTATATTGTTACTGGAAATATTAAATCCCACCCAAAACAAAAATGTGAAAGACTGCCAAGTTCGATAATATGGGAATGCTTCGCCTATAAAAGAAGTGAAATCTGTATAAGAACCAAGTTCCATACACATACCTCAGTTAAAAATAGTTACTTTTTAATGATGTTACTTGGCAAGTTTTCATACACCTTGTTATAAACCTACTAAACGCAATGAATCAAGTATTTAATTTTCTATTAAAACTTGCCAAGTAACATCATTAAAAAGTAACTATTTTTAACTGAGGTATGTGTATGGAACTTGGTTCTTATACAGATCTCACTTCTTTTATAGGCGAAGCATTCCCATATTATCGAACTTGGCAGTCTTTCACATTTTTGTTTTGGGTGGGATTTCATTTATTTTTGTAAGGTTGTTTATTTTATTTTTTTCTTATGATGAAGTTAGTTAAATAAATGTCTCATTTATACTATCTTTTAGATTTTTTAATATGCACTATGTTTCTTACAAAGAAATGAACTAGATTAACTAAATGGACTAGATTTGACATGACATGTTATCATATATTATGTTCGTGGATCAAAGTTACACATTCGTTATTTTCGAAAGTGATTCACACTTGGCCGTTTTCAGATTTTTACTTTACTTTGACTAAATACAAACCTTTGTACCATTCGAAGATATATTATATAAATATAGATAAATTTAGTTCGTTTTAGTTCCTTAGGGGTATAAATTTACACCGGGTATAAAACACCTTCATTATTTTGAAACCGACTCACACTTGGCCATTTTCAGATTTTTCCCTTTACCTTGACATAAAGACCTACCTCCATGCCAAATTTCAAGTCAATACGACCATTGGAAGTGGTCTAGGTTTTTGATGAGTGAGTCAGTGAATCAGTCAGTCAGTGAGTGTATAGTAAAAATAGCGATTTTCTGACGTCAATATCTCAAGACCTACAATAGGTATATTAATGAAATTTTGTATTTTAGATAAGTGAAGGGGTCTCAATAGATACTAGAAATTTGATATGCGTAAATAAAATAGATTTTGAGTTACAGGGGGGTCGAATTTGGCCCGAAATGGTTCGTGTAATATAACCCACGGCCGGTGTGTCGCTTTTTTTGCTCGAACTTGGCGGACACACTGCCGTGTGTCTAGATAAATGAGATAATTGATAGCTTTAAACTATTGTCTGAATCACTCCAGTCAACTTTTATACGCGGCTCCACATACCGTAGCTTAGACGTTAGTGTGTGTCTCACCTTAGAAGGTATGTTCTTGGTATGCATGTAGTACAAGTATGTAAGTCAAGTTTACACCGTCTAACAAAGTTAGCTCACCACTCCGAACTGTTATGTAGCTAAACTTAGTGCGGTATGGACTTAGTTAAGTATTGCGAAGATGACATATATACGTGTACCTTGATGACTTATGCTCGTTCCCAATATTCACAAATTCCCGCCTCTAGTAAGCTAATCAACAACTAAATAGAATTTTAAGAAAGGCTGTTAGCGTGATTGAAAGTAAAAGGAAAACTATAATAGACTCACAGTTTTTTTTCTAGGCGTATTATCTTAACATATCATCCAGACATACCTACAGCATAATCAGGTTGTTGAACATTTTTTTTTTGTTTTATATGAAGCTGGAATTCTCGTTTAACTCTCTTCTTGTCTAACCTTGCTTTGATAATAATAATCAATAGTTTTAGCAACATCAGTCCAAAAGTCATTTATCTTCGAGTTTATAATAAACAGTTTTTCCTTAATCGAACGTTGATCATGTTGGTGAAAATTGGGCGTTAGTTTAGGCGTCTTGAGGCAATCTTACCCTGATGTATAAGCTTGGCTTGGCTTTCAACCCGTATGCACCGTTACACTGGCAAAACCAGCTGCGTTTGACAGCACCACGGAGGAAGGAAAGATAGCGGAGATACCACAAGGAAGGTAGGTCAGGCGCCTTCTGGTAGGTCAAGCGACGTATGTTAGGCGTGAACAGTTACTAGAACTAACGAGACGTTCGAGTTCCTTATCAAATCAAAATCAATCTGTCAAAGATTGATTGGTGATTTTATTTTGAAGACGGAGTCAGTAACGTTCCTGGTTCCTCGAGCACCCACATTTTGGGGCGTCTTTCTTAGGAGATTTTGCGTTATGACATCTCCGCTAGTAATTTTGTTCTCCATGTACAGCACAGATTGTAATGCTGTGAGTACTCGTCTTAAACCTAGTGCTTTGACGTTGTAGCGTAGGGTTAAAGCCTTTATTGGGTATGTTAATATTAATAAATATGATTTACATCACTTATGAATAGATGTGTTGCTTTTGACAGCACCTAAAAACTGTTGAACTTATTAACCAGACAAAAATAGAGCTGTCGCATAGCTATTAAAACTGCACACTGTACCCATTTTTTTATTTAATTTGCCTTGAATTTTACGTTTAATTAAGTATGAAGTAACTGTATTTCTTAGTCTCCGATTTTAATTCATGCGCACTAAAATAATTGTTTACCCTTCAGATTGACCAGAAATTATTCAGGCATAAAACCGAACGGTCTCTCATTGAAATCGATCCTTTAGAACTCTCAAAATACCCGAGTACCTACATTACATGAACACGTAAATAGACATACTGATATCCAACAGTGGAATTCTCGTCCTCTAAATAATGCTGTGAAGAAAATCACGCGTTGAAATGAAGCCACATTATTGCATTCTCCTAAGCGCGAGGAGCAATCCTGAATGCTTGCGTGCAACCAATTCTGCAGACGGCAATCCGTCGCGAAAGCGGGGAAAGAGATCGCTCCAGCATAATCTGGAACGTTCTAGAAATTTCTACATTCCATTACTGACTCCTTTAAAATTGTCTTCAAGGCTGTTGAGGTTATTCTCTCAAAGGTCAATGCTCTTGCTCATATTCCCACTTTTATAATGCGCAGTGTGATATTCCAATACAATCAATATTTTTTCATGTATTAATATTGTACGCCTATTTTTGTGATTCCGAATGTTAAGAGGTACGTACCATTTTTAGTTTTGTAGAACTACAACTCGATATGTGAATTTACATAATAGGTATTGGAATATGTTAGATCCTACTTCTCTTCTCGATTTTATAATTCAACGATTTCATTCAGAAGCATACAAGAGTATCCAGTTTTCCGCATTAAAATGTTTCGTGTAAACTTTCCAGTATTTTTTTCAAACGCATTATCTTTTTCCACGAACTAACTAATATGACTTGCATTAAATATAAAATTTTCAACGAGGTATTTGCGCTGAGCTATATGAAATGTCAAAACGTTTTCTCCAACCTTTTCCTCAAAGCAACTTAACAGAAATGAATGTTAGCGTATTGCGCAGTACATTTCAAAGTTTTTATAGCACTTTATTAAATGTTTTGCCCATTTGTTAACTTTTTCCCCAGATATGGTACATTGACCCCACGGGGGGAATAAAGCTTTATTTTATACGGAAAATGGTTTTTCTGTACTACTGTAACGATTGTTGGGAAAGATAAACTGTAGTACTTATTTTTTATGCAATTAAGTGTATCAAATAAAGTCCTATATGTCCAAGTATTTGGTTAGTAGATGCAGCTACAGAATAAATTAGAGAGCTATCTGTCCGTTGTTTTGCGATTGGAGATTGAAATTTGAAAAAGCTTCATATAAATTATGTAAAATATAATTACTTTTCATGTTTTCCATTATACACAATCAAAATGCCGAGTTATTCAACCCATTAACACAATAGTTACAAAATGAAGTTATTACATTACCAATTCTGTCCAGAACTTGGCATATGACAGACTCTAAAATATAAAGCTATATTTGGACCATTCACAAATATTGTTTTGTAATAATTTATCTAGTAATTAGCAGCATATTTGATCGTTCAACGAACAAACATGCCAAATAGAGTACGTTGTTTGAAACTATAACAGTATTTGTGTGAATTTGTTATTAGTTTGAACATGACGACATCACTTTACTGCAATTAGCTTTTGAACATCGTGATGAAACGCAAATTGTGTTTACATGTGTAAAGAACTTTAGAAATTGTAATTTGATTGATGATGAGGGTGAAAATAGTAAAGGTACGTTTTGAATGTTAGCTGTCGACTGCAGCAGCACGTGCAATCGACAGTCAAGGCACCTGGAGTTGCTGCGTGCAGTGCAGCCCGTTTAATTTGAATAGTCTTTCTCGATAAATGGGCTACGAAACACTGTTTTTTTAATCCTATCAAACAAACAAACAAACCTAATTACGACTTCAAGCTCCACGAATATTTTAAACGTACGTCAGACTGGTCAGACATACTAAAGATCTGACTAAATCCAGATGAAACCAGTTTAAATCCTTTAGCTAAGCATTAAAATAATTACTTTAATATCTGTCAGAACCTTTCAGGCTGATCAAAGTTTTGTGTCGCGGGACTCGGGCGAATACAAATTTACTTATTCAGGGGTTGAAAACCTCCAGGGAGATCCTGGGTCCATTTAAATACGATATGAGCATCAACGCGAGGATGCATGAAATTGAGCGAATCTGAATGATTTGTGAAAACATGTTTATTTTATAACAGTGCCGTAATGTTATTGACTCCACTTTTTGGTATGTAAGTGATTTTATATCGAAAATAGTTGTTTTACGCCTTGTATTGTTTTAATAGTTGTTTGTGGGAATTATTTTTGTGTCCGAGTAAAAAGTTGCATTTATGTCCCATATCAAGTATATATGATATGGGACATAATCAAGACACATAGTCAAGTCAATCAAGACTCTATAGTCTAGACTATGCTACCGAGTCTTGACTATGTGTAAACAAAATTTTATTTAAATCGGTTGACTAGTTTTGGTGTGAAAATACGACACAGAGAAAGACATAACTAAAGTAAACAATATCAATAGTATCAACAAATATTATTCAAACACAAACTACGAAAAATCAACTAGAATTAGAAATCTTATTTCAAAGAACAAAAACCGACAAGCTTGCTCTTTCGCAACTGCCTCAGATAGTTTACCAGTTCGTGAAAAAGTTTAAAGTTCTGAACTAAACTAAATCGTACGACAATACACTATGTTTCCACCAGATCTAAGAAAAATAACTCAGAGCTGCATTTGCCTTTAAAGATTGTGGAACAAATGATGCGAACGTTCTCGACTTCCAGACTTTCCCGGACTTACCCGACTTGTCGAGTTTCGAGCACCTTTTGAGTTACTTTTAAAAGAGAAAGACTTTCCACAATGGAAGTCTTTGATGTTGTTTTATGACTCGAACACTGTTTTATTTAAAAATTCAAACCTTTTAATTCTAACGCCGCACTTTAACTTGACATACGATTATTTCTTATCGTAGGTACCATTAATTTTTTTGTGAAAACTGTTATACATATACGAATGAAAATGCCGCTTTAATCGGGGCACGAAATTGATTGAAGATGAATGGTATGCACATTACAACGATCAGGGATTCTGACCGATTTCCATTCTGACCAACTGAAACGTTGACCGGATTCTCGATTTCCCTCAAAAAATCCAACATCATCATCATCATCAGCCTATCGCAGTCCACTGCTGGACATAGGCCTCTCCAAGTGCATGCCACTGAGATCGATTTTCGGCTTCTCGCATCCAGCTCCTGCCAGCCGTCTTGCGCAAGTCATCACTCCACCGTGCCTGAGGACGTCCTACACTACGTTTGCCGAGGCGTGGTCTCCAAAAAATCCAACCATTCGGGTCAACTGTCGCGGCCGACTGCTTCAGTCAGACAGTGCAGTGTGCGGTTACTCTAAGTGGTTAAACCTAGCTATAGCCGTACTTCGGGCTTTAGCCGTAACAAATATAAAAGGTTTTTGATAAAATTGTTTACGACAAGCTTCTCGGAACTGAAATGAGTTGCCCATCAACTGCCCATTGACCTTCACACTTAAAAATAAAATCGAAAATAAATTTTCATTTTTATTACAACTCACGAATCGTTTCATTAAAAAACCTTATCAAGGCCTTCTTCAGGCTTCTGAAACTTAAATGGACTTAAGGCCCGATAATTTTCTATTCACGAACTGCTAACATAAATCCATCTTATTTCTTTTTCTGCGGGTCATGAATCATTCTGCCCGGCCAGTCCATTGACTAGTGCGTTTGAGACAAGACAAATATCCTACTCGTGCCATTAATCCTTCTAATCTTGACAGAAAACCTCCGGAGAATTATATAGACGTTGGTGTGAAGGTATTTATCAAATCTCGGCCGGTTACACTGATTTGAGTTGTTATCTCAATGCTGTTTCCTGATGTTTTTTATGAAAAGAGTGTTAATACTTTATGTAAACAGCTTATTTATACAAATAAATTATTTTGATGTTTAAAATTGCGTTTCACTTAATGGGATTTTCAGCGATCATAAAAATGTATTAAGTCAATTTATTTTTTATTGCTGTATTAATTTATCGAAAGTATAAAAACTCATAAGCCGATAGGTGTTATAGTTGCATAATTTCTTCTGTAAATATTTATGTAACACCTGTGTATAAAAGGTAGAAAAATAAATTAAAATGTCATTCACTGCGCGATTTTTCAAATTGCCTCGCTATATTTTTTCGTCCATCGCCCTTTGCACGCAAATCGAATTCTGTCTCTTCATCTTTATGCATGGATTGGAAAAGTAGTAAACTTGCCGAGTATATTCGTTGTCTAATATATTTCACGTTTAGGTGGAGAAAGGGATCTAAAGGTTTTGTAGCCTTCAGGACGACCATACACTACCTCTCGTCTCATTTATTTGGCAGACAAAAGTTATTCCGTAATGTTGCTACCTCAAAACTTTTTGCCATTGGCTAGACCATGACTATGTTTTTCAAAATTAATATAAATAACAAATAGCTTGGCACCTAAAATAGTATGTAGAATACTGGTATTAAATTCAATTAGATATATTTTCTCTGTATGTAATGGTGATACAATTAATGTTGTATTCTGAATAGTTGGAACCTTTTGGGTTAACACAGACAAACAAAAATATGTTTCCTATTTATTATATTAGTATAGATAAGTTTCGGAAACAAACAAATAATGAACATATATCCAGAGAAAAACTACAGAAGTACCAACAAAACATGAAAAATACATCCTCATCTTGTTATTAGAGGCATTTATGTGCCTCCCCTATTATGTAGATGTGCTTCTTATGCATGCACATTGGTAATGAGCCCCCACTATTGCAAATAGAAGCCATGGGAGCAATTCCACTTGGACAAATAAAACCTATTCTTTTACTGAATGCCTTTTTATTCGTGAAACTCGCGTCTATTTTAGACGAAGTTAGGAATTAGCTGCGGTAGTTATCTTGTACTTAATAAAACGCTATAGTATGCAAATTACTATTTTACTTCTAAGTTACAGAGTTATTTACAATTTAATAACAAATATTTATAAAAGAGGTATTAACACAGAACTGCGTCTGAAAATCGTTAGTGCTTTTCGAAAAAATACAAGACATGACTGATTCCAATATAATAAACTAGAACAAGAAAAATGTTCTTTAAGCAACTCTTTTATTAAAATATTTGTATTAATTACCTTATTAACACACATTACATAGTCAAGACATCATACAATGAACCTTTAAACAGAAAATAACTTACGAATGACCGTAAACTTCGGTCACCGTTACAGCCTTTTTATCGTCCCACTGCTGGGCACAGGCCTCCTCTCACATGGAGAAGGATTGAGCGTTAAAGTAAACTTCATTGCAAAAAAATCGGGACCCTCTTCCCTTCCCCCTCTTCAAATCACTAGCTGACCCAAAACTTACGTACCCTACACCTTCCGTTACGCGTGGAGTAATTAATTTACGTCACAGGTACCCTGGTGCTACAGTGTTTACACTTCCTGTCATCAAGCTAGACAGTGTACCACGTAATTTCATTAGACACTAGATTAAGGTACACGTCACACTAACAGGGCTAAAGCGATAATTTATTAGAATTTTACTTGAAAAAACAAATACGTCAAAGGACGCATGCTATTTTTTTTTGCATTGTTTTTCGAAATGAATGCAATAGAAATCGAAATAATCTTCTCTTTTTCTTGTTTTCTGTGTTAAAATTATTGTTTTTCAAAACGACTTTTAGCAGATTCGTAATTAAATAGTTTCTTTGAACAAGCAAAATATTTCTGTCAATAAATAATGATTTTCGACGAAATTTTAACTACACAAAACAAGAAAGAGAAAAATAAGCGCCAACATGGCTCTTAATTAAGGATCGAAATATAACGTAGGAAGGGCCAACGTCAAATTTCTTACCATCGGTTTTGCAATTTTATCTAAACTTTTTTTATTCGTTTTGCCACTGCCGTCTTTTCGCTTTCAGTGGTATTACAGCTTGTAATAATCTGGTACATCTATGTATCTAAATGGTGTTTATGTTTTGTAACCAATCAATTAAATTTAAATAAGCGTAACCTCTGACTCAAATTTTATAAGTTTCTGCACGATAATTCCCCACAAAAATACTGTAGAATTCAAACAACAACTTTCCAAAGCGTTATGAAGCTAGTAGGTAGACCGTTAGCCCACCACAAGAGGTTACGTGATGATGTTTGCACTCAATGTCATCAGCCGATCGAGTGGTCAGCAATTCAATCAGAAGATCCATTTAACGGTTACCTGTCACTCAAAAATAAGCTTTAGTGACTAAAGTATTAGGTTCCTTTTAGAATCAACGATAGTAATAAATAGGATCTGCTAAAAATGTTGAGTCTGTGTAGACTTTAAAGTTAGGCAACGCTGTAACGCACACGTCCTGCTAAAAGTCGGTCAGATATCCTAGTCAGAACGACCTACAAAAAAAGTCTGACGTTCTAGGTATAAGGTTTAGTGCAGTCATTGAAGCATTATTGTTACGATTTTTTTTACTGTGAACCGATTTGCATGAAATTTTGGAATTAGGTTCATCTTACCCTTAAATTCAAAAGTGAATATGATTTGAACTCCGCCACCCCCCCTGGAGGTGGTTGCCACCCCTTTTTTGGGATGAATATTTTTTTTGCAAAATAACCTCAGATATCGATAGAGGACTTAATTTTAAGCAAAAGTTGTCTTTAAAGTTTAAAAAAAAAACCAATACTTTTCAAGTTATTGGCAATTGAAAATTCGCAATTTTTTCACGTTTTTCATCGGTTTTTTGCAAATATCTCCAAAAATATAGGTTTTATCGAAAATTTATACAGAACAAAATTGTAGCAGATAAAGCAACGAACAATTTGTTTTTTTATAAAAGGTCCTAAGTGCAATATTAAGCTAGATATTAAAGATCAAAGCCGTTTTTTATTTTGTCTGAAATTTAATCGTTGTGGTCAATGCCATGTAGCGGCGAGTAGATGCATTTTATACATTCTAATACAAATGGGTTTTGTAGTGCTTGAAATAAGCTTTAAGATGAGCACTATTAAAAGTCTTTTGCACGTAAAATAAGTGAGCTGTATTGCAAATAAGGGGAGCATCTTATATTTTTTCTTTTAAATCTATGGGTTTCATAAGTGCCATTTCCACCAAAATTAAAATTAATCGTATTCCGCCTAGGATTAACTTTATTATGAAGAGTTTGATAGATAGTATCAGTTTGGCTGCTTCAGGACAGATATTTTTCAAAAAAATCACGATTAACGAAAAGAACAAAATTTCAAATTAAAGAAAAACCCACTTGTTTTTCATAATATCTCAAAAATTACGACAGATACGTATAAAAGTGTACTGATAAAAAAATTAGGTATTTTTCTGACAAACAATTTGGTTTGTTTGCTTTTTCTGTCGAACAAAAATTGACTGAGATATGATTGTTTAAAGAGCGCGTGGCAGCGCAATCACAGCCTCTCTTAAGCCCTTTAACCCTTCACCGTTTTAGAAAAAAGTTCTTTACTATATATTGCAATGATGGATGTTGTAGCTCTCTTAATTACTTTTACAGTGGTTTTTTATAAATTGTGATAGCATGAAAATTGAAGAAGTTACGGTCCAAAAACTTGTCATATTTTTTTATACTTAGTAACTGAAAACTTCGGAGTGTCAATATTTGGAGCAATGTGAAAGTAGGCAATATAATAAAGAGTCACAACTATTGTAATATGTATATATGTCACCGGAAAATAATAAAACTCGTAAATTGATCAACTTACTAAAATAATAGATGGCATAAACTACGTCGATTAAATTTCAGACAAAATAAAAAACGGCTTTGATCTTTAGTATCTAGCTTAATATTGCACTTAGGACCTTTTATAAAAAAACAAATTGTTCGTCGTTTTACCTGCTACAATTTTGTTCTGTATAAATTTTCGATAAAACCTATATTTTTGGAGATATTTGCAAAAAACCGATGAAAAACGTGAAAAAATTGCGAATTTTCAATTGCCAATAACTTGAAAAGTATTGGATTTTTTTTAAAACTTTAAAGACAACTTTTGCTTAAAATTAGGTCTTCTATCGATATCCGAGGTTATTTTGCAAAAAAAATATTCACCCCAAAGAAGGGGTGTAAACCACCCCCAGGGGGGGGTGGCGGAGTTCAAATCATATTCACTTTTGAAGTTAAGGGTAAGATGAACCTAATTCCAAAATTTCATGCAAATCGGTTCACAGTAAAAAAATTCGGAGGTTGGACCGTATTTTCGCTTCAATGACTGCACTAATTAGGTAAACGCTTATTTAAGTCTTCAACAAATAGGTATAACATAAGGAAGTGTATGTAGTACTTATGTATATGTTATGGACCATGTGATTAATTCGGGCATTATTTATAATGCCCGAGCATTATGAATAATGTCTAGCTTTATCGGGCCACATGATTAATAACTATCTTAACTTCATTATTTATCACTTGGCACGGGCATTATTATATTGCTACATGATAGTTGGGCAATTTGATAATAAAGCTATATTTTATGCGGTGCGAGGGTGGCAGTTGTTCTAATAAATAAATCCTGTTACTTGCTACATATTTTATGATTATTGTTTTAAATTATATGTTCTATTTTAATGGGAAATTATAAGTCTAGCCAGAAAATTATTAATTGGACAGTTGTCATCTAATTTACTAACTCGGCCTCGTTTTTCTTGATCTCATTTTTCTTGGCTCGTTTTTTTTATGGTAGAATTTAATTTGGATTCAAAACATTGTATTAAAAACTGAACTTAGTGACGAAAACGAATCGCTGCAAAACCGACTCCACGTAGTCTTGTCTGCCCTACCCCTAGAGTGCAATTCAAAACCGCGTAGGCACGGAGGGGCGGCCTGCGAGCTGAGGCGCAGGTAGTTGAAGCGCTCGCCGCCGCGGCTGAGGCTGGCCGGCTGAAGCCGGCCAGCAAGCCGAAGCTGCGGCGGTGAGCGTGAAAACCATCTGCGACGATAAGCTCGCATGGGACCGCCGGAGCCCTGCAGCGCCGGAGCCGTGACAGAAGCCATGCTTGCTGCATGTTGCTTGCTTACTTCTATGCTCTGTCAATTGATATGGGATGTGTGAATATGTTTGTATTACTTTGCCCAAAAGGTCACGGGCAATATGTATAGTGCCCGGTCAATTTGATTGTTTGAATAATTATTATCAAATTGCACTCTCATATTGGGCATTATTCATAATGACCGGGCATTATGTATACTGCCCAATTTATCACTTGGTCCATAACATATATAAGATGCCGCGTAAACAATAGTTCCTGTCATCAAATGTAACCGAACTAATTTAACTACAGGTGGGATTAATCGCTACAGGCACAACCACTAATGACCTTAGTTGGTATGCTATACCTTCCATTGCACCGTATGGATTAAGCTTGTAATCGGTTAAAAATTCAATAAGAAACTGAATCAAGTTTCCCCTCCATTTTTTGTTGCCATAAACTTGTATGCATTCTTTTTGTGTAGTAATAAAGATCGATCGTTTTATAATCGCATCTTCAAAATAGATTTCAACATAAACTCACCTAATTTTGTAAAGTTTTATGTTATATTTCATTGGTGTGTTGTTTATTTTCACATCGTATGTTATTTTTCTACAAAATACACGTGTTACAACTAAAATGATTAGGTACATTGACCTATACAGCTTGTTTACAAGTACCTTCATCATCTTTAATATCCCATAACATGTTCCAGAAATGAATAGAATAGCCAGAACATCTTTATGATGTACCAAACTCACGGGGATTGCGTAAGACTTTGTTTTATGAAACCGAGTTCTCGAAAGGACGATGGGCGTTTTGGTACCCCGTCCAACAGTGTTGATTTTAGTACCATTGCGTAGGTCTTGGCGAGGCAAAAAATGTTTACTATGACGACTAGTCCCAAATCCTTGTCCGTTTCGCGTAACATCGACTAATAGAATGTGTAATGTTCATAAGTCGTCAACGTGTATGTAGTTCTTAAATCGAACTGTATTGAATAAAAACTGGAAAATTAACAAAATAAACAGGAATTTGGCCTTCTTAAAATGTTTGCCTGCCAACTGCTTTAAAAAAAGACTGTGCAAACCTTTTCAGTTCACGCAGAACTAGCTTATGTATTTGATGAAAGTCTTTCAGTATTAACAATCAATTAAGGTTGAAAACTCAAGAGACGATGTTTACATAGTACATATTACGACTTAATCTTGCTCCTCAAGAGGTGCTGAGATAATGATGAATTTCTTCCTAAAAATAGATGAATAGAAATGTTTTGAACTTTTGTCAAATCAGATGATGATTGTGTTTCCGTAGTATGACTCCATAGACTATTACAACCTTTAGATTATAATAGAGTGTATCTCAAACAATGTAAAATGTCTATTAACTGAGTTTAAAATTATTACACTGACGACATAAGCCTTTTAATGCATTTGCATATATGGATGACATACTTGTTTCTATGTTGATTCAATTTTTATCATTACTCGGATCGGACAGCTAATTGAGGCAAGCCCCATAGTTTTTATTATTCTTCACGTAAATACCTTTCTAATGATATATCATGCGTTACTGTTGGAGCGGGTACCAAATCCCATACAAAGTGCCCATTGTCCACGACGCCGTACCCTTGACCGAAATTACTCGATACAAAAAAGCTTTATGTCCAGTTTGACGCAAACCACCTGTTTGTTAAACACAAATATGATTTTGCCGCGCAACGATAGCCAGCCATTGTATTTTAGGTCCCGCATTGTTTAACTAATCTAGTTTGATTAACGCTTCTGTTTGTTGTTTCAGGCAGTCCGCCGATGTAAACACAAAGTCGAAATGAGATGAGTATGCGTGTGGCGTGGGCCAGGTGGTACTGGATCGTTATATTCACGACGTGCGCCGCGAGGACCGCCAGCGACTGGCTCGACTGCGCCCACATCGCCACCTGCAAGTGCAAATGGTCCTCCGGCAAGAAGACAGCGACGTGTGCCTCCAGTGACCTACGCCGCCCGCCAGCTCTCTCATCCGACATACAAGTCCTCGACCTACACGACAATCCACTCAGAAACTTACCGCAGGAAGTTTTCGCCAGCATCGGCCTCCTTAATTTACAACGACTTAATCTCCGAGCGACCAGCCTGAGATCGATACATCCTGATGCGTTCTTAGAATTAAGGATATTAATAGAAGTCGATTTAGGAGACAACGATCTGTCCCATCTCCCAAGGGATATATTCAGGGGCAACGAAAGATTACGACTAGTTGTACTAAGCAACAATCCTTTGACGACGCTCATAGCGGATCAGTTCCCACCTCTACCGCATTTGCGAATGCTTTTGTTAGACGGATGCAGATTAAGATCGATACACACGAATGCTTTGAGGAATTTGAAGTCTTTAGAGACCATAGATTTGCGTAGAAACCAGCTTACATTCCTTCGTTTGATAACATTTTCTTTACCTGCATTGAAAACGGTATCTTTATCCGGTAATCCGTGGAGATGTGATTGTAGGCTAAGAGAATTTAAGGACTGGTTTCTAGAGAGCAAATTAGGTACAGAAGATTTACTTTGCGTTGAACCATCAACACAAGCTGGGAACAAGTGGCGACACGTCCCAAGTGAGAGTATGTCGTGTCCGCCCGAAATAAAATCAAGTACGTTAGTGGTCAGAGCTGAAATTGGATTACCTACGTCATTCGGGTGCTGGGTCCATGGAGTACCAAAACCCAAAGTGACGTGGCTTTTTGATGGTGTTGATGTACATAATAGTTCAGTAGATTGCGACATGGAAGAGACGGAGACGAGTATCGATGACGACTCTGAAGAGAGAGTACCGGGTAGTGTAAGATGGGTCAATGTCACTCTTTTAAATGTGACTGCAAGTGCAGCTGGGGAATGGACATGCGTAGCTAAAAGTATAGCGGGTGAAGCACGGGCTATTGTAAGTCTTGTTCTACCAAGGTCTCAAACAGCAACTGCTCGAACCGCACCTGGGATTCCACATTTGCTGGGTGTTGTTTTTGGAGCGCTGGGCATACTAGCAACTCTTGGTTTTATCGGCGCCGTAGCCTGCTGGCATCTAAGGAGACGAACAGTTCCACCAAGCAGAAGTTTCACTGACCAAGAAAAACGACTCATAGATGCATCAGTTGTCGTCAGTTGTGATCGATCTATCGGTGATATGGCATCACCCTGCGATTTCGAAATGACAGAACGAATGTCAGAAGAGCCTCCTAGAGGTTGTGGCTTCGATCCTGTTCATATAACTATTGAAGGTACACCAGGTGCGTTTCCTCCACCACCAGCAGAATTTGCGGTGCCAGTTCCATATGGAAACATATTCATATCTGTCCAAGTAGCCGGCCGAGGTGAGCCTGCGAAATATCCTGACCTTTTGAGTGGTGGTGCAACATTGCCCCGGAGGAATAGGACGTGTTGCGCTGCTCCGGCATACGACAACATGGGTCCTAGAGTGACAGCCACAGGGAGCTCGACCTGGTCATTGCCTGGTGCTAGCACTGAGAACGTTGAAGTGTCAGAGACACCAGTATTGACCCTGCCACCACCACCCCCTGAGTTCGTCTCACTTTAGCCCAGGCCTCTGGTACTGGACGCCTCAGCGCTGAGGTGACCTGGTACCATCAAACCCGCAGTCAATTAGACTATTCCCCAATTTTATTGTACTTTATGATAATTTTGAAGTGATTATTAATTTAAATGTAAATAGTTATTACGCTAAGACATGGACGATGTGTGACATCTGTGAGGTAAATACGTAAGATTGTTATCAATATTAATATTGTAATATTGCATTTAAAGTGAACTTGTTGATACGTTGGGTAATGACATGAGAGCGATTAGTCTACCTGATTTGTTCCCTAGATATTCTTTTTATGTATTTCGAGTAAGCGTCTTCCTATACGTTGGAATATATGGACAGATTCTATAAGCCATATTTGGCTGAAAGTTATCATTTTTTGGAAATTGATTATTTCTTCGTTACTTGCGTGCTATATTAATTTTATAATAGAGAACAACACAACATTTGCGAATGCACTTTTCTAAATGTTTACCAGTTACCACTACAAGTTGCAATTTAATCTTTAAATTATTTTTCTACCATTTTCAGTCCCAGTGCAATAAAATATCTTTGTCAGAAACTCTGTTAATTTTGCAGTAGTATTCAAACATTTGCGAGTTAAAATGAAATAGAAGCAGACATCCAGTTGAAAGTCGCGTTACTGTCCATTTATTCCAGCAAAACTTTTGTACATAAAGTATTGTTTATTATACAAACTTCCCAAACATAAGACTGACCCTTTTCTCTTGTTTTTCACCTCTTTATAACTTTAACGTTAATGCTGTGTACCACCTAGTCGGCCGAATAGCTTCTAAATATTTTTTTCTTTGAAAGCAAAAATATCTAATGTAAAGGAAAATAAACCGATCAAGTGAAATGATGTCGTTTTATTAGTGTTGCCTTTATCGGATAGGTCCTTTTACGAGCTATTATTTTTGTACGTAAGTATATACCTATATGTCTTTGTTGGGGATAATATTTAGGAGTTATTTTATGAAACCCTCTACTCTCGGGACTGGAGACACGGATTCTTTATAATCTGTCAACGAGGAAAATGTGTTGGCAGGTTTCTACTTGTGTATTATCCTATTGCGGTAATTGGTCAACTCATACTCAGGTACGATAGCGATGATCAACTGACAAAAATCAACAAAGCAGAGAAAAATAATATTCACGGATAAACTCAATCCCTCTTATTATAAAACGCGGTATCAAATAAGTATCGGCTTTTGTACTACCTTTAATCCAGCTGTAAGTACGACCTTGAAAAAACGTTATTACAAAACGCAGTTTATCGCAAGTCCTATTACTATCTGTAGTACAAAAGATAAACCATCGAGCCCCCTAGTTTAACTGCAGTACTTAGTCGACAAACGTCAAATTCCGACATTATTTACTTTTGAGGTTATTTGTTTTGTGATGAAAAAAACGAAAGTGGATATAAATATGTGTGATTTGGAATACTTGGATGTGTTAGAATACTATTGAGAGTGTCCGGGGACCCAACAGTGTGCGTCATCGACAAAATATCTTCAAATTATCTGACGACAATTTTCGATATAAATATCGATTTACGTTTTTCGAAATAATAGTCAATTGAATGCATGATGATAATCCAGGATGATCCTCTGATGCTCAACTGGGCTCGCCATAAAGTAAGTAGCCTTTACAGTGCAAGTAGGTTGCCAAAACATCCTAATTAATTGTATAAGAGTCAAAGTTTTTATTATGGATGTTTGTTTATGTTCCACGCATAAACTACCACATAGATTTTGATGAAACTCCGAAAATATATCAGATTATCATACAGTCTACTGTTTATTTACAGATTCAAGACTATTTTGGCGTTTTGCACGCCGTATCTCTGCCAGTAATATGCAATGTTTGTAAAAGACTGGAAGCTTGCTAAAATGTACAAAAATGCCTAGATGAGAAAGGGAACAAGATTGTGTGATGAAGAACAGTGTCCAACATGTATCAGTGCATTTGACTGTATAAATAGACATCGGAATAAAATATAATTTTCTACTTTTATGTTGTTTTATTTTCTTTTGGTAATTTAATGCACACGATATTCTGTGTGTAAGTTATTGTGTACTTAATTTTGAAGAGGTTCTAATTAAATGCACAGCGTCTTATTTAATCATTTAAATCGGGATGAAAATAATCCAAATTATTTCTAACCTAAAAACAAAACATAACTCGGATACGCGCGCTGACGTTCCGTTATACGCGCAAACTCGATAGTTGTTTAAAAGAGAATAATTGGATCATGTATATCGTTAAAAGATACTAGAAATATAAAATTACCTTTAAGTAATAAAAAGTAATATTTTCAACTGCAGAGATATTTTTTTTATTATCATAGTTATTTATTTTTCATCAAAATAGACTTAACAAAATAATGTAAAAAGGAACGGCGCATAGAATTCGGAACGATTGAACGAATGATTTAAATATTTGTTGCTTATAATCTGTGGATATTATTTTAACCACAGACAAATCGAAGTACTAAACAGTCTTCTCTTAGTCTACGTTTTGTAATAAGGATGTAAAGACTATCGTAAGTACCGTAACAAACCAAGACGTCTTCAGTCGGGTTTAAACCACTACTTGCGGCAGTTTTTATAATAAGAGGGAATGTCTCGTCAATTTCAATCTATGTTCAACACTACTTACCAACCAACTCTAATTAGTCAAATTGGCGATTTGACGACTGTTTATATTTTGTTACCTACAAAGATACATCCTAAAAAATAGCTTGACTATCTTTGTAAATCCGCTATTTAATAAATATAATGAAAACAAGCTTACTTAGCACGGTATTGTGTCTGAACACGACTCTGTATTTTGAGGAATAGGTAAACTAAGAATAAAATTATCTTTTGTCGTATAAGTACCTAATCGGGGGACTGAAAAGAGTTTAGGGAAAAGATAGATACTTAATTTTATTGTTACTCAATTTCAGAAAAGGTTGGGCTTATTGTATCTACTGTGAACAACACTATTACAGCTTGTGCGTGTAGGAGATTATATGTGAATAGTCTGTTATTTTTATTTTTAAGTTTGGCAGTTTTGCTTTTTTGTAACGAGGTATTAAATTAAATCCCGAATCCAATGGGCTCCAGACCAGATCTCAAAGGAGATTAGTGAGGATATAGGTACAAAGAGTATAGAAATACACACTTGACTCGTTAGCAACTTGACACCGGACCGACTTCTTAATCTTCTCTCCGAGGTAAGGAACTTTATCCACTAACTTCCAGACTCCAGGTGACCCACAAACCACGCAGGCCCACGAAGTGATTTCAGTCCAATACGGTTACCGAACCGGAGACCACTAGATCAACGGGAAACAACAAAAAAATTTATAAATTCATAACAGGCTCGCTGGTTTCATCCTGAGAGAACTACTTTCAGCACCTGGGTAAAAAAAAAAAACATCTTTCATCAATAATAGCTTTTGCCGCATTAACTTGAATAAATTACAAACTCACTTTCTCATTTATGATGTTAGTAAAGCTTAAGGGAAATGACAATAGATGTTGAATGCACTCCTAGTACCTACATTAACGAATGAAACTTGGTAAGTAATAAGTTGTAATTCTGGGTGCATAGTTGAGCCCGAAACTCGGCCACATAAAGAGAGGGTTAATTCTCGTTAGCGTAATACGAGCGCACTATTACACTGCTACATGATTTATGCTCCCCTGGTACTCGCAAACTATGTTAGTGGTACTTAGCAGTAATGTGGTGAGTAGAAATGTTTGCAACTAATACCACCAGCCTTGTGATGTCATCAACATGAAAAACACAGGATAGTTCCATATTATATTTTTCTCTCAATTATCTTTTTTAGGGTTCCGCACTCAAAGAAGACTGAATTTTATCTAGTTGAACAATACCTTGAACAATTTTAGGTTAAGTAAAGCGATATTTTATACATACCGCCAGCTATTTAAGTTATTTTCATATTGTCATACTGAATTGGCATTTGTGTGTAAAAAGTGTGTGTGAAAATAATCGGTTCTAGACTCAGAAACACGACACTATAATTAGTCAAGATCTTAAAACTCTAATTATCCTTTGAGTTCCATTGAATATGAGGCGACATGCCAGCCAACATGTACTAGGGTCGCAGAAATCCATGGAGCGAAATATTAAGGGGAAGAATGCTCCCAACATTCCCTCCGGGACCAAATGTTAGCGACACGATACTCAAGGCCGTAAGAAACAATGTTATAAAAATAATATATGGCAAATGGCATTTTGTTTTTGTTTACATGGTTGGGGAGAAACGCTATAGCTATTATTACATTTTTTATACGTAGCTTTGTATACTTACTTCCATTCTATTAGGTATACTTATCAGTCTTAGAATTAGGCTATTTACAAAAGAAATAAGATTTTATTAATATCTGACGTTTACGCTTAACAACTATGACTGATGAAACTCCTATGACATTGGAGAAAATTATATAATTATGTTTTGTATACAGGATTATTTAATTAGATCCCTTGTTTGCTATGATTGTTTGTAAAATTCTGAGAGATAAAACGTCACTGTCACAAAACCAGAACCAAGCGTTTTGTCCTAAATCGACCAGAAAAATCAATGTAATATGCCAAAACATAAACAAAACGATAACAAATATATCAAAGAAACACTTTCGGCCAACTCGTAAATTGTTTAATCGTTCGTTTCCTAAACAAACATTCATTACTTGGTGTAAACGCCAAAACAATTCGTTTTCTGTATTATCTGTTTGACCCATTTTAGATTCAGAGTAATCAATTAGGGTGATAAATTATTTTTGGCGCATTGTTATCTTTTAATAAAATTAATAACCGAATTTTGAAACACCTGGTAAAAAAATGTTAAAGGTTTGTCGATAACTTAAATTCGGAACGAAATACAGAGACATATTAGGCAGGCAGCGAGTATCGAGAATGAAAAACTATCGTATCAATTGTAAATACTATAAAGTGATTCAAGTAATGTCCAAGAATAAAATTCTAGTAGGTATAGGTATGGGTACCTAACTAAATATCTTTTTAATATTTAGGTCAAACACCACCATTCAAAAGGTACTCAGCTCATGTTTATTTGCGTCCCTTTTTGGAAACGGGCGTTTGATTTCAGCAATAGCTATTTAAGCTTCCGAAATCACCACCGTTTCGAAGTAACATTCAAAGTCTTAAGCCCGAGCCATTCGCCTCCATTACCAGTGGTGGTGAAAAAAATTATCCCATTCCCGTTCTAAATGAGATCGTAAGCTGAACTTCTATATAATTGAAATCATTACTGGAAAGCGGCCGTTGATTCCTCTAAATGACCGGATTTATGATAGCTGAAACCACACTCCTTTTCCTAAAAGCGTGTAACGGCTCTATAAGGTTAAATGCATGTGTGAAATGCTGTGATTTTCACATATTTGCTACGTACTGAATATCAGTATTTACCTGCATCGCCTAAATAAGAATTTACATACCTATTTTGAAATTAAGTTTATTGTGGTCATTATGAAAAGATGAAACTTGTCAGTTGGGTGAAAATAGGCTATTTGCAGATATTTAATTATTACATACTTAGTACTCAAGAGCATTAGTTTATTATTTACGACTAAAAATTAGCATGACAAGCCATATTAGAATTTGATTTGACAAATACAAGCGAATTTGCATTCAACATTAATTTCAAGATTTGCTCATCCAACATTTAATGGAACATTTTACAACTCCATTACACATATAAATTCTCAATGTAATTTTATCATTTACCTTGTGAAATATTAGTTATTTTTATATGAGTTTTGTTTTTTCTTGATATAGGGTGAGATGCAGGTTTTAATTCCCTAAAAACGGCTTATTGTCAGAGCTTAGCTCAAATTAACCTGACAGCCTCTGACGTGATTAACACACAGTCTAGTTACACATTCAAGAAAAACCCCAAAAATTCGCTTCTTCTTCTGAGATAAAAGCGAGTGACATTAACTGTGAAGAAATACCAGTAAACAAGATCCAATTTTCAGTCTCAGTCCAACAAAACCATGATCACAAGAAAATCGCCATTTGCTTTACAAACCGAAGAAATAAATCTGAAGCAAGTTGAATCTAACTTTAAATTTGTTTTTGGTCTAAATCTGGATTTAAGATAGGATCTAAGTTTGTATACTTGGTCCTGAATGGTAATGTGATTCTAGATTTAACAGCGAGTATGGTCGGAGTTTATTACGTTTGAACTTTAAACTGGTTTAAGTCTGTCTGTGTAAACATTAGTCTGTGAATCTCAGAGGACTAAAGAGTTAGCTTGTCCACCTCAAAGGTGTGCTTACTAATAATTAATGGGAATGTACATAAGTCTGTTTCGTTTGCATGTATCTATATTATATGAATATTTAACTCAATAGCATAAAAATCCGATGAATGGACACAAAGTACTACATTACGTTTTTATTTAATAATGATATTCGAAATATTTTTATCAATTAAAAGCTTATTTTTATTTATCCTAGATTTTCACAGTTTCATCGAATCACATTCAATGATGGTCATAAATGTACATAATATTTATATTTATTTATTTGTTATTTACGTTCGAATATTGAATCTGTAGTTATGAACAAATATTTTAAAAGCTTCCATCACAGTTGAGAGGTTTTGATAATGACAGAATTTTTTTCATTTAAAAAATATCAACATCAATGGTATGAAACAAAGGGTAGCGAAATAAAAATCCATGTTAGCTATAAAAGTGTAGTATCAGCGCTAATGTTGCGGTGGTCGAGCGCTGTACTGCGAGCTTTTGGTACATAAAAGCTATGCTTTTGAGAGTTATTATCAAAAAATTCAGCCTAGCCGCATATTTTGACTAAAAAAAGTCGTGGTTACCTAGTGGGTAAAGAACCAACCTCTCAAGTATGAGGGCGCGGATTCGATTCCAGGTCAGGCAAGTACTAATGCAACTTTTCTAAGTTTGTATGTACTTTCTAAGTATATCTTAGACACCAATGACTGTGTTTCATCATGCTTAAAATACCTATTTTTCGTTTATTTCCAAACCAGCTACCCTCTCACTAGTAGTGTAACAAACACAACTTTCATTTAAATATACATATATATTTATATATGTATGTATATTAATGACAGGTGTATAGTTTTGATTATATAGGGAATGACTCAATATTAAAATCGTCGATTTCTATAACAATATGAGAAGGAGCTTTTATTTTCCAATACCATTTATCATAATCATAATGAAAATGTTTAGTTTATTTTCACTCAAATATGTCAATTTAGTATTAATCGCTAAATATTATAACTTACCTAATAGGCAATATAAATCAAGATAGTCGTCACTTAGCCAGAAGCTGTCCTGCTGACATAATTATCTGATGGGTTAATTATTATAAGCCTTCAGATTAAATTATATTGCCGCTGTTATTACTACAACGGTGACAGTTATAATTTAATTTTAGTGACGTTTTTACTCTCGTTTAGGTAAAGTAAGCTTGTTGAAACTTTGAAGATTTGACAATGTAGCCTTAAGAACTTAATCGACAAAATAAACTTAGTTCGTTTGGTAACTTCATCTTATTGAATCACAAACAGACTGCTTTTTATTTAAGTTGTAATTTTTACCTGACTGCGATAAAAAATATAATAAGTAAATATAATCTGTAAAGTAATTTTCTGTTTATCTACGTAATATGCGTCTGGATCAAAAGCTCAAAGTAGTGTTAAAAACATATATACATCATATACACAGTACATATATCTATATATAAATACCTGTAAACAAATTTTATACATCTTACAGCTATGAGCTGAACAGGAACTATATCAAAGAGAAGAAACAAAATTTTGCAACTTAACTACGTCTTGCTATTAGAATTACACAGGCGCTGTAATTGGTGAAAAGCTACCAAGTTATATAAATTAAGATTCTTTTCAACAAAATAAAAGTATTTATTATATATGAAATATAGAAAGAAATATATCGTGTCAAACACACTCGCACTTGACATCAAATATTTTTGCCGACCTAAACAAAATTAGTATTCTGCCCTTACTAACACACCCATGTCTTGGGATCGTGTTATATTTCGGTCTAGAATAATATTTTAGTCTAGATCTATCATTTTATCTAGGTATTTTATCATAAGGGTAGCCTTTGTGGTAGTTCAAGTAAATTATTTTTGCGGTCTTTTAGTGACGCGATTGACTTATGTACTGTTACTTATCATATCATTAGTATTGTATTTAGTAGATAGTGATATGAACAAATATTCTAAACTCTCATGGAAAGGTAATGAATTTGTTTTGAAAAACTTCAAAGCTAAATATAGAAGTAGGTTACGCATACATCAGGATAACATATAGGTTTCGTTTTATCCGGGTTCAGAAATTAGGTACGCGAGTCAAATTATGGGAATTAGCTAGTTTGTCTGTAGGTAAAGACAAAAAAAACAACTTACTGGTGAATTGTAATTAAAAGTTTTCAACATTAAATAAATTATCTATACCTATCATCTTGTGGGTAGAGTAGAGGACACAGAAAACAGTTTTCGTATCTTATAATATTAGCAACATAACGATGATCTCCTGGAATTATTTTTGATCCATGTATAGTACACATGTCTAGCACAGTATGCAATTTATATTATGCAAACTAAGTTACTATATCATAAAGGAACTGCGTTCCTCTTTGAAGATACAAATTTGAGAAAACAAGGCTTTGACAACATCATATCAGTATATTTTGAGGTTGAATGTTATCGAACAGAGTTAAAATAACATGCCTTAGAACTTCTGTAGATATTTGTTTTAGTTGTTTTAAAATCCAAGGTTTTACACTAGTCTATACAAACATTGGTACTAACAAAATGGACACCATGGTCTGAAATAAAAGTCATTATGACAAAGACATTACGACATACAGAAAAAATCATATTAATCAAAAAATGATTACCTTATCAGATAGTAACCGATGAAAAGACATAGTCAACACTAAGTATTAGTTTGTAAATCATTTAGATCACTTCAGCAAGTCCTAGTTTCCATGTTCTCTTGTCACAGTCTTGTTACAAACACAAATTGAAAACACCTACATAATTATACAAGAATTTACTTAGCGGTAACAGAATTAGCCTTAAAACAAACTAAACTAGTTGTACTGAAGTTTCTAAGCCACTAAATTGACTTAATGGAATCTCTTACATGAGTCAAACATTTGCTTTCAGTTAACCTAACATTGTTTCATACAAATAAACATCAGGCAGTTTGGGTTTGTATCTGATAGATCATGAGAAATTGTGGTAAATGCACGACTCCCTATAATAATAACTGACGTGAGGTCATGAAGATAACAGCCCATAGAAGTTGTTAGAAAAACCTTTGTATTGAGAACCTCCTTTATGTTTACAAGTCGGTTAAAATCTATACAAAAGGAAACTTTCTGTAAGTATTACTCGTAAAATACACTGACAAATAAAACATTATTTCAAGTACCTACTATCCGAAGTATAGTATCCGAAAACGCCATAAATAATTAAAACGAATATATATTACGTGTGTTCGATAAAGCACCACGACAGTTTTATATATGGAGTATCGAACGGTATCAACGTTTAATTATTTTTTTTAATTTACTGCGATCAAACTGCTATAAATTATCGGCGTCCTTATACACTCGCATGATATTGAAACAATAATTTAGCTGCGTTTTTAATGGTAAAGTGTAATAAAAGTCACTCACTCGCATTCAGTAAAAAGTAAGTATTTAGCACTGAATTTTCTCCAAACTTTATTTATTTATTTATCAAAACAACTAATTTAACTTGGATTCCGTGTCGGAGTGGCCTAGTGGTTAAATCACCGTCTCTCAAATTGGAGACTGCGAGTTCGATTCCAGATCAGGCAAATACCAATGTTACAAAAAAAAAGCGTGTAACAATTAGTATGTATACTAATACCGTAAAGCTGATTTTTTTTAACTAATCGCAAGAACTACTGGTCCGATTAAAAAAAACTTGCAGTTTTGGAAAACTTATTAATCTAGGAAGGTATGTGAGAAATAGTTCAAACTACCAAACCATTGGTAGAGGCTAGTATTTTATAAGTATAAACTTATGGAATTTTGTAATTATTTATTTATAGTACAAAACCAACAAATATATACGATACCTATTAGTGTCTGTAAAAGACTGTTATGTGTTATGTGCTTTTTATTACTTTCGACTGCTGTTTTATGTCCGCAGTGTACATTTACTCGGTACAAATTGAATTTACTTACATCCAATCCATTTCTGGTGAAAACAATGAAAACTAAAAATACATTAAAGCCTTGAAGATAAGGGAAAACCTTTACATTGAATAAGTTTTTAAAGTTGAATCTATAATACTTTTAGTACGTTTGTTACACAGATGCTCATAAACAGCTGGACTGATTTGGTTGAATCCTCGTGTGTTCGTCGTTAATTTACTTAGGTGTTTACTCGGTAGGTAGATCTTTGTTCGATCTTATCTGGTAAACGGTATGAAAATGTAGTTGTAATATAAAACACTAGTTGTACTATTCTGAAAACCACATCAAAATCGGTTTAGCAATCGTGAGATAATCGCGCGCAAACATGCTTACATAAAGATTAAAATGAGATTCCTTTTTTTAGAGTCCGTTAATAAAAATATAACTTTTTAAAAACCTATTTTTTTGCCTTTTATTGCCAATGAACTGAACATACATAGAAATAACCGACTGTGGTTGGTGGATTATTCTGTTTATGTATATTTTTCTATTCAATTTGTTAGATCCTCAGTAAGAAGATCGACATTTTACTAATTTGGGAATAAACGGCTGAGAAGGAAACCTATATACTCGCAAATTAAGACTTGTATCGGTACTTGATGGTACTTGAAGTATGAAGAAGCATGTCTGACCAAAACATATGAATACTATTTTTGGCAAGTTTAAGGCGGTGCCAGACAAACTGTTAGTAGCCGACTGAGTTTGCAGAGTATTGGTTTAGCAGGTACGCCCTTAGGTACATTTATTTAAAATGGAGTGTCCACAGTTTGCGTAGTTTGTTGCGTTACATGCGCCGCCTGCCAAGTGCCACTAGTCTAGATTAGACTAGTAAAATCTAGATTTACCTATTATCTTATATTATATACCTTAACATTACTTTCAAAGTAAAATCGCTTAGAAAATGCTTAGAATCTTGTTCCATGCAATTCATAAAAAAGAGTTACAACCTTTAGATAGTTAGCCTTTTCGCAGAACTGTTACTGGCCATTTAATATTTTTTTCATAAAACGTCGAGCAAGGAGAATTTATTACGACTACAATACAAATTCCTAGCATAAAACTTTTTTCGAATGTTGTAATCATCGAAACGACATTCGAATTTCAAACTGTCATTCAATGGAAACGCTTGATTGACAATTTGCTGTCGTTTGTAATATTGGGAAGAATTTTTATTTCATTGAGAAGTAAGAATAATTATTTTCATGTTGATATTGAAAAATAACAATTAATATGAAGTGAATTATCGTTGTAAAATATTTTGGTAAAGTTTTTCCAGTTCCTCTTTTGGTTTTGGTGAAAAATAGATTTATAAAAGTGTTAAAATGGCGGTTGACTTTCATCGTGTATTTGTAGTATATATTTTATTTATAAAAAAGTATTATGATTAAGAGAATATACGTCGATAGTACATTAACTATGTATGTATGTTGTGCAGGACTTTGTATGCTAATTATGTAAACTATGTAGTATCGTTTGTAACTATTTATGTATAAGTCGTACCTATATTTCTGTGGCGTGTCTTGCATGTCAATTTCCATGCCTTGCTATTCTGGTCTTCAAAAAAGTGCCAAGTACTCGTTGAAAAACCCATAACCACAGAGACTCATTTAAATGTAGTAGGTCATGATCTTTGTTATCGAGTTAGCATTATAAGGGAAAAGAGATTAAATGAAAATAAAATATCGATGTTTTTAAAAATAAGTGATATTAAGTAGTGTCATAGTTGGGTTGTAGGATTGTTCAAAAGAGTTACCGCGGCCCTGGTATATAAAGGGCTTAAGAAGGAACATGATGGGTTTTAGTCAGTAAGAGTCTGACACTCCCTCACCCTGCACCCACAGGAGCCATTTGATAATTTCCCATAAAAGAAAGTAGTGACATAGTTGAATACAACTTTATAGGTATATTATGTGGTTGTTTGAACAGGCTTTCGAAGACCCTACAATGGCTTCAGGCGGCGTCGGTTATAGAGCAAATGTTTATGGAAAATCTCGAATTCTTGACATTGTAGCTATCAAAAAGTTGTTTATATTGTGCTTAGTTGTTTGTAAGGGGTTCGTGATGTTTTCGATTTCCTGTGTATTTTGTATTACTATTTTTTTTTTGGTCGTAACTTGTAAGTGGGAAAATATTCTTTTGAAGGTTTTGCTAGAAATTTTAGTCGTAACATTAGCAACTTTTAATCGTACCTACCTAAGTAATACGCTGCCGAATTAAAAGGTAATAACAAAATTTCTTAAAATTCAAGTTACCAGCTGAAATACAATTTTAGAAATTTTAGAAATAATTTATTTTTTAAGTAATATAATTTTACCAAGCTAGTACCCTGAAGAGTTTCTCTACGAGCTGCTTGCCGAGGAAGCCGGAGCCGCCTGTCACGAACACGACAGCGCCGCAGTAGAACTGCTGCACGGCCGAGTCTCCGCGGTCGGTGGCTTCGTTCATCGCCTTCTGGCCTCAACTTATTTTCTTCAGAAATTCCTAAAAGGTACCTAACCTTATTTAACAATTAGTTACAAAAATCGATAGAGTAGTTCCCTTTTACGAAGAGATCTCCGTACATACAAACTTTGCTTTTTATAATATTGGTATTCCAAATATTTCCTTGTACCGTCGACATTACAATAGGGTCTTCCCACATTTATCGACGTGGAATCGTCTAACACCGGTCAAAAAGCCGTTATATCTATGTAATAAGGGTCTTACAAATACCATTCGCATCGGCTCGGCTCGGACGAGGCGTCGCGACGCCGGCCGACGGCGAAACGAGTCGTTATAGGTGATCGGGGATAAGTCAGCAGTGTGGTGATACGCACTCAGCTTAAGGCGATTCCGCGTCGATAAATATGTGAAGATTTCTAGACGTGAAATATTTTGTGCGAGAGTCTGTGTCACGCTTCAAGCGTGTCATGTCATGTCGCCTCAGATTTTGGAAAAGTCATTCATATTTAATGCTAGCATGTTTTAGAAGGAATATTATTACTTTAGCTGTGGTGGCTTTTTTATTATTTTATATTGTGTAGCTGTCTGTTGAAGGATATTGAATCAAAAACTTTAAAATTATATTTTTCTGTATGGATACGTTGGTAATTGTTGGTAAAGGTCTTGTCTGATTTTGTTCCTTTTCTCGGTATTTTGTTGGGGTACTTATATTCATTTCTCTTTTCAGTTGTGACATTTATATCGAAAATCTTGTCTTTATCACAAATTATCTCAAACGAAGAATTAACGGGTGCACAGCCGGTGTAACATTTGGTACTTAATTGTTCATAGATAAATAATGTTCAATATTCCCTGTAGATGGTCATTAACAAATACCTACTCTCAAACATTAAAATTGTTCACTCCTATCACGCACGGGTAATACGTGACGTGACTAATTTACATTTTCATTACATTCTTGTTAAAATAAACATGAATGTTATTTGTAAGGAAAATCATATCTGCCAAGCCTTTTCCCAACTATGATGGGGTCGGCTTTCAGTCTAACCGGTTGCAGCTGAGTACCATTGTTTTACAAGGAGCGACTGCATATTTGTAACGAAAGATTTGGGTATAAATCTTAACTAAGTAGAAATAAGTACTAAGTTTCATAGGTTTACGGTAGAACGCTGAATCGATTATGATTGACTTCTGCATTGGGAATAGAAAGGTTAATATAGTAGGTACGCTCACTCACTGTATTCTACCTGCAGAGGGGCATAATTATTGTAAATAACTTTGTATTTTTATTGGGTAAATATTGTAGGTACTGTAACGTAGTATATTGAAGTGACACACTTCAATATAAAAAACTTATTCTATGGAACAAATCGAATACATTTGAAATGATTGCCCGGTCAGTATCAAAAATATCTAACGAATAAAACCTTACAAACGAAAGAGTTTCTAACTACGTTACATGAGCTACGCCCTTAGGATAAAGTGGAAACTTTATCACAAAAGCGCAACTATAGGCGGACAATCATACAAATGTTACCTACCTACATCTAACCGAAAACTGACCTATGCGTGGAAATTAAAACACGTCCCTCACAACGGGATAGTTTACAATAACATGTCAGTTATTTACTTAAGTGTGCCAAACTGCACTGTAAGAAAACATGTTATCGTGAACTTTTTCGCGGCAAAACCACGCAAAAAATCTTCGGCAGAGCTACTTCATCTTCAGTACGAAGGAAGATGAAGATAACCAATGTGGTCAAGCTTGTGTTATTTTTATAAGTTTTTTTAATATTGCTCTGTAAATCTGATCCCAAAATTATTATCTGATTTGGTTTTGAAAAAAATATTTGGATGGTGAATTGAGGTTGAGATCAACTTCGCAATAAGGGGCATAGCCTCGCGAAGAGTGTTTGCTTGACACAATGGTTTCTGCCGAAGATTTATGATCCCTATATTTGATTTATTTATTATTTCATCATCCTCCGAGCCTTTTTCCCAAACTATGTTGGGGTCGGCTTCCAGTCTAACCGGATTCAGCTGAGTACCAGTGCTTTACAAGAAGCGACTGCCTATCTGACCTCCTCAACCCAGTTACCCGGGCAACCCGATACCCCTTGGTTAGACTGGTGTCAGACTTACTGGCTTCTGACTACCAGTAACGACTGTCAAGGATGTTCAATGACAGCCGGGACCTACAGTTTAACGTGCCATCCGAAACACAGTCATTGGTGTCTAAGATATACTTAGATAGTACATACAAACTTAGAAAAGTTGCATTGGTACTTGCCTGACCTGGAATCGAACCCGCGCCCTCATACTCGAGAGGTTGGTTCTTTGCCCACTAGGCCACCACGACTCTCCCACTAGGCCACCACGACTCTTATTTATTATTTAATATTCCAAAATTGAAAAAAAATAATTATTGGGTAAGATGTTTAGTTGTATCACGTTAGGTGAGAAACTTTGATAACGGTGACTTATCCCTTCATCTGACACGTTAGCGTCCGGCGAAGTTGTAAGTTGTCAATACAGAGTTTTTCTTCGCTTGAAAAGTAATCCCTTCAGGACGGGTGTTCACTTTGAATATCCTTTGCTATCAGAAGCACGTTTCGAGGCTTTTTGCGTGGTTTTGCCGCGAAAAAGTTCACGATAACATGTTTTCTTACAGTGCAGTTTGGCACACTTAAGTAAATAACTGACATGTTATTGTAAACTATCCCGTTGTGAGGGACGTGTTTTAATTTCCACGCATAGGTCAGTTTTCGGTTAGATGTAGGTAGGTAACATTTGTATGATTGTCCGCCTATAGTTGCGCTTTTGTGATAAAGTTTCCACTTTATCCTAAGGGCGTAGCTCATGTAACGTAGTTAGAAACTCTTTCGTTTGTAAGATTTTATTCGTTAGATATTTTTGATACTGACCGGGCAATCATTTCAAATGTATTCGATTTGTTCCATAGAATAAGTTTTTTATATTGAAGTGTGTCACTTCACCTCTCGAGCCCGAGCAATAAACGTCGTGATATCGAATCAGTTTTTCATTTTGAGCAAGATAATTGGTCCTGGTGTAACAGTACATAATAAGTGTAACATTTAACAGCTATTTATTTAATACATAATACAAGTTTAAAATTAATATACTCTGTTTTAGAACTTAGGAGTCCTTAATTAGAACTCAAAGTACCATTAGTCATACATTATATTTTTGTGAATAATCTTCTTTTGCTGAGCTCTTCAAAAAATAATAATTATTAAAAGCTTTGTACTATACATATTTATAATTTAACATTCTGCTTTTAAACACATTCCATCTTAATGTGTTCTACGATGGTGATTCTCAACATTCTTAAGACTTAAAATGCAGCTCGGGAGCGTATTTAAAGATGCATGTGGTGACCTCATTCCCGAGTTGGCATGGCGTCTCTTGTTTGTGATTTACCTGAAAATTATACACGGCTTTATGCGAGATAATGTTAAACTTTAAAAAAATAACATTAACATTTTATTTTTTACTTAAAAACATTTTGTAAGGACTGTTACACCCATTTGAAGAATTATCTTCCAAATATCAATTCGTCTTAAAATATTTGTACCGGCAAACAAAAAAGAAAATGATGAGATAAGGTAACCAGCCTTTGGCCATACCCCAGATTTTATATTTGGATACCACACAAAGAAAAACAAACCCTTTTTCTATAAGAATGTGTACAAAACTTATGTATTTGCATCATAAATATTTACCTCTCTGTCGCAATTTTCCGACACAGTTTTCATGTGTTCCAATTTCTTTCTGTTTGTGAACACTAGGGGCGTGACAGCGGTCATGAAACCAAACTTGGAATATTTGTTGTTCTTCACTACGCCAACCTGTCGAAGTTTTTCACGGCATTATATACCTACATACTAAAGCATGTAGTATAAGCATGTAAGTACAAAGGTTTACCTTTTTGAGGGTACCTATAAATAACTTAAAGTACGATGATTAAACCCATAATACTAATTAAAATATTTAATTGATATTTAATGATGTATCAACTCTTTATGTGTATCTCAGACGAAAATATGTGTGACTTTAGATTTTTTTATTTTATAATAATACGTCCCAAGGCCGGAATTTCTGCCACGGCGGCTGTTGTCATAAAAGGAGATCAGCGAGCTGCTATAAACTGTTGTAACACTCCCTGGACTTGAGGCTTCTTTCAGACATGATACGGTTTCAGAAGCCATCGGCAACATCTGTAGACTTGTACTTAAAGCACTGTTTAGTTTTGTATAATATTTGTCTTCCATAACCATAAGGATGGCTTGCGCTAAAGGGCCCAAACTTCTTAAAACCCCTGTTTTACGTTCAGGGTAATGCTTTGTAGTGGAGGTATATGATGATTTACAATACCATGCTGTGAAATGTTTTGTGTACCTAGTCTCCTTATCAGGTATTTCCCCGTCGGCCTTGCATCCCTTTACAATAAACTGCTTTCCTAACTTTAAATATAGTGACACCCGTCCTAACCTCATCAAACATTCCTTTAAAAGGATTTGGGATCTCAACAATTCGTGTGGCCATCATAAAATTAATTTTAATTTCATTTGCTTTCAAATTCGGATCGTTTTCGAAACACAGTCATAAGAACACCTGAGATTTCATCTGACATATCGATGTCAATGAAGTATTTAAGTCTTCCCCAATAGTACCTATCTGGTCACCGGCCTCATCAATAATTATATCAGTGATTTTGATTAATGTCTCTATTTCATTGTCCCTTTCTTTGCTGGTGTCTACCTCCATTCCCATACTACCAGAAGCTATCTTTCATAGGCTGTTCACAATTTTTTACTTTAAGATAGCATTGGGTGATTAGTAAAACTGTCGCTTAAAATAGGTAAAATGCACTTAACAGTGTTCGATTACGTACCTTTTCCAACAAACAGGTGATGATGCACGCAGATTTTTCTGGAAAGGGCGGATCACCTCGGAGATATTCCAAGTCTTTCTCAGTTGCATTTACGTGGTCCATGCATGTGTGTGCCGTGGCTATTACAGTTCTTTTAACGATGTCGCCAAATTTACTTTCTGGTAATACATTAAATTAATTGGTATCTGTATGTTGTGTACAACGGAATGAAATATCTATATTATCGAAATAAATTACTGTCCAATCGTAATAATCAAAAGTGTAATTCTCTTCAAAAAAAAAATGAACTCACCTTTTTCGTGCTGTCCTGTAACATAATATACGATACAGAGCGAATAAAAAGTAATTACGCATCTTCTATAGGCTAACATTTTGGACGATATGCCGAAATAAAACAAGTCTATACAATGATGGCATAATTCGCCAGCGTTTAACCGCACCCACGACAGATACCATCTTTCCGGCTCTGCGATTTCACGAATCAATGGATAGAATGTTTTTTTATATCGGTATTAGGGTAACATCATTTCCTTTTTTTCTATTCCGCTAAGCCGAAATCGGTTTGGGATCTGCATGTATGTATATTTACTACATAATGTCTGTTTGGTGATTGATTCTAATTTTGTCTATAAACAAATATTCGCATTTCAGCTAGTGTTTGATGGCGAGTTGATAGAATGTATAAATAATGGGTATTGAAGCAAATGATGCAGTTAAAGCTTTTTATAAATAAAACTATAAAAATGATAAAACCTATTTGTCAGTCAGTTCCAACATACGTTTCACAGTTGCATGTCAATAATATGAAAAAACAACTCTATAGCTTCTTTTTGACACATAAAATGTTAATGTTAATATATAAAAAAATAACTATTTTTAAAATCTAGTTCACCACAGAGCTTTCATAACTTGGACAGCACCAGAACTATAAATTAGCCCTATCTTATATAATTACGACGGTTAATATTCGGCATGCATTGTCCGATGCCGGCTGTCAACGGGTCGCAATAATGATATGTACATAATTGTACATAATGAGCGCTGCATTATGTAGACAGCTATTATTTTATGAGAATTCATGGTTCTGCGGATGTTGGTTCTGTTTCCATATTTTTTAAGTTCATTTATTTTAACCTTTTGAATATTATACTCGTATAAAAAAGTCCTAATGTACCTAGCCAGTACCAGTCATTATTTTTTATTGCTTTGACTTTCGTTCATTTTTTATGTCTAACACAGCCATGTTTTATGTGTAAGTAGTTGCAGTTACTCGCTATTCTCGTCGATCATCTATTAGGTGTGTTATATAACCGATATTATGAGGATGCAAGGTGATTCAAGTGCCAAATGGACATTAGTGGGCTTAAGATTAACAACTTCATTGACATTTGTTTGGTCTACTGTCTCCTTGGTGTATTTAAATTGACAGTTAAGTTTGTTGGCTTTTATGATTCTACAGAACTTTCTAAGACAGTTTCATCTTTCTTGACGACCCACTCATTAATGAAGAGTATCGGTTCTTTACATCTCAGAATTTCCTTTCGTAAACAAAATGCTGTCGTAAATATAACATTTTGTATCTTCAACAATGTTTTTTTATAGTTGGGTTAGATAGAGAAACTTCGATATATCACAAAATAAAGTAAGGAACAAGTATGTCAACAGTTGTGACATAGCAAAACGTCATCCATCGGTATTAATTAGTGTTGGATTGCAAGTAAAACAGAATATGACGTTGTTCACGATAGCAATAAATCATAAACAAATTAATTCGTTTTTAAATGCACTTTGGAACATTAATTTATTACTGTATAGTGATGTTTGAACATTATTGCTTACGAATAATTGTAGTAAGAATGTATTGTCTGTGACAAGGGTTGATTTTTGTCGGTGTAGACGTGAATTTAGCGGTGTCATTGCACATCATCTCTTTTTCGACTGGTTGTTGTGAGAGTCGTCACGACTTTTGGGGTCTGGAGGGGTCACTGTTACTTGCAAAGCAACACAAATTCAGTAATTTCGAAAAATTGTGAGGAAGGAGTTTTCGAAATGAATGTAGACTAGTGTAGACCTATACCCGATCCTAGATATACACATACATATGAGTATTCGTTAAAAATCGACGCTACGTTCAAAAATTCATCAACGAGTAAAAACTATTAAAATGATTTGTCGTCTCACGAACACCGCTTGCCGCCATCAGTAAATCATTTCCACCGTCAGGCACAGGTTTAACGGAGGCTTTGTTGCTACCATTAATTCAGTAAACAATGTAATATGGATCCGACCACTAACAAATTGGCAACAATTGGTCTATCCAATAGCGATATTCATCAAAGTCCAGTGCTAAGCGTGGTCGCTGTGAACGATGACTGACGTAATGCGATGGCTGATGGCGAAACGTGAGATCGTGATGCCGCAATGTAATGATGATGTGGGAGAATAATTGGTTTAGAAATAATGTTTTGTTGATGAATAAAATTTGCTTTTGTTTGTGCCTTTCCTGATTCGACTCTTGAACCCCAAAAGCCAAAATAGACTTCGGGTTTCGACAATAATTCTCATCTTTGGCATCTAAAAAATTAATCTAAATATTCAGTTTCACAAGCTGAAGCGCAAAACTTAGTACCAAATTGCAAATTGATACGTGTCCGATTAACAGCCTCAATCATATGGTAGGTTATATATAGAATACTTATCTTATACTACAAGTAGTTACTGTTACAGCCTTTTTATCGTCCCACTGCTGGGCACAGGCCTCCTCTCACATGGAGAAGGATTGAGCATGAATACAAGTAGTTACAATGACAATATAGACAGCAGTGTGTTACAACGAATATTAATATATAAGCAGAATGAATGTACTGAACTACTTAGTGAAGTATGAAAATGCGCCAAGACTGAAGGGGTATTGTAAAGTACGAGTATTGGCTTCATGCCATGACCGAGGAACTGTTTCCGTAATTTAAAAGGGCGTGCCAAATTTCTACCGTTGGACGCGAAAATATAAAGGGATTCGAAAATTCCGTTTGAATGGAATTGTACGTTGCTGTTTTCTTTTCAATGTATCTGTTTTTCTTTTTGTTATGTTACGCTCATATTGATTACTGCCAAGATACCCCAATCCCGGTGACGATAGCATGTCAAGTATATAAGAGCAAATGATTGTTCGATAGTATAATTGATTTTTAAAGTTATGTATGTGTATGTAGGTATATTTATTTTTATGTAAAATGACTTATGAATCAGGAATAATACCTACTGTAAGTAGACTTGAAATCAAATAAAAATGTAAAAGGCGCCAAATTTTAACCAACAAAGCCCGTAATTTAGACTCGGCCTATCTTTTTCCTCTAAGGTTCGTGGACCCTCATTTTCTATTCGATATGACGCTCAAATTTTTGATCAGAATGTTAACGTTATTCTCACGTTTCGAAACCAAAAATTAAAAGACGTTGGGGTTTCTTAATCTGATACAGAAAAAGGCTGCAAAATTATAAATTACGCTAACTTTATTACTCTTCTGTCTACTGTATTTTTTTTAAATGAGCGATATAACTAACCATAAACTAAGTAAAGACTAAAAAAAACTGCTAAAAGAGCTTATTCCGAAAATCTTCATAAATGTAGTTCGTAGGTGTAGCTATAGTATGTTAATCCTAAAAATAAAAAACTCAACATTCAATTAAAATCCGAATTTTAATTAACGACTGACTGAAATATCGCTCACCTTTCATGAAATATTAAAAACCATTTTGAAACTTTGGCACTTGAATTTTGCATTCGGAAATGTTCCGACAAAGAAAAATCGGAAGCGAATAGGACCGGCTTAATATATTAAGAGCCGGTTGTACTAGCTTGTAATTCATACGAATTTAAACAGGTTTTGGTAAGATTTTTCATTTTTTTTTAACTTTTTTTAACTTTAACACTTTCGGGGAACGACTAGCCGTTCCCCGCGGTTTTACCCACGTCCCTGTAGTTTCGCAATAAACAATCGCATATAAAATACAATGATCGTTCGGGTCTTTTATTTCATGTGTTTTTGCAATTCTAATTTTGTCATCAAATCAGTGGCTAAATGTGTGAAATGGCTATTCGAATTTTAACATCTGCGCTACATTGCTACTCGAGATTTTAGAGGTAACATACTGTATTAGTAAAAGGAATAGCAAACAGATACAGTTGTGGTTTCAGAGTGTACATAATGACATAGTAACATGGCAACTTCTCCACTATTCTACCTACTTTTACAAGATAATAGGATGATAGAACTAAAACACGATATGAATGTACTTTTCATTTTAAAAATAACGCTTAAAAGTCATCGATTCTTTATTTTTAACACGACATGATCCAAAAATGTTGCAGGTTGCGCGAACTGTTCCTCATGTCTAGCTCACCCTTAGTAGGTAATATAAAACGCTCATGACGCGATCACGTGGGCGTTGCAGACCAATGTCCTCCACCCATGAATACAGGAGCAGTAATATCCTGATATGCCATTCCTGCCATTTTCCCTTTTATAAAGAATTTAGGTGTAAAAGAACACTGCTAAAGTGAAGTTAACCCGGTTTGGACAAGGCTTGCGTCGTATCCCAAAGTCCTGAGCTGTACTTCGGTATTAATTTATCTTTTTGGAGAGGCTTATTCCTTGCCATATTACTTGTTTGTTGTTTCAGATAGCACTTTAATTAAACTATAAGCCCCAGCTGCTCATGTTACCCCTTTAAAAAATAAAAGCAGTTTCACACATATAGCCATTGATTTTGATGATGCCTCCTATGCAGTATTTCATTACTTATTATTACTTATAATATGAGTTACTTTGAGCGTTTGCGCCGGGCTTTAGTTTTTTTTGAGCATTGTCCTTTAACACCATTATGTAATATTTAAAAATAATAATTAATTTTATGTCCGTTCTGGGAATTAATTTATTTAACTATTTATGTACACAGTGAGAATATAAAAGAAGTAGACATAGCATAAAATGGTACAAAGGTACTGCTTATTTCTAACAAAATCTCTTCCAGCAGACCCGTAGTAGGAGAGTTAGAATAAAGAGAAGTAGATTGACTGTGTAAAAGGACATAGTAATAAAATTGAAGAAAAAAGAACCTTTTTAAAAACAAGCTTTAATTTAAATGCTCTAAAAAGAAAAAAATAAACATTTTACACTAAAACTTTTACTGTTAACTTATAACGTCATTTCAAATTTTACACATTTGACACAAATTATATATTATAAAAGCTTGTCGCGAGATGTCGTTTTATAAGACAATTAGGGAATCTTCGGAAAAATAAACGAATGTGTTGCTTTGAAAAAACATAGTTTTATTTTAACATAAATTATCACTTTTAAAAAAGCACTATAACAATAGAAATTACAAATTACCTGAAAAAACATAGAAACGACATTAAAAGTTTATTGTTCACTGCCGATTCCTCTTCCTATTATATTATTTATTTTAAATTATTTACGTTACGTTTACTTAGTCTCGCCATATTTCCAAACCACCCGTCTGCTTTATCCACAGTACCGCCATCTAAAGATAATGTAGGTAAAACAGGAAGTAAAACAGGAACTGTTTTACCCACAGACATAGCTTAAAGAAGTTTTAATTTCTTTACACATACATACAAAAATACATACACTCTTTTGCAAAAAAAGCGGGCACCTATGCGTAAATCTTAGTTTTAAGGACTTTACGTGTATTTCAAAGGGTTTTAATGATTGTAGTATGTTTCTAGCATCAAAAGGGTTAGCCAAGAATGCGTGAGAGTGTGTTCTAAATTTGAATTTTGTACAATTGCTAAGAAATTGGTTAAACCTTGATTTGGACTAATTGCTGGCAGAAAGTTCGTCGGTGTTTTGAAAAGTTTTTGAAGTGACTTTCAGAAAACTGATAATGCAGTTTTAATTAATGATTAATGCACCTTTTTGTTAGATCAAAACATTTTTGAAAAACTATGCGTGTTTGATAAAATTTTCACCTGCTCTAAATGGGCTATACTGATGATTGATGGCAATGTTAAGAGTTTCGGTATTTTAGTGTAAAGCGTTCTTCTGTTTAGATATTGTACCCACGTGTTTTAAAATATCGTTTTTTCATAATTAAACACTATTTAGAGGAGTATCAGTACATTGGGCTGCGACAAAACCAATTTAAAGTAAGCAGTGCCGATCGCAACTCGTCTTCTTTCGGACTTTAACATTTTTTAAAATCTTGAAATTCTACAAAATACAGAAAATAGCGCATAGACTGTGAGCACGAGGTCTTAAGGTCTCGTAATCACTGATTTTCAAACAACCTCGTCTTTTGGGAAACTCCGTAGACCTCCGCAGATCTATGAGTCTGAGCGTTCAAATAGCGTGTTTTCATCCCACTGACATTTTATTAAATAAACTTGCCTGCACCGAGATTTTCTAGAATCTACAGCACTTTCCTGCTTAAATCATAACAATAATTGGCTATCTGCTCATTTCTTAAGAAACATACGTTTGGTCAATACTTTTGAATTCTTGACTCCCTTTCAGCGAAATCATCGTTTAGTAACCCGATACCTATGGAGTTATAGAGAGCTTCAACGCGGCAATAATTAGACTTTTTAGATAGCTTAAACCCTCCTCATCCTTTTTCATGTGGTTAATTTTAACATTTATCACAAAATTTGGTATTTTTTAATGTCAAAGTGTGATAGGAGACGAGTTGCGATCGGCACTGCTTACTTTAAATTGGTTTTGTCGCAGCCCAATGTACTGATACTCCTCTAAATAGTGTTTAATTATGAGAAAACGATATTTTAAAACACGTGGGTACAATATCTAAACAGAAGAACGCTTTACACTAAAATACCGAAACTCTTAACATTGCCATCAATCATCAGTATAGCCCATTTAGAGCAGGTGAAAATTTTATCAAATACGCATAGTTTTTCAAAAATGTTTTGATCTAACAAAAAGGTACGTTAATCATTAATTAAAACTGCATTATCAGTTTTCTGAAAATCACTTCAAAAACTTTTCAAAACACCGACGAACTTTCTGCCAGCAATTAGTCCAAAACTAGGTTTAACCAATTTCTTAGCAATTGTACAAAATTCAAATTTAGAACACACTCTCACGCATTCTTGGCTAACCCTTTTGATGCTAGAAACATACTACAATCATTAAAACCCTTTAAAATACACGTAAAGTCCTTAAAACTCAGATTTCGCATAGGTGCCCGCTTTTTTTGGAAAAGAGTTTATTTTATAAAATGACTATGAAGAAGAGGAGGACAAATAGTAGCTTTTGGGTTTCTGTTTAAAAGTAGCAACAGTTTGACAGCTCCTTAATTCAGGCGGCAGCGAATTCCACAACAGTACTGCGTTTACTGTGAAGAAGAAGGAATAAAAGTCAGTGGAATGGGAGGGGATTTTAAGGAGAGATTTGAGATGTGTTCTACAGAGCGCATCAGGCGAGCGAAGAAATGAAAAGCGTTCTCGCAGATAGGAAGGAGTTTTGGGATTAAAAAGGATATTAAAAAGACACAAAATGCGAGTGTTCCTGCGAAGACGAATAGGGAGCCACTTACACTAAAAAAACTAAACTATTATCCTACTCTAACAACAAAACTCTTACTTTCACAGGTAACAGACGTTTCAAAAACTTGATTTGTACCGCTAAATATTTTATTTTGTGTTCAAAATAAGCTGTCTGTTATACAAGGCAATGCTTTTGTCTGTTACTAGTGGCGTGACCTACGTTTTGTCTTTACAAACAAAAGCGACTACTTTTGTTTTCACCCCTGTATGAGAAACTGCAGTTCCTTTACTTTTTGTACAGCAATTTCGAAAAACAAGGAGCTTAGAGGTTATTTACGACGAAGATAAATTTTTGTGATAACAATAACTTTTTTACTTAAAATTGATCTATATAATGTTTTACTAACAGTTTCTTTTGAGTGCAATTTTACCTTTAATTTTAACTTAGCATATTACTATCCCAGTAACTCCGTGACCACAATGTAGTGTAAGATTTGATGAAGAAAAAAATTATCTTGCTCGATTCGTTTTATTTTGCCCACTGACATTGGTAATATTTTCCTATTCTAACTGACATAACTAGACGGTTAGATAGTTATTTATAACAGAAATTGTATAAAACATTTATTTATTTTAATAACATTCATTCACTTGCACTGGTCTGCTTGAATAACTTTGTGAATAAATTAAAAATACTATTTATCAAACTAATAACGTTTATTAAATTTATAAATATTCGTTTAATTTATAAAGTATCAATTCTTTAGTTCTCCTTTTTGCACAATTTGTGGAGCTCTTTAATGGTGCTGGTTAGGCTGTATATAATCTGAAATAAAGTTTTGCCTTTGTTTTTGTTCCTGTGTTCACTGAAACATGTTACTGACAGCATTCCGGTTTGATTTGCACTAACTATGTTCCTGTGTTCTCTGACCACTGAAACTTGGCACTGTAACCACTTGATTGTATACCTCTGACAGCATTCCGGTTTGATTTGCGCTATGTTCCTTTGTTCTCTGACCACTGAACCATGGCACTGTTACCACTTGATTTTATACCTCTGACAGCATTCCGGTTTGATTTGCGCTATGATCCTGTGTTCTCTGACCACTGAAACATGGGACTGTTACCACTTGATCATAAACCTCTGACAGCACTCCGGTTTGATTTGCGCTATGATCCTGTGTTCTCTGACCACTGTAACATGGTACTGTTACCACTTGATTCCTCTGACAGCATTCCGGTTTGATTTGCACTAACTATGTTCCTGTGTTCTCTGACCACTGAAACATGGGACTGTTACCACTTGATCATAAACCTCTGACAGCATTCCGGTTTGATTTGCGCTATGTTCCTGTGTTCTCTGACCACTGAAACATGGTACTGTTACCACTTGATTCCTCTGACAGCATTCCGGTTTGATTTGCACTAACTATGTTCCTGTGTTCTCTGACCACTGAAACTTGGCACTGTAACCACTTGATTGTATACCTCTGACAGCATTCCGGTTTGATTTGCGCTATGTTCCTTTGTTCTCTGACCACTGAACCATGGCACTGTTACCACTTGATTATATACCTCTGACAGCATTCCGGTTTGATTTGCGCTATGTTCCTTTGTTCTCTGACCACTGAACCATGGCACTGTTACCACTTGATTGTATACCTCTGACAGCATTCCGGTTTGATTTGCGCTATGTTCCTTTGTTCTCTGACCACTGAACCATGGCACTGTTACCACTTGATTTTATACCTCTGACAGCATTCCGGTTTGATTTGCGCTATGATCCTGTGTTCTCTGACCACTGAAACATGGCACTGTTACCACTTGATTGTATACCTCTGACAGCATTCCGGTTTGATTTGCGCTATGTTCCTTTGTTCTCTGACCACTGACATGGTACTGTAACTACTTGATTGTATATCTCTGACATGTAATATTATTACATGATTTTGCATTCACTTAGATATAAATAAACTTTTTCAACAAGATGTCAACAAGACGTCAACAAGATGTCAACAGACGACATAAGCGGGTAAATTATTTGTATGGATGTTTTTGTCTATCGCTTTAGTATATGTCAATGATTGTATATCTCTGACAGCGTTCCGGTTTGATTTGCGCTATGTTCCTGTGTTCTCTGACCATTGTAACATGGTACTGTAACCACTTGATTATTTACCTCTGACAGCATTCCGGTTTGATTTGCGCTATGTTCCTGTGTTCTCTGACCACTGAAACTTGGAACTGTTACCACTTGATTGTAGCAGCTGTCTTAATGAAATAACTACTCATGAATATTCATGAAAAATTTACCTGCGCCGATTTTCGAAACTTTAACCCATGGTTCCTACATTAAACGTATAAATCAATTAAAAATACAAACAAACTACCCCTCATAGGAGTCGTTACAAATTTTATCTATAGACTACGTTTGTGGTTGTGTTTTGTTGAATGTTGAGCCAAAATATACAGAAAGTCAGGACTGGTGACTCAGGAGCAATCCGTGTGAGAAGCAGCTCGTCCTCAGGTCGACACCCGCCTTCAGTGTTTGCCCCTGAGACTTGTTGATGGTCATTGCAAAGCCAACACTCACATGGAACTGTATGCGCTTGAATTGGAACGGGTAGTTAAGAAGTATGAGGGGAAAGCGTGGTATCCCAGCCAGCACAAACCTTTTGAGTAATTTTTGTTTAACAGTAGTCATAGAAGCTAATTGCAGAAAAAAACTACTGTAAATAGCTGATATGGCGCTTACTCAGACGTTATTCAAGCAATTTGGGCACAAAATATACTGCTATTAGCTGTGTAATAGCAACGTAAAAGATTAATAATTTTTGAATAATTGTACGACAAGCTGAATATCTTCTACATAAAAAGATTTTGTTCTTTAACACAAGTATTACAGCTCTTTTAGCCAGATGATGAGTGAATGATGAATGAACATATTATAATTGACTGAGTCCTTCAAAGCTCAGATATTCAGATCATACACAGCGTTTAGCTTATTTCAGGTATATTTTAGCAGGAAGTTGATCAAATTAAATATTGACAAATCCGAACAGAGTTACTTATACATATTCGTAGTATAATATTTTACCTATCGTAAATTTTACCCTTATTTAGGCCTGATGAAAGAAATTGTAGGTGCGCATGCAACTTTACCGTGTATATATATATATATTTCTTGTAAATTTTTCACGCGCTTCCTGATAAGCCGGGTTTTGAAGAAATAAACAACATTTCTTCTAGTTATGTTTTTTACGTGTAAAATATTTTTTTAGTTTATTTCAATGTAAGGGTTCACAAATAACCATGTAAAACTTTTTTAAGAATATTATATTTATTTCGTTATTAAACTTGAGCATTTGAGTATAAAATTCCACATCATTATAATTAGGTTATGTTGTTCGATAATGGCGACGCACATTCTGAATAAAATCTGATTGCACAGTGGCTTACCGTCTAATGTATGCATAACAGACCATAAGTGTCCACTTATTAAGTTGTGCTCTGGTTAAAAGTGGACTGCATTAAACATTTTTCGACTACTGTTCTATAATAGCACACATGCGTACTGTAAATCAAACAATTAGGATTCAGTCATATAATAATAAAAACCCGCATTATAGGAAAGCTATATTATTTTTTCTTTTTAGTTCTTATCAAATTCAGATAATTATAGAAGATTCCGATGAATTGAGAACCTCATTCTTTTAGGTTAAAAAATATTACGATACGAAAAATTACATACTTAATTATAACTAATCATTGTAGTACAAAATTCATAATAGTACGATACAAATAAATACGTATAGTAGGTATTATATACCTACTACAAACGTGCGATGCATTTTCACGTAGTAACCCTACAAAACAATTAGCACTGTCAGCCGGTTAAATGCTGACTAACTTTCCAGAACGGCTCTTCTAGCTTAAAAATGTCTAAGTACTTCTCATGAATACGCAGCAAACTTCTAAGCTGCATCAGAATCTGTTAATATTGCTTTAACTACAGTTAGCTGCACATGACGGTAATTTCGTACTCAAAGCGTCATAAAGTAGTTACAACAGCTATCTTTATTTCTGTTAAGTTACTATATGCTTCATAACAGAAACAACGCCTATTTTATACAGCAGCTGAATAACTGTCAAGGTGTAGTGTGTAATACATCTAAAAGAAAACAGAATACAGCTTATCCAGTATCATGCTTGATAATGGAATTTTATACCAATGTTATACAAAAGATTACACGAACTCTTGAGTAGCAGGTCTTTTTATGATCATTATTCAGTTTGAAGAAATAAAATCCGCAAATTGCTAAACTAATTCAGCTGATAGCATTATTATAGCAAGAAATAACTTAAATACATAATTTGGTAATACACTCAGCTTATATTCATATATAATAAAGCTTAACCCTGCATAGAGTTAAATTCTTGGCCAGTTATCTGACTTGTGTGCTGCATGGGATAAACACTGCCTCGCCGACACCACAACCTGGCAGAATTTCTGCCTCAATGATGTTTCTGTGCAGTGAGATGACTTTAAGGCGGGTCCCGTTACACAACTTCGGAGGAGACAGATTCCAAAGAAGCATAATTGGAACGCCGACCTTCAGCTTGATGTTGTGCGCTGGAAGTCCACTTGCTGTGAGAGAGTTAAGAAACTCCACAGAATAAGTAGTGTGTGGCGTCGTCTTGTTCGAAAACAGACTTCATTCCTCTCGATTTCCGATAGAATGCTTTCGTGGATTGCTGCAGCTTGATTATTTTTAGGCGACAAGATGATTTTAAGGCGTCAAGATGATTTTAAGGCCCGCTCATTAACATTATATATCCAATATAATATTTTAAAACTTTGAAAAATACTTATTTCCCACCGTTATCCGCATCACTATCAACGCGGATCGTTTACAAAGGCTACATTGCTTGCTAGGTCTGATTAAATTATAATGAGGCAAGTCCGTTCGTGCACGTGATGACTTGATCTGCTGTCAGTAGTATCGAACTTTCCCAATACAATTCTCGAAAACCTATGACAAACTCTCGAAATTCCTATAGCCAATTTGCCAATCGGGCTTTTGATTTACAAGATGTCAGTAACTGGAATATCATTGAGCTATATATGTCTTGTTGGTTCCGCATTGCTAATTGATTGGGATTGCAATCTATCGTCTCCAATAATATGCCATTACAAAACTGATCGTTTTAAACCCTGGCTTTTCTATACGTGGATTAGTCTTCCAATGGATTAATGCATCAAATTGTTTTATAAAAGAAGGTTAATGACAAAAGCTTAATCGATATTATTTTAAGGACCTTTTCAAATTAAGCGACATGAGATTCATTTTTCTTTTCAACGGAAACAAGAGGACCATCCCAAATCTTGATAGGTGTGTACTATATAAACAGAAGGTAAGCGCCTCACGTTTTCCAATTTCCTAGGGAGTGTCGTACCATGCGTTATTGTTCCCTTATTGCGCTCGCAACGTCTTTGAGCCTTTTCCTTTTTGGTGCTGCGACTTTTTAATGATCATTTGGTGCGTGAAGCTATTATTGATGTTACGATCGTAATGGATGACGAATTTTTCTCATTTTTTTCTACTATGATGTTTCAATTACTTACACGATTATAGCAAATATGTAAGGTATATGTATTTCCTATTAACATTTTATTTAACTTAATTAAATATGCAACTTAAACAAACAAAATCGCATCAAAAAATCCTCCTATTTCATATTAAATAAAATATTAATTATTTAGGTCAAGTTGACAACTTAGAACCAATCACGAATTTGTTGTCTATTTCTCATTAATATTGCATGAAAATGGGATTTAACAAGTATTTCGGTTAAATTTTAAATCTCGTATATTATAAGAAAACTAATACATTGCATCAAAAAATTGCTCCTCATCGCTGTCACTGGGTAATGTACCCACAAGGCTGGCAGCATTGCCATTACACTAATATTACAAGAAAAATAAATCCAAAAACACACAAAAAAGTCAAATTGACGCCGCCGCACTGCGTACCGGCAGCGGCATCTCTGCACAGGCCTCGCCGGCCAGTAAACAGCAGCTTGGAGCTGTCCAGCTCGCCGTGGAGTTTATAAAAAGTTTTACACAAATATTGTTAACTTGTAAGAGTAAGGTAAATAAATATTATGAGCACACCACTTTAGCTTTCGGACACGCTCCTAGTCGACAACGATAGGGGACGATGGTTAAGAAGTTTAATTTTATAAATAAATAACTTGGTTCTTTATTGTGCCTTTTATTATTTTTATTCATCTTGTCCTGTTTTCAAAATATTTGTGGTAGGTGCAATTTATTTTATACTTCCATTGTCATCGTATATCATATATTATAATAAAAATAAAAAGCATTAAAAAATATATTTGTAAATTTTTTCAGGCTTCTTTTATACATTTTTGAATGTACTATGTGGTATATGATTGTGTAAGTACTATTTTCAAAGTTTCACACGTTTTTGGAATATTATCCTAATATACCTAACCAAATCAAGCAGTAGGTACCAGCAAATAGACACTATTTCCTTGAAAAGGAGCCTTGAAGTTGGCCCCCGTATTTCAATAGCTTTGATCCTAAGTGGCTCAAAAACATAAAAAACAACATTCCTACTCCGTATAGTCACTTTATTTAACATACACAAATGAAAAATTTACTAAAAAAATATAAAACATATGCAGATAAACATAACCTTTTTTTCTTTGTAATGTTATTAAGGTTCAACAACAAGCCTTAACCCTTGAATTTTAATACGCTGCTCAGCTCATTAAAATTGTTACATTTTTTCAAAATTTAATTTCGTTTTTCATTTCTCATATTCAAATTCGTTCACCTGTGACTGAGTTAAAGATTTTCCAAGTCAATAATGGCAGAATGCATATTAATTTGCTGTACCTAATGGCTCTGAAATTCGGTAAAATAAATTTGAAAAAGATAGTGATAAGGTTTAGACTAGAATACGAAGCTACAAATAAAATAAAAAGTACCAAACTACAAAAGCATGTTTAATTTAACACAAAAAGTCTCGTTTTATTTTTTAAATATTTTTTAACTAATATTATATTTGTACAATTCTCGCTAGTGACCTGCAAAACGTACCCCCCCTTTATGTGTACGCCTTAGAAACCCTGTGACCCTCGATATGGTTGAAAAAGAAAAACTTGAGAAAATGCAAAGTGCACAGCAATGGATCCACCAATGACGCGGCACCCAATGCCAGCCGGCCAATGAGAGCTTTCTCTGCACTTTCACTTGTGTGTAGTCTTTGATTTACCAGATGTTCGGTGGTACTACCACTAACGGTCAGTTATCTTCTAGCGAGAGATCTTCTGTCCCACGTATGGATCACCCGCGGATAAATACAGAGACGTTTAACTCATTTATTTTCAACTTTTTTACATATGTACGTGTATTTTATCTAATTTTAATCCTGTACATTATATTCTAAAACTAGCCGTTTTCCCGCGGTTTCACCCGCGTCCCATGGGAGCTAATGCCCGCACCGGGATGAAATATAGCCTATCTTGCTCGCAGATAATATAGCCTTCTAATGGTGAAAGAATATTTAAAATCGGTCCAATAGTTTTTGACTTTATCCATTACAACCAAACAAACAAACAAACAAAGTTTCCCTCTTTATAATATTAGTAATAGATATCATTAAAAAAAACTTAAAACTAATAAAGGGCGTCGAAAAATTGGTCCTCATCGCTGTCACCCATCAGTGTACATTTTCAACTTCACCAAATGTGGTATATGGTCGTACTCGCCCTCCAGGATTTTAGATAAGCCTCTTAGATTGCAAATTTTCTTCATTTAATTTATGTACACATTTGTTTATATTTAAACAATAATAAATATGTGTTAATTAGTCGTTCCGATACTTTTTTATCTGTATTTAGAAGTATATTGAACATATGTTTATATTAAAACATTTGTGCATATTTAAAAGTAACATAATGAATTACGAACAAACATCCAACTTTTATTGCCGATAAGGAAAATCTTTATTTATTTACATAGAATTAAAAAAGTTAAGAATAACTTATATACCTATATATACAACTTAAAACTAATACATTGCATCAAAAAATTCATCCCCAACATCCAACTGAGGTCAAATCTTACGTGCTTCCTTTTCTCACCCTTTTCGATGTTTACTAACGTCAAACTATAATTGTAATGTATATTTTTATTTACATTGATATTGTAATAACTGCAAACAATAAAAATTGACATAAAATTTTTCCATGGTTTCTGTGTTTGTGTGTATGTTATGTGAGGTTGGTTGGCTGGTTCGGGAACCTTTCAATGAAGCTTATATTGTTTATGATGAAGGAATGTTTATTTTTACCGTTTACAGTTTTATATACAAAATAACGAATTATTACAAACGAGAAAAGAAAAAGGCTGTCACGTGACAAGAAAAAAAAACGAATAAAAATAAAAAATCAAAACGCATTGAAACTTACAAGAACTCTTTTCTAAACAGTTTCCAACAATCCCTGTTTAGTATTGTCTAACAATTGCGATCTGGTTACCGAGAAAGGTTGGACCTTATTGTTTATGATAAAATGCATCCATATTTCTTAGTGTCGGTGGTGTAGATCAATTTAGCTCGCCTTCAATATCGGTATGTCAGCAACTTTGCCTCGTCTGCCTTATTAGTCTTTGATATCACCTTTATTTTATACCTAGGTACTGTCTGAACCGGGAGATTCTATCTTACTCAAATGTAAAAACTTCATTTGAATATTTCGATGTTTATGGTACGAGCTCGCGAAGCGAAGTAACAATTTCAATATGAAAACCTAATTGTGCTTTCCTTTTTACATAGAACACATTAAAAAAGTTATCCAGCCAGGCACCAAATAACGAATAAAACCTAGATGACAGAGAGAGACTTCAAAATGTAAAACTAAAGGAAAACGGTAAAACGCAGAAAAAATACGAGTTCATCTCTTAAATAAGTGACAGATTAAATATTTGTGCAATTTCTACTCTCCATTCTGTGGAAGCACGATGAATATGACATCAAACTCAAAGATGGAGCGCTTGAAACCCACTATTTCAATGTTTGCGAGAGAAAATTACTAGTTGCCTCAGAACTGATTTCTTTAAAAACATTTCATTCATTTTACCTGTAGTTTTGATTTATTCATAGAACTTTGGATGCATTTCTTCATAGACTCTGGGATGCATTTCTTCATGTTTCAATATTTTTTGTTTAGGTAATCGTATACAATTATAGTAAACATTTTAGAACCAATTTGGTCAACCGGACGAAAGGACGGTCAATTCGTAGATCCATCTATGGGTCGACGAAACGGATACCTACGTCTTAGTGGAAACCACGAACCGATGGTTTGAAGATAGTGTAAGTCAGCTGTATATTGTCGAGTCCCAGTGGCTGGCCGAAGGGGGTGGCCTACGTTCAGCAATGGCAACGAGGTAATATGATGAATACTGTTATATTAAATATTTGTTTAAAAATTCGGATTAACGGCACTAGCGCATCGTACTTAATATTGAACCGCCGATTCACCATCACGTCCCATTGAAATATTCAAGATCCATTCACGCAGTACACTCGTCCTACCACAATATTTGGTTTAATGTTCCAGCGAAGCGTAAAAACTGTAAAAGTAAATTGTTCCATAACAACCATGAAATGACTGCGGTAGCGGTATTAAATAGCCGTTTTTATATGCCAACATCACCTTGATATCCATACGTTCTGCGGATGTAAAATAAAAATAAGGAATATGTGGAAGCGATATTGAAAGACTTGAGTCAGTTGACTTTTTAATACATTTTAACAAAACGACAATTTTTATTTTAAATATTTAACTAAAATAAATTGCTTAGGTACCTATGGTGTAGATACGTTATTTAAATGTGTATTATTTTCATTTGTTTTTCGACATATTTACAATTTAAAATCTTTGGATGTGTGATCATGTGTGAGACTTTCTTATAAATATGCTTTGCGTACCATTTTCTGAAACCAGATATCGAACGACAAAAGAACATAAAAGGTCAATATTCATCGAAAGTGGGCAGACAAAAAATTTATCACTTGGACGAGTTCAAAAACAATTTTAGTTCGGCAATAAATGATATTCTTTTCCTACATTTTTGGAGTTTATAAACTTTTGAAATGGGTTTCTTTGATTGTTTTAGTTGTTGAGCTTTCCCCTTTTTTCAGTTGTTTGGAGAATAAATTATGAGATATAACTTCTAGTCTTTAAAGCTGCTCGATCCACGTCAAGACTGATAAAAAAGGTCAAACAAAGTTGGTAGAGGTTTATGTAGAGCTTGCAGACCGATGGTATATCAAGACATTTTATTTTGGGTATCATCTTCATATTATCGCGGTTCACGATCTGTTTTCGATTCCAGACTCAGATTCTTTATGAGCAAGTTCAAAGGCTGCCCAAACAAACAAAAATTGTATGTTAATTAATATGTGGCATCAACCATAATATTCGGGGGATACTAATCAATCTATAACATACTCTCATACTACACCATAAGTTGCAGTACGTTGCTGTACGTATCTGTCAAGTATCGATGACTAATATACTAAAGTGGCTATCAATGTTCAGAGTTGTATCCGATATTGACTAATCGACTAAATGTTCGAATTGATTGATAAGAATGGTTTTGTAAAGTGCGATGTGTAAAAATTTACTTATTTGCTGCATATTCGAAACTAGCTGAGGAATAATTTGTGTTGATGAAATTATTTTTAAATTAAGATACAAAATTCTCTACCATGTTTGAATATAAAATATCAAATTGACTCATACTATTCTGAGACGAACGACTCCAGAAATTGTCACATCACATCTAGATGCCGAGGACTTGTCGACTCTCATAGTAAAATCAATATGTTTTGGCAGAATGCCAGTGCGAATATAGGGAAATATGTTTACCGCCGTCGACCTATGTCCTGATCATTGTTTTTGAGATTGAGAGACAGATGTGGACAAGCAAATACCAGAGCCAAAAAAATAAGCTTGCATAAAATTGGTACAGTTTCCGATTTAGTGCCAATACTATTACATTAAATAACAACGTAATAGAACAAATCACAATTACTAACAAACAGTGTAAACCCTTAATAAAATCAACCAACTCGATAAAACATTATTTCTACAACATAACTGACGTATAAAAGGACCATTTACCCACTATAAACCTCAAACATATCACTCGTCCATAATTGAAACAAACAAAACGGATTATTAAACTACGCAAAAACTAATTAGTCGCCGCCCATTCACACCGTAATTAATTTATCGCTTCGCTACAATATACGATGAATTTGTATCACAAATCACGCGCGGCCGACCATTATGTGCGGTGTTAGTGGCGGTCGCGAAACAAAGATAAGATTCATATGAAGCTTCGGACCGGCCACACGATGTCATTTAGGTACACCCACATTACGTTTGGATTTATTCACACCGAACTGTAATGTTGTGGATGGTGGCTGTTTTCTTTATTCATGGTATTTTTCTTTATGTGCTAGATATTATTTATAATATCTACTTTTATTATATCTATGTTTACATTAATGAATACTAAAATAATAAAAGGGGAAGATTAAAACTAAGTATAGAAAAATTCATCCGCATCGCTGTCAGCGGGGATCGTGCCCACAAGGCTGGCGGCATTGCCACGCTGGATGGCAATGCATATCCTTTGGCCGAAGTATAGACCAGCCCTTTGGTCACGAGTGGACTCCACTAATCGCTTACTGATTTCTCGAAAGATTCTGTGGGCACTTGGGCCCCATGGTCCCAAACGGCTCAAAAATGCAATTGCCGGTGAGGTTTATATATTTGTGCCGTTTGAGGTTTTCCGCGGCTGCAGCAGCTGCACCGACACAGCTCGCGGTACTGGGAAGGTGGGAAGGTGCAAGGGTGTCGACACAGATTGCGTCCTACACCAAAGACCTTCCCATCTTCCAATGTCTGGTCTCTTGCCATCGTCGCGTGCCAAGCCTTTGGGTTCTAAAACGGCTAGCACTCCGGCGGTGACAATAGCACGACGGATAATGTCATTTATGCTGGCGTGTCGTGCCATGCGACCAGCACTTTTGCTACAGGGAAGACCATGGTGCCCATTTGTTACTTTTAATTTTGATAGTGAGTTCCAGAGGAGATGGTTTATTGGAGGTGTAATAACTTGAGCGGTCAAGGGGCACTGAGACACTCTGCATCTTGTGGACTTTGCCGAAGTGTATCTTCAGGCCCCTTTCTCCTTCAAAAAATCTTGCCTGGGTACAGAAGGGGCATCTTACTGAGGTCTCACCCGATGTGGAAGGTTGACACGCGCTGCTTCTGGCGTCGCTACTGCCATCGTTCATTGAAACATTTTTTTTTCCTTTGTGTTTTTAATCTGCTATCAGTCTACTCAGACTATGATCAGATGCGTGGAAATACAAGAAGGGTATTTATAGTAATGGGGCCAGTGCCCAATTCTATTTAGTCAGGCAGCACAATGTCAGCTTTCTTGAGTCTCTTTAGATGGTTCTGCACCAGTAGTCACTGTGACAGAGGATTTGAATGGGCTCAACCCTTCCTTGTATCTGCTGAGGTACTGTTTGGTTTCTTCATGAATAGTTGGCATTTCCAGATAATGGTGGATTTCTGAGTTCCGAGTATACCAAGGGGCAGCCGCTATGACCCTCAAGATATTGTTTTGGGCTCGAAAATATATATAGCAATAAAAATTTAAAAACTTTAATCAAAATAATACACGGTCTCGGCCTTACATCTCACACACACGGTCACACAGTCTTCACAAACGCGAAGATTTTCAATATGATCGTCGACGCCGTCCAATGTTGCAATTTTTAAAATACACTCAGCGGCACGGAATCTGGCCCAAGCACATTTGGGCCTTATAACCATTATTTAAATGAAAAATCGGAATTTTTATTATAAAATTGTTTAATTTACTCATTTTCCAAAAGAAAATGACTAACAAACAACAGAATTGTGAGGATTTTCATTAAGTTTCATTGAGTTACAAAACAGAGTCCTTTACCGCAATAATCACCATAAACTTTTAAATTCTACATTTTTAACAAAACAGAAAGTTATCGAATTTTAATAATGAGTGTTTCTTCCTCTTGATCTGATGACTGCCTGCATACGATCTGGTATGCTCTGGATGATGTTTTTTATCTCCACCTGAGAGATCTCCTCACAGGCAGCTACCTGCGCCGTTTTCAGTTCACTGAGAGTTCGTGGTGGGTTACGACTTGCTCGGACCTGTTTTTTAAGCATGTTCCAGACATGTCCTACAGGATTCAAGGCTGGGTTTCTTGCAGGCCAGTCCAATTTTTGAATACCGACCTCGAACAAGTAATCGATTACGCAAAAAGCTGTGTGAGGTCGAGCATTATCCTGTATTAAACGAAATTCTTCACTTCCTATGAATCCCTGACAGGGTAAAACATGATTTTGAAGGATCTCTTCAATACACCGCACTGTTGTCAGACGACTGTCGACAACCAATAAATCAGTACGGGCTTCTGAACTTATGCCTCGCCAAACCAAGATGGACCCAACATGAAAACCGACTGTTTGCTTGGTAGTGGTGGGAAGAAACCATTTTCCGCGCATTCTCCATTCACATTTACGGCCGTCTGGAGCTCTTAAAACGACTCTGCATTCATCGGTCCACAAAATTTTACTCCATTGGTCATGCGTCCAATTTGCATGTTCTCGTACAAACCTAAGTCTGGCTATGCGATGGTGCGGGAGAAGTTCCGGGCCTCGAGTTGGTCTTTGAGCACGCAGATCCCGTTCCTCCATCCTTCTTCTTATTGTGTGCTTACGGACGTTGACTTCTCTTGCTGTTTGCAAAGGCTGGCGTATCTCTAACGCAGTGAGAAACCGATTTTTCATTATTGCACGTACGATAAATCGGTCGTCGTGCGCCGACGAACACCTTACACTGCCACTTTCTGGTCTTTTTGTGTAAAGGGCAGTCTGGTCATACATTTTCTATGCATATTTTTTACATGTACGCGGTGCACTTAAAGTTTCAACCATCTTCCGCTGCTTACGCCCTTGACGTCTTAGCAACACTACTTGAGCAACTTGAGCTGCAGTAAGGGTAATTTTCAGATCAAATTGTGAATAAAAGAGAAACAAAAAACGATCATAATCATTAGTTTTTTTGGAACGTGCTTAGTACTTCGGCAATTTCTATCTGAATTTAAACTTAACTTTCTGCTTTGTGTTCCAACAACGGAATCTGTTTCTAGTGTTATGAAAGTTAAACAGATACACATTTTCTGTATTTTAATTAACAATTACGAAATTACTGACAATATGTCATATGAAATTAGAATTTACAACGGCTATCTGGGCTGATATCTACTTGTGTTTGTTTGGGCCAAATTCCGTGCCGCTGAGTGTAATTTTAACTTAGTAGTTTTACACAAATTACTTCACATATCTTTTATACTCGTCCCTACTGTGAAAAAAACTTTCACTGATACAAGGTGTTTAGTTTATTAGGCAATAATAAGATGTCTTTACTAAAAATAAAAAAGGAAAATACAATTACTTTAAAACTACCAAAGCACTTGTAAGAACTTCGTATATTACGTAATTTTCATCCAGAATCGTAAAGTTTATTTCGTGTTTTCTTACTCTGAGCACTTAAATTTTACTACTGCCTCTGTCTTTCAATTTCAGAAGTGTTAAGGCATTATTGGCAAAGTTGGGTGTTGAAATAACTTAGACTATAGCATATTTATATTGTTTTTGATTTGGGCTATTTATTCGGGTTTATTATGCATGTTATTGTATATTCTTTCGTAGAGCGGCGTCACAACTAATTTGATTTATTTATCTAACAGTTTATGTACACAGTTACCTACAGAACACATACAAGAAGAAAAAAAATGAAGAAATTGTAAAAGGCACAGCTTATTTCTTAAGAAATCTTTTCCAGCAGTCCCGTTGATTTTAGTTAGCCAAGGCTGATGAGTGTCAAAAATCATGATGATCATGCCACGGTATTCTGGGTAGTTCTGTTCGTCATCGCAATTATGGTGGTGAGGAAAAGAACATGAAGTACCTGTGGAATTTACGTTGTATATCCTCTGTTTCCGGTCCATCCCTTGTACATGTCGGCTTCAAATCTAAGTACCTAAAACTCCCACAGAAAGAAATAATCTTGTGCTTTTCAATAAATAAATAGTGTGAACACGCTCTGGTGTAACATGCGGCCCACGGATGTACTATAAAAGTATCCAGCCCTCGATTACGGGATGCGGCGATGACATCATTACGTTGAAAATGCCACCGAGCAATTTACCTTTTGTATACACGCAAAGATTACAAATTCGGGGATCGGGTAGCCGCAGCTTTCTACTATGTGATCACGAAAATGGTTAGGATTTTTCGTCTCAATTGCGCGTTTGAGGGTTTACCGTAAAGGATTTTTTTGTGTTGGTTATGTCAGTGTATTATTTGTACACGGTGTTAGGAAAGTATTTGAAAAATATATTTTACTAGCTTTTGCCCGCGACTTCGTTCGCATGGAATAGTGGCATCCGGCAGATTTTTGGTTTGAACAATAGATGGCGCTATACGCTATTCAGCTAAATCGGTTCAGCCGTTCTTGAGTTATAAGTGGTGTAACTAACACGACTTTCTTTTATATATATCTATAGATTATCGTAACCAAAAACGTCACTAACTGACAGAATTTTATTGAGAAGAAGATTCAAACACAAAACTCAAAATCTTTAATTACGAAGACCTATGGAGCATTAACTAGGCTTATTTATACTCCTGATTCATTTATGGTCTATTTGTCTAGGAAACGGAGTCTTGACGTCATATTTATTGAACCGAAAGGAAATGTGTGGGCCATATTTACTCATGTCACTTTATTGGACGAAACATATACGACGATGCTAATGGACGAGAGCTATTTATAGAGTTATCTGACTTCAACCGTTCTTGTCTAAGCACTTCTAATTTTACTCAAAATAAGAAAAAATATGGCTGATTGGTAAGGGAATCTGATAGACATACAAAAACATCAATCAGTACTTATGAACGGTTTTGTTACAGCACTTGTCTGAACTGGAATCGAACCCGCACACTCGTACTTCAGAAGCAAATTCTTTAAAAAACTGACCACTCAGTGTCCAAATACTGTAGAGGTTGTTTAATACTTTTTTTGTTTAATATGGGCCGAACAGCAATAAATTGAAATGATTCTTCTTAAATAATAACAGTTTTTGATACCGAACATGTTAATTCTGTCAACCAGCCCAATAAATCATGATTAAAAGTAATCGACGATATTTATTAAGTGTGAATCTCAAGGATCTTGGTACCCGCGTGCATTTGCGTACAGCTGTTTTGTTATCTATACTAATATTATAAAGAGGAAAACTTTGTTTCTTTGGTTGTAATGGATAAACTCAAACTACTGGACCGATTTTAAATATTCTTTCACCATTAGTATGCTATATTATCTGCGAGTAGCATAGGCTATATTTTATCCCGGTACGGGCAGAAGCTCCCACGGGACGCTGGTGAAACCGCGGGAAAACGGCTAGTATCCTTTATTTGTATGTCAATTTTTGTAATTAACACAGCTGATATGAAAATACTGGATGCAATTAATTAAGAGTCACACAATTGCAATAAAATCGCCAAACTGTGAACGTTATTAAAGGCTTGCGCAAAGCTTTATACAAATAAGTGGGTAGGTAATTATAATTTTCGATTGGCATTTCTTTGGTTAATTTATAAATTTCTTTTTTACATAAATACATGTTTTTGATATTTTTATATCATATTGATTTATTTTTCTGCCGATCTTTTTTCCTATTATAATGGGGTTAGCTCCTATTCTAACAGAATAGACCCCAAATCCATCAATGGGCCTATAGTAGAAGTATGTTGTATGTAGTTACTTAAAACATACCTACACACAGTCTAAATTTCAACTTCACCTTAAAGGTACATATATTTGTTTAAATTATACTTTAAATTATTTTATATATTGATTGAAGTAGTCGCGTAATCGAATTGGGCAAAATGTTAAGCGATTTACATTCATTCAGCTATCGATAGTAGATGCAATTTATGGCCCATTCAATATTTTAATGAAAACATTGGAAACGGCCGTTTGTATCCTCTTTTGTTTTACTGTGATATTTTAAATGTTGTAAACTATATGTTAGTTTTTTTTTTATAATTATTATTTGTCTTGTGTCATGTTTTCATTATTAATACTTTCAAATAAGGGTTCAGCTTGAATATGAATTAGCATTGTTATATTTTTTTTCTAATTTGTATGCCCGCCCTTTAAGGCGGATCACAGCATGAACACATTTTATCTAAGACCTATGTACATCTATACTTATAATTTCGTCAAGTGGTTCTGTGCTCGGTGAGAGGTGGATTGTATTTTGTGTTAATGTGTTGCGGTATCAACACCGAGATAGAGTGAAAAACTGGGCCTTATATGAAACAATGATAATGATGATGATGAAGTTTAGAGACCGTCAGTAAACAAGTGATCGGTCTATAATTTTTGGGTTCCGCGGTAATACCTGATTTATATGGAGCAGGTGGGTAATTCCTGTTAAAAGGAGCTGTGTGAGCGAATGCAAAGCACACACCAGCACATCATATTCTGTCTTTGCATAGGCAAGCGAGACAATCGCGGTCTATTTTCGATGGGTGAGAGGTTACACTCCTGTATCGTATCCTCCAATCTAAGAGCACACCTCAAACGTTCGTTATACTTACTGAGTTTTGGAAAATGGTGGCTGCATTTGTTATGGATTCCCATGCTGATCCAGGAAGAACATGCCATGCTCTGCGAGGCTAAGGCCGCTTGCCATCCCTTTGAAAGAAAGGCGAGAGTATTCTGTAGCGTCTCTGGTTTGGCCTACTGTGACAACCCTATCATCCTCATCTCGTTCAACAAGATTGGATCGCGGCATGACTCCACGGTCTGTAACGAGGTGGTGACCATAGGGCTCCTTAGTATCTCTAAGCGCAGCCGACCAAGTGCGTCCAGTCTGAGATTGCGATAGATAACCCGCACCTGATCCGACAGTCGTTGGGCCGAGACGTTGACGGCTGGCTCAAGTACCTGAAACAGAGACAGCATCCTACCACGGTACGAAGTGAGGTTAGTTCTTCCCTCTAGTTGCCGTTAATTGTAATTACATAAAATAAAAAACAAACTGAATGCGCCATTCCACAAAATAGGACACAAATAATTGTGGAACAAGTCCACACTACATCCAAGTGCTATTGATCACTAGCTTTCCGCATTTTCACCCCAACTATCGAATCCAATTTAAAGTTTACACTAGAACCTTAACAAGAAGAATTCCGAACAAGCGAGCCGAGCCGTGCTAATAAAGTTATGTTAACTAGATCGCGCGCCTTATTCTACGCGATTTGAATCCCTATATACAAAACCTGCAATGTATGCCAAACTAGTAATGTATTTAATTCTGTTTATTGCACAAGTTTATATTTGAAACTGGATCTTTTCAAACGCATAGGTTTTTATAATTTGTGGATCTGGTTTCGATCCTCATCGTTATTTTGTTGGTAGTTTCTTTTAGTCTGAAAAAGGCATGTTCTATTAAGTTTTAAAGTAATAAAGAAGTCTTTAGCTCCCGCACTTTCATAATCTCATCAGCGTACAAATTGGAAATAACTTGATTATACACAGTTATACTATATATTTTAAAGCAAATACGTGGGTGGAAGTTGTAGACATTTCCTTCCGATCAATGTAAAGACCTCGGTCACTCTTCAACCACCATTTATGTAATCTAACACCTAAATGATTGAACAATATCCATGGTACAGATTACGTTCCTATTAAAATTGGCCTGTTGACCTACTTACCCGGTAAGAATCATGAAATATATCGGAACGTAAACAAGACATTCTCAAACAATCTGACCTGAATCCGTCATAACATTGTGATGTTATCCAGCTAATTGGGATATGCACCGTCTGTTTAGTTAGTTATAGCTGTAAATGAGTCAATGGCGCTCTGATAAATCAGATTCCAGATAAAATTAAGATTATTTTAGTGTAGTATTTTTTATCATGGAAAGGTGATCTGATTGCTGAAATACTGATTGTTGTACTTCAAGCAATGAAAGATTGGACATTTTACAATTCGTTGTGTCAAATGCTACTTCAATTAATAGTGAAGCTGCTAATTTGACAAAATGAACAAAAACAAAAAAAATGGATTTCCGATTTGCAACTCAAATCCTTGAGAATATAATTTTTTAAATTTCTTTACCTATAATTACATTTTCAAATATTAAATATAAAAAATAAATAAAATTATCATGATTATTGCAATGTTTCCATTTTTCATATTTTCCATATACCTCACTTAATTCTTGGAATTTACTTCTGCTTTTTCAACTGTTGGTAGATGAACATACTTGCCCTGCAGGATTTTAGACAAGCTTGTTTGATCAGGTTTGCTCATCAGTGCTTCATGTACTCTAGAAGGTCTTACAGGCTGAACAATAAACGAACCGTGTTATAGTCTGGAACTTCACGGAAGCGACTTTGAAATTTTCTATAGGTATTAAAGTAGGTCTTAAACAAAAATCACATAAAAAGTTATCGGTTTGAATTTATGATATACTTACATCTCCTTTCCTATAATTTAGGTAGATTGGTACGGCAGCCTCGCAGCCGTAACCTAGCTGCAAAAGCAGATTTTTTCCAGAATATTCTCACTAAAAAGCTTACAACAGATTTTGACTGCCATACGACGATATGTAGTCCCCAGTGGGGACTCCCCACGGCAATTAGAGAACTTATATTTCCCATGAGGAAAATATTTTGTAGCATGTTTGTAACCTTATACTGTGACATGGGTCTAAATATCTAAATTGGTGAACGTGAGGTTCATAACGTCACTGATTTTTCTTAACGATTCATCATCCTCCGAGCCTTTTCCCAATCATGTTGGGGTCGGCTTCCAGTCTAACCGGATTCAGCTGAGTACCAGTTCTTTACAAGAAGCGACTGCCTATCTGACCTCCTCAACCCAGGAACCCGGGCAACCCGATACCCCTTGGTTAGACTGGTGTCAGACTTACTGGCTTCCGTAACGACTGCCAAGGATGTTCAATGACAGCCGGGACCTACAGTTTAACGTGCCATCCGAAACACAGCCAATGGTGTCTTAGATATACTTAGAAAGTACATACAAACTTAGAAAAGTTGCATTGGTACTTGCCTGACCTGGGATCGAACCCGCGCCCTCGTACTTGAGGTTGGTCCTTTACCCACTAGGCCACCACGACTTCTTTTCTTAACGATTGTTGATTTTTCTTAACTATTGTTGTGATATATTACAGAAGATTGTTGATTGATCGTTTTTTTTCTTACAGAGCTTCCTATTTCTTTGATCTGAGCAGAGTTTCGACAATATCTCAATCCTATATTTACCCACTATGCAAATCTGCCAAAATCCATAAGCCGCCATACAGTTTCACATCCAAAACCCACTTTGGCGACCTACATCGAACACAGCTTGAACCGTACAAACATCTCAAGAGGTGGGTAAGCAGAGACCGACAGCGTCAGCGAAACGTGAGCTCCGAACAGAACGTGCCCACCGCCCGGACAGCGTGCACTTGTTGGCAATGCACTTTCCATGCAGCTTTGTAGACGGAAAAATTGAATCCTTCCATACTTTACAAGACTTATCGAGTTTGGATAGGTGTCAATTATCTGGTGGAAGTTTTTATGACGAGAATCTATAGTTGAGAAGACTGATAAACTAAATAGTCGTTGTCATCATGATATGTGGTTGTGTACTCTTAGTTGATGTATACTGGTAACGTAAACGTAAAGTTTAAATTTAATAAAAATCTAAATTATGTGAAAAATTAAATGAAAAAATTGACTCCATAAGGAACCAAACGAAAATCTTATTGTGAAAAAAAATTAATGACACTATTATTTTTATTAATAAAATTACTGACAAGTGACAATATTATTTTTGGCCAGCATTGCGAACAATATTTTCTTCATTTTAGTCGAGTAGATCGTCAAGCTGAAAACCGAATGTGTAGTATCGCTAGCTTTAATGTGATGACAATCCAACACAAGAATACAAAGAAGAATCTCGAGTGTTGATCAACAGAGATGTGCATAAATTACACGTTTTCCTTTAACCAAATGAAAAACGTGACAACCACCATCACTATTTCCGGCCTAAACGCAAAACCATACTAGAAAAGTTTTCACAAAAAACCCTATCAAAAACTGGACAATACACGCAATTCGCTCCGATTCCCGATGTCCGCAAAAATAATTGAAATGGTTTTGGCTCGTTTAGATCGTAATATGAACCGCGTATAGGCGTGATTGGCGATGCATAAATTGTACACTCGTCGTGCCAAATGTTGATTTGTCGACGCTAAGCCGATACGACGTTAATGCCGATTTGGATTCAATTCTGACGTAATTTTGAAATGGGTCAGCGTTGAATTCGGTGGTCAAACTCTATTGTCGACAGTGAGGAAACTAGATTGCGTTAGCACTAATACAATTAATTTTCGTCTGAAGTATTTTGCAATTAGGTAGTTTATTTTCGTAGTAAATACCTGTGTCAATGTGTGCGCATAGTTTGATATCGTAGGTGCATATTGTGCAATGGAACAGCAAATCGCAGAGTATACATGAATTTACGAGTGATTACAAGTTACAAGCAGATTAAAAGTGATAATTATAAATTTTATTAATACATAGCTATCATCAATTCTTATATGAAGAAGTGTTTAAAGTCAAATCCATGTTTATCTTAAAATAATGCTGTGAAGGAATGCTTCTGATCTAGATCTACTTCTCTGTTTACTTGAGTCTAAAAGTACCATAAGGTAATCGCATCTAAACAAACCGATTAAAAACAAAACCGTGACATACAGTTACGATATCAAAATTGGCAATGTGAATAAAAATAGAAGGAAAATTCAGCTAGGCCTCACGTACGAACACTAAAATAACGAAACATCAATTAAAATGAAACAATCAATCCTGAAAGTTTCACGTTACACTGAATTCAAAATATAAAATATAATATTTTTCAGACACGTTCCCATTCAAACGGGAATGAAAGAATAACACGGGAATTGTTTTTTAGACATTTTGTTGCAAGTTGAATATGATATATCTGGACTGTTTGATACTAAATCTCGTTGTCTTTCTAGCTTGTTAGTATGAACGTAGAAAGATGCTTTCTTATAGCAATGGAAAAGAAACTATTGAAAGTAATAAGTATTTTGTACAATTTATTTTTCAAATTTTGACGACACGCTTGAGCAAATCTTTGATATGTGTTTAAGTCAAGTCAGTTTTTCCTTACAATAGAAGACTTAATTTACATTTTGATGTTTTGTCGTATTGATTCAGCAGTTATTATATTTACTGAACCGTCAATCAACTCTGAACGATATACTGTGGCTGACGCGTTGTTATGATAACGAGACAAGCGGATAACCAACATGTATGTTCGGAATTCTCTAGACTTTCTAGAAAATTCTTCCGAACTAGTCGGATGTTTAATAGAATCGCTTGAAACTCCGTTATGTTGAAGGAAAATTTAATTAATATTTTAATTACTTGAGCAAGTAACAGGAAAGTTGAATTAATTTCGCTCAATCTGCGTATTAGTGTTTCGGCTGTTGCTTTATAGCAGCTGTTTTGCATATTCAGTTTGGAACGATAGGATGTAATTAACATAAAGTTTCGCTTCACTTTTATGAACTCAGTAATATCTATGTATGTATGTGGTTTTCGGAAGATTATAAGGTGCTTTCGGAGAACACGATGCTTGTTCAGAATATATGTAGGTTTTAATGCCTCTGAACGATTAAAATTAAGCTAATTTACGGGTGCATAGCTCATATATTTGTCTATATGGTATTTAAGTTGAACACTTGCTCCTTTTAGACCCACTCACGTAGTTTTTATATCGAAAATCTATAATATAAATTAACTAAGTAATAAAAAAGACCTGTGTCGACTTGTCCATGATTTTAGTGTTCAATAAAAAAACAGTAATTACAACAAATGGTCAAAACCTACATTCAGAGACAGAACAAATAAATTGGCCCCAGCAAAAATGAACTGGCTATCAAAATTTAACGACCCACCGAGATACTAGCGATCAATTTGCTGAACGAAGAGATTGCCCTCAGTAAAACGGGATTAAATTTGAGGTTTTAATTAAATTTAAAGTCGAATAAAGGAGCCCGGTATGGACCTCGGATTTGATCGGATCATTTTTAGTTAATATTATTTTGGGTATCGATTTCTAGAGCTGAAACTAGAAGATAGTTTTAGATCCTGAAGATTTGTTTCAATTTATTTACTAACAGCAATACTACGGGTATTGGTACATAAAAAAGAAAAACCATGACAATAATATCAGTTAAGCTTGCCTACTAAAGGCACACACAGCTTTTATAAGATAGAAAGATTACGATAGTAAGTACCCAAATGATAGTTGGTTAACTTTTTTTACTGTTTGGGACGTTGATGTAGACAATTTAGAAATTACATTACAATATTGCTCTGTCACTGTCTTCAAGGCCACATAATCAATTTTCCTGAGAAGATTATTAGTTCTTGACAATCTTTAGCCTTCAAACTTCCAAAAACTTTACAATAAGTCGTCGTGAAGAATTTCATTGGGGAAAGCAAAAGCCATCCGAGGCAGATGAGCAAATTCTTTTGATAACAATACCGTGGCGTACAAAGGGGTCGAGAAAGAAAATTATTTCTAAACAAGGTTCGACGTAAACTGTCTTCTAAAGTCTGGGGAATAGAATTCAAATTGGCTTAGGGCATGGCGGTGTTGACAGAGATAATACCTTATCGACAGAACAGAGTTTAAGTGCATTGTCTTTGTATTGTCTCTGTTAGGATTGCCGCTTGTATGTGGAGAACTGAACCTTACTTGAGAATAACAAGAATGTATATGGGATTTGTACGGTGCGGATGCCGTCGAGGAGTAGAACAGTATATAAAATTAGCAAATTGATTAACAGTAGCGTACATTTCAGTTATTTCAACCGATCAATATCAATGAATCATTCAATAATAAAACTTGTTCGTTCTCCCACCAAAACACGCGCTATTGGGCGGACGGATTGATTAAACTTTTTCAATCATAACTGTCGATTTCTGACGGCGGAAACGCGTACACGTTGTACTGTCTGTCGATCAACGAATATTATCTCCAGTTTTGTTTGAACCGTTCAGACTTTTTCGATGGTATTTTGTGGTATACTACAACGCAGTTCACTGAAAATGTTCATGTCTTCTACTAACAAGCATCGTCCTGTTTTTCCGAGCAGACTTCAACCGTAAATTACTGGCTATATTGTTGCACATGTTGCAACCACCAAGTATTACACCTTTACCAACGACGGCACACGAGCAGTTAGCAAACTTTGTATCATAGAAAGCCACACGGCCTCCTCACAGTAAATTCTAAATTAACTTAGTGTTCTGCGAAATATCCAAGGGAGCTCAGGTGCTTCTATCTTAACATTTATTATGATAAACTTCCACTTTTACCGCCACCCATTAGCTTCTAACTGTGCTCGACGAAATTTTGGAATTGCCCCATTTTTTAGAAAACTTTTAAGAGTGCATTGTTGACATATTTTTTGGAGAAAGCCTACGAATCTTCGCGGTGTCTTTGATTGTTGACTTTTACCAAAAAATATAGAAAAAGGTTTTGACTTTTCTATAATATTTTCATTGCAAGTACCCGAAATTGAGACAGCATCCAATCACTGTACAATCAATGCACTAAAGCCAATGCGTTAGGTTATTATTAGCAGTTTAATTTCTTGATCATTGTCATTATGTAGTGTTGTCCGTATGTAGTGTAATAATACGTTTTTATATATAAGTCCGGACATTATACACGTTTTTATTTAACACTAACGGACCCGACAGACTTCGTCCTGTCAAAAAGATTTGTAATATGACAGTTTTTTGTTCCTATCTATTTTATTGTTGGGGCACAAACTCCCCTGAGCAGAACCTTCACCGTTGAATCTATACATATAATAAATCTGTAGAAAAGTAATTTTTGTACATTGAAGAAATTGACAAAAAAATAGCCAGCATTTTAAAGGATAACTAACAGAACCCATTTCCATCATTTTTGTCATTTTTGTCTGTTTGTCTGTTTATCTGTTTGTATGTTCGCGATTCACGAAAATCTACGAATTAAATACAGACAATGCTTATATACAAAAATTCTACGTAACTTGGGGTATTAGTTTTTGTTTCATCGAAATCCATTCACTCTATCAAAAGATATGATTAATTATAAAATAAAACAGATATAAGCATTTAAAAGTAAGTAATCGCTTTATTGGTAATCATCATAATTATTACAAAAATCAGTTTTATTTTCATGCTTTATGATATACAATATTTTTTGTTTGATTTCCTGGCGCATAGACAAACAAATCTGATGGTTTTCCAACACGGAAACAGGCCACATACAATTGACCATGGGAGAAACATGGGTTTTCCAGATTATTTATCAGATTTTTCCTTTTTTTCTCAAACTAGTTACTAATGTTACATAGCACTTAAAAGTAAAATTGCATCAAAAAAATGCTTCTCGTCGCTGTCACTGGGTATAATGTACCCAAAAGCTTTATCAGAATTTGGGTTCATGACTTAGTAAGCAATTTTTATTTTTGATTTACCCTAGTTCTTTGTATGTATTGCTTCCACTAAACCTGATGTGCAAGTCGTAAGGCTCAATGGAGAGGAACGGTCCTTGTGGAGACAATGAATTGCTTTTACACTGTTTGTAGGCTAGAAGCTTGCCACTGATCGACTGTTACGACTTTCAAGCTCAATATGTTAGGGGCTCAAACCGGAGCAATTCCTTTATTTGTTTACTCTGTTCTTTGACATGAAAATAGTAGTAGCAATCAGTAAGTAATTAGTATTTCAGTCTAGTCAGATACCATAAGTCCTTTTGGGCAATTTTTCACCAGTTGAATATCTTTTGTAAGTTAACTCAGAAACTTTTTTTTATTAATAACATGACAATTTAAACTCAAGTAGGTGGGCAATTCTCCAAAATTATTCGTACCATCTCAACAAATTCTCGTAAAAAATTGCCCAATTATGAGCGGCCCCGTTGTTGAAGGCTTATGAATCTCGTCTTATAAATTCCGTTAATGTTTTCGTACTTAACTTATTATCTGAACATTAATTACCTCCTCTCAAGGAAGCGGGGATGAGCCGGATATTAACATTTTAAATTCTTCCTTCGACGAAACGTGCAAATTTATTTTTTGTTAAACGATTTTCGAATTATTTGGTGTTATTTGTTCTAACGTAGCGTCTTTTGTATTTTTTTTTGTTATTTATTAAATCAATGTTTGCTTTATTTGACTAAGCATAAATAAATTAGTTGATATTGTAGTGTGGACCTACAAAAACACACTATTACACGTATGTTTTTATAAGTCTAATACAAAAGTATCATGATGACATACTGTACCAGTTCTTTATAGAGGTAATAAAATGCACTTAAAATGACATGGCTAAAATAAATTACTAAAGGTTTAAAGGTAACTCTTTTATTTCTACTTTAATCTAAAGTTACTAGTTCCTTTTAACTTTGACAAGTCTATAAAGCTTGAAAACAGGGTTTTACCCCCAACAATAGTTCACAAAAAGAACATTAAAATACAATACTAAGTTGAAAGGAAAGGTTTATAACTCTCGACAGTACGTAGTGACGTGACTCAAATAAATTTACGATTTACGATTCCGATTATTCGTATCAATTGAATCGAATGAAATTTATTATGAAAAGGATATTGCTTGGCGTTTAAGTTAAGGTCAACGTCTATTTTCAGTGTGTTATCCACTGCTAATTAAATAATCATTTCATTAATTTAATTTTCTTGTTTCTTCATTAGTTTGTCAATGATTATAATTAATTACTTCTGGTAATATGGGCTAGTTACTGTTTATTGAACAGTTTTCACTGGAGAAGTCGCTGCAATCTCCGTTGAAGACCCCGTTGAAACCCCGTAGCCCTCTAAATGAGTGGAAAAGGCCTTACCTGGGAAGTGGGAAGTGGACGGGAAAGGATCTGCCAACGACGCAGTTCTGGCACTCGATGCCGGCCGGCCAGCGGTAGGTAAACTTCCTCCGCACTTTCTTCGGTAAAGCCTTTCCTCAGGTCTTGGTGATTCGGGAACTAGCAGACAGTACTTCTAGAGAGGTTTTGGATATGTTTTCTATCGCGCGACTGACCGCAGGCGACAAGAAATTTTGACAGACGAAGACAAAAGGCAAACCTATCGTGGCCGGAAGTTTTGATTTTGACATAAAAAAAGAAATAAGAAATGATCAATAAGTTTTTCCAGTTATAATTTCCCTACTGTACCTACATAATATTTTGTATCACACTTTTGATAAGACGTTGGTTATGACTGGACTACTTAATACTTACCCACAAAGTGAATTGGGAAACCAGTTACCACGCTATAATTTTCTTAACTCATTAGCATGGGAATTGGTTGAAAGTCGAGAGTTCCAAATTAACTGAGTGAATGCTTCCCTTGTGGTTTTAAACGAAGTGAAAAGTTTAACACATTGTTTCGGGTTTGATTAGAACCACAATTTTTTTGTGTCTGTATAATTACTTTTTATTTATTAACATAATTAGAGCGCAGCAACAGCAATACCTTACAAAAAATACTTTTACATTATCATCATCACTTTTTTTTATCTTGTATACCTAATATCTAAAGCAATATAGACACGTTTCCTAGTAAAATTAAATATACCTCAGTGTATATGTATGTATCTTCCTTACAATGTTTAAACGGCTTTTAAGTTTCAGAAATCACGTACGATAGAATTATCAAACTTATAATAATTAACGTGGCAAGTCCCGTACAAATGTAATTTCAAAACAAGAAAGACTGAAGAAAAAACTTTTGACGAAAATTACAAAATGCCATCATGCCACAAGTTTTTTTTGTAATAAAACTTTTGTGATGGGATCGTATTAATTTGAATAAAATAAACGCCAGTGGTCAAATATCATGACCTTATACTGGAAAAAGAGTAAAGATTGGTTCTTTACGAACTAATTTGGCAATTATGCTATTAGCAAGCGTTTTGACCTTTGAATGCGTGTAAGTATATAAGATCGTATTCTTATCACACAATTCGGTTTTCGTATAATCCAGTACTAAAGTACTTGTTCAATTATGAAGTTTCATATGAATTTCAAATTCAAGATATTTTATTTCAAAAAGTGTTGCACTATTTCAAAGGTTTTATGGACACTGGCAAGAAACTCTTCAGTCACAGTTCTGTCTGACAACATTAAAATGTTACCTAATATTAAGAACGCCACACCCATAAAAATAAGGTAAAAAGGCAACAAAAACGGCATTCTCCTGACACGAGCCAACATTCTTCACGGGGACGAATAAATTAAATAAGAAATCCCTAGCGTGCCCTAATTTTGAGCAGGCAACGCAAATATGTCCCGGCTTAATCCCCCGGTTGTAATTAAGCTTAGCCCGGGTCGTTGTGGGCTGCTCGCCTGTTTGGGTTTTCATCGCCATTGTGGGAACCTGACTTGTTAGTTCATCATCCCCACGTTTCAATAGTTTTTTAGAAGACACCAGCAACTTAAACTGCGCAGGTTTGGTAAACCTTGCCACTAGCATTTTAATAGTGTTTAAACAAATAATCATTATGACAATAAGCAACAATGAAAGCTCATTTAATTCTTGTTTTTTTTTTTAAGCAAATATAATATGTTAGAATTTTATCAACCTTATAAAAATCTGGTATCGCTTTTCCTCCATTTATATTGAAATTAACCCATTCAGTATCAAAGAAAACAGATTTAGATACCTACAATAAATATAATATAATTAAAAAAGAGAAAATAACAATAATTTTTAAATTTTATTCTTGGACGTGTGATGCCTAATTCCATCAGATTTCGGGACCGCGCAAATCGCTACATTATAATTTATTAAAATACGCCTCAGTTAGTATATCCAGCGTTTCCGAACTTTTCGATTAAGCTCCTTTTCTTAATTAACTTCATTAATGACGTAAGTTTTGAGAGTGATTTCGTTTTTCCTCCGTCATGGTTCTATTATGCGTTTTCGTGCTTTTCTTTCGTTGAAAGTAATCGAGCCTTTTGTTTAGCGTTATGTTTATCAACCTCTTTGCAGACGTACTGGCGTCATAATGAAGTACAGGATTATAATCCTAAAATAATTATCGACTAATTGCCAGTTTCTTCATCAAAAGTAAAAGCCAAAGTAATGTCATAATGTAAAAGCAACGGTCAAATTCGTAAAGTAACAGCAAAACGAATAGATAAAATTGTGAAAAAACGAATTTGACCGTTATTTTTACTGTATGACATTACTTTGGCTTTTACTTTTGATGAAGAGACTGGCTGTTAGACAGTTAGACATAAATTAGAACTAACATTAGACAGTTTTTTTGCCATAGATGCAAATCAAGTGCATAGAAATTAGAAGAGCGAAATACTTTTAGATAGAGGAGGACGTTACAATTTATTTCAAGTACTGTAGGTGTAGGGAAAAGTATTGCTTGGTTTCTTGAAAATTCAGTTAATAAAAGTTCATCGTTTTCATGCACAGAAATGTATAATTGTACTGAACAAAAGAGATTTCCAAAATCACTGGTAATGAGAAAAAAAACCAAGGATTTTATCAGACTTATTAGAGGGGACTGTATACAGGAAACTTAAAATAAAGAATGGAGTGAATGATAGGACGAATCCAACTAAATACTAGGAAATTACTTTCGTTTATTATTTAATCATCTACGGAATTATATTTGCATATTATGTTATTAACAATGCAGTCACTAAACAGAATAGCGTAATGTGTGTTTCAAAATAACTTCATATGAAAGGTGCATTATTATCCATCATCCATCACCAAAGCTTTGTACTTTCTTTTTTTCACTCAGGCTTCTTTTATGTGAAAGGAAAAACATCGTAAAACGTATGAAGTTAACTGGGTATTGTGAAACTACACGATCCAGGCGCTGACCGATTTCTGACCTGTTTCCTGTTTAGACTATTTAGTCTCGCCTCGGAAAACTATGGCTTCACACATCACGCAATTCGCTTCACTTTTATACTGGAATGTTGGTTACCGTTATACGATATCAGATTTCTAGGTATTTTTTTCTAACATGGGGAACCATCTAATGTGCGTCACTCGCTAAGTTACAACCCATTGTCTCCTCTGAAACCCCTTCGAGACTACCAGGTTCTAAGCGAAAAAAAAAATGGTAATAAACAGTAACCAATGATCATAAGTAAATAAAAAAAGTGCTTTAAAAAGCCTCCAAATGCTTTAATAAAGACTCAATAGCGAGATAATGAAGACGAAATGGCAATGCAATTTAGGCTACTGTGCTAAATATATTGCACTACCAACTTAACACATTTCCAATAAACCTAGGCTTTGGTTTCGACCAGAACTAAACAGGACTCAATCAATATTGGAAGTCCAATTTCCTTTAAACTTTAACACTACACTATACTGTTTGCAACATAAGTTTCTAACGGTTGTACAAGTTTTCAAATTTTCAGCAAAATACGGATATAGCTTAGCCTAGTGTTTTGGTGCACTCACGTCTTTGTTTGATGGCAGAATGAAGTAGAACTATGTGTCGTGTCATGGCTCGTGAATAAACCTAAAGTTGTTTAACGTTAAGCTAACAGTTACGGCCCGTTTCAGATAAAGAAGCCACGACTAACCACGATTTACTTTTCGTTTTGAGGTGATAAAACAATTGAGCAGAATTTTCTCGTCATTTTTAAACACACGACGAAAACAACTGAAATATTAATTCATAACCCATCCTTTCAACTTCAAACGAAACTTTAACTCGTGGAATCCCATAAAAGTTCTGAAAATAACTTTCACTTACAATGTTTACAATCGTTAGTGTACATGAAAGGGTATCGTAATGTAAACGACACCTGGTACGCGCATGCGCTTTACTGCCCGCTCAAAGGAACGCACCTGACTCTGATAAAGGTGGTTGCATATTTGAGCGATGCTCGATTTCTGAGTATACATATGAAATATGTGTAAGGGTCTAAACACAAAACGATACGGCGGAAGCACATTTTAGAAAATATAAAAGAGTATGCTGAATTTACAAACGGTCATCATTACGACTAAAACTACTCAAATTATTATAAGGCATGACTACAGAAAAGTTAACAATCCTGCAACCTTTATTCCAAATTATTGGGGTCAGTACAACATGTCTGCCTATGGCCATACTTCTGTCTGAAATCATCTCACAAGCAACATTCACATACCTACTATTCGTATCAAAATATGTTGAAGTTTTAGTATTCCTTGGCATGATGAAGCTACGAGTACATTAATACGATTATGCCCGAACCCTGGCTATAAGTGTGCACCAGCCCTAACGTAATTTATCCCGGCTCCCTCATCAACGCACGCTGTAAGCAGTGTTTAATTTTAGAGGCTCCCCTGTATATTTCTACCACGGTGAAAGCTTTACGTGCCGCCATACTTTCATGGTAATCCGGGGAAGAAAGGTGGGCTTTCTTATTTTGACTGCAATAATACTGCCATTTATTTAGATTAAAAGGTTTTTTTGGAAAAAATATTTAATTGCCGTGATTTCTTCCGAATATATAATTGAAATGTAACAAACGATTATAGAAATGATAGCTTCCGCCCACGGCTTCGCCCGCGTGGTATGTTGATAAAAAGTATCCTATGTTTATTCTAGTACCACCAAGAATATGTGTACAAAGTTTCATGATGATCGGTTAAGTAGTTTTGCGTGAAAGCGTAGTAAACAAACGGATTTTCGCATTCATAATATTAGTAGGATAATTAAATGTATTTGCGTACGAAAATACTAGTTTAAATTAAAACAACAGTTTTCTAAGAACAACAAAAGCTAATGAACTCGTATTTTAATTTCGAAGTACAGACGTGGTCTCAGTAAAATCTAATTTTAGTTGTAGTTACTCATAGTTTTGTACTTAGTACAAACAATTTCAAAGCTCAATTAGCGAGTCTCATTCGGACTGCAATTTTGAGCACTGACTTGTTTGACATCCAAGATTTAGTGGTTAAGTGAAATGTTAAAAGCTTTTTATGTGACGCCCCTTGTACATTTATCTTTAAACACCAACTTTGCAACTTCCTACTACTTAAAGTATCTGCAAATACATAGTTACTTGAACTATGACATTTCACTAAACAGTCTTCAGGGAAACATTAAAAACCAGTACTGTTTAGGCGTAAGAATAATCTGTACACAATAATAGGTTATACTGTCTTGGTTCGCAAGCGGCAGATGGACGCGGGACCGCCGCCGATGCAGTCGCGTGGCGACGTAACGCCTACAAAAAAATTCATAGTGGTTACGCTGTGTAGTGACATGTGCGTTTTGCTATTGTGATTTTTGCAGGCGTGACTGAATGTGAGTATCAACAATTTTATAGTTAATTTTGCTCTTTATTTTTCAATGTTTATTTAGAATTATTTTGTGTAACGCGCCCAATGCCGCATTAGGACTTGATAAGACCAAGCCTGTTAATTAAACCAATTAGGTAATCGTTAAAGAAAATCTTATTACGTTGGTTATCTATATACTTCTAGTAATACTAATCATCATCAAAAAAAAGAATTAAGCTGCCAACGAAACCTGTGGCTTAAATTTTAATGCTATAATTATAGTAGATTTTAACCAATCTATGAGTTACGGTACAATCAGTTCTTCCCAAGGAACATTTTATTTCTTTAGTCGATTCTTACGTTTCTGAGCCTGGTGTCTCCAAATCCAAGGAAGCCATCTCTCTCCAGTGAGTAACCCATCTCAAATCTTCCCATTCTCCTTTTTAACCCTATCATTTAATTCTTTTAGATTACTAGTGAGAATGTTCATTATTTGTGCTAAAGTTTTACCAGTGTTACTTATTATACATTTCTTTTCAATAATGTTCAAAGAACGTGCCATCAAACATGTGGTGTAGATAAACTCCAAATCCTGGTTACAAACTCCAGATAACATCCCAGCCAGTCTTTGGTTGTTTAGGTAGCATATGCAATAAGATTTCTTTGAAAATTATAACTTTGTATTAATTAAGAAGATGACTGAAATGCTTTTAAGTCTGGTTACAAATTTACAAAATGTAGATTCATTAAGCGGGTATAAAAAGTTATTTATAATTACTTGCTACTAATTTTTGTTTTCATATTACGAGTACTTACTTAATTATCCACGTTGACAAGCATGTCTATCGGTTTGGGCTTCTTCACACCATGTAATAACTTTGATATGTAATGTACTTATTAACTTATTGTTGCATCTTTATTTTGTTTCATCTTTAATTAGCTTCCACCTGCGTCCCGAGGTATTTAGGTACTTCATGCACGGGGATAAAAAGTAGCATACATGCTATTCTGATATATAAGCTACATTACTAACAAGTTTCATCAAAATTCATCCAGTAAGTAGTTTTTGAATGAAACATTAATAAACATTTATGTACGTTTAACTTCCTAGCTTTTATAATAAGTAAGATGTTTAGTTAACGAAATTTAATATGTTAGTTCCTTTTGTCTTTTACTATATGATAGTACTACAGATTCCTTGATGAAAATTATTTTGCTTAATATTCTCCAGTAAATGCAAAAATATTAACTCCATATTTTGCTATCCTAGAATTCTCTCTCACAAAGAAGTGGCGAAAAGTTTCATTTCATTTCACATTACCCAAATGACCACCCCCCGGAAGGTCGGGGTTGAAATCCGGCGCCATTGAAATATTATGTCGGCATTATACAGAATTCTATGCTAAATCCACTTTGAACAGGCCTTTTTGGTCTAGCCGAAGGGTAATTATTAAAATGTAATATTTTTCCTTAAAGAGGGGACCCACTTCATCAACATTTCATGAATGCATTTGTATTCATGAGCTGAAGGACTTTATATTTCTAATTAAGTTGTTTAGTTGATTAATGTAGTCTAACGGTCGTTTCCAATATTCTATCTATCTGTGGTTTTGCTTACTAGAGATAGAAATTTAACATCACTTGTTTGAGGCTTAAGGAAAAATTCTGTCTTTAGTACCTAAGCAGTTAGAATATTGGGAATTGGCGTAATTAATGTCTTATTCCCTATGTGAAGATCCCTTTTCAAATAGTGTAGATGGTGGTAGGTGGATTGATGTTTTCAGACTTTTATAATAATGAAATAAAAACAGGTGTACAAGTTAATTGCGGTAATGAACTCGCTATCTCGGGCTGGTTAAAAAGTCTTTCGAATCATATGGCTACCTTTACCTTACTCTTTGAACCAAGTTTTGAATAATAAGTTACATAGATGATGAATGAAAATGAAACCTTTAAGGATTTTAATAAAAAAGGAGCAAGAAAAAAATTTGACCATCTAGGCAATATCTCAAATCAAAATCAATCAAAATCAAAAGTCATTTTTTCAAAGTAGGCTGAAAATCAGCACCTTTGAACGTCAAATCTACAAAAGACAGCCCCCAAAACGCCCGCCATTCACCACTTCCTCTGTGTTTTTGCTGGGAAGAAGAATGATATTATATGTATACCCGATAGGTAAATTGCGAGGAATATCTTCAGAGGATGTATGTAGATTCAATATAATACAGTTTTCTAGGAAGTCCTCTTCTCGATTATTTCGTCTAGCAGCAACTTCTTGGTAATCGCTAATGCTTTTGGAGTTAGTCGTGGTCCTTTTATGTAAAAGATACTATTTTACGTCCATAAGTGGCTACTGAACTGTAGGCTTTTCACAAAATATTTAGATTGCAATTCTACCTGCTTCCCATAGTAGGTACATTCATAATTCAGTTCATTTATAGAACAGCACACCATAATTCTCACTAATAACATGACTGTAACAACATCGAAAATTGAAAGACTTTATAATCGTTATAATAGCAACCCCAAGGGCTTATATTTTGAATGTGTTAATATCAATTTGTTTCGAGGGCACATCTGTCCGGAATAGGGGCAAGCGTTAACTTTTGTTTAATTAAAATCATCGGACTGTCCTCAACGTTAGTTACAGCTATCAAAATAGCGTTTAAGTTGGACAAGTTTCCCATGTTTTATGAGGGTTACAAGAGATAGACTGAGGAGGCTAGGTCAGATTGTTTAAGTAAACTGTGTTATTAGATAAAGCTTAGGGATCTAAGGGAATCTAAAATGTGAGTCCACCGCATCACGTAGAGAATACAGCTAAAGTTCTTGCGTAGATATTGTGGTAGATGTGTATTGACGGAATTAGTTAAAATATTTTTTGCGCTCTTTCTATAGCTGAGTTACTGTTATATATTTTTTAGCAGACGACGGCATGTAAAATGAAAAGCTTTATACGACATAGGTTTGCATAATGTTAAAAAAGTAGGTAAGCCCGGTGTCCCCAGAATAGCTAGAAACAGGATCCATATGGCAGTTAACTGGCTTTATATAGAGCGAATTATTATCAAAATGTCACCCCAATTGAACAAACATAATAACCTGCCGTTATTCAATGAGACCGCGTCCGGACAGTGCATTTCACAAATAGATAAATAATAGATTCCTTGGGGCGTGCACTCCGCTTCTAAGACCGCAGTCGATTTATCTCAGTGTCGGACACTAACTCACCGTGTCCGACTTGTGTGTCCGGACAGGCTTCGGACATTACGTGTGTAGCTTAGGATAGGCTGTTATGTATATGCAATAATGGAAATAGGATTCTGTTTCCTGATCTTCTAACCCTCCCAGCAGACAGTCTTAACCGCATTATGTCCAATCTTTAAAGTAATTTAGCATTCCACAATGCGCTGTCCAGTTTACTTCCAAATATTTAATACCGAAATGATTTTACTACACTACGCTCTGCCTTTTTAAATTATATTTGGATTATTGATTCATTAAATTAATTAATAACTGTAACTTAGTTTTAAGAGTTCATTGTATGTACCAAGGATTTGCATGACGATATCAAAATGTCCACATTTACGTCAAACCACGTTTCACGCAAATAAATATTCTTATTCACGAAATCAGCAGTGAATTGGTTACAAAAAATAATATAAAATCATCTACATATAATTTTCTAATTATGTAGTAATGAATAATAAAATATGTAATAACTTTGATATGTAATGTACTTATTAACTTATTGTTGCATCTTTATTTTGTTTCATCTTTAATTAGCTTCCACCTGCGTCCCGAGGTATTTAGGTACTTCATGCACGGGGATAAAAAGTAGCATACATGCTATTCTGATATATAAGCTACATTACTAACAAGTTTCATCAAAATTCATCCAGTAAGTAGTTTTTGAATGAAACATTAATAAACATTTATGTACGTTTAACTTCCTAGCTTTTATAATAAGTAAGATGTTTAGTTAACGAAATTTAATATGTTAGTTCCTTTTGTCTTTTACTATATGATAGTACTACAGATTCCTTGATGAAAATTATTTTGCTTAATATTCTCCAGTAAATGCAAAAATATTAACTCCATATTTTGCTATCCTAGAATTCTCTCTCACAAAGAAGTGGCGAAAAGTTTCATTTCATTTCACATTACCCAAATGACCACCCCCCGGAAGGTCGGGGTTGAAATCCGGCGCCATTGAAATATTATGTCGGCATTATACAGAATTCTATGCTAAATCCACTTTGAACAGGCCTTTTTGGTCTAGCCGAAGGGTAATTATTAAAATGTAATATTTTTCCTTAAAGAGGGGACCCACTTCATCAACATTTCATGAATGCATTTGTATTCATGAGCTGAAGGACTTTATATTTCTAATTAAGTTGTTTAGTTGATTAATGTAGTCTAACGGTCGTTTCCAATATTCTATCTATCTGTGGTTTTGCTTACTAGAGATAGAAATTTAACATCACTTGTTTGAGGCTTAAGGAAAAATTCTGTCTTTAGTACCTAAGCAGTTAGAATATTGGGAATTGGCGTAATTAATGTCTTATTCCCTATGTGAAGATCCCTTTTCAAATAGTGTAGATGGTGGTAGGTGGATTGATGTTTTCAGACTTTTATAATAATGAAATAAAAACAGGTGTACAAGTTAATTGCGGTAATGAACTCGCTATCTCGGGCTGGTTAAAAAGTCTTTCGAATCATATGGCTACCTTTACCTTACTCTTTGAACCAAGTTTTGAATAATAAGTTACATAGATGATGAATGAAAATGAAACCTTTAAGGATTTTAATAAAAAAGGAGCAAGAAAAAAATTTGACCATCTAGGCAATATCTCAAATCAAAATCAATCAAAATCAAAAGTCATTTTTTCAAAGTAGGCTGAAAATCAGCACCTTTGAACGTCAAATCTACAAAAGACAGCCCCCAAAACGCCCGCCATTCACCACTTCCTCTGTGTTTTTGCTGGGAAGAAGAATGATATTATATGTATACCCGATAGGTAAATTGCGAGGAATATCTTCAGAGGATGTATGTAGATTCAATATAATACAGTTTTCTAGGAAGTCCTCTTCTCGATTATTTCGTCTAGCAGCAACTTCTTGGTAATCGCTAATGCTTTTGGAGTTAGTCGTGGTCCTTTTATGTAAAAGATACTATTTTACGTCCATAAGTGGCTACTGAACTGTAGGCTTTTCACAAAATATTTAGATTGCAATTCTACCTGCTTCCCATAGTAGGTACATTCATAATTCAGTTCATTTATAGAACAGCACACCATAATTCTCACTAATAACATGACTGTAACAACATCGAAAATTGAAAGACTTTATAATCGTTATAATAGCAACCCCAAGGGCTTATATTTTGAATGTGTTAATATCAATTTGTTTCGAGGGCACATCTGTCCGGAATAGGGGCAAGCGTTAACTTTTGTTTAATTAAAATCATCGGACTGTCCTCAACGTTAGTTACAGCTATCAAAATAGCGTTTAAGTTGGACAAGTTTCCCATGTTTTATGAGGGTTACAAGAGATAGACTGAGGAGGCTAGGTCAGATTGTTTAAGTAAACTGTGTTATTAGATAAAGCTTAGGGATCTAAGGGAATCTAAAATGTGAGTCCACCGCATCACGTAGAGAATACAGCTAAAGTTCTTGCGTAGATATTGTGGTAGATGTGTATTGACGGAATTAGTTAAAATATTTTTTGCGCTCTTTCTATAGCTGAGTTACTGTTATATATTTTTTAGCAGACGACGGCATGTAAAATGAAAAGCTTTATACGACATAGGTTTGCATAATGTTAAAAAAGTAGGTAAGCCCGGTGTCCCCAGAATAGCTAGAAACAGGATCCATATGGCAGTTAACTGGCTTTATATAGAGCGAATTATTATCAAAATGTCACCCCAATTGAACAAACATAATAACCTGCCGTTATTCAATGAGACCGCGTCCGGACAGTGCATTTCACAAATAGATAAATAATAGATTCCTTGGGGCGTGCACTCCGCTTCTAAGACCGCAGTCGATTTATCTCAGTGTCGGACACTAACTCACCGTGTCCGACTTGTGTGTCCGGACAGGCTTCGGACATTACGTGTGTAGCTTAGGATAGGCTGTTATGTATATGCAATAATGGAAATAGGATTCTGTTTCCTGATCTTCTAACCCTCCCAGCAGACAGTCTTAACCGCATTATGTCCAATCTTTAAAGTAATTTAGCATTCCACAATGCGCTGTCCAGTTTACTTCCAAATATTTAATACCGAAATGATTTTACTACACTACGCTCTGCCTTTTTAAATTATATTTGGATTATTGATTCATTAAATTAATTAATAACTGTAACTTAGTTTTAAGAGTTCATTGTATGTACCAAGGATTTGCATGACGATATCAAAATGTCCACATTTACGTCAAACCACGTTTCACGCAAATAAATATTCTTATTCACGAAATCAGCAGTGAATTGGTTACAAAAAATAATATAAAATCATCTACATATAATTTTCTAATTAAACTGTACAGTCAGAAGTTTCATACTTTTACCATAATGCACAGACGCGACTGCACAATTTGCTCGTAAAAGAGTTGGGCTATTACATTCTATTCCCACATCAGCGAGGAAATCGCATTGCATAGAAATTATGTAAATAATATTCTCGTCTCAACGTTTGACGGCGTTATTAGTTTTGTTTACTAACGTGGAATATGCTAAAATATAAAGTTACCAGACTTTATGCTTTTGGCGAGGGAACTGACCTATGAAATGCTTGTCAAAAGTGCAAAGTTAAATTTTGCTCTCAGCAAACAAAATTAAGAGACTCAGGACTGATAACACGACAGCAGTTGTCCGTATGAGAAACAGATTTAACTGACATTACTAACAAACCTGTGACGTGTTGATAGTCATAGCAAAGCACGCACACACACTGGATGGTTTTGCGGTACCTGTGAGGGGAACATTGTGACTAACACTGCCACGCCAACGCCACAACACGTCAGAATTCCGCACCAATGGTGTTTTTGTGCAGAGATGACTGCTGGCCTGGTATCGGTACTTTATTTTTATTTATGACGTGATATGGACGTCAATACTGGACATGCTGGAACACACACGTCCCTTTCGAAAACTTCAATATAACCCATGTACGTTATCGCATTCTTGTATGCGACTGATAGTTTTTGTATAGTTAGGTATGTAGGTTCTCAGACGACGTTTAATTCAATTTAAAAAATAAAGTTACAAGATATACGCATCATCTTCTAATGTGGACAAATCATCATCTCCAAAATCTTTTCCCTACTATGTATCTTGCGGTCGGTTTCCTATATGAACAAATATAAACGTAAAAACAGGATGAAAATCTTCTAGTCAAAACCAGGCCAAGGCCAAGAATCCACCAAGGCCAGAATCATTTGAGACCAGCTCTCAAACTCTTGTTGTTAAAAAAAAGCTGCAGAAGAACACTACTTAAGCAATACACTGACTGAACCATTTTCAATATACGCCTAACCCTTAATCGTTGTGCCAACAAAACATGGAGCATTGAGTAAACCTGCGGGCGTTTAATTCAATATTACCGTCTGCTTCCATCAGTAGCTTGAAATTAAATCATGGCGATGCACCTTGGCACCTGGCCAGTAGACTCTTCCATTAATATTGTGTTCACTGCCGCAATGGAGCGTGATAAGAATGCTTCGACCATTTTTCGCTGAGTTTGTACTTAATTTCTAGATTGTAATCTTTTTTTCTTGTTTCGTGGTATTTGTGGCTTTGTATGCCAGTTTGTGCATCGGTAGACTATGTGTAATGTAAACTTAGCTAAAAACAACAGATAAATCATTGTGTGCTGTGAGGTGTTTTATGATGATATAATTAAATGTCAGGTCGTCAGGTGGAAAGCGATTATTGCCTGAACTTGATGTAGCCCATGACTGGTTACCGACCTTTAAAAGGAGTACGCTTATTTCTTGATGTCTACCAATTAAACATATTGCGTGTAAGTTACTGACAAGCTTTAGTTACTATTGCTTTTTACATTACATAATAATATGTAGATACAAGCTTTAAATTGTGAAATTCGTATGAATATCTCATCGGGTTTCATTGATATGAGTGACCATCTCCGATAATGTATAGAGAACAGCTTTATACTTAAGGTCACCTCTATACATAGATGTGGTTTACGATGTCATAATAAAACCCTTATAAACGCTACACGTAGGATGCGCTGGTAATATCATTAGGGGTGAAATTAACGACGATGCCAATCCTGTTAGCCGCCCCGCCTTATAATTACCTGTCTATCGTTATGATTATGTTACACCAAGTTGCAAGATTAATCACAATGATTTTTAATCTATTTCACGGCTATAAACAGATATTATCATCATCATCATCATCATCTCAGCCATAGGACGTCCACTGCTGAACATAGGTCTCATGAACATAAACAGATATGTAGGTTGAAAATGTTCTCATTATTGAGATTTATTTAATTTTCTTTTGGGAAAACAAACTATGCTTCATTATGTAATTATGTATAAAAAAGTTATGGTAAGATATAAAATAGAAATTCTCCACACATTATCTCAAGCTCGTGCTAAGTCAAAGCCGCGCGGTTCGATCGATCATAAGGTTAAGCAACGCTTGGCGCGGTCGGTCCGTGGATGGGTGACCATCTTGTCATAATGAGTTCTTCCGTGTTTCGGATGGCACGATAAACTGTAGGTCCCGGCTGCCATTTAAACATCTTTGGTAGTCGTTACGGGTAGTCAGAAGCCAGAAAGTCTGACATCCAGTCTTACCAAGGGGTATCGGGTTGCCCAGGTAACTGGGTTGAGGAGGTCAGATAGGCAGTCGCTCCTTGTAAAGCACTGGTACTCAGCTGCATCCGGTTAGACTGGAAGCCGACCCCAACATAGTTGGGAAAAGGCTAGGCAGATGATGATGATATCAAATAAATAAATATGCTATGAGAAAAACTTATTGGTAACTTAATTATATATTCTGAGAAATACTTTTAAAGTCTCAAACTATAGATGTAACCAATTAAGTACCACATAATATAATAAGTCGTTTAGTACCCTAAAAAAGTATGAATTTTTTGCGAAATCTTGGTCATTATAATATAATCAGCTTAGTAATTAATAACATTATAATAATTTGAATTTAAATTAAAGCTTCTTTTTGACAATAAGCATATTGTCATTCATAATATTGTACTGGTTAACTACTGAATTCATCAAATCATTTGTCAATAATACAGGAATGAATTTTAAGCAGTGCACAAAAGAAAACTGGTAGTCCAGAATCATTAACAAAACATATCTGCATCATCAGTAAAAAAAAATTTTTCATTCTTTTGTCCGCCCTAAAATCAGCAAAATATGGATACCAACTATACTAACGCGCGCCGAGCGGAGCTCCGTCAGTAAACCGGTTTCGCGTTGCCGCCGTGCATACTATGACGATTGTGACCCTTCAATCTTTTACAAAATAAACACCTTTCGATATCAATAACTTTTCTTTTTTGTACTAAAATACTACAAAATAAAAATATACGTATCTATAAAACTTATTTAACTATAAGTTGACAAAGTTTGCGCACTGGATAAAATTCATTCCTGTGTACCTTCTTTGGCCGTATTTTGTAACAAACCAAATCATGAATTAACTATTAACTAGAAAGCTATTAACTAAGTTATGTAGGTTCTATCTTACATTAAACGCCTTCCTCTTTTCTAACTATTTGCTGTACCCATCAGGGACCATAGTTGTGATAATCATTTTGTATTTTGCACCTAATATACATTATGAAATGCAATAAACGATATGATATGTATATAGCATTTAGTGGTCTTCCCTCCTCGGTGGCGATTGCTTGCAACGTACAAAAGCCACTACGCCGTCAGTTTTGATTGTTCATAGGAAAGATCTAAGAAATAAATAGCATGCCAACCAAAGCCCCGTAAAGGAAACTAATAGCACTGTCGACATTTTAATAGTTTGCCAATAAGAATGATAGTTCCTCCAGTGTCATTCCACGTCTTGCTGGTACATTTCACCGAGTGTGACTGAGTCGCATGGATGCTCTAACTATCGATATTCCCAAGGCACTACGCACGTCTGCCTTTATTGTGGACGTGTAGATTTCTTCACGTTTGCCTACGTTTTATTGGTTTATAGACTGAATTTTCTCTAAGTAAAATTATAGGGTGGTTTTGAAAAATAACTTTCTGGTTATATTTCCTTGAAAAAGGGAAGTTGTATTTTACGCGGGATTAGACAATAGAATAATTTCGATAATAATTTCATTCAATTATACTTTATAACGCTTGTGTTGCTTTGAAAACTGACACCTATTACTGTTAACTACTGTCGAAGCGCCAGCAAGCTTATAATTAATTATTTATAAAAATATTATTTAGATCTACTACATTCTACGTCATAATTTTATCCTGAATATTAATAATACCTATTCATAAAATTAAATTAAGCATACACCTAATATTGTCCAATATACAGTAAAGATTAAATATTCATAGTGAGTCTAGACTAAACAATAACTAGTTTTAGTTTTTAGCCGCTAGAGTTCATGCTTCATCATTAAGTTAAATTCAGTTTTAGCTAAATTTCTAGTTTAACCCGAGCGCTAACCAAATTTGCTTAGCGAGTAGACGAAACATACCCCTATAATTTAGGTATACATAGTTGTTTACAGCAACTTTCTACCTGAAGTAGTTGCATATGCAATGACAATTTTATGCTAATCATGTGTTGTTTGCATGCTCTCAAACATGCAGTGCAGGAATGAAAGGCTTGTCAGCTTACAGTCGGTTCTTGCTTGCAATTTTACTGTCAGAATCGAATTATTTAGACAATCGGAAATAATGATCTTTCTATTTATCTCTTAATCTAGCTATAGAGCAAGCTAATACACACCATCAAATTCACTTCGATAAATCAGATTAATACGCTATAGTGACTGCGCTCAAGATTGAATATAGGTCAGAATAGAACGATCTCGGCTTTCAATTACCATTGGCTTAGAAAAATTGAAATAAACTGAATACTGTCACTGCTAAGATTACACCATAAAAGATTATGTACTGGAAATAAATGCTCGTTGTTCATGTTTTTTCATCCTCGCTCGACGTTATTTAAAAAAAAAAGAGGACACATTTATACGACATAATATCATCAACGACTTTGTTTTTTTATAAATAATTGCCAAACTAATGAAATCTATGAAATCTTGTTAATATCTTAGATATCTAGTATTCTAAGTCCCAATTAGCTGGCTATCCTCGAACGTTGGCGCTTGCCACCGCAAAACTCGGCTTATCCGAACTACGGTTAGGGTGACGCCACATTTAAGCCATAAGGTTGCTTAGCTAGAATGTCATTTCCCGCAGAAAAGGTGGCTTAGATCTGCATTAAGAGGATTAGCTAACAAAATGTGCAGAAGTTGCACTTTTTTTCTACTTATTATTGAGCAACTATCAATGTTCTTTTTACCGAGTGAGTTGCAGATTTTAGTCACCCAGTAAGCCCTGGTGTCGGAGTTTTCTCAAAGCCGTCTGTCGGCATCTGACGTGCAATAAGCAGTTATACCTATCTAAATACTAACATCATTGATATACAAAGTTACTTGTGTTGGGTCTATATTTTCAATTTCTGCGAAACGATACCTGGTAAGATCTTAAACCAGTTAGGTTGAATTCAATAAAATAAATGCTTGATTCAGTTTTGCTGGAGTTTGTAGTCCGCTTTCGATCTACAAAAATAATACTGTGATCGTTACTGTGGATCTACATAGTCACAAATATGTATATGTAGGTGTACCTCTAGATGTTGCTAGACGCGAATCGTTATTTCTCTTATATATTTTTTTTTTATATGGGGTTGTTAAAATTCAAGGGCCGATGTTGACTTCGAATGCAAGAAATTGTTGTTTTTTTTTTGTTATGGTCATATGGTATGACTCAATTGTTTATGAGAATGGAGGTGTGCTACTCAGGTCGCGGAAGCCATTTGGCTGATATTTTGTTCCACCTAATACTGGTGTCTTCGTAGTACATAACATCAGGCGACGTTTTACCAAAATAAAAATGAAATACTTGACATTCAACGCGGAAGTTCATTGCACTTAAATGACTAAATTGCTTATTTGTCCAGCAACCAGGATTTCCTTTGACCCGCTTTAATTAACAAAACTCTTCATTAGCCACGTACAGAACAGATAGGCGATACTGAGGTTAAGTGCCCAATATTAATTAGTACAACCGTTTGTTACCCTCTGTTGATATGTTAGGCGGAGTTTCGGGACGGAATAATTGGAGTAGGGTAAAGGCCTCGTCGTATAACTAGATGAAGTAGTGTCACCTGTCATCACATCCCCTTGTCCATGTATAGTCCAAACAGTAGGTATTTATGTACCTTTCGCTTGAATCTTGTTTCGACGAGTTTGCTTTTTGACTGAATTTGTAATGGTTTTCTGTATTTTTTTTTGAGGTGTCAACCTCTAAATACTACTTGGCGATATGAACATTGTTTACATGAAATCTTTACGAATGTTTGGTATAACATTTGTGCTCTTCACTTTTAATAAATAGGAAAATATTTATTTATAATGTGTAATTACATAATGTATTTTGTTAAAGTAGCATCACAGAACCCTAACGCGACAGTTAAGAACTTAAACCTTACCACAACATTATTATCAGCACTATGAAATGGAAACAGTATTAAGCTCCCAACAGCAACATTTTTAAAATATATCAAAGATCGCAAAGGCGTAAAACAACCCAATCATAAAACAAATAATATGTTGATTTGCGTACAAGTTGCCGTATTATCTGATCATGAGGTTTTACTATTTTGTAAGCGGCCCGCATTGAACCGCCCTTAATCTAACTTGAAGTTCCAATCTCAAGTCAAAATGGAAAAGGGTGTTTCCCACATCTGATACTGGAATGTTTTAACATATTGATTAATGTGATACGGGCTCTTATGGTGGGATTGATTGTAATACAAAAAAATAACCACCACTTCTTATAAAATCTCAATTCCGCGAAAATGTATCTTTCTTCAGTGCGTCGTTTTTAATTTATTTTTTCTTCTTTTCAGGTAAACATAAGCCAGACTGATATGATTCGGGCATGGTGTGGATATCTAACATTCATTGTCGTCCTCGCACAAGCTGGAAGCGATTGGCTCAACTGCGCTCACATAACAGAATGTCACTGCAAATGGTCTTCAGGAAAGAAAACAGCATCATGCGTATCAGCAGGCTTGAGACAGCTTCCAAAGTTAGCAGCAGACATCCAAGTATTAGACCTCCACGGAAATCCTTTAAAAAGGCTAGAAGAAGACGCCTTTTCAAACATAGAACTGTTAAATCTTCAGAGATTAAATCTCAGTTCAACAAATCTACAGTCACTACATGCAAATGCTTTTCGAGAACTACGAATATTAATAGAGCTGGATTTGTCCCAGAATCAACTTCTGCAGCTATCACCTGACACGTTCAAAGGGGCAGAACGCCTGAGGTTGTTGATCCTCAATGATAACCCATTAAGTGTCCTAGTTGCGGAGCAATTTCCTCCGTTGAAACATTTAAAAAAGCTGGAAATATCACGATGTCAGCTTCGCAAAGTCCATCCGTTTGCTTTTATGAATCTTCAAGCTCTGGAAACAGTCAATATACACCAAAATTTACTGTCACATCTTCACCAAGATACATTTAATTTGCCGGTACTTAAAACCCTAACACTGTCTGACAATCCTTGGTACTGTGATTGTCGACTACGAGAATTTCACGATTGGTTTCTAAACAGTAATTTAGGTAACGAAGAAGTTTTTTGCGGAGGTCCAGATAAAAAGACGGATACTTCATGGAGAGCTTTAAAAAGGGAAGATTTTATATGCCCACCTTCTGCAACCACATCACCGATGGTTATTAGAACTGAGGCAGGGGCTGAAATATCTTTTGGATGTTTTGTAAGAGGTGACCCTAAACCTATAGTAACATGGACTTTTCGTCATGTAGAAATAAATAATAGTAGCGAAAAACACAGTGATATTATAATCAACAAATTCCAGTTAGACAATTTTGACGAATATAATGATGACTTCTTAAATAAAAGTGCACAGTGGATTAATTTGACTATTACGAATGTAACTAGTGATTTAGCGGGAGAGTGGAAATGTAGGGCTAAAAGTCCTGTTGGAGAAGCGAATTCTTATGTAACACTATTTCTGCCTAAAGCTAGAACAGCAACAGCAAGAGTAGCACCTAATTACTCGACCTTTTTTTTAATAGGAGGTTCATTGCTTACCATGACCACAGGAGGCTTTATAGCAGCATGCGTTTGCTGGAAAACAAAGCGTCGAAGAGTGCCGCCAAGTAGAAGTTTTACTGATCAAGAAAAGAAATTATTAGATACTTCTTTAGCTGTTAGTTGTGATAGAACAAGTGGAGATTTAGGATCTTCGTATGGCTTTGAAATGCTCGACAGATCCATTTCTATGGAATCCGATGATGCCAGATGCTTAGAGCCTGTACAAATTACGATAGAAGGCCCACCTGGTTCGTTTCCTCCACCTCCTGCTGAATTTGCATTACCAGCTCCGTATGGTAATATATTTATTTCTGTCCAAGTTGCCGGGCATAGTGACGAGTATCCAGACCTCTTGGGAGGTGGCGCCACACTACCCAGAAGAAGTAGGACTTGTTTCCTAAAATCTGCTTATGATAACATGGGACCTAGGATTACAGCCGCGGGTAGCTCAACATGGTCACTTCCAGGGGCAAATGGTGACAAAAATAATGACAAAGAACCTTTGAATGTTCCTCTGTCAACCTTTTCTACTGAATTTACCGCTTTGTAAGTTTCAAATGTTTTTTTTTTTCAAATACTAATGTGTGTATTTGTGATAGAACTGAGACCAGCAGATTAGGAACCATGAAATCAGCACATTTTGCTAACCTTGTTTCATTCCACTGATAAAGAAGCTTTATTTTAATAATGCAAATAAAACCGAGTTATTGTTTTTTTTTTTTTTGGTATTTTTGTTTAAATGACTGAAGTTATGCTTAGGTACTATTGTTAACACAATATTTGTGAAGTATGCAAATAATTATGGCCTTACTACAAAAACGTAAACGCCTGTTTTACACTTGTCTAAAAAAAATGTGGTTGCAAAACAAAACATATGTCAACGTCATAATTTGAATTTTTTTTAGACAAGGCATAAACTGACGTTTAAAAGTTTTTGTGGTAAGACGGTTTCTGTTTAATATTTTATTTGGCTGCAGTTTATCAATTGTTGTTCATAAAATTCGTTTTATTTTGTTTTGTTAGGACTGTCATTCTCACTGCTTCTATTACATAATAGTTTACAATCTAGCTTTAGAAATAAACCTGTGAACAAAAACAGTTGCGGTGGATACGATTTTTAGCATTTACAGAAAGATAATGTATAACATATCAATTTTATAGTTGTAAATAATATAAATTTGTCATTTTTATCCCAACATTTGTCATTAGTATACGAGAAAATCTTAGTGAAATGAAAGCAAAACTAAAGAATGAAAAATACTATTTGTGCATTGCTGCATTTTCCGACCAATGCAATGTTTGTTTTTAAAATGGCGTTACTTAAGAAGATGTTACTTTAAATTGTTTGTTTCTTACTTGCATTACACAATATTAATATTACATTACTCTGCCAGACCTTCGTTATTTTATAAAAGCTGACTGTGTGTGTAATTATTATTAACATTGTAAAAGAACTTTGTTCAAACCACATTTAACCCTGAATGTGTTCCTGGGTAGTCGTGCAAATCTTGAAAATCTGTTTTAGCTCTCATATATCTAATTATACATATATCGACAGTTTATTAATTTATTTTATGATAATTAAATATTAGTGTTGTACAGTACGGCCTAAGTTTATATACCTAACTATAGTTTGTATATGTAAGGATTTGATCGTGAATCATTGCTTTAAATACAAGTGGTGAGAAAATAAAAGAGTGCAAACAATTTATTTTAGTTTGTATTTCCTAATTATAGCAAGTTGCCGCCCATGTGTAAGTATGGCAATACTTACTGAAACGTTTTATTTACCTATTTATATATAATTATTTTATATGAGAGAAAAGGAATAGTAAGTGCACTTGTGTCTGCGTAAATGACCGTGCACTATAATATGTATGTCCTGCGTCATTATTATTACTAAAGTTTTACATAAATTACAGTAATAAAGTCTTCACCTCAACAACCCAGTCAGCTGGGCAACCTGATACTGCTTGATAAGACTGGTTATCAGGCTTTATGATTACTGCAACACGAGTTTAGTCTGAAATCAAAAACCTTTTTGGAAAGAAGAACACACTTCTTTCATCAACTGTAGATTTGTATACTATTATCGCATAAAACATTCAAAATCATTATAACGCCATATTTCTAGAATTTTTCAAAGTGCATTCATAAACTGTAATTTTAACTTCAAGCTATATGGTAGTACAAATATATCTAAAAAATGAAATGACTTCTTCAACACAACACTACCACACAAGTACTACAATAGATTGCGAAAATCTTGCTCTCGAATAGAAACCGACACAATCATATTTCCACCACATTTCGTAACTATAAAACTTCAAGATATATCGGGTCCTTTCAGCGGAACTATAAAATCCACAGTTATCTATAAGTTTCAATCTGTAAATGGACGGAAAAATCGAAAACTGGAAATAAGATGAAGATGGAAGAGTAGGTAGGTACTGAGAGGTGGGATTGAGATTTTTCAATTATAGTTTTACAAGAATTCTCATCATCTGCCTAGGGCCTAGACTTTTGCCAATTATGTCGGTCGGGTCCCAACTATGCTTCTAGTATAACCGGATACAGGTGAGTACCAGTGTTTTATAAGGAGCAACTGCCTACGTAACCTCCTCAACCCAGTTAGTTACTAGGGCAACCCCTAGGCAAGACAATTGTCGAACTCACTGGCCTCTGACTACTATCCGTAACGACTGCCAAAGATGTTCAAATGACTAGATTGTAATAAAACTATGCTTTATCCTACTCCGTATGAGAGCAGGCCTATGCCCAGCAGTGGGACGACAAAAAATCTGTAACGTAATAAAAATATGAATCAGTTTGAAAAATTTCACCGTTTAAAAACTACTCTATTCCCGAGTAACATAGGCTATATTTTATCCTGGTACGGGTAGTAATTATTCCCCCGGGCGGCTGAAACCGCGGGAAAACAGTTAGTATTAACTAAAACAAGGTTGTAGGTACCTGCTGCATATACATACATAACTTCGTGTAATAATTCAATAACGTTTCTAAGAATGGACAACCCACGTGGGTTACTCGTAAACAGTGTTTTCTATCAAAATAAGACACACTCCGTCAAGTGATAGTCCAGTTTCTCTTAAAGAAGATCAAATTTTATATTTTTTGCGCAGTAAAGTACGTTTAAGTAGGAGGAAAACTTGACTCTGTCATCTGGAAAACACGATAGTCAAATCAACTCCGCTGACATTTCAATTTGTATAAAATAATGGATACGAAGTTGTAAGTCGCGGGGCGTCCGAAAGCCGCCACCGTGCATACAAAACGAAGACACCCGAATACTCCCGAATGGTCCCGAACGTTGCCGGTGAACATAGGATTTAAAACCTTTTTTTTTATCGACGTAAAATCATCAAATGACCCCTCCCGCTGTGGGTTAGCAGCGGTGAGGGAGTGTCAGACTCTTACTGACTAAAATCGTCGTGTTCCGTCATAGGCCTTTTATGTACCAGGGCCGCGGTATCTCTTTCGAACAACCCGCAGCCCCGGCAGGCCTTGCCCTGCTGGGCCCCGCTGGGTTGCTGACGTCTTTGAGGAGCGCGTGGAACAACGCGCGCCGTCGACACGGGTCTGTCGTCTAGGAAGACAGAGGGACGATGAGCCACCCGAACTCACCGCCCACAGACCCACGCCTACGGTGGCCGGGAGTCATCTCGCGACACCCGGCGCCCATGGTGTCTACCTGGTCCAGCGCGGCGGCCGGGATGAGAGGTGCGGACTCTCTGGCGTTCCGCCTCCTCCTTCTCGAGCATGACCGCTTCGCAGAAGGAGGCGACGGCATCCATTCCCTCGCCCCGGACCATGGCCTGAACCAGGGCCGGACGCGAGGTCGCCGCCACCCAAAGCCTCGACGAGGACCCGGCGGTGCCCTTCCCATGCGGGGCACACCTGGACTGTGTGGTCCACCGTGTCCTCGGGGCTGTCCGCACAATGGTGACACCTGGCGCCTCCTCACGACCGATGCGGTGCAGGTACCTCCCGAAACAACCGTGTCCGGTGAGGACCTGCGTCATGCGGTACGTGAGGGCGCCGTGACTCCTCCCGAGCCACTCCTCAAAGAGGGGACTTACCGCCACGATGGTGGCGTGCCCTGCACTGGGTTGCGATAGTCGCCCTCCAGGCCACCATGAGATCGCGCCGGAGCTCCGCCCGCTGCGCGACAACTTGCCGCGGCAACGGGGTTTCTCCCCGGCGCTGAGCCTCCTCGCGCCAGTCGTACAGGCGCAAGAAGACCCTCGCCTCCAGATCCCACGGTGGCAGTCCAGCGAGTAGGCCAGCTGCTTCGCGGGAGATCGTGCGGTACCCCCGGATTAGCCTAATGGCTATCACCCTTTGGGGCACGTTCAGGTAGTGCACAGCCCGCGGCCGTGCCGAACGTGCCCATACCGGGGCCCCGTAAAGGGCCATGGACCGCATGACCCCCGCGTAGAGTTTACGGCAGGGGGCGTTTGGGCCTCCCAGGTTGGGCAGGAGCCGCTTGAATGCAGCACCTGCCTTCTCCAGTTTGGGGCCCAAACGTCGGAAGTGCTCGACGAAGCTCCACCGGCCGTCGAGGACGAGTCCCAGGTACTTCATCGCCCTCTCGACGCCGATGGTAGCCCCCCCCACCGTGACTTGGGAGCCTGAAGGTGGCGCGTTCCGAAGCCCATGAAAGCACATGGCCTCGGATTTGTGCAAGGCCACCTCCAGTCCCAGCAGCTGGATCCTCTCGATGACTATCGCAACCCCGCGCGTCATTATGTCGGCCGCCTCCTGGTGCGACCTCCCTTGTGCCAGAACCAGCGTGTCGTCAGCGTAGCAGACCACGCTGACGCCGCTAGGGAGGTCGGCGCGCAGCACCCGTAGCCGATGTTCCACAAGAGCGGCCCCAGTACCGACCCCTGCGGAACACCGCACGACATCTCTCGCCGGTTCCATTCCCCGTTGTGACCAGGGTAAATGATGGACCTATCCGACAGATAGGCCTCGACCACGCGACGAAGGTAGGTCGGCACCCGGTGATACCGGAGTGCCTCCTGATGCAACTCCAGGAAGGGTGTTGAAGGCGTTGGCGATGTCAAGAGACACCGCCAAGACGACCCCCGGGACACAGCATCCCCGTCGTGAGCTCTCACGCGCATGATGGCGTCCACCGTTGAGCGCCCCTTGCGGAAACCGAACTGGTGGTCCGCAAGGTCCGGCCCTATCCCCCCAAGGTGCGCGACGAGGCGGTGTGCGACAACTCGCTCAAAGAGCTTGCCCACCTCGTCGAGCAACACGATAGGCCGGTATGCGGACGGAGAGTCCGCAGGGCGCCCCGGCTTCCGTATGAGGACCAGTTTCCTGTCTTCCAACGAAGTGGGAACTGGCCCCTCTCCAAACATGCGCTGAGAAGCCCCTAAGTCGAGGCCCGAGAGCCTCAAGGGCCAGGACCCAGGCCTTGCCAGGCAGGCCATCAGGCCCTGGGGCGGTGTTTTTGGCTTTCAGCCTAGCCACCGCCACTCTCAGGTCCACCCCAGTCACCTCGGGGACATCGTCGTCGTCGGAAGTGTGGTCCGTACTTGACACCGCGGGTTGCAGAGACATGGGCGGGGGAGAGTGTTCCCCGCGCGAAGGGAACAGAGCGCTCACCACCTCCTCCACCAGCTGAGGCCGAAGACTCTGGGTCAGCGGGGGGGCCCATGGGCGGAGCTTGCCCCGCACCATTTTGTACGGGCGCCCCCACGGGTCCCTGTCCAGAGACCCCAGCAGCTCCGTATTGGCCACCTCCTTGGCCTGGACGATGGCCAGGAGGGCGGTCTTCGCAGCTCTGTAACCCTCGTACAGCTCTGCTTCCCTGGCTTCTGCATCCGGAGGGCGGATGCGCAGCCTGCGGTGTCTGGTGTACAGGTGCCTCGCAGCGACGCACGCCTCTCGAAGGGCGGCGATCTCGCGAGACCACCAGTACACCTGGCGTCGGGCGCGTCCTGGCGGGACTCGGGGCATGGCCACGTCACAAATCTCGGACATGGTCTCCCGGAACCACCCGCCTCGTCGTTGATGTCGGCGGGCCTGTCCGGTGATGACACCCAGGCCTGCACGACTGAGGCTTCCAGGAGAAGCTCCCGGTCAAGGTGCCTCAGCGCCCAACGTGGACCACTCGGGGTCTGCAGGACCGGCGCGCTAGGGTTCTGGGCGGAGACGTCAAACCGGATGTACCGGTGATCGGAGTAGGTCTCCACCCTCCTCCACGCGCCAGTCAAAGACACGCGGTAGCAGAGCGGGCTGGCGAACGAGATATCCACCACTGACTCGCCCCGCATCCGTACGCACGTGGGGACAGAACCCCGATTGAGGACGACCAGGCCTGCTTCCAGCGCCCAGTCCTCCACCATCCTACCCGTGCATCTGTGCGTCGGGAACCCCAGGCCAAGTTCTTGGCGTTGAAGTCCCCTAACACTATCACGGGGAGGGAATAACTTCCGACGACGACGGACAACTCCAGGAGGGAGTTGTGGAACTCGGCGAGAGTTCTCGGGGAGAAGTACACCCCACGACGACTATCTCCCCGAACCGTGCTGCGACGCAACCCTTCCACTCTTCACCCCTTCGAGGGAAGGAGTACCAGCGGCGGCCGACGATATGATGGTCACTGAGCCGCTAAGGTCCTTAACCCAGTCATCCCTGGGAAGGACAAAGTACGGCTCAGCGACCACGGCGATGTTGATCGACCACTGCGCCATGCTTTGGAGCAGCAGATCCTGGGCACGGGCGCAGTGGTTGATGTTCGCCTGGAGGAAGCGCAATGGAGCCAGACTAGCACTCCATCACGTCTTCCTCCTCTTGAGACGCAGACACGGGCGCCGTGACAGCAGCAGTGGCGACGGCGTTGACAGCGGCGGCAGCGTTGGAGGCGGCGGCGGCCGCAGGAGCTGCGGTTGTGGCCACTGCGGAGGTGGTGGTGGTGGCGGCGACGGACGGCCGGCCCTTGCCCTTACTCTTGGTCTTGGCGGGTGGGGCACAGGACTTGCTCCCCGCCCGGTGTTCGGCCGGCTTGCCAGCCGCCGCGCACGCAGTGCAGTGCGGCGCGGCGCTACAAGCCACGGCCTTGTGTCCGGGCTGACCGCAGCGGAAGCAGAGGGCGCTGCGGTCGACCTCCGAGGTGCAACGAACACCCACATGATGCCCGACGTGGCATCGGAAGCACCTCAGCGGTCGGGGGTCAAGCAGCTTGACCTGCGCCGACACCCAGCCAACCAGCAATCTTCGGCCGTCTACGATGCGCTTGGCCGCCGTCACGGGGCAGCTCACCGTGATGGTGCACGTGCCCCTGAAGTCGGGACGTATGGTGCCCGCCTTCACTTCGTCGGCAGAGCACCCACCCATCCTAGCGACGGCGGCCACCACCTCCTCCGCAGTAACTGAGTCGTCCAGGCCCATGATGCGCAGATCCGCACACTTGTGGGGCCTGGAGACTCGGGCATCGTCCGCACTTATGGACGCCCTAAGCCTCTCGGCTAGAGCGTCTGCGGCGGGCCCACTGGCCGCTCCTGGGACCTCCAGCATACGGGCGCCCGTTGCGGTCACCCTGAGCCGGAGGCCGGAGGCGATACCCAGCTCCTGCAGGTTCACCGCCTCCTTTGCTTGGGCGAGCACGTCGCGGTACGACACGCCCCTTTTGACCGCGTCCGGCTGTAGTGTGACTACTACAGCCGCGGTTTTGGGGCGCGGAGTTTCGCCGCGGCGGCTCGCCCCTGCGCCGCTGTTTCTGGGCCTTCTTTGGCCGCTTTGGCCGCCCTCCGCCTCTTTTCTTTTCCCACCACCTGCCACTCAGACTCAGTGGCAGAAAGAGGGGCCGCAGACGGTGTCGGCTTTGGAGGGCGTTTCGCCACTGGTGCCGACGACGGAGCCGGTGCTGACGGTGGCACCGGGGCCTCTGCGCCTGGACCGCCCTTGCGGTCTTGGGCTTTGCTGAGCGGGCGCCCTCCTGGTCGGTCCGTTCGGCGCCGCGACAGGGGCTTGCTCGGCGGTCCCTCCTGGGTGGGGTGCCGCTGCAACCGCGGCCGCATAGGAGGCCTTTGGGCCGCTGGGGCTTCGACGCCGCGAGGGGGCGCAGGACCCTGCCCTCCAGGACTGAGAAGCGAGCCTGGAAGGCCGCCATCTCCTGACGGACTAGGGCCAGGATCTGGCTCTCAGCCGGCGCAGTCTGCGCCTGTTGCCTGGCCCCACCGCGCTCCGCCCCCTGCTCGCGCATCTTAGCGAGCTCCGCCCGGAGACTCCTGTTCTCCTCCACAAGAGACTCCAGGGCGGCCGTCAGACGACCCACCTCCTGCTGCAGTTTGGCCAGCTCGCTCACGGGAGCCCGGCCAGTTGCTCACCGCTGCGGCGGTGATGGAGGCGGTGGCGGCCTCAATGGCGCCGTCTTTGCTGGCCTTTTTTCTCTTTAAGGCCACCTGCCTGATGGCGGACTCCACCGTCTTCTCGAAGTCCGCCCTGCGCTCCCGGTCGGAGCCGATGGCCGACTCCTCCTCGGAGGAGGAGCTCCGATGAGCCGCTCCTCCGCCACCCCCAGAAGCCCTAGCGGACCCTTCGCTGACGGGCCTCCTGGCGACCTTTTTGGCCGAGGCCCCGCGACCACCAGAGGAGGACCCGGGGTCTTCCCTCCTCCTCTTGAGGAAGGCGTCGGCCCGGTGGTCCTTCTTGTTGCGGGGGAGCTTAAAACCCCCCGCATCCCCCTCGCTGGACACGGACTCGGAGTCCGAGTCCTCATCCCACCCCTTAGTTCTTCGTTTTGTTTTTTGTTTTATTTGTGTCAGAATCCATATAGTTCCCACGATCATGAGAGCAATTGTTCGTCCACCCCGGCAGTGGCCTCATACCGGGGCAAGCCTACATACTGTTGGGGGCGGCTGGCCCCAACAGGGGGGAGCGCTAACGACCGTGTCCCCCACGGCCATTCATCCCCTCGCCGCGCTCCCGAAACTTGGGATTGGGTGGTTTTTTATCATGAGGTGTCCTTCCTCTGGGCCGGGCGGTTAAGCCAAGCCCTCGGCGGCGGCATTATGCATGCCTCCGTCTGCTGTCCGGCCAACCCGGCTCAGCAAACCCGCCGAAAGGTTTGCTCTTCGTTGTACGAAGAGCAAACGACCACCGCTTTAGTGCGCCTGCACCTCCGGGGGCCGGCCGCATCTGCCATGTCCACTAGCGTGGACTGGTCAGAGCGGCCCTCCCTGGGTCCCTCTTTGTCTGGCCTCTCCCCTGAACCTTTCCGGCATGAGTATCTCTACCGGCAGAGCTTCAGGATCATTGAGGCACACAAGCCCCACCACGACGACAACGTGGGGACCCCCTCGGTGGGGAGGATTTAAAACCTGGATGTGGCATTTGCCAAATACATTGTTGTTTGGAATGTGTAAGATTCATCTACATAGTTTATACAAATATAAAAATCATTGAAAATCAATGTTAAAATTGAGTAGTAGGTGCCTTTTTAATTAATGCTTTCTTTAACGTAAGTAACAATACATCAAATCAGTTGGCGGTTTTGCAATGTGCATACGAAAGTTTAGTTACTGTGTGGCTTTAAAAATCTTAACCAGTACCATGAAACCATATACATTTTTTAAATATACCCAGGTTATGAAAATATGACTATGTAGGGTATACACAGCTCTTCCATAAATACTTTTTATTAATATCCAAGTTACCGAATATTCTTTTTTTTCTGAACGATACGTCATTCAGGTGAAAGACTGTGTATTGAATAAATTATGTATTTTTACGTGAAAACATTTTTAATATGTTCTTTCTTTTGTATTATGCCAGTACATATTCGCCTTAGATCATCGAATAGATAGAAAATAGAATATTATTTATAAACTATATTCCATGTTGGTTAAAACAACTTGAAAAGTTCCATAAGATTTCTTCTGTTTTCGTAAGTCCTTGATAATTTCCACACAAAGGACTTAACGTGAAATTAAGAAATAAGCTATATTGTGTGTTATCTCCACTTCTCTAGTAATAAGGGATTTAGCTACGAGTTCAGATTCACGCTGATCTTTGTTGCTTGGAAACCCATACTTTACGAAAGAATGTATGTGGTTTCGTGAATAATTTTTCATTATTGGTAGCTCATATGTTTCAAAACACTTATAGAAGTGTGAAAAGGTAATCCAGTTTAGCAACTAGAGGTACCTATTTCATATATTTTATTTTAACGCTTTTGACTTCAATATGACATTAAAAGCGTTAAAATAAAACTAAAACTGCACAGAATTACATTAAATCTAGCCTCATGAGGCATTTTATAATAACAAATTAAATTTTGCCCACCCTGAATTACCTGACCTCAAAAAAAAAGTATATGCGTCCACAGAGCTTTTCCAAGGTCTGCCAACGTTTATATTATCATTTATTAAAACCCTAACGTTCGCTCCGGTACCTGAAAGATGAAATTTTATAAGATTGGGAGCCTAAATGCCTATTCTAAGGTTAGAAACAGCATTTTATATTTGCATTTAGAGATTTTTGAAACAGTTTTATATTTAACCTGTCTGATAAGGACTCCGGTTTGCATCATTGTTTTTTAGATTTTCAACCTTTTTTGAATGAATGTGTCTTTTAAAAAGTTATGCATTAAGTACTGGACACGCATGGACTGTTATTAACACTGAAATCTGGTTTCTTCGAAATACACCATTTACGGACAGCCACAATAGTCGGTATTGTTGCCTTTAACAATGTATGTCGTCGGTATTTAACATGTACCGGGCTGTTTTTACACTTATTTCAACTTTGTTTGTACAGTATTTTTACAGTAATAATAACCAAATAACAAAAACAAAAACCTAATTGTTGGTTATTTTATATTATGTATCAGTTATTGTGATCGGGATAAATAAATAAATGTAGGACCGTATTTTGAAACACATTAGTTAACAAACTGAAAAATTATACGCGAGGGCCATATTCAAGTCTGCAAAAAAATACGATCACCAAAACAGTAATGCCTGCACAAACTTGGAAAATTCAGAAGATTTTATTTCATAAATTTCATGTTAGTTCGCAGCTCTTAGTATTAAGCAATTTAATCACTTCTCTAGTGAACTATGAAGATACGGCCCATACGAACTTCAAAGGCGTATACCTAGTTAATAGTTAAGTAGTCCCAACTTAGTTTTGCGCCACAAGAGGTTCGCTTTTTTCCCGTCCAATAGTCGTTAAGTAACACTAAGCACTGACTAAGTATGTTTAAGTAGTTAAGTACGACTACACAACTACTGCCTATGTGGGGAAAACGGTTTTAGGTGCTCTTGTTGTTTTACATTTTTGGCTGTTTTTTTTTTATCTTATGTCGTACATTGTACAACATTAAATAAATTGCGAACAGGGCAGGGCGAAAATAGTGATGCTACTCTTTGTAATATCTGTAACAGGCATGCTACTCTGAAAAAAATAAACTTGGATCATCTATTCTCTTATCAAAATTTCAACCATGGCCTGCAAAGGCTCATACAGAAGTAGCCCAGGGTCCTACCAGCTCTTAAACTTTAAAACCAGGTAGGTATATGGTATAATATGCTGAACCAATTTATATTGAATTCTGACATGGATATAACAGGAACGTTAATAAAGGGCATTTAAACCAATCAGTCCCAAGTATTTTATTCTAACCTAGATTAAAACAAAGAATAAGAAAAGCAACACCCACAAAAGTAATTACCACTTAATTCCCTACGATACACGTTTAATGGCATCCAATGATCATGATTTATGCGGTAAGCTAATAAAAACAGGCTGATTTCCCTGGACACTTGGCTTCGTTAGCTGGCCGTGTTGCAGCCGGCTTTCGTTTACGACCTATTGTCACCATAAATATACTGAGTTTCCTCTTAAAGAGCTCGTGTAAGGGTTGTTAAGATCGTGATAACTGAATTGTGCTTGAAAATGAGGTGGTGAGGAAGTTTTAGAATAATAATTTGAGTGATGACAAGAATCTTTAAATGGGTTAATTTTTGATGCTATGCCGATGGTAGCTGATATCAATGATCAGTACAATTTTTTTTTTTCTATTTACATATATATAAAATTACACTGTATACGAAACCATTTAAAGGGAAAATATGAAAAATGATTTTTTTTTGTGGTTGTCACACATAACATGTAAGTACAAAACATATAGAAGTAGTAAAGCCATTGCGTATTATTATAAAATTACTAAAATTTTCAAAACAATAGTAACTTTGAAGGTTTGAAAACTCATTAGTTTATTACAAACCCACAAAAGTCAGACCTCTGGTTTTCGGCAAAGCTAATCCCTAGTGACCTATAAAGGCTTAAAATTATACAGATACAGACTAATTTCTACTAAATATATAACTTTCGAAACCTAAATTAATATTAAAAGGTTATACTGGTTTGATGAGTTTGTATGTGTGTGTGGGACAGTCAGAATTACACATCATGGAATTTAGTTATTAAACCTATATTTTCGAGCAATAACTGTCTGTTTACTAGATTATTTAACTCTGTAAAAATCGGATAAACGCAAATCATTTCCCAACACCAAAAAACAATATACCAGCCAAACAAAGGCATTGTTTATATTATTTTCTGTTCAAAGGTTGCAACGAAACCCCGGAAAATTCCAAAGATTTTTGTACGACGATCAAAAGATGTTTGCCAACAAACAGTGTGGCTGACGAGTTCTGTCGCGAGGAATCCAATAAAGGAGTTCCTACGATTGGCTGACTCCACAAATTGGATTAATGGATTCTGTTCAGATGCAGCAGTGACAACTGAATCGTTCTTGCTTAGGGGAAAGTTTTCAACTCAGTTTTGTTAGTTAGGATTGCTATTTAATTTGGATTGCGATGCCTCGTGTGTGCGTTTTTGTTCAAAGAGTTTTATTGGCACAAAGTTTGCTGGCTGCTGAAATGTTTGGCTTTTGTATTTTTAATCCTTTTTCTTTTGTTGGGCAATGGTAATTTGGATAAGAATGAATGGATTTTTAATGTTTTCGAGAAAAGTGCGGGCTGATTAACATCATTGCCTCATACCGCATTTTATCTCGGTTGATTTAGGCCATTTTACGTTCATAGGTATATTTAATAGTTTATGACCTCTTATCATTTACTTTAGGTTGATCCTTTTAGTTCGCACTGTAATTAAATAACAGAAAATATTATTACAGTCCCTACGTTAACAGTGTACTTAGGCTGATAAAGTGGACAGCTAGGTAGACATAAAGTAAGGATTTGATTAAAATAGGTCCCTACACCGAGCTGGAATGTCTAATAAAATTGTACTAAATTCACGACGTAATAAATAGTGAAAGCTAGTTTGGAGACCAGTTGTCGTAGAGAAAATTCCACTATTCACAAAAATCTAAATCATGTTTTATCTTTATCAGTATGCGAAAGTACTGTAAAGATTGACAATTAATAAAGATCGTTAGTGCAAGTACTCGTAATTAGGAGCAATCTAATACTAAAATCTATCTTTGTTAGCAGTGGGAGTGAAAATTTCAAGTCGCATTGTAAAAATATCCTAACGACATTATTCCATCATCTGCCTAGCCTTTAAGGGTCGGCTTCCAGTTTCTCCGGATGGAGCTGAATACCGATATGTAAAGACATTATTTGTGATTTAAAATACTTAACAACCCTGGCCTAATTTCCAACGCTACAGGCACACAAGCCACATTACCATTACTTAACCCTAAAGGGCCCGCAACAAATTCTGCTTCACCTTCATTCAATGTATGAAATTCAATTTACAACTTGATCCGTTTTATCAGCTACCGAACAGATTAAGGATTACGCCATATTTTAATTACATGGGCATCGCATATTATCGTTAATAACTTGTGTATGTAAACAATTTTGGTTATTAATGTTTGCCGACATTGTTTACGGTTTTTATGGTTGAATACTAATGAGATTGAAAGCCGGGTTTTTAATGCTTTAGAGGTTCGTTTAATGGAATTTGTTTCTGTTGTGTTACTGTTTTTGGTGAATAGGTGAGCAGTGTTTGGCACTGCAAAATAGAATCAATAGAATTGTGTTGATGTCCATTGATTTGTACCTACTATTTACTGTAACTGCAAGTAAAGGAAGTAAGTTAAGTTTTAGAGCTAAAATATTGCGTGATGAACATACAATGAAATCCCAATAGTGACCCACTATAAAACAAACGTGCTAAAATATCCACAATCGCGTTCGGATTTAAATTTCTCTAAAATATCTCCCCGTTGAGGGGAAAGTTTCTGGGGCGGCCAAAGTGGCGTTTTATCATACAACTTATGAATGGCACCGCGAGGAGCGTTTAGCTCTGATCTATGGCAACATTATAGCATGGCCCGATGGCTCGCGCGATTTCATATGCCAAGAACACAGTGTGTGGCGGCTGCGAAAGATTGTCCATTTACTACGGCTATATTTGAACTAGTGCAAGATATGGCTTGAGACATAAAACCCGTAATAAGCATAATACCTACTGTCTCTGTTTCTAATAGCTAGCGGAATTGGTGCATATAAGTTTGAATTGGCGCAGCCGACAGATATGGTCCCTTTTAGGTCCAATGGAAGGACCGATGAGAAGTTATTGAGAAACTCCTTGGTCTTTCAAGATGTCCTTGCTATTAAAATACATCTACGACTAGGCTTAATTACCATCTCAGTGAGGAGCAGCTCCTTGGGGGATTTATTCAGCAGGTGGGTAACTCATATTGTTAAGATCTGCTGAAGCGGACTAAGTTTTAAAACCGACTTGAAGTGGAATGCTAAAGGACGCATGAGGAAACAGGTATAGAAATTTTTCTAAATATTTGGTACATCTTACAGAATCTCTTTTAGTAAGTATCGAATTTCTATCTTGAATACTTTCGACATTTTTATACGTGACAACTTTAATTGTTCATTTTCATTTAAAACTAGAAACATTAACCTTTTCAAGTTACAAACATGAAAAAGTGTATTCTATCTCCTCTTTCAAAACACATTGCTTTACAAATTCAAATACTCACCGCGTCTAGAATAAAAAAGTAACATTTAAGTAGCAAAACCAACATTTGTCGTCATTTGCAAGCAGATACTGAGATCTGATTCATATGAAACTCAGTGCTCAGTTTCACCCTGTTGACTTGGCCGTTAAATGAAAAGCGCTGTTTGAACTAAGAAGAACATAAAAAACGGTCAAGTGCGAGTCGGTCTCGAGTATTGGGTTCCGTTCTTTGAACACGTTTGCTGTATGTAAAATATTTATTTTATGATAATTTTCAGTATTTTTATAGATGCAACAATATTTAGCATATACGAAAATTCTGTGTAACTATCACGGTTCAGGAGATACAGTTACAGCCTGGTGACTGACGGACGAATAGCGAAGTCTTAGTAACAGGGTCCTGTGTTTCCCTCTGAGTATTGAACCCTAACCAATTCAAACCAGTTTTATCGAGCCTGAACCGCTTAGGACATCTTTTTGTGAAGCTAAGTTTATCCTTGTAAGAATTTTATTGAGGTGAAATACGAGGATGCAGTTATTATTACTGACTTTTAAAGGTTAATGTTGGACAGTTTCTTTGTTGAACAAGTTGTTTACGAAATGTAAGTAAAACGGTAAGACATGGTATTCCGTAGTTTGGATTGAATCTTCCTTTTTATAGACAATAATGTTGTACCTTAAAAAAAAACATGCGTTTTTCAAATACCATGGTAGGTTCTGGTGATATGAGACCAACTGTAACTTTGTCGATAGAAACTTATTTGAAATGCGTCATAATTATGGGCAACAAAGACTGAACAAGATTTTTTTAAATCAAATAAAATGATCTAATTTTACATTATACTTTACATATAATTTACATTTTTGTTTCAAAGCATACCTTGAAAGTCTCTCGGGTAATTTTGTAACAATCAAATGGATCATTGTGTAAATTATCACTTAACAGATATATGTCATTCGCTACAGTTGGTATCAATAACAATAATATGCAACTCCGTCGCAAAAATGTGTACTGTTACCGATATTGTTATATGTATTCAATCATATTGAGAAGATTATTCAATTGAAATCTCAAGAAAGAATCTGTTTACATATCCTCAAAGTGACGTAAGGAGAATGTTATTTTATAAACAAGCAAATACATGGGATTCCCCGTTAATAAGACGCAAGCGCATCGTGTTGTATCGGAAGCAGTCTTTGCGCGACTCTCGTTGAGCGCACATCGAGTTGGAAGAATATAAGAAGAGGAATTGGTGATTGATTGATAGTTCAGTTTATCCACAAAATGACATCACCGTACGAGAAGTAAGTTTTTTTTTTGTATCTTTTTGTTTTATAACTCCTTTTTGAACCAGACATTTAACTATAGCGATAACCAGCCGTATGCTTGCTGCTTCAAATACCGCCTAAATGATAAACTGAAAATTCTTCGGTTATAGTTAAAGTTAAACGGTGAAACTCGCCGTAAGTTTTAATAAAAAAATTCAGTAGCATATATTTACTGGAACTTATTGTATTTTATTCACACCGTAACTAATATATTTTCAATTTGAGTTTCGATTAATCCAGGGGAATCAATGAATAAATGTATGATTGGATGACTGCTGGATAGAATATCTAAAATAGAAAATGTTTGCTACCAAAAAGTTATTTTACATTGTGTTATAGTAAGTTCAACTCAGTCTTGCGCGCGGCCTTATGTGTGGGTAACCCTTGTACATATACAGTGACTTTGTGTGCGTGACAAGAGGTACAGTCGGGTACAAATAAATTTATTTAGGGGTTGTATACGGCTATTTAAAGAAAAACAGTTGATACGTAATTTAATGTTTATTTATTTATAATGATTCTGAATCGCTACTTGAAAAATAAATGATGAATTTTCAGATTCGCTACTCTCACCAAGGTCAATTATAAATTTTGACTACATGTCAAAATGTCTATAGTATTCTTCTTTTTCCTTTTGTACATGTCGACAAGTATTACCCAACACCCCTTCACCAATTTGACTTAAACGTTCATTTATGAGTTTCATTATTTCCGTCTTATTTTGGTCGACATTATGCGAAGCAATATAACTTTTAATAATTCCCCACACATTTTGTTTACATTATTATACTAGATTATACGTCTTTTTACATTCTTAGTCCACACTTTTATTTATTGTCCGCATACCCCGAGCTAGAAAATATGTAAGAAGTATTTAACTCATCTTAGATATTTCACCTCATTTATTTCTTAGATACTGTCAATGTCAATTTGAAAAACGTATGAGAAAATAATGAAAAACTGTAAAATGTAATAATAAAAAGCTTTGAATGTTTCATTTTTTGAAACGCTACCTGACTCCTTAAACATTTTCTCCGTGAAGAACTAGACATTTTCGTAAACGACTGTACCCATAACAAAAAGCGATAAGAACACGTCATGCTCGGACGACGTCACTGTCACACGAATGAAAGTTGTATATTTACAAGCCGACGCACACATAGGGCCGCGCGCAAATCTGAGTTGAACTATCTATAACACCGATGGGCCACAAACTACGAACAGCTTCTTATAAATATGTTTTCCAGTAGTTCCTGAGATTAGTAAAATCAATCTATGAACTTTCCAGTGAGGTATTATGTTCTTTTTACTTAATTCATCATCATCATCATCATCTCAGCCATAGGACGTCCACTGCTGAACATAGGCCTCCCCCTTTGATCTCCACAGATACCTGTTGGAAGCGACCTGCATCCAGCGTCTTCCGGCGCTTACTTAATTAATTATTCAAAAACACTCATTCTTAGTCTCAAATGCCCTTATTTTTTTTTGCTTTTGAAAGACTCACGTATATTATCTAATATGCTAATTAATTAATATTCAGACAATGAGTTGGTGCATTGTCTTTTGTATTGCATAACAAGGCATTATGTTTACCAACACACAAGCATCGGTCATCATCAAGTGTAAACAGGATTTCTGAAATACTGATTCGTTTATTTTGAAAACATTTTGTCACTTTTCCGGTAACACTCATACATCTTTCAAGACGTTGTTAAATAGTTCTTTGTAACCACTAACTCCGTTGTCATTTAAAAAACCAGTCTTAACCAGGGATATTGGGTTGCCCCTGTAAACTGAGTTTAGGAGGTCAGATAGGCAGAAGTTCCTTGTAAAACACTGGTACCCAGCGGCATCCGGATAGACTGGAAGCTGACACCAACATAGTTGGGAAAACGCTACGCAGATGAATCATTAATTCTGTTTTGTTTCAGCATCTACCCAAAATCTTACCAGTTTTGTTGCTTACTCACAAAGTGCTGCTTTTGTATACCCTTGAGAACAGGTTGCTTTATACTTGGATATATTAGTTTGGTACGTATACTTTTAAATAATAAGCCATTAACTCCATATTTCTTAAGTACATTTCGAGAGTTGTTAATGGTTGACTTAATTTAAGTTAGTATTTTTGTCTGAAATATGGATCCCTCTGAGGCTAAAAGCGTCCTAAATGCTTTTCCATTATGTAATTTTCTTTATGTCAATGCAATTTTTACATACATTTATGATGACATACTTATAACAATGGGAGCGGTTTATTTTATGACTGTTAGCATCTAGGTCATCGGAAATGATCATGAATATTTTTTCCAGATTCTCAACTTCATAATCACGCTGTTTTTTATTGGAACTTTAGCCTTTTTGGCAGTGTACACGCATGGATTCCGTTACATATACACGAAACAGAATGAAAATGGTGAAAATGTGCCCGATGAAGACTCTATGGATAGTTCCAAGTTAAATTCCACTGTGGCAATCATTGTTTTGGTCGGATGTTTGAATGTTGGTTGGTTTGTGATGAATATTGTACTGCTTGTTGGACTGCACAGGGTACGTATTTTTGTTTTTTTTTTAATGCCTACAATTTAATGTTGCCTGTTTTATTTATGTTTCTAAATGTTAATAGTGTGAATGTAAAAACATAATATTAATACGGATGGATAACATTTGTGATGATAAATCAGCTCAAAGTATAGTTGAAGTGTCCAACCCTCCTGTCAAATCTAGAGTGTAACTATGTATTTTAAATAGTACCGTGAAAATATTAAGCCAAGTAAATACTTGAAAAGTCCTAACGCGTTTATCTAAAATACATGTTTAAACCAGTGTTTGCATGTAAGACAGACCAGTAGTTCCACTTAAGACTCAGTTCATTTAATAAAAGTACCAAAAGCACATTTCTGAACGGTGGCACGAAGCGGTGTGTTCCACATTATCTACGGCCACAATAAATGTACGTTCTATTTGACTTACTTGGCTGGCAAAATGCCAGTTTGTACAAAATTACACATAGGTATTGCCAACTTGTTCCATGATTTTTGGACAGGACTTCCTTTTAAAAATTTGAAAGAAATGCTTTGATCAGTCTTTTGTAGTCCACATTCAGTTTCTTTGTGCTCGTGACTAAGTAACAGTCGTATAGATCGATCGATCCTAAGGTAAAGCAACGCTTGATGCGGCCGGTAAGTGAATGGGGGACCGACTTGTTATGGCGAGTTCCTCCGTGTTTTTTGAGGACTGGAAGCCAACCCCAACATAGTTGAGAAGAGGCTAAGCAGATAATTCAATTTCTTTGTATTGAATGTCAATAAATACCTTTTATTGAACATTTTAAGGAAAATAATCAATCGGGTTTTCGGGATACCTTTAGAATATTCTAAATGACAGACAGGTAGGAGGTACAACTTCTCATATCAAAATCCAAACTTATAAAATGAAATAAATCTCCTATCGATAAACCTAGCTTAGTAAGTTACTAACTTGAACAACATTAGCAAAATGAGTTCAAAGTTTGCAGTTGGCAACATCCCTCGGGCCCCGCACTTTATACGTCCCACATACAGTTAGTTTATACATCCCAAGTCATCTACTGACCTAGGAGATCGCCTATTAGTAGTTACGTCCCTTCCTCGAAGATGTAAATAATGGGGAGTAAACACAGATAATGTTTTGGGTCAAGAAAATATATTTCGGAGTTTGATAGTTTATAAGCTCCTTGGTTGCGAAAATATCCAATTAATTTAATAATAAACTTGCTATTTGAATGCAACTATTTTTGCTCAATTTACCACCTCATTTTTAGGGTTCCGTAACCAAAGGGTTACGGAACCCTAACGCAACGGGACCCTATTGTTTTCGCTCCTCTGTCCGTTCGTTGAAATTTTCACAGATGATGTATTTTTTATGCCGCTATAACAACAAATACTGAAAACTAGAATAAAATAAATATTTTGGGGGGCTCCCATACAACAAACGTGGTTTTTTGTCTGTTTTATAAATAATGGTACGGAACCCGTCGTGCGCGAGTCCGACTCGTACTTGGCCGGTTTTTTTGATTCCAGCAAATGGTGTACCTACTCAAATAATGCCTGTATCGAAATCTTTCACAGTACCAAACATATTATAAATAATCACACCTTCACATTTTCTTTATTCTATCTAAAGCTAAGTTTTCTTAAGCTCATGTTACCATTCTGCTGATTTCAGAAACGCCCTGGTCACATAAAGTTGCATGTGTGCGTGGCGACAATAAGACTTGTACTGTCCATTGCGGGGGTATTAATATATGGAGCCCACACCACTAACTCTATGTTAGTTTGCTGTATGGAAATCGGTAAGAAATTTGTCATTTAATAGTAATTCTAGAAAGACAAGAATTGACTGAGAAATAAATTAACAGAAGATATAACTATGTATAGAAAATATGTCGATGCAAAAAAAGTAAAAAAAAACAGTATGTTTACAAGAAAACTGAAGATTGACGAGAGAGAGAAAGAGACAGAGACAAAAAGTATTCAAGGTACTAAAATCAAAACTTTAAACTTTATCTTAATACTCAATGTAACTTTACATGAAGGTAATGAAGTAGTTTTCATATACCTACGTTGAAATAAGACCCAAACTTTGCACTCCACGGCTCTTCATAACGAGCCAACTTATAATGGTTAACGTTCATTGTTCTATCTCAAACAAGAAATATAAATACGTAATAGTGAGGAAAAGCGGTTGGCTATTTTTAGTGCTTTATCCACCCGAACCCTTCCCACAATATTTCTTCGTATTCACACTAGCGAATTTTCTGTGCAGCTATGCTTTGTACAGGCATTACATCGAATACGAACAATCACAAACAATTGAAAACTACTTAAATTACAACTTAGAATGGCAGAATATTTCTTCTCGGAATGTCACAATACAAATACTATGTGAGTTTTCCTCACGCGAACTAACGCCCAATTTCACCAACAACATAAAATCAGTTTTCTTAAAACAATTGTTTACTATGAATATTCGCTTTCAATTTAAAAAAGTAAACAGTTGCTATAAGAAAAACGGGCGTCTATGTTGTCAGTGAACTTGGGCCTAAATTCTGTGTTTTCCGATGTGTTTCAGCTCTATCAGGATACTTCATTCTCCTATACTACGTGTACGCAGTACAACTGGAACGAGAACAAACCACTTTACGCCAGATCAAACCAGAAATCAGACCAGTATCGCAAATTGTCAGAGATGTCATCTTTAACTATCCTCAAGCTATTGACAAGGTTACGTTAACTAATAAAGATGAACATTCAACCGTCTAAGATTAACTAACGATAGGATTTTTGTGGCATTTGGCTAAAACATCTGATAGTTTAACTATGGTTCCAAGAAATCATGAGTGAAAAGTATAAAATAAAATGCTAATGTAATTAATTAGAGGTAGGTATAGAGGGATAGAACTGTTTTAATGTATTATTGTTTTGAATGTAAATTGTATGTGAAGTAGTCTAATGCGACATTTTTTTTTCCTTTATTTATTGTATTGCACTTGAAGTAAAAATAGGTTTTGAACTTGGAAATAACTGTGTAGACAAGTGCGGGGAATAAGTGTTTTTTTTGTATTTGGTGTAATTAATAGAAATATTTGTAAATACATTTATTTTCTCAAACAATTACATAATTGGTAAGATTTATTACTTTTATTTATTTTTCTAACAAAACGATAAGCTCCTGATAGGCTATCAGTAGTAAGTGAAAATGGCCATAACATAACATGGAGTTAATAATTTCGTACAATTATTTGGCTGGGGTATAAAACATCGACACTGTTTTAACACTAAAACTTGAAACGCAAATCATTCTAGCTCTAAGTGCTACTAACGGTAACGTATTCCCCGAACGGTTGCAACTATGGCCTACAAAAGTGCATGCACAAGAGAATGCCTTGAACCGGATGAAACCAGATGAAACCGCCTCGAAGGAGGCAACAAAACTGATTTAACTTTTGCCGTAATAGTTTCTGCGGCAGGCTCAGGTCACCGATACGTGTATTTTGAGGAACGAGAATACTGCGATAAACAGGAAATTTATAATTTTATTTATAAAAGTAATTTTAATATCTCCAAAATATTACAAGAATTCAAAATGAAATTGTTTTATTTTCCTAAACATTGAGACTCGTCATTAGAAATTGTAAATAGGTTAATTGAAATTTATAAAAGGTGCGCGACAAACACTCGAAACGGTATAAATAGCATAAAACTAGGTTTTAAACAAGCTGACAAGCTGAAATTATAATTTAGTTCGTTATTATTACCAAGTTGTAAAAATTATAGTAAGAAAGTGTGAATACAAGCAGGGACGAAACGCTTTACACTAAACGAGTTATTTTTCTTTTACTCCAAATATTCTTCATAACATCTCTACAGGGAAAAAATACGAGGTAAATGAGATTATCTCGATAAAAAACCCTTTTGTTACATCGTTACGTCGGCATAGTCCCATGGTGCATTCTCTTCGGAATACCAACTATTGCAACAAAGATTGTAACAACTTCCTACAACTTTACAGCTTAATCTGTCTTAAGTGACTTTGATCGATGATACAGTTCGTGCATTAACATAAGTATTAAGTTTTGTGGTTTTGTGTTTTTAGGCTGTTTTTTTTTACTTGAAGAATACATATTTTTTATGAAGTTTGTCTGAATGTGAAAATTATCATACTTGTAAGGACCAAGTTGGAGGTACGTGGGGATATTAAGATTATTAGAATGGTTGTCAAATAGTGTTGCTTTTATCCGATTTTTCGTGGAATATTTAATTACTGTCAACGGAGGATGATGATGATCTAGTGGTCACATGTGCTTATCTAAGCATATGTGACGTGTGTGTGTGTGTGTGTGTGTAAATACGAAATTTACACCAAATATGATATATTTGGTGTAAATTTCGTATGATATATTTGGTGTAAAGAACTAAACTATCACCATATAATCATCATATTATCTAAACTTTACACCAAATATATCAAATATGTCATATTTCTGGTATAATTATTTATTTTAATAATCTATGGAATTGGCATTAACAAGCGAATCTGTTTTACAATTTTAATCTACCAAAATATATATCGCATTTCTATGTTATCATAATACACGGTGTACATTATTAAGCCCTTTTCTGACATATTTGTAATAAAGCGGCTTTATGAAGCCTCGATAATCCCGCTGTATAAGTTGACGAAGGACGATGCCAGACCAACCGTGGGAATGTTAGCTTAAACCCCGTTTGGAAGTTTGACCTCGTTTTATTTTATTACTGTATCTATTTTTATGAGTATCGATATAAATATTATGTGCCATTTATATAGAATTTTGATTAATTATATTACTTTTTTGTTCTAAAGTTCCGAGTGTCAGTCTCGTAATTGTATGTATATGATCTTTTTTAACAAGCTTTGTTAAATACTATCTTTTGCCAATAGCATCACGACTTTTTTATAAAATACAAACTAAAATGTCATTTTTTACGATAAAAGCAACACATCTGAACAATCTCTCATCACAATCGCAAAAACCATCGCCAAGTTTGGTAGAAAAATGAAAACTTACAAATGAGTCATTGTTTCGTGGTGGGTACGTATGCTTTTATTGTTTCAGTGTAATTGAGTAGGCAAGGCAAAGTTCCCCGAGCTCATTTCGTGGCCCCATTGTTAAAGTTGCGGTCAGATCGCAGACCTATTGTTAAAAAATGCGCCCCTTTTTTCTCTCAAAAACTGCGCACGCTGTCGCGTAGAATAACTAGAGGAATGCGATCATTAAAGCTGTTTTTTCGCTTTGAGTAAACTTTCGCTAAGTGTTAATGGAAGAATGAAATCGGTTATCTTGGCGAAGTTGTAAGAAAATCACACTAGAAGAAAAAAGTAGCCTTCTTCTCCTAGTAATTTATAAAGCTGCATTGACATAATTGGGGATAAAGAATTACTTGATAATGAGCGACTATAACGATGCTAATAGCTATAAACCTACGTCTCACTTGATTGCTATTTTCAAAGTAATGCTAGCCGAAAATTTATTTGATTTATATTTTTGATTTACAATGAAACAATAGCGAATCTGTTTCTGACTTTCAGTCTGTAGTTACATGAAATGCCTGTAACTTCAACATTGCAATATCAATCAGTAGGAAAGCTTGCAACAAAGTTCACAAACCATTGCTTGATGTTGAACATAAACTTTCTAGTTTACAGCACATACTTAGTTGTACACCATGACAATTGCCGTATGAAATAAACTAAGAAATAAAATGTTCCTAGTCATTTCACCGTTGTGTTATTTTACGAAATAATTGGTGAAACGGGACAACTACGACTGTTGTAATTTGTAAGTTGTACAAAAACGGTTGAATTACATGTAGAGTTTTCTAAGTTCGTTTACAGAGAGTAACAACTTTGAAACATAAAAAAATTTAATAATCTTTTATCTTTTTTAAATCTACTAACGCAAGAATAAGCTTTATTTTTATCTTTATAAAGGCAAAACATCGAGTTAACAGGTGTTCAGGATGTCTAGAGCTGGGAATGTTCAGCTTTCGCAATGACTCAGCAAATCTCCCTGACATCTCCGTGACTGGGGACTTAAGATTCGAGTGGAATGGTCCAAGAGCCAGGAGCTTAACTTACTAGACATCGGGTATCCAAAACATGATTTTTTAAGCCGTTTGTTAGTGGTTCGTAACATGTGTCAGTCTTAATGTAATATTTTGAGAGCAGCATGCTAAATGCTGCTATCGAATATTTCAGTTTTTTTTGTTTTCAGTGCTCAATTATTGGTTTTTAGACTCGCAAGTGCGTAGACTGAATACCTGTATCAAAAAAAGAAATCAGAAGCCTGTGGCTACATGACAGTGGCAGGAAATGTGCAATTTTGATTTAACATAATTTTTGATAATACATGATTATTGGTAATAGAATGATTACATCACAAAAAAAACTTAATAGCCTATAATTCCAAGATTTGACCTTGCGACTTAATTATAGGCGTTGCGATACAAACTCTGATCGGAAATTGGATACGCCTTAATTGGATAGATAAATTCATTGAAACCATTGGTATTGTGGGTATCAACGTTCGGTAGTAAATTCGAAAATCATGATAGAAGTTGGTATATAACGAGCATTGAAGGATTATGCTTCAGATAAAATCTGAAAAATATTGGTTTTATATTATTTAAAAAGGTGTAGGTATTTATGTAAGTATTGAAAGATAAACAAAAATTATAATAAAAATAGCCACACCATTTTTTCAACTTTCTTATGTAAGGTTTGTATAGCCCCGCTCAGAACCGATTCGATTTCTCGGTCTGCCGAAGCAAGATATTTAATTTATTCCCTTCAAACTGTCCGTGTCTGTGCTCACAGGTCTCTTGTACGTGACATTACACAGCATTGTTTACTAGGCAACCGATAAATTGGTTCCGCACAACTATTGATATCCAGTAGATCGAGAAAAAAAAGAGAAAGATAATACCGTTAATACACTCCAGGGCGTGAGCTTAGTGTAACCTTTACATGTATACAATATCTACAGTTCAATAAAACTACATTAGTACATATTTTTTCCCTCACTTTTAACGTCACTTTATGAAAAATATTCTTAACATTCATAAATTAACAATCAATAGTCCGGCTCCCGTATTTCTTCAAGTCTAGGGCAGCTAGCTAATTCTGCACGATCCTTTTCCCAGTAAACGTGTGTCGTGAACAAGGCAATTTGGATAAAATACGCCGAAATAGTATCATAACAATCAAGAGCCCCTTAGAGAACGTTTTATACATAAAGAAAAAATTAACGACACCACAAATCATGGTCAGTCTTACATAATAAAACAAACCTATTTATCTGGAAAACCTCTGTACCTCAAATAAGAGTGGCCATAATAAAAATTTATAGGCAATTTGTGGGGTGAAATACAGCTACCTTACTCCCGTCTTTGTTTGGATAATGAAAGTTTTCGGAGCCAAATACAAAGACAGAATAAGGTAAGCGTGGGCTGCCGGAATTTGCTGGGGCTTCTTTAAGCCATTGTACTTACATTTGGGGTAAGCAGAATGCTACCTTGAATTCAACTTAACGGATCTGTTACAAGAACAACAAAATGTTCCTTTCAATTAATTTCCACTTAAAGTCACAGACAACGACAGTGTAATGAAAACCCACACAAGCAAAATTGAACGAAGTACGCCTCAATAAATCTGTCATACACCAAAGAAAATTCATAGTAAAGCCCCCGTCTTAACTCGTCACTTCAGAATAAAACTCTTGCCAGTTGTACAAATAAGCCTTAAGCTCTCAAAGCTGCTCGAGCCTGGGTAAGGCTTACAGCTCGCCAATAGTACCTACACAAGTATTGTCAACTCGTAAGCTGATCCCATCAAGCCTATTCTAGTGACCTAGTTCGCTCAATTGACCCAACATTTCGCAGCGACGATACGGTTCATTCTCGCAAAGCAATGGACATTTTCAAAATTGAAATGTGGCCAGCTCACACGTCATGCTATGTCAGGAATTTAGTACGTGCGTCAGTTTGAATGGTTTTTGCAATAATTGTGTAGGATATATGATTTAAAGTCAACAAAAAACTGGTTGGCTAGAAAATATTTGCGAAGATTAAGGGCGTCAAATAGAATAATTGCCTATTATTTGTAGGATCTATTTTTAATTTGACTAGAGTTCATATAAAATAGAAATCAATTTGCTTGCTTTAACCTTAAAATGTTAATCATGCCTCCATGATGTTACTACTTTTCCCGAGAAAACTCATATATTTTGCATAATCGTCTTTGTCATCTCAACTCTGTGCTACCTAGAAACTGTGTAAACTCTTCAATCCTTAGACGATATTGAAATTTCTTATTTTCTTTTTAAAACATTGTTTTTTTAAAGTTCACATTCGCTTTTAAAGTAGGTAAGTCAAAATATCTCTTTAAGATTCTTTCCTTGCCTTCCAAAAGTGTCACACGCTGAATATGCACATTTTTCAAGGAAAGGATTTATCTCCTCAGCGGTTGCTATGACAACCAGTTTTTTCCCTTGCATTCAAGATTATTTCATTTAGTCCCCCATGTTCAGCCATTTCAATCTATTATGGGGTAGCTTCCGGGTTGCGCGGGGTTGTTTGTTCATCCTTTTAACTTTGTTCTGGGTTTGATGGTTTCTTCAGTTTTATTTGCTTTTGTTTGAATTTCATGTTTTTTGCATGTCTTTTTGAGGCAATGCTTTTATATCTTTGGACCTCTGATGAAAATTCATGTTTATTATTGATAGCCTTACCTAACAGGAACGCCTCAATTAAGTCCTATCAAAATCTATTCAACTATGCATTGCATCACAAACTTGCATCTCCCAACTAAAACAATCTCTATTCTATTTTCTGTATAACAGATGGCGTTGCTCTCAGAACATTGAACAAGTTTTGGATCTTATTATGTCGCGCCATTGAGCCCGATCTTCGGCTTTGCACGTCCAATTTCTGTCTCAACTCCTCTCACCGCACTATCAGGATAAGTTTCTCGAGTTTCAGCAGGTTTGTAAATGAGTATAAAATAGAGGGTATGTGATCTCGTTAAGAAAGGAATTTATGCAGGTACGTTTTGGACAACGTTTTTTCTGGTGAAGATATTTTAAATTCAAGACCTTTAAGGGTCTCAGATCTTTGGCAAAGGTTTGCGCATCGTCATAATTAAAAAAAAATGTTTATTCAAAGTAGGCTGAAAAACAGTACTTAGGTATAGAACCTCAGAATTACAAGAGACAGTCCCAGAAACGCTTACACTTTATGTGTTACTTGTAAGAAAATATACTCAAGTTCTCGAAGAAGCTACACATTTTTATTATTTTTATACAGAAATCACAATTTTTCAAATACACGACATCATTACTCTAGTCCAAAATGCAGAGTTCATGACCAAGATCGTTAAGACATTTCGATCAGTTAAACGATCGTTTAATAGCCATCCCGGTGAATGCAGCGAATAATTTGGTCCAGTTGAATTAGAAAGCAGGCAATTTACCCGAAGAGGTAAATGTACTGTTGCCGCTTGGAATTCGTGTGTCACTAAAACACCGACTATTATGCCTTCCGTACGGAGATCAATTACTGAAATTAAGAAAGCAAAGTTAGAGAAGAACAGGTAAAAGTTCATAGGAAAGACCGAATTCTTTACCACGACTTATGATTTAACAGTAAAATACCTGAACCGATGTCGGTAACGAAAAGATGAATATTGGAACTTGAAGCCTTGATTCTTATTCGCTGGGTTATGCTCGCCCAAACCAGATGAAATCGCTAGCAGTAGATAACTAGAACCAAACAATTGAAGACCTTGAATCATTGTAATATTGCAACAAGAGGCAAGGTACTTCTCAACAATAGTATAACCCAACTATTTAATTATCCTCCCAAGACGTGAATGTTCAATCAAAACTTTATCTCGGCACAGGTGTCATAAGTTGGGCAGTTTGTAACTTTGCTCGTTTGCCTGCGCTATGGTCATCATAAGCCTGTGTGGGGACTTATAATCTTGTTATGGCACTTAATTACTGTTTTGGGATCTTTGGTGGGTATGTCTAAATACAATAGTTGAAGTAAACGGTTCGGTGTTTTGTGTTGGAGAAGTGGTAACTATCGATATTCAAATATTGAGCATCTATTGGGCCGCTTGGGTTGGATTCTTGAGTTAAAATGTTGTTCTTCAAATGGGTGTTTGAGTACAGTGGTAGATTTTAAGTCTGGCTTATATCAAATAATCCTATTCTGTATCAAAAGTATACGTATAAGTATGTACCTACGTGGTGGAATATGATGTAGTAGTATAAAACAGCATTTTAGCCCAGTTATTTACAACCAGGTTTTTATAACTCCATAGTGAACAATAAAAATACAAATTTTATATCATGCTTTACTGCCCGTAACGGTTTTAAATGTATTCATTTTATTCACACACTTGCATGATACTGCTTGTTTTGGCGTATAACAATTCAGCATTTTATACAAAACGGTTTTTGAAATGTATCTATAAAAAATATCTTTCCATTGTTTCCCTAGCTTTCTACTAATTTCAGTAATTCGTTTTCAATTAAATATTGCAATGTTTGCATATCAAAAAAATATTGGCATCCATCAAAAACATAATTGTTTTAAAATGAAATATTTTTTTAAAAAGTATAACAATAGGTATGTTATAAAAAAAATCGATCAACAATTTTTCCTGTTCTGCATTTTATTAAAGTATTGTTTATACAGAGGTACCTATATTGGTTTAAAAGATTACGGTTTACAATTTGTGTATGCAAAACATTTTAAATTCGGCACCCCTATCTCTAGGTCAATAAGCAATAACGAACACGACTACACGACACTGCACTTACCATTCCATTTTCTCCTAGGATAATATTCATCTACTAGTACTGCACGCGGTTTCACCCGAACTTTCACCTTATGTTATAGCGTTTATTTATTTTCTAACATATTGTTTAGGTAAACACAGATTTAAATATTATTGTTAAAAATAAATCAAAAGCAAACCCAGAGTTTGAGACATATACTGTTTTTTTTTTTATATTCATGAATTCAATATTTCTTAATTTTCCTTTTTGAAATATTTTATTCGAAGTATAATAATTGAGTAGGAGTCAAAAGTGAAAATTGTACAGAAATGTCCTAAATTATAAGTTCAAAGGACTGCGCGATAACTGAGAGACAGAAACTACACCATCACAATAGAGATTTTCCTAAAAAGTTTCTTTACAACAAACACGAAACCAAAGCCACGATTTTATACCTAAACATTCGTGGTCAAATAGTAAATCGTCGTATTGTCAGCAGCTTAAAGACAGAAAGACAAAAGTATGGCCCCGGGCCGTTGTCAGAATAGTTGCAACTGCACTGCGCTAAACAAACTTGACGTTCGGACGCTTGCTCTAGCCACCAGATACAAAGCCGTATAAATAAACTACCCTTTTTGACTTTACCCTTTTTGACTTTTGTGTACTGATGGTCTCAGCTAGGTATAAGTACTATAGCGAATAAAGCGCCAGGGACCCGGATCTCGGCAATTTACTTAGCTTTAAACTTGTGTTTATTTGGCTCGATGGCAGAAGTGACAACTTCTGTTGGATTATATAAAGCAAAAACTAATACCCCTAACTTTCGATAACATTGTTCTTTGTTCTATCTGAACAATCTACTGTTTATTTAACTCTACACACACTGCGTCACGGGATCTTGTTAGACGGACGTATTGCTTCCAAGTACCATTTAAAGTATAGAATAAATATTTCAATATCAAATTAGTATATTATTTCTTTTAATCCCATACCTCCTATAGGTTATGGGCCCAGTGCGAAAAAGGACATTTAGTAGTGAGAACATTCAGTAGTGCGTAGTGACAGTAAAGTGCATAGTTGTAAATAAAAATAAAGTTGTGACAATGGAAAAAGTGAAAAGAAACATTAAGCCTTTTAATGGAGAAAAGTACAGTGTATGGAAATTTAGAATTCGTACACTGCTTTCAGAGTTAAACTTGCTCAGTGTTATTGACGAAGAAATTCCTGGAACGCGATCCGCTGAGTGGGAAAAGAATAATAAGGCAGCCAAAAGTATTATAGTCGAATATTTGGCGGACTCATATCTTAATTATATTAATGAAAATGGGACTGCTCAAGCAGTTTTTAAACATTTTGACGCGATCTATGAAAGGAAAAGTGTAGCAACTCAATTAGCGCTGAGAAAACAATTATTGGGATTAAAATTAAAAGCCGATATACCCTTGATCAAACACTTCTCAACATTTGACGATCTGCTGACAGAATTATCAGCTGCTGGAGCTAAATTAGAGGAAACGGACAAAGTAGCTCATTTATTACTTACTCTCCCGAATACATATGATGGCGTTATCACTGCAATTGAGACACTATCTGAAGAAAATATCACTCTCGGTTTTGTAAAACTAGACTATTAGATCACGAAGTAAAATTAAAAAACGAGAGTCGTGATACCAGTTTAAAGATACTCCATGTTGAAGAAAAATATAATAAAAACAGATACAATCGCACAAAACAAAACTATTTGAAGAATACAACATTCAAGAAAACAAACAAACAAAAATTTGTGAAATGTCATTACTGTGGACGCAAAGGACACAAGAAACAGGATTGTTTCTATTTCAAAAGACAGACAAATATACAAAACAATGCCCCAGAAAGGACAAGACAAGTCCAAACTATTGCCCTGCAAGAGGGAACGACCTCGAATTCTTCTTTTTCAGGATTTGCGTTCATGACAAGCGCATACCATTATGAAAAAGACCACTCGACAATTAAATTCCTATTAGATTCAGGAGCGTCTGATCACATCACAAATAGAGATGATCTCTTCACATCGTTTGAATGTTTAAATCCTCCTTTAAAAATTTCAGTAGCTAAAAACAATACATTTATTTCAGCAACTAAAAGGGGAAACATAAATCTTATCAGTCAAACAGGAGTGCAAGGAATACTTACAAATGTATTGTTCTGTGCCGAAGTACCATATAATTTAATATCGGTATCAAAGATGCAGCAAGCAGGATTCACCATAATATTTGATGACAAAGGCACACAAATTACAAAGGAAGGTAAAATCATCATGAAAGGTAAGACATTGAATAATCTTATAGTTCTAGAGTTTAAAATACCAGTAATAAAAGGGGAATCCGCTTCCCAAGCATGTTATGTTAATGAAAATAAATATGAATTATGGCATCAACGCCTAGGACATATAAGTAAAACTAAATTCCTGCAGTTAAAATGTCATAATATGATTGATGACTTAGATGAAATAAATACCGTAACTCCAAATGATAAGTTGTGTGAAGCATGCATAAATGGGAAGCAGACTCGCCTGCCTTTAATAAAGTTAAAGACAAAAGTTACATTAAACGCCCTCTGTTTATTGTGCATTCAGATGTTTGTGGTCCTATAACACCTCCAACAATAGATAACAGAAATTATTTTGTTTTATTTGTTGATGAATACACACATTATTGTGTGGTGTATATGTTAACTTACAAATCAGAAGTGTTTACAGCTTTTAAAGACTATGTCGCTAAAAGTGAGGCTAAATTCAATTTCAAAGTAGTAAATCTTTATAGTGATAACGGTGGTGAATACTTATCCACCGAAATGAAAACTACTGTAGAGAAAGAGGCATAAGCTATCATTTAACAGTTCCTAGGACCCCACAGTTAAATGGTGTTGCAGAACGTATGGTTCGCACAATAACAGAAAAAGCTCGTGCTATGTTAAATGGCACTAAAGCATCAAAACGTTTTGGGGAAATGCAGTTTTAACTGCAGTTTATTTAATAAATATTACGCCTACGAAAGCTTTAAGTCAATCAAAGACACCATACGAGATGTGGCATGATAGGAAACCAAGCGTTAAAAATCTCAGAGTTTTCGGTTCAACTGTATATGTTCATAATAAAACCAGTAAAACAAATTTGACAATAGGTCGTGGAAAGGAATACTGGTAGGTTATGAACCCAATGGTTATAAAGTTTGGAATACAGAATTCGAAAAATATGAAACTGTAAGGGACGTTGTAATTGATGAGACTAATTTTATCGAATCTAGGCCTTCATTACGACCTGAACGGAGTAATAATACATATTCCCAAGACGAAACTGATAATGACTCCGTAACAAAATCAGTGTCTTATAAGTCTCATAGTTCTGGCCCTAAATCAGATAGCTCTCAATCTGATGAATGCAGTACAAGTAAAATTCGAAAAATCGGTAGTCATGAAATACCGAATGAACCTGAAAATGAATCTGAGAGTAGTTTGAAACACAAAAATCAGGATAAACCTGATGAATTTTTAAATTTACGAAGAAGTGAAAGACTGAAAACATGTTCGCGTAAATCATATAATGAAAATGACTATGATGTCTATAGTGCGTTATCCATCACAAGTAATATACCAAAATCATTAAATGAAATTAAATCTCTGAACGATAGGAATCAGTGGGAAAAAGCAGTCAGAGAAGAACTCAATTCTCTTAAGAAAAATAATACATGGACATTAGTACCAAAACCATTAAATAAAAATATTGTAGACTGTAAATGGATATTCACTATTAAAAATGACGTTTCAGGTCAACCTTCAAGATATAAGGCACGTCTTGTCGCTAGAGGTTTCAGTCAAGAATATCTTAGTGATTATAATGAAACATTTGCACCAGTTGCTAGAATAGCAAGCTTTAGATTCTTAATTAGCTACGCAAATCAATATAATTTACTGATTCATCATATGGATGTAAAACAGCATTTCTAAATGGTACACTAAAGGAAGAAATCTACATGAAAGTTCCTGAAGGTGTAAAATGTAAAGATAATTACGTATGCAAATTAAACAAAGCTCTTTATGGCTTAAAACAATCAGCTAGATGTTGGTACGAAACATTTGAACAATGTCTCAAAGAAATAGGTTTTCAGAACTCCCCAGTAGATAGGTGTATATATATGAAAGGTAAAGGAGACATTTCTAAAAATATTTACGTAATCTTGTACGTCGATGATTTAGTTATAGCATGTGCAGATTTGCAAACAATGAATAATTTCAAAGCATATTTAATGACTAAATTCGAAATGACCGACTTACACGATATCAAATTATTTTGGGCATTAAAATAGAGACACCATGATAAAATTACTTTAGACCAAAGTGCTTACATTAAAACCGTTTTGAATAAATTTAATATGAGTGATTGCAATCCTATAAACACACCGATGGAGCTTAAATTAAACTATGAAGCTCTTAACGCTGATAAGAAGTGTGACGCACCATGCCGTCACCTGATCGGTTGTTTAATGTACATTATGCTTTGTACGCGTCCGGACTTAAGTACATGCGTAAATATTTTAAGTCGGTACACAAATAAGAACAATAAAGAATTGTGGTTATGCTTAAAGCGAGTTTTAAGATATATCAAAGGCACAATTGATTTGAAGTTAACATATACAAGAAATAATTACAATAACATCCTAAGTGGATATGTCGACTCAGATTGGGGTGGCCACGATTGTAATGATAGGAAAAGCACTACTGGATATGTGTTTAAATTATTTGATCAAAATACAATTACATGGTGTACAAAGAGACAAACATCAGTAGCGGTCTCGTCTACTGAATCCGAATATATGGCTTTATATGAAGCTGTTAAAGAAGCATTATGGCTTAAGTCTCTGGCAGAAAGCATAAACTTAAAATTAATAAGCCCATTATTTTATATGAAGATAATAACGGATGTATTAGCATAGCTAATAATCCAACAAGTCATAAAAGGTCCAAACACATAGATATAAAATATCATTTCTCTAGAGAACAAGTTGAGAAAAATGTAATAAAATTAAATTATATTTCCACAGGTAACCAGTTGGCAGACTTGTTGACAAAACCTTTACCAGTCGTGTCTTTTATAAGACTGAGAAAAGGATTGGGTATAGAATAAGTTTTAATTTAAGTACAATTTCATTATGAAATGGTCTGATCAGGTTTTCTGGGTTTTCCTGATCCTGTGCAGCAAATGTTGGACCATTATTGTACAGTTGTCCCAGACCTTACTTGGAAGTATAATATGTTACGTCGTATTTATAAGTTGGTATTCACTTTGTAATGTTGAATTGTAGACTAGATACTGTATAGTAAACTAACGAATGACTAAAAGTTAGGGATTAATTTTTGAGGGGGCGTGTTGGATTATATAAAGCAAAAACTAATACCCCTAACTTTCGATAACATTGTTCTTTGTTCTATCTGAACAATCTACTGTTTATTTAACTCTACACACACTGCGTCACGGGATCTTGTTAGACGGACGTATTGCTTCCAAGTACCATTTAAAGTATAGAATAAATATTTCAATATCAAATTAGTATATTATTTCTTTTAATCCCATACCTCCTATAACTTCAATATAAAACCTATTCCATTTTACAAAGAAAATAATTTAAATGGTTGTCCAGTCAGACCCTCAATATATTGGATAAAAACGGTGTGCCTACTAAATTGAGTATTTAGCCTTACAGTTCTCAAAGGTAAACCAAAAACATTACATGTGCACAACAGTCTATTATTCGTCGTAAAATACGTACTCCAATAGTGTCTGATGCTTTTAATCCCATGGTTACTATTATTATCAGCACCAATTCGGTGATAGGCCAGGAGGTAATCAGTCTTGCTGTATTTCTAAACAACTTTTAATGTGGGCCGTAGTACCATGCCTAAGTGGGAGTTTCTCCATAATTCGAAAGGCACGTAAAATTTTTAAATAAGTACCAAATAAAATATATTTTTTTCGCAAACAAAACAATTGGGAGCATAAGATAAAGAATTTGTTTGCCACGTAAAACGTACTGTATTCGCAGCGACTTAATAAGTGCATACTTTTTTATTCGAGCGCTTCGGATAAAATGAGAGGTGTACAAGTTTTTATTCGAAACGTTTCGCTACTCAGTGTTAATGCAGATATTCACGGGTTGGTGACCTTTGTAGTGCAGTGTCATCATTGAGGTTAACTATAGAAGTGTTATTTAGAACAAACATTTTATAATTCATTTAATATTTTTTGCGGATACATCTCGACGTAAGACATACGTTTGCAGGGAAATTATATTATAACAGTATGTTTTTATTGTTTAAATGGCCTTATAATGAAAAACTAATTAAATATTTTGCTATAGTATAAAAGTACTTGCAATATGAAAAGAGTCTCAGTATGTAATTTAATCTACAATACTTCTCGATGTGTAAAATAATTGTAATGAATAAAGTAAACAAAGATGACAGTTGAGTGTGTGTAAATAAAAGATTCCGTACAAAGTCTCGCAAAAATAAGAAGAAATGTTAAAATGAATTCCTATAGTAGAAATATTGTTTCTCAATATGAAACATTTACAGATAGTAAAATAAATAGTGTATCTTTTGATTCAACTTTACAGTGCCAGTGTTTAGAAAATATCGTTTCCACGAACCTCTAACGTTGTGGGTCGTTGTTTTTGTGCTGCTATTTTATTAAACACCCTTTTAAATATTTTACAACAGCACACTGTGCATTTTTACAGACAGTATTTCGAAATGTTCAGTCTATTGTTATTGTTTGTAGAACCTTTGAGGCGTAAAAGTAAAGGGTTGTTATTAAAATACAATTATACATACGCTTTCGATTTATTATTTTTGGACTGAAAAACTTATTTAAACAAAAGTATGAGCTTCCAGCAGAAACTCATTTACCTATCCCTGTATATGTATAATTAATTATGTATTAGTCAAAACGACGAAGAAATACAACGAATAAAAATTGAAAAAATGCAGTGAAAGATGCCACGTGACTCCCAAGTAACTAGTGATGCGCGCCTACTCCTATCGGATCTCCTTGGCCGTTCCAATTAAAGTTTGTACTCTTTGATCTTTCTTCCCCACCTACCTGACAAGATTATCTAGAGCTGATCAAAATACTAAGTCCCAACTCTTAAACAGAACAACGAATGTTTTCCTACTAAGTGTAAACGCGGCACAAATAAAACTATTTCATTTAAACCGAGCGGTTAAACCACTGTGTATTACGGCTCGGAATCCTATTAGCAATTGTGCATAGTTGAACTTTTATGACCGACACTTTGTGACTTTGTGGAGCTTCACTGATACCTTTGTATAATACAATTGTTTGTTTTTACGTCATTAGCACTTCGTTTAGTACTTTGGTTAGTGTGAAACAATGTCATGTGTTCTTTATACATATCAACTACTTGAATAGTTTGTGAAGTGTGAAATTAATGTTCCTTGTTTTTGTGATTTACTCTAATCCAAATTTTATAGTGTGTAGGTCTTTATCCCCTTATTTTGATAAACTTCACCATTACATAGTTTTTTCAGCATACATACAATAATAATTTTCCCCGTATCTTTAAAAGGAGAAGAGATTAACCAGGTAATCTAAAGTCTCATATTTCGTAAATCATTTATATTCTGATAATTAATATATACCTATGATTTGTCAAGAACAATCTCTGAATAAATAGCATTCAATCCAACAAATATAGGCACAACATACACCATTGAACAGCCCCATTCGTGTAATAGAGCTATTACTATGCATTTCCAGGAAACCATACAATGGATACAGGCGCTGATGGGGTTGTGAAGAGAACCGTTTTTATTTTATGGCTATCGAAAAACCATAGCACATGACGATGTGTGCCCCCGATTGTACTTACCTAATCTGTTTTATGAAGCGTTCAAGATTTTTTCCTTTGTTTTTCTTAGGTAAAACAAGCATAAGGGTCACATCATAAAGATATTGAAACCAAAAAATATGAAAAAAATAGGTACACTAAGTTAACATTTTTGCATTTTAATTTCTTAATCTGTTGACATCCTTTGAACTAGTCGTGTTAAGTACAAGAATTTTGCAGTTATCTAAAATTATTACCTAATTTTGTACCCTTTATCAATCAAGGGACAAACTTATTATGCCAAACTAATGTTTTAATAATAGAAGTACATTTAAAATGACGTCAATGCTCACCCAGGCAACAAGGCTCTCAATGTATTTCCCCACAGTCGGGAAAATAACATTACTTATCGTAGATTTGTTTACTTCGTTTATAGCATAAGTGTGATGACTCTCGTTTTCTAAACACATCAGTGGTGCATTTACCTGAGTAAACCATAAAACAGGTTCAATCATTGGGAAGCTTTTTTCGGAAAGAATTATTCCACCTCTTTATTTCGTATCCTTTGCACTCAAGCATAGTACAGGTAAGCGCAGTAAAACAATAACAATGTTAGCCGCATTACGGGTACACGACAGGCCGTGGTGGTCTGCTGGCTGGTGACAACCTCACCGCAGTGGCAGCGATGAGGGCAGCAGCATGGTGCTCCTATACGTAAACAGGTAGCGAAGCGGAAAGTAGTGTCGTCAAACATGGGACGAATGTTTGACGACGTAGTGTCTGAAGCCATAGCCCCGACTTTGATCTAGCAGCAGGAGCGATTGCCGTTTCAATCACCCCAATCACGAGGAGTAATTATTCTGGATTTCTCTGCAGATCGGCTCACCCTACTATCTCTTGAAAGATAGATTGCTGGGTAAGAAGTCTATAAACCTATATTTGCATTCAGGTTACTTTTCTCAATATGTACCCCATGACACTTTCATTAATTTTATTTTTATGTGACTGTCGACAGCGAAGATCCTGTCATAAGCCAATGGGCCTCTGAGTCTCATACCGTTCGATGGTCAGAGTTCCTCCTCGTCGACTCACGGGTGGTGGCCACGTCAACATAATACTTGAGACATCTGTCATTATTAGTTCTGATTTAAATCTACTTATATTTTTTATTTTGGCACTTTTCCTCTCATGCAAGGGTTAGGACAAAGATTTTACCCTCCCGGCATCACTGAGATGTTCAGTATCATTCTCAGTTCAAAAAGATGTGCTCTATAAACTTTTTCTTCAAAATTAATCAATTTTGCTCTTCTGTTTCGACTCCAACGTGGTACTCTCTTTAAAAGAGATAGCTCGGTAATGTATCAAGCGCCTTACCCGCCGGTGGGTGCCTAATGATGTGTGAACTGTAATCAATCGCTCCCGGTTCGAAGCCCGGTCGACATTGTTAATCTTAAAGTTCGTTTAAGATACTCTTTTGTGCGTCTTATTGATGATCTCGAAGTGTAAGGGTCGGTTTTCAGGTTTTCAGGTTTTTGATGGTTTTCTCTTTACTCTCAGAGTTCAAATAATGACGATAGGTTTCGTAATTGAGAGGCTCTTGACAATTTTGAGCGACACCAAATGATTGCCCTCGTCTTGTTATGGTAAAAATGTGCTTAATTGATTGGGCAAATATGTATTTGGTACTAATAAATTTTCACTAAAGAAGAAAAAGTTAAGTTGCAGATTATAAAATAGGTGATTGCTTTGTACGAAACGAATTCTAATTATTTTCGTTTGACGTATAATAACATGGTTTATAAAAGTTTCTTAATGTACCAATAAAAAAAACTATGAACTTGAATTTGAGTGTGTTTTTATTTTATTGCTCGAGATTGTACTACAAAACTCTTGCGCAAACACGAACTAAAATAATTCAAAATTTGCGTATACCACGACACCCATTAAATTCCTACCTACTTTATTTTTCAACCAACATTTTCCCCAAAAATTCTTTACACACATAAACTTTAATAAACCCGCATCCAAATCGCGGGAATTGTTTTGAAGCGGTGATGTCCCTTTAAGGGAACTACATAAATCGCTTTGCCTAACACCTTAAGTCCCTCCCTTGGGTGGTATACTCCTTACTTGTAATACAGGGGAGAGAGGGCATGTAAATACGCCATTGTCGCCCGTCGATAAAATGATTGGGTAACCTGAATTGATTTTTTTTTTTTCGAACCACATTATGATGGCCTGAGCTGTGATATATCTATTTATTTTTGAATGTTTTTTTTGCAATAAGTACGGGATATTATAATAATTAAACCTTCAAATTCTTGTAACATTTCAAAAATTTATTTTATTTTATTTTAAATAATGATTAATTTAGGTACTTTACCTACTTTTTTTACATTTTCCTTAAAATTGTTTATCTAATTCCATTTCGTAGTTATACACTACACACTAAACAGTTGTAGTTACCTACATATGAAATATGTTATTATAAAGGTTCTTTTTTTCTTCGAGTCACGTGCAAGATTTTAAAACTTTACTACAAATTCTTTTAAAAAATCACTAAGTTTAAAAACAAAAGTGCTCAAGTCATCTAAAACACTGGCTACGTCTTTTTATAAATAACGCGATACTCCCTCTGAATATTTAAAGGTATTTGGCATAAGCCTGAATATTTCAGGAGATTCGGATAATCTAAGGTATGAAATACATTGCATAAATTGTCCCTTAAAAGACTAGAGAGATATTTGGTTTTTATCTTACAGAAAGTTATGGTATGTGGTATGTAAGTGTGGCACGTGGAAGAAATCTATGTTTAGGTATGTAACATTTATTTTTCTTTTATATAGAAGTTGATTTAATTTTAATTTGAGAAGTCAATTTCAAATAAATTCAAGGTCATTTCTGTAATTAAAGATTCTTATTATTGTTTTATCAAGCATGAATAAAAATCTATGCTGTAACGATGTCACTTTTTTTAAAATAAATATTACGTTTAATAATGAGTATCATAACATTCATCTTTTAGAACCGATTTCATTTTGATAGAAGTTATCGTACAACCATGCCAAGCATATAATAAAAACAATTTATAGTTCCAGAAATAGTCGTGATATCACATTTAATTGTCATATTTTATTAAACCCTGTACCAAGAAAACCTTAAAACCATTTTATAAATCTTGTTAAGAAAGAACCATTCCGTAATATGATATATTATTAGAAAGAGAGGTACCCATCGGAAACCATTAATTCTTTTCTATCATAGCTAGAGCTAATGACGCGTTGAAGTTCTAAACTCCAGCCAAGCGTTCAAATCTGTCGAGTCATAAGAGACAAGCGTTGAGAGTTCAGTGTATCTAATCTTTCATCTGTAAACAGTGAAGAAACTCTTTAATTTTAAATATTTTTATTATGGAAGCTATTTTCCAAGTTTATACGCTGAGCATGATGCGTTGACCACAAATAAACTTGGGATAACGGCAAAAGCATGATGATGATGATGATCTTTCGAGTTATAACAGGTTTGTCGCATTCACTCTGAACTCATCAAAAGGAAGTATAGCTTACAAATTACAAATTTTATACAAAGTATAAAACTATAAAAAAGGTGGCTTTTCACATGACGATAAGTACACTAGATCTAGAGGGTAACTGAAAATAACGTCATTTTTACGTATACGTATATACCTGAACACTTAAAAAACTCGTTGAACACCAAACAAAAAAATTGTTCAATAACTTTTATTTTAATTTACCTCAATATCCTTACCCAGAGGATATAAGTTTCATAGTAATAATATTCATTGTTTACTCCTCTTGGGTTCTTTCTAACGCCATAATTGAAAATGGTCGTAAAATCCTCCTTCCCGTCTTCAACTTAAGCCCTATTATTTCCTCCAGTTACTTTAACCATCTTTAACAAAGTTTTGAGCAAAACTGTGGAACTTTAAACTCCTCGGCAATCGTATAAGTCGGGGCTTCGGAGCTAAAATTGTCGGATAATCTTAAACATAATTATCAAAGCTAGTAGGGCTCTATTAAGTTAATTGTATTTTCTAATTTAATGAAAGAACAGTAGATATCAATAAAAAGGATCACAATACAGATACATACAATATAGCGGTCGCTATTATGTCGTTTTAATTCCAATGATTTTAACAATCCATCCATCACAATTCCTATGTGCAAAAAAACTTTCAAATGATGTTTCAAGGATCACGATTAAAAACAAGAAAACAGCGTTGTTTCATTTTCTAATAAATTGAACAATTACATATATTTAAAAAAATTGTCATTCGGAAGAAAAAGTTTTCATAATTGAAACTGTTCAGTTTGAAAAAAAAGCTAAACTAAGTTTCATAAAGTACCTATCTGAGTAATCTAGTTAGCAACTATCAAGAACCTTCTAAAGTTTGAGCGTTTTTTGCTGAAGAGTTAATTTTTCAAAAAGTTTTTCATAAAAGTTAATTTACAGCAAAAAATGTTGAACAATGAAATTGGAGAGTGTATTTTTATGGGTTTGAGTTCTTGGATTCTGATGAGGTAACAGTAAACCATTTACTTTTATTGGCAAATCCAAATCCACTTTTTTCCTATTCATGTCTTCTTTCAGGCAATCAATCTATTTTTTTCCTACCACTGTCTCTCTATGACCACAGCAAGCATACAGAACTTTAACTTTTGTTTATTTTATCGGAAGCAAAACGACAATTTCAATATCAAAAACCTAATGTTATTCTTTTTACATAGAACACATTTAAATAGTTGTCCAGCTAGGCACCAAATAACGAATAAAACCTACAGACTAAGAAGTTTCTAACTACTCTACAATACCTTGATTTTACATGGAATTTTTCTACAAAATACATTAACAAAAACGAATCAGCATATAAATTAAAAGCAAAGCCACAAATCTCCAATAACCGATATATTTACTTGTACGTGTTAGCTCGACAGAAGACGTGACCGTGAAGACGTCTGCTAGATTATAGTATTGACAGCTCTTGATATTGTTTACATGCTACAGTACGCCGATTCCAAATCGATTTGCGTGTTCAATCGACTATCGATATGGCTTGCACATGACTTATTGCGGAAGAACGGCGTTGAAATTGTATGAATTTACAAAATAATCGAATGTATTGCAGGTTGCCAATGAATAGGACTGTATGTATTTAATTTAATAAAATGCTTCGTGAAAATTATAAATGTTGTATTCCGCAAGCTTTTGACAGAAAATAATACATTGTATGTTCAAGTACCTATTGTATAAAATTATTATTAGTTCCACAAACAAACCATAAAATACACATCGCTTATTTAAAGAATTAACGAATTGTCAAACAGAACCTATACACATGTAGGGAAAAAATCTGATACTACAAATTTTCAGATGGTCTCATAAAAAGTTAAGATTAACGAGCGCTTCTTATAAAAAAAAAATTGTACTTTGAGTAAGTTTATAAAAAAAGCCACTCTAAATATTTTATTGAAATAAAAGTGAAAGAAAAGGGGAGAAATGGGGGGACGATGATGAAAAGTGAACCGCAATATGTCTAACGACTCTGTATTTATACGTTTGTTATAACACCAAAATGGATGAGCCGATTTTCTTCATAGCAGTCTAGTATTCAATTAACAATTGAATTTCAAATCGAATCGGATACGAAATTTAATCGTGTAATGTGATCAGCTATTATTGTTTCCATGATAGAGCACCAAATTGGAAAGCGATTCAGTTTTCAATGGAATTACGATTGGGCTGCACATGAATTATTTGAATACTGAGTTTAACTAAGCGATTTGATGTAACAAACGATTGAATTAGGAATTCTAGTTGCGAACATTAACTGCAAGTAATTAATTATTCAGATGAACTATATCGAGTGACTATTGTTCTAGAGCTTGCATTGTGTATGGCGGTTTACGTGTAATTATGTTCGCTAGCTGTTTCTCGTAGTTCCAACTGTGCCCCCTGAGTACGGAGCTACACATACACAAAATTATCTCTTCGGCCACGGTGAGCGAAATCGAATGCGGTCTTCACGAAACGCACTGTATCCTCTTTAAACTTAGTATTTTAAGTAGATTTCAACAGTGTCTGACTCTTATTATGGACTAAAACCCATCATGTTCCTTCTGGAGCACTTTGTGTACCAGGGATACAGTAACTCTTTCGAACAATCCCGCAGCCCCGGCAGGCTTTTGAGCTGATGACCCCCACGTTTTGTCCATATTGTGTCTATCTTCCACATCCTGGTATCTTCCATCTGCAATTGCAGCCCTAATAACAAAAATCTAAAATTAATTATATTCTACTAATCTGTAATCTGAATTTTAAGAAACTGGCAGGGGATCATATACATTCAATGCCTTAATTTTTCCCCATCCAAAATAACCATCGTAACTCCAAATTAAATCCTTTTAACTCTCATTCCGTATTCCCTGCACTGTAGTGAAATCAACAACGCGTTTAAAGTAAAACACATTAACTGCCAATTTTGCTTGGATGTAAGATTCACAGTTGGGTAAAGCTTTCTAATTTAAGTTGGCGTTCGTTGTGAAAACAGATTCTACTGTTAGGAGAACTCGATGTCGAATGCGGTGGTGCAAGGTTATAAGCGGCAGCGGAATGAAATAAAACTATATAGAATCACTATTGCGTATGAAAGGTTGACCATTATTTGGCTATCTTGCGTTTTAACATGTACCTATGTATATGAGAACTAAACTAACTAAACACAATCACTTGAACTGCAAATATAAATTCTAGAAGTTAGTAACGATGTTTGTCAGTTTCAGGTATATTTAACCACCCAAAACAAAAATGTGAAAGACTGCCAAGTTCGATAATATGGGAATGCTTCGCCTATAAAAGAAGTGAGATCTGAATAAGTACCAAGTTCCATACACATACCTCAGTTAAAAATAGTTACTTTTTAATGATGTTACTTGGCAAGTTTTCATACACCTTGTTATAAACCTACTAAACGCAATGAATCAAGTATTTAATTTTCTATTAAAACTTGCCAAGTAATCATCATTAAAAAATAACTATTTTTAACTGAGGTATGTGTATGGAACTTGGTACTTATTCAGATCTCACTTCTTTTATAGGCGAAGCATTCCCATATTATCGAACTTGGCAGTCTTTCACATTTTTGTTTTGGGTGGGATTTCATTTATTTTTGTAAGGTTGTTTATTTTATTTTTTCTTATGATGAAGTTAGTTAAAGAAATGTCTCATTTATACTATCTTTTAGATTTTTTAATATGCACTATGTTTCTTACAAAGAAATGAACTAGATTAACTATGACTAGATTTACCAACTGACTGACATGACATGTTATCATATATTATGTTCGTGGATCAAAGTTACACATTCGTTATTTTCGAAAGTGATTCACACTTGGCCGTTTTCAGATTTTTACTTTACTTTGACTAAATACAAACCTTTGTACCATTCGAAGATATATTATATAAATTTAGTTCGTTTTAGTTCCTTAGGGGTATAAATTTACACCGGGTATAAAACACCTTCATTATTTTGAAACCGACTCACACTTGGCCATTTTCAGATTTTTCCCTTTACCTTGACATAAAGACCTACCTCCATGCCAAATTTTAAGTCAATACGACCATTGGAAGTGGTCTAGGTTTTTGATGAGTGAGTCAGTCAGTCAGTCAGTCAGTGAGTGTATAGTAAAAATAGCGATTTTCTGACGTCAATATCTCAAGACCTACAATAGGTATATTAATGAAATTTTGTATTTTAGATAAGTGAGGGGGTCTCAACAGATACTAGAAATTTGATATGCGTAAATAAAATAGATTTTGAGTTACAGGGGGGTCGAATTTGGCCCGAAATGGTTCGTGTAATATAACCCACGGCCGGTGTGTCGCCTTTTTTGCTCGAACTTGGCGGACACACTGCCGTGTGTCTAGACTTTAAGGACTAAAAAATATCATAATAGTACTTGAGTGATCAGTCAAGTAACGCGCAATGTAGAAAACGACAAGCATAATTCTATTTTTTTTTTTATAATTATATGATTAAGCACATCGGTCGCTCCCGCTTCTCATTCAAAAAACATCTAAAAACGACCCCTTACGAACTCAAAACTCACTTATTTTAACTTAACTTTGACTTTACGTACTTTTGGAATCCCTCACTTTTCACTAAGTTCATTCTTAATGAAGAGACTCAACGACAGTACATGAGGTTCTGTCTCTGTTAATATTAATGAGATCAGTTCCCGGTTTTTTGATTCTGTAATCAGAATAATCTATTTTATCCATTATTTAGTATTCCAGCTGCTTTGCAAGGTAAATCGGGAAGTTGGGAGAATTAACAGATTGTTATTAGGAATTAATTTCCTGGTGTTACAAGCTATTATGGGTATAAAGATTATTGAGTGATGATATAGTTTAATATAGTCTATTCTCTTGACAAATGTTTTTTGTTATACGTGGAATTGTCTGAAATCTTCATTAAAATAAATACAGAATATTGGCATCATTAAAAAAAACTGTTGGAGGATTTCTTGCCATATAAATTGGCAGTACCAGGCAAACAAAAAACGACGTAGCTGTGGCACAAACGAACGAAACACTCGCCACTCAGACCTTATCAAAACAAACAAAAAAGTCAACATTTCACAAAACGAGTGTCGGTTGTCGGTTTGCGACGATTTCCTTCAGTTCCGGTCCCCTTTTTATTGCAGCAGGTGAACGTAAAATATAAAATATATGCTCCTATAAACTAAGTCGTAAAGTTGAAAATTCCGCGAAACAAGCTTTTTTCTGGACAACCTATGGAAGTGGGATAAAATGTTTGTTAAAATATGCTGGCACACTCGTTATTTAAATAGGTACATATTATGTAAAAAATACAGTGATGATAAGACACATCATGTGACCTTTAAAAATCTGTGCCTGAAAAATACATTAATCCCGAAAAATACTAACAGATTCTTTAATCAAACTAACCACTTCCATGCCTTTAACCATCAAGCCAAATAGACCAGTTCTTAAACCCATTGCCACATAATATACGCAGTAAACAGATTATCTCGGGTCATTACCCTAAAACTAACGTTTATTACTTATTCTGAACGAATAAAACGAGATTTTGAAGGTCGTATTTACATATATTTAATATTCATCCCTGTCGGGCCTAAAACAACGGCCTCAGATTATAAGGCAAATGTTTTAGCTAAAATAACAAGTTTACCTAAAATAATATTTTGTCTCATATCTAATAAATTGGACGTGACGTGAAAACGTAATACATAATATTGTCTTAGTATTTACCTACTATGTGGTTGCTGTAATACAGGGGTGGCCAACTTAGCTATACTAAGATAATGTACTAGGTATTGCCTTGCAAGCCCTTGTTCTATCTGCATTTTTGTAACTTAAAAGTTATCTATGTCAAAACAATAGTATTTTTCTCGTCATAATGGAATGATTGTAACCCCTGTCTGGGCAACAGCTTTTGGTCTATTCTGACTAAACGAAAGTGCATCATTCTATCTATAACATTTATTTTGGGTTTCAGATCGCTAAAAAATAAACAATCAGTGCTTAGAAAAACCTCAGCAATGAAAAAAAAATCTAAATTCTATTTTCAAAGTCGGTTGCCTTAATGACCGATGCAACGGGCGTTTGATCCCGTCACATACCATCCTGAGATTAGATTCCGTGTCGCACTCACGCCAATACCTATCTGATCGCTTTTAGCCGTGCCACGCTTTTATACGCTCGTGGGACGCACGTTTTTTTTTCTTTATTGTTTCCGAATGCGGATTTGAAAGGAGTGTAAGGATATTTGGAACGTTTTTCCACGATGTCCGTGCTATTCACAACTTTTAATTTGTTGAATTTTTAGTGTTTTCCCCTCTTTTGCTTATGTCCGCTGCCATAATTGCTAAGAGCTTTGAACTGAATTGAATTACTTAAAACATTTAAAGATCGTGGCATATTCGTTTGGACCTATTGAATAATCGTCGCGTGTCCTATTCATTAAAAGTAAAAACTTATGTATTGATAAAACTTTTATAACTATATAATACCTTGAAGAAAGGGTTCATTCAGCATGGGTAATGCAAATAAAACTTAGTTTTCCCTTTTATAACTTCGCAATATAAAGTTGGCAATACAATCGTTACTGAAACTTTACGTAACCACTCAAGCGGAATACCAAAACTATGAAAAACTTACCTGTCAAGAAACATTTGATACAGCCAAGTTGTTCCAAAAAAAATCGCTAAGCACTTTATCATCGAATGAACGATATTGAATGAACTCCGCCGTCATAAATAACTGTATTCATACCATGACGCCTTTGCCGTACAGGTAAAAATACCACCAAATATAAATCAGTGAATGTTGCCAGATTATTGATTTACCCTTAAGTATACCATTGGGAAATACCATTTGGATGTTTGTATGTATTTCAAAATGATTTGTAGCGCTTAACTTGTTAGCTATCGTGTGTATTAATGAGACTGGTCATTATTTTGATAGATACTTTATGTTATATTTATTTTTTGCTAAAGAGATTTTAACAAAATTATTGGAAATAATGCCGGTATTTCCATGTGACCGGATTACGTAGGTGAACGAGTGTATTACAATAAAAAAACAGAGGAAATCAGTTATGTTAGAGAAACTTTGAGTGACCTGTCAATGCACGATATTGCCGTGATCTCCAATCTTACACGATCCAATTTAACAAAAAGTGCGGTCTCACATTTCCAAACTAAATCTAGGAAGTTTTAAACTAATATCGGGCAAGTTGAAGCCGACATTTCCGTGCAGCATGCCCGTGACATAGATTTATACGTGAAAAGTCTGTCATTTTGAGAAATGACTAGAGTTTCCACCCACCGAAGAGTTCACAATCGGAGGTGGCAACCTGGCCGCGACACTTGATTGATGATCAAAAAATATTATTTTCGGTTTTTTTTTTTGGCTGGAAGGTGTTAGTTTATATTTTGTCAACTGATTAGGTACTGTAGCGCGTAGCGCTCTAGGGACCCCGGTCCCTCTCTCGATGTATTTCAATGAAAAATAATTAAATAACTTTTCGTTTATTGACTGATTGTCAGCAAAGTAACAATTTCAGTATAAAAACCTAATCCTATTCTTTTTTTCATAGAACACATTTAAATAAGTGTCCAGCTAGGAACAACATAATAATGAATATAAAATAATAAAATAAAAAGCCTTTTATTTCTTGCAACAAGGTGTTTACAGTAAGTAATAGTGTAAGAGAGAAAAAAAATTAAGATAAAAAATAAAAATACTATCTAATACTGCTTATAAGCTAATGGTTGATGGGTTGATCAGCAAGAACCCCTCCTTGGGTGAAGGCCTCCTCCAAAGACGCCCATTTCGCTCTGTCTTGAGCTGTCTCTATCCAGTGCTGGCCAGCTGTTTTTATAATCTCGTCATGCCATCTCGTGGGCGGTCTGCCTCTGCATCGTTTCCCTTTTGGGCCTTTCCATGTTGTTACTCTTTTCGTCCATCTTTCGTCTTGCAAGCGGGCTACATGTCCCGCCCATTTCCATTTTAATTTTTGGGCATGGTTTAGAGCATCTGTGGCTTTTGAAATGCTTCTTATTATTGTGTGACGAACTTTATACATTTTATTTATATTAAGCATACTGCGTTCCATTCCCCGTTGGCATGTCGTTATTTTATTTCTAATTTTTGTTGTATATTTCCAGGTCTGGCAAGCATATGTGAGGCACGGTATTAGGCATGAAGTCATAACTTTTGTCTTTAGTTTCACTGGCATATTGCTTTTAAATATTTCTTTAAGACTCCAATATTTGTTCCAGGTGCATTGTATTCGCCGCTCTACTTCTAATTCATTGCTTTTTCTGTCGAAGCTAATTTGTTTACCTAAGTAGGTGTATATTTCCGTATATTCCAATATTTCATTATCTACTGATATTGTTCCTTTCGAGCTGTTCGTCATTACCTTTGTTTTTGATAGGTTCATTTCCAATCCTACTTGTTTACTGACCTCGTTTAAGGATTGAATCATGCTTTGCAGTTGAGTGTCCGATTCTGACAGTAAAACCAAATCATCTGCAAAGCGGAGATGGCTCAAGTATTCGCCATCTATTTTAAGACCACATTCTTTCCAGTCCAGCTTCCTCATTATCGATTCAAGGATTGCAATAAATATTTTTGGTGACATTGGATCTCCTTGTTTTACGCCTCTTTCTATGGGAAAACTTGGGCCGATTTTTTCTAACTTGACTCTACTTGTGTTGTTAGTATAAACGCTTTTGATGACCTGTATATAGTCATCAGGTAATCCTTGTGTTTTCAGAGTTTCCCAAATACTTGCATGTGATATCGTATCGAAAGCTTTTTTGTAGTCTATGTAAGCGATATACAAGGCTCTTTGTTTTTCTTTGTACTTTTCAATTAATAACTCAAGTGTGTGAATATGGTCTATTGTGGAAAAGCTTTTTCTGAATCCCGCTTGTTCTACGGGTTGTTGGGCTTCTAGAATTGTACCTATTCTTTTATTTAAAAGAGATGAAAATAACTTGTACATACATGGCAGTAAGCTTATTGGTCTATAGTTAGCAATGTCGTTCGGGTCTCCTTTTTTATAAATTAAAATTATATTGGACTGCGACCATTGTGTGGGAGTTTGAGCAGTTTCCATTATGCGATTGAACAAGTTGGTTAATGGTAGAGATAGTAATGTACGTGCCGCTTTTAGGGCTTCATTAGTAATATTGTCTGACCCTGGGCTCTTGTCCTCTTTCAGACTGTCTATTGCTTCAGCAATTTCTTTTTCGTCAAATAGTGTTGAATCCACAGGGTTATATTCACAATGAATCTCGTTATTTTCGACAGTGCTCTCCGGTTTCTGGGCGCTATAGAGGGTTTTATAGAATTCTGTTGCAATATTTATTACGTCATCGCGATTGTTCAGGCGTTTTCCTGCTCTATTCAGTCCCTCTATCCATGTCTTGTTAGTTCTTAGTTCTTTGAAAGCTTTCATTGAACTACCAGCTTGTGTTAGATGTTTCTCGATGATTTTTGATCTGTATTTTGCGTAGTCGTATTTAATTCGCTTACTAATTAGTTTGTATAGCGCTGAGGTTTCATTTTTCATGGATCGGGTCTTGTTTTTTGTTTTTTGTAGTAGTTGTCTTCTCTTCATTAGTGCTATGGTACTATCTGATAAGATTTTATGACTACTATTAGTTTTGTTATGTAATCTCGCGCTACGAAGACTTTGAGAGATAGCTTTTATTATTTTATCGTGTTGGATTTGAACTGTCGTAGATTCACGAGAAGTTAGTAAGTCTGGCAAGTGATAAGTGATGGTTTCTTTGTATTTTGTAATTTCCTCGTCATTCTTCAATGATGGGTTCTGGTAATTCCTATAAGCCGCTCGACTTCGTTTTTCTTTAGTTAGTGTTATAGTTGCTCTTAATGGTCTATGATCTGAAGAAAAGTTGAAATTCAAGACTTCAATGTTTTGAAACATGCCTGGTCTATTTGACATAAAGTAATCTATTTCGTTTTTATATTCTCCATTAGGTGAGCGCCACGTCCATTTTCTATTCGATTTCTTAATGAATAAAACCACTTATATGGACTTAGATGTTTCTAACTGCTCTACAGACCTGAACTGAAGATATGGAACAGAATTATACTTTTAAACATAGGCACTCCATCTTAACCTAATTAACAATTTACACCTGCAAACACGTGCTAAAGTAAACTCCATTCTTGCAAGTTCCGAACCCCGTTTGACTGAAAAATCCATTTATTTTGTTTGCACCATTTGTGGCGGCCATTATTGTAATCTAGGAGATAAATCGTTCATTTGTTACTCGTATAGAATAAATCTTTGTTGTAGTACTAGCAACACTGGTAGGATAAACAGATATATGGGTTGTTAATGTTTTAAGTTGAATGTTTTTCCAGTAAAAGATACGATGGTTTGTTTTTCTTTTCTTTTCTGAATACTTTATGAATGGACCCATTTGCTTTAGTAAGTAACTGAAAAACTCTGGTCTTTATATACGGTATTAGGTGGGTTTTTTTTTTTACATTTACTGAGCGTGAGGTCTTTAATATCAAATGATACCACCACGCTTGCTTTCCACAAATATACGTAAATGTACAAACTATACGTGTAGGTACGTATTTCTTACAAGATATAATCGGTACAACAGAACGTTTTACCTTTATACTTCCTCTCTTAGCATTCATCTGATATTTATTGCGGAGTCTCATATCACAGACGTCGAACTTATTGCCATCGACTGGCAGAAATATTCTTCAGATACTAGCATGCATTGTATAACTTGTATGATACACGATCTAACGTGGTTCCTAAGACCTCCTTTTTAGCGACGTAATATGTCATATTTTTTTTCAAAGAGGCATATAAAATCTCTTTTGAAACGTCAAACTATTTGCAGGGTTCCAAAAAGGTTGGTCTCATGCAGAAGAACCGGTAAGAATTTAACTCCATAAACAATCTTTTCAAAAATAGAAATTTCTTTACATTGATGAAAGTACACTTTCATACTTTGTATGTAACATTGAATACCTATGCTTTAGTTTTTACCTGATATAGTTATCGGCACGAATCTTGGGCTCTGACCTACATCCGCGCAGAAGTGATTTATTAGCAAAGAACCAATCCCGCTTTAGCCCGCCCCCGCGCCTCACTTCATACCACAAAAGGGACCCAATAAATTAATTCTGCGCAGGTGAAGGTCAGAGCTCAAGATTCGTGCCGATAACTATAGCAAAAGTTTAAAGAAGGTTAATGAAATAAGTGGCACGTGCAGAAACACGGCGGTGTTGTGTCGATCGGATATGTGACGCCATTAACTCAAGGACCATAACGTTATGTCCTCGTAACGTTAATAATAAAGGAAAAGTCCTTACTGCCTTATTGTGTATAAGCAACTGCTTGGGGTTGTTGGTGACCAATTGTAGAAGTTATTTTTAGATTGTCTTATGTCTATGCTTTTTTTGTTACCTATGTATAAGACAATTTATAAGACTATGTTTCTGAGATATATTTTTATCATCGGAGTGTTTCTTCTATCCAAGAAGAAACGATATTCGATGTCTATATTAACAATGCTAGAGTTTATTTTATATTATTTTAATCACATTTTTAACCCAAATTCCAAGTGAAAAATCGATTACCAAAACTTTTGAAAAAAAAAAAACCATTGTGCAAGCACAAAACTGAATATGATATAAGACCTATTTTTCTACATAATTTTTTTGTTTTATGGTATTTTGCCAGGAAGTAAGGAAGCTCTTCAGAATACTTGTAATTGGCTGTCAGTTAGTCACACAATTAACTATTATATGTACTTAGCTGTAAGTCTTCCATACTCATAAATAAATAAATAAATAAATAAATAAATATGTGTATGCGAGTAATGTGAGAAAAACTTTTTTGTAGTTATATTTGTGTTCCATTTCTTCTGAGCCTTTCCCAACTATGTTGGGGTCGGCTACCAGTCTAATCGAATGCATCTAAGTACCAGTGCTTTACAAGGAGCGACTGCCCATTTGACCTCCTCAGCCCAGTTACCCGGGCAATCCAATACTCCTTGGTTAGAATGGTGGAGTGTGTTTATAGTTCACTATTTACTAGCCAAGGAATCAAAAGGGGATTTAATTGAAATGTCCTAATAAAAAATAAATATCCCGTCCGCGCCACCCTGGTGCTAAACTAGTTTTAATAGTCATAAACAATTTCCTTATACACTGTTGAGGAATAATTTGAACATGAATGTATAATCCAAAATCAACAATCTACTCGCAACTGCTAGCAATTGTCCAACATATCATAACCCTAAACTGCCCCACACACGACGCCCGCATAAAATATAATTGTTCCACTTTCCCAAAGGAAAGCCATTAAGCCGGAAGTAATAATGGCCTGATGAAACCATAATGCTGGTAATTTGCGTAACCACCGCCTTTTAATTAGTCGGCAAAGAAACCACGAACATAGCGTGTGAAGAGTTAGAGCCTCTAGATTTGGTAGGGTTATGCTCCACAAGTATGGAAGTTTGGTTACACTCGAAATATTATTATGTAAAGGATCTAAAGCCTCGTGTTTCGAAACATTGTTTCTACAAGTTAATTGAATCATTAGGATTGTCACGCAAGATAAAAAGAGTTTCACGTTGACCAAAATCGTGTTTGTGGACGATTTATGCTGACCCAACTTTATATTTTTCTAGTCATTTTTCAATGAATTTTAGTTTAATAATACAAACAAACCATTATCTCCTTTATTGTTCATATTATCACTTTCAATAAAATCTTAGTTAGCCATGCAAAAGTTTTACATCTTTTCATTTTTCCAAATTACACTTTAAGAATCTTTTAATACTTTTTCTGCTATGTAAATAATCTTCCAGCCACAGTAAGTTCTTGATGCAAGCATTCTTGAGATTGAAGCGGCTAAGCTAATTAGCTTTTTATTCGCACAATTAGAGATTCAATAGTCGTTTGTTCAGCCTTTCTGCTACGAAGGTTTGAACAAGAATATCGCGAATGTTAATATTATGCAGCTGAAAACTTACTCTTCCGTGAACGCTGAGGAATTTTAATTCTGACTTAGATTGAAAAGAAAACGTTCTAGCATTTTCAGGGTACGTTTTAACATTTTTGCTAGATCTTGTTACTTCTGTGTGCGGATACATCGGCACTGCAAGTAATTTTTGTCTTGAAAATATTATCAGAATATGATCATATTTTATTCTGAACACCTATTTTATTTTCAAAATTTTATGATGGCACCACGGTTTATTTGTGATTTCACACATGGCTAAATAAAACGACCGAATGCACCGCCAGTAAGTACCGTATTCAGAAATATAAAACTTCACTGCAGAGCATTAATGTTTTGTGTCCACTTTTCCGGTTGAGAGGGATTATTGCTGCATTTCAGGTGAAATTTCTCGTCAATACTCGGAATTTTCCACGCTTGATTGCAACTGGCTTGCTTTTTCCATGAAATTAATAAAGGTTGTGCTATGGTCTTTATTCGATTGAGGAAAGCAATCGTGATTTAACTCTTTGAATCAAGCGTATCATATCAAGCCTCAAAAATGCTTAAACGAATTTTTAAATCGAAAATGTTCTCAAATATATCGCAGTTAAGATAAACGGTGCAACTCACCTCGCATTAACTGACATCCAATAAATATACGTCGTGAAAATAGATATAAAGTGCTAAAAGAATTTTGTTCGCGTCCCGTTCACTTGATGTATGATCATTGATCACCCTTGCACTCTGCACGGGGGAAATTGATCTACCTACTTTATATAGTAGAAAGTGTAGTACATTTGTGGATCAAGATGTGTGTGCTATCTAGTTTATGGACCTTATGTGACTATCACTTCTGGTCTCGCGCGGTTTTAGGTTAATCTCGGATTAGAAGCAGTTTACGGCTGCTTTTGTAAGATACTCTTGGGTGTCTCAACGACTGAGATCTTGTGGGTGTAATAATAAGCGATTTGAATTGTTTCAACCGAAATAGTTACGTACACCAACAAGAAATACCAAGCAAGCATAAAAATCATAATGTTTAAAGAGTTAAGTAGAAACTATATAATAAATTTTATTTGAATTTGACGGTGAGTGGCTTGATTTGGGCTATACAATAAAAATGTGTGACTTGCTTTCGCAAAATTCATGAAACTGGAAAAAAATAGTATATTGAGTGTCAGCTATCATTGATGTTTTTTATTATTTCTAATTTTGTTTTTAAGCATTAATTTGTATTGTCAACTTACCTAAGAAATAATTCAAATGTATAATTCGAAGACTTTATATACGGCTTTATTTTTCAGCCTAAAGCGGTACGTACCTAAGTACGGTAGCGAGTCTCATCTGGCGTAGGTCGGGAACAGACAGAGTGACACCATTGATACATATCGATGCATATTCATGGCGACGCGACAATCAAACGCTCTTTTTTACGTTTTGTTGTGCGAACGTCCTGTTTGAGACACACTGTAAAGGAAAATAACAAAATATTGTTCGACGATGTTTTATTCAGTGTGTTTTTTGAGTGAAACTCAAACGGAGTTTGGCAGCAGTGGTCTTTATTACACTGTTCGCGTACACTTCTTGTTTTTGATTAAATAATCATTATCAGTTTTTTTTCTAACTATAGCCACAGTAAAGTATTTGTTTCATTCTAATTAGAATCAGGTCAATGTTTTCTTGTGAATCTCTCCTTCGTTTAGCAATACACTGAGTATATTCTCTTTAATTTGTAGCTCTGTCATCATACCCATTCTACTACTCAGTTACTTAGTTTGTTGCATGCCGTTTATATACATAGGTACTTATCATTTAGAAAATCTTGATACTTATAACAACTATGTCCGAAGAGTATTACACTATTGGAACTTTTAGTGTGATTATCATAGCCCAAAAACGTCCACTGCTGGGCAAAGGCCTCCCCTAAATTAGAAAAATTTGCCCATAATCACAGCGCTGGACATGCGTGGGCGGGGGCATGGGATATTTTTTAGCTTTAGATATGCTGCTGCCCAATTTCCAAGCATTTAATATTCCACTTGGTGCTGTGTGGTGGCAGTCGATGTATTTAGTATCGATCTACAATTTATTATAGACAAACGTGTCACCCGACCGCTCCAGCCATGTATCAGAAACACGGCACCACGCAAAAAACAAGACAAATTGCGCTATTTGTTCGCGATTGTCCTCCGATACCCAGCCCAGTTAGCTGATATGAACAATGGATGAAATATACGTTAATAAATTATTTATTATTATAGTATCAGTGATGTTTAACTTTTTGTGGAGTATTTTATATTTTTGTAATATGAAACTTTAAAATAGCCTCATTATGCCATCATAATTTTATTTTTCTATAGTGTCCAAGAGTTTCTACTTTCTACTTTCTTTCTACTCCTATTTTCTATTCCCATTCAATTTTACAAGGCAGTATGAGATACATTAAACAGTAAGAAATTAAGAATTTAATATAAAAGGTCCTGAGAAACTCAGCCTTTTGTGTATTTTGCCATTTGCGGACATCATTATAGCTAAGATAAATATGTTACCTAATGTAGTAAATCTACATACATTCCAGCATACCTAGAATTGACCACGGTCCGCAAACACACGGGTTATCAGCGGCTACACTATCAATTATTCCCGTTCCTAATAGCAGATGGGCTGACAACATCTCAAGTTGGAGGAGGCAGCGTATCTTTATTCCTTTTCCTTACATAAAGCCCTAAAGGTATTCTTTATTTACAACTAGATAGCCCACGGCTTTTCCAGGAAAAATTAAGCAATTGTAATTGGAAAATTGTAGTCTCCTCCATTGTAGTTCCTTCAGACTGAGTAAAAAACTCCGTCGCCTTTTGTACTCACGTATTTAGATAGTGGTTACGTTGAGATAATAATATAAAAACATAAAATTCTTAGTAAAACGTAGGTAAAAGAAAAAAAACAATAATCTAAACAAAAACGTTGACAACTGTCATAATCATTCTTTTTATAATTTATGTCTTAATGCTGCAGAGGTATGCAACCTCTTATATACTTATTTGGACAGGAACTTATAGGCTAAGTTACATACATTTGAAATATCTTCAAAATCTACACGAGCGCTTGCCATTTATTTCTCCGATAGCTGCTAATCTCGTCACAATAATTGTTTCTAAAAGAAGGTCTAAAGATTAGTAATAATTGTGGGTTGCAATGGAAATACTAAACAAGATCTGTCGGTATAGCTACAAAATAGATATTCATTTGGAAGAAATGAAACTGAAAAACTGACCATTAATAAGAGTAACATTTTTACGTGAAAGTCACCTACTCATTTATATTATTGTAACACATTTAACCCTACTTTCATATACCACAGTTTACGACTGCTTTCCACTTAACTTTTATATCTTGTACCAACTTATAATGGTAATTTCGATTTACGATAATAGCGTCGACGTAATGGTGCGTCGTCAATGTCTCGCCATTCCTATGTGACGTACATTATTATTAATAAAATTATGGATTACTGTGTCAGTTTCTGCTAATGTATACATAGATTTGATTTTAAATGAGTCTGAGAAAATTCAAAGAAGCAATTGTGGACATAGAGCAATAAACAGATGTAAATGCATTTAGTGTCCCTCTATAAATGAGCTATGTAAATCTGAATGAATTTTCAAATTGGACTAATAGTTACTGAGATGATTGCGTTTAAGCAAACAAACAAATTCTTCAGCTTAATAATTTTAGAATAGCTTATGTGTAACACAATTCATCGCGTCAACAAAATTTATAACTTTCCTCCGATTCGAGTGTTTGTTTCTCAGTGTTTTGTCTTTAAATGCGAACTATAGCAATAAGTTTCAATTGCTGAAAAGCTAGATATTGGCTGACTAGTAATTTATATCAAGTACGCAATCTGGTCGAAGTGGACTCGTTATTGCATTCCAAACCTGTTTAAACTGAAAGGTTCGTTGACCAATTGGCGTAACGTTGGAAAGCGTAACTCCTGACCAGATTTGATTTCCAGACAGAGAAGTGTTTCAATTTTAGATTGTTCGCATACATAATGTGGCCAAAATAAACCTCACCTGTCCGTATCTCTATCGATTCCATAAAATTTTAACTATTCCAATAAACACTAAATCGTCCATTCCGATTCCATAATTGATTCCCGTATAACTGATTCAATCGGCTATGAAATCAATCAAACGCTATAATGTATGGTTAATGACATCCATGCTCGTCTGACCTGGGATATTGATAAACACGATTGATGATTGAATCATTGCAGTGCCGTGCATCCGATATCATCCGGTGGATTATTACTGAAACAACAGCCTATTTGCTATGGAACCCATCTTGAATAATACGAAGAAAGATGTATCTAAGTCTATGTACTTGGGGAATTGTAACCTCAAGTTGAGCATCTTTCCATGTAGTTCCATGCCGCTGCTGACCCATATAAAACGAAACTACCCTCTCACAAAACAATGTTGTACACGAGATCCCTTCGATAACTAACAAACAATTACGCTATCAATGCCTACGTAATGGCGATCCGGTCCCCGAAACTTTACTTCTTCATAACGGACCCAATGGGGTTCAACCTGAAGTGGGGACGAGCGTGTGAACGGACATAACCCGATTTATTAGTTGCTACAGCCAGAGTGCGCTAGGAAAGTGCAGAATTGTCCAAATTGCAGCTTTCTTTTTTCTAAAAATATTTTACAGAAATATGTCCAAGCTCCTATGTAATATCAAATCATGCATTTTGAGGATGAAATGCCGACTGCAAACTACTAATGAAAGGAAACAGCTGGAAAAGATCTGACTGATTCAAGTTCCCCAGCATTAACAACAATGGAGTCATATAATAAACATGCGTCCAAGACAATTGGCTAGTCATTTATCTAGGAATCGAAGAGAAAAAACCTATAAAGTAAAATGTAGCCCATAAAAGTAACTCCACATAAATTGTTCTATCTTATTCATTCATAAGTCTGCACTATCGCTTCAGCTTTTAAACTGTCGCGGTGAAGTTATGCGAATACTAAATAAAAGTGTGTGCCTTGAAAAGAGGACTCTATAAAAGTTTAAACATCGTTATATACAGTTAAAAAACTCATAACTGACCTGCAGGCGATCGTTTTTGGGTGAAAGTATAAATATGCTGAAAGTTTTTTTAAGCGATGTTTATTGAGGTTCATGAAGTATGGCTATGTTAAAATAAAGCGAAAATATTTGCCTTAAATTTTGTGTAAATGAAAATGATTTGAATATAAACGGTTACATCATGCAGGAAAAATCTCAATGTCCCAAAGGTTAAAAACCTCTGTCCTTGGATTTTTAACGCAAATACAAAATGATGGATTGTATTTATAACAATAAAATTGTATATCAATCATTTAATTTTAGGTTATAGACAGCTGTGTTTCTGGCAAGTTTATTCACAATGTTTCTTGTTTCTAGCCTTATACACTTGGAAGTAGTGAATCGGGAGCTTTTTTAGAGGTACTGTCCAATGTAATTAACGTGAAAAAGTTTTCATTTAATTATCCTAATTTCATGAAAAGTTTTTGAGTTTGACTTTATCAAGTACCCGCTTTTATGCATGAGGAGTGCAAGTATTACTTGTAATTAGATTATGATATAACAAGCCTATATTTAATTATTAAAAAAAATATCTCAAAGTAAAACCATTCCATACTAAAGCCTAATACTTACAATACATTACATAAAGTACGATAAAAGGTGATGTGTGACCGCACCTGTAAATCTCGACCCTTACGTTACAATACTTTCATAGAGGTTTTTTCTCACAATAACCTCTGGAGTGGAAAATCCCTTCACTAGAGGTAACAAGTACCAGCGTGGGACAACTCAATAAATCTGTTAGGCCTATAATAGTGATGGGACACGGTATTTTTTTTTTAACTTCTTCGATTTTATTCGGAATTAACTGATTTGAGTCTGATTAATCTGTAAATAGTGAATTATTTTAATTTTACAGGGAATGATACCACAATACTAACTACTTTAGTTTATGTATTTTATAATTAATTAAAGCGGTTTTTAAGGATTTTCGTTGAATAATATTTTCTGATTCAATATTTTTTGATATACGTTACTATCATTTTTTGTTGTTAAAAACATCTTTCAAATAAATAAAATAGCATGTCTGAAGACATTTCATAAATCTTATAGTGACTCTGTCAAGTATTTTATTATTATCATAGAAATATTTCGAAACAACAATTTGTAACTTGTCAAACTTTGGCGAATGTTGCTCGAGTCTGCCGATTATGAACACGAACCGTCTTTTTTCACCGAAAACCTTGGCCTCGTCAACACAATTTTTAAAGTAAAAATGTTTCTGAATATTGCTGGACATTAACTGCTGAAATCTGTGTAAACTAGTCGGGCTAACTCGGACAAAATTATAGCACTCAATCATGCAGGAGCTGGATGCGAGAAGCCGAAAATAGATCTCAGTGGCGTGCACTTGGAGAGGCCTATATCCAGCAGTGGACTGCGATAGGCTGATGATGATGAATGATGATGATGCAGGGATTTTTATTTTATTACATACGGAAAACAGAATGAACAACTAACAAAATCAAGATATTATGCCACTGTTAACCAATTACATGCTTTTGCATTTAATTATTTTTTAAGAGCAAAACAACAATATTTCTTTACTAAACTACAGATATTATGTCTTGCAATATGCACCCAAAACTTAGAGATTACAAAAGTAACTAGAGTATTGTACCCGATCAAGCATTACAAACTCTTAAATCTCGCGAAAAATAATACAGAAGTTTTATTTAATATTTTTATTCGATAGTGAATGACCCCTCACTATTGGATCGTTCTTTTCGAGAGACTATTGTAATTTCCAACGAATTTTCGGTGAAAAATGTTCGAAGGGTCGTTGTATGTCACCAGCAATAATGTGGGACATTCGACGGTCATTGTTAACGATAATACTGGAATGTGATGATTTTTAAAAATATTTTTACATTATTTTCTAATTGAACAGGATTTTTTTACTACCATTATTATGTTCACTATGTATATATCCCATATTCTTTTAAGTTTTAAACATTAAATAAAAAAACCTTTCCACTCCCTTCTGCTTCATGTCCTCTTTCAGGCAATCAATCCATCTTTTCCTCGGTCTACCTCTGCCTCTCCACATTCATACTTAGCACACTCTTTGTAGCATGCGTTTCACACCTTGTGTGCACCAAAATGAGTGAAAATTCTTTCACCATCAATTTGTATCCTATTTCATTCCCAAACTTGCGATCCTTATATCAATACTACTACCCACAATAACCGATATTATTGACAGAAGCTCTTAACTTTCGTACCGAAGGGCCAAGAAGGACCCCCGAAAATCGTTCGGACCCAAATCTTGGCTAACGATGCAAAGACACGAAACAAAATTTGTCTTTCACCAAGAAAGTAACATTTATCACTGTTACGTCACGATATGTGGCTGTTTATTTTACCAAAACACATTACCAACCTTTAATAGAAGATTTAAAGTCGGTTTTTGCGTGACTTTCGATTTGCACAAAAAATCCTAACTAGGCCGCAGTTTTTTGGTAAGAATATTTTGTGTTATAATAGTGAAATTTGGAATAGGTATAAGGCTATTTTTATATTATTTTGGAGTTTTATGAAATATCTTGTTTGTCCAATTTGTTTGCTTGACTTCATAAGGAGACCTCATTACATTTTGTTTGTAAATGTGAAATGACGAGTCGCGATCATTTGGGTATTAAACATCAGAATAACGACTACATGATAGGAGGTATTTGTTCACTGTACATATGTGTAATGAGTTTGTGCGCTGGTTCAGGAAATTTTCAATGAATCTTTTAGAACCTTTAGATATAGAAAACGTACATCTTTAAAGTATGTAGAATGTCAATAATTATTTATTCAATGTGTTATTACTAATGGATAAATTAAACAACGTGATTCCATGTTACGAATAAAAAACGAAGTAATAATATTTGATTTGATAATGTGAAATGCCGAGACGCGATTATTTCGGTATTTAACATCAAGTTTAACAAAGTTAGAAGTATTTCTTCACATATGAATCCAACAATCTAGAATCGAAACTGCCTAAAAGCATTCGTGTTAAAGTCATAAAAAGATTACAGATAATCAAGGTTTCGATCTGTCAGTTGCTTCGGAGATCCAGTTTTATTGGCGGTAATAAAACACGCGGTGTGTAGACGGAGTTTATCTAAATCGGCTGCCTATCACTACATCGGTACTTAAGGGAACACCCACAAAGTTCCCAAGACTGCCGGTGATCAGTTTAAGGGTTTTAAGAGACCATTAAATAACCTGCTATTGTCTTTTATGTGTTTTGGATCCAAAATGTCTAGTCTAGTAGGTCTTGCTGGTGGTCTAATTATCATGCTGGCCTGAGTAATTGCTCTTGTCGATAGTAATCAAGAAGCTCCGTTAGACTGATAACTGTCAATGTTATTTCAGTGCCACCAAAAAAGATTCAGGATTCTTGGCTTGCCTTTTGCGACATTATATACTTGACTAGCCACCTGCTTCTTTTTGGTAAGTTACTTTGATCCCTCGGTACGTGGGCTTTCTAATAACGGGACTTTTTTTAAATAGGGCCACCAGTTTCTGAGATTAGCGCTTTTAAGCGATCAAACACTTTTTATTAGCTTTTTAATTGTAACGGATAAACCTACAATTCACACAGTTTTATACAAATAACTATTCTTATCCAATATTTAATTACAAACAGTAGGCACAATTGATCTAATCTAGTCTAGATCTAAGCGTTTTTCCTTACAATGAGTCAGCCCATTATCTTCAATTCCTCAGTAAAGTTAATTAAGTGTGCTTAGAAGTAATGTCGTAAAATCAAGGCTGAAATCCTTAAGACGTTAGTACTTACATACAATGAATTCAGAACAATGGGACCCCAGTGTGTCGAATATAGGACATAGGAAACAAAAAACAGTGTGAATGTGAAAACTGCTCTTGGGAAATGTATTTAATGTTTAATTTTCTTTTTCCACACATGATCTGATTGTCATTGAGCTGAAGATTGAGTACCTAATAGTTCAAATACTTGGAACAAAGACAGAATTCTGCCTCGATACACAGGTAAGATTTTTCTCTAAAGAACCGTGTATAACTAAGAATTCGTCATTGATACTTAAATTGGCAACGGTTACTTATCCTTTCGATGGTCAGCATCTCAAGATTAAAATCAACCTCATCATCATATGCCTAGCCTTTTCCCAACTATATTGAGATTGACCAGTGTTTTACAAGGAGCGACAGCTTATCTGATCTCCTCCACCCAATTATTCGGACAGCTCCATGTAAGTCTGGTTGTCAGACTTCCTGGCTTCTGACAGCCAAAGATGTTCAATGTTAGATACTAAAATCAACCTAGGTATGTGATAACATACATCACATTTCACGACATAAACCCTAGACATTGTTCATTTAACATAATCTTATTCACCAACGCTCAAACATATGAAAATCTTGCCACTTGTCTGTCAGCCGTCGACTTCATAGCCTCAAAGCTCCTTGAAATTTCAATCCAGTAAAAGCACTTTTCTCTGTAACTTTTTAAAAGGCCATGTAGAGTATGAACAAGTGCCTTGTTTGTACAAGGGGCTGACTGGAATTTATGAGCTATTGACCAGGGAAGGAGGAAGGTTTGCTATATTCAACTTTGATATATTTGTTCAGGATTTTGGTGAATTTATGTAGGTTACTGGGGTCAATTAAACGCCAATTTATGATAATTTTATTTTTATCATTGTGTCTTTGGCAATTGATAAACAGTTAACTTAAGATTTTGCCTTTATCAATATTCCTTCTGCTGTATTAAAAAAAAATACCTATTCTTAAAATAACAAAAAGAAAACCTTTTTGCTTAGACAACTGTTCTCAACCATTCAACATCATTTGATTTGACACACGATTGTCCGTATCTACCGTAATCTGTCTGAGACTGTCCAAAAAATATCCGGGATCCATCAAGTCGATGAAACTTCAATCTGGCATGTAGAAATAATGGGTATACTAGATTAACCGAATAAAAAATAAGTAGTAGGATAAAAAGTATTATAGGTGTTCCAAGAAAAAATACCCAGAATTAAAATCACAGCTTTGAACGGGCGTATCTGAGGATTTAATATCAATTTGTACGAAAACGCTGTGATAATTTGTATTACGTGAACTGGCCGTTATTTATTCTAACACAACCTGACCCCATTCAGGTTCAAGGTTATCCCTAAGAAATTGCTTTTAGGAACAAGATAGCCTATTGTACTCCTACTTATTATGTTTGTGTTTTCTTGGCATTATTTAACTGAATATGGTATTACTTCCCTTAATAAAATGACCTTTTTACTATTCCTTTTTCTACCATCGTAAATTTAAAAAACCAGAACACTTTCTTATCTAAATGACCAGCATAAACAGCAGAAGCTCGAAAAAAACGAAAGGAAATCTTAATTCCGATCTCCACATTAAGTGCTTATTAAAAATCTGGCGAAGTGTTGTTTACGCCGTCATCCATCAAGCGAGAATGATTAATTACTAACACATTATCGGCAGCTGCGAGCGCTATTCAAAACGCCATTAGACTTGAAGAACGCCTTGATACGATCTTTTGTTTTTAATCTTCCCTAGTAATGAAAGTTGTGCCTAAGTATTGATTGCCTGAGAAATGGGTGGACGTGGATTGAGGGTATGAAAAATTCTAGGTGGATTTTTTGTTGATACAAAGTAAGTTTTAAAAAGGAGCCTTTGTTCCTATATGTATTTAGAGAGTTTGTAAGTAATTTTTATAGTATTACGAAAAATATGAGGTGCCCGTCCGCGGAGCTATTTCGACCAGAAGATAGTTGATGTTTACTGGGAAAGTTTCCTAGGATATAACGCTTTAATTAAATAAAAAACGAAATTAATAAAAACACAGATCTTTTGAAAAGCCAAAAGCGAAAATCTTCTAGTCAAAACACTTTTGTCAATAAAGTGGAAGTGTAATAATCTTGAAGAAGAATGAAGGTTGGAGACTCTCCAACCTTCTTACAAACAAAAATTAATAACGGCCAAATTGAGAACCTCCTCCTTTTTGAGAAGTTGGTTAGATAAATTATAATTGAACAATGCAAATGAATTGAAATTGTATCGTTCCAGAAATAACTATTTTCATCGATGACAGTCGACTTACCTCACCCTAACTTATGTAAAAAACTCTTTTCTACACTACAAAGAGGATATCCACTTTATTAATGTTTCTGTATATCCCGCATTTACTATACTACTACGGCTTTACTTAATCACCGCGCTTCCAATTCATTCTCAATTAAGAATTCACAAACGAGTCGTTGATCCGCGATGCAGGCATCAAGTATTAATGCATTGCAGGCGATGCGACCACTTCTCATGCATGCATGCATTCACGCGCATTCATGAACCATGGTCATTTTTAAATCATTTATATTTCTGCATACAAAATAATAGTCACTCTACACTCATGAAATTGTTGTATGTAAACTGTCTCACACCATACCAAAATTCACATACCACAATATTTTTAATGAATAGTTAAGGGCACGTATCTTGAACTCTGACCTACATCTGTGCAGAAGTGATTTATTAGCAAAAAAACAATCCTGAGTGACGGCTATGACGCGATGCACTGCGGGCCAATCACCGCTTTAGCCCGCCCCCGCGCCTCACTTCATACCACAAAAGGGACCCAATAAATAACTTCTGCGCAGGTGAAGGTCAGAGCTCAAGATTCGTGCCGATAACTATACTTTATGTTTTGGTAACGGGTAGAATAGCTGAGGTATATGTCGCAAACTAAGGACTACCACAGTACAGTAATCTAAAGCAAAACAGACTAATTATGATGATGTTAGCTTAAAATGACGCCAAACTTATCATAAAGCTCGCCTTTTAAAAATAGTACTTTCTGAAATAAATTCCGAGCATTTCAGACAAGATTTGACAATCTTCACAAATGAGTTAATCCCTCAAGTCTTAAAGTAACAAACAAAACTAGTAGCTACCGTTCAAAACCACGATTACCGAAAACTTGTCCCAACTTAACAGAGGGAAGTTATGACAAAAAGCCAGGTCTGGATCTAGATAACAATGGATGCTGCAAGTTGGACTTTGAGTAAGTAAATCTGTAGCGAAGTATGTCCGCTTGTGAAATGCAGTTGGACAGGTATCATCTTGTTTCTAGGTTTGTTCAGATGTTTTGTAGTTGCACTAAAGCTTTATGAATTTATGTTCTTTAATTTGTTATGCTTGTTATACCGATGAAGGATTTCAGCAGAAACACAGAGGCTTAAGTTACGATAGAATTAACAGAAAGTGGGTTTTGTGATAGAGAAATATGAAATGGATTTGGGCCAGTTTTGTAAGCAAACTAGTTTGGGTTGGGATTGGTTTGAAAAACCCAACTATTAATGAAGATTTTATTACCGTCCAATGCGGAACTTAGGGCTGAAGTTAGTCTTGGGGAGCCCGGAGCCCTCAACCATAATATATCTAGTGTGTTTGCTTACTAGCGTTTCGGAATTTCTCATCAAATTATCCTTGGAACATAATCCTTAACTTCAAACACAATTCACCACGTTATGACTATTCTGTTCCCTGGATGCGTGAACACAGATTTGTGGCGGGAATCAACCGAATGTAGCCATTAACACAATGTTACTAATTGGTACAAAGGTTTAAGCTGCCTAGTTTAATCGTTAAGTTCGAAACATACTGCCTACGTCGCTTGTGGGGTATTATCTCGTTAGTAAGCGAATACACAACAGATATACGAGTATAGTTCTACCAGCTGTTGCTTTTTGTACTGCAGAAAAACTTCAATGTATGTCACGAATGAAACTTTTTCGTATGACTCTGCAGAGCGGCACATCCCACTGTCTCTGCTAGGACAGGCGAAATAATATTCTGTAAGGGGTGATCTTCTAGAGGTCAGTAAAATTTTCAAGATATGTCCGCACACCAAGAACCTAACATCTCCCAGAACAATAACGTCATGCCTACTGGACTCTTGCTACTGTCACGTACCAGTCCATTAGGCTCTGATATGGCTGGTACGCCAGCTTTGGTAAGAGCACAACGAATATTCTTGGCTATCGGGCACCCAGTACCCAGGCTTCCAAATCTTATAATGTCTAGGTATAATAGGAAATTTAGAAAACGCGCAACATTATAACTATTCTTCCTTTTAAGTAACTTCAGCAACCAAACCGCAAACACATTCCTTTATTTGTCTTCAATAGAAAACTAATGTTTGTTCTACTTTTACTGCTAAACTCGGTCGCTTTCTTTAAAATTTGGCAAGCGGGCCATCCGATGATAGGAACGGACATAAACTTTAATCCCGATTCTAACTCGAATTTTATTTGTAAGAACTGTTAAAATATGTATGTTTATGGCTAACTTTGTTTTCTAACAAAGTTTTTTTAGTGAAGTTTATATGCTGGTGTAGTCGGGTAAAAATGTATGATAAGCTTAACACATTCAGGTACAAACCTACTCGTCTTTACTTCCTCATTTTATATTTTGGTTCAGATTTTCTATAGAATATCGATTTCGTACTCACCATCGTTTCTTTCACGCTTTTGTTCAGTCCATTATAGAAATGTAAAGGTATGTTACTATAAAGGGGTTCGCTAAAAATACACGACCTTTTCTAATGGCAAACAGTATTGTTTGGTATCGGTAAAAGCATGAATCTTTAAAAAAATGCTAACAAGTAAACGCCACGCCACGTATTGTCATCCAGATCGAGGTCCATTTCTTTAATTAGAAACATTTACTTCATTATTCTTCTTACAGATCCATCCTCTTTGTTTGATAGATTCAGAAGATAATAGTTTATCTGCAGCATCTGCTACAAAATTTTGTGAGGACTTTTATAAACAATCCTTATAAATTCAGGAATTTTCTCAGTACTTGATAATTTTGCTAGCGTAATCTGTTTCGGAAGGACTTCTTTGGATATATCCAAAGAAGTCTGAAGAAGTATCGGTTATAACCGATACTTCAACATATTCAAGATTATCACTCACGAACGTTTTTCCGGAAGAAAATCCAGAACGTGGTGTAGTAACTTTAGCTTTCTTACTACGCTTTCCCACCGTATTGAACTCTCCGTATTGATGATTTTGTGTATCATCAACCGGACTAGAATCATCTCTGCCTCTTTTATTCCCAACTGTTAAAGAGCTTTCAGTGTCATTCTCTTACAAATCAGACGTACCATCGGTATTGTGTATCATAGCTCGTAAGGTCAGGGCGCTAGAATGACAACTGCTACCGTCCTCCTCGTCACAACCGCTTTCCATTATTTATAAAAACTTTTTATGAAGAAAATATGACAAATGCTAATTTTAACAATTAAAATATTCTGAAATTTTATTTAGAAATTATGCTGAAGAAATGTTTGTATCACTGTTGATTTGTCACACAAACACCATAATTATGTCCATAGACACAATGTTTACAATGCCTCACAGACAGGGTTTTAGTCAAAGCTAATAGTCTCCAGCCTTTAATCATAGTAAAAAAAGAATTAAAATAAACAATAAATTAAAATACAATTTCTTCCTTCACGACATTTTCCTCGTGACAGTTTTAAAACAAAAGTAAAACACAAAACGAAGAAGAAAAAAGTAAAAAGGTTTCATTTTCCGTCCATTAAGTTTTAACGTTTAAGGCTCGAGCAGACCGGATGCGTATGCGTAACCACGTCGTAGTCACGCGCGTAACGTAGACATGCGCGTCGTTACGCAAGCGGTGTGGCCTGTCTCATACATTTCCATACATTACAACTCATGGTTACGCCGTAACTACGCGCGTGACTACGCTTACGTCTACGCATACGCATCCGGTCTGCTGGAGCCTTTAACATACAATATGTTTTTGCAGAAACAGTCACTCACTTAAAAACGTACAAAAACTTGCATAATATAATTATTATACCGGGGCAAAACTAAACAATGTTGTTGCATCAAAATCACGATGACAGATGTTGATTTACAGTTTACAGTTTTAATTTATAATAACCTACAACATTACATCGCTTATATCATTGCTGGCATAAACGTTGTTATTGTTGTTTTTGTGTATGAAAGTTATAAAGACAATATATTATTTATTTACAGAATTATCTAATGAAACTCTGCTGTATTGCTCATAAATTGCTAGTCAATAAACACTAGAATTCTAAATTAAATCCAGAACCATTTCGACGTGAGTTAACTCAGTGAGGCAGTATCTCTTAATTACAAGCAAACATTTTAATTACAACGTCGGTAAACGCGAATGTATGTCGTGACGTCATTTGTGACGTAACAATGTATGCTCGTATTCGTACTGTTGCTTGAATTGTATTATACTGTAGTTTTTTTTTACAACCCTTAGGCTTTGTCTGCCATTTGGTTGAAAACGCAAACACTAGCTGATTCCCAGTATTTCGCCTTCGTCCTAAGTTCACGGTACATCAACACACGTCCTCGATAAAAGTACTAACTAAAACGGGTTTTTTAACCGACATATAAAAAAGGATGAGGTTCTCAATTCGGTTGCTTGAAAAAAATGCGTACATGGACTTACAACTTTATAATGAAGAGATTATTTGAATAACAGAATAGACAAAACTTATTCTATGGATGATTAGAAACTCTAGTGCACCTTTTTAGGGTCAGGCAATACACGTTTAATCCTATCGTAGTGGCATCGATATAATACCTAGGTATTATATCTATGTCACCCGTCTGTGTCACCCGGCTTCATAATGGCTCACATTTATTTCAAACGTGCGATACACAACATGATTTGTGGTTCCCATATACAGCTAACTCATATGTTATACTAGCTATGAACCGAGGCTTCACCCGCCAATGAGTTCTGACTAAAAACAAACACAAATATCAAATAGCAGTTGTAGTTTCAAATATTTTCAGATATTGGAAACATGCGAATATGATGGTTTGTTTGTATGTGTATACTTATCTCTCTTTCTTGGTAAAACGGATGAGCTATTTTAGATGGGAATGCAGGCTGACGGGAACTTTTAGTAGTCTGGTAGTGGATTATAGGCCACATCGTTTCTCTGAGAACGCGGGCAAAACTATATGGAAAACCCAGTAGTCAAGATAAAATAGCCATGAAATTCTAATTTTATATAACCAAAAAATTATTGGATAAACCAAAATATTTCATAGGTGAATAGTTCCATATATTCCTAAAATACTGTTGTCCACAATATTGATACCATATTTGACGTTAATTTGAGGCATATCTGTGTATCAACATTGCACCTATTACTGTCCACAAAATGTATTATGCACATAGCTTGCCACCGGTACTGTGGTTTTCCATTTCGCACCCACAAAATCGTTATTAGTAAATGTATATAAATCGATGCACCTGATCTCTCTCCGGTCGTGTCGGATTGCCGTCCCATCGGGCTATGAGAGTGAAGGAATAGTGAGTGCACCTGTCTCTGCTCAAATTGACTATAATATGTCCTGCACAGTTGGCTAATCTCCTTATATGAGAACAGCCGCCGTAGCCGCCATCATCATATCAATGCAGTTTTTCATTGGGGCTATAATTTTAATCCTATTCTGCGTGCCTTTCACAAACCCTCTGAAGAAGCCACAGGCCATGCACTCAGTAGGACCACATCATCCGCGTAGTTTAAATTGTTTACTGAAACTTCGTCTAGAGATACATAGCAACCCCAGTATGGTGCTGCTGAGTTCCTCAATAACCTCATTTAAAGTCAAAGAATCTTTAAACGTATCTTCTTTTTTCATGCTTCTATTAAGTAGTGCTCTTGGGACGTGAGTGAATTCACATTAATAACATGTCCCAGTTCTAGTATTTTGAAATTTTATTTCCAAAATCCAATTTGATTGAAACAATTTTTCAAGAATTATTTCCTCGCATGGTCAGAAATACAATCAAAAAGAGAACCGCTCAACATGTACTTACATGAAAATATGAATGGAAAAATTAAATAAAAAAGGGGCGTCACGTTTCTCTGTATCTTTTTGATAACTTCAGTAAAAAATGTTATTAATCATGTTTTTGTAAACTTTTCTAATGAGTGGCACAAAAGTTTGGAAGTCTGGTCTTCAATGAGAATACGATTTTATGAGCGTGGGATGTAATTGATTTTCTATTTTTACACGACTCACTGGGCTTTGGAGAAAAGTTAGGACCATAAAATTTCGTCATAAAACTTTGCGGTTTATGCTTGACTGTTCCAGAATGAATTATTTTTATTTTCTTTTAAAGCTAAGTAGTTAAGATTTCAAAAGTATACTTAAATGGCACTTAATGGTTTTGTTGGGCGTTCTCAAGCTGAGGTGATTGTGGGCCGACGTTATCCATTTGCTGTGCCTCTTACAGCCAGTTTCTTCATCAAAAGTAAAAGTCAAAGTAATGTCTAAAGTAAAAGTAACGGTCAAATTCGTCTTTTCAAGGCTAAAGTAACAGCAAAACTAATAGAAAAAACGAATTTGACCGTTACTTTTACTTAAGACATTACTTTGGCTTTTAATTTTGATAAAGAAACTGGCCGTAAGACAGCTTTTTGCCGAAGACATCGTCATGACGACAAGTGGCACGCTGAGTTTTCACCCATTCCTCGATCGTCGAGCCATTTAACACCTCACAGCAGGCGCAGCAGTGTTTAAGCAGCCAACTTCGGACAAGCAAAGCGAACGAATAAATAGTCGCGGAGAACTTCATGATTGCAAAGTTATTAAGGGGCTTTTTCTTTTAGGGCAAATCTTCGTTAAATAGCCTTGTTTATCTATAGGTACTTAATATAGTAAGGAGGAAACACTTTTTTTTGTATTTGTTTATACTCCTATAGTGGTAAATTATTTCACAATTGGGAAGCTACACTGATTCTGAGTAACATTAGTCCTATGTATTTTATCCTAGTACTGCAAGAAATTCCCCCGGGGCGCGAGTAAAATCGCGGGAATTCACCTAGTTACACATTAATGTTAACACGTAGTACATAAGCGGTGCACGGTAATACAAACGCAATTACCAACTACCCACTAAGTTAAAAGCACATTAAATGTTTACATAATGTTCAATATAATGTACTCGTTGCAAATAGAGAACTAAAATGTTTACTCACCGTAATTGGGTAGGTTACAATAATGTTTACAACACGTGAAATTAGAAATAATAGGTGTTTCACACATTTTATACAGCTCGACCGGCGTGAATTTTCAAATGTGACAATATTTGTAAACTACCATGATATTTCCTTATTCCCAACCTTCTCTCTATTCCATGTTATGGTACTAAACACTGAGTGCTACCAAAACTGCGCATCTATCGATCTCAAGCGAAAGTCTTCAGTTCGAATTTTAACAATGGCCGTCCGGTATTAATGACTGCGCGAGCGGTGAAAACCCAAATAAAACCGTGAATTACGACGAAAAGCGATATGTTGATAAAAAATTGAGATATGTGAGTGGTGTGGTGATCCCCTTGTTCCCGGCATCCGGGAAGTACCTTGCAAATAATCCTTTTTATCTCATAACCTGTATTTAGCAATGCATCGGGCTGGACGGTAAACTCAATCACTACCTATTATACGTACCTATTACTGAAAATTGTAATGAAGTTGTTGATAGGCCAGTATCCAAGGAATGGTAAAATATTTGCTTTTCATTATGTATACCTGCTAGTCTACCTTCTCAACCCAGTTACCAATTGGTACTCTCAGAAGTTGCTTTACCAATATTTTGTGTATTTTAAAATATTGTGTCAGGGCTATGGCTTCACGCACTGCCGTCACCCAGCGTTGGGACCATGCTGGGTGACACTACATTCCGGCTCGCTACATGCCTACGCCTCGGCGCTCCCACTGCGGCTCCGCATCGCTGCCAGTGCGGTGAATCTGTGGACCGCCTTGGGCACCATGGTCTTTCCTGTAGCAAAAGTGCTGGTCGCATGGCACGACACGCCAGCATAAATGACATTATCCGTCGTGCTCTTGTCACCGCCGGAGTGCCAGCCATTTTAGAACCCAGAGGCTTGGCACGCGACGATGGCAAGAGACCAGACGGGATGTCTATAATGCCTTGGAAGATGGGAAGGTCTTTGGTGTGGGACGCAACCTGCGGCGACACCCTTGCACCTTCCCAGTTCCCACGGCGAGCTGTGTCGGTGCAGCTGCTGCGGCCGCGGAAAACCTCAAGCGGCACAAATATGTAAACCTCACCGGCAATTGCATTTTTGAGCCGTTTGGGGTTGAAACCCTGGGACCATGGGGCCCAAGTGCCCACAGACTATTTCGAGAAATTAGTAAGCGATTAGTGGAGTCTACTCGTGACCAAAGGGCTGGCCTATACTTCGGTCAAAGGATATGCATTGCCATCCAGCGTGGCAATGCAGCCAGCCTTTTGGGCACGATCCCAGCTGACAGCGATGCGGATGAATATTTTGATACCTAGTTTTAATATTTCCCTATTATAGATTAATATTGATTATTATGAATGAATAAAAGTATTTATAATGATACAGTTGTGAACTATTTTAGGAAATATTCATGTATTTTTCAAAGATTAATTTTGGATATCATCGTATTGTTTTAATTTTTATGATCACGTTGAATTATGCATAAAGAATGCTCTCACCACAATTCAATTTAAATAAAATCTACCTTTAAAATCTGTCATATTTCTAATAACTGGTGACAGATAAAAATATACCGTATCTGTATCATGACAAGGCTGAAACTCCCTTTTAATTTCAAGCCAAGTTCCTTAACCAAACAATTATGTCTTCAATATGTACTGATCAATCAAAGTTGGGCACATATGGGCCAGACGGTACACTGCGGTGGTAGTTAACGTAGTTAGTTCCAAGATTATATAACTAATCGTTGACTCGGTATATTGATTTATCTTACGGCTTAGGTATTCTAGAGTTATTAACTGAATTAACGACATAGATCAGGTAATAAGACATTTATATTCATACCTGTGTTCACAAATTAAAGTGATTTGATTGCTTTGTAGGTACTGGGACATTCAAAGCGTTTATTTTCAAAATGATTATAATGTTTTTAATAGTGAAAATTCAGAAAATATTTTGGCAATAGAATAGTAAAAAATATAACAAAAAGTGCCTAAGTCAGAAGTAGGTATGGTTCGTACCCATAAATACCCATTTTCAAGCGTGCTGATATAAAATAAACTCTACTGGCCTTACTACAAAAACTTTAAACCCTGTTTTACACTTGTCTAATAAAATTTTGGCTGCAAAATGAACCATATGTCAACGTCATAATTTGACATTTTTTTAGACAAGGCATAAACTGACGTTTAAAAGTTTTTGTGGTAAGACGGTATATATTTGAGACGTAAAACCTGGCCAAAATCTGTCTCACAAAGCCTTTCATATGGATCGCCTTAAAAAAGGCCTGTAATGTTACCCTGTATGATATGAGCATTTTATAAATAGCCTTGTTCCGGCCGAATATGGGCGTACATGCGTCGATACGGCCATGTAACGGCCACTTATTTTTTATACCGCTCCTTAGGTGCCCAATACGTAAATGCATGACTAAGTTTTATTCATGACCGATATATTTTTGGGTTGAGAAAAAATTACGCAGTGTTTTTTGTTTGGTAGAATGTTGTTACGTAAATGTAAGTTTTATGTGAGTTCAGTTTTTGTTTAAAATGGCGATTTAGTAGCTGTCATTTTATACTTATAAAAACACACACACTATCAAAACTAGACATAGTATTTCAGCTTAAAAAGTATCAGTTCAAACAAGAAGCGCTGTAAGTAATTTCTTACAATTAATTCAGCTCTTCCAACGTTCCCTATATTTATACGTCCATAAATCGAATTCCCAGAGAATAGTACAAAAACATCGTTCAATTATTCCACTAGGGACGGCAATCCACTTAAACCGTACAGTTGCTAGTGATGGGAATTGAATCGACTTCGACTTGCGACTTCAATCGGTTTGAGAGGAGTCGACTCCAAGATAGTGAATTGCTTGGAGTGTAGGCTTTGTGTATAACCTAGGAAAGAGCAAGCGATACTCTAATTGTTCTGAAAAAAGTAGAAAGTCTATTTATTTATATTAATTAATATACTAAATAAGATAGATATACAATTTTAAGTTACTTATTCATAACATATATTAATATTAATCTTATAATTTTTCACAATTTTTTTTGAACATTCAGTCAATCTGAAATATTCTTTGACACCATAAAAAATAAACCCCCATTTTTCTACCCGTTGTGGTTTTAAAAATATTCCTATTGAATGGAAAACATATTTAAATTGCACGTCAGTCAATCAATCTACACCATATGGATAGTTTTATTCTTACATAATTGATAAATAAATAAAATAAACAATAGAAACACTCACCACGCACACTGGTTACATTGTGAACAAATTCAGAAATAAAACTCAGTCAACCAAATTGAAGTAAATAGTGTGTATTTTTGAAATATTATTTGAGTACTGTCGACCAGAATACGCAAGACTGGTCTAGTAACAAACGGGTGCATTTATAGTCGTATGCAAATCAAATTGCATCGTTTCCTAGCCAATGTTCGTTTAGCTCAGTTGTTAGCAAGTTGGCCCAATAGTGGTCAACATGGCCACATTAAACATTTATGCGTGTTTTTAAACTACTCTGAAAAGGAGTTTGTATATTTGTCAGTTACTTAAATAGTGAATTTGAAAGCAAATAGGTTTATTGACCCATGTTTTGCTGAGCAAAGAAGTTAAAAAAGTGATAAGATGTATTTTTGCGATAAATAGGGTTATTCAAATGAATCTTTCATGTGTGTCCCAACCCTATTCTTCTTAAAGATCGGACTATAAGTGGCCTTGAATGACATGATTTATTAATCAGTTATGTACCAAAGGAACAATCGTTTTAAGCTCTTATTAACCGTTTTTGTAATAGAGGAAAAAACGTTAAGAAAACCAAATTTCATGAAGCATTTAAGTATTATTTGAAATCTATTGAGACAATCGTCGTCTAGCATGGCCGTTGCTTGTTGGATTTTTTCTAAAACGAAATAAATTATATTGTCCCAATAGCTGTTTGCTTTGACCATACTCTTCGCTCAAGTTGTGTTGCAAATGTATTTGACCATTCAAGGCTATAGATGGACAACGATTTCGTATGTAATTAGCAGTATTTACTGCTTCAGCCAAAAATGATGGAAGGTTTCCCGCTTGACACATCATGCACGCATACGAATTTTATTATTTTGATCACAATTGCATTTTTTTCTGAAACGATTCATGCCAAAACATTAGATTTGTTCTTAAGTCAGCAACGTAGAATACTTTTTCAATATTTTTTAATATTTTATTCACAATTGTTTATTTGCTTGCAGTAATATAGCCAACATTTACATACTAAAGTCGTAAAAATAAGCAATACAAAAATATTAAGTACTTACTTACCAAACTTCATAATATTGTAGCATGCTACGAAACTACGTCGTAGTCGCGGCCGCTACGCCGTAGCAGAACTTTATTCAGTTCGTTTGAAAGGTTTTTCTTTGCAACTTTTTAAATAAGTTTTGTAAAGTAAAACCAAATGTGTGCACGCTTGTTAGTGCTACAAGATTTTAACTGAAACTTACATTTTGTAGAAAATAATAAAGGCGGCTAATACCACTGGCTATGATTTTGTGAAAAAGTAAAATTGTTTTTTAATGAGTTGAACTATGTTTTCTTTTGATTCGTTTCACGCATCAAATATTTAAATTACACGCACAGTTGCGGATTCCTGCAAATTGAAACATAGCTTCGATCTAAGCGTTTGAATGAAAAGTTTATATCAAAAGGCAAACATTAACAAATTACTTCGGAACAATTTGGTCGAGGGAAACGTTCGATTGAGAGAATCCAAAAGCTATTTTAAATTAGTATCGATTCGTAAAGCGATTCTCAATTACATGCGTACAATGGTCGTCTGATGATCAACTTCTTTTCATGCTATCATTTACATTTTAAGTCAAGTATATTGAAGCTTTAGGCATTCCAATGTATTTCAGTCTGGTGGATATTTCGTGAAATAAATGCTATATATAAAACACTGGAAAGGACAAAATAAAACGTTAATAGACAAACTCTTACACAGTTTTTTAACTAGCACGGGAGGTAAAGACCTTTTCTTGTATACCGTCAATGGACATTATTTTATTATCAAATTGAATTGCATAGTTGCGGTGGCATTTTTGTTACGAATAAGTAATATTTAACTAATATTTTTTAGGTAGTTTAAGAATGTACCTCTTACCGTTTCAATGTACCTACCTAATAATTAAACACCGTATTAATTAAGAACTTAGAGAATAAGAAATATTGTACTGGTATACTGTATTTAAAAGGAAAATAAATTCTATTCTATTCTTGTCGGTTTCTGGAGGTCTGATTTTTATTTACGAAAGAAAATAAATACAGACCTCCAGAAAGAAAGAAAGGCAGAAGTATGTATAGTGAAAATATAAATAATAGTACCAATCCTATAGCAAAATAAAAATTACAACAAAGTCAAAGTACATATTATTATTAGAACCATTCCAACATAATTTCTTTGTCATCTGAAGATTCGATAAAAATATCTAAATAATGTTCTAATCTCTTTCCACTTCCATACTCTGGTGAATGCAAATAGCTTACGAGTTAAGACCAATTTATGCGATGTTCATCGGAATTTTGCGCTCGTTCGGTTATAATGTCCCCGAGTCTGTCGCTCACAAACAAATAATTCACGCGACTTTATGGTCAGTATTTTGCGCGTAAAGGGAAATGCCCCAAATGCTCGTTTCAATGCTCTAAAAACGAGCATTAGTCCGATTGCGAGTGGGCAATCGATTTCGTGAATCGTTCGCGATTTGCTAGATTTTTTGGACACGTTTCAACTAATCGGCGTTTCTAACATTTTATTCGGGAATCGGAAACGTTTTTACTGTCTTTCGCATCAATGGTTCTGTTATTTGCTTTCTGGGTTTTACTATTTTTACTACTTCCGCGCCATTGGAGAACTCAACGTCTGTAAGTGGTTGCCATCAACAGCTATAACGCTCGAAGTTAGACAGTGAGCACTAACGGCATATCGTGGTACATTTAGTTGTGGAAATGTGTTACTATACACAATCCTAGAACACAAGCTGTGTATCTGAAATCTCTTATCATTGTAACGATCTTGAGTTTGACATGTATCAAGATGCTTTCTCCTCTATTCTACGCCATAGACGTCTGACTATAACAAAGGGCTTAGATCCTAAGCTCGTTTCAGATCTGCATCCACGAACCATTTGTATATTGTTGATAGTACATCTCCTCATATTAATCTGTCCGATATTCAATACTCTTAAGGATCTGTTGCATATGAAGTTGCATGTGTAGTCTGGTCAAATCGAAGGGCTGTTCAGTAACCAGGTATAAAACATAAGTATTTAAATGTATTTCTAACAGCCACTTTCTTCATCAAAAGTTAAAGCCAAAGTAATGTCTAAAGTAAAAGTAACGGTTAAATTAAATTTTTCTATGAATTTTGCTGTCACTTTAGCCTTGAAAAAACGAATTTGTCCGTTACTTTTACTTTAGACATTACTTTAACTTTTGGTGAAGAAACTGGCCGTTAATCGACGATATCATGAGGAAACTGAAGAAAACAATAATGTGAATCACACCGCTTTTCGATTTATTGCCAATTTTACGTTCTAAAATCACCATAGAAATTATATGAATCAAGTATTCGCGCAAGTTGCAGTGGCAGCTAAATATCTCGCTACATCGGTCAGCTGTTTCAAGTTCCCAGTAACTAGTACACGAACTTGAGGGAATTCGTGTAACGCTCGTAAGGTATTTGCCATGCAAATTGTCGAGTGTAAATAGTTTGCGTACATGTGATGTTTGTTACCGTAGGCGTGTGTTCAAAGAACTTTTTCCTTTTACGTTGAAGAAATGTCATATAATAAACTATAAAACGATTTTCATTCAAACGATCATTCACGGGTCAAGACTATCATTTATTATACATACTTTAATTTCAATAAAGTATAAAAAGAAAACAATGCAGTTTCACTAGACAAAGTTCTGTACTAACAAAAATATTTAACCTAAACTAGTAAAATGCTATGTTTTTGCTAAATTATGTTGGTGGACAATGACTGAATATATTTTCAGAAATGAAATACGAGAAACAAACTTTCTTTATTTTCTTCATTTCAAAATGCTTTTTGTTTTATTCATATCCTCACTAGATTAAAGCAAACGATAAAACAAACTCCACTATAATACTGCACTTGTATCATCCGAAAACTTGTTCCTTTTTATTTACACTCTCAAGTCTCGCGATGTTTAATTTTATTCCTGCAGCATTCATTAATTTAGCTTATTATGGCAATACATACCTTCAGTGTTAAGAGAATTAAGAAACTGCAAAACATTGCTGTTTTTAATGAAATAACAAATTAATAGTAACAACGAAAGATATTTAGTGCTTAGTTGTTAAATACTGGGCGTTAAAATTAAATTTTTGGATACTAAAAAAGCAATTTTTATTATAAAATTTAATTACAAACTTATAAATATGTAAACAATTCCAAGCTAGATAGTATATTTTTTATTAAAATAGTTTGCATCCAAGCCTCGATTTATTGTCTCGCGGAATTTACGCTATATATTTTTCCTAACACTTTATAAAATAGTGTTTATTTTGTCATGCATTTTTTTTATTGTGCAATGAGCGTAAAGATTGAAAAACAAATAGCTACAATTGAATACTCAATACTTTATTGCAAAAATACCGCAATACTAATAAGTGAATAGTTCAAAACTTAGTACAATATTCTTGTCACACATTGTTGTAGAAATTATTTTTATTGTGGACCCAACAAAGCGCAAAAGCAATCAAATATAGATTCGCATACGAGGAGAACTATACAAATAACGATTGTATAAATATGAAAATATTCATCCGGCTTGCGCAAATATAACGCAGTCCCGGCGAACAAACATACATACGTGTCTGTAACTACGCATCGCAAATGGTACTCAAACTTACTCTTTGATATTTAAATAAGTACAACACTTGTACAATTAAATAGATTTTAAATGTAATACATAATTGTTTTTTCTTCAATGTCAGTAATTTTTGTATTTAAATGTAAAAAAAATATTTGTAAAATCTTTTCGCTTACAAAACTCTTGGTAACTAACTACCAGACAACCAAGACAATAAAAAAACTCTAAAAAATAAATAAAATTGCAATAAAATTCTAAGCTACCTTGAATGAATTAGGGATTATTCCTAAAATCAATTTAAGTTAGTTCCTCTTTTTCTTTAGATCAATATTTTCATCCTTTAATAGGAACAAAAATACAATGAACTTGTAAAAAAATATTAGTTTGACGAAAGACTACTTTGAGCCAACATTAGTGGTTCTTAATACCTGAGCAATATTTTATAGCTTTTTTATTTAAAAAAATACCCATCCCATATTATTTGCAAGTTCTAAGATAACACCCATTGTTTGAGTATTTCGAAGTTTGATAAACACAGCGCAGCATTATAATCTTGTAACCGCGGGTCGTAGTCACCACACGTCATTGTGCCGGTTGTGGCTCCAAGGCCTGCCCCCCTCGCCACTTGCTCCCAAGGGAACCGATGAGCTGTGATGCAAGGCATAAGCTTGTAGCGGGTGATAATACCTTACAATATATAAATGTTAATATAGTACACACTGCACTAACTAACATACAAGAATAACTGACATAAAATCAGGTGGATGTGCTTGAAAAACAGAAATAAGATTTCTTAAAGACTATCTATGCTTGACATAAAATATGACAATGCTCAAAAGTGCTACCAGGCCGATTTAAAAACGATCTCAGTGTAAGATAGCCTTTTTACCAAGGAAGGTTATTATACTCCTTTTATCTGGGTGCGCAAATTGGGCATATAAGACATGTCTTAGGTTACAAGGGTTTGATAAAAGTAAAATTTCGAAAAATGTATAAGATCGCTTTCCGCTTATAAGTTGCACCGTGGCTGCAAACCCTCTACGGACTACGCTCGGCACGTCGTCGCTCATTTAAGTTTTTATTCCACCAGGAATCTAGGCTTTAAGTTCTAAATGAGTGTTATTTTAAACTCGGCTAAAAGCTGTAGACTTAATTTACATTTTCACGGCTCCTCTCGTATATAATTATTGCGTTCGCAACGGTTATTGTTGGGAGAACTTTCCGTTTGAAAAGGGGATTTTAATTATCACTTTATATTTTTATCGTAAGACTTAATAGTGAATAGCCAGGCTTGAACTTTTTTAATTCTTTGCCTACCTATAGAAGAATGCTAATTAAACGAGGAAGTTGAGGAAATGATTATGTACCTAATGTTAATTTTAGTAAGTTAATAAATTAAACATACCAAGTCATATTTCTGTGCATGCCAATAAATTCAAAACGTTAAAAATTAAACACATTAAACTCAAGATGTTTTCCTTCACCTTTTTATCAGCCATTGGTGTCCAAGTTATAACTTAGAAAGTAGGTACATGTATAAACATAGTATATAAAATATACGAGTAGATGTATAAACGGTAAATTCATAAATGGTATAAAAGTGCATATTGGAACAAATCGCATTTACACTCTAAAGCACTTTTAAACTGAATAATACCCGGAACGATTTCACTTCGTAGAACACATAAATCACATCGGTTACACTTTACCATTGAGTTTTTGAGTTTTTAACGACCGCACTGAGCTCAGTTATAAACTGTAGGATAAAAACTTGAAATAGATTCATAGATTACGAAAAGCGGTGGATACGTCTGTAAAGTTTTACGTACTATATTTTACATTTCTTTCGTTTTAAGATAATATACCTGACAGTTCTAATTTCTTGTAACTTTTAGTTAAGGGCTGATTTTTCAATTGCCAGATAACTTTTATCTGAGGAATATGTTTGACGTTTTGACAGCTTTTGTATGGAAAATATGTCAAACCGCCATATTTATTCCTCAGATAGAAGTTAACTGATGATTGAAAAATCAGCCCTAAGGAGATTATGTAGTTATCTTTTTTTATTAAGGCTCTAGACAGACTGACTGCACTTCAACTGCAATCCAACTGCAAATTGTAGTTCAAGGGCAGTTTGAGTGCAGTTGACACGACTGCAATAGAACTCAAAAAAAACTAAACCCACCTACATGGAATACATAACTGGGCTACACTTTTGCCGTGTCTATTCATTCTAGGATCTGTGACAATGATTTGTTGTTCGTTTTTGCAGACACCGAGAGTTGATAAATAAAAAGAGGTTTGCAAAATGCTTTTAAAATTCATGACTTCAAAAATAAAAGCGATTGCCTTTGCATTCCGTTTTTTTAGAGGAAATAGGGATACTTAATTAACTAAAGTGATTGTTATCATCATAGTTGTTTTCAGAGTTAGGATAGACAGAGCTTTGCACTTCAGGGGCCCGATTCTCCTAAATTAATAATGTCAAAATGGAATAGAAATCGAATTGCAGTATGATCGCAATAGTAGTTTTAAACATATCGGGCATTCTGCTACTAATATAAGACCAATCGTATTCCAACGACATTCGATTGGTTTGCGATTGGTCTGCCATTTGGTCTATAGGGTAGTCTGCTCTACAATCATGCTGCAATAAATCATTTGCAGAGAATATGATTCATTATTGAATGACAGAAAAGGATACAAACGTTAATTTGAAAGTTAAAATAGCGGAATGCCAATATACGCTTCAATCGTAATCGAGTCGTGATTGGATCGCAGTCGAATGTGAATCGTATGTCGCTTAAGTAAAATTAGGAGAATCGGTTCCCTGCTCTTCTTGGCGAGTCGATAGCAATCTGCCTCATATCTTAGTAGCCCAGTATTTCGCCACACACATGGCATTGTCAGTTGCGGTAAATAAGCCTTTCTTTGTGCAAGTGTTGGGGCTTTACTTACACTAAAAAATATATTTGCACACGCAGGTATTTTTTAATAATTTATTGATTGAGGCTTGAGTGCTGTTGCGCTATTTCAGCCTCGTTATGTTTACACTTTATTTATTTTATTTTAACATTAAAAGGCTTCAAAAACTGCTTTCCCGTCACACCATATCTTGGACAACGGATAAGCATTGGAATCCAGCTCGGCAATACTGCCAGCCTTTTTGGGCACGCTCCTTTTGTATAGAAAAACACAGAATCTAATTTGCAGACTTAGAATATTCACCGTGGCCATTCAAGGCACCGAATCCCCTCAAACTTTTAGTAATTTCCCAATACTTTTCAAAGTTTGCCGCGACATTCTAAGTCCAATAACAAATCCAGGATGTCTTCAAATTAATTCCGTTTCAACATTTAACTAAATAAAACTAGATTCAAATAGAAAGGCAAAGTTTCTTGAACGGAACAACTTTGAACTTTGGCTGTTTTCGCGGCAGTGTTTAAGGGTATTATCATCCAGTAATTTTAATGCCGACTTCAATGTTTTGACTTTAATTGTTTGTGTACAGCTTAATAATTTTTGTTTGTAAGCGATTACAATTCTCAGATTTTACATAGAACAAAGACTTGTCCTTTAAATTATGTTTTATTCGACCTAAAATATAAAAGAACTTTAAGCACGAGCTGATTAACACAGAACACTGACATCGTTTCTCATAAATTATTAAACAAACAAAACAGAAATAAATTCTAAAAGCACTATTTCACTGTCGCATTTCCCACGCGCTTACGAACAAACACTCGTAATAAGCGGATTGTGCAACACGTCTGTAAACTAACTTGCACTGGCAAGAAAACAAAAGAGGACGCAAGATGAAAAGCAAGACCCCGATCCATTTCCGAAACAAACGAACGACACCGTGCTCAAACGAGTCATTAGCTTTATACTTATTCTTGCTTCTGCCATATAAATGAAGTAAGCAGAAGGCTAACAACATTTTAAGAGACCTTAAACAATAAAAATAAAAGTAAGTATGCATAAAACTCTGTTTTAGTTCTTGGAGCACCAGCTGATTTACCGGTGTTTATTTATTTACTTGCTTCTTATTGTATAGGCTTAACAATCCCATCAGTATAACATTTGATGGGATAGCTTAGGTGTGAGCTCTGAATTACAGGCGTTGATAACATTATATGGGATTCCCTCGCACATTTTTTCGATACTTCTCTAGAATAACAGATATTAGTTCTATTTTTACTTATGAACGTCTGGAAAACAATGAAATTTTTTGATAACATCTACTAATTTCTATGCAAGAAGCATATTGGTTGAGAATACGGAGTGGAACTTTTTGTTTTCTTGTATTGTTTTTATTTAGTCCTAGCTTTTGCCTCGGGCTGCAACGGCGCGGTGTTGCGCCTTGAGTTTTGTATGTAGGTACTTTTTTGTGCGTCCTTGCTATTACGTTTTTGTACTAGTTATTTGCATTAGTGTGTTTTTGCAGCTGTAAGGAAGAATACTGTGATTAACTCCGTTTGTTTTCCTTTGCTTTTCTTTTTGTTCGGTGAAAAATGTTTTTTAATTCTTTACCTTTACGTTTATATTTTTTATGATTAATTTCACAAAATGCTTTGTTTATTCAAATGCAAAGGCAGTTGACAATTGGGCACGACGATGAACGATGAAAGTATGCCCTCTTTCTTTTTCGTAACTGTAAAACGAAACTAACTAACCTAGAACGAACGAACATACGAATAAAAAGTAAAATTCAAGAAGCTACTCTCAAAAGATGAATAATGACGTCATTAAAAATAATGTAATATCTGCCGTAACATTACGCCAAACTAAAAGTACCTTTTGTATTCTAACATTTTTATGTTTAGCGTAAGCTTGGCCATAAAATTTACCAAGCTGAATTAAAATGCTCATTTCAATGATAAAAGACTAGGTTTAGGCTAGTTGCTAAGTTAAGCAACACTTGGCGCGGTCACTCCGTGGATGGGTGACTATCTTGTCATGACGAGTTCTTCCGTATTTCAGAAGCCGCTATAAATTGGTGGGCCCCGGCTGTAACTTGAACATCTTAGGCAGTCGGGAAGTGAGAAGCCAGAAAGTCTGAAAACCAGTCTCATCAAGGGGTATTGGGTTGCCCGAAACTGGGTTGAGGATTCGCTCATTGTAGAACAACGGTAGTCAGCTGCATTCGGTTAGACTGCAAGCCGACCCCAACTTGGTTGGTTAAAAGGCTAGGCAGATGAAGAAGGTAGTTTTATAAGTAAAAACGCAACTTAGAAAATATGCACAATCATAAAACATAAGTAACTTTCACAATGTTCAAACAAATCATCTTAAAGTAAAACCACGGAGTGTACAAAAAAGCCGCTTAAAGCTAGTTTTTCTGATATTAAAGTAAGCGCTTGAGGCCGGAGGCGCATTTATATTAATCTTGTATGCATAGTCTCTACGTTATAGTATTTCCAATTTAGCGCGAAATTGCTGTAGATTCTGTTTGGAAAAGGGGCCGGTTTAGTCAGGAGATACAGTTTTACCTCGCTGGCAAATTAGTCTTATTTATCTACTAGCTTCTACCAGCGGTTTCACTTCCTTACACAACTTTCTGCATCCGGATAAAAAGTAGCCTATGTGGTATTCTAATGATGTTGTGTTCATGATGTTGTAAATTATGAAAACGAAAAATGACTCCTGTGGGTAAACCATAGAATGGATTAGGTTAATTTTTTTACAATTTGCCATAGAATATCATTAAGTATATGTGATGCGATTTAATGTGATCAGTTACGACACACTCTGTGTATATAGCTATTTTATTGCCAAGTTTCATCAAAATGCTATTTAAAATCAATATAAAAACACATCATTGTATTACAATTAAATTAAATTATTTTTGAAGATGAACCACAGTAATGGAAGATAACGTGATAAAATTACAAAATACAGGAGACCGGGCACTAAGTTAGTTATAATTTCCAGTAATTTTTTTAACGTTATTTGCAACGTGGTCTGTTTAATTGTTAAGCTACAACAGCTTGTCCACTCTTTACTATATACGGGTTATAATAATGAAGAAACAAGTACGACCGCATTTTATATTTATTAATCTATAAATGTAATAAAGTGGAAACATTTTTTGTTTGTTTGGCTTCGAAATTACTGTATCTAGTTGAAAAATTCGTTCACTATTGGGACACCAATTGAATATATACCATAATATTTCTGGTGCATATTTAAGCTTGTGTAAAAGTGGACCTACTTAAATATCTTGAAACCACTATTAAAAACTATAATTCAAGCTACATATAGGTACATCTGCACTTCTTATTATATTGTTTTATGTACTAACTAGCTTTCCGCCCGCGGCTTCGCCCGCGTGGAATTCGGTTATATTGCGGTATAAATCACAACTATAAGAAAACTTCTCATTCCCACGGAAAAATCAGAAGCGCGATGTAACGCTGGATACGATTAGTTGTTAAACCAAAACTGAATGATACGTTTTCCCTTGTGATGAGTGTTAAACACTGCTTCCAGAGCGAGTACAAAAAAAAATATTTATTTCAAAACATCTTTTTTTTTAGCGACGTAAAATCATCAAATGACCCCTCCCGCTGCGGGTTAGCAGCGGTGAGGGAGTGTCAGACTCTTACTGACTAAAATCGTCGTGTTCCGTCCTAGGCCTTTTATATACCAGGGCCGCGGTATCTCTTTCGAACAACCCTCAGCCCCGGCTGGCCCTGGCCCTACTGGGCCCCACTGATTTCAAAACACCTTAAGGGTGCGTCCACATCTGGCCAATGCGCCGCGAATGCGCAGCACGCGAGCCGATCGCGAGCTGTCCGCGAGCTGCGCGCGTGCAGTCACTGCAATAGTTCGGTGCGCCTCTTTAGCGCAACTCATGCAAGGCTCGTATAGAGCGCGCGAGCAGCGCGCGATCTGCGCGCAATCAGTTCTCGCCCTTACAGTTCCCTATATTGGCTTAGTACTATCGAAGATGGCAGACGTCGCGCGCCGCCTGCGCGCCGCTCGCGTGCGGCGCTTAGGTCGCGCGCGAGCTGCGCGCGGGCCAAGCAGAAGCGGCGCACGAACAAAAATGTACGCGCGCAGCTCGCGGGCAGGTCGCGATCGGCTCGCGTGCTGCGCATTCGCCAAATGTGGACACACCCTTAAGAGGACGAATTGGAATTTTTGGCGCCAAGGATTTCAATTTTTCTCAGTAAATACAAAACGGATCAAAATACAACTTGGTTACCTGAAAGTTCATGATATAAGCCTTATTTTGTTAGTTGTAGAAACATGATTAGGTAACTTTTATAACAGAGAAAAATATATCAAACATACCTCTTTTTAAAAAGAGATTCACATATTATGGGCAAACGGGACCGATTTAAGCCTCTTAACTTTTTTAGTAGTTGAGTATATACATACTCTTTAAAATGGTAGTAGGAATTTTTATTAAATTATCATTTCTAAATATTAAAATTACAAAACCATTTTGTCGCTTACGACTTTTAGTTATAAGCTAGCGCGCGTATTGTTATCCTCGCCCCGCTCAGACGCTCCGACCCCTTTTGGCGCCTTAGATGCGCGTGCCGGTTATGGAATTATTGTTGACCACTTCCTCGCCTTAAGACTAATTCGCGGCGAACCTTAACACCGCGATACAGAAAAGCACAACGCCATCTATCGAGCTATCGGGAAGCTCGCGATTGAACAATGAGCTACAGGTTAAAGCGCGAGATATCATTGCACTTCTTACGTATCTTAAAAAAAACAACGTCACCACGTTTTAAAAAGCTATCATTCCACTTCTTACGTATTTTAAAAACACATCGTTACCACGTTTTAAAAACACCCAGCGCCATCTACAATCCATCCATCAAGCAAACAATATTTTTGTTTTCCCTCGGGAATATCTATTTTTTTCGGGATAAAAAGTACCCTATTATTTAATCCGGACTTCTAACTTTACGTCTGCAAAATTTCAAAGCAATCGGTTCAGTAGTTACGGCGTGAAAGCGGAACAAACAAACAAACAAACAAACAAACTCACTTTCCGATTTATAATATTAGTAAGGATAATATCTAAATAATCGCAATAAATTGATGGCAAGATTCAAATGTAATTTACAGTTACACATTTCAACTAAAACTGCAATATTATATTAAAGCTACGTTTCTTTAAGTTATTCGGTCCCTTGTTTTTCCATTGAATCCAGGAACAATTTGTGGCGAGCGCAGTTTTCTGTAAACAAACGCTTTACACTTGGTCCAGCCACGCTGAGGTGGCATTATTTACGACCAGACCAGGGTAACCCGGTTATATCAACTAGAGTGCCGGTAGAAGCTACTAGGTACGAAATAAACTGAATAAAACAAATGTGTAAATCTTATGTATTATTATCTAATATTATACTAAATCTGAACGCTTTGTTTATAGCCCATGATAGAAGCTTGTATATTTTGACAAATATTTTGTCCCTTGCTTCCAATCCATTACTTCCAATACCTAGTCAAATCATCATCTGCAGATGCTTAACAAAAAATCTCACTTACGCGTATGCAATGTTCATAAGGATTTCTTACGCATAAAACTTAGGTAGTATAGATAATGTTTAAGGTGTCTTCTTCAATGGGTTACTCCCCTTTTCACTCTGTTACGCAGCAGTAGCGTTTTCAGCATTCTTCCTACGAACTTTTTCTTTGCAGCTTGATTAATCTGATCCTGAACACTTCCAAACCAATGGCCATCTGTCCTCTGCACTCAATAAACATGACCCGCCCAATCCCACTTCGCTTTGGCAGATTTATCGAGACCTGTCTTGGCGTCTGTCGTTTCTTATTGGGTCACTGATTTTGAGCGCCATAGGTGAGCGTAGATTGAATACCGAGTCAATGGGTTTGTACTCAATAAAGTCACGGAGCCATTCCATAAGTGAATAGACCGAAATATGCTATCTAGGATCCGAATTGGTTAAGCGTAGTCAGAAGTTGTTAAGCCTAAACCTAATTTTTGATCTATTTTCAGGTAAGGTGTTTGTAAAAAAAATATGCAATAGAATTCGATCTTATCCAGGAAGTAGAAAGTAGTTCTCTACGTAAAATAAGTAATTGGTATTTTTTACAATACTGCAATCCGTACATTATTTGGATAAGTCGAGTAAACAGAGAAATAAAGAAAGGCACAATTTAAACCAGTTTTATTCTGAAGTGATAAGAAAAACTTGATTTTAAAACATTTTTAACCTCATATCAGTTACTACTTGTAGACACATACAGCAAATGATGGAGCTACAATATACACAATATGTATTAGTATGTATGTAATGTATGTATTAGTATAATAAGTATATCGTAAGCTACGTCGCCCATCATCGCTATTAATGTTGGTAGCCATAACTCATTACCTATTGTACCTGTTTATACTTGTAAGTAGTTTCATAAAGATTAATTTTGCCTTCTCCTTTTACTTCATCAACGTAAGCTGAGAGCAAACTAAACGGTAATATTTTTAACATTTTCGCCACTGCTTTTATCGTGCACTTTCTCACGTCCACCACTGCTAAAGCGAGAAAACTAATTTAGATAGGGCCCTGCACTGCCACACTGAAAAAGAAAAAACCTACATGTATGGCCATCTTGATAAGTGTTCGCGGGAAATTGAGAAATAGTGGGAAAAGTAAGCTAGTAGGTAAGCCTTTACAAACTAACCTCTGAAGTGGAACCATCTTATTTGAAAACTACTTTGTTAAAAAGATACTGCCTAGCCGTTAGCAAAATGTTAAATAAGAAAAAAAAATCCGTTTGTAAGAATGGATTAATGATGACGAAAAATGGAACCATCTGTAAGATCTGGCAATTTACATCCATGCACACCTTTTTTATAGACCAAAGAAACCAGTAGAAACAAAATCCATCTGCATTTCAAGTACAATCTTGAGAAGCAGCCATATAAAAGTCCAAAAAACAAATCTCATTATAAACAGGACAAACGTGAAAAAAAGAGGTGTGGTTGAATTGTTCTCTCTATTTAATACGTAGACGGATGAATGCCAAGGGCGAGTTAGTCAAGCACAGGTCCTGAAGGAGACATACTCAATTAGCTCGACAGACAAGGTCAGAATACGTTATTGAGACTTTTTTATTTAATTTCAGAATGAAATTCTACTTCATTTTACAAAGAAATAAAATTAATTCAAGGTTTATTTAGTGCTTACTTAGCATTAGCAAGGAACTGCGGGAATTTATTATTATTTTCTATTAAGCCCAAGACCTCATTATTTTGAATGTTTTTATTTTAATCTGCCTTTCATCTTACGAAGCTTTCTGAAAGAAAAAAAAAAACTTTCAGTGAAGGCTATTTTCAATACATTTTGGTATTCTTAATAATTGCTTATATTTAAGTCTACAATCAGGCCCCGTGTTTATAATAAACATCAATACTAATTATACTTTTACACTAAATCACTACCTATCAGTTCATGAGAGTATAGCAATTCACATATCTACAGTCAAGCCTATAAGCAATTAAACTTAGTATGAATAAACTATTTCGCACCATGCATCAACTTTCCATAATATCTAATACAGTACAATGAGGGGTAATGAATGAATGCCTTGCTCGGAATGGGCAGCAGCATCTCCGGAGCTAAAAATATCTCACACTGCGCTCGCCAAGACGAATGCCCAGCTCAGTGAGGTGAGTATATTCAAATTAACCCATGTATACAAGTGTACTTTTTAAACGAATCAAGTCAAAATAATCCTAAAAAAACTCCTCGATTACAATTTACTCTGAAACAACTGTTGTAACAAAAATCTGGGCTACTAAGAAACGGCAGGGGTTTGAAAAATGGTGGATCTAAATAAACACTGCAAAGAAAGCAATGCCCGCGGCTCCGTACAACTTGCTGTAAGCACGAAACTTGCAAATTGTGATGTAGCCCAAGTCAGAAGCAACATACACCTTTTTATATTTGAAGGCATAAAATAGTGAAACAAAGCTTTTATAATAATACATGGAATTTATTGTTACATTTAGTACACCATGTTTACCTTAAGACTAAGGATCATGGCACATTATGCCGGCACCGCAACAGCACAGCTGCAGTACGGCGTCGCCTCGAAGTTAGACTACGGCTAGCTGCCAGCGCGCTAACCATGCGTTGTCCGCGAGGTGCAAGCTCGCAGTCCGCGCGCCGGCCGCGACGTGTAAGCTTGCTAACACCGCAAACTCAATATTGTTTTAATGAACACGCCTAGGATTTGCTTCGCTGCCGACCCGTAGTCGGCGCGTAATGAGCATGCCGTCGGCGCGCTGTACGCATAAGGTCCGCTCGCTTGCAACACGCGGGTTACGAGCCGAGTTGTGTGGTAGCGGCAAGCGCGTTGACTGACCGCCGTTGGCTTTTTCGTATTGACATTATGAAATATATTATACTATACACGATTTAATGCTCTAAATTGAATGACAAGTTAAATGCTGGTGTGGTGCGGTGCTGTTGCGGTCCCGGTATAATGTGCCATGATCCTAGCAGTCATAGATAATTTTCCACGCAACTTTAAAGGAGGTATAACATTGTAACAGCTTCATTTCAACAATAATCTACCCCTCTTACATTTCTCTGTAAAGAGAAACAAAACGATGACAAATCGGTTAGTATATGTTAAGTTATAATAACATCGGTTAAACATTCTCTTTAACATTTTTACTTTGTTAGACGAGGGCATTAATATAGCAAAAACATCTAAATTTTTGTTAGTTTGCCCTTATATGCTTAAACAACTAATCAAAGATTATTTTCTTTCGACTCATTAAACATCTATCGCTCATCACTTGTACCAAACAACAATTTGCGACACCGGCAAAGCGTGGCCGAGGGTTCGAATCGCTGCTGATATTAATTTTCGAAAAACTTTGCATCGGCCACCGTTATTTATAAGTTCTGTTGTATTCCATATAAATCAGAAGAATATATATCATCAAAAAAATGTTTAATCGAATGTTAAAGATAATTTAGCCTATTTATTAGAAGGGTGTATGTATATAACTTTACTGTCACAATTAATTATTAAAACATGAATAAGTTCATCAGTACTGCAGTCCCAGATAATCATAATATTAGGTTTCTCTTTATATTAGACGTATAGACATATCCGCAATGATTAACATAATAACCAACAAACATATTTGACATTATGTATATTGAATAGCCGCATTTGTAATGTTAATTTCCCTAAGGGTGCTAACTAACCGCAACGCATTACCTTCGACAGGGGTTATATGTAACACGATGTATCAATCCGACAAATTGATTGAATTAGTGTCGCGTACCCTCCCGCCCCGAGAGGGGGTGCCACAAGTTCAGTAATTGACACTTCGATGCCAAACAAGACGACTGCATGATGATTGTGTGGTAAAACACCCACAGGGATGGTCAGTCTACATCCTCATCATGAAAACTCGGCTAAAAATTTGGTTCTACGGGGTAAATCTCTTCTGCCTAGCTTTTTCAATACCACTTTACGAGAGACATTCATTTGGACGTCAAACAATAAGGTCCATGACATGGTCAAAATTGTTTTACCATTTCAATGGTCCACTGTGCCTAATATTACTATTTCAAAACAAAGAATAAAAATGCGCTTGTTTGTGTTCAGTTCCTTAAGTTCCTTTCTGAATAATCATTTGTGAATCCTAAAAGAGAAATTAAGATAAAGTCTCCATAACCCATTAAATGCTTGGCAATGCTAATATGGCAATATTCTGTAGGACCCTAGGTCCTCAAGTCAGCCGTGGAATAGTCGCGGTCTATGTGTGTCCTATCGGTATAGTGAATAAACGCTTACAGTACCGCAGTGACCTACTTCCCACAATTGATTCTCAGCTCCCAGCCACCTTGCCACCTTGCTATGCCGATACCTAGATATTGTTCACAGTTGAAATACAATACAAATTGTACCGGTACAAATTACTCCTTTAACTTAGCGTTTTGTCAAGAAAATACTGAAACTAATGCCAGTGTGACTTGAGAACTTTCTCCAGAAAACCAATTAAGAGGTAAGGTTACATCTTAAGTTTAAGGATTGACCTTTAAAAATAGGTAAACTAGAACGTATTTCTAAAAATATAACGAAGACAAGATTATCTTTAGAGGATTTGAAACAGCTTTAGGGAACGTTGCAATTTAATTAAAATTGTGATTAATTAATTCCCAATGGTTTATTTTAAACACGGAAGTCCATCAATCAATTTTAAAATCCCGACGTAATACGAAAATTTACGTTTGAACGATTTGCATAAAATTCAATTAATATACAAAATTGAGTGTAACCTAATTCTGCGTTGTACCCACATATTTAAATGTGAACAAATTAATTTTGACACCATACGCGTTCAAAGGGTTTCGGTTCATCGCGATACCCTTCACAGTAAAACTGTACGGACACATGTCACTAGAGACGCGACTCCAGTACAGTTATTCGAGTCTAGTCGATTTATCCGATTCCGAGAATAATAATGCTCTTTCATCGAAAAGGCTCAGTGCACTCAATTTAACAGTACAATGAAAGTGAACTGACAAAAGGCACAAGAATTTTAAATTAATTTTCACCGTATTTCGAACAATTTCATCATTATCTTGTTCATTTTTCAATTCGTTTGAAGGCAGCCTTGTAGTTTTCCAGAATTTCCGTCGGCAAAAATCTACGTATTGTAAAGAATATTTAATAGGTTTGTTGAACGTGCTGATCTAGGTAACTACCGGACTGATTTATAACAAAACATCAAGATTCCGTGATACAGTCATTTTGAATGTGTGAAGTGAGTTTTTTTAACGTTTCATTTTATTGATTTTGTTATACCTAACATATTTCGCCCTTTTACCTGGTTGCGTGAGCTACCTCATATGATATATGAGACAGATAAAACAGCTATTCGATGCTCAAATACAATCGAATACTCGTGAAGGCAACATCCCTACGCTCGATTCTAATAAGGTATATTTGACACGTCATCGCTGGGGAAATCCACAAACCGCGATACATATTAATTTTGTTACATCTGTCGTGGGATCTTGCTGATTAGTATTCACAGATTATGTACTACAGATGATGATTTGCGGCTGTTAGCGAAGGGCCCATAACTTCCCTGTGAATTCGCCGTTGAATAACTTAAGTTAATACCTACGTTGAATGTTGCGTGTTTGACGCGATCATGAATTTGTATTGCTATTGTGGAGAAACTGTTTATTTGAATACAAGACTATTGTAGACAATAATAATGTTGGTAAGAAAATGGTGGGCTTAGTGACAAATGAAAAATGTCCTGTATGAAAGGAACATTTTGTAAGCTTAGTCTTAGTACTTCAAGGTCCACAATTTGTGTGAATAAAAAAATATTCTATTACATTTTGTAACCGTTGTAAATCTTATAAAATTCTTATCACAAACAACCAATTCATTAAATAACAAATTGCGTGAACTCACTCACTTTCAGCCATTAAAATACTTAAAAATGCATTTGAAATACCTTTGAAAATAAAATGCTATGCTTTGTTAGATAAGCTTGAGACATAAATCTTTTAAAACGCTCGAAAACTCGAAAAGAATAATGGAAACCTTTTTTAAATAAATATTTCAGCTTTTGGGAGAAGAAAATAAGTAAAAGTGGATGAAAAATAAGTGGAGACCAACCTCCATGCATATTTTCACGCTGAAATAGATGTCTTTAATCTATTATACCCGTTATTAAAATGTTATTTATAATGGATCTTTTAAAGCTATTAGGCGCAAAGACATTATTTGCCTTACTTAGAAAATGAATATTTGCTGCAACTTATTTTAAAACCAATGATAATTTTCTTTTTTCTTTAAAAATGTAGCTTATTTTACAGAAGTGTCTTTGTGTCCTGAAAAGCAAGAAAAAAAGATATTTTCATATTTATCGATGAGTATCTAACATAACAAGCCTATTTTATGAAACCATGGAAAGCAACAAACAAAATACGGACGATTTTTTACAAAAATAAAAACCTAAACGCCTAAGAAACCGGACCTATTGTCATTATTCAAAACGTTTGTAAAACGGCCTTCTGTGTACATTAGAGGGCCCGTATAACACTCGTTATCAGGCCCGTTTTTATCTGGAAACATTATTGTCCGGAAGATTTAGGTGTTTCGTCCCTTTTTGAGGATACTTAAGTCATAAGCGACCGCGGTTCACGCTGCGGTACAATTAGGTATAATATTATTGTCCACAGTTCCTACGAGATGTGCGACAATCTCGGGTAATGGAACGAAACATGTTTAGTTTATTATTCGCTGTTGTCCTAGTTTCAATCAGTCCCCTTGAAGCCACCTTATAAAAAAAGTATACTTTACAATACTGCCCTAAAAACCTGAATATGGCAGATTAAGTTATAGTTAGTGTTGTCCATGGTAATGTTTTGACTCCCTCAGTTTTGTCATCAAGACTTATTTTACTATTTCACAATGCATAAAAGAGATCGATGGATTTTCATACCTCATTTGTAGGCATTTAGCTACACCACATCTCATTTATGACTTAGACCATACACTTCCTGAAGCGTCCTTTAAAGATAAATAATGTGTTTGATTTACAACTGCGGTATCGCAACACAGATGACGCCGTTTTCTTGCCAAATTGATATCAAATATGCTCCCATACATGGAAACAATGCATCAAGTAGGAAAATGTATGAAACAGCGAAGTATTTTCGCAGTTTATTCTTACAAGTTGTCTGGTCTCTGGGGCAATAGAGAAATATTGAGTTGCTGAACCGTATCAGATGTTAGTGCGCAACTTTGAAAAATTGTGGAATACGAATGGAATTTGTACGGACTTGGAAATGAGGTAGACGATATTCGCATAATAAATAGATAGTTTTTGAACAAAAAATGCGAATTGCTGGATTTGAATACGTTAGATATCTTTGGTAGGTTGCTGAAGGGTAGGTATATGAAAGTCGTGTCAAAGACACAGTAGGATAACTAAGGAATATTATTGTAATATTATTTGTAAAAAACAGACATAAAACTTTCGCTTAAATATCTTTAATTAAAATTGTAAGTGAACCGACTTAAAAGCCACCTATTGAATTTAAATAAAACTTTTCCTTGTATTCCGAGAAGGACCTTACAGTAAAATGATGCTTTGATTAAAATTCAGGATTTTTAAGAGTTATGTTGTTTCGTCCTGTTTCACCTTTCTTGCTTTTTATGCTAGGCTGTGTGTGCAAAATTTTGTTTAAATCGGTTCAGTAGTTTTGGCGTAAAAGCTTTACAGATACTTAGTTACTTTCGCATTTACATATAAAGCTAGCAGGTATGGATGAAAACCTGCAAATTAATACGATGTACTCTACATGCCTACATACATAATAGAGATGAGAGGAAAACTAATTACATACTATCATAATTTATATTTGTTTCTATATCGAACATAATAAATGTCGACTGGGCAGCGCGGCGTCATTAGCCCAGATTAACCCTATAACCGCTACTTAGTAAACCACGGTGTCACCGAAACGAGACCACAGTTCGACAGTTAAACGACGTTCTGACTTCACCGTATTAATCAAAATGTTAGATAATATCCAAATTCGGACAATACTTGGTCTGTGTCCGATTAGCATTATCGATTACTTTGATTTATAACTGCTTGACTTGCTAGTAGCTACTGTTAATAAGGGTTTGGTTTTCGTCCAAATCAAAATCTAAAATCCTGTATTCAAACTTGGCTGCAAAACAACAGTTTTTGAATGTCAGAAATTTACAGAACAAACAGACAGCCCCAAAACGCCCACCTTTCACCACTTCTTATGATTTTTGCTGGGAAGAATAGAAAAATTATAGTGTCTTCTGTTAAATTAATATCTTCATTAAATATGAAACTCCTACTTTCCTTTCTGAAAGATTATTTTAATTTTTCCCGTAATCTGAGATAACATCAATTAATTGGTATTACAATATTAATCTATAATAGGGAAATAATTAAACTAGGTATCAAAATATTCATCCGCATCGCTGTCAGCTGGGATCGTGCCCAAAAGGCTGGCTGCATTGCCACGCTGGATGGCAATGCATATCCTTTGACCGAAGTATAGGCCAGCCCTTTGGTCACGAGTGGACTCCACTAATCGCTTACTAATTTCTCGAAATAGTCTGTGGGCACTTGGGCCCCATGGTCCCAGGGTTTCAACCCCAAACGGCTCAAAAATGCAATTGCCGGTGAGGTTTACATATTTGTGCCGCTTGAGGTTTTCCGCGGCCGCAGCAGCTGCACCGACACAGCTCGCCGTACTGGGAAGGTGGGAAGGTGCAAGGGTGTCGACGCAGGTTGCGTCCCACACCAAAGACCTTCCCATCTTCCAAGGCATTATAGACATCCCGTCTGGTCTCTTGCCATCGTCGCGTGCCAAGCCTCTGGGTTCTAAAATGGCTGGCACTCCGGCGGTGACAAGAGCACGACGGATAATGTCATTTATGCTGGCGTGTCGTGCCATGCGACCAGCACTTTTGCTACAGGAAAGACCATGGTGCCCAAGGCGGTCCACAGATTCACCGCACTGGCAGCGATGCGGAGCCGCAGTGGGAGCGCCGAGGCGTAGGCATGTAGCGAGCCGGAATGTAGTGTCACCCAGCATGGTCCCAACGCTGGGTGACGGCAGTGCGTGAAGCCATAGCCCTGACTCCCACTCTCCCACAGCCAGTAGGCGGGCACGCTCAGCAGTATTGACAGATGTTTCAATTAGTTTATTTCTCGTCAATCTGCAGAGCGGTTCGTCCCACTGTCTCTAGAAAGATTATTATTTGCATTCCTGTCCGATGACCAGTAGCATTTTAAACACATTGATATAAAACCTCTACAGTACCGATGTCACCTGTTTATAAACTGAACATGATATGCTATTCGTGACTTCAAACCACGCACACTGTTCCATACATTAATTAATTATTAATTAATTTATTGGTTTGTCTACAATTGTTACACATACATTGACGTTAGGTATACAAGCATCATCATCATCATCATCAGCCTATCGCAGTCCACTGCTGGACATAGGCCTCTCCAAGTGCACGCCACTGAGATCGATTTTCGGCTTCTCGCATACAATATTGGATGACATTAATTTTCTTTATAATTTTCTGCGCTATCCTGTCTTCGCTAGCTGGATCCAGCACACGTAAAGCCAATCAGCTAAACTTCCCTACCATTAAAACGTGCAAAAGTATTCTCCAGACACGAGTCCACGTAACAAATCTATTGATCGGCCAATTACAAGGACCGGTTCACCAAACAATTGAAGTCTGCCAGATACATTCGTCACTCCTCCCTGTGGAGTATCTAGGCCTTGCCGGAGGGCCAACGCATAAATCTTCAGGCCCTCCCGACCACTAAGGGAAAGTTGCACGTTGATATTTTTGACAGTCACCCTGATAAATGGCGGTTAGAAGATCCCAGTTTTATCATAGATACTTTTTTTTCTATTATTAATTTAGAAGTAACAGGTTGGTTCGTAGTGATTGGGATTATTGATTCTTAGCAAAAATCTGTCACTTCTTTGTAAAAAAATAGCCAGGTTTTATTTTATAAAAAAATAAAAACTAAACACGATGTCAATGACACACGGGAATTCAAACCCTTGCTTTCAGTTGGGTGTTCTGATGTTTATTTTAAGCAAGTCATGTCAGTGTACCGCCTCTTTTATCTCAATAAAAATCGATTTCCTGAAAAACCCTTGCCCGCAGAACAAAGGTTCACGCATTTTATTTGACAGAAAAATCATTTAACCCTCATAAAGGCTATACAAATTCTAGTCGGCTTTTTGCAGCTGAAGGGTCGATTCGGCCGGAGGTCATTGAAGCGACAAATCCGCATAGCTTAAGCAAGTTAAATCGTCTATGCCAATTCAATTCACACGAAATAATGGCGCCTCATTGTTAACCCTTCGTGTCGGCGACCTTTCACCGGGGACAATTTGTACCCCATCGATTTAGAGTGCTTCGATTTATTTTAATGGAGAGTAAAGTGTAAAAACGTTTTATTGCTACTTTGTATCGCTAGTAGGAAATTAAATGGCCTTAATGCAATGAGTCGGTCTAAATGTATTCCAACGCTTTGGAGTGGTGCTGATTTCCTTATTCTGATCGTATCAAAAATTTCGACACTTTTATAACTGCAATCTTAGCAAAATTAAAATTATGCTTTAACCTGATTTTGAGTGTTAAAATAAACCAAAAATTAGCAATACAAACAATAGGTACCGCAATATTCAAAGGCTTGAACCAACACGACCACATAATGTGCGCTCATACCCGTTATTATTCACCGTCAGGCTGCAACACGTCACGCCGATCGGGTAGCAGGAAATTAATATCACCAGGTACCACACTGACACCGTATGACATTATAATAATACTATGAAACCCTGCAATGAAGCTGGGAAATACACCACTTAGGCTAAACTTCACCTACAACGTAATCAACAGCTTTCATAAAACAACTGTTGTCTGAGTTCAATTTTCAAAGAAAACAGATCATCTTCTTCCTAGCCTTATCCCAACTGTGTATGTTAGAGACGGCTTCCAGTCTAACTGGTTGCAGCTGAGTACCGGTGTTAAGGAGCGATTGCCTATATGACTTCCTCAACCCAGTAGACCTGGCAACTCAATACCCCTGATAAGACTGGATGTCACATCAAAGAAAACAGTTGTACAAGAAAAACAAACGTTTATGTTGTCGGTGCAATTGGGCCTATACTTTGCAAGAAATACGCCCCGGTTAAGCTAAGACAGGCGCTTTATAAGCATCCTTTCTTACTAGACATATAGTTGGTTAGTAACTAGCAAGTATGCGAGTTTCTTGGAAATTCGTGCTAGAACAGCTTGTTAGTCGGAGTCAAAATACCTGAGGAAATATCATCCAAGCATAAGTTGGCTTCTAGGAACAATTTCTAACTATGCAAACAAAAATATGAATTGAAGCGCGTTATTTGACAAAAAATCTGACTATAAGATGCTAGGCACCGGTTACTTTGAAGAGCCATTTATTTTGTACCAAAGCCTAAGATATAATCTAAAATCCTATAAAATTCGCTGCAAGAAACATAATTAGTTATTGCAGCTGTTCCATGAATAAACAAACACCAGGACCTTACATTAATGAATTTTCAGTATTCAAATTCATATAACAAGCATTTCCATTTAGCACTGAAATAACCTGTTCGAGATGGCGGTACTAATTAAATGCGACGGTGTGCGAGCGAAAAGTGGACAAACATCTTATTTGCATGCAAATGTCGGACATGCGTTAGAATTACATGCATTACGCCTGGCTCGACTACACTACTGCATATATGAACGTCACAACTATCTAGAGAAATGGAAATGACTTATTTTCTTAATCAAAAAGTGCAAATTTAAAAATATTCTGGTTTCTACATACCTTGAAGGAGAAACGGCACATAAATTATGTAGTTATTTGCATATTATGTATTTTGCACCAAGAGCAATAAATAAATATAACACTAAGTAAAATAGACTACTATAATAATAGTATGCGTTTAAAGCTCACATCTATACCTTTATTCAAATATCTTTTTTATACTCTGAATGAATAGGTTCCTTGAATGAATAACTTTCCTGCATTAGGCAATGTCTAGCTTTGCTTTTACATGTAACTTCCTATTTATATCTTTCACCTAATTAATTGAAATCTAACTTTCTGATAAGCATACTTATTTAACTTATGCAAAGGCTTGAATTGTATTTTGTGTTTGTCCATTATTTAAGAATAACACATCCAGCATTAAACTCTATTCTTCGTACATTCCCAGAGCAGAGAAATAATTATTATTTCACGTGCCAACTCGAGGGCCGTCGTCAACAGAATGGACTGCGCGCAAACTCGCTATGTAAGCCAACGCTAGGCTTAGATAATGTGCACATTGCCTGCTTAGCGCCGGCTAATTCGCAAATTAGCTGCTGTATGCGATAACAAGTTCGTGTACTACGTGTCGCTGGTTTGTGTGGTTATTTTGTTACAATAAGGCAAAGGTTATTTTCATGGGTATGTACAAAAAATACAAATCGTGCAATTTCAAATTCGTTGGTCTTAGTGATCAAAAGAGTCATAAAAGTTTTATTGATATTTTTTTGAAACAATTTTTTTATTTTTTTTTATTTACAAGGTTACAATAATATTATGATATAAGATTAAATAAAACAACTTAATTGCGTTTCAAATGACGAAACAACATTCAAAGCTATTTATTTTATATTTTATTATAAAATTTTACAGTTCCTCTTATTTCTGTCATGTCACATTTCAATTGACATTAACACATTGTATTTAAGACAAAGAAAATAAAACCATAGAGGTGAAATATCTTACGCCAACTAAATCTGAGGGCACGGCAGTGCCCCAGCCAAGACTCGAGCAAAGCGGGCACGGCCGTACCATCTTTTCTCGAAGCGTTTCGCGGCTATTTCAGCCCCCTGTATCTTCCATGTGAACAAAGCTAGGAGTTTAGGTTTTCCATGACCAAGAGTAAGTATTAGAACAAGCTCAGTCCCAAAATTACAAGAAATTTGAATAAATAGTTTACGAGTTATGAGCGATCAAAGTTACACCATTTTGTCACTGACTCACTCACTGACCGATCATCAAAAGTCTAAGGTACTTCTAGCAAACTTAGAACCTTCAAATTTGGCACCAAGATAGGTTATTGGCTACATATAAAGGGAAAATTATAAAAACCTTAAAACTTAATAAAAAAAATAGGAAACAAATTTATATTTTCGGTTTTTCAAGAACATTGTGTATGAATTTTGACTGCATTGATAACTTTGTTATTTATTTATGTACAAAATGTTACTATTTGTTTTATTGTTACGTAGTGTGGTATATTGTTATTATGTATTAAATATACATACATATGAATAAAAAAGCTAGGTTAAAATAAAATGAATAATGATAAAATCTTTCATATTAATGCAGTGCGATAAATACTGCATGCTCGCTCGATAGATGGCGTTGTCCTGGTCTAAATCGCGCTACGGTTTTTAGTTAAAAAAGAAAAAACAAATAATTTCATGTGATAGCGCCATCTACCTCTGAAATAAATCTCTTTTCGATCGATTAAAAAATTCGACAATTTCGAAATTGTTTAATTTATTTTTAAAAAAATGTTGTTTACGTGCTAGTTTAGGTCTACATATTTAGTTTGTTATATATTTAGTTAGTTGCATGTAAGTTAATTTAATTTGTTATATACTTTGAGAAGAAGGAGACCTACAAAAAATAAATTAGATCCCACCAAAAACATTAAATGTAAAAAAAGCCAATCCTCTACGCAATTCCTCCACCGTAAAAAGTTTTGTGATCGCATAGAAGCCAAGTCCTGTTCAACTTTATTTGTAATAATAAATCAATATTTTGTGACTATATCAATAGTTTTGTTCACATTACAATAATATTGTCTTGGCCATGAGCACAAGTTAATAGTCGCTCCCTGAAATAATGTGTAAATACCATTGAATTTTGTTACATTCTATATGAACATGATTTTACGATTGGACTGATTGGAATTTGAGATCACTATGGACCAAACATGCGCCATAGTAAATGTGCAGTTCATGATTTTGGATGATACTGACTGTCGGTCATTTAGTAACAATTGAAAAAACTAAAAGTATTTAATTCTGTGATATTAAACTTCATGATTGACTTTCACCTCTCCAAGATATGCTGTATTATATTTGTAGTTTATTGTGCTCATGGCCAAGTCAATATTATTGTAAAGTGAACGAAACTATTGATATAGTCACAAAATATTGATTTATATAAGTTGAACAGGACTTGGCTTCTATGCGATCTCAAAACTTTTTACGGTGGAGGAATTGCGTAGAGGATTGGCTTTTTTTACATTTAATGTTTTTGGTGGGATACCCTTTACACGTATACAAACTTAATATCTAATTGTAATTAAAATGATAAAAAAGTCCTCATGGCCATCCACCGAAAGCGTACCCAAAAGAGTGGCATTTTCATTTGCAAAATTATTTTGATATTTTTGGCTTACTACCTATACTACTAAAATTAAACCCTTGAGTATAACAATTAAAAGATGTTTCAATTTTTTTAAAATTAAGTTTATTTTAAGTTTGATGGAAATATGTAAAACTGCTTCCTTGTAATAGTTTCTTTGACTCAAAAACAAAAAAAAAAAGATTGCTATGGCTATTTTTTAACGAATTTGACAACAGCTTTCGACAAAGTATTTTACGTAAGGAGCAAGGGGATTGCACTTATCGCTGCAGTTACTTTTTATGAGCCACGACCATCCGGGCGATAGCTTTAAGATATACGAAGGCTTGTTATGTACCACCCCGCTGAATCTTGGGTATAGAGAGATCTTGAATATTGAAGTCCTCTAGCGGCCGTTTCAAACCACCTTTATAGAAATGATGGCATGGAGTATGCCTGTATGTATGGTGACCTGGTATAGTAGCTTTGGCAAAAAAAAATCTTACCTAACTCAACTTTTTTTTACCATTTATATCAATGTGAACTATTTTTTATATTACAACAAGCGTTGATTCGCACTCGTAACAATATTTGTACACAAGAGTTTGCGCAGTGGACATACATTTTAGACCGAAAATGGCAAATTCATAAGTCCCGCCATTTAAAACTCTTTCCGTATGTTTTTCAGACACCGTTCGCGCAGTTATCAAAATATTTAGCAGTAACAGCCCATAACGCTAGTACTTGGCTCTTTGAATTTAAATAGATACATTTGGTAGCCTGTCTAGACTTTTATGAAAACATTTGAATTTAAAACTTGCAGGTGCTAAACGCATTTTAAATAGATACTACATATTTTGTTGTATGCTGTCTGAGATGAGGGTGTTACTGGATTTACAACCAATACGAATGTGCAATCCAAAAATATAATAAAATCGCCATCTTGTACCGTATTTAATTATTTCATCAATGAACATTTTGAAATAGGTACATAAGCTAGAATATTTTACAATTTGTAATATTGGAAATTAAAGTCTTACAGAACAAGTGGTTTCCCAACATAACAACTGGACACCTTCCTTGAATGTCGTCCCAGACTGTTTTCCTTGATCTAGTTATCAATTTCCAGACTTTTCCAAGACTTTCAAGTTTTCCTTAAATCCAATTTGTTCCAAATATTGAAAGTGCAATGTGACGTACCTTTCTAACCGATTGCACCTAGTCGCCAGGTGAATACTTTGCTGCAACTGTTTCTGTAAGTTGTGGACTGTCGTTGTTTTACCTAGTACAAATAAATACGTTGTAGTTACTTTTAGTATATAAGCACAAATGACAATATATTTACAAAAAAAAATAATTGAGGACGTTTTCTTACAAGAAGGTTTAATAAGTCCTCCCGTGCGTCGCCTGTTATTGCAATTGTAAGGCCAAATTTCAAACCATTTATCCAGAAATTGTGTAGTCTACCTATACAAAAAGCTTGGGCGATGATGAAATGTGCAGTCCCGTGGAATTATTATTTTATATATTTTCAGCATTAGCTATGTCAAACAATGACCAAACAATCATTGTCACTACAAATAAAACCATTACATTATAAAGGCTCCTAATTTGCACTACAATGACGTAATCCAAACATCTCAATAACAAGTTTGTTTATCACAATAGAACGGCCATTTTAGGAAGTGGGGCTAGGAGCGGACCACATCCGTTCCCTTTTGTCTCGGTTCGGGCTGGCTTAAGATTGCCTTACGTAAGACCTAACTCCGACTTGAACAAACGTTGTTAGACGCCTGCTCTTAACACTGCTATGCATGAGAGGACAATTGTGTCCTCAAATAAGCACATTGGGTCCGTCTTTTGTATTGTTTTGTCTGTTTGGGACGGTATTTGTGGCTTCAAATCTGCAAAAATTTTTTGGTGAGAGATTCTCTTTTCTGTAATCCTACAGATCTTATATGTTTTATCTCAGAAACATCATCTCTCACTTACGAATATGCAACTAACTCTGTCAGCCATTAAAACTTTTTTTAGAAAACTGCTTCTTACTAGGGAACAGACCCTACTACTTAAGATTTGCGCAATTGTCTTCCTATCCAATACCTTTCTACTTGACGGAAAAAAGCTGAATTGATTTAAATTAACTTTTTTAATCAATTACTTAAAACAATTCCGTCATACTGCAGACAAACCCGCGAGAAAGAACTAGTATCCTAACAGTTAAAGATGCCATAGATAGTAGCCAAGTTAGTACCAAATTAGTCAGACTGTCTTGACCAAGTGTGGCGTCCTAGTTTCACACAATACGTCGGCTAGGTCTAAGACTATTAATATTCCTTTGATCTATCTCCTAGTCTATATTGGTTTACTCGAGTTATTGTACAGTGGGTTTACTATCAATTTCAGTCTGTCTTTCGGTTAGTATAACTCGTTAGAAGTCAGTAGAAGTGACTTTATTCCTATGCGACAACTATGAAGTGATGTGTTGTTTCTTCAGCTGACTATCTGAGGACGCAACAGGATTGGTTCATCATCATCATCTCAGCCATAGGACGTCCACTGCTGAACATAGGCCTCCCCCTTAGAGCTCCACAGATACCTGTTGGAGGCGACCTGCATCCAGCATCTGGATTGGTTAATCCTAATAAAATAAATGCGCCTTTGTAAATACATATTTCAATGTCCTCGTCAACGTCACCAGGTTACTAGAGACACGCTTGATAAATAAAAACCAACAGAAATAACGATACGCAATAAGGTTCAAAAATCCATCATTGTAAAATCAATAAATAAATCATCTTCCTATAGCACTACACACATCCCGGAATCATGTCTACGCAACCCCTTAGGACCGTGTCCAACACAACGGTTATTGACATACGTAAATCAAATCTATTCGGTCTATTGAAACGAAATCCATTGACGGCAAAGCACGGGACACAATGCGCCCAATAGTACACGACCAGCCGTGAATATTGTACATATTTGTCCGCCATGATTGTTTGAATTGAATTTGATATCGCTCTTGTTTTAGTTCGAAAAAGTTGAACGAATCAGTGCGGGTTTTTTATTCCATTTTTATATCTAAATGGTAGCTGATGGAATTAGCTGCTGATGAATAAAAATCGAAGCCATTGTTTGGTTTTCCACCAGTTATCGAATTTGGTGGTGTTTTATTTGTTTACATGATAAATTGATTTTTTGGCTTGTTTTGGTGAGAACTATTTGGCATACTAAGTTTATCATTTCAAATTGTAATAAGATTAGTCTAGTCGTTGTAATCATAAACAAAAAGTGATTCTTGAAAAAGATACAAGGTTTAAACAAGTCTATATCTTGCTCCACGTTATTCCATAAAAAACTTTTCCCAAAATAAATGGAGGTTCAAAGGCGTCGAAATAAAAGGCGGCATTCATACGCTGTCGATAGAAACTAAAGCTTCGATATTCGTACGCACTTATAGTGTGGGCGAAATATCTGTAATCATTCAAAGAAATTGGCCTCGGCGCTTTTTCCGTCGCGACCCGCATACTTAGAGCAAAATTGGAAAATACAAAGATATAAAACTGTCTGCTTTTTATTTTCGTATGATTTTTAGAGTGGCAATTATTCGATCGTTTTTTTTCAACCAACATTGGGTTAAAATAACTATTTTTTTACTATTTTTTCAACTCACAAAAAATGCTTTTTCAGAGGCTTTTATTCTCAATATTATATTGCATTCTACTTTAATTAATATTTCATTGAAATAACTGTTAGTAACAATATAGGTTGAACCAATTATAGCTCCTGTCAGCCACAGTAAACTTCGCAATTATTCGAAACAGAAAGGTGAAATCATGTAAAATAAATAAGTAAACTCTACGGAGTATTTTTTCAGTAATAAAAAATATTATTAGGGTTCATCATCAGCCTGTTTATCGTTCCACCACATGGTAAAGGTCTCTTCTCATACGAAAGGAATGAATGTGAAAGGATTCAAGTTTCCTCAAGATAGAAACACTTAGAAAGTACATAGGTAAAAGTGAAAAGAAAAATATGCTACACTGTCTCAGGTCGCTTCCAGCAAATCAAATCTTGGTCCTCGTCAAACCGTTCGAACGAGTTGGTAAGAAGCAAAAATCTATTTATCAAAGTATCGGCCTGCATTTCAAGCTCATTTCTCAAGCAAGATTAATTACGATACGACAAAACTGAAGGCACCATATTTATGGTTTCTTCCCAACCCTGAGGCCGTGTTAAAAATTCGGAGCCCTTCTCGCTTCATTGGCGAATTATGTATTTTATCGTTAAGGAATTTATAGTATGCTTGACGATCTTGTTTTTGTACTGTTACAGCCTTTTTTATCGTCCCACTGCTGGGTACAGGCCTCCTCTCACACGGAGAAGGATTGAGCATTAACCTTGTTTAATCTAATCTTATTTTCGTTGTTCTTTGATAAATATTAGTGTTTGTCGACTGTACTAATAGCTAGTTTGGTAGCCCTGTTTCATGTTCATCTGCCTAGCCTTTTGCTAACTATGTACATTGAGGTCGCCTTCGAGTATAACCAGAAGCAGCTGAGTACCAGTGTTTTACAAGGAGCGACTGCTTATCTGACCTCCACGACCCAGATACCCGGGCAACCCAATACCCCCAGGTAAGACACGTTTGCTTTTGGTTGGCTAGCCCTATTTATTGTCAAAATTCTAAAAACCATCACAACTATTTATGTTTGATAATGTTATTAATGGGTACGTATTGTTATTGATTTCACAAAATGTTATGTAATAAACTCGATTGGTTTCGGTTGAAATCATTAGTTTTGTTATTTGTTATCATTGGATTGTTGGCATTAATTAGTTTTGTTTAGAGTTAAATTGTTTGTTATAATAATTTAATCGGCCATTTTAAAACCGAAACATAGAACAAAGCTGTTTGCACTTTAATTTAGTGATTATGTTTCGATCATTATACTGTCAATTAATTTACATGGCTATTCAGTTTCCATGCAATTTAGATATTGATTTATTATCATAGATAATGCTTATTCATTTACTTCGTGCAAAACGGTGACGTCAACCGAGTATTATATATTATAATATCAAATAACCTAAAACTAAAAAACTAAAGTCTTACTTCAAAGACATTCTTAAATGTCTTCTTAACCCAATTAAATTAAAAAAACACTCGATCCAATAAGAAATACCGTCATTGCTATCTGAATATTAAATGAGGGATAAAACAAAACACCAACAAACCACAAAGAAATTCTTAAACACCTGAAGAAAACCGCACAAGCATAATTGGCATTAATTAAAAATAACAATCGGCGGGCGAAAGCAAATTGGATTTGTTGTCTAATGAAGAGAAACTAAACAAAGCCAAGCCTTAGCTTAATCGTTTTATCAGTACCACTGTTACTTTGTTACAGAGAGAATTCTTACTGGTACTTTTTATACGAACATTGATTTTTTTTAAAGGATGAACATGAGTACACCAAGTAAAGCTAGAAAAAGCGTGTTTAAATGTATGTATGTCAATTTGTCATTACTCATTTGATCCACTACAGTATAAACTAATTTACTCATAATGAGTTTCTCCGTGTTTCTGAGAGCACGTCATATTGGTTGGGCCCAGTTGTCATTTAAATATCTTTAGCAGTCCTTACGCTAGTCGGAATCCAGAAAGTCAGACTACTAGTCTTACCAAAGGGGCAGTCATTTCACAGAATGCAACATAAATCTCTGGTCTGGGTCCCAAAGGGAATGGGAAAAGGCTAAGCATGTGATTTCACATTTGGAATTGTATATTAAGTATTTAAAGTTTGTAAGTATTTTAATAGTTCAGTTTTTTTAAACGCGTTAAAAAATTTACGCACACGTTGTAGGAGGGCAAAATTGTACGCTTGACAAATCTTTCGAGGGTGAATTCAAGAACGCTGACTATTGAAAAACACGTAAATGTTCTAAAAGACTAGGTAACAGCTTTGCAAATCTAGATGTGGGTATCGCAAAGGAAACCTGTAATTTCGCTAAATTCGACTAAAGAGAAATACCTAACATAGAGACTACTATAAAATATTAGATCGGATATTTTGCACAAAAATTTAAATAACCCATTTCACGTAAAACCGCCGAGTCTGTCAGTCTCAAGTAATTTCCTCAGAGAGTACTCGATAAGGTAGGTTAAAATTAGGAGCAACTGTAGGAAATAGCACCAGTAAGTCAATGTTCAGGGTTTAATTTGGGAATACGGTAGGTATCCCTGCTTTACTGTAAAAAATATCCGTCTTACCACAAAAACTTTTAAACGTCAGTTTATGCCTTGTCTAAAAAAATGTCAAATTATGACGTTGACATATGGTTCATTTTGCAGCCAAAATTTTATTAGACAAGTGTAAAACAGGGTTTAAAGTTTTTGTAGTAAGGCCCCATATGTTTTATAAGATGAAAAACTGTTTGTCCGCTCTTGGTAGAATAGAAATTAGAATACGTAGAGCGAAATTATACTAAAACAAGATGTTGCTTATTGTTGTTAACATTACAAGCTTTTATTTGAAAACTGAAAGATTACTTCATTTACCTTATCAATACATAGCTGTTATAAGCGCGTTGATCCAATCGCTGGCCATGGCATGCCAGACCCCAGAAGTCTAATCGCGTGCCTTGTTTAAGTTATATGTGTAATGTAATATGTGAAAGAAACAAAAAAAACATCATTTTTCTCCCCTTACACATTTAGACGGTAAAATTGCTCATAACCACACAGTCTCACAATTTAAATTTAATCAAACATTTATCGGCTACCGCACCTTTTGCCAATATTCTAGGACTCCGAAGTCACACCACAGTATTACCCGCAGTTGGAAAACAGAGCTGAAATGCTGAAAATTTAATACGTCTCGCGTCTGATTACACGCCTGAATATTTTAGCCCAAACAAAACATTGGTAATTGAAAGGATTAGCTCATAAATATATGATAAGGGCTTCAGCCGGTTTAATTTATAGTTTTTAATTAGAATGTTATGTCAATGCAGTAATAAATTGAGCAAATAAGGTCTCGTTTTAGATTAGACTGGCTGGGTCATCAAAATTATGCCGCATTAGGGAAAATTTCAAACAGGTCCTATTATAAATGGGACAGTTGCTGTCTGTCTGCAGCAAGTTCATGCCAAAATTACTGAGTCGGTTTGAATGATAGGTGCATATAACGTAGTCCAGGGCCTAAAATAGGGATAAAGGCTACGCCTTACAAGCTAGAATTGTGAGGAACGGTTACTTTGAAAATAAAACAGAAATAACACAGAGCTTCTTTCAAAAAGCATGCTGAGCACTTAACACCATTTCAAACGAAGTTCGTGAAAAGAGCGAGCGATACATAACTACTAGATAAACTAGTTACGACTAGCTGCTAGCAATAGAAGTCCCCTAAAGCGAGCTCCGGTAACTTTGTTAATCAATTAAGTACTAAATTTAGGGACAGCATAATTCTGCTGCGGGTATGTATACGCAAATTGGATCTATTAAGTGATAGGGGAATAGTTTGAAGATCCGTTTGTACTAAATATTAAGTTTGGTTAAAGTTTGATTCAATGTGTTTCTTTTTTAAAATGAATATGAAAATTGGGGAAATGGATTGGTTCGTCATGAAAGAGGTGCTAACATAAGATAATAGATAATAAATAAATAAATAATGTCGGGACACCTTTTTCACACACGGTCGGTTAGCCCCATGGTAAGTTATTAATTGTGTTATGGGTGCTAACACAACTGATAAACTACATATAGCTACACATATACATATTTATAAATACATACTGTAACACCCAGACCACGGCCAACAAGCATGCTCATCACACAAATGTCGACCGAACCGGGAATCGAACCCGGGACCTCAGGTTCGGCCGTCCGGCATGGTGACCATTGCGCCATCGAGGTCGTCAATAATTGGTAATTCTTTGGTATAACACAGGTGAATATTGATATAAGTACACTCCTGCCAACACGTCTGGGGAATACTAGCGTGATTTATGTATCTACGACTTACTAAGTCTAAACTTGAATTAATATTCAAGATTATGCAAACGATTCTTTATTAATATAGAACAACATTCTATTGAAAAACCACTTGGCTTAAGGTACAAAATACACGGTGTATAATTTCACGTGGTTGGCTCAAACTATAAACTAAAGCTTTTATAAGTAAATCCTCTGCTATACTTCAACACAAAAGAGATAAGCATTTTTAGTAGGGTTTAATTTACGCACTTGTTGCGCACCCGGCTTCACTCGCAGTTTCAATTAACTATATTGCCACGTGGCTAGAATTCGTTAGCCGGGGACCCTATTCCCGAGATTGAGGGAATGTCGAGCGGTTTGTCAGAGTTGGGATAAAAAATGAGTCGCACCACCCCGGAATGTGAAATAAAGCAACAAAAATGTCCCCTAAAAGCCAACTCATGTTGACGCCAAAAATTCTGCGTAGTAATTTGACGGATAAATCGTGAAAACTACGCTACTTTTTGAATGAGGTTTGTGTAATTGTGATTTGACTGTGATTCTGGATTTGGCTACAAAAAATGCTATCTTTAAACCCTAGCCTGTTGAGATTATTGGCAGCGTTGCAACTTTAGGCATAAATGCATTTAAATGGAAGTTACTAAAGCCTAAATAAAAAAATAATAACTTTTATTGTCTAAAGTATTATAAATCACCTAAAAGCACCCATTTTATAGACACATAAAATAGAGGTAATAAAAACTACATTTAGCAATATGTCCAACTCATACATTACCAACTAGGTGTATGATTTTAATACTGGTTTATTGCACGTTGCAATTTTTTATTTCCATTACTGTTTTTACTGATATTGAATGCGACTAATATAATATACCTAAGTGCTTTTAGCTGTGTTTCTGCAAAAAGAGAAACAACATTTTTAACTCTTATTATGTTTAAACTATTATGAAAATGAATCAAAAATCTTATAATGAACATCAGAAATAAAATGCCATCATAACAGTTACCAAAAAATAAGAATTTAAACAAAGCTTACTTATGAGTTTCTTTACATATGTATATTCAAAATTCGGTTGCGATCTTCTTTATGTACCACTACTGGTTAATTTTTTTTTACAGTTTTACACGTTTTTTTATTAAATCGGATTCGCGATATAAACTTTCACCGGGTTGCATGGCAAGCACAAGTTTCGGTTTGCGTTGCAAGAAAATCTGACTGAAAGCTTGACATTGATATCAGCTCTCTATTCCGCCAATGAGAAGTAGACATGTAGACTGCCGGACAATGGAATGACAAACCTCATCTTTTAGTACACTAATATCGCTACAGAAAAGTCGCACGCGTTAATCGCCTCGACATTCTTACATTATCGAGCGCCACCAGAAATAGCATACTCCAGAATTACGAGACTATCAAGTTAGGGCCAAGTTAAATGGTGGATTGCACTACGAGAATTAAACTTACCCTGACATTTGACACCTCGTAAATCTTTACAGTAGTTGGTACTCGCTAGTTTTATATGTTCTGTATGTTTAGTTTGTATTCAACACTCGTAAGTGTGGGTGTTTATAGCAATGTTACACATGACTGAACACGGCGGCCATTTTGCTCTGCTTTATCTAGCCAATTGAGGCACTTAAATGCACTGGCTTTTATCTTCCTCGTTTGTAATGGAGGGTCAGTTTTTGTTTGTCGCATTCTGCACTTAATGCGAATTGATATCTCTTTCGCATTTAGTCAATTTAGATAGTAGCTAATGTTTTTTTTCTTACCATTATTGCTTCATGAAAATAACAACAGAGGAATATATTAAAAATGGTTCCAAATGGCCAACTATCCCCTATTATTTACAAAAGGTAATCCATAGTTTTAGAGGTCGAAGCCCAGACAATACATCTGCACACATTTCCTTCCACTCCAAATTAACACAATAACAGAGTGCTCATCAAACTATTGTGAACTACCCCTAATCTTGGCTGTGGACGTCAAGAAATATTCTGACAAGGGTACGCAAAATCCCGGCCAGCGCAAACAATACAAAGCGCGGGAATTGAGAAGACCGGGGAATTTTAGTCCGGGAATTCATAATGAGGTTTGACTAGTAAACGCAATTTAAGTATATTTAGTGTTGTAGGTCTAGGATATTAATAGAAAATGGTGTGTAGAAAGAAATAAAAGTCCCTCAGAGCATGCATCGTATCTAAGTTGTGCTTACAATTCGCAGCATGTGCGATTAGCCCAAAATGTATTTTGCCCTTGAGAAATGTATAATTTTATTACTTTTTCAACAAGAATAACATCTCATTTTAAATATCAAGACATCACATTGAAATTACTGAAATAACTTTCGCTATGCTACATTTTGTAGCAACTATTTTCAGTACAAATATATCATGACATGATTCTATTAAAGTCCTAAACTGCACATTTGCCCTTTCATGGACCACTATGAAAGGGATAGGTGTCCATTTCTTTTACAAAAACGTGACTCGTTTCTCACTCACAAAGCAAAAAGGGACGCGTACGATATATATTTCCTTCTAAATTACAGTTTATGAGGTACGAATACCCTTCAATGGTGGACCATTCGACTCCTCATTTAAAGCTGTATTTAATATTTATTCACCCGTGGGGTTGCCAGTGGAATTGGATTTTTGCCTAAATTAACCTATAAAGCAGTGTGTATTACTGAATCGGGGTATTATTGTTTTTTACAACGTAAATACACAGGTTTGTCGCTTGTTGATTTTTTTATCGTTTGCCCTTTGTTTAACTGGGAATAATTGCCAATACTTGTAATACTTCATTAGATAGGCATATAGGTATTGTTTGATAATGCAATTCCAGTTTTGTCAGCAGATAGATGTTATATACTCCGTATCTATTCCATAAAATAAATCAGCGGTTTAATTGGGTGCAATAAAATGTTACAAAAAAAGCCATAATAAACCCACAAAAACTACTAGGTACATAACTACCTAAAAAGCAACAAAATAAATCTCTAAGATATTGCCATCAAAATTCAACACAACCTTAAGAATGCGGTGAAAAAATATAATGGTGAGTTACCAATATTTTGGGCAATTTATCAATAGCTGGCAACAAGAGGCCTTTGCTAACCAATAGGACCCCTTGAACCTTTTATACAAAATTTATTGTACGCCCTTAAGGAGTTCCTTCACGGTATAAATAAAAAAATCTAAGCCCACCATATTACATTTCGCATACATTAAATTATAACAACAATGTGTTCTTTTTCACGGCGAAAACTGGAATATGTTCTTATAAAAATATTTATGTATTTCTGAAGGAAAAAATATTTACCCTTCTAGTAATTATTGAAAAAACATCTCAATTTTGGTTTTGTATGTTTATTTTGTTGCTAATATGTAAACTATTGTCTATAGCTTTTGTATCGTTCGTGGCTTATTAGGTCTCAAATACTTAAATGTATTAATAAATCAATCTAAGCTAAATATTCGATAATAGATTCGTTTCCATAATAAAAGTAGCCTTCTTCAATACATGGACTAACTAAAAGTAACATAATATAAAAGTGAAAAAAATATTGAAATCGGCCTGAGATTAGTCTGTTCAGGCAAAGAAACGGACTCACCTTTTAGCTTTAGATATAATATGAGTATAGATTTGGATAAAACATTTTCTAATCTAAACAAAAACTTTTGTATCAAATATTTATTTAATCCCAATAGTTTATTTCACTCTCAACAAATAATGTTGGCGTGAAAATAAATTCGTTTGCTAATGTTGGTTGCTTTTATCCGAGGTTGGCCAACCGTTACTCAGGGTAATAAATATACATCAACCTCGCAGAACGATTCGATGAGGGAAACTTGTTTTTGAGACTTTTTCTAAAGATTACTGTTAACGCACGACAAGTAAAGGAAGTAAAGGCATATTTTTTGGTTATTTCAAAGTTTTGGAAACAATATTGACAGTCATAGCTAAACCACAGTCGCATATAAACACATTTTTGGCTAATAGTTTGATAGACCAGAATGTAGTGAGTATACCTTTTTTCAACTACCAGTATCGACTTGATTATTGTGTCCAGCTAGACTTATGCATAGCAATCACCAACTTAGGCATATCATCATCTGCCTTACCTTTTCAAAATTATTTTGGGGTCGGCTTCCAGTCTAAGGCTATGTTCAGATGGCAAGCGCATAGCGCGCGTTTTGATAACGTGCGTTTACAAATACATACATTTTGTTCAGGATGTACACATGCTAACGCGCGTTAGGCGTTATAAAATGTATGTAGTTGCAAACGCGCGTTATCAAAACGCGCGCTATGCGCTTGCCATCTGAACATAGCCTAACCGGTTGTAGCAGACTACCAGTGTTTTACATGAAGCGACTGCCTATCTGACCTCCTCACCCTGTTATCGTTAAAGGCACAGATAAATATAGAAAATAAATCTCCCACTGTCTCTTTAATACTCCTACCCTCATGCAACTCATTAAAAAAACATAAAAATTAATGTCTTACCATGAATAGGCTGGCATATCTTATCGAGTGACTTCGTAACGGCGACAAACGATTGTAAATGCGCAGTAGAAAATTACGAGAACTGTGAACTCGCGATAAAGCTTTCTCCTTTACTTACAATGACCATTTATAACTTCAAGTCCTTTGTGAAACTCCAATTTTGTGACCTCTAAACTCTAAAGGTTCTTAATTCGTTTCTGATTTTCACTAGGACTGTCACAGTTTGAAAGTGAAAAATGATATCCATGAAATGCAAAAAGTAATGTGTTACTACACAAATTCTACTTTACAACTAGATCCGACTAAGTAGTAGACGTAATTTTTTTATAGTCAATATCTTCAACTTTACCAGAAATAGGTAGGTACGGTAGATATGGCATCGCGAAGTTTTAGAAAAATGTGTAATCTTAAAAAAGACAAAGTTTCCTGAAACATTTTGTATTTTTTCCGCATCTAAGCTCAAAAGACCACGCTACAATCATTATGAATTTAGCGTACATTCATAACTAAATCGATAGCCGACGAACAACGGGCCAACCAAGTGCTTTCTCTTGTCGCGTCTTACAAAAAGTAGCTTTCAATAACTTGGGCACAATACCGCCATTCAATACTTAACAAAGTTTTTTTAACGGCTCAATTAATAGCTGTATTGTTTATATCTTTTGTTTTGCACGAACTTCGGGTAATGGTCGAGGCGATGCAAAAATTAATCATAATGTGTAATTAATCGTTTAAGTTTTTATTGCTGTTTATTGTGGGAATTCTTAGACATTGCTCTGGAAGGGAAAATTATGAATTGTCTGGTCTATTGCGTCCAGCATGACCTTTTTGATTAGGGATTTTCTGAACTTAAACCTAGCAATTGACATCTTACAGTACCAGCAATTGCAAAGCGGTTAAATCAGCACAGATTTATATCTTATACATGCGAAGATAGAAAATTTCTTGAGAAATGAAACCGCGTGAAAAGAGCCAATTGGTAAGCTGTCGGCAAAACATAGGTATATAAACAATAGCAAAGCAATTATTCGGCACAAGTTATGCGATAAGCTTGACAAGCTGGCTGACATGTAGGTAATTGTATTCAGATGCGAAGCTATGCTTGTACTGCAGTGTGTTTATTTACACGCTAATACAAACTAACTGTGTTAGTCAACATCGTGTAGCTTCAAGATTTGCTTATGAAAAGCCAAACAGCTGACTATGAAATAACTAGTAAAACTAGCTAAGTTTGCCTTTTAAAATATATAAACGAATGTGGTGTTAGTTACACTACTTATAAGTCGAGAACGACTGAACCGAGAAAAGTACATAGGTTGCTCTTTATCTTAAAACGTGAAGCACACTGATACAACATTAAATGTTCAAGATATTTTATATTCCAAGAATTTTTAACAAAAAATATTGCAATAAGAATAAAACATCACAAAAAATTCCGGTCACAACGTAAATCCTGAAATATGTACAGCCAATAGAGCTGCTTTTATTAAACCATATCTGCAAAAACATAAATTGCTTATACATGTTTCAGAGTAGGGATGCGATATTAACATATCGACAGCATACCTACGAGTAATAATTACATAACGGTTGTTTTCTGTCAACACCTTTGTCAACAAAGGTGCAACAAGACTTGATGATGCCTAGCTGATGACAACATGAGAAATATGTATATAATATTTTATCCGATTATATTATTAAGTTATTAGTTTCGAAGCACAAAGCATGATTGAATGAATATGCATGATTTGAGTTTAATTTACTACGAACAATATCCATACAAAGAAAGATAGAGGAAAGGCTTTATCACATGAATATAATCAGATGTATAATATGTAATAATATCAGATATATAAAAGGGATGCTACAGGAGAAAATTATACGTACTCTGCAACTTGAATAAAAATTTGCCTATCGACATATCGATAATTAAAGAGGGCACGTCACTACAGCACATTACAGCCGAACGGCCGAAGGAAGGGGCAAACATTAAAATGGCATCGCGCGTTTTTATTCGCTCGCGATAAGGATGCGCGGTGGCATGCACCCACACACGTACCGATGAGTCTTTATTACCACAATATTCTATTCTGTATGTTTTAAGGCCTTTATTATTATTTTTTGTTGTTTCTGTTACAGCCTTTTTATCGTCCCACTGCTGGGCACAAGCCTCCTCTCACATGGAGAAGGTTTGAGCATTAATCACCACGCTTGCTCAATGCGGGTTAGTGATTTCAGACTTTATAGTCTAGGTTTCCTCAAGCTGTTTTCCTTCACCTTTTGTTGCCATTGGTGTCTAAGATATACTTAGAAAGTACGTACAAACTTAGAAAAGTAGCACTTTCCTGACCTGAAATCGAACCCACACCTTCATACTCGAGAGGTTGGTCCTTTACCCACTAGGCCACCATGACTTTTTGTTGTAAAAAAAGGGATTTTATAAGTTTGACCGCTTTGTTGGTATGTCTATTATTGGTATTTATTTATTTGATTTACACGATTTCAAAAGTCAATTACATACATAAATTAGCATAGTAACGTTGCTTACGAAGGAAACTATAACTGACGGTAGGATATGGATGCGTTTTTTTCTGGTTGAAAGCTGGTTTTAATAACGTTAAACTGTTTAAGTGCAGAGTTGTTTAGGTGAATCGTTTTGAACATAAATTGTGTTAGTATGCAAAGGATCAGCATAGGTATGAGTATCATACAAATAATGGTCAGCATTAAAACCGACAACGCTATAAAGCATACAACAAATATTTAAAAACTCAACACACTGTGTATCCGGTTTACTTTGGCACTGTAATATATATAACACAGTTCACAAACAAAAAATACAAAAGAAAATATTATATGAAAATATTTTGTCCCGTTTCATCGTATCTCCTCAGATACTGGTCGGTACTGTATTAAGCATTAAAATCCTACTTAATGTACCCCTATTGCATTTGGTTGTAACAACCTTTTGAAATGTAGTGAATGGAACTGAAGATATGGCGAGTACCAGATTACAGCTTGTTTGCTCATTTTGTACTTATCTGAAGGGGAATTTACAAAGAAAAAATTGCGGTTTAACTGCAGGGCAGTCCTTATAATCAGCTAGTTACGAAGGTATAAAATACTTGAATGCGAATAAATGAGAAATATTTATTATTTATACATAATTTATTTACCTACCCCTGAAATAAATGTTAACGTGATATAATTTAATGTATGCTCTAACATTTTTGGAAAGCCAGTTTACAAGCAAGGAGCCAAAATTGTTTTATTAATGCGTTCCCTTGACCTAAAATGCAAATTAACTTTATTAATTGCAACCCTGTGTTGGCTAAACAGTCTCTTTTTAATTAAAAGTACGCATGTAGTGTGCTTGTGGTTTTTTAATTCGTAGTTTTTCGTGTCGTAAAATTTTATAGCGCACTATTACATTTTTCGAACGCCTGTAGCTTACATACCGCCTATATGTATGCCTTATAATCTTTTGGATATTTAGTGTAATTCTAGCGAAAATTCTCTTCCAAACTTTATCATTTCACATGTTGTTTAAAAACCTCAAGTAATTTACTTCTAGTTAGAAGTACCTACCGTTAAAGTAAGTCGGCTAAGTATTGAATTTAAAATTTATTTCACTTAATAACATTTTTGAAACTTTGTCGTGACATAAAAAAATCTTTGAAATTAAAACTATTGACTTACCACCGAAATGAGGTACTTAGATATAATTTAGTTTCATAAATAAAATTAACATTCAAATGTACAGAAAACACTCAAATATCAATACAACAATACATATACAATGCAATAGCTGATCACATAGTTCCACTGACGTATTGATCACGTACGGCTGTAATGGCGCGTTAAGATCGCGAACGATTCCCGCTTCCATGCTATTGCCCTGTTATGTACTATATGTATAATGCTATATACTCACGTAACTGGTGAAATGTTAATGTATATATGTATAACATAGGCATATGTAAGGTAACACCTCTGATGAGGTCTGTAGGAAATAGTGGGTCTAACATGAGTTATTGTCGATATTACGCTTTTCGAAACATGTAATTCCTGTCTACCTATGTAGAGTTTATAGCGATTAATTGAATTTCTTAGAATTTAATTTTTATCTAAGTAAGTTAGATTTTCATGCTTATCTATTTCTGTCTATGCATGACGCAGATATCCTCATTCCCAGCAATGAACACAAAATATTAATTAAATAGATAACTTAACAAGCTTATAACTTAATTAAAACATTGATCATGTATACCTCAGTCTGATTAAAGCTGCCATTGCGAAAATTTCATCAAATCTGAAATCTGATTCGTTGATTAAAGCGAAAAAGGCCGCGTTTAAAAAGTATTCGTTAATTACTAAGAATTACACGGCCTCGCTAAATCTTAATTCAATAAAAAGGGATGTTTGAAAAAACTCTAGTGAAAAGATTAAGTGTAAAGAGTGACTAAAAGCGACCTTTTTTAATATGAATAACTTGGTTATGCCTACCGTTTTCGCAATCTGGTTTTACTAGATATGGTATTACAGAAAGTCTGGGATATTGGCATATTTCACAAGTGACTAAAAGTGAGTCGATAATTTTGAAAATACAAGATATACTTAATGTAACGTAAGTGTATAAGGTAAAAAGGTGGGACTGAGCTACAGATAGATACTTAGATTTCAAAGTCTAACAATGAATGGGGGTGTGTTATCACCAAAGACTAGGTTATCACCACTTAAAACTTTGGTGTCGTCGAGAAATATATCGTATAAGCCTCTCCTTCAACATGCTAGCAATATGAACAATATAATCATCCACACCAGAAAAACAGATGGTATGTTACACGTATACTTTTTTAATACAATTCCATCTACTCATATTGGTTTATACTTCTAGCCGTTTTCCTGAAGTCGTTAGACACGAAACGAAGACAAATGACGTATGTACGTGATCAATCATGACTTTTGACGTAATTATATGATCTCGCACCGTATGCGATAGGTTTGCGTAGAATTGCAAAAGTTCTCGAGTACGAAGCCGCAAGTAGGTGGCAGATTAATTACATTTCGTTACGCATATTTCCAAGAATGGGAGAAAACTCTTAATAAGTTTTTGTCACTGGTTTGGATGTGGGAACATATATTTCATACTTTAATAAGACGTTATACTCTTCAGTCATTTATGCCTATATGTCATTGTTGATAGATATGTACGTAGAACGTATATCTGGTAGCCAGAAATACCAAAGAATAAGTGCTAGGAACGCAATTTCGACTAAATCGAGAACCTCAAGGAACTAAAAAGCAGCATATAATTTTACCTAATACAGGAATTGAAACTTCATCCTAATTATTAGCAAGAAAAAAAACCAAGAAAAAGGCGGAAAGCATCTTTTTCACGTGAATAATGAAAGAGGGACAAAAAATAGTGCTCTTGATAAATTGAATAAAAAGTGTATGACAGCCCCTCCCTGGGCAGGTGACGCGCCTTACAACGGTTAATTACTATGAAAATTATCCACCTTTATAAAAGAGGGGGTGAAAGTGGGCCAGAGCGCTTTTATGCTTAAATTTTAGAAATTGAGGAGTGTTTAGTTTGGGAGTTCCTGAGCCGTTTTTGTAATCGGTAGGTGCTTGAGAATATCGGATGAAATTCAGGTGTTTTGCTATTTTATAGCTTCATTGAAGCAATGTGACTGATATAGACTAGCTTTGGTATTTGACGTTGTCTTTGTGATAAATAAAACTTGATTGGTAGTGTAATTTTGTCAATTGCAGATTTTGAGATATACAAATGACAGAAAACACATCAAAACAGTCTGAATAATAAAAATATATTGTTTTATTTGAAGACTGTTCAATTAAGGAGGTAAACAAAAACGTCTCGATCTTATAATTGAACAATAAAACTGTGAGCCGCCATTAAAAGTGAATGGCAATAACATTTGACTGGCCTGATCCTGCCGAGATTGATGCCTTGTGCCACTTCCGCGGTACTATTATATATCGGAGATACAACTTTGATTTATAGAAAAAAAAAACCGTTTTTTTGTGTCTATGTGAAGCTTCAGGATAGCTCAAAAGAGTTAAGGCTGACATTTTTAAAATTGAACTTCAAAAAGTACAGATTTAGAATCTATATTAAAAAAATATTATCAACACCAATAAAGTTTTCGTAACAAGCGTTCGATAACTTATTGCCACAAATCTAGCTTCAGGGCTGAAGAGTACCAAAACGAATAGGTCCTTGAAGAATACCATAGCTAATACTCACAAAATATGAATGTAGGCAAATATTTATAAACAAAATACAGAAACCACATCTGTCCGTTGTACCACACGTCCGTGCTTGAAGGGAATTTAATTAAAAATAAACATTTATAATACGCGGCCCATTCGTTTCTGTGTTATTCGACCGCGAGCGCGACAGCTTGAAATTAAACACCACCCCGTTTAGATATTAACGTGCAGTTTTTAGCATCTGTGGGGAAAATAGGTTGTGTTTTTGATATTATTAATTTGTGATTTTGTAACTATTTGTTACTCGAGGTATAGCTTGCATGGATGTGGAGGGATAAAAAGATAAAGATAAAACGTCATTTATTCAAAGTAGGCTGAAAATCAGCACTTTTTGAATGTCAAATTAATAAAAGTCAGCCCCCAAAACGCCCGCCCTTCACCACTTCCTATGTGTTTTTGCTGGGAAGAAGAAGAGGTTTTTGATATAGAGGTAGAGGTAGACGAAAGATAGATTGATTACCTGAACGTTGACGTGAATAAGAAGGTAGACTGTTGAAAGAGGAATGGAAGTAGAAAACACGACCAGCGCAGGCCTCATACGACTTGGAATCAGGGTCGAAGAAGAAGAAGCTTACATACTAAGGAAACTGTCATAAAGTCCTGTTCTAGGTTTCTAGGTGTCATTTATTAAAACTTTCTTGCAAATTGGTTCAGAAATCAGCCATGTTTCAACGAAAATAATATAGTAAGAAGGCATTTTGGTTGAATTTTTCGATGTTGTAATTTTTCGAACAGTAAAAATAACAAGAATTATTCCACTAAAATTCACACAAAATCGTAATACATATTTAGACACTGACACCACGCGAAGCTAGTCCTCTACATATAAAATTAGATAAGCCGTTTATGCGGGAGTTCCCAAAAAACAAACAAAGAGAGGTTACCCTCATTTGCTGCTCTCTCACAACGCCCATAGTGATAAATAATGATCTGAAGGGTCTAAAGGCATCTATGGACATGCATGCAGATAATTTTATTTTGAAAATATGTATTATATGTATAACCTTAACGAGAATGCGTTAATATTGTAAATTCTTTCTATTGATTCTTATTTCTTTTGAGCTTTATAACAATCTTAAGAACTACTGGTCCGATTTTAATAAATACATTAATAAACCATTACGTACCCATAATGTCAATGGTTTGTTTTGCTAGCATCTCATAATGACTTACATTTAAGCATGGAAGTAAGAGAGTTTTAGGTATTTAGACATTACACGTTAGTAGCGCCACACTCGTGAAACTTGCGTTCCATCAGACCTGCTGCATGCTGGGGTTTGATGCGAGTTTTTTTCAGTTTTGTTGCTTAATGTCCAACGTCATTATAAGCAGTGACGTCACGCCGCGCTACAGAATACGGCCACGCTGCGCCCCCGCAATAAAACGTATTAATGATTGTTTTAGAGTTGCTCGTAAATTTTACTGTTGTACCGAAATGTCTGCTGTAGCCAACATACGCGTGGAAAAACATTTTATTTTTAGAAGTTAGGCATCGTGAGTTTCAGTACCGCGAGTCTACATTTCATCTTTCAATCATTAAAATATTTCCACAGAATACGGATTTCAGCTAGAAAATTCGAGAACATAAGACGTAAATTGAAAATTAATCGGCGTTTTCACAAAAAGGCTTATTCTCGCAGGAAACGAAAACGTTTTTCCTTCAGCGCTTAAATATATCTTCGAGGGATGTATTATACGGGGTGCTTTATCTGCCGAATAGAGGATGGGTTAATTTATAACCTTACGGGCTACGGCGTAGCTCGTAGCTAGCTCGTAGGCGCGTAGCACTACGAAGCTACGATGCGTAGAACTTTATGTGGTGTTATGGATTCACCGTATAACTGGTTATAATCTTGATCTAGTGGATTCGTTTGTTTGAATTTAAATGGCGATGTATAAGTCAGTTTTTTACTAACAAGTCGTATAAAAAAGCAGTTTTCTCACACATTTGACATAATTCAATTTGCAAACCGAATGACGTAAAATTAATCAAATATATAGCGAGACATACATTAGTCTAACTACCTAATGACTAAAGCTCCAAAAAATAAATTAAGATATACAAGACAAGAATTTATTGAAGGCGGTAATTTGACGCAGTGTTCAATATCCGTCAGGAGCGAGACGTCGCCGACACGTACTCATATCTATCATACTTTAATACTTTCAGCTCTCGCGTGAGAAAATGTTAGCGAAAGTGGAGGGTTGTACGTACTATACGTAAAAAGGAAAAATTGATAAAGAATTTCTATGGTACTGGTGAGAATACTTAACAAGAATGTATCAGTTTTTCATGTGATTTAGTAATGAAGATTTCAATTATATCGCCATCTGCCTTTCTGATCTAACTTCATACAGCTACAGTGTTTTGCATTAAGCGAATGCCTATTTGACCTCATCAGCCCTTTAAGACTTCTTGTCAGATTCTCTAGCTTTTGATTACCAGTAACGACTACCATAGATGTACAAATGATAGCTGAAACCCACAAAAACGTGTATAAATTATGACGATGATGATGAAATCCTTATGACTTGATGTTCACCCATTGAAGAGCATTTAAAATAATGAAAACTAGTTTTTTTATCGGTATTATGTCGAAGTTGTTGGTCCATTATACAAAAAAAAAACCTTTATTCTCTGTTACATCTGTCTAAATTAAGCTTTTTTATTCAGCAGTGTATTGTAACTGAAATACTATTTCATTGGCTGTCAAAAGAGATTACATTGTTTTAGTAGAATTCTCAATCTGTCACAAAAGTAATGGAGTCAGTCTAGCGTGACTGGAATGCCAATTGTAAGCAATAAAGATTTTATTTTATAAAACTTTTGTTGAAGAATTCACCCATAATAGAAGTTAAGAAATAATTGATTTGCAGAAAAAATTGACCTTCCAAAAATTTAAAAATATGTTTTACTTTTTTACACTCCAAATTCTATAGTTTGGTACCGAGTGAAACACCAACCAACCAAGTCCCCACAGAACATTTTGTTAAAAAGCCTCACTATATAAATCATTCGAAACAAGCAAGAGGCTACCCAAACTTTTTTATTATTTTACAATAGACTGAAAAAAATGCTAGAATAAACTTTGTTTCACAAAATGAACCAAAAAATGCCTATAAAACCAGTGGTAAAATTCACGTAGCGAGATGGAATTTTATTTGATCTACGTGCCTACGACCCACTGTGCATAGAATAAGTACAAACAAAACGTTTCGCCGCTCATTTTTATATCGATTCTAATATCTAGCTTGATATTCAGTGAAGAGTGCGAGATTCGTGAAAAGTAATAAAATCCTAATACCGTTTACGCAGTCACTGAAAATATCTATACAAATATCATGTTTTCAGATATCGAATACCAGTTTTATTACCTAACGGAGGCGGTTGGAAGGTTAAATTCTATTTTTCGCTCACGTCTACATTGCCTTTGTTTTTCGAAGTTAGATTAAGTTTAAATTCCATGTAAGTGAGACAACCTTTCTTAGGGTTCAAACCAAACGATATTTAAGTCCATCAAACTGGCATAAGGCTACTCATCGCAAAATTTGATTTACATTAAAAACGCAAGTTTGCGAAAAATCCAATTGAAATCTAAACGCAATTTTAAAAACATATACATAAAAATTGAGAACCTCCTTTTTTAGGAAATCGGTTAAAATCACTCGGTACCGTTGAAGCTACATTAGTAATCAAACTAACAAATCTAATGGGAATCGAGCTTCTTCGTGAGTTACGAACTATTTGCACGTACACCGCTCGGGCTCCGTGCATGTGGTTCCGATCCTAACATCGCATGGAGTATGGAAGCAATGGAGTATTCATTATCTTAGTCCTATCAGAAATGTGAAGGTTAATCTGTTTGTCATGGATGCTAAAACTATTTGATGATATTTAGTCACTAACCGGAATGTCTTAATATCGAGAGTCGGATTTCCAAAAAAAAATAATTACTTAATAGAGGCACCATAACTGCTTCGAAACTATGTATCTCATATTCTCATGTTCATGAGAAAAAAAAACAAACCAAAATAAATATTGTGTCATATCTTCATCGTTCCGTTTACGAAAGTTATTTATTTGGCGTACATAAATATCAGTTTTCATTTTTGCCGGGTAGTTTGCGTATCGAACAATAAAGAACGGAATTTAAATTTTATTTTATTAAAAACATTCTACTGGCAACGGCTCGCTGAATTATAAGTGGGCACATCCATATTTACATCTTTATTTAAAAAGAAAGCTCAAACATCCAGTTTAATATGAAAAAAAACATGAAATTGTTTTATTTGTCTTCTGATAATGCTTTTTTACAATCATGTGTACTCCATTTACTTGGTAATCTGTGTATCTAAGTACGTTCTCCATACATTTGAATGTTTTATCCATACGAACAACTACGGATGCACCGCTCGTGTAACCAATGGTTAGGGTGGCTCAATATTTCGTTTTTGGAAAACTATGCAGAAAGGATATAAGATAATTCATTTTTTTAATGTTTGTTTTTATTATTTTATACATTATTTTAACGTTATTTTCTAAGATTTCTTATAAGTACAAAGTGATATGAATTTTTTTCTCAGTGATATTTTCACCCAAAACTTTCTCTATAATAACATAAACCGTCTGGGCAGTCGTTTAAAAATATAATATGCATACCTACTATAAATTATAAAGCACTCAAAATACAGCTGGATTAAGATTAACACCTTTAATATGAAAATATCAGGATTCGACTATCACTCCGTATTCAATCTAATTGTCCTAAAATGTCCTTAAATATACTACAGCGTGGTCACAGTAGTGACGACTGGGAAATACCGTACAAAGTCTAGCCCCGCGAGAACAGGCTCATTGCCAATCGGCTATCGTTGGCATTCAACAAAAGTAAGGTGGAATCACGCTTTGAACGCTCATTAGATACCTGAATTGTTTTCCCCGAAGACTGTTCACTTAATGCTCTTTATACTCACGAGAAAACAATTTAAGTGATTTCTGTTACTGCATAGGTTTTTTATTTCAGCACCAACATATAATCTGCGGGATGGTTTGAAAGAGTTACCGCGACCCTGGTACATAAGAGGCCTACGACGGAACACGACGGTTCCCAGTCAATAAGAGTCTGAACCCACAGCGGGAGGAGGGGTAATTTGATAAGTTTTTGGTTTCGTTAAAAAAAAGCACCAACATATAATACTGCATACAAAAAAGCCTCTGACCACAGACTGGCAAGCGCAGAGTAGGTCACACACGTATGGCTTACCCGCTTTTGCGAGATAAAACATCATATCTTAGAAATGTTTTCGTGCTTGACCTAATTCTGGCATCAACACTAAATAATCTCGCGCTATATATTACCGGTAGGCATTTGTTTTCCTACCATCCTTAGTTTTTCCCTTTCAACACCTCCAATGAATTAAGTGGAGATAAAGCGAGTGATAAATAGTCTTACCTTACCTCAAAGGTCCTTAAGCAAGCCCTTTTTAAAAACATCTTTGGCCCATTGTCCTGGCAGTTTACGTGTGATGCAATTTTGAATTATGGACTACCAGAGCTTTTACACTATCGGATAATCCACTAGGTTTTTTCAAGCGAACAGCAAACAATTTGACAAGCGATTCAAACGATGACACGTGAAAACTCGCGACAGGATTTTGGACCGGGATTTCTATAACCAATTTATTGTATGGCTAGAATGTCAAAATTCAATCTTAAACAAACGAATCAAGAGATAGCTTATAGAAATCCGTTATTAACGAGGTATTCTAAGTAAAAATGTATCCAGTTACATTAGCAATACTTTTCAAAGAAACAGATCCTATGAAATCACTCAACTGCTAAGTTGAAAGGAGTTAAATAAATAACTACTTAGAGTAACGAGGTGCTCTTGTAAGCGTTTAGTTTCAATGTTCCTTTGTAATGAGGAAAAGAAAAGATAATAATTGGAAGAGACTGAAGAGGTCTTACGTCAGTTCAGAGTATTTTATTACTGCTAGCTTCGTTTTTCCGGATCCGAATGACTTAAGACTTTAGAAGTATTTGAAATTACATTGAACAAATAAAATTGCTTTAGATTTGTATTAAAATAAAACGACAAAGTCTTGCTTGATCATCTGCCTAGCCTTTCTGCGGCTATGTACCAGGTCGTAGGCCTTTTATGTACCAGGGCCGCAGTAACTCTTTCGAACAATCCCGCAGGCCATATAACATACCTAATAAATTAAGATAGGTATATTTAATATTCTTAACCGTACTTGTAAGCGTCGCTTAGTTACGTATTCTATGGTCAAATCTTTAGTTAACATGGCTCCTTTATTAAACTGCTAAAGCAACAGCACTATTTTCTTAACACAGAACTATAAAATAAAGTTAACCAGCTCGATGAACGGAAACCACATTAAAACTAAACTAAGGTGTTTGCCAATTCCCGGTAGGTACTGCATGTAAGGGCGGCGACAGACAGACGACTTTGAATGGCTTTGGCCTAGTTGAAACGGGTGGCAAGTATCATTGTACCTGCTGGCTTTTAATAAACTTGTTAGGTTTAAATACTCATGTTTAAAAATAGAAGTTTTAGATGAAATAAACTGATAAAATACTTTGAAGTAATAAAAAAATATTTTCACTAATAAATATGCACACAGTTTTCAATATATCCATAGGTCGCTGGTTCATATCCAAATGCTCGAAAGACCAATGTCTAGGTTCCCCACAAATCAAATAATAAATTCTTCGATAGCACTAACTGGTTGTGGATAATCAGGAACATAGAACAAAAAGGCTTCCAAGTAGTATTTTAGATCGTCAGTTCGATTTTAATATGCAAAAAATATTGTCTGACATTCAGTACAACTGACAGTTAAAAAGAAAAGGGGGGTTATAAATGATATATTAATCATACTTATTAGTGTAGATTTTTTGCTACTTTCCAACACATGTTAACATAAAAAAATTGAAAGCTTATAATCATGCAGTGCCATGAACTCACATTGCAAAAATGATATTGTCCATTTCTGCAACAATGGGCATTTATTAATTTTAATTTGCATTTTCACCCACTCTTCAAAAAAAAAAATCACGTAAACTACACTGATTCAAACAAATATTTTTCTCAAAGCGACTTTTACTATTGGACCTAAAATCGGCACTAAGTTAAGATTTATAACCTGCCGAGGTTAGTCGTAAATGTATCGCTGGCCTTAGCTGTGCATTCGGCCCACATACAGGTGTAAGGTAGCTAGAACACAGAAAGCGATATCTGAACGATGCTTCAAATAATAATCACTATTTTTAATACTTTTTTTCATCTATTTTTCAGTAAAATAATTGCCACAACAAGCTCAATGCATCTTAATAAATCAAATTATTGAATAAAATGCCATGAAAATGCAGAAACTTATGCATTATTTATTTCAAAGATCAATTTCGGGGGTCAATTTCTGTTTTTTTTTTTTTTAATTTTTACTAACTGTAACTAATACTGTTGATAACTTCACAATTACATAACTAACATCTAAAGCATAGTACTGGAGCTGAAGCCTTATTTTCAAGCTGGATTCGGATCTGAAATCGTGTCGATAAATCGGGTCCCGTAAGCGAGAAGGGTAATCCCGATGTACGGGTCCGTTTTATTAATTGCAGCGAGTGTTTCGTCTCTGCAGTGCAGGGACATCAACTGCGAAAGAACCTTTAAATTAAGAAGGTCATTGACCCATGCATCGGACTTTAGGTTTATGAATCTTAGGCAAAAACTCAACTCGTTTATAATAAGTGTAAGAAGGGATTATAGCTTGTCAGGCTTGGGAATTTCAATCACTCATACTTACTTAAAAAAAAGTGTTTATTTCACGATTCAGAAATATATTTTTATAATACAGTTATTGATATGTTATCTAAAGTTGTGTGTGTGTTGTGTTAATTGTGGATGCACCATCATATTTTTACTCATTTAAAAGGCAGGCCCTCGACTTTTAATTCACATTCAAAATGGCACAATCAAAGGTAACAGCGCTGATCCGAACAGAGTAAACATGTACAGTTGTGAAGGTACGTAAAAATGTCACTACGTAAAATGTACGTGCATCGACGAGCTTTTATCGGTGCTATCGGTGCAGTAGTAGCTGTAGTACTGACAAGCGTCGTGCATTGAACACATGCGCGTGTGAGTGACAGCGTTACGAACGTTAGTACGTAGCTTCACAACTGTTTACAAGAGAACATATTTAAACTGTGATTGTTCTGAACAGTTTGCTTGGAGTCTATATCCAACAACAAAACAAAAGAGAAAAGCTCCAATTAGAATGCAAGGATACGAGTATAAAGGATCTACAAGTCTGAGATATCCGAGAGTAATTGGCAAATATGGACATCCAGATCTGAACGTAGTCAGACAATAATTGTTAGACTGTTTTGCTTTTCATTGGTATCTTATTGCATGCAAGAGAATATATGACGACGAGATAATGTAGTTAGTGTATGCTTGAACAGATTAATTCAATGAAAGGGATTTCAAGCCATCTTATAAGCTGTAGTGAAATACAATTCTATTACTTTAGAATTTTGTTATATGACTCACTTTATAGTTTAAAATCTCAATATAACTCGGGTTCTTATTATTTTCATAAAACAAATGTTCGCTGTGACTAGCCTGAGCAGGATTAATAATCTTGATTATATAAACATTCGTGGTGAAAATTGTATTAAACCTACATCCCTGCTTATCCCCGAAAAACTAAGAACCGGTTTACAAAGAAAAGAGCCCACAAATGTTCTCGCGATTTCCAACACTCCTAATTGTGATGAACGGCGCACCTCGCCGGTATTACAGATTTCTTTGCGTAATTTATGTTGCAATTTACCGCTTTTTTTTTATTTTTACTTTACCAGAATTTTTCACTTGGCAGCGTTTTTTATTCGCCCAGATTTTGCCTTTATTTTTTTAGGCTGTCAACTCTGACTGGCTGTGTGTTATATTGTGTTGTTTTTTTTTTGTATGTTGAATTTTATGGTTTGGTTAATTTATGTGTATATTTTAAGGGCTACGAGGCAAGACGTAATCAACCATACAATGAATAATAAGATGTTAACTGCTCGCAAACAGTACATAATAAATAGTTTTCGAAGCACTTATTTCAGAACAATATTTTACCAAATCATTTACCATCCAAGTGGAAATAGATCCAAAACAATAAACATCAATAAAGGTGTATCTTCTGAAGTGTAATCCAAACACTCGGGCGTAAATTATTGTGAATTATTTTAGACTTAATTATTATTCGAATTTGAACTTTTAATTGATTCGCCGACTTCGAGCACCAAGTTCCGACTGCGAAACATAGGTAAAGAGGAATATTAATTATATTGGAGAATAATTTATGAGTTTTAAAACGAATGTTGTACGTATTCGAATATTTCTGCGAGTAATTGAAATACTTAATTTGCTCACGTGTACGTAAATACATCAAGCAAACATAATAGAATAATATTACGTAATATTTATTTGGTAAATGTGAAGTAGAATATTATGATCGTAATTGTGAGCTAGGACGACATTGAGATTTCAGCCATTATTTTGTATATGACGACAGTCAATAACTAAAAGCCCATTCGTTATTTTTTCTAAGCTTTTAGCTCTACACATTATCTTTTTCGTCTATAATATTTTAGGGATCGTAGTTAGGAGGATCCCTATTTTTTGACAAAATATAACATTAGGCCTGTTTCTTTTACAGTTTGGCAAAGTCAATAAAAGTCAATGTGCCTTAAGCCATCAAACACAGACCTGAAAACATTTGTTTATATACTCTATAGTGAATTTGATATCAACAAAATGTATTTAAAATTAACAACATATTAAGATACGTCACCCCGGATTTGTTGTTCAACAATACCCGAAAAGCGAGGATTTGGAATCGCGGCAAATCCCGTTTCAGGCATAATGGGTGCAAATTTGTGGGGATTCGCGGTGCCATCCGACCGAGCGGTGCTAAGCCCAGATTTGTTGCTTACCTACCGTATTTTAAGCCCCAATAATGGCATAAGACATATATTGCGTGATACAGCCGCTTGTCACAGAATCTGTGAGTCTGTGAAACGAACGGTATAATTTTGACCCAAAACAAAAATGTGAAAGACTGCCAAGTTCGATAATATGGGAATGCTTCGCCTATAAAAGAAGTGAGATCTGAATAAGTACCAAGTTCCATACAGATACCTCAGTTAAAAATAGTTACTTTTTAATGATGTCACTTGGCAAGTTTTCATACACCTTGTTATAAACCTTCTAAACGCAATGAATCAAGTATTTAATTTTCTATTAAAACTTGCCAAGTAACATCATTAAAAAGTAACTATTTTTAACTGAGGTATCTGTATGGAACTTGGTACTTATTCAGATCTCACTTCTTTTATAGGCGAAGCATTCCCATATTATCGAACTTGGCAGTCTTTCACATTTTTGTTTTGGGTGGGATTTCATTTATTTTTGTAAGGTTGTTTATTTTATTTTTTTCTTATGATGAAGTTAGTTAAAGAAATGTCTCATTTATACTATCTTTTAGATTTTTTTTATATGCACTATGTTTCTTACAAAGAAATGAACTAGATTAACTAAATGGACTAGATTTACCAACTGACTGACATGACATGTTATCATATATTATGTTCGTGGATCAAAGTTACACATTCGTTATTTTCGAAAGTGATTCACACTTGGCCGTTTTCAGATTTTTACTTTACTTTGACTAAATACAAACCTTTGTACCATTCGAAGATATATTATATAAATATAGATAAATTTAGTTCGTTTTAGTTCCTTAGGAGTGTAAATAAATAAATAAATAAAATGTCATTTATTTCAGGCAAATTCACCCATATCAGAAATTCACACAAACAATATTAATAATTAACTTATACATACAATCAAACAATATTAATAAATCAATTATACATCACAATTACAAAATTAAAATAAAATGAAATAAAATAAAATAAAATAAAATAAAATAAAATAAAATAAAATAAAATAAAATAAAATAAAATAAAATAAAATAAAATAAAATAAAATAAAATAAAATAAAATAAAATAAAATAAAATAAAATAAAATAAAATAAAATAAAATAAAATAAAATAAAATAAAATAAAATAAAATAAAATAAAATAAAATAAAATAAAATAAAATAAAATAAAATAAAATAAAATAAAATAAAATAAAATAAAATAAAATAAAATAAAATAAAATAAAATAAAATAAAATAAAATAAAATAAAATAAAATAAAATAAAATAAAATAAAATAAAATAAAATAAAATAAAATAAAATACAATAAAATAAAATAAAATGAAATAAAATTAAAATTTTCTGTTTGGCATTCGCACAGTTACATGCCTGTCAGAACAGTGTTTTATGAAAGGGCAGTCTAGCCTATCCCCGATCATCGCCAAAATAGTGTTGGCACTGGCCCGCACTCTGCGCACTAGGGATGCCGCGCGTTTGCGCATAGTAGCTTGAAAGCCATCGGTGCGCGATTCTGTGAACATACCCGAGGCGCTACAGTATCGGGGCAATCCCACAACTGCCCTGAATGCATTATTGTATTGGACGCGGATGGCACTGTAGTCTCTGCTAGTATAGTGCGCCCACAGACTGCACGTGTACAGCGAAGTACAGTACGCTCTGAAGAGTGTCACTTTGACCTCGCGTGAGCACCTCGCAAATCTGCGAGCGACCATATTCGCTTTAACAGACAATGCCCTCCGCTCCCTTTCCATGTCAGCATGATCTCCAAGACTAACAGTTACGATATGCCCAAGGTATTTAAACTGTTTAACTCGTTCCAGAGCAACACCGCTAAGTTTCACAGGAGGTATGTTTACTGGGCATCTCGCACCCGCTGTCTCAAAGATCATATACTGACTTTTTTTAACATTGTACATTAAACCATGACCACAGGCATATTCCTCACAAGTCTGTATTAACTTTCTCAGTCCACAGATTGATGCACTCAGCAGCACCATGTCGTCCGCATAACTGAGATTATTTACACAAACACCATCAATGTGACAACCAACATGTTGACTACTGAGTGCAACAATCAGACCGTTAATGTACACATTAAATAGGGTCGGAGATGTTAAGCCTCCTTGCCTGACGCCGCACTCAAGCTGGTACGAATCCGACATTACCCCCGCCCATCTGACATTATTGGTCTGCTGAGCATACCAGTATTGGAACACGCTGACGAGTTCTAGTGGCACATTTATGCTTTTCAGCTTATCCCACAGCAACCTATACTCCACACGGTCAAATGCCTTTGACAGGTCGAGGAAGCACGCGTACTCTGGGGTTTTACGATTTGTATAGTACTTGACAGTCTGCTTAAGACACAGTATGGCACTTTCAGTTGATAGGCGAGGGCGAAACCCAAACTGGTTATCATGTATTACCACGAATTTATTCAACTGTGTGTTAAGCAAACTGTCAAACACTTTTGCTATCACGGTGGCAAGAGAAATAGGCCTATAGTTACTTTTGTCACTAAGGTCTCCCGTTTTATTTTTCACTATAGGCACCACCACAGTTTTCATAAAGTCCTCCGGTAGGTAAGAATGGCTCACACACAGCGAGTAGAACACATCCAGAACCCTTGCGATGTGTAAATTTACACCGGGTATAAAACACCTTCATTATTTTGAAACCGACTCACACTTGGCCATTTTCAGATTTTTCCCTTTACCTTGACATAAAGACCTACCTCCATGCCAAATTTCAAGTCAATACGACCATTGGAAGTGGTCTAGGTTTTTGATGAGTGAGTCAGTGAATCAGTCAGTGAGTGTATAGTAAAAATAGCGATTTTCTAACGTCAATATCTCAAGACCTACAATAGGTATATTAATGAAATTTTGTATTTTAGATAAGTGAGGGGGTCTCAACAGATACTAGAAATTTGATATGCGTAAATAAAATAGATTTTGAGTTACAGGGGGGTCGAATTTGGCCCGAAATGGTTCGTGTAATATAACCCACGGCCGGTGTGTCGCATTTTTTGCTCGAACTTGGCGGACACACTGCCGTGTGTCTAGATATCAAAAGTGTAAAATTCTGTATCATGAGAGATAAATGTATGGCCTGACTTATATACATGAACTGGAAATATAGAAGCTGTTTATAAATATACTAGCTATTTCCAGTACTTGACTTCGTTTTCTAGAGACCTACTAATTCTACTATGTCCTTTTTCAGGCTTTATATCTTCTACATACAAAACATTATGTGAAATCGTAAAAGCCGGACGGATAGACAGAGTTGAATTGACATTATTATTTTCATAGCAAGGATTAACGCAGACCCGTTTCCAGCAGTGGGTGAAAAACTGAATTGCAATAATTCTTTTTTTAATATCACATTTGACGTAACTCGGAAATGTAAATACAACTGACAGTTCCAAATCTCAGGGACGGATTTGGAAAAAGCGCAAATTATATTCATTGGCGGTCTTTGATTTCTCGTTTAGAATATATGAATAATTCAATGCACCCTTCATCTCTCGTTGTTTTTCCGTAGAATCATTTCCTGTCGTATTTCTTCAAATCAACTTGTTTACTTTTGAAAAATGGGGGTGTAAAAAGATCTGGATGAAAACTGGATTTAATTTTTTTATTTTGTGCTTTGATATATCATAAGCCATAAATGAATGTTGAAAAAAGTATCTGTGTTTCGGTTCCTTGGTCAGAATTTAATATTTGAATTTGGACTCTCCCAAATTGAACCTTCTACACCTACTTTTCTGCCTAACCAATTGAGTAAAGCTTGCGTTGCTTATTCATTCATAATGTGATACATTATATATAAATTAATAGTGTAACATAAAAATAAATTTAAAAAATATTGTTACATATCAGTTACGTTTTTTCCCAGAACACGTAATATACATAAATTGCAGGGAACAAAAGCCTCGTCAGTATTATTTCTCCTACTCAATACTGGAAAATAACAAACGATAAGTTAAAAATATTCCGCTACTTCACTTAACAATACGAGCGTATATTTTTACAAAAGTGCAGCAAAATAAAGTTCGTTTTTACAACCGCGCACCGCTGCAGTCGGATACCAATTTGCTATAAAAGTAAAAATGTATTGGAATCAAATGAACATATTCGTACTGTCGCGCTAGTGCTGTAACAAATATCGATATAAAGTATCGACGTCGTAATGTGATTTTAATGCAGCACTACGGGGCGGTTTGCGGGCAAACGGTGTTTGCTTGCTACTATTTGTTCGACCTTATTAACTTGAATGTGGGTGAAATACGTACATTACTGAATACGGTAAACATAAAGTATTGGTATAGGAAAACTGTTGGGAGGTCGTAAACCACAATGTATGGAATATTCTGTTTGGTCAGTCGCACCCACTATTCCACGCTTTCAGCAGATATAGAGGATTAAATAGCACACATAAGCCGTATAACAGATATACCTAACTGTAAAATCGAGTTTCGGGAAGCTAAAAATGATTTCAGTTCTTTCTGGTATCCGCATCTCGCGTTCACGAGTGGAAGATATAGAAAGATAGAAATCGCGCTCTTTATGAGCAATATCTAAAAAAAAAGATAAAACTCAAAAAGGTTTTCATCTTTGCATGTTTGAATAGTACAATCATTTTTGAACATGCAATATATGAACTTGCTCCATTGAACTATATGTCTATACATATAGTTCAATGGAGCTACATGTCTATATGTATAGACATATAGTATTGAATTGAAAGATTGATTCGATAGGGTTCGATCCAAGAATGAACTGGATAAATCCTTTTAGTGAGAGTAGATTTTTCCATGGAAATCTCTGTGGCTGCCTTAACCGGATTTGGATCAAGCTGATAGCAATTAACCAACATGTTACACGGATCGATGGCGAAATGAAGATGTGCTCCAGATAAACCCTTTGGGAAATTAATTTCTTATTATGATATGAAAAGATAGCACAAGGAAAGTAGAACTATACCTAAGAAGGTAATTTCTTTTGTTTTGTTTTAAAATAAATGTTTTTTTTTTAATCAAAGCGGGTGACCTTTAATTGTGAGGGTTAATATACACATGTACATTGTCTTTGCACGATTCGGGGTCTCGGCCGAAAATGGTGGCAGATATTGTTATGGATGAAAAAAAAAATTGCTTTCTAGTGTCTCTGAATAGGCTTTCCGATTAATCCTCTATGGCGCAATGGTCACCAAGCCGGACTGCCGAATCTGAGGTCCCGGGTTCGATTCCCGGTTCGGTCGACATGTTTGTGTTGAGCATGCTTGTTGGTCGTGGTCTGGGTGTTACAATATGTATTTATAAATATGTATATGTGTAGCTATATGTAATTTATCAGTTGTGTTAGCACCCATAACACAAGTTAATTAATAACTTACCATGGGACTAACCAACCGTGTGTGAAAAAGGTGTCCCGACATTATTTATTTATAATCCGCGAGGACATAACCAGAGCAGTAGCTAGAAGGGATAAATGAAAATGCTTTAAAAAACTCGCAGTACGCAATTCGCTCACAAATCAAGTAAAGCGGCGACCGACAGTAGCGGCACGGGCTTCACAATAAAGCGAAATAATCACCGTCCCACGCACGGCGTTATGCCACTAATGAATGAAGTTATTGTTTTGTTGATGCCATTATAGACCTTCGGATAGCCGGACCGGCCTGCCCCCAATAGCCGTGAATTGTGGCCGAAGCCGTTTGGGAACTTCCTCTTTGTTACTTTCCAAGAAATATTTTATGGCGAATTTGAGGTCCAATAAAGGCAGAAGAAGTGCTCGTTATAAATCTTAGTGTTTCGGAGTCTTGTGATAGTTCTCAGGTGTGGAGGTAACGAGGTGGGATTGTTTTCCACTTACGAGTTGGACTTGAGTTATAGTTTGCGGCGTATCGGAAAACTTACGCTTAAGGGATATTCAGTTTCATTGTTATCTCGCGCAACTTTATCGCATAATTGCTAATCTGTCAATTTTCAAAGTTTAATTACGTAGCTGCTATTTTATTATGATTTGAACTTACAACATAACCTACATACCTATCAATGTACGAGTATTACAATGTGGGCGGTTACATACACAAATAGACCGCAAAAAGTGAAGATCAATTGTGATCTTTCGCACTTTGGTAGCTCTTACGGATCCATAAACCTCTCCCAATTTTTATTTAGGGGCGTTGACGAATTAATCAAAATGACTGAATGGAATGAAAGCAAATGCCTCGAATTCAGCGCTAATGGCGGCTTAAAAATATATAGTCATGTTCATATACGCCTTTTCAAAAGTCGTGGTGGCCCAGTGGGTAAAGGACCAACCTCTCAAGTATGAGGGCGCGGGTTCGATCCCAGGTCAGGCAAGTACCAATGCAACTTTTCTAAGTTTGTATGTACTTTCTAAGTATATCTTAGACACCATTGGCTGTGTTTCGGATGGCACGTTAAACTGTAGGTCCCGGCTGTCATTGAACATCCTTGGCAGTCGTTACGGGTAGTCAGAAGCCAGTCAGTCTGACACCAGTCTAACCAAGGGGTATCGGGTTGCCCGGGTAACTGGGTTGAGGAGGTCAGATAGGCAGTCGCTTCTTGTAAAGCACTGGTACTCAGCTGAATCTGGTTAGACTGGAAGCCGACCCCAACATGATTGGGAAAAGGCTCGGAGGATGGAGGATGATGTTCATATACGCCTTTTATTTCTGACCTAATAAATGTGTTTCGCTTCAACGATTTAACAACTATTTGCTTTATCAACTCGAATTCTGTTTTCAACTTAGGGATAGCATCTCTAGGGGTATTCTCTTTCTGAGAAGTCATAATTAAAAAACAGAAACTTGCTAAGATGTTGATTGAGCCCAGAACTTCGTCGTATGTAGTCGTTCTTGGGCTTTTATCGTGATGTTTGCTTTATCTCCAAAGACTTAGTATTAAGTTGTCTAGTGGTCTGTGGTCTAGTGATTAAAACTCTTCTCGGATTAATAATACGCGAGTTCGATTCCCGGTCAGGTATTGACAATAATTGGAAATCCCAACGCTAGACCAACTCGTAAGCGTTTACTTCGATTGAGTTACAAATAATATTGAATTTTGTAGTAAAAAGAACTTGGTGCCAAAAAAAATGTCGACCAGTGAATTTTATTTAACCAAAGTCATTACTCGCCTCGTATAATAACGTGTACACAAAATAATTCAAAAGGATTCTGCTCACCCCTTTTGGGATTACGCGTGACAAATTAACGGGGCGCCGATGATACACGAATTGAAACGACGGATCGTATGTGACAATAACCGTCAGTACCGACCGACGGAATTACGGCTCGTGTTTCATTCAATTTTAATGAATTATCTTTTCAATTTAACTTGTGTTTATGCGGCAAACCTTTTTGTGGCTAGTTTTTGGTTATAAATGAGTGGTTTTGGTTTCTTGTTGCTATGTGGGAAGGGCATTTTGAGACCTTATTTGAATAAACCATTCGATTTTAAGGTTGAAAAGGCTGTGTTAATATTTGTTTACTTGAAAAAACCTACTTAGATTTTATTTATTTTGTTACTTCCCCCCATGGTTTCACCTACATAAAGAGTATGTTATTCTGATTGATATAGATACATACCTATAAACCATATATTACTGTAAAGTTTCATTAAACCTATTTTGAAGGTACATTGGTACTTGTTTTAGGTACGACCTTTAATACAGTGAAATATAATGGTATAAAGGGATGAGCCGAAAATGTTACACAATGAATTAAGAAGAGGCGCCTACGCAGTAATTCCAGGTATATCATAAAGCCTGCTGGGACTGAACACTAAACTGACTAATATTTTGCACCTACGAAGTCAACCTACACTTTGTTACAGTGCTTTTGGAATATTAAGACCATAAAGAAAGTTTGTTACAGTAAAAAAATATATATTTATAAATACTTTATCTAACAAAAGCGGGCGAAGGACTTGTGTGCGTAAATGTTCACTCGCATTGTTTTTCTATGTGTAAGCTTAGAAGCGCTCACTGTATCTTACGCGTACTGTATCTTCAGTTAGAAAAAAATATCCCAACGAATTGAGAACCTCTCCGTTTTGGGAAGTCGGTTAAAAAGAATGTCTAGTTTTTGCAGGTTTGAGGTTGCGCAGTCATTACGGTGGAGATTAAATACTGTGTGCGAGCCTCACGTAACCCACGCAAGAAGATGTCAGAATGTCAGGGAGAATAGCTACGGGGAGTGTGCTTGTCAATAATATACGTCAGTACGAGCTGAATGCCTTTAATGCACTGTCATAACATAACTAATACATATAGGAATTAGGTCGGTTTCGTAATCCGACCCGACAATGACAAAAAAATACTTAATGCTAAATTATGTATTTAAATAATGGCTTGCACATACTGACTGCAGGTGAGTAGAAAATGTTTCTGCTTTTTCTGTATCTTTACGAGCCCACGAGAAATGCTTTTATCTAAAGGTTTTTCAGGTAAAGAAACCATAGGTCCTCCAGTTAAGAAATGCCTCGGTGTTAAAACATCACTCTTGAGGGTCTGAAGAGAAATTACAAAGAGGTCGTGAATTTAACACGGCTTCTATCTTAGCTAATATAGTTAAGAATTTTTCGAGAGTGTACCTACATTTAAAAGGAAAATGTTTATTCGGCTATTTCACTTTTAATGTATTTACACTTGCTGCTTCTTTACAATTGTTATTTATCATAACATGAATTCTACTTCTCATGACATCCATTGTATTTTGATTTTGATTGGGTATCTCACTAATCCGCCAGCGATGTATAGCACTCTGACACTATCACGACATGCGTCGTTAATTCGGTTGAAGGTACCTATGTGACAACTGTGCAAACACGTTTCTTCGAATTTAATTTGTTGTTTAGCTTTGTTCAGGCCTTTATTTCAGAGTTCCTTCTGAGCTCTTATGAATAGCAACTGGTACGAGATTCTTCATCATCAACTTTCCTATATTTGGGTGTTAGATGTATTTTCCTTAAGACGAGGTAAAGTCGCAGGCAACGCAGTTTCGCAGAACTCAGTTAATAAGTAATAAGACACAGATCCTTATAATTAGTTATCATACCTCATTTCTATAGCACTAAACCAATGTGGAAGTACGTAGTACTACGAAATATCCCTAACAGCAGATAACACGAGAAATAGTCGCCAACCCGAGCTCAAGTGTAGACAAACAAAAGTTATTAATGTATTCATCTGTGTGGAATTTAATTACCTTTCCGTCCTTAGTGAATTATTAAGTTGGCTGAACTGTGAGGTATTTCTAGGGTTCAGTACCCTTGAAATACCGACTACACAACCCAAATAGAGAGGTACAAGGATTAGTGGCTTCCACGTGTACTGAGAACAAGTTTAGGTATCGTAATCTAAATGTAAATTTCCTAACTTACCTATGTGAAAATGCGAATGTGAGTTTACATATTTGTTCGTGTGTAACGTTTTCATGGTAAAATGGCTGGAGTGGTTTTGATGAAATCTGTAGCTTATGGTTTATTATGACTTTCGTGCTTGAAATTCTTTATTTAAAAGTTTATGTACACAGTTTATAAGACAAGAAGACAAACAGAATACTTAAGTGCAAAGGCACTGCTTATTTCTTAAGAAATCTCTTCCAGCAAACTCGCTATATGGGAGTTAGATTAAAAGAGATGTAGATAGAATCACTAGTAACATCCGTGTTCCGGGAACATGGGTGAAACTGAAGAATACGACTAGTTATGGTCTAGAGCCAAAAACTGGATTAGCAACTGAAATAACCTTTTTGATTTTATGCTTTGAATAAAAGGATTTTAATATTTTTACAATCAGCCAGTTCAGCAATCAAATATATAAAAATATGAGAATATTGAAATTTCCCAGTACTTTTTTAAATTCATACAAAAAAAATAAACTGAATGCTAGTGACACAGGTAATGCCAATATTACAGCACAAACAATTTTAATTAATAATATTACTCTCCCTACAAATGCAATTGCAAAAAACAACTGAAACATGATACTTTGTATCCATTAATAAATGTTTTTATTCAGATACTCTTTTTTTATTCCCGATCTACGCTTTCTCTCCAAAATATTTTTGCTTTAAAATCTGCACCGTCATTTTTACAAAACTTGTACCTGCATGTATGGCTGTTTTACTGGCTTCTAGTATAACCGAATGCAGGTGAGCAACAGTGTTTTAACATAGAGCGACTGCTCAACGGACCTCTACAAAAAAACCGTTTTTTTTTTTCATATTCTTCAGGGAACAAATATAATGACCACCATAAAATGCTTTGATACCCTTAGTTTTGTAACCAGAAATATCTACTGAACACCAGAAAAATAAAGTCTAAAAATGTAATGGTACCAGCTATTGTAGTCACGACTTCACTTTAAATTGTATTCGACCACCAAATTTAGTAAATGATCACCAACTCTTGACGGCCAAATTAATGTATTATTTTTGCCTAAATAAGTCACTGTGATTGCCATAAAATGTAAGCTTATTACTAAATAAAGTATTATGATGCCATATTAAGTTATGTGTCCGGCTGGCAATGCATGCGTGAGTGTCAGTATGACGAGTGACAGCCGTGACTGGGGAAAATGGAAGAAAATGACATAATTGCGCCGACCCCAAGTAAAAATGGGAACAGGGCAGGAGAAAGAAGAAGAATGTGTTTCTCAATACTGTTTAGAGGCATGCAATAGACAATTTTCCACCCTAGTGCAGGAAAAGGGTCCCCATAATGTTATTACATTTATTGTATCAGGCCGAACTTATTTTTTTGGAGTCAGTTTACTTAAACAGGATAGCAAGATGTAAAAACTTTGATTACATTTTATATTAAAACGCTGGTATAATTTTGATGATCATTTACTACTTTTGGTGATCATTTACTACTTTTGGGATAAGAATGATCTATTTGAACTCATTTTGCTTAAATTACTTTAAAATGGTGGTTTAATTTTGGTGATCATTTACTATTTTTGGCTTACGCATGATTTATTTTGGAGTAATTTCCCTTAAATAGGATAGCAAAGTGTTAAAACTTTAGTTATAGTTTTACATTAAAATGCGAGTTTCATTTTGGTGATCATTTACTATTTTTGTCTGCTATTTGTTACTATATCTGGTGATCAGTTAAACATAAGCCTATTCTTCATCTGACTATCATGCCTAAGATCGATAGGTTAAAATTATGACAATGCACGGAGAAGTCACGGTAGGCCTTAACTTAATTCAGACTCCCTAAATTGTTTCCTAATTAGGATTTAATTAGTAGCGACACTTCTTCCGATTTAGGATTCCAGTCAGAATTTTAAGTTCCTAAGTGCTATTTCACATTACTAAATTAGTATGTGAATTATTAAGGACGTCTGAATTTCAAGTGGAATAAGGCCTATACATAGACATATCATCAGACGACCGACCAGCCAAGCGTACCTTAACCTTTGAACCGACCCGATTCTTCCAAACTTAGCCACATAAAAATAAAAATACAGGAACATCGAATAAAAATAAAACATCCAACAAGGCTACAAAAGCATGTGTCATGTATACTAACAACATCTTCCCACGCCTTCATTATTATCGTACAAACACTTGTGATTCTGCCTACCCCCGTACGTAATATCACCGCCCGCAATATTCGGGCACTTTCAACGAGCCCCTGATTTATAACCCGCACGCCACGAGTTACGACTAGGAAGAGCTAAGATTACAATATCATCATTTCTCTTCGATATTATTATCATTTTGATTTAGTATTTCGAGCTTACTGCCTTAGGCTGAAGTGTAATTTAGTTAACTAAAAATGAAATATTTATAGGCGTTTCCTGAAGGTGTTTTTTTCGTTTTGTTTTATTCAAACCGTAACAGTATTTAATATGGTTCTCAAATCTGAATACATTTTTTCCACGCGATCTTAGGGTTCCCGCACCGGGATGAAAAGTATCCTAGACTTTATTCAGATGTTGAAGCTATGTGGTATAAAGTTTTTTTCTTGAAAGCGTAACAAACATTTTCTTTTCATTGTATTATAGCATGAAATAATCGATATGATCCATGAATCCACATTCTCAATATTAGTTAGACTGATGCTTTAATATGCCACTGTTGTTAAACTGCAAAGTAGTCCTCTTCGCAGCTCCGTGTGGACGAAGTAAGTGGCTGAACTTACTAACTTCATATAATGGAATGAGATAATTTAATGCCGTACCACTGGCCTCTGATACTACTATTATGTACTTACTTCACACTCGCAGACTTTGCACAAATGTGCGAAATTCGTTATTTTGTTCAATGCAGTAGTTACGGCTGTTAACTTTGTATAGAACTGACTGCAAAGGATTGAAGAAATGTGGTTTTCATGCCTTTCATGATTTAAAATGTTAAATTCATTTGTTGTTTAATGCTTTTGAACATGAAGGGCGTGACTACGTTTAATGTAAGAATCAGATGTCAAACAAATATGCTTTAACATTTTAATTAATTTAATCAAAGGTACACACAGTCTGAAATCCTAAGAATGGAGATATCCGGGTGCGGGAAAGTGGTTCCCAGAAGCTCATGGAACCGGAAAAAAGTTGTTATAATTTTCTTCTGCTAATGTAAGCACATCATTAGAAAAACATGCCAAGTCTCAGCATTTATGTTGTTTAAAAAAAAATGAACCTTTATTGAACTTTCAAAGATAAACAGAGCTATCAGCTCGACAGTTGAACGTCGGAATATATTCGTACCATACCAGGTGAGGCTGAAACAGACATAAATCTAAATCTCCCGAGACCTGCACTGAACAAGTTGCAGTGAATGATTGCATCAGTTTCGCTGTATCACTCACTTGCAGACCAAGTTTTAACTGTTCGACGCTATGGGAAACAGGTAAGCTTTTGCTAGTGAGTAGTAAATGTTAACTTCAAATATACTAGTCGGGATAACTACTGTAGCGCGTAGCTAGTGACCGGGATCTCGGGAATATTTCAATGAAAAATCATTAATAACTTTTCACTAAAGAAACAAAAATCTATTAAAAAACCGGTGCGAAAGTGCGAATCGGCCTCACGCACAAAGGGTTCCGTTCCATTATTTATAAAATGAGCAAAAAATCACGTTTATTGTATGGGGCCCCCCAAAATAATTATTTTGTTTTCAGCAATTTTGTTATAGTGGCAACAGAAATACACTATCTGTGAAAATTTCAACTCTCTAGCTATCACGGTTCATGAGATACAGCTTGGGACGGACGGACAGAGGAGCGAACACAATATATAGGGTCCCGTTTTACCCTTTTGGTACGGAACCCTAAAAATTTAACGATGTCGACGATAGAACGATCCTAAAATGTTAATTAGCACCAGAGCCTGTAGTGGCTGAACCCTCTGAGCTCTGTTTGGTGCACTGAATGTTCAGTTTTGAAACAAACTCCTCATACAAACAGGAAATCGATGCTCCTGTGTCCACTAACGCACTGTGCTCCTATTAAGCAATTACAACACTACTTAGTAGGTATACATTATTTTGAATTCGTTTTTGTCAAAAATATTTCACAGATTTAAATAAAATCAAGGCGTCTTGAAAAAGGTACACCATTGGACGCACTTTCAAAAGTAACTTCTAAGTAAAGTCAGTCGGTATTTGTATTACAAACTGAGGAAAATACAAGCTTACATTATATACAACCAACACGGAAATGATTTCAAATATATCACGACCCATAATCTACGTAAAATATCGACGATAAGAACTTTCATCTTTCCCAAATTTTTATTCCAAAAATAAACACGAGAAAAGTTTTATAGCATCAAATATTTGCGGAAGCGACACCAAACTTGGATTGAATCCACTTTTAAAGTTTATTGACATTTCTTTTAAAATATTTGTTAGGAGAAGTGTATTTCTTATCATTATAATATTTGTTGCTGACATCTAAATGGTACCTATTTACACTTTTTTTTTGTATGTTTCAGTCACATGATTTCATTGAATACAATTTTGATTACCTTTGCTCAAAAAAATCCAGCTTCTAAAAAAAACAACATTGATATTCCACGAACTTGGTAAAGGGTAACGCATTCCATACTATTCCATCTAACTTTGTACCTACGTGCTAAATCCCGGAGGCAGGGAATCCAGAGCCCGGGAATTACACTAGAATCCCGTATTTACGTGATTCACGAATTCTTATGTAAACGTAATGAAATATGTGGACAGTTGGGACAAAAAAATTATACACCCGATTTTTTTTGAGATTTTTGAAGTAGATTCAGCAATATAAATACAGCTTTTCAAAGCTGAATTCGTAAGTTCGGAAACAAAGATATTTTGAGTACCTAGTGCCGATTTATTTTTAGTTCGCTTTTCTTTCGTGAAAGAGCAAACCGTAACATTTATTCGGAATAGATTCGTATCTTCCTTTTACAAACAACTGCACGCTGCATTTGGACTTTCCAAGAATTTTCCTATAAAGTATTGCACTTGTGTTTTTTTTGCAGAAATATACAAACCAGGGTTATTGTTCTATGACTCTCGATGGCTCAAAGCATATAGTACACTTTTCGAAAAACTCGGTGTCGTTCTACAACTAAATTCCCAGCACAAGTACTTCACCCCTGAGAGCTGATACCTAGAACTGGTTTCTGCGCAGAGACTGGTGCAATGTTCAGTAATGACAAAAAGTTTGGTAACCTACACCAGAAGAGTCTTTATTTTCTGCTATTTTGTATGACAGCTAGTCTTCAGCTGTATTCGGTTAGACTGGAAACCCACCCCAACAATCTGGGAAAAATATTAATTGTCAGGTGTTTAATATTTGTAATTTCATTTGATGAACAATAACACAAAATAATAAAACACACATCTGCAAGGTGTTAAGTTGGTAATTAATTCGTTTGCGGTAAACAATAGTGCTAATTTGTCAAATGTTGCCTGCCTTACATTATTATTAGCGTGTAATGAACGCGTCCTGTGACGTCATTTGTCATCTCGCGCGTTTGAAACGCTATACACATTAATTAATTATCTGTGGCATGTAATGTCAGTGAAAATTTTTGCCGCCTATATTTACAGGCTAAAGAGAAGGACAAAAAATTAGACAAACATGTTGTAAACTAGTCTTAATTTTCAGTACAAGCGTAACGAATAAACTTACATCAGCTAGGGTTCACCGCCTTGACCACAACTCTCAATGATAAACAAAATATTTGTCAATCCTTTACCCTCTTAAGACATGCAAATTGCTGCGATTTATCGTCCGAGCCCCGGCTCACGATACAATATATTTATTTCTTACTTTTCACAGCAAAAACCAGTAATTCAAACAAACGGGCCGCTCAAATATCTTGATAAATATCGCCGTTTAGATTTTTTATTGCATTTATAACTCAGTTTCTGAGTATAATGCGTTCTTTTCTCGCTGTAATGTAAACAACATTTATTTTGTTGGCAACCAGAATCAGACCGTGACTGGGTCGCATTGGGCAAGATAGCATCGATGCATTATTTAATGTCGTTGTAAATATAACTTACTGCGATAAGTAAATAAAGAATTTGTCAATTATTTATTGATAAATCTATCAATTAAATAATCAACTATATGAGATGCTATTGTGTATCTCGTGTGCCTTGGGTGCGGTTACAAATATACAAATCCTACAAATGATGCCTTGTGCGGAAATCAAACCCGCAACATGAAACTCAACTGCCGAAGCGATCGGTCTTTACCTAAGACATCATCATCTCAGCCGTAGGACGTCCACTGCTGCACATAGGCCTCCCCCTTAGATCTCCACAGATACTTGTTGGAGGCGACCTGCATCCAGCGTCTTCCTAAGACCTTCGGACGAAACAACGACAAAGCCCATTTCTGAAAAGGTTTCAACTGCAGCTAAAAACATTGCCTATTTTCGACAGTTGGATAAAAACACTTTCATATTTGTGAATAGTCATAAAAAAGCGTACTTTACGGTATTATGATTTCAGAGTTATTTAAACGAAAATGTCGGGGAAATTACGTTTACTAAAAGCAATTACTCAGAGGCTATCGGTATCATTTTGTTATTCTAGACTGCTTTAGCTGGAAATTCTGGTTTATGTTGAAGTAAATAATTCATTTGACGGTGCTTACTTGGAATTCTCTTATAAGAAGCAATGGTGTTATTACAAAAAAGTTCAAAAGACGCTTTTTAAAACTTTTGTATTTTTTTTTAAACTAGTGTCAAATGACAGTTTAACTTTTTTTGTAATAGCACCGTATTTACATCAGAACAAGTACCTTTAACAAAATTTTAACGAAGATTTATGAAAGTCAGTTTTCGCACACCATGTGTAAATCTCACTTAAAATTGGGCAAGCCCGTTCGCCTTGAACGTACTAAATCATGAGTCTAAAATATGGGCTACGGAAGCTGCAAACTAGAAGTTAGCAGACTGACGAAATTGATCCCAAGATCTAAAAGACCAAACCCCAAGCTTTATTCTATTTTTCAGTATCTGTTGCTAAACATTTTCAATTCTGATTGAATTCTGATCTATTTCACGTGATACTGGATATTTATAGGTCGATTAAACATTTGTGTATAATATTAGAAACTATATTAAAGTACAAACATTGTAGTAAACTTAAACTAATTTGTAATTCTAGCTTATCTGCAACTTATTATATAATTACGATAGTTATCGGGTTCAAATATTATCTTCTGGGCAGAAATAGATATGCTATACTGATCTGTAATATTACGGTTATTTATGGCTACTAACAACATTACGTTTTACTATCAGAACTGTAGAGGTACTCGTACAAAGTTGCAAATGCTCTATATGAACATATTGAGTAACTCCTATGACGTTATTGTCCTGACTGAAACTTGGCTTATTCCTGACATTAGTGATAATGAATTTATTGATGATCGATATGTTGTCTTTAGATGTGATCGGGACCGTGTCGTGACGAACAAAAAGGACGGTGGCGGTGTTTTGATTGCTGTGCTTCGTGAATTGCGTGCAACAATTTTGACAGCTCAATTACTTAACTCTGAAATCGAACATGTATTGGTACAGATTCCTGCCGCCCAGCGAAATACACGCCATATTATTGGTGTCGTGTATATACCCCCAGCGTCTAGTATAGAAATATATGAACAGTACTTAGACATGCTGCAAGGCCTAGCTAATCATCCTAATTGTAATTCATATCATTTCTTTGGTGACTATAACTTGCCTAATATTGACTGGGTGCAGCTGGGCAATCATGCCACTGCCCGACACACAGACTCTACGGGACGTGTATTACTTAATTTTATAAATATAATAAATGGTCTACAGTTCAACTACACAAAAAATAGTTTGGGTCGTGTGCTAGACTTGATTATCTCTAATGCAGACCCTCAAACGGTGCCTTGTAGTTTCCTGGTAAATCCCGATAGTCACCACCCTCCATTCTGTATATTAACTCAACTAAATGTGCAGTTCAAGCCGATGAAATGTAATCAGGTTCGCAGGTATAATTTTTAAAGCAAACTATGATTGCATCATTCGGGACTTAGGGAACGTGGATTGGGACGAGTTACTCTCTCATCATTCATCTGAGTTGGCTGTTGATTGTTTTTATGAAACTATATACGGAGTTATTAGATCACATATTCCATTAACTTATTCTAAAAAATCTAAATTTCCGATTTGGTTTTCACCCTCTTTAATAAAAATATTTAAAACTAAGGAACATGCTTGGATTAAGTGGAAGAATTATGGTAATTACTCTGATTATGTGCGTTATTCAAACTATCGTAAACTGTGTCACAATGAGACCACAAAATGTTATAAGCGATATATGACATCGGTCGAGGATAGCATTCCCAAATCTATAAAGTACTTTTGGTCGTATGTCTCTTCCCAGAAAGGCAAAGCTAAGTATCCTGATAATATGCATTACAAAAACATCTCTTCTGATAACCCCAAGGAAATATGCAATCTGTTTTTAACTTTCTTTTCATCTGTGTACGAACCCTCTACTTTCGACCCAGACCAATGGCAACCGTCTAATTGCTATGAAGACAATTCGCCGTGCATCTCTGACATTTACTTGTCAAAGGAATCTATTTGTAAAGCATTAAAGTCGCTGGATTCTTCTAAAGGGGCTGGACCTGACGGCATACCACCTTCTTTCTTCATAAAAACATCCGACCAGTTATCCACCGCGTTACATATAATTTTTAATAAATGTTTGAAGGAAGGGGTCTTCCCTACTGTTTGGAAACAAGCCTGTATCACCCCTGTATACAAGAGTGGCGATAAAAATAATGTAGAAAATTACCGACCCATTTCCATTCTTTCCACTTTGTCAAAGGTCTTTGAACGACTTGTACACAGTGCGCTATATCCTCATATCCGTCATCTTATTATACCTGAACAACATGGTTTCGTCAAACGTCGCTCTACTACCACTAATCTCATGAGTTTTGTGAACTATCTTTTTGAAAAAATGGATGGTCGGGTACAGGTTGACGCTGTTTACACAGATTTTCAGAAGGCCTTTGACAAGGTGGATCATGCTCTACTTATGGAAAAAATGGCATTTAATGGTATACGTGGCAATTTGCTTAGATGGTTTGCTTCATATATTTTCAATAGGACTCAAAAAATCGTTATTAATGGGCATGAATCAGACTCTGTAGTAGTAAAATCCGGGGTTCCGCAGGGATCAGTATTAGGGCCTTTTCTCTTTGTATTGTTTATTAATGACATTAAACATTGCTTTGTTAACTCACATTTTTTGATGTATGCAGACGATATGAAAATATATAACACTTGTAAAAATATTCGTGACTGCTATGATTTGCAACAGGACCTTGATAGATTTTATGAATACTGCCTCAAAAATAAACTATTCCTTAGCCTTCCTAAATGTTTCAAAATTACATTTACAAAAAAAATTAATAAAATCAATTTTAATTATTCAATAAATAACATAAGTCTAAATGAAGTCCAATCCGTCCGCGACTTAGGTGTTACTCTTGACTGTCGTCTACATTTTGATACTCATATTGATAATATAGTGAAAAAAGCCTTTCGGATGTATGGACTGGTGATGAGATTTTCTTGTAACTTTGTACGACCCTCTACATTCTTATTATTATATAAAACCCTGGTTCGCTCGCAATTGGAATACGCCGTTCAAATCTGGAATCCTTTATATGATAAGTACAAGGATAGGCTAGAAATTGTCCAAAAAAAGTATTTACGTACTATGAATTTTAAATGTTATCGTCCTAGAGCCTCCTATGAACAATTACTGACACGTTATAAAGTTCTTAGTTTGGAATCTAGACGGCTTCTTCTAGGTGTAATGATGCTATATGGCATATGCAACAATAGATTCGACTGTATTGATTTATCAAATAGTTTAAATTATACAGTACCTAGGTCCGTCATGCTTCGTGGGGTACGTGTGCCTCGACTATTCCACACAAATTCGTGCAGAACTAACGCTGGGGTACGCATGCCTCTCCGTCGCCTCGTTGACGCGTACAATACTCATTTTATGGAGCTTGACATTTTTACTCTTTCCAAAAATAGTTTTAAGGCAAAAGCAGTAGAGTTATTAACTACATAAGATATTTTAGGTTTTTTTTTACCTTTCTGTATCTAATCTTCATAACAGTCTTCAATTTTTTATTTTGCGATGCACACTGTATGTTTGTTTTTTTCTACTGAATTTCTTTATTAATTCGTGGACAATAGTGTGGGTTACATGTATAATAACACTGTTTTGCATGAAATTATGTGTATTTTTGTAGAATAATATGTAAACATAAGGATCTGTTTGTATTAAGCTAAGCATGTAACTGTTTTTTGTCCCAAATAAATAAAATAAAAATAAAAAATAAAATAAAATAAAATAAAAATTCTGACATATCACGGTTCATGTTATGGCAGCCTAGTGACAGATAGACGGATAGACGGCCAGAATAAACTTAGTAATAGGATTTCGTTTTACCTTTTGAATACGGAAACCTAAAAATATGTGAGCATTTCCTTCAATGATACTCGACTATAACTAGAATATTACGTTGCACTACGAACTGAATTTGAACCGAATTTGCCTGTTTTGTACATTTTGTGCAAGTTTCCTTGTCCTTTAAATGATTACCCTATATAAGCCAACCTTCACTTTCCTCCCAGAGTGCTATAAACTGCTGGCTTCACACAATATGCACGCAAAAAATATAAATTTGTTCACTCCACTGAGCAACGAATGTATAACTCTGAAAAATTGTGCTTTTACTCACTGAAGTGGTGCGCTATTGTGAATGTACCAACCTTCAAATGAAGGTTGATAACCATCATTTGAAGTTATTGTAAGTGTACTATTAGCAGAACTTACTGTACATAAAATGAGAATCTAAAGTACCCTAGTGGCCCACATTACCTGCTTAACAAAACAGGTAATTAATTTGGTTTTTGTTGATGCATAACAACTTTTACATAAACCGCATCTAAATTATTTTACCCGTTTAAAAGCTACGGTGCCACAGACAGACACATACGGTAGTCATACTTATAACACTCTCCTATTCGCGGCGATTGTTAAAAACACAAAACGATATACATATTTTATACAGTATTCTTGGCCCCACAAACTACATTTTGCATCCATACAATCAATTTAAAAATTGATGTCTGATCAAGGTAATCGTATTTTTTCAGTAAGTGTTGTATTATTTTCACATCGTGGCTCAATCGCGTGGCTCACCAATAAAGCGTATTGGTGGATCGCCGCAAAGCCGTGGTTTTGATAAACCGATAAGCTAGATGCGTGGCTATAACACTGGGCTTGAAACCAAACCACGCATCGATCATTGGATGAGAGAAATTAATTGCACACTGCGGACCTATATTATTTTACGGTATTGAAGACGGCTGTTGGTAAATAAATAGTTTATTTTTGATGATCTATACAAAAATGCTAATAATAAAATGTACCTACCTCTTCAAAATACAGCTTTGGTTTATGAAAATTAAAACAGAATGTTACTACCACCTACCCCGGCACAGACTTGTAATAAATTAGGCGGAATTTCTTGAACGGGCCATCCGAAACCTAATTACAGCGTACAGAACGAAATTCCTTCAGCATTCGATATAAAGCGTGCAGCACTTCAGAACATTTTAAGGACTAAACACATCTACAGAAGTTTCATACGTACGCGTCGCGGGGTACAATCGCACAACTTTTTCGTTACAAATGAATTCCTTTTGCAGCGGCGCGTGACTGGCATGAACCAGCCAAATACGCTATTGTGGCGTACTCCGACAATGTGTAGTTGGACCCTTAGCACCTTATTGTGTGAACTCGCGGCAAGCACACGCGATTTCAACCTTCAATCGTGAGGAAATAATGCCTATTTTCCTATGAAGCATCTGAAAGGTGAAAAGAAAATTCCGTAATGTAAAGCTTTTTTGTTCGTTATTAGTTCGATTGCTTTGACACTGTTTAAAGTTTGTGTTTTACTACATGTACTTAATTAGCTTTACGTGCTTTTATTTATGTGGAATAAAGGTATGTTTGTAAAAGGGGTGTAAAAGTTGCACAGGCAAGTAGTTTCCTTTCTAAAATGAAACTGCAGGTGCAAATAAAAGTTTAAAAATCATGAAGCCGTTTCATTTGAAGGATGTTTCAATAAAACAATACCTGCAATCGATTTCCATCAGTATTGGATCCCAGCAGCAGATTGACTTCGAAAGTATTGGCTTTTTCCAAATAAATTGGAGAGTCAGAAAATCGAAAATATGAACAAGTTACAATTCACAGAGCGAAACAATCGGACCAAAATTGATGAAAAATGTTGAGCGTATAACGAGTTTAGTTTTAAAAAGTAAAGTGTGTGTTTTGGGGCACTGTGCAGTTTTTCAAATCATAAAAGTTAACCATTTGAATAAAAGTTCAGAACCAAAACCGGACTGAAATGTTAGGCAGGTTATATTTTTAGCTTGTAATTTTTTATTCAAATATTGAGTGTTATTTATTCTCCTACAGTTTGTCACTATTTATAGAGAAGATGCCTCTCATTTTTTACGTATTGACGTACCTACAATCTGGCCTCATCACTATCCCTTCAGCAAATGGGTCAAGCTGTCAAGCACCGATTCTGAATATGGTTGCAAGTCAAAAGCGACATAATTGATCGCCAAATTCATGGAATAAAATCGTAGTGAATTTCTGAGGCAAGTCAAAATCCAATTTTAAGACCCAAAGCAAAAGCAACTCCTAGTTTAAGCCGTACAGGATTAACAACAGAAGATACGGGAGTTTTACAGGCCCCGTGCCTACAATATAAGGGCCTACAATATACTATACAGGGTATAAGTGGCATAGAAGTCTGGAGAGACCCTGCGTAACTAGCCTAGACTAAATAGTAGTAAGTGTCGCTTAATAGCTGTTAGTAAAAAGTTTACTTTCTTTTTAGGACGTAAGAGGCCCATTTGGCTCGTTCATTACAAACCGTTTATGTTACCTGTTCCTGGACCAGGAAATATGTAGGTACTTTGAGCCGTTTTAAAAATGGGACTAACTGTTTTTTTTTTTTTGTTTTATATTAAATCCGCCAATATTTCACGTCATTTTTGGCGTTTTTGGGTTGTGTGGTGTACCACACAACCCAAAAACGTCTAGCAGCTAAACTAAGTGTTCTTGACTTGTTTGGGCACAAGTTGAAACATCAAACGTCAAACGCAGTACTTAGGTCGCCCCGATATTGGGGCAGTCTGGAAAATATTTTCTAAAATCTCTTGCGAAGTCCACATGAGTTTCAGAACGATAGTATCGACAAATAACAGCTGTACCTACTACAGTATTTGTTCTCAGTTTTATCGATACAATTCTTTGGCTAATCTAGAAAGAATGTGGAGACACTAAACTTGAAACTAGAGCATGTTTTTTTGTGAATGGCATATTTTTAAACCCCCTAGATACAATCTCTTTCTAATCCTAATCATGTTGTTTGAATTGCCCTTGCCTTTCAACCTAGCGTCGCGATAATCTTTAGATATTTATCTATTACGGGTATCAGTACACTGAAAGTTTTTCTCTCAAATTTTAGAGATCTCAAATAACGAAATAATAATATGATCAGTCCTATGCCATGAAAAACTGCAACGAACATTACCTGATCTTGATCATTTAACCCTTTGGTGAATTTAAAATATATTGTAGGTTAGGCTTATAATTTAACCTGAAATTACACCTTTTATATTTCAACGATATTTATTCAACAAAACATGATTGAACGCTTGTTAAATAATATAATTGTGTATGCATTGTGCCGCTCCAATATTGGAGACTGATATTCAGTTGACAGTTTAGTCGAATAATTCAATCAAATTCCTAGAATTATAAATTGAAATCGGGCGATCATGTTCATGAGTTAACGTTTTTTACTCATGTGATCGTGTAGTAGAACGTTAAACGTTAAATTATTGAGGTTTTTTCTCCGTTGAGGTAATCAAAAGATTATTCCGCCTAAAGCCGTATGAAACTCATAATGACATACTCCTATTTGCTCTTTGTAAAAATTCTCGAACCCAGAAAAGGGTTTGACTTAGTAGGCATATTCATCTGGAGGTTATGAAAATAATTTTATGAAATAAATAAATAATGAAGAGTACCTCTGTCAAGTATATAAAATGACTGAATTAGTACAGAGATAAATTAAAATCAGAGGAAGAGTATTCGTTTTATCATTAAATCGTGGTTAAGGCTCAAGACGTGGTTAAAGCTGGGTGAAATACTATATAACAGTAGGAACGCAACTTTATTCATCATTTGATATCAATAACCAAATCAAATAGAACTCCAGATCCAGTTCACATAGAAGGATTGGAGTACAAGTTTAAACAAGCCTCGTCAAACACATTCGACGAATCGCCAACGAACCTAGCCGAAACTTTTTTATTAAAACCAAATGGCCTATTCTCTGATTGTTTTATTTGACGTCAGATCCTGCAGATATTGTCCAACTTCTAACGTACAATGAGCTGCAGTTGAATTTTTTGAACCTCCTGTATGAAGTTCACTTTATTGCTCGACAAAATTCTACTAATAAATTCGAGACAAAGCAATTTTTTCGTAAGTTTTTTATTGCTTATTCTTTCATATCTGCCTTTTTGCCGTGGATTCCAATCTTCTATGTAAATGGATGGATAATCTTTTTCTACGTAATTTTTCAAAATATAAATAATGCCAGAATAGTTCTGCTCATACAATGAAATAGTCAACACCTTTATTAAATTAACCTGTCTTTGAGAAATCGATGAGGGCCTACCTACTGATCAAATTAATTGGACTTCAACCTATTTGCAAAATATCTTCATTCCATCAAATAATTCCTGGTAAAGTTTCTTTAAGTTGTTGCTCAAAGACTTAGGAAGTTACTAAGCGCTTAAGAAAGAATAAACAAGATGTTTAACTAATAAATTCCATTATTTATTAGCCAAGTAATGGAAAATTGATAGTCAATCGAATTTAACTTTCTTGGAGTAATTTGGAGAACATTAATTACTTTTGTTATTAGTCTTTGTATCTACTGTTTGGATTGCGAAAATGAAACGATGCAGTTAATGAATATGACACAAATATACCATTAATAACTCATTCAGAGAAGTATTACCTAAGCATAAGTTACCGTTGGTCCTCAGCTACTATTTGTCGAACTTTAGAGTGTATGAAAGATTCGTATTGACAACCTCCTTTTTTTTGAGTCACCAGTTAAAAATTGATTGGCAATTATCCATTGGAACAATCAATTTAAGAGGATCCACATGACGGAATACCCACACATGAATCGGCAGTTTGCTATAAATAACAGTCTATTCCGTTAATTACTTCATCTTATCTCAACGAGCTCAGTTAATAGCTTTGCACTAAGCAAAGCGTCGGTGTTTCTATTTTTATCATTTTTTCTCAATTGAATGAGTAGGAAACGTTTTATCTGTGATGGCCAGCAGTATCTAGGTAAGTACTTCCTACATAGTAGCACAGAAGATAGGATGAAGCATACAGTGCAAATGACAAAAGTACTTTTAATAATGCTTGATGTTATTAGTGAACAAACAAATATGCAATTGCATTAAGAAAGTCTTGAGCATGAACTTTAGATGAGGAAGAATGGGATACCAAATAAACGATGGATGGATGGTGTGAAAAAACCCAACTCAATTTTGGATACGGGCAAAATATTAGAGTCTACAAAACCAAAATGCTAACTTCAAGAAATAAGGTTTTTTTAAAGGCCAGGAACGCACTTGTGTATCCTATAGTGTTGCGTGTGTCAATGAGCGACGATATGCACTTTCCTGGGCTGACGCTCTGCTATTTTTTATAATATGGACACCTAGTACAATTTCTCGGATGTGGCTCTTAGACACGAATACAGAACCTCATCAGTATCTATTTTAACCACTAGAGAAATGAGGCAATAGGTTACGCCATACATTTTATCAACGACTTCATTTTTGAAATCTCTGACATCATTATTCGCCTGTCTTATTTCAATAAGCAGCAATGATCACGTCAGTCCAATTGACTCCTACGAGATGAAGAACAGCTGATAAGTACATATAATTCTTTCATTCATAGTGTGTGACGTCATTCCTAGGGCATGTTACTACCGATAGACGCCCACAACCTTCACAACAGCTTGCTTCCGTCCGTTGATTCATAGTAAGTAGTGGAATCGCTTCTAATATAATATTCTAATATGTTAGGTCCTTGGACAGAAATGTGTTAGAAGGTCTTCTTATAAATAGCCATAGAACAATGTACCATGAGGTAACTGAGGAATTATTTTAGTATGAATATCACATAATATTGGGCTCCCATCATACCATTCATTCTGGGATTTGTAAGATGTTTTGACCTATATAATATTCAGCAGTACGGACCCAGTAGCAATTCAGTAGTACTTAATGATCACTTCTGGCCAAATTAACAAAATCTGCCCTAGTATTTCTAGACAGATCAAGTATAGCCACAAAACAAGATCCCCAAAATATAAATAAACGTTAGACTGTTTTCATAACATAATGACACATTCAATTAAATCCAATCTTTCGGGAAATCCACACACGTAATCCTATAGCCGACCTTGTGTATATTAACGTTAATTGTTTCGCTCGAGATATTGACGGCATCGTTCTTATTATAGTTTCTTACGGTAACCCGTCACTGTTCACCCTGACCTCAGGACAATTGTAGGAATTGCTCGAGAATGCCGCTAAGGTCGCGCCCGATACTTGTAACGGAAACCCCGTCTGGATTAGGACTGAAGTGTTTTGTTTTAGAATTAATATTAGAGTCATATGGAATTATTCGGAGGATTGTGAAAGGGAAATGGGGAGGCATTTACCCAGCAGTGGACAGTGTAAACTAAGAATAAGTGGGCTAGTTTAAGAATCGCAGGGAAAGGTAGCTCCATCCTGAGTAGGAATATGAAATGCATATGGGGGGCTCGGGCTAGGGGCTTACAACTCTTACATACTAAATATTTATATATGTATTGGCTGTCACTAGCAAAACTTTCATAGTGAAAGAAAATGTCGTGAAACTGCGAATTCACATACGGTTAAAATAAAACTATGCCCAGTTCTAATATGTTCTTAACAACTATATTTTATAAATACCTAGAACTTTTAAAATTACAAAATTAATGAATGCACAAAAGCTTTTAGGTTGATTGTATTTTTATTAAGGTGCCAAAATTAATCTGAAAATATTCTAAATTTTGTTCCAAACGTTTCTCCTTCTTAAAATTATTACGTATCTATCAAAGACATGATCACAGTTGTACTAATTAATACGTATATAGATTCGAGTCTACATTTTACACATGAAAAATTACTCGAGAAATCTCAGGTAGCGTACAAGCTTAATAAATAATTGAAACAATAATTCATACAATAATTAAAGTTTTAGTGATAAAATACAGTGTAGATATCGATTGAAGCAGTAAAATAACAATAGTACTGTTGAAGTATTCCGAAATTGTCGACGACTGAAAGTAAAAAGTATTTTTTCTTAGTTTATTACAAAGAAAAACTCGCATTTGTTTAAGAATTGTACATTGCATTGAATACAACAAGTTATACTGGGTGTCCCATAAGTCCTTTGAAATCTAAATTTCGAATAAAATTTAAATGGCGCACGGGAATGGCATGCGGGGTGCGGGGATAGCATCAACGGTCTTTAGGAATTCATTCGCCATGGAAAGTTTTACCGTAGCGGACCGTGGTTTTTGTGTGTTTGAGTTTTATCACAACAATGATTCAACGTTGACGGAAGACAACATCGACGTAGTGCAAGAGTCAGTTCGTGAAAATCCTACTCAATCCATTCGTAAGCGTTCCAATGCATTAAATACACCCAGATCGACGTTACAGCGCATTTTAAAGAAAGCTAAGAAATTACCATCCATAAAAAATTCAGTTAATACAGGAATCAAAAGATACGCCGCGCAATGAACGCGCAATGGTGGCCGAATCATTGTTTTGATAAAACTCAAGCACACAAAAACCACGGTCCGCTACGGTAAAACTTTCCATGGCGAATGAATTCCCAAAGACCGTTGATGCTATCCCCGCACCCCGCATGCCATTCCCGCGCGCCATTTAAATTTTATTCGAAATTTAGATTTCAAAGGACTTATGGGACACCCAGTATTATATTACACTTACAACTAAAGTGGCTTTGCATTTCTAACTAAACGGTGGGATACAGATTAAAAGAATTTGAATATTTTTTGCTTTTCAATGAACATTATTATCTACAGTTTCCAAATATCAAGAATATGTACATTTTCATTAATATCTCGGTTTAGCTGGTTTAACCACGCCACAATTATTGTGTTCAGTTTGCTTCATAATAAACAGAGACTTATCAGAAGTGAAAAGAATGTTGTTATTATTGTCAAAAGCCATGGCACCAATAGTAGGGAGCTTCGCGACTCTTACAAGAGTAGAATACGCCACATTCTTTGAAAGCATAACTTTGTAAATACCATCCAACCACCAAGCGTACACATTACCATCTAAATCCATAGTTAAACCTCTGAAGTAAGCATTTTTAGAAATACGATGCACAGTATTACCTTTACTCACAAACAAACCTAAATTACTTAAGAATATAACATAATTAACGTTTTCTTTTTCTACAACTAAAAACTTCCTGATTGGCCAATCTTCCAATATCGTTTGGAAGTAATCGCCTTTCTTCACAATAATGCCTTTATCTTCATACCTCGTGAAATATAATTGATTTTTGTAAAACACATTCGTTATCGTATCACCTCTACTACTGTAAGATGAAAAAGTTTTCAAATTGTTATCTAAAATAAATATTCCATCACTGCCGCCGAAATAAATCAAGTTGTTTGCCTGATCTATGTCGAATGTTCCGAAATTAAGTATCTGAGTGCCAGAAATTATTCCATGTTCATCGGGGTGCTCTAGATCCACGAAGCCGATCTTGTAATATTCTTCGTCTTCAAATGTGGGTTCGAAACTGAAGTATAGGACGTCCTTAGATCGCTGGAGATCTATCTTGTGAATAACGATGCGTTTTCTGAAGGGAGCATCGAGTTCTAGGAGATGCGATATATTATAGCACGTGGTGTTCACTAGGACGCATGACGGGCACGGAGGTTCTTCTACGACATCGACGATGGCTGCCGTAGAAACCGCCAGAAGGAACGCGAACAAAATCATAGTTGTATCTGTAAAAAAATCCCAGAATATTAAAAAGGATAATTATGAATAAAAAAAATCCCGAGTAAATTATGCTTACGAAAAACCGAAATTTTATTTTATTATTTAACATTCTGCGAAAATTCCAACGCTCGTATGCTACATAAAGGTTTTATTTAATCTACGTGGAATCGAAAAGTACATTTTTCTATCAAAATAAAAAACACAAATGAAAATCCAGTAAAGAAGATGCATAGCAGTACTTGCTGAACACTATGTGTATAGTTTGGTGCGGTGTTTTTCTAACAAAACCAATATACATGGCTCCAAGCTTTATATTACGAAACATATTTTCAACGCGAAGTTCATATTCATTCACTCTCTGAGCCAAAAAACGCGGGAATCGGCCACAGTTACACAATACCAAACTGAACCAAAAAAGCTAACTTAGAATATTTCATATGATATACCTGTTCACTTCACCGAATCCGAGTCAAAATCCGAACAAATCGAATACATTTATCGAGATTCACTATTTTTATTTTTAAAACGTTCACGTCACATCGTTCTCGATTTAAAATAAAGTTACGAATAAAAAAAGCTTAGAGTAAATACGGGCCAAGGCTTGACTAGCGGAAAGCTTATGAACGAATCTAGGGCGCGTTTGTAGTAAGATCGATAATGTCACGCGACGTATACTCATTAAATATTAAACGCTATCAGCGGAATTAGAAGTGCACTTAGCGCATTGAAAACTGTGTCACTGAAACGAATGAGGATCGATTTCATTGGATTTTGTTTTTCTTTGTTTCGCGATGGGTAAAGAAAACCTTACCTGTCTATGGTCTGTTTATAAAATACCTGATTGTCTAAGAGCTTTTTTAGGTCGTTTGTTTTTTTTTTATATAAAAACTATAAAAGATATTATTTAAATTATAAATATTTTTTTTACTTTACAGTGTAATCAGATATCGGTACTTACAAATTAATAAAATAGGGAGACGAATATCAAAAATGTGAAATTACGTTATATTCATCTTGTACCAGATAGATTATGGTAGTTTGTATAATGATCCTCTTGCCATAAAGCATTAAGTTGTTCCATTATGAGCTCAGCATGGATATTGCATAATAAATCTTTAGTAAACAATCTTGTGGAACAATCTCTGTATAACTTTGTTGGTAACCGGTTTTCTTTTCACATTGTGACTCTGTGATTCATTTGTATTATAAGTTTTAAGTTTTTATCCCCTTTGTTTGTTTTTGAGTAATAATTTTGTCTCCTATTTTTGTTTTTTAACAAAAAAGTCATAATCCTCCGAGCCTTTTTCCCAACTATGTTGGGATTGCTTCAAGTCAGTAAGTCGTAGGTATGTGTTTATTTTGCTTGAATAACACCGCAGTATTATAAAGCACTCTAAAACTAAACGGACTTTTTTGGAAAAAAACATAAAAACACAGTTAACATTTCATGACTTTGCCATCAAATCTTCAAAAAGCTACACTCTTACATTAAGTACATTTCGTTTCGAAAATTATCTGAAAAAAACTCATTACTTCACCGTCTTAAGTCTCAAAATGCAGTTTTAAAATAATTTAAAGCTGTTTTAAGTTTGGTACGTTTAAAGCTAAAAGGAAATGCTCTTGTCCTGAACATGTTTCCGGCTTACGGAAGCGACAGCTTTGAAGAAATATATTATTTACGATACAAGTAACCATTTTAAGCTTTTATTTACTTGTTGTTTAAACAGAGTTTAATATTTTACTTTCTGTTATGTTCCAAATTCGTGTAATATGGAAATGGAATCGGTTCCTCAATTCTAACCAGCATATTCGTATTATATGCGATGAGAAAGCGTCTGACATTGTTTTTTTTTGACGGCTTCATGATCTTTCCATCTACTATTCTACTACCACCATATCATTCACATACCAGTTTTGATTTTTCATCATGGCTCGTTGCATGCATCAAATGTCTTTTTAACAACACTCGGAATTACAATGTTGAACATTAGAATCATCTCCGACACATAATATGCATTTACATATAGCCCTTAGCGACAATTTGAGTAGGAACAATCAACTACCTCTATCTTCTTGTATGCATTATAATGGGAGTATATGCCACACACAATTTTTAACACATTTGAATACTCTGTAAATAAAAAGTAACGTTCGTCGAGAGTCTTTTGTTAATATTTTGTGAACCGTGAACTCGGTGCGTGTGATGCCATTTTTACAAGCTAATTGTTTTTTGCTCCTTTTTTGTGTCGGTTATAGTTACTTTATTTATTTTTGTGGTTTTTGTTTTCAATTAATTTGTATACTTTTACCAATTGTTATTGATTTTTTTAGTAAGTATTTTTAAACCTTTATTGGTTCATATTGTTTTGTGTCTGCAGGGTTTATAGATTTATGACTGGAGCAAGGCTAACATGGCTCAAAGCAGTAATAGTAGTAGGAGTGGATAAATTAAATCTTGCTGCATTCTTGTATACCTATGGGGGGAAAAGACATTCTATGCTCTATACTGAAAACGGGGCTAAGTGTAGTATCGTGATGATATCTATTATAATGATTTAAGTATGCCAAGGCTGAATCGATGCAATTTTACTAAGAAACAACCCAAGTATTTAAAATCGATACAGGTTTCCATAAAGTGAATTTATTGTCAAAATTGTAGGCAGCTTTATGTTAAGCTACGTGTACCTAACTTACTGACTTTTACGTACACAATGCTACACTTGAATAAATACTTTACGCACCTACGCATATAGACAGTAAAGTTGCTCAAGCTTTTTTTTTCAATTCCTCTTTTAGACGACGTAGAAATAAGTAAAAGTTCTCACCTTTTAAAATTAAAAAAAATCCAAAATGTCGCGTCACATTTTCACATGGCCGTACAAATATAAACAAATACAAAGTAGACAATAAAACGCGCGCTCCCTATTCCGTCAGGACGCACAATGTGTATCGTTTGTAACAGCTACCTTTTAAATACCAAATTACCACATATGTTTATTGCCACTGCGTAGGAATAACAGAAGTTTAGGCTCGTAATATGATAGTAGAATACAAATATACAGATTTCAATTGCCTATAAAAATAGGAATTTGGTGGTGTCAATGTCAAAACAACAAGAGAAAAGCCATTAAGTTCTATGAGTACCTATTTGTGAGACTTTTCAGTTTACAGTCTCATGTATTTGCGTTTCTTCTTTCTATATCCCCATTGAATTAAATATCTTGACTTAATAATAAAGTAAGTACTTTGGTTTTATTTCGAAAATTAGCTCAGGCATGTATCATAGCAACAACAATCAATGCGCGAATCACGAATTGCAGTGATATAGACTAAATATAGATAATTCCGACCTTGATAAAGTCTATGTGCTCTCTAAGGCTATAGACTATCTATATGTTTAAGTAGTTTTGGCCTGAAAGCGCATATTATATATTATTTATATATTCTTTCTCAAGGTTAACTCTATCCCTGTACCAAATTTTGTTAAAATCAGTTCAGTGGTTTAGACGTGAAAGCGTAACAGACAGACAGAGTTACTTTCACATTTAATTTTATAATATTTATAAAAGATTTATCATCGCATTTTACGCTGTCTGATTTATGTCACATTGGTGTCATTTTACATTAAACAGATGCTAAACATTACGCACATACATTTTGACATATTGGAATAGTCGTATCAAATCCCTATTTCATGAATGTCCCTTTTTCCTACTTATGAACCAATTATGTGCTACTTGTGCTATATATGTTAACTTAAACGACAATTTGGAATTTTATTTTATTTTCAAATATTTAGATTTAAAATGCAATTTTTATATTTAGATCTTCTGTTTTTTTATAATTCAATCTGGTATTCAAGTTGTACTAAGACTTTTATCTTGGATCGCGACTTGATACGTTTTCTGCATTTACAGAAGTTGATTAATAGGTTTTCCTCCTCAAATTACAATTTAAAATAAATGCAGTTCAATTGGCACAACATTGATCTTGTTGACTAAATAGGTCTATTTTCAACTCAGGTCAAGATATATAGCAGAATAAAAACTTCTTCGTCTTATCGTGTATTATGGATCGATCAGAGATAAGTGCTCTTAAAGGACTTCTATTTAAAAGAGATTGATAATCGGAGTGTGAATCGAATATTTAATAGAGACGGTTTAAAATTTTTTAACTTTATTTTTAGACTCTTCAATAATTAAGCTGTCAGATTTTTTTGCAGAATTTAACGAAGAGATCAAGAAATCTTGAGATCCTGTGAATCAACGCGGTAATATGACAAGCTTCATTCATCTGTGGTTTGTCCAAAAGGTAGGACTACAAATACGTAAGTATATAAGCCCACTTATTAGCCCAATAAGGGGCACCTAAATTGCATCAAGTCTCTTTGAGGACTCGTTAGATTGGTAAGACTGGTTTTTCTGGCTTCTGACTACTCGGAACGACTGCCAGAGCTCTTTAATTGCCTGCCTCATCAATTTAACGTGCTTTCTGAAACACGGAGGAACTCCTTACAACAAGATGGTCGCCCATCCATGGACCCACCGCGCCAACCGTTGCTTAACTTTATCGATCGACCCGTGCAGTTGTTACATGCATTTCTCTGACCGTAGTACCCTCGGATCCACCGCATGGCCACAGATAATACAACGATACGGTAGGTGCACAGTCAAACAAAACGTTAGGCTTGACCGGTGAGAGTCACATGGGACAGTATTAATTATTGTTCAGCTCTGTGCTGGCCATGGGTCAATCAAATACCGTTATTAAATGAATCTGACAGTCGGACAGTCAGAAAATTTGGCGGTATGTCCATGTTAGCTATAACGACTATCTATAATAATATTAGGTATAGAGCTGAACTGCTGAAGTCTGTTTATTTGCTTGAACGCGCTAATCTCGTGAAGCTATACCCATGTTTTAAATGATCCTCCCACCATCCAGATTGTTGTAATTAGAAACTACATTTTTTTTAAAGCTGGAAAGAAAACATCAGTATAAATAAAAACATCAACTTCAGAAACAATATTGTTTCGCGAGCCGTTCAGTTAAACAAAATTATTTTCACTTTGCATACGCTTTTTGATAGGTTTTTTTTTAAAATAAACTTTTGTTATTTTAAAATAAAACAAAATGCCATCTGCCGAATTGCCATTAAAAACTCTGCTTCATAAACTTGACGAAAGAGCACCATTTCTTCTCATAACTTCTCAGAAAATAACTGTTTTAAAAATGATTATTATAGAACTTGTTTATAAGAAATACCTACATAGTTAGGTACATGCAGCCATCCCAAAATTTCCCAAAATAAATGTAAATACAAACGCTTCTGTTACATTTGCGACTGAAAACTCCCAACGACAATATTCTCACTCAGCATTATAATTGTTGAACACGGTCCTAATATACAGAAACACTTAGGGAATTGGCGACAAGCAAATACAATTATTAGATATATTAAACTAGCGGCGGTTTTAATCTCAATATCTTGTCTGAAGAAAACACGCGCTTTATACCAGTCTGTTGTTTGTAGTACCTGAGCATTCAGTAGAGGATCTATCACAGTGGGCTGGTGACTTCACATTTATTTCTTCTTTTTAGATACTTCCTTATGTACTAACCTTAAATACTCCCCCTATATAACACTACTTATGTACTTCCAAACGTACCTCCTTAAGGCTCCGCACTTCGAAAACAACAGTTTTTTCGTCGGGTAGTATGAGGCCTGGATACATTCTATAGATCAGAAAATTTAACAGTGAGTAGTCGAGGATATTGACCAGAGAATATGAAAAAAACCTACTAAAAAAATAGTCTCACACATAGAAAAAAAAAGGCTTGAAAATGCCTCTCGAAAAAATTTTTCGTCAGCTAATTCTCAAAATATTCAATGGTAACCTACACATGTTTTATCACTAAACGATAGAATATTTCCTAAGCTAAAGAAAAATACCACATATTATATGGCTTTATAAAGCACATAAGGAGAAATATTTAAAAAACGTATAAAATTCAATGTCAATTTTCATTTCATGAATTTTACCTTCTGCCAGACGGCGTTCCGCCGTGAAGACGAATGGTCATGTCGCTTTGTCATCCAATGACAGTTCATCCTTCGTATTCCCAAAAATAATATAAAAAAATATATTTGTAATAACATCCTATAAGTTCTTTTTTTATGACTGAAAGTGGATTTATTTTAATGTACTACATATAATTTGCTACATGGAAGATGATCATGAGTGTTGTGGATACTTTACTCTTACAAAAAAAATGTTTTCAAGCGTATGATGTGAGATTACAGTTTTAGACGCCTTCCACCGGTCTTAAAAAATAGGAACATTAAGATAATGACCGTTAAACTCAGGTAAATATGTGATTCCATTCACAAAATTTATTTATTTTCCAAATATTTATTTGTATTAGATTGTTAGGTTGTTTATTGCAAAACGTAGTTGTCATGGTAGCCGAATTTAAACTGTCATTGCTTGACGCGCAAGGAGGTTTGTGTTTGTAGTAATTTATTTTGGAATCTGACTAATAAGGAAATTAAAAATGATTTATTTACGATAGCGAAAAAGAATTATTTACGTGAGAACGTCGAAAATAATTAATTATTCCGTAATGAGTAAAAATATGAAGTAAACATAGAAGTTTTGTTTAGATATCATATCAACCATTTCGGATGATAGAAAAAACGATTTATAAAATTTATATATTATTATGATACAAAACCACTTATTTGAATTTCTACCGAGGTGATCATTCTTCAGTTCAAGACTACTCGTAAAAGCAGTTGGACCCGAAATTAAAAATAAACCTGATCAAAAAAGCCAAATAGAGCTTCATTGGAAGCGGTGAAACAAAGAACTAACAAAAATGTATAGCAAAATGTTGCTAAGTTGCCATTCAGAAAGTAACGGGTTTGTGAAGATATGACTATTTTAAAGAGCATTTTCTCTAATTTCCTGGGTTCATGTCTTAAAATTACGATGTATTTTTCGCGACCTTTTTTATAAGATTGCTTGAAGGCAGTTTTACAACCAAACTTCTGTAATGAAGCTAACGATGTGCCTATTTCTCAATATTGTGAATGTTTTGTGCAGTACACAACTGTTTTCAGTCTGTCAGTTATACAAGGCGTGGAAATGGTCTCTATGCCTTGTATGCCTATGCAAACAATATTTGGCAGGGAAAATCATTACAACGAAAAGTCCTTAGGAGTTTGGGCGTTCCTGGGCTTACGGCGGCCAGCCATGAAATTGGTATCAAACGATAGCTCTAGTAGTAATTAGAAATAACTTTTACTATGGGCGCTATCCCGCGGGACATTTAGGAAAAAAGATATTCGGTTATTTTTGCATCAGAAATGTATGAGCTGAGACATCCATTTTTTCGCAGTTTTTGATATAAAATTAACTTAATTCTGTTATTTCTTAGGTATTTGTTTTGTTATTTCTAATCAATCCTGATCATCTGATATAGGTTTCTATTAAAGTATTTTTTTGTTCTTGTATGAAAAGTAGCTCGTCGCTAAATAGCGATTTCTTCAATGTTACAGAAAGCACTTCTAGCTATGCTTATGTGGTCCCGGCGGGTTATTCCCGGTAACACCCTTTCGTCGACACTGTGGACGATCGGGAAAAAAAGTTTCGTTCGTTCACAGTGTTGACGAACGCTACTTATTATTTCGGGTAATTCCCATTCGGTAACACCGTCGTCAACACTGTTGACGATCGGGAAAAAAAAGTTTCGTTCGTTCACAGTATCCATGAATGCTGGTTTTTATTTTTAAAATATAGAAATAAAAATAAAACATGTCATGGATTTTTAAAGTGTAAAATAGTTATTATGAACATGATAAGGCTATTTTTTATTTTCTAGTTAATTGTGTTTTAAAAGATCTAACATAATCCATTAAAACATTTTAAAAATCCAAATATAGGTAAAAACCAGCATTCATGGACACTGTGAACGAACGAAACTTTTTTTTCCTGATCGTCAACAGTGTTGACGATAAGAACGAAAGGTGTTACCGAACGGGAATTTCCCGAAATAATAAGTAGCGTTCGTCAACACTGTGAACGAACGAAACTTCTTTTTCCCGATGGTAAACAGTGTTCACGAAAGGGTGTTACCGAACGGGAATAACCCGTCCCAGCTATGTTTATTCACCTTGGACAGTTGTTATGAGTAATCAGAACCCGTTTAAGGCGTACCTTTTAACTGGGTTGTGTGACAATAGGTGGCAAAAAAGTTCAAAGTTCTTCGGTTTTAAAGTACATCACGGAGACAGAACTTCATAACAGTAATTATAGGACCACACTTATGACCACACTACATTCGTTAGTCCCAAAATCATCGCTGGCCGCTGATAGCCCGGGCTCCGTAGAGATTTGCCCATTGTCCTTTAAGTAGTTTTTATTCAAAATCCAAAATTACCTGTAATCTATAAAAACTCTTATCTCATACCATATTCTATTTTGACCTTTGTAGGAATATTAATCAAAATTATAAATGAGACGTCTGTTTGGGAACATATTAATGTGAATCATTTGTTTGCGATTTCTAAAAAATCTAAAGAAAATTATTGCAAGATTATTATTTGTTAAAAAAGTTTAGTTTCCTACTGACTACCTTATTCCATCCAGTGAACACAGGCAAGGATACGAGTTATGTCAAAAATCAGTTGTCGACTGTTTTCGTATCGGCGAAAACGTGAGCGGCGCCCCGAAGTGGGCTCGTACCTCACCCCCTTAGGTTGTCGATTTTGACAAGACAAGGAGCCTTAAGCACTCCCATGGGGATGAACCATGATTATACTTGTGTAAAAAAAAGCATTTCAGCTTCACCTATTTATTTAAAAACAGACAAGCATTGAAACCTGAAACTTTTGTAGCATATCTAAACATTGTATCCTGCGTTCGATACCCAACCAAAGGTCAAACAAACGACCTATATATTCATAGACAGGTAGGCTTTACCGTATTACTTTTGCCTCCCTATAATCATGGCCGAGTATTTCAACAAACCTTTACCTGGTCCGTGAGGTTGCTCACGTACAACGTAACAAATAAGTTGGGCCCCAAAAGTTACGGCTTACGTTACTTAGATTAAATAACTTGGATACTAAAGGAGGCAATATCTGTCCCGTAGAGCACGAGAATCGCAATTAATGACGTTTGTTCCTCTCAAATTTTGACGCAGTGACATTTCGGAGGCTTTTATGGAAGGAAGGTTCGGGAACGGATATAGGATTGTTTATCGCTGTTTGTAGTCGTGACGATATAAAGACAACAATTTTGTTTTAGCACCTAGGTTCTCTGGTATGCTCAGCGAGCCTAATTGCTCTCAAATCTATAAATATCAAGACTTCGAGTTACTCCCAGCAATTCTTTACGAAAGTTAAACATCGAAAATCAACGCAAAAAGTAGGTTACGTTAAATCTAGATGACGACACACACTTTAAATTAAATGTCATTCTTATTTACTTCTTCTTTATTATGTTTGCAAGCGCACTATATTCCTGAGCACAGATATCAGTAAAGCACTTTGTCAGCGCTAAGTGACCGCTTGTCGTCCTACTCCCCACTTATCTTACGTACCGAGATAGGTGCTCTACACACCACTAAAGCCTGCCCAACAGATTGCGAACATCTATCAACTAACAGTTCTTTGAAAACCTTTTTTACGAGACCTTAAGATAAGTTGGCTTTGAATTACATCGACGCGAAGTGGCTTCTTCCTGTGATTTTGTTTTGCAGAGCATTGGATTTCCCAGTCGGATTAGTGAGTGATTTACATATTTATTGGTTGCTGTGTATATTTGTTCTTCATCTTTAATATCTTGCTGGTGCAACAATTTTAATGATAAGTAGGTATCTGGCTTAAAGATGGTTAAAATGATAAATCAAAGAATAATGAAAACCGTCCTCCAAAATTCAAGAAAACCCATGTAATACAGCAGGGTGCCTTTCTAACAAATACACTCTACATCACTAAACAATTTGAATAAGTTTAACGCCTAAGTAATCCTATTCCCAATCTAGTAATCTCTTATTATCTGAACACACGACGTAATAACCCACTTGCCATGCAACCGACACCACGTTCCACGCTGTACCTACGTCAGGAAACACAAGTTCATCAGATTGAGTGACAAGGCTGGTCTGATTGCTCCTGACCCCTCACCCCTGGGATTAAGCCAGGCCATCAATCTACGACACGACACGGGTTGACAATACTGTTTCGTGTACCAAGGATGGGTGTAACGTGACTTGGGAATTTCTGTATAAATGTAACATAATAAAATGCCTGTTTTTCCCTGAAGGATTGTACAAAGGTATAAGATACCCATGTTTCGAGCGTTATTTTCATGTCTTAAGAGAGTAGTCTGCCTAACTGACCGACCTCAATCCAGTTACCCGGGTAATCCCTTGATAAGAATGGTACTACTGCCGGATTCAGCAAGAGTATCAATTGTTTACATGAAGCAACTGCCTTTCTGACCTCCTCAAGAGTCACCCCTGTAACCTTAACCCTTAGTAATATTGATTGTCAAACTCTTTGATTGTTGACTACCCATAACGAGTGCTTGCGGTGTCCAAGTGAAAGTAAATTCTCACTAGCAGGATTTAAACAGCGCCTTGAACTTCCACACCACCCACATTTTGCTGATCATGTACCTACACTGGAGTCACGTTCCAGCCAAATGACGTTTATGGGAATACGTTCTCACGTTAGATTCCGGGAACTAAATTGCGTGTTCAACTCTTCGTGTATGGTACGAATTAATTGTCTAAAGTCGTATTGTTTGCTCTTGACTTCTCTGTTCAGGGCAATTGATTTGTATTTGAAACTTTGATGGACAAAAATATAGTTGTCTGACCAATTGGAAGCAACTTTTTTTGCTGATTCTGTAAATTGTGGACCATGATGATGTCACAATTTTTATATTAACAATGGGTTTTCATTGAAGTAAGTAGGTAGGTTCAAAATGATAAAACACTGAATAATTTAGCAAGAGTTTAATAAAAAAATGCAAAATAATAAAAATATCTCCAAATATTGAGCCTTAACGCTAGGATATCTGTAGGTTTACAACATCCAAAAATACAAAAATTACACGCACTCACACAATGAGGGTATCGTCTGTGATCATATATTACATTACATGTCACCTTTATCGATAAAACTGACAAATGAATCGTCTGGAAGTTTCCTTATTTCTTGTTATCGATCAATTTTATCGATAAAGGATTAGGGAAAAGATTCAAGACATCTAACGCCGATTTCATAATAATTTAAACGTAAAAGGAAACATTGGCACTAGATTTCCAATTTTGTAGCAATTTTACGTATTACATACATAAAGGTTTTGGACGAAACAATTTAAAAAGTGACGAGGAAGGTTTTACGTTACAAAATTAATTTATTGTCATTTCACAACTTTGGTAAAGGGATTGTTTAGAGAGCAAGTTTATGCTGAGTTTTTGTGCATGTCAGATAGTCTATAATTTGACGATTTCTTTACAAGCTGTGGGATTCAGGTAAAATATATTTAGTTGCAACTTCATTTATGTGACTGAGAATGTAATAAAATAATACTGTAGAACTTTTTACTGTATAATACTCATCATAATTTATGTTAATAACACAGTATGCCTAATACTTTAAATTCAATAAATTATAATATTTCTTCAAGCTGAGCACACAGAAACTTGTATCATCAGAAACCGTCAAATGTTACTTTTGATTTAAATCTCTCAAGATTATAGATTTAATAAAATAAACAGATGGGAAATAGGGTGTGGTCTGAGTACATGATACCATTAAGATGGATTCCGCTTTTGGGTATGTTATCATACAGATAACAGTAAAGTTAACTTCTAAAAAACAGAAGCCTAAACCAGATTCAACGATGTAGTAAGGCTTGGACCAAAGCTGCCTTAGAATTTCAGGCAAAAGCGATTTTTTGAAATATAATTGAGCCCATGAATGACTAGGCTTTAAGTAATCGTTCAGCTTATAAACCCGCTTTAACTTAGACCACAACCTCTATACCTCTAGGACTTTACTCTTTCACAATAATCATCTTGCCACGTTTAATAGTTTTTTTACCAAAGGTGCGTTCTTACAAACAAACGATATATGGGTGATTTACTTTATTATTTGATATGAATATAATGTGCAATAGTATGAAGCGTCTGTTGTCGGTGATGTTCGAATATATGTAAATAACTAGATAAGAAAAGTGGTTGGATATCTAGTGTATCCTTAAAAATGTATATGAAACCTTAGTTAAGGTTTATTTATGAGCAGTCCATGACACCTTCAGTTTCCTAAAGCTATAGGATGCTATTGTTGTATCTTGATGGTAACTTGGTAAATAGAGTTTACTAAAAACAAATATTTTTTTGATAGTATATGTTACCATATAAAAACATCACTGACAACAAACCGCTTTTAATCTAAACTAAAAAATATACATAGAAACCTTAATTATAAATTAATCATAAAGTAATACATTTTGAACATATTTTTTAAGAATCTTCCCATTTAAAGTATATATTTTTGACTAGTGAATAAAATTACACCTATTCGTAAATATTTAAGTAAAATACGAAAGCCTGAGTATGACATATTCGAGTATCGTCTCGAGAGAATGCATTTCGTCATACTCGCTCTTGTAGGCCTATTGATGCGCTTTAACTTTTAATTTCATGACTATAAAGTTCAATTTTGAATGGGAATATTTAATACATAATTTTAAATAAAATGAGATTCCATTTTAATACTAGGTACAAAATCTAGCTATCTAGAACTGTCTGTCAGTTACCAGGGAAGACAGACATTTTGGAATTATATAAGAAATAGGGATGAGACATGTCACACAGCAACTTTTACAGAATTTCGTCTAGACTCATTTCGACTTCGAATAAATACTTTAGACTTCTGACTTGACTTGTTGTTACCGTAATGTCTCAAAAAAGGAAATAAAATATAAACTAATACAATTTCAACACATTGACAAGAAAAACATAGTCTTTGGCGTTTTGAGCAAAACGTGATGGGTTTATGGCATCAACTAGCGGTTCTAAGTCGCGCTTTCATACGTTAAAGATATTTTTTTTTCATATACAAAGACTAAGAGAAAGACACGTTGAAGACGAAGCAAATTATGTCATGTAAGCAAAAAGTGAAGTATATTTATAACAATATTCAATAAACTGTATAAAATTAACAGGATGTCAATATAAATTAATGCATGTCTATTCAAATGTAGGGAGTAATTCATAACGCCATTAATATTCTTTTCATTCCATTTATTTAATACTTCCTACTAGTTGTAGGAAAGCGACTATTGTTGGTATCCAAATCAAGTGTTGCTTATGTACATACATAAGCAGTCATTCTATTATTTAAACTCACTCCGACTTCAACGTGCTTTTATACTAACTTTATAATCATTGTAAATCTTGTTTGAGTAATTAAAACACTTTCCGTTTCTAGAGTACTTTTTTAAGACCAAATAAATGCGGAGAGAAAATACATAATAAAGATTCATTATCAAAAATTTACAGTGATTACAAGGCAGTAACATTTCTAGCAATATTAATGGTGACTATAGAATAATATCGGTTACATAATAAAATGTCAATTCCCTAATAAGTATGAATACCCTACACATCCTTACATACAAGTATTAGATACAAATCATACGTATATTCAATATTTCTTGTTATTTCATACATAAAGTAAATACGCAATATAAATAAATGCATTTTTTTATGGCAAAATGTAGGAATGTTGCGTTGACACCTATTTGTTTAATAAAAACTTTATGCGATAAATCGATTGGCGTCGATACTAAAAGTATCGATATGTTGAGTGAAGTGACAATAGTCGACTAATGATTTTTTTGTAATTTTGAGCATTGGAACGTTGGAGTTGCACAGTCGTTATTAGAACAAATATGGGGTCAATAAGAAACGCGATATAGTGAGCATTCTATGAGCATGGTTGGTTAAGTTTTGGTCGAACATCAATGAGATCACGAGTTAGCGTTTAATAGCAAATAATTCATTTAGCAGTGCGGCGATGAAAGTGTGGCCGTGAGCATTGAATTTGATATCTTTTGTAATAAAAACCTGTGAATTTGGAAATAAGAGTCGTCTTTATTGATTCTTATTCTTATGTCATTAAAATGTTTTTGCACCGACTATACAAATGTCTATTATGTGACCATTTTTGTGACTTAAGTTTATATTAAGACCCAAACGAGGTTATTATAACACATTTTTTAAATATCCTGATTTTAGTCAATTTTAATTTCATTGTCTTATTTGATGAGTAGCTTTTTGAATTGGGATGCATTTAATTCACGTAATTTTTGATTAGCTTTAGCATTTCGACAGTCCTTATTTCCAAACTCCACAGTATATTTTGACAATGGACTTAAACTATAATCAGTACATATTATTGGACTTATGTGCCGACTTATTATTCTAGTACTCTACAATACCACGACTATTTGATATCTAAGATTAAAATGTAAAAATGGGATCGACGGGAAAAATTTCTAGAAAATATTTAGAAATCCCAAGTTATTGGTAGGTATAAAAAGTTAATTTTATTCTGCGAGGGGGCTATACCTGTTTTGCTTTTGGCAGTACGTATAAAGATTAATCGTTTCACAAAGTATAAATTCGTTAACTGTTATTTAAAGTTTTTTTCAAATTCTCGTATGTACAGAGAAAATTCTGTCTTGTGTCAAAATACCAGAAATCTGGCTTTCTATAAAAAGTTGACGAAAAACTTGCCAAATACAGCTTTATGCGTACCGCCATAACAAGTCTACGGGCGGTCAGTCGAGTACATACAACGCGACCGAATACGGGAGCCTCTAAATAACACTACAAGCTAGGGTTGTTCAATTGCACTTGGTTTAGTCGGGTTACCTCACTGATCCCATTCGGCTTCGTCAACTCCCTCCATGCTGTCTTGCTCCAGTTTCATATTCACTGCTACCTTTGCGCTTATGGATTTCATTATCTGTGTTAAAAAGAAATTATACATGTAGGACTAACTGCAATGGGCATTATTTTTTTGTGAAATTTCAGATGCAAACGCCATAGAGAATGAATACATGAATGAAGCAGAGTAAGGAACGATAAGTAGAGATGCCATAATGCAGGTAGGTCTGACACCTTCTATGTCAAAAACGAACGATGATATTACTTGATACTTTGATTTATGTAATTGACTCTTGAGGCGAGAAAGAAACTGTGAGGTATGTATGTACTCACGCTGTCCTCCTTGGCGCGGGCGTCGTGCTGCGCCACGGGAGCATGCGGCACGTGCGACTTGATGAGGTCGGGCTTCGGCGCCGGGGCGGCACGCGACACCGGCGAGCCCGCTGTATGTGCTGATACTGTACAACATAAAGTAAGGAATTAACCACAACGTAGGCTAGCATCTTCAAATAACCCCTTTCCAAAGTAACTGGACAATAATAATGAGATTGTTTGGAAGATTTCCCGCGGCCCTGGTACACAAAGGGCTTCAGAAGGAACATGGTGGAACTAAGTCAGTAAGAGTCTGTCACTCCCTAACGTTTCACCTACAGCCGAGTTGGTTTGATGATTTCCCACCATAAAAAAGGTGTCTGATCTATTGACTAAAGTAAAATTACCGGAATCAAGCCTCCTGAATTATTTTCAGGGTGCTCTGCCCTACCACGTCGGCGGGAACAGTCGTGTTGGCAGAGGATAGTACAGCAATACTTACGCGGCTCCATGCCGGGCGGCTGCAGGCTGGCGAGGCAGGGCGTGACGCTGCAGGCCGCCAGCCACTCGCGCCCGCTCTGCCACGGCGACCACGTCACCAGCGTCGGCGGGAACAGTCGTGTTGGCAGAGGATAGTACAGCAATACTTACGCGGCTCCATGCCGGGCGGCTGCAGGCTGGCGAGGCAGGGCGTGACGCTGCAGGCCGCCAGCCACTCGCGCCCGCTCTGCCACGGCGACCACGTCACCAGCGTCGGCGGGAACAGTCGTGTTGGCAGAGGATAGTACAGCAATACTTACGCGGCTCCATGCCGGGCGGCTGCAGGCTGGCGAGGCAGGGCGTGACGCTGCAGGCCGCCAGCCACTCGCGCCCGCTCTGCCACGGCGACCACGTCACCAGCGTCGGCGGGAACAGGTCGTCTTGGAATAGTTCGCTCTAAAACACAAAACAAATCTTCACCTTCCGAGCCTTTTCCCAGCTATGTTTTACAAGGAGCGACTGCCTCTCTGACCTCCTCAACCTAGTTTACCCAGGCAAAACACAAAAAAGTATTATATTAAAATTCCAAATAAGAAAGAATAAGGCATAAGAAATTGCAGCGACCAGCAACGTAGACACGCAACTAATGAACACTTAACGTCAAAGACGACGCCAACACCCGTTTTGCTCACACGGTGAACAGGCAGCTATATAAGTGTTACATAATATAGCGCAATGTACTAGGCAGTACTCATGACGTGACGTCAAGTCATCCTACCGTGCGGCTTTCTAAAATATACCGGCCAGTGTATTCACACAGAATAAAGATGTACAGTAGCGAAGCTACCTACTAACGTTCGTAAAAATGTTACTCAGACACGCATGTGCATCGACGAGCTTTTACCGGCGCTACCGGTGCTGTCAGTACCGAGTGTCGTGCATCGAGCACATGCGTATGTGAGTGACATTGTTACGAACGTTAATAAATACGTAGCTTCACAACTGTTTACAAGGGAATATATTTAAACTGTGGTAATGACGTCATAAATTGACGCCATATTGAAATTATTGTTTGTGCTTATTTGGGTACAATATGGCGTCGGATTGCTTATACTGATTTATGTTTCGGAACTCACTATGTAAAAGAACTGTTAAACTTGCTTTTCTGTGAAATCCTGATTTTGTAATCTAAACTTACCTTTATTCTGGGCACGGTGAAGGACAGCGGCTCAATAGTTCCGTTGGTGAGTCGCAGAGCTCGCGCGAATTCCACCTGCAATGCGATCGTAACTAAGTAATTGCTGTAAAAGTGTGGTGGTTTTCTAAATTATTACTTATATTTACAATGCGGTCTTTTTCCCAACAGACAGGATACGATCGCCATCAGAGGTAAACACGTAGTCATCACACTAATGTTATAAAGACGAAAGTTTGTCAGTGTTAGTGAGTGTGTATATGTGTCAGTGTGAGTGAGTGTGTTTATGTGTGTGTGTGAGTGTGTGTGCAAGTGAGTGTATGAGTGTGTGTGCAAGTGAGTGTATAAGTGAGTGTGCAAGTGAGTGAACGAGTGAGTGTGTGAGTGAGTGTATGTATGTTTATTACTTTTTATCCAAGTATAAGCATTTTCTCTATCAGGAGGCGATTATCATTACAAGTAACCTTTTCGACGGCGACGAGGTTCTTCTGCAGGAAGGCGATGCCCTGGTGCAGCGTGGGCGCGCGGTGGTGCGAGAGGGCACACAGGTGCGGCGCCTCGCGCGTCACCTCGTAGCAGTAGATCGTCGAGTCGCCCTGAACAAACATACAAACAAATCTCAGTTTTATCACACTACATTGTTACCACCAATGAAGTTGAATACATCTGAATGACCGTCAACTTAGACCAGGTTGACGAGTCCTGGCTTACGTCGAGGCGATTGACCCGAATTTAATCCTAACTGTTACTATTTCGTCGTATCGTCATTCAGTCGAGTCGTGACGGCCTAGTAGATAAACCTCTCAAATGAGTGTTAGATCGATTCCAGGTCAGGCAAGTACCAATGCAACTTTTCTATTTTTGTATGTACTTTCCAAGTATATCTTGAATATCAATGAGTGATTGAAAAGGTGAAGGAAACTCGAACAATGATGCAGAACAATGTGTAGCCGGCAGTCGCAGTCGTCAGCTCGATTCCAAAACATATCTTTTCTTAAGATTGAAAAGTTATTTGCGAAACTGTACTATAAGATTTGATAATTAAATAAAACTTGTTTTACGGATTTAATCCTGACTATATAATAATATTTAATCCTGACTAAGATGTTGATCGTCTTGATATTTTAGTTACAAACCGACACCTGAATCTGCCCGTGACCATGGTGATGTAGATTGTAGAGGATCCGATTCAAGTGTTAGAAATGAATAAGATTTGATAATAAACTAACCCGTCCAGTAAGGAAGAGAGTTCCGGAGTCATGGTCGATGTGTGTCTGAAGTATAGCGGGCGACACGTCCAGCCCCACCGTGCACACGGGCGCAGACAGGTCGGTAGCCTTGTACAGCAGGATCTGACGCTCGGATACTCTGTTACAAAGTAAATACATGTAGTAAATAATGCGAAAATTAATTTTATATATTTTACTTAATTTAATTCAAAAAGTCGTGGTGGCCTAGTGGGCAAAGAACCAACCTCTCGAGTATGAGGGCGTGGGTTCGATTCCAGGTCAGGCAAGTACCAATGCAACTTTTCTAAGTTTGTATGTACTTTCTAAGTATATCTTAGACAACAGTGACTGTGTATCGGATGGCACGTTAAACTGTAGGTCCCGGCTGTCATTGAACATCTTTGGCAGTTGTTACAGGTAGTCAGAAGCCAGTAAGTCTGACACCAGTCTAACCAAAGGTTTGCCCGGGTAACTGGGTTGAGGAGGTCAGATAGGCAGTCGCTTCTTGTAAAGCACTGGTACTCAGCTTAATCCGGTTAGACTGGAAGCCGACCCCAACATAGTTTGGGAAAAAGGCTCCGAGGATGCTGACTTAATTTAATTCAGACAATAATAATTCTTTAAACTACAGCCATACTGAATACTACACTGTCATAAGTAAACGTAAATAATGTTTATATGACTAATTCAGTTAAAAATGAAAATCCCGCTAAAAATAGCATCTAATTATTATAAAATGTTTTTTTTTACTTTTAAATACTATATTTTTCTAACTTTTAATGCAATACAGGTGAAACCGCGGGTATAAGCTAATTAATGATAGGATAATTTACAAACTAAATTACAATCTAACCATTAGATTGATTAGATTGTAACGACAATAATGTTAGTTAGTTTATGTACCTTACCCTACCCTACGTTGTTTACCCTAGTTTATAATTTATTTTGCTTATATATAACATGGATGCGAGAAGCCGAAAATAGATCTCAGTGGCGTGCACTTGGAGAGGCCTATGTCCAGCAGTGGACTGCGATAGGCTGATGATGATGATATATAACATACATACTTAATTTATAACTTACTTATCAAACCCGGTGACAACAAGATGTGTGCCGTTAAGTGCCCACACGATGCGGGCGCCGCGGCTGCCGACCGGCCCGGGGCCCGATAATATCGGCTCCGGCGACGAGCGGGGCTTGTACACCTATATAACAGTACATTGCTTTACAATTATTATTATTTTGAAAGAACTTTTACTTACCGATTGCACAGATTTGGGCGAGATGCACCATTTAAGTATAAAATAAACCATAACCTGGAGTGAAATTGGTTGGTTTAACATATCTGTGATTTGACAGCTGTTTAGTTTGGTTATCTTTATACTTGAATAGTGCAAAAACCCTCATATGTAGATTAAATCAGGAGGATACGGCAAACTATATATTTAGTATAAACATATGGGCGAAAATATTATAATTATACAAGCCATAAATAAGTTGTTTCAAAATCATACCATGGCCTGTAAGACACGTGAAAAAATCCCTTTAAATAAATATTGCCACTCAAAAGAACTCACCCTAATAAGTCCATCCTTGCAAACCGTAGCGAGATACTCGCCACACGGTGACCAATCCAATGCAAATATCTGGTCAGTGTGTCCAGTCAGCACTATAGCGGCCACTGGGACCTCCGGGCTGAGGTCCCAGATCTTCACGCTGAGGTCATGGGCAGCCGTGGTGAGGAGATCGGAGGCCGTTGGGTGGAAACGGATGAGGTAAATCTTATCCGGGTGCGCGGAGAATGTCCGGTTGGGCTCGTTGGTTGATTCTGTGAGACCTGTTGGGTGGTAAGAATTTGTGAGGCATGAGTTGCTGATTTATTCACAAACAGACATTTAGATAATTCATTTTTAGAATTTGTAATCTTTTATTTTGAATCATGGCACGTTTAGTGTGTTCAAAGTACCGATTTCATTAAAGTTCTATATAAGTAAGTTACGGATTATTGTTATATTTGATTTATTACACGCCGAGTTATTACGACTCATTTCCCACAAAAAAAAAAACTGTTGATTTGAGAAATTACACCTGAGGTCTCATAAGACAATTTACATTTTAAAACATCACCACATTTATGTGTAACCGATTCCACAAATTAAAAGGAACAATCTCAATTGAAACACCCACATATTGATTTATAATCTATAATAAATTCTGCAAAGAAAACGGTCTCTTTTTACAAGCTTTTATTTAACTTGCAATGTATGTATGTAACTAAGTGTGTTCGGGTGGAATTTTACAACTCAATTTTAAGGCACTTGCCCTCAACCAATTGAGCTGAAATTTTGCATACATGTTTGTTTGTACTGACCTTCCTCCGGTATAATCCACTCGCGGACCTGTCCGTCGTCACAGGCGACCAGCAGGCGGGTGACGCAGAAGGGGTCCCAGGCCCAGTCCTGCAGCGGCGCGGGGTGCAGCAGCGCGAACACGCGCGTGCTGGCGGGGTGCGCGGCCGCGGCGCGGGCGCGGGGCGTGGCCCCCACGGGCAGTTCTACCACCCCCACGCGACCCCCGCCACCGCTGAGCGGGACGGCGCAGCGGACGCCGTTGGCTGTTGAGTATTGTCATTATGAGACGAGCGTTCGCAACTCGATAAGTAATTATAAATCTATTGAAATAAAGAGTCGTATGCTTATGATTATTGATACGTATGCGTAGGTATGTCACATAATTTAGATATTACCCGTCTTACCACAAAAGCTTTTAAACGTCAGTTTAAGTCTTGTCTAAAAAAATGTCAAATTATGACGTTGAAATAAGATCCATTTTGGAACCACACTTTTTTTAGACAAGTGTAAAACAGTTGCTAAAGTTTTTGTAGTAAGGCCATACATGTTCATTCATTTTGCCGGTTAATAATGCTTACACTGGCAAAAGTGAGCTGGAGTGTTATATGACCAAGTACCGATGACAGACTTTATTAAATAAACAATTCTATGATAAGCGCTACGTGATTCAATGGTATGATAATCTTCGCATCGAAAAATTAACTTGCAAAACTCGCACTAGGCACTCTGATTATAGGCCTGCGGGATTGTTCGAAAGAGTTACCGCCGCCCCGATACATAAGGGGCTTGAAAATGGCGGGTTTTAGTAAGTCTGACACTCCCTTAAACCCACAGCTGGAAGGGTCATTTGACGACTTCCAATAGAAGAAGGCTACATTATAAACTAAATTACTCAAACTTTTTGTCGTCACGGAAAATTACAAAATCGCCACACAAAAACCAAGTCTAGGCTTCAACGGGTAGCAGAGGTAAGAGAGAGATATGAATAGATACGCGGACTATTGTGAGGAGTTCAGTTTCAGAACGACAACGAGTTCTACGAAAATTGTAAACTGTAGTTCTATTGAACATAGAAGTCTTTCATTATTTTTGTAATTTTCTTATTACTTTTTCAATATAGCACTAATGTGACTTTTACAAAAAAATAACATAACATTTCAAAATATTAAAAAAATAAAATGATGTTTATACATAATTCACACAAATCAAGTCATCAACCAGGGTCGAAATAATGAAATAATATTTAGTCCGCTTTTTAGATAATCAAAAAAATATTGGATACGTATTTTTTCTTTTTTTAATTAAACATAAAATGACAAAGATAATACGCTTCAAAAATTAGGAGTGGGGGCCTTTTACGTCACAGTGTCCTGAAAATTGTAGCAACTTGTGACGTCACACTCAACTTTAACACGCTATATCTTAACAAGTTCTGATCCAATTTAAAAAAGAAAAAATACGTATCGCTTAATTTTGGACAATCTACAAGACGGACTAATTATTATTTTTTAGGAAACTAGCCTATTACTTAAATCAATATTTATTTATTTATTTATTTATTTATTTATACTTTATGTACAAAATAGGTACATTGGCGGACTTAATGCCTCAAGGCATTCTCTACCAGTCAACCATCGGGTTAAAGGGAGAAAATAAATAGGTAGTACAAAAAAAAAAAAAAAGAAAAGAGAAAGTCATGAATAGATAAATAAAAACATATTACAATACATAAATACTTAAAACATAATAATATATAAATATATATTATACATACAACATAAAAATAAAATATCAAATGTGACGTGTGAGTGACGACGACTCAATTAGGTAAGGAGTTTAAATAATGATGGCGAACTTTACGCTTAAAGGAATACTTACTGGGTGCCTTTTTTATGTCAAGGGGAAGAGCGTTCCAGAGTTTAATTGCTGATACAGCAAAAGAATTAGCCATAAATCCGGTGCGGTGACATGGAATTTCGAGCAACAAATTCTCAGAGGAACGCAGGTTACGGCTATGAGAACTGCCCAATAACTTAAAATAATTTTGAAGATAATCAGGAGCACAGGGATCGTTGAGAATAGAGAAGAGCATACAGAGAGATCTAAGGGATCTTCTATGACGAATAGGCAGCCATTTAAGCTGAGAACGAAAAGAGGAAACGTGATCATATTTACGAAGGCCGAAAATAAAGCGTATGCAGTTATTGAGAAGACGATCCATTTTGTTGAGAAGTTCTTGAGATAGATCCGAGTAGCAAACATCAGCATAGTCAATGATAGGAAGCACAAGAGACTGTACCAAAGTAGTTTTAGTACTGATAGGAAGGAAATGCTTGAACCTGTAGAGAGATCGCAGCGTTAGAGTAACCCTTGACTTACCTGGTTAACCTGCTTTGACCAACTGAAGTTGCTGTCAATCAGCAACCCCAAATCCTTCACCTGTTGCGTTAAGCCTATTGTTGAACTATTGAAGACGATGGGTGTTAAAGAATTAGTGTCCAAACGGTTTAGGTAACCGGAGCTGCCTATAAGGATGGCCTGACATTTGCCGGTGTTAACAACTAATCCAAATTTGTCAGACCACTCTTCAATAGTTCGCAAGTCAGCATTAACTAAAGATATGCAATTATTAAGATTGCCGACCTCAGTTTGTGCGTATAATTGCAGGTCATCGGCATACAAATGGTAAGAGCATTTTAAAGAGCTAGTGATGGCATCAATAAATAAAGAGAATAAAAGGGGAGAAAGAATACCGCCTTGCGGAACACCAGCCTCCAGATCACACCAATCGGATAAACCCTGATCAGTGCGAACCACCTGCTGGCGACCACGAAGATATGAGGAGAACCAACCCAATGCTGGCGATGAGACCCCAAAACGAGACAGGAGAGCAAGGAGAATATCATGGTCAACCATATTGAAAGCGTTGGAGAAATCAATAAGAACTAATAAAGTAACCTTTGAATTCTCCATGCCCTCCCTAACGTCTTCGGTTACCTTGAGCAAGGCAGTGGCTGTACTGTGACCGGGCCGAAATCCGGATTGGAAATTAGAAAGGAGGTTGTTACTGAATATGTGTGATGACAATTGTTTATGAACAACTGCTTCAAGGATTTTGGATAGAAAGGGGAGTATGGAAATAGGCCTAAAGTGATTAAGTGAGCTGGGGTTATTAATTTTAGGAAGTGGGATAATAAATGCTTTACACCAAGACGTGGGGAAAACTTCAGACTCCAAGGAAAAATTTATAATATGAGTAAGGATAGGCAGGATAACATCAATAAGGAAGGATATCATGATTCTGCTGACACCGTCACACCCAACCGCTTTGGATTTGATGTTAGCAAATATTTTACGAACCTCATCGCCAGATACAGGGGAAAAAGAGAAAGAATTTTGAGTGAATACGGGCATGGAAGTAATTTCAGACACGGTTTTATTTTTTACCGCATCCGCGAGCAAACATGCTTTCGAAAAATGTTTATTTAGATCATTCAGTGAAAAGTTGGAAGATAAGTTGTTGTTAGGAATAGATCTAGAGATACCGAGAGTTTTAAGAAACTTCCATATGTCAGCCGGTGACGAGTTGAGAACATTTTCAAAAAAGAACAATATTTAAAGGAGAGCATCACAAAAAAGATAGTTTACCTAACCTAAAGTTTGATCAAATTGCACATTCAAATATTAAATGAAGTCACTTACCATAGAATCCGTTGCATTCCCCAGATATCTGTCGGCTAATATTCTTGATATTTTCCACCTGAGTGGACTTGTGGCCCGGAGTTCCCTTCAAGTGACGGAATTTCGACACCTTGCCTGTTAACAGAAATTTGCTTTCAATATTTAAAAGTATGTAAGTAAATGCTAAACAAATATTAAGTAAGTAAGTAAAAAAGAAACACGGATTGCCGATTTCATGCGCTGATCAGGTTAGGTAGTTTGTTCTACTAAAACTCTTGAACCAAACAATTTGTGTCAGTTGTTCTCCTATTGTACAATAGACAGTTAAGAAATAAAAAAATAATTTAAAATGTGTTTATGTTTTTATTCTTACCGAAGACAGTAGACGTCCTCTTGGTAGTGACATTCGGCACTGAAGCTCTCTTGTCTTCGCGGTCCGGACTTTTGCGAGATTTGAGCGAATCTCGCCGTCTGAAACAATTGTGTTGAATTAGTAAAAAAATAATATAATAATGTTAGGCAAAAATAAAAGAGACATGAAGTTAAACAAAATATGCGTTATAATCACGCAATACGGCCTTCGGTCAGCATAATACTGCGACCCTATGCGAAACAGAGCCGAAGTGGTAACTAAGAGAGCTTTCTTTAAAAAAACATAAACAAAAATAAGTCGAATTGAGAACCTCCACCTTTTTCGTCGGTTAATAAAAAGAAGCGTATAAAATGGCAACATTTTGGACAGATTTTTCAGTAATAATACGATGTTGTGGCCTACCTCAAGGGTGCAGGCGAGGGCGGCGTGTCGGACTCGACGGCGACGCTGACGGAGCGAGACTCGTACGCGCGGCGCCGCTCCGCTATCGACGCAGCCCCGCCACTGATACATACAAACAAAATTATTAATTTTAATTATATATTCAACAAAATAAAAACAGGCCAAGAGCTGATAAAACTTTTTTCCCACTTCAGTTTTCGTACCAAATTCAGCTCTCTAGTGCTAACGGTCACTGAGATTAAACGAGGACGGACGAACGAACAGACATGGCGAAACTATAAGTGTGCCCAGTTTACTATGGAACCCTGAAAGTAACATTATGGAAAGCACTAGATGTTTTCCCGCAGTACCGAGATAGAATATAGCCTATGTTACTCGGACTATGTTATGCTGCTCAGGTATAGACTATCCCCGAGTAACATAAAGTAGCTTTCCAATATTGAAAAGCTTTAGGGTTGACCCTAAGCAAAAATAATTATAAAGCATTTAATTGATTTATGACCGAGTTTGCCAAAAACCAAAAAATATCTTACTAATATTAGATTATAAATGTGAAAGTTTATGAGAATGTATGGATGTATGTTTTCTTTCACGCCAAAGCGGCTGGACCGATTTGGTTGAAATTTGGTATGTAGATAGTGTACCCTGGATTAACACAGACTACTTTTTATCAACACACCACGCAGGCGAAGCCGCGGGCGGATGCTAGTTACTTTAATAAACTTACTCAGTAGTCTCGAACATCTTCCTACGCTCAGCTGTGCTCGGAGTCTTGGGCCGGTAGCCGGAGTCTGAGGAATTCACCTCCTCTTCCAAACTTGTATCAGACTTGCCGTTCGTGTATTCTTCTGTGGGAAGAATATGTGGTAAATGTCAACGTTTATGTAATTAAATAATGTTTTTTCGTGACAAGTTTGTATATCACTGTTTTTTTTAAAGACATAATTTTGTGAAAAGGACTAATTTAATTAAACAATTTCAAAATCAATAAATCAATACATAGTATAAAACAAAGTCGCTTTCGCTGTATGTCCGTATGTATGCTTAGATCTTTAAAACTACGCAACGGATTTTGATGCGGTTTTTTTTAATAGATAGAGTGATTCTTAAGGAAGGTTTGTACGTATAATAAATGCATAATATAGTAGAGAAATACTGATAAATTTAAAGGTTTCTAATGTGATGTCGTAAATAAGCACGTTTTTTTGCGCTTATATTGCAAACGCTGGCTGAACCCTACGAGATAGACCAAAATAATGTACTACAGTATTGTTCACCTTAAAAAGTTCAACAAAAAAGTCCGCGATGGTATATGTCTATCTCTTAGGGATAACCCAGCATAACCATTTTTATTCTTTACTAAAAAATGGTTATTTACGAAGTGATTTTAAACAATACAGCATTAATCCTTATCCAATTAAGTACCTTAAATAAATTGTGCATTTATTATAGATCAATATGCTTTTTACAGCATGTAATTTAAGTGAATATTACCGAAGATATTACAAATTTAAAATGCAGGGTCGTAGTTGTTTGCGCCGGGCGGCGCGTGCCTATAAATAGCGCGTCGATGGCCGCGCTTCGCCTTATAGGTACATTTTGCATTACTCAAATTTTTACTCAAAATTACTTATTGCTGTAGTAGGTATATTTTGCATTGCACCCGTGCGAAGCCGGGGCGGGTCGCTAGTCACTTATAAAACTAACTATTGGACTTTAATCAGATGTGCGTAGTCATTTGACCCTTAGTACCTTTATACATAAATCTTAGACTTAAGTTTATTTCATTGACTTTGTGGTGGTTTAAGCCTAATAATGAAGCCAGTACTCTTTTTGCGTGGTCTCGAACAAAGTTAATGGACTAAACTTAGCACTTAAGCCGGTACTTTTAAGTCCACTTTTTATAATTAAGTGTTAGTAGTTCTCAGTACCTTTATTAGGTGCGATTTCGACATCGCTGGTCGGCGACAGAGACTTGTCTTTCTCTTCGCTGCCGTCCTTAGCGGGAGGCGTGGATGTCGCCGTCGGGGTGGTCGCTTGACCCGACACGGGAGAAGTCGCTGTAAAACAATCTTATTATTATAATATCGCTATATTTTTTTCGGCTGATATAGCAGGCTCTCGCTAAACTTTATGACAGCACAAATATCTCATGAGTCATTCCGGAGATTTTTTTTATCTTCTAGTGGCGGAGCTGTGCACGGAAGTTAGTTACAAACCGCCACTGAGCTTGGCGAGAACTATACTGTGCATTGAAACGGGATGTATCGTAACTAATCAAGAAAACTTCGTTTATTATTAGGCATAGAACTTGCGGGTCTAGAACAGCTGAACCGATATACATAAAGATAGATGGGAACATAGAGACAAGAGTGCGAAAATTCACTTAAATTCTAAAGAACGTTTTCACGGCCGATACACGTCCACTACGGAACAACGGCTTACCCCAAGCTGTGGGGATTTGTCCATACCCCGCTGGTCATAAGTGCCGGTGATGCTAAAAAACATATTTTTATAAGAATAACTGACCTGAATCAGACTTAGGCAGTCCCGGCACGGCTGGCACGGAGAACACCTTATCGAACGAAAAGTCTTCGTTGCCGGTAGCCGCTGAGAACGGCTTCGGTCCAAGGCGAGGCTAAAGAACAGAATATTCATTAAACTACAGTTTAAGAGGTTATTAAAATATCTTAATAGAATAATAAATAAATAATTGATAAAAAAGAACAACAAAAAAATAACTCAAAGGTATTCAAGCAATTTCAATATAATAATAAACTCAGGATATCTTCACACACATACACAAAATTAATTCTGACTTAGTTTTTTCTGCTTGGTGGTTAATGGACACTGGAGAAGCGTTCAAATGCATACTAAAATAAATTAAAAACAAAAAGTTTATTAAATATATTTGATAGAACTTCAGAGAAAGATGGGTGTGGTTTGGAACTGATATGTGCAAATTAAAACCTAAGACCCAATTTCACCGACATCATAAACGTCTGTTTTTCTTAAACAACCGTTTACTTTGAAAATTGAAATTGAATCATAATAAACAATTCTTTTAAGAAAAATTACGTTTAAGTTGTTTCTGACCTTGGGCTTAAGAAGCCTACGTTATGAAACCACACTATGACCAAAATAACTTGGCGAGTCTGAAGCTGGCCGATTATTTATGCAGTAGACAAGTTCCTAAAAACTGCTCAGACTAAAACGCTAACTTCACACTCGTTGAGTAATTTCGCATGTACTGTGCTGCACACTCTATACTCCATTTATTTAACTAAATATAAACAACCTTGATACAACTTTTTATTTAAAAACTCTTACACTCTCTTAAGGTTAGCTGTATGTAAGAGAACCCAACACTGGGTTAAGCTCGCCGTTGTGCATAATCTCTCTGTTATCTGTATCTCAAAATGTGTTTATGTGTGCAATAAAGAATAAACTAAAAATAAAATGCTGCTAAAAATCAAAACTAAATACAGTAATAATGAATATACAATTGAACCATTACTTTAACCTGTAACCAGTGTAAAAAGCTATATCAAGATTATTTACCTTTATTTAAATACCTAACCAAGAGGAGTACCTATACATACATCCTACTAATATTATAAACGCGAAAGTTTGTATGTGTGGATGTGTGGATGTATGGATGTATGGATGTTTGTTACTCTTTCACGCAAAAACTACTGAATGGATTTTAATGAAACTTTACAATAATATAGCTTATACATCAGAATAACACATAGGCTACAATTTGTAAACATATTGTTCGAAATACTAAACCTGCGCAGACGAAGTCGCGGGCACCAGCTAGTACTACGGTAAATAAAACCTCACACTCACACAAATACACCAATCTACACTTCAAACCACAAACCTCATGTACCTTATAACCCGACCCAGGTACGGTGGTGGTCCTGGGTTTAGGTTTAGGGGCTTCAGAATGTTCATCGGTAGACCCAGGCTCGGATATCGAAGACCTAGGCATGGGTTTCGGTACCTGTACAGGTACGCCATTGATCAAACTGTTGCTTCTTGACAAAGAAGACTCGGTAGACTCAGTACTGTCAGTTTTCTCGATGGTCTTTTCAGTCTTCTCGTCGGTCTTTTCGCTGGTCTTTTGCGGAATGACGTCAGGCTCGTTCTTCTCTGATTCAGGATCAATTTTCTTCTCGTGACAGTTGTCGTGGCCGTTATCTGTGATCTTTTTGTGAAAGCCATTTGTTTCTTTCTGATAGTCCACTTTGTTTGGTTTCTGTCTTTCCATTCCTTTTATCAGGTCTTTTACGTTAACGAAGTCGATTCTGTCTTCGTCTTTCGGCTCTTGTGGCACTTGAGGCTTTGTAACCGGTTTTACGGTTTCTTCGATTTGGACTGGTGTTGGTTTTTTCGAGTCTGTCTTTTTCGGCGGAGGCATTGCCAATATGGCCTTAGCCATCTCTTCTAAATTGCCTCGATGAATCTAAAAGGAGAATTTCTAATAAATTAACTTACAAATAAATTAGATTGAATAAAAAAAATAAAACTTAAAGTACTCACTTTCCCCATGTACACCCGCAATGTTAAATAATACAAGCACCACACAAAATAACTAAATAAAATAACACCAATAATCACTGAATAACAAGCTTCTAAACTCACCTTGTTCTACAATAATAAATAAAAACTTCAACCACTCATTCACGTCACTATAATTACAAAAATAAACAAAAACCATGGGTTAATATTCCATGTAAACCATAAAAAGAAAACGCAACACAAAATAGCTAATGCTATAAAAAAAACTCAATTAAAAATAAAACATGCAGAGAAAAATAATATCTACCACAACTAAAACTATTTTACTATAGTACGCGCCAATTAAACTTGTAATAAAGGTCATTCAACCGCCCTGCCGTCAGGGGCGCATCACCTGTCCGCCATTTTGTAACAATGTCCTTCCGTCATTCCGAATTTGGAATGCGCTTGTCTGCCCATATTTGAACTAAAAACGACTGATCATAATTTTGACCAAAGGTTTGTAATTCTTTGCGACAAGGACGCCTCTTACCACGATACACTTGTATTGATCGTGTTAGCGACACTGTTCATACATTTTTTTCGTATCGTTTTGAAATATTGGGATACCTTAGTAGAAGGAGGTGAACGAACTTTATTGCACGCTTATTTGGCGCGTACTATAATCAAGTTCTAATAGGTCAGGCTTAGGGTCAATCCCCACTGAAAGAGCAGCGGCCGGCAACGGCTGTAAATGCAAGTGATTGAGCGCACCGCACTCTTACATTGTCCGTGCTCTTACGGCCGCTGCCGGCCGCTGCTCTTTCAGTGGGAATTGACCCTTATTAGCGACTTCTTTGAGTTTACAATTTACAATCGTTTTCAGTTAGTAACCTGAATTTTCAAAAAAAAATCTTAACATACTTTGTATTCTAGCTATCCAGATTTCGGATCTACGTTATCCTTAACAAATTGAATTTTCTTCTTATACTAACTATTCTGACTGAATCTGGACAACTAAAACAGGTCATAACCAGGCCTCTGATTCTATATACCATGATACTCTTATGGTGAAATTCCACGATTCGTGCGAATATTTGTAAAATGTCGGCGAAATTGCAGACATGCACAAGCATGAAATCGCAACTTATTTTTACACAATTTTGGTGGAATCTCGGCATTAGTTGGGCTCTGAATAACTATAATGTTCTTATTGTTCACATTTAATTTTATTCCTATATCTGAAAAAACTATGCAATGTTTTTTTATTATTTAAAGCTGAGGTTGTCTCAGAACATCTCTGGCTATTTTTTATAGCTTATAGCTTCCCCAATAAATAGGTTATCACGGCAAACAAGACGAATCTTATCCCCAGGATCGTGAGTAAATCACATCAAAAATTTAATATCCTCATGCAACTATTCAATTCTAATCTCATACAAAAAGCAATCCTAGCTAAAATCAAAATATACATGAAAAAAATCACACCCACTGACTGAAAACATAACATAACAAACGGGTGTAAAAAGACTCACGAAATATTTATATTACATCTGTGCATAATATTTCAAGATGACAAGATCTTTATGTAAGACAAGACATGAATATTACTTTGCTATTGAGATAAAACAATAAAGTCTGTCTTGCCCATAGCGGAGTAGGGCATAAAATCACATCTAAGGATCTTTTTACACCCGCAGCACTAACAGACTATGTACTTTAGCATAGTATGGACCTACCTGAGTGCCATTGTTGGCGTCCGGGTGCAAAGAAATGTTAGGCACGGGGTGATCCTGGTTGTCCAACCACATGGGGGCACTGAGGTACGTCACTGAACCGGATGTATCCGGATATAAGTCTGCGTGGTAGTCACGGTAACTCTGTAGGAAAAGATGTTGAATACCACCAGTAAGTCAGTATGAAAATATGTGATTGATTTGTCGCAAGACTATGATAGAGTCATTTCGACTCCCATATCGGACTGCGAAGTCAGTCTTGTGACCTTGTGACTTTTGAAACTTTCGAAACGCATTCTGAGAAGAATAAAAAAAAATGGTACTTGTACAAACTGCTTTTCGAAAATTTTATTTATAAGACAGTTTCAAAGTAATTTGAAAAAGAAACACTTCTAGCTTTTTCCACTTTCAGGAAACCAATGGCATTGAGTTTCAACTTTCGTGTTAATATCGTGATATTTTTTTGTTACAGGTACACATTGGATGCGTCAAGCTAAAGATCGTACACATACTAGGACGTATCTAAAATGAATGTTATTTCCAAGAGTGAAGCGTATTCATATATCTATAACATTACAAAACTTAGACCAACATGTTCCCTATAAGTAAACTAAAGTGTAACATACCTTTCTCGGCACTTGGTACATGATAGGCACGACGGAGGAGCCAGCAAGTTGCAGCACGCGGTTAACTTCGCCTTCCATTACACGCAGAGCTCGCTTCGGTACTAAGCATGCACCTTTAGTTTGTTCACCTAGAGTATTGAAATAACAAATATGTGAATTTTACAAGATTTACGGTGATATTTTTAGAATGAGGTCCTTGTATTTCAAAATAATACGTGTTTGCAAGCATGAAATTCCATTTCTGTTCATAAAATTGACAGTTTGGTAGACAAGTAGCTTAAGTATAATATATTTCATGTGTGAAGTGTAAAACTCCAGTCAAATTAGTATTAAATGACAAAAGTAAAGGTATCAGTTAAACTACAAGCTTGGATATCACAGTGCAGACTGTAGTACTAAGGATGTATCAAGATATTTGCAAGTTTGTATCATTTATTCTGAGATTTTGTACTTAGCATACAAAATTCAACTTACCCGAATGTCTAAGGCCCTCGATAAGATAAGGTTCCCTATCAGTTAGCTCCATATACAGTATGGTTGTATCTCCCTTGCCGGCTAAGAACAGCATGTTGGTATCAGGATCGAAGAGAGGCATCAGGATACCAGTAGAACAGTCCAGTTCCAATGTCTTCTGAGTTTGGGAGAGGTTGCGAACATCGCGGATCATTATCTGACGGAGACGGGCTGAATCGAATCCTGGTAAAGACATTGTATAGTGAAACATGTGTAAATTTGTGTATATTGCTCTATGTTTGAACTCTTTTGTGATATTAAAAAAACTGAAAAAAAAATGTAGCAAGAGCTAATTTGTAAGTCAAAAAGTCAATAAATAAAGAAATATTTTATTGCACATCTAACCTATGCAAAAATGGAACTTCAAGTTTCAGAAAAACTTCCCCAAAAATAAAGACAGCTTCCCATTTTGTTAAGAAAAATAATAGTTTAGCCCTAGCACTAAAGGCTTTTTAAAACCATATTTCAAAATAATCTGGATCTCAGTTACAGAGTAAATTATAATTAAAGTTTTAATATCCTTACCAGTAGTGAGGATCCTGTCCTGGTCTCCCAGCCACACAATCCTGCTGTCCTTTATGTTCTGATGGCTGTTGGCCACGTCAGCCACCGCGGTGGAGGCCCGAGGGTCTATGATGCGCACTTTCTTGTCTTTGCAGGACGTCGCTAGCAGCTTGCCATCCTTCTTCCAAGATGTTGACTGTATGACCTCGGAGTGGTCTCTGTTCACTGTAGGAAGATTATTGATATATGATTTTAACTAATTGGTTGAATAAAACACCGTAGTTACATGATCAAAGCGGAGGATTCATTAGTAGGTAATCCTTAGATTTATCAAAATTCTAGGATACTTTTTCAGGTACAATTCAAAGTTATCATTTAATAAACTCTAAGTTTCAATTCTATCCCATTTGCAACCTACTTGGTTCAAGTTTAAATAAATAATATAACCATGAAAAACTGTTTTTGTAAAAAAAAACTATAATAATAACTTCCTAGAATTACTACGATGATATACTACGGATGATATCTTTAGCAAACTTAGACTAAATATAGTTATTTACAGTTCTAAAGCACTTACCAAAAGCCTCCTTCTGCTTGGTAAGGTCCCACAGCGCGAGCTCATGGCCCGAAGCCACATGTATCAAGCCATCAGCCACGGGGTGGAAGCCCACGTTCTCGACGCGGCGCTGCTTCTGTGACAGCGTGCATTCGGGAGTCGAGAGTGACTCCTTCAAGCCTTCAGGCGGGATATGCCAGATTTTTACCTAGAAATAAGTATTTTGATTGCTAAGTTTATGTAGCACGGTTGGTTGAAATAAAGCTAGCGCGGACCTAGAATAAGAAAGGGTTTAGAAAGTCCAAAGAAAATCTTACATTTTACGCAGTAATGGGACATAAACAGATGTTAAAAGATGCAAAAACTAAGATTTAAGATTACTATTTTATTAATTCCCCCCGAAATCCCCTAGAGTATAAGAAATGGCAAAATTGTATGTGAATAAATCCTACTTAATATTATCAAAGTTTCAGCTTGTAAGGATTGTTCTTCTTATAGGTACAAACTACTGTATGAATTTTGATAAAACTTAGCAGTAATGTAGATTACAATCAGAATAATTGTGGGTGGAATTCAGTAAGTGAAATCGCTGACGGAAGCTAGTAATAATATGCCCTGAACATGTACTATCTGAGAAAATTGCTATTTCTTTCAAGGAAAACAGGTGAGACTGTATTACAAAAAATATAACATTTTGCTGTCTGCCACTGTACCATGCAGACCTATTTCAGTCTGAAGACTTTCTAAATAATTAATTAATTCCAATTTTAATTAGCATATATCGTGTACGCGAACGTGTAGGTAATTAGAAATAATTACCATGAACATAATATTAATCTCTGTGTTTATGTTTGTAATTGGTTTTCCTATGAATAAATAATCAGTTTATGACTCATCCAATCAATAAAGCATTTGTTTTTACACAATGCAAACTTAATGTTTAGTAGGAAGTAGGTATATCAAGATTTGACTTGATCTAGCTATACTACAATTTTAATATTATAAAGCTGAAGAATTCCTTAGTTTACTTGGACGCTCTTATCTCAGGAACTACTGGTTCGATTTGAAAAATTCTTGGAGTGTCAAACAGACAGTTTATCGAGTAAGACTATAGGCTAATTTTTATCCGGGACTGTGAAGTACTTCCTACGGAGCCCGGTCGAAACCGCTGGCGGAAGCTAGTTATATTTATAGGGGCCAAGCAAGCAGACACTTCGCCGTTTTGATTCCAAGTTGTATTGGTTTGGAATACCATAGGCTACACATTCCACAGTATATATAATTAATGATAAAATATTTAACTTAGCCATTTGAAGTTAAAGAGAGCATCTAGGTGACTTTAGGTAATCGTTAATTAAGAGGGCCACATAATGCAGGAAAACATTACTACCTCAGTACTGAAGATATCTGGTTTTATGAGGAAAGAGTTAATTGATCCGATTTGTAGCAGGAAAAGGAATAATATTCAATTAAATAACTTTATTTCTCACTTACAATATCTGGATCATACAAGTCTATGCTAACATTATAAAGCTGTGTTTGTTTAAACACTTTAATCTCAGGAACCATGGGTACAATTTGAATAGTTATTTCAGTGTTAGATAGCCCATTTTTTGAGGAAGGCTATAGGGTACTTATTATCCGGGTGCGCAAAGTATGTCCTACAGAAAGTATCTCATAATTGGCTCTCCTGTTGTTGCTTGCTTAGAAGAAAATGTTTGAATGTCCTAACTCCTATGTATGTATGACAATAGGTCCTAGGCTAGAAATATTAAATGACTAGCTTCCGCCCGCGGTTCATCAGTGTCCTGGTTGATCGCCTTCCAGCACACGGATAAAAAGTAGGCTATATGATATATAAGCTATATTTCATCAAAATCCAACCAATAGTTTTTAATTTCTGTTTTAGTTATGAACATACAAACTTTTTCATTTATAATGTTAGCAGAAAGTAGGATGATGATGACTGTTATGTTTGCACCTCCTTTGTGATTTGTTTTGTTAGATGTCAAGAATAATATTTTGTAATGTTGGTATTCGAAATAAAACAGTTTTGCTTTCTGATCTCGACCACGTTGTATCTTTTATTGGCGACTGCGGAAAATAAGTTAGATTTCGGTGAAAATGACGGCAAATATAACGAATATAGTGTTTCCCGGGCAGTTTAACCCAAAAACTGATAAGTGGTGTGATTATAAAGAACAGTTATTGTGCGCGCTGGATGCGGCGGGTTACGACAAACATAACCTAGACAAAGGACGATCGCTGTTTCTTTCTCAGTGCGGAAAAGAAACTTTTGCGTTAATTGCATCACTTCTTGTTCCAAAACGTCCAACAGAAGTGCCGTTGGCGGACATTTTTACGGTTTTGGATCAGTTTTATGAACCCGAGGTTAACGAAATTTTGCAAGCGGGAAAATTTTATAAACGTCAACAAGTGCAAGGTGAAAGCGTGCAAGACTTTGTGGCGGCTATAAGTCTGCTTGGTGCAAATTGCAATTTCATAGACTTAAAACGCCAGTTGAGAGACCGACTAGTACTGGGGGTGCGGGACGATCGCTTGCGACGCGACTTATTGAAAAGAAAGACTTGACCTACGAGGTCGCGTTACAAATGTGTCTGGACTATCAAGTGACGTTCCCTGATTTGTACCCTGCGTGTGTGGCTAGTGAGTCTAAGCAAACTCCGTCTAGTGTCACAGAGGCTGAGCCGATGGATATTGGTATTGTTAAATCGAACGAGTGTCGGCGGTGCGTACGTGCACACCGGCCGGGGGAGCGCTGTCCGTTTGTTAAGGCGAAATGTTTCTACTGCAAGAAGTTTGGGCACATTGCGGCGGCCTGCTCCAAAGCCAGGTCGGGAACACCAGGTCGACGATATGAGAGAAGCCAACGCGAGTAACACTTCGATTGAGAAGATGATGGGCGTATATGTCTGTGTAGAAAATTACTCACCACCTATTACCACAGACGTTATGATAGACGGCGTTCAAATATCTATGGAAGTGGACTCGGGTGCATCTCGGACCATTATGTCGGAAGCGACATACAAGAGGCTTTGGTCGACGCCCCCTTCCCTCCGGGCTACCAATCTAAAGCTTGTGACATGGACTCAAGACCCTTTGAAAGTATTAGGGCTAGCAGATGTGCGTGTTGTGCTAGCTAATAAGGAAGCACAATGTGAACTGGTTGTAGTATCCGGGAATGGACCAAATCTGCTGGGAAGGAACTGGTTCCATGCACTAGGCCTTCAGGTATCAGGTTTGTGCTGGACTGAAGAGGAGATAGAACCATACAGAAGAGACTTTCCTGAACTATTTAGAAGGCCTTGGCGAGTACAAAGGTCCTGAGGTAAAACTTCACGTACGGCGCGAAGCTACGCCCCGTTTCTTAAAGGCTCGCGTTGTGCCCTACCCGCTTAGAGAAAAAGTAATTAGACAATTGAACGAGATGGTGAAGGCGGGTGTACTGACACCTGTTCGTTATTCTGAGTGGGCGACGCCAATCACGCCGGTAATAAAACAGGACACAACAATACGTATATGTGGCGATTATCGTGCCACGGTGAACGCCGCTATAGATACAGACATCTATCCGCTACCGACGTCTGTGGAAGCGTTTGTAAGACTCAGTGGCGGCAGAATATTTAGTAAGCTGGACTTGAAAAACGCGTACACACAATTGAAGGTAGACGACGAGACAGCGATGATGCTCACGCTGAACACTCCGATCGGCCTAATGAAAGTGAATCGCTTGCCATTTGGTGTGAGCGCGGCGCCAGCAATTTTTCAACGCCTAATGTCAACAGCGTTAGCGGGTATGGATGGAGTGGCGTGTCTGTTAGATGACATTGCTGTCACTGGAGTCACGATGGATGAACACAACCGGAGACTTAGAGAAGTGCTGAACAAGCTGCAACAGATGGGACTCCGCCTGAACGTAAGGAAATGTGTGTTCGCTGCGAACAGCATTACATTCCTGGGACACATGATTGATGCAGAAGGACTTCACCCAGCACCAGCGAAAGTCAAAGAGATTCAAGAAAAGTCAGCCCCAACGAACAGAGAGACCTTACGTGCCTTCCTGGGCTTATATAATTTCTATGAAAAGTTCTTGCCTGACAAGAGCACGGTGTTGGAACCACTATATCGACTTTTAGAATCAAAAAGACCTTGGAGGTGGGGTGAGAAGGAACAAGAAGCATTTGTGGAGGCGAAGCGATTACTCGCTTCAGAGCGAACATTGGTAGGCTATGATTTGCAAAAAGAACTACTTCTCATTTGTGATTCATCGGAATATGGTCTCGGAGCGATTATTGCTCACGTCATGGACGACGGCTCTGAGAGGCCGGTGATGATGGCCTCACGGACACTTCAGCCGCATGAGAGACGATATGGGCAGATTGATAAAGAGGCCCTGGCCATTATATTTGGAGTGACTAAGTTTCACGAATTCTTGGCGGGTCGCAGATTTTCTATTGTGACAGATCATAAGCCGTTGGTGGGTTTATTTAACCCTGCGAAACCAATTCCAGACCAGATTTCACCGAGAATGTTGCGCTGGTCATTGAAACTGTCCAGTTATAATTACAGCATTAAATACAGGCCTGGTAAATTAATCGGCAACGCGGACGCATTGAGCCGGTGGACTGCTCCGGACACGTCGAGCGTGCAGGAGGAGGTGCTGCGCGACGTGCTGCTGCTGGAGGAGCAGCCGAGTGGCTGGGAGCTGGATGCTAGTAAGATAGCCGCGGAGACCAATAGAGATTTAGTATTACAAAAAGTAATGTTTCATGTATTGCACGGATGGCCGCGAAGGAACATGGACCCGAGCCTACAAGCTTATTGGACACGGAGAGAGGCTCTTTCACATAATAAAGGTTGTTTATTGTGGAGCAACAGAGTCATAATACCTACGTCCTTACAGGACAAAGTGTTAAAGTTGTTACATGACCCTCATGCGGGCATTGTCCAAACAAAAGCGTATGCAAGAGGTTACGTGTGGTGGGTCGACATGGATCGGCAGATTGAGAGAGTGGTGGCCAACTGTCAGCAATGTCAGCTTGTAAGAAATAACCCACCAAAAGATCCGCAGACATGGATAGTTCCAGAGAAGCCGTGGAGCCGTGTGCATGTGGATTTCGCGGGGCCCTTTCAGGGAAAAACTTTTTTTAGTACTAGTAGACAGCTACAGCAAATGGTTTGAGGCTGAAATCGTACCAGGAATGAATAGTAGTACGGTGATAGCTGTTCTAAGGAAAATTTTCTCATCACAAGGGCTGCCCGAAGTTTTGGTGTCTGATAATGGACGTGCATTCACCTCGGATGAATTTAATAATTTTCTGAAAAGGAATGGTATTAAGCATTTGTATTCACCGCCCTATCACCCAGAGACTAACGGGCAAATTGAACGCACGATTCAAACATTTAAAAATAAAATGAAGAAGTTAGGGAATTTGGACATGCAGTGGCAAGAGAGACTGTGCAAAGTTTTATATTATTTACGGACGTTACCAAATAGTTCCACGAACAAGACACCTGCCGAGCTACTGAATGGGCGAAGATACAGGACGGCCGTGTCGAGCCTACATCCCGACTCGATGCCGAGCCGCACCGAGCAGCAACTGGAGGCGGCGGCGCAGCGCACGACGCGGACTTTACGCTGCTGCAGCCCGTGCTAATACGCATGTACGGGCCCGGGAACAAGTGGTGCCGGGCCACCGTGGAGACGGTAGAGGGTCCGACCACTTATTTGGTAAGGACGGAAGATGGCGAGCTGCATCGGCGACATGCAGATCAAATACTGGCCAGATCGCAAGACACGTCTGATAAGGGTTCACCTGTCATTGACAGCCAGCCAGGCAACGAGACGGATTCTGAACTATCACAGGATCCGCCGATTGTGATTCCACCGCCCGAATTATGGCCGGATGTTGTAGGAATTCCTAATGATTAAGTTAATTTATGTTAGAAGTAGATTTTATTTGTAATTGAATTAATTAGTCTTTACCAATCATTATGAGGGAAAGGTATGTTATGTTTGCACCTCCTTTGTGATTTGTTTTGTTAGATGTCAAGAATAATATTTTGTAATGTTGGTATTCGAAATAAAACAGTTTTGCTTTCTGATCTCGACCACGTTGTATCTTTTAATGACAATAACAACTCAGATATTAATTTTTCATTTTTTGGACTCTGTTTTTAATCTAACTATATTAAAAGGAACATGTAGCTCATAGCTGTTACTAGTACAGACTACAGACCAATCCTGTGAGTCACCACAATCTTAGAACAAAATGTGAGTGAAATAACATGACATTTATTTATCTTGTTGCAAGTTTCAAGTGATAAGTACGAGTTTTTATCTACTCACATTGTTGCTATTATCACTTTTTACAAATACCCTTTCACTGTGTTACTGGTTACAATGATAATATTAGTAGAACAAATAATAGTAATGTAGTTCAACTCCAATTGATGACAGCTGCATTACTCACTTAACTTAATTATGAATTAAAATAGAGTTTAAAATAAATTATTATAAAAACTATTTGATCTCATAATATTAGTTTTATGTATGATATGGCCTCATATAATAAATGGAATTAGTATGTAATTGTAAAAGTAAATGAATAAAAATGTTATTCCTGAGATTACTTAAGACCTAGCTGACTAACTTAGAACTTAATTCTGAAGATAGGTACTTCAGAATGAAGTTCTAAGATTACTTATCTAAAGAATTAAATGCTATGTATTGTGCTATGTCTCAGAATATTCAATTAACACATATTTGTACTAAAATTCTAACATAACAATTGTTTCTAGCTCAACAAATAAAACAAATATGCGGCTAACATACAAAATTCCATATATCTGTGTTCTCCAGAATTATAATAATTATTCTGCTTACTCTCATTTGGTATAAGCATGATAGTCTAGTATTTGAAGTTTAACCACATTAAAAGAAATCTTCAAGTCATAATAGCTAAAATATTGCCGTTGGAAAGTCAAAATCTAGTTTGCACACTTGAGTGAGTAAAGAGGTCTATGATAATATGTGCACATAGACAGTGCAGATTTATCATTTGGAGCCAAAATAAGATTAAATATTTTGTATTGGGACTCATTTTCAGGATTTGTATGGGCCTAAATTATTTAAATTTAAATATAAAACATTTTTTTTTCTTCATTATTACTGCCATTGAAAATATGAAATTGTGCTTATTGAATGATTATCTTAATGTGTACACTGACTGTACAGCAATTTAAGTGGGGAGATACTAATTCACAAAATGGTGAGTAGGATAGACAGTTATAATATAAAAAAATGTAACATTCAAAGTATTATATACCTTTAAAAAAAATATTTTCTGATCACAATATACTTAAAGCAATTTTGGGAGTAATAATAATGATATTTTTTTATTAAATGCAAATTATCTTAATAATCAATGACTTACCAAGGAATCCTGTGATCCTGTCAGTAGCAATCCATCATGGAATGGTGAGAACTCCATATCTGTTATGGTGTCGGAGTGTGCATGAAGCAGAGGCATTGTCTTGCTCTTCCTCCCACAGTCGTCTAACGGCAGCACAGCCATGCTTGACCCCACATGCTCCCAGTTAAACGCCATGAACGCCGCAGACGCACAAATGTTATTCCCATATGTCTGATATGATCCAACACAAATGTCCCGAATGCATGCCTCCGGCTTAGGCACGATTGGTGCCGCATTTTTATACTTAGAGGCTTTGAAACGCCAAGCCATGATTATCCACTTTTTTAAAAAAGTTTCTCAGTCTTTTCAATTTGGAATGTATGAAGAAGTGTGTAAATCTGAAACAATTTTCACCAACTTAAAATTTTTAAAGTACCTCTTATTGCTCATAAACGAATTTAACACTGCATTACGGTATTTTTAACCAACAATAAACATTAAACATACCCTAATTGCATTTCTAATTAGAAAAAATCAGGCTAGAGGCATAGGCGCAGTATTTCTTTGTACCATAATCACATAGAAGAATTGTAACAGAAACTTAGTATTATATATAAAAAACAGATAGTTTATCTACATATACAACAAAGTTGTAACAGAACACCTTAAATACCTGTATGGAAAAATACAAAATACCATAAAAACACCTTTTGTTTTGAATAACTCGGCCGGCTGTCGCACCGGAAACGCTTTCAACTAGTTATAATCCTGAGTTTTGTGGGGCAATTAAGTTTTATGTTGTTTTCTTTACAATAAAAAATATAATTTTTAATCAACCACTCACCTTATCTGGTAAAAATTACTCAGAAATTCTGATTTCCGCTAGACACTCCCCCTAAACGTCGGCCATTTCAAAGCTGTGATTTCAAAGCGACATTAGAGTGGATCGATAAATAATATAAACACTATAGTCGATGCCGTGCGTTGACATTTCAAGAGGTAAGCGAAATTAATTCGATTTAGAGTTGTGAATCACTTTCTTATTTTCAGATTATTCAAAATCAATAATTTCTAATGAAAAAAGTTATGAATGAAACTATCGAAAAGTTTTGGTACGTATTTCCTTAAATTATTTTGGTCTTAGTCGATTTTTTAAATTGAATTTAGTAATTTCTGCTACAGCACTTATGTTTCGCGTTCCGCTTCTTGCAGAATCTTTCGGATACAATTTGTAAAAACATTTGCACTCACTTTATTGACAAGGCGCAAGTTTAAAATTCTATTTTTATATTTATTTTATTGTTGCATTTAGTTATGTACTCAATTACTAATGGAAAGTAAGTTCAAATCGCTACAGTCAGATCACTCTGTGATGACACATTACAGTTAAAAAATATCTACCCCTTCTAGGTATTTTTATTTTTGTAGGCTTTTTTAAAAAGAGTATTCAAAGGCTTTTGCGTGTAATTTGGAAAGGTGAACTAGTCAAGTAAGTAAAATACACAACTTTATATCCAAAGTGATCATTTATTATAATCAGAGTATTACAATAATTCAATTTCTTTGGTGAGGATTAATTTCAATATATTTATAATCAATGTAATATGGGAAACATTTATTCAATTACATATTTCAGATCCAATAATAGTGCAACCAGCCACAAACCAACTTTAAACTGTATTAGATGAATTCAACATTACAAATAAGCATAAAACATATGCAATTTATAACACAGGTAAAAATATATTTAAAATTAGCGTTGTCAACTTGGCAAGTGTGGCCGACAAAAATAAACTTTATATTGCACAAAATTACGAACAACATGAAATATTTAACTATAATAATAACATTCTTTGAAAACCACGTATATGTGCATTATATGGTTAGTGTGATGTTAGGTATAAAAAATGTTTTAACATATAAAATTCCACAATAGGCACCTACAACAAAAAATAATAAATATTATTTTTTAACACTAAGTTAAAATTAACAATTTACTAAAACACTATTATGTAGCTTAAGTATATTGTAGCAAAATTAACATATATATAATGATAAATGGATCCATAATAAAAATAAGTTTTTTAAAGAAACTATTCATGTTTCAATGAGATCACATTACCATTCTTCCCTACCACCATTACCATAAGAACGACCTGTTACTAATAGTAGACATCCTAGTGAACTTACTATGAGGAATGTAATAAAAATATCCCTTACACCTATTAACGTTTTCAATTTTATCTGTTAAGGTTTAGTTGAATCACGAAATGCCTGTCTAGAGAATTTAAATTGAAGTAACGACAACGTTAGTCACAAATTCTTGCATGATGAGTATATTAGTTCTTAACAGAATTGCAGCTGCCTATTGAACATTTACAGTAGTAAAAACAAAAACGAAATCGTGCCTTGACTTCAGTTTCATCCAAAAATGCATATGACCTGCATAAAAAACAGTCTCCAATTCTGTAATTCCTGCGATTACCTTCAGTTCGTACTTTTACTATTTTAAGTGTACACTAATGCTATTCAATTGTCTACAAAATAGTATTTCAGTAATATTAACCTACATTATCTAGTTAACCATTCCGAAGTCAATCTGTTAAACCCATAGATATTTGTAAAAATGCGCTAAAATAGTCTTAGTAAAAAATAATACTTCATAAGTACAAGCAAAATACTGGTTAAATAATGTTACTGTAGGTTCATTTACTGCTATTCGTAATCTATAAATGTCATTAATGGCGAATTATTACAAACAAACCTACAAAGAAATTCTGAATCATAAAACATCAAATATTCGTTTTACAACATTTTTACAAATCATCAAGGGTAACACTAAAGTTTACAATAGTAACAAAAGTTGCAAACAGCAAAATTGTATAACTTGATTACATTGGGACAATGTCATGACAGTTTTGACGTTACCGGCGAAGACCAGCAACATTCTTGACAGATAATTGATTTACAACTCGCAATTACCACTAACTACCCCTTACATGACCATGTTCTGTAATTTAAACCAATTAAATTCACGCTACTATTATTCATACAAAAAACAATGTTAAACGTAGTTAAACTCATCAGTATTCAAAAGATATAAATCAATCGTCGATGTAATTACCTTTATCGATTTCAATCGACTAAGTTAGGCGTGGTTCTTTGTGCCCAACCCTGTTAAACTGATATTAAAGTGGCGCCAAATTTTGCTAAGGGACCTTCTAAACTATTTTTTTTTTGTTGGGACTCATGGTTATGTATCAATCATTTGTTAAAAAGTACATAATCTTCGCCATCGTCACATGAAAATTATGTATGTATGTACATTGAATCGAGTAAACCTATAGTTGGTCTCATTTTTACATTATAAATAGAATTAACACTTGATATGCAATATAATGGTACCGATACACTACATCTACGAATTGACACAAATGAGTGACTGACGAATGACAATATGACCACGACGTCATGACATTGTGACAACGGCACAGCACTTAAAAGCAAGTGGAATGACCTCCGTTCTACGAAATACACGACATGTATGCAGCATTTTTGAAAAGATTTAATCAAAATATACATATAAAAAATCTCATCAGTCCTTCGTTCGTTGGCAAGAATAAAAAAAGTAAAAAACACAACGACTATCACAAAATTATAATCAATAATATATTTTGTTTACAACAAATATCAATTCCTTCATCTTAAATGGTAACTAGTTCTAAATTATACCATTAAATATGTACTACTATTATACTTAAGTGAAGCGCGCTATTGCCGATGTTATACTAAAAGAAATACATAAAGGTCTAGATAAATTTCAAGCCTGTGCCGAAAACGAATTAGTAAAATCTGCATGTTAACTTGTTATACATAATATTATTTTAATTGTTGTTCAGCGCACATAGAAACGCATTTTAAGAAACAGAGAAATGACAAGCTTACCTATGCAATCTACATAAAAACCATCTTTTCAAAAACACCGCAATGTTAACAGCTAATAATATCAATGAGATAAATTCGTAATATTTACGAACGTAGACAACATGAACTGTCGCCTACCGACGTTGTCTTCCCGTTGATCGGTCCTAAGCTGCCATCATATTTCGGCAACTCCTTGCACTTAGCTTGCTGAAATATAAAAAATCACAAGTTAGGGATGAAGTTAAACTTAACTTTTTTACCGCCAACCAAGATTACCAGGATTTGGTAGGTATTCTGAAAGCGTAAGGAGCCAGTCACAGTTTTTAAAGGGCCTCGAATATACTTTCTAAATTGTTGTGATACAATTTAGAGTAAAAATTAAGTCTTTGTAAATATAATTGCAATTGCTGCGGAGTATTTAAATTGAAAACCAGAAGTGATTACAACAACGTCACACTTCATCCTACGATGATGAAGTGATTCTTCTTGTATTCCCAGAAAACGCAATCAAATCTAAAGGGTTTAATAATTCAGGTCTCGTTTGGTACATTAGTCGAGAGCGGTTCTAGCTAGCGTACACATTCGTGCGAAATAAATAGGTCAACTACGTTCATTGCGGATGTAAGGTATACATATCGACTTCAGGCCCGGTGCCCTACTTTATCCAGAAACCTCATGGGAATAGAAGGCATACAGGTACACTTACGAAATAAGAATCTCGTTAGTATGAAGCGGTCATGTATTTTTGATGTCAGGTGTCTTATTGGGAAACTCAAAAATTACCAAACGAGCAGATCTAATTATAAGATCTTATGGAATGACATTAATATATAATAATATTAAAAAAAAAACAAGTTTAGCTGTTCACGGGTTTTGCCTGGATATTGGATAAACCAATGAGTAGGTAGTAAATACATAGGTAAATCCACACAAAGTGTCTAATTTATTATTCATTCTTTGTTGATATTCATGAACAGGTGTTTTTGCCGCCTTTTCAGACTAAGTAATAATAACGAGAGGGTCTGGCGTAGCCATTTGAATGTTTTCGGCTGTTTTGTACAATTTCTCCGTAGCTACCCGTGATATGGGTATGATACCCGTTACCTTCCTAGATAAATAAATACGTTATATCGTAGCTATGAACAATCAGTTGGATTTGAATATCCATCGGCGATATCAGAAGTTAAATCCACTGCTGTGTGATAATATTCCACGGCCACTCTTTGTATTTCGCGTAGCCGGAAATAATTGTGAGAAGTGCCAAGGGCAGGAATACAAAGCGGTGGTAAATTATGTATTGTTTCTCAATCAATGACTCACTTACGATATTATGAAAATGATGATATTTTATTTGTTTTAAAACTACGTGTCAATTTTATTTTCATCACTATAGTTTACGTAATTGTTAAGTAGGTAAAGTGTGCAACGTAACTCATAGATAACGTAAATAATATTATTATGAGAGCTAGTAGGTGAAATATGACTCATTACGCCACCTCTCTGTAGTTGCGACAATCTGTATTTTATATGTTTGCAAATATTTCAGTAGTAAAAACGAAAATTTAACATGTCTGAGAAAAAAAAATGGGGTGATTTTACATTACACAATAAAAAACGTAAGTAGCATGCTTTAATAATAGATGAAAAGAAAACAAACTTACTTCCATTAGTTCAACAGCTATCTCCATGAACAATCGCTCGACATTCTCGGCCTCTTTTGCAGAAGTCTCCAGGAAGTACATGCCATGGCGCTGAGCGAAATCCTCCCCAATATGCCTCGGAATCTCTCTGTCTTCTCTGTCAGTTTTATTACCTGAAAGTTGTCACACCAATGTGTAATAAAACTAGCAATATCAACTTCCTCGTAAATCACTCAATCTATTAGTGAAACTTGTGAGAAAATCTGTTCACTATATTGTTAAACTTTGTATTTACCACATTAGTGACAAAAGTTCTATAAAACCCTGAAAGTAATTGATAATAGATTGGTGTCCTTAACCTTAATGGCCACCCTACCATTTATCACATCCAGTTTGAGTTTGGTTAGTGGTCTGGAATTAGGGTCAAATGAATCAATGAATTCACTAACAAGTTCCTGTATAAATAAGGTCATGTCCCCAATTGTAATGTAATAACGCAAGGTCTTGCAATGCTATATACTTTCTCTTTTCAATCATTATGATAATTATGTCAACTGAACATCTCACTTTCATTTCTTATAGCACATGCAGTAAAAATAAAAAACAGGAGCATCAAGCGCTTATAGAAGAAGCATTGATAGTGGTATCCAAATAAGCTTTTTGGACATTTTGTTGTATTGTATTATGAGAAGGCAGTTTTTATTCATATTAATTTTGAGTGCAGATCAAGCAATTGACATTAGGATATTTTGGAAACCCAACAAAATGACTATTTATATAGTGTTGTCCTAAAATGACATGTTTTCATACATTTTGCTCGCTAAAGAATTAACATATGTATAAGTAAAAAGTACTTAGACATAAAAAATCCTTACCAACTAATATCCTAAGAACCTTATTGTTGGCATACTCCTCAATTTCTCTGAGCCAGTCCGGCAAGCAGTCAAATGTTGGCTGGCACGATATGTCATACACCAATATAAGGGCGTGTGCAGACCTGTAGTAGCTCTGGGTTATTGAACGGAACCTCTCTTGACCGGCAGTGTCCCATATTTGTAACTAAAAAATTAAATAACACATTTTTTCCTATTAAGGTGACTCTAATTTATGTAATAAGGCAAATTAAAACTAAGCATATTTAAATAGATAATTGAAATAATCACAAACTTTAAAATAACTTCAGTAGACTTACAATAGATTAATTTTACTTTGTGCATGAATGATGCACATATTGAGTACAATCACTGTATTGTAAATGTGGAGAAAAAGTAAAACTGTGTGAATTCTGATAGAACTGAAAGGCATAGTCTAGACATAGTATAGTCATAGTATAGACTTTTAGCTATTATGTAGCATGAAAATTGTTGATTAACTTTCACTTTGCTATTGAATCCTAGACTGTATAATCCTTAACTGATTCTAATTGAGTTCATTATATTCCTTAGTACAAGGACATCCAATTTTTACAGCCAAGGTCTAAGTTAGAAACAAAAACATAAACAACATACTGCCCAAACAAGCGATTCCAGCATTAAAAACCGGCCAAGTGCGAGTCGGACTCGTGCACGAAGGGTTCCGTAAATTACAGTTAAATCAACCTATCTCAAAAACTATAAGAGATACTTTGATCAAACCAAAAATCGTTGAAAGAGTTAATTAGCATGCATCACCTCTATTTTTTTTAGAATTTTATACCCCGTAGTTATAAAAATAGAGGGGGGGGGACATACTTTTTACGACTTTGAGAGCTGATATCTCAAAAACCGTTCACTTTAAGAAAAATGTTTTTTAGAAAACTTTATATCATTTTAAAAGACCTTTCCATTGATACCCCACACGGGTATGTACATCGAAAAAAAAAATTTCATCCCTCAGTTACATGTATGGGGGGCCCCACCCCCAATTCTTTTTTTTACTATTTAGTGTCATATTTTTGTAGCGGTTCATACAACACATATTCCCATCAAATTTCATCACTGTAGTACTTATAGTTTCCGAGTAAATCGGCTGTGACAGACGGACAGACGGACAGACGGACAGACGGACAGACGGACAGACGGACATGACGAAACTATAAGGGTTCCGTTTTTGCCATTTTGGCTACGGAACCCTAAAAATGATGCAATAACAAAGCCAAATATGTAAAAGCGTTAAAGGAGCTCACCTTCACTTTCTCACCGTCAACTTCAACAGTTTTAATCATGAAATCAACACCAATTGTAGCACCTTGCCCAGGTGGGAAGAGGCCTTGAGTAAAACGACGCACCAAACATGTTTTCCCAACGCCCGCATTACCAACTAACACTACTTTAAATAGAAACTTATAATCCTCCATAATGAACACCAAATAACATTTGACGCAGGAAAAAAAATAGATTTTTTATTTAATAATCTTCTCCTCTCACTGTTACGCTTTGATGAATCGAACGTTTATTCCATACCGATAAATCACTGATATTTTATCAACATGATTATTTTACGATCACACGTTCATTATAGATTAGATAGCGAAATCAGACTGTCAATTGTCAAATCAACTCTTTATCCAAAACAATGGAAAGAAAACTCCAAGAGCGAAAATATCGACGTCGGTCAGGCAAAAAATATCGAATTCTTTTACGAAGATCGCTAACTAAATATTTTCATCTGATTCATTTAATAATTTCTTCGAAGGCTCTAGTAATGTAATTAATCTATACATAAAGATATTTAATAAAGGAAAAAAGCCTTTTTTTACACAAATTACATTAATAATTGGCGATTTAACAGTTTATTTCTATTATAAATATTGTGGAGCTACTTGCTACATTCACAAACATTTGTGATAAAACATACTCTGTAAACTTTAACTGTCAAGTTTCAGTCGATTCTTACCGATTTCTGTTAAACAACACTATTTTGTCATTTTTGACATGACAGCCACAAAATAAAAAACAAAAACAATTTTGGTGCGGTTCGTTTTCGCCTTTTGGGGCGGTTTGTGAAAGAGAATAAATAACTTTGTCTCGATTTTAAAACATGTCTACTATTAATTATACGACCCGCACCGAAGGGCAGACGAAAATCAACACTATAATTTGGACAGTGCCAAATTTTATTGTTCTATTGGAAAACAAAACTACCCGAGAGTTTCGCACCGAAAAATCTAAAGATCCGGCCGATTTATCGGAATCTCGATTTCAATTAAAAATGCAATTCTTGGGGAGAGATAATGATATCATTGAAATCTATTATTTATCTCCTGCTCCTGTTTTCTTGAAGTCTATTTTGACCATATGTTTGAAACGCTTCGAAGAGCGCTCTATTGTTATAAAGGAATACCATACTGTTCAGGCAAATAAGTGGCAGTATTTAGCCACGCTGTTCAAGCGAGATATCGCCAGTTATGACGGCAGAGATATTTTCTTGCTGAGTGATGGAAGTCTCAGACTAAAGTTCCAGTTTATGGTAACTAATGATATAAAGGTAGATCGCACTAACGTACCTGAAGCACAATTAAGTAACGACTTTGAGAACTTGCTGAATAATGGCATGTTTTCTGATGTGACCATGAAATCTGCTGAGCAGATTGAATATAAGGTCCACAAAGCGGTTTTAGCCAGCCGCAGTGCTGTGATGAAAGCTCATTTTGAGCACAATACTACAGAATGCTACACTAATGTTGTTGAATCACCCCTTGAATCTGAAGTCTTGAAAGAAGTCCTGACTTTTATATACAGTGATAAGGCTCCAAGAGTTGATGAAATTCCAGAGAAATTGTTGGCTGCAGCTGACTATTATCAACTTAGTCGATTAAAGAGTCTTTGTGAAGAGGCTTTACATAAGAAATTGACAGTTGATAATGCTATAGAAACCCTGCAACTGGCTGACCTGCACTCTGCAAATGCCTTAAAACAGTTGACTCTGGAGTTCATCAAAGATGGCCAGGCTAAACTGATAACTAAAACTGAGGGATGGGCCAAAGTGAAGTCTGTAGAACTTATCAAAAGGATTTATGAATACATCATGGCCGATGATATTGATGCAGATATAAAATAATCTATCAAATCATGTAGTGAGACAATATTTACTCTTATGAAATTCCTAATGCATTTGCAATGTACTTAATAAATTACTACAATTTCAAAGTTATGTATATAGTTGAAAATATTATTTATTACTGAATATAAAGATTATGTAACTTTTTTTTGATGATTATGTGCAAATAAGAGATTTATTTTGTGGCATGGGCTCAATATAAATTAATGACATTTATTTGTTCTGTGATATGTATATTGGATATAATCTTCTTATCTATTCAAGCATTTATGCATAATTTTTATAAAAATCCCAAGAAGGAAATTGTGAATTAAAAGTAGAAAATCTGATTGTAACTCAATTATTGTAGGTTGGGCACCTAATTATATTAGAATCCTAAAAAATATTAAAGTTTTACTCAATTATCTGCTGGTTCTTTGATTCTACAAAAAATATTTTAAAGTTGTCAGTTATAATATAAACCTGATCCCAAAGTTTATTAAAATTAAACACTCATTAAGAATATTAACATTTATTACATACAAGTAACATTAATATTGCTTATTTTGCAAACATTGTTATTCATTTCATTTAATTCCCCAGCTTGCAGGTCACTGTGAAATAGTGCCTTTAATCTAGCAGACATTCATGAAATTGAAGCATATATTACAGTAATCTTCAAAAGATATCACTGAGAGAATTTTTGATTGTAATAAACAGTTCTTTTACCGACTGCCCAAAGAGGAGGCAGTTCTCGATATGTCGGGACCTTTTTTTAACAATTAATATCATTTATCACTTTCATCATCACCGTCACTGCTATCACTGTCCGAGTCACTATCACTATATGTCATCACAGGTTTTCTATTAGTGTTCACAAATAACTCATCATCACCATCAGCACTAGTTTCCTTCTTCTCGTCAAACTCTTTCGGCCACACATTATTTTCTTTGTAATATTTGATAGAGTCTTTATTCATTATTTTAACTATTTCCGCTTTTACTTTATCACCTTCTGGTATTGGTTCAACGAGAATATAATCACCTCTTTTCACCCAAATGTTCTTTCTGAATTTAGTTGGCATAGACACCAAGTATTCCTCGCCAGTAGGGGTTGTAATCTGAAAACAAGAAGTAATCATTATTTTCACAATTTGAATATAAATAAAGCAAGATAAATGTGCACTCGAATTATGGGGAAATTATGTAAATAGAGAATAACGTACCTCATGCAAGTTATTGCCTTTACTTTTCAAAACTTTTACAATACTTTGGTTCTCTTTAGGCATCTCATAGTCGTCCCACAGAGCTTCATTCATCACATGTTTCCTTTTAGTTACTTTAGACATGTTTGCTTTTCATTAAAATGAATTATATAAGATGAACAAGTTACTAACAATTTTTCAATAATTTAATTTGTAATGTTCACAGTTTCACACGCTAACACAAACATAGGTTATGTTATGGGATGAATTGCGGTCCATTTCACTAACTATATAATAAGCATTGAATCGGTGATGGTATATCTTAAAAATGTTCATGCTGTCAAAAGAACTACTAGAACTTCATGATTTTTTATTATGAATTGTAGCAAAAAGTCAGGTCAGAATTTTGCAAGACAAATTATTGTAGATTTGCAAGAAATCTAGTGTTATTTCTGATTAAGGATAATATTTTTTTCTGTAACATGCTAAACATTACACCGAATAATTTTTGTAACATGGAACGTAAGAGAACTGTCATTTTGACATTAAATCTACATTCCGTTTCACTCTCAGTGGGAAAATAAATAAACTTAATTTAAAAATGATAAAAGCTCCTTTTGTTATATCATTTCGATAGGCACCGGCTATGACTCTTCATGGGCACACTACAAAGACTGTAATCGTAGGTAGCATGGGAATTTTTATCTGCTTAATCTTTTCTTAGATATGTTGGGGTCTTGGGGTAGACTTCAGTTTAACCTGTTGCAGCTGAGTACCTGCGTATTTTACCCCTGACTTCCTTAACCCAGTATCCCGAGTAACTCTTCTGATGACCCATAGTGAATACCACAGGAATAAAACCAATACCTTCTTAATTGACTAATTTATTTGATTTACACTTATCTAATACTTCAAATATGTTCAATGATTCTCCATTAGGAATTCCGTATCCCTTATCTAAGCCATGAGGGTTGGATGGCGTCATACAGTTGAGATTCGACTCTTTTCTTAGAACCTGGTCAACTTCTACTGATGTGAAGAACGCCACTGACAGGGGAAGATCGTTTAATCCAACTCTAAAAATTAAGAAAGAGAATCTGATAAGAATATTATGACATTCAAACCAAAGGATAATATCTCCTTAATTTTTGTCATGCCAAAGATCGGACTACAGTGAGTAACAATTACCTTTGCGAACAAAATGCTCTCGTCAGAAGGTTGGTGATTTGAAGCGCCAGCGCAGTTTCATATTTATGTTCATCTGACACCAGATATCTCACTTCATCGTGAAAACTGAGGCAGAATCTGAAGTGAAAAAAGTAAATTTCGTAAAAGGTATGGTCCTTACCAAACCTATCCAACTTGCAATGTCCTAAGCCGTCATTATACCTACACGAATTGTAAAGTGAATAATAAAAGGGTCATATCGATTATTTTATCGACTACATTTTAAATAGGTTACCATTTCAAGTATCTTACTAGAGAGCTAGGAACCCTACTTTTCAAAATATTAGAAAAAGTTTTATTTTTACCGAAATCTATACTGAACTATAAAAAGTCTTCAATACCTGGCTCTAGGTGCTAAATGTGCCATGCTAGCGAGCATGAGATGCAGGAAGTCTGCGGCCGCACTCTGCACTGCCCAGTTGAGTCGCGTGCCCCCCCACCGGCCCTGCGAGTGTTCTAGCGCTCGCGACAACCGACCCGACAGGAATGCCGTTGATGGACCCTCGGAATCTGGTGGAAAGGTAAGTTTTTTTAGTAATTATTATGTACAAAAAATATATAACAAAACCTAGATTTTCAATTTACATAAGCAAGTAGGTACGAGGTTATCTTCTAGCTGTTTCTTGCTTATTTAGTGTCAAATTGACTGACACTCAGGCCCATTTTCACCGACTTCATAAAGGTCCGTTTTTTTTCAAAACAACTGTTCACTCAGAAATGTTGATATGAAAATCATTCAAATCAGTCATAAATTATTTTAAGATAACTGACGTTTATGTACCTACTAGCTTTCCGCCCGCGGCTTCGCCCGCGTGGAATTCGGTTATATTGCGGTATAAATCACAACTATAAGAAAACTTCTCATTCCCACGGAAAAATCTAAGAAGCGCGATGTAACGCTGGATACGATTAGTTGTTAAGAGGACGAATTGGAATTTTTGGCCCCAAGGATTTCAATTTTTCTCAGTAAATACAAAACGGATCAAAATACAACTTGGTTATCTGAAAGTTCACGATATAAACCTTATTTTGTTTGTTGTAGAAACATGATTACGTAACTTTTATAACAGAGAAAAATATATCAAACATACCTCTTTTTAAAAAGAGATTCACATATTATGGGCATACGGGACCGATTTAAGCCTCTTAACTTTTTTAGTAGTTGAGTATATACATACTCTTTAAAATGGTAGTAGGAATTTTTATCAAATTATCATTTCTAAATAATAAAATTACAAAACCATTTTGTCGCTTACGACTTTTAGTTATAAGCTAGCGCGCGTATTGTTATCCTCGCCCCGCTCAGACGCTCCGACCCCTTTTGGCGCCTTAGATGCGCGTGCCGGTTATGGAATTATTGTTGACCACTTCCTCGCCTTAAACCAAAACTGAATGGTACACTATATTATACGTTTTCCCTTGTGGAGCAAAAACATGCAACATGCATGCAATTCGCGGCGAACCTTAACACCGCGATACAGAAAAGCACAACGCCATCTATCGAGCTATCGGGAAGCTCGCGATTGAACAATGAGCTACAGGTTAAAGCGCGAGATATCATTGCACTTCTTACGTATCTTAAAAAAACAACGTCACCACGTTTTAAAAAGCTATCATTCCACTTCTTACGTATTTTAAAAACACATCGTTACCACGTTTTAAAAACACCCAGCGCCATCTATCGCATACCTCAAGAACTAAATAACTTAACTAATACTTATACCAATTAGTAATTCGTTGAATTTTAGTTATTTCTGGATAAGTAGATGTAAAAAAAACAGTTAAGACGATAAAACAAATTGTACGTCATCCCTCGGGAATTCCTCATTTTCGGGGATTCATTATCGTATCATTTAGCTTCTTTTACATGTTTATATTCGTTTGCAATATATTACCTTGTTTTAAACGACACACAGCGCCATCTACAATCCATCCATCAAGCAAACAATATTTTTGTTTTCCCTCGGGAATATCTATTTTTTTCGGGATAAAAAGTACCCTATTATTTAATCCGGACTTCTAACTTTACGTGTGCAAAATTTCAAAGCAATCGGTTCAGTAGTTACGGCGTGAAAGCGGAGCAAACAAACAAACTCACATTCCGATTTATAATATTACTAGCTTTCCGCCCGCGGCTTCGCCCGCGTGGAATTCGGTTATATTGCGGTATAAATCACAACTATAAGAAAACTTCTCATTCCCACGGAAAAATCTAAGAAGCGCGATGTAACGCTGGATACGATTAGTTGTTAAACCAAAACTGAATGGTACACTATATTATACGTTTTCCCTTGTGAAGCAATCGGGAAGCTCGCGATTGAACAATGAGCTACAGGTTAAAGCGCGATATATCATTGCACTTCTTACATATCTTAAAAAAAAACAACGTCACCACGTTTTAAAAACAACTCAACAACTTAACTAATACTTATACCAATTAGTAATTCGTTGAATTATAGTTATTTCAGATGTAAAAAAACCGGCCAAGTGCGAGTCGGACTCGTGCACGAAGGGTTCCGTAAATTACAGTTAAATCAACCTATCTCAAAAACTATAAGAGATACTTTGATCAAACCAAAAATCGTTGAAAGAGTTAATTAGCATGCATCACCTCTATTTTTTTTAGAATTTTATACCCCGTAGTTATAAAAATAGAGGGGGGGGGACATACTTTTTACGACTTTGAGAGCTGATATCTCAAAAACCGTTCACTTTAAGAAAAATGTTTTTTAGAAAACTTTATATCATTTTAAAAGACCTTTCCATTGATACCCCACACGGGTATGTACATCGAAAAAAAAAAATTCATCCCTCAGTTACATGTATGGGGGGCCCCACCCCCAATTCTTTTTTTTACTATTTAGTGTCATATTTTTGTAGCGGTTCATACAACACATATTTCCATCAAATTTCATCACTGTAGTACTTATAGTTTCCGAGTAAATCGGCTGTGACAGACGGACAGACGGACAGACGGACAGACGGACAGACGGACAGACGGACATGACGAAACTATAAGGGTTCCGTTTTTGCCATTTTGGCTACGGAACCCTAAAAAACAGTTAAGACGATAAGTAATAGTAGTAGTAATAGTAGATAAGTGTAATAGCAAGTATTCTCTTCTCTGTACTTAAGTGTCCATAGAATTTAGTATTGTACTGTACCCTATAAGTGAGGACTTGTTATTGGCTCTCAGGCTAACTTACAGTTCCTTGTCTGTGTTTTTTAGCTGTTAGTCCTCCATACTACTTAAATAAATAAATAAAACAAATTGTACGTCATCCCTCGGGAATTCCTCATTTTCGAGGATTCATTATCGTATAATTTAGCTTCTTTTATATGTTCATATTCGTTTGCAATATATAAGTAGATGTAAAAAAAAACAGTTTAGACGATTAAACAAATTGTACATCATCCCTCGGGAATTCCTCATTTTCGGGGATTCATTATCGTATCATTTAGCTTCTAAATTCACATGTTTATATTCGTTTGCAATATATTACCTTGTTTTAAACGACACACAGCGCCATCTACAATCCATCCATCAAGCAAGCAATATTTTTGTTTTCCCTCGGGAATATCTATTTTTTTCGGGATAAAAAGTACCCTATTATTTAATCCGGACTTCTAACTTTACGTCTGCAAAATTTCAAAGCAATCGGTTCAGTAGTTACGGCGTGAAAGCGGAACAAACAAACAAACAAACAAACAAACTCACTTTCCGATTTATAATATTAGTAAGGATTAGTAAGGATATATATATTATATATATTATATATATATATATAAGTAAGGATGTTGTCGGTGAACTTGGGCCATTGACAACATGGGAAAACATACCTACAGGATGGTAATATTTCTAACCTAACTGAGTAAATATACAGTACCAGCAATTTCTTCCAATTTGTTGAACATATCGGATTCGGTGCCTCCCACCCACTTGGGTCTTTCGAACATATCTTCTACTCTCTTCCCGCTCATTTTCGCCAGTCGCATCGCTTGGTACCCCGTCATCTCCACGGCCTGAATAAAATGATAGCAAGTTTAAATGTTTGCAGATAGATGTGATGGTGAAATGGGCGAAATAGCGGACTTAATACCCAGAATAAAAATTTTTACCTTACAACAAAACAAAATGTTTCTACATGGCTATTAAAAAACTAAAAAACAACATATACATATAACAGAAAAATAATAGTTAAAAAACTAAAAACCACTCTTCAAAAAATTACAAAAGCGTGAACCGTTTATGTCATCTTTACTCTTTTTGAACAAAACGCTCCACGCTTTATTTCATCAACTAAATGTCCGAATGTGTGCAAAGTTTCAAGTTAATCAAATGTTTAGAAACCGATTACACCGAGATTCCGTTACATACATCTATACTTCTATACTAATATTATAAAGAGGAAAACTTTGTTTGTTTGTTTGGTTGTAATGAATAGGCTCAAAAACACCTGGACCGTTTTTAAAAATTCTTTCACCATTCGAAAGCTACATTATCCACGAGTAACATAGGTAGTAACATATATTTTATCCCGGGACGGGCAGTAGTTACCACGGGACGCGGGTCAAACCGCGGGAAAACGGCTAGTACATACATAAAGTAAAAGATCCTTATGTATCGATTACGGAAGTTACCTGTTCATTCACATCTTCTTCCATAAACCCTTCCATGTATTGTTTCTTGAGTTGATAGACGCGCCTGCCTTTTGTCGAAGTGAACATTTTGGCAGCCTTGCTCTTAGCTTCCGAAATCGTCATGGTAGGATTAAATTGTTTTAGCAATCTCTCTGCAAAATTCTGACCGGCACCTATAAATTGTAATTTTGGAATAATTTCATACATAAATAAGGGTTATTTTGGAGTATTCATGGTCCATGGACATTGATGACCGATCTTCGGACTGTGTACTTCAGGCTAAAGTACCTATATAAAATTCATACCAATCCTCAGTAATCTACATTGGCCAGGAAAATAAAAGGGACCAATTTATGTGAAAAAAGATACAAACAAAACCTTAAATTCCCTGAATATAGCTGCGTCGTCCTAAAAGAACTTCTGTGTCTGGAACCCGGAGACATGAGTCCATTAACTTGAATCTAATCTAATCTAACATTTAACTTACTTACGTAAGTCACTCCTTACCTCCCCACTCAGAGACATTTAATGATTACTTAAGTCACTCCTTAGTGACGGAATGTCATACAAATCCTTCACCAAGGAATGATTTAAATAACCATTAACCGTCTTACCACAAAAACTTTTAAACGTCAGTTTATGCCTTGTCTAAAAAAATGTCAAATTATGACGTTGACATATGGTTCATTTTGCAGCCAAAATTTTATTAGACAAGTGTAAAACAGGGTTTAAAGTTTTTGTAGTAAGGCCCTAAATGTTTAAAATCATAACAGGCACTAAACTTACCATAAATCCTGGCATAATTGATAACTTTAGCGTGATCTCTCGACACGGCGGCTGCAGTGGCCGTGAGGGAGTGAAGGTCGGTCTTCCGGCTCTTGTCTCCCGCGAGCACGGCCCAGCCGAACGCGCTGCCGCCGCAGAGACCTAGTGTACTGTCTCCTAAGAGAGCGGCTATCCATAACTCCTGGAATGGAAGGTTGAAGACACCGTGACATAATATGTTCCCAACTAGAAGCCGACCCTAAAACAGTGAGGAAAGCTAGGCAAATAATGATTTTCTCAATTATGTTGGGGCTGGCTTATAGTCTAACCGGACGCATGGGTATCAGTGGTTAAAAAGCAGCGACTGTCCTGTATAGCGCTTCAACCCGGTTAACTGGGTAACCTGATACCACTTGGTAAGACTAGTTGTGAAATTTGTAGTGCTTTATAAGTATAGTGCCGTAAGACTTCATGTCAATCAGATAGTCTATCAACCCTACTTACCATCAAGTAACCGCGAAAGATGAGATGGTAATTAGAGTTACGGTTGCTTAGTATTGTTACTTAGCTTACCTGCGAGTCTACGTCAGCGCCCACAAACTTGTACCCAGTGGGGGCCTGTACCATCGCCCGCAGCTCCGAGCCCACGCGCTCTGCGTGCGAGTTGCTGGCTGTCATCCATGTTGGCTCGCTCGCACTATTCAGGACAATATCCGCCTAATTAAACCCTGGTCTTAATGAACGCTTTAGTGAGAGATTTAGACAGTTAACTTTCTTCGAGATGATAATTTAATTAAGCCTAGCACTAAAACCGGTACCTTTTTTAAGACCACGTTTATAAGATGGTTTTCGTTTAAGCTGAAACGACGCGTCCCACTGCCAAATTGTAATTGCGTCGTGCGCTGAAAATGTGGTAGTGTCGCGCGTCATTTCAGTTAGACGAGCTGTACAGACAAATTTATTAGATATATGAAGAAATTATAAAAAAAAAATTGGGGAATTAAGCACTCATAATCAATGTCTATCACAAGTTTTATGTTGATGATGTGTAGCCCAGGCACGTTTAATGTTGATGATAAGTAACCAATTACACTTTTTCGCTTAATTTATTTATCATATTGCATTTATACCTTCTATCTATACAATCCCGTTCCATCATAATTATTTTTAACACCCCCCAAAAACATATTCTTTCTATCAATCCCATTTCCATGTTAATTGTTTTCCCCTAATTTCTATATAATACTCACCGCCTAGTAAGAGTGCCACAGACCACAACTTGTGGTATGATGGCTCCGTACTTCTTGACGCCGCCTCTGAGAGCGGGGGGCAGCAGACAGTCCGGCAACCAGACCACTTGCTGGCTCAATATACGCTCCCGGTTGTTGCGCCAGTACGACATCATACGACCGAAAGTTAGCACCTATTAGATGAAATAGAAAGTTCAAGGGTACAGATGTTTCTAAAATCTGAAGAGACATTATAAAGTGGAAAAGTATATATGTTTGCTTGAATGCGCTAATTTCAGGACTTAATGGCCCGATTCAAAAAAATATTTCAGTCTTAGCCACATAGTCACAGATTCACCTGTTTTCTGAAGGTTAATCCGAAATCGTTTAAAAAGCAAATCTATCTAAAATAACATAAATATTCCCCCTTTTCCCCCAACAGTAGAATTTACTATGCTATGTATATTAGAACGAATTATTTACTTATCTATTGCATACTTTACCTTTTCAGCTTCATTCCCTTGAGCGGAGAGCACGTTTTGACTGAACATCTCCAGAAAGTCTTTCGCCAAAGGATTGCCTACTTTGTACTTCGGCCCATCTTTATGTGGAAGTCGGAGAAAATGACAGCAGCCTGAAAAAAAATAATGGTAGGTACCTATAAAGTTTTATGTTTTTCACCCAACACGATGTATTAGAGGTGGCATATAGGTAGGTACAGTTAGCAACCAAATAAACACTCAAATCTGTTATGCTTAACTATTGGTACTACTACATAGCAAGGATGAGAATGAATGCGGCAGAGATGAGAATGTTAAAGAAGAATGTGTGGTGTTACACGAATGGATACAGTAAAGAATGAGTATATAAGAGGAGGTTTGAAAGTGGCACCTGTAAGCGAAAAGCTATGTGGAAACTATCTGTGCAACTGTCTCTCATGGTATGTGATGCGGAGAAATGGGGATCATAATGTTAGGAAGGTGATGAGAATGAATGTGGACAGGTACAGTGGAAGGAGACGACTAAAGAAAAAAATGGATGGATTGTGTGAAAATCGACATGACTAGAAAGAATGTTAGGGTACTTATGAGACGACGGCAAACAGAAGAGTGGTGAAATTGAAAACATTAGGCTGCGCCGCGGCCAAATAAAATTGAGATAAGAGCAGGAGGATGATGATGATGATGACGTAGTGAAGCTATTTACCTTGAATTTCTACCCCGGACCAGACTCCGAGGCCGTGGTACTGGTTCGCGGCAGCTTGCTCGTCAACTTTCTTCCTAGCGTAGTAAGCACGCCTGCCCAAATCTTCCTATTGAAATGTTGGTTGATGTTATTTTTTAGATAAAGAAAAGAAAGAAATTAAGTACATGTAAGTACATATTTAATTCTTAATTTCTACGTATTTATAATTTTTCTCACAACATATTTCTTTTTTTAAGTCGTAAGTCGATGGCAAAATTAACTTAGGCACCATTAGACACTGACTTCTAGGCGTTTTTTTTTGTGTTTTTGGAAGTCGGTTTTATTTTTTTGTAAAAAGTTTTATTGTTTGTTATTAACGTGTTTTTACTTTTTGTTTTAAATGTAAGTCAAATAAATAAATAAAATATAACCGCGATAAAATTCGTAAAAGTGGTTTTATTTAAATGTCTAATATTCGCATAAGTGTCAGAAATCAACCTACATGTGTGTATAATCTAATATCCCAAAAAATTACATACCTCAACAGTTTTAGGCAGCATGTGCACATCAGGTTGGAAGTCGGTGTCCTTACAAAACGTCAAGGGGCACGACTTCAATAGTTCTTCTATCGGTACCAGCGGTTCTTCGGCATCTTCACTACGCTGTCGACTGTATGGGACGAGAAACCCCCACCCTTCGGACTTAATATAGTGGAGGGGGTAACCCTCCCAGGATAAGCGAAGGAGTTTTGGTGTTATCTACAATGGTGATTTAAAAAATATAGAAAAACATGTAACTCTGAATCGAAAAGAAATAACTGCTTTTTTGAAAATGTCGAATTTTTTTTGATGACGTGAAATCCCTGCGAATTGAAATCTCCTTATTCAATAAATAAAAACATACCAAAAGACACTTACTTGCATACTAGTAGTTATATTATTAGCTCCAGGTGTCCAGTCAGGATCCTTTCCGGGTTTAGTACACAGTTTTCTATACCAAGCCGGATAGCCGGCTAAATATGGCCTTTTCACAGGCAACAGTTCTCCTAATTCAAACAGGTATTCAAACTCTTTGCTCAAAGTCTCATCAACTTTCACATCCTTTTTTCTAACTCTGTTCTCCATACATTGCAGGTATTCTTCATTCAAAATTTTGAATTTCGACAAATCAGGCTCTACATTTTCGCTTGGCGATTCATTTTTGATTTCGGGAGTGCCATTTTTCAAATCACTAGCTTTTTGGTCTTTGTTTTCGCTTTCTGTGACAGTTTTCTTCTTCTTGGTTTGTTTTTTCAATTTCAAGGTTTGTACCGACCAGTCTTGGTCCCACATCCACAAATCTTTTTTGTAGGAATTGTCGGCCATCATTCGGCAAGCTTCGTCGGCTTTTCGTGATAACAGCTGTCGGGATTCCAATTTTAGATCCTCGAAGACTGTTTCTGCTGAGTCTATGTATTGCAGCCAGTTGGAGTTAACTGGTAAGTACGCAGATCCTGGTAAACGAAAGAGCAGAAAATGCGTGAGAGAGTGTGTTCAAGTAAAAATATGTTATTTACAAAGACGTGCTCAACCCAAGCTTGATATAGTGGACACTAAGAATAGTTATGGCCTTCTTTTCGTGAGAATTTTATTTCATTGGTTCACATTAATGAAACTATAGGGTTGATTTTTTTTATAAATATCATGTTTTTCCATGCAATATAATTTATCTATTTACTGATTTCTTTCTCAGAAGTCGCGGTTACACTTCGAGTAATTGAATTAAATTCTATCCACATGAAACGAATGCCTGTCTGACCTCCTCAACCCAGTAACCCTGACAATCCGATACGCATAGCCTTTTCCTGATAATGTTGGGGTCAGCTTCCAGTCTAACCTGAAGCAGCTGATTACCAGTGTTTTACAATGAGCAACTCCCTATCTCACCTTCTCCACCCAGTTACCCGGGTAACCCAATCAATACCCAGTAAGGCTGGTTGTCAGACTTACTGGTTTCTGACTACCCGTAACGAGTGAGAAAGATACTCAAATGAACAGCAAAATCATTGCTATTGCTGAAAATCAGCGCCGGGACTGTCTCAGATCGGGTCGCAGCATTCTGCGTATTGCGCTTTTTAAGTCGCATATTTTCCATTACAATTTTGTTTTTCTTTCTAAAATCTCTATTAATATTATAAATGCGAAAGTAACTCATACCGCCTTATTATAAAACGTCTAAACAACTGAACTAATTTTAATAAAATGTGGTACAGAGATAGAGTTGACCTTGAGATAGAATATAGGATACTTTTGAAGAGTTCTCTTGGAAACGCGATATAACCGACCTCGACGCGGGCGGAAGCTAGTGCTTCTATATGTTAAGTGTATAATTATGCCTCTTTTACACGTGCAATTAAACTTATATCTTTCTTTTTAAATCAAATAGCTTACCTAACTCCAACATGCCAGCCAACGTGACGGGATGGGGGAATCTTTGCAAGAACAAAGGCAGTAGTTCCTTCAATACATCATGTGTAGCTACCACGTCATTGGCACAGTACTGCATCAACATCTGGAAGTTATCATGAACATCTTGCAAGGTGCCTTCAACGAATATGTCTCTCGTTTCTTTGTCTACAGGAGTGCCGCAGTATAACTTGTGCACCTGGAATGAATAAATTCTACAATTATCTGAATGTTCAGAGAATAATATATAGCTATTTTTTCAGGGAGCCGGAAGTATTTTCTACGGACGATGAAATCGCAGGAAATAGCTGGTATGTAATATATGTATACTTATCTAATAAAGAGGAAACGTTTTTTTTGATTCTTTGCTTGTACACGCTAAAGGCTCCGAAAATACTGAACCGATTTGAAAAATTATTTGACGGGTGGAAAGGTACCGAGTAAGGTAGGCTATGTTTTATCCCGGGACGGGAAGTTTACCCGGGACGCGGGTGAAACCGCGGGAAAACGGCTAGTAATATATATCTGCATTTTACATGCATGTCAAATAATTTCTGCATTATGGGGCTTCATGTTTTTTTGCGCAAAATCGCTAGCGCAAAGTAGCGCAAAACAGTAATAGTTGCGCTAACCTCGCTAAGGTTGTTAAGGGAGCTGATCTCGATCCAGTCGTCGTCTGAAGGGTGCGGTTCCTTGTTCTTCGCTTTGAGCACTGTTCGCTGGTAGCTGGTGACTCCACTCACACACGTGTGCATAGACATCGTATCCATGAAACGTACTCCTGTTAAACATAATTTTTAGACGTGTACAAAAGACTGGTTATTGAAAATTGAAAATATAGATTTCTTTCGTCAAATAATTTTTTAGCCCAGATTTAGGCTGTGTTCAAACGAAACTGATTGTCACCCGCCGAATCTCAGCGTCTATGCATATTACGCGTCACGTATCGTCGGTTAGATGTGAACGAAAAAGTTCATATGTATGGAAATACAATAAACTGCGTAACGTTAGCTCACATTAGGTGGCTGACAGTCAGTTTGGTATTTTCAATATTTACCTGTCCTATCCAACCAGTACTGTTCTTTAATCTTAGCTCTGTCAAAAGACACATTATGGCCGACCACAATTCTGCTTCTGCTGAGGTCTCCAAAGGGCTTGTCGCCATCAGTCTCCAATGGTATCAGATCATCGTAGTTTATGTTGTCAAACACTCTATGGGGATCCCCATTTGCAAGTGGTGGACTTATCCAGCCATACCTGCACCAAAATATTGCAAACAGTTAGCAAGACTGAATTTTAAATCTGTAATAGTACTTTTTAGACAGAATGGTTATCAATGATTAGGTACATGTATGTACAATGTAGGAGAATAAGCATTAGCCCGGCAGTGGTAGAATAAACTACCATCAATTTACCATCAGTGCAATTTAATATCTTTACTGTTTTATATGATAAATGCAAACATCTGTCTCTCTGGCTTTCATCACACCAATACTACCGATTTAATTATGGCACAATTAGACTCTAGAACACAATAAGGGATACAGGCTCAATCATCCAATATTCCTACGAGTACTGCTCGAAATAGCGATGCAAATGTCGACGGCTCCTAAGTATACTGAGTCAACTAACAAATTTTGCGAATTGCACTTTTTTGTGTATATAACACAAATAACAATAACAATATTGTAAATACACAAAAAAGTGCAATTCGCAAAATTTGTTAGAGTATACTTAGGAGCCGTCGATGTACAATTGTACATTTCCTGTCCAAGTTATTATAGAGGGAGATATGACATTCCTACTGTCTACAGAAAAAGGGACTTTGTTTTATACTATGTAATGATAACAGACGAGATGTACAAACCAAGCATCAGAGGACACAGCACAGGCCAGGGTGGGCCTCTTGCCAGCAGACATGAGGACTTCCACATCGAAAACCAGTGCATCGTCAGGTGGACAAGGAACTCTCTCCTGAGATTTACCTGAATATCTAGTCCAGCCTGCAACTTTGGACCATTTCTATGAAATAAATACATCTATTAAAAAATTGTTTTATGGATTGTATTGCACAATAAGGGAGACTTAAGTTCCATGGCAACATAAAAAGCAGCAATCTCAACTGAGATGAATTTGGTTATAGATAATATTATGAACCTCTTGATGATGCTTGTTGACTACTTAAAAAGGTTCTTAAATGGCTATGGTTTGCAGACAGACCTTGTAAAAAGAGAACAGTAAAAAGGAAGGTAGGTACATATAAATACCTTTGGCATTGGTGGCAATTCAGATGTAGCTAGTCGCTGCAATAATTCTCTGTAAGGTGCGCTCTGTTTCTCCCCAATATTATAAAAATGTTCCACGATATCATTGCCTTCAAGTTTCGGCAACTTTAACTCTACGTCGGGTAGATGACTGCATTTCTTATAGTCTATTCCATGTTTTAAAAGATTATTTTGGCAACTGAAAAAAACAAAAAATAAATGGTACCTCTGTCAAAATAAGGAAACCCGTGAAGGAAGGGAAGGGAACCCAAAATAGTTAAGTTTACTATTTTTAACTACAGGTAAGGCGATAAAATAGTAGAATATGCTAAGGAAAGAATGCTTTGTTTACCTTTTTATAACATCAGGATCTACACTCTGACTAGGACTTTTAAACAACTGTTCGTATATATTCTTTGAAATCATTTGTATGTTGACCTCATTGACTCTAAATTCCTTAGAATTATTGCTAATAATGTTTTCTTCCTTCTTTTTTTCAGTTTTGAGGTTAACGTCTTCATTTTCTCGTTTTTTCTTCTTTATAATCACAACTTCACTGGAAGGCAGTAAATTACAATACAGTCTGTTATTATAATTTCGTAATTTACCATATTTATGCCGAAATATTTGCTTGGTACTCCTCATTTTTATTTAGCAAATCCAAAACAAACATTCGCGGCATTTCATCAGTTTCATGACAGTTGCTGCTTTTGACATTAATTATTCCGTTCCAAAACTTAAGCCTTCTCGTTTAACGACACTTTAATTTCATTTAATTACAGGCATGTAACGTCTATCCAGATCCATTACTTCATGCCGGTGCTAAGGAATATCATGTATATGTAAAGGATTTCTATTTGAAGCTACTTAAAACTGCCTGATCATAAGTTTTGCTGATAATCGTAACCGTTCAGGAATTATATTCTGAGAAAAGAAGTAGATATAAGTAGGCATGTGTAGTAAACAGTCAGGTATGTATGAACAATGAGTCATCAGGACCTTTTATATTTTATAGTAAGTACCTACATAGAATAAAAGCATCAGTGATAAGATTGATGGCTTGATAAATAATTTATAATGAATCTTTAATGGTAATTCTCTGGTAATTGAAAATAGTAAGTCTCTTTAGGCCAAGGATAGGATAAGGATTTAGGTAGTCTAAAAAAACTTGTGTAGTACAATAAAATAAACTATTATTTTGAAGAATATTAATTTATTGTAGTCAAAACAAATACATAATACTACTTTAATACCTATATTTAATAATGCAAAATAGACAACTTGTAAATAACATAATATGGTGCTTCTTAAATCTATGGAATGTAATATAAATGATTAGTTAGTTCTTAGTTGATAGTCTCCATTCTGTGTGATATACCGCACCCAAGGTAAAGCTTGATATCCACTCTTCTCAATGATCTTCAAGTATCTGACTTGAATACCAGAAGTAGTGAAGTAGGGGATTTCAAATTTAACCTGTATTGGTGGCTTTCCATCAACTTCTTCACACTCAACTGATGGTAAACCAAAGTGAGCTCTCATTAAGTATTCCTTGCCTCCAGGGAATGATTTAATTGACCAAGTTATGGCATTTTGTTCAGGAGTGTATTTCACACTACCAATTGTAGTTTTGAACTTAGGAGAATCAGCATCAGCTGGGACAGGTATAATAATCTCAACATTATTGGCAGTTGAACGCCTCTTGAACTGAGACTTGGCCTTAATCATGTACTCAACTCTGGAGTGAGCATGGCGCTCAATGACTGACTCAATCCAGATCAAAGGCTTAACATGAGTGTTCAATCTGTACGACATCAACTCAAATTCACCATCAGGGGGAATAAAAGAAATTGTCCTGTCATTCTCAAAACGTGATAATCTAACACACTGGTGGAATTTAACATCTTCAAGCTCAACAGACTTAGATTTTCCTCTGCCAGTGCTCTCAAACAGAACCTTATCATTCAAACCAAGACGCAATTCAGGCATGCCAGACAAGTAAACTCTCATTTTAATTGCTCCTACAATCTCACTTCTTAATACATTGCCATTACAGTTAGCCAAGAGGTTGACAGACTCAATGACATCTAAGAAGACTTCATTCTTTCTGTACTTGATACCCTCAGACCTCCAAGAGACAGCATTAGTCACAGCCATTGGTATGCGCGGCTGCATTTCCAGTTTATGTCCTTCCTGAGTTATGTATTCTTGCAGTATCTTACTGTCTGTGGTTTGTGGGTATCCAAAGTCGATCAGTTCATCCAGCAGCTCATATATGACCACAAAGTTGTCTCTAATGCTCTCTTCTTCCAATTCTTTAAAATATTCAGTCATGACTTCAACAATTTTGTACAGGAATACAAAAACGAGTGCTATATTTGCATTTTTCCTCGTAGTAGACACTATATACAAGTTGTTGGTCTTGATGTAAGCAAAGGTGCACTCGCTAGTTTGCAACAGTGGAGTGAGCATACCTTCTTCCTCTTTCTCCATGAGCAAAGGCATGAATTTGTCTATGATGCCCAAGTCAACATCCCCGCGGTAATTCCTCGAAATGAGGACTTTCCCTTTCACATCCAATATATATATTGCCGAAGAAGACATTTTGTAGCTGAAATGAGACAACCATCATGTTACCTTTGGCGAAATAAGATACGTAATGAATTTAACTTAATTTTGGAAAAAGGTGTGTAATTAACTTATTTATGTTGCTACAACTATGTAATATGTTGAATTAATTAACGGACATAAGTACTTACGTGAAATTCACAACTTTTTGGATATTATTTCTACATTATCTCTAGCAAACATACGTGTGAAATTATCTTTCACGCGTTACACGTAGAATTTGTAGGCAATAATTGCATCAACTTGACAACAGGACAGGGTATCAAGAGTAAGCGAAATAGCAACATATGTCATGCTTCAACTCATGAGAAACACTCTAACGACATGAATCGCGATAGCAAAATGTCGCCAGTATAAATAAATCACTTCGGCATTTTAACTCCACCGTGGACAACTTAACGAGTTTTCATTCCCATACTGCGAATCTTTCTAATTTCTATTACTTTCGCAGTTTTGTCTAAACCAAATCAAAGGTTTTGTACACAGAGAGAACCACTCACCGTAAAACAGTCGACGCTGATCGCCTTCAGCGAGCCGTATATTGCCCGATAAGGGCTGCGGGTTGTTCGAAAGAGATACCGCGGCCCTGGTACATAAAAGGCCTATGACGGAACACGACGATTTTAGTCAGTAAGAGTCTGACACACCCTCACCGCTGCTAACCCACAGCGGGAGGGGTCATTTGATGATTTTACGTCGATAAAAAAAAAAAAAAGCTTGCCCGATAACAAAAACATGAATTGACAGATAGCGCCGCTCATCGCTGACGCTTCGTTTTTTTCGACTTTCTTTCGTTCGAGTTTGTTCGACTGACCTACGACGGACGCGACGTCAAATTTTAATTGCTACAGCTACAAGCAAGCTTTAGTTTTCGAATTTGATCATAATTTGTGCATCATGGAACTAAAATAAAATGAAGTTAATATTATAAGCACTCATGTGCACAGTATTCATGATTTTTACAAGTATCATAGACCTTTGTTTTGCTACCAACAAGTAAACTTCGTGTTGGGGGTTCAAATAAATCGTGCTCAATGTTGATCAATAATATGAATCCTGTTTGTCTGACACAAAGGAACCCTTTAGTATATTTGGATATTTCGATTGATGGAGAACAAGGTATGTTTTGACTATATTTTTCGATTGTATGAACATAATGCGTGCTACAATACCGCTAGTAACAATAGCAGCTCTGAAGAAACAATTCTAGCTATGATTATAGTATCAATATGTGAGTAAATAAGTTCAGAAGCCGTCAGGTATCTTCATTGTCTACCTGGCTGTGTATTTAATACACATTCTCCCAGGTGTTGATAATGAATACCTTCTTTATGCACATGTGTTGATTTTTAATTTTCTATAGCCATGGTATATTTTTACCTAACTTTACTCATACACTCTAGGTAGATATTAGTATTTTTTGATATTGGTTGGTACATAATGTGTGTTTAGGTTCTCTTAAATAGCAAATATGGCACACCATAACAAATTAAACTATGGATCAACACAACAATGGGTCAGTGGGTTGTCTTAGAATGTTATATTTTGAATGGATAGTAAGAAATAAACATATTAAATGGATCTCTATTATGGTTGTGAACAGTCACAGTGAAACCAAAAAGGTCTAGACACACGGCAGTGTGTCCGCCAAGTTCGAGCAAAAAAAGCGACACACCGGCCGTGGGTTATATTACACGAACCATTTCGGGCCGAATTCGACCCCCCTATAACTCAAAATCTATTTTATTTACGCATACCAAATTTCTAGTATCTGTTGAGACCCCCTCACTTATCTAAAATACAAAATTTCATTAATATATCTATTGTAGGTCTTGAGATATTGACGTCAGAAAATCGCTATTTTTACTATACACTCACTGACTGACTGACTGACTGACTCACTCATCAAAAACCTAGACCACTTCCAATGGTCGTATTGACTTGAAATTTGGCATGGAGGTAGGTCTTTATGTCAAGGTAAAGGGAAAAATCTGAAAATGGCCAAGTGTGAGTCGGTTTCAAAAAAATGAAGGTGTTTTAAACCCGGTGTAAATTTATACCCCTAAGGAACTAAAACGAAATAAATTTATCTATATTTATATAATATATCTTCGAATGGTCGTACCGATCTGAAATTCGTTACAAAGGTTTGTATTAAGTCAAAGTAAAGTAAAAATCTGATCTGAAAACGACCAAATGTGCGTCAGTTTCGAAAATAACGAATGTGTAACTTTGATCCACGAACATATATGATAACATGTCATGTCAGTCAGTTGGTAAATCTAGTCCATTTAGTTAATCTAGTTCATTTCTTTGTAAGAAGCCTAAATCTGAAAGATAGTATAAATGAGACATTTCCTTAACTAACTTAATCATAAGAAAAAAATAAAATAATCAACCTTACAAAAATAAATGAAATCCCACCCAAAACAATAATGTGAAAGACTGCCAAGTTCGATAATATGGGAATGCTTCGCCTATAAAAGAAGTGAGATCTGAATAAGTACCAAGTTCCATAGTTACATATACCTCAGTTCAAAATAGTTACTTTTTAATGATGTTACTTGGCAAGTTTTAATAGAAAATTAAATACTTGATTCATTGCGTTTAGTAGGTTTATAACAAGGTGTGTGAAAACTTGCCAAGTAGCATCATTAAAAAGTAACTATTTTGAACTGAGGTATATGTAACTATGGAACTTGGTACTTATTCAGATCTCACTTCTTTTATAGGCGAAGCATTCCCATATTATCGAACTTGGCAGTCTTTCACATTATTGTTTTGGGTGGGATATTTATTACTGATACAAAAAAAAACAATACATATTAATTTTCAAATATTTAACCAAACCTCTTTAGCAGTTCAAAGCTGTGATGGAAAAATACAAACTACATTAACATTGATTATTTTATTGAAAGCAAAAAAAAAGATTAATAACATGAGGCATTCAAGTGCTTACATAATTTAAATTGTATGTAAATAATTGCATAGATAAATGCAATGACCTTGCCAGTACAGATTACCTACTGTCGTCTGCAAATTACATGTGCACATTTATACCTAGGTAACTTATTGGATTTTAACATAAAAAATATTAAATTACTATATCCCATTATCTATAGCAATACCTGATATTTAACAAAAAATCAAAAACTCTGTCTTAAAAATAAAGTGCAACCAATGTTAATACAATAAATTAATGAATATTGAAGGAACCATTATTCAAAGCAGTAGTTTATTAGTTTGATATGCATTTGTGTAAAAAGTCCCATTAAGATTAAGATTGCTTATGTAAATATGTGACTCATTTGGACACACTCAGAGACGTTTAATGGTTACTTAAGCCATTCCTTAGTGAAGGATTGCTTTGACAATCTGTCACTAAGGAGTGACTTAAGCAACCATCAATGTCTCTGAGTGTGGGGGATAATCTTTTCTTTTTTTATTCGAAAATTTACACTCCTGAATAGTTTTTGAGATAATTGTAACAGTTAAAAGAGGGGTTGGAATCTGGGGGTTCAAGAACCTACTTTTGTTTAAAATCTTCATACTAATATAATAATAATGTTTTTTTTAGCTATCCCCGAATAACATACTATAATTTCTCTTGATACGGAAAGTAGTTATTTATTAGGAATGTAGGTGAAACCGTAGCACTAATGTATTTAAAAAGTAAACTATACTTTATAAAACTTTATTTTAAATATATTTTCATCCATATTTCTGGTTATCAGCTGATAAATCTAACAGTTAACGAAAAAGTGCAAGGTTGTCTTGCATGTGTCACTGCAATTCAAATTGACACCAATTTCAATGCAACACAATGATAAGGGTATTTATTTTTGTGATAACACTGCAATACATTCTTATGAGTTGATTCCAATACTTAAAGCAGGACATATTTTCTACATCTATTCTAAACTGATATAATAAAGAGGAAACATTTGTTTGTTAGTACCTTAAAGGCTCTGAAACTACTTAACCAATTTAAAAAGTCTTTCACTATTGGAATGTATTCCCGAGGGTTCGGGGCAGGAATTCCCCCAGCATGATATAAAAATTTGTTTAGGATATTATATACCTGTCCTAGATAGACTGAAATATTCATTCAAAGGCATAATATCTGAAAAAGAATGAAGAATTAGGTCAAGGGTAAAATGGGAATCTCGAATAGCTTCGCAACTACGCAGGTGTGAAGCAGGACATGGCTTGATGTATTCACTTCACCTATGGCTAGGGTTACCAAAATAAATAAAAAAATCCGGAGAAAAGGCGGGTTACGGGTTGAGATTTTTTCCGCAAACAGCGCACTTACAGTACAGATACAATGACACATACAAAATAAGTATGATAAATTATAGTTATCACGATTTCTATGGACAAACTGACTAAGCTGTAAGTATTTGCAAAATCCGGCCGTAATCCAGAGGAGTCCAAAAATCCTGAAATCTCAGGACTAATCCTAAGACGATATGGTAACCCTACCTATGGCTACACAGTGACACAAGGTCAAATTGCAGTCGATGTGACGTAGAAATTGCCATTGTTAGGCATTATCATGAATACATTGCATAACATAACATCAATTTGTTTTTGTATCCACCTTTGTTTTTGTAGTTTCATTCATAAAGGCTATGTAGATTTGCATGTATCGTGACGCGACTGAATAGTTTTGAGTTCCTTGATAAAAAAACGATTTGATTTTCAATAGAATATATTTATTTGCCTAACAACAAGGATAAAAGGTTGGTACATAAAATTTTTGCTTAGTAGCATGCAAATTATGATATTAAACTTAACATTTAACAAATTTCGTAAAAAGAGACGGTTGCGACAAAAAACCAAGTTTTTTAAATATCGGCCTGCAGGATTCATCAAGTCGAAGGCCATATTGGCATTATGATGATCGGATAATACCTAGTTGACGGTTGCAACCTTCAACATGAAGGGTTCTATAAACGCTATTCTTCGAAGCCTGATCGATAAACTATATTATTCAGCACTGAATGCGATTTCAGTTCCCTTCACTTATTAAATATAAGTAATTTTGCGTGCGAATTTTACTTGCATAATTTAGAATCCATACTGGCTTCTGCCAGCACATTCACCCGCTATCTAATGAAAGCCTGCGTTATTCTGATATACAAAGGTGTCTCACTGCTAAGTCTCATCAAAATCTATTCAGTAGTTTTTTGCATGAAAGAACAAACATCAACAGTGGAGTCGTTTTTTGGGGATTAGTTTTTTTAGTTTTGTGGGACCAATCATTAGGAATCTTTTGTTTCAGCGGGACGTATTGTGATCAAATTAAGAAATGATGTGGTGCCAAAGACAGCAGAAAATTTTCGAGCTCTATGTACCGGCGAAAAGGGTATCGGGGTCAATGGGAAGCCGCTACATTTCAAAGGCTCGAGATTTCACAAAGGTAAATAAATATTGGATGTACATTTCTAGGATAAGAGGAGAAACGTATTGTAAGGAGCCTGAGTATGAATAGGTTGCCTTACATAAAGTTGATTCTTATCACCGGCCACTAACTAGTATGTAATAATAGTTTGAACATGCCTTTTAAAAGCCTTTTTGATGTCTAATTTGTTAAGCTACATACACACGATTACTTTAAGGCTGGCTCAATACTTTGGACCTAATGAAGTGGGGTACATATTATTGTAATAGTTTGGAATATAATTAGTATAATTAATCTCAGCGTGAATGGCAACAGTTGTGTGTCATTTATTTACACACCAGCTCTCCTAATAAATCGGTATTGGGCGGCTTGGTCCAGTATTTAACGCAGATTCACAATGCTGGTAGGCTGGTTGTAAATGGGGTTTTATTTTTATTTTAGCTGTCACCCAGTTTATGATACAAGGAGGTGATATTATAAATGGTGATGGAAGCGGCGGCGAAAGCATATACGGACCCGTATTCGAAGACGAAAATTTTAAATTAAAGGTAATTTAAGATTATTTATTTTGCTAATCGACTTCAGTACAGGAATATACCATTTCTGCCTATATAGGACGGAATCTCAGCCCATGAATTTACATAATATAATACTGGTATGACCTAAATACATAGAATGCTAGTTCTAATGGTGCATTTCATTCTGTTAGCATGAAGCCGGAGTCTTAAGTATGGCGAACGTCGGCCGGCCTCACACTAATGGCTCCCAGTTTTGCATCACAACCGTCCCGTGCAACCACCTAGACGGGACTAATGTAGTGTTCGGTGAAGTACTGGCCGGTATAGGCATAGTCAAGGAGATACAACGCTTCGCTGACGAAGATCTATGCCGCCCCATGGTGGTATGTTGGTAATCGATGCTTTTTTAAATGTTTTTTTTTTTAATTTGCTGATGCGATTGCTTTTTCGGTGTAAAAATCGTTGGTACTCTAATTTTGCTGATTCAGTCAGTCAGTCTTAAATGATTAGTTTTTGTATCTAATTTTGACAGAAAAATATTTTTATCTAAGCCACATACAGATATAATTATGCGGATGGTATGTTCAGTTTTGAGAAAATGATTTCAAGTGTCTCATATTCAGCTGCAAATTACATTTAAAATGGATTGCCAGTGGCTTAGCAATGTGTATTAAAAGGTATTTTTTTTTTGTATTTACCAAAGACCTTCGTATATCAAAACAATCATTTATCAAAGTTTAATCGAATGACGTTTTTGGAATGCATTGAGGACAAACTACAGGAACTTGAATTTTAAATAAACGTACAGAATTTAAAGAATGGTAGTATTTGTTTCTTCAAAGTATTCTATAAACAGATAAAGTATTTCTGCACCGGTTTTTCAATGCGTTTTGGTACTACATTGAGTAAAACATTTTGTACTACCAATCCGAAGTACGTTGACCTTTTAATCAACTTATAGACCAATCCAGTTGGTTTTTGAAAATAAGAGTGACTTTCATATTTTTTGATAGCGTATAATTACAGTTTTTTTTAAGATAACTTAAAACTATAAATACCTATAAATTTTTGACATACTAATGGTGACTTGCGGTTTAAAGGAATGCGTGGTTCACGACTGCGGTGAGATTATAACCAGCGATTGGGACGTTTGCTGCCGAGACGGGACCTCTGATAAGCTGCCAGAGTACCCCGAAGATTACAGGGATGAAGATATTACAGTAAGTTGTCAAGAAAATAAAATATAGCTACAGTTGAAATGGAAAGTCAGTTAAGAACAGATTTTAATCGTCACAACTTAAATCTTAGTCATCAATAAATCTTGTCTTGCAGAGTCACGCAGCTAATCGTTTTTGATAAACCAATAAACAATTGTATACCTATAACCTTTACTTATCTTAAACTAATCTTTATATATCTTAAAAAATAGGTAAAATATAAATTTCAGCAAAGAAACAGTTATTAATAGTTAATCTGGAGCTGTAACATTTTTTGTCTGTTTGTTTTTTGGTAAAAGCAATATTAAATGCCTCGTTGGTCTAGCTTTCGCAAGCGCGGCTGCTGAGCACGAGGTCTCGGTTTCGATTCACGGGTTGGGCCGAAAGTTAAGAAAGAAAGAAACTCACAAAGTAGCCCTCTAGTAAATGTCGGTTTTGCGCCTGATCTCTCCGGTTGTGTCATATTACCGTCCCATCGGGCTATAAGCGCAGTAGCCGCTGATCGGCTAGGATGACATCGATAGATATATTTATAAGGCTTTATTTACTCACAGGTAGAACAACTAATATCATCAATAAGGGATGTGAAAAACGCCGGCAACTGTTATTTCGGCGAGGGGCGGTATAAGGCCGCAGTGAGAAAGTACCGCAAGTGCCTGAGGTATCTAGACCATGCCTTGTATAGGATAGAAGAAGTTAAGGACATTGACACGAAGGAACAAAGTAAGTTTATACTCCTTAGTAACACAACCCTAATATAATTTTGGACTACTGACTTTTTGTTTCATCAGCGCAATGGAATTCCTTGCTATACCAGGTTAAAAAGTGCTATATACTTATTCTGATGCTTAAGCGATATTACTGTGAAGTTTCATCAAAATTGGTGCACCCGTTTGAGCGAGAAGTTACATAAATGTGTAGGATTTTTGAAGGAAAATTACTTACGATGTGAGTGGCCTATATTTAAGTCTATAAAAAGAACATGAATGACGCTCATTATCCCTTTTCTGTCTAGACATATAATCTATAATACGTCGACGTCTTATAGTTTAGTCGAAAAATACTTTAATGATGTCTGTTATTTGTTCACAGTACAAGAAATTAGAACAACTTATGTGTCTCAATGTTATTTAAACATGGCGGCGTGTTATATGAAGTTAGAAGATTATAGATCTACTATTCAATTCAGCACAGCGGTAAGTATACAATACGGCACTTGACAACTAGTCAAATTAAATATTTTAACCACTTCACTGTCCACGACGCAGACACAATAGTTAAACAATCAGTGTGTAACACATATGACTCATGGGACAGGGAAGTTATTAATGAACCGTTGACAAAAAAGGTTAGTTTATTTTGTACTAGCCGTTTTCCCGCGGTTTCACCCGCGTACCGTGGGAGCTACTGCCCGCACCGGAATAAAATATAGCCTATGTTACTTGCAGATAATATAGCTTTCTAATGGTGAAAGAATATTTAAAATCGGTCCAGTAGTTTTTGAGTTTTCCTCTTTATAATAATAGTATAGATGAAACTACGAACTATGACGTCACAGATGTTTCAAATGAAGCTGTATACATTTTTTTTATACATTTATAACAACTGTGTAAAAAAGGAAATAATTTTTCCGTCAAAACGATAAATTAAAGTGACGCTTATTTAAAATGCTTCACCAAATGAATATGATAAAAGATCTTATTTTCAAACCTACCTATTGACCTAGACAAATACCTAATTGTATGTTTGCTGTACAATTGAATCTCATTTTCCGTCAGATATGAACCTACCCTTAGACTGGCTAAGTGACATCGTATGTAGTATACATAACGTGACCGTTTATTTTTTGACTCAAAACGGGACATTGTTTTATTTAGGTCAAATCATAGGTAGAGAAAAAAAAGACACTTTTGTAATGTTATTTATTGAGAAAAAGTTAGTTGGCTTAAAAGTTACGAATCACAAAATATATGTAGGTACCCAAAATGTTTAGTTATATTTATATTTATCGGAAGAACAAATTTTTTTTAATATATCTGGTGACGATTTCAAATAAGAATGAAACTCCTGGCATGTTTTTTTTATATTCACCTTAATTATCAACATCGCCTTTAGAACTGAAATTTGTAACTGAGTTTTCTCAGATGTCCACAATTTATTCATAATAGAAAATACTCTTTCTACTGGAGCATTTGTAGCAGGCAAACATAAAATATATTCAATAACAATACAAAAGTTTTCATGCTGAAGATTATTGGCGCGAAAGTGTTTGAATATTTCCACCCAACGGGTTTCTGTGGAAACATTTAAATTATTCCATTCCGTTATTTTTTGTGATGTAATGTAATTTGAAATTAAGGAAAATTCGTCAAAACTTCAGTATCTTTATTACAGTCAATATATTGCTTTTCAATTAATAAATCCAGAGATTTTTGAATGTCTTCCCATGTGGGAACCTTTTTTAAATCTGCCCAATAAAATATCTCCATTTCTTTGGTAAGAAAGGAAGTCCACTGCTCCAGATATTCACGGCTTGTTTTATAAAATTCTGTAGCCGTCCTTTTCACAAATTCTTCATCAATATTAGTACCACTATCTTTCAATTTTAATATTAATTGACGGACCATAAATGGAAGAAACTGATTGGTCTGTTTCTGAATTAAATTGTCTTTTAATTGATTGATTTCTTTTGCAGCTTCTATTGCCGATACAGTCTGACCTTCAAGTTTCAAGACAGCTTGATGAAAACTTGCTGACTGGGCGTGTAAAAAATAAAACCACAATTCTGATGTGGGATCTTCAAAAAGATTTTAGTAACTGGGGACATTTTTCAATACTCAAAAAGTAGTTTTTTAACGGCTGATACATTTTTAAAACCCTCTCTAAAGCAGGCATAAGAGCAAGCCATCTGGTTTTGCTATAGCCGAGCATTTGTTGATATTCCGTTTCAGTTTCGGCACAAAACTCTTTTAGAGCTTCAACTCGAATCGTATAGATATAAAAAAATGAATATATCTTCACAATAACGCTTTCGTAATCTACGGGTAGTCCATCTGCAGCGGATTTTACTGCATTGTGAATAACATGGGCTCCACATCCAATACCTATTAATTCTTTTTTCAGAGATGATTGTAATTTCGTTAATACATTGTTAGTTCCTCGCCTAGCTGCACCTCCGAAATTGACGTTGGCATTGTCCCCGCAAAATGCTACGACTTTTGCTGTCAAATTATTATCTGTCAACACTTGGCTTAAATAATTGACAATGATGTCAGACGTTTCACCGGGTTGGTCTTGTAAATCTAAAATTTTTACTTGCACACCTACGTAAGGTTGAAAAAAGCGCACTACAATGGGGTATATTTTCTTGTTACCGTGGTTTGACGCGTCGTTTAGTATTGTAATGCAATTGCACTTATCAAGGTCATCTTTTATTCTTTCATTGCTGTAGGCGTCAAAACATTTACTACAATAGCTTCTGATTTCGTACGCGCGCATGTAAATTTGGGATCAAAACATGATTGAATCAATTTCGATGCACAATCATTAGAACGAAAACTGTGGTTTTCTTGTACCGTGTGATAAGCCCAGACGCCTTCTGCCGCGGCGATATCCAAGTCCTTCAAAGTTGGCGCGTCCGATTTCTTGAAAAAGTTTAACATCGTAGAACTCGAAGCCGCGGCACGATCGGCATTTTTATGTTTGTCAGACTTTAAATGCTGTTCAATATCACCGCCACCGCTGTGGGCAACACTAAATTCTGTACGACACTTTTCACATCTAACATCTGATGGAGTATTTATTTGCTTGATAAACGGATATTTTGCTTGTAAGCTAACATTGAACGAACACTTGCGTTTCGGCATTTTAACTTGTGATTCCAAACCAAAAGAAATTTAAATTATTTACTACACAAGCACCAAACAATAACAAAACAAATAGCGAGAAATGGGCAAATGAAAGTTTTTCAAGCAATAGTCAATAAGTCAACAAAACACGAGCGATAATTATTATGAGTTGACGTCTTGGCCACTATCGGCTGTCGCTGCGTCGACGACGACGCGGTCTCGCTCTCGCACACCGCTAGCTCGCGTCCGATTGGTGCGGGCGTCACATCGCGGCGGCGGGCGGGCGGTGGCCGGCCGTCGGCTGTTCAAATTTTCGCGCGGTTTCTGAAAACGGGACAATTGTGCGTCCCACAGTCCATTTCGGGGACACCGGGACTCGTAATTGTAAAAAGGGACAGTCCCGTTCAAAACGGGACGTCTGGTCACGTTAAGTATACAGTACTTATGTTATAAATTTTGAAACTAACAACGAATGCTTTTTTTACAGGTTCTAGAAATAGACCCAAGAAATGAGAAAGCTTTATACAGGCGCGGGCAAGCTAATTATGCACTAAAGAACTATGACGATGCTCTTATGGACTTGAAACACGCGGACAAAGTGTCGCCTAACAACAAGGCTGTGCAAAAACTCTTAGACGAAGTAAGGTTAACAAATAAAAGTTATAACGAAATGCAAAAACAACGGCTGTCAAAGTTTTTTCGTGAGCAAAAAGAGGCGTTTATCGAGATCACATGTGAGGTCGCAGATCACTGAACTAAGACTGACGGTAGTTATACGTAGGATTATGTAGACAATACGCTTTTTGAGCGCGTTTAGAACGGCCACCGGGCGGTGTTGCTAGATAATATCCGTTTTGAAATAAATACATTTTGTTTATTGTTTTAATCACGTTTTTAGAGATGAGTCATGACAGCTATACTATAGAAATCAAAGCTTTAAGATTAAAGTGTAATAGCATTTTACATAACATTGTTATAAATTAAAAAAGGCGGGGATTTTGCAAATTAGTTGGGCAACATCGGCTGTGGCGGCCGGTTGGTACGGAGAGTTAGTTAGAATGTTTCAAAAAGGTACTAATTTAGTATGCCACGTAAGGCATTATGGTAGGAATACATAAAATGCCGAAGGTATTGAGTCTATTTTTTAGACAACTAATTAATTCCATTCAAGGCAGTGATTTTTTTGACGTAATATTGACTGAAATTAAATCGTTTTGTTTGTAGTTAGGCGCGTATGTATGTATGCCGTAAATGAAGTAGAATCAGAGAAAATATTTGCGAATATAAATCGTATTATTTTGGTGTCGTCCAATTGTAGAGAAGAATCACAAAATGACAGTTGCATTGGGTAGTTACGTATGTGTTAATTGTAATTAATAATTATGTTTAAGTTTAAATTTCAAAGTTAAAATAATTTAAGAGGTGAATTATGACGTTTGACATTCAGTTGTCATGATGTCATGAGGTGTCTGTGTTGCATAAAATAGCTGTCCAATCAAACAGGCACTTCAACGGTATAACACCATTATAATTTTCTTTTTTTAATACTACGTCTAATTTTATACTGAAACAATTGAACTAAAAACGTTCAATTTTAAAGCTGACTGATTACAAAAACAACGGAATGAACGTCACTCAATGATAAAAAATCATACCATTCTAATTGTGCCAAGTTACATTCTATGCCTTTTGTTTGTCTGTCATAACGCACCTTTTAAATTACTTTAATTATAATGATTAGACATTGCGTAGTCTGTGTATTGAATGCAGGGGTAGTGGAATGACAATATGCTTTATTTTTAGGTTTAAGGTTTTATCTGTGGTACCTTTTTTGTTGAATTGTGTAATATTTTTTAAGTTAACGTTGAACTAGTGATACAATCAATACTCATACATTCAATTTTACTTGAGTATCAATATGTAATGTGTGTTAATGACAGTCGTTAATTTTAGACCCATAACCTACAAATTGGTTTAATATTATTTTGAAGGATCCGCCTTAAACATCACATAGTTAATCAATCCTACAAATCAATTTTACTATTTTTTTTTTATAGAAATGCGGTGTTTTATATAAATTTAAAAAGTGCCTCAGGTATTCACTACACAGACAGAGCTTTTTATTGTATATTATTAGCCGAAAGAAACAAGCTGTTATGAGATTTGATATTAGTATTCTTATACAGGGTGAAATTAATAACTTGCATTGGAAATTGAGTGAGTCACTTTGCGAGATTTAAATGTACCTTTTACCTAATTATTGTATGGTAATGTGAATATTCTGCTAAATGTGAGTGCATTTTTGTCCTTTTATATTGTAAAAAATAAACACCGCATCGATTTTTCAGTATATAATTGTGTCTAGTCTTGATATTATCGGATGTCAAAACATTTTTGAATTTACAGTATGTTTGTATAACGTTTATGTGTAAGTGTATTGGTCTATTGTTAATGAAATATTAAATTTAATCGATCATTTTTAAATGAAATTATCTTCTATACAAATTATTTTGTCGGCGTATGTTCTGGAAGTTACATTAAGTAACTGAAGCAGCCTAGCCGTTTAAAAAAAAGAGCTATGGTCCGTACGAACAACAGGAGGGTATGCATATAACAGTTATTTAAAACGTTGTTGATAACTTTTGTCATGGGTTTGTCTTTTACGGTTTTACCTCTATGCCGTATTTCAATCTATGTATATTATTTATTTCTCGAAAAATACTTGGCATTATTTGGCGATACAGTTTAACAATTAAAAAAATAAATAATATAATCACAATCAAGAGCGCAGGACGCAGAGTTGGGAAGTGTTTATTTTCATCCAAATTCACTCCAAATAAACGCATGAAAAAGCTATTTGAAAATGTCAAAACATTTTCTGCTCTTCATGATAGAAATTAATGAACAAAATTGAAGTATGTGAATATAGTTGTTATTTTAAAATCACGAACAAATGTAAAACTTAAATTTTCTACCGATTTGTAGCATATTTTAATTTCACTCTGTTAATTTATGTTTTAAGGATTTAATTGGCTGTACTTAGGTGTTAAGTTGTCACACTGCCATGCGAAAGTATTTTATTGGGTATAAATTGTATTAACATTCAGCCGATTTTGATATTCGCGCATTAAGACAGGTGGGATGTTTCTAAGTTGTATGAGTCGTCACAAAACTAAGACCTAGACTCTACTAACGAGACAACAAGGCTGCGGTTCCACTGAGGCGGAGACGAGCAGAGCTGAGAGGAGACGTGTGGGGATCGACCAATTACATTACATAAAATCTACATCTCGTCTTTTTCATGTAATGTGATTGGTCGATCCCCACACGTCTCTTTTCAGCTCCGTTCGTCTCCGCCTCAGTGGAACCAGAGCCTAAGAGCTGAGCGGAGCGGATCGGAGACGTTCTCAAACAACTAATAGAATTTCGTTATTGAAACGTCGTCCTACAGTTGTATCGACTGAGCGGAGATATTCGAAGGGTTGTTTAAAAAGCGTTTCCGTACCACTCCGCTTGTCTCCGCATTCGTGAAGTCTAAGCCCTAAGTAAAAAGGAAAAATAAATATTTTTATAGCACGTCTTAGTACAGTTTTACAGTAATCATTTATCTTCGGTCGATTGGATGCATATTAGAAAAGAACTAAGTTCGACGAACTGTAGACAGTTATGCACATTGAGCCTGTATAGCTTATATTCACACAAACTTTACTAAGTAACCTTTAGAAACATCTCATTTGCTTTATTATTTATCTCATTTTGTAAATAAACATTTTTTACCGTTGCAAGTGGTTTTAAAAAAGTTGTATTAAACGTTTTCCTAATTTTCTTATTAATTTTCAGGAAATCATGACTTTTTGGTTATTTTCCCAAAAAAAATGAGTCTGCAGGAGGAGCGTAAAATACTGGTTGGATAGCCAGCGACAATAGGATTCGGTCATTTATTTTATACTTTTTTGGGGGCCTGTATGATATTATTCTATTTTTTTAATGATTATTTATTTATTTATTTACAACACCGAAAACTATAATTACAGGCTTTTCCCAAACGGGACTTCAACATTTCGTGAAACTCAGTTGTTTCGATAGGAAAAGAGAATCTTGTGGTTCCTATAAAGTTTTGATATTTCGATTGTCTCATATTGTAAAATCTTTATAAATTTTATCTATTTATTTTGTACTGTATTTTGTTATGCTCCTTTTTAAATCACATTGGTTGCTCAGACTAATGAAAAAAAAAATGAAATTTTCTTTTAAAAAGAGTGTCCATGGTGTTTCTTGCCGGTACTTCTCCACGAGACCAACTCTTTGAAACCATGCACCTAACTTTGTCGTTTCGAAAGAGCTAGGAATATAGGTATATTTGAAAAAAAAAAAAATGAGTGAGTTTGAGGTCGAAAAAAGGTTCCATCGTTGTACGAGGTTTTGTTCGTCTATGCATGTCGTTTATCTTTGTTTTGTTAGTTGGGTCAGAAAGCAAAATAACGAGCTGTTCAACATTTTTTATTATATTGTTAAAAAAAAAAATTGTTGTTGCGGTTTCACCCGCATCTCGAGGGAACTAGTTTCCGTACTCGGAAAAATGTCTTTCGTTCGATACTGTAGGCAAGCATTCTAATGTTGAGAGTTTCTTAAATTGCTCGTTTTGTTGTTGAATCAATTATAAAAATCTATAAATTTCTTTAAAATATTTGGGTAGAAAATGGTTGAGTCAAAAAAGTGTTCGAATTATCGTATTATATTTATTTATTTTCACATTCATATAAAATTTTACCTACCTATTACTAAAAGAACTTATCATACCTTAAATATATCTTTATTTGGTCTACTTTCCGAAATATGTATGTTTAATATTGTTTTTCCATTTGGTAGGTTCTATATTTAAAGCCTATATTGTTTATTTATTTATTACGTAAAATCTTTTGTTTCGAGCTCTCTGTTCCGCAAAAGTGTCTATCATCAAAGTTTGAAGATCGGGCAATAAAATCAATCAAAAATAAAAAAAATAGACAGAATAGCCAAGTTACATGACCTGTTTTTTTATTAATTTTAGTTTTGAAAATGATCGTTCAGCACTAGCAATAGCCACAGGAATTGTAATAATGCATACTTCAGGAAAGCTGCAGGAATTAAAATGAAAATGTTTTTTTTAATATTAATAAATCAGCAGGGTATCAATACACGAAGGTTTTTCTATTTCGTCTCTGAAAGTGAGTCGAAAACTGAGAATTTCTCTGACAAATAGGTTTAAAGAATTTATTCTCATAAGAACAATTACAGTTCACTTAAAATGAGATACAAAATAGTTCATATCAAAATAATTTAGATGTCCGCATCTGGCACGTTGATCATGTCATCGGTTACAAATATGTTTTCTTGATTTGGATTTAAATATATTAATACTTTCACACTTCTTTATTTCTTCCGGTAAATCATTGAACAGTCGTACTCCTTCAAATAGTATTGTTCTTTTGCCGTAGTTAGTTCGTGCTCTTGCAGTCATTAGTTGAAACTTGTTTTTGCTTCTGGTACTGTATGTTGTTGTCTTTTTACGTATTTGAATGTTTGATTGTGTAGAATTAGTGATAATTTTTTTTATAATGAAAAATGATTCAGATATGTCTTTTTTATTTATTTCAACAAATTCTAGAGCTTTTTTTAGAGCTTAGAGAGATTTTAAAGTGGAACGCTGCAAAACACTGTTTGAAACAATTTCATTCATTGGAAGAAAACGCGATTTTAGTTGGTTTATAATGATGTCCAATACTCGATAAAATATATTCACTTTCAAACTTTCCGGATCTTGAAGACTTCGCAAAGCTTATCAATGGCGAGCTTAACGATTAACTTGATTGTATAAAGGTCTTTAGTTGTCTCATTTTGTATTTTAAGCAGAACTTATGAACATATTTAAATTATACTTTTCAAATAAAATAAAATGCTCAGGTACAATGTAAAATGTTATTTTGAGGTTGCGTCATTAGTTCGGGTGCTATGACGCCACAGACAGACAGACACGTCAAACTACCCCACTTTTTGTGTCGGGGGTTAAAAACAGCAGTATGTACTAATCATAAGGTGGGGAAAGGCATGGCTTAAAAATATAATCATCAATTGTATCGTCGTGTGGAAATCTTTTTCATAAATTCTGACTCTATGCACAAAAGAGATAAAGCACTAAGCTTTTCATAACTTAAAGTAGATCGTAGATAGTTTTTAAACCGTTTTAAGCAAGAAAAGCTTCTCTCACCTGAACAATTTGTCTCCGGTGTGCACAGAGCCATGCGAAGTCCTTTATCCAAGTTTAGATAAATAGGCTCCAAACTCTGTTTTCGCAGAAACAAATATAGACTTTGTAATGATCCAGAATCTAGGTTTATCGAAATTCTTTCAGAAGAAAGGTGACATTGAAAGTGTAAGCATTCCTGAACTAAATCAGATTCTAAATCATTAGGGTACATTTTTTCTAACGAAATGGCTTTTTCCTTTAGGGTCGATGGTAAGAATTCACTCATTTTGGTTAGAAATGAAAACTTCTCGTTAAACTCTGAACTCTTCTCGTGGTAGGCCTTTTGCCGTTTCTCTAACTCGGAAACGAGCCGATCTACGAGGACGAGAAACGTATTAACCCTAAAAGATTCACTTGCAGTCATTATAATAACTTTTCAGATATTTCATCAAATCTACAGCGGAGGCCTGAATTTGAAGATCGTTTTGTTTATTCTTTCCAAAAAAACATTCCACACAACTACCATTATCGCCGTTTCCAGTTTCTCCAAATTCGAAAGTATTCCCGCCGATTGATTTCACGAGTGTTTTTTATTTTATTTTTATTGAAACGCTATTGGAATATTTTAAAATTCATGATCAAAAGGTGTCCCGACATTTATTTATTATTTATTTATTTATAATTATAAAAAAATCTGTAAAAAATAAAATATTGCCGCCCCTCTAAATCTGCCGCCCTGGGCACCGGCCTACTTGGCCTATTGCTAAATCCGCCACTGTTAGTGTGTCAATGAATGCAGTGATAATAATCTATCAAAATAAATCATCACCTTTTGGCAAAAGTACGGAATGTTGAGCCTCGTAGGGAAGATCAGCATTGGAAAGGCTACCTCCGATTGTAATTATACCCTGCTCGTCTCTGAAAAGATCAAGTTTTTTAATTTGTGAGGAAAGTTTTTATTATAAATTTCGTCATACGTATTTTTAAAATGATGTTGGTGAATGCAACGAATTAAAGAAGTCTTCATGCTCCGGGGCAGGTTATTGTATTATTTTCATCACGCTACGATCAATAGGAGCAAAGCAGTGAAGGGAAATGTTGGGAAAACGGGAGAAGTTATTGCATTTTAAGCTTTTGTTGCGTGTGTAGCCTCAGCCTCAATGGTTAAAGGTACACAGAAATCGTGTATGACGGAAATGTTCTCCTCAAAATTTTATAAAATATATCCCAAGTATTTTGTTTTTTCTCCTAACAATTGTATAATTTCGTTTTATATTATAATAGTTATGGGTAGGTTTGACCTTCTCGACTTTATGTCGGTTTTAATAGGTATCCCGTTCCGCAGCCCGCGGAAAAAAAGATACCTATGTCCCCCCTAGTCTTTTTATTTTGATTTTATGTAACTATTTTGTATGTATTATTTATTATATAATGTGTATGTGTTATGTAGTTGACGTGTTTGTTTGCGTTCTTCTTATCCTTCTTCTTCCTCTTCTAGGCTGTGATGATGACGAATGTTCGGTGTTAGATGATTGCTGTGTGTTCTGTTCCTGGATGGCTGGTCCCGCTTGCGTGCTTGGTGATGGATGCGTGTTTTGTGTGTCAGTGTGTGAGTGTTGTTCTTCTACTGTTCGTACGAATACTGTGTCTCCTAATACTTTGCTGAGTATGATAGATGAATGTATGGCTGCTTGTTTTTGAAGTATGTGGATGTTAATTGAAGCGTCTAATTGGTCTATGTATTTTTTAATGCTTTTTGCTACGATGCCCGTTACGCCTACTACTATCGGAATGACAGCCGTTTGTGTATTCCACAGCCGGCTGATTTCAGTTTTCAGAAGATGGTATTTGCTTAATTTTTCTATTTCTTTGGCTCCTATGTTGTAATCTGACGGTACGGTAATATCTATTAAATATGTTTTGTTACTAGTTTTATCTGTGTATATAAGGTCTGGTTTATTGTGTGTAACAGTGACATCGGTTTGGACGGGCATTTCCCACATGATTTTGGCTGTTTCGTTTTCTTTTACTTGTGGTTGCACTAGTGTTTCCTTCCACCAGAGGTTGGCAAGTTATTATAATTATTTCGTTTTATATTATAATTATAATATATTATAATCGAATCGAATCGATTGTATAATATAATATATTTCCAATTTTTGGATACGTGCAATGTGTTCGAATGTGTTAAAATTTTGCGTATATTCAACTAATTAAAAAAAAAAAAACCATTATCACTTTCGTATAATTTTTCGGTCGTACCGCGAAAAGCCAGACATTCTGGCTAAAAATGGAATAATGTTTATTATGCCTTCTAGTTCTGCCACCCAGCGCTTTTTTCTTGTTCAATTAGATTTTGATTTAATGAATCAATTGACTTTCCTTTAACAATAATGCGTTTTAATTCAATTTGTTGTTTAGCGCAAGATAGGTGGCCTAGGATGTTTTCATGGCGTTCTAATGCTCTAGACCAGTGTTTTTCAATTTGTGGGTCGCGACCCCCCTAGGGGTCGCGAAGCCTTAATCGGGGGTCGCCAGCTGAAAGAAAATTCGAGGTTCTTACACAACTAAAACACAATTTTAGCGAGAAGGATGTGCTTGTTTATTTTTCAAAAGTTTATCAAATTGTGGTGCTATTTTTGAAACGTTAATAATCAAATCATTTTCTAATTGCAGCCTATTTCTTTTTTTAGTTTTAATGTCTACCATTGAAGAAAATGTTAGTTCACACAAGTATGAAGTGGCGAATGGCACTAATAATTGAAGAGCTTCCCTTGCCAGCTCTGAATATTTCGTGTTTTCTTTTCATCCAAAATACGTCGACACTTTGCGAATAAAATTCCATTTTAAGCATGCCATCAGCAGCTAAATCTAGAAGACATTCTTTCATTTTTGTGGTGATATCAGCCAGGTCTATTGATTTGTCCAAAAAAGGGTTTAAAATCCATCTACGCCCATTGTCAGCTTCAGAGTGTAAGTCTGGAAAGTATGTCAAAAGTTTCTCTTGTAAATTATGCATGCTCTGTATCATGCAAGGAATGTGAGCCGATACTGCAAAACTTTGGTCTGTTGCATTATCTTCAATAATCTTCTGAACACATGGAAAAGACTCAAACATTTTGTTTTGTAGAGAGGTTGACCACAAACGAGTCTAGAGTCTAGACATATGCTGCCAATCTCTAAAACCGACTTTATTGTTAAAAACAGTGTTATTAGCCTGGAACAGTTTGCAGTAATAACAATGTAATGAATCACTGGATCGGGAGTAAACAAGCCAGTTTCTTGAAACGGTTTCCTCATTGGTAAGCGTTTTTGTAATAATTGTTGGGAAAAGTTCTTTTTGAGCTGTTTATCGGGTATGAACTTAGTTTTATTTGTACTGGTCCTCGCTCAGTCAAAAATATTCTTTGATTATCACTTAATACTTGTGGACATAAAACGAGATCGTAAATAATATCCTCTAGAAGTATGATCTTCGGAGAGGCTTTGACATTACCTGGTTCTTGTTTTATTGCTACTGACGATGAAGACATCGGGAGCGTCGGTAGCGGCGGCGAATAAGGCTTTGACGGGACAACTTCTGTTGTAAATCATCATCTTGATGTGCAGATGTAGATGTACTCGCTTGTACGTCAGCGGATGGATTAGGTTGAAAAAAATAATATTAGTGGGACAAGTATTCAAAGCTTCCTCTTTCTCCAACTTTCTTTTCCGATTCTATGCACTAGATTTTTTTTCCATCACACATCTAAAACGAATAAAAACATAATTTAGGTTAGTGAAGAGGGTTGTTTGATAAAGAAAACAAACACAATTTATAATTAGCACTCCTAATAAATTATTTAGCAAAAAACTAAAAGTTTTACAGATTTTAAATTAATAACATTTTGTTTGCATAATCTTTACTAACTTCTGAATTCTTGGTTCAGTGCTACTTAAAGCTAAACGCATGTCGGTAGTGGCATCCAACCGATTTCGATGCTTATTTTTAATTATCAGAAGCATCGAAAACCCCTGCTCGCATAGATACGTCAATGAAAATTGCCTCCGCGGGCTCTTATCAAAACTTGAATACGTCTGCCCATACTCATAATGACATTCGCGATCATTTCTTGGGGTAAGTTGACCCACTCTTCGACCAACGCCAACTTTAACCCTTCAACATTCTGGGAGGTGGAATCTTCTCTCTTACCCCCAATCATGTTCTAGCCGACTAACGAGTGAGGTTCACTCTCTTGATTGCTTTTCCTCTTCCTATCTCATTTGTTAATTGTATCCAACGTTCAGTTGGCAAAAACAAATAAAATAGAGTCTAGTAGTAGTAGTCTACAATACTTATCAACTAATTTATTTAAAGCACTAAAGCCCTTAACCCTACAGGTTGCCACTCGCTCTGAATATTAAGCTCCATTTCCCTAATTCTATTTTGCTCTCTCTTCAACTCCATGTAGTCTCTGTGTTTCTGTGTGTGTGTGTGTGTGTTCTCTGTGTGTCCATTTTGAAATTTCTCCAAAACTCTTCAACTTGGAGAAACTGTTGAGCTGCCTCCTCTGTTCGTGCTGGCCTCACAGAGTCTGCGGGTTGAGCCTCTAAGTGTTCGTTGCCTTGAATGACGTGGTGTTATCTGTCCTGCTTGTGAAGGCTCTGCCTGGACTACATGGACTTGAGATGAAGGTCTTGTTGGAGAGATCATACCGGTATTGTCTGTACCGGTATACTAAGTCATCTTCGATCAGTACCACCTATATTTTGTTGTTATTATAAGTACAAAGTAGTTAAGGAATATTTATCATACCTTCCAATCGTGCCTGCACATATGATGGTATGATAGGTGTTGCCTGACAGAAAAACTGTAACAATGATTATATAATTAGTAACAATATATTGAAAGTTCACGATAGCAGCTTACCTTCTCCATATTGATCTTGTTGTGGAATGTGAACCCCCTGGAAGAGAAGATAAAATAAGCTGTAATAAACTCGAATTTTAATAAAAGCAGTTGCTGTATGTATTACTAGCTGCCGCCAGCGGCTTCGCCCGCATGGTGTGTTGATAAAATAGCCTATGTGTTAATCCAGGGTATCACCTATCTACATACCAAATTTCAATCAAATCCGTGCAGCCGTTTTTGCGTGATTGAATAACAAACATACATCCATACATTCTCACAAACTTTCACATTTATAATATAAGTAGGATAGGCAAGTTAATAAATTAACCCCTTAATGGATAATTTTTGTTTCATTAAATTATGTAGTCATATTTTAATAGAATGGCTTTTTTGTTCTGCCCATAGGAGGAATTTAGCCTACTGCTATCACGCTGGCCAGACGGGTTGATAGAGGGTTTTTTTTCGAGTTTTCCTTCTCTCCACTGGTTTCCGGTGCATTTTTGACTCCATTAGTCGACTTCTACAACACCCACTGGAAGAAGGGGTAGCGACACATGTATTCTTATGCCGTCGCTACACGAATGAAAAAGTAGTTTTTTTAGTAATAACTGCCCATTTAAAATTAGATATCAGCCACCATAATACCAATAACTGGCCATGCAAAAATAATATTTAAAATCAATTAAAATATATAGAATAAAGGAACTATATAAGAAATTAAAAACTTAAAAAAAAACATAATAAAACAAATTTTAACAAGTTGGTTCTTAATTCGTAAAAAAACTACAACTTAGCTGAATTTGATGAGATCATAATACCACGGTTCGTTTGCACTTAAATCATAGTATGGTAACGAGGAACTTGTCATTTGTAGTTATTGACGTGTTTAAATAAATTAATTAAATCATCATCATCATCATCAGATGTAGAGTTACTCTCTTTGTAAGTTTGTTCGGTGTACGACAGATTCTGGATTGGACTAATTCGTAATTCGGCAGATTGGCTACTCGACAGATTCGTCGATTAGGCAGATTCGTCAATCCGACATGTTAGCTATACGTCAGAGGTACAGGTGTAAATAAAATAGTTAGGGTCAGATTAAGTACAATTTATTAAAATCAGATAACAAAAACTAACATTCTTCATTAATTTTATTAAATTTTAATGATATCTAAATTAAATTTTAATGATAGGGACTCAAATCGACTGAGTCTAAGTACCAACTCAGCTATTTCGGTGTTTGTAATTGTGGTTTTTGATGTTAAATTGGTTAAATAATTTTTAAATTTGGTAATTTGACCCTTTATGGAGCTACGTTTAACAAATAGTTCTTGTAAACTTTGCATTTTCTCGTCTTTGTCCATTCTTATTATTGTTAGAAATACACAAGGTTAAGGATTGTGGGGAATTTAGGAGGAAACTTAGCTGCATTGGCCGGGCTGGTGACGGTGAATTTGGTGTTCTTCACGTGTGTTTCAACCAGGTATTTGTAGGCTGCAATGGCTGGATATCCGTGTTTACACGCTCGGTCCTGTCACGGTCGCCAAAATTTATGTCTTATTTTGACATAAATGATAGAGTTGCTTCTATATTTTATAAGGTTTAATTAAATTTTACAATATTGTGTGGTGTGATGTAGTAATGGCGTATAAAAAGTAAGAGAAGAAAAAACTTAACAAAAAAATATCAAGTACGCAATGCCAATATAATAAAAATAAAACTAAACTGGAACATGGTCCTTTGAGCCATGTTAGGCCCCAACACTAAGTAGGTATAATATATTAAATGGTTTCCTCACCAAAATAAAAAGAAGAAAATAACATTTTTTTACTTATATGTTATTATTAACAATGAAATTTATTTTAGATAGCCACTTCAAGCAATCAATTAAAGTGATGTCATTATTTAAAGCCGCAGTAATAATACCTTCGATTTGTTTATTTTTTTATAATAATTTAGAATTCCGTTGCTTACCTCTAAAATGGATGCTTTCCTTTTTCAACTTTCTATCTTGGAACCGTGATTCTTTTTTAAATAATTGATTAAAAAGGTACAGCGGTGGCTTTACGGGAAATCTTCTTTTTAGCCGCGCATGCCATCCTTCGATAGGGTTGTTAGTTCTAAAATTTTCTTTGTAACAAGCGAATACATTCTCAGTATATTTTCCCATCAATCATTCTGCGATGAAAAATATTCAAAAAATGCTTTGAATTCCTCAGAATCATCTGCCAGCTCTTGTATACTAAAAATGGCTTCGGGAATCAAAATGGGGGGAGCAATGGTAGTTGGATATATAGACGTGTGATAAATATTCCTTGTTCAGTCTTGTCCAAACCATATTTTTGACTCATTTTCAGTAACGCTTTCCAGAAATGAAAGTAACAGCCTGTTACTTTTGCATCAGGGTAAACAATTTTTACAGCTTGAATGGTAGCCAATTCAAAATCACATTTATATTGTTCTATTTTCATTGAAAACTGGTCCCTCAAAATAGTGAATATTGGTACTTTTGACGTCGACGCTTGTGTATCATCCGTCCAGGAACGGGAAACCGTGTGATTAGCGTTTAGCCATGTCTCGTCAATGAACACGACATCCCAGTTATCATTTTTTTTTGCTTCTTAAAAAACTTATCCGTTTAAAATTATGTCGTATCGTTCTAATATTTTTTTCTTTTCCCTTTTTTTCTTTTAAGATTTTGGTTAAAGCAGTTTTACCCCCGCTAAACAGTCCAGCTTCTCTTAACGATGCCAAAAGCTTCTTCCTGTTGAGATATTCATTTCTGGAATAGTAACCATATATATGATTTCCGATTGCATCGGCGTCAAAGGTGTCATATCTGTCACGGGTTTAGTTTTACGTTTCTTCTTCCGAGTACGTAAAATATTATCTTCCATGCCAGTCGAGCTGAACTTTTCTTTATTAATATTTGTTATCGTTCGTTTGCTAACTCCGAGCGCCTGAGAGACGTGTTCTTGTACATGTTCGACAGGTACCAGGGGTCCGCTCTTTTGCCGCTCCCGCTCAAAGTAATCTTGCAGTTTGATGATTAACTCACGGGCTCCACTTTTCAATGTTTGTCCACGTTTAGGCATTATTATGCACCAAAAGTAAAAAGAACGCAATACAAAACCCAATCGAAGTCCGATTTAGCGCCGATGTCAGATTGAAAGGCAGAAACAGTCCATTGAACGAAAGCCATAGCTATAGACAGTTATATTGTATAATCCTATTGATTATTCTTTTAAAGCTATTTTGTTTCAGCAATTATAGAGATTTTTTTCATTTTCTTCAGGGGCATCAGCTGCTCAGCATGGAGCTCTTATTTTTTGTTTTAAAAAGAAGTCGTAGTTTTGGAGGCACTCATTAAAGTCCTCCTCGCAATTAGCGTACCTTGAATGTGGGGTATTCAAATTATTTAACATTAGAGCTTTGAATGCCCCTTCGAAGGCAATAGTGTTTGGGGCAATATTTCGTACCCCAAAACTTCTGATACCCCAAGAAATTTTCAATGGGGTCTTGGTTGAAATTTCTAGTCAACATTGCATCTAAACCATATTTGTTAGACAACACTTTCCAGAGATATTCCATACCCTCTATAGTTTTAATTAAATTTGTAATCGATGGCACAACTGTCTCCGTCAATTGAATTTTATCACCCAATTTATTTTTCTTTACATATTTTACAGAGTTTAATACTTTTTTGGCTTTTGGCCACAATTCGTGGTGAGGCGAACTCTTTTTAACAGGCCCTTTAAAAATTTTCCCCTCAGGTATGTATGGAGAGACTGCTTACATTGAGGAAATCAAAAAGAATATCTATTAAATTAGTAAAATCAATTAATTGACAGCATTCATTGGGAATTTTTCCTCTTGCTATCAAGTGATCGGTTACTACAGCAACACTATGACTGAATAATTGTGTTGCCGATTTGACTCGCATTTTATTTATTTTGTCAGGATTAATATGCTCCTCTGTAGCAGCCGCAGCTCTCCACATAATTTATCTGATACATATACCATATGGTAATAATCCCATTTAATTAATTTTTTTTCTGGGCCTATATAATATACGAGGTCTTTAGATATTAAATTATTTCTAAGACGTTTTATAATGTGTGGCGTCAAAAAGTAGAGTGATAATTTGTGCTTTAACATAAATTAAATCATTGTGCCACTCTTTTTGGCGCCGTAAAAAACTGGCTTTCGTGTCATTGACCAGTTCTGTGATGGCACCAATATCAACCTGGCTTAGGTCACACACCGTGCATACTATTGCCAATCCCGATTTAATACATTCTTGGACTACAGTTTTAATAATTGTTTTCAATTTTATTTTATTCAAAGAATTGGTAAAATAGTATCTTACGGGTTGTTAAAATTAAGCTTAATGCCCTTCACCATAAATACAAGAACATGATCAGTGAACTTATTGGCCTTGTTCATTGAGGAACTTTCTAATTGATCTTTATGATTATTATAATTAATTTGCGGCGTAATGGACATTTCGTCAAATATAAGACTGAACAAGCGGTCTGACGTAACTTTATGTGAAAGATAACATTTTATTCTTTCAAATATCAGTGGATTTATGCCTGGACACACTTTAATTTCATGTGTGTATGTTGTTGTTCAAGTGTGAATAAAATTGATAATAATCTGTAACACTTAGGGCTCTTTTTCATCAATTGAAAAACGTCTACCCTTAGGCTTCTTTTTAGTTTGAAGCTGCATTTTAATGAATAGTTTGGCAGGTTTATCACATGTTGGGTAATATGTTGAAATGCAAGGTTTTTTGACAATGTTTCTCTAAGAATGATCAGGTTTTTGGTATATCTTTTCTTTGGTTTACCAGTCGATGTGCTTGTTTGAGTTGAGTCGGTTTCACTGTTTGGTACAAAATCATCACTACGACCCGAGCTGAAATCTAAAATTCTAGGTGACAAGTAGTCAAGTTTTCTAACCCTCTGATCCACTGCTTATATTTTCTCCATATTGATCGTTTTTGTCAAGTGTGGTTTCTTCTATCTCCTCTTCACATTGATCCACTTCTTCTAAGGCCGCCTTTTTACAGGATTCTATTTAAATTGTCTCTCCGCTGATAAGATTTCTTTTCATTTATTATTTCTTCATGTACCATATTTTCTTCATCCCTCTGTATCTGAATGCCTTCCATAGTCTTATCTATTCGTCTTTTCATTATAGACTGTAAAAATAACAGTTCGAATTAATATCGAAGCGTCACATTAAAACTATTCTAGGTAGAATTTCTAGCAGAGCGTCTGCGTCAGTGTGACATGAAAATGTATGGACGGTGGCACTCGGCGGCTCACGTGGCGTGGATGAGGGTGATGATTTTGATTGAGTTTTTGGAGAATCGTGTGTCTGTCACGATACAAAATGATACTTAATCCTAAAAATAAAATAAAGTACAATGGTGCCTATGCTAACACTGTACACATTCACTAATTGACTTTCACTGGTATGTATCACTGCACTGTTATCCTGTATTGCGTGAGACAGGAACTGTAGGCTTTCTAAGTCGATATTATCTAAATTGATAACCTTTCGCAGCTTGACACCTTCCGGTGCTATGATGCTAGGTAGATGTATCGTAGGTGTGCTACGAAAGCTGGCTTCGGTGGATTGAAGACGACGCGACGTTGCCTTAATGTGACTTTACCTAGCTTAACTTCGCAGGCGTTGTCTAGGGTAATTATGTAGGTACCCATGATGTCGTGTTGGCTCGTCTCGCTGTCGCAATACTCCGTCAGAAAGGTAGGAAAACCTGCGTAAATAAGCCAAGAGTTTGGCTGGATTTGGCTGTTTGGCTCAAAAAAGTTCTATGATGCCACGCGCTGACATAGCCGCCCAAGCTGTGACTTTAGGGCTATGTAAGGGCCTTGGATGTTTGCGACGTGGGTTTACGCTACTCCAGTAGCGACAATTTTGCCTATTGACATGGCCGTTGATGTGAAAGTGAGCTTCATCAGAAAATAACACGTTGTTAAATGAAGTAAAGTGGTTCAACATTTCATTCACGAAATTAATTTTATCGGTAGGATAGTATCTTTTAATTCCTCTATTAACTGAATTTAGTAGAATTTTAACATTTCTTTTCACAAGTTATTGTTAAATTCTATTCCTGGGTCTACGCTAATGCGTATTGGTATTCCGAACAGGGGAAAGTATTTTAGTAAAGCTCTAACTACTACCGGTCTTGATCGGTTACGTATCGGAAATGCTTGACCCAATTTACTGAATGCATCTATTATGGTAAGAAAATAAGTTCCTTCAATGGAAAATATATCCATGAAATGTTCTTGGAATGGTCTGTTTTGTGTTTAAGTTAATTGTTATTCGGGTTTAAGAGGTTTTCTATCATACTTCATTACATGAACTAATTATACTGATTACTGTCTGTTTAAAGTGAGCTGTTGTTTCTTTAATTCCACGATGACAGGTTTTTCCCATGTGATATTTGAGTATTATTTCACGCTGTTCGTTTTCATCTTCTCTATATAAACTAGGCGATTAGTACATTCAAACATTTTTATTGTGATCTTTTAAATAATGTTGCAATTATGTTAGAGAATTGTTCTCTATAGCGTTTGTCTTCAAAATAAAAGAAGTATTAAATATACTTACAGAACCATTTACGTTATCAACTCTTCCAACATCGGAAAATTTGCAAAATTACCTGACTTTTCCAAAGTAAGTTAAAAAACCTTTCAGCCATTCAGACGCATCCACGGTGGTGACGGCAGGACCCTGAAGAGGCAGGCTAATCTCGTTCAAATGAGTAAATATACCAAGTACGCTAGCACTTCCACAAAATTTTCTCTCTCAAGATATTCATACAATGAATTTGCTTTGTTTTTCAGAAAAAGTAACACTTCTTCTCGCAACTCAAACAAGCGCTTCAATACTTGTCGCCTTGATAGCCAACGAACTTCTGTGTAGTAAAGAAGTACTTCATGTTCTGACCCCATTTCTTGACAAAGTCTTTTAAACATTTGCATACTGAACGGAAACGGTGAAGCATTCAATACTTATAATGTTAACATTTGGTTAAAAAGATTGGTATCAACATTGAAACTCTAGGTTGTTAAGGGTTAATACAATCTATAGTATCCATTATGCCCGGAATACATAAAACCAAACAAAATCAAACAGTGAGTGGCTCTGACACAAAATGTTGAAGTTAAACAGTTTCAAAACAAGCGTATTCGGGTGTTAAATAAAACATATTTAAGCCGTGTCTGCCTCTAAACAATCCTTAAACGCAGTTTTGTGATAGCACTTAAGCACGAGCTCAACAGATGTCTAACTTTTTTGTAGTAAGACTGTCAGTGTTTATCTTTATACAAACGTTATTGCTTATCAAATATAGATCAGGTGGTTCTTCTTGGACGGTAGATTCATCCCTCATGACATGGCCTACTAAGCGAAGGCAGGTACTTATAGGCGAGCATGGCATACCTAGTAAAAATAGATCAGCTGGTTCTTCTTGACTATACCCTATACACGGAGGCATGAGCCAAAAGGTAAACAAAGAAATCAATGTTACTCAAACTTTTATGTATTTTTTTTTATCATTTAATTTAATTTGTGTTTCCCATTTGTGTAGCTAGTAGTTAGCTGTACTGTTCTTTTGTTATTTTGCCTGAAAACGTGACTGAATTATAATCAAACTATGCATGGAAATAATTGTTTAAGTTTGGTTACAAGTTACTAAACTATGAGGATAATAAAACCAACGATCTCTCTTATTTAATTATTTATTCTGAGAATTCTGACGATTCTGACGAACCTTCACCAACATGGATAATGAAACGGTCTACTAAATCATCAATTATGCCATCAAATTTTAGCATCTTTTGCTCTTCTTTTATCAGATAGTCAATGCATTTTGGCCAAGCCTCTTCTGTTATATTTTGAATTGCATTGGCTAACAAATTTTTAGTGTCATTTAACTTAAAGCTTTTATTATTCTGAGCAACATATTCTTTGACTTGGGCCCATATTAATTCAATAGGATTTAAATGCACAGTGGTGGAAGCATCATCACTGTATGACCCTTTTCGTGGGCCATTTCATCAACAATATATGTTTGGTACATATCTTTTACTTGTTTTATTTTTAAAAGTAGCTGTGCTTTTACTTTGATTCATCAAAATGTTTTTCTCTTTCTGCCATGCCTGCAATTCACTTTTTTTTTTGATGATGTAGGAATCTTTTCTTTTCTCCTTGAGTGGTTTGATGCATTGTCCATGACAAATAACAGAGTTAGCATCTAATTTCAATAGAATTTGACTAAACCATTTCTCTAAGTTGTATGAATCCATCTCAGAATGACAGTCCTCATCGCTCTTCTTTGCTTCAAAAATAAATTCGCCTCCTTCCAGAAAGCCTGTGTTTGAGCCTGTGAACAAATTAATTATGTATACTTTTAAATACCACTGCCCTAACCAAGAGAATCCAGGCGGAATGTTATGTTAGTATTGTATTAAAATTAAACATTACCTATGTGAACGATGATGAGTCGTTTTCCTTTTCCACTTGGATTTTTTAGTATTGGCTGCAGTTAGATTCATTACGAGGTACGGCAATTCAGTACTTTCTGGTTTCTGCAGTAAACGATGATGGACTATTTGGAGAATGCATACATTATCCCACAATGAGGATTCTGCAATCATCTATATTTTTTAAGTGTTTCAAAGAGCTCCTTCATAGCTTTAATTTGTAAATAAGAGGGAAGTTTTTTGAGAATACTATTTGCTTGTCTTGTGAATAAATCGATTTCATCATCGCTGTCACAACTATTTCTAGAAGAAAAAGACGCTTTTTTAGGTAAATAAAAAAGATAAAAAGTCATTTAATCAACAGATTAGATATTTTATTTTATTCATTTTATCAAATCAAATCATCTTTATTGTCAGGCATCAAAGGCCCATAGATAAATACCTTAAAACTGGCATACATATATTAATACAAAATTGTTAGTAAATAAAAACTTAAAACTATGTTAGTAGCACTTCATTTATGCATTATGTCACTGTGCGGTCCTGTGGCACTTGTCCGCGTCCCTTGCGTAGCTGTAAAGAACTCGTTTCATACAATGATTAATGATTTTCTCGGCGCAAAGTATTCTGAGATTTTTTTATAACTTCTTCTAACGTCTCATTTTCATGTTCTCCAAAACTGTTATAAATTTCAATCCCTTTCGGTTCTATACAGTTAAGTAATATATGGTTCTCGGGACTTGTGACGTCCTTCAACAATAGATTTATGTTGGAAACATTTAGGTTGTTGCGCACACACGCTAAATTTAGCTGTGCAAGGAGGATTGTCTGCGACATAAGAATTGATTTTATTGAAAAACCTCGGGACACCTTTTCACACACGATCGGTTAGACCGATGGTAAGTTCTGATAAACTAAATTTGAGGGGTATAAAAGCAAATCCGATATATCCAATAAAATTTTTGGCAAACTCGTATTAATTTCACTGAATTTGTCATTCGAACAAATAATTTTGTTGTATTTTGTGTATTGTATTTTTAATTATGCCGCCCCACACTTTGGCACTAAAACGCACTTGGTGATACGTCTCTCGCACCAAATGTGGGTTATTAAACGACCACCAATGCTCGTTGTGCACGTTGTACAGTCCTACATGTGTGAAGAGTGCTTCATCCGTCCACAAGATGTTGGCGTGACTTAGAAGCTACTCGCATAAGTCTCGATGTGATGCTGGGTCTGGGTCATGGATTTACTGGACGGGTTGAAAGTGGTATGGGTGGAGTCCGGAAGTGTTAAGCAGCTTCCATACTGCATAATGGCTGACACCAAAGCGACGTGCTGCATCGTGGGTACTGGCTCTGGGATCTCGCTTGAAAAAAGCCAAAATTTGGTCTTCCATCTCGACCGCCATTCGTGGTCTGCCAGACCCTTGCGCGTGGCTCGGGACACGAAACTGCCCATGGTCGAGCAACCTTTGGGTAGCTGCTTAAATAGTCTTTGTATTGGGGACCCTGGGATTTGTTATTCTTTGTGTTCGAAGTCTGGGTATGCTCTCCAACGCGTACAGTCTACGAGCAGCGCGTAAATTTTCGCACTTTGCAGGTCAATCGCACCATTTGAAAAAAAATCGCTATTTGTGTAGTCCGACATAATTAACGATACGGAGCGCCCCAGTGACCGCGGCGCCGGCGTTTGCGCGGGATACCGGAAATAAGCGACGACGTCACGATAGCGCGTGCGCTGAGTCACTGTCGAGTGCGGTGCCACCCCGTCCGGCGCTTGCACCCTCCCTGCCGCCCTCGCCCCTTGCGGATTCTACCCCCGCTGTTACTACTAACGCGAACACAACTCGGAGCGCGTAAGAATAGTTAGTGTCCATATTTTGCTGTTTTTAGGACGGATTTTTATCCGTCATATTTTTACATGAAAAAATTGTTTTTATTGATAATGCAGATATGTTCTGTTAACGATTCTGGACCACTAGTTTTTTTTTGCGCACTGCTTAAAATTAAAAAAATAGAATAATGATACCGCAGAACTTTTTCACTAGGAATTTTGTCTTTTTTTTCTTTTGGTAGCGCGTTGGCGCGCTTCTTACCCTAGAGGGGCGCGGAGGGGTAATCTGTTAGGTCCGCACTACAATGGATTACACTGGTATACAGTCATTTCGCGGAAGGCATACTTGAAGTAGATTTTGTATAAGACGAGTGTGCTGATAACGGGAAAAATACCAGAATGGTCAAATTGACTCCAGTTTTTGAGATAAACGCTTCTAACATTTTCCATAAAATGCTTCAATAAATGGGCCAAAAGGTGTATTTAAAATTTATTTTTATTGTTTACCTTTACAAAAATACACAAAAATAATAATAGTTTGGGGTACCTTTAACTAGAATAAATAAATGAAGATCATGAAAAACTTTTCCTTTGGGATTTTCTCTTATTTACTTTGTTTTGAAAGGAAAAATGCACTTTAACACAAAACAACCGATTTATAACTGATAACTTCAGGGTCTGATAGCTATAAAGTTAAGTTGTTGCAAATAAATCCCTGAAAAAATAACAAACGTAAGTGAAAACAAATCAATGAACTACGAGGGCGGGTCAATAAGTCCGTGACTTTTGGAATAAAACACAGATTTTTTGATAAATAAATCATTTTATTTTTCAACTTAGTCCCCCTTGAGCTCTATACACTTTGTCCAACACTTCTTAAATTTTTTTATCCCTTCCAAAAAATAGGATTTGTCGAGGTCCTCAAAATCGGCCCACTGTTTAGAACACACACATTAGAAACCCACTGTTTTGACTGTTGTTTGGTCTCTGGTGTGTTGTGATGGATCCATGTTTCGTCCACTGTTACAAAACAGCGCAAAAACTCCTCTATATTGCGATTAAACAACGCCAAACCTTCCTGTGAAGTTGTTACACGATTGCGTTTGTGGTCGACTGTGAGCAAACGCGGCACCCATCTTCCGAAAAGCTTTCTCATGCCAAGTGATCATTCAAAATTGAAACCACTGAGCCATGCGAGATCCCTATGGCTTCAACAATCTCTTGCACTTTCAATCTTCGGTCGGCCAACACCATACCGTGGATTTTTTCGGGTGAAGAGACTTCAACTGGGCGTCCAGGGCGTTCGGCATCTTCAGTGCTTGTACGGCCACAACGAAATTCAGTAAACCACTTTTTTACGATTGAAAACAATGGTGCAGAGTCCCCATAGTATTTATCAAGCTTAGCCTTGGTTTCGGTAATGGTTTTTTTTTCGCTAAAAATAATGCTTAATGAGCACACGAAATTCACTTTGTTCCATTTTTTCCTCAGATTACTGGGTAGTCTGATAAAGATAGCTGTAAAACACAATCTAACTGACGCAGCAAGTTCAATTTTTGTCAGGAGTCACCTGATAGATGCCTGTTATCAGGAGTAGTGTTGCTTTTTCAGTAAAGAGGTCAGAAATTCAAAAAGTCACGGACTTATTGACCCGCCCTCGTACAATGTTTGTAGGGTAGTTTGAAATTTTCAATTATTTCTTAGTTCCGTTTATCTCAATAACCAGAGTGAATCAAAAATAAATAAGCATGCAGCGTGAAGGTCTAATATGAGTATTAACAAAAACCATTAACAAAATCCCTGCCGCAGATTTTTTTATTTTTTTTGTATAGCAGTGTTATTTTTATGTTCATGATGCAAGCGGACATTCAAAATACTTTTGAATTATAACTCGAATTAGTTGCAATCTATGAATGAGTATAGAGGTTTGATATAGGAGGTATAAGATAAAAATAAAAAATATACTAATTTAATAATGAAATATTTATTACATATTTTAAATACTTAGAAGCAATACGTCCGACTAACATGATCTCGTGACGCAGTGTGTATGGAGTTAAATAAACAGTAGATTGTACAGATAGAACAAAGAACTATGTTATCGAAAGTTAGGGGTATTAGTTTTTGCGTTATATAATCCAACACGCCCCCTCAACAATTTTAATCCCTAACTTTTAGTCATTCGTTAGTTTACAATTCAGTATCTAGTCTACAATTCAACATTACAAAGTGAATACCAACTTATAAATACATTTTTAAGTTTATGCTTTCTGCCAGAGACTTAAGCCATAATGCTTCTTTAACAGCTTCATATAAAGCCATATATTCGGATTCATTAGACGAGACCCCTACTGATGTTTGTCTCTTTGTACACCATGTAATTGTATTTATATTGTAATCTACTCATTATTTGATATCTTAATATTCGACCGCTAATTAAATCCGTTGTGGCCTCTCTTTCTATGTAGCTGTTTTGATTAGATTCACCACCACTTATCCCTGGTAATTCCGGATCTAGAAATAATTTAAAGTAAAATCAGCTTAATTTTCATGACAGAAAACATAAAGTTAACGAATAATACCAACCCAGAATGTTTGTGTCTTCTACTCCAAAATTAATCATTATATTATGTAGCACTGAGCATGCCAGAATTATGCGAGAGCATTTAAGTGGCTTGTAATGTAATACTCAATCCTTGGGTAGATAACGCCATCGATTTTTAAGCCTTGAGAAAGTATTTTCGATGACTACTCTAGCTCTCATATGCTTTTCAGTATAATTGGCTTCTGGAGTATCAGGACTAGCATTGGATATCAGAGTCATTAGCCATGAGCGTTGGGGGTAACCAGAGTCTCCTAGATACAACATTGGTAGATAAATAAATAAAATATTTATTTGTAGTAATAATGTGTATAGACTACCGATTTCCCTTCATACTTTTCAGGCTTAGGAATGGCAACCTATGACGTAGGGTTATTTCTAGGAATATTAAGTTGCATTTGTGTGATCTTTTGATTAGTTATTAATTACAGAATTATTTACATGTAAACCTACTTATTTTCAGTTGTTTACAGACGTGTCAACAAGATGTGCCTTTTTATAATATAATTAAACAGCAGAGGATATGTGCTTCCGAGCGTGCCACCATTTTAATGGGTCTTCGGTACGCTTTAAAAGCGGCTCATGAAGGTATTTGTCTAGTTCGACGATTCCTGCTGCCGTTGGGTTGTCAGGTGTTTGTTTAACCACTTCTTGGTCAAACTCAAACCAAATGGAGTGACTAGGGCCGGGTTCTGGTTGCACTGGCTCTACCGCTGGCGTTGTTGTTGTCCTTGAGGAACTTCGTCCAATTCTAAGTTAAGTCTCTCAAAGCCCTATCGAATAATCTAGAGTCCTGGAATCCTTTGTTTTCAAAACTCCACGATGTTTTTAACCTTATTTATAATTGGGGCTAGGGGCTATATGCTGTAACGCCGACTGGACGCAAAGGTTCAGAGTGTGGACAAAGCAAGGTGTTTGGTTATGGATGTTAATAAATGAAAATCTGACTCCACTTGATAAATAAAAGGTTTGTATTCAGGGTTACGGTTACAATTTTCGTAGTCGACATGAATTTTTAATGTAATAAAATGTACGCGCGTCTACCGAGCAGGCGGCCATTTTTAGCAAGCGAGTGAGTGAAGTTGTTGCATCCAGTGTTGCCCGCTTTGCCGCAACACAAGGAATTTGCCGCCAGTCACCCTCTCTTATAGCTGCTGTAATAATGGCAGCGTTATCGCTGGCCATTGCGGTTATTTTATTCTCAGTACCCGCATGATATTTTTAAAATATACTGTTAGATTTTCGCTGGTGTGCCGTTCCTTATACTCCACACATCCAAGTTCTGGAATGTAATTTTGTTGTCTCTAATGTAGAGAAAATGTAATGTAACTTTGATTGTTGTCTGATGTCCAGCAGTCAGTCGTGAGGCAGGCTGCGTTGGCATTTTCTATTTTGTGCCTCACCTTCTCTTCTTGTTTTGTGCAAATTTTGGGAATTAACGATTGCGACAGTGTTTCTGTTGTTGGCAGTTTGTACCCTGGATTCAGCATATTTACAAACTTTTTAAATTCTTCGTCCTGCACTATACTGAAGGGATAATCAAAAAAATAATCAAACGCAGAAGTTGCTCATCCAAAAGTTCAGCACGCCGAGGCGGCATGGATTTAGTGCTGTGCGCATAATCTCTGGTAGAAGGCTGATGAGAAGGTAACCCAACGGAGGATGGGCTGGGGGCAGGGGCGTTGGACTTGGCAGATTCTGTCGCAGTTGACGTTGGCGCAAGTGTCGCCCACAGAGTACTATAATAAAAAGGTAAAGAGTGCCCTCTATCGTGACTTTTAACCAAGACATGTTTGAAGCGCCCTCTGCATTTCAGAACAAGAACTACTGATCAATCACACACTCACACACGCACACGTTTACCTACACGCCTATACACACTAAGGTAATTGATAATAGATTTATGTGAGCCTTGTATTTCCCAGTACCGAACTATTTTATTCAAATTTTCTTGCGGAATATTTGTTTTATTATAAAATAAAATCAAATATTCACACCAAGAAAGTAAGAACAAAGTTCTGTACGGGGAAATACGGGCTAAATGCAAAAAAATGGGTTTTAATTAATAAAACGACTAAGTACTTTAAGTTCATTCTCTTTATTTTCTATTTTTATATTTTTTGTGCTCATTATAATAATTAACAGCAGCTAATTTTATTTCATCATCGCCTTCGTATTTTATTTTTCCGGACAAAATGCGATTGACAGACCGACACTAACTGTAAATAATTATATTTAATGTTGTGTCGGTAAACATTTTATAAAGTTCGTCTTTGTGACTGGGACATTTAAATAAATTTGTTATTGGCAAGTCTGCTAACGAAGTGATATTTGACTTTAAAAACAATTTGGGTACGTTTTTTTTTCAGAAAAGAAAAGGGCATGCTTTGTTTTTCTTTAAATAAATATTCAGTTTTTCCACTGGGATAGCAAAGCCAATTCTTTTTTTGGTACTCTTTGGCTGTAATAAAAGAATTGTTTTTATTTGAATAGTTGTCTAATAATTCACTCTTACAATATTTGCAACCTTTAACAACTTTTTAAGACATTTAGTCAAGACCCAACCACAGACATAGTTGCTTTGACCAGCATCATTTTCATGTTGCTGATCAACAACTTGCCAAAGAAGTTCCATACCCTCTATCGTTTTAATCAAATTCGTAACAGACGGCACCACTTTCTCAACCAATCGGACTTTGTTCCCAACAGTAACTTTTTTGATAAATTTAACTGTCTTTAGTACAATTTTGGCTTTTTTCCACAGCTCATGATGAGGCGAGTTACGTTTTACAGGTCCTTTAAAAACTTTGCCATTTGGTATGGAGAAACTGTTCACATTCAGAGAGTCAAACAAATCGTCTATTAGAAGGGTCAAGTCAACTAGTTGTCGGCATTCCATAGGCAGATCGCCCCTTGCAGTCAAATGTTCAGTCACAACAGCAACACTGTGACTGAACAATTGTGTCGCCGACTTAACCCTCATTTTTTTATTTTTTCAGGATTAATATGCTCTTCTGTGAGCTTATGCAAAAGTCTCAGCTCTCCATACGATTTATCGGCATCATACACCATTTTGAAATAGTCCCACTTTATGATTTTCTCCTCATTATTAGTAACATATCTAAGATCCTTTGTTATTAAATTGTTTCTAATGCCTTTTATTTGATGAGGAGTGTCATAAAGTGGGAATACGACGTGACCTTTAAAACGCATCACTTCATGACGCCATTCTTTACCTTCGCGTAAATAAATTGCTTTTGTTTCAGTGACCAATTCTGTTATAGCGCTGACATTAACAGCACTTTGGTCACAAACAGTGTTTTAAATTATGAGACCACATTTAAAACATTGTTCGATTACAGCTTTTAATTTTGTTTTTAACTCGATTTTACTTAAGCAATTTGTAAAATAATATGCAATTGGCTGCTTAAAATTATTTTTCACTTCCTTCACCATAAAGACCAGCACGTGGTCAGCGAATACTTCCTTAGAGTCCGAAGTAAAACCTTCTAACTTATCTTTTTGGACTGAATAAAAAATTTGCGGCGTGATTGACATTTCATCAAATATTAGACTACACAGCCTATCTGGGATCTGTTTTTTTAGCAAAGTTTTATTTATTTTTTCAAAAATTATATTATTGATGCCAGGTGCTAATTTAATTTGACTCAGTAGTCTTTTCATGGCTTTGCATGAAGGGAGAGCAAAATATTTATATAACAGCCTGTAGCACTTATGGCTTTTTTATATAAAGATAAACTTAGGATTTTCTCCTCAATTGTAAACCGTCTTCCTTTTGGTTTATATTTAGCTTGTTGTTGCATATGTACAAACAACTGAGGTGGTTTAGTCATATGTTGTATGAGTTGTTTAAATATGATATTTTGTGACAACTTTTGTGCATTACTCAGTCGTTCCTTATACAGCTGGCCCCTTTTGCGCAAAACACTTATCTCCGTTTGCAGATACTTAATTTTCTTCTGGAATGGTCGCACTAAATTCGATCTGGTGTGGAAGGATCTTCCAGAAGCAACTGAAAATAAACAAATTGACACAATTACCAAATATGGTTCTCAATATTTCGGAGTATTATTAAAGAATTAGTTGAATTCAGTAATAAATTAATAATATAATCATAATTTACCTGTGCTTTTACATCCGAGTGTACATCGGTGCGGCATTGTTGCAATGATGAGCAGACCACATACAACACAACACAAAAGCGTCCTTAGCGTGAAGTAAAACACAGTTTCTGGAAGATTATCTTGTTACCGAAACGGAGGAGTAAACTCGACTCGAAGTTTATAACGAAGATATTATCACAAAAACTAGAATTTACACATAAAACAACCGCAAAACGTAATCAAGCGTGTACGCAGGCTACGGCGACCATTTTACATGTCATTGACACTAAAATCAGAGGAGAATATAAGGGCAGTGTTGCTATTGTTTCCATAATATTTATTGAATTAAAGATATTGTAAATTAACATGATTAACTGCTTATATGAAGAGTTTAATATATTTTAAAATTAATTTAACTAAAATTAACTAAGTATAAAAATAAAAGACGTGACTTTTAGAATTTTATTACAGAGACATCTATTGCTGATTAGACAAAACAGAACATAAGTTTCACCGATAAGGAATGAAGATGGCGCTGCTTCATTAATCGTCAAGCTTGATGTAGGCAACTGTCCCCCCCCTGGTGTCGCCTGTGGCCCACAGGCTGTGGGGACTCAGGTGTCTGCTTCGTTGGCTGCCTGTCAGTAACAAGTATGTCTACCCAGGTAGCCACAATTTCCGGCCGATACGGAGAGAATGTTAGCAAAATATAGGCATTTTGCTTTTTTGGGTTCCACTTCCTCAAAGTGGTTTCAAACTGCATTCCGTTTTCGTGAACCTGACATTTTTTTGTTGATATTTTTAACATTAACTGGACAAATTAATTTACACTTAAACTAAAGTACAATTAGTCCAATAAAAAAGTTTAGTAAAATAAAATTATTAACACTGATTGTCGATGCAACGAGAACAAAACAATAGGTACTTATCCTATCGCTTCACTTATTCCCGATCCCGTACGATAACGCACAGACACGGACACAGGTCAGCCTTGAATTAAATAAATATTGAATTTAATTTTGTAAATCGCAAAAACATATACATGTTACCGGCAATCTGTATAATTCAGGTATTCTATACAATACCCAGGCAATGTATATAATACCTGGGGCGTCCAGGCAATGTATGAAATATTATGGATATTATTGTTCATTAGATACTTTACCTAGGTAATGTATATAATTCCTAGGGATTGTATAGATTACCTGATGGTGCATCGGCAATGTGTAAAATAAATCGATTTTGGTCTATATTTATCAATTTTGACAGGCCTACCTATAAAATGACGTGCAAATAAAACATGTTCCATTACTTAAAATCAACTTTATTAAAATTAACAATTAAAGTGCTCCTTAAAATAATTGTTCTTCAGAAGAATTAAGAATTACTACAAAAGATTTCGATACCTCCCACGTAAGTTGTTGTAACCCACAATATGCATGTTTTACGTTTTTTAAACCAAACCACCTATTTTTGTCTACTATATGTGTTAAGAGTAAAAAAAAAAATAAAAAAAAATTTTAAATTATATTTACCAGACGTATTAAGTTGTATCATTATTACAACGACGGCGTGTAACATTGTATCTACCTCCGCAACGGTTCACGCGGGCGGGGGCGCGGGGCGCGTTGCGCGCTCGCGCCGCGTATGTATGACATGCGACAGTTCACGCCGGACTTCATGAAGGGTGGATGTCGCGCGCCTATGATTCGATTTTTACGTAATTCATATTTTTATGTGTAATATTTTATTACCAACATGTTTAAACAAAAAAGTAGAGGCCGAAAACTATGTGATATGGTCATTAACATGAATAATACCGAGGATCCCGCTGAAAGTTATTCGAAAAAAACGGTCGAAGATCACAATATTTCCTTAACCCAGACAGAAATTGATAGTTTTTGCAGCACAAGAGTCGATAATATCACAGGTATAATTTTCTATTTTTAATTTATAACGGTATTTTAGAATTATGTAGTTTTATAACGACAACAACCTAAACTGTTTTAAAGATTACTTACAACAATTTACGTCGCTTAGAAGATACCAAATCAGCGTTGTATAATCACATACAACAGTTTACGTTGTTGAATAATAATAAATTATATGTGAAGTAATACATACAACAGTTTACGTCTGAATTACATACACAAATATTTATTGTATGTTGACATACTATATTTTACGTTGCGAAGATATTTGTTTTTTTAATGACATACAACAATATAGGTAAAGGGCTTTTGAAGGACACCGTGTATTTTAGTTAGTACAAGTCTGACAGTCCCTCCCGCTCTGCTCTGGATGCTTTTGATGATTTTACCACGCTCTAAAAAGTTTTAATTTAAAGTTCTGATGATCATGGGCCGAATTTAGTTCAGTAATCAATAGATAATTATGAAATTGATACCATTACATTTCATTACAGATTCGCCGTTGCCAGTTACTTTTAATGAATCTGAGATGAATGAATTAGCGAATATGATATCAGATGTTGACATTTTTGAAAATCTGGAGATAATAAACACAACAAAAACAAATTCTAATGACTCCGTAAATATTGAAACAGCTCATCCTTCACCTACCTGTAGCATTAATCATTTGGACTATGATTGCGACAATAACTTCTGCCCGTACTACATAGAAAAAGAAAATTTATCAGTGATGGATATTGTACCTCTACTATCACCAACATATGCAAGTAGCTGTTCAACTCCACAAGCAAATAGTCCACTGTCCGTAATTTCAAATAGTCCGCAATCTATAAACAATCGTCGTATAAGAAGAGACAAAGGAAACATAAGACGAAGACACGTAAAAGACTGGCTAGACGTGAAAAGGAAAACCTTACGAAACTTGGGACACGAATATGTGGCTAGAAAGGGTAAAATACAGCCACGAAGAAAAATGGGACCACCGTGTAGTTGTCGTTCTCGATGTTATGATAAATTAAGTGAAGAAAGTAGAAGAAAGATATTTGAAAGCTTTTGGGGTTTAGGTGATCGAGAGAAACAGTGGACGTATGTGGCAAACTTGGTAAAGAAACAAAACAAACGCAGAGTTTACACAGATACAGTTTCTAGACGTAAATATACGTTAAAGTACTCGTTGCCCGTAGCTGACGGCGAAAATATTAAACATGTGGATGTATGTAAAAAACATTTTTTAAGCACTATATCTGTCAGTGACCAAGTTGTTAATAAGGCACTAGAAAAGATGGACGTTACAACGGGAACACTGATCCCTGATCAAAGGGGCAGGCATTCAAATCACCCCCTTAAAAATACTGAATCTGTCAAAACTAGCGTTTGTGACCACATCAAGAGCTTGCAACCAGTTGAGTCACATTACACCAGAAAGAGGTCAGACAGATTATATTTGGATGGCGATCTTAATTTTAAACGATTATTCGAAATGTATACGGAATGGCTCCAGCCTAATAGATATGATGAGATAGCTAGATCCGAACGTCAGTATCGAGATATAGTGAACCAAAATTTCAAATTAAGTTTTTTTATTCCCAAAAAAGATCAGTGCGATCAATGCCATATTTTTAAAAATTTATCAAATCCCACTGAGGAAGAAATTAATAATAATAATCTTCATATTAAAAACAAGAATGTATGCCGTGAACTCAAACAATTGGACAAGAACGATAGCAAATCTTCGCGAGGTAAAATCTGCACAGCCACCTTCGATTTTCAAAAGATACTTAATGCTCCTCATGGACAACTAAGTATTTTATACTACAAACGTAAGTTGTCAGTATTCAATTTCACTGTTTTTGACGCCACAAACAAAGAGGCTTATTGCTACATGTGGCATGAGGCAGAAGCCAGACGTGGTGCCAATGAGGTTTCAAGTTGTTTGTCTTACTTCATTGAAAAAATGCACGAAAAGGGCGTCGATGATTTCAGGTTCTGGTCTGACAACTGTGCTGGCCAGAACAGAAATCGCATAGTGTTTGCATTTTATATGTACATTGCACATAAATTTAATGTATCCATAAAGCATACCTTTCTCGAGAAAGGACATACACAGCAAGAGGGCGACAGTGTCCATGCTTTAATAGAGCGCTCATCGAAAAATAAAATTATTTATACCCCTCTTGAGTGGTTCAGCTTGGTTCGATGGGCGAAACAAGATGGAAAACCATATAATGTCATAGAAATGAAGCACACTGATTTCTTTGATTTTAAACAATTATTGACTGGACGGAACTGGGCAAAAAATATTAACGGAGGTACAGTTAAGTGGAACAAAATAAAAGAAGTTCGAATAAGTTCACAAGATCCTTTTAAAATTGAATATCGTTACGATTTAACCGACAGTAATTCTATGACGATTGCTATTAACACTAATACTCGAAGGCGCCAAAGAAATTTTAATGTGGCCGAGATATCTCCCGCTTACCTAACCCATCAAGCCATATCAAAGGCAAAATACGACGACTTAATGGATCTTTGTAACAGTGGGCTTATCCCAGCTACATATCATGACTTCTTCAGGAGTCTGCCAGTTGTGGTAGCAACGCGTTCCGATAGTGAAACTTCTGATTCGGAGTAGTAGAGTTTCTTAAGTTTTTTTTTTAATTATTATTACTATTTTTATTTTAATACTTTGTTTTCAATTTAATTTTTTTGACTGTTTAAAGACTGTTGTGACAGGAGGTATCACACAGTATTTCATCGATACCTTATTTCTTTTTACGTTTAAGTAACTTTAACGTAATACAGGGTTATTTTTCATTCACCATCCAAATTTAAAAATCGAGGACTTTTAATTAATTTATTTTCATATGTGAAACATTATAATCAAATAATAACAAAAACAAAAAAAAACATCCAAAAGAAAATATCCGAAAATAAACAGAATGTAGAGACACGCAGCAAGGTTATTGACCTCGCTCGCTCGCTGCGATTGATGTAGGTACCTACGCGGTCTTACTTAAAAGGGTTGATTCCAATTTTCCCTTCATACTTTACGGGCTTAGGACCGACATAATAAAATAATGAATGTGAAATCACTGGTTTTTATTATGGCGTATTTAAAAAATTGGAATCAACTAGCTATTTACAATAATTCAACTTACCAAATAAACTCGATTAACCTACAAATTACGTGTACTTCAGTAATTGTTCAAAATGGAGTCCGTTTCTCTCAATACACAAACGTGCACGTTTTTCTAAACTATTTTTTAATAAGTTTAAAGTATCTGTTTGATTTTTAATTTCATTAAATGCATTTATTATTTTACTACGGAGGTCCTCAACACTTTGTGCTTCTTCAACGTAAACACGTCTTTTAACTTCACCCCATAAAAAAAAATCAAGTGGCGTTAAATCTGGTGACCTGGCAGGCCATAGGACAGGCCCTCCGCGACCAATCCATCTATCGCCATACTTATTATTTAAAAACTCACGCACTGCACTTGTGTAATGAGGTGGTGCACCGTCATGCTGATAATAATGATTGTTGTAGTATGAAAGTGGCACCTCGTCTATTAAGTCTTCAATAACACCACGTAACATGTTTAAATAATTAGTACCCGTCAAGCGTCCTTCAATAAAAATCGGTCCCACGATAACATTACCGATAATACCTGCCCAAACATTCGCACTAAAACGCACTTGATGGTAGTTATTTCTAATAACGTGGGGGTTGCTTAACGCCCAATAATGTTCGTTTCGGCTGTTATAAATTCCGATTCGCGTAAATAATGCTTCATCAGTCCACAAAATGTTACAATTAATGTTTCTTAACAGCCATTCACAAAACACGATTCTAGCGGGTCCATCGTTATCGTGAAGAGATTGCACTGGTTGGTAATGGTATGGGTGATAACCAGATGAATTCAGCAGCTTCCACACGTAATACTGACTGACACCGAAGCGCCGAGCAGCGTCGTTAGTGCTAGCGCAGGGGTCACGTTCGAAAAACTCGAGTACAGAATTTTCGACTGCTGGTGTTATTTCGTTGTGACCGCCACGACTTGTTGCATGGGCTGGTGTGATAAACTGCCCATAATCTAACAACCTTTGGTTTGCGGCTAAAATTGTTTGTCTATTAGGCACTCGCGAATTAATACCTCGTCTTTGTAAACGCGGTAAACTTTCTGCACTGTACATTCTTTGCGCACCATTTAAACTTTCGCCACTTAAAATGTAGCACCTGACCATTTCAAAATACTCTGCATTAGAATAAAAAGTCGCCATGTCGTGCGATGATAACCGACCGGAATTCGGAATCGAAAATGCAGCGAGAGCGACAAAAATATGGCACACGTTCGCACGTAACTAGGTCACGGTCAACTAAACAAAAAGTCACCGGCGCTTGGCCGACCGGGGGCTGTGCGGGGTGCGGGGTATGAGGGAGGGGGGCGTAGTGCCGGTAGTACGATGTCGGGCGTAGTGCATGCTGTTTTTTGTGTGCGTTTCCCGAATCTTGAGGCAAGCGCGCCATGTTCAACAACCGAACTGTGTGTATTCCACACGTTGTGATTTTAGTAGCGGACAATGATGAAAATCATCTAATATTTTTTATATTTTTTTATTTGATTAATTGATTAGGTTACCGATTCTAAATCATTTCTGAAAATTTGGATGGTGGTTGAAAATTAACCCTGTATAGGTATTAAAGTTTTAATAAATAAAAGACTGGAATAATTAATCTTATTAATAATTAATCTAGAAGTTTGATTGTTATTTGATCTCAGAAGAAAGTGTTTTTTTTTTAAGTTTTTTAATTATGTTGAATTGTTATTATTTCAGTTACTTTAGAGAATAATAATTTTTATTTTAATAATAAATAACATCTTATGTAAATATGGTTTTTTACTAAGCCCTAATTATATGGAACTACACATACTGCCACAAAATATTAATTTTTTATCAACGTACACTGTAGTATTTAGCACATACAGTTAAATGCAAATATTGTTTTCCGCTGTAAATGGTTGTAAGTATCCTGTACAACATTTTTGTAAGGTAGCACTACAGTCTAGAATGTTGTATGAACAAAAACTCAAAAACTAAAACTATTAAACAAAAAAATCGTAGGCAAACATTGAAAGCACTTTAAAATATATGTGTATGCAAAATTTGAAAAGAATATATTGAAGCAAGACTATTTGACGCGAGTGTCAATCTTTAAAACGCTGTAGTGTAAAATTACAATTTTGAAGATACAACAACTTACGTGGGAGGTATCGATTTATTTAATCTTAACTTACCTACTAGGCCCTATACAAGGATAGATAGGTCTAATGTCTAATCAAAATTAAGTATAAAAAAAATCTTTATTCTTAAAATCTTTATTCTTACATGAGGAACTATCATGACATTTTGTACGTAATAAGCATAAAAAACTAAGAAACAAAACAATTCTGTAAACATAATAAGTAGGTTTTCTGCCTAATAAAAATTAAGTTAAAAAACTATTTGTTCTTACATGAGGAACTATCATGACATTTTGTACGTAATAAGCATAAAAAACTAAGAAACAAAACAATTCTGTAAACATAATAAGTAGGTCTTCTGCCTAATAAAAATTAAGTTAAAAAACTATTTGTTCTTACATGACATTTTGTACGTAATAAGCATAAAAAACTAAGAAACAAAACAATTCTGTAAACATAATAAGTAGGTCTTCTGCCTAATAAAAATTAAGTTAAAAAACTATTTGTTCTTACATGAGGAACTATCATGACATTTTGTACGTAATAAGCATAAAAAACTAAGAAACAAAGCAATTCTGTAAACATAATAAGTAGGTCTTCTGCCTAATAAAAATTAAGTTAAAAAACTATTTGTTCTTACATGAGGAACTATTATGACATTTCGAAGTGCATAAAATCTTACTTTTAAGACAAGAACACTTTTTAGTATCGCAGTGTTTTTTGCAACTACATTTGACAAATCCCTGACCTGTCCCCGTAGATTGCTGAGTCGCAACTGTACGGAGTGTCGTTTCTAGATTAGGTACGTCTTCTTTTTTAAGTAATTCTTGATGACAAACTGTAAACTGCTGTCTTGAATACAATGTCTTAACAACGCCTTGCTTTGTGCCTAGTTGATAAAGTTCGTCATCTGTTTTCTGTAGGACTACAGCTAGTATATTGCGAGCATCACCGCGACCTCTGTCGACTTCCGGAACAGGGATTCTTACAGTGGTACCCAACGCTACTGGGGGGAATTTTTTTTCAGAAGTTTTAAGCATTTTCTGAGCTTGCTCTGTCAAATTATCTTTGGAACTGATGCGGTTTTCTACAGCTAAAGCGTTTTTTGCACATAAAGGGCAAACAACTTTAGAACCACAGCCTTCAGCCATATTTTTTTCCGGAGCAGCACAAATAGCATGAATAGGTCTATTGCACATTCTACACGAATGAGCACCTGTTGTCTCTTCGGAACAAACGCAGCACACGAGTGGAGTACTTAACTCTCTAAAACTCAGATCATTTAACGGTTGATCATTTACCTCAGAAGGAACATCTTCAACATTCGCAGGCTTATCAGAAATCTCGTTACTTGGTATAGTCATGTGTTCATCATGCGCACTTTGAACATTTAAAGCTTCATTATGGATCTCAGCACTTTCGATGGCAGGGCTTTGTTGGTGTTGAGCCTGTAGAGGTTGATTTTGTGCCCCAGCTGGATCTACTATTACAGGTCCTGAAGATTCTGAAGCAATGGGTATACTTGGTGATGAATTAATTACATTTTCTAAATCCTCTTCACTTTCTAGGTTGTAAGTATCAACGAGAGGCAAAGATATACCGACTTTTATTTTAGATCCAAAAAGAGCTTCATAAGGTGTTCTTTTTATACCTGAATGAAACGCTCTATTCTTCATGAGTTGGACAAATCGCAGACTATCACTCCAACGTTCGCTATCATTATCTTGCATCCAAGTTGTTAGCATGTTTTCGATGTCCTGGTTCGCTCTTTCGACACTCCCCTGACTTTGGGAATGTCTAGGCTTGCCATGCACAATTTTTAAGGTTGGCCAGTATGTTTTAAGACTGCTTACAATTTGGTTTGAAAATTCTCTACCGTTGTCTGATTGTAGGATTGCTGGTGCACCAATCAGTGTAAAAATATCCAGTAAATTGTACGCTACTTCCTCCGCGCGTTTTGTTTTCAGTGCTCTTAAAATTACAAACTTCGTCAGGTGATCCTGATATACCATAACAAATTTATATTCCCGGTCTGGATGAGACTGATAGTCAATCAAATCTACTTGACAGCGAGAATTAAATTCAGATGAAAGTATGGGCTTGACGACGATCCCTTTTTTTATTCCTCTTTGTTTTTGCTGGCACGGTTCGCAAAGTTGCAGATATAGTTCAACATCGTGGCGAGTTATATTCTTGTATCGTGTAGAAAGCTCCTTCAGCATTCGGTCTCGTCCGCCATGGCCGATACTCTGATGTGCGTCGTGAAGTACTTGGAATAATTCACTATCAGTGACGTAGTATATAATATTGGTATTCGGTGTATTCACAGGAAATATCAACTTATGTTTTTGACCAACAGTTATAAAATCATAATGCTTCAATAACCAGTAATCCGGGGTGACTTCTTTTCGGCTGTTTTCGCATTTTTTATTTCTTCTAATAATTGTTGATACCGTTGATCGTCAATAAATGTGCGATTTTTAGTACTTGCTGCGTGTCTTTTAATTCGCAATTGTGAACAAAACCTTTCTCTCATCCCAGATATTCGTTGATCGGCTGTCATTTTTAATGAAATAAATTCACTAACGAAAAGTAACAAAAGTATCGTAAGGATTACTCAATGAACTCATTACATGCTACGCGCGTCCTCCCGCCAGCGTCGCACGCAGCAGAATGAAATACAAGCAAGTAAGATATTTCGCTAGGTACTCTAAACAAGTCGCAACACGATCCTGCCCGCACGATCCTTCCCTGCACTTGTCTTTTACATACATTACCGGCTGCGCCTTCGGTATTGTATACAATACCTAGGAAAAGTATAAAATAAATAATATTTCATACATTACCTACACGTTTTAGGTATTCTATACATTGCCTAGGTATTGTATACAATACCGGATTATACAGATTGCCGGTAACATACACACTAAGGTCATGTGTCCAACAATGAAACACTAAAAATTCATAGTCTTATACACCTTTTGTTACTACAGATACAACTCTATTTTTTTGCAGGTTTATAGGAAATTTCATTGGGTACCGGATGTCGTTGATGGTTTTTTGAAATTAAATTGTAATCAATCAGCAAAAAAGAAAATCTTTAAAATGGGTAATGTTTCAATGTGGGGTACACAATGAAACACAACAAATTCAACAATGAAACATAATATTGAATAATGGCTGTCTCATTCTTTGTGGAACATAATGAGTAGGTGAATGTCAAAAAATACTTGAGTTCAATCAAAAACAGTTCTATTCCTAATTTCACTTTGTAAAGACTCGTCACATTACTTATAATAGGTAATAACGACACTAAATAAAAAAAATATGAAAAAGTAACTACAACTCACTAGCTATATTTATGGCACTCATTAATTAAACTCTAGTTAGGCAATTGGCTATGTGCAAAGCGAGAAGTGGCGGACAGATAACGACCGCAGCGCACATGGCAGAAATTGCGGACGATCAGCTGTCAAATGTGTTGATTGCAGTACAAAATCAAAGCAAAGTATCTTCCTTTAGAATATTTATTTTAAACAAATACTAGGTTTGCCCCACTGTTGTTCATTACTGGTCTTTGACAGGCTGGTGGCATAGGATATTAAAGCACTAAAATGCTTGCACTTGCCGCTCTGATTATAGACACAGTCACATTTTACATCAGTGACGACACGAGCACCATTGATCTGTAAAAAATAATAAGAAGGATAAGAAGCTTACAATTAGTAAATTGGAAATGACTTACATGTAATAGCATTCTGGCATCACATAAACATTACTTACGTTTAAACTGGTTTTGTATGGTGTTAGTGTCAAAGATGTCTGACGAATTACGTGGGCTCGTATTAAGTAGCTCTGGCCGTTATGTCGCAGTTCTTCCACATTTCTTACATGCTCGGCTAATACTAATTTATTGCCTTTTGTCTCAGTTTGTGGTTTTGAAACTAGTATTATGTGTAATAGTTTCAAACCCCGTTTTTATTATTGTATTAATTTTACAGTAAAACTATTGAATAAATTGCACTTAAATAATGTCAACAATACTACACTTCTGGACACATCTATTGGCCCACCTTGTATCTTCAGTTTCGTTTGGTCCTAGCTATTTTTTTATATTAGGTCGAGCAAAAGGTTTTTATGCAGTTTTGAAGTTGTTTTTTTTTATACAAAATTATGTAGCTCTGGGCTACCACTATCGATTTTAATCATTTGCTTTATACAATTTCTATAAAAAAACACTATATTCGTTATATAAGGGACCCCCACACTAGCGTCTTTCGAGCGTCGTCGTCGTGCCAGCGTCCGCGCAACGTCCACCCGACGTCGACGTCGCGGCGACGCGATTCAACGTTTTTTGCGAACAAGTACAATGCTCAACGCCATCTATTTGCGCTCCCCACCAGTACCTCGCCCTCTTGCGCCGCACGCGTCGCGTCAGTTGTAACGTCGTCAGTATAGAGTGCACACGTAATATCCAAAATGCAGTCACCGCTCGAAGATGTGTTTGATACTGAACTTTTTATTCAAGAAATACAAAATCGGCCTGTGTTGTGGGATATGTCAAAAAGAGAATATAGTGATCGCATTCTTAAAAGAAAGGCTTGGGAAGAGGTGTGTACTTTGTTTATTCGAGAGTTTTAAATAAAAACAACAAGAGAAAAAAATGAAGAGTGTAAGTGTAAACTTTTATATTTTGTCACTTTACCATGTTAATGAACCAAGACTTGAAACGAAGTAATTAGCAAATTTATTTCTTTCAGCGAATCCGGTCGATAGCCGTATGATTTCTTGTATATCTATATTTTCATTATTCACTGTTGCGGAATTCGATGGTATGTTGGTTTCAGCGCGTATTGTTTAAATCTTTCTTGACCTAACAAAATTATGTAGTATGCAACAAGTTTTTATTATTTCTTCACTCAAATCTAATCCCACATTCAAAGGTCTATGAAAAATTCTCCACTTGTTTGGCATGATGCCGAAACTGCACTCTATGTACCTTCTTGCACGGCTTAGTCTGTAATTGTACACTCTTTGTTGGTGTGGTAAATGTTTTCCCGGGTAAGGTCGTTGCATATAAGCTGATAAAGGGAATGCTTCATCGCCTATGTAGGAGCTTTAAACTGTATCCAATTTCTTTCTTTTGTATGTGTCCAATTTCAAATTAATATTTCATGAGCTGCACAATTCAAACAGCTTAATCTTCTGGCATGGATAACATGAGGATTTTGTTTATGCCATGTAATTTGGTGACTTTCGAGCGTACCTTTAAATGACGTGTAGCACGTCTAGCGTGTGGTAGGTTTAGTTTTAAATTAAACTCCACATTGTGTACATAAAAATTTATTGGTAAGGTCGCGATCCGGATGCCCGTCAGTTAAATTTAAATTGCTCTACGGAGGTAAGCGCGCTAGCACTGTCCTGGCTTCACGTGGAGAGATGTCCGGTGATGACGCTCAGCCGAGGAGGCGCTTCTGGGTGGACGACCCGCAGATGGTGATGCAGTATGGTAGAGGGTAGTGGGTGCACGGTGCCTCTCGGTGCCTGTTGACGTTCGGTCAACGGATCAGCAGTGGCCCGGAGTTTAAGCACGAACTTTGGGACTCTGGAATTCACGTCCATTCAAATAAAGTATCCATGCTTGAATGTCCTCCTCCGACTGTGTTTGCCGCGGAAGCAGGAAGCAGAAACGCAGTGCGCTCAAGGCGAATGTAAACAGCCGAAAATGAAATTTTATATAAAATGTATACAAATAAGATACGGGGATAAGCAAAATAATGAGAATAACTCTGACTGCTTATGATAATGAAAATGGTTAAGAATGATGTTACAAATGTGCAAAGCAAGGAAAAGATGAAATCTGCAAGTGCGCGGTAGACTATTCCACTATAAGTAGAATAGTCAAGAGTTCGTAAGCATATTTTTCCTAATATTGAACAAGAGTCAAACAAGTTTTTCTCAGGACTCCTGGGATAGATTTTGAAATACTTTGGTTTGGGTACTAATATAAGCCTATAGAACATTGTACACTATGCAGTTATTGTGGGTAATCTTTGAGCCCAACTTCCATACAAAGAATAGCATTGTGCTTTACTTTCATTTTAGGTATCTTATCTTTATTGCAGTGATTCTCAAGACTTTTTATAAGTTTCAGTCCTTTGTAGGTTGGGTTGTTTCTATATAATAATTGTATGTGTTCCCACTTTGCTACTTTTTCTTGGCCATCCATGGAATATTTAATTTTTTTTGTTATAAGTATATTTCGTAACCCTTTCAATAAATGAGGGAGGTCATATAATGGAATCACAGTCTTCCCTTCAACCTCAAATATTGAGTGTTTTAAAATTTTATTGTTTCTTAAGTACTTCTGTCGAGTGTCTTCAATTAAATAATTGATTGCGCTTAATTTTGACGTTCCCTGGTCACATACAGTAGCCATAACAGTAAATCCTATTCTGTTTCGGATTATTTGTTTTATCAGTCGTGCCAAAACTTCTTTTCGTGTACTCAGCAGAAAATGAGTAGAAAATCGGCTGTTTGTAGTTTTTTACAATGCCTCTGATCATGAATACCAACACATGATCTGCAGTTTTTCTTACTGATTCTCCTTTATAATTACAAATCCCGTTATTCGGTCTTTTCTTCTGTTGTAGTCGAAGTGCGGAGTGATAGCCATCTCATCGAATATTACTGTACATCATTTTTCATGTTCTTTCATTCCTTTTCATTTTTCATGCAATTTGTTAAAAATGTTTTCATTAAATCCTGGCTTCAAACCAGCTTTTGAAATAAGCCTACTCAAAGTTACTGAAGATAACAACATGAAACATGATGATGATGATAACAAGATGAAAATTTTGCTGAGCTATCTATAAGCTAGCATTAGTAATCAAGTGTCATTGATTTGTGTATTTTGCTGGTCAAAAATGCACAAATCAATGACACTTGATTACTAATCCTAATGTTAATTCGTTGTGTTGTGTGTTATGTGTTTAGAGTTCATAGTAGTAATAGCAGAATTAAAAATATTTACTCTATAATCCGTTATGGATAAACATAAATAATGTTAGTAGTGTACTTACGTTGACCTTGGAGGTGCTGCTATCCCTTTCTGTCACTGGTGACAATATTTTATGATAATTTAAGGACAATAATTATAAAAAATGATTTGTGACCTTACGTCAGCAGATCATTGCTTCGATTAAAATCCATCTGAAGCAATGATCTGCTGACGTCAGGTAAGCATTTTCGATAAAAAATCAACAAAAAAAATATAACTTGCCCTTAGCGGCATTATACATTTCCTGTTTTTGCTTGCTTTTCACACTCGCGTCATATAGGTAGCTACTTACCAGTCCACCGCAACTTCGTAGTAATTTTTGTGTTTTGAAAATGTATGGTATGTGGCATCGTTTTAATGGAGATCTTTAAAAACTGTATACGATGTTGGATATAATATCAGTACGTTTTTGTTCCAAGGAGTCCCGTTTCATAGAAGTGGAGTTTACTTTCTCTTTGGTACTTACCTAATGGGTCTTGTAGGACACGACATCTAGCTGGACTGAGATAAAATTACGATAAGCTACCTATTGCGGTATATTTAAGGGTATTAGGTAAGAAAAAAACAGTTAAGTTTACATTCAAGTTTAATTCTAAATCAAACATTGCTAAATAAAACAGTTTTGTGGAGTTTCTGCTGCAACCCCAGCTTTACTTATATGTTTCATTGATTCTAATTTTGCATAATGAGTTAAACGTAAATTGAGATATGAATTCGCTAACGCCTTCACCAATTGCATATCATGTGGATCTTCAAATATAGATTGAGGAGGATGTGGTGGATCTAACAATGTATGTAGTTTGCTATAAAATTCTTGGACAACATACATGATAATTTTATTTTTGGGATTGTCTTTTAATGATTGATTTGATAATGTAATGAACAGTTTTTCAGTGTACTTCAGAATTTCAAATACAAATCTGGAAACATGCTTAAGTTTTCCTCTATCAATGAAAGCAGTAAATGCAGAAAATTGTGATATGTCGACACAGTAGTTGTGATCTATGGTCTTGTTATTCAATAACACCGCCCGACAATTTGAACAAGAAATTTTGTCAATCATCCCATTCACGATATATCCAGCAATATAATAAATAATGTTCAGTTTAAAATCTGAAACCTTGTGTTATCTACGAGATCCAACAAATCATCTATTGATGTTGACTGCTCTCTATTACATTCCTCCACAACAGCCCTCTTTGTGTTCCTAAATTCTAGTACAGGAGTCTATTCATAACCATCAGTGGTGCAATTGGCATTTATGCTGGACTTAATACTATTTTTGAACAATAACTTTCGCAAAATATATCTAAATTGCATTGCACTGGGGTTATCATTTGCTCCACCGCGAGCTCTCACGCAAGAAAAGAACATCTCTAGATGGTCCTGGGAACATTTATAGGTTAAGAAATATTTGAACTCATCATAGCGTTTTTCTTCCAGAACACAATTCTTTTATAAATGCTCTAAACGATTCGTTTTCGACGATTGTAAAAGGCAAATAATTTTTGACAATAATTAGTAGGAGCAACTTATTAAGAGTTTCAGTTTTATTTAATGACAGCGGTTTTGCAAAATATTGATTGATTTGATTATTTTTATTTCAATCTAGAGGACGACTATTCGGAACAGGAGTTGCTGGTATAAATTGAGTGAAACCATCGGTGCAGGCGGAAGATGACTCACCTTGAGCTTGAGACGTAGATGGAGTCGCATGTGAAAGAGGTGTAGCAACACTAGCGTCATTATTTATAGCCATAAGCTTTAAGCTGTAAATAATTAGGATTTTTTTTCAATGTCTTCGACATGGAGAGAAAAAAATGACCCAAGTCATCTAAATTATCGGATGCTGTAAGAATTTGTTTAACTCGGCTCGTTCCTTCGTTCGCTTCTGGTTATTATTTTGTAATTGAGCAGTTCGGAGACATCGTCCAATTTCTGTTCTTAGCTTTCGAAGAAAGGCCGGAAGATTGGGTAGATTGTGTAGCATTTGAAAGAAGATCTTCTAATTGAATTTGCTCTGAATCATTTTACAGTTGATCGTGTGTAGTAACTGACGAGGCTGACATTTGTGTATCAGTGTCTTGATTAGGGCTTCTTATCGATTCTGAATCATTCCTGAAAGAGTATCGTTTTCTATTTTGCATATGTGGTAGCAAAAACTCCATTACTTTTTGATACTTCCATTGGCAGGTTTGTTTTGCCGCCTGACCACTTCTGGTAGAACTTTGTCTTTTAATTGCGTCACGATGATTGTCACGCAATTTTTTCCACTTCGCTTTAGCAGTTTTTACTGTAAGAAGTGGAAGAAGAAGATACGGAAAGCGGACCCCGTCACAAGACGGGATAAACTCTAAGAAGAAGAAGAAGTTTGTACTGTAAGAATACAATAAAAGTTATGTCCCATGTCACTTGATGTACTTGCATAGTTTCCACGAAAAGGCCAAATATTGCAGTTTTTAATTTTGTATTCAATTTCTTTTGCTGTAGTATCATCGATATTTATTACGTCAATTCCTTTACAGCTCTCATGTACACATTCAATAAATTCATCGATATTGCTTACATCATTTCCTTTAGCTAAAGGCTTATCAGCCGTTCGCTTGAGGCACCCTCCTACACCATCAGGGGCCCCTTTACCATGCCCATGCCACTCTCGCTAAAGTGCCACATTATATTATTTGCCTGTGTTTCTTCACCCAAGTAAGCAGCAATCTAATGAAACATGGTCTTATTTTTGTATTGCGTCGAGAGACCATCACTTAAAACGTGGAGACGTTTTAAATTAGGCACTAATGTTTTTATCATTGCAATAATTGGTTTTAAGTGAGCACAAATATACAAGTTGTTGATTTGCATCCGTGCCATATTCAAGGACGTAAATAATTACGTACGCTAATGATTCTCGTCCCAAATCTACAAAAAATTGGTACGTATTTTTTTTTTTTTCGGATTTCCTTCAATGTCATCTAGCCGTATTTAAACTTGGCGCGTGTATTACTAGCCTTAAAATCGTGCTGCGCCCTCACACAAACGCAAACACAAAGCATACGCAACGATCATTCATAAAATTGGATTACTACTGAAATACTATGACATTACAATGACAAAAAAACAGTGCATATTAGCTATTTCCCGTCTACTGTAATTCCAATCGATTATTTACGTATTTTATGTCCTTCTCCTGAAACATGGTACAAGATTCAGATATTCGCTAACCGTACAAAAAGACTTTGTAACGATGCGTTTCTCCTCAGTATTTTCGTCAGCATAATAGAATACTCCAGTGTGTAATGAAGCTGGTCTTTAGATCCACCAAAATGGGTTGATTGTGAATTTCCAGCTGTGGTACGACTTGATTCGTCACTCAGTAAAAATATTTGAACTGCATCACTCAAGTCTTTTTTCACTAAATTCATCATTTTATTTTTTCTTTCTTTGTTTTTCTTCTGTAATCTACTTAAGCGCATTTTGTACTTAGAAAGCTTGTTTTCAACAATCTTCAGTTTTGATTTTCGCAGCTACAGCCCGGCCTGCTGCAGCCCGGGAAGTAAATTTTGATGATAATGAATTGGCTGAACTTGTTGGAGGGGTTTTCATCTATGAATCGTGCAGTTTCTCTTAGTAACTTCAGTCTGTCTTTACGTAATTTTGCATCCTTTCTCCATTTGTTTCTTAGTTGTCTCTGCTGTCTCTCTGATAAATCATTTATTGTCTTCATTTCCTCTTGCGATTTTTTCCTATGGTAGTACTCTCTATCTTTCTTCCACTTTTCTTCTAACGCTACTGGGTCTTTCTTCAATTTTTCTCTTGCTCTCCTCATACTTAACTTCTTTTGCTCGCGTCGTTTATTTTTATTTTCATCTTCACTCAATTTATTTCTAGTTCTAACCATTGCCTGTGTATAAAAGAGAAGGAGCTTGAGCGAAGCAATAATAAAGATTTATTAATAAAGCAAAACACGAATTTCTCACGGTGAAGTCAACCACAAGATGTTAAAAGTCATCAGGTTTCGTCCTGATAATGATATCCAAATGTGATTAAAGTGTTCGCTTATACCTGCTTAATCAGCCAATTTAGAAACCCAAATTGCAAAAAACAAACTAGTATCTAGTAAATATTTTTATGTATCAAACCACTTTCTGAAGACAATATTTTTATTATGCAGTGAAATATCTAGTTTTACTGTTAAAGCCCACATGCAGAACCCGGTCGAACAAAGCAAAAAAAAATCCATTTGGTGGACACACGGCCCACCAAAAAGATGTCCACCGAGTGGATTTTTCTGACAATTTGTTTCATGCCAAGCAGTATTTTGAGGTTATGTTGAAGTTGCAATTGAAAATAGATTAATTACTTACAATTCTAACATAAACAATGAATTACTTAGGTTTTTTTACTTACAAAATCCACAAGGAACCGAAAAGACACACTCAACTTTAAAATAATTAGCGCTTTTTAACAAGGGGCAATAATTTCGATCCTGTTCGGCCGGCGACAAAATGGCGCTGCGCTGGACTATTGGACGCGTGAATAACGTTCCGTTCACAACATTTTATTGTTTTCACAAATATTTTGTAAAAATAAATGTTGTCCACCAAATAGTTGTTGCTTTTAATAACATTATAATATACGCTAAAAGTGATTTATTTATAAACCATAATGTTTATTATTGAGTTATTGAAGTGATTAAAATGTCTAATTTAGGAAAACATACTCGAACGTTAAGTTTCCTTGAAAGGTTTTTATAAATGGTCGAATTTGTATGAAGAGTGTGAGCGGTAACAGTCCGCCGAGGCTGACTTTTCTATAATAATTGTGTTGTGGAAAGTTTATTTTTATTGAATCTGTAATTATGAGTATACGTTAATAAATAATTAATTATTATTTTTACTAAAAAATAATAATAAGCTCTCAACTTTATAGAAAAATTTTAGATTTTTGTCTGTAACAAAATTTTAAGCGGTTATGACAGTGACCCACCTATTAATGGAAGGATCACCACTGTCGGATGAATAATTTGTAACATGTGATTTTACGTATTAAATATAATAACTGTTTACTTTTGTTTTTTATTTTTTCTTAATTTACCTACTTGCAAGATAAATTACAAGCAAAAACTAGTCATATCGACTCGGTCTTTAGCTTCCTCTGAAATATCTGGAAGTTCTATCTCAATGAAAATATTAGATTTTGTCATAGGAGTAGGTAAGTTCATTTGGATAGTGAAGTTCCTCGATTTCAATGTTTTTTCTTCATTCCTTTTGTGATTTAAGCCTTTTCAACTCTACAGTCAGTCTTTGTACGCACCGTTTTCGCCGCAGAATTTTATTTTTTTCTATTAGTTTTTTATTTTCTCGTGTCTGATTTTGACATAAATGATAGATTTGCTTCTATATTTTATAAGTTTTAATTGAATTTTTACAATACTGTGTGGCGTGATATAGTAATGGCGTATAAAAAGTAAGAGAAGAAAAACTTAACAAAAAATATCAAGTACGTAATGCCAATATAAGAAAAATAAAAAACTAAACTGGAACATAGTCCTTTGAGCCATGTTAGGCCCCAACATCTCGCCCTACCTGACTACGATAGCAACGACGTGCTTTTTCAGGTTCGAATACCACTGGTTTATTTTCTTTAACTTTTTTAAGTTTAGCATGTCTCCATTGTTTTCTTACATCTTGTTTTTCATTTTCGCTCATATCGACTATTTTTCTTTTTTTAGCTTTCGTTCTTTCCAAGTTTCTCTTTTTAATTTCTTCAAAGGAGACCGCCAGAAATCCATATATCGTTAAGCCAAAGTGTGAACAGGAATCATTTATGTGTTATTTAATAGATGAAACACGTACATATCAATATCAGAAAGATTTTTTTTTTAATCTACGGGAATTAGGAAGAAAATATGTTTTTGGTTCACTAGGTTTAGGTTAGGCTTATGTTTAAACACCACCCAAAAAAGTATCTATTTTACTACCAAAAAAATTCTAAACGGTTACCAAAATGGATAAATGGTCACCAAATAACGTTTCCAAAAATATTATTAGGTAAAACCATTTTTTCTTATTATTGACTACTAAAAAAAATTATGGACGCCTTTAAAATACTCTTTAGACCAAATATTATATATTGTCACTACTTAGATGTTACCAATTATGTAATACCACGACTCCTAATTTGGTCATTATTGTTAGACTAAAAAAGCTAACGATCGCTAGAATATTTCCTAAATGCCAATTAATATACTAGGGTTCCCAAACTTACGTCGCTTATTTATTGTTATATGAATTTGTGTGTAACTCAGTGCGTTTAAAATGTAAGCACGCAACATGCAGCAAGCATGGCTTCTGTCACGGCTCCGGCGCTGCGGGGCTCCGGCGGTCCCATGCGAGCTTATCGTCGCAGATGGTTTTCACGCTCACCACCGCAGCTTCGGCTTGCTGGCCGGCTCCGCCGGCCAGCCTCAGCCGCAGCGGCGAGCCTTAAAACTACCTGCGCCTCAGCTCGCAGGCCGCCTCGCCCCTCCGCGCCTACGCGGTTTTGAATTGCACTCTAGGGGTAGGGCAGACAAGACTAAGCGGAGTCGGTTATGCAGCGATTCGTTTTCGTCACTAACTTTGATTTTTGGTAGTAATATTAATCTTTTAGTTGGATAGAATTTGGTGACCAATTGACCATTAATCCATTTTGGGAACCAAAAATAATATGTGTGCGAGATTTGCGATTTTTCTAATGTTATTTTATTTTTTTTGGATCATAATATTATATACTTTAGTGCCCTTTTAATAAAGTCAATTTATTTTTTTTGGAGTTGTTTATTTTATTTGGTGCCTCAGCCTAGAGTCTTAAAAATATTTTTGGTGACCGCCTAAATTATACCCGTTTAGGTTATGCTAATATGCTTTAGGTTATGCAAATGGTAACAATTGTATTTATAATGCCAAAATGTATTGTTTTTATTTATTTTTATTTTTTATTTATTCATCTCCAAGTTACTATGCCTTTACAGACTTAAATCTAATGCGACTTAGTACCTACTTACAATTAATATCTCCTTAACTATATCTTAACTACACAGTAAAAAATAACTACTAATCCTTACATACTACACAGTAAGTGGCCCTTGTGAACTCGCTCAGTGTACAGTTAAATATGTCGATGTGGTCAGCCACCGTGTTGAGAGTGCGCAGCGCGCGGGTGAGCGGTGCGCGCTGCAGCAGGTTAGTGCGCGCGCGCGGCACCACCAGCAGCCGCGGCCTGCGCCGCCGCCCCACGTACTCGTCCGGTACACAAAAACCTATCTCTGTTAGAAGACCCGAATTTTTTATGTCACCTCTCAGAACTCTTAACAGGTAAGTCGCCAAAGCCACTTCACGTCTGACTTCCAATCTGTAGTAACCTACCATACCGAGGCAGAATAAGGTGGGGTACAGTAATGGATATCCCGGATATATCTTATACATTTTCATATACATAAAACGTATATATTTGTTATGTATACGCTCAATCATTTTTTTGTACTTTATTTCACTTGGACTCCAGATGGCCGCATTGTATTCCAGATGACTCTTCACAAGAGCCTCGTACAAAGCCCTTAATGCACTGATGTTCGTGAAGTCATTTGCCTGACGCAGCATAAATCCCAGATTCCTGTACGCCTTCTTACAAATATTCACCACGTGTTTGCGAAACTGTAAGTCGCTGGTGAAGTGGATGCCGAGGTCCCTCACCTCCGTGACACGCTGCAGCAGCTCCCCGTTCATGGTGTACTGGTGGTGGTGTTGGTTTCGTGCGCGGGTGAACGAAAGTACCGCGCACTTAGAGACATTGAAGTGCAGCTTATTGCTGCGACTCCATTCAGTGACACTATCCAAGTCGCGCTGCAGCATGTCACGATCCGCAGTACCTTTAATCACTGCTGACAGCTTAAGGTCATCAGCAAACAGTAAAGATGTTGACCTGACTACCGACGCTATATCATTTACCATGATAATAAATAATAAGGGTCCTAGATTACTACCCTGACTGACTCCCGATCTTGTGTAGTAGGGCTCCGAGAAGTGTCCGCCACAGTCGACATACTGACGCCTATCTCGAAGATAACTGGCGAAGAACTTTACAGTATGTAATGTGCAGCCCATACCCGCCAGCTTCGACAAGAGTATGTCGTGGTCGACTGTGTCGAACGCCTTCTTGAAGTCAAGGTAAGCTACGTCAACCTGAAGCCCGGCGTCGACAGCTGGAACCAACTGCGTCATCAGGTGAAGTAAGTTTCCCGCTGTACTGCGTCCAGGACGGAATCCATGCTGCGCATCAGACAAATGAGCCCCGATCTGTGCATAAAGGATATTGTGAACAGCCATCTCGAATACTTTGGCCGGTGCGCTGAGCACCGCAATAGGTCTGAAGTCAATGACATCCGTGCCACCTCGACCTTTAGGTATAGGTACGACCCTAGTCAATTTCCAACGAGTCGGAAAGTGTGCTACCGATAAGCAAATATTGAATATGTGCAGCAAAGGTCCCGTTAATACTACGCGGCAGTCCCTTAAAATGAAAGGCGGTATCCCAAATAGTATCCCAAATAGTAAATACGAACTGTCAAATAAACATATTGATTCATCAAATGACCCCTCCCGCTGTGGGTTAGCAGCGGTGAGGGAGTGCCAGACTCTTACTGACTAAAAACCGTCGTGTTCTGTCATAGGCCTCTTATGTACCAGGGCTGCGGTATCTCTTTCGAACAACCCGCAGCATATTTTATTCACCTTCATTTTCTTACTCAATTAAAATATCATCGAGGAATGGTGCAGGAGGTGTGATGGTATTTTGGTACCTTGCTCAACTAAGGTGCCATTACATGTGCACAGCAACCCTCTGTTCGCCTGACAATGCAGTTACAACAATATTGTAAAATGGCTTCTTTACTTGTTGACAGCTCGTCAACTAAAATATATGTCGGAGGCGTCATCAGGATGGCACTATCGTCCGACATCAGTTAGGGTAATCAAGCAAAGAGATAACTCAAAGAAACTCAAACAAACTCAAAACTCAAACGTTTATTCAAATTAGTCAGAACAAAAGACAGCCCCCAAAACGCCACTCCTATGTGTTTTGGCTGGGGAAAAGAAGTGGCGGAACAAACTCCCCAGCAACACAAGTCTGTCTGTTAGGTTTAGTGTCCGTACTAATGACAGTCTCCGACATATATTTTTCCACTCACATGTCTTGACTGAATGCGGCCTCTGACTAAGTACAAATTATTTGTAACTCTCTTAGTAGGTCGCTGTCCACCTTCCTACATACTTCTATTTCAAATCTGCCATTTGCCCTTACATGCTCTCCATAATACGACCGTGCCTGTTTTATATGATACTAGCTTTTGCCCGCAACTTCGTTCGCGTGGAATAGTGGCATCCGGCAGATTTTTGCTTTGAACAATAGATGGCGCTGTATGTCCGTAATAAATTGTATTTTTTGTAATAACTCTCTAGCATATCTTGAATATGCGCTGCATTAAAGACATTTAATTAATTGTCAAGGGCTCCACTAATAAATTGCACTGAATCTACATGTTTGAGAAAATCACAGAGTCGATTATTTGGTGGAATATAATAATTATGTTTTTCCAGCATTACCTTTCTAATTGATAAAGAGATTCTGTTCCTTTCTTGGCCCTGACATCCTTCAATAAAGCATCGCGACTCTGTTTCAATAGCTCTAACATAGTCAGGTAGAACAATTTGGTTTGCGTAAGTACTTGCACCAGACACAACATTTCTCATTTGTATTGGAGGATCTTCAGTCGGTATTTGAGGTGATTCTTTTTCAGTAGGTGCACTACTCGAGGTAGATGGTCCAGAAATCTAACATCAGTTGGTTATCATCAGGGTCACAATTAACTCCCCTTATAGAAGTACTAAGTTTAGTGAGTATACTGGTTTTGAGGGCTGCAGTAAAATGGTGGCATGTCGGATTTTGATTCATTGGAGAATGCTGCCTAATCAACCCAAAAAGATTCTCCAAAGTTTCTTGGTTGAGTTGTCGCAGATTGAGGAATTTAAACCCAATTGACATTCATTAGTATTACATAGTTCCAAATGTCTTGTAAAGAACAAAAAGTCGTATAATAACCATTTACACACCGGACGTTTCTTAATCTTAATTGACTGTCAGATTTTAAGAAGTGCAATGTTTTGACTATTTTTTTAACTCTGGCCATAATTTTTGATAAATGCTGTTTTTCGATACATTATTTTTGAGGCTGGCCCATTAGTAATATCAAATAAAGTATCTAACTGCTGAATTAAATTGGCGGTTTGTAAAACAGCATCACGTTTCAATGTTCCATCAACATCTTTTATAGCACGCTCAAAATGACGCGACTCTTTAAAGACACCTCATCGAATAAAATGACGCAAGTTTTATCTTTACAAGAAAATTCCTTGACCTTTCTTTTAAGATGATCAATTATTGATTTATTGAATCTAGGATTCATGGGCATTTTACTGAGAACATTTTGTCAAGTCCTTGGACTAGCTAGGTAACGGTAACAAATGCTTTAAATACCGATATAACTTTGGTGGACTTCTTGTACATGGCTATGGCAAGGCTTTGTCATTATCGGACCATCGTTTGCCCTGAGAAGAGCGATTTTGATTTCTTATTGCCGAAAACATCATTGTCTTTAGCGTTTTTTGAATGAATCAAACATTTTTACTTTTTCTTGAACTTTTCTACATAATTTTTGATTTCAAAAGTTCAACCCTCTTCATAAGTTTCTTCTTTCGTGGAGACAGATTTTCATAACTCATTTTATTTGTCCTTTTGCGCCTTTTCCGGACAGAAGATGTTGAGGGTTCACCTGTAAAGAGACAATTTCAGCATTTAGTGACAATAGAAGTTTTAGGTTCAGTCTGCACTTTTAGAAAATACAGTAGAATAATATCCATAATTAGTCAGTTAGGTTCTGGACGCCGCCACCGCGTTACCTATATTGCCAAATTATTACAATTGAGAGGGACATTAGTGGATATTTTTGTACTTAAAAAAACTTGTGTGTTGTGGTTTATTAAAGTGGTTTTGTCAACTTTCTTCTGGATTTAAATGGGCTTCTATTTTAATGGTTAAATAGTCATTGTCACTCTACTACAAACAGAACGAAGCAAAGTCATCAATGTATTTAGTAGGGCAACAGGATTGGAGTTTTCGCTCTCAGAAGTCTTTACTCCAATTTGTACGTCATCTAGGATGCTCCTTAAAAAGTTCATGTAAAGTAAATTTTTCTCATCGGCATATATGGAATGAACTTGGACTATTGTGTAACATTTATCTCTAAGGCGATACCCAGACTAAATGACCTTAAGCATTCGTTCCCTCTTCGCCGCACCCCACCTCTATAATACTTCATAAAGCAGTACTAACGCCATCTAGCGTACATCTTACGAATATAAGTAAAAATCGCAGACCTAAGAATCCACAGACATCTAAAAAAAAAAACTATGAATATGAAACGTTTAATGGTCTGCGAAAATAATGTTAGTTAAATGATGAATTTAGTGACTAATGGACTATACTTACGTTTATAAATACTTCCAACTTTTATTCGTATACAAGTACACGTTATGGTACTCTATTCCGGTCTACAAGATCTAGACGCCAAACGCCAAATACGGAAGACCCGACCAAAGCCCTCCTACAACTACACAGTTAATTCTGATGGTCAGTTATTTTGTGTGCCATGTAGCCGGACCTTTAGATCGAAGTTCGGTTTTGCTAGCCACATTAGAGCCTATCATAACAACGACCCGGGTTAGACATTTAGGAGTCGCCGTCGCCGGATACGGCTTGGACGACATGATGATGATGATGGTACTCTATAACAAAAAATATTGTGCCTTTTTATTATTTATGTGATTGGTAAAAGTGTGATTGTTGTGTGAGGTGTGATTGATAAAAGTAGAAAAACAATATTATAATAATTGATGAGGCGTGTAAATAGCCTCAACAGGAAAAAATCATAAAATTAATCTAATTGGTATAAATTTAAAAGGTTGAATGAATAAAGAAAAGAGAAATACGGGAGCGGTGATTTCAAATCTTGAAAATCGAATGAGTTAACCATAATGGCACTTAATGCGGCGGGTTGATAACTCGACACTTTCGATGCCCAGCACCCGGGATTCGAGTCGAACCATAGTTCATTCCTTATGCCCGCAACCCGAATACCGAGTCGTCGCTATGTGTAGCTATAGATGCATGTGCTCATGCCCAGGACCCGAATAGCGAGTCCATAGCTAAGTAAGCTGTAAGGGTTGTCAAAAGTAAATAAATGAAATCAATTGAAAAAACATCGCTTTAGTTTATAACGGATTAGAAAACGTAAATTGGTATTATTCCATCCAGTTATTGCTTCATTCCAGTATTGTATTAATTTGCTTCTCTATCATACGCCGCACAACACAGATGTTATCTTCAGTCGTCGCCGTAGAAGGCCGTCCCTCAGGTAAATCATCAGTGAGATTAGTGCGACCACGTTTAAACTCATTAAACCAGTTGTAAACAGTCGCACGAGATGGGGCTTCATCGTGAAAGGCCAATCGTAGTCTATCATAACTTTCTTGTTGACTTAAATGACATCGAAAGTCATAAAAAATCATTGCACGAAAATTTTCTCGTGTTAAATTCATGTTGACGTGACACAGACAATTTTCAATTTGCCGCCAAATCGTAAAACAAATGACAAATGAATTAAATATATACTCAGTAATATTGGTAAAGAGTTCTATTTTCGAATTTTAGAATTATTTTTTTATTATATTGTTTATAAGTGGCCAGTTCTAAAAACTTTCAGTGTGACCCTCGTAATTGATTAAGGATTAGTTGGCCTCTTTTGTTGGCTACAGGTTTTAGTTCTGGTGAATGAGTGGTGCTGATAGTCAAGACGTCGCGTTGGTCACGCCACTTGCAAACACAAATACCGTTGCGGTTATATCTGTAGAGGCTGCCACCTTTGTTCAATTTGGTTGCAACCATTGTTGGGTTCCCTTTGCGGTTTACTCTCAGAGTTCCAGTCACGTTCATTTGATTACGTAGCAAGAACTCTGAGAGTGCTAAACTGTTATAAAAATTGTCCATGTAAACGTGGCGCCCTGAACCTAAATAGTTTTCCAGCAGTTTTATGACTACCTTATCTGTGTGGCCTTTCCCTCCTACATCTTGATCACGTTTACCCTTGTAGACGTGAATTTTGAGGGAAAGGCCACTAGGTGAAGCCAACATGTACAGTTTGATGCCGAATTTGTGGCGTTTGCCTTTAAGAAATTGGCGGATCCCGCTACGACCCCGGCTTAAAACTATAGATTCATTCCTCGCCGGGGTTGTATAATTCCGCCATTCTATTATTAAAATAGGCTATCAAACTGTCCAAATTATGTTGGCCAAACCTTAAACATTTTAATATTAACAGAAAATCATTTTTTGACATGTATTTGTTAGGAAACAAATTGTAAAGCCGATGTTTCTTCCAATAGGAACTGTATCGGTTCAGTTTGACGTGCCCCATTTGAAATAAAATCCCCAAAAATATAAATAATTTTTGAACCGTAATTGGTTTCCACCTAGAAATCCTCGCGTGAGGTAAAACATTTAATTGTAATAGATGATTGGCATAGGCGTTAGTGCTTTCGACAATTTGCTCCAAAATTATATCGTCGAATATTAATTTAAAAAAATCAAATGGGGTGATATAATTTGAGTCTACCAATACCTCTTCTTGAGAGGTGAAAACTGGAGGCTGCGGTGCGCGCCGATGAAGGTTCCAATCTCCTTCCTCTGGTTCATGCGATGAGCCTTCTTCGGACGCACTGTCACTGCCCTCTTCAGAATCCCTAAAAGATACATACTGAATAAGATACACGTATCTTTGCAAAAAACTTATGGAGGTACAAATCGACGAGTTAATCATGATGAATGTTACTGTTAAGCGTTTTTATTGTATTTATCAGTCAAATTATTAATTAAGAATATACAAACACTATGTATATAAATCTTCCCTGCGAAATACTCTACCTAATGGTGAGAACCTCATCAAAGTCCGTTGCGAAGTTTTAAAGATTTAGCATACAGACGCGGAGAGCGACTTTGTTTTATACTATGTAGTGATAGTGATAAGTACATAGGTATCTATGTAGGTATATTAAAATAGGACTTCCAGTAGGATCGTCGCACTAATACCTATCACCTATAAACGTCGCACTAATACCTATCACCTATAAACGTCGCACTAATACCTATCACCTATAAACGCGAAAGTTAGGTTTTGTGTAGGTGTGTTACATATGTTACTACTCTTCCACGATAAACTACTGGATTCTGATGAAACTTCACAACAATATATATACCTGGCTTATACACCAGAATAACATAAAAGCATTTGGGTGCTGACACTGCCATGGGATAGGTACTTACAGCACCCCGAATGCGCAACCGTGGGAAACGGATACTTAGTAGGTAAAAGTTCAACGACAAAAACATACCGGCTTTAAAACTTAAATACGGGAATTTATTACCCAAATATTAAGAATTTATTACCGAAATATTAATCTTCAAACGGGTTAACTTTTGCCCAGTGTATCCTATGGTCAAATTTGTCCGTATTGACCTATACTATCACCTCATGAAAGGATGCGGTCTACTTACCAGTAACCCTGTATATAAATGAATTGCTGTTCGTTAGTCTCGCTAAAACTCGAGAACGGCTGGGCCGATTGAGCTGATTTTAGTTTTAAAATGTTTGTTGTAGTCCAGGTTAGGTCTAAACGGTGAGCAAATAAGGAAAAAAAATTGCGAGTAAGATTCCCGGGACGGGAGTGATTAGACAAAAACCAACTTACGGAATGCCGCAGAACCACAAAAGTAAAGTACTAGGACAGCGTAATTCACCTTAGTAAAGTATACCAATAACGAAATTTCGATGCAACTGCTCACCATGTACCAGGGTAGCATAACTTATATGAGTTTACCAATACCAAGTGTAGGTAGACGCTACTGCTCACCATGTACCAGAGCTACACCGGGCGCGGGTAATACCGCGGTAGTTTGCAATAAAATTTTCTTTAAGGTTATTAAAAACATCTATTGGCATGTCTGGTTTAGTACAATCTTGACCATAATTGTGGTCCGGTTTTGATTTTTGTAGGTGCAACCCTCGGTTTTTTGGTTTCTTATTCTGCTTGTTTTTTAGATTTTTATTAATTCTTTTGCTTTCTAGACGTTTTATTTTGCCTTGAGGGCTGTTGCCTTTATTGATCGACTTATATAGCCGAGATTTAGTTTTCTTTTCATTAAAAGCTACAGCAGCGGCATGACATCTAGTTTGATAAGAATTCTTAAATGAAAAATTTACTCTTTTTATTTGGATTCGGCAATATTTTAATTAAAAGTCGTTAGATTTCTATTTGTGTTGTTTTATTTTAAGAGCACAACTTGACAAGACAGATGACAAGACATAACAATTTTTCTTAAAACAGAATCGCACACGTTTGTGGAGACACTATCAAACAAAAGCGTTTACAAAGACATCTATCTTATAAATTTATTATTCAATACTTTTGCCTCCGACCAACTTAGCCACCGCTATGAAATCTTTCCGTACGTAACTGTCAACGTCATATTAGAGACTGCGAGCATGCCCTGCAGTATTTTGAACAATAAAACATATTCTTTGCCATAAAGTGCTTAAAACAAAATCATTTGGCAGGTCCGTTTTGCCAACACTATCACACATGTATGATCGGCACTTAGTATGATCCCCGAGGCCGTGGAGGTGGCTAATTAATAAGTCATCAAACAAAAGTTTAACATCATCAGAAAGAAGCTTTTTTTGTTATAAATTTTCGGTGTTTTATACTGTATTTGGTGTTTGTGGTGAGTGCTTGTAATTTGTTGCACAAATTCCTTAAAATGTGGTTTCGACATTCAATTTTTTCAACAATTAGATCCGAATATGGGCGAGCCTGTAATATTTTAGAGTAGGTGCTAGTATCACCGTCAGATATAAGTTTACCGTAAATTAAATTGTACATTTTTATAGATTATTTAAATCCCTCTACACTTATTTCACTCTCAATGTTTGTAGATGGACCACTGTAATTTTTAAAACATTTGTGTTCTGATGGATCAACCTTTTGTTTTTTTGCACGGGCACAGATGAAACAGTACTTATTGTTAACGCCTAAAAAAAGAATTTCTCCTGTATGTTTGCCAATGATGGCAGCTGCACCTGAAAGAGCGTTGTTTCTTAATATAAAATTTTTGAAAACTACACCAAGTACTCTGAGAAGTTCAGCCCTGATGAGAAAAGGATATAATGTTATAGTTGACATTCACTTCAATCATTCCCACAGAGTTAATGTAGCTCAATCGTTATCCTTGCTCTGATGTTCGAACGATACAAAGTCAAAGTATTTATTATTTGTAAAACATAGGTAAAAATAAATGTAGATCTTAAAATTAAAAGACAAATGTTTATTTCTTATTTCGATAGATAGAGGTATGACTGCCGCGGCCGCTAAGATGTACCAAGAATTACATTTTATAAGTACTTATGAAAGCGATGCCTACAAAATCTTAGCTAACGCTCAGCATAACCCTCTAGATCGTCAAGTTGTGTATCTTTACGAACAATGGCGTAAACAAAATTATGGAAATAGAAATGAATAGACTGTGTTACAAATGAAAAGAAAACAAGACGAGTTAGGGAAATTGGGTATATTTTTAATCATACTGGAGACTCCTATCATTAGTGTAATTATTACACCAATAATGCAGCGAGTATTCACTCAAAGATTAGCCGATGAAATAGTTTTTATAGATACCAGCGGATCATGTGATCAATCAAACACATGTGTGACATTTATTTTTGCAGCTTCTCATATTGGTGCGTTGCCTGTAGCAATAATTTTACACGCTAATCAGACAGAAGAACAATACAGTTTGGCGTTCAAAGAAAATAAATTCAACAAATTATTTCAGCCAAGTGTAGCCATGACCGATGACAGCAGAGCAGAAAGAAATGCGTTGAAGTCAGTTTTACCTAACACCCGGCTTTGCTTTGCATATTTCACGTTAATCAAGCAATATGGCGTTGGCTTTGGTAAACAGAGCATAAGATGACAAACAATACACAATGAAACTGTTCCGCAAAGCTATGTATTCAAATACTATAGCAGAGATCGAATTAAATATGTCAATAGTGAATGAAAATGTAAAAGTCGCGACAAATTATAAATTGCAAAATTATTTAACAAATATGTGGGCCCTACCAGAAAAATGGTGTTTGTCATATAGGCATGATAGTATCAATACATTATCAACGCATGCACTTGTAACACTTTAGCTAAAGCTAACCATATGAAATACCTCGGCGTGACGATTGACATAAATCTAAATTTCCGTAAACATATCGACTTACTGTGTACGCGAGTGCGCAAATTATATATTTTTTAAGAACATACATAACATAGCCGATTTTAAATTAATTAGACAGGTCTGTTGGGCTTTGTATCAATCCATTCTCATATACCTACTGTGGCGCTGCAAAAGCAATTTTATTGCCTTTAAACGCGCGTACGAAAGGGAAAGGAGTAGGCGTGAGCGTAAACAAACTGATTTCTACAAATGTAATAATGTACAATTGGACCAAAGTGAGTGTGATCCCATCACATATAGTGAGGCCATGAGCCGAAGTGATGAGCGTGAGTGGAGTGCAGCTATTGCTAGGGAACTTAAGACTCTGAGGGACAATAATAAATGGGAAGTTTGTAAATTACCTGTAGGTGATAAGCCTATAAGCAGCAAATGGGTTTTTAAAAATAAAAAATGTAAATAATGTCAAAGGGTATAAGGCTAGGCTTGTTGCTAGGGGGTTTGAACAACAAGATATAATCAACTTAAGTGACATTTATGCCCCAGTTGCTAAGCTAGCAACTTTTAGATTGTTTGTAATAATTGCAACAAAATGTAATTACCTATACACCAGATGGATGTCACTGGGGGGACATTTCACGTGAAGCGGACAGGGAAAAAAAGTGAGGTTCTGAAAATCGACCACATTCGGCCCATTTGTACTTCTAGTAGGTATGAATGTGTACGCAAAATATTGTTTTTGTATAGTGTATATTTACTAAGTTAAGGTTTCAAAAGAATTGTCGTTGATTGGTACTACAATTTTTCGAAAGAAATTTTTCGAATATAACAAATCTACTATAAAATATTTCACATAGCGATACATATTAAAAATATACTGTTCTTTTTGACATTAAAAAAAAATTCAAAAATTCAAAATAAATTGATGGCCAAAACCGGAAGTAAACTTTTCAAACCAGAATTACAGTCACTTCGAATTACAGACATTTTTTTTTATTTTTTTTTCTTTCAAAATATAGCTTAATTGATAATAAAAGTACACTAGAAAATTTAAAATGGGATCTCTATTAGTTTAGGCGATACATTGAATAATATACACCCGCGTCGCAAGGGGCGTCATATGTAGCGCTTGCAAGGTTGAGCAGTTTGCGCGATATTGCAACTTTATTAATATTTTATATCGTTTTAGCGTATATTTAACCTCATTTAATTACATACATGAAATAAGTTTTATTAACATAATATAAATATAACTACATAATACAAATACAATTTAATAATATATTGTAAAGAAAAAACATTTTTGGAGCAGTAGAAAAGTTTTATTATTTGCGAAACGTGACTAATAGCGCCATCTGTTAGTAACGTGTAGTACTTTATTGTCTCAGAGTCAAACGGTCAAACCTATCTACAAGAAAGAGATAGAAATATGACGCCTAGCGGTTTCCTAATTCAAACTTTAGTGTTGCTTTATTTAACCGCTGAGCGACTTGTGCACGTTTTAATCTGTGACAGTTATTATTATTAATGGCGCCGTACGGTGATCGATGTTTTAACCCATTTCACTTGGTACTTCATCGAAAATGTTTAATAAAAATTTAAGAAAAATATCTAAATGTTTAGCTCAAAAGTGGAGTTTTTCACAAGACCTATACGTATGTGCCTCCTGCAGGAAACGACTTTTGACTGAATCTCCTCCAGTACCTAATGAAGACATTGTGCAATGCAGTCAAACATCTAGTGAACCTTCGCAAAACATTGACGATGAACCGTTTATTTCCGAAGATAAGTTTAAACATATTTCCACCCAAACCGACACATCCATAGAAAACGAAGAAATTTTAAATCAGCTAAAAGAGAAATTCAATCATCCTTCTACTTCTACTTCTATGAAGACTATGATATTAACAATAGCACCCACGTCATGGAGTGAAAATAAACTTGCAGAAGAATTTCGAACGTCCAGGCGACAAGCAAGAAAAGCAAAACAACTTGTCAATCAGTTCGGTATCTTATCCTCTCCGAACCCACGCGGTGGTCGTAAACTACCAGCCGAGACGGAGAACTTGGTTAAACATTTTTATCTAAGAGAAGACATTAGCCGCATAATGCCTGGCAAAAAAGATTTTATTTCTGTTAAATTAGACGACGGAAGAAGAACGCACATACAGAAACAGCTCCTTCTCTGTAACATTGACGAACTGTATCAGAGGTTTAAAGATGAATACCCTAACATCAAGGTAGGCTTAACAAAGTTTTTTACTCTAAGACCCAAACAATGTATCCTCGCAGGCGACTCCGGAACACATATGGTATGTGTTTGTACTTACCATCAAAACGTGAAATTGATGTTGAATGGAGGAGACATTGCTAATCTTACAGCTGGGTCTGCTATGCAACTTTCATCTTATAAGGATTGCCTTCGCCAGATGATGTGTCCCAATCCAACACTGACGTGTCTTTAATGACTACTAAGACACCGCCAAATGAACGCTGTAATTCTTGTCCAGGCTTAAGTGCAATTCGAGAACATTTAAAAATACAATTTGATAACAATCAAGTCACAGAAGTGCAGTTTGAAAAATGGGATGGCACAGACCGCTACACGATATCTACTCGACTTATCTTCCGACAGTTTTGTAAATGAGTTATGTGACGCTTTGGACCTTTTGAAACCTCATGCTTACATTGCAACAGGCGGTTTATTTTAAAACTCTAAAGGAGACTAACGATGAAGGTCAAATTCTCGTACAATGTGATTTTGCAGAAAACTATAGTTTTATTGTCCAAGATGCTGCTCAATTCTTTCATTGTAATAATGCACAGGCAACGCTTCTAACGTCAGTTTTTTACTACAGAGACGGTAATGAAGTAAAACACGGAAGCATTGTTATGATTTCTGACGACCTGAAGCATGACACAGCCACCTTTTATGCTTTCCAAAAGCTACTACACAAGCATCTTTTAGAAAAATCGATAGTTGGATCAAAAATTATATACATAACTGACGGGGCTTCCCAACATTTTAAAAATAGATTAAACTTTGTGAATCTGTTTTATTACAAAGAAGATTTTAATGCAGATGCAGAGTTGCATTTTCATGCAACATCTCACGGAAAGGGGCCATGCGATGGTCTGGGGGGGAATCTGAAACAATTAGCTGCGCGTGCAAGTTTACAGTTACCTCCAAGTAAAGCAATTATAACACCAATGCGATTATATGAATGGGCAAAATCATCTTTAAAACAAACCGGCATTTATTTCTGTTCTAAAGATGATATAGAGCGTCAGAGATTTTTTTTGGAACCCCGGTTTGGCGTATTTCCCTTTCCGTGTTCAACTGGCGACACCGGTCTCGCGAAATCCACACGCTTTTGTTTTCCTACGGAATCCTACGATCCCGTGTTCAATTCGCGTCAACTGAACACGCTTTTGCGATCAATCAACGTTAAAAGAAGTTTTACTAAACAGTGTGTAATTGAAATGAACACGGTTTTTTAACCTGTCTATTCGAAACAAATCCGTACTGATTTAGCGCGTTCGTATTATGTTCGGGATAAATCGTGCGGGCCGAAGCAGGCGAGGAGTGCCCGAAGTTGGATTCGCGCGCTTCTCATTGCAATTTGTTACAAGAAAATTATATGATTACCTACTGTACACGCAGTCTGAATTTATTAGAATAATCAAAGTACTTAACGAAGAACCAAATCTAGTTAACACACAAATACTGAAATATTCATTTGACCTATCTCGATTGCAGACTCCTTCCTCTACTGTTTCATACATGCATGATAAGAAAATACGACGTTCACGAAAAATAAAGGTCCAACCTACATCTATTTCGAGACTGCATCAAAAACAATTACCCAGCAGTGGTAGAATTCAGTCCGGCCGTCCTGTTAAAAAGAAAGGTGCACATAATATCGCTGTGAACATAGACCAAAACGAACGTTCCGCAAAATAGTTGTCGTTTTTGTTTTTTTGTGCTGATAATAAATGTTTCATTAATTGTATTGTATGTCATATTTCATTGAAATCATATAGTTAATAACACAACCTACCGTCTATTATAGAATAATACCGTCGCGTCGTTAATTCAACACGCTTTTAAAGACTCAAACAGTCTATGAGTCAAGTCAAAAAAGTGTTCAGGGGCCCGATTCTCCTAATTTTACTTAAGCGACATTCGATTGACGTTCGACTCGATTCGACTGAGATCCAATCCCGACTCGATTACGATTGAAGCGTATGTGGCATTCCGCTATTTCTTCTTTGAAATAAATGTTTTTATCCTTTTCTGTCATTCAATAATGAATCATTTTGTCTGCAAATGATTTACGATTGCAAAATGATTGTACAGCAAACTACCGTATAGACCAAAATCATCAAAATAGCAGACCAATCGCACACCAATCAAATGTCAATCGAATACGATTGGTCTTTTATTAGTAGCAGAATGCCCGATATGGTTAAAACTGCTATTTCGACCATATTGCGATTCGATTTCTATTCGATTTTGACATTATTAACTTAGGAGAATCGGGGCCCAGTTCAACTGCACTCGATTTTGTTAAACCTTACCCAGCGCCACTTGATCGCAAAAGCGTGCTCAGTTGACGCAAATTGAACACGGGATCGTAGGATTCCGTAGTAAAACAAAAGCGTGTGGATTTCGCGAGACCGGTGTCGCCAGTTGGAAAGGGAAATACGCCCCGGTTTGCGTCTACGGTCACCATTTCAGGAACCAAAAAGTTTCACAGCTTCGTTCCAACAACCACTGGCTTTCTTGTAAAGAGGACCTGTTCTGCCGTAGATTCCCAAGGTAAAATTATTAAAATTACAAAATAAACAGTTCTTGTATTGTACCAATGTTGTTTTATTATGTTTGAACTATTTTATCACAGTAATTTATACAAGCCATTTTATTTGACGCAGACCAACCGATCTAAGCAAGTGCTACATATGACGCCCCTTGCGACGCGGGTGTATATTATTCAATGTATCGCCTAAACTAATAGAGAGCCCATTTTAAATTTTCTAGTGTACTTTTATTATCAATTAAGCTATATTTTGAAAGAAAAAAAAATTAAAAAAAAATGGTCGAAGTGACTGTAATTCTGGTTTGAAAAGTTTACATCCGGTTTTGGCCATCAATTTATTTTGAATTTTTTTTTATGTCAAAAAGAACAGTATATTTTTAATATGTATCGCTATGTAAAATATTTTATAGTAGATTTGTTATATTCGAAAAATTACTTTCGAAAAATTGTAGTACCAATCAACGATAATTCTTTTGAAACCTATAACTTAGTAAATATACACTATACAAAAACAATATTTTGCGTACACATTCATACCTACTAGAAGTACAAATGGGCCGAATGTGGTCGATTTTCAGAACCTCACTTTTTTTTTCCTGTCCGCTTCACGTGGAATGTCCCTGGGGTTTTTCTATATGGTGATATTAAAGAAAATGTATATGTGGGATTGAATGTTTCTGAACGATTGAGATGTGTGTAAGATGATGGACGTTTCTAAACGAATGAGTGGGAGCAAGAGGGAATGAATGAATGAGAGTGAGAGATTGATTTTAGAACTTTAATTTTCAAGATGGAAGAGCTAGCAGATTTGACGATGTATCATGTAACGATTTTAAGTAAAAAACACTAATAAATAGTTTTGGCTTGAACTTCAACGATTATTATTGAGCAGTATTCCACGAACCCTGATTCCCACTGTTTTGGGGGCTCGTCCGGGATCAGTGCTGTGGATACGATTCTTACCGACGAACAAAGATGCCACGTGGAACGTCATTACGCCTCTGCACGCCGCACCGGTTTCCTTCGAATATTATTACGACGACGACGACTAACGAAGACTACGACGATTTCAAGAGGATGTCGTAGGAGATGCCGGTGATTCATCAGACCACGAGCAGCTCTGGTACACCAAGGACGCCGTTCCATCGTTCAGCGGGCAGGATAAGACGTACCCCGGTGAAAGAAAAGATGAAAACGAGAACATTGAGTGTGCGTAGTAAGCCCCAAGCGGTGAGTCACAATGATTAACACAAGCCATTTCAACCAAGATGTTACAGCTGCAGCGATCGAAGCCATATGTCAGACCAGGCATGAATAGCAGTAAAGGCAAGAAATGTTTCCATTGTAATGATTTTGGGCATATTTTGGTAGAATGTCCGAATAAGAAGCATGCAATGCCTTCAAAAACATTCATGCAATCAAGAAAAGATGGCGGCGGCGGTGAGCGAACAATCCGAACAACTGAACGGCACGAATATCCACGGAGTCGCCCGACACCGGACGCAGCTACGCGACTTCCGCCGAAGCAGACCTACTTCACGAGTGAGATTGAGAACGAGAGCGATCGCGATGTGATCGACGACGTCGTGCACGATCACGATCGACGACGGGAGTCCGTTTTACTGGTACGTTTTTAACGGATACGTCATAAATTTATGCGCTGTTCACACATAGGCACCGTATAACGTTCAACGAATCCGTCATTACTGGATGCGATGTGTGAACAGAAAACTCGCAGTATACCGCCGCTATTCTACAAGGATGGACGCTGTCGTGTTGTATTGGTACTATCGTCGGAGAAAGAACATTCGACGTTATTGGCAGCATCCACTTATGGCCCAAAGATCTAGAGAGGGTGCTTACAGTTTACTTATGAGTCAGTTACGAGGTGAGGTAGTTTTAGATTTACATTGCACGAGCTTCTTTTTAGATATTTTCATAAAAACATGTCCACGTCGGGTAATTCTGTTTTTATTGTAAATACGCAATTCAAGTATATATTTTTTAGGTTTTTCTAGAAAAGCAAATATTTCTTTTGCATTACCTGAACTAACAGGTTTTTTGAATCCAAATTTGTCACAAGCTCTCGAATTAAAAACATCAAACAAGTCATTAAATAATATTATGAAGTCTCTAGTGGGACCCGAATCTTTAAAATTTGATGAACGCAGTGTCTCTTCGCAAAGCTGCAAAGCATTTGCGACACTTCTACTTAAAAGTTGTGTGGCTAACTTGACCTTCATAATTTCATTGCGAAAATTTAAGTGTCGTTGTGTAAGTCGGTTGGCAAAATTCAAGCCCTGGTTTGTCTGCAGTTTGTTAAGATTTTTTAATAGTTGCCACCTTATCTCTTTATTTTCATTATTAAAAATAACTGACTTCGCTTCAAAAGTGTTGCGTACCAATTTAATCATGTGGCATGGATCTAGGAAAAGTGCAACTTCTTTATTGGTTTTAGGATGTTTAAATGTAGTTTTTAAGTTATCAATAACGCTCAGTTTACAGCCTAGAACCGCTGCAGTAGACAAGTTAGCCGCACAACCATCGAAAGTCAAACTTACTACGTCAACGCCTGCTGCATGACAATGTCTTAAAAAAATAATTAATGTTCTAAAAGCCTCACATAATAATATTTGTGCCTTCGCGCTTTCTTGATCCGATAATACCACATTGAGGCGACCATCTAAATACAAATTTTCGAATACTCAATCGGTATTTAACAAATTTCTTTCCCTTGCTTTCATGTTATGAGCCAATTCGTTTGCAAATGGGATTCGGGTGGATTCCACTTTCGCTTTGCAATTGAGCCATTCCATATAAAAATCGCTAATAGTAAGTTGTTCTCGTTGAAGAGCTAATGTAGCATCATTTATGGGCTTAAAGCAAGTGACTAAGTCTGTGATTTGTTCCCAAAAATTACTCGAAAAAATACTTCGGAGTGGCATTCGCATATATCTCTTAGCGAAACCATTCGAACTAACATTTGATATGTAGAAGTCCATCTAGTTGGACAATCAATTAAAGGTTTGTTTAAATTTGATAACTTTATAATATGAATTCTTCATATTAGGTCGGCGTAAACTTTTGACAGCTTTTCTCGTTAGTTCCAAGCAAATTTGTACTTCTATATTGCCTGCAATAGCATCCTTTACTAGTTGTAATGTGTGTGCCGCACAGAGCATGGCACGTGGCTTAAATATTTCACTACTCACCGTATTAAGAAGGCCATCGACGTCCAAATCTAAGTGCATATCGCTACCGAAGAACTGATCGTTGTGGTCGTCTTCCTCATCACTTTCGTTTTCGTCGTCACACTCATTGTAGTTTTCAACATTTATTTCGTCTTTTGTCGTAGAGCAACAGTTACTAACTTTGCCATCCTTTAAAAAAATTGCGTCCGTTGTCTGTTGTTATAGAATAAAGGACAAGTGGCCCTATGCAACAAAATGTATTATGTTATGTTAGTTGCAAATACTTTTGTAACACGGGCTAGCTGTATGCCAAAATGAAAAATAAAAAGTATTTTACGCAAATACCTCGTGTGTTCATAAGTTTTGAGACAGAATAAAAGTTGGATATCTTTTTAAATAATAAACTTATATTTATAATAAAAAATAGTAAACATTAAGTAGATAGTAAGTAAGAATTAAATATAATTATTATTCAAAATGACCACCCCTGTTTTTAATACATTAGACGATTTGGCCAGTCATCAATGGCGGCACGAATCTTTTCCAGCGGAATTCGCTTCGCTTCTCGGACAAGAGCTCGCTTAAGTGACTCCAAGTTTGGGTGGGACTTTCGGCAGGCTCTGAGCTCTAAATCGGTCCATAGAGAATAATCCAGCGGGTTGAGGTCGGTGCTGGAGGAGGGCCATTCGTTCGCCGCAATGAAAGCCGGCACATTTTCCCTCAACCAAACTTGGGTGGTTTTAGCCTTATGGGATGGCGCCGAGTCTTGCTGGAAAACCCAATACTTGTGGTGGAATAGAGTATTAGACAGGGGTTTCACAACAGTCTCTAGAATATCACTTTCATAATTTTTGGCTTTCGCCTTGACGCCCTGTTGGCAGAAATGAAGCTGAGTGACAGCTTCGTACGAAACTCCCCACCATACCATGACACTAGCCGGATGATGAGAACGCGAGACATTCCGTGCTGAAGCTGGGACATCCTTTTGTCGGTTGAACTTTACTTCGATGGTAAAGATTTTCTCGTCGGTGAAGAGTATCTTCCTCGCATCGTGCCTCCTAAGCAGTATTGGACAACGTTCGCGTCACAATTGACGAAGGCGATCGTTTAAAAAGTGTACTTTCCTACGACTATACGCCTTAACCTTGAGATCATATTTCAGTATTCTGTTGACTGAAACGCGCGAAATATTGGTCTGCAGAGCGAGTTTCTTCTGAGTGCAACATGGATTTCGGCGAAGTCACTCTCGGATGATTTTAATGTTCGCAGGCGTCCTCACAGAGCGTGGACGACCACTTCTTTGCCGATCTTGTAAAGAACTTGTCTCCTTGTATCGTTTAATAGTGTAATACACGAAGTTACGGCTCTCACCAAAACTTTTCAGCTTTCGGAAAATGTCCATAGGTTTTCTTCTCACCTTAAATAGTGAAATGACGGTCACACGTAATTCTTTTGTTCCCTCCATTATGAGAAAATTTAAATAAAATAATCCGAAATCATAGATATTACAATTTAACATTCCAAATTCAAAATTAGGAAAAGAAATATAGCAGCCAATAACATATTTTTTATTTTTATAAGTAAAAAGTTTGTCTCAAAACTTATGAACACACGAGGTAAATAACATTGATGGCCGCCATCATCAAACGACAAAGAATAGGGATGGCCAATTGATTGTAATCGATCGACTGATTTTTTTATTTCCTTAAAGTATAATTTAAATCGATTCGAATCGTAAGTCAAGTGTATCGGCTTACAAAAAAATCGTGGTCTAAAAGATCGATTTCTAAAAAATCTATTTTTCTTTCAAGTTTACATTTATATAGGAACGTAATAGGGAGATGAGTGTAATGGAATGTGTAATGATGAATGACAGATGTGAAGCATGATAAAGTAAGAGTGAAAGTGATCACGTATTGGGTGTGAAAGGGACAAGAGTGTAATGTTAAAGATTGTAGGATGAAAGGAATTGGAACAAGGACGAGAGAACGGAAGGACGTGCGAAAGACGAGCCAAGATGTTGATCTTAAAAGGAAAATTAAAACTACAGTTTATATCAAGAATCAGGTGTTTAATTCGGCCGAAATATCCCCTACCCCACATGTATTGGGGGCTCGTCCGGGATAGGGTATTATTTCGGAGCCGAAATACGACGTTACGTCGGGAGCGGAGAAAACCTGTACCTAAGACGGTGTGGTGGCTGGCGATCTCGCTTCAAAATACGACGAAAAACGCTAACCGAAGACGGTAACGCTAGTTAAACAGACAAGACAAGACCAAACGGGTGGACGCGGCGAAGAACGGCGCAGACAAAGTCGCTAAGCCGACTACAGAGAAGACGACCACGCGGTCAGACTTCCGTTCTGCAGAGATTGGGCTGCATTTGGTACAGACCACCTGGTCTTCAAGTTCAGTGGCCAAGATAAAACACATTCTGCTGCTAGATGGGCACAGGACATCGACGAAAACTCAGAAGTATTTCAATGGACGCCATTGCAGACGCTGATAGTCAGCAGGAAGTCTTTAACTGGTACTGCAGCTCTGTGGTTAAAGTCGGAAAAACCATTCAAAAGTTGGAACGACCTCAAGACCGCTTTTATCAAAGAATTTCCTGATTCCATCGATAGCAAAACCATTCACGAAATGATGACGGCTAGGAAAAAGAAGAAAGATGAAAAGTGCTTGGATTATATGCTGGTTATAAAGGAGATGGGAAAGCGCGGAAAAATGCCTGATTATGTCGCTATAAAATACATTATTGACGGCATAGTCGACTCGGAAGTGAACAAATTGGTGTTATATGGCGCTACAACGTACTCTGAACTTAAGGAAAAAATCAAAATTTACGATGTTATGAGGGAAAAGATGTGTGCAAGTTCTAAAGGTGCGTACGGATTGCGTGTACCCTGGTACGCGTACTCAGTTTACGCGTATCCGGAACGCCTAGTCCATACCTGCAGCTACGCGTTCACTCTTGGGGTACGCGTACGCAGTCGGTTTTTGGTCGCACGTTAAAGAGGACGCACGCGGCCGGCTACGCTATATTTGGACGGCAAAATGAATAAACACGCGTGTTCTTCCAGTTTCAATAATGAAAATATTATTAGATTGATTCAACTTTATGATTTTCACCAGGTCTTGTGGGATAGCACACTAACTGATAACGATTTACGCCAAGATGCATGGAAGGCAATTTCAAATGAACTGAACATTCCATTAATTCATTTTTTTATTTCAGGTTCAACCTTTTCAAGAATTATTTCAAAATCTTGCAAACTCATTCTCACAAAATTTTGTCCCCACTTTCTTCATAATTTATATCTTCCATTAGCCTATTTCCACACTGTAATCTTTCCCGAAACAATTTTTTCATCCACCATCTAGGTTTCCGTTTGTTTCTCTTTTTTTATTTAAAATGTGTTGAATAATGACTAACGCCGCAGCAGTGGTGGTGCACGCAACCGCTAAGTTTGTCGGAGTCATGGCGAATGACTGGGGCTCGCGGAGCGCTCTGGGTCGATTGACCTCGCGTACAGGTTCGCGGCGCGCCGCCGCGGCGGTCCGTACAGGAGCTGTACGCGTATCCAATGTACGCGTGGACAGTGTTTCCCAACTACGCGTAACACAGGAACGCGCTATTCGTACGCACCTTAACAGAAATAAGAAGCCAGACAATAGTGATAAAGCTGCTCATCAGTGTCCAAATAAAGAGAAGGGGCTGAAATTGTTCAAATGCAACGAGTTTGGGCATATCTCAACGCAATACTAACAACAAGGTGAAATAGTTCGTTTAAGAACGAGTGACAGGAATGGTGAACGGCGGAGTGAAAAACCGAAAGTTTCCGATGATCGCCGGGCGATGTGCGTGGCTAACTTCACTACGTGTGATTACGAGGTTGGTAAACCTGACGAATGTGGCAGCCACATAGACATAATATAGTAAACAGGACTGCGCACCTAAACCCAATAAACGAGCCGAGTGAAACAGTCGTAAACCGGCACAGCAGATTCGATTACCAACCAATAACCTAAAAGGTCAAGGTTCCTTGTCAGTGACAATTTGGAACAAGGACGAGAGAACGGAAGGACGTGTGAAAGACGAGCTAAGACGTTGATCTTAAAAGGAAAATTAAAACTACAGTTTATATCAAGAATCAGGAGTTTAACCCTTTAATTCGCAACGTTGCACCGATGCAACTATCCAAAGAAAAAAATATATTGCAAGAACCATCATTATTTTTTCTTATTTACATACATTTTAATAATGGATATACTGCTGCCTTCTATGAAAAAAAAATGAATCAACTCACGCCATCATTACGTAGTTGTGCCCAAAATGGTTTCGCGTCGACATTGCGCTCGTATATAGTTTTTATGCATTTATTGACAACTATTATTTGAAATATTATTGTTTATGAGTGTTTACAATTGTGTCATATAACGCCAATGTCAAATTCATATTCTACTATGAAATATAAGCAGGTATTTACCGACGTTGCACATTTGCGACACTGCGAAGGTTTAGCATAAGTACTTTTAATTTCGTACGTTGCACGGGTGCCACGTCGCGCTTTTACTAACACTGAATAATTATTATTTTCTTTGTATAGGTTTTGTGATTTTTTTTACATTTATGGGAGTTGACGGTATTATGTTTTTATATTGACTGTTCTGAAAGTTTGCTAATGTACGACTAAGCTAGATTACTGAATAATGAATGAATATCGCTATTACTAATATGCTCGTTTTTTACTAAAACTTGTGTTAACTTATGTAGGTATTGGTGATTGCTGCATGTTTGTTTTTTTTTTTGCTTAGTACCAGGGAGGCTTAAAATGGCAGAGAGCAAGACAAATTTTAGCTTTGGTTCCACCAGAAGCGGCCTCATCTACCGATAGCTCTTCGTCTGAAGACGAAGTTATTATTCAAAACATCACCGAACGTCAAGACGATGTATCTTCTGACTTCAGCTCAGAACCAAGGTCCCTTTGTTCGCCTTTAGAAAACTTGGATCTTATTCTTGATAGTCCAGTGCAAGAAGAAACCTTTACGACATTATCTGATGAAGATACGGTTCCACTGACTCCAGTAATACTTAGTATTTTTCCTTCGGACACACCACCCAATCCGCCCCCAAAGGACAATGGGCACAAATATATGGGACCTGGTATACCCCACCAATAGCCATGTCATACATATCATTGGATAGGCCTTTTTATGTAGAACAACATTTACTATGACAGCTTTGCTGAAATGTTTGTCCGTTCTGAGATAAAGATCAAAAACTGTGCAAAAGTTTAACTAAAGTTAACTTAATAATCTATTGATATCTCAAGTTTTTACAGGAAAAACTAAGTGTAAGTCTCCTGAGTCCTACCTGCTGTGCCTGTTAGGGTCCATAATAATAACAACATAATTTCCCAACCAGTCACAATATTACAGTAGTTAATGAAAAGAAGAATTAAATCGGTTTTTACTTTAAAAACATTTATTCGTCATATTGCTGGTGATTCTCCTTTGAACGTTTTATTCTTAAATAATTAAATAAAATTACAATACCTAAATACATACATACATACATAGACTCACGCCTGTCTCATCATCAATCAATCAATCAATCATCATGTCGCATCAAAGTCTTTCCAACAGTCATAATAAAAGGTTGTTATTATCATTACAACAAAGCCATTTTTAAAAAAGGAAAAAGCCTGAATATGACCTCACGAACGTCACAAGATTTGAAGGAGGTGCGAATAATTGAACTTAGTGCGATTCTTCCATTATTGCCCGAAAACGAGATAATTAATGGATGGGTTTACATAATTGCTAGATACGGAGATAGTGAAGGTACAGGCACAAAAGAATTCATTAACTACATGGAAAAACAGTGGCTCCGTGAGGAATATTTAAAAGTGTGGTGCGTTTTTGGTGACGCCCATCGCACAACAAATGCACTCGAATCTTGGCATAATAAACTAAATAAGACCATTGGAACTAAACACCCGAATATTATGCATTTCTTGCACACAATTGAAGAAGAATCTTCTCAGAATACTGTCAGAAATGTTCTGAAACAACAAGGCAAACCGTCAAAAAGAAAACGGGGTAAGAAATCTATATCAAGAGACGAGTTTATTCAGGAAGTGCAGCTGGAATTAACACAAGGTCTTATTTCAGTTGGCCATGCTTTGGAGATTTTACGACACTAGAATTAAGAACTGATACTTATTGTAAAATGTGGTGATTTACTGTGATACATACATATAGGTACAAACATAAGGTTGATTATATTTAGAAAATTGTTCTTTAAAGTTCAAATTAACATTAGAATTAATAACTGTTATAGTAAGTTCAACTCAGTCGTGCGCGCGGCCCTATGTGTGGGTAACCCTTGTACATATACAGTGACTTTGTGTGCGTGACAAGAGGTACAGTCGGGTACAAATACAGTTATTTAGGGGTTGTATACGGCTGTTTAAAGTACAGTTATTACGTAATTTATTTTATTTATTTATAATGATTCTGTATCGCTACTTGAAAAATCAAATGATGAATTTTCGGATTCGCTACTTTCACCAATGTTAATTATAAATTCTGACTCCATGTCAAAATGTCTATAGTATTCTTTTCTTTTGTACATGTCGACAAGTATTACCCAACATCCCTTCATCAATTTGACTTAAACGTTCATTTATGAGTTTCATTATTTCCGTCTTATTTTGGTCGACATTATGCGAAGCAATATAATTTTTTTAAATTCCCCACACATTTTGTTTCCATTATTATACTAAATTATAGGTATTTTTACATTCTTAGTCCACACATTTATTTATTGTCCGCGTACCCCGAGCTAGAAAATATGTAAGGAGTATTTAATTCATCTTAGATATATCACTTCATTTATTTCTTAGACACTGTCAATGTCAATTTGAAAAGCCGTATGAGAAAATAATGATAAACTGTAAAATGTAATAATAAAAAGCTTTGAATGTTGTTTCATTTTTTGAAACGCTACCTGACTCCTTTAAACATTTTCTCCGTGAAGAACTAGACATTTTCGTAAACGACTGTACCCATAACAAAAAGCGATGAGAACACGTCATGCTCGGACGACGTCACTGTCACACGAATGAAAGTTGTATATTTACAAGCCGACGCACACATAGGGCCGCGCGCAAATCTGAGTTGAACTATCTATAATTGTTGTAAAATGTGATGATTTACTGTGATACATGCATATAGGTCAAACATAAGGCTGATTATATTTAGAAAATTGTTCTTTAAAGTTCAAATTAACATTAGAATTAATAACTGTTAATTGTTGTAAAATGTGATGATTTACTGTGATACATGCATATAGGTACAAACATAAGGCTGATTATATTTAGAAAATTCTTCTTTAAAGGTTCAAATTAATATTAGAAATAAGGACTGTTAATTATTGTAAAATGTGATGATTTACTCTGTTATCTATACATATAATAAAATGATAGGAAAGTCAAAACTGTACATTGAATATTTTTTTAAAAGAATACTTGGGGGGTGATCCATGATCGATTCTGAACCCAAATATGTAGTTTTTAGAATTTTTGTCTGTATGTCTGTTTATCTGTTTGTCTGTATGTTTGTCCCGGATAATCTCAAAAAGTACTGCATGGATTTAAATCAAATTTTGCATGACTATTACCTGGAGGCCGGTTCAACACATAGGCTATATATTATCACGCTATCACTCACAGGGGTTGAACGATTAAATAAACGAAATTGGAAATTCTATATTGCCCACGCAGACGAAGTCGCGGGCAACAGCTAGTATTATATAAGGCCGATTGTGTTTAGATATTGTTACTATGACTAAAACATTAAAATGAGAATTACTAGCAATATGACGAATGTTAACGTTTAGCGTCCGTAATTAAGTAACTGTATTTACCAATGTTGTTATTTTGTTGATTTTAATAAAAATTTAAAAAACCGATTTAATTCTTATTTTCATTAAGTTCTGTAACAGTGTGTTCCCATCGAGTAACAGTGTGACTGGTTGGGATTTTTTTCTGAAGAAATTCCCATCGAGTAACAGTGTGACTGGTCGTGTGACCGGTTGGGAATTTTTTCAGAAAAAAATCCCATCGACTAACAGTGTGACATTTGAGGGTGTTACTCGTTGGGAACAAATGGTTTATTTACACTAGGAACCAGGAGCCATCTGGGAGCTCTGGGTCTAGAGCATATCACGAGGGCACATTAACTCCAACGACTAGTGTCGCATCGCCACAAAACGATAGTACTGCTTCGGACACATCAACGGAAAATGATGAATATTTTAATGTTCTGAACTACTTACGAGGAGATCCGTAGACGAACCAAAGTCACGGCTATAGCCCACAGGATTAGCAAGTTAAAGTGGCAATGGGCAGGCCATATTGCTCGCAGAGCAGATGGCCGATGGGGCCGAAAAGTGCTGGAATGGAGACCACGGACTGGCATGCGCAGCGTAGGACGTCCACCAACAAGGTGGACAGACGACCTTATAAAGGTCGCCGGAAGACGCTGGATGCAGGTCGCCTCCAACAGGTATCTGTGGAGATCAAAGGGGGAGGCCTATGTTCAGCAGTGGACGTCCTATGGCTGAGATGATGAAGAATGCAAAAGCATTAATAACGCAGACTTTCCAGCAGTTGCAATCTCTCACATTATCTGAGTCTCCAACCGAAATTTCTGAATTACCAGATGACTCTAGCACCAGGCAGCATGGTAAAACAACATCAGCATTAGAAAATTATTTAAAAGAAACTGAGGCAACTCGTGGGCTAGCTGGGAGGTCGTCATTGAATACATTTGATGGAATGTTAAGTAAATTAAGATTTGAACGCAGGCTGCCCTTGAATACCATTATAATTAAACCACTTTTACAATAAACTTACCAAAGCGGTTCGTGACTTACCTATCAGGAAATTTAAAAATCATATAAAATCAAAACTTTTGAAAAAAGGATATTACAAAATATCTGATTATTTAAATGATAAAGAAGCTTGGAAATGAGCTGATCGCTTAGTGAGTGATATCTTTTTAAATGCCTGTGTATTGTTACTTTTGACATTTAAATATTATGAGTGAGTTGCACCACAGGCGTAGTTAATGCTATAGTTAAGATTAATTTTAGCAGTAACTATAACGATGACCACAGAACTTTACAAATGTTTGTTGCACCATGATTTTTTTGTTAACAGTTAACGCTAATGGGGTTGACAGTATAAAAAGATAAATTATCCCTAAAAACTGACGGGGAAAATTATTTGTTATGACAACACTGTGAGCCTTATGTCAAATTTATTTTCACGAATCTCGTTTCGTGAGGTTAGGTTTGTGTTATTATAATTGTTGTGTTTTTGTTGTGTCCGTCTGTTTGCCGAATCAAGCACGGATATTGTAATAGTAATAATGGATGACTTCAAGACAAAGTGAGTTTAATTTTATGTTAAATTTATTATACCTGATAAAAAGTGCGCCACTACATTAGTACATTATAACTTTTAGCCTATGCAAGTTAAATCAAGCGTGTTTTACTTAGGTCCTATATAAAATAATATCTCAGTCCACACTTTTTATTCATACAACATTGTTTAGAAAATGTTTTATTTAATTGTTCATACAATAAATAAAAAAAAACTATGTGAAATAACATAATTAAACATCCATATGAAAAATTCATGGTATATTCCTTACTGCCTATTGTTATTTACCACATTGAATAAAGTATTTGTTATTTTACAGGGAAAGAAGTGTCAATTTTACTAAGGAAGAGATTAGTCGATTGCAGATACTTGTAGACAAATATAAAATGTACTTATGTGTAAAAACTGATGGGAGTAGTACAAAACAAAAGACCATGCATGGCACTGCATCGCAAAGGAATTTAATGCTGTTGGTCAAGTACCTAGAAACATGAAGCAGCTAAAATATAAATTTGAAAATATGAAAAGATCTGCAAAGAAGGTAATTCTACCTACTTTCCGCTGCTTGGAAGTGAACTAATCTCACCTTCTAAAACATGAATCAATTTATGTCTAATGTTATAACAAAGAAATTATATTTTGCAGGTAGCAAGTAGAGAACGTCAGGAAATGAGACGCACAGGTGGAGGAAATCCTCCCTCACTTCCTCCAGATTCAGAAGATGCTACTGATTGGTTAAGATCCATTATGTCTGGATCTATTGATGGAAATGAGGCTATATATGATGATGACATTATTTCCCCAAATTCCATTGTTACAGTGAGTAAATTATTGCAGATTATAAATAAGGTGTAAAGGAGATACTATAAAATATATTCTTTTTTTTCAGATTCCCATAATTCACAAAGATAAGGATTTTGATGAAATTCCTCCTATACAAAAAGTAATGAGGGTTTGAATTGTTAAAGATAATTTGATTATTTTTAGACCCTGTTATCTACATATCATCACAAATATTTAGTGATTGTGATAAAACTTATAAGTACTAAGCTTGTAGGTTTAAAAATTTAAAAAATAAATAAATTGCACTATTTATTCAAAACTATTTGCCACCAATCTGCTGTTTAGATTTAGTAATAAATTGAAAAGATTAATAATAAAAGCAATGTTTTACAGAAAGTGAAACTAGACACAAATACTGATAGTGAAATTCAACATGACATGCCCAATATACTCAAGGTATTTATGTATTCCAAATTATTTAATATGTATTTGGATTAGATGCATTAATTAATTATATTAACTTGTTTGCAGGATGTTGTAGTCAACACAATTATTACAGATCAAGACAAAAGTTTTGATAATGTTGAAAATATTGTCCCAGATGAAGTTTTTGATGCTAGTGCCCCACATTCATCACTAAAGAGACCAGTAGCACCACAACTAAGTCGTAAGTATTTTTAAATGACAATCTATAGCCAAACTTTGTACTTACATACATAGATAAATATATAACAAAACACCAGAGTTCACCACAAGTGTTTTCCTTGGTGGTGATCGAACCCACACCATCTAGTACATCAGCAGGGTTACCACCGACTGCGCTAATAGGCCATTTAATTATTGAGTGTGTAGCCTAATATTTTATTTCAATTTTAGGTATCATAAAGAAAAAACAAGGGAAGAGTGAAAATATCATAAAACAAGCACTAAGGGAAAAGAAACTGACAGTTTTAGATGGCCTTCATGAGTTGGAGATGGAAAAGATAAAGTTATCTATTAGTCACCAAAATGAATTACACAGCCAGTTACTGAGGCACAATGAAGAAAAACATAAGCTTGAAGTGGATAAACTTAAACTTGAAATAGATATTTTAAGGAGAAAAAATAAATTTTAAGATACATTTTACTTTTTGTATAGGAGAAATTTCATCAAAATCCTTATCTTTCTGAATTATGGGAATCTGAAAATGCCATGCACTTTTGTTTTCTACTGAGAAAAAAATAAAATGCATTTTTATTTTTGAAGTTTTTTTATTTATTCATTTAAAACATAGTCTATCTTAATGTAATCTATCAAAATAAGTATTTATTAGCATATTCCTATTATGCTCGTCATGCTGGCTAACATATGCAGAGGTCAGGTCATTGTCATCAGAATCTGATGATTCATTATCAGAGTCGTAACATGTTGGCATCGGGTCTCTCAATTTCTTGCAAATATTATATAGGACAGCCATTGCCACTATAGCACATTGGGCTCTTGCTGTATTTGTTCTGAGTTTCCATGACACTGCAGGAAACCTTTTTTTCCAACAACCAAAACTGCGTTCTACAATATTTCTAGTACGAATATGACTTTCATTGTACAGTTTTTCAGCTTCTGTAACAGGATTACGTAGAGGTGTTAGCAAATATGGTTTATTGGCATAACCTTTGTCTCCTAGTAACCAAAAACCATCAAATTCTCCATCTTCTAGGCGTCCCTTAATGACACTGCTGTTGAAAATATGGCTGTCGTGACAGCTTCCAGGCCATCTAGCAACTATATTTGTAATGTACATCTCAGCATTTGTGATTACTTGCACATTAAGAGAAAATACCTGTTTTCTATTTCTATATGTTTCTGCATCTGCACCACCTGGCGATTTGATTGGTATATGTGTGCAGTCTATAGTTCCTATTACTTTAGGAAATGCACATATTTCATAAAATTTTTTGGCCTCAGTTTCCATTTCCTCAATATTTTTAGGCATTGCAATCCAGTCTGTTCTTAGTCCGGCTATAGCTCTGCTCACTCGATGAATTATTCGACAAACAGTAGATTTGTGAACACCTGCAGCATCCCCAATGCAGCGTTGAAAAGAACCACATGCGTAAAATTCCAATGCCATTATTATTTGCTGCTCTGGAGTAACTGCAAAGTTTCTGAAAAGAAAAACAATATTGTTTATGTAGTTATACCTTAGTCATACATAGGACGACTCAAATATTCCCACTATAGTTTTAAAGCCTTTATTAAACAGGCACTTACTTCATGGTTCTGGTTTGGAGCAATGGTGCTAAATGAGAAGCCAGGGCTCGTGCTAAACCTTTGGAAATCCGAAATCTATCCAAGAACTCCTGCTCATTCCATTTTAGGAATCGATTAACACGTGGTTGATACACTTTTTTCTTTCGAGAATTAGGTAAATCATTATAATTTTCGTCGTCAGAAGAACTAGATTCCCATAAAATATCACGTACTAAAGACATTTTTAATTTTTTTATACTTAAATATGATAAAACAACAGAAAACAACGGACTAGGTTATTATTTTGACAAGATTTTGACATTTGTTAACTTAGCAATAACGATAACCGGCCAAAATTGACTGGTTACGGTTATCGTTAAATATGACGTCATTTTAACCATTGTTAAAATGGTGCAATCCATTATTGACTTAACCAGAGATTTGACCGTTGGTTCGAGTTTTGTTATCGTTAAAGTAAGTTGGTGCAACTCACTCTTAGTATTATCATCAGATAACTTTTTATTAATGACATTCTTTTTATTGACATTTATATGTTATGAATGTATTTTTTTTTAATTTATTATTTTATATGTTATTTAGTTTTCTTCTCTATGAAGAGAGTGTAAAACCTTACATGCGGGCCGGAGCCAAGCGTGTAAGGGGATGATTATATCGAAAAAGTAGATGATAGTGTGGATGATGTTAGGAATTTACGTGTAATGCGGCAAGTGTTGAGTATAGTTGCTTTTTGAAGCATGTGTAGTGTGTGGGTAGGCATGTGTAATGTGTTTAGACTTTGTGAGAGAGACTTGGGTATGATACCGGTTGATGACAGTACAATGGGGACTATGTGGACGGTTTGTGCTTTCCACTGGGTTTTTAGTTCTATTGCAAGATCCTGATATTTACTTAGTTTTTCTGATATGGTTGTTTGGATATTGTGCGAGTTTGGTATTGCAATGTCTATTAAGTAGACTGTTTTGGTAGACTTATCGTGTACTGTAATATCAGGTCTGTTATAGTGTATCGTTTTATCAGTTAATATTGTGCGGTCCCAGTAGATTTTATGATTAAGATTTTCTAAAATTGTTTCGGGTTTATATTTGTAATACGGTACCATCTTATCTGTGAGTTTGTATCTGTAAGCAAGGTGTTGGTGTATGATTGCTGCAACTTGGTCGTGCCGGTGTTTGTAGTCGGTCTGTGCAAGGGATTTACACGCCCCTGTAATGTGTTGTATCGTTTCAGACGCAGTGTTGCAGTGTCTACATAGGTCAGTCGGTTGAGTTTGGTCTTTTATAATATATTTTCTATAGTTCCTAGTAACTATAATCTGGTCTTGTATAGCGAGCATGAACCCTTCGGTCTCCGGAAACAACTCGCCTCTCCTGAGCCATTCGTTCGACTTAAGTTTATCGACGTGTGGCTGGCACAGGAAGGCTCGGTGTCTTCCGTGTAAGGCTTTGGTGGACCATGCTGCTATTTTTTGTTGTGTGTTTGTTATTGTTTCGTTAGTTTGTATGTTTCGGTCGTGTAGGTTGAGTGGTGTTAGTTGTATGTCGGTGTTTGTGATGTGTCTGTGTAGTGGTGAATGTTCAGATTTGTTGTGAAAGTATGTTCTGAGTGTCGATATCTGCTTGTTGTGTAGGTTGTGTATGTCTATCAATCCTCTTCCTCCTTCTTGTCTTGGCAGTGTGAGACGTTGTGTGCATGATTTGGGGTGGTGTTTTCTGTGTTTGGTGAATGAAGTGTTAATAGTGCGTTGTAATTTTTGGATGTCAGTATTAGACCACTGTATGATTCCAAAAGAGTATGTGAGGATGGGTATAGCGAATGTGTTAATAGCTTTGATTGTGTTTCTAGAGTTAAGATTGGTTTTTAAGATAAGATTGATGCGGTGTGTGAATTTTTTGTGTAGTTCTTGTTTTGTGGTCTTTTGCTGTATTTGTCTGGATTGCTTAAAACCTAAGTATTTATAAGTGCTGTGCTGATCTACTGGTTGTATTGATTCTCCTGATTCAAGTGTGTATGAGTTATTATGTATTTTACCTTTAACAATTGATAAGATTTTGCACTTGTCTACACCAAATTGCATGCAAATGTCGTTAGAAAATTGTTGGGTGATGTCGGCTAATTTGAATAAGTCGTTTGTGTTAGCTGCATATAATTTAATATCGTCCATATACATGAGGTGTGACAAGGTGTATGATGTGTTGTTGTCTGTGAGTGTGTATCCTATTTCAGATTTGTCGAGCAGGTGAGAGAGTGGGTTTAGTGCCATACAAAACCACAGTGGACTTAGGGCGTCTCCCTGGAAGATTCCACGTTTTATAGAAATTGGCTCAGTAGATACAGATGATGTGCCTTGGTTGATTCTAAGTGTGGTTTGCCAATTTTGCATGGTTGTTTGTAGGAACCGTTTTAGAGTCGGGTGGATTTTGTAAATATTTAGGACATGTGACAACCAGCTGTGAGGGACGGAATCAAAGGCCTTTTGATAGTCTATAAACATTGTGTGAATCTCCTTTTTGCCTTTGACTGCGCTGTTTGTGGTGGTCGCGTCGATTGTAAGTTGCTCTTTGCACCCTTGGCTGTTCTTGCGACATCCCTTCTGTTGTTCAGCTAGTATGTTGTGTTTAACTAAGTGCGTGTATATTACCTCACTTACACAGGCGGTCAGTATTTTGTACAGTGTTTGAAGGCAGGTAATTGGTCTGTATTTGGCTGGATTGACGGTGTCGTTTATATCCTTTGGTATCATATAAGTGACCCCGTGTGTGATGTAGGCAGGAAGTAAATGAGGTGATTTGATGAATGTGTTTATGTGGTTATGTATGAGTGGATGTATTCTAGTGAACTTTTTATACCAATAGTTGTGAATGTTGTCAGTGCCTGGTGCTTTCCAGCTGTGTGTGCGTTTGAGTACATCGATGAATGTGTCTATAGGTATAAATTCAAAGTTCATGTCACTGATTTCAGATGAAACTTGGTTTATCCATTCAGCTTGTTTGTCATGCTCTACTGGGTTTTCCCAAATGTTTGCCCAGAATTCTCTCAGGATTTCCGGGGAAGGTGTGTCCAGATTTTGTTCATTTGTGTTGTTGTTCGATGTAAGATTTCTGTAAAAGAGTCTCTCATTGTTGTAGAATTTTGTGTTCTGTGTTTTACGGTTTGTACATGTGATGTATCTTCTGAGTCTACTGGCAGACGCATTTAGTTTTTGCTTCAGCGTATCTAAAAAGTGTTCCATTTGCGTGTTTGGGTCTTCGTGTTGTGCGTGTGAATGATAAGTGGATTTTATTGCTTCTACTGCTGCTAATATTTTTCGGCTTCTATTGCCTCTAGTAAATTGTGTTAGCCTAGCAATATTTGCCCTTAGGTTATCGATTTTCTTTTCTAATCTAGTTTGCCAGTTTGGCTTTCTTTGTTTATGACGTCGACTTTGATGCTGTACGTGTTGTGATATTTTAGCTCCGTTGCACTTTGCTGCCGTCCAAGCTGCACAGTAAATAATGGACTGCAGGGTGTTGAAGTCAGTGTCTATGTTAACATTATTTGGTAAAATTTTAGTGTCTATGTAATTTACTATGGTTGAAAATTTTTTAGATGTCTTCTGTTTGGGAATGTACGGTCTGCTGGTAGGATTTGTGTGCATAAAGTGTTGTTTTGCTTGTGTGAATGTTTCTTCTATTTCGGGATTGGATTCTGAAGTAGAAAGAAGATTATTTTGGGATCGAACTGTTGACTCAACATCTATATTGTTAAAGATATCATCGTGCCCTATATCAAAAGTAATACGGGATTGTCTAGCGGTCGGATGCGTGTCTTCTGATATGTTAGTGTTCTGTGTATTTGTGTGATCAGTGTCATGTGTGTAGGAGCTTTCATTGTGGTTTTCTGTGTTGATTTGTATTTGTGTGTTGAATGTGTAATCAATTTGTGTATTGCTATGTTGCAGTTGTTCAGATACTTGTCTCTTAATTTCTGCTAATCTTTCGCTGTTTATATACTTATTATTGATAATGACTCTTTGCTGGTCAGATAATCTTTGTTCTGAAATGTGTGAAAGTTGTGGGTACTGATTTATGAACTCTTCGTGTAAATATTTTCTATACGATGTTTTATTTGTTTCCAATTCTGTAACTGTGTAGTATATTCTAATGATTGACTCGTTTAACTCGTTGCTCCATTTCATTCGTTGCCCGGGTTTTGTAGGGAGTGGCGCGTTATTTAAATTATTTTGTGTAGAGTGTTGCTGTGTTTGTGTGGGCGTGATTTGTAGTTGATCTCGGACTTCATTATAGATTTTATTTATTGTGTTTTGAGGTAGTAAATTCTTTAATACTATGGCTCTACGTTGGTCTCCTATTCTTTGCCGGCTTACTTGCATGTGTGGATATTTTGCTAAGAATTGTGTGTGTAACGGTTGGAGGTATGCTTTCGTATCGGCTTCCATATTGGTGAGCTGAAGATAGGTACGTAGGATGAATTCATTCATTTCGATACTCCATTTTCTACGTATTGGCGCAGTGCTGGTGTTGGGTACAGGCTCATTGACAAAGTTTGTCTCCTGTACAACATCCACCGACTGTATACTGGCTGATGATAATGATGGCGATGGTGAGATGCAAAATGATTGTGATGATGATGGGATTGATGAAAAAATTGAAGAACATGATGACTCATCGTCATTCGGCGCTGCAGCAGTCTGAGACTGGGCAGCTGGCTGCGATACGGTGCCCCCCCCAGAATACGAAGGGCAGCCCAGGCTGGAAGCCGTGGGGCGGGATTCTCCATTGCGGTTAGCTCCGGTACCCGCCTGGGGTAATACTCTATTACGTAGTCGCATTGCATAGGAAGTTAAACTAATAGGTTTAGAACCCATAAGAAGATATTCAAAGAGACAGGATATATTATAAGAGAGAAATTATGAGAATAGGGTTTTAGGAATCCAAACCATACTGAAACCTGAGGGTTTAAGGCTTCAGCTTCTTGGGAGTTAGAGAGTGTGGATAAAGATAAAGGAAGGGATAGGTTAGGAAGTTGGGACCGTTAGTTGGAAAGGGTGTTGTCAAGGTCTTAAGACAATTTAATTTAGTACCTCCTGATTACCTGATGGCACAGGGTTGTCATGATCGTAGTGACAATTTCACTGTTCATGCCTTCCCACAAGCCCCCCCACCACGGCAAGGTGGCCCCTTGGGGGGGATTTATTATTATTATTGTGAATGTGAATATCATGTATGCGAGCAACATTATATATTCTTATAACATAAATACTGTCTGGCGGGTTTGAGTATTTTTGAATGGCCTACGCAAATGTTTTGCAGATCTGGTATCGTCGTGTGACAGGTCGTTGAGCTCCCTAAGATATGGTTGAGCTACACGACGACTGATGCATGCGTGCCGTCTGTTGGGACTGGTCAGCTCCAGCCTGATGTGGCTCTTTCCTCAAAAGGCCATTCCAGACCGCGTACATGGTGACACTCAAACATAATTATTTCATTTATAACATGTTTGGACTTTAAAAGAGACTATGACCCTTGAGTTTGTTTCGGCGTTTCTTCTCAGGGATCAGTCAGTTAGGAAATGCCGGCCTCAGCGTTCTTAAAATGACGTGTAAAAGTGATGTAATGTCCAACTTGCAAAATAAACAATTTCATTTCATTTCAATTTAATTTAATTTCACTGGGTAAGCAAAAGAGCATCAATTGATCCCTCTCTAATGAAAGTAGTTAATGTAGTGTTTGCAGCTCCTGCAACGCAGGTATCAGTGGAGCGGATATTTTCATCAGTAAAATTTATATTAAAGCGAGATTTTTTTTCAGTTATTCGACCTGAACTTGTTATATGTATACTATGAGCGAGCGAAACGAGTAGTTTTTTTATGCTGCTTCACCTTTATTATATTTTGCGGTCTCCCATTGTTCAATAATTAGGGGCTTACGTATCATTTTTACTTTTTGAAAGCTATTTAAGCCAATTGTATTTCTTTTGAGCTATAATTTTGATAATTGTTGATTTAGAATTTTTGTGTAATTACTCTTACAGTAACGGTGCTTGCTATTCGATCCTCTTACTTTGTCATTTTGAATAATGATGGCGCTGCCCTTACCGGGACACCTACGCTGACACTGGGAAGCTGTAAAACGTCCTCTTGTTCGTTATGTAATGGAATTCCACTTTTTCAAAAGTATTTAGTTTAAGGTTAAATATGTTTTGTTTTATTTATTAATAATGAGACTAAAATAAAATAATACTTTTAAATATTTATTGTAATCAGTCTTAGGATCGAGGTAGCACATTAACCTAAACTACATAGATTAATGTAATTTAGACCACTAAACAACATTACGTCACTTTTTGGTACTTAGTACTTTACACCAACGTCTTTCATGTGGTTCATACGATCCATGTGTATATGTTTATGTTACAGCCAAAGTGATAAGTTTGCATATTATATATATTATCTAGATATTATTTATAATGTCTACTCAATTTGGATAAAGTGATAATTGACACAGAATTAATCACATTAACTAGCAATTTTATATAATATCTTCAACTACTTGGATAATGTAATAAAAGAAGTGGGTTAAGATTATAAAATTATATTTCAATTTGCTTTAAGCATAAATAACTACATGTGTAGTAATATTATTAACAGTTATTTGAAATGTAACAATTTTAAAGTTTATTTTAAGAATTAGAATAACGTTTCCATAGTTAATCATTCTATGTTAATTATCAATATTATAAAGTTATTTAACTTTTCATTTATAAATCAAATTTAAAGCTCACTAGCTATAAAACAAAATTAAAAAGAAACAAAGTAAAAAGGCTCACTGGCCATAAAACAAAATTTAAAAAAACTGAGATCAAAACAAGTTAACAACGTTCTACAGTTATTTAACTGTAATTTATAAAGTAAAAAGGCTCACTAGCCATAAAACAAAATTAAAAAAACAGACCAATATCAGGCCTCTGTCACTCGACGTACTTGCGCGCGATAAATGCCTACCGCTCGCTGGGTTACCGGTAGCCCCACGCGGCACAGGGCTTTCGACAGTCGCTTGCCACGCGCGCGTTTAATGTTTATTATTTTTATTTGTTAACATGACGACCTCTGGCCAGTTATGTGCTGTGCTTGGTTGCAGATCAAGTAAAAGAAAAAATATAAAGCTTACGTTTTTCCGTTTACCTAGAGATGTAGGTCAGTTATTGTTTATTTTTTATTTGGTTTTTAAAATTATCTAATAAACTGAACAACTATTTTGATTTGTGTAGGTGTATGTGACTATTGTAGGAAAATATAAAGGTTTCCTATATGTATGGGCATTTAAAAATAGAAACCTATGTATGAATATACATAAGTAAAAATACTTATCTTCTTTGTCATTTTAAAAATAAGCGACTTACTTTAGATACTTAAATTATAGATACTTATACCTTATACTTAGTTATACATGCAATGATTACCGAGTTTTGTAGCTAAAAACATTTCGAGTATAAGTAGGTATAGTTTTCGTCCAACTAAATGGTGGCTTGGAACATTGCATATATCGCTGCGCAGAAGCCAATTTTGGGTAAGTAGGTATGTATCAGCGGTCAGCGGTGTTGTGCCAGGGGTAGTAGGTAAGTATAGAATACTTGCGTGTTCTGTGCTCGAAAAGTAGTTGGGCACCTCCATTGATTTGGGAAGTTAGTTACAAATAAGCGTAACTTTGTTTCCCTATTTAATTGTAAGAGGCAACCCTACGCTCGCTATCGGCACGGTCGCGGTCACTGAACTGTGCGCTATCGCATTGAAATAACAATCGAGCGCTGGAGCTTTTAAGGTTCATTTTCTAACGCAGCTATGAATTTGTAGGTAGTTTGGGAACTTGTAGGTGCTTATAACAGTAGGTATGGACTTTTTTGTATGGAGTGATTTATCTGTTACGTAGTAACTATTATATAATCTGTGCATAATACGTATATAATACGTATTTGGTATCATTTTTGTAAGACTAAACTAATAAAATAACTGACATTAAAATATAACTGGGTCATAAATATTATTTATTCTTACAAGTAAGGCTCCTGTGACATTTAGAGTTACATAAAACGTTGGTACTTCTACATTTACACCTGTTTGAAACACATTTTCCAGTACAGAAGCAATACTGAAATCCCTGGCCACCAAGATTCTTTTTTTGCATATTATCTTAAGACTTTCTCTTAGTAAGTAACCATACTTCGTGTTGGGGAACCATATCGGTTGTAAGAAACGTTTCTTTGCAGACAGTGAACTGATTCCTTGTGTAAAGTTGATTTAGAATCCCATGCTTAGTGCCCAACTTGTACATTCCTTCTGTCTCCTGAGAAATTATAACAGCCATAATATTTCTATCATCGACTTTGGCACGGTCAACATCAGGAATTCTTACCACAACATTGTCACCTCTATTAGCAGCAAGATATTTTAGCGAAGATAGAGTTAACATTTTATCTGCTTGCGCTTTCAGAGATTGTCCAACCAAATTTTCTGATGTTTACAATGTCTTGTTTCTTTTAATCGAGAGCAATTACTATTTCTTGGTCACTTATTTTTACACACTGCGTTTGTTGAGAGAAATAAAAGGCTCAACTTAATACTGTAACAAGATAACGTATATTAATAAAAATGGCACTGAGTGTGTCGAGCGGTAACGCGAATGCCGCTGCGCTGTCTATGGCCGAATGTTCCCGGCGCCGTCGTCCGTCGCTCGCGCCGGCCGCCGTGGTCCCCCCGCGCCCCGCTGTACTAGATGCGTTCCGTCGCAGAGCGTAAATTGTCTAAACCAGCCATACTCAACCAGCGGCCCGCTGCGCTTTTTTTTGCGGCCCGAGCCACGTTAACGGCGTTAGCACACTGACGCCGCAAACCGCGATAGCGAACAGGAAAAAGCGGTAAACAAGCGAAATTTAAGCGGTCGTTTTCACACCGCATTTCAGTATCGCATTTTCCTATTCATTTTAGTGCAACATGTCGTTTGAGTCAGACTGGTTTCTTTCTGAATCTGAAGAAGAAGAACTATTACTTCTTGTATCGACATTAAGAAAAAGACGAAGAATATGGGTTCATGAAATTAATCAAAAAAGAAAGAAGCTTGGAGAAAATAAATTATGCAAAGAACTACAGCAGCATAGTGATCGTTTTTTCACTTATTTTAGAATGTCGCCTGAAACTTTTGATTACTTGCACAACCAACTTCAGCCATATATCCAGAAGAAAAATACAAACTTCAGGGAAAGTATATCCTCAAAGGAAAGATTGGCAATATGTTTAAGGTAAGTTTATTTATTTATTAAAAATACAATTTAGATTAGTATGTAGTAGATAATTCGCACACATGTTTCATTACTCGTTCCAATTAGCAAAACAACTTTGAGCACTCAAGTAATTATTTTCCTTATTATCATTTCTTTGGTCTGATGGTTGAATCATGATGTACTTTTGAGTACTTTTTTCATCAGTTATGATTTGTGATGTGTGTTGATCACTGATTTCAGATGATTGTAAAATGATGATATTAGGTGTTCGTATATTATTATGGGTGTTGACACCTGATGTGGACGGCTGATTGAGGTCACGATTTTCTGTTTGGCTTTGCGTGTTTGAAAGTGTATTATGATAGTTGACGCCTGATGTGGATGGTTGACGGACGTTACGATTGCTGTGATTGCTAAGATCATCGAGAGTAATACTTTCTGGAGTCGAAACATAGGTACTGTTGCTAGAGTTTGGTCTATTGTCACTTGTTATTTCTTTTAATTCATACTCGGTTATTAATTTCATGATTTGTAATTTAATAATGGCTTGGTTGTTCAAAGAAAGTTTCTTGACACTGTCAGCAAAACCTAAAAATGTCATATCAAGCCTGTCACACAATACATTAACTAGATTTTGACCTGTATTTGGAGTAGATGATTTTGCAATCTTCCTCTTTTCTAAATAATTAATAATTTTATCGGATGGATCTAAGTTTCGGCGTCTTCTTCTTCGATATAGATCGCTTCCTGTCTCTGAAATATTGCTTACTGACCCATCATCCTGTGCTTCTTGTTGTGTCTCATTTTTCGATTATAGGTTCTACTCGTTCTTCTATATCCGTTGGATTTTGAAGTAAATTTTCAATCTTATTATTTTCCGCTGCTTGCAGTTTTGGAGGGCTAGTATTTAAAGTGCTCTCAGTAGATCGTAAATTTGTTGTAGAATCCACATAACTCATGTGTTCAGCCCACACCCAATTAGCATATTTCTTTGCAGCTTGCCCACTAAATGTTAGTTGAGACTGTTTGTACTTCTTGTAAGTATCACGCAGATTTTTCCATTTTGCTTTTAGTGATTTCACTGAAACAAAATTAGGAGACACATGTAGATTATGCAGATTTAACAAATCTCACACAGCGTAATACATTCTGTATTTCATTTTTCAGATTTTTGGCTACGGGCGATACTTTTACTACTATTTCATCTTCATACCGAATGGGTATAAGCACCGTTTCAAGTATAGTTTCTGAAGTTTGTGAAGCTATTTGGAAAGTATTGCAGCCAATATACATTCCAGTACCAACTCTACAGACATGGGAGCAAATATCAGAAGGATTTTATACAATATGGGGCTTTCCAAACTGCCTTGGGAGTATTGATGGAAAACATATAACTATCAAGTCTCCACCTAACAGTGGATCGATGTTTTATTGCTACAAAAATAAATTTTCTATCGTTCTTCTGGCGCTAGTTGATGCACATTATAAGTTCATTTATATAGATGTTGGATCATACGGCAAGGATTCAGATAGTACAATTTTTGAAAATTCAACACTCTACAAACTTGTAAAAGGAAGGAAAATGGAATTGCCTGCATCTAAACCTTTACCAGGTTGTGAAAACCCTACACCACACGTGTTCATCGGCGATGGAGGTTTTAGATTGGAAACTTTTCTAATGAGACCGTTTACTAGAGAATCAATAATAAATGATCCTGATAAAAAAAAATTTAATCGTGCATTAAGTAGAGCTAGAGTTGTCGTAGAATGTGCATTCGGAATATTGGCCCAGAAGTTTCGTATATTTTTGAGACCCTTTGAAACTGATATAAACAATACCGTAAAAGTCGTCAAAGCAGCAGCATGTCTACACAATTATTTACAAGATATGGAAAGTGCCTATGTGTATGAAAACCAAAATTCTACTAATCCTTTGGGAGCATTTGTATCCATACAACCAAACAGACATAGGGCAAATAATGAAGCGTTTGATGTTAGACAAAATTTTGTGAATTATTTTAAAAGCTAGTTTCTGTAATTAAATGGAATGCATTGTACACATCTACAGTTTTTAAAACATCCTTTAAGATTATTCCAAACGGACCCCATGGCTCTGACCCAGTAAGGAGTCCTTATGAGGAGTCCGTCAGAATTCAAAATACCTAATTTCATGCTCATCCACCCTACCGAAAGTTGTATGGGGTCGGTAGGGATGAAAACATCCTATCTGCCCCTACGTCTTAATAACCATTTATTTAATTTTTTTTCTTTCTTGAACGCGTAACTTTGCATTAATTTGTATTAAACCGCAGTTAAGGGCCAGGTAAACGTTCAAACTTGTTTGTCAAACTTTACGTTTTCTTCAAACAACCGCGTACACGATCAAACCAAGGAACAAAATGATTTTCATTAAACGCTTCAAACACGTAGATCAACGTAGATTGTTTGACAAACACTTCAAACACAGCCGCACACTCTCAAAAAAATTGATAAACACGTAAAATTTGACAAACACGTTTGATCGTTTACCGGGCACTTTAGGTTAAATTCAACTCACCATCCAAGCCGGTACTTCCCTCGATTTTTCGCCACGCCACTTCTTTTTTATACGAATTCTTGTAATCAGGATGTCCCATAAGGTATAATTCGGGATAACCTCGAATTTCATTAATAATTCTTTCAGTTTCTACCTCCGTCATCTTGTATCGTCGCGATATTCTGTCGAAAAAGACAAATCGCGTCGTTTCTCTCCCAGCGGCGAAACTAAAATGGCGTCGTCCGTGTGAAACAAGTATCGCGAGGTACAACGATACCACACAAACTAAGATGCAATTATAGGAAGTCATAGGCGATAGAGCGAGATGTAACATAACGCGATACGTTTCGAAGTGTGGGACAGACTTACCGCAGTTTCGCTATCGCGGTTCGCGGCGTCAGTGTGCTAAAGGCATAAGGGCCCAAAACTACGTAAAATTAACGTATTTATTATTTCACGCATTTACTCATGTTTTCTCCCTTAAAGCGTACACACAGATCACACTTGAGTGCGCTCGGAGTTAAAAATGTATTTTCTGTGGCGTGCGTGCGGGAACCGATGACTGCGACAGTGAGACCGCTGAGCCAAGCGACATCGCCCTGCCCCCGCCCCTGCCGCACGCGCGCCCGATCCCGTGCGTCGTCTGTCACTCATCATCGGTCAGTTATGCGCTGCGCTTGACCGCCGCCGCCGCGCTTGAATAGTTACCTTACGTTACGGCTGATAATTCGTTTTTACGTTATTTGTGCCGAACATTTGAGCACCGATGTCTCCTCGACGTCACAATGCTCAGTTTTTGTACGGTACTGTACGGAACAGAGTATCGTTCGAGAAGATTTTCTGAAGTTTCTGCCCATGAAAGGTCAAACCAGAGGAATTGATTATATTGATACTATTTGTACTTTTATGGATAAAAATAACATTGATATCAAAAAAATGGTAAGTGTTTGCACCGATGGATGCCCATCTATGACTGGAAGCGAGGATGGGTTTATTTCACTATTGAAAAAAAAAATGACCTTAAAAATCTTCTATCATTTCACTGTATCATACATCAAGAAAACCTCGCAGCACGTACTACTGTGCCAGATATTGACGCCGTAATGAAAACCGTTGTAAATATCGTCAATTTTATTAGAGCACGAGAACTGAACCATAGAAAATTCAAGAGCATGTTACAAGAATTAAATTGTGAGTATGGCGATGTTCTTCTACATACCGGAGTGCGATGGCTGAGTAGGACAAAAGTTGTAGAACGGTTTTACGCTTTAAGGCACGAAATAATATTATTTCTACAACAAAATAATAAAGTTTATAAAGAACTTGAGCAAGACAGTTGGTGGTGTCTTTTAGCGTTTCTTTGCGATATAACAGAAAAACTTGGTGAACTTAATCGTCGATTACAAGGTGAGCATAAACTTATTTCTCAAATGGCAAGTAAAGTGTTTGCTTTCGAAGACAAACTTCATATGTATATCGAAGAAATAAAACATGAAAATCTTAATAATTTTCCAACATTGATAAAAGCTCAACAGGATGGAATTAAGGTTTCCCCAGAAAATCTGGTTTATATTTTTAATTACTTATTTTCATTAAGCAACGAATTTCAGAAGAGATTTCAGGATTTACGTAAAATAAAGAAATGTCTTCTTTTAATTGAAAATCCTTGGCATTTAGAAGTAGCCACTACAACAGAGCTTGCATTATTGGGTTTTGATAATGTAAAATTAACTGATGAGCTGATTGATTTAAAAAATGATACGAATCTGGAGGCGATTTTAAAAGAGAAAAGAGATACACATCAATATGAAGAATTTTGGAAATTAGTACCGGATAGCTATGAAACGTTAAAAAATTGCGCACATTTACTCTTGACATTGTTTGCATCAACTTACCTATGTGAATCCTCATATTCAAAAATGAAATATGCAAAAAATGTCTACAGATCTCGGCTTACCGATTCGCACCTAGACGACGTCTTGAGAGTAGCATGCAGTAACGATGTGCCTGATTTATCAAAAATTGTCAAAAAGGAGATGGCCAAAAAAACACCCAGAGTCGACAGGAACTTCATATGTATGATTGGATTCAGTATAATTTGTGGATTTTAAAAAGTATTTCAAATCATCTAAAAACCATGGGGTTCTCTTTTTATAACGTTTTTTCGATCAAGATTTTAGTTCACAAAAAAGTTTACTTTTACTGTTTGACGTTCGTTAGAAGTTGAATGCAGACTCGTGATTGGTCCGTTTTGCATTGCTGAGTCATTTGTTATATTTGACAACGTCACATGGCGCGATTTTCAAAGACAATTTCTCCAAAAACATTTCATAGCCAGTTGTGAAGGTTGCATGTAACTGTGAAACCTCTCCAAGTAGGTAAGGTCGGTGCTTAATCGTATCTGGAGTGGTTAAATACTGGGTGTCCCATAAGTCCTTTGAAATCTAAATTTCGAATAAAATTTAAATGGCGCGCGGGAATGGCATGCGGGGTGCGGGGATAGCATCAACGGTCTTTCGGAATTCATTCACCATGGAAAGTTTTATCGGAGCAGACCGTGGTTTTTGTGTGCTTGAGTTTTATCACAACAATGATTCGGCCACCATTGCGCGGCGTAAATTTAGAGAGTATTGCAATTTGCGCACGTTTAATGACTGTCCCAGTGTTCAAACGGTTAAAAATTGGGTTCAACAGTTCGAGGTGACTGGATCTACAATTTTAATTTGTTGAATAAACAACGATCGGGCCGCCTAAGGACATCACGGACGGAAGACAACATCGACGTAGTGCAAGAGTCAGTTCGTGAAAATCCCACTCAATCCATTCGTAAGCGTTCCAATGCATTAAATACACCCAGATCGACGTTACAGTTCATTTTAAAGAAAGATAAGAAATTACCATCCATAAAAAATTCAGTTAATACAGGAATTAAAAGATACGCCGCGCAATGGTGGCCGAATCATTGTTGTGATAAAACTCCCGCACACAAAAACCACGGTCCGCTCCGGTAAAACTTTCCATGGTGAATGAATTCCCAAAGACCGTTGATGCTATCCCCGCACCCCGCATGCTATTTCCGCGCGCCATTTAAATTTTATTCGAAATTTAAATTTCAAAGGACTTATGGGACACCCAGTACAAGACCTTTTAATCACTAGGTCAACTCTGAAACTATAGGGTTATTTTATTACTAGTAGCTTGTATAATGTTAGTTTACTTTGCTTTTTTATGTCCCTTGACGTTAATAATCTTTAAAATCAACATATATTCAACATAACCAATTTTGCGATAATATGAAATAGCTCCTATACCCCATGGATTTCAGTCTGAATTTTTGGCACCATCAAAGGTCTATCATAAAGAACCTATTGGTAACCATTTCATTGCTGTCGATTCTGGGTTTTTTTTTCTATGAAAATTTGGCCATCTCCTTTGTTACAATGTCAAAAATCACATTAATTTTTATGACAGAAATAAATGCTAATTTTTTTATTATATAGTTTTATTTAACTGTCGCATAATCTTCGCTTCATTATTAGTAACAAATGCGAAAGAAACCCAGTCTGTCTGTTACGCTTTCGTGAATAAACCACTGAATCGATTCTGATGAAATTTGGTACATAGATAGACTATTCGCTGATGACGTAGGTGACATAGGTATGTAGGTAAATTAATGCGGCCCGCAAGGTTAAACAGTAGCAATTATGTGGCCCAGGGTAAAAATTACTAACTACAATATTCTTTAATTTTACAAACTGCATTGTTTATCCCACTAACATTAAAAGAATTAATTTGTGTAGCTTGTAACCCTAACCTTTCCTTCAGGTTATTTGTTATAAATGATGACTGGCTTCCAGTGTCCAACAACACGCGCACAAGCTGAGCATTATTGTTATTATATTAACTACTTCAACTTGTGCCGTACATAATAAAACATGGCCTGGTGAATGGGCTGACAAACTAACAGGAATAGTTGGCTGAGTGGATTCTGTACTCTCTGTGGCTATGTTAGTAATTGTACTGTTGCTATGTAACAATGAATTATGTTTTTCATTACAGGACTGGCAAAAACTATTCATTTTACATTCTGAATTGTTGTTATCACTACGAAGACAGTTGGTACACAGTTTATGCTTAGCCACTTCTAACAGCCTATCCTTTAAGCTCATCATCATCACCATCAGCTTATCGCAGTCCACTGCTGGACATAGGCCTCTCCAAGTACACGCCACTGAGATCGATTTTCGGCATTTATGTACATAATGTGCTTTATTACAGATAACACATGTTTTTGTTTTTGAATCAAGCAATGTAGTTGTTAATGATTTAAAAGACAATCCTTACTATGAGTAGAGTTTTTGTTATCATAAGCGTAAAGTCTATGGACCTAACTATATTACAAGCGCTACCGACTAATTAATTTCTTAAATAATGAAATTTATTTATTAATGGTATGGACTCATTATTATTTATTAAAGAGTCAAATGTGTCTCTGTACTCTAACCACTAAGAATAGTTGCCATCAAATGTAGGCAAATTAATAGTTGGTGATTTGACAGAATTGTTCATTTTACTACAACTTGAATGAAATGACTCAGACTTATTTTTTTTACTACTTTCTGATTTTAAACTTATCAATTCTTGTGTAAAAGAAATCATGGAATAAAATTCACTTTCTGTAGTCTCGCTCTGACATTTGTTGATCTAAATTTTGATCAATTTCTTTTATTTGATATTGAACACTATCAAAAGACATTGGGCAGATTGGTATACCCCACCAATAGCGATGTCACACATATCATTGGATAGGCCTTTTTATGTAGAGCAACATTTACTATGACAGCTTTGCTGAAATGTTTATCTGTTCTGAGATATAGATCAAAAAACTGTGCAAAAGTTAGACTAAAGTTAACTTAATAATCTATTGATATCTCAAGTTTTTAGAGGAAAAACTAAGTTCCACTAAGTGTAAGTCTCCTAAGTCCTACCTGCTGTGCCCGTTAGGGTCCATAATTGTTACTATTATTTGGCATTTCATATTGCATATTGTACCAACTGGATATTGGGCATAATGATAAACCCCACCAATTTTTAACTGGAACAACATTTACTATGGCAGCTTCCGTTCTGAGATATGGATAAAATACAAACTTAAAATTACTGCAGATTAGGTGTTTAAAGGAAAATCTATTTATGTCTTCGATGTACTAAGTACCTGCTGTAAGTCTGCATTTGTTACTATATTTAGCAGTAATCATCAAACTGTCACAAAACGTTTCGTAATGTCAAATTATTTCAAAATTTTCGACCCGTTAGGAATCTTGAGTCCGGTCATAATTCAGCCTAAAATCATATTGCAGAAGATGTGGCAACAAAAGTTCGATTGGGACGAACCGGTAACCGAGGATTTGAGGGACGATTGGCTAAAGTTTACAGACAGTCAAAATATTTACATAAGTTTTAAATTCCTAGATTAGTATTGTGTGACGAGCCGGAATTTATAGCTTATGGTGCATGTATTTATTTAAAATCAATTAATAGTAATGGTGACAGCACTGTCAAGCTATTATGCGCTAAGTCGAAGGTATCGCCTATAAAACCTTTGACGACCTCGATGGCGCAATGGTCACCATGCCGGACTGCCGAACCTGAGGTCCCGGGTTCGATTCCCGGCTCGGTTGACATTTGTGTGATGAGCATGCTTGTTAGCCGTGGTCTGGGTGTTACAATATGTATTTATTAATATGTATATATGTAGTTTATCAGTTGTATTAGCACCCATAACACAAGTTAATTAATAACTTACCATGGGGCTAACCGACCGTGTGTGAAAAGGTGTCCCGACATTATTATTAAAAACCAACGACAATACCGCGCCTTGAGTTATGTGCTGCACTATTGGCTGCAAAACTTTGTAAATCTGTGGTAGATTCACTCCGGCGACGGTCGGGAAGATTGGTACACTGGTGTGATTCCAGTGTCGTTCTGAGTTGGATAAACAGTGATCCAACAAAATTGAAAATGTTTGTAGCAAATCGAGTCTGTGAAATAGTTGAACTAACAGTCGCATCGTCGTGGCGTTATGTGCCCACTGCAATGAACCCTGCAGATTTAATTTCTAGGGGAGTGGATGCAAAACATTTAATATCTATGCATATATGGTGGTCAGGGCCTAGCTACTTACGTCAAGATGAATCTAAATGGCCACTACTAAAAGAATGCAAGGTGGTTGACTTACCTGAATTAAAGGCATTTACGTCAGTTGTTTGAAAAAGATTTGAAGGTCAGATAGGCAGTGGCTTCTTGTAAAGCACTGGTACTCAGCTGAATCCGGTAAGACTGGAAGCCGACCCCAACATAGTTTGGGAAAAGGCTCGGAGGATGGATTTTGCTCTCGTTGCATTTATTGTACATGCAACGAAACGATTTCGTATCACACGCAACATTCTTTAATAAATCGCCAATGTTAGTGAAGGTAATCACTCCTTTTAATTTTAAAGCCATAAATATAAACTCCATATTGCTATGTTTAATACACATGCATGTGTCTCTGCTAGCTAAACCGGGTGACAAAATATAAAATGGCTAGTATCTGAAGAAGGTGATGTAACTGTATTTGCCACCCTCATTCTTATAAATCACAATCATGATACAGATTTCTTAAAGTATCTACTAGATATCTGATTTGCAGTTTTTTTCTTTACTTTTCTCGTTTCATTCTTACCAGCCGTATTTCTACTTATGTCGTCTCTATTGTAAAATGCCTATTCGAAAGCACCCGTTTGCTCTTGCTAACAGTTCTTATTTTGCCTTTTAATCCTAAAAGTTTGTTACTGGAACCATTTTCCATGCTTTTGTTTAATTTTAGACCTATCTTTTTGATTAACTGTTTATGGGCCGTTGTTTTACAATCAGTGTTTCACGCAGTGATAGCTCTAATATACACAATATCAATGCTGTATTAACAATCTCCATGATGAATCAGTAGCCGTTCACATAGACTTTTCTGAAAATTATTCGTGCAAATTAAGTACCGAAATTCAAGCCATGCACTTCGGTTCCTCACGTGAACAATTTACACTACATACTGGCCTTATGTACAGCAAAGGCAGATATAGAGACCCGATGTCATTTGCCTCCATTTCACCTTGTAACAACCATGGACCAGAAGCTATTTGGGCCTATCTGTCCCTGGTTTTACATTTGATTAGAGAGGAATTTCCTAACGTACATGCAATAAATTTTTTCTCAGATGGACCAACTGTTCAATATAAACAAAAAAATAACTTCTATTTGTTCTCAAAAATCACTAAAGATCTAGGATTCCCCTACTTAACGTGGAATTTCTTTGAATCTGCACATGGAAAGGGTGGTGGCATATGGCATTGGTGGTGCGATGTAGAGAAAATTGGATACGTTAGTCTGCTACGGATCTGACATAACTGATGCAGATTCAGCATATCGAATATTAAACGAGACTGAATCAAAAATTAGACTTTCCTAATAATAAGACTAATTAGATGTGCCAGAAATTCTTGAAAATGTCAATATACAGCTACATCCTGTGCCTGGTACTATGGCCCTCCATCAACTTAGAAACTCTCAGGCAGAAAACAAAATAATTTATCGCACTTTAAGTTGCTTTTGTAATAAAGTATTAAATCCTGGATATTGTCACTGTTTAGATATAAACGAACATAATTTAACAATCATTCAAAAACAGACTATTCTCAAAAATGTAAAACGCCAAAATAATTTTAAAGATTCAATAGATAGAAAGAAAAACAGAAAAGAAATAAGCTATTTAAAGAAAATGAAAACGTCCAAGTGGCGAGGCGTCCATAGAAGCCGATTCCCATCGGCTTCCCTTTCGAATTTCAAGTTAGACGCATAGGTATAATTAATAATATAGGTATAATTAATATAATCATTTAAACCACACAATTTAAATATGTAGGTATAACAAAACGCCTACCACCGAAAATTTTTGTCTATAAATTACTTGAAACATTTTCCTCCTAAACAACCCGGTGAGCGTCTCGGCTTCCTCCTCCATACAAAACTACGCTTGCGTGACGTCATCGGCGCCGAGAGATATTCTCAAAATATGGGCGCAGGTAAGCCGGCACACGAGCGGCTTCCTAGCCACTGAACAAGCGCGAGTGAACGAGAAAGAACGCGTCAAGAGTAGAGTAGCTATATCTGTCTACGCGCCAGTGACAGCGCTTAGAGCTCTCAAATATGTAAACAAAGAAATCAGACAAATTCACTCTAATTGTTCTTATTTTGTTTTAGATAATATCATTAACAATTTGTTAGTTGTATTACTTAATTGGATTTATTAGTGTGTGTATCATTTGGAAATAACATAGTTCGTGTGTGAATTGTATAGTGAAAATAGACAGACCTAAGTACGTTGAAATGAGTTATTTAGGTGTCCGAGCTACGCTAGACCCACTTTTGAGATTACCTCTTGGATTTTCGCAAGTGACAACACTGATTCCTCCCCTGCCCGCTCGTCGCGCCCCTCCACGTCCGCTCGCACGTCATCGTGCCGCGCCGGGCGAATAGCTTCGCTCTAGGGATGGCGATTCTTTCCAAAAAAGATCGATTTTTAAATCGATTCGAATCAAGGTCTAATAAATCGATACACAAAAAAATCGAGGTGAAAAGAATCGATTTTGCAAAAATCGATCTTTTTCGATTCGCATATTGAGTCTATGTTTTTAATACAAACACAAACCCATTTACTATTAAAGAGTTTTACGACTAAATCAAAGTAACAGGTAATAAAAAAGATATTTATTTCAGTTAGGTAGGTAGGTACATTAAGTTATATATTTTTTTATATTTCCCAGTGCTTAATATCCAAGCTTTTTAAGAATAACAATCTGTCTATCAGTTGCGATGTTGCCGGCAATCGAAAATAGACGCTCGCAAGGAACAGATGACCCCACAATACACATATACTTCATGGCTATTGAGTGAACGTGATGATAAATTGAATTCTTTTGTTCTTGCCAGTAAAGTATAGGATCATATTTTAGGTGCACAACTGCTTGCGATAAATAGTGTTTAAATTCTTCGTCTAATAAACCCTGATTTTCGTGTGCAAGTGTATTACAAGTGGAGAGCTGCTTCTTCATTAGTAAGTTGTGGAAATAAAATTTGTTCAAGACGTACTGAGGAGCGAAGTAGTTCGCTCCTCAGTACGTCTTGGATTTTATCGAAGTGAACACGTGCGTTGGAACAGTACAGTAGAATTGTTATTTAATAAAATACTTCTGTTCCGTACACTGAAATTTAATCTTAAAGGTAAGTGATATATATTACTATTTAGTTTCATCGTAAAAACAGGAAAGCCCTGTTAATCTAGTAGATTTGCCCGCTCTCAGGACGGCCTATCTACAGTTATAAAGCAAACTACAAAGGAAAGCCCTTAGTTTATTGTAAATTTTGTTTCTAAACTCGCTCTCGATAGCCGACTGTCGGCTGAGCGCACAGCCGACGTCGTCTGCTAAGCAGACGACTGGCGCTTGCCACACAGACGACACGGCGCACAGTAGATCGACGCCATACAAGCGTTGGGACATAGGATATTTAAATATCCAAATGTCAATTTTTGAAAAACGAGTTATGCCATCGTATTTGTCTTCTTATTAGCTGTTAAAAATGTTACTAGCATTTTCTGATTGGACTCTTACATCGAGAGCTATAGCGCAAAATGTGATTTAAATGTATGGGAAGTGACTTAAAAACTGATGTATCTCGAGATTCCCTTCGCCTTTCGACTTGATTTTTTTATATGGTAATAAGACATATATTTGGCACATTTTCTTCAAACAAACATGGTGCGATAAATGTGCCCGTTTTAAGATACAAGTATAGACCGATTTTTGCAATATCATCTACATATTTATTTATAAGTTTCACATATTTTATCTCTGAATCTCACTTCAGTGGTGACTCACTGATATGGTCAGGCCATAACTCATTGGTGCACCGATAATATAATCTCTGGAAATAATTATATACTACTAATGAGATAATTTGTTAATTTTTGGTAATTTGTTATTACCTAAATTTTAATGAGGTGATTAGCTATTTTTTTGAAAAATTAGCTAATTACTTTTAAAAGACCTTTTTATTGTTTACAATAAGAACTCGAATCGATTTTTAACATACCTACCCTCATTAGTGCCAATTTTGGAAACCATATAAATAGGTGCATTACTTGAAGAGCATTAGTTGTAATTTCATCCTCATCCGAGTGTTGTCATTATGTCTTTTCACGGTTTCGGTACTTACCTCGACCTTTACATTTCTCTACGTGAAGGTGGTGATATTCGGGACTATAATCAATTATTTACGTCTCTGAAAACCAATAGTGATTTTCAGTTAAGAGACGCAGTTGAAAAAGAACTTAAAGAATGGTGTCGTAGATTTTGTTATCGGATCTATGCTAAATGGATGAAATCTTCAAGAAATCAAGAAGCATTTATGCGGAAGTATTCCTCCTGGTTGCAAGCAGATATCAAATGACCAGAAAATTGGAAAGAGAATGTTATTATACCCGAAGAAGAAATAGACGAGGCATCTGAAGAACCAACAGCGACAACATCCGATTCTTTCACAAATGTTGTGATGAATCCGGAATGTCGGGTTTCCGACGCATCTACATCTACTTCGATAGAAAGCCGCAAACCTTTTGAAGAATTATCGAACAAACAAAAAAGAAGACGCACAGAATCGAGTTGCAGCTCCTATAGCACGGAAGAAATCGTCTTCTCTGCTCAAAAGAGCCTCAAATCATCTGGAAAAAAAGATGTGGCTGAAATCCTGCAGTACCTTTTAGAAAATCCAGAGCAAGTCTCTAAAGTAAAGCAGTTTATTCAATTTGGAGAAATGAAAGAAATATCATCCCAAAAAGCTTTGGCATTATATGTCACTTTAAGACTATCAAAGTTTCGATACATAACACTAAGAGATTTCAGTGAAAAGGAAGGAATTTGTAAATACCCTAGTTATTATAAACTTCAAGAAGAGAAGAAAAAGTGCTACCCTGACAACAGTGCTGTAACAATAACAGAAACTTCTGTTAAGATTAAACTTCAAGCTCTGTTAGATTTAACTGTAAATAGACTTATTCAGTGTTTGGACATAAGTCTTGACAAAGATGAACTCCTGCTAATAAGCAAATGGGGTTTGATGGAGCCTCAAATCAAAGTGTACATCAACAAAAGTCGGATTGTTCAAATCAAGAACTACAAAGCGTGTTCATGGCGAGTCTTGTGCCATTGAAGCTCACAACTCAAGATGGATGTATTATTTGGCAAAACCAACGGCCTTCATCAACGTCTTTCTGCCGACCCATTATGTGGAAGTTCATGAAAGAAACGGAGTTTAATGTTAAAAACGAAATGACTAATATAGAAACAGAAATAGAAAGTTTAAATCCAACGAAATGTGAAAATGCAACTATCAAGCATAAATTGCTCTTGACAATGATAGATGGAAAAGTGGCATCCTATATCTCTGGCACTTCTACAGCAGTTTGCGATTTGTGTAAGGTGCGTCCGAAGGAAATGAACAATATAGAATTGGTTCAGAAAAAACCAGTGGACGAAGATATGTATAAATATGGATTAAGCAGTCTTCATGCATGGATCCGTGCCATGGAATGTTTGCTTCATATAGCATATAGATTAGACATTAAATCTTGGCAATCAAGAGGAGACGATGCCAAAAAATCTGTAGATGAAAGAAAAAAGAACATTCAAGACAGATTCAGAAAAGAAACTGGTTTATTATTAGACGTTGTAAAACAAGGCAGTGGGACGACAAACAACGGAAACTCAGCTAGAAGGTTCTTTCAAGATCCAGCCAAAACTGCTGATATAACTGGACTAGACGTTGCTTTAGTGCAAAGACTTGGTGTGATCCTACAATGTATTTCTTCTGGTGAAAAAATTATTGTAAACAAATTTAATGAATTCTGTATAGATACTGCAAAAATGTTTACCAATCTTTATCCATGGTATTTCAGTTCTGTGCCTTCGGCTTGACCTTTCGGAGATTACCTACCTTACCTAGAGTACACACATGCTTGCTACTTACGTCCATTCATGATAGTGTGAGCTGCGGGCGGGCACAGCGACGACCGCGCGGGGAGAGAGGCGGCGGCAGGCGCGCGATTGTAACTCGAACGCGCTCTCGTCAGTACGCTATCTTTATTCTAGCGTGCGCACGTATTGCTACAGTGTAACCGTTATATTGTGGTGTAACGTTGTTGTAACGTTTGTGTAAGAAAATATATATAACGGTAAGTTATTCATTATTTTGTTTTGTGTGAATTGTGTGTTTTAGGTGCGGGCCAACTGTGAACAAGAATGCTGAGGTCTAATGGTGTCTACACACCAAAGCCGCTGATGCCGGCGGCACAGCCCGGCGGCCCAAGCCGCCGGCCGTATTTTGTACAATCATGCCGCATGATTTTACAAAATACGGCCGGCGGGTTAGGCCGCCCCATCAGCGGCTTTCAGCACTTATGTGCTTAATTTTGCATCTGCAATTTTATTAGAGCCAATAAAATGTTTGTCGGACATACCATCCACAAACTGCGACCGATATAAGCGATACGTTGGCAAGCCAGCCACTATCGTACCTACGGGTCGCGCTGCGAGTTGCATGTTTTGTTTACATAAACATTGCGGCCCAAAACTTGGGCGGCGCGGCTCACCATTTGAGAGGCGCGGCTCACTATTTGAGCGGCGCGCGGCTCACCATTTGAGCGGTGCGGTTCGATATTCGACCGGCGCGGCTCAAGGTTCGAGCCGCGCGGCCCTTAATCTAGGCGACGCCGCCCAACATTTGGATGGCGCGGCTCGATATTTGAGCGGCGCGCCCCGCGCCTTGAACCGCTCCCCAACTTGTGAGCACTCAGTGAACTTTTTCACTTTGCTTCAGATGACCCAGCTTGGAGGAGTGGTGACTCTGGGTGAACTTTTGGACGAGCATGCCGAAGCGGAGGAAGAGAACGTGATCTTGGAACGGGTGAAAGTTTTGGCTCAAGAGCATCTCCCCGATGGTTGGACGAACTGGGAGGTGACCACGGCAACGAAAGAGGAAGTCTTTGGGGAGAAAGTCGACCCAAATATACTAAACAAACTCGTAGTTGCTTTGCCTACCGTAGGGTTAGTTCGTGCCTTTATACCGGAGGCGGATCACCTGTCCGAAAAAGGTATAGGAAATTCGGCACAAGATACTAGACTGGGCATTTACACGTGCCCTTATTATAGGACCTCCTGCCATCTCCAACCGCATCCGCGGATCTGCGGCGCGCACGGAATACGTGAAACAGTCGGTTGCTGCGCTTATGCCTCTTCTCCACACAAGAGCGGAGACAGATAAAATACTCTCAGGCTGTCTTTCGGAGACAGAAGAGACCAGTCGAAAGAGGAGGTCGACGTCTCGGGTCAAAGAGCCCGCGACACGTCGACCTAGGCTTGAGTCTCCGCCGTTCTCTACTGGAACGTCACTTCAGGAAGAAAGGTTTTGTGCATTAGAGCAGAAAATGGAAATGCTCCTGGAGATGGTCACTCAAAGCAGAGGCAGAAACAAAGATTCGGACTCTGATTCTGACAAGGAAAACGATTTTTCCGATGGCGAGGAAGAAGTAAGTTCGGACGCCTCGGACGCCCCATCGTGGAAAGCCCCTACCTGGGGCCCATATCCAAACGAGCAAGACGAGCGAAACGAAAAGGAGCTTGAGTTTCGACCCACGACTAAAGAAGCAGATCCTCTTGTTCCGGAGCCGTCGTCGCAAGCCAAAAAGGAAGGCATTGAATGTCAAAGACTGGGCACTGATAGCTGGAATCGCATCAGATACAAGGACGTAGAGAAGCACTTACACGCCGCTTCGCCATTTAGCCCGCTAAAAGTAAATACAGAACTGGGTACTTTAGCCTCGCGGCTCTCTCCGTGGGTGACGAGGCAAGAAGGAATTCTAGGCACAATCACACACGGATTGTTGCGCCAGCGCAAGGCGCTAGCAGACGCGCTCAGTGCCATAATTAAAAAATGCCCAGACATCAGCACGGACTTGAGACGGTTGGTGGAGGCAGAGGACTCTAAGTTCAAATTAGTGTCAGATCAACTGCTACAATATGTTTGCGCTAATAGGGCTGAAACCATTGAGGTTCGTAGAAAACTTTCAGGCCTAAAATGACGTCCTCACCAGCGCCCTCAACAACATACCTCCTTCGCCAACCCACCTGTTTGATGAAAACTATTTAGCGCGTTTATTAAAGACAACGGTGGCACATCGGGAATTTTGCCTCATCTAATTTAAATAAAAGAAACTATTCATTCGTTTCGGAAGAACTCATTTCGCAAAGCATCTTCGCATGCTTCCAAAAGCAAACAACCGACTGGTCGCGGTCACTCTTCAGCAGCGACCACCACCACGTCTACTCGCAGTGCAAACTACCGCCGAAGCGGAAACTCTAAGGCACCAAATAAGCATCCCGATCGACACGGAAAGGATAAGAAATTACAAAGAGGTCGTAAGTACTGACAATTTTCACGGGGGACAGTTGGAGAAATTTCAAGCTCGGTGGCAGGAGTTAGGAGCTCCAAAGAAGATTTTAAAATTATTACAGGCTATACAATACCCTTTGCAGCAAAACCACCTTCGATTCCATTGCGCGAAAATTTAGGAAGGTTTTCCACAAACCTGTCCCCTGCTATGTCCAAGGAGATAGAGATATTGCTCAAGTCAGGTGTGGTAGAGAATTGCGAGGTTGCGAACGGGTTCCTATCAAGAATATTTCTAATACCCAAGAGAAACGGAAAGCTACGGCAAATCTTCGATTTACGACGCTTGAACCAATTTCTCAAACCCCCGAAATTTCGTCTGATAAATCAAAGTTAAGTTCCAAATTTTATGCAAGAAGGAGATTATCTCGGAAAGCTAGATATCAGCCAAGCCTATTTTCATATCCCAGTGAAAAAGAGTCATCGAAGATTCCTTGCGTTCGCTTACGCGAATCGGGTTTATCAAATGACATCTTTACCTTTCGGCCTGTCCACTGCACCAATAGCCTTTTCCAGTGTCAGCAAGTGGGTAGCAAGTTTTCTGAGAGAAAAGGGTCTTCGCGTTCTAGTCTACTTGGACGACTTCCTATTTGCACACCAAAACCCAAACACGCTGGAGAGGCACATGCGTTATGCAGTAGAAATTTTACAGAGCATGGGTTGGTGTGTCAATCTAGAAAAATCCGTGCTAAGGGCCACACAGGAAATAAAATTTCTGGGAATTATTTGGAATGTATCGACAAACCAAAAGACGCTTCCAAAAGACAAGATCGACCGGATCTCAAGAGATCTCAATCAAGTCTTAGAAACAAAGCAGTGGTCATGGGAATCCGGCACGGCATTGATCGGAAGGCTAGGGTTCGCATCACTTGTGACCCCTCTAGGAAGACTTTACACCAGGCATATGCAAAGAGCGGCAAGAAAACTGTCACAAGACCGGCCCGGGAAGAGGGTGGCAGTGAGTTCACAGGCTATTCAGGAAGCTCGTTGGTGGGCTCAAAATATCAGAAATCCCGGAAGGATCTTTGTACCGGAACCGACGATGTTTGTGAGCACAGATGCCTCCAACGACGGCTGGGGCATTCAGATGAGCGACCACCTCCTTTCAGGTCTGTGGACAGAAGAGCAATTAAAATGGCATATCAACAGAAAGGAACTTTACACAGTCTTAGTAGCTTTGCAGGAGTTCCAAGAGGTAGTTCTAGGTCAATCAATAATGGTTCAGTCAGACAACAGGACAGTGGTGTCGTATTTGCGAAACCAGGGTGGAACCAAGTCTATCGCACTGCTAGAAATGACAAAAGAAATTTTGGTCTTAGCTCAGAGTTTAAATGCAACCATTCACTCGTTTTACCTGCCCGGCCGCTACAATTCAATCGCCGACTGCTTATCCAGAGGAAAAGCCCTACCCGATTGGCACATCAAAAGCGAGATCACACAGAAGATATTTCGAAAATGGGGAGTTCCTCAGATAGATCTCTTCGCCTCAGACCAATCGAAAGTAGTACCGGTCTATGTCTCGATAGATGCAAAGGACACACAAGCTCTCTTCGTGAATGCGTTCAGCCGAACTTGGAACTACGAACTGGCGTGGATTTTCCCCCCTCCACCACTTGTACCTCGGGTACTCCAACATCTGAACAAGTCCTCCGGAACATTTCTGATCGTGGTACCTCGATGGGAGACAGTGTTTTGGAGAAGCGACCTCAAACACAGAGCCCTGGGTGCCCCGTACCTGATACCGAACTTAATAGAGAACCTAATCGACTTATCCACGAACCTTCCTCCGCCGGAGGTAGAAAATCTCTATTTGGAGGTCTGGAAGATACGGGGTGGGCGGATTTAGTAGCTGGTTTAGACCAAGCTGACGTTAACCTGATACAGTCAGCATGGCGCGATTCGACTTGGCGTACCTACGAGTCCGCATGGAAGCAATGGGTCTCGTGGTGTAGACAAAATGGGAGAAAACCTAATAGTCCTCGACCTCTTGATGTTGCTGCTTACCTGGGTTCCCTTTCACGAGTACGGAAATTAGCCCCATCAACAATTATGGTTCACAAGTCTGTAATCCTTACTTTTGCCGACCCTACTCAAGAAAAACAACTAGGAATCATCCTGTAGTGGCTGCAATGCTCAAAGCCATAAAAATTCAAAAATGTATGTCAGCAGTACCAAAGACTCAGATCTGGAACATTCAAGACTTATTTCGGTGGCTAAAATCGAATATACCTGATAAGGAAAGTATTTTTCAAGTATCTCGTCACGTGGCGCTACTTCTATTGCTAGCTTCAGGTCGACGTATACATGACCTCACCCTTCTTATGATAGACGACCAGCATTGTGAGAGATCAGATTCCTCAATAACGTTTTGGCCAAGATTTGGCTCAAAAACAGATAATGACAGGAACCGTCAATCCGGATGGCATCTAACATGCTCAGGTGACATGGATTTGAGTTTAGTAAAATGGATAAATTGCTTAATAGACGTGACTAACAGTAGAAGGAGGGCACGAGAGGGCTTAAATAATTTGTTTATTACAACGCGAGGGAAGGTTAAAGCAGCTTCCAGAACCGTTATTGCGGGCTGGTTGAAGGCACCCTTTAAGGATATTGGCAAAGACTGCAGCCCAGGCTCGGTTCGATCAGCTGTAGCTTCTAATGACTTCCAGAACAACGTACCGCTGGATGATACCTTGAAACGAGGGAACTGGAGAGGCTCGACAATTTTTTTCAAACACTACTGTAAATCAGTAGAGCAGCCTCGAGGTAGAAATGTTAATGTTCTTAATAATTCCTTTAATGCAGTGTAAGACTGAACATTTGATCTCATTAAAGATCTCAATCTTTACCTAATGTTTATTTATTAGTTATAAGAAAGGGTCAGGACCCTGTTATGTTTAAAATGATAAGGTTTGTAGCTGCAATACATACATGCGCGCGCCGCAACAGCGGGCGCCCCACTGAAGTCTCGCGCGCCAAGCTACCCATATTTATAACGTTTCGTTCGAGCGCTCTCATTGGCCAGCGCGGATCGCGATAGATTCGCGCCCTATACTACGAAATCATTGTAATAGCATTTAAATAGGCAGGCATTTTAGTAAAATATATTCATTCTTACCTCGACTGTGGAGTTTAATTTATCTACACCTATCTGCGCTACAGGTTTAAGAGTCAGTTTATATTTGCTAAATTGTTAAACTATGATGAAGAATAAAGATTTTATGTTTGATAAAGAAGAATTAGTTATAAAACTGTATTAATAGCATTTTATCGTTAAAAGATACGTTTGCTGTGATCGTACAAGACTTGAACTGATTTTGTACTTACTTGTATAACAGCCATTGATTCTAATTTTAATAAAACAGCTTGATTTTGAAGATGAGAACCTAAGGTTTTATTTCTCACCTTTATCACAGTACGCTTAATAGCACCGGCAGATGATAGACACGTCTCCGAAAGGTCAAGCCGAAGGCACAGAACTGAAATATCACCGTTTTCCACCCCGAAGGGAAGAAAACGATTATTTCAGGTCTTGCCGAGGCTTGACCTGAGCTCTGCCGGCTTTCGGAGATAGGTACTGACGAGAGCGCGTTCGAGTTACAATCGCGCGCCTGCCGCCGCCTCTCTCCCCGCGCGGTCGTCGCTGTGCCCGCCCGCACCTCACACTATCATGAATGGACGTAAGTAGCAAGCATGTGTGTACTCTAGGTAAGGTAGGTAATCTCCGAAAGGTCAAGCCTCGGCAAGACCTGAAATAATCGTTATCTTCCCTTCGGGGTGGAAAACGGTGATATTATATGCCTGTGAGTATTCATAAGCTGCTTATTCATGGAGCTCATATAATTGAGCATTTGTCTATAGTGCCAATCGGTTTTTTGTCAGAAGAAGCATCTGAAGCGAGAAACAAAGATTTTCGTAAATTTAGAGAGTCTCACTCGAGAAAAAGTAGTAGTATTAATTGTAATGAAGATGTACTTCATAACCTGCTTCTCACTTCAGATCCTTTTTTGACAACCATTCGACCAAAATTGGATCGTAACGTAAAGAGAAATATGTTTAAAGAAGTTTATGAAATGATAGTCACAGAAGAAAATCAAGTAGAATTTTGTGACGTTATGAATTTAATATCTGATAGCGATTCTGAAGAATCTGAAATAGAATCTGATGATGATATTTTCTGTGACTAACACTTTCTTTTAGACTATTGATTTTTATGATGCTTTATGATGCTGTTCTTCGTTTTGTTTGTTATATTGAATATTTGTTTTACTGTTTTATCATGTCTAAATATTAGTGTCAACCAATTTAAAATTTTGTCCTTACTTTATCATTATGAAATTAGTTATTAGTAAATTGTAGTTAAGTACTTCAATAAATATCTTAGTAATAGAATTGTAGGTATATTTTGATGTTTTTACATATTTTATTATTTGTAATTTATTATTTTTTTAGTAACTAAGCGTGACAATAAAATATTTTTTTGTTTTTCATAAAAAACGACTGCTTTTATTTAATTTAATTTCAGTCAACCATGCGCCTATTTATATGGTTTCCAAAATTGGCACTTATGAGGGTAGGTATGTTAAAAATCGATTCGAGTTCTTATTGTAAACAATAAAAAGGTCTTTTATAAGTAATTAGCTAATTTTCCAAAAAAATAGCTAATCACCTCATTAAAATTTAGGTAATAACAAATTACCAAAAATTAACAAATTACCTCATTAGTAGTATATAATTATTTCCAGAGATTATATTATCGGTGCACCAATGAGTTATGGCCTGACCATATCAGTGAGTCACCACTGAAGTGAGATTCAGAGATAAAATATGTGAAACTTATAAATAAATATGTAGATGATATTGCAAAAATCGGTCTATACTTGTATCTTAAAACGGGCACATTTATCGCACCATGTTTGTTTGAAGAAAATGTGCCAAATATATGTCTTATTACCATATAAAAAAATCAAGTCGAAAGGCGAAGGGAATCTCGAGATACATCAGTTTTTAAGTCACTTCCCATACATTTAAATCACATTTTGCGCTATAGCTCTCGATGTAAGAGTCCAATCAGAAAATGCTAGTAACATTTTTAACAGCTAATAAGAAGACAAATACGATGGCATAACTCGTTTTTCAAAAATTGACATTTGGATATTTAAATATCCTATGTCCCAACGCTTGTATGGCGTCGATCTACTGTGCGGCGGCTGCCTGTCCGATAGCTTATTAAGAACAACCGCTGCGTGCATTACACCAGCAGAACACACAGGCTTATATATAGTACTGTTTGCAGACGGAGCAAGTTACCCTGGGCTCCCTGACCGAGTGGAGACCTCCGACAAAAGAAGAAGCTTTCTTCAACAATGTCGTGCAGATTCTGGATGAAGTATTCCCAGATAACTGGAGAGCTTGGGTTATCAACATACCCTCCTATAATGAACTATTCAGGGAACATATCTCCTCGGATTTAGAGTGCAGGTTACGATTTGCCATTCCAACGATCAGACTGGCAAAGGCCTACAGCACTGAGACTACACTGAGTGAACGTCGCTACAAAAAGATTAAGAGGATTTTATTGACCTGGCCATTGGGTCGAGCTCTAATTTATGCTCCTTTAACAATAGCGGCAAAAGTTCACCCGGTACAGGCTTATAATAAATTCAGCGAAACTGTCAATATGATAAAGGCCTTGCTTATTTCACACCAGGAGGCGTCAGAAATTTTGCAGAAAGAAGCGGACATTGACACATCCTCCAACTCTAACAGCTCCAGAGCTACTAAGCGCAGTCATAGCCCAGAACCTCTGGCTCCTACAAAAGAACCAAGAATTAGTGAATTTATGGCACAACAAAATGAATGCGGACTTTTTGTTGAATTTAGAAGAAAAGTTATGTTAATTACTTTTTTTTTTTTATTAGTTTGTTACAAAATTACATAGATATTTTTACTTTTAAATCATTTTCCTCACCATGCCATTCACCCGCATACTCATATTTACGAACCACTCACAGTACGTCATGTGGCGCCGGCAGAGAATAAACACGTCTCAAAAGTGGGTCTAGCGTAGCTCGGACACCTAAATAACACCGTTTTCCCCCCGAAGTACCCTTCGAAAACGAATATTTAGGTTCCAGCGTAGCTAGACCCACTAAATTATCAGGCCTTGCCGGCCTGAGAATGTACTGAGGAGCGAAGCTATTCGCCCGGCGCGGCACGATGACGTGCGAGCGGACGTGGAGGGGCGCGACGAGCGGGCAGGGGAGGAATCAGTGTTGTCACTTGCGAAAATCCAAGAGTTAATCTCAAAAGTGGGTACCCTTCGAGGGGAAAACGGTGTTATTTTGGTACGTAGACAGTTTGCATCAGGTTTCTTTTTAGTGTACCTACTTTTAAAACTTAACTAGGATAGCATTGATCGCATTAGACTGTTTTCCGACAGATTATTTACTTTAGGAAGGAACTTATTTTTCAAGGTTAAGTTTTGAGAATAAAAACGTGTTGTAAAACTCGGGCACGCCGCTCGGGTGAATTACCTACCAATATTACGTCAATATTAAAATTACTAACGTCCTGACGGAAGGTCGTGGTGGCCTAGTGGATAAAGAACCAACCTCGAGTACGAGTAAGGTCGTGGTGGCCTAGTGGATAAAGAACCAACCTCGAGTATGAGTAAGGTCGTGGTGGCCTAGTGGATAAAGAACCAACTTCGAGTATGAGGGCGTGGGTTCGATTCCAGGTCAGGCAAGTACCAATGCAACTTTTCTAAGTTTGTATGTACTTTCTAAGTATATCTTAGACACCAATGGCTGATAAAAAGGTGAAGGAAAACATCTTGAGGAAACCTGGACTAAAGTCTGAAATCACCAACCCGCATTGAGCAAGCGTGGTGATCAATGCTCAATCCTTCTCCGTGTGAGAGGAGGCCTGTGCCCAGCAGTGGGACGATAAAAAAACAAGGGTGCTGACGGATTTATGAAACATAAAATGTATTCCGATACCTACGATAAATATCAATGGCTAACAGGCCGTTGTAAATTAAATACTAAATATATATTGTTTCTAGTTTTTCTCAGATTCTAGTAGTTAGGTATAGATAATAAAGTTATTAATAATCTGCCGAATTCCTCGAGAAAACATGTTCAAACTATTAGTCCCTCAGTCAGTGCTGGTGACTGAGAAATTACCTCCATTACCTCTCCCCCCCGTCCCTGAGTACTGCCCCCCCCCCAGTTTTTTTTTTTTTCAGAAATTGCATGTTGAGATCATACCCAATGCAAAAATTGCAGGGATTTTATTATAATAAATAAATTTATTTGAAAATAGCACGCTTTGCGAGGATGAGTAATAAGCACTATTAATCATTATACAGGCATATCTCGTGCAACAGTCTATAATATCCTCAAAGAGTATATAGAAGGTCGCCTGCAATCACCTCCTCGCCAACGGAAATACTCAAAATATGATGATATAATATTAAGTGGAATACGAAGGAAAATTCATTATTTTTTCTTTGATAATGAATTACCGACATTGGATAAGATTCTGGAAGCCTTGAATAGTGATGAGTTTCTACCCGATTTTAAAAGAAGCACTTTATATAATTTAATCAAGAACAAATTAAAATTTACATATATTAAAAGAAGAAGAAAAAGTGCCCTAATCGACAGACAGGAGAGCGTATTATGGAGGGTGAAATATCTCCATGAAACTAAGAGATTAAGGAATGAAGGAAAAAAATAATATTATTTAGATGAAACTTGGCTAAATGAAGGTATAGTGCTGCTAATATTTGTGAAGTCTGGAAGAAGGGGGTTTTACATAACTCGGTAAATAGCTAACCGTATTTCTCAGTAAATATGAGATATGACATAATCATTGGCAATCTATAGAAAAAAAAACCTGCCACTGTGATTGACGTGATCGATAACTGCGATGAGCAGTTTTTTCCTACAATAAAAAAGCTTCTTACTTTAGCTACACTGCCAGTGTCTACTGCAACCCCTGAAAGGTCGTTCTCCACCTTGAAAAGATTAAAAACTTATCTGAGAAACAAAATGGGCGATGAAAGACTTACTGGTTTGGCTTTAATGGAGTTAGCAAAAAAACGTAAAAGACTAAATTTATTACTTTAAAGTTTCACTTTTTGTCATTTACTTTTTAATAAATATTGCAAAAATACATTACATAAAACGTTTTATTTGAAGACACCTACTTAGATTAATTATTTATTTATAGTACATACATAGACTACCCGCGAGGCCGCGACTATAGGGTCGATTTCAAATTTGGGGCCAAAAGCATATAATTTCATTTATTTCTCATGATGTAGAATTTATCGTAACTAAAATTATTTTAAATCATGTAGTCTTATGAGACGTCCAAATGCCAGTTACAACGAATCTTTTATGATTGTAAATTAAAAAGACATATCTAAAACTAGTACCTATTTCTCATTAGTAGTAGTAATGCTCCAAAGTCTTATTTTTTCTAAATCTCTCTAAAAAACGAAATAACGCGTCGAGGAAATTTAAATTTTACTGTGGTATTTTTCTGTATACACTTTAAAGATGAATAATTAGATATTAAAACGAATGCTGGGTATAAAAAAATGTGTTTTTTTTTAGCTTTCTAAAACTGTTGGTTTTTAAAGTATCATTTGTGTGACCGTATTAAAATGCATCAGTAAATAGAATTCGTCCCTGATTTACCCTGCCCTTTACCCCGCGCGCGTCCCGTGTGCTCAGTCGTGACCGACCGCACAGAGTACATTGTATATACTGAGATAGAGACGTCACTCGAACATTTTATAGCGCCCTCTGGCAATAAGTAAGAACAACTTTCCATCAAGATATATACGTATAACTACACCTTCAAATCTACAGTAGGCTTTGTATTGTTTTCATTCCTTGTAGCAATATTTCCTTTTAGTAGTAGATTTCTAAAAATAAAACAAAAGATATAAAATATGAATCCTTTATTTAATTCTTTTTTTACAATAATTGTAGGCCAACTCCTGAACCTTATCTTTTACGTCGTAATCTTTTCGTGACCCTATTAGCAATTTATTGGTGTCTTTACACCAGTTATAAATAAAAAGATTTGTGCATGTATCTTCAATTTTTGAAATTAATTGCACTTTGTGTTGGTTGCAGCGAATAAAACTATAATCTAAAATAACTGAAAATATTGTTTTCATATACTGTCGTATGTTTTTCTTTTACAATCTTTTTTAATATATCAGTGACAATATCTTGTATATTTGAAAAGCATGTCATTAGTGAGATGGACGGATACGTAAGGCTTGTTTTATTTTTTAAATATTCCCTATAATTAATGGAAGTATTTTCTTTATTTTCATTATAAAATGATTTTTTGCACTTTTCGCATTTTCTTATTTTTAATTTACGCAATACGTATCCTGTCACATACTCCAATTGTGCCTTTATTTTTGGATCTTGTCTTTTAATTTCTAGATCTACAAAGATATTGTCACTGTTGACATCATCAAAATCAACCTCCGTTGTATAACTTGACGTCTCAGGTTTCTTAAAAAAGAGGTTTTTTAGAGATTTAAAATTTAAACATTTGTCAACTTCACAGTTGGACCCCGGCGAATGCGTATTGCTAAAATTATTAATAAGTAAGGAAGCATAGGCTGCTTCGAAGCCAACGCACGATGGCGAAGTATTCCGATATCCATGGCTTCGAATGCAGCCAAAAATTTTCTAGGGGTCCTGGTTGAAATGTCTCATCCATAGAGACGTCAAGTTATACTGCTTGGCTAAAACATCGACAAGATATTCAATATTTTCAATTGTCTGCAACCAATTTACAATTGAGGGTACAGTACCAGATTTACGATTACCGCAAAATTTCATGGATTTAAGAATTTTTTTTGAATTTGCCCACACCGCTTTGTGGGTTGAATATGGAGTTACTGGTCCAAGCAACGGTTTTCCGGCCCTTTTTTTTGAATTGTCGTAGCTCCCGTTGACGGAGTCAAATAGCTCGTCGAAAAATAAAAGCAAATCTGCTGTTTCTTGACATTCTGCAGGTAGAATTCCCATATCTGAAAAAGCAAGATAAATTTATTAACATCGACTTCACTTGAAAGTTTACATTCAATTTGTTAAATTATGTATAATCACACCACATCACGTCACACTAATATATAAATGCGAAAGTTTGTGAGTGTATATGTGTGTATGTTTGTTACCCCTTCACACCCAAATGGCTGAACGGATTTTGATGAAACTTAGCAGTAACATAGCCTATGCATCAGAATAACACAAAGGCAACTTTTTATCCGGGTACGGGAAGTAGTTTCCTCAGGAAGCGGGTGAAACCGCTGACGGAAGCTAGTTAATAATATTTACAAATTATCTATCTATAACTGGAATAGAGGAAGACCAAATAATCGTCGGATGGTTTGCGAGGTGCCTGTTGGGATGACAATAGAGAAGTATCAATTGGGATGAGCAGGAGAATGATGAAAGTTATCCATAACTATTTGGACTGGACTGTGTGAATCCAAATGACAATATTTTCGTAAACAACTTAAACAAGGTAATTAATTTGTTTGGTTTGGTCAGAATTTCAGTTCTGCTAGGGCAGAGGGGTGGTTTGTAAAAGTTACCATGGCCCTGGCACACAAAGGGCTCCAGGAGGAACAAAGTGGGTTGAGTAGTCAGTAAAAGTATGACACTCCACTGACCCTCGCACATTTCTTGAAAAGGTGGATTGTAAAAACATTTCTTAAATTATTTACAGTTTAAAGTTTATCAAGTAGGAATCACAGAGTATTGCTTTAAATAAAACAATTTGAAATGTCAATGTTATTTTTACTCCCTACCTGCAAGGTATCCCATATTTGCTGCAACAGAGCGACTGAAGACCTGTGTTGCACATTTGACTTTCATTTTCGATATTTTGTTGGGAATTATGTGCCTATCGGTCAATTTAGGCATCAGCCTTATCCCCTTGTATGAAGGATTTTCCTTATAAAGGTCTTGGACATGATCCCATTTGGCTGTCTTTTCTTGACCATCCATTTGATACACCAAATTTTTTGTCAGTAAGTTATTTCTAATTCCCTTAATTAGGTGAGGAGGATCATACAGTGGTATTATTTCTGCTCCATCTACCTCAAATGTTTTATTTTTTTGAATTTTTCCTTGTCGCAACTGATTTTCTTTTGTATCTTTCACGAGCCAATTAATGGCACTTACATTTGTGGCACCTTGATCACAAACAGTTGCTATTACTTTTAGCCCAATGGCATGTAATTTCCTTATTAAATTTTTATTTGTGAAGCCAATTCTAATGCTGGTGTGGTGCTTGCACAAAATGTGTATGACACTGGCTGTTTATAATTTTTGTACGCCTCTCACCATAAATACTAGAGCGTGGTCTGCAATTTTGTCATTGACGGTAGTGCCATTATTTACAAAACCACTCACTTGATCTGTTCTTCTATTATAATCGAAATGTGGAGTTAGGGCAACTTCGTCAAAAAGCAAAATACATAACTTTTCAGATTCTTTCATTTTTTTCACTTTTTTTTCTAATTCTTCAAATAAGTTTTCATTAATTCCGGGGTGCAATGAAGCCCGTGAGATCATCCTGGTAAGTGTTAGTGGGAAGGCAGTACAAAAACTTTCTTAGCCAGCGATATGCTCTGGGCCCCTGTTTATACAGGGATAAGGCCATCACTTTTTCGTCCTTATTAAATCGGCAACCTAATTTATGCTTCCCTGACTCTCGAAATTGTAGCATGGTGAAAATATTTGCTGCTGGTGAAAATTTGCTAAGTGCTTTCTTAAATGTTGCATTTTCTGACAATTTTAATGCTTTCTTCAATCTTGTCATTGCAGAATCCTTTTGTCCTTGTAATTTTTTTATTTTACTTTTTAGCATAATTGTCTCTGTGTCAAAACTGAAAATATTTCTTTTGACACCTTGTTTTCCTGAAAATACGAATTATGACTTTAGTTCTGGATAGCTCAGTTATAATAGTATGATGAGTCTGAAAATGAAGCAACACTATCATTCATTTCATTACTATAACTGCTATCTTTTGGCTTTTCAATGTCATTATTGATTACAAGGAAGAGTGGAAACATTTCCCCACACTAGGAATTTTTCCTGTATTGTGGGTGTATATATGTAACTGTATACATATATAATAATATAATAGGGTGGTCCACAAATGTATGGCGAAAAAAAAAATTTCAGGTAGAACTTTCGCCACCCCATTATTTTGTTACACATATCTATACTATTATCCATTTTAAATTTCAGCCCCCTATCTTATGTTAAAGACTTAAGCTCATCGACTTTAAAGTAAACTAATTTTATGAAAAAAAAAATTAATATGGGAAAGTCAGAATTTAAATGAAACATTTTTTTTTATTAACTTCTTTTATTAAAAAATAGTATTTAAATATTGCAAATCCAAAAAAACAAAGTAGGTCATGAAACAATTAGATGCAAAAAAGTTATTTTTTCTTAATCTAAAATTATGTGTACTATGTCTTTTTGGATGTCTCTATAGAAATTATTTTTGTGTTTTGTTCCACTACGTGGAGTATAAATTGCTAATCTTCCTCAAAAAAATAAAAAAAAAGTCAAAATCAGGCATTTCTTAGAAAAAATTAAAAATAAAACTTGATTGAGCACCCCCTTCCACTAAAGATAGATTGCTGTAATTTTACTAGGTTAATACTATAGATACGTGTAACAAATTTACGGGGTGGCTATATTGAAAAAATAAAAATGAAAATTTTGGACCACCCTAATGTATACTGTAAAACCCCGATCTACAGTAAATCCTAAGATTAACCAGTAAAACCTAAGATTTACCAACTCTCAGTGGTAAAAGTCCGTAAAGTTTTCGTACTTTTACCACTAAGGGTTAGTAAATCTTAGGTTTTACTGGTTAATCTTAGGATTTACCGTAGATCGGGGTTTTACAGTAACATAAATATACTCAAACACTGCACGAACCGACTTTTGCGAAAAAATGTAATCAGTATGCTACATGTAACAATGAATTGAATAAAAAAGGTACCTTTGGATGTAGGTGGGGCAGGTTGCTCAAATATTGATGGAGCCGGCTGATTTGGAGGTAGAACAGTTGGCTGCAGCACCTGTTCACATCTCTGACCCGAAAACATGGTTTCCCTTGTCATGTTAGTTACATCTTGTAAGGGCAATGATGAGTGGATACCTAAAATAGAATACAGTTCAGTTAAACGAAAGTTCAGTAAATTATTATTTAGTCAAATTAATATTTTAATATGGATTTCGTTTTCGGATAGAATTGCCAAAATGGCAGAATCACAATCAGTTTAACTCTAGATCAGTTTGAAATAAAAAATTAATCTAAGTTGGTTGGATCAAATTGTGGATAAATCCAGACTCGATCTAAGCCTGGTAAATCTAAAATGGCTTGAACAAAAGCCGTTATCTCCATATTTCTTTGTCTAATATTTCCTTAATAACAATCATATCTATTGGTAGTTTTACTATAAAATTTTCATTAAAAATAGTTTCTTTTCTTACACTAAAAGAGTATATATTACACTATGCTAGAAGGTTTTTATCATTTTATGAAAAAGAGTTCAAAATGGATTTATCGGTTTTTGATTAGTTCTCCTCAATTCTAGTAGTACCTTTAGATGTTGATGGGGTAGGTTGCTCAACAATTGATGGAGCAGGCTGAACAGGCAAAGATGAGTGAACACCTGAAATAGAATAGAGTATGTTTTTTAATAAATGTCATGATTGTTTAAGGTGATGATCATCTGATAATTGTTAAAATTACTGGTAGACACTCTAATATGGCCATTTAAATTTTTATATGAGAAGCTATTTGTGGTGTAAGTTCATATGGTTTCAGTCTTGTAAGTGTGGGGCCAGTTCATATGCACTAAAACTGCTTGAACAACTAAAAAACTGAGAGAAGAGTCACAAGTTCAATTCTGCTAACAGTAGGTATATTTAGAAATAGTTATTGCATACATTTATTGTCATACCTGATAAAAACAATGATGGAATTGCATTTTTGCTAAGTCTTTTGCTCGCAGTATAAAATTTTGGGTTAAAATGTGAGTGGCAAATTCTTCCATTTTTAAAGATAGACTTGGGATCCATCATTAAAACATTTCCACCAATTGCAAAAATCCAAGAATTAAATCTATCCAACTCTTTTTCTGGATCAGGGAACTTATGCAAGGTAGTATCTGGACCTGAAAAATTACCAAATATTATTTCTTGACCCAACTATCGATTTAATAGAAAAAAGACCTTAATTCAATAAAAAAAAAACACAAAGCACACATTTGATGTAGGTTGCACAGGTAATGGTCAGCTTAATGAAAAAAAAAGGAATTTCTGATTTTAAATGCAACATACAAGTTATCTTTTCTAAATTATTCCATGTAACTTTTTTATGGTTTTACTTGTGCTATGAGACATTCTCAACGTCTTACAAAATTTCATGTTCTAGATCAATGGGAAGTACCTTTTGGTTCAACTTATAGTCGTTTATCCTGAAGGTGAACACTACTAATTTCATACTTTATTAAAACCAATAAATCTAGCAAAATTAAAAGAAAATACCCATTCAAATTTTGGTTTTTAGTTTATTACATAAACTCCGATAGTTTTAAACAATACACAGATAATTTTTATCCAGTGGCTAAGATTTAATTGTTATTAACATTCTATGCACTTTTCACAAATTTAGATTTATATTAGGGAAACATCACTCTTCGAAAAGAGGCAAGACAGTAAGTTTGACTTCTAATTAAACCAAACCCGTACCGGTACCACCCTTGCAACTATCTATCAGCAATATAAAATTATTATACCTCATAATTTGTACTTACGTGTATTTTTGCAGTTCCGCACACAACACTTGCTCGCGTTCATGTTTATTAACAACACAAACAGTTTACCAAAGTAGTACAAAGTCCAGATTTTCATGCAAGGGTCGTTCAGAGAAAGCGATATCCAAAACTTTTCCAGGTCTACGTTTAAAAGCAGTATCGTCAGTGTCCTTACAAGCCAAGTCGTCAAGAAAAATCCACAAAATACTCGGAGCGCATCCATTCACTCGAAAAGAGAAAAACGGAATATTTTGTTTGAAAACAAACTGACATTTACTTGCGTTGCGTTCCTTTTCACAAGCTTTTATTTAGTTTTTCCCTCATTTAAAGCAGCTCCAAAAATTAATATATTTGCATTTGTGGATAATTTTATCCATTTAAATAAACGTATTATGATAATAAAATGTATTTGAAGGGTGTGAACTCATAATATAATTTAATTTATCAAAAAAATATTTTGATTATTTAAGAATATCTGAGTGAAACGAAACTTATCTTTGGGCTGAACCTATGAATATTTTGAGAAAAGCTCCATCTATCGTTAAGTAAGACAAACTTTTGATATTACTATACGGGTAAATTGAAAATCTATTAAACCAAATGTGTACCTATAAAAGCAGGAGCCTACTGAAATTGGTCGGCTATGATTCGGTCACTTTTGTTCTAAGTTATAGCACCGTGACCGACCGCGCGTGCTCGTCAGTTGTGTGTGGCGTTATTTTAAGAGAAATTCCAAATTTCAGGTAAGATTTTGACTTTGGTAACAAATTTATATCATTAGTGTTTTGTCACATATTGTGCAAAGTTAAATGTGTTTTTTGTTTTTGATTTGGCTGTTTAACAAACCATTGAGAGCATATTTTGTTTCCAATGTAGGTACGGTATATTCTCTAGAACGTTCTATTTACGAAATAAATTCGAATTACTTCCAAAAATCTCATTCGTGTCACTCTCATTTGTGTCGATTCACGAGTCACACGAATTATATGGAAAGTCACACTAATGATTTTTTTTGTTTACTTTTAGATTAAAGGGCTTATTACACTTGACTAAATTCAGTCATCTAAATGATTCAGTCACTAAATTCAGTCAAATGTAATCGCATTTAGGAAGGTAGTTTTCATTAAATCATTTAGAAACCTAATTAGACAAACCTATTTAGACGACTGAATTTAGTCAAATGTAATAAGCACTTAAGTATTAAATAATGGCGAAACCAAAAAAAACAAAAAAGTGAGGAAGAATTAAAGAGGCGTAGAATAGCTAGAAGACAAAAATATCAAACTATTAAAAACAATCCTGAGTTATATGCCGCTGAGCAAGAAAAAAAAAAGACAATATTACTTAAAAGCGAAGGAGAATAAAAAAATTAAAAGTATTAACGAAATGAGTCCACGCGAGCAAAGAATTCAAAGACGAAAATGGAAAGAGAGTGCCAAAAAGTTTTATAGAAAGAAAGTAAGCCAAAGAATTATAGAGAACGTTGCAGTAACTGAAGAAAGTTGTGATATTGAAAATGTTAACATGAATACAGATCCTTTAAGTTGCCTAAAGATATTGCCACTTTCAAGGGGACTATGACAGTTCATCAGGTATATTTTATACAACAAATAAACATTAAAAAATATACTGATGTTACCATATACAATGTAATAATAATACATATATTTTTCTTTCAGGTCGTTTGGGCAGCCGATTCTGCTTATCTAGAATTTAGAAAACAGAGCTGTTTCGAATGTATAAGTGTCGCTTGTAAACATGGCAAACATATAAGATTTTTCAAGATATACAAGCTGTTGTTTTGCATCCGTGCCATAGATCAGGAGGTTGACATTAAATACGTAAATAATCGATTTAAATTACGGTAGATGGGATAAACCTAATATGCGCTGCTTTTTTCGATGTTGTAATTTTATGGCATTTCAGAATTCAGCCCACGGTTCAACACAAATCATAACAGAATTGCCCCGCGGCCACAGTGTGTGCGTGATGGCAGCTATGTGTGCGTAGACAGAGAAAACTACTCTGTCTACGTGTGTGCGTGAGTGTCGATGTGCGAGTGTCTTATCTACGACAGGACAGAGCGCGCGCGCGAGCGAGCGAGACCGAGTGATACGCGATAGCAGTCGTTTTACCTAAATTTGTTTCGAAAATCACCTAGGTACATTATTGTCATTGTCATTAACTTCGCTTTACTTTATCACATAGCGTTAGCGCACAAAATAAACAGTCCTTTAACGTGTTCTGGGGGAGTGTTCACCTGCTTAGTACCTAATAGGAAGTAGACTCCAGTAATTCTTTGTGTAGGTACCTAGGTACACTGTTTTGTTTTGTTTGCTAACAAAGTACTAACACCTTATTATTATGCTTTATTTTTACTAACAACTCTACTAACGTTTTATTTATTTGTAAAAGCTATGGACAAAATGTCTGAAATAAAGATAATTTAATTAATTTATTGACTCATTTTGAGCATAAATGGAACACGGAAATCTTACAAATCACAGTAATACTAGTGCTAGAAAGGAAGTTCACTGACCCGTTAACAGCTGATTGATAACATGATTGTTTTGCCTTTATCTTTCAGCATAAAGCTTTCGTAAGTTAAGTAAGATAACTTCGTAAAGTTCACTGACCCGTTAACAGCTGATTGATAACATGATTGTTTTGCCTTTATCTTTCAGCATAAAGCTTTCGTAAGTTAAGTAAGATAACTTCGTAAAGTTCACTGACCCGTTAACAGCTGATTGATAACATGATTGTTTTGCCTTTATCTTTCAGCATAAAGCTTTCGTAAGTTAAGTAAGATAACTTCGTAAAGTTCACTGACCCGTTAACAGCTGATTGAAAACATGATTGTTTTGCCTTTATCTTTCAGCATAAAGCTTTCGTAAGTTAAGTAAGATAACTTCGTAAAGTTCACTGACCCGTTAACAGCTGATTGATAACATGATTGTTTTGCCTTTATCTTTCAGCATAAAGCTTTCGTAAGTTAAGTAAAATAACTTCGTAAAGTTCACTGACCCGTTAACAGCTGATTGATAACATGATTGTTTTTTTACCTTTATCTTTCAGCATAGTTTTCGCAGTAATTTTGTTTTTATGTTTTGGTTAAATTGGTTGATTTTAAATTTTCCTTCCTACTTAACGGGCTTAGGACCGGCAATAATACCTACCTTAGCTGGTGTACCGATCTACCAAGTTTGATAACATGTTTGTCTACGTTAAATGGAAATGGAAAGATGTGTTAGTTAAGTGTAGGTACGAGGTGATATTTTCGTAGGTATTATTGGCGTAGTTAAAAATTTTAAATCAACTTATTTACACCATTAAATTGATTGAGCTTAAACTACGTAGGTATTTACAAAATGTACAATAAATAAATTACCTCCTTATGTTACCCGGAGGTATTGTTCGAAGTTGCCACCTTCACACTCTTGGCACAATCGAGCACGACGTAGCTGGTTATCCTTCAGCTTACGTAACACAACCACATTCGTTTTTAAAGTGTCGAAAGCACTAATGATCCTATCACGTAAGTCTGACACATTTGCTACTTCCTCCGCGTACACTAACCGCTTAACGTCTCCCCACAAATAAAAGTCCAGAGGCGTCAGGTCCGGAGAACGCGGAGGCCAGGCCACAGGTCCTCCACGACCAATCCAGTGGTCACCAAACCTTTCGGTCAAGTACTCGCGTACTTGCCGACCATAGTGAGGGGGAGCACCGTCCTGCTGGTAGAATAAGTTGCGATGCAGTGCCACGGGAATTTCCTCCAACATCTCCTCCACAAAGTGACGCAACAGCTCCAGATATGTGGCACTGTTGAGGTGCCCATTGATGAAGAACGGTCCTATTATGTGTTCACCAATGATGCCAGCCCACACATTTAACGCAAACCGTACTTGGAACGCGTGTCGTTTGGTTACGTGCGGATTATGGTCGCGGTGAGCCCACCAATGCTCGTTATGAACATTAAAAACGCCAACTCGAGTAAATAAACACTCGTCCGTCCACAGGATGTTGGCGTCTTGGTGTTCTACTAACCAGCGACAAAATGTTAACCGCGCTTCATAATCCCCCGAGTGCAGATCTTGTGCCTTGCGGTAGTGGAACGGGTGTAGCTGCTCGTTCTTCAATAGGCGCCACACTGTGGTGTGGTGCACTCCAAACCGCCTACCAGCATCCCGCGTGCTCGCCCGCGGTTCCCGCTGGAAGTACTCCAGGATGTCTTCCTGCAAGGCGACAGGCAGGCCTTCGCTTCCGCGACCTTGAGCGTGCCGGGGAACTTCAAATTGGCGATGATCCCGCAGTCTCTGCGTAGCAGCCAGCGTAGCAGCCAGCATAATCCTCCGTGATGGGGGTTCCCGGTCGGGAAACATTTCCCGGAACATTCTTATTGCTTCACGCACATTATTGTTACTGATGGCGTACAGGCGGACCATCTCCACCAGCTCGATGTTAGTGTAGTATTCCGTCATCGCGCACTTAGTACCTACACTTCGCGGAACTCAAAGCGCACGTACGCAGCGGCGGCGGCGACATCAAACACACTGCTTGCCGTCGGCGCTTGTTTGGTCCGGCCGGCTTCAAGGGCACGCGGGGAGCGGCTAGGCGAGTGTGTGGGAGTACTCGCACTGTGATTGGGTGAATTTGGGTAGGCTGGATGATCTACGATTTTTATTGAACGATCGTTGCGAATGCCTTGTGCATGTATCGATTGCGTTTGTGTGAGTGCGCAGCGCGGTTCTAAGGCTAGTAACTCACGCGCCGAATTGAAATACGGCTGGGTTACACTGACGGATATACGTAAATAAGATTAAAATAAGAAAAAATTACATATCCATTTTTTTGTTGATTTGGGTCGAGAATCATTAGCATAATTACGTCCTTGACTATGGCACGCATGCAAATCAACAGCTTGTATAATACTCCAATTGGATCTACAATGGAAAATGTAAAGGTCATCCCGGAAAAGAAAAGAATTAAGGTACTTAGTGATGTTACCATTCGCTATGCTAATACCGATGATCCAATGTTACATGACAGCACGCCATCAACTTCAAGTCTCCGCAGTGTTCGACACTCCTGGGCTAATAAATGTTTTATAAATAATTATACAAAAGCGACAGATCATGAAAAAGAATTCCTTGATTTTTTAAAGAAATGTGAAGATGATGATGACGATCCCTTATCAGATTTATTAATTGAGAAGGTATTAATAATATGGATATTGTTATTGTACCCTTTTTAAAACCAGATGAGATACCTGAGGCTTTTGAAATACTAAAAGAAAAAGTATTACCCAAGGATGCAAGGAAAGTCATTGATTGGTTTTCCAAATACTATGTCAATGGTACTTATAAGAAAGGGACTACTCAAAACCTCGTATCATTAAAGACAAACTTGCACAAAGTGCCTCCATTGTTTCCGCCTGACATCTGGAAGCTTACTCTCGAGTTCAATTCCGATCGGTCGACATTGGAATTTTGACGTTTTGTACCCTTGAGTTCGATGCTAGCCCCATATTGGATTGAAATTGCGTGTTCATTTTGGGGAACTAATTGGGATCGGATTGGGTGCTAAACGCTACTCTTGAGTGTATTTTGACAGCTGCGTATTGCGCCAATATTAAGGTGGGATTGATTGTTTATTGTGATTTTTCCAATTACAAAAGTGTAACTTTTTAGAAATTGTTTTGCGTTTTATGTGGTTTTAAAGGTATTCAATAAGTTAGTTTTGTGATTGTCAGTGTGTAATATGGCACGATTAGTGGTAATGCACAGTATTTTGCTAAGTTCCCACAAAAAACAATTAAAACGAAGACGAGATGAGCGTCGGATGATGCGTTATATGGACAAAGCGTTTTCGATGAAGGAAAACGAGTTTAAAGCTAATTATAGAGTGAGCAGGGATTTGTTCGAGGAAATATTTAAAAACCTAAAGCCCTTTATGCAATCCCCTAAGAGAAGAAGTGACATATTATGGTGCTCCCACATTGCCGTTAGAAAATGTTTAATAACGTTAGTAAACATTTATTAGCAAACAATCACAAATACATTTTCATGTTAGAAAATGTTTAGTAATGTTAGTAAACATTTTATAACAAAACAAATTATAACAAAATAAAACATGTGTTATCTTTTGTTTGTAAACATTTTATAAGGGTGATGGCGGGATAGGCGGTGCAGTGCGGTGGGGGTTAGAGTACGCAGGTCGCTGCGCGTGGTGTCTCGCTTGTCAGTCCCTTTGTGTCAGCGTGCATCGCTGTGCGTCAGGGGCGTAGCTACCGCCGTATTTGCCGTATCAATTATACGGGGCCCCCGGGCCACGGGGGCCCCCAAAGTGTGTGAGGAAAAAGAATAAAAACTTTCTAATTTATTTTATTTTACAAATGACAAAATTCTATAAAGTAATTCCTTTTTTTCCCGCCTTAAGCGTGCGTTCAAAAGTTGGCAACACTACATCGTTATGGCGGGCTGCGGGACTTCCCCGTTTTACTTACTTCATCTTCAACTCAGCGGGGAATCCCCGGGAATCCTTTATCGATATCGCGATGTACGTGTACGTTGTTGTACTTTGCATTAGATGTTAAACCACGGAGTACAGTGCACTGTTTATTTACGCGCTTTATATAAATGTGCATTACATTGTAATTCAGTACAAACAATATTGTTCTTCTGGTTTAGCAGTATTAGTAGCGACTTGTAAAAGAAATGAGTGAAAGGAAAAGAGATTATCCCAGCGGCGCTGAGAAAAGAAAAATTAAACAGAAAAGGGACGAGGTTATAAAAAAAGTGCCCAAAATTTCTTCATTTTTTCAGAGACAAGATACTGTGAGTGATTAAGATTGGAAAGGTAAGTACTACACTACTACCCAACCCATTTATTAGGAGCCCGTAGTGATAAACAAGGAAATATTTTAATTTCGGTCTGTCCATCTGTCTGTCACGTTGTTTATTTATATATAATTCTTTTTAGTTTAGTATCAAAGCATTCGTATTTATTTTTTAACAATTACTCGTTTATTTTTAGATTCTTCTGAAGCATGTTCTTCGTCACATATCCATCCGGAAATAGAAGAAAGCCAAGCACATACTTTATCGGATGTCCATCCAGAAAGCGAGGAACCCCAAGTCAACGATTCTGATATATCTGCAGATAATGCAGATTGTAATATAATTTCATCAGATAGAGGAAATTTTGGTGACAATTTAACTGAATGCGAACGAAAAATATTTTTTAAATTGGGTCCATTTAAACCACAAGGACCATTTCCAAAAGTTTCAGAAAATAACCGACCTTTTTCGGCTTATTCATATTTCAATCAGGCAGGCATAAAAATTATAAGACCACGGTTATGTTATTCTAACGTTTTAAACAAACCGTACTGTCACTTCTGTTGGTTATTAGCAGATCGTCAAAACAAATCGTACTCCTCTGCTTGGGTTAACGGTGTTTCGGTTAGAAGCAATTTCACACAAACTATTCTTGACCATGAAAAATCACAGCAGCATATTAGTGCCTCACTCTCTTATAATAATTGGTTGCAAGGAAATACCATCGATACTCTATTGAAAAGTGAAATCGATAGTAAAATTACATTCTGGAGAGATGTACTGCATCGTATAATTAATGTTATAATTACTTTAGTATCTTGTAATCTACCTTTGAGGGGGCATGATTCTGATTCTGGCAATTTTATGGCAATTTCACGCTATCTAACTATGATGCAACTTTAAAAGAACTTCTTCTAAAACCGAAAGGTGAAATAAATTATTTAAGCCCTACGATTCAAAACGAAATTATTAGTTTGCTTGGTACTAACGTTAGGAACAGTATTATCTCAGAAATTAAAAAAGCTCCATTTCTGACAATAATTCTGGATACAACACAAGACTTTTCAAAAATTGACCAACTATCTGTAGTTTTTCGATATATCTCGGTTACAGAAAATGATGATAATGTGCCTAAAGAAATAAAAATCTGTGAGTCCTTTTTAGGATTCATAGCAGTAACCGATTGCAGTGCTGCAGGTCTGAAAACTGTCATTTTAAATTTGACTAAAGAATATGGAATTGATTTGACTAAATGTAAAGGACAGGGATACGATGGAGCAAATGTTATGTCGGGTGTGTATGGAGGATTACAAACCCTTATAAAAGAGCATGCTCCAAATGCCGATTATGTTCATTGTGCTGCGCACGCTTTAAACTTGGTTTTGAACGATGCTGCGAGACATGTTCGTGAAGTATCGACATTTTTCGATAATTTAGAAATAATATATACTTTTTTTGCCAATAGTATAAAACGCTGGGCTATGCTAAGTGACGATTCATCTGAGAAATATTTCAAAATCAAAATCAAAATCAAAAGTCATTTATTCAAACTTGGCTGCAAAACAGCACTTTTCGAACGTCAAAAAATAAATTTACAAAAGACAGCCCCCAAAACGCCCACCCTTCACCACTTCCTATGTGTTTTTGCTGGGAAGAAGAAGTGGCGCAACAAACTCCCCAGCAACACATGTCTGTCTGTTAGGTTAGAAGAACCTTAAACATTGTTTGATATGTACATTTGTATACAATTTAATTTGTATATTACATTAGAGGACAGTACAGTAAAATAATTTATACACCACATGCTAGCTAGCACTCACCCTACATACCTTTACTAACTCAAGCATTGAATATGTTTGATGAAAAGAAAATTATAGCCTCCAATTATTTACACTAAAGGCTCGAGCAGACCGGATGCGTATGCGTAACCACGCGCGTAGTCACGCGCGTAGTTACGGCGTAACCATGAGTTGTAATGTATGGAAATGTATGAGACAGGCCACACCGCTTGCGTAACGTAGACACGCGCGTCGTTACGCATACGCATCCGGTCTGCTCGAGCCTTTAATAGTATATCAGGGAGTGCCCACCTACATGTGCTATTCTTTTGTAAACTAGTAAATTAGTAAATTAGACCGCTCAGCCAGAACATATGTAAAATAAAAAGAGTTTACAAATAAAAACAAAAAAAAACTTATATATAGTCAGTAAGACGACCTGGCACCACAAGCAGCACCCGTTCACGAGCATAACGCGAGGATCAGCCATCGCCCCCCTCGCACATTTTTGAGGGAGGGAGGCAACCCGACCGCCGACGCTACCGCAAGCAGTGCCGTCTAAGGGAGCATGACGTACTCACTGCTACACAACTCAATATCAAGATCTAGACACACGGCAGTGTGTCCGCCAAGTTCGAGCAAAAAAAGCGACACACCGGCCGTGGGTTATATTACACGAACCATTTCGGGCCAAATTCGACCCCCCTGTAACTCAAAATCTATTTTATTTACGCATACCAAATTTCTAGTATCTGTTGAGACCCCCTCACTTATCTAAAATACAAAATTTCATTAATATACCTATTGTAGGTCTTGAGATATTGACGTCAGAAAATCGCTATTTTTACTATACACTCACTGACTGACTGACTGACTGACTGACTGACTCACTCATCAAAAACCTAGACCACTTCCAGTGGTCGTATTGACTTGAAATTTGGCATGGAGGTAGGTCTTTATGTCAAGGTAAAGGGAAAAATCTGAAAATGGCCAAGTGTGAGTCGGTTTCAAAATAATGAAGGTGTTTTATACCCGGTGTAAATTTATATCCCTAAGGAACTAAAACGAAATAAATTTATCTATATTTATATAATATATCTTCGAATGGTCGTACCGATCTGAAATTCGTTACAAAGGTTTGTATTAAGTCAAAGTAAAGTAAAAATCTGATCTGAAAACGACCAAGTGTGCATCAGTTTCGAAAATAACGAATGTGTAACTTTGATCCACGAACATAATATATGATAACATGTCATGTCAGTCAGTTGGTAAATCTAGTCCATTTAGTTAATCTAGTTCATTTCTTTGTAAGAAGCATAAATCTGAAAGATAGTATAAATGAGACATTTCCTTAACTAATTTAATCATAAGAAAAAAATACAATAATCAACCTTACAAAAATAAATGAAATCCCACCCAAAACAATAATGTGAAAGACTGCCAAGTTCGATAATATGGAAATGCTTCGCCTATAAAATAAGTGAGATCTGAATAAGTACCAAGTTCCATAGTTACATATACCTCAGTTCAAAATAGTTACTTTTTAATGATGTTACTTGGCAAGTTTTAATAGAAAATTAAATACTTGATTCATTGCGTTTAGTAGGTTTATAACAAGGTGTGTGAAAACTTGCCAAGTAGCATCATTAAAAAGTAACTATTTTGAACTGAGGTATATGTAACTATGGAACTTGGTACTTATTCAGATCTCACTTATTTTATAGGCGAAGCATTTCCATATTATCGAACTTGGCAGTCTTTCACATTATTGTTTTGGGTGGGATTAAATTATCAGTTCCCGCTAAGTAGTATTTTTTACTAAAATCCAAAACAGAAAATTAATACAAAGAATGTATCTTGTCAATAATGTAAAAACATTAAAAAAATAATAATTAAATAATAAATAAAAATAAAATAAATGTCATTGAGTCAAGAAATTGAATGGGAGAAATTTAAATTATCAAAATAATATAGCTAATATAGCTGTCTTGCGTTCATCATGGCGACCAACTATTTTTATCATTCAAATAATCATTGATGGTGTTATATGCCTTTTTTATAAGAACAGCCTTAATTTGTTCTTTGAATTTATTAAACGGCAGTTCTTGTAAGTTCAAAGGAAGCTTATTATAAAAACGAATACCTAAACCCAGGAATGTGTCATGCACTTTATGAAGCCGGTGATAGGGTACACACAGTTTATGCTTATTTCTAGTATTAATGCTATGGACTTCACTTTTTTTGGTATATAAATGTAGTTCTGTCTAATATACATAATGTTGGCAAAGATGAACTGTGATGCTACAGTGAGAATACCAATTTCTTTAAACAACTCTCTGAGGGAAGTTCTGGTACCTAACTTGTATATTGCACGAATAGCACGTTTTTGTATAATAAATATATTCTCTATATCAGCGGCTTTGCCCCACAACAAAATACCGTAGGACATGACACAGTGAAAATAGCTGAAATACACTAATCGCGCAGTGTCGACGTCAGTGAACTGTCTAACTTTTCTGACGGCATAGGCAGCAGAACTAAGCCTTCCCGCGAGGCTAGAAATATGTGAACCCCACTGAAGTTTTGTATCAACTGTTATACCCAAAAACACGGTAGATGCAACGGTTTGAAGAACCTCGTTGTTTAGGATAACATTAGGACCTAGGTTTTTTACATTAGGCAAAGTGAACTTGATGCATTTTGTTTTTTTAGCATTTAATACTAAATTGTTTGTTGTAAACCAGTGCGTAACTGTTGAGAGTGCACTGTTTACGTCGTCAAATTGCTCTCTATTTCTGTCAACTTTGAAGATAAGAGATGTGTCATCTGCAAATAATACAACATCGCAGATATTTTTGAGGTGGTAAGGTAAATCATTAATGTAGACTAAGAATAAGAATGGACCTAATATTGAGCCTTGTGGCACACCTAGCTGAACTGGAAGGCCCGATGATTTAGCACCATTTACATCTACACATTGCAATCTATGTTGGAGATACGATTCTATTACGTTTAGAGCTCCGTTTTGGACTCCGTAACAGCGTAATTTGCGTAAAAGTGTATCGTGATGGACGCAATCAAAAGCTTTGGAAAGGTCACAAAAGACCCCAATAGCATTTTGAGAATTTTCCCACGCATTATAAATGTGTTTTAAAAGGGCAACACCAGCATCCGTGGTTGAACGACCTTTTGTAAAGCCATATTGTTCTGTATGGAGGAGGCTATTTACATTGAAATATCGTAGCAGCTGCTTGAGTATCAAGTTTTCAAAAATTTTACTAAACGCAGGTAAGATGGAAATAGGTCTGAAATTAGTAATGTCCGTCTTATTACCTGATTTAAAAAGAGGTATGACTTTACTGTGTTTCATGAGGTCAGGAAAAACACCAGTGTCAATGCACTTGTTGAATGTAATCGCAAGGTAGGGAGCAATAACGTCAATTACATTACCTAAAAGCTTGATGGAAATATCCCAAAAATCACCCGTATTTTTTAATTTAAGAGTTTTAAAAACATTTAGTACATCAATTGGAGTAACGTGTTCAAAACTAAACAAAGAATTACATTGAGGCACACTAGCACGCATAAGCTGTTCAGCGTCAGTCGAGGATGAATTTAAGGAGCGAGTCGTGGTTACTGGTATATCCGCAAAGAACTCATTAAAAGCTTTAGCTACATCAGCCGCATTACTAACAAGTTTGTCATCTAATTTAATTTCCAATTTATTTCTATTGTTCACTGACTTGCCAGTTTCATTATTTATGATTCTCCAGGTTGTTTTAATTTTATTTGAGGAGTTTTTAATTGATTCACTTAAAAACTTTGATTTTGCAAAGTTACAGACCTTTTTAAATATTTTTGAATATTGTCTAACATACTCTACAAAATTATCATCAAATTGACAAGTTTTCATACCGTATAACTCATATAGTCTCGCTCTACTTTTATAAATACCTGGAGTGGCCCATTGGTTGAATTTGGCCGAGGTACCTGTAATATTTAAGGTTTTGGTCTTGAACGTAGAATTGAACTCTTTCTGTACAACACCGAATAGAGATCCGTAAATGGCGTTAGGGTCATCGTTATCAAGAACAGAAGGTTCCAGATTTTTTGTTACGTTACTTTTAAATCTAACACAACGACTAGCTGAATAGGGTCTGCATACTATTTTAAGTGGCTCAGTGTGAACTAACATGGGAAAACTAACTTTTTGTCCACAGTGGTCAGACGTGAGATGGTTGATGACTAAATCATTTGAGGCCTCAGTGTCGCTAAATATGTTATCCAAACAGGTAGAAGAAGTTGCGGTAATGCGAGTTGGTTCAAAAAATAAGTTAACCAGGTTAAACGACTCGAATAAGTTTAAAAGTCTTATAGTTAAAGGAGAATCTTCCAAAATGTTAACATTAAAATCTCCACATATAATTTTACCCTTGGTGCTTGATTTTAATTTATTAAGTAAATCATCAACAACTGATTCGAATTTATTATAGTCACCTAAGGGGGGCCGGTAAACGCAAACAATAATATAGCGCTCAAGTTCCACGCAAGACAGCTCAATAGTGCGCTCGATAGAAAGATTATCTAAATCAGGGCGTTGTTTACATTTTAACAAGTTTGAAACTAAAACTAAAGAACCGCCTCGAATAGCATTCCTTCTTACAAACGCACTTTGCACAGTGTAATTATTATTATTAATAAATGAAACTTCATGTTCTTTTAGCCAATGTTCAGTTAAGCATAGAACATGAACATTATGGTTCTCCAAAAATAAACTTAACTCTAATTCTTTGCCAGACAAGCCCTGCATATTTTGATGTACAACATTCAATAAATGAGGCCCATCCTTTGTCGCGCCTAATAGTTTAAACTACTGGGCGAATCAATAATTATGTTAGTATTACTACTAACAATATCCTTAGATACATTAGACATACCTGTGTCAGATTGTATAATATATGCTAAAAGATTAGCAATGAGTCTCCTACACCTAGCTGGTAAATACATTGAGTACTCTGTCAATTTAAAATCAGAAATAAACTCATTTATGTCAAAATATAAAATAGCATTAACTAATTGACAAGTCCTATTATAAAGGAACATGTTCAATTCAAATATGTGCCTACTTTGTTCAGCCGATAAGCTATAAGAATATGGTAGTGCACATAATATGAAATTAATTTTATCTAAATTTATTATTAAATTTACATAATCTAATAAATCGTTTTTAGTAACTGCCAAGCTATCCCCATAAATTAATATTACAGTTGAACCTGGGGTAAGCTTAGATGACTTAATATTTTGAATTAAGTGACTAAAACTGGCACCAGGTACACAGTGATTTAAAAAATATTGCTGCGAACACTGATTGAAAATACTTCCAATGCCTTGACCAAACTTATCTGAAAATATATATGTTCTATTGCTATTACTCACACTTGTAACCTTGTCAGAACATTCTTCACATTGAGTGGCCAGGGTTGTGACAGACTGGGGCTCCTGTGAGGGTGACACACACTGTGACAATTGTGTGGGTTTCACACGGTGGGCCTCAGATGTTGGGAGGCAAGAACAGTTACAAGAGATATTTGTAAGCCGGTCATACTTCTCTGCATTATGTATGACTAAGTCCACCAGCTCACAGGCCTCCTGCAAACGCTTTGTTAAGTCCTGCTGTGAAGCTTCATACTTATAGAAAATGTCCCTGATTGAATTTTCTTTAATACAAAGTTCTTCCTGCAAACGTTGGATGTCACTGTCATACAAGGTCCTACAAATGTCCAATTGATGTTCATAATTATTTAAGTCCTTAACTAAATTAATGTTCTTTCTCCTTAATATATTATTTGACTTAAACACTGTGTACTTTCTCAAAGTTTTCTTAAGTTTTTTAACAACCTTACTCATTTTTAAGTATTTTTTAATTTTGTTATGTGTATTACAAGTAATTTTATTCTGAACTAGAGTATCGTTGGTCAAGTCAATTGTTATCATTGGCTGATTACTACAAGAACCGGATGCACTACCAACAAGCTCATCGTACAGGCTGCAGGTGTTCGCAGACCGTTCACTGGACTTTGCAGACTCCAACTGTGTGATGGTGTTGTGGGCTCTGCTTAGCTCATGTTCCAGCTCAGAGATCCTAGTTAAAGCCAGTTCATGTGTGTCGCTGCACTCTTGCATGTTTGACACTAGTCGATTAAGATGTTGATTTTGGTCGAGTATATCCATATGTTCTATATGTAATTCAGCTAACTGGTTCTTAAGTTCAGTGTTCTTGTCTACAATGACCTTAACTTCTACCTCGCTGTCATCCCGTTCTTGTAACAGCTGTTTGCACAGATCTTTGCTGGTTTCCAAGTCTTTCAGGGTAGCCCTCAACTTTTCCTCAAAGAATGCAGCTCTACGGGTTAACATGATGAAAAGTTAACCCTGAGGCACCCTGGAATGTGAGAAGAGATAGCTAAGTAAAAGAAGGAAGAGAGGTTAAAAGTAAAGTTAAGTTTAGAAACAAAAGACTGGAGGATTATTGTTTAATGAATTAATTCTTAATACAGAGTTAAAGATGCTGAAGCTAATTATAAGGAAAAGAGTACTCTGTATTGCTGGATTGTGAGCAAGTTAATTATGTTTTATGAAAAGAGAAAATAAAAATTAAAAAGTTGTTGAGGGTATATATTTTTTTTTTTCTAAATATCAGTTGAAAATGAATGTGTTTGTTAATTGTTCAATAAATTCTATTTGAAATAAATTTCTGAAAATAAACTTTCACTGGATATGAAATATAGTCTTACAATGACCACAAGAATTTTGATTACTTTTACTTTACTTTTACTTTAATTTGATTACCCTTAAAAAGGTATGTCCTACCAGATGGTCTTCTAGGAACGACGCTTTATTAGCAGTAAAGAAATTTTTTTTACTAATCATGAAAACTTTGTACCAACTAAATTTAATTTCAAATAAACAAAATGAACGTGAAGAATGTAAAAGTATAATTAAAATTTTAGAAAGTTTTGATTTCTTAGTGCTCGTTACATTTTTTTCTTCACTATTTGAAATTATTAATCCTGTTTCTAAAGTTCTACAGCATGAAAATAATGACTTACAGAAATCTAGTATTTTATTAAGTAATCTTTTGAATAGACTGTGCCAATTAAGAAATCAGAATTCATTTAATAGTTTGCTAAATGAATCCAAAGATTTAGCAAAAGAGTGGGGGGTAACAACTGTTTTTAAAAACAGTAGGCGTAAGATAACGAAGCGTTTTTTTGATGAGTTATCACAAGATGAAAGAATTTCCGACCCGGAATCATATTTCAAAGTCAATGTATACTATTGCTGTTTAGATATATTAATTTCTCAAACTAAAGAAAGATTTCAGAGCCTTTGCAACCTGAGTAGTATATTCGAAATATTACAACCGGAGAAACTCCTATCTTCTTCAAGCGAAGAGATATTAAACGCTTCCATAAAACTGTCTGCTAAATACAGTAAAGACATCTCACTGATATATTAATTTCTCAAACTAAAGAAAGATTTCAGAGCCTTTGCAACCTGAGTAGTATATTCGCAATATTACAACCGGAGAAACTCCTATCTTCTTCAAGCGAAGAGATATTAAACGCTTCCATAAAACTGTCTGCTAAATACAGTAAAGACATCTCACTTAATCTTTGTGACCAATTAAAGGCTCTAAAAACATGCTTAAATTCTGAAATTAAAAAAAAATATTCCATTAAAGAACTCATTGAATTATTGCTAGTAAAATTCAATAGTCTTGCATCCAGTTTTCCCGAGGTAATCACAGCATGCTTTTTATTCTTGACTCTTCCAGTTACAACCGCAACGGCAGAAAGAAGTTTTTCAAAATTAAAACTAATAAAAAATTATTTAAGAACTTCGATGGGACAAGAACGGCTGTCAGACATGTCACTATTGTCCATAGAGGCAGAAACTTTAGAAAAACTAAAATCATCATCAGCCATGAATGATTTAATAAATCAGTTTGCCGAAAAAAAGGCAAGGAGAGTGAATATTTAAAATTCGATTTTTATTTGTAAAATGGGTAAATTATGTGATAAATAAATATTTCTTCTCACAATATTTTTTTTCTTTTGTGAAAAATCTTTACCTCCATATAAGGGCCTCCAAAAAAATTTTTATACGGGGCCCCGACAAGGCACGCTACGCCACTGCTGTGCGTGTGTATTAGTGGTTGCGCGTGCGCCAAGCAATAAAATATGTCCGGTAATTGGAATAACGATGATGTTTACAAACTGATTGAAATGTTTCAAGCAAGAGAAGTACTATGGAACACGATGTCAGAGAGCTAGCTACAAAGACCGAAATAAAAAACACGATGCTTGGATGGAAATTGCCAGTGAATTTAATATGGATAAAAAAGTAATTGAAAAAAAGATTCGATCACTCGTAGGTCAATTTAACCGAGAATGTAAATCTAATAAATCTGGTGCAGGAGCTAATGCGTCAAGTAAATGGTTTGCATTTAAAAAACTCATGTTCCTTAAAGGCAAAAATATTCCAAGTTTAACTGTCGATGGAGGGTTGCAGGTGAGTTTTATTTTAACGTCTTTTAATAATATTTAGATGCCCAGTCCAAAAACCCTTCATTTGAAAAATATTCTGCGAATTCTTTTCTTATTTCTTTCCCATCATCTGTCAGGGATTCACATGCTTCAAGTGGTGTTAATTGCTTCAGTTCTAATCTCCATTGTCCATCGATACGTGTACCAGTTACTATGTCATCTCCATCATAGTATTGAGATGGAGCGTAAATCATGCTCGATTCAGTTTTTCTTATAAAATTATGCAGTAGCACGCATGTCATAATTAAAGTAGTAGTTTTTTCTGGATCTAATAATATTGTAGTTCGTAAAACTCTAAATCTGGCTGACAAAATCCCAAATGCGTTCTCTACTGTTCTCCTCACACGACTCAGTCTATAACTGAAGATTCTTTCCTTAGAATTGCTATCCTGTGGTCCTGGAAAAGGATTTAATAAGTGTTTTTCTAAAGGGAACGCATCATCTGTTACGAACACATAAGGAACAGGTTTGTTTCTGCCTGGTAGTGAGCTGTCACTGGGTATTTTCAAACTATTGTCGTTAATTTTATTTCGAAATTTTGTGTTTGCGAAAACTCCGCCATCACTTATGCGTCCTTGGCAGCCAATATTCACGTACAGAAAGTTGTATTCTGCGTCCACTATCGCTAAAAGTACAACGCTGTAAAATCCTTTATAGTTGTAATATTCACTGCCGCTATCAATTGGCTTTTTTGTATGGCTACGTGCTTTCCATCGATACTTCCTAAGCAATTTGGGAAATTCCATTTTTCTTCAAATGAATTTGCCACGTGTAGCCACTCTTGAGGTGTTGTTGGTATCTGGAACAAAAATAGAAGATTAAGAAATAGGCGCGAAAAATAAATTTATAACTCGTTATTCTGACAAATTGTATTGGATATTTTTATTAATTATGAAATATTAATAGATTAAAAAATATGATTTCAGTTAAGGGTTGCTAAGTAATAGAAAAAGAAAATCGCGGTTATAGATTTTTTTACAATTTTAGCTAATTTGACGCGCCTATAACTTGAAATTATCGTTTAATTCTATTATTTCAGGGTAACGAAGAAAACAGAATTGCTTCAGAAAACACTCTCAGTTTGAACGAAACAGGAAATACTGTCACTGTAAATGAAACTACGGGCACGCCTTTCGCCACCCCAAAACCATTTCGGAAAAGAAGACGGCCTGTATTTTACAAAGAATGTACGAATCTAGAAAAAGCAGGGATGAAAATGACGCATTTGGAGAGTATGTCTCGATGAAACTGAAACAATTAAAAAACAGTCATGCTAAGAATACTGCTCAACATCACATTAACAATATTTTGTACAATGCGACAATGGGACAATATGATTTTCCAACAACCTTTACAGACCCAACCGCTAGTAGTTCCTGGGGATACAACTCTGAACCAAATCTATCCACTTTTTCGGAAAATAATGCTGACTGTAGCTTGAGAGGATACTACACCGCACCGAGTCTCTCGGCTTCATTTGAAACCAGTTTATTTATTTATTTACAAATTTTTGTACACACACATAATAAAGAAAGATGACAGGAAAGAAAGAATATACAAAGGTAATGCTTATTTCTAAAGAAATCTCTTCCAGCATACCTGCGAAAGGAAAAAGAGAATAAAAGAGATGTAGACAGTGTGTAAAAAGCAAAGGAAACAGAAATTAAAATGGAAGAAGACAGCTGTATATTGTATATTATATCTACATAAACAATACGTAAATAATGAATATATACCTACTAAATAATATATACCCAAAAATAAAATAATATATACCTAGATACATATATAAATAAATAAAATAACTATGATGCAATGGACAGATAATGTTCTTTAACTTTTCTCTTATAAGAGACTTAAATCTACCAAAAAGTAAAGCAGAGTTATTAGCATCGCGATTAAAACAACGGAATTTACTTACTCCTGATGTTCGAATATCTCATCAAAGAAAACGTCACGAAGAATTTTCTTGTTTCTTCAGTAAGGAAGATGGACTCTGTTTCTGTCATGACGTGAAAGGTTTATTTGAAGAAATAGGTATTCCATGTAACTGAATGGCGCCTTTTTATTGACAGCTCAACAAAAAGCCTAAAAGCTGTTTTACTACACAATGGGAACAAATTTCCATTTATTCCATTGGCACATTCCGTACACCTCAAAGAAAATTATGACAGTATTAAAATGCTATTATCTGCCATCAAATATATGGAATACAAATGGGAAGTTATTGGTGACTTCAAGATGGTGTGTTTTGACTGGAATGCAAGGTGGTTATACTAAATTCTCCTGTTATCTTTGCCTGTGGGATAGTCGTAATGATGCTGCTCACTACCGCCAAAAACATTGGCCTGTACGTGCTGAGTACGAAGTTGGAAAATCCAATTTTAAATGGGAAGCAATTGTCGATCCTAAATCTATATTAATGCCGCCATTGCATATTAAATTGGGTCTTATTATGAAGAGCTCATCACTGACATGATTACAAAATTTTCCATCATTGGATGTAGAATGTCTCTAAAGATGCACATGTTACATTCTCATTTAGATAAATTTAAAAGTAATATGGGTGCTTTTTCGGAAGAACAAGGAGAACGCTTCCATCAAGATATAATGGAATTTGAGAGGCGTTACCAAGGCCAGTATACTGAAAGTATGATGGGCGACTATATTTGGGGGTTTATAAGAGAAACTTCTTTTGAACATGCCAGGAAAAGTAAATCTGTTCATTTTTAAATTAAATATTTAAAAAAGAACAGTTTTACTTTTCCATTTACTCCATTTTAAAACTCATATTGTAAGAATTATTCATAAATAAATGTTCTGTATGCTTTAATAAATTATCTCTATGTCAATTTTTTACGTATTTTCATTAATGTGATTTTTTCACATAAAAGCAAATTCAAAGCATTTTTTTGTTCTTATTCTTATTTCTAGGTGCATTAGCAATAAAAATAAGGTATGTATATCCCGTGCGCAAAAATGCTGTAGACCGGTGTTATTAGACAAGCAGAAAATGAGGAGAGATATTTGAATCGAAAACTGGCCAAGGATTCCAGAAAAAATATATCATCAAATAATGGATCAAATACGCCAGAACCTCCACCGCGTACACCAGAGCCTAATGAATTACCACCACTCACATTACCGACACGGAAGAAGAAAAAAAGGGAGTCGGATGTGATAGAAAAAGAAATATTGGCTGAATTAAAAAACAGGCCGAAAAAGATATTATTCCTGCTCCCTCAAGGCAAAATGAAAAGGAAACAATGCTGCTGTCATTTTTACCTTACATAAAGGATATGAATGAAATGGAAACGATGGATTTGCATATGGAAATACTGACGTCGATTCGGAAGATAAAACAAAAACGAACTCTGAATTACCGCATCTTTTCGAAATCACCATCACCAGCAAGTACTGCACCTAGTTCGAATAACGTATATCTATCCCAGCTGTCGTTTGCGCCAACCGCTGTTACCCAGCCAACAGTTACCTCACAACAAGTGCTAATTGATATGAACAACCAGTATTCACCACCTGAAGTTAATGACAATGCACTACATGATAGCATTAACCCTCTGCCTGTCCCCCAGCCGACAGAAACATATACATTTTCACAGCAAAATGCAGGCGGAAATGCCTATCAAAATTTGTTGAATCAGTACTGAAGAGTAAATTTTCAAAACGCGCATTTAGTTTTTTACTTTAGGTCCTGTTCGGAATATTATTAAAGCTCATCTAAGAGGATAGGAAGGATTGTAATTACATTCGTGATGATTATTTTTTAGATAAGTAAAACAAATGTTTCACAAATAAATAAAAAAATCATTTATGATTATAAAATGTTTCATTTATAATGGTATGTATAATTAAACCGATATCTGTTTATTCCCTTTTTGCAAACAAAATATTCCAAAGTTTCACCAAAAATACTGAATTGCACACCACCTATAATTTTCAATTGTATCCTACTAATATTATAAATGTGAAAGTTTGTGAGAATGTATGGATGTATGTTTGTTATTCATTCACGCAAAAACGGGAAGCTAGTATCTAATAATTCTTCAGCTCAACAAAAATGTTAAACCTTTTTTAAGGTAAACCATATAACATCGTATAGTCTCAAATAATAATGTGCGCAAGAGTATATATTGTATCATATAAAGCTATTCACATAAAATAAACACAGTTTAACCAAGCGGCTTTTTACAATCGCAATTGAACTCAAATAACCATCAATGGTTAATTAATCTCATACGTATATCATAACTAGCTTTTGCCCGCGTACATAAAAGACCTTCCCTCTTTCTCCCCCTTTTCTCACTTTTTTTAAATAAAAAATAGCCTATCCCAACTATCTCTGTACCAAAATTCATCAAAATCGGTTTAGCCATTCATGCGTGAAGACGTAACAAACAAACAAACTCACTTTTGCTTTTATAATATTAGTAAGGATGATTCTGTACTCTTGCTATAAATAAAAATAAAATAAAACTTACCTCAACGTCACTACTAGCATTTCTTCCGGTGTCCATCCCTTCCTCGTCTCATATCCAGACACCACATAGTTCCCAAATAACTCAACCAACTACTTCCTCCTCCTCAAACTCCTCAGCAGTCACCCTTACACCATTCTTCCCAAATAACTCAACCGAATGTTTTGCCTTCCGCAAACTCGCCTCATATTCAATTACCTCCACCTCAATCGCCCGGTACCCAACACCCTCAGCAATCACCCGTACACCATTCCTCACAATTCTTGGAACAAACTACTGTGCCCTCCACAAAACCAACAACTTCGTGAATAAACGTAATTGATAATCAGGTAGTAATGTATGCAGAGCCTAAAATAGCCTTCCTCAGATGCGTATTTTTTTTAGTTATAAATGGCCTCACCATTTCTAATAACTCATAGAATGTTTCCTTTTCCATTCTAAGAAAGTTGCGCAGGTCACCAAAATCAAGTAGATTCATAAAATTTAGATGACTCAGTTTTATTCTTTTCTTAAGCCAACGCTTCATCCAAATTCTTTTCTTTTTTCTCCTCACTTGCGCACACAAGTGCTAATGCCACACCAACTCTTTGAAGTTTAGTTAAATAAGGAGCCATATTGTGATATCGCAACGCGTGCTTCCAAACAAAGAATCGACAACAAACTGAGGTGGGAGCCTTGTTGTAAACAGTGTGGACGCAAACACCAACCGTGGGTTCCACAAACTTCCCAAAAAGGTGACCCCTGTTGAAAGCTTGTTTAGGACAGTCTGGCCCGGCCTTAATACAGTAAGGCGCCGACTGCACGAAGCAGGTATTCATCATCGAGTACCAGCCAAAAAACTCATGTTAACAGCAAGACACAAATTGCAAAGACTCCAATTTGCGCAAAGATTTTTGAATTATGATTTTACAGATGTCATATTTTCGGATGAAAAACATTTCATTCTACCGAAAATGGTCGTATGACGCTCTGGCGTATAAATAATACTCGATATGCAGCACGTAATATAATCAATAACCGTGCAAGTGGCAGAATATATGTTGGGTTTTGGGGTTGGATGTGCTCTGGAGGCCCTGGAGAACTAATCGAGATAGGAGGTCGATTAAATAGCGCGGGCTATGTAGGTAGATATATTGAACGATGTTTTGTTGCCGACGACACAAGTCATGTTGCCAGAAGAGAGGCCAATAAACTTCGTTGACGATACCTGTCCAATTCATAAAGCACGTGAATGGCGAGTATGGTTTGATGAAAATACTGAGCAAATTTTGGAGATTCCATTCCCGCCGAGGAGCCCGAACCTCAACGCCATAGAAAAGGATCATGCCCATATTAGTATGGAGTCAAAAGTCAGCAACGCCATGCAATGCCCAAATTCCAGTTCTATGTCATACGATAGCTTTACAGCCATATTTGTAAGATATCTAGATTTAATATTATATAAAGCACCGATTCAAAAGATATTGGACATTAAACATGATAAATTCCCACTGGTTTTTTATACATTTTATCGTTTATAGACAGCATTGCTATTAGTTTTTCACTAGGAACTTCATGATCATCATAAATTCATGACTTATTGTATGTTATTAGATAAACATGTCAGTTATTTGAATATATTGTATACATTAAATGAATATATACATGGGCCAAAGGACGAGATTACAGACCGTAATAAATAAAGCATGATTGAAACGATGTCATGTACTGCAATATCAACAAGAATGTCTTATTTTTTTTATTTTTTAACCGGTGCTTTTTAAGACTTCAAATTATCATCATAATTCTAGTTTTTATTTAATAGGGCTATCTTGTAATATACTTTCTCTGGGCGTTACTGGGGCACAGTTGGGCATGGTCCTTTGTGGGCTCTTATGGTGCAAGCATGGGATCCCGATACTCTCCGCACTCGACAAAATATAATAGCTCATGCAACAGAAACTTGGGAGAGATTTAGGGGTCAAAATATGGTAGATAGTATGCGCGAACGTCTCCAGGCAGTAATAGACGCGAATGGAGGCCATACCCGCTATTAATTATTTATTATTTTTAAATACAATTTTTGATTTTGCGTTAAGATTTATATTTTATTATCTAAAATATTTTTATTTTAATTTTCTTGGCATAGATCACATAAATCGAGAAGAGTTGGTTTCCAGAAACCTTACCATTCCAGCTCATATTTTTGGAGATAACCATGATGCAGGAATTCTTGTAGGCATTTGACGGCACATATCTTTATGTGCAAAATAGCGCAAACTTTTTATTTCAGAGAATAACATATAGTCTATATAGTCTATAAATTCCGGAATTTAGTCAAACCATTTTTGATAGTGTGCACAGATGGCTATATAGTTGATGTCATAGGCCCATATGCAGCAACAACCTCAGATGCTACAATAATGCGCAGTATCATGCAAGAAAACTCAGGTTGGCATTGGTTTCTAAGGTCTAATGATGTATTTATATTGGACCGCGGATTTCGGGATTCTAGTTCAAGAATCGAAGGTTGTGGTTATAATCCACACACCTAGCAGACCCAGAGGAGAACAATTATTATCAAAGGCCGAAGCCAACAAATCGAGATTGATAACTATGGTCCGATGGCCAGTAGAGACCATAAATGGCCGATTTAAAAAAGATTTAAAAATATTTCGGCATACGTATTTTAATCTTGCGTTGCCTAATATGATGATGGACTTTAGGAGTACTGCTGCACTAATTAATGGAACCCGACGTCCTTACGAAGATAGCGTATACATAGAGCAATTTATAAATATTATATATTATATTTATAATATATAAATAGAGAGAATGAATTGACACAATATGTATGTACAAGAAAATAATATGAATAGGCAAAGAGTAGCCTTCGTGCCTATTGATGGTAATGATTAGTGATGTAAAATGAAAAAAAACGATTTGTTTTTTTTCACTTCTTTGAAAAAAAACTTTGCCTCGTTGTTTTTTTTCTAAATTTGGTTTTTTTTCTAGCGTAAGTTTTAGTTCAATTTTCAAAATTTCCCTTTCGTTGAGTTAATATCAATGAATGTTGCCAATATTTTTATGAAATTTTGGTACTGTTTTATCAGAAAAGTACCGTAGATTCAAGAATAAACCTAAGACTCTATCTTGTAATCTTAAGTATTAATCTTTAACGGTAAATGCCCTAATAATTTTAGGGTTATTATGCTCTTGAAAATAACCAGGCCCAGAAAAAAAACAGTTTTTTATCAGGTTTTTTTTCACATTAGAAAAAAAACGGTTTTTTTGCAACACTAGTAATGATCCATATTTCCATGATTTTCCTCAACTTACCTATGAAGAATTGACTTTGTTTACATTGGGGAGTTATCACTTGAGATTAGCCAGATCTTACTGCCACGAACACATGCGACCAAATGGTCTGTACACATTACAAGTATACAGACACCGCACGTTGGTTGACAACAAAATATTAATTAAAGGGAGAATACAGTCTCGACATGTCAGGAGTAAACATTATTATACTTATGTTTTGGTGAATGCAACACGACATGGTCGAGAGAGTATCGAGGGATACTACTGCTCATGCATTCACGGCCGCCGCACTATAGGAAGTTGTGCCCATATCGTGAGCATAGTGTACTTTTTATTCTGGACCAGACATCAAGAAAATATTGAAACACCTGCGGCTTTCTTGGACAAAGTTTTAGACATTGATGGGGTTGAATAAACATTAAAAAAAAATGTATTTTATTTTCTCCTCCCTAAAACCACAAGTTATACGTTTTCATACTAGGTAAAATATACTTTTTATTATTATTCTTTCATGATCCCCATGAGCCACAGCAATGCGCCACTTATCATTGAAAAGTATTATCATTTGTCATTAATTCCCGCCATATTTTATTTCTGCAGGGAAATTGTGCAGTGAGTGGATTCATAGTATCTGTATTTTAGGGGCAATAGCTGATTACGTGCCGTCAAAAAAATACCCTGTCAAGAAAGCGAGTGCAACAGCTGGATGAACAATTAGTTCGGATGATTGCGAAGGGGTATAACGCCTTCGCATGTTTGATGAAGTGGAGTTCCGAAAGTTCGTCGAAATGTTAAACTCGGGCTACACATTACCGACCCGGAAAACTCTTTCCGAAAGCCTACTTCCTAAGGTCTACAACAAGGGTCTTAGAAACGGTGAAAAAGGAAATAGCTAAAACTGCAGCTGTTTGCATAACTACAGACAGACGCCTGGACATCCTGCGTGCGCGATGACTATATTGCTATCACTTATCACTGCACATTTTATCGACACAGATACGCACGAGCTATGCACAGTTATGATGGAGTGCCAAAGCTGCGTCTACGCTAGAAGAGCCGAGCACGAGCGGAGCACGAGCCGAACACAATTCGTCTAGTGTGGACCAACTTACAAGCCTCTAACGAGCGCTCGGCTACGTTCCGCCTGTTGTCGGTTTTGCCCTTGTAAAAATTACGACGCCCTTTATAAAAAGGGCTTGGTTGGCTGTAACAGCCGCGGTTACTGCAATATTATTAATATCGTCCATATTCGCCAAGAGCCGCGAACTCACTGCGGAAAAATACGTTCGAGAACAGTGATCGTTGTAGATTCGTTGTACGTCCACACTTGACGCCGCGAACGACAGCTCCGCTTGTGCTTCGCTCGTGCTCGGTTCGTCTGGCGTAGACCCGCCTTTAGAGTTCGAGGAGACACACCAGTGCGAACCTAAAAGGCTTCTTGGAGGCGAAGTTCCAGGAGTGGAACATACCGCAATTTGTCAATGTTATAGTCAGTGACAATTTTAAGTGCTGCGTGCCTAGGAGGCTGGCAATCTTTACCTTGCTAAGCACATACCAACAATTTAGTGGTGCATGGTAGCTTGTACACCTTGTCTGATGCAATGGATAGGGTGAAAGCCGTTATTGCGTATTTTCATCGCGGCCATCCAGCGAAGAAGAAATTGGTGGAAATTTAGGAGCAGATGAATATTTCCCCGTTGAAATTAAAACAAGACGTGACTACGCGCTGGAATTCAATGTATGATGCACTGAGCCGGTTGCTGAGGATGAGAGAAGCTCTGCCACTCTAGCAATTTTATGAGGTCAGACCTCAACATGCCGCAAGACGATTGGATCATCATTGAAAAAGCGACTGAGCTATTACAACCCTTTTATGAGGTCACTATTGAAATTAGTGGCGAGCAATATGTATCGGCGTCAAAGTATATTGTACTTTGCAAAATAATTAATCGGCCCCTCGGAAAATACTCTCCTGATGGTCATCCCAAGTTGGCGCTCCTACATAACGCACAAAAAAAAACAAATGGCGCAAAGATGTAGATGTAGGACATAAAACGCTTCTTTGTGAGGCGACCATATTGGATACTAGATTTAAGAAAAGAGGCTTCAGCGACTTGAGAAATTTTGACAAAGCCCGCTGTTCTAAAATTGAGAATTTGCTCGGACAGAGCCCACGTACCCGTTCAGGACGAGGCAATTACGCAACTGCTAGTTCATCAGCCGCCGAAAACTGGCTCTACTTGAGACGAGTTCGACGCAGAAATTTCTGCTCTCGTTCTACAAAACCCAACCGCTGCTGGCATTGTCGAATTCAACAAATATTTAAAGGAACCTTTAATAAAAAGGTCTCTCCTCAAACTCCTTTTCTCTGGTGGAATGATCGCAAAGGTGTAGCCCCGGCTGTACAGATACATGCTTAAACGCCTAAACATCGCAGCAATGTCGGTACAGTGCGAGCGGGTGTTTTCAAAAGCTGGCCTAATATCATAGAGGAGAGTATTCCAAATACAGAAGAAAATGAAGTCCTAAAGGTTACAGTCCCGAAAAAAAAAGAAAGAAAAAAGACACAGAGAATGAGATTGAGAGAAAAAATTCAAGCTTAGCAAGTGAATATGAAATATAAATTCCAGAAACGCCTGAGAATATACAATCTTCTCATCAAATAGACGACACAGTCTCTGTAGATAGCCCCACATTAAGGGTCCCGGGTCTCCTTTATCCATCGTTGAACATCCGCGGTGGGTACGATTTTTTGACGATTTGCAACCACTTTATAAGTGACCATCCAGAAAAGCAATCTCTACAACACATTTGGAAACTATTTATAACGAAATGGTGAATGAAATTACAGACGAACTGAAGTCTATAAATGCTACATGGCTGGAGCAATCAGCGCAATGAAGGTATCATCAACTTCATTATTGCAAAACCCGAGCCTGTTTTTGTTAAAAGCCTTAATACTCTTACAAACCGACATACATCCAAGAGATAATCTACTATACTAATATTATAAAGAGGAAAACTTTGTTTGTTTGTTTGGTTGTAATGAATAGGCTCAAAAACTACTGGACCGTTTTTAAAAATTCTTTCACCATTCGAAAGCTACATTATTCACGAGTAACATAGGCTATATTTTATCCCGGTACGGGCAGTAGCTACCACGGGACGCGGGTGAAACCGCGGGAAAACGGCTAGTTGAAGTTATAAACGTGTATGGAGGCCACAAATTTGTAACTCTTATCGGAGATAACGCAAATAATATTCAAAGAGCATTTCAGATAGTTAAAAATTCGTATCCACACATAATTCCGCTGAGATGTGTAGCACACACATTGAATTTGCTGCGCGAAGATTGTTTAAAACTGGAACCAATTAATGCATTTATATCGATTGCCACGGATTCGATAAAAAGAATTAAAAGAAACCAAAGTATGAGCGCTTTATTAGCTCAAATTGTGAACGAAAAAGGTTCAGGTGAAACACTGAAATTGCCAGGGAAAACCCGCTGGGGTAGTTACAACACAGCGTTAAAAAGTTAAAAAAAAATCCAAAGTGGCATTACAGACATTAGCTGTTCACGAAGATGCCACTATTTCAGACGAAATAAAATCAAATTTATTGGATTTACATTTCTGAACCATGGTAGAAAATTGCATAAAATTACTGGAACCAATAACTGAAAAAAATTTCAAACTTAAAGTAGAGTATTTATAAATGAAGTGTATATGGCCTTCAAAGATATTAGGTCTACATTTAATTTTGCTTTTCCCGAAATATCCATTCTAAATGAGGATCATAAACAAGAGATTACAAATGCTGTAATTAGGCGAACAAATAATTGTTTGAAACCCATTCATTATGGTGATTATTTATTCGATCCAAGATCGCAAGGCATTGAATTAGAAGAAGAACACGAAGTGGATGCCATGGAGTTTATACATGATGTAAGCCAATCGCTTAATATTGACGTTGGCGTTGATTTAGCCAATTATAGAGCTAAACAGGGTTTATGGAGTAGACCATTTATATGGAAGAATGTTGCTGAAAAGGACCCGGTAGATTGGTGGAGAGGACTTTGCAAATTGCTGAGTAAGGTCGCAGTACGTATTCTAACAGCTCTCTGTACTTCAGCAGCCACTGAACGATCTTTTAGCACGCATGCGCATATACATAGTCACAAACGAAATAATAATGTTTAACTAAAAGCTTTAAATAAAATCAGCATATTATTCAATTCAAAAAAAATTTTTCAGATATTCATCCATATTATGCTGGTTTTATTTTAGTTCCTGAATCAGGCTACACATTTTGACGTTTTAAACAACAGACGACAAATAGAGGCGCAAAGAGTGTACGCATCACAAAGAAATTATTTATTTACATAGTTCTTAAACTAAAAATAAAATAATAATCATCATCATCATCATAATAATTACTTTAAATAATGAAAATACCCGTCTATTGGGTTTTTTCCCACATAAAAACCAGGTTTTTTCCCAAATAGGAAAAAACCTGGGTACATTCCCTTTGGGTTTTTTTACCAGTGCCCATCTCTAAACGATACACCTCGAAGCGTACGGCAACATCCTACAGCGTCGAAAATAATATTACACCCACGAATTGTTAGTGATACAAACACAGAAGAGGAAAATGCAGATGATGACTCTTTGTATAACTATATTAAAAAGTAATTTTCTGAAATTTCAATAAATGTTAGTCTCACCTTAAGAAATTCTTGTTTCATTGTTTTGAAAATAGCCCAACATGTCTCTGGTATGGTTTTTCCAAGAAGTTGAGGTGAAACGGCGCTTAAAAATTTCAAATTTTCATACGTGTTTCCACTTGCCAGATAACGTAATGTTATTGTGAGACGTTCTCTTGGACTAACTGCATATCTCATTACTGTATTTTCTTTCTCGATTAAGCGTTTTACTTTACTTTGTAGGTATTCAAAAGCTGATATATCCATTCTTAAAAAATTGAACAAATCAGCAGGCTCATGGATTGACAAATCTCTGAGTAGATTCATATGGCTATATCGCGGCCGTTTTTCTAGCCATTCATTGCTTTACCCAAACTCTTCTTCGTTTTCTTTCTTCGACACAAATAAAACTACCACATATTATTGCTAATTTATGCTTTGAAATAGACATTTTTACAGACGACCGTATTTGCTGGAATTACGATCTGAACTGCTGCCCGTACTCGTGTGTCGAAATCACGGATCTGACAGATCCGGCGGGCAGATCTGTCTGTGTATGGCTAGCTATTAGGCAGTGGAGATACATGTTTCCAGCCATCTTGAAGTCAGGTTGGCTAGACATTCAGTTTTTATTCATTCTCAGTTTTAAATCAAACGTTCAATACCTAAATCAAGTAAGGACAAAGCGGCCGAGTACCAAGATGTGGTTAGTAAAGATAGGAAGGCGCAAGGTTGGATTGTTGTCCACATTGACCAAAGTATTATGACGCATTTGCTTTCTGCTACATCGAGCGCCGAGATGTGACCAAATTAAATAACATATACGAAAAGAAATCTTTTACGTCCCTACAATTCAGAACAACAAAAGTTTTATACACTGAAATGCGACAGTGATATATCACTATTCTTTTCAAAGATATAAGAATTACGAGCGAATATTAAACAATTAAGCGACGATATATCTGACAAAATGGTCAGTCATATCACCAAAGTCCTTATGTCGTTACCCGAAAAGTATCGTCAATTTATTGCCGCGTGGGAGTCTGTACCGGCATCGAGTCAAACTGTTGAAGAACTGATGGCGAGATTGCTAGTTGAAGAAGAGCGAAGTAAATCTACTACAACAAACACTGAATCAGAATGTGTAGCTCTTAATTGTACAACAAACAAATCTAGTGCCGTCAAATGTTTTGGGTGTGGCAAGATCGGCCATTTTAAAAAAGATTGTCGTGCCAAGTTACAATGCTTTTACTGTAAAAAATATGGTCATTCTATTAAAATGTGTAGACTACGGCTAAATAAACAAAAATTTAACAATGATGTTGGTAAAACCGAATCAAATAAGAGTGTAAGACATGCCATGAGCTTTTTATCACACGATATAGAAAATGTAATTTTAAAAATGTATGCTCATTTTTCACATTCCGCTGTAAGAAGAGAAAAGGGAAACAAAACAGACTTAAATGACAATAAAGACACTTACCTGAAAACGGAAATGAAGGAAAAATCTGAAAATAGTACCGAAAATAATAATGAAAGAGAGACTGAAGACTTAAATGACAATAAAGGTACTTACCTGAAAACGGCAATGAAGGGAAAATCTGAAAATAGTACCAAAAACAAAAAAGAGCTAGAGACTGAAGACTTTAAGGACAAAGAGATTAATAACTGTACGCACTAAACACATTATAAACTAGTTAATGAAATGCCACAAAGAAATAGAGCAATTAAAAAATAATGACCAATTTTAATCAGCAAGAAGTCAGTATTTGACATGTCCCCCACTCGAATTTCTCGATGATAAAAGTTATTCTGAAAAAAAAATTGTATGGCGATACATTGACTTTTTGGTACGGTTTGAAAGAACTCTGAGTCTTCTATCGTCTCCGATACTTTTAAATTCAAACCTTAAACAGACACTTCCACAATTCAATTTCCAACAAACATGTAAGAAGTGATGCCGACCGGAAATGACAGGTTTGTTACGGCTAAAACAGCTATTTAAATAATACTTAAGGACTTTTTCATTTCTAAACTGGCAACATTAACCTTACAATCCAACGTTCGAAATAAAAAAAGAATCAGTTGTGTCACGAAACCGAGTAAAACAACGTGTTTATTTTGTTGTGCCACGAACGTCAAGATTTTTTGTGTCGGATTTGAGGCACAATAACTGCTGAGTCCGGTAAGTTTACATTATTCCATGATATTTAAGAGATTAATAATTTAATAATGTAATCGTAATATATAGTCAATAACAAATTTAGTGTAAATCGTTATATTAGAATACAGTTCAGAATATATAATAAGGGAATAAGCGTCACGTCAGGTTTGCGACATTTTATCCCGTGACCTACCAGGCTGACCAGCAAAGTCGCAAAACCGACACCATAAAGCAAGGTTTACATTAGGATAATTTACAATTATTTTTTATTTCCTGTTTTATTATGTCTGTCGGTCTGTTTGAATAGTGAGTTATTTTTTAAAATAAGTACTTTAAAATAAGTAACACTTTTCGTTGTGATCTAGACACACGGCAGTGTGTCCGCCAAGTTCGAGCAAAAACAGCGACACACCGGCCGTGGGTTATATTACACGAACCATTTCGGGCCAAATTCGACCCCCCTGTAACTCAAAATCTATTTTATTTTCGCATATCAAATTTCTAGTATCTGTTGAGACCCCCTCACTTATCTAAAATACGAAATTTCATTAATATACCTATTTTAGGTCTTGAGATATTGACGTCAGAAAATCGCTATTTTTACTATACACTCACTGACTGATTCACTGACTCACTCATCAAAAACCTAGACCACTTTCAATGGTCGTATTGACTTGAAATTTGGCATGGAGGTAGGTCTTTATGTCAAGATAAAGGGAAAAATCTGAAAATGGCCAAGTGTGAGTCGGTTTCAAAATAATGAAGGTGTTTTATACCCGGTGTAAATTTATACCCCTAAGGAACTAAAACCAGGCCTGTGTCACTCGACGTACTTGCGCGCGATAAATGCCTACCTGATAAATGCTCGCTGGGTTACCGGTAACCCCACGCGGCACAGGGCTTTCGACAGCCGCTCTCGACGCGCGCGTTTTGTTTATTATTTTTATTTGTGAACATGACGACCTCTGGCCAGTTATGTGCTGTGCTTGGTTGCAGATCAAGTAAAAGAAAAAATATAAAGCTTTCGTTTTTCCGTTTACCTAGAGATGTAGACAGGTCAATTATTGTTTATTTGGTTTTAAAAATTATCTAATAAACTGAAGAACTATTTTGATTTGTGTAGGTGTATATGTGACTATTTTAGGAAAATATAAAGGTTATCCTATTATATATGTATAGGCGTTTAGAAATATTTTATACCTATGTATGAATATACATAGGTTTCTATTTTTTAAGTAAAAATACTTATCTTCTTTGTCATTTTAAAAATAAGCGACTTACTTTAGATACTTAAATTATAGATACTTATACCTTTACTTAGTTATACATGCAATGATTACCGAGTTTTGTAGCTAAAAACATTTCGAGTATAAGTAGGTATAGTTTTCGTCCAACTAAATGGTGGCTTGGAACATTGCATATATCGCTCCGCAGAAACCAATTTTGGGTAAGTAGGTATGTATCAGCGGTCAGCGGTGTTGTGCCAGGGGTAATAGGTAAGTATAGAATACTTGCGTGTTCTGTGCTCGAAAAGTAGTTGGGCAACTCCATTGATATTCGGGAAGACAGTTACAAATAAGCGTAACTTTGTTCCCTATTTAATTGTAAGAGGCAACCCTACGCTCGCTGTCGGCACGGTCGCGGTCACTGAACTGTGCGCTATCGCATTGAAATAACAATCGAGCGCTGGAGTTTTTAAGGTTCATTTTTCAAAAATGTCAAATGTCTTACCCTTTGTTTGAATTTTATATGACAATATCGTTCCAAGCACTCATGCTTGGAACGATATTGTCATATAAAATTCAAACAAAGGGTATCCAATGTCGGAAATGTCTTACGACCATCTCGGGACGAAAAGGGACATGTATGGTTTGCAAACAAAAATATTGCAGCGAATGTATTGGTCAGCAAATATATCCTGATTTTATATGCGATCCATGTCTAGAAAGCTAAAAAATAGTATAGGAGTATTAATTTCTTCAGTGCCTAGTATGAAATTACTTCCATGATAATTTCTTTCTCAATTCCAAAGCAATGCTGCAATCTTTGTAGTTCCCTTACCGATTTAATACAAGGTTCGATAGTGTAATATTTGTTGCACCTTTACTGATTTTTTTATTCAGATTGATCTAAATATCAATTGAACTGAATAAGCTACAGCATGGCTATTTATTACGATGTTGATAAAATTCTAGCAAGATATGATTTTGTACAGTGTTACTACAATCATATTAAATGGCCTTGGCCTGTAACTCACTTTGTCAGAACTGAATATTGCTATGGATGTCGAGAGGAGCTACATACGAATAATGCACAAAGACCGACGCATTTAATGCTAACCATGACAAGAACTGATATTTTTTTACTTATTGCAAACTTCATATTTTTGGTGCAATGATTGCCAACTATGTGTTTACGATCATTTTTCTGCTGATGAATGTGTAATTTGTTGGAATTAGTATTCATTATGATAACTCTCAAATATTATTTTAGGTACGAAATTAAATTATTAAATATTATTTTAGGTTTTTTTGTTACTATTTGTGGTTTCATTTACAGAAAGTTCAATTATAGCCTTTATTATTTACTTGATTATTTAGAAACTATCACAGACACCTATTTTCATATTATTTGTTATTACAAGAAGTATAATATGAACGACTGATAAATTATGTAAAAGATCTCAGATTTAACCTTGATCTCAAGTTTTTAGAGTAAGTAATTAATATTATAAAGATTAAAATAAAAGTATACAAAGCGTTATTTAATTTTTGATAAGAGAAAAAAGTGGCAAAAATGTTATGATATTATATGCAACACCTAGTAGTGACTACCTACAAAAGCAGAGGCAAAAACGGAGATGTAAAATTGCTGGTCCCTAAAACTAAAGATTTAGACTGTGTTCCTGAAATAAATGTAGTTAAAAAAATTGAATTGGTCGAAAAAGAGGGCAGTCTTTCTCTGAAGAATATAGAAGACGTCGTTTATTTTTTATTAAGTTTTTTCTGTTTAAACTTTTTATTTTTTCCTGTCTTTTAATTTGAATACTTCATTCTGATTTCAGCTAATAATAAATGTACCTCTAATAAAAAACTTATTTTTAATTAATTCCCTTATTCCCTACTTTTTTATTAAAGCAGTCAATGCACACTTAGCTTTAGTTTACTATTTCGTTACGATATTTCATAACAACTTTTTCGTTACATGTACATCTTTCGTGAGAAATACTCATATGGCATAGAATAAAATTTGTGGTTAACATTGTGGCAGCTAAGGCTCGAAGTCTTATGCACAACAGTGACAGCAATAGAGTCTTTCAATAGTATAATTGCTAAATTTGTTGGTGGGAAACGCATAAACTTTTCATTACGTCGGGGCTGTGATGCAAGATGCAATGCAGCCGTGGTATCATTTAATACAAAACGCCCACTTACCACTTTACACAGAGCGATTTTGGCGAGAAGTCCTAGGTCGCTAGTGAAGAAACTAGAGGAGAAAAGCTCAAAACAAAGACAAGGAGCATCGGCATATCGTAACCTTTGTCTGATTATGGAGAAAATTGTGAAAAGCCAGACATGACAAATCTGGAGTACAATCGCATTAAAGAGAATTTTTTGAAAAGTTTGCCCAGTTCAGAAAAAGATCGAAGACAAGTAGAAAAGTCTACAATTCTACAAAGAGAGTCAAGTGAGTGGTTAGAGCTGAGAAGAAAACTTCTAACGGCATCAAATTTTTCCAAAGCATAAGCGACAAAACTCAAGAGTGAAAAATTTAGTAAAAAATCTTATATATCCAAAGAATATAAGCCATGTTCCATCTCTGAAACATGGTGTAGAACATGAAACAACAGCTACAGAGCAAATAGCATTGCAATTAAACATCCAAAAAGAGCCTTGTGCTCTCTTCATAGATAAAAACTTGCCTTTTCTAGGTGCAACTCCAGATGGAATAGTGGGAGAAGACACAATCATCGAAATCAAGTGTCCTACGAGGGTCAAACTGAAAGTTCTTAGAACTGGCCACTTATAATATAAACAATATAATAAAAAAAATATTTTAAAATTTGAAAATAGAACTTTTTGTAAATATTACTGAGTATACAAGATGTTGATTTGCATTTGTGCCATAGCACACTTTTATTGGGAATATCAGTGCGGGCCGTGGCTAGCACTGATAATCCCTATCAAAGTGTGCGTGCGCGACGTACTTGCCGCTCGCGGTGCGTTTCTATGAAGATAACTTACTCTATTTTTTTGTACTCTGGTAGTGACATGTCTTTTTATATTAATACATAAAATACCTGATATTAATTCAATGTTTTTTTTCATAGATATCATCATCTGATAGAATATGCCATGCATGCTGGATGAGTTGCAAGCGTGCTGCCATACGTATTGAGCATGCTGATGATGCCCGTGGAGTTGCTACTACTGAAGAAGTTCAAGTTGAAACAGGTGACTCTGCGCTAATCACTGCTGAACCAGTTCATGAAAGTCTAGATCTGCCTTCTGTAGTTGCACCTAGTGAAATAATGTTGGAAAATTATAGACGGGCAGCAAATACTGCTTCTCACTGCCTTTTCCCTCAATGTAATAATATTAATTTTCACAATATGGCAGATTCATTTAGAGCAACAATACTCAGTACATATCAATATTACATCCCTGTGCACAGCCGTGTTTGTACAGAACATAGACTAAGTAACCAGTGGAGTAATCTGTACAATTCAATTAATAGCATTAGAACATTTACTTTACAACAAGTGGAACATATTTTTTCATTTGTTAATGCTTTCAAGCCTTACCTTGATTTTACAAATGTAGAAGCTATCCAGGAAATTGAGGATAACATATTTTTCTTTTGGACTGGAAGGTCTAAACAAGATTTTTTCACCCTTGTTAGTGAAGTTCCTCGCATACAAATGATGCACAAAGGCCTTTTAGGATTAGCTGCATTGCTAATAAAAATGAGGACCGGTGAATCAGATGTTCGCTTATCTACATTATTAGATGTACCGCGTAGTACATTAGAACGGCTAATGAATAAAAGCAGGGAAATCCTGGTTCAAGATTTTGTACCTATGCACCTAGGTGTTACTCACATATCAAGAGAAAATCTAATGAATCATAATCTTACAATACCAAATGGTATATACAATGAAAACTTCACAAATGCTATTATTATTTGTGACGGTACATACATAAATATAAAAAAAAGTTCAAATTACTCCTTCCAAAAGGATACATATTCATTACATAAATATAAAAATCTATTAAAGCCATTATTATTTGTGGCATGTGATGGTTACATCCTTGATTGTTTCGGTCCATACAAGGCTACCACATCCGATGCCGACATTATGATTTCCCTCTTTGATGATGAAAACGCTCCTCTAAGATTATATTTTCAAGAAAATGATGTGTTCATTTTGGATAGGGGATTCCGAGATTCCATAAGAATGCTGGAAGGTTGCAATTACCGGCCATACATGCCTGATTCTCTATTAGAAGGTGAACACCAATTAACAACACAGCAAGCTAACCAGAGCCGCTGTGTGACTATATGTCGTTGGGTGGTTGAGGCAGTTAATGGACACTTTAAAAGAGATTTCAAGCTCCTGAGGCAAGACTATTTTAATAAATCTGTCCCAAACATGATGCAGAATTTCCAAATAGCTGCTAGTTTACTAAATAGATTTGGTGTTCGTTTTCAGGACCGAAATGAAGCTAATGAGATAGTTACAATTATAAGACAGCGAATTAATTTTGAAAATAATTTAGCCTTGTTAGTTGAACAACTTAACATGAATAGAAGGTCCACTGCTTTTCAGAGTATAACTGCTGACCGAGATAACTTATTTTTGTTTCCTAGATTAAGTTATAGCGAATTAATATTATTTGCTCTAGGTACTTACCAGATAAGACAAGCAAGGTCATACTATGGAGAACATATTAGATTTCATGGATCATATCGAATAGAAGCATGTAGGGATACACAAGACTTTTCTCAATATAATCTTAGAGGAGTGGTGATAAAACGTTAATAAGAGGAAAAATTAAATCCAGGCACATTTCAAGAAAACAATACTATGTCTATATTTTAGTAGAAAATAATGTGCCTGGCAGAGCTGGGATTGTTGAATATTGTTGCAATTGTTTGGTCGGTCGACGAACCATTGGATGTTGCGCTCACGTGATGACGGTAGTGTGGTACCTTGGTTGGGCTAGGTACGAAGACAATATATCTGCTCCAGCAGCATTTCTGGATGACGTAGTTATAAGAGAACTTGATGATAATGATGAGTATTAATAAACTATTCCATTGTAACATAGTGTTTTATTTACTTTATTTAACTAATTTTTTAGTCTTATAAATGTGGGTTAAATGAACTGTTAACAATGTTGGTTTACCAAATAAATAGGTAATGTGTCATGGAGAACAACAGTTCTCAACTCGACATTCATTTTATAGTGGCAATCATTGAGTTTTAACATTGATTTACAATTATTGGTTTCAAGGAATTAATAAAGTAGAAAAGATGTTTTAAACCATAGTTAGGTAAAAGATATTCCTATTTTAGAATAAACTTCGAGCGTTATTAATATGTTCATACACGTTTGTTTTTATCATTTCTGGTGACAGCAAATCCTAACCTAAAAATAAACATTAATATTTCTCGGAATTTGTGGCGTTTAAATCGCCAAAATGAATTTAATACATTATTTTCTAAACTTATAGGAATTATTTCTACTATATCTTATAGCTATACATATACTTTCACTATCAGGTTTTTCAATGTATGGGAAGTGGGCATTGTTCTTTGTTCTCATTATGAAATGGGTGTGATTAATACAGAGTACAATCAAATCTCTGCTGATCAAAGCCAGGACATCCTTGCTATTTCCCCATCACCCCATCAGTCTGATCAAGAAATATCCAAGGAGCCCGGTCCACCGGGACCTTTTTCAGACTCAGACTGACGATGAAGATTTGGTTACGGTCTCGATTCCAACAAAACGAAGTCGTAACTTTTATTTTAAATCTGTCTATGGTTCTTCGTCTTCAGAGAATTCAGACGAAGAAATTAAGAAGAATCGATTAATTGATCAGGTGTTTAGTCAGGCTTCTAACTACACAAAAACAAGTCGTTTTAATATTTTCGCATCTAATTCGTCTGATGAAGACATATTTTAAAATCCAGAACTGAGAGAGCTAAGTCTGATTATGTAAAAAAAATCTTTAAAAACTTTAAATGCGCTAAAAAGAAAAAAATAAACTTTTACTGTAACTTTACTGTCAACTTATAACGATATTTCAAATTTAACATATTTGACACAATTTATACGTTTTAAAAGCTTGTCGCGAGATTTAAGTACACGTATTTACTTTCTTAGTAAAATCGCGACAAGCTTTTAAAACATAAATTGTGTCAAATATGTTAAATTTGAAATGTCGTTATACGTTATGACGACAGTAAAGTTACAGTAAAAGTTTTTGACGTGACAACGTCTTATAAATCGATGGAGCCGGCTGCACGCACGAAAAAACATGACTCATGCGGCGTTACCTCGCTCTGAGGCGTTCCGTTTAAGGCTTGAAGTGCAAGCGAGAGCACGCTAGGAGCGACAAAGAGGCACGGTCGGCCTCCGCGTTCGGCAGCATTCGACACCTGACGATCAATTTCTTATGACGTTGTCACGTTCGACTATCGTCAGTAAACCGACTTTACAGACAACCGTTTTTTCTTTCTTTTTAGCGCATTTAAATAAAAGCTTGTTTTTAAAGATTTTTACCTCAATTTATTTTATAGTATAAGTACCTGACTAGCAGTTGTACTTACCTGATTAGTAATTATTCCAAGCAAGTCTGCATATTTATTAATGGATCTCGAATTAGGTAGTTATATGTCAGAAGGTGACGATAAGAAACGTCACTTCTGTGATCTTATTTCAAGTATTTTTTTCTGTGTCTTCTTGTTGTGTTCAAGAATAATTATTATTTTGGTTTAATTGATATCAATGTATGTTAACAATTATCGTTTATATCAAATTCTTGGTTTACAAATGTAAACCAGAATTATTTAGAATATCATCATTTCTGTTACGTATGGCGTCACATCTGTCATCGTCCTTTTTTATTTTATGCCAATTATCTCGTAATTGAAACATAGATTACCTCTGTGACTAATTATTTTGTTGATTATTTTTGTTACTAAACACATTCAATCTAATAAGCATATGAAAATCGAAGCTTCTTTTTTATTTTATTTTTTTACCCCAAATGTAGAATGACCCGTTTATATTAAATAATTAGTAGCAATTATTTAGCGATGTTATGTGTGGTGTTTGGAAATCATTTGATTAATTTCATCGGTCTGATGCATTCGTACGTAAGGATCGATTAGTCGAGTTTGACAGGAAATGGTTTGTGACAGGAAGGATTTTGCTCCGTGGTCGAACATTCGAGAGAGTGCGTTGTCATTGCGATGGAAAAGGATTTTTGGGTTTGGACGTGAGGAGTCACGCCATTTTGGGTCTGAGCTTGATGTCTGGAGGGGCCAGGGTTCTGGAGCCCTGAGGCCACGAGTGCCGTCGAGCCATATATTGTCAAGCATCGTTTCCCGCTCAGCCTTATCCAGGATCCATCTGCAATGGAAGCAGACTTTGTTCCCGACTGTTTCTGACGCTTGTCGGCCATTATTTGTTCGGAGCATATTTTGGAGTTTCCTGTGAGTATATTGTACGTGTTTCTGTTCCTCTCGGAATTCGTGTAGATTCATGCGTTTCATACAAGGTTGTTGCCTACAGGTCTGGTTTTTTAGGAGGGCCTTAATCTTAGGCTACTCTTGTGCACGTGATCACCGCGTGGGTGATTGGTGTCGCCGTGGTCTTGCGACTGTTCGTCGGCCAGGTATGGTCCGACGGGTGAGCTGTGACAGCGTGGCTGACCCGCAGTGGCTGCTACCGCCTCCACGCTCCTCGTTACATGAAGACGTCAGGTCCCTTGTGTTGTGCGTGAGTATCTGTCCTGGACGACATACCCCGGAGGACACGATTTCCGTGTGGAGATAGACGGACCCCGTCTATCACCGATGCCAAGGGGAGTTATTTGAGAGTCTGTGGGAGAGACTTTCAGACTAGGGAGTTGTATGCAGAGAGAGAGTACTTTGTGAGCCTTGCTTAACAAGAGCTTTGTATTAATTTTATTATCTGCCTGCGTGTGTGCAGCATAGTGATTACTTCATTTAACGATTGAGCTACCAGTCACCAGTGTTTACCTGTCGAACTTGCAAAGCGGCCTTGAGTCAATATACTCATGTTCACAGGTATAGGATTTGGACAGAGGTTGCCACTTCAGACCACTGTGAAACCTGAGACATAGTGTTCTGGGGCGGTCAGCCCTGTACTGTGTGTACAATTATTATTATGTGTCTATTACAGCATTAAATAATAACTTAGATTGTCTGTAAAATACATGGAAGTGAAATATAATTGTGTTGTTTCATTGGTTACCTATACCATTTAATTTTTACTGTAGAACGGTGGGAGTAAAAACCCTGTGCCGGGTTACATAATGTAATCAGTTTTTTTATTTTTTAAGAACTTTCAGTTTGACCCTCGTATAACAGCATTTAAAACATCTTTGGAAGAATCTGTAGAGAAGAAATAAAGTGAATTTTTGGAAAAATGCTAAACCGGACTTGTCATAAATAAAAAACAGCCTTGGTATATACAAGTACACTGTACAGGGACAACTTCATATAACTGGTAGGCAAAAATGTATTTTCGGAGTATGGTCTGGATGCGACAAAGACGTTAACCCGTATCATCCCAGTGATCCATTATTGGATCGGTTAGTTTAATATTTTTTTTACTAAAATTTCGTGAACGCAGCCATTTTTTTTGTCTATGGTGGCAGCACTGACAGTTCTTGCCGCCATATTCACTTGTCAGATCCTCGGTGGGCCGCGAAATTTGTGTTTTGTTACGCACTGAATTTTTTGGAAATTGTGAAAAAATGTCTCATCGCCGAATGTAAGTATTTCTTGTTTTTTTTTTAGATAATCTATAATTATTGTATCGTATTTATATCGGCTAGGAGTTGAGTTATCATATTGCAAGACAGTGAAATGCACATTTAGCTTATTTACATTTATTTTTTACTTTTATACGTACCGATCCAATAATGGATCAGTAGGATAATATGGATATGGAACATTTTATGTAGTGACATAATTGTTATTTTTGAATTTTGCGTTTATTTTGTTTTAGATTGTCGGTAAATGACATAATATCGCATCTTGAAGACAACGATGACGTATTGTCAGCAGATATTTACATAACACCCCCAGATAATTACGACAAAAGTGATGAAGACAGTGGAGATGAGGAGTCTTCGAACATAAATCACCTGTCCAGGCAGCAGCTCTTAGCACAGGCTGAGTTTAGGGCTACTGTATCTTCACAGTCTAATTTAGATATTATAGAAAGCGTATCAAATGAAGTTTCTATAGATAATAATACACACGGCGACTTATCAGTACAACCACCGGCAAAGAAAAAAAAATGTCCAGCTACCCGAAAGTGGAGGAAAGTAGATATTCCAGTGAAGACAGAGAAAACATCAGAGCCACCACATTTCTTAGAACACCTAGATACTCCTGTTCACTTTTTGAACTTTTTGACGAAGACGTTTTTGAATTGATTCGCTCTGAAACCGAAAAAAATGCTATTCAAAAAGGTTACCACAATTTCAAAGTTACAACTGAGGAAATAAAACGATTTATAGGGATTCTCTTGCTGTCTGGTTACAACAGTGTTGCTAGATATCGTATGTACTGGGAGCAAAGTGTTGATTGTAATTTTCAAGGTGTGGCAGCTGCTATGCCTAGGAACAGATTTGAAGAACTATTACGATTCTTTCACGTCGCCGATAATAATAACTTAGCTCCACAGGACAAGTTCGCGAAGGTTCGTCCTCTCTGGAATCTACTCAATAAGAGATGGGTAAAATATTATCCCGGTGACAGGAATCTAAGCATTGATGAATCCATGATTCCATATTTCGGGAAACATGGGACGAAGCAACATATTCATGGTAAACCCATTCGGTTCGGTTATAAGAATTGGTCTATATGTACTCGTCTTGGATATTTGATATATGGAGAGCTTTATCAAGGGGCAAGCACAGGAAATACCCACCCAGAACTTGGTGTAGGTGCTTCTGTTGTTTTAGACCTCATATCCAAATTGCCGCCCGGTACTTACAGCTTTTATATGGACAACTATTTTACATCTTTACCCTTGTTGGATGAAATAAAAACATTAGGACACGATGCGACGGGAACGGTTAGGGCAAATAGGGTAGAAAAGGCACCCTTGAAAGAAGCGAAAGATATGAAGAAAATGAGCAGAGGGTCTTTTGACCAGTGTACAGATACTCTGACGAACATCACCCTCGTACGTTACAATGACAACAATATTGTTACCGTTGCCTCAACCGAATGTGGTGTGGAGCCTTTAGCTAAGGTAAAACGTTACTGTGACAAGCAGAAGAAAGACGTCGACCAACCTCGCTGCATCGTCAACTATAACAAATATATGGGCGGTGTCGACCGTTTGGATCAAAATGTGGGATGCTATCGTATTTCTATACGCCTGAAGAGGTGGTACTGGCAGCTACTTATGTTTCCTATAAATGTATGTATGAATAATGCTTTTCAGTTATATAAATTATCGCCAGCTTCACAAAACAATCAGCATGACTATTTGTCATTTACAAGACATGTTGTAACAACATATCTTCAGACTTTTCCTGAAAATTCTTCTTCAGTAAAGAAGCCTATTCCAAGATCATCTCTAGCAATCATAAAACGAGTTCCAGTTGATATTAGGTTAGATGGAAAGGCACACCATATTATCAAAAGTGATAAACAAAACCGTTGTGGTTTATGTCATAAAAACACGACAATGAAATGTGGCAAATGCAACGTCGCCCTACACCAAAAGTGTTCTCCTGCGTTTCATACGAAATAAAATTGTAATACTAAATGTTATACTAAATGTTATATAAAATACTAAAAATACTAAAATTATATACTAAAAATAAATAAGATTATTCATAAATATCTTTCATTATTTACAGCAATCTTCCTAAAAAGCACACAATACCAACAATAAAATACAGTGGCATATTCTCCTACTGTTCCATTTTTGGATCGGTACTGTAACTGAAATACCGGAAATCGAAATTTTTTTTTTGTTGCATATTATCGATAATTAGGCTACTAACAAATGATTCTGAAAGTTTCGCTTCAATCAGATGAGTTTTGAGGACTTGGGAAGATACGGGTTAAAGTTGAAATTATACGAGTAGAGAGGGATGACCAATATTGGCAAGAAATGGAACCAAAATTAGTACATTTTATATGTCATGCATGTTACCTGAGCTATGCGATCCCAGACATGTTAGAAATATGCCAATACCAATTTAAGCGAATTAAATGTTATGTAATTTTGACAATGTGGAATAAATTATGGTAAAAACCATATTAATGGCTATACATTTTCTGCAGCTGCTACAACTGGTCTACGACTGCCTCGTTGGTCTAGTGGTCGCAAGCGCGTCTGCTGGGCTTGAGGTCTCGGGTTCGATTCCCGGGTTGGGCCGAAATCGCTTTGTGGGTTTTCTTAAACTCTTACAAAGTACCCCGTAGTCTGGAAGTTGGTGATTGATTCACCCGTGCAGAGCACGTAAATGTCGGCCCTGCGCCTGATCTCTTTCCGGTCGTGTCGGATTACCGTCCCATCGGGTTATGAGAGTGAAGGAATAGGGAGTGCACCTGTGTCTGCGCAAATGCTCGTGCACTTTAATATGTCCTGCGTAGCTGGCTGATCTCCTTAAGTGAGAACAGCCGCCGTGGTCGAAATCGGCCGTGGATGCCATCATCACAACTGCTCAACAAATTGCCATTCAAGTAAAGGAAATTGTAACAGAATTACAGAAAGCTGGGATTATTGTTGTTGCAACAATTTGTGACCAAAATGCTAACAACAGACTAGCCTTAAAGTCACTGGCGCAAGAATCACGCGGTATCTATTTGAGAAAAGGAGAAGAGCCAAAAGAAAAAGTTATTCTTATCAACAATGAAGAAGTTATTCCACTGTATGATCCGGCGCATTCATTAAAATGTCTTCTTCTTTCTCCTGCCCTGTTCCCAAATATTACTTGGGGTCGGCGCAATATGTCATTTTCTTCCATTTTCCCCTGTCACTCGTCATACTGACACTTACTCCCTTCCTATTCATATCATCTTTCAGGCAATCCATCCATCTTTTCTTAGGTCTTCCTCTTCCTCTCCATCCATCTACATTCATACTTAGCACACACTTTGTTGCATGCGTATCATCCCTCCTCATTACATGTCCATACCACGACAATCTTCTACTTCTCATCTTTTCTGTAACTGGCGCTACTTTCAGACTTCCTCTAATGTAATCATTCCTCACTTTATCCATTCTTGTAACACCACACATCCATCTCAGCATTCTCATTTCTGTTACATGCACTCTCTTCTCGTCCCTCTTTTTCAATGCCCAACACTCCGATCCATACAGGACGACAGGTCTAATGACGGATTTGTAAATTTTGCCCTTCAGTTTGAGGGGCATCCGCGGGTCACAGATAGTGCTAGTTACCTGTCGCCACTTCATCCATCCAGTATTGATCCGATGCGTAACGTCCCTGTTCACCTCACCGTCACTTTGGACGAGTGAACCAAGGTACCGGAAGTCGGAGCAAACTGGTAGGGGCATGCCGGCTAGGGTTATGGTCATGGGTCCCGAAATACCGCCAAAATCACAATGAAGGTATTCGGTTTTACTCCTGCTCACCTTTAAACCCACTGTCTCCAGTCTCAGCCGCCATGCCTCCAGTCTACTCTGGACCTCTGGCCCACTCTCCCCCACCAGAACAATGTCATCGGCGAAAAGCATACACCAGGGTGCCTCCTCCCGTATATCTGCCGTAAGCGCGTCCATTACAAGCAGGAAGAGATACGGGCTGAGGGCCGACCCCTGATGTAAGCCAACACCTACACTGAAGCTGGTGGTAGTGCCCGCTGCGGACCGGACTTCTGTACGGCATCTGCCGTACATCGCTCGGATCAACTGCACATACTTCCCTGGTATACCTTTCTCCTCAAGGGCCCACCATTCATTAAAATGTATTCGTAACAATTTATTAACGAAAAATCTGGAATACTTTGCCGATAATTCAAAATGCACTGCTAAATGGGAGCACCTTATTTTGCTCCATAAGGAAAACTTATGGAGCTTATAGGTGTAAAACTTATACCAAAACTGACAGAAAACCATGTTTTGATATGTTTTGGCGGTACATGTACTCCCCCATGTACCACTTAAGGCGACGCTGGCTCCTACATGATCGACAGTGTTGTTTCAACTCGCGCCACTGACGCTCTCTGGTATTTGTGTGAATTTTAACTCTGACATTACCACCTGGGGCCGGTACTCCTAACGAATCGTCAACCGGAATCTCGATGGTCCCCCCTACAAAATTCTCGCTATGGTTCACCGACGAGTGACCCCTCATGCCCAAGCGTAAATGTATGTTGTCATATGCTCGGTGCATGTCCGACATTATATACGTGCCTGTGCGGACATTTGCCTCGACAATAGGGTCCAGGGTCGTACGCGACTTATCCGGGATGAGCTCAACATGAATTTTTTTGGTAAGGCGGCTTAAGCACCCAAATGTCCAAGTTTGCCGCCTTAACAGCCGGCCCCGGTGGTATTTTCTAGTGAAGAAGTGGGTCTCGTCTATCTCAACGATGTCCGTGTCCCCACCGAGCAATTCCCTATCGTGGGCTTCTGCCACCTCACACACCTCTCTAAAGTAGTGATAGGTTTGGATTGCCGTTTTTTTTGTCACTCCAACATCTATTGCCGCCTGCGAGACCTTATCCTTTCTTAGGAAATGCAGCATCAGACGCAGCGTATCAAGTACGCTTACGTGTGACCTTTCAAAAAAAGTATATTTTAGGGGAGATCTAATAGACGGTCTGCCCTCCCTAGCGCACCTCCAGCACCTTAGTCGGTATTTTAATTTATAGCTCAGTTTGGGCTCCTTCGACATATTGCCCCGGCATATCGGACACCGAGGCGTCCGGGCCGGAATAAGCAGCCATGCCTTGGCTGCAGCGACCGCGGACTCCTCGTCGCGAATTGCGCAAGCAAAATTCCATATATTGAAATAGCGAGCTAAAATAAGCTGCAATGGATCCATTGCTACTGCTACTACTGCTAAAAAACGAATTAAAACAACAAATCAACAATATTTATTTTAAAAAAATTATAAAGAAAACTTATATCTAAAATTACAAAGAAAATAAAACAACCAATTAAAACTACAAAGCAACAATATTTATTAAAAAAATAATAATAAAGAAAACTTATATCTAAAATTACAAAGAAAATCTACAACTACCTTACTAACTACTATTAAAATAATTAAAACAAAGAAGTTGGCTCTTAAAAGAGCCTTTGATTGCTGACCGTTAAAGGTCAACAATAATAATAAAAATGAAATACTAACCAACCTAAAAACTAATAACTATGAAACTACTTAATACAAATTACAATAAAACAATTACAAATTACAAAAATAGCACGTGAAAATGGAGTATCGCATACGCAAACCGAGATTTGAGTACAAAATTTGCTCATAAAAGCGTTGCCTACATCAACTCGGTCGAAATTCGGCGAAAACATCGATATCAAGGACACACAGGGTCGCGCGGGCACACGCACCAGACGTGTCGAGAATATTTGTATGGAAATTTAATTAACTAGCTTAATAATTAAGTTAGCTAAAAAGTTTTTAGGGAAAGTTCATTAATTTTTTTGTCTTGTACGCGTTACCATTAATTATAAAATAATAAATTACAGTTTTCGATTTTTTTAAGCAATATTTACTTTTTAAAACGTATTTGCCGTGAAACCGTTGTACCTAGACAAAAAGTGCCCAGATTGTTTTCGTCTTATTTTTAGACATTCTATACGATGGAAATGAAAAACTAGGCATTTTAGGAAAAAAAAATTCTGATGAAAATTTTTCTAAGTGCTGTATGCATTACACAGCCTTTTTCAGGCGAACCGTTGGTCCTAGACAAAAAGTTTCCAGATGATTTCCGTCTTATTTTAAGGCATTCTATACGATGGAAATGAAAAACTGTCCATTTATAAGAATTTTCATTTGCACACCCTAAAGTAAACGGCCCTACTCAAATCGCGAAAAAATTACAAGTCCCTGGCTCCTCTACCTTCAACTAGGAATATCCGCCGATTGATGACCCGTGGCGGGATAGTGATCAGAGCAAAAAGCGATTGTATTTACGTGTTCTATAAATTGGCATTGAAAAAAAAAACGATTTTTGGAACTTTTCAGTTTACACGTATTTTTTCTAAGTCCCTGGCTAACCTTCGACTCGCTGTTGCTGGAGAACGGCTGACGCTAGCAAAAAAGTGATCGGAATGAAAAGCGTTTATTTTCCCCTCCTCTATACAATAGAATCAAAAAATTTTAGAATTTACAGAAAAAAAAAATTGCTCCAAAAATTTTGTTTTTACGTACATCGCAGAATGACCTTCAGTGCTCATTTTCAGGAAAACCGTTGGTCCTAGGCAAAAAGTGCCCAAGTGGTTTTTGCCTTACTTTTAGGTATTCTATACGATGGAAATGAAAAACTAGGCATTTTCAGAAATTTTCATTTTTTGTGAAAAAATTTTTAAGTCCCAAAAACCTTGCACACCCTTTGCTACACTCCAACCGCGCGCGTGTGACCGTAGCATAAGATGGTGTTGGCACGTTAAGGCTATTAGAGCAAATTTTTTGCCACAATAAAGTATTCCTAAACACTCCGTCATCACTGATTCGTCCTTAGCAGCCAATATCAGCGAAAATAAACCGATAATTGCTGTCAACTAATGCCAAGAGAACAATACTGAATGTATATTTGTAGTTATAATATTCAGATCCAGATCTAACAGGGTATTGTAAAACTTTATGTTTGCCGTCCATCGCTCCAACACAAGCAAGCAGATGAAGCAGACATTTAATACTTTGAATAGTGTTCTAAAATACCGAAGAACTGAAGAAGATGAGTGCGATTTGTAACGCAAGTTACTTACCAAAACATTACTAGGGCTACCTGAAAATGAACGTACTATTATCATATACGAGATAGACGGCATGTTTATAAACCGCTTAAATAATCGTAGTACCCCATCACATGATCTAGACACACGGCAGTGTGTCCGCCAAGTTCGAGCAAAAAAGGCGACACACCGGCCGTGGGTTATATTACACGAACCATTTCGGGCCAAATTCGACCCCACTGTAACTCAAAATCTATTTTATTTTCGCATATCAAATTTCTAGTATCTGTTGAGACCCCCTCACTTATCTAAAATACAAAATTTCATTAATATACCTATTGTAGGTCTTGAGATATTGACGTCAGAAAATCGCTATTTTTACTATACACTCACTGACTGATTCACTGACTCACTCATCAAAAACCTAGACCACTTCCAATGGTCGTATTGACTTGAAATTTGGCATGGAGGTAGGTCTTTATGTCAAGGTAAAGGGAAAAATCTGAAAATGGCCAAGTGTGAGTCGGTTTCAAAATAATGAAGGTGTTTTATACCCGGTGTAAATTTATACCCCTAAGGAACTAAAACGAACTATATTTATATAATATATCTTCGAATGGTACAAAGGTTTGTATTTAGTCAAAGTAAAGTAAAAATCTGAAAACGGCCAAGTGTGAATCACTTTCGAAAATAACGAATGTGTAACTTTGATCCACGAACATAATATATGATAACATGTCATGTCAGTCAGTTGGTAAATCTAGTCATAGTTAATCTAGTTCATTTCTTTGTAAGAAACATAGTGCATATTAAAAAATCTAAAAGATAGTATAAATGAGACATTTCTTTAACTAACTTCATCATAAGAAAAAAATAAAATAAACAACCTTACAAAAATAAATGAAATCCCACCCAAAACAAAAATGTGAAAGACTGCCAAGTTCGATAATATGGGAATGCTTCGCCTATAAAAGAAGTGAGATCTGAATAAGTACCAAGTTCCATACACATACCTCAGTTAAAAATAGTTACTTTTTAATGATGATTACTTGGCAAGTTTTAATAGAAAATTAAATACTTGATTCATTGCGTTTAGTAGGTTTAAAACAAGGTGTATGAAAACTTGCCAAGTAACATCATTAAAAAGTAACTATTTTGTACTGAGTGAAAGAGACGGAAATATATCCGTCTCTTTCACTGTTATGGAATCTCCTATCGTGTTTTCGTGTCAATTTATGACTCACAGTTCGTGTCCGGAGCTTGTGAAGATAACCTATCGCTATTTTATTTAACAAGGACGCAATCGTTTTTGAGTGTGTTTACCAGTAAATTATCAGGCAAGGTTCATGAAATTAGTTAATCCTTTATTGACAAATTAAATTTAGGTCACTTTACTGCTTATTTCTATATTACATTACGTGAAACATTCAGTTTTGAGCCCGTTTATCATTTAATGTTATGCTATTTTTCGAGGCTCATTATGAGTTAAGTCAGTTTACTATTTAAAATTATACAATAATAAAGGTAGGTAACTCTTTTGAACATTCAGATATAAGCGTTTTTATTACTTAATATATCTGTTACTTATGAGCCCTAATAGTTGAGTCTTCGTTTGAAAAAATTCAATGTGCAATATTTTCACTGCCTGTAAATATTTAAAAAAAACATTTGAAATTCTGGGGCGTAATTGTACCCTTTCAAATATGAAAACTCATTTTGATCACCCAATTAAACCTACAAAAGTATACTGCATACTTGACCCCGCCCATTTGATTAAATTAGCCCGAAATTTATTTGCCGAAACTCATTTGTCATCGGAGAAAGGTGACATTAGATTCGCATATATGTATAAAAAAAACTGCAAGATTTGCAATAAGAAGAGGGGCTGAAATTGAAAAATAAATTGACTAGGGTACATGTCGATTATTTTGGAAAGAAAATGAATGTTAAACTAGCTGTCCAAGTACTCAGTTCTTCTGTGGCTGATGCAATTGACTATCTGAGGTCAATTGGTCATCCTAGTTTTGCTGGGAGTGAAGCCACAGTGGAATACCTACGGTACTTGGACAGACTATTTGATATTCTTAACGCCAAAAATCCCATAGGAATCGGTTTCAAATCACCTTTGCGGCTTAATAATAAACATGTCTGGTCACAAGTCTTTGAAGAAACAAGACATTATTTGACCGAGCTTAAAGTCGACGGAATAAATATAATGACCCATAGAGGGAAGACGCCGGTTATTGGTCTGAAAAACCAGAACTGACGCTTTTTCAACTAAAACTGATTGAAGTGGAAAACAAAAAATACAAGCTTTTAATGAGAAAAACAAAGAACAAGACGATGAAGACATGTTGTTCTTAAAATCATTGGCGCCATATTTCAAGTATTTAACGCCAGTACAAAAACTAAGACTGAAAAATAAAATTCAAACTTTTATTGCTGATGAAATTAGATTATAATTTAAAAAGTTTTAGTGGAAGATATCCTGATAAACAACTGAATATTATTTTCTATACAGATAATTGTGCTGGACAAAATAAAAATAGGTATATTGCATGTTTATACTCGTATACTGTGTCAAGCTTTCCGAATATAATGAGTATAACTCATAAAGGACAATGGGCGATTCCGGTCCAAATTTCCACCACGAACGAGACCTATATGGCTAGATAGCCCGTTAAATGTAGAACATTTTTTGTTATGAGAGTTAAAAAAAATATAATGCCAGAAAAAAGTTATAGCAAAATCAAATAATACATTTTATAGATTTTTTCAATTTCAATTTTTCAATTACGATTAGTGTTTCGTACTTTCTGTTACTTCTGACAAAATAGAATTGTTCATTATAAGAGAGAAGACACCACCAGTTACATCCAACTTTCTTAGATCCAGGAACCGCTGAGTATATTCAAGCACTTCTGGCGCCTGAATTGGTTAGTGATTCGTACATCCATCGGGCAAAAAAATATGGACTATTTATATGCAAATGTGTGTTACTCATCTAGGTTTTAGATAAAATGCGGAAATCTTAGTAGAATAAAATAAAAAATAATAACGATAACATACAAAAACTACCGAAAATTAAGAATACAGTTTTGGCTATAACTTTTTTTCGGCATTGTTTTTTTTTACTTTCTTAGTAAAAGTTACTCTAAATTAAGTGGACTATTTAATTGTATAGGTCTCGTTCGTGGTGGACATTTGGACCAAACTTCATACATTCTTGCCCAATCTCCTTTCTCATTCGCGGCCACACACACAGAATGAGGGTGACAACGTTCATAGCTTGACCAAAAAGTCAAAAATCTGAAGTCCGGACCTATATACACTTCACATCAGTATGTTGCCCTAATAAAAAGTGCTAAGAAATCTGGATAGCCTTTTAAAGTCCAAGAGTTGAATTATGATTTTTTTATTGATCTGAAATCTCTACAAGATCAGTGGGGTTATAATTTTAACGAAGATGATGAGCGCAACCAGGTTTCTTGGAACGACATTAAGGTTTTGAGATGTTTGAAAGACGAACCCTATACGATTTTCTTCAAAACATTATACGCACAAGAAAATTTTAAACGTGTGTGAACATGAGAAACAAACGAAAACGAATGCCTAATGTTGAAGATGTCTCAATCCCGAAAGCATACCCAAATAAAATTAGGTGAAAATAAAAAGGAAGGGGCTAAGCCAACTCCTGCGAAAAAATTTAATACCCGGTTTTTATATAGATTATTAAAATCTTTATTAGATGATTAAGATGAAAGGCTGGTGGAGGATAGAAAGTTCCTAGTGAAGGAAGGTTTATTTTTTGATTTGTTTACTATTGATTTTATTGACTTAATAGTCTATAAGATTATTTTAGAAAGAATCATGTCCATTATTGACCTGAAATTTTTTTTACGCGTCTTGAGATGTGATTTATCTTAAAAAATTGCATTTTTTTTGTTCAATTCATATCGCCTATTTGAATTTTCAAATAGACCCAGGGAAAAAAGCAATGTTTATTTGTTTATCATGGTGAGTTACGGATAAACGCAAGGGCACAATAAAAAACAGACTTGAAACGGAACGCGTTTTACACAGTTCCGATTCACGGAATATGAAAAACTTGTTCGTTCGTCATGTGGTTAATAAAAGTAAAATAATTGGTACTTGTTATGTTACTTCTGCTTATTAATTAATAAAAATCATAGCTATTCATAAGAATAGAATGAATAACCGTGATTATTGTATAGTTTTAATAATAAATGTTCAGTTGACAGATACAGACGCGTAAAACGAACTACTTTATCGTGAATGACAGGCTGTCATTTGTTTCATGTTTGACTTTGACATTTTGCAGTCGTTCGTTTGCTCTTGCTACGTATTGTACTGTGCGCTTTTTGGATTTCCTGATACCCTTACAACTTTTGCATTCTCCACGGACTCTGACACCTACCACGTACGATTACTTTGGCTTGTGTGATACGGATACCGATTTAGTGTTTTTCGATTGGAAGCTACTGCTCTGGTTGGAAAGCGTTATGGAGCCATCTACGAGATTGCTTTGTCTAAACTGCAACATATGCATTAATACGCTTCGGCGTTATCAAGCATTTCAACTTGATAGCAGAGTCATCTCGTTACTTAGCACTTGGATTTCTCCAGTAATAGTAAGTATAATAACAATCATGTACCTCACGATTTAGCATTTAGTCAACGGACGCTACAGAAATCATTGTTTTATCGATAGAAACTGATTAATATCCATTAACAAGAAAAATACACCCCTAACACGACCCACTAATGAAATGAGTTAGTAACATGTACATTTTCCCTATGTTAAGTGTTCTTTTAGACAGCTGTTTATAACAAAACATGTAAAAATATAAATTAAATATACTTATTTCCATTATAAGCTTCAAAATCTCATAATTGATTTGTTTTTCAGATAACTGAAGATGATTACATTTGTGAAGCATGCTTTGATATATTGATGCAGACTATTAATGCTCGCATTCATGGAAATAATGAATGTGATCCATCTGCTGGTTCATTTCGCCGAGGTCATGCTCAAGTATGCCCTGTTTGTGGTCGATCCTTACTCGGTCGTCAAAGTGACTACATTTTAAAAGAAAACCCATCAAGCATCACACTAAGGATGATAAACTTAATCCGAACTACTGTAGCACCTCGTCAGGTTTGTATTAAAATATTCTAACTCATTTTAATTAACATGCAATTTTTTTCTTTAAATATCATGGTCTAATCTATGATTTTTACTAGGTATGTCACTTCATGTATTACAAATATGTTGCTTTTTGTTGTCAGATATCACAATCAGACCGTGTATGTCATGCCTGTTGGTTGAGATTCAAAAGACAAGCTCTTTCAATGCAGCAACAGGATGAGAGAAGAGGCTTAGATGGGGACGAGATTCTTCAAGGTGAAGAAGTTGGACATGAAGTGGAACAATCTGCTAATCCAGTCCATGTTCCAGAAGTTCAACCTCTCCTGTCTCTTGCAAGTACAGATGAGGAGCAAGAAAGGGAATCTTCTGTAGTTCCAGCTCCAGAGATCCAATCAAGTAACATAACATTACTTAATTATCAACGTGCTCCCAATACAGCATCTCATTGTATATTTTATGGGTGTGAGAATGTAGATCTGCATACTGTGTCAGATGCACTGCGAGCTACTATTTTGTCCAGCTTCAATTTTTACATTCCCAAACTGGCTAGGGTATGCACAGAGCATTTACATGGAAACAGTTGGGTTTTCCTTTATGGTAGTGAAAACAGCATGACTGATTTCACTGTAGAACAAGTTGAGCATGTTCTTTCATTTGTTCAAAAATGTTCAAAAATACAAGAGTTTTCTTGATTTTTCAAGTAGAGAATCAGTACAAGAAATTGATGATCATTTGTTTGGATTCTGGATGGGATTAACAAAAGCAAAATTCCTTGATTTATTAGATGACCTTCCACGTCTGTTAGGAAAGCATAGGGGAATATTAGGTCTAGCTGCTATTTTAATAAAGATGCGGACAGGTAACTCTGACTTAAGAATATCAACATTGCTAAATGTTCCACGTACTACACTAGAGAGGTTAATGCAAACAGCACGAGAGGTACTGTTACAAGATTTTGTTCCTCATAACCTCGGAATAAACCACTTGACAAGAGAACAGTTGAAGGAACACAATCTTATGATTCCAAATGGAATTTATAATGAAAATAATGAACAATGTATTGTGATGTGTGATGGAACATACATTTTTTTAAATAAAAGTAGCAATTATATGTTTCAAAAAGACACATATTCATTACACAAATACAGAAATCTGTTAAAGCCATTTTTAATAGTAGCCTGTGATGGTTATATTTTAGATTGTTTTGGCCCATACAAAGCTACCACATCTGATGCAGAAATAATGTCTTCTTTGTTCAGCAATGAAAGTTCCCCACTAAGACAGTACTTTCAAGATAATGACATATTTATTTTAGACAGGGGATTCAGAGATAGCATCAGCTTATTACAAAATTGTAATTATAAGGCATATATGCCAGAGTCACTTTTGGAAGGTGAACGCCAGTTAACCACCACCCAAGCAAATAGAAGTAGATGTGTAACTATATGCAGATGGGTGGTGGAGGTTGTTAATGGATATTTTAAAAGAGATTTTAGATTGTTGAGGTTTGACCATTTTAATAAAACTGTACCAAATATGATGGCATATTTCCAAATCGCTGCGAGTTTAATAAATAAGTTTGGTGTTCGTCTTCACAATAGAGCTGATGCTGCTCAAATTCTAAATGTAATCAATGAAAGGATGCCCCTGGAAAATAATTTATCGACTTTAGTTATAGATTATAATTTGAATCGCCGGGCATCCTTTTTCAAAGTATTACAGTTAATAATGCTAATATTGAGTTTCCCCGTCTAGAATACAATGAATTAATATTATTCGCCTTAGGAACGTACCAAATTCGCCAAGCACGTTCTTATTACGGTGAGCATGTGCATTTCCATGGCGGATACAGAATAGAAGTTTGTGTAGACAACAATCACATACCCGAAATAGGCAGTGGGGAAACATTTTGATATCAAATGGTGTTAACGGACGAGAAGGCATTAAAGAATATTGCTGCAACTGCATTGTAGGACGTCGCACTGTAGGTTGTTGTGCGCATGTCATGACATTGGTGTGGTATTTGGGTTGGGCCAGGCATGAAAACAACATTGTTGCTCCAGCAGCATTTTTGGATGAAGTGGTTGTACGAGAAGATATCGAATAAATAATAATAAATTAAGTCCTGTATATTATTTTACTTCCCAGTCCTCGCCAATAACATGTAGGCAACTCTTTTTGTCATATATTTATGTTGTAATAACCAACAGAAGTCCCCCTTGTTTGTCCATCACACTGGGACATGATGGCTAAAAAAACCGCCTATCAAGCTAACTCCTGGAATCTGCTAATTCGCACGATGTTGTGTAGAAAACAAGCATAACATAACATGTGAAGTTCTCATATTATGAGAACATATATGCAGTCTGCAGCCACGCGCTGTTTTGATGTTAATATTATGTTGAAAAGGGATTTATTTCTGAGCTAGTGCGCAGATATGCGCGAGACACAATTGATTTTCTATTGTCTTATAATTACCGGCATTTAAAACAACATTTGATTTCAACTATCCTTTGAGTTTTGAGGTTACAGCACCTGTCAATAGTGTCAATCATTATCTGACAGCTGTAATAACCTCAAAAACTTATTTACTTAATAACATTTTTTCCTGGCTTCTAATTGAAAATACATCAAGTTATTATGTTATAATAAACAATAATTATTTTTATACATCACGAGTTGTAAAAAGACGCGACCTGTAAAAAAAATCAAGTGACAGGTCAATCAATGTATGGACGGTGGGCATGATTCTTTACTTTTTGTTGCTAATTACTTAACATTTGTGTTGATTTACACTGGTTTTTTATGGACAGCTTCATATTTTTATTTTTTTAGATACTTTTATAGAGGAAAAAGGTCTTGTTTATTTGTTTTTATTTTAAGTGTCAATTTTTCTATTAGATATAATAACAGTCATTATGTCTGTTTACTAAGTAGAGTTCCTATGAATAAAGATCTCAGTTATACATTATTGACCTATAAGTGTTGATTTTGATTTAATATTATATTAAACATTGCCATTAATAAAGAAATTCAATTATCTATAGTTTTATTTTCTACACTTTGGTATCCCATACCCAATGTGCAATTTATAAGAAAAAAAAATTATTGAGTTGGAATATGCAAAAAAATACACAGTGTTATAAAAACAAAAAAGGCGTTACCTTTCACATATATTTGATATTTTTTCGGTCGAAAAAAGACGCAACTCTTAAACAGTCAATTTTTTTTTTCGGTCCGAAAATTTATTTTATTTAATTTTTTATTTTATTTAATTGGCTTATCAACAATTGTTAACACTTATACAATTACAGGAAAATCTTGTGTATACGTAACTTAATCTAGTGTCACAATTTCTTACAGATAAGCACCACATGATATATATATATATACTAGGACTGTATGCTAATACTTTTTATATGTACAATGTTTCAAGATACAGGTTACAAAAATGACTGATAGAACCTTTTTTTCTATATTAGTCTTATTAAAATATGTGTTTTTTTATGACACTATAATAGCCGAACATCTTCTTTATAATTTACAATACAAACATAGTCACTGACATAAATAATAGACGAACGATTGCGGTGGTGTCAAAATTTTAAAACTTGTTTTGCTATTTCCCAAAAAAAACAGATTTTTTGACGTCGGTTTCGTCTTAAAGGTGCGATATTTGGCCCATACGCAGCCACAAAATCAGACGCTACAATTATGCGACTGCTGTTCCAAAATGAAAATTCTGAGTTAAGGCAATATTTTAGACAGAATTATGTTTTTATTCTCGACCGTGGTTTTAGAGACTCTTTCGCATTATTAACACCTTTGGGATATACAGTTTGTAAACCTGAGACCCTAAGCGCAGGGGAAACTCAATTATCGACTGACGGCTAGTGACGCTGTGCAGGTGGGTTGTAAAAGTTGTAAATGGTCGGTTTAAACGGGATTTCGAAATAAATATTTTAATTTAGGGTCTCAAAACCTAATGAATGATTTCAAAATTGCAGGAGCTATTTTAAACCATTTTCATCCCGTTTTGACTGACCATCCTGATGCTCAAACTACTGGAAAGAGCTAATCAGAGAATGAACATGCAAAACTATTTGGCTAACCATGTGATTAGGCATCAGCTTAATAGACACCGAGCCAGTTTCGTCCACATAAATGCTCAAATGCCACAGCTGAATGTGTTCCCCATCATGGAGATGTCAGATTTAGTTTTATTTAGTTACTAGTTATTTTAGTAAAAGTATCAAATGGTACTTTTACTGTAGAAGTAAGTGAAGATGTACAATTAATAAATATTCCAGGCTTTTAGTCATCACATGAGACAGTATTAATCAGAGGACGAATAAAGTCACGCCACATTAGTAGTCGAGTGTATTACACATAATATTTTATTGAAAGTGGCAGAGACTAATTCGCAAAACTGTATTTCTGATTATTTGCGTAATTGGGATAAGAACTGTTGGAAGCTGTGCTCATGTGATGACAATAGTCTGGTATCTTGGATGGGCTAGGCATCAAATTAATATATCTCCACCTGCGCAGTTTCTCGACAGTATTTTAATAAGAGAAGACGTTGAAAGTGAAGAAAATCAAATCAATAAATAAATACTATTTAAAAACCTAAGTATTATTCATACAAAACCCGTACATTGGCGTGTAATTATAGCTTGATATTCTGATATTAATCCGTTTTTAAATAGCATAATGTTGAAAGGCTTTTTATCCGCTTCCGATCTCGATTCCCCGTCAATAAAAGAAATTCTCTTATGTATTTGAACAATGGGTCGGTGGGTCGTCTTATAGTATAGTAATGAGTTATAGTATTAGTCATTATCTTCGGCTCATTATAAGCTCTGGTGTAATATGCTGAAACATGCACTTCTTGTTGATCGAGGTCTTAGTAAAATATTGTCAAACACCGCCAAGTCCATCACAGTTCATTTCAAAAACCGCAAAGTCCAAACTAGCTAATGGCGAGCCGCCATTTTGCTGATGCGATATACCGAATAGTTATGGCGGCCAGCTTAGTTTATGCTGTGTGTGTGAAAAAATTTAAGTATTTATTAGATTCTGTTTTATTTTCGAAGTTAAAGTGCCATAATTACGAAGATGGCTAAAGCTCGGAAACGGCAGAGAAATCCAGAACAATGGAAGAGAAACCTGCAGAAATTAGAGAAGAAGGTAGATACTAGTATGAGTAGTTTTGATCAATGATTTCAAAATATTTAACTTTTCTAAGTTGTCTTTTTTATTTTTTTATTCGAATTTTGGTACTTACACGTATATTCGAAATGTCCACATGTATTAATTTGATAATTGGTTCATGTGCAACTTTCTTTGAGCGATTTGAATCCCTTTCATAATCTTTATTATGAGAATAAAGATAAAAAATCACAGGATGCTTTTATACTAAAACAAATTAAAGGTTCATATGAATAATACTTACTTCTAGACGCCTAAAAGGGTAATCGCAAATGGAAGGAGTTAACCACAAAATATAACGTTTACAGCCGTTCCGTGAAGAAAATTATTAGAGTTTGTCAAAAAAATAATTGAAAGAAGGACTTGTGCCAGAAGATAACCGAGGAGGAGACCGTAAATCTCACCAATATTTAGGACAGAAAACTGCAATAATTGAATTCATCAAAAAATTTAAATGTTCTGAGCCTCATTACTGTCGAGGAAGTAGCGCAAGGCGTTACCTAGCTACTGAATTGAGTATCAACAAGTTATTTACATTTTACAATGACCAAGCAGAAGAGCAGCTAAAAGTTAAAAGAAGTTACATCAGGACTGTTTTCAACACTAATTTTGATTGGGATTCGGGACGCCTTGGACAGACGTATGCTCAGTTTGCTTACAATATACAGAGAAAATCAACTAGATAATGAGAGATTAAAAATGACTTAATTATCCAACAGTGTGTCCATAAAAAACGTGCTAAAGCATTTTTTACTTATTTAAAAGATGAATCCCCCAATGTTTACATATTTTCATTTGACTGTCAACCACTCCCTAAAATTCCCGATCAAAGCACATACACTCTTTTGCAAAAAAAACTGAAAGTTCGGAAGAAACTATTTCCACGGCCTAAACCAGACCTAGGTAGATAGATCTCTGCCAAAGCCAGCGAAATTATCAACAACATCAACACCACTAACTAATGATCCGCTATGGCTAGACAGCCTAGTCCTGGAAAGCGAGAAAGGACTAACTTCGGAGGAGCCGATTCAGGATTTTAACTCTAACTCAAAATATTTAAGGCAGATGCGGCAGGATACGGCGGAATGAGTAATCCAGACATTACAACCTTTACAAGTTATAAATGCTACATTTATAAATTTTATCATTTCAGGGACGAAGGAACCGGGCAGCCTTAACTACACCCCAAACAGTAAAGCCTATTTTCACCAACAATCTCTTAATCTAAGTGCTACTTAGAATAAGGGCTCTCCCAATTTTGACATAAATGACTATGGATAAGGGATACCTAAACTTTGGTGAAAACGAAATTCTTATTAAGTGTTCCGTAAATGCTCTTAGGGGATCCCTTAATTTAAGTATTTGTTGGTGAAAATGGGCATAAACAGACCAAACACCCCGGATTTGGATGAATATATGTAATAAAATACACTCAGCGGCACGGAATTTGGCCCAAACAAATACAAGTAGATATCAGCCCAGATAGCTGTTGTAAATTCTAATTTCATATGACATATTGTCAGTCCTTTCATAATTGTTAATTAAAATACAGAAAAATGTGTGCCTGTTTAATTTTTGTAACACTAGAAACAGATTCCGTTGTTGGAACACAAATCAGGAAGTTAAGTTTAAATTCAGATAGAAATTGCCGAAGTACTAAGCACGTTCCAAAAAAAATTTATGATTATGGTCGTTTTTTGTTTCTCTTTTTATCACAATTTGATCTGAAAATTACCCTTACTGCAGCTTAAGTTGCTCAAGTAGTGTTGCTAAGACGTCAAGGGTAGAAGCAGCGGAAGATGGTTGAAACTTTAAGTGCACCGCGTACACGTTAAAGATATGCATAGAAAATGTATGACCAGACTGGCCTTTACACAAGAAGACCAGAAAGTGGGGGTATAAGGTGTTCGTCGGCGCACGACGACCGATTTATCGTACGTGAAATAATGAAAAATCGGTTTCTCACTGCGTTAGAGATACGCTAGCCTTTGCAAACAGCAAGAGAAGTCGATGTCAGTAAGCGCACATTAAGAAGAAGGATGGAGGAACGGGATCTGCGTGCTCGAAGACCAACTCGAGGCCCGGAACTTCTCCCGCACTATCGCATAGCCAGACTTAGGTTTGCAAGAGAACATGCAAATTAGACGCATGACCAATGGAGTAAAATTTTATGGACCGATGAATGCAAAGTCGTCTTAAGAGCTCCAGACGGCCGTGAATGTGAATGGAGAAAGCGCGGAGAATGGTTTCTTCCCACCACTACCAAGCAAACAGTCGGTTTTCATGGTGGGTCCATCTTGGTTTGGCGAGGCATAAGTTCAGAAGCCCGTACTGAATTATTGGTTGTCGAAAATCGTCTGACAATAGTGCGGTATATTGAAGAGAACCTTCAAAATCATGTTTTACCCTGTCAGGGATTCATAGGAAGTGAAGAATTTCGTATAATGCAGGACAATGCTTGACCTCGCGGAGCTCTTTGAGTAACCGATTACTTGTTTGAGGTCGGTATTCAAAAATTGGACTGGCCTGCAAGAAACCCAGCCATGAATCCTGTAGAACATGTCTGGAACATGCTAAAAAGACAGGTCCAAGCAAGTCGTAACCCACCACGGACTCTTAGTGAACTGAAAACCGCGCTGGTAGCTGCCTGAAAGGAGATCTCTCAGGTGGAGATAAAAAAACATCCTCCAGAGCATGCCAGATCGTATGCAGGCAGTCATCAGATCAAGAGGAAGAAACACCCATTATTAAAATTCGATAACTTTCTGTTTTGTTAAAAATGTTGAATTGAAAAAGTTTATGGTGATTATTGCGGTAAGGACTCTGTTTTCTAACTCAATGAAACTTAATGAAAATCCTCACAATTCTGTTGTTTGTTAGTCATTTTCTTTTGGAAAATGAGTAAATTAAACAATTTTAAAATAAAACTTCAGATTTTTCATTTAAATAATGTTTATAAGGCTCAAATGTGTTTGGGCCAGATTCCGTGCCGCTGAGTGTATGATAATAACGATGGCAACGCACCCCAAACAAATAGCTTGGGACCAACCCCCGTTGTAGATGAAGACCAGGCTGGAAAGTGCCAGGCAGGACCAGGCACAGATACAACGCTGTTGGAGAAAACCGACACCTTCATCGCGAACAGTAACTCTTGACTTGACCAGTCCAGCTATTCCCCCAGACCGAATGCAAATAAGTTCTCTCGACCAGACTCCACCAGCGCAGGTTCAAGACTCTCCAAGACGCCGAAGCGGAAACTAGCCCATGATCCTAAGAGATCTTGAGCGAGTAAATTACAAGCCTTACTTAACATTCAGGCGATGCTTCAAGACGCCGAGGCGGAAACTAGCCCATGATCCTAAGAGATCTTGAGCGAGTAAATTACAAGCCTTACTTAACATTCAGGAGACGCTCCAAGACGCCGAGGCGGAAACTAGCCCATGATCCTAAGAGATCTTGAGCGAGTAAATTACAAGCCTTACTTAACATTCAGGCGATGCTTCAAGACGCCGAGGCGGAAACTAGCCCATGATCCTAAGAGATCTTGAGCGAGTAGGTCAATTACAAGCTTTACTTAACATTCAGGCGGCATTCAAGTCTACAAAATAGAAATGAATGCCTATACTGCTGTCATTAATTGCGATTACAGTTTCATTTTCAAAGAAAAAGGAACGCAGAAGACGGCAAACAGACATAATTGCTAAGATGATGTTCTTATTATGCAATTAAAAATGAACATGTAAAGAATTTTACGACATGATTTCTAAGGAATACGAAATTCTTGACTTAGTAGGTGCAAGTAGGTACCAAATAAAAAAGATTTTTTTTTTTTTCATTTTAAATTGTTCTATAATTACCCACTATAAAGTCAATTCTTACCTAGCCGTAAAATTTATAAATTAATAAATTTATTATCTTTTTATTTCTTTCCAGAAGAATGGCTATTTTCATTTGTTTTATTATATTTTTTAGTTTATACTATTAAGAATGCCAAAAGAGAGCTATATTCGTGTTACTTAATAAACATATCAAATTGGTAAACGAGTTTTATTATTATAAATATTGTGTCCATCTTTTAATAAATATCGAATATGCATATATGACAGACTCCATCTTCGATTTCATCATCACTTTACATCACGTATAAATACATTTTTCAAGAGCCCAGCTGTAAAAACATTATGTTTGGCAATAATAAAAACATGTCCGGCTTTTAAGGCAAAACATAGAGCCGGGCAAAACAGTGAACAGACCACACACTCCGGATTCGGATGAATACAAATAATAATAACGATGGCAACGCACCCCAAACAAATGGCTTGGGACCAACCCCCGTTGTGGATGAAGACCAGGCTTGACCGTGCCAGGCAGGACCAGGCACAGATACAACGCTGTTGGAGAAAACCGACACCTTCATCGCGAACAGTAACTCTTGACTTGACCAGTCCAGCTAATCCCCCAGACCGAATGCAAATAAGTTCTCTCGACCAGACTCCACCGGCGCAGGTTCAAGACTCTCCAAGACGCCGAGGCGGAAACTAGCTCATGATCTTAAGAGATCTTGAGCGAGTAAATTACAAGCCTTACTTAACATTCAGGCGACGCTCCAAGACGCCGAGGCGGAAACTAGCCCATGACCTTAAGAGATCTTGAGCGAGTAAATTACAAGCCTTACTTAACATTCAGGCGACGCTTCAAGACGCCGAGGCGGAAACTAGCTCATGATTTTACGAGATCTTGAGCGAGTAAATTACAAGCCTTACTTAACATTCAGGCGACGCTCCAAGACGCCGAGGCGGAAACTAGCCCATGATCCTAAGAGATCTTGAGCGAGTCAATTACAAGCCTTACTTAACATTCAGGCGACGCTCCAAGACGCCGAGGCGGAAACTAGCCCATGACCTTAAGAGATCTTGAGCGAGTCAATTACAAGCCTTACTTAACATTCAGGCGACGCTTCAAGACGCCGAGGCGGAAACTAGCTCATGATCCTAAGAGATCTTGAGCGAGTCAATTACAAGCCTTACTTAACATTCAGGCGACGCTCCAAGACGCCGAGGCGGAAACTAGCCCATGATCCTAAGAGATCTTGAGCGAGTCAATTACAAGCCTTACTTAACATTCAGGCGACGCTTCAAGACGCCGAGGCGGAAACTAGCTCATGATCCTAAGAGATCTTGAGCGAGTAAATTACAAGCCTTACTTAACATTCAGGAGACGCTCCAAGACGCCGAGGCGGAAACTAGCCCATGATCCTAAGAGATCTTGAGCGAGTAAATTACAAGCCTTACTTAACATTCAGGCGATGCTTCAAGACGCCGAGGCGGAAACTAGCCCATGATCCTAAGAGATCTTGAGCGAGTAGGTCAATTACAAGCTTTACTTAACATTCACGCGGCATTCAAGTCTACAAAATAGAAATGAATGCCTATACTGCTGTCATTAATTGCGATTACAGTTTCATTTTCAAAGAAAAAGGAACGCAGAAGACGGCAAACAGACATAATTGCTAAGATGATGTTCTTATTATGCAATTAAAAATGAACATGTAAAGAATTTTACGACATGATTTCTAAGGAATACGAAATTCTTGACTTAGTAGGTGCAAGTAGGTACCAAATAAAAAAGATTTTTTTTTTTTTCATTTTAAATTGTTCTATAATTACCCACTATAAAGTCAATTCTTACCTAGCCGTAAAATTTATAAATTAATAAATTTATTATCTTTTTATTTCTTTCCAGAAGAATGGCTATTTTCATTTGTTTTATTATATTTTTAGTTTATACTATTAAGAATGCCAAAAGAGCTATATTCGTGTTACTTAATAAACATATCAAATTGGTAAACGAGTTTTATTATTATAAATATTGTGTCCATCTTTTAATAAATATCGAATATGCATATATGACAGACTCCATCTTCGATTTCATCATCACTTTACATCACGTATAAATACATTTTTCAAGAGCCCAGCTGTAAAAACATTATGTTTGGCAATAATAAAAACATGTCCGGCTTTTAAGGCAAAACATAGAGCCGGGCAAAACAGTGAACAGACCACACACTCCGGATTCGGATGAATACAAATAATAATAACGATGGCAACGCACCCCAAACAAATGGCTTGGGACCAACCCCCGTTGTGGATGAAGACCAGGCTTGACCGTGCCAGGCAGGACCAGGCACAGATACAACGCTGTTGGAGAAAACCGACACCTTCATCGCGAACAGTAACTCTTGACTTGACCAGTCCAGCTAATCCCCCAGACCGAATGCAAATAAGTTCTCTCGACCAGACTCCACCGGCGCAGGTTCAAGACTCTCCAAGACGCCGAGGCGGAAACTAGCTCATGATCTTAAGAGATCTTGAGCGAGTAAATTACAAGCCTTACTTAACATTCAGGCGACGCTTCAAGACGCCGAGGCGGAAACTAGCTCATGATCTTAAGAGATCTTGAGCGAGTAAATTACAAGCCTTACTTAACATTCAGGCGACGCTTCAAGACGCCGAGGCGGAAACTAGCTCATGATTTTACGAGATCTTGAGCGAGTAAATTACAAGCCTTACTTAACATTCAGGCGACGCTCCAAGACGCCGAGGCGGAAACTAGCCCATGACCTTAAGAGATCTTGAGCGAGTAAATTACAAGCCTTACTTAACATTCAGGCGACGCTTCAAGACGCCGAGGCGGAAACTAGCTCATGATTTTACGAGATCTTGAGCGAGTAAATTACAAGCCTTACTTAACATTCAGGCGACGCTCCAAGACGCCGAGGCGGAAACTAGCCCATGATCCTAAGAGATCTTGAGCGAGTAAATTACAAGCCTTACTTAACATTCAGGCGGCATTCAAGTCTACAAAATAGAAATGAATGCCTATACTGCTGTCATTAATTGCGATTACAGTTTCATTTTCAAAGAAAAAGGAACGCAGTAGACGGCAAACAGACATAATTGCTAAGATGATGTTCTTATTATGCAATTAAAAATGAACATGTAAAGAATTTTACGACATGATTTCTAAGGAATACGAAATTCTTGACTTAGTAGGTGCAAGTACCAAATAAAAAAGTTTTTTTTTTTTTCATTTTAAATTGTTCTGTAAATACCCACTATAAAATCAATTCTTACCTAGCCGTAAAATTTATATTATCTTTTTATTCCTTTCCAGAAGAATGGCCATTTTCATTTGTTTTATTATATTTTTTAGTTTATACTATTAAGAATGCCAAAAGAGAGCTATATTCGTGTTACTTAATAAACATTTCAAATTGGTAAACGAGTTTTATTATTATAAATATTGTGTCCATCTTTTAATAAATATCGAATATGCATATATGACAGACTCCATCTTCGATTTCATCATCACTTTACATCACGTATAAATACTTTTTTCAAGAGCCCAGCTGTAAAAACATTATGTTTGGCAATAATGAAAACATGTCCGGCTTTTAAGGCAAAACATAGAGCCGGGCAAAACAGTGAACAGACCACACACTCCGGATTCGGATGAATACAAATAATAATAACGATGGCAACGCACCCCAAACAAATGGCTTGGGACCAACCCCCGTTGTGGATGAAGACCAGGCTTGACCGTGCCAGGCAGGACCAGGCACAGATACAACGCTGTTGGAGAAAACCGACACCTTCATCGCGAACAGTAACTCTTGACTTGACCAGTCCAGCTTATCCCCCAGACCGAATGCAAATAAGTTCTCTCGACCAGACTCCACCGGCGCAGGTTCAAGACTCTCCAAGACGCCGAGGCGGAAACTAGCTCATGATCTTAAGAGATCTTGAGCGAGTAAATTACAAGCCTTACTTAACATTCAGGCGACGCTCCAAGACGCCGAGGCGGAAACTAGCCCATGACCTTAAGAGATCTTGAGCGAGTAAATTACAAGCCTTACTTAACATTCAGGCGACGCTCCAAGACGCCGAGGCGGAAACTAGCCCATGACCTTAAGAGATCTTGAGCGAGTAAATTACAAGCCTTACTTAACATTCAGGCGGCATTCAAGTCTACAAAATAGAAATGAATGCCTATACTGCTGTCATTAATTGCGATTACAGTTTCATTTTCAAAGAAAAAGGAACGCAGTAGACGGCAAACAGACATAATTGCTAAGATGATGTTCTTATTATGCAATTAAAAATGAACATGTAAAGAATTTTACGACATGATTTCTAAGGAATACGAAATTCTTGACTTAGTAGGTGCAAGTACCAAATAAAAAAGTTTTTTTTTTTTTTTTCATTTTAAATTGTTCTGTAAATACCCACTATAAAGTCAATTCTTACCTAGCCGTAAAATTTATATTATCTTTTTATTCCTTTCCAGAAGAATGGCTATTTTCATTTGTTTTATTATATTTTTTAGTTTATACTATTAAGAATGCCAAAAGAGAGCTATATTCGTGTTACTTAATAAACATTTCAAATTGGTAAACGAGTTTTATTATTATAAATATTGTGTCCATCTTTTAATAAATATCGAATATGCATATATGACAGACTCCATCTTCGATTTCATCATCACTTTACATCACGTATAAATACTTTTTTCAAGAGCCCAACTGTAAAAACATCATGTTTGGCAATAATAAAAACATGTCCGGCTTTTAGGGCAAAACATAGAGCCGGGCAAAACAGTGAACAGACCACACTCCGGATTCGTATGAATACAAATAATAATAACGATGGCAGAGCACCCCAAACAAATGGCTTGGGACCAACCCCCGTTGTGGATGAAGACCAGGCTTGACCGTGCCAGGCAGGACCAGGCACAGATACAACGCTGTTGGAGAAAACCGACACCTTCATCGCGAACAGTAACTCTTGACTTGACCAGTCTAGATATTCCCCCAGACCGAATGCAATTAAGTTCTCTCGACCAGACTCCGCCAGCGCAGGTTCAAGACTCTACTAATTTTATCGGACGTTATCATATTAGAATTAAGAGTCGAAAGTGGACTGTGAGACTATTTTATCATCTTTTAGATGTTTCTGTCGTAAATGCTTGGCTGATATATAAAAAAGTCGAAAGACAAAATGATGTGACTTCATCCAAACTCCTAAATCTGTGTGAGTTTCAGCTAGAATTAGCAGATTCACTTTGTCGGGTTGGTATTCCTATAAATAACGGTGGAAAACGTGGTCGACCAGCAATTTCTACTTTACAGACTGAAATTGAGCAGAAAAGACGTAAAGGCCAGGTTCAAGCGGCGCCATCTAAAGATATCCGAATGGATCAAATATTTATGTGTAGTTGTTTTTGTTTCTTTATGTGTACCTACTAACAATAGTTTAATAAGTTTTAATGTATTTACTAACACTATGGACCTCGGTCTGCAAATAAATGAGTAATAATAAATATCACATTGGGCTGTTTGGACTGAAAAGCAAGAAAGGTGCAAATACCCCGGTTGTTCTGGATTCGCTTATAGAAAATGTATGAAATGTGGGGTTTCTTTATGTGACACAAAATCAAAAAGCTGTTTTTTTAAATACCACAATGAATAAAAAATAAATAATTTCTTTCTGATGGTTGCCATACTTCGTGTTCCCTACTGAACGCGCATTGTAGTTTTTAAACAACACAATGTTTTTTTGCGAAAAAGAATAATTTTTCAATATTTTTTTGTGTTTTTTATTGTTATAACTAACAACATTTATTTATTTTATATGAAATAAAAAAATTGCGACTTTAAGGGTTAAGAATTATTAAAAGTTATTATTCGCAACTTATTTTTTACTCTGAACTACAACCCACATATATAATATGATGATCAAAATCAAGGCATACAAGCTATTAAGCATTATTGCTGCAATTGCATAGTCGGCCGAAGGACTGTAGGTTGCTGCGCTCACATCATGTCTGTCATAAGCTGGGCCAGGTATGAAAATATAACTCCACCGGCCCAGTTTTTAGGCACGTTTTAATAACTTACGAAAATGAATAATTTTGCAAATAGGTAAATCATTTATTTTAAATTTTTGAAGTTTTTTTTTATTATTTAACTAAACAATTTGATACAAAACTTCCTATACATATGTTTTCTATGTAGGTACTGTAAGCTACTCAATAAAATCAAAAATAGTGCAATATTGTTATGTTCATGTTCAAGCCCAAACGCTTGGGCTTATGGTTGATGTCCTTTTAAGTCAACAGAGCAACGGCAGGAAAAAAAGAATGCAGGTCTCGTGGAAATGGAAAACACCAAATAAAATACACAACCGAAAATTACAGAATTTATTTAAAAAATACAAAGCTGGCTGGTATAATAATAATACGGAATAACGTCGCTGTGGAAATACAAACCCTATTACGTCCCTTACCTGGGATTGAAATCAAGAAATACTTGTTTGTGTATCAAGCATGCGAATATTGAATTATAATTCAAAACTTTACAGCTATACGGGCCATTAAAACAAATACATATGTATCTTTGGAGGAAGTTTTGGATCAAGTTACTTGTAACCGTCAGTCATATTCTTGTGCGACTAATAGATAGATGTACTAACTAACTATTCTTTATTATTGACCTATGAATGTCAGCAAAAGCAACGTCAAACATATAATGTTTTTTTTTTGTCCAGTAATAAGGTGTGTTGGGGAAAATCGGCGCAGGGGTAAGAACGTAGAACTCAGATACTCCAGTTATTTGAATTAATTTTTTAATACTAGCCATATTGCGCACAATGTCATTAGTAATGTTTAAAACACTGTCTCTTAATTTTATGAAAATCAACTTCATAAAGTCCTGTGTTTATATTTTTAAAAACTGACATCAGAAACCCAACTAGGCTTGGACGAAATAAATAAAGGCTGAAGAAAGTATGGAAGATTTGAAAAAATATGAAAATGTACCTCGTGTGGCTATTGCAGATCCCTATAGAACATGCCAAGAATTTTATATGGAATTGACGTCAGATTTGATTTAGGACATCCTTTATTTTCTATTTTACTCATCGTTGTAAAACCATCTACAGCTCAACAGTTTGAAATTAAATCACTGGTGCCTCTGCTGAAGCGATTTCTTGTGCTTTATAAATTTGTGACAGCACAAAAATGTGACGATGAATGGCGAGCTCACGCAATGCTCGATTTTTGTACCTAAACATGGGCTTGAAGCCTGCACAGGTTGACCTCTTCGTAGACCGTAGCGTGTATGGCCGGCATCGTATTTAAAATGTTCTTTTTGCCACATATATACATAACAGTGGACATTACAGAATCCTGAAAAATACGATTTCGATCTTGCATATGGAGCCGGATGGGACGACGCTGGACGGAATCGAGTATTTTTATGTTTATACTTTGACTTTGTTTATACTTTTTACACCCTTAAAATGTAAGACAACTTACACTTAAAGTTTTTTAAAATATCGGTCGTGGTGGAATGATGAATATAAAGCGGTGTTTATTCAGTTGGAAAAGAAATTTTGGAGCTACTCCTATATCAGTAGCGAGAGACAGAGTGAGAAACTCCACTGTACAAAAGAAAAGGAAAGAATCCTTGAAGAGTCTAATAGACATAAAAATTAAGACAGGCACAAGGAGAAGTACATGATCAACTCATGAAACACAACGAGGAACGACACCAAAAAGAACTTCAACTATTAGGCACAGCTCAGGAAATTGGTTTAAGGCGCTGACAACAGCCAAATTGGCTTGTCTCAAACAATATTTTACTTTTCTACTTATTAAGTTTTTAATTTATATTATGGTTTGACACTTCCTTGTGTGTATATCTCAGAAGTATGTTTGTATGTCATAAAGTTCACAGGCGATGACATGACATACTCGTCTGTAAAATGGTGCCACAATGTCGACGACAATGCGGAGCTATTCGGGTGGACACCACAGTAAAAGCTTGTATCGCTCGTCGATGTTTGTGCGGGTCGTCAGAACTTTGGCTGATTCGCGTTACGAAAATACGAAAAACTAAAAACGGGGATAGTCAAAGAATGTCCTGAGTCAGTTAATTGCAAACAAATGTATGAATTTATTTAACCCACAGTCAAACTATTGCAACGGTTTTGTGGGGCTTATAAGATGATTACTTTGAGAAGATGCCATTATGAGAAGAGGTGGAATGGCATAAAGGAACAGGTGAAAACCTGGGAAGAATTTGTTTCAAAAGTTCGCCACGCCTTTGACCCCCAAAGGACCTGGGTACCAATTATTTCAGAACGTGGTGAACATAAAGCAAGGTAAAGATATACTCACAGAGGTGTTTGTTGCAAAGGAGTTATGTGTGATGTTATAATACGCTTATCACACAAATGCCAGAACCACACTCGGAAACCCAAGAAATTGATATGATTTACGGGCAGTTACGGTATAAAATCAGAGTAAAAATGCCACGCGACACTGTCAATACTCTTGATGCCCTAGTGAAGGCAGCTAGGGGTATAAAACAGCTCCTTGTTGAGAAGAAGATGCCAGAAGGGACAGAGAAGGAGAAAGAAACAGGGAAGGTGCCATTTAAAAAGAAGCGTTGCACATACTGTCGATTGCCTGGGCATTCAATTGAGATATGTCGGAAGAAGGAAAAGAAGGATTTCGCTTCTGGTGCTTCTGATGCTTCTGTCGCGAAACCTGCGCCTACAAATGTTGCCATGGGTACTCAAGCACCATCGCCCTCCACACCAACGTTTGCATGCTACGGATGTGGTACACCAGGAGTGGTCCATTCAAAATGCACCACCTGTACCAACGCTAAGCCGAAGGTGGGAAGGGCTGAAGTAAGCTTCTGCTCAATCAACACGGCAGATGTTCGCGCTCGGCCAATTGTGGGTATTGCCACAGGCAAAATAAATTGCGAGAAGACAAGTGTTGCCTCATACGCGCTGTACAAATGCCTGCGTAGACTCGGATTTGCGTTCCAGACACAACAGCTGATGGTGTAACTGGCTGATGGCACAACTACTCAGAGAGACGTATTAACCGTGGAGGCCCCGTTAGTATTTGCTATCGTGTTGTACCAAAGACTTACCGTCTTCCCAGAAGCTCGTTAGTCTCGCACACTGTTGGGTATTGGGTTTATCGAGGATGCCAAAATGACATGGCATTTTGAGGCTTACCCTGGAGATGTCTTCGACCTTCAAGACGAAGATGCTGAGGAGATATCAATGGGAAAGTTGGAAGCTACGCCTATTCATTTTAATCCTCGGTTACGTCATATACTAAAGGATGTCGAGATGCCTGAATATATTTAGATATATACATATATATAGTCTTCTCCTGACAGCAATGCAGTCATTAACTTCCTAACTTTTCTTGGCTTTTGGGCTGCAGTGCTACCTGAAGTAGTTGACGCACAGATTTAGCTGCAGCAACGAGGACTAAGTGTGGATAAGTGTGCTCAGAAACTCTGCGATTTGAAAACCCGCTTAGTGGAAAGTAAGACTCTGCTAAGACTCTCTGCGAAAAACTCGGAATCGAACTCAAAACGAGAAGAATCCGCAGGAAAAAACGCATGTCTGGCGATGAATCTTCTAAAGATGCAGCTTTGACTCACCAGCAAAAAATCCGTCGAGAGGTATTCGCATCATTCGACAGGATCATTCAAGAAATGACTACTCCACCATAGACAAATATAAATATTTTAATACCAACATAGAGTAGAATAAAAACTACACATTCTAAAATTATACAAATTCGAATATGTCCACTAATTTGCTGTCAAAACCACGCAATTAAGAAAGATATGGTCAAGCGTGCCCTCGTCTACATCACATTCACAAAGTGAGGAGTCCCGAACTCTAATTTTGTTTAAGAAAACTGGGGAGCAACAGTGACCAATACGTATTCTGTAGATAACGGAAATAACGGTCTTGGATACTTTTTTTATGTTTATAGAACCAAGGCTTCGCAGAAATGGATGGTTGAATAGAGGCAAACAGACCACCTTTCAGCTTACTGGACTCGGACCAGTCAGTTTGCCAGGACTGGAATAGTCGTCCTACAAAAGAACTATTGTGACCCGTCCTAAATCTCACCCCTCTCTACATCCTGGCTATGACCACAGGGCTCACCAGGATATTATTAATAGTTTCTCATTCTCCCCTTCGCCGTATGGTTGAGCTCTCATGGATACTCTTCCTTCCGAAAATGATCAAGTCCAGACCATCCAATCTATTATCCGTTTATTATCCTCTTTACTTGTTAACTTTCCTTTACCTGACCACGTTGCCACAAATTTAATCAATTCCATTAAATCTCAACATATTCCATCTTCTGCAGTGAATAATAATAAAAGAAGTCTTTGACGGTGGCGGAGGTATTGAATCGACTCTGGTTCTGTACGGTGCCGGGACGCAAGTTCAAGCACGATTCTGTCGTCAAACGTTTGAGGAGTAAACGAAACATTGACGTCGAAATTGTAGACGAGGCCTACACATCACAGGCATGCTCATCGTGCAACTAAAAAAACAGGAGAGTTTCATAAAGTAGCCATGAACCACAAACTACGCCGGGGGGTTTGCCCAAACTGGGCCAGCGAGTTTGATCGCGACGCTAACGCAGCAAAGAATATACTCGTCAACTATACAAGGTCTACCCTCTGTAGGCCAGGATATATATATTCAGTCCATAATGACTATCACTGAATATGAGGTTTTAGCCAAAGAAGCTCTACTTCCCAAAAACTTGAAACCGTTCCAGGGCACGTTAAATATTCACCAAGTCTTAACCCTTTCCCTCCTTACGGTACTTAGAAGTACCTCCACATTTTTCGTCTAATACATTAAGTACGAAAATATTTTATGCAAACTAAAACTGACGATCCTTTAGAGTACCGTTTCCGTAAGCCAATCACAGCGCGTTATTTGAATTAGCGCGTGAAGTAGCCACAGAATTTGAAGAGCAAGTTACAACTTGTCGAACATTTGGACACTACGCAGTACAGTGTAATTGGAATTTTAAAAAAAATAGAATATCATAGGTAAGTGCTACATGTTTTTTACTTTTTACGTTGTTTATATCACTGATAACATTTATAAAAGCTGTTATAATGTATTACTAGTTTATTATATTGAATATTTGCTAAAAATCGAAGCGGACTTAAAAGTACCGTCAGGTATCATATTATCATAAATGAATTTACTTTTCTGTATGTATTTTTATCATTGTTCTGATTTATATTCTTATTGTTTTAGCCATCGAGATGGATATTAAAAACAATTCTGCTCTTATTGAAGCCCTATTATTAGAAGATCTTCCCGAATGCGACGAAGAGTCTAATGCAGGAGTGTCCGATGACGAAGAGGAAAATCTTCAACTACCTTCACCAAGAGGCTTTGATGAGATTTTCGAACGAGCTCTAGACAGTGTGTTAGCCGAAGTTTCACCATCTTCGCCGTCAAATGAAGATATTTTAGAGGACCCTATAAATCAGGTACCCACATCTCCTATACCTGGACCTAGTGTTCAGCCTGAACTCTGTCAGTCTGCAAATACGTCTACACACAGAACTAACCAGCGATTACCCGAACCAAACCGTAAATGGAAAAAGAGGGATCTAAATACAATTTTACCGGAATACTCTGCAGCTACTGGAGTAGTAGAAGACTATTTTGCTCACTGTGCTACACCGACTGATGTATTTTTAGTACTGATTGAAGATATTATTGACAATATCATATACCAAAGTAATCATTATGCTACTCAGAAAGGTAAGATATTGAACCTAAAAAGGGTGGAACTCCTAACATTCATAGGTATGAATTTTTTTATGGGTTATAATACTCGTCCGGCCTGGAGAGACCATTACTCTTCGCAACCTGATCTCAACAATGCACTTGTTTGCAAATCAATGGCAAGAGACAGATTTGCTATAATTTTATCTCATCTGCATTGCAATGATAACTCCCAAATGCCACGAGACTGTAAAGACAAGTTATATAAAATTAGACCAATGATTGATGGACTCAATAAAAAATTTCAAGAGGTTTATCATGGTACTCGCGAACTCAGTGTAGATGAATCAATGATTAAATTCAAGGGTAGGTCTGTCTTGAAACAGTATCTTCCCATGAAGCCCATAAAAAGGGGGTACAAGCTATGGTGTCTTGCTGATCAGAGAGGCTATATAAAAAAGTTTCAAATTTACCAAGGAAAAGACGAAGAACTGAACTCAAAATTTACCGGCTATGGCTTGGGAGAGAAAGTAGTTTTGGAGTTGACGGAACAAGATTGGGGTAAAGGGAAGATTGTTTACTTTGATAATTTTTTTTTCGTCGGTTGCTTTACTTGAAAAATTGAAAACGGAAAACACCTATGCATGTGGAACTATCCGAAGTAATAGAAAAGGACTGGCTGGATATGCTCGGTGATTCTCAAATGAAAAGGGGCGACAGTGACCATCGATTTTCAAATTTAGACATTGGATATTTTAAATGGAAGGATAACAAAATAGTTCATTTAGTATCTAATTTTCATGGCAATGAAGAGGTAACTGTGTCACGTAAAGAAAAAAATGGATCCAAGTCTGCTGTAACATGTCCAGTTGCTGTCAAAGATTACAATACTTACATGGGCGGCGTAGATACTGCGGATCGTTTGAGAGCCCTATACTGTATAGATCGCAAATCACCGAAATGGTGGCACAGGTTGTTTTGGGGTCTTCTGGATATCGCATTTGTCAATGCATATGTCATTTATGGACTAATAATGGAGCAGACTACCGTAAAAGATTTTCGACGGTCTGTTTCTCAAGGCTTGATGACAATGAAGGATGTAGGTCAGAAAAGGAAGACTTCTTCTGATAATACTGCGCAAAGCGGTCCTTCCAAAAGGCGCAAATCTGACTATTCCACTATAAAAGACGTACGCCTGGGTAACAGAGGCATCCATTGGCCTACATTCGTAGAGAACAGGGGAAGGTGTGAAGTTTGAAGAAGATTCAGTCGAAACCTCATAGTAAATGTTCACATTGCAACGTGTTTTTGTGTGTCAATGAGAAGAAAAATTGTTTTGTTGAATATCACGAGATTAATCTTTAATGAAAAAACCTATCAATTTAATTAATATGTTAGTAAAATAAGTCAATATTGGATCTCATTACTTTTGTAGTTTCTCTATCAAAGTTCCTAACATTGTGCTAACTCGAAGTTCCTGATGGTACTTATAAGTCTAGGTATTGGAATTAGTACTTCTAGGTACAATAAAAATCTGAAAAAAATCTGTGTGTTTCCTTTTACCTACCTTATTATGATAATAAAGTCTAAAAGCGGAATATCGTTAAAAAACACTACCCCGGGGGGAAAGGGAAGGAAACAAGATTTATTTAACCTCGTATTCAGGAAAGCCAGCTGTTTTAACTGTCAATCAATCAATCATTTTATTTTTATTTCTCATCATCATGTACAAGAATAACAATAAAAATTATGAAAAATTTGTTGGCCGTGTTTTCTGTTCAGATGTGATGTGTGTGTGTGTGTGTGTGTATACATGTGATTATTTATGTGATAAACGGTAAACATTTAGGATTTTCGAAAGTCTTCAACTTCTGTGCAACTGAAGAAGAACGCCCTGGGCCGAGTTCTGGAGATTCAATTACTCCTGAATACGTAGCACCTCTCGTTAGGACCAAGAAACCTCGCAGTATTCTTCCTAACGTAACAAATACATCCCCTAACATTAATATTGTCATGTTGTCCAAAAAAAAGGTTTCTTTTAACTTAAATAAATAAAAAGGTATAATACTTTAAAACGTGGGTTGATTTGATGATGATAATATCATTATATTATACTACTCGTTCAAATAAAGAATGGTAAGGAATTTAAAACGTAATTTCTACGAAAGACGCTGTGAACGAAGATGGCTGAACCTAAGAAAAAAGGTATAATAGGATTAAAACCCTCAACAGGCCCAAAAATGTCAGTATGGAGGAGTAGAAAAAAGTTCATGACGAGGTTCGAGATATGCAGGTTGGCGTCAGGAGCACAAACCGATACGACTGAAGTGCGGACGGCATTGGTGCTACATTGTATGGGAGAAGAGGAGGCCCAAGAGACACACGCGACATTCGATTTTGAAAAAGATCAAAATTTCAATTATGAAAAGGTTATACAGAAGTTCAATGAATACTTGTACCGAAAAAGAATGAGATTGTTAATTCACATAATTTTTTTCGTAATCAACGAGAAGGTGAAAATTTTGATAGTTTTTATACAGAAATAAAGAAACTCAGCACAGAATGTGAGTTCGGAAATCTACTAGACAGATTGCTTACAGACAAAATAGTGACAGGGATCGCTGACAAAGGACTCAAGGATCGCTTGCTGAGAGAGGGTGATTTGACACTAACTAAAGGCATAGTAATAAAAAAATGAACATTAAGAAAACTGTATCTTGGATATTAAGAAGTATTGTATCTTATAAAGTACAAAATTTATTAACTATAATTGTTTGCATGTTATTTGCAAGGGTGATATTAGATTCGCATATATACAGAAACTGCAAGATTTGCAAGAAGAAGAGGGGCTGAAATTTAAAAATAAATTGACTAGAGCAGACATGTCGATTTTTTTGGAAAGAAAATGAACGTCAAACTAGCTGTCCAAGTACTCAGTTCTTCTGTGGCTGATGCAATTGACTATCTGAGGTCAATTGGTCATCCTAGGTTAGCTGGGAGTGAAGCCACAGTACCGTGTGAATCCATTACACTGTATCTGCAGTTACAGTGTTTTGAATTTACAACGTCAATTCGATTTCTTTTTGCCTGTTACATAATCCTACATTCATAGATTTTGGTCTTTATTCACAAAAATCTGAGATATCGTCATGCAAAAAACAGTGTATTTAACTTAGACTAAAAGCCTAAAATTGCAAAACACGGTAACCAAAGATGCAGTGTGTTGGCAAAATAATTCTCGCGCGTTTTAAGATACAATGTTTTGTCAAAAATGTCGTGCGACGCGAGCGCGCCAATCAGAGCGCGGCTGACGGACAATCTCGATCATTATTGGTCGATTTAAGTTCTCAGTGCAGCGCAGTTCTAAGCAGGCACGTGCCATTGTTTACGCGCGCGGTGTCCAGTTGTTGTTTAGTTATGACAAGTGTTTGTTTGTTTCCGGAGTAATTGGTGAATTATTAAAATGAGTGGTTATCGTAATAAATTGCTGATAAAGTTATCACAACGCAATGTGCTACAATGGTGTCTGAGTTAAATACTAATTTTCAAAAGGAAAATTATACTTATATTACTGATCCTTCTAGTCTCTGTGTACCTGATGATCCCATAGACTTAAGTATAGACTTTCGCGATATCAGCCCGACTTTATTACCATTGAGTGAATCGGAGTGCCCAAGCCCTTGTGAAGAAATAGGTAAAGGGGACTATACTGAGTTACTAACAGTAATTACCAGTGGCGAAGGGTGGTTTAATGAAATAGGGAAGCCGCAGCAAAAAAAACTGGGGAGTACTCAGGGATGGGAGGGAGAGGTAATGAAGGTAATTTCTCAGTCCACCTTTTAGCACTGACTGAGAGACTGATAGTTTGAACATGTTTTCTCGAGGAATTCGGCAGATTATTAATATCTATAAAACTTTATTATCTTTAGTTAGGTATATTAACTACTAGAATCTGAGAAAAGTTGGCACTAGAAACAATACATTTTAAGTATTTAATTTACAACGGCCTGTTAGCCATTGATATTTATCGTAGGTAGGTATATGTTTCATAAATCCGTCAGGACGTTAGTAATTTTAATATTGACGTAATATAGGTAGGTAATTCACCCGTGCGGCGTGCCCGAGTTTTATACCTAACACGTTTTTATTCTCAAAACTTAACCTTGAAAAATAGGTTCCTAAAGTAAATAATCTGTCGGAAAACAGTCTAATGCGATAAATGCTATCCTAGTTAAGTTTTAAAAGTAGGTACACTAAAAAGAAACCTGATGCAAACTGTATACGTATCAAAATAACTCAATTTAACGTAGGTAGGTATCTCTATTTTCACTACACACACACACTGTACTTGTACTGAGTAGGGTCATTAAATCGCGGAGAATCTTAACACCGCGATTCAGGATTTGCATAAAAATGCACAACGCCATCTATGTTGACGTAATGTAACTAAAACACTTAAACTAACATAAAATATTGTACACACACGAACTATGTTATTTCCAAATGATACACACACCAATAAATTCAATTAAGTAATACAAAGAAAAAATTGTTAATGGTATTATCTAAAATAAAATAAGAACAATGAGAGTGAATTTGTCTGATTTGTTTGTTTACATATATTTGATAGCTCTAAGCGCTGTCACTCGCGCGTAGACAGATATAGCTACTCTACTCTTGACGCGTTCTTTCTCGTTCACTCGCGAGTTTTGATTGGTGGAAGCCGCTCCGTGAGCCGGGTTACCGCTCGCCCTTATTTTGCGAACATCGCGCGGCGCGGCGTGGATGACGTCACGCAAGCGTAGTTTTGTATGGACGAGGAAGCCGCGGCTTGTTTAGTAGGAGCAAAATGTTTCAAGTAATTTATAGACAATTTTTTTTTTACGGTGGTAGGCGTTTTGTTATACCTACATATTTAAATTGTGTGGTTTAAATGATTATATTAATTATACCTATACCTATATTACAACTTATACCTATGCTTCTTTCTTGAAATTCGAAAGGGAAGCCGATGGGAATCGGCTTATTAGGACGCCTCGCCACTGGTAATTACATCTTCTATTACTCAGTACTTCACGGCGTCTTCAACGTCAGATTGTGTACAAACTTCTGAATCGGTTGATAATAACTTACATAATTGCATTGAATCGCCAGGAAGTCATGATTGTGTCCAAATAAGTGCAAAGGCTATTATAAAGCACCAACCTAATCCTCGTCAAAAAAAGGACAGTATGCTTGTCCCTACCAGGCAACCGCGTGCAGCTAGTGACATCGATTTCAACGAAATTTTGCCAATGACTGAATATGATAGTGAGCCTTCAAGGAAACACAGTGTTACGTGTAACGACGGGTCCAACAATATAGAAAACCACGATCAAGTTGAAATTTTACAACCGAAAAGAGCGAAGAGAGAGAGAGACCCAAAAATTATTCTAGAAAATCAAAGAAAGAAGCACCCCATGAAACCCCCTTGCAGTAACTGTAAAAAGTCATGTACTGAACTTATTAGTGAGATAAATAGAGTAAAAATACATGAACTATTCTGGAATATGGACAGACAAAGACGGCGAGATTTCCTATCTAGACAAGTGGAAAAGTTGCCAACTGCAACAAAAACTGCTGGATGTAACTCTAGAAGACTTAACACATTAGTATGGACACTCGATGAGAAAAAGGTCTGTAAAAAGTTTTTTCTCAGCACATTGGGTTACACAAATGACGAAACAGTTCAAGCGGTTTTAAGAGCTAACTTGATATCTGGAAACGAAAATCCAAAAATAGGCGCTGCGCAAGACCCTCGAGGACGTCACCCTAGTTTGACTGCATTTCCTGCGTCTTATCAAAAAGAAATTCGACATTTTATATTAAAATCCCGTTCATTCTCACTACAACATTCAACATGCGCCTAATCGTCGTTCCCTTCCAATAGGGCTTACTTTTTCCTATATTTATAAAGAGTTTATAAGGTATTGTGACGAGAAATCTATAAATAAGTGTAGTTGGACCCATTTTCATAAGATCATTACAGAGATAAATATTTCTACTGCAGAGCCAGTACATGACATATGCACAAAATGTAAAAATCACGAAATTAGTCACAAAACAATCCCACTTCCTTGCAACTGTTTGGACTGTATTGACCTAGCTCAAAATTTAGAGAACAAAAGAAACTCGAGAAACTATTTCAAATAATCATTTTGATGACGATGAAATAAATGAAAAAATTAAAACACCTCTGCATTATTATTTTATTGTTGCAATTTCTGAAGTTTCAGAAATTCTAATAAAAAGACAGATGCTGCTCTTACAAGCTCACCCTGAACCTGACTGACCTGACTTCAATTACAACTTCCTCGGCACATTTAATCATTTTCATAACTATGTTTAAATTAAATAAATATGAATCTAAAATATTTTCATAAATATGAATCTTCAGCAACAAAGGTCACCCATTCGATCTGTATGAATTGAATAAGTGTTTTTTTTCCAAATATAAAAGTGGCATTCAGAATCTTTCGCAGCTTATTGCTAACTGCTTTACTGAACGATGCTTCTCACAACTAAAAAGATTAAAAAACACGCAAACAACAAAAACCCGTCAAGACAAGCTTAATTCTTTAGCATTGTGTATTGAGGCAGACAATTCGTCACATAAATTTCGACGATGTAATCTCGGAGTTTGCTCTGAATAAGGCAAGGAAAATATTTTTTTATGTTTTAAATTATACCTACAAAATTTTCTATTTTAATGAACTTTCATTTTATAATTTCCACCTTCCAAATTTAAGCAAAAGAGGGCTAGACAGACTCTGTGCTAAGGGCCTCGGAAACTGTTAATCCGCCGTATAGATGACATTTCATAATCTTTTTACGAAAAGGAACAAGGATCGGATATGACACAGATTTTTGTAAGAGCAAAATACTATTGTGTTATTCATTTACGCAGTTGAAAATAAAAACTTTTGCGCAAAATACATTAAGTTCAAACAAAAACCAAGGAACATTTTTGTTGAACAGATGCACAAAAAAGAAACTGAAATTATTCAATGCCTTAACTTCTATGTAACTCCAAAACCATCGATTTTTTCAAGACCAAACGTAAAACCATTTTTGTAACAAGACATGCAAAAACCACCACGACGTTAATTTTATACCCATTTTGCAACGATCGATTTATTTTAACCATTTTGCGAATATAATACATTTTATCGAAGATTTTTCAATAAGACAAAATGTTGAATAACAAACGAGACATACGATGTACCAGCTGAAATAATAAGTACAATATATATTGTTTATAAAAAATATTATTCTTTGTGAAACACAATATTTTTAAACAAGCTTACAATATCCATTTTTTTAATGAGACATCTGGTATAAATAAATCAATACATTAAATGAATAAGAGACAAGGCGTACTATTTACGAACTGTAGGCTGTTATAATGGTGTACAACCCACCACAGAAAACTACGAAACTTGAAAACCGGACAAAAAAGTACTTTGAGAAAAAAAGGACTACAATCAAACGAGACCAGCGCAGGACACAAGTCATGAATAAACATGTCATCTTACTCGTTCTACAACATATTTTTTTTGCAATCAATAAGATAAAATCGATTTCCCACATCATCTTAATATTGATAGTTTGTTACTCAACAATGACAAAAAATACTGAAACAGATTCGAGAATTGGTCATAACGGGTCTTCAGTTCCATTCGTAATAATTCTAGTGGTCACAAGTGTCATTGCTGTGGTCCTTAGTTCTTAACTTCTATGTTACTCCAAAACCATCGATTTCTTCAAGACCAAAGTTAAACCATTTTTGTAACAAGACATACAAAAACCACCACGACGTTAATTTTATACCCATTTTGCAACGATCGATTTCTTTTAACCATTTTGCGAATATAATACATTTTATCAAAGATTTTTCAATAAGACAAAATGTTCAATAACAAACGAGACATACGATGTAGCAGCTAAAATAATAAATACAATGTATTTTAAATAAAAAATTAAAAAATAAAATTCTTTGTGAAACACAATATTTTTAAACAACCTTACAATATCCATTTTTATGAGACATCTTGTATAAATAAAACAATACAATAAATGAATAAGATACAAGGCGTACTATTTACGAACTGTAGACTGTTATACTGGTGTACAACCCACCACAGAAAACTACGAAACTTGAAAATCAGACAATAAAAGTATCTACTTGAGGACTTGCATTCATAATCCGACAAATACAGACGTGCTCAACAAAGCAACTTAAAAATAGCATAATTAACAATTTTCTTATTGTGACCTAGTTCTAGAGACATAACGTTTTTGTTGTGAAATTATACAGTTTTTGTTACAAATATGGTCAAAAAGTGATTATCTACAATTATGGATAGCAGCCCCTCCCATCGTGGCGGACTGCCGCATCACTCTTCACCATCAGCAGTAGCATCACCCAAGAGTCGAGCACAGGATGAAACAGTTGAGGTTCTTTCTACCCCTGAAATTCAATCCTGGATGTCTAGCATTGAACAGTGCCTGAATGAAGTATCGATAACGGTTTCGGAAGGCAAGATGAATTCCGAACAAAAACTACGAGTTACTAGCCTTTGTCGCAAAGTGGGACACGGAGTCTCTCAAATGGCTGTGCAATATCAGTCATTAAAACATAAGGCCATCCAGAACTACACTACCCTGCAAACGTTAAAAGAAAATCAAGACCTCGCCATCAGTTTGACTGAGATCAAGCAGAAACTACAAGAGACTCATCAAACCTACACCGGAAAGCACTTCCTTCGCAGACATGGTAAAGGGTACAAAAAGCCTTATTCGGCCTCAAGCAACAAGCTCTGTTGCTATATATCCTAGTGACCATACCAAGATTAGTGATGAGACCAAAAACTTTGTCCAAAAAATTGTATGCCCTGAGGAAATTAAATTGAAGGTACATGGGCTTCGGAAAATAAGAAATGGAGGAGTTATCATAAGCACGGAGACCAAGGATGACATCCTAAAATTGAAACAGACTGTCGAGCGCTCCACGTCTGCATTTACTGTTACTGAACCTCAAAAGCGAAAGCCCCGTATTATAATTATTGGCGTACCCACTGATATGCCAGAGAAAGAAGTATTTAGATGTATTTACGAGCAAAATATCGTCGACAAATTTCCAACACTGACAAAGGATACATTTTTGACCTCATGTAAATTAAGCCATAAGTCAGGGAAAAGGGATGCTTACAGCTGCAACTACATTGTTGAAGTACCAGCCAACGTCCGGAAAGCACTAGTGGATCAGAATCGACTTTACATAAACTGGACGTCGTGCCCGGTACATGATTTCACCCTTGTGACTCGGTGCTTCAAGTGTCAGCAGTATGGTCATGCATCCAAGACTTGCAAATCTGCTACCTCTACTTGTGGCCACTGTGGTGGAGAAGGACACGCGACTCAAGAGTGCTCGTCAAAGGAGCAACCACCGAAATGTGCAACATGTAAGCGCTACAAAAAACCCCACAATCACAAGACGGGAGATTCCGATTGCCCTGCTAGAAAAGCCGCTGAATATAGGTATATCAACTCCGTAGATTATAAAGGCATCTAGTAGCGTCAAACTCTAGATAATATTTAGCTCTAAATCATTTTTACACATTATATAATTTCATATTTTACTTGGGGATTACTGATTATTTTTAGGCCCGCATTTTTACACTTAGATATTATAGGTACTCAATATGTATATTTTTATTAGTATGTAAGCATTACATTATACATGTGTAACAATACTGTATTTGTCACATTGACCTAGAATTTTAGTCACTATAGCAATTTCTGTTAATTCGCTATAAATATTATAATAAGCACTTTTACGCCCGAGACACAGGTTTTTACCTAGTTCGGGCAAATTATACATCAGCACTTTTTAGAATTAAGCTAAATATGGTAAAATTTTGTCCAAAGTGAAGTACTAAACAATTTCTTTATTTATTTATTATTTGAGAAAAAAAAGACTAAATCAAACGAGACCAGCGCAGGACACAAGTCATGAATCAACATGATGATGATGCATAATCTTACTCGTTCTACAACATATTTTTTTTGCAATCAATAAGATAAAATCGATTTCCCACAATCATCTTACAATTGATAGTTTCTTACTCAACAATGACAAAAAATACTGAAACAGATTCGAGAATTGGTCATAACAGGTCTTCAGTTCCATTCGTAATAATTCTAGTGGTCACAAGTGTCACTGCTGTGGTCCTTAGTTCTTAACTTCTTTGTTACTCCAAAACCATCGATTTCTTCAAGACCAAAGTTAAACCATTTTTGTAACAAGACATACAAAAACCACCACGACGTTAATTTTATACCCACTTTGCAACGATCGATTTCTTTTAAGCATTTTGCGAATACAATACATTTTATCAAAGATTTTTCAATAAGACAAAATGTTCAATAACAAACGAGACATATGATGTACCAGCTGAAATAATAAGTACAATATATTTTTTATAAAAAATCAAAAAAATAAAATTCTATGTGAAGTACAATATTTTTAAACAAGCTTACAATATCCATTTTTATAAGACATCTTGTATAAATAAAACAATACAATAAATGAATATGTAAGAGACAAGGCGTACTATTTACGAACTGTAGGATGTTATAATTACAACCCACCACAGAAAACTACGAAACTTGAAAACCAGACAAAAAAGTACTTTGAGAAAAAAAGGACTACAATCAAACGAGACCAGCGCAGGACACAAGTCATGAATCAACATGATGATGATGCATAATCTTACTCGTTCTACAACATATTTTTTTTGCAATCAATAAGATAAAATCGATTTCCCACATCATCTTAATATTGATAGTTTGTTACTCAATAATGACAAAAAATACTGAAACAGATTCGAGAATTGGTCATAACAGGTCTTCAGTTCCATTCGTAATAATTCTAGTGGTCACAAGTGTAATTGCGGTGGTCCTTAGTTCTTAACTTCTTTGTTACTCCAAAACCATCGATTTCTTCAAGACCAAAGTTAAACCATTTTTGTAACAAGACATACAAAAACCACCATGACGTTAATTTTATACCCACTTTGCAACGATCGATTTCTTTTAACCATTTTGCGAATACAATACATTTTATCAAAGATTTTTCAATAAGACAAAATGTTGAATAACAAACGAGACATACGATGTACCAGCTGAAATAATAAGTACAATATATTTTATATATATTTTTTTTTTAAATGTATGTGAAACATAATATTTTTAAACAAGCTTACAATATCCATTTTTATGAGACAACTTGTATAAATAAATCAATACATTAAATGAATAAGAGACAAGGCGTACTATTTACGACTGTAGGATGTTATAATTACAACAGACCACAGAAAACTACGAAACTTGAAAACCAGACAAAAAAGTACTTTGAGAAAAAAAGGACTACAATCAAACGAGACCAGCGCAGTTACATAGAAGTTAAGAACTAACTTCTATGTAACTGCGCTGGCTCCAAAACCATCGATTTCTTCAAGACCAAACGTTAAACCATTTTTGTAACAAGACATACAAAAACCACCATGACGTTAATTTTATACCCACTTTGCAACGATCGATTTCTTTTAACCATTTTGCGAATACAATACATTTTATCAAAGATTTTTCAATAAAACAAAATGTTGAATAACAAACGAGACATACGATGTACCAGCTGAAATAATAAGTACAATATATTTTTTATAAAAAATCAAAAAAATAAAATTCTATGTGAAGTACAATATTTTTAAACAAGCTTACAATATCCATTTTTATAAGACATCTTGTATAAATAAAACAATACAATAAATGAATAAGAGACAAGGCGTACTATTTACGAACTGTAGGATGTTATAATTACAACCCACCACAGAAAACTACGAAACTTGAAAACCAGACAAAAAAGTAGTTTGAGAAAAAAAGGACTACAATCAAACGAGACCAGCGCAGGACACAAGTCATGAATCAACATGATGATGCATAATCTTACTCGTTCTACAACATTTTATTTTTTGCAATCAATAAGATAAAATCGATTTCCCACAATCATCTTACAATTGATAGTTTCTTACTCAACAATGACAAAAAATACGAAACAGACACTATGCTATGTATGTTTCACGATGCCCTCACACGCTCATAATGCTTGAGTCATTGGTTAGGTTCCCAAAATGACTGGACGAAATCTATGGATTATTGGAAACTTATACAAACCAGGTCGAAGTCTGGAATTTGGTCAAAGCCTGCCTGGAATGACGATCGACCTAGTGTCACATGTTATGATGTAATTCGACGTCAAACGAGTAGATCTGACATATCTCTGAAATTAAGATTTGTTATTATCCAAGACATTCAGTGAAATAAGAGGTTAAATAAAATACAAATAATATTTTTAAATCGTTTTATAAAACATAATAAATACAGGCTATAACGTAATGGACAACAAATAAGGTGGGTACGCGATGAAGTTGAAATTATGACATACACAGGACGGCAAGTGTCTTTGGAACCTCATGATGCGTTCGCAATTATTTTGAAAAAAAAAACGTTTTTTTGGATACTTAAAACGGGAAAAAATGGGTTCTAAGTATTCGGACTCAAATACCTCAAGTTATTCATGTCTTTTTGACGTTATAACGACATGATTTCTGGTATTTGAGCTCTATTTACTCTTACTATTATGAGACAGATTACAAGAATACTTTCATTATCAAGAAATATGTTAAGAAAATAACTGTGAACTCATCAAAAGATTTTTACATCAAGTTATCTTACGTTTAAACGGTTAACATTTTTGTTAGGATTAATCCAAAATCGACCAGTTTCTTACAAACACATCTTGTTTTACTGTACTTCGAAACTGAGAACATTTTTATAATATTAACTGTGTATCTATCCTCTTTACTTTTTGTTCTATTACAAAGTACAGTGAGACGCGATGAAACAATCTATCCCTACCCGCGCTTACCAAACTACGTAATATATGTATTTTAAGAAAAGAATGTACATATTGTGAACACATTATGTCATGTAAGGCGAAGCTAAAATTAATTGCACTGACCACTATAAATAAAATGACAATGCGTTGTTAAAAATGACTAGTACTTAGCATATTAGAGCTTCTTTATAGGATGGGGCCATTTGAATTATTACAATAAACAATGTTTGTAATATTTGTCCCACGCATGACACTCCTTCAGCTTCGTGAGGGATCACATGCCATAGTTTTTTTTTTTTTTTTATCGCACGATTCGTTTTCTTAATTGTAATGTTTCACGCATCTATCAATTAAGAACCCTATCAAATAAAACATGCAGGTTTTCAACCTATATATTCATAGTTCAAGTAGTCCCATACTATAACAGAAAAAAGTAATAAAATCATATCCAAAAATTATTCAAGCGTAGAGATTCATGAACTAGTAGACACACGATAAAAATACAAAATTAAAAAAAAAATATATCGCGACGAAAATAAAGCTCAATATACGCAAGGCATCTCGTTTTCACATTTTATAATACCCATAAAACTAATAGACTTCTTAAGAATTCCGTGATTTTATGCTGTTTTGGTTGAGACAATATGTTTTAAAACCCTTACTGTGTGTGAGTCATCGTCATGTTGTGAGTAAAACAATATATTTTTAAAATTCCAACTTGGTGCGACCCTACAAGTCCTGAGCTACAACTTGTACAGAAATAAGTTTGTAAGACAGCACCGCCCCTTACTTATTTCTGCTACAACTGTGTATTTGTTTTGTGTACATAAGTTATATTTTCAAATTTAGTTACACTGAAAACTATTACAACAACACTTTTATTATACCTAATAAATTGTATATTACCTTGAAAAGTTGTGACGGTGTTGACTATTGACATCTGAATAATCTTATCACCTAAAAGACATTCTTCGGAAAATCGATATTCTAGAGAGAATCTAGAATTATGTAGAACATTATCTTTTCTTTGTATAATTTAATACTAAATAAACATTAACATTTATGTACCACAACTAGAAATAAATATGCATTTTTAACAATTAATACTGACTTATAAGCCGATTGGTTTACAGTTAATGTGAATATAAAATAGGTATGTGGAAAAAATATGCAAATTCCTTTGCAAAATGGCAGTGACGTCAGTGCGTTAACGAGGTGACTTTGTACACTGTCACAACTGGCAGATTTATATTCGAATAGACGATTTTAATTCAACTTTGAGATGTTAGACTGCCTTAAAACGGTCATTTCGTAGACTTCATTGTGGCCCTAAAATACTTTATTTTTATGATGATTCAACTGACTGAATGCAATACCAGTGTATAAATAAGTGCATGGCCTGTTAAAGCAACTTGGACTATTAATATATTCGTTTATAATACAACAACCGTGGCTTTGCGAAAACTAAACCTAATATTTACTAAAGTGAACGTTGCATTTTAATAGTACATATTATATTATGCATCAATTAATTACAAATCAACAACTTATTGACCCAAGTAAGTCATTTAAACAAAACGGCTTTAAGCTTAAAAGCTGTATGTACCTAGACGAAAATTATAGAACAATTTGAATAAAAAGATTTATGAGGATATTAGAACAGAACTTTTCCAGTCTTGTTTTAATTGGTCTTGGAAACGCTTCGCAACCGATATAATTGGAAAAACCATTTCAGCAGCCATTCGAAATATTTGTTGATATAACATGTCACTTCATGTCAGCATCATCTTATAACTAGAATTTTATTGTAAATGAAATTATATTTTATATATTCCAACCAGTCTAATTAATTTCTTTGTGATACATTAAAAATAATTTTAGTGTAATTTTCTTTATATGAATAGTATTATTGCATTTAATTCGGTGTTTTTTTTTCTTTGTTGTCTTTTATAACGTTATCACATTCTTTGGTATGTCACAGATGAATATTTTTTTCACATCAACAAATCCAACGATCTTAAGGGAATTGTTCTTGTTTTGTTAAACTTTCCCTTTCGTGGCAAGTTACAAAACAGGCAAGAAAAATCGTGCAGTGTCTAATGGATTTTGATGGGAGAAAAGTTAGTACTTATTCAATATTTTATATTAGAAACTTTGCAGGCAACTGCGATAAAAAAGTGCTAAAATAATTATTAATAAAGAGAACTTTTAAAGCTGCATTTTGAGATGCCTTTTACTATTTAACTTCCATCATTTAACTTAGCCATGATTTAAATTTTAAATTACATTTTCTTCTTACTTCTATTAAACAAGCCCACAAACCAAGCTTTGCTTTAGCGTACCACGAATATGAACCTTAGCTTTAGTCTAAGATTCTTTAAGATTACACTTACAGGTACACTGCTCTAATAGATAACCAAAATAAATTGTTCATTTAAAGAGATAGTATATTGGTATTTTTATTTTGAAATAAAGACAAACCTCTTTTTATGAAGTGAATACATAAAATTACATTTTAATGTTCTTTTGTCTTTGGTTCTTTAGCTGCGCGTCATACTACAAAATTCTACTATTTTATACATTATAATAAATTATGAACCCTTTATAATACCATTGTCAAAATGTCATTATGTTTCTTATAATTACGAGAAAGATGAATTATTTATTTCAATATTTATGGACTGGAATATCAATGTCAAACTTACATCACGTATTATAAAAACATTTTCAGGATATATCGACAAAACTTAAACTAGCTACATAGAGGTTCGTTTTTTGTGAAAAAAGACTTTTGTGTATTACTTGCGTATACTATCTCTTTAGAAAAGTTATCTTTGGCGGTTCTCCCATGATGAAGAAACTAAAAATTAAAAACACAAAGGTTATCTTATCAACAAAGTAGTAACCTTAGGAAATCACGGACTTTAGTGCTTTTACTATCAAATTGTCAAACCATTTTAGATAACTTTTTTTTCAAAATATATTGGACTAACTTCTCCGTGAGAGAACCGAGCGAGCCCGAACAATATTGGCCATCAAATAATGTCCTATGAACATAATGGTCACTTATCAATCAACGATGACGTCACGATCCCTCGAATCAACCTCCACTTCGATTGTTTCCGTAGACTGCTCTTCAATAACGGACTCGGTCCGCTCTATACCCAGAGCGGCCGTTTCGTTTGCATTTTCACTGTAATATTGTTCAAATTGTAGCCTAAGGCTGCCCATTGCCCCCTCACGTCCGATTTTTTGTAGGAGAAAAATATTGATTTATATTGTAGTGATTGCAATAGTGTACCTTCACGTCCAAGTCGGTCAGAAAATCCAGTTAAGTCAAGTCCTATAAAAAGGCTCGATTGTTTGTCCTACAAAAAGTCTAACGTGGGTGCGCAGCCTAAGAGTGAAAAGGAATGAAATATACATTGGACCAAGATATTCGATACTAGCCAATTTCCAGCGGTTTCATTCGCGTCCCGTGGGAACTACTTACTGCCCGTACTGGCATAAAGTATTGCCTATTTAACCCGGGAGTGTAGCTTACCAACAGTGAAAGAATTTTTCAAATCGGTTTAGTAGTTCAGAGCCTTTGTGTAAACCAACAAAAAATGTATCTTCTTTATTATATTATAGTTCGGCCGTTCAGAGAATGCGTTCCTGACACCTATCAGTTAGTCAGGACTAGTGATGGGCACAACATAACACTGAGTTCGTTACCGTTCCCCCAAAATAAACCGCCGCATTATTTTAAGATTATTTTCGTTTTAAATTGGCGGAATCATTTAAAATTTATATTTTAGTTATTTAAGTGGAAACCAAAAAAAGGTAATATTCATATAATAAAATCGTTTTATTTATTCTTTGTTACAAAGTTACAATCTGTATTTCTATGCAATAAAGTAAGTACATTGAATTGAATGTGCGTACAGAATATTAATCAGACTCCGATTCGCTTGAGGAGGTGGTGTCTTCATCATCATCTTCGCCTACGTGTATAATTATATTAGGTATTATCAATAACAGAATCAATCCTGATATCTCGGTCAAAATCTTCCAAAATCAGGTTTTTAGAGCTCTACCTCACTGGGAGGCCATGGCGACGTCGCCAGCGGCACAGGTCTGGCTACTTCTGGCATCCAAATGTCGCCAAGTCGAGTGGCCATGGCGTCTCGACAGTCAATTGTTTACGTCGTCGCTCAAGAAATTGCAAGCTGACTGGCGACCACATTGGCGACTGTGTGAGGGAGGTGCGCTTTACCGTGTACATTATAGTGGCTACTGTGGCCACGTCGCCAAGTTGCCACGGTAGCCAGAAGCCACATAGGGAACTGTAGCTCGTGGCCACGCCTCCAATTTGGCGACGTTGCCAAACCGTCGCCAAGTGAGTTAGGTTCCATACATTTCAATACTAACTGCTTGGATACGTAGCCGGCGACGTCGCCATTGGCGTCCTAATGAGGCAGGGCACTTAGTTTGAGACAAACACAAAATGACGGCCCATGATGCCATTTGGGGTTACCATTTTCAACCTAAATATAAAAATGCTACTTTCTTTCGCGCGTTCAGTTTGATCATAGTTTTATTTTTATATTTCATAAAAGTTATCCTATAGTCCATTATTTTCAAATTCTTAAAAAGAAAAACAAAACAAAACAAATTATTTTATATTATAAGTATAACTGTATAAGAACCATCAACCAGAACAGATTACGATACTTGCCTGTTATTTTTAGCACAGCACTACAAATATAAAGCGCTGACATAACCTTGTAATAGCGCAGTATAGATTTAGAAAAATATTGTTTACCAAGTTATTTGACACTCAATTTGGCACAAAATTACAACATTCATTGATTATTATTGATATAATAATGTTGTTTTAATGCTCAACAATTGTTAAAACGATAAACAACCAGCAAAAATATTTTTATCGTACTGCAACGCCATTACAAAGTTACGTCGTCAGTTCAATCGCGATGTGTCAGAAACGCATTCTCTGAGCGGCCGAACTATAGTAGAGAAGTGCATTCGTGTAATAGGCATGATGACTGAAAAAAAGTAATTAGTCTGTCTTTTAGATAACTCTAAAAACAATGGACACATATTTTTATTTTCTCAGACAAACAAGGAACAATAAAGATATAACACGATTCACGTCATTTCTGAGTAAAAAATGTACACAGACGTGACGTCACTAGCCGCCACTCTCAATCTTTGTTGCGTTCCTCTTCTTCATAGGAGCCTTTTCTCAACTACGTTAGGGTCGGCTTCTTTGTTCCGTTATATCTTATTAAATACTAGCCGTTTTCCCGCGGTTTCACCCGCGTCCCGTGGGAGCTACTGCCCGCACCGGGTTAAATTGTAGCCTATGTTACTCGCAGATAATATAGCTTTCTAATGGTAAAAGAATATTTAAAACCGGTCCAGTAGTTTTTGAGTTTATCCATTACAACCAAACAAACAAACAAACAAAGTTTTCCTCTTTATAATATTAGTATAGATTTAATGTTTTGTTAAAATAAAAAATACTTGTCTAATATTTTTAGCCAGTCTAAAATGCGGACTCATTAGAATAATTATTTTTTGAACCCTGTCAATATGCGTATTGTGTGTGTGTGCGGGTAGACTCACGTGTGTTCCCTGTGCGCGAGCGGCGCGGGCGCCAGCGGCAGCGACTGCGGCCGCCGCAGCCACGTGCAGCGCTCCTCCTGCACACAGATACTTCACTTACTAGCTGTACCACGCGCCGAAACCCGCGGCTCAGGAAACCCGGGGGAAACTCATAGTCACCTTAGAACAACTACCACGTTTACATCGATACTTTCGTATACGCTGACATGTGGCCTTCGGCGATATGTATAAAGCTTCATATTATAAAATGTGACGTTTCTAAATGGACATATCATACAAATTGCCTGCGACTGAGATGCTGTTGAGTCACAATAAACATCACATGAGGAGAAAAATAGCCAGTCCTCTACTCACTATTTCCAGTCTGTGTCTCAAGGCTAAACGTATTCCTAGGTCTAAACCTTTAAAAAGAGCCACTATAAAGGGCCCTATAGAATTAATTTTAAAAAAATGGAAGTTTTCTAACCTGCGGAGTGATAATAGCCGTAATATCAGTTTGCGTGGCGACGGGTTCCGCATGACTCTTACTCGATACTGCCTTCAGCACCTCTTGCATACACCCCTGTAGCTCTGCTACCTAATCACAGAGTATTATCTGTTATTTAAATGTACATCCAGACCGTAAAGTAGTAGAATTGTTGAGACCTCGTAATGGCACATAGGAACACAAAGAGAACATAAATAAATCTAGTAAGAGAACTATCTCTTAATTAATTTATCTGTGTTTTATTTCACATTATCGATTGAATTTGATGTTGCCAGAGCAAATTACTTCACTTTGTTATTTTAATTTCAAAATCTATTTGTTCAAAAAAAAAATGTTGTAGAAGCCATGTACCTATTTTGCGTCGTGGTGAATTTGCGGTCTAGTCGTTGTGAAAACAAATCTCTCGTTCTGGTACATACCTGAGCTTGTAAGCTGAAACAGGTTTCCGACAGTTGTCGCAACGCATCCGAGTTGTCATCAGACTCCGATAATCTTTGCTTCTGAGTGTCTGCAAGTTCAATTGTTATATTTAGTTTAACACCAAGTAGGGAAAAGGCTAGGCAAATTATTGGAGGCGACCTAGACGGGCAAAGATAGGTGCGATAACGATAAGTTTCTCAGTTTACGATATGTGTACAGTTCTCATAATCGCATTAATAGCTATGGTGCTCCTAAGACACTTAACATTTATGCGCAATAATGATTTATTTACATATTTTTTAATGATTTGCAGCCAAAAACATTAAGGGTTGCAAACGTTGTGACGGGAGTTATGAGCCTTATCGATATTTTACAAGCATATTACAAAACCATTCGGGACGTAAACGCGATCAGTACTTTTCGAACGTCAACGTCGGGTAAAGACAGGTGAAGAAAAGGGTATCGGACCTTTATATATGTATTACCTAAGTCAAAGTCCTGATTGTTTATAAATATATGTAGGAGTCGCGAAAGTTTAAAAACCTTTATCTTACCAGCAGCCTGTAGAGTGGAGACTTTCTTCCATAGCGCATTAATGGCTTGCATTTGCAGTTGTTGTATTTTGCGCTCAGACTCTAACGCAGCCTTCGTAGCCTCCATGTCGCAAGTTAACCTCCTACGAATACAGAGTTATTTATAGAGAAGATTTTAAGTCTGATGGAAATATGTATATGAAAAAATAAGCGTATTAAGTTTATGATTCATTTGACATACTCCTAGGGCCGATTTTTCTATCGCCAGATAACTGTTTTCTGAAGAATATGTTTTTTGACATCTTTTGTACAGAAAATATTTCAAAGTGCCATAATTATACCTCAGATAGAAGTCAACTCATGATTGAAAAATTTGCCAATAGTCTAATTTTCAAGAACCTAAACATCCGCAAGCTAAAAAAATACTCTCTTTTTATAGGACTGCTCAGAACGGGATTGACGATCAATGACTCTCATAAGATTACTCATAAAATGCTTTCAGAACATTTTGTGGTAACGGACACTATTGAATGATTTTGACAGACAATCTTAAGTACTTCGCACGTGAATGTGTAGCTTGAACACAAATTGTTCCATTATTTTAATCTAGCAAATAAAGCAATACTAACTGTATATGCTGCCTCGCCCTCGCCGCTTGTATAGCATGCAGAATCCTTAGCGTGTCCTTATTGAGATTCCTACTCCTATACCCACGCCACATCTTCTGTATAGTGACAGCGGCCATGGATTCAACACTCATTTTCTTCTGCCGTCTCTGATTAGAAGCCAACTTCATTATATCCGGACCCATTTGATCCGAATCATTTGTCACACCGTTGAGTTTCTTATCATCATTCTTGACATCAAGTTTGGATAAGCTGCCTTTTCTTTGTTCCATCCTTGTTTTTAGTTTGGGCGACGAAGTGGCGCTCTTTGGTAGTTTAGGGGAGCCTTTCATGTTTTTCGCTGTTCGCGGTTTGTCTTCGTGAATGCTGCTGTTGCTGGATTGTGACGATGTGTTGGACACGCTATGTACTGAGTTGTTCGTGGGCTTTGGTATGGATCTTTGGATATCATATATGGGGTCTTGGTAGTCGGGGCTCATGAGCGATTCAGGTACGGGCACCATTTTCGAAGCGGCTTCTAGTGAATGGTTTACTGGTTTTGGTTGTGGTATCTCTGTTAATGTATAAAGTACATTATTTAATTAGTTCAGGAATACTAGTAATGATTTATTTCCTAAACATACTCCAATTTTATAGCAATTAACCTACGTAAAATCGATGTGGAAAATTTGCACTTCCCATATGACTAGAAATGTTTAGCCTAATAAAAATAACGAACTATTTAAAATATAATATATGAAGAAATATTCTTAAATTCAAACTCAAAGCATAAAAATCCTCCATACCTTGAACCTTTTCCTTCTCTCTGACGTCACGCTTCTCCGTGGCGTACATAAGTCCGGGCGAGTCGAAGCTCTGGCTCATTGCAGTGGGGATCGCTTGCAGGTCCCCGCACAGCGATGACGTCATGAGCGATGACGTCATCTGGTGGGACGGCGACGACGTCTTGGAGAGCGCCGAGTGGTAGCTCGACGTGAGGCGGTCGGGGGACCGGCCCATGTGACGCGGAGTTGATATACGCGCTACAAATTAGCAGGAGGTAAGTTTGCAGGTACTCGACTATGTTGAACAGTCTAATATTGGGCTAACAATAGGTTAAGTAGGTTTTTAACTATTTTAGGATCAGAAATGTTTACTGCACAGCCGACCGGTTTAACGGATGAAACATCAATGAAGTAAATAAATAATTACTTTTTATAGAGTTCATTACAATGAGAACAAAAATTGTTATACAATGTAGAACAATTTCTCATATTCCAATTTGTCTGTATACAATCGTATTGATTATTACAACAAGCCGTCTAAATCTGACAATATAATACATACAAAGTCGAACTTAAGTACCTAATAATAATCGTTTATTTGGAAAACAGAATGATTTTCTGTAGAGGTCATTGTACTACTGCCAAAAATAAAAACTTCAGTATTCTTAAACCCACATACCCAATTCCACAAATTTCATCAAAAGCTAATTAAAATATTTCAACATTATTTGCGTTACCAGACGACATGGCATACATTCTCTACAAATAACGGAGTTCAAAATAGAATTCTATGAGAACTAAACATCATATATTCTATGTAAAATAACATGAAAGTATACAATCTGCAGTAGTTAATAATTGAAAACCATTTTTTTATTATTTTTAGGGTGAAAATGAGAGATCGCCCGACACGACCGCATGTAGGCAATTGCAAGAGGGAGTCACAAGAATGTTGTCGGATTTTAACAAAGGAGAATACTATAAAAAAACAATTTAAAAAAACGTTGAATGTCCATTAGTACTTACATTGCATTCTTGGCGATTGCAACTTTGGCTTCAACGGACTGTGGTTCTGGTCTTTCAATTGTTGCTGATGATGTTGAGCCTACAAATAAACAACAAAACATTTTCAGAATACCGCTACGATATACTTCATATTATAAATGAGGAAGTGCGTAGCACCCATTAAAACCTCTAAGGCCCATGTTTACCATCATAAACATCAATTCTTAAAACAACGGTTCACTATAAACATTCACGTTCAATTTTCAAATTAAACAGTTATTTTACTAAGAACTGATACTTATGTTAATTGTTAGTTACTTAAGTCACTCCTTAGTGACGGATTGTCAAAGAAATCCTTCACTAAGGAATGGCTTAAATAACCATTCTGCGGGGTTTATTCAAATCAAAGTTGTGTTACACCAAAAGCGACCCTACCTTACTGAGGATAAGGCGCAACTTCCTCTGATCTTCGGTCTCGAGAGCGTCGGCCGTGAGAGGGCACGTGGACGCTAAGTACTCGCACAGCTCTTGATGTTGTCCCGCGTGGTAGTGCCGCCCCTTACCTTGACTATACAGCCATTCTGCTTTTAAACTGTAGGCAATATTTCAAAAAGGTTCGTATAAAAGAGATTTTTAGAGCCATAGGTACATATAGACTAAACGATTTATAGGTTCTATATTTAAATATGGGGCATTATTTATTGTATGAGTATTGATTTATTCGTAATTTTTTTATTGTTTGTTATTTGTATGTATAATGTACTAATTATAAATATTGTGCTAAGGTATAATAGGGATTTTGATATGCTTTAGATACCGGAAATATGTTAATACGTGATCTCTAGTTATTTTCCCAGAATGCAATAGAGTGAATCTAACCTAAAATGTAATGTTTTAGAAGGTATTATAGCTTCTCCTACCTTTCTATAGCACTGACAACAAAGCCATCGATAGATTTGACGCTCATTATCCAGTTCAGCACAAACGGCCGGTAGTCAAATCCTCTGTTTATGGAGTTAAGGGATATTTTTTACACGTTACAACATATAAGAATTCATAGTTTAGTTACATTAGCTAGTAATACGGTAAACATTAATTTTGTAGTTTTGGATTTCAATCAAGGGGTTAAATTCGATATTAGATACCATAAAAGAGGTTTAGAATAGCTAGACGAAACATAAAAGAGCTAAAATCTACCAAAATGACAGTTTTGTTAAACAAAAAGGATACAATTTGTCCTTGCCAGCCATCGCCACACACGGGTTTCCCTGTATCGAGAAGCTGTCCAGTTTGTTCAGATGTACCAAGTGACTAATCTCATTCAAATCCTGGATGCTGTTGTGGCCGAGCCCCAGATGCTCCAAGTGAGTGGGTAGGTACCGGTCACACTGTCTGAGGTCTGATATTCGGTTCCTTTCCAGATTTAAGTGCTGGAATAATGATTAATTGTCAATACATACTCTATTAAGATTTTGTAATTACTATTTAATGTTGTGTGTATGCGTCGTGTTAAAACCTTTTCAAAATTATGGCCTGCGCGACAGTGGGACAGCATGGTTAAATACGCTTGTTATAAGATTCTCCAGATGCTTTCATAAATCTGAATTAGTACCGGAGCGTTGTCAGAATGATTGCCTACGCATATAGGTACAGTATGGTAAGGTAATTTGCCATCAGTCTCACTAACCGCTTAGGTACTGTATTCCCGCCGCCTACAAAGAAAAATTTACTGACGTCCTGTGACAATACTGAAATGTAATAAATAAATTACATTGTTCTAAGTGTTGCTATAGCATTGTAAGAGTTTTCATCCGGCGTGACAGTCACCCTGAAACACGCCACGGGAAACCGCGGCAGTAATGTTCTTTCGATGACACAGCATCAATTGAAAACAATGGAATCTAAGTTGTATTCATGCGTGATAAGTTTCAATATCCTTCACCATGCCGTCCCAGTACGCGTTGGTTGGCCATATGACGAAATTGTATAATGTAGCACTAACCTTCAAGCTCTTCAAATATGATATATCAGCTATGAAAGATATCTGGTTGTTGGAGAGATCCAGGTGTTCCAAATGCATGTTATGGTTCAAGTGTTCTATTGATTTTATGTTGTTACCTGAAAGGTATCACATGATGACATGAAAGTTGTTATTTTGTTTTTAAAGACTCAGCATGCCTTCAAAATGTAAGTGTAGTTTGTGCTAGATTTTAAGATATCTAGTAAATAGGTTCTGTTCTAGCATACTAAATTGATTTGACTATATATTTGAGTATAAAAGTAGTCCGACAGGCTTGTCTATAGATTCATAAATGAGAAAGATTTTTAATAGGTAATCAAGTTTTTCAATACCATCTAGATGACGGTACGTAATTAACTACATGCTACACACCTTCACATGACGTAATTAAAAGACCCTGACTTTATCAAATGATGATCTCAATCAGCCTTAGCTTTTGAGTAATCCTACACTGACCTCAATGTTAGTTTTTATCTTATGATGCTTACCACTTTATGGCTACTTCATCCATTTACTTTTATGGGCTACGCTTGTTAAATAAATGAAAAGTGCTGGGTTAGCTAACCAAGTCTGCATAGCAGCAATAAGGTACTTGATAAAAAGAACCTGGAATAGCCATTTTATTCTCATTTATTATTAGTTTTTGTGCTAAACTATAATTTTTAAATCAATGTTTAATGACTTCAGTACATGAGTAAGTTCTACAAGGCAACATGATTAAGTATGGAGTATTCTTCATTAACTTTCCATACCATATAGGGGAAAATTATTCACACTTAATGTAGCATGAGCATCTTAGTGAGAACTCATTGTATACCATCTACTAGATAAATAGCTAATTTAGTTTTAAAGTATGCACAAACAATGATATGATGATGATAAATTGTAAAAAATAATCCTAACAATTAACAATCCTAACAATGAAGTCGTGGTGGCCTAGTGGGTAAAGGACCAACCTTTCTAAGTTTGTATGTACTTTCTAAGTATATCTTAGACACCATTGACTGTGTTTCGGATGGCACGTTAAACTGTAGGTCCCGGCTGTCAGTGAACATCCTTGGCAGTTGTTACGGGTAGTCAGAAGCCAGAAAGTCTGACACCAGTCTAACCAAGGGGTATCGGGTTGCCCGGGTTACTGGGTTGAGGAGGTCAGATAGGCAGTCGCTTCTTGTAAAGCACTGGTACTCAGCTGAATCCGGTTAGACTGGAAGCCGACCCCAATGTGATTGGGAAAAGGCTCGGAGGAGGATGAATCCTAACAATTACTAATATTACAATTGGGAAAGTTACCCAGTTTGTCCTTCATGTTGTCACACCGAAATTACTAAACTGAATATCATGCATAGATAGTTGGTACCTGAGTAAAGATATCTGGGTGTGGGAAGTTGCTCCGTTTGTCATGTGGGTGGAACCGAGGGGAACAGCTAGTTTATCATACTTTTTGTATTGTATGTATTAATAGTAGTAGGTAAGTAGGTTACATTAACTAGTCACCTAAACTATAAAGGAGCTACTAGAACAACTAAGTAGGCTATTTAACTATATACAACGTCAACTATCAAACTCAATCCACCCTAATGGGTTTTTTTGAATTTTTAACTGTTTATTTAATCCCTTATTTCTATAAACTCAAAACAATTTGTTTTGCGTTTAGAAACTAAAAATATTGATTGTTTAAATCGAATGTCAAAAATATGCAATCCGTAAACAAAATGAGTTGTTTCATTTTATCAAGAAACTGGGAATTAAACCATTACATAACTATTTTTTTTTTTTTAGTTAATTATTAATGTTTTTTATTGATTACTTACCTGCAAGTTTTAGAACTTTGAGATAAATGAGGTCCTTCAGTCCTTCAATTTGTAAAATGCCATTGTTGTTCAGAGCCAAGATACGGATGTTGGTCAGCCGGGAGACACCATGCATTCGTAGTAGGAAGTTGTTGCATATTGATAACTAGATGAAAAAAATACTAGTTACAAATCTTCTATTACTAATATCTACAAAACTCATGCAGAGGTTCTAATTATCATGATAGTTATAAATTCTGTTTTAATGATGGTCATTAATAAAAATAACTGTTTAAATTGAAAGTAATATGTACGTATGAGGTTTACTACTCGGCAGCTACCAGTTTCTACATTGTTTTTACTACATTTTGAATATTTTTGAAAGTTGAAGTGGATAGAACGAGAAAAGGGGCTTACATTTTCTACACGACTGTATGTGTCGATATTATCGAGTCGTTGCAGCTCATTTTGGTCTAGAATTAAATTAATAATCGTCTTAGATTCCTCCGCAGGCGCTTTCTCTATTTTCTTCAACCCACGCCTCGAAAGGTCCACAGTTTCTTTTTTCGCCTCATCTATAAACAAATAACACAATACTATATTCGCCCAATTAAACACTTCCTATTTGAGTAATGGTACATACCCATTTTATGATCACAACATCATAGTTATTTAAAATAATGAAAAGAATTCTTTTCATGTAATTTTCCCCATAAAATCAACATTCGTAAATTGCCGTTCCAAACCTGTCCGTATATTTTACGCTAAAATAATCGTTAACTTTTCCATCATATTATACTCTTATTTCTTAATAAATAAAATGTAAATAATGTCACTTTAACTTTCCAATATACTTATTTAAAATTAATTCGTCACAGCTTTCACTACAGTAAACTTTGTCAACGAATTATCTGTTCGCCATTTTTCTTTTCAAATGCACTATAGCAAGTTTTTGAACGCGCTCTCGCCTATTTGACTAAATAGTGTTGTGACCGAGATGTTCAACCAAAGTAAGGTTTTAGTCGATTTAAACAAGCGCCATTTATTTGATTTGGCGAGCATTACAAACATTTTTTTATTGAAAACTCAAATATATGCAGTTTTGCAAAATAAAGTACTTTCGGTAAGTTCTTTTTGATTGCAAAGTAAGGCCAGACAATATTTATAACAGTTTTTTATTTTTATTAGAAATACTAAAACTATTATTTAAAAATATTAGTACAGCACTACTTCGCGGTGGCGGCGGGTTTTGTTGAGGTTAGTGAAATAATTTCGGAAAAAATGTTATAGTGTTTATTTTTGGCTAAAACAAATGATAAAAAAGTATTATATACAATCATGGAATAGTGTTATGTAAACAAGTTGCCTCAAAACGACACTGTTCATTCAATTCTATCGATAATTAAAAGGACGCGTTAGTTGACATTTTTGTGAGTAAAGTTTGTTTCATTAGCTAAAGTTATCAATATCAATATTTCTTATTAGACTGATCGTTTTATAATATTTAATATGCACAGTGTTAATATATTTTAAACCTATTTAATATCGGTTGTTATTGAGCACATTATAGCTTTCTATTTATAGACAATTCACATGTAACCTCTTTCGATTTAGGCGGGAGAATGGTGTTGGCAAAGGGCCTGAGGCCTCTACAGGTGGCTTCCGTGATACTATTTGTGAGGATTCTGTCCGTGTTCCTGGTGAAGACGTGGTATGTGCCTGATGAGTACTGGCAGACCTTGGAAGTTGCTCATAAGCAAGTGTTTGGGTATGGAGCCGTGACTTGGGAATGGCAGAACGGTATCCGTAGCTATCTTTACCCAAGTATAGTAGCTGCGATATACACCATACTCAAATACACTGGACTGGACTACCCTGAAGCACTGGTAAGCGGTCAATTCACTGTAACATTTAATTTATTTTCAGTGCTGAAATTAATTACTCACCATGACCATGCAAAAGATATAGAATGGCTGATATTGTGAATTTCAATTGATCATTTTAGTATCAAAAGCAGTACTGTGACTAAGTGCTGCAAAAACTTGTAGAAAAAACTCATTATCCTTTTTTCTCTGTTGCTAGGGTTGATAGACTTCAATTATTATGTCTTTATGTAACACTTGAATACTGTTGATTTATAAACTTGTTGGTACTATAAACACATACCTACCTATATTAATTTAATTCATATAGGTATCAAGTAAACATAAACAATAACAATCATGTACAAAACTAACATGAACTCACTGATAAGCTCATTTAAAAAAATGTTAGCTCTCTTACTATGAAAATATATAGACCTTGCTAGCCTAATAGATATCATGATTGAAATATATTTAGTAAGTAATGACAAAATACAGGAAAAGGAAATAGTTGTCCATACTAGACTAGTTTGTAATATGAGTAGCTCACTCACGAGGAATCAAATTTCTGTAATCAAATTAACCATGCATACCACCAACATATTTGTCTGTTACATGAATGTGTAATTAATGACATATCATGTATAAAAAATAATTAAACTTTGAATTCCTATGCATAAATTTGATACTTAACAGTTCAGATAAATTTATATTTAAACATAATATGCAGCTTAAAATGCAATTTAAATAATATGTTGGGACACCTTTGTGTGATTCTTTACCTTTAAATGGTAAATGTTATTTATTTTTCCAATAAGTCAGTCAAGAGGCTATTCTAATGTGGTATAGATTGAATATAATCCCCATTCTTTTATCTATTCATCTGTTTGCCCACAGATTCTCCTGCCTCGCATCCTGCAAGCTATAGTAAGTGCTGTAGCCGACTACAGTTTCTACAAATGGACAGGCAACCGCAAATGGGCTTTATTCCTCGTCCTCACATCATGGTTTTGGTTCTTCACTTCTGGTAGAACTCTGCTGCAGACCTTGGAGACTGCCCTAGTAGCTGTGGCCTTGTCCCTGTTCCCATTCAAGAGTGGGAAGCTGGGATATTATGAACAAGGTATTTTAATGGCATACTGTTTATAAACATTTGATTATTAACTTACATTATTAAGGAAGAAATTAAGAAAATTGTTTTATAATGACTTTACTTAATGTTATCTATATGTTGCATCATTCGTACCTTATCATTGTTATTACCTTTTTATATTGCTACTGAAAACTAAACAGTAAAAAAGGATTTACACTTTATGCATTTTACAAATATCATGACAAGATTTATTACTATCCTGAATACCAGAATAGTATAGATTTTTAAATACACAAGGACTAAAGGACAACTGCTTGGTGCATACATCCACTGTATGGTAGATAAAAATCCACTTTGATGTGCATTCTTGAATGTTAATTAATGTACCACATTGAATACCAATTACATGTATCATTTATATATTTACTCCAACTGTTGTTATACTATGGTAGATAGGTAAATCCAACATAATATTTAGTATCAATTATCCTTGACTTATGGTCATTCATTAAGTAATTCAAACACAAAACCTTTTCCTCAATTTAATGTAAATCATATCTAAGTGCTTATACAAAACAGCAATACCCAAATGATTAAGTGATTTACTCACTTGAGTAACATGCACTTAGAGCTGGGTTTCCCTTCGAAAACACCATTTTATTCATGTTATTTTGTTACACTCTGTTTAACTTTACACCTTCAGTTACCACAAAAAAGTATTTATTAACATCCATTCCCAATATCTGATGTTTTGCTTACTAGAGACAAAAACTTGACATTACTTGTATAGGGTAGTATACAAAATTCTATCTCTAGTAAGTAAATCAACAGATAGATAGAGTATTGGGAGCAGCCCTCAATCTAATATAAAGAATGACACCTAGCACTTCTTTACAGAGAACCCTCAATGGATATGGCTGGCGGTGCTTGCGGTGTTTATACGTCCGTCGTCAGCGCCGCTGTGGGCGGTGCTAGGCGCGTACAACTTGCTCACCACTAACCAAGGACGGCTCAAGCTTTTTGTTCGCACTTATTTGCCTATCGCGTAAGTTCCAAAGGGTTTTTTGTACCACTTAATGGAAAAAAAAAATAGTTTATGGTCTAGGTTACAAAATGTTCAAAATAGGCACTTTAAAAATGCGTTACAAATAAGCTCTCGTAAAAGCCGCTGAATGTGATATTATTTTGAAACGTTTTGTTAAACTTTTAAGTAAACTACATCTGAAAATATAAGCGTCTTTATAAAGATAAATCAAAAGATGCAGATGGATTCAAAAGTGTTTTTTTTTTCCTATATGCATAAAACTTGTTCTCATTGGCTCAAAGATATTGGGCTTTATTCCTTATTTTATAAAACAAACAATATAACAACATTCAATAAAATAACGTTGTTTCAGTGTGGTAGCGGGTGGCGCCCTCGTGGCGTTAGACTCGTACTACTACGGCCGTCTCGTCATCACGCCCTGGGAGTTCTTCAGGTTCAACGTTCTAAACGATATCGCTTCTTTCTATGGACAGCACCCATGGTATGTAAATAACTTGTTTTTGTACATATTTAGTTATACAATAGGTCAAAGAACGCATTTGAATTTGAACAATATGTTTTTTTGTCAAATGGTGATGGCTACCAGATGTTTATTGTATGATCGTGTAAAAACATAACAACATAACAAATTAGTGGTTAGTTTGCATACTGTTCTAGTATCATGTTTGTCACAGTACTTATTGAATAAGGACATCTATGTTGCGATTTTTTTTGCAAGACTCTCCTAATATAATATTTTTTGTTCAGGCACTGGTACCTCACTCAAGGAATTCCTGCAGTGTTAGGCATAAACCTGATACCAGTTTTGTGGGCAATCAGCAATATTCTGCGACGACCAAAGGAAAACAAGATCGGAAGCCTACTCCTGACTGCTGTCGTTCTATATGTAGCTGTATACAGGTTTGTAATAATTTCTATACAAGTTTCCGTCCACGTCTCGAGGGAACTACTTCTCACATTTGTAAGCTATAGGTATGACGCCCAAATTACGTCCCGTTCATTCGTTTTTGCGTGAAAGATTAACCAACAACCATACAAAGTTCTCGTTTATAATATTTTTATGAACAAATAACAACGAAGATACAACACAATTGAGTTTTATTTTACATCACTTTTAGGTACAAATTTTATATAGATAGACTTGACGTAACGGGCCCCCACTCTCAAGCTTAATGTTTTGTTAAAAAAAGTACCTCCATGTCCAATATTTTTCGCCCATTTAAAATGAAGTCAGACTAAATAGAATCAGTATTTTTGAACCTTCACCTATTGTTACAGTTTCATTCCGCACAAGGAGTTCCGCTTTGTGCTGCCGTTACTGCCCATCTTCTTATATCTCGCGCAAGATGTCATCGTGCCCTGGAGTCGCAAGGCGCAGAAGTGAGTACATTATAATACATACAATGTTTACTATATTTAGAGTTTTATGTATTGTTTATGAAACTCAAAAAAGAGGACTTTGCATTATTTATGAATATCGAAATAACTTGTGTAAAAAAAAGAAAGAAAAATGATTTGTTGGCACAATACAAAAACAAATTAAAAGTAAAGCAATAAGGTTAATTAAATTCGGATCTGAAGTGCAACAAAAAATGTTAAATAAGTCCTTACGTAACAAACACACATAATACCCATATAAACTTACTTTTTGTTGTATATAAATAGATACAATAAACTAATTATCATTTAAAATAACAATTATTATCTTGTTACAAAACATGATGAGCTATTATTTCCTCAGATGGCATCTATACCTTGTAGCGGGTCTCATCTTGATCGGTAACGCGGTGCCGGCGGCGTACTTCGGCTCGATCCACCAGGCCGGCACCCTGCAGGTCATGCCGCTGCTCAGAGAAGCCGCGAATAACAGGAGCTCTGTCACCTTCCTTATGCCGTGCCATTCTACGCCCTTGTACAGGTAAGATAGACATTTTTTTATGAAATCACCAGTGTTCACCTGTGACTCTTTTAAACTACTTCACGAACCAAACCTACATCGTCCCCGATAAATGGGCTATCTAACACTAACAAACTGAAATATTGTTTCAAATGGGACAGGGTTTTCAGTAATTAGTGCATTCAAACAACTCTTCAGCTCTTTTTTAGAAGCAAGGAAAAGGAATCTTCTTATCATAGAACACGCATAAGTTTTGTCAAACTTACTGTCTCATCACAAGTCCACGCATGTGTCCATAACACATGTGTGGACTTATGACGATATCGAGTTTTATGAGACCTGTACCTGAATAATATTTTCTCTATAGCCACCTGCACCTGAACATAACGACCCGTTACCTTCACTGCGAGCCGCCTATCAACGGCTCAGCCAGTAACTACGAAGCCGAGGCCTTCTTCAACAACCCGCAGCGCTGGTGGAGAACCGAACATGCCTCCCGACAGACGCCTGACCTAGTTGTGCTGTTTGACCGACTGCGGGGAAGAGTAGAGAGCTTGTTAACCGGGTATAAGCTGATACATGAGATACCGCATACACAGGTAACTTGAGATTTTTACTACATACAAGATATTTTCGTCATTTTTATAAAAAAAAAATGTCCCGTAATTAGGCTTATATTTAAACGAATCAGACACATATGTGTTTAATTCTACAACAATATTTTCATTCGCTACATATACACTTATTTAAACTTCTTTATACATCTATAAAAAAAATGATACATGATCATCAATCATCAATCATCATCAATGATAAAAATGATACAGATCCGAACCAAATCCAATTTAACTTAAAGAATAGTTTAGAAGTGTTGGCTAAATGTAATGTAATAGTTTTAAGTGTCAATAGAAATAAACACCTTAATGAAATAAAATTAAATACCCTTATAAAATTCACATGTGGTAGTTATCAAAATTGTCATTTTATAGACATATTTAATTTAAACAAACATTGCTATAACTACCACTACTTACAGGGCCACATATGCCAGTTAATCAATCTAACTATTGATACACGAGACTATGAAACCAAATACATTCCTTCAAATACAAATAAAGTAAAACCCTATCAAACCCCCATTACTATACACGACTTACCTAAAAAATCCCTTGCTGTTACAAACGAAAAGAAAAAAGGGACCATCCCATATTATTTTCCTACCATAGAACGTAATTTAATTAATAATAATTCGGAGATACCTGACAAAAATATTTTTTTAGGCGTAAATCAAAGGAATTAAAAGGGGATAAAATAAGACTACTTCATCAAAACATAGCAGGTATTTTAAATAAAATTCCTAACATTGAATTATGCCTATGTGAACTTGCCAAAAATAGATACCCAATACAATTTTTATGCTTTAGTGAGACATTTATAAAAAGTGGAGATGAGTCAAATATTAACATTAAGGGTTATACAATAGGTAGTTACTATTCTAGAAAAAAACAAAAGCGTGGTGGTACGTGCATTTTGACATATAGTGGTATTGATAGTAAGCCAGTAGAATTGTGCAAAGAATACTCATGTGACAATATATTTGAATGTTGTGGTGTAGAAATCTCTAGTATAAATACTGTCATAATATGTTTATATAGAACACCCACATCTAACATTAATTCTTTCTTTAATAAATTGGAATTACTATTGCATAAATTAAGATATAAAATATTAAGTAAAAAATTCATATTAGCAGGTGATTTAAACATCAATACTTTATTAAAAAATAAAAATTCACTTACTTTACAGAATATCCTTGCAAATTTTAATCTAACTTTACATATAAACGAGCCAACACGACAAAATAACTGTATAGACCTTATAGCAAGTAATTACCAAGAGGCTCATGGAACAATTCATCGGTTCTATCTATCTGATCATGACACTGCGCAAATGTTAGAATTTCCAGGAAAATGCGATACCATTTCGAGTTATTGGTATGCGAAAAAACGTGATTTCAGCAAGGAAAACATTGAAAAATTTCTTTACTATATCTCACAACTATCGTGGCAGGAAGTCTACTCCGAATCAGATGTAAATAAATCATTTAATATATTTCATGAAGACCTTTTATTGTACTATGAATTATGCTTTCCTTACTACAAATGTAAAATGACTTCTAATAGTAAATCTCCTTCATGGATCACTAAAGGACTGAGGAAATCTAGTGCAATAAAAAGACAATTAAGGTTTAAATATTATAAATATAAGAAACAAGATATACTTAATATATACAATACTTACGAAAAAGTGCTAAAGAAATGCATCACATGGTCAAAAAGAAATATAAATAGAAAACTACTTTATAGTGCTAAAAATAAAGGAAAAGCCACTTGGGATGTAATAAAAGATAAAAAAAATAGTATCAATTCGGTCAACAGTATAAAATCAATTCAAAAAGACAAAAACACTATTTACGATCCAACTCAAATAGCATCATTATTTAATGACTTCTTTATCAATGTAAGTAATGGGAATTATTTTCCGTCGCCTAGAGAGCAATCTCATAAAATAACAATAGAACCTAATGATAAATCAATATTTTTAAAACCAACTTCAGAAACAGAAATAATAAATATTGTCAAATCGCTAAACAACACTAAAGCTGTAGGGTATGACAGTATCACTACAGAAATCATCAAAACATGTGCTCCTATCATTGCTCCGGTCCTCGACCATATAATAACAAATTCTTTAGTTCAAGGAATATTCCCTGATAAACTAAAGCAATCCATTGTCAAGCCGTTGTTTAAAAAAGGTGATAGAAATGAACCTAATAACTATCGTCCGATTACCCTTGTGCCAATAATATCAAAAATTTTTGAAAGAATTGTGTACAACAGACTATTTGAATTCCTAAATAAGCATAATATTATTAAAAAAGAACAGAATGGTTTTCAGCACAATAAATCAACTTCCCTAGCTGCATTCTCCCTTATTAAAAATATATCTGAATACATCGATGAGAAAATTCCGGTAGTAGCCATATTTTTTGACATGAGTAAGGCTTTTGATTTTGTAGATCATGAGATCCTACTCTACAAATGTGAAAAATATGGCATCAGAGGTGTAGCTCTAGACTGGATAAAAAGTTTTTTGTCCAATCGTAAACAATGTGTTGAAATTACTAGTTTAAATGATAGTCATGAATGCAATGCACACAGATCATCATACAAGGTCAACAAATATGGTGTTCCACAAGGGAGCGTTCTAGGCCCCTTGTTATTCTTACTATACATTAATGACTTACCAAATTCAATAAATTGTCAAAATGTTTTATTTGCAGACGACATATCCATAATAGTACCGTTTAAGGATAAAGAGACAACTCACGAAATTCAGATAAGTAACGAAGTAAAATCAGTGTTAAGGTGGTTAAACGCAAACAAATTAAAAGTAAATCTTTCAAAAACAAAATTCATAAAATTTGGCACATGTAAAAGTAAACAGTTTGATAACAAAGCTATTAAGATAAATATAGAAAATGACAAGATAGAAGAAGCTGAAAGTATAAAATTTTTAGGTGTGATTTTGGATAGTCTTTGTAACTGGAAACAACATATAAATGAGGTTAGTGTCAAATTAAGCAAATTTGTCTACGCCCTTAGAAAGCTCCATACCATATCTGATCAAAAAACTGCAGAAATAGCATATAGAGGCTATGTGGAATCAATCCTAAGATATGGGCTAATAATATGGGGAAATTCGACTGATGTTAGCCAAGCCTTTATTGCGCAAAAAAAATGCTTGAGAGCTATTTGTGGAGTGAGCCCACTTGAATCTTGTAAACCTTTATTTAAGAAACTAAACTTACTGACTTTGACTAGCATGTATATTCTTGAGGTATCAGTATTTGTAAAAAAATATAACGAATTTTTTAAATTCAAAGGGGATCATGTTACTAAATACAGACCAAGAGATCCTACCAAAATATTGATTCCTTTTTGCAGAACAACCCTACATAAAAAGAATGTCTACCACATGTGCATTACAATATTTAATAAATTACCTAAAAGCCTAAGAGAACTCCCCCTTAAATATTTCAAACGGAAGCTAAAGAAATGGCTGATACACAAGTGTTTTTATACGCTAGATGAATTTATGCAATGTAAAATTGATGAATATGATTATTTGTAAAACCAAAGGAAATGTAATAGCTATTGTATATTTATATTAATTAATATTAAGTAGATTTTAAGCAACTATAATTTAATTATAATTTAAATTAAAAAAAATGTAATTATTAATATCAATATTTTCATAAAAAAATAAAGTATAAATATTTGCATGCCAAGTTAGGCAGAATGTAGCTAGAACTTTTAACCATTGTAAAACCGGGTACCACCTATGTTTTAAGCAAATAAATGTTTCTTTCTTTCTTTCTATAACTAATCGTAGAGCATGGAAATAAACATTTTGTCCTTCGTTTTGTTATTACTGCTTAATTATTTCATGCTATCCATCCCAATTTTTTCGGAGCTAAGGGCTCCAAACAAACAAAGACATGTTTCCTTTTTATTGTATTAGTATAGATTTAACATTACACTATTCTCGTGAGTAATCATTTTTTTATATTTTTCTCAGTTCCCAGAAGGCGAGGTGAGTGAAAACGTCCTGGTTTTCCAAAAGGCTCAATCTCCACCCAAGACTGTAGTTGACGACGTCGTGTAAATCTACGAGTGTCTCCGTTCAACTGTTCATGTTAGTGAACCCAGTTATGTAGCAACGTAGTTACAGCGAACGATTATGGTTCTTATTGCTCAACGAATAAGAGCCGTAATGGTACGAGTATAGACTGTTTTTGAGGTAACTTACAGAAAAGAAATCGAAGAATGTCCAGTGCCAAATTTCAGTTCAATTTTTTTGAAAGTATAGCCGTGTAATAAGTTCATACGGAGCTTGTAAACTATGAAAATCATTGAGAGAAATTACTTTTAAGTGTGTGGAATAGCAATGTTTGAATTAGTTAATAAATCGGGCACAGTGTAATAGAGTTAACTCAGCTTCGGAAACAAGTCTATGCTTATAAAGGTAGTTGCTATGTATGTAGAAACATTTCCGACGATGCTATAGCAAAACAAACCGATCCCTATCGACATTCACGATTTTCAATCTTATTTTAATAATTCGAATTTACTATTCGACTAAAATTAATTGGCTTTTGGTATTAAATGAATAAATTAATTATTAATATTAATTATTGATTCTATGGGAATGTTATCCCATAATAATGTGTTCGTAATAGAAAATTTACAATTTATTGTGTAGTTTTACGTGATTTTGAACTACGAATATTGAATTATATATTATACATGGATAGTTTATACAATATCTCAAATACCATTATAATGATATGTTTCAATACTTTAATGACTTATTAAATCCTTTTAATTTCAAATAACTTATGAAAAGTTGACTATAAAACTACTGTGACCAATTTACTTACGATATGATCACTTAATAGAAAATAAAATATGAATTGTTTCCTGGATCCTTATGAATTGTGCGCAAGTGTTGAATAATTTCAGTAGTGCTCCTATGAATTAATGGTTATTTTGAATATACAGCTTGTTTAATTTAAATGCTCGTTTGACCGTCGATCGAGTTTCTTGCCATCGTTACCGTTGGTTCTATTCGACACGTCAACGAGTCATCACTTATTAAAAAAATGAACTTTTTATGCAATGTGGATACATATTACAAAGACTGTAATGGAGTGACGTGTCTTGTTTTTCTTCTGCATAAAGCCTCCTTCTAATATTTCGTGGTCATATCGCATTAATGGGTAATTATAATATATTTGATAAGACGTGTATGTGTGTGTACAGAAGAACATAATCATCGTGAAATCAGTCCGCCATTCACCACATCCATGACTGAGCTTTGCAAGACGCAAGTACAAATCGTATACATTTTATGTAGTTTATATACTTGCCAAAGTTATTCATAAAGTGTTATGATGTTAACGTATTTTGTGCTACGCCCGACTGGAAATATACATACTTATATGTAGATGATTTAAGAATTAACTAAAGCATTTTTTTATTTGTCAGTGTCTTCAAAAAAATTAGCCTATGTCAGGTTAATCCTCTCGTGTATTTTTAAATCAAATTGCCAAGCCCTGCCAATTTACCTCATTAATTTAAGATGTATGTTGTCTCAATAATCGTCACCATCTTTCATTGTAAGTACCGCTCATTAAAACAATCATTTTATATTTTTAGTCGGGCCCATTATATTTATTTTGTTAGACAGATTTATTTTTCATTTTGGCATTTTTGAGGATATCACCACATCCACCGAAAAATCATCATAATAGATTTAAGAACTGAATTATCTTCAAGTAAAGGTTTATATGTTGAAATCGAAAGCCTTGTGGCTCAGGACAATAGGGTTAAATAAAAATTAGATAGTACATGATAAAATTCGCATTCTCATATTATTAAAAGATGCTTGCTTAAGTTGCTATCTAAAATGCAATAGAAATCTCAGTACATTTACATTTACAGTACATTTTATTTTATGAGCGATTAACACCTTTGCTTGAAGCTGGCTAGTAAAATAAAAGGAATATTTCAAACTTTTTAAATTAATTATTATTTAATGTCTATGGTTTTGAATTGCAATACATTATTAAGAATTCTTTTATAACGTAATTATAGTAATTAGATTTATATGTATGTTAGGGATGCTCAAAATGTAAAGACAGACAAGTATTTTAAGATCTCTTTGTCTTTGTTAATACTTTGACACTAATTTGTTGTCGTTACTTTTAGTGTTGTTTTTTTTACTGGCTACCTTGTGACATAGACATGGAATTAAGATAAAATCCACACTAGCTACTTATTGTAGTTAAAAAAAAAACATTTCAGTAGAGTTTTTACGAAGGTAGAAAGTTATGAAACAACGCCATAAGTACGGCAACGCAACCCATTTCAATTGTATTTTAAAATGATCAATGGCTGAGGGTAAACAAGCGTTATTTGTGTAATCAAACTTCACAGATTTAAGTCGCATTTTAGGCTAAACGAAGCGTATTTTACGCTACAGAAATTACGCTTGTTTGCCATGAAGCTCAGTATATGCTGTAGACTTACTAGAATTTGTCAAGATTCCTGCCGTGTATACTCATCATGTTTAACACTGCTTTGTATGGAAGTAGTGGTCCGTTTACCTATAATGAGCGTCTATATAAAATATGTAAAACTTTGTGTTGTGAAAATATGGTATTTTGGAACAGTCAGAGCAAAACTTTATGACTATGCCGTGTTCGATTTATTTATAACTAGTATAGTGTTTCTTCAAAATATTTGAATTTAGTACGAGTCGTATTCTTCTACTATTTAAGAAATTGTTTAATTGCATTGGGTTTGAAAAATGATTTCCACACTTCCAAACAAAGCAATATGTACGAATGTATAAGAAGCTAATTTTGAGCAGTAATCTAGGTGAATAGGTTGTTTTTCGTGTTTAAGTAAACAGAATGTCTTCTATACAGATGTCGAGTGTGAATTTGAAATAAAGATTTTATTTTTAATATTAATGTATTCGTTGATCGATTGACTGAACAACTCCACTTAATCATACAGCTGTTTGATTTAACGGCTATGTCAACGCAGTTACCTGCAACAGATGCATATGTTTGAGATTTTTGCGTTCAGTGAGCGAGTCCTAAATTACTTTTTTTACATCTTTCCTAACTTGAGCACAACAGCTAAGTTGGTAATGTAACCTCTTCAACCACCCTTTCAGTGTCATTGGCTTGACCTTGAACAAGCTCACTAAATCTAGAGCACCCTTGCAAACTCCGATTAAAAGGTGACGTAGCATCTAATTATAAATTTAAATAAAAAATGTTTGACCTAGTATAGCAACTCATTCGTAATTTCCACATTAGATATGAAACTGATAAAGGGGTTTCTAACTTGGACTCGAGATGACTGTAAACGATTGAGTTATTTCCCTGTTAAGAGTTAGTGTACATTAGCGGATTAAATCAGTATGCACTGATGTATGGGTAAATCGTGCGCGTATTTAGAATGATGAATTGTTCATAAATACACGGGACATAGGATATCCCCAGAATCCTCTTGAAACTAGAACTTGCTGAGTTTCAGCATTGGACCTACGAATGACCCCTGTGGCAACCTAGATTTTAGTATGTAAACAAGGGCAAGGCTGTTTCCCTAACCAATTATGATAATTTAAGCATATTGTTATAAATAATACATGGCTACTGTAAAAAAATTGACGACGTTAACAAAAATCGAACCAAAAAATGCTGCTAGATTTACCTAAACACAATTGTAGAATCCGGAAGATCCCAAAATTCATGTGCAACCGCTCTTAATATAAATACACCCAAGTACATAATTTCCTTACTCCAACCCACATTGATTACTCGGTCAGAGGTTACAGATAAGTTCATTAAAACAGACCACTACACATCAGCTAAAAAACATTTACTAAAATTACACCATGTGTTAGTGCTGAAAATGTTTGGGATCGTGAAGTGTTTCTTTGTGTTCATCTGTGTACTTTTAGTTGGTATTCAGTGTAAAGAGTTGATAAAGAGATCGGCCCTAGATAGTGATGACGGGAAGAGTAGTTTGGCGTTTGTTTTCGATACGACCGGCTCTATGTACAATGATTTGAAACAGTTACGTGAAGGAGCGGAGATGATCCTTAACACAGCGTTGAAGGAGAGTGATGTGATTGCTGACTTTGTGTTTGTACCATTCCATGATCCCAGTAAGTATTTGTTACCGACTACCTACGGCAACGGCTTACTCTGCTTCATAATATAGTGAAACTGAAAGGCTAATATAAAAAAAAAATGTATCAAAGTATTTCTAGAGCTTGCGGAAATGATTAACGAAATTGACTAAACGAACAGACAGTCACATTTTACAAATAACGTCTTTGTACCAAAAATTTTTAATTCATTTTGATTCTGAATGATAACTTAAAAATAAGTAAATTTTTGCAATTTTAACGCAGCATTTATACAGTACCGTTCATAACATCCAAAATAATAGTGTAGAACTTTCATCCCAGCCTGACGCCTTGCCCTAATTTTCCAGCCGTAGGCCCGGTAACAGTAACTCGAAGAAAGGAAGAGTTCAAGCGAGCGTTAAGCATGGTCCGCGTACACGGTGGAGGGGATTGTCCTGAGAAATCACTTACGGGGATACACCTAGCGTTGAACGTGAGCCGGCCTCGATCGTTTCTGTATGTGTTTACGGATGCCACGGCCGCTGACCACAGGATCGTTGGGAAAGTACTAGATACTATACAGAGGAAGCAGAGTCAGGTAAGTTTGACCTATGAATCTTCAAGGATTGTATTGAGCTGAACTTTGTTAAGATCCATAAATAACGTTCATTTCGAAGAAATAGCTATTTTTACTGCTGATTTTCAGGTTGTGTTCATATTGACGGGACATTGCAACGATTTAAAGCGTCCTTCATACAAGGTGTACCAGCAAGTCGCGGCCGCAAGTTCCGGACAAATATTCAACTTGAACAAAACCAGCGTGCATAAAGTTAGTACCTACCTATTGTCTCCAAATCAAACAAACAATATTTAGGGAGCTGCGAAAGTTGTGCTCAATGTTTCCCCTAAATTCAAATGGAAGAGCAGACTGCTCTGTTCCATCATCTACTAACTTTTGACGTAGGTAGGTATGTATGCACTTTTATGCAATTGTATGTTCCAGATGCTAGATTTTGTGACGAGTTCCATAAAAGGTCGCATGGTAAATCTGGCGTCTGTCTCAAACCCGCCCGGATACAACTACACACAAGAGGTAAGGTGTTTTACTGACATAATATATATTATTATCAGACAAACAGATAGATAAGAGTTCCTTTCGCATTTATAACATTTGGTAGTAAGTGTTTTAACAGCTGTTGTCTTTATGTTTAACAACAAAACATTCAATATTACTAGTCATAGACGACCTCGTTGACGCAATGGTCACACTCTGACTGCCGAACTTATGGTCCCGGGTTTGATTCCCGGTACGGTCAACTTTTGTGTGATGAGCATGCTTGTTGGCTGTGGTCTGGGCGTGATAATATGTATATGTAAGTATATACTTAGACTTACATGTTAAGTAGTATATGTAGCTTATCATTTGTTTTAGCACTCGTAAAACAAGCTAATACATGTAATAACTGCCCAAAGATTTATCTATTATCAGTTTAAAATCTTTCTCCCTTTAGATCCCAGTGGACAGCACACTAGGAGAGGTGACGGTATCCGTATCAGGAGCTAAACCCAAGATCACGGTAGTGGACCCTAACGGCGAACAGCTGACTGGACCACCCAAATTGATCACAACGCTAGATCTCTCTGAAATTATGGTGAGTGCTACGACTGAACTGCGGATTACAATAAATGATTCATCCATTGTTTTTCGCATTAGAGATCGAAGAAAAAGTTTATATGAAGCTCATGTCAAAATCAAAAATCAAATGTGCAATCGCAAAATTACCTAGTGATGGGTTGTTGCAATCCGCAAAAAAAACTATGTATAATGCGTTAGGTGCAGTTTTTGAAAATCGTTTATGTTATTGATGAAAAACCACAGGTTGTAAAAGTGATGCAACCAGAGCCTGGCAATTGGACGATAACAGTGGGCAGCGAAGAGGAGCATTCCGTTAAAGTCGTCGGTCTGTCTAACGTGACGTTCACTCACGGCTTCTCTGTAGAACAACCCAGCTCTATGAAGGAAACTAGCTATAGACCTTTGAGAGGTAAGTAAACTCCTTGATCAGTGACGGTCGTTTACAGTATGCTATCTGTCTGTGGTTTTGCTAACTTGAGATTACTTGTATGGGGTTAATGTCAAAATTATGTATCTAGTAGGCAAATCGACAGGTAGATAGAGTATAGGGAAAGATGTTAAATAAACCATTGCTAGAAGGTTTTAAGTCCCTTTTATGTCAACGGAAAACTTTTGTTGTTTTACCCGTTGCTGTTAGCATCCAAGTTACTCAAAGAACACCACTTTTCAAATCAGGCCAGTAGACACACTTGGACAAAGTTATATATTATTTGTGTATATCATCCTATATTATTTGGCCTATCACTGTATAGACGCCAGCACATCAAGTTACTCCAATTTGTAAAAATATCTCAAACAACATTTAAGCTTATACTTTAGTATAAATTACAACATTTAAGCTTGTACTAAAGTATTAACTGTCTTAATTGTTATTTGAGAGATAAAGTTACAGATCAATTAATTACATTTTACAGATTTGACAGTAGCTTGATCTGCTGGCTTCTTTAGGTAAAATAAAAAAAATTAAACACCTCCAGGCATAGCATGGAGATCTGTAACAAAACGTAAGAAATAAAAGTAATTTAATTTGATTTGAAAGAATATTCTATTTTGTAATTTCCAGGGACATATAACCACATGCTGATATCCTTGTCTCCGGCCAACGCGTCGGCAGATATAAACTACGCAGAAGTACTAACGCTAGACGGCCGAGTTTTGTTCGAACTGCCTCTTAAGAGAGTCGACAACAATATGTACAGAGCGGACCCTTTTATACCCCCTGAGGAGTTCTTTTATATAGCTGTGAGTTGGTTTTTTATCTTACATCATTTAACCACTGCAATGTACACATTGTATACTTTATATAGAAAAACAATCATCATCAGCCTATCGCAGTCCACTGCTGGACATAGGCCTCTCCAAGTGCACGCCACTGAGATCGATTTATACAGAAAAACAATGTTGAAGACGATTGTCGACACATATGTTGCTGGGGAATTTGTTGATCCACTTGTTCCTAGCAAAAACACATAGGAAAAGGTGAAGGGTGGGCGTTTTGGGGCTGTCTTTTGTAAATTTCTGACGTTAAAAATGTGCAGATAGGTTCAATCAAACAAACAAATCATTTTTCAGTTTTTATTAAAGTTTTCAGTTTTCGATTATGAAAATGTATGTGGAGAAAAATATCGAAATCGGCTTAATCATTTTTGTAGGAAAACAGCTTTACCTTAAGCCATTCTTGCCTTCATGTAAATTCGGCATTTTCAGTCCTCCAGATGCCATTTACAAACTGTTTCAGATTAACGGCCAAGATAAGCATAAGCAAGACCTGCGTCGGGTTGGCTCGACTGCTATTCAAGCACAGTTACCAGGTACATAAAGCACTTAATTAATATTAAACTATTTCTACTTATTTTTTATACTAAAGCGTGTTCCCTTTTTGCAGATGTTCCATACCTAACTACACGACGAAAGGTAAGAATGGAAATACATAATAATCCGCGTCCCGGGGGAACTTGTGCCCGTACCCAGATAAAATACATTTTATGTAACTCGAGGATAGTGTCGTTTTCTAAACGCAAAACGGTACAAACCAAGAAAAAAAATATCTCTTCTTTATTATATTGGTAGTAATTTTAAATATGGGCCACTAACGCCACCCAGTGAAGGCGAATCCTACGAAATCCTACGGCGAAATGCGAAAGTCCGTTTGTTTGCTACACTATCACGCAAAAACTACTTAACCGGTCATCATGAAACTATATTCACATTCTCGGTGATACTAGAATGAACATACACTTTTTATTTAATAAAAAAAAACTCACTCCGGACGCGGGTGAAACCGCGGGGAACAGCTAGTAGAATAATAGATTTGAATACTAAAAGAATCCTTCAAAGGATTTTGTGTATATTTGTAGGTAGAAGCACGAGCACATACCCGGGTAGTGTTACCCTGTAACGTAGAGAGTTTGGTGCCTGTCACCGCTATGTGGACCAAGGACGCCTCGAGGATACAAAAACAGATTTCCAGCTTGTAAGTACTTCAGTTACTAATTTTTAATTTACTATATTTATGGCCAGTTTTACTGGTTATTGATAAACTATCAGGCAGAAATTATAAGCAGCCTCTATCTGGCAAATAGCATTAACTGTCGGATAACTAACTGACACTTTATCGGTAATTAGTGTAACATGGCCTCACACTCGTTTGACAATTAATTAAACGATGGGTAATGATGCAAAAAATGTGTTTAATTTTCTCAGCTCGGATTTTTGTGAACTAAATTCCATGATCACTGACATCATAAACTTCAATTTACAATTGTATACTATAAGTTTTCAACGCAAAAATCCGTTTTATGTTATCGGTGAAAATGGGCCCTATTAGTTGTAATACCTACTTAGTGACGCTAGTTATCACCAGTGAAAATAAAAAATAATTTATACACATACAACGGCCATATTATTATTGACTATATTTGAGATTATTCCAGGCAAACTACATCACTCGACTATGTGATCGAGAATATGAAAGAAGAAGATGTCGGTACATACAGGTGTATCGCACACAACGTGGCCGGAGTCAGCAAGGCTATAACACTACTCACACTTACTGGTAAGAAGACAAAGCTTTTGATATCATTTGCCTAGCCATTTTCCAACTATGTTGGGTCCGGTTTCCAGTCTAACCGGATGGAGCTATCTGACCTGCTCAACCCGGTTACCCAGGCAGCCCAATACCCCTTGGTCTGGTTATTTATGGCCAGTTTCAACGTTTACTGATAGTCTCTGATAGGCTAACAGGAACCTATCTTGCAAATAAACTATAAGTTTTGGTTTCGCAGGTCTCAAATAGCAATATCTGTCAAAAAATATAATTTACTTTCTATCTTAATCTAACAGATAGCAGTAGCTATCAGATAACTTGCTGACACTTTTTCGGTAACCAATGAAACTGAGCCTAACCTTTGTTACAATTTCAGTGGAACCTCCTCAGATCACGATAAATCCAGTAAATACGACTGTTGAGCTAGGCGACAGTATTACTATATCCTGCACTGTGTATAGTGAAGCGCTGCTGTTGCAGAATCAATTTATGTTTAATGGGACACAGACGAGATATGGTAAGTAACATTCTCAATCGAATTCTCAAAACGGAGGAGAATGTTTTCTTTTATAATAATTTTATGGGATGTCTTAATAAATTTTCGATATAAACCCCTTTCAAAAACGTACCAAGTGTGGCCTATTTACTGCATCATAAATATACCCTGCCATTTTACATTATTTACTTACCCTAACTGCCTATAATTACCTGCCAAATAAATAAAAAGAAAATATCCGATTTGCCTATTTATCCTAAAAATAGGCTATTCTTGATACGTTCTTGGTACTTAATGCTGATTCTAAATCGCTTTTATTTTGTATTATTTTAACTAACTATACATATAATCTCTCTTTTCTTCTCTTTCAGCTACTGATGTAGATAAGAGCCCAAATATAGAAGGAGTTTATACTTATAACAAAACTCTACGAATAACTGAAAAAGATATTGGAATTTATTCTTGTGTTGCTGCGAATAGAGGTATGAATTCATCCTAATCAAAATGTAGTGTGTCTACTATAAGGGAAAATATATAAAAGGGGCTTTATTCTTTGCCCTTAGGGCTAGGAAAAAACTGAACAAATTTAAAAATTATTTCACTGTTTGGAAGCTAGACGATGTCCAAATCCCTCGGGGCGCGGGTGATACCGCTGGGAACAGCTAGTCCTTAAGTAACTGTCGAATATATTATTTGACATCACAATGTTTTTCTTCATTTACAGGTGGTAAAACAAATCAATCAACACACGTATCACTACGAGCGAACCCAACAGCACAAATATTAGGCCCGCACACACTATCGAAGCTGATAAACTCAGAGTTCCAACTCGTGTGTACCGTGGAAAACGCGGCTACACTCGTGTGGACCGACCCTAACGGAACGGTGATGACGTCACGTGACGTCACTGGTACCGCTACTGAAGTCTTAAATGTGAAGAATGTTACTGATGATGGTGGTTATACTTGTACGGCCGTGAGAGGCTCTCGGAACGGTAAGGTTTCAGTAATAGTAGGTGTAAAGATGTTTAACCAATCCTGCAAAAACCGGGGAGTTTAATTGTGGCATTTTCTTTAAAATGAAAAGAGTAATAGTTATAAATGGCAATATGTATTTGTTTTACGTAAAGGTAACACAATCATTTGGATCAATTTGGCACCATTTCATAGCCATATGCTATCTGCCATAGTATCAAACTTTGGACAAAGTTTCAAAATGGATATCATATATTCATCATTTATAACCACTATCTCTTTATATGTAAAGTTTAAAATCTAGAAACTCTAGAAATTTTATGCTATACTACAACATGTAACTTAATTAACGCACATCCTGAAATTAGTTTGTTCAGAATCGTTTACTGAATCGATTTATATCATTTTTAATATAGGTCATTTTTTATCCCAAAAATAATTAAAACTACGGAAATTATTGTCATATTAACCCTGTACAGTCAAAACAAATTCAAATAGACCGTAACTCAAAGTAATAAGACTTCGTGTATTGTCGGCTTTTTCCGTAGTTTCGTTATGTTGTGTCGAGTCGAGCGGCGCGCGGCGCGATATTTGCGTGCGTAGTAGTATGACCAAAAAGTTCTCAACAATGCATATACATGTTAAATTAAAAATTCAGTGTATGTATTATGATTATAACATAATATTCTAATTGGGGTGTTTGAGGGTGTGCGTTAATTACGTTACATGTTGTATAATAACTATTAACGATGTTGTAACAATATGGGTTATGTTAATTTTATACGATTTACAGGTTCAGACACCGTGAATGTAACAGTTTTAATAAAGCCAGTGGTCAGTATCATAGGGTCTAAGAACATTACCATATTGAATGGTACAGTCATTGAAGTGACTTGCCAAGTGATAGCGAAGCCTGCGCCCAGAATACTGTGGCATCGAGAGACTGAGACGTTTTTGAATCATACCGTGAGTAGCCTATTGAATTTGGAAATAAAATATGGTTAGATATAGGATATAATTCGTGGTGGCCTAGTGGGTAAAGAATTCTTGATAGGTTTATTAAATACTAGATTCCGCCAGCGGCTTGGCCCGCGTGGTGTGTTGATAAAAAATAGCCTATGTGTTAATCCAGGGTATCACCTATCTACATACCAAATTTCATTCGTCAAATCGGTCCAGCCGTTTTTGCGTGATTGAATAACAAACATACATCCATACATTCTCACAAACTTTCACATTTATAATATAAGTAGGATTGATTTAAATTCGTGTGTAATGTAGTGTATGTACTACATAAGTTATTTTTAAGTTGAATTACTGCTATAACATTGGGTATATCTTGCATTGATAGTCAGTAAATAAATATGTAAATAAATCTTCCAGGTAACACAAATAAAACCGAACACATACCGTAGTGTGTTGATGCTGAACTCCAGCGCAGAGTCGATTAACGCAACGTACTTCTGTTTCGGAGAGAACTCGGAAGGCATTCATCAGGACAGCGTCACCGTCGATGTCAGACGGAAGATGACGATACTGCAAGGATTTAGTGGTAATGATGAAATATTTATACTTCTATACAAAAAGTAAAGATTTGATTGTTTGTTATATGCTCCGAATGTACTGAACCAATTTGAATAATTATTTCACTGTTATGTACATTCTCTGTACTGTACATAGGCTTCTTCATGTACCTGGACAAATTAGGTAGATGTACTTAGAGTAGTACTGAGAAGAATTTAATCAAGTCTGTAATCTGAAAATACTAAAGATCGTGGTGAAGCTACGAGAAACAACTAGTAAATGCCACAACATGGATATTTTAATCTGGTTTACCATATCATTACATAGATGTAACATTACAGCCAATCTTTTGTAAAAAGAATATTCTTACAAAATTACAATTAAAGATAATTCCAAAAAATTAAATTCCAGACCAGTCAGTCCAACTGTACTACCAAGTGGAACTCCAATGTGACATAGACTCTCACCCCGCACCCCACATCACTTGGTACCACAATGGTACCCAACTTAGTACCGGTACTAACGTGCATATGTCTGAAGATAATACCACGGTGTATTTGAAGCGAATCGAATTTACTGACTTAGGTCTTTACCTTTGTGAAGCTGATAATGGGTTTGAGAAAATTAATGTTAGTGGGAGCATTAGTGTTGTTGGATTGGGTAAGTTGTATTTTTAACACTTTTGGTAAATAAGGGCCAATATCAAAGCAAGCTGAGTAAAAAAGTCGTGGTGGCCTAGTGGGTAAAGGACCAACCTCTCAAATATGAGGGTGCGGGTTCGATCACAGGTCAGGCAAGTACCAAAACAACTTTTCTAAGTTTGTATGTATTTTCTAAGTATATCTTAGACATTAGACATGGCTGTGTTTCGGATGGCACGTTAAACTGTAGGTCCCGGCTGTCATTGAACATCCTTGGCAGTCGTTACGGGTAGTCAGAAGCCAGTAAGTCTGACACCAGTCTAACCAAGGGGTATCGGGTTGCCCGGGTAACTGGGTTGAGGAGGTCAGATAGGCAGTCGCTTCTTGTAAAGCACTGGTACTCAGCTGAATTCGGTTAGACTGGAAGCCGACCCCAACATGCTTGGGAAAAAGGCTCGGAGGATGATGATCAAAGCAAGCTGAGTACCAGTGTTTTATATGAAGGGACTGCCTTAAGCTTGAAATTAAGTTTGTAATAATAAACTATTTATTTCAGCATCGCCGGTATTGTCGAAGGAGCCGGCGAGTGTGACGTCACGCGCAGGTCAATCTACTATAATCACATGTAGGTGAGACTATGTATCGTTGTAACTTTACTTTTGTCTTACTTAACATTTTGACCTTAGTATTAAATCAGACCAAACTCTTTTTTGTCTCCAACATTTAATTCATTCTTGTTGTCTGTATTAAGGCTGTAATTCTACGAGTATATTTTGGAATGTTGCCAGTTAATTGTAGCTAAAAATCTTATTTAAAATAATGATACAATTTTTAAACAGCAAAGTTAAATATGTACCGCATTCATCGGTATGACAGACACATAGAATAAAGGTATTTTTTCTACATCCATGTTATAATATAACTTTTATATTCTAGGGTGATCGCTGGCAACCCAGAGCCTACAATAACATGGCAATACAGACGTCTCTCCTCAGAGAACTTTATATCCCTTCCAAAAGATATAATAAATAATGAGAGAGAACTTATAATATCTAATACGACAGAAGATCATGTTGGTTTGTACCGCTGTGTCGCTGTCAATGTGATTGGAAAAGATGAATATGACGTCACTTTGGTCGTGCAGTGTAAGTTAATACCTAATATTTACTATATCCACCTTAACGTGGTTTTAAGAAGTTCCCGCTTTAGTAATAACTTTAGTTCACTGATTTTGTTCGGGACAGTGGTTTAAAGGTGGTACAAAAGCTGATACTTTATTTAAACCACGTTTTATAATAAGGTGTTATATGTATAGCAATTGAGATCTTCCTAGCTAGTCCTAGAGAACTAAACGACGACTAGACTCAAACTTATTTATATTGTTGGCATTCATTTGTGCTTGTAAAAGCCTAGATAAAATAAACGATTTGACTTTGACTAGATTGGCAAGTGTTTCTTAAAACAGTTACCCAACTGCGATTGTTTAAAACTGTTGACTTTTCAATGTATTAGTTGACATTTTTCATGCAGATGAATTTTCTGTTTTTGAATATTATTTTGTTAGAAAGACCGAATGTTTCAGATCCACCGCGTTTTAGCAAATCTACCACAGAAGATGACAAACCTCGTCAGATAAGAGTAGGAGAGAGAGTGAGTTTCTCCTGTGAAGCTGTTGGCTTACCCCCTCCTATTACTGTGTGGACCAAAGATATGCATCCAATTGTGTTCACTGATAATATGTAAGTTTTTTAAGATATTTGGACCATTTTCTTTGTCGAACTGTGTAACTTAAGACATTGAAAATATATTTTGCGTCGTACCACAAAAACTTTTAAATGTCTGTTGAACACTTGATGTCAGATTAAAACGTTGAAACAAGGTCCGTTTTGCAGCCACACTTTTTTTAGACAAGGTTTGAACAGATGTTTAAGTTTTTGTAGTAAGGCTTTTTATGTTTAATTGCCAGAAAATCTTTCGAAGTTTCACAAAAGACCTATCCTCGAAATAAGACACATACACAGAACTTTTTAATTAATATCAATTGACTTTCTCTAGATTACTGAACAACACAAATGAGTTAGTAATACAGAAGGCGACGGCCTACGACTCGGGAACTTATACGTGCAACGTAACAAGTTCAGTTGGCTCTACGCAGAAGAACTTTACTCTGGTTGTTTACGGTAAGTATATTTTTCAATAATTACTGCTCCGCTGGTCTAATTGCGCGACTGTTACGAGGTGTCTTTTTCGATTCCCAATAAGCTGCCCTGAATCTGAAAGTAAGCGTATGTATGTACAACCCGTGCCGATAAAGAATGGGATTAGAAATGGCGGCTCATTGAGCTGGGAGCGTCAGCATAACAATGCAATAACAATAAAAACTAATAACTGAATAACGTTACCGTTGAAAGTGTTTCGTTACTTCATGAATTAAAATAAAGCTTATGTTAGTTAAATTTGTGATCGTTTTGAGACTACATTACGTAGGTACAATGTCAATAAAACCATTACCTGAATCGCGGAGAGGGTAAGGTTGGATATAAACTATTTTCGCTTCATAACTTTAAATAATCTTAAATATCCATACTAATATTATAAATGTGTAAGTAACTCTGTCTCTCTGTCTGTCTGTTATGCTTTCACGGCTAAACCACTGAACCGATTTTGATGAAATTTGGTATGGAGATAGCTTGAATCCCAAGGCCTTCCTTGGGCTTACGCTAATTTACTACTACATATATGCTACTTTTTATTCTTCTTCGACTTTCTACGCTTGCGCAACATTCACGTGGGCAAAGGCTAGTTTTGAAATAAAAGGATGTAATAAATATTATAATTTAGTTTATTTCCACATCTTGCTGGTGCCGGCAATTACCGTATCAATATCACTAAAGGGGGGGAACGCATAATCCAAGTCGTTATTTTTTTGTCAGTCGGTACCAAAGAGTGTGAGTATAGACGAAAATAATATGCGAGCGAGAAGTGAATAGATGCGCCGCCATTTCTAATCCCATTCTTTATGGGCACGGGTAGTATGTAAAGGAATATATGAAACACAAGAAGATATACAGAGTAGTATATAAGAGATAATATAAAGAGGAGTAGTACATACGGAAATACATAAGATAGTATACAAGAAAGTACCTACATTACAGCCTAGCTTGGCTAGCTTTTCCCCAACTATGTTTGGGTTGCCTTCATATCTAACCAAATGCACCCAAGTACCAGTGTTTTACATGGACCGGTAGCCTGTTACCCGGGCAACCTAACCCTTTATTTAGACTAAGTCATAAGAAATAACGTCTACATAAAATAGCAGATCCTCCGTCTATATTACCGTCTTCATCGGATCCCATACAAGAAGTACTGGAAGGTCAAGCCGTGGAGTTACCGTGCTCGGCGCAAGGAGTACCCGCACCTTTTGTCCAGTGGACGATAAACGGACAACCTTTGTTTAGGCAAAGGATGTATGTCGATGAATATGGGCTGAGGTAAAAAAATATTTACTTTAATAGAATAAGAATTTTTATTTGCCAGTTAAGAGCGTGTACGCTCGGCGCGCGATGTCAACTTTAGGTAATTCAACGCAAAAAACCGCGCAGACTAGCGTCGCGGCTGTGTGCGTGCCTATCATACTTCACGTATAGTCACACAAACCATTTTGATCCTTTCGAGTGACATTGGTAGAACAAAAAATATATTATTTAGTAAATAGTTAATAGCGGGAAAATAGTGTAAGTCTATGGATGTCTAAAATATAAAAGCATGAAAATAAGTCGTTAATACTTACACTCTTTTTCAAAAAAATCGGGCACCTATGAAAACCTTGGTTTTGAGGACTTTCTGTATATTAGGTACATACAATTTTCAACAGTACTAAATAGTCGACTGATGATTAATGACAATGTTAAGAGTTTCTGTATTTTAACCGATTTCAAAAAAAGAAAGGAGGAGGTTTCAATTAGATTGTTTTGTGATTGTTCTCAATTTGATTGTTCTCGATTTCTCAAAGACGCCTGTACCGATTTGAAAAATTGATTGTTTATATGAATGGTCCAGTCCATCCAGACCGAAAAATTGTGGTCAAATAACAACAATTGCCGGAAAGCCAAATATTGGTGAAGAGCTTGGGTTTACCATTGCAAATAAAGTTTTAAGTTATCTATCCTTTATGCTTCAAAAGTTATTCGAGATCAAAAGTCAAAATTTGGGTACATCCAAAATGAAAAAAAAAAAAATTATAGCTCGATTGGTAACAGACATAATAAGTGATTTCTAGCCTAAGGAGTCGCCATATTGGATTTAGACTCGCGACACATTTTTTTTCGAGTTATTCATAGCAAGCCCTTTCATTTGATACCCATATCGTAGGAATGCATTAAAAACATTTTTTTCTCCATCTTGGGTATACCGCCATATTGGATATAGAATCATACATTGTCATTAAAACTGAACATTCAAACAAAATTTCAACTCAATCGATAAAAAAAATATGTTTCAAAATTGAGCTTTAAATGAAATAGTAATGTATCAAGATTTGTTGGTCGCGCTTGAAATGTACTCTATTCTCGGTATCCACGGCAGAGGTTATTCACCCTACGCGATGTGACGGAGCGACACGTCCTCTCTCTGTGAAGCCTTGCGGCGGTCTGGTTTGAGTTGACTCGCGTGCAGCGTTTTATAGTAGTTTTTAAATAATTTATAAGAAAATAAAAACGAGAGATTAAATTATAATATAAAGTTTATGTTTTAAAGAAAGAGTTATATTACTATAGTAAATAATTGTTATATTAAATTAAGTAAGATAGATAGGTAAAAAAAGCATTTGAAATTCACAATTTTTCACATTGTTAAAATATTTTTTTCTGAAAGATAGAGACCTAAATCAAAAAATGTTTTCAACTAACTATATGCATGGGGATTTCGTCTATGAGTAAAAAAATAAATATGATTAGATTTGCCACTGTTTTCACATGAATTTAAGCTTCGAAATAGACGCTGAACGGGAATTTTATAAAACATCTGTTACGTTATAGGGGTTTTAAGTATTTAAACTACACAAATTGAAATTTATGTTCAATTAACTATATAGACAGTGAAATTACCTTGCGTTATTAAAAAATAACATAGTTATAGGATAAGTAGTTACTGAGAAACAGTGGTTTGAAAAGTACCATTTTAGGCCAAATGGCGCGCGGTTGACGTACACGCTCTTAAGTTTTTAAACTCGTGTCATTTAAGCGTAGTAAGTAGTTCAAGTTAATAAATAAAATATATTCGTTTGTTTGTTTCGGGTATATTTACACACATAGAAAATTATAGGTAATATTAAACGTTAATATTTTAACCTTAAACAGAATAAGACGAAAACGTACCTTCAGAATTAACTTACCTACTTCTTGTTTGTTTAAATTGTATTTTTTCACAGATTTGTTGCAAACTTGACGGATTTTGGAGAATACACCTGCACGGCTAAAAATATACATGGAAACACATCTATCACTTACATGTTACACGTATGGGGTAATTATTAACTTTCTCTTGACTTACATTTCTTATGCTCCTATATATTCCTGGAAATGTGGTCGTTTTTGGGGTTGTGACATGTAATTCTGACGATTGAAATTCCTGTTTTTCAGACTACTTTGAATACTTAAATGTTTTTTTTTAATCTTATCTTATAAACTTGTACTTATTTGAATACGTACCTAACCGAATACAAACAAGTGTTATTTATTGCAACAAGTTTAGTATTTTAATAAGAAGTGTTTTTTTTGATTTTTGTTTTGTGTAATTTTCTACTTTCAAATTCTATCATTATTTAGGGTATGTTGGTTAACCTGTAATTGGCGACTGTGTAAGTCCTAGTAATAACAGAAATTGTACTCTAACCTTAATCTACACAGAAGCTGTTGGTAAACCCTTTAATAAATAAACAAGTCAAAAGCCTGCAAAAATGTAATCAAACCAATTAATTTCCTTTTTCTTTCAGTACCCCCGTACATATCCCCGCCGCTACAAGTAACAAAGGAGGCATTACTGGGCTCCAACGTGACACTGCAGTGTGACGTCATCGGCTTCCCGCTGCCCGCCATACGCTGGCTCTTTGAAGGCAATCCCCTCACTGATAATACTACGGATTTGAGGTAATTTCATCATCTTCCGAGCCATTTCCCAACTGTGTTGGGGTCGGCTTCCAGTCTAACCAGCTGATGCAGCTGAGTATCAGTGTGTTACAAGGAGCGACTGCCTATCTGGCTTCTGAACCCAATTACTCGGGCAACCCAATATGAAATGAAGCTTTCATTATAGCGGGTTCACCCTAGTGTAGCCTCACATCCGTGGCTAAAGTTAGGTGTAACCGTGTAATTGTGTTTCTGATCAGTTATTCGACCTGGGTTTTCAATTAAGTTTTAAGAATTATGAAAAATTAAAAACAAGGACGGTACAGACACTAGCCGGTCAACCTACCCTAATCTGTCAAAATACCAATCGAATATTAACTTTATCGTGGTAAGGTTGAAAATCTATTGAAGAAATTTGACAGATTGAGGTAGGTTGATGTGCTGTCTGTACAAACAAAAAATATCTTTCTAATAATATGCTAGCTAGATCATAGAACATTTTTGTTTCAGCTTCAACGATGTAGGTAACTTGTACATAGTAAACGCAAGTGTAAAACATGAAGGTTTGTACATCTGTGTAGCTGAGAATAATGGGGGCGTCGCCGAACAAACTACCTTCCTTAAAGTTAACGGTAAGTTTATGGGCAGTAGCTTATGTAGTCAAAAATTGACCAAAAACTTGGTCCAAACCACACTAACTTTATGAAAGCTAATAATAAAAAAAATATGTTGACTCTACTTTATCAGCCATCACTTGTAACTATACTTGCCAAAACTAATAGATAAAATGAATTTGGCCGTAACTTTTACTTTATGACATTACTTTGGCTTTTACTTTTGATGAAGAAACTGGCTGTAAGTCAATACTTTGACGTTGTTTCAAGGAACCTGAGTCTGTGTTATTAAGGCGAAGAGTCTAATAATGTCGAATGTAATGTGACACAAATCCACTTTTTTTTAACAATCTTTATACTGTAGATATTTACCTAATTTGAAAAAATTGTCTAGCTCCCCTAAGTTCTTACAGCTCTTCTCTGTACCAGGAAGATAAACAAAAGTTTTTTTTTTTAATATTCAGTAAAAATATGATTTTCCAGAGCCTCCTAGAATACTAGAAGACAACTACACAGGGCCGTACATAGCAACTGACATGGACACAGTACTGACGCTCGCGTGTCCCGCGACAGGCAAACCTAAACCTTTTGTCGTTTGGTCTAAGGACGAGTTTTATTTGAACAACGGTATGACATATCTTTATTTCATACTTTTTCAATACTCATTACAGCAATAAGAGAGGCAATAGTTTTAGTGTTAGTGTTTTTAATTTTGTTAGTCGGAAATCAAGACGAATCCGACTTTGAATGCCGGATCGTTGAAAGAAAATGTAGAAATTAAAATAAAAAAAATAGCATTAAGGACATCACTCAGAACTTTTAACTAAAAAATATATTCAACCGTTACAAGGATATTAGTTAAATAAATACAATAATCATTAAGATATATCCTACTTATATCCTACTTATATTATAAATGTGAAAGTTTGTGAGAATGTATGGATGTATGTTTGTTATTCAATCACGCAAAAACGGCTGGACCGATTTGATTGAAATTTGGTATGTAGATAGGTGATACCCTGGATTAACACATAGGCTACTTTTTACCAACACACCACGCGGGCGAAGCCGCTGGCGGAAGCTAGATTAAAATAAATAAATATTTAAAATTTCAGATCCACGCTACGCCATAGACACGGATGGCACGTTGAGCATAAAGTCTCCTTCTGAGGACATGAGCGGCAACTATACTTGCACAGTCAGCAACTCTGTCGGAAATACCAGCAAAACGATGCCCGTTGAAATATATTGTAAGTATACATATACCTTGACATTTGTCAAATATACTTAAATCTGGAAAAAAAACTAAATCGAATTAAGAACCTCTCCCCTTTTAAAAAGTCGGTTTTAATACATATTTTTATTTTAAAGGAAGTACATATTTAACTCTTGTTTTATAATTAGAAATTAAGTTAGTTCTCTCTGACGGTAGTGGCTAATATTCGGAATGACCTTTGCAAGGATTTTATACCACATGACTTGTATTTTTTTTTATGATTCTATTAGTCCTTAAAATTAAGCTTTTCTTCAATAAAGTTTTAGGTTCTATAAACTACCTTTTTTATTCGCAGTCAAAAATCCACTTTCTTAACATGACGTAAGGATGATTTTTGCTTGTCCCCAGCCATCCCTACACATATGCAGTCAGAAGAGAGTTTGTCCTCAGTGACGTTGTTGGAAGGAAGTGACGTCACACTCCAGTGTCCGCTACGAGCGACGCACACACTCAAATGGTACAAGGTTCGATTTTACACTATGTCGTGTCACATAATATATAGTTTTTGTTTTTGTCAATCTCGTTTGTCTGATATTTAGAGTTAGGAGCAATTAATAAATACATATGTTTGTCATTGTTTTGTTTTTAGTGCATTAATGCTTAATTATCACCATCTGCCTAGGCAGTACGTCTAGCACCGATTCGCCCATTTTTAATTTCGTCACAAAAAATATTATTTGTAAAGTCGCGATTGGCACTTCCGTTCCTCTTAAATACGGGGGAATCGGCTACCAACCCCTATATTGGGGTCGGTTTGCAGTAACGGTTACGGCTGAGTACTCGTGTGTTACAAGGAGCGACTGTCTATCTGACCTCCTCAACCCAGTTCCCCGGGCAACCCGATACTCGGACCGACTGCTCTAAGCGTTGCTCGGGTTTCGGTAGCCACTAATTGGTTAAGTGGAATCCCTACTAGTATTATACATGCGAAAGTAACTCTGGCTGTCTGTCTGTCCGTCTGTTACGCTTTCACGTCTAAACCACTGAACTGATTTTAATAAAATTTGATACAGAGATAGAGTTGACCTTGAGAAAGAACAAGGGATAGTTTTTATCCCGGACTTTTGCAGAATTCTCTTGAAAACGCGATATAACCGAACTCTACGCGGGCGGAAACTAGTTCTAGTTGTAGTTCTATATATTTTTTTTACTATTTAACTTACCTTACAGAATGCAAAACTGCTGTCAACCGGTTCCCTTCACCTCCGCAACATATCGCGAACGAACTCATCAACATATTCGTGCGTTGTATCAAACGCCGTCGGCTCCGCTCACTCTAAAGTACAAGTTAATGTGGAATGGCCGCCTATGTTTGTGGGAAATGCGACAAAAAGTTTGGAGGTTGTGAAAGGAGAAGATAAGTATTTAGATTGCGCTGTAGACGCGAAACCTAAGGCTAAGGTTAGTTAGAACAATATAAATTTATGATTATTTTCAACCCTGGTTCTAAAGGGACGACTTAATACACTACAGAAGACTGTAAGATACCTTTTCTCCATAATAATTTTCTTAGAGATCTGAATAAGGCATAATGATAGTAATACCATGTAGTCAATTAATTAAAACTAGTCAAAAATTTGTAAATAACCACATTTTAAAACCCATACATCTACATATTTGATAGTGTACTACACACTATTAAATATCTTTTGTCTTGTTCATACCATCATCATCATCATCCTCCGAGCCTTTTCCCAAACTATGTTGGGGTCGGCTTCCAGTCTAACCGGATTCAGCTGAGTACCAGTGCTTTACAAGAAGCGACTGCCTATCTGACCTCCTCAACCCAGTTACCCGGGCAACCCGATACCCCTTGGTTAGACTGGTGTCAGACTTACTGGCTTCTGACTACCCGTAACGACTGCCAATGCTGTTCAATGACACAGTACAGTTTAACGTGCCATCCGAAACACAGTCATTGGTGTCTACAATATACTTAGAAAGTACATTCAATCTTAGAAAAGTTGCATTGGTACTTGCCTGACCTGGAATCGAACCCGCACCCTCATACTCGAGAGGTTGGTTCTTTGTCCACTAAGCCACCACGACTTTTTACCACTTTTTTGTCTTGTTCATACCAAATTATGTTAATTGAAAAACCTTCTTGCAGACGAAATGGGTGTTCAACTCCAAAACCCTAGTGTTTGAAGACAAAGACTATTTAAAACTAATTAACGCACAGCCACACAACGCAGGCACATACAAATGTATCGTTAGTAATGTTCACGGGACTGTCATCAAGGAATTCTCTTTAAATGTTCTCGGTAAGTAAGATTCACAACTAAAATAAATCTATATCCTACTAATATTATAAACGCGAAAGTTTGTATGTATGGATGTTTGTTACTCTTTCACGCAAAAACTACTGAATGGATTTTAATGAAACTTTACAATAATATAGCTTATACATCAGAATAACACATAGGCTACAATTTGTAAACATATTGTTCGAAATACTAAACCTGCGCAGACGAAGTCGCGGGCACCAGCTAGTATTCCATAATTTAGTTCAAGATTGTATTATGTAAAAGAAATGTTATACAATTAAGTATTTATAACTCAAGACTTTCTGAACCAATTTGGAAAAAAAATTGTTGCCCCAAAACATATATTTTATGTTTGCTACAAAAAGGGGGCCACTTTTTGACTATTGAAAACATGTTGTTTCAGAACCACCGTTTATATCAGAGTTTGATATTTTAGACGTTCAGTTGAAAGAAGGCGTGAACGCGACGTTAGAATGCAACGCTAGAGGAACGCCTGCTCCTAAACTCTCATGGACTTATAAGTATATATTATATTAATTTTATAACAGTTTTTATGAACATTATCGTCAACTGCACCATTTTTTTTTCTTCTTATATCTCCTGGTAAAAAGAGGAGTTTTCTATCAAGTGCAATCATGATAATTTGACCTGAATGTCTTGCCAATCAACACAATAAATGAAACATTATTTTGATGATTGGTATGTATTAACAAATACTAACTTCTCTTGAGTCGATTTGGTATTCACAGTATTTAACTAACGATTATGTTGAATTGACTTGCAATAGCTTCGCAGTACCTGTATTATTGACTAGCTTCTGCCAGCGGTTTGACCCGCATCCCGTGAGAACCTCTACACGAACCCAGATAAAAGTAGCCTATAGCCTTCCTCCGTAAATGGGCTATCTAACACTGATATATTGAACACTAAATAATTTTCACAAAAATCGAACCAGTAGTTTCTAAGATTACCGCATTCAAACAAACAAACTCTTCAGCTTTAATATACCTAAGTATAGATTTTAAATATTCACACAAATACTGTTTCACAGCAACACGAACTGGCATGAACACAACTCGAGCCTATCAAGTAGCAACATTACCAGGCAATCAGAAGGTATATACCGCTGTGACGCTACGAACAAAGCCGGGGCCACACACATCGTGTACCGAGTGACCATCGTCGCCGCTCCTTACGTCGATGACATTATAGCGTTCAGCAATGGAGAGGGAATTTCTGTTGAAGGGAAATTGGAAATTGTGGTAAGGCCTTTGTAGTTTCAATCAAAGTTTGAAAGAGCTATTAGAGCTCAACAACAGTTTTTGCTACGAAAAATTTAGGTTTACCTTGTTAGTATGGTCCGTTGTGACGCTACGAACAAAGACGGGGCCACACTGGTAACTGAATATTCGTTGCAAGCTATTAAGGAGTGCACAAAAATCCATTAATATTGCTTTTCTTTCACATAGCTATAGATACACCTCTACATACCTAAATATTTCTACATACCTTCGCACATAAATCTTTTTCCCACAGACCTTATATCAAAAATAAAATCTCTTCCAGCAAGGTTCTCGCATACGTATAGCATGCAAAGCAACGGGTAGCCCAACCCCAGATATTCAGTGGATAAAACAAGGGCAAGTAGTCGGTGAGAATTCCTATGACATCGACTATGCAGATCTAGTACTAAATAACGTTCAGGTCAGACAGGCAGGTGTTTATACTTGCGTGGCTAATAATGAAGGCGGGACGAATGAGAGGACTGTGAAAATTGAAGTGTTGGGTAAGTTGGTTTTAATAAAGTTTTTTTTAACTGCCCCACTGTTGGGCAAAGGCCTCCTCATTCTGTCTCCACCTCTATAGATCCTTCGATTACCTACCATATCGGTGGTTCAAAAGTAGACTGCTTAATAAAGTTTAAAATAAAAATTATAAATCAGAACCGTTGTGTAACGGGAACCGAAGGTAATCTGGACAACAAATCACCCTTTCAAAGAACCTTGATGAATGAATAATGCAATAAAAAGCAATGACAAAATCTGCATGAAGATATAAAATATTGTATACTTGATAATGCTGGCTGTATGGCCATAAAGCGCTTCTGATTAATTTTACTGTTCTTCTTCCTAAATCATCTAGGTAAATACGATTACGATCGTGCCCAAAAAAACTAAATTTTCCACATTACAGAACCGCCAAAAATATTCCAAACGCTTTTCCAAAATGACAACACGTCATCAAATGAGGTCCATTTAGAAGTTCTATCGGGGCAATCGTTCTACCTACATTGTCATCCTTACGGCAATCCTTTGCCTGAAGTCTACTGGTTCAAAGACGATGTGCCCTTAAAACTATTTGATGACGCCATGGTGACAACTGACTTCGGGGAAGTCATTGTAGTCAAAAAGGCAGTGGAGAGTCAATCGGGCAATTATACGTGTGTTGCCAGGAATAAAGTTGGGAATACCAGTGTTGTTTATTTAGTTGATGTTTTGGGTGAGTATTTTTTTATTTACTAGTTTTTTTAAGTGGAAAATTGATGGTTTTTGTATTATACACTTCCATGGTTCTATCTTCTGAAATATTTCAATGTTTCTGAAAATTCTCATGACATAAATAATGTTATCATCCCTATTAATTTCATCAGCCATGCCTTCGGCTTCCAATGTCTATCTTGTTTTATATGGACTGACAGCCCATCTGACTTCCACAACTTTTGGTTAAATTAGGAGTCAGATATCAACTCAATATACACTCAATTGTTCTCAGTGCCGCCACCATCACCCAAAGAGTCCACGAAGAAGATTACAGCAGGTTTTGGAAAGCCATTAGTTCTAACTTGTCCAGCCGTGGGCAGTCCATTGCCTGAAATTATGTGGATAAAACATCCGTACACAGAAATAAGTGGAGATACGAGAATACTACTGTCTGAAGATAATTTTGACTTGGTGGGTATTTTTTTATTGTATTGTATTAATTGTCTATGACTTATTCTCATATAGGCTTTTTCCAACTATGTTGCGGTCGTCTCCAGTCTCACTGGATGTAGCTGATAACGAATGTTTTACATGGAGATACGCGAACCAAAAAAAAACGAAATTTGAAAACGACCGAACATTAAGCGAGGAGACTCGAATTTGGTCCGTACGTGTGCAAAAAGTTTCTAGCCAATATGAATTTCGTTTTAGGAAGAATATGATTATCTTATTTCCAGATAATCAACCAAACAGAAGTTACCGACAGCGGCAAATATTCCTGCATTATGACGAATAAAGTTGGTACAACTGAGGTTATATTCGACGTTACCGTACAAAAACCGCCGTCCATTGCTGCTAATGTAGGCAGTAATTTGATAGAAGGACACGTGGTCGCGTTGAAACGAAGCATTGTACTGAAATGTGAGGCTGATGGATATCCGTTGCCTAAGATTACTTGGCTCAAGGTATTTTTTTTTAGATTGCGTTTTTGTTTATAGAAAACTGCAATGTTTGTAATTATAAGGCGCCATATAGGCGGATAAAAATCTAAAAAAAAAATGAAACACGGAAATCTGTAAAGATACTGACCTGAAAATTGTCAAGATAAAATGGGTTCGATTACCAGGTAGGTATATAGGTAGGTCAATAATTTTGTGATTTGCCAAATTCTCATTTGTGAGCTTTAATTTTTCCTTTACATACACATCAATGTCAATTTATAATGTCTTATACATCGCACTTTCCAGGATACCCAAGCCCTAAGCGAGAGTCTCTCGAACATACAAAGAGTATTAGGCAACAGCCTATTGGCGATATGGAGTGCTGACGTCAAAGACGCAGGCCAGTACATCTGTGTGGTGGAGAACGAAGCCGGGACTGCGCATCGGAGGTACAATGTCGCTATACAAGGTGGGTTAAAAAATATATATTTATTGAAACATGGCTGCATAGCAGCGATTTTCGAAAACGCCCACCATTCACCACTACCTATGGGTTTTTGCTGGGAAGTAGAAGTGGCGCAACTAAGTCCCCAGCAAGGTTATTCGTACATACTACTAAAATGATTGATATAGGGTTTAGATAATTTATTTGTTGCCGTTACCTTAGCCTTGGTTAGAAGTACATATACATAAATGAAAGAACACAATATCTAGGCTAAGTATTAGATGAGGCACGAGTCAAAACAACTGCTGCTACTTTGAACATAACTTGAGAAAATACTTCTATTCACCGATCGATTGACATTTATTCCACATAAATTTCAATAAAAGATATGTGATATAAATCATCAACATTTGTGTAATAAGTAATAATTGATTTACTCGTTCCTTCCAGTGCCCGCTAAATGGAGTCCGTGGTCTCAATGGTCGTTGTGCAACACTACCTGTGGGCTAGGTTATCAACAGAGGTCTAGGTCCTGCTACTACATTGATGATAACAATAATACTATTGGTAAGCATATCTATTCAATTACGATGTCTTGTGAAAATAATGCTTAATTAAAGTACTTATAATTCGTTAGTTTATAATTTTAAAGAGGCTTTTGATATAGTTAGTCATTATCAAATTATAGTACTAAGACATAATTGAAATAAAAACCATAGTTTTGAAATGATACTTATAAGTATTCAGGCACATGAGAGGCAAAAATGACAAAGAAAGTAACTAAATCATAATGAATAAGTACGTTTTCTAAGGTGTACCGCAAGGACATATTCTGAGATCAACTTAGTTTCACATTCATTTTTAGTTGACTGTCCTGTTCTGTTTTTGATTTGATATTTCAGATAGTTCTTCGAAATCAGAGAAGATAATTCTAGATCAGTCAGCGTGTAAGGGTCCTACGGTAGATAAACGGAAATGTCACATGCCTCCTTGTGATGTAAGTACCTACAGTTAATATTCTTTGATACAATTATATATTATCCTCATCATTATCTGTATATCCTGCCTTTTCCTTACTATTACTCCTTATTATTGGTACATAGCTACCAGTCTAACGAGACTCGACCACCTGTCCTCCAGGTTCCTCAACTCAGTTACCATGCAACATAGTTGTAATACTGTCATATATTGGTTGGTATCTATTAATATGGTTATAAAGCATTGAAATGGTTTTTGCAATCAAATATAATTATTAACATAATTTTGAATTCCTCTCCTCTGGAAGTTTTGCCGTAATATGTTACATACTTTATTAATTACATATCGGGTGTGTCGTTCATAATCACATTAAATTAAATGCGTTAATATATGTCGATTAACACAAAGATAAAAGAAAAATACGTAAAAATAAAAAAAAAAGATTTTTTCAAACAAAGTAAATGGAATAAAAATGTGAAAAAATTAGAACACCATATAAAAGTCAGTCATTACAAACAACTGAAATTCTCCCTTGAAAACTGACAGCTGTCAACTGATCAAAACATACGATACTCCTAACTTTATCTCTGCTTTACACATGATGTTGTAAATTATAAAAACGAAAAATGTCTCCTGTGGTTAAACCACTGAATGGATTAGGTTATTTTTTTTACAATTCGCCATAGAATATCATAAAGTGTATGCGATATGATTTAATGTGATTATGAACGACAGACCCGATATAAGTGAAATCATTTTATGAAGGTTGATGAATCAAAACCTCGTTGGTCCGTATGGTCGAGATGGTCGGAATGTTCGGCTACTTGCGGCGTCGGCACTCAGGCGCGGACTCGACGCTGCAAGACTAAGGCCAGGTGTGATGGCGATAATGTACAGGTATGGAACTTTCTGGAAACTTCTTGAACATTTGTAACTGGAGGGAAACAGTGCACGCAATTTAGAATGGTCCATCGTTTTGACGTCTTATGGATAGATAAATGATTTCATTTCTTTCAGTGGATGATGTTTATGATTTCGTTTCTTTTAACCGGTGGAACTAATCAAAAGATTATTAACAATGTTGCATACTAACAAAATACTTGGAAGAATATCTTTACCTAGACTTACATATGGTTGGTTTCTGAGAACCGCAGGTAATATAATTAATACGAATGAAAATTAATAGATAAACTCTCGACAAAGGTGTTCAGATGACGGCCATAAGAGATCAACATTTTTATATTGCTTACGTTTTTCAGATCAAGAAATGTGATGGCCTTCCTCGATGCAGTCCTACTTCGAGTGCAGCTGATGCTGACGTTTTTGACAGCAAAGAGGATAACGGCGATGGCGTATGTTTTTATATTTGACTTTATCCCAAACTTATTAATAAAGTCTACATGTTTTGCCTGCAATCAGCGTACCAAAAATTTTGCAAAAAGCTTGATATTCCCATTTCTGCTCGGCTCTCATTTAAAAAAAAAATCCAATTTGCAGGACAATTATTTACCAGACCAGACGTTTGAGTTGCAACCAGAAGTGATAAATTCACATTTCTCACCGGACGTCGAAGAATTTTATAGCACATCAGGTAAATTTTAATGTTTCCAAAGTATATGTGTTAATAATAGTTAGTTTTACAAACATATTTCACCACTAAGAATCCGGCACACTCTTCCACCGACTCCAGGTGAACTATATAGTCCATCATTTGTCTAGCCTTGGGAAAAGGACTATATGAAAGAATTGGACTATGGAGGGCATTGATGTATATCAATAATGGAGGGTATGGAAAAAAAATCCAGTCTCGAAGCCATTTCTCAATGTCAACAGAAATAATACCTACTAAAATGACAATAATAAAATGATGAATATTTGAACTGCTGTAGTTGAAGATGATAAACGAGAAAATATATTTCAGGATCGCAATCAGCCACGGTGTTCTACGACGTGAGTGTGTCTGACAACTTGGACCACAGCGACAGAGGTCCCTGTGACCCTGGATATAGGCACAATAAGACGGCTAACACTTGCGATGGTATGTTGTAACTTTCACTTATTACTGATAAATTGTCAGTTATCTATCGGAGAGCACGTTAATGTCGGTCCTGTTTGTGATCTCTCTCCGGTCGTGTCGGATGGCCGTCCCATCGGGTTATGAGAGTGAAGGAATAGTATAGTGAGTGCACCTGTGTCTGCGCAAATGCTCGTGCACCATAATATGCCATCTGCCAGATAGAGGCTGCTTATAATGACTAACAGATATTGATATCTGGGCAAACCAAAAGTTAAAGTTTATACTTTTTTTATTTTTTTAAAGAGTGTCTATCTAGTTTTTAATACTTTGATTTTTTTTAATACTTTGATTTATGCTGATTGCTTACTTTATCATTATTTTTTTTAACAGACGTGGATGAATGTGAATTCGAGACGAATCAGTGTCACTCGACTCAAGTGTGCTTGAACACGGACGGTGGGTATCGATGCTCCTGTCCACCCGGGTACCTGTCTCTAGCGGCCGGACAACGGTGTTTAGGTGAGTCATTATAAACATATAAGTATAGTTATCGGCACGAATCTTGAGCTCTGATCTTCACCTGCGCAGAACTATACTTACTAATATTATAAAGAGGAAACATATTTTTGTATGTTTGTGAAGACTCCGAACTATTGAACCGATTCGAAAATTCCTTTGATTGATGGGACACCATACATTTCTTATTTATACAGGAACTAGCTGCCATAACTGGGTTGTATAAACCTATAACATGTGCCGCTTCAGAATTCTTATTCTATCAGCATGAGTGTGGATGGATGTAGAGAAAGGGGATAACGTAAGAAACAATGAATGGGCTATGTGGAAGGCTAGAAAGAATGTTACTTGTTAGATTTTGACAAACAGGAGCCTGAGCCGACCCCGAAATCAAATTGAGATAACTGCAGGAGTATGATGAAGATGAGGACGAAAAAAGCCTTTAACTTAGTTAACGTAACGTCTCTTGTTCCCAGATATAAACGAGTGTGAACTAGAAACGGACGGGTGTTCGCACTCGTGCGTGAACACGGCGGGCGGCTACGTCTGCGCCTGTCCGCGCCATCTGCGCCTGCATCTCGACAAGCATCACTGTGTCACTCGTAAGTACTACGCTATAAGGTCTATATTACAATAGCAATCGTCTTATAGTTATCGGCACGAATCTTGAGCACTGACCTACATCAGCACAGAAGTGATTTATTAGCAAAGAACCAATACCGAGTGACGGCTATGACGCGATGCACTGCGGGCCAATCACCGCTTTAGCCCGCTCCCGCGCCTCACTTCATACCACATAAGGGACCCAATAAATTACTTCTGCGCAGGTTAAGGTCAGAGATCAAGATTCGTGCCGATAACTATATTAAGGAGTTACTAAGAGCATACATTTGGTATTATTGTTTATTTCGTATAAAAATATAAAATATATTAAAGTAATTAATTAATTAAATAAATCTATGGGACTCGATCCTTTAAGACAAGATACATACATAGTATTGTTAAATATGTTTCACTTTGCCACATCAAAACTGATGTCACATAGTTTTACATTAATATTTGATTTCATCTTAATTTTATATCGACGCCTTAGGGTGAAAACATCGTACGTGTAAGACACATAACTTTTCGTGAGGAAGGTATGCGACGTTTTTTCGACATAATATTCTTAAAAACAATGCATTTTCGACGATTTTCACGAGGCAACTTCTTGTGTTTCTAATAGTTGTTCATCTTGTAAATATTCCCTCGAGTCTTCGGATGCGTTAGCGTCGTCCTGACTCTCGAAGTAGTCGCTGTTATATTCATAAGACGAGTCACAATCCGGATGCATTTTTCTGTATTTGATCATTCTTTTCACTATTGCTGGTGTCATGAAAAATAAAAGCAATTTAAAAATTTTAATCAAGCTATAATAAAGTTCGTCTGAAATATAGGAAAATTCACAAAATATAAAGTTCGCAGTGCAAAATGTACCTTTTCTATCAGAGCCCTTTTTGTCGAAATGTGGGGGCGTGTTTTCCAAAATATACCATTGTGCATCTTCATAGGAATCTGCAATAACAGTCATATTTTTGTCAACCGAGTACGAATAAAAATACTTTGTTAAGTGTATCATCTCCTTCCTTTATCCCAATTATATTTGTAGTAACATTATTTTTAGCTGTCTCGACTTTCACACCATCCTTCGTTTCTTAGGTCTACCCCATCCACTTTATCCATCCATATTTAAGCTCAAAACCTTCCTCACAACATGATCCTCATTCCTTCGCGTCACATTCAAACTACTTTTAATATACTCATTCTTTATTATATGATTCGTTAAATTACCTGCAGCATATTTTACAATAGACATGTAAGAGATCCATATGTCAGAAACGTTCTCGTTGTTCAGGACACGATTCTCCGTATCCTCGGGGTCTTCAATAGGAAATGACACCATTACTCTTCTGTCTGTCGGTCTACGTTTCTTTATCCACGACGCAGGTATGCATATAAAGTCATCAATGTCATTATAAGGCGATTCCGCAAATTGTATCACATAATATTGCGGGGCATTGGGTTGAATCTACAATTTGAAAAATCACTTGTAGGCAAACTCCTTCACCCGATTTCAATCTGTTGCTGAGTTGTCTTGTTCTCTTTCATACTTCAGTTCAAACCTATTTAAATTCATCATGATATTTGTTGGGCCAAGGTCTCATAAAGAAGGACTATGCATTGATTACTCGCTACACTTGCTTTATACGGATTAGCTATTTGAAAGTAGCCCAAGAGAACAATTTAACAGAACCATACACCTACCTGCTCAGGAATTCCTTCATTAGATTTATGATCAGCTACTTCTCGTGTATTTAAATCATCAGGAGTTGGCATTTCATTTTGTTTGACACTAAGGTGTTCCTCGAATCGTGTAGATTCTGCCGTCTGAGTACATTGTACCACGTTTTCATGTAAATCTTTATTCGTTTCTGATAGTGTAAGGTGTTGCATTTCACATGTCGTGTCTTCATCGCTCTCCGAAAGTATTTCGATAACTGTGTCTTCAACAGTATTCGGATCGTTCGTGCTTACGACTGTTGCATTCGCTCTGGCTGTTTCTTTGTGCAAAAGTAAAATAACATTATTATTATTATATTCGTAGGTTATCAACATGAGAGCTTGAATGTCAAAACAAGTTGAAACATTTTGATACGTCTTTGAATCTGTCTTTTTTTTGTAATGATCCCTAATGTAACACAAAAAAAAGAAATATTTTACCTGGATTATTTAAATTGACACATTTATGTTCGTAATCAATCATGAATTTGATATAATGTTGCGCTTGTTCATAATCATCTGTAAAACAAAAAAAAAACATTGTACTGCAGCTTCATAACATCGAAGTTTAAAATTGTAATAACAAATGAAAAAACCTCGCCTGTACTGTATTTCTTAATAGCTTTGTAAAAATCCCATTTCTCTGAAAAATCTTCATCATTTTTGACACGTTGTTCTGTAGTTGCTGGGTCTTCAATAGGATACGCGACTGTTACTGTTCTATCTCTCGACCAATGCTGACGTTGTCTCGAATGTTCATAGATAAGCCATTTGAATGGTATGCACACATATGGTCTAATATCAGCATTAGGTAAACGCAAAAATTGTATCACGTAATATTTCCACTTGCCCACACTCGTCTGAAATTAAAAACTTAATTATTGTGCTATAAAAACGTGCTATTCTTTTCAACCGACTTCAAAAAAAGGAGGAGGTTCTCAATTCGGCTGTATTTTTTTTTTATGTTTGTTACTCGATTTCTCAAAGACGCCTGGACCGATTTCAAAAATTCTTTTTTTATTTGAAAGGGTATGCTTGTCATTTGGTCCCATCGTCATCAGGTCAGGATCTGATGATGGAAACCCTGAGAAATCGAGGGAAACCTTCGAAAGTTGTAGGCATACTTAGGGTAAAAACTTGACATTCAGGTGCATGCCTGAAAGCACTATTCAACAGTGAAGGTTTGAAGCTGACCTGATGATGGAGACCAGAGAGGGTCGAGGGAACTCGACAACTGAATATGTAAACTACCTCGTGTTTGGGCTTATATTATTTATATTGACGAGACCTTTGCAACAGTGCAGGTTTGGAGCTGACCTGATGATGGAGACCAGAGAAGGTCGAGGGAATTCGACAACTGAATATGTAAAATACCTCGTTTTTGGGCTTATATTCTTTGTATTGATGAGAACTTTCCACATAATATATGGATAGTGACAACTATTCGTATCACTGAAAAGTTGTAAATAAAAAACTTTTTTACAAAAAAATTAAACCGACTTCAAAAACTAAAAGTAAAAACGAATTTTAGGTGCATCGGCCTAGAAGTCGGTGGCAAAATTAACTTAGTAACATCCATTAGACACCGACTTCTAGGCCGATGCACCTAAAATTCTTTTTTTTTTTTACTTTTTAGTGTTTTTGTCAGTCATCACTTACAGGATCATATGTTGCCGAATCAGGTCTTCCATTATTAACTTCTTCATGAGAAACTCCATGAGTTGGCTGTCGATTTTCATTGATTTTGTCATTTTTCTGACACGTCTGTTCTTTGAATGTTACCGTGATCTGAGTTGGTTGTGTTGCTCTTTCAATGTTTATCTCAATTTCTCTTTCGATTTTATTATTATCTACTGATAGAGCTTCCACGGGATCGTCGATAGAATTCCCACTATTAATTGTACTCGCAGGATATTCATTCATAGTATTGTAAGTGTTTTTGATAAGTACAGCATCCTTATATGAATCTGGAAGAAATAAATAAGTAGTGTAGAAAAATAATTTTACATACTAGATGAAGTTATAGATGAACAAGTACAAACCTGTAGAATATTTCACAACACCCCCGAACAATTTCCAGGACGCTGAAAATAGTTCTTCTCTTTGAACACGTGATTCTGTCTCTGAAGGAACTTCAATAGGATATTTTATAAGTGCCAGATTTGTTTCATTACGCTGTCTCACCCACGATTGGGGCACGCATACGTACTCATCGGTTTTTAAATATTTACTTTTTAAAAGTTGTATCACGTGAAATCTGGGTTGATTGTTTTCCTAAGAATAAGAATAAAGAATATTAAAATCAAACAACTGAAATCGTTTACTGCTATAAATCATTTAAATACTTACAGAGGTAGATTTCTTTGACTGAGATTTCGAAGTCTTTCCTTGAGATTCATCGTAAATTCGCTTAAGTTTTAACATTACTTTGCCGTCACGTTCGGACATCTCTGCTTTATCTACTGACGTTTCATTTCCTTTGGTATTGTGCTTTTCATCTGAAACATTGAGGCTTACATAGAGCTTAGACATTTAAGAATGCTCATATACCTACTTGTCCGACTCCTGCTTGGTCGGTTTTCACGTTCCGCCTCGTTTTTGTCTGTTGCTTGTACATAGGAAGGTAACATTACGATGATACTTACCACGTTTCTTGGTTTCCGCAGAGTCTACATCTTTATCTAGCGTTTGGAAGACATTTTTGAGAATAAACTGCGCTTCGTCGTAGTCGTCTATAAAGCACAAAGAAAACACATTATTTTTCACACAAAGTTTATCATATTTCTTTAACATGATTTCAACCAGTATTCGCCCACGTCTTCTTTATCTCGTAAAGAGGATTTTTTTAGTTAGTTTATGCTCCTTTAAAGGCTACGAAACGACTACTGAACAGAGTGCTTAGTGCGAGTTTTCGTGAATTTTTTTACGGACTCACATGAGAGCGCGTATACTAAGATTTGTATGCAGTGTTGCCAACTTAGTGGATTTTCCACTAATACTGGTGGTTTAAGTCCCCTATTTAGTGGCGAAATGTTGAAAGTACTGCGGGTCAAGTAGCGAAATGTAAGTTTTGTGGTACAACTTTAAGGAGTTACTATGGAGATTTGAAGTCTCACGGAATGTCAAAAAAGCATCTACAAAACAAAAAGGTGAACGACTACTATATAATTATATTAAGTACTCATTCATTGGTCAAATGCGTAACTAAACAATTTGTGAAACTACTACGCCGATTATAATTTGTGAAGGATTCGGATCGGGTCGGATGAATTGCTAAACAGATGTAATGCTTTGTCTGTTTTAATTTTCTATCGTTGCCGAGTTCTTTGGATGATTAAATTGTTTTAGGTTACAATAAAATATAAACAATATTTTTTTAGTGGTGAATTTGGTGATTTTAAGTGTGGGATAAATTTTTGTTAGTGGTTTTCTGGTGGTTTTAAAAGTTAACTCTGGTGGTAAGCTTCTACAACTGTTGGCAACACTGTTTGTATGGAACAAAAACAGGTTCCAATTTTTGACACTAGGTGGAGCTGTTTTTGTTCCATACAAATCTTAGTATACGCGCTCTCATGTGAGTCCGTAAAAAAATTCACGAAAACTCGCACTAAGCACTCTGAATTGAATAATTATTTCACTGTTGGAAAGCTGCACATCTCTAAAGCACCTCCTATTCCACACATCCAAATCAGTTTGGTAGTTTTAATCGTTGAGCTCAACAAACACTGACTACTTAGGTATTAGTAAGAATTACCTGTCGTGTGTCTAATAACGGTACGATATGTAGTGCATTTTTTCGGAGGTTTTTGTCTCCGTTTTATGCGCTTTTCTCGAACCACTGGGTCTTCTATAGGGTAGTACACTGATACATCATATTTGCTATGCCAACGTTGTTTTATCCACGACCATGGCACGCAAATAAATTTGTCAATACCAGGAACAGGCTGCTTTAATTGTACCAAGTAGTACTTTGGAGATATTTTCATCTGAAATTGGAGGAACTGTACTATTTATAAACAGCTAGTTAAAACGAATCATGATCATCATCATCCCTGTCGTTATCCTAATTTCTTATTTGGAGTCCATGCAGTATGCATTCTTCTTCCATACTTCTCTGTAAGACTCAGCTAGGTACATTCTTATACCCATATCGCCTTTCACACAATTCATTCATCTTGTCTTTGGTCGTCGCCTTCCGCTATTGCCTTCCACATTCACGTTCAACACCTTCCTCATAACATGACCATTGTACCTCCACATAACTCTTCCGTACCATGACAGCTGGCTTCTCTATTACTGTTACCATTTTCAAACTTACATTTATATACTCATTTCTTACTCTACCCACTGGCGTAACGTAAGATCGGATGATAAACAAATCGGATGATAATCAAGAAATAAATGTAAGATCTCTAAAGTCCTCAATATATTTCTTAAAAAAGTCCCCCTGAATTGGACAAGACGCTCCACAGAGCTGTGACAGTAAAATGAGTCACAACTCATTTATTTCGCGAACAAAACAATATTGTAGCAGTGCCCTAGAATATTAATGTAGTGTATATCTAAACTGGTCAAACAGTTGTATAACATAAGTTTCTACGTATCAAAAATTATGCCCTGATAATCCCTCCCTTTTCAATTGTGAGAATGAGAGAATGAAGAGCCGCCTCTCTATAAGTAAACAAGAATGAAGTTTTCTTGATAGACCTCACTCTCTAACCATACCTACCTTAACTCCTTTATACGCTTCCATATTCGGTATACTTTATTCACAAATGAATTGAAATGGAACAGTGACACATGGTTATCGTTTCAATAATATTATCGTGTACCACAACACTAATATCTATTTTTAAACGACCACAGCCGCGCTCGTGAATTTTGAGTCAACTGAACGTCCTTCAGCAGAACATTTACATATAAACATAGACAAGGCACTAGTTGTGCGCAAAAGGGACAGAGAATGGGAAGGCCCCGGGTCATCCAATAGGCTCCAATAATTGTAATGGTCGGTTCAGTATTACGTCTAGTCTACTTTTTGAGTTTCTGCTAACTCATTAAACTTTGACCTTCGCGTTTTATCACAATTATGATAACGCATGAATTAGTTGCCGCTTCATTGTTGAGCTTTCAGTGTAATGGTCCCAAGTTTATCGCGAGGTAAAGCGAGCAGACTTTTTAATTTTTATCCGTCGTCCTGTGCCTGAACAAATTAACATTCTTCAGCCACGGATATCTATTCTAGATTGTTGGTATCAAACTGTTTAACATAATATTTTATTTGGTACACACGGAATCGTCCCACAGTTCTGAAATGATGATATATTTTTTTTTGTTTGTTTCAGCTGCACTATACCGAAGGCCACTCGGCGAGTTGGAGTCAGATTATTTGAGCACCACCATAGAATTTCCTAATAGATACACGAAGCGAAGGAGTATAAATTAGTAGTAGACTTTTTAGTGTATTTTTAGGTAATGTTTTTAAGATTAGTTTTCAAATATTTACATGGATGAAACGATTTGATGAATCAGTTAATGTTCTCCTCAATAAATAATGTGCTCAGTAGATGCCTTTAGACATATTACGTGTAAAAAATATTGTGAGCGTTACAAATGGAAATAAAAGATAAGACATTAATTTTCTACTTTTTATTTTAGTCTACGTGTTAATTACTTAACAAAAATGTTTGTGAATATATTCTGTTTATTTTAATTTAAATATTCTACCAGTAAATGTAAAACCTGCATTTAAATCAAGAATTCATGTGATAGAAGCCGTTATAAAACAAATCCTGTAATTACAGACAATTATAGTGACTCTAACGTAAATCAATTTTTTCTATAAATTAAATAGACAAAAACAAGTGATTGCTTCATAACTAAACAGATTTTACTGATGATGCAGTAGATATGACTGATGCTTTCGTAGACGTAGTCATCTTCATAGCCTCAACAAGACGGTCCACTGCTGGACTGCATCCCGCATACATTATATTCAAATATTCAGAAGAATAAACCTAAATAGAGACAACTGATAGTCTGATAGTTAAAAACAGACTACAAAGTAAGATACTGTCACTATAGCTTTTTGCAGAAACGATGATAGCGTTAGTCATCATCCTCCGAGCCTTTTTCCCAACTGTGTTGGGGTCGGCTTCCAGTCTAACCGGAAGTAGCAGATTAGATACCAGTGCTTTACAAGGAACGTTTGCCCTATCTGACCCCCTCAACCCAGTTACCCGGGCAACCCAATACCCTTTGGTTAGGCTGGTGTCAGACTTACTGGCTTCTGACTACTCGTAACGACTGCCATGGATGTTCAATGACATCCTTAAACCTATGATGAAACTATGATAGCGTTACTTTAATAGCAGCGTAACTCTACTGCAACATCACAAAAACAAAGCGCAAATACTATGACTTCCTTAATTGTGTCCTTAATTTTTTTATACCTACCTAAAAGAAATAGGATCTACGTAATTCTTATGTTATTGCTTTGATATATACTTATAGTCTACTTGTTGCACTGCCTACCGAGTACCGACTTCTACGTTTTTTTAACCACCTTAAAAAGATACACACAGGTACATCTAGCATCTAGATTAATACTAAGTATTTGTAAGAAAATAAACTCTACAAGTGCGTTAATAATAATTGCATTAGGTAGCGATAGGGGCGAGTCGCTCGTTGCCGATCATCTTCTTTATAGGTCCTCGCTTTGGGTCCAGCACTCGCTCGTCGCTCTTTCTGGCGACGTTTCTGAAATGTTGTACCGATAGTAATAAGAACGAATCAACACTGAACTATTATACCGTTTTATGGAAATAAAATAAAAGAAGTGCCTACGTCAACAAGTATCAATTTAAAAAGCTTATTGTTCTATTCTAAGCTAGAGCTCAGGACCTAGACGAGAAACTGCTATGAACATCTCTAAAGCTAACCACTTTTTTCAAGTTGGTTTACAAAAACTAGAAATTTACTATATCCTATAATAACATAGTTTAATTTAGATCATCTTTAACGCCAATATAGTTCAACAATAAATAAGTAAAATATTAAAGTTTTATTTTACAATATGTATTAGACCAATATGACACCATGTGTATGATACTTACTGCCAGTAGCTGCTATTCTTCTGCAGTCTCAAGATATTATTCTGGCATATCAATAGCTCGTTCTGCAAGTAGGTTCTTTGGTCGTTCACTCTCACGAACAACTGCAATACAAAAAGCGTTAATTTTGCATCTTCACGGCTGACGAAGTTTTACCTTCGTTCTGAGAAACTTTTGAGTAATTGAAGCACATATTTATAGTTACTTCAAGCGCATATACATAGTTGATTAAAGCGTATTCCACGATCTTTTATCTCTAAAATATATATTCTTAGAGACCCTCTCTAAGAATATATATTTTTTTAACAATCAGCAAAGTCCGACAAATAGAACATCTTTCAAACTCTCATTTACCATCTTTGATAGATAAGTATCCTGTACCTAAAGATTTCTCACCTTAGATTCCGAGTCTAAGCGCCACTCTTTACTTCGCAGAGTGCTTATCAAGTCGGTTTTGAGACGCTCAAATCTCTTGACCGTTCTCAGTAATTCTGCCTGTAAAGTATTGTATAAAGATGGTAAGTCTTGGGGTTTTTGTTCAATTATTCAAAGCAGGCAGCACTTTTTAAAGGTCAAATTCACAGAAGACAGCCCCCAGAATACCAGCCCTTCCTACGTGTTTTTGCAGGGAAGAAGTGGTGGAACAAACTCCCCAGCAAGCACTCCCATAGTAGGGTAGGTCAACTTACCGGTGTAAGAATATCCAGGTTGATATTGAGATCATCGTGCTTTAATTTACAATCTGCAAAATAAAATATTTTGTTAAATTATCCCATTTCGTAAAACCGAATTAGGAAGATGCCTATAGTTAGAGTAGTTTCTTTATTTTCCTTATTGGATACGGCCTACTTTATGTAGGTAGATACATTCATATTCGCAGTAACTTGACCTAATTCTACAGGCTAACACGCTACACTCCGGTCGACAAAGTGTGTGTCTCTAGAAAGGTAAAGAACTAAGGGTTCTACCAAATCGCGTGAGTGCTCTCCATTTAGGCAGAGGATATTTCTAGACAGGTTGCATTTTCAGCTAGCTAACCGAGATTAACATAAACTAGGTACACGGCCAGTTTTAAACACACAAACATCTGTTTAAGTTTATTGGCAACACAAAATATAAAACAGTGTTGAAAATCGCACCTGCACCACAGATCTTAGCTTTTTTGATCTTCTCCTTCAATGCTGGTAATTGTTCCCTCAGCGTTTCTATAGTGTCCTGGAACACCTTATGCCTCGCGCTCTCCTTCATCAAGTCATCATCATGATCCCAAGTATAATCGGTCTTGCGGAGTTCGTCCTGTATCGAGACTATTTGCTTCTCCAGTTCCCCATTCTGCCATGCTGCTGACTCTCTGGTGAAGAATAAGAGTTTGAAGATTTTTTGTGTACCTAAGTATATATACCTACCTAAAGTGTCGCTGTCTATCATGTGGTAAGACTTGAAGTTATTCTTGCTGAAATCCGATGTTCTTATAGAACGAACAATGATTTGCGTATACTCGTCTATATGCAATTTTAGCGAGAAATATCATAAATGCTTTTATGGTGAATTTAACAAGTGACATCAACTAATAACAGAACATCGAAACATTGCTATTATCTATTTAAGGGGTTGTTGGACACCTGTATGATAAGTTGGTACTGGCAATGTAATAGATAGTCATAAGTACCTAATTTTCTTCATTGTACATCAACAAGGTATATCAACGGAAGAGGGTTAATATCCATCGAGTCTATTTGCAAGGAGTGGCAATAAAAACCGTGATTAAAGATACAAGGTACATACATACTGAGAGCCTAATAATTTAATCATAGTAAGTTATTCTGCAAAAAGACATTCTAGCAGTAGGTATAAATCTAGGTCTGGGTACCTCGTACTCGATAATGCAGATTGTGCACTAAATACCTTCAAGGAAGTAGGTAGGTAAACTAGCTGTTCGTAACCTTGACCCACATGCATATAAGGCCAAAATTAAGTAGTTCGGTATGGTAGAGGTCGCATACTAAGAATATAGTCCATCTTTACTTTATTGTAATAGATTTAAATCATAATTTACAACAGCATACAAAAATACAAAAGTTTTAGTACGAAAACAAATTGAAAGACGCATTTCCTACATTTATCCATAAAGTACCCTCATATTTTAAATACGATGTGTTACTGACCTGCAAGTTTTCTCGTGCTCCAATTCAGTTTTCAAACATTCAATCTCACAGTCGTTCATAATGGAAAATATTTTTGAGCGCTTTTGTTTTAGTTATTGTCGGAGCTTTGCTATGTTGAACACAGTGGTGCCCTTGAGCTTTCAATTGATTAAACAAACGATGGCAACCAGATCGTAGGGAAACAGTTTCTTCTTTCTTGAAACTAATGCGCATATTCACTTTAGTCAACTTTGGTCAGTAAAGAATGATGTTATTTGGACTGTATTTGTATATTTTCATCTTCCTGCAATAGGTATTACTAAACTATTAAAGCTTAAAAGCTCTATATAATTCAATAAAAATACTAATAAATACGGTATAAAAGTACCAGTACAGATCATTTTAATTGCAAGGGCGGCTTCAATTAAAATTAACATTTATTCTCAAATTATAAAGGCTCATCAAATTAATTCAAAGGCTATGAAAGGCTATTTTTACATAGAACGAACAAAACGCACCTGTCGAGTAGAGACCGAGAGAGATGTCAAAGTCAAAAGGAATCTATTTTTGTTATAATTTGAATTTAACTGAAACAAAAGTTGGTGCTTTTCGTTATTAATTGTTAATTTAACTTTGAAAAATGAGTTTATTAAGTGCTGTTCTTCAAGAAGCTGAAAGAGTGAACACACAAGAGCTGAAGAAAACTCGAGATCAAGTATTGCCTCTTGTAAAAGACTTAACTGAGCGCGTGCAATTATTGTCTTGGGCTTTGCAACAAAATATTATCGATACTTACGTGAATTTTACCATCACGAAGAGCTTAGAACAACTAAACTATAATAACCGTAAGGCCAAAATCATTTCTGATCATTCCAAATGCATTGAGGACATCAAATTGTTGCAAGACAGATTTGAAGAGAATGATGAAGATTTCGCAAATCACTGTGCAAAACTGAGTAAATCGTTTGAAATTCTGAAAGATTTAAGCACCATTGTTGAAGGCAAAAGGATTTTAGAGAAAGCAAATCATGAATTTGGGAGATATAATTACAGTGAAGCAATGCTAGCAGTGAAAAAGTTGAAAATGGAACTAAACAATTTAAAGTTCGAAGGTAACATGGCGAAGGCTTTAGCTAATATAACTGCACAGGCTGAGAACCAACTAGCCTTATACACAGCTCAGCTGAGTTTGGAGTGGGAAGATCTTTTTAAATGGTCGGAGACAAAAGGTCTTAAATTCTTATCATACTCCTTTACTGTACAGCAAAGTGACCCAATCCTCTTTCAGAAAATATTAAAAACATTGTATGTCACTGACAGGATGCATGCGGAACTTGGCCTCTTTTCACACTTCTTCATCAACAATCTACTGCACAATGTAATCAGACATAATTGTGATATGTGCACAGAAGATCCTTCTGGTTCTCTTGTATTTAATATAAAAATTACTCTAAATGACCCTAGTAAACCAAATTATCAAACCATTTTCAACAATTTAATGATAATATTTGAATTCCTACAATCAACATTAGGCTCACAGTTTGAAGGTGAGAAGACTTTCATAGAAATCTTTGCTGAAACAATTCGTCAAAAGTTCTTTAACAAAATAATTGAAGACTGCATCAGAATGAATCTGCCTTCCTGTGACAGCAGTTACCGCAATTATAAAAATATAGTTATTGAGTTGGAGGCATTCAACAAGTTTTTGATTGATTTGAAATTTGTGAAAGCTGATGTATCACCATTAAATAAATACATTGATGATACCGAATGTGTGTTGTACAACAAAAAATGTGATAAATTACTATCTGATGTCCGAATCTTGTTAAAAGAAAGTCTTTCGTATGGCACCATTGTGGTAGGTTCAGTTCCGAATAATGAAAATGATTCTACATTAGATGTTACTGATAACAATGCAGTCTGGGATATCACCAAGCCTCTGTTTCTCCCAAAATGTGTGATATCTCAAAATGTCAAGGCAATCATGACATTGATTACGGAACACTTAGAGGAGAGTGCAAAATTGCCAGAGAAATATAGTAGACAGCTGGTCAGTTACATAAAAGACATAGCAGTTATGTACCAGAGTTTGGTTCCTAAGAAGTTCAAAATTAATTTGGAGTGCTGCCCTGCTGAAATTGGTAAGTTGTGTTAATTTGCTCTTAGAATATATCGAGGGTTAAGAACTAGAGTAGCGTAAGGCCAAAATGGCAACTTCTCAGGAGAGCCCGAAAACAACTCAAATTTACCTATTGTTATCTTATAGCCCTTTTTGTGGCAAAATCTATAGTAGTTAGATATCTGATTTTTACTGATAATAAAACTTTATTTATCGACTACAGAATAATGTAACTTTTTGGTCAATTAAAATACGGTTTCATTTTAATAAAATTTATTTTTCAAAAACTGGTTGACATACGTCATTTTGGCTGTTACATAAATTAGTGCCATAGTAGCGTATCCCACCCTTACGTTTTTTTGGCAGGAAGAAAAATTACGGAAGCTTACGAAACAAGGACCCATAAGCAGTAACGGTACTTTACGTTTATTTGGCACGAAACAAACTAAGCCTACATAATCAAACTTTCTGCGTTAATAAAACGTATGGCAAGATACGTTATTTAAGCGATTACATTGATGGCATATTTTGGTGTCTTATTCGCTCTGTAAATCGAGTTACGATCGTTGTGCTCGTAATTTTTTTTAAAAATAATGTCAAGATTATTGTAAGTAGAAACACTTCATTTTGGCAATAAACAAATATCTTTTTTTTATATACGTTATTGTTGTACTAAGCAATCAACACACTACATCGTTCCAGTTTTTTGGCACATAAAAATATGGGGATTAAATAAACGAATGGTGAAAAAAAAATTTTTTTGTATTTTTGCCCTTACGCTACTCTAGTTCTTAACCCTCGATATATTATATTCAATTTAAATTCACTTTTCTGTCAACTAACAAAAATATTTTTTTTCAGCACTATTCTTCAACAACTGTTTCTACTTAGCCCACGGTTTACTTGGACCTCCATGGTGCAACAGCTTACCCAAAACCTTGGCTGATCAACTGAACCTGGTGCTGCTGGAGAGCATACAGGACTTGAGGGTTTTGGGGCTGGAGAAGATGTCCCTGTATTTACAAAGCCAAAGGAGTAGCATCATGCAGAGCATTGAAGCTAAAGGTAATAATTCTTTATTATATAGGTAATATTTTAGTTCTTTCCGGTTATTTGATTATCATCCTGAAGGAATTGTATCCTTGTTGAAGATGAAGATATCCTGTTATCCGTCTTCTACTAGGTGTTTTCTAGAAAACGCGAGATATTCAACTTGCCGCTGCTCAGGAGAGTCAGGAGAGAGAATACCCAACCGGAGGCTATATATTTCTTGGGAACATTAATTTAAAATAATGAACCAAATGAATAGCTTTCACATCCTAATGCGTAAAAATACGAAGAAACAGATTGCGTGTCACAAAGTTAATAAAAAAGTAGATATATATCAAAATTCAGTCATTAAAGTCACTTATATTTTATTGCTTAACAAATGTAAATTGTACATTACAGGAACAGCTTGGAGTCTAGAGTCTTACGAGCAATTTGACTGTGCAATCAACAAAGCGCTCAGCCTTATGAAGGACCTGAAGTCCTGCTGGTACAATGTACTGCCTACACGAATGTACGAGATGTCCATTTGTGCACTAGTGCAGGCACTATGCCAGTCTGTTCTAGAAAGAGTCATGTCGGACTGTAAGCCAGTCAGCGAAGAGTTGGTGTATATGTTAGCGATGAGAGCTGAGTCCACTGTGGCTGGTGTTTATACACTTTTTGAGGTGAGTTTATTATTAGACAAAAATTTGTTACAAAAAAAATACTAAAATGCAATATTTTTTTTATATTCTTACTGCTAACAATCAATATATTGAGGATCAATCCTGATGACATACACCATAAGCCAGAGTTTAGTTCACCCCTTTTTTCAGGATCTTAAAAAAACTATAAAAAAAAAATAATAACATTATTTTCATTTATTTCCAGGAGCCCATAGAATTCGAAACAAAAATAAACATTTGGTCGAAGTTTACAAAATTGCCGCTTCTACTAAAAGCCCAACTGTTGGAGATATCAGACTTGTGGAACAACGACCGGGACCAGTTCAAGAGCTACACTTGTGAGGAAGTCAGGCAAATTGTCAAAATGAGATTCCCTGATGATAAATATAGGCTTAAGATATTGAAAGAAATACAGTGATATTAATGTAATTATATTTTTTATTTCTGCTTCCTTCTCACATCTTCAATCAACTCAAAACTCCTTTAGATAATTTACACGGCGGTAAGCAGATTTTGTAACGTGTAAAGTTTGAGAGCATTTCTTCGATAAGTTAGAGTCAACGCCAGCCGCGGCGTAGCGCGATGCCGTGAATGAATCACATCGGTCTCAGTTATTAATTAACATTATTATGACTTTAACAAAAATATTTTCATACTCGCGTTAACATTGTACAAGTATATTTATTAGATGCTGTGGCGCTACTTATGAATGAATACGAACGTACATCATAATCAAAATGCATGATTAATGCAGCCTGTGTTCTTGTGATTAATTGAACCGACTTTGTGTACGAAATGTGCTGCTATTATATCAATCAAGTTGGAACTACTGAATATACGATACGACTAACGGCCACTAGAGGTAAGTTCTTAGTGTATGTTGAGCACTAGCAGTTTTCATAGTGTCTTTTCAGCAGAATGTTAATGGCGAAGCGGTCGTAGAAAATGGCTACTTCTACTGTACTGTCTTTTCAAGCTTAGGATAGCAATACAATCGGGAGGAGCTCCAGCTAAGTAACGACGCGATCATAAGGTCAGGAAAACGTTGCGCGTTCGGTGCGTGGACTGTAGGAATCATATTACGAATTTCTCCGTGTTCTGGAAGGCACGTATTGTTTACCTCGGCTAACAGTCTTAAAAAGGGATATCGAATTTGCCTTTCTTACTGGCTTGATGTCAGATATAGTTATATGCTCAGCTGCATTCGGTTTCACCGGAAGCCGAATCCCAATATATTTAAAAAAGCAGAGGATGATGGTACAGCAATGCGTGTTATTCGTGTCAATAAGAAATAAATTAACTAATTACCTTGTGGAAAAGACGAGAACCAAGGCGAACTAATAATTGCGTGCTTTGTTTACATGGTTGCATAAAGTCCACAAACAATTTTACTTTTGGTGCGTGCGGAAAATCGGAAGCAGGAAAATACATTACAGATACCTACTTATGTGCGCAACAATTCGGTGTTGGATAACGGATTTGGCCAGAATACGGTGTAATTTTCAATCTTACGCATCGCTGTTATAGGTATAGAAACGCAGACCTACCGTCTATCTGATTGCTTACCTGTACTTAGCAATAATTATACGCACATACTTAAGAATGTGTCGGTAATCAGGTTTGATCACTAACTCTTGCTCTACTTTTTACATAAGCATGATGCGTTTAATCTGATTTATTGGAGAATTACATGAACATGAAAGTATTTTGTGGACGTTGATAGTTGTAGCTCGTTTTAGAAATGATATCTCTCAATTTCATTCATCGTAATTTTTTCGCAGTGTTCTTAAAATGGCCCTAGCTTACAAAGAAATCAAAACTAGCTCAGATTTTACCCTAGGACTTGCCGCTTAGTGCCAATCTTGAATCTAGGATATACTTACCGAAGTAGGTACGTATTCAACATCTGTTCCTAAGTACATAATTAATTGGAAATTCACCCTAACAGGTAACTTAAATTAATTGAATTTAAAGTAGTAAGGCGTAATTTCGATTGTATCTGCCTACTTATGCCAGCGCAAATTAGTGCGCACTGGTTGTTAACATATTCTAGCATAACTTGGTGTAAGTACGTACCTAATCATTTTGTAACATTTCTTTTTAGTTCTGGACTGACATAAAGGGATGCCAATGATATTGGCAGAGAAAGTAATCGTCCTGTAATCAGCCACCCATTACGCGAATGCTATATAAGTGAGTGGCGCTTCCTCGGACCTATCATTACGTTGATGTCTGCATCGGCCGCAGGCACCGCAATATGCAACACTTATCGGTAGGTACATCAATTAGTTGAAAAAAGTTTGAACGTTTTCTAGAATGTTAAAACGGAACGCGAGTTTTCGAAAACGAATGAACGTAATCTTTTTATTATGGCGCGGAGTACAATGTTTCAAATATGGCGGAAAAACAGTGATTGTTTTTGGTGTTGACTTTTTCAGTTTTTGTGAATTAAAAAAATTAAAATATAAGTGCAAGTGATAGTGGTTGTTATTGTCTGTGATTAATTAGTGTTCATTGAGTGCTGTTTTTCTTATTGTGATTGAAGCGATTCGAGCTGGGTAAAGTACAGGCAATCAGGTTACAAAAACGACTTCTATATTATTACTAATAAAGTGTAATTAAAAAACTAAAAAAAGTATTTAATTTCTTAGTAAATTGATTTAAAATGCTTTACTTAGTTTAATTTGTGATAACAATTAACCGATTTTGTCCAAAGAAAAAAATGTTTTGTGCTATATAGATAGGTGCTTTGAAATATATTTATGTACCAGGTACCTATGTTAATAATTCCTAGAAAACTCCCAAGTAGGTAATTAAAGAAATACATCCACATAAATTAAGCAAGTTTTCCCATACCTACACAATACATATAAGCAAGAACACTTTTGTGTATCTCAAACAAAAAACCGTTCCTCTCACACAGGAAGAGGATCTTAGCCAAGGCGTTAATTACTTACACATAGTAAAGGAAATATGTAGGTGCTTATTAATTTGTTTCATGGGGAATTTCTCAGCGTCTTACGAATAGTGTTCACTGCCTTAACTTAACTAGACGAATACGGAAAGATGGCTTGCGTGTAAGCCCAACACACGCACGACTGATGCCGATAGTAAAAACAGACAAAAAAATATAAAACACCGAGATATTTGCAGTAAACACGCCTTATTTAATTGCTTTTTTGCACTTATCAATTTCTTATCACTGACAGGAGCTGAATTTAAAATATGCTGATGGATTAGATATGTGGTTAACTTGACTTTTATACTTGAACTGTTAACACGCAAGAAATAAATGTTAGAACTCTTTTGTTTGTTAGTGGTACCTACCAAATACTTAGGTCCACCAAGGTATGAAACATAATATTATTGAAATACGGAAGTATGAGCAGTTAATTATAGTATTAATACAGGAGCATAGTAAAATTCATTCAAATATTTTGTTTCAGGCGGCATTCCTGATCATTTCGTTAGTGATCGTCGTCAATCAAGGAAATGGCGTGACGGCACAAGATGACAGCTTGGACGAGCCACTCGCTATAGAGTCGAAGAATAGAGCTGTTACTATAATTCATAGTCCAAAGTACGTAGCTGAACCTCAACCCAATAATCAGTCACTGACGAAACCTGACTTGTCTACTCACAAACCTGAACAACGACCGCCAAGTAAACCGCCTAACATTCCTGATAAACTAGTGAAACAAAACCACGTAGTCGATGTTCCTCGACCTCATCTTGGGCAGATACAAAAACTGCCGCCGCCACGCCTCTATCCCAAACAACCTGTGAAGCTGCATCATTCACCAAACTCTATTTACAAGTTTCCTAGAGTGATCCCGCTACCACCACACCATAGGACATACTACTTCAAGCCTTCCAGGCCTCTAGTGTATGCTGCGTCAACTGGCCGACCTATTGTTGCAAACAGCCCTAAGTTCAGCTTGCCCGTTCAAGTGATCAATGGCATCCGATCAGATATTGTCAAGCCGCCGAAATTTTTCAATACGACTTCAACAACGACTACAACCACTGAAGCCACAACCGTTACTACTACCCAAAAAGTATTACGGACGAAAAGAATATGGCCCAAACGTGAACTAGACAAGAACTCGACTTTACACAACACGACATTGACAAAAGACAACACGACTCTAACAAAAACAAACACTACTGACGAACAAGATCGTGACACCTCTGCGAGCTTTACCCACAGAACTAGATTTGCGTACAGAAACACAACGACTGTGACGACGACTGCCACACCAGTCACGGCCTCGACGCCGCGGGTGTACCGCCCAGTTACCAGAAAGTTAAAAGTTAAAACCACCACGAATCTACCACCGATTAATTTCACTCAAATCGAACCTAATGACTGGGTGCCGATATTGCCCTCACATTATCCACAACTCAAGAGGCCCTCGCCGACATCAATCATTAAACGCTCGGATTATATATCTGCCATTCCCGCCATGCCTCAAAGTAAGCAAATGATGTACTTACAATCTTTTGGGATTATCCCAGTTCCGAGTTCTCAAAGTCCGTTGCCAGTTATGGCCCGAAAAAAAATGGTTTTCTTTAAACGAAAACGACAATTGAACCCGTATTATTATGGTTACAGTGGGAAGCGGGGACGCTCGCCGACGCACTACATGTACGGGGACCTAGAGAGCGATGGCAGCCACAGTCGTCCACGAGTCGTCACCAAAATCAAACATCACCATCACCACCACCACCACAGATACATAAAAACCGTTGAGAAACCTGTCAAGGTACCATACAAAGTCGAGGTTCCTAAGCCATACCCAGTGCAAGTGGAGAAGAAAGTTCCAGTACCAGTGGAGAAGATTAAAGTAGTGGAAAAGCCAGTGCCTTACCCAGTAACCGTCGAGAAAAAAATTCCTTATCCCATAGGTATCAAAGTACCGCATCCTGTGCCAGTGAAAGTAGTGGAAAAGGAGTACGTACCAAAACCTTATCCCATAGTTCACCGGGTGCCCGTAGTGAAGCACGTGGAAGTGAAAGTGCCGGTACCCGTTCACGTGGAGAAGAAAGTACCGTACCCGGTAGAAGTCAAAGTGCCAGTACCAGTGGACCGACCCGTCCCTGTGCCCGTACAAGTAGAGAAAAGGGTCCCCTACCCGGTACCTGTGAAAGTGCTCGTCCCACAACCGTATCCGGTCGAAACCAAAGTGCCTTATCCAGTCCAGGTTAAAGTTAAAGAACCATACGAAGTGATAAAACACGTTCCGATAAGGGTCCCGTATCCCCAACCTTATGCTGTCAAAGTACCGCATCCGGTTCCGGTGCCCTACGAGAAAAAAGTGCCTTATCCAGTCGAAGTGGAAAAGAAAGTCCCAGTCCCAGTCGAAGTGCTTGTTCCACAGAGAGTAGAAGTGGAAAAACGTGTGCCCGTTTACGTGCCCAAACCTTACCCGGTTGAAAAGAGAGTTCCCTATCCGGTCAAAGTGCCTTACCCTGTGAAAGTCAAGGTACCAGTGAAGGTGCCTGTGAAAGTCCCTGTGGAAGTGCCGGTGTACATTCATCCTTACCAAGTGTTCACCGATGATCAGTACGTCTCTAATTATGTGGAGAATTCTGTGACACAGAATACGCCTATAATTTCAAGTACGCCTCATCACACGGTGACTGTGCACGGGAACACGGGCTTCAATGGCTTCCAGTCTCGATCTGATACACCTGAAACAACGACATCGACCACACCAATTAGTTAGATAACGAACATATGTAGGATACCTATTAGTTATTAGTAGTTAGAGCAGTGCTAGTACCCGACTCCGCTAGAATACTGTACCATGTTTGTTATCGATAAGTTATTATGGTGTGTGTGGAATGCTAAGTTTTAAGTTGAATACGAGTAAATGAATGGTGCTGTGATAAATACCGCCTTCTCATTTTTTTGATCAATTAATCTAGTTAGTTAAATCAAATTCGTTCTTAATCAAAGGGGTGTTTAAATCATGCCCTAGGATTTTGGTTTCAATAATTTCGTCTAAATCGAGCTCTTCATTAGCTTCTAGACCGTTTAGGAAAATAATCTTGAAACATCATTCAAGTTCAATGGTCATTTGGGCGGAGCAGAGCTAGCGCAAAATTACACGCTGCTCGTATGTCACTCACCTTCGTAACGAACTGCCTTTGACGCAATTAATACACGCACGGGAATGTGATCGCGATTTCACGGCCGATCGCGAAAGGAGCAAGAAATTAGTTGAAAATCTCCGGAGTTGTGTTTTCGTCACTTAAAGACTATAAACTTGTTTGTGTGTGATTTAGATTGACAGATAAACGCAAGTACCCGGACTATGAGATCTCCATATAAACCTAAGTCGCAGTTTCGATTCCGGCACTGGGATCGGGTGCGCCTTTCCATATTCGTAAAACTACTAAATAGTTTATATAAAAACACATTTGCGTGGCGCAGTTGGGTAAAAAGGTTTAGGTACTGAGCGTAGTCCATCGAATTTAATCACCCGAATACTTACTAACTATTAGTAGCTGTAGATACATTAAATAGCCAAACAAATGAAACATTAAAATGGTGTTATTAGACAAAGATTAACTGCGGAATAGGAAGCGTTGATCGAAAGTGAAGTCACAGTCGAGTTGGCGCGCGAAAACATAAACGCCACATGGTTCACTCAATTGAACGCATTCTCGATACTTTACTCAAGCAAAAACAGGCATCAATCATCGTTACATTCACAGCTTATGTATTATCTACGCAAAAGGCGAATCAAACTTATATTAATTTAATGCGCGGCTCATAATCGCTATTCAACACCTTTTAGTTTCTTAATTACGTGCCTTCGTTATCTAAAACAGTTTTACTCATTAGTATCTCTTACACAACACAGAGCTAAGTGAGATACTTAGGTACCATTTTCAATACGCAAGGAGGCAAAGATATCTCATACTCATTACCCTTGATACTTAAAAGCCTTATTTTCAAGATGATAAAAGTACGTAGTACTACGACGGCATTTGAGTGTTACGCTAACTAAATTCAAGGCCGACTTTAATCTCGAATTAAGAAAGCCCAAAACTTACCATTAATCGATAGAACAACAATTCAAACTTTTATGTTTTCCAAGTTCTCCACATGCCAACTCCTGCTATATCCAGAATGAGTGCCGAACATATTGGTCTTGCGCAGGCCCGCCATCTCTTCAAACGGTTGTTCAACAGTCCGTAAAACAGCAAGTTTCATAGACCAAGTGCAAAATAAATTACTTCACAACCAATTACATCCAGTAGAAAAGTCGTAAATTGTCGCTTCCTTATGCCTTGTGTCTGTAATGTATGCCACGGCATATATCGCGTGTAATGAAACATCTTTCGGAAGTATCGCTAAGTAAAATAGAACAAACAAATGGTTAGAACATGCAAATCAAATGGCGTGTTTTTTACATACGGTTCGTGTTAGGAATCAGTCTTGAGCATGTTTTATTTACTCGGAAACTGTAATAGATAGATAGAATTCATTGCTAGTAACTCCTTAAATCATTGCAAGTTATCATCACAGTCCATTATCACCTTAAATTACGGAATTGGAATCTTCGAATTTTGAATGTTCCTAACAGACAAGACTAACGTAACAAACAATTAACAAAGTTTATGGAGAGAAAAATTAATAAAAAAAGTTAATTTTTGAAAATTTTATTGAAAATGTCATAACTAAAATAAAATTATACCTATTTTATTGTGTAAACAGTATTAGAGTAATATCTGACAAGATTGTTTTATTGCATTGAATAAGTATGGACAGGTCTTCAATAAATGCATTTTAGTACAAAGAGGTCCTATCCACTATCTTATTATTGTGAGTTCCCCAATGGGTAGCCATGGGTTACATAAATTACTTCACTTTAACAAACTGCCATTCCAATTCATAAACTCCAACTGAGTTCTGATTTTTGTCATCATAATCCGCCCATTCCTTTTCAGTTAAGTCTACATCTTCAAATGTTTTTCCTGAAACAAAGCAATTATAATAAATTATTAATGAATCATTTTGATATGAGAAAGCATTATGTAGGAAATAGATTATTATAAAATTAAAGATTTAAGTTGATAACCATCAACCATTTTTGTTTTTAAGAGGCACCAAGTGGTTTTCTTAATTTCTTATTAGCTAAAAAATTTCTTACCATCATCTTCACCAACAGCTATCCATCCAGATTTAGGTTCAAAGTCAACAGGCTCCACACCTCTGCAGTCGAAAATAACTAATGTTTTGAACTTGCCCTCATCACTACTTCTAAATTGGCCTGTGAGGAAGAAAATAAATGATTACTCATTATACAATATATTAGACTGAGGAGTAAATTATTTTAATGTTTGGCTTTAGGAATACTTAACCGACATAAGGAATATTGGAAAACTAATTTTGGGATACTTATCAAGTATTCGAAGATCCCAGAAGCTGATAATTATGTTATTAGAAACGAAGTAGGTACTGAAACACTTTTATATCAGAGAAGTTTCTTCAACTTACCATTGCTGCCTTCGACAACGTCTATGCTGTTCTCTCTGGAACATAATTTGCACTTTATCAACAAGTTAGTTTCCGACCTATTGTGCTTTTGTGGTATTTTTTCAGCTTCGGTGAGATCGTGGAACTTTTCTGTCACTTCGCCGCAACTCCCACACTTAAGTTTTAGGAACCATTGGTAGTACGGGTGGTTTTGTTAGGAATTTATAGTCTATGACATTTAAAAAAATGTAGGGTTGTTAGTCTATGAAAAAGAATGACTGTGGTGTGATTTGTCATGATGTAAAAACCAGTGAGAACAATGTTATAATTCCTAACAAAATGTGAGTGTATTTCTTTAACTATTAATAAAGATATTCAAGAAGACCAGAAGTTTGAATACCTACAATAGGTTATGGGCCCAGAACGCCCGAGAAGAAAAAATTAAAAACCGGGATTGGGTAATGAAAAACCCAACATGAAAAACAAGTGAAAAAAACTAAAAAACAGTAATAACAAGGAAGAAAATAAAAAACGGTGAAAAACTAAAAAATGGAAAAACCTGAGATAATACAGATAGAAAAATTAAAAGATGCGGAAACATTTTTATTGTGGAAATTTGAATTCAATATACACTTAAAAGCGGCAAATCTTGCAAAAACAATTGCACAAATAAAAGAAGATGACAAGAAAAGTGACTTCAGTATCAAAGATGCTCAGGTGCAAAGAATTATCATAAGCAGTATTGATAAGAAACTAAAAGGTCACATAATTAATTGCAACAGTGCACGTGAAATGTACGTAAAATTATGTGAAATATTCGAAGGTTCTGAGCAAAGAAACAAAGATGCCCTATTACAAGAGTTTTTCACATATAAGAAACAGGACAGTCAATCGCTTTCCCAATTAATAAGCGAAATAGAAAATTTACAATTTCGTATAAATCAGCTAGGAACAAAAATAGATGATGAAATGGTCATATCCAAAATACTAAGCTGTTTACCAAATAATTTAAACTATTTTATAACTTCTTGGGAATGCATGGCAGACGATAAAAAAACCCTTCAAAATTTAACAAACAGACTTCTGGCTGAAGAAAATCGAATGTTGAAAGCAAAAGAAAGTGACAAGCAGCTAGCATTTCAAGCTACATCTTCATCTACATCTAAGAAAAAGTTTAATACAATAAAATGTTTCAAATGTAACAAAACAGGGCACATGAAGAAAGACTGTAGAGCCTGTAGTATCTGCAAAAGGGACAACCATGAAGATAAAGACTGTAAGTTTAAAAATAAACAGTGCTCAATCTGTAAAAATTTAATCACAAAGAAGAAAATTGTTTTTCAAAAATAAGAATAAGAATGAGAATGAAGAAAAAGTAACAAAAGAATAGAAAAGGCATTTTTTACAAACGGTGAAATAGAAGAACCAAAACAGAAAGAATTTGTTGTAGATTCTGGGTGTACTGCACACATGACCAAAAATTTAGACATACTAAAATTTTTTGAATGTAAACCATCATCTGTTTTGACTGCAAATGAAGAAACAATAGAGGTGAAAGGGACTGGTAAAGTCATTGGCAATAAATGTACTCTTAATAATACCCTGCTTGTTCCTGACTTATCACAAAATTTATTATCGGTTAATGCAGTTACAAACAATCAAGGAGTGGTTATATTTACCAAAGATAATGTAAAATATATAAGGAGTCAGAATTAATATTAACAGGAAAAAAGAAAACGGTTTATATAAAATTAATTTGGATGATAATAATATGCAAGAAAAAACACTGTTAATGAAAGAAAATGGCACTGCCTTAGAATGGCATCAAAGACTTGGACATCCAGGAAAGAAAATACTAGATATATTACCAGATGTGGCAGATGGAATAAAAATAAATGGATTAAGGCAAATAGACGAATGTGAAATCTGTACACAAGCTAAACAAACAAGACTCCCATTTAACACAGTAAGAAACAGAGCCAGTAGACCACTTCAATTATTACATACTGATGTATGTGGACCGTTCGAAAACAAAACGTATGATGGCTATAGTTATGTTTTAACCGTCATGGATGATTATACTCATTTTACAAAAATATACTTGCTTAAATATAAAAATGAAGTTAAAGAAAATTTAAAACATTATATAGAAGAAACAGAAAGAGAGAGAACAGAAAAGGTATCTACCATAAGATGCGATAATGGAGGTGAATACACAAGCAATGATTTTAAAAATGGTGTACTGAAAAGGGAATAAAACTAGATTATACGGTACCATATTCACCACAACTAAATGGTAAAGCAGAAAGACTAAATCGAACATTATTAGATAAAATCAGAGCATTACTATTTGATTCAGGGTTAGATAAAGAAATGTGGGGTGAAGCTGTATACTGTTCTACTTATATTATAAATAGATTACCAAGTGAATCATTGAAGAATAAGACACCTTATGAGATGTGGCATGGTAAAAGGCCTAATATATCTAATATATGCAAGTTTGGTTCAATAGTATATGCTAAACAATTACATTCAAATATTAAGAAACTAGATCCAAGAAGCAAAAAGTTAATCATGATTGGATATACTAATAATGGATATAGATTGTGGAATAAAGAAGAAAGAAGAATTGAAATAGCAAGGGATATTGTTATAATTAATAATAATAAGAAAATTGGAGAAAAATATGAAGAAACAGGAAGTTCGGTGATAACAGAAATAATACCAGGTAATAATGAAGAAGAAATAAATCAAGAAGAAGAAAGTGATGACAGTTATTATGAAATAGAAGAGTTAGAACAACAAAGTAATGTAATAGAAGACAACATCCCAGATATTATTGATGAAGTAGAAAATGATGAAAATAAAGAAAGTAATACTGCAGAGATAGAAACTATAAATACAAAACGACAACGGAAAAAACCAGCTTACCTGCAAGATTATGTATTACTTACGTATGATGAAGTCATGAAATCTGCTGAAAAGAATAATTGGGAGAAGGCCATAAATTCGGAGAAGGAATCATTGGAAAGTAACAATACATGGGAAATAGTTGATATAGGAAGAGCAAAAGGACACAAGATATTGTCAAGTAAATGGGTATTTTGTATAAAAGAAAATGGTACTTACAAAGCAAGACTTGTAGCGAGAGGCTTCGAACAGCAAAGCATTGATTATCAAGAAATATATAGTCCAGTAGTAAGTCAATCAGCAATAAAATCATTAATAGCAATTGCTGCTTCAAAGGAATATGAAATGATAACTTTTGATGTGAAAACAGCATTTTGTATGGCGAGTTAAAGGAAGACATATTTATGTATATTCCTGAAGGATATGAAAGACAGCCTAATAAAATTTGTCGTTTAAAGAAAGGACTATATGGGCTAAAACAGGCACCAATGACATGGAATAAAAGATTTACAGAAACTTTAAGGAAACTTGGACTGAGAGCTACAAAGTCAGATCAGTGTGTGTTTTTTAACGAAGACAAAACTATAATATTGGCTATATATGTTGATGACGGTTTGGCCATATCAAAAGACAAGGAAAAGTTATTACAGATCTTGCATCAATTGGAAAAAGAATTTATCTTAAAACATATGAACAACCTCAAAACTATATAGGTTTTGAAATAAAAAGATCAGAACAAGGCATTTTGTTGCACCAGCAGAATTATACAGAAAAATTACTTAGAAAATATAATATGTATGATTCCAAAGCTGCAGATACTCCATGCATTGTGGGAAAGGAAAATGAATCTAAGATGGCTACGTCAAATTTTCCATACATAGAACTAGTTGGTGGATTATTGTACTTGTCAACCAGGTCAAGACCAGATATCAGTCAAGCTGTGAATGAAGCAAGTAAAAAGGTAGAAAATCCATCAAGGCAAGACATATTAGCAGTAAAGAAGGTGTTGAAGTACTTGAATGGAACGAGAGATAAAGGGATTTTATATAATGCTGGGAAAGATATTACAAGATTGCATGCATATTGTGACTCAGATTATGCAGGTTGTACAGAAACCAGACGAAGTACAACTGGGTTCATAATAATGTTGGCAGGTGGACCTATAGCTTGGTGCTCCAAAAGACAGCCGATAGTAAGTCTATCGTCAACTGAAGCTGAATATATAGCAGCAGCAGATTGCGTTAAAGAGTGTTTATACTTAAAGACTTTTATAAGTGAATTAATTGGTAGCAGTATTAAGATTAGTTTGAATATTGATAACCAGAGTGCTATCCAATTGATAAAAACAGGTTCATTCAGCAAGAGATCTAAACATATAGATGTGAGATTTTATTTTATACACGAAAATTATAAGAAAGGATATTTAGATATTATATATTGTCCTACAAATTATCAGATAGCGGATATGTTGACGAAACCACTATATAAAGAAAAATTTAAATTTCATTGCGATAAAGTTGTTGTGTGAATTATTGAGTGTTATGATTAGAAGTGTTTAAGTTAATGTTTTGAATACTTGTTTAAGTTAATGTTTTGAAAACTGATGGTGTCTCTGAAGTAATTATAAGGTATTTTTAATTTATGTTCATATATTAAAAATAGGAGAAGGTGTTAGGAATTTATAGTCTATGACATTTAAAAAAATGTAGGGTTGTTAGTCTATGAAAAAGAATGACTGTGGTGTGATTTGTCATGATGTAAAAACCAGTGAGAACAATGTTATAATTCCTAACAAAATGTGAGTGTATTTCTTTAACTATTAATAAAGATATTCAAGAAGACCAGAAGTTTGAATACCTACAATAGGTTTGTGTATAGCTTGTCGATGGATTCTAAGGTTGCTTTGATTTGCAGAGCGATTTTAACCATCTTTCTTTCGTAATATATGTATTTTGTTGGAAAAACAACACCGAGATTCGGGAAATCGAAATCGGCCGAACGTCAATGTCAGACGGTGACAATGACAACTGTCACCCGTGAAACTGTCAATATTGTTTCAAAGTCAAAGTCAAAGTCAAAGTCAAATCATTTATTTCATTTAGGCCTTTACAAGCACTTATGAACGTCAAAATTATAACTAAGTTTGATTCTAGTTGCCCATTCCAAAAGTAGCTTCCTATGGAGAAGAACGGGCAAGAAACTCCATGGTTACTCTTTTTAAAAATAATATAGTATTACAGTTTGTATGTATTGATACATACAGTAAAAGCATGCGAAGATCATGTAGAATCGCAAAGACAAATGAGGATAAAGTGACAATTAAAATGCTACATGGTGTTCACATTTACAAATTGGTTTATATTTTGGTACAAAGTTACAAACAAATAATCAAAAGATGAATACAATTTTATTTGCTGGTGTAGTTTTAATTTGTTAATTAATTAGATATTGTCAGTATGTCCTATGGAGCAGGACCAGCATGTTTCCAAGCATTTTTATCTTGAATGTAATCTTCTAATTTATAATATGCTTGCTTACAAAGTGTGGCTTTTATATGAGTTTTAAACCGCAAGTCATTCAATTCCAGAATGTTGTCTGGTATTTTATTATAACATTTGACACAATATCCCATGAAAGATGTATGTACTTTAGATAATCTAAACTGCGGGATAGCTAACTTATTTTTATTTCTAGTGTTATAATTATGTCTATCACATATTTTATCAAACAAATGTAAGTTTTTCCTAACATACATGATATTTTCATAAATAAATTGGCAAGGTACGGTCATGATATTAATTTTTAAACAGTTCCCTAAGAGATTCACGACCACGTAAGTTGTACATAGCTCTGACCGCTCGCTTTTGTAAGATAAATATGCATTCAATGTCAGCAGCTCGTCCCCACAGCAGAATGCCGTACGACATGATGCTGTGGAAGTAACTAAAATATACCAGTCTAGCTGTTTCTACGTCCGCTAGCTGCCTCATCTTTCTAATAGCATAGGCGGCCGAGCTAAGACGACCCGCAAGAGATGTTATGTGGGGTCCCCATTGTAGTTTTTTGTCAAGAGTGATTCCCAGGAAAACTGTCTGATTTATAAATTCTAGTTTTTGACTATTGAGTATTATGTCACATTCACTACTTTTTACATTTGGCAATGAAAATCGAATGCATTTTGTTTTTTTTTCATTAAGAGCCAAGTTATTTGCGTTGAACCAATTTTGAACCTGGATAATGGAATTGTTTACGTCGTCTAGGTTACGTCTACGTCGATCAATATTAAAAATAAGAGAGGTGTCATCGGCAAACAACACCATCCTAGGTTGATTATCAAATAGATAGGGCAAATCATTAATATAAACTAAAAAGAGGAACGTTTATGGAACGTTTAACTTTATTTTGGAATATCGAGCCTTAGGTAGACTGAAACTAAATGGCTGAATTAAGTTGAAAATAGGCGAGCGGTTAAGTTGAAAATAGATTAGAGTTAACGCTATATGATAAATCTGTTATTTTTTTAATCCTTATTTCATTTTCGTACAGTAGGAGACGGGTAAAATTAAAATCAAGTGTAGGTAATGATTAAATGCATTTATGTATTTATTAATAATTTATTTCTCACATAGGAATAAATCATGGGTTATGATTGAAAACATTGCAACAAGCAAAGGAAACTAGTATAGTTCATATATTTGCATATAACAAGACTGGCTTTACACAAGATTAGCTTCAGACTCCATCATATAAAAATCTATCACAAATGTACTGCACAGCTGGTATTTCTTCTGGAGTACATATCATACATTGAATCCAACAACCACAAGCCATTTCAACAGTTTTACATCACCCGAGGTATTACAATCTCTTGTAGAAAGCATAGGTCTTATTAAACATAATACTTCACTGCACGATCCTATTCTATACTGAGAACAGAATAAAGTTACACACATTGAAGTAGGTAGGTAGGCAGCAAATACGTTTATGAATAAAAACATGTTTTAATCATGAGTCTCCCTTGGATTTTTGAAAGTATAGCGTCTTCCTAATAAGAATTATAATCTGGTTTCACCCAAATCGATTCTCAGTACGGAATAGTAATCTCTACATAAGAAGGCTATTATATAGGTTGGTTTTATGTCAGTCTAACCGCGGGACATGGGTACAATTCTGATGCTGTTGCCTTGAGTATCCGTCTGAAGGGTCAGACCCATCTCTTGAAGTACTTCATTGTCGACTGGAGCTTGCAGCGTCATTTTCGATATTACTTCCTGAAAAATTATGTATGTTGAATTTTTTTTACATTAATAAAGAGGCAACGTTTTTTTATTTGTTTGTATGTGTACCTGGTACCTGCTCTGAAGGACAAAAAAATTACTGGACTAATTTGAAAAATTCTTTACTGTTGAAAAGCTACATTATCCCTTAGCAACAGGCAACACTTTACCCACGGGACGCGAGTGAAATCGCGCTAAAACAGTTGAATATTAATATATTGAGGCCAATGAATATAATCGAGCAGTTTTCAATTCTAAGCCGCATGTGCCGTAGAGTTTCATTTCGATTGATAAGTTATTTATTTTATGTTCATCAAGTCATCAAAAACATCGTACCTGATTCTCCGGACAATTCTCGCACAAGTTGCGTACAGCGAAGATGACCCACTGCATAATCACTGTTCGTGTTATAAGGAATTTTATATGGAAATATTGATACAGTTTCTAAAGAAATAGAGTACAGTTCGCGCAAAACTTTATAGCGGCGGAACATCTTATGTGGCGCCTCTGTCGACGATTGAAATGACTCATGAGTTAAATGAGAAGCAAGTAGTGATTCATATACATAGCATTAGAAAAATAATTAATAGCAAAATGAATTACGAGCCGCCATCAAGTTTGGCGAGAAATATACCTGTGAAAGTATTATAAAGAAAAATTTTTATGGTTAAATTAGTAATTAGCTACTTTAAGTTTAGGGCCATGAAATATTGTAACAGTTTCCCCAAAATAACTAGTATGTTTCATAAAAGGATACGAGGATTGCGAGCGTCGATATTGCAGCAATCTAGAAGCACTGGAATCACCTCCAGCTCCCGGATCTGTAACGAGTGCGAAGTGAGTAAAAACCAAGAACATACAGAAACACATATTTCTACACGATGAATATAAAGAGGATCAGATAGTCATTTTTAGGTGACGCAAAAAAGTATACTTTAATAGTATGGCAATAAAGGTGATTTTCTATCAAAATACGAAATATCAAGGGGAGAAGGTTTTTTTAGTAACAACCATTTACATTGCAATTTTAACTTTATTGCCATAATATTGAGCTATATTTCTCCTTGCCGGGTCTAAAGGTTAAAACATACTTATGTGTCGAGCGAGACGCGCTAGAAACAATCTGTTTCGTACATTTAATATACGTGTTGCGACACAGACGACATCCAGATATGTCTCTAACCATAATAAATGAATGCTTCTTCTGGTGCGTCACGACACATAGGTGTTTCCACCTTAAGTCTCACCAGTTTCTTATTCTCCTGGTTCTTCCAGCAGAGGTTGGCGAGTGTCCGCACGAGCGCCGCCTTGAAGCCGAACGCCACGTGCCGCTCCACCGTCTCCACGCACGTCACGGCTTTCTTAGGAGTCGTCATGTCAACCGCTCCTAGCCTGGACATATAGAAAGCATTGTTATAATTAATTAATTGTTCATCAATAAATAACTTATTGTTTTTTCATCATCAATCATCAATTAACTTCTATCTAAGGAATAAATGTGCACGATTTAACATATTTTTTTATACAACAATTGTCATTACATCACATATTCTTCAGATAAAAGTTATTTGGCGATTGAAAAATTGGCCTTTAGGCTGCGACTCCATTGAGGCGGCGACGAGCGGAGCTAAAAAGACGAGATGTGGATTTCATGTAATGTGATTGGGCGATCCCCACACGTCTCCTCTCAGCTCCGCTCGTCTCCGCCTCAGTGGAACCGCAGCCTAAGGGTGTTAAAAATCTATTTGCGGAATATATTTAACTGACCTGGTCTTCGCGCCCTCCGGCGAATCGATTTTCACCGACGGCACCTTATTATTAGTCGCATCATCAGAGATCTTTACTTCTTTAGCTGGTTCACTCTTCTTCTCAGCATTAGCTGTTTCCCCACGCGTTTTCTCCGATGAAATACCCAGAATTTTCTGTAGTTGTTCACTGAGATCGAAATCCGTCGACAAATTCTGACTCTTCTTAACTTCCTTCGGAGTATCTGGGGACTGCTTCTGTGACTCCGTTTCTGTAACATTCTCTGCTAAAGGTGGTGATATTTCGCTGGGGGACGCCTTGACTTCGGTTTTCAATTCATCTTTGGAAATGTGAATTTCTGTGGGAGGATCGTTTGGCGAACTCTCTTGAGACTCAGTTCTGCTTGTCGGCTGTAGTTCTAACCTCGGCTGCAAGGCTACGGGGATCATTTCCGCGATGGTATTCATGCTACCATTTGGCGACGCCGAGTCTATTATCAAAGGCGGCTCGTTATCGTCCCCTATATCAATCTTATGTTCCAAACTAATCCGCCTAGTAGGCAAGGGCACTCTGTCCTCATTTTTAGGAACGGAACTGCTTCGCTTATACGCGACTTTCGAAAGATCAGCATCAATTTTGACATTAGAATTTGAGTTGCTCCGCCCATTTTTGACTTCGGGAAACGTATCGGGGAACTTGAGAGGTTGTAAATTGTCAACGGCGTCGAATTTGTCCATGTAAGCTGGATTTTCATTGCACTCGAAGTATTGCTCACTGCTTTCTGATTCGGTACATTCTGAAGTCGTTTCGTTACAGGATAGCATGTTATCGGCTGAATCGTTTTTGGTTAACGGATCTGTGAATTTGTAACAGAGTATTAACTAAATTGAATTACATGTAAATTTACTACTATTAACTGTTTACATAGATCACGATTTTTTCCCAATTAAAAAGCCTTCGAGAAATAATAACTACTACTTTACTTTTTTGCTTATTCAATTTGATTTACTCACTATTTCGTAGCATTGCATTAATTAACAGACAGGACATACTGAATTAATAATTTCAATTAAATTTAAATTTTTGCAAAAATGAGCATTCTGTATTATTCCATTCACTATCTACTATATTATGTATGAAATTAAAATAAATTAGTTTCAATGTGTTGTGTTAAAGGCGGTGTTTGTAGAGCCATGATTTTCGATTACATGGTCATGCTGTTACCAGTTTTTATCAATAAAACCGTGAAGCTATAAATTTCAATGCTCATTTCACACATTAATATCATCACATAGATATCTTAATATTTGAAAGATGTTTTGTAGCATTTTTACTGTTCCACCAAACCTAGGGCTGTATGTGTTGATTTTTTTTTCTTAATGATCATATAAAAAAAAAATACAAAACTATAGTACCCAAATGTAAAATTTCTGTACTAAAAAACTAGCTAGCTAGACACTCAATTTATTATCTCAACCGTTGTGAAATTCTTGCTGTTATTTTGTTAGTAATGAACATGCAACTTACTCTCACATGGACTATTGGCGGGTACAGTTGATAAGTTCTCGTCATCAATGAAAGTCATGCCGGTAGCCTCATACAGTTTGTTGAGAGATGAGAAGAAGTTGCTGCTCTCTTTGCCTAGCTTGTGAATCGCTCTTAGGAGAACTGGAAAAAAGTAAACATTCATTTATTGCCTAAGGTATATATTTGAAGGGATAATTTGGTACAAAGTAAAAATGTTACCTAATATAACAAGGTTACTAATTAATAAGGTTAATATTCCTCTAACAATGGATCTATGTGCAAGTTACGTCAATATATGTATCTCATACTTACATGCACAATTAATAAATAATGAGCTGTCCGTCTGTAAGCAGTCCATGTAAGCATCCATACTAGATGCAGTAGCTATGATCTCCAATAAAAACACCACCTCCTGAGGCTCAATAGTGTTCACGTACTTATCAACCGTCTTCAATATACAATCCGATTTACTCTTGAACTCATGAGCCATAAACTTAACAAAGTTTACTGACACATTTATATCTTGAGATTCCGTAGACATCAATATATTGTAAGCCATGTTTAACACCAGCATTCGACATTCAGGATCCAACTTTGAATATAACTTCTCAATATAAGTATTTTCAACACCAATTAAATATTCTATGATTAAATGTGGGTATTCAGTGTTGCCATTACTATACATGTAAGCTAAAGAGTTTAATAACATAACATCATCTGGCAATACATTAGGTTGGCCTAATAAAATGTTGTAGACAATCATGGCAGCTGCAGTGGCTATCTTATCATTGGAACCAACAAAGCTGTTGAGGATATTGGCATCAAATTTATTCCAAATCATAATTTGGTTGAAGGGATTATTTACAACTAAGTTTCCTAATGTTTGCATGAGTACAGTCATGCATGACTCAAACTTTTTTTGCAGTTCTTCATTGACAAAGTCAACACTTGGATGCTGGTATTCTGTAGCTAGAATGTGCATAGAGTCTAGTATGGAGAGTTCTTTAGAGATGTAGGTCTGCATCTTAGTGCCTGCTGCAGCACATGAACGCACCAATCGGAGGCATTGCTCGGCAACAGCTAGTGTGCTCCTGTTGTACGACGCTTGCTCAACATCAAGACGCATTATGTGCAAGACTTCTGCTATTAGTCGCAATGTATACTCTGATGCCTTTTTTCTGAAATATAAAAAGTGGATTTTTAATTGAAGAGGCGAAGAGTATTTTTTTACTGAAGCTTTGGGGAAAAGGTGTTGTAATGACTATTAAATGATAAAATTAAAAAGTTGTAAGTAAACATAATCATACTAAAAATAAACATGGTTATAATCATTGTCACAATTTCAAGCACTGAAATTAACCAATTTAGTAAAAAGTTTAAGTCGCACAATTTGTGTATTACTTAGCTACAAAAGGACAAAAGGGTACCGAGCGTACTATTTACATCAGGTAAAATCTAATATAAAAAGATATAAGAATGTTGTACTTACTTATGACAACATGGTCGATAATTATTTAAAAATTCAGTAGGAGATCAACATAGCAAAAGTAAAATTGCCAAATATCTTAAGTGAAACGCGATTTATTCAAAACACGATTGAGAAACATTTTAATCTAATGTTTTTATTACTTACGGGCGCAATCGTCCGGTTTCTGCATCTCTCGAAAGCTGAGCTTCGGCTCGTAACATCTCCTCTACAGCGTCCCATTCTCCAGTCTCCAGTTGAAAATTAATTAATTTGGCATCCAACAATATCTCTTCTGCAAACCACACGCTTTTATCTCGTGACATTTTTGAGAAATTCAAGCAAATAAAAATCTACGCAAAAAATTCTGACATATTTTGACAGCGTGTGCCATTTTTTAGAGAATCAGTTATTTATCTGTGGCATTGAAAAACAGATTAGTTGTGTTAACTTGGTTTTTAAGCCCTACCATATTTTGGGCCTGGATTTATTTGCCACTTATGTGGAGGACACGCACTGCAAGGAATATTACTTCTAATAACAGTTAAACAGTAAACAGAAATAACTATCTGAGGACTCCTGAACTCCTATCATTGCTCAAAATGATAGTCGTATGTATACAAAAATCTATTACACAGTTAAATAAAACAGAAAATATATGACTATCTCACGAACTAGTAAAAAAGTATTCACTATTTTTTCTAAGTGATGATTGTGGAAATAAATACTGTACATCATGTATTTCTATGAACCTTAGCATGCCCAAAATACGATGTTAAATATTTAATAAGAAATAGCATATATAACGAGCTACTCTGATCTTATTAACCTTGGTTCAAATAGGTACCGTCATCATTATGTCGAAACATTTTTCGAAATGATTTTTGTTACTGTTATTTCTGAAAATTCTTCGAATGTTAAATGAAATGCGTATTATGGATAATGTTACGATGAACAGAGTTAGCAATTAAAACATGTACGATATGCATTATTAACATTGCTGTTATCTTACCAACTGAATCGTTAGGAAAATTTGACCGAAGAACAGTCTTTTTATTTTTATTCAAGAGCATTTCAAGAACGATTACAGGAAACGGGACAAGGATTTTTCATTCTATTTACAGAAACTTACCATTACCAAAATCTACCATAGTAGTTTCGACATGAATTTTCAGTAAACGTACTTTACTCGCTGCTAACTTTTACGCTTTAAATTAATTTTATCAAAGATATTATCAAATAAATAAATACATATAGTTTATATGAGTTGGATCCATAAAATGACTTTGTTGAATAAGCATGGTAGGAATGGCGAGATTTTGATGTGCAACCCGAAAGGTGATAGTCGCTTGCTCCCGCCCCCGCTTCGTCGTCCGGTCGAACGAAGAAACGGCGAGAATGGCATTTGTGCGTGAAATTGTATCAGTTTTTGTGTGAACAACTGCAAATTTCTCACAGCAGCAACTTCACCCTCCGACCTTTAGTTCGCTGGTGTAATTATCCCTTCACAGTGTTAAACTATGTGCCGTTTTAAATAGTTTAGTGGCGAAGAATTTTTGTGTGACTGGTTTGGGGTGGTATCCCGTAGATTTTGTTTCATTGTGCTTAGCAATAATGGTCAGACTTCCCGCTAACATCGTTGGAATTTAAAACATTCGGTGAGTCATCAACATTTTGAGTTTTAACGTTAGATGTAATCATGTAAATCTCACAAGAACGTGCATGTCGATCTAAAAATATCAAGAAAACTTGCATTGTAGCGATATTCTATTCGGTATCGTGTTTGATGGGCTATTTTTAATCAAATATATTTGTTTCTCTGGAGCTTCCGTGTATTTTGTGGAATGCAAACATGAATTTCGTAACATAACATCGCTTTTAAATATATCTTTCCACTTTGCAACATGCTTTTGTAGTAGAATTTCGTGTCCAGAAATCAACTGATCATTCCTAGAATACATCAAAACCACCAGTACTTCCATATTAACAGTTGATCTCGCATTAATTTCTCACTAATGCTTATAATATGGTTTAAGGCTGATAATAATAATGATTTCCAAAAGATTCTGTGGAAATGATCATCATGAAAGTACAAACCTGCAGTTGATAAGTCAAGTTAACAACCTAAGCCATGTTGCATGTTTTATAAACAAGAATATTCAATACATTTATTCAAAGTTCCTATCAAACTCACTGTTATCAAGGAATTTATCTCATGACTCAAGATAATAATCCTTTAGCATAACTTTTACAAACTGCAAATGTTGAATTATCTATTCAAATATTAGGATACAATTTTCTAAAATCTCCCATAGGGTCTGTGTACTTTTTTTATTAGACCACAGTATTCATCTATTAGGCTGATAATTTGTGCAAAAAGTTTTCTATCAGCTGTGATATCAAGTACACATGTTTATGTTGTTATGAGCTTATCTGTAGTGAACAATTTTATTACTCAGACATCAGTAGCTTCTAGAAGAAAAATGAAAATATACTGCATATTTTATACAATTGAAGAATAAGACGTCTATTAAAACCTTATTTGTTGTATTTAATCAATGAACCAGATTCATACTTTAACACAATAATTATGAAGTGTTGAATTTACTATGTTTATTGTTCTTTTATGACCTGTAACAATGAGAAATGTTTTGTTAACAAATAAATTACATTTCCTGTGTAAACAGTGACATGTTTGTTCAAGCATTTTGTTATTAAATCACATATACTCTAGTATCAATAATATCAGGATTAATTCCACCTTTATATGCAGTTCAATCTATTAGGATACAGTTTTGTAGTGTATGAAAAGGCTAGGCAGATGATGGTGTTAAACTATTTCTAGAATTTGAACAGTCATTATTGGTTTCTAGGACTCAGTTTCATTTCTACTTATCTTTATTGCTGTTTATAGTTTTTTAAAATTATTATGCAGTTTCAGCATGTACAGAATGAGCATTGTGGATCAAGGTGCAGTTCTTGAAAGAAATTATTAGATTTAGCCTTAAAGTTCATGTTTTCATTATTGCGGGCAAGTTTTTCAACATACTTCTTATCAGTCAAAACACAAGAAGTAAGCAAAGCCTACTGTTGTGACAACAACCTGCTTGTTGATGTCTCATAGACAATACAAAACTGCAGAGTTCTAAATTAATGTAGTAAATTGAAAACATATCAAGATTCGGGTTATTTACAGTTTAATAGTGAATAAAGTGTATCTTTGACACAAAGATGCTTTAAGATTAATCTAATCTATATTTTGTATATGGATGGAAATTTCCTGAACTTTGAGAGTAAATCCAAAATAAAATGCTTTATAATAATGTAATCATAAACAGGGCAACTGTATGCCAGACATAATATCTGATTGTACCCGAAAAAGCTTAATTAACACTGTCTAAAGACAGTCCTTCAAGACGCAGGAACAAAATACACTGACTACCTAAAGTGCTCTCAAATTCATTGAGTGTTGTGAAAAAATCAACAGGTGTTAACTTCCAAGGAAGTGTACATTGTTACGAACACAAAAGAAGTAATCATTTCATACAACTCTGTATTCATATTGTTCTTAATTGAAGATGTCTTAATCAATGAAAATGATTGTGTAAATAAAGTCGCTCTTATCTCCAGACTTGTTAATGTTCCGTAAAATACGAATGGATGATTTTATAGACTTGAGTCTGGGTTCTGTCTATCAGTGTTTACATATGTAGTTAGGCCTTCAGATAAAATTAGCTGCTCTGTGGCTTTCAAAATGTTATGAAAATGTAACTATGCATGCAAATACATATATAGGTTTCATAAAGAAAAAATATATCACAGTTTTTTTAACACTATAATCAATTAAATTATAGCGAATTAGATAATGTTACTGGATATCTAACCGGAAAAATGTTGAAAATGTGATAATAAGGTCAAGTTCATGCTAATAGATTGTGCTCAGCATAATACAAATACCATTTGAATTATCGATGGGATAAACCTGTATTTAAACAGCTGTGTTATGAATAATATGCTTGAGAGAACTATATTTTCATAACAGAAAAATGATAGGGAGGTAAGATAAGATGTATGGAGGAAAAAGTCATGTTTTATTTTGAGTACTTTCTGTGTTTTATCAGCTTCAGAACATTTATATTTTCTTTTGGTATAAGATGTTTCTTTGAAAATGCTGTTATGGGGATATTTCTTTAAAATTTATTATTGTCTCGAAACGGATGCCTCAGAACAACTAAAAGTTAAACAAGCAAACACTATGTCAAACACTGGTACTCAATTACTCAGCTGCACTGTGTGTCCATGTTAGAATGGAAGCTTGCCTCAAAATGATGAGATAAATTTTAGGGATACATATAACAATAAGCTATATTGGTAAAGACAATTTTTTTTATCAAAATATTGAGTATATTTTAATGATTTCTTATATTTTTGTTTCCAGTGCCCCAACCGGCATGGATGAAGGTTTACTCAACGATCTCCTCGAGTGCTCCGTATGTTTGGAGCGACTCGACACCTCGTCTCGGGTCTTGCCGTGCCAGCATACCTTCTGCCTCAAATGCTTGAAGGTAACTTGTTTATTTAGATTAAACCAGCTTCCGTCACTGGTTTCATCTGTTCCCCGAGGAAAATACTTTCGTAAGCTATATTATTGGCAAGATTCATCGAAATCCGTTCAGCCGTTTGTGCATGAAGAATTAACAAACATACACACGTATTCAAACCTTCAAATATAAAACACATGAGTGTAAAGTAAAAGTAGCTACCACGTCCATCCAAGCACTTTTTTTGTTTTGGTTAAAAAAGGAGACTTTTTCGCCCGAGTTACCTGCGTCCCGGTAAACTACTTATCTCATATCCGAATAAAAAATAGCTTATATTTTATGTCGTTTTTGATGATAGATACTAAAGGCAATTAATGTATCATTTGGCCTACACAGTTTAGTTTGAACCTCAGATGGCTCTAAGATGTGGTCATGAGTTGAGATCTAGCTAGCTAAATTGGTTTTACAGAAATTGATGACGAACAATGAGTCACTTCAAATTAATTGAGGTCTGAGTTTACACAAAGTCAGACATTAAAAGAGTGACGGTATAATATAAACAATGAGTATCTATTTATATTTGCGTAAATCTAACGCACCTTGCATAGACAACCTTGCTGACAAGATAATCTATAATCGCAACGATAATTTAGGTGACTTCGATAACTTTATTCCTAGAAGTTAACGAACCTTCAAAGTTAGACTAATTGAATATTTTTTTATCCCTCACTATTTTATTGAGTGGCTTCGTACACTATTTTTATTTATTTATTTATTTATTTAACAATTTATGTACACAGTGAAAATATAAAAGAAGTAGACATAGTATAAAAAATAGTACAAAGGTACTGCTTATTTCTAAATTCGAAATTTCTTCCAGCAGACCCGTAGTAGGAGAGTTAGAATAAAGAGAAGTAGATAGACTGTGTAAAAGGACATAGTAAAGATATATAAATTATACACATATATATAGGTATATTTAAAGCAAAAGATAATACATACATACAAAAATACATATTTTATAAAATCTCTATGAAGAAGAGGAGGACAAATAGTAGCTTTTGAGTTTCTGTTTAAAAGTAGCAACAGTTTGACAGCTCCTTAATTCAGGCGGCAGCGAATTCCACAACCGTACTGCGTTTACTGTGAAGGAGAAGGGATAAAAGTCAGTGGAATGGGAGGGGATTTTAAGGAGAGATTTGAGATGCGTTCTGCAGAGCGCATCAGGCGAGCGAACAAATGAAAAGCGTTCTCGCAGATAGGAAGGAGTTTTGGTATTAAAAAGGATATTAAAAAGAAGACACAAAATGCGAGTGTTCCTGCGAAGACGAATAGGGAGCCACTTGAGTTCTTTGCGAAAATGAGAAACATGATCATATTTTTTGAGATTGAAAACAAAACGAATACATAAATTTTGCAACCGCTCAAGCTTATTTAAGAGCTCCTCTGTGGCATCCAAATAACAGGCATCAGCGTAGTCTATGATGGGTTGAATGAGAGTCTGAGCAAGAGAGATTTTGGTTTTCAAGGGCAAAAAGTACTGGAGGCATTTCAGAGTGTGAAAGGTGAAGTGCACCTTGCGACTGACTTCATTGACCTGCGCAGACCATGATAAATGGGATGATGACACCCAAATTTTTAGCCGTTTCTGCATAGCTCAGTTGAACCCCACCTAAACAAAGAGGAGGCAACGACGCAACATCAAGCCTGCCACGCAAGTTTCTGCCGCCAATGATCATGGCCTGAGACTTCTTGGGATTGATCTGTAGCCCAAAGGACTGCGCCCAGCCCTCGATCATATTCAGGTCCTGATTCATAGCGGTAACGGCAGATTCCGCATCGCTTAACGAGAAATGTCTGTAGAGTTGCAAGTCGTCCGCATAGAGATGGAAGTTGGAAGAAATGACCTTAGTGACAGAGTCAATGAAAACAGAGAACAGGAGAGGAGAGAGAACGCCACCTTGAGGTACGCCCGCAGAAAGGTTGCACCAATTGGAGGATAAGTGATTAAGCCGGACACACTGCGTACGGCCTCTAAGATAGGAGTCAAACCAATTTAACGCGGAAGAAGAAATATTAATAGATTTAAGGATGCCAAGAAGAATGTCGAAATCGACAGAATTAAATGCACTGCTGAAGTCAAGGAGAACCAGTAACGTCAGGGATTTATTTTCCATCGCAAGACGGATGTCGTCAGTAACCTTCAACAGTGCAGTTACAGTGCTGTGACCGGGACGAAAACCAGATTGTAAAGGGTGAAAAAGGTTATTGCGGCTAAGGAAAGAAGAAAGCTGAGAATGCACCAGGTGCTCCAGAACTTTAGACAGGTAAGGAAGGATGGAAATGGGTCTATAATCAGACAAAGCAGCTGGATTGGAAATTTTGGGTAAAGGAATAACAATGGCTTCTTTCCAGGAATTAGGAAAAGAACAAGAGAACAGGTAGAAATTTAGGATATGTGTCAAGACAGGGAGGACAGTCGGTAGCGTTAAGAACACCATTCTAGAGCAAATGTTATCATTACCGACTGCACTAGAGGATATGGCAAGGATAGACTTTTTGACATCGTCTTCAGTCACAGCACTCAGTTCGAACAGAGAGCACTGAGGCAACGGCAAACTAGCAAGCCCACTCAATGTACGGGCACGGACGTGTGGGTCCAAACGTACGGGGGGAGAGGAGAAGTAGTTATTAAGGGCACCCACGTCAGTGTCCCCACCAGCAGCGCAAGCAGCCTTACCGATGCCAACAGTTTTAGAAATTTCCATACCTCAGAAGAGTTACGGTTATCGAGAGAGTTGTGGAAGTAGCGTCTCTTTGCATCTCTACACATTCGACTGCAACGGTTACGCAATGTCTTGTAGGTAATGAGGTTGCGTTCAGACGGACTGCGCTTCCACCTACGCTTGGCTCTGTCTCGACTGGCCATCACCTCCCTTATAGCAGGAGTGAGCCACGGAGCAGGAGCATACTTAACTTTGACACGGCGGAGTGGAGCATGAATGTCAAAAAGTTGCAATAACTTACAATTAAATAAACTCACCATTTCATTAACGCAGGTACTCATGAATATGCTAAACCAGTCAATGCAATCAGCATCACGCTTCAATGCCTCCAGATCAATGCCCTTGTAATTCCGAAGATACAGGTATTGAGGCTTACGCTTAGGAGGACGAATCCGATAGGATAAAAAGATTAGATCGTGATAGGAAAAAGATGCTGAAATCTGACCATGAGAGGATACATTACTTGTCTTAGATACTACTATTAGATCAAGGAGAGAAGGAGTGCAGTTGGGAAAATGATGAGTAGCAGACAGAGGTAAGAGACTGAGATTGAAAGAAGAAAGGAGCGATTGAAGTTTAAGAGCTCGCCTGTCATCTATACTTATAATAAATTCTTTAATAAACAAGTATTAAAGTCACCCATCAAGACCACGTGTTCGTAAAGGGGGGAAAAATCATGCAGGAGCGTGTCCAGTGAGCCAAAGTAATCAATGCTCAGGTTGGGGCTATAAAATACACCCAGGAGTACCTTAGTATGATTAAGAAGGACTTCGAGAAATAGGTGCTCTGCCGATTCCGAGTACACTGACGGCGAAGCACTGATGATCTTAAAAGGTATTCCAGCCCTTAAATAAATAGCAACACCACCACCCCCCTTCCCAGTTCTATCATTACGGATAAGGACAAAGCTAGGCAGGGCATAGTGGGTAGACAAGAGAGAGGGCTTAAGAAAAGACTCGGATATCAACAGAGCATCAAGATGAGATTATGAGATGATTATCTAAAGACGAATTCATAAAATTAAAAATAGTTCGATTTTTTGTTAATTAAGTATTCAAAAACACAGATGTTCGATCGAAAAAAAGTAAGCATATAAAACATTCAATCATGACCTTTTACATCACCAGAAAATACATTAACATTTATTCATTACCTATTTCTGAGAGAAAAAAATGTTTGTACATAAGCAGATCTAATGCATATAGAACATAATTTCTAGTCTCTGGTTTCCTACATCCTTCCACTTATATTGATACATAGAATCCATTGTCTTCAGCGATAACCTTTTGACAGCGCACTCTGGCGAACCTTTAGGCTTCTATACATACTTACTTTTTGATCTGTAAGAACCTATTATTGCTTAGAATATTACTAAAGCTTGTTGAAGATATTTATCAGCAATTGAATTCGTGTTACTAGCTTTCGCCAGCGGTTTCACCCGCTTCCAATGGGAACTACTCCGTGCATCCTTGCAAAAAGTAGCCTTCTTCAAATGGGCTCGGCTCTATCTATTACTGAAAGAGTTTTTCGAATCGGTCCAGTAGTTTCAAAGATAAAAGCGTTCAAACAAACTCTTCAGCTTTATAACTCCCGATAACGCAGTGCATAATGCATATGCATATGTATGTTGCTTCTGTATATCTTACCTTAACCTATAACTTTCACTTCAATGTTTATGCTGCATCTATAAGCTTCAATGTACCTGTATTCCTTTTAAAAACTGACGAATAAATCAATTCGCCAACTTAATTTTCATGGATGTCACTGGACAGTACTACAGATTGTAGACAAGCATTCGACCTTCAGTTAATTCATTCTATTTTATGCTATTGTATTAGCTCTTAAACTGAAGAGTACATGAGCTAATAATCTAAACAATTCTATCGATTTTGAATCGTATTTCTGAATGGACAGGGTGTGTATTTGGTTAAGGATTTATTACTTAAGCATCAATGGTGAACTAGTAATGAAAGGAGGACTGTCTCAGTCGATCGTTTTTACGAATAATCATTTGGTAAATTCACTACATTTCCCTTTTATATGTGGAGAATTGATATTCTTGTGAATAATATGTCCTTAAATGACATGGTGGTTTTCGGGGATTTATAATTAAACAAAGACCGTCCCGTTTTTCCCTACCATTTGGGATAACATAGTCCGACTGAGATTGACTTATTCAACTTCTGCAAAATCGGTGGTTCCTAATTAGCCTTTTCTTTTTTACGTGCCTGAAGTGGCACCATTCAAACCATCATGTTCCATAGAATAGTCCCCAAACTGTGATTGTTCTACTTGTTTCTGTATTTTCAGTTCTTCTGGTTTACGTATCCCATTAATTGGGAACCACTAACCTAGAGCATATGCCCAATAAGGACTCGCACTTGAGATCCCTAGTTAAGATCGTCCGTTTCAATGCTGTGGTGGTCCACTTAGTACTCATAAAGTTGCCAAACAAATGAGTCGTCAACATACATTGCCTTATTAAACATCGCAGTAAATGTACGTAACGTTTTTTATAACAAAGTCATATGTTCTATTGCCGCTCACGAATTGGGGCAGCGTAATATAAACAAGCACTACCGGTGTTGGCGACGGGAATAGACTGACGTGTTTTTTTACACGGCATAACAGCTGTAAATTGAGTCAGTGTTTAGTATTCTTATTGTCTTGTTAGATACTTGAATTACATAAAATTTTGCGAACACTTTCTTACGGGTATTGAAGATAAGGGTGTGAACCTGCACGCCTTATTACACTTGGCCGGTTAACCCCATGCTGTATACTTATGTATTAGCTTGTGTTATGGCTAACACAAAACACCCAGACTACAGCCAACACACTTGCTGGTACCGAGAATTGAACCCGGGACTATTAGTTCGGCAGTCTGGCATGGTGACCATTGCGCCAACGAGGTCTTTGAATATGATATGTACATTGCATCATCCATCACTTAGGACAGTGTGAGGAGATCCACAAATCCGATTGAACCTAATGCTACCAGATACAAAAACTCCAAGTTTTGAGGCGATCTGGGGCGCGATTTGTTAGTTAACTGTACACCTAATGCCCCCCTTCCCCTGCTTCCTGAGTTATCCTCGTCCATAGTAAATAAGCAGTAGTTACTGTAGTTAGCTCCCTATCTAAACACAGCATTGACTCACGCCTGAATCATTCACCAGTCTACCCATTCATGATGTGACATTCCCGCCTCTATGTAATAGGACGGATTATATCATAATACTCGTATTTTGATTCGCTTCTGTTATTGTAGGGTTTTCACTACACTACATATATGTTTAACGCCAATTGTAGTGATTTTCCTCATACCTACATTAGTTCTCTTTCAGGTGTGGGAAAGTCCCTAGTGATTAACATTTCGATGAGAAGCTACTTATGTAATAATATGTCAGTCACCAATTCTAATAAATTGCCGAAAGAAGACTGTCCTTTGTCTCATTATAATGTAAAATATAATTTACCTTGCACCAAAGTGAATGTACCGACTTCAGGAACTTCTTATGTTAATTCAGGATGCTCTCGCTATGAATTCTACTCCTAGTAAGACGTGTTATTATGTGGAAAGTTAGGAAAAACCCGATTTCGGAACTATCTTTTTCATTAGCATAAAAAATATGGTGCCAGACTGTTAGTAGCAGCAGGGACAAAGAGATAAGATAATGATTGATTGATGATAAATAAATCTAACGTTACTAGGAATTATGTATTCTCTATTTAAGATTATTTTCGCCATAACTTTACCTCGCTTCCGAATTTCAAAAAACTTCTAACACTTTGTAATTGTGATCTTCAAATTCGGAAGAAACAAATATCTTTACAAGAAAGAAATACAGGACTTTTAGATTTTTCTAGTATATAGTAGGATTTGCTTAAATACATATAGGTCACATAAAGGTTTTATCCTACTCATAAAACCTTTTTACCTGTCATTTAACGCAGCGGACTGTCATCAGACCTCCGTTATGTAACATAGAAGGTATTTAACCCCTCTGCTCGACAAGATTTTGACATATGACTATACCGTTGATTCGGCGGGATATTTTGAATCGCGACATGGAAGTCAAAAATTTGTACTAACTTTCAACACATGAATTCTAAGTCCGTAATGCCTGATTAGAAGTATTTTACCTATAACTTTAGAGCTCACTTATTTGACAACAACGTGCAAAGGTCAAATGGGGTCAGTTAATTTAGAAAAATATAATAATTACGGTGTTTTTAAGTCTATCGAAAAGTTAGGCATTTCAAATTTGGTGAAAACTTACCAATAAATAATCGCATCACTTTCTCAAACACAACACAAACGTCATATTTGTAACATTTTCAATCCGTTGCAATACATTTCGTGCACTTATTTATGTTCAACAACTAAAAAATCAGCACATAAAATACACAATAAAAATGAACAATTTACAAGATCAAAAAGAAGTAGAGTTTGGAATGGAGTATTTTTTTTTTTTTCAATCAGCGGTGTGCATTCGATACCTAAATCGGATATTTATTATAAATAATCGAATACCAATTTTATATATACCTATTTTTTAATAGCAACTTATTTCAATTTTATTTATTAATTTGAAATTATAGGTTCAATTTGTTTTTGTTGTTAAGAAAAAAGATATTTAAGTTTTATGAAAGTTTTTAGCATTAAATTTTTATATGTATTATTTATTTTGGTGTTGCGTCATTCGTAATAATGTTTAACTTTAATTGAATTTTTATTACCTATTACGGAATTTTAATTTATTCTTATATTATTTCTCAACAATTCTAAGATTTTTGTTTCGGCGGAGGGTAAGCCTGGCGTTCTGAAATATATAACAATTTGTAACTACCAAAGTAATGTACTTATTTGATGATGAGAAACAATAATAATAATTGATTAATTTTAAAGTCACCAAATATTTTTAACCGAATCCCAAAAAGGAGGTGGTTCTCAATTTGGATGTTTGTTTTTGGTCGAAGGGCTATATTCCCCATATTTGTTATTAGGTCCAGGATCTGATGATGGAAACCTTGAGAAATCGAGGGCAACTCTCGAAAATTGTAAGCATAGATAAGGTTATAACTTGAGACTCAGATGTATATCTGATAACACTATGAAACAGTAAAGGTTTGGAGCTGACCTGATGATGGAGACCAGAGAAGGTCGAGGGAACTCGACAACCGAACTTCTCTCGTCTCCATCTCCTTCACTGTTGCAGAGGCCTCAAGGTTCCATCATCAGATCCTGACCTGATGATAATGGGACCACCTCGGAAGTATACGCTAACAAACAAAAAAAGAATCATCAAAATCGATAAATAAATGGCGGAGTAATCGCGTAACAAACATACAAAAAAAACGGTCGAATTGAGAACCTCCGCTTTTTGGGAAGTCGGTTAAAAATAAGTCCGCGGCGGCCATCTTTCCATCTTGGACCAGCTTTCAATGAACAGCGAACTATTTGCCCTTTCAAACAATAAACTCGTCATAACATTTTGCGATAACTACACCTACAACTACGGCTCTCGTCAAATAGCTTTGCCGCTCAGTTAAAAAGTTGGAAGTAACGAATCGCCATTAAGTTTGGCAGGTCTACAGGAATCCTGCACATCAAACACCCGAAGAAATAAATAAGTCTTTATTTGCCGTCTTCAGAAACCCTAAAAACCGAAGATTTTGTTTTATTCCGGCTACAACGTATTTTCTACCACTGATTTTCTAGCATTTTTTTCAAAATAAATTAAGTCATTTTACTTTTCCTAATTTATTTTCAGATTATGGTAAGTATACAAAATTGCAATTTAGTAATATTATAATATCAAATAATATAAAATTATTAAATCGATTCTTTATTTTAACGATTCGGATCATTCGATGCAAAACTTCTATCACCGTCGCCATCTTGTCTATGCGTCTTCAAATTTAAAAAAACAACTAATGTAAACAAACATGGCGAGTTCGATCAGAATTCCCGGTAATTACGATTGGATTTTAAAAAGGTATATTTCTAACGGGATGCTAAATATGAAAGGTTTGAATGCGTAAAAATAATTTAAATTTATTAAGTTATTTTATTTAGTACTCACAAATGTGGTTTGATTGGAAAGAAAATAAATATGAGCGTAAATAATTAGGAAAGTGTATGACTGATTCTTAGACCCCAATTGGGGTCTCAACCGAGCTTACGGTGACATTGATGTTCAGACCCCGATTGGGGTCCGCTACGGATTTGACGGTTAATCGTTATAGTACATACTCGTAACAAGACTGGCTGACTAGAAAGTGACTACCAGTTTCGGCATCACACACGCAGCATTCCAATTTTAAATCATTCGTGATCAGTATTTTCAATTAAACGTTAAATTATTTATGTTTACGTGTTACAGGAATGGTTGTTTTTGTTACATAAGTCTTGTTTGATCGGTCCTTTCTCGCCTTTAAAGAAAGTGTAAGTGATAATTTTATTAGTTACTTTACACTCCGAAACAATACACTTAGGAATAAAGCATCAGAGAACTTTATATAGGTGAAGATATTACGATAATTTTAAGCACGTAGTCTTTTTCTTTGCTCTTAATGCATTCATTTATAAAGCTATCGAATGTTAAATTCAGTGTCATTATCCCTTTCATTCTTACCAACCTAAATGTGCAATGGGCATGCGTGCATTCGAAGTAAGTTTTCCAGTATACGGACGGGTTAAACTCCTGACCTTTCGGTCGCCATTCACAGCCAACGCCTTTGGCAATAGCAAAATTGTAACTGGGCATAAGCCATACGATAAACGTTTAAACTTTTCTTTACAATGATTCCATATTTCTGGGAATAATATTGATTCCAGAAAATGGAATATAGGTCTATCAGCAGAACAAATATACAGGATAAATTGAATTTGAATACGGTTCCAATTGCCATCGAAATCTGTGAAATGTTTTCTCTAAAATAAACTTTAAACGCGTGACTTTATTAAAAATTATCAAATAGTGTCTAAACCTAAATTAATGGATAAACCGTAGAAATTATCGTCGCGTCAATATGACATGTCATTCATACAAAACGTTAAACCCCCGTTATTTCTCAAAAGCCTCACCCGTTTATAAAATATTAGTCACACAATTCACGGAAACTGATCGCTAGTGAATAATTTAATCAAAAAGCATCCAATAACAGTTGAGGTTTATTAAAAGAAACTCTACAACAAGATTAAATAAAACGACCTTATTCCACAATTGAGTGCGGCGCCTGGAAATGTGTTTTATACTTCTAGACACTTTGTAAGTTGCACGCTTAGTGGTAAAGTAAGCTAAATACAAAAATCAAAATTTTTGGGAATCATGAAATCCTCAAATCTCTTTACATGTTTACTTGCTACGAAAGTTTGGTCAATCTATTATTCACAAGGAAGGTTTTCAGTTTTACCTGCGTGTGAATCCTCGAAAATAATCTGAAGATAGGTAATGGGCGGAATTGACAAAGGTGTTCAGCGTTTATTTTAAACCACCCTTCGACTTCAATGTAACTTCTTAAAACATTTTCGAAGTTTTCAAGTTCACTTTGATCTTATCAATCGCATTGGCGTAACATGCATGTGTAAGGTAATTCGTCACAATATTTCCGCGATACAGTCTCAGGAAGAAATAGATATGAATCGCTAGAACCATATCAAGGTAGAACTTTAAACATTTTGGCAGTGTTGCCAAATTGGTGGTTATGGCAGTTCTCCCAGGTATTTAGCCACACCAAGGTTCAGACATGATCTTTCTTCTCCTCTTTTTTAAGTTGCAGGCAATCCCAATGTTAGGAAGATCCCTACTTTTTAAAGAAAACCCAAAATGGATTGTTGAGAATATAAGCTGCTATTTTATCAAACGACTAAAATTGTCAGTTTGATGTACAACTATAGCCGCCGCCCCATTTGTCTCTAGCTTTTGTGTCGCTGTTGTAAAACCTATTTACAGAAGCCCTAGTACATTTAACTCAGACTCGGCCTTTATTTTAAACTTATCGATCGCCTGTTGCGTGTCGGTACACTTTCACCGGCTGATTCTGTAATCTTACCGCTTATGATGTCATTACGGTCAAGTGTATGATAAAGGTAAATCCATATATTATTATAATATAGAATGTTATCATTTGCTCTATTTTTTCAATCGTCCTCCAGTCTGCGTCAGTATGTATCCGGTACAATGTCGTCTGGTATATAATCATTATCAGAGTTTTTTTTGTTATTAAACCGTGATTGATTAGTGTTATATATTGTTGATTGTTCGAAGCACGTGTTTTACTGTTTATTTAGTTTCTTATACATACTTTGGCTGTCGTTGTCATCACAAATAAGTGTCGTGTCGCCACCCGGATTTTACAAACTTGTAGCTATTTTGAGATGCGTAACTTAAGCTTTGGAATTTTATCACCTGGTGCATTAATAAAAGATTGTATATTTAAAGATTCGAGATATTTTTTTTTTGTATAGCAAGTTAATGAAAAGGATATGAATTTGTAAACCGCAAATTAGAATTGGTACCTCGAAAAAAAGTACTAGATACACCTAAAATTAACAAATGGTCCAACAGACTTCAAAAACATCGAGGGCTGATCATAAAACTTTAAAAATAATAAATCGTTACCACGAGTTGGTTGAACACGGTCTAGAAATGGTATTGATCACTAATTGTCCTACTTACGGATGTGCGCCACTGGGTTGTCCATCCACGTACATTTTAGACGGGACGGTATAAATAGATGGCGGCCTCTGCCTGTTTCTGGCGTGTATTAATGTCTAGGGCCGTAATTGTTTATTTATATTTACTGACAAGCCAAAAGCACCGTTTATTTGTGGATGCCCGAGTTTGAGGGTGATGGAGAATTGGAGGCGATGAGATGATCTGTCAATGGGGATCCTTGTGATGTCTTCATTTACTGGTCTAAAGTTTGTCTTGTTCATTAATTGTGTAGAATTTTAAATAAATCTATTTTGCTGTCCTCCTTTTGTAGGCCACGTGAAGCTGATGAAAGTAAGGAATACTCGAGTTACAAGATTAATTAAGATTATTAAGAAATTATTTGAATATTTTAAATATCACGAGCGAAATCATCTGTACAACATATCAAACAAAATGGTTGGTTCAGTCGCTGTGTACAAAGCCTCGCCGGCAGCTTCCATAAAAAGGTTAAATTTTTAATTTGACGTATCTCTCTTTATTACCAACAAAAGTTTTTTCATTAAGAACCGGAAAGCTTAATCGCTAATTAACTGTATGGTGTATCAAACCCATTTGTTTTGCTGGAATATAAATCTACGTAAATCGCGAAGATGTAGCCATGTTGAGTATTTTTTCTCACTGCAATATTACCAGATGTAAAATTTGAATTGTGCCAAAGAGGTCATGTCGTTTGGCATAGAAGACTGCTCCCTTAGGTAGGCGATGTAGCTGCACTATAATTGTGCCTTCAAGATCTCCGACTAGAGAGCAGTTTAATTAGTAGGCATATGTATGCAATGGAAATTAAAGGACATGCTGTCTAGCTGATGACGTAGGCAAGCAACAGTGTATGTCTATCTTGTGGAGTGTTAAAGGAATTAAGGTGTACATGTATAGGACAGGAACAGGAAGATTTTTATAGGAGTTCTGGACTTGTACTGGACTTTGATACTTAATTGGTCAATTTTACTTTCTTAAATAATTAAGTTAAGTTTCTCTAAACAGTCATGACTCTAAGTTATGGTGGATTAATGAGCCCCTATGTAAAACTAGAACAGTCGGCACGTTCAGGAAAGAAGCGGAAGTAAACGTATCTTTGACTTACTTATCGCGTTATAATAAACATAAACACACACATCGAACAGTTCTACCTTGACTTACAAAAATTGCTGATAATAATCCATTGATTACTTATTGATTAGATAAAGTTTTAAATTATAAGTTTGTTTTGTTATTATTTTTTGTTGTTGCGTTGAATAATTATTCTAAAGAGGATGCAATTGTTTCATTGAATTACAAATGGAGAACGAATCGAAATTGTTATTTGAATTAATAAGATATGCCACTGTTCCGGAGTCTGTTAGTGAACGATGTTTATAAAATTACGTAAAATGTATCAACAAACTGAAACGAAATAAGAAAATTATTCAGACCATTTTACGCTAGATTTAAGTTGCACTTTGCTATACAAGGATAACATAATTTCAGTCCATTCAATCCTACGTTCTGCGTAGGTTTAAAAGACCTAGTTACGAAGTCTTGAACAAATTACATTGCTTTTATACTTTATCTACATTGATCTTGACCATTTTGGCAGCGTCGCCACACACGACAATTGATGGATATGCGTTACAGTCGCAAATTGAACACACTAAGTTGTTGTCTAGTTATAATGAGTCACAAGTAGTTTCTGGGAAGAATTTAGCGTTTTAATATTTTCAGGACGTAGTATTCCATGAATGACTGCACGCCTTTCTGTTTGCTTGATAGTAGGTTGTGTCGGATAAGTTAGATTAAGGAGTCACCTTAGTTTTGAGATCCCCAATTCTCTTTCCATATTTATACCCATTGTTTTCTATGACCGAGTAAGCCCTGTTCAGCTACCAAATCCTTGGGTAGTCTATTTTCAAAATAAATTCTGTATGTCGTAAATGTGGTTTTAACGTGAATTTTGTTGCTCTTGCAGGATACCAAATGAACTTACACTTCATTGCAAGACTCAATCCCACAGTCTAAAAATATCGCGAATTTCTTGCGTTCGTTTTCTACATCTGTCTTAACCAAGAGACAAAAGGAACATATGTATGAACAAAAGATGAAGCTTCAATTACCATTTTCAGTTCACGTTTCAATAACATTACGTTGTTGAGTTAAGAAATTCATTTTTCTTAAAACACAATTTCCATCTGTTCCACAAACGTTGTCGAGTTATGTGCATACATTGTAGATGCTACCTTTACTTTCCAATGTTTTGCTTCTATGAAATGTCCTTCTACTTCTAGCTAAGAACTATTCCTTTTTTATTTTGTTTCTATCTTTGGATCAATTATTTTAACAAAAGGAAAATAATTTGGCCACATTTCGAATATTAGCTCGAGCTTTATGTACCTACTCAATACGATTTTAAGTACATGACCGCAACGTTTACCTTTATACATTTTGTGTTCGTGTTATTTTAGTTCCATTTTATTGTTCCCCGTAAAATTTAGCCTAGTATTATTTTATTTGACCTGCTTCAAAGTTGATGTTAGTAACAAGAATAAACCCATCGCCTACGAGCATTAGGACAATTCGTTTCCCTCGATTTATTACTCTAACTAGCGTGGGATGATAAACGCCCTTCATTTCGGTTGACTCAAAGTCTGGCGGCTACCAGTTATTTACCAATTGATTCTTTGGAAGCCTCTGAAATGTCTTATTTATCTTGATACTCTGTGGGTTTCGTGAAGGAGCTCGAGGCTATAATAAGACATAAATACTTGATTATGTCGTGATTTACCCATCTCAGGCTCAATGTTCAGCCAGAAAAAATGTGTGAGATTATTTAGTCAATATTGAACTTCTCTAAGAAACCTCACGATTTAATTAAGACAATTTAAACCATATTCCAGAAAAGGAGCTCCCAAACTTTTTCAGTTCGTGGCCCACTTACAGGGTTAGTTGTTCTTAGCTCCGTAGCTTGTCGAAATAGGTTATGATGGTAGAGAGCTTCAAAACGTAGTAAAACTGGAGCATCCTTATTTGCACTCTACGGCACACACTTTAGTCTTCTGTACTATCTATCGATGACGCCAGTGTGAGGTGCCTAGAACCTTTAATTTTAAGTTGCAGGTCAGGCTCCCAAAGTCATTGCTTTTTCTGTAAGAATTTCGTGCTTTGGAATGCAAAATTCAGACAATGGGACCCAGTCAAAATTACATTACTCAATGAGTTGTATTATAGTGCTTTAGAAAAGTAGTAAGTATTAAGTAATCTGTCGTACTACAACAATCGGCCTCCTGCGTCCTCGGAGGTCTGATAATGTGTTGTCCCGTATCAAAGTTCATGAGGTCCGAACTTATCTATTTATTTATTTATTTATTTATTTAAATCAGGCATCAAGGCCCATAGCAAACACTATACATAAATATTATAACATTAAAAATAATATACTAATACATATTTTATATAAACAACTTAAAAACTAATGCACACGAAGTGTCGGCGTCGTGTTACGCTGCGTGGTGTCGCGTAGCCATCCTCGGAACCTCCGATAGACGACACCCTTCGGCCAAAACTCTTCCTTAAGGAATGTGTCGATGTGATGAGTTGGAACTCGCACCATAAACGAATTGAAGTTCGTATTGTGGCGCGACTCCAACTTCGCCACCCTCAAGGTCCAGTTGGTCTTGGATCGAACATACTCCACGATCTGCTCCACAGTCGTGGTGTGATGTAGACGGGACACGTACAGCTGCGTCGTTGGTACTGCAGGACGCAGCAGGATGTTGGGTCCAGTTTGTGCGGTACCGCACTGATTCCTACAAGGTGGCCTCTTTTTTCTCCTTTCTACCTTAATGAAGCCATCCTTGTCGCACGTGTCCTTCTTAGGACCAGTCTGTGGCTGTGATGTGCCACGGGTTTGTTTACCCCCTTTTGCTTTGGTCCGCTTTGATTGCGTCACAGCGGGCTTGTTGGTGGCTGCTACTGCTGCGTAGGCGCGTTTGGGGGTCGATGTTCCTACGCAAGGTTCGGCCGCAGGTGTTGACACAGCAGCGGCGGCGGCGGCGGGGCGGGGTGCGTCGTCAGCGACATTGGCAATCGGTGACGCATTCGAATTCGCCGACTCGAAACTGATGACCTATCCCTATGATGATGATCTATCCCTCTAGTCACTGGATAAAATACCTAATAAATCATAGCGCATTTTGGTAGATCAATTAATGAAATTATAGGTACATCGATGCACAATAATGCCAAAATAAGAAATTTTAAGACTTTTTTCCCCTTTGACACAATTTTCTCTTTCATTGCAGGTGATAATAGAATCTCACAAGGAGCTCCGATGTCCAGAATGCAGGGTCCTGGTGGAAGCGAAGGTGGAGGAGCTGCCTCCAAATGTCCTCCTCATGAGGATCCTAGAGGGCATGAAGAACTCCGCCCCGAGGAAAATGGTAACTGGACAACGGACTTCGAGAAGCGGTGGACATTCACAGGTAATGATAAATTGGGTGTTTTACTTTGAAAGCAGTAAGCCCTATTTGAAATCCTTTAAATTTAATAACGACTCATTCAATAAGTGTCTATTATATTTGAAATCAAGTTTTACTTCTACTTAAATTAGGGACTATTTTATATGAAGTATTTTGCTTATCTATTAATATTCACGGTAATTTTGTCTACATAGTTTATTTTTGTAAATGTATAACAAAACTTATTTGATTTTAACAAATTGTTGAAGGCTCTACAAGGCGTTCAAGGCGGTAAGCAGTTGCCGCCACACGCGAGGGCCCTCTACGACTTTATATCGAAGGAGCCCGGGTAAGTTGACCGACCTCATTACATTATGTTTTACTTTTTAATAGGCTGCTTATCGACCAGATCAGTCCTACTCGGGTTACATGTTGACTTATACTGTTTAAGTGAAAAGAGTGTGTTAAGCAAAAGTAGGTTCTACTTATGCTCGTTATTGATTGTAGATGGCAAATTATTTAAAAATATAAAGAAAAATCTGATATAACTTCAAAAGTGAAAGCTATTTTTATTATAAGTTGTAAAAGTATTCAGGTACATAAGATTGGAGAATAACAAATTAATTAAATACTTAGAATATCTCATGTCTTAAGCGTGACAATATGCGTGAGAAATTGTCCAATCATGCTAATTACGTACATTTTCCATTTCGTTTAACTTGCAGTAATTTATTGTTAACGATTTATGAATGGAGCTATTGTACCTACATACGGATACTTCGAATAGGACATTCCCATAGTCGTAATTCGATGACGATACCATTTACTCTTATTACGAAGACCAGTGAGAAATACGAACGATATGTTTATGACTTTATCAAACAATAAACAACATTTATTTTGAGCTAATTTCCGCCCGCGGTTTTACCAGCATCCTGTGGGAACAACATAGATTATCCGGATAGAAACTAGTCTTCTTCGATAATTGTGCTGTCTAAATATGAAAGATTGGTTCAAATTAGATTAGTGCATACGAATAAAATCTTCAGCTGTAACATATTATAGTAGATTATAGAGCTGAACATTGGTTCGTGTATTATTTGTGTTAGCGAGAGCGTTTAATGAGGAAGGCTTTAGGCAATTTTTTATACAAAAAAAATCGGTCGTTCGTATTCGTAGTACAAATACATTGATTATTCGACACATTCATAGTAGAAAAGTTTCCCTGATCCTGACTCACGAATGACCTGCAGGTGATTTCACATTTGCATGTAACATCACTTTACACGTGTGATTAATTGTGACTAACTGAAACATATTAACTGAAACGTATACGCTTCAATTAAATAAAGGAAATAGAATAATTCTACAACAAATCTGAATAAATACAATAAATCGTCAACAATGGTAAATAAGGCTGAAAGAAAATGACATAAACTTGCATTATTTCTATTTTATAGATATAATAACAATTAATAAGCTTTAGGAATCATATGAGGAAAGGACCTTTTTACACAGTTACAGTAGTAGATAATTACTTTTCAGTTTCTAACGTCACATAGAGCAGCCTTAAAATAGGAATGGTCCTTGGGAAAATTTGCAAAGTTGCAAACATTTTGTAAACAAGTATATAGGTTCGAGTTAATTCATTAGCACTAATGAATCATTCTGTTTACTGCCAATGTAAATAATTATTGATTTATTTATCCCGATAATGTTGTATAGTGTACATAGTTCACGTATGACGTTATATACAGTGCTATAGGTACTTAATAACGGTTTTAATTTAATACCTGATATTGCAGAACTATTTAATAGATTACTAACGCTAAAAACGGGCGGTACTTTATTAAATTGAAACTTTTTTTAATTCTCTGGGGTGGAAGCAATTATGTTTTTTTTCTATTGAGTGTTCAATTACTCAACATAAATAAACAACAGTTTTTAACCGGCTGCACGAGGATGTCTTTCATTTGAATGAACTTTAGACGGCCCGCCAAAAGTTTACCTAAGATTAACTGGGCAGGTCGAAGTGTACTGTGATTTATTTTGCACTGTAACCACCTTGTTGCATACATGTGTCAAATAGAAAAAAAAATCTTAGCAGTTTGTGAAGATTTTTACACATTGACCTGGCTGGTTTTTAGCAGTTTAAAAATATTGCTAACTGATGCTACTCTAATCATATTATTCTAGAACTAGTTATCATATTAATATATCAAACTTGTTAATTGATGGTCGCCTATATTGCGAGTGTTAATCCACTTTTCAATTTGACTATCTAATAAGAGTTACACGAGCCGAGCGACAACAATAAGACTCCGAGTAAATAAACGTCGGACGTCAAGTGGCTACTAGAATATTAAGTGCGAACCTGCCAACTACCCGAAATGTATGAGTCACCGGGGACCACTGATAATATATACTTTGAAGTCGATGTGATCGGTGGGTTGTGAACCACTTATTTTAAATTAGTAATCATTGAACTTGGTGCATTATTGTTGGTGAGTCACGGGCTAGCCGTATGCGCTTAGTAATGTGCTTGGACGGCATATTAACATGTGCACTGTTGTGAAACACTTGTACGATTGTAATTGCAGTGAACAGGTGTTTGATTTTGTAAAGATGCTGACCAGACTAAATTTTTTGAAGGTTAACCAAAGATTGCGTATTAATTGATGGGTCTATAAATACTTCAAATGTGCTTACAAAAGGATCCAATAAAGAACACTGCCTTATTACAGAATTTAGGATGAATGAAAGAAGGAAAGAAACATTTATTTGCTTAAAACATAGGTGGTACCAGTTTTTACAATGGTTAAAAGTTCTAGCTACATTCTGCCTAACTTGGCATGCAAATATTTATACATACACAATAATTTCATTTCTTTTTACATACTAGTATTTTAATTATACAAATTATAATTGCTGAAACACCAACACCATGTCGTTGTCAATCCGAATTATGCATGAAGCCATATAATTTAATTTTATAAAGACCACAATACTTTAAAAAATAAGTACATCGTTAGGGCTAACTGTATTAAAGAAGATTAAGGCTTGTGTTTAAACACCACCCAAAAAAGTGCCTATTTTACAACCAAAAAAATTCTAAACGGTTACCAAAATGGATAAATGGTCACCAAATAACGTTTTCAAAAATATTATTAGATAAAACCATTTTTTCGTATTATTGACTACTAAAAAAATATATGGACGCCTTTAAAATACACTTTAGACCAAATATTATATATTGTCACTACTTAGATGTTACCAATTATGTAATACCATGACTCCTAATTTGGTCATTTTTGTTAGACTAAAAAAGCTAATACTAGGGCTCCCAAACGTACCTACGTCGCTTATTTATTGTTATATGAATTTGTGTGTAACTCAGTGCGTTTAAAATGTAAGCACGAAACATGCAGCAAGCATGGCTTCTGTCACGGCTCCGGCGCTTCGTGGCTCCGGCGGTCCCATGCGAGCTTATCGTCGCAGATGGTTTTCACGCTCACCACCTCGCAGGCCGCCTCGCCCCTCCGCGCCTACGCGGTTTTGAATTGCACTCTAGGGGTAGGGCAGACAAGACTACGTGGAGTCGGTTTTGCAGCGATTCGTTTTCGTCACTAACTTTGATTTTTGGTAGTAATATTAATCTTTTAGTTGGATAGAATTTGGTGACCATTAATCCATTTTGGGAACCAAAAATAATATGTGTGCGAGATTTGCGATTTTTCTGATGTTATTTTATTATTTTTGGATCATAATATTATATACTTTAGTGCCCTTTCAATAAAGTCAATTTATTTTTTTTGGAGTTGTTTATTTTATTTGGTGCCTCAGCTTAGAGTCTTAAAAATATTTTTGGTGACCGCCTAAATTATACCCGAAGATTAAAAAAAAACCTGGTTTGATTTTGTATATTATTTATTTGATTTATTTGTTTACAGGGACCTCTCGTTCAAGAAGGGTGAAACAATATTGATACAGAAGAAATTGGACCCGTTTTGGTATCAGGGAGAATGTTCCGGCCGAACTGGCATGTTCCCCATCACTTATGTACAGGTTTGTTCATAGTTTTCAGATACCATTACATAATACAAATTCAGTTTACGCTAATAGATTATTACACATAGACATTTAGGAAAACTACGCCTTTAAAAAGTATTTCATATTGTAAATGTTAATTTTAAAGGTTTACCAGCGGTTTTTGTCTGACGTAGCGATTTAACAGATGTTCTAGACAAAAGCTGCCAATGGTTTAAGATAATCTTCAGATACAAGTCATCAGGCGATCAAAAATTGGATCTAAGAAGACCACCTTTCTCCTTTCTCTCCCACAATAACCTGTATGTAACTAAAGTTTGCGCCACGACTGAAGCCCGGATGAAAATTTACGAACAATTTTTTTTGTATTCAAACCAATGGCATTTCTCTACTAAATAATACTTATTATAAAATAAAAAAAATAATAATTAAAAGGTTAATTTATGAATTTCAGGTGGTAGTACCTCTCCCAGTGGCTACAGCGTTATGCAAAGCGTTGTACGACTTCCGTATGTCCGCCCCCGACGAAGAAGGATGTTTGGCGTTTGACAAGGGTACGTATTCTATACCAAACTTGTCACTAGAGGTACTAATACGTACAGTTCGTGTATTAAGTTCTTCCCATGTACATATGTTGATATCGTGTAGGTAATTATAAACTTAAAATTAGCTGGAACTAAGCTTGCGGAAGGTACTACTTTCCGCGGGATGGCTACCTTTTAATTAGCTGAAAGTTGCTTGCGGAGGTAAATATACTTCGCACAAATGGATAAAAAGCCGATAGCCTATAGGCATCCTCGATAAATGGTCTATGTATCACTGACAGTATACATGAATCGGTCTACAGAACCGATTCTGAAAATACTGTCATATTAAATATTAATGTCATTTGATCGATTTTGAATTTTGATTAGTATAAGCTAGGGTATGATCTCCTAGCCTTAATCAGAAATAAAACGTCAATTCGTATCACAATAACTTCTTGTATTCACTTTTAAAACACAATTTAACATCAATCGTAAGAAAACATAGTTTATCAGTCCACGAAGGAAGCGCATGGGAAGCGCGCGCTCTAACTGTCAAAATCTCTTTTTAGTGTTGTCCTCACAGTAGAGGTAGTGTTGTCCGTATAAAACTAAAATGATTTAGTATACTTCGGTAAATATAGTATAGTTCCTTAATGTATGAAAAGAGAATATAACATACAGAACAACACAGGATAATATTAGTCTAACATTCGGCCATTCTGACCACTAAGTTTGTCCTCAAACTTCTCAAAGTCAAAGTCAAATCATTTATTTCATTTAGGCCTTTACAAGCACTTATGGACGTCAAAATTATAACTAAGTTTGATTCTAGTTGCCCATTCCAAAAGTAGCTTCCTATGGAGAAGAACGGGCAAGAAACTCCATGGTTACTCTTTTTAAAAATAATATAGTATAACAATTTGTATGTATTGATACATACAGTAAAAGCATGCGAAGATCATGTAGAATCGCAAAGACAAATGAGAGTAAAGTGACAATTAAAATGCTACATGGTGTTCACATTTACAAATTGGTTTATATTTTGGTACAAAGTTAAAGGTCAAAGTCAAGAGGTTATTCGCCAGCAAGAATTCATGACTGTGCCACCTTTACAGAGCTGCGTTCCTAGGACTGCCTCGAGGCCTTCACTCTTACTGGACCCATCTACACCACCCAGTCGGCCTTAACTGGCGACGTTTGCATTTGGCCTCATGACCGTATCGTGGCCTTCACTCCAACTGGAGCTATCCACGCCTTTCAGCCAATCTCAACTCACGACATCTGCATTTGACCCCTCACCGCAAAGCCAAAAGGATGTCCACCAATAAGGCTTCACGATCGTGCCAACCTTCCAGAGTCGTATCTTTAACTAGGACGGACTGCATCGTGGCCTTCACTCCAACTGGAGCCATCCACGCCTTCCAGCCAATCTCAACTCACGACATCTGCATTTGACCCCTCACCGCAAAGCCAAGAGGATGTCCACCAACAAGGCTTCACGATCGTGCCAACCTTCCAGAGTCGTATCTTTAACTAGGACGGACTGCATCGTGGCCTTCACTCCAACTGGAGCCATCCACGCCTTCCAGCCAATCTCAACTCACGACATCTGCATTTGACCCCTCACCGCAAAGCCAAGAGGATGTCCACCAACAAGGCTTCACGATCGTGCCAACCTTCCAGAGTCGTATCTTTAACTAGGACGGACTGCATCGTGGCCTTCACTCCAACTGGAGCCATCCACGCCTTCCAGCCAATCTCAACTCACGACATCTGCATTTGACCCTCACCGCAAAGCCAAGAGGATGTCCACCAACAAGGCTTCACGATCGTGCCAACCTTCCAGAGTCGTATCTTTAACTAGGACGGACTGCATCGTGGCCTTCACTCCAATTGAGCCATCCACGCCTTCCAGCCAATCTCAACTCACGACATCTGCATTTGACCCCTCACCGCAAAGCCAAGAGGATGTCCACCAACAAGGCTTCACGATCGTGCCAACCTTCCAGAGTCGTATCTTTAACTAGGACGGACTGCATCGTGGCCTTCACTCCAACTGGAGCCATCCACGCCTTCCAGCCAATCTCAACTCACGACATCTGCATTTGACCCCTCACCGCAAAGCCAAGAGGATGTCCACCAACAAGGCTTCACGATCGTGCCAACCTTCCAGAGTCGTATCTTTAACTAGGACGGACTGCATCGTGGCCTTCACTCCAACTGGAGCCATCCACGCCTTCCAGCCAATCTCAACTCACGACATCTGCATTTGACCCCTCACCGCAAAGCCAAGAGGATGTCCACCAACAAGGCTTCACGATCGTGCCAACCTTCCAGAGTCGTATCTCTAACTATGACTGCATCGTGGCCTTCACTCCAACTGGAGCCATCCACGCCTTCCAGCCAACTCTAACTATGACTGCATCGTGGCCTTCACTCCACCTGGAGCCATCCACGCCTTCCAGCCATCTCTAACTATGACTGCATCGTGGCCTTCACTCCAACTGGAGCCATCCACGCCTTCCAGCCATGCTAACAAATCGTCAACAATATAATTGCATAAACTCTCACTACGATAAACAATTTCTGCGAATTAACAACAATTAACAATTTCATTTCATTTCATTTTGAATCCAAACTGTGACTTGTGTACCTACATTGCCATTTTAACAAATTGGCAACCATATACTTGTACAAATTCTTACTACGGTAAACAACTTCACGTCTAGTATTTGGACTTGTATACTTTATCAAAACATTCAAGTTTAACAGAGTAAGTTAATCTTACTATCACTGTGACTGCAACGAGGAATTCACTCCTATTTGGAGCTATCTATGCCTTCTAGTCATGTTAACAAATTGACATCAAGATCCTTCTATCAAGTCTCTCGACTTATGTACCTTATCAATACATTCAAATTTAACCATGACAAGTCAACATCAACATATTGGCATCTATATACTTATATATTTTCCTATTCAAATAATCGACTTGTTTTATATCCAGTCTCTGGATTTATTTCTTTATAAATACATTCAAATTCAACCATTACAAGTAAACATCAACATATTGGCATCTATATACTTATATCATATCCTATTTCAATAATCAACTTTATTTATATCCAGTCTCTGGATCTATATTTTTATAAATACATTCAAATTCAACTATTTCAAGTCAACATCAACATATTGGCATCTATATACTTATGTCATTTCCTATTTCAATAATCGACATGTTTTATATCCAGTCTCTGGATTTATTTCTTTATAAATACATTCAAATTCAACCATTACAAGTAAACATCAACATATTGGCATCTATATACTTATATCATATCCTATTTCAATAATCAACTTTATTTATATCCAGTCTCTGGATCTATATTTTTATAAATACATTCAAATTCAACCATTTCAAGTCAACATCAACATATTGGCATCTATATACTTATGTCATTTCCTATTTCAATAATCGACATGTTTTATATCCAGTCTCTGGATTTATTTCTTTATAAATACATTCAAATTCAACGATTACAAGTCAACATCAACATTTTGACATCAATATACTTTTATCATTCCCCATTAAATAAACAATTCTCTATATCCAGTCTCCGGACTTGTGTAGGTACCTTACCAATACATTCAAATTCAAGCAATACAAGTCAAAATCAACATATTGACATGAATTCATTTATATAGTTCCCCATCAAATAAACAATTCCTTATATCCAGTCTCGGTTCTTATCTTACACATACCTTATCAATACATTCAAATTTCAATATTACAAGCCAATATGAACATATCGACGACAACATACTTATATCATCAATCATTAAATAAAGAATCCTATGTATCCAGTCTCTGGATTTGTGTACCTCATTCAAATTCAAGCAGTACAAGTCAACATCACCATATTGGCATCAAAATACTTATATCATTTCTCATTTCAATAGAAAACTTCTATTATACAAAGTCTCTGAACTTATGTTCCTTATTAACACATTAAAATTTATCACTATCATAATTCAAAGTGCAAATCAGTATTTAGGTACACATTGCTTCTGCTTATATAATTTCTCATTACAGTAAACAACTTCTTTCTGTCCAGTACCTGGACTACTGTACATTAACAATACAATATACAATTTCTTAATATCCAGCCTTAGATTCATAAACTGCGTCACTACACTTGTATTGATCTTCAATACAATATACAATTGCTTAATATCCTGTCTTATTTTATATACTTCACAATTACACTTTATTGGCACAATATATACAATTTATTTTTTTAAGGACTTAGTTTCGAAGAATTGAGAGCTATGAGAAATATACACAGCTTTTTAAGTAGGTATGTGTCAATGAAGATCTCTATAAATATTGATTAATAATATTATCCCAAGCGGCTCCTTACACAAAACCGTCCTTACACAATTCCTTCCGTGTATTAAATTCAGAATCATAAATGACTCGTAATTATCAATATCATCAAACTGGACAATATACAAATCTCTCAATTTATTACATCTTCTATCTCTGACTACAATATATATGTATACATATTTTATCTCGTTTAGTATCCATTAATCATCAATATGATCAAAGTAGCTAATACAAATTCTTTAGTCAGTTTCTCTGCCCATCTCTTATTTATATTCGTTATCTCACAACTAGTACAATATATCTTGTCTATTCAATACTCAATTCTTTATTAGCATTCCAGTCGCTAGTTTTTTAATAATTAACAACATAATAAAACGAGAAATGTACAAGTAATTACATTTTTCTCTGTCCATCTCTTATTTGTATTAGAGCAATGCCTAGGGTTGAACTAAATCAATACATGTCTTCTATTATTATTATTTAACAACACAATCAAACTCAATCAGACCACTACAAGTTACAATTGTTACAACATTACAATTGTTTCTGTTAATCTCTTATTGTAGTGGTTAAAATACATAAATACATAATATCCATTTTCTTCCTCGAGTCGTTTGTTTTCAGCAACAAACAATAGAACCAGCTAAAACAGTACATAGTGCATACCTTCCAACCTATGAACTTATCAAAAGTTTATTTATGTAGTCTTATTTCAATAATTCAACAATACAACCAAACTGAATTAGTATGAATCTTTCAATTCATTTCACATCTCAATACAGAGGCTCGTAAGAATTAATAACAGATAATCAAGGTAAAAATTGTACAAATCTTTAATTTATTCATTCAATTTTCTTCGTCTGGTATTGTTTTATTAATTAACAATTCATTAAAATCACTACACTTCTCAATTTAAGCTTTTCTTTTTTAGTTAATACCATTTAATCAAATTATAACTCTACAAGTTGTAAACCGTGAGTGGAAAAGCTTTCTGCTCCTTCGGAACTATATCCCTGATGAGGGATACGAAAGCAGAATTGAAGGTGGTGCCGTAGAAACAATTTTAATACAAACAAAGTGACAACAAAGTACCCCTGAGCCTAGTTTAACTCATGGTTCTTTATTTATGGTGCCTTAAAGTATTGCCTTCTTTAGCTGTGCCCTAACAGGGCCTATAATGGTACCAACTTAGTTTTAAGCCTCTTCAACATCTATTGTAACATTATGGAATGCAAATAAATATATATGAAAATAAACATAACCAGATGTCATCATCTTTAAATATAAGTTCCAATCACCATATAAATTGTTCTTTATCAGTCAGTTTATTCAATTAATGGTTCAAAACTAATAAATACTAAGCAATGCTCTTTCTTAGTTGTTGACTGTAAAACACTTGTGGTTGTACTTACTGACTTGTTAAAGATGTTGTTGACACCCCACTGAATCTCCACAATCTTGGTTTCTATTTTATAAGTGGTCAGAATAGACTCACAACATCAATCAAGAAAATCATCATAAACTGTACATGTAATTTTCTGTGAGAGAAGGTCTAACATACAATATGTGCTGAAATTTAGTCTCAGAATAAATTGTCTTACCTCCCAGGAAATTACAAGATTTCCTGTCATAAAGAGAGTATAGAGAGAAATGTTAACTTGTATCGTTACCATCCATAAAAGTTCAGGTTCAGTTTATTTATAATAATCTATATGTTTTACTGAGTGCCCTGGTATGCATTCAACTTTTTATTGGGCTAGGACAAATTACTTATTAATTGCCTAGTCTTTTATTCTTTAACCGTCTCACATACTTCTTTTTCAGTATGGTATAATGTATTCCGATGGTATAGCTCCTGTGTAGTATCAGACAATTTTACGTATAACTAATGTTGTTTTGTTCCAACTCAAACCTATCTCTTATTGACCCAATTGCCATATTCATTTATTAAGTTAATAATATATAGACTGCTTTCGATTCAGATTTCAAAGCCGAAATTTCTTTATTTTGTATTTATTTGATTCTAGTATACATATCTTTAAGCACTTGGGGTTATTTTTAATGGTTGAGAAAACTGGTCTCAGCATCAAGTGGTGGATTCCAAATTAAAATGAAATCTTTCAAAAAGAACATATCTGATCTGGCTACTCAGATTACTGATACAGTTATATTTTCTTCTGATTAATTGACACTACTGATTTATATTTATTTATTATGCTTCAGTCTGTAAAATCCTTTAAGTAAATAATATTTACTACAATTGCTGCATCTTTACTGTGATTAAACTATCCTTAATGTGTTACAGTCCTATAATGTACCTGTTAGCTGTAATATCATCCAACATTCAGATAGAATAAGCAGTTTAACTTTTTCTAGAAAAGGCAATTTACAGTTAATAATATGGAAAAGATCATTTAAAAAGATTACCATTTTTATAATTTTCACTTTAGATACTCTTTAAAATAATAACAAGCAATGATATTTGCTTGGAATGAAGTTTTACTTAACAATGATGTATGCTATTGGCAGTACCAAGATATTGGTAAAACATACTTACTGTCTGAAACATACTGGCTTGAAGCATTTAGTTTCATAGTTACTTTATTAATAAAAACCAGTTTAGTGTTTATAGTACTTTAAAGTATTTGATTATCCATTATTAATACCTGTTATCACCGCTTTGGATGTACATAGAATAGTCAAGAGCTGTGTCGCACGGTTTTTGTTGGTTGTCAATTAACCACTTTATTTTCTACCTATATTTGTAAGTGATTATGATTATTTCAATTTTAATTATTGTAATATTGGCTTTATATCATGAATATCCTATTGTTATATCCTATTTACTTATTTTTATAGGTACTTCCTTTGTCTATTTCAGTAATGTATGTAAATAATGCATTAACACCAAATCGTTTGGCCATCATCCCCATGAACTATGCAATTAGCTTTACTTGCTTTATTTACTCTTTTCTCATGAATATTTTATGTATTCAATGTGTAGCAAAAATAACACCATACATAATTACTCAGGATATAAATGTTTACCTCAGAGTATGTCATGTTCCCAGCTGGTTTATGGATGTCTAATGAAATATATTGTTGTACATTTACTCACCTTAAAAATGCATGCATCAAATGGATCAATAGCAAACTCTGTTCACATCCATGTAAAACTGCACTTATGTGCTAAATTATATTTTGAATGGCACCCATTATGTACAACAAAATATCTATAACTTAGAGAAAACTCAGTACCGAAGCTCTGAAATGTCAGCTCAAATAGTTTTTAGTATATAGAGCTAAATGTTTCTGGTTTTATATTTGTATGCCATGACAAGTGGCAAACATGTTTTAAGCACATACCTTTAATAATTGTATTATCCTACATGCATGCACCTGCGTGTGTATGCATGTATACACATGTTTGGGCAATTAAATGATTGTTTTCTATTCCATGGATTAATTGGAATGAGAAAAAAAAATATTAATGCTTATACCTGATTGTCCAATGTCTCGGGTACCTGTTGCATCGCGGCGGAGAAGGTGTCTAATCGCCATCAGGCGTAGTGTGTGTCAAGCAGTAATCTACACACAAGAATCTTGTCTGGTCGTCGTCATTATAGGCTCCACAAGTTGTTGACCATGTCGCTTTGTTTTCCTTGAGTAGATAAGTCCTTGATACCTTATTGCGGTTGAGCAATCAGTGCTGTGGTCATCTCGTCTTCGTTTAAGTGTTTCGCATAGTGTGGCGTGATCATTAATTTTATTGTATTCGGAGCATTCGCGCCCCATTGGTAATTAGGCGTTTTCTGTTCTTCCCGCTTCTGATATAAGCTAGGGTATGATCTCCTAGCCTTAATCAGAAATAAAACGTCAATTCGTATCACAATAACTTCTTGTATTCACTTTTAAAACACAATTTAACATCAATCGTAAGAAAACATAGTTTATCAGTCCACGAAGGAAGCGCATGGGAAGCGCGCGCTCTAACTGTCAAAATCTCTTTTTAGTGTTGTCCTCACAGTAGAGGTAGTGTTGTCCGTATAAAACTAAAATGATTTAGTATACTTCGGTAAATATAGTATAGTTCCTTAATGTATGAAAAGAGAATATAACATACAGAACAACACAGGATAATATTAGTCTAACATTAGTCTGCATTTAATTATTTTTTTTCTTACTCAATTAAATATTTCCTTGTAGTCATTGCGTGTATAAATGTTTCGAGGGGCAAATTAAATATTTGCTTGTAATAATTCCTTGTAATAAATGTTCCCAGGAGCAATTATAACGGTGCATCGTCGTGTCGACGACAACTGGGCGGAGGGTCGGTTGGACCAACGCGTCGGCATCTTCCCCATCGCTTTCGTGGAGCTCAACCAAGCGGCTAGGCAGCTCATGAACAGGTAGACATTTCATTAAATGTTGGTAAGGAACTTGTAGCTTAGTTGAAGCAGCCGGATTCGAGCTAGCTAAATAGTAATTCAAAATAGCGACATTCTAATGGAGATTGATATGGTTCGGGGTAAAATATGCATTTTGATTCACATATTTAATTCTACAGTTTTATTTATTAAATCGATATCGTGAATGAGAGTCTAAAAGTTTAATTCACTTTGATTTTGCCACTCGTTGTCAAGATCGAAAGCAGTGAGGAAGTTCTTCAATAACTTTTTTTTTTATATATAATTGTGTGTTGTTCCAGTGTACCGTTGAACCGACCGGTGCCGCCCATACCCGAACACTCCCGACCTTCGCACTCGGAACACAGGCATCATGCACAGGTTATTAATAGTTTATACGTTACACAAATCGGAAGCTTTTTACACGGGTGTACAAAGTAGTTCAAATCGCAATCGTAGTTGCTGTGTAACTGACTGTATCCTAATCCTAAGGGAACCATGATAAAAAATAACCATGTTCTTAGATATCGCAGTTATTTCCATACGAAATCTAGTCACTATCGGTTGATTTTTTTGGCGTGAATTTAATAAACAAATTCTCATCATTGTCTATAATATAGAAGGATTGCTAAAAAATAGGTTACCATTAGCAAAATATCTATCTATTTCTGTAGAGATGTCCCACAAAAAGCATGTTTAACAAATACTTTTTTTTCTTTCAGCAACACTCGCACCGTTACCAACCGATGTCTATGTCTACCCCCTCCACCGTGCAGAGTAACTACCAAAACATGGCCGCCATGAGTCAGTCGCATCCCAACTACCATCCCGCGCAGACGCAGCCGCAGATACTGCTGCCCCAGCCCATCAACCAGCACGTCACCGTCTCCCACGGAGGCCTCGTCACCACCACCGCCGTACCCAGAAACATCATGGAGCCACAAACCAAACACTCGCTAGACCTCATACAATTCACTAACATGCACAACAAAGGACATCAAACTATGGGTATACAAAACGTATCCAGAATCGGAGAAAATTACGACAGATTACGAACAGTCAAATACGACAGCTACAACTCAACGCCAGTACATAAAGTCGAAACTACATACCAAAATGTGAGGACCCACGAACATTTTCCTGTTTCCGTCGCCAATTTCAATACTAGTAATGTCAGTTCGGATTCTAGTTCGAGCATGAACACGCCATCTGTCGGCGTTAGTTCAACAACAACTCCAAACACAAGTTCCAATACAAGTACCTGTGAAAGTGCTGAACCGAGCCTTCCCAGTTCTCCCGATAACAATACAGAGCGAAACGCAACCGTAATCGCTTCTAATACGACTCAAAATCCCCCACAAAATCAAATCAATCAATCCCAAACAGAGGAAGAAACGAACAACGACGAGTCTCTTAACACTTCAATGGGAGTGCTGAGTTTGAACGAAAGTTCTACGGCAACGAACACGTCTCTGAATGTCAGTTTACCGCCGTCAGAGAGTCCAAAATTGAACGCTTCGAGTGGAAGCAATACGTGTCAAAACCAGGAAGAAAATCAAGAAGCTGCAAGCAATAATGATTCTAACAGACTGGATGCTCCTTCGTCTAGTAAGAATTTGCGTTCTAGTGGACCGGAGTCGTTGAATTTCGGTTTAGGCTTGCAAGCGGCATTGTCCCCTTCGCATGGGAAGGATGGGAACTACATGGTGAATAGAGCCCATAGAGAACACCACCACAGAGAACGGGAAAAGAGACACAGCTTGACACCTTCCACGCATTTACAAGGGAATCATAACACGCAAAATAGGTGGGTAACTAATTAAAGTATATATAGATAATTTTCAGAAAGTAAAATTTTACAAGATAATGATTACACTTGAAAATTTAAATAAGCCTTTTTTATCTCCATAATTTTCATTGGCATGTCATGTTGATTGATCCTGGCCGATTTCGGCCATAGCGACTTGGATCTGCGCTTAATTTTGAGAGCTTCGCTGGTGTGCTCTCCAGTGACTGACAAAGCCAATTTTTGCACTCCTCCGATATAGGTGTATTGGATGGCCGCATGTCATAGTAAATCAGCCATTTTATCATATTTTGAAAGAGACACTATGATTATGTTCGTTTATTTCATCATAATTATCTCCCGAGCCCTTTCCCTTAGCCCCAACTATGTTGGGGTCGGCTACCAATATTTAATTGAATGCAGCTGAGTACCAGTATTTTACAAGGAGCGATTGCCCAGTTACTCGGGCAAAGTAATACCTCTACCCCTTGGTTAGAGTAATTGTCAGACTTACTGGCTTCTGACTACCCGTAACGACCGCCAAAGATGTTCAATGACAGCTGGGACCTACAGTTTAAGTTATGTAAAGGTTCAAAAATATTTTTGGTTATCGTTAACCTATTTTACCGCTTGTCTTCAAACGTAACAGGGTAGTATAATCCTTGAACATAATTACAAAAATTGACTCGTTTTTCAGGCACTCGGCAGAAATCCTAGCAACCAGTTTGCTGGACTCGGGCCCGGCGGAGCGAGGCGAGCGGGCGGAGCGCGGCGAGCGGCGGCGGCGACGCTCGCGCAGCAACGAGCGGCCGCTGCCCGCTGCCTACGTCGCCATCTACCCCTACAAGCCCTGCAAGCCCGACGAGCTCGAGCTCAAAAAAGGAGGTAACCATATCTATATACTGTTACTGCCTTTTTTATCGTCCCACTGCTGGGCACAGGCCTCCTCTCACTGCTGGGCTCGGAGAAGGATTGAGCATTAATCACCACGCTTGCTCAATGCGGGTTGGTGATTTCAGACTTTATAGTCCAGGTTTCCTCAAAATGTTTTCCTTTACTAGTTACTTTTTTATCAGACATTGGTGTCCAATATATACTTAGACATCAATATACTTCATCGTAAATATAAAAAAAAGACATGGCTGATAAATCTGCTCATTTTGACTTCAATAAATGACAACGGTCCGGATTCACTGGTCACTGATACAGTTTTAGTTTCTTTCAGATATTGTTCTCTGAGACCTATGAAACTAAGTTAAAGTTTATCTGCCAGATAAGTTTCTGATAGGCCATCAGTAACTTTTTCAGTAAAGTTAATTTGTCTAAGTCATCAAAAAATTATGCATGTTTTTTCAAATATTGTTTTCAATCTCTGATTTTTGAAACTGTGTTCGGAAACTTAGTGTTTTTATAAAAATGTAGTATGTTACAGTAAAGTAAATAAATGTATGTTGTATAGGTATCTACACGGTGACGGAGCGGTGCCGCGACGGCTGGTACAAGGGCAGCTCGGAGCGGTCGCAGCGGGCCGGCGTGTTCCCCGGCAACTACGTCGCGCCCGCACACCATCTGCGCCCTAAGCATGACAAGGTATTTCTAGTAGAAATTATTTCAATCAAATGTGTACTTAGTTTTTTTCTTCTATGTTAGAAAAAGTATCTGACCGTATCCGAGTCTCATTGCGTCCGTCGACCATAAAATGCGGCATCTTATTGATTTATTTAAATACTTCTTGCACATACAGTACAGGACTTAACGCCCTAGGCGTTCTTTACTTGTCTAACTTTGGGTGGCGGAGAGAACGTATCGATAGGCGCAAACTAATTGAAAAAAAATATTGTATGAAATGTTACGTATATTATAATACACAAATAAATTAATAATGATACATGTGTATAATAATATATAAATTATGAAAACATCATGCTTGGCATCTTGCTAAAATTTTGAAATAAATATACAGAAATAAAAATCATACGTGGACGTATTTCGCCTCTTCTATTTGGTGCTAATCACTCTGTTTACACAATATAAATATAACATGTATGTGGTAAGGCGGCGCCGACGGCTGTGTCGACAGTGTCGGCAGTGGGTGCGGCGGGCGCCAGCAGCGCGGCGGCGGCCCCCGACGCGCCGCCCCGCGCGCGGGACGCCGCGCCCGCCACCTTGTTACTCGGTAAGCAGGGCTCGTTACACTAGAAAACTAGACGTTCTTCTCTAACTAAATTCCGACCACAAGTACGCGCATGACTCCATAAGCATGTGATGCAAAGGAAGTTGTGGCCAAAGAAACAATGGATGGACTTTGCGACAAACGATAAAGCTGCATAGAGTTAATTGGTAGATGACAGTCAAAGAAGTACCTAAGAAAAAATTATACTCCGTAGACCGTAAATCCTCCTCCGTGTAAGAGGAGGCCTGAGCCCTGCAATGGGACGATAAACAAGCTGTAACAGAAACAGACCGTAAAAAAAACTTAAATGAAGGACAGGAAGCACGTAAACAGGGTTATTTACTTGTGAATGGTCGTGTAAAATAACTAATGATTATTATTAATTTTCCAGCTCAACCGCTCACCTACCCTTGGAGTTCGCCAGCACAGTCACAACAAAATACACCCAGATCTGAAAAGGTAACATTAAACGAAATTTAAATAACTTTAATCTTAGACAATTCTTCTCTTAAGGTTATTCTCCATCTGACTACGTATTTAACTTTTAACGAAACTTTTAAAACTATGGCTTAATTTGTTGTATAATTGTTATAAGTGTATTTCTATCATAGATACACGTTTACCAACTGGTTTAACACAAACAACAGCTCTTGTCTCTGTTAATGAAAAGTAAAAAAAGGTATACGAAACCGCATCTTGTCACATTTATAAAAGTTTGAACTGTATATTAAAATTACTCAACAGCCAAAAGAGAAAGCGAAAACGGAAAAGTCTTCAATCTCAACGGGTGTGAGTTTGATGAAACGTTTAGCTGCCATGAAGAAATGCAAGTCGCCGCCGCCGGCCGGCTATAGTATGGACAACCCGGTGTTCGAAGACGGGCCCGGGACATCCCTCATGCTGACCTTGAACACGCAGCAACATCACCCTGTACATGTCAGGTCAGTCACCTTTCATGTGTTATACACGAGCTCGTTAGCAAAGCGCTGGTTTGCGAGAATATCGACGTAATTCAAAATTCTGTCCAATTGAATACTGAATGCCAAACGATCATAAATCTTTGAATTATTGTTTTGATACTGCATTAATTTTAATTCAATCATTTATATTTTCTAGTATGCAAGTTCTCTAAAATAAATGCTGCTCTCTAAAATCAATCTTTTTTAGTTGCGTCGCTATTCTCGCAAACCAGCGAAGGTTGCTGCGTACATATCAATTCTGAAATGGATCGCAACCGTATCGACCTTACAGACGTTCCCAATAATCTATGGTTTCCTTACTAAAGATAAGAATTTGACATAACTTGTATGTGGCTGATGTCAAAACTCTATTTCTATTTCTAATCTTTTTTTTAACTAACGAGTATAAGGGAAAAAAACAGAGTGTAGGTAGTTGACAAATTAAAGGCTAGTTTAAATAATATAACTAGTTTTAGCTAGAAGCTTGAATTGTTTTTACACTGCCTACTGGGTAGCTCGATGGACCCACTATCTTGTGTACTGAATTTCATCTAAATTGGTTTTGGAAACGAAAGTATAGACAAAATTATTATTGGGAATTACTCATTATAATATTACTAAAGATGGATCAACCATATAACATTATTCATTTGTAGTCGTTTAACTTTTGTTTGTGATGTGATGCTGTTTTTTTAGGAATAATTCAAGGGCTTGCAGGCAATCTGATTGAGGTTCCCAGATGTATTTATTTGTAATTTAACAGATAAGTTTTAAGAATTCTTCTACTAATGTGAACTGAAATTGAACTCTGAGACCCTTACGCTCAGAACTCACAGTAGAGTTTTAGAAAAAATGGCCTTATTAAGTTAATAAAAAAAAAAAATATTTATTCAATAACTCTCTCAATCATCTTTACTGAATCGCTCTGACGGTCGATAACATTTTGGTATTTTGAACAATCTATATATCAAGTAAAATCAGTCAATCGAACTCAATTGATTGATTCTTCGATATTTAATTTTGAAGTTTGGTTGATATCATTGGGATTGCTAGTTGATTTTACCAGTAGTATAATTTACATAGGTGTTATATACTAGTTACTGACTACCTGGGGCCTAATCAGAACGTCTGCAGCCTTTAAACGTGGTTCTAACATGTGTGTGCTTAAGTTGTTTGTTCTAACAGCACTTTGTCACTGCATTTTGTGTATCACGTGTGTTTTTTGTTGCCACAAGCCGATATCCTGTTTTTTTTTTTACCTATACTATGACTTAATTATTATTATCACGGTTTATCTTTTTAATTAAAATTGTATTTACTTAAGGCAGTGGTCCGACTACTAACGAGAAAATGGCGGATTATCGGCGACTTTCTTTCTTGAGGAACGCCAGTAAATACGCATAACGTGTAAACTAAAGAGATGTAAATAATAGTTGCTCTCACTTTGTCAGCTCGCTTTTTCGCAAAGATCTGTCAAAATATTATTTTTTGGTCAGAGATGCTCGCTTGTCAGATGCTGGGTATGCACCATACACCAGAACTGAGAAATCGCGGACGACTAATTCTTCGTCTCACTTGAATACTTACGCTTATGCTTTTAATACAGCGATAAATGTATTGAAGATAGATAGTATACCCTCGCTTCCCACTGATCGCCAACTCGTTTATGAGTTCTACTCGATTCTCGTTCATCGTTCGCGGTCTGACCACTGCCCACGGCCGGTTTCAGAGCTACCCTCCATTCTCCCTTTACGAAATGATATAATTGAAGATACGATGTAAACCTCATTTTGAGTCCGCATTCAATCGGTTGATTATCTATTGTGAATATTCAAGTTTACTGTTGAAAGTTGCATAGTTTTCATTTTTATCGATGACTTATGTACTCGTATAATATACGCGGAAAATCGAAACAATTAGTGATCGGCTCGTGGCATACTAACGGTGTGGGTACAGGTCGGGCTCGTGCCCGTCGCAGCTGCTCCGCGCCCTGCCGCCCGCCGCCCGCCCGCACTCCTCGCACAAGGAGCGAGCCGCACCGCCCGCCCTGCACGAACACCACCACCATCTGCACAGGTTGTATGCACACACACACACACATACACCCGCCCGCACTCCTCGCACAAGGAGCGAGCCGCACCGCCCGCCCTGCACGAACACCACCACCATCTGCACAGGTTGTATGCACACACACACACACATACACCTGCCCGCACTCCTCGCACAAGGAGCGAGCCGCACCGCCCGCCCTGCACGAACACCACCACCATCTGCACAGGTTGTATGCACACACACACACACATACACCCGCCCGCACTCCTCGCACAAGGTGGACGTTGTACATTTAGAAACACACATACTACATTACCTATGACACTCAAAACATAACATATTTTACGTTATTTTGCCTTGTTGTACGTGTTTCTTTTGGCATGGTGTTACGTTTCTGTGTTGCTTATTGTCACACTCGCCTCGCTCATTCATCTAAAGACATTTTCACTAAATTACTATTTATTTAATGGTTATCACTAATTGGGCCAAAAGCGGGTTGAAACCTCTTTGAATATAATAAAAGATAATGTGCAGGTATTTTTTAGTTTGAACACTTGAAAGATTTTCGTTTCTGGGGAGAAACTATTTAGAATAACGAATTATTCAATTTATAGAGCCGGCACGGAAAACCCTTGGCAGACCCAACACAGAAAATCGCAGTCGCTAGACGTGACCGCTTCCAGGCGAGACAGACATCATACGCAACCGAACAAAGAGAGGTAATGGCGCCCATGTACTTATTCAGCCGCTCCATGCTGTAATTATTTTATAAAAATAATATTTTTTAGAAATAAATGATTTTCACCATGCATTCACCTGTATGTAAGTTGTACTTTCAGTCACTACTTAGTATATTCCAAAATTACTTTCGTAACTAAGCATTATTTCTCTTTGCTCAAAAACTTTTAATTTACGTTACAGATTCCGCTGTATAGTACCCTATCCGCCTAACTCGGAATACGAGTTGGAACTCAAAGTGGATGACATAGTGATTGTTTCGAAAAAGCGAGGCGATGGCTGGTACAAAGGTACCCTACAAAGGACTGGTCGTACCGGCCTATTTCCCGCTTCATTTGTACAAAGCTGTCCGCCCGAATGACAAAGGCCTACACCTTCGAGGTTCGGAACTCTATTTTAGTACATAAAAGTGATGGGAACAGGTGATTAAAGTAATGGCCCAATATATAGCTCCTATATTCTAAAACACGGCATTATTTTTTTAATTGAGTGCTGAGATCTGTGGGTTAACTTTGTCTATGCGTAAATTATATGTGGTCGTATTACATTGTGAAATATACTTGCTTGTTTTCAGTGATCAAATGTTGAAATAAACAATATTCACCGTAAAACAAAAATGAATTATTAATATTTTTTAACGATTGCGTTTTTTAACTAATATGTAAACATGTATTAGACAAATTAGCTTGCAAATTCACTCAGCACTTGATTTCCTATATACATTACTTATTTATATATATTTTTTGAAGTATCATTTTCAATTTCATGAAGAATTTATGTCTTAGTTTCTTTCAGTCTTACTGGTCTCAAAATTCGGTCACATTTTTTTTTTATTTTAGGCAGCTAAAAGCTATCGAAAATATCGAATCTAGATTTGTATTATAAAGAAACGAAACTAAGGGTACCTCTAAAATTTTTCTTAAGTGGAATGAAATAAATTTTGTTTTAAAGGTAAATACAACTATACGTTGTATAGTATGAATTTTGTTAAGGGTTTTGATACGAATTACTTACATTCAATGTTTAAATTTTCAAAATGTCACAAAATAATAGTTTTTAAACATATTAATGCCCATAAGTATGGCAGTTTTAGAATATTCTTCGTTTTTTTATTATTAATCAACACAGAATTTAAAATTTCACAATTATTATTATAATAGATTTCTTCCTACATATTTATGTCAATAGATAAGACGAACATGTTAAAACGTATGTGTTAATACTCATGAACCGTTTTTACTTTTAGTTAACAATTTTTACATTTTCGGTCTAGACCTAGTATTTCTAAAATCATTGTGACTGAACCTAACTGCCGACTCTTTGTGTAAATATACTTCAATTATTATTTAAAATGTTATTTTTTTTAATCAAACAATGTGGGCCAAATAAAGAGTCCATGATAAAAAAAGTATTTTTGTAGTATTAAAATAAAAATGATGATAATATTAAAGTTGTGTGGCGTGTATATTCTGATCTTAATTTAGATGTATAGCTGTTGTTAGTGAATTGGTGTTTGACAATTAGAGACATAATAAACTTTATGATTAAAGTTATTTTTGATGACAAATGATTTTGTTATTTTTAGTACAAGTTTGATTTATTTTTCGTGCATCGGTTTAATGATTCATATTGTATCATGTTTTTTTTGTTGTTAATTCAATTTCTGTAGTAGAAATGAACTTGCCACTTTTTTACTTTCTCATGTCTCTAGTTATAAAACACTCGTAGCTTTAAACACCCTCGCGTGCATGGAAACTGCATGGAATAGTTTTACAAACATACTTCAACTAGCCATAATAATATTGAAGGAAATATTAAAAATACTAGTACCAGTATACTTGCAAACAAATTCAATATTTTGAGCTTAACACAACTTACCCTTAGTGAACTAAAATAGTGTTATTTTTAAATATAATTTTACAATTAAACTTTAGGATTCAATATACGCTTACTATTTTTTAACAACATTATATTATTTTTGTTTTAGGACACTGCCATATTATCGTTTTCTATATCTTTGATTTTCATTTTGATATTAGTTTTAAGTACTATACATGACTTCAAGGAATAGGGTAGTTACATATTTTAACTAAGAAAATGTTTGATTGAACTATTTATATAGTAAATAGTAATTTATAAAAAATGTTTTACTTTGGGTTTTAAATAAAATTTTGATGAAATTAAGACTGTATGATACCTTAGTTTTTAGTATGTAATGTTGATAGGTATCATCTGGTAATATTATAAGTATATTTAACCATTTTCGGAAAACTTGTTTTTGCTAATAAGTTATAAGATAAATATTTGAAAATGTTCGTTGTTGTACCCATTTTTGTGGTCTGATGTGTGTTAACTTAGTAAGATGAATTTTTACCTGAATTTATATTCGTTCGAGATTTAGCGATGTTTGGTGTTGACAAAGATGTTATATTTATCATCACTACAAGTTTACTGCAACTTAGATAGATAAATTTTATGCAGAAATCTCTCGGAATTGTTTTAGCCTAATTGAATTGTCTAACTAGAATACAAATTACCCATTATTTAAGAAATATTCCAAATTCAAAAAGTTTTCATAGATATTGTAGTAGCTGGATTCCAAATTCAAATAAGCATGGTAGTGTTTTTTTTTAATTATAATTGTAATTTTACCATCAGTCCACGATTGAAATGGTGTATAAAAAAGGTCTTGATTTTTATCTATGGAACAACAGCTCAACTGCCCTCTGGGTGTAGTTTTAGCACTAGTTAATATAGGAACAATTGTACATTCGATGTCTTCTATCTATTTGTATAAAGAGAAGTGCATGAAACAGGTATATTAGCCCTTTAGTTTAGGTAAACTCGTTTGTTTGATATTTTAATACGATATAGGAGATCGCACTGTTGATTTGTAGCGAATTGTTTTGTAGATTTGTATTACGACACGATATGAACATTTTCGAAAATAGTTTTACTTCTGAACTCTTTTTTAAATGACTTTCTCGAACATTCTTTTTGAAATGTTTATTGAAAACTGAATTATAATTTAACATATACTCAGTTGTAAGCATATCTTCATGGTGTCGTAATATAAATTCTAAATTAAGGAGTGTAAATACACTATTCCTAAATAGTGAACATTGATTGTTCACGAAACTTGTTGTGAACTGATTTAAAACGTATTTATTTTATTTGATAATGTGTACTTTTAGTTGTAGTACCTTTTACAACGAAATTTGTTCAATGCTCTTCTCTGAAAGTGGGACACAAATGTTGATGCTCTAGGAAAAATATATTTTATTGAAGTGGCAGCAACATTCGATCAATTTATTGAAAATTTTAAGTAATTATTTTTTTTACTGCCGATGTCTTTCCTTGGTATTTTTATTGTAATATCAACTACTAAATAGTGAACGAACATACCTTATTGGTTTGACAGTTGAGTTTATGCGACGTACCCACCAAGTGACTATTTGATCAAAGTGGAGCAATTTGTGTCCATATTGTTTTGTATTGTGCGCTTCTATTGTAAATTTTAAGTGAATCATATCGAAGTTATAATTAGGTGATTTCGAAAAGAATTAAAATTTCTTCTTAACAAGTATTGTTTTATTTTTTAGTCAAGCAAAGCGTCCGTGAACCTTAGTTTTTCAAAGAACAAAAACAAATACTGCATGTTAGCTTGCCCGCAATACTCACGATAATTCGCTTATTTATTTGTTACAAAAGGCGTAGGCCATAGGCTGACACAAAAAAACAACAGAAATTATTTATTTAACATTTTTTGTCACCCGCGAACATAACCGAAGAACTTAACTTGAATTGCAGACTTAAAAAAAAAAAACAAGTTTATTTCTAACTACGTGAACTACTAGAACACACTTTTAGATTCATGAATAAAAATTATAGTTCATCCTTCACCAACTTTAAGATCTCGTCCTCATCTTGGCCCCACTCGTCAGGGTTTGACGTCATCTTGCTGATAGCTTCCATGCGCCGCTCCATCGTCACTTGCTGCAAAACATGTTCCATCTTTATGTGCATACAGTCGTTGAACACCGACGCGTACTCGCAAACCTCAAAGATTTCCTCCACTGCTTTCGTACACTCCCCTATGGCAATCGTCAATCTATCCAACACCTCACTATCTGCACCATACACGGCTTTGTTAGCCTCCAACAAATGCTCCTTACTTATCTTATTATTCTTTATAATCGAATTCCTTTTCAAAATACACGCAACAAAACATTTTCCCTGTAATGATGACTGGGGAATCCTCTTCAAAAAGTGTTCGACGTCCGCCATTGACGCTTTGACTTGGCGCGCGCATTCAGTCAAGTTTTTCCGAAAAGGTTCTACATCCTCCGTCATTTTGTTATATCTTTCCATCTGTTCTTCTTTAGTTAACGGCGTGAAGGAGATAGTCATATAAAACGCGAATGAAAACAGTAAAAATAATACACTGGCAAATAAGTTTGTTGAAGAATTATTCATTTTAGCTCGCGCCTTCTCTCGCGTGCGTCTTGTTTTAATCTTCATTTTATTGTAGCGCATTTTTATTAATTGGTTGTTAGCGCCACGTAAGTAATTTGTGTTATATTGACCTAACTGTTCTGATGCAGTTGGAATTTTATACTTTTTTAAACTTTTATGTAGGAATAATGTTTTTTTTTTTACTTCTTTCACCAGTCTTTTGCTACATATAGCAAGGTGATTTCAAGCGTTCTGGCAGAACTAGCATCCTCTATAAGAACCTAGGTATATACCTCTATAAGTAGGTACCTAGTAGAGTCCCGAAATGCTTGACATGCCGCTGAAAGCTGGGACATTTGGTAATGCAAATTAACCTGTACAGGTACAGATAACCGATTCAGTAGGTAAGTTGAGTAAGTACCAAGATAAGATATCAATCAAATTTTAAGCATAACCGAAAGATGCAACTGGTATAAACAGGGGCCCGATTCTCCTGAGTTCATAATGTCAAAGTCGAATAGAAATCGAATCGCAATATGATCGCAATAGCAGTTTTAACCATATCGGGCATTTTGCTACTAATAAAAGACCAGTCGTATTCGATTGACATTTGATTGGTGTGCGATTGGTCTGCTATTTTGGTGATTTTGGTCTATACGGTAGTTTGCTGTAAAATCATTTTGCAGTCGTAAATCATTTGCAGACAAAATGATTCATTATTGAATGACAGAAAAGAATAAAAACGTTTATTTCAAAGAAAAAATTGCGGATCTCAGTCGAATCGAGTCGAACGTGAATCGTATGTCGCATAAGTAAAATTAGGAGAATCGGGCCCCTGAAGAATGACGTGTCCTAACAGAATCGCGTAATCTGAAGGCAGTTTACGATTAGGAGACGTAACCACACGTAGGTATGCGATAACCGATAGCTTTGGGTTTATTGTTTTGTACAATAAAGAAACCGACTCTGACTTAACGAGGCCACGCTACCACTTTTTATGTTTTTTTTTTACGATTCTGCAATTTACTCCTCCGAGTTTTGCTTGTGAATCGGCTTAGTCAATAATGCAATGCTTGAGAATGGAACTCACGACCCCGCAATAGATGCGATTTTGTACCTACTTGAACATACCCGTAAAATTAAATCTATACTAATATTATAAAGCTGAAGAGTTTGTTTGTTTGTTTGAACGCGCTAATCTCTGGAACTACTGGTCCGATTTGAAAATTTCTTTCAGTGGTAGATAGCCCATTTATTGAGGAAGGCTATAGGCTACTTTTTATCCCGGTACGGGAAGTAGTTCCCACGGGATGCGGGTGGAACCGCTCGCAGAAGCTAGTATAGGATATAGACGAAATAATATAAATTCACCTATAGGTACCAAATATCATCCAAATACGTTAAGCTATTTTGTGTCAAAGCATAACAAACAAACTCATATTCGCATTTGTAATAAATAAGCAATATGAGTACCTAGGAATTTACCCGACATACGCAGTGCAATGTTTTGTGTGGGATATCCGCCGGTGTTATTGTATAGCTAGGTCTAGGTATCTAGTCATCTTCCTGCCACCATTCCCGAGACACTACGTCGGCGAGGTACTTATAGTTGGTACCCATCCATATGTCTTCTTATTTCCTTAATGGCCTAGTAAAGTTTACCAGACAAAAATAGTATAAGGGAAGTTTCATTTAATCAGTTCTCACCTTCTATAGTTTGTAATAAGATACCCTATGCCTCTAGCATCGAATCGTCTTCCATTAATCTATCGACTAATATTATAAAGCTGAATAGTTTGTATGAGCGCCAATCTCGGGAACTATAAGATATATTTGCTTTACACCTAGAATATTAGAGCTATCCTTATTAAGGTAAGGTGGAGACCACGCCTCGGCAAACGTAGTGTAGGACGTCCTCAGGCACGGTGGAGTGATGACTTGCGCAAGACGGCTGGCAGGAGCTGGATGCGAGAAGCCGAAAATAGATCTCAATGGCGTGCTTTTGGAGAGGCCTATGGCTGGAGAGGCTAATGATGATGTTTAAGGTATTCTTATCCGAGTGCGCGAGTAGTTTGCATGAATAAAAATGATAAGACCATTCAGCTCGTATAGGTTTTCGAAGGCGTGCTTCATTCGAAGACTTACTTACGAACTTTTTAATCTGGAACTGGTATTTAACACATATAATGTTCAAGTATACGGTAAGCGTCCAACCGACTACTAACAGCGCCTGGCGGTTGGCATAGCGTGAAAAACAATTGTTGGCGCCGACACAAAAAACCTAGAATGCAAATCGATTTTACTAGCGTTTAAATTACCCTACTTTTAAACGTATGTTCGCATAATAACCGTTCTTGTGTTGTAATCTTAGATGTGCAGTGAATACTATCTACTCATATTATATTATAAATGCGAAGTAATGTATGGATGTCACTCTTTCACGCTGAAACTACTGGATGGATTTTGAATAAACTTTCATAACAGGCTAAGTACCAACTTTCTATCCGACTACGGGGAACCTTCCGAAAGAATGTGAAACCGCTGGGGGAAGCGAGTATCTATCAATTAATGATTAGTCTTGTTAAAATTGGTCTGTTTTTTACTGGGAGAATAATTAAACTCTGCATTTGAAATTGTAATTTTACTCTAAGTCCTATCAATAGAGGTTTTCTAAGGTCCTATCTACAGATGCCTAAGTATCAGTAACTGCATACGAAATCAAATAGGGCTACGAGAGTACATCGGCGAGCCTGACTTTGTGTCAGTGCCAACAACATTAGCATTTAGACGGGTTCCCTACAAATTGATGATTTGTGATTATTCTGTCTAGGGGAGACAGGCTGCTGCTTTTTGCAGGCGAAATTGGGAAATCTTCATAGGTACTTAAATTTTCATGTTCATGAAAAAAAAGTTTTGATTGAGGTTGACCTTATAGGAGCACTGTCCTGTGGACGAAATAACATAGGTACCTAAGTACTAACAGGCTATCTGTAGGTATTGATCGACAGTAGTTTTTTGAAAGTTTTTGGTGAATGTTCATAAGTACCACAGAATGATCTCAGGAGGAGCTACAAGTAGTAAGTACTTAGGTACTTTCTATTATTATTATTAACTAGGTACGTCTAACTAGTGAAAGGAAGTAAAAATCTTATGAAAGAAGTTAGGTAGTCGTTCTGAGGCAATGCCTGATGCCCGGTAGACTTGAGATACTGTGTTTTTTCTTAACAAAACTACGACCATTGCATTGTAACAGACACTTTGTAGTGCTTACATATTTTTATGTTTTCTTCTTATAATTATTTATGAACCTCCTGTTCATAAAATTTGAATCTTGAAATAGCAAATGTAAGTATTTTAATGAGAATTCGGGTATCTACGTAGGTATTAGCAGCCGAGAGCATTGAACCCAATTGAACCGCTTGAGAGGCTACACGGTACACAGAGAATCATTTATTACCTTTTTTGCCGTAATCCTAAAAAAACGTAGCTGTTTTATTAAGATAGGTACACGATCTCCATGAATACAATTGAATTTGAATGCTTGTTTATAAAAACCGGAGTCTTTGTATGACTCATAGTTTTTTTCTGATGCTTTAATCCGCATGAACAACATTTGTAGTCGGGAAGGACACAAAAAATACTACTTGAAGGAACTTCGGATTGCAGCGTCTTGGCTAATACCTAAGTAAAATGTTCAATAGTATGACAAGGTCGGCAGACACGCATGCTAAGTAGTAGCTAACTTGCGGATTTTGCTAAGTCGTTCAATATTTATGAGAATGCCTGTCGGTCTAGAAACGAGAAGACATACCTAAATTGCCGAAATGTTAAGACATCAATAAGGTGTTTTGAATTTGGATTTATTTTTGTTCTTGAATAATAGTTTTTATTTAAGATCACGAGCAAACTGCTGGCTTAGCTGAAGCTGAAAATAATTAGATGATAAGTATGTACAGGCAGGTTATCAAGGAATACTTACCAACAAAAAATAGAGCATAATTTCGAAACGTGACCATTTAAAACGGTGGGTTGTGTCAAGTACCTACTGGAATATCAGACGGCTCGACTCGTATACCGCCTACAATACCTATATCTGTTTCATTTCAACCACATCGGTGATAGTTGTTACACTTCAAACTAACGATTTCTCTTTACCAATTCCTGGAATAAAGTAGAAAGAGAATCGAGTAGGTAGACCAGGCAAGCATATTCATTCTAATAAAAAACAAAACTCATATCGAAGTCTTTTTATTACATTAATCTTAATTACAAACAAAATATTGGGTATCACAATTTTGGCGTTCTTGTCGCACTCGATTTAGATAGGTAATCATATATGCGTGAAATATTTGTTATTTCTTACATAACGTATTAAATTCGTCTCGTGACGTTATCTTTTTTCCACAATGCCGAACAATCTCAAAAATATTTACCCTACCAATGATTTCTACAATTTCAGTCATATAATCATAAATACATTTAGGTAGGTTGACTACGTGTCTACTTTAAATACCAGAGCTTATATACACATAAATAAATATGGTATGTACACAATCGTTCCACTAACATTTACCTACGTTATACATAGTAGTTTTTTACGAAATAACAAAAAGGGATTGGTCGGTTTTAAGTACAAACACCAACTTACAGGTTCCTAAAGTACAGAATATCAGACTATGGATACTAAAAAATATGACAAACTTAAACAGATTATATGCGAGTATTAAAACAGTTCAATAAGAAGGGAGAGAGAGACCATTGGGCGTCTAAATTACAATGGTGGCTTATTTCTAAACGTTAATTGATGGTAACAAGGTAAATTTTATTTTAATAAGATACAAGTATTCGGATTATACTTATGCTTAAATTATAAGTACTTATTTGGCTAGACAAAATCCAGAAACTAACCTGGGTCTATCGGTTGAAATTGAAACTGGGTGAGTATTTTTAATGAATTTCTACGAATGAGTTATGTTAAAACCTTAAGGTAAGTAGATTCGTAGAGCAGCTATAGGTAGGTACGATAATACGATTACCATTCGCGTAAAATTAGATGAAAGATCACTGATACCAAGATCGGTGCAGAACAAGATTTTCTATGAAATTGATATAAATAACATGACTGGTTGGAAAGCCAATAAAATAAACAAAGCAGTGTGTCGTGAACACAAAGGACAATACATGTATCTTTGATCTAATATACAAACAAAGAGCTAGCGTGAATATCGTTTTTTTTTATAAAGTAAATTATCAGAAAAGGCTTCGAACTATTTACTCTTGCTAGGTAGGTATTTGAAGAACTTATCGCGTCAATAAGAAAGTTCTACATACATAGGTATGTTGATATCCATACTGTCATGGGTACTTCGTTTGCTTCGTAATGATCGAAAAGTACTTAATATTATAAAAATTGTAAAATTATAATTTTACTTAAGTACTTTTCGCGTATAACTTGGATAATTATGAAAAATTTAAAGTTATGAAAAGTTAAAATAAACGCGTACAAGGCCAAAATAGGAAATAGGTGTTATAAATTCTTAGGAAATGTTTTTGAAATACTAAATTACAAGCAAGACGTAAGTATGTCTTTTTGCTGCACCATTCACTTCCTGGCTTGGATTCGAGACAAAATATCACTGTTTCTTTGAAACAGAATATTTGTGATATACATACAATAGAATTATATTGAAGTTTAGTATCGACATCGCCAGGCAAAATATTCTTGTTGACATTTTCTCGGAAACACGTCAAAGTTACAGACTTTGTATAATGTTTAATACATAGGTGTATGGTACCTATAATGCCCGCTTGCTTTGTCTTAGGTACGGATCATTAATATTATACTTTAATCAAATTACAATCGTTTCTATTTTCAGACTGAAAATCCAGACAAAATATATTTTGTGCTTAACTGTAACTGAACTGACAACGTAAGCTTTTCCTTCCATATTTTAATGTGGCGTACCTTCCAATGTTCTAAGGTTAATCAGGAGTTCAGTGGAACCCATACGTACTAGACCAATCCACAGCAATGAGGGTTTTTGAAATTTTTTCTGCCACCGGGTGGCGCCACGTATGCGTCTGGTCCAAACAGCTGTCAAATAGTATGGAATTGTAGGTGCCGAACTTATTGTTTATTGAAATTCTGTTATATTGGAAGTGTTATTGATTTTATTATGGACTACGGTCAGAATAAGGTTTCCGAACTAAAAATTGAGCTAAGAGAGAGGGTGCAAAAGTCACTGGTACTAAGGAAAAGCTTGTTGAAAAATTTGTTAACACAATATGATTTAGTTTTTTTTATTTACTCAACCGCAATAGTAAAACAATAATGCAATGCTTTAATTATAAAATAAAAAAAACACTAAAATCGTTCACTATTCATAGTAAAGATAAGCACTTTGACAGTTATTAGACCTGACGACTCGGTGCTGCCACCTCGTGGATTGCCATTTTAGAAAACCCTCATTCACCCATTATCGTCGTCACAGCCTAAAAACGTATTAGGATAATATTTTCAAGCTTCTGAAATGCCTTACCCATTAGGTATAACAGCCGTATTAGGCACATTGTTACATTGAATTGATTAGTACTATTATGAAACGACTAACATTAAGTACAATGTCTTAATTTTATAATGTAAACTCACAAAATCAGTTCCCAATCCCTCACATTTGAATATTAAGCTCATTAATTTTATCGTTTTTTTAATTGCTTACTTCCGATACATTTAGAAAAATTCCACAGGGGTTTTCGTTACTTTCCTATATTTCTATGAAAAATTAAGATAATCAGTAGTTACCAATTTTTTCCTTAAGTCACACACAGTTTGGCACATTTTAATTGATTCAAAATAATTTATTTTCCTCAACCCTAGCCGATTTTACGGGGTCATTCTTTGAATAATGACTTTTTACAATAAGTATAGGATCAGAAAGAGTAATTCAGTGGTTTCTTACTGAAAGGAAATTATATCCCTTGTAAATGGACGAAACAGAATAAAGATAGCAGAATAAGTACGTCAAACTGTTCATGAGAAAGTAAATTGCTTTGATATATCCGGTAAAATAAATGTGGGAACTAGGCACAAACTTCCGACCTCAATGAGACATAGAATTTGACAAAGAATGGAAAATGTTTGATTCATTATTTGCTTTTGACCTACAGACTATTGACAATTTGATCCGCGTTTTCCTCGTTATCGAGATTTTAGTTTAGCTATTCATTTCTAAATAAGATCAGTTGACTAGGCTATGTTAACACTACCCATACCAAACCCTAGAATACGCTATCAAGAATGACAGTAAATCCTACTGTACATCAAAACCAGAAACATTTTGAATTGCTTTGGAGATTTACCGCTTCAAAGTAGATGCTTCGTGTATCGGAACTAAACAATCGTGCAAGGTGAACAACCTCGCAAAATATTCTTTCCTTCAGCAACGTTAGTCCCGACACAATCGCGTCTCATTTGCAAAACAAAATAACGCGGCTTCTAACACCAGACAATAACATGGTGTAACCTAGATGAGTCACGACGAACACTGGAGGTACCACTTGTTTTTATCAAGCTCCGCCGCCGAGACACTTTCGAGCGTTTGCAAAAAGCCCGACTTTCACTTTCGCATCCCATTGCAAAACAAACATAACCTCGTTTTGACGTGGTTCGTCAAAATTAGGAAGATAACTCAGACCATTTAGCGGTTAAATAATCTTGGATCTGTTTAGCTCTCCTCAGTTTCCACCAGGACCGGCAGGCTGGTGTGCACGCAGTGAGGCGAGGCTCGCGACGTGAACGCTGACATCCAAGACTCCATGTCGCGCTCGGAGCAAACAAATTTCGCGGAGATTGTGTTGTCGTACCCTTTCTGCCGTACAATAAAACCGCTGTTTGATTCTGCTTGTTCGACAGCCGTATTCCGTAAGTTTACCACTCCGATCGGCTTCGCTACCCTCTTTCGCGGATAGATCACCGCAAAATGCTCCAGTGAGGTTCTGTACACGACGACTCTCACGTCCTGCCGCATCCCTCCGGGTCCCAAAAGCACCAAGAATCCAGATTTTACTTCACTTTCGCTACTTTTTTTACTGAAACTTTTACCGAAATTTTCACCACGACATGCATTCGACATAATATCTGCAGGCATTTTGCTATTTTGATAACAAACGCTGTTCACATAACAATGTGCAATGTTATTGTTGGCGGGCGCGCCGACCGAGCGGAAAGCAGCCTCCCCTACCGCGTGCACAATATTACTGAAGAGTCATTTTCCAAGCGGGGTCTATTTATAACCTCTGGGGCCCGATGTGGTTCGGGTGTTGTCGGTTGTGATCGTTACTTTGCATTCACTTTGGAGGCAGTGGAGGCTCGACAGACAGTAATAAACCTACAAAATGTAGCTGTCTGTCTGGCGTGAATAAACGGCTATTTGATGATGACTTTTTTATATGGCAGGGTTACTGGATAGGTCGAATGTTATCGGTCTCGGACGAGATGTGAACGTGAACCTTCGTGACTGCATTGTTCTGTGCATAACTAGATAGATATACGTTTTATCCACGTCGTTGGTAATAGTCTTAATAGCCGTTTTGCAATGGGTTTTTACTAAAACGGCAACGAGTTTTTTCGTTAAAATGCAATAATCTGCATTTTTAGGTACCTCATACCATATCGGTTAGCGCGATGTATTTCCTGCTTCTATTCCTCCCTGTTAGCTTTCAAGCAATCCATTTATGAACCAGCTAACAAAAAACTGTTCACTCAAGATGTCACAACGATAACATTAAATAAGTAATCAACTAGTTTGTTCATTGTAACTATTGTAAGCGTACCGCCTTGAGTTCGACGAGCCTTAGGTAAAGGGCAGACAGCCTTGCACACCGTCTGGCTAACTTCATTGTTTATATGAACTGATCTTTGAAAACACAAAGGAAAAGTTCATGTCAATGACATTCAAAGTCTAAAGAAATCCAGTGATTTGATTACGGACCGCCTAAAGATCAATGATTTCGGCGGCTAAGGATTTCGTAAAGTCGAAATGTAACGATCGAAGTATGAATAAAAAAATCGGTAAAAAAACTTTTAAGGTAAACGGTTTTATCTTATGTGCACTGAAAACTAGAAAATAAAAAAAACTGTTACTTACCTATAAACCTACATAGGTGGTCCCGGTCATATTAGACTAAAATAAAAACGTGGGGCCCATTACCTAACTATTGCTATAATACTTTCTTCTAGAGGTATAATAGGTGTGGATTGCATCGTCTTACTATAATCGTAACTGGACATTTTGACAATCAATAATCAGCCGTAGCGGCTTCACCAGCGAACGCCGAGCTCACGATCTACCAAAGTATAAAGATATGCTTTGCCATAGGTAGGATTTCAGAGGGCTCCCACGTTTTTATTTTAGTCTAATATGACCGGGACCACCTATGTAGGTTTATAGGTAAGTAACAGTTTTTTTTATTTTCTAGTTTTCAGTGCACATAAGATAAAACCGTTTAACTTAAAAGTTTTTTTACCGATTTTTTATTTTCTAGTTTTTAGTATTTAATGAAAATGCCTACCGAATATTCCTCATTCTATATATGGGTCAGCAGCGGTGAGGGAGTGCCAGACTCTTACTGACTAAAAACCGTTGTGTTTCGTCGTAGGCCTTTTATGTACCAGGACAATCCCGCAGCCCAGGCAGGCCTTGGCCCTGTTGGGCCCCGCTGGGGTTGCTGACAGTATTCTACTTGAGTAGCCCTTTCATTTGATACCCATATCACAAAATACATAGGTACAGAAGTCAATCTACATATAAAGCGCGTTCGAGTCACGCAGACATAGGTGTCTATGTGTGCGTGTTCACAGACGCGCTGTCTCAAAACAACTCAAAACAGTGCGAGCGGGGCTGCCGTTTTCTTGAGATACGCGCGTCACACACAAGGTAGATAAATGTGCACGCGTTTTGATACCTACCTAACTGTAATTTGACTGTAATATTTTTAATTTTAATAACAAAAGAAAAAGTAATAATGGAGTAACAAAAAAAGTCGTATTATATGTAATTGTTCAGTGGACGGTTGTTTTAATACAACAATAAACAGTGAACTGTCGTTTTTTAGCCTGCCGTATTACCTATAGTATGGACCTACTTATTTTCTCATATTTCGATGGTTCTTTTAATAAACGCAGTAGGTAGGTACAGTTAGGTGGGTAGGTAAGCGCCCTCGCGGCCTCTGGCCCAATGCCGTAATAAGTTTTACTAGTGTCGGCCCAGGCGAACCGCCCAACCTACCCTCAAAGATTATTACTAAGTAGTAGGAGTTGATAATTCATGGCGAGAGTATGTTGTAAGGTAGACGAAATAAAACTCGCAAATCAAGGTTTCTGTAGGTAGAAGCAAGCTTAGATCAGGGACTGTACCAACCCATTACATACAAAAATATTTTTTCGCAAGTAAAGAGTAATAAGTAAGTACCTATAAGTATATGTATGAATAACAAAATTATAAATTGCGGTTTCTGAAAAAGTTCGGTATCTCGTTCAAACGAATTTCCGTTGAAAGTGTTTATTAACCTCATGTATGCCACATTAAATATTTTATTATTATTGGTTTATATTTCATTTTTCCTGTTTTATTCTCAACAATAAATCAAATAATTAGATACGAGTACCACTACCACGTTAGTTTTATGCGCATAAAAAGTTGACGACCCTAGCGCGACCGCCGAGTTTAGGCATGAAAAGTGAAGTACATACATGAGATTGACTTCTGTACCTATGTATTTTGTGCCCATATTGAGGGGGTTGAGGAAAAAATATGTAATCCGCCATTTTGTACCGGCGGCCATCTTGGATTTACAATGTTATTGATATTAGTATATTGTATTGTCATCGGAATTAAAGGTGTGTACCAAATTTCAGATCAATCTGACAACAGCAAGGTACTTAAATTTGAATTACTAAATTTGACCCAAGAATAAATAATAAATAAAACAAACAGGGTAAGCTAAATAAAACCGTTTAATAAAAATGACATCCACGCCCTAACTAAATAACATTTTTGTTTGTCCCAATAATCCCTATTTTTATGACCTCGTCAATAAATGAGATGGTTTACTTATTTTAGCCTATTTTTACGAGGAACTCAATAAAAATCTCTGTTGAACCTGAACCTTCTTCGATAAATGGGCCACCTGAAATTGAAATAATTTTCCAAATAGAACCTGTAGTTACTAAGATTCAGCGTTATATTAATCACAGGTGATATTATTAATATTAAGTAGTTACTAATCTCACGAGCCCTTTTCCCAACTATGTTGGGGTCGGCTTCCAGTCTAACCGTATGCAACTGAGTACCTGTGTTTTACAAGAGGCGACTGCCTATCTGACCTCCTCAGCCCAGTTACCCGGGCAACCCGATACCTACTTTAAGTAAGACTAATTATTGAGTAGTTAGTAAAGTATTTAATAGAAATGACGCGTTTGATAGTCTAGTCGTTAACCTTCACGGAATCCGTTAACGGCCAACTGATATGAAGTTTTTGCACTTATTTTGCAAATGACTGTAGAATTAAAACTAGAGGAAAGATCTTATAAACAAGACAGGTGTAGCGTAGCACATTAATTGCCCCCACTGGGGAATATATTACGTAAAACTTGTTATGTACGTTTAACCGACTTTCTGCTATAAATAGATTGTAAGGTATTACAATTATTCTAAGTGATATGTTAGGCTAGAAATTACTGTAAACAGTCATTTGGCCAGTCTACATATCTTTATGTTTAGTAGGTAGGTAGGTAGTTACTTTTTCTAAGGCCAGTACCTTCTGATAATTCTACCTACCAGACTTCTTTTCACGCCCAATGCTCTTGCCAAGTTTACCAGCTAAGATAAACCATGGCAACCACCCTTCAATTGTCTCTTTTAAGCATATTATTATGCAAAATAAATAAAATATGCATGTTCATATGCATGAGGGCAGGACTACATCCTCCATCTAAACTTAGATTTATTTTCTCACTGAATTAACGCTTAATATTTTTCCTAACATTTAATTTAATATTAGGTAAGTCCAGCCACAGATTATATAATAGTTACTACGTAACAGATAAATCACTCCATACAAAAAAGTCCATACCTACTGTTATAAGCACCTACAAGTTCCCAAACTACCTACAAATTCATAGCTGCGTTAGAAAATGAACCTTAAAAGCTCCAGCGCTCGATTGTTATTTCAATGCGATAGCGCACAGTTCAGTGACCGCGACCGTGCCGACAGCGAGCGTAGGGTTGCCTCTTACAATTAAATAGGGAAACAAAGTTACGCTTATTTGTAACTAACTTCCCAAATCAATGGAGGTGCCCAACTACTTTTCGAGCACAGAACAGGCAAGTATTCTATACTTACCTATTACCCCTGGCACAACACCGCTGACCGCTGATACATACCTACTTACCTACCCAAAATTGGTTTCTGCGCAGCGATATATGCAATGTTCCAAGCCACCATTTAGTTGGACGAGAACTATACCTACTTATACTCGAAATGTTTTTAGCTACAAAACTCGGTAATCATTGCATGTATAACTAAGTATAAGGTATCTATAATTTAAGTATCTAAAGTAAGTCGCTTATTTTTAAAATGACAAAGAAGATAAGTATTTTTACTTTAAAAAATAGAAACTATTTCTAAAAAAAAATATTTCTAAATGCCTATACATATATAATAGGAAACCTTTATATTTTCTTACAATAGTCACATATACACCTACACAAATCAAAATAGTTCTTCAGTTTATTAGATAATTTTAAAAACCAAATAAAAAATAAACAATAACTGACTTGTTTACATCTCTAGGTAAACGGAAAAACGAAAGCTTTATATTTTTTATTTTACTTGATCTGCAACCAAGCACAACACATAACTGGCCAGAGGTCGTCATGTTCACAAATAAAAATAATAAACATAAAACGTCACGAGCGGCTGTCGAAACCCCTGTGCCGCGTGGGGCTACCGGTAACCCAGCGAGCGGTAGGCATTTATCGCGCGCAAGTACGTCGAGTGACAGAGGCCTGGTCCAGCTTCTGCTCGTGGCTTTGTATAGTAGGACTTATCTCGCCATCACTAATTTCGAGATAGGTAAAAAGCTATCTAACACTGAAAGACTTATTTTGGGTTGGACCAAGTACCTACTTCCTTCCTAAGATCATTTGCCATTTCAACAAAACGGCAAATTCTTGAGCTGTATAATATTATTACAGCCACGGTCAGAAACTAGGGTAACAATTTCAAAATCAGGATTGGATTTCTTTGGTCTCCAAATAAAGAAACTGGTACAGTTTGTGTCAATCCACGGCAAAGAGCTTGCTATCTATACTAATATAATTTATAATAAAAATGTTTTTTTTTCTCTCAAACAAACAAACAAAAAAATGTACTTGGTTTTGAATGATCTCTCTATCAACTCTATCTATAAAAAAAAAACGCACGAAAATCGGTTGCGTAGTTATGAAGATTTAAGCCTACAACGGGACAGAAAAAGCGACATTGTTTCATACTACGAACTGTTTGACTTGACGCTAAAACGTCTATAATAAAAATGGCAGTAAAGAACTATGCCAAGCTATTTGGCAGCAACCATTGTAACCATTGTAAGGACCACCAGCACATTACTCCATTTAGTACCCACCGACCTATTTGGATAAATAAAAAAATCTGGATCTGTCTTACCTTAAAACCGTAGTCTACCGTAGTTACCTCACGTAGCTCGAAATGCAAGTGTTCACAATTTGGTACTTACAATTAAAAATATACCTAGTTACATATACACAGTTACAATATATCATCATCATAGTGTGATTAGAAGGTTACCTGCACAAGTATTTTGTACGAAGCAATTGCTTATTTGACTTCCTCGACCCAAAGCCTGGTGTTCTTAATAGCATGTTAGGTATTTCAGACTACCTCTTCTTCTCTCTATAATACTCCAGACCTTCAAAGGACTGAGCTTGACGTCAAACCATCACGTGACACTGGGCACGTGGGGTCTCGTGACGTCAGTAAAGCTGTCTAAACAACGCGTCCGCGAATAAATAAATAACAAATCCAGATTGTCACATTAATAGGACTGTGAAGGAATAGAAAGGAGAAAATAGTAACGTACGAAGGTAAGTACCTAAAGAAATTTCACGCAACGGGCGGTTCCGTTTATTGGTTTCGTCGCAGCCCTAAGTACCATACTGATCTAAATCATATTTATTTATGTCAAAGGAATATTTTAAACCGCGTGGGTGAAAATACTGAACACTAGAACGATTCACACAAAAATACCAAAAGTACCTAACTTTACGTTGCCTTCAATCATTAGCACCTATATTACGGTGTGGATAGACCATTCAGTACCCAAAGGCGAAAATGTTACTAAATGTGCATAGTTTTTTCAAAAAAAGTTTTTATACAAAAGAAAAGTGCACTTGCCAGACAATAAAATCCCAACTACTAAAGTATACCCTTTCAGACAGAAAATAATTGACAAATTGGATGGTAAATGATAGAGATATGCGAATGGAGATATGCAAAACGAACATATAAAAAATATAAATATTATTATAAACATAAAAGTGCATGTGGTATTTGACCCGTGTCACATGTTAAAAAATATTCGTAACTGTTTAGGTGATATAAAAGTATTAACAGATGGTAACGGTGATGAAATCGATTGGAAATATATTGAAAAGTTAGCTGATTTACAAGAAAGGGAAGGATTAAGGCTAGGTAATAGTCAAATCTAAGGAGACGCAATACAGAATACAGAAAAAATATAATGAAAGTATTCATAGCTGCGCAAACATTAAGCAGTAGTGTGGCAGATGCCATTGAATTTTGTGATCAAAAATTAAACCTCCCTGATTTCAAAGGGTCAGGTCCCACGGTAAAATTTATTCGAAGTGTTGATCGGATTTTCGATTTTCTTAATGTTAGAAATCCCTTAGGTAAAGGTTTTAAAAGCCCTATTAGGACTTCTAATGAAAACAGGTGGAGGAAAAATATTATGAAGCAAATTAATTATATAAGCGAAATTAAACTGCATGCACCAATAGCACATTCAAGACGTAAAGCGGGTTTCCTAGGCTTTTATAACTCTGTGCTTTCTGTTATAGATATTTACGAAAAGTATGTAAAATCAAACGGACATTTAAAAAATCTGTTAACTTATAAAATGAGGCAAGATCACTTGGAATTATTTTTTTGTGCCATTAGGAGTAAGGGTGGGTGGTGTCCGAATCCGACAGCAGCACAGTTTGTCAGTGCGTATAAACAGCTCATGATTCATCATGAAATTAAAAATTATGATTGCAATGTCAAAGCAAATGATGAAAAAAGTTTTCCGGTAGTTCTTACAGCAAAAGTTATGAAAGAGTTGCTACCAAAATCAAATACTTTGTTTCCAGAACTACGCCTTCATTTTTTGGAAACAATGATGTTTGAAACTGTAAATAGTCATTTTGATGTATTAATTAAACAAATTATAATTAAGTATATCGATGTTAGATTTTTTGCAGCTACGAAAAATTACTCTTTGTCAATTTCAGGTGAAAGTACAAGAAATTTCTTGACACGTCAAATAATTTGGACACGTCAATAATAAAAATTGCATTTAATTTATAAAAAGTGTTTTATTTTACCTTTTTGGTTTGATTAATTCACTATTCTATGGTATGGCAAGAGTGAAATTGTAACAAATATTCATCCAAACTATCGCAGTATAAAATCAGTCTGATTAAGAAATAATGCATGTTTTTTAACAGACTTCAAAAAAAGGAGGTTGCCAATTCTGCCCTATCTAATATAACTAGAATTGCATAGTTTTTACATGTACCTACGTATATGTTGGTCTATACCAGCGTCTTAACATGTGTGTAAATATATATATGTATGTAAAAAATTCTATGTATGCAAATCAATCAATCAACAACATGAGATGTGGGATTGACCTACAAAATGCAAAAAAAGTAAGATAATTTGAATTTCGCGGGCACAGTCGGCGCTCCCACCTTAATATAATATGGTAAGTAATTATGATTACTGTAAACACTTATTATCAACAGTTTTTTCTATCGATATTTGTTCGCTGATCTCGACATCAATAGTTTTAGTACCACGGACACTCGCTACGTCTAACAGCGCCAAAATGGGGATTATCAAACGGGCACAAAAGCACGTTGACAGCAGCCGGTCCAGTAGTAAATATAGAGATCAGTGTTGATTGATACGACATGACGGACGTTCCGTTTCTCGCATTCACGTACATAGGCTTTTTTTACGTCAAAAATCATCACAAATTACACCTAGCACGGGTCAGCAGCTCGCTCATAAACTTAAATTCATTGACAAAAAAATAGCCTATTACAAGTACAAACCAAACACAATATTCGAGAACAATAACCACAGACTTTACTGGGATAGAACCATCATCACTGACAAAACCATACATTTTAATAGACCTGACATCACATTATATGATAAAATCAATAGAATTGCCTACCTTATCGACATAGCCATCCCAAATATACACATAACGTACAATCTCTGTTTTAAATTATTCTAAAGCCATTAATAGCTTCGCTATCCCCGTCCTCATCTACTCATTCGGGATAATCAACTGGTCCCAAGGCTACCTACTAAACCTGCAAAGAGTCATAAATACCACTCTTACAGCTCACCGGAAGCACCATCCAAGATCTTGTGTGCAAAGGATGACTCTCCCAAGACGTGAAGGCGGAAGGGGAATTATAGACTTTGTTAATCTACACAATAGACAGATCACCAATCTTAGGCAATATTTCTATCATCATGCAGAACACACAACACTTCATGAAACAGTAACCCTCGCTGATACCCACCTCACTCCCCTGAATCTAGCCGATGGAAACCCGCAAAAGATGAGAAAATTACCGATGCAAAGGAGAAGGTCGCCACATGGAGGCAGAAGTCTCTACTACACGGGCGGCACTACCACGACCTGCATGCAGCAACCCCATGTCGACAAGACTGCGTCATACAGAAAGCTGTCTTACTAAATACCTGCCGAATTACAAGAAAATGTTTAACTACATCTTCCGTTTCATCTACATATTTAATTACTTAATCCGTTCCTAACATATGCATAGGCTTTAGGAATAAAAATGAAGAGTTATTGCAAAAACACGTAACTGTGGGGGGTATTTATCATGACTTAGTTTTGTTCCCCTTGTTAAAAACACTCTATTAAAAAGTGCCATTTGGAAGTCATTATGCTGTTTTAACATTTGTATGCATTCTTCCGACACCTTATTTTTTTAAATTAAATCATTTATGACACTTTTGAGGTTGGTTATTTTTAATTCCAACCTCCTTACACGCTGGCTTAAAGTTTTTACTTTTACTTTTGCAAATTTTAAGGATCTTCTTGTTTGCTGGGCAACTGTTTTTAATGATCTTGGTGTAATTTCATAACAATGGTCATGTAACAATCCAACTTCGATTCTTGCCTTTTTAGGAGTTGATGAGACTTCATAATCATGATAAGTAAGCTGTTCTTGATCCCTCTTTGACTGATCCGATAATTCTAAAATATTTGCATCACAAAGTAATTTTCGTTTGGCTGAACTAGTATGTATATTAGCTGATTTTGTAGCACTCTTTGTAGTTAACGGACTAGGCAATAACGTAGACGCTGTCGAACGAGGCGAAGATGTAGACGTTGACGGACGAGGCGAAGATGTAGTCATTGACGGATGAGGCGATGATGCAAAGGTAGATGTTCCTGAAAAGTAGACATTCAAAAATCTGAATATCACATCTCAATGTATAATTATAATTATGAAAATTTTAACAGAAAAGCACAGGATAGGTCATTCACTGAAACATAAAAACAATTTGATGTGAACAATATGAAGTATGCTTGCTCAGTTCGAGAGATTTTGGTGTCACATATACTTGCATATCTATTTATAATGCCATAGGTATTTTCTACCAGCCAACCATTGGATGATGCAGAGGCGATATGTGCTAGGTGCCATGAAGTTATCATAAAATATACATAAGTATTATAAAATAGATACCCAGATACATAATGATATTGTAAGGGCTGATTTTTCAAGAGCCAGATAAAACGTCAAGTAGCTAACTGATCAATAACTTTATCTGATTCTTTAACGAACCAATAAAGAGTTTCAATTTTTCAAAGCATAGTTACCAGTCAGTTTACTACCTGACCTTTTTTTGTGACTAGCTTCACACTACATCTGTGTGAGCGAGACGCGCTTATGAACATTTACAGATCTAAGAAAGAGACAAACAATTTTCAACTTAATGACAGCGGTTGTCACATTTTAGAGGGAATCATAACATAACCTTAAACTTTGACGACTCGTCTTCGTGTTAATATTTATTTTCCGTTCGAATTTATTGTTTGCTTTTTGTGTGTTGTGTGTAATCATGGAAAATATCGTAAAACGTGAACGTTCCACGAATTTTAACAAAAGCGAAATAAGATTATTGACTGAATTGGTGGCAAAACACCGTACTATAATTGAAAATAAGCAGACAGACGCCGTAACCAATAAAGAAAAGGAAGCAGCGTGGATAAAAATCAGTTCATTATTTAATGCGGCTACGGGATTTACAGCGAGGAGTACCAAGAGCCTGAAGCTTAAATATGAAGGCATAAAAAAGGAAACCAAAAAAACATTGGCCAAACATCGGCAAGAGCTGTACAAAACTGGTGGCGGGCCCTCTTCAGCCCCAGAGGTTACAGATATACAGGAGAGGGTTATCGCGATATGTTCGAATATCAATGGGCTGGATGCTCGAAATGACAGCGACAAAATTCCAGGTATGAAGTCAAATATTTTAAAATATTTTTGTTGATGTTACCATGGGAATTGATATAGTGTTTATGAAAACAAAAGTAATAACGCACTACATTTATCTTTAGCATCTTTCTAAGCAGTTTGTGTATTGTTGTTTTTTTTCAGAACCTTTAGAACTGGAAGAGACTGCTAAAGTTGACCCGCTATCGTTGCCACTGCAATCATTAGAAAATAATTTAGTAATTGTACCATGTGATGACGATATTCCGTGTACTTTAGGTAAAATATCTAATTCAATAATAATAAATAACTTTAGAAAATAACTAAACATGTGCTGTAATTAATCTCTGGCTGCAGAATGGAAAAGAATAAATGTTTGATTTTTACTCATATCCTTGATAGATTTATGATCACATGATGGCCACTGATTTTTTTACAGAATGTTCAACCTATATATATTTATTTAATGTAAAATGAAAACAAGGACCTGAATATATTTTTTGTTTTAGATCAAGAAGAGTTTTGCCCGCAACAGGATTTAAAGGAGAAAGTTAACAGTGAAATTGGAAATGGTATTTTAATTTATTGAAAAAAAAGTACATAGTATAATAGTGTAATAAAATATAATAGTAAATTAATTTGTTTTCAGACAAGGCCTTTGATGACTTTCAATCTATAGAGATACAGGATATGGAAGTGGATCAAACTGAAAAGGTATGTCTTTATCAATTTTCCAGTTCATTTATTTACATTGTATAAAATAACATTAATTAAAACTTATCATTATTTTCAGAGAATAAGTGGTCTTCATGGAAGCCAAAGGCTTTAAAACTAAGATTAGTCCATACTTGAAAAGTAATCAAAAAATTACTAAAGTTGGAGTGACTGCAAAACTGGACCATTTAACTGAATCTCGCTTAGAGCTAGTGAAGCTCCAGAAGGAAATTGCCATAAAAGAGCATGAGTTTGTCAAACAGGCACACTTATTAAAAATGCAGAACCTGCATAATGATGAAAGAAGGAAGCAGGAAATGCATGAAGTACTATTAAGTAAGCTCCGTACTGGTGTAAATTATGGAACAAGTCCTTTAGAAATAATAAATAAAGATTTATAAAATGTTTTTTTTTTCATTTACCTATTCAACAAAACAAGGATCTCTTTAGTCTTTGACCATTTTTATTGTAATGTGTGTGTTTAGTTCCAATAAATTAATTTTTTATCACTACAAACCCAGACTGTTAAATTCTAATAATCCTATTCAAAAGCAGTGAATACCTCACCACAAATTATTTGATTATAACAATATGATTACTGTAAAGTGGAGGTATAATAAAAGAACACATTGTAGTTATAAAATTGTGTTTATTAATATATCATTACTAGTTGATTAGACTTTCAAAATATTCTAACATAGAGTCCCTTGTACTATTGTGTTGGTGTCCTGGCTGGTCAGCAATGAGAGTTTCAAATTGTGGTTGTTGTGGTATGTGGACTTCAGGATCCACAGGTGGTTCGCTTTCATTTCTAATTCTTGCAAGATTATGTAAAATTGCTGTTGCTACAATAATGTCTTGAGCGAGAGGGATTCGGCACCGCATTCCTATACTTAACACAGGAAATCTCCTTTTCCAAACCCCGAAACATCTCTCAATTACATTTCGAGTACGAATATGAGACTCATTATATAGTCTTTCGGCTTCTGTTCGAGGATCACTTAACGGAGTTAGTAAATAATGATTTAAGAAATAACCACTGTCACCTAGGACCAGTCCATTCTGAAATCTATTAGTATCAAACTGAAACTTTGCTGCAGAGTTTGAGAATATCAAACTGTCATGTGTTGAACCTGGCCATCGTGTTACTATATCTTCAAATTTTAAGTCGCTAGTACACATAGCTTGCACATTCAATGAGAAGAAACCTTTTCGATTTCTGTAGTCTTCTGCAGTATTGCCACCTGGTGAAATTATCTTGATGTGAGTACAATCCAATGCCGCTATAACCCTCGAAATCGGGCAATATTAAAAATCCTTCCTGTACTAATAATATTTCTTCTCTGTTAGCTGGCAATGTAACAAATTCCTGGCGAAGAGAGGCAATTGCTTCAGTAACTTTTCTTATAATTTTGCTCGCAGTTGAGTTGTGTATTCCAGCAAAATCACCTATCGTAATGTAGAAACTACCACACGCATAGAACCGCAAAGTCAGAAGTAATTGTTGTAAAGCTGGAACAGAATTGTTTCTGAAAAATAAAAAAATAATATATAGGTATCTTTCAATGTTACCTAGATCGTAGTCAATATACAAAAATCTCGTTTTTATTATTTATATAGAAAATAATTCTTACCTGTTTGTTACGTTGGCGATTTTACTTTCAATGAGGGTTAATAAAAATTGCACAGTACTTTTTTCGAGACGAAATCTCCTATGAAATTTCTTATCATCCCATAGAGACATATTATCAGGTCTCTCTCTAATAACTCTTTCTCTTCTCTCTGACTCTAAATAATTTAGCACTATATCATCTTCCTCGATTGTTTCGTCGTCGATAGAATCAAAAATATCCATTATTTTATAATTTAGGAAGCAAGAACACAAGTATAACCTACAAAAACGAACGCGCGTGATTGCAGAAATGACAAAATATCTGAGTTATCTGACCGTTAGCGCGCTACCTGGCCCGTAAAGGGCCAGATAAATTTATCGGCTGGATAGAGAGTTTACCTGACCGTTAGGGCCTATCTGTCAATTGAAAAATTGAGATTCTCGCTAACTGTGGAATAAACCTTATCTTTCCCTTTATCTGACCATTGAAAAATCGGCCCTAAGAATCAGTATTTATCCAACCAAACAAGTTGGGCCGAGTCATAGTCTATGACTCAGTGTCTGTGCGATTGATCCTTAGATAAATTAAAAGGATTGATCAGGTAGGAGGACAACTGTATTCTTAAATTACTTCTAGTAAATTAATTTATATGAAAACAACAAACCTTCAAATATTGTCGGAATGCTACCTGGTTTCAATGCTGTTCTATTGAAATGTTTGACAAAACATTCGTCATTGAAATGTAGTGAACATAGATAATTATATGTTTTAGGAGTCCAGTTGTGGGTTTTCATGTTTTGAAGCCAAACTTTTTTTTCCTCCAAATCTTTTGGAAGTCTGGAAAAAATATAGGTTAAGTAACGTAATCTCCAATGAAGGCTGAACATTACATATCCGTTAACATCATGTGAGAGAAAATAATTTGACTACACAAGCTGAACTATGTCAATATCACGGAAAAAATGTGTTCAATTAACTATCGATAGTGAAAATATCGATATGATGCAACCACTGTCGAAGGCGGTTCTAGTTGAAATTGAAAATTGTAAATAAAAATAATCTTTATTCATATCTTTATTCATAGGAATTGCATTCGGTAATGCTTGTTAAGAGTAAGACTTGATAAAAATAAGTAAGACAAGATTACTACGTTGTAGTGTGTGTACGTAATTTAATTTTGTTAACTAAAATAAAAATATGACTAACTATTACAAACAAACCTGTGAAATGATATGTGACTGTCTTTTTTGTAGCGTCTCTTGCAATATACACATGACCTCATTCTTGATTATAATGCTTATCACAATAACAACATAAAATTACAACCAAATTATTTAAAAATGCATGATTAATTTAAGTAAACAAACACCTCTCACAGCCATTTGAAAATACGTCAAATTTAGTTCTGTGGACACTCGCTTAGACGATATTGGCGCTTCAAATGGGCACAAAAAAGTTGCTGTCAAACGTACGGAACAGCCGGTCCAGTGAGTGGTAAATACAGAGGTCAGTTCGTATCAACGTCATTTAATTTTATAATTTTCAGGTCATATACGAAACGTTTTTGTTATCAACGATTAAAAAAATGGAATATAAGTTATAAAATTGTATTAGAAGGAGAAAATAAGTCAGTGCAATTATGATCCGAATGTCACGAGATTTTGAAAACTATTTGTCCAGAAATCTGAATTTATTGGGCCTCGGCTCAAAGGGCTCGGGCTCGGTTGCTGAAATCAAGTTAAAGGAAAAAAAAAGCATAAAATATCAACATAATTTATTTAAAATTTTACTATTTTCTTTAACATAATTATCTTGTTCTTTGTGATTTGGTTTGGTTAGCCTCCAGCCTTACAGATCCCTTTAGGTTGTCTGTCTTGCGTGTTTTCAGTATTTTTTGCCTGTGGCACTTGGCAGTTTTTATGCTCTATGGCTTGTTTCTACAGTGTTACCAGCTTAGGAGTTTCCTCCTCAGATGCAGGGTATGAGAAAGCATCGTCAGATTTTTTAGGTGCTTTTTATTTTTAGAAGTATTTTGGAATATCTGCCCTTTTATATTTCTCATTATGTATCAAGAATAAGCGACAACGAGTATGATTTCTCGATAGTTAGAATACAGGGTAAATTGATTAAATAAAAAAGAAACTTTCGCGTTATTAACATAGGCAAATGTTATTTGCTACAGGTGGTCGAAGCTTGCTGGAAATTCATTTGTTGCTGATTAAATTTTCTGTTGCTTTGTAAATCACTGATTTGTTTTCAGTGTCTAAAGCAAGTTAGTAATACAGTCACAAGGCTGCTTTTCCACAGGAGATATGATATGCTGTGCGCAATTATGTTACAAAAATGTAATAGCTTAGCTGTTGCCGTTTCCACTAATGCTAAGCTAAGTAGCGATATGAGTAGCTGTGGAAGGAAGATGCGCAGCTCTTGCTAATAAGAATAACACTGCTCGCAACATTCCATAAGGTGCCCACGCATCCGTAGCAAGCCTCCGTAGCATGTATTTTCCTCCAATGAATTTCATTGGTGGATATCAAAAGCAAAGTGGAAAAGCGGTCAAAGTGTTGTAGATTTTTTGTGGGGATTTCAATGAAATTAGTTTAGAGGTACTTTAAACTTTAGAGGTAAATATTTTTAGGTGTTGGTAACACAGACTCTTTATTGTCAACTAGTTCAACTAGAACTACACCAGTAATCTCGTAATCTGTGGTCTGTCTTTATCAGTCTGTGGTCTTTAGTCTTTATTGCAACTTTATTGTCTGTTTTAAACTGTTCTCTGCGTGCGGCTTGGCTGGCCGTCCTGACTTTCGATATTGGTTGTTTGTTATAGTTAGCCTCAAAGTACCTACATTATTAAATGTAGTAAACTAAGTGTAATTTAACTTGCTTGTGCGCAATAGTTATTTAAAAAATGGGTTCTCTAGTAAGTTTCTACAAAAACCCTATGGCAAGTCGTTTGTTATGTCACGGTCGTTATTTTGTGTCGAGGTTATCGTTGTGGTGATTTTCTGAATATTGCTCGCTTCTCGGTTATTGATGCAAAGTTTTGCAATTGACAAAAGAAAAAATGAAAAAAGTACTGATCAAATCAGTAGTCTTCTCTATTGGGTGAATTTTTTAAGTGGTTCAAGATGGTTAAGTTCGGTGTATCGTTTTCGTAAAATAACCACGTCGAATTCAATGGTTGGATATTTTTGTTATCGCTACAATTGTATTGTTCTTTCTATTTGATTGGTTTTTCTGTCTTTATTATAGTGAAAAAATAAACAAGTTTAAAAGATTCAGATTGACAAGTAAATGTTCAGCGAAAATATATATTTTAAGTTGTTGTTGTGTTGTTGTTGTTGTAAAAAAAAACACTTGGTTTATTACATGATACGTCATGTAATGTTGTGATACTATGTCCTAGATCGCTCTTGTTTGCCAGTCGGCAAAGGCTTGTTCCAACCATTTCTATTCTATCCTTTGTTCAGTCACTTGATCCAAGTCCAGGTAAAAAACTATTTAAGTATAATAAAAAATAGTTTTTCGAATTTGTCAAGCTAATTGCACTGTCCCAAAGAGTGGGTCTTATGGAGAAGAACCGGCAACTCAAGCTCCTTATGTACTCTTTTCAAGAGATTTTTTTAATAGTTTACAAGCTATCCTTGAGAAAGTGGTATAATGCAAATGAAGCCAATAAAGCCAGTTAAAGAAAGAAAAAAATATATACAATTCAACATTTGTTTCTGCATGACTCCTGCCACTTTCCGTAGGTTATTTAGGGGTGGATTAGAACTCGTTGTTTTGAATTTGGAATATCTTCTCTCTAAAAGGCTCAATTTATAAAGTACATTTGAAATGTCTCCGTGGTAACTAGGTGGAGGAGGTCAGATAGACAGCCCCTTCTTGTGAAATGCATCCGGTAAGACTCTACGCCAACTCTAGCATAGTTGAGAAAAGGCTTGGGAGATGATGACAATAGTCTAGCTTGTGGTAAAGTTATACATACACGGTCTAAAGGGTTGCGCCCTTGCCTGGGTAATATTGGGTTGCCTGGATTGAGGAGGTCAGATGGGCAGTCACTCCTTGTAACAAACTGGGAAAAGGCTCGGGAGATGATGATGATGGTTGAAACCTGGTGGTAAAGTTATATTTGTTTTGATTTGCTTTTAGTGTGTAAAAGTCGTGGTGGCCTAGTGGGCAAAGAACCAACCTCTCGAGTATGAGGGCGCGGGTTCGATTCCAGGTCAGGCAAGTACCAATGCAACTTTTCTAAGTTTGTATGTACTTTCTAAGTATATCTTAGACACAATGACTGTGTTTCGGATGGCACGTTAAACTGTAGGTCCCGGCTGTCATTGAACATCCTTGACAGTCGTTACGGGTAGTCAGAAGCCAGTAAGTCTGACACCAGTCTAACCAAGGGGTATTGGGTTGCCCGGGTAACTGGGTTGAGGAGGTCAGGCAGGGCAGTCGCTCCTTGTAAAGCACTGGTACTCAGCTACATCCGGTTAGACTGGAAGCCGACCCCAACATAGTTTGGGAAAAAGGCTCGGAGGATGAGGATGATGGATGATTTGCTTTTAGTGTGTGTGTGTGTGTGTGTCAATAATGGTTTTGTCTTGGTTTATCTGAAGTCTTTCTTTGTTGGTGCCATTTTTGTTAGTAGATAAATATGAACATACTTTTAAAAATAAAACCAGTTTAAACTCTTTATAACAACAATGAAGGGACTGTGTATTTTACAGCATTGATTGTAAAGAGTTGTTGTTAAATGGAGAGAAGAAAAATCAGAATTAAAAAAAGAAAACATATATTTAAGACTATTGTTAGTAATTATGTACATAAAAAAGAATCTTATTGAATTGGTGGTGATTAAGAGTCTTAATTTTGTGATTCAATGCGTTTCGAAATCGGGTAATGGTTAATCGGTTGATAAAATTTCATGTTCTGTGGAACTGCATGAAATAGTAGCAACCGTAGGATCAGACTGAATTGGTGGCAACACTACTTGATTAGGTAATTATTTTTTTCCATTGAATTTTATTCTGGAGAATGTGAAGAAAAGCCCTAGCGCCCTGGGCGAGATCCCTCCAACTGCAAATCAAATACGAAAAAAGGGAAAACATATAATTAAATAATTATTTATTGTACAACTTAACCGTTTATTTAAACAAAAAATCTAATAAAATTTAATTTTCTGGTCTTTCTATCAGCAAACTCTTTTATAAGGTTATCAAAGTCGATGTTTTCTGCAATTTCGTTTTAAATTGACAAAGTTGCTAAGTTTGTCAATCGAGATTGAGATATTGTTGATCCAAGATAGGTTTTTATCAACTTCAGCTTCGAAAAACTTAGAAGTTCATCACACAACATACAGCCATCTATGTCTGATTTAGAGTCTACAGTTAATTTTAATTGTACCTAGATCACTACATATGTAGCTTGACAAGCTCAGGTTTTTCTGGAATCTCTTTAATGTTGTACAAAAAATTCCAAGATTTCGAGTACTGTTTTAAATGTTCAAACCTTTCATTGACTGAAATTAAAGCAGTGGCCAAAAGACAGTTGAAAAATTCAACCTCAATTTCTTTTCTGGAGAATTAATAGGGTCATCCCGCGCAATTTTACCAGCTTGGCGCTTAGCGTAGTCTTCCAAGAAAATGCAGCGTTTTTTCAACATTTCTGTACGACCTTTACTAACATCCATGTCTTTGGAATGCAGAAATTATTGACGATATTTATTTGAAAAAGTATGTAATCTTTTAGCTGTTCGGCTAAAGTTGTAGCCTCATGAGACACATGAACATCAGTTTCTGAGTTTCAATAACCAAAGCAATTGTCGTCACATCGTGTAATTAGTTAAAGAAGGTAGTCCAGGTTATGTTGGTTTGTACGTTTTGCGGTTATTTTGAAACCTCAAACTAGATAAGGATGGTACAATGTTGCGTGGATGTGGTTAAGTGTTACAAAGTTGCGATAACTTGCGTGGTCTCACGGTGTGCGACGCGGGGTTGCGATTGTTATGTGATAGTGGCAAAAACGACTTTAAAAATAAAATATTATTTTATTTAAGATTTGATTACAAGTTTAACAATATAATGTAGGAATAGAACTTAAATAATCACTATTGGCTAATTACTTAATAACATCATTTGAGAACAGTAAATAGTTGTAACCTAAATGATTAGATATTAATAACACATTATACAAATCGTTAGTGAAATAGAGTTCAAAGATTGAAAGATAAATGAAGTAAACAATATTGACAATGTAAAAATAAAGTAGTAGGTATATGAGAAGAAAAGGTAAATAAGCACATTGGAAGGAATGCTATATTATATAACACTTCCCCGCCTAGAATAAAGATTGGGTGTTAGCGCCGAATCTTTTTGGAGTGGAGGAATTGTCGTCGCTGTCATCTTCGGAGATACATGGTTGTGGTTTGGTTCAACGTGGTCATCGGGATGTTCTGAATGTGACGTGTTGATCGATGTCGTCTTGATGTTCTTCCGAAGCAGTTGTTGAAGATTTGGATGCAGTGTTTGTCATCGTTTTTGCGATCAAAGTTATTTGCAACTCTTAGACATCTTCTGAATAAGTTATACATCAAAAATGATAGCATGAGGGTTCCTGTTGTGAAGTAGAACCAAGAAAATCTATTCTGCTGTCGTTGGATGAAGGGTTTCTGTTTTATCTGCTGGATTCCCTAGTTATGTTTATCTAGTTGATGTTTGAGGTTGTTCAAAGTCAAAATCATTTATTAAAATAGGCTAATACGATTAGCACTTTTTAACGTCAAAATTTTACAAGAATGACAGCACCCTCAAAACGCCCCCCCTTCACCACTTCCTAGTGTTATGGCTGGAAAGAAGAAGCGGTGAAGAACAAACTTCCCAGCAACACAGCTGTCTATTACAATTTAATTATTATTAATTTATTTTACAATTATACAATTCAATTTTATCAATTATTAATTTAAAACGCCGAAAAATACAAAATAAAATAAAGCACTTTTGTTCCACTTCAGAGCTGCCATCTGCGTTTATCTGTGAAATAATCATTAACATTATAATATGCGTTGCTATGTTGAGTGAGTCTAGTGGAGTTTCGTTGATTGAGATAGGTAGAAGGTTTGGAAAATGATGATCTTCAGTTTCTTCGAAGCAATCTTCAGTTCTGATGTCGGGAACTATAATCGGGAATATGATGTTGTCTTCCTTGCTTTGGTGTGCTGACAGCGTACTGTATCCTGTGTGAAGTTTACAGTTTTTTTCAAGGGTAATAATTCCTGATCCGTAGATGTTGTGATGCGAGACTTGATTGTTGCATTGAAGGATGCACTGTGTTGCGTTATTGAGGATGTAGAGCCATCTGTTGTTTTCCAAGCGTTGGAATGTGTTGATTTGTGCAGCGAAGGTTGTAGTTGTACAGATGGTGGTGATGTCGTTCGAGACACTGAGTAGGATTTGTATCTCACAAACAGGGCGTGTATCAGAGTTGTAGACGATGATATCTCGGCACACGCTTCTTCTTTCAGCGTATCTCTTGCAGTTGTCCAATGAGCTCGTGGATACGTATTGTTAACCACTAGGGTTTGTGGCCAAATACTTATGCTCTAGTAGGATGGTGGTATAGAGAGAGGAATTGGGATGTTGGATAGGGATTGAATAGATATGGTAGAGTTTAAAAGATTCAGGTTTAATGAGTGGGAAATCTAATATATAAACTAATCTATTTGAGTACACGTAAGCAGAGAGTTGAGACGAATCTAGGATTTTATTGATATTGTCGATGGTAACAGGACTAACTAATTGTTTATTAGATCTAGCGTGGTTGGATAAGAGAAGATTTTTGTATAGTTTATTAAGAGAAATGATTGAATGATGAATTATGTTTGATTTTTCAAATAAAATACTCGAGAGGCAATCGTCAATCTCGTTTTCGAGATTGGTATCCGATTCTAGTATTAAAATTGAGATTGATGACATATCTTCCGTAATTTTTAAATCGAAAATATTTTTAGAGGTGCTGTTAAGATATTGATTTAAACGATCAATGTTTTCATTTATGACCTGTTCATCATAAGAGATTTTAAATATCGTTTCGTTGAAATTCCTAATAGTACTAGAGGTTATTTGGATTTGTTTCTGCATTAAAGAGGTGAGATCGAGTTCACGTTTCGTACGATACATTCGTCATAATGTTTCGCATCTTTGGCATCTGGAGTGCCGATGAGGTATTTCGACAACGAACTAAGCCCATCTAAAAGTTCTCTTTTCTGTCTAGAATTCTTACCTAAGTAAATATTTAGTTCGGAGAGTCTGTTATCTATTTTATCGAGGTTAGTCTTAAGATACGATTTAGTGGATAGAACATTAGGAAAAGCGGGATATTTTTTTCATAAAATTGTACGAATCTAGAAGCTAGACGTTTTAAGGATTCATGAGCAATAAATAGTGGTTTAAGACCATGGTAAACGATGAGTTTCCATGAGTCATCAGATATGGTGATAGAGCCTTCTTCTTTATAAAATAATCCGGCATGCGTAGGCAGCGGTTGAGTTAGATTGGCAACGATTCCCGTGGTTGCCCTGAAACCGACAGAATTTGATTTATGTTAGATTGCGAATTAACCTTACGTTTACTTATAATGTAGTTCTTAATATAGATGTAAAACTTGTAGCAAATGATGAAACTAGTGTAAGGATTTTGTATAATGTCGTTAAAGTTATAGGAGTTAGGGGATAGAGCCGCTTTAGAGCTGACCCTGTAAGAGAAAAATAAAACTAGAATCTAAATTCAATGAATTATACTAAAATAGTTTTTTTACTGCTTATTCTTATTAATATTAAACTAAGGTTTCATGCAAATGGTATGGCCTGAGCCCATTTGCATGCACTTGTTGGTTACGATTGGCTTTCTGAATTACGTAGTTATGGTTGAAACCAACACGTATAACTTGGTAAGGACCTTCCCATTTAGGGTCCAAATTGTTTGGATTAGGAACTTTTAACATAACATAGGTAGTAACCTATTTGATATTGCGCAAAGTTTTTAATCTGATTATCATATCGATCTTTAGCTTTTTCTTTCATAGCCTGCAAGTTTTTAAGGGCTGAGTCTCGAGCGATTCTCAATCGTTCGTTTAAATCTTTTAGATAATCACAGGCTGTATAGTCGGGAATAGTTTTAATATTATAAAATGGACGTGGTTTATCACGAAATAATAATTCATGAGGTGTGTAGTTAGTGGAATTATTAACTGAGGTATTATGGCAAAAGGTATAATTTTGTCCCAGTTTTTAAGTCGACGACTGTGATACATTCGTATGTGATCACGTAAGGTAGCGTGGAATCCTACCGACTGCGCCAAATTTGTTATGTGATAGTGGCAAAAACGACTTTAAAAATAAAATATTATTTTATTTAAGATTTGATTACAAGTTTAACAATAGAATGTAGGAATAGAACCAACTTCCTTTAACTTAAGGGCATTTATTTATATGAAGAAATGAATGGAAAAGTAAATAACAACTTAAATAATCACTATTGGCTAATTACTTAACAACATCCTTTGAGAACAGTAAATAGTTATAACCTAAATGAGGTACATTAGATATTAATAACACATTATACAAATCGTTAGTGAAATTGAGTTCAAAGATTGAAATATAAATGAAGTGAACAATATTGACAATGTAAAAACAAAGTACAAGTAGGTATATGAGAAAAAAAGGTAAATAAGCACATAGGAAGGAATGTTATATTATATAACAGACGTATAAAACGGATATTTACAAATGTATGTAATGATGTATTATAAGTGCGAAAGTTAGATTTTCCTATTTAGGTAAATAAAACATGTTGTAGTAATCAGTTACATATGTTTATATTAATTATTCTTATATGTACCTAAGAAGTAGGTACATACCAAATTACAAACATATTTACGTACTGTACTGTAATACTGTCACTAACGTAGGAAATCTGTTATTTGGGTTTGTTTTTGATAGACTTTGGGTTTGGGTTTGTTTGTTTTTGATCGACTTTTGTTCGGTAGTAAGAACTTCGGATAGCATTGTGAATTCGTGACATCATTGTTTTCATATGGTCATCATCAAAGTTAGTCTGAACAAATACATTAAGCGCGTCCGCAGCGTTCAGAGCTTCAGATACACTCAAGGTTGGATAAAACTCTGGTTCGTCATCATCACCGTCTCTATCTTTGCTATTCGCGTCGTCGGCGATGATACTATCCACAATTTCAGCTAGGTTGACCCAAGGTGCTGGATATTATGCACTGTGTCCACAGTTCCTTTAGTCGCATCTTACTACACCCATGAAACGAAATGGATCAGCCCTATACAAAACCGGGAGAAAATAATATAAAATTTTATAAATTTCATACAAAAATTAAATTTAATTCTTGTATTAATTATAGCTATCATAATCTCACTGTAGCTCGTCAAAGGATAGTTACTTCTATTCTTTCACTATCCAGTTGAGTCGCATCACTATTGCTCATCAAAGGATAGTTGCTTCTATTCTTTCACTTCCCAATTGATGAGGTTTGCCATTCATAACTCTCATGCTCACGTCCGCTCAAGCTCTGAGTCATGTAGACAATCACTACTTCTCTTATAACATCTCTACATAATCGAATTCTAATATAATCAATACAAAGTTACCACAATCTCTATAATCAATAAAAATCATGTTTATCCTCAAATCATTAAAATTTGTTGTCACAATCGTCACTTGACGAACAAGCAAACAAGCATCAAAATTCATCCAAGGGAATATTTGATCCACGGACACCACATTTTCATATGGCCTACCCTTCCGCTTAATCGGCGTATCAACAATAAGATATCGATCGTTAGGGAGTACACTTTTGATTCGGTATGGCCCTTGGCATTTGGATTCTTACTTTTTTGATTTTCCTGTACCTCCTACATCGTTTCTAATTACCCTTACTAGATCATCTATTTTATACTTAGTTGCTACTTTACGATGTTTATCAAACCGCTCCTTACTCTTTTCCTGAATGTGTTCTATTCTCTGACTTGCATTCGCTCTCATACTATGAATGTCTTCCGCCTTCGAGCACTCGTTTATATCTTCCGAAATATTGTTTAAGATTCCGTCTGAAGGATTACCTATCTTGTGCCCGAATAACAGTTCGGTAGGTGTTCTCTTTGTAACATCATGTACCGCGGTGTTGATATCTAACTGTACGTCTGGTAATAAAGTATCCCACATATCATCCGCCTTTCCGTGAGTCATACTACCTAACGACGCTAAAATTGTACGATTACACCGTTCAACCTGGCCGTTGCACTATGGGAAAATCGCGTATGTTTCGTCTCAAAACTCCGTATTTCAGTTATTTCAAAACTAAATGATCTGTAATTTTGCACACGTATACTTGAAAGTACAAGGTTTAATAAAAAAAAATATGTTTATTATATTTATTTTAAATTTTTAATTTACATGCACTTATATATTTTTTTGTAATTTACTTACATAAAATAGAATGAAATATCATTGTATAAACAGTGTCTAACGAGAAAACAATAATGTACAAAATTCAACAAGCTCCTACAGATTTTTGTTGACAGCAAGAAAGCACTTGCCAATATTAAAAGCCTTTTAGCTTCGTCAAGTTGTTCTTTTGGTATCATAGTACTGGTTCGCGTGATTATCGTGATGAGCGTGATTTAACTGATATTTCTTGTAGACTTTATTACGAGCTTCTTGAGCATCTTCCGATAGTTACAATCAAAATCAAAAAAATTAAATTATAAATTTTAAAAAGCCCCGACCCAAAAAAGTACGCAATAATTATGACAAAAGGTTAAAAACGCTAAACCCTATAAAAAACAAAAAAATAACTTTTAACACTACGTAAACTAAATTTTGTCGTGTCGGGGGACCGCTCTAATTCATTACTTTAGATACGTGTTTTTTTTTAATACGAATGTTGTAATTAGGTAGGTATCATTTGATTTATGTAAGTATTTATGAAGGTAAAAAGCGGTCCCCCGACACGTCAAAATTTAGTTTACGTAGTGTTAAAAGTTATTTTTTTGTTTTTTATAGGGTTTAGCGTTTTTAACCTTTTGTCATAATTATTGCGTACTTTTTTGGGTCGGGGCTTTTTAAAATTTATAATTTAATTTTATTTCATGCTTTTTAAAGGAGCTCCTTAATTTTTCCTTCTTTCATTTAATTTATTTTATCTTAAGATGGGGTCGCTATATGCGATCTCGGCCAAAGGAAGCTGTTTAACAATCCTCATGACAAACTGGCACTGGGAGAATTGCACAGATTGAGAAACAATAAAGATTAACCTTTGGACATTCTAGATTTTCAGCAAAAATATAAATCGGTTTATCCGTTTCATTCCGGCATTTCGGGGTTTCATCCGCCACATCCCATTTCCAGCATCAGGTTCTCGTCAATCAGAAACATGAAGAGAACTCGTCAAGACAAATTCAACGAGCCCAAACTCGATGGGTTTACTAAAAGGCAGTTCAGGGTTACGTCTCCTACCTTCGTGCCTTAACAGCAGACCAGCTCAGCGGTTCCAAAAGACATTAGTGTTTCAAATTTCAGATCCCACATATACTTGCAAGTAAACTGAGCGTGTAACATTCCTATCACATCTAGCAAACGAGCTGATGACCTTGAAGACCTGAACCGATTTCCACCAAACATAGCTAAGAACACTCCCGACTGACATACCTTTTAAACAAAAAAAACCGCATCACAATCGGATCATCCGTTTGGGAGCTACGATGCCACATACACACACACACACACACACACACACACACACACACACAGACACGTCAAACTTATAACACCCCGTCGTTTTTTGCGTCGGGGGTTAAAAATATTTATTTACATAATATCTTAATTAGGTCTTGCATTTTAATTATTCTAGGTAAATAACATTTCGGTGCCTGTATAGAAATAAATCTGTACCACAGGCGTTACGGTCACTTTCAGTCACTGTTATGCTATGATTCATCCTTAACAATTATATCCTTAACAATTATATGATATCTAGAAGTATATAAAATAAATATTTTAGATGTCTAGATATCTAACACACAATTTATACATAATCATATGTTTTATTTATACTTAATTTAGGAAGACCTACATTAAAACTTAACATTATTTCTACGTACTACCCAATTATACCTAAGTATGTCTATTTGATCACAGTCAGCAACTCCTCGGTTTCGTCGTAATTCAGTGATTGTAAATATTGCGACGTCCGCAGTTTTGCTCTGGCATAATTCAGGTCGTATATAGGTACTACTTTGTTTATTTTATTATACAAATATGGACCGAAAAATTCGAAGAATCGGTTTGTAAACACAAACTTTGATGTAGAGTGAGAAGTACAGACAATATCTTTCCGTTTCTTAGTGTTAGTAAGGTTCGCGTCATATGTAAGCGCAGTATACTGTTTTAATACAGTAAATAATACCTATAAAAAGTTGTCGCACTGTGAGCACTTTATTAGACTTATATAGTATGAATGTAGGGAAACGGTACGGTCGGCGCATAGTGACTTTCAGGATGGCTCTTTGCGCCCGTTCTATCGGAAGTATCAATGTTTTTCCATTACCACCCCAGGAAGTGATGCAGAATTGGCTTATAGATTGACTGACACAAAGACTTATATAAGTAACTGAATAATTAGTTTTTGAATTAATTGAAAATTTTGTGTGTAACTGTGCAACTAATTTGTTGTGAATAACTGTGCAGTCCCCAGCGCATAGTCACCAAACTTAACTGCGTTTACAGAAAATCCCGATGATCATTGATAGTTTTGAAAAAACTCCTTGCCGTATTTCCGTCATTGCTGTTTCCAGAACCTTACAGGTTTATCAATGTGCAAACCAAACAGTTCCCAGAAACGAGTTTGAACGCACTTCTTTTTTTCTTCTTTAATATTCTTGTTCTCTGGAGTCGATGCAGAACACTTTTGAAATCCTAGATTATAAGAAATATGCAGAATCATCTTCATACGTCTTATCCACGCATGTAAGGTACTTAGACAGTAAGTATTTAAACGCATCTTCATTCTCAATTCTCGCAGTTACTTTTGTTAGATCGTTCATCTGTCTAGGAGTTGCTCCACTAACAGTACACGAAGCACTCGGTGGAGGCTGTGTTAAGACTTGAGAAACTTTGCCGTCGATCATAGTCATAAACAGCTCATGTCTTACTTCTATGCTAATGATTTTCGTTCTTTGATAGAATATTAGAACAATAAATCTCATAGGAATTTACAAAGGCTATATTAAAAATGCCATAAAGTACAGCCATTGGCCATCTGTTCGTTTTTCTGGAGCATGACATTGACGAACACATTTGGTCAAATGTGTCGATACCTCCCTTTGTCTGGTTATAAAACATAATCATTTCATTTTTTCCTGTTGTTTGATTGATTGTACCTTCTTCATCACAAGATGATAAAAGGATAAACCATTTTTGACGGCTTAGGTTTATACGATACCAGAGTCAAAGGACCGCACCGTCGCACTATGTGGAGATTGAGTCGGTTTCGGGTCATAAATCCATAACTTCCATGTTTTTATAAATTTGCTGCTGATTTTTTTTGTGTATTTTTGAATAAATGTACTTTTAAATAATACACAATTAATGGATATAATCATATGTTTACTGTCTAAAAAAAAATAGTAAATTTGAAATGGTAAAAATTGTTTAGAAATGTACGACTATTTATATTTAAATAATTTGACCTTAAAAGTTCCAATGAACACAAATTAAATTCTTAAAATCACTTTTGCTATTATCAAGTATTATTACTATTAACTAAAAAAACATTGTATTATTCAACTAGGTCTAAAGCTTCATCTATAAGTTCCATAGACTTTTTACTAGATGGTTTTCTTGAACTTGTTATGTAAGGGTCCGAAGTATACAAAAGTGTATGTAGAACATCTTCATTTGTAGCAATTCTAGAGCATTTCCTAGCATGATGAAGTCTGAATCGTTTATAAATCTTTATTTCTTGATTCCTTGATCTTCGGAAAGTTGTCCTAGGGGTAACACAAAACAAGGAGTTAACTTTAATAAACATTTATTTAAATAAATTACAATAAATGCTCAAATTGCTTCCCTTGTGCCCTAATACACGCTCGGCATCTTCTTAAAAATGAGCTTTTGAGTCTCCTCAAGCTTATTTCCGATATTTTTCTTGCTGCAATGTTAACCCTTGCTCTCAATTCATTGTCAGTTTGGATCCGTTTTTCATATCCTTCATGGCACCCCAATAAAAAAAAAACAAAGAGCGAGATCGGTAGAATTGCCAGCTAAAATCGGTACATTTGTACCCAAAATCGGTACATATTTGACAAAAAAAAAATTACAGACTAATTTGTAACAATCATAATTATTTTTTACTAGCGGACCCGTCAGACATCGTCCTCTCAAAAAGATTTGTAATATGATAGTTTTTGTTCCTATCTATTTCATCATTTGTTACTTTCATAAGAGTATCAAATACATACAGCCTTGGCCAAAAGTTTTAAATTTATTAATTGAAAAATAATATTTTGTGGGTCCACCCTTTGCCTTAATTACAGCAGAAATTCTTTTTGGTAAAGAGCTAACAAGATTTTTACAGTCTTCAGCAGTAATCGCGTTCCATTCTAGGCGCAGGTAGCGTTTCAATTCTTCTCTGTTGTTAATTGTGTGGCGCCTAACTCGACGCTTTAATAAACCCCATAAATGTTCTATGGGGTTCGGATCTGGCGACTGGTCAGGCCAGTCAAGAAGCTCTATGCTGTTTGCCCGAAACCATGTCATAGTGCGGGCAGATTTGTGGCAAGGCGCGTTATCCTGCTGGAATTTAACACTGTCCATGTTCGTGTCACCGAAAAGTTTCGTGAATGAAGGCAGCAACGCAGTTTCTAGCACATTTATGTACTTAGAAGAGTCCATGTGGCCCTCACACACGAACAATTCGCCAACTCCAGAATCGGTCATGCAACCCCAGACCATTATACTGCCGCCGCCGTGTTTTACGGTTGGGACCACACACTCTGGTTCAAATTCTTCGCCCACCCGGCGACGCACAAAGGTCACACCAAGTGTACACAAAATTCTTCCCAGAGCCTCTTTGTATGGGCACTCCCGTCAATACACTTCAGTCACCCGCTAGCAAAATCTCTATGTTCGTCCAGGAAATTGAGAAGGGTTTCTATTTGTTCAGGAGTTGCCGAACCCATATGTGGAGCAATTATAAACTGAAAACATAAATGGTTATTATTGGAAAAGGTGATTGTATTAGTGAACAACCAAATATTATACTTCATTCGTGAAAGAGACGGGTACAGAATACAGGATACACTAACTGTTGAAGGCTTTGACGACCTTACTCTTGATACGAACATTAATATCAGATCAGGTGACGTAATAAGGGACAAATTTGCCAACTATTTCGTTTCTCCTGTTGGTAGTGTAACGTGGCAAGATGCTTATATTTTTTAATAAAATTGTATTTTACAACAATAATGATGTATTATTTACTTACCTATATCCTTTTTCTCACTGTCAGACTTATCGTCGAAATCCGGAATTATTTCTTTACAAACTTCTTGCCAAGCACTTATTATAGCATCACGATCTTTATAAAATGCAGACGATAAATCCCATAGTGCCGGGCGAAGCCACACTTCAGTAATAAGGCGCTCTGTGTCAATATTCATTTTTTTTTGCTGAGTGTACCGTTCGGTCGCTCCGTCAGCGAAGCACTGGACGCATCCACACAATCTCATAGCTCGTCGGTCGACCGACGTACGCGCAACCGACGAGCTGGACCGACGGCTCGACCGACCGTACGCGCGGACCGAATCACGCGCGTACCGTCAGCGTAGCTGAGTGCGCATTCATAGGCTTGCATAGATATAGCTACGCCGACTGACGGTCAGCACTGACCGTCGGTCAAGCACTGTTTCCAGCCTAAATATCTTAATTGTTTTTAGGTCCCTCACTGGTGGTGGAAGATTCTTCCAGCAGTGTGTGGCAGCAAACCTAAAGCTTCCTCTGAAAGCTACAGTTTTGTGTGGTGGTGCCTTAAGCGGGTCGACATTGGAGCGAAGACCACATGCGTATTTTGATTTTCGCCAAGTGAGTTTATTGTATAAATAGTGCTTGCGAGTTGTTACCACACCAAACATTAGGCTAGCCAAATGCATTTTTCGTCGGGCGTCCATTTTCAATAAACTAAGCTTGTTTATATAGGGGGTAACATGATGCCTACGGGGAATATTAACGCAGAATCTTGCGCAGGCATTCTGAATCCGTTGAATGAGCCTCTCTGTCCTAGCAAGTAGGCAAGGGCCATATACCGTATCGCAGTAGTTAAACTTAGATAGAACTAGAGTGTCCACTAGATGTTTCCTCAGTGGTACACTGAGAAAGTTGCGGATACCGTACAGGACCCTTAGCCTGTAGAAACAATTTCTAACAGCACTGTTAATGTGAGACTCAAACCATAATTGTGGATCCAGGATAAGACCTAAACTGCACGCCTGCTCTACCTGTTCTATTTTATTCCCCTTGATGAGAATCTCAGGCTTGGCATTCAATATTGTGGCCACCTGTTTTTTTGTCCCTAAGACCATGAACTTGAAAACAAGTGGCAATATGGCTATTTAAGTTAAATCGGTTTGTAGAAAAACTTACTTATGTGATGCTCTGTATTGGTATCCACTGATTGGACACATTTATTGTCTGCAAGAATCTCCATTATTTCAATGTTTTGTGTTAAAATAGTATCTTGGTCGGTTGTGGAAGGTGTTGGCGGAGGACATACTGAGTCTATTTGTATAGGATCTGCAACATAAAGAGCATGACAATTGTATTATAATTCACTTACATACAAAATACTGATTGGCTCATCATGTTAGTAGTACAGAACTAATAACAATTTAAACTTATGATCTTACTAACATGATCAGAATTAAATTCACTTTCAATTCCATCAACAGACAACAGTATCATGTCTTTAACTTTTTCCTCTATTGGCGTCGGAGGAGGACCAGCACTAGGCCTGCCTCCTGTGTGATAGGTTTCAGCACGTATTGCAGCAGATTTTTTTCTAGTATTTCTTTTAATACCTTCATATTTCGCTTTCAAAGTTTTAGCACTGCGGTAATTTGTACCGCTTTTGCTATTAAATTATACATACCTCGTGTCTTCCAGCACTGTGCTTTTTCGTTCCCGGTGACTGCATCACTATTTTCTAAAATACTTTTATGTTGAGCGACATGTGAATTAAGAAGAACTTTTTCGCGGCTGAAGTTGACGCTTCGTTCACGTTTCGGTGTAGCCATTTTTAGCTCTACAGAGAAAACACTGTGCACAAAATGTTTTTGCGAAATTAGAAAATACGATGGTCAAACTGAAAGTTCTTAGAAAATCAAAAACTGATTACATTAGCCAGTTATTAGTTTTATTATATCTTTTCAAAATATTGTCCATTCACGTCAATACACCGCTGCATGCGATGAACCACTGGGAAAAGCACTTTGCCCACTCGTCCTTAGGGGTCTCTTGCCAGAGTACAGCGCTGTTGCTGTTGTTGTCCTGGGTCACGTTGGAGCACGTTGAAGCTAATTTTATTGTTTGAACGTGTTATGTGATATTTCTCTTTAGACGAGAAAGTTTGATGAGGGTACCCTCTTATCACTGGCATTCTTATCGCCGCGGGCAAAATGAATGCTTTTCAAAATAAATTATAATTTCTTTGCTAAACAATGTATTGTGCGAGGGACAAAAATGTAAATTAATTAATTTCTTGAACGCATCGTAAGTAGTGATATTTTCCTTTCACTAATCACACTAGCTTCCATGCCGGTAAGATCCTAGTAAAGCAGGCTTGCGCCGTTGTCGTTTTTCATTGATATAATGTCAACCATGTGAATGTTGTGTTTACATAATTTAGCCTGAGTCGTGATTAGCGTATTAATTCCATCACTTAACCCAGCTGACGGTACTGGCTTCCCTCGAAGCTAGATGGCTAGTTATAACTTCTAGATTACATTTGTTCTGTTCCACCTTGCCAGAGTACAGCGCTGTTGCTGTTGTTGTCCTGGGTGGGGCATCAATACTCGCTTCTTTGGAGCTGCACGTCGGAGCACGTTGGAGCTAATTTTATTGTTTGAACGTGTTATGTGATATTTCTCTTTAGACGAGAAAGTTTGATGGGGGTACCCGCTTATCACTGGCATTCTCATCGCCGTGTTTGCTACATGTGAACCTTATTTGTGAACATTTGTAAAAATTTATTTTTGTTTAAAAAAAGTTCCATCATCCTCCTGCCCGTATCCCAATTTTATTTGGGGTCGGTGCAGCATTTTTCTCCTTCGGACGGACGGGCAAGAAGGTACCACTCATGTTGGCTGCCACCATCACAGTTATTCTCTCCTTTGATAATTTTCCTCCTTTACATTTTTCACCTCTAAACAACGTCTTGTCCGGGGTTAATGTATAAAACAGCCCGGTCTCATCTGCATAAAAAATTTCATTATCTGTAAATTGTGCACGTAAAGTAGGCCAAACTTTTTCTGGAAGATCATAGGCCAAACTTTTTCAGGAATTATGGTTTTTAATTTCTGTAAGTGCAGATATTTGCTTTCTCATATTGGCACTCTAGTTGAAAATAGCAATGGAACACTATTTCTAAGTGTTTCGTGGTCTTCGTGGTAATTGGGTCAAGTCATCCTTGAAATTTTTTTTATACTGGATAGTCCCATCAGGATTATACAGGGTTATTTTTCATTCACCATCCAAATTTAAAAATCGAGGACTTTTAATTAATTTATTTTCATATGTGAAACATTATAATCAAATAATAACAAAAACAAAAAAAAACATCCAAAAGAAAATATCCGAAAATAAACAGAATGTAGAGACACGCAGCAAGGTTATTGACCTCGCTCGCTCGCTGCGATTGATGTAGGTACCTACGCGGTCTTACTTAAAAGGGTTGATTCCAATTTTCCCTTCATACTTTACGGGCTTAGGACCGACATAATAAAATAATGAATGTGAAATCACTGGTTTTTATTATGGCGTATTTAAAAAATTGGAATCAACTAGCTATTTACAATAATTCAACTTACCAAATAAACTCGATTAACCTACAAATTACGTGTACTTCAGTAATTGTTCAAAATGGAGTCCGTTTCTCTCAATACACAAACGTGCACGTTTTTCTAAACTATTTTTTAATAAGTTTAAAGTATCTGTTTGATTTTTAATTTCATTAAATGCATTTATTATTTTACTACGGAGGTCCTCAACACTTTGTGCTTCTTCAACGTAAACACGTCTTTTAACTTCACCCCATAAAAAAAAATCAAGTGGCGTTAAATCTGGTGACCTGGCAGGCCATAGGACAGGCCCTCCGCGACCAATCCATCTATCGCCATACTTATTATTTAAAAACTCACGCACTGCACTTGTGTAATGAGGTGGTGCACCGTCATGCTGATAATAATGATTGTTGTAGTATGAAAGTGGCACCTCGTCTATTAAGTCTTCAATAACACCACGTAACATGTTTAAATAATTAGTACCCGTCAAGCGTCCTTCAATAAAAATCGGTCCCACGATAACATTACCGATAATACCTGCCCAAACATTCGCACTAAAACGCACTTGATGGTAGTTATTTCTAATAACGTGGGGGTTGCTTAACGCCCAATAATGTTCGTTTCGGCTGTTATAAATTCCGATTCGCGTAAATAATGCTTCATCAGTCCACAAAATGTTACAATTAATGTTTCTTAACAGCCATTCACAAAACACGATTCTAGCGGGTCCATCGTTATCGTGAAGAGATTGCACTGGTTGGTAATGGTATGGGTGATAACCAGATGAATTCAGCAGCTTCCACACGTAATACTGACTGACACCGAAGCGCCGAGCAGCGTCGTTAGTGCTAGCGCAGGGGTCACGTTCGAAAACTCGAGTACAGAATTTTCGACTGCTGGTGTTATTTCGTTGTGACCGCCACGACTTGTTGCATGGGCTGGTGTGATAAACTGCCCATAATCTAACAACCTTTGGTTTGCGGCTAAAATTGTTTGTCTATTAGGCACTCGCGAATTAATACCTCGTCTTTGTAAACGCGGTAAACTTTCTGCACTGTACATTCTTTGCGCACCATTTAAACTTTCGCCACTTAAAATGTAGCACCTGACCATTTCAAAATACTCTGCATTAGAATAAAAAGTCGCCATGTCGTGCGATGATAACCGACCGGAATTCGGAATCGAAAATGCAGCGAGAGCGACAAAAATATGGCACACGTTCGCACGTAACTAGGTCACGGTCAACTAAACAAAAAGTCACCGGCGCTTGGCCGACCGGGGGCTGTGCGGGGTGCGGGGTATGAGGGAGGGGGGCGTAGTGCCGGTAGTACGATGTCGGGCGTAGTGCATGCTGTTTTTTGTGTGCGTTTCCCGAATCTTGAGGCAAGCGCGCCATGTTCAACAACCGAACTGTGTGTATTCCACACGTTGTGATTTTAGTAGCGGACAATGATGAAAATCATCTAATATTTTTTATATTTTTTTATTTGATTAATTGATTAGGTTACCGATTCTAAATCATTTCTGAAAATTTGGATGGTGGTTGAAAATTAACCCTGTATTTTAATACTCGCAGGTCCATCACACAATCATCGCCAGCAGTACGACCAGGTCGTATGGAGTCATATACTTGGTATTCATATACTTGGTATTAATGCCGTAGTCCTTGAAAAATGTATGATCTGGTTGAATTACTTTGTATGGAGAGGGTTTCTTTCTTGCTTGTTTAGTTAATGTCGCGTATTGCGATGGCAAAAATATCTCTTTATTTTTTAGTCTTCTCTCAATGACAGAATGGACAGAGTCCACCTCCATTTGTGTGTGTCCCTTTTCAAGATATTTTTGTGTAATCGTTACGTTTTTATCCAGGTAACTTTTTACGGAATCTCTTTTAGTCACGGTGCTAAGCGAAATATTTGAAACTTCGTTCGCTCTTTGATTTCTATCTCCTAACCAATAGCGGACAGTCCATTCCCTGATGCCTAATGTAGAGAGAAATGACTCTGATTTAAGACAAACTCTTTTTTTTTATGCCATTAACGTGTACGTGATATTGCTTAGTATGGAGACGCCGCGAGTTATTTGCTGTCGTTTTCCTCTGAGTTGTCTTTATGTCTATCATAGAACATACAAATACTTTCTTCTCTTTCCATGATCTAGACCAAAAAGTTTCAAATATTTCCTGTCTCTCTTCTTCACTGATTTGCGCACAAAGCAGGGTTTTGTGCGCAAATCAGCACCCTCCAAATAATTCGTAGAAACATCTTGTGTTGCGTTTTCATTTTCAGCCATCATGAATGTTAGTATTTACTGCCATCACTGCAAATATAAAAAAATCTTGGTAAGTACCTACACATCTACATTATTCTAGGTACATAGAACTACCCATGAAAAGTATAATCAAATTTAATTCATACCTAATAAAATCATTAATATAATAACGATATTATTGTCATAGTAATACAAAAACTAAATAAATTCGCGATTTATTTAAACCGCGGAAGTGCGTAAACAAAACAAAAAGGGATAATAGTAAAACCGCGTAAGAACAACGAAAGATTAGAAGAACTTTTATACTCGTAATTACTCAATTTCAGACAAAAAAACATCCCAATTGTATTTATCATAAAGTACACAATACGTGTGACATACTTACATTATAAACAATCCAGAAATTACTTAAAATAGCAATTTTTACTCGGAGCGTCACATAAACACGGCACACTCTAATACAAACTGGCGCGGCTACGCGGCTTTCGTGTCGAAACTTGTTCGCCGAAAGATCCGCGGTATTGTAATTTTTGATTTACTCCTTTTCTTATTGGACGATTCAAAAAATTCTTGCACGTATCGACGCCAATCACAATCAGTTAACTAGAACCGCGAAATGTCATTTTTGCTTTTTTTGTAGTTCCGCGGTTTTGACTAATGTTAGTTCCGCAGTATTGGACTATCAACGACGATATTTCGTTTTATATCTTTAAAAACTCATCATCCTCCTGCCCTTATCCCAATTTTATTTGGGGTCGGCGCAGCATGTTTTCTTCTTCCATACGCTTCTATCTGCCGTCATCTCACAAGTAACATTCTTTGTTACCATATCTACTTTCACACAATCCATCCATCGTTTCTTTGGTCTTCCTCTTCCACTATATCCGTCCACATTCATACTCATTACCTTCCTCACAACATGACTCTCATTCCTCCGCATCACATGCCCATACCACGACAGCCGGTTTCCACGCAGTTTTTCTGATACCGGCGCTACTTTCAAACTTCCTCTTATATACTCATTCCTCACTCTATCCATTCGCGTAACTCCACACATACCTCTTAACATTCTCATCTCTGCCGCATGCAATTGTCTTTCATTCGTCGCTTTTGTGGGCCAGCACTCTGATCCATACAAGACAGCAGGCCTGACCATACTCTTGTAAATTTTCCCCTTAAGTTTAAGGGGAATACGAGGGTCACAAGTTGTTCCCGTTACCTGCCGCCATTTCATCCATCCTGCGTTAATTCTGTGCGTAACTGTCCGATCTATTTCGCCATCACCCTGAATAAGCGAACCGAGATACCGGAAATCGGAGCAGACTGGAAGAAGTGCGTTATCCAGCGCTATGGCTTCAGGACTGGAGAGACCGCCGAAATCGCAGAACATGTATTCGGTCTTGGTTCTGCTGATTTTTAAGCCAACATTCTCCAGTCTCTGTTGCCAACTCCCCAATCTGCTCTGGATCTCAGGTCCGTCTTCGCTAACCAGGACGATGTCGTCGGCAAACAGCATGCACCAGGGTGCCTCCTCCTGTATGTCCGCCGTCAAGGCGTCCATAATAAGCAGGAAGAGGTAAGGACTTAAAGCCGACCCTTGGTGCAGGCCCACAGCCACACTGAACTGGTCAGTATTGCCGGCCGACGATCGGACATAAGTACAGGACTGCCTGTACATCGCACGAACTAACTCCACATATTTCCCAGGCACACCTTTCTCTTTCATGGCCCACCACAACACTTCCCGAGGCACCCTATCATACGCTTTCTCAAGGTCAATGAACACCATGTGCAGATTCCTGTGCACACGTCTGTACTTCTCGCACAATTGGCGAAGTGCGAAGATGGCGTCCATTGTTCCTCGACCTGGCATAAACCCAAATTGGTTTTGGGTAATTTCACTCTCTTCTCGCACTCTTTTCTCTATCACTTTCTCCCATACTTTCATAGTATGCGACATGAGCTTTATCCCTCTATAGTTGCCGCAATCTTGCACATCCCCTTTATTCTTGAAGATGGGCACTAGCGAACTACTGCACCATTCTTGCGGGATGACTTCTTCATGCAGCAACTTATTGAAGAATAAAGTCAGCCACATACATCCGTTCTTCTTTAACACCTTCCACACCTCAGCTGGTATATCATCAGGGCCCAAGGCCTTTCCATTCTTCATACTTCCAAGTGCTCTTTCTACCTCATCCATGCTAATTTCTCTTACTAATCCCTTATTTACTTGTGCCTCTTGGAGTATTCCATTCCAAACATTCTCTTCATTCATAAGCTTTTCAAAATAAACCTTCCATCTCTCTTTTATTTCCTCATCTTTACACAAAACCTTGCCAGACTCATCTTTTATGCATTTTATGTGGGTTATGTCCCTCGATCGTCTCTCTCTCTCTTTCGTAATTCGGTAGAGCTCTTTTTGGCCTCTTGGACTGTCCAGGGAGTTGTACAACCTCTCCTGCGCCTTAGCTCTGGCAACTGCTACCGCCTTCTTTGCTTTTCTCTTCCATTCCATGTAGATTCTCTTTCTGTCATCCTTCAGACTTGCATTCACTATTTCAACATTCTGCCATTCTTTGAATGCTACTTTCTTTTCTTTCAAAACCTTTTGTACTTCACCATTCCACCACCATGTATCTCTATCTATCAAACCTTTTCCTCTCGACTCTCCGCACACGGCTTTTGCGACTTCCCTTATATGGCTTGCCATTTCACTCCAACATTCATTCACACATCTACCTTCCATCTCCTTCATTTCTGTCATTTTTTCCACAACCTGGCTCCTAAATACATCAGCACATTCTTCCTTCTCTAGCATACGCCACCTAATCCTTGGAGGGGGCCGATCTTTATTGCTTTTGGTCGAGACAGTTACTTTGACATCAAGAATCACAAGTCGGTGCTGAGTGACTAATGCTTCGCCTGGCAGCACTTTGCAGTTTTTGACACAGCGTAGACTACTCCGCTTCACCAGGAAGTAATCTATCTGTGTCGCGTGGTGGCCGCTCTTATATGTCACGAGGTGCTCCTCTCGTTTATTGAACCACGTATTTGTTATGGCCAGGTCGAAGGCACCGGCAGCTTGAAGTAATGTCTCGCCGCTTGCATTCCGGGTTCCAAAACCCCTACCACCATGCACTCTCTCATATCCATCGCTCTCTCTTCCTACGTGACCATTAAAATCCCCACCCACATATACTTCCTCACTATCCTGTACATTCATCATCAAGCAGTCAAAGTCCTCCCAAAACTTCTCCTTTACACTCTCCTCGCAGCCTGACTGCGGCGCATAAACACTTATCACGTTTATGGCCTTGCCGTCCACAATTAATTTAACCGCTATTAATCTATCATTCATTCTTTTAACATCTACGACACATTCTTTCAGCCTGTATATTTATATCTTTATATCTTTTATATATTTATATTTTTATATTTATATCTTTAAAAACTAAAACTCAATATTTTCTCGGTACGTTTATGTAGGGGTGTAGGTATTTTAATTGAACTTCAGAAATATTTATGTACTTAATACCTTTTTAACCGACTTCCCAAAAAGGAGGAGGTTCTCAATTCGGCCGGTATGTTTTTTTTTTTTTTTTTTTTTAAATTTATTCGCAAATATGGGTACAATACAGGTGACACAGATACATTACAATAGTTCAGCCATATTTTGCCATGAAGGCATGCAAATTTAAATAGTTTTTTTTTTTTTTTTTTTTAAGACATAAACAGATTTTTTTTAAAGGACATTATAAGTAAAAATAAAATAAACTAAATTAAAAAATGACATATACTAGTAATTAACTTACATAAGGCTTTCAATAGCATTATTATCAATCCTGATTAAAATACTCTATATAGTAAAGTCTTTTTCATTGAGGAATTCACTTATACTGTAGTAACTTTTATTCAGTAGAAATTTTCGCAGTTTCTTTTTAAATTTTTCTATGTATGTACATCGATTACTCCGAGGTTTATAGACCGATTTACGTGATTCTTTTTTTGTTCGACGCGGAATTGCTGCCAGTTGGTCCCATAGTCATCAGGTCAGGATCTGATGATGGAAACCCTGAGAAATCGAGGGCAACCTTCGAAAGTTGTAGGCATACATAGGGTAAAAACTTGACACTCAGGTGTATGCCTGAAAACACTCTTCAACAGTGAAGGTTTGGACTTGATCTGATGCTGGAGACCAGAGAGGGTCGAGGGAACTCGCCAACAGAATGTGTAAAGTACCTCGTGTTTGGGCTCATATTATTTGTATTGAAGAGAACTTTCCACTAAAATGGATAGTGACAACATTCGTGTTACTGAAAAGCTGTAAATAAAAAACTTTTTTACAAAAAAATTAAACCGACTTCCAAAAAAAACCTAATTTGAGGTGCATCGGCCTAGAAGTCGGTGGCAAAATCAACTTAGTAACATCCATTAGACATCGACTTCTAGGCCGATGCACCTCAACATAGGTTTTTTTTATTTGCTTTTTGTAGTAACACACATTATGTGATTTTTTTACTGTTATAATATTTTATTTGGATCTAATAAACCTAGCCTTTACTAACGTCAATTAAATTTTATAAAAAAATAACTACGAGTAGAATTTATTTAATTTAGTATGATTTCGATATTTATTTCAATAAGATCGTTTTAAGTAATACATCTTACGTTACGGTAGGTATCTTGATACTTGATCGAACAATTTATTAATTACTTTGTAAGAAAAAAAAATCATATTAATAACATCAATTTATTTATATTTTCGTCACAAACAGTCATTAATTCTTTACATAACAAGTCTTGGTAGAAAAATAGTTAAAATACTATTTAGTTACATATTTTTTATTAAATACTTTATTGCACACAACATTGTAACAATTACAGTACCGAAAAATTGTAACAAAGCCGAGCTTATCTCTATAAAGAGATCTCTTCCAGCCAACCTATACCATTGTAGGAAAATAGATACTTTTGAGATAGACAAGAATGTGTAATAAAAAAGGAAAGTAAAATAAATAAAATAATACAACTATTTACTTAAATATACATATAATACATAACCACATATAATTCATACAATATAAAGCCATACATATATACATATATATATATATATTATATTTAATATTATATATATGTATATATTAATACATACTAATAACATACCTGTAATCTTCAACTGAAATTTTACGAGAACAAAACTTATATTGGGGTACTTAGCGGGAAAAGCAATGCAAATAAAACAATTAGGTTAGGATACTCACTTTGGTGTTATTTCGGTTATTTTACAATGATCACACTTTAAACTAGCAGCACTATATATTTCACCAGTATAACAAAGTACAGTAATCAGGAGAGATCTTGTGTGCTCGACGAACGAAAATGGAAAAGACCCAACTGTCACGGTGCGCGCTATTTAAAAACGCCGTTAGACGAAAGTGGCGCCACCGTGACCGTTTGCAGTCCATTTTAGTTGCCAGTGAAAAAATAGTTTATTATTTTACGACTTATATTAAAAATATATTACCTAATGGATTTAATTACAAAAATCGTTCACAGTCGGCCATCCTTAAATAAGTACGTCCTCGTACGCATGAAAACAATACAAGCTTATTAAATATAAATGTAACAATTTTAAACTTAACATCAAAATACAAAATCAACTCATAATTATCTTTAGTCTACCTTCTCTGGAAATCTATATCATTATCTGCTTTTACATGTTCTACAACAATGGTTATTTTAACGTTATCTGAAAAGAAAGACATGTAAGTATATAAATCTCCTGCCTCTATAAGCTAATAACAGGCCCCTAAAACGTCCTGTCTCTACACGTTAGCAACAGGCCCCTGTAATGTTCTGCCTCTAAGCTAACAACAGATCCCTTAAACATCCTGTCTCTACACGTTAGCCACAGACCCCTGTAATGTCCTGCCTCTAAGCTAACAACAGGTCCCTTAAACGTCCTGTCTCTACACGTTAGCAACAGGCCCCTGTAATGTCCTGCCTCTAAGCTAACAACAGGCCCCTAAAACGACCTGTCTCTACACGTTAGCAACAGGCCCCTGTAATGTCCTGCCTCTAAGCTAACAACAGGCCCCTAAAACGTCCTGTCTCTACACGTTAGCAACAGGCCCCTGTAATGTCCTGCCTCTAAGCTAACAACAGGCCCCTAAAGCGTCCTGTCTCTGAACCACACAATTTATTTAATCAGTAAATAAAGTCAATACAGTGACAATCATGATGATTCAATTTGCGATAATTAATGAAGAATCAATATCTTATAATGACAAATTTTACAATAAATTATTCATTATCGCTACATTCACTACTAGTAACAATATCCTCTTCATGAGGTCTATTAAAATTAAGCCATGGTTTCATTTTATCAATTGCTACAACCGAAGAGAATCGTCTACCATTTTTTCGTGTAAGAGGTGTATCTTCCACCTGGAAACGGTCGTAGTCTAATACAGCAGTGATCCTATAAGGGCCTTGGTATCGAGGCACAAGCTTTTTACTTTGACCCGTGGCTGGTGTTTGGCGTTCAATTCGTACCAGATCCCCTACTCGATATTGGATGGGCTGGCAGCGTTTTTTATCATAGGTCTCCTTCTGTCTTTGTTGGGTTAGTTCAACATGAGAATTTATCTCCTGCCTAATTTCAGACCTACTTGAATTTAAGTCAACGGACGCTTCTTCGTCTAACTCCGTTAATACTCTACTTTCGCTACTACCTGTGAGTCTAATACCAAACAACGCCTCTGAAGGAGTGCGGTTTATACCCTTGTTAATAGTATTATTTAGGCCCCATTGCACATCGGGCAGGTGGTCATCCCATTTATTATCTTGGGTGCCAACAGATTTAGCAGTCAATGCATCGACTATCACTTTATTGTATCGTTCCACCTGCCCGTTGGCTCTGGGAGTGGCGACTGCGTTAAGTACGTGTTTTATGCCTTTATCAGTCACAAATTTCTTAAAAGTAGAACTAGTGAACGAAGTCCCCCTATCCGAAATTAGTCTTCTAGGTACGCCAAATATACCAAAATATTCCTTTAAGACTCTAACAGATATGTGCGATTTTGTGTTACGAACAGGTTTCAGATAAATGTATCGCGAGAAGGCGTCGATTATTACTAGAATATGCATATTCCCTCTACTACTGCGTACAAACGGCCCCACATGGTCTATATGTATTGTGTCAAAGGGTTTATCAATTTTCTCGATTGGGTGTAAGAATCCTGGCTGCTTACCTCCTGATGCTTTAGCGTACGCACACTCTAAATAAGAATTGACGTATTTCTTTATAAACGTTCGCATTTTGGGAAACCAGTACGTGGATTTGACCTTTTCAAGAGTTTTATCAACAGAGAAGTGACCTATATCGTCGTGGTTTTGTTTGACGATTTGCCAACGTACTCCTTTTGGTACCATCCACCTATCACCCTCCCCCGTAATCCTAAATAATTTTTCACCCTTTAATTTATAATTGTTTTTGATGTCTACGATGTTATCCGTATCCGGGTCCCTAAGAATGCCAATAATTCTTTGAATTTCAGAATCAGCGCTTTGCACGGTCTCTATCCAGCCCGTTTCAGAAACGTTGGAGACATTAACAATACTTGGCGGTGATTCTGAGACGGGATTTCGACTAAGCGCGTCTACATGTGCCATTGCCGTACCGGCCTTATACTCAATGCTGAAATTGAATTCCTGCATTTGCTCCCACCAACGAGCGACCCGTGGGACCATGTCTCTCGTTTGGAATGTAGCTCGTAACGAATTACAATCAGTTATAATTTTGAAATTAAGACCAATTAGGTAAACCCGAAACTTTTGGAGGGCAGATACGACTGCAAGCGTTTCTAAATCGTACGAGGAGTAATTTTGTTCCTCGGGGGTCGTTTGTCTGCTAAAATATGCCACAGGTCGAAGTTCATGATTTTTGCCCCGTTGTAATAAAATTCCTCCAAGTCCGATTTTACAAGCGTCAGTGTGGAGTTCAGTATCTGCCTCAGGGTCATAGAGGGCTAAAGTAGGTTTTTCAACCAATTTTCGTTGCAAGGACCTAAACGATGCCTCTTGTTCTGGACCCCAAACCCAAGGAACATCCTTTTTAAGGAGGTGCGTCAAGGGTTTAGCAACAATGGAAAACCCCGGCACAAATCGCCGAAAGAAGCTAGCTAAACCTAAAAACTGACGCACATTATGCTGATTCTTTGGTACGGGGAACTTTTCAACCGCCTCGACTTTCTTAGACCCTGGTCTGATACCATCATTAGACACCTCGAATCCTAGATAATCAACATTATGCCCAAAGAAGAGACATTTAGAGAGTTTGAGGGTTAGACCGGCATCAGAGAAAAGTTTTAAAACAGATTCTAATCTTATCATACCCTCTGAGAAGTGTTTAGCAGGGATTATGACGTCATCTAAATAGGCTAATGCTTCTTTGTGTCGAGCAGAGCCTAACACCTGATTCATAATTCGCTGAAAGGTTGCGGGGGCATTGGCGAGACCAAAAGGCATCCGGTTAAATTCAAAGTGCCCATCAGGAGTGACGAAAGCAGTCTTATGTTTATCTTCCTCACGTATGGGCACCTGATAGTAACCTGACGCTAAGTCGAGGGTAGTATAAAATTGATGACCAGCAAGAACATCCAACTGATCATCTATTAAGGGCATTGGATAATGTTCTTTAACTGTGCGTTTGTTAAGTGCTCGATAATCAATGCACAGACGATACTCCCCCGTCTTTTTCCGGACCAATACAATAGGACTAGCGTAGGCAGATGTGGAGGGTCGAATTATGTCATTCTCTAACAGTTCGCCTATCATTTCTCTAACCACTTCTTTCTCCCTGACGGCTAACCTGTAGGGTCTGTATACTACCGGTTCGTTATCATTTAGTGTTATAGTCATTTCTCCTGCAGATGTGGTACCCAGTTCAGTCATATTAAAAGCAAAACATTGTCTATATTTATTTAAGAGTGACAATAGGGAGGCTTGTTCATCTTGAGTGATGCCTTTACCAATCTTGACATTATCAGCAACAATAGGTGATACCTGTAGATCAAGCTCAACAGTAGATACTTGAGCCACTTTTACGGATAGATCTTTCTTAGCAATGTAACCTCGTGCAATTAAAGCACCCCTTTTAAACCTGACCATTTTATCAACCGGTACATTCATCAATATCTGACCAGTCCCATCTTTTGCTAAATTAAATAGACCTGGGTACACTGAAAATCTAATATCAGACTGAAGTCGTAATCCGCCCTCCACATATACCTCACCTTCGAAAACAGGATCGCTATAGACCTCTACTAACGAGGTACCAAACACTGATAGGTCGTCTTTGCAGAACAACCTTATTTTGCGATTTATTACTAAATCATCTGTAGTACGTAACATAGTTAGAGTATCGCTAGTTTTAAAAACAGTAATGTGACGTTGCTCTGTGAACGTCTGACCTATCATCACTGGGACCTGCATAGCATTGTCAGGGACTATAAGTAATTCAACCTCAGCCTCAACTTCATCAACCATGACATTCACAAGGCGTTTTCCTAATACCTGAACGAGAGAGCCGCCAAAACCTCGGAGATGAGGCAAGTTATTAGTGTCATATGTATCTCCTATTCGTTTGAAGTCTGATACCCTAATAGAACAGCACTCACTACCAAAGTCTATAAATGCGTCAAATGAAATGCCATCGACACTCACGATTTTCAGATATTTATCACCCGCATCGTTGTGGTCTGATATATCTACCTTATTAACCTTTTTATTATTATCCGGTGGGGGTAACAGTTTTGCGAAGCACTGCTCTGCATCATGACCTACCCTGGAGCATTTGCTGCATTTTTTTATAGGTAACGGACAACGAGCTAATATATGACCCTCTTGTTTGCAATTATAGCAACGTTGTCCTTTGTTTCCGGGTTTAATTGAAGCTTCGGAAGTTTTAATATAATTTTGGCCTTTATGTACATTTTTACGATCCGAGGTGGGTTTTATATTTCTAGAATTCCTAAAATAGGCCAAAAGTTTGTCTGGGTCATCATATTGCACAGCTTCTGCCCCTAGCCTAACCGATCGGTCATCTATTCCGTGTAGTAGACAGTCGACAGCTTTCCTTCCTACTATACCGCACCTATTTATCATGGCCAATTTGTCATAAAAGTAGGTTTCGAGACATTCGCCGAAACGAGCCCGCTTAGCCAGCATATCACAGAGAGTTTGCCCATAGTTTTCATCTGACGGGAACGCAGATTGTAATTTGGTTTGCCACTCTTCCCATGAGAATAGAACAGACGACTGACCCTCATACCAACGCTGCGCAACCCCGCGTAACTTAGGAAGAGCAAAATGTATAAGTTGTTTTTCAGTCCAGCCATACGGTGCGTTGTCTATTACAACTATGCCGTTTGGAGGCAAGTTGGGCAATAATTTTGCATTAAGCCACTTAACAAAATTGTTCGTATCCATTTCATCATGGTAATCACCTGTAAGTAAGTAAGTAACACTTTATTTCATACACATAAAAATGTTTACTTAAGAACCTTTGGCTAAATGTGCGCAAAGGCGGCCTTACCTGTCCTACTTTTACATCTGTAGAGTAACTCTGCGCCAGGGACAAAGCCATTTTCGCCACCCGCATGCACGAGAATCCAACGATGACCAGGATTCGTATTTTTCATTACACTGGCATCAGAACTACCAGCACTTTCTCACAGTGTAGTGGGAATGAATCCATGTCTCGTCCAAATACGTGACTGGTTTCTTTTCTGCTCCAAGTTCGTTGTTTTCCTTCATACGCCGCCAGTATCTAGCCCTCCAAGCTGCAATATCGGGTTTTTGGATTAAAACCGACATGACAACGCCGATACATGCGAAGAAGAAAATATAGCGCGCCGAGCCCCAGAACCAGTGCTATAATACTCATCAGTATGGTGATGGTAGAAATGTGAAATCTCACCTCCTCTAGGTGCGTGTTATTGGTCCTTCCGGCTGCGTTTTGTACTACAGATAGCGCGCGAGTTGAATGCAGAGCTTAGGAATGCGGTAGTGCTGTGACTTAATTATAATTATTATTGATGACCACAATGAGTAATGAATGTCGATAAATTTAAACAATGTTATAAGTTTAATTTTATTTTTTACACTAGGTTAACATGATGAAAAAAAAAACTATCATAATTATCAAATGTTTTTAATAATCATTTCAAAAATTTAATCAGATTCAGAAATGGCAGATATGGTTGAATCGGTGTCACTATCCTCGCCGTCGCTGACCTCAATGACGAATCGATCTATGGTATCTTCAATTAATCCATCTCTTTGCCAATAATTTTCTTCTAAAATTATGACGTGATCATCGAAGCCACGCCAATCTTCCTCTGTAACCTGAGAAATCGCCAGCTCCGTAACTTCTTTTAACCTTTTTAGGGATAAATCTAAAGTAACATTGTGATGCCGTACTATTCTTTTCACTTTTGCCCAAGCCAACTCAATCGGATTGAGGTCGCACATGTACGGTGGTAGTCTTACTACGACATGGCCATGACTCCTGATGAATTCATCGATTTTAAATGATTTTTCTATTGGTTTATGTAACTGAACCAAATGGAAGAGCTCATCTTTTCTCATCGTGATTGAAGCTTCCACATTATTCTTTGTTAGCCATTCTAACATTTATAGGTTTGGTGCTGGACTTTGTTGGGACTTTATTTTCTTGCACACTGTGATACGGCGCGTTGTCCATCACAACAACGCTGTTTTGCGGTAGATTAGGGATTAACATACCAGTGGCCCACTTTTCAAAATTAACACTGTTCATCTGTCCGTGATAATCACCTGAGGTAGTACCAGCTTTAAAAAGTAGTTTTGCCCCATTTAAAAACCCTCCTCTTGATCCCGCGTGAACAAGAATAAGCCTGTTTGTGGAGCTTGTGTCTGTCAACACGGCGTCGATCATTTCATTTCGCCAACATTTTTTAAAAGTGAGGTTATTATCTATCCATGTTTCATCTAGAAAAAAAAATATTTCGATCGTCTTGCCTGTATTGACGAATTTTCCGCAAATAATTTGACCGTGCATATACAACAGCAGGCCTTTCCACCAGAATTCTGCGTTTATTATGACATTTAAGCCATTTATATCCCATGTCTTTTATCAATTTTCTTAAACTGGTCACTCCCCATGGAAACTCGATTTTTTCACGAATAGCTATATAATATATATATATATATATTATATATATATATATTAGCTGGGATATATATATATTATATATATATATACAAGTAAGTATATATATGGACCATGTGATTAATTCATATATATTATATATATATATATATAGCTAATATATATGAATTAATCACATGGTCCATAACATATCCAACCTTCCAAGGGGGGATATAATATATTGTTCTTTGCATACAGTGCCAAAAAAGTCTCTTTTTTCGTTTTCTTTACCTTTCGATAGACCTGCTTTGGCACATGTCTTCCTTTTTTTAACATTTGATGGACCAGAATGGACAGAGTCCACCTCCATTTGTGTGTGTCCCTTTTCAAGATATTTTTGTGTAATCGTTACTTTTTTATCCATGGCTAGTCTAAGTAGTGCGTTAGAAACGATACTAGGGGAAGAGAGGGCAAGATGGTTCACTTAACTTGAATAATGAATAAAAAAAAACCTTAATAGAATACTAAGTAACCTTTAATTTCTCAAAATCAACTATAATTAAACTTTCATAATAATCAAAGAAATGACTCTAATTGTTATCACAATTGTTACACGAGATCAATATATAAAATAAAAGGTTTGATTCATTTTGCCCTATACTATCGGGTAAGATGGTTCTAGCGGTCGGGCAAGATGATTCGAGACAATGCTCAAATATCTTGACAGTCATCACAAAAGTATGTTCCTCTTCCAAGATAAGCTGAACAGGCTTCGTGAGTCCAGTCCTTACACTGGGAGCATTGTATCCAGTCTTCAGCTGGAGGATGTACAAATTGTTCCTTGCATACTGTGCAATAATAATCACGCACAGTTTTGGCAGCACCCCGCACCGATTTGTTTTGTTTCATTCCTGATGTGGAAGGTGTTTGATAATTTGTGGATGATAATAGATTCTCCTTGCCCAAATTTTTAACAGCACGCTGTTCAGCCTTTTGGAATCTTTGGTTTTGGTCCACCTTCACAGGCGTCGAAGTCAAAATCTCGGCTTTTTGACTTTGAAGCAGACGAGGGACAAATCTTTTCCGCTTAAAAATAAAAAATGGCGGTAGGAACGATCCTGCTGCATTACAGCAGCACACTACTGTCGTTAAAACTCCTCGTTCTACGCTGGAGATTAGGCTAACCTGTCGCTTGCCATAAGTAGAAAGAATTTTTGGGGGCTTGGTAGTAGATGAACGAATACCTGTCTCGTCCATATTATAAATTTGTGTAGGATCCAAGGAGTGTTTGTCGATCAATTCTTCTAAAAGATCATAGAATCTTTCTACCTGGGGACGGTTAAATCCACGGGCTCTAGCCAATGATGTAGGTTCAGGGGTTCTTAGCACAATTGACGTGTGCCTTTTTCGAAATCCGGATAACCAGTCTTTACCTGCACAACCTTTTGGAAACCTGTCCCCTTTACCTAGCTTCTGAGCGAATTCTCCAACAAGTTTTTTAAAATCAGTAGGTGTTAGACCATAAAATAAATCGTCCATTGTTGTGAGATATTTCTTTAAAGTATTTTCTTCGTCTGCAGTAAAAATTGGTTTGAACCTACCTAAATGTTTGCTGGTAGATCTTGTTTTACAATGTCTTAATAAGGTACTAAACGAAATGTTGTATTTCTTTGCTGCAGCGCGAACCGAAGTTCGACTAGCTTCTTCCATAGCCCGTTCTAATTTTTTTTGTGTCCAATCACCTCTATTGGTATTTATTTTGTAATTTGAAACCATCTAAAACAGAATGAAAATATTTTTTTAGGTTATCGGGTAAGATGAATATAGGAGGGCAAGACGAATATGGCCATATTCATTTTGCCGCCAGGATGCTTTACGAATGAAACATAACCTAAAAAAAACCGGCCAAGTGCGAGTCGGACTCGTGCACGAAGGGTTCCGTAAATTACAGTTAAATCAACCTATCTCAAAAACTATAAGAGATACTTTGATCAAACCAAAAATCGTTGAAAGAGTTAATTAGCATGCATCACCTCTATTTTTTTTAGAATTTTATACCCCGTAGTTATAAAAATAGAGGGGGGGGGACATACTTTTTACGACTTTGAGAGCTGATATCTCAAAAACCGTTCACTTTAAGAAAAATGTTTTTTAGAAAACTTTATATCATTTTAAAAGACCTTTCCATTGATACCCCACACGGGTATGTACATCGAAAAAAAAAATTTCATCCCTCAGTTACATGTATGGGGGGCCCCACCCCCAATTCTTTTTTTTACTATTTAGTGTCATATTTTTGTAGCGGTTCATACAACACATATTCCCATCAAATTTCATCACTGTAGTACTTATAGTTTCCGAGTAAATCGGCTGTGACAGACGGACAGACGGACAGACGGACATGACGAAACTATAAGGGTTCCGTTTTTGCCATTTTGGCTACGGAACCCTAAAAATGTAATGAGAATACTGTTGGAAAAACTTTAAAAATACATTAATTTACAATATATAAACTAACTAAAACAGTGAAAATATTTTACATAGATTACTAATTCCGTTAGAAATCTCAAAACTTACCGTAGTCAAATATTTTAGTGTCGAGAGTTCGTATTGTTTTTTGTCGCTGACGTGCGTACTCACGCTCTGGCAGTCCGGTTCGTACTGGTTTGCGAGCCCCCGCCTCACCGCGCGTGTACTTGCGCTATGGACGTGTATGCGCTGATTCGATAGAACAAATTATAAGAATGATTCATGTTGCCCGCTATATTCATCTTGCCCTCCCTTCCCCTATTCCTATTTTGCGATGTGCAACCATCTGTCCATATTATTACATCTTTTGCATCTTCGTTTAATAGATTTGTTACGTAATCCACAAAAAAAGAAGCGTAAGTGGTAGCTTTAAGATCACAACTCGTTTCATCGAACCAGTAGCATGTAACGTCGTCTGTTCCAAGATTGTATACAGTGAAATTATGCACTGCTAACTTGGTTTTAAAATAGAGAGCACTAGCATTTAAAGAAGGGCATAACTTCACCGCCTGCAAGTCAGCTGTAATAGCGTGGATTATTTTTAGTTTTGCCTTCTCTTTATCTCTTTTCTTTTCTTCATGTGCAAAATTTTTTGTTTGGACATGCTGTTGGTATGCTTCTTCTTCTACATTACCAGCCTTATAGACCGAACAGAAATCACAGGCGTCTTTCTTCGGTTGATAAAGCCCTATATTCTCCTCTACGAATACATCATTGAAGAGCTTTCGTGATGCGGGTAAAGTGTTTGATGCTGTACAATATTCTACGTACATTCTGTAGAGCTCAGATTTTGATTGAATTATAGGTTCCAAATATTATTTTGTGCTAGATTGACGACAGTAGTGCGATGGTAACTTAGGTAAATTATCTAGGTAACTTTTTACGGAATCTCTTTTAGTCACTGTGCTAAGCGAAATATTTGAAACATCGTTCGCTGTTTGATTTCTATCTCCTAACCAATAGCGGACAGTCCATTCCCTGATGCCTAATGTAGAGAGAAATGTTTTAAGACAAACTCTTTTTTTTATGCCATTAACGTGTAGGTGATTTAATAATTGGAGGCTATAATTTTCTGTTCATCAAACATATTCAATGCTTGAGTTAGTTAAGGTATGAAGGGTGAGTGCTAGCTAGCATGTGGTGTATAAATTATTTTTACTGTATTGTCCTCTATTGTAATATACAAATTAAATTGTATACAAATGTACATATCAAACAATCTTTAAGGTTCTTCTAACCTAACAGACAGACATGTGTTGCTGGGGAGTTTGTTGCGCCACTTCTTCTTCCTAGCAAAAACAAATAGGAAGTGCTGAAGGGTGGGCGTTTTGGGGGCTGTCTTTTGTAAATTTATTTTTTTGACGTTCGAAAAGTGCTGTTTTGCAGCCAAGTTTGAATAAATGACTTTTGATTTTAATGGGTATGGGGCGAATTTCTTGAAAAATATTACAATCTGGCTGAATACTGTGTGTTTTCATTTATTTTTTCATTGACGGAAGTGGCTGGCTGCGGAGATCCGGGAACAGGCTCAGGTGGCACATCTTGGATGGAGTCTGTGTCCGGTGTTGGACAGCGATTGGCTGACGATGATGTATCGTTCTCTATTGCGTTGTTATTTACTGGTGTATTGTGCTGATCTCCTCTACTAGGACTAGTACTGGTATTTGTTTCGGATATGATGTTCGGAGCATTCCCCTGATAAACCTAAGACGGCGCAAAATGTTCATCACCAATAATGTGACTATTGAATGGATAGATGCCACTGGCACGGAATCCACTGATTGCGTTTGCAGGTGTAGCTCCTTTCGAATACGCCCCAGAGAAGATTTTTACAATCTCATACTGGCTAATAATTCTTCCTGGATGTTGTTTTTGAAAAATGTTGACTTCGATCTCGAAGTATTTTTTATTAGTCCGTATAATGCAACATCCAAAGGTTGTAATTTATGTGACGTACGAGGAGGAGTAGTCAAAAATATGATATTATTTTTTGTTGCAAAATCAAGTGCTTCGTAACATTTATAAAAAAAAAGTTTTTTTTTTGTTATTTACTTACATAAAATAGATTTAAATATCTTTGTATAAACAGTGTCTAACGAGAAAACAATAATGTACAAAATTCAACAAGCTCCTACAGATTTTTGTTGACAGCAAGAAGGGACTTGGCTTCATCGAAAAGTTCTTTCGATATTGTTTCTGAGGTATTTCTCAAACTTGATATACATATATGGATCAGAAGTGTACAATAAGGTATGGAAAACGTCTGTATTGGTAGCCGATCTTGAACACTTTCTAGAATGATGAAGTCTAAACTTTTTGTAATCCTTGTTGCGGGATTCTTGAGCGTCTTCGGACAATTGTCCGATAGGTAAAATAGCGTAGTACTCAATGATTTTTTCTTCGTGAATAAGTATTTCATGTACGGAGGAAGGCATATAATACCAATTATAAATATATACGTACAGTGGGGCAGTACTATATGCGTATTCACCGAACTTTTTTGAATCAATAGCCATTCCAGATGACATAGTTTGTGACAAGATGTTTCATTTTTTTATAAGTTCTACGTCTACACCTGTAAAGTCTGCAAAGCAAGAGTAATTCTGACAAAATCTCCGAGCTGTGTTTCCATCATTACTATTTCCAGTGCCTTGTCGAGGTTTATCGATATGCAGTCCCATTTCCTCCCTAAACCGCTTTTGTAACAGTTTTTTTCTTTTCGTCTTGTTTTTTTTTCTGGTGTAGTGGCTGACCACTTTTGGAAAGACAAGTTATAGGAAATTTGTAAAATACCATACTTCTAATCCAAGCGTGTAGTGTTGACAGTCCATATTGAAATGAACTTTCAGTCACATCTCGTGTCCTAACTGCCTCTAAGTTATTCATTTGCTGAGGAGTAGCACCACAAATTGTACAAGAAGCGCTCGAAGGAGTTTCATTTAAAACTTGTGCTACTTTACCATCAACCATCAATTAAAAATAGGTCATGAGTAATTTCAATTACTTCACCATTCTTATTTATCATGGAAGGGGACAGGTTTTTAATTTGATTTTTGATATCAGCCACAACAGACGCGTTCAATGGGGTTCAGGTCAGGACTTTTTGATGGCCATTCAATTACAGTAAGATTATCTTGCACGTTTAACCAACTTTGCACAAGTCGCGCGCGATGCACAGCGCAATTATCATGCACGAAGTAAATGTGTTCTTGCGGATATGCAACACGCACAGTCGGTAGCATCACGTTTTGCAAAACGTCCAAGTAACCTTGACTGGTATTGCGACCCCCTACCTGCACCAATTCACCGGTACCCATTGACGACATCCATTCACAATAACCCAAACTAATGCGGCCACTAGACCTGCATGGAAGAACATTTTTTGAGTTACAGCGCTCACCATCCTTTCGCCAAAGTATTTTGCGACCATCCTTGTCCGACTTAAAACATTTTTCATCGCTAAATATGACTATATTATTGCACCAATCAAAATCCAAATATTCTTTTGCGAAGCGGAGAAGAAGAAGAAGAAGGTTTTGTTTGTGAATGTCGGATAGTAAAATTTTCTTAGCTGGCCTACGACATTTCACGCCAGCTGCATGCAAGTGGTTCCTTATAGTTTGTAGTGTCACATCATGTTTAGTCGCCGTGGAACGAGTGCTGAGGAAAGGCTCGGCCATATGCGCAGAAACTATATCACGGTGGTGATCCTTTTGTCAATTGTGGTATGATTCTTACACCTTTGAATATAATAAATGGGGGGATGTAACATCCTGTCGCATCTATGCACGCCAATAATGTGGTTGTCGTACCCTTTTCTGCGTATGTTCTGTTGTAAACCTATTTTTTTCCAATGCTTGTCACAATTTTATTGTCGTTGTTGGTATCGACCGTGCCACTGCCCAGTCACGCTCGCTCCCGTCGTCAAATCGCGCGAGCAAGATTCGTGTAATAGCTTATACTTAAATTATTACTTAATAATAATAATAGAGTTTAATAAACAAACCACATTATACATTTTAAAATTATATTATTATTTATTTTATATGTCTCTAACCGACCACGGGACTACAGAGTCCCGGATTTTTGGGAGGCGAACGTGGGGCCGAAGCCAACACGCTGAAGCCCTTTTGAGACAACTTTAATGAAATGGTGACACAAAACCGACGATTATCCCTGTATACACTATAGAAATGTACCCAAGGACAATCCCCGGTTCTGTGCTAAACTATTGCTAACTATGAATGAAAACTACTTGGGTTATTGTGATGGGATGCTAATGGACTAGGAATGGGGAAATTTTGTAATTTTAATTTGTACCCCTCTTCCTTCCATTTGCGCCCTTTTTCTTTAAACTCTGCCTCCTTCTTGCGTTCATTTTCTTGAAACTCCCACACTTCCTTTTTTCTATAATTTCTTCTTCCAAACATTTTTTTTGGAGTTGAACTAACTCCAATCTTGCTTGACTTTCGGAGCTGTAAACAAAACAATAGTGAAATAAATACAGATAGACCATGAGACTGCTAGAGGTTCTCTTTCTGACACAGTTCTGCACACTTCCATAGCCAGAAAGACCAGCTTTCATGATGGTGGCTGACCATACATATGTATAAACCTAATGCTGTTATGTCTTACCAATCAGCGCAGGATGTTTTCTTCTACTCGTAACATCCCATTTTTTATTTGTACTTGGAGCTATATCACATTTCCTCGTTGGAGTATGAAGCAAAACTTTTTCTGTAACAAAAAAAAATAAAAATAAGTACACTGGTCCGGTACTCAACTCACCTTGAATTTCTTGACTTTGTGGAAACATATCGGAGTCGTAAATATTTTTCATGCCATCGGTGCGTAGTGTAATCATAGCGTTTATTTGCTCTTCTACATTATCCAGATGCGGTGCCGTGTTCTTGCCACTTCCGATGCGGTAGAGCTTAGAGCGTATTGCAGCCGACTTTTTTCTCACCGTACGATTCAGGCCCTCGTACTTTATTTTACGTAGAATGACAGTATATATTTTGCAAACTTAAAACTCAAATTACAGTATAAAAAGAAAATGCACAACGTCGCTTGTACGGTTGAACGAGCACTGGCGAGGCGGGGGGGACATGGCGGCGCCCGGTCGCGGCGGTGCACGGCGAGAGTCCATTTCGTGGCGCTAGGTGGCGCCCGTTGCCATTGAGCGAAGAGCTAGCTCGCGCAGTTCCGGCGTCGTTCAATAGATGGCGTTGTTGGTAGCCAACATACCGGCCGCCTTGGAAGATCCGTCTTCCAACTGCAGAGGAGTCACGCTGGCTTCAATTGTGGAGATAGGTAATGGGTAGATTTTCGATGAGGCACGCCTGATTGTGCCCGTCGCGGTTCGGATGTCTGCGACTCTCGAAACTCCATCCTTCCCTGGGAACAGATAAAGAACCCTACCCATTTTGCAGGTGGTTTGTATTGACGTTATTTGATGAATCATATTGTTAATGTGCTGCATGTATGTACATATATTGGTATTTAATAATTTTACGAGACACCCTTTTGTAGTTTTCACTGATTCTTTTACACATTTTTTACATATTTTTGGCTTACCTTTAATAACTACTTAAACATTTTAACAGTCCATCTCTCGTAAGTTATATGATCGTTGTGATCATATTCATGAAAGGTGATTTTTTTATTATGGCATCCCTCACACGTTCGCTCTAGGCATTTCGAATTAAGTGTGTCATTATTACAGCAAAGTACTTTAGCCACATGTGATGCAGATCCATACGATATAATTTTTGCCTTATGAAGTGATCGAGTATATATATAGTATATGTTCACACATCTGTCGAATGCACCCGGACAAGTGGGCCAATATAACCACAAAGTGGATCCCGGAGGATGGAAGGCGACCGAGAGGGAGACCAAGGAAACGCTGGAGGGAAGACTTGGACAGCTTCCTCTCGGACTGGCCTCAAGCAGCGAGGGATAGAGAAAAGTGGAAGGCTTTGGGGGAGGCCTTTGCCCAGCAGTGGGACAGCATAGGCTAATAAAAAAATTAAAAAAAAATGTTCACTGTTTTCGTGTAACGTACACAAACATGAATCTCTTGCAGAAGCTTTCGGAAACAACACCCAAAATGGACGGTATCTTCTAAAGGTCTGATAAGAAATCTTAATTCCTGTTTTGTTTTGAAAAGATACATGTAAATTTAACCCTTAAATGGACGATTTTTTTTTCACTTAAAAAAATATATTTGTGTAATAGACATGAATTTACTATATACTTTTTTTGCAATAATGTGAGTGTTGTTTATAAACTACATTGCGCATTCATTGAGATTTTGCAAGTATGGGTAAAATAAGAGTGGATATTGTTTTAGAAATATATTTATTTAGTCTTCATTATGAAATTTATAAAAACAATTGTTTTTTTTTGTATCACACAAAGATTCATGACATTTTTGGCACATTTTGTATGTAAAGCCTGAACATTTTGGGAATTTGCACCTCTGCTGCTTATCCAGCCAAACTGCGCAATGACATGTGTGATCCAATCTGACATCTAACAAAGGAATTGCTCGAGCTGGTCCTCGGAACTTCTTCATTACAAGTTCTCTTTGTATTGTGCTCCCACTAGGTTGACCACGTTTAGCGCCATTTGCAGGTAGACCCAATTTGCAGAGGGTTTCAGCAAGTTCTAGTCTGAATGTACCCAAATTGAGAAGTTGATCATTTCCTTTTATATTATTTAACTTCTTGAACATAACCCATGAATTTATAACTGCGAGGTCCAGGAAATGATAAAATAAGCGCATGGTCCACTTGCGGCTCTTCATTGTGATGTGATAACGGCCTATAAATGAATCTAAAATGTCCACGCCTCCCATGTGGGCATTGTACTCCTTGATGACTGGGGCATGGAATAGCAACTCTCTCTTTCTTCGATTTATCAAAGTGTGTGACTGTGGTTACTGGTTCTGCTCCTACGTAAGTGGAAAGAAGGTTAACGGGCTTGTTATCTTTCCACGCAACAGCACTTACGTCAATATCATCCACAGTCGCCTCTGGGTCCGTTCTTTTTCATTGTAGTGTTTTTTTCAGGCAATTTGCAGTTTCTCAATCGGTTTACTCTTAAGGTGGCGGTTCGCACCGCGACCGAGACAGGAGACTGAGACCAGAGACAGCGACAGATGTCTTGGTCTCTTCGGTCGAGATTGAGACCGAAGATCGCGACAAGTGTCATGGAGCGACCGCTCACTTCAAGAAACTGTCGATGAAGTCAGTGGTGTTTTGTGTCGTGATGGAAAACCAAGTAACGAAGCTGCTATTGGAGGAAGAAGAAGACTATGATTTGCTCTTATATTATTATTACGAATAGAAAACTGAAAGACGATTACCTATTAAGGATTTATATTTAACTAGAGGTCAAGAAGGATCATTTTCGCTATATTAGTAAAGAAGCACTTGATGTTTGATGACAGTATATTCAGGAAGTATTATCGGCTGAATAAAACACAATTTGATTACGTATTAAATTTACTGAAAAAATCAATGCAAGCAAAGGGAAGAATATCAGTGAAAGAAAAATTAGCACTAACTTTAAGGTAAGTTTGCCAATTCATCGAAATTATTCTTGTCGATTTCACCGTAATTGCTTTGAAATGGTTCACCGGAAATAGTTGGTAATTGGCGAGATGTTAAATCAATCAATCCAGTCTGTGTTTGGTGTTCTGATGAAGCTGCACTTATATGAATTTGAATTATATGAAAACTGGCGTGATGAATCACTCTGCGTTTGAGGTCCTGATAAAGCCGCTATTGTTGGAAAATGTGAATTGTAAGATGAACTTGCATAGGGGCGTTCAGTTTGACTCTCGATATCTGTGATCTCATACTTCGAGACAATATTACAAATTTAAGTTTTTGCCATTGCTCTTGAACGTGCGCTCAATTTTCTTAACATCATTTCAATATGTTTTGTAAATGTCCATATATCATCAACTGATTCTTGAGATTTTAATGACTCCAGCTGTCTATTTCGGTTTTCCTGTCTGTCCTTCATAAATTTTATAAATTCATCTTCTTTTGGTCTCTTTCTCTTTGTATTCTTGGCAGAACTGTTACTTGGTATATTAGATTTAGATAGAACAAGATATTCGTAGAAAGGATCACTGAGCGCGTCAAGCCAGCATGGAAGCAAATCAAGATTTTTTTTTTCTGTGTCGCCATTTAAGATTCCTTTCTCTAATGAACCAGGTTATAATAATGTATTTATATTGTGTGTTGATTTTTCATAATAATGTAAAATGTCAACTATAAGATGTTAGTAACTAGTCTCCTCCTCCTAGCCTTTTCCCAATCATGTTGGGGTCGGCTTCCAGTCTAACCGGATTCAGCTGAGGATGTAAGTAACTAATAAAAATACAAAAATATTGAAACTTTAATGTTATAAAAAATATCAAATAAAGTTAAGATATTTTAACGTACATTGGTACAACATCGAAATCGTTAATTTATTAAATATTAATGTACAAAGTATGTTTTAACCAATTTTTATCAAACGCACATTTTTTTGCCTGTTTTGTTTATGACCCTTCTAAGAACATTCATCTGCCGCTGGAGGATGAACACAGAGCGTGTTTATCTTGAAAAGAAATATTAGGTCCTGATATTTGTCTTGAGGCACAAGGTAACATGCTCGACGAATCACCACTATTGTGTGAATCCGATGTAAAATATTGGGGTTGAACTACAACATAATCGCCCACAATAGGTGTATTATTATCAAATATTAGCGTACTCGTTCTAAGTTGTCATTTCTAGTATCATTTCACTTACTTTGTGTCGAAATCGAAAAATTTAAATGCTACCTGCATACTCATAAAGAACATGTCATCTTCATCATTTTTCAATTCTTCTTTCTTCTTATCTTGTAATCGTGCTTTAATTAATTCAAGTTTTTCCTTTTCTAATCGCAATATTTCATTCCTCTGGCCAGAAAGTGAACGTCGAGGTGTCACACGTCGACGGATTCATATCAATGGATGGACGTGATTCTGTCGTTCTTCCATCATCATCATCATCATTAATAGTAGACATTGGTAACATACTATCTTGAGATAAATTACCAAAACTTCGAATTGTTTCGAAACAAAATTACACTTTTACAGCATTTTTTTCATTCAAATTTGTACTCCTTCGCACATAAAATATAAAAGCAATAAACATCACAAACACTTTTTTTTTGAAGATAGCTCTTGCATTTATTCTACTACATTTTTTTCCTCTGCAGTCCATATCTTTTTTTTCGATGGTTTAGCAGTTGTTACTTTCTTCTTTCTGAACTTTTTCTTTGATGATATTTTGTTGGTTTCAGGTTGTTTTTAGTTACAATCAGAGTGGTCTTCGTGCATGTCTTCTTGAAAAGTTTGGGCAGGTAGATCGAGTTCATTTGTTTCAGTTTCACTATTCGTACTTTCATCATCATCGGAAATTTTATTGATATTTATATTTATTTCCCTTAAAGTTGTGTAATTTTCCTTTTTCCGATGCTATCAATATTTTGCTTATTTTAGCCAACTGGACAGTAGATTCCGGCAATCTATTCTCTTTCCCGTATTCTCGGTGAACCCGTATGTCGTGACCCATAAATGAAGCCAACTGATCTAGCTCGTTATTTGTCAAATTTAATATTTGTGACATTGTTGCAACATTTTTTTTTTTAATTTTGTGGAAGTAAGATTTTCCGGATGTTTAGCTCCAGATGATATAGCAAATGTTCTCATTACATCACTTCCACGAAAGTGAGACAGAGGAGGTAAAGCGAAGAAATAATCATTTTCTTTTGGTGTACCAACGTGGTATCTATAAAGCAGTAGGATGTCGTATGCTTCAATTAGTTTTGGGTACAATATAACTGGAACTTTTCTTCCTTTTTTCCCACGCACTTCAAACCGAATAAACGCTTGCGAGATAGCAATTTCAAATTCAGAGAGTAAATTTTTGTCTACATTCTTGGGATTCATTTTGGTTAGGTAACATTTCACCGGAATTTTTTCCACCTCTCCCGCTCTGCTTCTGTTGAATAATAAAGTCTGCGCGAGAGCAATTTTTGCTAAACTAGTCCAATTATTAATTGTCACTTTTGCATTTTTTTAAAGCGTTATATACTTATCCCTTTCTTCGCTTAAAAAGTTATTTAATAATTTTACATCTTCTGCCAATGGCAACCTATCTGGCATGTTCCATTTGTTTGTATACAAAGTTGTTAAAGCACCGGTAGAAATATTTGTGGACCATTCATTTTCGCAAAGTTTAATGAAATTTTGTGCCATTTCTCTTTTAAGAGTGAGATTTTGTATAAGCGATTCGGTAATTATAATATTGGCGCATTACCTTTCATAATGCATACAGGAGGCATAAAATTACCTTCAGCATTGCAGCAAGCAATTACTGTTATCGTTTCACTGTTTTCTGTAGACGTTGACATAGCTACAGCTTTGGAACCTTTTTCAGCCAAGACATGACCTGGTCGATTATTCAATTGTAACCTAGACTCGTCCATGTTGTAAATATGGCCAGGTTTATTTATTAGATCATTTTCACTGAGAATCCTCTCGAGCAATTCAAAGTAGGCGTTTACTTCTGCTTTATTCATCCCTTGACTTCTAGTGTAAGACACCCCTTCTGACTTCCTTAATGAAATATCAGAATTCCTTTTCAAAAACATTTGCACCCAATCATAGCCCGCCTTCTCAGACTTCACATTGAATCTGTGTTTAATTCCTAATTGCTCAGCATATTTAAATGAAATTTTTCTTAAATCATCGATAGTCATTGGGAAGCCTCTCGACTGCATATCTTTTATACGTTTGCTTAGTCTTTTTTCGTTGTCTGCACCATAGGTCCCTTTATGTAATTTTTTTTTAACCTTTTTTCTTAGGTTTTTCTTGGAATATGGTAAATTAAAGAGGCCCTATATATTTATTTATTTATTTATTCAACTTTACGCAATCAAACAATTACAAAGGCGGACTATATACGGTCATCCCTCCACTGTGCATTTCTGCCATAGCATTTTTTAAGTCTTCATCGGTCTAGCCACCTCGTCCGGCATTCAGCTTTCGTAAATATTGATTAGGCATCTGTAGAAAATATTTAATGTTTTAAATAAATTTAAATTAGCACATTAAATTGTATGGCTATCTCTCCCGTAAATTCTATGGCTATCTCTCCCGATTGTCTGGATGAGATGGCCACATAACTTAATAAAAGCAACGTCTCGATTTTGTAGTTGATTTTGAGGTTAGAACACGAGAAAGTATCTTACTTTCCAAAAAAAGTTCGAAAACAGACAAAACTTTGAAAACTTTTTTGTTTACGTATACGTCGTCAACCCCTTAGTTTAAATCAAACGCGTTCAAATTACTCACCTTTCCATAATTTATTCGCAAAAAAATTCACTCACATTTGTTGCGCGTGCCAAAACGAATCCGAACTAAATGAAATTAGTGCCATCTATGAATTATTACTTGAACTTTTTTTAAATTGGCCATCTCTCCCGTACGGCCATCTCCCCCGGAATTATCCTAATTCAATTTTTATTAGAATAATGTAGGTAGGTATGAACACATTTCAAGCATCATCGTCAGTGATGGAATTAAAAAGTTCCATATAATCACTCTCCTGAGAATTTTCGGAAATTGGCGATTGTGCATTCGTCGGATTCCTCAGTTTCTTGAGACGTGTCTCGTCCAAATTACAAAGACTGCACAGGCTGCGTGTAGACATTACTTCCTGAATACTGTGCCGTTTGATATCCATGATGGGTATTACCTCGTCCAACCTCCGAGAAGTTTGTACGGTGAGAATAGGGACTATTACCAGAATAACGTGTATCCCCGGTAAGAATTAGGCCTTTAATATAATCAATGTTCGAATAATTGAAAATCTGCACATCTTTAATTACCTTTAAAATATCTAATTTACTTTGCCACAAAAAAAATATTTTACTAGAGACAAGAAAAAGAGGCGATCCTCGTCATCTTCAACACTCTTTCTTTCTAAATTTCTATACAAGGCCCCGACTAACTCTGTACCGATAAGATCACTATTATTTTTCTTGTTTCTCTTTGGTGCCCATCTCATCTCATGAGTATTTTTGTCTGATTTGTTTGTTTACATATTTGAGAGCTCTAAGCGCTGTCACTCGCGCGTAGACAGATACGGCTACTCTACTCTTGACGCGTTCTTTCTCGTTCACTCGCGCTTGTTCATTGGCTAGAAGCTGCTTCGTGTGCCGGCTTACCTGCGCCCATATTTTGCGAATATCGCGCGGCGCCGATGACGTCACGCAAGCGTAGTTTCGTATGGAGGAGGAAGCCGAGACGCTCACCGGCTTGTTTAGGAGGAAAATGTTTCAAAATGTTTTCAAGTAATTTATAGACAAAAAAAAATTACGGTGGGAGGCGTTTTGTTATACCTACATATTTAAATTGTGTGGTTTAAATGATTATATTAATTATACCTATATTATTAATTATACCTATGCTTTTAACTTGAAATTCGAAAGGGAAGCCGATGGGAATCGGCTTCTATGGACTCCTCGCCACTGGTGCCCATGAAGTATTTGTGTCTAAGGGATTGTTCACACCAAACGTATTGTCCGCCGCTGACTGTGAGTATATTCACTGTCTGCCCCAGTGTGAACGTCCACTCAATCTGCAGTACGCGTACTCATGCGCTACATGTGTGAACAAAAGAATAGGCTCGTGTAGGTTCACGCTAGATGCGTACGCTGAGCATAAAAGAGCTCAGTATTTGACGTTGCTCGTAGTATTTTATAAACGATCTCTGAGGTCACTCGTGGTTCCCATACGATAAAACTAGCGTAATTTTTTTTTCAAATCAGACGTTTAACTGATATTTCAATTAAATGATGCGCATTCAGATAGTTGCCATTTGCGAAGCTCTAGAGGAAGACGAAAATAATAAAAAGAAGTGATTGTGGGTACATCCCTTAAATTTGAAGAGATGTTTTCTTGGTCAATTTCATACTTTATATTTCGAATATAGACTTTATCCAAATAAGTTCAAGAAATATTTTCGTACGACAGTAAAAACATTCGATGAGTTACTATCTTTAATACGTATAAGTTTATATAAAAGGGACATTAATTATCGACGTGTTATTCAGCCAGAAGAAAGATTGACAATTACTTTAAGGTAAGAGGAAAACAACTTGTACTGTAATCAACACTTATTTAAAACATTACTTACTAGTTTCGTTTCTCTTTTTAGTTCCAAAAACCCCCCAATCTTCATACATAACAGATGCTATGTCTTCCCAAGCGCATCTTCGTAAGTTTCTATCACTATATTCTTCTGAATTCGCATTCCAAATACATTCTCTAGAATGTACTTCTGCAATAAACTTTTCGGTGTCGAACATCGCGAGGTGTCACGTGTCACGTCTGTCCTCTTTGAAGTTTGTTTCTCGAGTGAATTGCGGCCGAGGCGCGGCGGTGCGGGCGCGGCGCGGCGGAGCGGCGCTATTCGGCAACTGCGTCCGCGTAGCCAATCCGCGTTCGCCGTGCCACTGAGAGTCAGCGACAACACGACGTAATAGCGTATGGGCCAGGCCACAACAGTGCGTTGCGGCGTCGCATCGCAAAAACAACATTGCACAGCTATTCGATGCGATGTCACAACGCAAAAATTTCATCGGATACGACATCGTACGACAAGACGCTAACCGTCAGTTCAGTTTCTAGTGAGACATGGACCGCACTGCGCGTGTTCTACTTCTGCTTGCGTTAAGGCGTATTAAGAAAAAGAAACAGAAAAGAAAGTACTGGGTGCACCCATTACTGACAATTATGAATAAAGATGGAAACCACTTCAAAAGGAAATATGAGGCGCTAAAAGTGGACGAGGTTAAATTTTTCGATTACTTTAGGATGAGTGTAGTAAGTTTTGAAGAACTTCTTAGTTTGATAAAGCCTCATTTACAAAAGAACTACATATTTAGAAAACCCATCGAACCTCTGGAGATGCTGGGATTAACTGTAAGGTAAGAAAAAAATAAACTATTTTTACTATAATCATACTGTTTAATCATTTTCATAATTTAGTGTTATTCAAAACTCGTATTCCGATTGTGTGTCATTCGTCAAATTTGTTAGTTCCTCATCGAAATGAATTTGTTCTGGCTCATTTACATCATCATTCCTTGGCGTTTGTGGAGACGATTGCATAGGTGCCGGTGATGTTTCGCATCCGCTTTGGAAGGCACTGCGTTGAATGGATGTTTGATAGCCACTCTGCATAGACATTTGAGCTGTTTGATAGCCAGTCTGAACAGTTGTTTGATAGTTTGCTTGGACGGATATTTTTGTGAAGTTTGATAGTGGCTGGAATAGTATGATGGTTGGTGTAAATCACTTAACCCTTTCCCCCCGGGGTAGTGTTTTTTAACGATATTCCGCTTTTAGACTTTATTATCATAATAAGGTAGGTAAAAGGAAACACACAGATTTTTTTCAGATTTTTATTGTACCTAGAAGTACTAATTCCAATACCTAGACTTATAAGTACCATCAGGAACTTCGAGTTAGCACAATGTTAGGAACTTTGATAGAGAAACTACAAAAGTAATGAGATCCAATATTGACTTATTTTACTAACATATTAATTAAATTGATAGGTTTTTTCATTAAAGATTAATCTCGTGATATTCAACAAAACAATTTTTCTTCTCATTGACACACAAAAACACGTTGCAATGTGAACATTTACTATGAGGTTTCGACTGAATCTTCTTCAAACTACAAACTTCACACCTTCCCCTGTTCTCTACGAATGTAGGCCAATGGATGCCTCTGTTACCCAGGCGTACGTCTTTTATAGTGGAACAGTCAGATTTGCGCCTTTTGGAAGGACCGCTTTGCGCAGTATTATCAGAAGAAGTCTTCCTTTTCTGACCTACATCCTTCATTGTCATCAAGCCTTGAGAAACAGACCGTCGAAAATCTTTTACGGTAGTCTGCTCCATTATTAGTCCATAAATGACATATGCATTGACAAATGCGATATCCAGAAGACCCCAAAACAACCTGTGCCACCATTTCGGTGATTTGCGATCTATACAGTATAGGGCTCTCAAACGATCCGCAGTATCTACGCCGCCCATGTAAGTATTGTAATCTTTGACAGCAACTGGACATGTTACAGCAGACTTGGATCCATTTTTTTCTTTACGTGACACAGTTACCTCTTCATTGCCATGAAAATTAGATACTAAATGAACTATTTTGTTATCCTTCCATTTAAAATATCCAATGTCTAAATTTGAAAATCGATGGTCACTGTCGCCCCTTTTCATTTGAGAATCACCGAGCATATTTCCAGCCAGTCCTTTTCTATTACTTCGGATAGTTCCACATGCATAGGTGTTTTCCGTTTTCAATTTTTCAAGTAAAGCAACCGACGAAAAAAAATTATCACAGTAAACAATCTTCCCTTTACCCCAATCTTGTTCCGTCAACTCCAAAACTACTTTCTCTCCCAAGCCATAGCCGGTAAATTTTGAGTTCAGTTCTTCGTCTTTTCCTTGGTAAAGGAGATTGGGCAAGAATGTATGAAGTTTGGTCCAAATGTCCACCACAAATGAGACCTATATAATTAAATAGTCCACTTAATTTAGAGTAACTTTTACTAAGAAAGTAAAAAAAAAATAATGCCAAAAAAAAGTTATAGTCAAAAATGTATTCTTAATTTTTGGTAGTTTTTGTATGTTATCATTATTATTTTTTATTTTATTCCACTTCCATTTCCGCACTTTATCTAAAACTTAGATGAGAAGACACATTTGCATATAAACAGCCCATATTTTTTGCCCGATGGATTTACGAAAATACTCAGCGGTGCCTGGATCTAAGAAAGTTCGATGTAACTGGTGGTGTCTTCTCTCTAATAATGAACAATAATTCTATTTTGTCAGAAGGTACAGAAAGTACGAAAGAAGTTACAGAAAAATCGAACACCACGAAAAGTAATTGAAAAAATCTATATAAAATGTCTTATTTGATTTTGCTATAACTTTTTTCTGGCATTATATTTTTTTTTACTTTCATAACAAAAAATGTTCTATATTTAACGGGCTATCTAGCCATATAGGTCTCGTTCGTGGTGGACATTTGGACCGGAATCGCCCATTGTCCTTTGAAACTTTTTTATATAGCCTCTCTGATCAGCAAGACACCATAGCTTGTACCCCCTTTTTATGGGCTTCATGGGAAGATACTGTTTCAAGACAGACCTACCCTTGAATTTAATCATTGATTCATCTACACTGAGTTCGCGAGTACCATGATAAACCTCTTGAAATTTTTTATTGAGTCCATCAATCATTGGTCTAATTTTATATAACTTGTCTTTACAGTCTCGTGGCATTTGGGAGTTATCATTGCAATGCAGATGAGATAAAATTATAGCAAATCTGTCTCTTGCTTCCCCCCGGACCTCGATAGCGAGCAGACGTGCCAGTGCTGTATTTTTATCGTTCAAAATTTAAAAATTAAATAACTTTGGAAGTAAAATTCACCTCAAAAAATAGGAGTGCATAAACTGTGAGGAGGTCTCCAAGACAGCCAAGCAAGTCGCGGCCATTGCTGATCCGTAAGCTGCCATCTTTATTTAATACGTCGGATCGTAAGCTCCGCCCATCTGCTATTGTCTACAACAGCAACCGTTACCGCCCCAATCGGCGCCTGCGCAGTGCCCGCTTCGCCCATCGCTCCGTCTCTGTCTGCAGATTACTCACCGCTAACAGCTAGCGCTTATGGGCTCCTGGTACTTTCGAAACAGTGCTAACGCTTTTTGAACTCGGACCACTGTTCACAATAATGCATGGAAATTGTTTTTTATTTTATATTTTCTAAAACTACCACCAACGCTGATAACATTAAGACGTAATCCAACTTGCTAAAACAGCGCAGAGAATACGCTCCTCTTACTCTAATCAGGAACGTGAAACACCAGATAGATACCTCCTGTGAGTGCCTGATATCCTGGTACTCTCAAATAGTCGACACCGCAAAAAGAATATTTACTTATCTCTTTTGGTGAGCCAGCCTGCCATACAATGCTACGCACACCACCTTCATCTCCAACCGGTAGCAATATTCTGTCCTCCCGCTCCGAAACATCCATAAACAAGCTGTGTGACGCGGACATAAGTCCAGATCTAACACCTGCACACATTACACAAAGAGCCAAGCGCCCCCGTACGTCATATGAAGAGAGTACCAATGAACTGGTTGGCTTTGAAACGGAGATGAGAGACATGATGAGGCAATTCTCGGAACGTCTGGGAAACCTGGAAACTCATCTCATGGAAATTAAACAGCATACCACCAAAATTGAGAATACCAACAGTGGGATAGAAAAAGCCATGTCCAGCATGTCTGATCAGCTAACTTCGTTGGAGGGTAAGATCTCTGGACTTGAAAAAGAGCGCATTAAGCTATCAGGACAAATGTCGGACATTACTGATAAACTTGAAGTATTGGAGCGGAACCTTATCAAAACTAGCATCGAAATTAGAAACGTACCCCTGCAACAAAAAGAAACGAAAGAGGATCTTTATAAAATGGTCCAACAACTGTCCAATACCCTGGACACCAATATATTAACTGATATACGAGACGTTTCCAGATACAGGTATAACAAAGACAAAAAGACCTCTGCCGTTATTGTGGAATTTAATAATACTCTCGTCAAGAACAAATTTCTGAACGCGTCCAAGAACTACAGTAAGAAAAACCCTACTCACAAACTAAATACCACACACTTGGGACTTAAAGATAATCAGGGAACTATCTTCGTTGCGGAACAGCTGACACCGTTTACCCGACAATTATTCTATACTGCCCGGAAGACTGCAAACTCGCTAGGCTTTGCCTATTGTTGGATCTCTAATGGTCGTATACTGATGAAAAAATCTGATAATTCTCAGTACATAGTGATTAAAGGTGAATCTCAGTTAAGAGAACTTACAGCTGCATGACTATTTTCTAAAAAAAACATCTTAACTTTAACTTTGCTTTGTTACACTCTACGAATGGATCTTACGCTTCAATATTTTATGCGTTATACGTTTGTTAAAACTCACACATTACACAGAAACACACAACAAAAACACACCTACTTCTACGTAAACAACACACACCAACAACAAACTTACACTTGCAAGACTTACAAAACACACCTACTCAGTGATTGTACTTCATATAATATTATATACTTTACCTCTATCTACCACATTCAGAAAATGCTGCCACATTATTTATATTATATAAACAATATTTCGAATGTAAAGCTACGCAAAAAAATGTCCCACTCGAGTAATTCTATATCTACTTTATAACAATAATAATGGACAGCGTAGATTTGTTAAACAATAATATAGATGAACTCACTATAACAGAAAATTATGTATGTCCCCCTGAAGACTGCATAAACTACATTACTAAACCGGAATCCTACCTAAAGATTTTATCTCAAAACATTAGATCTATCAATCGCAACTTTGATGACCTTCAAATCTTTCTCACACGTCTGGCTATCGAATGCGATATTATAGTTCTGACTGAGTGCTGGCTTTCCTGTGCTAATAACGTTATTTTACCACAGCTACAGAATTATTCAGTATGCTGCACTATGAACCATCGCAATCAAAGTGATGGTGTGGTGGCATATATAAAAGACAGTTTTACCTTCTCTACAACAGAAATCGATTTCTCTAATTCGGCTACCGGGCTAATAATCAGTCTCAACCCAGATTTAGCTATTCTTTGCGTCTACAGGTCCCCCTCCAGTAACCCTGATATATTCTTAAGCAGTCTAAATAACACTTTGCTCTCCCTGTCTTCTTATAAAACAGTTATCATCACAGGTGATATTAATATTAACATAGAAAACGAAAACTCTTTCCTTGATCCTCGTTCCCAAGAATATCTTAATGTTCTTGCATTCCACGGTTACCTTCCCGCTCACACCAGTCCAACAAGAGGTAACAATTGTTTAGATCATCTTATATTAAAAACTAAACTTACTTCCCTCTCCTTTATTTTTGATACGACTATTACGGATCATTCGGCGATCCTCCTATGCCTAACTTTAAAGCCTCCCCAAGTCAAGCATGTCGTAACTACAATAACCAAAACGGACTTTGATTCCTTAGACCAGCACATGCGAGACATCGACTTATCACCAATTTTTACATTCACTGACCCCAATATCGCTACTGATTACCTTGTAAATTCACTATCTCATGCAATTAAAAATAACACTGTGGTTAAAAAAATTCCTAAACGGAAAAGCATTTTGAAGCCCTGGATTACTCCAGGACTACTTAAGTGTATGAGAAACAGAGACCGCATGCACAAAAAAATAAAACAGACCCCTGATAATTTAGTCTTACGAGTAACGTACTCAAGGTACAGAAATTTTTGCACTAAAATTCTCAAGAAAGTTAAGAGACAGTTTGATTCCGAAGAGTTAAGGAAAGCTGGCAGTAATTCTAAATTGATATGGAGTACAGTCAAAAGAGTAACTAATACATCCAAAACATTAAACTCTCCCTGTGGTTTAGTTTCTTCTAAAGTACCTTTGACCCAAACGGTGAATGAAGTAAATGACTTTTTTGTAAGTATTGGTAATACGCTGGCAGAAAGAAATATTGAAATACAAAATACACGTTTCCCTATTACCCAACATACACAAAATCACAATACATTTTCAAAATCTTTCGTCCTTCTTGACACAGACACAGACGAAATTGCTTGTGCTCCCTCAAACCAAATGCTGCAGTAGGACACGATGGCATTCCTACCACATTTTTAAAAAGGTACTGTAACACTCTGACGCCCGCTTTATGCCACATTTTTAATCTTTGTTTCCGTACTGGCATTTTTCCAACTTCTTTTAAAAAGGCTATTATCCACCCCATTTTCAAGGGGGGTGATGCAACGTCTGTTAATAATTATCGTCCAATTGCTGTGCTTACATCTTTATCCAAAATCCTCGAACGATTGATTAATAAAAGACTAATTAACTACTTAGAAACCAACAATCTCTTATCTACCAATCAATTTGGCTTCAGAAAGAATAAATCTACCTCTCAAGTAACTTTAACTCTCGTCAATAAAATAGCTGAACATCTCAATAACCGCAAAAAAGTCCTTACAGTCTTTTTAGATCTGGCTAAGGCATTCGATACCGTCCCTCCCCATCACCTGTCCTCAAAACTTGAATTACTGGGCGTTAGAGATACACAGCTGCAATTGTTTCGTTCTTACCTCACTGGCCGTTCCCAACAAGTAAAAATACTTAACGTGTTGAGTGATGAGCTCCCAATCTCATACGGTGTGCCTCAAGGCAGCGTGTTGGGGCCCACACTTTTTCTGGTGTTTATAAATGAGCTCTGTGATCTTGCTTTACCTAATGGTAACATTACCTCTTTTGCCGATGACACGGCAATCACTTTTACAGACACCAATCGGCTCAACCTTCAAACCACAGCTCAAGCTGGATTTAACCGGATTTACGATTGGCTCATTTGCAATGGACTCACTCTTAACACCTCCAAAACAAAATTTATGACCTTCTCGATGCGATCCCTATCCCATCAAAATGACCAGATTGAATTAAAAGCTCACACCTGTCCGAACAGTACTCAATATTGTCAATGTCCCCACATATCTTCTACTGACACCATTAAATACCTAGGCATTACTGTAGATAAGCATCTAACCTTCAATCCACACATCCAACATCTTACTGGAAGAACTCGCAAGCTTATTTATGTGTTCAAGACCTTAAGACACGTCGCTAATGCCACTATAATACGCACTGTATATTTTGCCTTGTGTCAGTCTATTATATCTTACTGCATCACCACCTGGGGTGGTGCTGCAAAAACTCACCTCAAACAATTAGAAATAGCCCAAAGAGCCGTTCTTAAGGTATCCACTTTTAAGCCAATACTTTTCCCCACATCAGAATTATATAAAGAGTGCAATGTGCTTACAGTGAGACAACTTTTCATTTTAAATATTATTCTCCACCAACATAAAATAACACCACCAATTCAACCCACACACAGAAGGCAGAATAAAATTTGTAACGGCCCCGCTCCTCATTTTACTTTCACTAAACGCTTCTTTTATTACCTAGGTCCTTTCTTATACAATAAAATTAATAAATTTCTTCCGATACATATGAATACTTATAATAAATGTAGAAAATTAATTCATGAATTTATTACTACCAAAAATTACGAAGAAACTGAACTATTTCTTAAGTCACCACACTAAGTAAGTCTAACACACATTAAAACGCTCTCATATTCACATACCTACCATCACACACACACTCACATAACACACACCCTTTCTCACACACAAACCCTCACAAACAAACACACATAACACAAACATCAGAATTATCCTTCTTTTGTAATATAAGTTAGTAATAAGTAAGCTTCACCACTGACAGTCTCTGTAAAAAACTGTAATCTTTATTACTATAAAGATACCTGTTGGGATAATGAAGGCCTGAACATTCTTAACACAGGTTATTGCCATAACCTAGCTAGAATGTCAGAACTCACCTGTTTGTTGCAAACTGTAATACTGATTAATGCTACTTGTATACCTCAACTTTATTGTAACAAGACTGTACCATTTTATGCACAATAAACTTATTATTATTTTAGGGGAAAACGTTTGCGTTTCTTAGCTCTTGGCTAGTTTTTTGCCACATTTACGGGCTGGTGCCAAGTAAATGCAGCATGTGTGGTGTGTTATGTGTGGTGTGGGGTTATTTCATTTTCTTCCAATTGCATGAATTTTCTAACAATTCGACAGGTGTTTAGTATTGCGGCTTTTTGTAGAAGGATGTATGTGGAGTCTTTTAGGTCTATTATTTTCAGGCTATGGTGAAGGTGGTTGGGTATAACACCCGTGGTGGAGACGACTATGGGAACTACGTAAACTTTATCTTGTCTCCAGATTCTGGTAACTTCGTCTTTAAGCTCTGCGTATTTAGTAATTTTTTCGCCTATTGTTTTTTGCAGATTGTGTGTGTTGGGTATGGCAATATCAATAAGGTAGGTGATTTTATTTACTTTATCCTGGAGTGTTATGTCTGGCCTATTGTAGTGAACTGTCCTGTCGGTGAGTATGGCGCGATCGTAATAAAGTTTGTGTGTAGTGTTTTCTAGAACTGTTTGTGGTGTGTATTTGTAGTAGGGTGTGTTTGTGTCTTGTATGAGTTTGTGTTTGAGTGCTAGTTTTTGATGAATGATATTTGCAACCTGGTTGTGTCTGTGAGTGTAGTCTGTCTGTGTGAGTGTTGTGCATGCCCCTGTAATGTGTTGTATGGTCTCAGGTTGTGTGTGGCACTTGCGACATTTATCATTGGTTACGGTGGGGTCTTTGATGATGTACTTTCGGTAATTCTTAGTGTTAATTATCTGGTCTTGAATCGCAATGATGAAACCTTCAGTTTCTGGGAATAAATTACCTATTTTAAGCCATTTGTTGGATGCTATTGTATCTATGTGTGATTGTTCTAGGTCATGAGGGTGCCGTCCGTGCAAGACCTTCTTTTTCCAGTCCTCTATCTTTTGTATTTGTGGGTCAGTAATGTCGTTGTTGTGTTGTGTGTCTGTTGGTTCGTGTAGGTTAAGTGGAGTGTAGTTATGATCGTTTACAGCTACGGCTTTGTGAATGTGACTAGTGTGTGATTTTGTGTGAAAGAATGTTCTGAGCCTATTAATCTGTTTTTGCCAAAGATTGTGAATATCTATGAGGCCTCTCCCTCCATTTTGGCGTTTGATGGTAAGCCTTTCTACTGCCGATTTAGGGTGTAGATTGTTATGTTTAGTGAGCGTGGTGCGTGTGGTTCTTTCTGTTTGTTGAATATCAGTTTTAGACCATTTAATAATGCCAAATGAGTAAGTTAATATTGGTATCGCGTAGGTGTTGAGTGCTTTGATGAGGTGTTTTCCAGTGAGTTGTGTTTTACATATCGCGGTCACTCTCCTTTTATATTCTGTGTTTAAGGTGTTCTTAATAGCTGTGTGATCAATTCCTTTTAGTTGTTTGTATCCTAAATATTTGTATAAGTCTGTAGGTTCCATAGCTGTAATTGTGTCTGTAGTGTTAATCGTGTAGTCACCTGGTTTTATTTTTCCTCTGATTATGTGTAGTGTTTTGCATTTATCCAAACCAAACTCCATATTGATGTCTTTACTGAATTCTGTTGTAGTGTCTATTAAGTGTTTCATTTCTTTTTCTGTCTTACTGTATAATTTAATGTCATCCATATATATAAGATGTGAAATTGTGGTTTCTTCTGTGGTGCTATGTTTTAGAGTGTATCCGGCTCTACAATTGTGGAGTAGGTTAGATAAAGGGTTCAGTGCAAGGCAGAACCATAGAGGACTCAGAGAATCTCCTTGGTAAATACCTTTTCTGATGCATATTTGTCTAGTTGTGATTGTGTTGTTGTTGTGGTGTAAGTGTAGTGTAGTTTTCCATTGGGACATGATGTGATGCAGGAAATCTATTATCTTTGGGTTTATTTTATATATGTGTAATATTTGAATTAGCCATGAATGTGGAATACTATCAAATGCTTTTTTATAATCTATATATGTACAGTGTAGATTTCTATTTTTAGTAGTGGCGTGTTTGTGAATTATTGTATCTATAACTAATTGTTCCTTGCATCCCATATGGCCTCGCCTACATCCTTTCTGTTCCTCTGCTATAATACTGTGGTGTTCTATGTGTTTGGTGATTTTGTGTGTAATTGCTGATGTTATGATTTTGTATATTGTGGGGAGGCAGGTGATTGGTCTGTATTGTGAAGGTTGTGGAGAGTGTTGAGATTTAGGTAGCATGTAGGTTATTCCATCTGCAATGAATTCTGGTATGTTCTGTTGTCCTAATATGATGTCTTAGGACAACAGAACATACCAGAATATTATTATATTATTATTATTACTCTTGCCATTGATTTGCAAACAAGTGCATTGTTGAGATCAGGTTGCGAAGAGTAATGGTCTCTCCAGGCCGGACGAGTATTATAACCCATAAAAAAATTCATACCTATGAATGTTAGGAGTTCCACCCTTTTTAGGTTCAATATCTTACCTTTCTGAGTAGCATAATGATTACTTTGGTATATGATATTGTCAATAATATCTTCAATCAGTACTAAAAATACATCAGTCGGTGTAGCACAGTGAGCAAAATAGTCTTCTACTACTCCAGTAGCTGCAGAGTATTCCGGTAAAATTGTATTTAGATCCCTCTTTTTCCATTTACGGTTTGGTTCGGGTAATCGCTGGTTAGTTCTGTGTGAAGACGTATTTGCAGACTGACAGAGTTCAGGCTGAACACTAGGTCCAGGTATAGGAGATGTGGGTACCTGATTTATAGGGTCCTCTAAAATATCTTCATTTGACGGCGAAGATGGTGAAACTTCGGCTAACACACTGTCTAGAGCTCGTTCGAAAATCTCATCAAAGCCTCTTGGTGAAGGTAGTTGAAGATTTTCCTCTTCGTCATCGGACACTCCTGCATTAGACTCTTCGTCGCATTCGGGAAGATCTTCTAATAATAGGGCTTCAATAAGAGCAGAATTGTTTTTAATATCCATCTCGATGGCTAAAACAATAAGAATATAAATCAGAACAATGATAAAAATACATACAGAAAAGTAAATTCATTTATGATAATATGATACCTGACGGTACTTTTAAGTCCGCTTCGATTTTTAGCAAATATTCAATATAATAAACTAGTAATACATTATAACAGCTTTTATAAATGTTATCAGTGATATAAACAACGTAAAAAGTAAAAAACATGTAGCACTTACCTATGATATTCTATTTTTTTAAAAATTCCAATTACACTGTACTGCGTAGTGTCCAAATGTTCGACAAGTTGTAACTTGCTCTTCAAATTCTGTGGCTACTTCACGCGGTAATTCAAATAACGCGCTGTGATTGGCTTACGGAAACGGTACTCTAAAGGATCGTCAGTTTTAGTTTGCATAAAATATTTTCGTACTTAATGTATTAGACGAAAAATGTGGAGGTACTTCTAAGTACCGTAAGGAGGGAAAGGGTGATCTGTAGGACACGACTTTGGAAAATTATTGTTTGATTATCATTCAATTTTTCCAATGAAGGCAAAATTCCTTTAAAAAAAGATAAATGTCTACTTTCAGGTGTTTTTAAAGCAGCTATAATATTCTTCTCAAATTCGTCTTCGTCAATTTTTCTTTTACGCGATGCAGGCTGGTAACGTGACATGACAGGTTGCTGGCTTTGTTGGGTTGAGGTGCTTGGTCTTATTTCTTCATCGTCAAGCCTTGATGTTGTTTTATTTTGAGAATTCTTTTTCAGAAATAGGAGCTGATCGTATAGATGATATTGTTTAATTTTTTTGGCCCCAGCTCCGGATTTACATTGCTCATTTAATTTTTTTTCGTATTTTGTAAAATTATCCTTGATTCCTCTCCATTTCGTTATGACATCGTTACCTAAAAAAATATGACAAATAATGATTTATTTTGTTTTCTTTCAGGTACCTGGCTTGAAATACTTTTAAAGATATGCATTTCACATATTATCGTGGAAAATCTACAATAACAGGAATAATAAAATTTGTTTGTCGTATTGTATGGAACATTCTTAAAAGGTTGGAATTACCAAAAATTACAACAGAGCTGATGGAACAAATTGCTCAAGAGTATGAAAAAAAGACCAACTTTCCTAATTGTATAGGAGCGCTAGATGGAAAACACATTCGTATATTGAGCCCGGATCACAGTGGATCCCTATTTTTCAATTATAAAAATTATAATTCCACTGTTCTATTAGCTCTTGTTGATACGAATTACAAAGAATCATGCCCACCGTCCATACATTGATTGACCTGTCACTTGATTTTTTTTACAGGTCGCGTCTTTTTACAACTCGTGATGTATAAAAATAATTATTGTTTATTATAACATAATAACTTGATGTATTTTCAATTAGAAGCCAGGAAAAAATGTTATTAAGTAAATAAGTTTTTGAGGTTATTACAGCTGTCAGATAATGATTGACACTATTGACAGGTGCTGTAACCTCAAAACTCAAAGGATAGTTGAAATCAAATGTTGTTTTAACTGCTTGTATGCCGGTAATTATAAGACAATTGAAAATCAATTGTGTCTCGCGCATATCTGCGCACTAGCTCAGAAATAAATCCCTTTTCAACATAATATTAACATCAAAACAGCGCGTGGCTGCAGACTGCATTTATGTTCTCATAATATGAGAACTTCACATGTTATGTTATGCTTGTTTTCTACACTACATCGTGCGAATTAGCAGATTCCAGGAGTTAGCTTGATAGGCGGTTTTTTTAGCCATCATGTCCCAGTGTGATGGACAAACAAGGGGGACTTCTGTTGGTTATTACAACATAAATATATGACAAAAAGAGTTGCCTACATGTTATTGGCGAGGACTGGGAAGTAAAATAATATACAGGACTTAATTTATTATTATTTATTCGATATCTTCTCGTACAACCACTTCATCCAAAAATGCTGCTGGAGCAACAATGTTGTTTTCATGCCTGGCCCAACCCAAATACCACACCAATGTCATGACATGCGCACAACAACCTACAGTGCGACGTCCTACAATGCAGTTGCAGCAATATTCTTTAATGCCTTCTCGTCCGTTAACACCATTTGATATCAAATGTATACATAGTACATACGTCTTGAAATATGTCTAGATTTTATTTTCCCTTGAATAAGTAAAGTTTCCCCACTGCCTATTTCGGGTATGTGATTGTTGTCTACACAAACTTCTATTCTGTATCCGCCATGGAAACGCACATGCTCACCGTAATAAGAACGTGCTTGGCGAATTTGGTACGTTCCTAAGGCGAATAATATTAATTCATTGTATTCTAGACGGGGAAACTCAGTATTAGCATTATTAACTGTAATGCTTTGAAAAAAGGATGCCCGGCGATTCAAATTATAATCTATAACTAAAGTCGATAAATTATTTTCCAGGGGCATCCTTTCATTGATTACATTTAGAATTTGAGCAGCATCAGCTCTATTGTGAAGACGAACACCAAACTTATTTATTAAACTCGCAGCGATTTGGAAATATGCCATCATATTTGGTACAGTTTTATTAAAATGGTCAAACCTCAACAATCTAAAATCTCTTTTAAAATATCCATTAACAACCTCCACCACCCATCTGCATATAGTTACACATCTACTTCTATTTGCTTGGGTGGTGGTTAACTGGCGTTCACCTTCCAAAAGTGACTCTGGCATATATGCCTTATAATTACAATTTTGTAATAAGCTGATGCTGTCTCTGAATCCCCTGTCTAAAATAAATATGTCATTATCTTGAAAGTACTGTCTTAGTGGGGAACTTTCATTGCTGAACAAAGAAGACATTATTTCTGCATCAGATGTGGTAGCTTTGTATGGGCCAAAACAATCTAAAATATAACCATCACAGGCTACTATTAAAAATGGCTTTAACAGATTTCTGTATTTGTGTAATGAATATGTGTCTTTTTGAAACATATAATTGCTACTTTTATTTAAAAAAATGTATTTACCATCACACATCGATTGTTCATCACACAATACATTGTTCATTATTTTCATTATAAATTCCATTTGGAATCATAAGATTGTGTTCCTTCAACTGTTCTCTTGTCAAGTGGTTTATTCCGAGGTTATGAGGAACAAAATCTTGTAACAGTACCTCTCGTGCTGTTTGCATTAACCTCTCTAGTGTAGTACGTGGAACATTTAGCAATGTTGATATTCTTAAGTCAGAGTCACCTGTCCGCATCTTTATTAAAATAGCAGCTAGACCTAATATTCCCCTATGCTTTCCTAACAGACGTGGAAGGTCATCTAATAAATCAAGAAATTTTGCTTATGTTAAGCCCATCCAGAATCCAAACAAATGATCATCAATTTCTTGTACTGATTCTCTACTTGAAAAATCAAGAAAACTCTTGTATTTTTGAACAAATGAAAAAACATGCTCAACTTGTTCTACAGTGAAATCAGTCATGCTGTTTTCACTACCATAAAGGAAAACCCAACTGTTTCCATGTAAATGCTCTGTGCATACCCTAGCCAGTTTGGGAATGTAAAAATTGAAGCTGGACAAAATAGAGCTCGCAGTGCATCTGACACAGTATGCAGATCTATATTCTCACACCCATAAAATATACAATGAGATGCTGTATTGGGAGCACGTTGATAATTAAGTAATGTTATGTTACTTGATTGGATCTCTGGAGCTGGAACTACAGAAGATTCCCTTTCTTGCTCCTCATCTGTATTTGCAAGAGACAGGAGAGGTTGAACTTCTGGAACATGGACTGGATTAGCAGATTGTTCCACTTCATGTCCAACTTCTTCACCTTGAAGAATCTCGTCCCCATCTAAGCCTCTTCTCTCATCCTGTTGCTGCATTGAAAGAGCTTGTCTTTTGAATCTCAACCAACAGGCATGACATACACGGTCTGATTGTGATATCTGACAACAAAAAGCAACATATTTGTAATACATGAAGTGACATACCTAGTAAAAATCATAGATTAGACCATGATATTTAAAGAAAAAAATTGCATGTTAATTAAAATGAGTTAGAATATTTTAATACAAACCTGACGAGGTGCTACAGTAGTTCGGATTAAGTTTATCATCCTTAGTGTGATGCTTGATGGGTTTTCTTTTAAAATGTGGTCACTTTGACGACCGAGTAAGGATCGACCACAAACAGGGCATACTTGAGCATGACCTCGGCGAGATGAACCAGCAGATGGATCACATTCATTATTTCCATTAATGCGAGCATTAATAGTCTGCATCAATATATCAAAGCATGCTTCACAAATGTAATCATCTTCAGTTATCTGAAAAACAAATCAATTATGAGATTTTGAAGCTTATAATGGAAATAAGTATATTTAATTTATATTTTTACATGTTTTGTTATAAACAGCTGTCTAAAAGAACACTTAACACATGTTACTAACTCATTTCATTAGTGGGTCGTGTTAGGGGTGTATTTTTCTTGTTAATGGATATTAATCAGTTTCTATCGATAAAGCAATGATTTCTGTAGCGTCCGTTGACTAAATGCTAAATCGTGAGGTACATGATTGTTATTATATAGGGTGTCCCAAAATTAACGCAAGATTTGAATTAAATAGATAACACAGTTTTTAGTCTTTTGATTGTAATTTTTTTATTGATTCATAAAGTACATTGGATAGGGTTATTTATGGAATAACACATCGGGCAAAATTCAACAAACTCTCTTCGCTGTGCATGGTAATTGGGCTTCAGTAGTTGTGTTAATCGAATTTGAAGCATGGAGACACAGATCTTTAGTGAGTATACGCTGTAGAGAGCTTCTTGAAATTTGCAATTCTTGTCCACGACGCCGAATTGAGGTTCCTGGATTGTCACCGAGACTCGCACATTGACATTTGAACGGCTTGTTTTTGGACGACCAGTGTATTTGGCGTCTCCCACGGATCCTGTCTCTCGGAATTTTTCAATTAATCGCTTCACAGTTGACGAAGTTAAAACACTATTCCGACCATATTTTGTATGAAATTTTCGAACTACGGCCGCCAAGCATTCATTATTTTTGAAATATTGCTCAACAATGAAGACACGTTGTTCTATTGCGTAACGCTCCATTTTTACTAACCCTAAACTGTCAACTGTCGATTTATTTTGTTTTTAGGGTTGGCAACACTGTACTGCATAAATGGCGGCAAATTCAAATCTTGCGTTAATTTTGGGACACCCGTTACTTACTATTACTGGAGAAATCCAAGTGCTAAGTAACGAGATGACTCTGCTATCAAGTTGAAGGGCTTGATAACGCCGAAGCGTATTAATGCATATGTTGCAGTTTAGACAAAGCAATCTCGTAGATGGCTCCATAACGCTTTCCAACCAGAGCAGTAGCTTCCAATCGAAAAACACTAAATCGGTATCCGTATCACACAAGCCAAAGTAATCGTACGAGGTAGGTGTCAGAGTCCGTGGAGAATGCAAAAGTTGTAAGGGTATCAGGAAATCCAAAAAGCGCACAGTACAATACGTAGCAAGAGCAAACGAACGACTGCAAAATGTCAAAGTCAAACATGAAACAAATGACAGCCTGTCATTCACGATAAAGTAGTTCGTTTTACGCGTCTGTATCTGTCAACTGAACATTTATTTTTAAAACTATACAATAATCACGGTTATTCATTCTATTCTTATGAATAGCTATGATTTTTATTAATTAATAAGCAGAAGTAACATAACAAGTACCAATTATTTTACTTATATTAACCACATGACGAACGAACAAGTTTTTCATATTCCGTGAAACGGAACTGTGTAAAACGCGTTCTGTTTCAAGTCTGTTTTTTTATTGTGCGCTTGCGGTTATCCGTAACTCACCATGATAAACAAATAAACATTCCTTTTTTTCCTGGGTCTAATTGAAAATTCAAATAGGCGATATGAATTGAACAAAAAAAATGCAATTTTTTAAGATAAATTACATCTCAAGACGCGTAAAAAAAATTTCAGGTCAATAATGGACATGATTCTTTGGGTATTTCTGAGCGAGTTGATCGGCCAATTTATACCTGAATTGCCTGTGGCTGAGGGGATTTGTGCTGTTCTCACGATGTATGATGAAAATGTTCAAAATGCTAACATTTATTAGCCGTTTGAACACTTTCAAGTACCATTTCATCCCCCTTTTGCGCTCCATTAAGTACATGGACAGCATTTGATCTTTTAAATCTACACCGCCCATGTACTTGTATTTGTTGTCCTGCTCTTCTTCCAGGCAACATGTCCGCATTGTGATAAGTCGACACTGTGGTTACTAATTTAACGTCTTTCCAAGATAAGACAGATACGTCACCACAGTGTCTACTTACCACTGCTCCTTTTTGAAGTCTCCTTTCGTTGAGGGTTTGTATGTCCCCCGGTGTCGCCATTCTTCGCCTGTTCAGAGTTCCAATGACATCGGTCTTGTTCGACTTTAAAAATCGTGTCAAAGTAATTGAATTATAAAAGTTATCCATTACAAGACAGTGACCTTTGTAAAGAAATCTTTGCATGAGCCTTAGCACCACTTTTGCACTTGCGCTCGTAAAGCCATACAAGGAGTCCTCCCCAGAGTCCCCCGTCTGTGGATATTTTTTGCCCGTGTAAATTTCAAATTTCAGCAGATAGCCTGTAATCGCCTCGCAAAGTTCATAAAACTTTATACCGAATCGTGCTGCTTTTGTACGGATGCACTGGATCCATCTCAAGCGTCCTTTAAATAGAAGCAACGATTCGTCAATGCTTAATTCTCTGCGAGGCGTGTACATGCTATTAAACTTTTTATTACAATGGTCAATGATGGGCTGTATCTTAGCAACTTTACGATTGGAACCATGAATACTGATAGTATTGTTATCGACAAAGTGCAGGAAACGCATGAGGAGCCAGTACCGTTTTATACTCATAAGCCTACGAAAACCTGGCATGGCCAGGGTACCCGTGCTCCAGTATTCACTCACACGTCCTGCGACGATCAGCGACATAAAAATCATCACCGCAAAGAGCTTGTACAGCTCATCAGTAGAGGTTTCTACCTAATCGTTCAATCGAGAATGGGCCGAAATACCGTCCGGAGACTCGGATGCTTGCGCTATTGTTTGCCAGGCATACTCGTTGGTCTGTGCCACAATACTGTTCATTATATCGTGATCCCAAACATGAGTGAATAACTTCAGAGGATCTGTTTCCTCAATATTGGGACCGCCCTCGCTAGCCTGGGAATAAACCTCCGGTTGACCTAAATGTACTATAGTCGCTTGACCAATTGAAAGATTCAGACAGCCTCTCGTGTTCTTCGAAATCTTCCTCAGGATCTTCCACTGTCTCTTCCAGGGTAGCTCGAAGCTCCTCTAGCGACATAGGATCCTCCTCTTCCTCACTGCCCGAATCCAATCTTAGATCCTCTGCTAATTGCCCACTGAGTATCTAAAAGAGTAAATCGCCATTTATTATAATTCCATTTGATAACGTGACAAATATATTCATATTAATTTATAATTAATCAGAGGGAGAATGTGCGTCTAAAAATAAAAAGTTAAAAAAAATAGTTTATGAGGTCTCTCATTAGGCTGCCAATCATAATCGCCGTCATCCGGAAAATGCCTGCCGTGGCCCTGCAAAGATGAAAATTAAAAAATATATTTCCAAGTTACAATTCCCTAACTAACAAAAATATTTGATACAAATATTTATTAGCTACATACCACACTTTTTGAAGTGCTGGCTTCGGGACGCCCGACGTCGTCAATATTTCGGTCTGGCTCCATTACCTACGGTTATTTAGTATAGATTAGTTTTTTATTTATTTATTTAAATGATGACAGAGTGAAAGTAATAAAAACAGAATTTTTACCAGTTAATTATGCCATTTAATAGGTTATTGGAGTTAATTTGATTAAGAAATCAATTTTAATTTTGGAAATAAAAACATATTCTTCTGTAATGATCTGATCAATGAATTTGAAAAAAAAGAATCAAATTAAAAATAAGAATTTATGAGCAACATTCTCATTCATTCATGAGATCATACACACTATAACCACATTTGCACCAGAAAAATTTTGATAGTAGAAGTCGACGAATCGTACTTCTACTTATGAGGACGCGGAAGTGCCTTATCGAGTTATTAACTTTCGTGTGGCAAATATGACAAATATTTGCCCGCAAGAAATGCGTATCCTCCCATGGCCACATACTCTCTCCCTTATAGCAGGAAATATAGTCGCGTTTATACAAAAACCAGTCAAGATCCAGGACCACAACCATGATGATTTCCTAAAAAGAAGAGAAAACCACTTATGATTTATTGATACTTATTGACACTTCCGCTTTTATAATATTATAAAGTTAAGATAGATACTAGGAACGCGAGTGAAACCGTATGCAGAAAAATAGTTCAAACAAATATTAAAAACTTGTATGAAACGCTAGTAGTTTTACGTGAGCGAAATCGAATAACAACACCAGTTATTTTTTTATATCTTGATTGTGTATCGTATCGTTTATTAGTAAATAATATTGTAATAGTAAAATAATATTGTTTTTTCATATCCCAAAAAATGCGCAATCCATTTCATTGTCGCTTTATACATTTTACACTGTAGTTATAATGTATAGTTGAAAATATCAATAAATTCAAACAAAACAACATACTGTACAAAAACATCAAGACTGACGTAAAAAGACGCCAATCGATTGCGTCATACATTTCACGTAAATGCAAGTCCTTAATATGAGAATGTGTGCGTGCATTTTGCATGACCTTCGAAAATGACAATTATTTTTCATATTCTGATAAAAGTGTACTAAAAGTTTTACACAATTCGAAAGTTAATGAAATTTCCTTTATAATGATATTAGCTGGTGCCCGCGACTTCGTCTGCGCAGGTTTAGTATTTCGAACAATATGTTTACAAATTGTAGCCTATGTGTTATTCTGATGTATAAGCTATATTATTGTAAAGTTTCATTAAAATCCATTCAGTAGTTTTTGCGTTAAAGAGTAACAAACATCCATACATCTATACATACAAACTTTCGCGTTTATAATATTAGTAATGATATATAATAACGTTATTTTTTTAAGATAAATACAAATATAAATCGGTATGAAAATCAAAATATTGACAGAAATTTTTTCGAGAGACATTTGATCATAGAAATATCATAAATCAAGTTAAGAATAGTTTGTTTTCGAATTGTTTTATGTTCTACACAATATAAACAAAAGATAAATAGACAGAAATACTTACAGATGTTTATTGTCGTTAGAATCCAGGAGAAGGAATTTCACCGGTCGCACGCGTCACCAAAATGAAATTGTTTATCCTGTCAAACGGGATTGACATGACGTAATACATTCAGTCTAATGGCCGCCCGTGACAGATTAATTCAGTACACTTTCGATGCAAAAAAAGTCGACTAAAAAGTCCAAAGAATAGTGAACAAAATCGCATTTAAAAAGTTTGTTAGGTTTGGACGTGGATCCACGCTTAGGCACACGAGGGTAAAGATTTTTCGAACGTGGATCCACGTCTAAAACACACGAAAGGTTAAGTTAAGTTTGAAAGCCGCGTTTGGTCCTGACAGCGCTTCTTTTATGTCCAACTTTAGAGAAGGATGCTTGGTTGAGAGCTCCTTAATAGCACCAGTAAGGGCCTCGCGTTGCAGCAGCAACCCATGTAAGATTGTGCCAAAAGAAGATTCCTGCTTGGCTAGAGAAACAGATGAAGCATTTGCCGGATTAAGTTTTATTAGAGACGGGTTAACCTTCGAGGCATGGAAAACTGGAAACGCCTGCAGCTTTTTCTGGACCTCAGCGTACCGGATCTGTTTGTACGCCAACTCGCCCAATCTCATGCATTTTATACCCTGCTCTTCGATGTGTGCCTTTGGTGTTGGAATTGGAGGTTCCTGTTCTTTAGTTTGAGGGGAGAAATCAAAATCTCCATCATCATCCTCTGGTGTCAGAGCTGGGGCCTTCCAGTCTAAAGATTCTAGTGTCTCGTTCCGTCTTGGATATTCTTCCTGTATCATCATGCCATCTTCATCAGAAGAAGGGTAAGCCGCCTCTGCTTCGGAATCATCGTCGACATTGCTACTAAACCTGGCCATGATGCTGGAGAACATATCCTTCATCTCGCTAAAATTTTGTTCTAGCTTATCTATCCTTGTGAGCTTTTTAGATTTGGACGACGTGGAGCGAAGCGTCGATGAGTCATCTACATCTTCATTATCTGCAAGCTCCCTCGACGCCTCCTTTCTGCTTAAGAGCAAAGGTTTTAATTCTGCTAGAGATGCTACGATCAGTTCATTTTGAACGGCGGAACCTCTGATTCTAGATCCAATGGACGGTGGGCCAATTATAAGCCCCACACACAAAGGCCACCCAAGCATTCTAATCTTCATATCCTTGTAGGTTTTCTCAGAGAGGGAGGTACATTCTGGACAGAAGGCTCTAGCAAGTTCGACCGTCGGGAGAGCGAAGCGGATTTTATTCAGCACAAGAGGGTCCAGGTGCGAACCTAAAAGATCCTCTTTGGTATGAGGTATAATCTTCCATTGGCGCCATCCATCAGGTAGATAGGTCGAAGCCAACTTCTTTATTCGTTCCAAAATTAGATTGTCATCTGGATCATCTGTTTCCCACTCTAAGAGGTCCTCCAGTGACGATGGTTCTTTCGGCACCGCCATCTGTGACAAAAGATTGACAAAATTAGAGTGACGACGCCTCCAATCGGGCCGAACGGCTCCTTAAACTGGGCTGGACGGTCCTTCAAACCAGGCCGTGCGGCTCCTCAAATCGGGCCGTGCGGCTCCTCAAATCGGGCCGTGCGGCTCCTCAAATCGGGCCGTGCGGCTCTTCGAATCGGGCCGTGCGGCTCTTCGAATCGGGACGTGCGGCTCCTTGAATTGGGCCGTGCGGCTCCTCGAATTGAGCCGTGTGGCTCCTCGAGTCGGACCGTATGGGTCGTCAAATCGAGGCGTTCGGTTTTTTATAATGACCTGTGTGGGCCGGAGCGCGCAGCACAATGTTCTTATAAACCGCTACCCAATTGTATAGAACGAATCGGGTTGTAAAATAAAATAATTCGAGACTAAGTGTCGTTGAGTGAATTTATAGGCTCCAACAGAATGACTGGAATTGGTTCCGAGTCACCAGCTATCTTAATTACCTGTATCACCAATTACATACCCTCTCCCTCCGCAACAAAATATCTACTTGTAACAATAACCTACTTATGTAGGTAATCTATGTTATATTCGTTTCACAACTAGGTCTACTTTTCTAAGAGTCTATTAAAATAAGTAGGTACCTATATTCTGTTTGTTGCGGAAGGAGCATGGGTAAGTATAAAGAAAAATTATAATGAAAACAAACGACGTACCTTTAACGACAGCAATCCACAGTAGTAATAAACACTTAAACACTTTACAACTAATTAGCGAACTTAAGGCGCGTACGCACGTACGAACACGAACATAGCGAACACAAACACCAGACCCGAACATTTGGTTCGTACGTATGGACGGCATATTCGAACACGAACGCAAACATAGTTCGAGTCGAGTTCGCGAACATCAGTCGTGAACTCTATCTTAGTAGCCATGACGGCGCCGTTGGAAGTGGTCGAATGTGAAGTTATTAAAGCGCTTCGAACACCGTCCATACAGAACACACTACAAGGATCGCCGCGAACATGTTTGACAAACAGAGTGTTCGATGTTCGATAGTGGTACGCACGTGCGAACCAAGTTGTTGCATATCATGTAACGCAACAAATTTGTTCGTACGTGCGTACGCGGCTTTAGATATTGGTCTCGAACGACACACGTCGTTTTTTAATAAATATTATTTTCGCAAGGAAATACACGCACTCCGCGGGAATAACGAAAGCGTACTGGCGACGCGACCGCCCGCGCTCCCCCGTCACACCCCGCGCGGTGCGGGGTAGCAGCGGCCGCGACTAGACAGACGCAAGAGGACACTGAACGCAAGGATCTATAGGTTTTCCAAGGGTTAGAATGAAGGTGTAATCTCACATGGTCAAGCCGACGGCACAGACCATGAAATATACAATTATCGTTTGAGTAGAGCCAGGCGTATCGTCGATGCATTTGGTATACTTCAAGAACGTTTCGAATTATGTCAAAAAGGAATTCAGGTTCAACCAAAATATATTGATAATATCATTTTAGCATGTATACGATGTGTACGATATTGTAAATAGACATTAATACCGTGTGAAGTATTAAAATATAATTATATTGCAAAAATATTTACCTGTTTTATTCATTTCTGTCCCAATTATTCTCCACGCATTGTTCTTCATTTGAGTGTTCATATAATGTTTTGATGACATATTATATAAATAATCATAGGCTTGAACTAATGTTATGAATTTTTCCTCCATGTTGGAATAAAAAACGTAAAAAACTGGTCTCCGAAAAAAACACGTAGGTACACAGTCGTCAAAGACGTGGGCGCAAATGGATGGTCAATGGTGTGCATTCCCCGCTTCTCTACCCCCACCGCCGCACCCCGCAGTATATTACTACGAGCGCTGGAGTCCGTGTCATGCCGTTGCCTACCGCAGTATGCCGCGGCATCCCGCCACGGGAGCCTGTGACGAGCGCTGGAGTCCGTGTCATGCCGTTGCCTACCGCAGTATGCCGCGGCATCCCGCCACGGGAGCCTGTGGCGTGTCTTTTCGATTAAATCCCTTTCAATGCCACGGCATTATTTTAAAGCATAGCAATTTATGTCGTATTTCTGTAACAGTACGGTTGAATATCCATAAGTAAAAATTAAAATCCCTTGCCATTCCGTCCCGGTCTGCGTAGGCCTTTATCGGCTGAATAAAACACAATTTGATTACGTATTAAATTTACTGAAAAAATCAATGCAAGCAAAGGGAAGAATATCAGTGAAAGAAAAATTAGCACTAACTTTAAGGTAAGTTTGCCAATTCATCGAAATTATTCTTGTCGATTTCACCGTAATTGCTTTGAAATGGTTCACCGGAAATATTTGGTAATTGGCGAGATGTTAAATCAATCAATCCAGTCTGTGTTTGGTGTTCTGATAAAGCTGAACTTATCGGAGAATATGAATTGTATGATGAATTTGAATTATATGAAAACTGGCGTGATGTTTTTTTCTGTTTACGGTACACGCGAGAGTGAGTATAGACGGCATTAGTGTGCGGGCGAGAGAACATGATAAGCGTCGCCATTTAAGATTCCTTTCGCTAATGAACCAGGTTATAATAATGTATTTATATTGTGTGTTGATTTTTCATAATAATGTAAAATGTCAACTATAAGATGTTAGTAACTAGCCTCCTTCTCCGAGCCTTTTCCCAATCATGTTGGGGTCGGCTTCCAGTCTAACCGGATTCAGCTGAGGATGTAAGTAACTAATAAAAATACAAAAATATTGAAACTTTTAATTTAAAGTATTTTTTTTCTTTAAGCAAACTTTGGAACCTAGGTTTACACGGTCCACGGAAGGGTACATAAGCGTAACTTTTTTTAATGTTAAAAAAAATATCAAATAAAGTTAAGATATTTTAACGTACATTGGTACAACATCGAAATCGTTAATTTGTTAAATAAAAATATTAATGTACAAAGTATGTTTTAACCAATTTTTATCAAACGCACATTTTTTTGCCTGTTTTGTTTATGACCCTTATAAGAACTTTCATCTGCCGCTGCAGGATGAACACAGGGCCGCAGGGCGTGTTCATCTTGAAAAGAAATATTAGGTCCTGATATTTGTCTTGAGGCACAAGGTAACATGCTCGACGAATCACCACTATTGTGTGAATCCGATGTAAAGTATTGGGGTTGAACTAAAACATAATCGCCCACAACAGGTGTATTATTATCAAATATTAGCGTACTCGTTCTAAGTTGTCATTTCCAGTATCATTTCACTTACTTTGTGTCGAAATCGAAAAATTTAAATGCGACCTGCATACTCATAAAGAACATGTCATCTTCATCATTTTTCAATTCTTCTTTCTTCTTATCTTGTAATCGTGCTTTAATTAATTCAAGTTTTTCCTTTTCTAATCGCAACATTTCATTCCTCTGGCCAGAAAGTGAACGTCGAGGTGTCACACGTCGACGGATTCATATCAATGGATGGACGTGATTCTATCGTTCTTCCATCATCATCATCATTAATAGTAGACAGTGGTAACATACTATCTTGAGATAAATTACCAAAACTTCGAATTGTTTCGAAACAAAATTACACTTTTACAGCATTTTTTTCATTCAAGTTTGTACTCCTTCGCACACAAAATATAAAAGCAATAAACATCACAAACACTTTTTTTTTGAAGATAGCTCTTGCAAAGTATTCTTCTACTACATTTTTTTCCTCTGCAGTCCATATTTTTTTTTCGATGGTTTAGCAGTTGTTACTTTCTTCTTTCTGAACTTTTTCTTTGATGATATTTTGTTAGTTTCAGGTTGTTTTTCGTTACAATCAGAGTGGTCTTCGTGCATGTCTTCATTCGTCTGCAAAAGTTTGGGCAGGTAGATCGAGTTCATTTGTTTCAGTTTCACTATTCGTACTTTCATCATCATCGGAAATTTTATTGATATTTATATTTATTTCCCTTAAAGTTGTGTAATTTTCCTTTTTCCGATGCTATCAATATTTTGCTTATTTATTAATTGTCAATTTTTGCATTTTTTAAAAGCGTTATATACTTGTCCCTTTCTTCGCTTAAAAAGTTATTTAATAATTTTACATCTTCTGCCAATGGCAACCTATCTGGCATGTTCCATTTGTTTCTATACAAAGTTGTTAAAGCACCGGTAGAAATATTTGTTGACCATTCATTTTCGCAAAGTTTAATGAAATTTTTTGCCATTTCTCTTTTAAGAGTGAGATTTTGTATAAACGATTCGGTAATTATAATATTGGCGCATTTTGTATAACTTCAGGTTTCTTTCTTTGACCTTTCATAATGCATACAGGAGGCATAAAATTACCTTCAGCATTGCAGCAAGCAATTACTGTTATCGTTTCACCGTTTTCTGTAGACGTTGACATAGCTACAGCTTTGGAACCTTTTTCAGCCAAGACATGACCTGGTCGATTATTCAATTGTAACCTAGACTCGACCATGTTGTAAATATGGTCAGGTTTATTTATTAGATCATTGTCACTGAGAATCTTCTCGAGCAATTCAAAGTAGGCGTTTACTTCTGCTTTATTCATCCCTTGACTTCTAGCATATGACACCCCTTCTGACTTCCTTAATGAAATATCGGAATTCCTTTTCAAAAACATTTGCACTCAATCATAGCCCGCCTTCTCAGACTTCACACTGAATCTGTGTTTAATTCCTATTTGCTCAGCATACTTAAATGAAATTTTTCTTAAATCATCGATCGTCAATGGGGAGCCTCTCGACTGCATATCTTTTATATGTCCCATAGGTCCCTTTATGTAATTGTTTTGTTTTAACCTTCTTTCTAAGGTTTTTCTTGGAATATGGTAAATTAAAGAGCTTATATATGTATTCGGTCATCCCTCCACTTTGCACTTCTGCCATAGCATTTTTTAAGTCTTAAATTGGCGATTGTGCATTTGTCGGATTCCTCACAATTTCTTGAGACGTGTCTCGTCCAAACTCCAAAGACTGCACAGGCTGCGTGTAGACATTACTTCCTGAATACCGTGCCGTTTGATATCCATGATGGGTATTCCCTCGTCCAACCTCCGAGAAGTTTGTACGGTGAGAATAGGGACTATTACCAGAATTACGTGACGTTGATATCCCCGGTAAGAATTAGGCCTTTGATATAATCAATGTTCGAATAATTGAAAATCTGCACATCTTGAATTACAATAGTGTGCGAATTAATGTGAACACGTGTTAGATTTTTAAAAATTAGTATTTATTCGTTAAAACAAAGAAATATGTCCTCCTTTGGCTTTAATGATTTCTGCAACGCGTTTTGGCATAGAATCAACCAGATTTTTACATGTTTGTGATATTTGCTGGTCTCGAAACCACACCTGAATTACAGCTTCAATCAGTTTTGTTTTCGTAGTACCGTCAATTTTACGAAGTCTAGCTTTTACAATCGCCCACAGATTTTCAATAGGATTAAGATCCGGTGAGTTTCCTTTTTCTTTACGAAAACACGACACGTCTCACACACAAAATTTCAATCACCTTGCAAAATTCGTTCGATGTCTTCTATAGAAGCTGGTTCCGATACATTATCTGGAGATTCAGTATTATTCTCTGAGGTGTCGATTTTTGCATCGGCGTCTCGTTGCATACTCGTAGGTGAGGATGTGACGTGATATGGCTGTGGTGGGGGTGTACACTGTGAACGGTTCTGTGCCGATGACATGTACCCATAACTCGCCCTCCCTTTGGCTTCACTGCCCCTCGCTTGCCGTTGCTTTATTTCTAGTTTATATGAAATATGCAATTAGTACCTACTCACATCTAAGGTACGAGTGCAATACGGATATTCCAAACTTAAATGCACTTGTGGGATATTGTTTGTTTAAAAGCAAGTTTAGATTTTTGAGCTCCTTAGGTGTTGCCTTGCATACATTACACGCTTGTAATTATCGCCCGTGGCATTCTGTGCTATTTTGGTTAAAAATAATAGCTGATTGATTTCAATCATCATTTGATGATATGTAGTATCATTGTTTTCAGTTCTTCTCGTTCTCTTTACAATTTCTCGCGATTTTCTTGGTTTAGCTGAAGTAGATCTGTAATATCATTCGATTTTCTTTTATTTGTTTGGGATGCAGATATTATATTTGATATTTCCGAACGTTGTGGGGAATTCACTTGTGGTGTATTGGGATCACTATCGCTATGTTGCTGTATAGAGCGCGACCTGCTTTGGCTATTTTCATCTTCGTTCCAATTATTTATTTATTTACAAGGCACACCAACAACTTATTTACAACTACATTCGCATATATAAGTTTACAATTATGGTTAGTCCTGCGTAAATAAGTTAGTTACAGGTGCGCACAACGCTCAAATTAAAAATAACTGAAACTAAACCAAACCAAACTATACATAACAAAAAAAAAAAGAAGAATCGATACAGGCAAATGATAAGAAAGTAATATTTCATAATATGTACTATTCTAAATTGGTCAATTTTGTGCAAAAAATAATTTACATGAGGCATTTACATTGCGCTTAAATGCGAATGGCAGGCTTGTATGGGACTTTCGTACCGCTAATAAAAAAAAATCGTCCAAAAAATATGAGGTGCGTCTGCAGTTTTTGTATGTTCAACAGTCTGACCAACTCTTTTTTTAACATTTGAGTGTTAGCTTCCAGACCATTGCGTTGTAACCACTCTATTTTTTGTTATTGCTGCTGGGGGGTTTAATTTGGACAGAGTGATATGGCGCATTGTCCATTAAAATATAATGTGGCCCACTCAAATTTTCTAACAGTTTTATAAACCATTTCTTGAAGTTTTCAAAATTCATTTCTTCGTGGTAATCCGTGGTTTTTACCGACTTAAAAGCCCACAGGCAATTCGGCACAAAACCTGTAGCTGTGCCAGCTTGGCAAATGATTAAGCGCTGACCCTTTACTTCGGGAGTTTTTGTGCTGGATTTGGCTGTGTCATCCGTCCATGCCTCACCTACGGTGTGATTGGCGTTCAGCCATGTCTCATCTAGGTATACTACCTTATCCCAGTTCTCAATTTGTTTTATTTTGCGAAAAAAATCGCATCGTTGTAAAGCAATGTCAGTACGCTCCATTAATATTTTTCCCTTGTCACATTTTTTATAGCGGAATTCACATTTTTTTAAAACAATTCTAAGGGTAGTAGCGCCGCCTTTGAAGAGTTCTGCAGCTTTTAATGAAGATACTAACTTCTGGTAGGTCGGTAGTTCACCTCGTAGGTAGTAAGCATAAATATGATTGCGTATAGCATCTAAATCAAAATTATCAGGTTCTGTTATAAAACTTAACATTTTCTTTTTCTTCTTTGGTAATAATAGTTTATTGTCCTCCATGGACGACTCACCAAATTTTTCCTTTGTTATTCGAAAAACAGTAGCCTTTCCGATTCCTAGAGCATCGGCGACACGATCGCGAACATTTTCAAGCGGTAACAAGGGTCCGCCATTTTGTTGCTCACGAGCAAAATAGTCTCGCTAACGAACTACGAACTCGCGAACTTCACTGTTGAGAACAGTTTTTCGCTGTTTTTCGGCATTTTGCAAAACCGAAAATCAACAAATAACAACGAAAACAGAACCAAAACCCAGCTAACAAAGAAACACGTGGCGCATACAAGACGTTAGAGCACTCGCAAGTAGTCGCAAGCAGACTGACAAGACATGATATGACCGAATTAAAAAAATACGGTAGGTCTATGTCCACCTTTTAAATATTTTTCCATGAAGTTGGAAATTATGAATTCTTTAAAATTAAATTCAAAAAGAATTCTAAAAAATCTTCTCTTTAAATTGTGCAATTTTAATAAAAAATAATTTACAGTAAAATAAAATATAATAAAGCCGTTGAATGACCTGGCTGAATGACATGACCTTTGCCTAACAGAATTTTATCGAAGTTTCGCATCACTGTTACTACTGTCAGTTGAAACGTCATACGGATCATGATTCGCCGCGTGGGGTATAGCCATCTTTTATTTTGAATTTGAGCTTCTACTTTTAATGCTACAAAAAATTAGAAAATGGTTGGTCGAGATGGAATTCGAGAGTTAATTCTTCTGTGCCACTGCATTCGTAGTGCGTTTCTTATCACCATAACAGCTAAAAATATCTTTGGTAATGGTTTGTATCCACTGGTTATTAAAATAGTCTAGAAATTTGTGTGAAACTTGCGTCTCTGGTGCGAAATTATTATTTTTATATTTATATTTCTCACACATACCATACATATATTTAAATGACTTTATGTCACAAGAAGTAAGTTCCATAAGGTCTTTGGTACCTTTGAATGCCGCAGCAGGAATAGTATATTTTTTCAGAGCTGTTTATTAAATATTCAAAATTACAATGTTTCACACAAAGACAAGTGTCTCGCGAAGCGTCGGCTACAAGATATAAAATGGCCTGTACTTGCAAAAAGTGGACAAACTACATTTCCCACCTTCGTTTTTATATATTTGATACAGATTATATAAACTATCGGTTAGATACCGGATTTGCATCTTTTTCTTATATTTAGTTTTACCCTCACGTTTGCCGGATGCAGATCTACTTATGTCATCCCTGTTGTAAAAAACTTTCATTTCTTCTTTTATCTTCTTGTCCCATAAGTCCTTTGAAATATAAATTTCGAATAAAATTTAAATGGCGCGCGGGAATGGCATGCGGGGTGCGGGGGTAGCATCAAATTAGATTACAATTGCAAGTGATGAGGATGAAAGTATATGAATGATTTGAAAAGCAAAGCAATAGTTTAAATGAAAAAGTTAATGAAGAATTTATAAGTAGGTAGACACTATAAGATACCTCATGATGATTTTCTAAAAGCGTTATGGCAATACACAGGCTATAGGTAATATTCCATAAGGACAGCAACAAAGGCGTGATCGTAGCATGAAATAAAAGAATGAGCGCACAATGAAATCAGCAAGTCATCCTACGACACGTCACGTATAACTGTTTCTAAATGCACACAATAAGCAATATTTTGCAACACTCACCCGATCTGGGATACACTGACTCTAAAGAATTTAGCAGCACAATTCTAAAGCACAATAGATTATTTCAGATTAAATTATATGCTATATAATTGCGAGTTAAAAACCAACATAGACCAGTACTGTATCGGCTCGCGGTGTCGTGGTAGTGACCGTCTCGCGATTGTCCGCCGTCTCTGCTCGCGTCGCCTCATAGGAGGGATAGTTCGCCGAACCGGTTCCCGTCACCCGTCAACGGCGCACGGCTCGCGGCGCGCGGCTGCGATATAGCAATTCTAGTATTATTTAATTTAAAAAGTATTAAAATATAACGTACAACGTTACACAGCATATTCAAGATCATAAGTTAAAAGGAGAATTCAGGCTGTTTTATGATTTAGACGACGAAAAGTTTAAGAATTATTACAGGGTTAATAGAGAACAATTTCAAGAACTTTTGTCATTTGTGGAGGTCGATATTTTGAAACAAAACCCCAACTTCAGGAAAGCTACCTCAAGAAAAGCTAGCTGTGTGCCTCAGGTAAGAAATAAAACAAACCAGTAAAATAATGAAAAAGAACATTATGCTTAGTTATCATAATCATGTAACGGGGATGGCTCAAATCAAACGTGACGCTGCTGCTTCCGTTAGTGTGTATACGTAATTGGCAGAACGTGATGATCCTGCTGCTGCTGCTGCCGGCAAGTATTTATTTACAGGGTCTCTCGACGTAGTATATCCGTAATTAGCAGAACGTGATGATGCTGCTGGCTGCCGGTAAGGTATTGGTTTACTGAGTCTGATGTAACACAAGTACTATAATTTTCTAGTTCTTCATCGGCGTCACTAACGATTAGAAATATTTTTTCTTAACGACGGCAATAATGCGATTCAATGGCTGGGAAAGACTGAATGTGGTCGTGAATAAATTGCTTTTTTGCCTCTATTGTCTGGTAGTAAAAGACCTTGAGGATTAATTTTTTTAAAAGCACCTTATACAAATGTTTAAGGTTTCTAAGAAGAACTCTCTGCATACAATTATCTTTTCGTTGACTAAAGTCATTATATAGTATTAAATTATGTATTCATTGCGTATACTTCCCAGAATGCTTCCCATATGAATGGGTTTAATTTGAAGTGATGTGTCGGTTTTGAGAAGTAATATGTTATTGTTCTTGTTTCCACTGCTTCGTTGGCTTCTGCTGTGTTCACGTTCATACATATTGGATAGTTGCTTGCTGTATACAATATGCAGTTGGTTATGTCTTGTCTTGTTTTGTATTTTACATCTGTTGACATTGGTTATCTTGCTGCCAGTAGTTTCCACTGTTCAAATTGATTGTCTGTTAATTTGCATGAAACATGCATTTGTATGTATCAGACTAGCAAAATTGAACGACGATTGTGGTGTTAGACCTGTTAGTCTTGTTAGGTTAAAGTGCATGCTTGCTAGACTGTCCATAATCATTGCTTTTCCAGTGCTCGGCGGGCCGAAGAAGAATAAATTGTTTTTCTTTTGTGTTTCTCCGTGGAAATGATTTTTTGTTTCTTGTGCGAATATGTAGGGATATATTGTGTTGTCTTTGAGATAAGTTGTCCAGTCCTTGTTCAATAATTGTTGGGTCGTTTGCTGATGGGTCGCGTTGCAGTTCATATTGTTTTGATCTCTGTATTCATTGTTTGTGCGATTCTTGAAATACCAGTGTTTTGGCGATACGTAGTGCTGTTGCAAGTCGTTCTCCGAAGTTTCTGTTAAATTGAACTGCAATCCCCTGAGGCGTGTCGCATAGAAGTCTTGTAGCTTCCCCTTCGTCAAAAGCTTTGTTTTTACATAAGTGAAGCACAAGTTCTTGATTCTCTCTGACAAGTTTACGTCTTGAGCTATTGTTGAGTCTTGTTTGTTGATAAATGGCATCCTGTTCACTTCCAGAGTCAAAGTGTCCGTTTCCACGCTGATTATACTGTTGTTCATTATCAAATAAGTTTTCATTGGATACAGAAGTTCTATGATCCAAGTGTCTTTGAATTGGGGCTCGTTCTGTGCTTTCACCTCGAAGTAGATTATTTCCCCTTTCGGCACCTCTAGCGTCACCTTTGTTTTGTTTAGGATCAATTCCCAGCGAATGAGCGACGTACAGCACCTTTTTATCACGTTCGGTGAGAATTTGTTTAACCCTTACAGGACCATAAGATGGCTGAGACTAAATATGCATCGCTTCACTTTTTCTGCTTTTTCCATGTTGTGCACTGGCAAATTGCGTTTATTTCCAATGCGGAGCTTTTTAGAGGAGACTAAAGTGGGTCTTGATCGCTGTCTACATGTAAAATTATTTATTAGACTTCGTGCTACATGTTGGCGATACTCAAGGGTGTTCAAAAGCGGACCTTCCACTCTGTGTTCTTCGTGCAACTTTACGTAGACTGAATATGAGTTATTCATAGCAATGTCTAAGGCCGCGAACGCACAGGCAGGTGGCTTGCTTAGCGCCTAGTGCCTAGCGGCTTTCATCCTGGTTATTCGCTTGGATACACGGTGGCCGCACTTGCGGTGGTTTGCGTGGTAGGTCGCTAGGTGCCCTGGGCATTTGCTTGTCGGCACTTTGGCGAGATGTCTTTCTTCTTTCAAAAATAGCTCTAAAACTACTACTACTCACAGAAAATTTATCTTTAAAATATGTCAGTTCACGACCTTATCCATCATTTTGGGTTCACGATATAAATAAATCCGTCAAGTTATGGGGAGTTTAATGTTCTATACACCGCGACTTTTTAGTCGTCTTACAAAGGTGGTCCACTGAATGTATCCGACATAAAATACCACTAGACATGATTATTAATTTTATAGCATTAATTAAGATAATAGGTGCAAAGAAAAATAAATAATACATTAGAAATAAGAAACATCCTGTTAATAATGTTTACGTATCAAACGGTAGAAAGTAGTACCTTCCCAGCGCTCGAGTCGAGTGATCGTTCCATCTCCATTTTTTACGAGACAAAATATCGTAAGCCAATCTAGCACAGTCCACGTGGACTGTCATCCAATGAGATTCATTCCACGAGCGGCACGACGGCACCGCCAAAGACGACGACGGCACTTTTCAAAGAGTCCACGTGGACTTTGATAAATGCCGCCTTTTACTTAAAAATTGGTTTTAAAGGTCATTCTGTGGCTCAGTTGCCGTCCGAACACCGCAAGTGGAAGTGTGCGCGCACTACCGGTAATCAAGTGTTGTTCGCGATCGCTACGAGTGAATAGGGTATACGTCTTGCATGATGAGTGATAGGAACCGTCGCTACTCGAATATCGAGTACCTACAAATGGTACGCGTGCACGCAATAGCTGGTGACAATTTAAGGGAAGCAAGAAGATTGTACGCTGCGCCTAACAATCTAATAATGTTACGGAACCGAGGAGTGATCAACCCGCACGAAATAAAAATAATAATATTGGAGCGCGCGCGGCGCGTGTGACTGTTGTGCGCCCTGAGCCGCGTGGGGTTACCGGTAACCCAGCGAGCGGTAGGCATTTATCGCTCGCGAGTACAGAGAGTGACTGAGGCCTGATAATAGGTACGTCATTGTCAACTTACATCACTTTGTTTTGGTTTTATTACGAAAAATGTTTCCGACGGTCCTAAGCCCGTAAAAGTATGAAGGAAGAATTGGAATTAAGTGTTACAAGTTAAGTAAGAGTGCAAGTTTACAAACTGCTACATAATGAGAACATTAAGATTGCAATAGTAAGTCTTTATCAAAGTTCATTCACCCTAGCGCAAAATAAGTTTCTTATTTTGCGCTAGGGTGAATGAACTTTGATAAAGACGCCGCGCCGCGCCGCGCCGCGCCGCGCCGCGCCGCTCCATTGATAAAGACTCGGGCCGCGCTCACTACAGGGTGTTTTTATAATCTATGTCATGCGTCATAATAATGAATTTATTTTTATTTTTGAATTATTCAAATGTCATAAATATATATATTTTCTTAATGAACGTGTTCTAGTCATTGGATACATGAAGTGGGCTGCCGTTGTAAGACGACTAAAATGTCACGGTGTATAAACAATTGCGTAATTTTGATGATAAATATGAATATTTGCGTATGACCAGGGAAACGTTTGATTTACTTCTTAGTAAAGTTAAAGGAAAACTAACTCATTTGGATACCCATCTTAGAAAAAGCATACCAGCTGAAGAACGATTAGTTGTTACATTGAGGCAAGTGAAACTCTAAATACAGAAATATTTTTATTTATTCAAAAAACTTGTACAAACAATTCTTTATTCAATTATTTGTGATTGTTTATATAACTAATCATTGATTGAACCCATCATTGAAGATTTTGTGTTTGATGGGGGTATTCAGTTTTGATATTTCGTTGATGAGCATCTCCTGAACCTGAGTCCGAAATAATAATTTATTCAGAGACTAGCTGACCCGGCAGACTTCGTACTGCCTCATCGATAAATAAAAGACCTAATCTTTTGTATAAAATGATTTTAAAACAAACAAATCGAATCCGTATTTAATAAAAAAAGCATTTATTGAATAAAGCATGAAGTTTTATTATTATTTTCGATACATCATGTTGCTTACTTAGAAAACAGAGCTTTCCTGAAATACTGGCTATCTATAAGGTTTCAATTTGATATTCACAGACACACACTCGCCTTACAATATTTACAAATTGTTTTCATTTCCCCAATTGTTACCGATTTGTCGGCACAAAAATCAATTGCCGAATCATAGTGGAATGCAGCTCGTTCAAGAATCACGGGAGCACTGCGTCTGCGGATTCGCTCAATTTCATTATGTCTAGCTTGCTGTTGTTGTGTTTGATGTGCACGAACTCGTTGCATTCTAAGCCTATCTCCCACATTGTCACTCACTAAAGAACGCAATTCTGACATAGCAATACGACTATTTTCTTGATCTGTCTGTCTCTGGTCATCAGGCACGTGAGGTAGCTCTTCGCACATTTGATTGACTACGACGGCCTAAGTTAGGTCGTCTTCTCCTCGGCATCGTAAATTGTAATTGTGAGAAAATATCCCGCTCATTTAGCAGTAAAGTGTCACTATCACAAAAAGAGCACATTACTTGAAATGTCACTATCACAAAGGATCACCAAAGTAAAGAAAGTTCTCGCGCACGTAACCACAAAGATAGAAGGATGCACTCATAGATATCGTAACTCGTAACACGTGCTCTGAAATGCGACAGGATGGATTGACATATTAGTTGGTTGTCAAATCTAATTTTAAATATTATGATTGCGTTCAGAAATTTAACTTAAGATTTATAATTTAATTTGTGACAAAACTTAAGGTTTATCTTTCGATTTCTATATAGTCTTATTAAAAAAATAATCGGACAGATTAACAACTGAAGTTAGTTAAAATTGAGTTTCTCGAAGCCGACCACTATTTATGTACTATGTATTTTGAGACTATGCAATTTTGTCGCGTTTGTTGAGTTTCAGAACGCGATATTAGATCCTCCAACGCGCACGCGAATTTGAACTTTACGCAGCGGTAATAAATTACAAATTGACTCTCTATTTTATTTAGAAAACGTTTGTATGGGAAATAGAAAAATGCTGTTTTGAAGATTTTCCCGGCAATTATTAGAATTTTTCTCACCTTTTAAAACCTTTTCCAGACCTCCACGAATAATTCAAGACCAAGATAAGATAAATGCGTTCAGCCGTTCTCGAGTTTTAGCGAGACTAACGAACAGCAATTTATTTTTATATACCTCTATATAGATGGTAGCTTTTTCATATACGGCATTATAGACTTCAGATAAGTTCTATATAGATTTATTACAGAATTATTTATTATTGTGTAAACAAAGTGGATTCTAAGTGCCCGATACACCCTTTCGTCAGTAAGGTTTGGCTGAAAACCTTGGTAAAAGTCTTGTATTGTTTCTGGCATAGGAGTATTATTGTCTTCATAAGTGTCAAATGTTGATGGCGTGGATACCGTAGAACTCGTTGATGGCTTGCTCAGTATGTCTATTTCCATGTCAGATACTATTTTAAATATCTTTGCTTTTGCAATAGCCCTCTCTCTGGGCGGAAAAGATCGCAATGAAGTTACAATCCATAACTTGTTCGATGTCGTCCGGCGGTGGAGTATTATTTTTACTTTCTATTATATACTTCATTAGTACAGTACTAGGTGTTTCATCAGTTGCTTTTTGGCCTCGTTTACCCTTTGACTGAGGGTGCTTTGGAGTTTGAGCTGGGGAGGGTGTAGTTGGCAATGTACCAACAGTTTGTTGACTAACCTCAGGTGTAAATGTGTCAGTTGTTTGTTGCTCAACCTCAGGTGACTATCGACTAGTTGGTCTTTAGCATTGTTGGTTTGCAAATGAGGTACTCGGTATGAAATATTTTTGGAATAACGTTAGTGTCACATAGTTTCTTAAGATCGTTGTATTTAGATTTATTCATTATTCATATCATTTATTGCGTTCCACAAGTTTTACATGGTGTTACAAAATAAGCTTACAGCTACGTATATTTGTGGACCCTGTTAGGGCACAGCAACATTTGGCATTTAATGCCAGTACATAAAAAAAAATACTTAAAACTAATTCTAAATTACTATGGCGGTAGTTTTAAACATTAGGTTATTGCTAACGAAGTTTTATATTTGAGATTGAGACTCTTAGGTTTAGCATGTATTGGTATATTTTCTTCCAGTGCATCATTCTTCATACTATACTTAATTTTAATTTCATTTGGAGTAGATTTTTTAAATGTCGCCATTCGGATTTTGCTTATTTTTCCAACCAGGTTTCCCTTGAAATATTAATCCGAGAACTCTTCAAAGTTTTTAAAGTCAGTATGTGTAAGATTTAAGACATAATAAGGCGCTGGCTCTTTTCGTGCTAGTTGGCACACTGATGCCCACTGAGAAGGAGCCCAAACTTTCTTATTTCGCAAAGAATGCTCAATAGTCGAATGGCTGCTTTCTACTGTCATCTCCGTGTGTCCGGGGAGAAGAAAGTTCATTTGAATAGTTTCTAGGTGTTTAGATTGTAACAACGCGTTATGAACGGCAGCAAGCACAATTTTATTCTTATTTTATCCAGGGCAGGAATCGGAATATAAAATTAAAGTTTTTATTGTGGTTCGCGAATCAACGTCTCCTATGTATTTTTGCAAAATTGTACCAATTTCATTGGTCCCTCTCTTTTCTTCTGTTTCTCCCCAGATAAAATTATAAATTTAAAAAAACCCCCGACCCAAAAAAAGTATGCAATAATTATGACAAAAGGTTAAAAACGCTAAACCCTATAAAAAGCAAAAAATAACTTTTAACACTACGTAAACTAAATTTTGTCGTGTCGGGGGACCGCTCTAATTCATTACTTCAGATACGTGTTTTTTTTTTTTAAACGATTGTTGTGATTAGGTAGGTATCATTTGATTTATGTATTTATGAAGTTAAAAAGCGGTCCCCCGACACGTCAAAATTTAGTTTACGTAGTGTTAAAAGTTATTTTTTGCTTTTTATAGGGTTTAGCGTTTTTTTTGTCATAATTATTGCATACTGGGTCGGGGTTTTTAAATTTATAATTTAATTTTTATGCTTTTAAGGGAGCTCCTTAATTTTTCCTTCTTTCATTTAATTTATTTTATCTTAAGATGGGGTCGCTATATGCGATCTCGGCCAAAGGAAGCTGTTTAACAATCCTCATGACAAACTGGCTCTGGGAGAATTGCACAGATTGAGAAACAATAAAGATTAACCTTTGGACATTCTAGATTTTCAGCAAAAATATAAATCGGTTTATCCGTTTCATTCCGGTATTCCAGGGTTTCATCCGTCACATCCCATTTCCAGTTCTCGTCAATCAGAAAGAAACATGAAGAGAACTCGTCAAGACAAATTCAACGAGCCCAAACTCGATGGGTTTACTAAAAGGCAGTTCAGGGTTACGTCTCCTACCTTCGTGCCCTAACAGAAGACCAGCTCAGTGGTTCCAAAAGACATTAGTGTTTCAAATTTCAGATCCCACGTATACTTGCAAGTAAACTGAGCGTGTAACATTCCTATCACATCTAGCAAACGAGCTGATGACCTTGAAGACCTGAACCGATTTCCACCAAACATAGCTAAGAACACTCCCGACTGACATACCTTTTAAACAAAAAAAACCGCATTACAATCGGATCATCCGTTTGGGAGCTACGATGCCACATACACACACACACACACACACACACACACACACACACACACACAGACACGTCAAACTTATAACACCCCGTCGTTTTTGCGTCGGGGGTTAAAAACAGAAACCATTTCTTGTTATACTTTCATAAAAGCATAAATTAAAAACCGTATATTTTCGGGAGTAAAAAAGCAGCATACTGTTTCCATGGGGAGTATTGAGAACCTTCTGGAGATCAAAAGATGCACACAAAATAGTTGGGTTTTCTTTGCCTAATTCTCTATGACCACAGAACATATATACCCTAAAGGGAAGAATAACGACTCCGTACAAATTTTATGAGGAAATTTTTCCTTACCGGCCGGCGCCATCTATATTCCGCCCACGAAAACTAGAGAGTAGAAGCTAGGGCGGGAGTTTCAAACTACAGTATATTCTATAGGTCATTTTTATTGCATTTTATGCACAAGTACAGGGGCCCGATTCTCCTAAGTTAATAATGTTAAAATCGAATAGAAATTGAATCGCAATATGATCGCAGTAGCAGTTTTAACCATATCGGGCATTCTGCTACTAATATAAGACCAATCGTATTCCAACGACATTCGATTGGTTTGCGATTGGTCTGCTATTTTGGTGATTTTGGTCTATACGGTAGTTTGCTCTACAATCATATTGCAATCGTAAATCATTTGCAGACAAAATGATTCATTATTGAATGACAGAAAAGGATAAAAACGTTTATTTCAAAGAAAAAATAGCGGAATGCCACATATGCTTCAATCGTAATTGAGTCGGGATTGAATCTCAGTCGAATGTGAATCGACTCGACTGAATCGTAAAATTAGGAGAATCGGGCCCCAGTGCGTTCGTCGATTATGGCTGAGCAAGATTATCACATTTTGCTCAGCAATAATCGACATGAAACACAGTGTACTTGTGCATAAATTGCTAATATTTATCTTTATAGAGCAGTGCAGCAGTGTAATAAAAGGAAGATTACAGTACAAGAGTTTTTTATTTAGCATGTTAATAATTATAATTTATTTCCAGAAATAGGGTACAAAAGGTGTTCATAAATCACAAGTATGTGCACCTATGTAATGAATTTTAAAATACATGAATTTAATCAATTTAGGTAGGTATTTCAGACATTTTCGTCCAAAATAACAAGTATGGATGGGCCTATTGCATACAATTTCAACATCAAAACATAAACAAACAAAAATTCTAGTTAGTTTTAAAGTGTTACTATTATAAAAACAAGACTATGTTATTATACAATAAAGAATACTATCGATTTGTTTAACAAACAACAAGTTTACAGACATGGTTTAAATTATTCTATCATATTGTGTAATAAACGTTGGTGTTATTTCTTCTTTATTATAGAAATGATTAGGAAGAGAAAGACACTAGACCAATTATATTTTGATATTTACAAACATTTACTACACAACAAAAGCTATATATCAATGTATTTCGTTCCGGGCTGAAACAAATTTTTGAAAAACGATCTTGCCAAGTTTTAACATTTCAAACATTACTGCAGCCAAATCTGTTTTTCTCAAATAACTTTAAAACTGTAATAAAATATGTGTGCGTTCGTGCAGCGGAATGTTGTTGAATTTAAAGATTTTAATTATGCAGATAATTAGTGTATGACGTCCTATAATTGTGTATGGTAAAAAAAAAATTGTGTATGCAGCCATTGTGGAGAAATTCACCAAAACTGATTCCGCTGGGCGAACGTTGTCCTGGCGAAACTTTTTAATCCATAGACTTTAGAAGAAAAGAGATGTGTCCAAAAATTAGTGTGTATTTGGGTGTAATTGTTTATGTATGAATGAAATCAGTGCATGCATAAACTTGGGAGAAATTCAAGTTTCCGCTTCGCGAACGTTTGGCCATTAGCTAGTTTTCATATAAAGCGCTTACATAGAGAGCTGTAGATTTTTACATACGTTGTTTTGAATTTGTTTATATTTGTTTAAAAAACAGATTTAGAAAAGTCGCAGGGTTTAAAAGATAAAAATATAAACGTAAAATACACTTTAGAATTTTTTACCGAATCATAATTTTTAAACTCTATAAAATTATGCACTTCTTCTGGTGTTTCGGAGACTAAAATATTTTTGCAGTTATTACAAATATTTTTATATTTTTTAATTATGAAGCCACAGACATAAGCACATGCTTGTAGTTCGCTACTTCCTTCCTCCAAATTTTGTTCCAGGGAGGAAATAATATTTTCTTCAATTTCATTTTCTATAACAGACTCCGATTGTTCCGTTTCAGTGTGCATGTCTGTGGCTGGTGTCAATAATTTTTGTATGTTTTAAAGTGTATTTTACGTTTACATTTTTATCTTTTAAACCCTACGACTTTTTCTAAATCTGTTTTTTAAACAAATATAAACAAATTCAAAACAACGTATGTAAAATCGGCAGCTCTCTATGTAAACGCTTTATATGAAAACTAGCTAATGGCCAAACGTTCGCGAAGCGGAACTTGAATTTCTCCCAAGTTTATGCATGCACTGATTTCATTCATACATAAACAATTACACACAAATACACACTAATTTGTGGACACATCTTTTCTTCTAAAGTCTAAGGATTAAAAAGTTCCGACAGGACAACGTTTGCCCAGCGGAATCAGTTTTTAGTTAATTTCTCCACAATGGCTGCATACACAAATTTTTTTTTACCATACACAATTATAGGACGTCATACACTAATTATCTGCATAATTAAAATCTTTAAATTCAACAACATTCCGCTGCGCGAACGCACACATATAATATTAGTTAAGATATTTATTTATGCATAATTATGTTCATTTTTCTTTTAGTGCAGATTTACATGCATCTTCGGAATAAATTTTGTTTTTTATTATGCAATATCTCTTTATATTAATATGGAAGACACTATTTATTATATAATTTATATTTAATTCTTTGTGCTCCATACAATTTTCGAGGAAGACATAATTTATAGAGTCCTTTAGTAATTGTGTTATTTTTTTATATTCTCTTTATACGCCTCTTTTTCTAAAAAAATATTAATTATGTTTGCACTTTTTTCTACACAATCTATTAAATTTTTAGAGGCGTATGTAAGAGAATTTTTTACCGAATCATAATTTTTAAACTCTATAAAATTATGCACTTCTTCTGGTGTTTCGGAGACTAAAATATTTTTACAGTTCTTACAAATATTTTTATATTTTTAATTATGAAGCCACAGACATAAGCACATGCTTGTAGTTCGCTACTTCCTTCCTCCAAATTTTGTTCCAGGGAGGAAATAATATTTTCTTCAATTTCATTTTCTATAACAGACTCCGATTGTTCAGTTTCAGTGTGCATGTCTGTGGCTGGTGTCAATAATTTTTTAAAATTGGTAATTATGGCACTGTTGCTATCCAGCTCACAATTACCTGAGCTAGTATGTGCCATGTTGCTTATTACAGCTGTTTTTAATCCAGCAACGAATTGTGCAACTGTTGGGTTGCTATTGGATCCACAGTTGAATCGAATGCATCCAAATAAATTTTCAAGAGGATCCTGCTGGAATCTTCTCGTGGATAAACTTTTAACTGTAGTATGTTTGGCACTTAGAATTTTCCAAACCATTTCTAACCCATTGAGGGTCCAAATCCAGCCATCTTTTGATGGGGGATTACCCCTGCATCCCAAGAATTCCAGGGTTTTAAAAAAAAATTTCATTTTATCGAACATTTGGAGATGTCCTGTATTGTGTTTTATATTTGTGGAAAATATTTTTCCTCTCCTTAAGTCTGGTGTCGACGCGTTTACACCATCAAACAAATCGTCCATGCTTGAAATTAAATTAGCCGTTGCCAAGGCTTCAGTCGGCATGTCTCCTGAAAATTCACAATAAACAAATCAAATCAATATGAGTAAGCATATTACTAACTAGCTTAATAACTTCGGATATACTGGCAGCAAATGTACACATAATATACATTTATTTTATACTTTACTTTTTATAAATTGTGAAGTTTCGGCTAGTTACTTGCTCAATACAGGATTAAGTAATAATGTTAAAAGCACAATATAATTATTTGTTGGTTTTATCCTTTATCAAAGACACAACCCCAGATAACCATACTGTTGAAACAAATATAAGTATCATGCAACTATGATCTGAGGAATAAATCAGGTTTCTTACCTCCAGCTATTTTAGTATATAGTCCTGCTGCAACTGAGTGGCTTAAAACTTGTGCCGCAAGTTTTACCCTCATTTTTTGTTTGGAATTAGGCTCAAGGTGTTGTTTACTTAGGCATGGTGCAAACACAAAATTGGGATTATTATTGTCCAATTCATAAAATTGCTTGATGTGGCTCCATTTAGCGACTCCTGTAAAGTAATTATTAATAGTGTTATAATTAACTATTTTATTTATTCGTCACAAGTCAATTAAAACATAAAGTACAAAATAAATATCCAAAATTAAATATAAAGTCAACTATTCTAAGAAAATAACCCGCCTCTTATCGTTCCCGGTGTTATAATTACTTGTACAAAAAAATATTATGCTTTAAATGTACATATTTATTATTAAACAATTATTTTTCTAAAACTAAATAACAAATGACTTACCAATTCCTTGTTGGTGGTCTGATGTTATATTGGTCCTAAATCTTACATGATATTTCATGAAAAGATTTCTGAAGCACTTCAGCAGGTGTGGTGTGTCAAATAGAGTGACAATTTTGTGATTGCTCACTTCTATGAAGGGATTCTCAACAGAAGCTCCTAATTGACATAGAGCTCTCTTGTTGACTCCATCCAAGTCACAGACTGAAGCGCATATGTTTATCCCAGCATCAAAGCAACAATTTAAAACCTGAAAGTATTATAAGGAGATTAGCAACAAATAAACTAACATCATAGTTCAGCAAAGAGTTAAATCAGCATGATCATCATTGAATATGAAGAAGCAATGCATACCTCCTTAATCAAAGCTGAAAGTCTGTCAGCTGTGACAGAACCGCTTGATAAATAATAAGCCACTGGCTGCTTAAAATGTTTCCTGACTCCAACTATCATAAATACAAGGGCATATGAAGCTGGCTGTGGAGATCTACCTTGTGTAGCATGGTCTTGAAACCCTTCAATTAAATCCGTCTTCGAATTGTACCATAAATTTTTCTTAAGGACATTTCATCCCACAACAATATGTACTCACGTTCAGAGGGGACAAAGTGTTTTGTCGTGTTTTAAAATTGTGAGTATTGTTTTGTGTGTCCCCACATTCATCTTAAATTTACTTAAGAGGGATTTTAATGTGCTGGGTGCTGGTAAACAAATCATTCTCCTTAGCAATTTGTAGCTAGTTGGTGACCTCTTGTAGAGCCTCAATGCTATTATTTTAGCCTCCATGTTCCACCTGCGACCAGGCTTCTTCCTCTTATAATTCTGCAGTTCTCCTTGCAGTAACAGTGCAAATGTCGAACTCATTTTTGTATTGAGGATTTCTCGGACTGTCTCATTGTTACAAATAACATTTAAAAAAGATTCGTTTTTTAAATGTTTTACAGTTTTGTAATCTATACACCTTGTTCATACTACTTTTCAGTTTCCTCAACATTTTGCTTTTCTGGTCACTTTCTTGTTTTGAAGACTTGCACACAAACATTCCTGAATTGGTCGGAGTGATAATGTTTACATTATGTTCTGTTAAAGGATTCATTCTGGATGGACCGGCAACAGGTTCAAATATGGCAGATTGATCTGGCACATTAGAAGTTGTTGTATCCTGTAAATTGAAAGTTGATTATTTTAAATAAATTTAAAGATAACTCTTTAAATTTATTAGTCATAGATGAGGTAAATGTAAAAAAACATATATACAGTGTTATGGAAAAAACCAACAACCTCTTAAGAGGTCATTGTACTCATCATATATTTAATTTTTTAAATTTATATCTTGCAATTGGTTGGATAACCATTAGCAGATTTTTTGTGGGAATTCATTTATGCGAAAGTTCATTCTTCCAGTAAAGAATCTGCCTTCATATATAATTCTTACTCTGCTCTACTCAAATTCCCAATTTGGTGGCGCATAGAGCCCATGTACCTCCATAATCTTTGGGTCCAGGCCTTGTCTATGTCATTCAGAAATAGCTTTGCATAGTACAATGAACACTGAACATAATGTCTGTATTTCTGTGCTATATAAGACAGGTGTTTTAAATACACTTTCAAAATGATAATGGTACTAACCTTTTGGCATTGAACATCAGGTACAGCTGTTCTGAACAACTTCTTCTCATTAAAGCATGTGCTTTTGAAATGTTTGCTGCATAGCATCTTATGTTGTTTATGGAGTGCGTCCTGGAATTTTGGTGAAGACCAGGCTTCGTTTGGGAAGCAATACTTTGCCCATAATTCACAACTGAAAATTAAAAATATCAAAATTACACACTCATCATCAGCCTTCTAATGTTCCCACTGCTGGGACACAGCCTCCTCTCTAGGAGAGGGCTTGGGCCATAATCCACCCCGCGGGCCCAGTGCGGATTGGTGGATGTCACACGTCTTCGAATTTTTTGGTTCTAGGACATGCTGGTTTCCTCACGATGTTTTCCTTCACCGTTTTGAGAGCAGTAGTGACGAAATAAATTACACAAAGTTATGCGCCAGATCGGGTTTGAACCCGCGACCTACCACTCGTAAGTTGGGGCAGTTACCACTCGGCCACCACTGCTCTCAAATTACACACTATTTTAATCATTTTCCGAGTTAAGATATTATTATATCATGTCAGTGGGTAGTCTTCGCTTTGATTGAAAGAGATGTTATATTAGATACGGGAATGGTGTAAGCAAGAAAACTTTTATAGTAAGTACCTAATGATTTTGGCAAGGAAAGTTGGGACTTAAGTATATAGGTATATATGTTACGTGAGTTTGTGGTAGTTAGAAGCGGAATTAACAATAAATGTGGTATTCTATGTCGTCTAAGACGAATAGCATGGAGTGTACATACCGCAGAGCATTTTAGTGCCAGGCTTTGGAAACCGATGCAAAGTGATGCTGGGATCTTTAGAAGGTGAAGATCCACACAAGCAGCAGATTCTTGTGTTTTCTTTTTGTGAACTCATCGCGAATTAAACACAAAACAAAATCAAACAAGTCACTGTCTCAACACCGAGTCTATATCTCACAAATACACACTTAATTTCACCAAAACACAGCAACGGAGGAGCAAGCTCGACTCAACGTTATCAATGTATGTAGAATTAAATGGAAGTAGTTTATTTATTACAAATAAACATTAGTACAAGATAAAATGGTGCGCAACCGGCCGCAGACATTTTTCTTGTGACGTCAACAATGTCAAAACCAATATGGCGTCCGGACATTAGTGTTGCCACACATAATCCCCCATATATATTTTCTAATAAGTAATATTAAATTTTATATCTAATATTTCTCAACTAAGTATATTTTTTGGCATTAGAATAATAGCTAAAAGTATCTTCAAGGGTAATTTACTTTAAAAATCAATTTATACGCTCATTATTAGGGAGAATACGAAATTGTATTTTTGGTGGCAACATTATATATTTATCTCTTTTACTCTGATGTCGTTGACTCTCTCTTGTTTTCAAGCCCACCTTAATGCAATTCGTAGAACAAACTTGACAGACCCTGTCTATGACATTCCTGGCGTATTGCCCATAAATATCATATTCATCCTTAGATTCATCCATTTTGCGTTCAAATACTTCATTTAGATTGTCATCCACTTTTCTTTTGGCTGGTTTTTTGCTACTTGTAGATGGTAGTGGAGATTGTGGTCTCTTCTGCTGCTCAGATTGCTGTTCTGGCTCCTCAGTTGCCAGGTCTTCACGGTTTGCCTGCAATTTTCAACACATTTATTTTTTAAGGTTCCGAACACCACTGCGCGCTGGCAAGAAAAGGTCCGTGAGTGGAATGAGTTATGGAATAGATGGGAAGCATGTGGTTATTGAAGCGCCTAGCAATAGTAACAGTGATTACTACTACTACAAAGATCAGTTTAGTATTGTACTACTGGCTGTTGTAGATGCATCTTATAATGTTATATAAGGTGCTTTATTTTTACCTGCCAGGACTTGAATAGAGGGTAGATTATAGATTACAATAGTAAATATAAATTGTTGATTATTTTTTTTTGGGAAATTATAAATCTAGCCACAAAGTATTTATTGGACACATTATTAAACTTCCAATTTTATAACTAAGCAACGGGGAAATGACATAGCCTCTAATAAACTAATTCGTCTTTTTTACAACGCCAACTTACTTTACAAGTAAAGATCATCAATTATTGTGAATTGTTCTTCTTATTTATACATTGTCATCTAATTTACTAACTCGGCCTCGTTTTATTACGATAGTTGTGGGATTTAAGATCCCACAGGCATTCATGGCCTCGATATAGTTCCACTAGTTTTAAGTTTTCTGTGTCGCTCAGTTTTCGCGTCATTTCGTCCAACGGTGCGAGGAAGCGTGGTCCTTATCCAATAGAGGGGCAGCGACTGACTTCACTGACTTGGGCGTATTTACACGCGGTCAGTAGCACTGGCGCGGGTGGAGGGGGAGCGAACTCGTACATTGAAGTCAGTACTGACTTCAAATCAATTTACACGATGGCAGTGCCGGGTCAGCACTGACTTGTCAGTGGACTGACGTCAGTTACTGACTCAATGTAAATCAGCCGCGTCGCGCGCACTCAGTACAAGACTTGCGTTGCGTTATGGTAATGTGATGTGTCATGCTTATTTTGGTGGAGTAATAAGTAATGATATATTACTCGGTCGGGTAATATTACGCGTAATGTATCAATCGCATTACTTACACATGTCTAGTCGACACTTGCATATTTGATTGATAATCATAGTGGCCAGAATCGGCTTTCATTATGACATCAAATATTGCCTGTTGAACCATATTTTTTGTTGAACGTGAACAAGATTCTATTTTGGCTCCAATAAAAATTAATAAATGAATGTACTTCTTGTGACAACTTGGAGGTGTCGGTCAATTTTTCTGTAGCAGTCTTTAAAACTTGTAAACTGGGCATTGTAGCAAAGTTAAGACTCTGAAGGACACACGTGTTTTTTACCGGTCTAAGGAAAAATACACAGTTTTATAAACATATTTATTTTTTAACATATGAAAAATATAACGATTATTTATTGTGAAAGCTGTACCAACACTTAAGATGCAAACCGATATTGCATTTGGTACACATTTTTCTAGTGCGTTGGTGACAATATCCGCATCTTCGTTGAGAGCAGTTGACTTTCGACTACTTTCGAGTGATCGTCCGCATTTTCTGTGGTCCTTATCGCGGCAGGTACTCTTATCTGAACAGATTTGACGCGGGCTTGCCATATTTTTGTAGGTAAACAGTTACTATGTTTCGCCGGAAATCGCAATAGGTCCAGTTGTTTTCTGACTGTCTTTTGATCAGCCATGCATTTTGACTAGCTGCATCCAGGCCAAAAGCAAACAGAGGGAACCACTACTTTTTTGCCGCGAAGAGCTACCCTCATGGAGTCTTCATCAAAGCGGTCTACTGAGTTTGGCGAATTACAATTCTGTAACCGGTTTTCCCGAACAGTAACTTTACTATAAAAATGGTAGGATTTAAAAATAAAGTTTAGATGTGGTAGTAAAAAATGTTTTATTTTCTGTCAACTACAAGTGACACTGGCAATTCAAGAGTTAAAATTTCCTGTTATATTAGAAATTATTTATTTCTTACAAATCAAAATAGTTATTATCAATTATATCCGATTCTTGAGATACATTAGTAACTTCCGGTGATACAGGAACATCAGTTTCTGAACTTCCATAACCATATTACGATTGATAATTAGTATTGGGTAAATATTTTTTATAGTGTTCAAAATATCTGTCTGAAGATCCAATTTACAATCATCGGGTACTTTTTTAAATGAGGTAATAGAATGCAAAAAATCGAAGTCAGGGTCATTATCATATCCCCTTTTTCTTTTAAAGTTATTTGCAATTGTTTGTAACACTTCCCTCTCTTTATCTTCCACTGATGTGTCCGTTTTTACACACTTCTAGTAGGTATAAATGTGTACGCAAATTATTTTTTTTTGTATAGTGTATATTTACCAAGTTATAGGTTTTAAAAGAATGGGCAAGACGACAATTTTTGAAAATGTGTTTTAAAATATTCTTAACTATCTACTATTTCTAAAAAATATAATATTTCTGTAATTTATTAAATAATTATTGAAAAAAATTAAATTTTAATGAAATGTTAATTTATTCGCGCCAGAACGCAGTCACCGACGTTGACATTTGCTGTGACGTCAATCCTTAGCAAACTTGTAAACATTAGAGTCGAGTAACAAATAAAACATATTAAATATTATTTTTATATGAATTCTAAAGGATATAAGTGGTGTGCGGTCCCGCAGTGCACTAATACGTCAATAAAAACCCCTAACAAAGTGTTTATTTACTGCGTAGATCATTTTGACGTAAGTTTTAACGTTATTCCTTATATTCATAATATTCTGTGACATTGTTTTACAAACTAAACATTAATTACAAGGTATTCGGTAGTAAATCTAACCTCGAAATGTATAGAGCTTGTTTATCGACTTTATATTCACGATTGATTATTGATTACTTTATTCATTTTCCAGTTGCCACATGATATGGATAATTATATGGAATTGGTATTACATCTGGTGAATTCATATGCTCGTGAAGCAGTAATCCTACCATACCTTAGTTCATACCAAACACTACTTTTATTTTGTTGTCTTGTTTTTTCTTCAATAAGTTTAACATCTGCATCGGTTAATACAAGCTTTTCCAAGAATATGTCACAGGATTTTTCCTTATATTTTAATATTAGTTTGTGCATGGAGAATGTAATCACTTTATCAGGCACATAATCTTCCTGAAATTTGATCAATTCACAATTGTGAAGTTGCCTTTTCCTCCCTTCCTCGATAAACTTGTCTAATACTACACTATTTGATGGCAAGCTAGGCTTAGCATCAGATAAATCTTTTGCTGTCATGTATTTTATGGTAGTCCCAACTTTTGATAGCTTGGATTTCATCCAGTAGCATTCAACTGATGTAACAGATGGTTCTTCACTCCTGCGATGCACCCACATAAGAAAAGCCACGGCATGTTTGCAGCCTCCTTGTGATGCAACACAGTCGTGGCAATCCACCGAAACAACTGTCTCATTGACTTCGTCAACTACTAATGTTACTCCATATAACTTTCCATGGACCTTGTGTTCTGGACAGATTTTTGACTTCACCACGCACAGATTGCCATCGCGTTTTAACTGGACATAACTTATGGCATCATCACCGTACGACGGCCTGGAAGACCTATAACAAAAAAATAGGTGTGTAAATATAGAGTTACATACTTAATCGTATATTACATACACAAAACATATTCTCATAACGAAAACATAACCTCAAATACTTAATATATCAAGTGATATTTTACAAAATATCTTCTAAATTTATAAAAAATTCATACAGTAATAATAGTACTTACGCTGCAGTTTTCACGTTTCTGAATTCTGCTGAACAGAAATCTTTGTTTGACGCCAGGAACTCTCCCAACATTAACAAATCCACTCGAGGCAAATTAGAACTGTTTGCCTTAGTAAATCCTTGTTCCATGGCTTAATTAGTAAAGCAAATTTAAGTAAGTAAGCAAAAGACCGATATAGATCTTATGATACTACTTTTAGTCAATTTAAACACTGATAAAACTCAAGAGATAGTCGAAACTCGAAATAAATTCGGTGACAGTGACAGTATTTACTAAGGGCTGACGTAACACTCTGTGATTGGCGTTTTAAAAAACATGGCGGATGGCAGTATTTTGTAATTTTATTTTCTCAAATAAAATAATAATCTCATCTTAAATCTTAAAATGGAGACATTTTCCACCATACATACACAATATTTTATCAGTTAAACACAATATTTTAATGATTCCGTCTTACTGTCGTCTTGCCCATTGTCGTTGATTGGTACTACAATTTTTCGAAACTAATTTTTCGAATATAACAAATCGACTATAATTTTTTTTACATAGCAATACATATTAAAAATATACTGTTCTTTTTCAAATCAAATCAAATCATTTATTTTGCAAACATGGGTGGTAAGTACATAGATGTTACAATAAAATATGAGTTCTCCATGTTTTGCCGGCAATGGGCATGCAAATAATAAAACAATGGTTCTTGTGGTCAGTAAAACAAAAAGAAAAAATGTAATAGCACAACAAACGGCTGTAGTATTCGTACCGCGTTCTCCACTAGTAATAGCTCCAACTTACCGCTTACCTTTTAATGCAAGTATTTTCTGGTTTTCTTCTAGACAGTTCACAATCCCGTCTCATCAATGTTGGAGATACGTTGCGCTTCTGTTATGTTGTCTTTTTCGCATACTGCCTCTAATTTATTAAAAAAATCGGTTACAGCAGGTTTGTTAAATCCAGTAGCCGGCTCATTGAAGTTGCTCTTGGTTGTCTCAAACTTAATTGTGGATGCCGCTTCATGAACTTTAGTAAAAATTCACATAATATTTTCATTTATATATGGCACTTTAGTTTCTTAATCAACTTCTTGGTTGTATGGCCATATACCACACTTCCTGAAGCTGTTAACTGCTGTGGACATTGTACCTTGCATGTAAGCTTGTCCAAATATTTCACAATAATGGAACATCGTGATCACACGGACTGATGATTTATTTGACAATAAATTATATTCTTGAGGAAATGAATCGATTTGAGATAATCGCGCAAGTAAGATAGTTGAGTTACGTAACTCATCAATGGTTAATGAACCCTGTTTACGTTCGTGTTTATAACGAGCGTTATGTATAAATCGCAAAATATATGCGGCCGCTCGTATCATACGAGTGAAAGATGAAAATTTTTCGAAAGGAAAAACGTTACATGACGAGTATACCCCAAAAACCTTATTAGGTTTTGTTTCAGGTAAATCGGTCAAAGGTATGTCGGTACTAGATACATCATAATCGTCATCGAGAACGAACCCTGGACCGACCCACCAACAAGTCGTTATGAATAATTTCCGTTAGATGGATTCCACGCATTAACAGATCAGCTGGGTTATACACACCCTGTAAGTGTGACCAAACGCAGCCGGTAGTCAAATCATTAATTTCACATACTCTGTTTTGGACAAATCGCTTGTTTATTGCATAACTAAAAAAGACAAATTTTACAGGAGAGCGATTTTAAAGTTTTAATTTGAGTTACACATATAAATTTTGAATAAAGTACTGGCAAACCGCATGTCATATATTTGTGTATTACTGTACTTGTAAAAGCATATATTAAGAAATATATAAATACTGTCTTTGTCTAGTAATAAATGTAATCCTTATGTATAATGCGTAATGTAATCCTTATTATTTATTTGCAAAAATGAAGAAAAATAATCAACTTTATATAAAACTTTTTGTATTTTAAGTACTTATGTACTTATATGACACATTATTTGTTATATTTTTAAAGTAATCTCTAAAATAAGGAAAGAAAATCGAAAAATAAATCAAATGTAGAATAGAAACTGAACTTAAAAACGAACTTCTTAATATACATGAACTATGGTACTTATTAATTTACAGCCTCATAATTATTTCAGTCTATAATCAGATAATTAATCAGTCTTAAAGAATATCTAGTCTCTATAAATCAAAATGTTAAATTAATAACCATAAATTACAAATTTTTTAACTAACTCCATGAGAGCATTCTTTCTTTTCTGAAATTCCTGGTTTTGTTGTAAAAGCTGGTTTCAATTGGGTGCTCCAAATTGAAATATGGCTTAGTCCACTCTTTCAGTTTTTGGTAATAAAAAAAAAACATTTAAATTTTTGAAAAGAACATTTGTTCCCAACGAGTAACACCCTCAAATGTCACACTGTTACTCGATGGGAATGTTTTTAAGAAAAAATTCCCAACCAGTCACACTACCAGTCACACTGTTACTCGATGGGAATTTCTTCAGAAAAAAATCCCAACCAGTCACACTGTTACTCGATGGGAACACACTGTTACAGAACTTAATGAAAATAAGAATTAAATCGGTTTTTTAAATTTTTATTAAAATCAACAAAATAACAACATTGGTAAATACAGTTACTTAATTACGGACGTTAAACGTTAACATTCGTCATATTGCTAGTAATTCTCATTTTAATGTTTTAGTCATAGTAACAATATCTAAACACAATCGGCCTTATATAATATAACAGAGTAAATCATCACATTTTACAATAATTAACAGTCCTTATTTCTAATATTAATTTGAACCTTTAAAGAAGAATTTTCTAAATATAATCAGCCTTATGTTTGTACCTATATGTATGTATCACAGTAAATCACCACATTTTACAATAAGTATCAGTTCTTAATTCTAGTGTCGTAAAATCTCCAAAGCATGGCCAACTGAAATAAGACCTTGTGTTAATTCCAGCTGCACTTCCTGAATAAACTCGTCTCTTGATATAGATTTCTTACTCCGTTTTCTTTTTGACGGTTTGCCTTGTTGTTTCAGAACATTTCTGACAGTATTCTGAGAAGAATCTTATTCAATTGTGTGCAAGAAATGCATAATATTCGGGTGTTTTGTTCCAATGGTCTTATTTAGTTTATTATGCCAAGATTCGAGTGCATTTGTTGTGCGATGGGCGTCACCAAAAACGCACCACACTTTTAAATATTCCTCACAGAGCCACTGTTTTTCCATGTAGTTAATGAATTTTTTTGTGCCTGTACCTTCACTATCTCCGTATCTAGCAATTATGTAAACCCATCCATTAATTATCTCGTTTTCGGGCAATAATGGAAGAATCGCACTAAGTTCAATTATTCGCACCTCCTTCAAATCTTGTGACGTTCGTGAGGTCATATTCAGGCTTTTTCCTTTTTTAAAAATGACTTTGTTGTAATGATAATAACAACCTTTTATTATGACTGTTGGAAAGACTTTGATAATGGCATTCATTGCAGCCTTTTCATAAACAAGTTTAAATTTTGTTGGATTCCAATCCGGCAACTGCGACTTAATCATTTGAAACAGAATTAAGTAGCTCTGCATTGTTTTGTTGGTCATTAAAGCATATATCACAGGGGTTATATTTGTGTGGTTTATTGTACTACCAGTATCTACATGAATTGTATACAATTGCACGAATGGAGAAGGGCAGCTTCTGAATGTGCCATCGCCATAAAATTCTTTTGATTCACATGTAATTTGCCTTGCTTCCACCGAGGAAAATACTATTATTCGTGTATTATTAGTTTTATTTGAGTAGTCTGCTAACAAAAAGTTATTATATCTTGGTGGCACTTCGACTTCAAGAGCGTTTTTAAATAACATCTTTGAAACTCCAGCTTCTTTGTTCCGTTGTCTATACAGTGTACTTTTAACGCTAGTAAATTTTGGTATGTTGGATACAATATTTATACCGGCATCTTTAAGGTTGCCTATCATGGAATTGTATTTTTGTGGAATGTTAGGAAAGTCCGGTTTGTACAATTCAGTCTTTAATTTATGGATTGATTCATCAATTTCGTTCTTCGCAAAGTCTGGAGCATGGCTATGAGCAGTCTCGTCTAGTATTCGTTGATCCTATAAATAGAAAATAGCAACAATAATAACAGGAGTCAAAGCTGTCGTATTAGTAATATTCGTCATATTGTTTAACCCTGCGTATGATTAAAACAAGTTGTTTTAAAACACGTGTTTATAACAGTTCCAAATAAATCAATTAAGTGTTTATGCCGCGTTTGTGTATGACGCATCTACTACTACTTAGCATACATGTTGAACGTCACTTGTCGCGAGCCTAATGTTGTCTTATAGTGTAAACTCGGCTTTATTAATAATACATTTTGAAACAAGTTTTAAGCAATTTTAAAAGCCTTAAGAAAAAATGTTTTAAGCCGCTTTTAATAATAGCGTATGCTTGGAAGAAATGAAAACTGCCCGTCGTCCCCTTTGGCAGTGGCAGTAACTTGTATCGTCTTGCCTCTCTAAGCTTGTTATACACAAACTCAAATAAGCGAGGGTGAATGCGATAACGTACGTTCGTGTATTCTACGTCATCCACATCTTCTATCACCCTACGCAAGTTAGATTGCTGGTTCTTATTCAATGGTACTGGCGTACGCCATCCCAACAAATTCGCTGTTGGATGGTGAACCAGTCGAGCGACTGGCTCCGGTTCCTCTTCCGCATGTTCATCGACTGAGTCTTCGACGCCTCCAACGGCTTCAGCAGGTTCAGCGGCTCGCTCTTCAGCGGCAGCGCCTCGTCCACGTCCTCTTCTTCCTCCGCGGCCTCTGCCGCGCCCATGCGCCGGTGGCGCTTGGGCTTGAGCTTGGGGCTGAGCCGGTTGTACCTGTCTAGCTGGTACTGGTGGTGGTGGATCTGGTAAGACGCCAGGAGGCATTCTAAACTCCTGGTTACGATCATCTGTAACTGCAATGTCAGAAAGAACTCGATTCATAGACACAGCTGGTGCTATTCTGGTCTCATAGTCCCTATGTGTTCTATTATCAATCATGCCAAAATGGCCGTCTTCTCCAGGCTCTGCAGCTGTCAGATAATGTTCAACCCCCGTGATGTCCTTGTAATCCCCCATACCTACTAGATAGGTGGCCGCTCCGGCCCCTAACTGAATGTCGTATCCCTCGACAAAATGTATAAGGCGATCCTGATCTTGGGTAGCCTCACCTCTTCTCTTTGCTGTCAATGCGATTCTATACCACCATAACACATGGTGAAAGTACGCAAAGGCACTTTGAGGTACCTCTTTGACAACGTGTTTGTCGCAATCTCCTATCGCAATGTACTCTCTCTCAACAAGAGCAACATATCCAGACGCATCTGCGTTAAAAACGCGTATACCATCGACACTTGAAAGGCCTCGCTCTCCCTCGTTCACAAACGCCTGCTGCCACAATGGGTCATTGGTTAATGGTGTAGGTGTAGTTGATAAGTATTTGGGCTTCGGCGGCTCGCGAGTCTCTAGCTGCGGCTTCTTTCTTAGGAAGGGCTTCTTCTTCCTTGGTGCGGGAATTTCCGCGGGTGGTGGGCGATCTGTAGATTGCTTCGTCTCCATGACTAAGCTCCTTTGCTTGGGCGAACCAAAAAGGGAGCCAAAAAAGGGGTTTTCCCGTGCATCGGAGAGCACGTAAATGTCGGTCCTGCGCCTGATCTCTCTCCGGTCGTGTCGGATTACCGTCCCATCGGGCTATGAGAGTTAAGGAATAGACATGGGCAAAGTCGTTATTTTTCATTCACTGTGACTGTTATTCCAGTTACAAAAATTTCACTGTGAAAAATCACCGTGACTTTGTCACGTCGATCACGATCACGGATAGGTATTAGGAAATAGATATTTAGAACGTTTTGTAACGTGACTTACACGATTTGATAATTAATTCACTTATTCGCTATTATCAATAAAAACTATCGCCTGTAGTACTTACAGTTGATTTGATCAAAATATCTTTCACACTTTACACAGGCTTAGGACTGTCGCATAATTTTGAAAACTAAGCGGCGTGTTTTATATTTTGATCAACTATTTACATTGATTTTATATGTACATTATTTACATATTTACTAGGTATTATATACCTTTATTTTAAATTTTTATTTGGTTTTATAATTAGAATTTAAAAATAAAAGCTGTTGCATTTTTCTAATGCCAAGCCTTGTACGTCTCTCGTTCATAATACTTCCTGCTTTAGAAAAGAGCCTCTCACAGGGTACAGAAGTAGCCATAAAATTTAATTTACTTCTGGCCAAAACTGCTAAATTAGGAAAGCTATGCTTGAAAGTCTTCCACCATTCTAATGGATCTTGCTGTCTTCCTATAACAGGTAACTCTAGGTATCTCTGTACTTCCAGCACTGCCTGCGATCTAGGTGTACCTTCAGGGCGCACTGTGTTAACTATGGTATCATATTCGTCCCAAATATCAAACTTATTTCTTTTTGATACGGGTTCTTCAGAGGCTTCCACATCTTCTCTTTGCTGAACTGGCAAATTTTTATTTATATTGGCAGTGACCAGGTCAATTACTGTTTTTTTAATAGGGGAAGGGGGGGCATGATGGGGTATCTAAGGAAAATACCAAAAATACAGTATAATCATTGCGTTTATTATGCTTATTTATTTATGGCACAATGCCTTATTAATCTAACTACAATTTGGCATAGTCTTTGGGAGATGAACTTATAACATTTTTTTTAAATAAATGATTTAATAGGAACTTTCGAAAACCCATCTTGCCCCTTACCATGGGGTAAGATGGGGTAATGAAAATGGGGCAAGATGGGGTTAGCTAATTATTATCACAATAAATACAAATATGAATTTCTTCGGTGTTTTCATCATCCACACCAGCACAACCATTGTGAGCCCAACGTCCACAAAGCTGGCAGCCTACCCAACCTTCGGATGATTTCAGAAAACTATGATTTTCATCATTACAATAGAGACAAATTGTATCTTCATCATCGTCATTTTTCGTCTTGGCTGCAACTGTAGTCTTTTGTTTCTTCTTAGCATTTTTTTTGAGCCGAGGATCATTAGGATTGGATACTTTCCTCAGTTTTTTCAAATTCTCCAGCTCATTTTTATAAGGAGTTGAAGTAATGACAGCTGTTTTTCCTCTCCGGTATTGCTTCCTCTTTTCAGTTTGTTGGACCAAAGGGATTGGCAAAATATCACCAGGGGATGCATTTTCAAAGCTAGATGTAAGATCGCGGCATACCGCACGGATGGGAGATTTAGAAGCAAAAGAACATCCAGGTTCAGGTTCGGGAGCAGATTTTTTAGTCACATCAGGTGTGACTTGCTCTGTACATTCGGTGATAAAATCTATTCTAACTGAAGTGCATGATTCTGTTGTAAGTTCAGGTCTTGTTGTAACTGCTCCAGGATGGGATGTTGTGGTCGTTGAAGATACAGTCGTGACTACTGTGGTTGAAGGCACAGATGGAACTACCTCATATTGAGGCCCTTCGGCTTCTGTAACTCTGTGTTGCTCTACACTCGACGAGTTTTCAATATTTTGTATATCAGTAGTTGCAGCAGATATGAAATCGGCATCCGTAAAATTATTTTCATTAAACGGCCATATGCCACACTTTCTGAATGCGTTGATTGCTGTCGACATTGTAGCTGCCTGAATATATGCATTTCCAAATATTTCACTTATCTGAAATACAGTTACCACACGCCCTGGGTGTGATCTCAACCAGGCCGAAACAGCATGGTCATAATATGTACTGAGTGGCCTCATAAATGCAACATCTGCTGGCTGCATTTTATGTGTGCAGTGAGGTGGAAAGCAAAGTATAATAACTCCATTTTTACGTGCCAGATCAATTACTTCCAAATTTTGAGTGTGACTTACATGCCCATCTAGAAGCAGCAACACATGATTAGTAGGAGTAGCTCCGGAGAATCTGATAAACTTTTTGAACCAAGTCAAAAATATTTCGGTAGTTATCCAGCCTCGAGCATTGCAAACACCTTCAGTACCTGGTGGGGCGTGATCTAACAATTCTGGTTTCATTCGTTGTCTCGGAAAAATCATCAGTGGAGGCATGTAGGTTCCAGCAGCGTTAAAACATATTTCTACTGTAATAGTCTGGCCGCGATCTGCAGATGATAACGAGCCTACTTGTTTTCGTCCTTTCATGGCCAATATTTTGCTCTTGGTTTTAGATACAACGGAGATACCAGTTTCGTCACAATTATATATTTTGTCAGGAGTTAATTTATGCTTGTCATAAATCTCTCCGAGCAACTGGTAGAATTTACTAACGGCCACTTTATTAAACCCCATTGCTCTAGCTGCTGAAGTAGCTTCGGGCTTACGAATGGATAAATCTGGATGACGCCTTAAGAAACCTTTGAGCCAATCAACCCTGCCATCTGCTTGTCAGTATTAAAATTGTGCGCCTTACCATTTCTCACAGCCAGTTGATATGCTAGACGTCTCAGATCGAGAGTTGTCAGCCCAAAAAGACGTTCTTCCATATGTTTTAGATATGCCACAATCTCGTCTTCTTCTTTTGTTGTAAAAATAGGTTTTTTAGGGCCCAAAGGTACACCAATTGTAACTTCACCATCTTCCTTCATTTTCTTAACATATCGCTCCAAAGTAGTCTGAGGCACTCCGTATTCAGAAGCGGCTTTTCTGTAGCCCATTTCTTTACTTAATACTTTATCTATAGCTGTTTTCATAGAAATTGTTGACCACTCTCCTCTTTTAGTTTTTTTCTTGTATGAACGTACCATTGTTTTACCTGAAAAGTACAATCGTATTAGGCACGTACCTATTTATAAACATAGATACCTAAACGAAGACCCACTTCACCATGTTGCCCCTATACCCCATCTTACCTCATACCCAATACCCCGTCTTACCCCAAAGGCTGATTTAGAAAAAATAAATTTCTCGAAAAAAAAATATTAACTGAACTTTTGTCTAACTATACCACAACAAAGTAAACAACCATATACGAGAAAAGACATAAATTGGGTAGTCATAATTACCTTACAGTAAAGACGTTTTTAACTGCGTAAAATTAGATCGACGAGACACTCAACGTGATTTTCGTTTGTAAACAAAAAACGCGTGCACTCCCACTCACTGTTTCTGTCGCACTGACGGTTGATCGAGTATGGCTTCCTATTGGGTTATTGCTTTCTGTTCGCAAGAGTCTAGTTTCTTGTATGTGTGCGTGACCCCGTCTTACCTCGCGTCCCCGTCATGCCCCCCCTTCCCCTATCAGTTGCGTAAGGCTGCGTTTCCACCAGAGATGTGCGAGGATGCATAGCGAGGGATGTGTTTGTAAAGAACCAATAGGATCGCTTCATTTACCTTGCCTCGGTCAGCACAGCTCTGGTGGAAACGGCTCAGCGGAGCTAGATTTTTGCGCATACAAAACAAGCGCGGGATGTGTGCGAGGGATGTGTACGAGGGAAGTGTGCGAGGAATGTGTGTTGAGAAAGATGTGTTGCGAGGTTTGCGCATACTGTACCAGCCAGTCCATAGACGGAGTTTGTTGGAAGTAGAAGTGCGCAAAATAGATAATAATATGGATAATTGGAAAAAGAAAATACTTTTATATTTAACAATTTGTGATGAAGAAATGGAAGCAGAAGATACGGAGTTTATTAGTTCTATAATTTTGAGCAATACAAGAACACACAGGTTTTGGATACGTAACCATATTAAATATCATCGATTACATGGAGAATTCTTTACCTTTTTTCATACGGCTGATGATGAAATATTCGAAAATTCTTATCGAGTATCTAGAAGTAACTTTTATGAGTTACACAATTTGATTGAGAACATTATCAAGAAAGAAGACACTCACTACAGAGAATGCATCAGCACCAAGGAAAATTGGCGGTATGTTTAAAGTAAGTAAAATAGTTTGAATCAATTTTGTCTTTATTAAACATATTAATTGAAAAGTAATCATAATCTGCAAAATAAGTAGACAACAAGTTCCTCTTTTTCATGGCAAATTAGGCTCTGTTCCTACTTTGTTTGAAGTATTTGGCGTTTGTAGGTCTGAATGTTGTGTTCCCGGAGATGCTGGTTGTACAGCTTCCAGTTGGAAAGATGAATCCATCTGGCCCACTGTTTTATTTGTATTTCTACCAGAGCTTGAAGAATAACCAAGTTGTTCAGGATCCAGCTGAGGCGGCAAATCCATCTGGCCTGCTATATTACTACCTACTGCTATACTGCTATCAGAGCTTGAAGAATAACCAATATTTTGATTATACCACGACAGCACGTAAGATTCTTCGGCTTCGCTAATCATATTAAAAAGTTTCCTTTTTAAAGGAACTTGCATGTAATCTGGTAATTTTTTAAATGTTTTCGCCATTGAAAGAAAAAAATGATCAGTATCATCGCAGTCCGTTGGTTTTAAAAGTTCTCTTAATTCTTGCCTTTCTTTTCGAAAATCTTCTTGATTTTTCATATGTTTTTGTATTAAAATTGATAATTCATCGCCTTTTTTCTTCTTTGATGATGACGGGGTGACCGAATCTGTTGAAATGCCTGAAGTTGAGGCTATTTCGTAAAGATTGTTGGGATTGTCAGCTTGATTTGGTGTATGTTCAGTGCTCTGCGAAGAGTCATCTTGGTTTAATGAATATTGAGTGCTTTGCGAAGAGTCATTTTCATTATTTGGTGACGAAATATCCTCTTTATAACTTGACTCTCTATCTCTGTTGGCCATGTACGGTAAAAGAAATTCCATCAATTTTTGGTATTTCCATTCACGTGTTTTGGTTGTAGCCTGTCCGCTTTTTTTAGATTTCTGCCTCTTTAGCGCGTCCCGATGGCTATCCGTAGTTGTTTCCAACGATACTTAGCGCTTTTCACTGAAATAATAGAAAATTATGATTAGGAATATAACATTTTATACCAAGCATGTTGTCTTACAGATCGCAAAAAATCAGTAACAGGTAAAGAGTACTTTTTTATTTGTTAATTATTTTTCTTACTATTATTATAAACATTCCTTTTTTTGCAGGTATTTATCCACGGGCTCGTCGTTCACACGATTGGCAGAAAATTTTAGGATTGGAGTAGCAAGTGTGTCGAGAATTGTGGCAGAAGTTTGTAATGCTCTTTGGCTTGTTTTACAACCTCTTGTTATTCCAAAACCTACCGAAGACGACTGGAAGCGAATAGCAAAGGATTTTCAAGAGCTATGGCAGTTTAAAATTGTTTGGGGCTCTAGACGGTAAACATGTTTATATAATGTGTCCTGCAAACACTGGGTCCTCTTTTTTTAATTACAAACAAAGATTTTCTATAGTGCTTATGTGCTTAGCTGACGCTAGGAGAAAGATTATAATGGTTGATGTGGGATCCATGGGAAGATTTAGTGATGCTGGAATATTTGATGATAGTGTTTTGGAAAATATTTGAAAGAAAAAGATTGAATCTTCCAGAACCTGAACCATTATATGAAGGAGGTGAACCAGTACCATTTGTATTCATTGGAGATGAGGCTTTTCCTTTGATGGAAAATTTCATGCGCCCATATCCGCGGGACCAGTTAGACCAACAGAAACGTATATTTAACTATAGACTTTCGAGGGCACGTCGCATTGTAGAAGCTACATTCGGTGTATTGGCACGAAAGTGGTATGTGTATCGTAAAGACTTTGAATGCAGAGTGGAAACGGTTGACAAAATCGTAAAAGCCACATGTGTAATGCATAATTTTTTAATTGAAAGACAAAGTAATTATTTGGATTGCATTGATAACACAAATACAAGTACTCTTGTATCGGTTCCTAGCATTTCCGTCGTCGTGTCAAGTGATAGTTATGATGTAAGAGAGAAATACTGCTCTTATTTCAATAATCAAGGAAAAGTGTCATGGCAAGATACTCGTATTTCGTCACGAATTCATCGCACACAATAAATACCCAAATATTGTAACTTGTATTTTAATATACCTGATTTTAATACATGATTATTACTTACCATCTTTATATTGTATTTCTTTGACTATTTCCTCCCACGCAGCGTCCTTAGTTTCATTACATTTGTAAAATGACAAAGAAGTGTTCCACAAACACGGAAACTTTTGAACGGCATCAATTAATTTTTCGTCCATTATGCCACGCAACCGTACGACATGCGTACGACTACAAGCGCTTACGACAGCAAAGTGAGACGTGAGCGCAGCGCGGTGAGCGGCAGGCAGGCGTTCGCGTTACTCCGCTCCCACTACACCGCACCCCCGTCGACACATTTCACAGCTTCGCAACGCATCCTCGCGCCACACATTAATGCGCATTTTCACAGCTCCGCTACACATCCTCGTAGGCACATTATCATCGCACAGCTTTGGTGGAAACACCCACACATTTTCACAGCACAGCTAGACATCCTCGCACGACACATTTCCATCGCACATCTCTGGTGGAAACGCAGCCTAAACCTGGTTTTTAAAACACATGTAGTTTAAATCGTGGATCTAGCACTGTCGAAACACCAATCGTCTTACTAGCCTCGATATTAGCGAATCTTCTTTCAGTCTCCGATCTCAAAGAACTTATTAGGTTTTTAGTTATTTCGTGAAGACTGTCCGAAAAATCTTCTTCCATTGGGTCTTCAGTAACCTGAAGCATTTTATTCAGTGCCGAAATCAGACCTCTAGTTAAAATGAGTATTTGACTCCCGGATACGTATTTTTCCCCGCTCATCGCTTCAGTTATTTGTTCAAAAGGCTTGAGTACAGTGCATAACTCGCGACATATACGCCATTCTTCGGCTGACAAGGTATCCCATTCCTCGTCGGTCAAAGCCATTGTAGCTTTAATAGCTTCTTCCAAATCCACAAAGCGTTGTGACATCTTTAAAGTCGAATTCCACCTAGTAGATACATCCTGAAGTACCTTTCTTGGGATTGCAATATTATTTTGCTTTTGGTATATTAGCAACTTTTCAGTTGCTTTTACACTTCGTTTGTAATGTGCTACAATACTTTTCACTTTCGTGATTGCTCTGGATATGGTTTCATTTGCAGTGCTTTCAGTGGTACAACTTTTCACTACTAGATTTATTGAATGGGCATAACATCCGAAATGCCTATAGCCCATTTTTTCGACAGCAGATTTCATGTTACTAGCATTGTCTGTGACAACGATTAGAACTTTGTCTTTCAATTTCCAATTTTGAAGAATACGTAGTATATTTTTTTGACCACTCAGAGGTGCGCATTGTAATAAGAGAAGTAAACTCTTCATCAATGTAGTGGGCTGTGAGTCCTAAATACGCATCGTTGTTACTAGAAGTCCAAATATCTGAAGTTAAACAAACACTAAATGCTTCACGCTCAACTTTCTCTTTAGTTTCTGTTAAACATGTCTCGTAAAGTGCAGGCAGATAATTCGATTCGAGGGATTCAATCCTCCAACAAAGGCCTTAAATCCTCCTTAAAAGAATTTAGTTAACTACCTAAACAGCTGGAGTAGGTATAGTAATTAAAAGACCCATTACATAAAAAATACCTTTTTTTCATTACATCTACAAATTATTTACAGAAAAATATTTTCGTCTGCTACGACACGTACGAAATTCTTTGTTTTGATTGTGTAAAAAATTCTTAATCTAATGAACAGTTTTTTAAATAAACTGTTGGGAAGAGAGGAGGAGAGAGGACAGGGCACTTTGAAACCAATTTTATTTATTTCTTTGAAAATTATTTCAGCTATTTTGCAGTTTATGTGTTCTTTTCTGAAACAACAACGAAAAATTTGATCCATTTTCTCAACATATTGGTAAAAATCATCAGGTGGTACAACTAGTAAGCTTCGGTTAGTATCCTTGCTGTATTCTCTGTATCTTAAGTAGTGACTTTCTGAACTAAAGTTATGGGCGGCTTGATTTGGTTTGCTGTATGTTTTTAGTGTTTGACAATTGTTGTGACGTTCCACGCATTTTTTCAACAGAAATCCACATACATAAAAAAGTGAGTTTGAGTTTTTTTCGGTAATGTCTAATTGATTATATTCTGAACTCATAATTTGAATGTTTTTATCTGGGTCTTCAATGTTCATACCGGAAGTTTCTAGTTCCTCGTTATGTGACGTTTCGTCATTCAGTTGACCTAACGCGCTGGTCTGAATGAGGAGCTTGCCCATATCGTCTTCACAATTACCTCTTTTCGGACGTTTTATAATGTTAGCAAAAAACATTTTTTCTGCCTGCTTGTGGGTTCGGTAGCCAGACCATTTTTGGTTCTAATTTGTCCGAAAAAAATCTCAAGCACATCCTGATTGAGTCAAGCTCCTTGTAAGTAAAAACGTGCACCCTTCTGTCCTTAAATCTTCTAAAAGCATTAAAATACAAGCTGTTGATTTGCAAACGGACCATATTCAAGGAGGTAATTATGCTAATGATTCTCGACCCAAATCAATAAAAAAATTGGTACATATTTTTTTTTCTTTAATTTTTTTTCGGAATTCCGTAAATGTCATCTAGCCTTATTTAAACTTGGCGCGTATGTTACTGGCGTTAAAACCGTGCTACACCCTCACACAAACGCAAACACAAAGCATACGCAACGATCACTCATAAATTTCTATTATAATAGGCATAATATTAATAGGCATTATAAAATATTGTTATCAACATTATAAGTATTCAACATTATCAACAACAGTCTGTTAATGTCCCACTACAGGGCTAGAAAAATGTAAAATCTTATATACCATCCCACTGTAGGGAAAAGGCCTCCTATGTATCAGAAATAAGCACCTGAAATGGTACCTACCTGAACTTCCACATGACATCTCTTCAAGTTTCACCTGTTTTGTACTTATTTCTTCTAAATCTTTCTGATATTCTTCTATCAATGTCTTTCTTTGTTTTTTGACAATATATGGTCTTGGTGTAGCATCTGATGTTCGTTTTCTTCTATCTGGTGGACATTGAAATTTAGTGGGCATACACCCTGGTTTCGTGCGAATCTGTGACACTGAGCCTGTATATGATCTACGGTCGATGTTATTAGACGCCCAGTCTGCATCCGCATAAGCTGTAATATTCATGCCACCTTTAGAGAAAACAAGAGCTAAATTAAGTGTACATTTTAAGTATCTTAAGACTCTTCGCAGCTTTCTAGTGAACTTCTCCAAAACAATTATTAAATTGGCTGAGGTAGCTTACCGCATGCCTGATGTCCGATCTAGTTCAGACTGCTATGTACATAAGGGAACCAACCAGTTCCTTGTAGTTGTAAGTATCATCCTTCTGCGTCTCCTGGGGTAACTTCAGGCCGGTCTCCATTGGAGTACCTGCAGACTTGCAATCCTCCATTCGAAATTTCTTCAACAATTTTTGAATATAGTTAGACTGATCAAGAGAGAATTCACTATCTTTTCTTGTCAATTTCATACCTAAAATATGTTGAGCTGGCCCTAAATCTGTAATTTCGAATTCTTGTCTCAAACTTTCTTTAATTTTATCTTTCCCTTGAAAGTTTGGAGAAGTAAACATAATCAGATCGTCGACATAGAGTGCAATGAAAATCATTGATTGGTTTTCAGACTTATGGTAAACACATGGTTCTGAAGTAAGACGAATAAAGTTCAACTTATCACACAAAACCCCTTTTAATTTTATCATTCCAAGATTTTGAAGCTTGTTTAAGCCCATAAACAGCTTTGTTGAGCTTGTATACTGTTACCGGGCAGGTCCAGAGTCACTAAAATAAAACTATGTTTGAACTAGTAAAAAGGGTATATTGTCCGAGAAAGATTACAAAGGTTTTATGTGTCCCCCGCGAAATTCAAAGTATGACTAATTAATTAAATTATTGTTGCAAAAAGGTGAAATTGTGCAAACGTGACATCTACACGTGCCTGGCGTCGATGCAGCGTCAGCTGTATTAATTTAGTTGTTAGGGCTGCATGTCGATTTATAACAACCCCCCCGATAGGATTGAGCATCACGGATAAGAGTGATGGGAAATCTAAGATGTCAACTTTGAACTTCGTTTTGGTTACAATTTGAAACTTAAATTACTAAGAAAAATAGAAAAGAAAATAGGAAAAGTTGCAATAATTAAAAGAACTTAGACTAAGTTACAATGTATATTAATTAAGAGTAAATAGGTATCTATCACACATATAAAAAGAGGAAAAAGCTTGAAACTAACTTGGAAAACTAAATCATAACATTGCGCTTTATAGGAGTTGGTAAGGATTTACTTGGTCCTTGAATGTCTTCGTCTAAAGATTCAGTAAAAGCATTATTTACTGTCTGAACAGACTGAGCTGTTTGTTCCTTTTTTACATTTCGTTGGTTGCACCCTTGAAAACAATATTGAAGTTTAATCAAACATAACAATTTTCTAGATTTGTACAAGAGATAAACAATGACAATTGTAGACACCATGTAAGTTAATGACAAATAGTGAGTTGCATAACTTTGTAAATGAGATGGCTGTTCAATGTTATTTAATTCCTTTTCAAGTTCATTCAAATGCACACTTACTTCTAAGAGTGAGTCAAAATCGTTAACAGCTGATAGTTTGACAAAAGGAAGGTGTCGTGTCGTTTTGTTTATCTTTTGATTATAACAACAGTCGTCATCTATAAGTATTACTCGGGAGACAATAAAGGACTATGTCATGCCGGTCTGCTTCCTCAACGATCGTGTAATCTAAGTGCGATGACGCTCCATCGAAGATCAACAAAATTTTTCCTTGAGTCTTATATTTTGCCAAATGTTTAATGAACTCCACGAATAGTTCAGTTGTCATGCTCCCTTTTGCTGACATCTTCACGAAACTCCCCGCGGGTAAATTGTCACTAAATTCAGGTTTCTGCCTCTGTCCTTTAAATATTATCATCGGTGGAATAGCGGTCCCGACAGCATTGACACACATTGCGATCGTGACATTTTGAGCATGCTCTGGCGCTATTAAATGGACTCGTCGAGCTCCTCTTTGTGCTAGAACAGTCTGTTGATTATGAACAGTCAACCGACATCCCTTTTCGTCTATGTTGTAAAGTCTTTGCGGGTGTGTTATAATTTCAAGCTCGTCATAATTTTTTTGGATTTCTGAGAAGTGTTGGCTAACGATTGGTCTGTTTAGCTTTTGCGCCCTAGCTGGATTCATGAACTGTGCCTTTCTCTTTGAAATTTCTGGATGCCGTTTCAAAAACATCTTTAGCCAGTCTTTGCCAGCAAGGCCAATGTCTGCGTTGAAGTTATGTTTTAGCTCATATTTTCACAAAAATGAATGCTTGTCTGCGAATAAGCTTTGGAGTAAGTGGCATCCCTATATTTGCAAATCTTATGATTCTGTTGACAAGATCACATTCTTGAGCTTCAGTCATAATTGAACGGCGTCCTAAACATCGCATTGTATTTCCACTTTTCAAGTGGTTCCTTAGCGTACGTCTAGGTATATTATATCGCTCTGCTGCACCACGCTGCGTCAACTGCCCTCGTTGTACGGCTGCCATAGCAGAACGCAAGTTTTCTTGAGTCCACGGAGCTCGACGTGGAGGCATTTTTATTCGATCTGTGAGTAGAAACAAAAATCAAGTTGTATAACAAAGGTCGGTTAATAAGGCCCATGACCTACTGTAGTGGGCCTTATTAGACGCATAACATGCTTTATAAAATCATCAATTTAGAACGAAATTAAACACTTATTTTTGATTAATAGCATAGAAAATAACTAATTTGATGTTTAATGTTTAATAAAATTACGTTACTTTATAGCTTAATAACAATTAAATCAAAATACTTACATTTCTTTATCACCAAATTTTATAAATCCGAGCTGTGCAGCGAACCCTGTCACAAATCGTTCACTACTGGCAAGATGGCGGCGCGCGGCGGCCGCGCGCTACCAACACAGCGAACCTAACGGTCTTGTGCATCTGTGAGTCAAGTTCGAACCGGAATTGAAATATTTTAGCGCGAGTTTTCAAATGTGGGCTTTATTACCCTCCGGGCCTTATTTGCCGCAGGTACCTTAATATTGAAATTAGACACCTGATTAGTAACATTGAATTAAAATAATGTCATATTTATATATTTTCACGATTTTATTTCTCATTTACTAAATACATTTCGAATTTTTAATATGGCGGTTCGATAAGGACAGCGAATATGATGACAACTGTAACGCGACCAGGACAAATAGCCATGTGTCATAGATTAATCAACCAGAAGCGAAATCATAGGCAGAATAACAGCATTCGTTGGCCACTTGAGTTAGTTTGTTAGCGTCTTTCTAATAATAATATTAAGATGATATAGAATTCAATTAGTAATAGCGGGCTAGTCAATATTATTTTATTACTCGATTAGAAAGTATGTACCTTAGATAAAACATTTTTGTAATGTTTTTGTTATCTTGCAGATTTCCTACTGATGATTATATAAAACATAAATGGGTCAGCATAGTTCAGGCGGAAAGAAGTGAATTTAACTGGATAAATAGAAAAAGTAGTACAATTTGTTCTTGATTTAGATGTTTTGCTAGAATTTTTGATCATGATTATTAATGTTTAGACTCATTTCGTATATTTTTTTGCGGTGCCAAAATTTGGTACTCATAATATGAGACAAACCTTTTTATTGACACACATTCCAATATTAGGTAAATGAAAAAAAATACCTTTTATGGCAAAATATGCTTTATACTTATTGCCGTTCGATTCGGATTCCCAATAAATGCATGTCACAAGTTAAGTACGTATTCTTCCAAATGTTGGCACACTGCCAATAGAATAAAAAACCATTTATTAGCAGCAATGTCAATAATTAGTATTTGGGGTGTTTTTTTTTTTCAGTTATATTCAAAATGAAACCTCGTACAAAAAACGTTAATAAAGTAAAGACTGATAAGGTAAAGCGAAAGGTCTACTTAGAAGAAAATTTACGAAAATCTCGTGTGGAAATTGCTAAAGGCATGAGTAAAAAACTTGCTGCCAAAACTTTCCAAGTGCCTCGTTAGAACATACAATTCCGGTTTAAAAATCAACCTACAACCCCAGGAGAAATAATGTACAATAAATGTCACATTAAAACAAGGAATACAGTTGAGCGTTCATATGGAGTATGGAAACGACGATTCCCATGTATTGGCTCAAAACTTCGAATAAAACAAAATCGCATAGAAGCTGTAGTTATAGCCACAGCTGTGCTTCATATATATGTCGCGAAAGAAATGATCCTGAGCCAGATTCAACAATCCAGGTCGAAATAAGGAATGATGACAGTTATGTTCCAAACTCTATAAATAATAGCAATGGGCAAATTATTATCAGTAATTTAATTCAGAATTACTTTAATAGGTCAGTCAAATAATCTATTACGCAAACTATAATTATCGATTCTTTTCTGTTCTTATAAATGCTTTCTGCATTTTTAAATCACTTTATTTGCAGATTAGCAACACATTGAAGATGGGGTGATTAAACAAAATAGAAACTTCAGTTTAATAAAAATCCTTTTTTTTGTGTGTAACGTACAATAAAACTTTATAAAAAATCATTTTGTTGTCTTACTTAAGATTTCTCTCAAGACTAAGACTCTTAAGACTCATGGAGTTCTTGTTTTCTTTTTTCATCATTTTCAAATGACTTTTTCAGCAATTCCATCTCTAAACGAAGTTTATCCTCTCTGAGATGGATTAAATTGCTTTGTTGTATGCTCTCAAGGTTTTTCGTTTTGAGCTCAACCAACTCCTTTTTCTTTTCAGCCAATTCCATAAAATGCATTCTGGCTTCGGCAGATAGCTTAAAATACCAGTCACCTCAATTTCTGATATATCATCGCGTACTAATCGAAAGTTCTTTTTTTTATATCTCATCGATTTAAAACCTTCGACTACTAAGGGATCTAGGCTGATAATACGACAAACATATTTGTACACTTTCTTTCCTCGATGCGAGTAAACTTCCCAAGTTCTAATTCATGCTCCCAAGGGAACAACATCCTCTTCATTAAAATTACCGAGTTGTAATTGCATATTATCAACTTGGACAGAAATACAAGCCATCTTGTGCATATATTTTTTTTTATTTTCCAATATTGTATTCATCTTTTTGTCGTGGTTTTCCAATACGAGATTTATATTGTCTAATATTTTCTTTAAATCACTATTTTTTTGTGATTTGTCTATAAAATGATCTTGGTTTTTAGCTAGCACACAGTAGGTATTTGTAGGTTTACCCAGTATTTGGTTATCTAAAGTCAAAATGATTTGAGATGTAGACTTGCTGGACTCATTGGGTGCAGAAATCACGGATGAATTGTATTGATGACCTTAGGATTTGTTAAGCTTCTTTACATGTATATCTGTGTTAACTCTTATATTAGCGCTTACTGTTAGTTGGGCATATTCTTGTCTTTTCTTTTCATCCCATGTCTCAAAATCCGGATTCATAAGCAATACGATTTCTTTCCAAGCATTTTGGGTGGCAACTTTATTTTTATACTGGTCCAATGATTTATTCCATAACTAGTTTCAGCCGCATCCCGTGGAAACCTTTGCAACCCGGATAAAAATTGATAAATGGGCTATCTAACACTGAAAGAATTTTTCAAATCGGACCAGTAGTTTCTGAGAATAGCGCGTTCAAACAAACAAACTCTTCAGCTTTATAATATTAGTATAGATATCGGTCGACCTTCGATCAAGGAAATAAAATCCTCGATCAATATTAGAATATTATTAGCCTGGATATTGATTGATACTAATTTCGTCCATCAAAGCTTGAGGGAATTTGTTTTTCAGTCTCATTTTGTGTAAAACGTTAAGCTTCTCCATTTCTGGTAATAGACTCATCAAAAGGTGATAGTCATCTGACCTGGGAAAGTCTTTTTATTTAACAACTGCTTAGTCAGCTTCCAATAACTTCAATTTTTTTATCTCTATTTCTAAATACTCAGCACGAATTTCAGTCGTTTTCAATCGCTTTCGAGAGGAGTTTGTTTCATTTTCTTTTGAGATGGTAGCATTAGTCTGTACCTGAAGTCCTGATGATTGTGGAGTTGACGATTGCTGTGGCGGGGAGGTGGGGGTTGATGACACTGATAAAACCGACGGTGGAGGCGGCGGTGATTCGAAGAGTGAAGACGATAATTGTTCTGTTAGATCTTGAGTTGATTTCTTCATCTTCATCTACTAAGTTAGTCTCTCCCACGGTGGGCAAATATTCGCAATATGCCAATATGCGAAATATATGGTATATGGCTAATAGTATCTGTATTAAGTCTATTGCGTTGTTTTGTCTTTATTAAATTTATAGACGAGAAGATCCTCTCTACGGCAGCACTAGAATGAGGTAGACTTAGGATTGCAGAAACAAATTTTACAGCGTTGGGTATAATTTGATTGCTGTAGTTAGCAGGATCCCGGGCTGCAATGAATTTACACCAGAAGGTGTCGAGGTCTTCTGAATCATCAAGCGTTAGGTTTTTATTATTTCGCAAAAACCGCCACTCTGTGTCTAGTTCTTGCAGTTCATCAACTTAGATCACATTTGGAAACTTTACTGCCAAAGTGACCAATGAATCAACTCTAGAGACTTGACAGCTTGTGGGTCAAGAAAATGCATTTGTTTAATTACATCATTGGTGAAATCGTACCTTTTTTTTACCAGTTTTGCCCCCTCAACAAAAAAGTCAAGGCATTTGCGTTTGAATGTTTCAATATCTTCATAATCTAGAGCGTTTGAACTAGAGACAGGGGAGGCTGTAAACCTTTGCTCCTAGGTAAAGGTTATTTAATGATTTTTAATGACGTGTATTGTCAATCTGAATTAATCCGAATCCGAATAACTTCAGTTCGCAAAACGAAAAAAATAATAGAATTCAATTCTGGGTAGCGTTCCAGTAGGCTCTTTCAATCTCATTCATTTGGTTTTGAGATGTAACACTTCTTTCGAATCTGGGCTGTACCCTTGGTTCCAACATAATATATTGTGTTGATGAAGTTCGTGGTATCTCATGGCTTGGGCCTTAAATTAACTAAAATCTTGTGTAGCCCCCTTCAGCGTTTATAACATCTTGCAGCCTTTCCTGCATTGACGAAACCATATTGTAACATACATTATTGCCTCTAAAACTATCCCATATCTCATGGACGTGTCTGACCAAAGCTAATCTGGTTCTCGCTTGGTTGCTGTCCCACTCTTGGACCATCAGCCCCCACAAGTTCTCTATAGGGTTGAGGTCAGGGCTTTTAGGTGGCCACGGCAACGAATTCACGAAATTCCGGTTGCGACTGAACCAGGCTTGAGTGAATCGGGAACTATGGACACCTGAATTATCCTGCACAAAATCAATAGGCATCAGTTCAGGAAAGTAAACGTTCAGACTAGGAAGTAAAACTTCGTCTAAAATCTAAATATATAAAACTCAAAGGTGACTGACTGACTGACTGACTGACATAGTGATCTATCAACGCACAGCTGAAACCACTGGACGGATCGGGCTGAAATTTGGCATGCAGGTAGATGTTATGACGTAGGCATCCGCTAAGAAAGGTTTTTGATCAATTCTACCCCCAAGGGGATAAAATAGGGGATGAAAGTTTGTATGAAACTTGCCCACGCAGACGAAGTTGCGGGCAACAGCTAGTACTGGTATATTGCTGGCTATTCATTCGTCCACTAATCTCTGCCAATTCACCAGGTCCACTGGCTGACATCCAGCCCCAAACGCCGAAGCTTATCCGGCCACTTCTTCTAGATGGCAATATGTTCCTTTCTAAATAACGAGTGTTATTAGGCCGCCATAAAGATAAACGTCCATCAGCAGATGAAACAAACACTTTTTCATCAGAAAAAATGGCTCTGCTGAAGTCGTAGTTTAGGTATTCTCGAGCAAATTGTAGTCTCTTTTCCTTGTGTCGTGCAGATAATAGTGGTTTTCGCGCCGGAACTCTGTGACGTAGGCCAGCTGTGCGTAGGCGACGTCGAATTGTCGAAGTTGATACGCAATGCGAAGATGAAATGTCCTGAATTCTCACAAATCCGTTAGTGACCACACTGTTGACGATCTGCCTGTCCTGCGCCGCGGAAGTTTTTCGTGGACGACCACTACTTTTAAAACTAACAACGTCGCCGTTATCTTCCCACCGCTTGAGCCACAAATACACGGTTTTTCGCTGAAAAAAAAGACATCTAAGTAAATTGTTCTAATGGCTGCGCAACGCGTGGCACCCTATACATAGATGAATACATAGTTTAAATTTTAAGAGATATTATCACTAGCTTTCGCCAGCGGTATCACTTGCGTCTCGTGGGAACTACCTTCCCGTACCGGGATAAAAAGCACCCTATAGATATCTTCGATGAATAAGCTAACAAACACATTTTTCAATTTTTTGCATTAGTTCCTTAAATTAGCGCGTTAACGCAAACAAACAAACGCTTCAAAGGACAATGGGCAGATTGGTATACCCCACCAATAGCAATGTCATATATATCATTGGATAGGCCTTTTTATGTAGAACAATATTTACTATGACAGCTTTGCTGAAATGTTTGTCCGTTCTGAGATATAGATCAAAAACTGTGCAAAAGTTAGAACTAAGTAATCTATTGATAACTCAAGTTTTTAAAGGAAAATCTAAGAACTACTAAGTGTAAGTCTTGTATGAAAGAAAATCAGATTACAGTATTGATTAGCATCAGTTTTAAGATTGTTTGTTATCTATATCTCAGAACGGACAAACAATAGAACAAAGCTGTCATAGTAAACGTTGTTCCAGTTAAAAAGACCTATCCAATGATATGTATGACTTTCCTATTGGTGCGGTTTCTCTCGCCCAACACCAGTTTTGGTACAATAAAAGGTTGAAATGCTACATAATAGTAACAATTATGGATCCTAACGGGCACAGTAGTACTTACAAGACTTAAAGTTATTAGTACTTAGATTTTCCTTTAAAAACTTGAGGTATCAATAGATTACTTAGTTCTAACTTTTGCACAGTTTTTGATCTATATCTCAGAACGGACAAACATTTCAGCAAAGCTGTCATAATAAATATTGTTCTACATAAAAAGGCCTATCCAATGATATATATGACATTCCTATTGGTGGGGTATACCAGGTCCCATATATTTGTGCCCATTGTCCTTTATAATGTTAAAATATCGATTTAAACTTTTGTTAACTAAAAATCGTTTAAAACACAACAACAATAAATGCAAACTCACCGTAATTCCCAATTCATTTGCAATGTCTGTTACCGAAAGTCCCTGTTCTTTAAGAACAATAATTTTGTGTTTGTCATATGTAGAAATACGATAAGGCACGTTGTTACTGTTCATTTTAAATTTATATTGTTAGATATGAATCCTCCTTGCTACCAACCTGGCCTGACCGGGCTGGTATAGAAGAAGAAATTATGAAGGATGGAAGCATGACGGACGTTGAAGATGTCACATCGTGATCTTATAATTAATTATCGATATTGTATTTGCTATTCAAAGTGGGCTTCTGCTAAATCCTTTGTAAGAAATAAACCTTACCAGGTTAAATGTTTATAGACGTGTGTTATTCATTTTCAAGTACCACTTCTGATCTGACCTCTAAGATCAGAAGTGGGATTCGCCACGCGTTCTTTACCGTTTCGTTTGCCGTCTAAATTCAGTAATTATTTGTTCTGTTATTGAAACTACATCTCAACCGTAAATAAGTTTTATTTCTTACACTCGAGAGTATTCTGAAGAAAAAGTATGAACTAGTTATAGTTCCGATACCGTTGCGATTCTATGAATGATCCTCATGTGCTGTGAAACAACCACGATATAACCGACAGCACATTGGAAGCCACAACATCAACATTATGGCAAAGAACTGGTCAAAGTCTTGACTAGAAATTGCGAGAGAGGAAAAGTGACAGCTGCTGTGTCTTGTTTGTAAAACAAAAAGCGATCGAATGCTGGAGATACTGAAGATAGCCCACCAGCTGGAACAGCCTCAGTTCGATCTTACGAAGATTCCTTTCAGCAGCAGATTTGTGTTTTAGAGTGAACCTCTTCTCTTGGATTTCTTTTTCAGGATGTGTAAAGCACTGAAGCTCGAAGACAGTGGCCCTGAAAAGCCATGTTGAAGTTTTACAACTTGCACATAATAAATTTATGATCAATATTTTATGATTTGAACAGTTTTGGATTATAAATTTTGCAGATAGGGCTGAAACTTTTCAACTTATCATAGTACGAGGTATAAGTATGTCTGGCGTTGAAAAGGAAGGAAGAAGCGCTGTATCGTTTCGCTACCTTTTATCACGCTTTTAGAAAATGATTTCAACATAAAGGCCTAAAACTGCCAACTGTTAAAACTAATTGAATATTCTGTGCGATGCATGATTTGCTGTACTAAAAATTGTGTTGAAAGAGTATCGGTGTTGTTTTCATTATTCTTGGATACATTTTAAGAAATAATGGGAAATAATTTCTACTTATATAACAAGGTCGCTTGTAGCTACAAAAAATATCACCGGTTTCCATGGTGACATATCAAAGTTGTTATCCAGTTATTGTGTTTTTATGTTTCATGTGGTACATTTGTCTTATGGCGAGAATAGTATCTAATACGTGAGCTGGGAACATGTATCCTGTCTGTCGAGTGGAGCAGTTCATCAACATATCGCGAGGTCGCTCGTGCGTTTCGTGTGGAAGGAACCTCTACTCCTGTCTCGCTGTGGTGTCACATAATGTGATTCCCTGCTGTTATCATAAAGCGCAAAGGCCTAGCGCTGTTTGCAGAGATATTACAAGAAGCATGGAGTGATAATGCCTGGTGAGATCAATCCAGTTCTTATGTATCCCATCATGACCTTTTACCATTATTTTATAAAAGATGATTAAAACTGCATACGTGTCAATTTTAACCGTTGATCACTTATGTTTGTTGGCACTTGATATGAGTAATGATGATATTTTGGATTACTATTTTGATTTTATATGTCAAAGTTATAATTAAGTCATGGATTTATTTCTTTGGAAACTTAGATCCTTCAAATGAATGGTCAGCAGTGGCCGAGCGAAATGTGACCTCCTTGGCTTTCTTTGAGAGCTGCAAGGCAATTTGACAATGACAAGGACTTTGAGGACGTTCGAATGTACATGAGTCTTTGTGTGCGTGCCATGAAAGGGTGCATGAATATTGATGTGTTAATCTAATTGGCCTACTTTCAATGACTGATTTTGACCTTAACTGTAATTTTAGCTTGGAAATGGTCTTTTCCTTGATTTTGACTTTGACATACTGATGGTGCTAGTTGTCTAGACCACTTTGAGAGAACATACGACGGTATGGGTCTCTGTTCCACGTCTTCATAGTATGCTACCTATAGCTTAAATGCGTGCCTATGCTATGAGCGTGTGTAATGACAAGCAAACTGGGAGCCTCTGTCACCGAGAACATACAACGGCATGGGTCTCTGTTTCACGTCGTCATAGTATGCAACCTATAGCCTAAATGCGTGCCTATGCTATGAATTTGTGAAATTACATGCAACATTTTGTTTGTTACCCTTCGTTTTCTCCTGCTTCAGACTTATACCTACACAAAAACGACTACTACGAGTAAATTACTTATACCTTGCTTAACATGTTTCAGATCATGAGCAACATGTCGGTGACTAGCTTATGGGGAGTTGACCTGATGCTGAAGAGGCGAATAATACTGCTGGCGAGGACGCCGCAGGGTCAGGAACGGCCGTGTTAGATATGAATCCTCCTTGCTACCAACCTGGCCTGACCGGGCTGGTATAGAAGAAGAAATTATGAAGGATGGAAGCATGACGGACGTTGAAGATGTCACATCGTGATCTTATAATTAATTATCGATATTGTATTTGCTATTCAAAGTGGGCTTCTGCTAAATCCTTTGTAAGAAATAAACCTTACCAGGTTAAATGTTTATAGACGTGTGTTATTCATTTTCAAGTACCACTTCTGATCTGACCTCTAAGAATATATTACATATTGATTTCTGACACTTACGCGAATATTAGACATTACTTTTACGGATTTTATCGCGGTTTATTTATTTATTTATTTATTTATTCGACTTACACGGCTTTAACAGCCAATTACATAAATCGTAAACTTAAAATTAAATTTAAAATACAAGCTTAAAAATACTGTTAAATACAACAAAAGTATAAAATAATATAAAAAAAACACATATAAAAATAAACAAGTAATAAAATTAGGAATTGTTTTCACAAAATTTTAGGCATACGCCCATTATATGAACAAAATCGTCTTGGAATATATCGCAGTCCGGGTTATATTATATTATTTAATCCCGACGTTTCGGATCCTTTACAGCATCCATGGTCACGGGCAGACTAAGGTGTTGGTCGTCTTGATATATTAGTTACAAACAGCTACCCTACATTTTTGTTAATTATTATTGACAATCCGATTCACGCAAAACGAGCTCACTGTATCTTTAGGTCGAGCAGTTGTAGGCTTGGATTTTGATTTAATAGTTTCTATGATGGGATTCCAAGCAGGTGGTATGACCCAGCCATCTTCTCTATTGAAATTTGGATGTTTTTTAATTTCAATAGCCTCGCGAATCATCCTAGGTAGGAATCGGTTTTCTTTTGCAAGGACTTGTGGTTTATCAAATCTGATGTAATGCTGGGCCTTGTCTAGTGTGTGTTCACAAACTGCTGACTGTCTGGAACGGCGGTGTTTGACATCGGCGATGTGTTCTTTTACGCGGGTCCCTATGCTTCTTTCCATCGCTGATGTCAAACACCGCCGTTCCAGACAGTCAGCAGTTAGCTAAGCTAAGTCATTTAAGATTCGCCGACGACATTGCTTTATTTTCAGAAAGAATAACAGAATTAGAATGGATGATACAAACACTAAACCGAGAAAGTAAAAAAGTAGGCCTTCAAATGAATTTTAGCAAGAAAAAAATAAAGTCTAACAGTGACATAAAACCCATAGTTGTCGATGGCAATACAATTGAATATGTTCAGGATTACATATACCTTGGCAAACAAATATCATTCCACACAAATAGTAATGACGAAGAGGTAGACAGAAGAGTAAGGTATGCATGGAATAAATACTGGTCACTATGTTGCGTTATGTACTCATAAATGCCATATCATTTTTGTTTTCATTGTTGTTTCCATTGTTACGGCGAAAATGTTCTTGCAAGAGCCTTGCACGTACCATCTCACTTGTTAGTGCTTCTACCGACGATAAAGATTACTAGGACGTCATACTCTTGTGGTAGTCCACTCAAAAGAATTTCAGCAACTTCCTTGTCTACAATAACACGCCCAATGTCGGCTAGCTGTTGTACTAGGGTCATTACACCTTCAAGTACTCGTTCATCGAGTTGTAATGGATGTAGTCATCTCGATGAAGTTGACGTAATAAAAGACCTTTATCTTCGAAGACAGATTTTAAGGCATCCCATGCCTCCTTCGATGTTTAGCCGATCTAACGTGTTGAATGCAGCATGATTTAATAGCGAGGCAAATACGGCAAAGCACGTTGATCCTTAGTGGAATCTGTATCAGTGCCCTCCAAACATTTCCATAAGCCTTCCAAAACGAGTGTCATTTTCATTTGGAATTTCCACGTGTTATAGTTTCCTACAGGTATCTGTGGAGATAAAAGGGGGAGGCCTATGTTCAGCAGTGGCTGACGTCCTATGGCTGAGATGATGATGATGATAGTTTCCTACTCCATCCAGTTTCTCAAATGTACTAGCAGATTGAATGGCCTGAGGCACATGGCCATTCTCACAGTGCTGTTCTGTAAATGGAATACCAGTCGACCTAGCAACGGCTCTTATTTTTTGGCCATCCGAAATAAGTTTCAGAGCGTAACTCATTTGTTCTTCAGTATGAAGTCCGATAGTTGTCTTTCTTACTCGATTGCGAGGCATTTTTACTAACACATAAAGTAAAAATAAATCTTAGCTTGTTGTGTTACAATTAATCAACAGTTCACTGTGACCCATTGACCGTCATAGAAAAAGAATATAAACCAAAAAAAACCATCTATCTCGAGTACAAATCAATATGTATTACAACGGATCTAACGTATGACAAGTATACTTCATCGCAAAAACATTTACATTTCTTATTCAATTAGTAAATAAATAAATTAAAAAATCTCGTAAAAAAATAGGTTAGGTACTTACGTAGGGTCCGGAGTGTCGCAGCGCGTGCTCCCGCTTCGATAGCGCGCCGGCGACAAGGCGACGCAAATAGGTATAGACGAGCGGCAAATAAAGGTTTGTTTGTGTGCGTGATTGCAACACATACCATGTTATTGTACATTATCCACTGTGACCCACGATTCACTGTGACCCAGTCTCCCCTACCTTCCATCCGGAGTATTTTGTTGAGGTTCTTCTTCCACTGTCCAGGTTCAGCTTTCTTTCTCCTTCTTCTGCCAGCAGACATACCGCCATAAAATGCTTCTGTGTCTTCTAAATTACGGGCATGTTGCGTCTCTGGTACTGTATTTTCTACATCACTCAAGGAGCTATCAGACGACGAACTATCTGCGTTGTCGGGCGAATATCTTTTTCGGTTGCAAAATCTTCGGCTGTTGGCAGATCTGTTGAATGAAAAGAGCCATTATTGAATTCTAAATCTGATGGCTGAATCAATGTAGACTTGTTTGCCAAGGACGTTTGAACAGCAGGTTCTAATCTGCCAGACTTTTGTATTGTATCAGTCGTAGTTAAAATTTGATCATCTAAATTCAACATCGAAGTAAGTTTAAAGTGTATTCTATAACTAGCTGCAGCCCGCAACTTCGTCCACGTGGACGCTATAAAACAGCAAAGATTTCTTTATTTTGTATTCATGAGTAATTCACCTGCGCTATAAATTTTGGAAACTAACCCATACGATAGAATAAAATAGAATCATTTATTTGCCTTAAACATGTGTATATGATACGGGAAAGGACAATGGGCGATTCCGGTCCAAATGTCCACCACGAACGAGACCTATATGGCTAGATAGCCCGTTAAATACAGAATTTTTTTTGTTATGAAAGTATAAAAATATATAATGCCAGAAAAAAGTTATAGCAAAATCAAAAAAAATCATTAATAGATTTTTTCAATTACTTTTCGTGATGTTAGATTTTCGTACTTTCTCTAACTTCAGGTAAAATAGAATTATTCATTATTAGAGAGAAGACACCACCAGTTACATCAAAATTTCTTAGATCCAGGAACCGCTGAGTATATTCAAGCACTTCTGGCGCCTCAATTGGATAGTGATTCGTATCCATCAGGCAAAAAATATGGGCTGTTTATATGCAAATGTCTTACTCATCTTAGTTTTAGATAAAAAAATGAATGAATGGAAATTGAAGTGGAATAAAATAAAAAATAATTATTATTACATACAAAAACTACCGAAAAATAAGAATACATTTTTGGCTATAACTTTTTTTTGGCATTGTTTTTTTTACTTTCTTAGTAAAAGTTACTCTAAGTGGACTATTTAATTATATAGGTCACGTTCGTGGTGGACATTTGGACCAAACTTCATACATTCTTGCCCAATCTCCTTTGATAAGTCTGGGCACTAGTAATAATGGCCGGCCTGTATTCATAATGCCCACCCTATCTTGGGAAAAGTAATAAAATAGGTGAATTGTTGTGTTTTACTTATTAAATGAAATCAAACTAACAAAATTTTCTTAAAAAGGTAACAAAAAAATATGCTATTGAACAGAGTAGTTAAAAAAATTACTGTTAAAAATTTAATAACACAATTACTTTCTAAGTACTTTGATAACAATATCATCATCATCATCTCAGCCATAGGACGTCCACTGCTGAACATAGGCCTCCCCCTTTGATCTCCACAGATATCTGTAGGAAGCGACCTGCATCCAGCGTCTTCCGGCGACCTTTATAAGGTCGTCTGTCCACCTCGTTGGTGGACGTCCTACTACGCTACGTTTGCTAGTCCGTGGTCTCCACTCCAGCACTTTTCGGCCCCATCTGTTATCTGCTCTGCGAGCAATATGGCCTGCCCATTGCCACTTCAACTTGCTAATAACAATATCACTTAAGAAAAATAGTGACATGAGAATAATCAACAGATATATCCAATAAGGTAGGACAGAGCAAGAAAGTTTTAAACTATTTATTCTTGCGAGATAAGCTTTTGTGACATTTGGATTCACAACGTGTTGAATTGCAGTCACCACTGCAGTTACGATGCTGGAAGCCTCGTCCAGCAAAATGTGAGTCTTTTCGAGCACATTCTTCTGACTTTTGGAAAGCGCTGTTATAAGCAGGAATGTTTTGCAAAAAAATGGCTCGATTTGGCATGCTCGCCATTCAGTAGGACTCTTACAGGTCTGGTGGGTCTTGCATGGACTCCAAGCGTACCTTGCGCACAGCCAGATGCACAACACATACAATTAGGCTCCCCTTTCCATTTGCGGGCTTGGCAGTGAGCACACACTACGTCTAAGGCGCCAATATGTCCATGGGCGGCGTAGTTTATCGCAACATTGTACATAAACCCACTTCCCTCTTTATTTTGCCACGGTTGTTGTTCGATATCGTAAACTGTGGATTCGTCATCAGATGATGGAAGTTGCGTTACATTACGACATTACAGGCGCTCTTGTTCGACTTGTGCGGCACGCTGTTCGTCCGACCAAGTTCCCCGAAACTCTTGAATTCTGTCTCGTTCTTGGGATAGATGAGCAGACGCTTCCCCAAGGGTTTCGTAGTACCGCTGCCGAGCAGCTGCAGGACGCTCTTCTCGCTGCTCATTTGTCTCCAACGACAGTGCATGCTGAGAGAGATCTCTTCTTAAGCGGGTCTCCCGCTCTTCGTGATCTTCGATTGACCGAGAAAAAGAAGCGTAACTCCGCTGTGAACCTAACCTCGCCTCTCTCTGAGTATACGTCTCGGATTTTGGTTGGGTTATTTATATTATTGTCCATATACATCCCACGAGTATAAGAGCAAATACCTGTCCATAGTGTCCATCCCTGGCAGTGGCCTCATACCGGGGTCATCAGTGCTTAGTATTCCACCACCGTTTCTTATTTTTCGTAGTCCACGTACCTTCAATTACATTTCTTCAGGACAAACATTTTTGGTCCCTTCACTGGTCTTCGTATTGTCTCTAAGATATATAGCGTCTGAGCTAGTTGGATGAGGCCGTATAAGGGTTCTTGTACCCTTCACCATGTCAGCAAAGGAAGTGCTTTCCTGTTTCTGTTTGAACAGGTTCTCTTCTAGCTTTTGTTTGATCTCAGTCAAGCTACTAGCAAGGTCTTCATTTTTCTTAAACGTTTGCAGGGTGGCGTAAGTTTTGGAGGGCTTTATGTTTCAATGACTGATATTGCACAGCCATTTGAGAGACTCCAAGTCCGACTTTAAGACATAGGCTCCTCACACTTTTCGGAGTTCATCCTGCACCAAGCATAACCTGACTCCACACTTAGAACATGACAGTTGTTTGACCTTTGATACTTAGTTTCACCTGCCTTTTGTCCCAAAAGTTGGGAATTGGCCAAGTTGGTCACTGCGAATTTCTTTTGTTGGTCTTGGAGCAACCGGCGCCTTTATTAGTTTTGATGGGGTTGGACCCATATTTTCCGTTTGTTTCTTGGTGGTTCTGAGGCGCAATAGTAAGTTTTTGGCAATGTCGTACCTGGATTTCTGCAAACTCATTATTTTTTCACTACCGATATTTCTCCGGTAACATCTGTGATACCAACGCACAGTGTACCGCGTAGAACATGCTAGGTGGACAATATTATTTTATAATATTTAACGATGCTTTTATACAACGTTATTTCTTGTTTGTGCGAAACTTGAATATAGTTTGTTCAGAATCAGTAACTGAATCGATTCCAATAGTTTTTACACCATAATATATTTTTTCCCAAAATTATCTAAAAAACTTTGAATGTTGGACACCACAAATAGGCATTTATTCTCGCACAACAAAGGTCACGGCGAGTTCATAGCGGGCGCGAGCGCACAGTGCTATCGCGTTGCGCGGCATATGTTTTCCTTTTTGTGGTGATTATGTATTTTTACGGACAGTCCCGTAACTTAAAAAGCTTATAACTTTGTGATTTTTCATGACACGGTTTTGAAATTTCGTACATAGATTCTTTACATAAAAACACTAGATAGGTGTATCAGGTTTCGCATAAACAAAAAATAACGTTGTATATCGGGTGTTTCGTTCATAATCACATTAAATGAAATGCGTTAATATACTGCTTAATAATGTCGATGAGCACAAAGAAAAAAATAAAATACGTAAAAATAAAAAAAATGCATTTTTCGAACAAAGTAAATAGAATAAAAATGTGCGAAAATTAGAACACCATATAAAAGTCAGTCATTACAAACAACTGAAATTCTCCCTTGAAAACTGACAGCTGTCAACGGATCAAAACATTCGATACTCCTAACTTTATCTCTGCTTTACACATGATGTTGTAAATTATAAAAACGAAAAATGACTCCTGTGGTTAAACCACTGAATGGATTAGGTTATTTCTTTTACAATTCGCCATAGAATATCATAAAGTATATGCGATAGGATTTAATGTGATTGTGAACGACACACCCGATATAAGTAGTCATATTGAGGTATTATTAATAATTTTTGGTATGATTTTGTAATAAAAAACAAAATATATATATATGAAAACAAAAATAATATATTTAGAAATAATAAACTAACAATAAAATTGAATTAAATAAATAAATACCTACTATACAAATTAACTTAACCTAAACCTAATCATCAGAATCATCATCAAAATCTTCTGGTGAATCGTCATCATTTTGTGGCAATGTGCGACAATATGATGACGTTTCCGGTCTTGATGCTACTATGGTCGGGCTTACAATTAATACCTCTGCACATATTTTTTCCGGTTTTTTTTTGGGGAATCTCACGAAGGCTATTGATCAAAGGGTCAATTTTATTATTAACATGGAGAGCAAGTCTCTATTCGTAGCAACACGTGAGCACTTGCGGGTGTTGTACTCCCTAAATCTGCGGCAATCTTTGTTACGTGCTTCTTGAGCCTCTTCGGAAAGCTGCCCAATTGGAAGCAATGCCGCTTTGATGACCTCAGTACTGTGTACTAATATTTTATGTACAGTAGCAGGCATATAGTACCACGAATAGAGACTAAGGTAATGTCTTCTAGTTTCAAGACAAAATTCATTAAATTCAACCAAGTTTATTTCGAACCCAGAAGACAATGTCCTCAAAATAACATCAAACTGTTTGATAATAGTAACATACCTGTGATTTAAGCGCTCATCTCAGCATTCTTAAAAAAGCGACGGGCTGTGTTTCCATCATTGGAAGAACCAAATCCTGGCTTTGGTTTATCTACAATGAGTCCCATCTCGTTCTTGAATTTTAACTTGATTTCTTCGGAACGAACCTTGATATCAGTTTTGTCTTCGTCGCTTCTAGCCTGCCATTTCTTAATATTCAACTTGTAGTTGATATAAAGCAACGAATCCAAGCATGAAGTGTAGATAAACCAAAGCCAAAATGTTCCTGATTGCTATTAAACTTCGCGGGGTCATCGTTCATCGTCTTGGGGGTGGCACCACAGATGAAACACTTTTGAGATGAACGAGTTTCCGTTAAGGCGTTACATACCTTTCCGTCTGTCATTGTCAGAAGAAGTTCGTGTTTCACAGAGATTTAAGTATCACCGAAGTTGATAAGTGTTGGAAGAAGAGCATTAATTTCTTCCAACAATCTATTTGTCTCTGCTAACGTGAAGTCGTTCGTTTCCTTAGCAAATATAAATTTGATTGGGCGACAATACATAGTTGATGAAGGTCGAGGATTTTGCCAAATAATTTTGGACCCATCATATAACTTTAGCGGAACGAAAGAAAATACGAAAACAAATTCGTCCGTATCTTCACTGTTCTCAAATTTCTGTTTGTATGTGCTGTGCCCAGAACTGCCATCACATCCCCATTTACTAACAAGTGTAAACTTTGAACTTACACAATATCACTATAAACCACAATGAGATGGGCACAAAAGTGTCGCTAAATTGCAACTGATTGACCGGAACGCTTGCATTAAACTCATTACCTGACTTCTTATCTTTATGACTCATCAGTTAAGCATTTGAAAAACAACTTTTTCTCGGAATTTGGGGGTGTTGTTTGTGTTATGCAGTTAAGATTTCCTGGAAACGAAAACTTGAATTTTGTCCACCTAGCATGTTCTAGGCGAAATACCGTGCAACGGTAGGTACCAGCGGTGCCTCTTTAGCTCAGTTGTATAGAGAGCTATTAGCATATCAGCTAAATCAATGGGCGTTATATTGCTTTATAATTTCAGGACATGGCACTGCTGACCTCATCTTTTTCTCCTTATCGTACCTTTTGATCGTATCTATAGGATGGACAATTAAACCTGGATGGCGAATTAAACCTCACAGGTGGCAATAGATGACAACTTTCTTTTGCTACATAAAAGTTATTTTAGTAATTTAGTTCGTAAAAAACTGTATGTCCTTTAATGTGCACACTCGGTCTGGAAGGGCTAAATGGCATAACTTCTTTGTGGTCATTATTATCTATTTATTCAGGCACACCAACAACATATTTACAAATCAAATATAAGTAGTTGCTTTGTTTCATACCTATGTGTTAACAGTGTAAATATGTCACTTACAGGTATGCATAACATTTACAATTTTTGTCATGTACATGGCCTTTCATTTTATTATGGCACCATGAACACTGTCAGCTGACTTGTAAGTATGACCAGGCTCGCAATAATCAATTTTGATAGTTTGAATCTCATTGCAGCAATCGTTGATTAGTCTCAGTAGCCCTGAGAATAAAATTTATTTTTTGTTTTGCGCTTTGCAATTGTCTGTTTATAAGATAACGGTTTTATAGTCTCTGCAATACATTTTTAGACACAGAACATACATCATTTGTTATATCAAATGCTTTTCGAGCTAATTCACCTTCATGCCACGGGGACAATAAACTAAACGTGATTCTACAGTATTTATTTTCTAGTTTCTTTTTTTATAATATTGATAAATGAATTTTAAAATATTTGTAATGGTTCTGGGGAAGGAAAAATAATTATGTATATTTTTTGTGATTAGTATAACAATGAAGGCCTTTTGAGATATGAATAAACAGTTTTCATAAATCTTTTAATTAGATGTTGTACAGCTGCGTCGATTTCGGCCGCAGAAAGCACCACATTTACACGTCCATCAAAATACATAGCAATAAGAAATGATTTTTCATTTAATAAACTTTGTTGCCTTCCTTTCATGGTGATTGATAAATGGGTAGACAAAGGTGTTGGTATTTTTTTAACAACTACACGTGCATCTCTGATAGTATCTAAAGAATTGCTTTCATTGTTTAAAGCATCATTGATAGCTAATTGTAAGGTGTGAGCGGCGCATCTAACAGGTGACACTATGTAGACCCTCTTCGGTTGTTATAGATGAAAATTGGTGGAGTCAAATCTGTCCAAGCGACTTCATCATCAGTATCAGTTTCGTCTTGTACTGACTAAGTTTATTCTCTTGGTTGTAATAAATCATCGTTTATAAGCTTTATTAATTTTATCATGTTCAATCCATAGTCAGTTGTGATACTATACACTTGTTTTGTTTCTATATAAGTAGTATTTGCGAAGCACCTATAACAGCTTTTCTTTCAAAAATTCAGCGGTGTTGCGAGTGTGCATTTCTACAACTCCTGGGTTTCTGGAGAGGCGAGGGCACTTGTTGTCATTACTGAGTTAGGCGCCGTACTTCGTGACGGCAATACGCGTTGACAGTTCCGGCTAGTTGACACATAAGGTTGCAATAGCGAGATGAATTGATCTGGATTCAAAATTTTTCTTTTGTTATTTTCTTCGGTAACAATATTCCCAGAATACTTCCAACAAAAACTGCTACGAGTTTTCGAATCATAAAGCACTGTAATAGTGAGATTACTCAAACTGGTATTTAATAGACCAGTCATATTGAAACGTATATAACCTAATAATAAAAAACGACGGAAACGCGTGAAGGTTGCAAAAGAAACTTCTTATAGCATTATTAATCGATGCCCCTCTTTCTTATAAGATTGAGTTGGTGTGCGTAACAGTGCACATAATATGCATATGGGTATATATCTTTTACAATTTTCTGCACACCATTCGAGTTTCCACTCATAACTGAAGCTCCGTCGTAACATTGGCCAATTAATTTATTTTTATCAATATTTAACGAATCCAGCTCATTCAGTATCTCTGCCGCTAATATGTCTGCTGTGTGCCCTTTAGGTTGCAAATATTTTATAAATCTCTCACAAATTTTACCATCATGTACATACCTCACAATGAACACTAACTGTTGAATTGTAGAACAATCGGTAGTCTCATTTGATTGAAGAGCAACAAAGTTGGATTTTTTAATTTGTTGTTGTATTTCACATATGCAAACCTCGTAGATCGCGTCTAAAATATCGTTTTGAATTGATTTTGAAGTAGATTCAGGGATTCCGAAGACTCATCGTGGCCTCGTAAAGCAATTTGAAATGCACCACAAAATAGTACACAATCTATTAATCTTCGTAAAATATACCTGTTTTCGTCGTCACGGTCATTGAACTCGCGGATAGACTTTCGGAATCTAGAGATTTACGAATATCTTGTCGTCCGATAGACGCTAATTGCAGTTCATTCAACAAATGGTACCGAGATTGTGAATGTTTTTTCATTTTAATTGAAAGATAAGGTAGCTAGGTCTTCAACGCCCGTTTCAGTCCAAGCAGTCTCACCTCCGCCGGCCGTGCCCGCTTCAAACAAAAGACACGGAAAACAAAATAATTTGTTACTCACATACACAACCACGGTGTTTTCACATATTGTTCGGATTTAAACACACGCGTATATGTTTTCGTTTTTGTGGTACATTTTTGCGTAAGGTTAAGTTCAGGCCGTGGCGGTCCCTTTGCCTTCAATTCAAGCCGAATTTGTAAGGTTTTTTCACAGTTTTTAAAGAACTCCACATTATACTTCTCTCCCGACGTTGATTAGCTTACATGCAGTGACGTGAGATCATGCTGTCCTAATCACAATTTTAGATCTATAAAATAATACATTAATAAATAAAAAGGATTTTATTTTGACTATTGACTTTTTCTATAAACCGCCACATCCTGCCGCCAGGCGGCGCTCGGCACTGTGAACGACGCCATTACGTGATTTTCGTGCAGTCCAAAAATCACGCGACTTTTTCTCAATTTAAGTTTTTTGCAACTAAAGTAAGAAAATTACGTTGATATGGGTAAAAGGAAGCGGTCAGACGATTCTAGTGTTGAAAAACTATTAAAAAAGGTGAAAAAGTTAGTGAAAAAGAAAAAACGACGAATTTCGTCATCTTCCTCGCAAAGCTCTTTGTCAGGCAATGAGCCGGAAATTACCGGTAAGTCTTATAAAACTTTCCTAATATTGTTTATATAGCGTGTGTATTATGTGATCCCACTAGTTTAAGGACGTAATGTCTTCACCCTGACGTATATCGTGTGTGGGTAAATAACCTAACTTGTCATAAAATGATTTTATTCATTGTGATATCCCGGCTTATATCGCGTGTGGATACTATGACAATCAAGTCCCTTCTATAATCCCGACGTATAACGTGTGTGGATACCATTTTTATAGCACAAATAGTGCTACAATTGTACTCACAGCGGTACCTATGTCGGCGTCATACTAATCGCCAACTTGACATTATTTCAGATGATATTCCGATTCCGGATGAACTTAATCTTGTGGCTTCGAGCCCCGAAGGCCCTGAAGAGGTCTCAACTGAAATAGCCCTGGACCCAGAAGTCCTAAACCTTCTCGGCTCAGACCCTTCAAGTAACAAAGTGTATGGAGATAACCTCCACAAAGACTTAGCTACTAGGTGGCGCCATACGCTTATTAATGGCTTGGCGAAAGAGGAGAAAGCAGACATGTTGCAGATATACCTGCCACCTGAAAACTGCCAACAGATGAAGGCTCCTATGTTAAACCCTGAGATAAAATCCGCCATCTCCGAAGTAAATGTTTTTTACATTTACTTCGGAGATGGCGGACATCTACAGCGAGTCCAAACAAAACCAAATGGCCAGCTGCATTGCAGCTATTGGAAAAGCCCTTAGCTTGACCTTGCCGCTCACTGTGCAAGTACCTCAAGAATTGCCATTGTCAATGTACTAAGTAAACAGAAGAGAGACATTCTAAAGAATACAAAGATAGAGAATTACCTCTTCGGCACCGACCTCTCTGAGCAGCTAAAGTCATCAAAAGCCATAAACCAGTCCGCTTCGGATCTGAAACACCCGATGGATGTGAATACGATGTACCCGATGAATTTAAAAATGCAAATAAACATACTGCTATAACTAACTTAGAAATTTACGCGAAAATCAAGAATTCGCTTAAAAAGGAGCTTTTATGAGTGATTTTATTCCCTAGATTCATAAACTATAATTTGGGTTCCATAGTTCATAAATATACGTCTCCAATATACCTTACTTTTAATGTCACCCAATGTAATTATTATGGGGGTTATCGCAAAAAAAAAACAAAATTATTACTTTGAATGAACTTTTATTAAGAATTAAAACATAAAAAAACACCTTTTAAAAATATCAATCCGAGCATTGTAGGCACAAACTACCACGATATTCCATGTAACGTTTGCAGGACGTGTAGATAAATTTAGTCACACGTTTTTTTTTTGTATAACAGCAAAAGTTGCATAATTTTCTGGATTGATTTTCAGGGTTGACTGGTGCATCAGGCAAAGTATCACCTAAAATAGCATCGATGTTCCGTTTTAGGCATCGCCTCAAAGTTGGTGTTTCACGTCGCCTTCGTAACCAAGGCTCTATCATCTTATCTGACAGTTCTTTGATAAATTCTCGTCTATTCAGTGGTCTCTGTTGATTATTCATATTATTATGGACGTGGATGACAAAAGAATTGACCGTAAACATATTCAACATACCATATCTAAATATATAAAACTCAAAGGTGACTGACTGACATAGTGATCTATCAACGCACAGCTGAAACCACTGGACGGATCGGGCTGAAATTTGGCATGCAGGTAGATGTTATGACGTAGGCATCCGCTAAGAAAGGATTTTGATCAATTCTACCCCCAAGGGGATAAAATAGGGGATGAAAGTTTGTATGAAACTTTGTCAATTTTAAACCGATCGGACTGAGACTTTGCATGCATAAAGCTACTATGGCGTAGGCAACCCTTAAAAAAGGATTTTGATAAATTCCATCCCTAAGGGGATAAAATAGGGGATGAAAGTTTGTATACATCTTCTTAGATTTGTACACGCTAATCTTCCGAACCACTGAACGGATCTCAATGATTTTTTCTTTGTTGTATCAGTATTAAGCCTGGTCAACATTTAGGCTATAATTTATCTTCGAAACTTGAAGACCTGATGCAGAACTCCAACAGACCAACAAAACTATAAGAGATACAAAAATGGTGCCATAGCAAAAATTGTTTCATGTGATGAGCATTTTCAGCTGAGATAATAAATTTTAAGATCTGGAACACCTGATGTGGAACCCCAAGAGCCCAGCTTCTCTGTACCATATACAGGTATGACGTTTTAGCAAAAGTTGTTCAATTTGATAAGCACTTTCTATTGACTTACACAAATTGAAGATCTAAAACACCTGATGTGGAACTCCAGGGGCCCAGCTAGACTATAGCATATAGAGGTATGACGTTTTAGCAAAAGTTGTTCAATCTGATAAGCAATCTCTGTTGACTTATAAAAATTTAACCACACCAACACCTGATATGGAACTCCAGGAGCCCAGCTAGACTATAGCATATGAAGATATGACGTTTTAGCAAAAGTAGTTCAATCTGATGTACTCTCTATTGACGTATAAACATCGAAAATCTGGAACACCTGATGTGGAACTTCAGGAGCAATACTACACTTGAAATGTATAGAAATGAATGTTATGAAATAGGTATGGTGAATCAAAAAAGTAATCCCACCAAAAACATTAAATGTAAAAAAAGCCAATCCTCTACGCAATTCCTCCACCGTAAAAAGTTTTGAGATCGCATAGAAGCCAAGTCCTGTTCAACTTTATTTGTAATAATAAATCAATATTTTGTGACTATATCAATAGTTTCGTTCACTTTACAATAATATTGACTTAGCCATGAGCACAATAAACTACAAATATAATACAGCATATCTTGGAGAGGTGAAAGTCAATCATGAAGTTTAATATCACAGAATTAAATACTTTTAGTTTTTTCAATTGTTACTAAATGACCGACAGTCAGTATCATCCAAAATCATGAACTGCACATTTACTATGGCGCATGTTTGGTCCATGGTGATCTCAAATTCCAATCAGTCCAATCGTAAAATCATGTCCATATAGAATGTATCAATTCAATGGTATTTACACATTATTTCAGGGAGCGACTATTAACTTGTGCTCATGGCCAAGACAATATTATTGTAATGTGAACAAAACTATTGATATAGTCACAAAATATTGATTTATTATTACAAATAAAGTTGAACAGGACTTGGCTTCTATGCGATCTCAAAACTTTTACGGTGGAGGAATTGCGTAGAGGATTGGCTTTTTACATTTAATGTTTTGGTGGGATCTAATTTATTTTTTGTAGGTCTCCTTCTTCTCTAAGTATATAACAAATTAAATTAACTTACATGCAACTAACTAAATATATAACAAACTAAATATGTAGACCTAAACTAGCACGTAAACAACATTTTTTTTAAATAAATTAAACAATTTCGAAATTGTCGAATTTTTTAATCGAATATCTTTTAGAATAAAAGAGATTTATTTCAGAGGTAGATGGCGCTATCACATGAAATTGTTTTTTTTTTTTAACTAAAAACCGTAGCGCGATTTAGACCAGGACAACGCCATCTATCGAGCGAGCATGCAGTATTTATCGCACTGCATTAATATAAAAGATTTTATCATTATTCATTTTATTTTAACCTAGCTTTTTTATTCATATGTACGTATATTTAATACATATTAACAATATACCACACTACGTAACAATAAAACAAATAGTAACATTTTGTACATAAATAAATAACAAAGTTATCAATGCAGTCAAAATTCATACACAATGTTCTTGAAAAACCGCAAATATAAATTTGTTTCCTATTTTTTATTAAGTTTTAAGGTTTTTATAATTTTTCCTTTATATGTAGCTAATAACCTACCTTGGTGCCAAATTTGAAGGTTCTAAGTTTGCTAGAAGTACCTTAGACTTTTGATGATCGGTCAGTGAGTGAGTCAGTGACAAAATGGTGTAACTTTGATCGCTCATAACTCGTAAACTATTTATTCAAATTTCTTGTAATTTTGGGACTGAGCTTGTTCTAATACTTACTCTTGGTCATCGAAAACCTAAACTCCTAGCTTTGTTCACATGGAAGATACAGGGGGCTGAAATAGCCGCGAAACGCTTCGAGAAAAGATGGTACGGCCGTGCCCGCTTTGCTCGAGTCTTGGCTGGGGCACTGCCGTGCCCTCAGATTAGTCCGTCTTTTAGACACGTATTTTTCTTTTCTCTCTCTCACAAACAAATAATAACGAAGATACAACAACGCTTGAATTCACTGCTTAGTACAAATTTTACATACCTAGACGTGGCGTCACGAGCCCCCACTCTCCGACTTTGTTGCGTTATATCTCATTATTATATTGTATGTCTCTTCCAGACCTCGGGACTATAGAGTTCCGAATTTTTGGGAGGCAAACGTGGGGCCGAAGCCAACTCGGTGAAGCCCTTTTGAGACAACTTTAATGAAATGGTGACACAAAACCGACGATTATCCCTTTATACACCATAGAAAGGAACCCAAGGACAATCCCCGGTAGACGTCGTTAAAAAAAGACAATCCCCGGTTTTGTGCTGAAATATTGCTAAATGTAATATAATGGATAATGTATAATGTTTACGTAATAACACTTGTGTAATATTTTTGCCACACACAAATGCGGACTAACTAGAATCACTACTTTTATCCCTATGGTCACGTCTATTGCGGTTCAGTTCTCAGCGTTTTGTTTAGTCTGCTGTGCTTTTGCTGTTAAAGTACAAAAATTAAGTATATAGAACGTTTCTCTTCGGTCCCTTAAAATTCAATATCAGACTATTCAGATCTTTGATTTTGCTGACCCCGTAGTCGCTGGCATAAGGGACAGGATCCGCGTACGAAGTCGCGGGCAACAGCTAGTAATAATATAAGAAGTAGCAGAGCGGCCATCTTTGAGTTTTTTTTATTGCACGACATATGTTAACTGCACTTTTAGTAGAGTTATAAAATTCTATAATATCCGGCTTACCAGATGATACTAAAGTGCCAATTCCATGAGTCGTGGATAGGAGCAGAACATTACCTATTATTTTTCTTTGGCCTGAAAGACACTATGACACAAAAATTGTTTTTCACGTTTGCCACTTGACTTCTGATGCTCACGTTACTATTCGCTGTTCAGATACAGACATTTTAATAATTATGTTGGCAAACATGAATTCTATACAGAGCGATTTGCAAATCTCGATGCACGTTGGGACCGGAAACAATCAAAAGTTTATAAATGTCACCAAATTGTCTCAAACGTTGGGTCTAGATTTGTGTTCAGCATTGCCCGCATTTCATGCCATGACGGGCTGTGATTTCAATTCTGCTTTTTACAGAAAAGGGAAGAGAAAACCGTTTCAAATTCTTCGAAAATCTCCAACTTACATTAAAGCATTGTGTGACATTTCCAATTTACCGAATTGTAATCTGGATCAATTGTTTGCAACACTGGAAGAATATGTATGCAGATTATATGCGTTTACGAGAGTCAATGATATCAATGTTGCTCGTGTGATGACGTTCACCAAATCATATGGCAATAACGATGACTGCAATCCATTGAATTTGCAAAAAAGAATCGATGGTTCGTTGTTCCCGCCCTGTAAAGCTGAACTGCAACAAGATTTTCTTCGAACGGCATATATCGCCCACCTTTGGAGCCATGCTCACCGTGCCATGCCAACTGACCTGTTGCTAACTGAGTATGGATGGGAAGAATCTGAAGAAAAATATTATTTTAAATGGTTTACGGGTGATCAATTGCCGCTATCCATCACTAGCATCACTAATCTCGACATGAACCCACATGGTATGAAAAAAAATATCTTCTTTTGATTTCTGGCAAATAATATTTACTTACATGATTTTGTTGATTAATTGATTGATATTTTTACAGAGGACGACGAAACCGAGAACGATGGAGTGTGTGACATAAGCATCGATAATTGTGATGACGACAGTGATGCAAAGGAACATGATTCATAAAAAATTATTTCTTTGATTTATATTAAGATTTTTTTGTTAATTTTAATAAAAATAATCGAATAAAATTACGTTTCAATTAATCCGAATATTACAAACTAATAGAAATCATATTAAGGGCCCCTTTTTCGAAATTTACGTTTCTAGATCGAGTTGTTTTCAGAGAAATCACCATATTTAAATCCGCAAAAAAATATATAGTATAGATGACTTTTTTTGTTCAAAACACATTATTTAACATTTCACTCACTCACGTCAGCTTTTTTTTTATCGAGTGATCGATTTTGAAAGTATTTTAAGTTTTATGAGACTTGGGAGAACGCAACTTTTATGAAAATTTTACATTTCATTTACTAATCGGGTTTGACAGGGATATTATTGGATAAATTTGTAATATGGCAAATTATTTTTTTAATATAAAATAAATACGTGAAAACGGCAGGCGCGCACCGCGCCAGTGTCCTGCCGGACGTCATCAAGGGAGGACCTATGCAACTTTTGCTCGCGACCACAAATTATCGATGCCGCGCGCGTAAATAAACGTGTTGTATTATAAGTAATTAAAATGGCGAATAGAAAAAACAAAATTAATAAAAAAAGGGTATCTGAAGTGAAGAAAATCCGAAAATGTATTGCGTAAGTACTTATTCCATAAATACGTCACAATATACCTAATTACTTCTCTACACAGACCAGTGAAGTCAGTATGAATAGAATTTTAAATCTATAATGGAAACATTCTTATACCTTTACAAAGTGCAGTTTTGCATCCTGGTCAAATTCAAGGAGGTGTAAGTAGGTACTTAGGTATGCTGTGTTTTGTTTTTATTATTACATTCTTTTATTATGTTTATGAAGATTTGAAAGAAATTGAACAACAAAGAAATTAATATTCATAACAGGTTATGGGCCCAGGCCCATAAATTCCGACAGATGATACAGAATAGCGTAGGAAAGTAATCAACTAGTAAGGTTACGGTCATACACGTGTAAAAGGGGTAGGTTTACTTTTCAGCCTGAAATGAAAAGAAGAAAGCCAAAATAATGACAACGTCTTGTTCCCATATACCGCAACTGGGAGACAATTTTGAGAATTGGCTCTTTAGAATCGAGATTCTCTTAGATGAAAAGGGATTGAGAAATGTAATAAAAAGCGAGAACGAGAAGAGAACAAAAGAGGAAGAGTTCATCAAGCAAGACTCGAAAAACGCAATATAATAATACAAGGAATACCTGATAAACATCTAGAGTATGTATGTTAAAATGCATCAATCGCATATGACATGATTACCAAGCTCAAGAGTACGTTTCAAAGAAAATCTACACTTAGCAGCTTATGTCTCAAAAGACAACTGATAAACTTGAAGTGCAGTAAGAAACAAAGTGTTCAGGATCATATAAATAAATTCGAAAAACTAGTTCAATATATCGCCAATCATGGAATTGTCATAGATGAGAAAAAGTATGTCAATTTCTATTAACTTTAGATTTTGTGAAAAGCAAATAATTGGACGCGGAAATGAAAGCGAAATCTAATCAAGGCGTTATGAGAAAAACCAATGAGTATGTTTTTTAAAGCACTTCTCAAATAAAATGCTATAGTTGTGGAGAATCCAACCATTTTGCTCGAAATTGCACAAAAATAAATTTTCATCAGAGAGGCAGAGGAAGCTCCAGATCACGAAGCAGAGGCATGAGGCAGACTAGAAAAAATACTGCAAATATTGGAGAAGAGCATAACACTAACAAGGAAATATCATTTTCATCCCACCATCTCGGAAAGAGTAGTTTTACCCTTTGATATCTGAGCGCAAAAGCCGTTTTTATCCTCTAGAGCGGCAAAGTGATTTGAATTTAGAACATCGTGTGCAATACTCCATTTGTGACAATCTTGATAAGATTTTTCAAACAAATACATATTAAACAAATAAAATACTGCTTAAAATAATTATTCAATTAATTCAGTAATTTTTATTATTGTTTTTACATAGATTTTTAATCTCGTTTCATTTTTAAACTGAGTTTTCAAATAAATGAACTTTAATAGGTACTTCTTTTTAATTTGATACTCATATGTGCGCGCCATTTTGTTTTTTTGCATTTAGTAATTTCCTCGATGAGGTGGGATGAAAAGTTACGTGTTGCACTCGAGTGCAAAGATTTTTCACCTTGTGCTCTTTTGATTCCCTCGCTATCGCTCAGGATTCTAATTATTGAAACACTCGCTACGCTCGTGTTTCGCTCGGTCATCAAAATTGAGCCCGCGGTTAAAAAGCAACTTTGCACTCTTGTATAACAAATAAGTATTGTAGCAGCGCAGTCAGCAGAAAACACACAAAACCACACAAAAGAAGAAATATCATTTGTGATAGACTCCGGTGCATCACACCATATGATATCTCACAACTTCCAGAAATATATGACAGATATACAGAAGATTCCTCCACAGGTAACATACTTGTGCAAGGACAAAGCAATGGAAAATTATATATGTACAATGAAATTAGATTTGAATGTAAGAAAGACAGTGACAGGCAGTGGGACCAAGACACATGCATTGATATCAGGAAAAATCTTTGGCACAGAAGATTAGGACATTTAAACTATGGAGGGTTGAGAGTCCTTGGTCTACCATTATCTAAAGTACGATCCAGCATTTGCATGGAGACCAAAGCTATAAGATGTTCATTCAATGATAATCCTTTGCCAACATTAAGTAAGTTGACACCATCTGGAGTAACAGAACCAGGTAAGAGAAGTAAGAAAGTTCCACCCAACAAAAAATAAGAAGAATTCAAGGATATAATTAGAGATCATATCAAGTCTTTACCTACTGTTTCCTCACATTACTGTCGCAGTACGACGAAGAGGAAATATTTGCCTTCAGGTTTAAGTGAAAACCGTTAGTATTTAGACTATGTAGAGAATTGTAAAGAACATCAAGTTGTACCTGAGAAGGCCAGTTTTTACAAGTCCATTTTTACAAATGAATTTAATTACGGTTTTCATCGCACTAAGAAGGATCAATGTGATAATTGTATTCAATTTTTTGGTATTTTATACGATGGAAATGAAAAACTAGGCATTTTCAGAAATTTAAATTTTTAATGAAAAAGCCCCAAAAGCCTGGCACACCCTTGAAGCAAATGGCCCTGCTTCTTGAATTTGCGGATTCCCATCACGACATAGCGTTGGGCCGCTTTCCGCCAGGTCTTCAGGGAGTACGGGACACTCGAGAAGCATGGCAGTTAATTTCAGTGGCACTTAATTGTGTCGGCAGTGGAGCTACTAAAACGCCGGATCAATGGCGCCGAGTGTTTACTTCTTTATTTAAAAAATAGCAATTTAGCATGTTTGTGTGGTGGCACGACTACATCTCATCATTTTCACTTGCTTTTGATTTTGGATACTTTGCATGTTTAAAATTTAATAATATTAACTCATTGATAACTTTTTTTCATTTTGCTTTTTCTAAGTTTTTGTCACTGAGTTTGTTTTTGTAACATTGTTTGCATGTGTAATTAACCAGTAACTGTTTTTTTGTCAAGTACTGGATAGAATTTAAAGCAAAGACTAAAGGAAAAGCTGCAGACTCGCGGAGGAGCGCATCTGCGACTGGTGGAGGGCCTAACAAGCCGGTTCTTCTTAACTATATAGAGGAAAAGGTGTTGAAAAATGTTGATGTGAATGAAATGAATTTTCAGATTCAAGAGAAAATAGCTGGCGAATTAAAGAATTACAAATCAGTTGATTCCATTACTAATGAAGATGAAGTTATCAATTATCCAACATAATTTTTAAATTCGCTGGAATTGCCCGGCTTACCACCTCATAATCTGCAATTGAAATCGGATCACTAATTATTATGTTACGGATCATAAACCAGCTACGTCTGTGTAATGGCACCCGGCTTGCGGTGAAGACATTATTAAACAACATCATCGAAGCCACAATTTTGAAAGGGAAGTACAAAGGCAAAAATTATAAATACGGATAGCCTCAAGATTTAATATTATCCTACCATGGCTGAGAAAAAATATGAAATGATAATTATGACGCAAGAGCAGTTTACCTTATTGGTTAACAAACTGTCAGAATCAAATGACACTGCGAAAAAAAGTTTTGCAAGGTGCACAAAACGATTTGACGGTGAACGAAACTTTAAAAAAGTTGAAAAATTTGTGACAAGTATTTCGGTCTACAAGAAAATTGAGAATATCATTGACGAGAACGCACTTGCTGCTACGTGGTGGAACGGAGTAAAAAGTGACACAAAAAAGTGGAACCAAGCCCTAGACGCAATTAGAACATCGTTTGCGCCAAAGATTAGCGCCCGCACGAGATTTATTTAGAATGTTTCGCAAAGAAACAAACGAAGAAAATATAGATTCTTTTGTGTGTGAGAAGCGTGCTTTACTAGCACAACTTCCGATGAAGAGGCACAGAGAGGAGGAACACCTTAATTTCGTGTAAGGACTCCTCAGCGTAACCTACAAAAAGGAAATTCCACGCACAGAAATCAAAACGTTTGCGGAATTGTTAGAACGAGGCCGACACCTAGAAAGTTTGGCAAAGGAGGCAGGTGAAGTGCGAGTAACGCAAGAGCGGAAACCAGTGAATAGATGCTCTTTCTGTGTAAAAAAGGTCACCTTAGTGACGTACGTGTATGCCGCAAAAAATTGGCAGAGCAGAAAGCCGCTAGTGAGGAGACTAGTAAAACTCCTGATATAACTTGCTGCGGGTGTGGAGCACTGGCAGTGTTTAGAAGTAACTGCGAAACTTGTAAGAACAAGGAAACCCTGCCTAAACCGCCATCATACCTTGAGTTTTAAAGAGTATGTTACTTTTTGTCAATTTTCTGAATTAATTGGACTAGAAAGTACGTGTAACCTTATGTACCCAAGCTGAAAAAGATATGTTTTACAGCCATATCTGTTAGCTTTTATATTTTACTCATTGTGGTGATTTTACGTTCACAGTATCCATCTACTACTCAGCAACATCATCATCGAGTAAGACTTCGGTTTCTGGGCGTCGGGCATCGGTGGATTTTACTGAAGCTAGTGAAAAAACAAAAAAGAGGCGCGTGGACGACTTTCTTCAAACACGGGATGTAAACCAGTTAGTAGTGGCTGCTGAACTATCAGAGCAATTGTCTGGACATCGGAACTTGGCTTCTGTGATTAAAGATGCAAGTCAAAGTCCTGAAAAGTGCCAAATAATGAAAGCAAGTGTGGGTGTACGCGAAGAAGGAGGCTTTGGCTTATTACGTAGATGCCAAATCTACAAGCCACTCATATAAACAAACAAGGAAATGAAGCATGAGAGCAGGACATCAGGTAGTCCCATCATTTTAGAGTGTTAGGCAGGCAAAAATCGAATGTTACCCTCCTGAGGAACAGATTTTTATAAACGAAACGCGTGCAGATGTTCAACTTCAGGCGGTTTTAAATAAAACTGCTGAACGTCTAATTTGTGCACAGTATGAAGTAACTCCTGGTTCATCACTATCCCTTATAAGCAAATGGGGGTGCGATGGAAGTTCCAGTCATAGCGCTTACAAACAAAACACGGATGAGTTTTTATTTGTGTTCAATTACGCTTCAATTACGTGACAATAGTGGTAACGTTGTTTGGCAGAATCCTAGACCATCTTCGATTCTAGACCATCTTGTATAGTCGACCGATTAAGTTTATTTCCTCCAAAGAAACTACAGATTTTACTGTAACAGAAATCAATAAGATTTTAGAGGAAATAAGCCAATTGGTACCAACAAAGGTAACGTAGATGGTAAAGAGGTGTCAATCAAACACGAACACTCCTAAATTTATGAATAATAATAATAATAATGAATGATGAGTCTAGGGAATTTGTGGTAAATAAGAAAAATCTTGGTTTTGGTATATCTCCCCTACACGCTAGGATACGTTCTTCTGAGTGTTTGCTTTATATAAGCTATCGTCTTGACGTTAAAAAATGGCAACTTCGAGACAAAAGTGACAAAGAAAATGTAAAGCAACGTTCGGCTCTTATCCAAGAAAGGTTTAAAGTTGAAATGGGTTTAATTGTTGATAAACCAAAACCAGGATTTGAGAATCCTGAACAGGCTGCAGATATTACAGGTGTAGATGTGATACTAATTAAGAACTTTAGCACTATCCTTAGAACTTTAGCTCCGGGTTATGATATTGATGTTGTTAAATTTAGTTCTCTAACATAAGACACAAAAAAAATGTATCTTAGTCTCTATTCGTAGTATTACATGCGTGTTACTGTACACAAAATTCTTATGCACAATATAGATATTGTGAAATCGGCTCTATTACTTATCGGGCAGCTTTCTGAGGAAGCTCAGGAAGCGCGCAATAAAGATTATAGGAAATTTCGGGAGCACAATACTCGAAAACATTCACGTATTGCTACGGATAGAGATTAACCTAATATGTTGCTAATCACATCTGATCCTGTAATAAATGGCCTTAGAGAAGTTCCCAAAAAACCGACAAGCAAACTGCCTTCTGAGGTCTTAGAATTAATAATACCTCCTTCTGTAAATGTAAGTTCTAGTGTAAGTCATAGTAGTTTTTGTCAAAATATTAGTATGTCAGATTATAATGTACAAGATTCTTCAATAAATCTGTGAAAAAGAATGTGTACATTTGTAACTTTATTATCAGTTAAAAAATATTGTTAAAAAGTACTAATAATGTAATTAGTAGTAATAAAATGTAAAACCATTGTGTAATTAGTAGCTAGGCTATTAGTAGTTGAGTATTTTATGACTATTGTTAATTTTATTTATATCCGTCATAAACGAAATATCTTTTGTATTTTTTTGTTTTTTTTTTTGGTAAACGTGACCCTCCCTACCTCTATTTATTTGGGTGTTTAGTGCTAAAACCGCAATAGAATATCAAAATAAAGCCATACGAAGCAAAATACCCCAATAAATAATTTTGTCTAGCTAGCTTGTTCTAATGAAACCACTGTGTGGTGAAGTACGTCGAATGGGATCACTTACGATTTTGGAACTTTAGATTAGATTCTTTGAGAATTTTGTTTTCTGCTTGTACACACTGTTCTCTGTTATGATTTGATTGAATTCAATCAACCTCAGACTGATTAAAGTTTCACCAGTTTGACTCTCAGTTTCGGGTATTGTTGTTAAATTCTCATTCGTTGCTATTATTTTTGAAGCATCATATTCAATCGCTACGGTATCATGGTCAAGGGTCTGAAAGGGAAATATAAGCACCCCATCTCTTTCACATTTTGCCAGAGTGCAACAAAGACAGCGGAATTAAAAAAACTCATTCAAGAGGTACTGACTGCTGTACAAAGCATTGGGTTAAAAGTTATTGCCACGGTTTGTGACTAGTCCTCGACAAATATGAGTGTCATAAAAAACCTTTTAGAGGACACTAAAAGAAAATATTTGTCAGAAGCGAAAGAATTCAAAAGTTTATCAATAGTTTAGCTTTTGAATGGAATTCAACAAAAATATTTCCAATATTTCATCCCCCACATCTCCTCAAAGGCTTAAGAAATAATCTACTTGAAAAAGATTTACGATATATAAAAAACGGAGAAATCAAATTTGCAAAACGGAAACATTTGCAAATGCAACTTGATGCTGATCCAGGAGAAGATGATGTAAGATTAGTCAATAAATTAACGGACTACCATGTCATTAAAGAAAAGATACCTAAAATGAATGTAAAACATGCAGCCCAGGTGTTCAGTCAGAGGGACGTTTTAAAATTTTACTACATACTTTATCCTTACCTGCCTAGTTATATTGTGATGTGAATATTTTTATATTTCTATCATAACTTTGACATTGTAATTAATTTTGTTTGTTAAAAGTGCATTTAATTTGTTTTTGTTGAATTTAATACATGAAAATTAATGTATGTGATTAATACTACAATCTTCATACTCATTTTGATTTTTATTTTTTTATTATTCATACTGATATTACATTCATACGCCTTCTGAGGCAGATTTTGGTGGTACTAATTTTATCAAAATTGTGAACATGAACCCGAAATGTATATGAATAAATAAATTGATTTGATTTGATTTAGGGTGTCTGCAACAATGAGATATTAAGCAAGTAAGTATCATTAGCATAAGCAATACCTAATTATATGAGCCACCGATGGTTTTGGTGGTTGTCTGGTTTCAAGATACCTATTAATACTTTCAAGATGCATCAATAATTTTAGACAAGCAAAACTGTCACAAAAATATGTCTTGGTATGAATTAAAATAAGAACGTTATCACTGAATTTTATCCCAATGATATTCTCTTCAATATCTATTCTCAACATTCAAAACTACTTAAAATTATAAACTAGTGTAGTGTATTTAATTATATGAGAGGAAAATAAAATTACCTTCTTAATATAGAAATTAAAATCAATCATAAAATATAATCTTCGCAAAACCTTGTTATTGTATATCGTTTTATTACCATCAAAATAATATGCTACACTAACTAGTAAGTAGTAATATATTTCAATCTAATTATTGTTTGTTTAATTTCAAATCGCCATTCTTCCAAAGGAATGCTTAGACACAGCAGATTTGTTGCTTATGGTTGACAAGTTATTCGACTCATTTAATGGACACAGCTATCAAAATTCAGATATAATGTACAAGTGTGCACTAAGACAGAACTCGCCACATTTTAAATTGTGGGACGATTTACTTGCAGTTTTAAGATCAATGAGATTTAGAGTGGAGGAAAAAGTTACAGGATGGAACGATTTCGACGGAATTTGAACAAGTAACAAGTCTCAGGAACTGGATTTCAAATATTAATTTAACCTCACCACACTCGGTTGGGGCGAACTGCGAGCAAGATAATAAATATTAAAGCCATTAATAATAAGGTATTAAGGCCATTAAAATATATAATATTGGTAAATTTAAAAGAAAAGAACGCAAGAGAACAACCCTCAGACTCTGTTAATGTGGATTCTGTAATTAACTACTTCATGCAAGTAGATACTGAAAATTTTAGAACTCAACTAGACATGGGCGCCGCCGCCGCCGCCGCCATTAGCTGCGCGACGTGAGTTAGGTTAAGACGTGCCATTTTGTTCGCAATTATTAGGTTATTTAATACGTTTACGTTTTAATATGACAGGTCTATTAAATACTAGTTTGAGTAATCTCACTATAACAGTGCTTTATGATTCGAAAACTCGTAGCAGTTTTTGTTGGAAGTATTTTGGGAATACATCAACCTATACGAAGAACAAAGTTATATGTGATTAGGATACCAAATCGTTTTTATCGTAGTTATAAAGCTAAGCTGACCTATATAATATATTATATTGGTAAAATCGTTTTTTCTTACAAGAAGAGAAGTTACCAGTCGAATAAAGCTAAATCTGGTTTATTTCTCCAAAGAATAAGGCAATATAAGTAAAAGTACCTACACTCGTTGTCTAGATCGACGCGGACGCAAAGCGCGCGGGGGAACGCATCGGCAGTTGTGACGTTGTTCTCGGCGAAGCGACCCGTGTGCACGTCTTTGTTACAAACGGCAATTATAAATACGTATTTTAATTAAAGTAGATGTTTTATGATTTCAAAATGAAAAACGTGCGATCTAAATATAAGTTAAGTCTTGTATCAGAGCGTACACTTAATAAAACTAATAGTGCTATATCCGACTCCACTGCACTGGTCGGACAACTGCGCCGGGCAAAATAGAAACCGTTTTGTGCTCTTTCTTTACACTTGTCTCCCACAAGTCATTTTTGATGGTGTCCAAATACCCTTCAGTAAGAAGGTTAAGAACTTGGGAATATTCATGGACTGCAGTTTGTCTTGGGAACCACAGATGCAGGAAATCGGCAGACGGTTATTTGCTTCTGCAGAATCTCTGAGACGGCTGCGGAACTTTCTACCCACTGCCACGAAAATTGCGCTTGCACAATCTCTTTTACTTCCTATCCTTGACTATGCCGATGCCAGCTATCTTGACCTCAGAGTGGACCAACTAGATAAACTTGAGCGACTTCAAAATGTTTGTATAAGATTCATATTTGGTTTGCGTAAATATGATCATGTATCAGAATTTCGCACTAAACTCAAGTGGCTTCCTATACGACTTCGTCGGAATGCTCATATTCTTTCTTTACTGTACTGTATTCTCTTCCACCCTACGACCCCTTCTTATCTTAAAGATCGTTTCGAGTTTGTATGTGACACGCATTCGCGATCTCTAAGGTCATCAGAGAACTTAAAACTGAAGATGCCGGTGCATTCCACGACTTTTTATGACAAGTCATTTGTTGTCCAAGCAACTCGTTTGTGGAATGCACTGCCTGTATCTATCAGGCGCGCACAGTCTCTTGCTGTTTTCAAGAGTATGGTGAAGAGCTATTATATGAAACGTTAACACTCTCTCTACTTTCTTTATATTTATATTTTTTTTTCTCCCATCCAACTTTCCTTATATATGTGTATGTATTGTTTATTTGCTTATACTTGTATATATACCTTTTTAATCATTATTTGTACGCCTACTACCCGTAATATATCTATTTAAAATCGACTCCATCCAAAGGTTGTCTGTAAGAGATTGCTTTTGAGCGATAAGACCGCCTATTGTACTTACACTTATTTTTTTTTTGTAATGTCCTTTTCTGTTTATTTTGGTGTACAATAAAGAATATTCTATTCTATTCTTACTGTGCCAAAAAATTGAATGTGTCAACAAAACATAGGATCTGGAAAAAGGGCACACACAAAACGAGGGGTATAGCGTGCACGCTCTCATAGAAAAAGAGGCTGCAAAAAAAAACAATATATACTCCGGACGAATGGCGTTTGCTTGTCCGCTGGGCTAAATGTAAACATGACAAGGAATAATTTCTTTGAATTAAAATCTCACGTGAATAATAAGGTATGGAGTAAAAACACAGAAGAGGTTAAAGTAACGTGGAACTGTGTGAAAGAAGTATTTGTGGATAAATTAGAACCTAATAAGCTACTGTATAAATGTGAGCATACAGAAACCGAGTAGGAGATGTAGGCTATGGGAGTCAGTAGGCAATGGTGATCACCTCAAAATAACAAAAACCGAACGCGACCGACCGATTCAAACATAAGTACGCTAGCATGACGTCACACCCGTGCGCGAGCGGCGACTGGCTCAGTTCGGCCGACGCGTTGGCGAGTAATGGGTGTGAGAAGATTTCGTGCCATTTACATCTAATTTTTCGACTTAAGAAATACGAAGGTGAGTTACAAAATAACAAATATTTATTTCTGAACTTGTAATGTGTAATAGTCGTAGCATTTTAGCATGCAATTCAACAGCCATATTGTTATTATTACCTATAATTTCTCGCCAATTTTTTTTTTCGTTTTATTGCCTATGTAGGTAGTTGGAGTCGGGTGATCCCAATTCGATACTGATCCCCACACTACCTAATCTCGGTATTTTTTTTTTTTGTAGATGCCGAAAGTTCGAGCTAGAAAGACTAATAAAGCTAACTGCACTATGGACCACCTTGAAAAAGCTGTAAAGCTCATCGATGAACAAAATTTTTCTATAAGAAAAGCCGCGAAGACAATGAATATTCCATTTGCCAGTCTTCACAAGAGATACAAAAAAAATATAGTTAAGGCACCTCGTCTTGGCCTTCGTACTGTCTTCAGTGCTGAGATGGAAAAGAAATTAGCTGAGATAAACAAATAAAAGAGCAGCATTTGCACACGCTGAAGCCCTAAATCTGAAACACAATTTTAATACGAGTTCAAGATTAGCTGGTCGAGTTTGGTTTGAGGGATTTGTTGCCAGGAATAATATTTCTGTGCGGAAACCCGAAGATACTAACAACAAGACTGAAGTTCAACGATTCTACAAACTACTAGAAGAACTAATGGGAAAATACAAATTTATACCGAAAAATATTTATAATTGTGACGAAACCGGAATCTCTACCGTCCAAGAACGCGAAAACGGGACGGGACAAAAGAGAGTAGGGTCCATAACAAGTTGGGAACGGGGTAAGAATATCACTTTGCTCTGCGCTATGAGCGCTGCAGGTGGATATGTCCCGCCAATGTTTATTTTTCCCCGAAAGAGGATGACCCTGACTCTTGAAAAAGATGGGCCAACAGGAGCAATATATAAATGTTCGGTCAATTGATGGATAAATGAAGAACTTTTCCTCCAATGATCATGGACAATTTTTACAATTCTCCGTTACTAGCACGATATTTGAAGTCTCAAGGCACAGATTGCTATGGGACTCTACGAATAAATCGTGAATTCGTCCCTGAAGCTCTAAAATCAATGTCAAAGACTGAGTTGAGGCAAAAGGAAATGGTGCAGAGCTTTTGTTCTGACTTGCACGTAATGATGTGGCGTGATGCCAATGTTGTGTCCATGCTCTCTACGTACCATATACGTATATATGGCATTTTTAAATATAAGCCCCAAATAGTCCTTGATTACAATCTTGCCACGGGAGGTGTCGATAAGAAAGATCAACTACTTTCGGCATTTCCCATGGAGAGATCACGTAATCTAATATGGTATAAAAAAGTATTTAGACGTCTCCTTAATATAACACTTTTAAACGCTTACATAATTTATATATCAAAACAAAAACATGTGACACATCGTTGGTTCAGGCCTGAAGTAGCGGAAGCATTACTGAAATAATGAAACCTCCAGTCATAGAACGTCCTTTAAAAGTTACATTAGCAAATACTTGGTTGGCCCAAAATCTAAAAACGTCCGTCCAATTTTGGAAGGGAACCACTTTTTAGGTACTGGGCCATCCAAGTACGCATCATGTGTATGGTGCAAAAAAATGTTCAAAAATGTACAAAATATGTTTGCAAGCAATGCCAAATCTCACTCTGCTTACATTTTTGTTTTGAGCAATATCACACAGTTCCTGAGCCACGTCAGACATAATCACGGGCACATTAACCTATCACACACCTGACGGTACTCTGCTACGTGAAATTTTATGCGGGTGACGAAACGAAACTCAAAATTTAAACATTAAATTATTTATTTTGCTCGAATGACCAATTGGCATTTGGTGTATGGAAAAAATAGTTGGTGACCAATTGGTACTAATGACAAATTGGGAATAACTCGTGTTTTGAAACTGTTTAACCTCAACATTTATGTGTCAGAGCCACTGACTGTTTCATTTTGTTTGGTGTTCAGTAGATTTCGTGCATAATGGATTTTGTGGATCTATCGACTTCATTGACGAAATGGATGTTGAGGTAAGGGAGAGTATTCGTGACAACAATATACTCCGTGTGAGGATTAATCCGTTAGAACAGTACGACGACGAGCAATTAAAAAAAAAAAGTATAGATTCAGCAAAGCTTTTGCTAGGAAGATAGTGGATCTAGTAGTAGATGATCTTCCAAGCGATCCTCGTGGTAATACCATATTACCAGAAATACAAGTAGCCTGTGCTCGTCACATCGCCATTGGGCTCGTCATCAGGTAAGATTGGTTAAATCATAACTTTTGTTAATAAGTAACAGTAGGTAGGATATTCACTGACCAAATACTTACCTACCTATGCTATAAATTAGTGGTTACGTTTCAGATCCAAGATGACAGTGGGGACATGCAAGGCATCTCCTAACAATCGATAAGCAAAATTGCGAGAAATGTCGCGGAAGCGTTGGCGAATAAAGCCCATTTGTTTATCAATATGCCGACAACATTAGAGGCACAACAGGAGACCATGAGAGGATTTAGAAGCATATGTGACTTCCCCACATTCATTGGAGTCATAGACTGTACTCACATACAAATAAGAAGATAGTAAAAAATAACATCAAACATAATTCTAATGATACTCTTGAATTAGCTGGCAAGGACTGGCTTAAACGGTTTATGAAAAGACATCGTTTATCCGCCAGGAAAGCTCAAGGTACAAGCCTTAATAGAGTCACTGCCTTTAACAGGAATGAAGTTGCTATATTCTTCAAACTTCTTACGGAGCTAATGGATAAATATAAGTTTTTACCAAGGAACATATGGAATGTAGATGAGACGGGAATTTCTTCAGTACAGGATCCAGGAAAAATTGTGACTGAGGAAGGACAACAACGTGTAGAATCTATAACTAGCCGAGAAAGAGGAAAGACCGTTAAGGGGGTGATAGACGGGCGAGCAAGTACGCGTACTTATGGCTCGACGACCTTTTTCGCTCGTGTGTCACCCTAAGTACGCGTACTTTAAAACCGTCGAGTAAGTTCATCGGCGATCCAACCGGTTTGAAATTTTGCTCGTAGCTCGTCTTGGCTCGTACGTGTGGCAGCACTGCGAGCCGCGAGCCGCCATTTTGTTTCGCCAGTCCGTGGACACGCACGCTTGTTTGAATTGCAATTTTTGTTAATTTTGATTCATAAATTTCTCAAAATGTGTGATTTTCGAACTTATTCGCATGAACTGCTAACGGAATTTATAGAAGCTTTCCGAAATAACCCTTGTCTTTGGAAAATTAGAAGCAACGAGTACAAAGACAAATATTTGAAGCTTCAAGGTTATCTTAATTTATTAGAAATTATTCGGAAGGTAGAAAAAGATGCTACGATTGAGAACGTCAAGAAAAAAATTAATTCGTTAAGGGCTGGGTTCCGTAAAGAACATAAAAAAGTGCAAGATAGTAAGAAGACAGGTTCAGGAACTGACCAGGTATACGTGCCAAAATTATGGTATTACAGTTAGCTTGAATTTCTCAAAGATCAAGGCCAAGGTAAGTTTAATTATTTATTAAAGAATTTCTCTATACACTATTATACCTACTATACGTGCGTATTCTTTGTTAAGCCTGTGCCTAAATTAGGTAGGTACCTAAAATAGAGTACCTATAGTAGCACTTTGTTTCATTACAATAATGACATTGTGATGTTGAACATTAAAACCAAAAGTAAATTTAGAGGGTTTTTATTTAATTACAGGTGAAAAATCAACTGACAATATAAACAGCTGCAGCGAACAGGAGACAGCTAATGATAATGAAAATATATTTGATGCTGAACATAGTGAAAATGATACCCAGGTAAAAATACTATTATTATATCATTCTTTGTTGCCATGACACTGCACCACTCGTATTAAAGTAGGTTTCATACTTTTCTGACTGTAATTCTCCATTTTGTGGTCTCAGTCTCAATTCAATAGTTCCATTTTCGTGATTTTCACTATCAAAGTGCTGACGTGGACTGTAAGTTTGTCTTACTTTTTTCCTTAAAAAAATGTGCAATACACAACAAGCCAAAACTATTTTGTTAATATTGTGCACGCTGGTATTTATAGGCGATCGAAAAATATGGAATCTTGCCGCCAGAATTCCAAAAACATTTTCAATAATTCTTCTAGCCCTGCATACTCTATAATTGTATATCCTCTTACTTGAGCTAGCCTGTGATTGCCTTTGTGGGTACGGTTTCATAAAATCTGTCCTCAAAGCAAATACTATTTATATAGAAACAAAACAAGTGTATAGTATCACAACTGACTATGGATCGAACATGATAAAATTAATAAAGCTTATAAACGATGATTTATTACAACCAAGAGAATACACTTAGTCACTACAAGACGAAACTGATACTGATGATGAAGTTGCTTGGACAGATCTGACTCCACCAATTTCATCTATAACAACCGAAAAGGGTCTAGGGTAGATGCGCCGCTCAAACCTTATTAGCTATCAATGATGCTTAAAATAATGAAAGCAACTCTTTAGATACTATCAGAGATGCACGTGTAGTTGTTAATAAAATTCCAAAACCTTTGCTGTGGACCATAGACTGAAACTTTTTTAGAAGTAAGTTATTTTACATTCTCATTGCGTGTGATACGTGTGCGTCTGCGCAAGAATAAATGATTTTGCTTTCTTTCAAAAATATAACACGTGTTCTGCTGGTATCAAAGCGAGCAATTCCCCTAATAAATACGAAATAATTGCAACAACAATAAACGAAAAGAACTTCGCTCATTAATATGCTCATTAATATCGCTAATTATAATACTTTTCATGGGCTCCCCCATGAAAAGTATTATAATTAGCCAGGACAATGTAAAAACTATATTTGAACAAAACGTAGACTTGGATATAGAAAACATCGACATTAACAATCTACTAAAAATCTAAAAAGTTGGTAATGGCATTTTTGATCTGCAACAAGAACCACCCGAAATCGCTACAAACGTTTGACTACCGCTACAAACCGCTAAAATCAGAAAGTTTTGCAAGAACTGGGAAATGTTGTCGCTTATAAGGATTCTATAATATTAAATCCTGATGAATCTTTCCCTAGTTCAAGCCAAGATGTTCTCGTATCTACGAATACTCAAAACCTTATTTCTAATGAAGTCATTGATAGTGATAACAATAATCAATATCCAGACACAAATAATTTAACCCAGAACAACATGCAGCAATAACTTTCGATATATGGTTTTAAAATGTCAATTAAGTTAAAAATTTAATGAGGATATACAGGTAACTTGATATTCTGCTGTGTGCAGAATGAATTAGGCAGAACCACTATCCTTTCATTCCTGCTATATGTGAAATTATAAAATTAATTAAAATATATAAATATTTTTTATTATTTTAGATCATTATTTTATCCAGAAAAAATGAAATAACTTGAGGACTTGCTTCGCTAGAGAACTGAAAGCTCAAAAGTCAGTAAAATCTGGACAAGCAGCTTCAAAACGGCGCCCATATGTTTACTTTGAGCGCATGTTGTTTTTAGTGCCTTGCATGGAATCACGACATACTGAAGGCAGTATTGAGAACAGTGAATCAAACCAAGATGACGCTAATACATCAGACTCACAATCATTCCCGCAACGGAAACTAATATTAAAAAATGCAATTGAAGCCTATGAAAATGACAATAAATCTATAGTTGAAATAGCTAAGCAATTTAATATAAGTAAGTCAGTTTTGCATAGACATGTAACAAGAAATATGAAAAGTCAAGGGGGACAAAAATGTCTAAGTGATGAAGCAGAAAAATACATTATAAAATATATAAATATTTGTTCAGGCTGGGGGTATCCACTTGATACTTATGACTTAAAAGATTTACTAACAATTTCTTTAAGAATAAGCCAGAACATCAAAAGATTCAGAGCTACAGTATCACCACAAATTATAGAAGATATATTTTACACAGCTTCAAAATTCTACAATGGGTGTACCTTTAAGCAACATTGTGAATTATGATGAGTCTAACTTAGCTAGGGCTGCCATCCGTCCGGGTTTCCCCGGATTTGTCCTCGTTTGGAGGCCGTCCGGGGGCCGTCCGGGCGGGGTTTCAAGAAGTGTCCGGGGAAAACCCGGACATTTTTCATAGGGCCATCTTAACCTATGGTGCCTGGGTATGCGAATAACCCGGGCGCAAATTATGCAGAAGTCGAAGTGTCCCAAATCTCAAAAATTTTCGCGCTCGCTTCGCTCGCGGCTTCTTTTCTTAACACGGTTTTTTTACGTTTAGCTACTTTAATATCCCAATATTCAAAAAATTTTGCGCTCGCTTCGCTTGCGGCTTCTTCACTTTGCGGATTTTTTTATTATACAAGTTTAGGTGCTTTAGTGACCCAAAACTCAAAAATTTTCGCGCTCGCTGCGCTCGCGGCGACTTCACTTTACAGTTGTATGTATTTTTCAACATTTTTTTGTCTAACCTATCAAGAAGGTAACTCCTAGTTTCCAAATGAGCTTTCTTAATTATGACCTACGAAATACATTAAGTCACAATCTTTCAATACTAGGTACTACATGAGCTAGAGACGGCCCTGACTTTTCATGTAAGGAAGGACCTCATTGAATTTAAGTAATATGGTAATATTAAAAATTAGGTCTTGTTTTGTTAAACAAAAAAAAAATCGGACTCGTCCGGGGAAAAAATGCGATTTACGCCAAATGTCCGGGTTTTTTTTAATATTTGTCCGGGTTTGGCGAAATTTGAAATGGCAGCCCTAAACTTAGCTGATGACCCTGGAAAATAGTCTTTACTAAAAGAGGCGTCAAGTACCCTGAGAGCGTTATGAATAACGTGACCAGACGTCCCGTTTTGAACGGGACTGTCCCTTTTTACAATTACGAGTCCCGGTGTCCCCGAAATGGACTGTGGGACGCACAATTGTCCCGTTTTCAGAAACCGCGCGAAAATTTGAACAGCCGACGGCCGGCCACCGCCCGCCCGCCGCCGCGATGTGACGCCCGCACCAATCGGACGCGAGCTAGCGGTGTGCGAGAGCGAGACCGCGTCGTCGTCGACGCAGCGACAGCCGATAGTGGCCAAGACGTCAACTCATAATAATTATCGCTCGTGTTTTGTTGACTTATTGACTATTGCTTGAAAAACTTTCATTTGCCCATTTCTCGCTATTTGTTTTGTTATTGTTTGGTGCTTGTGTAGTAAATAATTTAAATTTCTTTTGGTTTGGAATCACAAGTTAAAATGCCGAAACGCAAGTGTTCGTTCAATGTTAGCTTACAAGCAAAATATCCGTTTATCAAGCAAATAAATACTCCATCAGATGTTAGATGTGAAAAGTGTCGTACAGAATTTAGTGTTGCCCACAGCGGTGGCGGTGATATTGAACAGCATTTAAAGTCTGACAAACATAAAAATGCCGATCGTGCCGCGGCTTCGAGTTCTACGATGTTAAACTTTTTCAAGAAATCGGACGCGCCAACTTTGAAGGACTTGGATATCGCCGCGGCAGAAGGCGTCTGGGCTTATCACACGGTACAAGAAAACCACAGTTTTCGTTCTAATGATTGTGCATCGAAATTGATTCAATCATGTTTTGATCCCAAATTTACATGCGCGCGTACGAAATCAGAAGCTATTGTAGTAAATGTTTTGACGCCTACAGCAATGAAAGAATTAAAAGATGACCTTGATAAGTGCAATTGCATTACAATACTAAACGACGCGTCAAACCACGGTAACAAGAAAATATACCCCATTGTAGTGCGCTTTTTTCAACCTTACGTAGGTGTGCAAGTAAAAATTTTAGATTTACAAGACCAACCCGGTGAAACGTCTGACATCATTGTCAATTATTTAAGCCAAGTGTTGACAGATAATAATTTGACAGCAAAAGTCGTAGCATTTTGCGGGGACAATGCCAACGTCAATTTCGGAGGTGCAGCTAGGCGAGGAACTAACAATGTATTAACGAAATTACAATCATCTCTGAAAAAAGAATTAATAGGTATTGGATGTGGAGCCCATGTTATTCACAATGCAGTAAAATCCGCTGCAGATGGACTACCTGTAGATTACGAAAGCGTTATTGTGAAGATATATTCATTTTTTTATATCTATACGATTCGAGTTGAAGCTCTAAAAGAGTTTTGTGCCGAAACTGAAACGGAATATCAACAAATGCTCGGCTATAGCAAAACCAGATGGCTTGCTCTTATGCCTGCTTTAGAGAGGGTTTTAAAAATGTATCAGCCGTTAAAAAACTACTTTTTGAGTATTGAAAAATGTCCCCAGTTACTAAAAATCTTTTTTGAAGATCCCACATCAGAATTGTGGTTTTATTTTTTACACGCCCAGTCAGCAAGTTTTCATCAAGCTGTCTTGAAACTTGAAGGTCAGACTGTATCGGCAATAGAAGCTGCAAAAGAAATCAATCAATTAAAGACAATTTAATTCAGAAACAGACCAATCAGTTTCTTCCATTTATGGTCCGTCAATTAATATTAAAATTGAAAGATAGTGGTACTAATATTGATGAAGAATTTGTGAAAAGGACGGCTACAGAATTTTATAAAACAAGCCGTGAATATCTGGAGCAGTGGACTTCCTTTCTTACCAAAGAAATGGAGATATTTTATTGGGCAGATTTAAAAAAGGTTCCCACATGGGAAGACATTCAAAAATCTCTGGATTTATTAATTGAAAAGCAATATATTGACTGTAATAAAGATACTGAAGTTTTGACGAATTTTCCTTAATTTCAAATTACATTACATCACAAAAAATAACGGAATGGAATAATTTAAATGTTTCCACAGAAACCCGTTGGGTGGAAATATTCAAACACTTTCGCGCCAATAATCTTCAGCATGAAAACTTTTGTATTGTTATTGAATATATTTTATGTTTGCCTGCTACAAATGCTCCAGTAGAAAGAGTATTTTCTATTATGAATAAATTGTGGACATCTGAGAAAACTCAGTTACAAATTTCAGTTCTAAAGGCGATGTTGATAATTAAGGTGAATATAAAAAAAACATGCCAGGAGTTTCATTCTTATTTGAAATCGTCACCAGATATATTAAAAAAAATTTGTTCTTCCGATAAATATAAATATAACTAAACATTTTGGGTACCTACATATATTTTGTGATTCGTAACTTTTAAGCCAACTAACTTTTTCTCAATAAATAACATTACAAAAGTGTCTTTTTTTTCTCTACCTATGATTTGACCTAAATAAAACAATGTCCCGTTTTGAGTCAAAAAATAAACGGTCACGTTAGTTATGAACCATACAAAGTCGTCGACGTCGCTTAAGTTGGCCGCATCCGCCGATGGTACACTGTTGTCTTGCTACGTCGTGTACAAAGCCACCCATCTATACAATACCTGGACAACAAATGGCCCGCCTAATTGTAGGTATAACCGCACTTCTTCAGGCTGTTTTAACGGCAATACATTTGAAGATTTTAACAGTAAAACTGGGAAAAAGATTTTGATTGGGGACAATCTTTCTTCACATTTATCATTAGATACCATAAAAAAATGTCAAGAACAGGATGTACACTGTGTTTCTTCCACCTAACTCAACCCACTTGACACAACCGCTGGACGTAGCCTTTTTTAGTTAGACCAATGAAAGTTGCGTGGCGTGACATTTTATTCCCATAGAAAAAAACTGAAGGTCGCGTATTACCCACACTACCGAAAAATGTGTTTCCGAAATTACTCAAAAATATACTGCAAAAAATAGGACCAACTATAGAACAAAATATTTTAGCCGGATTTTCGAAAGCGGGAATAAGTCCTCTGAATAAAGAAAAAGTATTAAATAGATTGCCAGGAAATTATATAAGGAGTGACTATATAGAACGCAATATTTCAAGCTCGAGTGAAAGGTCAAATATCGAACCTAGAATGACATCTAAAAAAAAATCCCCAGGATACAACTGCCGATAAAAGCCCAACACTTACAGAAAAATAAAATCTAATACCACGAGTAACAAGATTAAATAGTTTCTAGTGTAGGGTTCTAGTGTAGGTACCTTATTTTGTCTCAGTCTCTCGAACAGGTTTTTAATTTAAGTAATTTTAAATAAGTTAGTCTTTAGTTTGTTTTAATTGTTTCCATATTGAGTTGTTGAGTACCACAACAAGGTAACTAGTCAAAGACTATAATTTACCTTTTGGTTATTTACTTTATGTAACTAGTGCATACTTTATGGCTCAAGTGTTTTACTGCACACATATTTCTTTATCGTTTTATATCGTGTTAAACTTTCATACCCTTATAACTTAAGACTTGTTATATACTTATAGTTGTGATTGCATGTTCGTGGTGTGACACAATAGTAACCAAAGTTTCTAACTATTTATATAAGCTTTTTTGCGCCGATTGTTTTGGGTTTGTTGTTGGTTAGTTTATTGAAATGGATTTGGTAAAGGTATACTGGCAGTCTCTTCTACGCGACGAGTTAATTTATGAGGTCAAGATCATAGTTGAAACGCCGGAAGATAGGGTCGCGAGGCTGCGTATGCAACTTAAAGCACTCTGTGGTGATTCTAATCCCTCAGAGATAGTGGGCGAGGAGTTAGAACCTAGCCAGGAATTAGGAATAATCCAGGATAAACTCAAGGAGTTACAAATTAAATTGGAGTGTTGAAAAAACCCGGGATAAGTATAGTCTTTCTCGTGCCAGGGCATTATATTGCCACTTATTCCAGCGCTTGCATAGGCTTATTTGTGAAGATGCCAAGGATGTTGCCAAGGATGTTGCCTTAAGGGAAAAGCTCAGTAAGGTGATTAAGGGTTTTGGAAGTACCTTTGACACATTGTTTATAAAGTCTGAGACACAACAACCCCAACCAAATGTCGAGGAAAGTGCGGCTACTCAAACAGATAGAATTATAGTTAGTAAACATATTTGTAAGTGGAATGTCACATTTGATGGCAAGTCATGCCCATTTTTGTTTTTAGAGTCAATTGCTGAGCGTGCTGCAGCTTTTAGGGTTTCGGATTCTGTATTGTTAGATTCGGCTTTTGCGTTCTTTAAGGGTGATGCGTTAATATAGTGAGGCCACTTCATGGCAAGAGTTGGCTGACCTGCTCCTTAAGGAATTTAGTGCTACGAAGATAACTTACATGTAATATATACAGCTAATTTTGATGTGGCTCTTACTGCATTGAAGAAGAAAGTCGGAAGAGTGCAGCAACCTTCAACGACGATATTGCCTTCAACGTCAGAGCCATCCACGTCGACGACGTTAGTTGCTTCTAACACGACATCCATATGGGAACAATTCGACAGAGAAGTGTCAAAGTTAACACCCACTAATCCTTTGGCTGCTGGCATAGTGGAGCTTGATAAATATTTCCAGGAACCATTTTTGCCACGCTGCAATGACCCTCTGCGCTGGTGGCACGAGCGTCGGACGTTCTATCCGATCCTGTACAAATACGTGCTAAAGAGACTGCACCTAATGGCGACTTCAGTCCCGTGCGAAAGGGTCTTTTCTAAGGCCGGTCAGATACTAAATGAACGACGAACGAGGCTTACTAGCACTAAACTGTCCCAATTGTTGTTCATTAATAGCAACTGTAAATAATGTAAATAGATAGGTAATATTATGTATAAGTGGTAAAAAAAAAAAAACAAAAAAAAATCACTGTTGTAGCGCGGGAACATCTTCCTAAGACTATATTATACCGTGTAACGTGTGAAGCTATATCTCGTCATAATGGTGCTATCGAGATCTTGCGCGAAATAGTCCCGGCCAGCGTTCTGATCCGGCGCCTGCTGGCGCTGACGCTGCTCAGAGTGGCCATGAGACGCCACCTGCGACTGCACAGCCTGTGTCACCCTCGGTGCATGAGGCACCCACACAGCTGTTCTCGCCGTCCTCAACTTCGACCACCATGGATTTAATAACCATGACAGATCTTCACCCGCAGCAACTAATAGCTGCACTGCGTGTACCGACCCCGCCCTCTGCTGCAAACGGGATGGGGGTTCACAACAATAATAACTTTGCAAAATGCACTACTCGTTTTGATGGAGCTCAGAACTCTGACGTGGTTCCATTAATTGACGCCATTGAAATTTATATGGAATGTGTCACCATGGAGGACAGTATTGCTTTACGAGGCCTTCCCATGCTACTCTCCGGGTTGGCTGGCACATGGTGGCAAGGCGTCAAACATTCTGACGCGACCTGGAAGGAAGCAATTCAGCTCTTACGTCAGACATTTGGTCCTCGTCTTCCGCCTCATAAAATGTATAGGGAAGGAACAAGGAGTCGTCTTTGCGCATGTCTAGAAGGGAGCGCGGCCGCGGGCTCGCCAGCCGGGGCTGCCCCCGCCCTGGCCTCCGCAGCACTCCCTTCGATCGCCAAGTCTTTTTGTGCGCTGCTCCTTGCTTTGAAATGTTCCACCAATTAATAAACATTTATATTTATTTGTGTTTAATTTCCATAAAATAATTATCCAAAATAATCACAATATATTAGTTTTTGCCCCTACTACTGGATGTGTATCATAGCACTTACACGTGTTGATCTAAATGGGCAAGAGGAATTATTTTCCCACAAGTTTTCCTGAAAAAGTGAAACACTTTAATGCCAAATTGACTGCGTTTTTGTTTCAAACACCCACAGTTTGCTCATGCCCTATTAAGGGTTAAGCTCAAACTAAACGAAGTGTACCAAAAACGATTATATCTAAGTCCACTTGCACCAAAACTCATACGAAAACTACTCAACATTTAAAAAACAGAGAAACAAATTTTAATATTGAAAACCAACCATCATGGTCTAAAAGCATCATCAAACCGAGTAAGGACAAAATAATACCACCTGGAAAATCAATTCAAGTCTTATCAGATATTACTATCAAAGATGCTAATCTACCACATAAGAAAAAGAAAATATGAAAAAAATTAGAACTGCGATTATTTCAAACAGTAAAGTGTGTAAATCAGCTAAATGAAAATATAATGACTTAAAATTGTAGTAATTACGAATTACGAAGACTTGAAAATTTAGTAAATAAGTACCTACCAGAATTATTCTGTAATAAATTCTGTAATAAAGTATAAATCAGCCAAATAAGACGATGAAGAAAGTCTTTTAGTGAATGAAAATGATTCGAACAACAATCAAGAATAAATGGGAAGAACCTCAAAATTAAATAAAGAAGAACTAACAAAATGATCTCCTACTGTGCGTGAGTGTCTGATTGAATGTCAGTTGTCAAGGGAATCAATATATATATAAAAATTAAACACTAAGTTGAACCGCAAATAGACTCTGAAAATATTAGGGAATTTCCAGTTCCAAGTTACAGTGTCTTAATATTGATTGCCTGTAACACATACCAATTAAAGCAAGCTCGGTCCTACTATGGTGAGCATATAAGATTCAATGGTTGCTACCAGATAGAATTATGTAATGACCATAGGAGCAGCATTATGGAAGGAGTAAACTGCTCTTTACTTAAGGCTAGAATAGCAAGTCAAGACACATCAGTCGTAAAGTATATTTCGTATATATTTTAATTAATAGTAATGATTCTGGTAGAAGTGCAATTATACTACAATATATTATAATATTGCTGTAATTGTATTGTCGGCCGTCGAACGGTAGGATGCTGTGCCCATGTTATGACGGTAATATGGTATTTGGGCTGGACACGCCATCAGACTAATATTTTCCCTCCAGCTCAGTTCCTGGATGATGTAGATTGTATATGATACAAATGATATGAATGTATAAAATATCTTATCAAAACTATATAAAACATGTGTAATGAAATGTAATTTCATCATCATTAAACTTGCCGCGCTTCTTGGGTTTTTAAGTTAATTGTGGAACACGGTCAAGGGCGCACTGGAGTGACGCGATATAAATGGCGGACGATGCTTTTCTACTACTAAGTACTATTTTGCTTTGTGAATTTTATGGATAAAAACTAATATAGAAAAGGATTATTGAGGAGACGATGTTATAAACTTAAATGTCGTTTCTTTGATTGTTTCAGGTAAGAAATTGTCTGCTTTAAACTATGTTTTGTAAAATGTGCGTAAATAAAACAAAAAAACTGATTGTTTCAGAGAAACAAATTCGTTTCATTTAATCCTCAATATATCTTATATATGTATGTATAACAGCAAAATGATAGTTAAGAAACTGTAGGGGAGCCGGGGGGAATGAGAGTCAGTGGGCAATGAGGGTCAGTTCAAAAAGAAATGAACCTAAAGCTTTACGGAATACGGCTATGTAGCATAGGGCTTAGCTGGGCACCCCTCCCGCACTTCTGCACACAAATTCTTACTGCCACACCCCTAAAACCGTGTTTGAGCTAAGAAAAGAAAGGAAAGAGAAAAGCACACAAGAGGCAAAGTTATTACGAAGTGAAAAAGAACTTATTTAAGTCAAACTCTTCAGAACAATCGGCTGATGAACGGTTCCTTATGTTGAGAGTGGAGACAGTGACTTGGAAAATATTGAAATCCCACTAAACATCCAGCAAAGCTTCCAGATCGAACGTGAACAGTCTGTATGCACCATATGCCTTGAAGAGGGAAAGCCGAGAGAAATCTGGTACCGATTCCATTTTGTTCCTTAAAATGCATATTACCAAATCCCTAAGCTTTTATATGTGTGCACCCAGGGCCGAAGTGGCTACGGTCAGTGGGCATTCCCCTTTGCAAAAGGATACGTTTTATAGTGTTGCTACTGACGCCTCCAATCATCACAAAAATGTTTCCGCTGATGGTGAGGTTTTACAGCCCAAATACAAATTTAAAAACGTTTGTACTTGACTTTTATGAAGACGCAAATGAAACTGCATCAGCCATTTATAAGAATTTAGTGACACGGCTGAAAGAGCACAATATTGGCACTAAACACCTTACCAGCTTCTGTGCAGGTAATGTAAATGTAAACTTTGGGTGTTGTAATTCAGTTTTTCAGTTATTGCATCACGATAATGACAGCATTTTATCAGTTGGTTGTGCTGCACACATCTTGCACAACAGTGTAAAGTATGGCCTGGGTAAGAGTAAGTTTGATTTAGAGAATTTCATCTTGAAGCTGCATAACCATTTTTCGTACTATTTAATTATTTAATTCTGACGAAACTGAACCTTATCTGACATTTTACCAAAATGCACTGAAAGTCAGTCCTACAGGATGCAGTATTACGCCTAGAAAATGAAACATTGCTGTGTTTCGAAGGCCACGAAATAATGGTTGAACTGGGTAAAAAATTGAGGCAGCGAATCGAAGACGAATGGGTAGGATTCAGTTGCAGTAACTTATTGTTAAAGTTGCCTGCTGATTAAGTTACTAAAATAAAAAACGAGTGTTGTACGTGGCACAAAAATATTCTACATTACATAGAAACTATGAACTCAAGGATAGCAAATTGGACTTATTTAAACCATTTTCTCTCCAGGACGACTCATTCTCTTACGCGTCAATGGTCAAAATTATTGAAACTGTAAAATTGATTCGTTCTTCGACATGGATCAACTTTACGAAGAAGTGTGTAACGTGAAAGAAGTGAGTGTAGCTACTGAAAATGGTCCTGGAATTCAATTTGAAGACACATATTTCTCTGTTACCGGGATTGATGAAGATGCCTATTTACGATATCTAAATCGAATGCTATTAAAATATGCGAAGCTTCGGAAGGTGTCAGTGAATTGAAATCACGTATTTTGCTACCAATGATAGTCAAACAATTGGCGTTGAAGAATTGGATGACTCTATTGAACCGATTATAGACACAGAAACGTTGGTTGTGGAATCTGGACTTGAAACAATTGACACTGACGAATATAGGATTATTATAAGACAAAGCGTTGTTGTCATAATTTTACAGTTTACAACTTAGAAACAAACCAGAACTAACCTGTTATTGGTGGCAAGAATGTGAAGGCGAGCTACAGGCATCCAACTTCACTTCTTGTCTAGTAGACTACATACAAGAGAAGGTTCCTAAAACTATTCCACTAGTTATTTTTAGTGATGGATGTACAGCCCAGAATCGAAATTCCATCATGGCTAATGCTCTCTTGACTTGGCTGAAAACATAGTTATCACACAAAAATATTTGGAAAAGGGCCATACCCAAATGGGGTGTGACTCAGTACCTTCCGTAATTGAGATAAAACTAAAAAAAAAACTACATAAATCTACCTCATGAGTATGTTAAGCATACTAAAGATGCAAAGAAGAAAATTCCTAAATATGACGCAAAATACCTTTCCTATTAGTTTTTTCAAAGATTTTTCAGTACTGCAACTATACAGTTCGATTCAGCGCGATAAAGCGCAACTCAGGTATTGAGCTATTTGGACAATCAATATTGTATTACAATGTCAAAATAAGATAATTTGTATATGGTAGCGCCATCTATATTTTTTCTAACGGACTACGTCCACGCATCCAAATAATGAAATAGTACTGCGTTTGACTAAAATCAAACGAGCGATACTACCCCTTCCCTCGCTCCCCGCTCCTGTTCTGTTCCGCACGCCTAGCGAGTGAGAGTGACACAGCGCTCGCGCGCCGTGGCTCCAGTGCTAAACCGCTGCCTGGAAGTGAAAGCATCGTCGAGAGGAAGTATTCGTGCTTCTCCCGTGTTGCATCCTCGACCCTACTATAGTAGTATCACAATAGGATACATCCTATAGGATAGCGAACTATTGTGATAATCCGCCCGCGGGTGTGAACGTGACTATTGTGTTGTGTGATCGGGAAGACCGCCGCCGCCAGCCGCCATCTTGTGAAGCCCAACGCTGGAGAGCCAGGTACGCGTGCATTTCCTTGATTGCCTACACATCGCTCGTTCTCTTCTCGGCGATAACCAGCCATCTGCGTTTATTTCCAAACCAGTATATTTTGATAGCTTTTTGACCATCCTGAACAGTTGTCATTTCTGAGATACGCATTATTTAATAAATGAAATATTAATACAAACAAAACACAAAATTTAGAAAAGTTGCATTGGTACTTGCCTGACCTGGAATCGAACCCGCGCCCTCAAGCTTGTGAGGTTGGTTCTTTGCCACTAGGCCACCACGATATTTTTGTGGTTTGGTAGACACGTGTTCGCAGTTATTAGGCCGTGTCCGAGAGATTTTTCCCCGCGCGATTTTTATTCGCGTTGATTAAAATTTATTTCCGAATTTTTCATCGCGCGACAATCTTACGGTGATATGTATATAGAATATTATAAAGCCTTTCAGTGGCTCACGACGTGGAAAATGAAAAACGCGCTACAACAAATGGAACAAAGAAAACATAAAAATCGATCCTTGTGGGGTTTTTATTGATAGCAATTATACATTTATTGGGGCAACACCTGACGGCGTAGTGGGAGATGATATAATTGTGGAAATTAAATGCCCAAAAACAGCTTTCAAAATGGGAATAGATGCTGCAATTATGAAAAATAAAATCCAAATCTATAAATATGAAAAAAGGATGAAAGAGTACTTAACAAAAAAAGTAATTGGTATTAACAAGTTCAGGGTCAACTGCGAGTAACAGGAAAAACGAAATGTATTTTTGGAATATGGTCAGGTGAAAATTGTCCAGTGCTCGTTGAACACATTCTAAGAGATGACGAATTTTGGAGGATAAATATGGAGAAAAAAAAACTGATTTTTATCTAAATTGTATACTGCCAGATATTGTAGACTCGAGGCAAATTCGCGGTATGCCTATACAAGACATTATAAGCCTAGCGAATCTAAATACCAGATTTCTATCCCAGTCATTCAGATAGGTCCATGCATACAAGGCAACTACAATTTGATGAGTTTTAGCCTATGGGTCTCTCTTCCAACTGACGACCGTGATACGTGTGCCATACGTTGTTGCACACAAATTTTAACTTATTAATTTATTAAATTCCCCCCTACCCCCACCCCATCAAACTTTCTCGTCTAAAGAGAAACATCACATCCCAAGTTCAAACAATAAAATTAGCTCCAACGTGCTCCAACGTGCAGCTCCAAAGAAGCGAGTATTGATGCCCCACCCAGGACAACAACAGCAGCAGCGCTGTACTTTGGCAAGGTGGAACAGAACAAATGTAATCTAAAAGTTATAACTAGCCATCTAGCTTCGAGGGAAGCCAGTACCGTCAGCTGGGTTAAGTGACGGAATTAATACGCTAATCACGACTCAGGCTAAATTATGGAAACACAACATTCACATGGTTGACATTATATTAATAAAAACGACAACGGCGCAAGCCTGCTATACTAGGATCTTACCGGCATGGAAGCTAGTGTGATTAGTGAAAGGAAGATATCACTTCTTACGATGCGTTCAAGAAATTAATTAATTCACATTTTAGTCCCTCGCACAATAAATTGTTTAGCAAAGAAATTATAATTTCTTTTGAAAAGTATTCATTTTGCCCGCTATGGGTGGGCAAAACGGATAATGAGCCAAATAAAAAAAAACATAATTTAGTTACCAAAGATTGTAACCAGAATAGTTAATTACAAGTATGATTATAATAAATATTTTTTAACACCGTAGAGCGCTGTATTGGAGTATTGAAAGCTCGATTCAGGTTTGTTAATGCAAAAATATAAATAATAGACGTACATAGACAGTAAATGATGATGCAAGATGAAAAAAGATGTTATTTAAAAGGAAAATTGGGTGCAAATTGGTAGGCTCGCGGCATGGATGGTTGGGCAACCATCCACGCCGCGCACAACACGCTGTGCACAACATTGCAAACAAAAGAAAGCTACCTGTATCACCTCTCTCACCTGCGGAAGAAGTTGTACAGAGGAGACATCCAATACCAGTAAATCTGGACACTATTTAGTAAAAGTAGGCAATAACTTGAACAACTTTTGAAAGCGATATTCGTAACTTAAACAACATTTTCCGGGTTCTCCGGCTCCAAAAGGACGTTTCACTAGTGGTCAAGGTAAACGTAAACCAAAAACTCGACAGAGCTTATTGGTGTTGACCTCGTAATATGTTGGATATAAAATCCAAAAATGCGCCTAAAGCTTCTCCAGCAAAGAAAAAACGTTTAGTCAGCAAAAAATTTTTTGAAGACAGTAGTGTGAACGAGAAGAAGGAAGTGAAGGAGAAGATTTTCCCAATGTCTCCCAAGACGATGAAGATGACTGTATATATTGCAACGACCTTTATTCAAGATCGTACAAATAAAGTTCACATGTAGCAAACACGGCGATGAGAATGCCAGTGATAAGCAGGTACCCCCATCAAGCTTTCTCGTCTAAAGAGAAACATCACATCCCACGTTCAAACAATAAAATTAGCTCCAACGTGCTCCAACGTGCAGCTCCAAAGAAGCGAGTATTGATGCCCCACCCAGGACAACAACAGCAACAGCGCTGTACTCTGGCAAGGTGGAACAGAACAAATGTAATCTAGAAGTTATAACTAGCCATCTAGCTTCGAGGGAAGCCAGTACCGTCAGCTGGGTTAACTGACGGAATTAATACGCTAATCACGACTCAGGCTTAAATTATGGAAACACAACATTCACATGGTTGACATTATATTAATGAAAAACGACAACGGCGCAAGCCTGCTATACTAGGATCTTACCGGCATGGCAGCTAGTGTGATTAGTGAAAGGAAGATATCACTACTTACGATGCGTTCAAGAAATTAATTAATTCACATTTTTGTCCCTCGCACAATAAATTGTTTAGCAAAGAAATAAAAATTTCTGCACATAAAACCTAACGAACGATACTTGCAATTTTGTCATAGAATTCAATCAGCTAGGAGTGGCCTATTTAACAAAGTAAACAAACTCGAAAACGCGAGCATACGAGAATTTAAATTTTATGATTTTTGTATAGTAGTTATTTGATTTCCAGTTTTGTTTTGTTTTTGTATTAGATTTAAGTTAAATTTTATTATTTTTGTATGTATAGCTATTGTGGACACCACTATCGAATTGGTTGTAAACTGTAATGATAGTGTGTATGTTTTTAAATAAATAAATAAATTAAGAATTCACAACGAACTCGCTCTAAATGTTTTTCGAAGATCTTTAACTAATCACTTAAAAACCCTCTTGCACCTCCATAGTGCTTAGTCACTTGAGAAAGCATAAGAGATAGTCTTAGGGGAAGAAAACGACGAGGGCAGTTAGACGACGAAATCTTGCGCAATACACAGCGATCGCGTGGAAATACACTTCTGGACACATCTATTGGCCCACCGTGTATTTTCAGTTTCGTTTGGTCCTAGCTAAAATTTTATATTAGGTCGAGCAAAAAATTTTTATGCACTTTTGAACCTGGCACATTCACAATATGATTCAATAGCTTTTTTTTGACTTTTGAACACAGAATTTAAAGAAACAAGACAATTTGGAGCCGGTTTGTTGATATCAAACAATCGAACACTAGGAAAACTTGGTTTTATTGGTTTGCTTGGATTTAATTCTTGAAAAAGTGATTGATATCTTTGGTTTTGCAACGAACATTACTTATTCTTAACATTAAGGTGAGGTTCTGGGAGCTAGAAGGAGCCCATCGAACAGCGCGCCTTCCTTTCGCACGCAGTCATTTAAATTGGACACAGCAAGATTGGAGCCGTGTACTCTTTTCTGATGAGTCTAAAATTGTGTTACATGGCAATGATTTAAGGAAGAAGGTCTACCGACGCGCCGATGTGCCCAGAAGTAAGCGTTTCATTTGCGAATGATGCCAATAATTCCGTCGCTTTTATTTATATGTCATTTTATCAATTATAATAATTATGATAACGGTTCTAGTGAATTAGGGTGTAAGCGCCATTTCTGTACCTATATACCGAATCATATTTCATGTTGCGATGACGCTCGTAATGAGCAAGGATGTAAACGCCAATTTTATTACTCTCCGCATTATGTTAATGTGTGTGATGACGCCCGCGATGTAGAGGGGCGACGTCGACAGCTTCCAGCTGCTTCCCTGCTGAGCAACAGAACGACACAGGTGAGTACCCTCCTATCTCGGACAACACCATAGAGAAGTGTGAGTCTGCATGGTGTTCTTCTGCTGCATTGGTTCTTAAGACAAACGGCCGCATGAGAGCCCTTAAGTCTAACTTGTCTGCGGTTCGTGAACGAGTTGAGGGTCAGCAAGATCATTCCGAGAGGGTCGCCGATCAATCACAGCGGCCTAGTCCAGATTATAAGGTAGGTGATAAAGTGTTAGTCCGGACACATGCGCTGAGTCAAGGAAGTGAAGGTCTGCAGCAAAATTCTTCCCTAAACGTGACGGACCCTACGTAATTGCCAAAAGAGTGTCCCCGACTACCCTCATTATCTTACCAATAGAGAATCCTGCCAAAGGCTTCGGTATGTATCATACTCAGGATTTATCGCCGTTTGTGGACACTGATATAGGTATTGCCTTACCACCAAATCGTGTTCGACCCGCGAAAAGAGTAAATAAAAGAAAAATAAAAATGGAGAGAGGAGACATTGTGCTTGCACGTATAGCATTTTTAGAGGCTGCGAAATAGATCCAAATTTGGGAGAATGTTGTAGTCCTCGACGAGACTTGGCTGAACGCTAACCACACTGTCGGTAAAATGTGGGCAGACAACACCGCTCATTCCTCCACAAAAGTACCAGAAGGAAAAGGCGAGAGGGTAATTATATGTCACGCTGGGAATGCAAAAGGGTTTATACCTAATGCCCTTCTAGCATTTAAATCCAAAAAAACGGGCGACTACCATGAAGAAATGAACGCCGATAAATTTGAAGAATGGTTTGAAAATAATTTATTAAATAATCTAACAGAACCGAGCATGATAATAATGGATAATGCTAAATACCATTCCCGGCAACTTAATAAACCGCCTACCTCGCAAAATAATAAAGGTACTCTTGTGAAATGGTTGAAAAAAAAATAACGTGGATGCCGATATGTCGATGTTGAAGGAGAAATTGGTGCAATTGGTAAAATTACACAAGTCACCGACGCCCACCTACAAGCTTGATGAGATGGCAAAGGAACGTGGGCATCGAGTCCTAAGATTACCGCCATATCATTGTCAGTACAACGCGAAAGAATTGATTTGGGCTCAAATGAAAGGTATGTACTTCTTTCTAACGTTAAATATAGTGCGATTATAATGAATTTAAGCGATGGCACAGAAAGAGACCGCAAAAATCACTGTTCCATTTGTGGTCTCACGTTAATTACCATTGAGGTCTCATTGTAATAACAATTTTGACATAAAAACATAAAAGTGTATTTTTTGGGATACATCTATTTTTTGTAACCTTCGAACTCGATCGTCTCGAGTACCGTAATTAGAGACACAATAGAAAGGCATTAGGTGTGCGATCGCCGCCGGCGTTAACTTGGGGATTTAGTAATATGGGTGTTTAACCAGTTTACATAGGCTAATGAAGACACATTAATTTGTGTAAAATCCACTTATACATCAGATGTTTTTATTATTTGCAGGATATGTAGCCAAAAACAATATGTCTCCACCATTCACGGCAAACAAAATGCTTAAATTACTGGAGGAGGCATCCCAACATGTAACGGCAGAAAATTGGAAAAAAGTAATAGAAAAAACTCAAAAAATTATAACAGACGACTGGAATAAATATATCCGGGTGTATCGAATTAGGGACCAATAATTTATTATTGCCGTTGGAGATTCCGATTCCGATATGGATACAAATTCAGACCAAGAGTCAATCAATTAGGGATTCCCCAAAAATTTAATAGCGAATGACCAACGCTAGTCAGGAGATTCCCTCAATATAGCACTCGTCACCTGTATTGTGGTGTGGATTGGACCATTTATTTTGTTTCCGACCGCATTCTTTTCAATATTCGTTACGTCAACGTGTGAAAGTCTAGTGCAGTGTTTGTTAATTATTAGATAATTTAAACAACATTTTGTGTATAAAAACCGTAAGAAACTTATTGATTTCTGACACTTACGCGAATATTAGACATTTAAATAAAACTACTTTTACGGATTTTATCGCGGTTATATTAATATTATTTAATCCCGACGGTACCTAGGATGATTCGCGAGGCTATTGAAATTAAAAAACATCCAAATTTCAATAGAAAAGATGGCTGGTGCATACCACCTGCTTGGAATCCCATCATAGAAACTATTAAATCAAAATCCAAGCCTACAACTGCTCGACCTAAGGATACAGTGAGCTCGTTTTGCGTGAATCGGATTGTCAATAATAATCAACAAAATGTAGGGTAGCTGTTTGTAACTAATATATCAAGACGACCAACACCTTAGTCTACCCGCGACCATGGATGCTATAAAGGATCCGAAACGTCGGGATTAAATAATATTAATATAACCGCGATAAAATCCGTAAAAGTAGTTTTATTTAAACCGTAAGAAATTTAAAAGCGGTTAATTTTACTGTCTCTAATTGGGTGACACTGGACTTTTTGAAATTTATTGTGGAATGGGATTTTACAGAATCTCTTCCTAATCAAACTAAATTAGTTTATAACAGTCATTTCATTCCGCCTGTGTTTATTTTTGGAAGGAAGAGGATGAAAGCAGAGTTGTTAGATACTGCACCGGCTGGATCTGTTGGCATGATCTCGGATTCTAGTTTTATAAACTCAGATCTTGATTGGCTGACTCACTTTAAAGACCACGCAAAACCGACTAAAGAACAGCCAGTTTTACTTATTTTAGACAATCATGTGTCACATTGTACAATAAAAGCTGTGGAATTTTACCGTGAAAACAACATAATTGCGTTGACATTACCGCCACACAGCAGCCTCTTGATAAAGGTTTCCATGGAGTTTTGAAGAAGTTTTATTCCAGCGAATGTGATAAATGGCTACGCAATCACCCAGGTAGAGCTATAACAGACTATCAGATGGCATCCATTTTTACACCAGCTTTTCATCAAGCTGCAGCAACGGGCCGTGGAGTAGAACTCTTCAAATGCACTGGTATTGTGCCGTGGAATCCCGACATTTTCACAGATGCTGATTTCCTGGCTAGCGATGTTACTGAACGAGAAGATCCAGAAGAAAAGTGTGAGCCTACACCAGCAATCATTTTACCAGTACAAACAGTAAACGTGCATGGTGAGACTGTTGAAATTGATCCACCAGAGCCCGGGCCTTCTAACTCTCAACCAGTCAATTTACTTCCTCCGAAAACGATTACAGCACCTACACCTGTATTTAAGAAGCCATCAGCAGTTTTAGAAGCGAGATCTTGTCTTCAAATAATTCAGCACCGTTGGCCGATCTGATTCCGTTGCCAAAATCGACGCAAAAAATGAGTTTTAATCGGGAACACAAAAAATCAGAAGTGATTAGCAGTTCACCATTACAAAAGACAACTAGAGGATGAAAATGAGCAGAAAAATAAGACTAAATCTGAACCAAGGCCGAAAAAGGTGAAGAATGTAACTAAACCAAAAACTAATAATAATAGGAAGATTTGGAGATGTGGTGGATGCAACGAAGTGTATTAGGAACCAATTGTAGAAGACTGTATTGCGTGCAATACATGTAAAGAGTGGTGGCATGAAAAGTGTTCTGATTACAATGGCTCCGGCGCTTTTATTTGTGATGTGTGCGTATTATATAGTCGCGCAATCTTATCGATCCCAATGCGCAATTTTACACCCTAGGGTGTACAAAATTGCGCAATTTCCGTTTCTAGATTTTTGATGAATTATTTAGAAGATTATAAGTTTTTGTTCCTATTATCATAATAATTTGTTGCAATATTAGTTTAACTTAAATAAATAATTGATTGGTCTCAGACAGTATAAAGATTTTTTATTTTATGGCCTGTTGATTGAAAACTGCGCAATCTTACACCACCCACCCTACCCTAAATAAAAAAAGTGTAAATGCTGTATCTGAAGAACTATGGTTGTAAACGTACGAGACCACATTGGGGCAGAGTAGGAGACTTACCGACGCTGTTAATTATGCAGCACGAAGGTCAAAGATAAGAGTAGCAAAATAAAATGCATTAAGTGTAATGCCTTCTTTGGATGACGCCTTCTTTTGAACAATTTCACAGAAAATAATGTGTTGTTGTAAATGTTTCACAAATTGAGCTTGCATGTGTATTTACAGGCTTCGACATTTATCTAATTCATAACTGTCAATTTGCTTTACCTTTAGACATGACACCCACATAATATTTCCTCAAACATAACTCAATAAGTAATAAGTAGATCACTTACAAGATTAAAAACTTTCTTAATATAATTATCATTATTCTAACCTAGACGTATAGCTAAAGCATTGAAATGTTATTTCAAAAATGGATGTAGTTATAGAAAGTTTATCAAACGTTTATGATAATATTCTGATCGACAAAGACGTACAAGCTTGGTTGAAGCCTTGGAATTTGATTGACAGTTTATTTATCTGTTCAAAGTACAAGATACGGGACAATGTGATCTCTCCGAATAGTTTCTTCTACAATATTATATCAGTAATAAGTGGCCTTATACTAGCGTTAATCTACTTCTTCTGCAATTTGAAAGAATCCTTTTACGTTACCTGGGAAGGTTTAGTTTATGCTAAATATGTAAATTACAGTATTATGGTCGCAGCATATTTCATCGGAGTGATTTTAATATACTTCGTCAATATTAAGCAAAGAAATAGCAACGTAATTTTCGCCTTAAGAATTCAGCGTCTCTGTGAGATTTTCAAAATCCATGGCAAGAGTTTAAAGAATTCAATTCATATCAATTGGATTTACGTTATTGCTTTGAATTCCTATCATATATTTTGGGTCTCTTTCTTCCACTACGCCTTTTCTTCTTATGGTTTTCCTATTGAAGAGCTAGTAATTAACTATTTCAATATTCAATTTGATATTTGTGCATTACACGCCTCAAGAGTTATGAGACTTACATGGCAAACGCTTACAACTTGGGTAGAAGGAGAGGTAAACGTAGAAATAACCGAAGAAGAAGATAATGAGTTATATTGGAATAAAATAATTTCTGTTTATAAGACAATACTTGAAACATACGACATTGCTAAAAAGTCTTTTCAGTTGTTGGTAAGCAAATACTTTTAATTGTCTATGATATTAATTGACATTGTTTCTGATCGCAGAAAATTGAGATCAATTAATGATCAAATGAATATCATTTTGTTTTTTCTTTCTTTTAGATCTTAAATTATGTTTTTCATATGTTTGTAAACGCTCTATTGTCCATTGGATTGCGCATTGACATAGGCAAAGCCACCGGGGGCACTGGCATGGTAAGTTGATAACCGGTTTTCCATTTTCTTCTAAAACATTACTTTATACGGAATCGATATAATATAGTCACCACTAGAAACCCACTAGACCACTAGAAACAAGGACTCGGCCAAAACTAAAATGTAGATTTTCTGGTCCTGACTGGACCGCTCAACGGTTATGTAAAAATTGTTTTTTTTTTTTTTTTTAGTTTGCACTAACAGCATTTATATCTCTATTATGGCTGGTGAAGAATATGCTGATACTAACAAGTTTGAGTATAGAGAGTGAGAGGTTTTACACTGAATTAAAAGGAGTTAGACACATCTGCATACAAATAATAGGATCTAACACATGCTCAGGTAAATTAATACTCTCTTTTATCTGTATGTGCAATTTATGTAGAAGTGATTTTAAATGGTTCATCCACGTTCAGGTTACCATTAAATTTTTGGACTCGTTTTTGGTACAAATCAATAATAAATTGACTTTAGTCTGAGAGTGGAGACACGAGACGTCCCGCTTAGTTACTTGTAAATAGGGGGAAGGGGGAGGGAGGGGGATAAAAAACCATTCTTATTTCGATAAGCAACAACAATACGCATATGTTATAAGACAATTTCATTTACGACAGTTTTCTTGTTTACAGTTCTATTAACTATCTAAAAATCTTAATAAATCTTTTTTTTATTACAGACGTAAAAAAACATATCTGCAAGAATATTGTACGAATAGAGAAGACCAGCTTTAGAAAGTTCGACGCGTGTGGTTTGTTTATCATAGACGGAGCGCTGCCAATACAGTTGTGTGGTCTTATCACAACCTACCTGATTGTGATATTACAGTTCGAATTTCTTTAGTTTTAGATAGATCGAAAACAACATACTAAATAAAGGGTATATACTGGCTTTATGCAAACGTTACTTATAAGGTTTTCAATGCCTAATAGGGGCACATCGTATCATATTACACATTAAAATATTTGTAAAAAAATTGCGAACATTAAAAGATAGATACATCCTTAGGAATACAGAAACATGAGCAGATGTTTCTGTACAGACTCAAATATTGGACAAAACTGTGAACATCCAGATATGACCAGTGATCAGTTCGAACAAGACAAATAATTTTCTTACATCTTTTAAAACAACATACCCTAAACCGACAAGAAATTGAAAGAATGATTCGAGACATTTTTAATAGAAAACACAATTTTGCAGGCTAAAAGTGTCCAATATCTAGAATTTTAATAATTTTAGCAAAATTTGAAAAAGACTGCCGGACCACAACTCTGCTCCTCTTGTGAATTCACTCAAAGAATTTAAAACCCTTAACTTTTAAAGATAGTAGTATTTTTTACTATAAACAAGAACCTAACGGCAAAGCTGACTTAATACTAATCATAAAATAAATAAATAAATGATACATTTTTTTACAGAACGAACGACTATGTCACCACACCAACAAAATATATTCCGAGTGTAGAAACATTTTACCAATTTTCTTTTTTTGACAAATTCACCTAAATTCATATCGACCATATCATTTCGAGAATACGACCATAACAAACGATGCGACGGACGACAGAAAACGATAAAACTCTCTCTTCCTCCTCCGAGCCTTTTTCCCAAACTATGTTGGGGTCGGCTTCCAGTCTAACCGGATATAGCTGAGTACCAGTGCATTACAAGAAGCGACTGCCCTATCTGACCACCTCAACCCAGTTACCCGGGCAACCCAATACCCCTTGGTTAGACTGGTGTCAGACTTACTGGCTTCTGACTACCCGTAACGACTGTACAAGGACGAAGGAGACAACTATAAAACTGATTTAAAAATGTATATGTTACGAGATTTTGATGAGTCAAATTTCAAAGTTACAACTGATATTTTACACTATATAAATTTTCAGTTTTGACTAAATTAATATGAAGAATGATTAATATTTTTTTTTAAACAGAGATATGAGGTTATCGACAAACTAAAGGTTTATTTGGACATACTTTTTGATCAATATTGTTAAAAATACACAAATATAAAACGACTGAGGATTTTGAGAGAGGACTTAACCTAGCAAATAGAAAGGACAGATTTAGACATCTTGACAAAATTAACAAACATATCAAAGAACGAAAAACCTGATTCATAAAGAACACACGAACAACTATTTGTTTATATTCATAATCGATTTCTAAAAAAGGGGGAGGTTCTCAAGTCGGATGTTTGTATTATTTTATATTAAGATTATCAATTCACCATAATTGCATTACTGACGAAAAAAACACTGTTCTTCCAAAATGTACATTGACACTTTCCAAAAAATTTTACAAGTACATCGTTTAGAAAGTAAAAATGTGTATTTTCAAAATTAAATGAGTAATATGTTCATATAATATATAAGTACACTTTGAATGCTTGTTGCCGACCAGCAGTCGTGGCATGTTCGGCAGCTAGCTTTCAAAATGTACCTTAAAATTTACCCAGTTAGTCATGTCGCAGGTTATATTATTTGAATAAATAAAACAATTCTCAATGTAATAAAGATATATACAAATAGCTTACATTAATTGGTTACCCCAAACATTTACAAAATGTATCAAATGAGGCGGTAACTAATTAACATAGCCTAGACATTAAACACCAAGTTATAAACTGGCTTTAGTATCAAATACAATAACAATCATCATTTGAATTTACAAAATTGTTTACATTACATAATAATCTTACTAGTTTCATATGTTTGGACTGGATGTGGTAATCTGTAACTTGATTTTAATGTTTGGAAATTGTAAAACCCAGCACAATTTAATTATAAAAATACTCAAAACATAACCAGTCGTGTAGGTATTTGCCGCTTGGTCAAATCGGCTATGGTTCAGCGGTTATCGTTACCGATATGACCGATCCATCCCTTGTTTTTCGATTATACATTATGATGAATATATGATATTTTGATATAATTTATATGAAGCTAATGTTAACTATCAATCTGTAGAGTGCATCTACACGGTGCAAGTAGCTCACGCATGTAGAGGCACATGCGCAGCTTACATGCATTGTAAAAACGTGCGACTCGCGCATTTAACCAAAGCGAAATACCCACCCGCGTGCTCTTGTCATTTGTCACTTTAGTAATTTGCTTCAGCTATATGCATCGTGTAGACGCACCCTTAATCGAAAAACAGCATGGATCCGAAGTACAACGATAGCCGCCGAACTATCGCTACAGAAAAACGCGCTGCTTTTTTCTCAGGCACACAGACATCATCATCTGGCTAACCTTTTTGCATCTTTGTGGGGTCGGCTTCCAATCTAACCGGATACAGCCAGATTAGAAGGAGCGACTGCCTATCTGACCTTCTAAACTCAGTCACACGGGCAATCTCTTGGTGAGATGGGTTGTCAGACTTTCTAGCTTAAGATTATCCGTAACGACTGCCAAAGATGTTCAAATGACAGCCGGGACACACCAGTTTATCGTGCCATCCAAAACACAGAACTCGTCATCAACGGACCCGCCGCGCCAAGCGTTGCTTAACCTTATGATCGATCGATCCACGGGGCTCCGACATAGCCACAAGCTCTTCAATAACGATGTTATAACATTTACCATATTAAATGGACAAATTCATAATATCTACTTATATGAGTGGTACACTTTAACCGATTTCGATGGGCCTAGCCGGAACGACTCTTATAATAGCTTCTGCCAGCGGTTTCACCCGCATCCCGTGGGAACTTCTTCCCGTACTGGGATAAAAAGCCTATAGCCTTCCTCGATAAATGGGCTATCTAACACTGAAAGAAATGTTGAAATCGGACCAGTAGTTCCTGAGATTAGCGCGTTCAAACAAACAAACAAACTCTTCAGCTTTATAATATTAAGTATAGATTTGATGAAAAACAATATCAAGATTTTACTTCCGGTTATCTATGAATACATGCAATCAAAAATCAACTTTTCTGTAAGTCTGTTCGGACTAGGCTTGCAAATAAAACATGGGTTCAATATTATTGACACTACATGCTATTAAATACGAAAGTTTGTGAAGCTGTATGTATGTTTGTTACTCTTTCACGCAAAACTACTGGATGGATTTTGATGAAACTTTTTGATAATGCAGCTTATATATCTGAGTAACATATAAACATATTTTTTATTAGAGTGAGGAAAGCAGATCCCTCGGACCGCGGACGCGTAATATTATAAAACTAAGTCCTGCTGCGTCAGTCTGTCCGCTAACAACTCATAGACAAATAAACGGATTTTCATGCAGTTTATACCATTACTCAAAAGATTCATTAAGTTTTTACAATTTATACCCTTGCGAAGGGGTTGCTAGTTTATTAATATACAACAGGCATGGCGAATGAAAAAGTAATTAGTCCGTCTTTTAGATAACCCTAAAATAAAGAACACGTATTTATTCTTTTCTCTCACAAACAAATAGCAACGAAGATACAACACGATTGAATTTTGTGTTACGTCACTTTCAAGTACAAATTTTACATAGACGTGACGTCACGAGCCCCCACTCACAATCTTTGTTGCGTTATATCTTAGTAAACATTAACAACCTTACTACAAAAACTTAAACATCTGTTTTACACTTGTCTAAAAAAATTGTCGCTGCATAACAGATATTATTTCAACGTCATAATCGGTCATTTTTTTTGACAAGTGTTCAACAGACGTTTAAAAGTTTTTGTGGTACGACGGTTAATATTTTGTTAAAATAAAGATACGTGTCCAAGATTTTTTGCCAATCTAAAATGAGGACTAATTAGAATCACGATGTTTTAACCGCCTATTTTTTTTTTTAAATAGCACTATTCTATGATTGTCCAGTGTCATTTAGCACGTGACACTTGCGCACACTAACGCCAATATCATTGCTTCCCTCGCTTGCCGGGCGGTTTCTGTAGCTGGAAGCCGACAGACGTGTCCGCTTGGGAGATACCGAAGCTAGTATTCAACGAAGAGTTCAGAGCAGGCGTCGATTGCGGCTGCCATGAAGGACCTGGGAATGGAAAGTGTTTTAATAATTGGAAAGCTACTGTACAAAATCTTTGGAACCAAATCCAGCGTATTAAAGACCAAATATTGTCGAAGGAGATTACTTGGAGAAACCAATGTCATCTTTTTTACAAAAAACTAAACAGACTTCAACAATATGTTTTTTTTATTTAAGTCGGTAAAATGTATGTATAATGTCACGTTAATATTATAAACGTGAAAGTTGGAATTAACCTTTTACTTCTCATCTTTTCTGCAACTGGCGCTACTTTCAGACTTCCTCTAATGTAATCATTCCTCACTTTACCCATTCTTGTCACACCAAAATCAATCAAAATCAAAAGTCATTTATTCAAAGTAGGTCAAGTATTCAAAATCAGGACTTTTTGAACGTCGAATTTATAAAAGACAGCCCCCAAAACTCCCGCCCTTCACCACTTCCTATGTGTTTTTGCTGGGAAGAAAAAGTCCAGCAGACATCCAACATTCACGTACTGCAGGCCACTAGTTAATATAATAATATTGTCTTACCACTGGCGTCTACCGACGGGAACGGGGACATGGCACTGCCAACATAAGTAAAGGGAGTTGGTCCCGCCAACTGCTGCAGGTTACCTGTTAACAAAGATGTTATATTAAGCTGCGTTTTGTATGCTAGCTACCCACTGCGACTGCAGGCACTCGGTCGATATCTGAATTCTGAGCGCTACTGCACATGATAGACTAGATTTCAAAACGTACATTTAACTGTCTTCTTTTGACCAAAAGGCTACCTAACACTCTGGACCAAGGATGAACCATTGCCATCCAGCGTGGCAATGCTGGCAGCTTTTTGAGAACGCTACCAGTCGACAATGAGTAGGAATTATCTGACCCTTTATAGTCTTAATGTTTTTTTTTTCATAAACTGTTGTAATAACTCTGTACAGATTTTTGCTGTAAATAAATATTTCTCAATATATTTATTTATTTAACAGTTTCACAAAGAACACAGACAAGAAGAAAAATATAAAATGTACAAAGGCACAGCTTATTTCATAAGAAATCTCTATATATTGTTTTATAATATTAACATCAGCAACATCTATTTTACTGTTCTGCTGAGGTCTCTCAAAGCCCTCGCTGGTGGTTGAATTTCAGACTTTTCAACTTCATTGAGGATGTTCTAGTATATAGTTATTTGACATTAACTGTATATCTGTAATTACCTAATGCAGCTCGAGGATCTGAGAGTACAGCACTTCCTTGGCTGATGTCAGTAAAGGCACCAGATTTCAACTTTTTCCTGTTGGTCTCGGCATCCCGAAGGATTTGGTCCAGGCTTGTGCTAGCTGTAAGTAGAAAATAATTATTAAATATAACATATGGTATTTTTAGGGTTATTCTGTCGTCAGGTAAGTTTTACCTAAGATGGATATTTTTTACATTCTATGCGAAACTATCCTGTTTATTCCAACTCTAATGATCTATACTGCATTTGAGCAGGGCACCGAATCTACTGAATTCATCCTCCGAGTCTTTTTCCGAACTATGTTGGGGTCGGCTAATCTAGTGAACCGATTTGAAACATTCTTTCACTGTTGGTAAGCTACACTGCCCCCGAGTAACAGAATGTATATTAGTCGGATACGGGAAGTACATAGTTCCCCCAGAATATGTCTGAAACCGCAGGATAGGGCTAGTTAAAATATAAAAATATTAACTATAAGTTTTCAGGAGAACAGTGATGCGGAGGAATACTTGGACGCCTAATTAATATTCTTTTGTACCTATACATTTTTAGTTTTAGTTTTGTGTATAGTATTTTAACTTAAAAAACAAGTAATTTAAGTTTGTATACATTATAGTGTGTGAAGTCGTGGTGGCCTAGTGGGTAAAGGACCAACCTCTCAAGTATGAGGGCGCGGGTTCGATTCCAGGTCAGGCAAGTACCAATGCAACTTTTCTAAGTTTGTATGTACTTTCTAAGTATATCTTAGACACCATTGGCTGTGTTTCGGATGGCACGTTAAACTGTAGGTCCCAGCTGTCATTGAACATCCTTGGCAGTCGTTACGGGTATTCAGAAGCGAGTAAGTCTGACACCAGTCTAACCAAGGAGTATCGGGTTGCCCGGGTAACTGGGTTGAGGAGGTCAGATATGCAGTCGCTTCTTGTAAAGCACTGGTACTCAGCTGAATCCGGTTAGGCTGGAAGCCGACCCCAACATGAATGGGAAAAAAGGCTCGGAGGATGATGACATTATAGTGTGTAAATATTTGTTTGACATTAAAATTTCAATAAATGTACTCACGAGATGGTGCATCGAAGACGTTGGTTGGATCCTTGAGTATGTACTTCCGTAAATTGAGATATTGTTCCTTCTGTGCTTCAACTTGCGTGTGGACGGCTTGTAGGCGGCCCGCCAACGCCACTAGCGACTCATGCATACGTCTGATACCCATTGTCAACTCTGTGGAAAACAATAGGATAGTTAAGTCCCGTATCCATGGTATTGTGCTTAGCAACAAAGGAATCAACGTGTTGCGGAGGTGTTGTCAACATGTTGCTGGCAAAATTGTGTTGCAAACAGCATGTTGACAAGCTCTCGCTCGATGAGCGTCACGAAACGAACGTTTACCATTGAATACCATACATTGGGGCTTTAGACCCACAGTCAAACTTTAAACAGTTTTGTAAGGCAAATACATAACTGTGTATGAATTATTATTATGTTATAAATTAATAACAAATAAAAAAATGAAATATATAAAAAATACCGGCCAAGTAGATGTTACGTAATATATTCAATATTCTGCAAACATTTCAAGTGTCTATATTATAATAATAAGTTACTCATGAGTATAATAAGTTTAGTTCGTGATGTATTGAATTGTTGTTTTTCTAACTATAAATACTTTTATTATTTACATTATAGATAAATAGAAATTGAAGTGTAAAATACCCCACAGTGAAATCATTGCAACGGTTTCATGGGGGCTTAGTATAATAGACTTAAGCACCTTTCTTATAAAAAATAAATAAACATACCTTGTTCACTAAGCAGTTTAGGCGACGATTGCATCTGTTTGTCGGCGACGTCCATCTGTCGTCGGAACGTGATCAGCTGTTGTTCCAACTCAGCTATTAACTCCTTCACGTAGGCTGGCGGAGCGGTGCCTTCTAACTCCGAACCTTTAGAAAACAACAAATATTTCAACATTTCTAGAGGTTCTGTTATGAAACCAAGGAATAAGCAATAATTTAAGTGCTGGCGGAGTGCTTTATCAAAGTTCCTACAATTTGATTGTGATCCGGTAAAAATAAACCAATAGATTTAAAGTTCTTACAATTCAAATGCAACCCGCATTTGAATTGTAAGAACTTTCGGAGTCAAACATCAAAAAAAGTTTTGAGGTATATTATTACCGCGATCTCAAAGATGATGCCTCATATCGAATGGTAACTTAGTAGTAATGTGAGGTAAGTGTACTAATAATATTATTTTCGGTCTCTTTCAATCCATTTTAGATCCCTGAGCGCGGCGGCGGCGCGAGTGTGCACGGCCGCGGCTCATGTTCAGTCCCTGAGCATAGTTACCGGGTGTGGTGTAGTCCCTGGTGGCGGTCTCGGCGGCGGCGAGCGCGGCGGCGGCGGCGGCGCGAGTGTGCACGGCCGCGGCTCATGTTCAGTCCCTGAGCATAGTTACCGGGTGTGGTGTAGTCCCTGGTGGCGGTCTCGGCGGCGGCGAGCGCGGCGGCGGCGGCGGCGCGAGTGCACGGCCGCGGCTCATGTTCAGTCCCTGAGCATAGTTACCGGGTGTGGTGTAGTCCCTGGTGGCGGTCTCGGCGGCGGCGAGCGCGGCGGCGGCGGCGGCGCGAGTGTGCACGGCCGCGGCTCATGTTCAGTCCCTGAGCATAGTTACCGGGTGTGGTGTAGTCCCTGGTGGCGGTCTCGGCGGCGGCGAGCGCGGCGGCGGCGGCGGCGCGAGTGTGCACGGCCGCGGCTCATGTTCAGTCCCTGAGCATAGTTACCGGGTGTGGTGTAGTCCCTGGTGGCGGTCTCGGCGGCGGCGAGCGCGGCGGCGGCGGCGGCGCGAGTGTGCACGGCCGCGGCTCATGTTCAGTCCCTGAGCATAGTTACCGGGTGTGGTGTAGTCCCTGGTGGCGGTCTCGGCGGCGGCGAGCGCGCGGCGGCGGCGGCGCGAGTGCACGGCCGCGGCTCATGTTCAGTCCCTGAGCATAGTTACCGGGTGTGGTGTAGTCCCTGGTGGCGGTCTCGGCGGCGGCGAGCGCGGCGGCGGCGGCGGCGCGAGTGTGCACGGCCGCGGCTCATGTTCAGTCCCTGAGCATAGTTACCGGGTGTGGTGTAGTCCCTGGTGGCGGTCTCGGCGGCGGCGAGCGCGGCGGCGGCGGCGGCGCGAGTGTGCACGGCCGCGGCTCATGTTCAGTCCCTGAGCATAGTTACCGGGTGTGGTGTAGTCCCTGGTGGCGGTCTCGGCGGCGGCGAGCGCGGCGGCGGCGGCGGCGCGAGTGTGCACGGCCGCGGCTCATGTTCAGTCCCTGAGCATAGTTACCGGGTGTGGTGTAGTCCCTGGTGGCGGTCTCGGCGGCGGCGAGCGCGGCGGCGGCGGCGGCGCGGAGGCGGCGGGAGTGCGCGCGGCCGCGGCTCAGCTCGCCGCTCAGCGACAGCACCTCGCGTAATGTCGACTCTGCCTCGCGGGATACCTGAGCCGACAATCTTCATTACTGTCAAATCACACCAAAAGAGTCGCGAAGGGCAACTCGAACGGGTCTATGACCGCGTCGCCGCGAGAATGCCGGCGAGTTTTTCAAGCGATAGTAAGGCTGCGGCTCCACTGAGGCGGAGACGAGCGGAGCTGCGAGGAGAGGTGTGGGGATCGACCAATCACAATGACCATGAAAATGAAGAGATGTGGATTTCATGTAATACAAGTACGAACGTATTATTTTTATTCGTTTTAATTATAAAATTAGACTTACCTTGTACAATGGCTTGACAGACGCCCTCATTACTTCTGAACTAAGTGACTTCTGCTTCTTCACAAATTCCTTAAACGACTCCACTGTAGTAGAAATTTCATTTGGCAATTTATTTTGCTTTGGCGGTTCACCTGGGAAAACAATGAAATTGAGTAAAAAACTCTTTAAACTAATGCAATATAATAGGAGGAAATTTTCACATGGAATTTTAGCATAGTCACGGATGCAAATGTCAGGTTTTTAAAAACAATGTTATAAAGTGGAAAGACCTTTTATTGTTATACTTTATTGTACACAAAAATATTTTGAAACAATACAAACACTTTCAGTTTGTTTGCATAGAATAGACTCCAAAATTACTGTACTGATTTTAAAAATTCCATATTTAAATCCTCCACTATTTGGAAAGTACACGCAGATGCGAGTGAAGCAGCTATAAACTTTAATATTACCATTAAAAATACTATAGATATTAATTAACTTACTTTTAGCATCAGCAGTGGAAGTATTTGAAACTCCAATCCTGCTTGTATTTGGGGCTACACCACCCAAACCGAAGCTTGGTGCTGCTACATGAAATAAAAATAAAACATTTATTTGCATTAAAAGTAAAAACAAAATAATATGACAGAAATTATTGCAAAATATGTGGTTTTGTAAGATGGAAACTAATAATTTTACATACATACCTGAAATTGAGGGTTGTGTGCCAGTAACGCTAGTTGTACCCAACTTTGCACCTAAAAATAATTTAAAAATTATTTGCATGATGAAGAAATATGTTTTTACTAATTTGGAAGGAAGCCTAATAATGATTATTATGTTATAGTTCAACTGATCAACACCACTGGGAGCCACCAATAAGTTTGGCGAGAACTATACTACAAATAAATTAATAGTTTAAAAAACATTAGAGAACACGCTTTTATAATACACACTAATCGTGGTCAAAGTTCATTACAACATTTTTTTAAATAGTCCAAACACAACTATGATACAATATTCCATGAAGTCCAGTTCTTGTCTTCCGGCTCCATTATTGGAACTACATAGTGCTGACAATATTCATAAAACCACAATCCTTGGAAGATGGTTAAATCTGTTAGGGTGTGTCTAGACGGTGCATGTAGCTGGAGCAAGTTAACATGCGCAAGTGACTGTGTGGCACAAGTGGGTATTTTGCTTTGATACATGGGCGAGTCACTGGATCCGCACGTTTTAAAAATGCATGTAAGCTGCGCATGTGTCTCAATATGCTTAAGCTACTTGCACCGTGTAGACACACCCTTACACCTTCATACAGGTTGACCAATAAAAGCGTGTTAACAATATCTCACCAGGACTTGGCGTGATAATATGATAGCAATCCCGTTTAGCACTCATTATTTTATAGCTGCCCTGCGGTTCACATTGTATCGGACTAAGTTCGAAGTTGGGTTTAGGTAGCATGGTGGGCATCATTTGGAACGTTTGAGTGACCGGTATAAAGGGACCATTCAACGGAGAACCAGGGTTCGGAAACATTATACTGAAAAGGAAGAAGGTATAGGATAGGTTAGTTAAGGATAAGGATAGGTTATAGTACGCGCCAAATAAACTTGCAATAAAGGTCATTCAACCGCCCTGCCGTCAGGGGCGCATCACCTGTCCGCCATTTTGTAACACTGTCCTTCCGTCATTCCGAATTTGGAATGCGCTTGTCTGCCCATATTTGAACTAAAAACGACTGATCATAATTTTGACCAAAGGTTTGTAATCCTTTGCGACAAGGACGCCTCTTACCACGATACACTTGTATTGATCGTGTTAGCGACACTGCCCATACATTTTTTTCGTATCGTTTTGAAATATTGGGATACATTAGTAGAAGGAGGTGAACAAACTTTATTGCACGCTTATTTGGCGCGTACTATAGGTAAGTTGAATCAATTTATTTAAGAAGGAAATAGGTTATAAATACTACCATTTCTATACTCCATTTGAGTAGGCACATAACTGAAAATAGGAAATCTTGACATGACTTTATACATTATACATACACATTAAAGAACTGTTTAAAATAATAAATCTATTCAAGTTTTTATTTTAATTTTACATAAGTTATATGTTGATTTTAATAAAGACAGTTTATGTTTACCTACACAAATGGAGCACGGAGATAATAATACTTATGCTTTTTATTGCATGCAATATTAGTTGCAGAATTAAACCATTTGTAAGATAATAAAACTTCTAATCATAGATTGATTGAGAATGTATACTATTTCCTTTTTATTTAAACTGAAACTAAAAAGGATTATGTCTGAATAGGTAGGTAATCTTAAATTATTGCTTAGCTTAACTAAAGCATGTCATATGCATGTAACCTAGCATTAAGGAATACCCTTTTTTCAATGCTTGCGACACAAGGACACTGGGCATATAAAGCCTGTGTCACTGAATACTGCTCAGTAACTGTTCTTGTTATATTAAAACATAAGAGGACTTGAAAAAAGTCTGACACTATGGATTAAACCCCCAGCTCACTCAATAAGATGTTTTTTAAATCAAAAGCATAACTTACCAAGTAAACTAGTAGTAGTGGTTGCTGTACTCGTAGAACCGAATACTCCAAACCCAGTGCTTTGTGTTGATGCTGTGGCTCCAAAGCCAAAGCTGCCGAGACCACCTAGGCCAGTGCTGGCCGATGTTGCGGGTGTACCAAAACTTAGCCCTGGAAACAATAAAATAATGTATATTGGCTTATACTTCATAGTTGAATCTAGACTCTAGTAAGTATGCATGAAACATAATCATCACCCTACCTTCTTCCCGTTGGGGTTGGCTTTAATTCTAACCGGATGCAGCTGGGTACCAATGTTTTACAATGAGCAACTGCCTATCTGACCTCCTCAACCCAGTTGCTAACTCCATACCTTTTGGTAAGACTGGTTGGTTCTTTACCCTCTAGGCCACCAAAACTTTTATTAATTACATACATTCTCTTTAACAATAACCAGATTATGGTTTGATTAGTGTTATAGTTAAATGGAGTATAAGGTGGGTTGACCCTGTAGCCTATTTAAGTAAGAAGTAAAGGTAAACAACCTCAACAGGACTTTTTATATATTTGACAAATAAACTACTGATTACAGTAATGATTCAATAATTGAGTCATTTAATTATATACAACAATTTAGATTTTATCTTGAATTTTTAGATAAAAAGACATTATTGTGATTGTTAATCTTTACTTTAGTGCCTATTCAAATTCAATGGAGTAAAATTTAATATTACCTGTGCCACTTGTAGCAGCATTAGAACCTGCTCCAAAGTTCAGGCCACCAGTCCCCAACCCTGTGCTTCCGAATGCTGGCGTTGTGGTACCAAACGTAGGTGCAGCACTCGCACCAAACGCAGGTGTTGTTGTTGCACCTGTAAATAATACTAGTTTAAAATACACCCTTTAAAAAAAAATACAAAATAATTCACACATTTATAGTCTGTTTTTTAATCTCGTAGACTAAATTGACACTTGCAAAATGTCAAACTTTCTAATAATTTTGCTAGTTCTGTGGTGCAGTGTTGTACTTACGATACCGGTTCGTTGAATCGTAACTGAATGTTTGTTGTTTATTGCAGGAGGCCTATGTTCAGCATTGGATGGCAATAGAGTGACAATGAGTGTAACATTGGAAAGTATTTGTTTTAAGTTAGTATTTGTCCGTTCATACACAGAGATAAGACCGCTGCACAGAACATATTGTAGTGCACAAGATAGACCAAACAAATGTTAGGTTCAGTTCATGTTAAATACTTATGTATATTTGCTGCTCCAAAGCTAGCCTCACACATTTTAATAGTGTTTTCTTCATACATTTTACACACAAGTAACACTTTTCAACAAAAACCAATAAGACATTATTTCAGTCTACTTTAGTGTTTTATGAATATGATAAACAAACAGCTCAGTAACTAACCAAAGCTAGGTGGCGCTGTGGATCCGAAGGCCGGTGTCGTCGTGCCGAAAGCTGGTGCTGCTGAAGTAGCACCGAATGCCGGAGTCCCCGTGCCAAAGGCCGTCGCTGCAGCCCCGAAAGCCGGAGTCGCGGTAGCACCAAATGCAGGCGTCGACGAAGCCCCAAAGGCCGGGGCAGTGGATGTAGCGCCAAAAGCAGGGGTAGCACTACCAAATGCTGGCGCTTCTGTCGCTGGGGTGCTCCCAAAGAGGCCAGACGGCTGCGAGGTCGCCGTCAAACCAAAACCGGGTGTTGCCGGTCTAAAAAGGTAAAAAAATGTTACAATACACAAAACAATTACAAATACTTACAGTAAAATAGCTTTATTTCAATGCCTAGATAATATTTTTTGGTGATTTGAGGTTATGTTAATGACATTAACATTATTTTTTAATTTTTATCACACGATTTTTGTTCATAGATATTGTCAAAAGTTTGGTTATGAAGGAGTATTAATACAATAGAGATTGTATTATGAATTACTGTGAAATACTGTGAATATAGCTTTGTTGAACTTACTTGTTAGCGCCAAAGTTGAAGCCTCCTGTTAATCCTGTCGTAGCAGGAGCACTCGACGGAGTGCCGAAGGAAAAAGACATATTCACTTTTGATTCGACAACGTATTAAATATTTAAGTTTTGTTTCTAAAATATAAAGAATTTAATTTCCCTCACAGAATTACGGGAAGATAACGGTAATAATTCAGAAAAACACAGTGCAACAACGGCCAGCCATATCTTTTTTCTCCCTCTTTTGCACAGATTAAACAAACTATAACGTCAGTTCAACATTCAACCATTCAACACCGCTGAAAACCATAGACTAGGAATCGAGGGAAGAGATGGGGAAGAGTGATTGGATTGGGTAATGATTGGGTATAACATCAATCTGTCAGTTATTTTGAGCGTTTCCTTGAGAATTTTCTCGGAATTCTCGGAAGAAATAATTTATTCAATATTTTAATTTAATTAAAGCAAACAAAAATGAACCATTTAGCTTGGGGTGGACATATTGTGCGTTCCTGCAACGTGATTTTCAAAACAACACCTGTTAGTATGAATATTCAGTTGCGGGTAACAAAATATCCATCTGCTAAAATAAGTCGGCTTGGCCGTCCACCGGTTCTCACGATTGAAAAACAATATCGTCGGCTACCAACAGGAAATTTAAGAGTAGAAGGTGCTATATCGAAACGTGGTAAAATTAGGAATTCAGTTTTATTTTTTTAATGTCATTATGGCGGACCTACCATTGATAGGTTTAAAGAATGATTAAATAAACGAAAAATAATATAACATTATTTGTTTCTCTACTCACAGAACTAAGCATCTAGAGTTATTTATAGACATAGATATTTGACCAGTTATTTGAATAATGCGTCGTGTCTCTGCAGTTCTGCATCTCGATTCTCGATTTAGCTGCAGAGTGAAGCACATCTGACTCACACAGTCTCGTCATTCTTCTCTGCTCAGCATCTCATTTTCCCCAGGTGTTCACGAGTAGATACCGCGTTGGGACCAGGAAACGTCGCATGCTCAACCTGTAGACCTGTAGACTGTAGTCAACTCGCTGTGTGCACGTTGATGGTTTACAAAAACCAACTTTTCGAGTATGTGTGTGTGGGTTCGATTTCAGGTCAGACAGTAGGAGGCAAGATAGGCAGTCGCTCCTTGTAAAACACTGGTACCCAGCTGCATCCGTTAGACTGGAAGTCGACCTCAACATAGTAGGGAAAATGTTCGGGAGATGACGTGTTGATTAATTTAGCGCAGATCGATAAAATTCATAAATTTTTTTTACTACACCAGGCGAGGTGGTACGGGTGGGGCTCTAATGAGCTGTGTCATCATCATCATCATCATCTCAGCTATAGGACGTCCACTGCTGAACATAGGCCTCCCCCTTAGGTCTCCACAGATACCTGCTAGAGGCGACCTGCATCCAGCGTCTTCCGGGCTCTAATGAGCTGTGTCCTTTAAGGTAAAGTAATGGCCCAGATTTCTGGAAATTTGAATAAATACAAGTACCTAGGGTAAATAGGGGAGTATATAAGTAAAGCACGTAAAAAGAAGAAATAAAATGTGACGACACATGAAAATAAGGATTGTACCTACGCATGTCGACAGTTCCCCCTAGAATAAGTCCGTCACTGGTCAAATCGATCGTTCAGTTATCGTTATAGTTAAATACTGCAACTCATCGGTATTACATATTCATATTCACATTCAAATGAATACTTGGGTAGAGACAAGCCTAATTTATTTTATTACTAGGTTTATGTGTATTCTTTGAAATAACTGTTTATATTTTTTTTAGTAATTAGGGATACATGAAAGCATCAATTCGTTGGGGTAAACGAGTTCTAGAGTGGAGACCACGCCTCGGCAAACGTAGTGTAGGACGTCCTCAGGCACGGTGGAGTGATGACTTGCGCAAGATGGCTGGCAGGAGCTAGATGCGAGAAGCCGAAAAGCGATCTCAGTGGCGTGCACTTGGAGAGGCCTATGTCCAGCAGTGGACTGCGATAGGCTGATGATGATGATGATGAAAGCATCAATGTGAAAGCTGAATTTGTGTTCCTCAAATCCAATTTAACATAGTTATTGTAGTAAACTCTAGTTAGTCAAAACAAAGCATTCGATAAGCACTTAGTGGGACCTCTAGACAAAGGCTTTACAATATTGAAGTTTGATTTGCCACGATTCATTACGATTTCAATCCCAAGGCAAACCGAGGGGCCCGAGTGTTGCCCAAGTTTAATTGACTTTCAAGATTTTTAATTACAAACTCGAGAAAAGATACACCGGAGAGAACTTGAGAGATTGAGGGGACGCATTTGGAGTGTATTTAAGTACTGGCAGTTATAAAAATCTGATAAATAAGGATTAAATTAAAAGAAAAAGAACGAGTTAATTTTCTTCCGTAAAACGGCTTTTAAAAAAATGTGTTCTCTTATAAGTATGGAAAATAGCCTATAGAAAATGTATAGTTTAAAAATTATAATATTATTTTCTTAAGTAGGTAAGTAGTAGGTGATCTTCACACTGCCCCGCATCACGCTGCATCTTGCGTGTCGACGCACCTACGCGCGTTCCTGCGGGAGTGCAGATCTGCATCATCGTGCGGGTTTTTCACGCACTCACGCGCGTAGGTGCGTTTGTAAATTCACGCACAGCGAAGTTCCATTTTCAAATATACACGTCACGCCCATTCAAAATCACGCGCGACACTGCGGGATCAGTGTGCCATACCATGCGTCTCGCCCCGCACCTACGCGCGGGGGTGCGTGTTTCTCCGCATGTATGTGCGTGATCCGCATGAACGCGCGTGGATGCATTTTCAGTGTGTTGGACTATGCGTGTTTTCCATACAAACGGAGATATTTCCATACAACGGAAAAAAACGCATCCACGCACTACGCTGCATCATGCGGGGCAGTGTGATAATCGCCGTACCCAGTAGTGGCAGTAGGTACTTATTTACAATCTGTTTCACCTGCGTCCGGGAAAAACTCCGTAATCGGACAGATTATTGGTCATAGAACTTTGGAAACCGGTCCAGTAGTTTTGAGCTTATTTTTTGCATCATACCCAGGTACCTAGACATCTTTACAATAATAACTGATTGATTGTGTAGACTGGTACTTACTTGTCTCTCATTTAATGAGAGACACACATATTTTGTGAACATGTCGTGTTTTTGCATCAAAAAGTTCGTTATGAATAAGATAGATGGCGCTGTGAACAGATAAATTAGTTTTAAATACTCAAAGTAATTTTTCGTGTTTTAGTATAGGATAGGGATTTTAGTATATTTATTAATTAAGGATTAATAAGTTTATTTATTAAGGGCTTTGGCTTCGGCTAGTACCTAACTGCCTACGTATAAGTAGTTCAAAATTGACTCATATCTATTACCAGTCATCAATGGCCTTTTAACATCTATGAAAGTACAACTTCGCATAAAACTGCTATCAATTAAATTGCATACTAAACACAGGATACGGTCCTGTCTCACCCGCCATTTGCAATGAAAGATCTTACAATTCTTAAAGAAAAAGTTAATATTTCATTTTGCCGGTCGACCAGTTTTTAACGAAGACAGTTCCTTTATATTTGTCTAGTTTAATTAGTGCACTGTGCTCCAATGAGGTGCACTTTTTATTTTAACTATTACAGAAAGAAGAAAAGGAATGAACCTGTTACGAGTTATTATCAATAAAATAAAACTGGCGAATTTTGTATGTAACTAACTTTCTATGCTTACCTAATATTATAAAGCTGAAGAGTGTTTGTTGGTTTTCCTGAACATGCTAATCTCAGGAACTACTGCCCGATTTCCGATTGTGGTGATCCGATTTGAAAAAATCATTCAGTGTTAGATAGCCCATTTATTTGGAAGGCTACTTTTTACCCGGGTTCTTGGAGAAGTTCCCACAGGACTTTTGTGAAACCAGTGGCAGAAGCTAGTGTTTGATATAGAACAAACAATTACTGGTCTAAAGTCTAGCTAGCATATAGATACGTTTGTAGCCTGAACTCCAAAGCTACGCTAGCTTTATTTAGTTTCCTCTTTCACCGTAGGTAAGTACACCAAAACATACCGCATGACTTGTTTACATTTTCACCACAAGAACGTACTGTTTTAGGCAGGGCCGGACTATATAGCACGAGTAGGTAGCAATAGCTGTGGGCTCCACGACTCCAGGGGCCCTGCAGTGAGTTCTGACTAGTGTTTCAAAAATTCGGTGGTATCGAATTGTCATTTTTCTTTTTCGTTCCACTTATCTTTGTCAGGAAGCTGACTAGTTTATGTGACGTTCCCTGCAGCAGTGATTTTTCTATACTTTCTGATACTGCGATACAAGGTTTTACATCTGGTAATAAAACTTCAATCGGTGCATTAGGCGTATTACCCTGCAACTTTTAAGAAACGTAAATCTTGAAATGCACCTGAAGCCGTTCGTCGTTTATTTTCAAAATTATAATTATTTAAAAAATCCCTGTCCCGCACTAAGCATGGGAAGTCTAGTGAACTTATCTATATTTTAGGCATATATCTATATCTCCGTGTAAGAGGAGGCCTGTGCCCAGCAGTGGAACGATAAAAAGACTGTAACTTATATCGTTGATGACACTGTAATTGACGTTTCACGTATCTATACATATAATAAATCTGTAGAAAAGTAATTTTTGTACATTGAAGAAATTGGCAAAAAAAATAGCCAGCATGTTAAAGGATAACTAACAGAACCCATTTCCATCATTTTTGTCATTTTTGTCTGTTTGTCTGTTTATCTGTTTGTTCGTTCGGGATTCACGTAAAATCTACGAATTCAATGCAGACAATGCTTATATACAAAAATTCTACGTAACTTGGGGTATTACTTAGTTTTTGTTTCATCGAAATCGATTCACTCTATCAAAAGATATGATTAATTTTGTGAATTCAAGATGTGAAATATTACGACACGCTGTCATCTGTTTGTCAAAACTGTACATTTGAATGTTGTACTTATATTAGTTGATCGGCCTATTATTAACCTTTACACAGAAAATCACACCTTCATAAGTAACTTCGGAAGAAAAAAAAATGAAAATTGTGTTTAGCCAAGGTTAAAGTAGCTCCATCTGTGGTAATCTGTGTTAAATAAAATACATAAAATTTGTCAAAGGAGCGAGGTGGTAAATGACAATAAATTACCATACATTCTTTATAGAGGATTATTATTTCAACAGATGGAGTTGTGTATTTTCCGTAATTCACCATATTTTAACACGTAGTGTAATTTTTCGATAGACATTTCAATAGTGTTTGTCAGTTTGCCGTGCCACATCAAAATCCAATTATAATTATTACCTTAATGAAAGGAAAATAATAGTTCTCAGCCAAATTTAAAACGGTGCCATCTAAATTATTTTTTGAATATTATGTCAAAAATGATGACTTTAGTATAACAATTAATTATCATTTAAAGTTACAGATGGAGTTTATATCAGGATTTTTTCATAAACATAGTTTAGCTTCTCTTCCACTAATGCGGTGGCCTTAAAACAAATTACTTTGAGTGAATAGTATTAAGTAGACCTTCATTATTTTTTCTGATGCAAAGTATGTAAACTTAATCCTAGAAGAAAGGAGGATCTGTCTCTCGCAAGTGCTGCTAAGCGTGAGGTAGGTAGGTAATGTAGGATTCTGTAGCTTTAAGAACAAGCCCAGATACAAAGTGCAGATAAGAAATGGGAGCTTTCTCGATTTAATACCATACACACGTAAAATGCTTTATGCGTCTGAAAACGTACAAATTGCGCGTCGCATACCAGAGACATGCTTACTTTCAACTTCTGATCGCAAATACACTGGTCACGATTACGAACAGTCTCAGTAAGACCCGAGCCAAGTCTAAAAAAACACCTTTTATATAAAACTACGTTTGATGTCATTCAATCACAAAGACAGAATTGTTTTCTGTTGCAAATCCTATCCACCTGTATCCTATCCTAATCCAGCATGCATTGCAGGTGTGCATTGCACAAAAACCAATGGTATCCTATTCGAGAAGTCAAAAGAGTCGACCTGCCAACGTCAGCTTCTGCGCTAAGCAAGTGTTCTTAATAGTACCATCAGAATTACATTCATCGTTGAATGAGGTGAATAAATTTTCAGAAACCACAATAACAGTAGGAGCCAAAGCATATGATCGCTACATAGAGCTCTGATTGGCCCCAGTTGACCAAGTCAGGTCTGATTTGTTCGTTCATCAGATCTTTGAAAGTTTTTCGGTGGACTTTTTTTACTTACTGTCGTCCTGTTTACGTGTGACACAAAATATGGTATATAAACGCAAGAGCGAAATTTTCCCGGTGTGCGGTAGTGACGCACAGTATACAACACTTCTGTTTCTTTTGATTTGCTGGCTCCACCAAGAAATGACAAATTGCGAGCGTACATTTTGAAAATCTTGGCAAAACTGCAGGTTTCAAGTACGAACACATGAAGTGGACTCTCACAGATACGTACATTTTACCTATTCGTGAACTAATGCAAACATTTCGGTGGAGGTCCGGCTTAGGCCTCACCCACATTAGGCGTGCGCGATCCTCGGGCGTGTGAGTAGCGCGGGCGTCGCGAGCACGCTGCATGAACGTCGCGTTTTGCTGCCCTGCGGCATTTACCTTCAGCGAGGTCGCGGCGCGCACGCGCCGCTCTCCTTGACGTTTAACTGCTAAGGCGTTTAGCGGGTGGCGGGGATAGCAGGCGAAGGGGTAAGAACGCAACTCGAGCGCCGCGTCGCTTGCACTCTTCACACATGCCGCAGGGCAGCAAAACGCGACGTTCATGCAGCGTGCTCGCGACGCCCGCGCTACTCACACGCCCAAGGATCGCGCACGCCTAATGTGGGGTCAGCCTTACCATAGTGAGTAAGTGCACAGAAAATCCCCGTCATACAAGTGTTTCTGCCCAGTAGTGAAACTATCCTACCCTATGCGCCTGCTGATGATGATGACTCATTTTATCATCCATCCGGCTATTCCCCAACTATGTTGGTGTTGGCTTCCAGTCACCGAATCTGTTTGAGTATCAATATTTTGCTTGGAGCGACTACCTATCTACCTATCTTCAATCCAGTCAACTACACAAGCCGATATCCATGGTAAGACTGACAGACTTTCTGGCTTCTGATTAGTCGCAGCAGCTACAGAAAATGTACAAATGACAGCTTTGTCAGACTCAAAGCATATCATCATCATCATCATCATCATCATCAGCCTATCGCAGTCCACTGCTGGACATAGGCCTCTCTAAGTGCACGCCACTGAGATCAAAGCATATAGACATAGATTATAACTGTTTCCTGTGAAAATTACTTACGCACCATAGGTAATAATTTTCCAAATTGGCTGACTAGATCCAGAGATATTCACAACGTCACAAACTTTACTTCTTTTGTTTAGATAAATGGTCACATCCACAACACAACCTTGATCAATGAATCTATGCGACTGCTAAGTGCTAATCCTAATTATACTGTCACGTGAAAGAATGCACCTACGGGATAAGTATTATTTTGACTATTCTATATTGCCCACGCAGACGAAGTTGCGGGCAACAGCTAGTTAAAGAAAATAATCATAAATTAATGTGTCCTTTTTTACGAGGAACATATTCAGATATATTTCTTTAAATTTTTACTTAGCTTGGCGGCTTTTGAACTGCAACACTGTCCTCACAAAACAGCTACATTATTTTTTTTCGGCACCTCTTTGCTGTTCTTGAGACCATGTCGATGTTTGCTGTGGGCCCCGCTCTTGCTAAAATGCGGCTCTGCTTTCAGCAACATTTCAGCTTTAATGTAATTACTTAAGGTACTGTCTAAGTATTTTGTGACCTCAAACGCTACTAAAGGAGAATGTCAATATTAGAGATGCTAGTTCGTCTTCTGTCTTAGATGCTTTCACAAGGCTATCTAGGTACTTAAGTGTAGCACTTCGCAACTATAAGACTAACTAAGTGACACCCCTATGGAAGCGTACAAGTGTACTTACATTAATTACTTACCACCAAATAAAAATACATTTTACCTTCCATTTATACGTATTTCCGGTAAATTAGATACTATTCTAATGAGTTTAATTGAATCGAAGTTAAACCTGAAAAAATAGCGGGGATGCATATGTTTATCTATCGATTTGCTAGACTAGAAGGTGCCGATATCTAAGAGGCCGATGCCGTTAACAAATAATTCATTTGTTATACAACTTTATCAAACTTATGCACGTAATAAAGAAAGTGCAAAAACTTATATTTCCACCTCACATACTACATAAAGTATTCATAACATAGAAAAACAGAAAATTAAGTACAAAGTACTACCAACATTTCTACCGTAAAATCTGTAAACGCTATTAAGTCTAAACTTCTCTTAACACATCGCTTCCTGCACACCACGGCACGGCTTGCAGTTTGCGTGGACCTTACGTGTATGTAGATAAGTGTGATATTGGTTTGATAAGTGGGTTGGTTAAGTTTGCATGCGCACCCTTTGTTGTCTAGTGACTAGACTAAAGGGAAGGGGGGTGCATTTTGTTTTATTTTCTCAGTCGCGACGCAGCTTTGCGTCTGTGTGCTTGTGTGCGTCCGATCGATGCGTGACCGGGATGCACTTATAAGATTGTTAGCTTTTCAGATTATGCTACCAGGGGGAGATTTATTGAATCATATTTACGTTATCTGCTTAAGTAGCTTTTATGCATTTTGTTTTTGGTTTTTTTTAGTGCACACTTTTATTATTTTCTTTATAGTTTTACGTCCCAATCAGATTTTAATGCCAGATGCCTCAAGAGTACCTAATCGTATATTTCAATAGTATGATGTACCTTGCTTTGGTTGAATGCTCATATCTCAGATTCTTACAGGAATATTTATCGAGAAAATAGTAAGACGCGGAAAAAACCGTGGGAAACCTCTGGTGCAACAAAATATTGAAATTATTTGCTTAAGTACTAGATCAATCTAGGTTACTAGGATTTACAATAATAGGTAAGTATTGTAAATCATTAGGTTGTAACAGAACTTAGGTAAGTAGTTGCTTCAACTAAATATACCTAAGTATATACAGCATAAATCGAGTTTTCCACTCTAATAAATTATATATTATTAAAACAAAGTTTTCCTCTTTATAATATTAGTATAGATTAGTGTACTCGTAGCCAAGTATCGCTTAAATAATTGTTTGTGTATTATTTGCACATAGTGGCACGAAATACCTATGAAGAGTGAGTGGAAAATATAATTTCAGAAAAAAAAGAAATCTATTATAGGAATTTCATAAAATCTTATGAGTGAAAATCAGTATTCTATTCTAGAAACCTTTAATTGCCATTTTATATGGCTTTAACTATGTAGGAAAGTCAAAACTGACCTATCTTAACACCTTTACTTAACTTAACTTTACACCTTTATTTTATTTATTTTTACATTAATTTTAAAAAGGTAAAATAAACTTATATATATACAACTTAAAACGAATACAGTGCATCAAAAAATTGCTCCTCATTGCTGTCACTGGGTAATGTACCCAAAAGGCTGGCAGCATTGCCACGTTGGATGGCAATGCTCAACCTTTGTGCGAAATAAAAGCCAGCCCTTGGGTCACGAGTAGTGTCAACTTTACACCTTAATTACTTTTTAATTTTCGGCACTACCACACCTCATAAAGGTACCTAATTTTTATTTTCTTCGCCACCACTACAGTATGAACTTTTAATTTAATTTGTAGACTGTCTAGTCACAACATGGCGAAAGGTATTTCCAATCATAAATATTGTATCACAGGGCTAGGAAGCGTGTTCCGTTGGTTGGTTATACCTCATATAGGTACCTACTACTTTTTTTTTTCTTCTACATTAGGTACTTCAGTATTAAAACACCTCAAGTACTTTTTAATTTTCGGCACTACCTAGTACACCTCATATAGGTAGGTACCTAATTTTATTTTCTTCACCACTACAGTATGAACTTTTAATTTAATTTGTAGACTGTCTAGTCACAACATGGCGAAAGGTATTTCCAATCATAAATATTGTATCATAGAGCTAGGAAGCGTGTTCCGTTGGTTCGACGGCCGGACCGGCGCGTCGCATCGATCGACACCTGTGGCAGCCTTTGTGGCGGCAGACTTTCCTGTTCACACTACCATGTAAACTTTTACGTTTCGTGTGACGCACAATTTTTATTAAGTCATCAAAAAACAGAAACAATTTTATATACTTCATCATCATCATCACTTGCCCTTATCCCAATTTTATTTGGGGTCGGCATGTGGTTTACATACTTATTTTGATTAAGTGCCGCTATAACCTCTCGGGTTTGTGCTAGGTAAAAAATAGACACTTGAGCTGCCAAAATGAAGGACGGTAATAGCTTAATGGGTGAGGGTCCGGCCTGGCGGCCGAGTTCGTGGATTCGAACTCCATTGGAATTATTCAGAATCATGCAATGCTACTACTCCATAATAATAATTGTCCCTCTTTATAAAATTAGTACCTGCTGGACCGACATTTGGTTTCTAAGGAGTGCTATCTACGCTTTTTGTGGTGCTGTATGCCTCGGGCACTAGTTCCTCATTCGATGTAGGCCTTTGAGAATTCAAAGGCCTACAAATGCTCAGATACCTCATGTAACCTATTTGTGGTTAGATAAAAAGAAAAAATCGGTTTTGCTCTTGTTTGAAAGTACAAAATCATAGCAGCAGCGCATGACATTAAAAGTTTATTTAAATACGGAAAAGGAAAACACCCATAAATTACCACCACGAAACCGTGAACGCATGACAACTCGAACAAAATCAACGAGGGAAAGCGAAAAGCTACTCCCAAAGATAAGGAATTAATTCCCTAGGGTATTACACCATTTATCACAACTTATCGGGAGTAATCTACGTACCTTCCGCGAGGACTTGCAAGGGGAATGACAGATAAACCACTTGAAGGATAATGACCAAATTTTCTAGTAGCACGGTGATTTATTGTTGTGAAATTTTTACTTTTGTAAGGTTGCTGATGTAGTCATCATCCTATGTCTGAAATCTCCGTGTTAATTTGGTTACTTATTACATGATTCAAGGGCCCTTGAAAACTTTTACTTGTTGATGATAAATTATTAAACTAGAGGAGTTCTTCGTAGTTTTGAGTCTATGAAAATAAAATAGAGGAAGCAGGCTCACTGGTACTACATTTAAGAATTATGACATGAAATTGAAACTTCCACTACGGAGTCCAATACCGCTCCTACGTAATAAATAACAATAAATAATGTGACACGTTTCTGTCACAGTTTACGTTGTAAAGGTCTGTCTGTCTGCATTTTATTGCATTACCGATCGCTGGGCAAAATGTTGGAGAGTGGGCAAATTCCTCAGACACATAAATTGTCCCCCCCGCACCTACTGTAAACGCTAAAGTGGCTCCCCCTGTAATAAGTGTTTCGTTCCAAGACTAATTGGTTCAGAAAACGTCTGGTAAAAGCTAATGAGTGGTGAGCTCTTTAGAGGTCGTGTTGTAAAAAGAATCAATTAAGTGTGTTAGAGACTTTTTGGATTTAATAAAACTGTATTGGCTTCGAGAAGGTTCTGTGGTCGTGGCTTGAGTTGAGAAGTGCGGTTCAAGGACGTTTGGCCGGTCAAATTGGATCCCAAATGTGTAACGTAACGTAACTACTTATTATCGAAGCGAGTACTTTCTATTTCGATATTACCTATATTTATTTACATAGATCGGAGGTCTCCTGTGACAGTTTCTTGAATAAATGTGAAAGTACATATGTATATTATTTTGAAGAAATAATATGCAAATACTGTTATAGACTTATTACTGTCAATTATGTTAGGTTGATTTCTGTTGACAATGACTATTAAAATGATTATTTTATATTAGGTAATAACCACTCTAGGTCCACTAGAGGGATCACCCGCGTTTCATGAAGAATATTTCCTGCACACGGATAAAAAGACATCATGAAGCATTCCTTAACAGATTAACTAATTAAGTTTAGCTTAAATAGTTTGTTACATCAGTATAAATTCTTTTGTATAAGCCATATTACGTTAACACTCACTCACTACACATATATCCTTATAAACTTTCGCATTTACAATATCAGTAGGACATAAGTTACAACTTTAGCCAAGCTGCCAAAGTTATTGAATAAGTATAGACACTATGTCATCTACATAAACTTGATAACTATAATACTTACAATATGGTTTACTTTACAAACTTTGTTTTATAAAGCTGGAAAACTCCCAAGAATTTTTATCCTTTTGACAACATTACTAGAGATTGACTGAGACGCTAGAAAAATAGAATCATAATACAGTATATTAAACTAGTTTTTCCCAGCGAATTTACTGTGGGAACTCCTTCCTGCAACCGGATCTAAAAAAGCCTTTGTATTTTTTTGAGAAATTATGTCAAAAACTCAAAGTGAAATTATGCCAAAAACTTATTGAAAGAAAGATAACTTTCCTACTTTAATCTGTAATAGTCCTTTCTTCTTCATAAGTGCATACATTCACGTAGGCAAGCAAGATTTTATGGCTCTCAACCTTGCGTTGTTGATTTCACCATTTGTCACTAGATGGCGTTGTTCATAAATAAAAGTTTCATAACATCGAAAATATATGATGTTGAGAACTTCGGATACAATTTCAATTGTTTTCCAGAAATCATTCTGAAAGCGGTAGATATGTGTATTTTTTATAACAGACTGCGTTTCGTGGAAAATATAGCCCGTATCTGGGTAAATGTAGGCTCGGGAAAAGTGTAGTTTTTCAAAAGTGAAATAAAATCTCATCGGTTTAGTAGTTTTGGAGCCTTCAGGGTACATACTATCAAAGAAACGAAAACCTCCTTAGTAGTTTCCCCTTTACGATATTAAAAAAAATATGATTTGTCCATTAAAACCTCCTTATTTCCATCCTTTCATTGTTGAGGCCTCAAGGAACAGACTAACATTGGCATTTGTAATATTGGTAAAGGTAAAGATATTTCAAAGATGCATGAAACGTGTCGTTCCCAAAGCCAGTTCTTTGATCGTTTATTGAGACGCAAACAACCTGCTTTATTGATGATGATTATCCTCTGTTTTCCCTCCTTTTATTTGTTCCAAACGTATTTGCCGCCTTACAGCCTCGTAAATCAAACTAATTTGCAAATATAACGTAATATTTTTCCATACAAAAATGAAAAATAGGAACAGGTAGGTATTTACGAGGAAAACATGAAATTAGAAGGGCTATTTTGATAGAAAAACAAGTCGGAAAGTTTTCGGGTAGGTACCACTTAAAACATATTTTATTCAAACAGGTTTCTGGTGGAAATTCGGATGTTTGATTCATAAAAAGTTGGGAGGAAGAATTTTTGGGGAACAATAATGGAAACGAATAATGGTGGGACATTATTTCGATGGGGGGGGGGCAGTAAGTCTGTCAACCAGTCTTACCATGGAGTACTGGGTTGCCCGAATGACTGGGTTGAGGAGGTCAGAGAGGCAGTCGCTCCTTGTAAAACACTGGTACTCAGCTGCATTAGACTGAAAGCCAACACAGGGAAAAGGCTCGGGAGATGATTATGAATACTAATGACGATGGGGAAGTAGATATTGAATTGTCTTCTTAAATACCGGGCAATCTCACGATAGCCTATCAAGTAGAATAAAAAAAAGGTTATAACTTACCTAGTGATTAAGTACAACGAGCGTCTTCGTTTATAACGATTGGACATTGTCGAAAGATGGGGCTAGGAAAAACATATTTATTTTCATGAGTCAATTATTACCTTAATAAAAGGTGCAGTAGTAATGGACATCAGCATTTTTTTGTCGGGAGCACTATTGTAATAAGAAATTATGAGAAAGAGTTGAAAGGGATATGACTTCGATTCAAAGACATTTAGTTACACAATTTTTATTTTATATAATTGTGTAATTATATTTTTTTTGACCGTTGCGTTGATTGTTTACCTTGTAGCTAAAGCAACTTAATTGTGTCTGGGGTTTCTGTTTTTTTGGTACTGGCTTTTGATATTCACGCTTCAGTTGTAAAAGATATCCATAATAACATAAAATAAAAAATATCACAATTTAATCTAAATGTAGATTCAGAATTTAATAATATTCACGTAACATCTGTTTTCGTTGCCACACTGCTTCGGCAGGACAGGGCTCACCTACTTCGAAAAAGGCGGACAACACTAAACGGGTCTAAAGTGACCTTGACCTTTTTATTTGCGCGTTTATTCTCTCAGCTCCATTAACGTTGCCATGGCAACGGCTTCAGCTAACTCGCTGTCGTTTCTGCTGAATATTTTAAGTTCACTTTCTTATTGTAAGTTCCAAGTTGTAAGAAGCTAGGTTCAGTTTTAGAAAAAGGTTTTGTTTCTAAGTGTGCGTAGATTGTTATTTATTCAAAGACATTTGTTAATTATGTTACGTTCTTTTAAAACCTTGTCTTGTCGGAAGTTTAGGGTTAGGTCAAAAGACTTTTTGATGACGAAGAATCTTCAACATTATTGAAATATAGATCTTACATTGACCTTAATTCAGGAATACTACAGGTACTTTACACAGGCTTTACATGACTCGTAGAACAGATGGCCGATGGGACCGAAAAGCTCTCAAGTTCCGACCACGACCAGGAAGACGCAGCGTGGGCAGGTCCCAACTAGATGGATGGGTGTTCTGGCCAAGGTGGCGGGGAAGCTGTGGATGCGGGTTGCTGAAGATCGAGCGACAAAGTGGCGAACCTTAGAGGAGGCCTTTGTGCAGCAGTGAAAGTCTTACGGCCGAAACGACGACAGGTACTTAAAATTGGAATCTCATAATATAATTAATCTCTCTCACATAACTCGTGAGGTGTAGAGAATTTTGTTACTCCTCAAACTTAAGTTGAGCAAACCGTTGTTAAGAAACTAACGTAAGTACCCGCATACTGCAGACAAAACAGTCGGCCGACAGTTTGTACTACGCTGGATATATTTTTTTTAAAGGAAATCGTGAATTCAATCAAAGTTTTTAGTCGGTCTGATACCGGCCCATCAAATACCTGATCGCTGTAATGTGCGTGCTACCATTCATTTTCAAACTGATTTATGCGCCCTAACAAACTGTCGGCCGACTAAAAGTTTGCAGTGTACGGATACTCTTAACGTTCACAAACTCAAACCGGACTGAAAACTAAACTCTTGTTCCCAAACCAAATAAGCGTAAAGAATTACTTGCTCGTTAAACTTTACACTGCTCTACTTAACTAATACTTACTTTAAAATTAAATTTAAGTTACCGCGGGCATGCCTCCGTTGTGGAAAAGCGGATTTAATTACATTTTATCTAACGTACTTACTTGTTAATAAACTTATTTTGAATTTTCCGTGAAAGAGTTCTTATGGTAAACTATCTGTTCCCCGCGGTTTTACTCACCTCAAGACTTAGCGAACTTAGCGTACCCAGATAAAAAGTAGCCTATGTCATTCATTATTGTCTAGACTATCTGTGTACCAAATGAGATTTAAATCGGTTAAGTAGTTTTGGCGTGAATGCGCTACAGACAGCAGACACATTACTTTCGCGTTTTTTGTTATATTAGTAAGCATTTTCCGTAGAAGAGTTCTCATGGTAAATATGCCGCATTTTATGTCATACTTCATTTTAAGTATTCAGTTAAGGATTAATTTTTGCAACCAGTTTTTTTCTTGTGGATGTCAAATGTAGTTCATATAGCACTTATACAGGTACTTATATCCAATGACGATAGGTCTGCGAGCGACTGCCTTTCTGACCTCCGGAGCCTAACTGGATTTTTATTAGCTCAGATGTATGTATGTGAATAACTCGTTGACTTTATGTCCTAAATATATGGTTTGAAAATAAAATGGAGAGGCAATTTTAAGCGAATTAAATGTGTTATTGTAATTTTATTTTATTCATAAACAATCTATACCGAATCGCATATTGAAAATTGTTTTAAGAAACAAACATTATTCTATTTGATTTTGTTTTACTTGCTACAATTGGTTTTTATGTTATGTACACTTATAATATTGAGTTACACTATGTTCGTGGGGGGGCCTGGTAATCTGCGTGACAGGGTTTCCTAGTGCGGATACCAGTCTCCCACAAAGGACTGGTCTGAAAAATACTGTGAACTTAATTTTAAGAACCTTTGTGGAAGAGAAATAAAGATTTAATTATAATTATTTAATTATTATTATTTCATTAAGGGCTGATTTTTCAATCATCAGCTAACTTCTATGTGTATGAGGTGCAAATATAATTTTTGGTAATATTTGTACATATTTTCTATACAAAAACTGTCAAAACGTCAAACATATTCTTTAGATAAAAGTTATCAAGCGATTGAAAACTGTCCCTTACATTTTTATTCGAAAAAAAAAAACATGGAGTAATCCTTAAATCCGGTGTGTATAGTTATGTAAAAGAGAATGAATTTATAATGACTTGTGATTGAATATTTTATTTTACCAATTCTGAATTCGGATGTCCGTCTGACAACAGTTTTAATCGGTCGCGTCAGTTCGAAACTGCTGAAGCATTTTTTTTTTTATATATTCTCGCACTGCGACCGGCTTCGTTACTATGCTGAAAATAAATGAAAAATGTTATTTAAAAATTGTACAGGTAACTGCGAAAAGATCTAGGGAAAGTTTGGTTAAAACCAGTAGATACGTACTTTTTGATTTCATTCGTAGTGGCGGATTTTTTTCAGTTTTTTTTTCTTTGCACTATAAAAAAGTCGTGAAAATACACAACGGTATCGAAATGTTTTTGCTCTATAATGTATAAAACATATTTTATTAAAACTGTACCTATTTAAAGTTAAATATACTATCGTAAATACTTTGACTTTACTACCAAGTACACTTTATAGTTTTTACTTACTCCCCAAGAACGCATACTGTGACGCCGAGTGTATTTTCTTATTTAATGGTTTCCGTAGCACTGCTACGAGCGCGTAGCACCGGCTCGTAGCACGTAGCAATCTCTTGAGGATGCTACGGATGTCGGGTGTACGGTACACAGCTTACGATTTCAGTGTTAGATAGCCCATACATCGAGGAAGACTGTAGACTGCTTTTTATCCAGTTTCGTGGAAAAATTCACACGGGACACGGGTGACACCGCTGGCAGAAGCCAGTGAGATTATATTTTCGACGTTGTGGCAAAAAAGGCCTACAAGTTTCTACTGAATAAACCCAACAAGAGATATTTCTAATTTAACATTTTCACTTTAACTAACGATAAATGTTTAAATACATAAAACCCAGTTACGTGTAGTAATAATGTTACCTCTATTACAATCTCAATATAATAGGGAAATGAGTTATTAAAATTTAATTGGACCGCGGAACAATAGTCCCTTTGAAGGGGTTTGTAACGATTCACGGAATTGTTTCGTAAAAACGATCCTTTGAAATATATTTTATGACATTTATTTGTAAACCTAACCTGTGTTTATTTGTATAGTCGTTACGGGTAGTCAGAAGCCAGTAAGTCTGACACTAGTCTAACCAAGGGGTATTGGGTTGCCCGGGTAACTGGGTTGAGGGGGTCAGATAGGGCAGTCGCTCCTTGTAAAGCACTGATACTCAGCTACGTCCGGTTAGACTGGAAGCCGACCCCAACATAGTTGGGAAAAGGGCTCGAGGGATGATATTTGTATATCTAATACTGCTGTTGTTAAAGGTACCCTCTCATTTTTTAAACTAATATTAAACAAATCAACTGAAATTACACAAAAAAAAAACTAAAATTTATAATAATACGCGTCCTGTGAAAACCATTTTGTGCACCTGGGTACAAAAGTTTTAGCCTTACTTGATAACTAGGCTATCTAACACTGAAAGGATTTCTCAAACCAGTTCAGTAGTTTCTGAGATTTTAAGCAAACAAACTTTTAAGCTTTTTAATATTAGTAAGCATTTATTGAAACTACCTTATCATATGAGTCAGATCAATATTCATCATAAACGTATTTCAAATTAATGTTATAAAATTTCAGTGAAACACAGTTATTTACATTACCCATATTTACGAGAACTTCTTGAGCACACTACAAACACGAAGTTTTCACTTGAACGAACCGACTGATTCGAGATTTCCCCAACTCATAAAGTCATATCGATAAAAAATTCTTTATTGATATATTATTCAAAGACGACTTGTAAATATAGAATACTCATATTATATGAGTACTCGATTTCTTGTCATGAAGAGTAATATCCATTTCTTGAATGATTAAATCATGTCTTTTCTCTTTGATGGTTAAGACCGTTTTTAACCAAGCTGACTGTTAGCCGCCGAAAGTGAGCGAACGCTACGCAGTTTATTGTATTTCCATAGGCATATGCATATTCACTTCTTCGTTGACATCTAACCGAAGATACGTTTTTACATAACTACTTACCAAAAGCGCAAACAGTTTTTTGCAGACTTCCCCCAAGTCTGCGGTCAAGCTTAATAAAAAAAAGCTGTCATTTCAAATGCTTGGCAATCGTTACGGGTAGTCAGAAGCCAGTAAGTCTGACACCAGTCTACCCAAGGTATTGGGTTGCCCGGGTAACTGGAATGAGGAGGTCAGATAAGCAGTTGCTCCTTGTAAAACCCTGGTACTCAGCTGCCGGCCAGACTGGAACCAACATAGTTGGGAAAAGTCTCGGGCGATGATGGTGGTATTATACCACCATTATACATATTATATAAGAATACGCTAGAAAGAGCTAGCTTTTCTGAAGTAAAAGTATCTTAACTGTACTAACTGTATATCTATCCAGTACGAATCCATTTGGACTTGTAGTATAACTATCTCTTTCTCTCGTAGCACATTTTCGTTCAGTCTTAATGACGTGACGAGTTGCCATCGCGATAATGTCACTATTGTTAATACGCTTGAGCGTCAAGCACCCGTATTTTATTGTATTTCTCTCTGCTAGATTGTGGGTATTAATCTTTAGAACCTTTTTTGTACGGAACAATCAAGTTATACTATTTTAAATGACGAATGGCTGGTCTGTTAATAATAACATATAAGTAGGCTACTTTTTAACCATGTTCGTGAAGTAGGTGATACCGCAGTCGGAAAATAGTATTTGTATCGCATTAATGAGTAAAGTTCAATTTATTTCCTTGCTGTTTGCAAAGTGAATTATTACAACGAAGAGAGATTATGTTCTTAGAATATAGTTTTTCAACATTAGTATAAATTACTGCCACCTTTTTATTACATGATTACTATCTTTTCGAAAATTGAACGTCGGATCTCACCATCGGCAGACAAAAATAGACATATTTCTTTAACGTAGTGTTACACAAGAAACTTACCAATGCTAACCTCAATGACAAATCAAATGTAATTTTTATCACAATTCCTTTTTTCATACAACTTAATTCATATCACAAGGGCAAGAAATTCCTTTGAAAAATAAAGTACATAATCAGTAATTTATCATACTTGGCACATCTATATCACTGTCAGTACTCCAGCAAGCTATTTAAATGCAAATTTTAAACCTAAAATAGGTAGATACGTTGCTCGTTCATGAGACTTCTATATAGTTAATTTTGTTCAAAACTCGCTTGCTGATTTATTGAAGCTTATCGGGACAAATTTATTCGTTCGACTTCGTTAGGTAGAAGCTACGTAGACTAGCTTACGGCCGTATAAAGTGATATTGTTAAACTGTTGTTTAAAGGCTCTTTTTGATATCGTAAGCTATAGATTTAGGCTGTCAAAGGTGGTAGTATCTATAATGGGCGTTTAGGACCTGGATGTGCGTGATTGTTTGGAACTGTTACCATGACTTTCAAATGCAAAGGTTGCTCTTAAGTAAGTCTGTAGTACTTGTCTGCGTCAAGAAAGTGCAAAATCCACTTCCACTTCTTGTATAACAATGGTCAGCTTGCACCCTTCCACGGCGTAGGGCGCACCTATTGCCAACAGGCCATATCCACAAGGTACTATGTTTGCTATACGCTTTCACATGTGCTTATAGCCAACAATTTGCAATATTGTGACGGTACATATTTTTTTACGTTAAAAACTTCGTCTTTATTTAGTAATTCAGCCGAGAACTGAAAGTGTGTCTTCAACCTTCAACATCATACAGAAAACGATTAAACCCAAAATTAAGGTACGAACACCCATTAATGTGCCCCCACGGAGAAAGGAAAGATGAGCGGAGATGCCATAATGCAGGTAGGGGTGTCACCTTCTTCTAGGTCAAATTCGTACGGTGGGCATGTTCAAAAAGATCAGTTGCAAGTGAACTGACGAGGCGTTTGAGTTCTTTGAGCCCTCTGTTAACGACTTTTGATAGTACAAATAAATGATCGGGTCCAAAGAAGGCGTATTAGGCGAAAACGGTAACGTTACTCGTCCCCCGCATTTTGGAGCACTACTTTCTTAGTCGATTTTCCGTTATGAGACCTCCGCCAGTCATTTTGTTATCCATGTACTCCCCACTTGGTAAATCAGAATCGAGGATTTTATCCCGAATAATTTGCACTCAACGTGTGACAAGTGACATGCCACGATTAAAAGTGTGTGTTGACACGACGCTTGAACTAAATTAAATTGTGCTTTCGTATCGTTCTTCTACGTAGATAGGTTACTCAAAATGAGAGCATTTTGGAGTTGATTGGTTGATGAAATCAGCTATGATCTTACAGTATATTTTACATATATAGCGTAGATTCATGTCCTTTTTCTTGCTAATATAATATAGAGAGGAATCATTAGCTTATTATGTTGGAAAGCTATACTCTTCCTGAGTAAGATGGACTATATGTATTTTATCCCTGTGCGGACAACAGTTCCCACGGGACGCGGGTAAAACCGCGGGAAAACGGCTAATATACAGAAAGGAGAATATTAAGAATGCATTATGAAAAAGCTACACATTTTTATATTTTATTTTAGTAAATCCGAACAATAACGATATGGTCAAATTCTTTAGGCTTATTGGGATGAAATATTGTTGGTACTAGATAAAGCTGTAGAAGCATATTTAACAAAGCTTGGCCCTAAAAAATATTTGATATAATTTTTTATTGATATCAATTTATCATGCCCTGGGGTGTGAACTGTAATTTGCCTGCAGCGATCACCTAGAGTTCGTAAAATATCAACTACATGGAATTTTAAAGTTTTTAGTTTTATTGCTTTTTCACGCGGTTACATAAACAGTTCTCTATTCCACAGGTTATTGCTTTAGATGTTAACCCCGAAGGCGTAATACGCATTATCATTTTTATAATTATTTTAATTTTGTATCAAATATTTGTATAGGTACTAATATTATAAAGAGGAAAACTTTGTTTGTTTGGTTGTAATGGATAAACTCAAAAACTACTGGACCCAATTTAAATATTCTTTCACCATTAGAAAGCTATATTATCTGCAAGTAACATAGGCTATATTTTATCCCGGTGCAGGCAGTAGCTCCCACGGGACGCGGGTGAAACCGCGGGAAAATGGTTAGTGTTAGAATAAAAACACAGAAGTTATATAGTGTCCAAGCGCGAAAGAAAAGTAGCGTTCGTTATTACACTAATTCGTAACTTTACCAAACGGTCAGTATAATTAAAACTGCATGTGCAGTGTATAACCAATATGATTTGATTTGAAACAACAGTTTCCACATTCACATTCAGAAATATTCCGAATTTAGATGCAATACGAAACATGAAATAGCGGCAAACAGCCACATGAGATTATAACAATGCAATTTCATTGCGTTAATTGCATATCAAAGTGAATTCGTGTACCATCGCTCATCATCAATCGATCGGTTTACGCACACAGACACACACAGTGACTATGTACTCACACACAGACACGCAGCGACTATGTAGTCAATGTACATACGAACCCCATGCAATTCGGCCGATTCAAATGCAGATATTTTGACGAGAATGCACGTACAACTATAGGGATTTAGGAGGGCCCAACCCTCCAGACAGACGTATTGATTTTCGTGTACTGTGCTCACCCTCGTAGTTGGGGGTTGATATTATTAAATATAAATGGCGCTGAAATGTTGGTGGTGCAAATGATTTTGACGTGGGTTCACTTGAGTAATATAATTTTTGGTAGATATAGAATTGAGGCATTTGTATGTACTTTTGGTCATTGTTTTGGTCAGTGAGTGTATGTTTCATGTTAGTTGCAAAGTGTTCAATGATCTCGTACTTCATCATCATCATCCTCCGAGCCTTTTCCCAACTATGTTGAGGTCGACTTCAAGTCTAACCGGATTCAGCTGAGTACCAGTGCTTTACAAGAAGCGACTGCCTATCTGACCTCCTCAACCCAGTTACTCAAGGTATCTATATTTTCCATTCCAGGCGCAGATCTAGAGCTTGCTCGGAAACGTCATGGAAGAATGTAGTGGTGTATGAAGGAGTGTCAGGTGAACGAGAGCATTGTAGAAGACGTAGAAAGATACAGCGAAGTAGAGAAGAAAAGTTAGGAAACCTGACCCCACCACCATGTAGGAAATAGCAGGTAAGAAAGGGACTTTTTAGTATAATAGAAGACTGGTTCAAGACCAGTGTACACATAAATTGAAGAAAGTGAAACAATTCCATTCCGCTGGAAAAATAATTGCATAATTAAATAATTATTGATAGGCGTGATCGAGATAATCGGTGTGGCCTTACGGTGGGCCTCTAGGATAGGAAGTCATGTGTAGGTTCAAATCCGGAATTCAATTACTTTATTTGAAAAAGCGGTATATTCAGGCTGTATGAAGCCGGCCCTACGAAGGATAAAAATCATTAATGTTCTTCCGTACCTTATTTTTTTCTTTTCTGCGACATCGATAAAACCGTTCCTTCATTTCACACCACCTATTGAATTATTCTATAATTGAATCTGTATTCACGATACCGAGTGAATATTCATACCACTTGACGCTGTAATTGGTTGGACGAGTGGCCAGTAGTAATGCCGATCGACGCATAATATAACACCAACAAAAAGTATACACTCGATAACAAAGACTGTAGCCTCTATCTTCCGACGTATAAGGTTCAAATTCGATTGAAAAGTAGTTTGTGATTGTCACATGTAAGTTGGTGTAACGATCCAGTGATTCGATAGATCTATACAAAGTTTTATTTGCGGCAAATTTCATCGGACGTACGCATATTAGGTCCTTGTTTTGTGTCATTAAGGTTTAAATTAGTGTGTGTGGTGTATCTTATTAGCAAAGCCAATTAATAGGCTATCGTCAACTAATGGCAATTACATTGAACAATAATTTAGTTTAAGGTATTGTCAGATCGCGTTCGATGTATATTCGTTTATGAATTGAATTGTTGAGCATTTGTATTTCAATAGTAAGTAATTTAATTTGGTTTTGCAGAAAGTTCTGTCTTTCACTAAAACTTTTCTGTGCGAAACAATTAAAAACTTGAAACAAAATGTATAAAGGCATGTTGCTGATTTACTGACTGCTGAAATAATGCGCCTAAACTGCATTGGTAATTTATAAATATTTAATTGGACCTTATTAAACATTTTTTTTTTATAAAACAAAACAACATCTCATCAATTTATAATATTATGATTATAAATTAAATATAATTTTAATTTATAATTCAGCTATCAAAAGGCTGACCTTACCAAAATTAAGAACTTTTACGTAGCAGACTACCCTGAAGTGCAAATTGAGGTATTTCGTCATTGTGCCGTTTTTGACGAATAACTTTGAAGTTTCGTCAACATACTTATATTGAAGATCCTTTTTTAACAGTCCTTAAGGAATCGGCGAAGAATTTGAAACTTTAGTTGTTACGAAATAGTAACGTAAAACTAATTTACAATGTATCTGAAATATTTATTTCTAATAAAAATATTGTGTATGTAACGAGAACCTACCAAAAAAACAATATTTTTTAATTCCGTAGTGGGTTGAAACTGGTAGTATACACTGGTTCGTTTTCTGGGAAAACCATGTTTTATTGAAAGCATTTCTGTATTCATATTTTATTGTTATCGTTACATTTTTAATTATTGAAATAAAGTGTCCCACTGGAATCGGAAACATGATTCAAGCTACCTAATGGTCAGGGCTCCATAGACAGAAACCTCCTTTCAATGCGATCCAAAAATATTATTGTTGTTGTAGTTTACGTGTTAAACCTAAGCTAAATTACAAAAAAGCTTTAATGGATTTATCTTTAGGTATGCCTTGTGAATGTCTTAAGTTTAAAAATATTTCATAATCAATGCTACAGTTGAACACTTTGAAATTACATACATACAGTTTTTGTGTACCTAAACCAAACTGCATACATGTACCTACACACACAGACACATACTATGTTCAATATTAAACAGCATCGAACCGCATAATGTGATACAAGCCCATTGTGTACATAACAATTGATGTTCATAATTCTGCTCCAAGGAACGATGTAGATGCTAGATAAGATCATGTAGGTCCATACATGTCCAGCCGAACACTAGCTGAGACCATTACTGATAACGCAGCTTTAGAACCATGGAAAACAAAATGACGAACGGAGATGTCATAATAGAAAGACCTAAGAAAGTAGCGCGACAAAATGCTTGTGTTTGGGGGATGAGAAAAGTTACTATGATGTACGTCCTTACACGTCTTCTTTGAAACCCACCCTTTTTTTTGTAGAACCTAATCGCCAATGAGTCAAGACCGATCTTTGATAGTGTCAAGGCACCTGAACACTTCGTAAGTTTTGTATTACCTAACTGATCGTATTGGTCATTATTCCCGTACGTTACTTTACCTACAAGAAGGCGCCTGACCTACTTGTCTTATCACATCTCTGCTATATTTCCGTCCTCTGTGTTTAGATCTATCCTAAGGCGTTACTACGGTTATACACGTCAATTTCTGAGATTGACATTCAATTTATGATGTGATGGCTAGCTGTAGTAATTTTGTGTTGAAACTGCTGAAAGGGTGTAAGATTGTATGGTCTATGGACGGACGTCGGACAGGTATCACTTTGATCGAAAACCATCATGTCAATATTTAACACAGTGGGTGTCTGAAATATATCTGACGAATAATTGAGCAAAAGTATATATTTTGCAAAGTAAAAAGATTTTTTTGTTTCGTCTTAAGTCGGCTCAGCCTTGTGTCAGTTGTATTCGAATTACCGAAGACATTTTAGGAAATCTATACATGAATTTGACTTTAGACAGTTTGTAAAAGTACTGAAATGTAAAAAAGAGTGAACAAACGTTGCAAGTAGGTTCCAGTTTTGGAAATTAAAGCAAAGAGAAAAAAGGTATATATTTTTGCGTACTTATACAATATGAAAAACTCTTAATCTTTTTAAAACAAATATACGCAGTGTCATCATTCGGTACTCCCGTTTTCCTACATTTTCGACTTTTAATCACAAAAGCATATTGACAAAGAACTTTAAATTCCCCGAGTGCTGGAATAGAAGGCACAAGGCACACGTAATATTTTAATGCAAATGTCTTACCCTACATATTTATGAGCTGACGTTGCAATTAGAGAAATGGACTTCCATGTATTATGTTAATTTTAGCTCCTTTTTACCCAAAATAATATTGTCGCACGGACGGATCTTTGGCGAGTTTCAACTTGTTGCGGTAATGTAGGTACTTACTTGTAATATTTATGTAATTCCAGTAGAATGTTTTAAAATTTTCATTTGACTTGGAAATATTTTTTAACACGTGTTAGAATAATCACTTATGATGTCGTTGCGTCTACATACAGTATGATGTAGATGTAATACCAAATAATTGTTTAATCCGTATTGTGAATCAAAATCCGTTTTGTAGTTTAATAAAAAAACATTTATTTATTATAGCCTGATTAGAAAAACATAATTATAACATAATGTTAACACACATATACATTACACATCTTGTCTATAGCATACGTGACACAAACTACCTGCAGAAAAGTTGAAATTTTTCAACAAACAACAATTCCAGCGAGGTGGCAGAAATAGTTTTGAAATTATAACTACACAAATTCTAGGAACACACCGAAGCCAATTATTCCGTGTTGAAATACTACCTTCGTGAAAATAAGTTCCGAGCGAAATGAAACTTAAACGAAAGTTGAGATTCAACGCTCAAGTAAATTAGACTGAAAATTAAGATGGCTACTATTTCCCGCCTAATTGCGTCCTACCCCCGTAAATATTACTGTAATCTACGGGGAACTTTCTAGAAATATCGTCTGGCTATGATAACGGCTAACTAGCGTCTTAATGTGATATTAATTATTTTTAGGAGTAACTGTGCGGGTTTTGAGACGTCGCCATTTGTGGTCCCATTTTAGAGTAGCATTAGGTGTTTATTTGACGTTCTCTTAATTTCCTATTTTTGTGGAATTTTTCAGATGTACGTTACCTCTGTAAAATTCCTCAAAAACAGGAAAAAAAAACAACGAATTGATTAGCACTACCGAATCAATGTTGTTCGGCTCAAAGAGTCAACGTACAATTTAGACATGATCAAATATTTATCACAAAAACATCGTAAAAAGCCTACTACTGAATAAAATATTATAATTACCAAAATTGAAAGTAAAGAAATGAGTAACTAAACACCTCATTACGATCAAAAACGAGTATTATCGATTCTCCAAAGTATACATGCCTAATTAATTTATTTGAAAACTCTTTATGCTCTCATGTTTTCGCCTGAAGCATTGCTTGCTTGAAAGTATTAAATGTCAAGGATATTGGCAATCTTTGAGGGTCTTCAACAGAGGTTCCATTACAACTCATGATTAAGTTTATTTTTGAACGTGAGATAAACAAAGAACGCTAAGGAATTGACATTTCGATATGTACAATACAGCGAATTTAATCTTGATTTTGGACATACTTGAAATTACTTACATACAATCATTAAATATTAATTCGTTGTTAAATGGTGTGTTACAATTAGGCACTGTTTAAAAAACTGTTTATCTTTCCCTAAATATAAATTAATTACGATCGTTTTTAACTAAAACCAAAAACACATTACTTTGTAAATGTATACAAATAAGAACTTCTACGTGTAACTAAGTACACAATGTTTACTCAAACATATTTAAAATGTTTCGTAATTTGACTTTTTAAAAGTCGTTAAATGTCTGTATTTTTTTTCTACCAACACTGTTTCTTTTGATATTTATCTGTGTCTCAAAATCTGTCGAGCACATACCTAAACATTAACACAACAATTTCAAGCGAACTTTAATTAAGGCTTCTCTTACCTACGTAGAAAATACAGACTCAAAATAACCAAACTCACCTTCCTTCCCCCTTTCGTTTAAAAACATGACCTTACCATGATGGAGCGAACCTACCTATCCTATGTACATCGTCTGTCTCGTCGCATTCATGGTGCAGTGCCAAAAATCGATATTTGCCTCCCCATGGAATACTACGTACCACGTCTGTGATGCCCCTTGTATACGATAGACAGTTATATATTATAATGAACATTGACATTGAAGGGACCGACTGAATTTTAGGTAGGGTGATGATTCAAGAGATTTTTTGAAGATTCGCTTCTTGTAATTAGCAATTTTATATTGTTTATTTTTGTACAAATAAAAAAAAAAACACTATATCTAAAAAGCGTCAAAAAATTAATCCCCATCGCTGTCAACTGGGAGCGTACCCAAGAGGCTGGCAGCATTACCTCGTTGGATGGCCATGCGCATCCTTTGTCCGGGGTAATAGCCATAGCCAGCCTTTTGGTCACGAGAAGCGTCACCCAGCTGCCTAGACTTTTTTATTTTAATTGTTTTACTAGGATAGTTTTTGTACATATGAAAAGTTGTGGTAGCCTAGTGGGTAAAGAACCAACCTCTGAAGTATGAGTGTGTGAGGAGGTCAGATAGGCAGTCGCTCCTTGTGAAAGACAGGTACTTAACTGCATCTGGTTAGACTGGAAGCCGAGCCCTACATAGTTGGGAAAAGGCTCGGAATATGGATGGTTAATTTCATACCTATGAAGATATTATTCTATCAATAGCATGTGATAGATACTGTGCTACCCTAATTATAATTAGATATTTTATGTTCTTTACACCCCATATTAGTGTTCCCGTTTCCTTGGTAATTTGCCCTTGTATATTTAAAACAGGGGGCAATATCGTAATCTTAATTATGATTACATTTTATAGATTTGTTGGTAATAAATAAAATTTAATTTATTGTTGTAATTTCTAAATTGATGGCCAATTATTGTGCACATTTTTTGCTTATAAATTTAAAATTTTGATTTTTTTCAGGCTTATATTTTTGTGGGGATTTTTCGTTATACAGCATTAAATGAGAATTCTTCGTAACACAAGTGCTAATAAGACACGAAGGTATAGTTGCACGGCAAGAATTTAAACGCGAAGCAATATCTTTACAAAGAAATAGCAAAGGAACACTAAACTGAGTTTTATTTCAAAGAAAACTTTCTGACTTGACGTCGCGGCAATTGCGAGTTGAGTCGTATTAAAAATACGATCCGATCTTGAGTATTTTGCACTTTGCTTTTGTTAAATAATAAAAATAAATAAAGACTTTAGTTCTACTCAAGTCTTAAAGCTTATTTTAGTGATGACAGTATTATATCGTTCTCAAAACATGGCATGAGTGAGAAATTACGTGGTGATTGACTCATGATGACAAAAAAGATCCCAAAGAAACTTTTTCTAATTCTAATTATGTTCAAATACCGGTCACTAATTACCAGTCATCCTACATACGTTTAGTTAACCATCTCAAATGACTTCACATTTACGATATTAATGTAAACTTTACGCTAGATTTATCATTAAACTTACATAAATAAATCAATTTATCGATACTGCGAGTATATTCCCAGTTTCCTAAACTTCTAGTCTGGAGTTATTTATCTGCTCTGTGGTTTAATCCCTTAGTGGCTAATCAATTGCGTTGAAATTATGGAGAACAAAATGACTAGCGGAGATGTCATAACGCAAAATCTCCTAAGAAAGCTGCGCGCTAAAATACAGGTGAGCGGGGGACGAGGAACGTTACTGTTTTCGCCCTTATACGCCTTCTTTGGACCCGGCCATTTTTTGTAATACCTAAAACCGTTGACAGATGCCTCAAAGAACCCTAAAGCCTCGTTAGTTCAGCCGTAACTGATCATTTTGGTCATGCCTACCGAATTTGACCTAGAAGAAGGCGCTTGACCTACCTTCTTCATGTCATCTCCGCTATCTTTCTTTCCTCTGTGGTTGCCATCAAGTTGTGATGACAAGTGCAAGTTTTAATAACCGCCGACCCTCCCAGGCGGTTTAATTAGTCTGTATTGCATCAAAGCTGGTCTGACAATTAATTATTTTCTTTGATGTAACCTGTGTATTGGTTTTCGCTATACATACACGTCGTAGGTACTGGCAGACTTATACATACATGTTGTTTCTTTTAGGTTTTGTTGAAAGGTAGACGTATTGATTTGCGATTAATCGGTTGATATGTGGTCATCCACAGCTATTGCTGAATGATAAACTTTTCTAAGTTTGTAAGTTTTTCTAAGAATTAGAATAATGACCTTTTGGACAACAATGACCGTGTTTTGGAGGGCACGTTAAGCTGTAGTTTGTAAGCTGGTAAGTCCAGCACTAGTCTTACCTTGATTTGCGAGGGTCGCTGGGTTGAGGAGGTCAGATAGGCAGTCGCTGCCTGCGAACAACTTGACTCCAACCTAGTTAGGAAAAGGCTAGCCCGATGAATAGCTAAGACTAGACTTTTCTATTAACTTATTGTTTAAATTCCATAATTTGTCAGTCACATTTTAAATTAATTAAGAAACTTCATAAAACTTTAGAAAGTCATATTTTAGGTCCACAATTCTCGTAAAAGCGCGTAGTTTCAGAAGGTTTCGAGGTGTTATTTAGTTTTGTTTGTTACAAATGTGCGGTTGGTCGTATGATGGTTGATCCTCCATAAGACTTATCGTCCAGACTCAAGCGGTTTCTCTGATTTCCCGAGAGTGACCTAAAGCTTTACTATCGCGGCACGCTTAGAAATTAGATTCGCGATAACACCTACAATGTCTGATATGTTTTATTCTAACTAAATTTTTTTGCAATGGACTTGTTTCATTTTTAAATCCAATTATAACAATAAATAAATAAATAAAATAAAATAGTTTTTATTTCAGATAAGTGGCATTTATAGTATGTAAGTAAAAATAAACTTATGAAAAAACTATGTTAGTAAAAATTAAATTAAATTAAAACAGAACAAAACAATGTACCTTCATATTTTTTTCAATAAAATAGGTTTTAGACAACATTTTTGTATTTGTTGAATTTAAGACCTATATTTAATTCCTATAAATATTAAAATGATCTACAAAATCCATAGAAATCTTTGTGACATAAACATTAAAAAAATATATATATATATCTAGTTTAGAAAAATACTCGTAGTTATTTCTAAATTAATATCCATCATCATCTCCCGAGCCTTTTCCCAACAATGTTGGGGTCGGCTTCCTGTCTAACCGGATTCAGCTGAATACCAGCGCTTTACAAGGAGCGACTGCCTATCTGACTACCTCAACCCAGTTACCCGGGCAACCCGATACCCCTTGGTGAGACTGGTGTTAGACTTACTGGCTTCTGACTACCCGTAACGACTGCCAAGGATGATCAATGACAGCCTGGACCTATAGTTTAACGTGCCATGCGAAGCACAGTCATTGGTGTCTAAGATATACTTAGAAAGTACATTAGAACTACGAAAAGTGGCATGATTGGTACTTGCCTGACCTGGAATCGAACATACGCCCTCATACTTGAGAGGTTGGTTCTTTACCCAATAGGCCGCCACGACTTAAATAAAACAACAAAACACTTTAAATCACTATATACTCGAGAGACGCAAGTGCACCTGCATAGATATAAAACAATGTCCGGACTTAACTTATCGGGCCTCATTTGAACTAAATGTTAATTAATTTTACTGCAGCTGTCGTCTTAATAAGGCTTTCATTTTTAATCTGCAGAACTTTCTTTTTAATTATCGGAAATTCTGTAATGATATATTCTGTGAATGGTCTTGGTATATTATGTATTGAAAAATGATTTGGAATTATCATTTAAATGACTTTCCTTCATTTTCTGTTTTTATACAAAAAGGAGAACAAGAAAATACCTAATATTCTTGCGCCAGCAATATAATATTCATTGTGACTGGTCTAGCTAGATTATGAGGTTGAGTGGATTCTGACATGTCGCGTACCTAAGATTTTTCGAAAAAAAAAATTATGTTCAAATTACCTTATTTTTTTTAATTACTATACTTTTGATTAAAAAGTGCTTAAAGTATAATATAAAATGTAAGCTCAAAAATCTCAGTGTCTTAGATATAAGGAACTTTTTATTTTCGCGAACTTATTTTCGACCCCTTCTTAATGTGGGATCATTTGTAGCGAGTGCTCTAAGATGTAGTCTACTTTAAGGGTTATGTCGATTTGCCTGCCATATTACTTGTCACATTTACACTATTTACTATTTTAGATTATAGTAGAAGAAAATACAACTTTTCTTTCGCACAAAATCCAGGAAAAATGTTTACAATTTTTCCTGGATTTTGTGCTCACTTTGTTTAGTAGCATGTTACATTAATTTTACATACATTTTAACCTTGATACACCCCATACAGCCCCCCAAAGCAGATCTAGCTAGTGTACCATAACATTGATTGTGGGGTTCCCGCGGGCAAAATATCGATTTGTATCCCCACAAGTTTATGCATGTGTGCGTGAGTGGGGTTCAAGTGTGGTGCTGTATACTATACAATAATAATAGTAAAGTGGTTGTTTTGTGTGGGTGTAGAAATATGAGCATGTTATGGCGACGAGAATCATCATTGGTGTCTTATTGTTTTCAATTTTTACATATGTTTTTTTCTAACTCCCCCCGAACAGCTGGACGAATTAAGTCGATCGATCATAAATTTAAGCAAAAGTTGGTGCGTTCGGAGTCTATGTCAAGATGAGTAATTTTTTAGGGATTTCGTTTTTATTTTAATATAATGCATCTGGTAAGACTAGGAGTCAACCCCAACTTACATAAAAGGCCTACGACGGAGTACGACGGTTTTTAGTCAGTAAAAGTCTGGCACTCCCTCACCGCTGCTAACCCACAGCGGGAGCTGCGGGATCATTTGATGATTTTTGACGTCGTTAAACAAAAAAAAAACTTGAAAAATGGCTAGGTCGACGATGATGTAATTTTTACATATTCCATACACTTTACTGCCTAATTAAATCAGTATCGAGTATTACCGGTCCTTTTAAAACGTGAATCCGTTTACAGTGTGCGAGATCAAAGATTTTTTTTTTACATTAAATAATTTTAAATCCGACAACACAGTCCCCCTAGCAACTGCATTATTATTATCCATTATACCCTCCCTCGCACCATCTGGCACCATAGTACAAGCTATTGTCACCATTATTCCGTGCATTTAAGGTGCATAATGGGGTGACGAACTTTGATAGATGACCACTCATTATTTGTCATGGGATTACCCAACATGGGTATAACCAAAGGTGTGGGTTTTTATTTTGTGATCGTAATATTTACAGAAATATTTCAAACATAAAAGTCAAAAGTGCTAGACCTAAGGATACAGTAAGCTCATTTTTAACCGACTTTCCAAAAAGGAGGAGGTTTTCAATTCGTCACCATATTTTGCATACCTAGGTTCTGATACATAAACGGCTTTAGATTTATCTTTAGGACAAATTCTTGTAATCTGTGCTTTGAGGATTACATTATGGGAGTACATAAGGAAGTACATAAGGGGAGTACATGAGGAAGTACATAAGTGGAGTACATATGGGGAATACTTAGGTTATTCTTATTGTCAGTCAGTCAACATTCTGTATTTCGAATCGAAAGTTCTGGAATTTTCAAAAAATCTATAGTTAAAATAGTCGTGTCTTTGACATGATATCACATCAAAATATTCAAATTTTTTTTTTATCTTAGAATTTATCGAAGATCAATTAAACGATGTCAATTTTAGTTTATAATTAGATTTTATTCTGATAAATAACTTGTTTGTCAAAGGCTTTTAAAGTTAGACGAACAAAGGGTCGTGTAGTGTTTGTCCTTAATATCTTTCAACATTGACCTTATGTATTTATTTATTTGTGGTACATACTAATTAACTGTACTTACGTCTGTTAAACAGTATTTAATAGCAGGAAATACATGGACTAGAAGGACTCAGAATAGAGCAGAGTGGAAGGAAATGGAGGAGGCCTTTGCCAAAGTTAGGCAAACAGACCAGGTCTGTAACTCGTCAGAGTTGTTAGATACTTTGCTGTTTTTATTTATTTTTATTTTATGTCTGCTAAAATGACGCACCATGTTACTTCACCTCAATTATCCCTTGAAGCAGTTACTTATGATGCTCCTAGGTGACTGCAAATGCATATGAAATGCATCGATGCTTTTCTTTGCAGTACCACATTACATTTTTCATTGGACGCTTTCGTTGGTCGATGAAGGTCACATTAGGGGTGTGGGAGGTTTCTGATGAATATCGTTATGAACAAGACCTACTATATTTTTTGTTCCTTTGTTTTTACCCTAAAGGTTCCAAAACTACTGCACCGATTTTAATAATTTTTCACTCTTCTTTCTTCACTTTTTCCGAGTAACGTAGGCTGTATTTTATCCCGGTGCGGGCAGCGAGACCACAGGAAAAGGGCTAGTCCCTTATATTGCTATAACGTTATGAACAGGACCTACTTTATTTATAAAGTTCGATTTTCAATACATGCCAAATGTACAGAAAATTCCAATAGAAGAAGTCATTCAGAGGTATCTAGGGTATTTTTATTTTATATACATATATGTATATATATAAATGTATACATAAGGTGAGCGAAGACCGTCGCCTCGGGGTGGGATACAAATGATCAGGACGAATGGACCTATCTGTAAGTTCACAACTTCAAACCCGACGCTAGTGAGTTCATTATGATCTTTTGCGAATTAAAATACAAGAGATTATTTGTGAAAGTGTAGAGTATGTATTTGGGTATTACAATAATTAGTCCTATCGTTGTCCCACTGCAGGCCATATGTAGTTTTACAAGAAACATTTTAATTGTGTTTTTAATGCTTTAGCTCATTTGTAAACGTAATTATAGTAATGGCGTCCACGGCCTATTTCGGCCACGGCGGCTGTTCTCATTTAAGGAGATCAGCCAGCTGCGCAGGACATATTATAGTGCACGAGAAAAGACGTTTTCTCAGAGAATAGAAAAAGTTGAATCTCAATTGCTTATCACAAAAAGTCTGATAGCGCTAATATGCCTGGAACAATCCCAATGTGAGATTATTTTCATGTTTAAATCCACGTCCAATTAGATGACATTAGACTAAGAATATAACGAGTCTATTTTTACTATAACCAGCTGAAGAATATTTATTTAGAGCTTTTGCGTTGTCTCTCAACTCAAGGGTCCTATTGAAAGTCGTCGCGTTATACTAAGGGACAAGTTAAATCCTACACCTGACAAACGCAGGCCACCTCTCAAATAAGAATTAGGATCTCCCGAGAGCCTTTCACAGATTTTTTACCTGACTGTACCGAAAAAAGTTTGATTTTGAAATATGACTTGCATTTGTGATACGAAACTTTTTTGTAACTGTGGAATTTCTTTAGATTTTCGGTATTTTTTGGGAGGTTTATTTAATCGGTTAAAGCTTGGAGTGGGTTTTTAGTATTGTAAAAAAATGCTTGTAAATAAAGTTTTAAATATAGTGTTTTTGTTTATAAAAGAAAAGCTAGAACACAAATATGTGCATTTTAAAGGAAACACCCAAAGCTTAAACAGCAAGTGACTGAAATATTTTAAACTAAAAACATATTCCTTTTCACGTAGCAAAGTAACACTTCAAACGGATAGTCATGAATTTTGGACGGCGTAGTACGCCATGCGGCTACGAGATGCTACGCCGTAGCAAGTAGCGGTTTCCTCTGTTCGAAAACTTTGTATTTCGATTGCTATTTTTATATGTTTCGACTGATCTGAAAAGGGGTAAGCAGAAGTGTATCTATACTAATATTATAAAGAGGAAAACTTTGTTTGGTTGTAATGGATACACTCTAAAACTACTGGACCGATTTTAAATATTCTTTCACTGTCATTAGAAAGCTATATTATCTGCAAATAACATAGGCTATATTTTATCCCGGTGCGGGCAGTAGCTCCCACGGGACGCGGGTGAAACCGCGGGAAAACGGCTAGCCCTATATAAACCGATATATACAATAGATAGCAACGTACATATACAACTATTTCATGTATAGAAACGTACGCATGTAAAACAACTTCATAAATATAAATTTATTTTTTACGTATGACGAAACGTACCTGGGTGTAGTCGTCATAATTTGGTATACCTATTCCCAACTCTGCTCGTCTTATTTAAGAAAATGCCAAGTGAATACATAATAAATCTGTCAGATTTGACATTTCAGCATGATATATGGCTGTCTTTCTGAAAACTGGACAGTGATTTTCTCGTCCTGGAAAAATATATAAACTTTACTCCCATATATATATCATCTTTCCAGCCTTTTGAATTTCTCTCTGTGTTAGAGTCAGCTTCCAATCAAACTAGATATAGACACAGAATAAAGATGTACAGTTGTGAAGGTACCTACTCATCCTCCGAGCCTTTTTCCCAATCATGTTGGGGTCGACTTCCAGTCTAACCGGATTCAGCTGAGTACCAGTGCTTTACAAGAAGCGACTGCCTATCTGACCTCTCAACCCAGTTAGCCGGGCAACCCGGTACCTGGTGTCAGACTTACTGGCTTCTGACTACCCGTGAAGGTACCTACTAAAGTTCGTAAAAATGTCAATCACACACGCATGTGCATCGACGAGCTTTTACCGGCGCTACCGGTGCTGTCAGTACTGAGCGTCGTGCATCGAGCACATTCGTGTGTGAGTGACATTGTTACGAACGTTGTTAGTACGTAGCTTCATAACTGTTTACAAGACAATATTTTAAAACTGTCATATAGATGAGTACCAGTGTATAACACAGAGCGACTACTTATCTGACTTCCTCACCCAAGCAACACGAAATCCATATAAAAATAAAATATATACTCGTCACATACGGGGCCCATACAATGTTAGTCTGCAACTCGGCAACTATTTTATGACCCTCGACGTATCCAGATTGACGCAGCTGGCACGTGACTGTTCATCGTCACGTGCTCCACCCACAATTCAAAACTACGTCACTATCTCTTTGTAAAATGAGCGATACATTATTATGAGAAAATGTAATTACTGCTGATCACGAACAAAATGCAAAATCCAGACAAGTCTTTCTTAGTCAGGCTTGCTAGGATCCTTAGATTCATTCGTTTGGTATTAAATTCGCCATAACGCATTTCCTGATAAAAAAGCATCAACAAACAGACTGGCGAACAACAAAATGATTAAAAAAAAACGAACAAAGTCAGATTTTTTTTATCAGACTTTGGAAAAAAAAATATACATAAGTGAGGTTCTTCGGTTTGCGTAATTTTAACTAAACATAAGTAAGTTCTACACAAAAACCTTTGCATGTACTGTTAATGAGTAATATCCACGGAGGCTTTTCTCCTCCGTGGTAATATCTTTTTAAAATTCTAGTAATTGTTTAGCTTACCATAAATTGTACTTTTAGTCCTCAGTCTTAGGTACCAGTCAATCAATCAATTATAACTTTTACAATATTTTAAGTTGTAAATCACCACTTAAAAATAAATGCAAATATCTTTGTTGTGACCTAACCTAATACAGAATTTCTCAAACTCCAACAAATTATTTAGACATAAATATAGGTATCATGTTCAGAACTCTAACCCTACCCAAATAATTGGCCGTACTTAAAATGGTTCACCGCCAGTCAATTGGGTCATATTCACCCAGTGACCTTTCGATGTATTGGGTAGCCTACAAGTGGTATGCTCAGAAATCCTGAAACGATATTACTAGAAACCTCTTTTTCCTCGTACCATAATATTTTTTTGCTATATTCCGAGTTTAGTAAATAATTGACCTTTTAATGAAATCTTTTAATTTATTTGTTAGTGGCAATTTTGTCAGTCTCTTAAGTTTTATTAGCGATTATCGAAAGCCTTTCTAAAGAGAAGGATTGAGCATTAAACACCACGCTTGCTCAATGCGGGTTGGTGATTTCAGACTCCAAAGTCCAGGTTACCTAGAAATGTTTTTTCCTTCACATTTAATTTGCCTTTAGTGTCCAAGACATACTAAGAAAATACAGAAAAACTTAGTTGAATGATAATTAAGTTATAAATGATGAATGAAATGGAGATAAAAAAAGTGTCCGTTGAAAATATTGCTCGGGTATGTTTGCCAATCTATCGAGATAAAATTAATGGATAATCTCTCCGTTCATATATACACAAGGTGAACGACGTGGGAAGATACTAGTTACTTTTATGTATATTCTGTTCTTTTGTATATTTTGAGGCAAGTCAATATAAGTTTGTGGGTAGACATCAATTGAGGCTCTTGACTTTTAAGCTATTGGTTAAACGGATCGGGAAATTACTGGGGACTTATTGTTAACATGTAAGATTCAGATTAAAAATATTGGGTAGATAATAATCGATTGGTATATAAATATTGAGTGTACGCAATGGCCAATTTTGTTACCTCAAAAATGTGAGATTTAACATCACTGTAAGATAAAAGCTAATACTACACAGGGACAGATATATTAGATTAGGCTTCGATGGCGCAATGGCCACCATGCCGGACTGCCGAACCTGAGGTCCCGGGTTCGATTCTCGGTTCGATCGACATTTGTGTGATGAGCACGCTTGTTGGCCGTGGTCTGGGTGTTACAATATGTATTTATAAATATGTATACATGTAGTTATGTGTAGTTTATCAGTTGTGTTAGCACCCATAACACAAGTTAATTAATAACTTACCATGGGGCTAACCGATCGTGTGTGAAAAGGTGTCCCGACATTATTTATTAGGAAGTAGATTTATGAAGGGAGTGTATAAGAGGACTATAAGGGACAGGAAAACTATAGGGGAATATATAAGGGAGTATATACCTCTAGAAGTAGTCCATGAAAAGCAAAAATAAGTGCGACGGTACAAGTAAATTAGCGCAGCGGGCATGCCCATTGTACACAGCAGTCACTACAGAAGATCCATCAATGAAACTACATAATCTATGTCATAACACTACAGTCATAATATCCTGAGAACTATTACTGAAGAGTCTCAGTAAAACCATAACAGTATGACGTAACGATGACGTCATACGGCCCAAGCGAGTGATTTTGTCAGCAATTCGCAACAACTTGACGAAGGTTTCTTTTATTATGTTCCTCTTACATATCTCTTAGAAAATTGGTACTTAGTAATATTTGGTCGCATTCACGTGAATTTGAGGAATAAATAGTTGAATAAGTGGATGAAAGTATTTGATGGTTGTTTCTGTTTAAGGTGGTCGAACAGGTGGGCTGCGGGATTGTTCGAAAGAGTTACCGCGGCCCTGGTACATAAAAGGCCTACGCCGGAACACGACGGGTTTTAGTCAGTAAGAGTCTGACAATCCCTCACCGATGCTAACCCACAGCGGGAGGGGTCATTTGATGATTTTTAAATTTAAAAAAAGGTGGTCGAAAAGGTTACATCGAATATCAAAATCGGTGTTTTCCGTCTTAGGGACATGAGGATAGCCATAGGTATACATTCCGCGGTTTTCAATGATTTACAAGGATTGCCTAATGTGCGACATATTTATGTAGGTCCGATTACACTGGTTACCGATAAAGTGTCACTTAGTTATCTGATAGTTAATGCTATCTAACAAATAAAGGCTACTTATACTCTGTTTCTGCCAGATCTTGCTAAGAATGAGAAACCAAAAGTTATGGTTTATCTGTCAGATAAATTCCTGATAGGCTATCAGAGATTTTATCAGTAGCTGATGAAACTGGTCATTAAAATTGCAATAATATTTTTTTTAATTGACCACGTTTCATGTAGGACGGAAAGATCAGTTGTCACTTGTTTCTCTACGCTACATTTCTAAGTTATGTATAGAAAATTAGGTTTATACCATGTGGGATATATAACTGAGTTATCACTTCTTCGCCTACGAGTTTTCTTGACCTTTATGTAAGTGATGGACAGATCCTACTTATGTATCTGCTCTCGGGTGTAATAAATCCGGGTCATAAATGTATAGAAAATCTATTCTATTCTTCTGTAGAATGGTAAATAAGGAAATATTTGTCTAGAAGTGTTTTTGGTGATTTTTCTGATATCTGATAATAACGCTTACCTACTACCATCATATATTTATTGTCCCACTGCAGGGCACATACCCTCTTCTCACACACCTGTTACAGCCTTTTTATCGTTCCACTGCTGGGCACAGGCCTCGTCTCACACGGAAAAGGATTGCACACTCACACACAGAGAGTGCTAATCGCCACGCTCAATGCGGGTTTGGGACTTCAAACTTTATGTTCATGTTTCCTCAAGATGTTTTCCTTCACATTTACTCAGTCATTGGTGTCCAAAATATACTTACGAGTAAAAGATACTTGCCTGATCCTTAATTGAATCCACACACTCGTACTTGAAGGGCTGGTGCTTTTACTACGAGCCCACCACGACTTCAGTTATCAGGATATTTTATTTCTGTCGTGGTGTCAGTCGAAAGACGTCCACTGCTGGACAAAGGCCCCAAGGTTCGAAACTTTGCTCGATCTTCAGCAACCCGCATTGCTTCAATTATGCCTCCCGGCGACCTTGCCCAGATCGCCCGTACATATAGTGGGGTCTTATTTCTGAATAGAAATAATAAGTGATGGATTTTGTTCTTGTGTTTACAGTTTTGTTCTTGTGAGATTACAAAATCAAAGCAAAGCGAATGAAGGATCGGTTATTGCAATCCGTAGGTAGTTAGACACGCTGATTGAGTGAGTGAGTGGTTGATTGTTTCACACCTTCTCAGATTGTGGTAAACTTTACAACTAAATTGTTTAGCGGTTTATGCGTCATAGAGCAACAGACAGACAGATATTTTTGCATGTACAATAGTAGTTATGATAAGGATTTCGTTTTATGACGGTCTATTTATACTTACTGGCTGGTTTCTCTGCTTGATGGCTCATAATGAAGGTCGTAAACACAACTGGAGACATAAGGGTTTATTATATTATGTGTATAGGTATAGTACCATAATATAATGTATGTATGCAGAAAGATGTTACTTTGTCTGTAAAGGGATACAGAAGGCTACACTTATCCCAAGATTTTATGAATCTTATAGTCTGAGATAATTAAAACTTTAATGCCAGAATTAGTTTTAAGATAACTTTAGTTTATTTTAGTGTATGAGTAAAATTTTTGAGAAATAGTTATTTTAACATTATATGTTTTTATACATACTTATCACATATGGTTAATCTTCTTAATAGGGTAGTGTCCAGGGTCGAAATAATGAAATAATATTTAGTCCGCTTTTTAGATAATCAAAAAATATTGGATACGTATTTTTTCTTTTTTTAATTAAACATAAAATGACCAAGATAATACGCTTCAAAAATTGGGAGTGGGGGCCTTTTACGTCACAGTGTCCTGAAAATTGTAGCAACTTGTGACGTCACACTCAACTTTAACACGCTATATCTTAACAAGTTCTGATCCAATTTAAAAAAGGAAAAATACGTATCGCTTAATTTTGGACAATCTACAAGACGGACTAATTATTATTTTTTAGGAAACTAGCCTATTGCGCAATCGATTTATTAAATACTTTCAAGACAGTTTACAAGAGAGGCTATTGTAAATAAAACACTACTATTTTCAAACCAGTTTCTTTATTTCGTGTTCATCATTTTAATACAACATACAAGTAAATTTATCATCAGATATTATTTTATCAATTCTTAAGATCTACCTTAACTAAGACTTGAATAACAAGTAGGTATGTATGAGTATTCATATCGATATATCGATACATCGAAATGGTATCGATATGTACCGAAAATCGTACGGGATTTAAATGTTCAACCCACACATAGTTAATCCACAGATAAATAAACAAATTAACAAACTTCTTTTTTAAAAAAAACTGACAATGGAATGTTTCGTATTAAAAAGTATCAATTCCAATAAAAGCCTGTATAAAAATGCATGGCTGATAAAAAGAAAACACAAAAACGCACAAATTCACACAATAACTTAAACATGGAAGATGAATGTCTTAACTTTTTACGGTGCCCCATTCTCGTGATGTCATTTGACGTTTATTGTTTTGGCAGTATAGTTTGCCAAGATGGCGTCTACAATATGAGCGAGTTTTGTTTAAATATTCAAAAGTTATATCTGTTTAGGTGATTAAGCTTAAACCTCACGTAGGCTATTTTAATAAAAAAGAATGTGCTCGTATTAATATTTTAAAAGATAAGCAATTTTTTTGCTATCGCAGACTTGGAGCGCCCGAAAAACATTGTGCGACAAATGACATTACAAAATGGCGCGTAAGAAAAACAAAACCCGAAACTCCTTTTATCTCAAAGACAAATGACTGTAACATTAATTCCAACTGCAAAATATACTTTACAATATACTTTTTATTATTTTTAAATAAAACAAGAGGTACACAGTCAGTATTATTTCGACAACGATTAGCTAACAGGGAATCTAATTTTCCATATATTATTATACATATTGAAAGGTCGATTAAGACAGTCACGGCGAAGGAAAGTTACAAGCTATGGGGAAAGTAGGGTGTGTAATAATGAACATGAAAAATCAAGTAAAAATGTCGAGCAAAGTTTGCTGAATCGACTCACATTACCAAATCTCATCATTCTTCTTGAAATTACATTTGCCAGTCGAATTGGAAGATTTATTAGTTTAGTTTATTGAATTTCAATAAACTTATCAACTTTCATGTTCAGAATTATCCCTATAGGATTACAGACGCACGGCAAAGTGTCGAGGGTCGTGACTAGAGAAAGAAATAGTTTTTGGAGCTCCCGAGGGGATAAAATTAAAGAACACTATTTTTAAGAGGGTAAGTTATAAAAAAGTTCCTTATAACTTAACACGCGTATAAGCGAGAAAACTTAGAGTCTAACCTAATCGAAAGTTAGATGACTAGCGTCGGCGACACACGACAATAAATTACGAATAAATTATTAATAAATTACACATTTTAACAAACAAAAGCAAATAATTTATTGTGACGAGATTTCGTTTTGACAGAACCGATCAGAGGTGATATGTCCAAAAAACTGGATGGAAAACATTACATTTTTAGCTCACCCGAAGTAGCCTTTCATTTGAGCCAAATTTAACATTATTTATGTATCGAATACATTTTATAATAGTTATAGATTTATAGCATACGTGTACTCCTAAATAATTAGGTATTTTATTCAAATAATTGTTGATAGATTACTGTTGGGATATTCCGCTAATCCTTTCTAGCATATAAATTGGAAGCGGAACTCAAATACTCTATATATTTTATGTTAATCATAATTGCTAAGTAAAGAATCAGTCTTAAATAAACGTTTCGATTGACAACACAGACTAAGTATTAGTAAATGACAAAATTAGATATTTTATATCAGAATTTTAATCGGCGTTTAATTAACTTTTGCATGTAATCACATTTAATCTTGAATAGAAAGTTGGCTCTATTGTTTATCTATTGTTCGCGAGAGTAAACGGATCAACTTGTGTTTAAACTTTGATTAGGTAAGTTTGTACGGAGTCGTGATCATTTACCCTTTGATAGGTTCAATGTCAAAACAGGATGTTTGGAAACCACAGAGATCAATTTATGTTGTAAAATTACATTTAAAAGTAAAAATGTAAGATGTCTTTTGCATTTAACCTTTTTAACAACCAGCAGTTACAAAAAAAAAATCGACCGCCGTTTTGTTTTATCGATAAAAAATATTACAGCACTTGTCAGAGTTATCTACTCAAGTACAAATTAGGCAGTATTTAAATTATTATTTTACCGGGCCACTACCCACAAGTTTAACTTAAATTGATCTCTGCAATTCCATGAGCAATGCTGGAAAATGCCCAAGTACCGGTTGATTTTAAATAATATCAGATATGTGCAGTATTATGAAGGTTTATAGACGAACCGTTAGTTTGTATCATCATAGTTTTTTATGGGTGTTCGTTGGAAAGAAGAAAAGTAAATTTTAAAATGTCTGAAGATGGGATAAAACTATTCACCAACTTTTATGGAATCATTCAATCGTTCTGTATTTTGAATTCAGTACTATTCGGAAACCAACCGTACAGACATTGTCCAATAAAATGTAACATTTTGTGCAATAACCATTAGTGCGGTAAAAATAATTAGTGGGTTGATATCGATAAAATGGATGTGCTAAAAAGGCGGAAACAGGTGTACCGATTTAGAGATCAGAACTGTCGAATACAATCTAATGTAACATGAACACTAAACAACTAAATCATTTTCCATGATTTCACTGTGTATCGAGTGACGCAATCTTGATCATCGATTTGAATACAATATCCTCATGATCTCAAATAATTAATACGATTTACCAGAGTATACACATAATTGAATATAATTGATGTTTTCTACAAAACACAGTACAAATCATGGCAACGATACATTTTTATTACCACACGTTAAGTTTAAATTCCTACACAGATATAAACCTTAAGTATCGATTAGCATTCAAGTTCATTATGAAAAAATATATCATTGGAAATATTTTTCAACTTCTCTCCTTAATTTCAAACCACCCAAGAACAACTTAATTATGCATGTGACAACCGATTTTTATAACTACATGTTTATTCCTAACAACACTTTGGCAACAAATAGTATTTTCAATTTTTTTTTCATTATGTTTTTTCCATCAATTTCAAATGTAACGTCAACATTAATGAAGTTAACATTACCATGGTTTTTATCGAACCCGATCATTTATCGACTTTTATCATCGTCTTTAAAGATAGAAGACATAGAAAAGTATCGACAGAAGACGAATATCGATCGATAATGTGACATCACTGGCTTCAGTTGGCGAAACATGTTACACCGTTTTTACTAAAATTTGGCTATCAAAGTTCTATTACACTATCCTACAGTTTCGCCAACTAACACCGAATAGAAGCGAAACTTAGAAGGTCTACCTAAAATAAGAAACAGTTATCCAGGATTTTTAATATTTTTTTTTGTTTTTTTTTTTCTTTTTCTGTCATCAGTCTTAAAATTGAGTCATACCATCTAACTAAGAATGATGAACTCTTATATTTAAGTTCCTAGGCCTGATCTAACATCGGAATTTTGCGGTGATTTCTTACTCTGTAGCTTAGTGGAAGGTAGATTAGGGGATGTAAAAGTTTGGATAGTAGCAGACGAGTAACATTAAGAGATGTTAACAAGTGCCATTCACATCATATATAACCAACAGTTAAGAGTACAGTTTCAAGGTATACGTCTAAGGAAAAGGTGTCTCAACTAGTAAGGCTCTCGGGGAAACTATGTCACACATTCCTTAATTCATAAGTTATTGGTATTTTAGAGTAATCAACATTGAATAGTTTATTTTAATATTAATTCTTAATACTAAAGAGTACAAAAAATAAAGGAAATATTATTGAATATATGAAAAACAACAAGTCATCAGCGAAAACCATCGCGTTTTCATATAAGAACAACATTGTTTTTTTTTTCGTTTACAGTAACATTTAATATTCGCGCTCACGAAGATGCGGGAGTTAATAAGATCCTCGCCGCGGTCGCGAGAGGCTGCCTCACAGGGCCCGGCCTCGCCCCGCGCACTCCCAAACCCTACACTACCAACGTTTCCCTTCGATCATCAAAGTATCAAAAATATCTGCTAGAACATCCCTTTCCCTTAGTGAAAAATTCTTGATAGTACATTTTGAACAGTCTCAAAGTAACTAATGCGTAGGTAACAATTACAAATCTTCATTAAAATGTGGATATGCAAGAATGAAAGTACATATTGAAATCAACAATCATTAGGACGAAGTAAAGCGTTCCTACGTAGTGTCTACTGTTAAATATCTAACCTATAGGGTTACCATACACGTCAATAAGATATATTAGCACTTATATTAAAAAACAGTTTATGATAAATGACTGAACATGTGAAACACAGAGGATCATTGTCTGTACAAAAATTCCCAAATGTTTTTTTTTTCAATTTTATCAAATGTTTAACACATTCCTTCAAATTTAAGGCCACGGCGCATTATGGTGTTTCAGTAGATTATAAAGTTAGATTACTGAATTATATTTATGTTTTTTTTTTAATGATGACGTTTTTATATCTAATAACGGCCTTATATACACCCGTGCACGTGAGTATTGCGTCCACGGTTCCGTGTTCGAAGCTGTGGCGTGTCCGAGTCCAAACGAAAGGGTGCTGTTAGCTGAAGCTGTAGCACTGAGTCAGTGACGAGGGTCACGATACCTTACAAATCTACAAGTGGTATACTAACCGAAGAAAGCACGGCTTGAAACATTACATTAACATTACTACGTCTCGTATCGTAAAAAATATTGGTGACAGACTTACGCTGATTCAAAGCTCACGATGTGCCTTACACACTAAACTAACATAGACAATGCGATATCTAAAAATACACAACTACTCGTACTCGCTATATAGGATATAATTTTAATTTAGTTCATCATAAGCATTGTGTTCTCCTTACAACTGGCAGGATGGCATTTAGTGTGTAAAATCGATTGTGTGTGGACAATTCAAGCTTCGTATAATTAATATAGGTTTATAAACTTACGTGCATACACATATTATGATAACATTTAATTACCTAAAAGCAATTTCTTTGGCGACTAGCATCGTTAAGAAAGATTCCAAATGTTACTTTGCTTCGTTCCAACCTAAACTTTCTTTGCCAGCGACAATCTGAAACCATTCCTTCATTGTTCTATCAATTTGCTCTACGTCACCACTTTGTGGACGATATGTCGCGTTTCGTTAACATTTCTCTATTAAATATATCATTTGATCAACATTCGAATACATAATCCGTCAGTATTGTCAATTTAGAAACAGTGCCAATATATAAACATCGCCATCTACCCATCACTAACCGTCCCGACTCCTGCGCATCCATATAATTAAAAACATTACTTGATATGTCATTTGCTACCAACTTTTCCTATGATTTGGAATCTTTCCACTATGTAAAAAATATTTATAACTAAAAATCACACACCTTAGATTAAAAATTACCTACACATGATGAAGAAACTGAAATCGGTACTGTATTCGCTTCATCTCTGTCTGACAACAGGAATATGTGAAAGCTAGAGCGAGATGAAGGGAGCGTTTCAATACAGTACGCTCTCTACTGAAAGTAGCAACACCGATCGCTATGGTACATAAGGAGCAAAGAAAACGTTACGACAATACACAATCACATTAACCTACGTGTCATTATTTAAAAGTAGAATCAATATCATATAAAAACATTTCAAGAAGTCCAAAACTTCGTCACTAAAAAAATCCTCACCTTTGTGAAAATAAACACTATTATATGCGAACGTCTCAACTAACTTAAGCGATAGTAAAATATTTTGCATTTAATTTTTACAATAAAATGTATCATAAATTCAAACGTGAGTTAATTTTTAAAAACATTCAGCATAGTACTTCTCGAGGATGGATGGTTTGTGCTAATATGTGCTTTGTTAATCACCTTAACTTACAATCACAATTTTTGAGACAACGTGTTCTGACGGAAGCAGTGCATACAATCTGTCAAGCAACAGCGGCCCATAACATCACGCGGCAACCTGAGGCTCTCAGTTCCGTCAAAACACATCAACGAATTTACATTCATCATCAAACTCAACATCAGTCGTGAATACAGTAAAATCATTGAATACAATTCTCTTTCAAGAAAAAATACATCAAAAATTAAGTGAAACACCAACGTTCTGTGCAATTCACTAAAATTATACTTCTCATTTTAGCGTATTCTTAACAATGCAACATCGCTTAAATACATATAGAAGCGACGGTAGAAAAAAACTTCGAATGTATATGAAAACGAATACAATTCCTGAGCAATAGTTGCGTGGTACGTCGTGCCACCAGAGTCGACTGGATGCGAAAGCGGCTATTGTATGTACAACTTCGCATGGCTCAACGAACTTATCAAATTTAACGACGCACTACCAAGTAAATGTAATAAGTGACCAAATTGTTAACCACATACAATATGATAAGCTAACATCGATACATTATATCTACCTTGATGAATACATTAACAGGTGAATCTTAACTGACACAAAATTATCGATTTCAAACAATCATTAAGAGTAAAATACACTATCGATATGGTTATTGTAAAACCCTTATTATATCCTGTCGAATTCGGATATCGTTCCATTATTTCTTTTTTCTGTCAACAATGTGCTACCTGCCTCGAATCGTCCGACTTTCTCAACAAACGTCATACCTAAATAACACACTACAAATATTTTGATTGTTAATTTCGTTTTATAAAAATACTCTCTCACACTACGTACCCTCTCTCTAAAAACCCACGTCGCGACGTCACATCTTGTTCAGATCCCGGCTTTCCTTATACCTAGTTAGTAATACTACCAACATCATTATTCTAAAAGTATTTACATTTTTGCTCGACGCACTTCCTGGCGATAATGGTGTTAGAACGGCAATTAAATCAAATAAGGGAACGATGAGTGGCTGAAAGCTTGAAATTTCATCAATGATCAAGTCTTCTTCACCTCAATTCTAACAATGACATGCTTGAATTAATGATTTAAGAGTTGAAGGGAGCAGCAGCAACCGATTTACTTATTCTCGATACCTAATGGCGAATCGAATGAGAGTACTTTAGAATTTACGTTGATGTAAATGTGAACCAAAGAGGAATGAAGTCATTTCGATCTTAATTTTAATCTTAAGAAAAACTGCTGAGTATAAAATTATAAACGATCTTGTAAGCCTAGCTCGCGCTTACGTAACTAGTAGGTGCTAAGTTAGTAGTAAAATGTTCCCTAGAGTAATTGACTTTGAAATATTGGTTGTTTGGTAGCGCTCTTTTGAAGCAGTGCTGTTGACGGGAACTGTATCCAAGGATTCCTAAAACGGATATTAATAGCTACGTTTTCGTAGAAAAGTAAAGCTTACTTGGGATATTAGGTTCTTACATTAGAATACAAATAGTACTTACACACGAAGATTTATAGCCTACATTCATAAGAATATGTATTTTTTATGTAGATATTTAGTGCTGGGAAATGTACCGCCTAATTCACTGAGAAGCGTTTTATTGTGATGTTTTTGTCTTCTGATGGTAAGCAGTGTTCATGGAATTATGGAGTTTCGTAAACCAGTCGTTTCGACAAAAATTGGATACTTTTGTTATTTCATACAAAATATTATTGTGTTGCTGGATGGCTGTGTCGTTGCATTAAGCGGTAAAAGCTCGGTAGAGAGGATTAATTGAATTTAATTGAAACAGAGTCTATTATTATGTATTTAAAAATTGTTTTTAATTATATGCAATTTTTGTCCGACCGACTGATTGAAAAATTGGACCAGGACCAATTCTGCAGTTTTGAATAGTTTGTGTCGAATTTTATGATATTATTTATGCCAATAGTATTAGCCACAAAACAGTCTCGTTTGCACTGAGTAAACTATTGATTTTGATGAGCTTTTCGTGAAATGATCTTTACACATATATACCTACAATCATTAATCCTGAAACCAAAATAATTTTATACGATATTCATGTGTTTGTGTCAATTGCTCGGTATTACTCCAATTTTTCAATTTGAAATGTAACTTTTTGAAATTTGATTTCGTACAAGATTTTTTTATAATTAAAAACATCTGTAGGAATCAAAATCAACATAGGTAATATTTTGAGGCGTTTGCAAGTTTTGAAAGTTTTTTTAAGTGCCAAAATTAGAGTAACCTTTTATATTTTTTGCGCTTAAAACTAAAGCAAAAATACTTACGATACTCATGCCTTTTGTTCCCTGACACCAACTGTTCTAAGTCTAGTCAAAAATGCACACACTGGGTAACACAGGATACTACCACCGGGATATTTGTGCTAAAGAATCTATGTGTATTTAGTAAATGTAATATTTATATTTAAAAAAAAAACTAAGTAAATCTGTAAACAGGAAATTATAAAATTGAATCTTGGTAAAAGTGGGAAAAGTGTAGTAAAGATTAAACATTACTTTATTAAGTAAAATATTGTCTATAATATTAGAATTTCGGTTTCCAGTTCAAGATTACTTGACGAGTTTTAAAATTGAATAAGTTTGTATATTTATTTTGTCAACTCTGTGCCTTTGATAAAGGAGTAATCTAGTAGAATAGAGTAAGTAGTAGGTTTGAAACATACTTCGGATCAATTTTATTAATGTAATTTAAGTAGTGGTAATCTGTCAAATTTTAAGCAATAATCTTGCGATCCTTGATAAAAAAATGTGTATTTACAACTATCTTCAAAAACTGGTACCTTTTTGTATACTGTGTACGTATAAAAGCAGATTCATTAGCACAAACATGCATTGTAAGTTGTAACTAAATTAATTAGATTAAAATAGTCACAACTTAGCAGGTGAAAACTACAGAAGCACTACTTTGGTAAAAAAAAAGAAAATAAAAATAAAACACACATCTAAACTGCAATGAACTGGTATTATTATAAAAAGCAATTACAACAAAAATAATTCAAAACAAAACGATGTACATTAATTTAAAGAACAATTGTTTATACAAATAATTAAAAAAATATAATTATAACAACAAACATCGACAAAATATATTTAAAGACAAAACATGTTTCAATTCAGTCCTCGAGCTTTAGAAATGCAATTTTTAAGAATGATAATGTTTCTAGTACAGAAAAATCATTTCTTTTTTCACTAACATTATTATGCAAAAACACAAAAAATTAATGTGAATTAAGTTTGTAATAATAATTATAACTGAAACTTAAATTACCATTTACTGGTTAAAAAATAAAGAGTAACTACCGGTCGACAAAAAAACTAAAAAAATAAAATCGGGATTACACAGCTTTCTAGGCGTAAACGTGAAGTTGTCATAATTTGCAAATCTTATTTAATAAAATTTCGATACACTATACTATACTTAATATAAATATAATACGATGAAATGATCTCAATTAAGTAGAAGCGTATGTTGTTACCAAAAACTGAATTTCTTTAGTGAAAATTACAACAATATTACGTTGATAATATGACATAATTTTCACAAAGAAATCCGAACATTTAAGTCTAAAATAACGGTTTACCGAATTTCTAGCGTGACCTCAGTTCATAAGGACGAATCATTAAATAAAAATCATTGGTGAATAAAATCGATAAGTCGAAGAATTCGTCAAAGTGAACTGAGGTAAGGCAGACTTGCGGTCAATAGTCGACTTACAATCAATGTTCACTTGTCAGTGGATTAAGTGAAATCTATCGATCACATCGTCTTAGGAGATAGGAACAGGGCAGTCTATAATAAAATCATTGGTGAATAATCACTGAAATTTGGACACTAAGACGCGTGACGTGTTTCAACTAATCCAGTGCTCATTAACTATTTGATCGAAGATGCGTCGAGGCGACGGTTGCGTGTGCACGGTGGTAGGCAAAATACAGAAAACAATGTGAGAAGAAATCAGTTGTTCCCAAAACGTTCAACTTTTAGTGCAAGTATGGTAATCATAAATTCGAAGATCGATATTATACACTAAAGCTGTCGCCGTTCTGTCAGCCATTTGTATTTTTACATTTGGCAATGAGTTTGTTTTTTTTTTTAATCATATATTGAGCAGTTATCATTAAAACGATATTGTATAAAAGATTGCCAAAACTTACTTATTATAAGGTAGGTAATCGGTGGTAAATAAATATTATAATTATTTTATTTAAGTATTAAATTAAAAAGTGTAAAATTTGCAGTATAACGTTACGATAACTTGCACTACAAGTATAAAGATGAAACAATCATAAGTAATTCGATCAGATACCCTTACGATTAGATTTATATGAAAGTATGGTACATATTTACAAACAATACTAAATATCACTTATTAAATCACAACATGATCTTATGGCACACGATATACAGGTCGCCACGGTGCGCACGCGACGTCTGCCGACGCATCTTCAAACATTTTAATTTATTTAAGATATATCACCAAAATGGAAACGCGCAACCTAAAACTAACAGATCTTCAAGATACCGACCCAATGCCGGATCAGATCTCTCTATTGTCATAGATTCAGCGAAAAAAATACTAAAAAAACATTATTTGCTAAGAAAACCAAAAAGTTCTAATGAAAATCAAACTAAAATAATTCTGCTAACACACTCAAACACACGGTAATGAATTAAAAAAATAATAATAATAGCGCAATATTCATAAAATACACAAGAAAAGTATACGTTACACATGCACCGTTATACTAAACACTACAAAAATAAAGTTGTTTCCATATAAAAAAATATCTTACCAGAATAACAAATTGTATAATTATTTTGTATACCGAGCTGTTTATAATACTCCCAGAAAGTAGAAACGCATGCGCTCCGATTTAAAACTGCTAAAAATCTCAAAAAATTAAAAAAAGATGCTAGCGAAACGACCATTTCCTAAGTGCTCTAATAGTTACTACAATCAATGCATAAAAACGAACAATATCAACCAAATGTTACTAAAACAACATCAGAAGACTAAGGTCCGCGGGCTCTCAGCGACTAGGCGGTATCGATAAGTTACTGCTGAAGTACTGCCCTCCGATATACAACGAGAGATAAACTTACAATCTTTCACTATCTAAAATGCTTTATAAATTCTCAACTGAGGGCATACTAGTACGTAGATAGAATGCAAAACATTTTCCAACTCATTGAGGACTATAAAACATTCTTGATCGCCACTTTGTGATGTTACTATTACGTATAAAAGAAATAGTATTATATTCAGTAGAGGTTAAAAGTCATTGTTTTACTAAAATCCAAACGCCGCAGTCAACTTTGTCATTGATAAAACCCCTAACATCATTATTTCCCTAAAATTTAGTAACTACGTTAAGTGGGGTAGTAACCAAAGATTGTCCATTTCAGCTCAATCAATTTAACACTTACCTAATTAATAATGTAACAACTCCTTACTTAGTTTTTTTTTTAATAATCCATAGTTTCCATCGACACAGAATAAGTGCTAATTAAAAACAGGAAGTGCTATTGTGCCGTAGAAATAATCTTAAAACTAACAACAATACCGCTCGATGCTCTCTTATTTACGATAAAATCACACGCTTAACGCCTAACAATTTGTTAAGTAATAATAGTTAAAATATTGGTCCAACAAATGGGCTAAATAATACAAATGCCCTTAATATTCATCCCTAATTTAACGATGTGGGATATGAAAAAATATTATTCAATAGATCAAAAAATGATAAGGATTCGAGAACACCGTTCGCGCGAAATTTCGGATCGATCCAACGGAATTTAATCTCTAACCATCAATCAATAGGTACTCGAATAACAATGTCAATACTATAACTAATCTCATTACAGTTTCGTTTAGAAATAATTCATAAAGAGATCTTATGCCGAATATTGTAGAGAATACCCATCGCAAGCCGGTATGATCACATCGAGACAGCCACATGGTTGCACCACTTGCACACTTTTAGCAAGTTCCGTTCACAAATCGTCACTTGAACTACAAAAATTGACACTCGCTTCGCTAGAACAGTAAGTCCTTACGTCGATTAATAATAATAATATTTACGTCTCTGGGTGTCGATTTTTGCTCTATAGTTCATCGGTCATTCGGATCTCCTGTGATCAGAGCGTGCTACTCACATGCCTATGGGCGGCACTTGCACGTAGCGATAGATGTAAAGCCGGTAGTCTTTGCTGGCGAGGACCACGGACCCGTCGTCCATGAGCGCCACGTCGAAGCATTGAGCATGTTTCACTTTGCTCTCTAGCGCCGATACCAGCTGCCCGTCCTGCGTGAATATCGTCAGATTGAAGTTGTTGTGGTTGTCAGCGATCAAAATTTCGCCAGCTGCGTTAATGCCAACACCAATGGGGTAGTTAGTTACACCCTCGCCGCCGATTTGACGCAAGTAAATTCCTTCGTAATTGAATACTTTGACGCAGTGTGCGCGGTTGTCACTGATGAAGATCTCTTGCTTGTCGTTGACAACTACTCCATTGGGGAATTCTAAATGTTTAGAGCAGCCGAATTTCTGTAGCACGTTGCCAATCTGGTCGAAGATGATTACGCGCATTACTTTGCATTCGACAACGACAATGCGGCCCTTGTTGTCCACCGTAACGCCGCGGGGATGCTGAAGGATGTTAGCACCGAATTTGCGCACAAATTGGCCGTATTGGTTATAAATCTGAATTTGATGAGTTGGTGATCTTTCAGTTACAATTATGTCGCCTGAAGTACGGACAACGGCTACTCTATTCGGGTACAGCAGTTGGCCGTCCCGTTTGCCACATTCACCAAATTGGAATTTGAAGCGTCCCTCCTTGTCGAAAATCTGTATGCGATGATTGTTGGTGTCAGCAACTATTATGTCGTTTTGAGCATTGACAGCTACTCCGCTTGGCTCAGTAAATTGACCTTCCATCACACCAAACTCTCCGAATTTGCAGTGATAGATCATCTTTTGTCGTTTGATTTGAGATTTCGGCGGGAAAATGGCAGTAGATATTAGCTTGTTTGTCAAGTCTAAAATAGGATCAGCGTGAGATGAAGATGTTAGCGAGTATGGGTCAGCCGTCGTCGGAGGGAACAGCGAGTCGCAACCGCCGTTTGACCACTTCTCGTAAGGGTTGATGCCATTCAAGTTTATATCTCCGATAGCAGATGAGAACGGACCTAGACTGTTGGCACTATTGAATCGTTTCGAAATGATGTTGGACTCGAAAGGTGACGTGGATTGGCTTGTAGGCCCAAGTAGTCCATTTGTATACGGGCGATCGAGCACCCCGTTTAAGCCAGTGGGTAGGTGGATTCCACCGTTCAGGCTACCTGAACTTCCATTGACGCTGCTGCTGCTGGATGATGACCCGCCGTTCAATAAGTTGCCGTTGGTAGGGCGAGCAATAGGTGGTTGTTTAGTAGGGCCAACATTCGCCTCTGAGCTAGAGCGTACGTATCCAAAAGTGTTTCTTACGCCAACTTGTATGGCTTGGTAGTTCGAGACAAATTCAAGTTCACAAGCTGTCTGTACGCTCTGTTCCGGATTAGAACTCATTAGAGATTGCAACTTCGTGTCTAACAATTTTCTGAACATAAGTATCTCAGCAATATTAGCGCATTTTGTCAATCGCTCAACGAAGTCGCACGTCTGGTATATCTTATCAACAGTCTCTTGAGCTTTCTGTCCGACTACTGTGAGAGCAATTTGTTTCGTGGAAAATACGCTTTCGAGTTCTTTCAGTAGTTCTTGCTTACGCTCCTCGAGCATAGAGCGGTAGAATTGGAACGTATCGTTAATTTCATTTTGAGCTTTGTGGTACTGAACTTGTAATTTACCAGCAGCATGTTCAACAGTTTTGACTACGTGCCTAATTTCAGTGGCTCGAGTCTTGGCTTCATTTACAGCCGTTTGCATCAGTTCCAATTGTTTGGGCCCAGCGTCAGATAAGTGCTCACAGTCATGCAAAGCAGCCGGGTGTTCAATAATCGTACATTCCTTGCAAACTGGCACGGAGCAAGTGCGGCAGAAGTATTTTAAAATATCATTTTTGTGTCTCGGGCAAAATGCGGTTTTGTCGCCGCTCGCTGTTAGGGTAGATCCGAGCATACCCTTGTCATCTTTCAGGTCCGTGAACGCTAGGACACGGTGACCTTCAAAGCAATGCATGAATTGGTGCGCCATTACGCAATTTGGGCAGAGGAAGTTAGCGCAATCAACGCAACGCGCTACGGCGTCTGATTCCTTGGACTTGCAGCCGGTGCAGCGGGCTGAAGGTGAGTTGGTCTGGCGAGCAGTAGGCAGAAGATCGGCGTCCTGCTCTACAGCCGCAGCTATAACAAGATTGGTGAGTAGCCCAGGTACGCCGGCTGTTGGTAGCTGGCTGTCTACGCGGCAAGTGACGCAGGTGACTTTATCGGGGTGCGTTTGTTCCCTCTCCAGGCAACCCCGGCAGAATGTGTGGAAGCAGTTGAGTACTTTGGGGTCGACGAATGTTTCTCGGCAAATAGCACAGGTGGTGTCGAGGCCGTCGAACTCGCGGAGGTCACATACGGCGGAGTCACTCGCTGGGGGCGAGGATCCACTGAGAGTCAGGGGCGATAAGGAGCCACGCTCCAGCGAACCTATTGAGTTGGCACCGGGCAGCGACTCAAGGGACGGGGTGCGTGAGGCCATCTTCAGGAAACCGGCATCCCTGAAACAATATGAATGCACTTATTAATAAACTAGCCAAATAAACATCGCAACGAATATGAAATTGTAAACGTCGGAGGTAACCATTTCTGTTATTAAACGTGGGAAGGACACGTAATATTCCTCAAATATTTTTATGTAGGCAGGCATCCTTTTACGGCTTACATGAGCTAGAAAATTTCGTATATGAATGGTGGGTATTACGTAAATGCATTTTCCCTCGGAGCCGTGACCTTAGATACAGGGGAAGCCACTGCTATAAACTTGATAAATAGAGAAGCTTTACCCAATACTTTCAGGAAATTTACGAGCGGCCGTGCGATACACCGGAAGGAGCCGAGTAGAGTAGCGAAAACATCAATAACGGTGTCGAAAATGCAGGGAGCCAGGAATGTTTACATGAGATGCACTTCCCAAGGGCGGGGGTTACCATGGCGACGTGTAGGGTGACGGCAAGGGGATCGTTCTCGAATTAGAGGGTGGAATATTTCGACTCCCTCTTTTTACCTTAGGGGTATTCGAGGTGAATGGCCTTGGCAGCCAGTTGGCTTAACGGCTCTAATGTCTATTTCCAGAGTTGCAATTCAGTTGCAAATTTGGAATTGTAATGACGCTAATCCACAGCTTGCGGTGCGAAACTTTATGAAATATGGCCCCTGTTGTATTTTTATACGGCTTTTAATTAAAAACGCACGCCGATGAGGCGATAAAAACGCGGCTGGGTACATAAAACAGTGATATTTAATTACCTATCTACATTTTAAAGCAATAGAAAACTCGAATGTACTACTGTCTTAAAGAGAAAAGTACACCGAACTCTTAGTAAATTAATTGCTGTTTGTAGAAAAAAAAATCAATTTTATAACAGACGATTACGATTCGTCCGATTTTCTCAAGATTCCATTCATTTCGGTCACAGTGTTTTGGGTTATGACAATCGTTCGTATTTAAAATTCTACGCGGTAACGCGCGTCCGAAAATAACTTTGAGTAGGGTCACATCATATAATTTCAGTCGTTACCGATTTTTCGTCAAGTTGGCCTCCAGTTCAGTTCAAAACTTACAACACAGGTACGTATAAACTTAGCGAGTACATACATAAGATAGATTCCATCCACGTAGTCTGGTCCCTTTGCAATACATCACTGGAAGCCGGCCTGTCTAATTTCTGATACATCGTACTAAGTTAGGCTCGCACTACATAAGGAGACTAGTTTGAACAATAATTTTGGGACATACGTCTTGTGTCTTAAGATTTTGACGGACTACGAACGAAACACTACGAACCGAAAAAGAACGATATTTCATGCACGTATTGCATGACATTAAGCATAAGAAGTTGAGGAATACCTAACAATTTTCGTATTTACTGCATTACTGCTAACATTTATTAAGCAGTGTAATAACACTACTGAAATAAAGGTCTATAAGGGTCATACCACTTAAATATCTGGACAATCTAACCTATAGGTATTTGCGTGATAGATGGAAACGGCCGCAATACATCCCCGGCGCAGTTTAGCCCCGAGTGACGGGCGGCTCAATTGCATTGCCGATGCTGCATACAAAATGGCCGAACGGGGACCAATGAAGACATAGCAGGGAATTTGTACCGGTTTTGGCGACAAATTAGGTACGTTTGGTACTTGGTACGTAATGTGATTGGATGGAATTGAGTTTGGAAGTTTAGAGGCGTTTGGGTGTAACGGGTTGTGTGATTGCTCTGCTATGCTAGACTTTGTGAATGTTTATGGATGGACTAATGTAGGTGTTTGTAAATGGCTTTTGGATTTGGAAATCACCCATCCGTACTCGGCTCCCTTTATGTGTAGTATCGTATGATCCTAATTACTTATTTCAATGTAAATTGTTGTAGCTAAAAATCAGTTAGATTTACGTTATAATATTGGCTCATTTTCATCATTTTATATCACCAATAGTAATTTAATGATATTAGAACTTGGATTGCATAAACTCATAAACCACGAGATTTGGAATTTATGTACGAAATCTATATAGGCATGTGTCTATAACCGACTAGTTCATAAAATAAATTTCTGAAACTGAACATTTATAGCTCCAGTAATCCTGTCTAAAAGCATAATAGTACCAATAACTCTAGCCATATTGACCAATAAAAGGGAATTACGTAAAAGCATTTACTTTGCCCTCAGTTCACTAAATTGAGACCTTGTACTAATAAACTGTAATCTCTCGGGCCTTTAATAATTAATCTGTATTGTCTGGAACGCAAGAATATGTAATGGGTTACAAACTTACACTTGAAAAGTTAATTAATACATCATCATCATCTGAGTACCAGTGTTTTACAAGAAGCGACTGCCTATCTGACCTCCACAACCCAGTTACCCAGGTAACTCAATACCCCTTGGTAAGACTGGTTGTTAGACTCACTGGCTTCTGACTACCCGTAACGACTGCCAAAGCGGTTATACTTCTTCGAACGTATTATTTTTACTACCAATATTTTGTGAAATTCTTGAAGATATTTTTCATTTAATAAGCGAGGAATTTTCTTCATAAATATAGCGTCCAGTGAGTTTTAAGCCTCCCCTTATTTTATCATGACTTCGTACAGAGGCCGTAGATATTGTTCAGGGGATTATAACAGGTGGGCTTCGTATTCACCTGTATTTTTAGCTTTATTATTACCGTTTAAATCTTATTTATTCCCATTCAAAAACTTGAGAAAACCTTTCATTTATATAGACTCCATACTTCTTAAAAATAATTATCCCCCTATTAGTAGTGAACGCTATCAATGCATGCAGATTTCAACTGTTACGCAATCGTATCATGGGTTGAAAACCCGTCTATGTACTACCATGTTTTTCGTTTTCTCCATTCATGGAACTTTCTAAGGCATCTTTGTTGCAATGTAAATTTCATGAAGATACCGGAATTTATTTTAAGCAAAAAAATAACAAGTACAATTTTTTTGATTTTCAAGAGCATTAACCATTCTTCAATACTAACCCGTGTATAGTTCCAAAATCATTATTCTTTTCACTAAAATGTCCCCTAAACTTCTCAGCATAAAACTAATTAACCTGTCTCATGAAAACGCTGTTTCAGTTGGCCTAGCTTACTCGTTTCATAGTGACATGTTGCAATGCAAGCATGTTGCAGACTGGATCACACGTAATTAGTACATCGATATTCTGCAGAGTCAGCGGTCAGCGGTTTGAGGGTTATAATTAGGTACATATATCTGTTAGTAATTAATGTAAATATGGTAATGATATTGGTTAAACTTTGACAGTTTGCATGTGAAAATATACTTAAGGTTCTTTAGGTTCGTAAATAGCATACATGATAATTCCGTATTTGTATTTTTTTAGTATTTCCGGAACATGGACAAGAGTCTATATTGTATTCTGATATATAAGCTGTATTACTACAAAGTTTCATTAAAATCCATGCAGTAGTTAAAGCGAGAAAGTTTAATAAACATAGGTACAGACGTACCCACACACATATCGCATTTGTAATACCTATTAGTAGTACGTAGGGGAAAAGTAATTCTTATTATAAGGTATCATTGACGCCGTTTAATAGAATAGAAAGCCATCATCCGAACTCAAAGAATGATAGGATCTTCCCCAAACCTTTCGATAACAGACATACCTATAGTTAAATCTAATAGTCGAACCCTTTCTGCACCCTCTCCCGTATCAATGAAATAAATTCACACTTACATAAATATCGAATTTGTAGAACTCAATTTGAAGTTAAGATTTGTATCAGTGTACTATGTGCTTGGGCACAATAGTTGAAAATTGTCCGTTGCGCACAGACCTATGTGGCTTCTTCGTTATAAAGAGGCTAGATAGGGCTACATGCAGAGGGTAGGTATGATGGTTTTCAATAAATATTCGTGCTCTTTGCTTTGCAAATAAAATATTGGGGGCAGATCATCCAGAGTTCTAGTGTATTTGTTTCTATTTAAACCGAAACTGCTATTAGTCAGCCAAAGTTGTGGAAGGGCAAAGAGACAGTGGAAGGGCAATGGATGGGTTGTATGAACGATTACATGAATAAGAAAAGAGTAAAAGTTTGGCGAATGACAGAAAGGAATATACCAAATACAATTGAGCACAGGTCAAGAAGGAGAAGACACATTTTACACTTACTCATTAAAGCAAAGGGACACTCATGTCTAGGAACACTAAAGCAATTAATAAATTATGCCTCTAAAGTGATATAGTAAGTTCTAGACACTTCCATTTACAAGCGATCTTCACAAGCCCATAGCACCGGCCCGCCATTAATTGCGATTGGGTCGAAGCAGATTACTGAACCCCAAAAGGCTTCCCGAACTATCGTAAATCACAATTTGTTCGACACAAAAATAGACCCAAACACCTAGCAATTAGAGTAGGTATTCGCATGTGGTGTAAGGTGACAATTGAAATGTTAGGGCGGGTCTTGTTCTTGGAAATTGGTCGGTAGACGCAAGGTGAAGTAAAGACTATTATTTTAGGGTAACATGTACTAATTTGGGACCATTGTTAAGAAATACGCAGGCAATAGAGAGAGGTAGGATTATATTAAGCGGTTCCTATTTATTAGCATTGTTCGCCAACGCACTTACACGGAAATGATTTTTTGTTAGCTCAGTACTTGGACAATGACTTTAATATTTTGGATAGGAATAATTGTATATAAATCATAATTGGAATATCATGCGTATAAACTGATCGAGCAGATAAGTGGTCTCTAATCGAAAAACATCGGATGGATCGATACCACTAAACCAAAGAAAGATAATTGAAAAAAAAATATACAAAAAGTCACCCCTAAAAAGTTATCTCTCAGCTTAATTTTTCAAAATATCCATGTACTTAATTGATCACGTTCAAGCAATAACTACGAAAGTCCAAATTAATATTCAAAACACGCACTGAACTAAAATTATCATAACTAATTAAACTTTTATTACAACGAAGATCTTCTGAACTGATTGCTGAAAATGTTTTATCCCTTAGATATAAGCTGTTATGTTTTTTGTACTGATTCAGACAAACCAATTATTTATTGTACGGTGGTGTTAGGTTTCATAATATCGACCATATACTATACATAGTAAGTTATGTATGTAAGTACCATTGTCCACTATTACAATTAAATATATGTAACGTAATTATGAAATTCCACGAATATACATATACATTCATTCTGATATGAAATATATGCAAGGCCTACGTATATTTTAAACCAATACTGACGCAACACAACAAAACTTAGTCAAAATCTAATTATAAAATTAATCAGGTCTAAAATACTTTATTTATTTATTTCCACCAAACATACATTCGACTAGTTATATCAAAAGGGGAGTCTAACCTTGACCTTTCAGTCCTGATTTTAGTCCCAAAGTTATCATAACGCGTACTTTCATAGGCTCATTTTGTATGACATACCTTAGCACCTACTACATTCTTGCGTACCCCAAATAGGAGAGATCCAGGTAAAAAGATACGAATTTCTTTACTTGTCGCAACTTATGTGGGTTATTCTATTAATGGACCGCGCCGAGTTGGGGCAGTCATCTTTTATTTGTTGATACCTATTGTTGGGTGTATATCTAGTACATTTTTATATTAGAAAAGACCAAAAGACGTAATTCTTCTTCAGTATTTTCATAAGCCCCTATAAAATAGAAATATCAAAGGTGAAGCCTTACAAATGCAGCATGAAAATTCATTGAAAATTTCACAATTATCCACTCGCATTATTAAAAAATGCACCACTATTATCATTTTTCAACATGAATTTTAAATGAAAAGCGATTATCATACACTCGATATGATCAAACGGGTGTTAAAAATAGTTCTTCGGTGGTTAGGGTTGCCACAGGGGCATTATTCAAAACACCCTGCTGTTGGGGAAAGTTAAAATTCATGAGCACCGTGTAGGGACAGTGCGCATATATTTCATAAAGGTGCCAGCCCTACTTTTATGACGTCACGTGTTACTTTAATGTTTCTGCTGAAGTTTTTCAATGTTCATAAAAATATTTTTATATAGAAGTTTGGATTGGATTTTTTATTACGTAATTAGATTTGAGGGTTTGGTTACAAATGCTGCGCCATGTTCTGTAGATGTTATTAGTGACTGCAGCTAATGAGTCAACATGTGCAATTTAGATAGCCAACTGCAGTAGAACGCAACTAGTAACCGCAGTTTGTACCAGCTTGTGCAAAAATCAAGCAATATCATTCAACCTTCAGATCTGCCGTAAGGTTATTTACATAGCTCTTTCTCATCTCCTTTTTAATATCTCTGAAAACATTTTCACGAGAACATTATATTTGATGAAAACTTTCATGAATAAGTCTGGATTAATTTCTAAGAAGAGTAAAAATATTCGGCAGCCGCTCCCTAATCTTTAATATTGAATGACAACACATAAAACTTGTTCAATATACCCTAGAGAGATGCAGATCCCTTGTCCTTTATAAATAAATAATGTATGAAGCTTCGAAAGCACGTCTCTAGATAAAAGTGACACCGATGTTTATTATTTACGGGAGCAATCAAGTTCCCGCGTAAAACTGACGAAACGTGTCGATGTTTAGAACTAGTGGTGGGACACAGCTGTAAAAAGTCCGCATTTGAGTCCAACTTCACTGACAGCTTAAACGTCAGTTTCCTAAAACATCTGTTTAGTTCGAAAATGGAACGAAAAAATACATAGTGAACAGTCGTTTTAAGAAAAACGGACGCTTAAGACGTTGCTGAAATTCGGCCGTAGTGTCTCTCGATAAAAAAAAATCGAGTGATTAACATGTGTTTGGAGGTAATATACTTTTTTATCGCGGGATTTCTGTCGCCGTCGTAAAGGTTTATCGTGATATAGAATTGACGTATCAAAACTTATGGCGTTGTGAATGTCGAGAAAAAGGTGAATAAAATGTCCTCAGTCGTAAATGAAATGGTATTAAATAAATCAGTGTTTATAGATTCAACAAAATGACGTATATCTTTGGAATATGTCGCAGTATTTGTGGCCTACTGTCGCGGATTACGATATAATCACGGTAGGCGTACATACATATGTAACATGTAGGTACATATACCTTTTACAAGTAATTAATTTCAGATGCTGACGATTAGCAGTAATAACGAACATTTATAATTCAACAAGCCGTGATAAACGCGCAAACAGGGATTAGTGACAGTCGGTAAACTGTTCATCAATCAATGGTCATGCCGTGAAACCGCAATATGTAAGTACATAAAAGTGTTCTGTGTGATTATGTGTCAGTTTTAGTAACTATTTATTACAGTGGATTTTGGCATATGAATTATAAATTAATTGTCTCCAAAGTAATATTTATTTCGTCGATATTCGATATTTATTTCGATTCGATTGTCACGCGATTTATCGATAACATCGAGCAATATCGTCCCCGACCTACGCAACTGTCATGTTATTCTGCTATACGTCACTTACACGTGTACCGTATAGGGACCGAAATGCAAATCCCGGGCAATCTAACCACTCGGCGCGGATCCGCACATTCCCACTTTAGGCCCTATGTTCGAATAAATTTTCGATTAGATTTCGCGAATTTGAATAATTCCTGCTTGAGTTATTCGGAGTTTATTGACGGCTTTATACGTTGGATGACGATTTTTTTACAAATTCTCGCTGTAACCGTCATTTTTGTTTTCCTTATTATTTTTGTACCTCTACGCTTCTGTTTCTGCCTAGGAAACACCACGTGAATTACTCTCACAAATACGCAAGTAACTATTAACTAATCGAAATATGTCGCCCCGTATCTCAATCTTTAACATACAACTATACACATCTGGCAGACAGCACAGCGACGTAGAATTCCCGCTCATGTAATATTAATTATGACTTAAACAATCTTCGTAAGATGATTACGTCATCGCGATAGCGTCACATGCCATCACAAATTGCCGCCATTAAAATTCAGAGAAGATCTAAAATACGAAATTGTAGGTAATGAATCTAAACGCCCCTTGCAAATTGAATTTGAAGTACATTGTAATGACTTGCCTCTCTCGTTAATAAATATCGACGTTAATTCCAGGAATGTTCATGATCTGAATCGTGTCATTTGCATTTTAAATAGCAATCAGTTACTGGATGAAGTTTCATCATTAACCCTTTATTCCTTTTCACTCTCACAGTAATTCAAATTTTAAGTCACAAATAACTTTGCATATAAATTTACCTTTATATGTATTTATTCAAGTAAATTCATCATACATTCTCTCTATTAATTGATAGTTTAAATACTGTAAATGGAGAATAGCAAACATTTTCAGAGACAAGTTTACTAAATCCCGTGAGAAAACAGTCTTGTTTGCGTAAACAAATAGTTATTTATCATTATATGCGACTCAATTTAGAATACGAAATTGATGGTACTAAGAAACTCTAAATAAACACGAGAATAGAGACAATGATAAATATGAATAAAGGAGAAACTAAAAGCGGTTTTGTTTGCATAGATAATAAAACAACTTCAATCAAAGCTTGATATCGTTGTAAGTATTTGGTACAACATTTACTAATTGCTTGATAGTAAACATTTTACATTATTTTGCAACTAATCTTAGTTTTAATAAATAGTAATTCTAAAATCAAAACTAAAAAATATTGTAACAACTATATATTTTGCATTTCAGAATTTTAGTATTTAATATGAATTTTGAAAAGATTGATAAACAAATTCTGTGTATAAAGAAATGATTACCAAGTTAGAAAAACTTACATATTTACTGCTAAAAGACGAGTCTACAGTAAACATTGTATTCCCTCTTCATATATTGATTCCAGTCTCGATACTTACCTGAAAAAATAAAAAAACTTTCATTAAAAGGCATGCTTTCAATAGAAAAGTTTAACAATGGCCGACAAGGTCTACTATAAAAAGAATATTTATTCTTAAATGGGTCCTTATTTAAAAAGAAAGAAGCTAATGAAACACTAGTTTTCAAAAGGCTATTTTTTAAATATAGTTTTTTTTTAGTTTTTATAGTTAAGATGTACACAACGCGTGTTTCGGAGGGACCTTGTGAGTTGCCCAGGTAACTGGGTTGAGGAGGTCAGATAGGAAATCGCTCCTCGTAAAACACTGGTACTCAGCTGCCGATCCCAACATAGTTGGGAAAAGGCTAGGCAAATGACGATAATACACAGCGTTTCTCATCTGAACAGTGTAGATAAAGTCATAAAATACTGCACACTAGGAGAAACGAGCAGAATTCATTTAAAACCATTTACTAAGTGCAGTTGAAATTTAATTTAATTTCAACTGCCACGCGTAGACAATGCTAACAGAGTGCATTTTATTCCTCCTTGCATAAAACTAATAGGTGTTACAATGAAATAAATTTACTGCCCTATTTAGTTAATTTTATGCTTTTACCAACATTGTATTTATTGGCCGAGTTTAAAATTATTACCGGGATATTCAATCACGTTGATGTCACGTTAACAGATAATAAAAAGCTTTAACAAAATTATCTATCTATGCACTACAATGTAGATATACTTTTACATACCCTGTGTGGTATGTACTAAGCACCGACAACACTCTCTTATGAAGAAATTTCAAGAATTAATTTAGACCTTTACTTAAAAATCTTATTAGTTCCTCTATAGAATATGTTTTGATCCTCCCTTAACAAAATTTTGTAGACTACTAGGTAAGCTTTATGTAATTTTTAAATAACCTTTATCTATGTATAAAATTACATTCAATATAAAAGGGTTCATTATTTTGTACCTAAATTAATGTAAAAAACTTGTTTAATTTTGTGGAATCATGTAAAATATATTTTTGCATCAAAACTTGTATTTGTACAGCTAATTTTGCTGCTAAATTAACATTCCAAATGCTCCAAAATAAACGTTCTCGCAATTAAGTTAAATAATCTAATTGGGTTTTTTGGATCTTCTTTAGAATATGGAATTAAATTCTGATTTTAACTTAATTTGATTTTTCTGTGAAAAACACGGGATGTTTTTTTAATAAGTGTTTTGCCGAATACTTCGACCCGGATTAATTTCATTAAGCTTTAGAATAAGCAAAGGCGATATTTCGAAAATATTATGCATGTTTATATTTTTTGTAGCCTTCCAATATCTGTCTATTATTATATCTACTAGGAATTAAGTCTCAGAGAAAATAATTCCATGCCCCGTGTACAATATCAATGAAGCCCTTATTTTTCAATGCAGCATCTCGGCAAAGAAAACCATAGTAGTTCCTATAAGCTGCTTATCATCTTTGGTAAGACCTGCAAGCAAGATATGCGCTGCTAGTACCTACATGATTACAGTTGCGCTAATATTACAAAGACGCTAATATTCTAATTTTATAAAGAGAAATAGGTAGAGGTCATTTTCAGCCATTTTCCATGCAATCACTAGATACTGAGTATGTAATGTGTTACAATTTTATAAACCATATTAATACCAAACTTGGCTCAAGACCAGATTTGGCACGAACCATAACTTTCATTGCTCCACAAGGGCTCGTAAGCTCAATGTTATTTATTAACCAATAGTTCTATCTCTTATTATAAACCACGTTACGAAATTACACCTAGTGTTGTACATCACTCGACTACGTTATGGAGAAACTTTGATAATCACCCACTAGTGATGCGAAAAACAACGAGATATATTTTTCCCAGGATAACACCTATTCCCAGTTTTGTACAAGTTTGACTATATTCGTTAATGTGAGTTAGTAGTTTACGGACGTGTCAGACCGCGCGGGAATTCGATGAGACTCCAACAAACTTGGATATGTGACGAAAGAAAAGATGCATTTTATAAACGACTTTCACACTTCGGAATAAGATTTAGAATCGTATTGCATTGCTTGTTTATTGTGCTTGGTGTTGGATTGCAATGTCTTAAGCGCGTTCGGTTTCGCCAGAACGTTAACTTGGAGGTATCATGCCTTTAATGGTTGTCAATATACAACTAAACCACAAATGAACCTTGGGTAACTCGATTAATCCAAACTAAACTCGTAAAACAAACACTTAAATTGTAAATAAACAGAACTAAGGACATCAAACAGATATTATTTCGATTATTCGTAATCGGCAGTCTACTATCGATGTTCCACATAGACGTCTTCCATAATCGCTGAAGTTACGTAATTAATGTACCACAATAGTCGTAATTACGACCCGGCCGGTAATTAGCACACAGAAATGTGGTACGGCTCAATCAAATATAACGACAACACCTATCTTGATTGCTTCTCGCGCTAATTCTGCACTAAATAGTCAACATTGGATTAGAATCGATTATTTCGCATTTTGTTGATTTATCCCACTCTGAGTTGCATAACACGTTAACGGAGTATTAAGCGCTATATTTTAATTTTAAAACTATCAATAGAATAACAAGCCATTAAAATATATATCACGTGATGAAATATTCATGACTTTTAGCAGCAACCGATTGGGACAAAAATGATATTCCCATCGCAATTCCCAGCTGTCATGTCGTCCGAATGTTATTCAAATCGCGAACGTTCTAAACGTGGGACGTGTCATTTGCAAAGCGTCGGTTTAGAAGCAGTGTGTAACGACCCCGTTCCTATGATTACTTTTGTTTCCAACAACAGATGTCCGGAATAGACGTTGATAGCACTCTCGATTGGGACAAATCGATTCCAACGTTTCGAATGATCATCGAATCGAACTTGGGATCCAATGACGAAATTAAGACGGGCTGTACAAAACAGGTGTCTACCTGAAACTTGGTACGAACTGTTTAATTAATTGCTTTCTAAATTCATTAACTATTCCCGTGAAGCCTTCAGCAAGTCTTAGTCTGTCTTCAGGCGAACCACATAATCAACAACACAAAGCTAGCAATTTATATACAGTTGGCTGTGTAATGTACCAAAACTAAGAGACTGCATTAAGACAGTATGACGTCGCAGATTAACATATTAATCAGACGGTGGAAGCAGGAAGTCTCTCTATACAGAACGCGGGAATGTAGTTTGCAAACTTTTAATTACAGTTCCAGCAATACAAATTGACCCTTATTATCTAGATGGTAAGATTCAAATTGTCTGAAGATATCCGTTTCAATGATTAATAACAGCATTCGTTTGGGTGTCACGTTGCTGCGTCATTCTAAGCGAAATATTTATGAGGGGATAAAGGTAACCGGGATTAGGAACGTAAGCAAAAATGTATTTAAAACGAAATTGCTAAACATGAATCCTTGCAGATGTAAATGACAGCCAAATAACTTATTACCCCTAGAAGCAGATGATCTAAAATAAGATCTATGTCAGTATAAGTAGGTCATAAAATACAGTGGCACGAAAATGGTTCAGTAAAGTCATACGAGCCGCTCGGTCAGCCGATCCATCAAATAACAGGTGAAAATAGGCCAATAACAGGGTGTCGCAGAAACAAATCGAAAAACATCTGTGTAACGACAACACTATCAGCTGACGGCCATTTTTTTGCACTCACGTATACAGGAAAAAAAGGCCGAATACGTTAACAGACGGAAAATCGTTAGTCATTCGAAAAAAAAAACGTTGAGAATGAATGACGCTTTAGCTCACTCAAGTTGCCATCTGTTTCCGCTGCACAGCTGATCGAACGGATATTGGCTGTTAGAGAGACTGTACCCCTCCTTTTCCCACCTCGTATCCTCTCTTTTGCGGCTTTTAATTTTTCCCTTGCTCTTAATGAGTCAACGAACGCTAGATTTTTTTTTGTCACATCATATTGAGTTGCAAGATTTTTGAATTTAGAATTCCCCTTAATTAAAAATGTAAATAAGCTTGTTAAAGTAATAGATCTAGATAATTCACTCATAACAAAGTCATGCGAAAGGGTTAGCATTATAATGAAGTAATTTACCCAACTAATGCCATGTTCAATAATAAAAAAAAGTTGCAAACAAAATAAAATTACAGTATCGGGCACGAAACAAACAATTTTCGCCGTGGCGTGATGGAGTCGAAAAGTATTGCAACTCTGTTCGGCACACGCGATTTGAATGCGGGGTTTAAATTATTTTAAAAAATAACAGAAAAATGCCTCGTTGCAGTTTTTCATTTTTATACAGCTACTTTTTTGCTGTCATTGTAATTATGGGAACATTATGCCTAAATATGGGTTATTACTTAAATATTGTGATTAACTAGGACCATGCCTAAAAGAAGTTAAAACGCCATCAAATCGTGAACTCTTAAAAATTCACTACGAATTTTTTACGTAGTTTGTAATGAGTAAGAAATCACACTAAAGATCGGAATCAAACACAACGGGACTATCAAAGTGCTTTTTTGAAAAATCTTAATAAATTCACAATTTAACATCTAAGTATGCTACCACCCTAATCTGAAATTGTTAGAACTTATTTTCATTTACAAAGAAAATACGAAATCGTTCCAAGAATGTGAGGCCGTATTTTGTCTATGCAAAAGTTAATTTTTGTTTCAAACTTAATATTGTATTCTTAAGAATTACTTGAACTTTGTTTTGGGCTCTCGTTATCAAAATAATAACGCCGAATTTGTTGTTTTCGGAGCAAAAAGTACTTGAAATTATATTTCGAAAACCCTTGCTAAAAACCTATTTAATTGTTAATAAGAGTTTTTTTTTCTCATTTTCATTTAAAGCACTAATTAAAACATATTGCAATCCCATACTTATTTTACTTTGTTATTACTTTTTTTTATTCATGAACATAATCTTTACTTTTTTAAATTTTCAATAAAATAGAAAACTTTAATGATGGTACGAATGTTTATAAATTGACATAAAGACGGTTATAAGAGCCAGTATTATTATCCCTTTTTGAAATATGAATTAAAACAAGTTTTAGAGCGCCTCTATATTTTGCCCTGCTGTAAATTGATTATGATGTTAACGAGTTTATATTTATGAGATAGCAACAGCAATTTCGAATATTAAAAAAGGTTAATAACATTATAATTCAATGATGCCGGTTGATTTCTGCCAGACCACCAACCAATGATTCACCGGCAACGGTAGGTTATGTGAAACTGTTTTATATGGTAAGACCTGAATGTCATTACCATATACAAAGAAATAAATACTATGCTATTCTATTCTATACTATATAGCGCTCTACAGTACATTATATGATGCATACCCCAGGTTACATTTAGCCGAATTTAAACGAGGATTTTAAGTGAAAAGTTTCTGACAGTTTGAGTCGGAAGTTAAGAAGTTTATTAATAAACAACAAATTGTTCGGACTAATGAATTAATTTACATGCTGTTCAGTTTGAATATTCGAGCCTTTAATCATTTTGTATGAGGATTTTTGTTGTTGAAAACTTTTCATTTACCGTATTCCAACTGATTGATAACGATCGTATTATCTGTGTATGAAACACGAATATTTCAGAAAATGGTTTCATTTACATGTCACAAAAATTCTGATACAAAATATTTATGTATGTACAGAGAAATATGTATTAATTTTCGTGGAATAAATCCCGCGGACTCGTAAAACCGAATCGTGTGTGTTAATACGTTTTGCATGTTGACAAAAATATATACAAAAACGTCCCATATCCATGTCATGGTGTCTAATACTAAGTTATATATTCAGCCAATAGGTCCGGTTTGAAAGATTTATAGTCTCTCACTGTTTCCGGGGACGCGTTTTTATATAGTTACCGGTCGCCGATTATGATGTCATATCGGTATATTTAAATGCCTTACGTTTAGGCAACTTAGGTAAGACATGACATTAATGCCAATGTTCTGACCACATACTATTATTATAACTTATATGACTAACAAGTAGTATAAAACACGCAGTAAATAGAAAAAATGTGTAATTATAAAATAACTTTGTAATTGCATTAGTTACTTTCATTGTTTAGCTGTAAACCTCAAGCAATTTCCATATCAAACATACAGAGAAGAACGTAAAAATTGTGTTAAAATTATGTAAAAGATAACTGAATGTTTCATGAACATGCCACCGGAGTGACATGGAAACAACTTGTATTAACACCTGCATTTTGCTAAATGAAACTTTATTGCCAGCACGGAAAGGTGGGAATGACAGAAAATTTAAGTTTGCCCATACATCGCGTGTATTGCCCCATTGTAGAAAATTACACAGGCGCCACTGTGTCCCACAGTGCTAAAGTTCCCGTACTTTCGACCTAAGGATCCCTAGAAAAATAACACAGTTTTACGTAGCTGGAACACTGGGGTTGTTTCACTCGGTCTTATGAAAATTCATGTTGCAAACGTTGGCTAAAAGGATTTCTTGGTTTTGGGAAATGTGTATTTTAAAATGTCGTGTTGAGACTTCATAGCGGACCACATTTTATAGTTTTCACGAGAAATGAGTTAGTGCATAGTTTTGTGGAAATGCAAAACGGTGGCAATGCAATCAAGAATTCGTGAAATGTTGTGCACAAACCGAATTTCAAAGCACTTACAAATAAATTTACTAAAAGAAACGACCTAAATTCCATGTTGCTAAAACTTTGGAACACATAATTTTTTAATGTCCAATTTTAAATATTGTTTTTAGTCAGGCAATAGGCAGCAGCACTAAAAATACAGAAAGGTAGCATACATAAAATACTAATTCTTTCCTAACAACCTTTGTAAATCGGTCAAATTCATCTTGTATCGCATCACTCGATGAAGGCTAAGGTACGTCGCTATACGCTATTGCCTGTATGTCCCAACGGGGTTCACTGGTGAACCAGATAGCTGCAATGCGGTTACCAACACGCTAACCATTACTTCTATAATTATTGCTTTACAGGAGTTCTCTATTGAAAGTTTTCTTTGGAGTTTTTGCAAATTATGACAACGCAACAAGCGGTTTTAATAAAATATTTTAACGGTTATAAAGTGTAACTTTGTTCTAATAGCCCTCTTCTGTCTTTACAAGGGAATTATACTTTTATTCAGGTCTAAATCTTTAAACTGAACGGCATAAGGTCGGCAGGAAAATATTTTTTTGGGACATAAGTAGTGCCTCGTTACTTGATTTTTTTTTTACTCTCACACTGTGCACATAAACTGTTAAATAAATAAACATATCTCCATTTCTTTACACAGAGTGCAGATGGAAACAAAAGACTGCCAGTCATAAAATACAAGACTTCTATCCATAGGTACATTTGCCTAATAAAACTTGTGCCTAACAAAGTGAGACAAGGAGGATCTATTGCTCTACAATACATGCACCGATCAAGTCCAGTTCACCACAAATCAAAATACTGCAAGTCAGGCGAATATCACAAAGGCCGCCAACCGTTTGTAACTCCACATTTTCACTCAAAACGTCACGTTTAAACCACCCTCAACCGCGCCGGTATTGTGCGAAAATAACGTCGAATTACCGAAATGAGATTCATTCACGTCCAAAAATACAAACGGTATTTGTGAGTAAGCTCCTTTGTAGTACGTAAATAAGATGACTGTGTACTTTGTCTCGTAATTTTATTAAGTGCGTTTTATGTCTATCAAATGTCATGGAAATTTTTAAAGGAATGTAATTTAAAGTAGTAAAAACGTATAATAAATCCAAAGTAACTATGTGCTTGTATACCTATCATATAAAAGCACGTAAGTACTTTACAGTTTATGACAAAAAAACTGACTACATTTCGCTATTCCATGTGCAAAATCGCAGACGGTTTTGGGTTCATCCGCCCCCACCGTGTGCAACCAACACATGCTCACTATAAGCAGATGGGGCATAAAGCACCCCACGGGTCGCATTATAACCTAAATACGCTTATATCGATAATACTAGTGATTTATCGTCCCAAGTCGATAGTAATATTTATGGATCGCACGTGATTAGAAGTGTCGTAACTACACCTTTCAACCCGCATACTGCAGACTTAGTCGGCCGATACTTTGTTTGAGCTCATAAATTAGTATAAAGATGAAATATGTAGTAGGCACATTACAAAGATGGTTAGAAAAAAGCAAGTCTTTAGCCGGTATCAGACCGGCTGAAAACTTTGATTGCTTCAAGATTCCATTGGGTCAACTGTCGGCCGATTGTTTCGTCTACAGTTTGTGGGAACTCTAAAAAGTTTTTAGCCAATCTGATACCGACTAAATACCTGATCTTTGTAATATGCGTGCTACCATTCATCTTCATACCGATTTGTGAGACCAAAAAAAACGATCGGTCGACTAAAAGTTTGCAGTGTGCTGCTCTTACAATGCAACAATTCGTAGGAGGTTATTTATAAGAGAAACTAAAGGCGCATTTATCATCGGTCTTCACGACAAAGAGGATCTAAGTGAAATACACATTAGTGAGGCGTCTTTTTGTATAGGAAACAGCGATATCAGGCTGGAATTTTTCCAAGAAACTGCTTTCCGGATCAGTTGTCCTATCTTTTGGGTTCAGTGCACCATGTACAGCGAAAATTCCCGTTCTAACGATAAACGTTTTATAAGAATTGATGCTTGTAAAAGTGCATTCTTGGTAAGTTACAGCATCATTGATATTGGTGGAATAAAATGCTAATGGAGTTAGTTAAATATGCAATAAGTGTACAGACTCATAAAATCTGTACATGAGGTCGAAATAAAGTCGAAACAACTGCATTACAGCAGTTTTATTTTTTCCTAACGATCAAACTGCTGTAAGTTTTATTTTGAAACTAAAGCTAAACGAGCACGGTACGTGTCCGAGGTACAGTCGGGCGTAGTACCAGTTGCTCGAGTTAAACTGTGGGGTTATAGCATTTCGTTTTAAGTGTACACTATTACCCCACACAGTCTTTTTAACTTCGAATTCCCTGAAACTTTCAGACGTTTATTTCGTATAAGTTTTTTAGTTTAATTGCTAAAAGATGGAGTTTGAGAATTTACAATTTTATATTTTTAAAAGCAGGTCCATGAGGTTAATCATACAATTGAATTAAATAAAATCTAATAGGTTATGCAAAGTTTTGACGACCACGTCGCTTTATCTCATTACGACATACCTTTTATTTTTACACTGATAACATTAATATTTCAGAGAACACGGGTCCTTTTGATACCAAAAACAAATGTCAATTAAACCGTAAAGCGGCACGTCGGTCGAACGTGACGGCACCCAGATGGGGTACAAAACGCCCCACTTGTACAGGAGCGCACATTAAGGGTTACCCCTGTAATACCCCAGTATATACCGCAACCCACAGAGAACAAATTGACTAGCGGAGGTGACATAACGGAAAATCGCCTAAGAAAGTAGCGCGCCAAAGGGGGAGGGGGGGACGAGGTACGTTACTGTTTTCGCCCTTATACACCTTCTTTGGACTTGATTTTTTTTGTAATACCAAAAATCGTCGCCTCAAAGAGCAGAGCCTCCAGACACCCGAACGCCTCGTTAATTCAGTCGAAAGTGATAGTTTCAGTCATGCCCTAAATTGACGTAGAAGAAGGCGCCTGACCTACCCGCATTATAGCATATCCGCTTGCCTTTCCTTACTCCGTGCCACAACCCCTATTCTGAACTTTGCACAAACTTAGAATTTTCATTCGTCTCACATTTATGAATTATACATTGCATGGTTTTAATACGCTCCAGCGAGTAACCTTTTGCAGCCAAAATGCCGGAAAATGTGACATGGTACAATATTAGTGGATTGCGATATAATCCAGCAGTATGCAGGCCCGCCGTAAGCGGGCGTGCAGCGCGTGCACCGCACGCGGGCGGCACGTCCTAGGGGGCGGCAAATCGAGCGACCTATCAATAATATTAAAAAAATACAATATCTTTTTACCAATTATTTGATTTCAATATTTCCGAACACAGCAAAGCCGCTAAGAATATAACTAGCGTAGCGTTGGGGGAGAGAGCAAATGCCCTGGGCGGCACTATTTAGGCCGCTGCCTCGAATTTTGCGGGCAGCGGGGCGGCAGCGGCGGCGGCGCGGGAGCGGCAGGATCTTACGCGTATAATCAAATGGACCGGCACTCGAATACAGCGGCGCGGGGAGCGGGCAACGAGCGGTGAGCTCCAGTCAAACGGTGACCGCCCGCGCCGCCGCCGCTGCCGCCCCGCTGCCCGCAAAATTCGAGGCAGCGGCCTTAGGGGGCGGCAAAATTAAACCATAATTACGTAATAAAAATATTTTTACTAAAAATAGATGACTAGATTAGCAATAAAAATTCAGAAAAAGCCGCCCTCGCTTTGGTCGTCCCCTATCAATTTTGACGGGTTCATCCTTTGCATCCCCAAAAAAATTCGCGCTCGCTGCGCTCGCGTCTCCATGTCAGATATCGCAGTCAGTAGCGATTTTAGGGTAGGGCGCGGTTGGGCTACGGCCCAGGGCGCCGAATATAAGGGGCGCCGCAGGCGCCCCCAACCAATCCTTGATCAGATGTTACTCCTATTTTTGTTTTAAATTTCATCAAAGATTGCAACTTACAAGAACTGTACCCAAATGAATGCATCAGGACCATCTTAACCAATGGTGCAGCGTGCGCGAATAACCCGGGCGCCGCGGGCTCAGGGGCGCCGAAGCGAATTTGTGTTTAATTCCGCGTTAAATTTGAGAAATTCTCGATGAAACACTACTTTTATGTCTCAAAACTTAAACATTTTGTTTTGAGTTCTAAAATATAACAAAAATTTCAATCGCAATCATAAGACGTGTTCCAGTGTTTTTGCATTCATCAACCAGCAATAACTTATGTACGATTGGGCTACGTTCTACGTAATTTTTGCTTCGACTTCATCATCCTCCGAGCCATTTCCCAAACTATGTCGGGGTCGGCTTCCAGGCTAACCTTCTTTTTCTGTCTAATCAGTCTAATCTTTTTGTTTCGACTTGTTAACTATAAAAAAAATATTCGCGCTCGCTTCGCTCGCGCAATCGGTAACTACATGCGTCTCTGTTTTTCGTATGGGTTTGAATTGCAGTTGGAGGGCGCCGTAGAAATCTCGCCTAGGGCGCTGGTAGAGTAAAAACCAGCACTGATCGCAATTTATCTTTGTTTAATTGTTGAGGCATTCAATTCTGAAAAATAATTTTTCGCTCACGTCCGTTATAGCTTTTTGTTCACTTTGGCTTTTTATTATATGTTTACTTCATGAAAACTCTAAGGAAAAAATCGCGCTCGCTTCGCTCGCGGCTTCATGTACATTTGCACTTCATTTCTGTGCATATCTTACTTTTTGACTTTGCTTTGTTAATTTACAGTGGTTTTTATTTGTTTTGTGTCCTTAGACTAAAAAAATTTCGCGCTCGCTTTGCTCGCGCTTCCTACATTGTTATTACATATGAAATATGTCTCATGCGTTGACTTTTTTAAAGGGAAACCCACCAAAAACCATTAATAACATATTTTACTGAAATTAAACATTGCTATAGATATTTACGTTCGTTAGTTTAAGTTACCCATAATCTGTTCTAAGCACTTTGATATACAATATGTAGGTACCTACCCATTAATCACAATCTTTCAATACATGGAGGCCACTTGGGTAATGATTGCACTGCATTGATGCCCTCAGCAATTGCTTAGTCTGCTAATGGGCTAATCCAGGACTTCTTAGGTTACTCTAAGACTTAGAGCATTTCAAGTAAATAAAAAGTTATGTGTAAAATATGTTATGTACCTATTGCAATATTTATGTATCCAGAAGGAAGTGGGTTTTTTGCAATCAGAGCGGTGCATGTACATATTTTTTTCTGTTGGAAAAGTAAGATGGATATGAATGGGCGGGGGGGTCCGGACCCCCTGGACCCCCCCCCTTATATATTTTTTGACAAAACCCAGTATAATATGTAGTCGTAGGGCGGCATAATCGGTTTTGCACGCGGGCGAACAAACAGCTAGCGGCGGGCCTGGCAGTATGTGAACTCGAGGCAGTTACCTACTAGATGAATATTGTATTTATTATTTGGCAGAGAAATTTATTACGCCCACAGGGTTTTATCCTGGCAGTATACTTTATCCTGTATCAAATGTGCAAGCATTTTAGGGTTAGTTATTTTCTCTGGGGTCTGTGTCAGAAGAAGAGTAATGGTTGCTACATTTAGTAGCAGGTAATAAATGCATTTTTTATTGTCGGTGTCTTATAAACAGGGTTTTATATTTTTAGATTTAAACTAACAAGAATATTGTGCAACATATTGGGTGTGAATAACTAAAAGCTCTGTCTTACACTTGGTGTATGTTGTAGTTTTTATTGCCTCTTATTTAGTCTCAAGTCTTAGAGGTTTTGACGACCTAACCTAACTAATTATGTAGCCTCATTATACAACTTTAAAGTGGGACGACATACAGAATCAGCGGACTTTTGACGCACTCAAAAATGATGAATCTGGCAAACAATATAACGGCGAATAATTTGAGGAGCAATAAAGGTAAGGGCCAAAGGTTACGAAATAATAGTAAGGACTTGGAAGACAAAGAAGTCGATTCTTGACGCAAGGAACTGCAGATACTAGCTTAACAAACAAAACACGATCACAAGCAGTCTACCAAATAGTTCAATATGGTTCCTCTGAACATCTCCCCGACAGAATAGGTCTGTAACAGACGAAACGTGTACTGCCAGTGCATACCGCAAATATTCTAGATAACCACTACAGTGGAGAATTTATATGGACTGAAACTACGTGTTACACATACACTTTATTATATTTTGTCAGTCTGCTGTCGAGTTCCACTGTACTCTGTAGTTGAAGTTATCGTAAGTGAAATAACTATTCAAGTTCAAAACAAAGTCACCTCTAGATCTTGACAAATTGATCGTGTAAATGGCCCCGATCACCGTCATTATTACCCGATAACTTGGAACTAAGATCGAAGGTTTAATTGATTTTGAACCCCTTCCTGGAAAGTTCCATTCAGCTTGATTAAACTTAAATTACACAAAGAAAATCCAATGAAACAAGCTTCTACAGAGGCTGATCCATCTAATAAGTTTAAAGATAAAAGGAAACCTGAAGCCACAACAAAAAGACACCACAATAAAAAATAAACAAGGAATTACACTGTACGATATCGTATCAAGAAATTCGAGGGAACCCGCATCCGAGGTTGTTAGGAAGAATTCCTTTGGTCCAAAGTTTTATAGCTCAGAAAGCCAATAAAATTGTATAAAGGATCCGGACAATGGCACTCACAGAATTGCCTTCGCCTATCTGACTGACATTTGATACATACAACTTTTTTACAGGAATAATTTTTGTCAACTTTCGGAAATTGGCTGGAGTGGACTCCGAGTTGGAAATTAATTCAAATTTGAATTTGGCCTTCTTTCTTTGTTCGCTTATTGAAACATTTTGTTGTTATGGCTTTACCCGATTTTGAAGAAAGAGGAAGTTGTTCGGATCAATTTTCTTTTTGATCAGTTAAGAGCAGGTTAGCTGTCACCAGTTAACTTTTACAAATGTTAGCCATCTGTTATTTTCAATTGACTGTAGAACAAAACTAACATTTGGCCAATCAGCGAACATTTTCAACATAACCATTCGGTGTATAAAACCGAAAGCGCCGAGAGCAAATACATTAACTGATTAAATTGCAACAGGGGTTGTCGCTGACGAGTTATGTAAATTGTCCTCGCCAACCAGGGTATGGATTTGTATTGTCTACATCGCTCCCAAAAGGGATTTGGAAATGGAACACATTTTACCGATATTTACACTCGATAGAAGAGATACATTTTTACTCGAACATTCAAGCAAACAACAATAGAAAACCGGCCGCTAGTTTAAATAAAATTAATGATTTGATTCGTTTATAATATTCACTCACAAAAATCTCTTACAAAGGGCGGGCAAGCCTACATTCATGAAATTTATTACAATTGAAAGCAACTCCAAAAAGGCTCAATCAATCATCGCCATCATCCATCAAACATTCAACAAGTAAAAACAAAATGTTATCGGGCGGGCCCTGAAAGCAGTGTCGCACAATGAGGTAACACCCCTACCGACGCGCGGCAAGGTGCGTGCGCGTGTGTGCGTGCCAGCGAGCGGATACTCCATCAGTGTGCGTGACGGACCGCGTCTGTGAGGGGTGCGAGTGTGTGCGGTGTCAATGTGTGCGCGGCTAGGGCTGGCAGATGTACGATTCACACGCAGCTGTCGACATTTCCCCCGTAAGCTGTAAAGTACTGTATTTATAATACGGCACGCTTTCACGTAATTATGCATTATTATTACAGCCGCTTTTTAAGCTTATTATTAAGCGATTGTATTATTTTGTTTCGATGCAGTTGCTATGTCGCTATTGTGTTACCAGTGTGCCATGGCGCCCGAGGGTGATATGACCTAACACTCAACCTTGTTACGAGAAAGTTGTTTAGTTGTAATTGTGTTGGTGATTATCGTACTGTAGTTTTGGTTTTAACGCAAAGAAAATGATACACGAATTGCAACTTAGACTTTTTTACGACTTTATTCGAAAGTTCACAAAATAGTAACAAAAATCTCTTAAATATAATTTAGGACAGTAGATATTGTAGGGACCAACAACTTTGACTGTTTTAATAACTTCTCAGTTTCCTCTCGAAAGTTATTTACTACCATTTAATCTAAAATAAGATGGCTTTTCGGAAACCTCCAAGAGTCCTCATTTCGAGTAAGGATTTATATAGAGTTGTGTGCATTATGAATAAGTATATGTATACATAAGTGTATGTATTGTCCACAGTAGCCTTTTATTTGTACAAGAATACAATACTACTCGAACGTGAATGTTTTATATACTATACGAACCTGTTTATATTAAAAATGAGGTCAAAGTTGAATTAATTTATTATTCTTTCGCTACCCAATGAAATAATGTGTTTTATGACAGCTGCCTACGGGTTTAATTTAATAAGGTTCTTGTACATAATGATGATGTAATTAAGTGATCGTTCATTTCTAATTAGGTTTTTCTGTCACAGTAGTACAGACTGTAATTTTGTTTTGCCTATTCACTTAGTTAAAGTAAAAATAATTACTTTTTACACTTTCTCAGAATCATTAATAACAATACCCCCTCGTTATATTTTATGTTACCGACCCGCCTTTTACCGACATCTACCACTACAAGAATACATGCCCAACACATAAATTAACTTAATGTGTTCATTTTATCTTTCGTGTTCACGTATAAGTCTGTCTTTGTCTAAAATTAACGTCTGCAACTCCCTTGCTCTGTATCCCACAAATACTTGTTGAAAAATTGCCCGTCTGCACATAGGGCCTTAGAAATAAAGCAAGTTTTATGAACGTATAAAAGAAAAATATCATTTTGTTGTGAGTGCGTGGACTTGTTCTCCTGTATCATAATAATAATATATTGTAAGTTATTAGCTTGTGTGTATGGAGTCCATTCGGAAAAATCCCCAAAATGATGGAGGGAAGCCATTTTTTTGCCTGAAGGGAAGGGAAGTTGCCACTCGGAGGAGTATGAATGCGTGCAGTATTATTTTGGTAAGCTGACACGTTTGTTTACGAAGAGGAATTGTTATGTATCGAGACGTAACAGAGAAATGTTTCATTGTTTGTTTTGTATGGTGTCGCTACCTGTGGCTTTACGGTACAAATAACAAAATAGGAACGGGGTTACAATTATGATAAAGAAGGGTTTTACCAAAAATAACGACGTGATATTACAATGCCCTTTTTTAGGTCGACATATTTTCCAATAGTTGGAAACATAATTTTAATTGAAATATTCCGAACTTCGTTAACTTCTGTAACAGTTTGACTGCACCTTTTTGTTTAAAATTTATGAACAATTGGAACAGCTGTCACTAGCAAACTGTAGCTATAACAACCGAAATTATTTCGAAATACAACAAATATTAGAACTCAATGCTCCTTGCCAATCTTATCCTATTATTTTGTTTCAAACTTCTAGGTGACACTAGCCGAACTTCTAGGTGACACTAGCCGAACTTCTAGGTGACACTAGATACATCATTTTCTCTTAAGGTTACAGAGCAAAAAAGGGGAGCATGAAAAGCTGAACTAGTAAAAAACTTTTCCATCACATTAGGGCGTTGTCCAGGATAACAATTTACGTAGTGTCTGTATGTGTATCGATTGTAACATGATCATTAAGGCGCGTCCGTCGTTGTTTATACACCACGGCACGAATCGTAGTGTGACGACCTCGGTTTATAGAGTTTTAAGTGGCTTTATGTACTGTTTGTTTGGGCCCAAGGCTTGTTTTAACTTTTTTTTGTAACGGAATATCAATAGGGTGTGAATTTGATGTTTTTTGACATTTTTATCGTGAAAGAGGGAGTTGTTTGTTGAATTTGTAATTCGCACTGCTCATGTCGCGAGTCTCTGATATTTTTAAAAGTAAATATTTGTTAAAAGTTTCCTTTCTTGTAAAGATGCGTTTTGAATACTTGCTGCCGACTGCAACTGCCGATCGCTCATGCCTGCTGCACTACTGGTTTGTATGTATATGTCACCGTAAGATTACAAACATCGTTAGATTACAATCTATCTCGAGAGATTGTAAACTGTCGAATTATTGTGAACCGTAACATCTGACTGCAATTTAACGCATTATTTTTCGCTATATTATAATCTATCGATGAGAAATTGTCAAATTGTCAACTGTCCGAAAGCTCTCCCTGATTGGTCAGTCTTTTTGTAAGATCGACCAATAATCCGTTCTGTTCCCATGGAGTTCCCGTAGAGTTAGGAATGAAATAGAGGTGTTAATTAAATAAAATAAATGCTGTTCAAAAATTCTTCAAGTATTTATTATTTAGTACGAGTATGTAATTAATATTCCTGACATATGGAGAGAACAAATTGTAACGAAATATTTATTCTTCAAACACAAATTGAAATTGGAAACATATTGATTTCTGACACTTACGCGAATATTAGGCATTTAAATAAAACTACTTTTACGGATTTTATCGCGGTTATATTATATTATTTAATCCCGACGTTTAAAACCGACCGCGATAAAATCCGTAAAAGTAGTTTTATTTAAATGAAATTGGAAAATTATAAGAAACTTTTATAAAAAAAAAAAACAAAACAATTAGGTAGTTTGTCTTCAAACACAAATTCATTCCTAACTCTATGGGAACTCCATGGCAACAGAACGGCTGGTCGTGATTGGTCCATCTTACAAAAAGACTGACCAATCAGGGAGAGCTTTCGGACAGTTGACAATTTGACAATTTCTCATCGATAGATTATAATATAGCGAAAAATAATGCGTTAAATTGCAATCAGATGTTACGGTTCACAATAATTCGACAGTTTACAATCTCTCGAGATAGATTGTAATCTAACGATGTTTGTAATCTTACGGTGACATATATATCTATATGAAACTGTTTTGGATCGAAGCGGCAGCAGCATGTGCAGTCGCTGTCAGATAACTGACGATATCTGTCAAGAATTCCAAACGTACCTTTAAAGAAGAACCAGATACATTACATAATTATGCACATTACAAACTTCAAGCTATAGATCATAAGTAAAACGGATCGAATTGGATGAATTCATTTAAACTTCGTAGACTGCATAAGCCGCGCCGTAAGTTTTTGTGCCACTAAATTATTCATGAGTAGAGACATGCCCGCGGCTTCGCCTGCCATTTCCCACTGTTTTAATCTTGTTATACCCTGCTTTTGTTTTATGATACAATGAATTTATCATGAGCAAAATAAACTGAAGACGAAGATTCTTTACACTGCAATATCGTCTTGATATCCCCCTATAACATTATTTACGCTGACCATTTCAGATTTTAGAACAAACATTTAATCGCAATACTGCAATTTATATGAATAATGAAACGGAATATTTTCCTTTTTATGATTTCTTTTATTGCTTACAGCGATTCAAAGTTTCATGACGAAGCATTTAGAAATAAACAACCACCCTCAGTCTTAGTCATAAAACAAAGTAATTTAAACGAAATTCACGCGAATACATACAAAAACGCATAGAGAATGTTGCAACGAATGAAAAATAAATAATAAAATGGTCCCATTACATTTCCCCGTTGAGTGCGCATAATTACTGAACACGTTAGCAGAAAGTAATTAAAAACGTCTTCAAACCGCCCAATTTGCATACAACAGAACCCCATTATTTTACATTTTGTTCCTTATAAAAAGCTATTTATTTTTAACAGTCGACTGTACATTTTCCCTCACATAAATATTGCTCATTAAATTAAATAACGTCGGGGTAACAAAAGAGTTTTCTTCCACAATTTTCTCTAACACGTTGTACAAAGAAAATTACATTGCATTCTATCTGCCAATTATTCAATTTAAAGAGGGGCGAGATTAAATGGCACAAATTAAACCGTTTAAATAACGCTTGAACGGCCATTTTGGATTCCGAACTGTCAGTTTTGGCGCGCATTTTGACGACCAATTAGCGTACCGAATTTGAAAGTGTTTGTGTGGAATGTTTTAATTGAAACAGTGAACGAGTGAACAAGTTGTAGCGACAGTATACAGGCGGGTGCAATTTGCTACGGCGACTGTTTTCTGCTTAGTCACCCATCAAGCTGTATACAGGGTGTCATAAACACGTGCTGGAGATATCGGCTCCATTTTTTCCTAAAGATCGTTAGAGCTTATGTACTCTATTTAGGTCAATATTTCATTTTTGGTTTAAGAGGAAGTATTGATTTTTACTAAATAACAAAGGGCGACCTGACGGGACATGAATGTTCTCATATTTTGTATATGAAATTATAATAAATAAAACAAGCTTGCGTTGCAAACCTCTATAAATCATACGAAAAATCCTTAATTAAAACAGCACTTTTTTGGTATTATGCTAATATTTCCTGGCATGACAAAGCAAAAAGTGCTTAATGCCACTAAATTTAAGGTTTCTAATAAAACTTTCACTACAAAAGTACAGGACATCTTTATTACTTGCCAACCCTCTTAAAATTCCGGATTAAATGTGCATCTCTTTCACACCTGGGGGTTTTGTAATGAGTGTGAAAGAGGCAGATGTATTAGGCTTATAGAATACAAAAGGCAAATTGGTTTCGCTAGACACCCCTCGGTCGCACCCCGGTTGCATGACACGTGGCTTCTTTAGGGGATGATTTTCAAAGGGGCTGTTTACTTAAGCTGTATTCTGTACAGTTCGGTAGGTTTAATTCTGCTTATTATATTATTATTTACTTTCCTGTATTGTGTTTTTGTTTACAATTTAAAATTAAACAATTGTAACTCTTTTCTCATATGAAAATAAAACAAAAGATCTCACAAAATATCACACACGCATGTGCATCGACGAGCTTTTACCGGCGCTACCGGTGCTGTCAGTACCGAGTGTCGTGCATCGAGCACATGGATGTGTGAGTGACAATGTTACGAACGTTAGTACGTAGCTCCACAACTACTTACAAGAGAATATATAACACTGAGATTTAACGTAATCCTAGACAAAAGTAACAAAAGGGAAACAAATGAAACACGAAAAATTGTAGGTACTTTATAAGCTCTAGTTATTCAGTGAACATTCATGACGTCAGCATCCCTTATGTGTAATCATTGTATTTAATCAACGGGCGGTCACGTGCCGGCCTAGGGATCAGAGGGTAGTTTATTTCGTCCCATTGTGTACCAACTGCTGGGTACAGAAACTTTTGGCGATACGAATCTTGTATGATTGGTACAGTAATTGGTTTGGAGTTTAAATTGTGTACCATAGAATTCGGGGGTTGAAATAAGGTGTTTCTAGATATTGGTAGTTGGGAATATCTTTTGTTTTGTTGGGTACGAATTTTAAGCAATGTATTCTTAACTGACTACGGGAATAATAACATTAGATTAAAATATGTAAAAGTTGATCCACAAAGTAATAAGAAAGTATTACAAATCTTTTTAAAACATCCTGTTAATAGGAATGTTTAACTCAGTAGAAATTTTCAACGAGACCGATTAATTGAGTGCAATTGTTCTAACGTCCATGCACTTCACTAGTTAAAGGTACTTTCGTTTACGAAATTCTAGCGCTTAGATAATCCGAATTCACGAGCAAAATAAAAACTTCTTAAAAAAAGAGATTAGTGTCTCATCGCGTGAGCTTTCATCCTAAATAAATTTCTTAAATATTCAGTCTATTTAATACAAAAAAAAAACTCACTAATTGCGTTAAGTCTAGTCTGAACCTATAAAAAAAGTTTTGATCCAATATGGCGTCAGATCATCGTCACGGCCTTACCTTTTTCTATTTACTCTGAATAGGATTTAATATAAGCTCCGTAGCCGTAAATAAAATACGTTCAAAGCGAGAATAGAGGATGAAATAGATTCCGCCTGAGCGATATCGAAGGGACATTAATTTTCTGCCTACTTAAATTGCAAGGATGTGTAACGTAAGATAATAGCGATTTTGTTAAAAAACTTATAGGTATACGTATAATAAAAAATAAATCGTATTCAGAGCCTCGTCTTTTGGTGGTATAAGAATTCAAATATACGAATTGAGAACCCCATACATTTTGAAAAGTCGGTTAATAAAAATAAAAAACTATTAATCATGGGTATTTTTTGACACAGCAAGTGTAAAGGATTTCAAGTGATGGTTAAAACTAGCAATATGAAACAAGTTCACCTTGATAACAACAGCTGATACGTTTTGTATATTTTCATTCATTCAGAACGTGAAGAAAAAACACGCTTTTAAAACGAGATCTCTCTCTCAATTCACAAAAGGTATTTATGATTTCAACTGTATAAACTTGAATCGCAATATATGAATCACTCTGTATGAAATTGAATCTTGAGTAAGAATCGCTTTAAACTTGTACCAACCGTTACTAAGGGACACTGTTTTCCGCCACCTGTCATCGCTAAGTCTTTGCTAGAGGGTTTGCGAGGCATTCAAGCTTGTATTTTAACATATAGAAAATTTTCAAATATCCTAATAAAAATTTATACCCTTTTGTGTGACGTATGTAATCAGTTTTGATCGATTATTTCTAAATAACTCCATAATATCTAAAAGTAAAAAAATATTTCGTGCCTCTTGAAAATATTTCAACTGGATTAAAAATCTAGGAATCTGAGTTCTTAAAATTGAGAACGCAAGCTTTTTTAGGTAATAAGATTAAACTTTAAGTTCTTTAAATTCCACAAATAGTTGGTAGACTAACATTATTGATGAACCCTAAATTAAATTTGAAAAGTATGCCGACAAATCAATAGGAGCTTCGGTATTTACAACTTCACAAATGAGGTTCCTAACTTTTCCCTTAAACCGGTTCAGGCAATATTGAAAGAATTCCACAAGTTTATAAACATTAAACAATCTATTTAGTTCTATATTTAATTCATGGATAATTAAAAGTCAGGCCACTTTTGCTCAAAATATTTTTTTTATGAATAATGGCCCTTAGAACGTTATTTTTTTAATTATTCCAGTTTGAAATAAAAAAAAGGTTTATGAGGCTATCTTTAAAATTAGAACTTTATTTCTTTTTTTACGCCTGGTCTCCAAAACATTTTTATGGGGTTATTTTCATTTTATTTTTTAAGAACCTACCTATTTTACAACCCTTGGGGTTTCCCGAAAACTCGAACCTCATTATTATGGGTATCACACTTTCGTGTTACGGGATCCTAAAAATCCGCCGATTCGTATCTTTTTTAATTGAATAAGACCCCGCTGGGATTATGTGATGTAATACCTCATTTTTTTGAAAATATCTCGTATAATATTAACGCAGAAGATGATGTCGACGTTTCTTATTAAAATTGTTCAGAAATAAATTACATACGGTTTTCGTTTTGGCAGATTAACTTTCTTCAATCTCTTGTTTGATTTAGTCAGCTACTTACCTGGAAGAAATAAAAAAGCAATTGTTATTATCGAAGACAATTTTATAGGATATGAAACTTTGCAAACATGATCGAATAATGCAAAGAGCAATATCAGGTTTACTGTTAACTTCCGTAAATAAATATAAGGCCTTTCGCTAGACTCAAAGTGCAATTTGAAGACAGCTTACGCAGTTTGTTTTAAACTTAAACAAGAAATCAATAAGAAGGCGTAAGACAAATAGAAAATTAATAAAACATTCCATCGAGCGGGAATTATTTGCGGAAAAATTAATTACTTTCTGAAGAATTCCTATTACGAAGTCGACCTTAGATATGAGTCTTCCAATGGAGTTTGGGATGTACTTTGTTCTATGGAAATATAGCACGACATCGGTTGTTAGACACGTTATTACTATTCATGATGACAATGATTAAATAATTGGAATTATGATGAGTAATTCTTTCTGAAATGCGTCATTAGCCAAATACACATATCGTCAACTATTGTGATAATTTGAATACAGAAAATATATCAGTTTTTTGAAAGCGAAACGCTTTGACGACTGGCTGCAAACCTACTGCACTCGAGCAAAGCCTTAATCCGCAGTAACAAAGGAAAATTATAAAATTCAACGGAAAAACTAATCTAGAATTGAAACTGCAACTTCGATAATAGTTTTTTACTTCAGTGGAGTTTTTGAAATTGGCATAAAAGCTGCGCAAATCTCTGGCCCCACTCCAAACAGTTTTTCTTTTGCACTTAAAAGAAAAGGTGAAACTTAGTGAACAGAGCAAATTCCATTGCCTTGGGCATAAAGGGGCTCTTTTGAGCGCTTTGTGCCCGAAACCAGTAGAATAATGGTATCGAAATAGGATCGATTCGAACGCGACAAAGCTCAGGAGGATTTCCAATTCCGATCATGTATGAAATGTATGTACTGTTTGATTGTGCGTCTCAATACCTGACACAGAATAAGTAAATCAAGTTCATGTTGATTCAAGAGTTTGTGTCGGGGATGCCTTGTATAAATAGATATTTGTATCCTAGTAACAGACAAAGCGAACGTTATTATACGACGCAATACCCAAATAAGCCGGCGGCCATTACATCCAATGCCTATCCCAGAAACCTGTACTTCATTACCTAACCTTGTACCCATTTAATGTTTACGACCAAAGCACTAATTCTATGTCTACACGAGGATGACCTTATGGCCATATTACAGTGCCAACCTTGACCTTCCAAACCAATATTTGAGCAAGTAACTTGAAAGCTTGCAAACAAACGAAACGCGACGCCAAATAAACCCAAATTGTAGAACGACAAACGATATTGACGGTTTAGGGGTTTTTCGTAAGCAGAATTACGACCCTTTGTTCGGGGGTAGAGGGGTGAGGGATGAAACTCGATACGACACCCAGATAAATAGTGTGACTTGCAAAAGATCGATATTTTTGGAAGTCGCCTATTCAAGCGGATGTATTTGTAGGATTCGCACTATTCATTTGTCACGGCTTAGGAGCTTTTCATATTATATTTTCAAGTTGACAATTGTTTAGTAAACTTATACACAAAAATTCGGTCATATGAAAGATCTATATGAAAGAAAACGGTATAACTTAGTTTATTGACCAACACGCCAGTATCTCGTACCAATATCATAGTCAAAATTGATACTCCAGATTACTGAAGAAAATATGCTTCGAAACAAGTTCCATATTCCAAGTTTATAATACTAAAACATCTCATTTGCAAGCAGAGATGAGAAGCCGACATCGTTAGACCGATGTAATATTTTATGAAGTTCTACAAAGGCGATCCGACGGGAAGCGGAATGGACTGCAACGACAAATTGTACCGTCTTCGTGGAAAATATACTGATATTTCTGTACCAAAGGACCAGAGGTCTATAGGACCAAATTTGGAAGTCTTGCTTTGTAAGACTGAATAAGATAAGAAGCTTTTGATTGTCAATTTGTTGCGAAAATTCAATTTTCAAATTTTCGACAAATTATAGATATCATCAATCCAAAAGGTTTCGCTATAAGCTAAACACAAAAATAAAGGATAAAGTCCATTTTTCAGAAAGAGGAAAAATATCACAACTTCACAGAACATTGGAATAATATCATCAAAGGTAGGGAAGGACTAGAAAAATAACAATACAAAGCTACACAAAACTAGTTCAGTTGCCATTTTATATTCAACTGGACAAAACGAAAAGGAATAAGAATAACACAGCAATGCGATCCTTTGCTATCAAAGTTTATGCAGGCGTTCATAAAATTGAATAGCTAGAAAAAATCTAGAAGAACGTGAAATTTTAACCGGTCAAAGGGATGCAAACTAGATAATACTTGATAGAAACCGACCTGTTGCTCGACCTAGATATAGTTTTAGTAGAAAAATCTAAGCTTATCATACTTTTGTTTTATTTAATGGGTCATTTTTTGCACTCTTGCTATTTCTCATTAATATCATTTTCTGTTTCATTTCCGACTCACAAAGTTAAGGTAAGCATTTTGGGTCCTCCGATTTAAAAATTAACCACCCGGTACATAAAAGTACAGTCACCAACAAGGTCACATAGTATGTCACCTTATGGCCTCAAACCAAGACTACATTTTGTCACCAAAAGTCACTAGTCGCGGTTTTAGCCAAATAAGGCGTGCCCTGCCTAAACAACGGTGTCGCGGGGGGCCAGTGTACACCACTTGTTGCTATACAAACTATTTATAGCTCTGGCCTATTTGCTACAGTGTGTACTCGGGTTTATAAATAGAATTTATTTGTGGAATGTACTTAAATCTCGCTGCAATTGAGGTCGCAATTAGAAGAATGTTGCTTTTAGCTGAAACAAATAAATGCTCTCTTCTTGTGTGGCTGATGAATTTATTTCTAACGCTCATAAAATTGTGTAAGTGATTTAATCGTGATGAATAAAACAAATATGTTTTATGTACCTATTAAAACGTTATAGTCACAGAATTTGCTAAGATTTATAACCGAATCAATCGATTGATATAAAATCCAATAAAAACTTAATATTTTCAATTCGAAATATAATAAAAATGCTTCGCGCCGCACGGTAAGCGGACCGTGCGAATCACGTTACTGGGGCGCGTATTACACTACGTGATTCCGAATAAAGCAGTTCCGATATCTCGATATGCGAACGAGTACAAATTAAAATCGATGCTAAGCGCCGCCAAATGGTGTAGAAAACGGCCCAACTTCATAACGTATAGCTAGGCTGGGGTTTGAAGTTTCCTGCTTTTATTACGTAGAAATGTTCTCCTGTTCACTAACTGAAAATTTGGTAGAAATGTTATGTACTTCTGTATTAATTCACGAGACCTTCCGGACTGTCTTTAATTTTTAATTAATTGGTCGTTTCCAAATTTTTTAGAGATCAATTTGTCATTTAAGTTAACCAAGACAACATTATGTTAAATTATAGCGCTTTAGGTTTCGTTTCTTCATAGATAAATAAATCTTTTAGTGTATCAGTAACTCTACAAATCATATTTTACGCCCGAACTCTGCCCAACGCTCCAGATATCACCAAATCTAATGTCAATTGAAAAACTTATATCGAGCGTAACTTTAAAATATCGTTTTGCGAATTTGGGACTAAGTTCGGTCGAATAATTCTTGTTAATTCAAGCATATAATATCGATAAGATATGTTGAACTTCGATAAATCAGTTCGCGAAATCACTTAGTGTGAAACGAGTTTTGAATATAAATTGTTATTTTTTTCTTTATAATAATGATGATCTATCTATTCTTTTTGTAGGTACGTACATGAGAACTAACAGTTAAGTAAAGCGTCCAGTACCTTTTTCAATTTACACCTTATATGCATAAAAAAACCATTTTGAAAAAGGAACCTAATTAGCAACAGCAAATATATGTCATGTCGTACAACAGTTGTATGCAAAACGTGACAAATTACATAAACATGTAGAGAAAACATAAATAATTCCAGTTTGATTAACTAAAGGAAAATAAACGCAATGCAGGAACACGGCACTGTTAATGGTTCGATGTTAAACACTTTTTTTATTAAATACTGCAGTAAAACTAAGCTTTTATTCATTTTTAAAACGGCTACATGTTCATTTTTGTTTGTGAAATTAAAACTAATGAACAGATACTGACATAAATATTATTTCTAGCGTTCATACAACGGCGCAGTTATTAATTTAATTTAATCACCAATAAAAGTATCATAAATTATCTAGACAACATAAAGTTAGAAACCGCTATACGATAAACTAAAAAAACGTAAATACTCGAAGTACAAACCACATAACCACCCTCTTTCCTGTGAAACTTTAAAAAAGTAATTAATGAACTCCGTTAACGCTGCTTATAAAAACTAATGTATCTTGAACCGTCGCGGTGAAAATTGAGAACTTAATGCAACATATATTAACTGGTTTAAGTGACAACTAGCGCCATTGTTGGGGTCAACTTACATTGGTGGGTAAGGGAAGTCGCGGCGTCCATTTACGGGGCACGATTTAAATACGGCGCCATGTTTTATCTGGCATCTGCGACGTGACAGAACAACTAAGCACGCTCGTTTTGACGTTAATCGTGAATCGGGGTGCGTGAATTTTTTATAAAAAAAGTACTTTTTGACAAGCTAACGGGTGACATAATGAAATCAATTTTGTTTGTATGTAACGATGTTTTTTTGTTTCACTTGAAAACATAAGTCCCTTTAATAAAAAACGTTTAGGAAATATCCTCGACACGAAATAAGGACATGAAAATAAATTACAACACGGCAAAATAGCTCAAATTGTGCCCCATCTCTAATGGTTTATTTCGCTCGATATTAAACCGTTTAACGTTAACGTCATTACATAAATTGTTTCAAAATGTTGGCTCGCATTTAAGCAACAAATTATAATCGTAGTATTATGTTAATGGAAAGGTTTTATAACGGGCCTAGGGCTTTGAACCTTGGCCTTGAAGTTCAAGGATTTACTTTGTGTAGTAAATAAGGGATGTGAAAATATTTTTACCTTTTTGCAGACTAAGAGGCTGAATTTTCTTGAACATCTTGGGTAAATAAACTTGATGTCTTATTAAGTCAAAGTAATATGGTATTTGAGATTTTTAATGTAAGGCGCATTTTGACGTGTTAGGTACACCTATTTGCCTAAACGTGCGTATAAACCTGGTTCGATTAACCAACGATCTCAGGTTTGTATCATAAGATCACGTTATTTCAGGGAATATCGAACATACTTTTTTTGTAACTGTACCTTTTAATTTTTTTTTATCCGTTTTAACTTGACAGACGATAAAATTTTTCTAAAATATAATACAGAAAATAAAAATTGCAACTACATTTCAAACGTCTGTTATGAAATTGATAGATCGGCTAAACCCTAAAGCTATAAAAAACTCGATTACAACATTTCATTCAAAAATATTAAGGGGAGGTCTGCCAGTACCCAATTAAAATCAGAACAAAGCTTCGGCCTTGCACCGACGATACTGAGCACGAATTTACGAAAATTCATCTACATTTAGATTAGAATTACCTACTTTCGTAATAGAACGGGAGTCGAATTTACGGAATCATTTTTCCCTACTCCCTTACAAGTATTTACTTTATTACGTCTGTTTATGAGAAGAGAAACCAACATTAGAATTAAGCATTACTTATGTAAAATATTAAGCGTAAAGTTTGTATTATAAGCGCCAATTTCTTTTTCTATGTGGATGGATCAACACACTAGTTAAGTCTTCAATCGTTACTACAAAAACAAAATTTCAACAGAACACGCTTTAATAATGTAGCAAAGAGCAAACTGTGTGCCGCCATTCTGAAAAGCAAAATAGAAAATTGTGTAATTACGGCGAAAAGGACGCAAAGAAAATCTAATATTACGCTTCAGAGTAAATGAACATTTTTAGCTGAAATAAAAACTAAACCACATTTTCCATTTACAACTCCCAAGCTAATATCAAGGCTCGGTAAACATTCCATTTTGCTTACCCCTTCGTTCCGACGTGGGTTGTTCGTCAACTTAATTTTACAACTCCGGAACACGTAAGCGTGATATTGTTAAATTCTGTATTATTTATTGCCGAGTAACTTATGGGGTGCTAGATGTCGGCTGCGGTCGACTCACGCATTATTTCATATCAAGATCAACATTCGACGTAGCGAGACGGCACCTTCCGTTATTAAAAATTTGGACGCTTTTTATTTAACGTCATTGTATTACACTGGGTATTTAAAATGAACCAATTTATTACAAGGCTTCAAACATTGAATAAAGTTTAATTTCGATTCATATTTTAGTCAGCAACAGAATTCACGTAACCGAAACCATATTCATACCGAAAATGGTTACGTAACCTTTTTTCAACAACATCGTTATGGATTCTTTGCGTTTAAAAATAAAATGTAAATTAGTGTTTTAGTGTGTCTATCAAGACGAGTTTCTCAAACGTGCCTTTTAACATAATAATTGTAATAAGTTCAACGACTCCGTTCTTTATGTCAAACAAAGGCCATTTAAACCGATCCTAGGATTTCGTTAACCTATGACGTGACAATGGCTATTCCACAGCTCCCATACATTAAAACCATTAACTGACGTCACCCTACAAAATACACACCGCTACAAACAATTGAATTTAAATCTTCACAAAAAGGTCATGAAATATTAACAAAGGGAACCGTTAGGGCGCCTTATTGAGACAGGTCTAGTCCCAAGAAATAGTTAAATAGACACCTGATCGTGAGAAAGTAATAGAAAAGGGAATCTTAGGGGTCACACAAAAGACTGTAGTAAATTCCCTAGTATAGTAGAGTCAACGGTTACCCCAAGTCATGGATATGGGACTTTTTTCATCTTATTGTCGCTTAACCTAATTTGTGTATGACGTTTTTTGTCGTTGAAATCTCGTGAGAATTTTGGATTAACGGTCAAGTATGCAGTTTGGAGTCATTATTTAAACACAGAATATTTCTTTATGTTCGAATTTTGTGGCTTCTGACTACGAGTAGAATATTTTTGCTACAGGTGGTTTTTACGTAACACGCCTAATTTCATTCAACAGAAACAAAAAAACTAAACTTAAAGTCCAAAGACCAAAGTGCGAACATATCTAGAACGAACAAACATCAATAGAATTGCTTCATTATTTCGTATATACAAAAACGTTCGATAGAAAACTAAGAGGTAAGTTACTAACATAGTAATTTCCTAGTATAATTTACTGAACAATTCAGTATCCCCGTAACACACTAAGACTATAACCCAGCTCGCTAAAGAGAATTTTAAATACAAAATTACCAGTGGATCTCCTTCACGTATTACTCTATAATTCTGTTAGCTCGAACGCTGGCTACGTCACACGCTTCATATATTTAACTTAGTTCAGTACTAATTGCGTTACGGCCCGTTGCCGACGCAAATACGCAGAAATCGTATTAATCCGTCCGTTCGTTGGTATCGAGCCTTCTAACTTTAGTTGAGACTAAATATGGTAGTAGTTTGCTGCAGCGAACCCGATGAAGTACGAAAGCTCACGTTAACTCAGTTTTTCGTTTGCGTTAAAAGCTGCAAAAGGGAACACGAGTTTTAGGACGAAAGTCGCTTGAACCAGTTTTTTTGTACCTTAAGTAAATTGCAAACAGTTTCATGTTGAAGAGTCAGAATTTACGAATATCGTCGTATTTTGCAATATCGATTAAAATGTAATCGATTCGAAACATCGCATAAACAGCACCTCGATTGAAACATTCGTTTTATCTCAGGATACATGCTACCGTAAATTATGCGATAATGTCGTGTCATATGTCATGAATCGTGATTATCGCTCAATTGACACACTCGGGTTGCCGTAACTTTAGCCAAGCTAATCTAATGTTTATTAACCTGTAATGGTACCTACCAAATAATTGGTTTATTTTATAAATCGGCTTTGGTTACAAACTATTTCATAGTTTATCAGTACTTGTTCACACGCTGTCCAAAGCAAGTTATGAGTTTAACTTCGAAACAAAGTTGAAGCAAAGTATTGAATAGAAATAAAAAAATATTCCAATTAATATCTAAGCAATAAAAGGCGAAAATAACTGAAGGAAATTTCTTCGCAAAACAGAAAGAATTCCATCAATGATATATTCAAAAGCAATACGTTAAAAGCTCTCTATAATTGAGAAAATGCCTTTTCTCTATAGGTAAGCATTTAACACGATTCCTTGGGTGCTTAATTTAAAAGGCATAGCGTAATTCTGTGAACGATTTACTACACAACATATAGGTGCAAATTATACCAATACATGGATAAGTTTAACAAGTTAATTCCAAATTGAGTCAAAAAGAGTTTGAGGGACTATTGTTTGTAAGGACCAAAATCTTTACTTTACAAATTCGTTCAAGGCTTTGCTAGTATATTTTTAGGACGTTAAGAAATGACCCATCTAGAGGCTCCTTCAACAAATCGCTTCCGCGTGAACCTTACCATTAATACCACCAGCCTCTTAGGAGCGGAATGAACGTAATTAATTTGATTAATCTAGAAAGGCGTCTCCCATAGCTGCGATGAGTAATGGAAGATATTCGGCTTTTTTTCTCCCGTCTGATCTATGGGCAGTGCTACCCCAAATTGGGGAAAGATCTCGGACGCTATTTCCTTTTCAATTTTGCAATAATTGTTATACTGTGTACGGCTGTGTGAGTGTAAATATATCGTTGTTTGTATGTCTGGGTGCGGCTTGGGTGGCTAGTCACAGCTTTTACTAGAGTTTATTTAGGTCGAATTTAAGGCTAAACCAACGGCACTGAATGACGTTTATTGTATTCAAAAGCTTTTCAGTGTTTTTATTTTGTTAAAATGTTGTTACATTTGTAGATATTTGTTGGTGTTTCTCTTTTACTTTATATTTAACCCTAAATTGTACTTTTAACAAGCGTTAGTGAAACCCGCAAAAATGTATAACTATTTTTATTAGAATATAATATGCGTGATTAGTTGTTATTATTACCTAATCTTGATGTGATTTCCTAGGCTTACCAATACCATATCTAATAGTAGATATAAAATGGAGCTTTACATTACCAAAACAATTTGTAACTAGGAAAGTCCGCAATGTAATTATTCAAGCAAAAAATAAGTCATGTAACTCATATTTTGGAGAGAACCATTTAATAACGTTTAATGATATTACCTGAAGTGCCAGTATTTCACGGGACAATAGATTTAGCCTCAAAGATACAGGTAGCTACAAGAACAAAGATACATTTGCCGTTGGGAAAGATGGCGACTTAAAGAAATCAAGGGGTGTAACGTGTTTTGCAGATGTAAACATAAGTTGGTATTAGTAAAAGCTTCTTGGAATGTAATATTTTGTGTCATCGTGGGAATTACAGATGGGATACTAATTCATAACTTTGTTTCGTTGTCTGGTTTCTACTGTATCTAAGTGGTGAAAGTTATGTGAGAAGAATTAGGCATTTTATTCTCCAAAAAAATATTTTATAGACCAAAGACTGTTAGTACGCCTGATTGCTTAGAATACTAAGTTGCATTTGCGTAAATCATTGCTCCAATATAATTATTAGGCGTTACCTAACATCTTGTAAGCCGAGTGTTATTCTAAGCATAAACGTACATATCAGTCACTAATGTAATATTAATTAAGTTATAATTGCCGTTACTAATGTAGTCAGGTATAAAGGCGTCTATTCACTGCGTTTACGACCTAAAAATTCGTGTAAGCCAAAGGTGGCTGAAAAGTGAATTTTAAAGACTTTTCTAGGCCAGACTAACTTTTATGCGGCTTAAAAGAGTTACGCATGAAAGGAGGTTAAATAAGTGGGCAGTTTCAGGCGGGAAGCAACGCCGCAGGGAGAAACAAGTTGGAGAATGAAAACAACAATTCTTTTGATAGATCGTGCATCAAAGAGGGAAGTTTTTGAAGAAAATAAACTTTCTTTTGTGACATGTTGACTTTGTACGAGGTTTTTTGTGTGGTTAATGCAAGTTAGTTTATTTTATAGGTTAGTATGGTTTAAAATAAGAGTACAATTTCTTTGGAGATACTTAAGTAAATAATTCTGAGGTTTCCATTTGTCACGGGCGGAAGGACCTATGGGTTTCCTTAAACTACACTGATATTAAAAATACATGCTAAAAATATCCATGTTTTCATATCCACCTGGTGAATAAAATTCCCTTACTCAGTCAAAATGTGAGCACATTTTTGTGCACTGCTACACTCACAGGATACTTTAAACCGCAAAACTTTTAACAAACTGCACTCTAACTAGCTTTTAGCAAAATCCCGGAGTTTTGGGAAGTCAGTCGTCTGGGGAGCCCTTTATTTACGATGAATGCTACATGGGATAGACACCTACGTGTTATTTATGTATGTTTCCATCTTTTAACCTTTCAAACGGAGCTTAGGTGTGTTAGCTTACTTTTACCTTACCTTTATGTAGATACAATATACGTACAGCTACAATCTATAATTTGCAGTTTAATGATAAAACACTTGATGGTATTTTGTTATTACCTTTGAAAGGAGATCCAAAAAATATACCATAAAGACATATTTTTCCATGCATCATCATTATAATCTGCCTAGCTTTTCCCATCCATGTTCGGGGGTCGACATAGCATCATGTCCCATTGAATTTACATCTATAAATGAGTAGCTTTTGTTTTGTTCTAAGTACAACTGAAACCAGCCTATTACCAATTTTGATTCTTTTAAAAACAAACGACGTACGAGTCTTTCCACCAATTTCCATAGTATCTATCACTTAAACTAAATCTTTCCGATTCAATTAGGACTTTACGGGATAAACAAACGGGACAATCCCGCGGTGATCGCTCTTCGCACCCCCCAGTCTTAGTTTCACGTGCTAGTTGTGAATACTTATTAGAACTACTTCCTACTACGGTAATGGTGCGGACTTATTGATGGGAATTAGCGATTTTTTAAGCGCGTATTAATATTATAAAGTGTATGTTATTGGGATAGTAAGGAATTAAAATATTTGTTAACATATCTACATCAGGAAAAGGTTTTTGAGATGATGACCTACATCGAGTAAAAACAATACACTTTACGTCAGTTTCTTGGGCTCCTGAATAGGTCGGAAGTTTTATTACTAAACTTTTCATTGATTAATTCAACAGTTTTAAGGCAATCACACAAATATGACAGATAGAAGTAAAGAAAGCAATGTTCGCTTGATTTTTGAAAGGTTTCCAGTCTTTATTTCATGGGAATATAGACTAAAAACTTGACCCCGATTACTTGCACCCAAATGGACCTGGTTTCAACCTATCTACTTCTACTACCGTCTCCAAATAACACAGACCCGCTGTCCCAAGCACAATGTCGCTGCCGATTCGTACCGAATTTGCTATTCAGATTTCAGTTAGCCGTTCGGTAGATTTGATTAATGGCGCTCGCAAATATCAGTGCACACTTCGAAGCGAGTCGGATATCCGTGCTGTACCGAGGTACAAACGAGTCGTTTGGGGACTTTTGTAATTGGAAAAGGAAATTGAAGCTTAATTTGAAGAGGTTAAGGTTTAAGTTGCGATGAAAAAAGATGTTTTGAAGTAGCAAGCGATAGGAAAAACTTTAAGATTGTTATCTGTATTACGGGAAGCCATAGGAAAATCTTTAGATTATTATCTGTATTACCTGAGAGCTAGTTTATAAAAATATTATCCTCATTCATTTAAATTAACAGTCCTAAATAGGCGTAGACCCATTATAATTATAAATAAAGATAAGTTTTATCTTGAGTAATTATTGTTTCCTAATAATTTCACAATGATGAAGTTCGTGATAAAATATTAGCACCAGTTTGTTTCACAATATAAAATTTTATTGTAATGAACATTGCTCTACATAACAAAGCCGGCGAATAAATAAACAGTAATCTGTTAGAACCATAATTCTTAGCACTAAACAACAGCTTTAAATTCAACTATCAGATAATTTAATTGCTTCCCGCCGCACTAAACCTAACATTTACGCAATTTCTACAAGAAACTTGTAACTTAGAACTAAAAACAAACAGTACTGATTAAAACACCAACCAACAATAATACCAGACAATATAACGCGATTAAATCAAGTTGGTCACGAAAGATAAACCAGTTGATTGGCCAATATATCTTTTCAATTTATGCGGGTTATAAAAACGTCGCGCCGTTTGGGTTCCGTGACGTTTATCGAGGACCTCCAATTGAAACTTTGATGACGTCATCGGCCTTGGTGTCGGTTATACGTTTTTTTAAAGATAATATTATGCGTAACGTGTTCACGCGCTTTTAAAGTTGCCAATAAATACAACATGTGTGCTGGAAGCAGGTGTTATGTAATGTATGTGCCTACTCGCTGTCTTATGTATGGTTTCCGTTTAAATGCTGTGGTTTCTCTTTATAAACTGAGCCTTTAATATTTTATTGCAAATACAACCGATAAACCGACTTTGCAAAAACAAAACAAAGAAGTTTGTCAAAAGTTCCACAATGTTCTCTAAACTAAACGAAATACCAAGAAGTCTCACGATTCACATGTAACACAAAAAAGTTTTATAACTCACCAAAGTAATCCAAATCCGTTCATGAAAGTCAGTCTTCTGTATAAAACTATTATTTAAAAATTAATTTAAATACACACAACCGTTAACCGCTAAAATTTAAAACTAAGAACGCACACTCTACGTTCAGAAACACTAAACTAAAATACTTTTGGACACAATGACTAGAATTCAACCGTACGCGGAGACACGACCGCTCGCGTCGACTGCCGAATCATAACTGACTGTGGGGTCAAGTTTTCGAAAAAAAAAGTTGTGCTGCAGGCAAAGGCACCCATACGTTACGGACGAGATCATTACAACAAAAAAGAACCCTAAATATTATTGGTCGGATATGGTAGTTCTCAAAGTTGCTAGTGCATGAATTTTTGGTCGTTATTTTAATAGTTTTTACCAGTCAATAGTTTTTAAATAAAATAATTCCGACCTTTTTTGTTATGAGAGGTATTTTCAACAAGTTCTCAAGGCGATCTAGTTCCGTTCATTGTACTCGGCTTTATTACTCAGCGGTTATTAAATTATATAAATAGGAAAAAAGATGTATAACCAGTTTCGGCTTACCTATACTATTTTTATGGATAACATTTTCATTTTCACATGGCAATTAACGATTAGCGTAATGTTTTACAGTTTTTTAGTATTTATGGATACCTATTTGAAGATTTTTGTAAGTTGAATAAGGACGTATTTCAAAAGATGCCTAAAATGACGTAAGATGATACCGATCGTTTACGTGATCGGAATAAATTACATTTAAAAATAGTTTGCAGATATGACTATGCAAACTAATGAACTAGTTCGATGACTTAATACATTTTAGTATGTTTCTGCCGACATTTATTTCAGCATGTCTTCAAGTTTTTGATCGATGAACGAACTTATGTGAAAGAGCATTTTGGTGCAGGGGCACAGTTGACAATAAGACAGTGGAACTAACAATACTTATTTCCCATACAGACTTCATCGAGTTAAACAAATTCCCAACAAAAGCTTAATAACGAATCATTAATTCACAACGAGCGACGCTGAGGCGCTGTTCTAGTTAATAATAAAACTTTGACATTCGCAGGCAGTTGGATTCAAGTTTTGCAGCTGCCGTCCCTACGTGTACGCACAAGGTGCGCATGTGTGCAAGGCACGCGCACCCATCAATGTGTGCGTGTAATTCGTAGGGGTGCAACGTTAATTTATTGATTTTTTCCACACGAAACATAAATTGATTTTTTATCGACTAACGAACTTTTTTGTTTAGCAATTTCGGTACCGGCTGGCGTGTGAAATTATATAAAATGTAATAAGTTTACGAATAATTAAAAGGAGAGAGAATGCGAATTAATTTTTATTCGTTTCGGCGCCATTGTTGGTAATGTTATTGTTATTGTTCTAAAGATCGTTATTGCCGAACCTTTTCTATTTGATGCTAAGGATGGGAAGTAATAAGATGCTTATCTCTAAGCTTATAAAGTAACACCATTCTTCGTACTCTTTGTCTTATATTTCGCGAGCAAAATTGCAAGGTATCTGGAAGCTAGTATTTCATTGTTCCCGACTCCATAATTTTGTTGTATCTAAAAAGAAACTGACGAACTCCCGGCGAACTTGTATAAAAGTTGTTTTCTCCGTTCCAGAGAATGACCTTCGTGATAATTATGCTTGTGAAGAAGTTTTTATACTGTCGCATCGTTATGACGTTTGAGTCACCCCATTTTCCGGAAGGTTGAATCACTGTTTTATGAGAACGGTTTTTACGAAAAACCTTGTCATTTCGTAGGTTTCCAATGTTTAGATTATTGGTTATGATATGACTAATCTTGTGGGGAAACCCTTTGCAATCGCGACTTCAAATGTTATATGAAGGAAACAGGTTGGTTTAGGTAATGAAAGAAACAAGTGAGCATCACCCACACAAAACAAAGTAAAGACAACGTCCTTTTGAGGAAAAAAATATCCTCATTTGTAAGTACCAAAGAAACTAAACAGTAACAAACAGCTTCACAGAATAATAATTATCTCTTCAACGCGAACGAGGCATCCATCTTTATGACCAGATGACAGCTGACAGAAATACTTCTTGTAACATTCCAAAATAGGCAAAAGAATCTTGTACACACGTCCTTTACCAGTAACAATGCAGAACTCTTTAATTAGATACTTAAAACGACTTTTGATGCGTCAAACAGTGATTTGAAAGTTGACTTTATTGTCTAGAGTTTAAGGTTGTAATCGGTTTACGATGTACAAATTGCCAACAATGTCGAGTACATAATGCAAGTATCGTTCGTGGCATATAAAATTAACGCATTCATAGTATGTTGAGGCAGGCCGGATGCTAGTAAGTATAGTATGGAAGGGTCAACAGACTGGTGACTGACCTCTGCGATGACAGACGCGTATTTATGTATTACTGATTGGAAAGGTCAATCGAGTATGTGATTAGTGATTTCGCAAACATCCTACACGTGGTCGCCAGAAGCTTCTATTTGCAGCCATAATAACGGAGTATTTACGTTTACATACGAAGATTTGGTCTCAATTTAAGGCTCGTTTTATACAGAAAAAATGTTGATAAGCAATCCAGCTTTAAATCTAGAATGTAACCAGCTGGATTTCGAACCAACTATTTATTACGACGAGCATTTTTATCGAGTCGCAATATCGGCACCGGCATCGATATAATCGCGACAAACCGCCGATGCAGTAGCGCTACTGAATCGATAAAAAACACGACCATATCGCGATCATATTGCCATTGTAGGGCGTTGCCATTGATACAAATACAATAGGGCAGCCATTTTGTTAATTGACCTTGTGCAGCGATGCAGCTGCGGTCGAACGCGACAGTTTCGTTGCAAAAAGTCGCCATGTGTGCAGCCAGACACAGATTACTCAAGCGGCCCAATCTGCCATCTTTATTCCGTAAGGTGATACATGTAGGCATGCTGTCGCAACGTAATGCAACAAACTATTCGAAACTAATGACATATTATCTTGTTTGTGCTTGGAAAGTTTTTTGATTGCACTACAATGAATTAACGAATGGCCAATCTATCATATTTCAATTGCGTACGACCACCTTGACAACATGTCCTCATTAGACTGTATCGAGTGCATAAGTATCAGATCAGGGCCAAATTGCACGATTCTGATTAGCTAAACAATTCCAAGAGATCACAACTCGTGAAGACAAAACCATTACTAAGTCCGCAGCAGCTGACATATCTTGGCACTAGACTCCAGTCAAGTGCAAGCCACTATAACTTCGTTAAGAAAGATTAAGTGCCTAACTCCGACATAAGCACTAAATTGTAGAAAGAACCTCCCAGGCCGCTCCTACTTTCAAGGGTGATATCGAACCCCCCACTGGAAGGTCAACGCTCGGGTAAATGACCTGACCAGATGACTCCAACAGTCTTTTTTTTTAAGTCATATGATTCATACGCGATATATAAAATATGTACAAAATGTTCTTCCAATGACTAAGCGCCCGTTCTCAGGGTTGCCAAAAAAACTTAATTGGGGTAGATAAAACGTCTAGATTTAATACATTATTAATAAAGGATATGGGCCGATCACGCGAGAAAAGAAGGTTAAAACAAAACCGGATTATTTATTGGTTCAGCAAAAAAGGGTTGCATTTTAGTGTTTTCGGACAAGATCCTTTGTTTGAGGATTAGCCAGTCGAATTCCAATCGTATGGCAACCCTGAGAAGGTTCGCGGTGTCAAGTTCGAGGAGGCAACTTAAGTTTTTTGCCTCAAAAAGGATAAGGAACATTTGCATGCAGTTTCTGGTTTCATAAATCTGCGGTGCATTAGTTATTATAATCCTGATTGATAGGTACGATACAATTTGATAAAGATATGGGTTAAACTTTTTGTGGTATTCTAATTATGATTTCGGGCATCGTTAAAGGTTTTAATAGTTAAGTTCAAAAAGAAATCGAAACCAGCCATCGAATCATTGGAAGAAACGACATTTTGCACTTAAGTAGCGGATAAAGTCTTCTAATTGGATTAAATCCAGTCTAAGGATAAATTCCCAGGACGTCAACTGATACTTTTTTACTAAAACTTTTTCCTTAATATTAATACTTAAATACCGAATTAACACCGATTTATTGGTGTAAATTCTCGGGTTTTGTGACTGAACTGTGAATAACATGTAATACATACTCAGGTATTTTAATGCAGAAAATGTTGGCCCTTTATATCTACTTGTACATTTACTGAAATTGCCGAAAGCAGCAAGCAGTAACCAAAAGTCATGCGAAACCAATACCAAATACTGAATGGAACGGAACGTTACAGAGCACCCACAAAGAAGTAGTTTGTCTACGTCTCAGAACGTTTCTAGACTCGACTAACCATTCCTAGATTTCGGTCTAACCTACCTAGGTATCATTGAGGAGGAAATTCGAAGATTTTCCAATGTTACAAGGAAATAGAGTCTGAGACGACGCGCTTGGTACAGTCAGCTGCGGAAATTTGTAGCCACCGAATATTTGCTCGGTGAAAAATTTCCTAAGGATAAGAATTGTGTTTTTGTGAATTTATTTGCTAGGAAATCTAGTTTGAGGAGATGGGAATTGTGGTGATTAGATTATGGATGTTGTTTACTTTTATATAGCGGGGGAAAATATATATTGAATACTGAATATCAAGCCTGAAGGTTGTCTTCCTAATAATTTTTGGTTATAAATATGTTGTTTAGCGAGAGGTCAGATGGGCAGTCGCTCCTTGTAAAGCACTGGTACTCAGCTGCAACTGTTTAGACTGGAATCCGACCCCAACATAGTTAGGAAATAGCTAGGCAGATGATATAAAACTGTTGTCTAAAAGCATTCAAGTTCTTCATGCTTTTGACGAAAAACAAGAAAATAGTATGTTAATGCTTGTAATCCTACAGTTAGCTACTAATCCGACTTCGCTAAACTACTTATAAGTAATCCTTGCACTAATCTAAGGTTAAGTGGAGATTGTCAAGAGAATTAGTTGTTGGTATTGGGCAATGAGTTACTGGGTACAGTTAATCTTTTCAGCATAACATTTAACGGACATTTTAACGTGTTCAATGGACTTAGCTGGTTTGTGGAAACTTCTGGGAATGTTACTAAGGCTTTTAAGTATTTTTGAGTGGATATACGAATTCTATGTATCTGCTCGACCAGTTTGTTAATTTAATACAAATAAGCAGAATGTAATTTCCTTCGTTTTTTTTTTGAATTAAGGGAAGCTTAGGGTAGAAAATTATGATTAAAATAACTGAAGCCTGAAACTGCCAATTTATCTCCAGTAAGCACGTATTAAGCTCAGCAGTGATATAATAAAATATATGCTAAAAACATAAGCTTAAATAAACTTAACTCACATAAATCAACATATCCAACTTACAACAATAAACTAGAATACGAAAGTGCATCTGCACCCATTTCTTTTATTGCATCTCCGTACGAATGACCTACTTGTGTGGTCGACTGTACTGAGTGGCTTTTAGATCAATCTTTAAGACATCCTGACTGATGCAAGTCTCTTAATGCCGGTAATACGAACCTTTTAGCTTTTGTATTAATGGCGTTACTTGAACGACGTGGTGATTTAGATGGTGATTAACTGATTAGGGTTTGAGAATATCAGCTGTTATTTAGATTAACTGCACTGCAAAATTTAGTACGCCAATAGTTTGTTAGGGCTCATACATCAGTACGAAGATGAATGGTAGGACGCCCATTACATAGACCAAGTAATTGACCGGTATCAAATCGACCTAGAACTTTGATTGGATTCATGATTTACATTAAAAAAATACCAACCATCGAGCCAACTGTCGGCCTATACTACTTTATGAGCCCAAACTATCGAATTTTAGTAGGGAAGATTTAGAGAACCCCCCCAGTTCTCTAAATCTTCCCGCCTAATATCTAGGCACATGTTTTATTTTACGAAGAAGAGACGTCTTTCAAGCAACTTACAGCACCTTATTATTAAACGTGGTTTTAAGAAGTACCCGCTTTAGTAACAGGTTTAGACCACTAACTTTTTTCGGGACGGTGGTTTAAATCTGGTACAAAAGCGGGTATTTTTTTAAAACCACGTTTTATAATCTTGTGGACAGTGTACTGACGAGATTGCTAAAACGATACTCAGTCTAGTCCTTCCGTTTGTGCTAGAGTTACACCGCACTCGTGTTAGTATCAGTAACTCGATATATTGCATCACGCGGTGTCGCTTGCAGGTGTCGAGGTTGACTACTCTATCTAGAATTGTAGGTTTATTATTGTTTTGCTTTTGCTGGCTGTATTTTTTTTTAGATTAAGGAACCTCTACAGTCGGCTCTGTTCTATGAATGGTAGGAACATTTCGTAAGTTCGTCGTAAGTTAATGTAACAGTAATGTTAGCGATTGCGTATTTATCTAATAAAATATGAAATATATCACAATATGCAAAATAAATTCATATAGTTTTACATTACATAACAAGATAAAATGAGGAATTTAAAATCGACTAAACAACATACCAAATAGCAACAGTTTATTAACAAATTCACATTTACTATCCAAGCCACAAACTGACAAACGAAATTTTCTATATATGTACATAATTCGCTACATGTAAACACGCTTCGATTCGATACATCGAACATTAAAGCAATCGAATAAGTAAATACGAATCGAGTTATGTGGACGTCAAAACGTAATTTATTCGTTCACAATTATCCGAGTTGGATGTTCGCTGTACGCAATTGAATTTAAATACGAGTTTCGATGGACAGACAGACAATCAATGTTTGTATGCGATTTTATAATTGTTATATCGATCACGATTGATTGAAGTGTATAAGTTTATGAATCATCGTAGTTTGAACTTGAGTTCATTGTTAGAGATGTTGATTATAATTACATACACAGCTGGTTTCCGCTCCTTTGTTTAGTAGAAGATTAATGCTGATTATTTACAATAATAATTTGACAATATTTTAACTGTCAAAGATCAACAGCAACATATTAGCATCACACTCACAGTCTCAAAATCTTTAGAACACTTTAAGACAAAAACATAGTACATATTTAAAAAAAAAATCGATCACCAAAATTGAACCAAGTTTTTTCATCAGTAAATTGGCTACATTTGGCTCCCATAACATTACCTGAACACCATTCAAGCTCCCAAATTACACTACTCGAACCTTTTCCAACTACCTTTGTAGTGGTCTGAAAACACCGCAAAACCGTTGTAATTATGTCTATAGGTACATATATACCTTCTTATATAGGAAACTGGGTATTTGCGTGTTCCCTAACAAAGGAAAACCCAAAATGGTAACAAAGAAATCGCATAAATTACACTTGATTGACAAAACAATTACTTAAATTAAAAGTGATGTTCACGCAAACCCGCATTGAATATAAATTGTTAACACAGGAATAATTATTGCCTACGTGTTTAGAAACCTTCTTAACTATAGCTAATCTAGAACTATAATATTATTTATATCAATAAAAGAGAATGAAAATTTAATTTTATTTTGTGGGCATTTTAATATTAACTGGTTCTCATGCGTTTTGAATCATTATGTGTAAATATACGTGAACTTTTTAGCACTGAGTGTGGAGGTAAGCCCAACAGACAAAGGACAGACAAAGAAATACAGCTTCAAAACCCAGTCTACTTAGTTATTTTTTTTCTTAAAAATGTAGACTCGTTCGTCATTTTGTTACTTAAAAGCAAAGACATCATGGCCCCACAAAATTAATCAATCGTAGACAGTGCTTTTATAAAACCCGGCATCATTATTTATTTTCGTATCTCAAGTCACGGCTTTAAAAGTAAACAATACTAGCTTATTCCTCATTCCAAGACAGAATCCTTAAACAGTACAAACTCCAGAAAGTTCTATCAGTATATTTGCGTTATTTAACCAGAAATCGAATCGGAATCCCCGTTGCATCGCCGGTATGTAAACAGGGAAACGCAACGATCGATATGGCGGGGTAAACACGGCGGTTGCCATGGCAACGCGGCGGGAGTTTCGTCACTTCCGCGCCCCTAGCCCCCCTCGCCCCGAGGTACCGCCCCACCCCCCGCTGGGGCCGCTGTCCGCGGCAGGCTTTGCGTCGTACCACAGGGACGATATAGCAAGTTAAATTGGCTCTGTCCTTGATTTAATGGCTATTTCGATGCAAGTCTGGACCTGTGCGAATAACGAGATTTGACTATCAAAGGGTAGCGAAAAGTTTCAACATGCAGTCGGGGTGTTTTTTTGGTTTTATTTCATGCCAGTCTGCACCATGGGTTTATTTACCACGAACTCTAGCGATAGGGAGGCACTGTGTGGAAATACTAGGAATCAATTTAGTTGTAAAAATAGACACAATTTGGAATAGGATACATACAATAGAATTAGTTCAGCCGAAACATCTGTTCTGACAAGCCCACAAAGGACCACATGTTTTCTAAATAATCCCTCATTTAAAACGACTTGTTTTACTGCACTTTCATTGTTATGTTCAAAGCAGAAACGTTCAGATGCGTTGGCGAATTTTAAATTGTTTATTATCAACTGACAGCCAATTATTTAAGCTGAGATAATTAGGCTTTTGTCATGCCATCGGCATTTGAGCAAAATGGGGATGATGGAGACCGAGGGATGACAATCTGTTACGAAGATTTTTGGGTACTAAATGGGTTTCACTGAATAAAGTCGTTATTTCTCTAATGTTAAATTAAATCAAACAGGCCTAGCTTAGTAACCATTTGGGACAATATACTATATCTATTACAACCATGTTTATAATTTGGTGTGTATTCTTTTGTCTTTTGACTATAACAAACTTTTAGGAATATACAGAAATGTACTGAGGAGTTTAGCCCACCAGAGTTGTACTGTAATTGAATATCATCGGACCATAGTAATTGCTGGTAACATATGTATGTAAAAATATCTGACAGAATTGACCCCAGTTGCGCATACTTGATGTATGATCCGCAATTAAATCTGATGATGATTACAGACCTTTATGGATGAAATCTTCTTCAATTATTTGTGTTTTAAGGTCATTATATATAAAAATTCTTTGTGGAAATGCTAGGTGGTCGTACATTGCAAGAGGCCAAGGGGTTGGTGACCGCAAACAACCCTTTCCCGACCCAGCGGCTGTCTGCAACATGATTTAATGTGACACACACTTCAGTACATACATCCTGTATGTACTTCAGACCTAAAATAAATGGCAATCTTGTTTAATCAATGTTAGGCGTTTTCCCGCGGTTTCACACGTGTCCTGAGGGAACTACTGCCTATGTTACTCGGGAAGAGTTTAGCTTTCCAATAGTGAAAGAATTTTTCAAATCGATTCTGTTTCGGCTTCTTTAGAATACAAACAAATAAAAACATGTTACTGTTTATTTTATAAGTGTAGAAGTACCTACAGATATTTTAGCCAAACCTCTTTTTCAATTTAATTCTTCAAACTAGATTGATGCCAACAATTCGCTTGTTTATGAAACCGATTCAAAAGTCAAATTGTTGAGGCAGGTTATGTGTCATTTGAAAATTAAAAATGCATGAGACCATGATGTAAATGATCTGGAAACTGGTATACATTACATACATATGCATTATGTATGAATGTGAATGTATTTACACAGTCTTATTTATAAACGGCATAAATATGTGTCGCAAGATTTTTATTTATTTTGCAAGTTAGAATTCTGTCACAGTTCTGGTTTAAAGGATATTCTTTGGATTTCTTCAATTGACAAAATAATAGGATTGTCATCAATCCACCTTATTATAGAACGTGGACCTAAAATAGAACCAGCTTTAATACTAGGATTAAACGGCCACCCGAACTAAGTTAATGGACTAAACCTAGCACAATAGCCGGTAATTTTAAGACCAAGTTTTAAAATAAGGTGGTATATGTTTTTCAAAAAGGTAACCAGTCTATCCAAGGGGTGTTGGGTTGCCCATGTAGCTGGATTGAGGAGGTCAGATAAGCAGTCGCTCCTTGTAAAGCACTGGAACTCAGCAGCATCCGGTTAGACTGGAAGCCGACCCCAACATAATTGGGAAAAGGCTCGGGAGATGATGATGTTTTCCAAAAAGGCTTATAAAACTCGCTTCTTATGTAAAACTTTAATTAGAAATCAAAGTACTTCCAAAAATAACATCTACTTTATCACACGGTGGAGCAATTATGAAACGTATCATCTAGAAGTTCGAGAACATTCTAACAAAACTTTTGGGCCATAAACATAAGTTTTAGTTGTAAGAAAGCTACGTGAGGCGCATAGAAACGCGTGTAGGAGTTGTGGGCGAAATTTTTGGACTCCAATAAGTATATTTCTAAGAAATGTTATGAATTATTGTTAAGGCTAACAGATTCAGTAGGATAGCCTTAAGTAGTTCTCCGTACTTTCTAAGCTACTCTATTGGCTATTTTATAAGGTTAGTGAACGATAAGGACGAAAATGTGAGAGGAATTTTTGACTGATAAAGAGCCGAGAAAAAATCATTGATCTGCCATTGCTGTCATTCACAAAGAGCGTATTCAAAGCCTTCTTAGTATGAAATTATATGGTTCATTACATAATTAGATGCTTAATAAATAACACATTGTGAATTGGATGCTTGCAAATATTTGACTGTAGGATTTGTTTACAATAATGTTTGCAAATCCTACAATAAAATAAGAGTGACCGACATAATTATTTTATTACAAACTCGTTTTATGTAAGTCCTAAAATAACCCACAACCAAACAATCCAGCACTTATAAAATAATAATTAAATTGTTAAATCTGAATTTATTTGGAACCGCAAACAACGTGAAGAGGGCACGACGGAGGTACATATAATTTAATAATTTAAATGTGTGGTACGAAGGTATTAAAATTAAATTAATGATAATACCCGGTCTTAGTGTGATATTTTCATTGTTTTAAGGTCAGACACAGACGGTACTTTTGTCGGTCGATCGCCTATAATTAACTTAAATATACATCTGTTCTTTAATTTGGCGTGTTTACATTGTATTTTTTTATTTTTTATTCTGTATATGGCCTATCCTGAAGTTCACCGAATTAATTTTTATCATCTCAGTCTATTGCCGTCTATGGCTGGACGTAGGCCTAGGAATGTTAACCATATCATCATTATCTCTTACCACATTTGGCCAATCCTGACGGTTGATTAATATGTGGGTAACTTACCTGTAACAAAAACAATAACAAATTAGTAAAATGACAAGCAGATAAGTACAAAATTTTGCTAAAAATAAATGCCAGTCACCATTTACCAATATAAAAACTATCATAAACTATTTCTTAAAACTATAGATGGTTTGGATTTGCTTGTGAGATGATGTAAGATAGGAATGTATGGCGGTATAGAACATGCTGCTGACCCCAAATAGGAAATCGGGCTATATGTAGATGACCGATTGACACCAACTTTCAAACAGGAACCAAAAAATTATACACTAAATCAAAAACCATTTGTTTTTGACTTTCAGACTACTGTCAGTACAAGCAGCAGCGTACCCCCAAACCCCTTAATCATAACATAATACAAGCCATGTTATTTTAGTTCAATACAAATTCGGGCCGAAATTCAAACAGTTAGGCCAACGGTAACCCTCCAAAACAAAGGCTTGGTACAATAAACCTTCCTTAGGGACCTTTATTTCTGTAGCTAGGGGTCGGATAGACGCATCAGATAAAAATGTCGGGTTTAAGCTTTGTGTTACTTAAATAGGAATGTTAGTTTTTTGTTTTTTTTTTTAGATTTTCTGTGGTAGATGTTATATCGAGGTACGAGTATGTTATGAGTTGAATAATAATTTCTCTGGTATTTTAATTTATCAATATTTACAATACATATTTACAATAAAAATCAAAAACTATCCTAGTAGTCAGTCAGTCAGTAATCTTTAAATATGTCATTGATTTTAATTCATAAAGTGTTATATTGACGTAACTTTTCTAAAGAGTGACTCTAAATTGAGAAATTGCATTTCTTTTTGTCATTCTTTTAGTCCTTTGACATCTTCGATGGTTATACGGAAAAAGTGATATCTTAAAATAACACAGTTGGCAAGTTAAGTTATTGCAACAATTAATATGACCTCAGGAGGTCCAATACATACAGTTGCCAAAGCAGATTTCTAGTCACACAGCCTAGTTTAATTGCGTAACTGATTGGCAATGCAAATAGCTTTCATTCTGTCAACGCATTCAGATCTGCAACACCGTAAGATTAGTCTATGTATCACCACGTGTCAACATACTCGGTTCTAGATAGATAAGATCATAATGTATAATGCTGTAGTATACATGCGTAGTATTACTGCATATTATCAAATATTAAATCAGTAGAAAATTTTTGAATAAAACAATCTAGAACGTAAATAAACAAAAATTGGCAACCACGATTCACTTGTATTAATTGATTGAATTCCAGAAAAATCGTAGTTCGTCATGTAGTTACATGATTAAAATATTGGACCTTGTTAGTTTCATTAATTTGGGAGTTTCAAAAAAGGTTGGACCATAATTTGTAGAAGTTAAAACCTGCATTAAAATCAAAGCTTTTTCTGACAGTGAGTTTTTAAGTTCAATTACACTGTGTGTCCATTAGACTCAGAACAAAGGCACCCTTTCCTAACTTGCGAGTCGTCAACTCAGTATCACACTTGTCATTCCGCCTCCGCCCGCAGTGATAATTGGGAGAAATCTCTTGGACGCTAAGGGATCCATTTTGTCCTTGTAAATGTAAAAATACTGATTTGTTTTTGTTGGTGTTTGTTCTCTTAAGATAAGTGATTGTGATTTTTTTGTGTTTTTTGTTTGATTAATTTAAGGTTGTTTGTTAAGGTTGATTCCAAGACCACAAGACAGGTCTACGACCATAAGAAGTGTATGCTTTTCTCAGGATATGAATATCACTGTAGACAATTTTTTGTTGATTTTAAAAGCTCTATTATTATCTTAGGTTGTCCTTAAGATGTTTTGTTTCACCGTTAGTCAGTGGTATCCTTATATGTTTGTGATTGTGAGTGAAAAAGTCACACTGATTTAGCTTGGTTTCGAACCCGCGACTTGTGCTTAAAAGGAGGTCACCTAGCCTTCGGGCCACCACGACACCACACAATACTCATTCTATAATTCAAAAACATATTCTATTCTATTATTTAGTTCGAAGGTTACAATGAACTAAATTCGTGTTACAAGCGAAAAAATGTATGACCGTAATTTCCCTAAGGCTCGTTAAGTTTAATTAAACACGTAACGAGTTAACAAAAAATATTTTAAATATGCCTGCTAATCTTAGTTAGAGCCTGCAATTTAAAAATTGTGTTTAATTTCTGCTTTATGTTCTAACTTTTTAGTCCATGACCTTGCCTAAATGTATATTATTTTCTTTCTCGTCAATCCATTCTAAGGTTGTCTGGAAGAGATCGCTCTTATGTCACCTATGTACTTTAATTTAGTTCTAAGATCAAAAAAGTGGTGTACCTAATAAAGTATATCTATCTAGCTTCATCAAAATGGTTTCGTAACTTATTCAAATATCTAGCACGTTTACAAAGTGTGATACTAAAATAGAATGAAGAACATTCATTAAAAATACACCTACATATACACAATATATATACAGCATTCCAAATTCCCCTCAAGCTTCAAAAGATTGTCTTCGTTAATTCCCTCATTGTGACGAAAATTGACTGAGCGTCGCAAATTCGTCAAAACTCAGTCAACACAGACCGGGAGATTTTATGTAAATGTACGCACACACTAGGCGAATCTTAATTATGGATGATAATTAATTACATTAGCAGTTTAAACTCTGGGCTGTTAATTTGCATTGCACGTGTGACAAATTCTGAACTATTGTGTTAGGAGTTTGACAGCGTTGCGTCACAACGGAATTGAGTTGAATTATTCAGATACCGACGGTGAGTGTGTTGTCAACCTAATTAGATGAGCTGGAAGTTGTTTTCGAAAACGTTAATGTTGAATTGGTCAAATGCTGTGATATCCCTTGGTAAATTAACTTTTTAACTGTTGTGATTTAAATTCTTTTTTTATGACAAAATATTCATTCATACACGAAATAAACATATCAGCATGCGGGCTTGTGTAAACGCAATATAGAGCATTGTAAACTACAATATGCAGTCTATAAAAGTGCATAATAAAGAGAATAAAAAAACCTCACATACCTCCACCGATTTCTACCTCTTAACAATACAAACACTTGAGAAGAAGCGACGTTAAAATATCTGTTTAGTATCAAAGATAAGTACGTAAAAAATATAAGCACTCGTAAAACGAAACGTAGACAGAAAGTACTTGAATCAAGTGGATAGCTACTGTGTATTAGGAGTGCTATTTTTTATCAAAACAACACACGTTATAAAAATAGTTGTTGTCAGATTTTCAAGTGCGACTACTTTTTTGGGCACTTTAATACGTTTACAGAAATGGCGGTCTTTTAAAAACATATTTTGAGATTATCTTACGTTACAGCAATTTTCTTTTTTTTGCAAAAATTATATTTTCGTGTTTACAAAGCGAGCTTTTGTAATTTATTTGCTTATTCAGCAACCAGCGGCTTTAACGTCACAAAATTATAAATTTAAAAAAACCCCCGACCCAAAAAAAGTACGCAATAATTATGACAAAAGGTTAAAAACGCTAAACCCTATAAAAAGCAAAAAATAACTTTTAACACTACGTAAACTAAATTTTGTCGTGTCGGGGGACCGCTCTAATTCATTACTTTAGATACGTGTTTTTTTTTTTTAAGCGAATGTTGTAATTAGGTAGGTATCATTTGATTTATGTAAGTATTTATGAAGGTAAAATGCGGTCCCCCGACACGTAAAAATTTAGTTTACGTAGTGTTAAAAGTTATTTTTTGCTTTTTATAGGGTTTAGCGTTTTTAACCTTTTGTCATAATTATTGCGTACTTTTTTTTGGGTCGGGGGTTTTTTTAAATTTATAATTTAATTTTATTTCATGCTTTTTAAAGGAGCTTCTTAATTTTTCCTTCTTTCATTCAACTTATTTTATCTTAAGATGGGGTCGCTATATGCGATCTCGGCCAAAGGAAGCTGTTTAACAATCCTCATGACAAACTGGCTCTGGAAGAATTGCACAGATTGAGAAACAATAAAGATTAACCTTTGGACATTCTATATTTTCAGCAAAAATATAAATCGGTTTATCCGTTTCATTCCGGCATTTCAGGGTTTCATCCGCCACATCCCATTTCCAGCATCAGGTTCTCGTCAATCAGAAACATGAAGAGAACTCGTCAAGACAAATTTAACGAGCCCAAACTCGATGGGTTTACTAAAAGGCAGTTCAGGGTTACATCTCCTACCTTCGTACCCTAACAGCAGACCAGCTCAGTGGTTCCAAAAGACATTAGTGTTTCAAATTTCAGATCCCACATAGGTATACTTGCAAGTAAACTGAGCGTGTAACATTCCTATCACATCTAGCAAACGAGCTGATGACTTTGAAGACCTGAACCGATTTCCACCAAACATAGCTAAGAACACTCCCGACTGACATACCTTTTAAACAAAAAAAACCGCATTACAATCGGATAATCCGTTTGGGAGCTACGATGCCACATACACACACACACACACACACACACACACACACACACACACAGACACGTCAAACTTATAACACCCCGTCGTTTTTGCGTCGGGGGTTAAAAAGAAAATTGAGTTATATCTAAATTAAGAAAAGACAACTGTAGGAAAAAACTCATCTCGTACCAAGCCACTAAACAACATTTTAATTCTTAAAGAGTACATAATAAAAATATTTTAGTCAGATAGGCAGTCGCTTCGTGTAAAGCACTGGTACTCAGCTGAATCCGGTTACACTGGAAGCCAACATAGTTGGGAAAAGGCTCGGAGGATGATGATTCATAGGTGCTTCTAAAGGCCTAAATGAAATAAAATGATTTAATTTTCATTAATTATTTGTCATGCTTTCAATTCAAAGATTTATCTTTTACACTTATACAAACAAGTTAACACAACAAAAGAACATTTCTTATTTTAAAATCGGATTGCACTAAAAGCATTTCATTTTAACCAAACGTCATTGGCAGTGACCAAAGCATTGCAATGCGGTTTCTATGACGCCTCTGTTACGACCGCATCCGAGTCAGAAAAGAGAATTTAACATTAAATCCGTTCCTACCATTAAATTCAATTCGGATTCGCGGTATCAACCTGTATATGGGGAGGAACCTAGATTTTTTTTAATGAAAATTAATTTAAGATAGTAGTTCGTAGAATCACTCAAAATAATAATATTTCCTATTTTTTTTGTATCTCTTCAATTAATTTAAAAGATCATATAATTGAGTATTTCTATTTACAAAAACACATTTGATCGCTTTCCAAATTAATTACTACAGATTTCGTAACTATTTTTATTAAGCTTTATTTCACCAAATCGCAGCCATTATGAATATCAAAATTGACAGGCATACAATAAAAGAAGTACACATACCAAAAGTACATACACCAAAATTGTTGAGACAAAAACGGTTTAACACAAATTCAGTTAGACTTATTCGCAATAAGAATTTTCAGAATTGTTCAGGGATCCTCACATTACGCGAAGACAAAAGACGCCTCGGGTTGCGCGCTCTTTCGAGAGCCTTAAAACGCTTTGGGGGCACGATATCAGAAACATGAACACTATTGTCTACCGAATAGAATCCACCTCTCGAATAAAATGTATCTCGAAATCGATTAACGAGTAACATTCACTTTTATTTGTTAAACGTCTAGACGATTCTACTATTCTACCACAAAAGAAAATTACGACTGTTTATCAGTTTAAGCTCACTGCAAACTTTGAGTCGGCCGATAGTTTGGGCTCATAACTCTGTATGGAGATGCCTGGTATCAGACCGGCTAAACCATTGATTGAATTCACGATTTTCTAAAAACTTTTTTTTCTATCACCGGGCCAACAGTCGGCTGATGTTTAGTTTGCAAACTGACTCCGCCGCCGAACGTCAGCGTCTATGCATGTTACGCATGAAGTACCATCGGTTAGATGTGACGAAAAAGTGAATAAGTATGGAAATACTTACAATAAACTGCATAACGATCGCTCACATTCGTTGGCTGACAGTCGGTTTGGTTTGAACACAGCCTTATGATACCTAAATTATTTCAGCTTAATTCTTGACAATTAAATCTAGAAAGGCGATGTTTTACTCAAAAGGTCGAAGCTGTCTATTTTAATAATGACTTGAGTGCGTGTGCGATAGCGCTTAATGTAATTACACTAATTATTTGTACATACTTAGATTTATGTTAGGAATACGAGTGTCGACATATTTATGCCTTAAAAGCCTTGTAGGTAATGTGTTGATTGAACTTTATCGTATATACTTAGAGAAGGGAAAAGTCTTAAGTAATTAGTACTTAACGTGGAAATATATTTGCGTTAAGAAATCAAAAGAAGATTTTGCCAATAACAACGCTGATAATAAAATGTGCCTTTCACAGACAACTTTTCCTAAAGAAAGTATACAGAAATTGTAAAACATTAGACTAGAATATAGACTAGTTCATTAGATTTTCACTTTAAACTTTTATTGCATACAACAAACCATTAACTACGTATTACGGAAACTTTGTTCTTCCCGTTAAGGCAACCGCTTTCGCGCCTACAGCGAAAATAAACAATGTTAGCTGTCAAAGTTATCTGTAGCGCACAAATTATTATTTGATTCGACCGCCGGTCACGTAATTAAACCGGGCTGTATACTCGTAACTATTGAGAATAACTTCTCTCTTAGCTTCCGTGAAAAGCTTAGAAGAACGAACTATTTTTCCGTGTCCTTATATTCCGTCATTCGGAATTATTCCGCGCAAAAAGATACAAGTAACCTACAGCTAGAGATAGTCTAAAGTATAGGTTATCTAACTCAGAAAGAACTTTTCAAATTGCTCCAGTAGTTTTTGAGATTAGCATGTTCAAACAAACTTCTTCTTTAGCTTTATAATATTGTGGAGTCCTCCGATTTCTTACGCTATCCTTGATCTACGTGAGGTAAGTCATTTTTCATACAGAATAAAGTGACGGGAATGCGAATGCCAGTGGCAGGATAGAATTGAGTTCATGCATTAATTGATGAGTGTGTAAGGTGGAAATTTGGCAGTCAGTTGCGTGCCAAGATGTCAGCTTAAATGTCCTAGAATATTTATCGATGTCCTTGACTAGGTGAGGCTAAGATTAAGATAGGTACGTTGCTGTCGTAATATTTTGGAAAAGTAAATAGGTACTAGAAAAATCCTTGTCATGTAGATTTGAAAGTGAAAAAGGTGCATTGACCTAAGTATTAGGTAATAAAAATAGGATTGAAATGAATATTTTATGTTATTTGAACTATTTAATCAACAAAAGATCTATAATAAAGAAGTATTAGAGAAAATATCATTTATATTTTTGAAATATTTAAGAGCTATGTAGCTAGCTGTCAACTTCATAGTTTGAAATATCCTCTCAGATGAAAAGCCAACAGACTTTATCGAATTTTTAAGCCCCGAAAAGTGTATGGAAATGAAAAAATGTCACATTGAATGCATCACGCCACAAAATCGGCTATGCCATGCAGCCCGGAGGGTAGCTAGCTTCGCTTTCAACGTATTTGAATAACTCTTCGCCTCTGTGGATCGAGAGTAAATATTACATTTTTGACATGTGAAGTCGGGTAGAAAGGATGTTGTTCTTAGGTTCGATTTTAAATTGGAAACTTCCGATTTATATTTGGTCTAGGCAGGTCTTGTTTACTTTGCGGAATACTGGTATGATTTTAAAGGTATAGCTGGTATGATAACTTTTGGTGTTCAAATCATTTTTGTCTTGCTGCGAGGTTATAAATACCGAAGAAATAAGTATGGGGAAGTAAAATTTTAATACCTACCACATGCCACTAATTTTAGTTTTTTTTCTTAATAATCATCGTCAATGGAGCAACTCGTATACCTACAAATATAGGTCTAGATCTAATTCAGTAACACAATGAATATAACTTTCATACATTTCGACATCGCAACAATAATTACTTGTATCACGCACAAAAGAGCCTTGAGTCTACAACATACGTTTATCTGTTTATAAAAAAAAGCTACAAAACAGCTGTTACTTCAACACTGCATAGAAACCTCAACTTGAACTTACATACACTTATATAAGTATTTCAACAACAAAATGTCGTAACAGTAGATAATGTTGAATACTTGCAAACTGCAGACTAAATTGTTGGCCGACAGTTGACTCGATGGTAGGCAATTATTTAAAAGGATATCTTGATCGCAATCCCATATATCATATCAAAATATGATAAGAACGAATGTTACTTGTGAGATGACTGCAGATAGAACAGTATGGAAGGAGGAAACATGCTGCGCCGACCACAAATAAAATTACAATTAGGGCAGGAGGATGGTGATCTTAATTCCAATTATAGTTTCAAACAGTCTGATACCGGCTAAATACCTGATCATTGTAATATGGGCACCACCATCTTCATACTGATTAATGAGCCCAAACAAACTATCGGCCGACTTAAAGTTTCTAGTGTGCGTACTCTTAAGATAATTATTACATAGCTTACGTTGTTTAGAACAAAGCAGGTCTTAGCAAATAGTCTGAAGTTAGCTCCAGTTATGATGGGCAAGTGATCTACGGTTCTGATCTGACCGGGGGACAGGTGAAAGGCGTTTGAGCAATTGCCGAGTATGAATTGGGCGGTAGAGCGCTTTTGTGGTGTTGGGAATTTTTGTTAGTGGCTGTCAGATTGACATATACTCATACAGTAGCTGTTTACAATAAGCATATAGTTATTTAGTGTAAATGAAAAGACACTAAAATAAAGATACATATTATGACGTACACCATTTTTTATTATAAAAATAATTAAAGTATATTTTTATTATAGGTTTAGTAGGTTACATAGATAATGTAACTTATGCTTTATATCCGGATAAAAAAGTGAGGATCGCTCGATCGATCATTTATAAAACTAAAAATATATTTTTTTTTTTTTCGAGACAAATAGCATCTAAACTATCTCACTTTTGCATAAAAGCTAATGACTTGTAAAAAGCTAATGAACTTATCAATCACTAGTGCGCTATACATTAATTCATACTCCAGTCTCCACCAGGAGTTACAAGACAGCTTACTCTACAGGTTAGACTAATAAATCATGCTATATTGTCATTGTGCCTTTGTGATCAACGAGTGATGATTACGTAAGCAAGGGGAAAGGCGATCAGGTATGACTGGCAAGATGTGAGGATGATAGCAACCAATTATATTAAAACTTTAAGAAGGTAAGTGAGATTTTTTATCTAGTCAAACACAGATAGATATAACACTAATAAAATTGTAAGCTCTCATGAATCAAATCAGAACGTTTGTTTTATGATAAATATGGGTACAAAATAGAATGTTGATCACATTGTAGTGTAGGTACATAGGAGCTCAAACAATTGGTATTATATTCAAGCATTTGCTCATACATGTTTTATGGCAAATCAAATAATTTCAAATATTCTTTTTTATCAGGATGAGAAGTAAAGATTTTTGAAAGCTATAATGTAACTGCTGGTGGTTTACTTTAAGTTTGGTTTCTCGGCAAAAAATATCCTGTTTATTTTTAAGTTTAGAGGAAAGCTTTTTGTTATGCAAGTCCTATTTATTCATAATCATTGTAAACGTTGACAGAAATTTAATTTTCTAACTGTTTACCAACATTAAATAGCAATACTACATTTTCCTGTTATTCAACAATAATATAAATCAAACCAGACTATCACAGGCTACATTTCAGTTGATTTCCTAGATCAGTATTGCGCAGGCGCAGGGGCAAGTCCACGCCAACGCTTATGCCTCCTTACGTAACTTGTGACGTCATATTTAGAAACTGTCAATTAAATGATAGGCTGTTTTATGCTCCATAAAAGCTGACATTGAAATATTCAGCTCGTACAAGCTTTCACAAAAAGTCGTGGTGGCCTAGTGGGTAACTAACTAACCTCTCAAGTTTTGAGTGTGTAGGTTTGATTCCAGGTAAGGCCATCAATGTACCTACTTTCTAACTTAGAAATTCTAAGTACCCTATATCTTGGACACCAACGACTCTGTGTTCCACAGGGCACAGTAAACTGTAGGTCCTGGTTGTCATTTGAACCTCTTTGGCAGTCGTTACGGGTAGACAAAAGCCAGTATGACAACCTGTCTTACCAAGGGGTATTGTATTGGGTTGCCCAGGTAACTGGGTTGAGGAAGTAAGATAGGCAGTCGCTCCTTGTACTCAGCTGCAGCCAGGAAGACTGGAACCCCAACATAGTTGGGAAAAGACTAGGCAGATCATGATTCAAGCTTTCACTCGTGAATTCGTGGGAACTGCGGTTTTGTTGAGCAAAATAACCAAAAACATTAAAATCTATGTCACCTTATCTTGTAGGTATCTTCCAAAGGAGGATATCTCTTCGTGAAATCTGCGTTATTTAATGCGACAAATCTGTTGTAATAACTTGTTTACATAATGCATATTAGATACCGCAATTTTATAACTAAAATTAAGCTTGCTACTTTTTATGACATACTTAGATAGTCACCCATCCACGTACAGACCGCAACAAGCGCTGCTTAACCTGACTCATACCCGGGCGACGGCCACTTAGCCAGGAGCTTCTTTTTCAATACAATAAATGTGATATCAGGTGCATATTTAATCGTTTAGTTGGAGTAGTTTGATGAAAATTGGTTTCTTGAGATTTAGATTTGGCTGTAAAGGCGCAGACGGTGTTTTATGATACTAGAAACTTTGGAGAGTTAGTGTGGGTTCAGACGACGCGATTTATTCATCATTTGCACTTTCTTGTTTGCGACATAACATAATGTACAGGGCAAACATCTTTTAGTTAAATGAGGACTTAAAGGATTTCAAGTCCAGACAAATATATACCTAGTAAAAAATAATCCATAGGTTACAATACAAATAATAAGTAAAAACACGAATAAAACATGATATTTATTTACGCATACTCCCAAAAATATTTTAAGATAATTTTACTAAACGCAGATTTCATTTTGTGGACCTAATAAAGAAACTCAAGGTACAATTTAAGCACATTTTTATAGGAACCAACGTGAAATGAAAAATAAAATCGCTTTCGCCGTAACGTGTACGTTCGCGATTCGCTCGCGTCGTGAACACAGGCTCTTATCGTAAATCAAATATTCATATTTGAGCGAACTGAATTTGGTATAAATCTTAGCGTAAGTTAGCCAGTTTGCAAGTTTAATGCGTCGTAGACAGCTCGGGGGATTAAAATTTAATAAGTTCGCTTGTCTGCGCTCATTATATGGCCATGTTATGTTTTATCGCTATTCTAGAACCCTGGGAGTTCAAAGGTGCTATGTGAAGGGGATAAAATTCGTTGAGAGTTGTGGTATAGGTACCTATATAAAATTATACAATTTAATATAGAAAAAAAAATGCAGAAACGATGGCATTTAGAATGGAGATTTTCATAATTCATTCTTAGTATCTAATATCAGAATAATGATGTAAGTATTTAATACAAAATACAAAGATTTATCTACCTATATTAAGGCTGTAAAAATAATTGCGTAGAACTTAAGAAAGCAAGTTAATATTATGAGGACTTATTACGCTGAGTAGGTTTTCCAACTTAATAAAGTAGATTTCCAGATTGAGTTATCAAAACGACATTTACTTCTATTTTCCTTAAGAGTTTTCCTACGATTCTACGAATAGACATTACGTTTACATCGTAAAGTAATTTACTTGAGGGAATATTACCATTATGTCTAATTAAAAGTAAGCAACAATACGAGATTCGATTGAAAGCATAACTCTGTCACAAGTACTATATTTACTTTTCGACAGAAATCGAAAATTATAAAGTTACAACTGTCTCAATTAGCGAGCGCAACACAAAACGTATTCTAAAACAATGTAAATACAGTTGAAATTCGATGAACGAGTTGCTCATTCATTAGTTAGTACAATCAAGGCCTAAGCAAACATCAGACCGGTGGATTTTGTTTGAATAATTATTATTTCTGTTTGAATTATCCTAAACAACGCGAATCCCGAATGAAAATTCTTGCTGTGTATGAAATCTAATTAAGTAGTCGTAGGTACGTTATGAACTTATAAGCCTGGTTTTTCGAAGCAAGATATACGAGATTAGCTACTTGAATACAACTTTCATTGTTATGTAATTCCACTACTCTGGGAAGTCAAAGATTGAGTTTTTAGCTAAAGTAAACTGTCTCGTGGAAACTGTGTTAAGTTGTCGTAGGTCGGGAACACTTTCATTGCAGTATTACCGACAATATGCAGTGTTAGACTATCATACATTTTATACGAAGTACGTGGGTCCGACTTTCGAGATCCGACTTAAGACTTTATCTTCTTACGGATGATGTTCACATTTGTAAAGCTTCTTTGAACAGCCAGAGCTTCTTGTTAAACGTGAACTTTTATAGTAAAGTAAAATAACTGAATTCAATTTAGTAGCGAGTTTCGAAAAGGACTCGACTTCAGTGAATGTTCTTTTCATTTTTGTGAGTTATCAAAAGATACAAATTGTGATACAGTGTATGGACTGCATGTTTCGTTTACATTTTCATTGTTATCAACGTAGTAAAGCTTATTAATCAGTTATTTGTTTTTGGTCTATGAATGACATTAAAAAAAATGTTTAAGTCTTAAATAATTAATAAAACAAACTGGGTGAGCTAAATAAAACCGTTTAAAAATGTGGGCGTTAGTGTTAAGATTAAACCATCATCTTGAATAAAGTTTATGGGTAAAACCTAGCACTAAAGTCGATGCTTTTTAAGACCACGTTATATAATAAAATGAAATAGCTTTAGATATTAATGCCAGGACTATAAAATACGTAAAATAATATACTTACGTTTCGATATCGTTGGAGCGATATCTAATACATGTTTGGCGGCCAGCGCGCCGTCTTTCTCGTAACTTCAGTTCTGAAACAATACAAAGATAAAATATTAATATTATAGTCAATAGAACTACCAAAGAAACGATGTATGGATTGTCTGAAAGTCGAAAGAATGTTACTTGTGAGATGACGGCAGATAGAAGAGTTTGGAAGAAGAAAACATGCTGCGCAGTCCCCAAATAAATTTTCCAAAAAAATATTAGATTTTTTGATAAGAACCCTTGTAATTAATGAAATCAGAAAATAAGATTATATTTTTGTCGGCAAAACTTTAGACGTTTCTATGATTCATAGTTGGTTGACCGTGAAGGTAGCAACGATAAAGCAATTTAATCTAAAAAGGTCGTAATGTGGTTTGATATATAATAATTATATCAATATATTTTTTATTAATATGGTATTCGCTTTATTGGTATTTCCAAGTAAGTGGCCATATAAGCGGCCAGTATTTTATGATATCATGCCAACTTTTTTGGTAGCCTTTTTTTCTAAACGCCTTCGCATATTGTGTCTTTGTACTCTAGCGGCCACTTTCATTAACCTAATCTACCTGTTAATTTGATTACTAGAGCTAATTTCAAAATTCTATCCCTAGTAACCAAATCAACAGATACTTAGATAGGTTATTGAAATCGGTTGTAAGTGAAATTGCACTGTAATTATTTCACAAATTATGTCACTTATTGACCATATCATTACCTTTCGTCAACTGCCCAATAAAGGACAAAAAGACCATAACAGAACAGTCATAATACATAATACTACATAATAAAAGCCGAAAAAGTTCGTTATCCTACCAGTGTGCTAGTGGATCACGTTTTAACCGTTGCTTCAATACCCGACCTTGGATAGACAAAAAATATATAATAATCGGGCCCAGGTAGCAACGGACGTGATTTGGAGACCTCCAGACGGTTTCTAGGATTTTTGGGGTTCGGTTTTTATGAATTCGTGGCTTTCTTTCTTACTGTTTATCTTAGTGGGCCTTTGTGGTTGTTTCTAGAAAATATCTTTGATTCTACCCTTGGTTTTACTCGCGTCCCGAAGAAGCTAGCTCCAGTACAACCTACAGTAGGTAGTAAAGTCACCTGAATGTTATTCATAGCTAGATATTGTTAACTACATGACCGCCAAGTTTCATCAAAATCCATCTAGTCGTTTTTGAGTGAAAGAGGATCTCCAATCTATGTATACATTCATATTATACAAACTTTAGTGTTTAAAATATTAATAGAAAAAAAAAACAAAAATATGAATCGCTGCAACTAGATTCAGAAGTCGTTTTCCAGGTCATATTACAAATGACTAAATTGACTAACTAATTAAGTAGTTATGCAGGTTACGGACTTACTGCATCGTTAAGATTTTTTCTCATGCAATCAACGGCTCACTAATTCTAACTATATAAAAAGATACCAATATCATGAAACGCGAACGTAAATTACTTATAAAAATTGCCAAATTCCAATACCACTTTTCAATGAAACATTCATTTGAAATCACGAAATTGAAACTGGTATCAGCAGATTTTTCAAGATCACTGTCAACAGTCCAAGGTTACCGAGAACTTGCCGACACGCTTTCGTTAAATTGGCGGCCAAAACCATTTTGTCATTACTTCGTTGTATAATGCTAAGAATTTTTGTATTGAAACATGGTAAAAATGGATTGAGGTTGGTGATTTTTTAATGTAGGTAAGTACCTAATTTATTAATTTTAGACATTGAGTATAAATATTTACTCTGTTCCTCACATCATTAAATACGTAAACAAGGAATTTATAAGACCATTATTTTATTTCTAAAAACAAATATTTTATTGTATTTCATCGAATAAACATTTGAGGGGTCCCAATTTGTAACAGCGCCATCTAGTCGTTAACGCAAGAACTACACGTATTCTACAAAATCCTCGCTAGATGGCGTTGAATCTCGAACGGAGCTCAATAAAAGACCATGCGGAGGCGAATTTAACAATTACATTAGTCGATTTCTAATCTATTGTGAATGGAATTACTACGCAATCTTATGTAAGGTTACTCATGTTTTGCAATAGCTTTGAGACTAAAGATAATGTCAGTAAGTAGAAAAAAGCCACAGACATACATTTGTGTTTAATGCAAAATTGGTAGATGATAATAAAACCTATTTTGACAGACAACACGTGCTTGCGAATGATTAATTGGAACTTGACGATTCGCAGTAATCCTCATTAGGACTAAAACAATAATTATAACATACCACTGTTATTTATGTAATGTTTACACTGAATTTACCCAGGCATTGCTATAATTTCATTACCAGGAATCACTGAACTAACATAGCTACACCTAATGACCAATTTGTACTATGGTTACTCATAAAACCTAGCTGTTCCACGCGGTTTCAGCCGCTTACATTGGAAACTACTTCTCGTACCCGGATCAAAAATAGCTTATATTCAGCGCAGATAGGTAATGTAGCTTCCTTCCTAACAATGAAATATTATTAAAATCGGTTCATTACTTCCGGAGACTATATAAGATTCAAAACAAACAAATTATCAAATCTTTCCTCTTTAAGTATATTATTAGTATGGACATAAAATAATAATGTGTATGTCTAACTAAATGGATACATGTCAACATGTCGTCATCGGGGTCCCAACTCAAGCTTTGTAATTTCACACTCTATCAACTCAAGTACTACCGATTAAAGCCATGTTCACACTAACTTGCTCAGTTGTATGTAATTTTTGGCACATTAAACTGACCAAAATAATCCGAAAGTTTCGAAAGCATATTAAGCTTGTAACCAACACAAAAGCATAATCATATCATCTGGACTGTTGGACACAGTCGAGCACCCACTATTTGAAGGTCTGTATGTCCTTCTATCTGACTAGCCTTTTCCCGACTATGTTGGGGTCGGCTTCCAGTCAAACCGAATGCAGCTGAGTACCAATGTTTTACAGGACCGACTGCGTATCTGATGTAGGTATCTTCTCCAAAAAGTAAACAACCATATTGCACATTGATTGCGAAATAAGTTAACAATGGGTTCCATATAAAAACTTGCAGATAACACACATTCTTATTTACTCTCATGTAAGATAAATAAATTCTCATTATGCGGAAGTTAGCAAGTTTCTTTACTTAAAGGATATTCAAGAACCGTTGATCACGGGCGTACGTTGAAACTACTGACAAGTTTACCTTCAATCGCAGTAAGTAAACCTTTCACTCGTACTTTATCTCAGTTACGACGGATGCATCATCTGATTGCTCAAAAACTGGTATACCTATTGAAAATAATGTAAAATAAGGGGAATATTTGGGTCTTGGATTCCAATATATGAGAAGAATGAGCTATAGTTACAACAGTATAGTTATCGGCATGAATCTTGAGCGCTGACCTTCACCTGCGCAGAAGTGATTTATTAGCAAAGAACCAATCCCGAGTGACGGCTATGACGCGATGCGCTGCAGTCCAATCACCGCTTTAGCCCGCCCCGGCGCCTCACTTCATACCACAAAGGGGCCCAATATATTACTTTTGCGCAGGTGAAGGTCAGCGCTCAAGATTCGTGCCGATGATTATACACAGATATTTTAGATTTCGCAGTTAATTTGTGGACAGTCAAGAGACCATTTCAACCGTCTGTTTTTATTTCTCGCTTCAGCGTACCTAATAATTTAAGAAGCACTAAATTACGGTCTTAACTAAGAGAGACACGAACACGTGTGTGCCTTAACAAGTTAGGTGACCCAACAACCACGCAAGACCTAAGTCCCAAGTCTTTGTCTTGAGACAATATTCTAAGGCACACTACAAACTGAGAACGGCAGCAGTATTTCACAATCTATTTTAGTCTATATTAATATTAAAAAGTAGAAAACTTTGTTTGTTTGTAATGGATAAACTACTGGACCGATTTTAAAAATTATTTCACCATTAAAAAGCTACATTATCTGCGGATAAGACAGGCTATATTTTATCCCGGTACGGGCAGTAGTGCTCAAGGAACGCGGGTGAAACCGCGGAAAAGCGACTAGTACGTAATATAGTTCATTAGTAATAAGTTCAGTGTGTCCGCGACTTTAGCTTGTCGTAGGCGTTGACAAGGGTCCGACTTTATTTACTCGCCAATGCCGGCCCCTTTTCATTACTGGGCCCGTATGCTAAATGCTTCGACCCTAATTAAGGAAACCAGAATTGGAATATGGGCAAGTGATATTACGAATAATTTCATTTCCGAAGGCTATGGGGCTTGTTAATAATTTAAATTAATAAACTCTTTTGCAAAAAAAGCGGGCACCTATGCGAAATCTGAGTTTTAAGGACTTTACGTATATTTCAAAGGGTTTTAATGACTGTAGTATGTTTCTAGCATCAAAAGGGTTAGCCAAGCATGCGTTAGAGTGTATTCTAAATTTGAATTTTGTACAATTGCTAAGAAATTGGTTAAACCTTATTTTGGACTAATTGCTGGCAAAAAGTTCGTCGGTGTTTTGAAAAGTTTTTGAAGTGATTTTCAGAAAACTGATAATGCAGTTTTAATTAATGATTAATGTACCTTTTTGTTAGATCAAAACATTTTTGAAAAACTATGCGTATTTGATAAAATTTTCACCTGCTCTAAATGGGCTATACTGATGATTGATGACAATGTTAAGAGTTTCGGTATTTTAGTGTAAAGCGTTCTATTGTTTAGATATTGTACCCACGTGTTTTAAAATATCGCTTTTACATAATTAAACACTATTTAGAGGAGTATCAGAACATTCTTCTGCGACAAAACCAATTTAAAGTAAGCAGTGCAAATCACAACTCGTCTCCTATCAGACTTTGACATTTTTTAAAGTCTTGAAATTCTACAAAATACAGAAAATAGCGCATAGACTGTGAGCACGAGGTCTTAAGGTCTCGTAATCACTGATTTTAAAACAACCTCGTCTCTTGGGAAACTCCGTAGACCTCCGAAGATCTATGAATCTGAGCGCTCAAATAGCGTGTTTTCATCCCACTGACATTTTATTAAATAAACTAGCCTGCACCGAGATTTTCTAGCATCTACAGCATTTTCCTGCTTAAATCCTAACAATAATTGGCTATCTGCTCATTTCTTAAGAAACATACGTTTGGCCTATAATTTTGAATTCTTGACTCCGTTTCAGCTAAATCATCGTTTAGTAATCCGATACATATGGAGTTATCGAGAGCTTCAACGCGGCAATAATTTGACTTTTTAGATGGCTTAAACCCTCCTCATCATTTATCATGTGGTTAATTTTAACATTTATCACAAAATTTGGTATTTTTTAAATGTCAAAGTCTGATAGGAGACGAGTTGTGATCGGCACTGCTTACTTTAAATTGGTTTTGTCGCAGCCCAATGTACTGATACTCCTCTAAATAGTGTTTAATTATGTTAAAGCAATATTTTAAAACACGTGGGTACAATATCTAAACAGTAGAACGCTTTACACTAAAATACCGAAACTCTTAACATTGCCATCAATCATCAGTATAGCCCATTTAGAGCAGGTGAAAATTTTATCAAATACGCATAGTTTTTCAAAAATGTTTTGGTCTAACAAAAAGGTACATTAATCCTTAATTAAAACTGCATTATCAGTTTTCTGAAAATCACTTCAAAAACTTTTCAAAACACTGACGAACTTTCTGCCAGCAATTAGTCCAAAACAAGGTTTAACCAATTTCTTAGCAATTGTACAAAATTCAAATTTAGAATACACTCTAACGCATGCTTGGCTAACCCTTTTGATGCTAGAAACATACTACAATCATTAAAACCCTTTGAAATACACGTTAAGTCCTTAAAACTAAGATTTCGCATAGGTGCCCGCTTTTTTTGCAAAAGAGTGTATATTGGAACGTCGACAGTCATTTTGTTGTTTTTTTTTTCAGTAAAGGTAGGTAATGTTGTGAATTAATTGCGTAGCAAGATTTGGCATATGAGAAGAATTAAATTAAACCTTTAAGCATTCTTGAGTATAATTAAGGAAGTGCCCTACCTACACCTTGTTTTTGTTTACATCATATAACATACATCTTAACACTGAGCACTTCATATACAGTAGCATTAAGTCTTTTCTCATACTTTTAATCAACTTAGCCCTTATCAGAACGATCAGCTGCCATCTTCCCCCACAAAAATGGTGTTGCTTCGTATTATGTAGTAAAATAAATGGCTTCATCGCAACTCCGCTTTATCTCGAGCCAGCAGTCCTAAGGGCCGCAGATAAATAGAGTAAACAATAGGAGGGACAGTTCATAACACGTAGTGTCAACGTAATAAACTAAACTCGGTTAAACTTGTTGCTGCTAACGAATCTGTTGTTGACGGTACCATTAATTTTGGTTGTCATGGTAACCATAGTTTGGGAGATTTGAAGGAGTGGTGATGGTAATAAAATGCACCCTTTATCTGGGTATTGTTAATCCTAGTTCGAAATGTAGGTGCTTAAGAGGATGAATGAAACCACAGGAAATAGAGAGTTTTTAATACATTTTGTAGACTTATAGAGCAGGAACCTAGGCTCAAAATGAACCAAATATTGCAAAAACGTTGCAAAAACAGTCAAAATTGAATAAAATTAAAATTGTAAGCGAATAACGTTAAAATGCAAAGCATTGACGAAATTACCCCGTGCCCATAAAATGGCGGACGAATCGAAATAAATTTTAAATTAACCCGCGACAAAAGGTGCCTACCTTTACCAATTAATTTTGAAAACTGCTGCCGTATGTATTGTGATAATTACTTTACTGCTGCATTATATTGAAATTTCACGAGGTTTAGCGCTCCAAAATATGCGGAAACTGGTTATATTATAATATTCATATTGTGTACCCTAAAATTCCACTACAACATCAAAGAATTACTTTTGTTACAAATTAGTATGTATAGGACGTGTGAGCACGACATTTTTTTTTATTCGATTATATTCACCGAAATCATATGAGATGTCTACGACTCAACAGATTCGTTTGTTCTTTCCATCTCTAATAAATTGCTTTAAATTGCTCACTCTGCAATACTCATTCACAATGATCGTTCAGTTTAATGTAGGGATGCGCGAGACAGTTACTACCTTAGCATGACTCGTAAACGAATTTAACTGCCTTAGACTAAGTAACGATCTACGTAACGCACAAGTATTTAATATAACCAACCTCTCCCAAACAAGCTCCCAAAAACATTGAAATTTTCCAAACTTCATTAAACAAAAACAACATAATTCTGAACAAAACTTCAAAATTAATTCCAATAAGAGTTAGAAAATCAGATCAATTTTGGAACAATGAAAAGATACCTAATATTATTATAATGAAAAGTAAAACAGAAAGTACACAAACGGATCTGGTCGTATCATGTAATCGTATTACAAAAGCCAAATTAATGATAAAAGCTGCCAACTTCCCGACATCCATTAAATCTCCCGTTGAAGTTCCAACTAAGTTTTCGCTCGAAAAAGGAATTATGAAGTGGGACGATTTCTGAATCAACGATTTGTTATGGGGGAAAAACAAAAGCTTAGAGGAGACGTTTTCGAAGACCTAAAGACATTACAGGAGACTAGAGACTCATGTGATATTTAGAATTATTCGCGTAATATTTTCTAAGTATTTAAGGCGATCAATCACTCATCTAAACATAAATTATATCTCCACACCCACGCGGAAATTCAAGATTCAGTTTAACTCTTATTATTAGATTCTAAGAATATCTTATCTGCTTTGGGGATTGAATCGATTTTACCTGATATTCAAAGTTTAGCAAGTAAAGCCCGTGGTCGTAAGCGTGGCTTGGCTTTGAGAAGAATGCTTTCCCGTTATTTAGCAAAGAAGATTGAGATAGTAAAATATTTCCTTAGCACTACAATAGAATACATGGTTAATATTATGAAGGGCTATTATGCAACTAGCTCGAATAGGATGGAAACGGACGTCTATCTAAAGTATCTTTATTTCATACAAGGCTTTTAACACGTAATTCCCTCGACGAATCAAGAAAAGGATATCAATGGGAAAAATATTTATTTATTCATTGATGCAAAGTGGTGGGTCGGAGAGAAACCCCAATGCAAACATAGTGTAATTCACGACAGCCTTGAGAACTGAACAAAGGTTATTTTGGTCTATGAGGGTCTATATTTATTTTACCCAAATATTGGTAAATAAGAAAATGTGCTTAGCATTTAATGGGTCGGTATCTATCTTGAAATATGTGTCCTAGAAATATTGAATACGGCCCTTCAGGCTGTTCGAGTATAGACGAAATATTTTATCAGTTTAGCGGAGAACATTTAACAAACGTCAGTTTCTTTTGCGAGTGGTGTCAGTCCTTGTCTTTTCTCTTAATGTAATAAGTATAATAAATAAAAAAAGAAAGCAAAACCTGTCTAATAGACTTTAAACAGCAGCATACCCTATAAATAGAAAATGAGTAAAACAATTAATTAAAGCGCAGACAGCAGATAACGAATAGACACAACAGTTGCGGAAAATAGAATATTCATTCACATTGAAACTAGATATTTATTCAAATAGACTCCTTATATCAGAGCTCTTGATTTAGTGGACCATGGCACTTTCGTTTCATGCGAACAGGCCCTTACTTTACATCATTTGGTTTTACATAATTTCGCACGATCACGGACATAAAGCTATGCATAGACTAGCTAGTTGGACTAACTCGTTTGAATTGTGATGCAACGTACGCAATGGTTCGCACGCGAGTACGCAACGATGGGAGAATTGGAAACAAACGTATTTGTGTGAGTAGTTTTTCTAACCATTTCAACTACAAATTCATCTCAAGATTCGTAGGCTATCTGTTATGTTCTTAATTTATTTAAAGATTTATTATTCATGCGAGGCCGCTGCATTACTAATTCGGCTATCAAGATTGGCGCCGATTTGTCATCTCAGCATCCTGTTTATAGTATCATCATCGTTTTAGTAGGAATCTTGTAGATGGCAGACGACAACTAGCTCTTCTGTAATATCGCGCCCACCGATGAGTGCTATGGTTTAAATTAAGTGGGCGTCTTTCGTCACTAACATTAACCGCGGTGAGATCTGTAACTCCTGTGCTGGTATGATGCAAACAAGTGTGACTCAAGACCTCATGTATATTTGTATAGCTACCATGTTGTACTTAGTTGTAGCCAATACAAAAATATTTTTCACGTTTGTAGAACCGAAATGACCTAATTGCATTAATTCTTAGAAGCGATGCTTCTAAGCAATAACATCGTGAATCGTAGTTTTTTCCTTATTCACGTCAAAATCTTCAAGTACCAATAATGTATGTTCGTACTCATCTTTATTGAGTTTGGGAGTCCCTCTGATATTAAAGATATCCTTTATTATAAGATACTCGTTTTCATTAGCAAAAGTTATAGGCAGGGATATGTCATTTGAGGGCATTCATCTATGAATATAATTGCCCTGTCTTGTTAGTTAGAGAACTTTTGCTTTGAAGTCTGGAAGGTCTGTGCGCACAATCGCACAGCGTAATGGTTTCTCAAAATTGTATCCTCGTCGGATGTACGTACAATAGAATATGTGGGTGTTTTTATTAAAAAGTGTTCCTCTAAGACTCGAGTTTACCGGCTATTGTTACCACTTGTCTTTGACAGGCTTTGTTTGAATCTTCAGTTATGGAACTTGTTCTCTGAAGAGTTTAATTACCTCTTCCTTTACAGAGACAGCCTACATAGATAGATCTTCCTTGCTTCATCTAAACTTTAAATACCAGTTTGAAAACAGTGGAAGAGTAAGCCGAATGTGACACAGGTCCGATCCACAAAAACAAGGATTGAAAGGAAAAAAAAGAACAACGCTTTTCATGCAAACTCGCGTTGTGTCTACTCACTTCCCACAGTTTCCAAATAAATAACAAAACTCATACAATATTTACTTCGCAAAACATTACGTAAAACAAACATACAAAGTGCCCATCAAGATATTGATCCCTTATAAAGAATACAGTTATAACAACCCGAGCCTAAATAAACAAGTCAAACATACGGCAACACGTATTCAACATAGAAATACATAATAAATGTATTATATTTACATATGAACTAGGACCGGGAGCAGAGTATATTTTTGTGAGTAGCCGACGGTTTTATGTTTACGCTTCGTTTTCTGCGAGATGGTGTATGAATGTGTGTTTGCACTATGTATGTATGTGTGTGTAATGTACGCCTTCGTTCGTGTAAAATATCACTTGGAGAACGCGGGGCTCAAGATTGCTCCTTGGGGAATGCCATGATTACTGACACTGGTTTTACTTGGTTATCTTTACATTGGTTTTTGGAGTAGCAAATTATATAAACGTCTTTGAGGATTGTCTTGACATGTATCCTTAACTTTAACAGTGATGAAAAGTGCAGTACAACTATCAGCTTGTTTTACGATTTGGTCAAACTTAATCGTGTACAACGAAGTCATTATCGCAACTGAAACTTAATGAAAACTTTACACTATCAATGGAAAGGAGATTAATTGAGTTCAATCAAACAGGCTTACGTAGAAACACTCAGTTCCGCTAACACATTTGCATGGTATCAAAAGGATTAAACAGAATTTTCAGGCATCGCCGTGAAATCGAACGAGCCCTTTGTGGCTCCCCAGTATCCGATGCTTTCAATGCAGCCAGATTTACAGGAAGCTGGACATACAATGCAATGATTGGAATTCCCACTACGTTGAATGTGTGAAAAACGCCAATCGATGTCTATCGAAAGCCTATATGAAGTCCGAAACTATTACACGGACCGTTTTTACTGTTTGTACAGTAAATATTCAACTGCTAAGCACTTTTCATGTGATCGGATAAAAATACGTTGCATTTGTTGCAAAACAAATACGTTGAAAGGTTTTTTGTAATGGGATTCTCTGTACATACTCTCCCCATCAAGGGAAATGGTATTATAATAGAAATGTTTTATTTATAAATTGGACTGCAAATGGTATACGTCAAGTGTGAGAAATGGGTCAAAACATAGGATGGAGTCGATGAGTCACTAGACGACCGGCTATGGATTCAAATGGTTGGTAACATTTCGTTCTACTCATACTAATACAACAATTACGTAAAATGGCTAAGCTTGGCATTGTCTAAGACTCAGAATTTCCAGTTAACCAAGATGCTTTACGCTACCAAGCCGCGATTCAATGTTTTCATAATGCAGTTGCAAATAGCCATGCCAGATAAAATGAAATGAGTTTTCCTAGTATTCTTACTTGTATTCATATCGTAACAGACATGATTAAGTTTAGTGGCTGTGTTGCTTCAACGTTCCCATAGCCTAGATAAAGCTGCAGTGGTGGTAGGGAGTTGGTAAATAGTGGAGTCATTCTCTTTGGTAGGATCGGCCACACGCAGGCAACACATGGCGTAACCATTGATAACAGTATGCGGGCTTCATTTGTCGATTACTCACAGCTGTTCAGGCTACCGATAGAAGGATCGGTTGAACGGTTGAACTTATCGAACTGCTAAGCACTTCAACCGTATCAGTATACAAGTATGATGTTACGTAAATAGGTTGTTAGAAAAATCTGCTTTATTTTTTTAGATCTTATCTACATAGGAAATAGAGATAATAAATAACACAGGTGTAGACAGTTCGCGTTATTATTAATATCTCTACTAATTAAAACAAACAAGGAAACAGTTTTTGCTAATTTGAAACTTAGCAAAGTAGACAGGCAAAAGTTTTTATTTAGTTTTATGTTCCTAATTTAAACAATATTCAGTGCCTATCGATAACAAAGTAAACTTAGATTCTAAAAACAATTTGACTTAAAACAACACCATTATATAAAATGTTCTGAATATACGAAAATAAACACATCTTGGCCGAATATATTCTACAAGAACGGCATATTACTAATAAAACGAACCTCTCCATTTAGGTTTCAATTTAATTAAACAAAATATAGACGCCATTACGCCTTTTATACCAACGGCTCTCAAACATAATGGATTTTAATTGAAGTTTAACGATTTTAGCTGAAATTCACGTTCCTTGTAAATCTTATAACCTATAAAGTAATAATTCCCGAAAGTATATTAATACGGTTCTTGAGCTAATTATAAAAGTAGGTACTTAATAATAATTTTCAATAATGCTAATTAAATAACTGCTGAAATAATTTCGAAGTAATCCTTCTTATCGTATTCCATATTTTTAAGATAGCGACAAAAGGAAGAATTATGTTTTTAACTTTACAAACAAGTTCGTAATGGCATCTCATAATACTGTCACCTCCTTTCATAATAGACGTCAGATGTAATTTAGAACCAAAGTTAGTAGACAAGGGCCATAAAATACACACAAACAAACATTTAATATATCATAAACGTCAATTAAAACAATATATGCCCCAATTAATAGTTTATAAGCCCTATTTACATAATCCATTAAATCCACCACATCTTTCTAATCTGACATCACAGGAAACTTCACTAAACAGTCTTATTACAATGGCATAAAGAACAAAGTTGAATGATCCTTGTTAGTTAAACAAGCAAAGTTATATTTGCAAGGACATACGGGCACAAAAGTGCTTATGAAACCCTAACGAGTAGTGCACATGTGAGATGATACGGGCGCCCTCTATACTGAACAATGCCTTCGTTATTCAAACTACTCAAGTACAACAATAAACCTTATCTTTGACGTAATAAGTCGGGAAGTTGAATAAATCTAATCCGGAACAAAGGATTGAGTTTTACAAAGAAAATCAACAGATGGCTCTGTGATAAAGATGGGTACATCTCGAATGAGTGTTCATTATGAAAATAAAGGGTCACGCAGGGAGGATTTGGACCTGTTAATTTTTTTTGGTAGGGTTTGCGGGTTCCCCTGACACAATGAGGAAATGTAGGGACTACGTTGAAAAACACACTGAATTAATATAAAGTGAATACATGGCACTGCGTTAATTAAATTTTAAAATTCCGTGTAAAGCTTGAAAGCAAACACGCATTAATTGCAGATAAACATCTGTTTTTAATAACAAGTTTCACCGAAATCACTTGCTTCCGTTCAGTGGAAATATACGACAATCTTTTGAAAGATTTACCACTGTTTTGCAACTGTAAACATTTAATTTGATAAAATGCACGAACTGTTTTCATTTAATTAATTCATGAAGTATTCTAATCAATATAAAGAAAAATGTGGCTTAAGTACATTTAACCTACGAAATATATGACAGCTATGAAACATAATGTATCCCTGTATACAATTAAGAGTTTCCGGAACTCTGTAAGTAAGGTGTCTGATAGTGGTTATTAAAAAACGATTTGCCTTTACCCATTAACAACATACCATTTTTTACTTAGAAAACAAAATACTTCAGAACTAAGAATAATATTTATTCACCCTTTCGGTTGCAATGTGCATATTGTTGAACATTTTATTAAAATAAGGTATCACACGAGAGAATCTTAAGGAAAAGTCTCGAGTAACTTTTTTTCTTTTATCGAATAAGTTTGGAATAAAACAAGTCGATTCCATCCAACTTTTCTTTCAGCCAGTACGTATTTTACACGAACCATTTCAAGAGCTTAGCGCGGAGCCCGTCAAATATGCAACACGTGGTACCAACCTCCCATAAATAAGATCGACCAGGAAAACGTTAGGCAACCGTAAGAAACAAAATAACGGCGAATAATATAAAAAAGGCCCAGGTTTTATGTGAATGCCCACATTAATAATTCATCCGTAATCCCCTAAAGTTGGTGGTGGGATCTAAAATGTATTTTACGACACAATCGAGCGTGTTTTATACACAAGCCACAGGGGCGGACTGAGGTGCTAACTCGCCAATGGCGCCATCAGCCCAGTAATATTTTACTCCTCTAGTAATGTGTACTCGTTTTATGGTTGCTATATTACCTACATTGTTTGCGAAGCCAGGTGTCCAAAATCGTACGGCTATAACGCGAGCCGAAGCCAAGTTCGTAAAATGGATTTTGTTATACGTCAACTGCAGAATAATGTTCCAACAATGTTACAATTTTCTGATGACTTGGCAGTCTTTGATATAGAAAAGTATAATTTCATTATTGCTAATGACAAATGTGCCACTCATGAGGTTAAAGGAGTGAAACATAAAAGAATAGAAATTGTAAGAGGTAATAACGCCGTCAGTGCGACCAAGAGTGACAAGAAAATTAAAGAGCACGTAGGTAGGGCCTCGTAGCGCCAGTTATTGGCTAAATAAGAGCGATGAGGTAAACCGAGGTCGTTGTATGGGCTATTTATTTATATCTAATTTAGCTCAACTGACGTATCATATGTGTCAGTACAAGACGGCTAAATTAGGGGTTAGTTTAAGTTGGTGCCAGAAATATTGTGTGTATGATCGATCGTGTATTTTTATTGCGAGTTGGCTGAGCTTAAAAGAAAAGTATGGAAAGTAAAGATTCATACCACTAACAAGATAGTGCAGCTACTGGATAAAATAGTCTACCATAGCGTAAAAGCAACGGATTACGTCTTGGAAGATAAAGGATAAACGCAATTGACACAAAACTGGATCTCATGCATAATTTAGTTTCTTGGAAATCTTTTTCTTCCCTCACATAAATAGGTAAAACCTACGCATAGTAAAACATCAGCAGGAGATTGCCACTTCATCCCTGCTCCCACTACACAATGGCCTTAAATGAAATTTAAGTCGCCCACCGAAAGTAGATAAAACTTGGAGTTTTTGTCGTAAGCTTGGTTAACTTTTTTGGGTAGGCAAACTTCAATGAATTTCGGTGTTCAGTTTCCCCAATGGTTTTAGGAAACATTCCGAAAAAGCTATCGAGAAAAAATCTTTAGCAGGTAAAACTGTCTGGGATAAATTCTCAGATGTCGATGCGAATGCTAATTTTGTAGCAGACCTCATAAAGCATTTAAGTTTTATTTTTTTGGGGTGTAAAAGCCACCGAAAAGGCAACAGATGCTAATGGCGCCCACTATCATGCTACTCGATGTGTAGGTATATTCGGTATCTTAAAACGATATTATAGGGTATTTATAGCTAAACTTGCAACAGTCTTACAGGCAGCGTCACAAAAAGATTAAGCGTTAAACAAAGACCCTGCGAACAGAGGCGAAAATGGAAACGTCATAGCTTGGAAAAGATATTATGGAACAAATATTTACCAGTAAAGGAAAAATAAATACAGCTAACGCAATACGTTACAAAAAAGATATAAATACCGATATGTACAAGTTTACCGAGGGCTGGAACAAACTAACAGAAAACGCGTAAAAATAACTCATCTAACGTTTTTATGATTTTGGGGAACAGGGATGGTGTTCATTACCGTCTCAGGGCTAAAGTAAACAGCGACGTTGGAATTTTTTCATCAAAATTTTGACTTATACCATCTGCTTCCGTGGTAATCTTGGCTAGGGCAAATATTTGTGCCGCCTCTGTTCCGCCGCTTCATAATTATAGCCCTAGCGAGGGATTACGAGTAGGTCATTGTAAAATCTCATTATCTCGCTTTGTGTCATCAGCGATACAATTTACGTGGGCTTGAATCAATTATGGAATGTTTGGCGATGCGCTCTGAGGATTAGCAAACGTCAATTAGGTTTAGAAGCCGATTTAAATAAGCAAGTGCTTTGTTTCAGGATTATGGGATATCGCAGTTGCTCTGGAGAGCTGATCCAAATGAACGGAGATCATTGTGGTATAAACTCTAATTGAAATTTGAATAATCTGGAACTAATTCTATTAGATCTAGTGTTGCTATTGGTTTGAGGTTAAGCTAATCAACTGTATGTACATTTGTGTTGCAACACTTACCAAAATGTAGGAATAGATATGTTAATAGTATTGGCAAGTAAACTTATGACTAAATAGGGACCTCATTTAATTAGGCTACCTAAATAGGTTTTAAATCTCAGGTAGCAAGACAAACTGAGGACTATAATGCAAATTTTATCAGCTAACCAAGTATTTACACTTAGTTCTGTATTTACTCACGTAACACGTTAATACTGCTGAACTTGGACATTACCTGTAAATTAAAAGAAAACAAACATTAGAACATGTCTTAAAACTTATAGTAGGTATACATTTTACGTTACATGATAACTGGGAACGAAACAGTAAAATATTGGTACAACATGTATAGTGATACAACTCTGCAACCAAAATTCAATATCCTCCGTAAAGCCAATAGGTATCTCTGCCACGAAAAATGAATTCTTAACAGAATAACTTTTGAAAATCCACATATAGTCTAGTCAGCGGATAATAATGTTCCCATGCGACGTAGCATAAGCTTAGATTTATGTAATCCTTGTATTTTTATCTTATCTGCCATCTTAGGTCTCGCAACTGTGTCGTATTTTTAAGGAAATCCTTTCAAAGAACGTTTTAAGTTCAGCATATTTGATGGGGACGCATTTTGTTTTTAGTTTGCATATAACTAAAGGGTTTGTTTCAAATGTCTGTTTTGACTCCTTTGAGTTAGATGAGGAATATGTTTTTAAGAAAAAAAAAATTGAGGAAGTTTTGAGTAAGATGAGGGATTCTTTACAGTAAATGAAAAACGTGATTGTGCGTTACAGAGGTAATGAAAGTTTCAGTTGTGTACACATAGAACGATAGTTATAACTATAACTTAACTTTAAGTACATACATATAATGTAAATATTCGAATGTAAATAAGTAAATATTCTAGACTAATGAAAATCCAAACGCAGGTTATTATTGTCCATCCTTCTTTTTAGGTTTCTATTTCATGATATTTCGACATGATTGAAAGAAATCAAATAACATTTCACCTGAAAATCCTAACATGTTTTTAAAACTAATCGTTTTTTATTTGACATCGCAATAGGAATGTTATTTTTTGGGATTGACACGTAAAACGTTGGTTTTTTGGACAATTAAAACAAAAACAACTAATCCGCTTTTCTAAATCCATGTGAATGAGTTTTTTATTTGCTTTTAGAGTATTATTTTAGGATCACAATAAACATTTTAGATCTAGATTTTAGTACAAGCAACAAATATTTACTAATATGTACTATAAATACAAAAGTACATACTTATGTACTTTCCAGTATGTCTCTCAGCATGTCTGTAGCGCTATCACGACAAACAACTGAACTGATTTCAATCAGATTCGGCACACAGAAAGTCTAGATCCTGAGAAACGCTACTTCTCATTCAGGTGTAAGAAGTAGTTCTCTCGGCACGCAGGTAGAACCATACGGAACAGCGAGTTATCTAAATACTAAATTGACAATAGCGAAAACGATCACGATTGCTATATTACAACACGATCATTCGACCCTAGAATTTAGAGGCTGCCTCTAAAATATCCCAGAGACCCTAGAGACCCGAGTACGTCCACCAGATATAACTGGAAATTTCTAGAAATATATTAGGATGAAGAACATTTAAATATTCTTATCAGACCCACTTAACTGCGAACGTTCTAGACTCGTATGCAGACCGAAGACATTTACAATATTTTTAAAGAACCCCCAAACTAGGCAAAACTACTCAAAAAAACTTATTTGAATAGAAACCAGAAAGTGACAAGGCAAAAAGCAATTCATCTGTATTATTCAAGTTCGTTCTACTAGATATTTGATCTGAGAAATAGCTGCGACCCTTAAAAGGAATGCGATCAATTTATCTTTATTATTGACCAGAAAGAAAATAAATGACTCGCGGCTTACTTACAAATATAGGTACGTATATACTTTAAAAGCAGTAGTTTTTGTTATACCAATAAAATGTTTAAGGCTGAAAGGGATATTTATATCACACACATGCGCATATCTCGCCTTTAAATGTTTAATTTCATACATTTACGCAGCAAATAAATTCTGAACAGTAATCGTAAGTTTATAAGCGAAGACGTACGCAGTTCAGACAGAACTGTTTAACAAACTCATATGAATATAGAATGGATATTTAAGTATGAATGGCAGAATACAGTTTGGTTATTCAAAATATGTGCACTTATTGAAGAGAGCCGTAGCTCAATCATGAACCCGGCGAAATGAAAATCTAGAACATAAATAAACGAACAAAATTCAAATGCTGCAGTTGGTAAAACTGGTAAAACATCCGCATTCGAAAAAAGAACGTGTAATTGAAAAATCGAACTAACGAAGTGAGTTCTCAACTTTTCCACAAAAATCAAAGGGGCCGAGACATCTCGTTATACAGCCAGCATTGCCACTACACGGCCACACGTGTTCTAACACACGGCTAGCTCCAGAAATATCCAGCGTAAACACGGCAATATGTTCACAAGTAATGAAGCGAACACTTGGCCCGGCCTATAAATAGATAAATAAATAACTACGCGGCCCGTTTGTGTTACTATTGGTGTTTAGAAGTGCTTTTTTTGTTTAAGGGATGGGCATGTTTACATCGTTAGAAGTCGGCCTTTCGCATGTGGTACTCTGATTATTACATGCAAGTCCTTTTACAAAGATCAATGAAAGATGGTTTCTTAATTGCACTCCTTTGTTTACAGCCAACCGGCACTTAAAGACAACGTTCCATTAACGTAATAATTACAAGAACATGGACTTTTAAAATGAACCCCATAACAAATCTTCTCGATTCATCGTTACCCCTTGGATTTGAATCCGGTAGCAAGTATTTAAATATCCTGCAAGGGATCCCAATCCTTACTGTTCGTGACATTGACAGCGGTCAAAACGACGTCTGTCCCGTAGGACGGAGAGGGCAGGACCCAAATCACTTGATAGCATAGATGTATTGTTTTTAGACTCGGACTCTGGAAGGTGACTGCGAGGGCCAGACATTTGTAAATATTTTTTGGTCCCATGTGGAAAGTTGGACCGGAGCATTTTTGGTTTAATCTTTTGTTGTGTTAAGGTTGATAAATATTTTGGCAAAATTACCTTTAATCTTGGCAGTTATATAAATCTGGCCTTTATGTTAGAACTTTTTTTATATTTTGGGGCTGGATTTTTTATGTTACGAGTATTATAAGCTCATATCCGAACATGCACCAAAACTCCAATTCAGCTTAAAAATTAATATAGGTAGACAACGACCCTCCATTTAAGTAAACATTCTTGAGCAAAAATACTGAAAACGTGACGTGTTCAACGGCCGAACGTATCTAAAAATGTTAAAGCGCTTACGAAGGAACATCTCGAAGGCATTGCTCCTTCTGTGGAAAAAAAAACAAGCCCAGCCCACAGACCTTTGTTGTGGTGGTCAGTGCTTCGTGCTAAACAAAAATAAGACAAAACGAACGGGACAGAACAGGTCGGGCCCGACCGAGACCAGTCCGACGACTTTTGACCACTTTTCTGGTCCCACATCCCGGCAAACTTATCTCTACAAATACTTTCCAACTTCTCCAACCTTATTTTGATAGGTATAAGATCTATTTTTGTCTAATTAAAATTTTTGGATGTTCTTGGTTTGTTGGAGGTATGATTTAAGAGCATTTCGATTTCTTTAGGAATTTCTGTGGCTATGATTACGAGTTTGGAGTGATGTAAGTTTTGACAATTTTGAGCGTCTTTTGTTCCGTAGATGCAACGAGGGCACTCTATCTGCCTACACATATTTTAAGTTAAAACAACGAAATTCATTCTGTAGCTGGATTCTGAAAGCCTGATTCAGACAGGATAAATTCTGTCCCACTTAAGTAACCAAACTTGGAACTTTAAACGGGATTTAACACAAAACTAGGGGAGCTATCTCTGAATTGGACGGCTCAATTATTTTAACTCCAGTTTGTTTAACAATTAACGAGTCTTAAGAATTACATTTACATTCATTTGCAAAAACGTCCAGTATTCTAGTCTATATTTAGCGCATATCGCCTCCAAACTTGTTTCGGATAAAAATAATTAGAAGTTAATTTGTTACATCGATACAAAATATGTAGTATGACCATTGAACACAAAGTAGCCAGTATTGCAAGCCGAGAAAAACGTACAGCTATTAATAAAGAGACATCAACCCGTGGTGCACTAACCAGACATTCTTTCAAGGCCAACAAAACGACCAGAAAACATATGGTTGAAAAAAGAAACCAGTAACATTCATGCGCACACCCATCCACTGTAACTTGACCCCGGCGAACCAGCCAACTTCCTTTATTTCACGTTTTAAAATAAAACCACTGAGGAAACGTCGGGATTACAGAATGAACGATGTATAAAAGACAAATATAATCAACACACTGAATAAGCTGTTTCGTTTTAGTGTAAATATTCGCGTAAATGTCAGAAATCATTGACAGTACTAAGGGCCTGAGGGAGGTCATTGGATACTGGTTAAGTGATATCCACGCCTTAAGTAAGAAGATCCTTGTTGCCGTTAATTTCAGTTGAAGTGAGGGCTCTAAGGATGTTGGTGGAACAGTCACCCCAAGCAAAGGTCCCTCGTGGTCACTGACCATCGACGAGAATAACGCAAGTACCTGGACTCACGCGCAGCCAGTACTTGTGACGTCACTCGACTCGATATATGGGAACAAGATTACGTGGAATTAGAAGAATGCAAAAAGGATCGTCATTAGCACGGAATAAAATATAAAATTAATGGTATAACGCAAAAAGATGGAATTATTTTAGATGTGCAGCATTTTTACATAGAAATAGAAAGTCTGGCTATGACAGGAGCCGCCATTTTTCTTTTTAAGCCTCATTTAAAATAGAGTAAGGTTAATTAAGCGTTTCATCAAGAGTACTTTTTACGGCGAGTTTGTGATACTGTGGTGTAGCGTACAAGGAAAATACTTAATTAAAATATAATTATAGACTTTTTTTTTCATTCGACCTCGTATATTTATTGAAATTCGAGCTGATCTTGTTCAGTTTCTAAAACGAGCCCAACAATATGAAAACGTTTCTAATTTGGGCCCGAATTAATTATTTTGCGACATAAAACAACGCGACGTTGCATCTCGTTTATAAAAGCAGATTAGCCCCTAAATTAGCATAATTTTATTTTTCAACAGAAAAGGGACGTTTTGTATGGAAATTATTAAAATCGAAAACAGCGACAATTTAAATATATTTCCACGTAAAATTTTATATGCCGCACGACATCCGATGTTTGGGATAATTATAGCAGGTCAGGTATTAGTTTATACATGAATGAAATTAAAAACTAAATGCCATTTTCACATTTTAGAAGGCTTAGCAAAACTATATATTCTAAAGATTGTCCTTAAAGTACCTTAATCCCATACATTTTAATACCAACAAATTTCACAAAAACTGAATAAAATCCTACCTATTTTCAAATACACATTGGCTAAAGCAATCCTACAAATAAAGGTAGCCAGCCTGAATCGAACTACATTCCTCATAACTACACATTATTTATATTCAATCTAGTGGGCAGGAAAATACGCACCAGCAATTTCTATATGCAATACGAATATTCTCGTTTGAAACCCACTTATCCCAGTACAAAGTAATCTGGGTTTTAATTTTCATTTATCCATTTTAGTACGCGAACCAAATATAATAATTAGTGCTGTGGGTAAAATACCTGCACAGCTTAAATAATCTACACATCGTCTCATCGTCTTTTGTTCTGATTTTTCACCATTTCATACCTAAAGAGGGTCTTTTTCTTTCACATTACTTAGTTTATATACCAGCCCTAACAGCATCTACTGATTCCCACTAATACACTGATATTCTTTACTCCCTTGAATCAAAACCATCTTATTGGTCACGATCTGCGTAAAAATCAGTTCAGATATGTCAACATACATATGAGCTTTGTTCGTATTAACAGCCCTAAATAGGATCCTATCTTCATACAATCTAACATCCTTAGCCTCATTCCTAGATCTACCTACATCCTTTTCATACGTACCTCCTCTTCGTAAAGTCTAAACATCAGCTGGGTCTCGAAAGTGCCACCCTTCACCGTGAGAGCGTCACCTAAAATTTATGGCCCGAGGAAATTAACCTGAAGGTGTCGTGCCGAGATTTATAATGAAGGAAACGAGGCATTTTTGAGGGTAGTTTAACACAGCTTTAAGGTAGTAAGACGTTTGGTTTGTAACCTGAGGATTAAGTAAATATAGTTGGGAAGTTTGTTCAGTACCTGACAGATGCTGGTGATAAAGTATTGTAACCTTTTCTGAATGATTTAAGACTACTTTTACGTATCACGTACCTTAACGGACTTTATGCACAGACGACAGATTCTAGTTCACAATTCTATTTGTCATCTAAGGTCCAGCATGTCGATTCTATAAAATATCACAACTCACTTCGACATCACTCTCACTTCGACTTCGATCTAAAGGTAGAATTCCGTGGACGCGACAATAGTCAACCTATGAAAATGTATGGCACCGTTGCCGAGGCCCGTGACAGTCGCGCGCGGCCGACGAATTTCGTAAGCTGCTCGCGGCATTGTCAACAATTTAATTCTGGTTTTACTAAAATTCTATAGATGTTATTAAGCGCTAGACCATGTTGAGAAGCGTACGGCCGCCAGCGGCTCACGAAATTCGTCGTCCGCGCGCGACTGTCGCGGCCCTCGGCAGCGGTGCCATACATTTTCATAGGTTGACTTTTGTCGTGCGCGGCTGCGACAATCGCGACCCACGGAATTCTACCTTAAAGTTTCGTGATTGACATTGTCAAACTACACTAGCGCTACACTATCGAGCGTGTTGACAAGTTGAACTAAATTAAAGTCGAGATTTTGACAGATCTGCCAAAATCTGTCTATCTATAGGGAGGTAGGGAGAGATGGGCAGTTGGGAGACATGATCAAATCAGATTAAAGGGGGTCCTTTTATTCTGATTTGATCATAGTTTTTTTTGGGTAGTTTACGTTACCGACTGGTAACGGTGTTCATCCATAGACTATCTGTCATTTCTGTGAGTTGTCAAGAACAAACACTCGTAAAAGTACTTAAATATTTTGTTGCGGTTTCGGATCGTTATAAAGAGAAAACTAATGAAAGGTATGTGTATTTTCTATTATTAATGATTGATTGTCAAAATCTCCAGTTACGATTATAGTAAGTCGATGCAATCCACACCTATTATACCTCTAGAAGAGGTACTACAGCAATAGTTTATGGGCCCCACGTTTTTATTTTAGTCTAATATGACCGGGACCACCTACGTAGGTTGACAGGTAAGTAACTATTTTTATTTTCTAGTTTTCAGTGCACATAAGATAAAACCGTTTTACTTAAGTTTTTACCGATTTTTTTTATAAACTAAGTCAAAGTGTCCAATGCTCCCTATGGTAGGGAGGCTTGGACATACCATGTAATGTATAATTTGTAAATTTTGTTCTTCTTCTTCAGTGAAAATTTGTGAGGTTATAAATCTGCGCTAAAATCCTTTATAGAATCTTGTTTCAGGTACCGTTGCCAACTTGATCTAGGGACTCCATATTTATCAGCTGTTAATTTTATTTTTAACCTTTTGATACCTCTTGTATTGCTCGTTATATTAAATCTTTAGGAATTTCCCGTCGCAAACCATTCTTTTTAACCCCGACGCAAAACGACGGGGTGTTATAAGTTTGACGTGTCTGTGTGTGTGTGTGTGTATGTGGCATCGTAGCTCCCAAACGGATGATCCGATTGTAATGCGGTTTTTGTTTAAAAGGAATGTCATTCGGGAGTGTTCTTAGCTATGTTTGGTGGAAATCGGTTCAGGTCTTCAAGGTCATCAGCTCGTTTGTTAGGTGTGATAGGAATGTTACACGCTCAGTTTACTTGCAAGCATATGTGGGATCTAAAATTTGAAATACTAATGTCTTCTGGAACCACTGAGCTGGTCTGCTGTTAGGACACGAAGATAGGTAACCCTGAACTGCCTTTTAGTAAACCCATCGAGTTTGGGCTCGTTTAATTTGTCTTGACTAGTTTTCTTCATGTTTCTAATTGACGAGAACCTAATTCTGGAAATGGGATGTGGCGGATGAAACCCTAGAATGATATATAACCCTGGATCAACAAAGGTCCATCTTTATTGTTTCTCAATCTGTGCAATTCTCCCAGAGCCAGTTTGTCATGAGGATTGTTAAACAGCTTCCTTTGGCTGAGATCGCATTAGCGAACCCATCATAAAAGAAGGAAACATTAAGGAGCTCCTTTAAAAACCATGAAATAAAATAAAATTATAAATTAAAAAAAACCCCCGACCCAAAAAAGTACGCAATTATTATGACAAAATGTTATAAACGATAAACCCTATAAAAAGCAAAAAGTAACTTTAAACACTACGTAAGTACCAACTAAAGCATGTCAGACTAAACAAAATTTTGACGTGTCGACGGTTTTATTTAAACCGTTTAAATATCTCGTAATGTTGAAACTGATTGTAATTTTTAGGATAGCTCTTTGATTTTATCTAGCCAAACATAAGAAATGGCAATAAAAGTTGATTATCTGTAAAATCTGATTTTTTATGCAATAAATGTGAAAAAGTGCCCATCGCTCCCCTACCTCCCCTAAAGTATGAAATGACATTACGAATCGAAGTGAAATGCGAGTTGTTGATCGAGTTTTATAGAATCCCAATACTGATCATTGCCAATTTCGCCACCCAATCACAATTATCAAAGACAGGTTGATCAGGGATATCAAGCCTCTATAAATAGCAGAACACTTAATAGTATACCACAGCTGGTGAAACAAATTATATCCTTAAGAATAGCTCATCGTCCTCGTCATTTACTGCAATGAAACTTGTTTTATCAATTAAAAAAGGTTCACGACCGGCATTCGAACCTTGGACTGGATCAGATCAACAGTCCACCGATTATGTACAATTATGTTCAATTAAATTTTCATGTGGAATTTTAATAATGGCTGGTGCTGAGTGTGGAATATGTTCAGGTATACGGTATTTTCTTTATGGAAGAAGGATTACTAGAAAACTTGAGATAATTTAACTAAACCCTAAAAACACTTTAATGGTACTTGAAGAGTTTTAGATATCAGATACTAGCTAAACCGAGATACCTGGACTATATAATTGTATTGTCACTTATTAGTCTCCAGTAATGATCAATACAAGCTTATTATGTATCAAGAATTTGTCACAAATCATAAACATTTTACATACAAGGTTCCAACAGCAGTTTTCATTCCTATCCAATGACGTCACATAGTAAGTCTATAAGAACTTTTCTTCGAAACGGAAGCATAAGATGCATTCGAAGAAATATCTAAACAAGAGAAATGCGAAGTAACTATATTTATTTGCTGGTTGACATTTTGACATTTTCCCGGTGATTTCAAAACGGTGGCAGGATTTTTCTTCCTTTGATGTCACGTGCATAATATGAATTCAAGACATTTGAAAAGTAATTTTGTACCTAGTTTCCATATTCTCTTTGAAGAGGTTGATGAAAGGGTTTAAATCTTTGCTTTGTGAAACTGTATGGAATAAAAACGTATGTGTTAGTGGGAACATTATTAAGTGTATATCAATCCAGTAGTGCTTCTACGCAACATTTCCCACATAAATAAATTACATTTCCTTTCACACACTGATCTTGACTTTTGGAATTCAATGTTGCGAACGAAGCTCTTTATTGCAAAAATAACTTGACGTGAATACTGCTATCATATCCTTGTACCAAAACATATAAATGTCATTTTTAATTGTTTTCATGAATTCATTTATCTCAGTTCTATTTTTGTGTATATTTCTAAATAGAATCTATGCAATAGTAATTTTGCTTTCGTTTCTAAGAAATTTTACCACATAACACACGAAATATGTAGTACCTTCATAGCTAAAACCCCTCCCAAAAAACAATTAAGCATTCCCTACCCAACGTCGTTTAAGGGCCCGAGAGCTACAAATTTGAATTTCAAAAATTCAAAGTTAAGCCTAGGGTTTTGAATTTTAACATAATTTACATACACAAATGAGTCATCTGCGTTCGTTACGGTGTCTGGACGTCCTCTACTAAAACTGAAATATAACCATGTATAACATGCAACGCTGGGTGAGTTCCACAGTCTCTTGAATAAACCAAAAGTTGGCGCGCATTGGATATTAAACTGCCGAAATTGTGGGACGAAACCATCACCAAGTCGGGAAGTTTGTTTAAAATGCAAGGCGAGTGAGATCTCTCAATGAAATCGAAAAAAAAACACCGAAATCATGCATTTACATACACACAGGATGATTCAATGGACGGAAATGGTTATTTGGTACAATGGTTTTCTGGAAATTTATGTGTAGTTAGGACGGAAACACGGGGCTTGGTCATGTCCTAAACGAGGATATATAGTCATTTTTGGAATATAACTCGAACACGCAAAATTTATTTGTAAATGGCCGTCAAGGTTAAAATTGCTTTGTGTGACAAATGAGAAAAAGATTGAGAGACGACACTGCGACTCACTGCAGATGACAAAGGGAATACTCAGACTGAAGAAGCAAAAGACAGGAACGGCAGAGATGAATCATGGCACGCATTGAGAAATATTCTTCTTTTTCTTTCTTTAGTATAAGGAACAACAGAACATTGTGTTTGTAAGTTTGAGTTGTGTTAGCTAGATGACCTCAAACCATTTAAGTGTTTCAACAGGCTGCCAGATGCCACTAAATGACCCATGAACTGATTGGAATTCTCTATTGGCATGTGTCTAAGCCGATAATGAACATATTAGACACGTAATTTGCAAAGTACAGATCAAGTCATAGAAGAAGTTAAAATAAACATGAGCAATGAAACTGCAATAAAATCGGACGAAGAAATTGCTTCCACCAAAATGTCTCCCAAAGCCCACATAATCAGGAAAAGAATTATAATTTTATGACATCGTGGCTTATAATTTGTAGACCTAACTTATTTCGTGTGACCTCGACTTTTATGACGTTACTCCAAGGAGACTACGAAAGAATTAGACCTTACTGTAGCAAGTTTTTCTTTATTATAGTGAAATGTGTCAACCGCTGATTACGAAAAAAAAAGAAAAATCCTATCTGGGCCTCTTCTAAATTCCTGGTCCTAGTTTACTTTTAGGAAAACTCATGTGTCGTTCGGCGTCTAGAAAGCCTAGGCAAATGCTATGTGAAACCTTTTCTTACATAAAAACGACTGCTCCTTTCATGCATGGTCTAGTCTGGTTTGGGCCCAGATTCAAAGGTATATTGACTTTTCTTGGAAACAGAGGGATTTTATTAAATAGCCGTTTACATCGATTATCTTCACACCACAGATATCTTTAGCCACTGCAGATAATTAAAAGATAATTAAACAGCTCACAAATTTTCTTGTTCGCACGAACGTTCTTCGGTAATTTTAGTCATAATCCTCTTTTCTCAACTCTATCTAGCTAATCTTCAAAGAAACCACTGAATAATTTAAGAGGGTATTTAAAATCATTTTATGAATTCTTGAGTCTCACCACAGGAACCCGTAAATCCTAAATCTCCGAGAGTTTTAATAATAAATAGGAAAGCGGCCCAATTTGAAAATAATAAGCATTTAATATACAACGATTGGAACTCTGAATTTAAGTAAATTCACCATTATAGTCTTCGAAGAAAATTGTTTTCCTTTTGCTCACAATAATAGCCTTTCTGCAAAAATCAAATTATCCTGGTATTGACAGTTAACGATTATGGAATGTTTATATTTATTGCAATTTATAACGAATGGTATTAGAAATTATTTGTTGATATATTACTTATTTTTATGTAAAATATTTTAAATCGTGAAAACTAACATTTGTTTCTGATGAAATCCTAAGACGATATGACAAAAGCTGAAAAGCTTTAATATCGGGCAGTCGGAATGAAAGCCATTAATACCAATTCCCCGAATAGTGAGAATACTTTGATCCTCTATCTTAACTCAATCATCTATTCAAAATGCGATGTCATTCCTATAATTTTCCTTAGATTCGTAAGATTGATCGTAGTACAGAAATTATGTTGAAAACTATATTTTATACGGAACGAAGACAATCAACCATATTTCTGCCGCTTGCGTGATTAATAACCCGCGGTATCCATGTGACAGGTTAAAAAAAAGCACGTCACATCATCCGAGACCCCAAATCAGGTTCTATTCAATAGGATTTTTGACAAACGAAAGTACCAAAAAACCTTTATTCCAACCATCGTAAAGTTCATTTTATAGTTCTCAATCTGATTATAGCTTTTGAATTTCGTCTTTGTTAAATTGAAATAAGGTTTATATTTATTTGGGGAAGTAAGAGGAAGGAATTTCAATATGGCCGAGCGAAGAAAGGATGCGTTCGGGATATAAAAAATACGGTTGAACGCACGTGGGCGGTCACATTCTATGGTAGTATTAGTTAGATACACATCTTCGCGCTATATTCAATGTAGAGTGAGCAGGAATGTTATGAATCCTTCATATGAATCATAAGAATACATTTCTAGACGAATGCTTTTGTATCAGTTATGTAAACATAAGGGTTGGCCTTTCTATTGCTTCCATTTGTTATATTTATTATGTGTATTCAAGATTTGCATACCGCTCGTATTAAAAGCAACTGAACCAGTAACTGGCTGGTACAATCTAAGAAATCCTTGACGAAATCTACTGAATCACTGAATTCTTCTATGACCCAATGATATACATAATAGGTTATGTAATACTTACTTACAAGTGAACAAAGACTGGTAATCGGTGTGAAACTTAACTTCATAATAAACATTATTACCTCATCTGATGATATTCAATAACAATTACTATAACTAATTTTTGTAATGCAATGTAAATTATAGGAAATTTCAATGTTTTATTGCAGTGCACACGTTTTCATGTCATAACCTTGTATGCAAGTGTGTGTTCATGCAGTTTTGAACCAAGTTACTTGGACATAGAGGTGAAAGTTGCGTGTTAGACTAAGTAATAGTACCAAGATACACTTATTTGTAATCCGATTCGTCTGGTGACACACGATTCACGTGTCTTGATATTACAGACAGTACCTTATCATTGTAATAATTTGATTTAAAAGAATTCGTAATAATAATAAGTCTTGTAAGTCATACATTTATTGCACGCGAGTGCAACTCGGTAATTTCGCGAAATATTACATAACAATGAAATCGGTCTTACAATAGTTACTTAGTTTAATTTAGACCAAATTAGTCAGAGTTAGAGCAATTTAATTTCTGAAATATATATAACAAGAAACGGGTACGTCATAAATTGTAATTTACATAAGCCGGTAATGAGGAAAATAAAATAATTAAAGATATCGCAACAAAAAAAATAACATCTTCGCTATGAGCAAATACCTATATTATTTTGTAAATAAAACTTCGCACAGCTGTTAGTAAAATGGTATTAGTAAAATTATGTGTCATCATCCTCCGAGCCTTTTTCCCAACTATGTTGGGGTCGGCGTCCAGTCTAACCGGATGTTGCTGGGTACCAGTGCTTTACAAGGAGCGACTGCCCTATCTGACCCCCTCAACCCAGTTACACGGGTAACCCAATACCCCTTGGTTAGACTGAATAATTTTCAGTTGTTCTTGATAAATTGACGAGTACAGACATATTAACTTTTGGCTAAAATTCAGACCTTTTACATACATATTACACGGGTAGGTAATGGACGCAGGCCGCTTTCAATACCTTTTGCAAACCAATGGGAGAAGGCCTACGTTCAGCAGTAGAAGTTATGATGATGAGATATCATTTATCGTTGCTGAGGTCATATTGGATGTACTTCTAAGCACAGAGCACCATCAATATATGACAAAGGCACTGAATGCATATGGCTGATAAAAAGGTGAGGGAAAACATCTTGAAGAAACCTGGACTATAAAGTCTGAAATCACCAACCCGCATTGAGCAAGCGTGGTGATTAATCCTTCTCCGTGTGAGAGAAGGCCTGTGCCCAGCAGTGGGACGATAAAAAGGCTGTAACAGTAACTGAATGCATAAGAGAGGCAATAACATATTGCTTCTATTTTTCAAAATAATGTAAAGGTTTCAAGTTGGTTAAGTTAGGATTGTAAACAAGATTTTTCAAATGACTTCACAACACAACTAATCACGTGTTATTTTCCTTCAATTCTCACAGTTATACGTACGTAAGTTTCTCCATAACGATTATAATGCATTTATCAAAGGTAACTCGATAACCATGACTCATTTGGCCTGAACAACATTCAGTTCCGGTTGCTAACAATCATATGATCATAAGTCAGTAAGTACGGAAATTATTGTGCCTTATGTACTGGGTATGACCCAAGTATTCTAAGAATAATTACTTATTATATTGATTTGGACTGATGTGCAGAGGTAGAAGGGGGAAAACACACATCGTCGTTGCAGCCGAAAGACTAGGATGCTGGATAAAGGCCTCCCCCAAGGGTCACCATTTTGCTTGATCTTCATCAACCCACATTCACTGCTTATCGACAATCTTAGCCATATCATCAGAGACGACATTTTTCTGACTCAATTGCTGACGTTATTCGTCCAAGATGCACCCTACTGAAAAACGGAGGAGGCAACTAGATGGTAGTGGTATAACCACCACACAGCACCAAGTGGGATATTTATTACCTTGTTCGTAGATGGGCAGCTTAGTAAACTTTGGACTGTATTTTTACACGACTGCCAAGAAGGGTCCTATCTTATAGGATGATTTTACATAGTTCTATATCCTACACGGAATCTTCCAATATGATGCTTGCATATAGATTGTATTTCCTACGAACGTTGTTATGCTTGCCAATTATCTACCTACCTGATATTTGAAACTGTCCTAATAGGTTTTGCTATGACCAGATGATACCGAATATTCCGAGAATTTATGTTCGTAGGTACGTAGAATATTACATCTGCAATCTGCATCTAGTTACGTTGGAAACCGTCTTCAGAAAACGCTATAGATTTTGATGTAGAATATTTTTCCATAACTTTAGGACTTGCGGATATTACAATATAATTTTAAGTTTGTCTGTTTGTGAGCTTATCTCGGGAACTACAGATACGATTAATTACGTGTTAGATAGCTCATTAATCGAGGAAGACTATAGGCAATTTTTTATCCGGGTGAGAGTGGAAGGTCCCTTAGAAACTAAGTCGAACCGTGGGAAATAGCTAGTTCGGAATAATGAGCACTATGGAAAATTCTGATAATATGATCATAATACCTGTAGGTAATAGAATTACCATAAAGAGGTCAGATTTCCGATGAATATTTTATCACTCTTTTGTTTTATGGCAAGGTCAGATCAGAGCACATCAATAAGTTGGCAGAATCAAGTTACTATTGCCAGCCATCAAATTGCTGATTAAGACGTTAAAGCGACCCTTAACTTCTTTGCACGCAGTACAGCTCGAGTCAACCTTAATGGCAGCTGTCTGGGAATATTGTGCAGAAATCATCAATTAGGTCTCAACTGGTTGGAGAGAATCACGAAGGGTTTGGCCAAATGCTCATAGATACCTGTGCTCGGAATGTGTGAACCAACAATGAGTTCGATTTATACTACAGGTCTGCACTACAACTAAACTAACACACACCCTTATAAGATCTAAAAGGCTAACAGACCACTAAGTCTGGGCCAATTGTAAACGCACCTGCAAACTGGTTTACAAACGTAATCAATGTTTCTATAACAAGTTTACGCAACTATGCACGTGACATGGAAGAAACGTAACACAATGGTGCTACGAGTGACGTCAGGCTATACCACAGGCTTGAATGTAGACCGTTTCCAATATTATACTGTTGATTTTCTTACTAGAGTTAGTATTTTGACATAAGCGAGTGCTAGCAAGCATGTGGTGGCTGCATATTGTATAATGTAATACATATTGCATGCAAATGTATCTTCTTATATATAAAAATGAATTGCTGTTCGTTAGTCTGACTAAAACTCGAGAATAGCTGGACCGATTTGGCTTTTTTTGGTTTTAAAATGTTTGTAGAGATCCAGGGAAGGTTTAAACAATACAAAGTTCGCGGGATCAGCTAGTGTTAAATATAAATAAAAATGAAACCCGCTTTCCGTTGTCACGACATAACATGAAAACGGCTTGACCGATTTGGCTGAAAATTAGAGGGGAGGTAACTTAGACCCGGGAGAAGGTTTTTGTCACCATCCGGTTACGGAACGCGGGTGAAACCGCGGGTGAAAGTTAGTATTATAATAAATTGTTGAAAGGTTCTTCTAACCTACAGACGGACATGTGTTGCTGGGGAGTTTGTTGCGCCACTTCTTCCCAGCAAAGGACATAGGAAGTGGTGAAGGGTTGGCGTTTTGGGAGCTGTCTTTTGTAAATTTCTGACGTTCGAAAAGTGCTGTTTCGTAGTCTAATTTACTTTGAACATTAAACGTGAAAATTCATAGTAAACAGTTGTGTAACTAAAACTAAGGTTAAAGTTTTTGGTGAACTTGGGCCTTGTATTGTATTGGTGTTTCACAGCTGATTAGCTAACGCACCGGGTTATGTATGGGCGTAAATGATATGCCAAGATTTAGCTAATGAATCTCTGTATGTATTAGTGAAAATCCCTTCAGTATTTTTGAGTTCATCGCGAAAAGACAGGCTGTGTTTCAAAATACGGAGTGAAAACTTAGGTACATAATACCTTGTGTGACAAAGAGTCATCAGTATTGAAACTCCTAATGCTGATTAAGGCTTTTATAATTACAAGGTCTCAAGACACATTCCATGCAAAATTCGTTAGATATCAGCTGATTATTGAGGACAATGCCACCAGTACTAGGAAACTAATAGGAAAATAAGCGTGTTGAAGTTTTGCGATAATAGTGGCCTATGGTAACGTGACTACTACTAAGTTGAGCCATTCTATTATATGTATGTACCTACTTATTATGTTTTAGAAGAATATCACACTACTGTGAGGGGTTGAATGTGTAGATTGGCAAAAACTAAATGGAATTCGATGACACTTAATGCATTTTGATGGTAGTAATATGGCTGTTACATGCAGAATAATACAGTGGTGCGAGAAGTTCCCTATGGATGCGGGTAAGATCGCGTGGAACAGCCAGTTACAAATTTTAGTTTAGACTCTTCAGTTTTATAGGCATTATCAATTGCTCTTTAGAAATTGCAGTAACTAAAGATTGAAGGTAAAATAATGATCATTCGCATGATGATGTCGCAATTAGGAAAATGTGGAGTAGGTCAACTGATTGTCATCTAGTTTGCGCAAGTTGCAATAATGAACGTTACTGTATAGGTAGAAATATAAGTACTTTCAATTACTATATCGGATGGTTTTATTGGTTTAGTTACACACGTGAATTCCGAAGAAATTATTGAGTACGTAAATCATGCTACCTTTGTCCACAGCTGGTTGTGAAGCTAAATTGTAAGGTTGATGCATTTTTAAGTACTTAGATGCGTTTTCTAGACGTGTTTGGTAGACGGCAATAGTTTCAAGGCGAAGTTTTATTCTAGAATTTTCGAAAATGATATAGCTGCCTTCTATGTGCCAGTGACAATCTAATCGTATGCGTAAGGATACGACTTGTGACTAACCCCTAAGTTTAGTGGAAGTCAGGTTGGTATTTTTGACCACAAAACGATTGATGACTAAATAAGATCGAAAATAGAATATCATAGATAATCATTGTTACTGAGGAAAACTGAATATATTTTAAAGTAAAGGCACCTTCGATTGTCTCACGGTAAAAAAAGGCGGATGTCAACCGACACATGGGTTACGGAGGACGTGGTTAAAATCCTTGAGAACGCGGAAACCATGGCTTGGGCACAAACAACTACATTACTTACCTCATACAGTTCTGGCGAAGTGCTGATACGATTTATTGTAATGGTTTAGAAGTGGAATTTACCTGTAACAAAAAAAGGATTTATTAGATAATTTATTAAATATCAGTTGATGATCAATGACAAGTACATAGGTATGTAGGAATTGGCTACATGTAGGCTAGAAACAAAGAAATACGATACTCTTATGTAGGTACAGTTGCACATTTACGTCAGGACGAAAAACGCTATTACCATAGTCGCACGTACTTCAACAAAACAAATAATGACTAGCCGTCTAAAATGACAAACTTGAAGGTGGCATGACACAGACTTCTTTTAATTTAATCTCATTACTGAAGCCTCCATTTTATCCAGACAAAAACAGAGCAAACATAAGGCAGACCGCACACGGGCGGCCCGCATTTCGTCACTGGAACAAAAACGGTGATCACAAAGATTAACAAGTCAGTGAAGGGCCTAAACACACAGTCCTTTCGCATGCCTACCGCCTTTACTTGGGCCAGAAAAACGGTGGTTGTAAGTAGTTCCATACACTTAAGCGGATAGTTGTACTGACTAGTGAGGCACACGTGCATTTCATTCGCCGTTGCTTGGGTATTAAAAATTGGGATCACATTTATAAAAATGCCATACCAAAGTTGCCTTTCTATGAATTACCTGTAGGCCCAACTCTACATACAACCTGACAAAGTCTAGAATTTGAACACATATGTATATTCAACATTTTACATACAGACTCCGAAATGAGGTTTCCCATTTCAAATGCTCTTTTAGAAAGACTATATACGTATATGCCGACAGGCTTTTTTAACAGCCATCTGTACTAAGAGCCTACCATTTTAAAGTCCGTTTAAAAGCCATAAAGGCAAAATAAAACTTCAATTATCAAGTATCCTACACTTTTTAATCTGTCAATTGGATCAAGAGCCTCTTCTTTTGAAGTTTACAAGTGAAAACCTGAATAATCCGGTTTCTATACGAGTATTGCCAGTCATTCGATTTACACTCGACTTTCCGCTGTTTTCAAAGCCTCCTAATCCTGTCCTGATACTCTTAGCACACGATGTTTATGTTTTAGTACCTACAAGAAATTCGGCCAACGGCTCCAACCGTGGCTTACAAAGATACAACACGTCGGAAAAGGATTATCACACGGGGACCTTTGGCTTATTTTTATAGAGATTTATAAGGATTGTGGAGTATGTTGCTAGGTTAAGGAAAACTGTTTCTATTTTAAGTGGTAAGGCGACTTTTATTAAGACAGATAATTGCGGTTTAATTGGCTTGCGAAAGTAAGGAGGAAAAGGGAGACCGTCTTTTTGATTCTTGGCTTAGAGATCAAGTAAATATTAAACCGTAAAGTTTAGGGACAGTTATGATACATACATGAAAATATATGCAATAATGTTGACTAGGAAGCAGACCCCACCATAATCGGAAAAAGGCTAATCAGAAGATGATGTTCAATAAGTTAATAAGTTCTGATTCCTAAACAACTTTCGTTCAAATTCTCTACCTCCTTGTACCATAGTATAATCTGGACCCAATAGAGCATTGAAAACCGCTCACAAAATTAATGTAAATGGGCTAACACCCAATTCGCTTATATAGACATACACGGGTGTTCTAATAAAACAATAGCTCACGAATTAATTACGATCGAGAGGCTCAAGTTACAACACGAAATTGGAAAGCAGAAGGTTTAAGAAATATCCCTACATTTGTTTGTTGAATGAGAATTATAAAAGGTTCGTGATGGCTGATTCCAGATCAAAAATTTTGCTGAGACGACTAGAATTTGTCGCTGGTTTTTTGGTGTCGTAGTAAACTACCAGCTGTTTCGAGGGACCTACTTTCCGTACCAGGATATAGCCCATTAAGTCTGAAACAACGTGGCTTTCCATTGGTTAAAACAACTTCATAATTAGTTCAGTATGTCCAGAGATACCTAAAATATAGAATCTTTAACCTTTCACGAGTAGAGATGAGTGTGACTTCTGAACATTGTCTATAACATCGAAAGTGCTTTAGTAACTCATACGCCATTATACATGAACCTTTAGGAATATTAATTATTAGCGAAATGATTAATTACTTAACAAGAATTCCTGCAAATTCGTATTAACTGAGGAAATTGAGATACTTACATAAGTAATTATTAAGGAACGGAAAAGTCCTTTGGAAGCGTCGTCGGTCGTTAATAAATAATTATTCGGGTTTTGTTGAGGTATGGGAATTATCTTAGGGAAATGTGTGAGCTAAAATATTAGACAGGAAATGTTTAATAATTAGGGACTTCAAAATGTGCTAATATCTTTCCATTTTCGATTAATGAGCAAGATGTATTGTGACATCACTTTCGTTCTTTTTACTTGAAAGTACCTAAGTCTATAAAAACGTAGTGTTTCCACATACGATATTTCATAGAAAATGTCACGGGATTCACAGAGCGACGATTTCGAAGAAACCAAACTAACATGTTACAATCTATAAGATCTTTAACATACCGCACATCCCCCATAATCTCTAACTCACCAAACAGAAACTTAACCCGCATTAATTCTAAATATAGCTTTATTAATTAATGAACACGTTGAAATCATCGATACCGTACGACCGAACGCTCCCATCCCTAATTTTACCATAACAAAGAAGAGAGCTGGTTGTCATCCGCCATTGTTTGAACCAGACGTTATTTAAATATGCCGTCGCAGGCTCCGTCTGGCTCCGGGCTTATTTTTTTACTTTTTATTTCGAAATCTGACACGGCGTGTTTCTGACGCAGCATTATTAGGGTGAAAACTTTTATTGCTTACTTCGATGTGTTTAATTCTTTTCAATTTAGTTTTGGAAGAGAAAATATTTTTGCCGATTATTTCAGTTTTACAATAATCGAAAAACTCGCTGAATTCGTCTTTGTTTTAGAGTAGATTGAAAGCCGCTTAAAAGGGAGTAAAATAAAAATATAAGATAGTTTCGAACATCACAAAAATATTCAGCGGATATAGCTAAGCTGCAGTCAAGTTTGCGAGAAAAAAAAATCGAAGAGCAAGAACAAACACTCCTAAAATCTCTTTATGTCAAGACTCGTTTAAACCCTAAAGCGCATTGTGCAAACCGAGAATTGAATCAACGAAAGATTCATTAAGCCGTTATCGACGCTACATTTCACATCACTAATTGCAATAAAAGCAAATAGTAATCCTCAACTGGCTGGCGACTCATTCAATCGTACCAACTTATAAACTTCACTCCATTTCACTCTTAACATCGTTTGAATAGAGTTCAATTTCCATTCTCCGGAAAGCGATCATAACATTGCCCGCCCCTACCATTGTTTCGCCGAGATTGTATATTTTGACAGAAGTTGACACGTGCAGTTTATTTTTTGTAAGAAGAAATATTAATAACCCTGCTTGTATAAAGTTTTAATTATGAATTCACTGAAAGCGCAATGTTTTCAACCTAACCGAAGACAAAGGGTTAAAACAAGGCAGCCTTTAAAACGCCTGTTTATAGTGAGTCGCTAAATAATTCATGTTGTTTAGAATCACGTTTAATAATACAGCCTTAATTTTCAGTTAACATACATTATACGAATTTAGTGGAGTTTACTCCTGAAATACTGAAGCCCGTGATAATTTAAAGCTACGAGCCACGATAACGGGTTTATATTACCGTCTAAAACCTGGCTGCTTTTATAAAACGTACGTATTTTGTGCAGCCAAAATGTGGTAAAATATTTGCCGCTCATTTTCTGCCGCGACTGGTGGAATAGAATCGTTTTAATTAACCTATTTCAAAGTTGCATATTTAATATTATTTTGAATGAAAGGAAAATTATATTGAGAGTATCAAATGTTTTTATTGAGCTCTAGAAGTCAGTGGAACTTAGTAAAAAGTGGAATTCTATAGGGATGCGGCAAAGCCTGTTGACTGATCATTCAACATATAAGTTATAATATGAAAGTTGCCCATGTTTTATGCCAGCCAAATCTTGAAAACACTACTTTTCTGTTATAACGTCTTAAAATTCAATTAAAATCGTCGAATCCCTCTTCAAACCTTCCCTAAGCTCTTAAAGTCCTTTCGATAAAACTGGGTGCATTTTTTTCGCGTCCAATGCAGGTAACAGGAGTTCGAGACATCGTATTAAGCCGCTAATGTATTTCCAAGATCGATGTACGACGGCCGGTGTCGGCAACCAATCATAATCCATATTTAGACGCCTCTCGTTTCAGTAGTCTCTTATTAAGTGTACACTACAAACTTTTAGTCGGCCGATAGTGGGTTTGGGCTCATAAATCAGTATGAAGATGAATACACACGTAACAACGATCAGGTATTTTTTCAGCATCAGACCGACTAAAACTTTGATTGGAATCACGATTAAAATGATATTTTTTCCATTCACCGGGGCAACAGTCGGCCGACTGTTTAGTCTTTAGTGTGCGCGTAAGCTTAAAGTTCAATGTTCAATGCATTCTAGAATGTTCTAGCAAACGTGACTAGAATTGATATGAGTTTGCCATTTTGGGAAAGACCATTTGAAAGTTTGATGGAATTATTGGACAAAATGAAAACCTTAAAATGCTTTGCAAGTAAAAAATACCTTTTCTGCATGAGATTACAAAAATACCATATTCATTTTTCATAATATATTCAGCTGTAGTAAAATATCAGGCTCTCAAGTAATTGAATCTTTCTATTCTGTAAGGTAAAAGACGCGAGTGCATATGAAATGATATTAGTATGAAGCCTTCTGTGAGAAAAATAATAAATAGGAGCCTTTGTTATGTTACTTTGTTCTACGTTTTTAAAATTAAAATTATAATACTTTTACAGAAATATTTTCTTGAGCCGTACCAATGTAATTTTTATTTCTTGGCAGACGTATAAAAAATGTTGAAAGGTACTTTTTAGTACTAATAACTTTGTTGTTCAAACATTCACGATGCCCTTAACCCCGGGCGATGTTCAGCAGCGGAAACTGCATCTATTTTAGTTAGTTAAAATAAATTGTACGGCCCAAGTTTACTCGCCCACACATTTTATTACCTTTTCCGTTTGTTTGAGACGTTTTAACTCCCTTTGATCGGAAATATTGTAATTTTTATAGGATTAGGTACGGGATTGAGAAAATGTTTGTTTATTAATGTTAGTTCTCATATTCCTGTATGTCGAAATGTTAGTATTTTTTAGAAAAACGGTTACACTCTAATTTTAGTGTAACAATAATGACTTGAAGCAAAATTTTACCGTGAATGATGGGTCAACCATTTTTACGTTTTGTTCGTATGACCATCGTGAAGTCAGTATGAGCTAACTTTGGAGCAGCAAAGTTGTATGACGAAACTGCAGTCGAGTTTAGATAGTTAGAACTATTATATTGCAGCAAGAAGATGCCTAAAAAATAAATTACCAAAGTTTTTAAATCACATGCTGAAAGCCTTTTTCAAGGAACCCACCACAGGGAACTTTTATGTGCCAAGTTTAAAATTACTGCAAAACTATAACACACTACGGTAACTTTAAAATACTTTTCAAGAGAGCCGTTAAGTGCATGCTGTTTGATTTAAAGCCCCGACAGACTGTACCGTGATACCCGGACACCTGCTAAGCGAATAAATTGCCCGGAACAACCGCCTTGTCCGGGAAACCCGGATATTATATTACGTTTAAAATAATATCGTGAAATACGAGGTAATTTTCAATTTAACTTCATTATGCAAAACTGTTTTTGTTATGATGATGTTTTGGTGCAGTTTGCTGCTATCGCGTGTTTTAGTTGATACGTTTTGGCTTATTGTTCACACTAGTTTATACTGGTTAATTAATTTTTGGATGACAGCAAAGATATTCTAGTAGTATTGGGTCGAGGAGGTCAGATGGGCTGTTACTCCTTGTAAAACACTGGTACCCACCTGCATTCGGTTAGACTAGAAACAGCCCCCAACACATTTGGGAAAAGGCTAGACAGATGATGAAAGTCAAAAGCCAGCATTTTGATATTTCCACTTTTTATGTTAACAGGACTATGCATGATATGAAAAAGAGCATTAAAAGGATAATAACCGGATAGGGAAGTATCGTCTATGCATGCACTAATGACATTATTTATGCTGTTACACTGCAACGGTGGAATGCCAATTTCACGGTAGCAAACTAGAATACATTAATGAGTTCAGAAAGTATACGAAATATAATGAGTTTTATGGGGATTAAAAGACATCTATACTAATATTATAAAGCTGCCTCGTTGGTCTAGCTGTCGCAAGTGCGGCTGCTGAGCACGAGGTCTCGGGTTCGATTCCCGAGTCGGGCCGAAATCGCTTTGTGGGTTTTAGAAGACTTTCACAAAGCAGCCCGGAGCCTGGAAGCTGGTGAGTGATACACCCGTGCATCGGAGAGCACGTAAATGTCGGTCCTGCACCTGATCTCTCTCCGGTCGTGTCGGATTGCCGTCCCATCGGGCTATGAGAGTTAAGGAATAGTGAGTGCACCTGTGTCTGCGCAAATGCTCGTGCACTATAATATGTCCTGCGTAGTTGGCTTATCTCCTTACACGAGAACAGCCGCCGTAGCCGATAATCGGCTAGGAGGACATCATCATCATCATCATAAAGCTGAAGAGTTTGTATGTTTGTATCTCAGGAACTACTGGTCCGATTTAAACAATTCTTTCGATGTTAGATAGCTCATTTATCGAGGGTTCGTGCAGAGGTTCCCACGGGATGCGGGTAAAACCCCTGGCAGAAGCTAGTTGTTAATAAAAGATTTAGCAAATAACTTGCTACTTATTCTATACCTACAACTTAACTACATGGAAAATAAAACAGTAAACAAAACAATCACGGAAAATCACCGCATGATTAATACACGAACGGTTACCAACCTAATCGGTTTATAAGGGGTAGGTATAAAAGATTTTTTTCGGTCAATCACCCGAATACCTGCGGCTGGTTTTTAGTTTGTTTTGTTTTAAGCCTTTAGCAAAGGTTTCGCGTATCGATACAGCATAATTTATCCGTTCTGACGCCGTAAGAGGTCAAGACACCCACATTCAACATTACCTTAATAATGTACAGTCGTGCACTCAAGTGAGGATTAAGTCGCATTCTAAGTGATACTTAAGTGGGTTTCGCAGAATATTGAATATTATTTTCTCAAATGCCCAAATAAGTGAATAAATAAAAGTTTTTTTAAACAGCTGCTCGTAGTTACTATGTAGGTCACATTGACCTTGACATTAAATGACACAAATAAACATATTATATTAAAAGACTTATTTCTTTTCAAAGACACAGTCCAGACAGACATTAAATGATCAAATAAAGCTTAAACGTATCACATTTAGAAAGGCTAGGACTAGTCTGAGTCCTGAATTGAAGAATTAGTCTTCTTTCAATTTAGAAAAACCGTTTAAATACCTACTCAAAGAGCTTATACTTACTGACAAAATTTTAGAAAGGTTCAATAGTCCTTATTTGACGTCAAACGTTCTTAATCTCCAATAAATTCGAATTGAGGAAAATTTTGAATTCGGAAATTTTCTCTGAACGGAGGTCAGTGACATAATAACTCAAATTAGTATGAAATGACAGTACTCGAGCACGAATGGCGCTAAAATGTGACCTTGGATTAAGGTCAATGTTTTTTTAAAGTTAATAACTGTCTATAAATGTGAAAGTAACTATGTAACTTTTTCATGGTTAAATTATTGAATATGTTCTATTTAAAACTAACGCTAGATTATTTTGTTATAGCTAGTTCTGTCGAAGATTTGACCTTGGAAAGGACGTTTGATTTTGAATGCAGGTTGTCCTCTCAAGATTCGAGGAAATGTATGAGATAATACTTAGTATATTATAATTGCAGTAATAGCAAAAACGCTATAAATTTCATCATTCAGTTTTCACCGCGATAAACAATAGTTAGTACCTACTTCGCAACAACATGACTTAGCGCGAATTCCACAGATTTTATTGCCCCATTCTCTGTTCAAAGTTTGAAGGAATAAAGCCAAACCCTTTTGAAATTAAACACCGACAAAACATCGAACCTTAACAATAAGCAGGCAACCTGTTGAGCGGTATAATAAATTCGTAAGACTTGTGTTCCCGACTGTACGTTCGGCCGACAATGACTCACCCTTACCGTTCTTACCACAGGGATGCTACGCAGGTAGGCAAACCTCATAAAAAAAGAACAGGTAGTGATAGAGATGCAAGATACCTCCTTTCAGTCGCACTTGGGTAAATTAGAATGTTACAACACCAGCCGTAGTCTATGAATATCTAATAGACGTAGTTTTCTTTTGTTTCAGTTTTACAAACACGTTTAGTAAGCTCGTCTGTAAATGTAAAGCTTCTATCTATTTACATATTGAAGAATTGAGATCTTATAGTAACGTTTTAAATATAGAAAATATACTCGAAAAAATGTGCAAGTCATCAACAAAATGTAGAAAAAAGGCTTTATTCCTAGTAGTAGCAATGAAATAATTAGATATATCCTTGAAATTATTCTCAGTGTCTATTGACGCACTAGACGTACTGACTCAATAACAGACAATCACTAAATGCCTTAATTAAAAGAAAACCTCACAAAAAATAGGAGAAATAAAACGTAATTATTCAAAGTCCAAGTTTGACGGTTGACGCAAGAAAAACGCGAGTCAATAATAATTTTAGCAAAACTACCATTGCGTAACGAGTATGATGGGTTTCCATAAACAATATTCGTGTTAAACTAAGGAGTGAATGACCTACGTAGCCCCTAACCGTGCCTCTTTGTTATACTATAAGATTGGAGTTTATTGACCGTTCAGAATCTACCTGTTTACTCCAAGTGTGAATTATTGACACATGATGACCAACCGTGAAATTGTGCATGGTACTTGGAGTGTCATTTAGTGTCAGTTTTTAGGATGTTTGTGTTGGCAGCGATGTTGTAGTTAGTGTTGATAATCGGTCAAATGATGAATTGACTGGCTTACCTACCTATTTTACTATATTCATTATTATTTTTTAAAATTTAAATAAGCAAGTTATTTTGTTCAATTACAATACCTTTAAATTTTTTACATTAAATTATGTTTTTTTTTTTTTCAATTTGTTACTTACCTACATAGTTACACAAAGAAAGTTTAATTTGTAAGCTTTTCTCTGAAAGTCATTCATATACCTACACGTTTTATCTCGAAATAACACAAGTTATTCATATTTTTGATCTTATTTCTCAGAAAACCGCGCAATACCTACTATGTTTGTGAGAAAGTAACGCAATTCCTCGATTTTAGATCAGCACCGGAGACTCGCGAGCGAGCAATCACGGCTTTCATTCAATTTATCTACAGAAATTGTATTTTTTTTCCTCCCAAAAACCTACACACGCCTTTATCACATTAGATAGAATTTTGCCTTTTTGTGTATTAGCATAAATTGTTCGATAATTGAATAACGGCCGAGTACTGAAACGCCACTCAATTCTAAGAACAGCTGAAACATCGTTCTATCTCTGTCACACTTACCAAAATTTCTGCGATAAAAAACATTAGCCCAAGTTCATTTTAAACAACGTTTAAGTATTTCGAGGTGTAAGTAGGTGTTTGTACTATGACAAGAACATTAAACAAATGTTGACAAAAAAGTGAGTCACTTTTTTCTTATTTCGCAATCATGACAATCATGATGTCGCCCTGTCTTACCTACGCACAATGTCCTTGAAAAGATTAGTAATTACCTTACATGTATTTCGTAAGAAGGTGTAATTTTAGAAGTACCGCGCATACTTTTCTACCATTTACCTAGGTACTTGCAAATCCCGTAGGTATTATTGTTGACACGCACCAAGGCATCCTTTTGAAATCAATCCAGGTCAAAAAATAACTTCTAGAGAATACTGTACAAGATCCTTCGTGGAAACGAATAAACTTAATAAATAACCTTTTAGAAAAATGTTTCATAATACTAAACCTACAAGGACAGTGGACCCTAATCTCCAACGACGGTTTTCTCAGAACTCGCGTTTGTTTATATTTCGTTAGTCAATTTTCCGCTTCAGAACATTTTTTTTATGAATCACATCCGATTTGTGTTCTATTTGTTCTAATTGTGTAACAACTCAACATTTTTACGATAAGCCGGTAATCTGATACGGATAACACTTTAATAAATAGATAGATAGATACTCGACATTATTCGCGATTATGCACATGCATATAATACATATAAGTATCTATGTAACTGTTTATCGTGTAAGTAAACAGTGCACTCCAGTCGGCTTCAAAATGTATGACCGACTTTGCAGTTCTGAATGTACCCAAGCTTTGTTTAGCTGCGTTTGAAATAACCATAAATGTTCCGAATGAGAATTTTCGTGTCTATGTAACTATAAATCGAGGTATAAATCTTTAGTAATCACTACATAGTATAAAACAAAGTTGCTTTTTCTGTCCCTATAGCCCTATGTCCAATTTGTACGCTTAAATCTTCAAAACTACGCAACCGATTTTCATGCGGTTTTTTTAATAGATAGAGTGATTGAAGAGGAAGGTTTATATGTATACTGATGTCTGGAAATACTGATATCCCTAACGAAGCCGGTTCAGGTCGTATCATAGAGGTATATGTGAAAGTTTCTCCTCCTAAAAGAGATTGGACTATCTCTGTCCGGCTGTTGCACCAAAACTGCTGTACCGATTTATATGAAAGTTGATACACTGGCAATATGACATTCTTTTTATCCTTGTGCGGGAAGGAGTTCCCACGGCGGGTGGAACCGAAGAGATAAGCCGGTTACTCATACAATTCCAAAAACAGAGTTTAGTTTAAGTCTATATTGGTTTTATTATCATTTATTCAGATAAGAACACGGAATCGGAAATAATATAAATCGATTGAAATATTTTTATGAAAAAAATGATTCAGAAAAACCACCCGCATTCCTAAGGAATTACTTCCCGGATAAAATTATATAGCCTTTCTCTACACATGGGCTATATGGGCTGTAATCGGTCCAGTAGATCCTGAGATTAGCGCGTTCGAAAAACAAACAAACTCTTCACCTTAATAATATCAGTACAGATAAAAGATAATTATTATCAATACAAACATACCAACTTACAAGGAAAACATTAGAAATATTTCTTTTTTGCGGAAAACCCGCAAAAGGTCACAATTGTAACATTGTATGCAACACGCGATTGGGGTCACGTACCTACTTAGCGATCCGTGGTGATTCGTAATGGTTCTTCATAATTAATTATTTATTTACATAGCAACCAGTGCGTCACCACGTGTCAATTTATCAGATATAAGTTGTTTAAGATTTATTTTTGACAGTAGCTTCATATAAATTATATGTAAAATTTCAATCTCTTATCGAAAAACAAAAGATGGATCGGTTATTGAAATCCGTAGTTAACTGAAAAAATCGTAGGTAATTAATTAGTTTGGAAATTGATAAGAACTTTTAATTTATGTTGTAATGCAATGCAATATTATTTATTACTGTTTTCATGAATATTTTTCGTATTAGCGTGGGCCGACTGTTGGATTATATAAAGCAAAAACTAATACCCCTAACTTTCGATAACATTGTTCTTTGTTCTATCTGAACAATCTACTGTTTATTTAACTCTACACACCAGCGTTGCCAGACCGTACCAAAAAGTACGGTTTTCCGTACTATTCATCACACAACCGTACCACAACCGTACCTCAGTGTAGACCGTACCTTTTTCGTACCTTTTCTATATTAGTGATTTATTTTTTACTGCAAACTACAAAGGGTAAAAAAAAAATCGCCTTCTCCTGTTTTGTCATCATTATGAATTTGCGTTTAAAAAACTTTTTTCTTCCATCCAAATAAGACTTGGCTGTTTGGATTACATTCCTTGCCTTCCTTCCTCAGGAGCGATGAATTAAAAAAAAAAACAGAGCAAACAGAATATAGTCTGCGGGACTATCGCCGTTCGCCGATGTCTATAGTCAGTCTGGAACCGAGATCGAACTAAAGATAACTCATTCTCACAAGTATGTACGACGTGTGACGAAACAATACGAATCTATAGACGGAAGAAAAGTTAAGTCAAGGTAAGTTGATGTTGATGATGGTTTGCATTTTTCATGTTTTTTGTTTGCACTGCAAGAAGGCAAAGTTGTATGACTAGATGACAATGCTATTATCCTACTTCTTTTCTTATCACCACTGCCAAGGTGTGGTTCATTGCCTTTATCCATTATTATTAAATAGATACTGACAAACTTAAAATTTTATGAACTATCTGTTCCGATCTGATGGTCAAAGGTAGAACTTTATTTAATCGCCTCGAATGTTTGACATCTAAATAAATTATTTAAAAATAATAATCACCACTAGCGTCAAAACGAAACAGATAAGTTTGATGTTGAAAAATGTACGTCCTGTTTTTTTAATGTTTTATTGAGGTTGCCATCTTGTGAAATAACAACCAAATTTGGATAATTTCGAGCATTTACGTATATCACATAAATTCATTCAAGTAATTGGCTATTTGACAGTTGTAACGATGAAATATGTTCAATATGATAGCTTGTAACCAAATAATATAATTACACAATAGGTATTTCGCTTCAAAAGAAATTTTAAATATTTTATTTTTGCAAAATAGATTTGCCTTTTTATCTGTGGATTATAAGATTCGAAACGTGGTCGGCCATCTTGTGACGTCACATCTCACAGAAAATGTCAAGCAAAACGTCATCTGTTAGTTTGAAACAACGTTCACTGATTGGCGAGAAATTGACGTTTTGAAATGCGACGTCATCAAATGTCACGTGACCAGCTGTTTTCGCGTAAATTTTAAATTAATAAATACTTTTTTTACTATTAAATAACGCTTTTTTTCGTAAAAGCATAATTGTAAGAGGTTTATTATAAACGTACGTAAGTTTTTAAATATTTTTTCGAAGGCTGTCAAGTAGCCAATTGTATGTATGCATGTGATTCTAATATTTGAACTTATTATATTAAATAATAAATTATACTTCGTTTTAATATTTTTGTTTCATAACTTTTTTCTACCTATACTTACCTACATTTTAATAAGAAAATTGTTAATATTGTATTATGGTGTACGTATATACTCCGTGAACGGTCGAAGTAAAAGTTTGCGGAATGCACAGAACACAATGTATCAGATAGAAATGAAGACAATTGAAAATCTTAGTTATTTAAATTGTTAGTTGGCCTAGAAACTTTCATGAACAGATGGCGCCACCCGTCACATGCTTATATATTATATTGTTTCTATTTAGTGAATTACGCAAACTTACCTTCCCTTTCAAACTAAACTATCCGTACCTTACCGTACCTTTGCATGGTGCTGTGTGTGATGGATGGCATGTTTTTTGTCCAAACGCAGGTGTTGGGAAATGGACAGATTTATAACGAAGCGAAAACGTGACCCTCCTGATAATAATAGCTCTCAAAATAGTAACCAGCCTACTAAACCTGGTCATTCAACTAAGAAGAAATGTTTAAGTCCTAGTATCCCTGGCCCTTCATGTACTGATGCACTAATAATAATAAAACCTACCCAGCCACAAGAATCAAATCCTTCCAACGACTTCAGTTTGCTAGACGAATCAAATCTATCTAACAAAAAAAAACCACAAGCCTTACTTGATACTTGTAACGAAAATGAAGAAATCCAGATAGCAACAAGTAATGAAGAGCATAAAAAAAATATTCCAACCAAATCTAAAAAAGCATCGGATAAGACTGAAAAACATTTATATGTTTTAGCGAGAAATGGTTAGAAATTAAAGAACTTTCAGAGTGGCTAGTTTCAGACACAGTTAAAGGCACAATCAGTGCAAAATGCAAATACTGTCAAACTACGTTACCCAACCACAAGCCGCACTTGATACGACACTCTGAAACTGATAAACACAAATCAATAATGAAAGCCATTAAATCCACATCAAATATTAAAGAATCATTAAAACCATCAGATGAAGATCTCTCAGTAAAAAGAGGTGAGCTTAAAATTGCTGCAATGCTGGCTACAAATAATTTACCATTCCTCTTATCAGACACTCTAGTTAGCTTAATAGCGGACATTTGCCCCGATTCGAAAATTGCTCAGAAGATGAAGATGGGTCGTACGAAAGCAACAGCAGTTGTAACACAAATTTTAGGGCCCAGTCTTCAAAGTACTTTGCATGATTATTTAAAACAACCCGGTAATTTCTTTTGCCTAATAATGGACGAAACAACTGATGTTGGCACAAAAAAACAATGTGCGATGACAGTGATATATTGTGACAAAGAATTTAAAATAAAACAGAATTCTTCGATTTGCTGGAAATGGCCTCAGGTACGGCTGATGACTTGTATAACGCATTAATACAGAGCGTTGAAACTAAAATATCCCACTAGAAAACTTAGTGGGATTTTCTTCAGACACGACGAACGTGATGGTCGGCGAATATAATTCTGTGTTCGCCAAATTGAAAGAAAGACTTCCTAACATAGTGTGTGTCCGCTGCTCTTGCCATATGATTCATTTGGCTGCCTCCAAAGCTTGTCTACAACTGCCAAAATCAGTAGAAGATATGTTACGGAACATTGGCTCCCATTTCAGCCGCAGCCACAACCGACAACAGAAGCTTGCAGAAATGCAACGCTTCTACCAAACACAAATTCATCAGATTCTTTTGCCGGCAACAACCCGGTGGCTTTCTTTAAAGGCATGTGTCGACCGAACGCTGGAACAGTATCCTGCACTGGAAGCCTATTTCAGACTTGAAATAGTGGAAGATCCGTCCAGAATAACTGAAAGTATCATTTTCAGTTTGCGTAACCAGTTTACAAAATTTTATCTCGAGTTCATGGCATATGTGCTAGACCTGCTAAATGACTTCAATATTACTTTTCAGTCTGAATCGCCATTACTTCATAAACTGAAACCTGCCGTAGAAGGGCTCATCCGCACAATTGCAAGTAACTTCATTGATTTACATCACGTCAAAAACACGCCTCCTCTAGAGATCGAACATAAAAACCCAAGGTTGTACTTGCCTTTGGAAAATTTGTACCTTGGTGTTTCTGTGGACTCAAGCCTCAAGGAGGTTCAAAATGATGTTAGAAAAGAGGACCTGGAAAGATTCAAACTAGATTGCCTGGCATTTTATGTTGAAGTAATAGAACAAATAAAACAAAGATTTATATTTACAGACCCAATATATGACATAATCCAAATAGTCGAACCAAAAATTATAAAATCGTTTGATCCACAAATGATAACTTCAATTTTAAACAGATTTCCTTTTTTAGCCCCCACATATCTGAATAAAAGTGCATTAATAAACGAATGGCGGGAGTACTGTTTATTAGATCTGGCAAGTGTGGACGACAGTATATCGATTCAAATGAATGCTGCTGATTTTTGGACAAAAGTATTTAAATTAAAGGACATAGCTGGTACAGAAAAATTCAAAAATTTGAAAATCCTGATAGGATTTCTATTAATTCTGCCTTTTTCTAATGCCTCAGTGGAAAGAGTATTTAGCAAACTAAAGCTGATAAAGACTGAACATCGGAATCGTCTCAATACCGAAACTATTGCTGCATTAATGGCTATTAGTTCATCTATACAGCAACAAGGTGGTATACACAATTTTGAACCCAGCTCTTCTATGTTAAATAAGAAGATAAAGTACTAAAATTAATTTGATTCAGTAGTGACGGATTTCGCTGATAAAGTAAACACCTAAATACAACATCAAATTACCTTTTTTGTAAATTTTGAAAACTAATGATTTCGAGATGAATAAATATTTATCTGTAGAGAAATATTACTAATTTTGTAGATTGAAATGAAAACTATTAACTTGCATTGAGCATGGGTGCAGGCTAAGTATTAAGTATTTTGGAATGAAGCAAAGCATATCTACAAACGGAATGACACATATCCAAACTATTGGAGCTTCAAGCATGTATTAGCAAGTTATTTATTTATAAACTCGTGGTAAGTCAAATTATTATTTTACAATTACAGTCTGTTGAGAAACTAATAGAAAATAATGAGACTCATACTTTCTTCGACTTTCTGTCACATTTGACACTAAAATATGGACACAAATTATTTAGATGGGATTTTCTTAGTTCCTAAAACATTATTTTCATAATTTTTTTGACAAACAACTTGTTTTCGCTGTAGGATATGAGTAGACTATAGCATTTTTCAACATTTTAGCAAAACCGTACTACTATGATAAATTATTATCAAAAAAATTTTTAATTCACTGCATCATTAACGAATATAATGACTTTACTCCTTTCCGTAACTCTATATTGATTTATAACCTCATTTCTCTAATTGATTTACGAATGAATTTGTTCGATATTGGCAATCGGTAATAATGTTCTACTTTACCATATCGTTCTGAACATTCGATTCCCTATCGCTTTTTTTCCAACCTATGGTCGCAGACAGCCAACTCGAAGAAAAATAAAACTGATCTAGTTCTTGCAGAAGTATCCCGACCTAACCGTACCTTGAAGTTAAAAACCGTACCTTTTTAGAAAGCCAACCATCCTTTTTTGGGAAATCATACTGGCAACACTGCTACACACACTGCGTCACGGGATCTTGTTAGACGGACGTATTGCTTCCAAGTACCATTTAAAGTATAGAATAAATATTTCAATATCAAATTAGTATATTATTTCTTTTAATCCCATACCTCCTATAGGTTATGGGCCCAGTGCGAAAAAGGACATTTAGTAGTGAGAACATTCAGTAGTGCGTAGTGACAGTAAAGTGCATAGTTGTAAATAAAAATAAAGTTGTGACAATGGAAAAAGTGAAAAGAAACATTAAGCCTTTTAATGGAGAAAAGTACAGTGTATGGAAATTTAGAATTCGTACACTGCTTTCAGAGTTAAACTTGCTCAGTGTTATTGACGAAGAAATTCCTGGAACGCGATCCGCTGAGTGGGAAAAGAATAATAAGGCAGCCAAAAGTATTATAGTCGAATATTTGGCGGACTCATATCTTAATTATATTAATGAAAATGGGACTGCTCAAGCAGTTTTAAACATTTTGACGCGATCTATGAAAGGAAAAGTGTAGCAACTCAATTAGCGCTGAGAAAACAATTATTGGGATTAAAATTAAAAGCCGATATACCCTTGATCAAACACTTCTCAACATTTGACGATCTGCTGACAGAATTATCAGCTGCTGGAGCTAAATTAGAGGAAACGGACAAAGTAGCTCATTTATTACTTACTCTCCCGAATACATATGATGGCGTTATCACTGCAATTGAGACACTATCTGAAGAAAATATCACTCTCGGTTTTGTAAAACTAGACTATTAGATCACGAAGTAAAATTAAAAACGAGAGTCGTGATACCAGTTTAAAGATACTCCATGTTGAAGAAAAATATAATAAAACAGATACAATCGCACAAAACAAAACTATTTGAAGAATACAACATTCAAGAAAACAAACAAACAAAAATTTGTGAAATGTCATTACTGTGGACGCAAAGGACACAAGAAACAGGATTGTTTCTATTTCAAAAGACAGACAAATATACAAAACAATGCCCCAGAAAGGACAAGACAAGTCCAAACTATTGCCCTGCAAGAGGGAACGACCTCGAATTCTTCTTTTTCAGGATTTGCGTTCATGACAAGCGCATACCATTATGAAAAAGACCACTGACAATTAAATTCCTATTAGATTCAGGAGCGTCTGATCACATCACAAATAGAGATGATCTCTTCACATCGTTTGAATGTTTAAATCCTCCTTTAAAAATTTCAGTAGCTAAAAACAATACATTTATTTCAGCAACTAAAAGGGGAAACATAAATCTTATCAGTCAAACAGGAGTGCAAGGAATACTTACAAATGTATTGTTCTGTGCCGAAGTACCATATAATTTAATATCGGTATCAAAGATGCAGCAAGCAGGATTCACCATAATATTTGATGACAAAGGCACACAAATTACAAAGGAAGGTAAAATCATCATGAAAGGTAAGACATTGAATAATCTTATAGTTCTAGAGTTTAAAATACCAGTAATAAAAGGGGAATCCGCTTCCCAAGCATGTTATGTTAATGAAAATAAATATGAATTATGGCATCAACGCCTAGGACATATAAGTAAAACTAAATTCCTGCAGTTAAAATGTCATAATATGATTGATGACTTAAATGAAATAAATACCGTAACTCCAAATGATAAGTTGTGTGAAGCATGCATAAATGGGAAGCAGACTCGCCTGCCTTTTAATAAAGTTAAAGACAAAAGTTACATTAAACGCCCTCTGTTTATTGTGCATTCAGATGTTTGTGGTCCTATAACACCTCCAACAATAGATAACAGAAATTATTTTGTTTTATTTGTTGATGAATACACACATTATTGTGTGGTGTATATGTTAACTTACAAATCAGAAGTGTTTACAGCTTTTAAAGACTATGTCGCTAAAAGTGAGGCTAAATTCAATTTCAAAGTAGTAAATCTTTATAGTGATAACGGTGGTGAATACTTATCCACCGAAATGAAAAACTACTGTAGAGAAAGAGGCATAAGCTATCATTTAACAGTTCCTAGGACCCCACAGTTAAATGGTGTTGCAGAACGTATGGTTCGCACAATAACAGAAAAAGCTCGTGCTATGTTAAATGGCACTAAAGCATCAAAACGTTTTTGGGGAAATGCAGTTTCAACTGCAGTTTATTTAATAAATATTACGCCTACGAAAGCTTTAAGTCAATCAAAGACACCATACGAGATGTGGCATGATAGGAAACCAAGCGTTAAAAATCTCAGAGTTTTCGGTTCAACTGTATATGTTCATAATAAAACCAGTAAAACAAATTTGACAATAGGTCGTGGAAAGGAATACTGGTAGGTTATGAACCCAATGGTTATAAAGTTTGGAATACAGAATTCGAAAAATATGAAACTGTAAGGGACGTTGTAATTGATGAGACTAATTTTATCGAATCTAGGCCTTCATTACGACCTGAACGGAATAATAATACATATTCCCAAGACGAAACTGATAATGACTCCGTAACAAAATCAGTGTCTTATAAGTCTCATAGTTCTGGCCCTAAATCAGATAGCTCTCAATCTGATGAATGCAGTACAAGTAAAATTCGAAAAATCGGTAGTCATGAAATACCGAATGAACCTGAAAATGAATCTGAGAGTAGTTTGAAACACAAAAATCAGGATAAACCTGATGAATTTTAAATTTACGAAGAAGTGAAAGACTGAAAACATGTTCGCGTAAATCATATAATGAAAATGACTATGATGTCTATAGTGCGTTATCCATCACAAGTAATATACCAAAATCATTAAATGAAATTAAATCTCTGAACGATAGGAATCAGTGGGAAAAAGCAGTCAGAGAAGAACTCAATTCTCTTAAGAAAAATAATACATGGACATTAGTACCAAAACCATTAAATAAAAATATTGTAGACTGTAAATGGATATTCACTATTAAAATGACGTTTCAGGTCAACCTTCAAGATATAAGGCACGTCTTGTCGCTAGAGGTTTCAGTCAAGAATATCTTAGTGATTATAATGAAACATTTGCACCAGTTGCTAGAATAGCAAGCTTTAGATTCTTAATTAGCTACGCAAATCAATATAATTTACTGATTCATCATATGGATGTAAAAACAGCATTTCTAAATGGTACACTAAAGGAAGAAATCTACATGAAAGTTCCTGAAGGTGTAAAATGTAAAGATAATTACGTATGCAAATTAAACAAAGCTCTTTATGGCTTAAAACAATCAGCTAGATGTTGGTACGAAACATTTGAACAATGTCTCAAAGAAATAGGTTTTCAGAACTCCCCAGTAGATAGGTGTATATATATGAAAGGTAAAGGAGACATTTCTAAAAATATTTACGTAATCTTGTACGTCGATGATTTAGTTATAGCATGTGCAGATTTGCAAACAATGAATAATTTCAAAGCATATTTAATGACTAAATTCGAAATGACCGACTTACACGATATCAAATTATTTTTGGGCATTAAAATAGAGAGACACCATGATAAAATTACTTTAGACCAAAGTGCTTACATTAAAACCGTTTTGAATAAATTTAATATGAGTGATTGCAATCCTATAAACACACCGATGGAGCTTAAATTAAACTATGAAGCTCTTAACGCTGATAAGAAGTGTGACGCACCATGCCGTCACCTGATCGGTTGTTTAATGTACATTATGCTTTGTACGCGTCCGGACTTAAGTACATGCGTAAATATTTTAAGTCGGTACACAAATAAGAGCAATAAAGAATTGTGGTTATGCTTAAAGCGAGTTTTAAGATATATCAAAGGCACAATTGATTTGAAGTTAACATATACAAGAAATAATTACAATAACATCCTAAGTGGATATGTCGACTCAGATTGGGGTGGCCACGATTGTAATGATAGGAAAAGCACTACTGGATATGTGTTTAAATTATTTGATCAAAATACAATTACATGGTGTACAAAGAGACAAACATCAGTAGCGGTCTCGTCTACTGAATCCGAATATATGGCTTTATATGAAGCTGTTAAAGAAGCATTATGGCTTAAGTCTCTGGCAGAAAGCATAAACTTAAAATTAATAAGCCCATTATTTTATATGAAGATAATAACGGATGTATTAGCATAGCTAATAATCCAACAAGTCATAAAAGGTCCAAACACATAGATATAAAATATCATTTCTCTAGAGAACAAGTTGAGAAAAATGTAATAAAATTAAATTATATTTCCACAGGTAACCAGTTGGCAGACTTGTTGACAAAACCTTTACCAGTCGTGTCTTTTATAAGACTGAGAAAAGGATTGGGTATAGAATAAGTTTTAATTTAAGTACAATTTCATTATGAAATGGTCTGATCAGGTTTTTCTGGGTTTTCCCTGATCCTGTGCAGCAAATGTTGGACCATTATTGTACAGTTGTCCCAGACCTTACTTGGAAGTATAATATGTTACGTCGTATTTATAAGTTGGTATTCACTTTGTAATGTTGAATTGTAGACTAGATACTGTATAGTAAACTAACGAATGACTAAAAGTTAGGGATTAATTTTTGAGGGGGCGTGTTGGATTATATAAAGCAAAAACTAATACCCCTAACTTTCGATAACATTGTTCTTTGTTCTATCTGAACAATCTACTGTTTATTTAACTCTACACACACTGCGTCACGGGATCTTGTTAGACGGACGTATTGCTTCCAAGTACCATTTAAAGTATAGAATAAATATTTCAATATCAAATTAGTATATTATTTCTTTTAATCCCATACCTCCTATACCGACGATATCAAAGTTTTCAGTGGGTCACGCAGGATAAGATTAGCATATTTATGTACGAGGAAATACCCTCTTTCCTCGAATTTAATTGATTAAAACTGTTTATCATACTTTACTTTGTTAAATAGATCAAATGATGCGGAAAAAGTTATAAAATACCTAACATATGTACATGTAGTACATATACTTTAAATTCAATTAAAGCGTAGTGACTAATTCTGATTACTTCAATACTTCAATATTATATAAATAAAGTAAAAAAATCTACACATGTAAAAAGGCGGTGCAAATAATATAGGTATTATAAGTAGGTACATAATAAGATTAGTCACACCACTATTTTTCTAGTAATTTATTCAAATGTTAGGAAAATTTTAACTAATATGGCAACCCGGCTATACAGTCTTAACATTACTTACATAAAAGGACTTCCCTATTATAATGTTCCGTTTCTATGCAGTGAGAAAAATAATTAGCAAGACTTGACACTAGGTTCTATATGTCATTTGATCTAATAATGTTTTACTAAAGGTTGATGCGATCGGTATTGTAATATTTAGGAACGTATAATAACATCATTTGAACATGTTGGCCGGTAGTTCGTGCTTATCAACGGACGTACACTCTGATACGTTGTTATATTGTTCGTAATTTAATATAATAGTTACAACTGCAAATGTATGTAAACAACCAACTTGTAGATCCTACTATAAACAATATTACTGATCCTTGAATTCCAATAAGGAGAGGAGACATTATTGAATACATTAAAATTGTTTATTAAAGTCGTATATTATCCTGACACAGTGCGTCCACACGAAGTTGTCGCGGACAAAATAAAAATTATATTTATTATGCGCATAAAAACGATGGTCTCGCGAGCGCGTCGTCTTGACGTCCACGTCCGACGCGCCTCCCGGTTAGATAACGTGAATTATTATTATTACCCGCTCACGTTTCCACGTAAAACATATGAACAAAGTAACAAAAAAAGATTCCGAGACTTTAACACAATCGAGACACCCCATCGGACTACGATACACGAAGAAAACATAAAAAAAATGTTTAATACCACCTCTTTATATCCGCGATAAAACATTGGCCTCTCTAAATTGAGACATTTTATTATTAGAAATACGATTTTGACAGTCGTAAAGCAACGTCGATCCAAAGTTATTATATCAGTTTACGAGTCGAAATATCACAATACGGCCTAGGAATAAAGCCAGAATTTCAAATTACAGCACAAGCGAAACTCGATTCTGAAATATTTAAAATTTTATGCCCAGAGGGAGTGTGATTTGTCCCACTGGGCGACGCCGCCCGTCTTCCGTTTTCCGCGTTGACTGCGAGCCAATGTCATTGCCATTCTCTTCGCAAGGTTATAGTTACGGTGCGTATTCTAAATCCGTCACTTGCGAAAACGTCTGATTGAAGAGATTGGCTTTGCAGTGTGCGCGAGATGGCAGCACATGCTGATTTGGCTGGTGCTACGTGGTTGTGAGTCACGTTTTTTCGTCTGTGACGCAGTTTTCCTGTCGCCCGCTGCGTACGACCATGACATTTGGATGTCTGACCGATTGCACGGCCTTCGCTCGCGGTCATCAACTCCGCGTGTGAGTCGGTACCTTACCTTACGCTGCGTTTTCACTAGTCAACGCAAGTTCCCTCTCGCTCGCACTTGTGTAAACAGAGGCCTACGGATAAAGAACGCTCGTTTGTTCCTCTACCTAAGCGTAAAATGTAGACTCGTAACATGTAAAATAGCTCTAAAATGGATGTTACTATGTACTTTTAAGTAAGGTAAAAAAACATTATTGTGAGTAATTCGGTTGGTTTGTCAGGCGGAATGGAATTTTGAGGCAGGAAATTGCCCGTGCTTGATGTAAATCTATTCGATCTACTATAATAGTAGACAAAAACAGTTTAGTTATTAAAACAATGGCTATAATTACTTGAGCAAAAACACCTTTACTGCGGAGTAATGTCCTTTAAAGTACCTTCCAGAATACGCATGTTAGTGGAGCGAAAAAAAAACTGCGAGAGAATTTCAGCTCTTACTTAAGTTGGTATTTTCTTTTCTCTTTTTATTACAACATTGTTCATTACTTATGGGTGAAGAAAAATCCTATTAAGTTCGCAATTTCTGTGTGAAATTGTATTCATCACGAAAAATAAAATTTTTACTAAAGAAACAGGTCCCTAAGTTTCAGTTTGTCAATAGCCGGTTTAGACAGCAGTTTTTGTTAAGGTGAAATTAAATTTATCATACCTACACCCATGTTACGAACATTATTATTAATGACTTCACTAAACTAAGACCACACACAAACAACATTAACTGTTGGTTCGAATAGACCATTAACAACGGATTTAACTACAAAGTGTGGAGCGGTTGCAAATCGTCTGCGACTTACAATATGGCTTATAGATACCAAGAAAGGCAGCAAAATGTTTGCGGAACTATTTACAAGGAAACGCAAAGCGTTCTATGTTATATCAACAAGGTTAGCAGCGAAGGTGGTTCAGATAGTTGAGAAATATTTCTCGACGACAAGCTCCATTTAGACTGTCTCAAAGATAAAGTCGATTAAACGTCTAAGCGTTCAGTTGTCGGAATAAAAGCGTGTGATTTATATGATGGCGACGTGACAATATGACTCGACTAAGATCCGTCACGCTAGGCCCAAAAACAATTGTTCCGTGGGGTCACAAGCCGAGTCAACGCTCTTTAAAAGATTGTATCTTTGTTCGGAAGATTCTAGAAAGAAATGCGTACGTGGCTGGAATTTGTATATAAAATCATCACCACGTCAGTTCAGGATTATATCTCGTTCAATTTAAATAGTACATACAGAGTGTTTACGCACTTGGCCGGCTAAAAAATTGGCATCGTTTTCTGGAAGAAATACACTTCATAAGCAACAGTATAATTCATTCAGTTTTCAAGCAAACTTATTTAAGGAAACAAATTAATTTTAGACATGATCTCGCCGATCATATTCTGAATGCCTTTGTTATCGCAACTCGTGTTCCTGGAAACATTATCAACTGTGCACTACTAAAGTACAGCAGCGGCTCGGCATTACAAACATTCTGAATTAAAATCTAAAGCAATTAGTTCATATACCCCAATACACTTTGTAGTAAACATGGCCGTTACAAGAGAGCAACGGAATCAACAAAGAGACGTATGACTAATTTTACGCGCTACATAAGTATGAGTCAACGGGCTAGTACTAAATCAGCACGAACGAGGCTCAGGCCTGAGAACTAACTTGCGTGGCGTTACGCTTCTTGAACAAAGAAAAAGGGGATGTTAAAACACGGCCAATGACTATACTATAAACTCTGAGAATTCGTATCTACCCAGCCTAATGAGACACGCCCTTCCTCCCGTGTGACATTTACGAGTACCTCGGAGATAGGTAACGAGGAAGAAGGTTGGAGGTCTTAGTAGTTTGGACGATGTTCACAAATCAAAAGGGGAAGGTGGGTTAGAAAAAGAGCTGCGTCGGTGACTGATGACTCCGATTCCCATGTCTGTTAAAAGCGATTAGTTCGTAATTGCCAGCCGGTTGAACGGGAGTGATCGCACTGTTTTTATCAGTTTTTTTCGGGAGCCGAGGTAATAAATTGTTGAGAACGGAGTGCTTTTCAAGTAACCAATTTTGTGGATTGCTACTTTCTAGAAGTAAGAATGTGTTCACATAATACTGTATTACGCAGTTTTAAAACGTCATTCCGATGCAGGATCAGCACATAATGTAACATGATTTTTGCCGTGTGGCATTTTTTTTTGCTTGTTAATGCATTCGCTTATCTATTCACCTACTTGCATAAGAGTAATTTGTTCTAATACAATCTAATGTGCATTTCGTTACATAACAATAAATTGAGGATATTTGAAAAGTTTAGAGAACAACAATCAAACTGACAGAATGGTATGCCGCAGTTTTATGTTTTTTTTTTTTAAGTGAATCATTCAATTTCACGTTTTATGCGCATTAATAAAACCTTCATAGAATTTATAACCATGGTCATTGAACCAAATGGGTGTGCAGTAAAATTTAAAAAAGGAACGGTCGTCATGACAACAGTAATAATAAACTTTGCCCTACGTACTGGCTAATTGAATGATTGCTTGTAATTGCAGTAGCCCTTTTGTTAAAGTACCGAGCGTGCGGTTTAACGGTCACATAGTAATTTGAAAGGGAAAATTATATTGCTAGACAGACAGACAGAAATGCAAGTGATCAAAAGTGGGGGAGACGGTCTGATTGGTTCGAACTCTGCACCATTGGGATAGGTCAGTTACGCTAGGAGCATAGTCGGGAAAACCTAGTAATGCGTCATAGTGTGTGGCAGACTGGAAGGTAGTAATTTAGGAAACCGGTTTAATTTGTGGTCGTTTACATGTGACAATGTGTGTGGACCATGACATTAGACTGTTTTTAAATGCCTTAATTTATTTTTAGGTGTGAGGCCTGTGCCCAGCAGTGGGACGATAAAAAGGCTGATGATAAATGGGTAATTGGTTAATATAGTAGTTATTCATTTATGTAAAATATGAACCTAATTACAGAAGTACGGAATAATTCGCTTACTCATTACATAAATATATTGTTTGAAATGACTACGAGCGGAAAGCATTTAATAAAATATACCTTGTTTGTGTAAGATAGGAATAACATTTCCTATTTGAATCATAATAATATTATTAATACTAGTAGCACGCCATTTTAATTACTGAATAATCCTGGCTTGATATAAATTTAATTACTGTTTAAGGCCACGCATAGACAACTCTGATTGTTAGATGCTAAAGGAAATACCTAATTTGTCTCTAGTCTACACTTATTATATAATAAAGAGGATATATTTTTTTGTTTGTCTGTTTAACGCACTTTCTACTCTTTGATTTTGAAAAGTGAATACGTAATAGTTCCTTTCAATTTTCCTCGAATTAAGTGCCTAAGCGTATCTTCCCTCACAGAGTTTGGTTTTAAATTGGTCCTACATCACTTTTATTTCACAGATAGCTTTATAATTAAATATTTATCTTCAGTTTTAAGTGTTTCACGTTTATTTGTCGGATGTAGAGGATGCGGGCTTGTCAAATTAACATCGAAAGATTAAAGGATGTACGAATTCGCACGATCATTTTTCTTAATGTGGATATCCGTGCTAGATTAGAAATTACGCAATGTACGTCTGAACATAGGTATGTAACGGAATGACCTTTCTAGAAATGTAGATGATCGAAAAATAAGCTTTATATTGAGATTAATTTTATAAATCCCACTATAAGGCAAGAAAACTTCCCAAAGGGCTCAAATTAAGTGAGAGTGTACAATATGATAAATAGAATGGAAAGATATTTGAGTTATGAACCGAAGAGAACTCTTTGAACTTCAGATATAAGAAGCTCCCCCTCATGAACCAAAGACAATCAATCAACGCGACCGGAGAGGTTTGCATTTCATTAAAAGGGGCTATGAATAACAAGTGTCGTATCTGGTTTGAGATCTTTTTATAGTCTATGTCGTGTGTATTCTCAGAATGTGTGTTGACACTTATTTCAAGGTTAGGGCTGGTTGGCATCGGGAGAATATAGGTCTTACATGAACTTCCTATTTCCTTTCTGTGGCCATGATAATGCAAAATATAATGGAGATTGGAAGCTGTTGTCAAGTGCCTGTTAAGAGCTGTTCAGTTAGAAATGAGGAAGATGTCTTATGAAAAAATGTAACGGAATGAACGAAAGTAAATAAGGATAATCACTTATTGCTTTCTACTGGATTACCTGAGTATTGTTGTCTGTTTTCCGTGTGTCAAAATTCAAAATGAATTTGTGTGCAATAAAAAGTAAATAAAATATTCATGGAAAAATAGGTATTACTAAAGTGTATACCTTTAGCTATTTTTATATGTATAGCAACGAGTATTATTATTTAAGTTATTTACCATAATAAGTTTTTTTTTTAATTTATATTGAAAGTAAAATGCACCAGCTGCTTCCTTTGTGTCAAGGGAATCAGGCTGCAACTGAATGCAAGCAGTAGGTCCATGACATCGGTCTTTAAGACACTCAGCCGAACTAAATGTCAATAACAAGATTTTTTTGTACTTAATAATTTAAAATAATAAAGTAAACAGCTAGGTACCTATTACTTGTATGAAACTACAACTGATGTAAATAATTTGCATTGATATGTAGGCAGAAACCATACGTATCAGGAAGTCTGTATTGAACAAAGGAAATGTCGTTTTATTGATTTACAATCTGTGGTCTAAGTAAAGACAATTTTGAAAAAAGTCTATTGTTTTTTGGAATGATAGTACCTATTTATTTATTAAGGGATAAAATAGTTTCTAAAATCTGTAGGTTAACTTAATAGTTAGGTAGGTATTTATTCTCTTAAAAGCTAAGTTACGAATTCTGATCTAAATAATTTAGAATCTAGATCAATTTTAGTTCCTAGAAGGCAGGTAGACAGACCACTTTAATTACCAAAGTTCTACCTAGCTCAGACAAAATCTTTGTCACAATAGCAATGTTTTACTAATGAATAACTTGTTTTAATATCTTAAAAGTAGATCTTGGGGCTATAAAATTGCGTAGGCAGGTAGGTAGGTAAATAATAAAAGTATAATAGGCTGTAGTACTTTATAAGACACTATGCGCAAATGCGTGGGTGATGGGTACTCAACTCAGCAATTACCATGTTCAAGATATGGTTAATGAACTGTAGGTAGGTAGGTTATTGCCAAAAATGGTAGAAATGTATCATAATTTTGAGTTCATTGTGTATAGACTGGTAATTTTAAAATGAATACAATACCTACAGGATAACAAACACGACCGACAAATTCATTAACAAAACATTACAATAAATCATTTGCGTAGATAAAATGACTTGATAATCAGACGAGATATAACCTTGAACGGTCGACTAGTGGGCCGTTCACCCTAATTTATCAATAAAATAAAATAACCTACACTCACTGGCAAGTCTGACGGATATTTCTGATCTATGAACTACAGCGTACCTAAAATAGTTTTGTTTGAAAACAGACCGGCGAAAATATTCTACTATAACAACACAAGCATTGCCAACGAATAAGAGCAACAAGTAACCGATTTATTCAGACGATTTGAAAGGCTTCGACATCAAATGTCATACAAAAGGTTATAGCATTATATAAGGCGAACCGATGCCTTGCTTTGACATGCAACACAATAGTTTAATTACATACGAATACACGGATAAACGTTACGTAAGGTACACGCAATTTGCGCAAAAAATAGCTTCTTACCTACTTAAGCATAGACAATGAGGTCAATGACACAAAAACGGATTACGCTTCGTTTCCGTGCGACAGATACGTTGTAGGCATTTCAAATTGTAATTAGTCATGCGGACGCCGGTCTAATCTATGGACTAGGATTTCAAATTCAACGTTTTAAAACTTCTATCAAATTATCAAAAAAAAAACGGGTGGTCGAAGAAAAATTCAAATTTTGAACGTTTTTTAACACATGTTTTAGATTAATAGATAAAACAATTAAAAAGTATGACCCGTAGGCGTGTAAGTGTGAACCTATGAATGAATTTCTTGTTCAAACATACCTGTAGCGAGTCGAATGAAGATCGTTCACCTTCCGACAATGTAAACCTTTGTTTCAACACAAGTCAACGGCTCCCAATCAATCCCAACAGTTTATCTGGAAATAGAAACGACTTATTCAATGTGGGTACTCCGCTTTATGATTCATCCAACGCGTTCAACTACTCGTTTATTAATAAAATCCCTACATTACGAGGGATAGTAGAAAAAAAACGAAACACATGCCTATAACTACAGATGTAAACAATGAACATGTGTAGACAAGACGGGCGGTTACAAAAAATCCCAACTTCAAAAGGGGATACCAACCGTTCACGTTAGATAAAAATCACGTTCACAGTATGTCCACAAACACGTAAAATTTAACAGCGCACAAGAGGCGGTATGTCGTACCGGAACAAAACTAGTTTATTTTTCCGATCGCATCGCAGAGAGCGACAATCGTCCGACCTCAGCAGTGGCCGGCGCGAGACTGAGCGACGGTAGCGCCCTCTCCGGCGCCCCGGCTTGTGCGTGTGTGCGTGCCCGTGCCTGCCGATGTGGGGGTGCCGCCCTGTGCGCCCCGTGTCGCTCCGGCCCGTTTATTTATTTTCGAGTGTGGGGTGTTCAGTGTACAAAAATGGTGCATTCATCATACGAACACGACCGCATCGAAGATCCAGCTCGGCCAATTACAAGCGTACAAGGATAAGAGCGTTTTTAAAACATAAACGTCTTTTTTTAAACGGCCGTGAACCGAGCATCAGCCGGTCATTGCCACAGGCGTCAATATAAAAATATTCACGTCACAATAACGCGCCGTGTTTTTATACTTTTCATATTATTCTTTTATCTAATTGTTATTAGTAAATTGTCCGGATACACCTGGAACACGTTTTATGTGACCTCGGGTTTTACATTTTCTTTACGATACAGGTAAGGATTAGTAGGTAAACACCTAGAGTGCCTAGGTACTAGTAGGTATTACGACCTATATTTTTTTGACATCATAGAAAAATATATTTTACTTTACTGGTAAGTAAAGGTTTTACTAGGTATGTTGTGCCTACCACGTTATGAAATGTATTTTTAAAGTACTTACCGCATTTCGCATTTTTCATATTGTATCATTTGTTTGTAATAAGGGATTGAAAAAGAACATGTACCTAAGTACCTATGTCAATTCAATTGACCCCTGCCTTATACCTACCTACTTAATTATTTAATTTAAATATTACTCACAAGATTTATCTACTTTATGACTGATCAAAAATATAAATGGGTACCTATATCAATCTATTTCATAGTAGGTAGGATCATTACTCAGCGTCTTCGATCGATTACGAAACAATAGAATCGATTCAAAGATTACACAAAAAGACTTTATCGATCATCGGTGGTTTTAGTGAGAATATCATTCTTACAACGTTTTCTTGATGGGTTATGCAGAAAAACTATAGCTAGGAAACGTTTATAGGTATAAACGAAATAATGATTTAATCATGTTATTATAAAGTTAGAATATCGAATAATATGCATTTACAGACGACATCTCATCAACCTACCTCAATCAGTTTTTTTTCAATCGATTTTCAACTTTATCTCAATAGCGGAAGGTGTAGTTCGATTGGTAAAAGATTGACACATTCGGATATAGGTATTATTTACTGAATATTCTAAGAAAACCTTGAAAAATGTACTTACGTATTCAATTTTGTCATTCGTTAGTTGTCTTACTTATGTCTTTATATGGACAAAATAGTCTGAAATAAAGAATTTGAATTGAATTGATTAGATTTTTTTTTTAATTAATTGATGCACCTACCATATTATCTTGACCGGAGAGAATGCCTGTGGCATTAAGTCCGCCTGTGTAATGATTTTTGCATAAAGTTAAATAAAAAATAAATGCATTCGACTTCTTGAATTCAGAAGAACAGCAGATAAAAATATTGGACATGTTTTTTTAATGTACAAAGCAATATACACTATTTGTTTTTTAATCAATCAGATAAAAATCTTATTTAGTTACTACTCGATTCGTTTCGTTGGTAAACTTTGATTAGTTTGCAGAGAACTGTGAAGTAAACAGACAGAAATAGAGTTCTAGAAGCCGGCGAGTGTATTCATTGAGAAATTTTATTTTTTCCGTAACGAATGAAGAACATCTTTGCTGGTTTTTTTACATACGTTACATACTTTTTGTTTGTATTACATACGTTAGTGTTTTGTTTTTATTTGGGGCTAGGAGACTGTAATAGTAGTATGCCTGTTTTTTCCTTCTCTGTATGAGAAGAGGCATGCGTGATCTATTACAGCTTTTTTTTATTGTCCCTCTATAGGCCTCCACTCGCATGGAGAAGGATTGAGCGTTAATCACCTCGCTTGCTCAATGCGGGTTGGTGATTTCAGACTTTATAGTCCAGGTTTCCTCAAGATGTGCGTGGCCTGTAGTGGTACAATACCAAGGCTGATGATGATGGATGATGGTGAAGTATGTTATTACGTCCCTAGATATTTATTTTACCTAGCTCCTCGCGCAGCAGTACTTACAAAAATCTAACACCGAAAGACTTTTTTCAATCAGACTAGTATTTCTTAAGATAAGCGGGTTCAAACAAATAAACTTTTGTTTAATCTATACTTATTTAACAAAGGGTTCAGCATTCTATTTAACTATAAGATAGTCTTTACGTTAAACCCTATTCAATGTAGTTATAGATCCAGTCTTACCGATAGATATGAATCGTTTGTACCAACGGAATAATTTATTGACAGCTGTCATGTCAACCTGACAAGATCCGTTAATTCAGCAACATTCGTACAGAGATATCACCCTTAAAAACACAGAGCTAATTTCCATAGATTTTTATGGTTATAGTAGGTATATTAGTACCTTTAATAAGCAGCGACAAAGCCCTGCTTTTACCATAACAAAACGTGACTATACTTTTCATCTCGCATCAAACCTCCTTAATTACCCACCTACATTCAAACATTAACTGATTACGCCAAATTACCAACGCTAATGGAATTATCATGTTTAATGAAGCCATAGACAAAGTTACTTTTTATAAAAATTGCCTATAATAAGTTATAAGCACCTCTTTGGTGGGCTATGGAGTTTTAAGCGCTGTCTATGAAAAAGCATAATGCAATAAGACAGGGTATTTTCTTTTTTTATGATTGATGATGATGGATACTCTCTAAAGTCTAAACGATAGGGTGAAAGATCGATGCCAAATAAAAGGTTCGCAAGGAAACCATTTTTAATCGACTTTAAAAAATGGAGGTTCTCAGTTTGAGCTGTATGTTTGTATGTGTGTATGTTTGGGCGCGATTATCTCAGGTTTGGCTGAATCAATTTTGATACGCTTTTCAGCATAATATGTGTCAGACTTAAGAGAATTTGAGGTTTTAGGTGTAAATTGAATATTGAGATCGGTTTTTCTTTTTATGTGCGGAATACTCAACTCTGTTATAAAACCGTTAAACATTAAAAGAAAAATGGCGACTATCAATCGCTCGTGAAAAGTAATGAAATCCGCCAAATTCTTAATTAAGTTTCTACTTCGTTAAATTAATTAATTATAAAAACTTCGGGAATGTATATTTTTAATAAGAATTTTAATGATTGAGTGGCTTGTGATTTTTGAGGAAAAATTACAAAGTTTGCAATGTTTAATTTTACGCCGTCAGTTCTGTTATTTTATGAGTTGTAGATTTTGTGAAAATATTCTATTACTACCTACATTATTTTGTATGGTATGATATAAAATACAAAATGTTTTTTTTTGGCATTGAATATTTGGTTACTAACCATGTTTTAAGGAACGAGCTAGCAATATCCCACTCATATTTGGCTTTCATCGAACCTGTGGCAGTCGTTAAGGGTACCTACTCGGGAGCCAGAGAGTCTGATAACCAGTCTTACTAGGGGAATTGGGCTGCCCGAGTAACTGGATTGAGGAGGTCAGATAGGCAATCGCTTTTTTGAGAACACTGGTACTCAGCTGCATCCGGTTAGACTGGATTACTGAAGGTTGAACCCCAACATAATCATCTGCTATTTCGAATCAATTAACAGTAGGTACCTAGAATATAATATTTTATAGCAACACCCTTCAAAAGCATTTTCACAAAAAAAATAACATTCCAATGGATACAATAATTACTTTTTCGATACGAACGAAGCGTTATTATTTCAGTGCACCTGCTTTGTCACAATCAGTAGTTCATTCAGTAGGTAATGACAATGTATGGCAATTGCACACTGATTGCTCGTATACACGAATAAAGTAGATTTCAGGATTAAAAAGGACTTTTTTTGTTCTTATTGCAATAACCAATAAAAATGATAATTATTGTGGAGAAAACTTTGTGTAATTTATTTGATATTTTGCTGTACACGAAGGTTTATTTATCACGAATAATAAACCCAACGGACCCTTGTGTGTCATTGTCCGATTCATGAATTTTAGACATTATATCAAAGGAGTATGTTTATCACTCTGATTCCATATTTCAATTGCACAATAAAATTACAACAACAAGTAAAGCTAACACGAAATAAAATACACACGACCAACTTGGCTTAACAACGCACAAAACTACGATTCCACACTGCAACTCGAAACGGTTCGAAAACGAACTCAGTTAACTGCCAAAAATCCTTCAACGGTAACAAAAATTGACTAAAAGTTCGTCTGCGCTTCAAAAATGGCGGGCTCATTGTCACTAGGTATAGTTAGGTACATAGGTATATAGGTACATACGGTGATTTCATTAAGCGCAGCACCCCCCAGTCTCGTCGTCTAGCCGTCTGGCTGCAAGGGGAGGCTAGTTGCTAGGCAATGGCCATATTGAGGGGATCGGAGTGAGGAAAGATGAACGGACATGCTGTAATGCAGGTAGGTCAGGTCTTCTTGTAGGTCAAAATTCGTACAGTGGGCATGGCTAAGACGATCAGTTACGAGGTAACCAATGAGGCTTTCGGGTTCTTTGAGATGTTTATTAACGATTTTTAGTATTACAAAAAATGGTCGGGTTCAAAGAAGGCGTATAAGGGCGAAAACAGTAACGTTCCTCGTCCTTCGTTCACCAGCATTTTGGCGCGCTTCCTTCTTAGGCGATTTTCTGTTATGACACCTTTTGTTTTTGATGGGAAATCATCAAATGATCTCGCTGTGGGTTAGCAGCGTGAAGGAGTATCAGACTTACTGACTAAAACCTATCATGTTCCTTCTGTAGCCCTTTATGTACCAGGGCCGCGGTAACCCTTTCGAACAATCCCGCAGCCTCCGTTATGGCACCTCCGCTAGTCATTTTGTTCTCCATGGAGTGGATACTTTCGGATATCACCATATTTTCGTGTATAGCTTTTGATTAAATATCTACGGATATTCCGTTTGTACCATAGTTGCGGACCCGCCGCTGGCCGTACATACATGGAATTCGATTGCGTGATGCGAAAATGTAATAGTATTTTGTTTTGAAATGCGTTGCAAAATTTTTTTTTAGGGAAATGTATTTTGATATATTGTTGCACATATGTGTACGGTAGACCGCACATCAGTGGTAACTGTCATGCACCTTAACTCAATAGTTATAAGTACGATTTTCCTTTAAAACTGTTACCACTGACCTGAAGTTGACTGTACCTGCCTAAATTATGGTATTTTATAGGCCTATTTTATTATTACAAGATCAAAATGATGGTAAGTTTAGCCTTTTAAGGATCCTTTCAAACTAGTTTTTTTATTACCTATTGATCTTTACGTGATTAAACATATTTATTTCATGAATAAAAGAATCGGCAACTCAATTAATAAAATACGTATTTGTCTGAATAAAAAGCTAAAATGTATAAGGTTCATTTCTCTTTACAGTACCTTCCCAGACGCATAGATCAAGTGCAGAGTGCAGACATTTCAGCGAAGATTTACCGCCTACGTTCTAAAATACTCTGAGAGGAAAGGTTGGGAGGTCAATGTATACGTTACATTAATAATGATACAATCGGTTGTAGGTAGAAAACTTGCGCAAAAAAATAAAAACGAGAAGTATTTTAAAAGTAGTACCTGAGTCTTTGTTAATAAGTGGCACTTATTTTTAATCAACTTAAAAAGGTAGTCAGTTTGATCTGTTTGTATGTATGTTTATACGCGATTACGTCGCTTTTGGATCAAGCGATTTTGATGCGGTTTTCAGCAGTGTTTGTCAGACTTAGGAGAAGATGTTAGGCATGTTACTAGTAATCTGTGATATTACCTACTGAAGTCGTTATTTTTATTCATATTGAATAAACATTTTTACACAAGCAGTTATAGCAAGGTTCATTTACAATACTAAAGTTCTAATGAGAACATAAAAAATACATTTGTTTTTTTTTTATGATCAAAGAGTTATTAACCTCCCATTGGATTAGCGAGCATGCCTGTGGACTTTGTAATTATAGGTTCGATTCCAAGGTCGAGCAATATTATCGATATTCTATTGTACATATTGCTATAAAGTTAGAAAAAAATACTTTTTAGTTTTCACAATATAATATATATTTTTTTAAACAGTACCTGAAGCAAATTATTTCGTGTTTCTATAAAGGCACGATAAAAGGTTGGGTCTCGGCTGTTATATGAACATCTTTGGCAGTCGTTACAGGTAGCCAGAAGCCAGAAAGACTGACAAACACATTTACCAAGGGGTATAGGGTTGCCCGGGTAACTCGGTTGAGGAGGTCAGATGGGCAGTTGCCCCTTATAAAATACTGGTATCCAGCTCCGGTTAAACAGGAAGCCGGACCCATCATAGTTGGGAAAAGGCTAGGTAGCTGATTAGTTACTACATTATTTTATTCAAGTCTAAATATGCGAGCCTAGAGTGATAAAAGTAAAAGATATATTTTTTCAGTCTGTAAATACCTAGGTATTTCTGTGTAGGACGTCGGGGTGTGAAAAGAGGCTTAACGAACCTGAATTTTAATCTCCCAAACGAAGCAACTGCGCAATATAATTACTTAAAAGCGATTTAGTTTTTATTTTAAGGGTTCAAAATAAATTACACGAGAAAAATCTAACTGGTTAGTATTCATAGCGTGTGAATACGTCATGCGTCTAACAGACTGTCTTCTTGCTGACCAACATTTATTATTAGTTTAAATAAATTAATGACACTTCACGCTAATATTATAAAGGCTAAACTTTGTGTTTGTGTAGGTATGTTTGCTACTTCTTCACGCGCAAACGGCTGAACAGATTTAAATTTAACTTAGTCAGTTCTATAGCTTACATATCAGAATAACTTATAAGCAACTTTTTATTCAGGTGTACGGAAGTAATTCACTACTGACGCGTTTGAAACTGCGGGCGCGGCAGGTTGATATATGTATGTAGTTACATCAATTGATACAGAATTAAGTAGATATAATACCTACCTAAGCACCAGCTAATATATCATAACAAACGTATGCTTAAACTATATTGAAGGGTAGACAATATCATAACTTATTTAGGCCTTTCTATATTTATTAAACGTCTATGCGTCAAGCAATAAAATTCAAGCATTTTGACCTTATTGTCTTTAATATTTAAGTACATACATCATGCTCATAATACAATAAATAGTGTGTTGTTTTTCTCCACCTGCGAGTGACGTGAAGACTTTATCAAGCGAACAATGTTTTCATTTTCTAGATAAATAGACTAGGAAAGTCTGGACCGTCAATTTCAGATGCAGTTCTCGAGAGTCCTTATAATATATCGTTGTGGTTATTTTTCTGAATAGCCTCGTGCAGGTTATATTTATTCATTCCTCTTTATACATTTACTAGCCATTTCCCGTGGTTTCTCTCGCGTCCCGTGAGAACTATTTCTCGCATCGGGATAAAATATAGCCTATGCTACTCGGGAAGACTGTAGCTTTTCAAGAGAAATATTTTTTAAAATCGGTTCAGTAGTTTCGGAGCGTTCTATTTGTTCGTATCCAACCAATAAACAAACAATTTATTTTATTGTAAGTATAGATTACATTGTATTTTTATGTTTAAAAAAAAATACTTTGGTGCGACATATTTCAAATGAGCAAACCTTATAGCTGGTTTACACAGTACGAGTTAGCGTGCGAGTCAGCCTGCCGAGTAGCTGCACTGCAATAACTCGCACCGTTTGGACGTCACTTACGAGTAACTCGCAAGTGCGAGTTGGACAGTAGCTCGCATCCGAGTTACTTCAACATTTTTTGTTTTCACTCGCCTGCTCGCCCGGCAGCGACTCGCACATGACAGCGACTCGTGCGTCGCTCGCATCGTTTGGACGCGTTCGGCAGTAGCTCGCCAGTGCCAGCAGGGCAGTTGTGAGTGAAAACCGTGTTTTTTTGTGTGCTGCGCCTATGTACTAAATCGAGTTCGATATGGCTGCGGATAGATGGTTTTTTGACAATAATATTTCATTTATGAAACATGTTCACTCGACATCGCGACACGACTCGTACTGGGCAGTAGCTAGGTGTCGTGTAGACAGCAAAGGCAAGCCGAGCTACTGGCGTACGAGTAGACAAACCGAGTAGCTGTCTACTGGCCAGGCAGCAGCTCGCACTGTGTAAACGAGCCTTTAACCGCTTAAAGCAATATTACACATAACTTATGTTCTTGTTCTTCCTAAACTATGGTCAACACTCTTTAATATTCTTTATCTGAAACCAAAAAAGGAAGATAAAATTACAGAACTGCAGAATATAAAATAAATGCTACTTCAGTACCGACCACCGCATACTTCAAACCGATCCAAACGAAAGAAAAATAATATTTTAACGACCACGTCAAACGAATATTATGAACAACCAATATAATAATTTCAGCTTTAATTATGAAATTAATTAACTGAAAACCAACAATTCAATGTGCTGTTATTTTGAATTACATTAATTGCATGAATTCAATTATTGTATCACATTGAATTCTGATTTCAATAGTTCAATTAAATTAGTCATTTATGAAATGCTACAATATTTATTTGTATTTGTATTTTGGATGGTGATGTGTGGTTTTTGGCAATGAACAAGTTTCGATTTAGTTAATATTTGTAGTAATGTAAATTGTTTTTTAGTTTTAATATGATTTGGCTAAGCTTTTAATAATTGGAATTAATATTGTTCATTATTTCATTTTGGCTGGATGATTGGAAATATGACTCTTAAAATTATACGTCATAAGGTTGTTTTTACCTCAAGTCAATTAACACAATTTAGAGGCAACATTATTTATAAATTGACATTAAAAAATAACAGGATCTGACTACAAGGGTTTGGAACAACATTATTTATCAACTGACTTCAAAAAAAGGAGGAGGTTCTCAATTCATCTGAACCTTTTTTTTATGCAAAAAATATTGTTATCAATGTAGTACATTGGCTGTATCATGAAAACATATTACACCAAGATATAGGCTTTGTACAGCGAACAGCTGAACAAACATTGTATGTGGACGACGCGAACACAGTTTGTTGTTAAAATATCAATTATGACGTCATAGTAATTTGCAATTTTATCCTCATTACGTGCCCAGCTTTCTACCAACTATGTTGGGGTAGGCTTCCAGTCGAATCGAAAGCAACTGTCTTTCGGAGCTGCCACTGGAATATCTTTGCCAGTCGTTACGGGTAGTCAGAAGCCAAGGTTATTTTGTTGCCCGGGTAACTGGGTTGAGAAGGTCAGAAAGACAGTCGATCCATGTAAAACACAGGTATTCAGCTGCATACGGTCAGACTGGAAGCCGACCCCAACATAGCTGGGAAAAGGCTAGGCAGATGATGATGACTGCCTAAGCTCTGGTAAGACTAGTTTACTAAAGTAAACTAAACTAGTAAACTAAAGTAGACTAACATAGATAGGTATAGCCTAGGCAGATGTTAAGTTAGGACAAATGGTAATACAAAAAGCACTTTACTATGAAACATAAGCGTTCCCGTTACTCAATAATTAATTTTCTAAGAAATAAATTATATTCTCAGCCTCAAATGGCTCACAAATGCTGTATTTTAAATAAGTTCTCATTCTGTTAATGTATTCAAGGAATGTGAGACCACAGTCATTTGGAGCACGATAGAGATTTGACGGCTGTATTGAAAAATGTGTTAGAATTTCAAATGCTTGGAGAAATGAATTTTAGAAATTTATTATTGTACTTTTATTTGTAGGTACTAATTGTTGTAAGGATTTTGTGTGCTAATCTCAGGAACCACTCATATATGGAAGAGACTTTTATCCGATGATATAGATATCAGATGCAAGAAGCAGTTCTGACGGGCTGCGAGAAATCTGCTATCGAGAAATTGTCTTAAATATTCATTTAAATAACCACTGGCACTTGTGTTTTAAGCAGAATAGGGGACAATTTCGCAGAAGGGTATTTTACTGTTTTCAAGTGTTTTCCTAGAAATGTTTTACAATTATTTATTAAGCCGTGTTTTGGCTAGCAACACGTTAATTATAATTAAGTGTAAAATACGACGGCTGCTCATAATTTTGACCTAGAATATTAATTTTACAGATGTAGGTATTTATTAAAAAGATTTTTATACAAATGTCTAATTGATGTCTTAGTACAATTTTTTCCCTTCCTTAGATTATTTTTAAATTATTATCGCTAAGGAATGTTTCCTGTGAGTTATTATAAGAGATAAACTATTCTGACCGATCCCAATTATGTTAATATAGGGTACGTGGGTATTCGGTCATTAGTTCGGAGCGTCAGCTACGCTCACGATGTGTACTGTCTATTCTGTAGTTTTTTTTACTCTTTGGTATTTTTTCAATCTTATAGTTAGTGTATGTGGGAAGGTGGGGATTTTATTTGAATTTAATTATGTAGTTTGTTCTATGTAAATGTTGTTATAGAAGAAATGAATTTCAAAAATAAAAAATTAAAAGTAATTATTATGGGTGTAGTATGCTTAAGTAAGCTTCGGTCTTGAAATTCTGGCCCAATTATAATATACGTAATGTTATCCATTAGCTCGTCATTTTAGCTATATCCCTTGGATTCTCCCGCCCCTCGAGGTATCTAAAGTACGCAGTAGCTTAATACTGCATACACACTCAAAACAACCTAATTCCTAATTTCAAATGAACTGATAAACACAACGTTTACTGAAAATCAGTGTGTCGGTAACAAGAGCTCATTTCGACATATTTCAAAGGCCCCACACACATACATAGTCTGTCTATCTCGTCATTCAGATACAAAACGTGCAATCTACTATTTAGGTATTTAGATCTTCTATGAAGCGAGTTTGAAACTGACATCGATTTACACGATATTCTGCGTAAACAGTTTTGATTTAATAACGATAGTTTGAGGGTGTCTCAATAACTTATCTGTCTGTTGATTTGCTTACTGGAGATAGAAAATTAAATACTCGTAGGCTCACGTCATTATTTTACCTATTGTAATCGAATTCACAGATAGATTGTTTCTTTTTAATCTGCCGGTAATGTACCTTTTTAGGACTTTTGTCATTTTAATAAGGTATCTTTAGTCTTTGCCCAAAATCTATCGGAAAAAATCCAATATAATAACGTGTTTCGTCGCACAATACATCAAGTAAACGATTTAGTAAATGTACAGATGTGTTCAAGAGGATTTTTATTTACATTTTAATTCAAAATACATCCGAAATAATGGTCGCTTAGTTGTAAATAGAGGGTGCACATGTCAATAACAATATAGTCAAGTTGTTCTGTAAACAGCACATCTGTCAAATATCCCGAAGCTAATTTAACGTCATAATTGATAGTCGTAGTGTGGGGACATGTCGATAAAATAAATGCCAAATTATCGATATTTTTACACCAGTATTAATTTCAACGTGTATTTATCCGAATGCATAAACGTTAAAGGCGTGTAAATTTTAATTAAACTCTCAGTTTGCAGGCTTTTAATGGGAATTACTTTTCCGTGTAAAGAGGGAATACATTAAAGGGTAGCAAATGAATTGGATATAATTAATGCTCTGGAAATGGGATTATGTAAGAGTTTACGAATTTTATTGTCTTTAAATGTAATTTATTATTTGGTGTTAATAGATTTTATAATATGTTAATGGTGTATGTATTGAATCATTGATTTACTTGTTCAGTCTCTTCTTAATGATTTTTATCGATATATACTTCTATGAATAAATATTTTCCTGTGAGACAGTTGCCTATTACTGCAAAGGTTGTAAGCGATATTATTGAAGCTTTTGACTCATTTCACTTCACGACTCAATTTGTTTTGATTTAAACTCCTGTAATCACACTTTTATAGAGCAAAAACTCGTTTTTATCATACCTTTCGTGAATAATGGAACATCTGTCCTATCAAATCATGCCTGGGTTCGGAAGAACCGTAAAAGAATCCATCAGGTGGGTTTTATGTTATAGGCTGTACCATAAAAACGTATTCGAATGTACCAAACCTGGGTCATTAGGCTCTCAAACCAGGTTTACTTATGTACCAAATGCTGAAGACGATCGAACGTGGGCTTTGAAAAGGGCACTTGAGTGATTTTTGAGCACTTGATTTTATTGCTTAAGTCTTTGTTCAATATTGATAATTGTTATACCTGCCGTGTTAGCTGAACATTTGTGACCTTTTCTGTGAAAAATTAGGATAGCCTATCCTGTGTAATATTTGGATTTGTTAGTCTTAAGTATAACCAGGGTTTAATTTTTGGCTCATTTGCATTCTTATCGTTGAAATGAAATGAAATCTAGTATGTATATAATGTAATCTAGAATAGTAACTATCATATAAACTACCTATTAAAACTTTAAATTCATGTATTTAGATTCATATTTATAGCTTAGGATACGTATAAGATCGAATACAAATATATACTAAATATACTTAGATACCTACTACGAAGTTCGTTCTACCACTTCAACCCCCTCAACTTAAAAAGTATAAAAAAAGTTTTTTCGATGGTAAAGAGTTTTGGGAGCAGTCTTTGAAACTTTTGACGTTTCAGACTAACTTAGGTACTTGAATAACTTGCTTTTTGACTTTGCATTGTTTTTGTAATTGAAGACTTTTTCGTTAATGTGCCTTTTTAAAGAAATATTCTCCAACAAGAGGGAATTTATATCTTCTAATAAACATTTAATAAAATCGTATTTTTTCTATACCTATGTAATATATGAGACCCTTAGTGATACCTGTTCGGTTCAGTTCAATCATTCAATGCAGTTAGAGACACATTCAGTAGAATTTGATTCATTGATCACCATTCTATCAATAGGTACATTATCATCATAGGCAATACCTTACCTTTGACAAACTAAGTAACAGTAAAGCAATTTACAACGAAAATATAGAAACGTTATAAGTACCTTACATTACCTAACTCCAATTTATCACTTTTCAGCTTAGATTTAAAAACATAATACTACGTCATGAAAGTCTAACGTAAACTCGGAAAGAGTAATTAAGGCTCTTGAAAACAATTTATCGATAAACAGTAAATAGCTTTTAAAAATACGATGAAAACATATAACAGCGTGCCATTCACGTATTCTTCATTAAGATTCTATGCCTTTAGAAGTTTTTAACGGCCATTATGAGTAAAACTAAGTTTAAGATTTGATTAATTAAGACAAAGACAGACATCTTGTAATAAATGGTATTAGTTCTCAATAGTTGGGGACGTAAAATTAAGTTTTGGTTGTATTAAATATGGTTTAATTACAAGCGGTGATTTATTATTGGAGACTGAGGTAATTACTTAGAAATTATTTGTTGATTGCAATATCTCATTGTTATTATATAAATGTGAATGGGATGTGTCACTGTATCTACTTAAATATGGATATTTGTTACTTTCTTTAAAAAAACAGTACCGATTTTGATGAAGCTCTCCAGTTAGCTTAATGTTAATGTTTATTAGGATATGGAAAGTCCTTTGGTACTTGCTTGAAATCGTTGGGAACAGCTAGTAAGTATGTATGTAGAAGGTTTGCACAAAAACGGGGGTCTAAGATTACTCGCCAGTCGCTATTGTCTCGATTTACCCAAAATTAAGCAATAAACGCATTCATCTACAGCTAATCCATCTAAACATACCACTGGTTTAATAGAAATTATCTAATAAACGAATTTGGTAGAGATAAAACCCTAATACTATTACACTAAATAATTCAATAAATATTAATAGTCAAACATTAATATTATAACAAAAACCGGTCAAAACAACCTAATAAACTGAATTATCTGATTGAAAATATCAATTCGTCCCCAAAATGGACCGATATACAGTTTAATTAAACACGCTGCGTAATTTAAAGTTAGCTTAATAGAAATTGGTGGGCATTATCGATATGCTCCCATCACTAGACTATTAAGTGCTGTGGAGTGGAGTGAACTAATGCAAGCTCTTGGGGTGCCCGCATAAAAATAATTTTAACGACAAACACAAGTGTTGTGATCAGCTGTTCTTATTTTGACGAATTTAGGATGTTCTGGAACATTCTAAGATTTGACAGAAATGAATTAATCTTAGTAATGGAACAATGCTTTTTGCTTATAACTGTTATAGGCATTACAATTTCAATTAACAAATGATAATATTGTCTACAAACTTAGTTTATTATATAGGAACCTAACATATCCCAAGAGATCTACATGTGATATTTCTCAAAACAGAGTGTTTGTGGCGAATTTACCTACTTATCTCCCTTTTACCTACTTATTACCTACCTACGCGACTGCCTCGTTGGTCTAGTGGTTGAGATCGGCCGTGGACGCCATTACCTACCTATATGTACCGATACCAATCCAGGCAGGTCAAAGTCACAAAATTAACAAAATTAAACCAATCACTACTCAGAAGTCAACAGCCTCCAACCAAAACATTTTGTTAAATTTATTTAGCAAACACCGGTAGAAAGTGTTCCCCATAACCCTTTGTCCCCTAGTTAGGAAACTAAACAATGTCGTCGTTATGGGGCCCGCATAAAACACAGTATTTACTACCCCCATGGAAGTATGTCCTTAAACAAAGATAATTATGGGAAGCAACGGCCCATGGTTAAGATGGGAAAGGTATTTTAGCTGGGAATAACATTCACGTAGCTATGTCATTTAAACATCTTTGGCAGTCGTTACGGGTAGTCAGAAACCAGAAAGTTTGACAAACAGTCTTATCATGGGGTATTGGGTGTCTGGGTAACTGGGTTATGGAGATCAGATAGGCAGTCGCTCCGTGTAAAACACTGGTATTCAGCTGCATCTGGTTAGACTGGAAGCCGGCCCCAACATAATAGGGAAAAGGCTAGTCAGATGACATGAACAGTCACAGGAAGATATTTTCTAGCAGCAAAACTGTTGGGGTTTCTTAGACCAATTGATGTACCTATATTGTGATAGCACCCTGAACTATAAGTACCTAGTAGGATTATGTTTTTTTAAACATTGATATCATTGACCCCTATAATTTTTTTTTTGAAATAAATGTAAATATTGAAAGTACCTCAATGAATAAATTAGGAGTAAGTTTTCAATTATTTTTTTTAAATAATCATAAGCTATGTCTCGAATATAATTATAAAATATTCCTAAAAAAAAAAAATATTCAGACGCTACTAACTCGTGAAAAAAGGCAATATATTTAACGTTTTATTTCTAAAAGTTGTTAATGTGCAAGATTTTAATGCTAAATGAAGCATTAAAGTTCTTACTTATCTACAGCAATTATCTCTTAGTTGGCTCCATCAGACAAAGAAAATCGCGCTGAAATTAAAAGCTTAATTCTGTGCTGCAAAAATAATACTCCCTAGATATTTTATCCTTTTCAAAAAAAGCAGAACAAAAATGGCATTGTATTCGGATTCTGTGAATCGAACAGTTATAAAATGAACATTTTATTTATTTTGATACAAAAATAATTCGTTTAACAATTTGAAATAATAATTTTTATGGGCATTTTCAACGATTCACTAATTCCACTATTCTTTGTTTCGGAACGACACCTATTTGAACATTTCGGCCGTCGAATACACGTTCGAAATTTAAATTAAAATAAAAAAAATAACAATGGCAGCCAGCTGGGCCGGACGGCGCGTTCCGGGCCGGCGAGCGGCGACGCGAGTGCATCGGGCTATGATCGCGTTCCACCCACCGGGTTCCGTACCTATGTTTGGATTGCAACGCACATGAAGTTTAATGGTATTTTTTTAATAATATATAACAAAAAATATGGAGTGCATTTTATGAAAGAAAACTCTCAATAATGAAAAGAAAATATTTTACTCAATTTTCGGCAGGTTTCATGGTAGGTGAACAAAAAAGACAATTTTATGTACTGCCTCTTCACAAAGTACTGCCAATACTTGTAGGTAAGTTCTTCATAAAATGTACCTATGATTTTATCAAAACAAAATATACCAGCCCCACCGTACTCTAAAAACGAACGTTAATATCGACTATCGACCTACATTCAAATTCGTGACGTATAAAATTTGAATATCGAACACCTAATGTGGCCGTGCCTGACCTATCGCAAGCTTCATAATATGATTTATTGTTAAAACTCTGTGAAGGCACAGAATAAAGATGTACAGTTGTGAAGGTACCTACTAACGTTCGTAAAAATGACACTCACACACGTAGATGCATCGACGAGCTTTTATGGGCGCTATCGGTGCTGTCAGTACTGAGTGTCGTGCATCGAGCACGTCATGTATGTGAGAGTGACATTGCCTCGAACATTAGTACGTAGCTTCACAACTGTTTACAAGATAATATATTCAAACTGTGGTGAAGGTTCTAGAAGACCGTACCATAACCAACAAGATGCGTTTTATTTTTATATTTAGAACGCTCTGTATTTAGTCTATTTTTGGACAGTTCATGCCAGATGTTTGGTATGAGAACTGTTAAATCGTTTAGGATAGTTACGTTTCTGGTATGACAAATTACCAAGCTATGCGATTCCAAGAAGTCTTAAGTACCAATGGTTGTATTGTAATTAACTCTCCTGAGTAAGATCTCATTTAGTTCTGAATTAATAAAAGCGTGACATGGAACTAAAATTGTTTTATAATAACACTTATCTATTAAATATATCTTATCACAAAATATTAACCGACAATTTAATAGTGTTAACAACATTATCCACAAAAGGAAATGCGATCGAACATCGAAAGTACATCCATTTTTTCTTTAACAGAAAAACAGTAAATAAATAAAAACTTTACCTAATCGACCTTTTTTGTCGTCTCTCGGAAGCTTGTGCCATTAGGCGTAAAAAAAGAAAATCGTTTTTGTCTATATCGAGTGCCACAGATAATTAAGTGTAACATAATGTTGCGTTCCGTTGATTTTTAAAGGTGCGTTCCGAGTGAGTGCGTGAGAACAAGAAATATAGGCGTATATTGTGTATGGGAGACATTTTAAAAAGCCATGTATTATGAGGGGTATTGTAAGTATTGTTTCGAAGAATAGCTTTATGATTATTGTCGTGATGGTCAATTAAATAGAGAAAAGCGTATCTTGGACTTGTCGGTTGCAGATTTATAATTTGCATTCACGGGTTTCATGGGAATTGCTTCTATTTTTTGCTATTGAGTAACTTAAAATAAGGCATAATTGAAAGTAGTAACTTCAATTGATATATGTCAAAAATATCCTAAAAACAGCGATTGCTATTTAGAACTATGGCCTTGTCCACAGAGGACAGAAATGAGGTTTCTACTTTCAATAATCACGTAAGAATGTTCCTCAGAGGAGGACGAGGATGATGCTTACCATCTGCCAAGGTTGTACCTACCGAACTATGTTTGATTATTTCCCATAAAAAATCGGTAAAAAAACTTTTAAGTTAAACGGTTTTATCTTATGTGCACTGAAAACTAGAAAATAAAAAAAAACTGTTACTTACCTATATACCTACGTAGATGGTCCCGGTCATATTAGACTAAAATAAAAACGTAATGTAATGTAATCCGCCATTTTGTTCCGGCGGCCATCTTGGGTTTACAATGTTATTGATATTACTATATTGTATTGTCATCGGAATTAAAGGTGTGTACCAAATTTCAGATCAATCTGACAACAGGAAAGTACTTAAGAATTACAAAATTTGACCCAAGAATAAAACAAACGGGGTGAGCTAAATAAACCGTTTAAAAAAATACATTTTGTCCATGAGATGATGGTAAAAGGTAAGTAAATATATAGGCTTATTTTGACTAAAACTGTTTGTTTATAGACTACTAAATTTAGGCACCTACTTTCCACCAAACCTAGTCCACCATATTACAAAACACATTGCAACAATAAAATAAGTTTCCTAATAACTACGTACAGTGGAGGGTTATGCCCGGTTTACACTTTGTTAAGTTAACACTGCAGGTGATTAGTGCAGGTGTTTAGTAATCAAGGTGTGAACGGAAGCGTAAAGTGATTAGTGTTAAGTGATACGTGCGATTAGTACTTATTGATTAGTGCGAGTGAATAGAATCAAGGTCTATTTTTGTTGTTAAGTGACTACCCCCTCTCAACTTTTCTACTACCTTCTCTCGCAATTTGCCTGTACTAATCAGTGTGTAAATACGTGTGTGTTAAGTGCGCAGTGTCAAGTTCAAAGCGAAAATGAAGTGGACGGAACAACATACTTTATAATTCGTACAAGAATACATAAAGTTTGAATGCCTATACAATGTTAAGTGCGCAGAATTTAAAAACAAACAGTTGAGAGATGCGGCCCTATTGAAACTGAGTGAAGCGATGGGAATTCCCGATTTCAAAATTGAGTTCATTTTCTATATCAGATACCACAACAGATACAATCTCCTTAATTATTTGTCTCAATATTAGGCGCTGTTCATCTTCCATTTCTAGAGGCATTATGCACAACGCACAGTACCACTATGAGCTTCTTCCTAAACACTGTGTAAACGGAGATGGAAAAGACTACTTAACACTTGAGACTTATCGCGTAAAGTTAACGCTTAACACTTATCACTTTACACTTCGCAAAGTGTAAACCGGCCTTAACATGTAGTTCCGAGCGAGTGCGTGTGAAGTTACAAGTGGGGTGACGCGCTCGGCTTGCGACAATTGTAAGGAGGAGTGTGGATATGCTTGATAAATGTATTTATTTTACCGGCACCTTCTATGCTGCTCAATGTGCCCTAACACCTGCACAGCGAAAGATCTACTTGAAGCCACTGATGCCATGCCAAATACTGGGCCACTAGAATATAAGACCGATTGCTATCGGCTCGCCAAGAAAAAGAAGAATGTCAGATTCGGTTGTGTATATGTAGATTGTATAATAAATAAACCTACTTCATTTTAAGCTACTTCGGAGAGTGATTATTACTTTACTGTAAAAAAATGTACAAGTCACCATACAACTTTATTTTACTTCAAGTCGTACAAGTTTAACATACATCTTGTCTCAATTTTGTTGATAATGCTCTCTAAATCTAAGCTAATGAAGCCTGTGTGTGATTATTGGTATCGAAGATGCAAGTAGTTTGGAATGATTTTAAATGATTTTATTTGAATGATTTTATTTTTTTATAAACCAAAAATCAAATAATTTTGATTATAAGTAATTGTTTTTAATACTTTCACAATTTAGTACCACATTCCCATAGCCATCATCGTTTTTAAAAGTCTTATCCATACAAGTCTTTCACTACCGATTTAACTGGAATGTTCTCAGTTCAAGTTCAATGTTCATTAGCGTTTGGAGGATGCTACTCGCGCCAGTAACTCGACTTGACCGTCACTCGTTATGTTGTAGTTATATGACAGCGTTTGAACGAGCCTAATAGCCTTATGTGTTTGAATATTGTAACTATCAACTACAGTACTAAGGCACTCCCCAGGCATTCAATTGAATTGCGTAATCTAAGGAATTGTGTAAAATTGACCAGGTTGGGTTGATATTTAAGACATCTCAATGATTTTTAAGTGACAAAATTTTTAATAAAAGTGGCAATATTTGTAAATTTTTTAATAGGTCCAGGGACCGCCTAGTGTACGTTACAGCACTTTCTCACTAGTAAGTTTTCCAAAAATAAAAATAAATAGTGATCTATTTGGTAAAATCTACCATATGCCTTCTCTTGCAGTAAATCGTCGTTTCCAGGATATTGATTATAAATAAATATGCAATTAAAGCCAGTCAGGAAAAAAATATTCTTCTCATAGATGCAACAACAGTTGGCAAGCGTGAAATTATATACTAGTTCAATATACAATAATGTCAACAGATGTTCAACAAGTACTAGTACTTACAACGTTTATACTGAGATTATTTAACGAACGGGAACCGCCATGAGTACAAATATCGAAGCGAAAACAACTGACAAATGCGCAACGCAAAATGATAGCTTACTGATGCAATTTCAATTAGATCGTCAAGCACAAAGATAAAATGTCGTACACTAGCTTAAACTTCATTTTCCAGCCAGAACACATAGGAGGAGGTGAAGGGTAAGCATTGTAGGGGACTATATTTTGTAAACTTGACCTTCAAAAAGTTCTGATTTTCAGCCTGTTTTGGATAAATGATTTTTCATCTCATTTTTATCTTTAACTTAACGCACATGGAAACACAAAGATTACTGATAGTTGTGTATTTCTAGCTTAAGCAAAGGCGTTTCCAGTTGATAAAATGCTCTAAGCGTTCATCAGTCCCCTGTTAGACAGGTTTCAACTTAAGTGGTATTAGTTGTGGGACAAATTAAGTACGACCACGTTTTTATCGGCACCATAACTTGTATGCAACAACATCTGTGTAGCAAGCAGAAATAAATATCGTCTTCATATTCACTGAGATATAGAGAGACAGTAAAGGTATACTTCCAAGGTATGCGACAGACGCGCGTGGCTGTACCTAATCGACTGTATACGGTTAAAGAAGCGAAGGTGAATGTATGAGACGACTAGTGACGACGGCTGCGTGTCTGACATATTCTATAGAAACAACACCATTCAAATTCCCATACTTTCAGTTGGCCCATAGTCTGGAAGTTGGCGGTATTACAGCCCCGTGCCTGGGAGGGCACGTATGTAAAGCGGGCGTCCCCGAATGCTACTCAGTAGCAGTCGTTGCTACAATTCCACGTCAGAGGCCGTCAGGCGGTATTGAGAAAAGTCTAACACTAGGGCTTGTCAGGTGATTAAACCTACAGCTCACACAATAAGAAGTTGCCGCATAAACCGCGTACGTCCGTACCTACATTCAAACGCGTGTATCGGAAATGTACCTTATAAAGCGAACGTGATCAGCACAAAAGAAAACGATCAAAAAAGGCATTCCATAAATAAAAGAGGAAAATCGCACATCCAAAAATACATCATTAATTCTTATCCATTTGAAAACGTAAGCGGAAATACGCAAAAATATTGCTTTAAAAAAATATACAGGCACCCTTTGCGAACGCCATTCACACCGTAATAATTTTCAGTTATCTATACAACCGTTTTAAAATGGGACACAGAGAACTATTTAAAACACGGTGCCCCTTTTCCTTTGTCAATTTCTAAGCGACTAAGTGAACACAGAGAGTCTATGTTCGTAATTGGAAAACGAGTAGAGGAATCCGAGCGGAGAGTCTGAGTAATTTATTTATGAACTCACAAAGGAGATAAGCTTTAATAAAATGCGAATAATTTTTATGGAGACAACGGTGAAGCCTTGATGATGACACTTCAGGCTTTATTGCGTTGTTTGTTATAATGAAACTGTATCTAATTAATTGATATTGAGACTTATTGAAAGTGCCGTTGAGTGATTGAGATGATTTGTAATGTTTCGGAAGGTTTCGCTTTTGTGTTATGTTATTTTGTTTAATCTAATATTTTTAATATAAACGTTTAGGTATTCGGTTATCAGAGTTTAGCTTTTTGAATACACACTAATGACTAGTCATCTGATCTATTCAAAAAATCATATCAAAAAGGTAGTAAAATAAGAAGGTCGGGATTGACCATTAAAAGAGTATAAAATTCTCTTCAAACAAACCGTAACTCCAGTCACTCAATTATTGAACCTTTTTATTCGATCTACATTCATTAACGTACATGCTCATCAAAGATGAATCTCCTAATCATCAATATATATCTAAAGAATTCTTAGCAGGGAAACAAAGACCTAATTGCAAGGGGATTAAGGCAGCTAATCGCGTGCTTATCGATACAAAGGCAAGTTCAATTACTTAACAGATTCTAAGTTAGACGTAGAACCTCTTTGGAAGGAACAGAGCAGGATGTCCATTTGGAAAGTTGTACAAAGCAATTTCGTTCCAAGCTATACGTAATAAGAGAATTGCTATTTCTTTTATGCCTTATCAAAAGGAAAAGTTAATTTCAAAAACTTTGCGCAGTGAATTGGTTTATCTATACGTTATATTGATTGTATGTTATTTGTAATGACGTCACTAGAATCGGGTTTTTATAGATGTGGTTTGAAAATGATTGATCGGACGAAATTTAAAAGTTCTAGACAAAACGTCTGGGACTTGATTGAAAGATTACACAGACAATATAGGATTACAAGGGTCAGTCTACACCAAACTTTATCTCTTCTATTTTCATAAAGGAGCTAATGAAAACTGTTTGCGATAATCTACCAAAGAGATTCACACTCCCATAGCGGGCCTGCTATAAGAGATTTCTCAAGAAATAAATAGTGCCTTTGTACTTGGTTGTCCCATTTTCGTCATCAACTGTATACATAAACTGATAAATGAATTGCTATCAAAACTGACCAGCCACTAAAAGATATACTATAATAATATTATAAACCTGCAAAACCAGACAATTAGACATTTCTCAGTTGAAATGCTATGGCTTGGCGAATCACAAAGCATAGAACTTCGGTGTTTTGTAAAGTTAAACTCTGCTGCAGTGGAGCATGACCCTAACCGTCTAAAGAGATTGCAGGCTTTGAGCAAGGTCTTAGTATTAACGGGAGCTAATAAATATATTTAAAGAGTTAATTACAAAAATAACACTATCACGATTATATCTGACTATAAATTATTAAAAACTAGATAGCTCTGACGCACAGTTACACTCGTGTTTGACTTGCGTTGCGCTCCCGAGGGATCATTTTCTGTACCTAGTTTAAATAAAGTCTATGACACAAAAAAATAACAGGTACGTGGCTTTTTATAAGTAAAGGATTTATTATCGTACTTCGAAGCAATATTCTGCTAATACAACTTTCCGGTAATCGGGAAATAAAGATAACATTCCAATTCTATCTTCAATAATTGGACATCAGTAGAAACAGCAATCCGTTGCTAAGAATAATTCCAATAATCTTTCATCGCATTACCGTATTCACAATTTAAATCTTACAATCTATTTACGTAAATGAGAAATCTAACCCTCTGCCACTGACGCCACGCAAAGCTTTTCCCACAAAGGGTCTATACGTACCTATTTCAGTACATTTGATGAGCCTTCTATGTGCAGCGGATGAAATTTGTTTTGGCCTAGGAGATGCGCCAGACTACGTCTAGATTGAGTTCTGCTTTGTGGCTGCGATAGAATCTTGAGGAGATTAGCCTTTAGAGAGATTCATTTAAAATGTAAGGAGATGAGAGGGTTAGCAATGTTGGGCAGTTAAGTTTTTTGTTGTTATGAAAACTTTTGTATGTTGAACGTACATGTACGAGTACATGGTAGAAAGGTTTTATAATAATATGGAAGTAATTCGATTTTTAGAAAGTATTTATTCATGGAACATAACAATTATTTCGTAAAACTGCCTACGGTTCAACCTGAGTCGCGTCCTAGGGGATCTACTCGTCGCACCTGGTTAAAACTACTAAACCATCAGTGTAATAAATATTCAAATTAATTCAGCATCCAATTGTTTAGGCATTACACACATACAGAGCTAGTTTCGCATTTATAATATTAGCAACGATGTTTCAGCATATCAGAGATTATCACAATTACGTTCGAGGTTTAATTTTATACCCTAACTCAATTTTCAAAGTCGAGAGGTCAACTGAACTATTCTACTGAATACTATTCTGAAAAGCGATAACCATTGTATCTTTTCTCAGGTCAGCGCCAAGATAAATATAATATATTTCAACTGCATCCCACTGTATTGCAGAAACATCATATACATAATTGTATGGACCATCATCTTATGCAGCTTTCTGCAGACGCTTATCTGCAAGACTCTATCCCGAATGATAATCATCTACTGTTGTTTTAAATAAGTGCACTTTGCCAAAGAAAAATCCAGTAGCTGGAAAAGTTCAGTACTTTTGAAGTTAAGACACACTGAAGACTAAACAGTCGGCCGACAGTTGACCTGATGGTTGGCAATGCTGTAGGATTGTTCGAAAAAGATACTGATACAAAACAGACCTACGAAGGAACATGATGGGTTTTAGCCAGTAAGATTCTGACACTCTCTCACGCTGCTAACCTACTACGGGAGGATTAATTTGATGAATTCAATAAAAAAAAATTGCTGACATTTTCTTATTTAAGAAAACCTTTATACTAATTATGATTTTGGCGGTCTGATACCTGTTAAATACCCGATCTTTGTATTGTGCGCACTACCATTCATCTTCATGCTGATTTATGAGCCCAAACACACTATCGGCCGACTAAAAATTTGCAGTGTGCTCGTACTCTGAAGGATAAAAGTTTAAAACTTTTTTGGGTTAAACGATTTCGGTACTTAATCTGAAAGTCTGAAAGTCGTTTAGTGTCCTGAATTGTCGACTTCTTTTGAAGTAAATGTACTAATGCGTAAATGATGGTTTTAACGATTGAGGGCTAAAATGGTGATAGCTTAGAATAAAAAATAATCTTGAGGATAAAAATTAATTCGCTGAAGCAATATTACTTTGCCCTTTGTTTTGACACGGTTTCTGCGTATATATAAAGAAAATTAGTACATGAAAATATAATACAGAAATGTGACTTACACAACGAATTAGTACATGTTTGCTTTCTTTTGTTGTAGGATATAAAGAATGTTTTTGACTTACCTGAAACAAAAAAACACATTAATATGATTTTACGTTCTTGCTAAGTAATTATTTTAAATATATTCATTTTTTGTTAGTGATGTTTATGATGTTTCTAGAACAGTTCCTAACATCTTTATAACTGATTAAAATAATAAAAACTCTGATCTCTCTAATGAACTTAATTTGTAACGACCTCTTATAATCTCATCCAATCAGAATAAAGATACTAACAAACAAGTAACTTCATTAAATCTAAAAAGCGTTCATCATCCTTTACAGTCAAACGATGTATTTAATAAATTCAAAGTCCTACTACACGAAATTACTCCCGAATTGTTCCTTTCATAGTAGATCTAGTTTTATTCAGAAAACTGTTACCAGGGTTGTCGTATAAGAGCATTTTGTGCCAAAACATGGAGAACAAAATGACTAGCAGAGATATCATAACACATAAAATGCGGGTGTTCGGGGGACGTGAAACATTACCTGTTCCGCCCTTGCACGCCTTCTATGGAACCCGCCAATTATTTTCAAAATTAAATCACCAATCAATCAAGAACAAACCTTGACAGATAGGTTTTGATTTGATAAGGAACCTAATTAGTTAGTTCTAGTAACTGATCACGTCTACCATACGTTGCTTGACCTACAAGAAGGTGCTTGACCTACCTTCCTTATAGAATCTCTGCCTTATTTCCTTCATCCGTGCACCAAAAGCTCTGTTCTAAGGATTACAGTTGTTTCATACAATAGGAGGTATTAAATAAACAAGTGTGTCTGTAGTTTAAGCAGGTGTGAATTGCGGAGGCAAATAACATATGTTTTGCTTTTTAATATAAAAACAATGACTGTTAAAGCTGCTTTCTGGGTGTTATATGACATTGCAGTGGTTTACAGTACTGGTTTTTGGTTATTTTCTAAATAAAGTTTTGAATTATATCTTTTTCGTTAGACTAGCTTTAGCCAGTGTTTTCATCCGCGTTCCGTGGGCACTACTCCATGTATTTGGATATAAAGTAGCCTTTAGCCTTCTTGGATAAATAGACTATAATGATATCAGTTTTGAAATAGAACCAGTACCCCCAGATATTAGCGCTTTCAAGCAAGAACAAACTCTTAAGCTTTACATACACAGATACACAAAATTGTGTTCTTAATTCAAATAACTTTGTTAACATCTCTATACAGACTACAAGATTAGTTAAGATTATACAAAATATGGCAATTTCGGAAGTACATGGTTGTAACAACCCTGACGGAAGGTCAGAGGTTGTCAGAGGTTGTGGTATGAGGCACCGACCTCATTTGGTCGTCGAGAATTCATTAAGTTGCCTCACCGCTTAATTTTTAACTTAAGTGAAAAAAAAATTAGTGAATTTCCCAGTTTGTGCGCCCAACCGTGAACTTAGTTGAAATATTTTTGACTCACAACTTCGGTTTGCGGAAATTGAATTTATTTGTTTGTGAAAAGTCTGTTTGAGTTTTGAAACCCTTTCTGTGACAATATTTTAAAAGGGTATTTGAGACGATTTGGGGTATGACTATACTTAATCGCGAAGTATGAAACTTACATAAAAAAAGGGAGAAAAGTCTGGCATTTTCTTAAATTTAAAATACATTACGTGTCAGAAAATATTAAATATTTACGTCATAAACAAAAGCTATTAAACGTTGATAGCCTGAAAGCTATCATATGAACTTGATCACTGAAACAAGGCTTTACGATGCAGCTTATATCTCTCGTGTAGTTAGGTATTCAATCTCAAAGATTAAACAGTAGGCCTGATGGTTGGATAACATTTTTTAAAATAAAATCGTGAATTCAATCTGAGTTTTTAGTCAGTATAATACCGGCCAAATACCTGATCGCTTTTATGTGCTTAGTACCTTTTCTATATTCTATACCTACTGATTTCTGAGCCCGAGCAAACTATTAGCCGACTAAAAGTTTGCAGTATCCGAATACTTTTAATAAACTGACCGAAACAAAATATCAAAACCATTACCGAACTAACGATTTTGCATAGCAAATGGTGAAAAATAAAAGCTTTCCTATAGTTCACGTGGAATAACATTTTCGGTACAATAGCCGCTCTGCCTATTTTGTTTGACTACAAAATACAGACGTACTCTGATTAAAGGGTGAAAAGAGAGGTAGGTAAATAAAAACAAAAGGAAAAAAAGTGAAATAACAGGGCTCGCAAATTGAGCAAACGGAAACATAGAATTTTTTTGTTTTGCATTTTTTGCTTTCTACTTTCTATTGATCAAAGACCTTGTCAATTGTTATGAATATTTATTTATTATTGATGGTATCAAATATACGAACAATACATTTTAACCATACATAATGTCTATGCTTATGTTGTAAAATTGAAGAGTTCGTTTGTTTATAATAATGATGATGATGATGAAACAACCACTGCTGAAACGTCCACTGCTGAACATAGGCCTCCCCCTTAGATCTCCACAGATACTTGTTCATTTGTTTGGACGCACTAATCTCAAAAACTATTGGACTTACTTTCGGTGTTAGATGGCTCATTTATCGAGAATGTTATTATAAGGTTATAAGCTAAGGTTTTTCTGCCAGTGCACTTAAGGGTTTTCAGGGGCAGTGGGCGGTATCTAGTTTACAGACCTAAAGTAAGCAACTGATTGACCATGTGATTTTTGCACTAACGTTTCTTAAATAGTTTAAATGTATAACTAAGATTTTTGAAAATCCTTAGAAGGCGGGTGAATTCGTAGGAAAGTCTTTGATTGATTATAATCGCGTTTAAATCAATGTTTGACGACAGATTGAATATTTCAATCTCACAATCAATCAACGAGTATCAATCAAGGAGACAAACATACGTAGGGCTGTCGAATACGAAATATTTAAATTCCAATAAATACAATATAAAAAGCTTCAATTTAAATATATTTTTTGTATACTTATTTAAGTTTGTATAAATGTTAAAATTTCGTATTCGTAGAAATAGTAATTGGCTGTATTGAGTTTCATAAAACTTGATGAGTTGTGTGTACTATTTTTTATGAAAATTAAAATGATTTTTTTTTTTAATTCAAAAAGTCTTATTTAAAATTTAGGTAAATAGGGTCACATTCTAGTCTATCCAATAAAGAATATAGGACGGCAATTTAGTAAAAACCCAACATAACATGAGCAAGTACATTCACAAACAAAACATTTATCCCAAACAGATTACTGAAAAAAAAAAACAAATCTAAACATGAAATTCAATTTACCGATACCCTTTAAAACCGCTTAACGTTCAGATATCGGCATTACTCCTAAATGTGAGAGAAACATATTGTAGACTTGTCGAGAATCTGACCTTGGATACTCAAGGTCAGATTCGGGCGAGTCTATTTCAAACTCAAACTCAAACTCAAAATTTTTTATTTCAAATAGGCCTATGAAAGCTCTTTCGAAACGTCAAAGTTAGGTGCACGGTTCCAAAGAGTTGGTCTCATGGAGAAGAACCGGCAAGAAACTCCATGGACACTCTTTTTAAAAGAAAATAAAAATAATTACAAACATACAGTTTTCTATCTAGTCCTGAGAATGTTATACAATCCAAATTGAGCTAAAAATGTAATAATAAATTATACAAAATAATTTTAGTGCAATCGTTACTGGAAAAATAATTTATACAATTCAAAGAAAAAATATATTGGATAACCAAGATATTATATAATACAATTTGGGGTCTTGCTGGCTTGGGCTTGGCTGGTCTGGGCGGAGGCACTCCCGTGCCCGTGGTCGCCGGGGAAGCCACATGTGCAGAGAAAAAGGAAAAACAATATTAATTTAACGCCAGGCATCACTGTCATTAATGTAATCCTGAATTTTATAATACGCCTTTTAATCAAAATGTTTTTAACTACATTCTTAAACTTTTATCAGTGAGATCAAGGATACATTTAGGTAGCTTGTTATAAAAACGTACACAATTCCCTAAGAACGACTTATTTGTTTTTGTTAGCCTAAACTTGGGAACCACTAATTTATGTTTGTTACGTGTATTTATCTGGTGAATGTCACTTTTAACTGTGAATTTATGGATGTTTTTGCGAACAAACATAATATTTTCAAAAATATACAAGGAAGGTAATGTAAGTATATTAATTTCCTTAAAGAATTCTCTAAGAGATTCGCGAGAGCCCATGCCATAGATCGCTCGGATCGCCCTTTTGCAAAACAAAATTGATTGGACATCAGCCGCTGCCCCCCATAGCAAAATGCCATATGACATCACGCAATGGAAATAGGCGAAGTATACAAGCCTGGCCGTAGCTACATCGGTCAGTTGTCTGATTTTTCTGACTGCAAAAGCAGCAGAACCAAGTCGCCCTGATAGGGAGGATATATGGGGACCCCATTGCAATTTACTGTCAATGGTAATGCCCAGAAATACTGTACTGTTAATTAACTCTAATTTGCTCTTATCGAGCATTATATTTGTTTCAACCGCAGTGACGTTAGGCAAACAGAACTTAAGACATTTAGTCTTGGAAGCGTTTAATAATAAATTGTTGGCTGCGAACCATTTGGAGAGAATTTCTAGGCTTTCATTAATGTGACTAACATTGGGGTTCTTACGCTTAACTTTAAAGACAAGGGAAGTGTCATCCGCAAACAAAATAACATCCGAAATATCAGACAACACAAATGGAAGGTCATTTATATAAGCTAGGAACAGAAATGGACCCAGTATAGAGCCTTGAGGCACGCCCATTTTTACAACTGTCCCCGAAGATGTTGAGCCGCAGACATCCACTTTTTGCTGTCTGTTGGATAAATAAGACCGGACAAGTTCAAGAGATTTCCCACGAATGCCGTAGTGTCTCAGCTTAGAAATGAGTGTATCGTGGTCCACACAATCAAACGCCTTGGAGAGATCACAGAATATACCGACGGCATCCTGCGAACTCTCCCAGGCTTCCAAAATCTGAGTGACTAACCGCGCACTTGCGTCCGTAGTGGACCTACCCTTTGTAAAGCCGAATTGACGGTCGTGCAGTATATCGTTTAAGTTGAAATGGTTTAACATTTGATCAAGCATGATCCTTTCGAATATTTTACTTAGAGCCGGGAGAATAGAAATGGGTCTGTAGTTTGACGGATTTTTCTTACAACCTGACTTAAATATTGGAATTACCTTACTGTGTTTCATCAAGTCAGGAAAGGTGCCTTCATCTATACATGAGTTAAAGATTTGACTGAGTATTGGTGCAATATTGTCAATCACGGAGCTCAGGGCTTTAACAGAGATGCCCCATAAGTCTTCCGTTTTTTTTAAATTAAGGTTTTTGAAAGCTTTTTTTACTGTATTAAAAGTTATGTAATGGAATCCGAAATCCGGTACTTCTTTAGTAAAATTTTGTTTTAGTAATGACTCTGCAAGTGTAGAGGACGAGTTAAGTGATTTAGTAACCTCTACTGGTACATTAGAGAAAAAATTATCAAACGCGTTAGCAACCTGCAAATTATCCGACACAGTTGCATCATTAATCGTTAATGATAGTTCAGTATCCCGGACTTTAATTTGACCCGTTTCCGCATTTATTATTTTCCAAACGGTTTTTATTTTATTATCCGATTTAGTTATTCTGTCACTAATTGATTTAGACTTTGCAAGAATACATACACTTTTGAATACCTTAGAGTAGTTCCGTACATGATCATGAAAAGATTTATCAGATGTCATTGATTTTTCTCGATACAGGTTATACAATACATCTCTGCTTATCCTAATCCCTTTTGTACACCATTCGTTGAATTTTAATTTATTGTCGATTTTTAGTTTCTTAATAGGACATGATTTATTAAATTCTAGACAAAGTGTGTTAAATAACTTGTTAAATTTAGTATTCGAGTCCTCTGATTTAAAACTACTGCATAATTTATTGACAACATTATTTTTAAAGGTTTCTAAGGTTCTGTCTGTTAATTGTCTGTATTTTATTACTATGTTTGACGGAGTGTTTTTATTAGCAGGAAAGCTAACAAGCTGCCCCAAGTGATCCGATCTCACACCAGCAATAATGGAAGAATGCTGAACCACACAATTTGTAAAAATATTGTCTAAACATGAACTTGAAGATGGTGTAATTCTAGTGGGTTCATTAAACAAATGTTTTAAATTAAAAGATTGAAATAGAGACAACAGTTGATATTTATCAGAAGATTCAGAAGATATATCTATGTTAAAGTCACCGCAAATGAAAACTAGTTTATTAGACTTAAAAATCTTCCTAAGTATTTCCTCCATATTTGTAAGAAATAATGAAAAGTTACTTGCTGGTGGTCTATATACACATAAGAATAAATGACTTCCTATTTCTGCACATGCTACCTCGCACAGGCGATCAACAGAGCTCGAAGTGATGTCGCTTCTATCCTTAAATTTTAAATTATTTTTACACAATATCAATGTACCCCCACCCTCTGCAGTTACCCTATTAAATACACTAGCAACCTTGAAATTATTAATATTAAATAACATTTTCTCAGGCTTGAGCCATGTCTCACAAAGACAAAGTATATCTATAGAAAACTTATCAGTTAAAAGTTCAATGTCTAATATTTTGCCAGAAAAACGGTTTACATTCTGATGAAATAGGATGAGGTTGTCGCTACGCTTTTCTATTGTCTTAGAATCTAGTTTAAACAATCAATCACAGTATTGTTAGAATGACTAGTCAATACTGGCTCGTCGCTTATCCTACATTTTGTCATATTGTTGGCTATGACAATGTTAATATTATATGCTATCAATGTAGCTATATTATCTTTATATTTATTAGGGAAAAACATACTTTCCCTACTCAAATGAAATTCACTAACAAACTTGTTAGTGTCAAAGAATAATAGTTTGTCCCTATGACAGCATGTCAATGTGTATATAAAATTGTTCAGAGTATGAACATAACTATTTTGAGTGTCAGAAAAACAATCAGAATATGGAAGTGCACAAATCATAATGTTTTTTAAATTTAGTTTTAATAAGGTGTTGATACCATTAGCAATGTCACTTTTAATTACATCAAGACTGTTGCCTATCAAAAGAACTAGTGTAGTGTTAGCATCAAACTGTGTATTAACTATCTTGTTTATTATGTTGTTGAAGTGTAGGTTTGGGTAGCAATAACTAGTTACATTATGTTCTTGTGGGAGTGAGTGTTGAATAAATGAGCCTAAACCTTTACCAAATTTATCTGTAAATAAGACTGACTTGTGTTGCTTAGTGTTGTGAATGCTTGGAACAGTATGAGGGGGGTCTAGTAATGTAGTAACAGGCCGGGGTTCAGGGATTGGGATTGGGTGAGCACGGGTACAGGAAAGATTATTAGTTAGTGACTCATATCTCTCTGCACTGTATTTCACCAGATCCACTAGCTTACCAGCCTGCAACAAGCGCATACTCAGTTCGTGTTGAGATTCCTCATATTTCCTGAAAATATCAGATAATAAATTTTCTTTCACAATTAATTGTTCATGCAACTGTTTTATGTCTAAGTCATGAGAAACTTGGCAATGTTCTAGCTCAAGAGAACAGGTTTTTAATTGTTGGACTAGTTTTACCCTATCTCTTCTAAGATTAACACAGTTTTTTACCCTACTTTGTTTTTTTAATGCTAAACGGCACTTCCTAATAATTTTGTTATACTTAATATACTTCTTAAATTTTTTATTACTTAATACTACAGGACATTGTGTGATGGTATCATCACCGGTCAGATCTATAATTGCAGCAGAGCTGCGCACAGCTGTGGTACTTCCTACCAACTTAGTGAAACGATTGAGGGTGTCAGAAGTTTGATCCCTAGCTAAATCAGACTCGTATGAAGATATTTTCTTGTAGGCCTCACTTAGTTCAAGCTCGAGATCAGTTATACGTCTCAAAGTAAGTTCATGTGTTTCACTACATTCCTGAAAAGATGATACAAATGCCTGAAGTTGGTTATGTTGGTCTAGAAGGTCCATATGCTGTATGTGCAGCTCGGCCAGGTCATTTTTTAGGACTGTGTTTTTGTCGACAACATTTTTCACTTCCACCTCGCTGTCCTCCCTCTCCTGCAGTAACTGATTACACAGTGTTCTTGATGCCTCAAGATCCTTTAGAGTGGCCCTTAGCTTGTCCTCCAAGTCTTTGATAGCGGCCCTCCTGGTTGTCATTTTGTAAACTATGAGTTCAGTTATCTGAAATGTGACAGGAAACAGCTTAGTGGCAGGCAAAATATGTTTCTTAGGACACAATCAGGGAAGAGCAATAGTGAACAGAATGAGAACTAGTAGAAAAAGAAGAAAAAAAAAAAACAAAAGAATATTTAACTACAAATAAAAATTAAAGTGGGTAGGGTGAATTAATATTAAAATATTAAAAAATATTTTTTAAACAAGATCAGTGACTACAGTTAAGGAAGATTACATTAAACACAAAAGTTTGACTTTATTTAGAAAAAAAAACAAAAGTGAAACTGACTATGTACAAACAAAGGAATTGGTTTGTAAGTTTGACACAGAACAGAAGTTAATAGAAATACATTGAAGGATTGATCATGGAAAAGTATAGTAATACTTAGTAGTTGTGTGAGTGTATATGATGTCCTCCTAGCCGATTATCGGCTACGGCGGCGGTTCTCATTTAAGGAGATCAGCCAATTGCGCAGGACATATTATAGTGCACAAGCATTTGCGCAGACACAGGTGCACTCCCTATTCCTTCACTCTCATAACCCGATGGGACGGCAAATCCGACACGACCGGAGAGAGATCAGGCGCAGGACCGACATTTACGTGCTCTCCGATGCACGGGTGTATCAATCACCAACTTCCAGGCTCCGGGCTGCTTTGTGAAAGTCTTCTAAAACCCACAAAGCGATTTCGGCCCGACTCGGGAATCGAACCCGAGACCTCGTGCTCAGCAGCCGCACTTGCGACAGCTAGACCAACGAGTGTATATATTAAGTAATTGAAGTGTTTGAATGTCTGCGGCGAACGTTAACGTCGTCGATTCTGCTTCCACAATATTGTCAAGCAGAAGGAGACAGTAACTGAGCCGATGTGTGTGTAGGGACGTTGCTCATAACAATGAGCAGTGTACTTAAGTGGTTTGTATAGTGTATAAACACAAAGATACAATAATATTATAAAAGAAAAACAAAATACTCCCCAGATTTCAAATTGTCCGTTTGACAGCTGGTTCACTCAATTACATTTGCTTTGAATTTTCAATATTTGCGACAAAAACATATTGACAACACTGTTACATACACTTATTAACTATATTACACGATTTTAAACACGTTTATCAATAAATAACTATTTTTCTAAAATATTAAAATCACGGAGCCGTTTTTTCACGACTTGACACTTTGACACCAGTGATTTATTTTTATCGAAGTACATAATTTTTATGAATTTATTAGTCTGTAGATGGGTAGCAATAAACATTTGAGAGGCCTTGGATGCGTGGGTTTTAATATATGATCTGCTGTATTAATGAAAATTGAAGTTTTCAATTTTTTTCGACCTTAGTGCTTAAGCTTTTACCAAAATATGTTTTTGGCTACACTTTTTCTATTAAAAACCTGCTCCATTTACGTATATAGGTTAAGTTAGATATATGTTTCATACATATGTGTTCATAAACCTTTCAGCAAAGCGCACGTGTTTCCCTCACGTACTGAAACGACGAGAAATAAATCATTCTCATCATAAAAGATAACTGAAGCGATGTCTACGCGGCCCTGCGTAGCGCTACGGCACGCTACGCCGTAGACGCGTAGGCGTCGAGCGTCGTTTAGGAAAAACTGTGCCAATAAGAATTATGGCTCTATTTGATATTTTGCTTAGGTTTATGACACCTTTTTATGTACGAGAATCTTAAGTAAGTTTACATTTGAGCTTTTTATATGACAAAATATGCTAAAAATATTCCAGTTAAAGATTATAATCACACATTATGAGCAACATTTTTTTAATCTTACGTTTTCTTAAGCGAAAATCAAGTAGGTACTTCTACTTTATATTAACGAGAAGCTGTTTAGAACAAAATACGTTTATTACTTTACACAGGCTTCATTAGCCTGGGAACATGCAACATGTTGGAAAATGTTTACGGCCCATTCTGTGTGATAATGTGTGGATACTGTAAAACTAATAGCTATAATGGAATAGTGTAGTTGGGTAGAAAATGGGTAGGAGTCATGATGGGTAGGAGAATGGATGGAGAGTGAGTCTGGAATATGTGTTCTTTCTGGATTAATGGTGAAAGTGTTGTAGTTATTCTTGTAAGTTAATTGAAGTCAAATATTTTTTGAGTGCTCCAGTCTAACTGCAGCTAAGTATCGGTGTTTTATATGGAGTAACTGCCTGTTTGATCTCTTCAAATCTGTTACTTGAAGAATCCGATATTTCTTGTTGAGACTGATTGTTAGTCTTTCTGGCAGTATACCAGTAACGGCTGCCAAAGATGTACAAGTAACACCCGGGACCCACAAATCTTAAATGCCTTTCGATACACAGAGGCACTCGTCATGACATAGATGGACACCCATCCATGGTCTGTTTAAACCTTATCATCGACCCGTGTGGCTGTTACTTAGCCTCGATCTCTCAAACTACTCTACTGCCAAAGCCATTTTTTATTTCTAAATACAATCACCCATATAAAAAAAAAAACTAAAAAAGCTATTCTCGGAAAGCAATTTTTAGCTGACTTACTACAAGTAGTAAAAGCATAAATGAGTTCACAGAGAATCAATTAACTGCTCGCTGTATATCATGCGAGTCATATTTCCAGCTGCATGCTAATTACAAGCAACTAGGTGATATGGAAGAGGCAAGCCTGAAATGAGACTTTAGGAACCCTTGTTGAAATATAATGAAGAAGAAGTTAAAGTAAAAATGGGTGAAAAGAGACTTTAGAAAACCCTTATTGGAGTATAACGTTTGATATGTAGAGAAATTCTATACTACCGAAAATTAAAAAAAAAATGTTTTTGTGTTAGTTTTGGTCATAATGTAAGTACTTGAAGCGTGGTCATTAATGCTCTTTCCTTCTTTTTGTGAGAAGGAGCATGTATTAAAAATGTGGACAAATGTGGTAATTAACGTCTTCTGTGTAAGAAAAGTGAGTGCCTTGCAATGGGACAATGAAAAGGCAAATGACGTTTTTGTAAAAATACATTCTTGTATATTGAGATTTTAGAGTAACTTTAAATCCTTGTTGTAGTTTCAAAAACATTTTTCATACTTTAAACTAAAACGAATTTATTTAACAGCAATAAACCAATGAGCATGATAAAGTGACTTCGCTCAGACTTCGGAATGAAGCCTTAGAAATACGTTAGTCTTGCGAGACAATTTATAACACTTATCTACTAAGTAACTATCGCAAAGTGACAAGAGTCGCGGGTTAGTAAGTTATCATATAAATAGCTTGGAATTTTATAAATAAATTGACGGATAAAAAGTGGTAAAAAGGAGATTTTGGAAGACAGACTGGTAGTTTTTTTGATTACATTCAATTAAACACAGATGGTGAAATTTCCGTATTTTTTTTTGTGATTACATTATCAGTCTTTTTATTGTCCCACTTTAGGGTAAAGGCCTCTTCTGATACAAAGAATTAATGAGCGTTTATCACTACTCAAAGTACAATAAAATTTAAGATTAAAGTCAAGTTTTCTTCAATATGTTTTCCTTCACCGTATGGCGACAATTCATGACGCCACAAGCATTGATATATTTCGATTAAACCAACACACACACAAACTGTACCTATATTAATACAGTTACTTTACCAATGCAATCAAATATTTACAAATATCACTGATAATAATATACAGATACTTATTAAGGTAACATTTAATTTCCATGTAAAAAATCATCCATAAAATACTATCATCATCATCATCATTATCAGCCTATCGAAGTCCACTGCTGGACATAGGCCTCTCCAAGTGCACGCCACTGAGATCGATTTTCGGCTGCTAAAATACTATACAAGCTGTTGATTTGCATCCGTGCCATAGTCAAGGAGGTAATTGGGCTAATGATTCTCGACCCAAATCAATAAAAAAATTGGTACGTAATTTTTTTTCTTTAATTTTTTTTCGGAATTCCGTAAATGTCATCTAGCCTTATTTAAACTTGGCGCGTATGTTACTGGCGTTAAAACCGTGCTGCACCCTCACACTAACGCCAACACAAAGCATACGCAACGATCACTCATAAATTTAATTCATAAAATTGGATTACTTCGGAAATACCACGACATTACAATGACAAAAAAAGCAGTGCATATTAGTTATTTCCCATCTACTGTAATTCCAATCGATTATTTACGTATTGTATGTCCTCCTCCTGAACTATGGCACAAATGCAAATCAACACCTTGTATACCTTTGCAACTACTAGTCACATCTAGTTCCCTACATCGTCGCCATGACATAACAGGTGGTGCAGGCAATATTCTTAATATTACTCGCCCTCGCCTATGAGGGAGTAATATTTGTGCTTCACTACTGATACACGCTTATGTAAGGGAAGTAGTCTGTTTATTATTTTACTATTAATTATCTTGATGTGTAAAAGTGTTGTTTTCAACCTATTTACAGTAGAAGTATCATTTATCTTTGAATTTGTCCGTGTGGTGTATATAATTTTTTTACGGTTAGTGTTTCAGTCGTGATCCGAGGAAACTTCTGGCGCGGTAAGTAAGTCACTACAAGAAGAGATAAACCATGTCGATATGTCGTCTCAATTAGTTTAGCCATTTTATCAAACCAACTCAATATCGTTAACTCAAAATTATGATACGAGCATAATAGATAGGGCAAAATAGGCAAGCATAGATCATTAATGGAAAATAGCCAAAATTGCCAAAATTGCAAAATTGCCATTTTGGATATCTATTGTGCCATTTTTGTGTGCAACTTTATGTATGTACGCAAGTATAAAATAACATAATTAAAATAAAATCCAACATACCCTAGGGATTGTTTTATATTAATACAAAACTGTAATGATATTGTAAGCTCATTAATTAAGCTCTGAACGTTATTTTACAATTAAATTATTAATCTATTGTAAAATTTCCACGGTTTGAGGTATGTCCAATTAATTTAATGTGCAGTTTTATTTCTCTTGTTTCTGTTCATATTTTGTTGTTGTTCATGGTAATAATTATTTGAAAAATATATTCTGAATATAATAAGGAAAGTTCGGTACGTAACTTTACAAAGATGATCTTTTGGTGTAAATAATAATTCTAATCATAACAGTTATGTAGGAATTAATAAGCCGATGTCATAGGTCAGTTCTTAAAACCCACCATGTTCCTTCTGGAGCCCTTCATGTAAGTACATACATAGTATAGCATCTTCACTGGGTCCGTCTTTTGTGAGCTCTCTGGTGATTAGCAAAACCAAACTTGGTCTTGAAAACCTTATCACATGAAGGCCCTTCACGTACGAGCAGAGCCGCGGTAACTCTTTCGAACAACCCCGTAGTCCCAGCAGGCTTCGGATCTAAGGAGCCCTTCAAAACGTACCTCACACAGACAATCACAGCCAAGTATTTCACGCAATAAAATCAAAGCCTCGCTCAACTATCTTTAAACAAACAAACTACCAACGTTCAAGTAACAATCAGAATTGCGTCCTATATTTCTTTTGTCTCACAAAAGGTAAAGGAATTAACTTCCAAGTCCCTTTTGTTACCAAGTTTCTCCTTTTCGATATACGCTGAGAAAAAACGTGAAATGGAAAAATCTTTTGATGGATAATAAAGGTTAACTTTGTGAAAATAACTTTGCGAGTCTCGAAATGTATTGTCGTTTGTTTATTATGGATATTTTGCGCAAGATTATTTTTTAAGTTGGCAAGTTTAATTTAGAAAATACTGTGAAGTTGGAAGCCATAGAGTTTTCATGACGTCAAGACTCCGTTTTACCTAACCCTCGCTTTTTTAATGTTCTATTTTGATTGTGTTTTGTAACCCTAAATGGTTTTAACAAATAACCATTTTGTAGAGTTCACAAATAAAAATCTCGAATTTTATTGGGAGTCAGAAATAAAGCAACCGTTATCTCAAAAACAGGAAACCTACCATAAATTTGTAACTACGTATAATATAACGATCGATTTGTCTTGTTTTGGTATGGAAAGTTACATAGTGCAACCTCCCCTTTACCATAATAAATCACAAGTACGAATTGCTTAAACATGATCCTGTCTTTCGAAGACGATAGAATTTCCACATCAAAATAATTATTATCAACGTTTGAAACTAATTTGAATACATTTTACCTCAACATAAGCTGCGCATTTGTCAAAACCACGGAGATTGCAATGACTAGCGGAGATGCCATGACGCAAAATCTCCTTAGAAAAAAGCGCGCAAAAAGCGGATGTCTAGGGAACGAGTAACATTACTAGCTCTGTTTTTACACGCTATCCAGTAAGCCTGCCACTTAATTTCAAAATAAAAATCACCAATCAATCAAGATCAATTTGAGACAGATTGGTTTTGATTTGAGAAGGATCCCGAATCACGCCCGTTTGACCTACAAGAAGGCGCCTGACCTACCTTCCCTATGACATCTCCGCTTCTTTCGTTTCTCCGTAATCAAGACGCAACATACCGTAAAGATGGCTCCTAAAACTTCTATTGGTACTAAAATCCAAGATTTACTCCTCGATATTCAAAGCATTCTCTTAACATACGAATAAGTTTGACATTGTAACATTTTGGCTCACTAAGGTAAGATTTTACGAGTGTTACTTACTATACTAGTAAAGTTAACTTAGCTTTATATACAGGCATTCATTTTGAAAATGTATTTATTAGTTTGGAAAGCTTGTTTGTTCTCTCTAGATCAGTAAAAAGACTATACCAATGTAATAACCATCGTTGATAAAATATTTTTTCAAATAAGTATAAGGACTCATTTGCGATTTCAGTTATTATTTCAAATTGTCTTTGCCAACTATTTATGATTGAATTAGAAAAAATATTTGATGTACTAACTAGCTTCTAGCTTCTGCCAGTGGTCTCAAGAAACTAGATCAAAATAAAAGAAGCCTATAGCCTTTCTCGATAAATGGACTATGTATTACCGAATGATTTTCATGAAAGTCTAGTCCCTTAGATTTTTAGCACATTTTAGCGCATTTTAACGAAAACACAAATAAACCAAACTTTTCAGCTTCACAAAATTAATATGAAAGTTAAGTTGGTCTAAGCACTGTTGAAACTAATATACCAAATGCATTAACCAAATCGTTGTAATTAAAACTATAGTGAGAGTTATCTTGCAATTACCGAGCATCGTCCCCTAAAGTCCACTTATAGAATCCACTAACTTAATATTAGCTCTAAAATACTTAACCTAACTACAACTCTGTACTGACCTAATTAAAATAACTTACTAGAAAATAATCCGGCCGAAATAAAAAGTCCATGAATTTTAGGTTTAAAACCGAGTTGAGCGGACGTGTGGAAATCCCCGGATTATAGTTGGAGCGAAGTTAAGTGACTGCAATAATCCTTGTGAACGTTAATAAAACTGTAGTGTATGTGTCGATGGTTTTTTTGAAGATATTTTTTAGTTACGTTTTCGAAAATATTGGTGTCTTAGTGGCCAGTTGTCATAGGAAAGCCTTTGAGATTATTTGATTGCAAACATTGTGATATATATTTATTTGCAATTAACACCGTATTCATATTTTATTGGGATTTTATTAGACAGGCGTCTAGTAACTATATGGGACATTAAAAATACAAACTACATAATACTTACATGAATAAACATGACTGTATAATAAATAATATTTATTTAAATTAGCATAAAAATAACGAGTTCAATAAAAGTTCAAAGAGCAAATTTTGTTGCCATCCAAAATATTTTTATTAGTTGCTAATAATATTACGTGAAATAGGTCTTTAATTTAACACTAGAATTTCCTGTTCAAAATATAATAATATTGTTTTGTTTCTATTCACATGCATTTTAATTTTATGCTGCAAAACAAATGAATGTGCAATTTTCCTATTTCAATGTATCATACTTCGAAATGATATAGAAACTTATGAACAAGATATTAAAATAAGTATTTACAATAATTCAAATTAAATGAAGTATTCACTAACGATCAGTTTGCTCAAAGAATAAACTTACATCTACAAAGATTATTTCAATACAACTTTTCTGCACAATATCTATTACGCTAGTTTTTCTCAACACTTTTTCCATCCATTCAACGTCTCCAAGATTTCTATCTCCAATTTAGAAGAAAACACTTTTTCCACCGACTCTCAGGGTTGACAGTAAATAATTACACCCTATCGTGGCTTATAAAACCAGAAATATATCAGAAACCCTTTCAATAGGCTCTATTGGCCAGCTTAACGACACACTAGGCTGTCCATTGCAATCATATGACAAATAAGACCCGGTTCAAGCCGAAAACCGGGTCGCAATCGGTCAAAACGTCCATTTCTGTCCGTTATGACATCCATTTTACCGAGACCTCCCTCGCCAACCAATTTAAGAAGAACGCTAACGTTTATAAAAGGTCAACACTTTCTGGTCGTATGAAAAATGACATTTAGTATCGTATTACGTAATACAGGACGTTGTACGATAACACGGAGTAATGTGACGTCATTTTACACGTCTCGGGAATCGATACCCCATTGCACAGCGATTTCAGGCTAACGGCAGTAGCATTAAGATTGAAAATGGTTTGTTTTTTATCAAGCCAATATTGCTATCTAGATAAATTGCAGCGTCGAAATGTGTAAAAAATAAGGTCATGTTTGCGTTCAAATAAGCGGAAAAATCTGGTTTAAAGCGGTTGCAACCGGCGCGCGTCTGTAAGCACCGGATTATTAGGTGCATGCTGGTTTTAACAGAATTTGCTTATTCCACGCCAAGTGAAAATGCGTCTTAAAATGTTCCGCAGTTGTATTTTTTAAATGGCTTGATTTATTACTGCAGTTACTTGAAATCTGGTTAAATCCAGTGTTTATATTGTTAAAAGCTTGGAGAACTTAACGGAGTTACGTAGTTTGAGTGCTTCTATTCAAATTTAATGTACACAAGACTACTCATGTAATTTTCACAACCTTCGCAGCTTGCGGGGTGAGCAGAGCTTTTAGTTAAGTAATAAGTAAATTGAGTTTTAATAGTTATTTGAAACTATAGGTATATTTATTGAAATAGGTAGAGCTAAGTAAAAGTCACACTGGTCGATCGATCGCTACGCAAGTGGATCGGTAACCATCATATCATGGAGAGTTCCTCCGTGTGTAGGAAGGCATGTCAAATTCGTGGATGACATTTGAACATTTTTAAGAAAGGTTATGCGTAGTCAGAAGCCAGGAAGTCTGACGACTAGTCTTATTATCAAGGCGTATCGGTTTTCCGGGTAACGGAGTAGATGAGAACCGAGTATATGTAAACCACTGGTGCTCAGCTACATCAAGTTAGACTGGAAGCAACCCCAATATACAATAATATACAATATACATATTATATAAAGTTGGGAATAAACTAGGCAAATGATCATTTACATACAGAAGAAGAAGTTTATAAGCCTTCTACAAACTCAATTTGATATTACAGCATCCCTTTTTTATGAACACTTTGACTGCAAATCCTGGTTCCTCATACATTTAAAGCAGCCTTTTTGCTGGCATGTTAGCTAAGTCCAGTTAATGAGCCATACGTCTTCATTAAGTGTCGACGGTTCAACCAGGCCAGTTACAAGTTTAGCTGTTTTGTACCGGGATTACATTGACGGGTGTTGTTTGGGCGAAATTAAAATGTTAATTTGTTTTTTTGGCAACTGGTATAGCAACTGATATGGTGTCTGGTTGCGGATTGATCTGCCTAGCCTTTTTAGGGTTCCGTACGCAAAGGGTAAAACGGGGACCCTATTGTTTTCGCTCCTCTGTCCGTCCGTCCGTCCGTCTGTCACCAGGCTGTATCTCATGAACCGTGATTGATAGAGAGTTGAAATTTTCACAGATTATGTATTTCTGTTGCCGCTATAACAACAAATACTTTGATTATGAAAACTAGAATAAAATAAATATTTTTGGGGGTTTCCATACATACAACAAGCGTGATTTTTTTGCTCATTTTCTAAATAATGGTATATCATTGCGTATTAGCAATCGGAACTTAGTTGAGATTTGTGAGAACTGGTCAAAGAAGGTTGTACCTATTTTACTTCCTTCTAATACGATAAAAGTTATTAAGACTTTTTAAGTAGCAATATATTTATATTTATCGATCATCTTCTTGTATTATATTAAACTTTGTAACAACCATACGTACACATGCATGTTTTGTGTCTTAATTGACAAAGAGAGATAAGTAATCTCCTAATCATTTACATTGTTATGAAAGTCTATATTTTATTCATTCCCTTTTATTGGGATTTCAAAAGAGCAAAAGTGATTCGTCGAGTTTTATATCAGGAAAAAGTGCTGTCCCATCGATATTTCAAAATATCTTTTATGGAATATTTTATTCAAAAACCAAAATCCGTGAATTTTAAAAATCATGTACATAAATTCTAGTGCTAGCGATTTTCCTTGCTTCGCTTTTCAAATCTAATTTGCATTTCAAATTCAAAAATGGAAAACGGTCTGGACGCAACGGCCGGTACGGGTAAAACAGTATGAAAACCTTTTTCGTGATTTAATTTTTATAATTAACTTGTCTGTGGGCCATGTGAGGAAAACAAGGCTTGGATATAGTTTTTATATGTAATTTGTACAGTACATGGTAATTAGTAAATATAATAAAATTAAGTATGTAATACTTGATGGTTGTAAAAATAACAAGGTGATGAAAAATTTGAGCTGGCTATGAATTTCCGAGTTATTTTTCTACTTTTATATTTCCAAGAATGATGCAGTGGGTCTCTTTATCAACATATTTAATGACATTTAACGACTTAAAAATCTGAATAAAACATTTCCTGGCAATCTAAAAAAATATATTTAAACCTAGTTATGTAGAGGTAATTTGGTATTTCTAGTATCTAATCCTAGTACACTAGTTTTGTAGCATTTACCTCAAAACTCAGTTGGCAGTTAGTTAGAATGAGCCGTTAAACCTCTTCCATTCCATACTTTTGGACTATAGAGCTTGCAATACTAAAAGGTGTGGTTAGTTCTCATATTTTCAGCTTAAAAAAACCGTTGAATCCGATCGTGTATTAAAGGTAGAATTGTGAGCAAAACTCGGTAAGGTTTTATGAATGCCAAATGATGTAATGGTTATCTTGTTGTTGAGAAATTTGAAAATACTTCGTTTATTAGAATCTCTGGTGCATTCGTTAATGTATTTCTATTTTTATCAAAAGTCATTTTTTGTTTTGAAGGTTTTTCGCTACTAGTACACATGTCTCTAAAAACATCATTAGAAAGAGGTATCGTGCCGTTATAGTAATTTTATAGCATTTAAGTCCCGATTGTTTAGAAATATGCGTTTCTTGTCTGTTCGTATGTTCGCTTGTATCTTCTTTTGTACCTTGAAAACTCCGAAACAACTGAACTGACTTAAAAAAATGTTTCACTGTGTGAAAGCGACATTATAGCTAGGTGTCATACACTATATATTATCCGGGAACGGGAGAAAGTAACAACGCGACGCGGGTGAACCCGCGAGAAACAGCTAGTATTAAAGGTAGTAAGTAGATGGTGCTTTTAAATATTGCGTGGAATAAATTATTCAGGGATAATGATAATGCAGACTGGAGATTTTTCACCTTTATAAATCTGAACTTTTTAGAACATATTTTTTCCAAGGTTTTTTCTTCTCAAAAATAATATAATATAAGATCTACGTACATTATGTTCGTCTGTTTTAGCTCATCTTTTTAATGCTAGCTCTTATTTAATGAAGTAAAAAGATGTTAGGTACATGGTGGCCTTAGTACCAACATATGTATATAGGTATATTTTTTCATTTTTGTTTTGCGCGAGACTGAGAATGGAGGTCAAATGTCGCATGGAGTTTTCACCCATTGTATGTCGGAGTGCAGATATTACTAGCGACATCTATAAGTTTAGCGACAGTTAAGTCCAGAATAAGTCATCATCACAAATATGTATTATGTTACAGCATTTTTATCGTCCCACAGGCCTCCTCTCACACGAAGAAAGATTGAGCGTTAACAAAATGTATATATTTAAATATGTTTTTTTCTACACCTACAAAGGAGACCTACCTAATACGTATAATGACAGTGAAAAGTATTTTACATGTGATTTGGTGTAAAGTATCAATATAGATTCAAAGATAAATGATAGATAATCTTCAAAGCAATTTTGCAGTTATATCATACAATAACAGGAGCTATCGACAAGTTAAATACTATTCGTAACAATGTTTTTGGAACTAAACAAAACACTGTATTCGTACAAATAAACTGGCCAGTGCAAATTGGGTTGCCATACTTTTGATTGGAAAATTCTACTGAGTGCGCTAGGGTTACTCCATCAGATATAAAAACTCCATTTTTTGACATTCAATGTTATATTTATAATTTGTATGTAAAAAGTGCAATGGCCAAATATTGAAACACCGTTAAATTTTAATGACAGCTCATCATGTTATATTATCTTTCACTCCGGTCGTCTCGGATTGCCGTCCCTTCGGGCTATGAGAGTGACGGAATAGTGGGTGCACCTGTGTCTGCGCAAATGCTCGTGCACTATGATATGTCCTGGGCAGTTGAATGATCTCCTTACATGAGAACAGCCGCCGTAGCCGATTATCTGCTAGGAGGACATCATCATCATCATCTTTCACTTGCTTCAAATTGCTGCGACAGACTCTTGATAAAGACTGAGTAGCCTTTGAATATTTTGAGGTAAGTACATATATTAGTGTAAATACGTTCTTACACTTGCAAACTTAATGAAGTCTTATGGTAATAAACGTTGCATCCATCACGTACACAGTGAGACACATCAAAATTGCCTATAACATCCTGTTTTTCCGTCGTGAGAAGAGAAAGAAAATGAGCAACGGTACTTGAACTTAAAAAAGAAATAACATATTTAGCACATTTTCCAAAAATAGCCAGCCTTCACCTAAGTAAATGAGGCTTCCATTGAAAAACCTCGAGTACAGAATATGAACGGGGCACCGGTTGGCACCCTCAATCATAATCAATCATAACTGAATGTTGGCAGCCCTGGAGAACAAAATGACTAGCGGAGGTGCCATAACGGAAAATCTCCTAAGAAAGTTAGTATTACTATTATTTCTAGCGTGTGGTGTCCCACTGCTGGGCAAGGGCCTCCCCATTTCGCTTCAACACTTCCCCATCGATCGACGAAGTCCAGCAGTCTCGACGGAAGGCGTCTAGTCTTAAGAAAGTAGCGCGCCAAAATGCGGGTATGCGGGGGACGAGAAAAGTTACTGTCTTAGCACTTTTGGACCTGAAAATTTTTTGTAATACCAAAAATTGTTGACAGATGTCCCTGTTGCCGTGAACCCGTACGCCTCGTTAGTTTACTGGCAACTGATTGTTTTGGTTATGTGCCCTTTGTATTTAACCCAGAAGAAGGCGCCTGACCTACCTGCATTATGGCATCTCCACTCATCTTTCTTTACTCCGTGGTTGGCAGCCCTGGATGGCTATTGTTTTTCTTTTTTCTCCCTTCCCGAGTGCATTTCGGTGAAAAATGGAGGGTAGTTTTTTGTAAACAATGTTCGCTTGTTGTTCGCGTTTAGTTGCTTTTTGGGGAAGTTGCTAGCGTGATATATTTTTGTGAAAAGTTCTCGACAGCTTGTTAATGTTTTTCTTTTGACCAGAAGTCATTCACATTTAGACTCTACAGACTGCAAAAAGGGGAACCATACTTTAACCTTCCATTTTTTGTCGATTTATTTAGCTATTAAAGTGCGTTCTAAAATTGTATTACTGCGGAGATTAAACTGTTTAAAAACTCAATTTTGACACTTCGAATTATAAATATAAATTGAGATAGCATAATAAAAGTAATACATTTAAACCTCTAACTTCTCTGCCAATAGGTAATTACTAAACTGTCAAAAAGTCACTGCACTACAAAATATTAGCTTTTAAAAGCACTTTTGACTGGTACAATTTCGAATTTCCGCAGTGTCCTTGGAGGGTTATAATTTCATAAGTGGGGTAGTATCAGTGCATGGCCCTATTAACTATTATAACCACTCAACCAACGATGGTCTGATTAACAAAGATGTGTTTCGTTGCTAGATGTGCTAAGATTTTTTTTTGTGAAGAAAAATGTAGGATAGTGGAAGTGGATTGTGATTAGATGACGTGGTTATGTAATAATTTGGATGGCGTATCTAGATGTTGTTTTATGCTTTTGGAGAAACCGATATAAGGCTAGGACTTGATAAAGTGATGCTTTATGAAATGATTTATTTGGACTCTAAAATTAATTTTGTCAACTTTAATGTCGTTAATTCTTAATTGTTTACTAATTCGGTACTTTCGGTAATGATGTAATCATACCATTAATTAAATACTTGTCATTTCGTATACAGAATTTAACTAAACCTCCTTATTTTGCATAAAAAAAGTAGCTCCCAGACTATCGCTTCCAGCTTACAGTACAGTCAATGACAGATGTTTTACTATCCAACAGTTTTTTTAATGAGTTTGTCCGGCGAACTAATACCCATAGCTTGTAATTAGCTAATGAATTGAGTTTTCATGTCTCTCGCGAACACTGAATGATGTGATGTTCAATAGTAGAGATGAGTTTTAAAAACTGTTTTTATTACCACTTGTGTCTGCGATCATACCTGTAACACAAAAAAAAATTAATTAGTTTATGTGTAAAACTTTTCTAAATATATAAATGTATTAATGTATTTGGTCAATATATAATGTATTTTTTCAAATATATAAAAAAAAAAACTTTATCAACGGGTTTTTATTTGTAAGTAATACAAAAATGTATAATAAATGTGAAGAATTTTGAATTTGTTTGCTTGTTTGAGCGTGCTAACCTCAAGAGCTACTGGATTGATTTATTTTAGTCGTTGAGTTAGTTATGCCATTTATCGAAGAAGCCTATATATAGTCTAATTTTTATCCGGGTGCGCAAAGGAGGTCCTATGGTACGTGTGAAAAATCTAGACATAATACAGAAAGAAGGCTTTAATTCTTTAGAGAATTCAAATACTCACGTATTAAGTTTAGCATTATATAGATGTATGTAGGTATGGTGTATGGTAAATAATAAAAGTCTGAAATGAGAGGTACTTAAAGTTTCCTTTAAGCTATAAGAACGTTTTAATATGGCAATAACACTGCCAAGTACGGAAACGATATTAAACTTTATTTACAATAAACAGAAATAATAATATGATATATTTTTGCCTTTTCTTTCTTAGGAATTTTATTTCGATCAAAAATATATATTTAGGTAACAAATCATCATCCTCTGAGCCTTTTCCCAACTATATTGGGGTCGGCTTCCAGTCTAACAGGATTCAGCTGAGTACCAGTGCTTTACAAGAAGCGACTGCCTATCTGACCTCCTCAACCCAGTTACCCGGGCAACCCAATAGCCCTTGGTTAGACTGGTGTCAGACTTACTGGCTTCTGACTACCCGTAACGACTGTCAACGACAGGCGGTATTATATTTACAACAATATATCGAAGAATGGCAGATAGGACCCAAAGTTTTCCTATGTTGTTCATTTACGACTGTATTCATCATTGTATGTATTTACCTAATTTGCAGCCAAAAGAGAGAAGAATAGAAAACTCGTATTGAATTAAAAGAAAAAAGAATGTGTAATTGTCCTTAATTGTATCCTTGTAATTTACATACGGTTTTCCGTGTTTTTTCTGGATGTGGATCACACCGTATACTTTCCTTTAAGTAAAAATAATTTTAATGGCTTTCGATCACGAATTTCATCGTCAGATGTAAATAATATTTTATGTATAGGATAGATTTAGATAGTAAAATATTCTGTTGTTACCTTAAGTGTACTTCCATTTATCTCGACGTATAGGAATAAAAATCTTTCTAATCTATGAAAAGAACCAGCCTTCCTGTACATTACACCGAACCTATTATATCCCAAGATCAAACCACTGCCCAATAACTCCAAACAGCTAATGAATAAAAGCAATACACCAACGTTATACGGAACATAATATTTGTCACTTATAAACGTTCGCTACGGTGTGACAGGCGGCCAAGTTAATAGCAACAGTGTGGCCAGTTCGACTAGTTTAATTACAATTACTTACACACCTTTCATTGTGTTGCCATTTGCAATATTAACGGGTATACTGTGAAAATTGAGTTTTAGTTTAGAATTCAGCGATTTTAGTAGATTTAAGTATTATAGACACATTTTTATACAAAGTAGATATAGTTTGATGTAGATGAAGTATTTAATACCTTCAAAGCACTTTTTACGCTAGCGAATTTTTTGCGTGAATAATACGGCAATACTAACAATTGGCAAGTATTGGGTTCAACCGATGGCACGTGAAACTGACATCTGGCAATGCGTCGTTTTTTGTTAAATCTGATAACACAAGTCAACAAAAAAAATATTTTTCTTTGAGTTTAGTATTTAGTGATTTTTTTCTGATGGTATACATCGAAAAAAAAGCAGTAACTCTATTTATAATAAATAAATAAGTTTGCCTTTGTACCTTTAAACAATGTAAAACGAATATTATAGTTTTTTAGCAGTTTTTTTCAGGAGCCGTTGCATATAAGATACAGGAGAGGGCTTTTACATATAATTTAAATAAAAAAATAGAGCTTTTTCATAAAAAAATAAATTTCGTTTTAATAACTACAAAAGCAAACTTTACTAGATAATAATATTTTTTCTTTCATTAGTTAAGCATAAGTAATCAAAATCAGAGGTACAGAACGCAGACTCAAAATTCGTGTTGACCTGTGTAATCTTCTTGTGTCAAAGCGCTGTTAGACTAATTCAAATGAGTCGCAATAGGAGTAGCATTTAGTTCTTTGCTACCGAGTATCCGTCAAAAATTTTTTACATTGAAAGTCGCGCAGGACGCTACCTCTTCAAAGCAATATGCTTACCCGCAGAATAAAACCGCTTAACGCTCGTCTGAAACTGTAAGCAGGAAACCACAAAATAAGCCACTTTTACAAATGATTTGTCTACATTACCTATCTTAGGTCTAAATAAAGGTCCACACTCACGATCCAATCACAGTCAATCGATTTCAAAGTCACAATCAACACATACAATGTATCACTAACTTAATGAAACAGAAAAAAAAAAACAAAACAGAAACTTGTTTACATAATCACCTTGTAACGATGACCTTAGCTTGCTTTCTTGTAACCTTGTTACACTCTTACTTTGGCGACCTCATTATTTTGACCTTGAGTTTGTTCCGATCGCATACGGAACCTATCATTGGCGAATTGTCGGCTGAGCTGTTTTTTGTAGAGTGATGTCATATTTTAGTTGTTTTTTTTTGTTTAGTTTAGTCTTGCCTGGGGCTGTGCAATAAATATCAATAGAATTGTGACTTTTTTGAGTGGGTAAACTGTAGGTCCCGGCTGTCATTGAACATCTTTGGCAGTCGTTACAGGTATTCAGAAGCCAGTAAGTTTGACACCAGTCTCTCCGAGATGTATTGGGTTACTCGTTTTACTGGGTTGAGGAGGTCAGATACGCAGTCGCTCCTTGTAAAGCACTGGTACTCAGCTGCATTTGGCTAGACTGGAAGTCGAACCCAACATAGTTGAGAAAAAGCAAGGCAGATGAGTGTTGCGACTTTTTCTTGTAACGTGCTTTAAAAAATTTGTATTCTCTCAATCTCAAGAAAATAATTCCCGCTTTTCATCATTGTTCATTATTTGATACTCGTATGCAAAGAAACCTTCAAATCGCAATTTGAATCCGAACATAATTTTCCCTATTTGAATTTCCTTCCTTGTACGTCCTCTGTTTTAGCCCACTTTTTTTTTAATACAGTCGTCGACAAAAATAATATTTATTCAAGGAAGAGGATTGTTTCTTCTCACAGTACAATTTTATTTTTTATTGACGTAAGAACATTATCCAGATAGGCTTTTATTTGCGAATCGTCTTCAACGGGACGCGACTCAGGGTTCCTTGCGTGTAATCAGTATTTGCTGATCAATCTTTTTTGCAGGATGAACTTCTTTGTACAGAAACTGGCTTCTTTTTAGGCCAATATTTGTCCAATAAGGTCCCACTTGGCCAGTGTCCCGTCCTTCATCACAGTTTTTGGACTGGGAATAGTGCTGCGCATGATAATAGTTATTTGTTATACAAGAGTGCAAAGTTGCTTTTTAACCGCGTGCTCAATTTTGATGACCGAGCAAGCGAAGGATTCTATTATTGAAACACGAGCGTAGCGAGTGTTTCAATAATTTTCTGAGCGATAGCGAGGGAATCAAAAGAGCACAAGGTGAAAAATCTTTGCACTCAAGTGCAACACGTAACTTTTCATCCCACCTCATCGAGTAAATGCAAAAAACAAAATGGCGCGCACATATGAGTATCAAACTAAATAGAAGTACGTATTAAAGTTCATTTATTTGAAAACGCAGTTTAAAAATGAAACGAGGTTAAAAATCTATGTAAAAACAATAATAAAAATTACTTAATTAATTGAATAATTATTTTAAGCAGTATTTTATTTATTTAATATGTATTTGTTTGAAAAGTCTTATCAAGATTGTCACAAATGGACTATTGCACACGATGTTCTAAATTCAAATCACTTTGCCGCTCTAGAGGATAAAAACGGCTTTTGCACTCAGATACCAAAGGATAAAACTACTCTTTCCGAGATGGTGGGATGAAAAATATATTTCTTCACAGCCAGATAGTCTTTTGTTTCCAAAAACCTTCAGTGCTTATAGTTATTGGCACAGATAAGGAAGAGTGGGGATCGCTTTGCGCACTGTACAGTTATGGCAATAAACCAATAAATCACTTCTGCGCAGGAAGGTCAGGGCTCAATATTATTGCCGATAATTATAGCAGGCGTCTTGTCCACTCTTATATATCAATACCATTAACTAGCAAATAAACCACTAAAACACATTAAAAAAACGAATGAAACTCAACCCTTAAACTGCGGAACAGTTCCCAATAAAACACAAGCGTCACTTCACCGCATTTTTTCTGAAGAAAAACTAATTATTTCTCGCTACCCGCCATTCTTTTCCATTGAGTCTCGTTACTGTATCTTAACGCCTTTCTTTTATTTCCTTTTATTTTTCCTTTGGCTGTCTCAGTGTTTCTTTGGGTGACACTTAAAATCGTTTCGTACTCGAGTGATTGGTAAGTGCATGTCGATTGAATTTCTCTTTTTATCGAGTGATGTAATGATGGGATTTGAGAATCGAAATGTGTTTGGGGTTCCAAGTGTTTATTGGTTCTTCATTAACAATTCAATTGAAGTGTATGGGTGAAGAATGATTAGGTACTTTTTTATGCTTTAGAAATATGGAGGGGGATTGTAGACGCTTGTTATGTACTCACCATTTGATTGACTTAATCTTATTTCTGTATACTTTGCAATGCCTTTTTGTGATAAACTACATACTATTCTTATTTGAAATTGTTTCCTTTACTAATAGGTATTGTAAAGAGGTAAAATTGTTGAATAATCTCTGGATTTTGTGATTTGATTTGAAAACTGCAAGCTCTTAACACATTGGATAGAAATTAATCAATTTGAACAGTATTTATCACTGATAAGTAAACTTTATCGTTCCTAAATTTCCTACATTTGCGTAGAAGTTAAAAAAACCTACGAATTCATCAAAACCAGTTCACATCCTTAGATAGAATCGCAATCATTATAACAGTGGTATTAAAAACTTTTATATGCAAGTTATGACGACACGAAAAGAGATGGTATAATGCTTGATGTTCGTGCTTACGTGGCTATCACGTTTTATGACTTTAAAACTATCACATATGTTGACCTGCACTAAATCGTTAAAATATTCAAAGTTATCACTTAATTTATGGTCAGTTTAAGTGTGCGGTCAAACTTTTGATTTAAAATTGCTGCTTTTAGTACCTCACTTGGCTATTTTTATAGGTTTATATAAGCTAGCGGTCAACTGTTTTCGATAGTTGAGTAATAGTTTGAACTTACATACATATATATACTTAATACTTATAAGAGCTAGATAGTTGCAAACTATGTGTGTCCCTACAGTGAAGATAGCAACATCGTAAGAACATAATAATCAACATTTATCAATGAATTTGTGTATCTATAATAGTTATTTATAAAGCTAAAGAATTTATTTACGAGACTTAGAGTTAAAAAGACCTTTTGAAGCTGGCTGTATAATAATTTTATCCGTTTGCGGAAAATAACTACCTCAGGATCTAGACAAAGCCACATAAAACAAGCAGTATTACTTAAATAATGCTCTAAGCTACATGCCTCACGTATTTAGTCACATTTACCAACATACAGTCAAACCGCACTGCAAACAGACGAACATTGCATAGACATACGTAGTTGTAGATAATCCTTAGTGTTGTACAACTTAACTCATTAGATACTATCTAACTAACGACGGTTTCTACTCAGTTTGGGGCACTTCCGACAGGAGAATATTGTAGGGTTGAGGGTAGATATGGAGTTATTGGGGTAAATTGAAGGTGGTATATTTTTTGATGTTGGGTACTCATTAAATGAGAATCCTCCTGTGGGTGCGTTCATCGTAAGAGAGTTAGAGCGTGTGAGTGAAACTTTTGGTGATAAAAACTAGTCATTTTACAATCTTACTATCGAAGCATAATTTGGCTGACTTGATTCACGAATCAGGTAAGAAGGAAGTAGTTAGAGATGACAATTCACATATTGGAAACTGACAGAACAGAATATATTTTGACGTTTTGAAGAAAAAAACCTCAAAAGCCAAAAATAAATAAATTAGGGATGACAGTTCGCCTGAATATTGTATATACTTAGATCTTTTGACAGAACCCGTCCTATTGTAAATCAATGGAAGAAAGGTTCAGCAGTAGATTTCAGAAAGATGGCACTGAATGTGTAATAATAATTATTATCTATTTTAGAAGATTCTAACTATTACACACGTAATGCCTTTTTTATGAAAATTAATATGTAAATAGTTTAACTTAGTTAAGCAACCCTTTAATAAAATCTCCAATCATTTCTTCATCTCAAGCCTTCCTGTCATTTACACCAAAATGGCCGCTTGACGCGATATCACCTCAAGTTAAAGCACATAACTTAAGCTAAGTTTATATAGCGAGGCTTACTTGTTATGAAGACAGTTCAAGTTTGGGCGACAATAATGTACCAAGTTTCTATTTAATATTAGCCTCCCTAGCTTATAGTTCCGTCGTTTAAGTAAGGGTGTGTACTCGTTGGTGATTGGTCGCAGTTGCGATCGGTAACTTGCGACCTAATGTGCATATATTTTAAGTTTTGATTTATCTTGTAGCTTGTTAACCTACTGTAGAGGCAAAAAAGCCCATAAATACATTGCGAATGCAGAAAAAACAAATTATGTAGAACTAGCTTACGCCCGCGGCTTCGCCCGCGTTGAAATCTGTTATATCGCGTTTCCAAGAGAATTCTTCAAAAGTCCGGGATATAAACTATCCTACATTCTTTCTCAAGGTCTACTCTATCTTTGTACCAAATTTTATTAAAATCAGTTCAGTGGTTCAGACGTGAAAGCGTAACAGACAGACAGACAGAGTTACTTTCGCATTTATATATTAGTAGGGATTAAAAGAATTAATACAGTTTACGTTAAATAACTGTTCTATTCTCTGAAGTCAGTCATTTGACGACTCAAGCAAGCGGTTTTGCTTTTTGACTAGACTAACCAATTTCGGACAAGCAAAATCTTTCGACAAAAATATATAAATGTTAGGAATGTGCAATAAGTCAAAAGGCCAATTTCAGAATGCAAAGTTTTTACCTATTTTAAGGATACATCGGAATATCTAAACATATAGTTTAATATCTCGCTAAAGGCATAACTTTATGCTTCAAATACCTACATAACCTCGTTACACTAGGTTCTATCATAATAATGTGATGATCGGCTCTCAGTTGAATTTAATTAATCCATTTCAGCGTACAAACGCTTCTACTAACTACGATAATGACGTAATCTCCATGTTACGTATAACCACGGAATAGGGAAATATAGCGGAGATACCATAAGGCAGGCAGGTAGGTCAGGCGCATTCTTATAGGTCAAACACGTACAGTAGGCATTACCTAAAAGATCAGTTATGGTTAAACTAACGAGGCATTCGGGTACCTTGAAACAATTATTTTAGGTATTAAAAAAAATGAGCGGGTTTCAAAGGAGCATAAGGGCGTAGACAGTAACGTTCCTCGTCCCCCGAACACCCGCATTTTGGCGACGCTACTTCTTAAAAGAGTTTGCGATATGACATCTCCGCTAGTCATTTTGTTCTCCATGGGTATAACCTAACATACTTTAACAGGTATCTGTGTGAACATTAATTGGTGACCTCAATCTCAGAAACTACTGCATTTAGGGATTTAGTGGAACCCGATTAAGGGTTTGTCGCCCAAACTATGTTTGGGTTCACTGCGGTTTATGGGTTAACCCGATGTCCGGATATCTATAATTTCAGTTGAATATACGTGGAAGAATTTCAGTCGTGGTGGCGTAGTGGTTATACAGCCACTACCAGCCAACCACTACGCCAGCCTTTTAAGTACGAGTGTGTGGGTTCGATCCCAGGTTATGAAGAACCAATGTGATTTAATGTACTTGCTTTATATATCTTAGACACCAATCACTAAGTCAAGGTGAAGGGAAAACATCGTTGAGGAAGACTGAACTTCGCTTCTGAAGTCCGCTTTGAGCTAGCGCAGTTGTTAATGCTCAACCCTTCTCTGTATGAGAAGAGGCCTGTGCCTTGCAGTGGGGCAATAAAAAACAGAGGTAACTAAGGAAAGTATTGGATACTTTGCGTACCGTAAGGTGAAATGTATTGGGAGACTATGTTTTTTCCCACCATATTTGTAACACACATTATTTGCAAATGAATGATTTATAATTCTATATCCAATATAAACATTGTTATCCTAAACCAAGTCTGCACGATTTAATTGGTCGACCCAGCGACATAATCGGTCGACCTTGTGTAAGCAGCCTAAAACTCTTACGACGCCCAATATCTAGATTATAGCAGCTTATCGAAGCTAATAAATTGGAATAGCTATCGCTCTAATGATGTTCGGGACCCCTAACTGAGTTTACTTAACTATCACTTAGGCTTCGTGTGTTATGCATTTGTAGGAATAGAGAATATGTGTGTATGTGTGTGTGAATGTTTAGGACAACTGTAAGTAGTGTCTGCAGTTTCTACATCTTTACAGTGAAAACACTTATTATGTCTGTGTACTCACAAACAAACAAAAAAAAATTAAGGCTCTGAAACTACTTAACCGATTTGAAAATTATTCTTTCACTGTTGGAAAGCTACACTCTTCCTGAGTAACATAGTCTATATGTATGTTGTCCCGGTATGGGCAGTAGTTCCCATGAAACGCGGGTGAAACCGCGAGAAAACAGTTAGTCAAGTATGAAATGGAATCGCTCGATTCCTTACCTTACTTTATTTATAAAACAGCATTTTGGAATACATTTTAAATACAGAGAAATATTTAAAGTTTTCCAATATTTTTTGTATCAAAAAGACTAGGCTATGAATCAAGTTTCTTTTTTTTAATATTTGCCACAAAAATATTTCTATTCTAATATCAGAAAATATCAAAATTCAATGCACATGAACTATTCCGATAAAACTTTTTGCTCAACTCAGTTATTCAAGTGCTTACATGATAATGAAGCCGTTACTAAGACATTACCATGTTTGGGGTCCTAAATAGTCCCTATTGACCCCCGCCGGGTCTAATGTGGGACATTTTGGGCCCATTTGCTTTTATGTGATCGTATTTACTGGGGGGCTGAACTATCTTTATGGGGTTATGTAATTTCACCTGCAGTGATGGGTTAGAATGGGGGAATAAGTATTTGTAAGTTAGATAAGTTACATTGTTAAGTAATGCTCATTTGTATGGGTTGTTAGCTTCGTGTTTATGTACTTGAAGTGGAATTAAGTTTTCTGTTAGTTGAAGATTTGACAGGTATTTGAATGTCTATAGATTCCATATCGAAACGATGTAAAATACATCAAACAAAAAACAATCTTTAGATAATTTTGTGCATATATTATGAGTGCGACTTACTAAAGCTATAGAACAGAAAATGGTCCTATTTGCAGACGATAACACTGCTGTAGTTGAATGTAATAATGCTGATAATTACCAAACAGATATTAATGATACACTTTCGGGAATTATTAACTGGCTCAATAATAATAACTTAGTTATAAATCTGAACAAGACAAAAGTAATGCACTTCCACCAGCGACGCGAACATCCTGCTATAAATGTTTCTTATCAAGGCAACCAAATAGAAGAAGCCAATTGTGTAAAATTCTTAGGTATTACTATAGACAATAAGTTAACCTGGAAGCCTCACACTGAACAATTATGCAAGCGACTGAGCCAAGCTGCATATGCACTCTTTCAGTTGTCAAAAGTAGTGAATACTGAAACGCTTCTAACAGCGTATCACGGACTAGTTGGTTCAGTTCTACGATATGGGCTTGTTTTTTGGGGGCAGTCCAGTGATAGAGAACTTGTCTTTAGGATGCAAAAAAGATGCATTAGGTCAATGTGTAAATTAAAAGTAACAGACAGTTGTGCGCCTTTTTTTAAATCCCTTAAAATTCTCACATTGCCATCATTATATATTCTCGAAACTGCATTATTTGTTAAAACTAACCAGCACTTGTTCACTAAACTGTCGGATGTCAGAAAAACTCCTATGCGAGCTAAATATATAAATCAGCTGTGTCACACGAGGTGTAAAACATCTCTCATGCAGAAAAGTTTCTTTGGCGTCGCCCCGCGAATCTACAATAAAATTCCCGATGAGGTTAAAATACTACCTCTTCATAAGTTTAAGAAAACATTACAAAAAATTCTAATTGAGAAATGTTTCTATACGGTTGATGAGTTCTTAAACGACTAATTTGGATATTTAATTCTGTTTTAATTGTAAAAATTGATTATTTTAATTCTAGTAAGTAGTTTAAACCATATTTGTACGTCTCACCATAGACAAAACATAGCGCACTATTTTAACTTTAAGATCTTCATTTATTTTTATACCTATGTTTTTACAAATAATAAATACTTTGACTTTGACTTTGACTTAACATTTTAAGTAAGTTTTTGTATCTTATTTCAGGTTCATCATTTGCCCAGTAAATAATTTGCTAAGTGGGTGCTGGAGTGTCAAGGAAAAAACACTATTAGGTACCTACTAGATACGACACTGTCTAGCTAATGTATCGCTCTGTAGGGCGCACACTTACGCAATAAATGAAAACATAAACAAAAGTGATAACGCAGCTTTGGACTGAGAATACCAGAACTAACAAAATAGTAGATTAAAAAGAGCCATATTACTGAAAGACGTCCGAATAAGGTAAACATGTATTAACATTTTAGAATTTTACCGTGCTACCAAAACACGCGAATATATAGCCTGTCCCCGTAAAAGCTTGTCCCATTACAAATTAAGGCGAGCTTAACCTGTAAACTGACTATAATTAACGGCCCACTTTATTGTAACACTCTTGTTTAAAAGTAAACGTCGCATTTTAGGGTTAACTGTGTTGCCATGCTTGCGTATGGTAATTTTATTTCGCGTATACACACGTAAGACTGGCTAATTTTGTCGTGTGCCTATTATATTTATGGTAATTTTCGAAAATGGTGGTTTTTTGTATGTAAATTGGTAGGGGAATACCCTGTAAATCTCGTCTTTATATAAAAAAAATTTTGGTAAATTAAGTCTAAGATAACATCAAATTCAAATCAGTATTCAACTTTGAGTTCATTATAAAGCTTCAGAAATAATTATAAAAACTTATTTATAAGTTACACAAATAGAACGCAGCATGAAATATTAAATTTATTTCACATATCGGCTTTCAGAACAAAAAATGACTTCGGTGCCTTTTCCTAGCACTACCTATTACCAGGCCTCCGTCACTCCATGTACTTGCGCGCTATAAGTGCCTACCGCCCAGCCGAGCGGTCTCGGTCCGCCGGCGGATCTAATTCAGTTGCGGTTTTCACAAGCGAAGCGCGCGCACGCCGTTCAATTTTTAACCGACTTCTAATAGTGCTGTTCGTTCGTACGCGCATTACGATGCCGTGTGGTGCCTTATGTGTTGTAACTTTAAAGATTTTTTTATTTTACCTACACACTGATGTATATAATTATGTTTTATCTAGGTTTCTTCTACAGTCAGCACCAATAGGTATATAAAACAAAACAAACTTACAAAAATAATAAAACAAACTTTAAAAAAAGAGAACCGACTTCAAAACACTAAACCATCATCCTCATCCTCCAAGCCTTTTTTCCCAATCATGTTGGGGTCGGCTTCCAGTCTAACCGGATTCAGCTGAGTACCAGTGCTTTACAAGAAGCGACTGCCTATCTGACCTCCTCAACCCAGTTACCAGGGCAACCCAAAACCACTAAACCGTAAGAAATAATTTATTTTTTGATGTCGGTGCTTTTTCGATTCGTAATTACCAGCTGTTAGCACCAACATAATTACCAGCTGTTAGCACCAACATAAAAAAAAACCAAATTATTTCTTACGGCTTTGTGCCTTATTTGAAGTCGGTTCTCTTTTTTTAAGGCTTTTTTTTTTCATTTCTAGTGAACATCTCCGAAGATCATCATCAAACTAAGAAGTATTATACTTATTTTAAAACGTTCTCCTAAATGTAACAAATCCTTTTCTGAAAATCGCATCGATATCGGTTTAGCCAAACGCGAGATTATCGCGCACAAACATACATACCTACAAACCATACAAGTCAAACTTCTCAGTTTGGCCTGTACCTATGTCTAATCACCTCCTTTTTTTTAAGTTGGTTAAATATTTTATAAATGATAAAATTTTTAACTGCCACGTAAAAGTCAGAACATATTCACAGTTCTCAATAACTAGCCCGGTCAAAATAGACATATGAAATAACAAAAATTCCCACAGAGCTGATTTTTGGTGGAGAGCTAGATTTGATCATTATAAATAAAATACTAAAAGTCCCCATCGATCCCATGTGTGCGTCAAAAGTTATTCGAGGTCAAATGTCAAAATTTTAGGTTTTTTGATTTTTTTTCGAAAACGGTAAGTTTTATCAAAAAAACACATCAGACCAAAATTGTAGATCTTTAAATTTTCTACAAAAATGACATTAACAGTTTTCTCCTAAATCTTACCATTTCTGAGATATAGCGATTCAAAGAGTCACACTATACATGATATGCACATATAAGCCACGTACATGCGAGGGCTGCCTTTAAGTTGTATCGTTTGAAATAAGTACAGACAATCTAATAAGTTAATACCATTTATTGTTTTTCAAAGAATTCTCTGCGATATTTAATGCACTTTAGCACGCATTAAACCCAGTTCTTGAAACATTTATTCCATTCTAAAGTGGGGTAGTCAAATTGGCCGATTTGTACCTTCCTTCCAACCCCAGTCTTCTGGATAAAAATGGAAATGTCGAAGGAAAATAAGCGTGCGATAATTTTCTACAACTTTAAAAGCGCATTGTCGCGACTTCAGCGCTTTAAAAAAAATTGTTCTGTGTTTAATGATGCAGAACCATGCCTTAGGACTGCAGTACGCTCATATTTAGGATTTAAAAGTGGGCAATCTAGCCTTAGAGACAAGCCACTTGAAGGTAGTTCAAACCCGATATGACCCAAGATAATATCGAGGCTATGCGGCAGTTAATTGTCGCAGACCAACATGTAACATACCGTGACATAGATCCGTGGGCATAACGATTGTTTTACATTCCACAAAATTAAGTAAAGTCTTCGTGGTAAACTTTTCAGCACACCTGAAAAGGCTGTTGACTCATACAAATCGGCCAATTTGACTACCCCCACTTCAGAATGGAATAAATGTTTCAAGAACTGGGTTTAATGCGTGCTAAAGTGCATTAAATATCGCAGAGAATTCTTTGAAAACAATAAATGGTATTAACCTATTAGATTGTCTGTACTTATTTCAAACGATACAACTTAAAGGCAGCCCTCGCATGTACGTGGCTTATATGTGCATATCATGTATAGTGTGACTCTTTGAATCGCTATATCTCAGGAATGGTAAGATTTAGGAGAAAACTGTTAATGCCATTTTTGTAGAAAATTTAAAGATCTACGATTTTGGTCCGATGTCTTTTTTTGATAAAACTTACCGTTTTCGAAAAATAATCAAAAAACCTAAAATTTTGACATTTGACCTCGAATAACTTTTGACGCACACATGGGATCGATGGGGACTTTTAGTATTTTATTTATAATGATCAAATCTAGCTCTCCACCAAAAATCGGCTCTGTGGGAATTTTTGTTATTTGACCACTACTTTTATGTCTATTTTGACCGGGCTAAACATAGATAAAAAGTTATGTTAATTTAATTTTACCGAAGAGGCAGCCCTGCGATTACTGTGGAATCGCGCGGTGCGAAGCAATCACTGCTGTACGCTTGAGCATTTAGGCGCATTTTAGCATACAGTGGTTGCTGACGCGAAGGAGTAGGCAATTATCGTAATAGGTATTGGAAGTTTTCTACTGAGTGAAGTATCTGTAGTAATCTGTGCTATTACTACCAGACTCCTCAATTTTCCTATAAAAAACCAACGGTTACTACAAACAGGACTTAATCTTACTCAAACAGCAACAAAACTTAGACTAATTCTCACAGCTTACTTTGATAACGTTACTTACGCGACGCTATAACAAATGATTTACCGTACACCCGTAATGAAGTCTGTGCCTCCTAAATGCTGTTTAAGTACTGCCGTTAATTAAATTGATGCTATTAATAAAACCGGCTGAAGGTATGTGCTGGCATAGAGAACTAAATGAGTAGCGGAGATGTCAACGCAAAATCTCCTAGCGCGCAAAAATTCAGGCGTGCGGGGGACGAGGAACATTACTAGTTTTTTTTTTTTGAAGGAAAATCATCATTTGACCCTGCCCGCTATGGGCTAGCAGTGACGTGAGAGAGTGACATAAATCTATCATGTTCCTTCTTAAGCCCTTTATGTACCAGAGCTGCGGTAACTCTTTCCAATAATCCCGCAGGCCCGGCAGGCGGAACAATACTAGCTCTGCCCTTTATACGCCTTCTTTAGAACTCACCGTTTATTTCCAAGATAAAGTCATCAATCAATCAAGACTAATCTTTGTCAGACTAGTTTTGATTTTACAAGGAATCCGAACGCCTCTTTAGTTCTAATAACTGATCACATCTACCGTTCGTTACATTAACCTACAAGAAGGCACCTGACCTACCTTCCTTATGGCATCTCTGCTATCTTTCCTTCCTCAATGGTGCTGAATCTGTGTGAGTTTCAGCGCATCAAAACTTCAAGCGCTTTGTCACATGTCACATGGAAAGCGGTGTATCGCTCAGGATTTGCTGGGTTCTGTATTGAATGGTATATGCTAGAAGCTTTGTTGCATACATAGTATGTTTATGTATATAGAAATAGGTACGATATTTTATGTTGAAGTGAAGTTAAGAGAACCTTAAAAAAAGTTTTTTTAGCCATGTGAAATCACTGAAGTCATGTCACAATAAAATAATGGTTTCATGTAATATAGTTTGCGACGCTATATCTATCTTACAGACGGTTTTCTTGTCACTGTTGATAAACATAGTAATTTTTTATCTCTTTCTATCCCAAAGTTCATTTATTGCCGATAGAATTCGAGCAAAATTACTTGTCAGTTTCCCTTCAAAGTTAAGAAAAGATTTTTACACAAAATAAATTGTAGAGGAGTATTTTTTCCCACAAAAATATAAAAATAAACCTGTTCCCTATTAAAAATTGCTCTTGAATAGAAAAATAGATGTTACAACCGACAAACACGGAACATTTCAAAGTTAAAATTTCCGAACTGTTCCCGAACAATTCTCAAGACACATTTGTTAAGAATTTGTCAACATGCAAGGACGAAATACCCGGTGTCAGCGGTTGTACAATGAAAACTTAAACGTTATGCGGCTCTGTACCCCAAGGGTAACTTTAAAGTACGGTGACTATAGTTTTTGAAAAATTTGGGAAATTCTAGAAAGGTCGAATGAGGCGTTACTTTGCGGAATCCATGATGTTGTACCTATGTTAGGAAATATTATTTAGTGTTAATTCCGCGAAAGAGAGATTGTGTCGCCGAAGTCGATATTTCCTTACGTTTAATTATTGTAAGGTTAAAAATTTTGGTTTTATTTTTAACTCCTAATTCTCAATCCATGAATTATAAATAGTATTTCTAAGCTTGTCTGTTAAATTTCGCAGCAATTTTTGTTGACATTCAGAAAGACAGACCTTTCCATTCATTATAACTTTGAATCGTTGAATATTTTTAGTTGTTTGTTGAGCACGATTTTATACGAAAATATTTTACATGACCATTGACAGACAAATGTAGTTTTTCTATAACTTGTTTCAATTTATATTTGCCATTGAATTGAGGTCATCAATTTCCATAATTATATGGTGACCGATAAAATAGTCGCATGCTGTGAAAGTCATCAGTAATGGTTTATAAATTGGATTGCATTATTAACTCAATAAATGCTTGTGTCTAAATTGGTTTGACTGCACTGTCATTGAAATGAAAGTAGCGGGGCTGATCGTTATTGGGATTAATATATTTTTATTATCTCTGAATATATTTCAATGCGTTAGTTCAGTGCACTTTAGGGTATTAATAAATAGATTCCAGATAAAAATTCTATGTATTTTTAAAATAAAATTCGGTGTCTTTTTATACACAAATTCGCCATTGGTATGCAGACATAATTTGTTTAAAGGGAGAATTTAGTTTTTATTGGCATTGAGAAAAAAAATTATTTAAGTTATTATCAAAGCTGACACTATACAAGTGGCTAAATCAAGAAATATGTGGGTAAATCAATAAAACAATGTCCTAGATGTATCAAAAGCGTGTCCACCCTACTTGCGGCACAAAGTGACCTTGTAGCGACAAGCATCTTCCTGGAGTCTGCGGCCAGCTCGAACGTGCTCCAATGTATGCATTCATCATTGTGCATATCCGTCATTATACCTACTGTACCAGTACCTACAGGTCAAACCAGTAGTTTGCTTGTTTGGTAACTTGATTAGATAGGTACAGTCAACTTCAGGTCAATGGTAACAGTTTTATAAAAAAATCGTACTTATTATTATTGAGTTAAGGTGCATGACAGTTACCACTGATGTGCAGTCTAACTTACTAATGTATTTGGATTTAACTAAGACATCCTTGATTCCATGTTTGAGAAGAGCTCGTAGCTAAGTCAAAGGCACGCGGGATGGGAGACCATCTTGTCATGAAAAGTTCTTTCGTGTTCTTAAAACCACGATAAATCGTAGGTCCTGGCTGTCATTTGAACATCTTTGGCAGTCGTTACGGGTAGTCAGGAGCCAGCAAGTCTGATAACCAGTCTTAAAAAGGGGTATCGGATTGCCTATGTGACTGGGTTAAGGAGGTCAGACAGGCAGCCGCTGCATGTAAATCATTGGTACTCAGCTGCGTTCAGTTAGACTGGAAGCTGACTTGAGAAAAGGCTAGGCAGATGATTATAATAAAAAAAACCTTAAAAATAGACCTGTATTCATCTACCTGCCAACTCAAGTCTAGACCCAAAACTTTACACAGCCAATAAAAACTATAGACACTCCCTATCTACGTCTTAAGATCTGCCTAACGACTAACTAGATCCGTTTGACCAAAACATCAGCTTACTCAGGTTATTTCTCAAACCACACACGTCCATAATTATATGGGTGGGTAGTTACAATAAAAACTAATGAAGCGACCTCTACTGCCTATTAAAGGCATCCGTGAGACATTTACCAGATTTTTGCTGGTATTTGGCTTCTTAAATATGGTTGGTCTTTATTTTCTTGGGAGATTTGCTGAATATAAGGCTGGTGTGTAAGAAAATCGAGAGAAGAATTTGTCTTACAGGTAAGCAAAGGAAACATTTATGTTTTACACATTATTTGTAGATATAGTTATCGGCACGGATATTGAGCTCTCGGCGGAAGAGTGGGGATCGCTTTGCGCACTGTACACATAAGGCAATAAACCAATAAATCGCTTCTGCGCAGGTGAAGGTCAGGGCTCAATATCCGTGCCGATAACTATACATGAAACTGGCTGTTTTTTCCAGTTTAGCCCAGTGAGAACTTCTTCGCGAATCCGGATAAAATATAGCCTATGTCACCCGAGGATAGTATAGCTTCCAAATAGTGAAATATTTTTTTAAACAAACAAAAACAATCTTCTTATTAATATTATTACCTCAGATAACTGTAAGACCTTCAAAACGAGACATCTTTTGCATTGTTTATTTTTACTAATGTGTATTACAAAATTTCGAAACGAGATTTGTAAACCAAAATTAGTTCCAGTCAAAACAATACAAAGGCAGGTAACCAGCAAACTTAACACCTTGTACGTTAACGTTCATACTGTAATGTTCTTTGTTATTAACTTGGACCCCAAATCCTCACGTTTGGGGTCCAAGCTTAACTTCATAATCAAGTTGGTGATATGAGGTGGTCGCGTAATAAGCACTGGGTCATATTCATGGAGAACAAAATTACTAGCGGAGGTGCCATAACGGAAAATCGCCTAAGAAAGTAGTGCGCCAAAATGCGGGTGTGCGGGGGAACGAGGAACGTTACTGTCTCCGCTTTTTTACACCATGTTTGGAACCCGCCTATTCATTGTAATACCAAAAATCGTTAACAGATGTCCAAAGAACCCAAACGCCTCGTTAGTTCACTCGTAACTGATCGTTTTAATCATGCTCGCCGTACGTATTTGTCCAAGAAGAAGGCGCTTGGCCCACCTGCATTATAGCATCTCCGATCATCGTTCGTTACTCCGTGACTCTGGGTCATATTACTTGCTTGCTTCTGCCCCCGGTTTTGGTTGCAACTTTCGGGGACATGTGTTCTTTGTATTAGATTGCAAATAGTTTTGTTGTCTGTTGATATGTATTATGTATAAACTGATTGTATTAAAAGCAATGAACGAGCTAAATATATTCGTTCCAAAAAGTATTGCTTTGTAGTAACAGTTTAATCGGGAAAATAACTGAACTCAAATACGTATTTAATTAATTAAAAAATATATTAAATTAAAGCTTTGTTCATTGTTTTAGTGTATTTAGTTCGACAATCGCAAATATAGCAGTTTCAGTTTTTAAATATCTGCTTAGGCAGTGGTTTCACACTCGTCTCCTGTGACATTTTTCGCACGCTTTGACACAAAGTAGCCTGTGGCCTTTCTCAATATATTGACTAACCTTGAAAGATTTTTACAAATCCACAAGATCGTTCGCGAGAAGAGCGAAAGCTACCTCTTCAACTTTATAAATTACAAACTGCATTATTCAGTATTTGAATCCCGAGACCTTAAAACCAGCTTGCATTATACTCCTAAGACCTACAAACTCAGATCTTAGATAGGTGACCTAACAGTACCTAAATAGATCTAGCTTAGGAGAGCGTTCCAAAAACAGTTAGACCAAACCTGTTGCTTAGAGGGTAATATTACATTGTAGAGCTCAAATAGTTTAAATACTAAACCCGTGTCTTACCCTAGTAGAATTTCTAGGAAATTATTCACTAATTAAGGCTTGTATGATCGAGTTCTAGGAAGATTCCTTTGGCAAAGTTCATATTGTATATCTCGTGGTAGTGTAAAAGCCACAGAGATAGTTTGTTTGACCATAAGGCTAAACAACGTTTGGTGCGGTAGGCCCCGATGGGTGACCATTTATGTCATGACGAGTTCTTGCGTGCTTCGAAATGGTAGATCCCGGCTGTTATTTGTACATCTTTGGCAGTCGTTTCAGGAAGTCAGAAGCCTGACAACCTGTGATAGTGTTACCAAAGGGTATTGGGTTAACTGAGTTGAGGAGATCAGATAGGCAGTTGCTCCTTGTAAAACAGATACAGCTGCATCCGATTGGTAGCCGACCCCAAGATAGTTGGGATAAGGCTCGGATATAAATTATAGATAGGTTATAGAAATCAGTAGATCTACAAAATTTTGCAAGCAATATAGTGAGGCAATAAGCAACACGCACGTGCAACATGTTGCGATACACTAAAACGTTATTGTTACAGACAATATTCGCGAACGTTGGCGTCCGTATTATGATCGCCGCGAACGTGCGTAGAATACGCAGTACGCGAACTTATTAGCTTAAGGTTATATTAGAATATTGTATGCGTAATAGTGTGTTGGTGTGTTATTAGAGTAGATGATTATTAAAAAATAAGTATATAATAAATAATTTACACCTTTGTGTTCTTGAGAAAGTGTCGTGACAGCTAAAGACAGAAGTGGACGAATAGTGAGTTTGTAAAGATCTATTGTTTTAGTTGTACGAACCCTTAAAGTCGATATGTTTTGTGCTATAAGAAAGTAAGTCTGACAACCAGTCTTAACAAGAATAACACCTCACACACCACGCAACCCAATAGGGTTGGGCTGGTTACCTGGGTTGAGGAAGTGAAATAGGCAGTCGCTCCTTGTAAAACACTAGTACTCAGCTACATTCGTTAGACTAGAAGCCCGCCCCCAACATAGAGATTTAAGAATATTTTAAAATGTTTCTATTTTTTAAATTTAGCGATTGTTTTGTTCAATTATAGTGTTAAAGAGAACAATAGCAATTATTTCAATTATCCTAAAAACCAACAAAAGCGAAAATATTTTAAAACATTTATTCACATGCTCTTAGTAATTACACAAAAATATTCTGATTGGATAGTGTTATTTTATTTAGTTAATATTTCATTAACAATGGCGAGTTCGTTCACATCAGAATTTACTAAAATTGATTTACCTACAACTAAATTGTGATTACGACTAAAATAGCGATTCAATAATTTTAACCAGTTATTTTAAAACTGATATTCCTATGATTCATATAAGCTATTTTGTTTAGGAATCATTAACAAATTGGCAAAATTAGCGATTAATGTTAAATAATAACTTCAATACGATATATTTTCATAGAATTAAACGTTACGTTCCTGATTTTCATAGCTATTGATAAATTAATAAATAAATAACAAAAAAAAAGCTCAAAAATCAGAACTAATCCCATAAAACTTAGACTTTGACTTGACTTTGATAAGTTAATAAATAAATATCAAAAAATAAAAAAAATCTTGATAACAAATTGAAATTTTCCAAAAATCAGAATAGCCCATACAATCTCAAAGATCAGTCATTACCTTCAAAAAATGATTAACAACCCCAAAAATTACTGACGGCACCCCAAAAAAACGTTACTCAAACCCGTTGCGATGAAGTAACCGTTACGATAACGTTATGAAAATCGTTTTATGATAAATATCGTTTACAGAGGTTAAGACCGTAATGCATTTACGGAATAAGTACTTCGATTAAGATAGAATGGGTGTTATATAGGTATGGGTGTATATTTAGTACAGGGTTATAGGTTCGGTAGAACATTATTTTGATTGTTTATGAAGTGGGTGGTATATTCAAGCCAGTTGACTAGAGCTCAAAGTATTTTGGCTTGCTTGGGATGCGATGAAAATGAAAATTTCTGCATTAAAATTCGTAGTATACCTATATACATATTTTACATGAATACAAAATTACAGAACTCTGTCTGGCTGTGTGTGAAGGTAACTGTATGAAAACTGTGTGAAAGACATAGGCTACTTTTTATCCGGTTGCTGGAAGTAGCTCTTCCGGGACGTGGGTAAAACCCGAGGAACTGCTAGTTTCTTATAACAGTTTAGTAGATTAGATTTTACAAAAAATACTACCTAAACATTAATTATATTACATAGTAATAACTGCAACTACATTTAACCCTCTCAAAACCCACAAAGAAAATGTCCCCGAAAATCTTCAGCAAAACGGTCACTATCTAAAAGTGTCGTTCCCGCATCCTAACCCTCCACTGCCGATAGTGCCGCCTTGACATTGCATGCGGGGGTATTCAGGACCGCATGCAGACTGAATGTATAATACGAAGACGGGAAGGTTACTCGGATCAACGGTAGCGACGTGCTCTTCTAGACAGAGGTATATCCTTCATACGTATTCAAAAAGGATGATATTTTAAGGAAGATATTTTTAGATACTTTTATTTGGATAGTAATACCTTTTTAGAAAATAAACACGACTGTTTTGACCTATAGTTATAATTTTAACGTGGTTAGTACATGATAATGCAATGTAATGTTAACAATTATTTATATTTAGAAACATATTGAAATTAACATGAAATATTCATGTCTGCTTTAACTCTTAACTTTATCTCTTAACAGGCTACGTGCACAGGTAGGCAGGTGCAGGGAAAACCTATGTAAGTGGGGCTACACTGACGACAACAGCTGCGGGTGTGGTGCCGTACCACGAACCATGCGGCACCTTCTATGCTGTCCACTATGCCCCGACAGCTGCGTAGTGGATGACCTTTATAACGCTACTGACAATGCCGTATGCGTAGCGAAATATTGGGCCTCCAAAATTTAAGTTGCCATCGACTCGCCAAGAAGAAGAAGCTTTAACTAATGATTTCAGTTATGTATTAGTATTTTCTAGAGCTTTAAAACTAATCAATGTATTAATTCCGGTAATACGTGCGCTGAAAATCTGTCTAAAAATATCTTACCTGATTCCTCCATTTTAAACATCCATCGATTCTAGTAATAACACTTAATTGGAATCTGAAGAAATCTTTATTCTTATTAATAACTTATTTCATCTTCCCACCTCAGTCCCATGACTCCACAAATCATAGGTTCTAAGCTTCATGTCAACTGCGGGATAGATAAGAACCCTAGAGAACAAAATGACTAACGGAGGTGCCATGACGAAAAATCGCCTAAGAAAGTAGCGCGTCAAAATGCGGGTGTGCGGGGGACGAGGAACGTTACTAGCTCCTCCCTTACACGCTTTCTTTGAACAAGACCAATTTTAGTAAGACTAAAAATCGTTGATACATGTCTCAAAGAACCCGAACGTCTCGTTAGTTCACTCGTAACTGATCGTTTCGGTCATGCCCACTGTATGAATTTGACCTAGAAGAAGTCGCCTGACCTACCTGCATTATGGCATCTCTGCTTATCTTTCCTTACTCCGTGAGACCTCTGAGGTAACTGCAGGGTTATTTTTTTCCAATTTTATTTTCTGAAGTGTGAATGATAGCGATAAGGAACTCGTGTTATTTAATCGCCATTTTTAAGGGACGGAGATTATTTTTCTTTAATTAACTGTTGCGGAAAGATTGGTGAGGTGAAGTGATTTTTTAACGTTCCCCGAAATTAATGATGGGGAATTAATTTGTAGAGAAAATACTTTGCTTGCTTCAGAAAATGATATTAGCTAGAAAAAATGCAGAAGAGAAACCTCGAAGAAGGTACATGGTAGGCATCTATAGTACCATTTACATGACTGCGGGAGGAATCAAAAGCTGCATTTTCGCAACTTCCGAAAAAGAGGAAGTTGTTTATTTCTTTTTGTATGTATTTTTTGGCTTCATAAGCCTGAAAGGCTTGCCCTTACACCAAATAACTAACAATAATCAATCTGCTTTATTTCATAATCATTTTAATATTTCTAATACCAACCGTAAAATCGCTGTAATTGAAACCCCGTATCCCATAAAGGTTATTATAGTTTTCCGCCATTGTTATTTGGTGACAGAGTGCGAGATGAAACAAATAACATTTAGAATGCCCGCACACTACAGACTAAATAGTCAGCAAACAGTTTCCAGTTCCTTGATTTCAATGAAAGTAAAATATTTGGTCTTTGTAATGTGATTCTTATTCAGTTTCTTACTGATTCAAACCTGGGTTTCGTATGGCACGTTAAACTGTAGGTCTCAGCTGTCATTGAACACCCTTGGCAGTCGTTACGGGTAGTCTGAAGCCAGTAAGTCTGACACCAGTCTACTGAGTAACTGGGTTGAGGATGTACAATAGACAGTCGCTGTATCCAAGAGACTGGAAGCCGACCCCAACATAGTTGGAAAAAAGGCTAGATAGATGATACTGATTTATGAGCCCAAACAAACTATCGGCCGACTAAAAGTTTGCAGTGTGTTTGCTTAAACCGCACATCCCATAAAGAGATGAAACAAATAACATTAACACCGTGGACACGCGACATAAAGATTCATTTATTTACAAGACAGATGGTGGCCAAGTAATTAGTACTGTAATAGTATAAAGATGAATGGTTTGTTTTCCACTGTTTGAGGAAATTGTATCTCTTTGCGTGCTGCGGTATTTTTCTTTTCAGGATGGTTTTTGGAAAGTGATTATTTTATGTAGGTTGGAACTTATGTATATCATTTATCCATGTGGAACTTATTTCACAGAGCTACATTTCTGTATGTCTGTCCTTCTAGTTTGACCTAGGATGAGGTTTGATTTTAAGTAAGGAATTCATTTTTGGAAAATTTGCCATCCATCTCCAGCCTTTTACTTGGTCATGTGTGCATTTATACCCAGAACAGTTTTTTTTCCCTATTTTGCTTAGCTTTTTATCTTTGTATAATTAATAGCATTGAGAATTTTCTAGTATTTTTTTCTATTTGAACTCTTAATGCTTTGCTTGAGCAAGGATACAGGGATTTTGAAAGTGTAGACCTAATAAACTTTTCTGGTCTGAAACGGTTGCCATCTATTTTGCCAAAACCATGCTTCGTACTACCACTGGGTTTCATGGCCTCATGATTATGGAATTTTACCCGACATCGAAACAATTTAGTTGAAAAAGGCGTGTAAAGTTGGCTGTTGAACAAAAAACTAACAATACATATAGATTACTATCTTTGAAACGGCGGTGACCTCACCAAGGTCTTTTATTCAAGAGGTTAATGTACTGCAAATAATTTGATAATTACTGTGAATGGCACGTTTTACTTTAATAGCTGTGACTGTTTTGAGGTCGAAGGCAGGTTCAATCTAGTTGGAGAAATGCGCGAGTGGTAGTTATTTTTGAAAATACATTCCATAAAATATAGTACATATAGAGCCATCGAGTAAGCTGTTAAATCCTGCAGTTTTGATTTATGATATTTACCGAGTAAAAGTCATGTTTTCAGGAAGGTTTTGGGCATGAACGTGGATGGATATCGTGGAAGTCGATATGGGCAGAAAGTATGTTAGCGTGAGATGACGGCAGGTAGAATTGTATGTAAGATGAAAACTTGCTGCGCTGACCCTAAACCAAGTAAAACGGGAGTTCATCAGAAAAGTTCACCTAACCAATAGAAGGGATTCAAAACGGGACCATAGAAGAGATTATTTTTTGATGTTGGAGGAGGTCGTGGTTATGTAACAGCCACATGGGTCAATCGATCATAAGGTTAAGCAACCATTGGCGTGGTGAGTCCATGGCCATTCTGCCATGACGAGTTCCTCCGTGTTTCAAAAGGCACGTAATTTGATCCCGGCTGTCATTTGTACATCTCCATGTACTCTCTCTATGTACAGGACCTACCAATTTTCCGTAATGAGTGCCAAAGGGCAGTCTTTCCAAGGGTTTCGGGTTGCCTAGCAACTTAATAACAATACATGATACTAAAAATAACTTCAGATATATTTTTGTGCGAGGCCGTTTAAATAAGTTCTGTCTGACACGAGTCATTTTTGTCTATGTACGTACTAGATTTAACCAGTTCATGATTAATAACTATTTACATTGTGTTGAGAAACACGTGTAAAGTTTAAATAGATTAAATTGTTAACATTCTATAAACCACTTCAAAATGATCCGTGACCAAATGTTTAAATTGAATGTACTGGCTGTTTTTCGTGGTTTTAATCGCGTGCCGAGGGATTGCTTCCTAAACATTTATTTATTTATTTACATGGGAAACCTACAGCTAAAGAAAATAAACTAAGAACAGTATGGTAAACGGACAGCCAAACAAAATTTCATCAACAACGGTTTAGCGGTATTGCCGCAAAAGAGTAACGAAATTCAAATAAACTCGCATTTATACGTGGTTTTATTTATTTATTTATTCTTTATGTCCAAAAATTGGAACATTGGTGAACTTAATGCGACAGAGAATTCTGTACCACTCAACTATCGTTCGATCGAACGATCGATTTTCCCATCATCCTTATAGAGCAATGCCAAAACCAGGGGTCATCTTAAAATGGTCATGTCCAAATAGTTCAATAACAAGCATACTTTGCGGAAATATGGGTATGACATCACAGAGGTCAACAACCAACGAGGTCATTTGAACTATTCGAAAAAAACTCAAGAAAAAACTGTAGTAACCTAACCATATCATGCAAGTCATTCAATGGAACATTTTGCCGTACTTTGGTTCAGGGTTTTAGTAAACAAAATGATTTACTAGCTTCAGCCCGCGGTTTGACCCGCGTCCTGAGGGAAAAGTGGCCTACATCAATGTTGGGGTCGGCTTCCAGTCTAACTGGATGCAGCTGAGTACCAGTGATTTAGAAGCAGCGACTGCCTATCTGACCTCCTCAACCCAGTTACCTGGACAAGTCAATACCCTTGGTTGGTAGGACTGGGTGTCAGACTTTCTGATTACTCGTAACGACTGCCAAAGATGTGAAAATGACAGCCAGGACCTACAGTTTATCATAAACATTGCTTCTTTAATATTATTATGCATGCTTCTTTAGAAGTACGTAAAGTAACTATTCGTATGTAGGTACAACTTTGCTTTACCCCCAGGGAAAACAGACTTGATGCATATGCAATATTACATACGTAATTACCTCTGAACTATCTTGAGAGGTAGATGGTATAGTATGTATGTACTTACTCTTATGTGGCTTGGAAATTATCTTTTAAAGTCATAGTTCACCATATCCATTCTTGATATTATAAACTTGTATGGCAAAATGGCTTGGTAGACCTAGGGACCGATGAATTGGCTACCTGAAAAGGACTTGAATAAGAATTGAGTAGATATCAGTATGATGGCTGACAGAGAAAAAATCTACATGAGAAAGCAGAAAACATTGCAGCAATCCGAAGTAACTTGGTAACAAGACAGGATGAAGAATTAGTATTGATGTGTGCTCTTTACATAAACTCTGGGTCGCTTTACAAATGACGATCTACCAGGTATGTAGTTGCCTACGCGCTGAAGGTGAGTTGAAAACGTGAGGTACACCAATGGACTACCAGATTTCAACGAGTGGATGCCGAGTGGAGTGTAGTGAGCTATGACATCTAGTATGCACAAGCTTTTCTCAAAACATCAATGTAAGACTACCACTAAAGACGAAACAAGAAATAAAACTAAAAGCTGTTAAACAAAGCTATAAAAAAACAAAACATTTAGCTTAAGAGGTGTGCAGACCGACCGGAAACCTACCGTAGTGCTCTCGGACTCAGCAGTTACCGGTAAGACGGGCACTTTAGTCACGTGAGTACACTGCTTTAATGGATAGCTTTATAGTGTGCACTGGCCTTTAGAGAGTTAAAGATACTGCATTATTTAGTACCTTTATAAAATCTTGTGTTTATAAATTCTCCGAAGAATTAGGTGAACGTGTACCTATTAGAACTTTAGTATCTAAATAACCTACATTCGATTACTAGGAATTCGTGGCAAAATACCAGTCACAAGGGTCTATAGATCGCAAGGTAAAATAAACGTCCGTGGATGGGTGACCGTCTATGGCATAACGAGTTCCTCTGTGTTTCAGAAGACACGTGAAATTGGTGGGTCCGACTGTCATTTGTTCATCTTTGGTAGTCGTCACCGGTAGTTAGAAGCCAGACAGTCTTACCAAGGATTACCTACGCGGTTATCCAAGACAGGCAATACTTATTACCCAGGTACGCGAAGGAGTTTCCTCAATAAAAACAAAGTACACCCCCATTCTTAGCATAATCAAACTTTGTCGCACTCAACGACATTTGCAAAAGAAAAATATCTAGACTATAATTAGGAACCCTTTACAGGATACAGTCCTACCAACCGACAATACCCAGTCACCGTGAACATACTCAAGTATATAAACATACATATATAATTAATTATATAATAGTAGTCGAGTCAGCGATGCGAAATTCCTATGCCATATGGTATGAGGGATCATGTTACTATCATGTACCCGTGTGAAACTGCCAGTATTATAGTATTAGCTTTGAATATGTAATATTAAGCCTGTTTCTAGCTGAAAAAGGTGTTTGTGGCTTAGAAACAGCAAGGGTCAATCGATGTTAAAGTTAAGCAACGCTTGGTGCGGTATCTCTTTGGATGGGTGACCAGAATTAAATTGATGGTACTTGGCTGTCATTTGTACATCTTTTGGCAGTCGTTGAAGCTAGAAAGTCTGACTCCCGGTCTCACCAAGGGGTATCGGTTTTCCCTTGTAATTGGGTATAAGAGGTCAGAAAAGCAGTCGTTTCATATAAAACACTGGCACTAAGGCAATTGAGCATTAAAATGATTTTACAAAAAAAAAAAACCCAGTCCCTATTGTTCAGAAATAAACACTTAGAGTCTGATTCAAATCGGACTGTAGTTTCAGAGATAAGCACGTTGAGTTTTATAATATTAGTATAGTTACTGACATCAATATATTGCCACCGAAATACTAAATGATACAAACAATTATGGCGTCGTTTATTGCCGAGTCTAACTAACTAACGAGACTATAAAGCACCCATATTTGTAATTCCAAGAACTCTCGAGAACCAATCAAAAAGTTCCGAGAAACTGATATTTTTGGACTGACATTCATGAATTGATTTCAGTATTTTTGAGACGTAGATTATTAAATATTCTAGTGCTTGTCAATTCTGAGAACGTTGTTTTTATTATATTAGAATATTAGGTTATTTATTTTGTTATTAATATTACTTTTTTATCGATATTTTTAAGAGTATTGAAAACTATTTATCAGTATTAAAACATTATTGTCAACTAGCTTTTCGCCAGTTTCACAGGTTTCTCAAGCGAATTACTTCGCGCACTCGGACAAAAATATATTATTCTAACGTGTATATAAAAAAATAGCTTATATCTATTACTGCTAGGTTGTGTCAATATCCGTTCAGCGGTTCTTGTGAATAAACTTTATTCTTTATAATGTTAGTGTGAAACATACAAATCATGTATGAATCAAGAATTTTCCGAAGAGTATCGAATTTTCATTTTCTATTCAAAATGGGGTCATGAGTTTATATAGGACCTTAAACAAATTGCTTAGGTAAGTGAAAATATTTTACACTAGCTTCTGCCCGCGACTTCGTACGCGGATCCTGTCCCTTATGCCAGCGACGGGGTTAGCAAAATCAAAGATCTGAATCGTCTGATATTGAATTTTAAGGGCCAGTGACTTGTAAACAACGGAATACGCATAGCCATTAGAAACGTTCCATATATTTAATTTTTGTACTTCAACGGCAAAAGCACAGCAGACTAAACAAAACGCTGAGAACTGAAGCGCAATAGGCGTGACCATAGGGATAAAAGTAGTGATTCTAATTAGTCCGCATTTATGTTGTGTGTGGCAAAAATATTACACGTATTATTACGTAAAAAAACATTAAATGTTACTGAGACGACAAAGTCGTGATGACTTAGTGGAAGTTGTGGTGGTTTAGTGGGTAGAGAACCAATCTCTCAAGTATGAGCGTGCGTCTTTGATTCCAGGTCTGGCAAGTACCTGCCAATGCAACTTTTCTAAGTTCGTATGTACTTTCTATGTATGTATATATTTTTTTAAACCGGTTAACCGCTCAACCCTACGCCCCTTGGTAAAACTGGTCAGATTTACTGGCTTCTGACTACCCATAATGACTGCCAAGAATGTTCAATGACAGCCGGAACCTACAGTTTAACATCCCCTCCAAATAACGGTCATTGTTATCCAAAATGGGTAGATAACGTTGTGGGTTGCATTGTTACATCTATTTTAGTTTATAATGCCTGTGTTCACTATTTACAATGTAACTGTTTGTTGTCTCTTCCCAATAAAATAAAATATCTCAGTAAAAAAAAAAAAAACAAAACAATTAGGTAGTTTGTCTTCAAACACAAATTCATTCCTAACTCTACGGGAACTCCATGGCAACAGAACGGCTGGTCGTGATTGGTCGATCTTACAAAAAGACTGACCAATCAGGGAGAGCTTTCGGACAGTTGACAATTTGTCAATTTCTCATCGATAGATTATAATATAGCGAAAAATAATGCGTCAAATTGCAATCAGATGTTACGGTTCACAATAATACGACAGCTTACAAGCTTACAATCTCTCGAGATAGATTGTAATCTAACGATGTTTGTAATCTTACGGTGACATATATAATGCAACAAATTCGGAGAGTGGGGGCTCGTCACGCCACGTCTAGGTATGTAAAATTTGTACTAAGGAGTGACTTAACACAAAATTCAAGCGTGTTATATCTTCGTTATTGTCTTGTTTGTGTGAGAGAGAAATGACAAAATACGTGTCCATTATTTTAGGGTTATCTAAAAGACGGACTAATTACTTTTTTTGATTCACCATACCTATTTCACATCATTCATTTCTATACATTTCAAGTGTAGTATTGCTCTTGAAGTTCCACATCAGGTGTTCCAGATCTTCGATGTTTATACGTCAACAGAGAGTGCTTATCAGATTGAACAACTTTTGCTAAAACGTCATACCTCTATATGCTATAGTCTAGCTGGGCCCCTGGAGTTCCACATCAGGTGTTTTAGATCTTCAATTTGTATAAGTCAATAGAAAGTGCTTATCAAATTGAACAACTTTTGCTAAAACGTCATACCTGTATATGGTATAGAGAAGCTGGGCTCTTGGGGTTCCACATCAGGTGTTCCAGATCTTCAAATTTATTATCTCAGCTGAAAATGCTCATTATATGAAACAATTTTTGCCATGGCACCATTTTTGTATCTCTTATAGTTTTGTTGGTCTGTTGGTGTTCTGCATCAGGTCTTCAAGTTTCGAAGATAAATTATAGCCTATATGTTGACCAGGCTTAATACTGACACAACAAAGAAAAAATCATTGAAATCGGTTCAGTAGTTCCGAAGATTAGCGTGTACAAACAAACAGACATACAGACATACAGACATACAGACAGAATTTTTTTTTTGGATTTGTGCTCCATTAGTGTTTCTAAACCCCACCCAATTATTATTTTTTTAATATATTCAATGTACAGACACAGTTTTTTTACAGATTTATTATATGTATAGATATTCGTGACAAAAATGTGCTTTTGCTTGGTTGTAAAGTTTTATGCAGTTCTCAAGCTGGGGTTGTTTATATTCCAAGTTTTAGCAAATTGACTGAGATACTGCATTTTGTAAAGGATTTTTGCTGTATATTGCAATATTGGAGACTAGGTTAGATCAAGTATTTATGAACTTATATAAGAAACTTTTCGTTGGGTTGCCCGGGTAACTGGGTTGAGGGGGTCAGATAGGGCAGTCGCTCCTTGTAAAGCACTGGTACTTAGCTACATCCAGTTAGACTGGCAGCCGACCCACAACATACTTGGGAAAAAGGCTCGGAGGATGATGATGGTAAGAAACTATTCATCTCCGCACGAGTTAGAATTCGGTAACCTAACCTTTCTTATGAATCTCTGTGATTATCTTAGAGTGACAATTGTATGAAAATCAGTTAGGCTGCTTTCGAGTTTATTTTTCAATCTGGTGCACGTGGTGTAAGAGTTTTTTTGTGATATTTTGGTTTGGTCGTATAAAATGAGGCAATAGCAAAGTTATTATTTCTTCAAACCATAAGAAATGAACTTTGAAATCCATTGTTATCATTTAATTCAATTTGATTATTAGATACGCCATAATAATGTCCCAGTTTTATAATATTTTAGACTTGTAGCAGTTTCATCATTTACTTTAAGCAAATATTACTTACACACCGGAAACCACAAAATAAGTAAACCATAATTTCATGATGCACTCTAGTTTATACCACAAACTTTTGCCAAACAAAAGTCAACCTTATGCCCTTGATGTTACAGTTCACAAATTAAATCAAAGTTTATGATTACGAAACCGCATTCATTGTAATTTGTACTTTAGGTAATAGGGAATAAGGTGTAATATTGCAAGTGGTAGGTTACTTAATAAGTTGCAGGGCCATATGGTTACCACAGAGTGGCTATGAATGGAGTGGAATAGTGTAAAATGTTTTATATCGCTATAAAATGTTAAGTTAATTACAATGTGGGGAGTTTTGAAGATATATTAGTTTGATTAGGTAACATATAGCACAAATATGTTCAATAGGTAACATATTTATATATAAAGCATTTATACGTGCTCAAATTATGTAAACTTGTTTTTGTATGTTTTTATGTATGGACATTGGTCTGAAATAAAGATTATATTATTATTATATTATTATATAGCACAAATATCTTTAAGGCTTATTATATTCCTGGTGACTAATAACTTAAAAGTCGACAAATGTTGGCAACAAATAAAATAACTTGCCAGCGATTAAATATTTTCGCGACTATTATAATATGTAAGGTTCAAAATTAAGGGTGTTATAAAAACTAAAAACTAGCAGCTGCGTTTGGGTAGCAAATAAACTATACCAGTCAATTGAAATATTAGGTGAGGAGCTATTTATAATGACTTGGCGACTAATAATGTTAGTTGGGTGGCAAAGATAATATGTTACCAACTATTTCGTGCCGACTAAAAACCCAGTTTCAGGCTTCGCTTTGTGGATAGCTCTAAATATTAAAAGGAGTACAATAAAAAGGAATAAGAGTTAATTATTAATATTGTGTATCATAATTTCATGAAAACGGCGGAAGGTGCGGTGGTATTATCTCACTTGGCGCACTATGAAGATGGTAGAATTTAATTTGAATTCATTTTATTTAGCATATTGCCTTTTATAACCTTCAATTAAAAAAACATTGTATTAAAAATTGAAGTTAGTGACGAAAACGAATCGCTGCAAAACCGACTCCACGTAGTCTTGTCTGCCCTACCCCTAGAGTGCAATTCAAAACCGCGTAGGCGCGGAGGAGCGAGGCGGCCTGCGAGCTGAGGCGCAGGTAGTTTTAACGCTCGCCGCCGTCCGCCGGCCAGCAAGCCGAAGCTGCGGTGGTGAGCGTGAAAACCATCTGCGACGATAAGCTCGCATGGGACCGCCGGAGCCCCGCAGCGCCGGAGCCGTGACAGAAGTCATGCTTGCTGCATGTTGCATGCTTACTTCCATGCTATTCACCTATAATTTTGAAAATAACAGCCGCAAAATATTTTTTCTTCATGCCATTTTAGACTTTATTTAAAGCTATTAAAAAGTCGCACAATATATTTGTCGGCGCGTTGATAACATTAAAGTTATGAGCGGGTAACCCCGAATAGAGTAGTAAGTGTCACGATGAGTGATGGCAGCAGTCATTCTGGTGACAGGTGCCAACTGAATTGTGCACATACTAACCTATTGGCTCGAAATCTCATTCCATCTTACTGATTGTGTGTGATTGTGAATAAAATGGTGAGGAAACCAAATAATGGAACGGTGGACTACACAAGCGTGCCTTTATTTTTGAATTCCGGTCGTTACAACGCCCGAGATGCAACGTGACAGCCATGACCGCCGCGAGGCTCCTTCTGACGCTCCCACATCAGAAGTGGGATGTAATCCGAATGCCCACATGTGTTAAGGATTGCCCTGCTACGTGTTCAAAAAAAAATTGAAAACGCTAGTAGCGAAAAAAAAATTATGTCTGATACGACACTGCTATCACAAGGAAGAATCCTGGGTGGAAACATCTCGTACTGCAACATAATGTTCATGGAGCTGTCTATGTAGAACAAGAATTTTGTGAACGGGTTTCGGGAGAATTTACCACATGAAGATTGCAATCCTTATAGTGCTAAATAACCAGTCAAAAAAAATGGAACGTCGATTATTTAAAATGGTGTTTTTAGAAGCAGATTTATAAAGAATTTCAGCGAAGGTACAAGTATGGTAACCACGGTTATGGTTATGGTATCGGTTTCCATTTTTTTTTTTAAGTCAAGCTTGTTATCGAAAGTATGCTAGAAAATTAACCGAATTTATCTAATTTTCATGTTTCAACAATGATGGTGATTATTGTGCAAAATTACGGTCGTGAATGGAGCATCCCAGCTGCCTGCGGAGCTTGACGTGTCACCGTGAGTTTAGAGTGTCGGTGCTCGTGCATCTCCGTGGTGCCTGCGAACGTGAAGCCGCTGTACTGCGCGCCATAGCGATGTGCGCATCGTCACGCACTTTGAGTGGAAACCCGGTGAGACCGATCCATTTTTGCTGTATGTTGAGGTTATTTGTCATACGACATTTATAAACTTGAGAGGCAGTTTCAATCGCGTTAAAAATTAAAACCCCAAGTTACAATATTTCAGTTTTTGCGTCATTGATTGATTAAATGTGCATCAGACTATAGATTTTTGGTGACATTTGGCGCTAAGTTGTACCAATGACGGATACCGGGGTGACTTGAAAAAGACCCGTTGGCCTCGTGATGGCATTGGGGTCACCAGGAAGAGACCTGTGTAAAGTCTGCGGTACTGTTGTTTTTATTGTATTAAGCTGTACCTATGATGGGTATCGGGGTGACTTGGAAGAGACTCGTTGACCTGTCTGACGGCATCAGGGTGACCAGGAAGAGACCCGTATACATCGGTGGTACAGTTGGTAACATGTGTCTGATAGCTTGGCTAAGGGAAACCTGTGTGACAGCTACTAGCCTGTTGTGTCATGACTAGCCTGTGTGGCAATGACTAGCCTTTGTGGCAATAACTAGCCTGTGTGGCAATAACTGGCCTGTGTGGCAATGACTAGCCTGTGTGGCAATAACTGGCCTGTGTGGCAATGACTAGCCTGTGTGGCAATAACTAGCCTGTGTGGCAACGACTATCCTGTGTGGCAACGACTAGCCTGTGTGGCAACGACTAGCCTGTGTGGCAATAAGTAGCCTGTGTGGTAATGACTAGCCTGCGTGGCAATGAGTATCTTGCATGGCAATGATTCGCCTCTGTGGCAATGACTAACCTGTGTGGCAGCAAATGGCCCGTGTGGCATTGACTTACGGAAATGTTTGACTTTAGGGAAACATTTTGTTTCGTTTGGACTTCAAACTTGTAACCACTGTAAGTTGTTGTATAACATGAGCAAAGGGAGTTATTTGAGGGGTCAGGGTGACCGAACGGAGTAGACTGTGAGATGAAACGGTACACACGAGGACGTGTGATAATGCAGGACGGCCGTGTCGGCGCGTTGATAACATTAAAGTTATGAGCGGGTAACCCCGAATAGAGTAGTAAGTGTCACGATGAGTGATGGCAGCAGTCATTCTGGTGACAGGTGCCAACTGAATTGTGCACATACTAACCTATTGGCTCGAAATCTCATTCCATCTTACTGATTGTGTGTGATTGTGAATAAAATGGTGAGGAAACCAAATAATGGAACGGTGGACTACACAAGCGTGCCTTTATTTTTGAATTCCGGTCGTTACAACGCCCGAGATGCAACGTGACAGCCATGACCGCCGCGAGGCTCCTTCTGACGCTCCCACATATTTATAATATGAGCTAGTTTATATTTATTCTTCATCCAAACAATTTTAAATAGAACCTGATTTGTATTATTTATGAATGCCCATTTTCTATTTTATTGTCATCATTAAGTTTTCGCTTAGATATTAAGGCGAGGAAGTGGTCAACAATAATTCCATAACCGGCACGCGCATCTAAGGCGCCAAAAGGGGTCGGAGCGTCTGAGCGGGGCGAGGATAACAATACGCGCGCTAGCTTATAACTAAAAGTCGTAAGCGACAAAATGGTTTTGTAATTTTAATATTTAGAAATGATAATTTAATAAAAATTCCTACTACAATTTTAAAGAGTATGTATATACTCAACTACTAAAAAAGTTAAGAGGCTTAAATCGGTCCCGTTTGCCCATAATATGTGAATCTCTTTTTAAAAAGAGGTATGTTTGATATATTTTTCTCTGTTATAAAAGTTACCTAATCATGTTTCTACAACTAACAAAATAAGGTTTATATCATGAACTTTCAGGTAACCAAGTTGTATTTTGATCCGTTTTGTATTTACTGAGAAAAATTGACATCCTTGGCGCCAAAAATTCCAATTCGTCCTCTTAATTCAGTTGCCAAAAGAAAAACTTGATGCTAGTTTAAATTAAAACGGACCTCATAACTGATATATTAATATGCTACCTTTGACTTATTATGATACTCCTTTTTAGCTGCCAACCCATTATAAATGGTACCCACTCTATTATTTTTTAAAACCTATATTCGTTTTACTTAGTCGCCGCGTTAAATACATGCCTATGTTTAATAAGAACATGCTACATGACCACTAAATGTATTCGCTATATGCAATTACAAAATTAAGTTTTGCTATTAAAAGAGACCAAACATTTAAATTACACTGAAACATGGACACTACTCTGCACTATCAGGATAAAAAGTAGCTTATATAACCTTAATTGATAAATAGGCTATCCTAAACACTGAATGGATTCTTCTAATCAGTCCAGTTGGTTCTAAGATTACAAATACCAACGCTGCAGCTTTTTTAAGAATAGTAGTGTAAATAAATTACAAGATGTCCAACTGACATTAATATAATTAAATTGCACCAAATATCTATCACTCACTAAAAAAGTAGAACTAAGTACAAAAACTAAAGCTATTACTTTCAGTATTTCAATTTTCTCTAAGACCACGATAAAACGTTCAGCGAAAAGGTATTTGGAGCAATTAATAGCGTTTCGTAACCTGTATTCAGAGCTATCAAGACTGGACTTCCATTGGAAAAATAATGAATGCTAACCACGGAGAACTAAATGACTAGCGGAGCTGCCATAATGGAAAAATCACCTAAGACAGTAGCGCGCTAAAATGCAGGTGAGCGGGAGAAGAGGAACGTTACTGTTTTCGCCCTTATACGTCTTCTTTGGACCCGAGCATTTTTTGAAATCCCTAAAATCGTTGCAAGCAGTCTCAAAGAACTTGAGCGCCTTGTTAGTTCACTCGTAACGGTCCGTTCTGGTCATGCCCACCGTACAAATTTGACCTAGAAGAAGGTGCCTTACCTACCTGCATTTTGGCATCTCCGCTCTATTCTTACTCCGTGATACAAACCCATTGAAAGGAATGAACATTTAGCATAAAAATATTCTCGAATCAGATTATTTTGCTATCCAATGACGCAGGAAATTTTAATGAAACCCCTCTTACAAAGAGTATATTTTACTTACGATCAAAAAACTGCTCTGAATCGGCAATTACCTGAAAGCAAATAAAATGGAAATGGTAAATACTCGAGGATTTTCGTACTTTATTAATTGGTGTTGGCAAGTTTGTGGGTTTTTTACAAGGAATTGTGGCTAATTACTAATTTGGTGCTACCAAAGCTCTTTATTACAATAGGTTTTTTTAAAACAAACTAACATCATATTTATCATTATAAGAGCAATATTTTAGCTTTTTGCTGTAAGTAGCTTCCACCAGCGGCTTTGCCCGTGTTCCGTGGGAACTTTGCACACCCGGATAAAAAGTAACATATAGTTTTTTTCGCTAAATAGACTATCTAACACAACACCAACCACACAGCAAAAAGGCTCAATCCTTCTCTATGTAAGAAGAGGCCTGTGCCCAGGTGGGATGATAAAAATGCTTATGATATTGACGACCCCAGATCCAGCTATAAAAATACAGTGACCAAGCTTCATATTAAACTCAGTAATCCATTCCCCTTTAATACTGAAAACCAGGTCACCTGAACTTACGTTCCACCGAATTTCAAAGACAACATCCCCAATACGAAATTGCTTACAATTCAATAAATAAGAGTAAATTGTTCGATGGTAAACTGTAAAGCAATCAGTGCGCCATTTCTGAAGGGAAATGAGTCTTCCCAACAGTTTATACCATAGAGAACAAAATGACTAGCGGAGATGTCATAATACAAAATCTCCTACGAAACTAGCGCATCAAAATTCAGATGTTCGTGAGACCAGGAATGTTACTAGCTCCGCCCTTACACGCCTTTTTTTGAAAATAAGATCAAAAATCCATCAAGGACAATCTTTAATAGATTAATTTTGCTTTGAATGCTTCGTTAGTAACTGCATGATCACGCCTACCGTACGTTGCTTGACTGTAGGTCAGAAGAAGGCACGTGACCTACCTTCATTATGGCATCTCCGCTATCATTCCTTTCTCCGTGGTTTTTACTCACACATACACAAATTATGTCATTGTATGAGAGAGTTTCGGGACTCCTAAGATATGTAAATGTGTTGACGCTGCATGTCATTTAATATAGTTTGTAGTTTGTCTGAATGTGCGCCTGATTTTGTTTTGAAAGTAAGCGGAATTTTGGTGAAGTTCGCGCGAAGTCAGGTAGCAAATTCATTTGCATTAAATACACAGTTGACTTCAATAATATATTAATTATTATTGTTCCTTCATCAATAATTTTAAGAAGTGCTTAGATAAAGATATTTTAATTCGGAATAAGTTTTACGACCATTGTGCACTTTTATTTTCTAGATGAACAATTTCTTTTGGAGCTCTCAATGACCTTCAACAATGACACCACCCCAATACAAAAAAACCTTAAGTTTCTCAGTAATAAATCCAAGCACGAAATACATCATATAAGTAACAAAAACAATCAGCGCTTGTTTACCGAACTCCTAACTACAAGAATCCTTCGACTGGCGTCTAAGTCCTACAATAAAAGAAGTATCTTTCTTGAACACACAAATCACCCTTCAGGGTACGTTTGTAGGGGCATCGCACATAGCTGTACGCGGTAAATAAACATATTAACCTAAAGTGGGGGCTCGGCCGATGGGCCGATGAAATGTACTGGATTAATTTATAAGCGACAGCGATTTGGTGAGGTAGAAGGGTGTATGTGGCTTAGGGAATGAGTTGAATATTTGAAAAAAATGTGGGTGGTGGTAGTTTAAAACATTAAAAAAATAATGTTTTACAACATAATCTTCAAAGTAACCTCGAACGTTTTCATGCCAGCGAATTTTACACTCGGGAAATCCGAGCAAAAATTACGCACCCTCCCTTCCTTGAGTGAAAACGAATTACCCCAATTAATAATTAAAACATTACACGATCACATTTACTTCTAAAGAGCAACTTCAAGTTTAATGATAAAAAAATGATTGTAGTCTTATCTACACTGCAAAATTACTTCAACTCAACGAAATACGCGTTCCAAAACAAAACCGCTTTTTTCTCATCACTTGTGCCCCTCTCACTTCAAGTTCTCCCAAGGCACGCTCCCTGAATGTTTAATTTTATTGAATTCCTATCGATCCTCCGCCAGATGTTTGGTAAGTACCGACTTATCCCTTTTTACCATGTCTCTTACCATCCATATTTCTTCTTCAAACTGTTTGTATTTATGTAAGGTTTAAGTGTATGAGCCTGCTTTGACACAGTAAAGGATATACTTATTACTGCAAGATAGTGTAATACTTGTATTTTTGTTTGCAATTCGAAAGATACTAAAAATGTATGAACTTAATCTGGCTATTAGCAATAGATAGGCCTACTTACTGTCTGTGTGTCATAGTTTTTGTTTTGTTATTCAATAGAAAATAGAAAATTGTGGTTAACAGAATTTTGGCTTTTCTTGTATCTTGCTTAATAGTTGTCTATGTATTGTTATCATTAATATACGTTTTCGGGAAGAGACAAAAGGCAAAGTTTAGTGGATGGCATTGTTTCTGCAAATAAGGCAATGACCTCAAAACACATACCCACCCACCCATCAAAATAGCGTTATCGTTAATTAATCCCCAGAATTACAATAACCCCAGTTAAACCTAGCTCGATCAAAGTTTTATGCAATCGGCCGCAAGTTGTTCAAACTCCGACGAACTTAAGCCGAGCTTCGGCCAAGTTTGCCAACATCTTGTTTGATGTTGTCTACATCCTAATGGTTCCGTAGATGCGGTACGATACAAACCGCTACACGGAAATTAATTCGACCTACGATGTGCGAATACAGTATATGTATGTACCTACATTGGTGGACTGCCTCGTTGGTCTAGTGGTCGCAAGCGCGGCTGCTGTGCTCGAGGTCTCTGGTTCGATTCTCCTTCGAAATCGCTTTTCTTATATAATTTCTTAAACTTTCACAAAGCAGCCCGCAGTCTGGAAGTTGGTGAAAGTGATTCCATGCATCGGAGAGCACGTAAATGTCGGTCCTGCGCCTGATCTCTCTCCGGTCGTGTCGGATTGCCGTCCCATCGGGTTACGAGAGTGAAGGAATAGTGAGTGCAACTGTGTCTGCGCAAATGCTCGTGCATTATAATATGTCCTGCGCAGCTGGCTGATCTCCTTAAATGAGAACAGCCGCCGTGGCCGAAAACGCCATTATTATTACATTGGTGGCCAAATACGTCTTGAAGTTCCCAGGTCTGTAAGCCACAGCAATGTATACGAAAAGTTTGGAAAACCTCGTAATATTAAATGATGTTTGGAACTTAGATGAGATTAAACCCACGCTTCCGAGTGTGCCGGAGATTTGTTATTAATATGGTAATAGAAATGAAGTTTTGAGCTCGTAAACATGGCGTTAATATCGACTGAAAGACTTCTCAAAGGAAATGGGAAAGTTATGAATTTGTAATTTTGTTGCTGAGAGTTTTCGCTCTGTTTTCTGTAATTAATAGCTTCTGTTATACGTGAGTTTACTGTGGTGAGTTTGAAACCATATGTCTAACAAGTTTAGATTAGAATCTTTTGCCACAAAAAGGCATTACTCCCAAAATGAGTTCAAGTTTCAAGACCGTGATGACTGGTTTCAACTAGTCGAGAAATATATAAAAGCTAATAAAATTGGATATATGATAGTTTCCTTAATAAACACATCTTTTATTGCACTAAATAAGTAATGCTTATATTTTGACAGATTTCCTGCCTCATCTAATATGGTCATAGTTATATGCACACCCATCAATAGTCCACTAACCACATTTCCTTCAGTACACCTGAAAACGAGTACTCAAGCCATATACCTAAAAATTATCTACGCAGGAGAAAAAAAGCTACGCCATCGCTAAAAGCTTGCACTTTAGATGTTAAAGCGGAAAATTGTAAAAAGATTGGTTACCAAAAAACCTTTCCGTTAAATATTAGCGAAGCACTTTACAGGCGCATAAAGGAATTTCTCCTTTACGGCTGCTTGCATCTTGTCGGAATATTGAAGCGTTGAGGGAAGGGTGTCACTGATAGCGGATAGCGGGTAAAAGTAAATTAAAGTATCTATTGGTTTATCATTTAATTTTAAAAAATCAGATATCCTACAGTTGATATGAGATATGTATGTTACTACGTTTGCCGAGGCGCGGTCTCCACTCTAGAACTCGTTTACCCCAACGGTTATCGGTTCTTCGGCTAATATGGCCAGCCCAGTGTAGGACGTCCTCAGGCACGGTGGAGTGATGACTTGCGCAAGACGGCTGGCAGGGGCTGGATGCGAGAAGCCGAAAATCGATCTCAGTGGCGTGCACTTGGAGAGGCCTATGTCCAGCAGTGGACTGCGATAGGCTGATGATGGATGATGGATGATGGATGTATGTTACTCGTATATGTTTGTCTAAAAATAGGCTGATGTCAGCACAGAAGTCTGTATCCAAATAAACTTCTGAACAACTACTTTTTACACATAGAATTAAGCTTTACTATTTCATACTTTACTCAACTTTATGTAAGCTTTACATGTGAAAATTATCCAAAACTATGTTTGATAGTCTACCAAATTTAAAGCAAAAGTACCTAATATAGACAGATAAACATTTAACTAATAATAATTTTCTATAAAAGTTTAATTTCAAACAGTTCAGAGTTAGCAAGCTTATCTATTCATTAACTGTAAGTGAACTATGTTCGTAACTACTCTAATTAATTACTGCACATATTCATATGAAGTTGTAAAAGCTCAAGAACATGTTAGCGAATATTATAGAACTTTAGCGGTTAAGCTCAGAAATGAACTGAACATTTATAGCTAAGTTTAAGTTTTGTAGGACTGTCATACTTTTGAATGAAGTCAAAACAGAAATATATAAAATACATAGAATACACATTTTTTACCCATTTTTCAAAAAGGAGGATTTTTTCCGGAATTATATGCTAGGGCGAGTGCTATCCATGTAATATGATACTATCCATGTTCCTAAGTATAGCTGGGACATTTTTGTGGGAAGAAGTTCCCTTAAGTCTACCTAATCTTAAATACTCAAAAAATAATTTATACTCTAGTGATTTTCAAAAATTAAAACTCCGACGAAAATAATCGTACAGCAAACCAAAATCTATATATCCTGCGTCTTATATCTACCTATCCAATAAACTGATTTTTCTCTTTTCAATAAAATACAAACGCACCCACAATTACTTAATTACCTTAATGAATACCCTCTCCGCTCCCCGCTCGCAGCCTAACCTCGCCCTGTTTGGTCGTTAAGGCAACGTGCAGCACTCATTGACGGTAGCTTATTGCAGCTGCGTCGTCGTCTTTCGAACTTATTAAATTACGCGATATTGTTGTCTATGGCAATTTTGGTCCTCTTGTACGCAAAAGGTATTCCTATTAAAACTGGGGAGCTATATTGTTTTCTTTGGCGTCTTTATTATACTTTGAAATATTGCCTTTTTAAGTTTTTCTATAAGAACTGGGCAGCTATAGGTATTGATGGTTGATGCTGTAGAATGTGGAAAACAGTAACTGATGAAGATTTTGGACGAATTTTAGGCACACTGTAGACTGGACACAGATAAAAAAAAAAACTTAATTCCAAACTGACTTTTCAGTCGGTATGATACCGACTTAATACCAGATCTTTATAATGTGCGTGTGCCCATCAGGGTCCATAATTGTGACTATAATTTTATATTTTCCACCTAATGTACATTATCGAATGCAATAAACGATATGATAGCATGCATCTTCATACTGATCTATGAGTCCAAACAAACTATCGGCTGACTTAAAGTTTGTAGCTTCCAGGGCGTCTGACAACATACAAAACATACATGAAAACTGATGAAAAATAAGTCAATTTATTTAACATTTTATAGGTTTGCTGAGTAACATATTAAATTCCACCAATTATTTCCCCAACAAACAAAACGAAGCAACATTAACTACACTTCGACGTCACATCGTCTACGTAAAGTTGGCAACAAATGTGTATGTCGCAGACAATGTGGAGCGTCGGTGCATTGAGGAACTTCCTAATTATGTGGAACTTGCACAATTAGTGCACGTGAAGCGGAGTGGCCCGATAACATCGTTCGTGTCTCAGGCACTTGTTAAGGTAAGGCGTTACCATAGTAACTAAATCTTTAAAGTACTTCTGAGTTTGGACACATTTGTTAACTGTCGATATTCAGAAGACCTATTTAAAAACCAATCAATAAATTCTCTTATTTAAACTGTTGCTAAATAACAAATTAAATTGTAGCACTTATTTCCCGAAACAAACAAAACGAAGCAACGTTCACATGTGACGCTACGTAAAGTTGTCAACAAATGTGTATGTGGCAGACAATGTGGAGCGTCGGTGTATTGAGGAACTTCCTAATTATGTGGAACTTGCACAATTAGTGCACGTGAAGCGGAGTGGCCTGATAACATCGTTCGTGTCTCAGGTACTTGTTAAGTTTAGTTGTTATGTTCCTGTGGTTGGAGTTTTGTTTCGATAGGAAATTGAGTATTTGTTGTTATTCATATTTGATATGATGTTTTACTTCAGTGCTTTTAAGAAGCTTTTTCCTTAATACAGGAGAGAGGATAGATTTATTGATCTTTTAGTTCAGTATTAAAAAAAAAACAGTTTGTGTGTATGTGTGATTGACTTTACGTTATTTTCCTTAAGACGAGAAAAATTTCAAAATTATGTTTTGATAACTATATTTTACTTGGTGCTTTAAACGTCTCGTTTTGTAACTTTTGCGGTCATAATACTAAAGAAACAGTTACATGTGAAAATCTGTTCGAAATTTGAATCACTAAAAATAAAACTAAGCTCGAATATTTTACAGCCAGCAATATCATTTTGGAACTAAAATTCAAGATTCGCAAAGGCGTTGCAGTAAAACTAAGTAGATTGCAATAAAAGCGAATGTTACATCTCTTACTAAGTCGGTTTATATGTCTGACTTGCAAGTGCAGTGTTGTAGACTATTAATGCAAGTTTACATCAGTTGCAATGTTACGAGGATGTTTAAGAGGCATTTTGTGCTGATTTTGAAAAAAAAAAAACACAGAAAATATATACAGCTTCTATTTTCTTTAAAACGCAATCATGTCTTTTTTATGTAATTTTGGATTCCAAGATGGAGTCACAAACACACAATAAAAACCCCCTTATGATTTTATATTTTACTTTTATGAAAAAGAAATATACGGTATAAGTTTCTGATGCTTTTTAGTATAGCTTTTTACTAAGATATAGTTATCGGCACGAATCTTGAGCTCTGACCTTCACCTGCGCAGAAGTAACTTATTGGGTCCCTTTTGTGGTATGAAGTGAGGCGCGGGGGTGGGCTAAAGCGGTGATTGGCCCGCAGTGCATCGCGTCATAGCCGTCACTCGGGATTGGTTCTTTGCTAAAATCACTTCTGAGCAGATGTAGGTCAGAGCTCAAGATTCGTGCCGATAACTATAGTTGCAATGTTTATTGTATTTTTAGAACGGTCAATATCTATGTTAATAATAGAGCTATCTGTATAAGTATATGTATTTTTCTTTTCACTTATTTAATTATCAGACATTCCCAAAAAACACCAGTTCCCCAAAATGCCAACAACACAAGCAAACCCAGTAGCCAGGCATTGTACATTAATAATGAAAGTTTTCCTGCGACACAGTCGTGTTATTTGCTTACGTAATGAGTGCTTAAAGCTCTAAGCGAGTTGCCTTGTGTGAAACAAACCTTTTAGTTAGTGTGCTAGTGAAAATAGACGACATAAAGCCGGTTTTAAACTGTCTAATTATATTGTGATGCGTTTTAGAAATTGTTGCGTTAATTTTGTGAGTGTGATATCTTTTTAATGAAGTTGAGTAAGTTAGTGGTTTTGAAACTTTTGTCTACAAATTGCGCTACTTGTATTTAATTTATTATTGCTTGCTTAACGGAAATACCCTTATCAGTTACTTTGTTACGAAAATGGTAAATCTTCCAATACTCTACATATGACCAGGATCGTCTTCATAGAAGTATATAAGTACTCACATTTACTATTAGCATACAACGGTACCCACTGAGCAACATAATAGTTAGAATTCCAGCGATCACCACAAAGAAAATATACTAAATTGTGAAAGCATATAAAAAGACGACGCAACTATTTAAATGTTGAGAAAGGTCAGTTTCGACGTCACTCTTGAAAGAGCTTCAAATCGACGAAGGTTTTACTGGTAACCGCGACAATCTAAATTCAACCCTAATCTATTTTATTTTAGGGTTGAATTTTACCTTTCAGTCTTGATGATACAAAATTGAGACGCATATAAATTCATGCTGAAAAAGTGCATAGTTTAGCTTTTAATATATAAAAATGTAGATGTTCGTGTAGTTAAATTAATCCCCAATATACAAATACATTTTGTTTGGTAGCAATATTTTTTCCTACATAAAAATATTTTACTTTTTTAAGCCACTAAAATTTCACTAAATGGAAGCTTACATTATGGCCCGAATATTATCAAGAATGGATTTATTAAAGCCATGTTTGATTTACATATTGTTGAATTTATTTGTACAAATACTGAACACTGAAATGTTAATGTTGAACTATGTAAGCTTTTTGCTTTCAGTTTTTGTGTTATTTTTGGTAATAGTGGTATACCAATAGTTTTCATGATCTGGGCCGCATTAATTAATTTAATTTAACTGTCATATGTATCCCAATAAGTTTGACGTATACAGAATCTGCCAGCGGTTTCACTCACGTCCACGGGAACTATTTCGCACACCTGGATAAAAGTAACCAATATCCCTCCTCGATAATATACTATCTAATACTGAAATACTTTCTTAAATCAATCCGGTTTGTACTTCCTGAGACCTTAGCATGTTCAAGTAAATAAGCAAACTCTACATCATTATAAGTAGTACATATTATAGAATTATAAATAGAATAATAGTTCTATAAATGCATTAACTTTGATTACAGTATATTGCTCAGTTTTTAAGTCTAGTTTTAAACTAAAGATAGTACTCAAGTCTGAGCTTTTTTCGTTTAATCCTGATTTATCACTATCTGTCTCACTGAAATACGAGCTTAGTTACTTCAGATTTATTGTGTTATACTTACTTTAAAAGTATTGTTTTCTATAGATAGAAAAGTAGAACTTTGTTATGAAGAAACTCTTGTAAATATTTTTGCTACATCATCTACGAGCGACCCGTCTCCTATCTTCGAACAGATATGAATTATATGCCTACCTGAACATTTCTCATGAATCTTTCTATCATCATCTGCCTATCCTTTTCCTAACTATGTTGAGCTCGGCTCTCAGTACCAAGTACCAGTACCAGTACCAGTGTTTTACAAGGACCGACTGCCTATCTGACCGCCTCAGCCCAATCACCCGGGCAACTCAATACCCCTTGGTTAGACTGGTGTCAGACTAACTGGCTTCTGACAGCTTGCGTCCTTCTACAAACTAGTCAAAATCGCTTAAAGATCTGTTCGGCAGCTTTTGAGATTGTCGTAAACGTACAGACACGGCTCAATCTCTTGATGTGGACTTATGTAATTACACAAAAAAAAAACGAAAACAAATCAATTGTCTACCTCAAAGGATTTTCCGCCCAACCGACTTGAGTAAATAATGATAATTTGGTAGAATCGAGTTTACAAATCGGCTTTCAGTGTGTGGCAACCCTGAATGGGATTACAGGGATCAGTGATCACTCATAAGCCTTTGGTTACACCGATATGCTGTTAACTAACACATATGAAATGTGAGCGTGTGTGTAAACATACAACATATGTTTTTGAGGCCGTGTGTAATAACACATATTATTGAGTGTGTGTGTTTGTGAGTATGTGTAAGTATGTGTGTGTGTGTCTAAGGAAGTGTATTAGTGTGTGTGTAATTGGATTTTAGTGTAAGTAATCGCGTTCTGTTTATTTCGTCTATGATTGGTTAGTGTAGCGAATTATGGGTGGCAATGTTTCCTGTCAGTAATGAAGGTGTTTTGAATGTCTATTTAAGTGAACGGTGGTGTTTCGTTGAAATTATATTGTGGTGCTTCCTATTATTGGTTATGTATTTATTTTTAGCATGAGTGTTGCTAAGTACTCTGTACAGGAAATAATCTGACAAATATATAAAGGCTTTGCACAAAAACCTTTTGAGACAGTAAAATATATAGGCCAGCTGAAAGGTCGATTTTTTATATTATAAACTTTTTTGTTATTAATTCTTTTTTTCATTTTACAGTTTAAAACGACCAACAAAAACCAACAAACCACTCTCCCAATGATTACTAGATCACCGCTACAAAATTCACAACCGTACCAAGAAGTTCATGCGAAACTTGTGTTCGTCTCCCCTTCCACTTGACCTGGAACTAACACCAATTTGTTACACAGGGCAACACAAGTGCAAACTGTCTTAGATGTGCATCAAAGTTGACTAAGTAAGATCTTAATTAGCAAGCCGAAGTTCGATAGCCTACTTGTGTCAGGTCAGCTACTTTGGTAGCTCTTCTGAGTAATTTTTTAGAGTTGTTGCATCTTGGAGAAAATCTTCAAAATGGAGTTTTATTAAATAGGTGGTCTAAAACTTAGTCCTAAAAATAACTTTTTTAGAATTGAGATCGCTATGACATATATTTTGGGCCATATGTTTTAACTTTTGAGTTTTAGACATTTTTTAAGGCCAGCTAAGCAAGTTTTTCTAATATTGAGGATTAAAATAAATTAAATACTGCACTTCATTCATACTATTATAATTTTTACATCTCGAACCTATTATTGAATCCGCCTAACTTGGGAATTATATGTACCATTGATACTTTGTAATGAAGAACTAAACAAAAGTGGCATTCTGATGAAAATAACACACATACCTATTTGCTTTTATCTGAAGAACGATCACGTTAATACTGCAATAGCTGAAAATCAAACTCACAATCATCAAGCCAATATATAAAGCTATCTACCAGTAGAAACTCCACAGGTCAGTTCCTTCCGATATCGATAATCTAATCTGTCAAAGAATAGGCGTGTCCATCTAATTTCCATATACAGAGCAATTCCGTGGTATCGGCTAAGGGTAGGCGGGTTGTGTAACCAGCTTATGTAAAGCTTATCGTGCCTTGGGAACTGTACTTAGGGCTTTTAAGTTATGCCAGCAAATGTTTTATTGGGTGTTTTTCTTGGGAAATTAGCAAATGGTTATCAACTCCTTCTGTTATGGGTAAGGAGACGTGTCTTGTAAGGAGCAACATTTGACATTGAGCGTCGGCCTATTTGAGCTCATCAACCATTTATTTAGCCATCTCTATAGCCGTTTTTAAGACTGATTGATAGGTTTTCTGGCTTCTGAAAATGTACGATAACAGCTAGTACCCTCAATTTAACGTGCCTTTCGAAATTCGTCATGATATAGACCCATGTATGGACTTTTCGCTGCAAGCCATTCTTATAAATTTCATCACTGTAGAGGTACATACCTAACCACTTAGCCACGTTTTCCCCCAGGTTTTACTATATTCCTTTCCAGTTAAAAAAAAACAGCATCGCTCAGTACTTTATCAGTTTTACATGTATGTATTTCAAAATTACATAACTGTCCTCATATAATCTGGCTAACTTCACGAGACTGTTCCGAAATTTCAAATGCGAGTTGTCAATTGTTTTTACTTTTATTATTGTTCTCCATTCTACTAGCCAGTGTGTATCAGACAACGTTATCAAAGGTTACATAAGCGGTCATAGGTAATCTAACCTCGTTACCTAACTCCAGTTATGTTGTACCTACCGGGTATGTAGGAAGAGTTAATACTACAATAGCTTACTAGTTACTGAAGTTGGTAGTTAGGTTGAAAAAATGTTGGGTGGGTTACGCGCTGAAAGACAAGAAATCTTTAGTAATGTAATACAGAGGAGTAGTTTTCTTGTTTGTTTGTTAGTACCTTAAAGGCACCGAAACTATCCACTTGAAATATTCTTTGACTGTGGGAATGGACACACTTTTCGAGTAACACAGGGACTGAGGAAAAGCGGTTAAATTACAATCATTTCAAATTATGATCATTTTGTTATATTAAACAACTAATAGCATCATAAATACAAAACCTAATAAATAAGTTACTCCGAATTCAATAATTATGAAAAAATAATATTAGTTTTCTACTGAAAGAGAAATGAAACTCATATATTCCTAGAAAGAAAAACATTTTCAATTTAAAAACGATTAACATTCTCAGTATTTTGCATTACAAAAATTGAAACTGAACTGTTGTCTTTTTCCTTTATATTCCCACATTTTAATAGTCACACTGTAAAACGTACGTTATTGCTTTAAGAATAACATTCAAAATTGTTCAACATTTAATTTTCACAACATGAAATATATTGAGTCTGCCACGCGGCAGTCATATAAAAATATTATGTAATAATTTTCTGAACTTTATTACCGAGCCATAAAGTTCAAAGTCGTACGTTATTCATAATGAAAATGTAATTGGTATATATTGTAGAGGGTTTATTAAATGACAAATATTACGATAATCCCATATTTATTTGGGGGTAATTCCTATGTTATGTGACACAAAGGCCTTTGAAAGTTCCAAAATGTGATGGAATATTTTTTTAATCATAATAATGTGTTATTTATTGATGTCGTAAACATTTTCGTACAAAGAACGGCTTTATGGTTTTTGTTAGTTAAAAAAAGATTTTCATAGAGACCAGTATTAATAATAGGGCTTGTTTTCTACAGCTTTCTGAAATAGACTCTTTTTTGTTAGATATAAAAAAGAAAAAAATCCAGGATAAACTATTTTATATTATCTGGTTTATATTTTATTATAATAACAATATCTAAAGGTGTATTATGCTATTTCCATCAGTAGATTACAAAGCTCAAAGTGTTCTATATACATGGACTGAATAAAAATCTTCACTTTCAAATCTATGTAAACTAATCATAGGAAAATGAGTTTGTTTGTAACCAAAAAACAGCTGAACCAATCAGAAGGGAAGCTTATATGGATGTGGGATTTTATAAGTGAGTCGAAGGAAAGAGAGGAAGGGGTCCTCCAAGGTACAGCTACATCAAGCAAATGAAAGAAAAGGTGAAGGTTGTGACGTATAAGGAAGTTCAGGAGTTGGCGCTAGATAGGCGTAAATGGAAGGAGCAGCACCGACAAGAGCTGGGCTCTTAAATTAATGATGATGATACCTTAACCTATACTACACAAACTTACTATTTCACACGAACAAAATCGTCAACAATAGTATAGGTACCAATTTAACGCTATCTCAATTACTTTTTTATTCATTCATAATAATCAATATTAATCTATAATAGGAAAATATTAAAACTAGGTATCAAAATATTCATCCGCATCGCTGTCAGCTGGGATCGTGCCCAAAAGGCTGGCTGCATTGCCACGCTGGATGGCATTACTATATCAATTTTGAACCTATTATCAAGTCCAGTGTTTAGCAGATTATCGTAATTGTCATAATTATGATCACATTATAATCGTTGATGACCAATTGAGTGTGCGTACGACCTATTCATAGCAAGTGATAATTGATTCTGTTCAGTTAATTGTTAGTACTTGTATTTGAAGTAGCTCTTAGTGTCTGTTCTATGTGTAGTGTTTAGAATAAAAGAATAGTTACTTGAGATACGAGAATGTATCTATCTAGAGCACAAGTATTCTTATCCAAAATTCTAGCATTTTGTTCCTCATAATTTTTAAATACTTTTAAGTTTAGAATTATTAAATGTCTACACGAGGAATTGCAAGAATACAAATATTGTCTCAATCGGCAAACTGCAATATGGCAAAAGAATATTTTAATGATAAGGTGTCAACTCTTTGTTTTCACTATTTACCAACTGAATAGAATAAATACTAAAACGTATGGCGCAGTCAATATTTTCTCAATTAACTAGACAACTAAAGTCAATAGATTCTCAATAACTAGACAATTTCCCAACTAAAACTGCTACACAATAGTGTCACTTCAAACTAATGTATGCGGTTAACTAAACTAGCGATGAATTATGAAACCCAATCCACCGTACCGTGATACGATATTCCATCCACCGTATCAGCGCATAATCTCCAAATATTAATTACACGTAATACCGTTGTAGTTAACAATAAATAATTTACATACATATTATTAATTAATAATTTATCTGTGGAACTCGCACCGACCCTTATACCCTGAAGGATTAATCGTATAACGCGCACAGATTGAAATACGCGCGTTTGTACGCAAAACTTATTTGGGAGTGTGCTCTGAAATTCGGTCGGGTTATAATATCAATTTAGTTTGGATCAGAGCTGAAATTACGTAAATGCAAATAGAGATAGTGGGAACTGAAATAATTGATAAGGTTTTAGCGTCGGGTGTTGTTTCAGGACAGTTATGGGTGGGTGATAAAGGACTTTGTTACTTTAGTCTTGGGATTAAGGTAGCACCTTTGTGTGGGACACTGATTGTGTCCTGTGGGATCGGGGATATTATTTCCCTTTGTATATTCAGTGTTAGAGCTAACATCATCAATTTTACCTACAAGTAAATTTTAAGTGGCGCGTGTTTATGACAGGTCACATTGGAGATTTAGAGAGTGCTAACCAGACCAGACCAGAATGGTTGGTGCTCATTAGAAAAGGCCTACATACATAGCTTGTGTGTAAAATTTTCGAAGAAAGCAAATATGAGCATCTGTGATTAATATTTCTCCTGCATAGCTTAGAACGCTTATCCAATGATTAGGTTATTTATTTGATGGGCAGAAGACTACACTCTTTTTGGAAATATGGTGTATTTATTAGCATATTATACTCATAAACGTATAAACGGTTAAATAACCGAACCAAAGCACCGCAGTGGTCCATAACACGACCGCTCTGCGTCAATCGCCGTCAAAATATATAATTTGCGACCACAAAGGCTGAAATAATAACTAAAATTCTACCTGAATATTACACACGTACTTTCACAATAACATTGATAATCTGCATAGTTCCGATAAATCAAATTGAATATAAACTATCAATTTAAATGGCCACTAAAACTATTTATCTCATTAGGCCCCGGCTACCAATTTGCATTAATAATGAGATATTACTGAACCAATTTGTTGATACGATTAAATATACATTTTGTTGTAGGCTTTCTTTTTGTGTTTGTAATTAAATTAATTTGAATATTGTCTGGCTAGCCTTTCACAAACTAGGTATGTTGGCGTCGGCTTTAAGCCTAACACGGTGCAGCTAAGTAGGTACCAGTGTTTTACATATAGCGACTGTCTATCTGACCTTCTCAATCCAGTTGCAACCCGATATCTCTTGGTACGACTGGATGTCAGGCTTTCTGTCTTCTGACTACCCGTAACTGCTGCCAAAAATCTTCAAGTGACAGCCGACAATGTGCTTTACGAATCACAGTAGACCTTCTCCTGACAAGATGGTCACCCATCCACGCATCAGCCGCGCCAAGCGATACTTAAGTTTTTGATCGATCAGCTAGTTTTATTTAAGGATGTAGCTAAAAGTTGAATCTGCTATTTGCTGCAAGGTCCTCAAAAAACATATTTGTTCGCCTCAAAATTCAATTAAATCAAAAACCAAACACTACCCATTAATTCTAAACCTCATAAAATAATTTACTCCAAGTATTAGTTTAGTTTAATACCGTAGTAATAATTTAATTAAACTTGGTGTGATAGTTAAATATTGGTGCAGATAATAAATCGTTAACGATTGGATCTGTAATGAAGTATGTTTTATGAGTGTTTGATTAAATTAACTACGATCCAGGGAACTCGAGGGAACAATTACCATTGGAATTGAAACTTTATTTTTATAGTAATAACGTGCATTATTTTTATAGTAATAACGTGCATTATTTAATTCTTGTGCCTCGGTAATGTTTATGTACAATTTTCTGTGATGAAATTTCCGATGGAATTGATTCTATATTACACTCTTATATCTTCTATATAGATTTTACAATATCATCGTATATTTAGGGTTCCAGACCCGATGAGTAAAATGGGATCCCATTTGCTACCAGTCTTTTTCTCATGAACCGTGATAGGCAGTTTAATTTTTATATTATTTCTGTTGTCGCTATACCAGCAAATACTGAAAACTGGAGTAAAATAAAATATGTATTTAAAGGAGCTTTTTGGCCGTTTTATTGTTAATACGGAACCGATCCCTACTTGGCCGGTTATATTTCATTGGAGCCATTGTTACGAAACATTTACATACGTACGTTCTTAGTTAAAACGTAGGTAGCAGCATTCTACCTGGTTCTTCCTTAACCCTAGAAAGATAATCATACCACCCAAAACAAAAATGTGAAAGGCTGCCAAGTTCGATAATATGGAAATCCTTCGCCTATAAAAGAAGTGAGATCAGAATAAGTACCAAGTTCCATACACATACCTCAGTTAAAAATAGTTACTTTTTAATGATGTTACTTGGCAAGTTTTCACACACCTTGTTATAAACCTACTAAACGCAATGGATCAAGTATTTAATTTTCTATTAAAACTTGCCAAGTAACATTATTAAAAAGTAACTATTTTTAACTGAGGTATTTGTATGGAACTTGGTACTTATTCTGATCTCACTTCTTTTATAGGCGAAGGATTTCCATATTATCGAACTTGGCAGCCTTTCACATTTTTGTTTTGGGTGGGATTTCATTTATTTTTGTAAGGTTAATAAGTTAGTTAAGGAAATGTCTCATTTATACTATCTTTCAGATTTTTTTTGAATATGCACTATGCTTCTTACAAAAAAATGAACTAGATTAACTAAATGGACTAGATTTATCAACTGACTGACATGACATGTTATCATATATTATGTTACACATTCGTTATTTTTGAAAGTGACTCACACTTGGCCGTTTTCAGATTTTTACTTTGACTAAATACAAACCTTTGTAATGAATTTCAGATCGGTACGACCATTCGAAGATATATTATATGAATATAGATAAATTTAGTTCGTTTTAGTTCCTTAGGGGTATAAATTTATATTGGGTATTTTACACCTTCATTATTTTGAAACCGACTCACACTTGGCCATTTTCAGATTTTTTCCTTTACCTTGACATAAAGACCTACCTCCATGCCAAATTTCAAGTCAATACGACCACTGGAAGTGGTCTAGGTTTTTGATGAGTGAGTCAGTCAGTCAGTCAGTCAGTGAGTGTATAGTAAAAATAGCGATTTTCTGACGTCAATATCTCAAGACCTACAATAGGTATATTAATGAAATTTTGTATTTTAGATAAGTGAGGGGGTCTCAACAGATACTAGAAATTTGAAATGTGTAAATAAAATAGATTTTGAGTTATAGGGGGGTCGAATTTGGCCCGAAATGGTTCGTGTAATATAACCCACGGCCGGTGTGTCGCTTTTTTTGCTCGAACTTGGCGGATACACTGCCGTGTGTCTAGATTTTGTACTACGGAAAAGATAATCATGCGTAAAATTTACGCATGTAATTCAATTAGCTGTAGCTCTAGGTTTATTAGTTTATTTCAATAAATTATATTTTATTATAAATACACATATATTCTAATAAATAAAACTGCAGATATTTTTTTTTACTTATTTCTTTATATTTGAAAAAGCAACGAAAATCTAAACGGCTTCTATAAATCAATGAAATTATATAACACTTACTCTTTCAGGTGATAACTAATTTATTATTCTGATAATCAGTCTGTTTTTTAGGAAAATATCAACAATTAGCTTATCTTATAATATAGGAACATGAATTTATATAAAAGTAAGTTACAAACAGCTTTGGCACATATCAACGTTATGCTCACGACATATCACTTTCCCATACATTTTTTGCAGGACGCATTTGCTATTCGCCTTTTTTTAGAAGGGAAATAGGAACAATAAATTCGTTTTTTCGCTGCTGGCTCACAATCATTATCTTCGGGTGTTTCAGGCACTTCATTTGGTAATATATTAGAGATATTATCTCGCAATTATCTCTGCAAAGTAGGGGCGTCGAAATCACGATAAAGATAATCATGCGTAATTTTGACTCACGCGGTCGTTATATTTCAAAATTGGTGGCACTTACCTTATTGACACGTACACCATACGGTTACTCCCAGCGACGAATGAAATGTCATAAACGCACAGCTATGAATTCGCGCTAATTAGAAAGAAATAGCAATTTAAAAAAAATGCATGCGTAAATTTTACGCAGATTATCTTTCTAGGGTTAAGAAAGAGGTCTACAAATCGAGTTCTTACATTACAATATATCTCCGTAGAAACCAGTCGATTCCCTTCTCGAACAACTGGCAAAGACAAAGAGTCTTGTCTGCCTCCCTTTACGTAAGAACTTTTAATGGTATCGGAAACTATAACTAACAAGAAAGCTAGCTTCTGTAAATAACATTGTTGAAATGTATAGTATTAGTAGGTTCCGACTGTGGGTTTACTTGTTTCTTGAGGTAAATATTTTGTGCATCCGGATAAATGGTAATCTTAATGTTATTGTGATGTATAAGTTATATTAGAGTGTAAATGTCAATGTAAGTTTGATCAAAATCCGTTCAGTCGTTTGCGCGCGATGAAGTTCTAAACATACACACACATATGTTGAGAAACTTACAGATTACTTTGTAAATGTCAGTGTGAGTTTGATCACAATCCATTCAGTAGTTTGCGCGTATAGAAGCACGAGTTACACACACATATGTTTACCTATAAACTGTGTCATATTTGTTAGTGCCCATAATAAAGAAAGATATATCTTTCTTTTACCTATAGGTAATCACTATTCCTCTCAAATAAAATTGTACAGTCCATTAATTACACACACATATAAGGTTCTCACGCTTTCATAAAAATGAGCATCTATACGACATAACATTTTAAAAAAGTTCACACATAAAAAAACAACATTGTAACCCAAAAAGAAAACACACAATTGTAGAACTGAACATTGTAATAAAAAGAATTTACAAATAAAAATTCAATCGGTGTCACAAAATCACTCAAAAACGTTGTTTTTCCGCTGAAAAGTCGAAAAAATATCCGGATTTCGTCAACATAACCGGATTGGATCGAATACATTGCTTTGTACAACTGTATTCGATTCCCAATGCAGTTAGCAAGACGTGCATTGGACATGTTACTGATGTTTATAGACGTCTAGAGTGACCGTGTCAATTATTGTATTGGTTTCATATCACATTTGTATGTTGGTCGACTGTGGAATTTTATGCTTATTTTGGTTGTGACGTAATTTGACAGCTGTCAAATGTTATTAAGGTCAATGTGGATTGTCAAGTTTGAGTGCAAAATGTGTGGTTGTTGGACGATAAATGAACTTACCAAGGTATAATTTCAAACTCAGTTTTTTTTCTAATTACGCACTGCGCTGTATATAGCTGTAAGGGTGTTTGCTTACCTGCAACAAAAGACAAAGTATTGATAAGTAAAAGTTGCAAAAAAAGGTGCAGATTACATAATGGTGGTATGGTTTGACCTCAAATACAGTGTGATTCTATAAAATGAGCATAAATGGATTAATGATAAAAAAATATTATAAAATTACAGAAATCTTAATTTTGGTGTCGATACTATAAAATTAAGCATATTTTCTCTCATTTTGATAGTACATATTGTAAATACTAACAGCCTTACTTATAAAAATCAACAAATCATCTTCTAAGCAATGTTTTAAGTAATTACTACTTAAAGCCTTAAGTAGTGATTAAATTATTTTGACCTATAAACGTTGCTTAAGCATGTCTTAAGTAATGAACAGATAATGCCATAAAAACATACTAATTTCTCAACACTACCGCAATGTTGGTAGCTTAAAAAAATATTTGTCATCAAAACGTTGTGTAATGGCAACAATGGCATCCGTAAAATATAAAATTAAAAAGTTGAGCTGTCAATAAACCGGAAATGAAAAATCAGCTGGTAAGAATCCAGCCATTTTGATAATTAGCGGGTTAAACAAGGGTGTGAGGCTACTTAATTTGACAGCTCATTTAAGACATTGCTAAGAAAATGATTTATTTCAGCCACGTTTATAAGTAAGATTTTTTCTTAAACATCTCTTAAGTATAACTTATTGTTTTATAAGTAAGGCTGTTACTGTTTATAGTATATAAAAATCTATTAAAAGTAACTCTTACACACAGAACAAAATTTTATTCGCCAATGAATCGATCCTTACTACTTTAGCATATTCGATCCTTACTACTTTAGCACAAAGAAAACATAAATCTTCATACATTATCACCATCCAAAATCAGTTTAACAAGTCAATATACAGGTCCGCAACACGCAATGGCGGGTATTATCCTTGTAGGGCCGCAAACGACGGTACAGGGGCCCGATTTTAATCATGACATCACATTTGAGGGGCCCAATCCTCGGAGATAGGCGGTAGGGTGGCAATGATCGTTTTATGGGCATGGATATTCTTTATGGTGTGGTAGGATGATAATTTTGTGATTTTGTTTTTATGGGTTAGAACCAAAAACTTTGAGTTGTGTTTGGATTATTAAAAAAACCCCCGACCCAAAAAGGTACGCAATAATTATGACAAAAGGTTAAAAACGCTAAACCCTATAAAAAGCAAAACATAACTTTTAACACTACGTAAACTAAATTTTGTCGTGTCGGGGGACCGCTCTAATTCATTACTTTAGATACGTGTTTTTTTTTAACGCATGTTGTAATTAGGTAGGTATCATTTGATTTATGTAAGTATTTATGAAGGTAAAAAGCGGTCCCCCGACACGTCAAAATTTAGTTTACGTAGTGTTAAAAGTTATGTTTTGCTTTTTATAGGGTTTAGCGTTTTTAACCTTTTGTCATAATTATTGCGTACCTTTTTGGGTCGGGGGTTTTTTTAAAGGATGATGGGTAAAATTGGCCGGTATATCCAATAAAAACCATTCGCATATCAAATGATAGCTTATACCCTAAGCTTCATTTTTTATTATGGGCAAAACATTGTAAACCACCGGAGAACGAAGATACAACACCTGATAGCATAGGACAGCCCATGGACTTGAACCACTTCATTGAGTATGGGAGGGATGTTTAAGTACATTATTATTGTCAATAATTGTCAGAACGAGTCACAGAAGATATCTGTGCCAATATTTTCCAATTTTATTGAAAAAAAAAAGATTATTTAGCAGGTAGTGTTTACAACGTATGGTGTACGTATTTCGCCGTTCTGGTGAGTCTAACCGGCATAACCAATGAAAACCGTTTGTATATCAAATGATAGCTTATATCCGAAGCTTCATTTTTTATTATGGGCAAAACATTGTAAACCACCGGAGAACGAAGATATGACACTTGATAGCATAGGACAGCCTATGGACTTGAACCACTACATATTTTGTATGGGAGGGATGTTTAAGTGCATCATTATTGTCAATAATTGTTAGAACGAGTCACAGAAGATATCTGTGCCAATATTTTCCAATTTTATTGAAAAAAAAAGATTATTTAGCAGGTAGTGTTTACAACGTATGGTGTACGTATTTCGCCGTTCTGGTGAGTCTAACCGGCATAACCAATGAAAACCGTTTGTATATCAAATGATAGCTTATATCCTAAGCTTCATTTTTTATTATGGGCAAAACATTGTAAACCACCGGAGAACGAAGATATGACACTTGATAGCATAGGACAGCCTATGGACTTGAACCACTACATATTTTGTATGGGAGGGATGTTTAAGTGCATTATATTATTGTCCATATTAGTCAGGACGTATCACACAAGGTGTCAGTGCCCATATTTTCCAAGCTTATAAAAAAAAGATTATTTAGCAGGTAGTATTTACAAAGTATTTATGATGTACGTAGTCCGCCATTCCGGTGAGTCTAACCGGCATATCCAATAAAAACCATTTGCACATCAAATGGTAGCTTATGTCATAAGCTTCATTTTTTATTATGGGCAAAACATTGTAAACCGCCGGAAAACGAAGATATGACACTTGATAGCATAGGACAGCTATGGATTTGAACCACAACATTTTGTTTGGGAGCAGTGCATTATATTATTGTAAATATCAGTCAGGACGTGTCAGAGAAGGTGCATGTGTCCATATAAAAAAAAATAACAGTTAGTATTCGCAACGTAAGGTGTACCTACTTATTCCGCCGTTCCTTCAATTCATTCACTTCAATTTTTGTTATGGGTGGAACATTGTTAACCACTGGGGAGAAAATATATCAGTCCTGTAAGCCTACGACTGCCTATGGAATTAAACCACTTTGGCACGTATGTTATATAAAGAAAACCTATCTTCTTATTATAAATAACGTAAGTGGCTTTTCCACCACTGAAAGATTTTTCAAATCAATTCAGTTAAGCAAGTGTGCCCATTTGCACAGACATCATCTAATAGCCAGGATAATACATCTTGCTTTGAAATATAATCCTGTGGAATTGGAGGTGTGCTGGCATCAATCTATCATCACCAATGACTGTCAACTGTCCTGGCTAACAAGCCTGATGTGCCTGATGTGACGACTCTGTGAAAGCTGACAAACAACTTAAATAACTTTATTCTACTGAGTAAACCCCTCATGTATCCTTGCGGTCCTGACCACCCGTTTGGTTATCTACTATTTGTGTATCACTAAATAGTATAAAACAAAGTCGCTTTTTCAGTCATTATATCCCTATGTCCCTTTAAAAGCAAACTACGCAACGGATTTTGATACGGTATTTTAATATCTGGAGGCACAGCAGTGCCCCAGTCAAGTCTGAGCAAAGCGGGCACGGCCGTACCATCCTTTTCTCGAAGCGTTTTGCGTCTATTTCGCTCCCTGTATCATCCATGTGAACAAAGCTAGGAGTTTAGGTTAGGTTAGGTATAATATATTCAAAGATAGAGTGACTGAAGAGGAAGGTTTGTATGTATGTATGTAATAACGTCAGTTAAATAGTGAGGAAATACCGTCTTCCCGCGCGCAGCTGGGGTGGGTCTCTGCTTTTCTAATAATTCGACAACCCAGGGCCGACTATCCTGGTGCCGCAGAACGAGGAAATGCTATCTCCAATAATGGAAATAGTATACGGTGGTAGAAGTAAAAGTTTTAATGTTTTGTTTTGCTATTAAAACAATTATGCCTAGTTAAGACCGATTTTTATTGATAGTGTACCCTAGGCTTATTTCAATAAGTGATAAGTTGGCGAAAATACATCATACAATGAATTTTTCTACTATAGATTTTATTTTAACTAAAAAAAATAGGTGCAAAAAGTATAAATCTTTTCTGCCCGACTGTACTTATTTCCGGTCGATTCTTGACATGAACTGTTTTATTTCAGTAACTGTAGCGTATAAGCAATAATATAATATACATTAGAACTTTATTGGTTATCAGGCCAGGGTTCATACAAAATTGCCCATCATCCTTTATAATTTAATTTTATTTCATGCTTTTTAAAGGAGCTCCTTAATTTTTCCTTCTTTCATTTAATTTATTTTATCTTAAGATGGGGTTGCTATATGCGATCTCGGCCAAAGGAAGCTGTTTAACAATCCTCATGACAAACTGGCTCTGGGAGAATTGCACAGATTGAGAAACATTTGGACATTCTAGATTTTCAGCAAAAATATAAATCGGTTTATCCGTTTCATTCCGGCATTTCAGGGTTTCATCCGCCACATCCCATTTCCAGCATCAGGTTCTCGTCAATCAGAAACATGAAGAGAACTTGTCAAGACAAATTCAACGAGCCCAAACTCGATGGGTTTACTAAAAGGCAGTTCAGGGTTACGTCTCCTACCTTCGTGCCCTAACAGCAGACCAGCTCAGTGGTTCCAAAAGACATTAGTGTTTCAAATTTCAGATCCCACATATACTTGCAAGTAAACTGAGCGTGTAACATTCCTCTATCATATCTAGCAAACGAGCTGATGACCTTGAAGACCTGAACCGATTTCCACCAAACATAGCTAAGAACACTCCCGACTGACATACCTTTTAAACAAAAAAAACCGCATTACAATCGGATCATCCGTTTGGGAGCTACGATGCCACATACACACACACACACACACACAGACACGTCAAACTTATAACACCCCGTCGTTTTTGCGTCGGGGGTTAAAAAGTAAATTATGTATTAATGATTGTTTAAATATGACGCCTATCAATATGAAACGCATATGTGATCATCTGAAACTTTATTCTGGTATTCATGTCTTTTATTATACTAAAATTATTTGGATTCTACATTGATGTAAAACTGCTCTTCTGATATTTATATCGTTCTTATTTTTAAAGACTAAAATAAAGATTTTAAAATAGCCGTCCATTTAGAAATTGAATAGAATGCGCCAGTTTTAGTAAACAGAACTATAAAAATATAAAGAAATTGTGTTTAGTCTAGATTGTGAACGCGAATACTATAAATATGACTTTTATTCGCTTGTTTCATTTGGAGAGTGAAATGAAAGAATACAATTTTGGGAAAATGTTAGCGGTCAGGTCCGAGACCTAACCCAAAGTACAATTATTGTCCTTATATCTTACACTTGATTATAGCTTACATCTTTCAGTATTCTTTAGTTAATATTTTTCACAGATTCATCATCATCATATGCCATTTTATCGTCCCACTGCTGGGCTCAATGGGCACAGGCCTCCTCTCACACGAAGAAGGATTGAGCATTAATCACCACGCTTGCTCAATGCGGGTTGGTGATTTCAGATTTTATAGTCCAGGTTTCCTTAAGATTTTAGCTTTACCTTTACAATCAGTTATTGGTGAACACCAAGATTTATATGTATTCACAAATTCAGCTGATACTGAATATCCTTCTAACTACGCATTGCATGGTTGCCCTACACTCCCACTCTCAGCGCTAATGTACTGAAATTTCATTCGCTTGTGACTTTAAAGCGAATGAAGCGATTTTTTCAGCTAACCGTTATTGCTGGATTTTAGGAAACAGCGCTGCAGAAGATTTTTACTCAAACGATTCATGAGAATTGGTTGCGATTTTTCAGTTTTTGGTATATGAAAAATTCAGTTTTAGCTTTTTGACGTATAGGTTTCACTATTCTTTGAATTAATAACACACGAAGTTGTAAACGTTCATCAAAATAACCACTACTCGTAACATTAATTTGGCATGCATATATCTATGTATAACATCAATTCTTCGAATGTTTTCAATTTGTTTTTGATTTTCGAGGAACGATTTTTTAATTTTCCCTGTACTGTCTGATTAATATTGACTGACCATTTTTCTACATTTTGATAGTTTATTGACCCCTAGATCTACCTTATTTGGTTATTACAAGCTATACTAAGGGTGGGTTGCGATTGACACCATTTAAGTAACGATAACCGGCTGTCAAATTAGTGTTTTAATGTTCTACTTCTACATAGTTATCTAAATATTAACTTTTACCAATTTTCTGAACTTAATTTAGCTTGTACAAAACCTGGGTTCACAACTTAATTTCAATAGACAGCGCACAATTTTCCCCAAATCTATCTATAATCTTTAAAAAGATAAGCCTTATAAATAATCAGGTAATATCTCACAGTGTTCAGATCGGTGTAAAATCTCCGTAACGTATCTCGCGTGAGAGAAGATCATTATGGCTATACAATCTATCTTGTAGGGGATGAGCCGATTGTTCCAAATTGGGCAGAGTGGCGCCTTGACAGTCACGATTGAAAGGGAAAAAAGTGAGTCTTGAAAATACATAGACTTTTGAATTACGAAAGAAAGATGTCTGTGGTACAGATAACAATTTTAATATCATCATTTGTCTAGCCTTTTACTAATTATGTTGTAGGGTCGGTTTCCAGTCTCAGATGTATTTACCAACCATGGCAAACAATTTGCAGTGTGCCATTCGAAGAAAGCTCTTAATTGTAACTACTTTTACAATTTAGGTTACATTTTCAAAATAGGTTTTTTAAGTAAATTATTTATTACAATTTAAAATGTAATAATTGATTGTGGTGCCCCTAAAAATGCTTCTAATACATATTTTAATTCCAAGCCTCAAAATATTTAATCAAAACACCTCTTACTTTACTTTTTCACGAGCCGTCACCCAATTTCGAAGATAATACGTAAATCAGAGCATCTATCATGACCAAGACTGCGTAACATTATGGTTCGCTATCAATCTTGCGAGCCTCAGTCGATTTGTTCAGCCAAATTGGGAGTTTATTCTTTTGGCAAATCGCTCTTCAAGCTTATGTTAGTCTGTATAATCTTGTGGGAAAACAATGATTTAGATCGAGTGATACGCGTTAGTATAAGTTTTATTTTAATGTTATTTTAGGTTGCACAAACCATTTATACTACTTAGTATAACCATTAACCATAAGGTCTTAATTTTATCATTGGCAAGATGCCTCTTCTATGCTCAATATCATAAAGCCGAAGAGTTTCTTATTTGAATGAGCTGTGTATCTGCTCTGACTTTTGTTACGGAAAATATACCTTTATTAACACATAATATTTTAGAGCTCAATAGTTTGTCTTTTATAAATGCGTTAATCTCAATAACGTCTAAACTGATTTGGAAAATATTTCAGCCCATAGCCCATTTGATGAAGCTATTTTGTATCCGGACGCGCAAAGTAACTTCTTCTTAATCTAAAGGACGCGGGCAAACCTACTGGCAGAAGCTATTAATTACATAATAATTATTACCAAACATCAATATAGGTACCTCAACTAACAGAGGAATTCCCAACATTTCTTAGCAACGTTCAAATAGTTAAAACGGCATCATATCATGCATATTCATGTGTCTATGCCTATGCATGCCTCGAGACATTCCTCGCGTGCCTATTAATAGCCTTGAGTTGGTGACATGTTATATTGTCCTAAACTATTGCTTCTGAACACCAATATATGTTTTTAGTGTACACTTTTAGCCAAAACAGGGAAGGTTCTGATCATTATTTTAACACTATATGTAATAATTCGTCTGGTTTGTAAAAATATTTACCTGTGTATTGTCCTGTACCTGTGTTATGTCCTTTTAAGTTTAAACGCAATTAATATTAATTTTATTAAAAGAAGATGTTAAAGAAGCTGATAGAATATAACTAAGATGAGAGACCAATTTTTAACTCACCGATGCAAAAAGCATATTGTGGGTAAGATTGACCGCGATTTATAGGATTACTTTGTGTCATCATAGCTCTCGAGTAGACGAAACGAATTGGATGGTTTTTTGTAGCTTTAAGCTGGTGATAGTCACATGTCCAAGAACACTTAGAATGTGCCATCAAAATCGGCTGCATTATTATTTTAGGCTAATAAATTATCTGTTTTAACAGCGGCAGTGTTCTCAGTCCGGTTAAGTCATAAAATAAACAGTTATCGAGGCATTGCTTTAATAAGTAACCCGATTCAACAAATATACAAAATTATTATTTCACGTTTACTATTAAATCAACCTTACACAATACTGTACAATAGTCCAATAGAAACTCGAATATATCTTAACCCTGTACCAATAACTCGGTACCACCGGTTGCGGTCTATTTGATCCCTGACACGAGGTATCAGTTTCAAGAGGGTTAAGTTTGCCTTTGGGGCACTGCTTAATTCAGATAAATGTAGGCTCATTGTTATCAGTGGTAGATCAGAGGTTTGTACCTAGTTGATTCGTATATTGATACAGAAATAAGTTTTTTTTCAAAGCGAGTTCATAAGTAATCCTTGTCATGTCAATGTGGTTTTTCATGCAAAATGTTTATGTTACTTAGTTTTTGACTTTGTAATATAATAGAGTAGTTTGAATTGTTAACCATTTGGTAACGGAATCGTTAAAAAAAAAATGCGAAGTACAGGTAAAACAATACTTACATATTAAATTAGTTAATTACTCTAACCAATTCAATCAATAAAAAATGTGACAAGGGCAGAAATATGACGATAATGTGTATAAAAAAATCGGTCGCTATTTTATTTTGGCCAATTTTTTTTTGAACGCTTCTGTTTTGGTCACTTTAAACCACAATGATATTGCAATCAACATTTCTATAGAATATCCGATTAGCATGTTTGCCTGAATTGTGGTTAGAATTCACAGTTAACTTTACGTAATACTCAGACTGTTTTTCCCAATTATTTGGTTAAATGTAAACCCACATTACAATTTATATTTTATTTACATTTGTTTAATAATGATTTACCTATTGATTTTAGTTCTACTACATAGATAACTACTAGATCCAGTTCCACTTCTACTTAATATTAATATCATAATCTACACTACCTAAGTATATTAATTTAGCATTGTATGACGCCAGCCTATAGAAACAACACTTTATCTATTCCTGTATATTTCATTGATATGAATTTCATAAATAATACTAGGTTTTGACAACATGCGGTTACCTTCTAGATTGTTCTCTCGTCACGTTGAAAACTGAATAAGTAAAAAATATTATACATCATAGTTTCTTATGTGTACATACATATATTCTAATCAGTCACAGCAAAAACGACGAACGAAATATATTTCCGAATCCCACAGAACATTCAAAAAGTTTTGCACATTTTTTCCTCTCCAACCCCCCAAACGCGACGGGGTCATTCCGACCACTCATTAACCAGATAGAAGCCGCTGTCAGCATACTCGCCCCATATATTTTAACAAGCCACGCTAATTTCCCATTTATGGACCAACCCTCGGAGGATGAAACGATATCGGAGATGCCATAAGGTAGGTCAGGCGCTTTGTAGTAGGTCAAGTGGGCGTGATCAGTTACTAGAACAAACAAAACGTTCGAGTTATTTGTCAAATCAACACCAATCTGTCAAAGGCTGGCTGTTTTTTGGTATGGCATCTCGCAGTTCAGCCTAGGAAGCTTGTAAACGGTCTTTTCCCTGTGGATGCCTAGAGCTTAAGGCCGCCAGCCAGGTGTAAAGATTGGTCTTGATTGATTGGTGATTTTATTTTGAAAATAATGAGTTCCATAAAAGGCGTATAAGGACGGATCTAGTAAAGTACCTCGTCCCCCAAACTACCGATTCTGGGTGAGCTACTTTTTTAGGATAATTTTTGTAATGGCATTTCCGCATTTTGTTCTCAGTGGTCCATTCTTATATAAAAATACGTTATTTCGCCGCAAAAATAAGAATAAATGATGATCTGATTACTCTTATTTTTATTCTTGTCATATTTTTCTTCGCAAATTGCTTTTTCGTTGTTTTCTTAGCGGCTGTACTAATGCGATTTTGGTATTGAATCGGATATTATTAGGAGTTTGTGGCACCTGTGACTTATGATATTTCCAATTGTATTAGTTACTACAAAAGGTTGTTTTGTTTCGCTAATGATCCGAATATTAGGTAAGCTAGGAAGAGAAAATGTTGGTACATTCTTAAAGAAAGTATGGATACTAAAATTTGTTTTATGGCAATTTTTATAACGTATTTTAATAAACTAGAAATTCACTTTGTATAGTGAACAGAACACTATCTAGCCATAAAATGCAACTGTGTAAACCGTATACTTGTTAAAAGCAATTTTATCCCTAGTAAAATTCTGAGAAATTTTACAGACTATATTAATTCGGAAAACATACACTCCTTCAACAAACTTGCACTTTGAGAGCACACTGAAGACTAAATAGTCGGCCGACTGTTGAGCTGATAGTAGGCATTTTTTTTTAAAGAAAATCTTGATTACAATCAAAGTTTTCAATCGATCTAAAACCGGCTAAATACCTAATCTGTGTAATGTGCGTACTACCGTTCACGTCCATATTGATTTATGAGCCCCAAACTATCGACCGACTAAAAGTTTCCAGTATGCACTCTAAATGTAAACTCCAACAATTCACTATGAACATTAATCATTTCAGCAGCGAGTTATCCTCAATTTTTCGTAGAAGTGCAATCAGCTGACTGTCTACTGAAATAAAAGAAAGCTTGAACATAAGTAACAAGACAATATCGGCACGCTTTCAACGAAAATAACCTGGTAGACAGGTAGTTCGATAGATTATGACGTGCCCTATCGCGTTTAATAAAGCTGTGCTTTTTAGGGTTGAGTCCAAGTGATGGGCAGATGTTTTTTTTTTGTTGCGTGCTGTTAGGGAAATGATTTGGTAAAGTAGTTTATCGTATTCTAAATGTTAAATTAATGTATTGGAGTAATTATTAAAATATTTTTGAGAATCACAAAAATAAACATACCAACATGTTTAGGAGTAGAAAATGTCGGTTTCAATATCCAGTTACTTTTTGCAACAGTGGGTTATTGTTACTGCATACCGAATTAATTGTATGTTTAGATTTGGTTAAAGAACTTTTTTTATGATTTCTCTAATTCTTCTTATTTAACAACAAATATTAAAGTGTGGACATAGGCGCTGTGATGGTTTTGCACGAAGTAGTGACATCACGCAATAGTTAATACTAGTTTCTTGAAGATAAAAACTAAACATGGAATAATATTGCAACATAATATTACTTGCTTATTTACACACGACATATTTTTTTAATTACATACCTATATTAACACGCTACGTATGTAAGAAAATCTTAATATTTCTACAAAAATTGCTTCCGCTCCCGCTTATCAATTTACCCCTACCTCGTTCCTCCACCTGCACCCTTCCATTTTCAATATCAATCTATATCAATAATCAAATCGGAGTGCCTCCACGGTGGGTAAATCAACTTTTTAACGTTGTTATTCCACTGACTTTGCTTATAGGCACGTTCTAGCTAAATTGGGATATTGAATCAGAGTATGTAAGTCTTGAAGATATTGTGTTAGGCGAAACTAGGTTTTCTGGGATATTGGTCTGGTTTACGCTTGAGGGTTTAGTTTCAAGGGGATTTTCATATTTACTCACCCACATCTTATCAAATACGCATATGTTAGCATTTTTATTTACACAGCTAGCTAGTTTTCACCCGAGGTTTGACCTGCGTCTTGTAGGAACTATTTCCTGCACATAGATAAAAACCCGGAACCCCTTGGTTGTTAGACTAAGAATGTCTGACCAACAGTCTTGAGGTAACGCACACAAACTCAATACATGTCAGGACATTTACACTCACCCGAACTAAAGACTAAAACATATCCAATATAAGTAACAACCTAACAATATATTTTTCTAATAAGTAGAAAGCATCTAGGGCCATACATATGTACATATACGTATGTACGTAGGTAATTTAATTCCATCGCCTCCCTAAACAAATAAAGGATATAGGACTCCTGATTTTGCCATTCACGGGATGAATTGCGCAATCTCTGTGGGTCTGTTTGACCCCTGCGATTGTGTGGGCGGGGTGTTGTGTGACATCGCCAGTCGACGGGTTGAGTGTTTCAATAGTTTGAAGTGGGTATGGATTGGTGGATCGGGTTATGCGTTTTATGGTTGTGTTTTTTTTTTGTAGTACTTGGAGAAAAAATTTAGGTAATTTAGTAATCAAGTGTGCCTAGTAATTTATTAATATAAAATAACAAAGCTGTAAATAATAGAAACTACTTTGCACCCGCACCCTTGTTTTAAATACTTATGGTAGTTTTGGCGTAAAGGCCGTATCAGACAGAGTTACTTTCGCATTTTTCTTTAATAATGCATATAATACGAGAAATATTTTTTGTTTGTTTACACCCCCAAAGGCTCCGAAACTACTGAACCGATTTGTAAGCTCTTTCGCTGTTGTAAAGCTACACTAGTACCGAGTAACATAACATATAAGCTATATTTTATCCTAGTACTGAAAGAAATTCTCTGGCAAGTCGCTGGCAATACCATATTATTAGAAATACTGGTTTTTAATTAATGTATTTCTTTAATTAATATGTCGCAACCTCTATATTGGCATCTCATTGTGAACCACCTCGGTAACCACTTAGCTATGTGGTGCTAAGATTATAATTGTATTACATAATTGCATTGTTCAACATTGTTGGTTAATCATTGACAATAATTCATTATCCATGGTTGACGGGTACTTGTGCGTGGAATAATTAGCAGCCGATAAGAACATGTGTACACGATATTGTGAAATTATTAGATGTACCTGTTGCTGAGAATTAGAAAGAAAGAAACATTTAAATTAGTTTCTTTTTCAAACTTCACCTTTCAGGTACTAGAAGAGAACTTAACATCCCACCCAAAACAAAAATGTGAAAGGCTGCCAAGTTCGATAATATGGGAATGCTTCGTCTATAAAAGAAGTGAGATCTGAATAAGTACCAAGTTCCATACACATACCTCAGTTAAAAATAGTTACTTTTTAATGATGTTACTTGGCAAGTTTTCACACACCTTGTTATAAACCTACTAAATGCAATGAATCAAGTATATAATTTTCTATTAAAACTTTTTTTGCTCGAACTTGGCGGACACACTGCCGTGTGTCTAGATTAGGTAGGCCAAAAATTATTAATATTAGAATTTTGATATTTAAACATCTCGGTTCAATCCCCTTATGTAGGTACCAGAGCGGGGAAATTCTATTGGTTGTTTTAAAGCTCCACGTTAGTGAAGTCTTGGCCATAGCCTATTTGGTGTTGTATGTCATATCGTTCATTCAGATATCAACAGAAAATCAGGCTGTACGAATTTTCTTTAATCCACTTGGTAGACTCTTATATAAAATTATAGCAACGACTGCTATAGCCAATAGGTTCTAAAGTCAAGCCTTATTATTTGTTCTACAATAACAAGCCTAACAAAAGACCAAGGAACTGCACAATCTTGTTTCCTACCTAATTTCAAAACCAGAACATTTTTATAGCCGTCCGCCCATACAGGCTCTAACATACGTTCCTCAAAATAACAGAAACCAATACATTTTTACTCTATACTCCCCTTGGGCCGAGAGGAGAAGGGGGGAGTTTACGAGTGTCATAAAAGTGGATAATATACTTAGTCTGAGGGTTAGACTCATGGAAAACAAATGAATAGCGGAGGTGCCATGACGGAGAATCGTCTAAGAAAGTAACGCGCCAAAATGCGGGAGAGCGAAAGATGAAGCAAGTTACTGTTTTCGCCCTAATACTCCTTCTTTGGCCCCGACCATTTTGTGAAAAACCAAAGTCAAAGTCAAATGTTTTTATTTCAAATAAATCTTTGTAGGCTCTTATGAAACGTCACACTATTTGCACGGTTCCAAAAAGTTGGTCTCATGGAGAAGACCCGGCAAGACACTCCATACCAGAAATCGTTGACAGATGTCTCAAATAACCCGAACGCCTCGTAAGCCACTCGTATCTGATAGTTTTGGTCATACCCACTGTATGAATATGACCTAGAAGAAGGCCTGACCTACCTTTATTATGGCAACTCCGCTCATCTTTCCTTACTCCGAGGCTGTACTCGTGATCGAAATACGTTAGTATCGGCGATTCATTTCGTACGAGTGCAAATGAAAAGGCCCGGATTAATGTAGTCTTGCTAAGAGAATGGGGATTAGTGGTAATTAATCCGATTCGTTACTGACCTAACTTTCAAACGTAAAAACTGGACTGCTTTTTTGTGTAGCTTTAGTATTTTGTTTATTTCTCAATTTGTGTACCTACAAGTTTTTCAGTCGGGATTAGGATGGTATTTTCTTCTCAATTTTTTACGAGTCCTTTGAAATTGTGGCCTCTCTTAATAAATGTCATACACAGTATCCTACTAACATTTTAAACACGTGTGTATGTTTGTTACTCTACAACTAAATGGATATTGATGAAACTTAGCAGTACCATAGCTTACATATCAGAATAGATGCTTATATGTACATCAATTCTAATTTACTAACGCTGAACCTCCACAAAACCGTCTACATCCCTTTTTCTATCAGAAGAAACACTGCACCATCACACAATTTTTCCATAACTGCCCATACATGTCAGTACCAACAAACACCCTGTCTCTGTCCTGCACTCTCAAAAACTGACTGCGTTAAATATCTGGGAGTGCAGATAGATGACCGACTCAGATGGGACAAACAAATTGATACTCTCACTACCAAAACGATGAGACTCATTCACATAGTAAAAGCTCTGCGGGAATCTGCAAGCCCTAGCACACTAAAAATGGTATATTTTGCCCTAGTCCAATCAGTTATTGGCTATTGCATTACCGTATGGGGCGGTGCAACAAAAACTAAATTTCTTCGAGTGGAGAGAGCACAAAGAGCTATACTCAAAGTTATGACTAAAAAACCCTACAGATACCCTACAAAGGAACTGTACTCAAACTGCAAAGTCCTTACAGTTCGTCAGCTCTTTGTGCTCAAGTCAACTCTGAGAAGAAGGTGCCTTCTTAGAGTTGACCTTGCCAAAATCCGACCCAACCAAGCGAATAAATCTTCTCCCACGTACTCAGCATAAAACCTCATTTGCTACCCACCAACATTACGCATTAAGCACACATATCTACGCAAAAATTCATAAAGAACTAAACCTACTTGATTTAAACTCACACATACTTAAAACTAAGGTAACTGAGTGGCTTCTCCAGAAGGACTATTCTTTTACGGAGTCTTTACTCACGTATATCAAGTAATACAAACAACAACAACTAAGCAAACGCGCGCCTACACACACACACACTCACCCTCACACACACACACACACACGCACACACACACACACACACACCCTCAAACACACAATACCTCTCAAAAAGTTAAATTCACTCCTTCACCCCTTCCCCTATTACACGAATTACAAATAGGTAAAATAAAACTATATCATTGATAGGTGTTAAGTCAGATCGACATACGCACTTCCCTTGCCCAATTTTTTGTTGTAGTGTATAAATCTTTTTTAAGTTTAAGTTTATCCCGTAGCCGAACACTGTCTCTTAAGATACAGGTCACCCTAGTTTAAGAGGCAGGGTTAATATACCTGTACAGATTTTGCAAAATACAACGATAATATTGTACCCGTGTGCGTTGTAACGAACACTGCATATTATTTTTATTTATTTTTTGTGCCTACCTATCTGTAATTTTTCTGTAATCTGTAATTTTTCGCTAATAAATAAATATTTTATTTATTTATTATTTATTATTAATCGTAAATGGAAAAGTAAGTGGGTATGGTTCTGACCCTAGTTACTATTTAATAGATGTTGCTTATGAAATGTTACTCTTTTAATTGTTAGAAACTAAGCTATAAGTTAGCTAACATAACCCAACAACATATTACAGAAAGCAATAAAAAACAAAAGACAAAATTGCCATCGCAAATGTTGCCGGGTTGACGATCCTCATAAACACATACACTAAGCCTCTATGAGTCCTCTCTCCCGTAGTTATAAACTGCGGCCCTCAAACTTTATGCGTCCTATCTGATCGGCTGTAAAGATTTCTATTGAATTGTAATAGACATTACAATGTGTTAAAGGTGTTTTAGTCGACATAGAGTCTGATACTACAGAAGGGATCTTTTGAAGAGTTCATTTATAGGACGACATTTTATAGGACTAGCTTTTGTCTGCGTTATCACAAGCATTCTGAGGGAACTATTTCGCGCACCTGGATAAAAATAAGCCTACATAGGTATCTTCTGAAATGATGTCCTCCTAGCCGATTATCGGCTACGGCGGCTGTTTTCATGTAAGGAGATTAGCCAACTGTGCAGGACATATTATAGTGCACAAGCATTTGCGCCGACACAGGTGTACTCACTATTGCTTGACTCTCATAGCCAATGGAACGGCAATATAATTACTCTGTATATAAGCTACATTGCTGTCAAGTTTCATCAAAATCCATAAAGCAATTTTAGCGTGACAACAACAAACATACACACATACATATCTACAAACTTTCGCCTTTATAATATTAGTAGGATTCACATCGGAGCTAGTAACAGTTTTCCGTATCAGCTGTCTATTTCTCACGAAAGTTCTGGAACTTTCCCGGAATAGGGATTGTATGGGATTAGTTAATACTGTCGGTACATAAATTCGTGGCAATTAGGTTCTGGCTTTGGGAGAAATGGAGAAAAATTTGGTGTGACTAAAGCACTTTCTAGACTTAGTAACACGTTTAGTTAAGTCTTGACTGTTTTTAATTATTTTCGTTAGTGTTCGTTCCTATTAGAAGTTAACAAATTTCTTTAGCATCAATGCTAAGCTGAAGAGTATTTTTGTAAGAAGTTTGTTTTCTCACATAACATGGTCACCGAAATCCAAGCCGATAGTTTGATCAGGCTCATGTATTAGAATAGACATGAATGGTAGTGCACACATTACTACGATTATATAACCGGCCTGTATTAAACCGACTTAAAAATTTTATTGACACCTTTACCTTCAAAAATGGCTGTTTGATTGGATTCACTTTTACCTTCAAAAATAAACTACCAGCTTCCATTATCTGCCTAGCCTTTTCCCTAAACTGCCAGCCTACCCAAATATCGGCCAACAGTTTAGCCTGCAGTACTTCTAATTGCACCCGGCTACGAAAATGCAAGTGCACTTTACGACTTTCATTTTACGACCTGCGACAGTCTGCTATAGTTTACGACGGCGTCAGCAATAACTGACGGGAAGTCGTTTTAATGACGCGACTAGACTTTGCGACTTAATGACGTCTTAGTTAAAATCGTTAATGTGCTCTGGAATTATTGTTGGGTGGTGAAGAGGCCTAGGCTTTTTGGTAAATGTAGGTGTTACAAAATTGTTGCCTTGTCTATATTGTTCTGTCCCTACTTTTGGCGATCAGTCCTTGGACCTATCATTGCCATAACGCGATACTCCGTGCCACGATCCCAGCTATCATTTGAACATCTTTAGCAGTCGCCGTAAGCTAGTCAAAGTTATAAAAGACAGTCAGAAACCAGACAGTCTGTCAACCAGTCTTGCAATGGGGTATCAAGTTGTGAAGCATTGTTTTAACGATTCTTTAAAAATGCAACTTGACTTTAATCAATAACTATAGGCATAGTTATAACACAAGAAAAGCAATCATTTTCTCCCAAGACGTAACGCATTCATACAATTTCTTTAAATCTCCCATTTACTATACCACCACGCTTCAAAGGGACCGATAAAAGTTATATAAAAACTATTAACCACACCACGGTCAGTTAAGTCGCGTGTTTACTTACATTAACACATTTTATTGTAATATAGTTAACCCGGAAAACAAGGACGAGGGCTTAAATTGTTATTTTATACGTTTATGATGTTAATCTGTTTCTATTAGTGGTTAAATCGATCGTCGGTCAAGTTAAAGTTATAGTTAAACGTAGTTAATTTGATGAGGTAGCGATATTAGAAAAAGCCGCGCCTTAATTACGTAAAAACGAGGTAGGTAATTGACGTGTGTTTCCCAGAGGAGTTTGATGTACTAATTTGTACATTGAAGTCTATATCTGAGTTATTACACTACTAAATAACAATTATGATGCAATTTATACGTCATGTACAATGTTGGTGCATGCACCAAGTATTGTTGAAGACTTCTAGCAGAAATCTTCGCCTGTAGAATATGTGAACTAGGTTTGATACTTTCAGTTCTTTTACTTTCTGGTAAGTCCAGTACCTCTTGACCTACGAGGCTTAATGTAACAAGTTACACGGCGACCATTCATGAATTCGGTACTTAGTATTACTGGAAAACCAGCAAGTAACAAGCTGCTTGATATAATATGTTAAGTTACTTTAACATCTTTCAGTACCCAGCTTTACAAATATACCAACCATGAGCATAAAGAGTGTGATAAATGCAACCGAAGTCACATAAAAAACAAACTTTACCCGAAACATTCCCAAAAGATACTCCAGAGTATACCTCCAACTATGAACACCCAAAATCCAAATTCACAAGTCCTTAACAAAACCTCTATTTGCACGCAAGCCGAACTCCAGAATCTTCTTTATTTATTATTATAAATAATAAAACCCGTTCCTCTAGTTATCCGGGAGTGAAATATGTCGTTTGCACGACTTATCCGTGCCTTATTTGGCAAACAAGAAAACCAGAACATTACGCCAACACAAATAGGTGCTTGCGCAAATATTCGGTGCAAATATAGCCCGGCAGGGGAAATAAATAAAAGCGGGAAGCAAGTGAGAGGACAGTGAAACTTTGGTGACTGGATGTGGCAATGTGTCTGAACCCGTTAAGTTCAAATCCAAGGCCTTTATTCAGCGGTGGACGTTTTTAGGCTGTGACGACGACCATATAATATCCATATAATTATTTCACAATCTTGGGATGTCATGAACAATATATGTAAAGTATACTATGACTGAATCATAGTCAACTCTTCAACAAGTCTTCTTGATTAATCTTAGATTGCAATTACAAGTTTGGCTGTCCAGATGTTGTTAAATCATTCTGAGAATCCATTACAAAATAGTGATTGTCAATATTCATATACACGGATACGTTTAGTTAGACTACAGTCACATACATACATCTATCTATCTGGTGCAACCTGACGAGATAATATAATATATATTTTTTGTCAAATAATTTTACTTTCTTACTACACTCAAGACTATACTCCAACTACACCCAAGCCTATTCCATTGACTCGACATTCGAGACACTAGGCCGTAAAATTTTGAACAGTGCCCCCACATAACGTTGTAAATAAGACTTTACAACTTTCAACCCCCATGCTTGCCCATGGGGGTGATTTCGACCCTGTGACGCAATAGATAATTAATTGGAAGCTTGTTAAACGCGAAGTTTTCGGCATAGTCTTACGTAATTCACGCACACATGCGCAAGTTGTAATTGTTCGTGTTATGTGGAAATTTGTGATGGTTTGTTTCTAGGCGTATTTATGGTAATGGTAATAGGATAGTTTTGGTGATATCAATGGACATAGCAGATCTTGGCTACTCGGAACGGTATTTCTTATCGATTCTTCATGTTTTCACATGAAAGAATAAAGTTTGAAGATATTAAGCATACATAGATAGACACGGAATTATTGCGTATTATACGGACACAACTCTTCTCATACTGAGAAGGAATGAGCTTCCTCGAGGCGTATATTGGCGTTCACAGGCTTTGAAATCCAGGCTACCTACCAACGAAGTTTATTTTCGACGATTTTACGTTTTTTACTGGAAGCTGACCCCAACATATATAGTTGGGAAAAACTCAGGAGATGATGAAGATGATGACGTTGGTTGCTTGGAATCAAAACCCCCGTACTTAAAGACAGGTGATTTTATCACTAGGCCGTCACAATTCCAACATATACTACCAATTGTCTTCAATTTGATAGACAATATGTCCACCATGAGCAAATGAAAAAAATATATATATCGTATCATCATCTGCATAGCCTTTTCCTAACTATGTTAAAGAAGGTATTCGCCGCGTGTTACAATTTAACTTTGTGTAAGTATTTCCTAGTTTATATCAGAGAAAATATTCCTTTTGTTAAAATATTTAACTAAGAGTTTTAATAGGCCTTATCTTTAGGCGGCGGGCCTTTGTTCCGAGTGTTTTTAGGTTAAATACCTAGTTTGAGAAATCAGCTGTTTTTTATAAGCGTTGTTGCACGAAAGAGGTAAGTATGGTTTGACTAGGTTAAGTTTGTAACAGTTAAATATAGTTATGATTATTTAGGCTCTTGGTGGTTTTATGCTTAAACTGACTTATACATATATGTGATTTCTTGAAGTACTGATCCGATTGAAAGGCCATAGGCGTCGTCCTAATTGGGAGCGATCATGCGATGGCGCGATGCGTTTTTCATCTAAGACGTCGTCCTAATTGACAGCGATTGTACGATGACACGATGCGTTCTCGTCGTTCGATGAGTTCAAACATACAAATTTCATCAGAGTGTCCTATTTGAACCTCGCAAGTGAGATAGTGAGATCGTGAGATGAAAAACGCATCGCGCCATCGTGCGATCGCTCCCAATTAGGACGACGCCTTAGGCTACTTTTTTATCTGCGTACGCGGAAATCAGCCATGTTTTTTATTCAAAAAATATTTTTCAGTTTGACATGCATGTACTTATGTTTGTGCGCGATAATCTCACGTTTGACTGAACCGATTTCAATGCTGTTTTCAGCAAAGCATTTGTCGGAGTTATTAGAAGGTTTTGGAATATTATTAATGTCTGGCGCATTTATTTTGTAAGTTTTCAATAAAATGATTCATCAGACTATAAGAAGTAAGGTTACCAAGTCCATTACACTCAAACTAAAATAAAAATTTGTTTCGCAACAGACTTAATCATAAACACATTTGTTTACACGACCTTTTGGCATCAATAAACATTTATTTTCATATTATTCTTTTGATAGACATTGAAGTGAAATATATGTTGTTTTTATATTGGGATTTTAATGTTATTATTGCTGTTAAATATTTGAATATGTTATGAAACACAATATGTTTCACAATTATACATCATACGTAGATAATACCTACATTTTTTTTAATGGGCAATCATCAAATGACCCCTCCCGCTGTGGGTTAGCAGCGTGAGGGAGTGTGATACTCTTACTGACTAAAACCCATCATGTTCCTTCTTAAGCCCTTTATGTACCAGGCCTGCGGTAACTCTTTCGAACAACCCCGCATATACTACTGGCTACTAACAAAAAAAAAGTTAAGAGTTCCTTTTTCAAAATGAGTCGTCATTACAACGGCTATTGTATCGCGGTCAATTATATTATTTACCAGTAAATTACACGTGCTTTGAATACCTCATAAAAAACAATCGCCGATCTCTACTCGTGCACTACCTTGAATCTAACTAACTTAAAAAAACGTAAAATTTAGAATCCGATAACGATCGTTTAAAATAATCGTTGTAGGCACGTGCAAATCCGCCACGGTTGCGTAAGCGACTGCTTGCATAATGCGAAGAAAATAACTGACATTGGTACTACTTAGTGAAAGTATTACCTACATACTACCTCTACTGATAATCAACCCTATTCACCCAAAATAAGGTCGACTTTTGTATAAAAATTGTATTGTATACTACAGGCGATGGCGGTCAACGCGTTCTTTTTTCAAATCGTCAATGATGTCACGTTGTGGGTTGACACTGGCCGATATAAAGTTCGGTCGCAGAAAAAAGTTTCGTTGTAAATGAAAAAATGGAGTTTGGCCCAGTTATTGAGAATTCGGGGTATTCTTCTGTTGTGAGAACGGTGCGTGGGTGGCTTTGAGATAGACGGATGACCTACCGAAGGTCGTGGATAGCCAATAAAAGTAGGTGGGCTGTAAACCTTTTGTTACCGGACTTTTTGGGAGTAGCAATCTGGAACTTACGAACTAAACTGATGAAAATCTTTTCATTCTTCCTAAAATAATTAATAATACAATCTATACAAAATCGGTATTATATTTGATCTATTTTTTGAGGAATTGGTGCAATCGTTTTCAAGTAGGTATGAGACCGATAAACGCATTTCACACGAATTCTGATAACGCTGTTCTAAATGTGGAAGTTAGGCAACGGGAAATGTTATTTCCGAATGTTATTTCAAAACAAAGTTGTTTATAATTTCAATAAACTTCATAGATTTACGTACATATGTGCATGCAGCCCAATACCTGAATTGAATAATGTTTTGTAATTTTTTTCACCTACCACTGCTATTTCTCCACCACCCAAAGGTAGACTGGGAGAAAACGCTAAAGGCTAATACTGGTGAACCGATTGGTATAAGATTTGTGGCACGCAATAAACAGTTTTTAAGAAAACTGACATTTATGCTGCGGATGAACTTCGGCCTAGTCTAATTGATCATATAGACGCTCTTTTTTTAATAAAACAGTAAGTGTAAAGTTAGTTTTTTCTTGTTTAGTTATATTTTTTTATTTCCGTATTATTTTTTGTTTTCTTTCCTTTAGTGTCTGATATTAGGTATTAAACGTCAGGCATACCTGTTATTAGCATAGTTGCTGAAATGCCATTCCTTGTAATCGTGTGTAGATAGTATTTTTGTGGGTGATTATTCTGTTGGTGTGCTTAATGTAAATAAATAAATAATCCAGAGAGACTAGGCTCCATTTTAGGTAAGTCCAACTAGAGGTGGTCTTCTAAGTAAAATATTTCCCACATACAATCACGTAGGTACGTAAATCGTGCAATACACGATGATAAGTTACTGCAGTAACTTCGATTAGTGACGAAACCCTCTTTTGTAACGTTGGGTAGTATTTGTTAATGTGGTTACAATCTACACACGTTTCTTCATGGTAGAATAACTGTCTGTTGTGGCTTACAATAGGTTTGTTAAGCCTATTTATAGGGAAATCAAAGATGCGTAAAGATATATTTTGTTATCTTTTTAACCGACTTTTAAAAGGAGGAGGTTCTTTACCCGTCGAAATCTTTTAATTTTCTTTTAAAACAACCTTAACCTCATAGTGTATTTTTAGTTTTCTAAACTTTAATTTTATTTAAACAGTATTTTAACATCATATTTTCTTGCATGTGTAAGTTGGTATCCTATGGTCGCACTTGCAGTTTTATTGTAGCCTAACCTAACAACGACCTGTTATGGCTCCTCATCATTTTTGCAAAATACTTTTTGAAAAAATAATTCTAACCCAAAATAATAAAACATCAATACCAAAAATATTTTCGACGTATTACCGAATAGGTTATCACTGAATAAAATCTAAGCACCGACCATAAACTCGTAAATAATTGCCAGCGCAAAAAAAAACGAGGCATTATGAAAAAGTACAGAGCAAAAAAACCAACGACCAAAGAGTTATTGACACAGCTCATGTTTTTCAAAATGGCGGCCGGTATTGTCCTATAATGTGTTCCGTATTCCACTTTTGTATTGTTTTCCCGCGCTTGTACAAAATTTATAAGTCGTTAGCGAATTGTTATTATTGCTTCTTTATTGAGACAAAAAGTTATGTAGGGACGTTTTTTGTCCTGTTAATTTACTGTTTATTAGAGTAATGGCTGGGTTTCGGAATAAATATTAAGGTTTATGGACAAATACGAACGGCGTGGATGAAAAATGGCCCGGTTCGTAGGGTTTTTTCGGTTGCCTTATCAATTATTCATTATATTGCTGTTTCGGGGTGTAATTAACCACTAAATTACTTGTTGGAGTGTCAAAGACATTAGCATAAAGGTAAATGACCATACAATTCTCTTTTTTAGGTAATTTTCGCGTAAAAAATTCTGACTCATTAAATAGAAACATCTGTTTCCAAATCAGTTACTAATCGTCTTAATATATTCAATATTAAACAGAATTATTTAACAATAATTGACCTCCAAAACTATAGTATACTTCAACGACCGTTGACACCGACCAAAAATCTTGAGCGACTGCGGTTCAAGGATCAAGAGAATTCGCATCATTTTTACAACCTAACGTTTACAGCTAATTTACGCAACATTAGCCTTTATGTCTTAGTAATAAAGATGATTGAAAATGTATAGTTAAGGTTGTGATTTTCTGTAATCGTTTCGGAAATGCTTGGAAGATTTCCTCAGTGCATTAACCTCAAGTGTTTTAGCTTCGTGTGGGGAACTCCAAGGTTTTCGCTTAAATTCGGTTCCAGTTCGTAACTTTTCCTTATTGTCTTTAGTAACTCGTAATATTACGTAATTCGGAAATAAGGGGTAAGAACTTGATTTTCTGTAATAATAATTTGGTGGAAGAAATCTAGGTAACTTGTAGGTTATTATTTTAAGTCTTATTTAATCCTATCAATCTAGACTAATACATATATTTAAAGATCAAGTTTGCTTTTTGTTTAGTTTAGCGCGCTTTTGTTACTTCTGATCTGATTTGATTAAGATATTCCGAGGTTAGATAACTCATTTATCGTTTATTCATTTGATTTAGAGTACCCTCTCACTATAGACTAACAGTTGGTTGACAGTTGGTCCGATGGTTTCGAAAGTTTTCTTTAAGAAAATCGTGAATTCCATCAAAGTGTAGAGTCGGTCTGGTCAAATACCTGATCGTTATTATGTGCGTACTAACATTCATTTTTACAATTACATTTGGTGCACCTTTCATTTCAGTGTTGCCCCTAACCCAAACTTCAGTTACGTACCTAATTAACAATACATAGCATACTTACGTAACTGATGCGACCTTCGTGTGAAAGCCAGCTCTCTATTAATCTATGACCCTTGGGAATAAGAGAGTCCTTGACCTTGAGTACAGAACATATACATACGTCCAAAGGTCAAACTAAGTAGAGTGTGTCGAGGAGAGAATACTATTTAATGCGGAATGTGGAATTCCTTTTTATTTCAGAGAGTTTTTTAGTTTTATTTACTTTAGTTGAGGTGACTAGATTATTTTAGCTCTTGGAAGGGAATTCTTGAATAGAAGGGACTATGGAATGCAGAGGGCTGTTTGAAGGAATACGGATGTGTTAAGTCGGGAAGAATCTTTAGGCCGTTCTGACACTAGGCTACGTAAGGTTCTGACAGTCGTCTATCAGTGGATTACAAAAGCCGATCCATCTTTGGTTTTTTGATTAGATATTGAGAGCTAGGTAATATGTATAAAGTTGGATGATTGTTTATTATAGACCGCTGTATGGTGGTCTCCAAGAAACTACTGCTAACGATATTCTTTTAGCCAAGTATTTATAATTACGAATTATATATATTTCGTAGTATAGATATCTACGAAGGGGTTATTTCGCCAACAAAATGTAGAATAAAAAGTTTCCCATGGCTCTTATATAGTTTACAGATTAATAGTACATATTTTGGACATTTTTACCAATCACTCAATTGAGTATTAAACACAAGTTTAAAAAATAAAAAAAACCTGCATCCAATAAAAGTTATTTAAAACAAATAAAATAAAAAAACAGAACAATTCAAAATGACAAATCACCATCCTATCGCCATTAACATCTGTTGCCGACAAATTAATAAAGATTTGTTTTGTTTATAATCACTTTCACGGAAACTTCCTCATACAAATAAACGTTTATGTTAATTACGGGTCTACCTGCATATATTTGAATTAATTAGCACCTCTTTGTTATCGTCTACCTGGGGACAAATAAATTAATATTATTACTACAAAGTGTTTCATAACATAGGTATAAATTATTGAACCATAGGCGGTTAAAGAAAATGCGAGACTTGGAATCTTTTTTGCTTCTGTCTGACTTTTTAAAGAATTTATTATACATTATTTATTAATACACTTTGACGAGTTAAAGTATATTGTAAATCATGCAAAGAAATCTTACTTGACTGCGATATAAATATGTCAGAAAAAATAATTTGACTATCAATTAATTAAATACATAAAAATATGGTCAAGAAAACACCGGAAAATCTACATATCGTAGCACAAGCTTTTCCTTGCAACCACTAGCTAGTTGCATTAATAAACAAACTTATTAATATTAATTAAAAATTCAGACAAAATGTTAGCGTCATACGTCTTTGTTACACAAATTAGTATAACATGAGACAATTGACAGCATACTATAATTTCAACTCTATTGTCTTAAACATACAGTTGAAAATCAAATGTACACTTTTCGTGTTGTCATCCATTTTCCGACGTTCAATGAACTACAGTTTTAAACAAATGTAAAATTATTATTGTTATTGTAATTTTATTTGTTTTATGTTAAGTAAGTATAGTTAAATTTATTTGTTAACATATAATTTAGTGGTGTCGGTTATCACAATTATTTAACATAAAGTTTTCATTTTATTTCCTGTTTATGTTTTTGTTTAATTTATATGAATACTTATTTAAATGTTTGATATAGCAGATTTAAATATGTTTTCGAACGTTTAATCTCTTTTATAACTAAGTCTCCCTGCACTTATCCCTATCATATAAGGGCGTATCGTATATTTTCTTGTATATAGGTAATCCTACTTTCCTTTATCTCACTAGAAGTTTTTTCTGCTACGAAATCGTCTTTCAGTCGTCATTGTATCGAAGCAATAATTTTCCTACCATTATGTTGAGTAAATCAAACATGTTCTATTCATAGCGATTGTGATTGCAAAAACAAGTGACGACGGCGCGTACGCACCAAAATAGAATTAGTTAAAAATACTCGAGTGGGTAATACTAGCTATGTAGTAACTATTAAATAGTCTGTGCCTATAATAGTGAGTGGCTTATAAATAAGTAATAGATCATTATTATCATGAACCGAGATCTTGAATTAAGAGTTCAAAAAGGACGTAACGTTACTTCTCCCGGCTGTCTTTTGAAAATTTTTGATAGTCCTTACGTGTAGTTTGAAGCTAGAAGATCTGAAGACCAGTCTTACCAAGGCATATCGGATTACCCAGGTTAAAATGAAGAGGTCAGACAGGCAATCGCTTAATGACGAACATTGGTACTTAGCTGCGTTTGGTCAGACTGAAAGCCGACATAGTGGGGAAAAGGCGATGCAGATGATTTTTGACCGTTTGACCTACTTGATTAATATATGATACAATTTTCTAGCATCCCATATCCTTAACTACCTAATCATTTACCACAAAACTAACAATTTCCGAACAAAACAAAACAAAATCAAACCATTCTAAAACAATAGCAAGACTACAATAACAGAAAATAATATACATTTTTAATAAACAATTCCAGTTCGTGACACACGCGCGGACAGAACTTCCATTTCGTGATAATGTGCGTTATTGGCAGGGAATCACGATTATCATTATAATAGTAGATCGATGCGACTGTGGCCGCAGTATGTCGTAGAGGTCATTGAACTAGGTATGTTGATATTCAGTGCTGTCTTATTGTTTGTGGGTCTGTGGTAGAAAAATGTTAATTTAATACATGTAGCCGCAAAATATAATCTAAACATTTCCATATAAATCTGGTATAATCTAGTTGTATCTCAGCCTTTTTCTTCTTCTTGGCGAAACCCTGGTAAAATATAGTCTATTTTACTCGAAGGTAGTGAAGTTTCCAAAAGTGTATAATTTCTCAAATAGGTAGTACTTTCGGAGTGAAAAAAAAACAAACAAAAGAATGTTTCCTCTTTATATATTAGTACATATAAAAAATATTTCAAGTATCTGAAGTATCTAAGGTCATTTTAATGTTTTTATTTGGTAATAGGATACTTGCTTTTTCCAGCGGTTTGCCCGCTTCTCGTGGGAACTACTCCGCGCACTCAGATAAAAGCAACCTTCCTTGATAAATGGGCTATCTAATACTCAAACAATCACAGACTCGGCAGACGATAATGCCAGAAAAAACTTCTAAGATACCAAAACTACTGCCCACTTTCGCATAAAACAAAACACTCGAGCCACCAGTACTCAAGAACAACTTAAGGACCGTTAATCTATTTACATACTACGTCTAACTATTACCAGCGAGCTGTTAAACCAGTCTACATTTAGTAGACTGCTTTACAACTGCTAGGCGCCAGCGTTTGTGACGCGTGAAATCAGAAATCTACGATCGATTACTGATACCAGCAATCATTTGATTGCAGTGGTAATTATAAAGAGTTGTTAAAGGTTTTAAAATCGTGGTTTAGGGGTTAAAACACCAGATTCTGAAGAGACTAATTAGTGTAGGTACATGTTTGATTTCAAGTCCGGTAACCAAAGTAACTTATCAAGTTTTAGTATATTTTCTAAGAACCAGATACCACCATTTATACCTATAACGATAACCAAACTATAAGCAGCATATTGGCAATTTGACAACTGAAAATGATGTGGTTTTCGTTACAGTTAAATAAATGGTACAACAGCTAATGTATCTTGAATAAGTATCAGTGACTTAGTTAAGGTGAAGGAAAACATCTTGAGGAAACCTGGACTTAATCATCAGTCTGAATTGAGCAAGCGTGGTTATTAAAGTTCTTTCCTTTTCTGTATGAGAAGAGTCATTTTTTAAAGGGAAATCATCAAATGACCCCTCCCGCTGTCGATGCAGCGTAAAGGAGTGTCAGAATCTTACTGACTAAAATCCATCATGTTCCCTCTTAAGCCCTTTATGTACCAGGGCCGCGGTAACTCTTTCGAACAATCCCGCAGCCCCGGCATTCCTTGGCCCTGCTGGGAACCGCTAGGCATGTTAAGAGGCCTGTGCTCTATAGAGGGGAAATAAAAAAACCTGATGATAGATTCTGTTTTGTTTTTCGCATGCAGTTCAAAAAGCGAACAATAGCGTTATGTTTATTCGCTAGAATGCACATTTGAGCTCCAAAGTGTTTGCTCACTGCATTCACGTCATTTTGACGCAGAGCGTGTAAATATTATTCCATATTTTATTAGGTATCAGTGTAAGGTGCTTTTGGTAGCGGGTGAATATATAACTTTATTATATACTTTATACTCATATATATAGTATTCTTTTCAGTTTTTTTTTTGTCATTTATTTAGTGTGCGGCAGTGTTAGTAGGCAGTGATATTTTCAGTTACCCTAAGACATCAAATATTATATATTTTCATAGTCGCAGAAAGTTCATTACATCTTAAAGTATTCACAAGAAAATAGTAGCTAATTAAAGCAAAGATTTAGTAACTATTAATGATTTCATTTGAATATTATACATAGAAAAAATACAGACGACCAAAAGATAACCCAAGTAACCCGCTGTCACTAACACCGCACTACAGACTCGCTCAAGCTGTGCCGAGCATCGCACGTGTTTTGTATGGCACATACATATTTTACATGGAAGTTTGCAACAAACATTAATCATTCGCCAACTTAGCCTACAGATGGCTAGAACTTCAACTGTTTTATGTACAATACTCAACCGATTTGAGGATAAAAATAGTACATTATGACACTTTAATATGTGCAAAAGTTTGCGCTTGATTTATGATTTTCGTGTGTCATAAGAAGTTGGTTTTGAATAAATAGAGGCAATGTAATCGTTATGGAAAGTATATGGAGTAATGGCATTTACAGTCATACTGGTTTTGACATCGACTTCTATACTCAAAACTATACTAATAAAGGTTTTTTTGTCCGTTTGTTTGTTGTGTATAGGCTCTGAAACTACTGAACTGCTTATTCATTATTGCTACACTCTTCCCGAGTGATATGGGCTGTATTTTATCCCGGTACGGGCAATAGTTCCCACGCGGTTGAAACCTCGGGAAAACGGCTAGTCTTTTATAATCAAAAATTAAATACGTATTTACATTATTCTTGATTTGATATAAATAGGACAGCTTCTATGTTTTTTTGTTACGTTACATAGGTATTCACAACTGTTTCGTCCCCCTATGGACTAAGCTAAACTGTAGGACAACTATCGGCCATAGTAAGGTTCTTAGAGGAGTGTTATAAATCAAAGCTGAGCATTGTGAAGAAAAGTACTTGTTGTTTAGCTTTTTGTTCCAGAAAGCTAATTATATACTACGACATACATATTATATAAGAGCAGTAATTACGTACAATTTGAAGATACAAAGTCAACACAATGTAGACTAAAGCTGTTTGTTGAAAATAACATAATTTGCGCTCGCTTCGAATTTCAATAATATTATTTACCTATTATTAGCTTGTACTTGTAATGAAACGTGCAATTCGGGATTTTCTACAAAACATTGCTATTACGTATTTCTAACTATGAATGAAGTCGGTATGAACTACTTTAAAATGTGTGTCCTTTTCTCGAATGATACCTGAGCGTGTTTGGATAGCTTTAGCAGTCGTTATGGGTAGCCAGAAGCCAAAAAGTTTGACATGCAGTCACATCAAGGTGTATTGGGTTACCCGGGTAACTGGTCAGATAGGCAGTCGCTCCTTGTACAACACTCAGCTGCATCCCTCTATAATAGTTAGGAAAAGACACATGATGATACCTAGTCGTGTGATGTAATTTATTACGTACTTGAAGTCCTTTCATCCTGTCGACAGATTTAACAGTAGATACATTTAATACCAGTAAGTCTATTCATAATTCCGATGCCAAATCATCAAATGATCTTACACCACTTCAACTATGACATATGCCTCGATGAAACGGCTCGTCAGTTAAGATAGACTGAATTGTTTAGTTAACGTTGATTGAGATGATAATTCCAGCGTCCAGCCCCTGTCATGCTCTATGATTGATCGATACTTTGGGTGAAGAAAGAAAGCTTCTGAAATTGGGGCTATTTTTAAGACCGAAATAGAATTCCGAAAGTGTTTCGGAGAGCACGTAATTTTTTTTTCATCCCACCATCTCGGAAAGAGTAGTTTTACCCTTTGATATCTGAGCGCAAAAGTCGTTTTTATCCTCTAGTGCGGCAAAGCGATTTGAATTTAGAACATCGTGTGCGATATTCCATTTGTGACAATCTTGATAAGACTTTTCAATCAAATACATATTAAACAAATAAAATACTGCTTAAAATAAGTATTCAATTAATTAAGTCATTTTTATTATTGTTTTTACACATATTTTTAACCTCGTTTCATTTTTAAACTGAGTTTTCAAATAAATGAACTTTAATAGGTACTGCTTTTTAATTTGATACTCATATGTACGCGCCATTTTGTTTTTTTGCATTTAGTAATTTCCTCGACTGGGTGAGATGAAAAGTTACGTGTTGCACTCGAGTGCAAAGATTTTTCACCTTGAGCTCTTTTGATTCCCTCGCTGTCGCTCAGGATTCTAATTATTGAAACACTCGCTACGCTCGTGTTTCAATTTTAGAAGCCTTCGCTTGCTCGGTCATCAAAATTGAGCTCGCGGTTAAAAAGCAATTTTGCACTCTTGTATAACAAATAACTATTTCCAGCTTCTATTTTTGAAAGTTGTTATGCGTGAAGCCAGAAAGTCTAACAACCAGTCTTATCAGGGGGTGTCGTGTTGCCTTGGTAACTGGTTTGAGGACATCAGGAAGGCACTGGTTCTAAGATGTGGATTTCGTTATGTATGATTGGAAGCTGACCCCAACGTATTTGGGAAAAGGCTAGTCAGGCGATAACGCATATAAACAGGATAAAAGAATTGAAGCACATACGGTACAATTAATTGGAAATAAATTGCTTTAAACACAATTACTACCCATTTTACGTATTTAATGCGCGATAAAACGGCAGCAATTAAATAAAGCCATAAAAGAACGAGCTTCGAAACCGTTGCTTCAAAAATACCGTATTCACCAACCAAATAGTTTTCATTCAGACATCAAGACCGGAAAATGCGCGCCGAAAAAAAATTAGACCATTTCCAGTGGTCAAAAAAATTTCGTTCTGTTTCCAAGCATAAATATTCACTGTGCAAAGTTACCCTGAAACATTCAGGAGTAAATTGACAAGACAGAAGGAGATAAATAAAACAAATAGGTAGAAGGAAAAAGGGTCAAACGACGGTTCTATTTTCATGTAAATGCTCTGCCGAAAGGTTAGGTCGTATTGTGAGCTAGGATAAGCTAGTGACTGGGAGTTATTCACGCGAAGAAATATGACTCTCATTTGGTGGTTGACCGTTGTCAAGTTATCACGGTAATGTGTCTGAACTTAGGTCACATAATATACTAGAGTAGTTTAATAAATGGACGTGAATATATTTTGTCTGTGTGTAGATAGGGTAATAATGATTATTTTTGTCGTTTTGGTGGGCGAAAATTGTAGTTAGGTAGAATAAGGCTGGGCTCTTTAGCGATGTCGTAATAAGTGGCTTACTATGTTATATGAGTAGTTAAAATATTCGGCAGGGGTATAATTCTTACATCTACACGAAGGTTATAAAATTGAAGAGTTTGTTTGTGACTGGCCCGATTAGAAATATAGGTTAGTGTTGGATAGCCCTGGAAAGCCAGGCAGGCTACGTTTTAGCCGGGTTCGTGCAGTAGTTCCCACGTAATGTGGGTGAAACCGCTGTTAATACTATAACAATACTAACCAATGTTTGTCTAGTTAAAGGAAAGTCTCCACATGGTTACAAAGACAAAAGATTATTAGGCATACAAAAGCAAAAATGGTTAGGCCCTAACTTAATGCATATCTGCCTATCTCTACCAAAGTTCAGGATAGTAAATGCATATGCCCTCAAAGAGCAATAGGTCCCATCCCACTATGGTAGAAGCAACAACTACTGTTTTAAAATTGGTCCATAAATTGGTACAGTAGACTGCACATCAGTGGTAACTGTCATGCACCTTAACTCAGTAGTAATAAGTACGATTTTCCTATAAAACTGTTACCACTGACCTGAAGTTGATTGTACTATCATCATCTTCAGTCCAAACTTGGAGATAATTGGGACTGATGGGAACAATGATAGTTTTAACGGTAGCGATAAAATAAGAAGCTTCTATGGTTACTGTTTAAAGGTTTATAAGTTTCTTCCTTATTGGAACATCGGATGTTTCAGTTAACTTTATTGTGGGAGTAGGTGTTAAACTATAGCGTTTAAATGCTTGTATGTCGCTCATTGTAAAACAATAGAAAATCAATTGTGCCTCGCGTATATCTGCGCTCTGGTAAAAAAATCAAGATGAAGATGCTACAAGTTTTAATAACTCAAGAGTTTAAATACCATCTTTCATCTAGGTAATCAAATCGGGTCTTCAATTTAAGAGCCCCAATGCTGCAGACGTACAGAAACGCATAGTACTCAAATTTAAAACCCCACTCTTTTTGCGACGGAAGGATTAAAAAATCATCATCCTCCGAGCCTTTTCCCAATCATGTTGGGGTCGGCTTCCAGTCTAACCGGATTCAGCTGAGTACCAGTGTTTTACAAGAAGCGACTGCCTATCTGACCTCCTCAACCCAGTTACCCGGGCAACCCGATACCCCTTGGTTAGACTGGTGTCAGACTTACTGGCTTCTGACTACCCGTAACGACTGCCAAGGATGTTCAATGACAGCCGGGACCTACAGTTTAACGTGCCATCCGAAACACAGTCAATGGTGTCTAAGATATAATACTTAGAAAGTACATACAAACTTAGAAAAGTTGCATTGGTACTTGCCTGACCTGGGATCGAACCCGCGCCCTCATACTCGAGAGGTTGGTTGAAGGATTAAAAAATCATTCCAAAATATTTGCGTAGGTACTCATTTTCAAAAAGATTATGTTGCACTCAAATCATTCATCTTGTTTCGTTTCCCTCTCATCTAACAGTGGGACACTTCCTTATAGAAGCACCTAACAGTCTTCAATCTTTGATGTGTTGGGGGGTTCGCCCCACCCACCCCACCAAACAGTACAAAGGTGAGATAAAATAGGATGTTTACAGTTCGATGAGATGCTTTCGACTTTTTGTCCCGGGATCTTAGAAGTCGGGAATATTTAAGATAGACATACATATGTATGTATGTAAGTATGTGTATGTATGTAACGTTTTTGAGGAGGGAGAAATATTGTTATAATATTTATAAGGAATTATTTGATGTTTATTTGTTTGTTTTTAAAATGAAGTAAGACGATGGCGGATGATGTGAATTATTTATTTTTAATTTCAGTATTTACTTTGTTTTTGTTTCAGTTCGCGCCAAAAAAGCTTTGAAATTTAAAGTAGGTAGGTATTTATTTGCTGTGGCTGTGTTTTCTACATATTTGTGAATATCATGAAGTCAGTAGTAGCCAATTTCAGATATGAAAAGCTTCATGACAAGACTTGTATGAACCATAGTATGAATGAACAAATGAAGCTATTTGGAGCCAACTGTACTATACAGTAATTTATTTTAAAAGCATGAGTGTTTGTATTACATCTATTTTATGTAGTGTACCTACATATGTACATTTATTTATTCAGACCTAAAATTAAAGTATTAACATAATTTTAACTAAACATTTAAGTATTAATAAAAACGTAATTTACAAAATAAATTGCTACTGTAAATACATTTCTCGTAATTCAGACTATTTTGCTTAAATCTGACCCAAAAACTGACCCTCATGAACTCAGTGGACAATTTAGCAGTTTTTTGTACAAAAATAAAAATATATATTTTTAGCATTAAAGTAACTACGGTGTGAGGGTATCTTAATCACGAGGTTCGTTGTTCGGGCTGTCTCAAGGTCACATGACCGCGTGTCACACCGAAGCGTAATATAAGGCTTCAGTTGTTGTAAAGAAAATTAGTCTTTTGTGTAATTAAAAGATGTTTGTTCTGGGCCTAATAATTCTTGATTTATTGATTAACGCTAATTAGAGGGTCATTAAGGGTTTTAATATTATGTGCTATGTCGCTGAGAAAAAACGCTCCGAAAATTCGTCAGTGTGAAAAGACTTTTAAGACGAACTGAACTTTCAGCTGACAATTAGCCTGCTGGTAAACGACAACCCAATCAAACTTTTTAGTCGGTCTGATATCGGCCGGATACCTGATTGTTGTAATGTGCGCACTACCATTCATTTCCATAATGATTTATGAACCTCATCAAACTATCAGCCGACTAAAATGTTATAGTGTACTTTAAGCTGTATTTTGAAAGCCAGCTCCCGACTGCAACAGCTGCCGACCGCACTTGCAGCGACTGCATGAAATCAGTCAATATCTGAGAGCAACTGCAAGTACTGTCATGTAAGTACATACAAACCAGTAGAGCAGCTAGTGGTCGCGGCATTTGCAGTAGACTGCTACCATTCAAAACGAACCCTTACACAGAAGTTAACGAATACAGCTATCTCAATGTTATTGTAACCAAATAGTTTGTTTATAAACAACATCTTGGTTCAGTTACTCGTCTAAATGACGCGAGCTTCACTTGAACTGTCGCCAAGTAATCAGCATTTACGATTTGTCAACTAGTCTAGTTTTTGTACTAGTAATGTTTTTGTTAGGGCACTAGTAGTAATAAAAATAATGTGGTCAAACTGTTTGTGCGATTTTGTTTTTGGAACATTTTGTTAGAATGCTGAGATGCTGAAAGCTCATTTGAAGATTGTATTCTAATGATTTTACTTACTTGGATACCTATGGATATTAAGTGTATTCTCCTATACCTACTTTATTTTGGTATTATAGATTTGTATTGTTAATGGATATGCTCGTTTGCACGAATGGAGAATAGTATATGTAATAAATTATTATTTGAGAAAAATACAATCAAGAAATGATTCCAGATAGATATTAACTTTATTCATCGTTTTTTTTTATTTATGTGTTAGTAGCATTATTTAATATTTCAGTGTTTATTTTAATAATTATCAAAATCGGAGGATTTTATATTAATTTTAAAAAAGAAACATTAAATACGAAACACCCATATTGTTGTGTTGTCGTCTCTTCAAACTATGTTGAGGTAGGTCCGGTGTCAATCGCTATCCTAATGAATGGTTTGAACTGATGCCAAGTCATTTGTCTAGCAGTTAGTCGAAGAATTTATTATATCTTTGTAGATATATGTATATATATAGTTTTGACACTGACCTACGCTATGTAGGTATCTAGTGCATAGGGAGTGTTACTAACATAGACTTAAGTTTTTATATACTAACAATTTTTTATAATAGAATATGTATGTTAGTCTTTAAGGTATTTATCCATGGGCCATTGCAGCCTGAAAATAAAGGTATTTGATTTGGTATCAATGTAGATATACTATCAAGAATTACCCACAAAAAAAAATAATTCTTGTATGTCTTCTTAAAAAACATATTTTATTCGTCATTACAACGACGCGGCGACGTTGCTTTTAATTAAAATAATACCAAATGTGTCTATGAAAGTACACAAAATATAGGTAAAAGAAAAACTTTTTATTAAAAAAACACGTTAGCAAATACAAGAATCTAGTATTGTTTTTCACTAGAATTTCGTAACAAAGGCATAGGTACAAAGATCGTTATCACTTCAATACAAGACATAAAAAAACTCCGACATTCTACAAAGTACTAGACAGTCAAAGAAAACATTTTCCTTTGAAAAACTTTCCACGAAGGTCACTTTGTTCGAGTTTTTTCTCCGAATTCTTAAGAGTTCGCACTCTGCAAACTTTTAGTCGGCCGATAGTTAGTTTGGGCTCGTCAATCAGTATGAAGATGAATGGTAGTACGCACATTACAAAGATCAGGTATATAGCTGGTATCAGACCAACTACAAACTTTGATTGAATTCACCATTTTCTTTTTTTAACACATAGTACAGCCATTTCTTTACAACAAAAATAAGTACATAATAATTTACAAGTTTTTACAAAAAAAAAAAAATATGAATGACCTATTTGCACTAAAACGAAGCATAAAAGAATCCTGATCGCTGTCGACTGCGCCCAAAAGGCTGCAGCATTTTCATATATCCAAGTTAGTAACCATTTACTTATAAAACAATATTTTGTCCACCATTAGGCCAACTGTCGGCCAACTATTTAGTCTTCAGTCTGCTCTCATAGACGGTATTTTGTTGAGGTAGCTCCCACATGCCAATTGGGTATCTCATTGAGCGCGGATTTGAAACAGTGCCAACCAATCTACTGTAACGGATTGTCAAATAGACTAACCCCTTATTTATATTGACGTATTAAATCTGGGAATTGACTGGTACTTTATTTATTGGTTTTAGTATGAGTTTAGTATGTTTTCTGCGGTTTTTATATATGTATTACACTTATGACCATCTACCTAGCCTAGCATTGAAAAGGATAGGATAGTCTACCTGGATACAAAATTAACATATGGCCTTGTATACTAAAGGAAAATAAAATATTTGTCAAATCAATAAGAAGTTCCTGAAGAGTGTTCAAGTTAACAAACTGTTCTTTTCAATATTTTTTAGTTATAATATACATAATATCTATCTAATAATGAATACTAATCAAATACCTACAAATCAAGACAAAACAGACACAAAATGAGCCCATCAGAAAAAAAAACCAATTTATTTAACAAAATAAACTATTTCAGACAAGGACAAACACTTTCCATGTTATTCCGAATATTGTTTACAAATTGTAAGATGTTCCGAGAAATGTTTACAAAAAGTCTGAACGAATCTCTTGCGTCAATTACGTTTGTCAATGAACCGCTCTAGGTTTGAGTCCGTGCCAAGTAATCGGGCGTACGTAATAGATTGTCGACTGTATTTTTTAGTGTGGTAGAACCAGTGGCGGCGTAGCATCGGGCGGCACCCGGGGCGCACTACTTATTGAGCACCCTGCCTGCCCCAAAAAATGACAAAATATAATTACGTAGTAAAAAGAATCATACAGAATTAACAAGAAAGTACCCAAACAAGTTTGGAAAAAGCACCGTATAGTATAGAAGCCGCGAGCGCAGCGAGCGCGAAATTTTCGAGTTTTGGAACAGCAGAACAGAACAATTTAGAAATGAAGAGAAATCCGCGAGCGAAGCGAGCGGAATTTTTTTTCTAACTTCGAGGAATTAATTTAAGAAATACAAAAGCAAAAATACAAGAGAAGGGTGACAGTCGGACTGAGAGGGGTGACCGCCTCGATGTCTCGCACACGCACTGTTGTAGTTTTGTTTAAAATTTGAATATCGTGCAGTAAATGGTAGTGAACCTAGGCTTCGCAGATTAGAATGGCACCCTTAGTGACTTGTCTCTTCTGCCCGCGCCATCCTGGTCGTGCAGATATGTGTCGACCGAGATGGCACCCCCCGAGATGTGGCACCCGGGGCGGACCGCCCCCTCCGCCCCCCCTTACGCCGCTACTGGGTAGAACTTGTGGATTTGTAATTCGGCTTTTCCTAGGTCTGAGACGTTTTTTGTGTGCTCGTTTTGCTTAAAAAAAAAAAGTTTAATTTATCTATTTTTTTGGCTTCTGGTAAAATAGTTGATCATCTATCTATAGCTAGGCAAATTCGTATGAAACAATACTGACGGGATGGGGGTCGTCTACCCAAATTACTATGAGTCGCTAAACAATATAATAACTATAATAATACAAGACATTTGAAAATTCAGTTCGATACAATGTTCATTTTTACATAATTATTAATAAATAAATAAAAGCTTTTTTAAGTTCAACTACGAAGAACGTCAAAAGGTATACAGCTATTTAATTTCTACTGATAACTCACTCATAAAAATGAAGATAATGATCACAAATATCAAATAATTATCATAATTCCCCTGACAGTGACTCCCAACCCGCATTGACCATAGGAGTGTCATATTAGTACTAATTTGCTCATCTAAAAATATACAGCTTGTTCAAATGAAAAGGTAGCTATTAACCTTATGTAAATGAACTGGATATAACCATCAAAATGACGTAACAAACAAACAAATGAAGCAACAGCCTTAAAATCTGAATATGCATTGTTTACATTAATTTACAACAATAGGCAATAATAATTAACTGTGTGGGATTGTGTTACACTGACCTACTTGTTGACATTTTGCTTGTTTGTGAGGAAAATCACCTTTGTTATCACATTTTTTATTATGAAGTAAGTTCGTCTCTATAAGACACTAAAGAGGCTGAAGATGGTAATAAACTCGTTTCGCATTTATAGGGTTACGTATAAACTTTTTTCTAACTTTAAATTCACTAATTATACCGCTTTAGCTATCGTGTTTGATAAATAAAGATCTCTATCCATATACTTATATTTATTCTACCTATATATTATACCAACATATATTTACTACCTGAAATCTAAAAGTAATCTTATTTATACAACTACATACTTATATCTACAATTTCGCAACGCTATACTGATATGAGTTCGTCTGCTTAAACGCTAATCTCGGGAAATACTGGTCAGATTTGAGATATTCTTTTATTGTATTATAGCGTATTTATCTAGGATCAGTGCATAGCCTATTTATTAGAAAAAAAACTTTTCAGATTTACAGTACCTACATATTTTTATAGGTATAGACAGCCGTTTTACTTAATCTAACTATTATCTTGTAGGTAGAATTAGGCCTCAGTTGTTTATTACCATTACTTTCGACAACAAACCATCTGGGAAAACGCTAGATAGATGATGATGATAACATTGCGTGTGTGACTTGAGTAAACCTACTTTTTAAATACTTAGAACCAGAATAAATTAGAACTAAAGCTATATGTGTACATGTTTTATGTTTAGGCTAGACTAGTATCTAAGTCTTTGTAACTAGACAAAAAAAAGATAATAGTTTCGCAAGCCGATCGTTTTTTTGTACGGAACTTTTTAAAATTAACTGAAAGCTTTTTACTCAAACGTATGCTGTAAAGTTAACATTTAAAATGTCACCAATTTTAAAACTGTCGAAACCACACCTGAACACCGTAGAAAATTGTTTTTTTTTTCATATGCTGTCCATATCTTTGTTTCCCAGCCACGTAAGAAGTTTCATCACTCACAGAAAGTTTAGTTAAAAATACTTAGTACCTACATGAATAAAATTGCAATTCTGTTGGTTCTTCACCACTACACTTCACCTTATAAGATTATTATTTACTCTTCAAAATACATACAAATGTTTGTTTAACAAAAGTAAAGTTTTCACTATATTTGGTGGACCTTCAGTAGAAGCCCTTGGTAGTATTAATGGGGCAGTGACGTAATGAAGCTAGAATAGCCTATGAATATACTAGCTTGGGGTATGGTCTAAGATATGAAATGGTAACGATATCGCCTTGCCTAATTTTGGTAGTATTCCGACTCCACATTTACTGCTTCTGCAAAAAATGGAGAGAGTTATTATTATGTATACCTACATCGTTGATAGTAATGCATAAAAAAACTTCTTTTAAAGAAATGAGTACCTTACTTTTAAATCCCTTGGTATGTATCAAGACTAAGCTTCAAGTTGCTTCTTTACATTAATTAGCTACAGCAAAACTCATAAACGTGTTTTTTCTATAAGCCAATCATTTTTATTATATAACAGTTTATGTACACACAGAACACTGACAAGAAAAAAAAATAGTACAAAGGCATAGCTAATTCTTCCAGCAGGGCCGTTATGAGAATTTTACAATGTCTTCGCTATTTTCAGCACAATTTTATGATACATTTCCAAAACACCTACAATTTCTGATACATTTTGTATTCAAATCGCTTGCTCTTTTCACTTGGACCACACACACAGGATTTGCGGCGTAAATTATTTTCTTTATACGCGCAAAGGTAGGTATCTGTTGTAATTCGGTGATAAGCGGCCCTTGTGAGCTTGTTGGTTATTACTCGACGGGGCAGGGTGGGGCAGAGGTGGGGCGAGGGGAGGAGGGGGGATTGATGAGCTGGTGTCTGTTGATCGTTATGTAGGCAATATAGTAGAATTGGTGTGGATATGGCTGTTGGTATTTTGCTTTGAGTTAAAGTGATCGGTAAATAATATAATAAATATTTTTGACAAAATTCTGTATGGAACGAATTTCATGTTTATTTTGATGGATTTAGCTTGTATGGGATCCCATACAATAAACGTGATTATTTTGCATAATATTGTACGATATTGATAAAAGCAACAGGTACCTAGATGGTCAATATTACTTACTGACTTTAAAAAAAATTATTCAAATTAATATTTAAGGGGTTACCATACAAAAAATGCCAACCGGTACACATAGTTCGTTCCAACTAGCACATACCAGTTCTCATGCTATGAAAAACCTATCCAATCGAATAAGTCAACGAACACAGACAGACAGACAAACCGCAGTTCAGTCTATATTAGTTTTCTCTATTTACTCACCTTCATACTCAAAGGTTTGACTGAAACCGACTTCGAAACTTGGAAAATTTTCATCTATCTCACTTGAAGTTCTGAAGTCGACGACTTTCGGCTTTCCAATTTGGATAAAAGGGGTTTTGTTTATTTAAAACTTGGTGCTCACGTTCTGAAATTTGAACGTGGTAGGAATGGAGTCTTTGTGTGTATGAGGTCTTAGGTTTCAGTCCTGTTTGGGATGCAAGAATGTTACTTATTACTCTTGTGTATGTTACAATGCTAAAGAGTCTGAATTTTTGGTTGAACGAGCTGATCCCAGGATCACTTACCGAAAATTATTTGGTTAAAAGATGTCATTAAGAAGTATTACCCCCTTGGTTTGGGCTAATCAAATTACCTGTAACAAAAGAAAGAAGAAACATTAGTTATGGTACTTCAAAAGTTTGTCACTCTTAACTATAAACTGGAAAACAGCAAATAATTATATGAGATGTTAGCTATAGATAGCCATAAGAAACTATCTCAGGAACTAATCAGACCGTTAGTGCCTGAGATCAGTGCATTCAAGCAAATAAACACGCTGTTCACCTTTATAATATTAGACCAGATTTGTGTTTCAAGTGAAGCCCTAAATAAGCGCAAAACCCCAATTGATTGATTTGATGACGTAATTCAGTCAGTCGCAAACTAATTGAAAAATCAATTCGTTTCGATGTGTTACGTAAAAATATATCTTTAGTTGAACACGTGGATCCGGCTGTTTAATTTGTTATAAACTTCGTAGTTTTATAGCCGTATAAATAGATTTTATATCTTAAATCTAGTAGGTAACATAAAGGATAGAAGTTAAGATCATCATGATTAATTAACATTGATCTGAATAAGATTGCTCACGTTAGCAATTATGGACAAAAACTTACAAACAATAGGCACACAAAAGGATTGCTTTACATAATAGTTCATGTAAGTTATCTGTTTGTGTAATTATATAGAGAAAATAAACATAGATATCTGTTATTATTGTACTATTATACAGTCTGAATTATTTTTCCTATTATTTATGCAAAAGTCTACCTCCTGCCATGTTCCCATACCCATCGTAAAAGCAACATTTTTTTTTAAAAAGCTTTTGGTATACAAGACCTACAAGAAATAATTTCCACAAACAAACAAACCGACACAAACCTACTTTAAATAGATAGGAAACGTATTAAAAACCGATCAGGCAGAACAAGACCTTTGACAATGTCATGCCCCCCTGACATTGCGGACGAAACCCATTGCGGTGACGCGGCTATGCAAATTACTTGATAGCGGGTAGGACTGTTTTAGACGAGCGTTTTACACGTTTTAGACGAGCGTTTTATACGTTTTAGACGAGCGTTTTTTACGTGGAGCAACGCACACATTACGCGACTATAAGCGCGTATTAGTATCGCAAGTTTGACAGATTACGTAGTACTAGTGTACACAGATCAAGCGCCATGTTTGTTTTATGTCGTATGATTGCGAACGTTGACGCTTTTATAAGCGCAAATTAGCGCGTATTAAAAGTTGATAGAGTATGCTGTAATGTGAAAGTAAAGCACTAGGGTTTTCAAAGAACATAATTGTAGTGCAGGTTTATTGGAACAAGATCTTCGGTTGACAATGTCATGCCCCCCTGACATTGCAGACGAAACCCATTGCGGTGACGCCGCTATGCAAATTACTTGATAGCGGTTACGATGGGTTTAGACGAGCGTTTTTTCAGTGCGTATACGTTGTTACGTCAATACTAAGCTAAGGTATGCTAAATCATACGATCATTGAAGTAAGAGCACGTATTAGCGCGAATTTCAGCATTAAAAGTTTGTTCGAATATACTATACTATAATATGCAACTTATTGCCTTTTTTAACACCTTGCAGCACTTCTACACTCCTTGGTTTACGTCTATCTCATTATAAGAGAGTACAGGGCTCACAGCAGAGACCTATGTTTCCACGGGCTCTCGGTCTATAAACGTCAGCTGCGTAACCCTAAAATTTTACCAGGCATTTGTGGTGTACACAAAATATGTAGGCATTATTTCAATTGGTAATATTTGTGGTCTAGGAAAACAAAATATCATGTTTGTGGCAATTTAACTATTTTAAAAGCCACAAATAAAACAGATTACTTATTTATTGTTAATTCAACATTATATTTGACTAATAGAGAGAATATCATGATTATCATTCGATTTTACCAATGGAGACAGTGGTTAACGAGGAAGATGTAGGTATATTAAAGAATTAAAGCCCACTGGGTGGGCCCTGAATACTAAGCTTTTTAGACGATAGTTTTTCAACGAATTTCCTTCAGGGTGCAGTAAAATTCGCAAGAGACTCAACTAAGCTACTAACCTAATAAAAATCCAATTACGTACAACCTACATTCTGAGTGCTGTGTCATAATTACTGATGGTAATGGCATATGACGTCATCAGTTGCCTTCAGGGTAGTGTTGCGGGTCAGACATGGAGAACAAAATGAAGAAGGATATGTCATAGTGAAAAATCTCATAAGAAACGTCGCCACCAAAATGCAATGTTTGGGGAAAAGGAACGTAAATATCTCTTCCCTTCTTAAGAACCTGTCCAATTTTTAAATTTGTTATTCCAAAGGACCTAGGTCTGTGGGCCGTCAAGGAGAGTGAGCAAACCTCAGCGGGGCCCACCACGACCAAAGCCGGCCGGAGCTGCGGGATTGATCGAAAGAGTAACTACACCCTGGTACATAAAGGACTTAAGAAGGAACATGATCGGTTTAAGTCAGTAAGAGTCTCACACACCTTACCAGTGCTTTACGAGTAGCGACTGCCCTATCTGACCCCCTCAACCCAGTTACCCGGGCAACCCAATACCCCTTGGTTAGACTGGTGTCAGACTTACTGGCTTCTGGCTTTGGGTTTGGCCGGCGGGAGGGGTCATTTGATAATTTCCCATAAAATGGTATCCCAAAGAACTGATAGTTTTGGTCACGCCTACCGTCTTCATTTTGACCTAGGAGGTGTCTGACCTACCTGCCTTATGGTATCTCTGCTCTTTCCTTACTCCGTAGGGTCAGCGCATCCCAAGACACTCGTGTTGAATTACTTAGTTATCTCCGGAATATCCCTAGGCGAATATGGCCGGGTTTTAAAAGCATGTAAGTATAGGGTTATGTAAAATGGTATGTCTTTTTTGATGGAGTAATGTCGTCAAGAAAATTTTATTATGGAATGAAGTACTACAATGGTCTACTTAACATTGTCGTATCAACCAGTATGTATTTTTTAAAGAAAATATTTAGAAAAATATTAAAGCTTACGACTTACGAGATTACGGTAAGAATGCCATGTTAATTTATTATTTCTGTCTTTTTTTTATTTTTTAAGATGTGAATTTGAGTTTTCTTTGTTAAGGTTGATTTGAGAATGAAAATCGTCTTACAATCTGGCCTAAACTGAAAGGTAAGCTAACTTACATATTGTATCCATTGAATCAGCATGCACTATTTTTTTTACTTTATGTCTTTATACCAAATTGATCAAAAATATACAAATATTGATCTACAGTCCTCTTAAAAGTTTCAAAAACAAAGCAATCATTCTAACAATAAGCTTTACGAGCATGTTAGCAAGTTCATGGTCAAAAGAAATAACAAATGGGACGATTAAACTCCCGAAATAAACTGAGATGCACGCGTCGGGTTAATTACGTGATGTCAATTGATAGAGATTGCTAATGTCAAATTGATGTTGACAGTTGTGAATTCTATTTTTAAAATACGGTGAATTTATTTTTATTTTATATTGGAAAAGGTTATATTTGTTATCATTAATAAAAATGTGTTCGTCTGTTTACAGATTTTTATTGTTTTGCGGGCATTTATTGTCTATCATTCGTCAATAATTTATTTTTTATTGCCAATAACAATTCATTAATAAGACAAAATAACTATTACCGTTGCTATAGACATAGAAATTATAACGGGTGTATGTACAAAAACGTTTGTTCAGTAAACTCTCATCACATTATTTTCACAAGTTAGAATTAATTCTTAATCCTGTACTTAATCCTCAAAACGAACTCATTAACATTTCAATTCCCTTAGCTAAACCAATAGCAATAGCAGTAAAAATAAATACCAATTTACCTAATTAAAGCCGACTACACACGATTGCCTACGCAGAAATCCTTCGAGCACGCAATAAAAGGAAAACCGGGGCCTATGACCCTACCACAATAAAAACTGCATGAAACCATCCGGGCTAAAATTGTAATGTCGACGCACTCGACAGCTTGTGTGACCTTAAAAACACACAATCAAAATTCAACCGTAAGCCCTTGAAATAAATCACAAATTGAAAGCGCCACTCAACGATTTTTACGCTCGTTTAGAAACAAAACACAATCTCCATTGAAGTTCGCACTGCATATCACATGGCGTAACATAGTGGTTACGTCAGACAATTTTGCACGTTAACACTGAATGAATAGAGTTGATATTCGTTTGGGAAGTCCTACTCCTGTTCTTTGAAGCCTGGATAATGCCCTTTGTCGGTCGTTACAGTTTTTCATAATCGACCTATTTGCTTTTGGAATACCGTTCATTTTTCTTCACTGGGATGGTTGTGTCTCGAGTTGGAAGGATCCCAAACGGCGTTGGGCGTGTCCTACAAACTTATACTTTAATGTAAGGTGGTAAGGTTGATTTTTGATTGTGGGGGTTGCGTGTAGTGTCTGCGGTGTCACGACATTGCATTCCAAGCGATGCGAATGACTCCGAGATGACAACGGCCAGACAAGGGCAGCCGGTACTTACTCATTCGATGCATCGAGCCAGTGTTCGTATGTAAATAATATCTCGAAAGTGATTTTTATAGCGCAATACATCAAATAGTGGGTAAACAGAGAACATGGTCGTGAAATTATTAGGTCAAGCAAATATTGTGTTGTGGAAGTCGTTAAATGTGTGATATCGATTTTATAGATGGGCTGATTTTCCTTTTATAGACCATAAATCGGGACTGTAGCTCAAGTGTATCAACGAGTTTTAATTAAAAGAACTGTACACACAATTTGTACCAGTAGAAGAAACCAAATAGTGTATTTTCATTCAGAAAATAGAATATATATAATATATATAATAATATATATATATATTAGGCCGATTTCGGCAACGACGGCTGTGCTCACATAAGGTGATCAGCCAGCTGCACTCATATTATAGTGCACAAAATAAAATGTACCATAAAATACTTTGAAATTCTATTAAAAATAAAGGTAAGTAAACAAAAACCCGCGTGTTCCTATTAACAGTTTATTCTGCAATATGTAACTACATGATACAGTAAGTCCTATTTTTAGTGTTGGTTAACTTCAAACCGAGAACTTTTCGTTTTCAGTACGGAATACTAAGTTGGGGCTCGCGTGAGAGTGAATTGGGTCAAATAGCAAAAGATATCTTTATGATTATCACTTCTATACTATTCTATAATATTAAAAAGTTGAAGAGTTTGTGTATTTGTTTTTTTAAGCGTTTTAATTTTAGGAAAATTTTATCTTCTTTAAAATATGTTTCAATGCTCGATAATAGGCTAAAGACTTACCTCCACACTCAGAGACATTTAATGGTTACTTAAACCACTCCTTAGTGACAGAATCTCATAGAAATTCTGCACTAAGGAACGGCTATGGTTACCATTAAATGTCTCTGAGTGTGTCCATAAACTTCCATTTGTAAAGAAACTTGTATTTTTGAATCCAAAAGAAATTAGATCGGTTGAAAAAATATATTCATACTTTTTCTGCTTTTAGATTTCAACTACAAAGAAAACTATATTTTACAGAAACCTTATAAAGTTTGATGAGAAAACTTCCGCGCTGTTTTTAAAACGAAGGAAAAATATTGACTGTATTTTATCATCTGATGAAAGGTATAAAAAAGAAATGGTTTAACTTGACTAAAAACTGGTGTGAAATTCATATTTATTTGTGAAAAAGCGAAAAAAAACTCAAGTAATTCGTAAAGTATATAGGTATTTGTAGAGATCGCTCAATTGAAATAAAATATGTTTTGGTAGTAAATATGTTTTAACTCAAATAAAAACATATTTGTATAGTAAATTAACGTTTATTTGAAAGTTCGATGAATTCTTTTAACGGGGTGGATGACCTCGGCGTTAGCTTCTATCTGTCAAAGTCTTTAAAATTGATGACTTCTCAGAATAACTCGACGCGCAAGGGTCGAAAAATATTAGTATTCATTGGTTTTTAGCTTTAAATTATAAAGATTTTATACTACGAAAAAAAAGAAAAAAGAAGCTTTTTTAAAACCGTAATCCGGTTAGTAAGTAAAAGCAAGAAGAAAGAAAATATACAAAAAACAAAAGAACATACTTCCAGATGCAGTACTTTTTTTCGGTCTTCCAAACTTAAGACAAAAATCATTTCCCAAGAATTTTAAACTCCCGAAAAATTCTTTAAAAAAAGACGTAATAATATGACGATTTGTAAGCGAGAGCCAAGTAAGATAATTCTCTTATCCTTTCGGCTGTTCCCGGCACTGATGGCTCATTGAAGTTTCACTTGGGCTGGCTCCAAGCCAACGAGTCGGGGAATTTTATTCCTACCACCCAAGATGGGGTAGGATATCGTTAATGCTGTATGAACGAGCCGACTTTGAAAATTGATGTGGACGGTCATTTGTTTGAATTGAGTACATACTCATTTCAAATTCATCTATCTATACCCTAGCTAGAGTATACTAATGTCATAAGGTTGAAGAATTTGTTTATTTGCTTGAACGTGCTAATTTTAAGAATGATCTAGTACGTTTTGAAAAGTTTTTCAGAGGTAGATAGCCCATTTATCGAGGAAGGGTACTTTTTATCCGGGTGAGCGGAGCAGATCCTTACTTGACGCGGCTGAAACCGCGTAAAAAAGTCCAGTAATTCTGAAACTAACTACAGTAGATAACATCGTACATACATATGTCTTCCTTTTATATGTTTCATATTCATTAAAAAAAAAACAATAATTCTAATAATTTGTTTATTAAAAACACGATGCATACACCTAACAATAATTTGACGTCAACCGATACTCTACTTAAACGTCCACGACCATATCAATTCAATAGACGCAGAACTACACACATTATTTAAAAGCCAGCCTTCCAAGAAATCTTCGACCGAACAATACTCCGAAACTGAGTTTCCTCGTCAATTTTCCAAAGTCCTCGCTCGTCGGTGGTCACAATCAATAGCGCGTCAGTATGCTATGTGTCTACGTGCATGCAGTTTGCATATTAATGGCTCAATCTTAGATCTAGCCATGACCGCTCGTTCCATTCTATTGTCTGACGTTTGGGGGGTGCTCGGTACGGTTGGCGGTTTAGATACTGTGAACTATCAGGAAGCTTTTTAAGTATTTCGTTAGGACTAGAAAAGCTCTTTAGCCCGCACACTACAGATTAAACTGTTGGCTGATAATTGGCTATATAGCTGATAGCTGACAGTTATTTATTTTAAGATCCACTCAATCTTTTTTGTTAATACCAACCTGATACCTGCGCATTATCATTCATCTCTATAGGATTTACGAGCTCGAAAAAACTAACGGACGATAGTGTGCACAACTGCAACTACTTAAACCAGTAATGCAGTATATTATCAATGAATCTTTAAAAAAAAATTGCTAGTAAAAATCTGCTAAAAATGGGTTGAACCCACCGTCAGTAACAGGAGCAGAGACAACGTTCGTCGCATCCCCACTGTTTGCAATTAGACGATCCGATTGCACACATTTAACATTTGCCATGTCGCCCCTATTTCCCCGAATTCTACGATTTATAACTCCTAGGTTTAGTTCGAGATAGCACCAAATTTATTGAGGGAAACCAGCTGGAACAAAAGTTTGGTGAAATGTTTTAAAATGTCGTTGTACTTTTTGTGTAGAGTATTTAATTTTTGGTTGGAGGAATACTAATTATAGGTAAAGTCTGGTGTTTATATAATTATGGTAGCAATTTTAACGTAGATAAACTTCTCCCAAGGATATTTTCAATTAGAATATATTTTATTTGGTTACCTACGGGAAGTAAGTAGTTCCTCTGGGACGTGGGCAAAACTGAAGGAGACAGCTAGTCTTCCCTATATGCAAAAACGAATCTCCTCTCCGTAACAAAGTCTAGACTTACTTAAAGACGCAACATTTAAACTACAGTCTACCTCCACGTTTAAATAGTACAGCTAAACTTAGACGACTTCACACGAAGCGTGCAAACACACGAACAAACAGACAAGCATACACACAAGGAAATAGCGTTTAAGACGCTAATTCCTTGTACAAACATGTATGTGGACTTGTTATTCGGTGCTAATAGGCACGTTCATTCACTCCTAAGATATAGTACGTTGCGTAATGAATGAATCATTGTGCTGTAGTACAGTACTGAGAAAGAAGATGAGTCTGTTTACTAAAGAAATTGTGGTTTTCTTGAACTTCAGAGCCATCTGAGAACTATATACGAATGAAAATTAGGTATAGACAAATCAGCCTCCTCTTATGGGAATGCAACATACAAATTCCATCGAATCTCCTTTCAAAGCGATCGCCTTGCATAGCTAAGTCACGCTGCAATTTCAGAAGAGTTGCCACGGCCCTTGTACGCAAGGTTTTAGTCAGTAAAAGTCAGAGACACTTCTTTCACAAAGTATCACAAAGCAGGTGAAATCTTTTTTAGATTTTTCATCTACCCAAAAGCGCGCAATGGGTAAATTTTGAACGTTTTAATCTACAATCTGTATTAGAAATGTCATCTTAATCAGTTTCGTCGCGAAAAGCAAAAATAATTTTCTCTGAACATATTTGTTAATAATATTCCGAGAATATAAAGTAAATAACAGGATGCTCTTAATAAAGTAAAGATGATGTGTTGTCAAGCTTAATGCCTAATATCTCTCATTACAGGTACAACCTACAGATTTTTATTTCAGTATATTCCTAGAAACATACACCTATCCTTCTTTATTAATGACTAAGTAGAAAACCATGTTAATATATTTCTCAAAGATCTTCAGAAGATTTAGAATTATTTTAGAATAATAGTACAGTATCTTTTATTTTACTCTTTCACAGATAAAGGTGAAACCACCAGATTATGTGGTGAAAATTTTGCAATGCAACTTTGGAGAGTCGGAGCCGGACCCCGGTCGAAGATGTAGAGGCTGCCCTAAACGACATGGAGGGATTTAGTGGTGCAAAGCTATGAGGGCAAAGTGGAGAAGAAACATCAGCAAAGCTGTCCGATCCATGTGGAATACGGAGCAGAAAATAAAAAGAAACAGTATTGTACAAATAGGACCAAAAATCTAATCAAAATAGATTTTCTATTACCACGAAAACGGCCACACTTGAAGCCAAATTAACTTCCGCACTATCCAAAGAACTTCAAAGCGGAGTAAATCAACCGGAGCCTTTAGTAAATATAATGAGGATAAAACCCAATCCTACAGATCGCAAGAAGGATTCCATTTTAATCAATTAAGTGGAAAAATCCTTAACACATGACGTCCGCACTCTAAAACCCTAAAGCGATTGGCGTGAGTGGCCAATCCCGGAAAATAGTTTTTGGTGCAAAATGTAAGAGGGAAGATGTTTTTCAAACGACTTCGTCGACTGTAATGTTACGCGATTCTTCTAAAATGGTAAAGTTTGTAAGGATGTGGGTATGTATGTGGTCGGTTTGGCGGTATATTTGTTATTCTTGCACGCAAAAATAACTGGATGTTTTTTTTATGAAACTTCATACTACTGCTAATTACGATCATGAAAAGTAGCTATATCTGCTATATGGCGAAATATTCACTGCCTAACATCGCGAAACACTCCTAAAAGACCAGTGCAAGTCAAAATGACATAATTTGAATTACAGAATTGAATGAAGGCTCCAATCGTTGAGAGGAAAGATTGAAATATTTATATTTTTTAAACACTGAGGCTTGTGACAATCCTGACTTGCCTTCTACTACTTACTATATAAAATTTCATCAAAATTACCCCAGCAATCTTCTCGCTTCCTCCCCTATCTTTCACCATTCTCATAGGTAAAAGTGGAACGTTCGGACCTACAAGATTGCTTTTGGAGTACCATTATCCTGTGTTCGGCCAAATGTGAGCCTTTTATTAACTGGCGTTTTATTTTACATCTGTTCGGAAGTGACCCTCAGTAAAGATTTGGTGGAAGATTTTCGAAACCATTTTCAAGAAGATGACCTTTGGTGTTGATGGAAATTAAGTATCTTTTGGATGTATCTAAAGGTCAATCTTAGTACATTATTAGAGGAATTTACCATCTTGACTGGAAATGGGATGGGAAGAAAATTGTTTTTTTTTAAATACTGAAGTGGCAAAAAAGGTTATTTTTACAATATTAATATTCGTAGATTGTACAGCAACTATTATGACTACCGGATGAACATTATCTACCTAGGATTAAATTCGGATAACACTAAAGGTTCATACAACCGAAAACTAAACGCTAATAGGATAGAACCCCAAAATGATGAGCCTAACATTTTCATACAAACACACGCACACTACATTATCTTAAAACGTAATTCCTCTTTCCATTGTTGTGAAAATTACATTTCGAATCTTTTTGAACCACCCCTTTTCCCCACTTCGATCATCAAAATGCAATTACAGAAGCAATAACAAATATCAATAACAAGAATACTCCTCGATCTCGAAGATTCAATATCGTTATCAGAGCAGATTACATTAAAGTCCAACATTTATTGGAGGAACGATAGCTCTTCTGAGGTAATTTAGTCGGTGATAAATCTAAGCCCTTTGGTTGACAAAACACTTCTGGTAGTGTTTCTTGACGTTTTAGTACCGGGTTTTATAGTGTCCCCCAAAGTGGATCAAATGGAATAGGGTAATAGGGTCATTTGCCATTTTTTTTACTCCAAGGGGCAAGTTTTTAAAAGTCAAAGCTTCTTTACCAATTTTCAATCCTCTACATTAAAAACTACACGTGTTATGCAGCCCTCTATATTGATGCAACCTGTATATAAGATCTTTCACATAATAATACGAGATCTTCTCTGATGTCCTGGTTTTTAAGTTCGGTCAGTCTCTTGGGGACCTACATTCGTATCCATGATTTGATTTACTTTCTGCTTTTAAAGGTGTTTCGCCCTTATATGGTAGTCAAATGACCGCTTATTGCTAAATTTCTTGCTAAATTATTAACGTGATTTTTTGAAGTTTTCTTTGAACCTTAATTGTTGTAAAAGTTGGGTTGACCATTTGACTATGAAAGAAATGTCAAAAATCTTGCGTTCGTTTTTGAAGCAGGCAATTAGCAAACTGTCGAGGTGACTTAGTTTTTTTGCCAGAAATACTCATCAAAATATTGCCCTAATTCGAAGCTTCACTCAAATTGAAAGCAGTAATCCATCTTACTTTACACTAAGTGCCAAAATAATTAGGCCAACTAATTAAGTTAGTTTCGCATGTACCCGGTAAAGTTGGTCCGAGGAGCAAACTAAGCGAAAATGTACAAGTTGTTATTACGACTACAAACCACAAACTAACGGGTTTGGTAATTGATTTCTAGATTGTACTCACTTGCGTGTAACTATCCCTACGGCATTGGTATGTTCACCCATTTCTCATTTGCGTTTCTCGGTATACTAAAATATGTATTACCTAAACTCCGGTGTTACCCGAGTTGGGAATTCCACTGTACATTTTGAACTAGTTTACTTTGTCAATAGTTGTTTGTAACAGGTAAAATGTTGCTAGGCTTGGTTTTAGAAGCGAACCATATTTCAAAAAACATTTATTGCCTAACAAAGAACTTCTGTAGTAAATAAAAGACGATGAAAACAGTACTTAGCTGCACCTGCATCGTCATAAACAATTGATGTGCTATTATCCGCTTCAGCATTCCACAAAGGGAATATAAGCTTGAATATGGAAGTGTCTACATCATCCCGGGTCCCTGTTCCCGACAACAGACGGCACTACTCGGGAATTAATTGAAAGCGAACATTGCCGTTCAAAGGAATAACAGAACGTTCTAAATATTAATATGGAACCTTTTGATCGCTTCTTGATGATACACCTATTGTTTCAGACGGAACCTTCAATACAGTTGCGGATGCTGAAAGGGGAATAATATTTCATTACGTTCCGATTGATACGTTTGAAGATATTGATGAAATGATAATAATAGGGGAACTTGCTCGAGAGGAGGAGGGTTCGGCGATGACTGATTTATTTGAGGAATTGAATAACGGTTTGATTTTGATTTTAGAACAACATTTATTTTCAGTGATTGAGTTTTTAGAAGTTGATTTAATTCAATCAGTGAATAAGAAAGTTTAGAGATAAAATGTAATAATCAAGTACGTGTCGTCGCACGTCCAAGAAAAAGCAAATAATCAACAAGTAACCATAAAGATTAAAGTCTTAAAACACTGTCACCAAATAATAAGTAGGTAAACAAAGCTCAACATTACCTATTCATTCTCAAACTAAGAGGCAATCCATTACTTCCAACGCATAAAGAATTATCCCTTCAAACGCTGGCTAAGCATCCTCAGGTTTATCGAAGTTCAGCTCCAATTATTCCCTTTTGATGTCAAGCCCTTGTGCCGAGAGCCAAAGGCTTCGCCAAATTCGCGTGTTTAATGTATTAAGTGCGTCGGTATTTCGCCTAAATGGATTTGGGAATAGGGAGCACAGATTTTAGAACGTGTGTAATGCATTGAACTATTTTACCTCGTGTTTTGTTAATAGCTACAAAATGGTGTAATTAAACACCTTTGAATTCCCAGCAACAGGTATTTGGATTATTATTTGTTGCTTCAGCCAATATTAAATCAGCTTTCCCATTAATTTATTTGACTAGACCTTTTTTGGTGCCATTCATACCAACTTTCGCATTCCTTTGTATTCAGAAAGATTTATTACCTTTTAAGTAATGTAATTTAATTTTGCTCTTCGCTCGTAAATTGCTAATAACTATTTCCACTTATCTTCTGGCTCAGGCAGCCTTACTTATTCCCTATCCGTAGTACTAATTACATTCCTTTTGAAAACCGTTTAGAAAAAGTTATGCACGCCAAATGAAAGTGCTCTTAGGACGACTTTGATCCGTTTCTTAGAGATTTTACCTGCCTCAATTAGTTTCCAAAAGTCCGTCAAGCGAAAAAAATGAATATCAAATTATTTATTATACATTTCACGATTCCATAAACTTGTTGGAGTTGAAGGACTCCTCCTAAATACCTAAAATACCTCCAGTAATTACTACTTCAAATGCTTTGTAGTATTTAGAGGAGTTTAGGATCTTACAATGACAACTGCCGACACTGAATTGGAATCTGATGGATTGCAATTCAACTTGAGTAGTGTTCGTTTTGATCCAAACGATGGTTTGTAGCGTGATCTTTGTTGGACTAGACCGAATTGGAAATTTTAAAACTAAAGTACTTACCTAAATCAAATCGAAAATTTATTACATTGAAAATATACGAAAAGCACAGAAGCTTGTTAATTTAGATGGTTCCAAGTAAAACGGTTCTATAAAAAATGTAATTTGCATATTTAAAAACATCTATCAATTAATTCTAGCGACTGTAAATCGAAAGAGTGCACAAATATTGACAAGTTGTCTCCAAAAGCTAAGCAATCAGATGGAAGCAGGGCGGCTGCTACAACTTTTACAATTTACCAACTTTCAAGTAGTTCATACTGATTTTATTTGATGTTCTGTTATTTATTTTCCTTTGCTATTTCCAACGATGCGATGATTCTAAAATTCGTTTTTTTTTTTTAATAAATTATTGTACATAATTAAGAATAATATTCATCATCTATAAGAATCACGGTGTTTCTTTATCATCCCCAAAGCATTTTTGATTTTTCCACCGCCCGCTTTCCTAGTAAAGAACTTCCCGCATAGAAATAAAAAGTAGCCTGTATGCTATTTTGATGTATCTATATTATAACCGAGTTATGTAAATGTTTTATCTATTTAGCTATCTAAGTTTCATCACAAACCATTCGGAAGTTTTCGCATGAAAGAGGAACCAAAATTTAATTTTGGCAACCCAACGTGCTTCACGAATACGATTCTCGTGCACTCCAAATATGTTTCCACGTGATTCCATATGGAATAATACAGGTATATGAAAATTATTGCCGTTTTTCAACACATGGATACACATCTTTTTGTTACACGGAGTTTTTGTATACATTAGATGTTGACATTTTATCTGTATACAATTCCTTCAAAAATAGACGCAACTCATTATTTAAACAATACTCAATCTCTTCATTATTCGCTACAAATTTAGAGGAGACGAACGCCAATTTCTGTTTATTTGTTCCTCTGAACAATTGAAAGGCTCTATTTAATAAAAGACGAAAAATTGGAAATATCTACGAAACATCACAATCCAAAGGGAACTGAAACAAACATTCGTTTCGTTCCAGAGAGGAAATTTGATTGGGACTTGAATTTTATTAGGCAATTAAAATTCATAAAAAATGTTTCAAAGAGGACCTTTTTTGCAATTCGCAAATGGGGGACCCTCGTTTCAATAATCTCTTGTTTCTGATGAATATTTTTGGGACGAACCTGTGATGAATATCTTTAATTACGGAATCAAATGTTCCTCACAATCCAATTTTGGACGTAGGAAATATAGCTATTGGAGTTTCAATTTATCGTGCGATAGCGCCATTTCCTAACACCAAAGAGCTAATAAGCAATCAATTTGTTGGTTTCAATTTATCAAAAGCTTGTCAATCAATTGATGATTCTATCAAAGCACTCGAAACACAAATTCCTGTTGTAAACAATGATGAAGCTTCAAAGGGGCACTTCCGTCAAACGAAAAGAGTTTGGACAAAGGAATGAAAATGGGAAAATTTTCGGGAAATATACACCTCGTTTTAATCTCCATCCTTTGTTGTGGATCGTTAAGATTCGAGGCGGTTGGACAGAAGTAATTCACTACGTTCATTAGAATAACGAACGTTCTATGTACTTTATCGCTAGATTGAAATTATTCAGCCGCGTTACTCTGGTATCTCTATGTTAGTTTGAGAAATTTAAATGGAAGCTTTTGAACGTGTTGCGAACCTTGTTACGAATGAAATGTTCAACAGTTTAACAGAGTTGTACAAATTGTTACTTGGATAGAATAAAGCAAGGAGTGACCACAATGTTGTCAGACATAATTATATATGTAGGGTATGTAATGTATATCAAAGAGGTATGAGACATAATTAATGGTTTTACTTGCCACCTGTAGGAACAACGCCTTCCTCGACACGGAAATAATTCTTCAAATCAATCCAGCAGTAGTTATTAAGAATAGCGCGTTCAAGCATATACTTCAGCCTCACAATGTTAGTGTAGATTTTAGCTGGACCTAAACACATTTTTCACGAGTCTCAAAATATATAACACATGTAACCATATTAAACCTTCCAAAAAGGCATATTATAACCTAATAATAAATTCTAACCCCTTACCTTTACCATAAACTGCGTCTAAATTGAAATAATTCGCCGGCATCCTCGGAATGACTTCATATTCCAGTAACTTGGACATTATTGGATCACCAGGAATGTAAGTTGTATTAAATCCTGAATTCTCAGGCAAACGGTTCGTTAGTCTCTTGGTGTTTGTCAAAGGTAACTGTTTCTATGGCTCGAGTTTCATTTAGGATTTTAGAGATGATGCAGTAAAGTTACTTTGTGGTTTGCAGTTTAGGGATATTTAAATGTATTTGGATTCTACCTGTGTATAGCAGTCGTGGATTAAGACCATCTAGTGGTCTGAATCCGCAACGAACAATGGGACACTTGTACCACTACTTATTGTATGTGTAGATACTATATAATTTTCAACAGTATTAGAATGGGTACAAAAATCTCCATTTTCATTCTTTTTTATGATATACCTGATATTTTTGAAATAACATTAGGATCCATCAGTACGAAAAATATCTTTAAAATACAATTTTGACAAAAATTTGACCCCATAACCGTACCTGTCCCAAATTCCATTCCCTATATTTTCAAACTACAGGAGATTTAGGTCGGGTACACTGCTCTAAATCGCAATTTATAATTAATTCATGCCCTACCTACCTTATGGGAACACGTCGTTATGGTACCAGCACCCAGAGGAATACTTGCTGGCTTTTAATTTATATTGAGTGACCCTACAAAATGTGCAATTTCGGATGTCTACATGAAGGTAATGCTTCAACTGGTGGTGGGCAATCTAAAGACACTAATATTATAAAACTGAAGAGTTTGTTTGATTGTTTGCATGTGCTGATCCCGGGAAGTACTGGTCCGATTTGAAAAGCTTATTTAATGAGGAAGGCTATAGACTATATACTTTTTAAAAGAGTTTGTGCAGAAGGTCCCCATGGAATGCGGATGAAACCACGGGAAAACTACAAGTTCAAATATGCCGATGTTTTTTGATATTTTTAAGTTAACATTCGATTTGAGGCGTGATCTTATCATGTTGAAGCATTTTAATTTATATTAAGTGACCTTACATACTGCGAAATTTTAGATACATACGACAAACGTTTTCGTTGATTTTTGAAGAAGTATTTGACTTAATGTGTCGTGGTAATGAAAAATAAATACCGTGAGGATCTTGCTTGGGGAAGGAAAGACGGGATTTGCAATTGAAAGTTCGTATTTATTCGATTCCCCGGAGTTTCGAATTTAATGGCGCTAAAGTGGAGTCGGTTTGATTACAATTTTACGTTTCAAATGTTTATTTTTAGATGTGACTTTGTAGGTATAGGACTAGAGAGATAGATTTACTTGTGAGATGACGGCAGATAGAAGAGTATGGAAGGAAAAAACATGATGCGCCGATCCCTAATAAAATTGGTATAAGGGCCAGAGGATGACGGCATGAAAGATATTTGGAAAAACGGCTCGTTGTAAGTATTTTGATTTGTTAATTATATAGACAACGTAGAATACGTGGCTAACCACGTACTAATTATCATAGGTGTCAATCACAGGATCTGTGTACCTAACCTGACTAGAAAATAAAACTGTAAGAAGCATGCAAACAAGCCTGAGGTCCCGTGTTCGATTCCCGGTCGGGTCAACATTTGTGTGATGAGCATGCTTGTTGGCAGTGGTATGAGTGTTATATGTATTCATATACATGTATAAATGTAATTTGTCAATGATGTTACCAACCATAACACAAGTTAATTAATGACTTACCATGGGCTAACCAACCGCCTATGAAAAAGGTCTCCTTATATAATAAACCGCAAACTTGCGAAACATAGTAATAAAAACAAATGACGGTTTTCACGTCATAAAACACAGTTACATAAATTGCATAAAAAAAGAGTCACACAAGCCTTTTAGAATGAACACATATGACGTGCATTGTGCATTGCAGTGTAGAGTTTCTGTGTTGCCGCGCGGTCTGTTAATTTGACACCTAGTGTAATGCGCTCCAATGCTTTCTTTCATGTCTGCTTGTTTGTCGATTTAATTTATTTGTGTTTGTTATATTTAATGTAGGTTAAAATTCATATATTTTTAGTAATTATAATAAGCAAGAACGCGACTTTAATTTAGATAAAGATTTTCAAAATTACATTCCATGGCTGTCATTGAACATCTTTTACGGTTAGTCACAAGCTAGTAAGTCTGACAACCAGTCTTACCAAGGGGTATAGGGTTGTCCGGATAACGGGTTGAGGAGGTCAGATATTCAGTCGTTCCTTGTAAAACACTGTTTTTCTGCTGCATCCTGTTACACTACCTAGAAGCCTACCAAAACATAGTTGGGAAAACGCTAGGCAGATACGAAATAATGAATATGAAATGTAAACGTGATGAGATAATGAAATATTAACGTTATAAAACTTTTTTTTTACAAAAATAAATTACAATCGTATATTTTTCTCAAAGAAACGTAAAAAAGAATAACAGTCGAATATTTGTGTGTACCATACTTCTGTTTTATGAAATGAGAGCAAAAATAAACGGTACAAGCTTATCTACATAAAACCTCTTCTAGAAAACTCTAAGAAAAATATATTCAAGAAAACATGCATTTTTCATCTCAAAACAACTTACTATTCTTAGAACACATTGCGAGAGATGGCATTACTTGCATAATAGAACTTTCGCGAACGTTTCTTAGTGTGGTAGATAAAAATGTTGGTGTATGTTGTATGTATGTAGATTAATTTTGCTGACTGGTTTATTGAAATTGTTGAAAAATGGTGAGAAAGTTTCGTTTTCGAAAATTATTTTTATTGTTTACTACGAATATTAGTTATATATAACGTTATATTACAGTCCTATATTACTCTTATCGCCTTTAAAGAAATTGATAACTTTTGTTTGCAAATGGTAATTTTTTACTTTTACTTGCAACATGTACTTAACTATAACGATAACCATACCATAACCAGTCGCCAAATTAGTGTTTTGACTTATTGATGGCAATTTGTAATTATATATGAACATTTTAAAGTGAACATTTTAAAGGACATTTTAAAGTGTGTAACCCACTCTTATTCCACGAGGCTTAACTCAAAAACCTACCGTAAGTAAAACGTATTGTGTCTTATAAAAGAACCGGACATAAACCTGCAATTTCAATTACCAAGAAAAACAGTCGGAAAAACATAAATTTTATAATCAAAAACACTTGACCGAAATTCCGTATTTCCGCTTGGCCGACAAAAATAAAAGAGGCCACTTAATTGAGGCCAATCACGACATTGTGCAATTTTCAATGCACTGCAAACTTTGCACAAATCCGCAATTTTGGTAGAACATGGCCTGACAGTATTTCATTGTAAATTCGTGGAAAACTATTGGTCTAACCATGTATGTACATAAGAAGGTTGTAAACGTTATGTTATTTATTTATTTTATTAGGAATTCCAACAAGAAATACACAACTTCATACGTAAACAAAAACACAAAAACAACCATGCAATGTGTTTCCTCACTTATCCACATCATTCATAGACCATTTGGTTGACAATAACATAATATAAAAATCAAAAAGTGACATAAGAACCACATACAATTTTTCAAACCATATACGAACAAGCAGCTCCGCAGTGTTTATAGTTTCTAAATCATGTGTAGCATTAAATGCCATTTTCAGATGGATTACGGGGATTGGACGAATTATTTTTATTTGATGTGAGTTTAAATGCTGATGGTTTTCTTGAAAGACGATTTTTGCGGGAAAGCTCGGAAACGCCTGCTTACATTGTTATTACCACGATAGTACGGTGGTTAAACGTGACTGTTTAGAATCCTCGTTTGATGCCCGGATTCTTACAGATTCATGACGATATATTGTTTTTATTAACTCTCATGTTGGTAAAAATAATCATTTTAATAAAACCTTTTTCTTTTACAATCCAATATTATTCAACAATGAAAAAAATATCTCAAAGTATCATATTTACCTTTTCATATCAGAAAAACGTAATTCCAATTTCAATATTCAAACAAAAAAACGTCACAGGATTAACACAACAACAAAACAAAAAAAACAAAATGGAACCCACATAAAAAAAAAACAACAACTCTATGGCACTTAAAACAATTGACAAACAGCGTTCGATAATTCGAAATTCAAACGTATCGCGCGAAACAGTTCGTGCTTAGTCGCGCTCCGGTCGTACGTACACTGAGTCGCGATAACCGATTGCAGAGCCAGTGACGCGCGCTTAGTTATCGATGATGCAATTTTTATGATGTAGTTAAAATTGCTAGGTGTAATTTTTAATATTTTTTTTCATGTACTCGTAATCTTTTATTGGGAGTTTTGAATGGGTATAAGTACGTAATATAGGATTCATGTACTTGTAATGTGTTATGGGAGTTTTGAGTGGGTGTACGTAATGTAGGATTGCATGGGACTTACGGAGCCGTTTATCAAGTTCAAGATTAAAATTTCCTCGATACTCAACTCTGATAAAGAAACAATAAAATAAAATGTAATTGAATTAGTTTTCGATAAGTAACAACGTTCAATGTTGTTATACAAGATGTTGAAAATCACAGAATTGCAAAATATGTAACACACCGTTGCAAAAGGGCATGTAAGCTAGCAACTCAAACGCATGTTTTGTTTTCGATAACGAGTTGCAGAATAGTGACGTGCCGAGTTGCCGACACTTATCGATTATGTAATAATGCACGTAATATATTTCGAAGGTATATTTCTATTATTTTTTACTGCTGAAGTAATTAATGAGCCGTAACGGCTGTAACAAAAATGCTAGCCTAGCGAAACGTAATTTTTATACAACTCTTTGTAGCTTGTGTCACTTGTAAATTAGTAAAAAAAGTATGGAACGTTACCCTGAATAAGTGAAAAACAAACAGACATAAATTTAAATAATAAATGATATGTTTATATCATGTCATGGTTAATGTGCTTAAAAAGTGATGTTTTAATTATTGTTATATCTACTGAGACGTGAAAAAAAGTACAAGTCGCTTTAATAGCACGTCATAAAAGCTACCTACTGCATTTTTCAATTATTTCTTTATAGTTGGTTTTACATAACATTTCGTTACATAGGTTTGTGATTGTTTTAATCAAATTTATATTATATTAATTTAAAAAACAATATTTGTATACATATGTCATTAATAAAAAAAAATATACGCTCTGACGCTCTGCTTTTGTCAGAGCGTATATTTTTTTTTTCAATATATCTTACACACATTTTAATAAAAATCTTACTTAAATGAATCCATGAAGTCTCGGTTAATATATACTTCGATAAATAAATATTTATATTCACATTATCATTCAAGTTCAAGATTAATTAGCTAGTAACACTTCTCACTGTCATAAATCAAAATACCAGTCGTATGGAGATAAAATTACTATTTCTGATAACCTCAAGCAATAAATAAACATGTACTTAGGTGAAGAATAACTGAGTTCTTTGACCTGTACTTGTGAATAAAAATATTGTTGTATGACTTTTATTTAAAAAGGTGCGTACAAAATAACTAGAAACATTTTTATTTAAAAAAAAAGGATTTATTTACAATAATTGTGCAAAACTACTTTTTTTCCTAAAACCGCAAATCATCTAACAACATAAGTATTCTTTTAATTGTATAACTTCTAGTAAAGACGCCAGCAGATCAAGCTAACCAAATCTGTCAAATACCAATCGAATACTAACCTTCCACTATTGTGATAAGGTTGAAAATCTATTGTAGACATTTGACACATGTGTGTAGTCTGTTAGTCTTTAACACTCAAGTATGGAGAAAATTTGACCTAAATAACCCACTACCCATATTTACACATCATTTAATTACGATTACTTAGTCCACGTGCGATCCGCTATCATCATTCATATCAAAGTCAACGGCCTCTGAACATATTCAATTTATAGACAATCTTATCTCCATAATAGTGTCATGTTTACTTTCAATGATAAATAATCTCACTAAGTGGTTGATTGACCTATAACCACGGCAGTTAGTGGTGACCTCTTCGGTGATATAGTAAGTGTGATTAAGTTACTTCGTTTTAGCTTTGTTTTGGGGTTTGTTCTTTAAGATCAATTTACTTTTGGATTGAAAGTAAATTGATCGTGAATCCAATTTTCTTTAGAAACAAAAAACGTTCAACTAAAGACAGTACACTAGGCAATAAAATTAAAATATCTAAAAAGTAAAGGTCTATATTTTTATGCTTATTTCATCATCATTGCTGAGGTCATTTTAGCGTCAAAGTGTGTCAGAAAGACCTCTCAAGTCAGCAGAAGTCCGTATCTGAATATAGGACTCCCCCGTTGATTTCAAAATACTGGTTAGAAGCGGCCTATGATAACAATATTAAGTTATTTTGGCATTATCACTGGTCTTAATACAATAACTTTTATATCAAACAACTGATTATAACATTCATACTTATGTTGATATCGTGAACATCTGGCAATGTCTAAGGTTAAAGAGGTCAGACGACTCACAATTTGCACCGAGTCAGATTTGTGTACGTTTATAAATAACTATTATCAGACATGATGTTGATGTTGCATTTAAATTAAAACATAAATTGGCTTTTAGCTCAATAAAGCTAGGATTAATATACGATTATTATTTTATGTTCATTATCATATCATATAATGTAAAAAATAAATGACATATAAATCTATCGATACTTTTCGCATTATCCCATCACTAACGCAGTACATTTGTCGAATGCTTGTGTTGAACACGATATAATATTTTAATATTCATAATGCATTTTATATCGATAACATGCATATTATAGTGCTGTATGTTACTACTACATCATAAAATCAATCATAACAGGAGCAATTCTATTAATTAATGTACCTAAAGCTATTTTCGACTGCTCTTAGGGTTCTCTACTGGATTCGGCGATTTTCGTTAAAAAAGTTGACAATACAGAAATATTGAACGGTAGGATCTTCCTAGAATATTGAAAACAAACAAAACTGCTGGTGTTTCAGTTAAAAAAAGAAAAAAACTCAAAATTGTATATACCCATGTGTGTCTTAACATATTCGAATGCAACCATCCGTTCAAAGTTCTCAGAAAGCATTCCAGCAAACCGCGTTCTAAAATTCTTTCAAACTATCACATTTCATAATGCACCTCGAAAGTAGAACATCGAGACATCGAAATAATATCGATACACTTACCCAACAATCGGTATACATCGGGATCGAGTACTCGCTTCTTTCACAACTCGGTATGTCCACATAGTGTAGTAATATTTCTAACGTTACACGTTCAAAGTATACCTAAGGAGTGCACGGTGCACCAAATGTATTCTTAATGACGTTCGATGCACGCCTCCGGTATAAAACTGCTCGCGAGTTTCTCAGGTACACGATACCGAGTAATCCGTTTTTAAAATTCTTGAATTTAAACTTTTTCGAATTTGCAATTGGAATCAGCAAACAAGGTTTTAAGTTTTAAAAGTAGAACGTAAATATTCTTCGCTGAGCGAGATTTTAATAAAACATGATCAGTATGTTCTCTTTGAGCTCGTTTTGAAGTAATCAGTACTTATGTGCATTGCATAGTAGCTTGATGGTAAGTTGAGCGTATTAGGTTAACGATCGAAATAAAGCAGTATGCTAGTATTTCCAAGCAAACTTGCGCATAATAAGTAAACCAGATTTTTCAATTTTTAAAAGTATAATATCTTTCCTTGGATTTTAAAGAGCGATACAATAATTTCTCGTTTATTAAAAGGCAACGAGCGTCCAATAAAACAATTGACATGCAAATAAATTTCAATAACGCTTGAAAGTTATTTTTAAAATTCGAATACGAGTTCATAATTCAAATTTATCGACACTTTAATGAGAAAACATGGCTGCTCTATGCATAATAAATTCTTAGCAATAAGCGCCACCTAGCGGTTTAAAGTTGAGCCAATAGTGGTGGCAAGCGTTCAGGAAGACTGGTCATCAATTATTCTATTTTCAAAGCACGTGTACTGGGTGTTTTAAGTTCTAGAATTAAATTGCTTGTTTCCTGTTGACGATGTGTACTGTCTAGGGATGTCACAGTAAAAAAAATGCGTTGCTCACAAATGAGGTTAGTATGCATGAAGTTTGTTGCTCGTAAAAAATAGCTATGGAGCTAAATAATGATAAACTGCTTCTTTTGTTTCTTCATTTGTACTGTCTTTGAAAGTATGTTTGATCATGTAAACGATAGGTTGCACCATTTAACTGTAGCGATGACCAACGGGCCGCAATTTCACAGCTGGTCATGGTTTGGTCATTGCAAAAGAAGCTTTAAAAAGATAACGATGATGACGACTAATATTAGTGAGTTTTGTAACATACATAACTCCAAAAGCCAAAAAGAAAGATGGAAACCTTTAAAAATATAGGACATATGTGTGTATTTTGTGAATGTAGTGGCAACATAGTTTCCTTGATACGGCGTCATACGTGAACTGTACTGATTTCCCTAAGGCTGCTGGAATCAGACTTAGCTTTCTGCATGTGATTGCACTTTTATTTCAGTTTCTGAAAATGTGGACTGAAAATCTGGTTCTTAATGGATTATAGGTATTGAATTTTGGAAAGATCTACCAAAATATGTACGATTATTTTTATGTTTTGGTACCCATTTTCTGTATGAAATGTTTTTGTTTTTGTGTTATTTTTATGTTTGTATCTTTGTTAAAAATGCGTTCTTTAATTGTCGAGAAAAAAAAAATCCGTAAAGAAAAAAAAAACATATTTTCTTTTACTCTAATGTAGGTATACAAACGTGATTAAAAATCCTTTATTGAACTTGACCTACATTTCACAGTAACTCGAAAGTATTTGTGCTTTTATTCACGAAAAATCGCATTTTTCAATTATATTAGTTGTAACAAACTAGCTGTTTCCCGCGGTTTCATCTACTTACATACAACGTTACTTTTGCATTTACATTATTAGAAATAAAAAAAACGCCAAAAAAAATTTCAGAACTCTGTCCAACAAAGTAACCTCAAAAACAATTGCTAAAGGTCTATAAATATAACCCGGTGAGTTTATAAAGGACCTAATCCAATATCTTGGGAAACACGCCAACACGCCTGTTGCATTATTTATACTAGTACAAACTTATTGGAAACAGGGCGACAGCGTGTTATGGCTTCGGAAAATTCTACGGGAAATATCGTGGTCTCACTAATTGTTTAAGGTTGCAAGTTGAAGGGGGAAGTATTAAGTTTGGTGGCTTTTAGAACCTTGTCATTTTAAGCGAGTAGAAGGATTTGCGTCATGCATTTGTTTTGACGTATAGGAGAAGAGAGCAAGTGAATCCGCATCAAGATAAAAAGTAGCCTTTGTCCTTTTTCAGGCCTTAAATAGATTATATCTGTTAAATAATATTAAATGAAATTGGGTAATTTCATTTCATTTTAGTTAGTAGTGCCGGCGTGTAAACGCAACAGACAAACAGAGTTACTTTTACACATTTACGCTTAATATTAGTAAGGATAAAGAGTATGTTAGAATTATTTGTTTATAAGGAAAAAGCAAAAAATAATAAATTTTCTAAAAATATTTTTCGTTACAGAAAAGCTTACTATATAATTTGAACATACGGAAAATACCCCAAAAATTTTCCACACACAAATAAAAATAGAACAACACACCAAACATCAGTTCTATTTACTAAAATCACTGATATACTAAAACTAGTAGAATTCTAAGTTTTCTCAACCCAACACGAGATCCCTTCTTCCACGTTCATGCACCTTTTCATAACGCAAGAGTATTTCCACTTGACTGGAGTCAGCCTTGCCCAACCCTTATCACGACTTCTATTCTCAGATGTACTGGGCTAGAAATGTGACCTGATATTTTTACTAATATTGTAAAAGCGAAAGGAACTGTCTGTTTGTAGATATAGCTTTCATTTCAAAACTTATGTGATTTGATTGAGATTTGGTACATACACAGATAAATCTAGGTTAGGCTGTCATTTGAACTTTAGTTACTAATTTACATTGGGCAGTCGTACCGTGCAGTCAGAAGCCAGTAAGTCTGATAACCAGTTTTACCAAGGGGTATTGGGTTGCCTGGGTAACTGGGTTGAGGAGGTTAGATAGACTCGTTATAAAAGACTGTTATTTGGCTACACCCGTTTAGACTGGAAGCCTAGTCCAACATAGTTGGGAAAGTTTAGAGCTTCAGAAGGGATATTAGACATATTTTATCCGCGTGTAAAAAGTTGTTCCATCGGGATTCATCCATCCATCCATCCATTTATTTTCTTTATATTTTTTTTTGTAGCTGCTTGAGCAATAGGTATGGGTAAGGTGTGTACTAGCTAACATGATTACATGTTTACTTGCTTTTTTTATACAAATTTATGTGTATAATTTTGAGTGATATTTTTATTTATTTTTTTTTTGTATACGGTTCTTCAAACCATACAGACAGAATTGTGTTGCTGGGGAGTTTGTTCCACCACTTCTTCTTCCCAGCAAAAACACATAGGAAGTGGTGAAGGGCGGGCGTTTTGGGGGCTGTCTTTTGTAGATTTGACGTTCAAAAAGTGCTGATTTTCAGCTTACTTTGAATAAATGACTTTTGATTTTGATTTTGGATGCTAATAGAACCGAGGAAAATAGCTAGAAGTTTAATTAAACAACTCTTATGCAAAATTATCTAAAAATAAACATTACTACCACTAATTTGTACAAACAGAAATTCATAATTTCCACATGAAGTTGCACTCAATGAAGCACTCAAACATTGCCGTATAGAAACATTATAACTGAGGGGAACAAGTCAGTTTAAAACTTAATAAAAGCTTAGTTTAGCGTCCCTATTAACTGTAACTCGACGGACATAGTACACAAAGAGGTTAGGGTGAGGTTGCATTGGCAAAAGAATAAAGGCGAGCGATTTAGAAGCGATTTTCCTAGGTATACTTCAATAACTGGTTTCCATCATCAGGTTTACCACATACCGCGGGGTTAACTTCGCACATATGGATAAAAAGTGGCATATAGCTTCTCTCTATCAATTAACTATCTATTGTTAAAAGAAGAAAAAAGTCCAAATCGCTCGAGTAGTTTCTGAGATTAGCCCGTTGAGGTAAACTAAAAAGGTTTGTAATATAATATAGTACAGAAAACGGTATGTAAAAGTCAACCAATATATTCAGGAACTCTTTAATAATGCAATATAGAGCAAGATGATACATATGACTGTTTAACATTTTACAATGTTTCAGCGGAACATACTCGTACGAGTAACTTACATAGTATTAAAATTAACTACACCCAAAACTACCTTCTCATTTGACAGTTTAAAATAGTAATTTGGAGATTTTATTGCGTATTCGGGCTTGTTCGTCCGTTACGTACATTGCCATCAATTTAACTTAATTTAAAAGCACTTAATTATCCTGAATGGCATGTTTGCGTTGCATACATAATGATAATGACAGCTTGTTATTTCAACCGCATCATAATATATAATGCATACATTTTCGTTAATCATATTATGGTCGTGCGCGTGTCTGTTTACCGATATGTATGGTTATGTTATTATATCTATGGTACTATAGATTCTGTAGTATAACACATGTTACAGTTATTGACATTGTAACAAATAAATAAGTACCTATGTACCTTTATTTAATAACCAGACATACATAGATTAATGTTCCTGCCTCAGTAATTTACTAGTAAATATTTGTATTTTTTTGTACAAAATGCATGGTTGCAATATTACCTTCTGTTCAACCAAACCGAACAACAAAAAAATATAATATAATTTGTGGAAGTCGTTCCGAAGCTTATATTTATAATAATTGCTTTTTTGTATTAATAGATGACGAACACTAGATGACAAACGCTAGGTTTACATTTTAAAGACACACGAAGTTTATGATGATAAATAAAGTTTTTGTACTATTCTACAAAGAAAATCGCTACCGCCCCCGCTCCGCTTACTACAGATATCTAACCCTATACCCTCGCAACAATTGCATTTAGAAACCCATTTTGTGTAATACAGCTCTTTGTTATTTGCATAGAAATTTTCACCAAAGCTTCAGATTATAATACCGTTTCCCAGTTACCTTATTTAATACACGTAACTGACTTTTCAGAAAAGTGCTTTCATTAAGAGCACACTGCAAACTTTCAGTCGGCCGATAGTTTGTTTGGGCTTATGAATTGGTATGCAAATGATGATTAGGATGATGAAGATTTGTTTAAAAAAAAATGTCAACTTTGACGATCTTCACGGCGCAATGGTTACCGTGCCGGAGAGTTCGGTCGACATTTGTGCGATGAGCATTCTTGTTGGCCGTGATCTGGGTGTTATAATTACGTATTTATACTCGTAACTACGTATATATGTAGCTATATGTAGTTTATCATTTGTGTTAGCACCCATAACACAAGTTAATTAATAACTTACCATGGGGCTAACCGACCGTGTGTGAAAAGGTGTCCCGATATTTATTTATTAACAATTGAACTATCGGCCGACTTTTTAGTCTTTAGTCTGCTGTCACTCTTTTTCAGAAAAGTGCTTTCATTAACGCTAGATGCTTTTTCTTTGTGGATGGGGCATTTCATGCATTGTTGGGTTGCTTTCTTGTTAACCCCTTCACAGTTAGCTGATTAAGCTACAAAAGGGTTAAAATGGAAATGTTTTTATTTAATAATTTGGGTGGTTATTGTGATTAAAGTGTTAGTTGAATGTTTAAATGAGGTTGAGGAAAATCATAACCCAGTTCCTAATTAGTTTATTTTTACGTAACACTTCAAAATCACGCCAGACTGTACCCCTTGCAGAGACGTTAAATAAAAAGCTGCGACTTTTTACTTAAATTTTTCTCTTATGTTATCGGTTCGTTTGTTGAGATTTTTCACCTAGACGTTATTTTTTAAGTATTTATTTATTTAATGCTTCTGCACATTTTGTACAAGGGAGGACTTTTGTTGACATTGCAAGATTACAAAATTATGAGACATCAATATTTATCTACAACTCCCTAGTAATAATTTTATAAAAATTACAATGTTTTTGAAGTTTAAAAGGCACAGCAAAAACCTTTGTTAGCCATACCTTTTGAGTCCGGAACTCTTTGCTAGTAAACTATGTACGAAGTTAGTTCTTCACAAGTTTTTTACTTGAAAAACTTATTTCTTGGAGAATTTATTGAGTGAAGAAAATGTAATAGAAAGTGTTCACTGTAAATAAGGTAAGAAGACACTATGAGAGATTAGACGGTTATTAGTATTAAAAGTATAGGGGGAAAGGATTTATTTATGTGTATTTTGGAACACCTCATTTAAAATTTAATATTAGTAGATACTTTAATTACCGGGCTTTCGATATTATTTTTTGGTAAAATATCCCTTCCTAAAAATAAAATATAGAATTTCATTGCATTTGATAGATGCCAAAAAAAATATATCACAAAAAACATCGATAAAACTATTTCACATCACTAGTAAAATTTCCTAAAACTCAGCATTATTTAATCATCTAAATTGTCCTTACACCTGTTGACCCTACTGAAGGGAAGTCAATCTCCATAGAATGTTTTCATTAAACTTTCTTAATTTATCTATCCATCGAGGGAGGGTGGCGTTCCAAAATTATTTTGTTCTTAATAAAAGGGCCTTCTTTCGGATATTTTAAAACTTGACTTTTTTGCGTTACAGACTTATTCTTATAACTTGTGTTTCAGATTGATATACCTAAAAGGTATAGCTTTGACGTCATTTAAATATACATATGTTGATAACATCAGAAGTAGATAATTATCAAAACCATCAGCTACCTAGCCTTTTTACAGCTATGTTCGACTTTCAGTCCAACCAGATGCCGCTGAGTACCAGTGTTTTGTACCATGAGCGACTGCCTATCCAAACCCCTCAACCCAGTTATCCCGGCAACCCAAAATGACAGCCGGGACCTATCAATTTATCATGACTTTAAAAAACGGAGAAACTCATCATAACATAGATGTCTTAGAGAACCTTATGATTGATCCATGTGGCTGCTACTTAGCCACTCAATCAAAATAAAGCCACTCAGTAATAATAGAAGCTTCTACAGCTTATCATAAGCTGAACTAATTTCAATATTATACCAATTTTCATTAGCGGCGGTTTCAAGCACTTAACACGTCACAACTTTGTCTAAACCTGTCAAGTACCACGGTTGCGGTTAGACGTACGTATGAAATCTCGACAAGGACCAACTTCCTTACATAGGTAGTAAGATATGTACTGTACATAGAGTTTATGTATTAAGCTCGGCTTATGTATATAAACGTTATTAATGCCTTTAGGAAACACGCGTGCTTGAACGGTTGTCTAGCATGTATCAATATAGGGATGGGATATGTTGCCAAAATATGTATCGATATTTTTGAGTTTGATTAAACTATTTTGTGCTTTTTAAAATACTAACTGGTGATTATACTTTTGGTCTGGATGCAATTTAAATTATAAATAGAAAATAAAATTGCAAAGTTTTAACCGCCTTTTCATATTTTAAATTCTTGCAAAATACTTTGTAAGTTAGTGCTGCCAAATGGCATTTACAGTAACTGTTGTATAACCTTCAAGTTAATAGTTTATAGAAATAGTTAAAGCTGAGGTAATTTGCATCAAGTGTGAAATGTTAACGGGTCAAAATAAGACTTGAGTAGTGGATAAAAGATTTATTAAATTCCGCTGAATCATTAGTTAACTGCATTGCAGTGAAAAATAGTTGTTAAAAAAATAGTTGTTAGTTTTAACGCGCGATTATTTCGTATACATGTTGCAGCAAAAAATACGAATGTAAAATTATTTGTAGTGTTTTAAGTACTCTTAACGAATTATATTTATGATATTGTTTTCGATTTGATAAATACTTATATGCTTGTTATATTGGCTAGGGCAAAGAAAAGTTTCAGGAAAATCATTCGCGGCAGTCACCAGTGGGTTGAGAAGGTCAAAAAAACACTTAAAAACACTGATAAGCTACATCTAGCAAGACTGGAAGCCTACCCCAAAATAGTCGAGAAAATTTTTCATCGACATCGATATTATGCACAACGTCCCATCACTAAACTCCCGAGTCTTCGCCCGGGGTTATACCGACACTAGATGCACTGGCTTTCTACCTATGTACACTATTGCACCTCTAGGTTTACCTGAAAACCGGGATCACTGTCGGTTGACTAAGCAAAGTTCGTATAATGTTGGCAACATTAACATTTATAGTGAGATAATATACCAGAAGCTTACTGGTATAGGTAGGTACTTATAAAATTATTATCGTATTTTGTTTTAATTTTATACAATAATTCAAATAAGCTAGCAAGCGCAGCGTAGGACGACCACCAAGAAGGTGGACAGACGACTTTATAAAGGTCGCCGAAAGTCGCTGGATGCAGGTCGCCTCCAACAGGTATCTGTGGAGATCTAAGGAGGAGGCCTATGTTCAGCAGTGGACGTCCTGTAGCTGAGATGATGATGATGAATTCAAATAAAATAATAAAGAAATAAAAGAACATAATTGCTTATCCCAAATAAATTGAGACAAAATATAGATCAAAGATTATCAATAGGATCACCATTAGAAACTCAATATCCAAAAATTGTTCCCATTAGCAACCTTGACGGCACAACCCTCATTACGGTACAAAGGTACCCCATAAATATTTATATACGCCATCAAAAACAGGTGTTAAAAATGTCACAGAACAAAGCACTTCATTAGTCGGTCCGTCCTGTGCAAACTTGTAAACGGAAGATGCAATTTACATGAATAAATAAACAAATTATCTGTCTGTACGTCCGAACTCGGGTTTGTTCAACAGGTGCTCTTAATTTCGTATCTAAATAAAATTTTATGTTGCATGTACTTTAACTGTTGGTGACTAAATAAGGACGGGCAATTTTGCAGAGATTAATATGCAAACATATTTTGTTGTGAAAAAATCTAGACTTAATTGTTTGATTTAGAATACAGATTTTTTGTTATTGTGACAAGTATTAATCGAATATATGTTAGCAGAAGATATTTGGATAACATGTCCTATTCATTACTTTCTGTGACCCAACGGTATAAAATGGTACACGCAAATCTTCAACGCAACTTTTTATTACAAGTAGGCTCTTTAACGTAATATGCATCATCATCTCCCAAGTTAAATCATTGCTTAAACCTCAACAAACACACAATTTCTTTACAAACACCATAATTCTTAACAAATTGCCAACCATTTCTATTGCAAGCGATGACAAATGAAATCACGACAATTACACTTCCCTTATAATGTGGCTGTTCAAAAGAAAATTCTTTGCTCCCAAACATTCATTGTACCGTTTTAAAATCGCGTCTTTTTGACAAAAGAGAAACATAGAGAAAGGAATGATGAACGGAGATGCCATAACGCAGGTAGGTCAGGCGCCTTCTTCTAGGTCAAATACGTACGGTGGGCATGCAAAAAACGATCAGTTGTGACTGATCGAACTAGCGAGTCAACGATTTTGGTATTTAAAAAAATGGGCGGTTTCTAAAGAAGACGTATGAGGGCAGAGACAGTAACGTTCCTCGTCCCCGTACACTCGCATTTTGGCGCGCTACTTTCTTGGGAGATTTCCCGTTATGGCATCTCCGCTAGTCATTTTGTTCTCCATGAAACACAAAGACATTTGAAAACGCCCCTCAAATTTCGAGCAAAATTCGACAACTGAACTGAAATTTATCTTCATACCTCTCACTGATAAAGGGAGAACCCTTTGAAGTGGTTATTCAGTAATATTCAGCTTCAATTTATTTCAAAAGAATAAGTTTTTGAATATGAACAAGCAGACTGAACTGAAAATAATTACTTAATTTTTGAATAATTACAGACGACGCGTATTTTGAGCGACGCTAAAACAAATTTGCGATTCAAATATGAATAGAAATTCGTGTACATACATATGAAATCTAATAAACAAGCTGAAATAGGTTGGCTTCAGATGTTAATTTCATTTAAAACAACGATATTTCAGCTCGAACGTAAATTCGACAATTTATATGGAAATTAACTGAGAAACTACACAGTTAAATATATATTTTATTTAGCAAACGATTTAAGAAATGATAGCTAGTATATGTTTTGAATGTCGAAGATAAAAATACAATGGGAGATAATTTATTTATTTTTATCATGTCTGTTATTTTGTCAGAGGTTAACTTTCCTTTAAAAGTGAAAAATGTCGGTGACTTTCAGAGTCTAGACAAGACACTGAAAAAATCTTTTGAAATTCTAGTTCACTTCGCATTTTGACGCTATATTTTTTTTTATAATTAGAAGAAAACTATATTTTTGTAGTAAAAACTTTGACTTAATTATGAAGGTTTCTTTTATAATGAAAAAGGTTAAAATTGTGTCTTTACCTGTTGAATTTAACGTCGTCTAGTTAAGAAGATAAGTATTTAGATAGCACACGTATGAAATTATGATTAAATCGTATTATTGTAAAAAAAACTTGTTTAGTAAATGTAATTAACATTCGTTAATGAAAGTAGAATTAAGTTTAGTAACACAGAATAATTTTAGAAATTAATTAGAAAAGTCAACTGGACAATCTGCTTGTGTGAAACGACGCTCTTCTTCGTATCAATAATGTTTATTTACACACTCATATTTTTAGTGTAGATCTCATTACATAAAGTTACTGCTTTGTAGTCCGCAATTCTGATTAGCTGGCCATTTGAACAGTATATTGTACAATGTTCATTTTTTTTAACTATTGAAAAAGCAGTAGAAGCCAACATGGGACCAGGAAAGCTTCTGTACAAAATCTATTGACCAAATGCGCAAGGAGTCAAAGCTAACCAGGTTAAGGACAAGTGATTAAGCAAAAACACGAGTGAAATATGATATATTATATCAACTATATGTGTCATCCGATTGCAACAAAATGAAACCAGACATCCACAAATTAAATAAAGCATAACATCGCAAACAGATTTTCAGATAATCACGAGAACCAATGAATGGCCACTCGCCCGACAAAATGTCATTTCAATTCAACGTTCGAATGCAATGACATTAACGAGAGTTCTCGAGTGGTCACGACTCCGTATGAAAAAGACGATCCCTCACAGTTATTTTAAAAGATTATTTTTATCGAACAAATTCTTTTTGGACAGAGATTTTTGATCTGACTTTTATTTTTTGAAAAATTCTTTTCTATCTGGAATTTTGGGTTGTGTAATAGTCACTAAAGTATTTGAAAGCATTAACCCTTTTTTATAATCATCTCCCGAGCCTCTTCCCAATTATATTGGGGTCGGCTTCCAGTCTAACCGGATTCAGCTGAGTACCCGTGCTTTACAAGGAGCGACTGCCTATCTGACCTCCTCAACCCAGTTACCCGGGCAACCCTAGCAACCCTCAACCCAGTAAGACTGGTGTCAGACTTACTGGCTTCTGACTACCCGTACTATAAAGTACTTAACCCTTATTTTTGTACATTCGATTCTTAATGTCAATGACCATAAAAGTTTTAACTACCAACAGTATGTCAATCAAACGACCTTCAATCTCAAATCTATTCTTACTATCCAGATCTAAACTTAGCCTTTTTCAAACCATAAAAGATTTATCAGCAAGCCTGTCCACTCATCTGTCTCAATAAAAGAATAAACCGGCCAAGTGCGAGTCGGACTCGCGCACCGAGGGTTCCGTACAAATCCTGTATAGATAAAAAGTGAGTCTCGCGCCAACCGCAACTTTCCTCATAGATAGGTTTTGACTGCCATTGTGGGATCGATAGCAAAGATCAGATATAGTTATGGGAACTCCTTTACAATTTATAACGTAACCTTGTGTTGGAGCTTATTTTATTTTAGGTGATGAGAATTCACTCCTAATGGGATCTTTTGTTTTTGAGGGATTAATCACCTAACGAGCCCCAGTTTCAGGTTTTTTTCGAAACTGCCGGACGACTTGTAACTGTCGAATTGTAACAACGACTGCTAGAGAGTAGGATTCGGGGCTGCTGGCTTTATGTTTCTAGAGCCTTGACAAAAGTGTAATTCTGTCCCTTTCTTTGTTTTATAAAGTCGGCTTTATTTTATTTTGTAGCATTTTACAAACAAATCCAACTTCAAACATATAAAAAAGCAACAAGAAAACAAAAGCAAGAAAGAAATTAAAAAGATGTTAGGTGCATCGGTCTAGAAGTCGTTGTCTAGAGGATGCACCTATATTTATTTAACCACCGAGATCTAGACCGATGCACATAAACAGTTTTCTTGTTGTTTTTAGAAGTTGTTTTTTTTTTTGTAAAAAGTTTTTATTTTTAACTTTTGTGAAAAGTTCTCGTCAATACGAATAATATAAGCCCAAACACGACGTTACTAAATCATACCGTTGAGGAGTTCTCTCGACTTTCTCACGTCTCCATCATCAAGAAAGCTCTAAACCTTCACTGTTTGATAGTATCACCAGACATACATCTGAGAATCAAGTTGTAATCCTATGCATGCCTACAATTTCTGATAGTTGCCCTCGATTTCTCAGGATTTCCATCATCAGATCCTGACCTGATGACAATGGAAATAAACGGCGAGTATACTCTTTTACTACAAAGAAATGATTTCTCAAATCCGTCAAACTTGGTCGTTTAAATTCCCCATTGAAATGAGGAAAATATTTGATTTGATTTGATAATATTTTAATATTTTATGTAACTTCAAATTTATCATTTTCGCAATTTTTCCTTTATCTGTACTATATAACGTTGCTTCTTGCCGAATTTCAAGATTCTGAGTTCACGGGAAGTACCTTGTAGGTTTTGATTCCCTAGCGTGTGACGGAAATTCGTCTAAGGTGTCGGTATAACTGCTGTATCTTTTGATCGCGTTAACTTAGAAGTTTGATTTTTTCACTGCCTAAAGGGACAATAGACCTAGGTATTTGGTATAAATTTCAATTTGATACCTTTATTCGTTCGTGAGAAATAAGGTAGTAAGTTTCATTTTATTAAAATATTTTTTTTTACATTATATAACTAAAAAAATGAGATTTTCGTAATTTTTCCTACATTTGCATTATATGACAATGCTTCATGCCAAATTTCAAGACTCTGAGTTTACGGGAAGTATCCTGTAGGTTTTGATTCCTTTGCGAGTGTCGAAAATTTGTTGAAAATATCGACATAATCGGCTGTATCTTTTGATTGGCTTGGCTTAGAAGTTTGATATTTTCACAGCTTAAAGGGGCAATAGACCTGAGTACTTCTTGTGAATTTCAGCTTGATACGTTCACGCGTTCTTGAGATAAAGGGTCTTGACAGACAGACAGACAGACAGACAGACAGACAGACAGACAGACAGACAGACGGACAACAAAGTGATCCTATAAGGGTTCCGTTTTTTCCTTTTGAGGTACGGAACCCTAAAAATCAGTGACGTAATCGCCAAATTGGCTCTAAGAGTCTCTTAATCCTGGTATCGATCAGGCATTGTGCTCGAGACTCGGAGATTCGTTCAATACATGGAGAACAAAATGACTAGCGGAGGTGTCATAACGGAAAATCCTAGTAGCGAGCTAAAACGCGTATGACATTATTGTATTCGTCCTTATACGCCTATTCTGAACCCGATATTTTTTTGGAATACCAAAAATCGTTGACAGATGTCTTAGGGGCCGTTCAAACAGACCGGCTCAGAGAGCATCGGCGCGCATTTTTCTTTTCACACAGACCTTCAACGTGCTAAGAATTTGCTCTTCTCTCCGAGCCTTATTATCTGAACGGACCCTTAAAGAACCCGAACGCCTCGTTAGTCCACTCTTAACATATCGTTTACGTAACATATACTAATACCTTATAACCTACCCATGTATACAGATTAAAGAGCTTTGACTTTGACTTTGACGTTTTCGTCATGCCCACCGTATGTATTTGACCTGAAAGAAAGCTTCTGACCTACCCGCATTGTGGCATCTCCGCTCATCTTCCCTTGCTCCGTGGTTCAATAAGAGACTGGAAGCTGAGATGAAAGGGCTTGGAGATGGCAATATTCTTCTGACATGCGATAGTGAGGGTGCTCGAGCAAGGACGAATCGCTTTATGTAAGGCTTTTTGAAAATTGTTGTCGTTGATTTAAATTGTTTAGCAAAGTGGCTACTGGATGCTTTGAGTGATCGTATTAGCGAGTAGAAATAAAATTTTGGTCAAAAAATTGGGCCTTGCCATTCAACTGGCAATGCAATATAAGTGTAGCTTCTTGGAATTTTATGAATTAAGATAAAAATATTTAACTCAAGGATCGAAAACTTTGGCCAGTTATAAAAATAGCTGACTAAAATACTTCAAAACGCAATTCTTCTGAGTAGTAATCCCAAATTATATAAGGGTGACTTATTATCTGGAATACCTTCGGCAAATCTTCATAAAACTTTTCCGCGTGACGTCACAAGTCCTTAGGAAACATACCTTAATATTCTCGAGCCGAAAATCTGAAACCAAAATAGAAAAGCCATTAAAATTATGAACGTGACTTTGACCAAAAAAGTGTATTTAATGACGTCAACCGTTTAATGCTTATGCTGTTGCGAGTTAACGTAATATACAGGTTAACAGAAATGGACAATAGGTCAACTCCTCGCAAATATTAAAAACACAGTTACAGTTACTGCCTTTTTATCGTCCTACTGCTGAGCACAGGCCTCCTCTTACGCGGAGAAGGATTGAGCGCAGTAATAAAAACAATATATACACCTATCTTTAAAGTTACAAAAAAGCCAGCCAATACCAGTCGGACTCGCTCCTGAAGGAATTTAAACTCTAGCTGCCATGGTTCGTGAGATACAAGCCAAATGATAGACAGACGTAGAGATGGCGGAATATTAATAATAAGGGGTCTCGTTTTCACCCTTTAGGTACAGAACTCTTACAACTTACAACGTCTCACCTTTACTAAGAACCAAACCAGTTTTATTACTCCCATAATTGGCCTTTATGACCAATCCTTCTGGTCTAACCTATTTAGTGACAAAACACATCAGACTCGGTCATTTATCATGGTGACAGATCATTTCAGGCTCTCTGAAGATCCAGAATGACAAATGTTACGGTCAGGTAAAAAGGTCCCATGTTTCTTAAATTTTACTTAACTGTTTCCTGATGATGGCCAAAAGGGCCTAAGTATTTTCCTTAAATGGCCGTTTAGTGTGACGTTTAGTCCTTTATTTTGTAATGTTTTTATAATGAACTTTGTTTAGCGTTTTCCCGACCACATTGGGGACCATCCTATCTATATAACCACATGCAGCTGAGTAATAATGATTTACCTAGTTAACCTACTCAAACATCTACATGGGCGACCCCAAACCCTTTGGTAAAATTAGTTATCAGACTTTTTAGCTTCTGACTACCCATAACTAGTGACAAACATAGCTAATAAGCTAATACGCTCATTTGAAACTGCCTTCAAGACGCAGTATACACCTGCATATATAACATAAATGGCATATATGCAGGTAAAATCATCAGAATCTTATAAAAAAAAACAAAACAATAGGCGAGTAGATTTCAGTTCAAACTATAGCAATAAAAAGTATTCTTGACTTAAAAGACACCCCTATGAGTGAGAATAACAGGAATTTTCTTTGTTGTTTCCTTAGCAAGGAATGTAATAACTTGTGCGTGTGTGACAAGGCGCTAAAAGATTTTTTCAGGAAAAGCATTACGCAGTTCTGTCGCAATGCGTGCTTTCTGCTACACAAACAGTGCATGGACACTTTCAGTAGAAAATGGAGATTTATGAAAGGATTACAGTGTAAATTATTACGTGATAAGTAAAGAGCATTTAATCATGAAGCCGTATTAAAACAATAAAATGGCAATTAAAACTGCCATTACTGTAAAAGTTATGTTGCCTATCATATAAAGGTCCTTTTGTAAAATCTAAAAAAGGACATTAAAGACAGCGAAAAAGTTCAAAAATTAAATCTATACTAATATTATAAAGCTGAAGAGTTTATTTGTTTGAACGCGTTAATCTCAGGAACCAGTGGTCCGATTTGAAAATTTCTTTCAGTGTTAGATAGCCCATTTATCGAGGAGGGCTATAGGCTACTTTTTATCTCGGCACGGTAAGAAGTTCCCGGGATGCGGGTGAAACCGCTGGCAGAAGCTAGTAAGAATATATTAATTTAAAGTTCCTCCTCCAATAACCTAAAACTAAAACTGAATCAACTTCACAAAAAAGAACTCGAAGATGCCATTTTGGTAGACCCCCAAAAAGTTGACCGAAAAGGGAAAAATCTCCGCGAACTAGATCAAAGATCTGTCACATGAGATCCGCTTGGAGCCCACATTTTGATTGACGTGGTCGCGAGATAACCTGGACCCTTCCCGCATATATATTACCTCGTCAGACCTTACTTTGTAGCATTCAAATGATGTATTCACATTCGGATTGGGGAACCGTCTTAATTTGCAAGTTTTGGGGTCTGTTTTGAAATATAATTTCGAACGTACATATGTACTTTTGAAAGTAAAAAGTCCCCTATTTTAGCAGCGTCTTAAGGAGAATCTTCTCTAGTATTTCATCCTGCTCGATGGTAAATCTTATTTTAATCGGTTTGGCCGTTTTAGAATGAAAGAGTTACCAACTAAAAAAATACCATCAAATACCTATATACCTATACCTGCGAATATTGAGGAACACCAACAGCAAACCTTTGGAAAAATCATCATTTTCCCCATAAAATACACAGTTACCTAAATATTTTTAGTACATACTTGCATTCTTAATTCAAATATTTACCGTTCATAAAGTAAATAAGTATACAAAGCAACTGTTACAAAAATAACAGAACATTTTTCATTTAAAACGAAAATTACAAACACAATAGCATTTCTCATCTTCCTTCTAAAATAAAGTAAAAACAGTAAACGCGAAAGAATTAATACACGCGTTATTTCCTTCACCCAGTAAACCATAATAATTCCCAATTCTGTGTACAAAGGGCACATTATCTAAGGGCCATTTAAAAAGAAAGCAGTCCACAGAGCACAAAAATACTAGCGGAGATGTCATAAGAATAAAGTAGCGAGAAAAATGCGGGTGTTCGAGGGGCGAGGAACGTTGCAAGCTCGGCCCTTACACACCTTCTATGAAAACCGCCCATTATTTTCAAAATGAAATCACCAATCAATCAAGACTATACAATTTTAGACATAATGGTTTTGATTGAATAAATGCTTTATTAATGCAAATCCTTACAAAGTGCTTAATATCTAGCAGGTTTACAATTTAATGAAGGCACACAAATCTTGAGACCCCTAAACCAGGAATGCTTGTGACTTAGGAGCCAGTGTGCTACTGTCACTTGGACACTATAAAATCCTTAATATGAAACGAGCTGGTTGCCTGATATTACAGATAGGATTTGACAAGGAACCCGAACGTTTCGTTTGTCTTACTAACTGATCACACCCGCTTGACCTACAAGAAGGCGCTTGACCTACCTAATAATATCTCCGGTATTATTCCTTCCTCCGTGGAGACACCCCACTAAATTCACTTTCTTTCGCAATAAGGGAAAGCCCTATTGTTGTAAGGTGGGAATGAGTATCTGACGTTAAGAGTTTTTGGTGGCAACATCCTGGATTATTATTTTTATTTCTTTTGATTAATGGAGTTGAATAAAGGGCATTTGTTTGTATTATGTATTTACTTTTTGAATGTTTTATTGCGATTGTGGTATTAACAGTGCGTGTATTTTTCAATTAAATTCTTAAGATTTAAAATGTCATTATTTACTTTAATTATTTTTTTCTCTTTTGCAATAAAAAAAGCAATATAATTCAGATAATAATTTTAAAAAATTACAATTCGTTTAACTCAAATCAAAAAGAATACTTAAAAAACAAGCCATACACATAGATACAAAATCCTCTATTATCTGTAAATAAAAATTACCAATATTTTTTCCTAGTTACCACGTTACAAAACACAAGAGCCGTTCATTCAATTTTTGCCCCTCGAAAGCTTTCAATGCTTCGATCGCTGCTAACAAAAGAAAGTAAATACTGGACCTGAACACTTCATATCTAATCCTGAACGACATTCAATTTACATTTTCAATCTTTTTTTCTTCTTCTTTCTAGAATTTTCTAGTGTTTGGCCGATGTCCTTGTTCAAATATGGAACTGGGCGTCCTAGTCGTTCTATATTTAAATAGGTTTTTATCGCTTTTCTTTTGTTTTTTCAAATTGAAAAACATGAGATATTCTCATTAGTATTTTGTGCCATTACTGCATCGTAATATAACTTTGTGTGATTTGAAACGAAATTGTTATTTATCCACTAAAACTTGAGATATCAATTTAAATCGTCCATTATCAGTAATGGCTCCTATCATATAGTACCTAAACTAATTACTAGGGTTAATACTATCGCGATTACAACACGTACCAAGCAATTGTGGCTGGATCCTTGAGCGCCATTCACTCGATCTCAGTTACTCAGATTGCCGCTGTTTCGAAATACCTAACGGGGCCAAGTACGCTTCCTTTCGACCAATCTATTCATAGATACGGTTCATGTAAATGTGCTTTACCAATACTTGTAATTGTAGCCGAAATACCTGTTCCGAAAAGTTGGGACAATGGTGGGTTTTTTTTACAAAAGAACAATGTTAATTTGTGGGTGATGTAATAATCCAGACATATCCGCCATGACAGCTGTTCTTAGGAGTTCAGCTAGCTGTGCAGGACATAGTGCACAAGCATTTGCACAGACACAGGTGCGCTCTCTATTCTTTCAGACTCATAGCCTGATGGGACGATAATCTGACACGATCGGAGAGAGATCAGACGCAGGACCGACATTTATGTGCTCTCCGTTGCATGTACGCTCTGATTTCTATCAATACTACAGTTTTTATCATAGGTAAGTAGATAATGGATGTAGATACATGTCTTAACATGCTATTGCCTTTTATATGAGGACCAAATCCAAAAATAGTGCTTTACAATCCATGGAGTAAAACACTACCTACTATGCTTTTACATATCAATATAGAACCACATCTCCATAGCAACTGAAAACGATCCGATACTCTTTGCAGTCCGAAAGCTTTTCAATTGCGCATTGATAGAAATCATTGAATATTCGTATCCAGTGAAGCGATTATCCAATACGTGAAGTCCAATTAGTTGGACATGACACTTGTGATTGAGTCACTCGGTCCCAGGATTACTGATAACTGGATAACCATTGGACGTTACAGTGAGTATTACACAAACGACAATTGGGATGTTAATCAAAGAAATGTATCAGTTCAAGCAGCAAATGTAATGCTAATGTTGGGGTCACTATGTTGGGGTCGGCTTCCAGGCTTACAGGACGCAGCTGAGTACCAGTGTTTGACAAGGAGCGACTGCCCTATCTGACCTCCTCAACCCAGTTGTACGGGCAATCCGATAACCCATGGTAAGACTCGTCGGACCTTCATGCTTCTGACTTTGCTGTTGTCGATAGTGAGGAAAAATTGTGATAGAGGTCCTCATGGCTAAGTAAGAGCCGCATGGAAAGATCGATTAAAAAGGAGGCGCGGTTGGTCCATGGTTTGGTCCATCTTGACGTGCCCAGACTTATTTTCACATCACGAGTTCTCGTGTTTAAGAAGGCATGGCAGCCATTTGAACATCTTTGGCAGTTGTTACGGGTAGCAAAGTTAAAAGAGGACCTTGATATGAAAGGGGTTTTTATCTAACCTTACTTAACATGTAAAAACCATTATGGTATTTGCTGAGCCAAGACACAAAACATTTACTACAGTGATGTAAAGCCAATGCTTCTAATAGCTCGTAACGAATCACTTAAGGTCATTTTATACTTACAAGCACATGCAAGTAGCTGTGATTGATGCCAGCATAATATCATTGATGCCAATATAATGTCAGGTTAGCAATCACAATGCAATTTGAACATTAATGGGTTAAGGTGACTAGAATGCTCGCTGGTTAGTGTAACCACACACTACAGACAAAAGAGTCGGCCGACTGTTGATGCGATGGTTGGAAAAACTATTTTTTTATCTAAACTAAAATATTATAAAGAAGAAAAATCTGAATCTGTTTTTTTGTATTGGAAAAACTGGAAAACTAACCGATTTGAAAAAAAATTTCAATGACGGAAAGCTACACTCTTCTTGAGTAACATAGGTTATATTTTATCCCAGTACGCGCAGTAGTTTCCACGGGACGCGGGTAAAATATAAAATCGTGAATTCAGTCAAAGTTTTCTGTCGTTTTGATACCGGCTAAATACCTGATCTTTATAACCTGATCGCACATTATAAAGATTCATATTCATACTGATTTATGAGCCCAAACAAACTATCGGCCGACTAAATGTTAGTAGTGTGCGCATATTCTTAGTGCAACTAATTCTAGAATGCAATTTCTTTAATAAGAATGTTATTATTATTTTAATGTTGGTAGTTTGAATAATACTTTGATTATAGTAGGCGGAGTACTGAAATTAGCTTTTAATGATTTGGTGATTGCAAGTTAGTTCTCGTAAAACTCGGTCAATAAAACGGTGTCTTAAAAAAGTATCTGCTTTAGTACTGGGTATAAACCATCGTCCCTAACAAAGTTGTTATTCTAAACCTATAATATTATTTTATTGATTCCACAATTAATATGAGATAGGCTCATCGTAACATCCAGAACATTCCACCTTTATACGACATGTACATAGATACAATAAACTTTTGTAAATAGGGTGATCTTATCCCAAAAGGATTTAGTCAGGGAATTGACGTTACTTTACTTTAGGCTTAGAAATACCTTTTACGTGTCAAATAGTGGGCTATAGAGATTCTTGGAATGGGAGACGTCTTAGAAAGTCTTGGTACTATGTTAACATTATTTTAAAGCTACATACTTACTTGAAAATATGTAGAAGATGTTATCCTTATCTACTAATAATGCGAAAGTATTCTGTTTATCCATCGCACGTGCACGCCAAAACGAATGATATGATTTTAGTGCTCAGATAGTTAAAAGCCTGAAAAAGAACAAGCCTCGGAACGCGCATAAAACTCGGGAAACAACCCTGATCCGAACCCGAACTTCGTATTTTTTAAACCTTCCCTGAACCTCTAATAACATTTCAAAACCAAAATAAGCCAAATCGGTCCAGCGATTCTGAAGTTTTAGTCAGACTAACGAATAGCAATTTATTTTTATATTTAAGATTAATGATTTAGCATTGAAATAATGGCATTATCCGATATATTTGCCATATCACACACTTTTATTTACATTTTCCACGTCCATACGCAAGCGACTCTATAATTCATCGTATTCAATTTTCATTCGTGGAGCGATTTCATTCACTGATACCGATGATTGATTTAGCTCCCGTCTCGATTCCTATTAGTAGTTTTATCGTTCATTCGTTCGTTCGTTTCGAAATTTGAATGTTTGAATGCTTCGAATAAGATTACCGTTTCGTATCAATTGTAGACTTTTGCGTTTAAAGGTCCATTTATTAGGTGTATTTTAATAATTTTATTTCAGTTAATATTTAAAAATTATATGTATTTATAATTCATTATTAATATTATTATATTATACAATTGGGTAATAGATAATAATCATTTAGTTTCAATTACCTACAAAAATTTTACTTTAATTTTTTTTTTTATATGCTTTTCAGGTACCTTTTAAATTGGGTGTATTAAAATTAATCGTTTAAATCTATACGAATATTATAAAGCTGAAGACTCTATTTAAAAAGGTCAATCTCTGGAGCTACAGGATGGCTTTGGAAAAAGAATCATTTATCGAGAAAGGCTACATGCCTCCAATATCACTAAAACCTCTATTCCATATGAACAACATTGAGGAAAAATCCCAAAAATATTCCCGACGACCCTGAAAATAAAAACCTAAAACAACTCAAGTAAGTATCAGATCCATCAAATCACAAATTGGGCTGTCCAGAAAAAACCAGTTCGGTCCAGAATTTTAAACAGAATCAAACGAGTATCAAGAATGTTGTATACTGTTCCCTTTCGTTTTCTATACAATCTTGGTCCTTTCCCTTTTATTTGCAACCGGTTTACTCTTGCGCGTGTCTCAAGTGTGCCTTGTATGTAGTGATTTGAAGAATTCCTTTTTTGAATTTGAAATTATTCGGTAGACATTGATCCTGGTTTGAAAAAAGTATGCATGTGATGCTATGGTGCTCTGATTAAATTCGGTATTGAGTGAAGAACTGAACAAGGTTATATAACATAAGGAAAAAAGTAAAATAAAGTAGTAAATAAGGGTAAAAAATAAAAGTGCAGGACAGTTACAATTACTTTTTATTAATACTAGTGCTTCTGAAACATTTTAACAGCTTATTAATATCGAAATTAAAGGAAAAATAAATTACTTTCAATGCAAAGGTGAGTAAGTTTGTTAAGAGGTATTTTAGTGCTAAAACGATGGAACTGATTGACATATTTTGATATAGAGATACATGGTGCCATTTTAACAGATATAAATATATTTTATTCAGCTTGAAGGACGTAAATCCCCAGATGAAAGCAATGCAACGACAATCTTTTTTCCTACATACGTTACGTTACATACGTTATACATAGAACTAATTAAATAGAGTAATCGTTGTACTGCCCAAAATCACTATTACCTACAGACGACATCACATACAAAATCTATTTAATCATAACACCTTAAAAAAATGGCCTACAATTCACCTGTCATGTCACCGATTACTACATGACTCACACAGACACACAACGTTTGCATGTGTGCGTTACGGAACGCGGTTCAAGAATGCGCCCCATCCCGTCTTACCAGCGCGACGAGGTTCACTGGTCCTTGTGAACTGATGCAAATATTGCACTTTTAACGTCATGCGTACTAAATTTTGTTGTGGGGTAAGTATGAAAATGGGGTGATGTAAAAAAATGTTGTTATGTCATCAGTAAGTATTTTACTGTCGGTCAATGTCATTTGGGTGGCAGAAAGTGTGTGTATAGGATAGGAATTCGAATGTTGAATATATCCTTCTGTATAGGAATAATACCCATATGTTTTTCTCCGAACCAGAGAGTGTCATGGTAATAATCTTAGTGATAGTAAGCCCTAATACACACTAACCGATTTTCTGATTTTTGTCGCTTGGAATGTGTCACGCGGGGAAAAACGTAGTGGAAAATCAGCTAGTGTGAAAGAGCTGTAGGCTGTATATTTGCAATTATTTTTGTTTACAATGAAGTGTGTTGTCACAATAGAACGTTAGACTTTAACTAAAGCGTAATTTAGTCAAAACTTTAGCACAGATTACTGAATAGTTATGGTGCTCCCACATTGCCGTTATAAAATGTTTGTAAACATTTTATAGCACCAAAACATTTACTAACAAATGTTAACAATTGTTGCACTTTGTTAGAAACTGTTACATGTTATAAGTGCTCCTACACTGATGGAAAATGTTTAAACATTTTATAACATCTAGTATTGGCTCGCAGTTTGGTTTCGCCTTCTGAGGGCCGAGGACGTCTACACGAAAATGGAAGAAGATTTCATCTAACCCCCACCGCACCGCACCGCCTATCCCGCCATCACCCTTATAAAATGTTTACAAACAAAAGATAACACATGTTTTATTTTGTTATAATTTGTTTTGTTATAAAATGTTTACTAACATTACTAAACATTTTCTAACATGAAAATTTATTTGTGATTAAATGTTTGCTAACGAATGTTTACTAACGTTATTAAACATTTTCTAAAGCTTTGGTTTCCTGGGAAAGCGGTGCCGACATATAGCGGCCGTAATATTACGGAGGCAAATAGACGGTCGTCTTTACGGTGATGACATGTGGAAAGTTCCACGGCCGTTTTAACACACCGTCATAAACTTTTTGCTAGTTGTATTATACTTACTAACCTGTTTTATTTAATATTTCTCAAATTTCACGACACCAATTCTGTTTTAGTTGACTTTTTCTATAATTTTTACTTTTTATATTATATATTGCTTCGTAGTTACGAACGAAATCTATTAAAATTTCGTCGTCCTCGCTGCTCCAAGAGTTGGAACTCATTTTTGACGTTGTTCCGAAAAAAAAAAACACAAATACGTATTAAAAAAGCTTCACCGCTTTCAATAAAACGTTCACCAAACTATCTGACACCGTCAAGACGGCCGTCATGCAAATAGCGGCACCGCTTTTTGAAGTTACGGCATCAGTTACCGCTCTCTAGGAAACCGCCCCATTTTGTTTACATAGACAACGTTCTCGCGACGTTATTCACCGCTGTATTACGGCCGCTATGTGACGGCACCGCTTTCCTAGGAAACCCAAGCTTTACGGCAATGTGGGAGCACCATAACTTTAGTAACACTTATAAGAAGCCAATAAAACTGTATGCTACTGCATAAAGAATTTTAAACCTTTAAACTTTTACCAGAGAAGTGAAGAAAAAAATTGAACAGATAAATTCAAAAAACTACTAAAACTTTCCCCCGTCAATTTCCCAACAAAAGCCCAGAGGAGAAATATATTTTTATTTCATGAAGGCGCGAATGTTTCACCAATACAATAACTGTCAGAATCAATTGATAACTTTACGGGATTTTCGTAATCTCACAATATTTTTTATGATCCACATTGGTTCAAAGCTAGTTTATAGGGAGATTTTGAACCAAGAAAATCTTTTGAATAAAACATATTTACAATGTTTCTATCTGTTTATAAGGTATTTTTATGGGAAATCATCAAATGAACCTTTCCGCTGTGGGTTAGCAGCGTGAGGCAGTGTCAGACTCTTACTGACTAAAACCCGTCATGTCCTTTCTTAAGCCTTTTATGTACCAGGGCCGCGTTAACTCTTTCGAACAATCCCGCAGCCCGGCAACTGTGGTATAGAAGGGTTTCAGAATATCATTGTAAAGATTACGTAAAGTCATATTCAGCCTTTTTTATTTTCATAGAACATGCCACAAATCTCTTCTCATACAGAGAAGGAATGAGAGTTAATCACCACGCTTGCTCAACTCGGATTGGTGTTTTCAGATTTCTAAGTTCAAGATTCTATGTCCTTTACCAAAAACAAGTTTATATTAGGACACATTCTTAACTTATAGCAAGATAGTACGGTATTATCTAACTAAATTAGTATTACAGACACGTTTTTCGCCTATATTCTTGAAAAACTGGCTTCTAAGTACCTGCCTTAATATTTCAATGCCACTATTCTCATAGTAAGAAGAGTTATAGTGGGTTTTGATCCGATAAACTGTGTGTTTTTTTCCCTCGAAACTGGGAGATTAATGCTACGATTTCACGGGATTTTACCTTGTATAATTCTGAGTGATTTTTTGTACGTTTCTTTCTTTCGAAATGTTGGAATTTCTTTGCGCGATTTAGCCACGTTTTATGGGCAGAATAGCCAGTGTTATTGAAGGTGATTTTATATTTTTACTTTTTGGAGGTTTAGTTTGGAATTTCAAATAAAATATTAAATAAATACTTAGACTGCCGCTATCTCATCTTTGAAGGTCATGCCAATATATATTTTCAAGATACCTATATTGCTGCATTTATTTTCGTTGACGTTTCTCCAACAGAAACATTTAATCAAGTTTAGGTTTGAACAAATTGACATGTACTCCTTGATTGAAAGGCACCTCGTTTATATGTTGTTTTTAGAAATGCTTACTTTAAAGCACCGTGTGATTTTTATATCTACATATTTGATTATGATTATGTTTACTTATTCCCTTTTGCGAAAACTAGCAAGCACAAATACTTTCTTCTCCCATTCTTTCTGAAATCAAAACACATGTAACACACAGCTAATCATCATTACAACTCCAAACCCTCATTATAATTTCCATAGCAAGCTTATACCCATAATCACCCATACCCATGGCTCTCGAATCCATTGTTTGTGACTCAATGCGTAGTTCATCGACATCGGTTCAGCTTTATTCATGTAATTACCTTCACATACAGCCCGATAGTTCGTTCACTTCATTCGATCGTTGAATGAATTGTGAATGTTTGTCATTAGGTATGACAATCTAATCGACTTTGTATGAGAAATATTCAATTGTTTGGAACTTAGAGCTCGGATTCACTAAGACGCCATGGCGACGTCGCCAGCAGCCCAAGTCTGGCTACTTCTGGCATCTAAAGGTCGCCAAGTAGAGTGGCCATGGCGTCTCGACAGTCAATTGTTTACGTCGTCGCTGAAGAAATCGCACACTGACTGGCGACCAGACTGGCGACTAAGTGAGGGAGGTGCACTTTACTGTGTAAATTATAGTGGCAACCGTGGCAACGTTGCCGAGCTGCCAGAGTAGCCAGAAGCCACGTAGGGAACTGTAGCTCGTGGCCACGCTTCCAATTTGGCGACGTTTCCAAGCATACATTTCAATATTAACTGCTTGGATACGTAGCCGGCGACGTCGCCATTGCCGTCCTAATGAGGCAGAGTTCTTAATAAGTGGGATATTCAATTGTTTTGAACTTAAAGAACAGTTTTGACGGGCGTTAACAGTGTATAGAAAATCATGTACACAGGCCAACATCTGTTAATTTTTACCAATCGAATATTAACCTTCCACTATTGTAATAAAGTTGAAAATTTATTGGTTAATTTTGACAGATCAACCTACCTCAGTTTGATGTGCTGTCGTTTGTATTTATGGTTTCATTCATCATTTACATACCTCATAGTATTTATCTACTGAGACCCTGCACAGACTCCAAATTTTAAGTCGGCCGATAGTTTGTTCGTGCTAGTTATCAGAATCAAAATATAGTACGCACATTAGAGCGATCAGGGCCTGCAGTCTCGACATAAGATAGCGATTCGATCGCAAACTGACAGTCGCTAAATATTAACGAAAATATTCGCTTGCCATAACGACAGTAACGATAAACGCAAGTCTCGACAGCCGAGATAGCGGGCAACATCGCTAATTATCATGACATATTCGTGTCGGTACGATAGCGAAAACCGTATTCATAGTGCGGTGAATTTGTATTAAAATGTTGCATGTAAAAAAAATCCTTGTATTATAGGGAGAAATGGTAGACAAGATTTGCACAACCAATTTTGTTTCCTTTGACAATTATAAAGAAAATAGATGAACCTTATCATATTAAAACTTTTTGCATCGAACCGTGTAAGTAAAACATACCGTTTTTTAAGAAAACACATATTAAAGATCTTAATAGTTTGCGTACTTGCAATACAGACATAGAACATAAACAAACTGTCAATGTCAAGTTTGTTTGTGCACTTGAACATTGGTTTGATTTATAATAATAATAAAGGAGAACGGTGTATTCATTACTATTCATGGACGGTGAAGTCATTGAAACAGGCGCAGGCCTGCCGGGTGCCAGCAGCTTGAGCGTCAGGTAAGTACATCTACAACGAGAATTTTTTATTCCTATTCTTGGTACTTACTAAATTGAATACTTTGTATACATCCGAAGTATTCTGTGTTTACATAATGACTACTTTAATGTTTCAGGCGTAAGCGTCTGCGTAGCCCTCGTGTTACACCCGCTCAAATTGATGCACTACTATCAATATTAGAAGCGCGTCCATATTTGCACGCGGAAATTTACCGGCTTGCAGGGCCGGGAAAATTTCGAAACGGGCTGGAGGGAGGTTGCCGAGGAGCTCAATAATCTCCCTAACGGGTCTAGAAAGACACCAGAGCAGTGGATGACGGTAAGTCTTTTTCAAAGATTGAATTGGTTTTAATTATAAGCATGTACATGCCACGTCAGTTTTTTTTTATTATTTACTTGAGTTAATTATTCTAATTGTAGGTTTGGAGAGACTTAAAAAGCCGCGCTTGCAGTAAGGCGGCAAAATTAAAAAGAACAAAACGTACCGGCAACCGAGGCGTCAGCACTGCTCCCTGACCGAGGCCGAGAGCCGGATAATTTCAATAGTTGGGGCAGATTATTCCTTTGGGACAGACTGCCCGGACGCTATGCCAGAGGAAGATGTAAGTTGTGATTATTGTATTCAATACAATTTAATATTCTCAATCTTTGAATGTTGATAACACTAAAAATACTTTTATTGTTATTTACAGTTATTACAACATGAGATGGAGGCTGGGGTGGTAATCTCTGAGGTTCTCACCTTACCTCATTCTCAGGGTAAGTTTTAAATTAATAGGTACTCAATTCAAAATATAATTATTTTAATTTTAATGTTACTATTTATTTTATTACAGCTAGAGATTTTGTGGAATTGTTACCGACTGAAACAAGTAAGTTGGAGTTTTTAGTAACTAGTTGGTTACTGCTATAATATATTTTATTATGTGTATACATCTGTACACTAATGTTACCAAAATATTAATTAACAAAATATTTTAGCAATCAATGACAGCAGAGCAACGGCTGGTTCTTCACCACCACCCATCCAAGAACAAGTGCAAGATGCCCCTCAGTCGCCAGTACTACAAATGAGTAAGTTGCAGTTATTTTGCTCACCTATGTTTATTTTCATTGATTTTTATTTAATGTGTTATAATTGATAATTCCAGCAGTACGTGGCAGAAGGACAGAAACTGTTGCATCATCAACACCACCACTGCGACAGAGACCCAGAAGAAAGAGTAAGCTTAAATTTTATTTATAATAAAAACATTAGTTCTGCAGGTGGGTCAGCCAATAATTCCTACAATACCAATAATTTTGGGTATTTTCAGATCTGAATCCTCGCCAAAGTGTTTCTGAGCAATATAGTGCAGCTCGACGAGAATTTCTAGCAGTTGCAGAAGCAAATGCTGCTACAATGAAGGTGTGTTATAGTGTAAATTTCCTCTTAATTATTATACACACTAGCATGCTAGAGAACATTAAGACACATTCAGTAAATCCAACGTTTTTTAGATGCTGGCAACTGCTGCTCAAGCGCAAGCAGATGCTGCCAAGATGCAGGCTGAGGCAGCCAAGGTACAAGCCGAGGCGACGCTGCAATTGGTAAAAGTCGGAAACAAAATAGCTGACGCAATAAATAATTACATAAATAAAAATAATAAATGATATAAAATGTTTTTTATTTGAAACAGTACATAAATGAAAAAAGTATAATAATTATGTGAAACTAGTGTTAATTAGCCTTCTTCTTATGCGCTCTGCAACAGCTCGCCCAGAACCTGCATAACAAAAATAAAATGTATTGGTGTTAGGTATACATACATAGTAAAATAAAAAATCAGTTCATAAGTTACCTGTAACTTCTAACATATCATCATGGAATCTACTATTATCCACCAGCTGCATGGATGTGGTGGACTCTGGTTCCGGTAATTTATATGTTATCCGCATATTGTGGAGCACTGCACATGCGTTAATTATTAGGCCAGCCATATAGGGTTCGTACATTAACTGGCGTTGGTGTGATAGACATCTAAACACAGATTTTAGCACACCGAAGCATCTTTCTATGATGTTCCTAGCTGAGCAGTGTGCTTCGGTATATTTATATTCCGGTGTGCCAGGCTGTTGATGTTTTATGGGAGTCATTAACCACGGTTCCAGAGGATATCCATCATCACCTAAAAGATTAAAAATACAAAGTAATTTCAGAAGTCGAATGGGCAACCTCTTCGAGGCAGATTTATAATGTTCATTTATTTACCAAGCAGCCAAGCACGGCGGTCCCCATTTTCAAAATGTCGCTTCATTGTTGAGCGCACCGGTGAATTTGCCCATATGTGAGCATCATGTCTCGCTCCTGGCCATCGAGCATTAATATTTAAAATAATAAGATCAGGGTCACACACCTGTAATATATTAAATATGTAAGTACATATTTTTCAAACAATATTTTTAGATATTATAGAACTGAAGGTCAACTTACAGCTTGCACATTTAATGAATGGCCCTCATGGTGACCACTCACATAAGACTCCTCATTGGTCTTAGGAGCTAAAATTTTTATATGGGTGCAATCAATGGCTCCAATTACCCTGGGAATGGCTGTGGGGCATTTCTAAATTTCTGTTTTGCCGCATGGCGTTCTCCTTGAGTCATTGGAAATTTAATATATTTTCTTAAAAGTTTTCATTTATTGCCGAAGTTACAGCCCGGATGACTCGGCTAACAGATTTTTGGCTCATGCTACAACCCCACTGCAAGCCAACAGGTTGTTGGTAGCACCCACATGCGTAAAATCGGAGTGCCGTCAGTATCTAATAAGAAGAAAATTTAAAAAGTTCAACCTTAGTTATAAGAAAAAATATATTATAGAAATATTATTTATGCACGGTAGGTCGCAAAGACACTTACTTGGGACTCCACAGAAAGTCCGTAAGGCCGTCGTCTTTGGAGAGATGGACGCAGTTCACTTAGTAGCCTGTGAAACATTTCCTTTGAAATTCTATACATTTGAAGAAATTGGCCATCCTCCAAATCCAAGGGATTTTCATCGTTTCGCTTGTTTCGTGCTATTTGTCGACCCATAAGCACATCGCGTCTGTGCTCGAGCACAACTAAGTCCCATGCTAAATATTCAGAAGCCATTATTTATTAAATTACTATTTATTTAATATTTTCTGACGTAAAATAAACAAATATAGGAACGATATCGATAGTAGCTATCACTTAGCGGGCTGTCAAAAACTGTCGCAAGGAAATTCTATGACATAACGATAAATCGTTATCTTACCGAAAATATTCGGTAACTTTGCGATGACACTCGATAGTTTTGGCAGTAGAGACTACCAAAAATCGTTACGATCGGATCGTTAGGACTTATCGACCGAATTTTGTCGTTAAGCGATCGCTATCTTTGTCGAGACTGCAGGCCCAGGATTCGGTTTACTAAATTAATTCATAAAGGTTCGATGAGAGTCACGATCACATTCTAGCTAAACTGTCGGCCAACTCCCGGTTGACAGTCTGCCAGGGCTCCAAATGTCTGTCATTCCACGATAATTAAGTGTTGCGTGAACACTGTGAGGCTTCTAAACATGAAAAAGCTTTAGCTTTTAATGTCCATGTGATTATATCAGAGCTACTGTCCCGAAATTGAAATATCCCATTAGGGAAAGTACGTAAACCATTGATTAGTACTTTTCTTTCCTCTAAAAGGAAAACTGAGTTCATCTAGGTACATAAGACAATTTTGCTAAAATAGTTTGTTTAATTGCATACGCTAATTTCAGGAGCTACTTAGTCGATTTATATTTTTTTCATTTTCAACCGACTTCAAAAAAAGGTGAATCTCAGTTTGACCTGCATATGTATATGTTTGTGCGTGATTATCTTGTTTTTCACTGAACCTATTTTGATGCGGTTTTCAGCATAGCATTTCTCCGACTCAGAAGGTACTATCATTGAAGTCGGTTTATTTTTTGTAAGCTTTTAGATTACATAGAAGACATTTATCGAGGCAAAACCGCGTTAAACAGCCATACATTATTATGTTAATGATACATTTCTCTGTTACGTACAAAATAAATAAATAAAACACATTTATACGTAATATACGTTACGTAATATTCACATTTGTGTGTACATTGTTACAATTCTTTCCAGAGAGGCGTGAAAAAGAAATTGTTGGAATTGTACCGCCAATGTTTCTTGTGATAAACATAACATTGCGATTAGGAAACAAATGCGGTATTTCGCGTATCGCTGTTTGATGTTTGAGGTATGAGAAATTTAAATATGGTAAATACCTCTTTCTTACTACAGGTTGGATTTGCATTTGTTTATGTGTATAAAAAGTATTTTGGCAAAGAAAAAAACTTAGAAAGAAACAAGAGACGTTCTAATTTCTGGAAGAATTGTTTCTTATAGACTTTGTTTGTAACCGATACCTGATAGGGCGTCAGTTTTAGGGCTAGTTATAGTTACCGGCACGGATATTGGGCTCTCGGCGGAAGAGTGGGGATCGCTTGGCGCACCCGTACGCATAAGGCAATAAGGCAGTAAATCGCTTCTGCGCAGGTGAAGTTCATGGCTCAATATCCGTGCCGATAACTATAACTAGCCCTAAAACTGACGCCCTATCAGGTATCGGCGATTTGACAACGTAAAATGGTTTGGTTATTGTTTTAATTTAATGGTGCAACTGGTCTTAGTGAAACATGATCTGTGTCATTTTAAAACCAATATCTTATTAAAACTCAGACTTCACCAGAAGAGAAATTCCATTGGTTGTTTTATACATTCTTCGCTTCGTTTTGGAAGATTGGGCCTTAAAACAAAATAGCAAATAAAAAGCCTTTTTATAACTCAATCAGTGCACCGTATCTAAACATTACATTCATCGTTCATCAAAGCATTCAATTCATTCCTTCATTCACTCATTTCCCGCGCTTTTATTGTATTGTTCGAACCGCCTTTTGCGTATCAAGTTAATTTGCAAATTGACCGAATGAATCCTCTGTGCAACTTAATGAAATGAATTTTGTTCATTTTTCAATCAATTCCAATATTGAGACTGTTAATTTTGTTTGAGTGCATTGTTTTCCAATATGTCTGTTTTGTGTTTATTGTTTTTAAAATTTAAATTCAATGACTCCATTTTATTTATTGTTGCAGTAACCGTTTAATTTTTAAGTTAATTTAATTAGAAACGTTTCGGTTTTTACTTTTACTCTCATAGGCATCACTCTCATATCCTTTTTTCATGAGAAATCATCAAATGAACCCTCCCGCTGTGGGTGCAGCGCGAGGGAGTGTCAGACTCTTACTGACTCAACCTCACCAAGTTCCTTCCTAAGCCCCTTATTTACCAGTGTCGCAATAACTCTTTCGAACTATCTCGCAGGACTGGCAAGTTCCTTCCTGAACTGGAATCAAACATACTTGTACTAAAGCGCCTATTGCTTAAGCCTCTAGGACCACCACGTTAAACAATAAGAGATACAGCCAGAACTGAAAATGTTTGTTAACAAAAGAAAAATATCAAATAGCCACAAAGCTATTGACTGGGAGTTAGCCACTCGATCATAATGATCACTTTGATCAGTCAGTCGGCAAGTTGTGGCGAACTGGCAACGTGTTCGAGGTTTCACAACTATTTTGTTTAATGTTTATTTTGGGTTTAGTCTGTTTGGGTTGTGCTGATATTTGTAAAGAAGTAGTGTTTTCTGGGTGGTGACTGGTTACAAGGTGATGTGACTTTGTCAAAGTATTTTTTTGATTCCTTTAAGGTATCTATGCCATCTGACTGACTACTGACTGAAATTACTGTCAGTGAAAGTATACACTCTCTCTCTTTCCTGCTATATATATACTTCATGGTGGTGGAGCCAGCTTTCCTAATGTTTCCTATCCACTTCACTCTTCCTACAACGTCTTCTCAGATACCTGGCACCCCTTCATATCTTTCGCCACTACATCCCTCCGTTAGTTTTGAGTAAAAGTAAAAACTGTGGGCTTTTTTAAAGAAAATTGGTTGGTTTTTGTGAAAAATCTGAATAGGCGAAATGTATACTATAGGTAATTTGCATTGATGTTATAAGATATTTTTCATATGCAGCATCTATAATTTAAATAATTTATTCGTAAATTGTGATCCTTCCATTCGTCATAGTCATGGTTTTCATTCGTATTTATTTATAAGCAAATTCAGTCATCACCTAGCTATAAAGTAAATATTAAAATTAGTGGTACAATGTAAGTGCAGATTGAATCATTACCCACTAGGTACGTGAATTGGATTTGCTTGACATTTAAAATAATAACCAGTATTTAGATAGCTATTTGTATAATAATTGAAATAATAGGCGGCTTACTGATAGCAATTCTTACAACCAGTTATTGTCCTCAATCACAGTTATAAACTGCGTGATAAAACAATAAAATTACATGTAACAATTATTGTTACAGCCTCTATAATTACTTATGTTACCTAGAAAATACCTTTAAAGCTATTAGTTGGTATAAAATACATATGAAACCGCTGCATAAAATATTTTTTCCTATGGTACCTGTACCGAAATAAAATCAAGCCTGTGTTTCACGGATAGTGTTGCTTTCTAACAGTGAGAGAATTTTTCAAATTGGTTCAGTCGTACAAACGAACAAACAATTTGCCTCTTTATTATATTAGTACCTACATAGATTGATTAATCAAAAAATTTTACGCCCGTATTTAAAACTATAATCTATTTCATTTCGGTCACAGGTTGAGTTCCATATTCGAAAAAAAAATGTATAATAAAATCCCATCACGCTGCGTTCCACAGATACCGAATGCCGTTTATTCATTCGTTCACATTGGTTGGAGGCGCTCAAAAGGTTCATTCATTCGTTCAGTACAACTGTTCAATAGAGAGATGTTGCATACTTCAATAGTCCACCATTGTGGTGACTCCTTATCGGCAAAACGATTCAAAACCGTTTTAAAAAGTCATAATAAATGTCATCTGTTTTCATATAAAATTTCAAAATAGATTAAGTTTACAGTAAAGGTCATCATCGGCCTAACCTTTTCCTAGCCTGGGTTTGTTTCTGGAGTAAATGGATGTATCTGAGAACCAGGATTTACAAGGAGTGATTGCCTATCTCCTCAACCCAGTTACCCAGGCAACTCGTAACATGTTATACGATATATAACATTTAGCGTATTCAGTAAACTTTTAACTTAAAAAACGTGTTCTATCTAATTTGAATATGTGTATTTGAGTATGTTCGAGTTTCAACGTCATCGAGTGTTGAATCTCTCATCTTATGGGACCTACTATTTAACGTGACTTCCGTAATACTAAAATATTCGTAACATAAATTGTCACTCATCCACGCATCGGCCACACTAAGCGTGGCTTAACTCTGCTTAATCCCTGTTGTTACGTAGGCAAGAGGTCCAACTATCCTATTTATTAACCCACGAAAAACAATTCTCCAACAAGTACCAATCAAAGGCCAAAAAAACTAAAATAACAAGTTCACACAGCATGAATTCAACTTTTTATTCAAATCTAAAGAGGTTAATATCCTTAGGTCATTATTCCGATCCATGGTCATTTGTCTATATGAACCCCGAAGTTCAGCGAAGTTCAAGGGCATAATGGGACCTTGTGGTTGACCTTGAGTAGTGTGGCGACATCTGTTGTCGAATGGAAGAACGGTGAGCGTTGTGTGATGATAATGTAGTGCGAATTTTATGGGGCCTGTAACGCCATCTATGAGAAAAGGTTGGAAGTAATTGCGTTAATTAAGTTAGGTATTTATTAATTTGTTTTACTTTGCTTCATTTTTGATACATAAGCAAGTTGACTGGGCAAAATGTGGATGGTAGTTGTACTGCTTATAATTTATCAGTTTCTTTGTAAAATATAGAATTTCAAAAATTAAGAATTTAATAAGAAGTAACTGAGTTTTCATAATTATTTCATAAAGAACTTACTGTTCAGCTACTTTACCAAATCAGGCATAAATAGGTAATACGGAATAATAAGGTACATAAATGTGCCTCGAATATTAGGTAAGTACATTATAGACCATTGTAGACCTATAAGTATGTAAATAGTTTACTTTTAAAGATAAACATTATTTTGTCTTCATATTGATCAACTGAAGAAGGAATTATGAACTAAAGACTTGTAGAAAAACCTACTTAAGTATATGAACCAACACCGTAGAACTAATTTATCTGTTAAATACTACAATGTCATGAATAACCTTATCAGATAGAACTAAAAATCAATACAGCACTACGACTATTCGCCTTATCTGACAGATAAACTGTATTTACATAGATACGTTGATAATGCAAGTATTTCTATGGAAATGAGGGTTTTTTTGTACCGTGTTTTTTTTGTGTTTTGATTTGGATTACGTACCGAAAACAGGAATTGGAAAAAAGGTTACGCGTATAGGAAAAATGCCGTAGAGCATAGTGTGATACAGAAGCGAAATTTTATCTTTATTGTAATATTATAAAGCTGAAAGTTGTTTGTTCTTCTGCCTATTGGTCTGGGTTTCACGTTGAAACTGCTGAACCGATTTAAGTGACATTTTGTACACCGATAGAACCCGAGAAAGGACATACTTTGCTACGTTACTTTGTACTACGGAAGTATTATGCAAGTAACAGCTAGTAACTTCATAAATAATACATATCCTATTACCTTATGACTTAAGAACATATTATTCTTTGTAATATGAGCAAGTAAATTGAGATAATTAATCATACATGTCAGCAAATGTTACCGCAATGAAGTTGTCAGTCAATTGTGTCGCAACTCGCCACGTAGACTCTTGCGCAGCTTATGAACAATACTTGGGTGTTATGCAGACATACGATATTTACGAAGAATAAAATATATTCTCATTTTGTACAAGCGGTGGTAGAAAAACCAAATAAAATATCCTGCAACTGGATTAAAAATTAGCCTATCTATAGGTACTAATGTTATAAAGAGGAAAAAAAAATTGTTTGTTTGTAATGGGTAAACTTAAAACTATTAGACCGATTTAAAAAAAAAAACTTTCACTGTTCAAATGTTACATTCTTCCTGAGTAACATAGGCTATACTTTATCCCGATACTGACAGTAGTTCCTACGAAACGCGAGTGAACCCGCAGAAAAGCGGCTAGTTAACTTAAGCAATTTTATCGAAATCGGTTTAGCGGTTTAACCAAACGAGACTACCTTGCGTCTTGAGGTCGGTTTCCAGTCTGAGATGCAGCGATGAGTATTCAAAAGATTTAAAGTTCTTGATTTAGTTAATCTAAATATTAATTTGATTAATAGCTTATCCATCAATTTATAGATATTGGAGCCGACATTAATAAACCTATCATTTCCGAGGCTCTATTCACGTATAATATGACAGATTGCAGTGAATTAATTTTAAATCCAATTATTATGACATACGATAAAACCATTAAGTACAGCAATTGAACTTTTGAACCATTAAATTCATAATTGAATTTTGCGTAGCAAATATTATAAAAGTTAAAATAAATTTAAAGACAATCGATTTCAAAAAATACTTTACAGTTTTAATGTTGAATTATTCCAAAGCTGTCTATTACCTTATTATTATATACAGAACTATTTTATTACATCCAGAATCGATAACCGTGGAAGTTATTATTATTGGAAACCTGGAAACTAGTTAGCTAACATCAAGAAAAGACAATAGACAAGCATAAATCTTATGAGAATTACAATATTAATGGTAGCGTAAATTATGCCAACATTATCTAGCAATTATCATAAAGTCTAAGCTTAAAATAACATTTTAGTATATCCGCACAACACAGATTAACAGTCGGCCGACAGTTGGCCCGATGGTCGATTTTTTTTAAAGAAAAATCGTGAATTTAATCAAAGTTTTCAGTCGGTCTGACAACGGCTAAATAGTTGATTTTTGTTATGTGCGTACTACCATTCATCTTCATACTGATTTATGCGCCCAAAATATCGGCCGACTAAAAGTTAGCAGTGTGCTCTTATCGTAGAAATATCGTTCTCACAATAGCCGCAATGATTCTTTTTCTTCTATACTATTTCTATTTCTAGGAAGCTTTCTAATTTATCCATAACGTTGACTTTTTGATATGAACTCGTAAATACGGACTAACAAGGTTTCAACGTTGAGTAGTTTGAAATATATCACGGATTTTGGAGTGAGGAAAATTTGTCTTAGCAGATTAAGAGATTGTTCGCACAAGCGTTAAACGTAGCGTTTAGTAAATATAAAGACTATCGCACAATCTTACAAACTTTGCCTATTTTATGTTACGAGTTGTATAGATTAACCCCCTTACTTATAAACGTGAATTAAATATAAGTAATACTTAAGGGCTGTTTAAGAAAATTCTTACTTATAAACGTTGCTTAAGCATGTCTTAACTAACATTTAATCACTACTTATTTTGCTTAGTTAAAATGTTGCTTAGAAGGTGATTAGAGATTTTATAAGTAAGGAGGTAAGTAGTCAAATATAAACCTTTTGATAGTCCAAAGTGGTAGACATTATAGTAATGCAGCCATCCAAATTGTTAAGGGTTTACCTGTAACAAAAAAGAACATTTATAAATAAATAACTTATTACACTCACAAAATTATCAAATAAAGCAAAGCTTTGTAGGTATTACCACAATAAGCAGCCATATAAATACGTAAAAGTTTCACAAAACCATAAAGTTGGTTCCAAAAAGTTTGTACCTAAGTCTCTTTAAGAAACCATAAAAGAAAAGAAAATCTTCAGCCTTACGCCATATTTTACAGAGAAAACAATGTTGATTTTTGCAAATATCATGGAGAACAAAATAGCTAGCGGAGATGTCATAACGCAAAAACTCCTTAGAAAGTATCGTGCCAAAATGCGGGTGTTCGGGGGACGAGGAACGTTACTAGCTCCGCCCTTACAGGTCTCCTATGGAGCCCGTCCATTATTTACAAAATAACATTACCAATCTTTGACAGATTGGTTTTGATTGAACAAGGAACCCAAACGCCTCGTTAGTTCCAATAATTCATCACGCCTACCGTACGTTACTTGACCTATAAGAAGACACCTGACCTGACTACCTGATGGCATCTCCGCTATCTTTCCTTCCTCTGTGACAAATGCGTATAAAAAAATGACGTCTACGTATATTTTTCAGGGTTTTTCCGCGGCACCAACTTAGTTAGGCATTTACTGTAATGCATGTAAAATGTGTTTTTATACAAACAACTTCGCGTTGCTGCTCCCATTTTATGATAACACATAAAAATAAATAGGCGTTTACCTGAAGAGAACGTGCAAACCTAGGTAAAAAACTACACGCTGGAAACAACCTTATAATTCAAGAATAAAGTCGAGTTTTGCTTGTCCTTTCTTGGGATAGACAATTAATTTTCAAGATGACAGTACTGGATTAGAGTTTAGGTGCATATTTTCCATGAAAATATTATGTAAAATAGATGTTGGATGTGTGTTTTTTTATACATAAGCGAAAAGGTAAATCCTGGAAAATCTTGACAAGACGAATGCGAACGAACCATACTTGTGTTAGCATACACCACTCTGGGCCTTACTACAAAAACTTTAAACCCTGTTTTACACTTGTCTAATAAAATTTTGGCTACAAAATGAACCATATGTCAACGTCATAATTTGACATTTTTTTAGACAAGGCATAAACTGGCGTTAAAAAGTTTTTGTGGTAAGACGGCTTGTCTTTACATGATTATATACATTAACACACACAAGTAAAGCTCGACCTCTGTCGCGAAATAAAACAATTGCAGTTACGTACTGCACATCAGTGGTAACTGTCATGCACCTTAACTCAATAGTAATAAGTACGATTTTCCTATAAAACTGTTACCACCTGAAGTTGACTGTACATTCTTTTACAACCTACACAGTTTACACAAATTAGAGACAAAACCTAACATTGCGTAATAACTCTTTTGAAAGCTTCAGCAGTGGGTAGTGAAGTCATTGACCTTTACAAACAATGAAAATAAATAAAAAATAATGCCTTAAAAAGTGATGTAAGACCGACGTGCCAGATAACAGTTCCTTGTCATACTTAATAGTTTAAAAAAATATATCTAAATGGCGTGGTCTTCGCGATTTGTATCTTACCACGAAAAGTGATAGCAAAAATTTTATCAAAATGTCAGTCTTACCTAAAAGGAAAAATAAAATACAGGTATACCTAACATGTGAAGTTTTAGCAGTACAAAATCTTGTATACGCGATTATTTATATTATTTTGGAATTTGTAAAAACCCTTTTACACAAGTTCCAAAAGTTATGCACGCACACGTCAAAATTTACAAACACATTCAAAAATAAAATCGACGCTTACTTATAAGATAGTGGGTTTTTAAGTTGGTTAAATGTAATTCTCTAAAATTAACATCAGATAAACGTTAAGTATTTATTACCTAAATTTTAATCACAATTAACAGGAAAGATATAAAAAACTTCAATTACTGACATACCAAGAAATAAAAAAGAGAAATTATGTAATGTATAAGTTATATTTTCTATTTTTTTAAGTTATGCTATTTCCAATCCAGTTAACAAATTATGATGCCGTATTAGTCCTATCATACAGACCACTTTAAGTTCGATTTTTTTCCCATTTTTGAGTGTCAATGTTTAAGGAAAGGCAAATGGTATATGGGTGAAAAGGTATATGGGTATACCAGTCCTAATACCGTTACCAAAGGTCTAGTTAATCACATTACATGCCGGACATTCGACCAACGCGGAACAGACAACTATGGAAGATCACGACTTGGTCACAGGTCAATTCAGAATCACGATGTCGTCTGCACTCATAGCAAGCGAATTTCAACCCTATCGTAAAGATAGAAGGTTGGTTATATTTGGTAAGTATTAGCATATGAAAGTTAAGAAAGTAGTGTGTTATAATTACTGGTTATTTGGTCTAGAGTTCGGATTTGATTTGAGCGGAACAGAATTGCTTAAGGGGTTATATTATGAAAGGACTGACAAAAACTTTAGAACAACTGAGAGGTTTATTCTGAAATTATTAAAGGTTTTGTTCGCTCACGATTTTTTACAGAAAGTTAGGTATTGAAAAAGTTATTATCAACACAATATAAGATTAAAAATATAGCTCTAGAAACGGTTTATTCAACATAATTGTATTTTTTATCCTAGCAATCGTAATGCATATACATTGAAGTTAAATAAGTTTTTCACAAAAACTAAATAAAACTTACAAAAACGATTGATTCTGTCTAAAATGAAGAAAATAAGTGAACTAAAGTATCTACATCTATATTTTATGTAAAAACATTCTCAAACATGAATCATACAACAAACGTACATAATTAAATTAAACCTACAAAGTGAGACAAAGTCAAATGATGTACAAAGAACAAGAAAGTATTGTTCACAAAGAAAGCGAAGCTATCAAAAGCGTAATGATATGCAAACTGATGTTGCACCAACCTTATTCTTTGTGCAACTCTTTCCGTATTATTACTATTCTGTTTTTATTTCAATTGTTAGGTAGTTTTTTGTTTTGATAAGTAGGCATTTTTAATTGAAAGGCATAATCTGTATTAATCTTTCATGTTCTGGTGGAAAACTAAAACACCAAAAAAATATTTTGGAATCATCGTCAGCCTTTTGCCAAATCTTTTCCAGACTAATGGGATGCAGGAGTACCTACCAGAGTTTTGCATGGAGCGACTGTCTATCTGATTTCCTCAACACAAGACTACTTGGTAAGACCTTCCTGGAGTGTCATTCGAAACATGGAGGAACTCGTTAGGACCACAGATTACTGAAGACTACGTAATAGGACTTAGATAATAATCACTATCCGCGCCAAGTGCCAACATTGGTAAAATATATAAAGTTAAAATACTCCTAAAAATTTAATAGAATATGCTACATTTTTACATAGAGCTGCCTCTATATAAAAAAAATATTAGATATAGAGATATTCTCTTTGAACCTCTACATCAAAAATTTTACCATGTAAAAAAACCTGAATAAAAGAAAAAAAATTGAGGTAAAATAAATCCCATTTTACTCCTAGTTCCGCAAAAAAATCGCAAACCACAGCGTTTCACGGTAAAATAGAGTAAATATTTTATGGGTCAAACATTGCAGAATAGCCCGGGCTCCTATTAGCAGCGTGGCTAGAGGGCTCTCAAGCCACTCGCCTATAATGAGGCAGGTATGTTCCTACTTGTTATGTGTTCCTGGTACCTCTCCGGTGTTGTACCGTCTGATTTAACTAACAACACAAGTAAGTGCAAATAAAATAAAACTATTTCAGTTTCGAAATATTCCCTTCCAATTCGGTCCCTTGGAAGCTTTTTTCCGTATTTAATTAACAAACAAAAAATTGCGGCGTGCTATGTATGTATATATCCATACCAAGTCCTATTTCAACCGGTCACGTTTTGAAACATTAATTTAATATTTATTAATAAACAAGGCTTCGCCAGCTGTTTTACCTACATGACTTGAGAACTTCTTCACTCAACTGAAAAAATAGTAATTCTTCTCGATTTTGCTATCTAACACTGAAAGTATGGTTCAAATCAGACCAGTGATTCCTGTGATTACCGCGTTCATGCAAACAAATGAACTTCAACTATATAGGTAGGCACATAATAATTAGTAAGTATAGATCATTGATCTGTCTATTATTACATAAATATGCTAATACTGCTTAAAATAGAAACGCATTTAATCATCTTCGTAAATAGATTAAATGTTTGAACGATTAATTAAACCATTGATACTGACTTTATTATGATAATTTATTCATTAGTAAAGTAGATTAATTGCCCAATACAATGCATTATGCACAAGTATCGGCATTTTGTGAATAAAATTGAAAGTCAAATGGATTAAAATCGTATTCGTGTTTTATAGAAGAAGTTGAATACTTAATCTGTTTGACATAATGCTTAATTTCCGTCTCTCATAAGTTCTATGATATTATTTTATTTAAAAAAAAAGATAAGTTTACCTACAGCAATAAATTGATAAAACAACTTTCAGGTATCAAAATCAACATTTATTATATTATGCCACTTTTATGTATTGTTTTGGAAATAAGTCTGTTTATTTTTTATTTTTTTAAATTAAGAAATCATGTAATTGTTTATACACATTATAACATATTATAATCCTATGCCTATCTCTGTACATTTTTACTAGCATTATCGTACATTATCTTCCCCTAAATTATTTATTTTTAATCAAATTATTAATAATATTTTAAAAAGTAAAACCCCGGGCCTGCCTCAACACAACACAGATAGGGCAAGGGCATCGCACGGGCGGAGCGTGAGTGCAATACCAACCAAACACTAATAGTTTTATATTATAGAGGGACCACCGCGCGTTTTATGCCTACGCACTCAATAACTCATAGATGAGAAGTAGAGGTAATTATAGCAAAATAATTAAAAAAATAAATGAATAAAAGTGTTTTCTAATGGATGCTTGTTTCCTATAAATTATTTTTGATGGATATTAATTGATAACTCTTAATAATATATGTAGTTACATTTGCAATTTTACACCAGTACATTTATATTTTAAAATAAATTATATCTTTATTTACATGAAAAAAAAAACTTAAAATGATAATTAAAATTAGCATGATGGATATTTATTTTTTTATACGCATTGAGCAATCGTGTTGATTAACGCTTAATCCTTCTTTGTGTGAGCGAACGGCTATGCCCAGCAGTGGGGACAATAAAAATACGGTAAAGATGATCATTTACATTTCTAGATTTTTATTCAAGAAACTTTAAAATTAAATCAAAAGGCACATAATCCAGCTAATCTGACAGGAATGTGCCCATTACAGCACTATGTTACATTCGAATTCCTTGAATGAGCGAATGAACGAGACATTATCGGTCCTACCTCAACATTATACTGATAGGGCAAGGCCATTGAGCGACTGGGGTAGAATGCAACGGTATTTTGATATTGGTACCGTATTATAGATATGAATAAAGTATTTCTTAGTAATATATTTCTACCTACTATACTATTGAAAATATTGGTATAAAAGTAGGACAATGTTAAAGAAGTGACAGAGATTTTGCGTCAAGAAAATTATTTTTACATTTATGGCTTAGCGCAATGGTAGTTGGACTGCAACAGTTTAAAAATAGATCAAACACATAAAAAGTAATTGTCCAACAACATAACAGTTTCTTACCATAAAATCTTATCCTCTCCACATAACCGACGCCCATTATCCTCAGAGAGTCATCGAATCGATAGGTACGCCGCAATATAACCTACTTGGACCATCTGTTATAATATTCTATGAGATTCTTGACCCCGCTCGTGACCAGAGAACATTGCACTGCGCTCAATTGGACGATGCGTGTAGGTATGTTATACGTATGCACAATATCTATGCATCGCAGTTCCGTATCTACGAAGTTAGTCTATGTTGTTATAGTAGTTCTTGTCAATTATGTTTATGAATCGGTTAAAGAAGTTTTTGGTAGTTAATTGGGTATGTTATATTGATTGGTTTTAATGGTAAATGTTAAGGATTGTTGCGCAATATATTCTGATTTGAAAATAATGTGTTCTTGATTTGATGATTTACAAGGTCTTATCAGGATTAGGACTTAGATTGGGTTATGTGTAACAATGTTAGACTTAGAACCTTTTTATCCCAAGAGATAATATAATATACAAGACTTTAATACTATCGCAGTGAGTAATCTTGCTATTACAAAACCACTTAATACTAAATCAAATCTCGTACCAGCTGCAACTCCGCAAACAATTCAAAAACCGAGACTTTGTTTCATTAAGATCTCTCCATACTTTCCCCACTCAATTCCCGCTCAGATATAAATCTAGGTACGGGTTTCAAAACAAAAACTTGCTAACATAAACTACAATTTCTAGTTTTGTTTACGTCCGGGCAAGGATTGCACAACCAACTTACTTCCAATAGGATCGTTGAAACTAAGGTACAGACAGATAAAGACGTTGAAGAATGTTTTTGTATTCCTGATTTATTTACTAGAATAAACCCTGATGTCTACCCACATCACGTTAAAGTTAATAAAGGTACTGAAGAAAAGGTATCAGTGGATGTAAGTGTAAATTATATAACTGTTGCTAACCTTTCAACAAAAGTTGATGTAACAAAAATGCTTAAAAAAGGGACGGAAACTTTGAAAGACAGATATCATTGTAGTCAAACTCCTTTATGGAATATGTTAAATTTTATCGCAAAGGGACACAAACTCCATGGAATTTAAGCTGTACAAAATTCTTTGACCGAGTGTACTTACATTGTGTAACTTCTTCGAACCAATATTGGCCAACAAAATTTAAGCTTCCCGACTGCCAACATAAAGGCTAGGATTTTTATTTTCATTCACTGGGTACCCTTATGAGTTCCTTGCTTTGTGGTTTTCATTTTTATTCTTTGAAAGTTTTGCTATTCCTCTGTTGAACAGCATTCTTTGTGTAGCTTATTATTTGTAACGCATTGAAATGGATTATTTTCTCTTGTATTTGTGATACTTGTGAATTTATTTCTTATGCATGGCTATTCGTCTCTTGTTGTGTGTTTATATGTTGTTCAGTGTTTGATTTTTCTTATTCTTCTTTCTTTCCTTCTTTGAACAGAGCATTGTGATAATCACAAGATTTTGATAGTTAGTCTTCTCCTACGAAAATTATACCAAGTCCTTTGCCAATGAAACTTAACTTCCTAATGTTACCTAATCTGCAACATTAGGAATGATTATAACAGTTCAGTGAAGTAAGCTGACAACTGCAGGACTAGTGTGAGTGCGACCCACGTGGCTTACTGCAGTTTCCTCACAAACTGGTTTTGCCCACACAGCTGGTGGTTCTAGTGTTAGCGGAGATATATATTTTGATTTAGATTATTTAGTGTCTATTGCTTCATCGCTGTTGGGATATGTTTTGCCCTTTTGTGGTTATATTTAAGTATTATTAAGTAAGTACCACTGCTATTTCTCCACTACCTAAAGGTAGACTGGGAGAAAACACCTCAGGCATTAAGTCCCCATTGTACGAAATGTGCATGAAGTTTAAATAAATAAATAATTAGTCAGTTTTTCTTTGTATGCCGAAATTACCTAGTTCGTTTTGTTCAAGTATTTTTTTGAGTCACATGAGCTTTGAAAAAGAAGTAAACTATAACGGTTCTCATTTATTTTTAACGCGAAAACGACGGGGTATGATAAATTTGACGTGTCTGTGTATTTTACTATTCAAAAGCCTATCTGTTATCATATATATTAGTTTTAAAAATTATATCTTTTACTAATGCTCTTTGGTATTCATTTTGCCAACAACATTAATTAGTAAAATATCTATTACTATAAAATTTAAACAGAATATAATTTTACCCGTTCGCTCACACATGTACCAATATAAACCATAGTCCCCGCTACAAAAGCAACCACACCTTCAATTGCATAACCTCTACCGTTTGAACCCTCTATAATTATTCTATAGTCATAGTCATTACACAAGCATGGCCTAACTTCAACCCATGTTTTATAGTTACCATGGCTTCCCATGAGGCGATAACAAGTTTTTGACCTACTTCAACAATACTAATGGAATTGATTCTAGGAATTTCATTTGTGTGGTGTTAAGCATATTCGTGGAATTGCCGTATGGGGTATAATGGCATATGAAAGGTGGTTTCGATGACGCAGTGGTAATTTGCTTTGTGTTTATGTGGTTGATTGGTTCATGTTAGCAGGAATATAATTGATTAATTGTGGATTAAGACGACATTGGTTCTAGGTATGATTGAATTAAAAAAAAGTGTTCGATACTAGTCTTGGGATATCGTACTGTTTTACGAAAAAGTAATTATTGTTTTTTTTTGGGTTCCACTTTAATTTCAGCTGTTTTATAGTCCTCCCTATTCAGAAAACTAGTTTCCACAGTTTCACTATAGGACACTTCTTTTCTCGCTTGGATAAGAGTCGAAAGAGAAATTGCCTATGTTAGTCTGGAGCTATATTACTACCAAGTTAAAAAAATCTTCTTCAGAATTTGTTTGAAAGAGTAAAAAACTTCCACACAAACAAAAAACACACATACATTAGTGTGTTTACGCCTTCAATTATATTGTAATACTAAGCTATATTTTATCCAAAGGAGATTGGGCAAGAATGTATGAAGTTTGGTCCAAATGTCCACCACGAACGAGACCTATATAATTAAATAGTCCACTTAATTTAGAGTAACTTTTACTAAGAAAGTAAAAAAAAACAATGCCAAAAAAAGTTATAGCCAAAAATGTATTCTTAATTTTCGGTAGTTTTTGTATGTTATCATTATTATTTTTTTATTTTATTCCACTTCCATTTCCGCACTTTATCTAAAACTAATATGAGTAAGACACATTTGCATATAAACACTAAACAGCCCATATTTTTTTGCCCGATGGATGACGAATCACTAATCAATTGAGACGCCAGAAGTGCTTGAATATACTCAGCGGTGCCTGGATCTAAGAAAGTTCGATGTAACTGGCGGTGTCTTCTCTCTAATAATGAACAATTCTGTTTTGTCAGAAAGTACGAAAATCGAACATTACGAAAAGTAATTGAAAAAATGAAATTGATAAAATGTATGCAATGAGTTTTTTAATTTTGCTATAACTTTTTTCTGGCATTATATATTTTTTTACTTTCATAACAAAAAATGTTCCATATTTAACGGGCTATCTAGCCATATAGGTCTCGTTCGTGGTGGACATTTGGACCGGAATCGCCCATTGTCATTTGTAATTCGTATCTAGACCAATTAACACAGCAAACTGACCAAAATACAAGACAAACAATTCAGGTACCATTTGATTGGTGGATAACATTCTGCGTTGTTACCAACATTATGTAAAACAAACATGTTTAGGTTCTAACCCACCGTTATTACTATAAACTAAGAGTAACACACGGCAAACGTTTAGTCGGCCGATAGTTTGTTTGGGCTCATAAATCTGTAAGAAGATAAATGGTCGTACGCACAATACTAAGATCAGGTAGATATTCAACTGCATCAGACCGATTATAACTAAGTATGATTGGAATTAAGATTTTCGTCAAAAATTGCCTGCCATTGGGTCAACTATCGGCCGACTGTTTAGTCTTCAGTGTGCGGGTGCACTAAGATATTGTTTATTTAGTACTATTGCTGGGTTTAATAGTCAGGAGTACAAATATTACTGCAAGCCTGAATCATAGCCAGCTGTTCTTGAATGGTATATTTTATGCGTTTCTAACAAAGATTATGAAAGAACATTAAAACATTAGGACTGCATAATTATAAGGGTATACTAATTGAAGGGCGATTCGCAGATAAATTGACCCTATGATTACCAGTACACTGTCATGAAATGAGAATGGTAATGCTAGCCTAGATTTTTTTCCTACATACATTTAGTTTAGTGCCATCCGCGTCCTAGTGTGGTCTATTTATTTTCCCAAGCTCTTTTTCAATACGAAATTGCACAAAAATCGGTCCATTAATGTGAACATGACCTAAGAGAGAGATGGATTTAATTTCATTTTGAAATTTTCATGAAATACGGTTTCCAATATTATTTATTTTATATTGGGACCGTAGTGGGGCTTCCCAATGCAATACCTATAGGTACTTAGAACGTAAAACCGACGAGATTAGCACTTCAACTCAAGAACCCAACACAAGATCGTGTAGGCACAATACGCAATATACACTATCATATCTGCTCTATTTCTTTAATCTAAGGTTTCAACAACGTGCAACAATAACCGGTCCCCGTCGAGTTTTGTTAACGTGGCAGATTGATACGACAATTTCGCAATGTCGGGTAAATTAGAATGTGCTGTTTGAAATTGTGGATTTTCCGTATTTGGGTGTTTGATTGCTGTGCTGCATTGTTGGGGTCTTCTATGGGGATTTAACTGGCATTTTAAGTAACTTGAAGATGTACTCTGACGAAGATTTTAGTTTAATTTTCTTTACTTCTTAAAAATTGCATAGAATCGCATTTATCTGCATGTTTGAAAAAAAAACCTGTACAACTTTGCATATAATTAGACAGAGAGGTTTTAGAAATGATGAGCGAAATAATTAATACCTATGTTTTTTCTTTATTTTAGTTTTAATATAAACCGACCAAATTTTAAGTAGAACGTGAAAAAGGAACCCGTTTTTTTCAATTCATCGCAATGAAAACCACTAGGTTATTTACAATAGATAAGGCATATCCATTTACTTATTTATACTTATGTGTGACATACTAAAAAGTGTTTTATCCAAATTAAGTAAGTAATTCTAAGCCGTTTTCAAATAAAATTCTAGTACCGTAAAATCGTGACATAAAATCGTTTTTAAATAGCGTGCAAATGAAATGGAGACCGGTCGTAATGTTATCGTTGGGGAAATCGTTAAAATTGCTATCTAATTTTATTATGAACCGTCATTTCTACCACAGGGATTTGTAGATAAAAAAATACAGTAGCACAACAATTTTTTTTTTAAGTTAATGAAAACTGGAAACTTTTTGGCGCAATTTTGAAAAACTTTTCTAAGTCATTACAAGACTGTTACAATAAAATAAAAGACCACATAAGGTGCTCAGTTATATACATTTTCAACTAAGGCTTCTTGATAACTTGATTTCTTATTATCAGCATCCATTATCTGACCCTTATCCCAATGTTATTTAGGTTCAGAGTAAGAAGCCTTGTTAGAAAAATCTGCCTGCCTTTATCCCAATTTCTTGACGCATAATGTCTTCGTAAAGAAACTAAATAATTCTGAAAAAGTTACCATTTCTACTGCATTTCCTGTACAGCAATCCGTAACAGAATGTTTATGACAACAAATACACCCGCTGATGGCTTACCCACAAATATTAAATTTGCTCGTAAACTGTTTTATACTTTTCAAGTGATATTGGATCGGTAAACGGTGTTTCATGGCGTGTTTGAGTTTAAAATGGAGTATTTTGCTGACGGGGTGCATGTTTCTAGGGAAGAAAAATTGTTTGAATGCCGCGAATAAAGTCTGAACAAAAAACATAGATAATTCTTATATTTTATTTATTTATTCTTGAAGCCTTGAAATTGAAAGGGGATAGATAAAGGGGTACAACCAAAGAAACTATGGAAGATGGAGGAATATTGTAGGAGAGACGATGTGGCTGGAAGAAAGATGATTTCATATAAAAATTGTAGAAGATATTCTGCACATACCTTAAATAAAATTGGGCTAAGGATAGAAGGATTCACTCAAAGCCTTCACTACAATTAGAGCAAAAGTGATCATGATAATTATCCAGTCAAAAAAAAATTAACTTGGGTGATGTGAATACAGACCTAACAGAGACACGAATAACTCTTTTCTATTTTCAAGGGGCACCAATTTGAAGTGTTCTATAATTGACATTGAACCTACGTCATACAAGTAAAAGTATCAACGTATTAGCCAAAAATGCGTGGAGCCTTTCATGCGTATGTAATCAAGTTGAAGATAATCACAAACTTTCACATTTCTAATAGTTTTCGTAGAATTTGAAGATAAAAAACGTCACTATCAGCAAAATACAAGGAAAGTAATTGGTGTCGTGGCATATTAAACTCATTCGTATTTTCAACGTCTGGCATTTCGAATAGACTGCTATTGTTTTTCAATTATAATATTTTTACTCAGTATATTCATCAATTATTCGTATTCCACGTATCCTCCCGCGGGCTGTCCACGACCGGGTTGGCTGGCGTTTCTTGGGCGAGGCCGACATTCAGCAGTGGGTGAAAATTGGCTGATATGATAATGATGATTCCTCCTCCTGTCCTCATCCTAATTTTATTTGGGGCTTGTCCCGGAATGTCCTTTCCCTCCATACTTCTTTATTTAACGTAATCTTATAAGTAACATGTTATCCATCCACATCATCTTTCACACAATCTATCCATCGTTTCTTTGACTATCCCCTTCCCTATCTACGTTCACTGGACTTCTTCATAATATGATACTCATTCCTCCACGTCACATGCACTATGTGTGACATTCTTTTATTACGTCTTTGCTTAAAGGAAAATTAATTAAACTACTCACAGTTTTGCATGAACTCGACTATAAATAATTTAGCCACGTAATAGATAGACTCATAGACTGTCAGTGTCCGACTAGAGGATGTTACACAGTCACGCATCAGTATTAAAATATTATTGCTAGGCAGGTTCAATTCGTCTGCCTTCCTGTTTGAGACTCGTTTTAGACTTCATAATTTTAGTTATTTAATTTTAAAAGTTATTATTAGAAGTTACTCACGCTGCAGACTTAACTATCCAATCAAACTATAGTATAGATAGTCGGTCTGATACCGGCTGTATACGTGATTGTTGTAATGTGCGCACTATTAGCGTACATTGCAACGAACACGTATCTCAGAACATACATATCGTATCGCGTCTTCATCCTATCAATCATCACATGCGTTGTCTTTTCCCAACTATATCCCATATAATACGGCTTCCAGTCTACAGTGTGCGACTGTTAACCACAGTTACCCAGGCACCCAGATACAGCTTGGTAAAAATGGGTTTCTCGCCTTCTGGCTTCTGAGTACCCGTGACGACAGCAAAATAAACCCTTTTGCAAAAAAAGCGGGCACCTATGCGCAATCTTTGTTTTAAGGACTTTAAGTGTATGTTACTAGCATCAATAGGGTTAGCCAAGCATGCGTGAGAGTGTATTCTAAATTTGAATACTTACTTACTTACTGCTTACTTTAAATTGTTTTGTCGCAACCCAAGGTACTGATACTCCTCTAAATAGTGTTTATTTATGAAAAAGTGATATTTTAAAACACGTGGGTTCAATATCTAAACAATAGAACGCTTTACACGAAAATACCGAAACTCTTAACATTGCCATCAATCATCAGTCATTAAAACCCTTTGAAATACACGTAAAGTCCTTAAAACTAAGATTTTGCATAGGTTCCCGCTTTTTTTGCAAAAGAGTGTATATTCAAATGACAACCGAGACCCGCCACGTGCCTCCCGAAAATCGTACCCTAAAATCAACTCCATCAACAAATAATAATATATCTATATCAAACTCATTTCCTCAAACTAACTCCTTTTCCGCAAACTGCAGTTAATACAAAAACAATACGTTTAACTGCGTGTATCTATAACCATCTGTTTCTCGAGAGGTCATCAAACCGCATAATGGCCGCCATTTGTATTACGCGGCGAGTGATGTCATTAGCCATTAACTGCATTGTATGCCGATTACGTAATGCAGTGGAAAGGAAATTGTGAACACGTGGATCCTATTTTGAATAGTTTGCAATTTTCTGGAACAGTTTATGTACTTATAGCTTCCACGAGAGGTTTCATCCGCATCCCGTGGGAATTATGTACTTTATTCACCCAGATAAAAAAAGAAACCTATATGTAGGTAGCTTTCCTTGATAAATAGGCTATCCGACACTGAAAGAATTTTTCAAAAAGGTCCAGTGTCTCTTGAGATTAGCGTGTTCCAAACACCAATAATACAAACAAACTTTGCCGTAGTAAAATAGTTAACCCGGAATGCGAGTGAAACCACGGGCGCAAGTTAGTAAAAACTATCAAAAACTTACATAGGTAATAACAGTAACCTAGTTCTGCGTCTAAAATAATCATAGAATCGAATCACACCTAAATAAATATGAAAATCTGAAAATAACTTTGATTCACATCAAAAGCTGAATGCTCAAAGAATTATTCAAAACGTCAATAAAAAAGCAATTCAATAGAATAATCTAGATTTCTAGACTTTGATAAATCTCATTCTTTACGCCGTTCTTGTACCAATCCATTGAAATTGCAAATTCTATTTCGGAGTTCTGAATAATCGAGGAGGAAAGTATAATTGAAAAGGGTCCTAAGATTTGGGTAAGGATAGTATTTTGAGATTTTAGAACTTAGAAATAGCAGTTAAAAGCTACTTAAGTTAAGAGAGGAAAAGTTAAAGACTAAGTTATAATATAAAAGACTGGACACAATGGCACAAGTATTGTATTATAGCATTCTGAGCAATATATCTCTAAGCCGAGGTGTCTAAAAAAAAAGTAGCATCCATATTTCTCATTGATTTTTAAACGGAGATTGAAGTTCAAAAACAAATAAAGTTTCTCAATAAATCCGCATTTATTCATCACTTTCTAACCAAGACCTTTATCCATCCAAATATTGAAAACAGAACACACAGACAACCCTATCAAAACCTCTAATAGTCAAACAAAGCATTATCCAAATTAAACACTATCTCACACACGACCACTCAACGAAATCCACTAAATCACCATTAGGCAAATCTCTCGATCCCTAACTAAAACACTCGATTCGAATACCGATTACCGAGTAGTACCGACAATGGAGTAATCTTAACATATCCGAGTGTACGTAATAGGCTAGGTATTCACACATACCGGATTGCATCGCCGTATACCCTGGAGAGACACTCCACTCGATTCGCGGAAGGCACCAGTGCATATTGGTTAATTCCGGATCAAACCGGATGAGACGAGATATATGATTTGTTAAAAGCCAGGATTTACGGAGCGTAAATTGGATTTTTATTGAACTACAAGTTGGTTCTAGATTTTAAAGGTTTTATATTGTGTTTGATGTACACGTTTCTGAGTTTACATTTAATTATTTGCACGAGTATTGGACTATCATTATTCGTTCTAATTTACTGTGGCTATCGACTTTCTGTCCTTATAGACATACATATATCTTTAAAGCGATTGAATATAACTTTAAGGTGCTAGAAAGGAAGAAAAGAGGTAATAAATAACCTTTCTATTGCCATGACAATACAATACTTAAGTTAAATTTTTGTAGCAAATAGAGGAGGAATCTAAAATTCTAGACGATTTAAAAGGGTATGTGATGACGCACAGACGAACAATTTGACATACTAAAGTGGATTCTTCAAATAATTGATCCAACATTTTAAGTAAATTATCGTGAGAAATATTGTCGGCCTATCAAAGCAGCTATTTATATCTAGCCTTGAAGATAAATATTTCTTCAGTTTTCAAGTAACTATGAAGATATTATTAGACTTTATTGAAACATTTAAAGAAACAATTATTTTTATGAGCTTTTTAAGTGCCTGCTGTAAATAGCTTTTAATTACAAATCGCGATTAAAGGAACAAAATTATTAAGCTTACAATATTATGTTCCTTTTACTTTAAATGGCTTATAGCTGTAAACCAATGTAGATAAAGAGAATGAATGATGATGCATGAGAATAGAGATGATTTAGAATATGAAAGTGATTTAGAAAATAAATATGTCTCTTATTCTTACTTGTAATTTAATACAATAGTAATTATCTGTTGAGCTTTGACGCCAAAACTATGCTGATGCCTAAACGCAAACAAGATGCTACATAGGCACTCCAGCAAAGCATACAAGCTACTCTTTACGTGGTTGCGGGAAGTTGTTCCCTAATGAACATTTAGTTTTCTGTAATCACACCTTTAGCCACCAAAATCATGATACAAATCTTCCAAAAAACAAAAGAAACCCGTCATGCAATTTCCAATAACGTCTTGACCAGCTATCAAAATCTCACAACACGAAGATATCGTAATACGAACTAGAACAAATTCTCTCAACAATTTCTAAGACATCTCCCGGGTACCCGGTTCTATTACTTGAAACCAGTGCTCTTTGAGATGGTCAATATTCTGAACAATCCAAACTAATATTATAAATGCAAAAGTAACTCTGTCTGTCTGTCTGTCTGTCCGTCTGTCTGTCTGTCTGTCTTTTCTTCACGCCTAAACTACTGAACCGATTTGTGTGAAATTTGGTACAGACATAGTTTGAAACTTGAGAAAGGACATAGGATAGTTTTTATTACAAAAAAAAATATTATTTTTATAATTAACATTATTCCGGACATATAGCGCCATCTATTGGTCAAATCAAAAATCTGCTGGTAGTCACTATTCCACGCGAACGAAGTTGCGGGCAAAAGCTAGTTATATTATAGATTCGTTGGGAGAAGTTTAATCGAGGTTTGAAGAGGATCCTTCAAGTTCGACTGATTTGCAGATTATGATAGAATATTCATAGGTAGGTATAACAGTTTCTGACACTAGGTTTTGCTACTGGTTTTACTTGCATCATGGGAGAGTGAGGTAGTAACCTCATGCATCCGTACAAAAAGCAGATTATTCTTCTACATTAATTGAAGAAGATACGGAAAGCAGACCCCGTCACAAGTCGGGATAAACGTTAAGAAGAAGAAGAGGAAGATTCTTCAACATTAATTGGACTGTCTTACATAGGGCTAATATTTTCCGAGTTTAGCGATCAAAGTTTAGAGATCAAACTTGTTTCTTTTGTGATACCTATCTTATGTGACATTTATATACCAAGACAGTTGTTTATGTCCAGGTTTTTAATCTCTACATTCGTTGTTACATCCAAGTTTTGAAGCCAAAGGCCCGCCACACCATTCCCAACTATTGCAATTTCCCTAAACTTCGCAGAAAATGCATTGACGCATGAAACTCGACTCATTAAAATGTTTTACTGTCTTGGAATCCACAACGGAATTAATCAGAATGGAATAAGGAAGTAGGGGAGGTATCTGCGAGTTATATGGGAAGTTTATTTAGAAATTCACTTTGGAATTTAACCGAAAACCTTGTCAATAAATTCCTCCATCGCCCCTATAAAGTAGATAGCGCGAATGTCATCCTACTACCTGACAATCCAATTCCATCTCTACTTGTTCGTCTCAAGGGGTTTACCCGTTCGGAGGAAATCCGTACTATTCAATGTCCATACTTGGGGGTACAGCAAACTAGAGACTAAACTGCCGGCCAATAGTTGGTCCCATTAGCCTGACTTTATTTTGAAGGTAACCATGATACAATCAAAATTTTTACACCGTTGCACCGGCCTGATATCTGATCGTTGCAATATGAGCTACGTTCATCCCCATACTGATTTACGAGCCCGACCAAACTATCGGCCGACTAAAAGTTTGCAGTGTGTGCTTCCTTATTCTGTACCTAACGTATTGTGAAGATTTGCGGATCCTATTTGGGCACGATTGCCTTTTGTATGCCGTTTTGAACGGAATGGGCGAAATACCGATGTGAAATGCACTTTTAGCAGTAAGTACTACGGATTTTTCAAATGAAATTCTTTGGGTTGCATTTAACAGCTGGAAGGAATTTTATGTACATTTACTAATATAATAAAGCTGTTGAGTTTCTTTGTTTACTTGGACGTTCATAGCGTTCAGAGCGTGCTTCTAAGCGACCGCGGGTCGCTTTGAATTTGTCGAAGACGGCTAATAGGATATATTTTATCCAGGTGCGCAGAACAGTTAATACTAGGTACGAGTGAAGCCTACAGACTAGGAAAAAAACCTTGTCAAAACATCGTATTTGGGAAGCAATTTTCATGCTGAAATCCTTCATAAAGCCTAAGACTAATGAAGCAATAAATTAGTACGGCTTGTTTTATTAGGCACATTAGGTGGTATAGTATTACAACATTTACAAGGCCAATTAAGCCCTAAACAGGCTGTTAGTAGGGGGTAGTAATGAAATTTTTAAACTTAGTAGTAATGAGTTTACTTTTTCATAATTTCACTGAGAGATGAATGGATGGCACAATAGGTACGTACGTTCGATTCCCGCATGACTCAATTATTTTTTTATGTAGGTATTAGTATCTATTTACAAAATTTTGTTTGTATTTTTTTTTTATTATTATTTTTGAAAAAAAAATTATTAGGTAGGATATGCAGATATGTAGAATATGTGTGTTTAAAAAGGATATATTATTTAATTCTGTGAAAATAAATAATAAAAAATAATAGGCAGAAGTTACAAAATGGTATCAGTAGGTATGTTCCTCGTTTATTACTTAATAGTAGTAGTTATAGTAGGTATGGAAGTTTTACCCTGTTACTAGGGTAATCCCTGTAAAATATTATCTTCGAAAACTTCCTTACGAATGATTAAAAATAAAACGTCCTACTAGAGTGGTTCTCCACATGTTCCCTGCAAGCACATTTTATCCCACCAATCCCTTGGGTGGCGAGCTCTCGAAGTACATTCAATCCACTATATACAAGACCTCGGAGGAAGGAAAGATAGCGGAGATGCCATAGGGAAGGTAGGCCAGGCGTCTTCTTGTAGGTCAAGTAACGTACGGTAGGCGTGATCAGTCACCAGAAATCAGAACCGATCTGTCAAAGATTGGTCTTTATTGATTGGTGATTTTATTCTGAAAAGTAGTAACTAGTAAAGTTCCTTTTCCCCCGAGCACCCGCATTTTAATTATTTATTTAAATTAGGTGTAGAGCTAAAGCTAAGCCCCACTAAACCGTTTTAGTGGTTTTTTACTGTGGGGTCAATAATATGTAACTAAATAAAATGATTAGCTTATAAAATTATAACACAAATAACCATTAAAAAATAAAGTATTAATAGATACAATAGTTAAAAAGTGGTTACAATAGTTATGAGGAGGTACGCTACTTTCTCAGGAGATTTGATATCTCCGCCAATCATTTTGTTCTCCATGCACAGAACAGATAGATACCCCTGTTTATTTGTCCGCACAATGTGTATTATTTCCCTGAAGTATAGTTTCTATGTATGGCTAGGTCACCTGAACTGGGTTACGTGTAAAAGTATTGAAGTGATTGTCGCTGTTGTGTGATGTTTTTCTATGACAGATGACTTGGTCTTAACATTTGTAGTCTTGAAATGTAACTTTGATTGCGGGTTGAGTTTTATACCGAAAATGGGTACAATATCTTGAAAATTATGTCATCAAAACGTCATGAATTAAAACAAAATAATTAGTACTGAAGTTAAATACCTACTGGTCAGAATTTAATATTTATTTCAAATAGCCTTATAGCATTTATCGGGGAGAGGCTAATTAGACTACTTTTTGTCCGAGACGCGGGTCTAACCGCTGGTAGAAAACAGTATTTTCTATATTCACATTAATATGTTTTGTTTTTAAAAGCAGGTTCAAAGAATTTTCTAATAAAACACTATTACATAAGTTTACTTAGTTCTTTCAAGTGTAAAGTCGCGATCTCAATTACTAATGCGTTTTTTTCTGTCACAGTGTTACATAAATAATAGCGAACTAGTAGCGAATAAATTCCTTTAGTACAACTACACTTGTTAAAACTCGATATTTGTATATCATTTGCTTAAAGGCGTATGTCTTAGTAAATAACATTTTAATGTCAAGTTTATAGACGTTTAATATTGTAGTTGTGTTGTTATACGTCAATTCTATTGTTTGGTTATAATAATTGGTGCTGTAATTTGCTTGTGTGACATTTATATATCTTGTTGAGCATAATAATTTACTTTAATTGTCCCTTTCGCGTACCTACATAAAACTGGTGTCAATTTTGGTAATAACAACTATTCTTGTCTAACATATACTTGCCTTCATCACGAATCGCCCTGTCCACTGGGGAACTGCATGCAAATCGGTTCAGTAGTTTTTGTGTTTATTACGGTGGAGAACTCCCATGTTTTGCTATAATGTCCTAATAATAAAGATAGTCTAGATTTATAAATGTTTCAACCAAAGATGTATTTTAAACAAAACCTTAATTTAAAAGATAAGATAAAACAAAGTAAAACAAATGAACCCCATAGTTCTAGACAGGAGACATTTTTATCTAAAATTTATTAGTCATTAAATTAACGAAGGATTTTCCTCGGGAGCTATTCGTTGTAAAGAGCATTCTTTGGGTTCCATCTTAATTGTTAAGTACGCCTTTAAAGTATTTATACTGCTGTACTTAAGTTTATAGATGGGGTAATATAACAATGTATCTTAAAGTACCTTATCTAATGTACATTAAAATACCTAATCCTTACCGATATCATAAATGCGGAAGTAACTCTGACTGTCCGTTTGTGCCGCAGTCATGCTTCTAAACTACTTTATCGATTTATTATAATTATAATTTTGATAGTTTATATTGATTTTTTTAGTTTATATGTTGAATATTTGTACACCAGTGATGGTAGAATACAAGAGGCTAATATCACCTTAATTTACTGTATTAAATCAGAAACAATATACTTTTTATCTCGTTCGTTATTTTCAAATGCTCGTCAGAGACCATTCGGCAGATTTGAAAAAATTCTGACACTAGGGCTTGTTAGGTGATTAAAACCTACAGCTCTCTAAGAAGAATTCGTCTGCAGGAAGTGGTTCTCCCGGGACGTGAGTGAAACCGCGGGGAATAGCTAATACTTTACACAAATACTTTCCTACCAATTGCGATATATGACATTCTGAATCAAAAACGAAACCTATACAAAATCTTCTAGCAGAACTGTACCTAAAACCGAACTATGATCTACATAGCGACCGGTTGCAGTTTAGCGACTCACACGCAGCGAGTTGCGTAACCGCCGTCTGATTGGCTGGCATGCTTCTGTGACACACGGGTCACTGGGGTAGACGGTATATCTAGTTTACTGTTGTAATAGTAAAACATGTATAAACCCCACAACCAGTATGTATTGCCAAGATTACCAAGTTAATCATGCAAAAAAGTTGTATAAACCCCTAGCAATTGTATGACTTACTCGTAGTTGTGAAATGCCAGAAATTGTCATATGACTAAACAATGAAGCCAATAAGAAGTATTTTTTGCAACAATCTCTTTACGTTTTTGCCCCACGGTTTTAAAATTACCAATAACAGAACCTTGTAATCTTTCAGACATCGTCAAAATTTGTTGAAGGGACAGACTACTCATATTTAATGTAATTGTAATAACCAGTGACAGGAATAGAATATAGCATTCAGCAAAAGCCTTTGACTTTGGTCAATTTAACCAAAATCCGTTTAAATGATGTCGCTATAAACGGTTTTCACTGTACTTCTTATTTACTGTAAATTAAGAACTAAAAAGCCGAAAATCGATCTCAGTGGCGTGCACTTGGAGAGGCCTATGTCCAGCAGTGGACTGCGATAGGCTGATGATGATGATGATGATGATGATGATGATGATGATGATGATGATGATGATGAAGAACTAAAAACCTCTATAAACATTACCTACACCAAATAAGCTACTAATCCAATTGTCAAACTACCTCTCTCGTGACGATCTTACCGTCGTACGCGCATACTGAAACCGGTTGTGCATATGGCCGATGACTCGCGAGACATTGCATAACGACCGAGTAATTGGCACGCCATGTTAGCTTAAGACACAGTGTTGATTGGAACGGAGAACTTTATTGAAGAGCTTTGCGTATGAGGGATTTTAGTATTGTTAGAAAATCTTGTTAATTTCAGAAATTTTATTAGGTATATGTTGTTTTGTTTTAAAATATCGCTCTTGCCTACGGATTTCACTGTAAATGGTTTAATCGGTTAGTAAACATGTAGTGAGAACAAAATAGCAGCCAGTTTAGGAATCTTACCTAGGAAGAATAAAAATAGAATCAATGAAGTTGAAAATATGTGCAAGTGTAAAAAAGGTAGCGAATAAAACAGATTGTCAGTTTTTAGTTTGAATCCGCTAATCTCAATGAGCATTAGTTAGCCCATGAATTGAGGAAAGCTATAATTTTTATCCCGATGTGTGGTGTAGTTCCCATGCGATGCGATTGAAACCGCTGGCGGAAGCTAGTGTGAATTTAGAGCATAATAACAAAAAAAAACTGGCTTTACAAACTACATGTTGGACTATCTACTCTTTAAATCCGTTCCCCATTCTCGCCGCCCGTATATCACAACCCCAGTCGCGTGCTCTCGCGCACGTGTCTCATACCGTCACGCCGATAACTCCAACACTCTCTTTGTTTTAACGCAAACGCACACTGAATACAATCCAATACAAATGGTCAAAACATCGGTAAGTTAAGTAAGTTCCGATTTCGTGGATAGAAATCTTTTTTTGGTAGTCGAAACTCGAAAGTATGTTGGGGGAAGATTGATTTACTAAGGTAGATATGTATGCGGTTATTCGTTATACAAACGTTATACTGTATAGGCAGATGGTATGGAATGCAGTTTTATTATCTTTTCTTTATCGACGTCAAAAATCATCAAATGTCCCCGCTGTGGTGAACCCGCTGTGGGTTAGCAGCGGCGAGGGAGTGTCAGACTCTTACTGACTAATAACCGTCGTGTTCCGTCGTAGGCTTTTTATGTACCTGTATGTTTTATTACCTTAGAATTGCATTGAATACTTAATATTTATAGAGTCTTGAGATTTAAGAACATTTGATTATTTTAGTCGGTTCAGAGGTTCTCAATTCGGATGCGACAATTTTTTTTAATTGAAACGGTTATTCGGTTTAAGCTGCTTTCACATTTTCAATCAAGGAGTAACAAATTCTTTGAAATCAGTGAAGCGAAGTTTACACTAAATTAACATACCTTCGCATACATTCGCGAAAAAATAACTTTATTAAAAACTCAACCCACATTACATGCATGACCGTGTAATCGGGTGAATGCACCAATTACCGTCCGAACATAACTTAATTAATTAACTATCAAATACGTTAGTTAACACAAGTTATGCATCCATAACTCGGTTAAGTGAAATTTAAGTTATCGTTAAGTAGAGCATGGTTTATGTAACTTCAAGGTTAAACGTCCATTATGTAGGCACACGTGTTAGAAGACAATGGGTTCTAGTAGGTATATTATTCTAACAATCAAGGGAAATGCTTTTGTTTCCATTTGAATATAATTCAACATTTTTGATGAGTTATTTAATAATTAGTCTTTATTAGATCGTCGTGACACGTGTATTGAAGTGAAAGATTGTTAATTAATAATTCATTTGAATCCTGTCTTCACTTCACTTTTACTACTATGAAAAGGTGAATGTTGTGACGTATAAGGAAGTTCAGGAGTTGGCGCTAAATAGGCGTAAATGGAAGGAGCTGCACCGACAAGAGCTGGGCTCTTAAATTAATGATGATGATAAAGGCGAAAGTTCGTGCGTGTATATCTTTGTTTCCTCTTCACACGCACAGTTTAACGGATTTCGGCAGTAATATGAATGACAAATAAGCAACTTTTTATTTGGGTACGGGATGTAGTTTTCTCAGAAAGAAGACGAAACAGATGGCAGCAGCTAACTAATGTAGTTATGGTCTAACTAATCAATGAACGTATGCGCATGAAATTACGCATGCCTATTAATAAGAATCGCTATTACATAATGTTCTGATATTTACGAATAAATGAAAGCAAGTACATATACACAACCCATTTCCACTCTTATTTTTCGTACCATGTATAAATTTTACTCAGTATATGTTTATTAACGTACTGTTAACGTTAGTACATACATGTTTATTTAAGGCCTAATAATTTAAACTGTGACTAACAGAGTTCTAGTTATCGTAAACTAGTTTACGGTTTCCGATCAACAACTAGTTATTTAGTGACTGTGTTTACTTGTCATACATATTTTAGTGCGATACACGATATTACATGTTTCAAAAAATTCATGTTCTAATTCTTTGTCTTTAACTAGCTAATGTAATAAAGTCTTAAGGTTAGGTATAATAAATTCGAAGTCGGGTAAAAGTTTTCAAGTAGATGTTTTTCGATTCATTATTACAAGCCTCTTCTCGTGCGAAGAAGGTTAGGTTTCTCGACTGTTTATCTGTCTATCTGTACTAATATAATAAAGAGGATTTTTTTTGTTTTGTACCTTAAAGTCTCTAAAACTACTAAAACTAAACTCATCCCGAGTAATGTAGGCTAAATTTTATCCCGATGCAGTAGTAGTAGCGTTCCACGGAACGTGGCTGAAGCCGCGGGAAAATGGCGAGATAAAAATTTACTTGTACTCGAGTCTAGCATCTTTCTCACTCTCGGTTTTTGACAATGTCACAGGTCAACAGTACCTATCATTTTCCATATTTTCCTCACGTAAAAACGGAGAAGACTGGAGAAATTACCAAAAATACCTCGCTTTGATACTTGAATATGTAATGAAGACGTTAAAATAGGCCTTTTCGTACTTACGGGCTTTTTATTTTCAAAGAAAGTCTTTAGCACACCTTTTGGTCCTTGAAAAGGGATGCGGTAAAAGTTTTTGACCTCGGTTAAGATGGCGAAATTTTATTCATTTTGACTAAATTATTTATTTTAATGCATTTGATGTGGAGGAGTGGGGATCATGTTGTGTGGAAGGTGATGAATGTGGAAAGGGAGGGCAAAAAAACTATGGATAGATTGTGTGTAAGTCAATATGGTTAGAAATAATGTTACTTCTGAGATGATGACAAAGAAGATTATGGAAGAAGAAAACATGCTACGCCGTCCCGAAATAAAATTGGAATAAGTCAGCAGTATAATGGTGATGATTTATTGTAATATAATCTAGACTAGAATTTAAATATTTAATACATACATAATTATGATGATGTTAAATCTAATAAAATTATGTAAGAAAATAAAATTAAAAACTACATCAAAGTTATACAAACAAAACGGAGAGCACAAACCAATTGTATACCTTTAGTGAAATTCACAGCATATTTTTTTAAAAACAGTTTTCGCTACATTTGGTATTTTGGCAGCGTTTCCAATGTTACTTTCGTAACAAAGTGGAGAGTGAACACATACGGACAAGATGCTATATTTAGGGTTCCGTAACATGAAACAGTATAAATAATGATAGATCTTACCATATAACGATTAGTTGATTTTCTATGAGGTAGTGCACATTTGATGTTTGTACTGACCTGTAACCAAAGAAAAAAAAACATTATTATCAATTGAAGACACTAATACTAACTAAAGTATATGACTTTATGACTTCCGATTTTAAATTGTATGACTTTATCTTAGCTATACTGATTTTCTTAGTCTGTAATCTGTCACTGTACCTATTAAAGTAAAATATAATATAATAATTTCCATAAGTATAAACATTATTGTTTTGTAAAGAGTTTCTAAATCAATAAAGCCTAATTCTACAATAGTTTAAATAATAAAAAAATACATTACGTTATGTATATCGCACACCATATTCCCTTCAAAATCTTGAAGGGTAAAGGAACCTGTTGATGGTCGCGTGCCACAGAATTATTATCGCCGCCATTTTGAATGTAAGTGTGTATGCGTTACGGTTTCATTTGTCATTTGTGATATACGTCACGTGATTGGCTCGCCAATTTGTCCTTGTTTGAAACGGGTTCCGCACGCAATCTTAGGATTATTTCTATGGGATAATGGGAATGCATAAGTGCTTTGTATTTGATTAGCGTGAATTATTTTTTTGAGAAAATTGCACACAGTCTGTCAGCGAAGTACAGGTCCGATTTGAAAGATTCTTTCCGGGTTAGGTAACCCATTTATTGAGGAAGGCTACTTTTTACCTGGCATTGAGAATTCTCACGAAACGCAGGTAAAACCACTGGCAGAAGCTAGTACAAAACATACACGTAAAAACATTTATGCTATCTGTAAATACATCAAATTAATATTGAAAAGAGTTTGCAATAAAATAGAGATTCCAACAAAAGCCTATTAAAATTTTAATCCCTTTAGTAAACTTTGTTCTTTGAACAAATAACACCCGTAAATATCACTAACTGAAGATTATTCAGTAAGCAAACGTTAATTAATTCGTTAAATTATGACAAGCTTTCGCTTAACAATATTAATGTCTTTAATGAAACCTTTGGAACTTACATTGATTTATAAAGTGAATTTATCATAATATAAGGATTGGAATGGTGACTCAATTTATGGATGAGTATGAAAACACTTTGATTGAAGTGATTTTATGAGTATAGAGATATTTAATAATAAACGGCATTTTATAGTGTAATTTGCATTATAAATATAACATTATTCAGTATTATTATTTGCTTGGATATTTATGACTGGACACTAATCTTTTTAAAACTAATTTTAATTAAATCTTGAAAGTCATGAAAAAATGTTAGTGTTGTAACTAAAATGTTGTTTTGTTTTTTTTTTCTAAATTGTGCTATACGAAACTCTTAAATAGTATTTTTATAGAACTAAGCAAGAGACCGTTTAAAAATAGTGTGTCAATTTCTCGGAATGTCTCGTCTAAATAAAGATTCAAATACTTAATTAAAAGATATTCAGTCTGTTGATATTATTTATTTATTTCTGTAGGTCTTCATGACTTGAAATATATATAAAAATATATTGAAAGATTGAAAATTTGCCAATCAATAGATCAATAGATTCGAATAACTATATAACTATTAAGTCATCTGTGGTATTACTTATTTACCATAAAACGAAGAAACTTTATTGCTTCATTTTATTTAACTGGCTAATCAATAGTCCTATTCCTTGACACGTATGATTACCTTAATGGAAAAAGTTACGATGTAATTGCGCATACGGTCAGGCAAAACGGTAATTACAAATAACTCGTTTAATTTATTTATTTTATCACTACCGTACTTTGACTATTAATTAATAACTATTTCCCGCATTTTCATGCGCATTCCGGTGGTTCTTTTTAAAGACAAAATATAGTCTATCTAAATATCGAAATATATTTAAGTTACTTGAGAATAATCTAGCTTTCCAACAGTGAAAGAATTTTTAAAATCCATTCAGTCTTTATGGTGTCAGCAAACAAAAAATGTATTATTTTTTATATTAGTATAGATAATCATAAATAGTAAGCCTTGTGAATACGGATTAATCCATTTTTTACCACCCAGAAAAATATGGTCAAAAAATAAAATGAGTTTTTTTTGGTGTTTTTTTTACTAATTAAAAAATATATAAAAAATATGCATTCAAAAGAAATACACAATCATAAAATTCACGACCTATATAACAAAAGATAAGGTTGAGTAAGGCCTTTATCAACTACAAAGAGGTCGGTAAGGTCGACGCGGTTTATCGGCCGACAACTGGCCCTTCCACCCTATCAACGGAAAGTGATAAATCCACTTCTGCGTACTTTAACTGTTTGTTAAATGGCCGCCGACTTTACATAGTCGTATATTGTGAGGAAAAAGTTATGTAAACTTTGTTTGTTGCATGTAAGTTAGTGGTGGTGTTAATGTATAATTATAGTGCTTTTTTTCTAGGTTTGTTTTTATCATTAAATTCTTGGGTCAAGTAAAGTCTTTGAATTTTTATGGTGTTTAAAGAGAGTATAGAGCAGCTGTCAAAGTTATGTAATCAGTTTGCTGATTGAAAACAAAACTCGGCAAATGCGAGTTTGACTTTCCACGACGGTTTCCGTACTTACCAGTACTTTTAAAAAAGCAAATAAAAAAAATATGACTCTAGTTAGACTATCAATCGGTCTCACACTCAACTTTTCGAAATGCGAAATTTTCATTCCTGACACCAACATTCATAGGCAAACGATTATTTCAAAATTTCATACCATAGCTCCGCAACTAAAAATCATTGAGAAAGCCTCTCTTCGCCTACTAGGGTCTCCGATCTATGACGACTCTTTTTCCTCTTTTATAGAGGAAAAAATTCAAAACTTCAATGACATTTCGGACAGGTTACTTAAAATTAATGTACATTCGGCATATACCCTTATTCGATATTGTTGTTTCGGACCAAAATTTACTTATATTCTTCGCTCTTCTCATTTGTGGAAACATCCGATCCTATTAGATAAAGTTGACAAAATTATCAGGAACACCCTTTCTCTAATATTAAATGTGGCCCTGGACGACCGAGCCTGGCAACAGGCCTCACTGCCTATTCGCTTGGGAGGCCTCGGCGTCCGCAAAATTTCCAGTCTTAGTTTACCGGCATTCCTCTCCTCGGTCCACAGCACCGCAAGTCTCACTAGGAAAATTCTATCTTCCTCACTGGTGGACTTTGGGGTGCCGTGTTTGGCCGATGCGTTGAATACTTGGAAAATGACTTGCCCAAATACGGTTATGCCCAGTGACCCCTCCTCTCAGAGACAGTGGGATGGGCCGCTCTGCAGCATCACACGGAATGATCTTCTTAATACGTGTAATGGTGCTGCCGAGCGTGCTCGCCTGCTGGCTGTGGGAGTATGGGAATCTGGACTATGGTTGCAGGTTATTCCGTCAACCAGCATAGGCACTATGCTGGATGACAACACCTTCCGGATAGCTACATGCCTTCGATTAGGCGCTCCTGTGTTGCTCCGCATCGCTGCCATTGCGGTGAAGCTGTCGACAGCCTCGGGCACCATGGTCTGTCGTGCTGCAGAAGTGCTGGTCGTATTGCACGGCATGCCAGCATTAACGACATTATCCGTCGTGCTCTTTCCACCGCCGGCGTACCAGCTGTTTTAGAGCCTAATGGACTGGTACGTGACGATGGAAAGAGGCCAGATGGTATGACGTTGTTGCCATGGAAGATGGGTAGGCCCTTGTGGGACGCAACATGCGTCGACACCCTGGCGCCATCACATCTTCCTAGCACGGCAGTCTGTGCTGGGGCGGCTGCAGCTTCTGCAGAGACCACCAAGCGGCGCAAATATAATAACCTTATTGGAAATTATAGTTTTGAGCCGTTTGGGGTCGAAACGCTCGGACCGTGGGGCCCGAGTTCGCGGTTACTTTACAAGGACATCGCGAAAAGGCTTGTCGACGCTTCGCGTGACCAGAGGGCTGGCTTATTCTTTGGACAAAGAATTAGCATTGCCATTCAACGTGGCAATGCAGCCAGTCTTCTGGGCACGTTTCCGGAGGACAGTGATGCGGAGGAATACTTCGACGCCTGATCGATGCTCTTTTATATTATGTTTTATGTTTATATACATTTTGTATATAGTATTTTATTTTTAGTTTTGTATAAAGATAAGTAGCTTAAGTTTGTATATATGTATAGTGTGTACATTAATAATTCAATAAAATATTTTAGTGACTCTAGTTTACAGAAAATATTTGGTTGTTATAGCGGCAATAGAAACACATCTATCCCATGAAAATTTCAACTATCCCTTTTTACTTTATGAGTGCAGAACCCTTGAAAGTAAAAGTAGTTATGAAATACCATCTTATGTCGACATAACTATCGTCATTAAATAGGTCACTTTGTCAGAATCCCTCCTTTTTATACCAGGAAAATCATAAAGTTACTGCATGAAAGAACTGACATATTAATTGCAATTTTGCTTCTGCACGTTTCAGTCATAATTTCAGGAAGAATGGAGTTTCGGGCAAGAAGTGCTCGTCTAAATTATACTGAGTTTCCTGATACCAAAGATATGTAATATTGGAACTTATTTTTTATTTTAGTTGGGAGAAAAAAGAGGTGAAGTGATCAGGGTGTATTTTTGTCTCAGCAGCTACAGTAGACGACATAATATTTAAGGTCGATAAGTATAGCTCATCTAAGCTAAAAGTACGCTAATTCCTTCTTTGTATGAGAAGAGGCTTTTGCCCTACAGTGGAAAAGTAAATATAAGTGGGGATAACTTTATGTATTTGGTGGTCCAATTTGCTAACTACTCTGAACCATATTTCCACACTAAACGGACGGACGATCTGGCTAAGGTCGCCGGGAAGCAGCGGACTTCTTTCGGCTGATACGATGATATTATATACGATTATAAAATAAATAAATATTTTAATTCATAATTTTCAGTACCTATTTAGTTGCATACTCGCGATATTTCCAGGTATTTTCGTGACCGTATCGGACGTGTTGGAAGACCATTCTAAGTCCCATTCATAGTGAAACTCGTCACGGTATATTCTCAATACAAACAAATTACATGTCGTGTTTGATAACAAGATCTTTATTTGTTTTTTATCAATCACCTGCGCACCCATTGTCATATTGTTACCTTTGATCTGTTATATTTTGTTGTTCATTGTAAAACTTCCGCTTTGAAAATATACAGACGTACGTCGTGTATAATGCCCACAAATGATATAGGTAAGTCACATCTATAATGTTACCTCGAGGAATTTTGTAGATTATTTTCTATGTATGAGAAAGAAACTGCAAATGGTTTGAAAAGGTATTCATAAACTTTGAGATCCGGTCTCACCTATCCTTTACCCAACTATGTTGGGGTCGGCTTCCAGTCTAGCCGGATGTACCTGAGTACCAGTGTTTTACAAGGAGCCACTGCCTATCTGACTTCCATACAATACATTCTTAGTCATAGGCACATAATACATAGTAGAATATGCTACAAATAGTGACCAAATGTTAATGACCTTCGCACAGTATCAACTCCATTCCTAGAAGACGGTGAGTAATTAATTTATCCAATGGACGAGAAGTACTTCCATACCACGGAGGAAGGAAAGACACCAGAGATGCCATAAGAAAGGTAGCTCAGGCACCTTCTTGTAGGTCATGGTAATGCACGTTAGGCGTGAACAAAGCGATCAATTACAAGAGCTAACGAAGCGTTCGAGTTCCTTGTCAAATCATGACCAATCTGCCAAAGATTGGTCTTGATTTTATTTAGAAAGAAAATTTTGCGGATTCTGAAGAAGACGTATTTTGGCACGCTACTTTCTTAGGAGATATTGCGTTATGACATCTCTGCTAGTCATTTTGTTCTCTATGGAACATTTGAACTGAGAAGAGAAAACAAATGACATTAGTCATCGAATCATGCGCAGCTGTCGAGTGTTATAGTTTAAAGTAGTTAAGGCAGAGGTTAATAGTGTCTTTCCTGTAAAGAATTGTATCGTCATAGCTCAGTTCTGTTTGAAAATACTTTGTGAAATTGATTAGACTGTTTGTTTTTGATGAATCATTGTTTAGACCTGGCTAGACAATGAGTGTTCTAGTGACAATCTCCAGAAATTACGATTTTACATCGATGACGATATAAAGTACAGTTTTTTATTTAAAACGGTCCACCGCCGCGTTTGTGTGTCTTGCCGTGATAAACTCAAAAACGACTGCAGGAATTTAAATAAGATTCAAACTAATAGATTCAGATACTAGTTGGGATATTTATTTATATAGTATATACTTATATAAATAAATATCCCAACTAATATATTTTATATAGACTATCTACATAATTATGTAAATCGGTTCAGTAGTTTTGGTGTGGACCGACAGACAGTCATTTTCGCATAATATTCGTAAAGATTAATTACCTATATGCGCATATTATTATTATATCTGTCAATGACGTCATTACAACGGAATACGAACCGACAAAGGACCCGCTAGGTCATCCCGAGGACACGGGTTCATATCGTGAACTGTTTATCTCTGAGTCCTATTATCATTACAACGAACATTGTATTAAATTACATTATAATGACCTGTAGGTATATTACATTGTTTTAAAGTATTGTCTTCTGTCTGCTCGGGATGAACTCTAAAACTGTCGAACAGATTGTCATGCAGTTTTCAGTTAAAGATGAAGGGGATTATCAGAAAGATTTGGGTGTACTATTATCCGATTGAGACCGAAAACTGATACTTAAAAGGCTGTTGCTTTAACTATTAACGATGGATTTCTATAAGCTGCCTATCCGTTGAATTGCGATTAGAAATCGAATTTAGACATTAACTCCAAATAACTTAAGCTCAATTCAATCTCGAGTCTTAACACAACGTGTAGATAAGTTACAGAAATCTGCAGTAGGCCACCACGACCTGTAACCCTTAAACAAAACAATAAACCAATCTAGTATACCAGAAGCAGTCACGTATAACTTAATTAAAGCAGATTTGGATCCCACAATAATGGTCCCAAGGTCGGCACGAGGTCGAAATGTCAGAAGGACATATTAAAATTAGGATTCCTTGTTGTATTAATATGGAATATCTTTATTGTTATCTCTACTTTTTTAAAAAAAGCTAGTTTTTAAGTTCGAACGCGTTTACCTCAGGTCATAAAGTATTTGGAGATTTTTTGCAGTGTGAAATACTTAAGTTGGGTAAGCGACGGAGTTCAGAAGGGATATGAGAGAAACCACAGGGAGATGCTAGTGTTATTTCTGCTGGCTGCATTAATATTAAGTTCCCACATAGTTGAAACAATTTTGTAAAAAAATATCAAAATGAGTAGGGTCCTAAAATTGTCCAAAACCGATTTAGTTTATCTTTGAGGTCTTCAATAAGTTTAGAACAAATATAATGCGATGATATTTACTTTTCGATCACATTTCTTTATTACTATAGTTTCGCAAAGCCCTAAAGATTTTCATCTAAAAATAACTCAATCCGACTAGACACAGAAAATGAGCGTATATTTGAAGATTAATAAAACAATAAAAGGATCCATTTATTCTTCTGACATATTACTCTGTCTACGCTTTTAAGATATACAATAGTTTTATTATAAACGATTCAGAGTATACCACGGAGGAAGGAAATATAGCAAAGATGCCAGAAAGCAGGCAGGTCCAGCACCTTCTAGCTCAAGTACGTACGATGGCGTCATCAAAACGCCGGAATCATTGACACATCTGATTGGTCTTAATTGATTGGTGATTTAGTTTAAAATGGCCAGTTCCATATAAGGCTTATGAGGATGGAACCAGTAACGTTATCTCTCGTCTCGTATCCCAACACTCATATTTTAGCAAATCTAATTTCTTAAGAGTTTATAATTTAGCCTGCAGTACCTACGTGCTTCGCTGTGTATAGAGTGACAATAAGGAATCCGCTCGACCGATTTTGTGCAAACTTCATATAAACCTTCAACTAAATAGTCTGAACAAAGCCTAAACATTTGGTTTGCATAGGTGAGACCATTCTTGAGTTATAAAATTACTTGCCAATCAATCAATCAATCACAACATAATCTTACAACAAAAATCAAGAACAATCAATCAACTTACAACGAAAGGTGACATAAATTTTTATACATACATATGTACATACCTAGATGACATCTCCACTCATAATTTTGTTCTCCACGGAATATTCATGTGTAACTGTTTTTGTAACTGTGACGTAGGCATGTGACGTAATTGCAAACAAAATGGTGGGCTAGGACGATGAAGGTCGGTTAAGGATACAAGGTCACGACCAAATGTTCTAGTTCCCTTATGTCGGTGAAGAATTGATGTTTGTTTGTTTTTGTTTTGACTATTCTCCGTTGTCTTGTTCTGTTTTGTATATGTACGTAGAAGTTAGTTGAATTATTAGATTATTGCAGAAGTCTGAAATAGTGTTTGGTCGTGGTGGTCTAGTGGTCAAAGCACCTAACTCTCCAGAAGGGACCAGGGGTTTGATTTCAAGTCAAGGTTGAAGGTGATTATTCTGAACATTATCATAAACCTACTTTTGACGAGTAAAGAGAGTAAGATGTAAAATGTCGTTAGAGAAATGTGTTGCGAAGAAGGCTTACAAAATTCTTGGTCTTCATAGGAGATAGTCCAAAAACCACTTACAAAGATATTAAAATTCAGCTAATATAGAGGTAGTAAAATCGAAAGTACAGAACCATTTAGCAACCAGGCCGTATCTCATTCGCGTCGTGTTTTGAATGTCCAAATTAATACGAATGCTGCAGAGGTCCATTGTTTGGAACCTGATTTATATTCTGGAGATAACACTACACCAGAAGTTATGGAATCAGCTTTAGATTTAGATTTTTGGGTAAATTAAGGAATTACTTGAATAAAATTCTTGTGAGCGAATCATCTACATTTTTGGACATGATAATTATGTTACAAAATTCCCTTGTCATGCTCGGAGAACTTTATTTAGAATGTATACTTTTTTTTGCAGGTACATGTACTACATAATTTCTACCTTTATTGTTGGATAAAATGTAATCTAAAGACCACGCAGGTAAATCTGCTTTCCGACGGAAATAAGTACCTAACCTCGCAAATTACTATTTTTAAAAGTATGTCTTTAACGTAACCTAACCAATTTCAAACATTCTATCACAGTAAGGACAATTTAAAACCAGTTAAATCCAGCCAATCATTCAATCAAAAGGCCTATCCATTCATATCTACATCGTGTCATACAATTAACTATTAACATATGTAATTACAATACTGTTCATTTAGTTTTGAGTGACGCACTGACTGTCAGACTGATAATGAATTAGAGCTTCCGTTCGAACGATAGTTCTATCTATTGTTTTAATTATTGTACGTACTTTGTTTTATTTTGTTACTATGTAAAAAATAGGCTGATTAATTACATTAATTACGTTACATCGAGATACTGTCAAATGAGTTTGTAAAGAACCAAACTCCCAACGATGAGTACTTGTTCGACTCCTGGTCAGGCAAATGCAACTTGCACCAATGCAACTTTTCTATGTTTGTACTAACTGTCTAAGTTTATCTTAGACACTGATACACTGACTGATTATAGGTAAAGGATAGGATAGGATAGGATAGGAGGAACTGCCTCGTTGGTCTAGCTGTCGCAAGTGCGGCTGCTGAGCACGAGGTCTCGGGTTCGATTCCCGGGTCGGGCCGAAATCGCTTTGTGGGTTTTAGAAGACTTTCACAAAGCAGCCCGGAGCCTGGAAATTGGTGATTGATACACCCGTGCATCGGAGAGCACGTAAATGTCGGTCCTGCGCCTGATCTCTCTCCGGTCGTGTCGGATTGCCGTCCCATCGGGTTATGAGAGTGAAGGAATAGGGAGTGCACCTGTGTCTGCGCAAATCCTTGTGCACTATAATATGTCCTGCGCAATTGGCTGATCTCCTTAAATGAGAACAGCCGCCGTAGCCGATAATCGGCTAGGAGGACATCATCATCATAGGTAAAGGAAAACTTCTCGAAGAAACCTGGACTTAACTGTCTGAAATCACCAACCCGCATTGAGCAAGCGTGGTGAATAATGCTCAATCCTTCTCCGTGTGAGAGGAGGCCGCAGCCCAGTAGTGGGACGATTAAAGAGGCTGATGATGAAAAATTGCTAGTAGGTAGGTAAACTTCTCAAAATCTTGTAACAATCCCATGTATCAAAATTGAAAATAGTTGCGATACGTAAATTCAACTGGAACAAAACTCGAGTGGAAATATTTTAATAGTGTTTAATATACGAGTAGAAGGGAACAATGCTCGCGAATATTACGCAGCATGCATTCAACAGCAAACTGAACAATAGTGGAGATTCGTTAGTGATACGTAAGCGGTATCTCGTACTAGGAAAACTCGAAATTCATAACACTGTTATACTTAGTTACTAAAATCTTTACTTACTTCATCTTTTGTCTAGCGCCCCAAAATCACTCACAATAATAATTATCAGCTTCCTATTTTTTTGACGGGATATCATCAAATGACCCCTCCCGCTGTGGGTGCAGCGTTAGGGACTGTCAGATTCTTCCTGAATGACCACCGTGTTTCTTTTTAAGCCCTTATGTACCAGGGCCGCGGTAAATCGTCTGCCTAACCTCCGAACTATGTTGGAGTCGTTTTCCAGTGTAACCGGTTTCAGTTGCATTACATGAAGCGACTGCCTATGTGACCTCTTCATCCCAGTCAACCGATACCCCTTAGTAAGATTAGTGCCAGATATTCTGACTACTCGAAAAGACTGTCAAGGCTTGATTATGACAGTTGGGACCACTAATTTAATGTTATGAGTCTATCAGCAAACCTCCCCGGCTTCTCACGGTCGATATGTCTATTCAACTATATATGAATTAGAATTTGCTCAACTCGAAGTCGAATGTAATTGTCACGTAGTAACGGTTAACATACCTACCATAGTTGCTGAACAATACTCCATGAGGCTTTGTTCCAAACGCACTATAGGCCAGTATGTACCATATATGTAGCAGCCTAAAATGGTGTTGCAAGACTATGCTAACAGTTACAGCTTTGTACCGAAAATATCAAAATACAAGATGAATAGTCTTCATGATTCAACTTTCTTCTTTGCCATTTGCCTAGTCCTTTCTCAACTGTATTGGGTTGGCTTCCAGTCTAACCGTATGCAGCTGAGTACCAGTCTTTTACAAGGAGCGACTGCCCTATCTGACCTCCTAAACCCAATAACCTGGTCCCCTGGCCCCTGGGTAAGAATAGTTGTCAAGCTTACTGGGTAACGACTGCCAAAGACGTTCAATGACAGCTGGGACCTACAGTTTATCGTGCTTGAAACACAGTAATTGATGTCCAAGACATACTTAGGACTGAAGAAGCATGATGGGTTTCAGACAGTTTGAGTATGACACTCCCTCACAACAAGCTGCACCGACAACGAGAGGGGTCATTTGATGATTTCCCAAAGAAAAAGAGGTTGGTAATACAATAAGTCACCACGACTTAAAGATTACAATGTAAGTAAAGTATTTTTATATCCTTATCAGGTTTCAAGGGCAAGTCGTAAGTATTATCTTAATGGCATTTCAATGTAGACATTGTCCTTTATCGTAAACGAGTTTTTAACTTGCCAGTAGGTCAGTGTTTTACAAAAATGTGGGTCACAAATACCTGTTTTCGTTCATGATTGGTTTTTGATGACTTCTATGAAAATATTCTTTTTTGGTGCGCCATGTAGCTGATAGCCAATAATTAGTTAGATAGATAGATTCTCACGTAAATTCTCTAGTAATACCTACACTATAGAACTTTGTTAAGAAAATCTAAAATTAAATGGAAAATCTTTTTGTAAAGGATAATATTTACTTTTTCCTTCCAAAATTTAATGAGAATTGAGTAGGTACATTCCAAGGAATGGAATACTATGTTAGAAAGCCGTAGAGTTTGTTTGTACTTTGTACTGCTATGCAATAATCTCGGGAACTACTGGAAACCCTTCAAACAGTCACAATATTGTAACCAAAATTCGCAAAGAACAACATTGCCCCTTTAAAAATACCCACCAGACAATTAAACGCCCAAAACTGGTTCAAACCAGTCTGCTTTCAAGTATTTTTTACTGGCGGTGACGGTATAATCTGACCGCATTTTAACTGGCAAGGTTAAAACTTTGACTTTTCAAGGACAGAGATATCTACACTGATGTTAAAAATACGTCCTTTTTAAAAATCTGGCAAAGCGACTTGCTGACACTTCAAGTGACCCAAAGGCTGGTTTTTATTTTGGTCAAAATTTAAGGATTGCCATCCAACCGTGGCAATGCTGCCAGCCTCTTGGGTACACTCCCGGTGGGCCGCGATGAGGAGTTTTTTGATGCCATTTTATAATTGTTTTTAGTTGTATATATGTATAAATAAGTTTATTTTTACTACCGAATATTGGTAATGTGTTTTATTACATAGATAAGCCTTATTTTCCACCTCTGAAAGAAGATCTACTTATAAATATTGTCATCTTCATTATCGAGATCAGACACAAATATAGCATAAGGACTGGGAAAGTCGAAGTAAACTTTGCCTAACCTTAGAATAAAAGTCTAGACCTCAAACTTTTTTCATTATTCTGTAGTAGGTAACTAGGTACTCAGACTAAATAATTCAGTCTACCCACTAAGTATATATCTATTCTAGTAATAACGCATACCAAAGACACTAAACATAATAAGTAGCTAGGTACTTAAATCTCTTTTTATTTATTTATTCTTTTAATTCAGGCTTCAATACACATACATATAAATACCTATACAATTAGTCCTTAATAAAAACAAATAAAGAAAAAAAACTATATTTAGGTATATAAAAAACACATTAAATCATTTGGTGCTGTATATTCACTTATATAGATATTTACAATACATATAAAAAACTATCGTAGTAAAACAAAAAAAAAACACTATACCTAACGAATACACGTAAAGAAATTCATCCCCATCGCTGTCAACTGGGAGCGTATTACATACAATATGCTAAAATCTCTTTGATACAGACATACACACAGTTAGTCCTTAATAAAAACAAATAAAGAATAATATCCCTATCGAAGGACATGGCGCTTGCCAGCAAAATGCTGCCAATTATTCAAGCAACATAAATTGGAAGCTGCTTAAGGAAATGAAGGCTTATTTGTATGAATAATATGTGTCATTGTTTATTGCTTTAAGTAGGTACCTCGTCTGTCTGGTGTCCTAGTACTTTTCATGGATGGTCATGTTATGTGAGGGATAAAGTAACGTTATAAGCTTACTACTTAGATGTTATGCTACCCTGGTAACTATCGTGAATGAATGGGTATTATAAAGACAGTTAGAATATAAAATTATTCCTTCTTTCTTTTAATCAGGTACACAAAACCTTTCCCATTTATAACTAAATACTATCTAACGCTTTATAGTAAAACATATAAAAAAAATTACAACGTACATGATTATTATTTTAATTATAGGTAGATACTGAACATATTTTTTTTATCAACTTTCGTACACTTTTTTAATCAGTTTGAATTACTTTCCGAAACTTCATAAGAATGTTTTTTTTTTATCCAAAACTAAATTAGGTTACTTCATAAAAGGAAGTCAAATTTTCTACAGCAGTGGGGTTGAGGACCAATTCCTCAGCGTTACAATGAGCCCCGTCTTACTGGTGACTCTTCAACTTGGTCACGAAGACCTTTCACATTGGCTTTACGCCTATCATCGGACGACTTACCGCCGTTTCAACTGCCACATGAACCCATGGGCTAACACAACTCGGCATACTGCCGAGGCACGATGAGACACAGACTCGGCTGCGCTCCATAATCCACAATAGCTTTCCTCAATAGCATATTGCTTCAACACCAGATATAGGATTAGATCAGCCCTACATCTGACCACTGATACACTGTGTAGAAACGGACTCCCCGCTTTGCCATTGCGAAATAACGTACGCGTGCTAAATGGCAAGAAAACTCTGATATCGCGATGTAGAACTTTTCACATTTATATCTAAACTATTCGAAAAACCTAACATGTAATATTTTTCTATCAATCTAGAATCTTATTAGAATATTTCAACACCAAAATAAGGTTTAAAATATAATGTTTTGTTCATATTTTTTTGCGGGAAAAGGATAGACTTATATAACTCGCGGTGGTAACGAGAAGGACAGCAATCATAATAGGCTAACTGACGGCAAGGCGTGCTATTGTGCTGCCATCTCTTATGTGGCTGCGAAACTACGCGTCCCTGAAGTAACCTAAATAAATAATTCGTAAAAATCTTGCACATTTTTATGAATATTTTTGGTTTAGTTAAAATTAGTTTCTATAGTTGATTTTGTAATTAATTGAATAATTAATTAATAGTTTTTCTTTATAATTCAACAATTATTTGTTTTACATTAAAACAGAAAAGATAATGTAGATATTTTTTCATATCTTAGTTTTCATGTGGATTAGTTTTACAAACAAATTATTGAGACAAGACATTAGTTCAATGAAAACGCAATTGATAAGTAGGTATTGTTCCGATTTATATTATGATTGTAACACAATGTTTTTGAAAACTATTTTGTATCTGTTTTTAAATACCTAGCTATATTGTTTATAATGATAGGTACAGTATAATAGACAATAATTTGTCTTTACAGCCATATTTCGATAGTAATTTTTTTTAATGCCTACCTACCAACGAAAAATAATTTTCCAACTTTGTCTGTGTGTCCATTATAAAATCTTGTAATTAAATTAAACTCCTTCCGATATCTCGAATAACCCAATATTTTCTTCTGATAACTAAAACGTAAATCCCTAAAATTTTAGTGTACTTATTGATATTTATCTAGAACCAGAAAATACTGTTCAACAAATCGAAACTGGTTTTACCGAAGTCTTAAAGACACCCCTTTACAACTCTTAGTACAAATTACGACTAAAAAGAGGGAAACGGCACCCTTCAAAATTAAAATTACCATATCCAACAAAAGATATCTGCATCACGCTATTAAAGTTTCCATCCAAAATAACATACGTACAAATATTATTTTAGTACGTACAGGAGTCCGTACTCTTCACAAGAAGGCAGTTTACAAGGAACGGCTGCTCTGAACTTCCATATGTAGTCAAGTTTCGGTCTTCAAACCAATCTCAACATATTGTAATGTTCCATTAGTATATCATTAACATAGGGCCATTATAATGCATAGATACCTCATAGAATTGTAGTCAAGCAGTTGATATAATCAGGTATTAACCCATACAATTGATGAAGACACTTTGACTCCCTTTTTTACATTTTTGGGACTTTTTGGAAAACTAATTATTGTTTGCACGATAAAGATTCCGCAACGATTTGAAAAAATATTTTTCTGTTGGAAAGCTACACCATCTCGGCACCTACTTAGTTATTAATATGAAACAATACAATGTTCTTTTTTGCTTATTCTTAAACTAGAGCAAGTTGCCTCGCTAAACAGCATACCTGCCTTTTTCGAAAATTTGGTTAAAAACAATATTTTTTTGTCCATAACACAGAAAATATCTGGCCCTGATTAAGAACCAATTGCCGAGGCACTTCGCTAAACGTGCAATTTTATTTCTTTCACCAATTTTAGATTAACGAGGTTGTCATCTACAGTTCAAATAAATACCTATTTATTTTATACAAATTCACATAGGTCTTTTTCCTTATAAAATATTCACATGGTGACACAAAGTTAAAAATGATTTCGTTCTAATATTCTGTCATTCAATTTAAACCTTTATGTCGTAGAAAATAAAGGCCTGTATGCCAATTACTGATGTATGAACCAAATGTTTGTAGATTTGAGGTAATAAATAATGTTATTTTCCTGTTTCAGGATGTTGTTGATAAAAATATGTTTGAAATACAGAAATATTAATAAGTCGAGTAAGTATTGGATGTGTTTGATTTATGAACAACTAAATGCTGCCTTTGATTTGAAGAAGATGGAGGGAAGTGGTTGCATGCGAGCTGCTCATGACCGGGATGGTTGGCGTTCCTTGGGGGAGGCCTACGTTTAGCAGTGGACGGCGATTGGCTGATATGGTGATGATGATGAAGCTACTGCCCGCATTTTTACGCATGACACGAGAGAACTGCTTCCTGAAACTGGATAAGAAGTACGTCTATGCCGTTTTACGGAGCCTAGACTCTTCAAAATAGCTAGATAAATAGCGTGACCGATAGACATATAATAATAACTTTTGCATTTATGATATTAGTAAAGAAGAAGGGATTTCGTTTTTATTCGTATTTAGGTAATGATTGTTATTATTATAACTTAGGGCCAATATTGGTTATAATGTAAATATTTTATTGTGTTTCAGACCATATCTTATGGAGTTACAGTATATTTTCAACCCGGTAGGTACACAATACGATTCTTGGTAAGTACAACAAATGTTAGTAGCCAGAAAATGCCCAATCCATAGTATATAGGTATAGCTCCTCTTTAGTGGGTCCGGTTTATTGGCAATAAATGCACAAGCCCACTTAAGGAAGAGGTCAGAGTAGGAAATTGTTTGTAGTCCAAATTGTAAGTGCTAGCGGGTCAGAAAGTACCCGGGAATTTGATTGTTATGTTGAAATAAGTCATTCCAAAGTCAATTACAGAACGAGGAATTTTTGTGACATCAACATTTGTGTCCTAAGCTTTCTTGGGGGTTTAATTGTTTTAGAATATAAGTAGGCCTTGGACAATTTTAGGTTTTAATTTATAATTAACAGTTTTTTCGCTAATTACATAACTATGTTGTTGAGGAAGCTTCCTCTGAGGATTCTATACCCTATTATTTTACTTACAAGTTTTACATTAACTTAATTGTTATATGATCTTCACACCGTTTACACTTAGAACTTCATAAGACAATGTGTTTTTTTAGAGATAGGAAATTGAAATTGATATGGTGTCAAAATCATGGTCAAAATTCTATCTCTAGTTAGCAAATCTAAGATAGTTTATTGAAATCCACCATTTAATTTATTTATTTTATCGCTATTGCTCAAGCCTTGAACCGGTCCATTCTCAATAAATTAGTGCAACAACCCCCTGACCGGCACTTAAAGGCAGACTTACGGTTATACTACACTTAGCAAATGCGTTCTATCCCACAGGCATTTTTTCCCAAAAACAGTATTCTTATCACTACGGTCATAAGGTTTAAAATTGTGTGTTTATTTAGTTGTGTCAAGTTCTGGTTTTACACAGATACAAATTAAAATTTTAACTTTCCTCAGGGATGAATCGCCAATTGAAAAACCTCGTGTGGTCAGTAGGAACTTTTTTATTACACTTCAGAAGTGAAGGAAGACACATTAAATACCTACACTTTGCAGGGAAATATAAATGCATAGGCTATCGTGAAACATTATGGCCATATTCCGGTCATATTCAATCCAGCATAGTATCAAAAGTTATGCGGAAATAATAATCATTATTAATAATCTTCTTAATTTAGAAGAAAAAAAAAAATAGCTGGTATATCAGGACTTGTTTTCTCAATAGCGACATTCCAAAAAAATTATAAATAAAAAAACTGAAATAACTTTATTCACATTTTCTGTACTTATACAAAAAAAATGTCAAGTCCTATGCGACGGCGGCAGTACACGGCAATTGAAAGCAGACAATTGCAGCGAGGAAATGAGCGGACGGCAACCAGAGAGAGAAAAAAGAAACGCCGGAGAACGACAGACTGACGGCAGTTTAGGGCTGTTAATACATTGAAAGAGTTTTTTAACGGCTTCTAGACTTTTTGATGAAAAAAAACTCAATTTTATTAATTTTAACCTTTTTATGTAGAAACATTTTTATATAGGTTTGTGTACCTATAAGTTTGTGTTTCTGCAGGTTCTACAGTACCGAAAACTTATTATTTCACTCAACATGACGAGTCACAGGGAGTTACGGAAGAGGAAGACATATTGCGCGGGCTTCAAATAAAACTGGGAACAGCGCAAGAAACAGAAGAAGTATCAAACATTGGTAAAATCTTGCCGTTATAATTATGTATTGAAATGGTATATAACTAGGTACCAACTTACAATATTCTTATAGTCTAGCCTTGGTATGGAACCTGCAGTAAGTTCATTAAGAACCACCAAGGAGCATGCTATCTCCACTTATAAGTTTTTGATACTATTACACGTAAAGTTATAATAACTTACTTTTGAAACAGTCAGCGGGTATAAGCTTCCATATAACGTAAATTAGATAAAGCAAGATAATATAAAACAAGAACATAAAGTTTGCTTTTTGACAAAGTTTATGACAAATTCATTCAAAATTCCGGACTCTAGTTTCAAAAATATTCATGAAATTAAGAGAATTAATACTAATTAAAGTTTGTTATTCATAGTAATAAAGCTAGGGGTTGCAACCCTATGGTGACGTGTGAAGGGGTAGCAAGTCGAAATATTGCGGGACATTCGCAGTACCCGTGATTGGTTTTCGGACTTTTGGTGAAGGCTATGCGTTTTTTTTTTTTTGGTTTTTTATCCTGTCCGATTTTGAGTAAAATTTTGTCATAATAAAAATGTAGGTTACACGACTAGTATACAAACAAATACTTATTTCCCTTGATCATCATGCGTTAATGAGTGGATCAATTATACCTCATTTTATGTTTTTATTTGGAAATGTTAAATAAATTATCCAAGAGAAAGCAAGATATACCTAAGTAGATACATAATTTTCTTAAGAAAAGATTCTACGAGAATTATGAAAGCCATTAATTTCGCTTATTACCTCATAACGTACGAATATAGCTTTATATTTGGTTTTCTTTTTTTCCTTTCATAAGTATAGTTAGTGCGCCAAAAATATCTTTCCGAAATAGTCTTAAGAATAAATTATAGATTACGAAACATAGGTAAACTGCTGGTTTAATAACATTTTCATTGTAATAATTTTAGAACATAATTAACTTAAAAAAATACATAACCTGTTACTTCGAATTTACGTATACCGATGGGACGTAGCGTTACCTGTAAATAAGAGAAAACTGTTAACTTACATGAAATTGTATAATTTAACAAGTTGAACAACAAATTGTTTTAATAATTTAGTCATGTACAGGTTTCCTAAGGCCCAGACTCAACTTATTTATTTGTATGTTTTTGTTCACATATGATAGAGAAACAACGGTTAGGAAATAATTAACAAATGTAATTCTTACTTTACCAGTGAAGAGGAGTGAACGGAGAAGATTTTATATTATATTTAAATAACCAATAAAAATATCTGCTCCACTCCGCTTTGGTGGAGTCTGGGCCTTTAACGTAATTTCAGCCTTCACTCATTTTTTTTATTGAATATCTATTAAGACATGAACATGAATGTTTATATTTTTTAGATTTGGGCTTTTCTATTACATATTTTTACTTAAAACTTTAACTGCCTATAAAATGCATCTCAAAAAGCAAAAAATTTAAACATTGAATAACAGCACATCTCGCAATGCTGGCTGGTGTTAAATAAAAAAAAAACACATGAATAGCGAAAAGGAAGGAATTGAAACCGAATTTCCCCCGAAGACTGGCAAAGAATAAAAACATCAGATACGCCACTAAAGAGTTCCGACGACATCCCTGTCTGAAACAATTTGGAATTGGAAAAACGGTTTCAACTACGAAATGGAAATAACGTTTTGGAAATTCCGACTTTAAGGTTCTCTCTACCAGAAACTCGAATTGAATTGCTTAAGTTTAAAATAAAAATTTTGCTTTTTTTGATTGACTGAAGACTTTATCTTCCTAGGTTCTCTACTAGATTCATGATTTCATAACCATGACAGCGGATAAAATCGAAAAAAGGAAACAAAAAGTATTTGAGGTGTTTATAATTTTTCAACGAAATGATCAATGATCTATGGCGTGAAAACATGAAACGATGGATGGATTGCGTGAAAGTCGACATGGCTAGAAACATGACTTGTAAGATGACGGCAGACAGAAGAGTATGGAAGGAGAAATCATGCTGCGTCGACCGCAAATATAAAAATTGTGAGAAGGGCAGGAGGATGACGAGACTATGGCATATTAGGTACTTATGTGTTAGTCCATGTAATACAAATTAGTCGCATCTAATCAGACACTTAATACTGCCTAAACAGTCAAAAAAATCCTCTATCTTCTGTAAATAGCATACAGAATCAAGCACAAAGCTTTAACCATCAAATTTGAAACGTATTCGTTCAAAAGTAGCGAGGCTGTCCTTTTTCGTGCAAAATGGCGAATGGCGAGCATGCTGAAACACGTCTTTGTCAGATACGGTTTTCAGAAAAAGTTTACAAAGGCCATTGGGTACGGTGCTGGTAACTTGCATGGGGAAACGGTTTTGGTCATTTTTGACGCTACTTTTTAATCTTGGAATGTTCACTTCTATTGTGAATTACGTTTAAAGTTTCGTTTGTTTTGGTGTACGGCGTGCAATGGAGTGGTTTAGAGTTCGTTTGAGTGTGATGGTGGTATGTGAACTGGGTATAAGGTCGTAGTTTTTTTGTTTCACAGCTTGACTAGATTTACAATGAAAAACAATTTGATGCGGTGCGGTAAGATGTAGGAGGTATAAACGTGTTTCTCTTCGAAAAAATATTTTTGGTATTACATGTGATAATACTTTTAGCCTGTTTGATGTTATAATAGACGGATCATTGAAATGGAATAAAAAATTAAATACACAGTCTACTTATAATGAGGGATTATTTCTTAGAACTAACACTCCCTTATTCGAAAAACCTCATCAAAAACAAACAAACAACAAAGTAACTTTGATACAAAAATCCTTTGTGTAATTTAAAATTCAGTTCCAATTAACAGTGTAAACATTTTAGAAAAAGCGACTCGAACCTCACTGACTTGATTCAAAGCCAAAACAATTATCAGAGAAAAATTAACTTTCTAGAAAGTTCGCGAAAAATAATGAAGGGTTTCGTTTCCAGAAGGGTTGGTTGTACTATAAATAATTGTTGTCGAATGGCTCAAGCCTTTTTAGGGATTAATTTGTAGCCCTTGTTTTTTTAGCTAATATTGATATCGGCCTTGGAAGTTGGGGAACAATAGGGGAGCGAATGGTTTGGAATTTTCGAGACCACGAAGCCTAAAAGTGGGGATTAGGACTTTAAAAGCGATTGTGAGAGTACATTTAACGTAACTGAGTATACATAGGTAAGTACCTTTATTATTCCAAATTCGTGGCCTGGTGGTTAAATAATCGGTCTCTTAAATACGAGCATGTGGGTTCGAATCCAGGTTATGTACTTACTAAGGAATATCGTATAAGCTAATGCCTAATGAATGGTGAATAAAAGGTGAAGGAAAACGCCTTCAGCAAAACTGAAATTTCAGAAATCGTCAATCCGCCTTGAGCAAGCGTGATGATTAGCACTCATTTGTTATCTATATGAGAAGAAGCCCAAGCCTTGCAGAGGGACACTTAACAGATTTTAGTTCAGAAAACAATATTCAAGGATTTCTATCACAACATGAATACTAGCATATTTTTATATCTCCATTCTAAACTAAAACTTTTCAAAACACCCGATTTTCAGTATAGTTTCACGAAATTTATACAAAAGGGAAAGGGGATGGTATAACTTTTAGTTTTTAGTATTAAATGAAGTTTAAAACGAGGTTAATACTGGTCCAACGTTATTTTGACGTGCAGTACAACTTTTTGCCCACTTGGCTTGTGTCAAAGAGCGGGACGCTTAAGTTATCAAACTGGAGTACAAAAATTGTGTATTAAAGTTGGTTTGTGCTAAGTATGTTTTAGAGGATAAAAAGTTAGACATTTGATGTTAATATGTGTACTTGATTTTGAGTATTAGAATAGAATCTGAATATTATTTTTTAAGTCTCTGTCAAAGCAAACAAATAAACTTTATAATATTAGTATACTAGCTTTATAATATGACTATAAAACCATTTTGTGACTTTATTGCACTAAAAATAATAGAATAATATTTTATACATTTTTATTTAAATTTGAACATGTACAAACTTAGACTACTATGTGACTTATATTCTTATGTTTGATATCTTTATGTAAAGTGAATGCCAGTAAAATACAACCTTTACAAAGGTAGAGTTTAAAAGGTAAAGGACACAAATGTCAAGAACTTAATAAACTTAAACCTAAAATAACTAGCGAGACAAAATCAAAATATTGTGAGACAAATTGACAATCAGCAGGTGGGTTTAAATGGCTATTATGTGCCTTGTCAATCTCAGCGAGATGCTAAACGAGCTCTCACATTTCATACAAAGTCATTTGTAGGACGAAATATTCAAGTAGACGAATTTGTACGTAAAGAGTACCTAGGTATTTCAGGCGTAAATTGGAATATAATGTTAGGTTATGAAAAGCTTAGGTTTTTTTTTTTGAAGTTATAGGTATCTCATAAGTTATGAATACGGTACGATACGGTAAAATACGCTAAGGAACTAAAATACTGTTTTTTTTTTCGCTGGAGATGTAGAATAGGTACCTACCTACCTAATTGATTAACAAATAGATAGATTTTATATAATAAGGTACTATAAGGACACACATTCTGTTATAGATTTCAATCTTTATAGATTAGTTCAAAACTGATGCCAAAGTCCACGCGACAAAAGTTAAGAACAAAAAAAAAAAACAATCTTCTCTATTTTCGCGACCCATTGAATAATAGAATTATCTGTTTGTTTGGCTTACTTTGTCCTTAAACTTATGTGAAGTTTGTAACATAAGTTTTCTGCTACTTGATACCATCTTTGACAATGGTGGTTCAAATACGGAATATCTTCCTTCCTTTCATGAAACTGTATCATGGAAAACAAATGACTAGCGTAGATGTCATAACGCAAAATCTTCTAAGTCATCATCCTCCTGCCCTTATCCCAATTTTATTTGGGGTCGGCAAAATCTTCAAAGTACCGCGCCAAAAATGCAGGAGTTCACCAAAAAACCGGCCAAGTGGGAGTCGGAATCGCGCAAAAACACGTTTGTTGTATGGGTATTTGTTATTATATCGGCAAGCAACAGAAATACAAATCATCTGTGAAAATTTCAAGTCTCTAACTATCACGGTTCACGAGATACAGCCTGGTCATTCTGGTCAGAAGCTTCTGCTTCATTGATTGACTGAACCTGAACGTCTCGTTAGTACTAGTAACTGATCACGCCTACCGTACTCTACTTGACCTACAAGGAGGCGCCTGACCTACCTTCCTTATAGCATCTCCGCTATCTTTCCTTCTTCCGTAAGTGGTCCAAATACGGAATACGTTCCTTCCTTTCAAGTAGAATACAATGATAGGAATATTATGTTTAACATACAATGTGATACAATTGTATGCAGTGTCGAGTTGGCAATCGGCCCGAAGTAGCTTGTTTTAGTTTAGAGAACTTGAGAATTGAAGTTTAAAATTTTGAGTGGTTTATATCGGTGACCACTGTGGTGGTGATCTTGATAGAGAAGTATAAAAGAAGTCATGCTGTTCTATAAAACCTTTTACAAAGATGAAAATGATTTAATTTGCGATATTAGAGGACGATGATTCTTTCGAAATATTAGCATAATATGTTGAACATTGAAACTTTAGAATTAAGATCCCCATCTCATTATTTATGTATTTTAATTAATGAGAACGCAAAAAAGGAGAGACAAGCGAAAGTTCTAAATAATGAATTCTTAAGCAATCAACGACTTACAATCACTCTAAAAGAAGCCAACAAAACAAAAATGTCACCAATGTCAACGCTTTTGTTTATCACCAACGAACTAATCCACCGATTACTCCCAACTGATAAACTAATCCCAAGTCTCCAATTATTCCCTTTTACTAACAAAACCGAAGAACCGGAATCAAGTTTTCAAGGACCCCAGTCCTTTGCCATCACGAATTAACCAAGAAAAGTTGAATGAGAAGGGATCCCTTGTAACCATGGAGAACTAAATGTCTAGCGGAGATGTCATAACGCAAAGTCTCCTAAGAAAGTAGTATTGTCAAAATGCGGGTGTTCGGGGGTCGAGGAACGTTACTAGCTCTCCGCAGCCAATTATTTTCAAAATAAAATCACCAATCAATCAAGATCAATCTTTTAATAAAACACACGCACTTTCGGTTAATGACCATAGTAAATTGTTTTATTTTTTTATTTTAAACATAGAGCAAAACACAGACAATAGAGGTTGCTACTTGTAGAAAATGTTTTTTACTGGATAATAATCATAACAGATTGGTTTTGATTTGACAAGGAACTCGAACGTCTCGTTAGTTCTAGTAACTGATCACGCCTACCATAAGTTGCTTGACCTACAAGAAGTCATCAGACCTACCTTTCTTATGGCATCTCTGCTATAATTCCTTCTTCCGTGTTTGTAATTTTTCCCATCGCACCTTTTTCCTTGCCCAATTTATACGGATAAAGTGATTAGGAAATACATAAAGACATATATATTCGGGATTGAAAATGTAATGGACATTAATTTACGTAGTTTCTCGGGTGATGGTGGGAACTTTTTTTGTGATTAGATCTATTTTGTGATAGGAAATTGGGGGACGAAAAATACTGGTAAACCTTATTGGTCGACGTAGCTTTTGTATTTATTTTGGGTTAGAAATTCAATAAACTATTTACAATTTTTTTAGGGTCAGGAATTAATTTGACCGTAGCTTATTTTTAATGCTGGTTTAGGCAATAGTTGCAAAAATACTGGCTGGATAGACTGATCCATGTAATACGTGCACTACCATTCATTTCCATACTCATTATGAGCTTGATCAAACTACCGGCCGCCTAAAAATGTGCAGTATGCGCTTTTAAAATTAACATACGAACAACAGCAGTGTAGGTACGATTATAAGTTCTGAAATTAACCCGTTGGCGCAAAAAAGCTATTTCATTCAAGACGTAAAATTTCAACTAAACTCCGGTCTAATTTATGTAAAAGTCGGTTTTTAATTACACGGTAGTAAGTGCTCGGTTCTCATCAAAACTTCAGGGCCCGACTTGTCTATTATGCAACTCGGGGTAGCTACGAACAAATTTAGTTTTTAAATCCTAGAACAAAGACTTGGAGGTTTTCAATGGTTAAAACGTGGGTACTTATTGTTAGCTTTGCGTAGACTTAGTGAGTTCATATGCTAGTTACACCAGCAGTTTTGGTGCATATGATTGCAAAGTACAGTTATCTTATCTTATTCTTTAAACAATATTGAGGTTTAAATAAAGAAGCTGGTAATTCAACATTTAACAGAAAACAAATCAAAAAATGTAATGAGTTCTTTTTTTTCGTTGGAAATTAGCAAATAAACCCTTTCCCTGTGGATGCAGAGTGAGGGAGTGTCAAACTTCTACTGACTAAATGTCCTGTTCCTTCTGTAATGTTCCTTCAGGAGCCCTTCTTATACCAGGGCCGCGGTAACTCTTTTGAGCCAATATATAGGGTGATAATCAACATCATTATTCTGTCCTTGTCCTAATTTTTTTTGTAGTTATCGCAGCATGTTTTCGTATAGACATCCCAGCATGTCTTCTTTCCATAACAATTCCTATATCTAGACAAATTGATCACAGTTCACCCTGTAACCCAAAAAGGTACTGAACTACCGTCATTGTATCACCAAAATCGTTCACACACCTTGACTCGATACATCCATTTAGGCAAAGCTTATCTTAAAGGTTTCATGTCATGATATCATATATGAGGTCATCAGTACAGTTACCTACATGGAGAACAAAATGACTAGTGGAGTTGTCACCATGCAAAATATTCTAAGAAAGTAGCGAGTAAACGCACGTAAGCAGCGTGTAAGTAGCGAGCAAAATACGGGGGTTCGGGAGACGAGGAACGTTACTAGCCCCGCACTTACACGCCTTCTTTGGAAAGGCCCATTATTTTCAAAATGAAATTACCAATTATTCAGGTCAAATATTTGACAGTTTTATTTTGACTTGACAAGGAACCCGTTCGTCTCGTTATTTCAACTAACTGATTTTGACCTACAAGAGGGCGCCTGACCTACCACCTCCCTTGGCAACTCCACTCTATTATCTATTCTTCTTCCGTGGTTACCTATATGTTTGTGATGAACTCCTAAAGGCGAGGAACTATGATACTATGATAAGCTGGAACGACAGGCTACGATGTAGTGGTTTGCATTGTGTGTGGTCTGAGATAAGAGTGATGGGCGGTGTTAAGTAATAAGCTTTTGAGAAATAGGCTTTCGTATGTAGGGATAGTTCATGTTTATGTATGAGTAGCATATGGTGGTTTATGTAATCGGTACTAATATTAAGTATTAAGTGATTTGAACGCGGTTATATCAGAAATCACTGGTCCAATCGGAAAATCTTTCAGTGTTGAGAGCGCAGTAGTAGATGTTGTAAAGGGGAGGTAACTTAGACCCGGGAGAATGTTTTAGGATAGTTTTTGTCACCATCCGGCTACGGGACGCGGGTGAAACCGTCGGCGAAAGCTAGTTAATTTATAAAAATGACGACTATCCTACCAATTTACTTAAAGAAACTTAACGCACTTAAAGAATTTCCAGTCATCAAAACTCAAAGTAACCTCATAAACTGCTTGTTTCTGTACCCTTTGCTCTGTCCAGTATCATGGACACACACAAGCTAATTGACCAGTCTGTCATCGGAACGGACGTAATGAGCGATTCGTATGGAACTGTTATCCGAGTTTAGCTGGATAACACCCTATAGTCACTTACTTTATTGTCTTACCTACAAACATGCCTAAAATGCACTTGGAATTTTGAAAAAAAAATACTCGCAGAATATTTCAATTTTCAAAAACTACGTATGTATGAATGTGCGGTGTGGTCATTGCTCTGTCCAGTATCATGGACACACACAAGCTAATTGACCAGTCTGTCATCGGAACGGACGTAATGAGCGATTCGTGGAACTGTTATCCGAGTTTAGCTGGATAACGCGGTAAAGTCACATCACTAGCTGGATTATCGTGTTGTGTGTTGTTGGAGTGTCTTTGCTAATTTGCTTGTTTGTGTGTTTGTGACGTTGTGACGGACGATCTTGGGATAAGCCGAGCTGATTTTGAAAAGGGAACTATATTTTTTGTCACCAAAATTTATATTTGTCATCAAGTTGTATCACCTAATAAATAGATCTATCGCCACGAAATATTTTCGTTCTCAGATAAACAAAATCCGTCTTACCACAAAAACTTTTAAACGTCAGTTTATGCCTTGTCTAAAAAAATGTCAAATTATGACGTTGACATATGGTTCATTTTGCAGGCAAAATTTTATTAGACAAGTGTAAAACAGGGGTTAAAGTTTTTGTAGTAAGGCCCAATGTGTTCCCAGGTATGAATTACCAAATTATTGTTAATATAATGTGTAAAATATGAGATGGATTACCAATAAAATTGTAGTGCATTACATGAATATAAACTTCGTTCTTATAATTATAGTTTTATTACTTAAATAATAGCTTGGTGCTCAAAATGGTAGATCTGTCACCAAATAAATCGATTAATCGATCCCTGTCTGCGACTCCTTTTTATTTGTTATTTTGTCACCAATACAGTAGTTACATTTTATTTCGTTCAGTTATTAAAATCATGTATTCGTTACCAATTTAATACATCAGTTTATAATTTTAATGAAAATATGTTCAAAGGGAAGAGAAAAGGAAGGGAGACAAATTGGCGCGCTTTCGGGCCTAAACGAATGGGTTGTAGGTTGTAGCCCTTCAAAATCCAAACCAGCGCTGATTATTCAGTTATTTTGACTTTAATTAAGTGTTTTATTTACTATTCAGCTAGAAATTTAATCTAAAAATATATTTATACTACCTGTGGACAATTAAAAGCCTTGGGGGAGGCACATGGCCAGTTAAGTAGTAGACTCTTTTGGTTGAAAGGATGATGGTGACCACCCTACATTTTTAGACCTTCATGAAATTTTATAGTGATATAATATATGATTTATATACTATTAGGAAAAACCTATTATAATACATACAAAACCATTTTTTGGTACTTGACCCGATATCTCCATGATTTTCGGTAATTTATTGTGGAATTGATTTTATATTGTTTGGCGACTACATTTGGTGAAAAATCTACTATTTTGAGGGCAAACCCTATTATTTAAGAAACACAAAATGAATTAAATTGGTGACAGCTTAAATCATACCCTTTTGAAAATACGTTTATCAAAAGAAAGCCTCGTTGTTTGTGAATGTTTAAGGCTATATTTTATTCGGGTACTGGCAAAAAATCTCTCAAAACTTGAGCAATAGCTAGAAGAATATATACATCTTATGGTAAGCTAGTGAGCCTGTTTTCTTGACCGCGATAGTCCCAAGAACTACAAGTCCGATTTCAAACATTTTCTCAGCGACAGCGAGCCAATATGGAGACATGAGAGTTTAGTATGCATAAATGTGTCTTTGAGTAGGTATAATTATTTTGTAGATACTTATTAAATAAATAAAAAAACCACGGAACTCCCATCCAATTAGCAGCCTAACTAACCGCTGCTTAACATTGTACCTCTAAAGGCACCCTTTTCATCTAACCCTCAAAATAACTAAGGGTTTATTAAATATTAATTAAATAATCCTTTGATCGGTCGAAGGATCTTGGCTCAAAGGACCGGAGTGAACGGTTAAGATTACATCTATCCTTTGCTGATATTATCAGGAGATTAGGATGGGCGTTTGAGGGTTAAGTAGGAGTAAACGATACTCTTGTTTTAACACCTCCTTTAATGTGGCATGTTGTTTGTTTTGGGGATTTTAATGGGTTTTAAGAGGGTGTAAATCTTGTGATATGATTGTAAATGCGGTAGTAATGTATGGATGGTTGTTACTCTTTCACGCAAAAACTACTGATCGGATTTTGATGAAATTTGGCTGTAACATATTTACGTGTAGTTAGAGTAACATAATAGGATATTTTTATTCTGGTGCAGATAGTGTCCTCAGGAAAGTGTAATTATGTAATAATGTTTAAAAAAACTTTACTTAAAATGACTGTTATTATTCAGAAAATAGATAAGAAAGTCTTTGAAGACTATGTTTGCTGAAATAATGATGACAGAAGCTGTTACTTACAATGCTGTGTATTGTAATTTGTTTGTACAATCAATAAAACTTAATTCCTTAATGTAACCTTTTGTTCAACCATTTTTTTTTAAATGAGTACATGCAACGAACTAAACTCTAAAATAGAGTACCACTACCCGGAAAAATCCCACATAATTCTGCAACTATTTACAAAGGTCAAAACTAGTTTCACGGGACCCTCTCATTTATAAGCCGGAGCACAGTTTTAACAAACTGACGTACTTTGCGCATCATTTTTCAGACAGCCACAAACTATTTGTTTTGTCTGACCCCTTGATATTATGTTGTTACTGGTATGCAAATGATGGGGTGTAGACATACCTAGGGTATATAGTGTGGTATGGGGGGTTTTTAGTTAAGGGTGGTGTTGTATGCAACTATCGATATGTAAGTTTTGTCTTTTTTAGGGAAATAAATATAGTTTTATTGATAGCATGTAAACATTAAAAAATATATGTATTACAGGTATCTGTGGAGATCAAACTGGGAGGCCTATGTTCAGCAGTGCACGTCCTATGGCTGAGATGATGATGATAATATTATGTAAGTAAATAAATATACCTATCGATATTAATTTGGAATATAACATACGATGTTTTCAATATCTGTATATTTTAAGTGTTTTATGAAAACAAATATTGAAACTTATTGATACCACTTGCAATGGTCAAACTAGAATGTAATCAATATTAATATTATAAAGCTGAAGATTTTGTTTGTTTGTTTGTTTGAACGCGCTAATCTCAGGAACTACTGGTCCGATTTGAAAATTTCTTTCAGTGTTAGATAGCCCATTTATCGAGGAAGGCTATAGGCTACTTTTTATCTCGGTACGGGAAGTAGTTCCCAAGGGATGCGGGTGAAACGCCGGCAGAAGCTAGTTTTATATAATCAGATTATTAAAACGTCAGAATATAATGGTATGCAAAATGACATACAGTTCCACGCGTGCCAACAAAAAATAATCTACAACCATAGCAGACTATTATTCACGAATAAAGTCTTATGAACACTTCAATTACACACACAGAGACAGACAAAGAAAGAGATACAACCCCACAAAAGTAAGAAAGTAAATAACATTACCTGTAACAGCGAACATGAACAAACAGTCATTATTCAAGCAGCCGAGCAAAAAGATATATATGTCTTATTGATGTCTTGCCTACAGTAATCTACCCCTTACCGCTGTAGGGTTACCTGTGTCTTTGTCACCTTAGTGGAGTCAATTTGTTTAGAGTATTGTCTTAGGGGATAATTACATATGTCATAGAACTGGTTAGAAAACGTCTCCGGTAGCAAAATGATTCGTTGGCTATTGCACTTAAGCCCAAGTTCATGGACAGCATAAACAACTGTTTTCTTGATATAATTTTTTTGCATTCAATTCTCAAAGTTCACGAGAAGTATGTAGAAAAACGTACGTTTACGTAGTTGCTGAAAATGGTCTAAATAAGGTTTCTTTGAAAAAAGGAGGATTTGTATCGGTGCAGATGCGGTGTGTTCACTTTTTTCGTACAAAACTTGCGGTACGAAAAGCAATAAGACCACACCGACATGTCAATTTTCAAAATACATTATGAGGCCCATTTTCCCCGACTACATGAAAGTCCATTTGGTCGTTGTTTAAATTCCGATTGCGTGGTCAAAAAACACTCTCTCAGATATTTATTAATAGCCCTTTTGTAAAGTTCCAAACAGAAAAACAGGATTTCACTGTAACCTGCATTTATTTGAGGTTGAATAAAAACAAATGAAAAACACAGTCACAACCACCCCGTATGTACATATGTACACACAGAGTCAATAGTTATTCCATTGAGACAACCGTTTTCACAACATTCCGGTTGACGCTAAATAAACATTGTAAAAACAACTCCAAAAAGTCCCTTTATGCATCATGAAACCTTTAAAGAACTGTACAAATACTAGCTACACAAGTACACAACACATATCAGTGTTGCCCCACGCAACATAATATTTTCCCTTTTTCCTGACACATTTTTTCGTCTGACAACCCTGTAGGAGGCATCATACTGTATATTTCATAGCCACTGTGCAGACCTCAATGCGTTTGAGTTATGATCACAGTTTATATATTTGCGGCGTGAAAATGCTTCTGATGAAATATTTGTGTTCTCTTTTATATGATCTTAGGTAAGTAAGTCGAGTATAAGAATTACTTTTGTATAGTTCTATAGGTGTTATGTTTTTATTACGATGTTCTTGATTGAAGTACCTATAAGCAAGTATCGTACTTCATTTGTTTTAAAGCTTTCAACCCGAAAACAGGTGGAAAAGCTTTCAACCCGAAAACTACCTACAATGTATAAATTCGGAGGAATAATTTGACTATTGGTATGATCTGTAGACCCTATAGAAGAAAACACAATTGAAACATACAAAAATACAAACATTTGAATTAAGAACCTGCTCCTTTTAGGAAGTCAGTTAAAAATAAATTGTACTGACAAATTGCATAGGGAATTGAAAAACAGTATCGATAAACAGTGTCGATAAATCCCAAACTCGATTCAGAATCAATTTTCTACACCCGAAACTCGGAGCTGCACTCTGTCTCGATTCCTATACACAAATATTCAGGATTGGGTAACTAAATTGAGTTCAACACTTAATCCGTTTGAGAGATCGTCGCAATCACGTGAAATCCTTCACACAAGTGATTGGTTCAGATTTAGGGGAGCCTCAGTGGTAGCGGAATCTGTAGGTTTCTGCTTTAGTGTATGGGATAAGCAGAAGTGGTGTTAATAATATTCTTAATGCGAATGTGAGTTTAGGTATTCCTTAAACGGCTTCGGAACGGAGATTGGTACGGAGGTTCTTATTTTGACTTGTGCCTAAGTATTGCGCGATTATCTCGTATTGGCTGAACCGAGTTTGATGCGGTTTTCAGCATATAATTATTAGTGCATAAACATTTCATTCTCTTGACACATAAAGTTTTACCGCTGTATAGAGTTTAATGATATGCTCCAAATCTCAAGTAATTTTTTTTTGTCAGTGGTAGTTCAGGGAGAAACTAGATCATAACATAATCTGTACTAACTTTTATAACATACCTACTGATATATTTTAATACTTTCCGCCAACTATAACAAAATCTCAAGGGCATATTTATCATTTACCCGCGCAAAATCGCACCGCATACCAAGATTAGAGTCTGCGGTTTTGTTAGAATAATTTACGTATCCCTTACAAGCCGGCATCTTCTTAAGGTGAGCCCCAAGATAAGAAAATGTTACATAATGAAGGCCTCTTCGCCGAATTGTAAGGAAAGATTAAGGATGTACCTTCATATCGATAAAAGAAGGTAAAAATATAAATGGGTGAATGAACACGAGTATTACTTATTCAGCTGGCTGTTTTGTTTTGTTAAAGGTGAGTGGGTGAATATATGAAATTGGTTTTTCTAAGCTTATGGATAAGTACTCGTGCTCGATGACTATTTTTGGAAGGAATGGAAAATTACTATGGGAACATATGAATTCATAAGTGTACCTATAGGCAATTCTTTTGAGAGGGATAACACAGAATTAAGGGTTGATGAATGCTCGTATTATACAATATTCTATTTTAGAAGCTTGTTTGTAACACACGATACATAGCACAGACCCTTGACACTTAATCCAAACACTGAGGATTTACTAACAAAAAAAAACTGCGAAAAAATAATTACATCAATATCCCCCACTACCTTTGTCTCACTATTGATCCAGGCTTTTAAATAGAGTTTTTATCAACACCCAAAAAGAATTTCGACAAAATAATTTCATCGATATTTCCCCATCTCTATAAAAGCGCGAGTTACGCAACAGGGCATCCGACACAGCGGCCTAGTACATCAATCATACTCTGAAATATTATGACGTAATCCGAGAAGCCAATAAGTGGAGCCACAAACTGTTTGTCTCTTCAAGAAAGCAGACGTTAAAAGTATTTTGAAGGTTCTGATAATATTTCTGAAAAAAAAACTTCTTACCTACTTGGTAACAAACATTTTTTGGAGGTAAAAAGGTCTGATTTTGATAAACCATCCTGTGGTTTTTAGACCTTAAGCTTTTTCTCTCTAAAGATTATGAAAGAGGTGTAATGTTAGAATGCTTCTTTTTATAGTTGGCGCCAAAAAAGTGCGGTTTTGTTCGTATAGATATTGTTGAGAAGCTATGCTTTGTCCGAAATTGGCTTTCTTTAGTAGTGTTGCCAATTTATAGCGAAGCACCTTCTTCATCTGACCTTATGTTGTTAGTACGTAGGTACCTATTTCGAAATAAATCTCAATATAAAAATAAATAGGCGCTTTTGTTTACACCCACAGTTGACCGATGACGGGGTTAAATACTCAATTGAAATTAACTTTTGTAAAGGTAAAGGTATCTTGTCAGTAAATAAATTATTTTGACACCCACACAAAGTGTATGAAGATTCAATGACCCTAATAATGATTCATAAAAACATAAGATCATTGGCTTATGCCATCTTCAACATAATACTTAGACTTGACTCATATTACAAGCTACGCGAAGTGAAGAGATGCTTTATTTTAGGTAGTCAATATATAAGTATGAGAAGTAAGCGTTGATTACGTTTTTTGAAGAATTTAATTACCTAATAAAAAAAAAATCTTCAAAGCATTAAAAAAAAATGAGCTCTTATTTTTTAAACCATGTCTAATGACACTTTAAGGTAACCTAATCTATATTCATAAGACACTGAAAGTATATATTTGAATAACATAACTATCATCTTCTACCTATCGACTGTCTAAGTCAGCCTTTCTGAAGACCTATTCGCTACAATCATTGTAAAACAAAGTCCTTCGCGGCATATTTTTTTTGTTCGCAATGAGCTTAAATCTACTAAACCGAGTTTTATTATACATCTAAAAATAATAGTGACAGACACAGTGTTTTATGTACCTATGAGAATTTATATATGGAAGTACCTCTAATGTTTTAGTATCTTAATATAGCTTTAACAAAGTATAGCTTGCACTGTACCCAGAGATTATCTAACTGTTTTGCACAATACTCAAAGTTCAGTCATATCATCAATTTACGGTCGAATTGATTCATCATTTAGTTTAAACAGTGACCTCTAACAGTGAATGAATGATCGTAAATCATTATATTTCATTAACTTTAGGCAGGCGTACATATTACGGCCTACAGGTAATATCAATTCTAAGTATATTATGATCGATCAATGTTGGCAGGCAATTTTGGCGTATATGTATGGTTTTAATATAAAAATATTGTGTTGACACAGGTATTGGATTTTTCTTAGTATGCCATTGAGATGGGAAGGAGTCACGTAAACGCCATCTTACCTCCGTGGTGTTGAACATTTTTTTTCTGAAGATGGTTATCAACGGTTTTAGAAAACAAAAGATCTGAACAAGAAGATCTGAAGAAGAACAGAAGAACAGAAGATCGATTATTAATGCGGATGTGCAGTTCCTTTGCAGTCCTGTATGTCCATGTGTCCGGATTCCATAAATTCAGTTTTAAAAAGGACATTTTCTTCTTTTTATCCGGGTTCGGAAAGTTGTGCTCTCGGAACGCGGTTCGGAACAATCAATCATTATAACCCGCATATAAATTAAAGGATCCTTATATAATTCCCGTTAAAATAACCACACTAACATACCCATTCATAACCTAAAACCGGGAACAGCATCCATTAAAGCCTAAGAATTTCTATTAGATCCTTTATCCCTTAAAACAACACATTTACATTAATTGTGAGAAAATTCACGATCGCCCAAGGCTAAGACGCACTTTATAAAATTCTTAACATTTTCTGCCTCCGCGTAGATTAATATACTCTAGTAATTATAGAACTTTTGACGGAGCGACTGACTAGAATATTAATAATCTAAGCATGAATCACGCGTTTTTTGATGAAAAAAAATGGGCAGAAGTTCAACAATAGGGTGGACGTTTTAAGGTTTCGTGGGTACCAAAAGATAGCCGACCTCCAGTAAGAGCTGGCACCATAAGAAGAAAAAAGTACCTAAAGTGCTAAATGGACGCTGTCATTTTGCACCATTATTTGTATGGTGCAAAAGTATAGGTTTAGAGCTCGCAAGACGCGGTTACTGTACTCGGGGCCTTGGGAGCATTTCCCGTACATCAGAGAGCACGTCAATATTGGTCCTGCGCCTGATCTCTCTTCAGTCGTGTCTGATTGCCGTTCCATCGAGTGATAAGTGAAGTAATAGTGAGTGCACCTGTGTCTGCGCAAATGCTTGAGCACTATAACATGTCCTGCGCAGCTGGCTGATCTCCTTATATGAGAACAGCCACCGTGGCCGAAATCCTCCTTGGACGCCATTATTATTATTATTTGATAGGACTTCTGGCTTAATTTTCATGGTGGTCCTATCAAGGCTACTCCTAATTTTATGGCTCATTTACATCGTTTGTTTAAGGCGTTTGGTTTTGCGTTCCTAATTCGGGAACTGAGACAATGGCGGCATTTAGCTAGGGGCTTTTCTCTGAAATAAACGATAAAACTGTCCTTAGATTTATAAGTATAATTGAATTTGTATTTGTACGATTTAAATAGAAATTTAAATTTTGGAGAGAGAATTAGTTACTTATTGGTTTTGTTTGTCTTATTTTCGGAACTTTATTCAACCAATACAATATGAAATTCAAGTGCTTATGGAATTATTAAATGGTATTATTTAGTTACAAAATTAGTTTTAAATTGTCTTTTATTCTGACTAGTATATAAATGTATTTGTGCTAAATATTTTGTAATATTTTTTCACTTCACTGTTATACATATTACATCCAAACTGACACAGCTACACCTATGCTCGTTAGTATTACTGACTCATACACACACACACACACACACACAAACATGCATACAAAAACGAGATAAAGCACGGAACAAAGACATAAATCAGTATTATTGCATTCCACAGCCTTTAAATTATCAACATGTTTTAAAGTAGCTCTAACAGAATCTATAACATACATAAAACATCATTACTGAATATTATAAAGTGAATAGTTTATTGGGTTGGTTTACTCTCACGACCCCAACATGATTGGGAAAAGGCTCGGAGGAGGAGGACTCTCACTAATTGTGATAGTTACGTCACAAGCCATTTTTTTTTCGTGTAAAACAAGTGGAAAAAATCTTTAATTGGCTAATAGACCATTTTTAAGCAAAGCGTAAGGCTCCACCAGATTGGAGCGGAATATAGTTTTTAAACAAATATGTAATAGAATTTAATAATTAGAATATTTGGTCACCGTACAAAATCTGTAAAAATTTCTCCGCTCCACTCCTCCTTGGTGTAATCTATGCCTATAGAAACATCTATTTTCTTGTTTTCCTCTCTATGTAGGTAAATAAGAGATACCTTTTGACGAGCATGTATGTAACTGGATTACAATTGCAGCACTGATGCTGGGCAGGCTTTCAACACGTTATTGAGTTAGGCCTGCGTTCCCGAGCCGGACACTCTCATTGCGTTACGTTTGATTTTAGACGTATATGGTAGGAGTGTGATAGAAATGATGTTTTTTGTGTGATTGATTTACTAATTTTTTACTACGACACTAACACTACAATTGTAGTTTTTTGAAGGTCTTATAGTTAACTGTTTTAGCTGATTGATATATTATTTTTGTTGGAAACCAAGTAGTATTTACTTCCTTAACTGATGATTGAAGTTTCCTTTAAATGTATCCGGAGTGTTATATTGCGAAGTAGATTTTTATTAGGAATATATATATTTTATAATAAATGTACCTATTTGAATTGAAAATCTGCACTTTAATCCTTTATTTAGGTTTGTTTTTCAAACCAGCAAATATAAAATTGTAATGTCAAATTCTTTAAATAACATTTTGTTTAAAGTCCTAAACTACTAAATCAAATATTTTTGTTTTGTATAACGCAATTAACTAACAAAATCAAAACCCAATAAAAAACTAAAACCAAACTCTTTTGTACGAACAATATTATAAAACAGTTCTGTGATCGGGTCAAATAATCCGATTTAGTTACAACTTTTTTATATAGCTTTTCTATTCAATATACGCCAATATTGACTCTGGCAAATCCCGGGGGATATACATATAGTTGGGATTGGGAAAAATCATGGAGAACAAAATGACTAGCGGAGATGTCATAGCGCAAAATCTCCTAAGAAACTAGTAATAATCGCCAAAACACGAGTATTCGAGGGACGAGGAACGTTATTACGTTTGCTGGGGAGTTTGTTCCACCACTTCTTCTTCCTAGCAAAAACACATAGGAAGTGGTGAAGGGGCAAAAAGTTCTGAATTTCAGTCTACTTTGAATAAATTACTTTTATCTTTATCTTATCTTCATTAGCTCCGCCCTTACACGCCTTCTATGAAACCCGCTTATTATTTTCAAATAAAAGCACCAATTAATCAAGACTAATCTTTGACAGATTGGATTTGACAAGGAACCCGTAACGTCTCGTTTGTTCTAGTTACGCCTATCTTACGTCGATCGACCTATAAGAAGATGCCTGACCTACCTTATAGCATCTCCGCTATTTCCTTCCTCCGTGGCAAAATCCACTGATTCGGCCAATCAGAGAGACTTTTGCTAACATAGGAATTTTCTATTACAGTCGCTGGTCGACAAATATAGTGTATTGTTGGCGAATTTCAGTATAAAATATTTTTGTCGGAAACCTTAGGGAGTTCGTTTTATTTGATTGGAAGTGTTACGTTGAAGGTAGTTCAGGATTATGTCAGGGGGTTGGTAGAATTTGTCGCAGGAAATATAAGTTGGTGAAAATACTTAGATATTTTGTCTTGCAGTTTGAAAAAAGAATTTGTTTTTTTTTCAGGTGTGATGTCTGATTCCACCAATTGTTTTTACTAGCTTCATAGGTTATACTCGAAAATGAAAAACCACTTTTATTGAAATCTTAAACAGCTTTCTTTGAAATAGAAGATCTAGCAATGATTTATGAAGTATTTTTAAAACTCTCGTGGCTTTTGTTTTTACCATTTTCATAATATCTGAATACTAAAAAAAACTAAATACTTTTTAAACATAATATTATGTATTTGGTAAAAAAAGTGAAATCTAAGAAGCAAAAAAATTTTCACATAATAGAAAATTAATAGGCGTAAAACGTAGTAAGTACTTACTTTTATAACAAAGTGTAATTATATTTTATTAGTTACGCTGATAAAAATCTTTTAGGTAAATTATCTTTTATGATGAAAAAATTTAACGAAACCGAATTAATTATTCATGGTTCAAAAAACTGATGAAATACCTATTTGTTCCTTGTTATACATAGAAGTCAATTTACAAGTTTGGTAATCTGTATCTTTAAAATGAAAAAAATAATAATAAACAACTAGTAGATAACAATATATACTAGGTATTTAAGTATAAACTCTTTCTTTTCCTTCTCTCCCTCTTCCTTAAATCCTCCTGATGATTTTCCTCCTTCTTTCTTAGTCCTTACTCACCTAATTTATCGTTTTCCAACATCACAAATTATCATAATATCTATTCATAGCTAACCTTCACTCTACTACCTACTGTATACTTTTTTGACCATAACCCTAAAAAGCCAAGGTCATACAAATTGATGTCAACAACCTTTTCGTGACCACTAATGACGAATCTGAGTGTATAGTTCTATAGAAAAGAATATTTATGTAAAGCCAAGTTTAACAAGTAGAATCTAAGTCGTAACGAGGTCAAGCAAAGTCGGGTTACACAATATTACTCATGCGGACGAATGAAATTTCTTTCACTCGGTCATTCATTCATTCCTTTGTGGTTTAGGGTTGACAGATACTTTTCGTTGTTGGTACAAATTGTATTAATTATTCTTTGATTTTAGAAAGCCTTTAAAATCTTTTTAAAGACAGATTTATTGCGATGTAAACTAAATATGAAATTTATTACTTACATACATACGTACGTATTTACTGAATATTTTTGAAACTACATAAACGTTACATTTGTAGTATAGTATGATTTTTAATGATAAAGGACTGGGAATTACATTCATAAACTAAATGATTTACCAAAAAATACTTACTGCGCATTACAGTAACCAATCCATTGTTGGTGGATTGAATTTTGATATAAGCTCTATATACCTACCTAATTTATGTAAATTTTCTATCTCTAATCTAAGAACAATGGATGGATCAGTTGTAGAAATCGGCAGTAAATGAACAGATAGCTGTCATTATCGGCAGCCCTACAGCATATCATTCGCTCAACGAAAGCGAAAGTCGTTACGCGGTCAAGTCGCCATTTTTAGGGGCATCATTTAAAATTCGAATGTGGTGTGTAGTTTGTATATCAGTATCTAACCTGAACTGCCAGCAGGACATTTTGTTTTTAAATAAACCGGTTTAATCTAGTTTGAACTGAAAACGAAAGTGATTTGTTTTTAGACGCCTTTTACTTTTTTTTGTCGATGTAAGAATACATATTATGAGTGCCATAGATAAGAATACTAGCGGAGATATCATAATGCAAAACCTTAGAAAGTAACGCGCCAAAATGCGTATGTTCGGGGGACGAGGAACGTAACTCCGCCCTTACATGCCTTCGTTGGAACCCGCTCATTATATATACTAATATTATAAAGCTGAAGAGTTTGTTTGTTTGTTTGAACGCGCTAATCTCAGGAACTACTGGTCCGATTTGAACAATTCTTTCGGTGTTAGATAGCCCATTTATCGAGGAAGGCTATAGGCTAACGGGATGCGGGTGAAACCGCTGGCAGAAGCTAGTTATCAAAATAAAATCCCTTATCAATCAAGACCAATCTTTGACAGATTGGTTTGATTTGACAAGGAACCCGCTGATCACGCCCACCGCACGTTGCTTGACCTACAAGAAGGCAGGCGTTGACCTGTCTTCCTCATGGTATCTCTACTATATTGTCTTCCTCCGTAGTTAGTGTATATTTCCTTCACTTTTGATATAACATATGTTAATGTCATATTATTATCTATGTATCTATATTACAAATTACGAGTCGTGTACTAAAATAGATTGATTGATCAAACTGCTTACTTAACCAGTTATGTACAAGCGTGGGACGAAAGTATTAAACTCATTCTAATGTTAAAATTGAGACATTTCCAAGTATTTGACCTTTTGTTATCAATAATTTCAGTTTTGTACATAATATAATTTTGAAATAAAATCGGTTTTTCTCATAGTAAATGATATATTTATTTTAGTATAACAAGCAAAAAATATATGGAACTAGTGATTCCCTGTGGTTCTCCCGCATCTCGAGGAAACTTCTTCCCGTACCGTAAAATATAGCCTATTTCACCTGGGGACAGAAAAGCTTCTCAACATAACAGTGAAAGATTTTTTTCAAAATGTACATTCTGTAGTTTCAATGCGATCAAAAAAACAAATCTTTCCTTGATATACAAAATATATGTAGATTGCTTTAGTTTTTGACATTCTAATGAATGGTGGTCATTTAAATGATGGTTAAACATAATCTATGATAGAATTGAGTCATTCTTAGACAATAGAATGTAAAGTTAGGGTTAAACTAAACACTATTATTACAGTGTGCAGTGTTAAGTGAGTAATGTTATAATTTAAGTACGATGTAAAGAGGTTGATGTAAGAAAAGATTAAAACATTTTACTAAACTTTTTTATTTTTTACCCAAGCTTTTTAAGAACGCACGCAATCGTGCGTTCGATTCCGATTCAGGCAACTAGTAGTGTATCTTTTCTGAGGTACCTACTTAAATGCACTTTATATGTTGGACATCGATGCCTGAGGAAAGGTGAAGGAAAATATTTTGAAGAAACTTGAATTCTAAGCCTGAAATCGCCAAACCTGTATGACAAAAGGCCGGTGTCCTGCAGTGGGACAATATAAAGGCTAATGATGTGAATTTCTAGAGTTCTGGATATTCTAACTAGATAAGTAAGTTTACCATAGAATTAATGACAAAAGAGCATCGTAACATAGTCATAAAAAAAACAAAAGACCTTCTGCCTAAAACTTGCACAGTGGTTAACAAATTGACGCAACAGTGATGGGACATCGACGTAACTTTGACGCAACGTCGCGTAATGATTCACTAATCGAGTGTCTTGATCTAATTGTTGCGAGGAGGAAGTCAGTGTGATGTCAGTATGTAGGCTAGATGGTACTGATATGAGTGTAAAGTATTGTACGCCGTGAGATCTGGTTTTAGACGGCTTTGTTTTGACTGGTTTGTGAAGTACTCGATGGATCGAAGGAGGAGATAATGATTTATCATTCAGCTTCCGCAGTCAAATTGAAAACCTTCCCCTGTTTTATAGTCGGTTATTTTTTTTTCCTAATATTATCGGTAAATGTGAAAGTAAGTAATTGTGTCTGTTTGTAGCAATTTCAAGTTATAACTACTGAACTGAATTAATTGAATTTTGGTACACAAATATTCTAGCTAGAGCTTTAAAAGTACATAGTTTGCCCTTTGTCCGGGTGCAGGTATTAGTTCCCTTGGGACGTATGTGAAACCATGGGAATAAGCTAGTTACCTCATATTTTTGTGCCTACAAAACATCAAAACAAAATAAACATATGTGTGAAAATATACGACTGAAACTTTGTGCATATTAAACAGCAACCCGTTATTTTCAACTTTGACAAAATACGTAAGGCGCGTGTGTTCGGGAAAACATACGTTTCACTGTATTCATAACTTTGTGATAAGATTTAGAATTAATTGTATGAAAGAGATTTTTATTAGCATAGAGAATTTCTATTCAAAAACGAATAGCTAAGAATAAGCTAAGAATAAACGAATAACTATATTTTACCATGTACCTCCGTATCCGTATCCGTAATTATAACCTTCTATCTTTCCACCACGGTTCCAGCTGCGTTCTGAGGGAATTACTTCAAACATCTTGATAAAACGTAACCTTTTGTCCTTTCTCAGGCCCTAGACTATATTTGTACCTTTACTTTAAAATAGTTCAGTTGTTTTGGAATCAATGCGCTACGGAGAGACAGAAAAAAACACAGCTAGACAGAATCAGAGCCAATTAATCCAGATAACACAGCAAATTAATTCCAAAAAGCCTATTCATTCCAAAAAGATTATTTATTAGATTTTCAGAACCGAGCCTGTTTAAATTTCCCACCCCTATATTTCCAAATAAAGCTCGAGGCAAAGTTAGAAATTTTCCAAACTCAAACGCGAAGTTGTGTTCACTTGAGTAAATAAAGGTATATGTGTTACCTCACTTAAGGCGAAGTTCGTTGTAAGTTTATAAACACACTCTTATCGCTACTGTGTGTAACGCTTATATCTTGACTGCGTTTTAAATTATGACTGACTGGATTTTGATAAGCCTTAAGGCTTGTTTTTGAGGCGTTTGATGAGAAAGTATGGTTTATGAAATCATGTGTTAGGTATGGGGTAGATATGCGTTGTTAACATCAGTCATTTCGTAACACTTTTTGCAACGTATGCTGTATGACGTCCGAGCCGCGTGCGTCGGTGAAGTGAACTATGGCTCTGCAATGAACCTTTATCTTTACTTATACTACTAGACTCCTGTAGCTTCGCATCTATTGAATTGATTTGAAAAATTGTTTATATTAAAGACAGTTCCCTAATACCTAACATAGGCTATATTTGGTCCAGGTACGAGTAAAAGCAACCATAGAGTCAATCTTTGGGCAAATGTTAGTAAATATCAAAGGGGCCGTTATCAATGTTGGTTCAACCAGAGAGTATGTTAATGAACTGTACTAATCAACTAATAATCAACTGGATCTATATACTCAAGATTACCATTAATTTATTTAATTAAAACTAGAACATAGACTGTCGAATGCGTGTGACTCCGAGAGAAGCTATCGCTAGCCAGCTCAAAGCAAGTTTCAAAGACTTTGTGCAACTAAAAAAGCTATATTTACATGATGATTCTCCAATGTGTGAGTGACACAACCGATAAATGATTTACGATCCTCTCCGTTACTTGCAAATGTTCAGTTTAACTAATATTCGCATCTTAACACGTTCTGAAGTGACGGGAAGTAGTAAACTATTGGGTTTACGCAATAGTTATTGTTACTGAACAGTAATGGGTAGTTAACTACAGTTAATAAACCCATTAACTGTTAAATGGTAGAGCTACTCTTAAGTGTGATATATTTAAAAGTGAATGTCATTGTTTAAATTATGGGCTGCACTGTGGGTCGATGCGTAATGTTTGTTAGTCATAATTATCTAGACACACGGCAGTGTGTCCGCCAAGTTCGAGCAAAAAAAGCGACACACCGGCCGTGGGTTATATTACACGAACCATTTCGGGCCAAATTCGACCCCCCTGTAACTCAAAATCTATTTTATTTACGCATATCAAATTTCTAGTATCTGTTGAGACCCCCTCACTTATCTAAAATACAAAATTTCATTAATATACCTATTGTAGGTGTTGAGATATTGACGTCAGAAAATCGCTATTTTTACTATACACTCACTGACTGACTGACTGACTGACTGACTGACTGACTGACTGACTCACTCATCAAAAACCTAGACCAGTTCCAATGGTCGTATTGACTTGAAATTTGGCATGGAGGTAGGTCTTTATGTCAAGGTAAAGGGAAAAATCTGAAAATGGCCAAGTGTGAGTCGATTTCAAAATAATTAAGGTGTTTTATACCCGGTGTAAATGTATACCCCTAAGGAACTAAAACGAACTAAATTTATCTATATTTATATAATATATCTTCGAATGGTACAAAGGTTTGTATTAAGTCAAAGTAAAGTAAAAATCTGAAAACGGCCAAGTGTGAATCACTTTCGAAAATAACGAATGTGTAACTTTGATCCACGAACATAATATATGATAACATGTCATGTCAGTCAGTTGGTAAATCTAGTCCATTTAGTTAATCTAGTTCATTTCTTTGTAAGAAACATAGTGCATATTAAAAAATCTAAAAGATAGTATAAATGAGACATTTCTCTAACTAACTTCATCGTAAGAAAAAATTAAATAAACAACCTTACAAAAATAAATGAAATCCCACCCAAAACAAAAATGTGAAAGACTGCCAAGTTCGATAATATGGGAATGCTTCGCCTATAAAAGAAGTGAGATCTGAATAAGTACCAAGTTCCATACACATACCTCAGCTAAAAATAGTTACTTTTTAATTATGTTACTTGGCAAGTTTTAATAGAAAATTAAATACTTGGTTCATTGCGTTTAGTAGGTTTATATATTATAACAAGGTGTAGGAAAACTTGCCAAGTAACATCATTAAAAAGTAACTATTTTTAACTGAGGTATGTGTATGGAACTTGGTACTTATTCAGATCTCACTTCTTTTATAGGCGAAGCATTCCCATATTATCGAACTTGGCAGTCTTTCACATTTTTGTTTTGGGTGGGATTTTCATTACATGGTTCGTAAAAGCAGGCCTCTGTCACTCGACGTACTTGCGCGCGATAAGTGCCTACCGCTCGCTGGGTTACCGGTAGCCCCACGTGGCACAGGGCTTTCGACAGCCGCTCGCGACGCGCGCGTTTTATGTTTATAATTTTTATTTGTGAACATGACGACCTCTGGCCAGTTATGTGCTGTGCTTGGTTGCAGATCAAGTAAAAGAAAAAATATAAAGCTTACGTTTTTCCGTTTACCTAGAGATGTAGATAGGTCAGTTATTGTTTATTTTTTTTTGGTTTTTAAAATTATCTAATAAACTGAACAACTATTTTGATTTGTGTAGGTGTATATGTGACTATTGTAGAAAAATATAAAGGAATCCTATTATACATATATGTATAGGCATTTAGAAATATTTTATACCTATGTATGAATATACATAGGTTTCTATTTTTTTAAGTAAAAATACTTATCTTCTTTGTCATTTTAAAAATAAGCGACTTACTTTAGATACTTAAATTATAGATACTTATACCTTATACATACTTAGTTATACATGCAATGATTACCGAGTTTTGTAGCTAAAAACATTTCGACTATAAGTAGGTATAGTTTTCGTCTAACTAAATGGTGGCTTGGAACATTGCATATGTCGCTGCGCAGAAACCAATTTTGGGTAAGTAGGTAAGTATCAGCGGTCAGCGGTTTTATGCCAGGGGTTGAGGGGTAATAGGTAAGTATACATTACTTGCGTGTTCTGTGCTCGAAAAGTAGTTGGGCACCTCCATTGATTTGGGAAGCCAGTTACAAATAAGCGTAACTTTGTTTCCCTATTTAATTGTAAGAGGCAACCCTACGCTCGCTGTCGGCACGGTCGCGGTCACTGAACTGTGCGCTATCGCATTGAAATAACAATCGAGCTCTGGAGCTTTTAAGGTTCATTTTCTAACGCAGCTATGAATTTGTAGGTAGTTTGGGAACTTGTAGGTGCTTATAACAGTAGGTATGGACTTTTTTGTATGGAGTGATTTATCTGTTACGTAGTAACTATTATATAATCTGTGGTAAAAGTATATTTAGAATATTTTTATGTAAAAAGAACCCCAGTCAAAATGGTTCAAATAAGACAGAAATTAATATTCGTAATTTTATCTCAACTAAAACTCTGAACACAGAAACAGTGCATAGCGACTGAAAAGGGCAGGTTCTATGTAGAATCGTACAACTTATGGTTAAGGAACTACACCGCTATTAAAATGCGATAAGCAAAATAACGAACTAAAATAGGAGCCATTATAAAATCAGAAATCACGGAACACTATAAAAGGTCTCAACCATTTGCATTTCTATACACAATCCTATACGTCAACGCACCATTGAAATACATACACAGTGTGACAATGTACGTACAAGAGTTAACAAAATACGATCAGATAACAAAATTAGTACAACAGCGTGTCATAGCGTGTTGGAATACAATGCGAGCACATAAATTATTCAAGTCAGTTCCTTCATGAGCGCGACAAAGTTCGTGCAACCTGTTTTGATTGTGGACACACAGTTTCTGTGTTTGACCACTGTGTCTGTTGCGTAATGTTAAGGGTAGTTGGCAGATGATGTATGTGCTTTTAAGTAGAATTGTTTGTGTTATGAGATATTTTATTATTGTTTAGGGTGACTTTTTCTAAATGAATTGTTGTCTTGCAATCGCTTGCTATCGGCAAATGGAGAGTAGGCACGTTAGTTTGGATTAGATCATATTTTTTGTTCTGGTAGATTCTCTTTGCTATTAATAAGCCTGTTTTGAAGGATTCTGTTTAACCTATTTTTACCTGGGCAAAGGCCAAATTAGTGTTTTTGTTTGTTTGAACGCGCTGTTTCAGTATTAGAACGCATTTATCGAAGAAGGCTTTTTTGGCTACTTCTTATCGCGCGGAGTGGCTCCCACGAAGGCGCAATCGCTGGCAAAAGCTTATAATATCATAGATAGTAATATGTAGAAAAAACAAAGCTTCAATTAATTAATATCTTAATAAACTAAGCAAAATAAAAATATCTTAATTCTTAATTGGCAGTGAGCTATAATTCCGATGAAATAGTAACAAATAAAATCATAATAGATAATAATCGAAGTGAACGGGCAACAAGCTTTCAATAACTTTCTTCCCACAAAAAAAAACACAACCAATAATATTATCTAAACTTTATTACACACACAGATCATCCATTTCATAACACACACGTATTGCAGAACATTAAAGCTGAGCAAATAACTGCAACACACAGCTTCAGTTGGAAAACGCAGGATGCACCGCGCTCGCAGGTCGTTAACCCCGGTTCACGGCGGTATGAGCCGGTTCAAATCGGTTCATGCGGTCAGGGTTGAAGTTTCAGATCTTTGAGGTTATTTTGCACTTTTTTTGGGTTTTTTTGATGGATAGTAGTTTATTTTAGTTAACTAGCGTGTCTTTGGCTGGTGTGTTGATAAAAAACTTACTTTTTTTATCAGTCTTAAGTTTTCCTGTCAAGAAATATAAAACACACAGACATAACAATGCTTTTTTTTTTCTTATACCTAATTTCACATATGACACCCAACATTAGTGCAGTTATAAATTACTGTCATACCTAATACGTATCATGAAATCTATACTATATAATTTTTAAGATTGTCACAAAAAGACATATAGACGAAGAGTATATTGTGTGAATTTATGAGTTATACCTATATAGAGTGACGTTAAAATATATTGATAGACCACACAAATTGAACATTTTCATTTTTCCCAGAATTTAGTAAATAAAAAAGTAATTAATTCTGAGTAAATGAATATTAAAACTATTTCGGAAATGCACTTTATTTCATAAAGTTGATTGAAAAAAATAAACGAAATCCATTCAGAATATGATGATGATAGTATGATTGAATTGACGTCAATCACGCAGTATGATAGGTATGGCAATATCGCATTTCACTTGAAATCATCATTTATAATCTGACATTTATCTTCGGACAATTTAATTATTGAAGTAAGAGTTATTGGCTATTAAATTATTATTAACTTAAAGATTAAGTAACAGTTGACTGTTTTACGATGACTGATTGAATTTGATTAAGTATCTATGCTTTTAATCTATACTAATATTATAAAGAGGAACACTTTGTTTGTTTGTTTGGTTGTAATGAATAGGCTCAAAAACTACTGGACAGTTTTTTAAAATTCTTTCACCATTCGAAAGCTACATTATCCACGAGCAACATAGGCTAGATTTTATCCAGGTGCGGGCAGAAGTTACCACGGGACGCGGGTGAAACCGCGGGAAAACGGCTAGTAATATTATAAAGCTAAAGAGTTTGTTTGTTTGCTAGAACGTGCTGTTTCAGGATCGATTTGAAAATTATTATTTTTTGTGTAAGATAGCATAATATGTACTCCGGGGCTTTCTTTTTTTTAACGACGCCAAAAATCATCAAATGACCCCTCCCGTTGTAACCGCGGCCCTGGCACATAAAAGGCCTACGACTAAACACGACGGTTTTTAGTCAGTAAGAGTATGACACTACCTCACGCTGCTAACCTACAGCGGGACCTCATTTGTTGACTCCCCATCAAAACAAAAGATAGCCCATGTATTGAGGAAGACTACTGATCTGGGTGCGTGCAGAAATTCATACAGCATGTCGATTCTATAAAATATCACAACTCACTTCGACATCACTCTCACTTCGACTTCGATCTAAAGGTAGAATTCCGTGGACGCGACAATAGTCAACCTATGAAAATGTATGGCACCGTTGTCGAGGCCCGTGACAGTCGCGCGCGGCCGACGAATTTCGTAAGCTGCTCGCGGCATTGTCAAAAATTTAATTCTGGTTTTACTAAAATTCTATAGATGTTATTAAGCGCTAGACCATGTTGAGAAGCGTACGGCCGCGAGCGGCTCACGAAATTCGTCGTCCGCGCGCGACTGTCGCAGCCCTCGGCAGCGGTGCCATACATTTTCATAGGTTGACTTTTGTCGCGCGCGGCTGCGACAATCGCGACCCACGGAATTCTACCTTAAAGTTTCGTGATTGACATTGTCAAACTACACTAGCGCTTCACTATCGAGCGTGTTGACAAGTTGAACTAAATCAAAGTCGAGATTTTGACAGATCTGTCTAAATCTGTCTATCTATAGGGGAGGTAGGGGAGAGATGGGCAGTTGGGAGACATGATCAAATCAGAATAAAAGGGGGGTCCTTTTATTCTGATTTCTGATCATAGTTTTTTATTGGGTAGTTTACGTTACCGACTGGTAACGGTGTTCATCCATAGACTATCTGTCATTTCTGTGAGTTGTCAAGAACAAACACTCGTAAAAGTACTTAAATATTTTGTTGCGGTTTCGGATCGTTATAAAGAGAAAACTAATGAAAGGTATGTGTATTTTCTATTATTAATTATTGATTGTCAAAATCTCCAGTTACAATTATAGTAAGTCGATGCAATCCACACCTATTATACCTTTAGAAGAGAGTACTACAGCAATAGTTAATGGGCCCCACGTTTTATTTTAGTCTAATATGACCGGGACCACCTACGTAGGTTGACAGGTAAGTAACTATTTTTATTTTCTAGTTTTCAGTGCACATAAGATAAAACCGTTTAACTTAAAAGTTTTTTACCGATTTTTTTCATAAACTAAGTCAAAAGTGTCCAATGCTCCCTATGGTAGGGAGGCTTGGACATACCATGTAATGTATAATTTGTAAATTTTGCTCTTCTTCGTCAGTGAAAATTTGTGAGGTTATAAATCTGCGCGAAAAATCCTTTATAGAATCTTGTTTCAGGTACCGTTGCCAACTTGATCTAGAGACTATTATATTTAAAATAGTGTTTAAATAAAGTTCTAAGTGTTTTAAAGTGATTAAGTGCCTACCTTTAACGATGGCTAGAATGTTTTGCTTAAATCTTTATTAGAAGAAGCTCATGCTTTAGATAATTTAGAAAAGCGTCAACAATCTGCTAGAATTCGTAGTTTATCTTTATTAACTCGCGATGATGACTATGTGAGCATATATAGATTGTCAAAGGAGCTAATTGACCAACTGGAGTCTGATTTACTGCCCTGATAAAGCCCACAAAACGTCGAGGCAAAGGACTTACAACTCGTGTAAAAGTAAGTATTGACACAGTTTATAGTTGAAAAATTGTAATCAAGCACACAATAATAAGAAAAACACTTAGTTCTTAATAAGGAGTATTCCCTTTATGTGGTTTCCCCGCCAGCTGATATGTTTTCAAAAGACTCTGTACTTCAGTTATAATATTGGTATTCTCTTAAGCATGAAAATAACCAAATTGGTCTCAATTTTGTTTTCACTAAATCCAGATAAAGTAGGTATTACATTTTTTATTGATTTATTGTTTCACAGATACTATGTACTTTATCATTCTTGGCTAGTGGCGGTTACCAGAAGGTTATTAAAGAGGGCATCAGAACTTATTTATCGCAACCGTCTGCATCTCGTTGCATAAATGAAGTAGTGGAAGCTCTGAACAATCCGGCCGTAGTAAAAATATATAAGGTTTCCTCAAAATCAGCAAGAAAGGCAAATTGGCGCTGTCAGTATTTTTTCGTAGGGTAAGCATAGATTATATTCACAGCACGAATTTAGAGATTTCTGTTTATTTTATACTTAAAAGCTGCCTCAAATTCCTTACAATAACAAATTATAACTAAAACATCATATTTAGCTAAAATTCTGTGTCAAAACTGATAAAATTAAAACTGATTAATCTCGGTTGACATTTTGTCGAGTGGGAAGTCACTAGCACAGCATTGGTCGATGTCGAGCTCACTTCACTTCGCAAGTGATTAGGTGATGTTTACAGAATGCAAAATCAAGGTCGTTCTGAATCGAATGCGAAGTGAGAGTGAATAGCGAAGTGAAATGCGAGTTGTTGTTCGAATTTTATAGAATCGACGTGCAGGCAGGCCTTGGCCCTGTTGCGCCCCGCTGGGGTTGCTGACAGTATTCTACTTGTGTAGCCCTTTCATTTGATACCCATATTGAGGGGGCTGTGCCATTTTGTGCCGGCGGCCATATTGGATTTAATTAAAGGTGTATACAAAATTTCAGACCAATCGGTTGACAGGAAGAGGGTGAAATTTGAATTACTAAATTTGATCCAAGAATAAATAATAAAACAAACGGGGTGAGCTAAATAAAACCGTTTAAATATCTCGTAATGTTGAAACTGATTGTAATTTTTAGGAAAGCTCTTTCATTATATCTAGCCGAATATAAGAAATGGCAATAAAAGTTGATAATGATCTGTAAAATCTGATTTTTTATGCAATAAATTGTGAAAAAGTGCCCATCCCTCCCCTACCTCCCCTAAAGTATGAAATGACATTACGAATCGAAGTGAAATGCGAGTTGTTGATCGAGTTTTATAGAATCCCAGTACAGAACACTCGTGAAACCACTGACGGAAGCTAGTATTAACCAAATCCCTTACAATTAACATCTCAAAGCATTTCACAAGACAGCAGCACTATCAATAATGTCCTAACTACAGCCAATTACAGATACACTTTGCTTAACCGCTCCAATTAATACTAAACCTAGCAAAGCTTTCTGACAGCAAAATAATAAACAATGCTATAGATATTTGGGTCAAATCGAGTAATTCTGAACCGGCCAGGTGGCTGAGAAAATTGGTTTGCGAAATGTGTAGAGTGAGAGGTTTTGAAACGAAAATCTGCATAGTTTGTTGAGGAAAATGTATGAAGGTAAGGTTAAATCTGGGTAAGATTTTGTATTATAAACTAATCTTAATGTTACGACAAAACTGCTTATACAAAAATCCTCAATACTAACTATTGTTATAATTGCAAAAGTAAATCTGTTTATCTATCGCACCTTCACGAAAAACTGGTGAACCAATTTCAATAAAAAATGTTACATATTTTACATACAGTTTCGGAGGGCGCGATAAACAGTAGGTCTCGGCTGTCATTGAACATCTTTGGCAGTCGTTACGGGTAGTCAGAAGCCAGTAAGTCTGACAACCGGTTATCCGGGTACCTGGTTGAGGAGGTAAGATAGACAGCCGCTCTTTGTGAAACGCTCAGCTGCTCTTTGTAAAACGCTGGTACCTACTCAGCTGCATCCAGTTAGACTGGAAGTCAACCCGACCATAGTTGGGTAAAGGCTGTGCAGATTGTGATGATGATATACAGTTTAGAGCCTGAGAAAGGTTATAGGTGGTAATAGTTACCTATAGAAACGCGGTTTGAACTGCGGGCAACAGCTAGTAAAATTATAAGATAAAATCCTATTCTAATAAAACCATTATTGTTTTCAAATTCTAAATTCAAACAATACTTCAGTCAGTACACTGAAAGTACCAAACCACAGACAATTACGAAATTATTTACCTAACAAGAGAGTAGGTACTATTGTTGATAACAATAGACAAACTAGCGAAGTTCCAACAAGTTTTGCTAATCATTGTGGTGTCGGTTCTAAAACAAAGGGAGGAACCTCATTCATCTTTTATGTTAGTTCAGAATATTTTCACAAAGATAAAGATGGAAGAAAATGCTGAGTAAGTCTTGGCTTGGTCTTGTTTTGTAAAAGATAATTCGATATACAAAGATTATTATAATTACTCCAGGCCATTTTCGTAATTAAGAACAATACTATTATTCTGTTTTTATTGGAAATTCGACTGCTTATGCTCTTCAACCCAGTTACACACCCCTTTTTAAGTCTACTTGTATCTGTTTTCTGGCTACACGTAACGACTACCAAAGGCGTTCAAATGACAGCCGGAACCCACCAATTTAACCAGCCTTCCGAAACAACGAGGAACTCGCCATGATAAGATGGTCACTTGCAGTAGCATAACTTCTTGATCGATCGATCCGGCTGTTAGTGACTGAACCCTAAACGAGAAAGGCAAATTGCTTTATCTAAATAAGTAAATCAACACATACATATACACGACGTCCTCAAAATAAATTCAATCCAAAATAAAGGAAATAATCCAAAACACAAAACCTCAAATTATATTTCGCTGACACAAATATGACATTTTGATTGGGTCTGTCGGGATCCGTGTGTACAGTTTAAATTGTTTCAATAAACTTCATCTTGGAATAGACTGCAAAACTCAATGTATTAATTCTAGCTTTAAATTCTAGGCATTAACCGCAGAGGCTGCGTCAAACCACAAACTAAACCTTGTGTACTTTATATTGGCAATTTAAGTATTTAAATTGTTGTGTGTTTAGAAATAGTAATTAGTTGAGATTAACATTTAATTAATACGTAAGTTCCCTTTTTTTAACGACGTCAAAAATCATCGAATGATCCCTTCCGCCGTGGGTTAGCAGCGGAGAGGGAGTGTCAGACTCTTTAAAACTGTCGTGTTCCGTCGTAGGGCTTTTATGTACCATGGGCCTCGGTAACTCTTTCGAACAATCCCGCAGGCCCGGCAGGCCTTGGCCATGTTGGGCCATGATAGGTAAGATACCTAAAGGTAAGAAACTCTGACCACTTGACATAATATAAACAGAAAGAGGAGCTCATGGCAAAGTAACAGCCCCACGAATCGATCAATTCCGTATACGGGTGACCAATTTATTGTGACGAGTTCCTCTATTTCGGAAGGTACATTAAATTGGAGGGTCCCGACTGTTTGCATATCATTGGCAGTCGTTACGTGTAGTCAGAAGCCAGATAGTCTGACAACCAGTCTTTCCAAAGGGTATTAAGTTGCCCAGGATTCAAATTAGTTAGGCAATTGCCCCATGTAAAACACTAGTACTCAGCTGTAACTAATTTTTAAAAGCCTAGATAGATGATGATGCAAAATATTCCTAGCTTTAGATCAACATTCTGTAACCGACTCAGATTCAGCTCAGTTACTGTCTCCTTCTGCTTGACAATATTGTGGAAGCAGAATCGACGACGTTAACGTTCGCCGCAGACATTCAAACACTTCAATTATTTAATATATACACTCACACAACTACTAAGTATTACTATACTTTTCCATGATCAATCCTTCAATGTATTTCTATTAACTTCTGTTCTGTGTCAAACTTACAAACCAATTCCTTTGTTTGTACATAGTCAGTTTCACTTTTGTTTTTTTCTAAATAAAGTCAAACTTTTGTGTTTAATGTAATCTTCCTTAACTGTAGTCACTGATCTTGTTTAAAAAATATTTTTTAATATTTTAATATTAATTCACCCTACCCACTTTAATTTTTATTTTTAGTTAAAGTTTCTTTTGTGTTTTTTTTTTTCTTCTTTTTCTACTAACTCTCATTCTGTTCACTATTGCTCTTCCCTGATTGTGTCCTAAGAAACATATTTTGCCTGCCACTAAGCTGTTTCCTGTCACATTTCAGATAACTGAACTCAAAGTTTACAAAATGACAACCAGGAGGGCCGCTATCAAAGACTTGGAGGACAAGCTAAAGGCCACTCTAAAGGATCTTGAGGCATCAAGAACACTGTGTAATCAGTTACTGCAGGAGAGGGAGGACAGCGAGGTGGAAGTGAAAAATGTTGTCGACAAAAACACAGTCCTAAAAAATGACCTGGCCGAGCTGCACATACAGCATATGGACCTTCTAGACCAACATAACCAACTTCAGGCATTTGTATCATCTTTTCAGGAATGTAGTGAAACACATGAACTTACTTTGAGACGTATAACTGAACTCGAGCTTGAACTAAGTGAGGCCTACAAGAAAATATCTTCATACGAGTCTGATTTAGCTAGGGATCAAACTTCTGACACCCTCAATCGTTTCACTAAGTTGGTAGGAAGTACCACAGCTGTGTGCAGCTCTGCTGCAATTATAGATCTGACCGGTGATGATACCATCACACAATGTCCTGTAGTATTAAGTAATAAAAAATTTAAGAAGTATATTAAGTATAACAAAATTATTAGGAAGTGCCGTTTAGCATTAAAAAAACAAAGTAGGGTAAAAAACTGTGTTAATCTCAGAAGAGATAGGGTAAAACTAGTCCAACAATTAAAAACCTGTTCTCTTGAGCTAGAACATTGCCAAGTTTCTCATGACTTAGACATAAAACAGTTGCATGAACAATTAATTGTGAAAGAAAATTTACTATCTGATATTTTCAGGAAATATGAGGAATCTCAACACGAACTGAGTATGCGCTTGTTGCAGGCTGGTAAGCTAGTGGATCTGGTGAAATACAGTGCAGAGAGATATGAGTCACTAACTAATAATCTTTCCTGTACCCGTGTTCACCCAATCCCAATCCCTGAACCCCGGCCTGTTACTACATTACTAGACCCCCCTCATACTGTTCCAAGCATTCACAACACTAAGCAACACAAGTCAGTCTTATTTACAGATAAATTTGGTAAAGGTTTAGGCTCATTTATTCAACACTCACTCCCACAAGAACATAATGTAACTAGTTATTGCTACCCAAACCTACACTTCAACAACATAATAAGCAAGATAGTTAATACACAGTTTGATGCTAACACTACATTAGTCCTTTTGATAGGCAACAGTCTTGATGTAATTAAAAGTGACATTGCTAATGGTATCAACACCTTATTAAAACTAAATTTAAAAAACATTATGATTTGTGCACTTCCATATTCTGATTGTTTTTCTGACACTCAAAATAGTTATGTTCATACTCTGAACAATTTTATATACACATTGACATGCTGTCATAGGGACAAACTATTATTCTTTGACACTAACAAGTTTGTTAGTGAATTTCATTTGAGTAGGGAAAGTATGTTTTTCCCTAATAAATATAAAGATACTATAGCTACATTGATAGCATATAATATTAACATTGTCATAGCCAACAATATGACAAAATGTAGGATAAGCGACGAGCCAGTATTGACTAGTTATTCTAACAATACTGTGATTGATTGTTTAAACTAGATTCTAAGACAATAGAAAAGCGTAGCGATAACCTCATCCTATTTCATCAGAATGTAAACCGCTTTTCTGGCAAAATATTAGATATTGAACTTTTAACTGATAAGTTTTCTATAGATATACTATGTCTTTGTGAGACATGGCTCAAGCCTGAGAAAATGTTATTTAATATTAATAATTTCAAGGTTGCTAGTGTATTTAATAGGGTAACTGCAGAGGGTGGGGGTACATTGATATTGTGTAAAAATAATTTAAAATTTAAGGATAGAAGCGACATTACTTCGAGCTCTGTTGATCGCCTGTGCGAGGTAGCATGTGCAGAAATAGGAAGTCATTTATACTTATGTGTATATAGACCACCAGCAAGTAACTTCTCATTATTTCTTACTAATATGGAGGAAATACTTAGGAAGATTTTTAAGTCTAATAAACTAGTTTTCATTTGCGGTGACTTTAACATAGATATATCTTCTGAATCTTCTGATAAATATCAACTGTTGTCTCTATTTCAATCTTTTAATTTAAAACATTTGTTTAATGAACCCACTAGAATTACACCATCTTCAAGTTCATGTTTAGACAATATTTTTACAAATTGTGTGGTTCAGCATTCTTCCATTATTGCTGGTGTGAGATCGGATCACTTGGGGCAGCTTGTTAGCTTTCCTGCTAATAAAAACACTCCGTCAAACATAGTAATAAAATACAGACAATTAACAGACAGAACCTTAGAAACCTTTAAAAATAATGTTGTCAATAAATTATGCAGTAGTTTTAAATCAGAGGACTCGAATACTAAATTTAATAAGTTATTTAACACACTTTGTCTAGAATTTAATAAATCATGTCCTATTAAGAAACTAAAAATCGACAATAAATTAAAATTCAACGAATGGTGTACAAAAGGGATTAGGATAAGCAGAGATGTATTGTATAACCTGTATCGAGAAAAATCAATGATATCTGATAAATCTTTTCATGATCATGTACGGAACTACTCTAAGGTATTCAAAAGTGTATGTATTCTTGCAAAGTCTAAATCAATTAGTGACAGAATAACTAAATCGGATAATAAAATAAAAACCGTTTGGAAAATAATAAATGCGGAAACGGGTCAAATTAAAGTCCGGGATACTGAACTATCATTAACGATTAATGATGCAACTGTGTCGGATAATGTGCAGGTTGCTAACGCGTTTGATAATTTTTTCTCTAATGTACCAGTAGAGGTTACTAAATCACTTAACTCGTCCTCTACACTTGCAGAGTCATTACTAAAACAAAATTTTACTAAAGAAGTACCGGATTTCGGATTCCATTACATAACTTTTAATACAGTAAAAAAAGCTTTCAAAAACATTAATTTAAAAAAAACGGAAGACTTATGGGGCATCTCTGTTAAAGCCCTGAGCTCCGTGATTGACAATATTGCACCAATACTCAGTCAAATCTTTAACTCATGTATAGATGAAGGCACCTTTCCTGATTTGATGAAACACAGTAAGGTAATTCCAATATTTAAGTCAGGTTGTAAGAAAAATCCGTCAAACTACAGACCCATTTCTATTCTCCCGGCTCTAAGTAAAATATTCGAAAGGATCATGCTTGATCAAATGTTAAACCATTTCAACTTAAACGATATACTGCACGACCGTCAATTCGGCTTTACAAAGGGTAGGTCCACTACGGACGCAAGTGCGCGGTTAGTCACTCAGATTTTGGAAGCCTGGGAGAGTTCGCAGGATGCCGTCGGTATATTCTGTGATCTCTCAAGGCGTTTGATTGTGTGGACCACGATACACTCATTTCTAAGCTGAGACACTACGGCATTCGTGGGAAATCTCTTGAACTTGTCCGGTCTTATTTATCCAACAGACAGCAAAAAGTGGATGTCTGCGGCTCAACATCTTCGGGGACAGTTGTAAAAATGGGCGTGCCTCAAGGCTCTATACTGGGTCCATTTCTGTTCCTAGCTTATATAAATGACCTTCCATTTGTGTTGTCTGATATTTCGGATGTTATTTTGTTTGCGGATGACACTTCCCTTGTCTTTAAAGTTAAGCGTAAGAACCCCAATGTTAGTCACATTAATGAAAGCCTAGAAATTCTCTCCAAATGGTTCGCAGCCAACAATTTATTATTAAACGCTTCCAAGACTAAATGTCTTAAGTTCTGTTTGCCTAACGTCACTGCGGTTGAAACAAATATAATGCTCGATAAGAGCAAATTAGAGTTAATTAACAGTACAGTATTTCTGGGCATTACCATTGACAGTAAATTGCAATGGGGTCCCCATATATCCTCCCTATCAGGGCGACTTGGTTCTGCTGCTTTTGCAGTCAGAAAAATCAGACAACTGACCGATGTAGCTACGGCCAGGCTTGTATACTTCGCCTATTTCCATTGCGTGATGTCATATGGCATTTTGCTATGGGGGCAGCGGCTGATGTCCAATCAATTTTGTTTTGCAAAAAGGGCGATCCGAGCGATCTACGGCATGGGCTCTCGCGAATCTCTTAGAGAATTCTTTAAGGAAATTAATATACTTACATTACCTTCCTTGTATATTTTTGAAAATATTATGTTTGTTCGCAAAACATCCATAAATTCACAGTTAAAAGTGACATTCACCAGATAAATACACGTAACAAACATAAATTAGTGGTTCCCAAGTTTAGGCTAACAAAACAAATAAGTCGTTCTTAGGGAATTGTGTACGTTTTATAACAAGCTACCTAAATGTATCCTTGATCTCACTGATAAAAAGTTTAAGAATGTAGTTAAAAACATTTTGATTAAAAAGGCGTATTATAAAATTCAGGATTACATTAATGACAGTGATGCCTGGCGTTAAATTAATATTGTTTTTCTTTTCTCTGCACATGTGGCTTCCCCGGCGACCACGGGCACGGGAGTCCGCCCAGACCAGCCAAGCCCAAGCCAGCAAGACCCCAAATTGTATTATATAATATCTTGGTTATCCAATATATTTTTTCTTTGAATTGTATAAATTATTTTTCCAGTAACGATTGCATTAAAATTATTTTGTATAATTTATTATTACATTTTTAGCTCAATTTGGATTGTATAACATTCTCAGGACTAGATAGAAAACTGTATGTTTGTAATTATTTTTATTTTCTTTTAAAAAGAGTGTCCATGGAGTTTCTTGCCGGTTCTTCTCCATGAGACCAACTCTTTGGAACCGTGCACCTAACTTTGACGTTTCGAAAGAGCTTTCATAGGCCTATTTGAAATAAAAAATTTTGAGTTTGAGTTTGAGTTTGAGATATAACTCAGCCGTCTTTCTCATTGTAATTTTGGACCCAACAAAGGCGTCCTTTTATCGCATTATCCGCTATTCCGTAAGATAAATTATCTATCAGCTTATAAGTAATAGTATTACTGTGACAGATACAAATAGGTGTGTCCTAGAAGATGCGGGTGATGCATCAACTTTGTGCGATGCAATTATTGAAAACTATCATTAATTTTGTATTGTACTGCAAAGGATCGTATTTTGTGTAAGTGAAATATTACTTTAGGTATGTACCTAAATAGATCTAGTAACTGTTTCCCATTGTTCCAGCCGCGTGCTGATACATCTTCTTCCAGCACCAGGATGAAAACTAGTCTATAGCCTTCCTCGATACATTTTCTAACACTGAGATTTTTTTCAAATCATGGCTGTATTTTCTGGGATTTCAGCAGTAAGAGCACCATACTGCAGTCTAAACAGTTGAAGTTTTTTTCAGCATTTTCATTCTTATTTATGAGCCGTAACTGTCGGCTGACTTGACTTTGCAGTGTGCGGGGTACTCTAAAGGTTTTAAAAATTGGTCCACATAGACAAGGCCGAAACTGTAGTAAACAGCTACAATTCAAAATAGAAAACCCTATAGCCACAAAGCATACCTACTTATTTCACAACACACAACACATTTACACTGGTTGTTCAAAGATAACGTAGGCTTATCGGCATAGAACGAAATGCTTTGTTTACGCGTGGTCACCGCATGATCTGACCACACCTGGGTTTAGCTGCCGAATGTTTGTTCAATGTTGTAGGTTTGAATACGCGTAGCACGGTGAAAAGTAGCCTAAAGTCTAAAGCATTCCTGGTTTAGGGTCCGTTCAGAGAGAAAGGCTCAGAGAGGAGAGCAAATTCCTTAATATGTACGTTGAAAATCGAGTACTTTATTTGTAGTAAGGTTTATTTTTGCATGTGCACTGCTTTTGTCATTAAGAATGCTTGAAGACGCTTGGTGTGAAATAATGTCTTGCAGTCGTTTGGCTAGAATTGCATGCTCTTTCAGCCGATCTGAGCCGATTTTGGTCTGTGAGAAAAGGAAAATGCGCGGCCGATGCTCTCCGAGCCGGTCTGTGTGGACGGACCCTTAAAGCCCATAGCGTAAAGAATAGTATTTTAAAATTGATAGAGTAAAATTAAACTTGATGGGAAACAGCTCTAAAAATGACGTGTACTGGTTTGGAAGGATGTATCATATCCACAAAACAAAAAATATATATAATTGTTACGGTGGGTGTGTATTTTTGTTTCTATTCTAATGAGATCTACTTATAACAATACATAACTATGCCTTTCTTTCGCCTTTTTGCCGGGAAGCAGTGGGCACGGGTTACTGAAGATCGAGCCAAATGGCGAACCTTGGGGGAAGCCTTTGTCCAGGAATGGAAGTCTTTCGACTGACACGATGACACCTTTCTTCTTTTAAGATTTAGGTACGGAAATCAGCCATTCAAATCAAGTTAATTTTACGGAGTTTCACGTAAAGCAAAATGCATCAGTTAGTACCAATAAAAAAATAAACAAAAGCGTGCATTTAGCGCAAGGCTGTGAAACCGGCACGGAAATGCACGATTACCTCCGAAGTTGTACGAATGACCTGCCTAGCCTATGTGTGTTAGCCAACGCTAATATGTATTTAATTTTGTTATTTGTGTGATGTACTTGTAATGTAACAAAGAGATCTAGTATCTCGCCAAAATAACACGACGGTTGTAAATCAGCCTTTTCCCAGCTACATATGTTGGGTCACAGAAAATTCTTAATTTGGTCTTATTAGATGGAAAACCAGTCCATTTAATCTTTAACTGAAAGTTCAAAAAGCCTACCTTAAATTTGTTTGTACAAATATAATAACTCCTACTAGTGTTGTTTGTGAAATATCGTCAAATAGAATAGCATAGAAATGAAGACATGTCGCGCCGACCCCAAAATAATGAATTGAGATAAGGGGAATTATAATAAACTCTATTACTTCATATATACCATGATAATTGTTAATTGAAATGGAAATTGTGAAATTGAAAGAAAAAAAAATTAAATCAAGTAGGCCACCTATGAGAATGAGAATGGAACATTTTCACAAAATAACAAAAGAAAGTAAAGAAAAATGACAAACCTAAAATAAACTGTTTCTAAATTCACTCACTAAAATTAGCCATATCGGTTTCAGTTGGAACCTACATTCAACTAATGTTTAAGGCTATAATTTTCTATGAAATCAGCGTTGACATTTAAATTATTAGGTAGCACAAATTATACAGTGACTCATGTAGTCTAGGCTAGGTTACAGAATACAAAATAATATGATACTACAATTGTTTTATGCAAATATCTTTGGCAAAATGTTACCTATTGTGGTTATAATTACTTACATACATTTGTAGGTATAACTTTGTTTACTTTTGCTAATATTGTTGTATTTTTCCACATTCACATAAAAACAACAACCAGTTTTAATGATCCGGATGCACCCGGGTAAAAATTAGTCAATGATGTCCTTTTTCAGGCTCTTGGATAAATATAATACACAGATAGTTTATAGCTTGAAGAACATTCTAGGCAACTTTATATATAAGTGCAATTAGTAGTTCCCTCAGGATACATTGGAATCATAGGGAACAGCTAGTTATATATTGAATATATGTATTTTGTCAATACTAATAAAATAAAGAGCAATCATTTTTTTTATTTGTAGTGTTGGCCCCGAAATTACTGAACCGATTTGGAAAATTATTTTAGTTTTGAACAGCTACACTCTTCCCGAGTAACATACATAAGGTATATTTTATGGGGAAACCACGGGAAAAGGGCTAGTACCTGATAAATTAATACTCTAGATTCTATTACTCAACGGTCGAGTAGGTAATATTTAGTTCAAGTGCTTTATAAATAAGTGAATGGTATGTACCTATTTATAAGGTTGTAACAGCAATATCTCAACAATAGAATTTCTCACGGTGTTATTTACACTATTTTATCTTCACTGTCTATTATTATTTCTTAGAGAAAAAATGTTTTGTGAAATATCATGTTTTTAAGATAGTGTTAGGTAATCTAGACTGAAGTGTTTTTGCTTTAGCAACAGCCTCTCAAGTCCGAGTGTGTGAGTTCGATTCCAGGTTAGGCATGAAGAAATATAACTTACGAAACTGAAGACATTTATGACTGAAGATATTTTACTGTACCTACCTTTCTGATAGGTACAGTAAAATATCTTGAGGAAACCTCTCATTTAAAGTCTGAAATCCCAAATCCCTTTTGAGCAAGCATGGTTATCAATGCTTATGCCTCTATATATATGATAAGATACCTGTGTAGTAGGGCCATGATAAGGTTGACGATGACTTACTTTGAAAATTGAACATGAAAATTCATAGCAAAAATGTGTTTTAAAGAAGCTGATTTTTAGGTTATTGGTACATTTTGCCTTCAAAATGCTGAAGATGACTTACTCTAAACAAAAATATCTTACTTAATACTATTAATAAACAGAATGCTTGGTTATACCAACCTAACATACAGTTTCCCTGATTATGGGTTGCTGTAACCTTCCCCGGTCAACCAAGCAGAGTTCCTTCGTTTGTGAACGTAACAGCTGGTGAAGGGCGGAAGCGAAGAGTTAAGTTTCATGGCTTGGTTTGACTGAGAACTATTTTAGGTATTGCGTTTGTGTACTAGAGGGAATTAAGGTGGCTAAAATGTGAGGAAAAACATCTTTTATGATGCAATTTTCCTTTAAGGATGCAGGCAAAGGTTATTTTTGCTAAACTTAGGTATCTCGTATGGACGTGAAAAAAGAAACGTACTCCTAAACAATTTAATCAAACATATTTTGACTGTTATCAAGTTATGAATGTTATACAGAAGCATAGGGGTGTAAATATTGCGAACTCGTCAATATAAATACAAAGTTCACGGATCATAAGACCCCTAAAATGGTCTTTTAAATATTAACTGTGGGGAACTGCACTAGGTATTAAATCCTAAAATATAGTTACTGTTCACAGTGCTATAAAAGCAGATTTACCAGCAAACAAAGAGCAATATATTCTACATTCTACAAAAACATTTCGTAACACACCAATTACTATTTGCAACTATCACAAAACATTCTCACATATTGCTAAACAAAAAACGACGTAAACCAAAAGTAATTCACGCGATGTAGAAAGCGAAAGGCAACTTTGACCGCACATTCGGAACAGTTGGGTAACAAATACCGAAATTTTAATTATTAGAACGTTACTATTCGGAATCAGAAGTAATTGAACAGTACAAGAAATTAATTGTTTTAAACGCCATATGAGTAAATGTGATTGAATTTTTTTGAGTCTGCATGGTCAGTTTTCAGAAGGGAGCAAAATTCAGTCTTTCTAGTCTATATTTTTTTAATTCCTCCATCCAGTTTTCTCCTACAGTTATTCTTAGAGACTGCGCTCACACCCACAAACACACTTTGTACATTTCACTAAGCACTAAGCGCTTTGTAAAAGAAGTTAATGTTTGACGGTAGCAGTCTTTTTTTCATGATATCGTTGGTTTTGGTCCTACGAAGGAACATGATGGGTTTTAGTCAGTAAGAGTCTAACACTCCCTCACGCTGCACCCACAGCAAGAGGAGGAGTCATTTGACGATTTCCCATCAGAAAAAAAGGGGGCCAGTACTATTGTACAATCTGGTCACTTTATTACCTATAGGTAGCTGAGCTGTGACTTTTTTGGCACAACATGTTTTAGATTTTTGGTTGTTATTTTTATTTATTATCTATTTCGTTTCTTGTTTTATTTTGTTTTTGAAGTGTGCCAATCAAAATATTTTTCCTTCTTAATTTTAAAAATTCAGTTTGTTTATATACCTATAGTTAAACATAGGTCAAAGCCCCTTGATAAACAATAAAAAAATCAGGAAAGAATGTAAAGTAATGATGAATGATTTTTATTATGCTCTTAACGTTGTTAACACAATGGCATTCCATTTTAAAAGCATTTACATGTAAAACAAAAAAAAAACAATTATCACTAGACTGAAAGAAAAATTACAAATTTTAATGAACCAATTACTGAAATAATTAGTCAAATAGCCTCTCTTAGAGTTCACGCACACCGAAAACTTTTGGTTGGCCGATAGTTAGACCGCGGTCTCATTAATCGAATATGATTTTGGAGATTAATGGTAGTACGCACATTACAATAATCAAGTATTAGACCGAAGCCCTAATTCTTCGGCAATGGTAGTACGCACATTACAATGATAAAGTATCTGACAAAGGCCCAAATTCATCGACAACAGAAACGTCCATTTTCTTAAAACAACTGTTAACTGTGAATTTTCACGTTTTTATTTTAAAATCAACAGTTGTTTCAAGAAAACCGATTTTTAAGTAGTCGAAGAAAATGGACCCAAAATTTTGATTATATTCACGACCACCTTCAAAATTAAACTGTCAGCCAATCATTGGGCAACTATCGGCCGACCATTCAGTCTGCAGTATACAAAGTTCTTAATCCAACAATAATCTTTGTTAGTTTTTTAGCTCGCATATCAATGGTCAATCATGTGCATGTTCGATGCACGTGTAAGAAACTCGAGCGCGGTGCAGTTGCGCGAACCTTACGTCATTGGGACATTCACCCGATGATGGCCGATCATATGAGATTGGGATAGCAGAATCGTCAGTCAACAATTTTAGTAGATTTTTTGGTTTGGCAATTATTTTTGATTATTTTTCGATTATTCATTACCTACATTCTTAAATAAAAAAAAAATATACAAAATAAAGTTGGTGGCTGTCGATATCGGGCACAAGGTTCAAGGTATCGGTGGGGTTAGGGCCCCAGAGATGGAAACTCTCTCACAAATCGCGCTGTATTAAGGAGTATTGCCTTCTGAATCAGTCCATTGATCCAGCCGCCTAACGAGAGCTGTGTATTTTGATTATTATCATCCTATATGCTTGTCAATGCTCAAATAACCACATAAGCAGAGAATGCTTAATTATCAATTCTATGGGAGCTTAAACCGAGATCGAATGTTGGATACGCGTATTTTTTGCATAACTAGCACAGTTGGGAAAAGGCTTAGATGATGAGATATCGTTCCTAGGAGTCAACAACTTACCCAGATAGACAATAACCTATGACTATCTGCAGGATACCTACATATGTTTATAAACTTGATTTCATTGCTATCTATCGATTCATATTCATAAAAATCCTAGATAATATAAATCAGTGCACAGATTGGTTATATTTAAATGATAAGGAATTAAACTCATTCTGACCTTTATTGATGCCCATTTATCTGTTTCCAATCGAACTATTGTTTAGATAATTTAGATATCTGACTTTGAAGTCTGTTATCAGTCTGTCTAGTTTTTATCGTGGTTCGGAAGTATTAGTTAATTTTTATCAAAAATTGTTTCCTGTTACAATCTTTTTATTTGATTAATATTAGTATTATGAGCTTTAAAGATTGCTGATTTGAAACGGGTTACTATGATTTGACTAATATCATTAATGTCGTTTTGGTTGGCTGTGTATATATTATAAATTCGATATAGGCATAGTAATGAGAAAAAAAGTGTTTGTTTCTGTCACATTATCCAGATTGGTATAATCATATCTCTATATTTCCTATACACAACTACACAATATCTTTTAGGAGCTTTTAGCAGCTTGCCTGCCATCATTTACCTAGCCTTTTCCCAAACTATGTTGGGGTCGGCTGTCATTCGTAGCTGGATCCTGCTCAGTACCAGTGTACCAAGGTTACATTTTTAGCAACTTGCCCAGTTGATATAAAATGAACCCTTTCAAAATTCTCATAGTATTTCATCATAAGCCAGCGCTTTTTCCAGCTGGCAAATTAGAAGATTTTACACACAATAAAGCCCACAACTTTTTCATATCACAAAGTTTCCAATTCTTCAAATCTCATTCTTATATCCTGCGCAATAGAAATCAAAATTATTAAGCATCGGAGTAACTTAACAGTACTTTCTGCCTACGCCATCAAAAAGGAGTGACATTATATAAAAAAATGTGACATTTATCATTCATTAGTGAAGCCCCATTGCCTTCGGAACCTTAGAAACTGTTGATCCTGGCTTAAAGGTACATAATACCACAATGTCGGCAAAACCATAGGAAATATATGAAGTAACGTTATCGTACAATGATAAGAAAATCCATGTAAACACTAAAGCCTATGTACTCAAGGATAATATAGGTTATCCTTGAGTGCATAATACTGACCTAAAAATTATATATCCGTGTGTACTGGAAGATATTCTCATAGTTTTACCATGGAAATCTTGGTGGTACTAAACTAAAGCATAATTGTACCTTTAACATTTTCGATACTTACCGATTCTCAAATAAAAAACAAAGGACTTAGAATATCTGGATCAATACCTATAGACAATATATTTGTATACTTATAAACTCAAGGTCTCTCTCGGCCAAAATTCAATTCTGTGAGAATTTGTCCTATTTGACAGATATTTTTATTATAATTTACGGGGCTACACATAGTTTAGATATTGAGAAACGTGGAATATACTTTGTACTATGTCATCAGCTGATTTTGAATTTCTTTCAAACGCTTTAAAACTGCGTACCTACGTACGTTCTCTGAAATACTGAGGTGTCACTTAATTTCATAGATTTTGTACTTTCAATTGTAAATCTATCAATCGTTTCTTTTCTTTCTTTAAATTGTTTATTAACCAGTCTACAAGTTAAATTCTATTATTCCATATTATTCACTAGTTCTGAAACTGCATCCCATAAGGTAAAGTCATCAACATATACTTTTAGTACTGTTATTGTTCCCATTTTGATATCAATACAATGTTAAACTACGTCACTAACTTATTCAGTACATGCTATACATACAATATACAATGTACATACACATTTATATACTTATCTCTATCATTATGAACATCTGTTAAAAGATGGCTGTTGATAACTATAATTTGTCCAAAGTTACCCATCATATCGATCGATTAGACAATATTATGGCGAAATAAGTAAATTACTTATTTGTATAACACTTCAAGAGTTTTTAGGTGAGAATAATCCTGTAATTTGTGCCCATGTCCAAATATAAATAAACAGCTGATAGGTACATTATGACAACTTATCATGGTACCATTTTTAGCATACTTCCTTGAATCGTATTCATCAGTGTTTTGGAGAGCCTTTGCTTCACCAATTTTGATGAAAATAAGTGTGTTTACAGCTTGAGTTGTATGAACGTAGGACGTAGGATATTTTTGTATGTCATTAGGCCAGCTGTGTTGATAATCCTAGAGGAAACTCATATTGCGTACTACATTTTATGATATGGCCTCTATCAGCTACACGAGTTAAACGTACTTTGCGATACAGTACGTACGATTATATACACATAAAGTCGTGTATATGCCAACAAATTGAAAGGAAAACGGCTCGCTCTACTTCAAACCAAGCGTAACACCGTAAAATATGTTACCGAAAACTGATTACAATTGTAGGAAAACAAACACATATAAATAGAATCGAGGATAAACATGAATTTACAACACAAGGAACCATTGAAGTATTAGTGCGTAATATTTACCTTAACGAGAGCTCTATCAACGTAGTGCCTATAAAAATATGATTGAACGATATTTTGATGGCATTACTTACCTTATGACGAAGCGGAAATCGATAACACACGTGGCGACCTCAAACGCCGGTAGGCGAGTAAACCAGAAGATATATAACAAAACAACAAACAAAATAAACAAAAAAAACACACGAAAACAACGAGATTTCCTCTCAGTCTCAACTGTCACTGAAGAACTAAGTACACGTTAACATACACACAGAATTTCGGACACCCGGCGTTTACCCGGCGAAAATAAAACCATTAAAAAACGTAAAATAACCAAAAACAAAACCTCCTGAAGTAAATTAAGCTTGTTTTTTAACGTTTCGGTGAACAAATCGATTGTTTTGAACGTACAACACAGGTATAATGTTGATATTTTTATGATTGCAACGAGTTTTTAGTATGAAGAGCGCGCGTCACACCACTGCATACATCGGCGGCGCGGCCTACACTGAACTGAACGTAGCCAGAGAAAAAACAAACTAGCTTGAACTGTGCCTCTCTGGCCGCAGTTGGAAAACTAGGGTTGTCTCTCTCTAACTCAGTGTGTTTGTGGACCATTTTCCCGCTTAGCAACGTGTCGTTGCGGACTTTAGTGGTAGCCTTAGTCATCAGTGTCTACGACTGTTGTTCCCTATTATACATACGTCCCGATAAGTACCTGCTTTATAAACACGACACTCCTCACTTTGGACGCACTAACGTGTCATATGCCTTGCATCCAGGTGTTGGCAACAGATTTCGGGATGCACACTTACAAATTCACTTGTATCAGGTCAATTTATGATTGTGATTTGACTTACAATGAGATCGGGTTACATTGAATGAGTTGGTTGCTAACTGTTTGATATAGATATTGTTTGAATGGATATTGTTGAAAGTACTTCCTGTAGCTGAATAAAATATAGCCTTTAACATCCGGATATAGTGTGTCTTCTCAATGGTGAAAGATTTTTTTTTGTGTATGTGAATTCAAATCGGTCCTGAAGTTTGGAAGCCTTTAGTGTGTACAAACAACACTATTGAAGTAAAGATAAGTTTCAAACAAAAAATAATAACAAGAGCAGTTTAGCAATTAATGCATCAAATAGTAAAAAATATTTGGAGAAGTACATGGCATGCTTGAATAAATAATATTTAGAATTTAATTACAATCTGACCGTCTATGTGTGCTCTACATTGCTGTAAGTAGAGGTAAATAAATTATATTAATCGACCGAGGGTTTTTTTGGGCATCCTTCTTTGCGGGTTTTTTTGGGCTTCTTCTTTTAATTTTCCTGGTGAAGGTTTTTTTCCATTTTGATAGCAGGCACAACTCGATAAATATTGGGTGAGGTCAGTAATTTGAGGGCGCATTGTATCATCTAGGGGGAAAAGGCAGGCTTCATATTTGATTTCTTGTTTTTGGAATAAGTAGGTGAGGATATAGGTGAAGTAGTTACTTTTTTGTGTTTTTGGCGGGGGCACCATATTTCTTCTAGAGCCCTTCATGTACCAAGGCCGCGGTAACTCCTTTAAACAATCCCGCAATACCAAATTTCTACTATACTAAATATCGTTTTCTATCATTTTTTCCATAATGGAGGTGAAACTCAATAACTTGTATCTATAGCTTAGATTAATATCTTTGAAAGCCTTTACCTAATACCTTACAAATCTTACATACCTTAATACCTTTACTTTATACTACGGACTTCTTAGAAAAACTAAACAAATTATTGCCGCGTAGTTTCGCTCGACTAATTCTATTTGGCTTGTATAAAAGGCATAAAAGTGTGTGTCCACTATTTACATTGAAGATAACGTCACAAAAATAATCCTATTACATGAAAGAAGACCCGTGACAACATACTAATAAGTGAAATTAGATTTATTAATGTATTACTAAAAAGTCGTGGCCTAGTGGGTAAAGAACCAACCTCTCATGTATGACTTTGTAGGTTCGATTCCAGTTCAGGCAAGTACCAATGCAACTTTTCCAAGTGTGTATATACTTTCTAAGTAAATCTTAGACACCGATGGCTAATAAAAAGGTGAAGGAAAACATCTCGAGGAAACCTGGACTTTAAAGTCTGAAATCACCAACCCGCATTGAGTAAGCGTGGTGATTAACGCTCAATCCTTCTCCGTGTGACTTTCCGGCGTTTCCACCGACGTCCTGATACCACTGTTTTACGTAGCTGGATGGTGATAAAAACTATCCTTTGTCTTTTTCCCAGATCTTCCTTACCTTCCCTCTAATTTTCAGCTTCAATTTGTTCAGTCATTCTTGAGTTATAAGTAGTGCAATGAACACGACTTTCTTTAAAATATATAGACTGCTGTTGCCCGCAGTTTCATCATCTGGGAACCTCTTCCCGTACCCTTACAAAATACGCCTATGTTACTCAGGGATAGTTTAGCTTCGCAACAGTGAAAGATGTTTACAAATCGGTTCAGTTGTTACGCAGTGTTTGTTGCCTTTAATTGTTTGTTTGTTTATTTGTTTGTACCTTACAAACAAACAAACAAAAAATGTTTCCTCTTCATTACATTGGTTTAGATGCCTCTAAATACTTCAAAGGAATCGTAACCGCATACATGCATAGTATTTATAAACTACACTAACACTGAAATACTCTTTTATCGTTTCGGTACTTTCATTTTCTAGATTATGTATGTTTTTCTAAGATTTACTAGCTTAGCTTGTGCCATTAGTGGGAACTATTCTGCGCAACTGGACAAAAAGAAGCCTTTAGGCTGAAATAATTTTTACAGATCGTTCCAGTAGTTACTGAGATAGTGCGTTCATACAAGCTGTTTAAACTGTTCTACCTTTATAATGTTAGTAGTAAAGATAAATTACTACATACCTACCTACTACCAGCATCCACTACGTAGTCGTTAAAAAGTCACACAACAACCCTTTGATTTTCAGCAAATGGATTTTTCCTAAAAAAACTGTTGTGAAAAAAAGCCTTTTGTGAAATATTGAATTTCAAATATTCCAGGAATCAAATATGTCGATATACATAAAGCGAAAAGTGTACTTTTTTGATGTTATCTATTTTATAAAGCGAAAGAGTTTGTTTCCTTGAACGTGCTTATCTTAGGAGACACTTAAAAATCTTTCAGTGTTAGATATCCTTATAACATGCAAGACTATTACTATCTATGCGCGGAGAAGGTACCTAGTTTTGACTTCATGTAAGCCACTGGTAGGTACTCAGGAGCATCTGGTAAAACTTGAAAGTGACTAGGGCTTGTTACTATAACATTAAAAAAATCTTAGTTTTTAAGGGCGGTTTAAAGAAGATAGAGGTTGTCGATTATTTGTAAACTTATGACAGTGTAAGATTATCCTTACACTGCGGACTAGAAAGTCGGCCGGCAGTTGACCCATAATTGGCATTTTTTTTTAAATTATTCTTAATTTCAATGAAAGCTTTCAGTCGTTGAGGTACCGGCGAAATACCTGATCATTGTTATGTGCACACTCCTATACATCTCCGTATTTCGCCCAATCAAATTGTCGGTCGACTAAAAGTCTGCTAACATTCAGTGGCCCTAGGTGACGACATACTATTATTTAAACACGTGTTTATGCAGTGAGTAATGCCCTATTGACACGGTAGTGCATACAAAAAAAATACCTAGTTGCAAATAATAACATCATATGGAATTTATTATGTATTTTACTGTCCGCAGGTTCATTGTTACGTTGATTCATCATTGTTATTATTACCCTTATTAATAACTAGTCGTTTCCCTCAGTTTTGTTTGAACCATAGAAATCGAGAAAAAGTCATGGTGGCCTAGTATGTAAAGCACCAACTTCTCAATTATGAGTGTTGTGGGTTCGATTGCAGATCAAGCAAGTACCAATGTAAGTAATTTCTAAGTTTGTATGTACTTTCTAAGTATATCACAGACACCAATGACCATGTTTTGAAGAGCACAATAAACTGTAGTTTCCAGCTGTCATTAAACATTTTTTTTTCAGTCGTTGCGGGGTAGTCACAGCCAAGAAAGTCTGACAACCAGTCTTACCTAGGATAGGTACTGAGTTGAACGGGTGAGAAGGTCAGATGGGCGGCAGTCACATCTGCATCCTATCAGACTGGAACCGACCCCAATATAGTTGGGAAAAGGCTAGGCAGATAGATATTTGATTTTGAAGCCTTTATGGTACAAACAAACAAGCAACTAATTTATTCTACTTAAACGGATCTACACCCACGTCAAGCCAGGTGGTCAAATACTTACCAACAGTTCCGATATTAGATGATTCAGCTCCTGCAGGCAAACTATAAAATACATTAACATAGCTTTAATTGGCAAATGGCAAATAATAGCTAGTTGCGGTTAAGAAGTCCTTGGGAAACCGCTCACCGACCTTACTCAGATCACGAACTATTGTATTTAGGATAGGGCTTTGAAATACGCGATTCTTCTAATATCCATGTAGTAATTGTGGACTATATTTTGCGTTTTTTTAGGGTTCCGTACCCAAAGGGTAAAACGGGTAAAACCCTTTTGTGTTCGCTCTTCTATCCATCCACCCGTCTGTCACCAGGATGTATCTTATGAACCGTGATTGAAATTTTTCTCAAATGATGTATTTCTGTTGCCGCTATAACAACAAATACTAAAAACTAGAATAGAATAAATGTTTCGGGGGGCTCCCATACAAAAAACGTGATTTTTTGCTCATTATTGCTTGATATCTATAAATAAAATATATATAGAATATTAGTTTGGATGGTACGGAACCCTACATGCGCGAGTCCGACTCGCACTTGGCCAGTTTTTTTTATATTGTTCTGACTTTGACAGAACAGACAGACAGGTTAAAGTTGTGATTTTAGAAAATCTCTGCTAACTCATGCTAGCTCTGTACTAATGTTTACAAATGCGACAATACCTCTATCTATCTGTATGTCCATCGCGCTTTCAGTCCAAAGCTATTGAAGAGCATTTTAATGTAACTTCGTAAAGCCTGAGAAAAGTCACGATGCTTCTTTTTAACCAGGTGCGGGTAGTAGTTTTTTTGGGACCTAAACAAAACCGTGAGAAACGGCTAATAGAATAATATCTGAAATTACTGACTACTTTATAAGCAGATTAGAAATCCATGTCGGTCTTCATGGCCTCACAAACAATGCATGCCCAGTGCAGTTAGACATGCCTAGTAAAAACCTAAGCTATTCGGTACGTCTAGGAAGTTAACATTCCTTTGTGTTACCGCTTTGTAATGCTCTAAATGTCTATTCTGTTTAGTGGTGGGTATAAGTATTTTGGTATTTACCTACTTTTAGTTTGATAGTATTTTATTTGCTTTACTTTAGTAGAACAAGGATACTAAGTAACAGCATGGGAACGATCATAAGGTTAAACATGCTGGGGATGGGTAATCGTCTTATAATGTATTATAGAACGTGTTCGATTCGTAAGATACTAGGTTTAATTTGAATTGGTTTCGGGATGCGGGCGTATAGGCAAGCTCCTAGGTAAAACATCATAGCATCGCTTGTTTGTGTGTTTGAACGTGATGTGAGGTGCAGCTATTGTTCAATAGGCGTGCGCAGACGCCTATTGAACAATAGCTGCTATTTCTGATTTATATATGTGTCATCATCATCAGCCTATCGCAGTCCACTGCTGGACATAGGCAGTGGACTGCGATAGTTATATATGTATAATTTAATTTATTATTGAAATCGCTATATCGCTTTTTTTCAAAATTCGTCTAAAAGTAGAGTTATATCACAACAGGTACAAGGTTGTCTACATTACACAGCAATATCCCAAAGCAACATTATCATTATTATACAAAAATATATAACTCACAGAAAGCAAATACAAATTCTTCATTGTTTCCAAATCACTGAATATAGAAAACATTGAATAACTTGACAGAACTCCGACTTTATTGTGACAATTTCACCCCACTTCGGAGCGCCTGTCCAATTTGTAATAGCAATGATCATTCACTCGTCGACAAGCTGCTTGCTATAAAACTTGGATATTGTTAGGAAAAATGTTCGAAAGATTTACATTTTGTTTGTGAAGACTTATTGTCACGCTAGCGTTGTCTATATATAGGGTGAGTAGAAGATTGAAATAATTCATTCTATCGAGTGCTTTTCGTTGCTATTCTTTTTTAACCAACTTCAGAAATAGGAGGAGATTCTCAATTCGGATGTGTATATTTTTATGTCATCGAATTATATGTATCATATACTTAAATCGCAAAATACGATTGCAAATGTTATGCATTAAAAAGGTCGACATATTGTGCATTGCCAAAACAATATTTACTAGAGGAAATCACGTTGATTTTGAGCGTAACTAGTAACTATAAATTGTAGTTCTGGCCAGATTGATATAATAGGGGTTAAAGTATGAAATTGCCGATTTGTACTGAAAACCTAAATTGTATTTTTTTTAAATTTTTAACAAACTTATTTAATCAAAATAGTTGCCATTATTATCTATACATTGCGGTCATCTAATAAGAAGGTCATTTATGCCTTTACGATAGAACTCTGAGGATCTAGACTGCACAAACAGTGTGAAAGAATTTTGTTCTGCCTCCTGGGAAGAAACTTCTTGTGACGTAGATAATTGTCCAAATCACAAAAAAAAATGGTCGTCCGTTAGAGCAAGGTCTGGCGAATATGGAGGAAGACGAATAGTTTCCAACTGCAAAGAGTTAAAACGGTTTATTTTGCTGTATGAGGCCTCGCGTTGTCATGGAGCAATAGCGGTGAAGGTCGATTCATGAGTCGTGGCTGTTTTACTGCTAATTTTTTCAACATTATTCGGTGTTCGGCTGGGTATCTGGGTAGTTTGACTAGGATCGGCGTTCACCGTCTCTCTTAATTTCTCGTTAATCACCTGTCAGGCGGTCTTTCTCATGGCTCGTTCTTCAAGTCGAAGTTTCCACCACGAAAGCGTTTAATCCAAAATCGCACGGCGCGTTCTTTAGCAGACACCTCTTCAAATGCAGCATTGATATTGCGGGCTGTTTCTGCCGTTTACTTCCGCGTCGGAACTCATATTCAAAAATTACTCAAATTTTCGCAGTATCCATCTTTCTTGTTTAAGTTGAATAACAAAAACAATTGAACATCGATAATCAAATGTTTCACATTTTTTAAAAGAAGAACATCACAGAAACCATGTGAAAAAAGTTCCATTCGAAAACCTCAAACCATGAAGACTCTATGGCAATTCAAAAACCTACTAGAATAAAACGGCAATTTCATACTTTAACCCCTAATATTAAATAGGTAATCAATATTACCTGGATATCGGCTTCAAATGCTGATTTCATACCCATTTAGTTAGAATTATAGGTAATCTGAATTTGTGCAGTTACTATTTTGGTCTATGTAATAAATATCCTTCAATGGTTAAAGCGTAAATTAACTATGTGAACAGAGTAATATTATAGGTGAATTTCATAATGAATTAGAAACTAAATGTTAGTTACAGTGAAGCTAACCATAGGTATATTTTACCATGTGAAAGTGTTTTACAATACCTCATACATATTTGATACATATGTGTTAAACTGTTATGTATTGCGGCAAACTTTGAGACAGGCGCGTATTCGGTTGGTAGGTACTACGCATCGTTTATCCAAAATAAGTACATAGACTATTAGTTTTAGTACATAACTCATCAAATAATCATATAATAATAATATTTCATGGCGAGATATTATCAAGATGAGAAAGAAACAAATGAAGAATCTCAACTAAGCGCACGAGGTTGTCGCCATGTGGAATGTCAACACGGCTGTTATTGTCTAATAGCCAATACCCTCGACCAACACCTCATGAGGCTCTCGTAAGTAGCTGGATCAAGGGACTAATTCAGAAGGCAGTACTCCTTGCTACAGCGTATTGAGAGCAGTTTTCTTCAAATCGTCGGTCCACCTAAAACTCACATAAATACAGGAAAACACCTGAATCCAGCCCCACTAACAAGCCAGTGAAATAAGGCCACAACTTACACTGTGCGGCTAGCTGATCGAAAACTGCGGTCCGATATACACGGGCCGAAATTACCCACAAATGAACGGTGGCGGCGCTCGGCCGAATTAGCAATCGTGTTTTGTGACCTAACTCTGGGCGTACAATGCTTTACTGCCTTCATGGAACGGGGGCTCGTGGCTAAGTGACAGCCCTAGGGATCGTTCGATCATAAGGTTAAGCTACGCTTTGCGTTCGTTGGATGAGTTCGTTAAATTAGTAAATTCTGGCTGTTATTTGAATATCTTTGGCAGTCGTTACGGGTAGTCAGAAGTCTGAAAACCAGTCTTACCAGGGGTTATCGGGTTGCCTAATTAACTGGGTTGTGGAGGCCAGATAGGCAGTTTCTCCACGTAAAACACTGGTTCGCAGCTACATACGTTAGACTGAAAGCTGACTTCAACGTAGGTAGGGAAAGGTTATAAAGGAAACAAAAGAGCATCAAGAAACTTTGTATTGCTCATGGAGAGGTTGTTGGTTACAATAGGATTGGATCATTATTTTGATGTGTATGTACAATCGATTGATGCAACATTGACATACGGACCAATAGCTCCTGAGATTACTGTGTTAAAGCAAACAAACATATTTTCAACTTTATAATATTTATAAAAAAGACGTCATCAGAAAATCCTCGTCACCTAAAATCCCTCACAGACAGTTTGCATCACTCATGAACGTATACTTTCGCGTGCAGTCAGTAAACAAACTACTGGGACTAGTTAAACTACGAGCAACTCATCCACATTAATTTGCAAAGTGAAGGTGTATCACGGAAGTGAACCTGTGTTAGCATTGTCGGAGAATATTAAACGGTTTTCCTACGCTTGTATATTCTTCCAACTACCTAGTTGGAGACTAACTATACCTAACTTATTTTTGTGCTGAGCAATCATGAAATTACCATGTTAATGAACAGTATTGAGGTCTTGTAGTAACAATTAATATTTTTTGGTACTGAAAAGTTCTGAGTTCTAACGAAAAACTATTTTAAAAATTCGGAAAATATTAAGACAAATGTGTTGTGGAAAGTTTTAAGTATTTATTTCATTTTCCGTATAGGTACCATTTAAAAATCACTATACATACTGACAGTCTTATACCCTGCATAACATAACAGGCTCCTTGATTTTTTTAATATGAACTGTAAGTAAATACTTACTCACGTCCACTAAACCACAAAGACAACTATGTAATTGTTTGCAAGGCAATTACCACAAGGCGCCACTCATCAGGTGAAGATTTTGCAGAAGTTGGTACTCCACGCAGAAAGGCTGAGGCGATGAGAACACCGCTCGACCACGCGGATTTTCCTGAGTTCGGCATCAACGGATTTAAGAAAGGCCAAAAGCCTCATGAAATATGGTTCACCGCCCACCGATTTGATGTGCTATTTGAAATATTAGGGTTCAAAATTGTTCCTTTATAATCTTCCTATAGCACACAGGAAATATTAAATTTCAATTCTAAACATTATAAACTGCTAACATTACAAAAATACCCTTTTAATTCTGCCAGTGCATCAGAATCTCGAGGCATTAATTTTGTACGGAACCAACCGCGGTGCAAGGGTGTGCTGGCAACACTCCAACCTAATATATGCTGTTGTGGCTGGCAACATCGTGTTAGCGTTAACCAGCTCGATTAATGGTCTTGGACCATTTACCTTAGAACATTTGATGGGAAAGTACACGCTGCAATATGTAATTTGGACATTCAGATTAAAAAAAAAAAACAAAAGTATCTAAAGTACTAATAACGTGCTATAAACCTGAACAATTGGTTTAAAAGCTAATCTCATGAACTTATTGTCGGATTTCAAGGAATATTTTAGCGTTGTCCATTAATTGAGGAAGTCTCAAAAAACTCAGGCTCATGCTGCAAAATTATGTACATAGGTAATTAATAACATCATATTGATATTTTTTAATTTGAAACCAATGCAGCTTTCTTAAGAATATCACGTATATCACATAAAATTTTTTTCTAATACAACAACAAATTTCAATTTTCCTTTCCCAAAACCGCATGTGAAGGCAATTCTGTACATTGTACCTACACTTGTACAACACTAAACGTCAGTCAAGCTAAGGCCGAGGACGAATGTGTTGCGGTCGGCCGACGTCAACGTCACGCACCTCGGCCTTTGTGACCAGCACAACACTAGTTTGGGTTTAACGTGATTCTAATTTACGAAGCTAGATGATTTTGGATTAGGATATGCTGAAAAGTATAATAAGGTTAGTTTTCCCACAGTTTAACTCGCGACGAGTTAGAATAACTACCCGTACTGAGATAAAATATATACGGTATTAACCGAGAAGAGTCTACTGTGTAGCTTTCCAAAAAAGAAAGAATTTTTCAAATTCATTGAGTAGTTTAGAGCCTTTGGGTTGGCTTCCTCTTTATTGTATTATGTATAGATAACTAATTAATAAGTAATCTCATACGCAGTTTTTTCATGAGGTAACAGCTTTCTGACACTGACAGATTTTTTATTCACTTTTTCCGAGGAGTGTCGCTTGGCTAGTCGTAAATCCGTAAATATGAAAAGGCTGTAAACTTTATAATTTTCATTTTATAACAAGGCAAGTACGAATACGTTGTGGTTGGTCGACGTCAACGTCAGTCAAGCACGCTCGGCCTTTGAGAACGTCACAACACAAGTTAACGCAACATTTGACATTATGGCGTTATACTCTTTTTAAAGCAATTTCAGTCAACGACAGGATATTCTGTGTTTGGGAGAGCACATTAAACTGTAGGTCCCGGCTGTCATTGAACATCTTTGGCAGTCGTTACGGGTACTCAGAAGCCAGTAAGTCTGACAACCAGTCTTACTAAGGGGTATTGGGTTGCCCGGGTAACTGGGTTGAGGAGGTCAGATAGTCAGCCGCTTCTTGCAAAACACTGGTACTCAGCTGCATCCGGTTAGACTGGTAGCCGATCCCATGGTTGGGAAAAAAGCTCGGGAGATGGATGGTAGGGCTACTTAGTCCCTTTTTCAAGTGCCTTAATAACTATAACATGAAAATTAATTTAACGGGAAAAACACTTAAGATTTTCACAAATTTACGAATCTATGTAAAATACACGCCCACAAAAGCGTTCATCCACAGGTATAAAATATTAATATTATGATAAATTTCCTCCACAGTGTTCAGTTTAGAGAATTCTGAGACTAATGTAAGTTCAGAACGTGATGTCACGTCGAGAGCACCAGTGCACAATTTTGTGTATAACTGTACCATTGCACTTTATGCTGAAATTGTGTTCGCGACAGTACATATAGTCTAATATGTGAATATGTCAGCTTAAGTAGGACAGGTCAGCATTTTCGCCTTGCAAGCGAAGTATTTCTGAAATGATTTCAATCTTCAATTTGTTTATTACATATGTTTTTTATTTCTGACTATAAAATAAAATACTTAGATTGTCATCCGAACTCAGAGCGTGTGCTAATCGAAGACCGGGAAGTGGGTCAAATTAAGAGATGGTCAGTTACAAGTGAAGCTAATATAAGAGTGTTAATTAAAACAAGAATATAATTTATTAATTATACACAATAAGCAAAACAAAAACCTGATTATGATCCCAGTACCGTTTCTAGAGCTTTCACACTAGCGGATTTTATGTTAGATTTTTGTCTCTCAGAATATCGCGCGGAAAAACCGAGCAGAAAATCCGCCAGTATGAAAAGGCTGTCAAACAAATTGTATGCCTCCAAGAGTTTACTTTAGCAAACAAAAAACAATATGCATTCTTCTTCTCAATAAAAGTTAGCATTATTAATACTGTTTGCTCGTGCAATAAATATGTTTTACAACCTTCCAACGATGCAGGGGAAACGGCCATTATTGCGGCAATTATGGTTCAGCCGTTTCGGGGGTGCGTTAAAAATGTAATCAACCAAATCTGACCTGTTGATTTTGTATGCTTTTTAATAAACTGTTGGAATAAATGGAGGATTATTTGATAGCCTTATATTATGTTACTAGCTGTTTAAACGTGTTCTAAGGGAACTATTTTCTTCACCCGGATAAATGTTGTAATATGACATAATCAGCATTTCTGCTTATATTATATTCCGGTATTTGAGTGAATAATATTTCTCTGTAAAATTAAATGAATGTAGATTATTAATTCCTATAATCAATTACATTACCTTTAGTTGGATTATTTTAAAGCGATAATTTCCGAATATCTCATTTTCCACGAACGCCGTTATTGAGGACTTTGCTACTCCATATATTTATCTGTCAAGCTGATTACCTAGTTAATTTATGTATCTCCCCAGCCTTTTCCCAGCTATGTTGGGGTCAGCTTCCAGTCTAACCGGATGCAGCTGAGCACCAGTGTTTTACAATGAGCGACTGCCTATCTGACCTCCTCAACCTAGTTACCTGGGCAACCCAATACCCGTTGGTTAGACTGGTGTCAGACGTACTGGCTTCTGACTACCCGTAACGACTGTCAAGGATGTTCAATGACAGCCGGGACCTACAGTTTAACGTGCCATCCGAAACACAGTCATTGGTGTCCAAGATATGTATATATACTTAGAAAGTACATACAAAATTAGAAAAGTTACATTGATACTTGCCTGACCTGGAATCGAACCCACACCCTCATACTTGAGAGGTTGTTTCTTTTCCCACTAGGCCACCACGACTTCCCAGTCATCCTTGGTTAGACTGGTGTCAGACTTACTCCGTATTATCTGTCAAGCTGATTGCCTATTCAATCAATCCTACAAATGAGTATGATGGACGGATATGACGTCACAAGTTCCGTGATGGTTTCCGTGTATTTTCATTAGTAGTTCATGTTTGAATTTTAACCAGAATGACACTTGTCCCCGTTTACATTACGCCCGAGTGACGGGCTTAGGCGGGGTTGCAGTTACAGCGATCATAACGCTGGTAAATTAAGAAGTAGTAGCAAGTAAAGTGGTCATAAAGCTGTTGAAAAGTAATAATGTATCAGATTATTTAGAGTGCTTATTGTAAGGGTTAATTTAGATAGAGTAAGAGTTGATTTTGTACAAGAAACAGATATTCTTACCTCACATCAAAGTTTGTTTAGTGTTTGGTTCTAATCGTTGGTATGTGCGAACTGTCGTAATATCCACACAAAAATGTAGCGAATAAGCTGTACCCTTTCAAGATTTAAGAAAGTTTTATATTTGTTTTGCCTAATGAGTACAAAACGTTCACAATAACATATTATTTACCTTCTTGTAGGTCCTGTTGATAACCAGCGTCAAGTATTTGCTGTGTGGCAGAATTCAAAACTTTTTGGCACGACCAATCCATTTTTGTAATGCCCTCTAGTTTCTATTGTGTTAACACCAAAATCTTCTTCTTTTTTCCCGATTACAATCAACGTAACATAACATAATAATTACCTTAACCCCGCTTACACTGAAGCACCCTCAATAATACCACAGGGCTACCTCCCAATGGCATTTGTGGTCAGCTTTGCCGCTCTACCAATTTGTCCATCCAACGCCGGCCGTGGTTTCATGTTCGTTTGTGCATATTGAAAACTTAATCATTAATACGTTTCAGTGGAATTGTTCGCGAATATGTTTGTTCGGGATAGGCCGTTAATGGGTTTTGGTATGATTAGAAAGTTGGTGGGTGTGAAGTTTGTGTCAATTTAAGTGTGTTTTGGGTTTTAAGTGGGTCATAGTCCTTAACGTAGTTGGACCCTTACAGCTCTTTCATGCTTGGTTTTTCTGCCGTGACTCAAAAATCCTCTCATGTGGTTTTAGACGTCATCAACGCCAGTCAATTGGGAGCTGTCACCGTGCAACACCTGTACCCAGCGGAAAATCGCCCAGTGTGTGGAAAATTCAAATATTACATGCATGAGCGTCAGTTGTTAAGGTTGCATCGCTGTATTTTAATTACTGAATGCTTACAATTCTATTTTTCATTATACTTACCTCGGTGCCTCCCAAGACGTCTATCACGGACAATTTTTCACCCCAAAAATACAGCAATCTTAAAGGTCTTTCTACGTTTCACTAAGAGGTCTGGTATTTACGCAGCAGTGACTCATCACGTACACGAACTACCCTACACGTGGGAGTAGGATGCTACTTGGCAACACTGCTGACTCATTGTGTTATAAAAATAGGGTTGCCATATACAAAAGTTTAAGTTCGACACAGTTATTGTGTGGTATTTGAACATTACGTGGGTTGGAACGTGATTTAGTTCATAGTGACGTCATGAAGTATTTCTATTTTGGTGTGTTATATTAATAAATTATTTATTGTAATGCTTAGTCTTTTCTAACATTATGGTTAGCCTTTACAGTCCTTTAACTCTAGGAGTTTTTGTCGTCCGTAGCAAAAGTGAGCGGAAAAACCTTTCGCGCAATTTCAGATGTCAATTATTTGCTGTTTCTCGTACAAGCGTTACACGACGCTCAGAAAATCTTTCTATCTCCACAAATTTCTCTTTTTGGGCGTTTTTCTTTTTCTAGATTTTATTTTATACAGTTAGCAGCATATTAAATCAAATTATAAGAAAATGGATGTGCGTACTTATGAATTTTCACTCTTTTTTTACAGACTCTTACAAAATGTCTAAAAAGTCGTGGTGGCCTAGTGGGCAAAGAACCAACCTCTCGAGTATGAGGGCGCGGGTTCGATTCCAGGTCAGGCAAGTACCAATGCAACTTTTCTAAGTTTGTATGTACTTTCTAAGTATATCTTAGACGCCAATGACTGTGTTTCGGATGGCACGTTAAACTGTAGGTCCCGGCTGTCATTGAACATCCTTGGCAGTCGTTACGGGTAGTCAGAAGCCAGTAAGTCTGACACCAGTCTAACCAAGGGGTATTGGGTTGCCCAGGTAACTGGGTTGAGGGGGTCAGATAGGGCAGTCGCTCCTTGTAAAGCACTGGTACTCAGCTACATCCGGTTAGACTGGAAGCCGACCCCAACGTAGTTTGGGAAAAAGGCTCGGAGGATGATGACAAAATGTCTAAAAACAATAGTTGTCTTCAGCTATTTATCCGAATGCTTTAGTAAAATCTTCCTCCTAAATAAAAATAGAACTTATTTTGTGTAAAGACTGGTAATACCACCCCTTTCACAGATGACTTCGACCCTCGGAAAAAACTATGTGTAAGCTCTGACTGACGCAAATTGGATGAGCAAATTAAGTGACTAAACGAATTTCTTTTGCTTAGTTATTGGTCTATTTTCAAAGTAAATATTTGCTATTTAATACTGCTAGACTCTTATCTTTGTAGTTCTAGTCTAGTAAATACAATATATGACATTGCTCGTCCTAAAATTATATACAGTATTATATACAGTTTAACAATATGGGCATTTTTTGTAAAAAAATAATCCATTCATTTTATTAATTTGTTTGATCTCTGAAAATATCTAGTCTGGAGCTAGGTAGCCCATTTATTGAGAAAGAATTAATGAACAGATGCTTGAAACAAAACCTTCAGGACATAAGTGAAAGCGCGAGAAACGCCCAGTTTAAGCACCAGGCCCAATATGGCTTACAACACTTATATACTTTAGATACTTAGGGCAAGAAGTAACATCAATATAAAATATTTTAATTTTACTAACATTTATAGGTACTAAAATTTCCAAACCGCAAAAAACACTCATCATTTCTCCCGTAAGGTTTCTTTTTCAAAAGAGAGACCATTTAAAAATAAAACTCTCAAAACCAACGCCTATTAAAATTCATTCATAAATTCCTCTAATTAGAATAATATTTCGTTGAATTTTCTGTAAGCTAATTAATTTGATAAGAATCTTTTCAGTGAAAAGTCTGCGGGTCCTTTCATTGGTAGACTGAATTTCAAATTGAAGGGGATTTTGATACGACTGAGAAATTAGTTTGTATATTTCAATGATGAAATGTATTGAAAATAAATTTAAAAAATCAAGAGGTTGAAATATCGTGAAAGTTATAAAAGAAAGACGAAGAAACTCGTTACGAAATGTTCAACCATCTTCAGAGCGACCGCGCTAAGCGTTGCTTTACTTGATGATCCAGCTTTTACTTAACCACAAGTACCTCATATTAAAGAAATTGTATCTGCCTGTATTATTTTTTAACTTATTTCCCTCTCTTTATTTAATTAATTTCATAAGTAATGTGTTTTCGTTGAAACTATAAATTAGTTCCATTTCTAGTAACACTACAAATCTTATTAGGACCAGTTATTAAACTTTATTCTCAGAAAATACTATTCAAAGTTCGTAGAAACCATAAATAATAATATAACATTTTATTCTAAGCTTAAATAAAAGCTATCTACAGAATTGACTTCACCTCTACAAAGTTAGTTCTCAAAATAATAATAAAATACACCAAAATAGGTCCCAAAATCCCATCAAAGCGAAATCAAGACCAGCTCAGCCTAAACTAATCAAAATCTTGAAATTAACACCTATAAATATTAATAAACACTCATAAATATTGATAAGTGGGTATTAATTAAAACTGTATAAATTTTCATTAGGATCCCTGACCAAGTTTTACCTTGCCTATTAATTAAACATTGGGACAAGGAAAGCGTCTCTTGTCTCCTGGTCTAAACTTTTAGAGTACCCTGCAGACTACCGACTAAACAGTTGCTGGGGAGTTTGTTCCACCACTTCTTCTTCTCAGCAAAAAACTCATAGGAAGTGTTGAAGGGCGGGCGCTTTGGGGGCTGTCTTTTGTAAACTTGACCTTTAAAAAGTGCTGATTTTCAGCCCACTTTGAATATAAATGACTTTTTTATCTTAGCAGTCATGGCCGCCAGTTGACAAAAAGTTGGTAGAAATCTTGATTCCAATCAATGTTTTCAGTCGGTCTGATACTGCATAAATACCTGATACTACTATTTATCTTCATACTAATATGAGCTCTAGTAAGTCTGACAACCAGTCTTACCTAGGGGTTTTGGGTTGCAATGGTAACTGGGTTGAAGAGGTCAGATAGGCAGTCGCTCCTTGTAAAACACTGGTATTTACCTGCATCCTGTTAGACTAGAAGCCGACCCTAACATAGTTGGAAAAAGGCTAGGCAGGTGATGACTGAATAATGAGTCTCTAAACAAACTATCGGCCTACCGAAAGTTTGCAGTATGCACTCTTAACGGAACACAATATAAATTAGTGTAAACGAATTATTGTTGAAGAAACAAGGAAACAATTTTAGCTTTGAATTAATCAAGAAGTTTACTGCCTTTCTGAATACCTATTTGCGGTATAATCCAAAGTTTTTAACATCGTTTTGTGTTTATATTCAGCGTGGTAATTGCGTAATAAGACAACTGACAACTTGGATAGACATACTCTTCATCTTGACAGTTAAGTTGACAGTGTTTGGAAGAAAGTTACAATGAGATAAAATGCCAAAACGTCTGCAGTAATATCTACCCCATACCCACTCCAAAAATATAATAATATGCTTGAATATACACACTGCCAAACATGGCGAACCACTGAAAAAATGGCGATCATGAATGCAAATCTATACCTTGTATTATAAAGCTGAAGAATTTGTTGTTTGCTTGAACTCGCTAATCTCAGGAACTACTAGTCAGATTTGAAACACTTTCAATGTCAGTTAGCCCATTCATCGAGCGAGCCATTGCTATTAGCCCATTTATTGCGGAATACTATTGACTACTTTTTACCCATTTGCGGGAAGTTATTCTCACATAACGTGGTTGAAACGACTAGCAACCGCTATTACCATAACATTTGCCTTACCCGACCACATTCCAGGATAACTTCTTCATCCAAATACGTGCAAAAGATATACATCAAGCGCAAATCGTGACTCATATTCCAACGGAAATTGAAAAGCTTACAGGGACCATTAAACAGGGCCATTTTGCAAATTGGCTTTTGCAACTTACGCGACTCAATAACCTTCTGATGTATCCTATGGTGATAAGGATGCTGAGAAGTAGCGAAAAGGGTTCAAATTGATGTGAAGAGATTTTGGTGGGAAAAGGTTAGATGTGGTATCTGTTTTTGGTGTTATAATGCATTTAGAATGTACAAGTATGATTTTGGTTAGGAGAAGGTAACTGTTTTGGATATTTATTTTTTCACGGAGACCTGGCTGGATGACCTGGCTTAGAAACTGAGCCAGGTCATTTTAGATTTTATTAGCGGAAAAAAACCTAGAGAGCTGAATATTTGTAAGGCTTTATCGTGGCATTGTAATGAAGATGCAAAAAACTATTTTATTTATCTAGATTTGGGTTTAACATGACATGCATTTAATTATGTACATCATCGAACCGAATATACATATTATTTGCAATTAAAGAAACGGACGGCTGGCAGGGGCTGGATGCGAGAAGCCGAAAATCGATCTCAGTGGCGTGCACTTGGAGAGGCCTATGTCCAGCAGTGGACTGGGATAGGCTGATGATGATGATGATGAATTAAAGAAGTTTCACTTTATTTTTACGTTATTTCGTTGTTAGTCATGTGACTTATGAAAATCATGAAAATGAATCTGGAATAATTTAATAAGCCTTCATTCAAACATCCGCAAAATACAACTATCGATACAAAACATCCCTAGCCTAGTACATCGCTCGCTTGAAGGCAATTATATCATGCTATATACCTACCATAATATAGTTATAGGTAAACGTGTTATGTAGTATTAGGATTTGCATTTTGATTGGTACTGAATTCCACCTAAATGCTGAATAACTTTGACTATTTTGAATTTATCTGATTAATAGGTCATTAGTGAAATCTTTGGCATTGCTAATTTTATCATTAGTAAAATGTTTATTTGACATGGTTAGATATTAACATATTAATAATTATATATATTAACATACATATTAACATTAACATGGTAAGTTATAATTTTTCGAGGGTTTTTTGAGAATATCGCACACTATTTGAATGATATTTAAATTTGCATATGGTAATGACAGAATCCAATACACATGACAATGGTAGGTACATAGGTACATAAAAGAAATATGACCGACGTAAAGTATCGAATTTTGGAATATAATTATATGCTTCTTTGTAGCAGTATTACATCATAGATAAGATATTTCAAAACAGTTTTAATTTATAAATGTTCCATTTATTTAAAAAAACTTTCAAAAACAAAAACAGCACAGACTTTTTCAGTAATTCAAACAACCGCAACTCAACTAGACTTTCCATCATTTAATCACAAAGCCACACTCAAATTTAAACCTTAACTCAGCTACATAAAGTCTATATTCGTCATTCAGGCAAAAACCGCAATATTACTATTCCTTATTCAATATAGTGAATGAAGTTTGTCGTTGAATCTGCAGGAAATAGATCCGCGCAGCAATGGCCGCTGTTTCCGGCTGAAAGTGATCCTGTGGCCGGTCATATCCGGCTGGCCGGCCGGTTATGTCCGTCACTTCCAGCTCCAACGATGCCTTACTTTTGTATTCGGTTTTTCATGATCTGGGTTTACATGAATTGCGTTTTTTTATTCGTTTGTTTGAATAAGGAATGGGAGTAAAACTCTTTGGTGTTTTTTTTCTGTAATGCAATTTCGGGATTACATTTGTTTTTTGAGAAAAACATGGTTTTAATTATTTTGTGTGACAAACTTTATAGAAACTTGTTATGCATTAGCACCAATTTCATGTGGATTACATAGAACAAAAATAAATATTTCAGCGGACTCCCATCTTTTGTACATAGTACGGATCCCTCTACTTATACTTAATTCCAACTCGCACTTGGCTGGTTTCTATTGTTACTATTACATACCAATCTTTTAACATCTTTCTTTCTCCTGCCCTGTTCCCAAATATTACTTGGGGTCGGCGCAATATGTCATTTTCTTCCATTTTCCCCTGTCACTCGTCATACTGACACTCACTCCCTTCCTATTCATATCATCTTTCAGGCAATCCATCCATCTTTTCTTAGGTCTTCCTCTTCCTCTCCATCCATCTACATTCATACTTAGCACACACTTTGTTGCATGCGTATCATCCCTCCTCATTACATGTCCATACCACGACAATCTTCTACTTCTCATCTTTTCTGTAACTGGCGCTACTTTCAAACTTCCTCTAATGTAATCATTCCTCACTTTATCCATTCTTGTAACACCACACATCCATCTCAGCATTCTCATTTCTGTTACATGCACTCTCTTCTCGTCCCTCTTTTTCAATGCCCAACACTCCGATCCATACAGGACGACAGGTCTAATGACGGATTTGTAAATTTTGCCCTTCAGTTTGAGGGGCATCCGCGGGTCACAAATAGCGCTAGTTACCTGTCGCCACTTCATCCATCCAGTATTGATCCGATGCGTAACGTCCCTGTTCACCTCACCGTCACTTTGGACGAGTGAACCAAGGTACCGGAAGTCGGAGCAAACTGGTAGGGGCATGCCGGCTAGGGTTATGGTCATGGGTCCCGAAATACCGCCAAAATCACAATGAAGGTATTCGGTTTTACTCCTACTCACCTTTAAACCCACTGTCTCCAGTCTCAGCCGCCATGCTTCCAGTCTACTCTGGACCTCTGGCCCACTCTCCCCCACCAGAACAATGTCATCGGCGAAAAGCATACACCAGGGTGCCTCCTCCCGTATATCTGCCGTAAGCGCGTCCATTACAAGCAGGAAGAGATACGGGCTGAGGGCCGACCCCTGATGTAAGCCAACACCTACACTGAAGCTGGTGGTAGTGCCCGCTGCGGACCGGACTTCTGTACGGCATCTGCCGTACATCGCTCGGATCAACTGCACATACTTCCCTGGTATACCTTTCTCCTCAAGGGCCCACCACAAAACCTCACGAGGCACCCGGTCATATGCCTTCTCGAGGTCAACGAACACCATATGCAAGTTTTTGTGTGCACCCCTGTACTTTTCGCACAATTGGCGAATACAGAATATAGCGTCCGTTGTACTCCGACCAGGCATAAAACCGAATTGATTTCGTGCGATATCACTCTCTTCTCTCAGCCTCCTTTCAATAACTTTCTCCCACACTTTCATACTATGTGACATTAGCTTTATTCCTCTATAGTTGTTGCAATTCAACACATCACCCTTGTTCTTAAAAATGGGCACCAGGAAACTATTGCACCACTCGTCTGGTATAGTTTCCTCTTGCAACAACTTATTGAAGAATAAAGCCAGCCATTTCCATCCATCCATCTTTAATAATTTCCACACTTCCACTGGTATTCCATCTGGCCCTATCGCTTTTCCATTTTTCATTCCATTCACTGCTAATCTGACCTCATCCTCACATACATTTCTTACAAGGCCCTCGTTCACCGCTTTATGATGGAGCACACCGCTCCTCATTTTTCATTCATCAGTCTTTCAAAATATTCCTTCCACCTACCTTTAATCTCCACATCATTCGAAAGGACCGTTCCGTCTCTATTCTTTACACACCTTATCTGGCATACATCTCTTGTCATTTTCTCCTAGATTTAACCAATCGGTAAAGTCATTTTGACCAGCTGGGCTATCTACATCCTCTCGTGCGCTTTTGCCCTTGAAACAGCCACAATCTTTCTTTCTTCTTACATTCATCATATTCAGCCTTTTTCGTGCTTTTCACTATCATCATTGTCTTCCGTCCGCTGCCATTCCTTGAATTTCATCTTCTTTTCCTTTAATACACTCTGCACTTCTTCCACCCACCACCAAGTTTCCTTCTCTATCACTCCATTCCCTTTTGATTCTCCTAGAATGCTTCTTGCCGCTTTCCTTATACACGCCGCCATTCCACTCCAGCATTCATTCACATTCTTTTCATTCATTTCTCCCATTTCAATCATCTTATCAACCACTACTTTTCTAAATTCCTGGCCAACTCAGCCTTCCCCAACAGATGCCATTTGATTTTGGGGGCCGTCTCTCTTGGCTTTTGGCCGGGAAGTTAAAATCACATCCATAATTAGGGGTCGGTGCTGCGAGACTACAGCTTCACCTGGTATCACCTTGCAGTCTTTGATGTTCTTTAAACTACTGCGTCTGACCAAAAAGTAATCTATTTGTGTCACGTGGTGACCGCTTTTATAGGTGATTAGATGTTCGGTGTTCTTTTGAAACCACGTATTTACCACTGCTAGGTCAAACGCAGTAGCAGCCTGTAGCAGGGCTTCACCCTCGTCGTTCTGGCAACCGAACCCCACCCTCCATGCACTCTTTCATAATTCCTCTCATTCTGCCAACATGGCCATTAAAGTCTCCTCCCACAAATACCTGTTCATTCGTCGGCACATTCATCATTACTGCATCGAAATCCGTCCAAAATTGTTCTTTCACCCTGTCATCACAACCGACTTGAGGAGCATACACACTTATAACATTTATTATCAAACTTTCATACATTATTTTAACAACTATTATTCTATCATTCACTCTCTTTACATCTATCACACTTTCTTTCAAGTTCTTATCTAACACAATGCCTACCCCATTCCTTTTCCCATCACTTCCACAATAATAAAACTTGTATCCTTCCCCAATTTCTCTAGCTTTCGTGCCCTTCCATTTAGTCTCTTGCAAACATGCCACATTTATTCGTCTTCTCTTTAATACATCCGCTAACTCTCTGGCTCTTCCAGTCATCGTTCCTACATTCCAACTTGCATACCTCAATCTTACTTCCCGGACTCGCTTCTTACATTGCACCCGCCCAGGTTGGTGCAAAAACCCTTGTCCACTTCCCACAGGGGCCGGGTGCTGCCCCTGCGCGTCGCCTGAGGGGTACGCCCTAGCCCTATCGCTCATCTCTTCAACATTCGACATATTGCTATATGATTTGGCATTGTGTTTTTACGACCGGCCGCCTGCCTGACGTCAACCCTCTTTGGGAATGCAATTGTTGGTGGTCACTCTCCTACCACCTAAGGATTGGTGTATTTTAGGATACATACATTAAAATATTAAACATACATACCAATCTTTTAACATATGGTACCTTAATGAAATGTTTATTATACAATATTATATTATATTGCAAATTAAATAGATTCATACATACTACAACTTCTTAGAGATCACAAAGTTAACTTCTCCCATATTATTCCTACATTATCATATGAAAATAGAGAATTGTGTGCAAGAGCATCGCTAGGGATGCGCCTAAGTACGTGAGGCCATGAAAATAAACCCTACTAATAATATAAAGCTGGAGGGTCTATTTGTTAATTTGTTTTGTACGCAATATTAGAAACTACCGGTTCGATTTTAAACTCTTAAAAACTCTTTCGGCCCCTAGCTCGTCAGTAGTTTTACTCGCATCCCGTGGGAAATAAAAAAAAGCTTTCCTTAATATTTGGGCTATCTAACACTGAAAGCATTTGTGAAATTGGTGCAGCAGTTCCTGAGACTTTATAATATTTTTATCAGTACAAATTACGAAACCGACACTTTTACTTTAATAACATTTAAACACAGAATTTCTACATTACGACATGTAGTCTCATAGTTTGCGAACTACTTAAGTACGCTCACCCGCTACTCTCGTGGCCCACACTGAAAGGCATTCCAGTACTTTAAGGCACTACATACAAGTTCTACTGTGATATTACTCTGGATGTCTGTAAGCAAATTGGTTTAGACGAAATTTCTGAAACGTGTCCTCATAAAGTCATATTTTATTTCTTTGCTTGATTGAATTTAATGGTGGTGTTAAGTTTTTTTTTTTTTACCAAAAAAGTGGTTTTCAATTACATATGTATACGTTTTTAAAGAAGTGACTATCGTATCTGATCGAGTCTGAAAAAATCGTTAAGTTAATAAAAGTAACGTGAGCATTAAATCTTTAAAAGCTTTGACCAGTAGTTTCCTCCGCGTCCCGCGGGAACTTCTCTATGCATCTGGATAAATGTCGCCGCACAAACAAACTCTTCAGTTTTATCTACTGAAGGTACTATTGGTATCCTTAATTATCATTCATTTTTTTATGGCAAAATTATTTTATTCAACGTTATTATCCAAAATGCTCATCCTTAACCGATGGCTCCTATTTGTTGACACAAAAAACATATCATTGTGACAACAACACGAAAAACTTCACACACCATAAAACAAAATAAACTACAACTACATTGTTACAACTAACACTTGAGCGGAACCTGTTGCTGAAACATTTACGTCGTGTCGTCCAGACTCTGGGCGACTAATCCAGAAGTCATGTGCTCGCCACCTGAATTATGGACTTGGGTAGTGGACGCCCCAGGCTTGAAGAACCCACTGGGTAAAGTAAACGTGGCGAGTTTGATAAGCGTTTTATATTCGAGACGGAAACAGTTTGCTTTTTTGTAAGTACATACTTCTCGTGTCATCGTTGTGTCAGCCGAAAGACGTCCACTGCTGGACAGAGGCCTCCTCCACGGTTTGCTACTTTGCTCGATCTTCAGCAACCTGTATTCACTGCTTCCGGGCAACCGTACGTAGATCGTCCGTACTTCTATTGAGGGGCCTGCAAACGCTGCGTCTTCCTAAGTCGTGGTCACCATTCGAGAACTTTTCGGTTTTTATTTGACGATCCAAAATTGTGTTATACATTCTATTAACACTTTTGTGTTAACAGTTATTGGATGCACCATTAAAAAGTTTGAAATCTCATTTGAAAAAAGCTTTTAGCTAAGCTTTCTTACTTAATATCAAAAACTATATGACTGTGACGAACACCTCAGTCTGTGGATACATGCTAAACTTATCTCATTGACGCTGACATAAAACTCGCACATAATGTTACAAAATACATATATATCAGCTAAAACGCAGCATTCTCCCCGCCTAGTGCGTGGACCTGTTAAAGTTTAAAGCGATAGCCAGCGCCGTGCGTTAGTAACAAATTCATAACGTCACTGGACCCTTTATGGGGCTCGCTAACTGCCTAGAATTTCATGTTATTACTACAAAACTTGTACACTGTGTTTACAAGTTGAGAACTAGATTTTTGGGTTTATGGAAGAGCTTTTTTTGTGAGAATTTTTATTTTTTTACAGTTTAATAAGTCAAAATAAGAAGAGGTCGAAAGTAGCAATGGGGAAAATAATAATGGCCTTACTACAAAAACTTAAACGTCTGTTTTATACTTGTCTAAAAAAATTGTGGCTGCAAAATGAACCATATGTCAACGTCATAATCTGACATTTTTTTAGACTAGTCTTAAAGTGACGTTTAAAAGTTTTTGTGGTATGACGGTAAAAGCTGATGATGATGATTGAAGGTCATTTTTATGGTATCGCCAAATGAATGTGTTAAAATGGTTTTTTTTTCCGATTTGCGTTTTGCGTGCATATTTAATTGTATTTGATAACAGCGTAATCGGTTATCAAATGTAGCTAATTATTCTGTTACCGTCTGGATGACAAATGATCGAGATAGCTTTAATCTAGGATATCGATAATAAAATTAATATAATATTCTATCCTTGTCTGTTTATCAGTTAAATTAACTTGTTGCCGTTGCATTTCAAACCAACGCATGCAATAAATTCCAATACAGATATTTTATACTAAAATGGCTAAACCGGTTTAGATGAAATTTGGACAGTGATATATTGCACTTTGGAGATAAAGAAAGGCTATATAAGAAGTAGTTCCCTCGAAACGAGTAACCCCGCAGGGAAATCACTATCAATATTGAAGAAAAAGTTGACAACACTGGCCGAACTAACTATTGCATACAGACAAAGTCAAGGGCAAAACGTAGTACAAAATAAAATCCCCAAAGAAAAACGGCAACAATAGAAACTACACTAAACTGATATAATAATGATTCCATTCAATCCTTTTATAGAGCTCATTATGTTTGACAATCCATGTGGAGATAACACCCCTCTATAAAAATCTACCCATTGACGCCCGAGGTAACCTTAGCTCGGAACATTCTTCAAAAGATTTGATCGTTTCAGCGCACATACATAAAAGTTGTAAAAATTATAACGTGTTCTAAGGGATCTTATGTTGGTAGTGCTCGATAAATATCGTAAACGTGATATCATGTCGTATAGGTACGATTATCTTGTGATCATGTAAATTCAGGTGGAAAATTTAAATAGAAACATGGCCGTTGTTATGAAGTTGTTTATAGAAGTGAAAAATAACTATTTGCTATTAACAGAAACTCTTTCCGATACCGATTGGCTTTTGAATGTGACATAAAATTTTCTGAAAAATTCACCATACATACTTAATCAGAAAAATGTGAAGCAACGCAACTATTGAACTTTTCAAGAAAAACAAGGAATGTAGCCCTTATGCAGCCCGGACCATAACTCATATAAACAGGGTTGATAGAAAGCAGCATCATAAAACCTACAAGTCCTTAATTGGGGCTTTCCCGAATTATGCGGCCTTGACTATCCATCGAATGACTCAGTATCATAATTTGGGAATTCGAATTCACCCGTAGCGTGACTCATACGTTTCACGAAATAGCATCAACCCTCAATTGCGTAATTATTCTGAGGACTCTGAATCATCAATTAGAATCCATGGAAATACACAAAAAAATATAACTGAAAAAATACAGGTGATCACTGACATTGAACTTTGTTTATATTTATTTTTATCGGAAATCATTAAATGACCCCTCCGGCTGTGGGAGCAGAGTAAAGGAGTGTCAAACTCTAACTAAAACCTGTCATGTTCTTCCTTAAGCTCTTTATGCAGGGCCGGGGTAACTCTTTCGAACAATCCCGCAGCCCCAGTAGTCTTTGGCTCTGGAGGGCCCCATTGGGACTTGTTGAATCTCCTTAATATTGCTATAACCAAATATAAACCAATTATTATCTAGCTCCTACTGATACAAAAGTACTACCTACGTTATGGGTGGTTCTCGACCAGTTTCCACAATACACCCCCTTGACAGACGACATGTAGAATATGCAACGCAGTGAGTTTCCACGTGAACGGGCCCGTGCAAAAGATGGCCGTAGATGACGTCACAGATATTTATGCTCCAAAGAATCTGCGATGTTACTCCACAAATGGAATATATGTATGTGTGTTAATTTTGTGTCGAAATGCTGATTCCAGCGTGTTACTTGTAACTTGTCGTAGTGAATGTAGTAAATATACGCTTTCGTTTGTGCTGCTAGGGCTGAAGTTCTCCGAAAAAATAAACATTAGTTTTCTTTAAACATTTTCCCATTTTCAAAGTAAATAGTTGTTTTAAGAAAAACGGAAATCGGACTTAAAAAGTGTAATTTAAACAGGTGATCAAAAATTAAAACAGACGTTTGACAAGACTCATCATATATGTTGGGTTCGGCTTCCAGTCTAACCAAATGCAGTTGAGTAGGTACTAGTGCTTTACAAGAAGCGACTGCCTATCTGACCTCCTCAACCCAGTTACCCGGGCAACCCTATAACCCTTGGACAAGACTGGTTGTCATACTTACTGGCACAACCGTGCTCCCAGACTATAATAGTCCAGTTAATACTGATAATACTGGCAGTTAATGCCCGTCAGGATCTGTATTTTATCTTATTTGCAATTTGCATAGCAGGCAAAACCTACGGTCCTATTACACTAGGTATGCAAACATAATCTACGCGAAGCCAAACTTCCAGGAACTTTCATTTGTTTTTAACAAAATCAATCTACGTACAAACGAATTAGGATTCAATAAAGAAAATTAGATTTTCCCCAGCGGTAGAAAGTTGCATACGATATATTGTTTTAGCGTTTGGAAACTAGTAACTATGAGGTGGGTGTATCAATCAATGCTGTGTACCAAGGCAGATTGAGTTTGCAGTAAGCAAATGTTGGAAAATTGTTTGAGATTGCTCTTGAAGCTGAGGCTTATTCTAATGGTCGATTTTAAAAATATGCGTATATTTAAAGCAAAGAATATGAAATAATACGTATATTAATTACTATCGTATATTATTATTTACTTGAAAGAAATTATAACGAAAATTACCATAGATGGTAGGTATGTTAATTTTCGTGTTCCGAGGTTTTAAATATTGTTTTTCAATACGTAGTAATGGAAAAAGACATAACAAAATAAAACTGAGAACTTTAAGTTGGCCGATATTTGGTTGGGCTCGTGAATCAGGGTGAAGATGAATGGAAATAACAAACATGTACGGTAGTACACACATTACGTGTTCCTGGTATTTATCAGACCGACTGAAAACTTTGATTAGAAACAAGATTTTCATAAATCAATAAAAAATATCGGGTCAACTGTCGATCGACTGTTTAGTTTGCAGTGCGCGAGTAATCTAAACAAAAGCGTATCCATTAATATTTTATTATTCATGCACTTTTTATTTTATTCATTGAACACGATTGCCCGTCAAATATTTTTAACAGGCTGTCAGTACTTTTTGCTAGTACCCATTTATTTTTCATACAAGTTACGTACCCAAGTTTTGCTTATGAATTATTTTTCATTCATTTATTCTAGTTAAAATGACTCTAAATAATACTAGTCGTTTTCCCACACCCATTTTCGTAATATAAAAAAAAACTTTTGTTTGTTTGTTTGTACCCTAAAGGCTCCAAAACTACTGAACCGATTGAAAGCTGGTCTCTACCCATGTAACATAGGGTATATTTTATCCCGCTCTCACGGGACGCGGGTGAAACCGCGGAAAAACGGCAAGTTAAATACATTAAGAATATTGCTTAAATAAGTTGAACAAAAGCTAACAATTATAATTATTACGGGCAATTAACAAAATTCTATTTAATTCTAGTATCTTCTAGATAGCAATTATTACGTTTTGACCTCCAGACCTCCTTAAATGCTACAAAATTGCTGAACTAAACTTAATGACGTAACATTTGTCCTTTTAGATCAACCCTACTCAAATTATGTTTAACATGCTATTTCCCACTGCACTTGGACCCTGTGAAATGTTCGTTAATAATTTCTAAAATGCTATGCACGTATTTTCTCAAAACTGCACGAAAAACATGAATAGCATGACACATGAAACATGATGTAACACTTATTCTCATCTTTCGTCAAAATTAAGGGTGTGTTGGCAGAAACTGTAGGAAGCCGTAATTGAGGATTTCTAAAAATAATTTTCACGTTAGATATCACTTCTTCTACCTAGCGTTTGCGTTAGCCTCGTCTCATGTTGGGTTCGGTTTTCAATGTATTCTTCTTCTTAAAATAACAATTTACACATTACTACATATGTAGGTATAAAAAGAGAATCACTTTGTGTAGGTTGTCTCTATGTATGCCTAGTTTTTTATAACAACACACGTTGTCGTGGGTTTTTTGAAAGTGATTCAGATTTCGGTACATTATATTAATTTAACCCGTGAAAATCCTGGCGGGTCGCTAGTCTTTTATAAAACATTTTTGTTTCCCTCCAATCTTAAAAACAAAACCACTTTAGAAAATTTAAAACAATTTTACATAGCGTAATAGTGTTTCAGTCATTCTTATGTAAATGTTTGTAACGGCCATTTTGAACTTGTAATTTATTCAGGAAATTGCTTTAGAGGAAGTTTGTTAACTGAGGCGGTGTCTTTGAACTTGTCGCAAGTGGTTCAACTTGAGAACTCGAAGATTTATGAATATATCTCGCTAGTTTGGCCCTGCGGCGACGCTTGGTGACTCAAAACTTTGGTTTGTTTGACCTTTGAAGAGTGGAATTTTGATGAATTTTGATTGGTTAATGGAAATTGCGATTCGTATCTATGGGGTTAAAGAATACCTAGGTACATCATTTTTGAGTGTGACTGCGGAACATACATATACGACGTTGATATAATTACATTTATATTAATAGGAAATGTGTACAATACTTAACGAATTACACTGATAACTATAAATAGTTTTTTCCGCTTCGCTTATATCAGTAGCTTATCTTACATACCGTAATTATTTAACCTATCGGTAATTAATCTGTAGAATTTGTTTGCTTCAAGCGTGCTAATTTCAGGAACTACTAAACAAAGAAAAAAATCACGAGGAATGCTTTTATCCGTGTGCGCGGAATAGTACCCACTAGATAAAATACATAAACCATTTCAGTGTAAAATTAAGAAGACAATATAGTTCCTTAGCCACGAGCCCCTCTTAGCTTAGAGTTTTTCGTAAACTACAATAACCTTTACGCTATAAACTACATTTGAATAAATCGATAGTTTTAAAATAAATCCAGAGCCTTAAATATAGACCTCCATTCAACTTTCTACTGCTTTTACTAGAACACAAATAGACTGGTTTATTTTAAATGACCTTGGACGTTAAAGGTCAGATAGTAGAAGTTCTGACTGAAAATAGTTTCATAGCTATCAAGTGTAATGCGGAAGATTTTTGGGGGCAAAACTATTTATTGTAAATGAGGTGGTATTTAAGATAATTTTATATCCTATTTTTCAGTTGGAAAAAACTATGAGGGACATGGCTAAGTTGTAGCGAGTAAGAATATTAAAAGAAGGCGAAGATTTAAAACGTCGAATGTTAGGGGTTTACAATGAATTATATCCCATATATTATATATCCCATCACTCCCATATATTATATCCCATCACTCTCATAGCCCGATAGGACGGCAATCCGACACGATCGGAGAGAGATCAGGCGCAGGACCGACATTCACGTGCTCTGTATTTAGTGATGATATCAAATACTACATCGGTAGTACAATATTATGTGCCTACAAATTCATGCTCAACATCACGTCATATGACATAAGGTTCTGACTCATTAGATGACTATCGGAGCTTTATCGATAAATGTCATAAATATTTCGATACGAGCTACCTTGACGGTAATAATTACATTGATTTATCTACGATACGTGTGGGTATTTAGAATAAATAATTGTCATTATTACTGTGCAGTTTTTCATAATTAAAGTATTAGAACTTTTTTAATATGACGTCATTTGACTATTTTATTTAGTAGTTCTTAAGAGCTTTCGTAGGTAAGAAAAAAATATTTATATTTTTGAGGATTATTTAAATATGTATAGGTCATATTTGAGTCTAAATCCTACCCAAGAACGAATATTTTATTACTGAAAAAAAAATTAAGTATGTTTTTTTTATTGTAAAAATATACCTAAAACAAATAGTAAAGTGAAGATAATTATTTCAATCTGTTTCTATTTTTTTAGACCAACATACTTAAGGAAAGGGCTAGGCAGATGATTATGTTTCAATTTTCATCACACCTCACATACGAAATCAATACAAGATACAAGTTTCAATGCAAATGCATTTCCAAAACAATCGGATGTAGATGTCGCCAGAGCACCACCGGAACATGTGTGTCGGAAGTAATTCTTGACAACTGCCCACTGAACCGGAACTGTACGGATTTCAACTGAAAGCACTCCAATAGGATTCAGATTTCAGATATGTGAAAATTGTATTTCCCAAGTTTTCAAACTGAATATTTCAGTAGACTTGAATAGTTGAATCGATTTGATTGGAATATGAACGTTATTTTAGTAAAAGTGCTACTGCAAAATATTGCAATGTAAAAAAAAAGTGAAAAAAGTATTTTCCGCTGTTCATATAGAACATGAATTCGTTTTGATGGACAAGAGTTTTTTTTTTATTTAAGTGGTCAGTTATTCATTCGAAAAAAAAAATTGTACTTACATACACCGTGTTTTTTTAGTCGTCTTACAAAGGTGGTATACTCAATCTATCCGACATAAAATACCACTAGACACGATTATTAATTTCATAGCCTTACTTAATTAAGACAACAGGTGCAAAGAAAAATACTGAAAAAAAAAATGTTTACGTATCAAACGGTAGAAAGTAGGTACCTTCCCACCGCGCCGCGCTCCATTGATACAAGATTCGGGCAGCGCTCACAACAGGGTGTTCCTATAATCTACGTCATGCATCATAATAATGAATTAATTTTTATTTTTAAATTATTCAAATCTCATTTTTTTTTGTATGAACGTTTACTAGTCATTGGACACATGAAGTGGGCTCCCATTGTAAGACGACTAAAAAGTCACGGTGTATAATTATTTAATATCTCTTATGTACTCATCTTATGAACTCTTCTTATATACTCCTCTTATGTACTACTCTTGTGAACTCTATTATATACTCTCTTATTTACTCTCTTATGTACTCTCTTATCTACTCTTCTTATGTACTCTCTTACCTACTCTTCTTATTTACTCTCTTATCTACTCTTCTTATGAACGTACTTCTCTTATGTACTCTCTTATTTACTCTGTTATCTACTCTTCTTATGTACTTCTCTTATGAACTCTCTTATCTACTATTTTATAAACACTGTTTCACATGTCGGTGGGTACGCCCTATTAAAACTAAACCTATTTTCACTGAATGGAGGCATTGTAATTTTTTTTTCTGTCTTTTTTAACACATTTTTGAAGCTGCTTGAGTAAAAGTAAAGTAACAGGTATGGGTAAGGTGTGTAATAGCCAACATGATTAAATATTTAATCGTTTTTTTTTTAATATTTTGATGTACATGATACAGTAGTTTTTTTTATCGACAAAAAACTATGCTGTAACTATTTTTGTATCACAATCAAGTCTACTCACCTACTATTTATTTAATAATAAATTAAAATAATGTATGATTCACAAAAGAATTTGATTATTAACCCAGTTTATTTAGTTACATACGTAAATAACAGACTTTCCTACTAAGCTACTAATTTATAATATCATCAATATTAATAAATTTTGAACTTTGAATTTTGTTAGTAACTGAACAAAAGATACACACGTGTGCTGGGCTTTCAGAAATACTATCATGGATGTAAAAAAGTTATGCGTCATAAAACATTTTCTGTCGCCATATTGGGCACATGTTATGCACAGAATTACTATAGAAGGTCAACAATATTATTATTTTTACCTCTACCGCTAATGGATATGATGATGATAATGCCCTCCAAGCCAATTATCGGCCTAGGCGGCTCTTCTCATATAAGGAAATCAGACAACTGCACAGGACATATAATGCACAAGCATTTGCGCAGATACAGGTGCACTCACTATTCCGTCACTCTCATAACCCGATGGGACGGCAATCCGACACGTCTGGAAAGAAATCAGGCGCAGGACCGACATTAACGGGTTCTCCGATGCACAGTATTTGAGAAGGTGTTGCTTTGAGCAGCGTGTAACCTCTCTTAGCTCTTTTGTTCAAGCTGTGCTGAATTAAATCCCAAACAAATATCGGCTGACTAAAAGTTTGTATTGTGCAATAAGAGTACCTACCTCTAATTGCATCAGTTTTAATGAGCGACGTATAGCTTCGTCATGATGATAATTTTGTCACGCAAACGTGACGACTTTCTTATCAACGAAAACAATTTTTCGTAAATCTATCTCAATAATTGCAATTAAAAGCCGTAATTATAATGACTCATGGTATAGTGACATTCCAATATTAAAATCTAAGATTAATCCTACTATTAATATAAACGTAAAAGTGATGCAGCGGAATAATATTAAGTGTAGTTTTCTTTTTGCTAAAATTTCATCATCTGCCTATACAGCAATAAAAAAATAGCAAGTACGAGTGTAATGTAAGTAACAAAATAATAAGAAATACTTGGCTGAAATTGACTCCCAGTCTAACCGGAGCGACTGCTTATCTGACTTCGTCAACTCTTTTATCCAGGATACACTGTACTGTTAAGACTGCTTGTCAGGCTTTCAGCTGCTAACTATCCGTAACCACTTCCAGAGATGCCAATGTCATATCACAAAAAAAAGTCATTATAATGCGTTTTCAGAAATACCGAGGATCCAAAGACCGACCACAAACAAAGTAAGCCTAGTAATTTTTCACCAATAACAGTTTTGAACAAAAAAATATAACCGACTTCCAAAAACACTAAAAATACTAAGTTTAGGTGCATCGGCCTAGAAGTCGGTGTCTAATGGATGTACCTAAGTTTATTTCGCCACCGACTTCTAGGCTAAAATTAGTATTTTTGGCTTTTTAGTGATAACGTAGTTGTCACTATCCGCATTAGTGAAAAGGTCTCGTCAATAGAAATAATATAAAGTACGAGGTAATTTACATATTCAGTTGTCGAGTTCCCTCGACTTTCTCTGGTCTCCATCATCGTCGGCTCCAAACCGAATCGAATTTAGAACTTTCTCCTTTTTGGGAAGTCGGTTAAAAATGGAACTTTTGTAACATGCCTTCCATGCGTCACTCATTCGCAGGTTCTTTCAAATCTGTGAAGAGATTTACACGTTTATTGCATGAAATAAAACTAGATACGCAAGACGGGTTCTGTTTACGTAATATTGTGTGTATTGTAGTTTGTGTACTATGTATTGTGATTTGTTTTAGAACTAAAAATTATTAAAATAACAATGTTATATACTGGAAGGAAGATGGTACTTTTACAGTTTGAAAAAGCTCTTTTACTGATTAAGACTTTTTTTGCTTTTTAGTTTTGTCAGAAATCGGTTTAATTTCTCTGGTTAAAAGCTTTCTTGAGATTGACCTCAATTTATTTTCTATGGTAAGGTGTGCTCGCATTCTGTAGTAATTTGTAATTAAAAGATGCTTTAGGATATTGGCATGAAACTACATATTAGCATACTTATATGGGTTATATAGGTACTTTATACTAGATACATAAGGTACCTTTTGAACACCATAACATTTCATACATTATTTAGCTAACTAAACAATGAGAATATGAGCAGCTAACTTCATGTAACTCGGGCGGACCCGCGTGCTTCGCTAGTCTACACCGACTGAAAGGCAATTACAACACGTAGGAGCTTCACCAGAGAACTTCGATAATGGCCCCTACTAATTGGGAACTTTATAGAGATAGATAATACCATTTTGAAATATTTATAGAGTAGAACACGAGTTTTGATAAAAAATTGACTAGAAGTGATACTATGCGGATTTGACATATGTTTTTTCAACGATATAAGTAATTGCTGGAACGGAAAGAAACTGAGCCCGTCTCCATTGACATTTATACTTTTAAAAATATAAGCACTACAATTTAGCACTACCATCAAATATGGCAATTGCTGCCAGCCATTTGGGTGGTCCCCTACTCCTAGACCCATTTGCACCATTTAACTAAAACGATGACTAAACCATAACCAGCCGTATACTTGCCGCCCATTGGTCAAATCAGCGATTTGACAACTGAAAATGGTTCGGTTATCGTCATAGTTAAATGGTACAACTCACCATTAATTGTTCTTTGGACGTACTATCATCTCCATATGAATCTCCACAACATGTTCTTCTCTCCATCGACCACCTATAGCATAGAGTTGTATATAATTTTTCAACAAGTCCTAACTAATTAGAACTCCACGGCTCGCGGCGCCGGCCAATTATTCTTAGGTTAAACCTAAAGGCAAGATGCCGATAACTTGGAAGAAATTCCAGCATTTTTTTTATCTCCTCCCATTGAGGTACGCTCAGCTCTTAAATTAGTTTTAGCACTCTGCTGAGTTTTTCTTATTTTTAGATTTTATTTCTAAGAAGAAGTGGAATGAAATCTTGGCGTGTTTATTTTGCAGCTTGTGAATGAATGGTAGGTGTATTTCTGTCTAGGTATATCATCATCATCATCATCACATTGGCCACAGAGCATCTTGGTGAGATGATTGTGATATAAGTATTGACAAAAGATTAAAGTGACATAGGTCATTACGGTACATCACTGATGTTTTATAATATCACTAGCGTTGTCAAACGAGCTTCAGCTGAATTTTTCCCCGCAACCGATTAAAACCAGGGTCCAGACTGACTACCAAACAATTAAATCGGTTCAGTAGTTTTGACGTGTGTGTGACATACTAAACTGACAGATAGACAAACAGTTAGAGCCACATTCATATTTAACATCAGTAAAGATACATACAGCATTACTACAACAACTTAAACATTCTGACTTGGAAACAAGGTTCGTTTTGCAGCCACTCTTTTTAGAAAAGTGTTCAACAGTAGTTTAAGTTTTTATAGTAAGGCCCATAATGCTTAAAGACATAAAAAACCGTGTGAAATTCCACTACCCCACACACAGATATTCGGAATAATTTACCGAAAAAGTGCTGTCCAACGTTGCTACCTACCCTCAAATACGCATATAAAATTCACCTCACACACTCGGTTTCTTGACAATTCGCTACAGTCAACGGCGACGTAAAACATATGAAAGTTTCATGTCTGTTCGCAGTGTTTGCGATCCTTTCAGGCCGGCAAACAAACCACGGGCTTATTTGAGAAAAACTTCTAGATCTGCTATTGATTCCGAAAGAGTGTTGTGGAGTAGATTGATTTTTATTGCTGAGTTTTATTTTATATATGTCACCGTAAGATTACAAACATCGTTAGATTACAATCTATCTCGAGAGATTGTAAACTGTTGAATTATTATGAACCGTAACATCTGATTGCAATTTAACGCATTATTTTTCGCTATATTATAATCTATCGATGAGAAATTGTCAAATTGTCAACTGTCCGAAAGCTCTCCCTGATTGGTCAGTCTTTTTGTAAGATCGACCAATCACGACCAGCCGTTCTGTTTAAATCCAGACTTTATTGTTGTAAAGATGAAGAGATTTTTCCTTTGTTTTTTTTTTATAGGTAAATAGTTGTCAAAATAGTGTGAAGTTATTAGTTGCCGCGTTAGGATAAGACCTGTAAATATGGTTTTAAGGTGTTTTCAATAAATAAATAAATTAATAAAAATATTTTTTTTATGAGCTAATGTCAGTAGTTCCGATTTAATTGTATGTAGGTGCTTGCTATTAAAATCTAGACTTTTACATAATAAAGCTGAAGAGATTGTTTGTTTCTTTAAATGCTACCTATATTCTCAGGAACTACTACGATTTTAAAAAGATTTGAAAAAAGTCTTTTTTATGTGCAAAATAGCCCATTTATCAGGAAAAGTTACTTCATATCCAGATTCACGGAATAGATCGCTGGAGGAAATTAGGGATTATATTACACTTAACTAGAACAATGATCCCAAAGTATTCAGCATATTCATTTAATATGAAATATAAACAATGATGATTTGAAAACCGTTATCCATGAAGAATTGATTTATATCGTTAATACGAAACCGCCATAATGAAACAACGGGATTGATTATTTCCTACGAGTAATATTTTAGTTGATAATCGAAATGTACGCGGGTGTAACGCTGCTTGCAATTTCAGTGAGTGAAATTTTAATTTTTTGTGTTAGTTTTATGGTTCTTTTATCAGAAGTTTTCATTGTGATTGATAACGGAGCAGTCTTGTGAAAACAATTACGCGGTATGGCAGTATATCTTAAAAGACGAAAAAGAAAAGGGATGGTTCAAAATTCATCAACATCGTCATATATTTACCGTACTGCTGAACGTAGGTCTACCCCAATGATGGAAAACGAACCATCCCTGTCATGGACACTATGGACAGCCCTCGTCTGGGCAAACATAGTATGAGAGACCCTGTTTCACGGTGGTCCGATGATTTGAAGGTGGCAGTCAGTGGATGCATGTGGGATTCAAAATGATCACTGAATTAGTCAATTACGACTTGATCTTCACTTGTTCACATTATCTGACGAGACAACCATTCAGCCTCCGAATACCTATAGGTACCGGGGGTATTTATGATGCCCACAACTGCGTTACCGGCTAGCCTCAATCCTTTGATTGAAAAATTCGTTTCGGATTAAACCAAATAGGTCTTTTACGACCTATAAACTAACCTGAACATTTGATATGACGTAGACTTACTTAAGCTCATGGTGCACGAAGTACTAACTTATCCGGGAGGCGTCAGTCATGGAAAGCCAAAATATTAAAATAGCGGGCAGTAGTTCCCGCTTAACAAAGGTGAAACAAGTGGGTAAAAATCAGTAAAAATCACTAAAAAATCGCTATTGTATGGAAATGCGTTCAGTAGTATTCGAGGTTATCGCAGACTGATTCCTTGTTTTATTACAGTTCATGTTTTGTTTCAGTTACTAACATTTGTAGATTCAAAAATTTTGGATGAGGATATGCTTTTGTACTGGAGAAAAAGTAAGTTTTTTTTTGCAATTTCGCGGATATTCTACAAATGTTAATACACAATTTGTTACTGTTTACCAGAAGAAACATCCGGTGAAATCTCGCCTAATAACGCGAAAAACTGGAGATAGAAAAACAAGTTCATGACCTCATAATGTTCAAGACAGATACTTTAGCCTCTCTCTAGAATACTCATCATCTGCCTAGCCTCAAAGAAACTCGTCATGACCCCTTCCAAGAACACAAACTGTTCGTAATGCCAGAGTTACCTACTTATTTACTAAGGACATACTAAAGTAGTCCAAATATACAATAGTACTTGCAGTGAGTGCAGTGTGAATACAGTCGTAAGTAATGCGAAAGGCCAAATGCAGTCTAAAGTGGGGTAATCGTGTGTTCTGACCTCGGATTATAGAAAAAGCGGATATGTTAGAGCATAATATATTTGCAAAGCTGTATACTGCATATAATATAATATTATAAATATAAAGCTACAGATATTTTTGTTTGAACGCGCCAATCTTACGACCCATTTGATTTCTCTTTATGGAAATTCATTAGGTACGGAAGGCTTCTTCTTATCTGGGTGAGCAGAGTAGTTCCTACGGAACGCAGTTAAAACCACAACTTTGTATAACAACCAAATTTTGAACAACCTTTAAACCACCGTCCCGAACAAAATCTGTGGACTAAAACTATTACTAAAGCGGGTAATTCTTAAAACCACGTTTTATAATAAGGTGGGCTGAGATTAGTATAGCGATCAAGAGCATCGGTTTTGTTAGTTTTATCTTTCTCTGTAACTGTTACGAATGCCATATCTCCCATGTTTTCTTTTGTGTAACACACAGTAAAAGTGAGGGCAAGTTTATTGTTTACCTTAACACTTTCATGCATGTGTACTTGCTAATGCATTTCAGTGCATATAAGTTACATGAAATATAACATCACGATGTATCGTTCTTGGCAATCCTTTGAAAATCTTATAACTTTGTTTGTACTCCGCAATCTTAGGGATTACTAGTGCGATTTCAATAAAAAATTACTGTCATTATAGTCATTTATCGAGGAAAGGTATAATACCCGGGTGCGCGAAGAAGTTCCTACGATATTGTATCTCACGAAATATTAGCTGGAATTCATTAGACGTCTCTTTTAGACTTTTTATTTTATTTTATTTATTTGCATTTAACTAATAAAGTGGATCAAAAATTGGTCCTCATAGCTGTCACTCGCTAATATATCCAAAAGGCTGACAGCATTGCCATGTTGGATGGATATTGCTCCTATTCGAACTATGTGCCCTAAAAATATACCTACTTCCAATTTCAATATTTACAGGTGATTCATCCAAATGCGAGCCGTTCACCACGTACATGATAGGCTGCAACAAATGTGTATGCAGTGCTGACGGAACACCGTTCTGCACCAGAATGGCTTGCTTCAAGGAACCCAGGTTTTTAATGGGTAAAGAATTTTCCTGTATTTTTTTATATCGATGATGTAATAAGAGGTGTAGAAAAGGCTTGCATGATGTCTAGATACGTATCATCATCATAATAAGCCTTTTTACCACCCCACTGCTGAGAACAGGCCTTCTCTCACACAGATATCGTTTGAGCGTTAATCACTTCGCTTGCTCAATGCGGGTTCCTGATTTCAAACTATAATCCAGGTTTTCTCAAGATGTTTTCCTTCACCTTCTAATCAGCCATTGGTATCCAAGATATAGTTAGAAAGTACACACAAACTTAAAAAAGTTGCATTGCCAAAAACTTACCTGACCTGGAATCGAACACACGCACTCTTGCTTGAGGTTGGTTCTTTACTCTCTAAGCCACCACGGCTTTTCAAGTTTGTAGTGCGTGCATACTAATAGCGAAGTGCCTATTTGAATAAACGTAAAAAAAATCGCAATCTTTCTTGACGACAAAAATATTTGCGAGAACTATAAAACAATTATCGATAAGCGCAATAATAATTAGGTACTTTTGAATGAATCATGATTGTATATTTGCAGAATGACATGTATTTTTTGGCTATATTTTATGCAGACATCAACATGAATAGAACATTTAATCCATACACTTATCAATGGCAGTCACCATGATTTTCAATTTTTTTCAATTAATCTTTTTACTTACCTACAATAATTATACTGCCATGTTGCACAACTGTTGTTAAGAATTTGCAATAGTGGCCTAACATTGAAAAACTGTTTCACAGTAATTTATGAGATCAGCGCATTCAACCAAACAAGTGAGATTTATAATATTAATATAGATTTTAATGTAATATTAACTTACAGATTTTTTCAGATGAATCTAAAAGGATCACCCCAGTAGATACACCTGACCAGACCATTGATTCCGACGATACTTCTTCATCAGTATAATAAATATACATCAATAAATACGTATCAATAATATTATTTCTGAATAAACTATTTTACCATTAATTTTTAGTTTATTTTTCGTGCACCTCCCGAGAGAACTAGAATAGATATAGCCTTTTTATCGTCCCACTGCTGGGCACAGGCCACCTCTCACTCAGAGAAGGATTGAGCGTTAATCAGCCGATAATTTACCTTATCGAAGAATTCTACTGAATATCAGACACTTCACAAATTGCTTTTTCACATGGTTTCATCCGCTTCCTGAGGAAACTATTTTACCAAGTCTGTCGTCCCTAAACCCGTTCATGGAGGGCGGAAAATGACGTTATTCTTCCCTCCTCTGCATCCAGTGCACGTTCTGCGGCCGGTATGGGGAGTCAAGACCTCCCCCTCCCGATCCGCAGCTTTCTTCTGCGACATCACGTCCTCATAGAAGGACACCACCGTGTCCAACTGTGCTGCCCACTGCACTTCTGTAATTTATAGCCAAATTAATTACATAGCATCAGCATTAGAACTGTTTATTTTATAAAGCTGTCAAACAGCTTTTGGTCGTTTTATAAACTTTATTATTCACAAAATAGTATACGTTAGTATCCGACAAAATGAATGAAAGGGAAATATTCAAGTCAAGTAATGTCAACATACGAGTCCTTAATTAAGCGGAGTTATAATAACGCATTAAGAATGTTAACTTGCAAAACTCGGAATCAGCACTCAGTTATGAGGGCACGGTGAGCGTGTATTACTTCGTGTCCTCCCTGCAAAGGAAGAAGTCGTGGCACCGAGCGTCCGTCTCCCTGTCTATGCGGCACAGGTACTTGCCGAAGCACCCGATAGCACCTGCGTCACCCTGAACAACAGAGAGCCGTGCTTTCTCCCGAACCAGTCGTCAACTACTGATCGGATCGCCTCGACGGCCGCGAGGGAATCACATCCTGAATCCAAGATAATATAAGTAAGGTATTTGCATGTTCATGAGAACTAGCATCGAGGAACAATCAAGTTTTTCATGATGACCGTACATTTCTTTCAATGAATACCACTATTGATGAAGGAATACTTTGATAGATTATTAATTGATATCTATCTTAAGTGATAATGATAAGCCAGAAGATAGTATTAAGCCTACACTGTCAAAATGACATCAATTTTAATTAAGTCCTAATTAATATAACGTATAAATATGTCTGAGAGTTTGTTTGTTACGTTTTCACACAAAAAAATGACTGAACTAATTTGAATTTCAGTGGATGAATAGATGAAGATGGTTCTTTGGAAACGAAGATAAGGCTACTTTTTATCCTGATGCGGGGCATAGTTCCCTCAGGATATGGATGAAGCCGCTGGTGAAATCTCGTTTTAAAGTACCCAAGTACAAATCATTTTTCTGGGCTGACCGAAATTGCTTTGTATGCCAATTAAACCGAAGACGGGTGATATCGCAGATATCATAGCATAATGACGGCATTTTTAATTAAAACGATCTAGAGAGAGCTACCTCATCGTGACATTTTTTATGTATCGTATTTGTGATAGAAGATCAAGTGACTGGTCATTTAATCTTCAAGGGCAGTGATTAATTAATAATTAGCAGTTTTAACTGCCATAGCATTTTGCCATAGCATTTCAAATATTTTTATTATTGGTATTCCACCTTCCATAATCCATAACCTATGTAAGGTTAAGGCTTAAGGCTTTAGCAGTACTCGTACCTCAATGTCACAATATATTTTTTAGTTTCGCCGTGTCTAAGGATTTCTTCATAAGTAGTTTCATTAAATATGATAGAGAAAAGCTTAATTTTTCAGAGACTACGATCTTATAAGATAAGAACCAAAAAACTGCAAGGCAACACTATAGTGTCCTGATAATAATCAGTAGTAGATAATTAACTGCCGTTCTATCAAAAATAATAATAACATTCCTATAAGCCACGGTGTTATCACTGCGATAAAAAAACCGTGACAGGACAGTATATATACTTTAAAGGCAAAAACCTTGCGGATCCATAGTATTCTTAATTTGGCTTCCATCATGGCACCATTTAATTTTGAGGGTGATATCCAAAATATTAATGAACGTCAGCTTGAGTTTATTAACAGTGCGATTGAAAAACAAGGATTAAAAAACAGCAAAGTGACGTTTCATGCTGTTGGAACGGCTGGTGACAATTATGTGGCAAATGTTAAAAGAATCACTGTAGAAGGAGAAAATGGCAATTTGAACATAATTGCCAAAATAGCACCTTCATCGCAGAGCCTACGGGAAAACTTTCACAGTGCATTGTTATTCAATAATGAGATTTTTGTGTACTCTAAAGTCATACCAAAGTTCATCCAATTACAAAAGCAAGCGGCTGTGCCAGAAGAGGAACAAGTTAAATTTCCAAAATGTTACGGAACATTTGACGAAGCACCCAATGAAATTATACTACTGGAAGATGTCAAGGTTCAAGGGTATATTATGCTGGATCGATTCATACCCCTCACAGACTACGTTGTGAAAGGTGTTTTGAAAAGTTTAGCAGTGTGGCATTCACTGTCCTATGTCTTAAAAAATAAAGAACCTGAAACGTTCAATTATTTCAAAGATAATTTGGTCGACTTATGGTCAATTCTTGCTGAAGACAAGGAGAATAATGAATCAGCAGTTGCTTTCATAACTCAAGTTGAAAATATGGCCTTGGGTGTTCTAGCTGATGAACCAGAGTACCAAAATATTATAAAAGGCAAAGTAATTTCTTCAGTAGAAAGAGCTGCAAAATTGAAGAAAGATGAAAATGGGAATAGATTTTCAGTTATTCAACATGGCGATACTTGGACCAACAACATTATGTTCAAGTTTCAGGTAAGCGAATAGTAAGCGAATATTTCTAGATTTATTTTGTTTTCATAAATCGTTGTGCCTTCAAGTGATTATTATAACAGATTTTAGTTATTTTTGAACACTTGAAAGTAACAAAATTTTCTCATATGTATAAAAGCAAACAACTGCCACAATTAAAAGGAATACATAATATTAAAACCCTGTCGTGAGTCGTGGTGGCCTAGTGGGCAAAGAACCAACCTCTCGAGCATGAGGGCGCGGGTTCGATTCCAGGTCAGGCAAGTACCAATGCAACTTTTCTAAGTTTGTATGTACTTTCTAAGTATATCTTAGACACCAATGACTGTGTTTCGGATGGCACGTTAAACTGTAGGTCCCGGCTGTCATTGAACATCCTTGGCAGTCGTTACGGGTAGTCAGAAGCCAGTAAGTCTGACACCAGTCTAACCAAGGGGTATCGGGTTGCCCGGGTAACTGGGTTGAGGAGGTCAGATAGGCAGTCGCTTCTTGTAAAGCACTGGTACTCAGCTGAATCCGGTTAGACTGGAAGCCGACCCCAACATAGCTTGGGAAAAAGGCTCGGAGGATGATGATGATGACATAATATTAAAACCCTATTATTTTAATAGCTTTTGTAAAAATGGGAATCAAAGGAAGTACAAGGAGCTTAATAGTTATTTGTTATACAAGAGTGCAAAGTTGCTTTTTAACCGCGTGCTCAATTTTGATGACCGAGCAAGCGAAGGATTCTAAAATTGAAACACGAGGGTAGCGAGTGTTTCAATAATTAGAATCTTGAGCGATAGCGAGGGAATCAAAAGAGCACAAGGCGAAAAATCTTTGCACTCGAGTGCAACACGTAACTTTTCATCCCACCTCATCGAGGAAATTACTAAATGCAAAAAAAACAAAATGGCGCCCACTTATGAGTATCAAATTAAAAAGATGTACCTATTAAAGTTCATATATTTGAAAACTCACTTTAGAAATGAAACGACGTTAAAAATCTGTGTAAAAACAATAATAAAAGAGAATTAATTAATTGAATAATTATTTTAAGCAGTATTTTATTTATTTAATATGTATTTGTTGCACACGATGTTCTAAATTCAAATCACTTTGCCGCTTTATAGGATAAAAACGACTTTTGCGCTCAGATATCAAAGGGTAAAACTACTCTCTCCGAGATGGTGGGATGAAAAAGATTTTATCCATATTTAAAACATATGGCTCATTTAAGATAAGAGATTTACCCGTCGGTCTGTTTCTAATTAAACTTTCTGTTGTATTTCAGGAGGACACATTAAAGGAATCTATGTTAATAGACTACCAAATGGCGAGGAACACAAGCCCAGTCGCTGATCTCCTGTACTTCTTCTTCAACTGCACCCACCATTATGCTAGAGTAGAATACTTCAACGAATGGCTGGACTACTATCACTCGCAATTAGACAATTCATTATCCAACTATGGTCTCAAAGCTAACTACGTTTACCCCAGAGATCAGTTAGACGCTGATTTGAAGAGATACGGTAAATTTGCTTTAGGTAACGCTATTCTAACAAATAGTATGATAAATTTGAAACCTGAAGAAGCCACTAAAGTTAAAGCGCAAATGGATTCGGCTGATATTGCTAATGTTGATGCAGTAGGCAGTATGGATAGTGCATCTTTACTTGTGTATAAACGCAAGGTTATTGGTATTGCTTTGAGCTTTGAACAATTCGGTTTATTGTAATTTATATTTAAAGGACTATAATTATTATTTATGAAACTATGTTACTTAATTAATAAGTGTTGCCTCAGGAACAAATAGAAAATCCAATATCTTGGAAAGCAAAGAAAAAATGTGTCGACATTCTTATTTGAATGGTGAAATTGAAAAATAAAAGAATTATTAATAACGCTTCAGTTTTTTCAACACATTCCACAATATTTATTATGCGAATAAATGATGACTTTGCAAACCAAAATATGATTAGAGATAATGATTATGATACGGATGTAACTGGTGATTAACTAGTGATGTTACTTTTATTATAATGTTCATATTTATTACTAGGTAAGATAGTTACTGTTTATGACTTAGTTATAAGAAATAAAATACAGTGTTTTAATTTGATATATAATGCTTTAATAAAATTAAGGAATAAATATGAAAATACTTACAACATGAATGTTATTGCTTGTCCACCTAATCCTTTACCTTGTCATAAAATATTTTAGAACTATTTTTTTTTTCCGAAAATTTAAAGGGAAGTATAGTTTAGGCCTGAAGATGGACGTATGACTTTTTATCCCTATCTGAGTAGGGCAGGTAGTGGGATGGTAGTTAATGAGTTTGGAACTCAGATTCAACAGGGTTTACTCAAAAACCAGCCACGTGGTTAACAATTCCTGCCTTAATCGCCATTTACGCAGTTTATAATTGTAATTATTATTGTCATATTTTTGATACCTATCATGTTTGTCAGGAATCTGTCTCTTCGTGATGACCACACATTTTTTTCTGATAAAATAGATAGCATAATAACCTACATTGTCAGTGAAATAAATTACTTTATCAGAGTGACTATCTAAAGGGTAGTCAGTCGTTATGGACTACAAGCATTTAAAAAAGCAACCAGAGAGATCTGGCACCAGACCGACCTTTATGTGCTCTGCAATGCGTGGGATTATCAATCACCAACTTCCGAAATCCGGGCTGCTTTGTAAAAGTTTCTTAAAACCCACAATGGCCCTACCCAGGAATCGAACTCGAGACCCTTTGCACAGAAATCGCACTATGCAACTACATGACTAGACTAACGATGTAAGTAATTAATATAAACCGAAACTTGAGGTACCAGCTGGAAACCGTGATGGAGTTACCAAAACTGTACTTCGTCTCAGTAATAGACCTTACAACGGCAGTCAAATACAATACATAAGCATGGCAGTCAAGTATAAAGATAACGCCAGTATTTATAAAATAAGCCCTTTGCCAAATGATATATATCTCTGAAGGTTTCCTGTCTCTGTGTCGTCCCTATCATCATCAGCTCAACTCTAAACCTTCAATACTTTATAGATTCTCAACTGAATATTCACTTTTATATTTATTACAATATTGGGTCTACATTAACGTGTATTGGCGAATAATGTCGTCCAAGGCCAATTACACCCGACTGTTCTCATATAAAGAGACCAGCCGGCTGCGCAGGACATTACGGGCAAATGCATTTGCGTGCACACAGGTGCACTCACTATTCCTTCGCTCTCAAAGCTCGATGAGACGGGTGCAAGCTATGACGAATACCTTTGTGGAGAAGACTGCTAGACATGAATCTTCGGCCGTGAATGTCGCCCCAGCATTCAAATAATTCGAATCATCAGTGATTCATGCAGTTATCATGACATCCCTGACCTATATGTTTGTCTTTAGTGTCCACTTCAACTAAATATACAATTTTATATAATAGGTACATTTGAGATACCGTTACGTTATTTAAATTGGTGGATTTCCTACCTAAAGTTTCGTAGTTGATTTCTGGTTACATTTTCAAGGACCTTGTTATCCTACGAGTTAAAAACGTTGAAACTGCTACACGGAAATATATTGATTATATATATACTCTACTAATCTAATCAAAAATTAGGATTGCATCATTTAATTCTCGTATAATCAACGCGATAAACAAGACTGAAGACGGTGACAAGACGGAATATATATTTTTTTAAAGGCAAGCGTCTGCAGATCTAAAGTATTCTTAGTTTGACTTCCATCATGGCACAATATAATTTTGAGGGTGAAATTCAAAACATCCATGATCGTCAGCTGGAATTTATTAACAGTGTGATAGAAAAATTAGGATACAAGAACAGCAAAGTGACGTTTAATGCTGTTGGAACGGCAGGTGACAATTATGTGGCAAATGTGAAAAGGATCATTGTGGAGGGAGAAAATGGCAATTTGTCCATAATTGCCAAAATAGCGCCGACATCAGAAGTCCTGCGACAAACGTTTGATAGTGGACCTTTGTTCGGTAATGAGAGTTTTGTGTACTCGAAAGTCTTACCGAAGTTCTTGCAACTGCAAAAGCAGGCGGGAGTGCCAGTAGAAGAACAGATTAAGTTCCCGAAATGTTACGGATCTCTCAGTGAAGCTCCCAATGAAGTGATACTGCTGGAAGATGTGAAACTGAGCGGTTATACTATGCTGGATCGATTTATACCCCTCACAGACTACGTTGTGAAAGGTGTTTTAAAAAGTTTAGCAGTGTGGCATTCAATGTCTTACGTCTTAAAAGTGAAGGAGCCTGAAACTTACAATCTCTTCAGGGATACCTTAGTAGACTTATGGGGAATTATGGCTGAAAAGAAAGATAGTCCAGCACTTGTGTTTTTGAACCAAATCGAAACTATGGCCATTGGCATTTTAGCTGATTACCCAGAGTACCAAAATATTTTGAGACACAAAGTTTCTGGTTCAATAGAAAAAGCGGCGAAGATGCAAAAAGTTGAATATGGGAATAGATTTGCAGTTATTCAACATGGCGATACTTGGACTAATAATATTATGTTCAAGTTTGAGGTAAGGAATATTTTTCTGTAATTTTTTATTTATGTTTGATTTTTTTCTTGTGAAGAAAATTTTGTTTTATTCCAATTGGCTTTATTACGGTCGTTCCCAATAGAGATAGGAATTTGACATTACTTTTAAGGGCCGACTGCCAATTTTCTATTCCTAATAAACCAATCAAGAGATTGGTAGAAAATTCGGAATGGCCGTTAGAAACCACAAAAGATCCTACTCTGACTCTGTGGGTCATAAATGTTCAATTATTTATAATCTTCGGCCTAAATTGATCTTCACATATATATCCTCTAAACCTTTTTAGTCAGTGTTTTTATTTCCCTAAACTGATAAATCACTTATATTCGCCCATACCTGGCATAAATAAAAATGATAACACTTTTATAAAATTTAATCATAAAATAGCACGCCTTTTTGCACCTTCTCCTAGACTCTTTCTAATAAAACTTTTTATGGTATTTCAGGGAGACGAATTAACGGAAGCCATGTTAATAGACTACCAAGGTGCGAGGAACTCAAGCCCTGTCAGCGACCTCATGTATTTCCTCTTCACCTGCACCCATCACGAAGCTAGAGTAGAATATTACTACGAATGGCTGGACTACTATCACTCGCAACTAGAGAATTCACTATCAAACTTCGGAATAAAAGCCAACTATGTCTACCCTAGGGATCAGTTAGACGCTGATATGAAGAGGTATGGCAAATTAGCTCTGGGCAACTCTATAGTAACAAATAGCATGATAGTACTGAAACCCGAAGAAGCCAGTAAGGTTAAAGACCAGATGGAGTCGGCTGATATGAGTAACATAAATACAGTGAACAATATGGAACCTACAACAATGTTGGCATACAAGAAGAAGCTTATTGGAATTCTGGAGAGTTTTGACAGGTTCGGTTTATTGTGATTCTACCACTACCAATCTATTTAGTATGTACTTGTTTAACTAATCTTTAATTAAGGCTACATTATAAAATGTAATAATGTGAGTGCTTATAAATGTATTTTTAGTGTATGATTTGTGTCTTTTTATAATGTATAAAGATTTAAGGGCTGCTCATTGCTACCTCATGACCATTTTTTTCTGTTTGTTAATAAATAAGAAAATACTTAAAAAATTAAGATCCTAGAACATAAGTACGTTCAGTTGTGTGATGGAAATAAGAGACTACTTACCATCATGTTAAACAATAACCGCCACCATATTATGATATTACCTATCCAGTATTTCTCTACTTGCCTTTTATAATTTATTGTAAAATGGCTAACTTCAAACAATACAACCTTCTAAACACCTATTTGATTATAATGCGGTCGTTAGGAAGGTTGAGATTGCGTCGACCACTGTTCTATATAATGCAAACTTCACTTTTGTCTGTAAATAAACATAAAATTACCTTTATTTTAGTAATTTTATTACACGTGATAATTTTAAAGTTTTGTTTTTATTGTAGAACTAGTTTAGTCCGGTTATTTTAATCAGGTGTTTCGCAGGGGTCGATATTTGGTCCATTCTTATTTTTGTAATGTATACTTACCAGTATTTTTCATAATTTTAAAGGCATCTAGTTTTTATTTATATTTTTTTATTTAACTGTAACTGAGAACAGTTTGCTATTTATACTTTTATGAATGCCATAAATACAATTCATATATACAATAAATTATCTCCACAATAAAAAAACATGCCATAATAATTTTTAAATGCATAATTTAAAAAAAAATGGTTTGTGTATCCTACAGCTTCCACTGTCTGAAATGAAAACTGTATACTGTATGTTTGGGTTATGGAATAAATTATTCTTGAGTTTGTGAAATAGTTATAATGACTTTGTTTATCTTAAAACAATTTAAAATAAGGATTATAATATAAATTACTATTTCAACATCGCCGTCTTTCCATGAAAATAATTATTACCTGTAATTTAACAGTATCTATATACGATAATTTCTTTGTAAATACTATTCGTAGTATAGACGTGATTATTAATTTCCATGAATAAATATTTATCCGATTAAATATATCGTTATTATAGTATCTAAATACGTGTTCAGGATATGATATACATATCTTTTTTTTTATTTAAAAAATAATATCAATAGAGCTGTATCGATGAAGTGTAGATACTCCTTCAGTATTAATGATGCTAATAATTTAATCACCTTTATCATTTTCTTTTCTTTACTCGTCTCAGCTGGAAAGGAATTGAAATTACTGCTCAAGATTGAAACAAGAGGAAAAGCCTTTTGCGGGCCTCTAGTAACGGATAACAGGATGTTATCATCATTATTCTGTGTCTCGGAGAGCACGTTAAACAGCAGGTCTCAGCTGTCATTGAACATCTTTGGCAATCGTTATGGGTAGTCGAAAACAACTAAGCCTGACACCAGTCTTACCAATTGGGATATAGATTTGCCCAGTGAACTGGGTTGAGGTGGTCGGTCAGGCTGTAGCTCCTTGAAAAACACTGGTACTCAGCTGCATCCGGTGAGTCTGGAGGCCGACCTCAACGTAGTTGGGAAAAGGCTCGGGAGACGAGGATGTCATCAATATTATGAAATGGTATTTGAAGCTCAGTGTTGTTTCTATTACACAATAAGATTTCCATATCAGTGAAATAATTACGGTCACTACGATAGTAATTACGTTTCACACTGATAATTTTACACATGAACATTATAAAAAAGATTTCCAATGACGCCAAAAAGTATTTTTTTTTTATCTTCAGCAATCGCCCTATAAATTCTTTCTCTATTGTTTATATTGTAATTGTTTATATTGTAGTGTAAGAAAAAATAGAACAATGACTGTGTTTTTGGTGGCACGTAAAACTGCAGGTCCCGGCTGTCATTTAACATCTTTGGCAGTCGTTACGTTATCTAGGGGTATTGGGTTGCCCGGGTAACTGGGTTGAGAAAGTCAGATAGGCAGTCGCTCTTTGTAAAACACCGGTACTCAGCTGCATCCGGTTAGACTGGAAGCCAACCCCAACGAAGTTGGGAAAAGGCTCGGGAGATGATTATGAAATAAACAATCTCTACTCTTTGATGAGACAAGTTGCCAACAAAATATACAAGAAACCTAAAATATTTCAGTAAAATTAATGTGCGCTATCAGTATGGACATTGGAACAGTCTCAAGGCTATTATCAGTAGGTACAAAACAATTGGGTGTCAGAGAAAAATTATCGAAAAATTATAGATACTGATAAGATAACTGCATAACTGAAGACTAAATATGTTATTAAACATATTGCCAGAAATGATATTTTATAACTTATTGAATCACCCCTAAAATCATTTGTCTGATACTAGCTATTTTCTGCGGTTAAGCTCGCATCACGAGGAAAGTTACGCTATCCTGATAAAAACAGGCTTTATAATCTTCCCTCACGAATGGGCAGTCAATTATGGTTACCACAAAAATCAATCAGTCAGTCGAGAATCATTAGCATAATTACGTCCTTGACTATGGCACGGATGAAAATCAACAGCTTATTTATATAACTATACTGAAAATAAAAGGCTAATATAAATACTTTCATACTTTATAAATAATTTAAATGGGAACACAAAATTAATTCAAAGTTTTACAGTAAACCGAACTCATGGAAACTGTCAATGAGTCCAACAATTCTCTTGCGGAGACGAAGAATTGTTTCACCCTGTAGATTTTGAGTCGTCATTGATTCAGCAATTTCGTTAATACCAGCAGTTCTCATAGCTTCCAAAATCTCAGCAGCTTCTGTAGTATCTCTCATTAAAACATTTGCTAGGAGAAGACTCAGACCAAACAATAGTTTGGCGTATCTTTTCAAATCTGCATCTAACTGGTCTTTAGGGTAAATAAAGTTGGCTTTCAGCCCAAAGTTCGATAGTGACTTGTCTAACTCGGAGTGATAATAGTCTAACCAGTTGTAGAAGTTCTTCGACCTGGTCTCGTGGTCTGTGCAGTTGAGGATCATGTAGAGAAGGTCGACTACTGGGCTCACGTTGTTTGAAGCTTGGTAGTCAATCATGATCGATTGTACTGGACCTTCTTCACCCTGGAATCAAAAAATTAAAGGTTATGATAACTGCCGTAAACCGTTGAGGAGTTCCCTGAATTGTACTTTGTCGAATAGTAGTTTGCAATGGGTAAAATCTATGTCGGTGTAAAGATCTAGTTAATACGAATGAAATAAGTCCAAACAAGGTAATTTGTAGACATAGTTGTGGAATTCCATCGACATCCATCTCTATCATCTCCATCATCTGGTCAGCTCTAAACGTTCATTGATTTATCATCTGACATACAGCTATATCTTAAAATTTCAACGTAAATGTGCCTACAATTTTCAAAAGCTATTCGACTACCGCTACCCGATTTCTAAGGGTTCCCATCATACATTAGCTTCCTACCATGACGCGGGGTGCATCTTCATTAAAATAACTACTTCTCAAATAAACATCAAAATCAATTCGTAAACTGTGAAGCTAGCCGCGAAAAATATAAGAGAATTTAATTAGATCAAAAATATACAACGTATGAATCACATAATATACAAAACCGATTACGTGGAATAACATGGTCTGAGGAAAAACAATATCTTAATCCTTTATCATATAAATTATAAAATGTCTTTTGCCTACGGTTATTGCCAAGGCTTTTGATTATCTGATAATATTACAAGATTATAAAGTGACGTGTCTATCAACACTATTAATCTTATTGCAATTACCGGTCAAGTTTGAGGCTAATCACCAACTGTGGGTTCTGAAGGAAAAATATTTTTACACATAATAAAATTATTACAGATGGCAATCTGGTAATCGCATATTTTTAAGTAAAAAGTAATCTGATAATTTCGAAACATGCTAAAGTTAAATATTTTTCGGCATTTGTTGTTAAGAGAATTTAGCAAAATATTTAAATTCAGGAAGAATTCCTTTAAACTGATTTACTATATTATATTTAAGATAACCTAGACGACAAAGCTTTGCATAATTTTATGAACCAAACTGATAGAGGGCTTTTTGCCCCAAATATTCTTGGGGCAAATATTTTGGAAATCATTATACATAGGTGTTTTTGAGATACAGATTATAGGCATCATAAGAAATGCATAGCATTTCTAAAATACATATGTTAAAAATATACCATGGCCCCATTCCTTGTCTAGTTTTAACTCAAAACATCTTATCGAATTTAGTTGTAGAACCTACGTTTAAAAACGAAATCATTCATTATAAGTATTAAATATGAAAAATACGAACTCTTGTTAATTTCTAGCTTATTATTTCCATGCAGAACCCTAAGCTGCGTTCAATCTTACCGCTTTACTTACCATGTGACTGTCTTTTTTCAAATACTAATAATAACTAAAATAAACAAAATAACAATTTAAATGAAAAACAAATACTTGCCATTTTGAACATAATGTTGTTTGTCCATGCATCTCCTTGCTGAATGATCAAATGCTTTTGATTCTCATGCTTGAGTATCTTCTTTCTGACCGCAAACATGTCTGTCATTTTATTTTTTAATATTCTTTTATGTTCTTCATCCTCAACGACAGCAATTAGCTGATTCTCCAGATTTGCAATTTGCATTTCAAATTGTGGAATTGCAGCCATGACATCCCAAACATCCATTAATTTAGCTTTCAGTTGATCATACTTTTCAGGTTCCTTATTCTTCATTGCAAAAGAAAGAGAATGTAGTATAGCAAAATTCCTCAGAATGCTTTTAACACAATCATCAGACAAAGATTCAAACTTGTCCAACATAGTGTAACCTGATTCATTTAGGTCTTCCAAAATGATAACTTCGTTGGGTTGCTCAGTGAGAGTTCCGTAGCATTTTGCGAATCTTAGTTGTTCGTCTTCAGGCACTCCTGCAGCTATTTGCAAGGACACAAACTTTGGCAGTACTTCCGTATACATAACAGTCTCATTATTGAACATGATTCCAGTGTTCGTAGTTTGGCGGGCTATCTCATTTGTGGGAGCAATTTTAATAATTAGCTTCAGGGTGTCATGTTCACCTTCGATGTGGATCCTCTTAATGTTTGCCACGAAATTATCACCAGCCTTTCCGACTGGATGGAAGACCACCTTGCTGGCATTTAACTCTTGCTCTAAAACCACTTTATTGATGAACTCCAGTTGGCGTTCAGATATATTGGACAGGTCACCTTCAAAGTTGTATTGTGCCATGTTTACCGTTAATACTAAATAAAGTATATTATTGAGTTTTAATTTATAGATTTTTTTATCTCAGTGAATGTAGAACGGATGTATTTGTGATAAGATAATTCTGTGTTTAAAGTGTAATTGGTTGATATGTATCCTTAAGAAACATAAAGATTTTATAATGTGGTTGCTAGTTGTTTAATATTGCATAATTGTCTATGCTTGTTTGATGTGGTATTTTTTGTAAAAGAACATGGTCAAAAATTATAATTTTATATTTATCGACATTTATATCTTCTTCCTAATATTTAAGTAAAACTATTTTTGTAGCTGAGTCAACAAACAAGGTGTTTTATGTGTGACAAAAATCACTATTCATTAATTTAAATTCTATTGTAATTATTTTTGGAACATTTCATTTAACTGGGTTTATAATCAATAAGGTTTGAGGTATACGTCAATTTTGGTGAGGGGAAAGTCCCGGATTTTTAAAGAGATTTGCTTATCATATGACGTTAGTACGAAATTATACGGTGTGACCAAAGTCAGGTGCTTCGTGTATCTATCAAATATCATATCATTATATCTTTAGCGTGGAGTGAATCATAGTAGTACATTAAAAATTCTTCTGTCTACAGTTTCAATGGCAAGCGGGCGAAACTCCGCGCATCCAGATAAAAAGTAGTCTATAATATTCTTCGATTCATGGACTAACTAATTCTAAACCTGACAAGTTCTGAAATTGGACAAGTAGTAATAAGAACAAATAAACAGACAAACTCTTCATAATATTATTAATTAAAGACGACATGGGGATCCCAAATTAGCTAATTCATATTTGCCCCCTAACAGTTGCCATGCCTTGATAATGAATCACACTGATATCAAATCGTAGCAACCTTAATTTATATTCAGTTTTAATCAGTAATTGTTGTATTTAAGATAAGATTAAAGTTGTTGTAATTGCGGTGGATAACCTATTCAGTGTGGTGAGATGTCATGGTCTGTTTTTGAAACTAACCAGGATTACAAAGGATTGCAATTGAATAATGAAATGACTAAGTTTTTTATTTATAGCTTTTCAATCTCAGCCTTGAAGATCTCTTTTTAATGAATAACCTATAGCTTATTTTATTATTATTTCAATTACATAAAATAATACACGATAATCTGCCTTCATGTGTGTATTAAGTTCAGTACTCTTTCGATAGATGGCAGCAGTTGTCGTTACCCTATGTTGGATTAATGCGCACTGAACGATTTATAGTTTAATTTTAAAAAATTAGGTATAACTACAAAGCCTTTCTGCGTGGTTTCTCCCACTTTCCATGGCAACTACTTCTCAGGGTGTAATTATCTTGTCATTCTCATAATTCTATATAGATACAACCATATCACATCGACGGATTTCCCGCTTGATTGTTTCTCGTGACATTGTCCGTACGAACCAGACGCTGGTTTGAAAATTACCTTCTGGAACCCCGGGTAAATCTGCGGTTTTTTTTATATAGGAGTTTTCCAAATTTGGGAGTGCTTCAAAATGCTTTGGTTTCATATACATAAATGCAGTTATTTCATGTTTTCACACCGGTCCACCAGATATGCGTTACTACGGTAATGTTCCAATAATAGAACGATTTAAGTTTTATCAATTAATATCAACGAGTCATAACAACTTGCAAAAACAATACACAGGTTTTAACAAATATTTATTGCATCATTTAATTATCACAGCTTAGAAACAAAAAAACATAAAAATCACACGAAATTAAATTCTTTCATACTAGCTACTAGGTCATTCACTTTCGTTTTGATTCGATCAAAAGTTTTGCTCTGCATTTGTTGGATAGTCATAGACTCAGCTATTTCACTCAATTCAGTAGTCTTTATAGCTTCCATCATCTCACTGGCTTCTTCAGTATCTCTCAATAGAAGGTTACACAAGAGTATACACAAGCTGAAGAGAACGCCTGAGTATTTCTTCAAATCTGCATCCAACTGGTCTCTTGGATAAATAGAACTGACATCCAAGCCAAAGTTTGACAGTGACTTGTCAAGCTCTGAGTGATAATAGTCTATCCAGTCATAATAGTGTTTGGACCTCGTTTCATGGTCGGTGCAGTTCAAAATAATGTAGAAGAGATCAATTACGGGGTTGCCAAAATTAGACGCTTGGTAGTCGATCATGACTGATTGCACCGAATCTTCCCCCTGGAAACAAGTAAAAGATTTATAAATAACTATGTAACTACTAAATATATAGAATACTAGCCGTTTTCCCGCGGTTTCACCCGCGTCCCGTGGTAACTACTGCCCGTACCGGGATAAAATATAGCCTATGTTACTCGTGGATAATGTAGCTTTCGAATGGTGAAAGAATTTTTAAAAACCGTCTAATAGTTTTTGAGCCTATTCATTACAACCAAACAAACAAACAAAGTTTTCCTCTTTATAATATTAGTATAGATAGTAAAGATGGGCCATCACAGCCATGTTTCATCAGAATCAGGATGTTTGGAATACAATAATTAATTTACTTCTAAGAGTAAAACACATGCCACAAACAGTGTACAAGTTGGTATGAACGTAGATGGAAAGGTACGTGAAATAAAATATGGATAGATGAAAGACTGAGAATGAATGGAGTAGTGGAAGCGAAAAACCAATGAATAAATAAAAATAAAATACTTACCACTTTAAACAACATATTGTTAGTCCAAGCATCACCTTGTTGAATAACTGAATACTTATTATCTTCATTTTTTATTAAATCAGAACGCTTTTGAACGATGTTGCTAAGTTTATTTCTAAGTATTTCTTTATCTGCATCATTGTCAACAAATACCAACATTTCAGTTTCCATTGATTTTGTCACAATGACAAACTCCGGGTTTTCATACATGAGCGTCCAAATGTTGGTTAGTTTTCCTTTGATTTCTTCAAAAGTTTCTGGATCCTGTTTATACAATGCATGTGAAAGAGAATGGTAAATTGCAAAGCTTTTTAAGATGCTCCTCACACATTCATTGGACAGAGACTGGAACTTATCCAACATGCTGAATCCTGATTCTTTCAAGTCTTCTAAAATAATCACTTCATTGGGTTGCTCAGTGAGAGATCCGTAGCATTTTGCAAATCTTAATTGTTCTTCTTCAGGTACTCCCACTGCCTTCTGTAGTGACAAAAACTTTGGCAATAGCTCCATATACATGCAATGCTCATTTTTGAACATCATTGCCGTATTCGACATCATGCGAGCCATTTCGATGGATGGTGCAATTTTGAGAATCATTTTCATACTTCCATTGTCACTTTCAATGTTGATCCTCTTTACGTTTGAAGCGAAATTATCACCGGCTTTTCCAACTGGTTCTAGTACAACTTTTTTGACTTTCAAGTCTTGTTCTGAAATAACTTTCTTAACGAACTCCAGTTGGCGTTCCGTAATATTTTCTAAATCACCTTCGATATTGTATTGCGCCATGATTGCGTTTAATACTAACCTGAAATCGTGATATTATTTTTTATTTATAGTACTTTTTATCAATGAACAAGTCCTAATTGAATGGAAGAATATTTTGTGATAAGATTTAAAAAATATAGATTGACGTAACAGTATCTATCTCGACGATATCCATTGGTCGAAAGTTATTATCAAACAGCTTCCTCAAGTGGATTCACCTGAGTCCCGTGGTATTTAAATGTAGTTTTCCTCAATTTCCATCAAAATTTAAACATCCTCTTACCCTTATCAATGGATTATTACGTTTGTTTATTTATCATCTAGACAGATTTTGTTAATGAAAATATTTTTCAATATTAGAATTTTTTATCGATATATTTTTTCGAGTCATCTTAAGTTGCTAAAACAACATCAGATTACATTTACTAATTATAAAAATGACGAGAATAATCATTGCAGTTCTTTGAGCCACAAGGCTTTAACTCCAGAATAGGAATAATATAATTAAATTCTCTTTGAATCATCAAGTCTAGAGAGTATTGCGATTTTATCAAGCTGCTTCAATCAGTAAACTTTTCTTAATCAACATTATATATTTTAGACCAAAAATTCAATATCTATCAAAGAAAGACAGATTCCAATAGTTTGATGTGCTGGCGTCTGTACATTTGACTTTCCTCACTCCTCTTTACTGTCCATTCACCTAATACCAAGAATTATAGATCAGCCACAGATTTGAAAAATTGACAACCAAGCATTTTTGCAGCCCTAGTATTTATTTATATGTTGTCATTCTCTATTCTAGCAGCTGCTTATGAGAGTAAATACTCTTTGTTTTTTCTACAATGTAAAGGAAAAATAACGAAAAAACTTTCTTCAGAACATTTATTTCGCACAAGGTATACCACAAGTTCTCCGTCTGTTTGCAACTATCACAAATACTCAAATTCTTGGAAACTAGTTATAAGATCACCAACTCTCTTCTTAATTCGATCACACGTCTTACTCTGCAGTTGTTGACTTTTCATGGCTTCAACCATTTCACTCATTTCAATATTTTCCATAGCTTCCATTAGTTCACTGGCTTCGTTTGTATCCCTCATGAGTAGATTAGAAGCAAGTGCGCAGACACTGAAAAGCATACTGGAGTATTTTTTCAAATCTGCATCCAACTGGTTTCTAGGATAAACAGAGCTGACTTCCATACCAAAGTTCGACAGTGACTTGTCCAGCTCCGAGTGATAATAGTCTATCCAGTCGTAGTAGTGTTTAGACCTGGTCTCATGGTCGGTACAATTGAAAATCATGTAAAAGAGATCGACTACTGGGTTCCCGTAATGTGATCCTTGATAATCGATTATGACTGACTGCACTGGATCTCCTCCCTGGAAATAAGTGAATTAAGTTAAAGAAACTTAATGTATAAATTAGAAAGACACTGGACTCATTTAATTATTATAAACAGGTAAGTGCATAAATTATAAGCTAATCCCAATAAAGCAGTTGTAATGGTTTGACTGTATTAGGAATCGATAACAAGACAATATAAAAAAAAAACATTGCCACCTAAATTTAATTTAATTTATTTATACGCAAATCTCAATTAGTAACTATGGTCAGTCAAATTGTTAATATTGAACGTTGGTTATAGCTGGTGATCAACCAATGGAAGACTTGAGATTAAAAGTATAACAACTTTGACGGCTTTGTTAATACAATGACAACACATTAACATATTTATGTATAGCCTGCATATAGTGAAAATGCCGGGATCTTTTTGCTTGGCTTGGTCAGATCTTGATCGGTTTCCACTCATACCAACCATCAAATTGCTTAGATCTGATATCTTTTTAAAACTTTCTCAAATGCAAACAACTCATGGAAGTGGCTTATTTATTTATTGGATAGCCAACAAAAGCTACACAATTACATTAGTTAAGTTATGCCATTTGACAGTATAGGTGAAGTGTTTAGCCCCAATTATAGGCAACCACATGATTCACACATATTCGTTACATACTAATAGAGTAAGGTTTAATACTCACAAGTTTAAACAATATATTGTTCGTCCAAGCATCGCCCTGTTGTATTACTGAATGTTTATTATCTTCGTTCTTTAGTAAATCTTTCCGTATTTGGTTGATATTGCTAAGTTTATTTTCTAGGAAACTTTTGTGAGTATCATTATCAAACAGTGCTACCATTTCAGCTTCCATTGCTTTTATCATCATAATAAAATCTGGTTTTTCGAACACAAGTGACCACATACTCGTCAATTTGCTCTTAATTTCATCAAACATTTCTGGTTCTTGCTTCTGTAGTACATATGAAAGGGAATGATAAATAGCAAAACTTTTCAAAACACTTTTGACACATTCATCAGTCAAAGACTTAAACTTGTCCAACATAATATAATCTGACTCATTCAGGTCTTCTAAAATAATAACTTCGTTGGGTTGCTCAGTGAAGGATCCGTAGCATTTAGCGAATCTTATTTGTTCTTCTTGAGGTACTCCTGCAGCTTTTTGAAGTGACAGAAACTTAGGTAGCACTTCAGTATACATAATATGCTCATTTTTGAACTGAGTTTCAGTGTTTGTAGCTTGACGAACCAATTCAATTGAAGGCGCTATTTTAAGAATCATTTTCGTGTTTCCATTGTCAGTTTCAATGTTAATCCTTTTAACGCTTGATGCAAAATTATCACCAGCCTTTCCAACTGGTTGGAAAACTATTTTGTTGGCTTTTAAGCCTTGTTCTAGAATCACTTTATTTATAAACTCGAGTTGTATTTCATTTATATTTGAGATGTCACCTTCATAGTTGTATTGTTCCATAGTGATTTCTTGTTATAGATATTGTAAAGATGTTAATGCATTTAATGTTATTGAATATACTGAATCCGTGTATATGGTCGACTTAATTTATATGCTATGTTTATCTGTATCTTAGTGATCATTAGTAAACTAAGATACTAATTTTGTGATAAGATAAATTTTAGATGGTGTCATTTGTATACTTATTGTTTCTTAAGTAGGGCTTATTGTTTTTGTTCATAAGCATTGCGATACAAATATTACAACCTATTTTTAGATTCGTTGTTGTATTACACTTTTTTAATAGTTCATGATGACAATGTTACATGCTTAACTTCTGAAATAGGCCCACAAAATAATATTTATAACCAGTGCCTCACTATGCCCAAAAGATTTTATAGCAAAGTTATTTGTGAGTAATGTTGCAATGACAAAAATAACAGGAGCTTAACACAAACACACAGTTATTGTTTATAGTTCTTCTGTGGTATCTCAGAAAGTCCTTTGTCGAGTCGACTCCTTATCGGGTAGAATAAAGCGATAGTTTAAGTTTTTTAGACAAAAAGTACTTTTTAAACTTTACTTAAATTTTTTCTAGGGCGCGGATTTTGTAGAACTAGATATTATTGACATTTTCAGGTCATTCATACATTGCTCCAATTTTCAGGTCCGAAAGTCAGGATTTAAATGGTATTAAATTGCAATTTGTGATCCTGTAGCTCCAAAGCACTCGTACTGCCAGCAAACTCGCGCGGTCCCTTATGTGCCCACTATTGCCCAAACTCTGTTACTCAAGAACGCATGGAAAACACATGATCACTTACGCTATAAAAGATTTTGAGATATTTACGCGGGTGGTAATAGATATTAGATAGATATTGGTTTATATTGTCTTACATTTATATTATAATTTTTCTTTCCACACTAAATAATATTTCATTGCACGTATAGGATCAAATCTTTCACCACTACTCACTCACTTCACTTCCGTCACACGTTTAGAAACTATACTAGCAACTATTTCGATACGTTCTGTCCCAACAAAAATAATAAACAAACTGGTTTTGTTAACATAAACCGTCAGTTAAGTGTTAACCTTGATAATCAGGTTCGTTGTAATGGCCACTTGTATTGGTGGTTCCAAAAAAAAACCGGCCAAGCGCGAGTCAGAATCACACACGAAGGGTTCCGTACCATTATTTAGAAAATGGGCATAACAGTTACGTTTGTTGTATGGGAGCCCCCCAAAATATTTATTGTATGCTATAAAATATGTATTTGTTGTTAAAGCGCCAACAGAAATACATCCTCTGTGAAAATTTCAACTCTCTATCACGGTTCATGTGATACAGCCTGGTGACAGACGGGCGGACGGACGGACGGACAGAGGAGCGAAAACAATAGGATCCCATTTTATCCTTTTGGTACAGAACCCTAAAAATCGTCAAAATTTATATTTGATTACTTCAAGGTGATGTGTTAATATTTGGTTAGCTCGAGTAATTGACATTTTCCTGTTATTTCGTCACAGAGACATACTTGGTCTAATAATATCAGTCATCAAACTCAGTAAGATGAAGACATGGAAAACAAAATGACTAGCGGAGTTGTCATAACGCTAAATCTCCTAAGAAAGGAGCACGCTAAAATGCGGATGCGGCTAGACGCCTTTTATACATTATTATTATCTGTAACTGTACATTATTTCTATACTAATATTATAAAGAGGAAAACTTTGTTTGTTTGGTTGTAATGGATAAACTCAAAAACTACTAGACCGATTTTAAATATTCTTTCACCATTAGAAAGCAATATTATCTGCGAGTAACATAGGCTACATTTTATCCCGGTGCGGGCAGTACCTCCCAAGGAGTTATGCCCGATTCGTCATTTTAGTGATTTGGCATCCATAAAAAACGTGTCCCAGTTGGTCATTCAATAAAATATTTTATTTTGCTTAGTCCCAATTGGTCATTCGTACTTTATTTTGTAAAAAGTACTGTCAACAAGATAAGCTTTACAATATTGTAATATGTTTTTTTTTTATTTATTTTGGTTATGTTTTTTCCGAATATGGCAAGACGCTATTAATAAAATCGCGATTTCAACGGCGTCACACACCGCACGGCCAAAACCAAAATACCAGGATCGCATAAATCAGATGAGTAATATACCAATCAATGAGTGTCCATGGAACTGCCCACCGTGTACTAGGACCGCATAACTTACAGGAGTATAGCAGTCAAGAGTGTCAGGATTTTACGTTTTTTTCCTAATTGTAGATAAACATACCAATTTACACCATCATTCATCATTTTTATGTATACAATCTCTTTGCTAGTTATGGGCCCCTGGTACTTTTTTTCTTTTACCGGCACAAAAAATATCGAGTCACATTTTCGGGTTTATAAAATGCCCATGTTGTCTCCTCCACCTTTGTTTTAATGTAAATTTTATTATAAATATAAGAGAGCTATACCTTTACCTACATCGAAGTTTTTCATTTAAAATTTCTTCTAACACTTTTATTTCTGACGGTACTCTGATACGTGAAATTTTATGCGGGTGACGAATCGGAACTCAAAATTTAAATATTAAATTATTTATTTTGCTCGAATGACCAATTGGGATTTGGTGTATGGAAAAAATAGTTGGTGACCAATCGGTACTAACAAATTGGGAATAACTCCTCCCAAGGGACGCGGGTGAAACCGCGGGAAAACAGCTAGTTCTAAATAAAATCACCAATGAATCAACTAACCAATATTTTTAATGGTTCGTTTTAATTTGGCACGGAACCCGAACGTCGCGTTAGTAACTGATCACGCCTACCGAACGTTGATTGACGTACAAGAAGGCGCCTGACCTACCTTCCTTAGGACATTACGTGAGTGCTGTTATATTGTTCTAACAATTTTTTTTTTACTATGTATTGTATATACTTACGCATGGAAAATAATCGATTAACAAGGACCAACATAAAACGAAGGAGTATTTAAAATAATTTATTTCGGGTAAGTAAATTCAGGAGGATTTTTTCATATAAATATTATGAATGCTAATACATGCCATATTTGGAAGGTCAACTAACAGTTAAGTAAATAAATCAAACCCAGTTATCATTGAGCGGGATTTTTTATTTACTTCTATGTTTTTATTGAAACGTTAATGGTAAAAAATCGCACCAAAGCCTTAACCTTAACACCGTATATGTAGTATAAAATATTAATTACGCTATTAAAACAAGTCGAATTGATGTAAAGTTTCAATAAGGTCACCAACTTTCTTATTTATACGCTCCACAGTTCCACTTTGTAGGTCTAGAGAGTTCATGGTATCAGCAATATCAGCTTCGTTTTCCATATTTTTCATAGAATCTTTCAATTTACCAGCTTCACTACTATCCCTTTGTATAACATTAATCATTAAAAGTACAATTCCAAGAATGATTTTGGCGTATTTCTTCAAGTCTGCATCAATTTGATCTCTTGTGTAGAATTCGTTGACTTTTAGACCGAAGTAGGAGAGGAATTTGTCCATTTCAGAGTGGTAGTAGTCAATCCAGTCGTGGAAGTGTTTAGACCTGGCCTCATGGTCGGTGCAGTGGAAGATCATGAAGAGAATATCACTCATAGGATTGTTGTTATTGGCTCCTTGGTAGTCGAGCATGACAGATTGTAGCTTGTCATCTTCCTGTAAACGATTAGATAAATCATGGTTAATGATATCGTCTAATAATAAGAGATAATGTTTGAACATGTATGTGCAGGTTGCTTTTTAATGAATTTTATTGATAAGAATGTGACCATACTAAATGTATGAAACCGATAATTATATTATGCTACGGGCATGGCATGACATGCCAGGGTACGCCCATATGTTTACACCTTTAGGCAGTATGAAAGAGTAACTAAGCGAAAAATTAAATGATGAATAATTCAAACTCGAATTGAGGATACAATCTTAATTATTGATTAAATTAATGTAAATATTATGTAAATATTATAACAACCCACTGGAAAACTGAATAAATAAATGGCTACTTAAAAAAAAAGGATACAATCTTATCGATATATTTTTAGCCCGTGCATGCTTAAGACAATGCAATCAACAGTATTATACAATTACAAAGCAATAAAGATTTTGTGCCCTATCATTTTAAATTTATCAAAATACTTTCTACGCATTTACAACTTGATGATAAACTGGTAATAGGTGCATCATTATTATCGTTAATTGATACTATATTCGCAATGATACTGTATTTTTTATAATGCATTACAAACTTACCAATTTGAACAATATATTATTTGTCCATCCATCGCCATGTTGAATGATAGTATGGTTTCTATCATTCTCAGATTCGATCATTTTTTTCCTCTCAAGTATGCCATCAGTGATTTTGTTCTTAAGCAAATTTTTATGATCTTCATTCTGAATAATTTCCAAAAATCCAGCTTCCATTGTGTCTTTAAGCATTTGAATTTGAAAATCACCGAAGGATGACCATGGGTCCTTCAAATCTTCTTTGAGCTGCTTGTAAAATGCTGGTTCTTGACTTTTTAATGCGTAAGAAAGAGAATGAAGTACTGCAAAGCTCTTTAAGAAATTTCTTACATAGTTATCTGGTAGACTTTTAAACTTATCCATCATACTAAAACCTGATTCACTCAAGTCTTCTAAAATGATTACTTCGTTGGGTTCTTCACTGAGAGATCCGTAGCATTTCGCGAATTTCAATTGTTCTTCTTGTGGTACACCAGCGGCTTTCTGCAGCTGCACAAACTTTGGCAATACCTTCGTATATACAACATGCTCATTTCTAAACATTAATCCACTTTGGTACGTTTGTCGAGCCACTTCATTCGAAGGTGCAATTTTAATTATCATGTTCATGTTACCATTTTCACCTTCTATGTTAATCCTTTTCACGTTTCCCATAAAATTGTCACCAGCTTGTCCAAGTTGGTGGAAAACAACTTTTTTTACTTTCAAATCTTGTTCATTCACCACTTTGTTGATGAAATTTAGTTGGCGTTCATTAAAACTGGAGTAATCGCCTTCGAAGTTATATTTCGCCATGATTGCAAATTGTACTAACTCGAATGACAAAAGTAAGTTTAATTTATTGGATTTGTTATCGGCAATGTGCCCAGTCACTATTAATCAGATATATTTGTGATAAGATTATGGATTGTCTTGGATTAAACTAAAAACACAATAGACAATGATGCAATAAACTCCAGTTTTCGTTGACCTGTGTACCTGGATAGGAAATTACTTGTCATCTTCATGATTATACGTTTCTCCATATTTGCAGTCAATATATTTTATTCATGTACAAACATGCTTAATTGTACAAGTGTTTACTTCATAATAACTTTTATATATTCTTCTGTCATGTAGACATTCAAACATTAAAGTAAATACACTTAATTAACAAACAATTAACTTGCCAACCTAGTGTAAATAGGTACATATACAAATTTTTAGGTTTAATCGGTAAATACCTGTGCACTAGAAGTGAATTTTTAAACAGCAGAATCAAGTACTAAGGGAAAAGGAGAAGAAGAAATCTTAGAAATAAATCATTGATATTGTCATCATTCTTATCCATGTTGCGAGAGTTTTGCAAGAAAAATTGTTAAGGGTTTTTTTTGTTATTTATCAGTGACTAACCACCTCTATTCTAAATTTGAAGTAGGTAGGTATAAAACCTTAACCCTGAGAGACTTCAGGTATAAGGACTTCATCGCAGGAGATCAATTGTAAGATATACGTGTCTATACGAGATAAAACATGATGAGATAACATTGAGCCAATGATATAACTAATCAGAGATACTCGATGACGGCTTGTTTTGATCAGATATTACCTACTGTAGACTAATCTTCTAAAATGGAAAACCCTAAATTGTAAAAACTAAAATGAACCTTCTTTGAATTTTCATACTTATGTGCTGCAGAAGAATGCACAGTGAATTAATTACAATTTGTGACAGTACAATAAATATAATTCATTAATTTTGTTGCACTCGTCGTTTAAAACAAACCAAACTTCTTGTACGATTCAATAAACCCTCCTATTTTCTTATTAATACGAGCAACGGTTCCCTTTTCCAAAGAGTCACCTTTCAAAGTGTCAACCAAATCATCTTCGTGTTCCATATTCCTCATATTGTTTATAACCACACCAGCTTCTTTAGAATCCCTCATCGCAAGATTTGTGATTAGAAGACAAATCGCCAATAGTGGTTTGGCATATCTTTTCAGATCTGCATCTAACTGATCTCGGGGGTAAATGTTGTCAGCTCGTAGACCAAAGTACGATAAGGATTTATCCAACTCCGTGTGATAATAGTTTATCCAGTTGTGGAAATTCTGAGCTCTCATTTCATGGTCAGTGCATATGATGATCATGAAAAGGATGTCGCTCACTGGGCTGTTGTCATTTGAGGCTTGAAAGTCGACCAAGCAGGATTCTAGTGAATCGTCTACCTGTAAACAATAAGAAAAAGATTATGTGATATATTTTTCACTATATTGTACAAGGTCAAATGAGGCAAGATATCACTCGCATATTACAACCAGAAAAATAAATTAGGTATGGAGAAAATAATTTACTAAAGTCAGTAGGTAAAAATTGTATTTAAGATAAAACTTACCACTCTAAACATAATATTATTAGTCCACGCATCACCGTGCTGAATAACCGTATATTTAGTATCCTTTTCTGAATTGCGAATTTTCCGCAATTTAAATCCATCAGTTATTTTATTTTTAAGCAAACCTTTATAAGTTTCATCTTCTATGATTGCTGCAATGTCCTTTTCAATATTTTCCATGAACATCATTGATTGCTCACTTTCAGCAATACGTTCCCAAGGATCATTCAACTCTTCTCTAAACTTATTGTAAATTTCTGGATCTTGTTTCTTCATTACAAAAGAAAGAGAATGGAACACAGCAAAGGTTTTCAAGAAGTTTTTAACATATTCATCTGGGAGACTCTTAAACTTGTCCATCATACTGAAATTTGAATCGTTAAGGTCTTCTAGAAGGATAACTTCGTTGGGCTCTTCATTAAGAGATCCGTAACATTTCGCGTATCTCAGCCATTCTTCTTGCGGCACCCCTGCGTCTGTCTGCAGCTGCACAAACTTTGGCAACACCTCTGTGTACATAATATGTTCATTCTTGAACATAAGTCCAGTGTTGTAAGTTAGACGAGTCACTTCATTTGAGCTTGCAATTTTAAGAATCATTCGTAAAGTTCCATTTTCTCCTTCAACAATGATCCTCTTCACATTTCCCATAAAATTATCACCAGCCTGACCAAGCTGCTGGAAAACCACTTTTTTGACTTTAACATCTTGTTCCAGAATCACTTTGTTAATATAATCCAGTTGTAGTTCGTTTAGACTTGCAAAATCACCTTCAAAATTGTATTGTGCCATGGTTGTAAGATATACTGACTTGATATTAGGAAGACTATTAATATATAGGGATGCTTTATCGAATGCTTCGCTTGATACAGTGATCGGATATATTTTCGATAAGATAGAATTAATAGCCGATTCATGCAGCTTCTGCCCATCATTTTGAACAATTTGAGTCTTTAAACACTCAGGCATAGTGTCAGTTTCCGTTGATAAAAATGATATAATCTCACCAGTAACTTCGCAGATAGTTATAGTCATCTACGTCTTAAAATAAAAATAAACAACAATTCCATCTTCAGATTGATAAAATGTCGGTATACCTACGTTCTCTTCAGTTATCTCGATAACTTCACTTTATCTCGCAAGATTATGTCGTATTTTGACACCATGTAAGTGGATGAAGTGATAACTATAAATATACAAAGTAATATTTTTGTCTTATTATTTCCTATTGAATTACAACAGTTATGTTGTTACGCAGTGTGTACTTTCTAAGTAAATCGTGGACACCAATAACAATATACAACGCACGGATGGAGATTTTTTTTAGTACTGGATCAGTAAAAATCATTTAGTGGAAGCACGTAATTGATAATAAACATACAAATGCTAATAATATTACTGCAAAGTCAGCATAACAACTATAATTACTTATGTAATTTTGGCTGTTCAATTTTTTTGTACGAGAGTCGAAAAACCTGAGAGTACGCTACAAATTACGTAATCGTCAGATTAATAAGAAATCTACAGAATTTTACGGAAAACATTATGTACAGAGGTCATTCAAAATACTTCTTCCTTATGTAATTGACTAGAAGATGATTTCAAAACGGGTCGAAGAAAAAAATGTTTATGACGATAGGAACACAAAAAAGACAAGATTAACGAATGACAACATAAAAACTATTAATTTTATTTATCTCAACAGCTTAATACAAATCAAATTGTTCATAAGTATTTATAATTCCAATAACTCTATTTTTGATACGATTAATAGTTTCAACTCCAAGTTTCTGTTTTTTAATCAGTTCAGGCCTTTCTTCTGCAGCTGCGTTCTTTATTGGTTCTGAGAGTTCTCCAGCTTCTCGCGAGTCCCTCATCAAGAAAGTATTGAAAGTTATACATAAATAGAACATAACTCTTCCGTATTTCTTCAAGTCTGCGCTTAACTGGGTCCTAGGATACACCAGATCAGCTTTAAGGCCAAATGCTGATAGTGACTTGTCAAACTCGGAATGATAATAGTCCATCCAGTCGTGGAAATGGATTGATCTTGATGCATGGTCGGTGCAAGTTAGCAACATGAAGAGAAGGTCGACAGCTGGGTTGCCGTTGCTGGATGCTTGATAGTCTATCATGATTGTTTGGATAGATTCGCCTCCCTGTGAAAGAAAGTAGGATTGTAAGTGATATGGTTGTAAAAAGTGTAAGAAATTCTTTGGACGGTTACCGCAGCCTTGGTACATAATAAAGGGGTTAAGAAGGAACATGATGGGTTTAAGTCAGTAAGAGTCTGAAATGCTGCTAAACCACAAAGGGAGAGATCATTTGACGATTTTCCACCCAAAAAATAAATAAATAAGGTATAAAGCAAAAAACAATTAGTTTACATATGAAAAGAGGAGATCAAACTTAAATGTACTATGTAATGAAGGTTTTTTGAATAACGCAATACATATTAAAAATTTCTTGAATAGTGACGTTATTTTCGTCATCATGATACCAAGGGCTTATCTTAATGTCGGCCACAAAAAAAAACAATTCTAACTTACATTGATAAGCAATCAGTATTATGTACATTATCGTGTCAAAGTAATTCAGTCGTTATGAATGGTGGTCTTACGTCAGTTTTTTTATAACGTTATGAAAGTCCAAACAGTGCCTAAAGAATGTCACCCCTATTCCTTTATATTACACTAGCTTTCACCAGAGGATTCCGGGGGAACTACTTCGTGCACCCGGATCATAAGTGGCCTATTATACCCCTTCTCATTATGGGGGTTGTCTAGAGTAGAAATATTTTCTTCTAATTCGTCCAGTAGCTCTTGAGATTAGACTGTTCGAGCAGACAAACTCCTCAACTTTATAATTAATAGTTTTTCAAACTTTAATAAGAGAAATGAAAAAAATACTTGCCAGTTTAAACATGAAGTTATTCGTCCATGCGTCGCCTTGTTGAATAACCGAATATTTATGATCCTCCTTTGCCAATACCTGAGCCAGCAAATCAATGAATTCGGGAAGCTTATTTTCAATATAACTTTTATCATGATCATCATCAAGCACCGATAAAACTTCAGCTTCTACAATCTTTGCCTGTTCCGAGAAATTTTCTTTAGAAAACACATTAGACCACATTTCAGTCAATTTCTTTGTTATATCAGCATGAGTTTCTGGTTCTTGAATCTTCAGGACTTGTGAAAGGGAATGTAAAAGAGCAAAGTTTTTTAGAATGCTTCTAACACATTCGTCAGATAAAGGCTCAAATTTGTTCAACATGACGTAATTAGAATCATTTAAGTCTTCTAAAATTAACGTTTCATAAGGAGGTTCATGGAAAGACCCGTAGCATTTTGCATATTTTAAACGATCTTCTTCCGGCACTCCCGCTGCTTTCTGTAGTTCCACCAGTTTAGGTAAAACTTCTGTATACATGATGTGTTCATTGTAGAATGTGATGTGAGCATTTGTAGCTGCTCGAGCATTTTCTGTAGACGCGGCAACTTTGACAATCATATTCACGTTTCCATTTTCACCTTCTATACAGAGTCTTCTCACATGTCCTATGAAATTATCACCAGCCTGTCCCACTACTTTGAACACCACTTTCTTAGCTTTAATATCCAGTTCTGATATCACATTACTGATGAATTCAAGTTGACGCTCGTTGAAACTTGCATATTCTCCATCAAAATTGTATGTTGCCATGTTTGATTATGTACTACATTGCAAACGTAAATGCCGTTTTTATTTATAGAGATTTTTTATCATTATCTAAACCTAATCTGTAAAGTTCGATAATGTTTGTGTATGATGATAATATAGGGAAAACATAAAGTGCTAGTAAGTAATCTTTTACATTAAAAACAAAGAAAGTCGATGTAATAATGAGCTTTTTTATTGCTTTAAATTTATTAAGTCAGTATGACTGACACTATTTTTAAAAACAATAGTTATTCCGCGCGATTTTACTCGATCTCCAAGAGAATGGCTTTCAGCCCATTGATAAAGAGTAGACCTACGATCTTTCCCAAGTTATATCGGGGTATTCAGAAGCAACATTAATGTAACAGTATACAAAAAAAAAAGGCTGATGACGTCCTTTAGCACCATTAATGTTTTTGGAGAGGAATACAATTTTGTAGATTTATTTACAGTTCCATTTTGGAAAATCCCAAGTGTGTTAGTCACCTTTGATATACCTAAATATTGTCAGCATAGTTCTTTCTTCACGATAAGATGATATCCCTGACAGATCATAACTGATAGTTAAAGTGATTTAACCTTTCGAAATTCGATCTATCGTTTTATAACATCAAATCAGTTGTCAGCAAAATGAATGAATGGGAATTCCTGGGCGGTCGGTGACTAATCTTGAAATGAATCAACACCCAAATGAAATAATACAAAATCTTAAAATATGTAATACCGAGTTTCTTCATGTTCCTCAAGGCATCAAAATCCTGGCTGCCATTTCTATGTACGTCTTTGTCTGTCATTTTGGTAAGTAACACCGCAGGAAAAGTCAAAACAAAAATACACCTGAGATAAAACTTTAGATCAGTATTAGTAGGACTATACATACATACGTCCCTTAGTATCAAAATTGATTCTTGACTACCGACCACCCAAACTTTACCAAAAGCTTATCATTAGATAATATTTTTAAATTATGTTTTTAATATTTAAAGTTTTAATTAATTATATTTGCACTAACTTCCGTCAGCGGTTTTGCTACTACAACTTTTATGCTAATCCTTTCATGTGTTCACGGGTTAAGAAGTTACAAACATTCACACATACACTTACAAACTTTTACCTGTACAATATTAGAAGTAACTATTAGGTAATATATGTGGAACCACAGATTACCGTAATAGTTACACGATAATAATTTGACACTAAATGTAAACACGGAATACACTTGTGGTCACAAATAAGTTTCGTGGCTAACTAAATTGCCAAAAAATCGTGCATTTGACTTATACCGAATTCTTAAAGGCATTGTCAAGGTATTTACTACAGCTCAAGTTCACTAACAACCTAAACGTCGGTTTTTTTAAACAACTGTTCAACGTGAACCCTCAATCCTTCTCCGTGTGAGAGGAGGCCTGTGCCCAGCAGTGGGATGATAAAAAGGTTGTAACACACACAACGTAAAAATTCATAGTGAACGGCAGTTTTAAGAAAACTGACGTTTATCTTGTCATTGAACTTGGACCTAATTAATTTGTCAATTTTGAAGATACATCCGTGCAATTCAATAAAATGTGTTAATTACTCAGATAAATGTCACGAAATCGTGTTTCTTTGAGTCCTGCCCACTTTTTTCGTGTTAATCTTGGTTAGGGCTGCCATCTCGAATTTCGCCAAGGCCGGACAAACATTAAAGAAACCCGGACATTTGGCGTAAATCGCATTTTTTCCCCGAACGAGTACGTTTTTTTTTTACAAAATAATACCTAATTTGTAATCCACTTACTATTAACATATCTGTTACAGCCTTTTTATCTTTGAATTTAAGTATCAATGAGCTGCTTCCTTACATGAAAAGTGTCCGGGTTTTCCCCGAACACTTCTTGAAACCCTGCCCATCAAATACGGGGAAACCCGGACGGATGGCAGCCCTAATCTTGGTTATGTATGAAAATGTGCTAAACTGATAATAAATTATAAACATTGATTATAAAGTAATATAATCATAAATCACCATTTGTATCATCATAAAACATCATTTTTTTATGAAATTTGTATACTCACATCGTCATCCATTTTGACATCAGGTAACATGGCTGCTTTGGGATCCTGAAAATAAAAATATTATTACTAGCTGTTTCCTGCGTTTTTGCGATCTAAAAACTATGCTTCTCCTGGTTTTAAGTTACCTCCCCATCAATATACTAGACACACTATAATGCTTCTCACTCTATATCCCTGGGAATTGTAAACAATTGCTAGGTAAAGTATGTAATCCTAACTAATATTATAAATGTGAAATTAACTCTGTCTGTCTGTCTTTTCTTCACGCCTAAACTACTGAACCGATTTGTGTGAAATTTGGTACAGACATAGTTTGGAATAAGAGAGTATATAATAAAGTACATAAGGGAGTATATAAGAGAGTATATAATAAAGTATATAAGTGCGTATATAATAAAGAACAAAAGTGAGTATATAATAAAGGACATAAGGGAGCATATAATAAAGTACATTAAGTGAGTTACATTTTTATAGGATGACTATTATCGCGAGCGTTGACGACTGTCGTAGGCCGCGCGCGGCAGTGACAGTCGCGATGCACGGAATTCTACCTTTAGATATATCAGAAGACTGTTTTCAGACGCCTAAAGTATGGTGCCTACATAGAGGCATCGAGTCTGACAATCAGTCTTACCAAGGGGTACTGGGTTTTTTGAGTAGCCAGGTTGAAGCGGTCAGATAGATATTCGCTCTTTGTAAAACACTGGTACTCTGCTACATCCTATTAGACTATAAGCTGACCTCAACTAAGTTTGGAAGGGCAGATGAGAAAAACGCATAAGGTAACAGCTTTCTTTAATCTTTCTTTTACTTTTAATTTTTTGTGGCATTCTAGCGATGTGCCATTCGTATTCAGTTTTTGTTATATTTTTTTTGAATTTATGAAACAGACTCAGATTAGTAATAAGATTGTATAAAAGCAGTACACTAGATGGCGTTAGTAGTACTCAAAACTGCTTCCGTAATAATATTACTTTTTTTAATTTATCGCCTATTATTTAAAAATATATTAGACACATAAGTAGTTAAATACGTTGATACATGGAATAATAAAATAATAGGAGAATATTTTAATTTTTATTTAAGGCAACATTAAAAAGGTTATAAAAATACCAAAATGTTGTGACCTGTAAGAAGGGCATTTTTTTTCAGCTTGTTTGTTTGTAACCTAGAGCTCCGAAACTACCGCATCGATCTGCTTTGCTTGCAATCTTAACTAATTGTTTACCAATTATTTCGGTTTTTTGATTGATTGATTAGCACTTAACAATAACTTTCGTTAGTAATAAACAAAGCAGATAAAAAGGCGGTGATTAGATATGATTGATAGATGATCACGAAATGTATAAAATTTGCCACAAAATCTAATAATTAAGGATAAGATTGCTTTAGAAAACATTACTATTATTGATAACTGATTCGCTGGAAGACCAGGAAGAAAAAGACCTCATGGGAGAATAGAAAGTAGTTAGAGAAAGTAACATTGCCAATAATAAACCTAATACCTAATTCTTGAAAAAAAAGACTACATACTGATTTTAACAGGGATTAACCAGCCGGGATGAAAGACTTACACACACAAAACTTTCTGAGTTTATCAAGATATGCAGACATATAGCACATTGTCATGAAAAAATAATGCATATAACATATTGAATGATTTTAGAAAAATCCTAAAGCCTTATAAGTATCAATAATACCAACAACTCGCTTTTTAATACGAGCACGAGTTTCACTATGCATTTGTTTCGACTTTATCGCTTCAATCACTTGTTCTGGTGTAGTATTCTTCATGATTTCCATAATTTCACCAGCTTCCTTAGGACTCCTCATTAAAAATGTATTGAAAACCACACAAAAGCAAAACATGACTTTAGCGTATCTTTTCAAGTCGGCGTCCAGTTGGTCTCTGGGGTATATCAAGGTTGCTTTAAGGCCAAAGTTGGATAGTGACTTGTCAAATTCAGAATGGTAGTAATCCATCCATTCTTGGAAGTGCTTGGACCTCGCTTCGTGGTCAGTACAGTTCAGCAACATGGCCAGGAGATCGATGGCGGGATTGCTGTTTTTTGACCCTTGATAGTCAATCAAAACTGTTTGCACTGAGTCCTCACCCTGTAAACAAAATTTTACTTGTTAAAAATTATTTTTATAGATACAATGAGAAGAAAATTTCAAAAATACAGTAAATACAATTTCAAAGTTGTAAATGTCGTCAATTTAGATTGATATGTTTGTACCCAGTACTCAAAAGTATGCTGATCGTAATATTCTTGACTATAAATCAAAAGAACAATAAAATTAATGAAGGAACAGTGCTTACCACTCTGAACATGAAATTGTTGGTCCATGCATCACCCTGTCGGATGACTGAATATTTGTTACCCTCTTGTCTCAACATCCTGGGCATCAAATCAGAAAATTCTATTAATTTATTTTCAATAAAACCTTTATACCAATCATCGTCAAGCACAGATGTTACATCGGCTTCGGCTATTTTCGCTTGAAAGTGAAACTTTTCTTTGCCAAACAAGACTGTCAGTGCTTCAGTCAATTTCTCTGTAACCTCTTCGTACTTTGCTGGATACAGATTTTTCATCACTTGTGAAAGAGAATGCAACAGAGCAAAGTTTTTCAAAACGCCTTTGACACAATCGTAGGGCAAAGGCTCAAGTTTGTTCAACATGATGAAATCTGAATCTTTCAAGTCTTCTAAGATTAAAGTTTCATGAGGAGGTTCGTAGAGTGAGCCGTAGCATTTTGCGTATCTTAGTTGGTCTTCTTCTGGAACGACCGCTGCCTTCTGCATTTGTACTAGCTTAGGCAACACCTCAGTGTACATGATGTGTTCATTACGGAATGTGATCTCAGCACCAGTTACGGCTCGAGCTATTTCACTTGAAGCAGCAACTTTAACAATCATGTTAACAGTCCCATTTTCACTTACTATATTGATCCTTTTAACGTTTCCTATGAAATTGTCACCAGCCTGTCCCACTGGATTAAAAATCACTTTTGTGGCTTTCAAATCTTGGTCTAAAATCACTTTGTTGATGAATTCAAGTTGGCGTTCGCTTAGACTTGTGAAATCTCCTTCAAAGTTGTATTGAGCCATGATTGCTTCGGTACTGTCAGGAAACTATCATTGTCTTTTAATTTATACAGGGTTTATCTTAGCTTTATCTTTGTTACATACGATTGTAAAAATAGCAACCGTGACTAATTTTACTAAAATGATGGATAGATTATTAATTTTCGTGGAATTCGTTAGTGTAACGGTACTAAATCATGATTTAGTGGATGATATATCATCGTCATTGTGACATTTCATTTTGAATATCATGTAATCAGCATGATTATGTAGAAAGTTCATGCTGTTAACAAATGATCAAAAACCAATAAAATTGTGGTAACTAGGAGGGGCAGTATAGATATATCAGCTGAGAGAAAATTAGATTGGGTCTCAAAAAGGGCATTTTAAGTGTTTTTCCTTTGGTAGTATTTATTATACAAGAGCAACGCAGACGACGTACTAACCATGACCTACTTGTCTGTAATAGAACATAGGCAATTACAGCACCCGCTAGCAGTAACTTGCTATGAATCGTGAGTAAGTTACATCAAGCGACAGCCGAGTTATTAGCTTCTAGTAAGCATTTAGCATGGTTAATGATAAATGCATGCTGTATCAGAGAGTTCGAAATTATAAAATCCTAAAGAAGAAAATATTGTTGTTGTAAAGTTTAGATATTTGGGGTAGTCTTAGAGTCTGCGTCAGGACCGCCGTCACAAATCACCGATCCTCTCGAAATACATATAGAGAGTTGCTATCTAATTGCTACCAGCTACCATTAGTTGCTACCAATTGCTACCCTCGTGGTTTTGAAGATATTCAGCATCCTAAGATCCTGATATCAGAATGGCTGTCACTTTTCCAAGTGTGAGTTGCTACCTAATTGCTACCCTCCAAATTTTAAACCACATCGATTCCGTGGATAAAAAGATATTTAAAAAATGAATTTTTGCGCCTAACAAAAATAGATTAGCAAGTTAGCATACATAAGTTAGGGAGTGCTCCGATATCTCGCTAGTGCTTATGCACTGAGCACTATTATTACATCCAAAAATCGACTAGGAGTATAATATCATGTACTACCGTACCTAGTTCTTTATATATTCCCCTATATACCTCTACAACCCCCATTCACTCTCTGATGTAAGCCTTTATCTACTACCTTACATGATACTCATATGTACTCCTCAACATACTCCCTAACGTACTTTTCGTATTTAATAGTTATCTATAAAATCTAAAAAGTAGGTTTTCACAGCTTTTTGTTGATTGGTACACTTTTACTGTCTTTGTCTACTTCAAGACAGGTGCATGGGTGAGTGTTGCAATGTGCAATATCCTAAGTATTGTGACTCAAACGCATTAATGTTCATTCAATGACAAGTCAGTTCTTTCAAAGTCAGACAGATGGCGCTCTCTGTATTATCTGTTTAGAATAGCAATTATTATAAACAAGTTAAGAATAAAGCCCAAAACTACAAAGAGTTGAAATATAATGAAATCAAACTAGGACCTACTATATATAGACAGACAAGACTTGTATTCAACACGAACAAGACAAACGGATTATGAATTAAAATGACTTGTTAAAACTAATTTATCTGTTTGTCTTACAATAAATTTGCTAAGGAATGCCTAGGTTTTAGATCACAGCCATTCCAGGAACTAAATGATCCTGTTGTTTTTTTATATCGTAGACACCGAAACTACTGAACTAATTTGAAAAATTGATTTACGCTGTTGGGATACACTATTACACAGGGAACCCCAGGTGTAGTATATGGAATGCACGTTGGAAGGAAAGATGAGCGGCATTAGGAACTGTAGGTCAGGCGCTTTATTGTAGGTTAAGTAACGTACAGCAGGCTAGGCATATCAGTTACCTATTCGAAGTTCCTTGTCTAATCAAAACCAATCTGTCAAAGATTGATTTGTGCTTTGTTTTTCAAAAAATTGTGCGTTCCATAAGGTGTATAATTGCGTCATGACATTGTTATGGTCATTGATTGGAATGTGACCTTTATTTTCGTTAGGCTCGACAAGCCCCACGTTGGGCGCCATTTGTTACGGGTTTTTCATGCACAATGAAACGAGATCAGTGATTACCACCGTATATTAACAGAACCTTAAAACTAGCCACTCACAGAATACCTAAGCTTAAACTAACTTAATCTAATTTGGACGCCAGGAGAGTTAATTATGGTGAACTCTGCCAACACCTATGCCCGGTAGCTCCGTATTCAGGGGATAATCCTTATGATAGGTATATCTAAGATTTCGTTCTTAGGTCTTATTAAGATCCAAACTCAAAGGGCGTTGCGTGAGGCTAAAACAATGACAATTGAAATGGTCAGGACCTGAATATGAAGTAATCTATAGATGTCCTAACCCCTTAAAACTAGCACTTACCCCTGTTCGGATTACACAAGCACAATCACTATTATCTTAATGTGTGAATCACTTTAACATAATCTTATTTATACTATGCCGGTAGATAGTAGCTCACAATGACCACATCAACATAGGTCCGTCCTCTTTGAGATAAATATCGCAAGTGGAGTTTGGACTTATGTGCCACCCTCACGCGATAGAATGCATTACAACGGATTGGACACCCAAAAAGGCAAAATAAGCTACCAAAAGTATTGCGCGATGTTAGGATCGAACTCAAGCCTCCTCGCTATCGATGCCCAAGTGTTAACCGTTTAGCCACCGCGGCGCTTGTCGAGCCTAACGAAAATAAAGGTCACATTCCAATCAATGACCATAACATATCCGCTAATTTTGTTCATCCATGATGGAAAGTGAATCAACAAGAACAAATATCAAAACATAAAATTATTAATTTTAATACATAAAAGAATCTTTTACACTATAATTTACGTACACACTTAGGACTACCATTAAATACTACAAACTTAATAAAAACATACATAAAAGAACATGATTTTAAAAACATTAATAATTTAATCACACACAAAATATCACACTAATCTAAAACAAACCAAACTGTTTATAAGTATCAATAATGCCAATAACTCTGTTTCTAATACGCTTGCTGGTCTGAGGTAACATCTTATGTGACTTCAGAAAGTCGGCCATTTGATCTATACTAACATTCTTCATCACCTCCATCATTTCTGCAGCCTCTTGAGGTTCTCTCATCAGCAGGGTATTGAAAGTTACACAGAAATAGAACATCATTTTAGCGTATCTCTTGATGTCTGCATCCAACTTTTCTCTAGGATAGATTAAGTTTATCTTTAAGCCGAAGTTTGATAGTGACTTCTCGAACTCGGAATGGTAATAGTCTATCCATTCTGGATAGTGCTTGGTCCTTGTTGCATGGTCAGTAGTGTTTAGCAACATGAAGAGGAGATCAACTACTGGGTTTCCGTTATTTGATCCTTGATAGTCAATCATGATTGTGTCTATTGAGTCTTTGGCCTGTGAACAAAAGTTGACACATGTTAAGATGCAATCCCAGAAAATATTAATACCTAACGTTTCGTTACTTATGGTAAAGAATTTTAGGTAATTTCACGTAAACTTAATCGCGTAATTTTACAGTAGTAAAATATCAAATTTTAAGATCACAAGAAGTGAAGAGCTACGGACTATTATCGTAAGTACTATTTTTGTATTTGAACCAAACTATTTTAACCCTAACGGACAAAGACTATTTTTTTTCAGTATTAGATAATGGACCCTAAAAAAGACGTGATGTTATCACACTATATCTCCATCTGCTTTTTATCAACAGAGCTTTTTAAATGTAAATTCTGATGAAAACTTTATAGGCTTTATTCATTATATACCAAAATAATGTCCCGTTCTCTACATAAGTAAAATACTTTAAGAGTGAAAGAAGTACACTTACCACTCTAAACATGAAATTGTTAGTATGGGCGTCACCTTGTTGAATCACTGAATACCTCTTATCCTCATTATTCACCAACTTAGGCAGTAAATGTATGAAATCACCAAGCTTATCCTTAATTAAAGCTATATGCGAATCATCATCTAGAACTGAAATTACGTCAGCCTCAATAAACTTCGATTGATTTGAAAATCTTTCTTTGTTGAAAATTCTTGTCCAGACTTCATTCATATTGTCTGTAATCTGTGTGTATTTATCTGGATGCTTATTCTTCAGCACATGTGAAAGCGAATGCAATAATGCAAAGTTTTTCATAACTTCTCTGACACACTCATTTGTCAAAGACTCATGCTTGTTTAACATTTTGTAACCTGATTCATTCAAATCCTCTAAGATTAGAGTTTCGTTTGGAGGTTCGTAGAGAGACCCGTAGCACTTTGCATATTTTAATAAGTCCTCTTCTGGGACCCCGGCTGCTTTCTGCAGCTGTACTAGTTTAGGCAAAATCTCTGTATACATGATATGTTCATTGCGGAACGTGATGTCAGCACTTGTAGCTGCTCGAGCCAGTTCAGATGAAGCAGCAACTTTAACAATCATCTTCATGCTACCATTTTCACCTTCTATAGTCAGTCTTTTCACAAACCCCACAAAATTATCACCAGGCTGTCCAACAACTTCTGATACCACTTTTTTAGGTTGAATGTCTTGTTCTGATATCACTTTTTTGATGAATTCTAGTTGATGTTCGCTAAAACAAGCGAAATCACCTTCAAAATTGTACTGCGCCATGACTGCTTCTGCACTAACAGTAAAGTGTGATTGTTTTTAATTTAATATTGTATCTTTATTTATATGGGACCTTTATCTATACGCTGGTTAACTGTGCGTCAACAGTAATTATGATTAGATTATAGAGTGTACCGATAAACAATACCAAAATATACAGCCAAGCGTGAGTTGGAATTGGGTACCGCGGTTTCCGTACTCGCAACTCAACTTCGTGGAATATTTGATGTCATGCTTTTTCTGTGAACAAAATTTGACTGCTCATATTAATATTATAAGTAGTGTACTGCATCCAGTTTCAACACACCAATTCTTAACCTTCAAAGTCTCATGTATAATTTTCTCCATCCATCATTGGTCAATCCATGGATGTGACCATCGATGTCACATAAAGATCAATGTTTTAAAACACACCGGAAATTTGTGACTTACCTTTCATTTTAATGAGCATGGTATGGTTTACGAGTATTTACACAGTGTGATATCTAGTCCTACCTTGGGATATTATGTAGCTAGCAAGCCTGTGCTGAGACAGGCACTCACTCTTAGTAAACTGGTACCTACATAGCTGCATCCAGTTAGACTGAAAACCAATACCAAAATAGTTTAGAAAAGTTTCAGTACATAATGATAGGGTAAAAGCGGGATAGATGCCCCACTTTTTGAAATATGCTTATTGCTTATAATTTAATAAATATTGGTTCTACATTAATAATTCCTATGAATGTAACTAGTTTAATCCTTTATGTTTATTTATGATTTGTCTTTTTGGACCTATATACTACACGTTTTGCAGATTTTAACTTTTTGCAGACCTCCATTTTTGGGGATAGATGCCTACCCCTATGGATAGTTGCCCCACCTTGAAAATACTAGCGAGGATAGATGCCTACGGTGCGGGATAGAGGCCCTTCATACTGTTTAAGTACATTATATTAATAATATTTATATATTTTTTTACTTTAATTTATTTGAAATGAAAAGTATTTTGCAGTTTTTTAAATCTTTTTATGTTCATTATCAGATTAATTAAAATTAACACAATAAAATTCTAAAAGTATTTGTTCAACAAAAATAATGTATATATTTTAAACCCTTATTTTAAAATATTAATTATTTAGTTTTAGCATGAAAAATCATAAAAATCATTCTTTCTTAAAAACCTAAATAACACAATATACTTAGCATCATAATATTTGGACAGTGCTTTAAGTTTTCTACATCTCGAGCAAAAATTTCTGAAAAGTATACACTGACACATTACACATTGAATCCAGTCGGATTTAAACTTTGTTTGTTCATAGTTTTCAAAGCATTCTATGCAGTTATTTTTATTTGCATCTTTAGGCTCATCCTGTCCATCTCTTTTAGTCTTCTTCACCGGCAAACCTTTAGTTTTCTATTCCTTAACTTTGTTCTTAGGTGAATTGTCTTCATCTTCACTGTTTGAACTGTAAATCATTCGTAATCAATAAAAAGTGTAAATACCTATACATAAACACATGAAAAATATAAAAAATACATATTCAAAGCACTTATAATACATTCAGGGTACACGTGGTGTATGGAGGGATAGATGCCCCTAGGGGCACCTATACCGTAAAAAATCAGGGCAACTATCCTTTTTGACAGGGTTAGATGCCCTAGTATTTTTTTAAATAAATAAATACAATAGAGCAACTATTTGAATCAAAATGTATACTTCATGAGACAATATACATACGTAATAAAAAATTTGATGGAATTAATATCTACTTATAAAGTTATACAACAGCAAATACTCACCTTTGAAAATGTTACGCTCGCTGTAAGTTCGCCGCGGAGATGAATTCACACACGAGCGAAACGCGACCTCACCCCTCGATGGCGTGTGGCTAATTTAGGTGCGGGGTGCTTGTGGCTTCTAGTTAAACGGTTGTTTCTTAATCGCGAGCATGGGAAGTTAGGTTTTTTAAAAATGGGGCATCTATCCCACTGCGGCATCTATCCCGCCTTTACCCTACTACAATACGCTTGAATATCGCAGAGATTCTATAAGGGTTTTTCAACGCTAGGCTTTGAAACCCTAAAACGTCATTAATGTTTACGTATGCAGTAATTGATCTCCTACAGCTGTGTCATCCTACGCTTCATTATTTTTTAAATCATCATAACTTACAAGTTTATTAGATAGTATTTATATTAAAAATGTTGTTTGGGTACAAAGTTTAGAGAATTTATTCTAATTAACTAATTAGATAAGCAATGACGTAGACCACACGCGACTTTTTCACGATTCATCATGCATAGGCATTGAAAGTGCATTAAGTTTGCCACACCCCAATTTCTATAAGTCAACGGTCTTACAAAATTTAATTAACATACAGAATGATTATAACAAAGCCTGTCTGATTGCCAACAGCCATGCGTCGCAGAAATCGCTGACATCAATGGTCGAGGTACTTTTTGAGCCTGATCTTTCTCCGGTCATGTCGGATTTTCCGTCCCATCGGGCTATGAGAGTAAAGGAATAGGGAGTGACTGCACAAATGTTCGTGCTATATAATATGTTCTGCACAGCTGGCTAGTCTCCTTATATGAGAACTGCCGCATGCCGTCGTGGTTGAAATTGGCATTGGACGCCATTATTTTTATTACTTCTTTTTGAAATTATAATCCTTAAAATGCCTGTATATATAAATTTTATATTATGATGTCAATTTATCTACACTTTACTCTATCTGAAGATTTACTTAAAACCATGGAGACTGCTCCTGACAAAAAAACTGTAATTACATCAACTGAATTTACACACGTAAATTCCAAAAAAAAGCACCAAACAACAGGAACCTAAGATTGCACGCTTATAGCTCCATGTTTAGCAAGCATTTTTTTATTTCTATCGTAATGAAACCACACCACCACAGTGTGGTGGCACATTGCGAGAACTATAATAATAAGGTTTAAAAAAAATAAAGTAAACCAACAAAAACCAATATACCCAAAATAAATAATTTATTTGCACCCAAAACCCATCACAATTTTACAATAAACCAAATTGTTTATAAGTATCAATAATGCCCATTGTTTTATTTCTAATACGATTGCGTGTTGCGGTCGCCAGTTCTTGGGATTCCAGCACAGCAGCAATTTTATCTACAGCAACATTTTTCATGATATCCATAATTTCGGCAGCTTCTTTTGGATCCCTCATTAAGATAGTATTAAAGGTTATACATAAGTACATCATCGCTTTGGCGTATCTTTTCAAGTCGACATCCAACTGGTCTCTTGGGTAGATGAAGCTAGCTTTAAGTCCAAAATTGGATAGTGACCTGTCAAACTCGGAGTGGTAATAGTCCATCCATTCGGGGTAGTACTTCGACCTGGTTGCATGATCGGTGCAATTTAGCATCATAAAGAGAAGATCAACGACTGGGCTACCGTTATTTGATGCTTGGTAGTCAATCATTAAGGTTTCGATTGAGTCATCTCCCTGTGAACAAAAGTAAAGTTTTATTTTTATTCGGGTGCGGGAAGGAGTTTCCTAGGCTCGAAGACGCAGGTTGATAGTGCAAAACAATACAAAGCTTTATGTTACACATAATGTGTCCAAATTAAAAAACTAAGTAATAATGGATAAAAGAATAATGCTCCTTTTTACACAAAACATTGTGACACTTATTTTGCAGATTATTAAACACACATACCTTAAATATTACAAATAGAAATTCAAAACAGCTTGTTTAATGCCAGAGACATGGAATATAAATAGCGGAAGGCGGTTTTATATACCACATCGACAGATTAAGAGGAATAATTTTCAAAATAAAGTCTAGACGCATATGTAATGAAGAAGAATTGAATAAAATAATGCTTACAATTTTGAACATAAAATTGTTGGTCCACGCGTCGCCTTGCTGAATCACTAAATGTTTCTTACCCTCTTGTTTTATTATCTTGGGCAGCAAATACATGAAATCGCTCAATTTGTTTTCAATTAAATCTTTATAAGTATCATCATCAAGAATTGACAGTATTTCAGCTTCCGCGAATTTTGCTTGACCTCCAAATCTTTCTTCGTTGAAAATTGTAGTCCATACTTCAGACATTTGGTCTGTGATTTGCACATACTTTTCAGGGTATTTATTTTTGAACACATGTGAAAGAGAATGTAATAGTGCAAAGTTTTTTATAATGCCCCTAACACATTTATTGGATAAGGTCTCATGCTTGTTTAACATTTTGTAACCTGAATCATTCAAGTCCTCTAAGATTAAAGTTTCGTTTGGGGGTTCGTAGAGAGACCCGTAGCACTTTGCATGTTTTAATAAGTCCTCTTCTGGGACCCCGGCTGCTTTCTGCAGCTGCACTAGTTTAGGCAAAATCTCTGTATACATGATATGCTCATTACGGAAGGTAATATCAGCATTTGTAGCTGCTCGAGCCAATTCAGACGAAGCAGCGACTTTGATAAACATATTCAGGTTACCATTTTCTCCTTCTATGTTCAGTCTTTTCACATGTCCCACAAAATTATCACCAGGTTGTCCAACTACTGTAAAAACTGCTTTTTTAACTTTAATGTCTTGTTCTAATATCACTTTACTGATGAACTCTAGCTGATGATCAGTGAAACTTGCAAAATCTCCTTCAAACTTGTATTGCGCCATGACTGTTTCTGGTACACGCCAGATACTTGTATTGTATCCTCATTTATATAACTTTTTTATCTCTTTATTGGTAAACTATGCATCAAATGTAATTAAGATTAGATAATTCAGTGAATGACAAAATTTTCCCAAAACATACTGTCAAGCGTAAGTGGGAATCTGGTCATGGGTTTCGTATATGTGAACAATGTGATAATATACAAACGATAGGTTCGCAGACAAGTTTATTTATTTCTATTACATTATTTGTTGTTAAAATTCACAAACAAAATTTATATTTATTTATTAGTGTCTTAATTTACTCGATTGGCCGTATAACTGCGTTGAGAAATTCAGATACGCAGTCACTGTGTGTAAAATACTTTTAAAATACATACTTTTTCTACCCGTACCTATTATTCGGTGTCAATTTCATCTTTTTTTTTTACGACGTCAAAAATCGTCAAATGACCCCTCCCGCTGTGTGTTAGCAGCGGTGAGGGAGTGTCAGACTCTTACTGACTAAAAACCGTCGTGTTCCTTCATAGACCTTTTATGTATCAGGGCCGCGGTATCTCTTTCGAATAACCCGCAGCCCCGGCAGGCCTTGGCCCTATTGGGCCCCGCTGGTGTCAATTTCATTTTAGCTACGACCATACGCATATAAAGGGACCATATCATATATATAAGTGAATCTATAAAGGTTTATCCTCCATGCTTGCAAGCCCTGAATGGATCCCTAAAACATCATTCATCTACGTATATGGAAGTACTGATCTTTGCTAGATCATTACACGCATCATTTTTTTTTAGAAAGTCATTGTTGCGTAAATACAAGGGTTATTAGATAATAGGTATTTGTATTATCATTGTTGTCTGTACTTATATTATAAGGTGGAAAAAAAATGTTTTGTTTGTTTATAACTCAGATCAAAGAATGGATAAATTCAAAAACGATTACACAGATATTTTTGATATTTCACTGTTGGATAGCTCTTACAGACACTCTTCCCGAGTATCACTTTATTATTATATTCCAATGGGACGGGAGTGAAACCATGGGAAAACAGCTAGTTATTTATACATAGAATTTAATATTAAATCTTAATCCCATATGCAGTTTCCTTAACCAAATAAAGTTGAAAAAGTTGAAGTCATTGGATTTTATTTGATACAGACCTACTAAAGGTTCTTACGAAACGTCAATAGCTAATGATTATATTTCAGCTTGGGATACTGTAGTTTTCCAGGAATGATGGACAAATCGGTTCAGTAGTTATGCTACTTTAGGGTATAAATAAACAAAAAAGTCTTCTTCATAATATTAGTACAATATTAGTACTTCGTGTATTGATATACATAGATTAGTATTATAGATAATAACAGATAGGCAAAGGTTATTTGCCGCAAGAAACTAGAAGTAAGATCGATCCATTAATCATTGATAATCTATACTAATACATATTGCAAAGCTAAAGAGTTTGTTTGTTTGCACGCGCTAAGCTCAGGTACTGGTCCGATTTTCAATCCCTTTTTCAATTATAGATATGCCATTTATCGAAGAAGGCCTTACCTTAGGCTACTTTTTGTCCGGGTTAATAGAGAAATTCCCACAGGACGCGGGTGAAACCGCTGCCAGAAGCTGGTTATTAATAAACGACTCATAAATGATTAATGAATCAATTATAGTTTTTTGCCACGAATAAACTTTACCTTTTTTTATCAATGTTCTTATAAAAAAAACTACGTATCAATTACTTAACGCATTATGTCGATGGCTTCTATGCATTTCTATGCCTTATTTCCTCCAACAAGCAAATAACAACATACAAATAGGTATATGTCCTCGTTTGATTTTTTGTTACATTACTTTGAGATTTTATTTCGTTAAAAATGACGTTATAAGCCCCCATTCCCTACCTTAAGGCGATTATCACACTGCCCCGCATGATGCAGCGTAGTGCGTGGATGCGTTTTTTCCGTTGTATGGAAATATCTCCGTTTGTATGGAAAACACGCATACTCCAACACACTGAAAATGCATCCACGCGCGTTCATGCGGATCACGCACATACATGCGGAGAAACACGCACCCCCGCGCGTAGGTGCGGGGCGAGACGCAAGGTATGGCACACTGATCCCGCAGTGACGCACGTGATTTTGAATGGGCGTGACGTGTATATTTGAAAATGGAAGCCGCCGTGCGTGAATCTAATAAACGCACCTACGCGCGTGAGTGCGTGAAAAACCCGCACGATGATGCAGATCTGCACTCCCGCAAGAACGCGCGTAGGTGCGTCGACACGCAAGATGCAGCGTGATGCGGGGCAGTGTGAAGATCACCTAAGAGTACCTACCCTCACTCTGCAGACTCTTTAGTCGGCCGATAGTATGATCGGGCGCTTCATCTATACTAATATTATAAAGCTGAAGGGTTTGTTTGTTTGTTTGAACGAGCTAATCTCAGGAACTACTGGTCCGATTTGAAAATTTCTTTCAGTGTTAGATAGCCCATTTATCGAAGAAGGCTATAGGCTACTTTTTATCCCGGTACGGGAAGTAGTTCCCACGAGATGCGGGTGAAACCTCTGGCAGAAGCTAGTAAGTCATAAGTATGAAAATGTTTGGGAGTGAAGGGAAAACAGCTTCCCTGTCTTACCCAGTAGGTAGCAGTCGTTGTTGAAATTCCACATTAAAGACCGTCAGAAGGATTTGAGAAAACCCTGACACTGGGGATTATAAGATAACGTGCATATCAAACGAAAATGAAGCAGAAGCACCTCTAAAAAAGCTTAATAAAGAAAATTACAACAAATTATGTATCTTAGATTAAATAATGTTTATAATAAGCTTAAGCAAACCTTACACTAAACCAAATTGTATTATATGTGTGCCTATCATTTTCATTTATTAACACCTTTTGGCGTAAGTTACCAACTTGACTTAATTTATTTTCAAGTAAAGACTTATGAGTCTCATCATCTATAAGTGACATCAAGTTAGCTTCTATAAGTCTACTGTGAGCCACAAATTGTGGTGTCACTTTCACGTTTATAATATTAGTAGGATATAAGCTATATTATTGTAAAGTTTCATTAAAATCCATTCAGTAGTTTTTGCGTGAAAGAGTAACAAACATCCATACATCCATACATACAAACTTTCGCGTTTATAATATTAGTAGGATTCGGAGCTTCACTAAGAGAGCCGTAACACTTTGCATATCTTAGTACATCTGCTTCAGGAATTCCTGCTGCTTTCTGTAGATGTACCATTTTAGGCAGTACATCTGTATATAAAATGTGCTCATTGCGGAACATTATTTCTGCATTAGTTGCTATCCGAGCCATTTCAGTTGATGCGGGGGCTTTAACAATCATATTTACGTTTCCATTCCCACCTTCAATACTAATTCTCTTTACGTTTCCAATAAAACTATCACCGGCTTTCCCCACTGCTTTAAAAATCACTTTTTTAACTTTGATTTATGTCGAGCAGTTTTATGTAATTTCATTTTATCTATACATCAAAGGTTTTTTAGATAAGATTGCTATATTTATAGTCGTAATATGATTAATTACTAACAACGACGAAAGATTTAGCTGATCCATGAAGATCCGAACCGGTTATAGGTAAAGATTAAAGACTGTCATGATGATATTCACAAATGCATTTATCAATCTTATAATAGCTGTTTCTAAGCAGATAATATGAAACATATAAACCCTGAAAACCCAGTTGGATTTACCTAAATTACATGTTATTGTGTACGTAGGTTTTTTGATAGACAATCACTAAGGCAAGACTTTATTTCAATTCACTAGCCTTTAGTAGGTATATCAAAACCAATGAAATCTTCACTTGCATTAATTTTATAAATAGTAAGGGTCCGCCTCACTGTCATTTGAACATTTTTTGGCAGTCTTACAAGTAATCAGAGTCATGAAATTCTGACAACCATTCTTACCAGGGGGTATTGAATTGCCCGTAAACTGGACTTTGGTCAGATAGGCAATCACTGCATATAAAACTGGTAGTCAGCTGCATCGACTGGAAGCTGACCGACACAGTTGGGAAAAGTCTAGGCAGATGATGAGTAGTGGCCCGCTTCGACTGTACCCCGGGTATGAATATGCCTTACTAAATTAATAATGTTAAGTTAATCCTTCCTTCGGTTTATGGTAAACAACGTCATAGTAGACGAACTTACGTAGCAGAGAATTTATTTTAATAATGATTCAATTTTCGTGAATTGAATGATTCAAATAGACAGTTTCTGCTACTTTTTTACATCATCGTATCTCTGTTTCATTGTTTCTTTATTTTAAGAGACTTAAGTTGAGATGTTGAAAATCAAGAGGCTGTCGGATAACCCTCACTTTCATCCATTTTTTTGCATTATTGCCCTCACTCCTTTCATCCGAATCCGTTCAGCCGTTTTGTATTTGTAATATTAGTAAGATATGCTCAGGCGATAGACAAAGATTTATCATTGCAAAAAAATACTTTTATTATTTTAACACTCATTTACTTAATTTAATATAATAATATTAACAGATTTTTGTACAAATGAATATCGATCAAGAAAAAATTGCATCATTATTCCGTGAGTTCAATATTCTGAACGTTACGTTAACGTACGTCACGTTAACGTAACTGATATTAATCTTGAATTGAACCTTCGAAAAAGCATTTTACGCTCCGAGTTGGACTCACAAAGTATGTAGATTTCTTTATCACATCTTATATCATAACTTAAAATAACTCAAACAATTCAAAACTAGCTATAACATTCTCTATTTTAGTTTTAATCCTACCAAGAGTTGCAGTCTGCAAGTTGTCAGCTTTAAAGGATTCTATTGCTTCTTCTACATTTACATTCTTCATTGCTTCCAAAACCTCACCAGCTTCAGCCGAGTCCCTCATCAGAAGATGTGCGAAGAGAATGGAATGATGAAACATGTATTTTGCATGCTTCTTTATATCTGCATCCATCTGGTCTCTCGGGTAAATGGAGCTGGCTTGCAAACCAAAGTTCGACAGTGACTTCTCAAGTTCCGAGTAGTAGTAGTCTATCCAGTCGAGGTAGTGTTTGGACCTCGTTTCATGGTCGGTGCAGTTGAAGACCATGTAGAGGAAATCTGTCATTGGGTTGCCGTTGCTTGCGAATTGGTAGTCGATCATGACGGATTGGATGGAATCCTTTCCCTGTAAGTAAAATTAAGTTTTGTTAGCATAAAAGTGTGAGTTCAAGTCAGTTTCAGTGCATACATGTGAGTTGTATGCCTCCACTCTCTCCAAATACTTTAAAAACATTCTGTGTCTCACACGATGTTTGGAACCGCCGTTAAGTTCGTTCATTCTTAAAAACGTGGCACTTAGTCAAAGTATCCAAAAATCTCGCTCAGGCCGCAAGAATGCTATATCTCTATCTTATAAAGAGATCATTATAACTACAGTGCCATTCATAGATGGATGTATGGATGGTGGATGCATGTATGGATTTTTATTTGAATGCTTCAAAACCACTGAATGATTTAAAAAAATCTTTCATCGTCATATTTTATCCAAAACTGAGAACAAATTCACCAAAGACGTAGGTGAAATCACGAAAAACAGTTCGTATTTTATAATAAAGAAAAAAGTACTAACCAGTTTAAACATGATGTTGTTCGTCCACGCATCTCCTTGCTGTATAACAGTATATCTTTGATCTTCGTTTTCAATTAACCTTACGCGCTCTTTAAACGCTTTTGAAAGTTTGTTTTCAACTAAATGTTTGTGTTTATCATCAAGAATCCGTACTGTTTCAGATTCCAACATATGACTGTACATCTCCATTTCTGGTCTTGAGAATGATATAGTCCATACATCGGTCAACTTCTCCTTTATTTCATCATATTTCTCTGGTTCTTGCTCTTTAAGAACAAAGGCCAGTGAGTGGAAAACAGCAAAGCCTTTCAGAATGTTTTTGACACATTCATTCGATAAAGACTCAAACTTGTTCAACATTGTGAAATCTGATTCAGTCAAGTCTTCTAAAATAATAATTTCATTCGGGGCTTCAGTAAGAGATCCGTAGCATTTTGCATACCGTAATCTGTCTTCTTCTGGGACCCCTGCTGTCTCCTGCAGCTGCACTAGTTTAGGCAACAATTCTGTATACGTTACGTGCTCATTGCGAAACAATATTTCAGTATTTGTTTGGTAGCGAGCCATTTCGTTTGAAGCAGCAACTTTGACAATCAACTTCATGCTTCCAGTCTCGCCTTCTATGATGATCCTTTTAACATTTCCTATGAAATTATCACCAGCTTGCCCAACAGCTTTGAAAGTCACTTTTTTAACTCCTAAGTTTTGTTCCTCTACCACTTTATTGACGAACTCCAGTTGGCGTTCGTTTAGACTGTCAAAATCTCCTTCGAATTTGTATTGCGCCATGATTAATTTAGACACTAACTTGTAACCATAATCGTCTTTTAATTTATATTAATATTTTATCTTTATCTTGACCAGCTGTTAATCGGATGGCTATAAGATTAGATTAAGTTATGAGTCAACTTATAAAAACGTTTAAGAATGAGAGATTAAAATTACTACATTAAATGAATGCAGCTGTCATCATATCTTTGCCTACTAAAGGTATAGCGGAACTTACATAGAAGTATGAAATGGAAGATGTACAGTAGACTGCATATCAGTGGTAACTGTCATGCACCTTAACTCAATAGTAATAAGTACGATTTTCCTATAAAACTGTTACCACTGACCTGAAGTTGACTGTACTAGCAATGTTCCGTAGAATGTAAATAATAATATTTTACAATAAATTGTCAATTTTTTGTGGATTAAATATAAATGATAAATATAATTCCTTGACCACATAAATGTATATTTACAAACTAATGTTGCTATGTTAAATTTAGGACCTGCGCACAATCAGTCACTAACACTTGCAATTTAGGTACTGTTATTAATCATCCCACTGACTTACAGCTTCCAATAAACCAAATTCCTCAAAACTGTTGATGACACCAAAAATTCTGTTTCTAATTCGATTTTGAGTTTGAACCTGCAGACTGCCTGTTTTCATGGAATCAGGTATAGCATTTCTATCCATATCTCTCATTGCTTCCACGAAATCGGCTGCCTCTCTTGGATCTCTCATCAGCATATTAGCTAGTACTAGACTCTGGCCAAAGATCAATTTAGCATAACTTTTTATATCTGCGTCTATCTGGTCTCTTGGATAAATGGAGCTGGCTTTCAAGCCAAAGTTCGACAGTGACTTGTCAAGCTCCGAGTGGTAATAGTCGATCCAGTCGTAGTAGTGTTTAGACCTGGTCTCATGGTCGGTGCAGTTGAAAATCATGAAGAGAAGGTCTATGACTGGGTTGCTGTTGAATGATGCTTGAAAGTCAATCAATATTGATTGTACTGGATCATGTTCCTGTGAAAAGAAATAAAATAATAATAATAAAGTAGCAAGAAAAATAATTACAAGAACTATGCAGACAGGTAGTCATCGATGATAAGAAAATCCGTAATTGATATAATCAGCATAATCAGTAGTCAGCACTATCACACACAGCGTCATTATTCATACTAAAAGCAAACATTAGGTATACTTAAATTTAAAATACTTACAATATTAAACATAATATTATTCGTCCACGCATCGCCTTGTTGAATCACCGAATATTTATTTGTTTTCTCAAACTCTATAAACTTTTCTCGTAGTTCAAAGATCTTGATTATTTTATTTTCGACCAATTTCTTGTAAGCACTACCTTCGAGTACTGATACAATTTCATCTTCTACTATTTGAAAACGACTTTTCATTTCTGGATTGTCATATGCAGATTTCCAAGGATCTGTTAACTGCTCTTTAAAGTCTTCAAACTTTTCTGGTTCATTATTCTTTAATACGTAGGAAAGAGAATGAATCTTAGCAAAGTTTTTTAAAATGCTTATGACACTATCATAAGTCAAGGAGTTAAACTTGTTCAACATTTTATAACCAGATTCATTTAAGTCTTCCAAAATTATAACTTCATAAGGGGCTTCGTTATAGGACCCGTAGCATTTTGCATATCTTAGCTGATCTTTCTCTGGTACTCCCACAGTTTTTTGCAGTTCCACAAACTTTGGTAAGACTTCTGTATACATAATGTGTTCATTTTTGAACATGACTTCAGTGTTTGTAATACCTCTAAGCACTGCATCAGATACTGCAAATTTAAGCACCATTTTCATGGATTTTTCTTCACCTTCTACACTGATCCTTTTAACGTTCCCCACAAAATTATCACCAGCCTGTCCAAGCTTACAAAAAGTTGCTTTTTTGAATTTGGCATCGTGTTCCAATATCACTTTATGAATGAACTGAAGTTGGCGTTCATTTAAATTCTCTAAATCGCCCTCAAAGTTATATTGTGCCATATTGCTTGTTACTAACTTAATGTTATGATCAGCCAATAATTTATACTAGGTATTTTTATCTATATCTGGTGAAAATTGGAGTCTGTTATGTTTATGATTAGATAATGTTTGGTATTTTTGGATTTTGTAATCAGATGCCATGATTCATGAAAATAAACAGTGGTTGCTAGACGGGTGCTCTGATTACACTAATGGCTGTTTCAGGTGCTTAAAACCTTCGAACTTGAATATATTTAGATGGAAGAAGATATAAAGGACGACCGAAGCAACCAACGGTGGATTCTGTGAATGAAGATGTAAACCAAGAAAGAATGTCACTAAAGAAATGACGTTGGACGGAGAGCTTAGGAAGAGGAAGACATTTTGCGCTGTCCTCAAATAAGAAATTGGGATAAGGGCAGAGAATTAAAGAAAAGCCCTGAGTGGATTATACATACAGTGTACTTCGTAATTATAAAGCTAATGTAAATAAAGTGATATCACAAGACTTATCTTAACCTTAATAAAATATGTTACCTATTTTGAGAATACATATGTGTATTTATGTCACACGAGTGTTTAATCTAAATATATTGTTTTAGTAACTTAGAAACTACAATTACTGCTCCTAACCGTATTTATCAAAAAAATCGCAGAATATTTGAACACACGCATTTTTTTATAATTATTACCAAATAAGTTTTTTTCCTAATAACATATGGAACCTTCAGGGCTTAACAACAAGTTACGTTGTTTATTTATAAGCGTGATTTCTAGGCTAAATGAGTATTAATGATTATAATAAATAGTCAATGACTAATATATATTGCCTTTTATTGAAATACATCAATCATTTGTATCGCTAGTAATTTACAATTCATGCTGATTTTTTTGGTTTCGTCATCAGCTTTTTTATCGTCCTACTGCTGGGCACGGGCCTCCTCTCACCCAGGTAAGGATTGAGCGTTAATCACCATGTGAAATGCATTTTGATGATTTTAGACTTTATATCTTATGGCCTGAATGAAAAACATTCCAGTCATCATCATCATTCCCAACTATGTTGGGGTTGGCTTCCAGTCTAACCGGATTCAGCTGAGTACCAGTGCTTTACAACAAATGAAAAACATTCCAGTCATTGGTATCTAAGATATTCTTAGAAAGAAAGCACATACATTTTTTATCTTATGTTAGATATTTTTTCTTTTACTCAGACTCAGTGACTATTTTTTTTACATCTGCGATCTTGGTCGCCATTTAAGGCAGCCATCTGCTGCATTCTTTATTTTAAACGACCCTAGAGTTCATATTCTAAATAAAATATCCCGATAGGTTCAGTGGAGGCAAAATTATCAAAGATTTAAGCAAATTGATTATCATGAATTCGCCAAAATGAATAATGATTAGCCAGCATGCTTCAGCAATAATTCTTATCTTGCCTAATTTTCCTGAACTTTGTTCCAATGTTATTAATTTTATCAACTTAGATATAATTACAAAGTTGTTGACATGGGCGTCATGGGTTGTTGTCTTGCAGAAGTGCCAGCCGTATAACATAAGCTATAGTGCTCTTTCCACTTCTGGCATACCAGCCATATTAGGTCCTGATGTATCGTTGCGTGACAGACGATTGCAAGAGGTCAGATGGTATGATGGGTAGGCCCCTTGAAGCAGAAAGTGGCCTTGGAGGCAGTACGACAGGTTGCTTCTACAGAGACCACCAAGCTGAGGAAGTAAGGTAACTTTGTTGGTAATCAAACTGTGAGAAACTTGTCGATGCTTCCCGTCGCAAAAGGGCTTTTCATTGAACTAAGGACTAGGATTGCCTTACAACGTGACAATGTAGCAAGTCTACGGTCACCGGGCTGTCGGACCCAACCCCCGATATTTACATAAAAATAATATTTACGAAATAGCCAATTTACCATTATTAAGTAATTGTTCGGTACTTCAGTCACAAAATATCAGCAAAATAACTGACATAACCGTTTTTTATCATAACAGTCTACCCTTAGTCAATATTTACGATGGCTTCGCACAAAAATAGCTGTGACCATTTTCCGTAAGAATAAATAAAGTTATTTTATTTCTACCTTTAGTTGTAATCCTGAGTAAACCCGGGGGCTGTCTCGAGGGTAGGACGGAATCATATCTGGGCAATTTCTTTGGGGACTTGCTTGCTTATCCTGTTTTGTCGGATCTCATTTAATGACTCCTATGAGTGCTTCGACCCGGATATAGATGTTCCTAAAGGTACTTATTTGTTGCCAAAACAATTGAAGGTGAAGTAAAGGATCCAATAGCTTTGAAAGCCTGTTAGGGCAAATCATTAGAGGACATCAAACATAAATATTGTTACTGACTTTCCGTGATTCGACTTGTATCCTAAAGAAACTTCCCACGTCCAGTTTAAGAGTAGGTAGCTATGTCCTTTATGCGTTCTTTTGTAAATGTAAGTTTGTAATCAGTTCGGTCATTTTTTAGTGAAAGTGCGACAAGCAGACATATATTAAAACAGATATTGCCTCAGACAAAAGTTTAAACCTCAAGACGCTATCTTGGTCGTTTTTTTTTTTTTATAAACCAAGTTTCATAATAAAGTTGGATAAGAGTAGGGGGATGACATTTAATATAAGGTGGTAATCGACATACATAGGTACCGTCGTAGTAAATACCAAGCGCTTAACACATACCAATAATGTAACATCAGTACTAATCCAGTAATGTAAGTGGGTATACATAGGTGCAGTATGTAAGCTGAACATATTTTATAGGTCAACGCTACTCCCTGAACAACTGTACTGGTGAGCATAATGCTTCAGAAGACGTAACTCAAATAGTCTTATGTAGGGTGACCATGTGGACTTGTCGCGTAGGATATATTTAAATAAATATAGTGACGTGCATTTGGAAAGAAATAATATGTTGACTCTCGAAGGAAGATTAGTCCAGTTTCGAAGGCTAAAATTAATTTTGTTAAGTGAACTGAAAAAGTGAAAATTTTATGCGGGAATGAAAAGTAGTAAATTATATTGTATCATGCATTTTTAGTGGACTAAGTAACACTTTTTTTGCGTAGTTATAAAAACTTTTTTTTCTTGCTTTGAAAGGCAATTGCACATTGAGTACATTTGGATCAGAAACTTCAAAACAATGGGCACATTTTGTATTTTTGTTTTTGGTATGGCTTCTCGCAGTTCAGCCTAGGAGACCGTGTATTGCTAAACCGCACTATGGACACTCTACTTTTACGATACCTTTTATATGTTCGATGCACCTTCATCACATAAAACATAACACAGCACTACCGTTGCAACATAACATCCTATACCTTAATGCGATGCTATAAGGTCTTAAATTGCTTGGCATTTAATTTGCTGAACGTAAGTATAAGATTGTCGATCGGACAACACATTGGGCTCGGGAGGGTAGTATCCGATTATGGTCCAGCCATCTCATAGTTTTTGTTTTATATTAGACCCCTTATATTTTGTAAAAGGTTGGTAAATAAAATTAGATACGAAAGTTGCTAGACTATAGCTGAAGTTTGTTGGTTTGACTGGTTTTACCTGACTATCGTACAAAAGTTGTTATAATGTTATGTAGTAAAATAAGGTTGTAAAATCAAGCATTTAGAAAAACGCAAATAATGTCTTAGAGCCAACAGCTAAAGCTGGATTTCTAAAATTAAAGCAAAAGTAATGCCTTTCTGTTTTCTGTTTAACTTAGAATAAACTATCTATTACTAAAATGAACTGTGCTTTATAAATATTAAAGATTTCCCATATTAATTCTGTTTTATGTATAAAAAAAAATAGGAATTAACTAAATAGTTTCGAGAATAATACTTATACAATCAGACCATTTTAATAAACAACAAAGACAAGCCCTAAATAATTTGGCCTTTAAAACCGTTCCCTTACTTCATATAAATCACATCTTTTAAACGCAAGATATATCCACCATCTTCTTAACACGTTTCTTACATAGCAAAAAAACAAGACGAATGAGAATCCCAAATTTAAAATTTATGACCGTAACGAGTTTTAATTTTACAACACATCCCACTCGCAAGAATCGGAACACAAAACAATTTTTTCCCAAATAAAAAAGGCGAGAATTCTCACTGATAAATCAACGGCTTGTCCTCGGGGAAACAAGTGAGGGAAATCGCAAAATCGTCTCAAATGAAATTTCTTACTTCGAGGCATATAACATACTTGAAAATTTTTCTACAACCACACCGGAAAAGCAACCTTATATCGTGCCACATAGAGTAGGAATTCCAGTGGTGGTGTCGTGAGGGATTTTGCCTGAAACTTTCACGCGTAAGATGTATTCGAGGAAGCAAATTGTGGCCCAAATATAGTGTAAAAGGAGTCGCTCTCCAGCTACAAACGTCTGAACTATGCAGTAGGAATATATTTTTCTTTGCAGTAAAAATATTAATGTAGAGTTTCATTGAGTCGAATGTAATTAAGTGGGTTTAACAATAAAGTAAAGAGATTTATATTTAGTAATCCACGAATTGTGGTTTAGAACTTGATGGATTATTAAAATAAAATGAGCTACCTATGCTTAATTAAGCATACCATTTTTTTTAATATTTTAATCTTAAATTAATTAAGGTAGGCGCCCGAATTTACATAGAACTCTGATAATCCTAACACGATTAGAAGTTATCTTTTTAAACTTCTCGCGATAACTGCATCACGCAATTGTTAACAAACCATATAGAAATCGTAATTACATCCTAATTGAAAACCTTCTCCTTTTTGGAAAGTCGATTCACGCATCTAAACAAATACCTATATTAATCTTGCATTCAAAACACACTAAAGGCACATACGATTTTCATGAACATTGACAAGCTAGCACTGAGCATTACTTAACCAGGGGTGACGTAATGCGTACTGACCTACGTTAACAATTGTATAGCGAGCCACCCGAGCGGAACCTTAATGTTGTAGGCGCTTAACTGTCGGCCCTTAACGTTAGCGGAAAGAGGGGTAAGAAGCGTTTTGGTGCTATATTTGTCTGTTTATGGTATAAGCTGTAAATTCAATAGATTACCATTAGCCTACTGGACTTTGTCTGCGACTTTATGCACGTCCATAGGAAACCTACGTCCTGCAAACGATTTCCATTTTCAGGGTCTCTATTTACCGTTTCAGCGAAAGTGCGTAAAAATACTCAATTTTTTTCATGTATAATATAGAAAATCCCTGGCAGCATAGTGTACCTTTTTGTCTTCGAGCTGTCTTTTTAAGGCTGCATTTTGTTGTTAAATCTTTGCGTTAAGTACTTGTCACTAGAAAATTCTAGGGATATGATTTATTTACATGCCTCATCTCTCTTAGATATCATCTCCTCTTTAGTGGCCACACACTACACCATTTCAGTTCCACATCACTTACCGGTCACACTAACTCTCACGGGAACATTAAAGCATAACCTAACAGTTACAAATGTAACAAACATCAGTTAACTGTAATTAACTAGAAGGTCACTTAACCCGCACACTGTAGACTAAACAATCGGCCGACAGTTAGCCCAATGGTTAGATGTTTTTTTTACAAAAAAATAAAACTGACTCCCAAAAACAATGAAAAGCAAAAAAAATCTATTCTTAGGTGCATCGGCCTAGGAGTCGGTGTCTAGTGGATGATAAAACAAAAATTTTAAGAGAGTCGTGAATTCAATCAAAGTTTGTAGTCGGTCTGATACCGATCAAATATTTGATCGTTGTTAAGTGCGCGTTCCCATACATCTCCGTACTTATCAAGGGCCGACTAAAATGTCGGCCGACTAAAAAGTCTGTCGTGTAATATTAACGGTCTCATTAATTCACACATTAAAAAAAGGTCACTTTGAATCGTCCCATTGTAAAAAAGTTACTTTATTCAAGTCTTATCCTAATTTTATTTGGGGTTGGCGCAGCATGTTTTCTTCTTCCATACTCTTCTATTCAAAACTATAAAATTATAATCGATATGCAAAGTTCCGATACAATGTATTGAAAGAAATAAATAATAAAAGATCTTAGTCCTTTGTGTAACAAGATTTCTCTTGAGAACTATTGACTGAAGTTATTCTTTGTCGTCGACGATAAAAAAGTATTGTTCGTATTTTTTCATATTAAGTAGACGGTAATATAGTTTATCTTATTGTCACTGATCCTGCGATTTCTCTTGCATAATAAGCTGCATTTGTTTTTGTTTAACGCCCTACGATCTGAATGATCACTGATGGGAATCTGCACTATCCACGGATGACATTGTCTATAATTTTATCCCGGTACGGTAAAAGTTCCCGTAGGAAAATTTTTGTAGTTTTAAGCAAATAAGTGTATAAAAAATAACAATTTGAGAAGAGTCTAAACGGTTTTTATTTTGACATGAATTAAGAGATTTTTATAGCCCCTTTATTTTCTTATTGTTATCGTTCACTTTTAACCCTATGAATGCGAAGTGTCGGCACGCGTCACCCCAGTCTTGTCATTCACAGTCCCCCAACCACGTATTTGAAATCGTCCCGTGTGAACTTTACCTTACAATCTAAATGATTAATTATATATTACTTTTGAAAGGTGTGACGATAACCTGAAATCTAGAGATAAGACATTCATGACATTCATACGCTATTGAGTTAATTGCAAACAAAATTCTAAACTGTGAACATACGTGTTCTTGAAACAAATTTCATTTAGTTTATTCTAAATAAAATAAAAATTTATGAATTAAGTAAATACAGCATTCATAATTTTTCCTGAAATTTTTTAAATAAAATATTGTTATTAATTATACAACAAATTATAGGTAAGTTAAAAAAAATATCAAATATTAAGATTATCGTATAAAGCACTTACAAAAAAAGAACATTACCTTTCAATTCACCTGATATCAAGGGTATTCTATCACATTGACAAGTTTTACAAATGACACCAACTTCACACAAATCCCCCAGATTCACTAACACCACTTTCACATGAAAACAGAAACGGTGTCATGAGAACTACCAACGTATTTTACAATTTGCACAAAGATCTATTATTTCCGTGTCAATAAAAGAAACTGAATATTTATTTAAAGCAAAGGGCTTGTTCTTTTTACCCAACTGCGAGCCGCAAAAGAGGGTACTGTATTCATCAGTCTTTGTTATATTTTTTATCGGTTTACTTCAGCGAATCCCCTATTTAAAAAACGCGAAGCACCCTGTTTATTTGCCTACAAGTATAACGGGCATTTAACCCTGTGAATGCGAGTATTGGCACGCGCCGCCCCACGGAGAACAAAATGATTAGCGGAGGTGCCATAACGAAAAATCGTTTAAGAAAGTAGCGCGCAAAAATGCGGGTGAGCGGGTGACGAGGAACGTTATTATTTTCAAATTCAAACTCAATTTTTTATTTCAAATAGGCCTCTTTCGAAACGTCAAACTATTGCTCGGTTCCAAAGAGTTGGTCTTATAAAGAAAAACCGGCATGAAACTCCATGGACACTCTTTTCGCCCTTATATTATTCTTTGGGCACGTAATATTTCTAAAATACCAAAAATCATTGACAGAGGTCAAAGAACCCGAACCTCTAATTAGTTTACTCGTAACTGATCGTTTTAGTCATGCCCGCCGTACGAATTTGACCTAGAAGAAGGCGCCTGACCTACCTGCATTGTGGCATCTCCGCTCATTTTTCCTTACTCCGTGCATCGCCCCAATTCCCAGTGCCGTGGTACCGCCAATATTTTTCAATGTGGGAATTAAAAGTGTCTCCTGTGAACTTTCAACGGTCTACCATTGTGAATGTGAGATGAAAATTGGGGCACTGCAGGTACCATATATCGTTTTATTTGTGTGACTTCTATTAATTTATTTATAGTTTGAATGTTTGAAGGATATTTTTATACATTTTGTTGAATAATAAAAAAATGGGTAAGGTAATCTGGCATAAAGGACACCAAAATCGCGGCGATTGCACGGTTCAGCAGTTCCGGAGCCTATTCGATGTTCGCAAACAAACATACGATCAATCATATCTTGCCTCGTATAATTGTATAGTTATAAAAGACAATTATCATAATTACAATAATCAATGTTTATTGGGGGCAAAACTAAAGCAAAGTACAAGTAGGTTTTCAACCTATTTTTATAGAAAAGATAATACCTAATCTTAACCGCCTGTTAACCCCAGCAACTTATATTATTTATCAATACATTCGGAAAATTACGGTTCTCAACTTGAAAATCAGTAATAAATCAATCGATAAAACGATTAAAGAAAACAAAAGTCATCATGATTTCATTAATATTATGTTTTGGCGTCTCATAATCATGACTTATCGTGTGTTTTTTTAATTTTCATTCTGTATTTTATCGTTTAATCACTATACAATACCTATATCTTTAATATTGGTCATAGATATTTTTATATTGGAAACCCAAAACTGAAATTATCGCGTGGGTTTATTGATAGTATTAAGTATGGTAAATAATTACCATCATTCACGAAATAATTCATTCAAAACTTTGTCTCTTACTTTCACAATGTAGGTATTCAACTTCTGCATGGATGGATAAATACAAAATAACTACGAAAGACTTCTTAAATAAGAAAATTTTCGTTTTAATCACTGACGGTCAGTTTCTGACATATTAATTATGACTAAAAGTATTACAGCTATTATACTGACAGGTGGTCAAAAGCCAGTAATTCTGATGAGGAGGTCAGATAGTCAATCGCTCCTTGTAAAACACTGGTACTCAGCTACATCTGGTTAGACTTTAAGCCGACTCTAGTACAGTTAGGAAACGGGTACCCAAATGATGAATGATGACCTCTAAATAAGTAAACATTAAAACACGTGTAAGGAAATAAAAACAAAGGTATGTACTATTAATTATAATTATTTATAATCAGATTAGTAATAAAATTCCATAGGAGCATTATCTATTTTCTAGATTATGCTTATCAATACAGTAATACGTAGTAAATGGGAGGTATAGTAACGATTACTAGAGGCTCGTCTAGATAAATGATAACACTTTTTTATTAAGCTAGAAACCCCTTGAAAATATATTATTACCGCAAGTTGCACATTAGTTAAGAAAATTGGCTTCCAGGCTATATCGGCCACAGCAGCTATTTTCTCTATGGAGATTAGCTGCGTAAGACATATTTAGTGCACAAGCATTTGCTTGGACGGATGCACCCTCTGTTCCCTTACTTTCATGGCCTGTGGGCCAGAGAGTATGAGAGATGAGAGTGCATCACATAGGGACGGCAATCCGAAACGACTGGTGGGAGATCATGGGTATCGCCACCATCTTCCAGACTTTGGGCAGATTAACCCGGGGCCTCGTGCACCTTAGTCGCGCTTAGCGATTATCAAACCAAAGAGGTAGTGCTGTTCAGCTGACTACTAAGCTGTACACTGGCCACTGCCACTAAAGTATGCGAAATAATTGCTACTACATTACAATTACATTTTTTTTTCATATTTTTTTAGAGTAAAGATAAAAGATAAAAAATGCCACTGTGCAGTGCATTCCAAATTCAGACATTATTGTATAGTCTTTACAAATGTTGCGTTAAGAGGGTCATACATACATATCATTGCTTGATACTTGATAGTACCTACGTGACATTCTCTGCGTTCCTGTGTATCAGATTGCAAGTTAGCACCGATTAAGCGATATTAGTAACAAAAAGAATGATATTTAAAATATTTATTTCAAATATTTTTCTGGGTACACGTATCTACACTGCTTTATATTTTCATAGATAAGTTTTTCATGGAATAGAAGGAAAATTTAATTTAACTACGATACTTTTTTACCTTTTAGATAAATAAATTTTGATTGTAAAGCGATATGATTCGCTGTAATATGGTGACGTATGCAGTTATAAGAAAATCTGTAAATAAATAATATTTAATCACCAAGGGTTGCCCAGTACCTACCTAATTATACTTTTCAATCAACGAAACACCAGGTAGGATATGATTTTGATTTTTACTCGAATTTAATGCGTACTTTAACAAAAAATATTTATCATCCCATTTGACAATCCTACAGAACAATTTCACAGCTACTTAACCCGTCAACCGCGACCCATTTTGGCACGCACCACATTTTTCCCACCACAAAAGTTCCCAGTGGGAACTGTCAGATTCCCATGTGAAACATCAACGTATTTGTGGGTAAAAGGTCCGTTGAAAGTGTGGGAATTAAAATGGCGTGTGGCTATTGATACGTTTTAAAGGTTTTCTGTTATTTATGGATGACTGTGGTTTTAACAATGTTTTGCGTACCAATTGTGATTTATTTTTGAAAGGTTTTTTTGTAAACCATTGTAATGGAAAAATAAATATAAAGTACTAGCCGTTTTCCCGCGGTTTCACCCGCGTCCCGTGGGAGCTACCCGCACCGGGATAAAATATAGCCTATGTTACTCGCAAATAATATAGCTTTCTAATGGTGAAATAATATTTAAAATCGGTCCATTACTTTTTGAGTTTATCCATTACAACCAAACAAACAAACAAACAAAGTTTTCTTTTTTATAATATTAGTATAGATTATAAAATATGTAGAAAAAAGAAAAACCAATTAGAAAGAAAAAGTATTGTAAGTATTACCTATACGAGTTGTTTTAGCAACAGAGCTTGTAACAGATATTTTTAGCTTATTGTCATCGTCATTGTTTGTTACCTATACTAGGTATAAAAATACTGGCCTATTACTTGTTAGTATCAAGGTTACAACCACCCATTAATCAATCACAATTATCAAGAATTAAATCAATGACACTCAAAAATGTGAATAATAATCATGATGACTGATTTCTTTGTCATAGCAACGATGTAAATGATTTTATTTATTTAATAGCATTTGTCACCGAATTAAAATACAAAATATATGCCTACTGCCGGCTTCCAATCTAACCGAATGCAGCTGAGTACCAGTGTTTTACAAGGAGCGACTGCCTATCTGACCTCCTCAACCCAGTTACCTGGGTAAAACAAGACCCCATCGTTAGACTGGTTGTTAGACTTACCCGGCTTCTGACTACCCGTAACGACTGCCAAAGATGTTCAAATGACAGCCGGTACCTACAGGTTATCGTGCCCTCCGAAATACGGTCTTGATATCTTTATTATGGTATGCATAAAAAAAGTTGACAGTTAACCCTACGGATGCAGCAGGTAGTGCCACGCGTCACGGTATGACCCTTGGTTCCCATCCCAATTTATTTCCTATGGGAACCGAAAAAGGCATGTGAACCAAAATTAAGTATTGTTGTTTATGAATGACAAGTAGTTGACCTGAGAAACGTTGATGCTTAGGAATAGCTGAAAATTGTTTTCATATTAATGATTGTCTTTTGATAAAATCTAACTGATTTATATGAAATGATTTGACTCATGTAATTGTGTTCATCCTGTTGGCAAATCCTAAATAAATAAACTTCCTCATAAAAAACCCAAACAATAATTTTGTGTTTTTGCTATTTGAACATTTTTGGCAGGATAGTCAGAAGCTAGAAAATCTGTCGACCGATGACTAGCCTAACTAAACGGTATGAAGTTACAACGGTAACTAGTTTAAGTAAATCACATAGGCAATCATTCCATGTAAAGCTGCATCCAGAATTATTATTAAAAGAAGCTGAGCCCAAGATAGCTGGCAAAAGTGCATTTTTAAGTGGTATCGCCAATAGACAGTTTAATAACTTCGGTATAATTTCACACACATAATAATTAACCCTATGCATGCGACAAGTATCGCCACGCGCCACCGTGTTACCCTAAGTGGTACGTTCCCACCCCGTTTTATTTCCTGTGAGAAGCGAAACCTTCTCGTGTGAACTATTAACGAATTTTATAAAAGGTTACCCAGAGGTTTCTTATGTGATACGATATAGTTATTTTATAAAAAGTTTATTTTATGTTAGTAAAGTTCAAGGTTATAAAGGTCGCCGGAAGACGCTGGATGCAGGTCGCCTCCAACAGGTATCTGTGGTGATCTATGGGGGAGGCCTATGTTCAGCAGTGGACGTCCTTTGGCTGAGATGATGATGATGATGATGATGAAAGTTCAAGACAGTGGGTTTTTTTCAGGTAAGTTTATTATGGCTGATAACCAGTTTTACCTAGGGATATTGGATTGCCCGGATAACTAGTTTGAGGAGAACAGTTATGCTGCATCCTATTATACTGAAACCTGAAGTTAAAAGGCTAGGCAGATGATGATGTTTATTTTTAACTTTTAAGATTAATAAGTTCGGTATAATTTCACACATAATTAACCCTATGCATACGACAAGTATAGCCACGCGCCACCATTACCCTACGTGGTACGTTCCCACCCCAATTTATTTCACGTGAGAAGCGAAAGCGTCGCGTGTGAACTATTAACGAATTTTATGAGAAAGATAGCTTGAGGTTTTTCAGTGTACCTAGTATCAAATGATTTAATGCATTAAAACTTACAATACGATACAGTTAATTTGGAAAGTGTTTTTTTTTTGTTAGTTAAGTTTTTGGTGCTTTTAATAATTCACACTGTCTACCATATATTTATTTCAATGGTTTAATATATTTTTGATGAACAACTTTAAATAAATGTTTTTTTTCCTAAAATGCAGCCGGTTCTATGTTTTCAAGGATACGGCTTATCTGTTGTGTATTTGTATATAAACTCTTTTGCAAAAAAAGCGGGCACCTATGCGAAATCTTAGTTTTAAGGACTTTATGTGTATTTCAAAGGGTTTTAATGATTGTAGTATGTTTCTAGCATCAAAAGGGTTAGCCAAGAATGCGTAAGAGTCTATTCTAAATTTGAATATTCTACAATTGCTAATAAATTGGTTAAACCTTGTTTTGGGCTAATTGCTAGCAGAATGTTCATAGGTGTTTTGAAAAGTTTTTGAAGTGATTTTCAGAAAAAATAAAATGCAGTTTTAATTAATGATTAATGTACCTTTTTGTTAGATCAAAACGTTTTTGAAAAGCTATGCGTATTTGTTAAAATTTTCACCTGCTCTAAATGGTCTGATAGGAGAGGAGTTGTGATCGGCACTGCTTACTTTAAATTGGTTTTGTCGCAGCCCAATGTACTGATACTCCTCTAAATAGTGTTTAATTATGAAAAAGCGATATTTTAAAACACATGGGTACAATATCTAAACAATAGAACGCTTCACACCAAAATACCGAAACTCTTAACATTGCCATCAATCATCCGTATAGACCATTTAGAGCAGGTGAAAATTTTAACAAATACGCATAGCTTTTCAAAAATGTTGTGATCTAACAAAAAAGTGCATTAATCATTAATTAAAACTGCATTTTATTTTTTCTGAAAATCACTTCAAATCTTTTCAAAACACCTATGAACATTCTGCCAGTAATTAGCCCAAAACAAGGTTTAATCAATTTATTAGCAATTGTAGAATATTCAAATTTAGAATAGACTCTTACGCATTCTTGGCTAACCCTTTTGATGCTAGAAACATACTACAATCATTAAAACCCCTTGAAATACACATAAAGTCCTTAAAACTAAGATTTCGCATAGGTGCCCGTTTTTTTTGCAAAAGAGTGTAGTAGAGACATTACTAAAATTGATATATTTTAATGTACATTAAATTATGTAAAGCGAATTCAACGGAATTAAACTGAATCTCACCACAATATAGTTACGCACGTGCCCACAACCCTTAGTTCCCACCCTAAGATATTTCCTATGGGAACTTTCAAAAGTACGTGTGAATGAGAACTTTAAACGGATTTTATAGAAAAAAAGTTCGTTAAAGTTTACTGTGAGAATTTGGATGAAAGACGAAAGTGGGACTAGTCGTTAATTTTTTCTTTGAGGATTTGTATTTTGAGTTATCATCAAATTGTAATTTTGTCAAAATTAAATATCTTTTGTCAAGATGTTTTGCATGTTTATGTGTGTATAAGCTAATTTGCATGTCATTATAATATTATGACTGAATATCGAACACACTGAAATTTTGTAACACCTTAGGAACCTACTGTATTCATGTTCAAATAAATACTTTGACTTTGAAAGATACCAATTTAGCAAGCAAAATTACAATTATTTCTTTATCATGACTTCATAAACATTTAATTTATCGATTCGTAATGGGCTCATATTATTTTATCAGTATCAATTACCCTTTATAAGTACTCAAGATAAGAAATATTGAATTAAATAAGAGCCCAACCCACAAATGGCACGTGCCTACTAATATTCCCATGAAGAACTTTCCGATGGGAATCTACTTAAACATCGTGGGAACAAAATTAAGAAAAAAAATGAGTTTGTAGAAACTGGTGTAAATTAAAGAAGGGTGAAGACATTAATTGCCTACCTGCTTTTAATAGTTATTTTTTTTTGTATCTTGAACCTTTAAACATGCCTTTTTTAATGAGATCATTAACTGTACAGCAAAATAATTTAAGTGTCGTTTGTAAGACCTTCTAATGAACATGCTTCTTTTTAACTAACAAAAATAATGTACTTGAAAATACGACCCAACAAACCACATAGTAAATTATAGCAAAAATAATTTTAAAACTTACCTAAACAATTATAAAAGTGCCACAGTCGTTGTAAAAAGTAATGAAAATTACTTTATAACAGCTACTTAAGCAAATAACCTAGCATTCTCATGGTAATAGTTACCCTATGGTTTCCCATACCCCTTAAAGTATCAAAAAAAACTGTCACGAAAGCTTGGGCACGCGACAATATTGTTCTTGTAAGGTAAGGCCATAGAATACGCGGGAATAAAGCTTACAGTAGGATTTCTGAAGTTTTTTTTTTATTTATTTATTTACACCACCAATCTATGATTTTGAATCTCATATTAAATAATTTTAGGTATATATATATTTTATATAAATCTTTGTAAATAAATAGTTGTCATCTATTGAAAGTGATTTTATTTCTACTATGATTAGGTATACCTATTTGTAGTGATAGAGCGACATTCACGCAACAATCCTTAGATTGTTTATTGATCAAAACGTAGAAAAAATATACCAAAACTTAGTAAAAACTAAATTCAACAGTAAAAATTATACATAACTTTAAAAAATGTCCCCACAAAAAAATATTTGCAAATAATCACGAAATCTTACTACAATATTTATATATCGCTCATTTCGTGGCCTGAATAACGATCCCTTAAAACCGTCCCACGCTATCCGTCCTATTAGTGGAGTTCGCAAGGGAACCACAGGCCATGGGAACAGGAAGGTTGCATTTCAACCAAAAAACTTAATTGGGTCCTGGGAAAATATTTTTAGGATAATGAAAACAGGTTAAGAAATTCCTAGTGATAATCAAATTAGAAATGGTTCAATGTAATTTAAGAAAAAAACTGAGGTAAAACTTTAAAAAAGTTCATTTAGATGATTAAAATATTTTATTTAATATACTTTTATTCCCTATTTTATTATTTTATTATATTAATATATTTTATTATAAATGTACTTTTCTTCCCACTCTTATCATCATGTAAAATGAAAATTATTTCATAATTAATTTTTCATATGACATTTATTATTTACGGTCATAATATGCAGGTATAACCTTAAATTAAATAAAAATAAATAAGTTATAAAAATATGTAAATTACAACTAAGTTCAACATATTTAATTTATACCCAGATTTTAAAAAAATGAACCAACCTCATAACCCCATAATAATCATAAGTGATATTACAATATCGACGATAATAATGATCCCCTTGAGACCCCAAATTACTATGATTAGACCCCATGACGTATGTATTTACATAGCAAAGTAACAACATTGTCGGACCGGGCACGCGACACGACCTTAATTATACTCGTGCTTCGTTCTCGAGATTAGTAACCTGAAATAATAAACTTATTACTTATTCACATCTGTAGTATCACCCAGGATTCACCACATGCACTGAATGTTGAGAGGTAAAAGATTTTTTTTTTTTTTTTTTTGTTTGCGAGGTGTTTTTGATCTAATACTCCGCTTGTCATTCACGTTACAGTGCTTCACCACTGCACACGTCTTATTTCGTCCGTACGAAGTATTAAGTGTTTATATAGTGTTTCTTTGTAACAAAATGCCGAAGAGGTCGCGTGATATCGATGTGGACGAATTAAGCAAGAAGCTGCGTAAGCTGGAAAGGAAATTAAAACGTGTCAAACGTCACCGTTATTCAACGTCGCCGTCATCCCGAGAGGACCCCACGCTATCGGCGCATAGCTATGAAGGTATGTTATTTGTTATTGTTTCAAATTACAGGCGCGACTTAAATAAATCTCTTGGCCGTACGTGAACAAAGGTTCGTTGAATTCATAGGAATTTGACACATACCTACCCACATTTTATTTGTTTTAACTCGAACAGTACAAAGGGCTGTTTATATCGTTATTATTTATGGTGCGTTCAATTCATTGGAATTGCAACATCTGCCATTCAGCTAAGGAAAGACGTTCAATTCACTGGAATTGCAACCTTTCTAATTGACTTGCAGCAGCGGAAAACTCAATGGACATCTTCTCGGACGATGACTGCAACGTGACAAGACCTAGACTGGCATCAGTTGTACGTGACGTCGCGTCAGATAAAACAAAGGAGTCGCGGGCGCCGCTGCCTGCGCCATTGCTCGCGCCGCCCCCTGTGTCATCCCGCGCGCCGTCCCCTGCGCCGCAAGTACGTGAGCCTTCGCCGCCACCTTTGCCACAAGCCACTGAGTCTTGCCCAGTCGTTGAGCCCAGTGCCATTGCTGCTACCACCAACGATCAAAATAACGATGATGATGACCTGATAGACATACTCGGTGATGATCCCACCCAAATCACCGAGTATGGCAAAGACATTCACACCGGCCTAGCTAACCGCCTAAACTACTTAATTGTTAATGGGCTAGACAACGACGTGCGGAAGGAATTGGGGAAAAAACACTTGATACCAGCCAATTGCCCTAGAATAATTCCACCAATTCTCAATGCAGAAATAAAGGCTGCTTTACCCGAAGTAAGCGTGAAACGCGACAAAGGAATCGAAAACAGGCAAAAGCAACTGGGTACTGCTTTGGCCTGTTTAAGCAACATCATTTCAACGAAAATGCAGGAAAAAGACAAAGACTCTGCCCTCTTAAAACAATTAATGGATGCGGCAAAACTGATGTGTGACACATTACACTCGGATTCAGTCAAAAGGCGGTACTTTGCCTTATCGTCGTTAAAAAAAGACGTTAATGAGCATTTGGCGCCCACAAAGATAGACAAATATCTTTTCGGGGAAACCCTAGCGGACACATTGAAGGCTGCCAAAGCTGTGACGAAATCTGGGGCCGATATAAAAGTCACCTATGATAAAAATAGGAACCACAGCCTACCAGCCAACACATACCAACCACAGCCATCAACTTCGCGTGGTTTAAACTGGAAGGCTCCCGCTTCGACTCGCAGGCAGTCGGGGCCGCAGAGGAGCCGCCAGCCTTACCCGTCTGCTGGAACGAGGGCGCCACCGCCGCCGACGAGCCGGCCACCGCCGCCGCCGTCAGCTCGTCGAGGACATCGCGCAATCAGCCGCGGTCGATCCGCCGCCGGTAAATCAGGTACAATATGCTGGTCGTTTATCGTCATTTGTAAGACAATGGTCCCTCCTCACGAAAGACAACACTATTCTATCATGGATTGAAGGTTATAGAATACAATTTTCTAAACCAGTCACACAGGAAAATGTACCTCCTGTCCCTGTTTTAACACTAACTGAGATAAACGATTTTTACAAAATTATCGACAGTCTTATAGAAATTGGAGCTGTATCCGAATGCACTCCGTGCGCCAACCAATTCATATCCAGTATCTTTCTTGTACCTAAACCGAATGGCAAGAAAAGGTTTATACTGAATCTAAAAAATCTTAATAAATATATACAAACTGATCATTTTAAGCTGGAGGATTTACGCACAGCAGTAAAATTAATCACAAAAAAATGTTTTATGGCAACCTGTGATCTCAAAGATGCATATCGCTGTCCCCAACGAATAATATCGTAACCAAAAACTTAAAATTTTACAGGAAAAATAAAAAACCGTTTTTTGCTTATAAATTCTTAACAGATTTACATAGCAACATCGTTGGTATATCAAAAACTTTCTTTTTTTTTCTTAAATATTTATTTGTCATATAAATAAATATTGGATTTATTCTCATTAATTTTTAGCTAAAAATGTATATTACCAGAAATGTAACAAAATTTTGAACCATAATGCACAATACGATTTTATTCATGTAAATTGTTGACAATGACCTACACACGGCAATAGTCCACTGCGATTGTCTTGATTGTAAAGTAGCGATGTTCATTATAATGGTAACTTATTATTGCCATAGTATTCACTGCTCAAAACAATCTATTGTGGTAACAGTAAACGCGAATAATATGATAGCATACTTTACCGAAATCAGTTTTATTTTTTCTACTTGAATAAGTTTGTAATAACGGTTTACTGAAATATCTAGAGTAAATATTTAGAGTAGAATACTATGGGTAAATTCATTACAAAATGTCTAACTCAAAAAGTAATAGCACGAATCACGTGAAAAAAATTCACAGGGTGTAATCGCACCTCTAGAACAATAATTCCCCATAAAAGCACTTCTATCGTAACAATCGACTACGATATTATTCGGTGGGGACAGCGATATTTTTTATTAAAAATCCATCCAGATTCCAGAAAATATCTCCGTTTTCAATTTGACAATAAGTTATTTGAATTCAATGTCTTGCCATTTGGTTTAAACACAGCGCCATACGTTTTCACAAAATTAATGAAACCCGTCGTTAGATTACTCAGATTGGCTGGCTATATATCTACTGTATATCTTGATGACCTATTTTTAATGGGATATTCGTATAACGATTGCTTAAACAATATTAATATTTCAACTAAGTTACTAACATCCTTAGGATTCATCATCAACTATGAAAAGAGTTGTCTACAACCTTCTATGAGATGTAAATTTTTGGGTTTTATCCTTGATTCCCAAAATTTTTTAACTATTTTACCCGATCAGAAGAAAGAACGCCTAATTAACGAGATTACCATGTTTATGAAATTAAAGCGTATCAAAATTAAAGATTTTGCTAAATTAGTCGGTTTGTTAATTTCTGTTTGTCCAGCCGTAGAATACGGTTGGCTTTATACCAAAGAATTAGAACGTTGTAAGTATCTTAATTTACGCGGTCACGGATTACAATCGTTACATGAGTATCCCCGGTCACTTGCACGATGACCTGAGATGGTGGCTACAAGCCTTAGTAAAGCCCGAGAACCGTATCAAAGATGATACTTACTCGCTAGAAATATTCTCTGATGCCTCAACTACGGGGTGGGGAGCAGCGTGTGGCTCAGAGACGGCGTGTGGTCGTTGGTCGTTGTCAGAACAAAAACAACATATTAATTACTTGGAACTTTTGGCCGCCTTTTTCGCACTTAAAGTTTTCGCTAGTGACTTTCACGATTGCCAAATACTCCTTCGCGTTGATAACTCAACTGCTATTAGTTATATTAATCGGATGGGTGGAATTCAATATCCACACCTAACAAAAGTAGCAAAATATATTTGGCAATGGTGCGAGTCTCGAAGAATATTTGTTTATGCGTATTACATTAAATCTGTAGATAACACTATAGCAGATTTGGAATCAAGACGTAACCATCCTGATATAGAATGGTCACTCACGGAGAATATGTTTTCCTATATATGTGAAAAGTTTGGCACTCCATCCATTGATTTATTTGCGAGTCGGCTTAACAAAAAATGCAAAAAGTACATTGCTTGGCATAGAGATCCAGGTGCTTTTGCAATAAACGCCTTCACAGTTAGCTGGTCTAGCATATATTTTTACGCATTTCCGCCTTTTCCAGTTATTCTAAAAACTTTGAAAAAAATCATAAATGACCAAGCAAAAGGCATTGTAATTGTACCCTCTGGCCTACGCAACCTTGGTTCCCTTTGTTTAAAACTTATTAATATCGGAATTAATTACCTTTAAATCAGACAGTTACAATATAGTTTTTGACCATTCCAGCACCGGCAACATTCAAACCCATCTTACCCTGGCTGCAGGGATTTTATCAGGGGAGCGTTATCGCGGAGAAGCGTCCCAGAATCATGGGAACATTTAATGCTAGGCTCTTTAGCCGACAGTTCTCTTAAGCAATATGATGTGTGTTACAAACAATGGTTCAACTTCTGTGTTCAGAATTCATTAGATTTTTATGCCACATCGATTACCGACGTATTGAGGTTTTTAACAATGCATTTTGATGCCGGAACTAAATACAGTAGTTTGAATAGTTTTAGAGCAGCCCTATCTTTAATATTGGGTCCTAGTGTCTCCAAAGATGATAGAATTGTAAGGTTTTTTAAAGGCGTGTTCCGTTTACGTCCGCCCATGCCTAGATACAATGTAACTTGGGATACCTCTTGCGTTCTATCTCATTTAGCTACTTGTTATCCTAATGAAACATTACTGTTAGATCAACTGTCGAAAAAATGTATAACTTTATTAGCTCTTGTTACGGCCCATAGGGTTCAGACCTTTTCAAAAATCAATATAAAGAACATTGAAATCAAACCTAACGAAATCATAATTAAAATACCTGACTTAGTTAAAACTTCAAAAAAAGGAACCAATCAACCTCTCTTAGTGTTACCTTACTTTTTACAGAAAAGAGAAATATGTCCTGCACAAACATTAGTTGATTACATTGATAAAACTTCATTGTTACGTAAGGATAAAACTTTATTCATCGGATGTAAAAAGCCGCATAAAGCAGCGACTACACAGACGTTGTGTCGCTGGATAAAGAGTACGCTCCACGCTAGCGGGATAGACGTATCCATATTCTCAGCGCATAGCACGAGACATGCGTCTACATCTAAAGCCCACCAGCTTGGTGTTAATATTGACCTGATCAGAAAAACTGCTGGCTGGTCCAACAATTCAGATACGTTTTTCAAAATTTACCAGAGAAATATAACTAAATATGACCCGTCAGTCTTAGCAAGAGCTATTATCAATAATGCAGATGACTGAACTATGTATAGTTGATTCAAAATATACCTAATTAAGTCTTATCTTAGAATTTATTTAGTACTAAGCCTAGAGACATGTAATGCCTTTTTGTTGATGTGATTAAACATAATATATTGATTCTGATAATTTTGCGTTGATATTTTTTGAATTATACCTCTCAAAGTCTACAGATGTGAATAAGTAATAAGTTTATTATTTCAGGTTACTAATCTCGAGAACGAAGCACGAGTATAATTGATGATTAAACGAACTTACCTGTACGTGAAGTTCAATCATAATTATACGAAGTGCTTCGTTCGAAGAGATTAGTAGGTCCCTCCCGCCCTTCCCAAATCATTCCAAAAAATATCAACGATGGACGTTGGCTAAAGACACTCCAAACTAAATGACAAGCGGAGTATTAGATCAAAAACACCTCGCAAACAAAAAAAAAAAAAAAAAATCTTTTACCTCTCAACATTCAGTGCATGTGGTGAATCCTGGGTGATACTACAGATGTGAATAAGTAATAAGTTTATTATTTCAGGTTACTAATCTCTTCGAACGAAGCACTTCGTATAATTATGATTGAACTTCACGTACAGGTAAGTTCGTTTAATCATCAATTTTATAACCCATGAAACGTGTGAGTAGGGTGAGCAGGCTTTAGTAATGGAATTTTAATGGGAAATTTTAAAATTGTAAGAGTGATAAAATGTTTTGAATATTTTGACATTTATTAATACCACTTTGTTGAAAAATCTTTAGAAACTGTCAAAACAATATAGACTACCTTTTTATGCAATGTATTGCATGCCGAATTTCGACCTTATCGCATTTCATTGTCTCGACGAAAGTTTGCTTCAGGTAGGTCATAAGTATCATTGGTTAATAGTAATGTTTAATGTATTTTTTCTTATCTATAAAAATTAGACAAGACGAAAAAGCCCACGTCGATCCCATCAATTAATATTCTACCACCATTAAAACCTAAACATGTCCACTAAACGTGTCCACAAAATGTCCTACTAATTATTTTATCATGGTCACCACACGTTCTTTAAGTTGGCATGTCACAAACCCCATGATAAAGGACGATATAATTTTTTGTTACATTTCACACGGGAAGTGGGCTAGCACCATGGGAATTAACATTTTATGGGAATTTGGAACATCGCCACTTCATGGTGTAATAAGATTATAATGTTAAAGATGGTTATTGTAATAGATTCGGTTGTTAAGATAACTGGGGTGAATATAGATTTATTTACTTTAAAGTAAATACATATCTTATTCTTTAAATTGATACGCTATATTTATATTTGTACCATATTTTAATTTAGATAGGTACAAGTACGAAATTGTATATGTAATTATAACAGATCAATAATAGTATTATATTTTACACATGTTTTTCTTGAAAGTAATAAAAATACAGTTCTAAAAATCATTTTATTAACCTGTCAGTGGCTAAAAAATATATTAGTACTTTTTCATTTTACGCGGTTGTGTGCTTTGATCCTGAAATCCATTATAAAACAATAAATTCAATGTACCGAAACAATATACGTGAACTGAAAGTTATGAAGTATTTTGTGGGTTACCCTTGTTATAAATATTTAGTAGAAATGTTAACGCTGGTCAACTGACTTGCTTCTAGTACTACTATGAATAACCTTTTAAATAGAAAGAATTAAATAATGACATTGTATTCTTTGTAATTTAATTTTTACTTTGACATTTTTCAGATTTATTGTAAGTAAATAGCGTTGTAAATATATATGAAAAAGAATCCAAAAACTTCTGCAATATTAAAAATCTGATAAAGTTACTCATACATAATATGTAGGAATATGATTTATTTTAGTCAATGCAATTTTCTTATACGGAAATATTTATTTCGCCTTTAACAATGGTAACAAAATATCGTGCATATTCTTTCACAAATAAAAAAAAGTGTCTTTATTTTTTTTTTGCAAATCAAATATTCTCGAAATACATTGTGCGTTCTTTCACGTGTGAACCGTCAAGCGCAGGAATTTTTATTAACATACCCCGTCGACGCACGAAGGGTTAACATCTCTGTTACGTGCGCGGTCGCGGGTTAAAAATGGAGTTACTTTTTGTTTGCTATTTTGTTAGATACTTAACGTACCTGTGAGCTTTTTTTGAAAAAAAAACAATGGTGGTTTACTATTTTTTTTTTATTTAGATTGGTTTCATAATATGATTTAAACTATTTAAATATAATTAACTATGACCTTAAAACAAGCTTCTTCTGTTGATACCAGTTCTTTTGAGTCTTCATTATCATACTAAGGGCAATGAATCGCTATTTTTTAAGCTTTTTAAACTATTTTTACCTGTTCTATCTGTACTCTCAATTTTTAGGCTCACAACTATTTAGTCAAACTAATATTATTTTACACTTGCAAATATGTAGTTTCAGAAATAATAAAGATAATAAAGAATCTTACCGTTGACACTTCAAAAATGTAAAATGGAAATTCATAAAAAAAAAACTATATTCCCACGAGGACTCCGTTCACATAGGAAACGGTAGCGTCCCATGGGAACTGGGACCTTTCAGTTGACCTTATGATAAAGTGGTTTACCGCAAAAAATAATGGGGTCTTTGAGTGAACTGTTTGCACGGATAGATAAAATGTGGCATGTGTATATTTTTTTTAAGTATTTTAGTTTTCTTGGTGGGAAATAGTCAATAAGAATCATGGCAAAATTAGAAAAAAAACATGTAAGTAAATAAAACTACTTCTTCTTCTTCGCGAGTCGATGGCAAACTTAAATTTTTGAGGCCCAATAAAACTACTTTAAGGATTATATCGCGGTTAGGTATATAAACATTTTTTTAAAAGAAAATTCATAGAGTTTTTATGGCTTCAATTGAAAGTGGACTTGACGAAGGGATTTGACTATGGGGCTGACTTAAGGCAGTCTGTAAAAATTACGTTTATTTTACTTACTGAACAAATACTTACTTGTTTGTTTAATTTATTTAGAATGTATTATTTAAGAGGGACGCTTATTAGTACATTTCTAAACAGTGTACATAGCTGACGACATATTATATCTGTATTACGGTCATACAAACATGACTTGCATTTGCATGACACAGATCATGTACTTATAAGTACTTAATAATCATTTAAAGAATGCCTACGTAAGTTAATACTCATTACACGAGAGTATTACTAAGATATAAAAATGCAGATCTCTTTGTCACAATGACAATGAAAAATATTTTAAGTTAATCAAGAAAGCAAGAAATCTTTATATTTTATGGTTATTTTGACTCTAATTGTTATCAAAAATGACAAAAACATTGTTAACCTTATACATCTTTATATTTTACTAGCTGGTGCCCGCGACTTCGTCTGCGCAGGTTTAGTATTTCGAACAATATGTTTACAAATTGTAGCCTATATGTTATTCTGATGTATAAGCTATATTATTGTAAAGTTTCATTAAAATCCATTCAGTAGTTTTTGCGTGAAAGAGTAACAAACATCCATACATCCATACATACAAACTTTCGCGTTTATAATATTAAGTAGGATGATTATTTGCACTCTAATATTTTTTTTAAAAAAGGTCAAAAACATTGTGAAGGTGAAAGAGGTTTTAACATAGGTACAATTAAAATTAAAGTATAAAAAGTCAAAGTCAATAAAAACTACAATATATCACAAAGGTCGTATATCTTACACCCACGCCTACACCCAATTATGAAAACATGAATTCACACATGCCTAATTGGTTATAAATTGTTTAACCCCCCAATGCCGACCGATACCGCGGCACGTGCCTAACCCTCAAATGCCACAAACGTTCCCACAAAATTTCCATTCCCACGTGAAAAATTCTTTGTGGGAATGCCTAATAACCACTGTATGATATAATATATTTGTGTTACAGGAATTCGGACCCTATTTTTAGTAAAATAAGATTGTTTTATGATTGATATGATAGGCAGTTTTTTTTGCATAGTGCAATGCTATGTATGCTTTTGACGAAATGTCAAGCGAATGTCATTTGTTATCAGTTTTTTTTTTTTAATAAAATTTACACAGACTACAGACAAGATGTCAAATAAAATATGTATATTTTTATCAACATAAAAATGTGCTAACTATCTGCGTTGCATTTTATATAGCAGTTGTAACATTTTATGTATTTTAATTTTACTCTGACGTGACTGACTTTTATTTACCCTTTGATTGAATAGTTCTTTTTTTGGATATTTCCCGAAAAAAAACATGTTTTAAAATGTTGTAAAACTTATCAGTCCCTTAAAATAATTATCTATTATGTCATAAATTATTTATTAATGATACTACCCAATACTTTTAGTTTTCTCATTAAAAATACGTTGAATAACTAAACTTTCTTTTCAATTAATAAATGTACTAACATTTTGTTCCCACGGTCACTTGTGAAGTTCCCACGCCCCAGTCAGTGGTTCTGTGTGACCTTCAACTCACACCGCCTTAACGGATGGGTGCTTTATATGGAAAGTGATAATTAATTATATCTCGCAGTAACATTATCAAAAAATTGTAGTTTAGTATTTATGGTTTTCAATCTAAGATTTGTGTATTTGTTAGTATTTTAAAATCAATTTAAACTTGCTTTAATATTTCACAGAAAAAATAATTATTCATTGTAGTGTGTAGGTCAAAAATTGTGCTTTTACTTTATTGTGTAAGTAATTGGTAAGTATGTTTATTGCTACACTGTAATGTGAATAAACGACAGTTTAATTAACTAAGTAAGTAGTCAAATCCCGTGCCGATATTTTTTTGAATCCCTTGCGCATCTTTACATAAAATAATATTTTAGCAAGTACCTTTTCAGCAGTTAACGTATACCATAGTTAATTTTACACTGTTTTTTTCTGCATGGGGTTCCCATAAAACGAAAAGTTCACACGCTCCAGTAACTCGCCCTTCGCGGCCTTGACTTGAACCGCAGTTCATTGAAACGACAGTTAATATTTTAAATAACATTATCGACTTTCATACATAGGCGTACCGATCTCCGTTACTATAATGTAATTTGTTTGTTTGTTGGTTACGCTTTTGTTGTAAAATGCCTGAATCGATTCAAAATAAATCGGCTAGGAGAGGTAGAAAAGAAAAAAAATATTTTTTCAAATCGGTCTGTAAACGAGAAAGATATATTTATGCTCAACAAACAAACGCCTAAATTAAGAATCTTTTTTTTCTTTTTTGTAAATCGGTTGAAAAAGTAATAATCGATAAGAAACTGGTTTAGTCATTTTAATAATTTATTCATCGAATTTTATTACACTTTCATAAATTTGACTCAATAATAAGTAGGTAAGTATGTTGGTTTCCCACGAGCCGATGAGAACTTCCCACGCTTCAACAGGCTTATCGCGACCTTGACCTTGAACTTGAAACGAGGAATGCCCTTTAAGTGTATATTACTCGCTTATATTATTAAAAACATTCCAGAAATAATAATTTATATCTAAAAGGTAAGGTTGTTTGTCTATAATATAAAAATGAATCGCTAAATGTGTTGGTAAGCGCATAACTCAAGAACGCCTGGACCAATTTGGCTAATTCTTTTTCTGATGTATTTAATTGTTATTGTTAGGAGAAGGTTCTTATAAAGAAAAAAAATAGGGTATAGTGGGGGCAAGTTGGGTAGAGTAGGGTAGGATAGAGTAGAGTAGTCAGTTCACGGAAGCGAAGCTGCGGGTAAAAGCTAGTTGTTAATAAAATATAATGTATCGTAGGTACCTATAGATATTTAATCCTGGCTATAGTAATCTTGTATTTATCTATGTAACTGACAATGGTAGATTTTCATTGATTGTCATCCTAGATATTTATCAATGGTTTTATTATGGAATTTGTTATAGGTGTGGCATTATGATGACTAAATAATTAATTTGCGTTCGTAATAAAAACACACACAAGATTTTGTACTTCTGTTAAATTTAAAAATAGTTTTTTTTAATACTGGGCCTCACCCATGCTACAATGCTACCAAAGGAAAAAAAATACGAAATAAGTTCTATTTCAAATGTGACATGCTCTTTTCATTCGCAAAACAAATGAATATCAACATGACGTATGAGTCTGTGCCCTTTCTGTACCATATATCCAGAAGATAGTAGTTCCACAAAATCTAGATGAGTTATGGGACAGCAGCAATTACTGTTAGAGATGAGATGATATTGCCGGGGCTGCGGGATTGTTCGAAAGACCGAGGCCCTGGTACATAAAAGGCCTACGACGGAACACGACGGCTTTTAGTCAGTAAGAGTCTGACACTCCCTCACCGCTGCTAACCCACAGCGGTAGGGGTCATAAAAATTTGACGTCGGTCGTTAAAAACAAAAGGTGCGATGATACCTATCTATCTTTATTGTCATTTGCTGTTTTCATGGCCACGGTAGTGTAGTGTAGTGTGAGGATGAACACTGGCCGTTATGCTTGCCATCGTTTTTGGAGCACTCACATTTGAAACGATCAAGTAATGGTGCATATCAGGAAAGACAATTGTATAACTCCTTGTTGAGGACCCTGCAAATAAGTTTATTATGAATTAAGTTTGCAATAAGTAATGATTTTGAAATCCTAGGAGATATTTAGTACAACATAATAACATTTACCAACCATGTATCAAAATATCAAGACAACAGATTAATTGAATAGCCTCTCAGACACGAAGGGTCGTCTTATCTCTATTTCTAACCACAAGACATGATATACAGTCCTTTTCTAAAATAAGAAACTGAACTACATTCAGACAACGTACACAATGGATGGGTTTTCAAGCAAAAAGTCATACTTATCTAGTTACATAGCTAAATACAGATAAATGATCGGTGGGTAGCGGCGAGAGTACGCCCGACCAGCTCATCACGATGTGACCTTGACCTTTCTACAGACTCTGCAGTGAAAGGTAAAATCTTTTATTTTGTTTTTTTGTTTAGTTTAATAAATTAAATTGGTAAAAATATTTTAGTTTTTATTGGGTACTAGCTCGTGCCAGCGGATTCACCCGCATCCCGTGGGAACCTTTGCACGAACCCGGATAAAAAGTATAGTCTATAGCCTTCCTCGATAAATGGTCTATCTAAGTAGTTCCTGAGATTAGCGCGTTCAAACAAACAAACAAACAAACCTCTTCAGCTTTATAATATTAGTAGGTATAGATTACATTGGTTATTAATATGATTATGTGTATTTTTTTTGAAATAAAATAAGTTGCTCTTTTTTTAATACGCTTTTATCTTTATAAATATGTACGTCACGGAATCTAAGTTAATTTATTTATTCCTCACTCCAAGGATGCTATCGTCATGAAAGTTTGTTTTTCTAGTTTTTCAAACTATCGATTTATTTATTTATCAACTCCAGCCTAGTAGTACTGCACTATTCTATTTTGTACCAACCCCTTTTCCTACTTCGTTTTGTATTCGCAAAAACAAAAGCGATTACATTCTCACGCACCTTCTAACCTTTTTTTTATTAAACACCCCGTATTTCCACTAGATATTTTACATTTAAATTTACGCACAGCGTAAAAAAAAGCACCCCGTGTAGTTATTTCCCACGCATTCGAAATCCCACGGTCACGTCGCATGAAAGAGGATTTCAACCACCGCAAAAAATGAAATTTACTCCAAATTCAACCTTAATCGCTTGTGTTAAGGACTTGTATTTCTTTTGGGGGATGCATAAATAAAGTTGTAAAATTTTAACAGAAATTCTCACGGCATTTTTAGTGGGAGGAGAAAAGCATTTAAACCACAGAATAAGGAAAGATAGCAGAGATGGCATATGGAAGGTAGGTCAGGCACATTCTTGTAGGTCAACAACGTACGATAGGTCTGATCAGGTTACTAGAACCAGCGAGACGCTGGGGTTCCTAGTCAAATCAAAGATTGGTCTTGATTGATTGGTTATTTTATTTTAAAAATAATGGGCGGGTTCCAAAGAAGACGTGTAAGGGCGGAGCCAGTAACGTTCCTCGTCCCCCAAAACACTCGCATGTTAACACGCTACTTTCTTAGAACATTTTGCGTTATGACATCTCCATCAAATTTTGTTCTCCATGGTTTAGAACCAGAATAGTGTATATATAGAGGGTTTGTCCATTTTGCCTTCGCTGTAGTACAAGGTGGGTCTGTATTAAGAGGTTACGTTATGAACCGTTTGAAGGGTAGGTCACGCGCCGTCACGTCAAATGGAATGTTGCTCTACATATTATTTAGAATTGTAGATCCTTTGTTTGGTTTGGAGTTATTTTGTTTTTGTGTGACGTCTTTTATTTGTGTTATTTTGTGTTTTTTTTTTGTAGTTTTACGTGAGTATAAAATGTCTCTTGGTATAAATAATTTTATAGTTAATTTTATACGTATTTTTTTTAGTGTCTACGACGTTTTGTGATCCTAAGTTTTATTGTCAAAAATCTCTTGGGTATTTTCTTATTTAATCGGGGTTCGACATGGCCTTATTTGAAACTTAACTAATACTAATATTGAAAAAAAAGTAGAGTTTGTTTTTTTTGAAAGCGCCAATCTCAGGAACTAATAGACCGATTTCAAAAAATATTTCAGTGTTATACGTAACCCATGAATTTTGGAAAACTTTTTGAGTAGGTTAAAGGTTGAAGGTCATTTCCTCTGAATTCGGGTAAAACCGCTGTCGGAAGCTAGTATTTTTATACACAAGAACAATTTCTTACGTAAGACGTAGCAAGTCATTTAACTTTATCTCGCTGAATGAGAACTTGAGTTCGAAGTAAAAGAAAATACTAACGTAGATTAACGAGTTTGACTGCAAGCTTCAATTTAATGATAGCACAGTTAACAAGAGCGGTACAGACCAAATTATAGTTAACTTTTCTTTAGAAAAATATTCCCTGAAGAGAAGAAACGTAATAAGAAGAAACTTTTTGAAAAAAGAGAACTAATAAATAATATTTTCACACGACGTAGGTATTAAAAAAGTGCTCAGTTTGTTTGTCTGTTTGTGATAACATAAAATAATACTCAACAGATTTAAAAGTATATTTATTTTTATTGAGGTACATAATTTACACATACCGGTATACCCTTTCTTGAAAGCCGAGGCTGGTGGCCTATAATGCTTATATAGCTTAAAATTATTTTTTTGGGTTCCATACCCAAAGAGCAAAACCGTTCCCAAAAGGTCTTAGTAATAATTAAGACTTTGGTGTCCGTTTGTTATCAGACTGTTTCTCATGAATTAGGTCAGTTAGACTGTTTAAATTTTCATAGATATATTGCCGCTGTAACAACAAATACTGAACGCTAGAATAAGGTAAGAAGGTATTTTTTCAGCTCCCATACAGCAAACAATTTTTTTTATACATATTGAAATACTCGCACTTAGTCGATTTTCTCATGTCCATTTCAAACTCAAACTCAAAATTATTTATTTCAAATAGACCTATAAAAACTCTTTCGGAACGTCAAACTATTGCTAGGTTCCAAAAGAGTTGGTCTCATGGAGAAAAACCGGCAAGAAACTCAATATTCATATCTGGGGAACCAATACAGACACTATCATAAAACATTTCAATTTACAACACTAACAACATTATGTACTCTTACTTTACCTTTAATACTTCATTTTCTCTTCGATGTTCCTCGTCACGATCTCTGCAGTTTCCATTCCGGTAAAAACCAGTAAAAACCAGTAAAAAAACGGTAAAAACCAGTAAAAACCGGTAAAATAAGCAGGCACCGAGGCTACCTTGTTTGTTGTATATTCAGTCCCGTGCAGCGTGATTGCTGAAGAAACATTGCAGGGAAATAACGAACGAGCTAATGGAAATTTTTATTTTTACCAAGATGTGGTAATTTTTGTGGTGTAAATTGTTTTTTTTTTATTCATATTGCTACTGCAACTTCACTTATGTAATTTTTTTGCTGTAACTTTACTGTGCTGTGTGTAAATAACTTTTTTTTATTCATGTTGTGAGTACATAGGTACTGTAAGCATTTAATTAGACATTTGATTTTATGTACCCTTTCTTTCTGTGAGAGATCAAACCACGAACTTCTAGATTTTGACCTGTTTTGTGGTAATACCACAAACCTACAGATATCGAACTGTTTTGTGATAAAAATCCAATAACGGCTCTTAATTATTGGTCGACCCCAAAGCTGACCCGAAACACCCAGTACGGTAGTCGCGCTTACGATCTCTAAATCAATAGGACATAGAGTAAGTAATCTTAAGTATAAAGTTTATATCTTCATTTAAAAACATAGGTACCTACACAAAACTATAAAAAAATATCGTGATTCTCCCTGTCCTCGTACAAAGATTGCAGTTTCCAAGACATTTTAGAAAAGTTCACTTTCTTAGAGAGAGTAGACCAGAAGAAACTTAGTCGAATCTTGCCACATAAGTAGTGGAATCTTGCCTAACTTGCCAACACTTACCTAACCCCGCACAATTTTAATAAAATTCTCAAATTGTAAATGAAACAATAGCAAAGTGGAAAAGTTGAAAAGTATTGTATTAAATTCATTGTCTTGATAATATCACTCCAAAATTCCAATCAGTCGAGATTGCTGTGTTAATTTAAAACCAGCTTTACCTTTATGTAGGGTGACAATATTTCAGTAAGTCATTCACAATACTTAGATTATGTTCTGACTACGACAGGTTGGGAAAAACGTTCTTTAAGTAAGTTTTAGGTCGTTTGAAAGAAAACGCGGATAAGAACGTCTAAACATAAACCATAACACGTAAATGTTACTCTCAGAAATTATAAGAAAGGAATAACCATACATTTTCATCGGTTTAAAGTTGGATTAACTTTACTGTGTTCATAATGAATGTATAATTTTCCAGTATGGGTGTATATTTTGGATTGTTGATTAGAGCAATCGTTTGTAATGGAATCCCTTATATGATTAAGTCAAAGTCAAATGTTTTTATTTCAAACTAGCTGATCCCGCGAACTTCGTATCGTTCAAACCTTCCCTGGACCTCTACAAACATTTTAAAACCAAAATCAGCTCAATCGGCTCAGCCGTTCTCGAGTTTTAATCAGACTAACGAACAACAATTCATTTTTATTTATATAGATAGATTTATATAGATAGGCCTTTGCAGGCTCCTATAAAACGTCACATTACTTGCACGGTACCAAAAAGTTGGTCTCATGGAGAAGAGCCGACAGGAACTCCATAGACACTTTTTTATTAAATCACACAATATTCTGTCACCCTACTATTCAGAAGGACTTCCAAAAGACAGAGAGCTTTTTCAATAACGCGCAAAGGGTACATAAATTAGGGTATCCGAGAAAATCCACTCAAAAAAGAAAAGTGAATTCCGTCACTTGGCGATGATTAAAGCTTGAGAAGCTACTCATCCAGCTTAATGACTGTCTAAATTATAAGTCATTTGAAATTAAAATCTTTAATGGTTTACCTTGGTTTAATGATTTTTTAATAGTACCTCTTCCTATTATGGGAAAACTTGTAGAGAGAAAGAACTTACCTGTTGCCTATTTATTTTTTTACTTGGTGACTTCATTTCAGGCTCAAAATATTGGTCACTTTTATATACATACTTACGTATAGAATATGGTGCTACATAGTAAATTCTTATCTAATGTTGTATATGCGAAACTCTCTCTCAAGGACGTACCCAGGGGGGGGGGGGTCCAAGGGGTCCGGTACCCTCCCGAAAATAGATGCAAAGCATAAAATAAATCCCTCAGTAGTAAGTACAGTGCCAAATATGACTCTCAGTTTTGATCTGCGGGGCGGGCGGGTGGTGGCGGTTCACCTCAACGGTCATTGGGGCAAGTATTTGATAACTTCCGCCTCGGCCGGCCACGGACTCAAACTTCAATCAAGAGAGAAGCAATAGAAGTGTTGGCTAAGTGTAATGCTGTATTTTATCCACATATACACACACTATTAAAACTGTTAGTGTCTCTCCCTGTATCTACTGCAAGCGTCGAAAGATCGTTTTCAACTTTAAAAAGGGTTAAAACCTATTTACGCAATAAAATGGGCAATGATCGTCTAACTGGTTTGGTATTGATGTCAGCCCATTCAACTCAGATTCTTTCAGTAGACGACGTTTTACACCAAATGTCCTTAAGACCAAGACGTTTAAACGTTATAATACTGTCTCATATTACCTAGATATGCATTAAATAATTTGTGAAAACAATTTTCTTTTAATTTTAAGTATCCATTTACGCGATACCTTAATCATTTGCCTGGACCTGGACCCCCCCCCCCGACAAAAAATTCTGGGTACGTGCTTGCAGTCTCTCCGTCATACCGTCCAGGTTTCTCACCAAAACTAGGTTCTTACCGAAACAAAAAATGAAATTTAGTACTCAGCTAGTTTAGGTCTTAGCCTAAAAAGCACTTCAAAAGCATTCGGGTGCGGTTAGTAATCTAAGACACAGCTAAGTAGCCCAAAATAAGAATGCGATTTTGGAAAATCTCAGAATATAATGGCACATCGATCAAAAATAACCTATATTAATTTAAAATGTATGTTTAAGAAACCGATGTGTTTTGTATTTTAATTCTTCTTCAAATCTAGCGCTTATTTACAGCCTGTATATATTTATTTCGTCCAAAAATATTAAGTATAACAATGAAGCGTGAATTGTGTCCCGGTTTCTTTAAAAAGTATTATTCAAATCCAGTGTCGGAACGAAAGAAAATGTCCAATAAAAATGCAAAGAGAAAGGCACCTATTCTTTCTTCTTTACTAACTAAATAGCTGTGGTAAGGACAAGGTCCCATTGACAGCGGGAATGTCATAAATTGATGTTCCTGTACCTACCTACAGTTGGCAAAAGAAGTGGTGTGACGAAGTAAGTACTTTTTTTTAGAGGGGAGCACATCTGATTGCCAGTCACATAAAATTAATGAAGGTCTGTCATACCAGTCTGACTCCGTTTCTCGGAGTTAATCTTTGGTTGCATAAAACTTTGTCTTATATAAAAGATGTGTAGATATTATGTATATTATTATTTAAATACTTCGTTTTTTTTTCTCATGTGTTCATCAAAACTTCAATAGAGAAAACCTTATGTCTAGAGAGCCATTCTGTCGCAGTTATTTTATGTTACTAGGTCATCTCTATTTATTTATTTACAAGAACAAAAGGGATAAAGAAAAAAGAATTTACTCTATTTTCTTACACCTTAACTTTAATAACAAAAGGTTTTTTAGGCCCAGCTTTTTAGGCAGCATCCTTTCTAGAACAATGACATTGTTTTCTCGAAGGTAATTAACATTTTTTCAACCGCTATCAATGCGACCTCGTCCTTAGCAAATTCGCATCACTTTTCTCGCTTTTCCAATTCTATTGGCGATCGAATGACGATGGCGAGGTAATTGCGTTGCTACACTTACTGCGAGTTCGTTTAACTAAATATCTTTTACACCTTTGTTCTGTTTTACTTATTATACTTAGCTACTGTAGGTAATTATTGTGTGAGAATTAGAATCTGTGATTAGAGAATGCTTTTTTGACTCAGCAAACATTGGTGTTTTCACAAAATAGTTAAAAGAGTGCGCACCCTATTTTTATATATTTTCACTATTCAAAAAATATATAATGTTTCATTTCATACTATACATAAGAAAAAAATAAAGACATTGATCAATGTTTGCATTGTATTGAAACTAAGCGCCTGTCACTTATTGATTAGCAATATTACGCTCTTGTGCAATTTGATGAAGTTTTATTCTCAAGCTCATCGTAATCACAGGATATACCATGCATTCAATTGTGTATTTTAATCTTAATTATGCCTAATCCTATTCAGATTTGTTATACCTACGAATGAAGTTACAATACCTACTTAAATAGTCATAAGTACCAAACTTTGATCTTAGCCAGTTAAAAACTAGTTATTTGATAAAAAAAGATAATGAAAGGATAAGTAACTAGTATTAGGAAAAAAAACAATACAAGCAAGTTGATCATGAAAGAAAATACAAAAAAAGCCAAGGTCCCACCGAGATTTGAACTCGGATCGTTGGATTCAGAGTCCAAAGTGCTAACCATTACACCATGGGACCGCTGAGCAGAGGGTCGAAACAAACTATCATATACCACGTGGAACCTAGTACGCATGACTTGGCGACTTTCTCTTTCACACGTATACAACCATCTCGTTCTAACAATGAGCCATCTTACCAGTTGAATGTTTGCTTAAAATAGAACACAATATTAATATTCAGGGTTTAGTTTGTAAAAAAAATATTATATAACACAAGATTATTACGAAAAATACGTTTTAATAATACTTTTCTTGCTTGTATTTATTGAAAAAACTCTCTATATATTGAATACTTTGTAATGTATTGAAAACCACACGTGTTTGTGTTGAAGTTAAAGAAAATCAATTGAATTGGACTAACGATGCTCCTATTCTTTTATTTAGCGCGTCGGTTGTTAATGTTTGATCAACTGGGCTTGTTTTGTTACGATTATTTAACTTGTTAATGGTTGTGACTGAAAAACATTGTTTAAAATCAAAAAATACCGGCATTTAAGTTATAAAAGTGTGAAAATAGGCGACCACTGGTTTCGCGATCAAATCTTAATATTTTTTAAATATGTTTATATGTTACATTAGATTACTGAAGAATGTTAAGGTAAAGGTAGATATATGTATTCATACATTGACTGAGAATTATCTATCTAGTCTCATATGGGCAAACTTCCAACAAGATTGAATGACAATTTGAAGCAGAAATTGTAGCTATGTCAAACAATAGCCAAGTTACTATTAAATAACCGACTAGCTGTTCGTTGCGTCCCTATTAAACTTCTTTCCGCATCCGGGTCAAAAGTAGCCTACGTAGGCTACTTTTTGAGAAAGGACATCCGTTCTTCGGCTCTAGCGTACTTATCGTCTTAAGTATTTTGACAGACAGACTTACTTTAGGACTTCTAATATTAATAAGTGTGACAAGGCTAATTTCAAGTAGGTAAAGGTAGTACTAGCACCACAATTATGTGCGCTCTATATGTTTACCACTATCATCATTCACTGTATTAATGAAAACCACTACAAAAAAGATTCTACGAAAGAAAAAAAGAAACATCAACACTTCTAGTATTACCTATATATTTTTAACCGCTACCTGCACTTAACATTCATTATCAGTTACGACTTTCCAAGTCGGGTCAGGTCATTAGCTAAGCCATCAGCACGTGAAACAATTTGTAGCGAACAAACGCATCGAAGTAAAGCAAGGCGATTAAGAGAATTCTTCTGCACTTCTGCAGAGCTAGCCTGAACTTTTAATTCTATTATTAGGTTTTTATTTCAGCTCCCTAATGCTTTGAAGTGGGTAATTGTTCTTCTGATTTCTTTAACGCAGCTGAGGAATTTAATTCAGCATTTTCTTATTTCTACTCACCTTTTCAAGAAAAATGACAAAATTAGGCGTACTTGCAGAACGAGGACTTACCCCCGTACTCAGAGACATTTAATGATTACTTAAATCACTCCTTAGCATAGCTCCTTAGTGACCGATTCCCATAGAAATTCTGCACTAAGGAACGGCTTAAGTAACCATTAAATGTCTCTGATGCCCATTTTCACCAACAAATGCCTAAATTAAGGGATCCCCTAAGAGCATTTACGGAACACCTAATAAGAATTTCGTTTTCACTAAAGTTTAGGTATCCCCTATCCATAGTTATTTATGTCAAAATTGGGACAGCCCTTATTCTAAGTGGCGCTTAGATTAAGAGATTGTTGGTGAAAATGGGCATGAGTGTATCCAATAGTATTGTAAACATAAATAAACAAAAGAAAAATTGCTTACTTCTAAGTGTTTCTTGGGTTTTAGACATCAATGGTTGAATAAAGGTTAAGAAAAACATCTTGAGGTAATCTTGACTTTGAAGACTAAAACCGGTGGGGTTTACCGCTCATTCCTTATCTGTATGAGAAGAGGCCTGCCCACTGGAACCTACAGTAAGAAGGTTGATGATGAATAATACCGTGAATAATACAACAATTTTGTTTAATCTTATAATATAAAAATGAATCGCAAAATGTGTTGGTAAGCGCATAACTCAACAACGCCTGGACCAATTTGGCTAATTCTTTTTTTGTTGTGTTTGTTAAATTGGGTAAAGTAGAGAAGTCAGTTGACGGGAGCAAAGCCGCGGGCAAAAGCTAGTATAATATATGTATATGTTGTCTTTAAGGTATATGTATATCTATGGGCCAATGAAGCCTGAAAATAAAGGTACGAGTGTTTTGATACGATTTTGATTTGATAATATAATGTTGGAATTCTCAAATAACTTCAGTCCACCTGCTAAAGCTTAAAACTTTTAACCTTAAGTATAAGATGCACTTTTCTTAAGTTAAATTTCTTTTCAAAAGAGAATGTTCTTCTTAAATACTGTGAAGTCTTTCTTCAGAGCTCTTAAAGCGCTTAACTTTGCACCTTTAAAGTGCTAGCGGTATTTAAGCACGTTTTAATTTTGTTACAATTTTAAAGGAACTAGTGTTTAAGTAATAGCTGTACGGGTCATAAGGTTAAGCATCTTGTCATAACGAGTCTTCCGTATTTCAGAAGCATGTAAATGTCCGGTCATGTCGGATTGCCGTCCCATCGGGTTATGAGAGTGAAAGAATAGTGAGTGCACCTGTGTCTACGCAAATGCTTGTACACTATAATAATATGTCCTGCGCATTGGCTAATCTCCTTACATGAGAACAGCCGCCGTAGCCGATAATCGGCTAGGAGCGCATAATCATTTCAGAAGGCACGATGAAATTGATGGGTCCCGGTGGTCGTTTTATCATCTTTGGCACTCGTTAGGGAAGACAGAAACTCTTACAACCAGTCTTACCACTGCTTGCCTCGGTCACTGGAGTTCCAATAGGAATTGATCCGTGTAAAAACTGGTTATTAACTGCTTTCAGACTGGAAGGAATTTCATTAGAAATATATATAATAGTAGGCATATTATGTAGTAGAAAAGTGCTATGGAGGAAATCCATAGCACTTTTCCTTGCTATTTGTACCTAATTTATTTTTGCGAGCGTTGTCAATGCACATTGAAATGAATAAATGAATTTAAATATTTTCCGTCGTACCACAAAAACTTTTAAACACGCGTTGAACACTTGTCTAAAAAATGACAGATTATGACATTGGAATAAATTTAATTTTGCAGCCACATTTTTAGACCAGTGTTCAACAGATGTTTAAGTTTTGTAGTAAGACTGTAAATTTTTTGCCACATTATTTAAACCACTTAAATGTTAAGTCGATCTAACTCCATTGCTGGCTGCTATCCATACTACTCTATCAAACAAAATTACAAATTCCGCCGAACAGAAGTGCAACAAAACGGGCTAGAATTAATCACCGCACAAGTCGAAACTCGCTTTGTCGTTCAACTTAACCACAAATTGATTGCAAGCGATTGCCATTAATTCGGACAATTAACGTTTAGTTTGTCACACCGACGTGTAATAACCATTTCTCCTTAATCCTTGAGGAGCATTATATAGTTGGTATTAGTAAGGCTAAGCTAAGCAATTCAGATGTCTTGGTACTCCCAATAGACTTTGATGAATGTCTTAAAGAAGGGCTCTGGTGGCCTCGTGGTTCTCTCAAGTTTCAGGTCAGGCAAGTATGTACCGATGTAGATTGGGCACCAAAAAGAAGAAAAATAATTTGTTAGATAGTCTGATTTTGATAAAATATAGTTAGATAGTAAAGATATACATGTGATATGTAAATAATTATGTATGCAATGTTAATCTGTGTATTATATTATAAAGCTGAAGAGTTGTTCGCTTCAACGCGCTAATCTCCAATATAACTGGTCCGATTTGAAAAATTCTTTCAATTTTAGATAGCCAATTTATCAAGCCCATCATTATTATCCTATTTTGCGGAGAAGTTCTCACGGGACGCGGGTGAAACTGCTGGCAGAAGATAATATGTAAATAAAAAAATTATAAAAAGTTTTCAGGAAAGTTTCAGTAAATAAAGATTTTACCCCTTACAACTTCACAAATACGTCTTTATAAAATGAGTACCTATACGTATACATACTCGTATGTATGTATGTAGGCCCATCTCCAATGGTCAACAATGGATCTTAGATTTTAGATACTGACGTCCACTGAGTATTACAATTCGGTGAAAGACTTCGAACTCCAGTTAGAACAGTCGATTTTAGACAGAAATTCTATTCTGACGGTGTTTAAGGACTTGTGCAATTTGAGGCTTTGCAATAGCTACTGGCTAGCTTTGTTTGAATTTCTGTTCGATTCGAATAAACGCTTTGTACAGCTAAGAGCCTTATGCCAAAGGATTTTCGAGTAAAAAATACTTGAATGGAAATTGTGTGCAAAGTAAAATTTGTATTTAGAAGATGTCTCTTTTATTTAGTACCTATACTTAGTATTATTTTTTGAAAGAAAATATGCAAGAAAATTCTATAGTATTTTAATTCTAAAGATGGAACTATTTTTATAGTATGTACCCTTGATATTTATTAATTTTTCTTGTCTAACATATTAAGGCTTCGACAGATATAGGATTGCTGGTACCACATTCACTCTCAAACAAAACAGCACCTAAGCTTCTTAAAAACAATTTCAGAAAATATTTGCTTTCTCCCAATTCTCAATTTCTCATTACAACTTCGTATAATGACGCGGACCCGCTGAGCGAACCTTATTTTTATCATTTGCTGGCAAAAAGTTTAAATGTTCCCGTCCAAAACCATAAGTCCCGTATTATGGGGATGAAGTTTCAGCTTCGTTCGGGAACAAACAACGTACATGGCAAACAATCTTAGAAGTACAAGATCGTAATAATCCTCAAAATTTTACAATGACTACTTTAGAAGTGATTTTTTACAGGAGGTGTGATGTCTTGTAACGATTGGTGATGTTTCAAACTTTTACCACCTTATTATAAAGACGTGGTTTTGAAAAAGTACCAGCTTTTGTACTAACTTTAATCCACCGTCCAGAACGAAGTGAGAGGACTAAGGCGGGTACTTCTTAAAATATCGTTTTATAATAAGGTGGTTACTGACTACGGCCCAAGTCACACTTTCAAGCTTTTTAAGCGATATTTTTTTACAAATTATTTCACACTGAAAGTGCTCGTCGAGTCGCTGCCGGCCGCTGCCATTCAGGCACGACTCGGGCCCGTAGCCCACTCATTTTCATATCCCAAACTGGATCCTAGATCCCAGACTGCAACGGAACGAAGGTAAGTGTGTTATAGGACTGGATTCCTGGTCCGTAATAAATTCACAAACAATGCCGCAGCCCCGGCTGTGATAGTAAGAGTTCCATGGTAAGTGGACTTTCTGGAACCAATCTGTGTCTTGTACAAATCCAAAGATAATCAATTTTTGTCGCCAAAAGTTTTAATAGTGCTTCTAAGTAAATCTCCTTTTTCCGTTGTACAAAAGGAGACGAATAATACGGGAAAGTGTGGACATACCTTTGTCATCTGCAGATTCTTTTGGGAACAAACGACTGGATATTTTACTGAAAACTTTAAAACCAGCCCTTAGAGTTCATGTCAAACAAATTCTGCTTCTTCGAAGTTAGTCATTAACGTCTTTTGGTTGTGTCGTATTATAATTAAGTAAAATTGACATTACAAATTGAAGAAGCAACATATTTTTTGATTTTGTAATAACGAAATAAAACATTTTAGTTTTTTTTCTCTTCATTACATGTACAATGTCATTCTACTAATATTGTTAGTTCGTTTAAAAATTGCTGGTTGGGATGTTTGTTAGTTAACTTCGCGATAAATTGCAATTGTCTTTCGCTCAGTAAATACTACAAGTCTTCCCAGAAACATTGTAGCCTTTACATTTTAATAACTGAAACAAAAGAAAGTACCTATTACGTAAGCAGCTTAGATAAAACTTCCCCTCAACGCCGGACCACTATTTGCGGATGCTAATAAAAAACACTTCTTTTCAGACGCTTTCGAATTTAAATAAAAGGAAATTTACGCCCCTACATTAATCTGTATTCCCGCTTAAGTCAGGCGATTAGTCTTTTCGCCACACTGTTCGGGAAAAGTACCTATTTTTGAGCAAAAAGTTTCAGTAATTTGGGCTATCTAATCTTTTCGGAGTAGAAATCAGAGCTGCTGGGTTTCGATTTTTAGTTTTTGCTTTATGCCATCTTTGTCTTTATTAGCGTATCTTTAACCTTTTTCTGACGTTTTGGAGAAATTATTATTTGATGGTGGGTATATTTTCATATATCGCTGTGTTTAATGCAGTCAGTAAAATGTCACCATAAAGTAAATAATACGTTTCAGAGAACTGAAGCACCTAAAAGGAGAATAAGCGAAAATACTCACGACTGTCGCTAGAGAAGTTTATTTTACAGAACTATATAATGAGAGAAATATTCTGTAAGTAACTATAACAGGTACCTTAAAGTAATCCGTATAAGTGTGTCAAAAACAAAAAAAAACCTTTTTCACTAGAAGTTAGACTAATAAGATTAATCAATAATTTGCTTGTCACGTCATTCCTAAATCGCATTTCATCAGAAAAACCTATTAGGAAACTTACATTACTGAACTATCTATAACAATTTTTATTCAGTCTATAGTATAACTCATTTTGCCACGGAGTAGAAAAAGTCGCAACTAAGTGCTTTCAGTAAGTGGATTTGGCAGGAGCCGAGACTATCCGCACTGAATCAGTTTGAGCTGGAACGAAGCGGTTGAAACTGGTTATTAAGTGCCCAAATTACAGCGCTCAAACAGCTGGTAGATTTTCTTTGATTTATCGAAGTTTCTGTGTTAGGTTAGGTTATGATTTGGATTTGAAAAATCTGATCTGTTAATATGTGATGTTTTTATACCTGCCGATTTGATATTTATCGTTTTGAAATACAGTTAACAATTATTATAAAGAAGTATTCTTTAAAAAATTGGGGTACGGGGTTCAATTTTGCAATGGGATGAGATCAAATCATCATTCATCAAAACTTGATTAAAAAGTACTGAATACGTACAGACGGATGCAGGTCGCCTCCAACAGGTATCTGTGGAGATCTAAGGGGGAGGCCTACGTTCAGCTGTGGACGTTCTATGGCTGAGATGATGATGATGTTGATGAGTACGTACAATTTTGTTATACTCCGCCTATGTACTCCACTTATGTACTCCGCTTATTTACCTCCCTTATGTACTCCACTTATGTACCATCCATATGTACACCCTTTATGGAATCCCTTATGTACACCCCTCATGTACTCCACTTATGAACCGCTTTTATGTACTCCCTTATGTACTCCACTTATTTACTCTCCTTATGGAGTTCCTTATGTACTTCACCTATTTACGTATATGATTAAAAAGATCTATATGTATCATCATCATCATCATCATCAGCCTATAGCAGTCCACTGCTGGACATAGGCCTCTCCAAGTGCACGCCACTGAGTACGCTATATATATATGATTTCTTTATTAAATAAGTGAAATAGGACTTATAAACCTATGATTTAGGATAGTAACTAATACAGAGAACATCTTCCTACAAGGTCCGGTGCGAGAGGATCATTTGCGTAAGCTTTGCTGATTATGCATAGTCGTCTTTGCAGTTTAACACGCCGCCGACATAGCCTCTGACCGTTTGATAGTGAAACCTCAACTTTAAGTCTTGTGTACACTAATGGAGGCTGGAAATGTCAATCTATGCATATTTTTGGGGGATACATACCCTCAAATATTTAAGAATCAGTAATAGAGACAATCATGTAACGATTGAAGAGTTTTGGATTTTGTTATCACATAGTTTCCTTTGCGTCACTTTCCTGTTTATCACTATCACCTGAATAAACCTGTAGTAAACTATCAATTCATTTTCTTAACGAATTCTCTGTCGTTTCCACTTCCATAGCTTTCCAAAAATCTATATACGGCAGTCAATTTCTTTCTTACACAGATAAAAATATATTTCACACAAGAAAAGTTCAAATACTGCTCCATCAAGATATTGAACTGAATCTAGAATGTTCAAAGCTACATGTACCATCAGCCTTAATTGTACAGGCTTCAGCGTACAAGCTTAGACCTCAGTGCCTCGCTTGCAAGGCATTAATAAAGCCTGGATTAATATTCCGTTCTGAACCATCTCAGCGGATTATACTGCAATCTTCTTAGAGGAATAAAGATCGGTCAACTACGGCGATTTACTTCAAGGAAATAAAATGGGAGCTTACGTCTTTGAAAGAGTAATCAGACGATGAAGAGGATTCTTGTTCTAGATGTATTTATATCTACTTTGTCGTAATTTAGCTTACAATAATGTAGTTTGATGTTCTTCCTTTTTAACCGTCTTCCCAAAAAGGAAAAGGTTCTCAATTCGTCGACTTTTTTAAAAAGAATACATCACGTTTTCTTAAAACTGACCCACTTACCAAATAGGTATGACACTATGACACTATGTAGCTTTTTCAGTCCATCCCATTTCTTCATAATACCAAAATTATCCGAAATACCCACGAAGGAGGTCAAACGAACCGTGCCAGCATTTCCTCATACATTTTAAAACGCCAGTTAATAATTTTCAATGAGGAGAAAATATAACATTTAAGCTGTTCATAAATTAATAATGCTTCAAGAGTGGCCGTATAAATTGTGTAGCTGGCACGACCATGTCTAAAGCTATGCCAAATATTCTCCAAATGGCTGGGATAACATGTTAAGTGAAGATGGGAGAATTCGGAAGATGGATGAGGGCTAAATGTATGAACAAGTCAAGTTGAACTTAAACTAAGGTAAGTAGGTAAATCAGTGTGTATTTGAAGGGGCCAATGACGAATTTTTACTTTTGTTGGTACATTTTGCAAAAGTACAGTTGATACGTGAAAATAGCTTTGTGTACGAAAATTGTGGTATATAAAAATAAACATATTATCTGACTGTTAACTTGTTTTCTGATTATTATTAAAAAATAAAACATTTCATTATTTTTTTGCCAACTATACACAAAAATACTCTTCTTTCCAAAGAATATTGGCAATGGCACATTCTTTTATTTAAAGAAGGCCACATAAATACAATTTAACACATAAGGAATGGATACAAAGTGCTCGTACGTTGGATAGCCAGAGAGCTAGAATAGCCACAATAGGTAAAATACGGTAAGAAGTGTAAATGTCGAGCTATGGACGATATCAAATATTTGTGGGCAGCACTGCGGTATATTGTGCAAGTGATACTATGAACTTAACGTGGATATGATCATTGTTTTATTTTTTCATTTAGTATATTCAACACTGAATCTTTCCGTCTGTGTTTCGGATGGCACGTTAAACTGTAGGTCTCGGCTGTTATTGAACATCCTTGGCAGTCGTTACGGGTAGTCAGAAGCCAGTAAGTCTGACACCCGTCTAACCAAGGGTATCGGGTTGCCCGGGTAATTGAGTTGAGGGGGTCAGATAGGGCACTCTCTCCTTGTAAAGCACTGGTACTCAGCTACATTCGGTTAGACTGGAAGACGACCCTAACATAATTGGGAAAAAAGGCTCGGAGGATGATGAGTCTTTCCCGCGATTTTACCCGTATCCTAGGGGAGCTCCTTCCCCTATCCGAAACTGAATATAGCCTATAGATGCATGTCTAGCTTTCCCACAGCGATATATTTTTTCGAATCCATTCAGTTGTTTCGCCTTAGGGGTGACTTTTAAGGTCTTTATAACTCAAAGATTTCAAAAAATTTTGAAAAATTCACTGTTGGAGATACATACATTTTCCCGGTACATAGAATATACTTAGCCGGGTACGGGAAGTAGTTTCCACGCGAAGCGGATTAAACTGCATGAAAAAGATGGTATTGAATAATAATATTCAAATTCAAACGACCCTCGAATTATTCGTAGAACAGGACGTTAATATAACATGTACGTACATAGATCCCCTTTTCCACGGCACTGACAAACGCTAATGACATCAAAATTCATTGTAACTGAACAAATATTTAATTCCGGGAACATCCACACTAAACCAACATGGCCGCCGTTCAGAATTCCGAAAATGTAAAACAAGCTGTTTGCTGTAAATGTTTCAGAGTTGAGGTGCGCCACTGAATTTCAGTTATTCACTATTTTTCATAAAAACCTGTATATTTTGGAACTCAAAAATGTATATGAGAGTCAATTAAAAAGACTGGAGTACTTACAAACAGTGAATTTGTAAATTCTATGGCAAGCTATAAGATAGGCATTATAGAAGTAACTAACTAGCTAGATTGAACCAGATTTTGTGATTGTTTGAGAGCGTGAAATGTTGTTGTCCCTATTTATGTATTAAATGTAACTAAGGTTCCATAAATATGTAAGACGATGAAGACAAACGACCAACCAGTGGAGGCCCATTATGGCCAAAGCCTGCCACGACTGCGAGGTTGTTCGAAAGAGTTCCGCGGCCCTGGTCACAAAGGGCGCAAGAACGAACATGGTAAGAATCTGAATCTCCCTCAAGCTGCACCCTCCCGGCGGAATGTCATATGGGGGCTGTCTTTTGTAAATTTGACATTCAAAAAGTGCTGATTTTCAGCATACTTTGAATAAATGATTTTCGATTTTGATAATTTTCCACCAAAAAAATTTAGGTAACAACATCCTTTTGAACGATAGGCTCAGCTATAATCTTCGCATGAGGATTAACAATGTCCACTTTAATATTTTTCGAGATGGAGCGTGACGCTCATCAAATCTATTTACCCATTCGAGTTGAAAGCAGAAAATCGAATCAAATCGATTATAAATCGTTATCGGAAAATTCATTGTCAGTCACCCAGAGTTAGTTCAAAGTGGTGATTAGATACATCTGAAAGAAAATTTAATATTTATTGCACATTTTTAATAATAATGTAATTTGGAGTAATGCTTAATGAATTATAAATAATCACGTAGGTATGTATTTTTCAGCATTGTTTTTATGTGTTAAAATTAAACTGAATAATCTGTACCTACTCGGTCTTGCAGAAACTCAAAAGTAATTTGATGCTATCACACAAAATAGAGAAATGGGTAGGCCTGATTTTGTTCTAGTATTATTTTTGTAAAAATCTTTGACTTTTTTTTACTAATCTTCAAAATCCATGTATGTAAATTAAAAATATATGCTGTTGAATATTAACCTAATTAAAACTTAGCTAAGGAATAAACGAACAAAATAATTATTCTCTTTTTGTCACAGTGCTAGTTCCTAAAGCACTTCCCTTTTGCAAACATCTCAAAGGAAGCAAACATAGTACTAATATTTTATTTAAAAACATCTCAGCATTAAAAACTAGCTCTTAGCAGACAATTTGTGAATCATACCTGCCTTTAGCGAGAATTCACAACACAAGGAGAACAAAATGACTAGCGGAGATATCATAACGCAAAATCTACTAAGAAAGTAGCGCGCTAAGATGCAAGAGTTCGGGGGAATAGGAACGTAACTAACTCGGCCCTTACACGCCTTCTGTAGAACCCTCCCATGATTGTCAAAATAAAATCATCAGTTAATCAAGACCAACCTTAGACAGATTGGTATTAATTTGACAAGGAACCCAATCGTTTCTTAGTTCTAGTAATTGATCACACCCACTTGACCTACAAGAAAGCGCCTGATCTACCTTCCTTACGTCATCTCCGCTATATTTCCTTCCTCTGTGTCGCAACAGTACTACGTACGCTGGTACGTTTCGCGAAAAAATGAAGCGCCTTTTCCTACCTCCGCAGTTTTAAAATTCCCTCTGCGTTAAGGATTGCATTTTTTATCAGCTACTCAAACAGGTTCTGTGCAACGTTCCTGTGTTTATTTTACAAACTTTTAGAGTACCCGTACACTGCAGACTAAACAGTCGGCCAACAATTGACGCGATGGTTGGCAAACTTTTTTTATTGAACATCTTTATTCCAATCAAAGTTCACAGTCGGTCTGATAGCGGCTAAATACCTACCTGATCTTTGTTATGTGCGTACTACTAAACTAAGTACCTAACTATTAAGATGATCTTTGGTACTTCTATTTATTTTCATACTGATTTACAAGCCCAAACTATCGGCCGACTAAAAGTTTGTAGTGTGCGGACACTCTTTGAGATCTTTGCAACGTGTACAGTCCGAATTTTTAATTGCCAAAACCAAACTGGTGTATGACGAGGGGTATTTTTTGAACCGAATATTATTGCAAGTTTGAAGGGTTAATTATCTACGGCTAGTAAAAAATAACAGTTTTTCCTCCAATAATTTCGCAAAAGAAGACTTGATTCAAAATGGAACAGACAGACATGTGTTGTTGGGAGTTAGTTGCGCCATTTCTTCCCAGCAAAAACACATAGGAAGTGATGAAGGATGGGCATTTTGGGAGCTGCCTATGGTTAATTTCGGTGCTGTTTTGCAGTGAAGATTGAATAAACGATTTTTGATTTTGATTTGATTTGGAATCAACGTTTAGGGAACATATAGGTAGATCAATATCGTCATCTGTCTAGTTGTATCCCAATGTTGGAAATTTAGTCAGATGCAACTGAAAAACAAGTGTTTTACATAGCGCGACTAATCTGAATGGCAGTTGTACTGGCTCGATAGCTCTTGGAAAGACAGGTTGTCACACTTTCTAGCTACTACCTGTAACGACTGCCAAATTTTTCCATTAACGGCAAGCCGAACTCACCACGCAGGTACCATGCAGGTATTTAGCGAATCAATTATAGAAAAAGCAAAAAAGAAAAAAAAAACAGTCGGAAAAAAGTTGAAATCTTTTGAAAATGGCGGCATCTAACTTGATTCTAACTTGATACTTGAAGATGAATGATAGCGCAGATTACAGAGATCAGGTATTTAGCCGGTATCAGAACCACTGAAAACTTTGACTGGAATAAAGATTTAATTTAAAAAAAAAATTGCCAAACGTCATGTCGACTGTCGACCGACTGTTTAGTCTGAAGTCTGCGAATAGTCTAATTACCTAGTCTAACAGAAATTATAATTATTTCCCTATAATTTGATCTGCAACGGTAGGTTTTCAACGTATGAAGTTAATTGAGTATTAGGAACACAATCGGTTGCTATCGTAGGTAATTTTAAAGTTATTGATTTTACGATACATAGGTACGTACGTCGTACTTACATTCGTTTATGTTTGTATAAAATCTAGTAGTTCTTTATTTTGCTCAAGAATAGAAAATATAATTTTATATTTCATTTTTTTATAAGATAGGTCAAATATTGTTCAAAAAATTTATTTGACATACAAAACATTAAGTACTTTCACGTCATTATGGTAATGTGCATACATTTGTGCCAAAATACTTCAGATTTTATTTTATATAAATAGTACCTGTAGTAAATGCTTATAAAATAAAAATTAGTTAGACTACAACTGATTAATCTTTCAATTAGGCTATTGAATTACTGGTTAACAATAATATTTTAATAACACACGCGTTCTAAAACGCCAGATATGTTTCAATTAATTTTTCACATTATTTTCTAATTAGTTCCGTTTAAAATCTTCATGGCAAATTAACAACAGTGTTTCGCTTTGAGCAACCATGTTGAGTGTGCTGCAGCTGTTCATTTTGGTAAGATATATTTATTTTTAATTAATATATAGGAATGAATTTTAAGCAGTGCAAAAAAAACTGGTGGTCCAGAATTATTAACAGAACATAATATCTGTTCATCAGTAATTCTTTTTTACAGTTTTTTACCTACTAACTATTCTTACGCGCGCCGAGCAGCGCTCGCGTCAGTAAACCGGTTTTGCGTCGCCGCTGTGCCCACTGACGTGACGACTGTGACTGTGAAACTTCTTCCCGTACCCGGACACAACCGATAGTCTAGCTTTCTATTAATGAAATAAATATTCAAATCGGTTCAGTATTCAAAAAAAAAGAAAAAAAAATCTTAAATTATTTTTTACAGAAAAAAAATTTTTGAAGTATTATTGCTCTTATTACTGTATTTCAGGCCACAGTTGGTGAGGTTCTGAGCAGCGAGGCCGGAACTTTAGAATTTTTCACACATGATCATGACCTCTTTACCGGCCACCTTAGAACGTTCGCAAATAACTACCACAGGCACCTACGAGGTACGAAATAAATGAGAAGTTTTAAATATTGTCTGTTTTACGTAAATATAGATAAATATTGTTGGTGTAAATATTTAAATTAAATAAACTCATCATCTGCCCAGCCTTTGCCGAACTATGTTGGAGACGACTTCCAGTCTAACCGGATGCGGCTGAGCGTGTTTTACAAGTTGCGACTGCCTATCTAATCTCCTCAACCTAGTTACCCGGGCAACCCAATACCCCTTTGTTAGACTGGTGTCAGACTTACTGGCTTCTGACTACCCTTAACTACCAATGTTCAATGAGAGCAGGGACCTACAGTTTAACGTGCCATTCGAAACACAGTCATTGGTGTCTAAGATAGATTATACTTAGAAAGTGCCTACATACAAACCTTGAAAAAAACTGACGAAATTATTATATTTTTTTATTCAAAGTTACTTATGTTTACCATATTAAATTTTCTGATGCAGAGGCAGATACAATAACATTAGCAGAAGCTAAAATTAGTAAGTAACATTTTCAATAATTTTTACCTATAAATGACTCCCGCTGTTTGTGGTTCGTAGCATGATTAAAAACATGGATCTTGTGGAGACCTTTTTATTCTAGGTCTGCATGTAACCCACTGGTTTTCCTAGGGTCCGTTCACACAGACCGGCTCGGAGAGGAGAGCAAATTGTTAACACATTGAAAACTGAGTTCTTAGTATTTAAAGTAAGCTTTATTTTTGCATGAGCACTGCTTTTATTATTAAGAATGCTCGAAGGCGCTTGGTGAGAAATAATTAGACGAGCTGATCGGCTCCGATCGCGTACTTTTTCTCGGTCTCCGATTGCATGCTCTCGCTCACGCAGCCGATCGGTTCCGGTCTGTGTGAAAAGAAAAATGCGCGCCGATGCTCTCCGAGCCGGTCTGTGTTAATGGACACCCCTATACGACGTGCCTTCCGAAGCAGAACTCGTCACGACAATGGTCACCCATCCACGGCCCGACCGTACCAATAATTGTATTATGACATCATGTCATTAAATTAATATATTATAACATTACATACATTACTAAATACTAACAATTTAATTCATTTTAGCACTACGATTACTACAGGTTTACGAATATACTACGAACTCTAGTGGCTTTGGTAAGATTTTATGCTCTTTATTTTCTAATCCATTTTTACTTTATAAATGAGCGAAAATTAGAACACCATATAAAAGTCAGTCATTACAAACAACTGAAATTCTCCCTAAAAACTGACAGCTGCCAACTGATCAAAACATTCGATACTCCTAACTTTATCTCTGCTTTACACATGATGTTGTAAATTATAAAAACGAAAAATGACGCCTGTGGTTGAACCACTGAATGGATTAGGTTATTTTTTTACAATTCGCTGTAGAATATCATAAAGTATATGCGATAGGATTGAATGTGATTGTGAACGACACATCCTATATAACTGGTAGTTATACATTTTATTTTATAATTAATGAGGGTTGCGGATCGGGATATCTATAAACACCGACATATAGCCGAGAAAACCAAACCTACCAACAAGACAACTAGGTACACTAGTAAAATTCCCTAAATTTTTTTTTTTCAGATGAAATTAAAGGTCAAAGTTTTCCTCTGACCGAAGCAGGTAAATATTACAATTAATCCATTCTGAGAAAATTACTGTAACTGAAATCGTGTATCTAAAATAGAACAAGGATTATGCATGGCGAATGGAACAAAATAATTAGTACGTTTTTTAGGTTACCTTAAAATAAAGGAGACGTATTTTTTCTTTTTAACCGACTTTCCAAAAAACGGAGGTTCTCAATTCGACCGTATTTTTTTTTTTGTTTTTTTTTGTGTTTGAATTTTGTCTTACGTCCCTTCTAAGTACACATAGACGTGACGCCACGGTCCCCCATTCTCAATTTGTGTTGCGTTGAAAGGAAGCGTAGAGCGTATTGTCCAAAAAAAATCGCTTTCTTTCATCAAACTAAATGTCGGAATTATTTGTTTTTTATTATTATTTAAATTTAAAAAAAATCGTGTTCTTTAGTTTTTTAAACTATTATTTTTATTTCATACTTTTTTCGTATTCCTGACAGCAAACCCTTTCATTTGATACCCATATCATGGGGGTGGATTTCCAATAGCCAGTTAGCCATTTTGGGGAGGCCGCCATATTTGATTTATAATGACGTTTTTTGGCTAGTCATATATATTGTCATCAGAATTCCGAGCATGTGCAAAATTTCACCCTAATCGGAGACCGGGAAGTGAGTCCAATTAAGATTCCAAGATTTTCTTACATACATAGTTACAAGTGAAGCTAATATAAGCGTCTTAATAAAAATACTTTCCAAAATCTAAAATCCGGAATAATTATAATCACATTTTTTTTGCCCTATCGTCCCATATTCTACCCAATGTTTGATTTTTGTAAAAAATTAACCAATATCACATTGCATATCTAATAGTGCAGTCATTGAAGCGAAAAATACGGTCTAACCTCCGAATTTTTTTACTGTGAACCGATTTGCATGAAATTTTGGAATTAGGTTCATCTTACCCTTAACTTTAAAAGCGAAAATGATTTGAACTCCGCCACCCCCCCTGGGGGTGGTTGCCACCCCCTCTTTTGGGGTGAATATTTTTTTGCAAAATAACCTCGGATATCGATAGAAGACCTAATTTTAAGCAAAAGTTGTCTTTAAAGTTTTTAAAAAAATCCAATACTTTTAAAGTTATTGGCAATTGAAAATTCGCAATTTTTTCACGTTTTTCATCGGTTTTTTGCAAATATCTCCAAAAATATACGTTTTATCGAAAATGTATAAAGAACAAAATTGTAGCAGGTAAAACAACGAACAATTTGTTTTTTTTATAACATGTCCTAAGTGCAATATTAAGCTAGATATTAAAGATCAAAGCCGTTTTTTATTTTGTCTGAAATTTAATCGACGTAGTTTATGCCATCTATCATTTTAGTAAGTTGATCAATTTACGAGTTTTATTATTTTCCGGTGACATATATACACATTACAATAGTTATGACTCTTTATTATACTGCCTACTTTCACATTGCTCCAAATATTGACACTCTGAAGTTTTCAGTTACTAAGTAGAAAAAAATATGACAAGTTTTTGGACCGTAACTCCTTAAATTTTCATGCTATCACAATTTAAAAAAAACCACTGTAAAAGTAATTAAGAGGGCTACAACATCCATCATTGCAATATATACGAGTAGTAAAGAACTTTTTTCTAAAACGGTGAAGGGTTAAAGGGCTTAAGAGAGGCTGTGATTGCGCTTCCACGCGCTCTTTAAACAATCATATCTCCGTCAATTTTTGTTCGACAGAAAAAACAAACAAACCAAATTGTTTGTCACAAAAATACCTAATTTTTTTATTAGTACACTTTTATACGTATCTGTCGTAATTTTTGAGATATTATGAAAAACAAGTGAGTTTTTCTTTAATTTGAAATTTTGTTCTTTTCGTTAATCGTGACTTTTTTGAAAAATATCTGTCCTGAAGCAGCCAAACTGATACTATCTATCAAACTCTTCATAATAAAGTTAATCCTAGGCGGAATACGATTAATTTTAATTTTGGTGGAAATGGCACTCATGAAACCCATTGATTTAAAAGAAAAAATATAAGATGCTCCCCTTATTTGCAATACAGCTCACTTATTTTACGTGCAAAAGACTTTTAATAGTGCTCATCTTAAAGCTTATTTCAAGCACTACAAAACCCATTTGTAATAGAATGTATAAAATGCATCTACTCGCCGCTATCTTCCGATCTTTAATATCTAGCTTAATATTGCACTTAGGACATGTTATAAAAAAAAACAAATTGTTCGTTGTTTTACCTGCTACAATTTTGTTCTTTATACATTTTCGATAAAACGTATATTTTTGGAGATATTTGCAAAAAACCGATGAAAAACGTGAAAAAATTGCGAATTTTCAATTGCCAATAACTTGAAAACTATTGGATTTTTTTTAAAACTTTAAAGACAACTTTAGCTTAAAATTAGGTCTTCTATCGATATCCGAGGTTATTTTGCAAAAAAAATATTCACCCCAAAGAAGGGATGGCAACCACCCCCAGGGGGGGTGGCAGAGTTCAAATCATTTTCACTTTTAAAGTTAAGGGTAAGATGAACCTAATTCCAAAATTTCATACAAATCGGTTCACAGTAAAAAAAATCGTAGCAATAATGCTTCAATGACTGCACTATAATAGATGGAGTAATATTTTTTTTGGTAATTTAAAAGGTATACATTTGAATGCTCAATTGTCAATTAAACTGTGTGCCACCATAATTTTAAAGACATACAGCCTTACTTATAAACGTGAATTAAATGTAGTAATACTTAAGGGCTGTTTAAGAAAATTCTTACTTATAAACGTTGCTTAAGCATGTCTTAACTAACAATTAATCACTGCTTAAGACTTTAAGTAGTGATTAGTTAAAATGTTGCTTAGAAGGTGATTAGAGATTTTATAAGTAAGGGGGTTATTTTCTAGGTATGACTTAAATGATGCCATCCAATTAAAACAAAAATAAATGCAAATATTATTTATTTTTCAGCAAAATTCTGCACGATGGGAGCTAAGACGAAAGTGGGTTGTAATTACTGCACCTGCGTAGCTGGGCAAATGTACATATGCACTGGCACGATTTGTCCTTCAAGTAAGACTACATTTTTATAAGCCTTTTCCCTGTTTTGTTGTCGTCTTCGAGACTAATCGGATGCAGCCGAGTACCAGTGTTTTTCATGGAGTGACCGCCTATCCTTCTCCATGTGAGAGGAGGCCTGTGCCCAGCAGTGGGACGATAAAAAGGCCGTAACACACAGCCCAGCTACCCGAGCAACTCGATACCCCTAAGATTGGTACATACATATACGTTGTCGTCTTCACAGCTTGAAACGTCCACTACTGGACAAAGATCTCCCCCAATTGCTTAATTTTATTACTTACAATGTATTTATACTACTGCCTCGTTGGTCTAGTCACGGTCGCAAGAGGTCTGTACTGCACGAGGTCTCGTTTTGGTTTCCCAAGTCGGGCCGAAAAGCTTGGTGCGTTTTAAAACTTTCACGAAGCAGCCCGTATTCTGGAAGTTTGGGATTTATAAACCCTTGCATCGGAGATCACGTTAATGTCTATCTTGCGCCTGATCGCTCTCCGGCCGTGTCAGATGTTCCGTCCCATCGGTCTACGAGAGTGAAGGAATAGTGAGTGCGCAAATGTTCGTGCACGTCAATATGCGCGTGATGCCATAGTCGATTTCGGCCTTGGACAACATTATTTATTATCTATTTCCACTCGCCGGCCCAAAAAGAAGCCGGCACTATTCTCCAAATAAACAATCATTTCATTTCAATCGCTGTCAAACTGCAAAGCGAAAAAGCAAAAGGTTATCAAATATGTACATTGTATATGTTTCTAACACACGTCTATTATGTTTCAGAATCCGAAGACCGGCGACCTTGTGAAAACGGTGAAAAACGCCAAATAGATTCCTGCAACTATTGCTTGTGTCGTAATGGAGTTGAAATTTGCACTAAAAAGAATTGTCAAAAGGCGTACCGTAAGTAAAATCAAATTATCAAGTTAAGTAAAGTATAGCTAAACAAATAAGGGAGAGTCCCAAAGTTACTGGTTGAAACTGAAACTGAGCTGATCTGATTTGTTTCGGACCATACCGCAGACCCGGCACTCTTTGAACCTCAAATATCCCGTTGAGTTTGTTGACTGCTCTTTAAGCACTTCTTGAAACAAAATGCACCTCTGATGTAGGCCCGATGCGTCTAGGATGGAAGGGTGACAGAATTCCATCATAGTGAGCGCCTTCGTCTTAAAATCAATACCCGGGGCAATTTTGAAACATTAACCTCCTTATTATTAAACGTGGCAGTTTCATATTTAGAATAAAATCTATTGTTTTCGCGTTTATCGTAACTGAACAAGCAGTTCTGATAAAGGACTTTGTTGAAGTGTAGTGACGTAAATACTCCTGTTTTTCAGGAAGCGCAGTAGTTAGAAGTCATGACACCGACAATTGTAAAAATGGGCAAAGCAAAAGAGAAGATTGCAATGACTGCAGTTGTAAGGGAGGTAATTGGGTTTGTACTTTAAAACTGTGCAAAAAAGAGAAAGAGGAAACAGAGGCCGTCCAGTGTAAAGACGGACAAACTAAAAAAATTGACTGCAACCGCTGCGGGTGTATTGCCGGTCGGTGGTTTTGCACTCTAATGAAATGCAGGAAGAATATTAAAAATACAAAGAAGCTTAACGCTGTCCAGTGTAAAGACGGACAAACTAAAAAAGTTGACTGCAACCGCTGCGGGTGTATTAACGGTGGTTGGCTTTGCAACCTCATAAAATGCGGGAAGAATCTTTCAAATAAAAAGGAGATTAACACTGCCCAGTGTAAAGACGGACAAACTAAGAAAATAAACTGCAACCGCTGCTCGTGTATTAACGGTGGTTGGCTTTGCACTCTAATGAAATGCGGGAAGAATGGTAAAAATATAAAGAAGCTTAACGCTGTCCAGTGTAAAGACGGACAAACTAGAAAAGTTAACTGCAACCGCTGCGGGTGTATTAACGGTCGTTGGTTTTGCACTCTAATAAAATGCAAGAAGAATATTAAAAATAAAAATAAAAAATACAAAAACATGAACTCCGTCGAGTGTAGAGCCGGACAAAGTAAAAAAGAAGACTGCAACAGTTGCCATTGTATTAAAGGTACTTGGGCTTGCACTCTAATACATTGCTCAACCAAACCACATAGACAAACTTGTAAGTGTTTTTGATATTTATTTAAATCTGACATTATATTTAGCTACGGATCGACATTTCGATTCGATTCCAGGCGGGTTCGATTCCAGGTCAGGCAAATACCAATGCAACTTTTCTAAGTTTGTAAGTACTTTCTAAGTATAACTTAGACACCAATGGCTGATAAAAAGGTGAAGGAAAACATCTCGAGGAAATCTGGACTATAACAGTCTGAAATCACCAACCCGCATTGAGTAAGCGTGGCGATTAATGCTCAATCCTTCTCCGTGTGAGAGGAGGGCTGTGCTCAGCAGTGGGACGATATAAAGGCTGTAACAACAACAACACGGATCGACATAAGCCAGAAAATGTGACAAACAAAAGTCAAGATAAAAATTTTTTTTTTCATTTGTTTTAGCAAGTCCTGATAAAGGAAAGTGTTCCAAAGATGAAACTTTGCAAATAAAATGTATGAAATGTACATGTATCCGTAACCAATGGCACTGTTCAACGAATAGATGTCGGAAACCCTCAAAAAGTATGTTTTTTTCCATACCCAACATTATTGTCTAACAACAAATTGCTAAAGTAGTTTTACTAGAACGCGTGGAGTTTCTTCCTCAGGAAGCAAAAAGTGTGACAGTGAACAAAGTCATCAATTGCCCAATTACGTACCGTTTCTCAAAAGTTTGCTGGCTACCCGATGGATGAACTTAATATCTTCTCCCGAGCCTTTTTCCTAACTATGATGGGGTCGGCTTCTAGTCTAACCAGGTGCAGCTGAGAACCAGTGTTTTAAAAGGAGCGACTGCCCTATCTCACCTCCTGAACCCAGTTAGTTACCAGGGCAACCCAATGGTGATCAAAATGGTACTCAGCTACATCCGGTTAGATTGGAAGCCGACCCCATCATACTTGGGAAAAGGCTAGGCAGACGCAGCGGCAACAGACATGCTAATACTAAGAGGACGCACTCTGCGCCCTGTACGTCGATTCTATAAAATCTCACATTTCACTTCGACATCACTCTCACTTCGCATTCGTTCTAAAGGTAGAATTCCGTGGACGCGACAATAGTCAACCTATGAAAATGTATGGCACCGCTGCCGAGGGCCGCGACAGTCGCGCGCGGACGACGAATTTCGTAAATCTGGGGAGGTAGGGGAGAGATGGGTAGTTGGGAGACATGATCAAATCAGAATAAAAGGGGGGTCCTTTTATTCTGATTTGATCATAGTTTTGTTTTTTTTTATTGGGTAGTTTACGTTACCAACTTTTAACGGTGTTCATCCATAGACTATCTGTCATTTCTGTGACATGTCAAGAACAAACAATCGTAAAAGTACTTAAATATTTTGTTGCGGTTTCGGATCGTTATAAAGAGAAAACTAATGAAAGGTATGTGTATTTTCTATTATTAATAAATTGTCAATAGTAGAATAATAAAATAATTCTCAAAATCTCCAGTTACGATTATAGTAAGTCGATGGAATCCACACCTATTATACCTCTAGAAGAGAGTACTACAGCAATAGTTAATGGGCCCCACGTTTTTATTTTAGTCTAATATGACCAGGACCACCTACGTAGGTTGACAGGTAAGTAACTATTTATTATTTTCTAGTTTTCAGTGCACATAAGATAAAACCGTTTAACTTAAAAGTTTTTTTACCGATTTTTTTTTATAAACTAAGTCAAAAGTGTCCAATGCTCCCTATGGTAGGGAGGCTTGGACATACCATGTAATGAATAATTTGTAAATTTTTGTTCTTCTTCGTCAGTGAAAATTTGTGAGGTTATAAATCTGCGCGAAAAATCCTTTATAGAATCTTGTTTCAGGTACCGATGCCAACTTGATCTAGGGACTCCATATTTATCAGCTGCTATTTTTATTTTTGAACCTTTTGATACCTCTTGTATTGCTCATTATATTAAATCTTTAGGAATTTCCCGTCGCAAACCAGTCTTTTTGAATTTAAACTGCATCTTTCTGTATTTGACAATAGTTAAAAATCCTCAACTGAACATAATAGGCGTTGGGCATGCCCAAACCACCCGCAAGTCTAGATGCCCATTTCTCCTTCTGTAAACATTTTCGATATAAGTAACCGGTATTTTTAGAATCTATGTATTTAGGCTTGGATTTCAGTTTAATTTATAGATTAGTAAATAAAGAATAGATTAATAGTGCACATAAGATAAAACCGTTTAACTTAAAAGTTTTTTTACCGATTTTTTATTTTCTTGTTTTTAGTATTTAATGAAAATGCCTACCGAATATTCCTCATTCTATCTAATTCATTTAGTGCATCATTATTACACGATCTCTTACCTGATAATTTATTACAATCTAATTTAAAAAAAGTCTATTTTTTTAACGACGCCAAAAATCATCTAGTGACTCCTCCCTGGGTCAGCAGCGGTAAGGGAATGCCAGACTCTTACCAACTAAAAACAGTTATGTTTCGTCGTAGGCCTTTTATGTTCCAGGGCCACGGTAACTCTTTCGAACAATCCCGCAGCCCAGGCAGGCCTTGGCCCTGTTGGGCCCCGCTGGGGTTGCTGATAGTATTCTACTTGTGTAGCCCTTTCATTTGATACCCATATTGAGGGGGTTGTGCCATTTTGTGCCGGCGGCCATATTGGATTTACAATGTTATTGATATTACTATATTGTATTGTCATCGGAATTAAAGGTGTATACAAAATTTCAGATCAATCGGTTGACAGGAAGAGGGTGAAATTTGAATTACTAAATTTGACCCAAGAATAAATAATAAAACAAACGGGGTGAGCTAAATAAAACCGTTTAATAAATATCTCGTAATGTTGAAACTGATTGTAATTTTTAGGAAAGCTCTTTGATTATATCTAGCCAAACATAAGAAAGGGCAATAAAAGTTGATTATCTGTAAAATCTGATTGTTTATGCCATCCTGCCCATCCCTCCCCTACCTCCCCTAAAGTATGAAATGACATTTCGAATCGAAGTGAAATGCGAGTTGTTGTTCGAATTTTATAGAATCGCAGTACTGTAATCGGCTGATAGTTTGATGGGGCACAAAATCAGTAGAGGTGTAACGATTTGGAAGATATCCGGTCAGTATCACACCGAATATAACATTTGATTGAATTGATGATTACCTTTTGGACTTCTACTTTTGGGACCGTGCAACTAGTGTGACGTTGCATAAAATCCTGCAAAAGTCTACCTTTTGGAATAAGATGACTATAGATATATTTTGGTTTCAAACCATCAGGCCAGCCATCAGCCGTCAGTTCAGTCTATTTATTTTCACGACTTCTGTGGCGCAATGGTCACCAAGCCGGACTGCCGAATCTGAGGTCCCGGTTCGATTCCCGGTTCGGTCGACATTTGTGTGATGAGCATGCTTGTTGGCCGTGGTCTGGGTGTTACAATATGTATTTATAAATATGTATATGTGTAACTATATTAATTTATCAGTTGTGTTAGCACCCATAACACAAGTTAATTAATAACTTACCATGGGGCTAACCAACCGTGTGTGAAAAGGTGTCCCGACATTATTATTATTATTTTCAGAATCCCCAACGGTCAGGAGTCAGGAAGGCATTAACGAGTGTATAGAGTGGCGACGAAAAACAGTGGACTGCAACCGCTGCCTTTGTTATAAGGGTGAATGGTTTTGCACCAAAAACCCGTGCAATAGAGTATTATATCCAACACCACCGAAACTACCTGGTACGTCATAATAATAATAATAATTTCATTTATTTGCATAAAATGTGGTACAAGAGTTGGTACAAAATTTAATTAAAGTGCTGGACACATTCCGCAGTTATAAAACAGCATGCAAATATTGAGAGAGAAAAAAAGAAAACACAGACTAAATCTATCAGTTGTAACACTCACACAAAAGAAACACAATACTTAAAATATGATAAGAGTAGTTACAATGCATTTCTAAAATGATAGGATTGAGTCGAAAACTTTCTTATAAACTCCTCTACAGAATAGAAGCTCTCTTCTATTAGCCACGTTCGTAGAGACCTACAGAATTTCTCATATGGCAATTCGATTATCTTCTGGGGCAGAGAGTTAAAGATAAGCGGCGCCATGTACACGCAACTTCGTCTGCACATTTCCAGCCGTGGAATTGGCATTTTTAAATAAGAATGAGTGACTTTGCGCTTGTTTGTATTATTTTTACGTTCAAACAATTCAATATTGGATTTGACGAATTTGGCCACTTCATAAGTGTACATGCTAGGGACAGTTAATATTTTTTCTTGTTTGAAAATGGGCCTGCAAGAGTCTGACCATTTAGCATTAAAGATAGCGCGAATACATTTCTTCTGTGCAATAAAAACACGCATAAGATCTGCTGTATACCCCCATATCACTATGCCATATCGTATAATGGAGCACACGTAGGCATGGTACACCATTAAAGATGTGTGTTTCGAAGAAGAATCTTTGATTCTTTTTATAGCAAAAACAGATTTATTAATTTTTTTACAGATGTTATCGATATGATCTTTCCATATAAGGTGTTCGTCTACTGTAATCCCAAGAAACTTAATGTTTTTGACCTGTTCGATGGGTGTATTATTGCAAGTGATTATTTTCGATAGTGTTATTTTCGTTTTATCTAAGTTTATTTTTAATGCATTTATATCGAGCCATTCAGTAATCTCTTTTAGTAGTTTATGTATTTCCTCTTTATAGTTTTTTTCATTATCACACCGTATAATTACACAGGTATCATCCGCAAATAAAACACATTCGTGGTTGTAGACCACCTGGGGAAAATCATTAACGTAGATGAGGAATAATAAAGGACCTAAAATGCTTCCTTGTGGTACTCCAAAATGGTTAAATCTGGGATTGGAGTCGAAATTTTCGAGAGTATTGGTTTTGCTATTAAATTTAGTTACACGAGTTATTTGTGTTCTGCCAGTTAGGTACGATTTAAACCAATCTAACGCTATACCTCTCACACCATATTTTTCTAATTTGCTTATGAGTCTAGTATGATCAACAACTTCTTTACTGACAACTACTACTCGCTCGCACGGCCCAGTTTAAATATATATATCAACACCGAGCAGTGCCAGTTACTTGTTCTCTTCTTCTGCCGAGTTCCCAAGTCATTTGGCGCAAAATGTATTTTTCTTCCATTTCTCCTTTCATCAACTTTCATCAACACTGACCTCTATTTTTTTCTATTACTGGCGCTTCTTTCAGACTACCTTTGATAAACTAATTTTATCCATCCTGTTTAACTATTCTCATTTTTGCTTCCTGCACTTTTACCTCGTCCTTCTTATTAAATCTGTCAGTTAGTAGTTCTGGTGGGCACATGCCCGACAATCTTGTAAACAGTTTAATCTATTTAATAAGTTATTAAATAATCTTATATTTGTTTAAGCTCTACCTCAAGGATCCTGCACACCGGGCGCATTGATGGAACTAAATTGTGTATTGTGTAAATGTGCACGCAACCGTTGGCGCTGTTCAAACGTAGATTGTGAGAAGAAAAATCTTGATAAAAGAGTGTGCAAAGAAGGAACCTCGTGGATGAAAGACGCTTGCAACAGATGTTATTGCCATAATGAACGAGAATACTGCGAACTCAAAAATTGTTACGAACGAAGTATGTTATTTAACTTTAACATCTTCTTCGCAAGTCGTCACGAGTTCTTAAATTCGCAAAAAGTCGTCATCTTGCCATTTTTAAATAGGCAGATGAAATTCATCACTGTCTACTCTTTTCGAACTGTAGTGCGGTCATACTGAAAATTCATAATGAGTGTTGCAATTCTTGTGCACCGCGCAATATTATTGTTGACATCACCATGCTAATAAGAGAACTGAAAAGTAACTCAAATATCTAGATTTTTGTCATGAAGTCGACGAAGTGTCTTATGTATTATGCGATAGCCAATCCAGCCAATGGCTTAATAGCCAAGATACTCGATTTGCATCTTAAAAGATGAACGAATTAAGCAAATCAGTCTGATTCCGATCAGGAACTTCTATCTGTGGTCTCGGTCCTTGATACCTGGGGCCGTGACCCCCTTGCCAGTGGGACATCGTTTTTGTAGTTTTAAAATTTTCGCCAGTTCTATGAAATATTACTTAAAGTTGAATAAATTAAACAAAAAAAAACTTATAGGTTATCAATGGAACAAAAGAGGCACATATTTGATTTAAACATGTCAATTTATAACAGCACATTTCCATTACATCATTTCTATTTCCATTTTCAAAATGCGATTTTATATTTTGGTGTTCCACTAAACTTTTAAGTAATATATTTGTCATCGTTGGCCCCTATCTAACTGTCATATTCAATAAATGCATTGACGCCAGTGTATTTCACGACCTCATGAAACACATTAAATTCAGGCATTTAAATAAAGTGACAATTGCGATATGGTAAATTCAGACCAATTTCAATTCTGCCAGCTTTTAGTGAAATATTTGAAAAGTTAATGCTCAAGCAGTTGCTCAGTTATTTTAACGTAAATTGCCTCATCCCTAGCCAACAACGTGTCTTTACTAAAGGTCGTTCGACTAGTGACGCTGATGTTACTGTTCTAAACCAAATTTTTGATGCATGTGAAAACTTTTAATGCAATTGGAGTATTTTATGACGTCTCCAAAGCTTTTGATTGCGTCCACCATGGCACGCTTTGACGCAAGTCACTCTGTAATGGCGTTAAAACCGGAGGTTCTCTAACGTTATAGAATTATAATTAAATCATAGATTGAAATGAGTAGATATCAATGATGCTAAATCTTCAGGCCTACCAGTTCAATTAGGCGTGCCGCAGGGTTCTATACTAGGTCCTTTCTTATTTTTAGTAGGTAAATTAACGACTTACTGTTCAATTTGAAAATCATATTTGAGGCGGTTTTATTTGCAGATACATATCTTATTTCAAAATTAATAGGAATATAAATGAAAGGAAAACAAACAGATATACAGGGTGTGTCGTTCACAATCACATTAAATCCTATCGCATATACATAATGATATACTATGGCACATTGTAAAAAAAAATATCCTAATCCATTCAGTGGTTTAACCACAGGAGCAATTTTTCGTTTTAATAATTTACAACATCGTGTGTAAAGCAGAGATAAAGTTAGGAGTATTTAATGTTTTGATCAGTTGCACAATTAAACCAGAATAGTTACAACGCAGGCTTCAATCACGTGGTTTGATAGTTAGGCTGTGTTCAAACCAAACTGACTGTCAGCCGCCGAATGTAAGCGAACGTTACGCAGTTTATTGATTTCTATGCAAATTCACTTTTTCGTATACATCTAACCGACGATACGTTATGCGTAATATTTATAGATGCTGACGTTCAATAGCTGACAGTCAGTTTTGTTTGTACGTAGCCTTAGCATCTGCGTGAGTCGGAATAAAACAATAAGTATTATTACAACAGTAATAATACAAACAAGTATAGTTATTATTTATAAAATACATAAAAAATCGGTAAGTGAAAAGTGAAAAGCATGGAAAAACAGATTTTTTTAAACATTTTCAGATTCCTTGAGACGAACTAAAATGTGTTCGGGGTTCGATCGAAATTATCAAGAATGTAAACAGTGCAAATGCGTATCCAATTACTGGATATGCAGAGGAAAATGGTGTCCAGAACTGGTCGAACTTGGTCCTATGATAGACCATGGTCTTATCACAAATTACTCACCGGAAATCCGTACGTACAAGCATTATGTTATATATTTTTATTAAGCTATTGCATAGCTTCTATCGCAGGCCTTGAGCGCGGGGACCAAATCCAGAAATTCCTTAACGAAAAAACCTCACGCTCCCCACTCCGACGGGCACGGAGGTGTGGCTTGAAGGCCGTGCATCGTCTAACGTCGTGACAGTTCGGCAGTCTTCGACACGGCGCTGTGTGCGTGCGATTAGACGTATTGTACGACTTTACGGAACTCGCCCGAATCGAGACGAGCTGCTCCGAAATCGGACGAATACATAATCAGCTGTTTGTGAGAAAGTATATATGTAGGTGTATAAGTATTTATCTACAACAGTGAACGGTTGTACTTGTAAAATTCGTGTATAAAGTGTTTTGAATATGAATGAACAAAGTGCATTATTATTAATGAAGAAAGTCACGAAAAAATAAATAATTATAATTGCATAAGTTGATACAGAATGCTATGCAATAGCTTTACCGCGGCAGTCCCCGAATGCCACACGTATTTTTTTTTATTACTAGCTTCTGCCCGCAACTACGCAGATCCTGTTACTTAATATACTGTTACTTATCAAAGATTTCAAAGTTTGATGTCGAATTCTAAGTGCCCATTTTCCAAAATAAATTATGGCTAAAAAGAAATGGCAAATAACTTTCAAAAAAAAACTTTTTCAACAATATTTTGGGGTTTTTCCTTCAGGCGCTAGCATATAAAGAGCGGAGGCGTTGCTGACCCTTGATAGGACTCCACTTCTGACTCTCGTCGTGTACGGACGTGTCGCTCTGCGCTCGCCCGTTTACGACTTTTGTCTTTGTTACGCCCGACGTAACGCTCACCGTAGTCGCTCTGCCGACTACAAATATATCAATCTAAAGCTGCTTTTTTCAAAGCGGCGGACGATTATCCTGTTTCTAAAACGTTTGTGTCAAGTAAATTCACTTGACCCCTTCTGGGTAAAAGCCACAGTTTCGTGGTTCTCGGTTGAAACCATACGGTGCCAACGAAGCCGAGAGGGTGTTGACCCAATCACACCCGCCGAACCCCTTCAGGGCAAGGCAGTCAATTGGACGGGAGCTCGGATTTCAGCCTTGGGGGATCTCCTAGTCGTGCCTTGCATCTGGTTTGCTTTCACAGCTACACACCTGGTGTCGGTTGGGTATCTCTATACCCTTCGCACTAGACTGGCTAGGGCCCGTTCGCACAATAAGACTGGCGAACGGTTTACAAGCTTAGGGCTCACCAATAGGTACTCACCTCCCTGCCTATACCCGGCAGGGAGGGTTACACATCCCCGGGCCCATCCACCCGGGGAGATAGGTTGTTAGGTTTTTATAATTAGGCCCCCACCTCTTTTAGCTCGGTAGCCCTCTTCCCTCACGGGAAAATGACTACCGAAGTTATTAAATTCTTTTTCGAGGTCCTCCTCAAGGACCAAGACATTGTCGCCAAATATGGCGACTTGATCAATAACCTTGATATCAAGGACCCGCGCCTAGCGCGCTACTGTGTTATCACCGATAACGGCTCAACAAAGGAGGCCGGCGCAGCTGTGTCGCGCCCCATTGTTGAGCCTATAATTGTCTCTTCGGGGAAAACCACCGCATTAGCGGAAACGGTAATCCCCAATACAATGGTCGATGCCCAGCTGCACTCGACCATTGTTCCTAATCCCATTGTCTCACAGACAATGGAAATTACTCAGGCGAGTGCACCTGCGTCAAACGTCGACGCCGAATGCATGGACACCTCGTCCTCCCGCTCTGCCTCACCCGTCCCGGAGGATGCTCAACCCGCCGAGCCCTCCGACTCCTCTTCCTCCGATGACGACTTCACCATCGTACAGGGAGGTAAGAGGAAAAAGAACAAAAATAATGACAAGGCGCGCAAGACCATCGCCCTTGCCGCATCCCCTCTCCCTAGCCCGCCCGCTGTGTCTACAGCATCCCCCGCCCCGTCACCCTCGACCTCGCAGGTCGCTTCCTCCCAAGGTGCCGCTAAGCCCAAAAGCGCACCTAAAGCAAACCTCCGCCGCCTGTATACTTACAGGACAAGGCGAAATGGACCGAAGTGTCCAAGCTGTGTGTTGATCGTAAGATCAACTACAGATCGGCCTCCAATACCGGCAACGGTATAAAAATCGTCCTCCCTACGTCAGACGACTATAGGGAGATAACTAAAGCGCTAAGAGCGAGGAACATTTCGTTCCATACGTACTCCCTCCCTGAGGAAAAACCTCTCCGGGTCGTCATTACCCGTATTCCGAAGGAAATCCCTTCGGATGACATTTTAAGTGACCTTAAGTCACAAAACATCCCTGCGACGCAAGTCCATAGGATGCACCGCGCCCGCAGCGGCCACGCCTTCGACATGGTGCTCGTAGTATCCGAGCCATCCCCTTCTAAAATCCACCCGATTTTTAACATCAAATCGGTGTGTAATTTAACCGGCATCTCAATCGAGAAGCCAAATAGATCTGGCATTGTATCCCAATGCCACCGTTGCCAACTGTGGGTCACTCACAGCGCAACTGTTTCGCCCAGCCTAGGTGCGTGAAATGCCTAGGCCAACACGGCACCTCCGACTGCCCGCGACCCAAGGACCGCACTCTGTGCACCGAGCCTCCGAGCTGTGTACTCTGCGGCGCCTCAGGTCATCCCGCGAACTACCGCGGCTGCCCAAAGGCCCCAAAAACGTCTCCCAAGCTGGCCAAGCGTGCAAACGCCCGCCAGCTAAGGGAAAGCCCATCAGCGAGGCTACCTACCGCTCAACTTCCCGAGCGTCTCAGCCCACAACGGCCCTCCCCATGGAACCCTCTCAACCATCAGAGAGCCTTTCCAACCCCGAGGTCAACTCAGCCCCAGCCAACTCCCGCCCCGGTGAATAATTCCACCGCGGCGCCCGCGAGCTTACCTCGCGTCCCTCCCGTCCTTCCCTCCGCGCCCTCCGCGCCCTCCGCGGCTCCTATAGCCGCCAAGCCCGCGCAAGCGCAAGCGATCGCGCCTTCTTCTAGCCCAGTATCAGCGCTCAGTTCTATGAACGTTATACTGAGCACGTTCAGTGTATTTACGAGCGACAGAGCTCAACAACTTTCGAGGGAGATAGTCGCCAGCAATGGCGACCTTATCAAACTCTACTCCGTTATGCAGGAGTATTCAGACGTCGCCCAGGCAGTTCAAAACCTGCCTCACTTTAGGAAATAGAAATGGATAATACATCCAAAATTAAACCCCATTCCCTTAGGCTTGGCTATTATAATGCCAACGGTATTCTCGGCCAACGCGACGAGATTTCCGCCTTCCTACAATCCCATAAGATAGACATTCTTCTCGTACAAGAGACCTTCCTAAAGCCGCGTGTACGCGGCCCTAATATAGCTAACTATAAGTTAATTAGAAATGACAGGATCACACGCCACAAAGGCGGCACGCTTATTTATTATAAAAGATCGCTACATTGTGTAGAGATCACTCCCCCCGACTTAAGCTGCATTGAAGCCTCGATCTGTGTCTAGCCATGTCCCAGCACCAGTCGATCACTCTCGTATCGGCCTACTGCCCTCCCACGTCCTCATCCTTTCAGTCCTACGACCCGATCCTTTTCACGAACGATCTCAGAGCCTTACTAGGCCTGAGCGACTCTGTAATAATAGCAGGCGATCTAAACGCCAAACATCCCGCCTGGAATAGCAACACTACCTCTCCAAGAGGCAGGTTGCTATTTAATCAGTGTGAATCCCTCAACTTCGATGTCATCGCTCCGATGCATCCCACTCACTTTCCTAATATAGTCGACCACCTTCCCGACGTTCTCGATGTAGCGCTCCTCAAGAACGTAAACTTACGTTTACATTCGATCGAGGTACTACACGAGCTCACCTCCGACCACAGACCGGTTCTTGTGGAACTAGCCTCGCGCTCAGGCCCACTCGACCCGGATCGCCCTCTTCCCACCCAGATTATCACGGACTGGAGAATGCTAAGCGAAAGCTTGAAATCCTCCTCCGCCCAGTTAGAATCAATTCCCGATGAAATCAACTCAGTCGCTGACATGACAGGCGCGATCGGCTCGTTCACCGAGCACGTACAATCCACCGTGGACAAGTGTTCACGTAGAGTTGAAGCGACGAGCTTTCATCGCTTCAAGCTCCCGGATGACGTGCGTGCTCTGGTGACCGAGAAGAACGCGGCTGTCCGTGCCTACAGTACTTTTCCTGCGACGCTAACAAGTCTCACATGCGTAACTTACAGCGTGCTGTAAAGGAACGCCTTGCTGAGATGCGTGAAACGCGCTGGGACAAGACGCTGAGCGAACTCGAGCCGACTCATCAAGCCTTCTGGCAGCTTCAAAGGAAACTCAAATCCGATGAAGTAGCCTCCACCCCGCCGATCAAACGCCCCGACAATTCCCTCGCCTTCGAGGACGATGAAAAAGCGGAATGTCTGGCCGACAGCCTCGAGGCTCAATGCTCGCCTAGTACCCAACCGGTCGACCCGGCTCACCTACTAAAGGTCGAAGCCGAGGTCGAGCGCAGATCCTCTACCACCGCAAGAAGACCCCGACGATCCCTTGCCTCCCGTCACTCCAGACGAAGTGGCAGAGATCATCAAACGTCTCAAACCCCGTAAAGCTCCGGGCCCATAGAAAACCAATAAAGTGTTCAAAATCCTAAATGCTCATGACCGCGATCTTCAATTGCGCCATGACCCATAACCTGTTCCCACAGGCATGGAAAGAGGCAACCGTAATCGGTATTCCCAAACCCGGTAAACCAAAATCAGACCCGTCCAGCTATCGCCCTATCAGTTTACTCAATTAAGATCTACGAATACTTATCTATAAGCGTCTTTACGTCGTCTTATTCCATTAGAACTCATCACACTCTTGTGTCCAACAAGTCCACCGCATCGTGGAAGGTGTGAGCCACGGATTCCAACGCGGCCAACTCACCGGCACGATTCTCTTCGACATAGCAAAGGCATTCGACAAAGTCTGGCACAAAGGCTTGATTTACAAGCTTTACCAACTCGGTGTCCCAGACCGTCTCGTCGTCATCTTACGAGACTTTTGTCGAATCGCACCTTTCGCTATCGCATAGACGGCACTCTTTCTTCGGCCCACCCTATAAAGCTGGCGTCCCACAAGGCTCGGTACTCTCCCCATCCTCTTCACGCTATACACTAGCGATATTCCTAAGAACAAGCATGTTCAATTAGCCCTATTCGCCGACGACACGGCAATCTACTGCTCAGGCCGCAGCCCAGCCGCCATAGTGAGACATCTCCAAGCCTATTGCAACACCCTAGGTGTCTGGACTAGGCTATGGAGAATCGAACTCCACCCCGACAAAAGCCAGGCCATACTCTTTTCGAGCCCCGCCGTAGGCTTCCTCCCGCGCCCCGTCAGTCACCATGTTTGGTAGGCCGATTCCTTGGAAGGAGCATGCCAAATATCTAGGTGTAATCTTAGACCAGCGCCTCTCATTCGCCGAGCACATACGTAAGGTGCGCTCTAGAGCAGCCTTTGTGTACGGCAGATTGCACTTCTTGCTCAATTCAAAGAGCAAATTATCTCTTAAATCCAAGTTACGCCTCTACGGATCGTGCATACGCCCCGTCATGATGTATGCTTGCCCTGTGTTCGCACAGGCAAGCCATCGCCTCCTTCACAGAATGCAAGCCCTTCAAAACCGTGCCTTACGGAAAATCACAGGAGCTCCCTATTATGTTCGAAATGAGATTCTTCATGTCGACTTAAAATCCCTACCATCCGCCAGTATATGAAGCGTGCCGCCATACGGTACTTCGAACGCGCTGAGAAACACGATAACTCACTTATCGTGTCAGCCAGTAATTACACTCCCTCCCGCATCAGTAGGATTCGCCGCCCTAGGCATGCCCTTCTAGAACCTGACGATGAGATAACTGTCCTCCAAGAGAGTAGTAAACTCACTAGCACCCTATACAAACACAAACCGCGTTCGTACAAACCTCGCCGCCGAGGTCCGCCGCGACGACCCGTTCTCTGTCCTCCCGACCCTTGCTCATCGAGCCAGCCCGCGAGCTGAGCCAGTAGCTTTAAATTCCCCATTTAATAATAATGATCATATGATCCAGCCTGTCCCTTTGCTGCCTCCCCAGCGACGCCCTAAGCCGAGGTCCGACCCCACAGGGGGTACCCTTAGCGCAGTCGCTTAGTTTATAAGTTGTTTTACGCCCCTGGCTGGAGGCCTTAAATTCTAGGCATCCACAGGGAAAAGTCCGGTTAAGCAGTACACGGCCTCCTAGGCTGAACTGCGAGATGCCATACCAAAAAAAAAAATGACCCTTGATAAACATATTATGACCATAAGAAAAGCAACTGGTTGACCGGTCAACACCAGCTGCTTTAAGCGTCTGCCCCTGTGACTTGTTTATTGTCAAAGCATGCAGTCACAGGGAACTGTGTGCGCTTAAATTGAAATGGGGAATTGTTGGAAAACAGCCTCACCGGCACTATACCCAGTGAGAATTGTAGCAACAATTATATTACGTTGTGTATTGTTGACGATAAGGCGGGTTCCGTTGCACAGTTTTGGCGGAGCTTTTCGCATCAAGATTAGGGGACCACAGACTTTAAGTATTATTTTATGAGCAGGGAGACCGACCGCTGTTAGTGAATTTAGAAACTCAACGGGGTAATTGGTCACGTCGTCCTGATCAGCAACACTGTCGAACGAAGTGTAAACCACTTCATCCCCAACAACTCTGTATGTTCCCTTTTAGTTTGTAGGTGTCAATAAAAATCATTTGAGAGCTTATTCATTTTGAATGGTGTGATCTCTTTTACTGAATAAACCTATATTACTTTACTGAACTATATTTGGTGATCCAAATATAAAATAAATAAATAGATGCTTTAGTGTGATTAAATGAAAACATAACTTTATAGACTTTATTTTGTTACTTTCAGTGTTATATTTAAAACTTTGCAAAGAAGGACAAAAAACCAAGTTGGACAGATGCACTGATTGCTTATGTTATGCTGACGAGAAGTGGCGTTGTTTAATAACTTGTGATATCAGCCAGACCACTACCACGAAACCGAATTATGACAAATTAAGTGTAGAGAATGTTGAAGAATGGGGTACAGTTCCATCAGATGATTTAGGTCTAAAAAGGAATGATGATTATAATATTACATTTCACTGTAAGAATATTTTTATAAATTCATAACATATAAACGACTAAACTAACTGTATCGAATATATTGGAATACCTAGATTTGATCAAATATGAATGTCTCCAAGCATTGCATCGTAGACAAAAACAATTGAAAAAGTCACTATTTTATGAGTAAAAGCGCGCGCACACTATTATAGATACTATTATAGATTTACTCGACCGATCGTTGATTTTGCTCACAAATCAGTATGAAGATAAATGAAAACAGACTGACTAAAAACTTTGATTCAATTCACAATTTTCTGAAAGAATAAAAATCCTACCAAGGGCCGACTAAATCCTACTAATGGCAGGCTAGGGGCTAATCTTTAAATCGTCAGATAACTTCTATCTGCGGAATAAATATAGCGGCTTGACATGTTTTCTACATAAAAGCTGTTAAACTTCAAACATTCTCGAGATAAAAGTTACCTGGAGATTGAAAAAAAAAAATTATATTTTTTAAAAGGGTGCAGTTTCAATTCTTCTTTTTAGATATATTCTTGCTCGATGCATATATAACTTGAAGGGTAAATGTAGAGTACTTAGACGTACCTAAATAGTGTTTAACAGGTACCGTATACAGGAATGAATTTTAAGCAGTGCGCAGAAAAAGTGGTTCAAAATCAATAACAGAACATATCTGCATCATCAGTATTTTTTTCCTTTTTCTATGTACCCTAAAATCAGCTTGATATGGACACTAACTATTGTCTCGCGCTTGGAGCTGCGCTCGCGAAGTAAACGGGTTGCGCGTTGCCGCCACGCAGCCGCCGCGCCGTTCTACTATCACAGATTACTTAAGACGATACCTCGTTGTGATGTTCACGGCCGAACTGGGTAAATGGTTGAGAGGGATAGAATTATGCGATAGTAACGTAAATAGATAGAGAGAGGAAACATGCAACCTGCTCGAAAAAAAATAACGTAAGCGCCATACTAAATAAAAAATTATTAAAAATTCAATTTTATGTTTCTTTAAAAACTGATTTCTGATTAATGTTTAATAAGATATTATCTATATTTTTCATTATTTTCATGTGACAGAAAGTACATGACTACGACATAAAATTCATAAAATGTTATTTTTAGAAGTAAGTTCTGATTTTTTTCTATCGAGAAAAGTTACTTGTTTTATGTTTTTGTCTTCGGATTAATGGAGGTAATATAGTCAACAAACACATATAAAAAAAATATTCAAATAAGTATTCTTAAATTAAAATTAACGTAAAAAAATTGTTTAATTTCGAGGTATCGCCTTAATAGAGGTAGTTACTATAACTATATATATATAGTATATATATAGTAAACATCTTTCGTTATGAATAACTTATTGTATATATTATGTACTAAAACACAATAAAAATATACGCATCTATAAAACTTATTTAACTATATAATACCTAAGTTGACAAAGTTTGCGAACTGAATAAAATGCATTTCTGTATATCGATGACCTATACAATATGTTTTTGGCCTTAGTTAAAATTAGTTTACTTTCAGTGGTCCCGGACGAACTATGTACATCGGGAAGCATGAGTATACGGCAATGTAACCAATGCTACTGTTACCAAGGAATCTTGTATTGCAGAACTACTAATAAATGTAAGCCTAATGACGGTCGTGACAAAGAGGGTAAGATTTTTTTCAAATAATTATAACAATAAATACGAAAGTTCTAAATCTGATAAATTTTAAGGAAGATATTTAATAAAAGGGCTTTCCTAACAAATTCGAATTCTGATGGTATTTGTCGCTGTCATCTGATTGAAACTGCTATTTGATTGACCGACTTGCGCCTACATTGAATGACTAGGTACATTTAATTGAATCACTATGTACTTTTCTGTTTTTAGGGTTCCGTACCTCAAAAGGAAAAAACGGAACCCTTATAGGATCACTTTGTTGTCCGTCTGTCTGTCTGTCTGTCTGTCTGTCTGTCTGTCTGTCTGTCTGTCTGTCAAGACCCTTTATCTCAAGAACGCGTGGACGTATCAAGCTGAAATTCACATGAAATACTCAGGTCTACTGTCCCTTTAAGCTCTGAAAATATCAAACTTTTAAGCCAAACCAATCAAAAGATACAGCCAATTATGTCGATATTTTCAACAAATTTTAGACACTCGCAAAGGAATCAAAACCTACAGGATACTTCCCGTAAACTCATGCCCATTTTCACCAACAAGTACCTAAATTAAGAGATCCCCTAAGAGCATTTACGGAACACTTAATAAGAATTTCGTTTTCACCAAAGTTTAGATATCCCTTATCCATAGTTATTTATGTCAAAATTGGGAGAGCCCTTATTCTAAGTGGCACTTCGATTAAGAGATTGTTGGTGAAAATGGGCATCAGAGACTTGAAATTTGGCATGAAGCATTGTCATATAATGCAAATATAGGAAAAATTGCGAAAATCTCATTTTTTTAGTTATAAAATATAAAAAAAATATTTTAATAAAATGAAACTTACTACCTTATTTCTCACGAACGAATAAAGGTATCAAATTGAAATTTACACAAAATACCTAGGTCTATTGTCCCCTTAGGCAGTGAAAAAATCAAACTTCTAAGTAAACGCGATTAAAAGATACAGCAGTTATACCGACACCTTAGACGAATTTCCGTCACACGCTAGGGAATCAAAACCTACAAGGTACTTCCCGTGAACTCAGAATCTTGAAATTCGGCACGAAGCAGCGTTATATAGTACAGATAAAGGAAAAATTGCGAAAATGATAAATTTGAAGTTACATAAAATATTAAAATATTATTTTTGCTTACACGACGTGAAATATTTTTTTAATAATTATAAACTTACTATCTACCCTTTTTTACATGAACGCGTAGAGATATTAAAGTTGAAATTCATATCAAACACTTCTTAAATATAATTGCCTCTAAACTGTGAAAATTTTTAAATCATTCAAAGGTCATTGGGCACCTTAGTATGGAAACCATACCCACGGCGGATACGAACGAAATATAGCACAGTATAATGATAAAGGCTCTGATTTACTATGGCATTAGTCGCATCTATGTGAACCATGGGAATCTAGAGAAAATCAGGTGTAAACATCAAATATTTTCCTCATTTCAATGGGGAATTTAAACGACCAAGTTTGACGGATTTGAGAAATCATTTCTTTGTAGTGAAAGAGTATACTCGCCGTTTATTTCCATTGTCATCAGGTCAGGATCTGATGATGGAAATCCTGAGAAATCGAGGGCAACTATCAGAAATTGTAGGCAAGCATAGGATTAAAACTTGATTCTCAGATGTATGTCTGGTGATACTATCAAATAGTGAAAGTTTAGAGCTAACCTGATGATGGAGACGTGAGAAAGTTGAGAGAACTCTATGTATGTTTAAAAAAATAAAAGATCCCATTAGTAGTGAATTCTCATCTCCTAAAATAAAATAAGCTCCAACACAAGGTTACGTTATAAATTGTAAAGGAGTTCCCATAACTATATCTGATCTTTGCTATCGATCCCACAATGGCAGTTAAACCTATCTATGTGGAAAGTCTTCGCCAATACGAATAAAATAAGCCCAAACACGTGGTAGTTGCAACATACCGTTCAGGAGTTCCCTATACTCTCTGTGGTCTCCATAATCAAATCAGCTCCAAACCTTCACTGTTTACCAGTACCCTCAAAAATACACCTCACATGTCTGGTTTTGACTCGATGCGTTCCTACAATATTCAAGAGTTGCCCTCGATTTCTCAGGGTTTCCAGATCCTCATCAGATCCTGGTCATCCGAATTGGCATCTTCTTTCTTTATGAAAAGTCTTTAACAATAAAAACTAGCATTGCAAGCTGTACAATCCTCTGAAACTGCTCGTCTTTTATATTTTTCAAACGATCCTGGACATTCGTCTCCATGGAGTTTTAATAAAATATTTATATTCAAAGAAACGTCATAATATTCTCCAAGATTTAAAACTACTTTGATTCATGTCCGCCACTTTTTACAAAGCGGGTGAGATATGCCCAATGACCTTTAAGACATAATTAGTTATTTTAAATCAGATATCTGAATGATGACTATAAAATGTTGTATATAAATAACTTTAATAAAATAACTTTTACAAGGTACTGGCCTACCATTTTAGTTATATTATATAATAAAAAATATTAACTATTTTGACTCTCACGAAATTACCATAACTATGATTGTTCTAAACTGAACGGTTGGCGCGAGACTCGCTTTTTATCTATACAGGATTTGTACGGAACCCTCGGTGCGCGAGCCCGACTCGCACTTGGCCAGTTTATTTTTTATGAATCTCGAAACAATTAGATACCGTAAAAGTCACATTTATATGCTTCTTTCAGACATCAAAGATACTGGACACTGCAATTTCGGATTAACATTTAGATTGGGTCCATGTGTTCGGTGTAATTGCGATTCTGGCGCTTATAATTGCGATGAAAGAATTAAGTGTGTAGATTTTGATTGTAAGTTAATTTGAATATGCATTTCATAATTTAGTGTAAAGTGGGCAAAGAACCAACCTCGAGTATGAGAGCGCGGGTTCGATTCCAGGTCAGGCAAGTACCAATGCAACTTTTCTAAGTTTGTATGTACTTTCTAAATATATCTTAGACACCAATGTCTGTGTTTCGGATGGCACGTTAAACTGTAGGTCCCGGCTGTCATTGAACATCCTTGGCAGTCGTTACGGGTAGTCAGAAGCCAGTAAGTCTGACACCAGTCTAATCAAGGGGTATCGGGTTGCCCGGGTAACTGGGTTGAGGAGGTCAGATAGGCAGTCGCTTCTTGTAAAGCACTGGTACTCAGCTGAATCCGGTTAGACTGGAAGCCGACCCCAACATAGTTGGGAAAAGGCTCGGAGGATGATGATGATTTCATAATTTAAGGCCAACTTGCGGTATTCACATTTAGCCACAGTTTAAATATATTCTCTTGTAACAATGTCACTCACACACGCATAAACCCGATATACCGACGCATAAGCACTTCACTAACCGGTAAAAGCTCGTCGATGCAAATGCCACTTTAAAAAATCATGTTTTTTTAATAATTTCAGTCAACCCCGAAGGGGAAACACCATGCCCAATGCGTGGAAGAAGATTTACAAAGGGCCCTTGCAATTTCTGCGTTTGCTATTCCAAATCACATTTTCTTTGTTCGGATTTACCGTGTCCGCATTCTGGAAGTAAGTGTACTAATCACGGAGTAGGTAAGGAAAAATGAGCGAAGATGCCAGAAGACGGTCAAAGAACTTCCTGTAGGCCAAATATACAGTGGGCATGACTAAAATTAAACTGCGAGTACACTAACGGGGTGTTTGGGTTCTTGGAGACATCTAGTAACAATTTCCGGTATTACAAAAAAGGAGCGGGCTTTCACTACCGAATCATTTTCCTACAAGAACTGGAGTTTTCGAGTATTCTTACAAGGACGTAGATAGCCTACGAGTTCTGCTTAACCTACTCGGAAATTAAAAAAAATATATAATGTAAAATCCTAATCCTAACTAATATTATAAATGTGAAAGTAACTCTGTCTGTCTTTCTGTCTGTCTGTCTTTTCTTCACGCCTAAAGTACTGAACCGATTTGTGTGAAATTTGGTACAGACGTATTTTAGAACTTGAGAAAGGACATAGGATAGTTTTTATTACAAAAAAATATTCCGGACATATAGCGCCATCTATTGGTCAAACCAAAAATCTGCCGGAAGTCACTATTCCACGCGAACGAAGTCGCGGGCAAAAGCTAGTTATTCCTTTTTCTGCATTACCACCTGTATTGATTAAGTAGAATTAAGCATTGACATGATAATACATAGAAGACAGCAAAAAATTCAGAACAAAATCATCAAACCAAACTGACTGAATTCACTATTTCGTTCACATTTAACCGACGATACGTTATGCGAAATATTTGAAGATGCTGACGTTCGCCAGCTGACAGTCAGTTTGCTTTGAATGCAGCCTTTTGATCTGCGTCAGACGGAACAAAACAATAATTATTATTACAACAGTAAAAATACAATAGGCATGATGACAGTAATTAAAAATCATTAAAATATTATATTTATTAAATTAAACTTGAAGCTTGGAATATAAAACTCGCATTGTTTCCTTTTTTTTTTAATAATGTGATCAATATTAATTTTATAAAATAAAACTACCAAATAAGGCAATCCGCCATGATATCTTGAACACCAATCAGAGCGCGTGACGTCACCTTTTGGTCGACGCATTAACCACTCGCACAAATGTCACATTACCAAATACGAGTTTTATATACCTACTATACTAGAATCTAGAAAACTATGTAAAAACTTACATCAAAGTGATCTTCACAAAAATAATGGTGTGGGTAAAAAATACTAGGCAATATTGGTTTTGAATCTCGCCTTGCCACTGTTTTCGTATTTTTTAATGGGTGCTAATTAAACAGGCTTCTTTTTAATATCATTATTCGCCCCCAAAAATGTATGTTGCCTTCTAAATTACTAAGTCAGCCACAATTAACGAGCATCTAAGTAATACTATCTTAGCCACTCGTTATCTTCTTAGTAAACCACTCTAAATACAACTCAGCATGATGGTTATTTTTTAGCATCTAAATTTGTAGCATGCATTCTAACAGTAAACTTCTAAAATACTATTAAATGACATCATAAAATATATTTAATAAGCTTCTAATTTTTTAACTCAGTACGTTTAAAATGTAAGCAAGCAACATGCAGCAAGCATGGCTTCTGTCACGGCTCCGGCGCTGCTGGGCTCCGGCGGTCCCATGCGAGCTTATCGTCGCAGATGGTTTTCACGCTCACCACCGCAGCTTCGGCTTGCTGGCCGAGAGCCGGCCAGCCTCAGCCGCGACGGCGAGCGTTGAAACTACCTGCGCCTCAGCTCGCAAGCCGCCTCGCCCCTCCGCGCCTACGCGCGGTATTTATAAATTGCACTCTAGGGGTAGGGCAGACAAGACTACGTGGAGTCGGTTTTGCAGCGATTCGTTTTCGTCACTAACTTCAATTTTTAATACAATGTTTTTTAATTGAAGGTTATAAATGGCAATATACTAAAAATGATGCCGAGTTAGTAAATTAGATGACAATGTATAAATAAGAAGGACAAGTCAGAATAATTGATGATCTTTACTTGAAGCTTTCTATAGAATATTTAGTTGGCGTTGTAAAAAAGACGAATTAGTTTAGTAGAGGCTATGTCATTTTCCCGTTGCTTAGTTATAAAATTAGAAGTTTAATCATGTGTTCAATAAATAATTTTGTGGCTACACTTATAATTTCCCTTTTGTGATGTGGAATACACAAATAACCGGGCGCAATGGTCCCAGGGACTGCGATTCCCGGTTCGGTCGACATTTGTGTGATGAGCATGCTTGTTGGCCGTGGTCTGGGTGTTACAATATGTATTTATAAATATGTATATGTGTAGCTGTATGTAGTTTATCAGTTGTGTTAGCACCCATAACACCAGTTAGTTAATAACTTACCATGGGGCTAACCGACCGTGTGTGAAACGGTGTCCCGACATTATCTAAATATATAAAACTCAAAGGTGACTGACTGACTGACATAGTGATCTATCAACGCACAGCTGAAACCACTGAACGGACCGGGCTGAAATTTGGCATGCAGGTAGATGTTATGACGTAGGCATCCGCTAAGAAAGGATTTTGATCAATTCTACCCCCAAGGGGATAAAAGAGGGGATGAAAGTTTGTATGAAACTTGCCCACGCAGACGAAGTTGCGGGCAACAGCTAGTATATTATATACTAGCTTCCGCCAGCGGCTTCGCTCGCGTGGTGTGTTGATAAAAAGTAGCCTATGTGTTAATCCAGGATATCACCTATCTACATAGCAAATTTCAATCAAATCGGTCCAGCCGTTCTTGCGTGATTGAATAACAAACATACATCCATACATTCTCACAAACTTTCACATTTATAATATAAGTAGGATTATATGTGTTCTTACACTGGGGGACCCCACACCACTTATACACTTTCGAATTCATATTTAATAACACAAAATAACTTAATTATTGAACTTGAACGAGCGTTGCTTACTTGCGTCTTGTTAACGATGCATGACACCGACAAGCGTTTTCGCGCCGGATTCAAAGTGGACGGAGAAAAATGCAATTATTTGACAAAAAAACTTCGCATTTTCTTAAAATTTACAATTTTCCGTATATAAAATAGACGTATACCTACATCATACAAAGGAATTTAAAAATTTGTCATCATGCCTATATTATTTTGTATGTCTCGACCAGACCACGGGACTACAGAGTCCCTAATTTTTTGAAAGGCGAACGTGGGCCGAAGCCAAAACGCTGAAGCTCTTATGAGACAACTTTAATGAAATGGTGACACAAAACCAGCGATTATCCCTGTATACACTATAGAAATGTACCCAAGGACAATCCCCGGTTCTGTGCTAAACTATTGCTAACTATGGATGAAAACGACTTGGGCTGTGGTGATGGGATGCTAATGGACTAGGAATGGGGAAACTACGGGAACTATGGCACCTGCCGATAACAATGTAATAAATACACGTAAAAATGACAGGTGAAGAATTGCCAGCTTACTTACGGGGCCCCCGGGAATCAGCTGCTAAATCGCAACAAGAGGGCAACTGGTTCGCAACAAGCGGGCAAAAGATTCGCAACAAGAGGGCAACAGGTTAAGTATTATTATTATTTATAATATACATAAAAATGCGTTAAGTGAAAAGCATGTAAAAACTGAATTTTTAAACATTTTCAGATTCCTTGAGACGAACTAAAATGTGTACGGGGTTCGATTTAAATTATGATCATCCATGTAAACTGTGCAAATGCGTATCCAATTACTGGTTATGCAGTGGAAGATGGTGTTCAGAACTGCATGATGTTCATAAATTCCCAGAAGTATCGGATAAGGAAACCAGTACGTACAAGCCTTATTATTCAATTCATTTTCTTTATTTCAGACTTATTTTGTCCATATTTTGTTAGTAATACATAATACTTAAGATCTATGTTAGTAAGCTTATTTTTAACCGACTGCCCAGAAAGGAGGAGGTTCTCAATTCGTCGGGATCTTTTTTTATTTTTTATTTTTAGAGCTTGCCCATCTACCTCGACCCTACGTTTCGTGCTGTTGGTCATTGTATGTGTCTTGCTCATGTTTATTTGAAGTCCAACCTCTTGGCTTGCCCTGCTCAGATCTTGGAACATTTCTTGGAGCTCTGCTGCTGCTATTTTCTTTATTTTGTATTTTTGTTAAGGCCTGGTGGGGTTGCAACCTACTCTGATTAAGAGATTCAAGTGAGCGTTATAGAAGAATCTTGTTTGTTTACATTTATGAGGCTTATTCTGTATGTGACGGTTCGTTTCTCTTCATTACTAGTCTGCATCCAATTATCCGAATGGGCCCTGATCCCAATTAATTCGGATAATCGGCGCTCTACTGTAATGTGAATAAAATTATGTTATAATGAATTTTATATTGTATATATAAAATAAATTTGGCAGACCTCATCAGTTAGTAGATTTATTTATTTTTTAACTTATTTCTCAAGTTTTATTTTTAATGCAATCCTACTTATATATATTATATATAATATTGTTTTTTTTTATTATAAATGTGAAAGTTTGTGAGAATGTATGGATGTATGTTTGTTATTCTTTCGCGCAAAAGTAGCTGCACCGATTTGTTTGAGGTATAGAGATAGGTGATGTCCTGGATTAACACATAGGCTACTTTTTATCAACATACCACGCGGGCGAAGCCGCGAGCGGAAGCTAGTAAACATTATAATTCTCAATTTGTATGTTCCCTTTTAGTTTGTAAGTGTCTATAACAATCATTTTAGAGCTTATTCAATATGAATGGTGTGATCTTTTTAACTGAATAAACCTATATTACTTTATTGAACTGTATTTGGTGATCCAAATATAAAATAAATAAATAGATGCTTTAGTGTGATTAAATGAAAACATAACTTAATGGACTTTATTTTGTTACTTTCAGTGTTATATTTAGAACTTTGCATAGAAGGACAAAGAACCAAGTTGGATAGATGCACTGATTGCTTGTGTTATGCTGACAGGAGGTGGCGTTGTTTAATAACTTGTGATATCATACAATCTAAACCGGATTATACGCCGACTACACACCCCACAGAATTATATGAAGAGTATGGACAGTATGATTATCAATTGCCGACTACACACCCCACAGAATTATATAAAGAGCATGGACAGTATGATTATCAATTGCCGACTACACACCCCACAGAGTTATATGAAGAGTATGGACAGTATGTCACAACGGAGGGATCCTACATTAAACTCTTTTTTCTAGACATGAATGATGATTTTAATGTTACATTTCACTGTAAGACTATTTTTATAAATCCATAACATATAGGGACTGAACTAACTGTATCGACCGAATTGATTATTTGCTCATAAATCAGTATGAAGATAAATGAAAGTACTCACTTAACAACGATTAGGTATTTTTAGGGTTCCGTACTCTAAGGGTAAAACGGGACCCTATTGTTTTCGTTCCTCTGTCCGTCTAAGTTTGTATGTACTTTCTAAGTATATCTTAGACACCATTGGCTGTGTTTCGGATGGCACGTTAAACTGTAGGTCCCGGCTGTCATTGAACATCCTTGGCAGTCGTTACGGGTAGTCAGAAGCCAGTAAGTCTGACACCAGTCTAACCAAGGGGTATCGGGTTGCCCGGGTTACTGGGTTGAGGAGGTCAGATAGGCAGTCGCTTCTTGTAAAGCACTGGTACTCAGCTGAATCCGGTTAGACTGGCAGCCGACCCCAACATGATTGGGAAAAGGCTCGGAGGATGATGGATGTCCGTCCGCCCGTCTGTCACCAGGCTATATCTCACAAATGATGTATTTCTGCTGCCGCTATAACAACAGACACTAAAACTAGAATTAAATAAATATTTTGGGGGGCTCCCATAGAACAAACGCGATTTTTTTGCTCATTTTCTTAATGGTACGAAAAACTTCGTGCGCGATTCCTACTCGCACTTGGCTGGTTTTTTCGGTATTTTTCGGCTGATTTTTAAATCGTCAGATAACTTCTATCTGCGGAATAAATATAGCGGCTTCACATTTTTTCTACATAAAAGCTGTTGAACTTCAAACATTCTCGAGATAAAAGTTACCTGGAGATTGAAGAAAAAATATAGGTATTGTATATTGTGCAAAAGGGTGCATACAATTCTTCTTTTTAGATATATTCTTGCTCATGCATATTCATACTTAGCACACACTTTATTGCATGCGTATTAATTATTTTCAGTGTCCGCAGAGCTATATGGCGAAAAATGTAAACCGGGAAGCATGAGTATACGGAAATGTAACCAATGCTACTGTTATGAAGAAAACTGGTATTGCAAAACAACCGATTGTAAGGGTGACAGTCCTAAGGAAATAAAGGGTAAGATTTTTTTTAAATAATTAAAACAATGAATACGAAAATTCTAAATCCGATAAATTTTAAGAAAGATCCTACTTATATTATAAATGTGAAAGTTTGTGAGAATGTATGGATGTGTGTTTGTTATTCAATCACGCAAAAACGGCTGGACCGATTTGATTGAAATTTGGTATGTACATAGATAGGTGGTAACCAGGATTAACACATAGGCTACTTTTTATCAACACTCCACGCGGGCGAAGCCGCTGGCGGAAGCTAGTATTTAATAAAAGGGCTTTCCTAACAAATTCGAATTCTGATGGTATTTGTCGCTGTCATCTGATTGAAACTGCTATTTGATTACCCGACTTGCGCCTACATTGAATGACTATAGTGAATTAATTTAATCGTTAAAAATGTCAACACGGTGCCAGCTGTGCTAACTGTTGGACGTCATATTCGTTTTGGTGATAAATAGCGCAGCAGTTGGAAGAAATTAACTAGATTTGAATCACCTGACTGACTTTATGTTCACTCTGTTCCAAGGGCTATGTGACATTCATTCAAATTGCTGCATCTACCAGATGAATGCAACATATTTACAATGATCCTATCATTATCGTCTCAGTGGATTAGTTCGACTGGCACTTTTCTGTTTTTTTTTTTATGAAACTCGAAACAATTAGATACCGTAAAAGTCACAGTAATATGCTTCTTTCAGATATCAAAGAAACTGGAAACTGCATTTTCGGAAAAGTATTTAGAGTGGGTCCATGTACTCGGTGTATTTGCGAGCCTAACGGTTATAACTGTACTGACAAAATTGAGTGTATATCTTTTGAAGGTAAGTAAAGGACAATGGGCAAGTTGCATGGGGTTTGATACCCGCTCTAACAGTAACGTATGATATATTGGAAAGGTATTTACGTGAAGAATAATAAAAACGATGGGGCTTGCCTCAACTAGCTATCCGACCCGAGTAATGATAGAAATTGAATAATAATAATATAATATATGCAAATTAATTAAGAGGCATACGTCGCCAGTGTCTTTTAGACATCTTAATTTGAGATACATTCTATTATAATCTAAAAGTTTTAATAAGGTAGGGAGTCATAGTAAGGATACGCCATTGTCAACTGATTTATCAAAAGTTCAAAACATTTTTTATACAGTGTGTCGTACCCAATCACATTAAATTAAATACTGGTCTGTAATATACTGGTCAATATATGTATGTTAAAAAAACGAATTTTTCAAACAAAGTAAACATAATAAAAATGTGCGAGAATTAGAACACCATATAAGAGCCAGAACAAACAACGGAAATTTTCCCATGAAAACTGAGAGCTGTCAACTGGTCAAAACATTCGATACTCCTAACTTTATCTCTGCTGTGTTTCAAGGGCGTTTGGTCTCCTGTCCTTTCAACCTCAATGATAAGACTGATGCTAACATGGTGGATGTTAGTAATACTACACACAAGTTAATTTACCAGTTTTTATACGATACAGTTGGATTTAAAATTACATCTACATTGATGATTTATGAACATTCCACATTCTATTCGTCTATGTCACGCGGAAGGGACAAGGATAGTCGTCATAGTAAACATTGTTTATCTTGCCAAGACCTAGTACTATTATTAACACTTTTGGACAGGTCCTTTAAATAAGCATTGCATAATTTAAAGGCCAACTTGCGGAACTCACGTTTAGCCACATCCTACTAATATTATAAATGTGAAAGTTTGTGACAATGTTTGGATGTATGTTTGTTATTCTTTCCAAAAAACGGCTGGACCGATTTGGTTGAAATTTGGTATGTAGATAAGTGAGACACTGGATTAGCACATAGGCTTTTTATTAACACACCACGCGGGCGAAGCCGCTGGCGGAAGCTAGTTTTAAACATATTCTCTTGTAAAAGTTTTCAAGCTACATGCTAAAGTTTGTAAGAATGTCACTCAACGCGCATAAGGCCGATACACGACACTCAGTTCTGTCAGCACCAGTAATAGCTCGTTGATGCACATGCGACTTTAAAAATCACGTTTTTATGATAATTTCAGACGACTTAGGGCAAACATCATGCACACCTGGAAAATCGTTTAAAAGGGACCCTTCTTGCGGCAGGATATTTTGCACTTGCTACTCTAAGGGATTTGTTTGTTCGGATAATCAGTGTTCGCCAGAAATGGGAAGTAAGTGTACTAACCACGGAGTAAGGAAAGATTAGCGAAGGTGCCAGAAGGCGGATCGGTCAGAGAACTTCCTGTAGGCCAAATATATGGTGGGCATGACTAAAACTAAACTGCGACTAAACTAAGTAGGCGTTTCGGTTTTTGGAAATATCTGTTAAAGATTTCTGGTATTACAAGGGGGGGGGAGGGTTCCAAAAAAGGCGTATAAGAACAGAGACAGTAAATTTCCACGTCCCCTGCATACCCGCATTTTGGCACACTACTTTCTTAGAAGATTTTCCGATATGGCACCTCCGGTCGTCATTTTGTTCTCCATGGTACTAAAACATGTATTCCATAATTTTAAAACCTACTTACCATACCTTATTATATATACCATACAACAACACATGGAATAACGAATCAAACCGAAATATTAATAGATTTGCATGTGAACTAAACATAGTCTGTTTAGTCAACATTTCACATCCAAATCTATTTATATTTCGGTTTTAGTTGGCCCGATGGCTTGAAAAATTCTTGAATTCAATAGAAGTTTTTAGTCTGATACCGGCCAAATAACTGATCATTGTTATGTGTATACTACTATTCATTTCCATTCTGATAAAATGACCCCGAACTGTCGACCAACTAAAAGTTTGCAGTTACTCTTTAAAAAAGCTGGGGGAAGTTTTACAAATCAGTTCTTGCATTTAGAATAGAAAATAAACAGTTGAATGACTACTCTCATTTCTGAAATCTATTCAATAATAATCTGTCTGAAATTCCTGTAGATTTCAGAAGGTTACGTACGAGTGACAGTTCTTCCTCTGAACTTGAGGATAAGTGCAGACTGGGCGACACATATCGGCAAGACGCATGTAACTACTGCTATTGTGATAAAAACAGAGAACGTGTCTGTACGAACCACAAGTGCCCCTATCCTAAATGTAAGTACGAATGTTATTTTTAAAATACTAAATACTTACAGCCAGTTTCTTCATCAAAAGTAAAAGCCAAAGTAATATCATAAAGTAAAAGTAACGGTCAAGTTCGTTTTCCACGATTTTGTCTATTAGTTTTGCTGTTAGAAAAAGAATGTGTGCCTAAAAAAAGAATCTGTGCCTTGAAAACAAGAATCTGACCGTTACTTTTACTTTATGACATTACTTTGGCTTTTACTTTTGATGAAGAAACTGACTATAAATCGATGTAAAGGAGATGGCTAAATTTTTATAAAAAAAAACCCAGTATCGACAGCAATTAAATGGTTTCAGAGAATGCTCTGAAACCTATCCAGTCTCTCTGAATTGATTTAAAAAAAAATACTTAGCCGGTTTAGCAGACATACTCCTGAGTGTTAAGTTTTTACCATATGCACAACTTCCAATGAACAGAAAACAGTATCTAACGTTAAACAAAATTTTTAATCGAAAAAACGTTATAAAAAGAGAACCCCATGGTTTTTAGATGATAGGAAATATTTTTTTTAATCCACACATTGTATTGAATCCCGTGAAAGCTGATACATACGAAGTTTCTGTCGACTCTGAGTGTTTTTTTAACCATCTTCTTTGCTGTTTTTTTAATTAATTGTACCTACCTAAAACCTTAACTCAAGTCTGACAAGTACATGCTGAAAAGCCCTTCAATATCGATTCAGCCAAACGCCAGATAATTGCGCACAAACATACATACATATATGCAGCTCAAACTGAAAATTTCCTTTTTTGACATTTTGACGGTCAAAAAGAAAGAGAAATAAAAAGTTGAACAGTAAAGAATGTAGGTATACTTAATCGGTGTATGGGTGTGTTTATGAAGTTATTTGCTGATAAAATTAACACACGAACAGCTTGTGCCAAATACCTTTGCCGTTCTTACTTTCTTTCCTATAACGGAGTGAGCGCTCTATGCATGCCGAGCTCCTCAGCCTTTTCCCAAATATGTTGGGGTCGGCTTCCAGTCTAACGGGATGAAGCTGAGTAACAGTGTTTTACAAGGAGCGACTGCCTATCCGACCTCCTCTGCCCTGGTACCCCTACTGGCTTGTGACGTAACGACTGTCAAAGAAGTTCAATGACAACCGGGACCTACAGTTTAACGTGAACTACGAAACACAGTCATAAGTATCCAAGATATAGTTAGAAAGTTACATTGGTACTTGCCTGACCTGGAATCGAACCCACACTTACTCAAGAGGTTGGTTCTTTACCCACTAAGCCACCACGATTTGCTTCTTAACGTCTCACAATTAACATAATTAATTGTTATTAATAAAATCTTTTTTAGCTACTCAGTCGCAGTATACACGTAAGTTTGCATCATTATTTTACTTTGAATATACATATTCTTTATAATATAAAGTAAATATTTTGTCCTCAAGAAATTTAAAGACGACGTACTATTTTTCTATTTGAACTTCCAATTTGAGGGATCCGAAAGATTAACTCAATCTGTGCCATACAGGAGTTACAGGCTTCGGAAAATTTGAAAAATTACCACTATTCCCGAGTAACATAGGCTTTTCCCAGGTACGGGCTGTAGTTCCCACGGGCCGTGGGTGAAAACGCGGGATAACGGCTAGCAATTAAAAGATTTACTTAATTTACCTTTAAAAGTATTGTTGTTAATTTCAGCTTCCATCGTGGAAGAAAAATGCACAATAGGAGTAAGATTTAGAAAGGATAAATGTAATTACTGCTATTGCAATTATGAGCTGAAATTAATTTGTTCACGCAATACTTGTTTCCGTACCAGAGGTAAGTTTACTGTCTCTCACTGGTCTATTCCAAATATATTGAGACCAGCTTCCAGTCTGGATGCAAACCTATATATACCCCTGGACTCGACATTGTTAGACTTTCTGGTTTCTGACTACCCGATATATTTCTAAAGAGGACCCACAAATATTGACTAATACTGCATTACCATTTACCCACTAATATCTTCCAGAAAACTGACGAACCACCCCAAGCTACTCTTAACCTTATGATCGATGTACGTAATTTATTTCATACCTTTTTGCGTTTTCAAAATTTTAACATTGTACTTATATTTCAGGTCTTTTACGAAACTCTTTGCCCACCGTCTGCACAGTAGGACTCAAGTACGATATAGACTACTGCAACCAATGCCAATGCACTTCTACGAAACGATGGAAATGCACTCAAAATATATGCCCTTCGATTTATGATCGTACGTGTTTAAATACTCTAATAAGTACTTCATTGAGCTCAAATATTACTCATCAAATAGCAGGAAGCAAAGATAGCGGAGATGCCATAAGGAAGGTAGATCAGGCGCCTTCTTGTAGGTCAAGCAATGTATGTAGCATTTATTAAAACTAACAAGGCATTCAAGGCTCCTTCGAAGATCAAAAAGATTTATTGATTGATTGGTGGAAAAAAAATATATTATAAATAAAATAATTTGCTATTAAGTTCCTCGTTCCTCGAAACCCAATTTTGCGTTATGGCATCTCCGCTAGTCATTTGGTTCTCCATTTCATATTTTATACCCTTTGCTTGTTCCAAAGTTTTTTGTCATATGTTTTTCAGATCTCCTGCTACGGTCAGAAAGAAAGTCCTGCATTGATGGTAGCAAGCGTAACAAGGATTGCAATCATTGCATCTGTCACAAAGGAATCGAATTATGTACACAAATCCGTTGCTGGCACGACCATCCAAGTATGTATAAGAAAACACGTTTATTTAATTTGCACAGATAGGAAACCCACTTGGTATATTCATAATACCTCCAAGGCCACGGCGGCTCTTCTCATATAAGGTGATCAGCCAGCTGCGCAGGACATATTATAGTAAAGAGGGTATAGAATCAGCCTTACTTATAAACGTGAATTAAATAATAAGTAATACTTAAGGGCTGTTTAAGAAAATTTCTACTAATAAACGTTGCTTAATCATGTCTTAACTAACATTTAATCACTACTTAAGACTTTAATCACTACTTAAAACTTTAAGTAGTGATTAGTTAAAATGATGCTTAGAGGGTGGTTAGAGATTTTTATAATTAAGAGGGTTAATAATAAAATATATTTTTTATCAAATTTAATATTAGTTTATAAGAAGTTCTTCTCAGGAAAAGCCATTAATTTTATTTTTATTAATGAAATTAGGAAAATTGCTGATGTTGGTCATTGTTTCTTTTATTAAATTACTGGTTAAGTTATAACCTAAGTTTTTATAGGTCGTAGCTATACACACTTGACGGAGCCCGAATGCGAGCACGGGGAGTCTATACCAGCCCCCGACGCTTGCAATATGTGCATTTGTATGAACAATGATATTCTATGCACCGAATACCCCTGCCTTGAACGAAAAGGTATGTTGTCAATGAATCAATCAAAAACATTTATTTTCAGGCTGCATTAGCCCAAAGATTTACCTTAAAGACTAACCTACTAACATATGTTATGAAGATTTATTCTTACCAAGGAGCTAAGCGGCTAGTATTTATATAACTATCCGTTTTCCTACGGTTTTACCCGCGTTCCGTGGTAACTACTGCCCGCACCGAGATAAAATATAGCCTATGTTTCTCGTGGATAATGTAGCTTTCGAATGGTGAAAGAATTTTTAAAAACGGTCCAGAAGTTTTTGAGCCTATACATTACAACCAAACAAACAAAGTTTTCCTCTTTATAATATTGGTATAGATCATTCATAGACGTAAATAATATCAATAAAAAATGTTTACATTAATTTGTTAATCTTACCTCCCCACTCAGAGACATTTAATGATTACTTAAGTCAATCCTTAGTGACGGAATGTCATACAAATCCTTCACTAAGGAATGGCTTAAGTAACCATTAAAATGTCTCTGAGTGGGGAGGTTAGTAATTTTTTTTTTTCAGTTTCAGGAAGGTCTGGTAAATGTACCGAGGGTGACAGATATTACTTGGAGGACCGTTGCAACTTCTGTGTGTGCCAAGAAGGCCAAGAATTCTGTACCGCAAGAGCTTGCCTGGTCGATGGTAAGTCCTGCACTACATAGCCCCTCCACCGACCCTACGTGGAGGGAGGTCCATGAGGATTTTCCCCCTGATAAAAAAAAGTAGCATCAGGGCCTCGGTTCTGCATATTTTACTTAAGCGACATACGATTGATATCCAACTGAGAACCAATTACGATTGAAGCGTATATGGCATTCCGCTATTTTGTCTTTTAAATTAACGTTTTTATACTTTTCTGTGATTCAATCATGAATCATACTGTCTGCAAATGGTTTACTAATGGTTACGATTATCCAATTGTCACATTTTTTTAACTGTTGTGAGTCTTCTGTCTTTGGGTAACATAGGCAATATTTATTACCCAAGAACAAGAAGAGATGGTTAAAACGGCGAGAAGCTATTTAGTTACAAATATTGGTTTTATTTCATTACCTTAATTTATAGAATTCCAAGAGCGAAAAAATCGAAACTTGGTCCACTTTGTGGCGATATTTCTTGAAAAAAATATTACGTTAACAATATACATATTTCTGCCAATCTATCTGAACGATAACAAGACCGCCAAAATAAAATGTCCTAAAAAGCAGGTGGTACTTTAATTAGTACTTTTGTCCGCAGAGACATCTCCAAAGGATAAATGTAAGGAAGGAGAAATGACCAAATCTAGCGATGGCTGCAATATGTGTGTCTGTACTGAAGGAATACTTAGTTGCACAGACTTTAAATGTCCTAAATCAAGACTTAGAAGTAAGTGAAACTATCACAATCTATTAAAAAAAAATGTTAAGTCTGAAGCCACCATTCCGCTTTGAGCAAGCATAGTGATTAATGCTCAATCCTTCTCCGTTTGAGAGTAGACCTGTGCCCAGCAGTGGGACGATAAAAAGGCTTATAATGAATGCACTATTCACAAGAACTACTGGACCGATTGTAAAAATGTTTTCAGAATTAGATAAACTATTGAGTAAGGCTGCAGGCTATTTTTTACCAGCGTATAGTTTCCACATGACGCGGGTGTAATCGTTGGTAGAAGCTGGTATTATATTTTTCAATGTGATCATTTGAAAACTAGCGAAATCTTGCATCAGGATATTCACCATTAATGTAATCATCAAAATTTATTTTCAGAAGACCCTTTAGAAACTAGTGAATCCAAACCATTTACTTCCTTAAAATCTAAAGAAAAGGCAAAGTGCGTAGAAGGAAAAATGTATGTAAATGAAGAAGATGATCCTTATTGCCCTGATACCTGCTTTTGTGACAATGGCGAACTACTTTGCACTAATAGGAAATGTGATTGGGGACATGGAAAAGGTATACATTAATATTTATTTGCTAGTCCCAAAACCAAATAGGTAACCAGACACGTCTGCTGTTTTCATCATCTCCCATAGGTGTTAAAGGCCACTAACGATTGTGAAGCTGATCAGTTTGAATTCGCTAGGTATCACTGGGCCCATTTTATAAAATATTTAATGGGAGGTTTAGAGACCATGTATCAGTGAAGGGTACCGATCCTTGTGCTGAAAATGATTCCTTCGGGACGCGAATAATATATTTGGAGTTTTCGCAGCACACTTTCAAGAACCACCACCAAAATCTTCATTATCTCCAAACAATATGACAAGTGACTTCGTGTCTTGCGTGGATTATGAAGAAATGCCTGCTGACGATGCTTGTTCTGTATGCATGTGCCTGAATAACCGGAGGGTCTGCACTAAGGTGCATTGTACTGAAAGCGAACCAAATGTAGTTTCATCCCGATTGGCTGATGTTGACAACCGTAAGAAATTGTCCTCTTGTGCTTTAGCATTGTGAAGTATCTACTATAACAATTTTGAGACTAGAGTTTAAAGCAACTGTATTTTTTGATGCTCGATACCTACTACGTTATGGGCAATTTTACAGCACGTCTACTGGGCACTCACGGGACTATTTTCCATAGAAAAAATTTGGTACGTAGTCGGTATCAAGTATCAACAAATACTATTGCTTAAAACTCATGGTAGAGCTACTGAAAGACACACTATACAGAGAAACTATAACAAATGCCAATCGTCAGTGATGAGTATGATCGTGGACGGATATAGTGTTAGATGACGACCAAAGAAACAATGGATGGATTGTGTGAAAGCCGATATGGTAAGAAAGAATGTCACTTATGAGATGACGGCATATAAGAAAAGTATGGAAGGAGAAAACATGCTGCGCCGACCCCAAATAAAATTGGGATAAGGGCAGGAGGATTAAAATGAGTCTCTAAAACAAAAAGGAGAAAAATAAGGAAAGCTGGCCCCACCACCATGTGGGATACATAGCAGGAAAGAGAGAGAGTCTCTAATTAAAAACTAAATGTAAAATGTAATGTCAAAGTTTAAAATTCTCTAACAATTGCACAAGCGTGGCAAAATAAAAAAATACATATTAAAGAAAACCTATTTCTTTACGCATATTTGTAGTTTTCCCGGCATCAAAAGCGTCGTTCGGGGCATCTTGTGTGGATTATGAAGAAATGCCTTCTAGCTTTGCTTGTACTTCATGCATATGCCTCAATAGCCGGAAAGTCTGCACTAAGATCCGTTGTCCTGAAAGTCACACACCCCAATTGGCTGACGATGAAAAGAGTAAGAAATTATTCCTCATCTGCCTTATTATTGTCAAGTGCATAGAATCTACCTTGTTTATCTTCCTGCCTTCCCAAGTCAATTGGGGTCGGCGCAATATGTACTTTAATTTAATTTTTCTCTATTGACGTCATACTAACATCCACTCCCTTCTTGTTAATGTCCCTTTTCGCATCTCTTCCTCGGTCTATCTCTGCCTCTCCATCCTTCCACGTTCTTATTTAACACACTCCTTGTAGCATACATTTCACACCGTCACACATGTATATCTACCATATGAATTTTTATACAGAGGTAGAGAGTAGCTGTTTTCCCGCAATTCCAAAGTAACTCCATCTGCCTATTACCTACTCTATCACACTTTCACGCTAAAACTACTGAACCCTTACAAAAATGTTAGCTATATTTTGCTTGATCTCTTTTAATATCAATATGCAAACCTGGCTTCAAATTCGATTTTCTGACCATATTTTATGACACTAAATCAATTTTTTCACGTTTTAGAGGCTAATCAAAATCGGAATGCAAAGAATAAAGAAATTTTCTGTGAGCCCTTTACATTCTTCAGTCCTGACAACAATCGATACTGCAGGAATTGTTTTTGCTTACATAATGGCTTAGCGCTGTGCTTACTGAACTTGTGCAAATATTCAAAAGGTAAGTGATTTTATTTTTATTATTACTTATGGAATACATGGAATATGCTAAGAAGCTAAACTGAGCAAAGTTAGACTTAACGCTAGACCAACAGCCATTTCTTATTCCTTAAGTAGAAAGTTATAGGAAATGGTTTAAATAAGAATGTTCAAATTAACTTTTCTGCAGTTAATTTTGTATACTGTTTTTTAGAATTTTGAGAGCATTATTTTATTATTTATTAACCATTATATAGCATTCTATATCTAAGCTCTCACAGCAAACGTTTTATATTGATACCTAAGTATCTATGTATATTATTATGTTCCCTGTATATTATTCACTTATGCTCCTGATTGTATATGTCTTATATATATCATTGTTTTTTTCAGAAGTCGAACATAAATCCCGTAAGTTATTCTTGGTTCTATTCATAATTTTTTACTGCATTTTGATATCTTGGTAGTAACGGATTTTACTTAGGCGATTCGCACTGCGAACCATTTGTGGTGCGTATTATAACGACGAACTACCCGTCTAAGAACTTACTGATCCAATTTTAAAAAATATATCACCGCGTGACCAAGTAGGCTTTATTTTATTTTTGTCCCGAGCTAAACTACTATACTCTATCCACGGAAGCAAGAGCTAAAAGGTAAACAAAGAATGACACTTTTTCAAGATGGCGGTATAACCCGACCGATGACAAAATCACAGATACTGCGAACATTTTACACAAAAATGTGACGTTTTGTCATCGGTCGGGTTATACCGCCATCTTGAAAAAGTGTCATTCTTTGTTTACCTTTTAGCTCTTGCTTCCTTGGATAGAGTATAGTTAATAGTACTCGTGTAATTTCAGGATTATTCGAATCAGGATGTATTCCGGGTGAAACCGTGAATCCGAGCAAGTGTCTCTCATGCACTTGTTCTGATCAAAACAAATGGGTGTGCTACGGAAAGGCATTGAGAGAGTGTCAAGGTACATTTTTTATTTAATTATAAAAATATTAATTTAAAAAAGGGGAACTTGGCTAGATCATTATATTAAATAAATGATACAAACTTAAAATTATTTTCTATTACTGAAAATTTATAATAAAACGAATACAAAATCTATCCTAGGTACTAATATTATAAAGCTGAAGAGTTTGTTTGGTTGTTTGTTTGAACGCCCTAATCTCAGGAACTACAAGTCCGATTTGAAAGTTTCTTTCAGTGTTAGATAGCCCATTTATCGAGGAAGGCTATAGGCTACTTTTTATCCCGGTACAGGAAGTAGTTCCCACGGGGTGCGGGTGAAACCGCTAGCAGAAGCTAGTATGTAATATAAAAATATGTACGTAAACCAATCTTTCCGAAACAAGAAAATAGAAAAAGATAATGTCAGATCTTGAGTTTTATCAAGATTTTCAATTAAATATCTACTTAGGTATTTCATAAAATCATCATCCGCCTATTCTTTTCCCAACTATGTTAGGGTCGGCTTCCAGTCTGACCGGATACAGCTGAGTATCAGTGTTTTACATGGAGAGACTGCCTATCTCACCTCCGCACTTTCTAAAAAAACCTACCAATGGCCGACTAATAATTTGCACTGTGCGCGCTCTCTTAAGGTTATGGCACATTATAGCGGCACCGCAACAGCACGGCTGCAGCACGGCATCGCCTCGAATTTAGACTACGGCTAGCTGCCAGCGCGCTAACTACGCGTTGTCCGCAAGGTGCCAGCTCGACGTCCGCGCCGCGAGGTGTAAGCTTGCCGTCACCGCAAACTCAATATTATTTTAAGACGATTATGATTGATGTTATGATTGAACACGACGTAATGACGTTGTTTCGCTGCCGACTCGGAGTCGGCGCGTAATGAGCATGCCGTCGGCGCGCTGTACGCAATAGATCTGCTCGCTTGCAGCACGCGGGCTGCGAGCCGAGTTGTGTGATAGCGGCAAGCGCGCTGACTGCTCGCCATTGGCTTTTTCATATTGAAATTACGAAATATATTATAATATACACGATTTAATGCTCTAAATTGAATGACAACTTAAATGCTGGTGTGGAGCCGTGCTGTTGCGGTGCCGCTATACTGTGCCATGTCCCTTAGACTGGTAGCCGACCTCAATATAGTAGGGAAAAGGCTCGCAAGATGAAGATGATGAATTTGTCAACTATTTCAATGAAATTTCCAGAAAGGGATTGCGATGCAAAGGACGAGTTTCACATGGGTTTCAAACCCTACTGTGCAGAGTGCCAATGTTCGCTAAAAGAGTGGTTCTGTTCGATAAAGCCTAAGACGTGTAAAGGTACAGTTTAATTTTTTCAATCTATGCTAATATTATAAAGTTAAAGAGTTAGTTTGTTTGAACGCACTTATTTCAAGGACTACTTGATCAATTTGAAAAAATGTTTCAATGTATACAATCCTAGTTCCTACTATTCCTACTAATATTATAAATGTGAAAGTTTGTGTGAGAATGTACGGATGTATGTTTGTTATTCTTTCACGCAAAGCGGCTGGACCGATTTGGTTGAAATTGATATGTAGATAGGTGATACCCTGGATTGACACATAGGCTACATTTTATCAACACACCACCACGCGGGCAAAGCCGCGAGCGGAAGCTAGTATAACATATTTGTCTACGAATGCCACTTTTTATCCGGGTGCGCGAAGTAGTGCCTACGAGATCTGAGTGAAGCCACTTGTGGGAGCTAATAGAACACTAAAAGATACACCATTTATACTAAGCAGCTTTAATGTACAACTTAATTGTCTCTTACTAATTACCACGATATTTTTAATTTCAGATCACAGTAAGTATAACTTTGTTAAATCAACATTATATCAATAAAATTACAAAATCTTAAATATGGTTTAACATAGGGTTCATCTGGTGATTTCCCAACTCAAAAAAGCCCAGCATGAGGGAGTATCAGACTCTTACTGACTAAAACACATGTTCCTTCTTAAGCCCTTTATGTACCATGGCAGCGGTAACTCTTTCGAACAATCCCGCAGCCCCGGCAGGGCTAATCTTTACTGATGTTGACATTTTGCAGGTAACGCCAAATGTCCTATGGGCACCCTCATACAAAACCCGAACCAGCACTGCAGTGTCTGCCTTTGTGGAGGAACCGAACCAGGGTCCCAAAATATGTGCTTCACCGAAGTAAAGTGTGTCAAACAAGTCATCAACCAATTGATTAACTAATGCACAGTGGTTTATTTGTAAATATTAGCGTCAATAAATCTAAAAAATAACTGAGCAAAATTGAGATGTATTTTTTTTTTACCTACATGTGATTTGACCAACTCGGTCCAGAATTTGCATTCAGGCAGTCAGCTATTTGGCAGAAAAAGTCCCTTCAAAATTGGTTCAGCCCTTTCTTATGTCGGCCAGAACAAACAAACAATTTTTTTTTAAGTCGTATAAATCCATACGCACTTAACAAAGGAGCAATTATTTTAACATCACAAACAGACACTCCAATATTATTTACCTGTATAAACTCTCACATTCAGTCTGCCAATTTTCCAAAAAGTACAGTGAACAAATACAGGCAATAAGTATTAGTTTCTGTCAGCCGGCTGGCATCAGTCAGAACACCTGTGCCCTTTTCATTACTTTGCTGAAATACACCGCCTCATTCCGAAGCACCTGGTGGATTTATAATTATTAATTCAGCTTGTTAATGTGTGCTTTTACTACCTGGAGTTTGTGTTTTATTTGTACTGTGAATGTAGTTTCTTTATGGTACACTAACTGGCTAGTAACTCCAACGGCACTGACAGAAGCGCGTAATTTAGTTTTCAAAATCATCCAGGATGCAGTTTAAAGATTTAAGGAAATGCGTCCAGTCGTTTAGGAGTATCATCTCACCTTAGAGTTAACATATTTTCTTCACTTTTTTTTTAATTATCTACCTTGAAAGTCAGTTAGTTTATTAATTAGTACCAAATGTGAGCTCTATTTGAACCGATTTCTCAAAAATAACTAACAATCCACCAAAACTGAAAATAAACGATTTACGCAATTACTTTTCCAATAAGCGCACAGAGAAGCGATATTTTTTCCACAAATTCAAAGCCGAGCGCATTGGCCAATTTGTCTGCGTTTTCCCATTATATTTATCACTGTGCACTAAAAATATATTTGGTTGTGAGCTCCGCAATGCGTTGCCCACTGCCGTCCTGTCGTCGGTGGACAAAAATTTATATTTATTTGTTACATCTGCTACCGTTTGCTTAACTAGCTTGTTTCCTACGGTTTGGCTTTGTATTTAAGATTTATTAAAGTGTGTCTTTTGAGAGATTTTACTTGCGTCTTGTGTAGAAATGTTAAGATGTTTTCAAACGTTTTCTAGCATAGTATCTTTTATTACAGATTTCTATCTGTTGATTTGTCATCTGTGTTCAGTTCTTTAGTTTTCAGTTCAAGAACTTACCTGTTGTTTACTTGTTAATATTACCGATGATGCTCAAGGGTCTGCTTCGTAACACTAGCTATTCTCCGCGGTTCCACACGCGGCCCGAGAGAACTAATTCCCGAACTCAAGATAAAAAGCAGCCTTGTGTCCTGTCTCCAGCCTTATACTCTCTGTTTAGTTAAAAGTATACGCTTGAAAGTGGCCTTCAATAATTTTGATAACCTTTCTGGTATTTTAACTGTAGAAAAGTCATCCTAATACATAGGAACAGCTATCTATATATATTTCAACAACAGGACAGACAAACAGTATGTTTTATACATGAGTAGTTTTGCACTGCATTCGAGCAAGAATTAAACATTCATTTTTATTACGTTCAAGGGAACACGGCCAAAGCAACGCCTTTTATTTTGCTGGCGAGCTATATTTTATTTATAAAACTTGCTAGCTAGCCATTGGCCAGCTCGTTAGTAAATTAAACTACATTTTTACTCAGGTTTTGTTTGAATTTTCTTTGTGTATATAAAAGGTGTTATACTATCGTGGGCACTTTAGAATTTTCTCTACAAAATTACCGATGGTCACAATAGAAAACAAAATGACTAGCGGAGATGTCATAACGCAAAATCCATCTACATTATATATATTTTTTTCAAATTATCAGTACGAGTCTTTATTCTAAATTCGTATTTCATTTTATTATATTTACAATAATTCGTTTTTAGAATAATCTGGAAAGATTTCTACCTAACCTAAACACTACATGTTTGAAATCATTATTAAGCTCTTTTACATCCATCTTATCTATAACCGATTCCTTCTCATTTAGCCTTTATATATCAGTCATTGAAGTATATAAATTCAATGAATTATTAATATAAAACTTTTTGGGCTTTAATGAAAAAGAATCGGTCATAAACAGCAACATTTCTTACGAAACATATAAAAAGTCAAATAATGTCATCATCAGGAATAACATAGACATACGTACAAAATTAAAGTTATATTACAATAATGATTATTTGTTAGGCGTTGGGCAGAAAGGGATTCCTTCGTCGTTGCAGTAGCACTCAACACAAGGCATGCCGGTCGTCTTTGGGTAGAACTTAGAATTCGGCTTGCATCGACTCGGTTTCCCTGAAATAGAAACTCTGAACTTGAACGAGCAAGTAGCTTCAAGGCTGATGGATTTTTCGAAGGAGAAAACCAACAGACAAATGAAGGAATGGCTGGCCGAGATATTCAAGTGACATTCGAATCTGAACCAACTAACTTCCACGAACCGATCGCACCAAGGGTTATGATCATTCAAGCCGAGCCGAGTTTATTATCAACAAATCATCAGTATCTGCCTCTAATTGCTATTATCACAGATCAGCGGGGTTATTTAAAAATGTCGTCGGAACCGATGTCAAAAGTGAGTGCTTTTACTAGTCAAAGTCAAAGTCAAAGTCAAATCATTTATTTCATTTAGGCCTTTACAAGCACTTATGAACGTCAAAATTATAACTAAGTTTGATTCTAGTTACCCTACTACTAAAAACTTAACTCATTACCTACTCATACCAAATCAGATAAAATTAAATACGTTAATATACTGGTTAATATATGTCGATTAGCACAAAGAAGAAAATAAAATACTTAAAAATAGGAAAAAAAAATCTTCAAAAAAGTAAAAAAAATAAAAATGTACGAGAATTAGAACACCATATAAGAGTCAGTCATTACAAAAAACGGAAATTCTACGTACTAAAACTGACAGCGGACAACTGATCAAAACATTCGATACTCCTAACTTCATCTCTGCTTTACACATGATGTTGTAAATTATGAAAACGAAAAATGACTCCTGTGGCTAAACCACTGAATGGATTAGGTTATTTTTTTAACAATTCGCCATAGAATATCTTACAGTATATGTGATAGAATTTATTGTGATTAGGTACGACACACACGACATAATTTTCTTACCCTTCCTAAGAACGTCCAATTCGCAACCATCAACTGGAGTGCATTCATGTCTACTGTTATTTTTGCATTCACAGCGATGGCAAGCACTGATCCAAGTCGTGCCCGGCTCACAAGTCGGATAAACGATTTGCTTGGTACATTCCTTGGGCAACTTTTTGTCGCTTGAATAATATTGCTCATCAGTTTTTTTCTCATCATGGTATTGTTTGTAGGCTAACCCAGCCTCTGTTGAATCTAGAAAATATTTAATTAATAGACGATTGCATCTACACTTGCGTGATGTAAAACATCATCTGAAATACTTATTAAGATATTTAGTAAGTACTATTTAATTTTCATTGTCATTAACAGTAAAGCCAAGATTACCTTCTGGATTATTCGGTTTTTCTCCAACAGCCAGCATTTCATTTCCTATCTCTTTCGTACAGCCTGTGGAATCACATTCGGCTACACCATCGCCATTGCATACACAAGTATAGCAGTCACCCATCTTGAATCGAGAATAAGGTTTGCATGTCATCGGCTCTCCTGAAAAAATTACAATTTCATTCTCTTTAAAACATTTTGAAGTGATGATTAGATACTCGTACATCCTAATTATTTATGGACTTTGAAATTAAGTGTTTTTTGTTAGCTAAACGTAAATAAAATACCTAACAAATAATGTTTACAAGACACTTACCAATACTTCTTAGTACACAAGCAGGCAATTTATAACATACTGCTTTACCGTTTTCACAGGAGCAACCATAACAGTTTCTAATCCATTGCGTTCCTTCGCCACATTCCTCTATTTGATCTTTCTGTTTGTATATTACTCGAGAATTGAATATTTTTGGCAACAAAGAAGTTTCAAGATTCACTGCAGCTACTGTCGTAGTTGAATCAATTTCTTTAAAGTTAGTAATTGTTTCAATGTCTTTCACATTTGAATCTTCTGATGTAGTGTGAATTTCCAGTAGGTTTTCTGCAGATTCTATCATCCCGCCGTCTTCAGAAAATGTAGGAGCATCATCTAAAAAGCGGTCATATATAAAGTCCGTTTCGTTATTGTTATCAAACTGAACCTTTGATTCTAATTCTGATTTGACATCATTTATTATTGTTTGTAATTCTTCAGTGGTTAAACTGCTATACAGCATTTTATCTACAATATTGTTTGCTGTAGATAGATTTTCTGAAAATTCTGACAATGTACTTAAGCTATCAGTCGTATTATAGATTTCTTCAGTACTATTCTCCAACCAATTTGCAGTTGTAGCTGTAGTTGTTTCATTTAATTCCATTCTTTTAACAAACGAGGGTTCTTGTGGATTTGAGGATTGTGATACATCGGATAGATCCATCTCATTCAATTTTAATTCAAAATCTTGAGGACTTTGGCCATTAGTAGATACTGAGTCGTACAAAGATTCTTCGAAATCTGTAGTTGTTTTATAAGCATCTACTTGTTCGTCTTGGTCATGAAAATCTAAGGAAGGGTTGTTTGAAGTAGTCAATGCCACAGGTTCACCTTGAATTGGGTTAGGCATAACTTTGTAGAACTCGTCAATGGAACTATATAAATTTAAGGAAGGGTTGTTTGAAGTAGTCAATGCCACAGGTTCATCTTGAATTGGGTTAGGCGTAACTTTGTAAAACTCGTCAACGAAATTATATACGTCTTTATTTTCCTCAATGTCGCTAACTGAACTATCGGTTAATGGCAGTTCGTCTTGATTTTGTGCAGAGTTATATTCTTTGTAAGAACTTTTCATTTCCAAATCAATTTCGCTATTTTGATTTTCAGACATATCCTCATAGTCATTAAATATCTTATCGATCTCTTGTTGATGGCCACTGTCGAGTTTAATCATAAGCGATTGGTCAGAAGTAGTGGCCTGAAGCAAATTTTCATTATTGTTGTTCCAAAAAATATCATTCACTTGGCTTTCTAAGGATGAAGGTGATATATATTGATCGTGATCATCAGACTGAACCAACAGACCCGCATCTTTCTGATTGTCATGATATTCATTTTCATCTGTATCAGGATACTTATGGTTAATTATGTTTTCAGTATCTTTGGGAGGATCGGATACAACATATTGCATCGTAACAGGAGATTTGGGATTATCTGTAACTCCCGGATGAAGATTAGGTCGTGGTGCACCTTTGTTTTGAAATTGATTTGCAACATTGGCATTAGGAAATTGTCCTGGCATTAGAGCAAAAATTGATTCATAGTTATTACTTTTGTATAATCCATTTTGTTGTTTAAACTGACCTAGCATCTGGTCTGGTTTATTATAGTATTGTTTTTTTTCATTCTCTGGACGTTTATATGGGAAGTTAACGGGTCGAGTAGGACGGGGTGAGTATTGTATTTCACTGGAAAGTTCACTACTGCCAAATACTGGTCGATTAGGTATCATTTGAGAAGGTGAATATTGAAAGTTTTTTTGGTGTGAAGGATTTGGATCTAAATAATGTGGATACCTAAATGGATTAAGGGGTCTTCTTTGACCCTCCCATACTAGTTTACTGTGCTGTGCTGATGGCTGTTGTATGGCAATTTGCTTTTGTGGGAGTAAGATAGGTCGAGCTGGCTTGGGCATTTGTGTGATATGTTTTAAAGGAACATGAGCAACATTATGTGGCTGACTCTGGATATTTGGGTGCATGGTATAAGGATGAATGCGAGGATGACCATTTAGCCGTCCATTCTTTTGTTGATATACTTCAGCTAGTAATGGGTCGGTAAGGTCTGGTAGGGCCACATATTTATATGGTTGGTCTTTATTTAGTGTGGTTTCACCGCTGTGCAAGTTTCCATTATACGTAGAACCATGCACAAGTGTATCACCGTGCGGAAATTGCTGAAGCTTTAGAGGCTCACGGATAAGATTTGGAGAATTTGGTCTATAAGCTATTAAATTATTTGAAGGTTGGAAGTTTTGTGATGTAGGAATGAGTCTGTGGTATAACTGAGATTGGGCAATATTATTATGAAGCATGGGAGGCCGAGCTTGATTTGGTACAAAAACGGGTCGAGGTCTCCTTTCATGCACATTATGAGTGTAAAATGATCTGGGCTTAAATTGTGACCTAGGCGGAAGTAAAAATCGGGCCGGTACATTTGGCTGATGGTTTATTTGAAGACTCGGATTACGGTTGAGCAAATACTGATTATCATGAAAATCAGAGGAACCCCTGTTACTTTGTGGTGGTATTCTGGTGTTCTGAGGTGTACGATTAACATCCTGATCAAAGTTATAATTTGGTACTATCTGGCTCATATCATGATAATTTGTAATTGATATATCTTTCAGTTGATTTTGATCTTGGACCAACGTTGAGCCAGTAACAGGACTCTTAATTTGTAATGCATCCTCTATTTTGTTTAAAATAACTTGACTTGTTAAATCGGATTCTGTTTCAACTTGAATAGAGGAATCATTATATTGATTCAGACTTTTTTGTAATGAAAGTGATTCAAAATTATTATTTTCATGTATTTGGGGTATGTTAGGATTTTGGTAATCTTCTTGTTGTTTCAATTGATACATATTGTTTAGTGCTGGATTTGGTTCAAGCTGAGTTTGTAACGTGTGCTGTATAATTTGGTTAATTTCATCAATCATTGATTTCTCGTCATTATTTTCTATAATAGATTTAGCAGAGTTATTGATGATATTCATAGTCGGCTTGTATTGATGATATTCATCTGAAGTTACGGCTTCTGCGTTTGGTACATTTTGTGGCACAAAATTAAGAGATTGGATTTTGTTATTCGCTATGCTTTCCGTATTTTGGATAGACATTACTGGTATAATGGTATGTTGATCTGAGGGTCCAAATTGTAATGAATTAGAAATAATTCTAGGCTCATCCATTGGATTTATAGTCAGAGAAGAATAATCATTGCTCAATTTTTCGTTCTCATCGCTAAACGGGAAAACTTTATCAATATCTTTAGGATATTCTGGAACAGAGAGAGAAACTGAATTTGAAACGATTTCATGACGGCCTTCTGTTGGCAAAAACGAGTCCTGATACAAAGGTTCCTTATCGGGGACAACTAAATTTGTTTGATTACTTTGGGAGCTTGCAGTAATTAATTTAGTCGAGTAGTTTACAGTTGACGGTGGTTTTATTAAATATTCCGTTGCGAGGTTTTGAAAATTATTACTTTGATAATTTTTTTGAGCATATTCTGGTTGTGATGAGGAAAATCTATCACTTATATCACCAAGTGTAGGATTATTTGATAAAGTGGCCAATATTTTTATTAATTTACTTTTGTCTTCTGATAAACTATTAGAATGCAGTTTAGCTTCTTGTTTGTAACCATGATAAGCATGACTTTGTTCAACAGTTGACTGGTTTTTACTGCATATCTGAGCAATGATATCAAATAATGGACCCCTTGATATATTTTTTTGATTTTGTGTGTCTTCATTGAACAAGTCGTCATAATTTTCTGAAAAAATAACAATTTTTTGACTTGTATTTACTTAAGTATTTGTACACTGTGTTTCAAGAGGTTATCGCGATATTAAAATCTGGCTGTTCTCCTTTACCCAACACTAAATCGTGCAGTTTATTTACGTTCTTTCACTTACCTGAAGAAGATCCCACATAGCCTGCTAGCATTCGTTTAAGACAATGGCAACAAATGGTATTGGTACATTTATGCGGTAGTGGAGTTTGTCCTTCGTCTTCTTGAAATCTCATTTTTATTTGTGGATCAATCATTGAACTTAAAGCTGTAGGAAAATTGATTTGACCTTTTTATTTTACATCCGTACTGAAGAACAATGTATGATAGATGAGGTACTTTAACTTTGACTCAGGCCAACATAACTTGTAGCTACATAATTACTAGAAGTACTACCTACGTAATATTTTTTTTTTTATACGGATGAATAATTTAGATACTTATATTTTTTTGCAGATTTTAGTACATATTACATGAAGATAGATTTCCGAATAGCTAGCCCTTACATAGCTATGATGATATTTGTCGTAAATCTGTAGTAATCTGTCGGACTCAACCGCAACAACCGCAGGGGAGGAATCGATTTTTTGCCGATTTTCTAAAAAGGAGGTTCTCAATTCGTCGGAATCTTTTATTTTTTTTATATATATTCACCGATTACTCCGACGGATTTGCAAAATCATTTTTTTGTTTGATAGGTAATGATGGGATCCCTGAGATACCGAGGGCAACTCTCGACAATTATAGGCAAATCTAGAAGAATCATGCGATTCCTCCGCTGCGCTCGATTCAAACAGGTGTGTGTTCACCATAAGGTGGTCGAATACCTGGTGGAAGACTTGGTTCAGTTATCGCTGTTAAACATTTGTTGGCCGTGCACCTCAGGCGATTATTCACGCACGCACACACGTTACAGCGGTCTGGTCGAAATATTCCAGTCTTATCCTTGCTACACTGAAACTCTGAAAATAACTAGGTTTATGTACATGTACCAGAAAAAGTCTTTGGGTACTATTGGTTAATGGCATCGGTTATCGGCCACGGTGGCTGTTCTCTCTAAAGAGATCAGTCAACTGAGCACTCTCTGCGCTTTACTATAATAGCACGATTTTAAAGGCAATCATCTTTCCCGCTATAGGTTAGAAGCGTGAGGGAGTGTCAGACTATTGCTGACTAAAACCTTTTTTCTTAAGCCCTTTATGTACAAAGACCGCGATAGCTCTTTCGAACAATCCCGCAGCATCGGCATGGTGACATTTACATGCTCTTCAATGCACGGGTTAATTTATGAACTTTATAATATCTTTAGATATAGAATTATAAATATTATAGATAGATATATTAAGTACCTGGTATGCAGATTTCATTGCTGCATTTCAATCTCCCTTCAGGCGAGCAAAAGCAGAAGTTACATCCATCTGGTTTCAAAATATACTTCGGTACAGTACATTCTTTACCTGAAAATATTCATTCAATGAATGTGTCAATTCTATTCTTCAAATTTATTTATTTATATAATTACCAGCCAGACATTCTGGTAACCAGCCTAAACAAGAGGTATCGGACGGCCTGAGAAATTTGGTTGAGGAGGCAGATATGTGTAATACGGTGGAAATCAGCTGAATGCTGTTCGCCTGGAAGCCGAACCCTATAGTTAGGAAAGGGCTGGTACTGATCACGATACTTAAACGACCTTTATACTTTTCAGTAACATATAGTTATCGGCACGAATCTTGAGCTCTGACCTACATCTGCGCAGAAGTGATTTATTAGCGAAGAACCAATCCCGAGTGACAGCTATGACGCGATCCACTGAGTGCCAATCACCGCTTTCGCCCGCCCCCTCGCCTCACTTCATACCACAAAAGAGACCCAATAAATTACATCTGCGCAGGTGAAGGTCAGAGCTCAAGATTCGTGCCGATAACTATACAACACAAAAACATACACACAAACATTACGTAAACATTATAAACTTGCCTTCATAATCGTGTTCATAATCGCATTGGTTGCGCGTGCAGTGTATCTCTCCTTCAAAACAAATACAAGTATTGCATCCATCGGGATCCGGAATCCGCTGTCCACTAAAGCATTCGCTTCCTGAAAAGATACGAGTATTAATTATATCAGCTATTCGATCACCATCTCCCGAGTCTTTTCCCAACTATATTGGGGTCGGTTTCCAGTCTAACCAGATTCAGCGGAGTACCAGTGCTTTACAAGGAGCGACTCCTATCTGACCTCCTCAACCCAGTTACCCGGGCAACCCGATACCCCTTGGTTAGACTGGTGTCAGACTTACTGGCTTCTGACTACTCGTAACGACTGCCAAGGATGTTCAATGACAGCCGGGACCTACAGTTTAAGGTGCCATCCGAAACACAGTCATTGATGTCCAAAATATACTTAGAAAGTACATACAAACTTAGAAAAGTTGCATTGGTACTTGCCTGACCTGGAATCGAACTCACACCCTCATACTCGAGAGGTTGGCTCTTTACCCACTAGCTAGGCCACCACGATTTTATATCAGCTATTCGATAGGGATCATATATGGCTGCCTGGGGTACTGGGTTGAGGAGGTCAGATAAGCAGTCGCTCCATGTACAACACTGCTACTGCGGTACTAGAAGCGGACACTAATATAGTTGGGAAGACTCGGCAGTTGATGATAATGAAGGATTCCTCGAAGACCAAAATATAGCGGCTTTCAGACCTCCTATCTTTACTCACGTTATAAATGCGAATACAACTCTGTATATCGTGCTTATGTACTTATGTACCGATTTAAATGAAAATTGGTAGGGACACAGACAATCTAGAGCCTAGAAAGGACATATTCTGCTTATTAATTGGATGAAAGAACTAGTTTTCTCTCAAAACCGAGATCCGTTTAAGATCTAGCTATTACCGAAAAAGAAATATTACCTTTCCTTCGATATTCGAGAGTATGACACACATTTCTGCAGGTCTGCACTCCATCGTCACACGTGCATTGAATACATTTATCAACTGTAGTAGGAGTTTGGCATGTACTCTTGCGCAGCCACGGGACGTTGATGGCAGCTAAAACATATTTGGTTATTATGAAAATCTTATTTACTTATACTTATGTAAAGGTGAAGAATTTGAAAAATTACTTTAGTTACATTACATTTTACGTTACATTTAGTTAAATTACTTTAGAACATAGAACATTCTGCTAAGTAAATTCTTGAATGTAGATATTGTTGCTTATATCTATGTAGGTATACTGAAGCAGAATAAGTTATGGATAGGTGTGGACTATGGAGGTGACGTCAGAGATTGTAAAATGTAACACCTTTATAACACTTTAGCCGTTTTTCCGCGGTTTTACCTGCGTCCCGTGGGGGCTACTGCCCGCACCGGGATAAAATATAGCCTATGTTAATGTAAACAAACAAACAAATAAAGTTTTCCTCTTTATAATATTAGTATAGATGGAATACTAATAAAGAATTGAGTAAAAAGATAGTAGTCGTGTAACTAGTTAGTTTTTTACAAGCGACGAGTTATACTTTAAAAAATAGAAGACATTTGAACTATCAGAAATACCACTACGTCGCGAAAGAATTATATAAACTATTCACTGCTACTATGCCATTTTCTTTTTTCACTTCACTTGCACTGTTAATGACAGCGTCCAAGTGGAACGGACTTTATATTGTTTACCAGAACCAATAGAAAACCAGTGAAAATCTGCAGCATGCCTTTGTTAAAAAAAAAACATTCTTTAGTATACAATACATACTTACATTCTGTGTTGGTAGAACCTTGTGACTGAGTATTCGACACGTGTAACGCCTAAAACAAAAGAAAATCACGTCACTAAGATCGCATTATTACGTGGAATTTTCACAGTACAAAGCCTCTTCAATTTACCAAATTCATATTAGGAATATAAAGGTTTCTTTCTTTTGTTTTAACTCGCTTTTGTTCTAACTATATAGACAAGAAAATTTATTCCAATTTTAATTGCTCATTGATTATATTTATTATTTACAATCATCAGCCTATCCTTTTCTCATCAATGTTGGGGTCTTCTAGACTAACTGGATACACTATAATAATTATTCACACAATATATACCAACGTATGTTTTCAGCTGCACTACTCTCCTGATGCACGAAAAACCTCGTAAAACGGCTATTGCATTTAAATTAACTGCTAATAATTTTTGCAAAGAAAATAAAGGTATTACTTGGCTTTTCAAATTAACCATATAATAAGCCAGCTGTATTTATGCTCACACTAATGCATACACACATTAATTACATACATCTTATGCCATTCGTACACTACGCTAGTCTTTGATACCCGAATATTTCAAAAGTACTGCATTTTAGACATTTTCACATAGTAGACCAGAGTTTGGAAGTGGGTTTTTGATACACCCGTGCATCGGAGAGCACGTGAATATCGTTTAGTGGTCTAACTAAGGTCCGCCTGATCTCTCTCCGGTCGTGCCATGAGAGTGAAGAAATATAATAATAAGAGTGCACTTGTGATTACGCAAATACTTATGCACTATAATATGTCCCGAGCAGTTGGCTAATCTCCTTACATGAGAACAGCCCCCGTAGCTGATAATCGGTTTGGAGGACATCATCATTTCAGTATATGGGGTTTAGAAATGTTCACAAAACAGCCCAGAGACTGGACTGGAAGTTGATGACTGATACACCCGTACAAAAAGTACGGGTGTTCTGCGCCTGATCCCTCTCGTCGGATATTCGTCCCATCAGGGAATGAGAGTGAAGGAATAGGGAGTAGGTACACTTGTGTCTGCGCAAATGCTTGAGCACTATGACTTGGGTAGCTAGTTGATCTCCTTATATGAGAACAGTCGCCGCGAAGGATAATTGGCTTGACTTGGTATTTTTTTAGCCTTAAGCGACTACCTCTATAGACTCTTCCTTGGTCTTACTCCATGCGATCCACTTTTTAGAAGTGTCGAACTAGACCGACTTTTCATAAGATCCTGCAAAGGCCTTTTTGAAATACATAAAAACTTTGACGTCGCGACATTTTGTTTTGTAATGCAGTGTCTATTGACCAAAATCTTCAGGTGCCCAAAATTTGCGCAGCCTAGTGTGTGAAGGAGTTTAGTCGCTTGATACAAGCCAATGCAAGGCGAGCATTGCGCCTGATCAATCACGTTAGTAATACTAAATTAAAAAACAATCAAGTAACTACATAAGTTTTGCATGTCTAGAGATGTGCTAAGACTGAAAAAAAATATAGAAATGGTTAATCTTTTATATTATATAAACATCTGTGCATATGACTATAAAAAAGTCGTGGTGGCCTAGTGGGTAAAGAACCAACCTCTCGAGTATGAAGGCGCGGTATAAAGCACTGGTACTCAGCTGAATCTGGTTGGACTGGAAGCCGACCCCAACATAGTTGGGAAAAAGGCGCGGAGGATGATGATGATGTGCAGTTGACTATTAACTTAAATTTTCTTGGTGAATATCTTTTAAATGGCAAAATCAAAACTTGTATCGTTGGTTTAAAAGATTGCGCGGTGGAACTATACAATTATCGTACACATCAGTGTACAAAAGTGCTTAAAGGTAGATACTGAAAAATTAACAAAACGATTGACCATATTCATGTTTTCAAAGACATGAAATTAAAACTGATTAAACAAGGTGTAAACAAATTGGGAAAAGGCTCGGGAGATGATGAAACAAATTGGCTTCACACACTAATTTGCGGGGTAATTGACTAATTTTGGCAGTTAGTTCTGCACCTGCCTTCGTTGAGATTAACTTCATGTAATTTTCATGGCAGAGAATGACATGAAAAAAAAATGATAGCTTGTGTTCATGCTCCGAACTTGTCTTTAGAGATTCGCAAATGCAAATTGCACTTGTAATCGTATCCATACGTATCGGGTCCATCCTTTTTAATGACAAAGATATCCAAAAGAGTCCAAAAGTTTTATGACAACGAACTCTTCTTGAGATTTGTGACGTCGTTTGATCTTGTATGGATTTCCATCGCTGCTCAAAATAGACGAAGCTTTCAACACTGATGATAATAACCTTGCTGATCTACTGGCCACTGGAAAACTATTATGAAAACACACTATCCAATCTGACAGTCGAAACACTGAGTAAAAGACCTCAATAGTGTGTCAATGTAAAACAATATGATTAGGCATTAGAAGAAACCAAATCAAAAATAATACAAAACGCCAGCCGAACAGAAAAAAAATATCGTAATTTTTATCGTTTTAAATTACAATGAAAATTCTTGGAATGTACTAAACACTTGATATGATTGAATTCACTATGTCTCGTGTTACAACAACGTGTAACAGCTTCTTTAAATACATCTAAAGGTTACTGAACATTTATAATAGGTTCATCCCTTAATGCACTGTAAAAACAACTTAAAATAATAGCTCACCCATATTAAAACACAAAACAGAAACGCCAACCAATCCATAATAATGAAGAATCAAATAACAAGAGGCTGTATATAATTTTCTTTATATACGCCAACATTAAAATCAGCAAAGTGACTATTAACACAACAGTCATTAAAAACAATTACAACAACATAGCAAGACATTTTACGATAGTTTCTCAAAACTACAATGAAATATAAACCTTGAATATACCCAGCATAAAATTGCAATTTGCACGGCTGCTTTCAGTAGGTACACCAAGATTGGTTTTGAAGTTTCTTGTAGTACATAAATTAATTTTCTTTAAATGTTTTAAGGTAGATAAACTAGCTGCTGATATGTTCAATTAAAAGAGTTCATCCATTATTAAGTTGAAGTCTTAGAAATGCTGAATAGTCTTCAAGAAGTCAAAATTTTAACGCAATCGGTAAGTTATTTTGGCTGAAATATAAAAGCGTGAAACCTCTGCCTTGTTTGCCCAGTTGTCGCATAGCGCGACTGCTGCGCACGAGGTTCGATTCCGAAATCGCTTTGTGGGTTTGAGAAACTTCCATAAATCAGCCTTTAGTCTAGAAGATGGCAATGTTATAACCCCGTGCCTGGGAGGACGACACAAGCCGTTAGATGGTTTTGAAAAAACTAAACTAAAAGACATTAGGGTCTGTAAGGTGATTAAACCTGCAGCTCTCTCGATAAGAAGAAAACCTTATATGAACCAAATGAAGATTTTTTGCAATCTCCTGTTATAATAAAGAAAATATTTTTTTATTTGTTTGTTTGTACCCTAAAGGATCTGAAACTACCGAACCTATTTGAGAAATTCTTTCACAGTTTAGAAGCTACACTCTTTCCGAGTATCATAGGCTATTTTCTTTCCGATACAAACAATAGTTCTACGAGACACAGATGACATCTTTGGCACAAGCTAGCCCACAGACTTGAGTACCAAACTTCAATGGGAGATCCAACTTCATATCTAACATTGCCAATTAGATCCAAAAGCTAGACTTCTCCTAATAGTTTCAAGAGGCATAACCATCCCTTCTTAGGCATCTAGTTAGGGGTACAACTAAGTTAGATCTCTGAGGACCAGTCTTGAAAACATCTAATTGCTACTAACTTGGGAGACATCGCGTAATTTGGGACTTCAACGCCGTCATTCGAATTTGAAACTTATTACTTGTAGTGTTACGCTCAGTTTGGAGAAGCAGTTGTACTGTTGAATGTATCGTGATGAACATTGCCATTTAATGACGCAAATTCTGAGTTTTCTTCGCACGTCATTTGATGGCAGTGATAAGTTTAGCGATAAATAAGACCTTGTACTTCTGTAGCAAAAGAATTACGTTGTAAGAAAACTCTGCAGATTTACATAGTTTCCTGAGACGAGAAGATGGTAGGCATTTATTCGTTGAATTCGGTAGATTGTGTGAGATTCCATTTAATATAAAACGGCATATATTTAACGCGGCGACTAAGTAAAACGAATATAGGTTTTAAAAAATAATAGAGTGGGTACCATTTATAATGGGTTGGCAGCTAAAAAGGAGTATCGTAATAAGTCAAAGGTAGCATATTAATATATCAGTTATGAGGTCCGTTTTAATCTAAACTAGCATCAAGTTTTTCTTTTGGCAACTGAATTAATATCTAAGCGAAAACTTAATGATGACAATAAAATAGAAAATGGGCATTCATAAATAATAAAAATCAGGTTCTATTTAAAATTGTTTGGATGAAGAATAAGTATAAACTAGATCCTATTATAAATATATTGTGCGACTTTTTAATAGCTTTAAATAAAGTCTAAAATGGCATGAAGAAAAAATATTTTGCGGCTGTTATTTTCAAAATTATAGGTGAATAGCATTTAAGTAAGCATGCAACATGCAGCAAGCATGACTTCTGTCACGGCTCCGGCGCTGCGGGGCTCCGGCGGTCCCATGCGAGCGCCTCGCCCCTCCGCGCCTACGCGGTTTTGAATTGCACTCTAGGATAATAAGATAAGACTACGTGGAGTCGGTTTTGCAGCGATTCGTTTTCGTCACTAACTTAAATTTTTAATACAATGTTTTTTTTAATTGAAGGTTATAAATGGCAATATGCTAAATAAAATGAATCCAAATTAAATTCTACCATCTTCATAGTGCGCCAAGTGAGATAATACCCCCGCACCTTCCGCCGTTTTCATGAAATTATGATACACAATATTAATAATTGACTCTTATTCCTTTTTATTGTACTCCTTTTAATATTTAGCGCTATCCACAAAGCGAAGCCTGAAACTGGGTTTTTAGTCGGCACGAAATAGTTGGTAACATATTATTTTTGCCACCCAACTAACATTATTAGTCGCCAAGTCATTATAAATAGCTCCTCACCTAATATTTCAATTGACTGGTATAGTTTATTTGCTACCCAAACGCAGCTGCTAGTTTTTAGTTTTTATAACACCCTTAATTTTGAACCTTACATATTATAATAGTCGCGAAAATATTTAATCGCTGGCAAGTTATTTTATTTGTTGCCAACATTTGTCGACTTTTAAGTTATTAGTCACCAGGAATATAATAAGCCATATAAAACACCTATATTTATACTATTGTATGCATTCAGAAACGTCCCTCGTGTAAATGATGCTCTAGAGTGTGTACTTAGGTCTAAATTACTCATATTTGAGAATTTGGTTCTTATACCTACTAGTTGTGATCACCCATCATCATCATCTCATCACCTCCCGAACCTTTTCCCAACTATGTTAGGGTCGGCTTCCAGTCTAAACAGATGCAGCTGAGTACCAGTGTTTTGTTGTGATCTCCCGTACTGCTTATAATCCTTCAGCTAAGAAAACAGCATAACCCTGAAAGACTACGCATAGAGAAACAATTCAAGGCCTTAAATGTCGCGCAGTTATTAAAATCCCCTACATTTTAACTTCACCATAACATTATATACAAACATGGTACTAATCACTGCTTATTGTTCTCCAAGCTCGGTCTGAGCAAACATCATTATGTTGGATTTGTGAAAATTATAATTACAACTTGCTTATCGGTAAACAATTGATTTTGACTTCGAGGTGAGATTGCTGCGCTTGAATAGACGGCAGTATTTTTTTCGAGAATATGTATGTTACTTAATATTGTAGAAATAAAGTTGGCACAAATATCTGAATTACTGTAACTTTTTAAACTAGAATTGTTTGGTTACTGTATCATGATTTATTTTAGTTTAATTAAATTGATATTTACGCATTACGCATGCAGTGGTCATCTATAAGTGACTGTCACACATACAAAATCTTTTTAATATACTTAAGTCTTGACGTTGTTGATGAACCAATAAATAAATACTAAGTATACATACACGATAGGAAACATGATTCAAAAACTACTGAATCGATTTCAAAACTGTTCTCACTGTTGGAAAGCTAGACTGTCCCCGAGTAACATAGGCTACCCCTATACTTTATCCGAGTATGGGAGGAGGGTATAAGTATCAGTAACTCTTGCGATGCAGAACAACTAGCCGCGAGCCACAAGTAATTTTAGTTAATTTTGCTTGACAATTTATCTCAGTTTTTACAGTTAAAGTTTATGAGAAAAATAAAGAATTAGAAGCACTAAAATATCATCAAAAATTAAACCCCTTAGCTGCGAAGCGGAGAGATATATTTTTTATTATTTAAAATTATGAAAATGAATCCGTCTCTAGTTTACTGAAACATAAAATTCTTGAACAAAGAGGCGCAGTAACAACTGTTTGAGTATGGCCTTAAGAGAGGCGGAAAAAAATACAATCTGCCTAGCCATTTCCTAACTATGATGGGGTCGGCTTCTAGTCTAACTGGATGCAGCGGAGTACTTGTAAGTGCTATAAGGAGCGACTACCTATCTGATCTCCACAACCCTATAACCTGATTAACTAATTTTATGTATGGAAAATACTAAGGAACTTATACTGACACAATATACTTACTTATGTGGTATGTGTAGTGGCGTAAAAAATCGTGATGGCCTAGTGGTTAGAACACCAGCCTCTCAAGTGCGGATTTGATTCCAGGTAAGGCAATACCAATATCAGTTTTCTAAAGTTTAAGAGTAAGTTACGCCAATTTCTGAATGATAAAATTTATTATACCATAACAGATTTCTTAGCAGAAAAAATATAATTGTATAAACATAAAATATAAATGTATTAGTAGTAAGTTAATTGATCTCATATAATATTGTGATTATAAATTGTAGATTAATAGTAGGTAATAATGTTTATAATTGTAGGTAATAATGTTTGCATGCCGAATGGTAAAATATGGCTGAACTTTATAATTATAAGAACTTTTGTTTACCCATATTTGCAAAATAAAAATTCTATTCTATTCTATTCAAAATAATGTAACGACTGATAAAAGGTGGAAGAAGACATCTTGAATAAACCCGGACATCAAATTCTGAAATCGCCGATTTTGAAACAGCGTAATTATCAACGCTCATTCCTTCTGTGTATTAGAAGAGGCAATAAAAAAACTAATGATGCTAAAAATAAATATACAAACAATCGCTGTTTTCATAGCCCCATCCCCAAAGCGGCAGTTAATAAATAATTTATAGCCAGTGTCGCTTATCTGAGTCCCTCCGATTTCTCACTGCTCACTCCTAAGAATGATTTTTTCAGCCATAACAAATCCTTTTCTGTAGGGTGCTACTTTACTTAGAGTATTTTTTTAAGAAATCTGTTGGATAGAATAAACGGTATGATTCTTTGTCTATGGAGTTTAGATAGCTCGAGTATTATATACAGAATATGCACAAATGTTAGTTCAGAATGTGAATCATGACATTCATATCGTGTAAGTGCTCAACACATATTTCTATACAACGCAAAACGCTTTATGAATGGCTATATTATAGCCTGTGTATCAGAATAATACAAAGGTAGAGGTAGACAAATTTTTACACATAGGTATATAAGAAGTAGTTCGTTCGAAACGAGGGTGACACCCCGGGGAACAGTTAGTCTCAAATAACTCAGAAAGTTATAACATAGCATTAGGACTACCAAGAAAACTACATTACCAACAATTCAAGACAGTGTCAATTTCCAAAGAATTTCGTAGTCCACATTTCAAAACAATATGAGAAAAGTATCTCTAGACCGAATCAAAAGTAGCAATTTGAGTGGTACGGTGGTACCTTTAGTTTGTTTGTCGACTCCCGTTTGCAATCACAAAGTAGATCCCACGGGGAGACAGGATTATCTTCAGCTTAAGCTGCGACTGGAACCAAGTAAACTTGGGGTCACAGTTACAGGGAAATCATAATCTTTATATATAAAAAAGCGATATACATATCTATACTTATATTATAAACAGATGAAGTTTGTGTCTGACGCCTGCATAATGACATTCTTTATGGGGAATAAACCACCTGAAGAAAAGACTCCACCATTTTCATCTTTTTATGTGCAAGATTAATTATTAGATATATTGTCAATTTACACAACTGTATAATACCCAAAAAAATCAACATAGACAAAGTCTCCCCAATAATGAAAGAAGTCTAGTCACCTACTCTTGAAGTAAATGCGCAGAACATATTATAGAGGTAATTCACAGCCATATACACAGACAGGTGCACTTTCTATTCCTTCACTCTCGTAGCACGATGAGACAGTTTTTGGACATGACCAGATAGACATCAGATGTAGGACCGCAAAGCTCAATATGCCTTCCGGTGTTACGTCCGGAGAGAGATCAGGCGCAGGACCGACATTTACGTGTTCTCCAACGCTACATTCTTCTCCTAAATTAAACTACTTTTACGGGTTTTATTGCGGTTATATTAATATTATTTAATCCAAAAGTTTCGGATCCTTTACAGAATCCATGGTCACGGGCAGACTCCTTACTCTTAAAAATCTTATGTAAGTCAGTGAACACTCCCCCAGCGGGGCCCAGCAGGGCCAAGGCCTGCCGGGGCTGCGGGTTGTTCGAAAGAGTTACCGCGGCCCTGGCACATAAAAGGCCTATGACGGAACACGACGGTTTTTAGTCAGTAAGAGTCTGACTCTCCCTCACCGCTGCTAACCCACAGCGGGAGGGCTCATTTTATGATTTTTGACGTCGTTAAAAAAAAAATCGCGAACACTGCGACCCCACATTTACCTACAGAATTTGACTTTATAAGACTTCAATAATACTTTGCCGAGTGTACTGTTGTTTCATAAATCTCAGACGAATCCGAATCTTATGTAAAATTGTTTTGTAGCAAACTGTATACGATTCATATTTGTTATGTTACTGTTTCATATGGTAAAGAGGTATTATATCTTTGGATAAGGTTGGACATGTGATATTTGATGTCTTCTAGATGTGAAGTAAAATTAGGTAAAGCTGTTCTCATCTGGTTCTTTATATAGATTGGGTGTGGGAAAATAAATACTGTTACAGAAATAGATACATAAATCGAGATAGCAACTGCTACTAAGTACTCCGGGGCCCGATTATCCTAAGTTAATAATGTCAAAATCGAATAAAAATTGAATCGCAATATATTGGGCATTCTATTGGTTTGCGATTGGTCTGCTATTTTGGTGATTTGGGTCTATACGGTAGTTTGCTCTACAATCATATTACAATCGTAAATCATTTGCAGACAAAATGATTCATTATTGAATGACAGAAAAGGATAAAAACGTTTATTTCAAAGAAAAAATAACGGAATGCCACATACGCTTCAATCGTAATTGAGTCGGGATTGGATCTCAGTCGAACGTGAATCGTATGTCGCTTAAGTAAAATTAGGAGAATCGGGCCCCTGTTCATTTAAAATTTTGCCTATTCCAACAAGATGTTCAAAAAACGGCTGTTACTGAAAGGTCACATTAAAGAACAATACGAAAACTTAGGGTTTATATTATATTATATCCCTTTTGGTTTTACATTTAATCGGATCGCACTACAACAGCTCTGTGACTACAATTTTTCACTCGGTTTTTGAGAGCGCAAAATTAATGTGATTGTTACTTCTTCAAACGAAAACGGCTGAACGTATTTTGATAAAACTTGACAATAACAGCACTCATACACCAGACTAACATTAAGCTACTTTTTAACCCGACTACGGGAAGTAGTTCCCTCAGGAAACTACTAAAACCGTCGCTAAACTAGTAAATCATAACCCAACCTTTTCCTACAACAAATTACAATGTAAAACTTACAGAGAAGCCATTTGTCGACACACTACCCCATCGTAAAGATAATGGTCACATGTTTAAAGTGACCATAAAAGGGTACATAGTATTTTAGTGTCCATCGCCGGTTTTATTCGTGTTTGTTGCTTTACTGCAAATGATGAGAACCCGTTGAACGATGGTTTTGCGTTGTGGTCGCTAAATCCGCAAGTTCGAAAATAGAACAGCGTTTGAAGAGAGGATAGAGCGTTTTTAGAGAGGAACGTCGCTTTTGTTTTTTTTTTTTTCTTTCAGGTCTTATGACGGTTTACACCAGGATTTATGTCGCGTCTAGCGTATATGTGTGACCATTCCTAGCATAAAAAAATCTGTCACGTGGCACTATGCGGCAACTTTTGTACCGTTAGATTGTCAATTGTTTGCTCCGCACCGCTCCCTCTACCCGCTCAGGCGGTATGGAGAGGAGAATCCGCTACAGCGAAAACGCTGCTATGCCCAGCTTCACCAAAAGTGGAGCAAAGCAGAAAAGCTTTTAAACAACTACAATCAGTAATATAGTAGTGTAAATAGTCAAAAACAAAGGGTGATAAGATTAAGATAACAAATTGGCTAAAAATTGTCACTTGATCACAAAAATTTGAACATGATACCATTTTTTTTTCTTTCTTGCCTACGCTGCCATACTTCAGAAAATCAATCCATATCTCCTAAATATATATTCTCAAACTATTAAACTGCTAAGTTTCCCAAAACTCGCTGTTTCCAAAGCCCACCATTCACCTCATAATACTTTCCAGTCACTTGACTGTCGTTACAGAAAACTACAATGTTGCGTTTTACCGTCCCAAACATAAACTATCCCCCTGAGTATTAATCTGTTCAAGATATATCGTTTGAACGACATGTAAAAGGATTTTAAGATACACATTTTAGTACTTTGCGGCTAAACAGCGGGGTCGATCATAAGGTTAAGCAATGGTTAGCGTGGTCTCCCCGTGGATGGACCATGTTGTCATGACAAATTCTTTCTTTCAGAAATCACATTAAATTAGTGGGTCCGAAATGTCATTTTAACGTCTTTGGCAGTCTTTACGGGTGGTCAGAATCCAGAAAGTCTGACAACCAGTCATAGCCAAGGCTATCGAGCAGATAGATAGCCCTCCAGTTCTTGTACGACACTGGTACGCAGCTGCTTCCGATTAGACTGAAAGCCAATATAGCTTTTACAAGGATAAGCAGATCTAAAACAGAAATAATACTTTAAATCAGTCCAGTAGTTCCTGAGATTAGTGGGTTCAAGCAAACAAACTCTTCAGCTTCTGAATATTAGTATAGATAAATTACCAAAAAATATATACATATATGTACTAGTAACACCACTTTATATAACCTTCTTAAATCCGATCATATTTGCTTAACCAATGACGCTAAACAAAAGAGGTATCTTAATTTTACATTGTGTGTGAAATAAAGAGAATTTGCGTGAATGCTCGTTCAGAACAAACGAACAGACAAACGATTCAATTAAAGGGTTTATTGAAGCCTATAAACCAAGTTAAACCGCATCCTTCAAAAACAAAAAGCGATTCAAATATCAACCTTACTGCGTTGGCATAAGAGTGTTAGTAAAAATTTTAGGGTGTGTTTGTTAAAGTTGTATGTCTGTTTGCAAATCGTTCGTATTTAGACAGTTGTGGTTTATTTAGTATCATTGTGCAGTTATGTATATATAGTAGTAAATTATTGACATTCTCGTGTATAGTATATACCGATTGGTCGGATACAGACCAGCAAAATGCTGCCTATCGTACTGGTATTACTCGTCGCTACTGTAAGTCTTATTATTTTTTACCATTTATTTTTCTTCTAAAAAGCTTCTAATTCCTCCCCATTGCTGTCAACTGGGAGAGTGCCCAAAAAATCTAATTCGTAACTTATCTCCTTACTTCTAAATCAGTGTAACATAAGTATACAATTTTTAATTGCAAATTGGCTTTATCCATTCTGGAATCAGTTATTTAAATCTGTTTCCCTTTGGTTACACTAGCGTCCTGAGGTACCTTCTTCCCGTACCTGGATAAAAAATAATGTAGTCATCCTAAGCTTTTAGGATCTTTCGCTCACAAAATATTTCACCAATTTCGAAACTCATTTTCTCCCATATCGGGCCTGCTGGAAGAGATTTCTTATGAAATAAGCCGTAACCTTTTTACAATTTTTTCTATTTTTCTTCTTGTCTGTGTTCTGTGTGTAACTGTGTACATTTAAAACTGTTTAAATAAACAAGTTTTTTCTTTAATTTACTAGCATCTAAAAAGCGTATAGATGTATATAAATATGTATTTTTGACCCACAGAGCGCTCTGGCTGCCCCAGGCGTCAACCTGAGCATCCGCAATGTAAACGAAGTGGTGCCACCCAAGCACAATGGCGGACTAGTCTCTGCGTAAGTACAATCATGTAATTCCTTCTTAATATGTAGCTGAATCCTCCAGTTTGAGAAAAGAAGTCTTCCTCGATTAATGGGCTATGCATTATCATCGTAGTTTTTTTATCATCCTACTGCTAGGCATCGATGGCCTCTAATACAAGGAAGGATTTGAATCTCCAGGCTTGCTTAATGCAGGTTGGTGAATACCTAAAAAATTTTTCAAATCAGTCCACCAGTATTTGAACTTTCACTAAATGATGAGTGTCCCAAAGTAAATATTCCCTGACCCGGATTAAGTAGCCTATGTCTCAAGATCTAGGCCATCTGTTTACTAATTTAATTTAAATCGGTCCAGTCATTTTATCGTGAAAGCTCGCCAAAATTTTGTTTGCCACAATATAGGCCCATTTTCTGATGATTTCTGAATAAAAAAACCAAATCCACATCTTTCAGTTTCTTGACCAACCAAGCCTTCGAGATCGTAGACGGTGGAGACACTGCCACCTACGTGCTCAACCTTCAGCAAGTCATTGACGACCTCGCCAACCAAGGAGACAAGAGCAGCCAAGCCCTTGCCGCCGGTCAGGCCATCGCCATCCTCGGTGCTCTGAGCACTGGAATTCCTGGAGACGCTTGTGCTCCTGCTAACGTAAGTGATCATAGCCTTTTGTTTTATAAATAAAAAAATATCAGACGATCCTGCTATGTAAGCAGGAGCAAATGGTCACCTATCCAAGGTTCGACTGCAATGGTAACATTTGATCGGTACTTACGTATTCACATCCTTGTATATTTGTGGTTGAAATATCTTGTGTATCATGCATACTATTGTATACTACCACTCACTATGTATCTCGTTTAGACTTATGTCGGCGTTATGTGGTTCGCAGTTCAGAAGTCAGAACTAAGTTATTTTATCCTTTGTTACTCTCTTGCATTTTTAGATATAGCATTAAGCATAGAAGACAAGGGACAAGAGATAATAGATTTCTCAAATCTAAATGAATAGATGGACTTCATCAAAGTAACTTTGGGCTTATAAGTAGAGTTATATAGTTTTAGCATCAAATTCCTTATTATTCTGTTTTCAGTTCATCAACGCCTACGTCTCATCCCTCCGTAGCGGCAACTCCGTGGGTCCAGCTCTCGCCAAGTTCGTCAACGTCTTGAAGCAGAACATCGACCAAATCGTCCAATACGCAAACAACCCCAACCAACTGAAGAACGCTGTGAGTATGAGAAAAATAAATGTACATATATGTATTAAAATTACAATTATGTATGTTCGTTCAATGGAACCCTGTCTTATCTATCCCGTGGCCTGAAGGTCACGTAACAAAAAAAGTTCCTTTAGCATGACTATGAGGCCTTCTGAAGTTAGGAGTTGGAAGCGAGATTTTAAGATAACCATCCAATATACGGCTAGCAGGAGCTGGATGTGAGAAGCCGAAAATCGATCTCAGTGGCGTGCACTTGGAGAGGCCTATGTCCAGCAGTGGACTGCGATAGGCTGATGATGATGATGATCCAATATATCTTGACAGGTCGTTTTATGCAAATATAGCAGAACATAGCTTATCCTTTTTTCAGAATTTCAATCGGTGGTATTATTGCTCTATTAACACGCGACCGCATTGGCTTAGTGCATAGTACATGTACCCTTAGAAACGGAGTATTAAAGTACATATAACGCCAGCAAATAAAACAAGGAACACCTACATTTACCTCCTATTTCTCCATCACAATCACCTAAAACTCTATATACTAGATATACCAACCATAAGTTACACCACAATAGATAGGTCAGCGATACGCAACCAATAGTTCTGCACAAACTGCTGATGACTTGCAAACGCAATGCATACGTAATCAAACGCCGTCATTAATCATCGGCAGGCCATCTATCACGTAGTCCAACACTGTCCGTCGTCTAAACAATTTGGAGCACTTCACCTATTGTTATTGATATAAATGATTTTTTTCTCACGTTGTGTTGTTTGAGTGATTGGTTTAGAAATACTCGGAGAGGTAAATGTTCGTGTTCGAAAAGGTTACTGATTGAAGTATTCTGTTTTATTTTGGGAGATCAGATGGCGTAGTAGTTGGTGTATGGGCTATATCTGGCTGCCGTGCTAGAGGTTGCGGGTTTGATTTCCGCATGAAGCACACATTTGAAACGAAGGTCTTATTAGGCTTCCTTTGGGCATCAACTTTTTTGCTGGCACGTAGTTTAAAAATTTGAGGTTATAGGGCGAAGTCGATATTAATATATCTACCCAACTGCTATATCTCCCAACGAAATGAGGATTAATGAACAACTCTTGTTTCCAGGTCGGACCCCGAGGTAACTGCAACGGTGGAGGCAGAAACTACCAATTCGAAGCCGCCTGGGATGCCATCCTCAGCAACGCCTCCGGAGCCTCAGCAGGGTAAGTTCAAAAAGCTACTTAAATTACAACGAACATAAGGTTCATTTTTGAACAAATTGTGTATGTTCCAAAAGTGCACTGGCATTTTTGTATGTTGTTGTTAGAAGTATTCTGTGAAGTGAATACGATACGAAACATCTGGCCATTTTGACAGTTAAATAATAAACATTGATAGCTTGAGAGTTTCAGTAAGAGTGTGAAACAACAAAGAAGAAGTGAACCAGCACAATGCAAACAAAATATTCGTTGTAATTTTTTTAAAGGAAATCTTGGTTCCCAGCAAGGATTTCAGTCGGCCTGATACCGGCTAAATACCTAAACACCTGACCTGAAAACCGGGAAAACAAATAATACCTTCGTTGTCATGCTTAACTTCTCCAATGATTTAGTTACATTGTGAATATATTTGTGTAATTAAGTTACATTGACTAATGTGCTAATGTTCCAGGCTTGTCAACGAGCAATACTGTGCTGCCAAGCGTCTGTTCACCGCTTTCAACGCACAAAACAGCAATGTAGGAGCTTACGTCACCGCAGTCTCCCTGCCACCAGTCAACCGCGTCCTCCAAGAAGCTTTGGGACCAGTCGCTAAGGTTAGTACCATCATCATCAGCCTTTTTATCGCCCACTCTTAGACACAGATCTCTCGTCATTAGTCATCAATATCGTCCCATATATCGCCCCACTGTTACGCTCAGACCTCTCGTCATTAGTCATCAATATCAGCCTTTTTCTCGTCCCACTTTTGGGCACAGGCTTCCCCTCACACGAAGTATTGAGTATTAGTAGTTTGTAACTAAAATTTGTTATAATGGCGGCCAGATCTATTGGCGGTGATATTGCCTGTTCTTAAGAAGATTGCTTAGCTGCGCAGGTCATTAGTACAGTGCACATACATATGGACACAGGTGCACATAGTCCGATGGGACGGCAATCCGCCACGACCAAAGAGAGATCAAACGGAACTGATATTTATGTTCCCTAGGAAGCAGAAGTATAACAATCAACAACTTAAAAACTTCGAGTTGCTTTGGTAATTTCTTAAAACCCATAGAGCAATTTCGGCCCGTCAATCAAACCCGAGACTTTGCACAACAGTCCACTGGGGTACCTTCCAGAATCAGTTTTGAAATACATTTTTTTTATCATTTCAGTTCGTTGCATCCCTCTCTTCTGGCAACCCTGCAGCCGCAGCTGCCGGAGCCAAGAATGCCCTGGACAACGCCCTCAGATACTAAACTATACTATATACTAAACTTTAGTACAATATTATAACACATTTTATATATATCGGTATACTATACGAAAAATAACCTGACTACTATGTATATATGTATAATATACTATACATACCCAAAGGTCATACAATGACGTCTATAGGAAAAACTTTTAATATGTAAATATACGTTTATGCATTATAACAAAGGATTTGGCTTTTATTTTCACGGACAAAGATTTTTATTTTTAATAAAGATGTATCCAATTCTGATGTTTATTTTTTTGTTTTATTTTGTAGTTATTCAAAACATTTCAGAATTAATAAGTTCGCTATTACTTAAAAGTTTACTATCTTTTTTTTAACGACGTCAAAAATCATCAAATGACCCCTCCCGCTGTGGGTTAGCAGCGGTGAGGGAGTGTCAGACTCTTACTGACTAAAAACCGTCGTGTTCCGTCGTGGGCCTTTTATGTACCAGGGCTGCGGTAACTCTTTCGAACAATCCCGCAGCCCCGGCAGGCCTTGGCCCTACTGGGTCCCGCTGGGGTAAAGTTTACCTTACCACTTTATTGACATTGAAAAGATTACTTTATTGACTGTAAACTACATTTCAATACTTTCATACATAGTCGTATTATTTGTAGAAAAAATACCATAACTGCAAGTTTAAAAGCTTTTCAGCTTATATAACATATAAAAGAGTTTGTTTATTTCAGTGTTAGATAGCCCATTTATCGAGGAACTCTATAGGTTATGTTTTATCCGGATGCGCGAAGTAGTTAGGTAGTAGGTAGTAAAACCGGTGGTGAAAGCTAGCAAATAAATAAATAAACATACACAGTTATAATTTACATGCATTGTAGCCAAAACCACATCACAAACAAGGGTTTTCTATTTTTATCTCGTACGTTTCAGGAAAAATAATAATTTAATACAACATTCAATTTCAGTCCGTTTGACAGTTTTATCCTCAAACAGCTATCTGGTATTAAAACTCACAGTAGTGACACAAATTGTGTTAGTAGTATGTTCATTTAGTGAAAATAATAATGTTTTTATTACCTTTGCTATGTTTAACACTATCTTATTACGCGTCTGCGAATTATCTTAGCTATAGTTGTAGAACAGGTAAGTTTATTTCATTTATATTCATAGTACCTTTAAATAAATGTGGGGCACCATTTTCTTTAGTTAGTAGCAATTCAGTTTGTCATAAGCGTCTACTAGATGCGGGTTTCTGTAACTTATCTATCCTTTGTGTTAAGAGATTGGTATTCAATGAACGTCACAATTCAATCTGTAATTATAAAACAATGCATGGATCGGTAGAAGTACTTCACCGGATTTAATTCGGAAATAGAAGATTACCAAAAATAGACACCAGTTATTTTGGTTGGTCAAAGTATTTATTACAAAATATAATATTTCTCATTGTTAGACAGTTAGTAAATAATTGATATCAATTGATGACTTCGATTCTTTTATTTCTACTGAGGTTCTAACTTAAAGCCGACCTTAACGTAGTTCTAAAAGGCTAGGCTGATGATGTGCTTATGAAAACTTATGTTAATTTAGAGATTTTAAACAAAATAACAACAATGAAAATTAAGCATCCATTTTGTTTCAGACCCAAATTATGGTACTCCCTCTATAGATCTTGTCAGAGAGCCTGACAAAGTTAACCAAACATGGAATATAAATAAAGATATGAATCATGCATTTATTGACGCGTGTAAAAACTTTTACGATATACGCAATATTCCTATCCAGGATAGGTAAGTTAATTGCAATGCCACACTTATATCACTTAAGGATTTCAAATGTACTAAATTCATAATTGTTTCTTCTTAGTTTTGACAATAATATTGTCTACTTCGGATTTTCGGGTGATGATGATGAATTAGATCGCATCACACAGCGTGGACTGGAAGTCGTCGGGGACGCCGTCGAAACACTTGGAAATGTAACTTGCGAGCAAATTGACAATTATGAAATATGTAACAGAACCAAAGTAGTAAATCTTGTCTCTAAAAAGCTTAAAGATAATTATGGAGACGACAATGTTTTCGACTTGATAAAGAATATGCTTGGAGATAAAGAGACTAGGACCGTCACACACGGGAGAAGTTGTGCCCCAGTATTTCAAAACATTACAGAACTATACAAAGTTGTACTATGCGATGAAAGATACACTGACATAAACGTTTATACACGTCCTTTGAAAGTAGTAGTATCGAAGATGAACGATTGTAAGTCAACGTTAGAAAAATATGATTATTCCGTTCTTGCGCTATTGACATCTAAAGGTTTTGACCATTGGTCGGTTCACTCAGTACCAACTATATTCTATGACACTCCTTATGCTTCTGCAGAAGACGAGGCTGCTTTTCCAAATTCTGTTAGTCTATTACCATGGCGACTGTTGAAATATGGTTTCTTAGGATTTATAAGATCAATGGGCTGGGAAAGAGTTGTGATTGTATCCGATGTTTCACAATACAGCATTGAATTTGAACATGAATTGACAACGTTGTTTGTCAAAGAAAGGATAGTTTACACGACGGTGAAAAGCGAAGATTATAGATTCGACGTTGCTAAGGTATGTAATATTCTTCTTCAAAATATTAACGTATTTCGTTAGTCGGATCGTGTGTTTGTCTACTTTTGAATTAATCTCCTTGGTCGAATTCTTGGATAAAAATTCATTCATTTAAAAAGAGTCACATTCATACAGCCCTTCTGGGTCGTCTATTTCCCATCTTGCTCTATGAACTAAAAGCAACCTCTCTTATAATGAAATTCGTTCAAGATTTAATACCCAGACAAACGTACCAGTAAGCACAGTACAGTGCATTGATATATAAAGTATATAATGATATATTAAATAATATAATGATATGAGTATTGATATATAAAGTATATAATGATGTATACTTGCAGATCTCAAAAAAACTTCATATGACCATGCCGAGGATAGTTATTGCGAACCTTGAGGAAGAAAACGCTTTAAAACTTATGCGTTTGTGGAAAATACCTGTTTGGATCGCGAGAGATATATCTAAAATGAGAGCTGATCAGGTACCAGTAGCTTGTTTATTTGGAACTACAGCTCATTCTTACAGATGTGATCCATCGGATTAGCTTCCACATCATCATCATTAACGCCCAAGCCTTTTCCAACTATGTTGGGGTCGGCTTCCAGTCTTACCGGTTGCAGCTCAGTACCAGTGTTTTACAAGGAGCGACTGCCTATCTGACCTCCTTAACCCAGTTATACCCGAGCATTCCAGTACATAATTATATTGTGCTTATAAGTTTAATAATAATAATGCCTTTTTCAGCAGCAATTACCCCAACGCTTGTTCTCAATTTCTTTGGGCGCTGCCACCGAACCCAACTGTGGCGTGGACGCTAATATTCTGTCTGGACTTACCACCATCTTCAAGGCTTACCATGCTAAGGCCCTAAACCCCACCATGAGAAGGCGTAACTCTTCGAAGTAAGTACTTTGAAAGCCATAGAGCATGAAAGCCGTTGAGGAAATAAGGATAAAATTGGTTAATTTGTTCAATAACAATATGTATTTGATAATAACTGTAATACAACAATTTCCTCAACTGCTATTGAAAAAGAAATGACTAAATATATACTGTGATATTCATATATTTATTCAAACTTTATGTGTTAAAAAACGGTACATTGGCGGACCTAATGCTGTAAGGGATTAATTACCAGTCAACCATAGTCATCTAAATGTCCTGATTATGATATCAAACCCTTTTTGAATAAACTACTTCACGTACAGAGCCAAGCATATAACAATTCTATAGCCTGACTAGAATACCACCACATTTGCGTTTATAGTTCTAAACAAAACCACTAAAGAAGATTCAACATCCACAATATTTCTTTGATCGCACTAATTAAAACACAAATTATGATTTTCAGGCTACTGATCGATGAAGCAAGAAAGTTAGTGCAAGAGACTGCAGCAGCTAAGGCTTACGTATACAAGTTAGGACGGCATCCAGCATATGACAAGCTAATATCAACCTTGAGAGTAGATGACAGTGGGTTCAAAGTTCTTTATCTCACAAATCCGTTTAAAACTGGTATTCCTTCTGACGGGACGGCCCAATGTTTGGCTAAAAGCAATACGTACTCAAAACCTTGTGAAGACACTTTTGTCTTGTTGCTAATGTGTGTGGTGATACTCTTCTTCACGACTGCTCTTTTGATCTCTTGTTACTTTCACAAGTCTTCTCCATACAATGATCCGAGATATCACAACTTTTAATTTTTCATCGTATTTTTTTTCATCATCCCCCGAGCCTTTTGCCAACTATGTTGGGGTCGGCTTCCAGTCTTAACCGGATTCAGCTGAGTACCAGTTCTTTACAAGGAGCGACTGCCTATCTGACCTCCTCAACCCAGTTACCCGGGCAACCCGATACCCCTTGGTTAGACTGGTGTCAGACTTACCGGCTTCTGACTATCCGTAACGACTGCCAAGGATGTTCAATGACAGCCGGGACCTACAGTTTAACGTGCCATCCGAAACACAGTCATTGGTGTCTAAGATATACTTATTTCATCGTATTTTTTTATTTACTCATTTTCGATCCCTATATCCCCGTGCCCCTTTGTACGCTTAAATCTTAACTACGCAACAGATTTTAATGCGTTTTTTTTAATAAATAGAGTGGTTGAAAAGGAGGGTTTATAATTATGTATAATGTAGCGTATTTAATATCAGCATTGCACCCGTGCCGACGTACCCGTAGCCGGAGAGTGTCGCTAGCAATAAATAATGTACTTATATCCCTCTAAATAATAGTATAATTAAATTAATTAATAATAGTAGGTATAATTAATAAATAAAACTTTAAGGAATATCAGCCAAGATTTTTAATAAGTTCTTTGAGATACCTAATGTCTTTCTTGTCATGTAATGTGTCATCTTCCTCGCTGTCGGGCGCTGACGTGGTCCGAGCCGCTTGCTCTGGGCCTGGCAGATCAAATATGAACCCTCGGATCTGGAGAATAAGGACGTTTATTCTTTAAACTATCATTGGACGATATGTTCGTGGTTTTAGTTTTGGAAAGTCATAGTCTTGGATTGAAAGGCAAAAAAAAAGGAACAATTTAGTTTCTTTAAAATACATATCTTTAGACAGAAGAGCGGTTTTCCGTAATTTAGGCCTGTATATACAGAAGGTTACACAATATTTCTTTAGGAATATTCTGTATTTTATTGCACATTTTCTAGGATTCTGTATCCTTACAAATATTAGGAACACTTTAACGCTAGAACTACTGAACCGATTTAAACGAAAGATACCCAGATAGTCTAGAACCTTAGAAGGATCATGGGCTACTTTTTAACTGGGTACAGGAAAAAATTCTCTCACGACGCGACGTGCGTGAAACCGCTGTCCATTCCAATTAAATTATGTTCTAGAAACCGAGTTTAACAGTTTTGTAACCCTGGTAAAAGTAAACATATTCTTGTCGAGGCTAAATCATACCTTTTGATTAACAGCTCTTAAATTCTGCAGCAATTTCAAGGCAGACCTCTTTTCAGTCGGGTGAGAAATCTGATACAGTCGTATGGCCCTGTGGAACTAGAAATATATGTGTGATTTGTCTCCATTCCTGAATAATTCAACAGACTATTTTTTACTTGAGGCAGACATATAACAGAGGGGCAGTTAATAGATTGGAATGGAATGAATAAACACTATTTTACTGAAGATATTTTTTCGTTGTACTAGGGAGAGTGTGTTTGTTTGAACGTAAAAATCTGATGAACTACTAGACTGATAGAAAAATTATTTCAGTGCTAGATAACCCGTTAGTCGAGGGAGGTTATATTCTACTTTTATCTGGATGCCCGGAGAAGTTTCTGCAGTATGTGGGTTGCCGCTGGTGGAAGATAGTACATAATAAAATATTATCAAATAGATGACTACTTGTAAAGACTACCAAAGATGTAATGTGACTACCAGGAACCTAGGAAGTGACCTAACCAAGCTCTGAAGCTATTACTTAGCCACAAGTTCCTCCTTATTCTAGAACTAGCTTCCGCCCAGGGCTTCGCTCGCGTATAGTTCGGTTATATAGCTTTTCCAAGAGAATCCTTCAAAAATTCAAGAAAAAAACTATCCTATGTTCTTTCTCAAGGTCAACTGTATCTCTGTACCAAATTTTATTAAAATCAGTTCTCTGGTTTAGACGTGAAAGCGTAACAGACAGACAGACTAACAGAGTGACTCTCGCATCTATACTAATATTATAAAGCTGAAGAGTTTGTTTGTTTGTTTAAACGCGCTAATCTCAGGAACTACTGGTCCGATTTGAAAATTTATTTCAGTGTTAGATAGCCCATTTATCGAGGAAGGCTATAGGCTACTTTTTATTCCGGTACGGGAAGTAATTCCCACGGGATGCGGGTGAAACCGCTGGCAGAAGCTTATAATATTAGTAGGGATATTCTTTTGTCAAAGCAACTCACCCGCTCCAACAGGCACCAGGTATCCCGATACTGCTGCAAGAAGACCAGCGGTGTCAGCACGGCAGCATAGAAGCCAGCCTCCCGATCCAGCATGTCTTCACTGTCGGACATGCTGTAGATCGTACCTCGGAACTTGTGGAGAAATGCGGTGTTCGTGTGGTCCTTGTCGAAGCTACAAATGTTATTGAAATAAGGCTTAGTAAATTAGCACTATTGTACGTTAAAATTCAAAAGGATATGCCAAGCCCTTTCACTTCCTTAGCACTAGAAAGACCAAGGCAGTCAAATTGGCGGCAAGGCAATTTCATATTTTATGACTTTTCCTAATTTGCTATTGTTAAGCTAAATCTATATTAAAAAAAATAACAATACATACAAAAGAGAGAGAGACATGTGAAAATTATTGGATCAGGATTTTTACGGAAGACTTCCCTATAACTAGACTGTATCTCATGAACCGTGATAGACAGCTAAAAGTTTAACAGAAAATGTATTTCTGTTGCCGATATATCAACAAATGCATAGTGAAGTTAGAATGAAATAAGACTCCCACACAAGAATGTGATGTTTGGCCGTATAAAAGATAATGTTAAGAAGTAATTTCATAGGGACGCGGGAGGAACCGCGGGGCACAGCTCATATCTCTATAAATAGATTTACTTTTGTACCAATGAATAAATTTAATACTGTTATCAACTGTTATCTCTCACTTCTGTGTTGTCAATGGATTTCATAAAAAAATATACGTCACGAATGAGTCAACACTACCAAATGTAACGGGGAATTCCCGAAACTACTGCTTATAAACTCAATTACGAGACACCCAAAAAAATTGACCTTGAATTCGTTTGCTGTCGGTCGCTTCGTACAACTACGCAATTTGTATTCAGAAGGTCTAGTCTCAACATTCACACTAAAATTAATATTAGAGTTCGCATCTACGTGTAATTCTTAAGATTTGTTGTCTGAAGTGGCTTTTGTGAACTTTACAATAGCCAAAATCATTACAGCTCATGCCTTAAATGACTTCAGAAATGCAAAGTTTTGGCAACCACAATAATTATCAATATCATGAACAAAATCTGTAGACAAAAGGTTTCATATACTTCTCTTTGAGCAGATTTGCTTATCCGAAGTGAGCTAAAATAGATAAAATATTGGGAGAAGCCGGAAATTCAAACTCACTAAGGCAGGATCGCATAAAAGCGCCTGACAATATCTCTCGCTGACGGACGTATATTGGCGCATTGCATTCCGCCTTCATACTTTCTGTCCTGCTGTGAGTGTCGGAATATCCAGCGTTCTTCTGGGAAGTCTGTATCCAGATCTACGTCCAGACATAGTGACGGCCACTGGAAATAACAATGATATATTAATAGAAAATAAATAGTCGTCAATCCTCCTGCCATTATCCCAATTATGTTCAGCGCAGAGTCTTCTACCAGCCACATCGTCTTTCATAGAATCCATTCATCGCTTCTTTGACCATTCCCTTCCTTGCATTCACAATCACAGTGTTATCTTCAGTGTGTTGGCTTGGGCACCAAGTTCGCCTTCCAAAAATCTAGAATTCCATAGCCTCGTGGTCACGAAGGGATGTTCAAAATAAATAGGACCTCATAGAGCAGAACTGGGACAACATAGAAGGTAATAAGCACTTTCTGAAAACCTAGCAGTCTTCAATAAAATCCACCATCTATCTACCTCATACTTCATAAGGCTTGTTTTTCTGACAGGGGAATTCATCGTGGACTGCCCTTCGCATAACATTCTTCCCAGACAAGTATTGGCTTCCCAGACCCGAGCGCAGTATACAACACATATTATTCATACGTACCACAACACTTAAACAAAGTAAAACATGACATATATTCTGCGCCATATTAGTTTTCTTCTAAAATTCATGATATTTTTTGTTTCAAAGAAAACATGTCGCGTATAATTTAATAATTTACTTCGTGTTCAACACATGATATTTTGATGGCAACTGTCTAGTTGACATAGTCATCAGAGAGGATTATACCAAAAAGTTTGGGTTGCTATCGAACCTTATGATCTGATCCTTCTACTTATATCATAAACGCGAAAGATGCGCGAAAGTAACTTTGTCTGTCTGTCGCGTTTTAACATGAAAACAGCTGTACCTATTGAAATGAAATTTGGTTAAGAAACTGATAATACAGTGCCTCAAAAAGGACATAGGCTACTTTTTTACACGCTTTTTATTTTTAGTCCTATTGCGAGAAATGCTTCTCGTGACGTGGATGAAACCGAGAGTAACAGAAAAACTGGTTAGGAAACTCATACGAGTTTAACTTTGTTCCTTTGTTTACTCTGATTCTGACCGATTTAGTCGAGAATATTTTGTGAAGAAAGACGAACCTAACGATACATAATTACCTCTTCCCAGAACCCTTAAAAAGCTATATAAGCCCCTCCATAAGTTAAATTACATACTACAAAACATTATTAATCAGTTTTGCACTGTTCTCTTTGTCATAAATTGTTCCAAAAACGGAGCCCAGACAGCTGATAATACACACACATTCGCACGTTATTTTAAGACCTATCAAGGACTCTGAGTTGCCAGAAAAATAACATCTGTTTTGTGGTAGATGTTATTAAAACTGGGTAACAAGAAAGTTATTTTTTTATGTATTTTTTACGCATACTTAGTGATAAATAATGAGCATAATACTTCAAGGAACAATTCTAAATATAATTAAACTTATTGTAAATCGTCTCCAAATGTAATTGTCCAATAATTTGCAGCATAATGACAAATATTTTATATCGAATTATTATTATGCCCAACAGGTGCTCGAATTTTTCAAGGTTTCCAAACAACAAAATTATTTGATATAAAACATTATTTAACATACATGAAATATTTATATTAATTAGTACCTACTCTGATTGACTCGTTTAGCTCCAACAACCAAATATCATACGGGATAAGGAAAAACCAATACTTATTCATTTTAATTTCGAAAATAACACTACTGTGTTTATCATACAAGTAGCGAGATAAGAATTTATTTTAAATACGAGTGTGGTATCACTGCGAATCCGCCCGATAGTATTGCTAAAGTCATTGACAGCGCGCGCGCCGGTGTCGGGCGCGATTCGAACCGGTGTTTTATAAATCGCAACAAAGTGAGTGAGAGTGCACTAGATAACATGTAAATAACAGATAGCCGTGATAAAACTAAGTATTCGAAGAAACAAAATGGAGAACAATGATCCACTAATAAATAATGCGTTCATGTTTATATATGTGCGCCAAGATAAACCATGTGAAGAGAAAATTGAGAACCTCGAGACTGTTTTGAACAATGGTGCTGACATCAACTACCGCGATGCGAATGACAAGAGCAACACTATCTTACACATTGCAGCTCAAAGAGATGAAAAGGACGTCGTGGATTACCTTATAAAGAAAGGTGCTTTAATATTGTATAATACAGACAATATACCAAAAACACCAGTACATATCGCAAAAGAAAAGGATACGCTCATAAGCAAACAAATATACAACATTTTAATTGAGTATGACAAGCACAGTTCCGAAGATAAGAATTCTAAAAAACTTCAAATACAGTTAAAGAAAAGCTGTTCATTGACGCAGCAAAATAGCTGCGCCACTCCAGCTGAAATCACTTACCCGAAGCGAGCAGGCACTTCAGGCGTCAGTGGACAGTTCTACGAAACAAAACTGTTGAGTTTAGTACTCCATCGTGCACTACACGACAAAGTTATTGAAGAATGTTATTTAGCAGCCAACATCAGGGATATCGGAGACCTCGACGATGTTTGCTTCAGATTCAAGATGCAAGAGGATGGCAAGACGAAACATGTCCTGTGTTTCACTCAAGCTAAACATAGAGAAGACGTTGACAAAGCAAAACTTACCGTAACTAGTGTTAGAAGTACCTCAGGACAATTCTGTTTAGTGAAATACTTTGACAGTTTCTTAAAAATTAGGCAAAAGTTCTTAACGAAATCTAAAACCTATGATCCCATGTTCGAAGGTGAGTTTGATCATATTGATTGCTATTTCATTTTGTATACTCCTCTTAAAGAAAGTTTTGATAGGAAGCGCAAGGGCAACAAGCGTATTTGTAAAAAAATGCATGATTTTATATTCACTAAGGAAATAGGAGACGAGGATGAAATTCCATTGCAGACAACAGTTGAAAGTACGCAACAATCATGTTTTAATAACGATGTATTTCAATTTGAATATGAAGATAGTGACGTAATGTTTTTAACCAATTTCATGCAACAGGAACGCATGAAGGTTCTTGGGAGGGTGTTCTTGACCTTCATTTTATCAGATAAAACCAAAGAAGTTATGACTAACGATTTAATTCAAATATACCATCCGGCTCTTGCTCGACAGGTTATTAAGCTTACAATTAAAGATTCGGATAATTTTGTGGGAACATTTAGAGAAGATTTTTTTGATAGTGACGATAATCTCCTAATTATTTTAAAACAAGCCCTTTTCAAAGAAATTGTGTTCAAGCAAACTAAAAAAACAAAACTCACAAAAGATGAAATTAAAGAGAAAATCATGGAAATTGTAAAGAATCCAACGAGTCAAGCTATAAGTGCACTTATAGGTGAAGTCATTTATCTCGATGATAAAAATAACAAACTTTGCCTCGATGTAGATAAAATAAATCGAAAAAAATATAAATCGGAGGAAATTCGCGAGATCAATCATACTTTACAAAAAATTCAAACAACACAAGCAATAGTTAATGATGCTGTAAATATAACTGGTAAAGAAAAACTAACGAAACTTAAATTTGAACTGCCCTATACTTTTGGGAATTCTGACTTTCCATCTAATTTAAAGGATGGAAAAATACCTAAAGAAAGACTGGAATTTCTTGCTAACAAGTTTTATGAACTAATTAAAGAAAAGAAGGAAAGCTTAGAAAATGAAGGAACCAAAAATCACAATAAAACTACTTCAGATCCAATAGTAATTAACATAAGTAATCATAATGTTGGTCCCAAGAAAATACTTGAACTTAATCATTTGAATACTAAAGGAATTGGTGGTACTGTGGGAAATCTCCTGGAGTTTGATGCACAAAGCCAAACTTTTTCATTTAATACAAATGAAAAATCACTTGGCAATAATTCAAAGTACATGTTAAATGAAATAAAGAAATTAACGAAAGAAGATTTAGCTAATTATAAAATTAAAGTCAAAATGACCAATTTCCCACGAACAACTTTCGAGCCCATGAAAATTGATGAGGTATTAGCTAAAGATTTTTTGAATAAATTGTGGTTTTATACAAACCAAGCTAAAGAAGAAACAGTAGAGAAAATACTAAAGAAGGAAATTGATTATCATCATAACGTTAACAAAAGTGAAAACCAGTTTCTTTTCAGAGTTCATTCCGATGCTATTTTTCTAAGATTTCACGACGAGATACAAAAATGGTGGAAATCTCAAACACAAGCTCGTTACTTAACCAAAACGGATAAAATTTTTGATGAAGCTAAAAGAGATATTATTGATAGTCCAGTTCTTACTGTACTTAACATTATGTTCATAAGAACACTCAAAATATTGGATATCGAATTTGATGACAATGTAGTAAATTCTATGGACATCAAAAATATGATTGAAAATAAGAAAGTCATTAATATAGTCTCTGAAGCAATTATTTTAAGTGCAACAAAATTAATGCAAATGAATAAGTTTGAAACAAAGTACACTTTTTTGAATTTAGAATATGTGCACATACTTCCTGACATAGATTACTGTAAATTAATAGAGGAGTTAAGAGACATTAAAAATGTTACTTTGGTAATCATTTGTGAAAGACCGTTAAATGATCAGGTCCAAGAAACTCTTGAGAAAATGATTGATATTTGTAACGGAAACATTATAGTAATCACAGAAAAACCGCTACAAGAAGAAAAGTTCAAAAACCTTGACTACCTAAAGTATAATGATGAAAACATCGATTTAGATTCCTTGCACCCTACATCACAAAATAAAATCTTGACTGAATTTAATGTTTGTTATCAAGGCGAAGAAGTGCCTTTAAATACATTAATAGACGATACTTGTAAATCGTTGGTGCGTGCCAATATTTTATGGAAAATACTCAATAAAAACAAAATAGAAATTGGACATTCACTAGAGACACAAAAGTATAATGAAATTAAAGACTATTACATTAATCGCATTTTAACCAAAGATGACGATGAATTTGAAGTAAACACTTTCCATGACATTGAAGATAAAATTGTTTTAATTACCTCTTTGCCTTGTAATGGCAAATCTATTCTTCTAACTCACCTTTCACTAGAAACAAAGAAACTAGATCCTCAACCATGGATTGTTCGCATAAACTTGTCAGTTCATGGCAATGAATTTGAAGGGTGGCCCGATAATGGTATAAACATAACAAATGTTATGAGATTCCTGTGTAGAGCAGCACTTAAATCAACAGATTCATTGAATAAAATTGATTTTACTGAACTTACTGACGAAAGGGTTGCCATCAATCGCAACCATCTAGCTACTCAAGATATTCCTTTTGAGTTAGAGTGCTTTATTCACTGCTATAATAATGGTCAAGTCATATTTGTATTTGATGGATACGATGAGATTTACCTATCACACAGAAGAGAGGGGATCCAATTATTTAAAGCACTTAAACACGCAAATAAACAAATGTGGGTTGCGAGTAATAGCTACAGTATTCACTTACTAAAAAAAATATTAGGAACCCCTTACAAACTCGATAGGTTATCAACAACTCAGAAAGACAGCTTTCTGAATAGATTTTGGAAAACGAACCTACAGCTTGAAAAACTCAACCATCAGCAGATTAACAATATCAGTTCATTTTTCAATTTTATCGCAAAAACTTTCAATAAACAAAGCGACGCGTTCCCAGAAGAGCGACCTATGGTTCATTTATTAAGTATACCACTTCACATAATATACATGTCAGCAGCGGAATACTTTAAAAACGAAATCAATAACATATCACCAAGATATCTTCGTGAAAAATTAAAGAAGAAATGGAGACTTAATTCTTACACGCCCCTGGATCGGTTCTTTCGAAATCCAGACGAAATGGAGTCTTCAGGATTAACAGGAACACCTTTACATTTGTATATAGCTGCCAATTATTTTCAAGTAAACATAAAAGATAAATTTGAACTTTCCATTAAAAAAGAAGAAATCACAAGCAAGTCACAACTGTATCTGAATACCATTGCTACATACGATACGTTCATGAAACGAAATCTGAAACACATTTGTGAAATTACGCAAATAAATGACGAAAACCTTGAACAGGAACAAAACAAAGTACGAGAGGATTTTTTGGAATCGCACAAAAAATTAGCTTTGTATGCAATATGCAAGGAGAGCGATATTTCACAACTACTCACAGAGGCAGAAGTGCAAGAAGTGAAAACTATAATACGGAAGATTGAAACCGGTGAAATGAAGTCTCATTTGATAGACTGTATCGTCGATGGTGTACCAAGATTCTACAACTTATTATTCGCTGAATACTTTATTTCTGAATTTGTCGGAGATATGCTTAAAAAAATGGTTCGAGGTGAAATGCAACATGTTTCATTCGAGTCGATGTGGAATTTTCTTGTTAACGGAATAATCTTGTTATGTCCTCCCGGAGTACGAAACGCTTTCGAGTATAAATTGAAACATGACCCTGACTTAGCGGCTTTGGCTTCTAACGAAGAAAGTGACAAAATTTTGTTTAAATTAGTTTTAAAACCAGAACAGAAAGCTGAACTTGCTGGTAATACGGAAACTTCATTAAATATAGCAATAAATGAAGGGTTGGTAAATGTCACCAATCTTTTATTGAAGGGTGCTCGCCAGTATGTAACGAAGGATAATGCAGACGGCGTTGTAAGCATCATTAAAACCAGTGCCTTTGTGGCAGGAGCCGCGAACCCTAGCTGGAAAGAGCTAACAGATAACGTGATGCACTGCATTCACAATGTGGATAGCGATAACCTGATTGAGACAATAAATTCTGAAAAATTAGAAGAAATTTCACGAACTGTTACTGACTTATGCACGAGTACTGAATTGGGGAAGAAAATACACGATAAGATTAAAAAAGATGTTTGTGAACCGATTAGAGAGGCTGCGGAAGCCGTAGTAGAATCCAGTTCAAATAATGAAAATATAAACGCTTTGATGGAACTCCTGCCACATCACCTCCCCAGTATAGTAAATTCATTGTTTGGTAAAAAGTAAAATTTGAATTAAGCATTATCACATTAAATCATGTAGTTCGAGTTTTATCTACACAAATGATGTGTGATTCAAACAAACAAACAATCAAATCTTTCCCGATACTATATTAATATTATGAAAGAATCTTAGAGTTCGTTCGATTTAGAGATTTAGTTTAGGTCGCCGGGTTTTTTGTAATGCATGAAATTGTATCCCATTTATTTTACGAACTGGCAAAGAGCCTACATAATAAAATATACTTTTTCCTCATGAATCTGGTAGTTTTTGAGTTTATCGCTTACGAGACATACCTACCTACTACCAGAAACTGGGGCTTTATACATGCCTATTTGATAATATGAACATATTGTGAAACTCTTAAGAATATAAATAAGTATTTACCGTTTAAGACTGAGGATAAAATGTGTCATAATAATTATTTTAAGTATGCATTTCATTAATTAACTATGCTATAAATTGAGTATTATTTTAGTAACTTTTTTATTTTTATATTAGGTATGCTTTCAAAGAATACTTGATTATTATAAAATTATGTCTAGGTATGTGAAATACTTACAATTAGAATTTTCAATATTGATCTTGTATTAATATTTTTTATGTGATTTATTATTGTGCCGACAAAATAAACGTTTTTTGTATATTCTTGTTTTATTCTGTACTAGCTGATCCCGCAAACATTTTAAAACCAAAATGAGCCAAATCGGTTCAGCCATTCCCGAGTTTTAGTGAGACTAACGAACAACAATTCATTTTTACATATAAGATTCTTAGCATGGGACATTAGAACGAGTTTTTCGAGACGCATAAAGTAATAGTTATTTTAACGCGGTTTCTCGCATCCCGTGGGAACTAATGCCTGTACCGGGATAAAAAATAGCTTATGTTACTCGGGCATAGCGTAGCTTCTTAACAGTGAAAGAATTTTTCAAATAGATTCAGTAGTTTCTGAGCCCCAAACAAACAAAAAAAATATTCTTCTCTATTATAAATATTAGCAAAGACGCGATGTTGGTGTACTTTTGAGTCTACCAAAGAGATATAAACACACCATAAAAGGAAAACGACTCATTTCTGAACAGAACGCAGAAATAATTTCAGAACATAGATTCTGATTTCAAGTTGACAATCATCCTAATCAAAATGTATAGTAATTTCAAAACATTTTATAATATTTTTTTATTTTTAAATTACAGTGAAATGTGGTGAAATGTTTACATTTATGATACCCTTTATATTTTTCTGGGCTGCGGTAAGTTTTTGGTATTTTTGTTACATTTTGCAGCATAGCAGGACGGTTTCATATTTTACATATGTACCTGTTTATTTTTGTTACAGTAGTTGTTAAAGATTTGGCTCTGTACAATTATATACCATAGGTTTAGTTTGTATAATGACCCAATTATATACCTACTGCAATACATACATATGTCATTATGTAATTACATAAAAAGTGGGCCTGCAGTTGTCGCTATTTTTGTAAGATTTTGAATTGTAACGCAATGTAGGTACAACAGACCAGCTTTACTTTACACTAGCTTCTGCCAGCGGTTTCACCCGCATCCCATGGGAACTTCTGTACGAACCCGGATAAAAAGTAGCCTATAGCCTTCCTCGATAAATGGGCTATCTAATACTGAAAGGATTTTTCAAATCGGACCAGTAGTTCCTGAGATTAGCGCGTTCAAGAAAACAAACTCTTCAGCTTTAAAATATTAGTTTAGATTACCTTGCAGTTGTAATAATCCCTACCGAATATAAGCAGCCTTTTCGTAACGTGTCCTACCTATATAGCCATGGGTTTTCATAACGGTGGTTTCATACTCTGAGCCCACGATTTTCTCTACAAGCTCATAATAGTTGGCAAAGCTTAGCCGCAACAGTTTAATTTTCCGCACGATAAACTGATCCCGTTATAAAATTCCAAGTGAGGTTCGCTTTTATTGTCACTATATCATGTCGGTTACCTAATGGGGCGAAAAGGGTTGAATACTTTAACGAAGTTAGTATAGAAGGTACCTCAAAATGCAATGATGTTTTGGTACCGATTGTCCTCTTTCATCATCATCATCATCATCATCTCAGCCATAGGACGTCCACTGCTGAACAAAGGCCTCCCCCTTAGATCTCCACAGATACCTGTTGGAAGCGAACTGCATCCAGCGTCTTCCGGCGACCTTTATAAGATCGTCTGTCCACCTTGTTGGTGGACGTCCTACGCTGCGCTTGCTAGTCCGTGGTCTCCACTCCAGCAGTTTTCGACCCCATCGGTCATCTGCTCCTCTTTATTAAGTCGTAATCCGTGTTTCGGAAGACACGGTGAACTGGAGATCCCGGCTGTCATTTAAACATCGTTGCAGTCGTTCCGAGTAGTCAGAAGCCAGTAAATCTGACAACCAGTCTTACCCAATACCCCTAGGTTGTCGGACTTGCTGGCTTCTGACTACCCATAAAGACTGTCAAAGATGTTCTATGATAGTTTTAACTTTATGTGTGAATTGTAAGAGTACCTTTCATGTTTATTGGTAGGTAACCTATTAGGTGGTCGTCTATTAAAAAACATTTTCCGATACGTTCGTAAAGCCGAACAGTAAATTCTTTATGTGGTTCCGAACACCTGTGTTTGTATTAATGGATATTGTCAATATTTTCGAACGCACCCCTGTTTCATTGCGCTTTTTATGGGACAATAAAATTTAGATTTATTTTAATTTTGTATCCATAAATATCTACAGGTTTGTAGGCTAGAAATAACATATGAGTTATTGATTTCCTCATAAATACAACACAATTGTTAATTTACTTTAAATAATGTTTCCAAAAACAACAATTATTGGAGCATTTATTTGTAGTCTTAATTCAGGGGAATCCCCGTTACAATGTGAACGAGCTATCAAACTGCGACAAGGTATAAGTTACTGATAATAATTTATTGAAGCAATGATAAGATTGGCGGAGAATACAGTGAATTATTGCGATATTGTATTTGGGTTTTACACCTATTTGTTTATGCAATACTAGCTTTTTCGGTTTCATTATCCTGTGCCCATATTTATTAATAAAATTTTATCGTAATTGGGAAGTCACTTTACATACTTATCGCCTCAGATCAAATCGCCTTATTATTTATGATTATTTACTTTATAACAAGTCATACGAATATTACGAATGTAGTACACAAAAATTGTCATTTTTTATTATTTTTAAAATAGGTAGGTAAGTAACAAAAAATATTTTCTAAACTCATTTAAACAGTCATTCGACTTTTATAAGGGAGAGGGAATTGAAAAAGTTTCCGAAAATGTTCCTGTTATTTTTACGTAACATCTTTTGTGTTTTGATTTGTGTTTTTATATATTTTCTTTTTGTATTTTGTAAATAATGAGTTCTCTATATGAGAGGAGGCCGGTGCCCAGCAGTTGGACGATAAAAAGGTTGATGATGGATGATGATATATATTTTAATATATATACCTAAAAAAACAAGTTAAAATGCCTGTAGGATAATGTAATTATTGAATCATGTTGTGATAGCTATTTCCAGTCACATACAAAAACATTGATTCACCCAGCTTGCCTGTTATCTACTCAAGTACTTAATTAAATATTTCTCTTTAATTATAATTTTATTTTATGTAAATAATAAGGGACAAACCGGAGGTCGGGCAGCAGCGTCCTCCGCGTACTGCATACCCTCACTGCGATCGCCAACCCGCCTGCCAAGCGTGGCGATTAAAGGCAATTACCCCCCAATGAGAAGCACAGAAACCAGGCCCCCAGTCCCCGGCAGCTCCGCTATCCCTGGCGCGGGTAGCGGTCAAGGTAACGGCGGAGCAGGGGGTGCTAAGAATCACCGGAAGAGATCCGGCTACCCACCCCCACGACGACTGGCCCTGGTAACACACAACATACGCACATTGAGGACTGACGAAAAGATCTGCGAGCTGGAAGAGGAGTTGAGCAAGTTGCATTGGGACATTATAGGGTTATGCGAAGTCCGTAGAGAGGGAGAGGACACCGTAACCCTGAAGTCTGGTAACTTGCTCTACTACCGGGAGGGCGACCAAAAGTCCCAAGGTGGTGTCGGGTTTCTCGTTCACAAGTCCCTCGTAAACAACATAACAACCATCGACAGTGTGTCGAACAGGGTGATATACCTAATACTCAGAATATCTGAAAGATATTCGCTGAAGGTCATTCAGGTATACGCACCGACCTCGTCACACTCCGATGATGAGGTGGAGACTATGTATGAGGACGTAAGTAGGGCCATACGTAGTTCCAAAACCCACTTCACTGTTGTTATGGGGGATTTTAACGCTAGGTTGGGCAAGAAAAGCGGTGATGAGTTGAGAGTGGGGCAATTTGGATATGGGCAACGGAACCATAGGGGACAGAGGCTGGCTGACTTTCTGGAGAAAGAGGAACTCTTCATGATGAACTCTTTCTTCCAGAAGCCGCCTCACAGGAAATGGACCTGGTTGAGTCCCGATGGTTTCACGAGAAACGAGATAGACTTCTCCATGACCGACAAGAGACGGATATTCAGTGATGTCTCTGTGATCAACAGGGTAAAAACCGGAAGCGATCACCGAATCGTAAGAGCCTCACTGAATATCAATGTTAAACTTGAAAGGTCCAGTCTGATGAAGTCTACGCTCCGACCTACTCGGTCCCATATTCAAAACCCGGAAAGCTTTCAACTCGAGCTCTCTAATCGCTTTGCTTGCCTTGAGAACTTAGTGTCAGTGGACGAGATCAACGACGGACTAGTGGAAACTGTCCGCACGGTAGGGTCTAAGTTTTTTAGACCCTGCCGTAAAAATAGACCTCAAAAACTAACCGAACAAACCTTAAACCTCATGGCTGAACGACGCTTGCTACAGTTGCAGTCTTCCCATGATGCGAAGTCATATAGGCAGCTCAATAGACGAATATCCAAGTCCTTGCGACACGATCTGCGTCTCTTTAATACGAATCGTGTTAAAGAGACCATACAGCGAAACCAAGGCTCCAAAGTGTTCGCAAAGGACAAGTCTATTGGGCAAAGCCAGATGACTAAGCTGAAACGGGAGGATGGCAGCATAGCGTCGACCAAGGCAGAGGTTCTAGGCGAGATCGAGAGGTTCTATGGACAGTTATACACTTCGGTCGCAAAGTCCGTTGACAGCTTGGCAGGAGATCCAAGAGCCAAGCTGTCCCGACATTATACCGAAGATATCCCGGACATCAGTCTGTACGAGATTAGGATGGCCCTGAAACAGCTTAAGAACAACAAGGCGCCGGGTGAGGACGGAATCACTTCAGAGCTTCTGAGAGCGGGTGGAACACCGGCACTTAAAGTCCTCCAGAAGCTCTTTAACTCCGTCCTGTCCGAGGGCAAAACGCCTCAAGCATGGAGCAGGGGTGTGGTGGTGTTGTTCTTCAAAAAAGGTGACAACAGCCTATTGAAGAACTACAGACCCATCACACTTCTAAGCCATGTTTATAAGCTGTTTTCAAGGGTTATCACGAACCGTCTCGAGCACAGGCTTGATGACTTCCAGCCTCCCGAACAAGCCGGTTTCCGAAGAGGCTTTAGTACCATAGACCACATCCATACGCTGCGGCAAGTTATACAGAAGACCGAGGAGTATAACTTGCCATTATGCTTAGCGTTTGTGGACTATGAGAAAGCCTTCGATTCGGTGGAAACATGGGCGGTACTTGAGTCACTCCAACGATGCCATATTGACTATCGGTACATCGAGGTGTTGAAGTGTTTGTATAATAACGCCACCATGTCGGTCCGAGTACAGGAGCATAGCACGAAGCCGATTCCATTGAGAAGAGGCGTAAGACAGGGGGACGTAATCTCCCCGAAACTGTTTACCGCCGCAATGGAAGACGCCTTCAAGCTCCTGGAATGGCAAGGACTTGGCATCAACATCAACGGCGAATACATCACTCACCTTCGGTTTGCCGACGACATCGTAGTCATGGCAAAGTCGATGGAGGAACTCAGTATGATGCTCGAGGGCCTCGACCGAGTTTCACAACGGTGGGCCTGAAAATGGACAAGACGAAAATTATGTCAAATGTCCATGTTCAGCCCACCCCAGTCTCTGTTGGAAGCTCGGTACTCGAAGTTGTTGACTCATATATCTACCTAGGACAAGTAGTCCAATTAGGTAGGTCCAACTTCGAGAAAGAGGTCAACCGCCGAATCCAACTCGGCTGGGCAGCGTTCGGGAAACTACGCAATGTCTTTTCGTCCGACATACCTCAGTGCCTCAAGACGAAAGTCTTCAACCAATGTGTGTTACCAGTGATGACTTACGGCACCGAAACGTGGTCTCTCACTATCGGCCTCATCTCAAAGCTCAAAGTCGCTCAACGAGCTATGGAGAGGGCTATGCTCGGTGTTTCTCTACGTGATCGAATCCGAAACGAGGAGATCCGTAGACGAACCAAAGTGACCGATATAGCCCACCGGATTAGCAAGTTGAAGTGGCAATGGGCAGGCCATATTGCTCGCAGAGCAGATGGCAGATGGGGCCGAAAAGTGCTGGAGTGGAGACCACGGACTAGCAAGCGCAGCGTAGGACGTCCACCAACGAGGTGGACAGACGACCTTATAAAGGTCGCCGGAAGACGCTGGATGCAGGTCGCTTCCAACAGGTATCTGTGGAGATCAAAGGGGGAGGCCTATGTTCAGCAGTGGACGTCCTATGGCTGAGATGATGAAATAATAATCATAATTACGTGTAAATTCCAGTTTATATTAATAATGTAATGATTTATGTTCGTCACCTACATTTATTATATTGCAATATATCTTTTCTTTATTCTACACCTCAACCTAGTTACCCGAGCAACTAGCAGTTACTCTCAGTAAGACTGTTAAAAATGTTCAAATAACAGCTGGGTACTAATTTACACTTTCTGAAATACGGAAGAACTCGTCACAAAATGGTCACAGATCCACCGACTGCACCAAGCGTTACTTGACCTTATGACCGATCAATTTACTTCTTACTTATCTAGCTTAGCTACAATTAATCACCACATCCTTAAATCCCAGTGCAACGCCGAAGATTATTACTACAATCCTCAAAATGTCTCAAAGACCACGTTGTCCGGGATAGCCGCGTACAGATCAGCTCTGACCCTGGACTGGTTGGCAGCCGAAGACTTGAGGCAGAGAGAACTGGCTGCAGCATTTGAGACTGAGCCCTCTCCAGCCCCTAGGAGCCTCTCCATCGACTGTATTTCGTATGCACGACCGGCTTCGGGGAAGGTTGCTCGACTGATGTTAGAACTTCTGAAGTAAGTACGAAATCGGCCTTTTTATTGTAGCACTTCAGGGCACAGGCTTCTTCTGATACAAAAAAGGAATGAACGTTAATCACTGCGCTCGCTACAGAACTGAATTAATCGGTATCTGGGAAATACTAGAATCCCCAATACAGCTATTGTTCCTTATTTTATCTTCCACTATATATTTACCTACGGATCACCCCAATTAACTTTGCATTTCTGACGTTAGCCCTTTGGACACACGCATGCGCAATAATGTTTAGTTAAAACGTTTTTTGACTTTTATCAGTCCAAAGTCACTTTCATACAAGCAAAGCTTATTGACAATACTTTTACATACGAACAATTGCACAAGGCGTCAAAAGGATGATTCAGAAACGATAAGTTTAGGTACGATCCGTTAACGACTTTAGGTACAATCATTTCAGAAATCTAGAAGGTGATGAAGGCACCATAGTGACAGACCTAATCCAAGCCTTAGTTCGTACGAAGCTGCTGGTAGAAACTTCCATGTTGGATGCCGAACCAGATTTGGAATCCCTGGTGAAGACTCCTAACGTGATGATGGGGGAACCTCACACGACCTTCCCGAGGATACTGGCGATGACGTGGATGACTGTCACGGATCCTGTCACTACGAAGAAGTTTGGATGGTGTCCTGTTAATAGGGTAAGCTACATATTGTGAGAGTACTTACTCCATCTGTTTAACAGTTTGTGATAGTTAAAAATTACTGAACATATTTTATATGTATCAATAGATACGAGTTGTGAGTAATGTAAGTTTTGGAATATAATTTATCCCTGTGCAAACCAGAGCCGGGTTGCTAGTTCATAGGTAAATAAGAAACTGAACATTTTCTATACAAAGCATTATGGTACAACACAATCATAAGATTGCCTGTGAAACAACCTCGCCAGAATTATTGTGTCGCTCCTATCTACTATGAGTACCACTTTTGCGTCTGTCTATTGTCACACAGGTGAACAAATACCTTTCGATCAGCAAGCCTATATCAATAGCGAAACAAATGAAGGCTCTAGAGCCCGTTATAGCAAGGGCCCGGTTTATAATGGAAGAGTTCATTCAGCATGTTACCCCTCTCAATATGTACCAAAAGAAGTTGCCAGATAATGCTGCAACCACCAGGACTTTGGTAAGCAGACGAATATGGTCTTTATTTGATAGATTTTAAGGTTCAATTCAGCACGTCACTCCTCTCAATATGTACCAGAAGAAGATGTCTGATATGGCTGCAACCACCAGGACTTTGGTAAGCAGTCGAATATGGACTTCAAGGGCTAAATTTTTAGGTTCAATTCAGAACGTCACTCCTCTCCGTATGTTCCAAAAGAAGATGCCTGTTAAGACCACCATCAGGACTTTGGTTAGCAGTCGAATATGGACTTTATGAGCTAAAGCTTAAGGTTCATAATAGAGGATCTTGTTTGATTTGAGTGAGTAATGAGAGTTTCGGGGATTTTATAGGTTTTTGGTTTGGTGTGATGATTCATATTTATAATGTTATTTAAAAGATACCTAACTGTATTTTTTGGGTATTTTCAGCCAACAACGTTGAAGAGAATGGTTGGAATGGTTGAAACTTCGAGCGACATTACGATAAGAGTTAGAAGTAACAAACGGACGCGGACTCCTAATACCGTAAGTATTTTGAAGATTCATATCATACTCTATAGTCATTGAACATCCTTACGGTACGGACTAGACACCCGTACCGTAAGGATGTTCAATGACTATAGTCAGTCAAAAACCTGTAAGTCGTGACTCCTGTCTAAGCAAGGGGTATTGGGTTGCCCGGGTAACTGGGTTGAGGAGGTCAGATAGGCCGGTCGCTCCTTGTAAAACATTGATAATCTGCTGCATCCGGTTAGGCTGGAAGCCGACCCCAACATAGTTGGGAAAAGACTCGGGAGATAATGATGAAACCCTTTTCTACTTTTTCAGGTCCGTGCAATTCACGTGGCTTTAGCACAATCCGCTACAGCAGCACCCTTGTTGGAGGCTGACCCATTGCCGAGCTTCCGTGAGGAGGCCCCGCCGAAAGCGACAGCTGCAGCCAGTTGTGCAGGCCTCTTTGTGCTGTGGCCTTTGTGCTTGTTTTGTACGCAATAAATGTGGTTTGTGAAAGTTACCTAACATAGTTTTTATCTGTTCCCGAAAATAGCACAGGTACTGACCTACTCCCGGTCGTGTTGGATTGTCGTCCCATCGGGCTATGAGAGTGAAGGAATAGTGAGTGCACCTGTGTCTGCGCAAATGCTTGTGCACTATAATATGTATTGTGCAGTTGGCTAATCTCCTTATATAAGAATAGCGACCGTGGCCGATAATCAGCGAGGAGGACATCATCATAGCAAGCTAAAACATGACGATCAAAATTCCTTGCTACCGACCAGCTTTTTTTTAAACACTAGGTAGTTCCCATCAAATTATTTCGCCGAAGTTTTAAGTCTCCCATGCGCAAAAGTCTATTGAGCAGCTCTTGAGTATATTATTATTGTATAGTGAGAAGTAGTAGTTTGTTCATGTGGTGAACTAAAGGATAAATGTGAATAAAACTCAAGTAGCTATATATTTAAAATATAATTTATTTGATTCTCCATGTAAAATTAACACTTATAAACTAATTGGGAATTGCTCAGACACTCTTATTCAAGCAGATAAAGATTCATACCGCACCATATTTGTACTGAGGTTAAACCACAAAATGGTTGCAAAAGGCAAATAAACAATATTTTTAATATTTATAAGAGGTTTTACAAATTCTGAGTCATTATAAGAATCATTTTTATTTAGTCGTCGTCTTATAAAGTCGTTATAGCAGCACTATTTTCTTCAGTCTAAAAAAAGGTTAAATATATTTACAGATTCGTAAAACAGTTACAAAAATATTTACATTTCATAAATATATTGTACAATTAGTTTAATTGAAATAGTACTGTCGAGCATTTGACCAAGTTAGGCGTAATGAGGCAGTTTGGAAGATATCGTTAGAAGACAGAATTGTCTTTGTTTTATTTTCAATACAGGATGAGTCACATCAAAAATTATGCGATTTTCTTATGTAATCACAATAGACGATGAAATGATTTTGGTTTTTAAACACTATATTTTATAACAATTGCGCAAAAGTTGCGCAACAACGAGAGACATTACCGAATGTAGCGCAATTTTGCGCAATTGCATTTTTTGCGCATCTTTTAAACACTAGCAAAAGTACAAATATTCTTTAGATTTGGTTAACATTGTTTTTTATCAGTTATCTTTATACAAGTGTCTAAAATCGTCATTATAATATTATATAACAAATACATAAGGATTTGTATAGTCAAATGATTTTTTACATGATTATTAATCTAATACAGACTTAAATATACTAAAAACGTTTATACTTCCCTTCTATACACTCACACAGAATATATCTACACCTGATTATTTATACAGACCAATATATACCAAGAAACTTGCTTTAGTTTAAAGTTAACTTTATATAACCTACTGAAATAACTTTAAATATTCTATTTGGTATATCCTTAGAAACCTTTGAGTTACGTATTTTTAAGAAGAAAATATTGAGTGAACATATTAGCCAATCTTAATTTGTTATTATTGTATAATCTTATATTACTTTTTAACCGACTTCTGAAAGAAGAGGTACTTAGTTTGACCTATATGTGAGTGTAAATGTTTGTGCGCGATTATCTGACGTTTAACTGTCCCGATTTTAATGTGGTTTTCAGCATAGTATTTGGCTAACTTATAAGGTTTTAGAAATATTATTTAAGACAATTTTATATTTTTTGTAAAAGATTTTAAATAAAATAGATTTTATCTTGGTTTATACCGTCTAATAACAGTAAAATAATCAGGTTTATTTGGGTAATAGTTTTGTCTGTTGTAGGCAGTGTTTCAATGTTTACATTCCGTTGTAGGCGGGACCACCGCCGCCCTCAGGGACCACCCAGTTGATGTTTTGTGATGGGTCCTTAATGTCGCATGTTTTACCTTGAAAGGATTAATTAAAGGTATGAGAGATATATTTAGTAAAAATTAGAGATATTTGTATCAGGCAAAAGCATAGTGTCTTTTTTTGTGAGTAGATATGGATGTAATATTTAAAAAGAGCATTCAATTTAGAATCGAATATGAAAATTGTTTAATCAATAGAAGTATTGAATTGATTTCTAAAAGAATAATTCAGTTATTTAATATGGCCAAAATAAGTAAGTTTTAAAATTCAAAAATTACTGATAGTAGATATTTTCTTTGTAAATTACATATTATAACATTTACTTACAATGTATGCAGTTCTGTGCGTTGATTTGCAAACGTTGTCCGTCACCGCTTTCCATGGGCACAAATTCGTATACACCTGTTATTCAAACAATTTTACAATTATAAATTAATCTGTAAACATATAGGTAGATTAACATAATTGGAATAGTAATCTCATAAATAAGCAAGCCAATGTAATTTATATTCACGAATAAAGATAGGCAGTCGCTCCACGCGACACTGGTACTCAGTTGCCTCTGGTTAGACTGGAAGCTGATCACAATATAGCTGCGGGTTGTTCGAAAGAGATACCGCGGCCCTGGTACATAAAAGGCCTACGACGGAACACGACGGTTTTTAGTCAGTAAGAGTCTGACACTCCCTCACCGCTGCTAACCCACAGCGGGAGGAGTCATTTGATGATTTTTGACGTCGGAAAAAAAAGCTGATCACAATATAAGTTTTTTTTGTATGTCGTCTCGCAATTCAGCCTAGGAGGCCGTGTACTCCTTAAACTGACTTTTTCTTTTGGATACCTAGAATATTAAGGCCTCCAGCCAGGGCCCAGAAACTTGTAAAGTAAGCACAATATAAGAATAGGTTAGGCAGATAATTTCTTCTTACCTGCTGGACAGAACCTGGCCTCGGGTCCATCATAGACACCCAAGTTTTGTTTGACGGGCACCGAGTCGTCTTTTAATGTTAAGTGCGCTGGCTGATCTGCCTCGTGGTTCGTGCCTGAAACGGGTTCGATTCCCATGAGATTGTTTAATGAGTATGTATGTTGGCTGAGGTTGTCGTGTTATAATTATCTATTTATTCTAAATATGTCTAATGGCAAAGTATGCAAGAATATGTATGGGTGCTTGGTACTCATTTGCGCAAAAACTATTGATTTTAATGTAAATTGGCAGTTAGGTATATCTACATTTACAAGTCAAGTACAAAGAAAGTCATGTGATTTACACTATATATAACTCACAAACGAACCGATTTGGTTGAAAAGTGGTGAGGTCGTTTAAATTCGGAGAAAGATGTATGATAATTTTATCACCATCCAGGTTCGGGAAGTAGATGCCTTAGGATGCGGGTGAAACCACGGAGGATAGCTAGTATTAAATATATTTACCAGTGAGTGCGACGGAGGACAGCAGATCGAAGGTGATGACGCCGTCAGGCTTGGGGTACTCGATGGGCTGACACTCCTTCGCTGGCTTCAATCGAGCGTGGTCAGCACCTGTAACGTAATAATATAATTTAAAATCTATATTATCTTATTGGCTTGAAACCTATATTGATGAATAGTTCTTTTTATTCATTTATTTAAATTGAGCACAAAAAAAAATCATAACAGTAGTAGTAATTACTGATAAAATTTGAAAAAATAATTGTGCCAATTTAACCAGGAATTTTAGGTAGAATTTATCTTTTATCCGGATTTGTGGAGTTGTTACCACGGAAGACGGATGAAACCGCTGGCGGAAGCATGTCTAGAACTATGAAACTTCGGAGTAACCGATTTGAAAAATGATTTCGTTGATATTGATTGTTGATGGTGATTGTTCCCGAGTAACATGAGCTATGTATATTTTGTTAGCTTGCAAAATTGGAGGAAGCTACTATAAACGAGTCTTATAGTATAAAAGCCTGACCTCCATGGCTGAAGGTCCAGGGTTCCATGCCGCGGGTGAAGGTGCTGAAGCCGGAGTAGATGACGCCGCCGTATAGACCTAGCGACGTGTGGAACGACGGCCTGCAGTTGCGGACTTGCTGAAATTGTACAGGCATTTATATTAATGTTAAGTTTATATATTTTTGTGGAGCATGAAGTAAATATCTCGAAAAAATGCAGAAGTAAATAGAGCTTAAAAATTGTCTAAGGTTTATTTGATGATATAATTTAATGCATTAGGTTAAAAAATGTCCCAAAAATAATATCTTAAAAAACCTATAATTTCAAAAGTCAAAAGTAATATTAGCGTCGGGGGCTGACAATTTTAATTATAGTACGCGCCAAATAAGCGTGCAATAAAGTTTGTTCACCTCCTTCTACTAATGTATCCCAATATTTCAAAACGATACGAAAAAAATGTATGGGCAGTGTCGCTAACACGATCAATACAAGTGTATCGTGGTAAGAAGCGTCCTTGTCGCAAAGGATTACAAACCTTTGGTCAAAATTATGATCAGTCGTTTTTAGTTCAAATATGGGCAGACAAGCGCATTCCAAATTCGGAATGACGGAAGGACATTGTTACAAAATGGCGGACAGGTGATGCGCCCCTGACGGCAGGGCGGTTGAATGACCTTTATTGCAAGTTTATTTGGCGCGTACTATAGTTCAATACTTTTACTAAACTGATAGACGGACTTAGAATATTCTTACGTCTTCTCAGCAAAAACACATACGAAGTGATGAAGGCTTTTGAGAGCTATCTTTCTCAAATTATGACTTACACAAAGTGTTGTTTTGCAGCCAAGTTTCGTTAATGATTTGGTTGGTTTTTAATCACTATGTTTTTATTTTACTTTTCCATCACGTATTAAGTGGAATATAAAAAGCTTTAAGAAAATGATAATAAATACCTTAAGTTCTTTATAAACAAATGATTCCTTAAGTTTGTCCTCGTACTGAGTGGGCACGACTCCTTTCTCATGTGTCGCCTCTCCCGATATAATGAGGTCCATCGCAGCTTCCGCCGCTAACATACCTGGGGTGTTAACAGTATGTAAATGAATGAATGTTTTGAATAACATGTTGCAGTTAAAAAAGGGTGGAAATGGATAATCATTTATTAAAAATATGTGATGTGATTATACAATATGTAATTAATATTTGAAAAAAAGGAATGAAACTTTATAATATAGTAACCCCATTGTATATTTTAAAGTATCTACATATATTTGTCCAGAAACTGCAATTACCTCAAAACTTCGCAACATTTAAACACTGTTTTATAGGTAGATATTTTCTGAAGTTGGGATATCGCCGCAAGTATTGTCATATGATTTTCATAATATTACTCCAATAATTAAGTTTGGTTTGAGGGATTTATTTCATTAATGGAATCGCATTTATTTACTTAATAACATTGTATGTAAATGTTTGACTCACCGCTCTTCATAGCATTATGCGTGCCCTTGATCCTGGGCACGTTGAGGAAGCCGGCCGTGTCGCCCGCCAGCACGCCGCCCGGGAACACCGGCCGCGGCAGGCACTGCCAGCCGCCCTCCACCAGCGCCCGGGCGCCGTACGCTATGCGGGAACCACCTGGCATACGTAAGACAATAATATAAAACGCAGTCTTGACATTCTACAGGTCCCAACACGTATCCTGAACCATACAGAAACATATACACGGCGGCTGTTGTCATGTAACGGCATCAGCCAGCTGCGCAGGACATATTATAGTGCACAAGCATTTGCTTGGACACAGGTGCACTCCCTATTCCTTCATTGTCATAACCCGATGGGACGGCAATCCGACTCGGCCGATCTTCTAAGGATTTCGAAGATCCATAAACCATTTTAAAGATCTTATCATACACAGGATCTAATAAGTGGCTCAACAACAGTAAACATAGTTCTCTTGCACTTATTTCAATTTTATTATTTTTATATTCAGAGCATGTCTTCCTTTTCTATTATTTTTTACACACAACTGACATTCTTACCAGCCATATCGTCTTTTGTTAACAGCTGATTAACTGTATAATAGTCCACATAATTTAGAACATAAAAAACATACCTTCAAACATAGGCCTAACATACGGATGAGTCTTGAACTTCTGGAACTCTCTGAAGGGACTGAGGTAAGGGTTGCTATAGTCCAGGCCTACTACGAAGCCCGCGGCTACTAGGGGTGCTTCGCCCTCGGCTACATTCAGATGGTAGATGAACGAGCCTCCATACGTGTTCTTGTCTAGAGGCCAGCCTATTGTGTGTTCTACTAGACCGGGTTTGTGGTTCTGAAATAAAAAATGTGTTTTGAGTAAGTATAAGCATGGAATATAAATATTTTATAGCTTCACTGCAGAGTACAAGCCTCTTCTCGGGCAGAAAAGAAGACTCTCAAGTAACCTGGATTTAAGAGTCTAGTTTTCTTCTTTCACATTTACTCAGTCATTCATTGGTGTCCAAAACCCTTAGTAAATAGACCTTAGTCTTTTAAACTTATAAGCTAATTCACTGTATATCTCATTATAATTTAAAAACACAATATCTTACCTCAGGTTTTACTTCCCACAACTCCTTTAGTCCGATACCATATGACTGAGGCTCGCTTTTTTCTCTCAAGTTGTATTTCTTTGATACCATTTTGGTTAGATGACCGTGGCAACCTGTAATTTGAATTTAAAACATAGTCAACAATCTTTACAGATGAATCATTAGGATTTTTTTGAGACAAAAAGATTTTTGAGACAAAAATTCATATGTATTTATATTTCATCATTATATTTAATAAGTTTAGGAAGTGCAGCTGATATTCTGGTTCAATATACTCGAGCAACGGCCGGGTAAGCCAATTAGTATATTTTCCGAGTGCGAGACCAATCCAATGGGGCATAAACAAAGAAGCAGGCGAAATCTAACATAGAAGGCGGGAGTGCCTTAAAAACTATAAATAACCAATTTATATAATATATGGTACATAAATTAATATCATTTAATATATAGACTAACCTGTTGAATAAATAACTAGAAGATCTTACCTTCAGTAAAGATAGTAATTTTAGAGTGGAACTCCATGCCTCGTTCGAACATGTCCTTAGGGCTGCCGTCCTTCGCGATGCCGACGTCGCCAGTCGCGACGCCCTTTAGGGATCCGTCGTCGCGGTATATTAGGTCTGCGCCCGCGCATCCTGGCCAGATCTGTATAAGGTGACAGGTTTGTTGTCTTAGTGTTAAATTATATGGTAATATTATAAGGTTTTTGTGTCACCAACCAAGTATTTTATCAAAGGAGCCATATCCAAAGCCTTTATCTGATCTCTAATCGATAAATACAATTTGGGAATGGTTAAACAGTTTTTTTTTTCACAAATAACTTAATAATTTCTTATAAAAGGTTCAGTTAAGTTATAAGGTTCAGTTAAGTTAATTACAAAATTATCTCATCGTAGAGAAATGATAATGATATACCTACAAAACACATCTTGTACAAAAAAATAGTTAAATAAACTATTCTTGAATTGAACCCTTTATTTTGTTTAAATGTCTTAACCGATTTATTTCAGCATAGAGAAAGATTCGGAATTCTTAACCACAAACGCTTTAAACATACACTATACTCGTTACTTTGCCCAACAAAAGCTATTTACTGCTATGTATGATGAAAAATTTCTTTGGTACATACCTCAGCGCCAGCAGCTTCGGCTTGTTCTGACAACCACCGCACAAGATGTCCCAAACGAACCACATAGTTGCCGTGATTGTAGTTCGGTAATCCTGGGAGATAGGAAAAAAATAATTAGAAAATGGAATATGGTCATATAAAAAATGGAAGTTTTTTTGGAAGTTTGTTATGCTTTCATGGTGTATGTAATCTCTGAGAGACTGATATGATTTTTTGATGAAGGTCAATAGGACAATCAATGGTCATACCTTTTGTAATATTTTTTTTATTTTAGGTATAAAGTTACAACAACTTAAGAATGATAAAACATCTACTTTAGTGTAGATTTTTTTACCTTTAAATGCTGGCAGAGGAATTCTCCCAGTAGCAGTCAGCAGACCAAACTTGTCTGCTGTAACTGGAGTGTTCATAGGTGCTCCCTTCTCCTTCCAGTCGGGGATCAGCTCGTTCAGAGCTATGGGGTCCACGCAGGCACCGGACAGAATGTGGCCTCCAACTTCAGCTGCCTTCTCTAGTAGAGTTACTCGTACTTCCTGTAATAGAGAACATGTTGTTTTGTTAGATGAAGTTTTTAAATGATGTTGTTTGTACAAATCATTGTATATTTATAACCTGCACTGTGGTCATTGTGGGCAGTGTTGTAATAATAAGAGAGGGCTAAGGGTTCTTTCAAATTGAGCATTTTCCTAGCAGCAACGGATCATTTGTTGCCCTATGCACAGAATCAGTATGAAATCAAGTTGTTGCAAGGGAAATGCTCAATTTGAAAGATTTTTTTGTTTTTTCATTCATTCTCTTTTAGTATAGATTAATGAATAATAATCTAAAAAGATAAGCAAGGTCAACTGAATAACTTTTTTCAGATAATAATATAATTAATGACGTAACTTGATAAGAACACCACACCTCCACCTACCAAATAAATAGACAAAGAAATATATCTTCATGGAATTTTAATGTGATAAGAATATCCGTAGTTGAGGGCTGAAATCATTTATCAAAAAATTGTGTGTTTGCATGTTTTATTAGTTAAGCAGCTGACTCAAATGGGATGAAACTTGGCGATTGCCACACATATAGGAGTTCTGGGAACAGTATAAAATATTTGTTGTAGTTCTGTCTGAATGCACAAAAACCGAGCAAAGCAGCATATAAGAAATAATGAATTACTTCATAGACTGGAAGCCGACCCCAACATGGTTAGGAAAAAGGCTTGGAGGACGATGATGATATATGTTTCTAACATGATACCAGCTCCTTGGAACCATGTAACTAGCTTGACTCTTCATAAGAACCCATACAAGGAATATTTGGGATAAACAAAATAGTCTTTGGACTTTGACTTTGATAACTTACAGCTCCCTTTTCCTCTGCGATCTGGCGAGCTCTGATGGCAGCACTCATGCCCGCTGGTCCTCCACCAATGATAAGGATGTCTGTCTCCTCCGCTACTCGTTCCATGCTGATGTCTGGAAGTCAAGGATATAGTTACTTAGCCGGTATTATACAAAAGAATATTATTTAGTGTTTATGTGGTTCTATAGAGAGATTACATTAAAAGATTGGTGAAAGATTTAAGCTCTAACATACAATGCTATTAAAACAAAAGGACTTTAAAGGTAGACTTAAACTTGTATAAGGTATCTTTGAGTATTTTGAGGTAATTTAGGAGTGTTTATTTGTATTGCTTATTGATTGTCACTACAACTTTGGACCATTAGGAATCCTTTCATTTGTGGCTGTGCTTATTTGGCATTCTGTAATATTTGGATATCATAATCTTAACTAACTGCCTGGTCTTTTTCCAAATAGGTATGTTGAGACAGGCAAATTTTTTTAGGGCAAAGTTCTGTAGCAATATGGGTATGTGAGAGTTGGCAGATGGTCAAAATCCATTAGAAATTAATTATTTCCTACATGGGGCATTGCCAAGATAAGTGTGAGATAAGATATTATTTTGATAGTATTGTTACCATGTAAACTAACTTAGGGCTCATTACTTAATTTATCAATGTAACATCTACTAATTATTGGGGACACCTATCTAAAACAAAATTATATGAATTTTGTTATTGACTGTCATTTGTTCGGTGTTGAAGGCCAAAGTCAAAATAATGAGTTCCAATCTCCTTTTACGATCTCGCATGTTTACTTGTAATACTTTTTTCATAATACTGATGAGTTAATGGTATCAAGGTCTTATGACGTTTATTTTTGTAGATAATTTGAACTTGAGGTTATCACTCACCTTTCCATCTTGGATCCTTATCTCTTGGGTGTATGGTGTAATGAGTCGTTATTTTAGGGTAAGCATCCGAATACAACCTGCTTGCAGCCTTTGTTAGCCTCCCCACTGAAAGTTTCAATACAAATTAACAAAAACACCATCAAAACAAAACAGAGTGAACTTTGAACTTTTATATTTAGCAGCTTTATTGCATAACATTGTGCACCAAGGTCTAATAAAAGTAATTTTGACTACTTGATTTCACAGATAACATTTAATTAGCTATGCTATTTACTACTAATTACCCAAAAATATTGAAAACCAACTCACAACCAGCTGATAGCAACGTCACACAAAACAACTTTTTATCGGTGAAAAGAACAGTATTTTATAATTTCAAAAATTAAATGTGATTATTTAATACCACTTAGTACACAATTAAAGCTTAAAACATAAAGATTTCTATTTAAAAAGTAATTTATTTACCCTGACGAGACGAACTAACAAGTGCCGCCGCCATTTTTAAAAACAATATGCGTTCCGTTTCGTTTGCGTTGCTAACATGTTCTGAATGAACAAAGTTCGTCCGAGCTTTATCAGATTGTGGATAATGTTGAACAGCTGTGATGACAGACCATTAAACAATAAACTAAAGAAACGTTTTACATCGTCACTTTATCCGATAGTCGAACTCATCCTTAATTGCTTTTATAATGATTGCCTTGCATTACAATAATTACAACAGCATTTTTTTATAATGATTTGTGTCAAAACGGAACGGGGAGACCAGTTTGGCGGGAATTTAGAAATTAATGAAAAGTAGTATTTTGTTTGAAATTTAGTCAGTATGACGAATAATGACGATATAAATCTTGGCGACTCTGAAGATAGTTGGTCGGATAATAAGGCTGTGTCCCCGGTAGGAAAACTGTAAGTTAGCAGCCGACTGAGTGAGCCGCAAAGGTTGATGGGCGAATCATTGGCCGGTAAGTACATAGATTCAATAAAGACCACTTACCCAGGAAATGAAAGCATATGCTATAGGCTTAATTTTTTATTGTGTATTTACTATGAGCAAAACAATATAAACCGCCAACAACTGTAAACAGAACACCTGGTATAATGAAAGCTGGTAGCATAAGGCAGCCTATGACAATAATTTCGTGTGGGAGAGATGCTTTAGTGCATAATTGTTGTGTCCCCGGTCGACGTATTCACGAGCCTAAAAATCCACAAGCAATTAGTTCTCCCTCTCTGGGTCCCGGCCTCCCGGGCCGCTGGTAGAACAGTTTTTTTTTCGAACTTAGCTAGAGGTGGCCCAAACAAAGTCCGAACCCATAAATGACCTGACAAGGGTGCAAACATCATTGCCCACTTTCCAAAACATAACTTTATTGGTGGATAGTTAGGTATATGGTGAGTAGACGTTTGATTAAAATCTTAATATGACTTTATATTTGAAACTCAGATTAAAAATAAAATACATTTAATTAAAATCGACGTAAGTACAATTACATAATCAATTGAAGCATTATTTAATTAGTATTTCAATAACTTTGTAAATCAAACACTTCTTTGCGTTTGTTGACACGAACTTGCGGAAGTCTGACTGACGTCAATTACTGTGGTTGACGTCAAATACTATGCGCGCCAATGTGACCATGTTTAAATATATTTTGTCTGCTTCTACTAATATTATAAAGAGAAAAAAATATATTTATTTGTTTGTAATGGGTAAACTCAAAAACTACCGGACTACCTGCGAGCTATTCGAGCAGCTACATTATCTGCGAGTAACAGACTGTATTTTATCCCGGTACGGACAGTAGTTCCCACGGGACGCGGATGAAACCGCTGGAAAACGGCTAGTGTTTTATATTCTAAATGTCTTTATTTATGGTAGGTAATATAATAACTAGAAGAATTAAAACAACGAATCCCTTTAGAGATTTATATTTATTTAGTTAGTTTAGTTTTTTAAGTTACATAGAAGCATACACAATCGGAACAAGTTGGAATTACTTCACTGGTTTCATCTGCCACAGGCCGTCGTTGAGATAGTGACAGTTTTCTATACCCACGCCTTTGTTTACTTTAGCTCTGAAACAATAAATTGATAGTTTAAAACCCCATTCACAGTATTTGATACGATGTTCCATCATCAAGTTCTAGTTCATATCTTCTGGCCTTATCATCCAAACAGTTCGACAGTACCATATTATTGTATTGTCATCGGAACTACACACAGCTGCCAATTTTCATAAAGCTAGGATCCTTGGAATTAGTTACCTTGGATTTCCGTTACTAGTTCCTACCTACCTCTCTTACTCTTATTATGATACACCAATTCAGAACTATCTCGTGATTATAAGCAGTGACTTATTTTTTTTTATATCGTCTTCAGCTTGTCTGCCTTACTATATAAATTCAATAAATGACAATAGGCATGTCCTAAATTCTTAATGTAATTGCGTTCAAGGCCGATTTCGGCCATGGATGTTCTCATATATTGCAGGATATTATAACAGTGCACCAGCATTTGCGCAAACACAAGTACACTCACTATTCTTTGACTCTCATAGCCCGATCGGACAGCAAACTGACACAATCGGAAAGAGATCATACGCAGGACAAATGTTAATTTCCAGACTCCGGGCTGCTCTGTGAAAGTTTCTAAAACACACAAAGCCATTGCAGCCTGACCCGGGAATCGAACCCGAACCCGAGCCCTCATGCACAGCAGTCGTGCATGCAACCACTCGACCATCGAGGAGGCCTTATTAAATGCCTGTCACTGACTGGCAGATACTCACATATCATCAGTAGACAGCGCAGTGCATCCCACAGCTAGAGCATGTTCCTTCCCCTCAGCCATGACTGCAACCACTTGCCCCTTGTCCACGTCACTCATACGAGCCCCCGGAGACGTGAGCCCCGGGCACATGATGTTAGCCCCACTGAGCACGAAGCGGATAGCACCCTTGTCGACTTGCTGCATCGGTAGGAAGAATGGATCTGGAAAATTAGAATGAAGGAATTAATTCGACAAATAGATAAGTTGAAAAGTTTTTTGGACGCGTTATAACACCTACTGGCCCGATTTGTAAAAATATTTCAGTGTTAGTTTCCCATTTACCCGCATGCGCAAGGTAGTCCCACGGGACTGTAGGAAGCTAGTACATTAATATGATTTTAATGGTTACGCTGAAACTAGGCTATGCAATGAAGAAGCATTACTTAAATTGAATGCCGTAAGTTATGATATCCTTCCATCTATCGATGATTCATAGGTCGCCACAGGGCTAAAGTGCAACTGGTTCTTTGTTAATTGTATTATTTCTCAAACTTCGTTACAGTAATTAAACAACCCGAGGCTATGTAACAAGTGCATGGCATAGCAATAACCGCTCTTTCAAGTGGGACTTGATATGCCAAAATGTTAAGTGGCCTTTTAAGTTCCTCAGTTTCCACTACTAATGACGCAGACGCAGGGTAATTTATAAAAGCGGGCATAATATAAATATTTTCTTACACTTGTGCAAGAGTTTGAGGGTGGGCATCCAGGGTCCCTCGCGTTGTCGGAAGAAGAGGAGCTCCCCTGCGCTGTTCACCATAATCTCGATGTGGTCGTGGCTGGAAATAGAAACAAACAATATTAATGAACGAACATGTGGCAATGTGCAGACAGGCATTGAATACAACAACAATGGTCTTATAAAAATGCCAAGACAGGCTCGTGTGTCTAAAAATCACAAGTTGAGTAAATTTTGAGTAACTTCATAATTATATACCACAATTATAGCACAAAATATTATGTAGATGATCAAACTCCACTAGTGTGACTGGAAAAAGTCTGGGATATTTCATTCAGAGGTGATAAAATTACACTAATTTTGCCTAAAAACACCCAGGTGATCTGGTTCCCAGATGTCCTGATTACATTTTTTTGGACTCTAGTCACCCAGTTTATCAGAGGGGTATAGATAAACCAGTTATAAGTAAGCATCTAAACTTTATCTAAAATGTATCTCTATTCAGACGTACCATTTAACAATTCTAAAGGTATCCTTCTTAGGCAGCACTTGGTCGATGTAGTTCTCCAAGTGAGGGTACAGCTCCAGCAGACGCGCCCTGATGCCCTTCTGCACCGAGGACTTGAGCTGCTGGACGCCTGAGATGCTTTCCTTTTCATCGAATCTGAAAGGAGACACAAAAGTAATGAAAATCAATGATGACGAGTTTTTAGGAAGGGTACCTGAAAGGTTTTTAGGAATGGAAAACAACGCCCTTTTCAAGAATGCTAGTAAGTTTACTAAGTAATTCCCTTTTAATTATGTAATTTACAACAAACTTTTTAATAAAATTATAGAGTAGCCGTTTTTCCGCGGTTTCACTCGCGTCCCGTGGGATCTACTGCCCGGGATAAAATATAACCTATTTTACTCAAGAAGAGTACAGCTATCTAACAGTGAAGATTTTTTCAAATGGGTTACTTAATTTCGGAGCCTTTAGAGTACCTACATTCAAACAAACAAAAAATGATTCCTCTATATTATCTGTATATCATAGGTACCCATTGTAACACTATATGTGTAGGTCAACAGACGCTTCTAATTGGTATTATGACCTATCTTATGTAACAGAGTCCATTTAGCGGAGTAAATGAATTGAGTCTGGAATCTTGTGACGCATACTGACTGCTAACTATTATGTACCTTATTCAATTGTAATAAAGTCTAAATCAGAGTGTGGTTTAGCAGGTTCAGTAGCAGTCACTAAATATCATATCACGAATAAGTATTAAATGACTTTAGCACATGCAAACAAAGGCATGGTACCAGTGAGTGGCGGATTTACCAATAGGCCAAGTAGGCCAGTGCCTAGGGCGGCAGATTTAGAGGGGCGGCAAATTTTGCGATTTTTTTTACCGTTTTTTTTTTATAATTATACGAGTACACAATCCATATATAAATAAACGATTAATAAACGCACTGTAATATATGCTTAGGTTTATGTGATCATGAATTTCAAAATATTCCAATAGCGTTACAATAAAAATAAATTGAAAAATCCGCTCGCTCCGCTCGCGGTTTCTTCATAATTTCTGGTTTATTCTGCGCTCTTTGAGTCCAATCTAACAAAAAGTTAAAGCACCGTAGTAGCAAAAACAACTGACGCTCTACGCTGACGATTTCTAAGCTGTTCAGGAGGTGGAGGACTTTTGTGTCATAAATAATTTCCCAAAACTCAAAAAATTTCGCGCTCGCTGCGCTCGCAACTTTCACTTTACATTGTTTTTTTTTCAAACTTGTTTGAGTATTTTTGTGTTCCAAGACTTCACTTGATTCACTTGACAGTTACTTTTTTCTAATTTCTGTATCATTGCGTCCCAAAAATCACAAATTTTGCGCTCGCTACGCTCGCCGCTTCTTCTCTTTGCAGTGGTTTTTTTTCACACTGGTTTGGGTACTTTTATGTCCCAAAACTAAAAAATTTCGCGCTCGCTGCGCTCGCGACTTTTTCGCTTTAGACCGGTTTTAAAAACTCGTTTTGGTACTTTACTGTTCTAAAACTTAAAAATTTTGCGCTCGCTGCGCTCGTGGCTTTTTTACTTGACATTGGTTTTTATAAAACTAGTTAGCGCTTTATAACTTTGCAGTGGTATGATATATTCTACACGATTTTAAAGTACTTCAATTACAATTTTAGTCGTAATGTTAAGTTTTTTTTTTTGGGGGGTGCTCAATAGGTAGTCCTCCACGGGTACCGCCCGATGCGGCGTAGGTACGCCTCTGATCATAGTACCCGAACGAATGAACCAATTTCATCTTCGTTTTTTTTTTAATTACAGGTGTTTTACGGGCGAGTTTCATGAAAATCAATTGTGCCGTTTAAAAGTTACAGAGGTTTACGCTTTTAAGTCGCTGTCAGATAAACTTGTTAGGTCAACATTAAACTCTTCCTTACATAGCGGGTTGCAAAAATAATCTAGTAACTGACAGAAATATCATTAAGTTCACAATCATTAGGGGCGGCAAAAATTGAATGGCCTACTAGCGCCAAATTTGTAAATCCGCCACTGCATGGTACATAAGACATAGGTACCTACTGTAACTTTTTTTAGCTTTTACTATTTCTTTTTTAATATTAATTGACCTGCCACGCCACAAAAGATTTCCAAACTTGGATTCCACGGATAAATAAGTTTTAAATTGCTATTGTTGGATTTATTTCTTCTTTCTAAAGACCTTTAATACATGGACTACTTATAATGACAAAAAAGCTGTCACATTTTGTATGAACCAAATAAGCAGAAGACGATTATCGTAACATAACATGTTGTCTCCGAAACGGGTTTTGACAACAGGTACCTGACTGACATCTACCTGCTCTGTTAAATAAGTAAATAAAAAATAGACAGCTGTTTCGGAAAAAAAATATATTAAAGAAAGTGAACTTTTGTTCTTTTCATTCATGGTAAAGTAATATGAAGGGAATAAGTTATGGTTGAGCGATCTGCCATGTAGGTAGTCCACCATTTATTTAGGGAAGGTAATTTTTTAGACATAGAGCTCACAAAAAAGTTCTTTCCGACTCGCCCGCTTAAAATTACTTTTCAGGCGAGATCAAAGTAGGTGTGGGAGAGTTGACAAATAAGCTAAAACAACGTCCGTGAGCAAAACACATGGTTTCTCATTAATAAAAATCGGTCATAATACGGCAAACTATAGCGATCCGATGCAATAACCCACATGGCTGATTGCCGCATGCTAGTAAATAGTTAGCTAGCCATTTGGTTGGCGTTGCAAGTATTACTAGGTCAATGCACTGGCCCCGTTTGGACTAACCACTGCCGCTTTCTTATCTCACCGAACACGTGAGGGTAAAGTCCTCACGTGTTTTATACATGTTTATGTAACATACATATTCGAAAAGCGAGTCTTAGAAAACTTTCAGATTACTGCTATTCTCTACATTTTACAACACAATGTCAGAATGGAGTGATTTTTTTAACTGAGTAAAAAACCCGCACGGTAGGTAATAAGTACCTTTTTTACATTTGACGCCAAAAAAGTAATTTATTCACCTGATAATGAAGTCGGCAGACTTACCTACTTAATTATTAAAACGTGTTCAGATAAATAATCTTTCATGTAGTAACAAAAAGTGGTTCCATAAATTATATGGACATAGGTACTGAACCATCTATCTATACGTATCTACACGTGAAATCCAAACACTACTAATTTCAATAGTAGGTTCTCATTATTCCATTGTTTGACTACTAAGTTATTCATAAAGGTGAACCTATAATTTCGAACTTCGTAGGTACACCATGCTTTTGTTGACTCAGCCCGGATTTCGGAAAGCTGTCGATCAATTTGACGATTACGGCTTTGAAATAAGGAAATACAGTTCATACCTATAATTATTGTAACACGAGAATGAGCCACCAAGAATATTTAACGCAGAATCCTCGATTGCCAAAGTGTGTTAGTGCCATTGATATACATTTGTCTTGCCTTTGTCTTTGTTTATCATTGTTCTAATACACTTTTTCTAATAATGGTTAGAGCAGTTTATGGCACTTTCTTCCAAGAACAAATAGGTTTAAGTAGCGAATAACGTTACATAAACCATTTACCTACAACAACTATAACAGTTTGATAAGAGATGAACTATGGAATTCTTGTACAATATTGCATAACAACATGAAAAATACAATCTTTTATATGACGAGCAATAAATACAATCACACATTTTTACAGCCTGGCCCGCTGTAGAGTGTAAATGATGTAACACAAAGGACGGTCTTGACAGCTGTCATAATCCCGCACGCACCTGTAATCACCCTCGCTGCGTATGTCCCGCTCCCCGCGTGACCATGGAAGTGTCACTAACGAGTTGGCCAGGCTGTGATTCGTTGTTTCTATCATGCATGGATACACAATTTTTCCAAGTTAAGCTTTGAGAATATTGAAAGCATCCGGTTAGACTTAGTTTTCATCAAACTTGTCAGCATTAAGAACAGAACATATGTATGTAGAGAATATTGGGTTGCACAGGTGACTGGGTTGATGAGGTCACATAGGAATCGCATTATCGCTCCTTATAAAACTGTAGTACTCAGCTGCATCCGGTTAGAATGGAAGCCGACCCCAACATAGGATGGGAAAAGGCTAGGCAGATGATGAACATAGGGCACTTTTTATCCATATGCGGAACGTAGTTCCCTATGGACGTCAACGTAAGTTAGTGCTTATTTTTCCTAAGGATATTTTTAACTAGGTAGACAGCTAAACCCAATAATATGTAGGTGAATCGAAACGTTCACGAAATCGCTAAACAGTTTATTGTTATTGTACCTATCGTAACGGGGCCGATCACGCGATGGAAAAGTCTAGAACACATTAACTATGACCTAAAAGCTATGCTTTCAAATTATAAGCTACCTGCATTACATATCGATTTCAGACTATTATTGATTAGGTCGGCCTTACAGTAACCTTACAGAAGATATGTAATTATTACGGAAGTAACTTACAAGGGTAAGGTCGGGTATAATAGATAATTAACCTGAATCGAAAGTCTATCTCTTATTATTATATTGAGAATTCTATTCTATGAACGTAAAACCCCCTTGTGTACTCCCTTGGGTGTGCTATTATCACTATCTGCGATTTCCCTATACTACATAATGACTAATGTTACGCTTTAGACAGGTATTTACTCTATAAAACATAACACTTCTGGACAGTCGGGTAAAATGGAATGTCATTCTATCTCAGAGATCACGAGAGTACGAGAATCTGTTTATCTGCTCCACGCTGCTAACCGGACAATACGATACCATACCACGTTATGACATTACATTACCCACGCACGGACTGATCGCATTGCAAAGTTACAAGCGCAGAATGCCCACTCCGTACAACTATAACACTCAGACAATAAATATATTATTTATTTGGTACTTATAGTGCTGTCTGTTTATTGGGTAGATATGGATCAGTGATAAAAGCAAGGTAGGTATATAAAAAAAGCTCCTATTGTAATATTGAAAATAATAATTTACAACGGACTTTGACCCTTTCGATCGAAACCCTCTGAGCGCGAGTCAAGACAGTTAAAGGTAATGGAAAATTCTGAAAGATAAATATGTATAATCAAGCAGATTATTCAACCATTTTCTTTAACTAGTCAAAGCAATCATATTGAGATAAGAAAGAAAACCTTTTCAATTTTAATACATTAAAATGTAAAAATATTAAAATCCATAAGGTTATTTATAAACTAATGACTGAAGAATAAAGCAAGTTTAATAATTTAGGCCGAGTAGAAATTCTGCTTTTTGCCTGCACAAGACACATCCAATGACATCCTGTCACGTGTCTCACGACTCACGTTTTTATAAACAAAACAGTCTGACCGTCGACACTGACTTCACGCTTCAGATACACTGACGGTAATGTCCCCTTATTTATACTCTACCTCTATTCTGAAGCAGCAATGTACAGTGTAGACGGTCGATGGACGAAACTTCCTACTTGTGTATATTTAGTATTTTTACCGTTACGCAGCACGTGGTGGCACTCAGTCTGTGCATACCAATAGAGGTGTATTAATAGAGACATGTGTGAGACATTGGGTAAACGCTCTGTACGAAAAACTCACAATTAACCTTTACAGTTCAAGATTATCAGGGCCACAGTAAATCACGTGGCTGTCAGTCGCATTGCCCTATCTACGACTAATAAAATTAAAATACGATCACTACTTGAGCTCATCAGCGTTCTGTATCTCAACATTGTAAATAAGACAGACGCAAGAAATGTGATGTAATTCTCCAACGCCATTCTGCTGTTCGTGAGAAATTATTCATTCTGATATTTTTGCGAAAGGAAATTACAACAGACTTTATTTTCTGCAAATGCTTATTGCCCTATTATCCTCAATCGTAATGCGTTTTGCTAAAAGGTTGATTTTAGCTTCATGTCTACTAAAAATTAGTCTTTCAATACTTTTAGGTTCAAAAAGGTTTTATTTTCAAATCATCTATTACGCCGATGAGCACAGAAGAGCATCGGACGATCTAAAAATAATTGTCTCATCCAACTTTCACGTGTGTGATACGGGACTATAAAAACTTTTCTTTGATGTGCTGCTGTTTAACTTGTCGCAAATGGCTAGAAACTGAAATAGCAGGCGGGTTTTCCGTGCAGAGCAGCATTTTATAGTTGATGATAGGGTATCGCAACCCAGTTAGATACCACATACTAATACGGATACAGTAGACTAGATAACACTTATGTTAGGCTTTCGTATCTATTTTTAAAATGGATGTATTTTTGGATATACGGAATAAACTAACATTCTTACCAATACGTGATAAACGAAAAGGACCCCCCAGGATAAATGCTCTTGGTATATAAGAGTAAATGAGAAGCATGGGCTGCTCACAACGAAATGAAGACAGGTGTCAAAGTCAAAATAGAAATACTTTTATACAGGTGCTGATTTTTAGCCTACAAAGGTAGATGAGACGACGAAAATTTACGAGGCCTCTAGGCTAGATAATCACTGTAGCTATAGCTATATAAACTAGGCATAGCCAAGGGGACATACATCGAGAAACCTCATTTCGTTTTAGCGGACGGCGTATTTCGGTCAGACCAATTTCGCGTCGCGTGCAGCCGAACAGTAATAATGTATGAAACTATGAAAACGAATGCAACGAAAATAACGCAACGATGTTACTGTAGGTAACTCACAAATTACATTACAGTTGTCTGGTGATTGGGCTGATTCTTAAATTGTGAAATGGCCAGCGTTTTTTGTTGCAAAGAAAATCAACATCAATCATTTTAGACACGAATACCTTTAAGGAAAGCTTTCTGACGTTTATCTGCCACTCTCTGCTATAACGTTTGAAAGGGATGACAGGTTTTTTTTTACCTTTCTTTGCTTAGTTGCTAACGGTGAGTTGCTCCATGTAACCATAACTTTAACCGAATCATTATCAGTTGTCGGATCGCCGATTTGACCAATGGGCAGCACTTTCACAGCTAGTTATGAATATATACATAAAAATTGCTGAAAGTGAAGACATAAATAACACTACACTACATTATTGATCCTTCTTGTTAAGTCATGTAACTTTTTTATGGAATTCCATAAATAAGTAAACTGTTTATCTTTCTGTACTGAATATAATATCCAAAGTTGAATGAATCCAGTCAGTTTAATTCACAAGGGCGAAGTCAGGGTCATAGTTATTTGAGAGGGTTCAACCGTTAACCTTTGAAGGTTATTTTGTCTTTTTCAATAAAAAACATGATAAGCAAGCAGGTTTTGTAGTACCCACGTAATTTCCATTTACGTAGCAGTGTTATGAATAACATTTTTTGGTATTAGCATTAAGAATATTTTGGAGCTGAAATTCCAATTTGATATGATGAGGTTAAATTATGCAAGCTTAACCAAACTTCAGCACTTTGTATAACATTTTTTCCTTTCGTCATAATTTGTATAGCGCAAATGCATAAGTTTATTCTTAATTATCTTTCACAGGGATGCAGTTGACCTACACACTTTTACTCTTCATGACACTATAAAAAGGGTCTTAGTCTTTTTTACTAACTCATTAAAATCAAAAGGCTACCCAGATCAGACTAAGAAGTCCCTTCTAATCCCTTCACTCTCTAGAGATTGGAATTAAAGACATTATTTTCGCGAAAGTTGAAATTCTAACTCTAATAAGCAAAGCAAATCAACAGATACAATACATTAAAGAAATCCACCAAAAGCCATATATTTAAGCAAATTCACAAAAATATAAAATAAACCCACAATGCAATAGTTGAAAATTAATTTTCCACTCAACGCAGTAGAAACAGCGAATGACGACCACCGCAATTATGCACGCACACCGATGCATTTGCATGGTGTATTTATTTGTAGGTACACGAGCATGGCATTACTTATGTTTAACATTATTCTTACGCAAGATATAAACAATTAACAAAGACCAATACAATTATAACGACATAGCTCACGACCTTTTCACTGCATAAGGTTTCTTCGCGTCAGTAACATCAAACCATTTCCTCCTTGTTCTAATTATTTGACACTTAATTATGTTTATAAAGCAATTAGTGTGAGTATTTATAATTCTCTGCGAGTTTCTCATTGTCTTTTTCCTTAATAATAATTCTGAGTATTTGAAGCTGGTTCTTTGTGTTGAAGATGTTCTACATATATCAAGAAAGCGGCTCAGCCATAGTTGTTTTCTCAGTTAGTAACTCAGGAACGCACAGCAGTGACCGAGTCGACCCACACAAGTCTCTCACCCGCTTTTCCTACATAAAACATCTATAGGTACCAAAATAATACCAAAAACATTAGCTTTCATCATCAAAACAAGAGCTGTCCTAATGAAAGTCCTAGCCTGACAATACAAACACGATCTATTAAAACCTTGAACTACATACATCGATCCGAAGCGACGCGCAGTACCGCTGTTGTATCACACATTTATTTACAAAATAACTGGACAAAGGCAGAAGAATAACTTCGTTCATGAACCGGGTCATATGTATCTTCAAAAATCACTCCCAATGGACATCTTAAGACGCGCGCAACCATGAGCATTTATTAGCATAATTTTTATTTTTAACTTCACAGACTCGAAGAAATAATATAATTGTTCAAAATGAAGCATCAATTAAGGATCAAAAAGGAATTTTTTTATTACGAACATATTTTTCTCCAACAACACTGAGTGGACCTTCTGCACTAGACTTTACTAGGTAACCTACGTAATCTATGTGGGCGGCGACGCGGGACGCGGAAAAACACATAATTCTTATCCGTCTACAAACCGCTCCAGTGGTATCTCCACTTAGAGAAGAGAATTCGCTAAAGCATCTTAGCTGCTGAAAACGACGTTTGTTTATTACTCTACTCATTTATTTATTTTTCTTCTCTCTGCCGTAGTTAATGACAATTTAGTTAATTTGATTCTGCACAGTGATTCGCGCGATTTTCTGAGTCGACAGAATGTTGCCCCCTTATGTCCAGTGTGTAGTACGACACTGCCCTACAAAATGATTTTCAGATTACCGGGGGTCCACTGTAGATAGATAGGTATGAGCTTTCAAGCCTTAAAAAAATCTGGTTCACGATTTCCTGAAGGATAGGTTAGGCAAATGTAACAGTTCATAGTTGCAATACAAAACAAGCCGCGGGAAATTGCATTGCATACCAATTAGCCGATATATTTTCCTTTTCGCAATAAAAAAAATATCGCTTTTCCAGGTTTTTATGTTTGCAATCTACCTATACCTTCATTTTTTTATGAATGCCGTTGGGTTACGATCTAATACTAATCGCCATCGCCATGAGTATTCGGTAAGTATCTCAAATTCTACACATAAGCGATTTTCAAAAGGTAAGTACTAACCAGGGCTTACCTACGTACCTACTGAACATATTTTCCTAATATATATAATAAACAATTTATATACCTCTAATTAATATTACCTTACTATGACTGTGCCGATCGATCGATATTTAATTAAGGTCTAAATGCTCAACCGACTGTCTACGAATAAAAAGGAATACAAATTGTTAATGTGGTTCCAAGGTCTACTAAATTAGAGAAACATCAAAACATACAGATTCAGGTACTCAGTTATATTAGTAAATAAACAGACTGAGACAGCAGGTAGAGGTACCTATTGCAACAAACAAGTGTTCAAGATTATTACCTATATTTTTTTCTTTATTGATCGATCATACATTCCAAGTACAGTATTATGAAAAATTTACAATACATATTTTAAAACAGTTAATTAGTAACGTTGTGAAACACTAGAATAATAAAGTATTCGTTAGCATGCCATAATCTTGATAACACGTGACACATTTCAGTATTAAATATTCAAGTTCCATTTTCGTAGAAACGATTAGACCTATTTACTTTCAAGGTTAGACTGTCAGTCTATTTCCATGAAAGAATAGAAAGCCCTACAATATGACTATTTCTAGAAAGTTCCCTCGTTATATCATGATGCGATAAAACCACGTACATGGTAAAATAACCTCAAAAGAATGGAACTCCATGTTGAGTAACACCATTAAACAATTAAGCACTTGACAGCTAGGCCATGACGCCATACAAAATGGAGAAAACAGAGGATAAGCATAATGCACTCTAACACAATGCATTAAGGTTGCAAACGGAATAACTTGTTCAGTTTCTTAACACTAGGACTCTTCTTATTGTTCAAGGACTTTTGAATCTAGGTTTTGAATGCTAGACTGGAGCTATAAGTCTGGGTTATGTGACTAACTTTCAGATTTATAAGTAGATACCTACAGTTCTAAGCAAATTCAATGGAAATTGGCTGCAACCGTTCTGCAGTGTAATTACATTTGCATCTGCATAACCTGTTTTTAGCAGCGTTTGATTTATGCTAGTAGTCAGTACATTTTCTATTATCGTGGAATAAAACTATTTGGAACCACTTAATAGGTAAATAAGTCAGAAACGATCACATTAGTGATTATTAGACTGGGCACAGACAAGTTAATCGGTAGTAGGTATAAAATGTTCTATTTTAGGCCTAATTGCATCATAGCTGATAATGGTTCGGTCGACTCAATGTGAGTCAATAGACAATAGTAGGTACAAGTATAATTACTAACTGTTTTCAGCAGTTCTTCCCGTGTCCCGAGGGAATTGTTCCCCACATCTGTATAAAAAGTAGCCTGTCCTTTCTCAAGTTACAGCTAGACTACCAGTGTATCAAAAAATGGCTCAGAAGTCCTGGCGTCCGTCAGACACTTTCGCATTCTCAGCAAATTATCCCTTTTCCATTATTTCTACAACTCTCCTCACGTCCTTAGAAATACATACATAAGATGGAAAGAGCTGTAAACTCGAGGATTGGAAATAGACCACTCTCGAGATAGAATCTAGAAAAACAGAAAGCGATCGTGATGCCAGTGAAACCGACTGATCAATATAGGTACTACTAGTTAAGCATACGCTTCGTCTATCTTGCACTCTTTTTAACCCCCGACGCAAAAACGACGGGGTGTTATTAACCCCCGACGCAAAAACGACGGGGTGTTATAAGTTTGACGTGTCTGTGTGTGTGTGTGTGTGTGTGTGTATGTGGCATCGTAGCTCCCAAACGGATGATCCGATTATAATGCGGTTTTTTTTGTTTAAAAGGTATGTCAGTCGGGAGTGTTCTTAGCTATGTTTGGTGGAAATCGGTTCAGGTCTTCAAGGTCATCAGCTCGATTGTTAGGTGTGATAGGAATGTTACACGCTCAGTTTACTTGCAAGCATATGTGGGACCTGAAATTTGAAACACTAATGTCTTCTGGAACCACTGAGCTGGTCTGCTGGTAGGGCACGAAGGTAGGAGACGTAACCCTGAACTGCCTTTTAGGAAACCCATCGAGTTTCGGCTCGTTGAATTTGTCTTGACGAGTTCTCTTCATGTTTCTGATTGACGAGAACCTGATGCTGGAAATGGGATGTGGCGGATGAAACCCTGGAATGCCGGAATGAAACGGATAAACCGATTTATATTTTTACTGAAAATCTAGAATGACCAAAGGTTAATCTTTATTGTTTCTCAATCTGTGCAATTCTCCCAGAGCCAGTTTGTCATGAGGATTGTTAAACAGCTTCCATTGGCTGAGATCGCATATAGCGACCCCATCTTAAGATAAAAGAAATTAAACGAAAGAAGGAAAAATTAAGGAGATCCTTCAAAAAGCATGAAATAAAATTAAATTATAAATTTAAAAAAACCCCCGACCCAAAAAAAGTACGCAATAATTTTGACAGAAGGTAAAAACGCTGAACCCTATAAAAAAGCATAAAATAACTTTTAACACTACGTAAGTACCAACTAAAGCATGTCAGACTAAACTAAATTTTGACATGTCGGGGGACCGCTTTTTACCTTCAAAAATACTTACATAAATTAAATGATACCTACCTAATTACAACATTTGTATAAAAAAAACACGTATCTATAGTAATGAATTAGAGCGGTCCCCCGACACGACAAAATTTAGTTTAGTCTGACATGCTTTAGTTGGTACTTACGTAGTGTTAAAAGTTATTTTATGCTTTTTTATAGGGTTCAGCGTTTTTACCTTCTGTCAAAATTATTGCGTACTTTTTTTGGGTCGGGGGTTTTTTTTGTGGTAAGACCACAAATTAAATATGGTAAGACCATGTTTTCAGACGACAGTTACGTTACAGTTGAATTAGGAACCCTCAGTTCATCTCTTTGCATCTACGAATTCTACGATAAAAGGGGGCCACACCCCCACAGTCATGGAACTGCTCCAAAATAGAGACAACCACATCAATATGTTGATAGCGTAGCGAGTGTTGTAACGAAATTTGGCACACAGCACAGCGTAAGGTTCGACTCGGTAAACATTCGAAGTGTGCCAAACACGAGACCGAGGCCTAAAGTGAAAGTATATCTACTATTATGCAAGCTAATATACGAACGAAGGCTTCATACATTAAATAAATAATCGGAGCATCACTTGACTAAATAATATGAAAAGAAGAATTAGTTCGGATGTGAGAACTTAGGGAGAGTCCTCCCGCTAATCTTAGTTTGATTTCGTATGCCAAACAAACATAGAATATAGATGGATAGGATTAATATAAATTCATAAGGCAGCTAGGTAACAGCGATTTGAGAAGAGCTGAAAGTTGAGGTGCTCAAAAAAGAAGTAGCTGGCTGAAATGTAAAAAAACCCGTTGGTTTAGCGTCATCTAGTTGTAGTGTTGAACATTGCAATCAATAAATCACCTAATCTACGTTTAGTTACACGTTTATTGAATGGCGTTGTTTAGTCAAAGGGCTAGCTGCTTGAAAGAACGAAATATCCACATTTGTCACCGTAATACTCATAGAATTACCTAAAATGTTATGTCACAAACAAAGATGAGATAACTGTTTACACCACACGTGTTTGCTACGGTTAGATAAGCTTTAAGTGGGCGACCGTGGCGACCACTTCTAGCTGGCAGTTTTAAAAATAGAAACTGCAGACGCGTATTTTATACAAGTGGGTAAAGTAAGTGCATATTTGGACAGTTTTCTCACGTTTTAGTCATGAATGTGAATCAACAAAAGTTGCTGCAAAAGGTTGCTTAGGTCAGGTCTTACTGTACATAGATGATTTCATGTGCAGATATCTGCTATAGGTCTGGTCTGATCTGACCCCTCTTTTCGCACTTTCTCAAGTCTCTGAACTTTCTTTTATAAAAATCTAAATTAAAATAAGACCACTTCTAATATTTACTCGAGGTTATGCATGTAGTATAACCTCTATGATAAATAAATGGTTCAATATGTATTAAAATTAGACTGACAACGACCCCTTTTGAAGCTAAATTGTTGGCTTCTTATGAGATAAATTCTTGGCTTAACGCAATACGTTAACCTTTGCCATCATTAAGGAATGATAAGGAATAACAGGTAGATATTGAAAGTACCAAGTACTTTAGAATATCGACTGGTTTATCTCCATACTTGAACTTTCACTACAGAAATAAATATGGAATAGAGAAATTGAAATGCTGAACGCACTTTTGATATTGTAATATTCTCTTGTACTCGTATAAAACCTGAAAGACAAAGGATATTATTTAAACTGCTAAAAACATGCACTTTAGAAAAAACACCTACCCAAATGGTCTTTTATCTACTTTCTAATCTTGTTTTCCAGCCCACAGGGACAGCGAGGGTTCAAAATAAACACAACGGGATCGTCAACAGAGAGTTCCAATTTACATTTCATTATGAAAATAATTATTCGGTTGTTCGCGTCACACGAATTACGTATTGAACGACAAGAAGCCATAGAACTCCTTCACTCTATAAGCCGTAACTTTATGATGAGGCCGTACTCTGAAGGTATACCTAGGTAAGTATAGATATTTAGATAGAATATTTTTTACGAATACAACTAAAAAGTATCATCTAGAAAGTCTGACCAACCTACTGGAGTTATTGCAGGATTTATATGTCATAGTTATGGCCAGGGGATGGATGCGCGCTGCCCATGACCGGATGGTTGGCGTTCGATGGGTGAGGTCTACGTTCAGCAATAAATGCCAATTGCCTAATACGATGATAATGATTCTGTATTCTACAAGGTAGGACGTAACAAATCGATGTACTTGAAACTTTTATTTCCCTTTACTTCATAAAAAGGGGTCATAAAAACTTTATACATAAGAAATGGACGACACATTGGAGTACCTATTGAACCTCCTTGTTATGTAAGACTCGACCTGAAGACACTTTCAAGGACAAAGTACAAAGAACTTAGAAGGCGAAAGGTTAAAGGTCACCATATACCAGATCAAAGTAAAGTTTAGTTATATTTTGCTTAACAACAAGACAATTAAAACGGATTTATTTAATTACAATAACAAGAAGTTTTGTAATAAATTCCAAGTTCTCGGTAAACGCCTTAAAATCACAGCAAGTTTGAGATTCCGAGTACTTAATTACAAATGAAAAATGTTCCCCTCTTTGGCTCTTGTTGTCATTTCGAAAGTTGGGAAATAATTTAATTCGAATTGGATAGGTATGAAAATACGTAAGTAGCCATTACACTAAGGAAGTACGTGCGTAGGTATAATATGGCGTCCATCCAAAAAGTTTTAATCAAAACATGTTTCTTTATAACCGTATTAAATGTTAACAAAAATTACGTACATACAATAATGCTGATCGATTAATAATTTTATTGTTGCAATTTTCCGTGAAAAGAAATAATAAAAAAAATCGCATTTACCGTTAAAACTATTGAACCGATTTCAATTTGGTATACAGCCTTATACCAGTGAGACCCTGAGGGAATAGTATCAGCAGAACCTACTTACTCAAAAAGATAGAAAAACATGAAATAACAGCAAATATAATAGATAATTTTGTCAGCAAATTAATTAGGTACCAGCTTTTAACGTTTTATTGTTTGCTCTTTTCTAATTATTATCCCGAGGTCAATCAATTTTGCGGCTTTGACGTCGGGAACCAAAATAAATATTTTCAGTAATCTGGGTCGATCCGAAAAATACTTCGGAAAAATGTTTGACGCAAAACTTCGGTGGAATGCTGTATATTGGGTCAAATAAAACATCCAAATGGTTTATCTCCAAAACATAGATGACACAGTTATTTAGGAAGGTCGAGATATCGAAAAAGCATGCAGGAAATAGATAAGAATTTCCGCATTGTTACAAAAGTGCCAAACAAGTACAATGTGTATGTACATTTTATCTTTCCTCAGACATAACAGAGGAAACGCTATTTACAAATTCATGATCCAAAGAGACGAAATAGACTGTAGGAGGTATGTATTGTTTTTTTTCCACGGCATACGGGTTTCAGCCACTTCCTGAAAGCAGGGTTTGACGTTCCTACCAGGATAAAAGCTGTCATTTCGACGTCTTACTGGTTCAGCAATCGCAATCGCAAGTTATTTTTGTATTAAGAAGGGTTCGATGTTAGAAACGTAAGATGGATGGATCTGCGGATGTTTTCTCTATCGCACAAATACTGCAAAGGGGATTTTGATGAAACTTTGAAGTAATATAATATGTAGCTTATACCTAAGAATAACATAAATGATACTCTTTATGGCATAGGACACCAGAAACCGCGGAAACAGGTAGTTCTCTCATGTAGCGATTGCATAAACAGCTGCATAATACACATACTGCAAGGTACCTATATCTGCATCCATACTCCTATTGTCTTAACCAGCATTGCTATTATCATGTTAACCCAGTTCTGAGCGACCTAAAACGAGGTTAATTAATTAAATTCATTAACAATACGAAATATGCCATCTGTACTGTCAATTTGTGCATTACGAACTAAGCCTGACTGAAAATTAGTGGCAGATTGACTAGATAGCAAGATTAGCTATTGCTTCGGGCTCTGCGCTGACGAGGGACTAACATACAGGGCTTAGGGGGTCCCTACACTACTAAACCGACTTCTTTGTTCGCTATTCGTCACAATAGGTTAGGTGATGAGTATTTGCTATTTTTAAGGACTTAAGGGGCCTGCCCTATTCTTGCAACGGTTGCTAGAATAGGCTTGCTTAATCCGGCACTGGAAATAGATTATTACCCACGAATATCAAATCATGTGTTAAGAAATAAGGATATTTCAGCAATATTATAATCAAAACTACTAATGTGTTGTTATTTGTTACAACTAACACGTGTTTTTTTTTATAATCGGTCTATCTTAGGTATGTCTTTATCAACGGCCTAATTTTTATTGATAACCAGAGTTGAGTAACCAAATTGAACGATAAATCATCTTTAAGGCGCTCTATAGAATGTTTATGGCGTTCTATTTACCAAACACTTATTACAATATTAGATGTAAACAAGTTGCGGCTAATTACAACAAAACAAAGTTGTTATCAATGACGTTTGTTATTTATTTCCGTCTACGTTCAAAGTGCAGAGAAAAGGGCGCTTCTACGCATTATCACATACAACAATTATAACATAGAACAGATATTTTACTTCGGCGCTGAATTTTTATTGTGTTCTGAAAATGCCCTCGTTATAATTACTATAACTTTTAGAAGAAGTTCAAATCCCAAAGCAATATAGAGATTTCTACGGAAAAGTCCCTGATTCGTAACTTACGAAGTTAATACCTCGTCAAGAATCAAAATAGAAGACAGAGGTGTTAGAATATTGAGAACGATGCCCTACCTATGCACACATTTGGCCTCGTAAGTCAAATCGATCAATACGGGAATACGGGATAGTTTGAGCACTCCTGACAATAATGTGAATTATGAGGGCCTTGTCAGAGGATCGATAGCTTCCCTCTTCAGAGTCTACCCTTTCATGCCTGTAGCACACCTCCGCTGCGAAACAACAACTGCGTAACCGCTGCGTGAGTTTCGCTGTGCAACAGTACTACACTTGAGCGAAACTATAATAGCGAAACAGAACGAAACCTAAAACTAGAACAGTTGAGAAATAAGAATCGAAAGAAAATGTCGTCGCTTTCGGAGTCAGAGGAGGAACTAATCTTACTGTGGTCGCCTACTTTAAAAATTCAGTAAATTCCAAATCCATTGTTCCTATTTCGCTCATAAAAATTGTCGATTGCTACAGACGCGTCCGAGATACACGCGGAACCGCTCCAAAATGGCGGACAACGGGCGGAGATGTAGACGGCGCCTAAGCAAATGAGCGAAATCATGTTAGAAAGAGACAACATCATAGTCTGTTTTGTACGTTAGAGCAGGGAATTTCGCTATTGTTTCGCCGCCCAACAACTCACAACTCACAGCGAAACTGTGGCGGTTTCGCCCTTTGGGTTTCGCAGCGGAGGTGTGCTACAGGCATCAGACGGCATGAACATTCGCTTTTGTAGTCGATTTAGATTTTTCCTCTTGTCTAAGCATAGTTTACGGTAAACCATCCGTTGAAAATGTTTACGCACATGACTGACCGCAAAGTATGTGTTGTCCATTTGTTGGCTTAGTTTGAAGAGGATTAGGTAGTAGCTGTTTCCATATAAATCTAACTTCAGACCAAAATCGAACCAAAAATAAATAATCCCACTCAAAATGCTTATAAACTACATGTTTATCTCAATATACGTGAAGACCATATAGAGAGTCTATGATATCTACGAGTATAGACCATAACCATAACATTTTCACGCTTCTTCAACGGCACAATAGTCATTTTATCATCCAGCCATTTCCGAAGCAGGTTTTACAACATTTACTAAAACGATATCACCTCTGGAAAGTACGGGTGGGCATAAAATTACGAACTACCGACATAACGGGGCACTTTACAGCTTTCGTACCATTCTAGCTCGCACTTCTGATAGACATTTATTTCTCTATTAATATTGTATCAGCAAAAGGCCCGACCACGTGACTTGAAGCAACCCAGAAGTTTGTTCTCAATGTTTGTTTTGCAATTTTTTTTTTTAGGTCAGTGGGTCATCTCGGGAACGGCCAACCAAAACCAAAATGAGGATTTCGTGTTTTTTAGGGTTCCGTAGCCAAAGGTTAAAACGGGACCCTACTGTTTTCGCTCCTCTGTGCTTCCGTCCGTCCGTCTGTCACCAGGCTGTATCTCATGAACCGTGATAGTTAGAGAGTTGAAATTTTTAGAGATGATGTATTTCTGTTGCCGCTATAACAACAAATACTGAAAACTAGAATAAAATTAATATTTTGGGGGGCTCCCATACAACAAACGTGATTTTTTTGCTCACTTTCTAAATAATGGTTCGGAACCTGCAAAAAAAAACTCCGCCCAAATCGACCAATGGTCAATCGGAAAAAACATAACATAATAATCGATATTGTAACATAATGTTTTCAATAATACCTACTCATCAGGCACGTGATTGATAACAAAACCACAACACTGATAACTGGCTGAAAACGTGACGGATTTGATATACTTTGCGTTTGTTAATTAGTTTATTAAGTACCTACATTTTTCGATATTAATTTCGATATTTTCGGATAGTAGATCGAATCGGTAGACGGTCTTGTCTATGAATATAATGTAGGTACAGACGATTATAAAAAGGTCAAAAAGATTTCATCATTATTGTCATATGTACCTAGGGCTGCCATCCGCCCGGGTTTCCCCGGATTTGTCCTCGTTTGGAGACCGTTCGGGGGCCGTCCGGCCGGGGTTTGAAAAAGTGTCCGGGGAAAACCCGGACCAAATGAAAATTAGGTCTTCTCACAAATGTCCGGGTTTTTTTCAACCTTTGTCCGGGTTTGACGAAATTCGAGATGGCAGCCCTATATGTACCTATAGCCATTTCAATAGATAAAAGTGGGTACACTCACCGATTTATGCGTGTTTATGCTTATTATAAATTATCGTCACGTGAAAAGAATATAACTTTTAATTCGTTCTGCAATTAAAAGCGAATGATGTAATGAATTACTGAGACATAATCACATAACCGATTTTCCCTTTTTTCTTTTTTAATCTTTATTGATGAGAAATTCATTTATTGATCAGATTTCATCCTGTGTAATTTAAGACTATTCACTTCAAATTGTCGCCACCAAGGAAACAAGGGAATCTTTGATAACAAAAAGCATTAGATAAGATAGAGAAGGTCAACCATAGGTTCAGATCAATAGTTTCATTACGTTGCGTCAAGGAAAAGTACCCTCAAACATAGTTTTATGTGACGTTGACTATTGATGGATATTTATTATGTTTATAACTTACAGTAATATTATTATAATGAGGAACATTCTACTCAACCGATCTTTATCTGCTTGAAACTCTCTCATAGTTGCTTAGTACTTTTATGTCCAGGGTCGTATTTATCCTCTCGCGGGCCCGTGGAACAGTGGAAAAAGGAAACTTTTAGAGTGATCAGAGAAAAAAAAATGGCGTTAACGTTTCCCGGGGTTCTAAAAAAGGGGTAAAGAAGAGCCCTATCTATCGCTGGGGCCCATGGCTAGTTTTCATAGCGCTCAATAGATTGACTGAGAGGGGACTGGCCAACAGTTTAAGTTTTGTCACTTCTTGAGTCCGTTGACTCCGTCAGTATTTTTACTAATGTCAAGTAACTATTAAGTAATCTGTGCTAATGTGAATTATGTGAATTTTTGTGACCTGACACTATTACCTAGTGATTTTCTAACTGCGCAATCAAAAAGCAATTTACGAATGAAAATGCGCAAGTAGGTAGGTAAGTACTTGAAAGAACAACAAATAAAAAACGAAGGCATAAAAGGAGAACTTCCAAATACTCAAGATCGCTTATTAAAATTCGCTCAAATTCTACAGCGTAATTAATTTGTTTCAAGGACAAGGATTACTTGATGCCAAATGCTAAGTAGGGTAGGGTGGTAGCCAATGAACCGCGTGTACACTATGAACCATAGTACCTACCAGCCATACCTAACGTTGCTAGCTCGAGCAAAAATTATGTCGAGACTCCCTTGCCACGTCAAGAAGTTTGGTCTATTCGCCGTGGGTCTGTCGCGATATACTCACCTGTGAGCCGCGTCTTAGTCTTCTACTCAAGCAAAAACGACAAAAAAAGGTGAGTTTCTTTTTGTTGTTACTTTAATAATCCAACTCTTACTTAACTATGTGTGAATTGTATGTGTAATGTAGATCATTAGGCTTATCTGAGACTATTTTTTGGAATTAACTCTCAACGGTTTTTGTATAAAACATGACCTAACATTTCCTAAGAGGGGGTGGGTACGCTGTGAGCCATTTATCCTGGGTAAGCAATGAACCACGGTTCATTGTGTATTGTGTACCACATCTTAGTGCTTTGTATGATATATGATGAGGTGGGAAGTATTATTAGACAGTTAACCTCTAAGTGTTAATGTGAGTACCTATAATTAATTACCATTATTCGTCTATTTCAGCATGGGGCGAAACACGGTAGGGAGGAAAGCACGTAAAAAAGGGTATCATACCGCCGAAGCTTCACAAAGAGGTATAGAAAAACACTTGTCGGGATTAAGCATTCGAAAAGCAGCAAAAACTGCAACCTTCTCTATCCAGTATTGCGACAGACGAAGTGTTTGTGCGAAGATATGTCACAAACAAAGTACAGGAACAATCCGTCTTGTAGACAAGAGCCCCATTATGATGCAAGTAAATTTCTTACTGCCCAACATGAAGACAGCATAAAGAAATGTTGATTGTTACAATTTGTGATTTGGACAATAAAAAACCATAAGTCTGAATGTGATAAAAACACGTCGACTTTATAATGCTAAGAGCATTTTAATTAATATAAATATACAAGTACAAAATGTTTTTTCTTTTTTCCCGGAAAGAGTGTGTGCGTAACTTTTAAGATGTTCATAATTATTGTTAAAAATTAAGTTTTAAGGCTGATTTGCTGGTTCTTATACGTATGTATAACCCGAAACTTAATAATTATAAAAAGTTATAAATAGTGTATTTATTTTTCTTTAAAACAAATAATAATGTTTTTTTTTATATTACCGTGATTCATTGTGTACCACATGGTTCATTTAGTACCACCCCCCGGTTCTTTGTGTACCCCTAGGAGTACGCTATGAACCATTTCTCATGTTTTAAAAAAACATGTATAAGTTAGGCAACAACAAATGTTTTCCACTTATTTCAACCCAATTTGGCAGCTTATTAAATAACCTATCATTTGAGACAAAAATATTTTCTTAGACTGTAAAAACGAGCGCGCTAGAGATCTCCAAACTTTTGGTGGTTCAATGGCTACCACCCTACCCTACGAGTAGATAATGTGTGCAAAATGTGTTGGTAAGCGCATGACTCAACAACGCCTGGACCAATTTGGCTAATTCTTTTTTTGTTGTGTTTGTTATTGTCAGGAGAAGGTTCTTATGATAAAAATAGGGTAAAGTAGAGAAGTCAGTTGACGGGAGCGAAGCCGCGGGCAAAAGCTAGTGTGTGATAAAAATGTAATAAAGATGTTTGCAACTTCAAGGGCACATCAACAATAATGATTAAATTCCGACATAGAATGTATTATTAACAGTGATGTGATTATAAAGTCTTAATTAATCTTATTTTCAAATAAGTATAAACTATCCTAATTTTGCGTCGCATAAATATTCGGCTGAAAGCGGAGAAGCAAGAAAGTCTGAGTTGACAACTAGTCTTACCAAGGGATATAGAGCTGCCCTTGTTTTGGTTTTTGAGATAGGCAGTTGGTCCATGTACTGGCACTCAGCTGCATCCGATTATTCTGGAAACCGACCCCAACATAATTGGGTAAAGGCTAGGCAGATGTTTTGCGTCGTATAAATTCTGTTCCAAAATCTACGCAGTCGTTTGCCGAAAATGCGTCGCAGACAATGTCCCCTGTCCGCTCATGGGTGTTACGTAATGGGGTTCCCCTACGCTTCCTGTGGAAACTGCGTCACACATCCGAATAAAAAAACATTAAGAACCTACTTAAGTTCCAAGCTCCTTATTTCAGCTCTTCAGCTACTTTATAATAGGGGAAAATTCGCATCGGCATTCTTATGTAAATAATATCGCGTTTACAACGTCGTGTATGTATTCAGAATTTCTACGAACGATAAGATTAGACGCGGTTTAATAAAGTATTAATTGTACCTACCTATAAAATATTATCGACAATCACATCACGTGTATGTATGAGACAAATAGGTCAGATTACTTCTAAATATAGTACAAGAATACCTGTTATCAACCTAGGTTTTCTCGAGCTACACTTCATTAAGGAAATTGTTTACCACCTTTTTTTTTACAGCCCGGGCAACCTTACTGAAGGCTCTCCTGAAATTCAGCGAAAACACATTTTTCCGTAGACCGTCACGCCCAAAAAATATTGACCATGACACTCTGAATTATGTAAGGTCATCGAATTTGCAAATAAAAAACAAAGACATGTGTGCCCTTGATAAAATCTACATATAGGGAGTTCTAGATATCTTTAAGAAGATCTTATTAATAGTCTGGCAAAGCAGAAGTTTAGCTATAAGAGAATTTATGAACCATTATTCAAAAACAATTTTCGCTCGTCCTTGCAAAGTGGAAGTTTTAAACTTTTGCAATCTTTTGTCGCTGGCTAAGAAGGTATGATGGATGAATGAGAGAGAACTTTGATTTTTTTTTGGCAAGTTACGCCGTAATATAATTATATAAATATAATATTAAGCAATCCTTACAGACCTTCATTTTGAAAACAAGAAAAAAAACACTTATTATGGACCAATTGGATCCATTTTCCGCATCTAGTTTTGCAAAAAAATATATCTTCGTAAGACCGTTACAAGAGCTGTAATACGGGACTTATTTTGCCGATCTTGATAATTTGTAAACTACCAAACGACCCTGGGAAAATTGAGGCTCCATTTCTCACAAAAACCAGCGAACTGTAAATAATCGGCAGAGGACTGGATGTTTAAAAATATTTTGCTTTAATTTGACGCTATGCAAACTAGTTTAACTCTCCACAAGATTCTGACGCGAAATTGGTTCTCGATGAAAGTGAAACGGATCTTCTAACCACAATCTTCCTTGACCTAATTCATTTATAGGCTAATACAGAATACAGAAATATTGGCATAGTATAGTTTGCTTAATCTTCAGGGGGGCCGAAGTAATGGGGGTTGCGATGCGTGAATGTGAAGCATTTTTATGTTGCACTCCGGGGAGCAAAGAATGTAGGTCAGGTATAAAATTTTTATATTTGTTACACTGTCTTGTGTAGTCAGTCTCCCTCTATGAAACTTGAAGAACTTTTTGTGCAGGATCGGAAAAAGGGAATGAAGCATGCTTGATCCAAAGTAATTTGGCAAAGAAAATGAGGAGGATTATTGCCATGAATCGTGAACTTACCCTACTGAAGTCATTCAATTTTTATGGGTGAGTAGCGTACCTAGTACACCAACGATACGATTTTTTTAAATAAAAAATACGTGGGTAATTCCACATAATCTATCGATAACAATCTGTATGTCCACTTTTATCGAATAAGGATATAACTTGTTATCTGCAACGTGATTCACTGTGTACTAATACAGGTACTAAGTACAGACGCATTCAGGTACAAAGATTAATCAGTTCATAAAAATAAAATTATACTGAATATGGATTACCATTTATCATTTTATAATCTCATGAAAATCCTAATGGACAATATTACTTAAAGGATTAGGTGTATTTCCAAAAGTATTTTATGAGCCACATTTTGTCTACCTAATTGTATCGATAGGTAGGATAAGTGCACTCATGAATATGACATTTTCAAAACTGATTAAAACTTTGACGGAGTCCAGCGAGAGAAGAGGAGTGTCACATAAAATACAATGCGTCATGCGAATAATTCCTAAAAACATTAGCAAGTAAAAATCATAAACTTAGCTGTTGAAGCTTTTCTACTTCCACTGGTACGCATATACCTACCAGTGAGTAGGTTGACACTAAGTAAATACTGATGGTGATGATGTCTTCCGGGCCAATTTATCGGCACGGCGGTTGGTGAGGAGGTACTATACTACAAAGGATTCAGTTAAGAACACCTTCTAAAGCCGAGAACTGCAATTGAAACCCTATCAGAACCGTAGCAATATGCATAATCCTGATCAAGCAAATTTTGTGCTGCTCTGAACATTAGCGGCATTAACATACTAAGCGGTACCTAAGGCCTTATCGACCGCTGAATACTAATTAATTATACTGTCTAATTAACATCAGCATTAATCTAAAACTAATTATTACGAGGGAAATAAGTTTTCGTGTAAAATTCAATGACGGTCTTGTTTGTCCTCTGTGCAATTTGATTAATGGTCCTTTGGGAGAATTTTCAGTGGGAAATTGAAGATAAGTATGCTGTAAAGCAACTTCGGGTGTGGTACCAAATGGCATAATAATAATAAAGGTATCCCATATTTTACAGGCATTTTTATTGGACCATTTTAGGGGTCCCGTCTGTGTTGGAGAGGTCAGATAGACAGTCGCTCCTTGTAAAACACTGGTACTAAGCTGCGCCCAGTTAGACTGGAAGCCGATCCCAACATAGTCTATCTCTTTTTATTCTAACTCTCCCACAACGGGCCTGCTGGAAGAAATTTCTTTAGAGATAAGCTGTGCCCTTGTACTATTGTTCCTATTATTTATTCTTCTTTGTGTTTTATGTGTACAAAACCATTAAATAAATAAATAAATAAATAGTTCGCAAAAGTCAAAAGCAGATGATGATGATTTTAGGGTAGGTTACCTACATAAAGGGTAAAGCGCAACCCTATTTCTATATTAAGACTTCACTATCCGTCTCACCAATCTGTATCTCATGAGCCGTGAAAGTAAGACAGTTGAGTCTTTAACAGATGATCGCCTTACGAAAAATAACGACCCCAAGTCTGTTCTCAAGGTGTGCCCTATAAAGACCTGCCGGGGCTGCGGGTTGTTCGAAGGAGATACCGCGGCCCTGGTACATAAAAGGCCTACGACGGAACACGACGGTTTTTAGTCAGTAAGAGTCTGACACTCCCTCACCCGCTGCTAACCTACAGCGGGAGGGGTCATTTGATGATTTTTGACGTCGTTAAAAAAAAAGGTTAAAAAAAAACCTAGGTATCGGGAAGGTTCTAAATCACCTTGGCGCACCCACGCCTAGCATTATGGTTTGCGACTGTCAAGGACAAAATTCTACTTGGTAATCGATATTTATAATTTCTTGCGATTCTATGACTACCGATAGGTACTGGGAAAATATTATTGTTCGATAGCCGATACGACTATTTATTCAATTATTTTCGAAATGATGTCGGTTTTCCGGAATAATATGACCAAAATACCGCATCATGTTTTTGGAAATATCGGATATATCAGAGTTATTCATAGGAAAGCCGAAAATACAGAGAATTGGTTTAAGTATTTAAATTTTACACATTAAATCCTAATTATCGGAGTTTTTGCGCTGTACCTAATGAAAAGACTTATTAGGTTCTCAAGCCCATTCATGAAACTTTCAAGTTTTTTTCCAAGAGGTCCCCGGCCTTGTTGATAAACTTTTGGATTCTGGTTACGTCCTTAAGCCTTTAATTAAAATTCGGCATAATTACTTTCGTCGTCAAATCTGGCTCTGATTTATTTTAACGTCTTTAAACTTTATTAAGCCGTTTATTTGCCACAGCTGTATTGTTTGGAAAATCTTGAAGAAGGGAACCATTCAAAATTTATTACGACCGTTTCCTTTCTTCAGTCTAGTTATCGTTGCATGATTGATAGGGTCAAACAAATTTATCATTTCTGTACGTAAGTAGCTAAGTACTATTTTGTTTGCAACCTGTTCAAAGGTAGGGGCACAGGTAGGGGGCTGGCTGCACCTGCATAGGTTGCATACCTACCTAATAAGTAAGTAGGTATTTTCATGTAAAGGTAGGTAAAGTGACTATACCCTATCCACGGAAGCGAGAGCTAAAAGGTAAACAAAGAATGACACTTTTTCAAGATGGCGGTATAACCCGACCGATGACAAAACGTCACATTTTTGTGTAAAATGTTCGCAGTAATCTGTGATTTTGTCATCGGTCGGTGGATAGAGTATAGTTCCTACTGACGCCGGAAAACTCAGGATAGGTACTAGAGGTATTTAAGTTTTAATTGGACCTATTACATTATGCTGAAGAACCGTTGCAACATATGTAGGTATCTGGGTGCCTGAGTGTGCAGAAAAATTATGACTTCATACACGACTTCATAATTTACCTACTATCTCCACTATTGAAGCTTTGATTGATGGCCCATTATTATAATACAACCCTACTGTTATCGGCGAACTTGAGTTGATGGGTAGGGGCACATTTCAGAAAGTAAAAGTCAAACTAAGGTCACGCAGAATCGCGTTGGGTTTCAAAGAAGTGTTAAAACATGACTAACTAGGGTAGTAGTTTGAGAGTGTTTATTTTATAAGGTTTTGAGAGTTGATAACTTGAAACAATAAGTAGCTAACTTCCTCAGCTATTGTTTAATACCTAAATCTGATTAGGTACAGTCAGCTAATAAGGTCATGAAAACAATTGGTCCAAATTACAAAATACCGGAACACTTAAAACTCTCACAATCAAGTAGGAATCTGTTACTACTTATCTACAGAATAAAATGAAGTGAATAGAGAATTACAAAAGCTTCGGTATTTTGTATTTGGATGGTGTTCATAGACTTTTGTTGCTGACTGTCCCTACCCAGCTCTCTTTTCTATTTGCAGCTACACTTCTGAGCATAAAAATCTGTCTACAGTCTACCATTTCTGTCCGTCAATCTTTTCTATTTCTGAATCTTAAAATAGACTTCCCGGATGCCGAATACGAGCGGGGTTCCTATAATAAGTTAAGGAATCTTGCGTTCCCCTTTAGAAAAAGATTAACGAGTATATTCAAGGTACCTAAGCCGATAATGCGAAGATCCGAGTTACAAGAACGCGACGAAGCCTTAGGACATTTTCCATTATCAAGGTTGCCTACCGCACCAGCCGATACCTATATACCTAGGTAAGTTGTTAGGTACTGTGGTAGATTACATAAAGCCTTAGATAAGAATACCTGCCTATGCTATATCAGGTAACAAAGTGGTAATGAGTCGTGGCTTGGGTACTTAATTTGAAAGTGATCTAGTCTTAAGATATTGGTATCCACTGAAAATAGGAGGAGGCAAGTATAAAAACTCGTATGATATATCCATTATTAGGACAAACGAGGTTGCTACGATGTTCTCTCCCCTGCGTTTTTAGCAGTTCATGTAAAGTTTAATATTTGTCAGCCCTAATTAAAACCATAGACTAATATACTAATTAGTATATTAGTAAACTTAAGTACTTAGTGAGTAATGAAGCAGTGTAACTTAGGTTCAATATACCGATATAGTCAATAGGTAAGTCAGCGTTCACGACCGCCGTACTAATCCTTAGTGACGTCATGGAAAACGGACAAGTTCGATGCAAACTACCATTGTATGGTTACCGTAAAGAAACTACACAAATTAGGTTTTATTTTAATTTTATTGCATAATTTTTAATCCCACCAAAAACAATTAACAAATGTCACACGAACAGTGAAAGCATAGTTTAGCAATTCAAGAAAAATGTTTAACAAAATATAGGCTACAGAGAGACAATAACACAAAATTTACGATTAAGAATAGAACATTGTGTGGTCTGTTGAAAATACAGAAAATATTAACAATCATCTCATAGCAAAATGAAAATACCAACATCAAAGAAATGTAATTTACAAAGGGCAAATACATGTTTTTAATTTTAAAGTAATTAACACTGTGCAAATATAATATTGTCTTCACTCAGCCCAATTCGGAGTATTTCGACTTCGATCTTTGATATGCCAAATACTGAATTTCAGGTATTTTGTTTAAAAACAAAGCTTAATTTACTGGGAGAAAGCAGAATTACCTCAAAACTTATCTTTTACTTTATCATTATGTATAAGACATTGTCTTTACGATATCTTTATGAGATTTTCTATATTTACCATAACATTTCTAATTACATAATTTTTAAGCCTCTCCGTCCAACATATCAATATAAATGTACTTTTCAAGACAATAGAGCTCCATATGCATACATCACAAAATCTTTTTATTAGTTTTTTTACATTTTCTGTCTCATAAAATCTTTACATTTATGAACACTTAATAACAATTTAGAATATACTTTTAATTAATTTTATTTGCAGACCACAGTGAATGAATATTTGTTATGGAAGTTAATGTAAATGAAAATGCCTGGAAAAATATTAAACAAACAGTGCAATAAAAACAATCAGAAAATAAATTATTTAAACATTAGATATTTCGAAACAATGATGGAATGTCAGACTGCAGTTACTTAAATCTTACAAAAACCAATACACTTACAAGTACACCATAAAAAAATATTTTCAATTGTACATTACAAATATCTTATTACAATTTAATTAACTTGCATGATGTACTCATTTGTGCTAAATTGGTATGAAACAGCTAAGAAAGGTATTTTGATTTACGTACTAATGATTAGATAGATAAAATTATGTATTAAAAACAGAATAAAATGCTTACAAACTGCATCTAATGAAATAAATGTTTATCAATGAAAGTGTGAGATTCAATGCAACATACACAAGTGTCTTTTAAGCCTGAAATGATAGTTTTATTCGTGAAACAAATATAAAGTAAAAAAATATAAAGTGTGATTATCATAATGTTAGGGAGTGCGAGGACAGTATGAACTCACATTTACAGCCAAGGGTAATCTCCTAATGTATTGAAAAAGTATGAATTAATGTTATGTACACTATGGAAGAACAATGAAAGGGCATACATGTGGTCCAAACTATGTCTATGCTACCTAACACTGGACTTACAATTTAGTGCAAACAAGAAAGTTGTAAACAGAACAAATTAAGTACGCTCTAACATCTTCACAAAGCATCAAGAAAATATATTCATTAAAACCTTTCTTGGTGTTTCTTATTTTTTCAATGTAGTCCCTGGTGCAAATAGCATTACTAGAAAGTACTAAAACAATAACTACTAATGCACTAATACTAATTTTAAAAATAAATAAACAGTAACTATGACATATGTTTATTATTTAGTAACCCCCATTAGTTTACCCATAATGTGACCCCTTTCTTTTCAGCCTCACTAATTATGAACAATACTGCTTGTGTTTTTTCATCAGCATAGATTTTTTGAGTTGTTAAAAAATTTACAAAAATTCGTAGTTTATATGTTTAAAAAATATACAGTGAAGCTATCGAATGTTTGTATTTCTACTTAAATTTATCTATGGTCTACTATCACATTTGGTATAGGGAGGGGCTAGAATGCAATTGATGATGGAGGCATGGAACATTCCCCTACTGTCACACGGTATGATGCCAGTTCACTGATACCGTGGTAGTGCACGAAGGCAGCCACAATCACAAGTACATGGAATATTTGGTGGGATTGGAACCAGATGTCGCACTTCCCTGGGAACCAGCGCTCGGGCACTCGCAGGGCATAGAACATAGCTCCTAATATGTACAGCAAGCCCATCAGCACCAGCCAGCCCAGTGATGCTTTGCTCACTTGGCTGAACCAGCCTTCTGTGATGCCATAGTGGATAGCAGGCACTATGCCTGACAGACCAAAACCCATGAACACTCCTGCTCGAAGAGGTCGCAAGCGAGGCTCTGAGAACCTATCCCAAAGGGATACTATTATTGACAGTATTCCTAAAACAACCACTACAGATAAGTATATTATTTTTGGTCTGTAATGGCAGTAGAAACTATAGTATAACCATGGAACAAAGGAACCCATAATAAGTAGGGCTATTCCACAGTAATCCAGCTTAGAAAACAATTTCCCGACCATCTCCGAATGGCAGTAGAGGGTGTGATACGCGAACGAGAAGCCGAGGCACACTATGGCACCCACGAAGAATACTCCGAATATCATCTTCTCCTGCATCTGTATCTCGATGGAAGGACGCGACAGGAAATAGATCGCGACGCCGATGAACGCCACGCAGCCTAGTAGATGAGTCCAGATGTTGCCGGTCTCCGTGTGGATGCGGAATATGGACGCGAAGCACGCGCTGAACGAGGGAAGTGGCGGCCTGTGGCCCTTGTGCAGATAGTCGTTGTCCTGCAGCCAGCGCGGCAGGTGTCTGAAGTGGCACACGTTCCACGACGCCTCCCACACTTTGCGGACGAACTCCTCAGCTTGCTCGGCTGCGTTGTGTGCCAACGCGCCCAAGTCTATTTCGTCTGAAAGCACGCCCGCTTTCAAAACTTCCGCCATCTCCGCGTCCAAGAGATGTTGATCCTCAGGTGTAGAAGGTAGAGGACATCCATCTTCTTCCTCTGCCAATACTTCATCGAGTTCATCCATCTGCGAGGCTAAGCTTTCCGCTTCGGGGTCCCATCCTTGGCGTCTCCGCAGCCCGTCCGAAGACGCGCTGCGGGATCCCGTATCAGAATCAGATTCCCACATCGCGCCGTCAAAATTCACTCGCAAACATTAAAAACGGCAACCATTAGTCGCCACGACCTTTGTTAGTCGCACACGGACAGTTATTCGTTACAATCCAGTTACGTCACGGAAAATGTTCACGATGCACAAGATGTCTTTGCATCCGTTGTTTCAAATCGATCGCAGTAGGAATTTGTAAATTAAAATACTTCACATTCGACTATGATCACAAAAATTTTAAGCGTTATAAAAATCGTCGAAAAATCACTAACGCACAGGACAATCGGAACAGCTGCACAGAACTGAACTGATGAACGAACAAAACCCAGTCATTCACTATTTCCAACGCAACGAAATGAAATGTATAGCTATCTCCTTCCAACTTATAATAATATCCTATTGTTTGGCATGCTTCACACTTCCCCACAGCAACGTCACAGCTTTTAGTGTTGTACTTGTGTTCCAATAACATAAACCGTAAAAATATTCATGCCCACTTTGAATTCGTATTCCGAAATATTTTTGAGTTTAAGCTAAAGTTTCAAGCGAATGTCTAAAATGTATATTCTGAACCATGTTAGATTTTGAAGAAAAGACATACCGGCCGAATTGAGAACCTCCTCCTTTTTGGGAAGTCGGTTAAAAATAGTTTTGAACTAAGTGTACTCAGGCTTTTTAGTTCGTTTAAATATTAAAGTTTTGACTACTTGAGTATATTTTCGTCAATATTCATTGCAATATAAACCATAGGCTGTAACTGAATCATATGTATCTAAATAATATTTTGTTAGATATTTCTTTAATCGATTTCTGTGCTAACCGTAAATATATCGCAAGTAATCGTTAAAGTGGGTGACATCTCTACAGTACCAAATTGATTGGACGAAGCGGAAAGTTCGTTTCATTCGTTTGACATTACTGAATGAAGTGAAGGTCTGAGTGAATGAAATTCTATTCTAACCTCATCTAGTTTCGAAAAACAACATATTTGAGATCACCTTATGTATTTTAGGGAAAATATATTAAAGCAAAGTTACTTCACTTACTTTTTGAACATGATGCGGCTTCTTTTGTTAAAAAATACACTCAAAACTCAACCCTAAAATGTCACTAAACACTACTTGAACGACTAAAATTATTATACTTCACTTTACGTTCAATCGACAGTTCAATCTTTCCCTTTGCTTCAATCCAATGAATGCAGAATTAACCAAGAAACATTAATGTAAGACTGGAGGTCAAGGTAAAGAATGTTATATTATAGTTAAAAATTAAAAACTGTTTTTGAAACAGTAAAAGGACTTCAATATAAAAAAATAAACCTGAAAACCGCATTAAAATAGGTACATATACACCGGTCAAACTGAGAATATATTTTTTAAGGACATATTTTTTTTATTTTTAGCTTTTCAGCGACTATATTTCTATCTATGTTAGTGGAAAGATTGGCCGTCTTACCACAAAAACTTTTAAAAGTCAGTTTATTAACGTAAAATTATGACGTTGATATGGTTCATTTTGCAGCCAAAATTTTATTAGACAAGTGTAAAACAGGGTTTAAAGTTTTTGTAGTAAGGCCCTATATGTTTATTTATATTGGACCAACAAAGAATATACACAAAACAATCTAAACACAGTAATCTAGGACTAGACGCTATAGATTCCCAAACCACTTCACTCAGGCGAGGTCGGAGTGCTGCTGGGTCTTTTTAGTGGGTACACAAGAAACGTCTGTACTAGGGAGACCCACAGACCCATCTCCCGTCCCCCGACGGGAAGAGCATGCATAATAGCATTTTTGCCAGCGACCAAAAAAAAGGACATAGTAATGTAGTATTCCTTTAATAGGGTAGTGTCCAGGGTCGAAATAATGAAATAATATTTAGTCCGCTTTTTAGATAATCAAAAAATATTGGATACGTATTTTTTCTTTTTTTAACTAAACATAAAATGACAAAGATAATACACTTCAAAAATTAGGAGTGGGGGCCTTTTACGTCACAGTGTCCTGAAAATTGTAGCAACTTGTGACGTCACACTCAACTTTAACACGCTATACAGTGGCGTAGCTTGCCTTGTCGGGGCCCCGTATAAAAAATTGTTTGGAGGCCCTTATATGGCACTTTTTTTATAACCTCTTCCCTTTTCTGTTAACTTTTTCTTTTCTCAGGCGCCGCTGGGATAATCTATTTTCCTTTCACCCATTTAATGCACATTTATATAAAGCGCGTAAATAAACAGTGCACTGCACTCCGTGCGGTGGCGGCGTAGCATCGGGTGGCACCCGCGGCGGACTAACTATTGAGTACCCAATAATCATGGATTAAAATTGTAAACAAAAGTACTTAAAAATCGTGTAGAAATCATTCGTGGTGGTTTTTGCTAGGTTTAATTTAACGTAAAGAAACCGGAAACGGGTCATTGCAAACTTATAAAGAGCTATTTTTGAAATTTGGGATATAAAAAACCCAAACATGTTTTATAAAAACCGGCCAAGTGCGAGTCGGACTCGCGCATGAAGGGTTCCGTAGGTACCATTATTTATAAAACGGACAAAAAAATCATGCTTGTTGTATGGGAGCCCCCCAAAATATTTATTTAATTCTAGTTTTCAGTATTTGTTGTTATAGCGGCAACAGAAATACATCATCTGTGAAAATATCAGCTCTCTAACTATACCCTAAAAATCAGTGTGAAATTTTTAAGTTTTGAGAAAAAAATAATTTAATAAAATATTCCATAAATAGTCCTATGAACGATGTTTTCGTAACAGCGCCTAAACAATCTTTAAAGCATTTTTTTCATATGAAGGTGTGAAAAAAAGAAATTAGAGAGTATGCCATATTATTTTTAACATTTTTATCTTTTTTTTGAGATTCGTCACATTGTTATAGGACGTGGGGCAATTTTGTATGGATTGCGATCCGTCTTCTTTGAATAGCATGCAGTGACTGGTAGTGAACCTAGGCTTTGCAGATTAGAATGGCACCCTCAGTGACTTGTCCCTTCTGCCCGTGCCATCCTGGTCGTGCAGATATGTGTCGACCGAGATGGCACCCAACGAGACGTGGTACCAGTGGCGGACCGCCCTCTCCCCCCCCCTTATGCTGCTACTAACTCCGTGGTTTAATATCCAATGTAAAGTACAACAACGTACACGTAAATCGCGATATCGATGAAGGATTCCCCGCTGAGTTGAAGATGAAGTAAGTAAAACGGGGAAGTCCCGCAGCCCGCCATAACGATGTAGAGTGTTGTTAACTTTTGAACGCACGCTTAAGGCGGGAAAAAAAAAGAATTGCTTTTCAGAATTTTGATATTTGTAAAATAAAATAAATTAGGAAGTTTTTATTTTTTGTCCTTACACACTTTTGGGGCCCCCGTGGCCCGGGGGCCCCGTATAATTGATACGGCAGATACGGCGGTAGCTACGCCCCTGACGCTATATCTTAACAAGTTCTGATCCAATTTAAAAAAGAAAAAATACGTATCGCTTAATTTTGGACAATCTACAAGACGGACTAATTATAATTTTTTAGGAAACTAGCCTATTATAAGATGGCACATCTAAACTTCTATACTATGAACTTTAGTAAAGGAGCAAAAGTTTTTATATGTTTGTTTGTACCCTAAGCCCAAGAGACTCCAAAACTACTAAAGCGATTTGAAAAATACTTTCACTTTTGCAAAGCTACACTATTTCCGAGTAGCATTATGATATATGTTTTGTTTAACAACGTACATAAAACAGTACAAAAATATTTAATTTAATTTATGAAATATGCGACTTTTAATAAAATCATTTATTTTTATTTTTTTTATTGTTTTATTTTTCATTTTTCAACACATCAACTGTGTACAGAGTGTTAAATGAAACCACTCCAGTAGTTCAAAGAGTTCCTTGTCTTCAAACGTCACTGTCACATAGCCTGTGTATATCAAATGTCAATTGAATGAAATCGCTCACTCACTTTTCCATTTCCACATGTGAATATTGATTTTCTTTATAAATAAATGTGATTCTAATAATTAATAGTACCTCCAAAAACCAAGTAATTGAAAGGTTTTGCCTAAAAACAATGGCTGCATTATTAGAGGTTTTGGTGACCAGTGATTCTAATAACACATTATGGACAAATGCCATTTGGGACCCGCACACCGGTACCAGTTTGATGACATACAAAGGAGGCGGAACTGCCGAAAATAAAACCCTTACTTTCGTCGGAAACGATTATGTAGCCGCTGTCGAGAAGACAAAGCCGGTACTACACGTGTGGCCTGTGAATTCCTACCAAACAGTGCAAGGCATGCGTTTTATATTGCCGGGCAAAGCTACGGCTTTCGCTGTAACTCCTGATGGATCTTTCATGGTAGCTGGTATAGACGAAAAAATATATTTATGGCAAACAGCGTCGGGTAACCTCCTTACGATTATAAGCAAGCACTACCAAAAAGTTGCAATGTTAAAGTTTACACCAGACGGCCGGTACTTTGTGTCCGCATCAGATGACGGTATAGTGATGGTTTGGTCGCTTGCCACGGTCTCAGCACATCCTGAAGTAGACCTTGTGTCTCAGACGTCAGCAGGCCAACATGATCCTGTGTACATATTTTCCAACCATTCCCTGCCTGTTACGGATCTGTGTATCAGCAAGACAGGCATGCATGGCCGCTTAAGTACCATATCCAGCGACAGAACTTGCAAAATATATGACTTGGCATCCGGTGAAATGTTATTAAACTTAGTATTTGATGTCCCTCTATCTGCTATCACATTTGATGTTTTAGAGTTGAATGTATTTGTTGGAACAACAGAAGGGAAGATTCACCAATTCAGTCTTACCAATCCTCCAAGAACTAGAGATGTCTTAGTGAATACTGAGAGTGACTGTCCTACATTCTCTTCTCATACAAAAGCTGTGACATGCTTGTCTGTGTCATTGGACGGTGAGACTCTAATGTCAGGCTCAAATGATGAACAAGTGATACTTTGGCACATACCTAGCAAACAGCCAGTGAGAATCATAAGACACAAAGGCCCTATAACAAATGCCTTCTTCACAGTCAATAACCCAGCTATTTACAAACAGGAATTCTCTCCAAACATTGTCTTGCATGGATTGGAGAGGACATTAGAGAAAGATGCAGAAGATGTTACTGAGATTGAAATACTTATTAAAAACAAAATTGATTTCTGGCCTGATGCACTTGGAGTTATTGAAGATAATGTAATCTCAAAGGAGGTGGAGCATGAATTTAAGTATAAAGAAGAAGGATTACAAGCAGAGATTAATAGATTGAAAACCATCAACTCGAATTTGTATTCAATAGCTGTTCAAAAATCATTGGAATTTTTGCCAAAGGAAGCTGATACCCCCAGCAAGAATAAGAAAAAGAGGAAGAGGAAACAAAAAGCTTCTGAATAAATGTTTTTCTAGTTATACTCTTTAAATTAATATAACCAACATAATATCTGTAAAAGTAGTTTTATTTAAATGTCTTATAATTATATTATACCTACTGTTGTTTCTGATCATTAACTTGATGGCTTATTTAAGTAGGTGTTTATTGTTAGAAATCATTACAGAAAGGTGGATCCTCAAGATATTCTAAAAACCACTACTGTTAAGTATTGCATTCAGATATATTATTGCCAAAATTTATGAAAGAATAACAAGCTTCCACTTTTACCAAACTTATACGTTTTTTCTAGTATGATGTTATTTGTGCTAAGTCTATATAGTGATATCCTATATTTATAACTAATAATTTCTGTCTGCTGCTTCTGTAATGGTAAATTCCTGTTCAATTTTCAACAATATAATGTAAAAAAAATTAAATGAAGCCCTCAAAACCGAAATAAATCAATCCGCAGAAAACCGTAAACTGTTGTTTACTACAATCGAATCGAGGGTATTGATTTATTTCAAAAATATCCACTGGCTAAAGTAATCATTCCCAGTTTTCTATATTGTTTCCAAAGAAAGTGAAAGTATTTAAAAAATATTTTGCCATAAAAAGCAGGTGTGTTACTTTAAATAAGAAAATGAGCACATTCGTTTATAAACGCTACTCTATGCCCATCACTATCGAAAGATATCTGTCAAAACGTCATCCGCCGTTCTCTCAAAGTCTCAACGCATTTCAATTTTCTGTTTCAAAAAACGCCCGATTTTTTTTTGATGTGATCAAAACTTTAAAACAAAATGCGCTGAAATAGCGACCCTTTAACCGATAATAAAGTTACGAGTATGTTTTTATGACGAGCCTCGTTAATAAGGTGAGCCTGCTTGGATATAAAGTTCTAAGTTCTTCGTTATAAAAATAAACTGTTCGCTAGCTGCGTTTTGCGTCACAAACAAAACAGTAAAATGTTTACGATTTGCAGGAGACGATTATGTCGAAGGCTGTAATTATACCGGAGTGTAATAAGGACATCGGGGGTATTAAAGAGGAGATATCTTTGTCTCCGCCTGAAAAACGAGATGGTGCAATAGGTGGTTTGTTTAGTAGGCTGCTGCGGCTCGATACGTTGAGCAAGAAGAGCAATGCTCCCGAGAGCCCGACGTCTATGGAACCACCGACCACCTACTATGGAGTTTATATACCCAGTGAAATTAAAAAAGGACCTGACGAAGGTATGTTCTTTTTTTAATTATATGGTTTCATTATACAATAGTTATGTCACATAAATGTACAAATTTATATGTTTAAATTTTGTACATATCCATATCATTTAACAAATTTTTGTCAGATTTCTTATTTGCCATACTATTGTTTAATATACCATATCCATTTAATATACATAATTAGAATCTAATATGTCTTAAGACAACATTTACCATTCTTTATGCATCATACATTTCTGAGTCATCAAACAATGCACAGAGTTGAATTTCTTTATTCTAACTCCTTGATCCTTGATGATATAATGAATCTGATCTCCTTTGGACTTAGACCTATAGAAATATAATAAACAGGTTATAATAACAACAACAAACATGCACTTGCCATTGAAGCCCAGTTTTTTTTATTGTAGCTGACCCTGAGTGCCAGTCAATACATACCAACTACACTCACTACATAATATAGAACAAAATCTGTCTGTTTGCGTTACTCTCAAAAAATGCTGAATAGATTTTCAAGTGGTTTTCATTAACACAAAGGCTTCCTGTACATATAATTTTATGAACTTGTGAAACTTTTGTAAGCAAAGGGTTGCAAATTACAGGTGTAATTAAACCAATTAAGTCATCATCATCTCAGCCATAGGACGTCCACTGCTGAACATAAGCCTCCCTCTTAGACTTCCACAGATACCTGTTAGAGGCGACCTGCATCCAGCGTCTTTCTACCACTTTAAGTAATTACCTAAATATATTGATAATCAACAAGCAACAATCTCAATTATTTATTCTGCAGTGTTTCATATCTTTATATAATATCAGTAAGATAAGTTTATGTGGGTTAACACAGAACTGTTTTCAACTTCCGTCTTCACTATCTATGTGTAGCATTTGCAAATCATTAAGTTTGCTATTTACCTGGATTTTATGGAGGTCACACATTTATCAGTATTGTTTGAAAAGACTTATTGTTGATAAACAAAATTATAGAAAAAATATGAAGTATTAATTCTATGAAACAAGAAATCAAGGCTTGGAGGTGTAGGATGGAGTACTACTCCCATGCATATGCACATGCAGCAAAGGTCCCACTCTCCCATTCTTATGCATATGCCCAGAAGAGACAGTTACCATGCAACCAAACCTATACTCGACACATCCAACAGTAGAGAGTAGAGCTGAAAAAAATATTGCTTGACAGAAATTAAATACTATGTACTGAAAGTTTATCATGCTATTATATTTCTTTCTCAAGACATCATCTTAATAAAACAAGAAACAATAGATTTTTAATGCAATATGCAGTAAAATTAACTGAGTTTACACTGGTTGCATTATACATAGAGGTAGAGAATTACTTCATTTACTTTCAGAGTAATAGCTTTAACCATATCCAGATAAAAACTAGCCTATTTTCATGCCAACTTTAATCTGTCATTGGTCTATCCATTTTACACTTTGAAGCACTATTGATTTTAAGTGACCATCAAACTACTAGTAAAAGAGTTAGTATTTTCATTATAGAGTTTTTTTCCCCTTCATCGAGTTCTTGCAGCCAACTCACCTAATAATTCATAGTAATGTGCCATTCAATAGTACAACAAATACTTTTGACCGATCAACCAAAATAATCAATAGGTAACTATTATTTTGGCCTAAGAATGTAGGTCCCATTTTAAGTATTAATTTGCACATTTGCATATATTAAAATACCAGCTGTTTTTCGCAGTCTCGTCTCGGGAATATTTTTTTTAAATAGGTTCAGTAGTTTGAGAGCCTATTTCCTTTGACTGGATACTTGTTATTATTATTTTCTATTTTCATATTGTCCCTTTGACCTTTCGATCACGTTATCCATACGGGTCATTATTATGTAACTCGTATGTATGTCTAGTAAAGAAATAAAGTGAAAGACGTTTAATTGGCTTTATTACTATAATTACCTATATGTACTGTACTGTGAATGCCCCATGGGACAGCCAGAATTCCAGTGGTAATTTTGTGGCCTAAGTATAAAAGAAAATTCTAAACTTTGTACCATTTGTTCTTAAGGTCCTATAGGTGTGGACTTTCTTCTTAAATCCCTTTTTCAACTGTTCAGCAGTTTTTGAGTCAGATGTTTGGACATAGACAGATGACCTTGTTTATAAAAACATTTGTTGTTCATTTACAAAATTTGACAGTTTAATTTTTTTGTCATACAGAAGCACTGCACGTCTACAAGAACAAGTCTGAGGCTTTGGAGCTGGTGCGAAGATATAAGGCGTCGAGGTTCAAGGCGTTTAGAAACCGACAGGATGCCGTGTCTTTCGCGTTGAGGGGAGCAGAACCCACTGACACTACTGATGGGAACGATAGTTGTGAGTATTTTAATGTTGTTTGAATCGTAGATGGGAGGGAACTACTTCCAGCTTCTGGATAAAATGAGTACTTTACAAAATGTTGTCAAAATTGGTTCTGCCTTTGGTGCGTGAGAAAGTCTTTAAATTAAGCAGTAGATCGGAAGAATACATAGCCTGGACGCCATTATTATTATTTTTTCTATTAGAATATGTGTGGAGAAAAAGGCAATATGTATTGGGTAATCTAAGACAGGTATCTACTAGAAACATAAATAAAAATGATATTTTGTTTGTCTGACAATACGATAAACGAACGGTAGTGAAGAGCGTCGACCTTCTTATCTCAATACTCTATTTCTTCCCTTCCTTATTTTATCAGACAATCGTAAATGTGTCTCTAATCAGACTCCAATGATAAGGTTATTTCTTTTGTTTCGTTTGACCCCATTTTCTAGCACACCAAAATGTTTTTTTGTAAACGTCTTCATAATAGAATACGAGAACGAACACGAAACCTTACTGTTCAGACCAAAAAAATACTTCCCACTGTATACCTAACTACAGAAGCTTTTTTCACCCGCGTCATGGAACTTTTTCCCTTACCGGGATTAAATAGGTATAGCCTATTTTACTCGTGGATAGTGTAGTTTCCCAAAATTGAAAGAATTTTTCATATCGGTTCATTACTTTCGCAGCTTTTAGGGTAAACAAAATCCTCTTTATTATATTAGTATACAATAATACGTAATAATACGTAATAAGAAGTAACAGTAATACGTAATAGCTGTATTTCAACTAAATACATAAATGTACGAACTATATTGTAAATTGTGGTAAAATATTAACAACCCACTGAGTTGCTAACGGTCTTGCACATTGTGCATCTTTCGCATATTTGAGCATCGCCACTCGTAGAGGCTATTTTAATGCATCCCAGGGTTCAGATCAGATATCTTTGCAACATAAATACTTAGATATGGGAATATTATAATCAGCATCTGGTGGATTACCTATAGGATAAAATTGCTTTAATTGTGTTTGATCAATATTGTATAGTCTTATGAAAACAGATGGTCATATGAAGCGTCTTCATCATCAAACGTAAAATATATTTTTATTAGGTATCTCTTATTTTACGGCCTGCAAGACACTATTTACGCGAGGCTTTCCAAAAGCTTTACAATTAGTCGCTTGTTTGACGTACCTAGGTTACTTACTCAGGAAAACCTTTACTGGTAATCCCGACAGGGCTGTCGCGGTTTCTTCATTACCTATATCTTAATTGTTCTGACGACTCACAATAAATACTGTTTACTATGAACTGTTTAGTCATGTAACTATTCCTGGCAAAACTATCTGTCTTATCAAGCCAAATATACACCTGAAGAGAAAGTGATTGCTTTCGTGCCAAATTATTCTCTTCTACTTTGATAGACCAAAATGAATTCTATGCCTCAGTTTTTAAGGTGTACTTTGAATGTTTCTATAACGTGATTTCCGCTTGTATACACGAGTGAATTTTTTGGGTTCTATTATGTGTTTTTACACGGATATATTGTATGTTTTTTCTTATGAATTATGAGTGGGTGTGGCTCTGAAATTATGGGAAGATAAAAATAGTATGTTTACGTATCGTACGTGGCGTGATAGTGGACCGATTCATTCAAGGATAAAACGTGCGGCTGCGTTCATGTTTGTTGTATACTTATCTTTCACGATACACGAGCTTTCTAAGACCTTGCTAGTATTATCTGTAAGCTGAAATATGTCGGCCAATCTAAGGAGGATTTCTTTCAAATCCAAGACAGGAATTGAGTGCAAATATCAGTAAGGCGGCCAACCGTCCCGCATTCTGCGGGACCGTCCCGCAATGCTTGACGAAATCCCGCTTTGAAATTAATAGTAAAATAGTCCCGCAAAACGTTGTATGCGTCCCGCATGTCCCGCATCCCTATTTTTCTACCACACTTCTACACAATACCCACCTGCTCGCACGCTCAACAGTGCAGGAACACAGCTTACCTATAATATAATCTCGTTCTCTTTATATCTACTGAACTCGTGAGGCCTAATGATTTTGAAAAATAAGACATTAGTGCACGCTGTGACACGATATTGATAGGTTAAATTATAGCTTTTTGCTTACGGTTTTTATTTTATCAGTTCCGTCCGATCATTTTTCAATGCCCCTTTTCACGAAAGGTTAAGTCCCGCATTCAGTTTTCGGAAAGTTGGCCGCCTTAAATATCAGAAGACATACAAAATCTTATTTATTAATCATCATTATCATGGTCGTTATGCTATATATTTTTCTCAAAGCTTGTCATGATTTTTACTATAATTTTCATGAGCATGGATTTACATGTAAGGGAAGGAGACGACCATAGATACGATTGGTGGATTGTGTGAGAGACTACTTGCTGGAAAGTTGTGAGATGATCATGACAGTGTGGAAGAAAAACACGACAATGGCAGACCAAAAAAAAATTGTTATATGGACAGCAGAAGGATGATTTGAATCTTCAATATTCACGGACTTTATCCATCTCATAACATTCGATCCATGTATTTAGACAACATTATGTCACTGTTCTAGATGTGAGGCGATCGTTACACATTGGACTCGAAGATAATCACATAAGAACTTGCCTATCTATGTCTAGAACATTTGTCACGATGCCAGACCAATGAACGCTAATTACTAGCGTCACTATAACCTATAATCCAATTTCTTTTGACAAGCAGCCATTTTTGCGCGGGAAAAGAAAACTATGATGCGCTTTTGTTTTTTTTTTTTTTAACAGATTGTTTAGACGTGTCGTTGTTTATAATGCCTCTTGGTTGTTTATCTTCAGATAAAAGTGAACTGAATTTAATATGATGCTTTTGATGAAGAATAAAGGAAAGATTGTCGCATTGTTTGTAAATAAAATGATGTTTTTTTTAAGGTGGTTTGGCGTTTTACTAGAACTCAAAAAAAAATAATAGTGTATACCTACTAGGTTCGTTTACTTGATCTAGTTTGAGGCTATAGGTAGGTAGGCCATAGGCTATACATGTAAGTAGGTCGCTCAGTTGCTATCCTGACTCATTGGCGAATTGAGTTCAAATTAACTGTAGTATCTTCCAATCGTATTTACAGCCTTTTAATTAAGATCCTAGACGACCTAAGATCGCGAATAAGATTTCCTTCAATTGTTTGGTATTAATGGAATACCAAACAATTACTTGTTTGTTTAAAACCAGCTAGACAATGACGCTTTGTGTGATTACATTAACATAAAATTATATTTATAGTGTCCGTCAATGAGACATGAGACAGGTAAATGCCAAAGTTTAAATGTTGTGAAGGTTGAAACGAATACAAGGAATTTGTATTTGAAGAATAAAATTTTCAGGGAATATGAAGTAAAAACAGGTAGTCTCTCCAGGTAAAACGCTCTTACTCCGCTGCATACTGAGACTTGAACCATAACACTAGGAAGTGGTGAAAGGGGGGCGTTTTGGGGGTGCAGCTGTTCTTTTGTATTATTTGACTTTAAAAGTGCTAAAAACTAGCCTAGTTTCAATAAACGTTTTTGACTTTGAAACCGACCACAACATAGTTGAGAAAAGGCTAGGCAGATGATGATGGGTTGTGGTAGTTACCTGCCATTTATATACAGTATTTGGGTTCCTGCTGCCCACGCGCCCACGTGCAAGGAGGACACAGGGGGTTTTAGCTGATAAGAGTCCGGCACACCCCTCCGCCTCTCCCCAGGCGAATCTTTTCCCAAAAATAAAAAAAAAGTTACCCAGGGACGCGGGTGAAACCGCAGGAGATGGCTTGTAATGATACAAAGATATACTGTATATAAATGCCTATGAATCAATCGAACATACATAACATTTTATACGAAATTATCACTAATAGCAGCCAACTTTATCATATATCGTGTCTAAATAATTACCTGAACACCTGACATGACTTTCGCTTTCAGTATTAAAATAATAATATTACAGTCTCTACGTCATACATAGTTGTGGAACGAAAGCCGTGGTTAGGTCAACGTTCTAGGTTCTAGTTAGTAATGTACGTACGAACATACTGCGGTATAGCCTTTTCTAAGCCTTAATAGGTTGAAAGTAAAAACGGAAATTGGCTGGTTTTAATGTGCATTGCGGTTTGGGGTTTTGTAGACCATCGTAATTTAAATTTTAATGGTTAGAATCTACGTGTAAATTACATACTAAGATCCTTCAGTAGTATCACACGAATTCCATGAGAACTAGTTACCGCTCATGGATAAAAGTTGCTTTCCTCTATAAATTAGCTAACAACTGAATCTAATACTGAAATATTTTTTCAAATTAGAGGCAGGAAAACTCTCCCATTTTTATATTATAAAATATAGGTACTTAAATGCAATACAGATGCTTCATGCTCTCCTTTTATATAGGCGTCTCATTTATCATCATATACATATTCTCTTATGTTATTATGCATAGGGTATAGTCATGTTTCAAACAAACAAATCAGCATGTTTCATAAATAAAGAAGTCTTGCAAAATAAAACATTCAGGGCCTTGCTACAAAAACTTAAACATTTGTTGAACACTTGTTTAAAAAAAGTGTGGCTGTAAAACGGACCTTTCAACGTCATAATCTGAAATTTTTTACAGAAGTGTTCAACAGACGTTTAAAAGTTTTTGGTCAGAATTTAGAAATACTTTAAAAGGTCAACAATGGAACACGTGACTCTCAACCCTGTAATGTCGAAATAAATGAGGAAATCTTGTTGAATAATCACGTGTTTTTACTGTTATGTTATCCTTCCTAGAGAATTTTATCCGTTTAGATGAATAATATAAAAACTTAGGCAATAAAATCGTTTATAGCCTTTGTTAACGAGTGAATGTATTGTTTTTCAGTATTATCAATTTATATGATTGGAGATTACAGTATTAACCTTTGAACAATTTGACAAATATGTATACATTCCGCATATTTATAAGGTTGAACAATGTATACTCCGTATGTACTTATATCCTGATTTTCAGATAGAGTGGAGTAGGCGTCTTTGCTGGCTAGAAGAGTGCTAATCCAATTAGTCTAATTTCAATGTACTTTTTAAACTAAAGTTGATTTAATAAATAATCGTATAGACATAGAAGATAAGATGAATTCAGAAAACAAAAAATACTTGTTAAAAAGAATTTTGGTTTTGTATTTTGAAAACAAAACAGGTCAATTTAGACTTGTCTAGTCTAGGTTAACTAGTATATAAAACGGCTAGCGGTCTCATTACTGATTATCACGCGAACCGTTAATTAACTAATTTAATGAAGCCTGAATTCATGTCACGCATAACTTTATAGTTGGAAAAATACCTGCCAATTTTCCGCTTGAGTTCTAGGCTGTATTTTCCGTAGAACTGTAGATAATTTGCTCATTGATCCCACCTAAAACTTCTGAATGTGGCATCGTTCAGCCAATTACCAACTACATCTGGTCAGGTACACCTGGGTGAAAACAGACGAGTCTCTGGTCACCCGGAGATATTAGGGCTTCCCAATCGTGAGAAAATGTACTAAGCCGTTCGGTAGGGGGCCAGTCTAGGTTACGACCACAGAAAAAATATCTTTATTAGTAATAGTTCTTTAGTACTTATGGATAACTATCCATATTTTTTATATTTTGTATACGGTTCTTCAAACCATACAGACAGAATTGTGTTGCTGGGCAGTTTGTTCCACCACGTCTTCTTCCTAGCAAAAACACATAGGAAGTCGCGTTTTGAGGGCTGTCTTTTGTAAATGTGACCTTCAAAGAGTGCTGATTTTCAGCCTACTTTCAATAAATGACTTTTTATCTTTTGTTTCAGCGGTGATGGGAGAGAAACCATACCCGTTCAAGGCGCCTTCTCCGCAAGACATGGTGGCGCTGAGGAAGGCGATTGAGGCGGGGCTCTCCACCACCGTGCGAGACAGGGTGTGGGACAACCCCAGGTTCCTCGTCAGCAGTGGCAACACGCCAGCTATCATGCAGGTAAGAACTAGCCTTATCGTTAATACGGGATAGTAGTAGACAGGACTGTTTATAAGACCAATTCCTTGTAAGAGGATATTTTTGATTGTTTGCAACAAATAAGCCACTATCAAGTTGACGAAAATGAGTCCCAAAGCAAAAACCTCTCACTTCGAACCCATTATTTCTAAGATATTTTTGACTTGCATTTTTGTTTAACTGATGAAAGTTTACAAGGATTTAGAAACATCAATTTACTACCACACAAGAAAATATATGCCCAAAGCACAATTCATATTCTATTTTCTTATAAATACATACGGCTTACGAGCAGTTAGTACTATATAATATATAAGCCAGTTCATTCATATTATTCCTAACAGATTGCAATTCAACAAATTGAACATTTATATGTGAGTCAAACGCGTGGTGCGAGCTCAATGACAAAATTAGCATTCAATTGATCAGGCGCAGTTACCTGACAAGGCGTTAATGACACACATACATATATACGTAATAGTTGTATATATATTGTAGTTAAATGTTGTTTTCTTTTTTATTTGTAGGTTAATGTTATTTTTTATGTTTTGAATTTATTTTGAAACTGAATATTAACTTCAGTTTCATTAGTTTACTACGTACAGAAACAGAGTATAAAAAATATGATCTTTGACTTCATCGCTACGGATTTTGTAGGGAATAATTTTGTACATTTTACAGACAATTAGGAACTCAATATAAAATAATTATCCAACAATTATATCAATAGAAGAAAAACGCGGTAAAATTCAAACCCTCCATCGTTTTTGGCAGTCACTTAACTAATAAAATAAATACAAATGTATTAATTTTGCGGTTTCATACCTCAATACATATAGTTTTAAGTCTGTGAATGTATGTACTGTATTTTCAACCGACTTTTCAATTTGGATGTATTTTTTTTTTCTTTTTAAGTAATAAATAAATGTATTCTACTATTGCAGGAAGGCTCCCGCTACAACGCATTGCACATAGCAGCCAAAGCGATGAACGCTGAGATCTGTAACCTGATTCTGACGACGGTCGGCAATCCCATGTTTGTGCAAACCTTATACGGCATGGACGCTGATGCTGACTCTTGTAAGGTAAGAAACTATATTAAGACGCATTTTATTGCTTGATATTATTCCACAAGAAACAAGTGTTTCGGATGACAAGTCAAACTGTAGGTCCCGGCTGTCATTGAACGTCTTTGGTAGTCTTCACGATTGGAAAGCTAGAAAAGGGGTATCAGGTTGCAAGGGTTACTGGATTGAGGAGGTCATCCGGGCAGTTGCTCCATGTAAAAAATTGGTATTCAGCATATTATTCCACAAGAACTGATAATTGCTTAGTGTTTTGGAAGCCACGTAAAATTAGTGGGTCTCGACTGTCATTTGGACCTCTTTTAAAATCGTAATGGATAGTCAGAAGTTAGAAAGTCTGATAAGGGTTGCCGGGTAATCGAATGCTCCATGTAAAACACTGGTACTCAACCATTGATTAATAAATAGATCGTTTCTAAGTCACTGTTAAATTATTTGTCATCTTTGTGGTTCCGGCTGCAATTTTATTCCAGTTAAATTTCATCCTACAAATATGTTATTTTTTTGTGTAATCTGGGTTTTTTTTAACGACGTAAAAAATCATCAAATGACCCCTCCCGCTGTGGTAATCTGGGTTTGCATTTACCAAAAAGCTATTTTCCATTTCCGACTTTAAAAATACACACTTGAATTAAATAACATAATTGTAATATTGACAGGAATTCGCAAGCATTCTAGTGGATCGTTACCTGAACACTCCTGACAAGGCGATCAACGAGACTCCTCTGCATTTCGCGGCCAAGTTCGGAGCGGAACAGGTAGTCGACGTGCTGACGTCATTCCCACAGTGCAACAGAAGCGCTGTCAATAAGTATGGAGAACAGGCTAAGGATGTAAGTTATTTTAATATCTCAATTAATACTAGATAATATGTTACACCCCAAAACTGCACCCTTTCAATATTTTCTACAAATAAACTCCATCCAAAGGTTGTCTGGATGCCTGCAATTGCTATTTAGCGATAAGATCGCCCATTGTGTTGTTAATTTATTTTGTGGTGTACAATAAAGAATAATGTATCTAATCTAGATTGGTTAATTTAAAGTCGCGAGGATCGATCGCTCACAAGCTCAAGCAAAGCTTGGCGCGGTCGCACCGTGGATGGGTGACCGTCTTGTCATGGCGACTTATTAAGTGATTCGGAAGGCACTAGATAAACTGCTGATGGCCGCCGCTCTGACGCATGTTTGTGTCGTCCACGTCCACTGCCGAACATAGGCCTCCCCCTTAGATCTCCACAGATACCTGTTGGAGGCGACCTGCATCCAGCGTCTTCCGGTGACCTTTATAAGGTCGTCTGTCCATCTTGTTAGTGGACGTCCTACGCTGCGCTTGCTAGTGTTAATGATAACAAAAAATATTTATTTATTTATTTTCACCACCAAATACATACACTACACATAATATAATATATACCTTTAATACATATAATATATACCTTTTCCTCAGATAATCTGCAAGCGAGCTACAAACAGTTCCCCGGGTGTGCCAGCCCGTATCGCTGCCATGCTCCGCGAGCGGTACTACGTGCCCGTACTGCACAGTGAAGACGGCAGTGCCGTGCCCACCATCGGCAAGGCTTTTACGCCTGCAGTGCCACCGGTAAGAGGAAATAACTGCTTTTGATCGTCATTTTGCTGTTGTTGGTGGGTTTGGCTGTCATTGAATATCGTTGGCAGTCGTTACGGGTAGTCAGAAGCCAGTAAGTCTGACACCAGTCTAACCAAGGGGTATTGGTAACTGGGTTGAGGGGGTCAGATAGGGCAGTCGCTCCTTGTAAAGCACTGGTACTCAGCTACATCCGGTTAGACTGGAAGCCGACCCCAATATAGTTTGGAAAAAGGCTCGAAGGATGATGACCGGATCGTAGGAAATTAACTAAAAAACCGGCCAAGTAGCTCCCCGGGTGTGCCAGCCCGTATCGCTGCCATGCTCCGCGAGCGGTACTACGTGCCCGTACTACACAGCGAAGACGGTAGCGCCGTGCCTACCATCGGCAAAGCCTTTACGCCTGCAGTGCCGCCGGTAAGAGGAAATAACTGGTTTTAACCGGGTCGTAGGAACTTACAAAGAAAAAAAACGATTAGGAAACTTTAAATTCGTCGCTAAGGTTCATACACGTCTGCCGGGGCTACGGGATTGTTCGCAAAAGTTACCGCGGCCCTGGTAAATATAAGGCCTACGACGGAACATGACTGTTTTTAGTCAGCAAGAGTCTGACACTCCCTCACCGCTGCTAACCAACAGTGGGTCATTTGATGATTTTTGACGTCGTTAAAAATAAAAGACCATCGACCCATAGAGGTTACGACGCTAGTGTGATAAGGAACTTACACCATTTTTTTGACGGTTCTCGGTTCTCACAGCTTGACATGATATTGAAAAGCTCAAAATGTGTAGTTATCTGATTCCTCTGTACCTATGTATTTTATTTATCTAATTAAAAAAAAAACTTTGTTATCATATCAGGAAATAAACCGCGACCCCCTAAGCCCTCGCTACGAGATCCGAGCATACGCCGGTCCCATGGAGGCTCGAGACGCGGAACTGTTCCGTCGTCGCTGGAAGACTCCGCCCCGCTTGCCCGCGCAGGGCGGCGCCCCCGGGCCCGCGGCGCCGCTGATGCCCCACGCTAACTATACGACGCATACTCCGGCCCCGCCCGCCAGTCCTAAGCCGCAGGCTTTCAGGCTTAAAGAGATTACGAAGGGGCTTGAAACTGTTGGCAGGTTTGTAGATTTACATATTAAAAATATTAAAATAATATATGTGTGTATTGATTAGAGCTAAGCGTAGTTATATAGCGTGGTAGATAGTTTTATTTTCTTATTTATTTACTTTGTAATAAGCTATAGTATGACATAATAATAGCTCAAAATTTTCTTTGAAACAAAACCATAGTAAATAATTCCCAAAGTAATCGTGTATTTCTCAAAAATAGCTAGCCATAAGAATAACATTATTTCATACTGTTATTTTATCTTGAATAACTTTCCTCATTAACAAAATATTGTCCAATAATCAAACATTTATTCAATTTTACAGAGAATTAGCAGAAGAAATGAAAGTTGGTTGGAAAGAGTACTGGCCGTTCCTCGACACATTCACGGACTTACGCACACCTGAAGGGCTGACATTACTGGAGAACTATCTCAAGAACAAATACGAGAGCGCTTGTTCATTCGCGTACAGCGACAGCTGTGCTCACTCCCGGGTCCCTGAGGACCTGTCCCTCTCACGCATCAGCCTTTCCATGTCACAGCTCAGCCCCTCAAGGGACTCCACTCTAAGCCCCATGTCAGAACTCTGCGTCGCCATGAAATCCTGCAAAATATCCAACGAAAGACCCCCTCATTGGCGAAAAACAGACCCTCTTAGGCAAAGACTTTGTAGGCAACCAGGAGCCAAGATTGTGAACGGAGACGCTCCAACTATGAACCATACTGTCAGCCAACTACTCTGTATAGAACGGACCTGTCAGGTATTTGCCAAAAGAATAGCAGATGCCTTAACATTCTCTCTGACTGCGGAACCGGAGACCGCTGGAGATTCTCTCAAATCCGAGTCCAAACATCTCCAACACACAATTTTTACATATATGGACGATGAGAGATTTAAAAACATTGACTTCGCACTAATACACTCGAGACTCGCACAATTAGTTGTGTACAAGTTAAAACAGCAAACGACTGAATTGGATGACATTAATCATTTGTTGGAGTTCCTTGTAAAGTTGCGGTGTCCGAATGACGATATATTTAGTTCTGACGATGAGAGAAAGGTACCTAGTTATAGGTGTCCTAGTAGAGTGAGGATGACTCATGTTATCGATGGCCATGTGAGGTGTTTAGCTAGCTTTATTTGCGAAGAATTGACGGAAGGGGAAATATTAAAGGCCCCAGCGATGTCGGAAACGGAATGTACCGAGCTATGGCAGAAAGCCTCGAAGTGTAGGTGTGACTGGAAGATTGAAGTGTTCGAACGAAATAGCAAGAAGAACGCGTCGTTTAGGAAAAATAGATCTATATTGTCAACTAGTCCGAAGAGCGAGAGCTTTATTAGAAGACTGACGTTTGACCACGATATTGGTGAGTTACTTCCTTGTTTGTATATTATTTTATTTGTTTTCGTAAATACTGAACAGTACATAATATCTAGTTTTGTTTTCTACTTTTGCGCAAGCGATAAGTAAATTTTAAGGTTGTGTACTGAGATGCGATATATGTAGTTGTTCGGGGATGTGCGTTGTTTGTTGATGTTGAATGAGATGAGAAACTCGCGATTATCGTTAACTTTGTTTATTTACGAAAATCGTTACAAAAATGTTAGTTGAATGCACGCCCGTGTACGATGACGACCGAAAATGCACTAAAAGCTAAAAATTGTGGGCCGAGGCTCACGTGTTTGCGTAAAGGTGTTCGGTTACTCCGAACATATTCCCGACCAGCAAAGATGAGGGAGGCTGGGGTGTGCATCCATTACAAAAAAAGTATAAAGTATAAACAAAAATACAAAAAATATTATTATACAATGTTAAACAAAAATAGAAAAATATTATTCCGAATCGTTATTAAAAACTAATTTACGGAACACGGGTCTGGGTTTGCTAAACTCTTTCATCTCGTGTTCTTCTTGAGCTTGCGATTGGTGTTTGTTGATCCTAGAAGTCCTGGGCATTGGTTGAGCTTCGTTGATCGTCTCTTCCGGGTTGTATTCCAGCTTCTACATAATTTTCGATATAGGAAAACAGCGCATAAGATAACCACTATCCCCAATACGATGTAGATAACCGCATAGTGATGTATGTCGTGGTTAGACATTGAAGTGATACTTTCATATTTCTGTTCTTCTTTCAACTGTTTTAACTTCAAGTCTATCTCTAAGCAAGTTGTTGTGCACTGTTTCTGTTTCATTTGATTGGTTGTCCAAATTGTCCTCGTATCCTTGATCAATAGTCAGATTGATTATGTGGTTAATCGGTGCCAGGACTGCTGTTTGAGTATCATATTTGACCTTAAATTGACTCTCATAGTGTTTGTGTCCATGTATTGTAAAAGAGTTTGTTGTCATTACGCAATCGCTATCAAGAGTAATGACATTAGCGCGCATAAGTATGTGCGGCGTAATCCGATCTCCGCATATGATTCGCACTTGACACTGCTCGCAACATACATATAAATATGTGTTTATTTTTGTTAATGAAATGAACTGGCTTTTGCACGCGTCACTGCTTGTTTTGCATACATTATTTCTCTCCAGTATGCAAAGATCTTCATCTGACTTCATCTTGTATATCGGTGTGTTTGAGTCACACATGTATGTTGAGCTTCCTCTGGTTATACATTTCTGTAATATTTCTGTAGTTATAGGTGAATAATTGTCTTTCTGTAAGTTAATGGCAACGTAATCTGAAACTGGAGTGATTGCGAGAGTCATGTTTTTTCTGTACAACTTCGGTACTGCAATGAGGTGATAGAGATCATAAGTTTCTCTGTTGATTAATGGTATTTTTATCTCGAATATAAAATACTTGTCTGTAACTCTGGCTCTTATCTTCATAAGTTCGTATATTTGTTTCAAATCTGTGTGAATGTTTTCAATCGGTAGAGTAACGTCGCCTGTTAATAAGCCAGAAATAACATTCAATTGATGTTGTAGTTGTTTTGGTGTTAATAAATGCAGATTTACTCTTCCCTGGTAAACATCAGAAATAGTGTCCAACATCATGTTTTGAATGTTTTTCAGATTTTGAAGCATACTGTTCGCTGCAATTGCTGTTAGAATAAACTCTTGCTGTTTTGTTATTTCGTTTACTTCCGCTTGATAGTGTTCAAAGCTTTATCAAGGCTGTTCAGGTGTTTGTTTATGACTTTATGTTGCATGGCAACCATTTTCTCCATCCTTTTAATTAAGTTGTATTCAGATTCTACTACCGATGTTTGATTACTCCACAAATTCTTCAAATGTGCTTCGTTTCGTTTTATAAGTTCAATGTCTTGGGCGTACTGTTCTGCGAAGCGTTCATCTAATACGCCGAACAGTCCATTGGCGAGATATCCAATGCCGTTGATAAGCCCGCGACGCCGTCTGGAGTGCTCTATGAAATGTTGTGTCAGCAACAGCTGGTTATAATACTGCAACTCCGTGTACTCGTGACTTTGTTGTGGTACAATCATGTTACATTTGTTGGTATTGTTCATGCGATTGCAGGATTGTTCCAGATAGCTTGAATATTTTTTGAAGGCAGTTATTCCTTCCCAGTACGGTGACATATCGTAGTAGGCTACCAACGTCCACTGGTGTCGTATGAGTTGCATTTTGGCAATGGGATCAAAGTAGATTGCTTGATTTTCGTTCAGTTGGGTGATGTTACTTGTTCCGTAGGCATTTGAAATAAGAGTCATAAAGAATGTTAGTGCCATCACAACGGAGTACAATGTAGCGGAAATGCAGTGCCTCTTGTTTCCTTTCTTTCCTGTTTGTTTAGTTTGTTTGTTATCAGTTTTCGTTTCAGGTTCATCTTGCGCGGGTCGAATAGGTAATAAACACAATTTGACTATTGGCCGCTTGATGATCCCATGTTGAGTTTTCAGTGAAACAACACGTACATATCCGTCGCGCCCAGGGTGCAGTTCGACTACTCGAGCCATCGCCCACTTCCCGGCTGGTAAGTTTTCATCTTGAATAATGACCAAATTCCCTACTTGAATGTTATCCTGAGGTTTTAACCATTTGTTTCGTGCGTTAAGTTGTGACAAATATTCCGACTTCCACCTCTTCCATATTTGTTGAAATAGTTGATTAGTCAAATACCATCTTGTTCTTCCATCTTCAGGTGTTTCTATGATTGTTACTCCTGCCCTGCCTGTGAGAAAGTGGGCTGGTGACAGGTAATCAAGATCATCAATGTTTTCTGTTAGGGCGCACAAGGGTCTTGAATTTAAACAGGCTTCAATTTGTGTTAGTATTGTGTAGTATTCTTCAAATGTTAATTTTTGTGACCCAATCACTCTTCTCAGGTGGTGTTTTAAGCTGCGAACCGCGCGTTCCCATAAACCTCCGGCACTGGGCCACGACGGGGCATTAAAATGCCATTCAATGTTCATATCAGCAAGTATACCCATGAAGTTGTTATCAAATGTTTGTTGCACTTGTTCGTGTTCTTGTTGTAAAATACGATCAGCGCCCACAAAGTTGGTTCCACAGTCGCTATACATATAGCGTGGGGCTCCGCGTCGGGCCGTCATTCTTCTTAGGGCCGCCAAAAAAGCTGTACTTGTTAGATCTGTTACAAGTTCCAGGTGTATGGCCTTTGTGACCATACAAATAAAAAGTGCAATGTAACCTTTCATCGACCTTGCGTTCCTTGTTTTGTTGCTCTTGATTTCAACGAAACCGGTGTAGTCCACTCCGGTGTGGTAAAAGGGCGGGGCTGGCTCCGTACGTGCAGTGGGTAAATCACCCATTATCTGTTGATGTTGCTGTGGGTTGTTTTTGCGACAAATCACGCAGTTTCTCAGACGTTTTTTCACAGCGTTGTTCCCTCCAGGTATCCAATACTGCTGCCTCAGATTGGCCAGAGTAAGGCGAGGACCTCCATGAAAGGTAAGTTTGTGAGCTTCGTCCACTAAAAGCTCAGCCAGACGACTATCACGTGGTATGATCTTTGGATGCTTCATCTCCATGTTCAATGTTGAGTTTTCAAGTCTGCCTCCAATGCGTAAGACACCAGATGAGTCAATGAATGGATTTAAATTTAATATTTTACTTTTTGTACTTAGTCTTTGCTTATTGCGTAAACATTCAATTTCCGATCTAAATTCCATTTGTTGCACGTTTTAATTATAAGTAATTTTGCTGCAGTAAGTTCATGTAATGTGAGATATGATGGCATGTCTGTTCGCTTAGGTGCAAATGCACGTAACAACCATGCAATTATTCTGTTTACTTTATTGAATGAGCTGTGTTTATGCAATAATGTTTCAATAATGTTTTCTTCTTGTTCTTTAACAGTACATGATTTATTTAACCTTACTTCTTCTTCTGTTGTGTAGGTTGGGGTCTCTTGTTCTTGATTTTCGAATGTTGTGAGCCATGAGGGCCCGTGCCACCATAAAATGTTGTCTCTTAATTGTTGTGCGTATAAACCCCGACTCGCTACATCGGCTGGGTTTTCGCCCGACTTTACATAACGCCAGCATGTGCTCGGTATTGTTTCAACTATTTGTTGCACTCGGTTGGCGACGAATGTTTTCCATCGAGTTGGTTCGCCCTGTATCCATCCAAGCACGACCATTGAGTCCGTCCAACCATATATTTGTGTTTTATGTTCCGAAAGTGCATCCTGTGTTTTCTTCATAAGTTTTGCTAATAAATGTGCTCCACTCAACTCTAATCTGGGTAATGTTACTGCTTTTTTGTGAGGTACCAGTTTTGTTTTTGCGGCCAATAGCACTGGCTCTGTTTCGTCGTTGACTCGTGCGTATAAGACACAAGCAAAGGCTACAAGAGACGCATCGCAGAAGCCATGTAGTTCTATGATATCTTCCTTGCGACTGCGTATCCATCTTGGTACCTCATATTGATTAATTGCGCCGAGCTCGCTTTTAATCTTGATCCACTCCTTCTGAATTTCAATTGGCACTTCATCGTCCCATTTCATGTTTTTCTTCCAAACCCTTTGAAACAACAGTTTAAGTTTGGTTGATAAAGGTGCCATCCAACCTAGCGGATCGAAGACCTTTGAGATCTCCGATAACAGTGTTCGTTTTGTTATTCTGGTGTTGTCTTTAGGTTTGTTTGTGTTGTACTGAAATGTTAATTTATCTTCTGTTGAGTTCCAACATAAGCCCAATGTTTTCGAAATGTTTTCTGTTTTAAATGTAAATACTTCATTGTTTGATTTGTTTCCGTCCTTCTTAATGTTATCCAGTAGCTTTTTCTCATTCGACGACCACTTCCTTAAGTTAAAACCACCTAGTTTCATTAGTGCGTTCAAATCCGAGATTAACTGTTTGCCATCTTCAATTGTGTTTGTCCCATGTACAAGGTCATCCATATAAAATGCTGATTCGACAACTTTTGAGGCTTCTGGGTATGTTTCACGTTCATCGGCTGCTAGTTTTCTTAAAGTCATTATTGCCAGAAATGGAGCGGCGCGGGTTCCATATGTGACAGTTGTTAAGCAAAATGTTTGAATAGGATGTTCTAGAGACTCTCTCCAAAATATTTTCTGATACTTTTGATCTCTTTCATCTACTGCTATAAAACGAAACATCTTCTCAATATCACTCGTAAAAGCATATTTATACTGTCTCCATTTTAAAAGAAGTGTTTGTAGATCAATTTGTAAATTAGGGCCGGTATGCATGAGATCATTCAAACTGTACCCTGTATTTGTTTTATGAGAACCATTAAATACCACCCTGTATTGTGTTGTTAAAGAATCGACACGCTCAACTCCATGATGCGGCAAATAATACTCAGGTGTCTGGTTACTAATTGTTGTCGGTATCATATGTTCCATTGTTTTATATTCATTCATGAAGTTCTTATAGTCCTGAGCCAATTTTGGTTGCCTTTTAAATTTGTTTTCCAAGGTTCGAAATTGTGCCAGTGCAGTTTGTTTAGAAGACCCAAGTTTACTTGTTATGTCTTCCTTTAACGGTAACCTGACGACATAGCGTCCATCTTCTTTTCGTGTTGTAGTTTCGTTGTAAAATGTTATGCATTGTTGATCTTGTACTGATAAAGGAGACTGCTCACTGATCTCTTCTATTTCCCAAAATTTTTGTATCTGTTCAATGTTATGCACTATGTTGCACTGGTATGTTTTGGCGGTTCCACATAGCAACCAACCAAGTTTTGTTTGTTGTACGACGGGCTGAGTTGATTCGTCCCCTTTTATCATGCCACTTAAAAGAATTAAAGAATAAACATCTGCTCCAAGCAAAATGTCAATGGGTCGACTAATGTAGAAATCGGGATCCGCAAGGGATATGTTTTCAATAATGTTCCAGTTTGGCTTTTTGAATGTTTTGTTGGGTAAGTTTCCAATCAAGCTGTTCATAATAATGACGTCAGTTCGAAACTCGTAGTCACTGTAGATCGAGCGGCAATGAATGTTTAGTAACCCTTTTCCACTATTTTCCTTTTCTCCAACGCCAATAACCGTTCCTTTGCAATGTTGTCTTTTCAGATTTAACTGTTGCGCCGCCCTTTCTGTTATTAAGGAAACTTGCGATCCTTGGTCTATTAACGCTCTCATATCATGATAAGTTCCATCAGTACCCTTAACCTTCAGCATAGCGGTTGACAACAAAACCTCGGCTGATAAGTCATTTTCATTACTTTGACGCACGTGAGGGTTTTGAATTTCATTTTGTTTTGCTACATTTGTAGTCGATGTGTTGTACCCAATATTGCAGGCATCGTGAATAATGGTATTATGTTTCTTCGAGCATTTTCTACATGTTTGAGGTGATTTACATGGATTGCCATTATGACTAAATAAACAATTCATGCAGACTTTTAATTCCTTCACTGTTTTTAATTTCTGTTCACTGGACATTTCCAAGAATCTTTTGCAGTTATAAAGTCCGTGGCCGTTGTTGCATAATGGGCATTTTATTGTAGTTATGTTGCATGTTGATTTCGTAATAACTTGTTTGTCTGCGCTTCCCTTGTTGTAATTAAAATAATTGTTTGCTCGATGGTAAGGTAATTTTCCATATGATGTTGATGGATTTTGTTGAGAATATTGATTGCCAAATTTCTGTGGCAAGGTTTCGCTCTTGCGACGAGATGACTCTAGTGCAGTAAACTTTTTTTCCAAAAAGTCTAAAAAATCTTTGAGAACCGGTAACTCACGGCGATCTTTCAACGAGTCTATGTACTCGGAATGGGAGTCAACATCTAACTTTGATCCAAAAGATGTACAAGTAAAGGGTCCCAGGTGGATATGTCCACACCCAGGTTTGTTATTGCATTAAGGCACTCTTGAGTGACGTCATGCATCTTCTTGATTGGCGCTAATGCTTGATGTTTTAAAACTGGTAAATCTAGTAACATGTTGATGTGAGATGTAAATATAAGCTTTTTGTTGTTGTAACGGCGGTTAAGGATATCCCAGCAAACTGTGTAGTTGTCCGAACTAATCGGCAAGTGTTGGATGAGACGCTCAGCTTCTCCTCGAATCTTACTCTTCAGAAACTGCATTTTTTGCGCCTTAGATAGTGAAGGATTGTTGTGGATAGCTTCCGAAAATAAATCCTTAAAGGACACCCATTGGTTGTAACTGCCGTTGAATGTTGGTACTTCTAAGTTAGGTGTTGTTTTGTCTCTATGTTTTTCCGACCACATTTTAGAGTTAATAGACTTCTTCAAACGGAGGTATTGCTTTTCGTATTTATCGTACAGTAGTTCCAACTCTTCTTTACCTTCGGCTTCCAATTCACTTTCAATCTCCCAGTGAAGACAGTCTATGATTTTCCAGCGTGATTCCAATGTTTTGATCGCATCTTCAAGTTCCCAATGTTCTAATAAAATACCTACGTCGATGTTCGATATGGTACGCTGGAAGGCTCTGTAATTAGCTGTTTGTTTTCGCAGTTTTTCGGTTAGCTTATTGTTAGTGTTGTTGGTTTCGGACTTCTCTTCTGTACTCTTGGTTACAGTCTCCGCATGTTCTTCCTGTTGCTTTATAATTTTTGTTAGATCAACACTCTCTATAGTTTTGTTAGATGTTGTTACGTTTTCTCCAGCATCCTGTTTTATGTACTGTTCTATGAAGTTTAATGCTTCCAGATAGTAGTTTCTTGTTTCGATAAAGTAACCTCCTGTGAAGTAGTCACTAGAACGATCTTTACACTCCTTCAAAACATCATCATTCTCCTTATACTCTTGAAACATAAGTTTTAATTCTGTTGCTTTCTTCTTAGCCACTAGCTTCCTGCGTTCCATGTTCTCCTTCTTGAAGTTAGTGAAAATCCTCTCGATTAATGTTGTAAGCTCAGCTTGTCTTGTTAGAAGATCTTCCATTGTTATTGTTTGTTATTAAGTTGTTGTTAATGTTAAAATGTTAGCGCACACACCCTATACTGTTATTGCTGATTCCCTCTGTGCCCTGGTACTCGCTGTTGTGATACAAGCACCTCTCAAACCGACTGGTGAGACCCGCTTCTGGGAGGCCAGTCGATTTGATAGCACAAAACACTGGTAGACACCAAAACACAGCAACGCTCGAAGGACCAATGTTCGGGGATGTGCGTTGTTTGTTGATGTTGAATGAGATGAGAAACTCGCGATTATCGTTAACTTTGTTTATTTACGAAAATCGTTACAAAAATGTTAGTTGAATGCACGCCCGTGTACGATGACGACCGAAAATGCACTAAAAGCTAAAAATTGTGGGCCGAGGCTCACGTGTTTGCGTAAAGGTGTTCGGTTACTCCGAACAGTAGTTTAAAAATTTACTTCGAAATCGAATTCTAGGAATGTCTTGCGCACACTGAACCGAGTGGAACGCGCCATTCAAATCCGTTATATTTCCTTAACTGATGACGTCATCCGAATTCAAATGTACAAGTTTCCATACGATTTTAAAAAAAGAATTCTACAAATAGCTTAGCAAATTCATAAATGACACTCCCATGGTCCACTCGAGTGTGCGGGGGACGCAACGTCGGCACAGAGAACCATCGTCTCCCAATACACGCGGACCATAGGAGTGTCGGTAACGAATTTGCCAAAGTGTAAAATTCGTTTTGTTTGCCAGGTTCGCCACGTTCGACTTTGATTTTTTTAGATAGATAGATATAGATAGATAGATATATTATTTATTATGCACACCAATTAACAATCAACAAGAACAAACAAAAATTTACATACCTATGTGCTTTTTTTGTTTAAAGTAATGATTGTATGATGATTGTATTCAGGTGACTGCGCTGAACAGAACAGCGAGGCCGAGCAGCCGGTGAGCGTGAACTCGCCCGCCGGCGACAGCGGCGCCGCGCTCTACACGCTCGACACTGCCAAGTGCCACGTCGTGCATGCTGAGGTCAGTTCATACATACACACAGCGAGGCCGAGCAGCCGGTGAGCGTGAACTCGCCCGCCGGCGACAGCGGCGCCGCGCTCTACACGCTCGACACTGCCAAGTGCCACGTCGTGCATGCTGAGGTCAGTTCATACATACACACAGCGAGGCCGAGCAGCCGGTGAGCGTGAACTCGCCCGCCGGCGACAGCGGCGCCGCGCTCTACACGCTCGACACTGCCAAGTGCCACGTCGTGCATGCTGAGGTCAGTTCATACATACACACAGCGAGGCCGAGCAGCCGGTGAGCGTGAACTCGCCCGCCGGCGACAGCGGCGCCGCGCTCTACACGCTCGACACTGCCAAGTGCCACGTCGTGCATGCTGAGGTCAGTTCATACATACACACAGCGAGGCCGAGCAGCCGGTGAGCGTGAACTCGCCCGCCGGCGACAGCGGCGCCGCGCTCTACACGCTCGACACTGCCAAGTGCCACGTCGTGCATGCTGAGGTCAGTTCATACATACACACAGCCAGGCCGAGCAGCCGGTGAGCGTGAACTCGCCCGCCGGCGACAGCGGCGCCGCGCTCTACACGCTCGACACTGCCACGTCGTGCATGCTGAGGTCAGTTCATACATACACACAGCGAGGCCGAGCAGCCGGTGAGCGTGAACTCGCCCGCCGGCGACAGCGGCGCCGCGCTCTACACGCTCGACACTGCCAAGTGCCACGTCGTGCATGCTGAGGTCAGTTCATACATACACAGCCAGGCCGAGCAGCCGGTGAGCGTGAACTCGCCCGCCGGCGACAGCGGCGCCGCGCTCTACACGCTCGACACTGCCAAGTGCCACGTCGTGCATGCTGAGGTCAGTTCATACATACACACAGCGAGGCCGAGCAGCCGGTGAGCGTGAACTCGCCCGCCGGCGACAGCGGCGCCGCGCTCTACACGCTCGACACTGCCAAGTGCCACGTCGTGCATGCTGAGGTCAGTTCATACATACACACAGCGAGGCCGAGAACTCGCCCGTATTACTGTCACTCATACATCACAATCTAGCAAGAGCAGCGTAGGACGTCCACCAACAAGGTGGACAGACGACCTTACAAAGGTTGCCGGAAAACGCTGGATGCAGGTCGCTACCAGCGGGTACGTGTGGAAATCCAAGGGGGAGGCCTATGTTCAACAGTGGACTTCCTATGGCTGAGATGATGTACATACACCACAGTGCGGGTTTTCAGTGACAATAAGGCAGTTTTTCCACCGCCGCTGTCACCGACCCGTCAACGATAACTAGATGACGGCGCCGATTCAGCGATACATACATTTACTATTGCCGTGTGTCCACGTCATTCGGCCGCCGCGCCGGTAATAAACTCAGTCCGAAAAAAATCTTCTCGATGACGGCGGCGGTAGACATCGCGGGTTTTCTAAGGGAGTCTTTCTTCGTTCTTTTTTTATAGGTATTGTATTAAAAAAAAGAAAACGCTTTTGTCTTATAGAAATGGATAGCTTTATTATGATACAAGATACATCATGCTATAATAAATCTATGTTAGCTATAATTAATTTGACTATACCTTAAACTTAAGAACAACATAACTTTCTTAGAATCTTATTGCCACTAATACCTTGGATCTGACTTCTACTAATTATAATGAAAATAACAGTAATAGCTGGAGCTTGAAATGCGTTTAAGATCAGAAAAATCTCATACACAATACCGTTGATCCCATCAAAAATCATTTCGTGACAAATTTTTGTTACCACAATATGCAAGAATGCTCCGAAACTAGTTATACAAAACAAAATAAAAGATATCATACACGACACAATTGTTTTACTTAAACTGTTCTTTGCTTTCTTATTCTCTTTTAAAATTTCTTGAAATACACTGTAGAAGGACAGCATATTTAGAAACAAAACACTGAGTCTTATCAATGTGTATGACTCTGGGTACATTTGTACACAGTCGTGTCCCATCTTATCCAATACTCCGATAGGTATCGTAAGCCCCCAAATCAATAAACACAGAAGCTTAAAGTTCCAATTTTTTGGCGAAAACACGAGTACAAGTTTGTCGTATATTATACTCACGTAGACTCTCATCCAACATATTGACATTGCATCCGATTGTACCAAGATTGACCATAATATGTAATACCATACATCTGTACGATGTAATCCAAAAGTATTATAAAACAACACAAAATCCACTACAGTATTAATTAACCTTGATATTGTCATCTGTGTGAGCACTTTCTGGTCCAATTTTCTAGTTTTTCTCTCGATTTTGAAGAGCACAAGTTGTAGTATGAAGCATATTGTTGAAAGAGCGATTGCTGTGATCCAAACATATTGCAGCCATGTTGTATCTTGCAAATATTTGAAATTAGAAATATCTTCTGTGTTATTCGACATGTTGCGCTATTTATGGTTATAGTGCAACTGGGATTAGTACTAGCTTCCCAGTGTTTTCCTGCATCTAGTTATTTGTTTATCAGTTCCAACTTCATGCATTCGATAATGAATTGCACCCGATGCGTCATTGTTGCATAGCGAGAACTAAATATAGGTTGCAGGGTTTAGTAATGATTTTCGCAGGGTATTTCCATGATTCCTAACGAACATAGTTTTAGATTAAAACAATTTATTTAGATTAAAAAATATCGCGTAAAAGTAGACATTAAATTTTTTATAGGCCTATTTTTTAACAAACGAGTACTACAGATTTTAACTTTGTTTCTATAGTACGTTACGTTTCTATGTCCACCTAAACAGTACCTAAACTTCTTTCTGTCCAAACCCTGTATACTAAAATAACATACATCTATATATATAAAAATTGAACCCGTTTTCCGTTGTCACGACATAACATGAAAACGGCTTGACCGATTTGGTTGAAAATTAGAGGGGAGGTAACTTAGACCCGGGAGAAGGTTTTAGGATAGTTTTTGTCACCATCCGGCTACGGGACGCGGGTGGAACCGCGGACGAAAGCTAGTATACAATAAAATTTACATATTATCGAAAAATATATACATAATCCATTGAATTGATACTTCATTATACTAAAATAGTATTTTTTCATGCTTAGATATCGGATGACGAATCGGGGACGTCTCTTAACTCGGAGGAGGAATTCCACACGGCCTCCGAACACTCGGATCTTGAAGAAGACGATATGGCTGAAGCAAGTGATTGCGCGAAAGCCGAACCTTTTATATATGGGTAAGTTATTTATTTATTTGACTATTTATGTACATAGTAAACACATGACAGAAAAAAGTAAATTAGTAACATAAAATAGTATAAAGGTGCTGCTTATTTCTAAAGAAAACTCTTCCAGCAGGCCTGTGATATGAGATGTAGACTGTAAAGATATTTGTGATCTCTCTTGTCTATCAGGATTAGGATTATGACTACTGCGGCATAATATCCCATACCTGGCTGATCTCCCGGAAATCGGTCTTGGATGACATTTTGGCCATGGCCTTACACGAGGTCTCCAAGCAGTGGACAAGTTGAATAACTTATATCTGATGCTATCAGCGTACTTTCTCAAAGACGATACTTAAACTCTGTTGCCCCGAGGAGTTTGATGCGCCACTTCTTCTTCAAAGTGGTGATGGGTTGGCATTTTGGGCTGTCTAATGTAATTCTGACGTTCGAAAAGTGCTGTTTTCCAGCCTATTTTGAAAATGCTTCCAGTGACTAGAAAAAGTCTTATTAATTAGACGTTAATATCAAATGTTTTCAGTGAGGAGCCGTCGAAAGTAGACCGTCTAGTGTTCGATGCGCTGTACCAGTGCCAGATATGTCCCGAGCAGTACCCGCACGTGTACCGCTGGCGGCACAGCGTGGCGCTCTACCCGCCCGAGCAGAGGGACAAGTGAGTACACAGTGTTTATATCGTACAAGATGGACTGTCTAGTGTACCACGCGCTGTACCAGTGCCAGATATGTAGTGCAAAACTTGCATTATGTGCGTGGCGTGGATTGAGTAACTTTGAAGGAGTAAATTCATCATTAGCATCATATCAGCCAATTGCCGTCCATTGCTGAATGTACGCTCCCTCAAGGAACGCCAACTATCCCGGTCTTGGGCAACCTGCATCCATCTACTGGCCACCCTCTTCAAACACTTCAAATCATCGGTCCACCGTAAATTAATGCACCGAGCAAATTCATTTGAAGGCTATAAAAATGTGCGTCCAAAAGTTTACGGGTGTTAATTTTTATAACGCTAATCGTGTATTTTGTGATTCAGATGGCAGCCGGCCCAGACTGAAGACAGCATGAATGTCAGCATATCTCTTGGAGCCTTCAGCCCCGCGCCGCCGCGGCCGCGCGCCACGTGCTCCACGCCGCAGCGAGAACGAGACACCGCGCGGGCGCCGCCACTACAGGTAACGTCATGTGGCACAAACTGTTGGGATCAGCTTCCACAGAGTACGCTGTAAAATTAGTCAGCTGATAATTTGTTTGAGCTCATAAATCAATCATCATCTTCCTGCCTCGTTACCAAGTCATTTGGGGTCGGCGCAACATGTCTTTTTCTTCCATCCCACTCTGTCAGACGTCATACTTACATCCACTCCCTTCTGCTTCATGTCCTCTTTTCCTCATAAATCAGTATGAATATGAATGGTAGTACGCACATAACAAAGATCAGGCTTTGATTGAAATCAAGATTTAGAAAAGTTTTTTGTTTTACTTTTAATTTGTTTTTGTATTGTGCCAATAAAATCATTCTTTTTTTTCTTTACTTAATTGAATCGTTACTATAAGCGCTAGCTTATATGTTTAGTGTAAAAAGTCCTGTCAAGACTGTTTATCCTTAGATTATTACATACAGCATAGTATTTTTCTCACTAAACTTAATAACCGTTCGCAACTAATTCCCGAGTGTAAGTTTGTGTATTGTGTATAACAAATCGTGATTAATATTTTAAAATGTAATGCAATGCGACTGTTGCAGGTGTCGACATGGCTGCGAGTGACCGGGCCCAACTCCCCGCGGTCGGCGCTGGCCGTCAAGAACGCGAACCACAACGTGAGCTTCGGCTTCTGAGCGACAACACACGCTCAAGCACATACACACATGTGGCCTTTATCAAATTATACTATGTAACATCTTCATACATCTACCATTATTCGCTAAAACTAAATAGTGAAAATCTCAGTAGTATATAACGTGACAAATTGAAAATGTTGCAGTCACAACAATTTTTCTCTTTTGACCTTTTCTTGGGCAGCAAAAAAATTTACAATAAATTTTAATTATTAAAAAGAAATTGAAATCTTGAATGAATGAAAAATATTTCCTAAATGCTTTACTGTATGAATATAACCATTAAAATTTTGTTTCTCTGTATCTATTGCTAATTGAATTTTGTGACATTCGTTTATTTAAATATTGAATTTAATTCGATGATTACTGATTTAATGTTTATTACTAGAATACTTTTTGAACTGAAGAATGTTTATATATTTTGTTTAATAACCGAGTCTGTGGTTATGTGGATTGGCGCTACTGTACTTCTTATAGTTTAGTCACTTTGTGTAAGAGGTGCAACTTAATATTATTAATTAAATTCTATGTGACATACTAAATGCATGTGATGGCGATGTCCTAAATGTTCTAAATTAATCCACAAAGTGTATGAACTAAACATTAATGATTATACTACAAGAATGACGTAGTTCAAACACTTTGAATTACTTTAAGATAATAGGACGTCCTTCTATTATTCTATTAACATCACAATTATATCGACCATAGGCTAAGGAACCCAACTGACATAACTTTATAAATAGAGTATAATACTAAAACTTATATTTTTAAATTCTTATTTACTTTCTGCTGAGCAGTGAAGTGCAGCTGACGCACGGAGCGTGCAATCTGATGTCGAACGACGTTGGTCAACGAATGATTATGATTATATACGAAATAAATGTTAGTTCTAGGAAAACACTCACACTAGCTCTCTTTATTGTCTATTCAAATATGTGTACTTTCTATTACAAATAGAAAGTTGTCTATAAATATAATATTCAATGAATGAAGAGTTCTGCCGGCATAATTCTGATAAAACATTGCAAATCTCATATATTTTACGTTTTATAATGTTTTAGGTGAAGTAGTTTATAGGTTTACAAGCGCAATACTTACAATTTCATACAATATTTATTGACATTACATGGATTTAAATATTCTTTGGAATATTTTGTGATTTTCTTATCTTGGTTTGAAGCAGTATGAAAACGTAAATATTGTGTTATGATTAGTAAACAATGTTTTGATGTTATAGTTGCATTTGTTCATTATGTCCTGTGTTAGGTGACAATAAAGTTTCACTGCGTTGATTAGCATTTAATGTAGTTAGGTTGCGACGTCGGGACTCGTGAATGCCAAAAGCTGTGAGTTGTTCATATTACGTCTACGAATGTTTGTACTTTTATATTTGAAAGATACGAGAAATTAGCTATAAAAAGTATGTTTTATATGATATTACGAAGTTTTAAATTCACATAGACGATAGATAAATAAATTATGACTGGTTCTTTTTACTGTTGTTTTTATTTTTAAATTTACAACAAATTAATTTTGACACTTGTTTAATTCGAGGCTTGACGAGTCGACACGACTCTTACTTTAAATTGTGCTAAGACGATGCAAAAGTGTAATTTGTACATCCAGTATAGCTACACGCACTGTTTTCTACCAGAGAGCGTTGATTATATTTCGTCACAGGAAACGAGAATTGTTAAGCTCGGGTATAGAACATTGGGGGTACAGTGCCGATGTATATCTTCATACAAACTAGAGACTTAAGTACCGGGTAAGTGGTATATCCGAATAGCTTTGTTTTTCAAACCGCTGACTCGCACCGTGGTGCTTCTACGTGTCCCAAAAGTTATCGTTATCATCCTCGGACGTCTTGGGCAGAGATATGGGCGAGTTCTGATCGTAATCCGAGCGGCTGTTGTAATTGTCTACGTCGGCCGAAAAGTCGTCCGGATACTCGCCCTTATCGTATTCGCCGCTCGCGGAGTCGTCTAGAATGTCTTTAGAGAGTTCCAGTTGCATTTGTACGCTGGAGATGTGGTCGGTGGGGTCGGCGTGGAAGATGGCGTCGAGGACGTCGTTACGTGTGAGCTGCGCCGCCTGCTCCGGCGAGCCCCCCTCCCCGCCCGCCGCGCACGTGCCGCCTGCGGCGCCTCGCGCGGGGCTGCGGCCGGTGCTGCGGCCGGGGCTGTGTGGCCGACGCGCGGGGCTGCGGCTCGAGCTGCGACCGGGGCCTCGTGCGGGGCTGTGCTCGGGGGTGGGCACTGGACTTTGCGACTCGCTGCACTTGGGGCTGACGATGATGGTCATCACCGCAGACTGCACCTCCCCCGGCGCCTCCCGCCCCGTCAGCGTCATCTCGCGCGGGTTCACTGAACTCTGCACCACGAGCAACAGTTCCTGCGTCTGCGACTTGATGTTGTCGATCTCACTGATACTCTCCACTTCCACTCTCAGTAGGTTCTCCTCGGAGCCTTTCATCATTGCTTGACTGTTGTCCTTGTCGCTCCTCAAGTCTAAGGCGGAGTCGTCGTCGGGGGACAAGTTATACATTTTGGTAATATTTTGTTTTAACAGTTCTAGTTCAACTTGTTTGTTGTTTTTGGCTTTTTTGAGTGCTTCTTTGCGGGCGGACAGTTGCTTGATCTGGTCGCCGGAGTGTCCGGAGTGGTCGCGGACGGGCGAGCGGTCGGAGGAGGCGCTGTGTGGACGCGGCTGGCTCGCGTACATCTTGCGGAACTCCGCGAGCGGCGTGTCGAGGTAGTTGCCGCGCTCGTCCTTGTGGCTGTACTCAGTGATACCGCAGTACGCTTTGGGGATCGGCTTCACTTTCTCCACGACTGAAGGTTTAATTCTAAAGTGCGTCTCCCCGATGTCGAACCTGTTCTTGTACTCGCGGATATAGTTGTCAAAGTCGTTGCGCACAGAGTTCTTTAAGTCGGTAAACTGTGCGACTATTTCGTTTTTGGTGTTTTCATCCAAATGCTCCTCCGATCGGCTTCGCTTCACATCTGTGGAGTTTAAAATGTGAAAAGATTGTGTGGTAATCAGAAGCCAGGTAGTCTGACAACCAAGAGTATCTTATTGGTCATGTAACTGAAATGGGTTATTCCCGCTCGGTAACACCCTTCCATCAACACTGTTGACTATCGGGAAAAAAAAGTTTCGTTCGTTCACAGTGTTGACGAACGCTACTTATTATTTTAGTGTAAAATGGTTATTATGCACATGATAAGGCCACTTTTATTTTCTAGTTAATTGTGTTTCAAAAGATCTAACATAATCTATTAAAAAATTTAAAAATAAAAACCAGCGTTCGTCAACACTGAACGAACGAAACTTTTTTTTCCCGATCCCCCTTATAAACCACTGATGCTCACTTGCACCTTATTAGACTGGAAGCAGACTCCATTATAAGGAAAAGTCTAGGCACACGCTATACACACCAATGTTCCTGTTTCTCTCTGTAGCAGCAGTTTCATGCTGCATCCTACTCCTCTCGAGGCGTTGCTGTGACTGCTTGCGCCGGAAGTCGAGGTAAGACTTCTCGACGGCCTCGGCCTCGATCTCGAGCTTCCGCAGTCGCATCTTTGCCTCGCGCAGCACCGCGTTGGGACTCTTGTCGCGAACCGCTGGCGGACTGCCGCGGTAACTGCTCTCTTTACTTGAAAAACTATTACGTTTGATAAAGCTGCAGTTTTTAAATACATACAGAGAAAATAACTACACTAACCAATTATAGAAACTACTGCTACTGAACTAAAGTTCTCGCAATTAACAAATTTTCTGGTGCGAATTCTGGTTCTTATAATTTAGTTAACATTACAAAGCACCTCTCACGATATAAAAAGAACTATGTGTGTAACTAAAGCTGAGGAAGACGCTATATATACCTAAAATAAAATGTGTTAACGAGGGCCCAATGACTGTCAAATAAGTTTGCCCCTACATTCAGCTATTTAATGCCTAGCTTGCGCAGTAGTTTCATTCGTAGACAACTTCAGAGATGCAAAGTTATTTGGTGTGAGTTATACTGTGAAATGCTTACTTCCTGAGTCTCTCTTTGGCCTCTCTTAGTAAGGATTTTGGGCTTTTCTCGCGGTTACGATTTTTCTCTATGGACAGTGTCGGCCGCGAACGTTGTTGCACTCTATCAAAACATTTCCAATTGTTACGAAGTGTGGTATGTCAAATTGTTTAAGATTAATTTCATTTGTTTAATTTGAATCGTCTAAAAATGTGACAGACCGAAATTGTATTATTTACAGTACGACTTATTGAAATGGGTACAGAAATCTTTCAGACCCCAACAAAATTTCCCACTAAGTATTTTCAGCTGTCAAATCGCCGAATTGACCAATGGGCGGCAAGTATGCGACTGGTTACGTTTTGCTTAGTGAGTTGGATTCCCTAGAAGTTCAAAGAATAATTCCACTACTTAAGCCATGAAGTGTTGGGTGGAACAACTTACCGTATAGACCGGGTGTAGCCCTCGTCTTGCGGCTGTACCGAACACGATGCGATCGGCATGCGACCCGCGCCGCTCACTCGCAGACACAACCCGCTGGTGCCTGCAGCTAAACATATCATTGAAGTGTACATACTAATATTAAAAAAGAGAAATATGTTTTTGGTTTTACCCTCATGGCTCCAATGCTACTGAACAGATTTGAAAAATTCTTTCACTATCTGGAACGATAAACTGCCGGGCAGTCCCAGCTGTCATTTGGACATCTTTGGCAGTCGTAACTCGTAGTCAGAAGCCAGAACGACTGACAACCAGTCTTTACAAGTGGTATCGTATCGGGTTGCCCGGGTAACTGGGTTGAGGGGGTTAGCAAGGGCAGTCGCTCCATGTAATAGTTTTCAGCTGCATCCGGTTACACTGAAAGTCGAACCTCAACATAGTTTGGAAAAAGCTAGGCAGATGATGAAACACATGGTAGAGGTGCAATGACATAAACTTATGATGATGATAATGATAAGCTACCTTTGGAGGTCAGGATGGTAAATAGTCGACTCATGTTTAAAATGAAACTACGTAATCACATCCATGGCAAGTTGGCGGAATCATTACATTAGTTCATTTTCTTCACTTTCTTCTCTTGGATTCTGTTTGATTCTTTAATTTCTGAGTAATACATATATATTTATTTATTTATTATATTTACATATACATAAATAAATTTTTTATTATCTTGCACTAATGCTCAAACTGTGTTGCACCTACCACTTCTGTTTCACCACCACCCTAAGGTAGACTGGTAGAAACGCCTAAGGCGTTAAGTTCGCCGTTGTACAATGTGCATAAAGTATTTTAAATAAATAAGCATACTTACGTCGTCTCTCTTTGAGCGGCGACACGTTTCGCTTGGTGACGCCCGCGAGCGGCCAGCACGCGCGAGTGCGGCCCGCGCGGGACTGCCCCAGCGGCGGCCTGGACAAATGTTATATAGCTCATATTACTATATATCCTAGTTATAGTATAGAAGGGCTGCGGAATCGTGGCTACCACAAGGTGGCCGCCCGAGACATAGGCCAATAGAGAAAGATGGTGGGAGGATCTGGATTCCTACAACCTCGATTGGTGGGAACAATAAAAGGATCGAGAGGTGCGAAGGCGAAATTGCAAAACAGTAGGACAGTTCAGGCTAAAAAAAAGAACAAGATCTCTCTCTCCGTTCGTGTCGGTTTATAGTCCCAACGTGCTTCGAGAGTGATTGAATAGCGATCATTGTGGCAAAATGGGGCACACAGGTCTTTGGCTCACTGTGTCTAGCGCTTGTGTTGTGCAGTGTGTGTGTGTGTGTGTGTGACATAGTTACCTCCTGGCAGTAGGATGCGTGTCGCGCAGTACGCCGATGAAGGGCAGCGTGTCGCCGGGCAGCACGATGCGCTTGTGTTGTGCAGTGTGTGTGTGTGTGTGACATAGTTACCCCTGGCAGTAGGATGCGTGTCGCGCAGTACGCCGATGAAGGGCAGCGTGTCGCCGGGCAGCACGATGCGCTTGTGTTGTGCAGTGTGTGTGTGACATAGTTACCTCCTGGCAGTAGGATGCGTGTCGCGCAGTACGCCGATGAAGGGCAGCGTGTCGCCGGGCAGCACGATGCGCTTGTGTTGTGCAGTGTGTGTGTGTGTGTGTGTGTGACATAGTTACCTCCTGGCAGTAGGATGCGTGTCGCGCAGTACGCCGATGAAGGGCAGCGTGTCGCCGGGCAGCAACGACGCGCTTGTGTTGTGCAGTGTGTGTGTGTGTGCATAGTTACCTCCTGGCAGGATGCGTGTCGCGCAGCACGCCGATGAAGGGCAGCGTGTCGCCGGGCAGTTAACGACGCGCTTCAGGTTGTGCAGTGTGTGTGACATAGTTACCTCCTGGCGTAGGATGCGTGTCGCGCAGCACGCCGATGAAGGGCAGCGTGTCGCCGGCACGATGCGCTTGTGACGCGCAGGTGTGTGTGTGTGTGATAGTTACCTCCTGGCAGTAGGATGCGTGTCGCGCAGTACGCCGATGAAGGGCAGCGTCGCCGCCGGTTAACGACGCGCTTGTGTTGCAGTGTGTGTGTGTGTGTGACATAGTTACCCCTGGCAGTAGGATGCGTGTCGCGCAGTACGCCGATGAAGGGCAGCGTGTCGCCGGGCAGCACGACGCGCTTGGTTGTGCAGTGTGTGTGTGGTGACATAGTTACCTCCTGGCAGTAGGATGCGTGTCGCGCAGCACGCCGATGAAGGGCAGCGTGTCGCCGGGCAGTTAACGATGCGCTTGTGTTGTGCAGGTGTGTGGTGTGTGGTGACATAGTTACCTCCTGGCGTAGGATGCGTGTCGCGCAGCACGCCGATGAAGGGCAGCGTGTCGCCGGGCAGCACGATGCGCTTGTGTTTGTGCAGTGTGTGTGTGGTGATGACATAGTTACCCCTGGCAGGATGCGTGTCGCGCAGCACGCCGATGAAGGGCAGCGTGTCGCCGGGCAACGATGCGCTTGTGTTGTGCAGTGTGTGTGTGTGTGTGTGACATAGTTACCTCCTGGCAGGAGGCGTGTCGCGCAGTACGCCGATGAAGGGCAGCGTGTCGCCGGGCAGCACGATGCGCTTGTGTTGTGCAGTGTGTGTGTGTGTGTGACATAGTTACCTCCTGGCAGTAGGATGCGTGTCGCGCAGTACGCCGATGAAGGGCAGCGTGTCGCCGGGCAGCACGATGCGCTTGTGTTGTGCAGTGTGTGTGTGTGTGTGTGACATAGTTACCTCCTGGCAGTAGGATGCGTGTCGCGCAGTACGCCGATGAAGGGCAGCGTGTCGCCGGGCAGCACGATGCGTGGCTGGGCGTCGCTGAACATGCTGAGCTCCTCGCCGGCGCCCTTGCGCCACCCGAAGCTCACTGTGTTCACGCTAGCGCTTGTGTTTACGCTGGACAATACAACATTATCTTTCAAAACTCAAACATCTAGAACCTCACATTTTTGAAGTAGGTAATTTTCAAATTGAACTATTAATTCTTTTAATTTCTCGTCTGTAAGGCGGTCCCTAGGCCTACAATAACAGAATAAATAATGAAAATGTATAGTTACTTGTAGCCAGGTTGCGCGGGCGGCGGCACGGGCGGCGCGGTGCGCGGCCGCGTGAGTTGCGTCGCCGCGCTCGCCGATAGCTGCTCGATTTGACGACTTTGCTGAAAGTGTACATACGCCTTAACTATCAATTATTTTAAAGAAAAAATGTTTGCAGTGGTAAATATCATTTTGTCGATAGCTGTAAACAAGGGAGTATAAATAGGGAGTAGTACCTATGGATAGTATATTAATATTACTGAGCATAGTAGGTACCTATACATAAATGAGTAAACAGGGAAAACTCATAAGGTAATACATAGAGGTAGTACATAAGATCATATGTATATTAGAGAGCTTATAGGAGTAGGTACATAAGGATGAACACAAGGAAGTACATAAAAAATAACAAAAGGGGAGTTAACAGGGAAAGTAAGTCAGTACATAAGGGAACTACGTACCTGAGCGGCAATCGCTTTAAGCCTCTCATTCTCCTCTCTAAGCCGCTGTATAAGGTCACGTTCACCCCCCCTGTCGAGGTCAAGGTCAGGGGCCGCAGTGTCCCCCGCCTCGCTAGACGCCGACGACCGGCTGCGCTCGCGAGCCCTCTCGTGGTAGATCTCGTCTAAATTCGACTGTATAACATATACAATTAGGCGAAGAAGTGATCATCTTCGACAAACACACCGTCCCGTCAGGTTATGAGAGTGAAGGAATAGTGAGTGCACCTGTGTCTGCGCAAATGCTTGTGCACCTTAATATGTCCTTCGCAGTTGACTAATCTCCTTACATGAGAACAGCCGCCAGTCGTAGCCGATAATCGGCTAGGAGGACATCATCATCATCAATTTTAGAGTGGTATGGGATTAAGATTTTCATGATTCTCTAAATATATTTCATGATTAAAACAATTGGTTAACGCTAAATATACTTCCACCGATCAATATTTTCATTCAGTGAAAGCAGTTTTAACAAACTTCCCATAAGGAGAAAGTTTTCAATTTGGATGTTTGTATTTTATTACTAAACTTAACTATGCAAACATTAGGTAAATTGTCTTTTAGTACTTGTCAGAAGAACTCTAGTACAAGAAAATGTTAGGGGAGAACAAAAAAGTGATAATGTAGATATTAATTTATCACTCACCTGACTGAAATTAACATTCTTCTTCCTAAAATCATTGACGACTTGAGTGGTCTTCAACCTGTCCTCAAAATCTTCGCTCTTCGAACATTTATCATTCAGCTGGCTATTATTCAACGTTTCGTTCAATCTCGACGTTGAAGCACTGTGTTCGGTAATTGTACCCCTTTCTATAACACATCTGGGGGTCAATTTCGAAGATTCAAGATACTTTCGGAGTATCGCTAACTCATCTTTGAGTAGGTTGTAATGCGAATGTACAGTTTCACTTTCCATATTGTGTACTTTTATTAATTTGCTGTTCGATTCTTGAACGGTTTTCATGTTTTCGAGTTCTAAGCGTTCTTTGGTAATGTTTTCTCTCTCTTGTTTCATAGATTCTAAGTGTCCTTCGAGTATCGTGAGCTCGTTGGAAATCTGGGCGCGCATTTCTTCACCGCGTTTTTTTAGAATCTGTTCGGCTTCAGCCAGTTGCGATTTTAGACTGTCTTCCTGTTGGGGAGGATAGGTATTTATGATTTTTTATAGCTAACAAATATGGTTATAAAATGCTGCCTTTCGGGATGAAAGTTATTATTTGTATCAATTGTTAAATGACTTTTAGGAACTTCGCACACGCATGCAGCAAACCGAGATTTCGTATGGAGATGTGACTTACTTGACTTGACTTAGAGTGCTATGTGAGCGTGAGTGAGTGCCCCTAGATGGGGCAGAGGGCATTGTGATGGCGGAGCACTGTGGATGCCTTCTGCCCCATGAAGATGTGAACGCATTAATTCGAACTAAAATGATGCAAATGTATCCGAATGGAGCTGGATGAGTGAAAGAAGTGACTACAGGATTAACAGCATTGAAGTATCCCCAGGACCCGCGTCTCGTGCTGCAGCTGTGCAAGCTACAGTGCTGCAGTTACCTTGACAGAGAGGCGCTGTGTCTCAGCGCGCACGTCGTGCATGGCGCGCGTCATGTGCTCGTGCTGGTCGCGCAGGGCTCGCGCTAGCCCCCACAGGACCCGCGTCTCGTGCTGCAGCTGTGCAAGCTACAGTGCTGCAGTTACCTTGACAGAGAGGCGCTGTGTCTCAGCGCGCACGTCGTGCATGGCGCGCGTCATGTGCTCGTGCTGGTCGCGCAGGGCTCGCGCTAGCCCCCACAGGACCCGCGTCTCGTGCTGCAGCTGTGCAAGCTACAGTGCTGCAGTTACCTTGACAGAGGCGCTGTGTCTCAGCGCGCACGTCGTGCATGGCGCGCGTCATGTGCTCGTGCTGGTCGCGCAGGGCTCGCGCTAGCCCCCACAGGACCCGCGTCTCGTGCTGCAGCTGTGCAAGCTACAGTGCTGCAGTTACCTTGACAGAGAGGCGCTGTGTCTCAGCGCGCACGTCGTGCATGGCGCGCGTCATGTGCTCGTGCTGGTCGCGCAGGGCTCGCGCTAGCCCCCACAGGACCCGCGTCTCGTGCTGCAGCTGTGCAAGCTACAGTGCTGCAGTTACCTTGACAGAGAGGCGCTGTGTCTCAGCGCGCACGTCGTGCATGGCGCGCGTCATGTGCTCGTGCTGGTCGCGCAGGGCTCGCGCTAGCCCCCACAGGAACCGCGTCTCGTGCTGCAGCTGTGCAAGCTACAGTGCTGCAGTTACCTTGACAGAGAGGCGCTGTGTCTCAGCGCGCACGTCGTGCATGGCGCGCGTCATGTGCTCGTGCTGGTCGCGCAGGGCTCGCGCTAGCCCCCACAGGACCCGCGTCTCGTGCTGCAGCTGTGCAAGCTACAGTGCTGCAGTTACCTTGACAGAGAGGCGCTGTGTCTCAGCGCGCACGTCGTGCATGGCGCGCGTCATGTGCTCGTGCTGGTCGCGCAGGGCTCGCGCTAGCCCCCACAGGACCCGCGTCTCGTGCTGCAGCTGTGCAAGCTACAGTGCTGCAGTTACCTTGACAGAGAGGCGCTGTGTCTCAGCGCGCACGTCGTGCATGGCGCGCGTCATGTGCTCGTGCTGGTCGCGCAGGGCTCGCGCTAGCCCCCACAGGAACCGCTTCTTCTGTTGTACTGTACGTTCTAGCTCGGCCTCGCGCGCTTTGAATGTCTCCTCCATCTGGGTAGTTAGAAAGGTAGCCAATGGTCAAGCGATCAAAGTGATCCTAACGGTCAAAGTTAACACCAAGAGACCAAGGGAATGTAATGATCAAGTTATCCCATTTGTCCAATGATCAAAATTCTCCCAAGTGGTCCCAATGATCATGTAATCCTACTGATCAAACTGATGACAACAAGCAAGTGATAGAAGCGCTTAAACTGATCCCAATAATTGAAGAAATCCTTGAGGTCAACGTGAACCCGATAATTGAAGACATTCTCAACGTCAAAACGAACCCTATAATTGAAGACCCTGAAGCTCGTAGACGTACTCGTGTTTGCGAGCCGCCATAAAGTTTGGAGGCATGCTCACCTCATCTCGTTTCTTCTGCAGCTGCAATGCATGCGATGCCATGGAGCGCTTCACCTTGTTCTCCTCTTCCACCTTCACCATCTCCACCTCAGTCTCGTATACCGACTTCAGTTGTTGGAACATCTATAAATTGGATCCACTATAGTTCGGCTTTGGGTAAGACCTGGTTGTTCCTTCTTGAGGAATAATAATAATTTTGAAAATCATTCACTGATTAGTGTTTTCCTTGATATGTTGGCGTTGGCTTCCGGAAGCAACGAGTATCTGTGTTTTGCAAGAAGCACTGCTTATTTGACCTCCTCAACCCTCCTCAACCTACCTAGAGAACCCCCTTCGGTAAAAACTGTCGAAGATGTTCAAATGGAAGTATTTTTTAATCGTTTCTTATTTGATGTTTAATAGTTATAACAACATCTGGTTACGGAAGGGAAAGTTTTATTTGATGGGGGCAATATTAGTTACTCAACCTATGCATGATGGCTACATTTCAAATACGTACTTATTGAGCTACCTACATATGCCACCGCTCATAGTCAAAAAGCTAGGTGATTGACTGAAAAGCTATTCCAACCAGTTGGTTGGTTGAGACATAAAATATCGTATCTACTCGCATTTTACGGGGTTTCTAATTGGAATATAGTATGAAACTCTCAATTTTGTCTCTTTCATAAAGCCGCAAAACATTTAAATAGCCGACAATTAATTTTAAAAATTATCTTATTTTATTTTGGAATCACATACAATTATTTACATAGGCATTTAGAGCTATGGAACGCGCGTGTCATTTAGCTATTAGGTATACATGGACACAAAATAATGAACTGAAATACTAGATGGAGTATGGACATAACAAAACAACATTTAAATGAATAATAAAATAACAAAAAGACCTCTTCAATGAGGCTTTTCTCCATGACGCTGATATTCTTAACGAGACCCTCCATATTCGCTGTATTTACCAAAGCGGCATCTTTCACGTTCTGAAAGAAAACCATTTTGAACTACTAACGTATCGTGCTACAACTACAATTGCACTGAAAGAGATATTTCACTTAATTACTTGTTTTTGTTGTATTGCTAAGAGATAGAATAATTGGTAGTTGCTGAATGGAAGCAGAGGTAGCCTTAATTATGTTTATAAATGGTGTGTTCCAACTTTGTCATGATGAACATATTTATGTGTTTTGGGAAGATGCAATCAAGATAAAGGTGTTTTCAATAAATAATATTGGCAATAAACACGACTTTAAACCTATACTAATTTTACGTATAAATCAAGTTAACCAACAATTTCATAAACGCGCAATAAAATAAAACAAAGACATATTATATTCTAAACATCATAAACGTACGAAATATTTACTGTGAATTTTCAAAGAAAACTGTTCTTTTGAATAAAACGGACGTTTATGCCTTCTGTGAACTTGGCTCACAGAAGTACTTACGGACTAAGACCATGTAGTACCTAGCTACGTTAGTTCAGGGGAGTTAAAATGATCAGACCTACCTTAGCAAAACACTTCTTCTTCTTCTTAGTCAACTCCGTAAGCCTGTACATGCGATTCTGACAACTCTTGCAGTAGACATAGTGTTTGCAGGTTTCCAAACTCGGCGGGTCTTTGTTCTCGACACTGATTAACGTTTTGGCACTAGATAGTGACTCATCTGATGCGACTGTTGGAGAAGGAAGGTGAAGAAAATGTTACAATCTTGGTTTCTTTGAGGATATGAATTCCACTAGCATATTGGTTTTTCATAATTGAGGGATGCCACTAAAGAGCGATCAGAGCTGAGCAGAGATTTAGACGAGCAATAGAATTTCTCCACTCCGTTAATACAAAGGGATCGTTCAAGTATTACGTAATACATATATTTTTTGAGATTTTAGACCACTATGTACTGGGCAGTATTCTATTGGTTGTTTCAAAAACATCTCTGGTCTGGTCATCTCGTCTTTGGTGGATGCTTAATAGAAAGAGGCAATTCTGGAAATGCTAGCATCAGCTGAATACTGTAGCACCCTTAAATCATGTGTAGGCATTTTTTTCTCTGCTTTTATAGTTTGCATGGATTTGTGGATGCATAGACCACTGAACAAATTTTGATGATCTTTTCAGTTACAATGCCACTTCATCCATCAGAATAATACACTTTTGAGCTAAGAAGATTAAGGAAGTAACAAAATGAAATATTATGTTATTAAATATTAGACTCACTTGCAGTAGCTGGCATATACTCTTTGTACATGGGCATACATTTCAGTATGCAGAGCAACAAGGGTTGTTGTTTGTCATTTTTATACATTTCGAAAATGTTTGACGCGTGTTCTGAATCACACTGCACTCCTGTAATAGGCAATAACATTCTACTATGAAAACAAGGCTATAATACATAGAATTCAAATCTATAGGTAAGTATTGATATTATAATGCTGAAGAGTTTGATTGTTTGAAAGCTCTTATCTCGATATAAACAATACATCAATTCTTGATTGATTGGAAAAAATCCGTCGGTGCTAGGTAGACCATTTAATAAGTAGTAATAGCATGAGGACTATTTTAGTAGGTACGGGAAAACCGGCAAAACCATGGGAGGATGTTAGTCATTAATAAATATTTTAGCATAAAATTCACTCTCACCTAAATAATTAAGTATAGACCAAACATCTGTGTCTCTGAACCTCATCTCCGCCTTATTCTCCTCGGTACGTTCCATAAGGGACTTGGCGAACCCAAACACCATGTTAGCCAATGGTATCTCTGATATGAACACGGAGAAGCTGTATGTGAACTCCTGGAATTAACGGATTTGTGAAATTGTTAGCAACAAAGAAGGTTAGCATAAACCTTATATGGTATATCTGCAATATAATTTTGAAGAGGAAAGACTTGTAACAAATAAACTCAATAACTATTGGACTAATTTTAATAAATCTTCTCATTTCAATACTACGATATCAATGATGAAAATAAATGATGTTTTATCCGAATATGGGAAGTAATTATAAAAGAATTTCCCTCAGAACCGTGAACCATGTAACCATGGTAAATAATAGTAAATGGTTTTTATTTTTGTAATGTTTCTATAGAGTACTATGAATGGGCATTTTCTTCTTCATATATTAAATAGTTTATGATCACTGAAAGCACATACTGGAATGATAATGAATACAGTCAATCATATAAATAAATAACTTACTAGACGCAGCAGGTATTCAGCTATGAGAATATTTAGTGCTTGATAAGTTAGCTCCAGGCGTTGTGTGAAATGTTTCTGACAGGGAGGTGGGTCACCTAAAACATACAAAAGTATTATAAACATCAGACCATTGAAGAAACAACCAAGCTTTGATTTCTCTAACTGTAACAAATACCAAAACTTGACATAATTTTTACATATGTTATGAAGAAAGCACAAGCAACCGTACATTTAATTTTGAATTTACAGTAACATTGAATGATACTGTCATTAATTCTCTTAGAAACATGTATTTCTCTAAAATAATATCAATACACAAAAATATTGTTTAGTAAACAAAGCTCCCTTTCTTTACCAGACAAGGACAAAAGATCGTGATGTGTCGTGAAGAAAAAGAGACAGGAATATAATTATGTTTCAAATGTTAGTTGTTTGTCGCTGAAACGATGACGGGACGGGAATAAAATGAAGGCGAAAATTAGAAGACTTTTCGAAATGTTTCTTACCGGTTTGGGCACTTTTTAACACATTTACGATATGGCCACGTAAGTACGCTCGTAAATCGTTGAGTATACCATTCTTTTCAAACAATTCGTAAATGAATGATTGAAAAGAATCCGCAGACTCTGTGTTCGTAACATTTTGGGTTTCTGCCAGAGCTGGCGAAAATTCTTTCGTAACGCCACTTTCCATTTTATTGTTTTGACTATTTTATATTAACTTGTATCAGAAATTGTGCCTACATTCTAATTTTATGCGAATTAATTTGTCAGTTTACTGGAAATTTCAAACTTCCCAAACACAGATTTTTGACGTTTGTTGTTTTGTTGACATATCCGGCTAAAATGACGACACAACGGAAAACGAAAAATGTTAAATAAGTCCTCTTTACTTCGAATGGGTACAAAAGTAATTTTCTACTCGCACAAAAACATATTTTATTTTCTTGAATTTATACGCATCATAAATTATTTCGTTACATGCACCATTACAAAAAGTATAGCATTTCGAAGTACATTTAGGATAGGTTACATATATTTTGATATGTCATCCATCAGTCCCTGTGGCGCAGAGGATAGCGCGTTGGACTTCTAATCCAAAGGTCGTGGGTTCGATCCCCACCAGGGATGTCAATCATTCTTTTTATTCGTTTCTGTTTTGTTTGTTGCCGGTTATTAATAAAATACTATAAATTGAATGTAATTCAATTTTGTTGAAAGGACTTTTTAACGAATTATGTTTTTATTTCAATATTTTTTTCGCAACGTAATACTTTATCTCTTATGACATCAATTTCGTTTAGTTCCTGTAATTATTTAGAGTACGGGAGCAGAAGGTGCTGAATAAAGGTAGGATCCTTGAAAAGACCAATGCAAAGGAAAACTGTGAGCCTTCTGCTTTTCTTTAGTAATACTTGTGTGAGAAGTCTGAATGTCTGATGAGAATGACATTTTATGATGAAGAATCTCGTACCTGTAGAGGGACGAAAGAAGTTCAGGAGAAATGCTGAAATACAGGCCCTGATTAATAGGACTGATTTATTTATTTTTGTATGTGACAGCGCCATCTACAATATTGTTTACAAAATGCCGTACGATCAATATCGTATAACGTATATCACCAATATAATTTTATATATTGTATTCATTCTAATAAATATATTCTTTAAAATTAGTTGAAATAGCAATAACAATATATTACGATAAAATAATTCGTCCGAAATTAGTGAAACGAGTGAAAAACATCTGTTTTGCACGGCCAGTCATAATTTGACATTGACAGTTGATAGTGACCAAAATATTTGGGGAATCGCTTAATCACATTAAAATATTGTTTTTTTCTGCTTCAAATTATATCTTTTTCCAATAAACAATCATGAGGCGTCGAGCAGGATTAGGTGCCATACAGAAACATAAACTGGAACAAGAAAAATACCGGGAAAAGGGGTCGGAAATACAAGAGAATCAATTTCAACAGATGTCTAAACAACTGGAGGTGTTTAGGGAGAACTTGGAAGAATTCGCGACTAAACATAAAAGTGAGATAAAGAAGAATGCTCAGTTTAGGCGGCAGTTCCAGGAGATGTGCGCGGCCATTGGTGTCGACCCATTGGCGTCAGGAAAAGGATTCTGGTCTGTATTAGGTTTGTAGCGTTTTTTGTTTAATTTGACCTTATTAATCTATCTTGTACATTATAGATATAGTGATTCTCTCAGTTCGCTTCACTTCACAAGTTCCCTAATCAAGAACTTTATTAGAATCTTGAATCTTTGATGGAACCTAATCTACAAGCTGTAAAATGTTATTTTATGAGTCATTTGTCAATAATAGCACATAAATATCAATATGGGTCACTCACAAGCGCGGATCCAGCCCTCAAAAAAGGTTGTGGTCACAGCTACTAGAAAATCGGAACTAGAAACGGCTACTAGAAAAGTACAAGTCAGAGCAAGAACATTCTCATTAAAAATTATGCAAGTCGTTTATGGACTTTGAATAAAATTATTTCCTTTTTTCTGAGCATCAGGCAGCAGGAGCATCAGGACTTTGGCATTAGGAATGAAAATAAACTTAGGAGGAAGTCAGACCCGATAAAAAAAAAATAGTAAGTTTCGATCCAAACCTAGGTATTTCAATCAATTACTTCTAGTAGCCAATAAGCCAATATAGGGAGGGTTTGACGCATTTTGTACACTTTTACAAATATTACCAGTGGCGGCATAGCATCGGGTGGCACCCGGGGCTGCTACCTATTGACCACCTAAAAAAAACGACAAAATAAAATTACAAACCAATCTAATATTGCTAAAAACGTTTTTTTTTTTAATATATCTAAACTCATATTATGCTCACTATCAGTTCCGTCTCTAGCTTATGTATCGGGTGCAATCATTACTAAAGCACCCCTATGTATGGAAAGATTGTGAGTAGTTTTGTTTTTTGCGCGAGCGTAGCAAGCCGGAACCTTTTTAGATTTCGGCGTAGTTACCAAGTTATAAAACCAAAAGCGAAGACGTGGTACAGAGCGCCAAATTTTTGAGATCTGTGCCACAAACATACTTACCTATAGAAATTATAGAAAAAGTACTGTGAAATTAAGAAGCTGTGAGCGTAACGAGCGCAAAATTTTGGAGTCTTGGGACACGAAATCACCCAAACAAGTAAAAAAAAGCCACCGCTAAGTGAAAAAACCGCGAGCGTAGCGAGCGCGGAATTTTTTGAGTTTTGGAACAAAACAGTACCAAAACAACAAAAAAATTTAAAATAGTGACAATAGTGACTATTGAATAATAATAATTTTATTGTAATAGACAGCTGTGTTGCTGGGAAGTTTGTTTTGTTCTTCACCGCTTCTTCTTAACCAGAAAGTGCTGAAAGAGGGCGTTATGGGGGGTGCTATCATTTTCTACTTTCAATTTTAACTTAAACTAATCTAACTTTTCGACATTGAACCACCGCAAAGTGAAGAAGCCGCGAGCGTAGCGAGCGCGAATTTTTTTGAGTTTTGGGACACAAAAGTACCTCAAAAACTAAAGCTGTTAGAAAAAAATATGGTGACCTCGAATTAGTAAACAACAGTACCTACAAATTTTTTTGTTCCCTAGTTCCCTGTTATGATCAGCCTATCGATTTAAAAAAACCGTAAAAGTGTGATGTCACAAGTCTAATAAGGTTGTGGGCATGCCCATCGTGCCCACAACGGTGGATCCGCCCTTGGTCACTCATGATCTATCCTACTTCTTCCAGACACACCATGAATTATTTTAATGGTATTTAACCACAGCAATTTGAATTGAATGTATATAACAACATATAATGCATATTGTCTTAAGGCAATACAATAATATGATTACAATTCCATGTTTTACTTTTCAGGAATTGGAGATTTCTACTATGAAATAGGAGTGCAAATAGTAGAAGTTTGCTTAGCAACAAACTACAAGAACGGTGGACTCATCACTTTGGAGGAGCTTAGGACAAGGCTGATAGCAGCCAGAGGCAGAGCGAAGATACACCAGGAAATTACTAATGAGGACCTATTGGCTGCTGTTAAGAAACTAAGAATATTTGGAAATGGGTGAGTCATTAAAAATATGATTTGTAACTCAGATGACTTACTAATTTGGACATTAGTAATATTACCTGGTTCAAGTTGAAGCCCAATGTGGTGACTGAATGCTGAAATTTTTTCATAGATGCCATTTGATCCGTTCAAACTGTGATTAACCTACACAGGCTAATTAATACCTGAAGCTTGAACTTATTCTCTTATTTCTTGTAAATGCATGTATGGTAATCAACAAATTAATTATGTTTTGAAAAAACTCATACGATGCTTAGCTACAGTAATACAATATAATCTTTTATTTTTTCAGTTTCACAGTAGTGCCAATAAGCAAAGGCAAGTGGTTGGTTCAGTCAGTGCCTGGTGAACTGAACCTTGATCAAACACTGGTGTTGCAGAAAGCAAGCGCCTTGGGCACTGCATGGGTGTCTCTTAGTATTCTCACTGATGATTTAGGGTAAGAATCAGAAATTATATAAATTGTTCCTAAGTATCTCATTGTCTATTATGCAGCAGAAGAGCTTCTTTGCTTAAACATGCTAATCGCAGAAACTTCTTAACCAATTTGAAAAAATCTCAGTAACAGATAGATTGTTTATTTCCTAAATGCGCTAATCGCAGGAACTATTAGTTAGATTTGAAAATTTATTTCAGTGTTAGATACCCCATTTATCAAAGAAGGCAATAAGCTACATTTTAGCCTGGTGCACTACCGCTGGCGCATGCTAGTAGTCAATGTATTTCAACATTATCATTAACTCACAATGTATTTTTTCTAAATTCCAGTTGGAATGAGACAAGAGCACAGAATGCATTGAACCACATGGTGAAAGAAGGTCTAGCTTGGGTGGACAGCCAGGATACCAAGGAGACTTTATACTGGTTCCCCAGTATGTTCTCCCAATGTGTTGAAGCGTGAACTACCAATTTAAGTCTTATTGTCAAGTGATAAAAGTTATATTGTAATGTAATCTATATTTATGTTGAAAATATACACATTGAACAAATTCGGAGTTTTTCCTTTTACATGATGACTGGAATGCTGGTAAGTTGAGAACTAAATAATAACACAAAAGTAAACTAATATTTTTATTTAAATATTGCACTTACATAGTACTCTAAAAATATAAAAATGTTTGGAGGTAGTCTGTTTCAACAAGTAAATAGGAAATTATTTCGAAGTATCAATTTAAAGGTATATTTTTTTCGATATATGCAAATTCTTCATAAAAAAATTGATATAACATAAAATACAGAAATACTGGTTTGAATCATATTTCCAATACATTTTGTGTAAATACTACTCTTTTATTGCATTTTTATAATTCTAAGAAGGAATAATATATTCTTAAGACTAATTTAATTGTTAGCTATTGCTATCTTCAGAAGTTCCAATATAGGGTAGTTTTAATTTGGAGCGCAATTCCTTATTTTCTTTATGTAATTCATCAAGTTTCTTCTTTAATTTTTCTGTCATCTCTAGGTAAGACTCTTTCCATCTGTAAAATATTAAAATGGCGTCATTAATGATAATTATTTTATATAAAGTATTTGTTTTACAGTAGATAAAAATGAATGTATACTTTTTGCTAAGCTCCATTTGATTTGCTAAATGTTTGTTCAATTCTATCACCTCTTCTTCTTTTGTTGTCACCATTCTGAAAAAAGGGAATATTTTACGATACGATACATGTACACACCACGGAATCAACGAAAAACATTTGTATTGATAAAATATATGTATAATAGGTACACTTAAGAACTACATGACCTATTTCAAAAAGGATCATATTATATCCAGGTATGAGAAGTTATAGATATCTGTGGAGATCTAAGGGGTAGGCCTATGTTCATCAGTGGACGTCCTATGGCTGAGATGATGATGATCATGATGATGATAGGAAGTAGGTGAAACCGCGGTGTTCAGCTAGCTTTTCAAATTACTTACTTGTGATTTAATTCTGTTCTGGAAGCCAGCATAGTTTGTAACTTGTTAACCATCTTGTGGGTTTCGTCCAACGATTTTTGGAGATGTTCCACTTGCAACCTGAAATGTTTATAGAGGACGTTTATCAAGCAATCAACACGAGTCAGAAGCCAGAGAGTCTGACATCCAGCCCTGATAAGAGGAATCTGGTTGCCCGGGTAATTGGATTGAGGAGGTCAGACAGGCAGTAGCTCCATGTAAAACACTGGTACTCAGCCGCATCCGATAGAGGAAGCCTACTCCAACATAGCTAGGAAAAGGCTAGGCAAATGATGAAGGTGTATTCTCACTTAAGTTCGTCACACTGCGTCCTCAAGAGTTGTTCCTCCCAGTCCCGACGCTTGATCTCCCTCGCGTGGCCATCTTGTATTCGCTGCACGTCTATCGCAAGGCATTGCTTCTCGCAAACCAACTGCATGTTGCGACGTTCTGATGATACCTGAATATGATTAAGATTAAGTTTAGAGTCTGTAAAAGCGGTGATTGATAGATGGTGTGAAAGATTATGGGGGTAGTTTGGGCCGCAAAAGGCGTGGCTGAGGTGGCATTCGCGAGGCCTCGATAGTCGCAATTAAAGGGCTCAATATGCCATGGGCCCTTGACGCCACTGGACCCACGGAAAGGTGCCACCAAAACGATCAATTAAATTAAGCAATTGGCTACCGATAAGTAAGTCTAATTAGTAATTTCAGTTCCGTGCCAAGAAAAGGAGTCCCTTAACAATAGACCCCCCGACGCAAAATGAGGGGTGTTACAAGTTTCACCAATATGTAGGTAAGTATGTGTGTCTAACTCTGGGACCCTAGCTCTTACACGGTTGGACCGAGCTGGATGCGGTTTATTTGCATTTGAAAGCTGGTTTAATTTTATGTCTTGCGGAAAGTACTACAAGAAGAAAGTTATAAAGTGCAACTTACTAGTTCCTGGAACAGCGCTTCAAGTTTTTGTTCAGCTAGTGCGAGTTTCGGATCAACTGATGTTAATGTATCCTTCTGCTGTTTCAGATAATTCTCGTTGGATGCTATTAGTATTTTGTTTTCTCTGTAATATAAATTTTAATATTATAAATGTATACTACTCAACCAATTCAAATGATCAACAATGAACAATTTTTTATCTATGAAACAGTCAGCAATATATACTTTTTGTATCAGGGGTAAAACACTGAAATATAGGTATCTAAAATTTGACACCAAGACATTCTGTATTTCTTATGTCCTAGACATATGAAAAAAAAGGTTAGGCAGATACCTTAAAGTCTTGTTCAACAGCAACCCTTTTTCCACTAACTCAGCATCCAAGTTCCTGATATGTTGCAGCATATCTGATACTTTTTCATTGTACTTCTCTTTGATTTCATCCATTTCCTTCCTACATGATGATTCTATGTCATGTCTTATGTTGGATAGTGCGTGCTTTAGGTCTGTTACCTCTCCTGTAAAACATTTGAATGGGGTTACATGCTAATCTAAAGTGAATCTTAAGGCTTTGAGATGGGGTATAAAATTGCATGATAGTTGTCTGAATACAAGGATCAAGAAAGGCTTCGATGGTTGGCAAAATTAATTGAGCTATCCAGAAGGTTTGGCAACATGCAATGGACATACTTTCTGAAAAGCTGTACTTAGCAGGAGCAATTTAAACGTAAGAACTTACTGGTTAATTCCTGTATAGTTTTGTAAGCCTCATTCTTCTGTTTGGATACCACTTCATAAAGCTGCAATGCTTCGGCAACCTGTTATAAAGATGAAATAAAACTTAAATGATTTATTTAAAGAGTTCAAATCGTGGCTGGAATATCTATACAACTAACTGCTGATAAATGGAAAACATTTTCCACAAAAATAGATTCGCTGCAAATTGTTCGAAAGTTCAAAATTTACCGTGGCACTGGTAAAGGACTCAAAAAGAAACAAGGGGGTTGTTGTCAGTAAAAGAAACATAGTAGGAGAGTTCTCTTCTCGAAAAAGGACTAAAATAAAATTCAGTCTAGCTCTGGTCTTAACTTACTTTTGACTTTGCCTCTGCCTCCCTCTTCACCTTTTCCCCACATTCTTTCTGACACAAACTCAACTGCGCTTTCAAATCTTCACTATTCTTCTTTTCAACGGCCAAATTAATTTTAAATTCTTCTAAACTCTTTGTAACGTCATTCAACTTATCTTCTAATGCTTTGCCTCGTTCTTTATACGAATTTATCTCTTTTTCTTTAGTTTTCAAGTCGTTTTCTAAAATACTGTGTTTTGTTTGTAAATCTTTGTGGTTTTTTTCTAACTCGATATAGTCAGTTAATGCTGTTTCGAGTTTCAGTTCCAAATCTCTTCTTTCTTCGGTTGAGTTCTGGGAAAATATTGTGGTATTTTAATGTAAAGATTAAATGAATAGCGAACTAATTAGATACTAAGGCTAACTAGTGACTTGAAATGGTGTCTAAATGTGGCGAAGTAGAAGAGTAAAAATACAAGTATAGAGGACCCCTACAAATTGCAAGGTTCTGGGGATATTCTCATAAGACGGGTACCAAAATCCTGAACTCCTGACTCTTATAAGAATACTAGTAAGTACCTGCTGTCCTCTCTTGTCGTAGCTCTGGTAAGTCTTGAGCTCGGTTTCCAGTGCATCTATAGTCTTCTGCGATGTCTGCCATAAAACGTGGAGGGAGTCTCTTTCCTGGAATGTAAATGAAATTGTATCTAGGTTTATTCTATGCTACTATGTATCCGAATGCTTACTCGTCTCTCACGAAAACAGAGCAGAAATGTAGGGGATGGCACCATAAATATTAGGTACCCACGTACTCCAAAAATCAAAACAAAAACATGTGGTAATTGCTTTACTGCAAGATTTTGTATAATTTTTGTCAAGCCTGCTGGAGTGAAGACGCAAGTGTAACACCAACACTTACCTACATTGAAGGCATTAGACAGGCTTAAAATCGCTGAACCGAGATATAAATCTCATCGCCTAACGACTGCTGTGGCATGTGCACAGGTGAGCGTAGTGTGGGAAATGACCTTCAATGTATTAGATTATGTTGTTAAAAAGTTATCAAAAGCAAAATAATAAGTACCTTAGCAAGTAAAGTGACTTGTTTCTTCAACTCGTCCAACTCTTTACCCTGATCCTGGTTATTGGCCTGTCTAGCATTATCCAGTTTCTCTTTAAGCAGCATCCCCACTTGTTGAGACAGTTTCTGGTTGTCCGCGATCAGTGATCTGATTTCCTCTTCCACTACTGTCTGATTTTGCTGTGAAGGTGAGGATTTTGTTTATGGTAACCAAGTTTATGATAGTTTTGGGCGTTGCTGGGAGGTGTTTATTTTAGTAGTAAATAAGGTGCATTCAGACACTTAGTATTACCATGAGTTAACTGATTAGTATTTATTATTTATTGATAATTATAAAAGTTTTATGATTAACATACATTACCCTGTAAAAATCAACTTCAGATTGAAGAGCGTCCAAAGTTGTATTTTCCATAATACTTTTATTTGATGCAAAAAATTACCATGAAGGATGTAAGAAGGTAGTTTATGTATCACTTGCACATACTTAATAACAAAATCATAAATTATATGAAAACTTAATAAATTGATAACTTTCTGCGACCACGTTTTGTTTACATTTCGCGCTCCGGAAACGTCATCATTGGTCGCTAGGCAACAGAGCCGCTTCGTTCAAAAATCTATATAGGACGGAATCTAAATTTGATAGACTGGATTCATGTTCGATTTTGATTTTTATGAATTCGTGTTCGTTAATTTTATTTCATTAGAAGTATGATAATATGCAAATAATTATTTCTATACAGGTGAGCAATTATTGAACTTGTAACACGATTGTAAATGGATCTTGTTTCTGAACGAATTTTTTGTGTCACCTTGACATCCGCGAAAATCGAAAATTGCGATTCGCGTAATTTCAGCATATTTTCAGAAACTCGTAACAAATGTAAATGTTTTAGAAAGATGATTTTGAATTAAATTGAACCAAAATGTCCATCAGGTCAAGGTAAGTCCCAATAAGAACAAATTTATTTTGTACAATAAGGCTTTTTCCCTTTGCAAATGAACCAATTTGATCATAGTTTGTAATTCCGTCGTGTTTTGGTTTTTCTTTTCAATATTTCAGCTTATATTTTGATATTAACGAAGACCAGTGGCCTCTGGTGTATGATGATAACTACAATGTATCGTTTATGGGTTTGGAAAAGTTCCATGTTTTCGATTCTAAGAAATGGCGCAACATAATACAGGTTCGTTATATTATTTATCATATCGTTTTTAAACAATAACAGATTACCATTTTAAGTGACATGACGATAAGCGGAATTCAGTGATAAACAATCTCATTGTTTGTACCTACCTAATATCTACAAGACTACTTTTAAATTTTATATTTAAATAATGTTCAATTTGATAGAGTATGTATTTTATCTGAAGGGTGAAAAAGAAAATGTACTGCAGTGACTTTGTGTAAATATGTATTCATTAGTTATTACAATTTTATGACTGCCTAAGTCATAAAAGTATATCTAATACTTACACGCAGACATGAATCAATACACTTCAATACCAGAACATTACATGGATTTATATTCTATGTATTGGACTTCAACAGAATCTGGTAAACAGTGTAGCTCCTTATTTTTACAGTACCTTAAAGAAGCAGATTTCATAAAGGATGAAAATTTAGTGAAGCCACTTGAGGCACAGAAGAGTGATCTTCTCATCGTCCACTCCAAGAAATATCTGAAATCACTTAAAGTAAGCATTGCATTATTATTTTCCTGAGCTTATTTCTCGGTGCTTTACAACGAAGACCCTAACAATGTAACACTCAACGTATCTGACATTGGATTCCCAAAGTCACTCAGTGCTGGCAAACCGTTGGCCCGATGTAAAAAGACGTTTGATGACTACTGCCTAATTTTTAACCATTATATACAATACTGATAATAAAGTAACAATTTGAATCGATTGATAATTGTAAATTATTCTGTATTTATTAACAAATTTTATTTTACAGTGGAGTCCAAAAGTAGCTGTGATAGCTGAGGTACCCATGATTGCCCTTGTACCAAACATATTGGTGCAGTATGCATACCTGAAGCCTATGAGGTAATTGTGCTACTGCAGTAAGTCAGCTATAGCACCACATCAGCTATAGCAGCACAGATATCAAAATCTACAAACAAACTTTTTAACACAAACTGTAAATACATTGTGTACTAAGGCCTAGATTCCAACTAAGTGGGGGGGAGACATAATGTGAAGGAGGGATGTTTCTAAGCGATCCAATAGAATTTTGTTATTCACAAAACCATCACCGTCCACTCAGTGGTATCCACAGAGCGGGAAGAGTCCATTGATTATTTAAAAAACTTCACCACTTCAGTGAAAAATACGACTATATACACAGACTTATCCCAACCAATACTTTTCAACAAATCAATCTAATTCTATACTCCATATCCAATTTCCAGGCTTCAAACAGGCGGCTCAATCCTCGCAGGCAAGCTAGCAATAGAGCGAGGCTGGGCTATCAACGTTGGCGGCGGCTTCCATCACTGCAGCGGCGACAAGGGAGGTGGCTTCTGTCCCTACGCTGACATCACGCTCATGATCAAGTTCTTGGTCATACATCAGATGATACAGAATGCTATGATTGTTGATTTGGATGCTCATCAGGTGACTTTAAAAAATTTGTTCTACTGCAAAGCTACATTAGATTAGAGTCCGTTGGAACTACTTCGCTCACCAGGATTAAAAAATTAGACCTTTCACTACTTGCAAACTGATCTCATATTCATCGAGATCTAGTGAAAGTCACATCAAAATTGGTCCAACTATTTCAGAGATTAAGCAGAACACACATTAACAAACTATTTATGTAAGTAGATAGACACCATTGTCCTATGTATTTAGTAATAAGCAAATTCACTTCAAATTAGTAACGGCCATTTCAACAGTATTTATGTATGTATATCATCTCTAACCATTTCATTATCTTGGTTTCCAGGGCAACGGCTACGAGCGTGACTTCCTAGGCGTCCCTGAAGTGTACATAATGGATATGTACAACAAGCACATTTACCCTAACGATCGGGAAGCCAAGAGAGCTATCCGCAGGAAGGTGGAACTTGACAACAAGGTCGAGGATATGGAATACATGCGGAAATTGAGGAAGTGAGTTGTACTGTTTTAGTACAGAGATAACATATAGTTTGAGTCGTGGTGGCCTAGTGGGCAAAGAACCAAGCTCTCGAGTAAGAGGGCGCGGGTTCGATCCCAGGTCAGGCAAGTACCAATGCAACTTTTCTAAGTTTGTATGTACTTTCTAAGTATGTCTTAGACACCAATGACTGTGTTTCGGATGGCACGTTAAACTGTAGGTCCCGGCTGTCATTGAACATCCTTGGCAGTCGTTACGGGTAGTCAGAAGCCAGTAAGTCTGACACCAGTCTAACCAAGGGGTATCGGGTTGCCCGGGTAACTGGGTGGAGGAGGTCAGATAGGCAGTCGCTCCTTGTAAAACACTCGTACTCAGCTGCATTCGGTTAGACTGGAAGACGACTCCAATGTGGTTGAGAAAAGGTTCGGGAGATGATTGTATTATATTGAAAAGGCAGCTTCAAAATTTTCAAAAAGTGCCTGATATCGCAAAGGTTTATAATTTCCTAACAACGCAAAGCCAAAATTCACTTAACATCCTAAACTTTTCACATTTGTTCATACAGATCTTGTCAGAAACTTTCATCTTGTCCAAAGATGGCCAATCTTGTTTCCAATTAGTCAGACAAAATGTGAACAAAACGTTATAGGCTACGCGCAAGGCATCAAACGGTTAACTTCGGTAATGCAAAGATGTCTTGATAACCTCTCCAGTGCTGGGCTGTTTTTTTTTTATTTAAGTACCTTTGGGAAGCACAAGTACTCAATCACTGATTGCTTATATAATATTATTTCAGGAATCTGAAAGAAGCATTGACGGAGTTTAAGCCTGACATCTTGGTGTACAACGCAGGCACTGACATATTGGACTCTGATCCATTGGGACAATTGAGGATCACTGAATTTGTAAGTTCAAACATTTTGCTATATCACTATTTTATTTATTGACATTATTTAAGTCGAAAAGATAAAAACCTTGAAGGTTTGAGCACTTTTATCAAAATGTGTATAAATCAAACTAGTATCATTTGGCACACAAGCTACCAGATATAAAGAAAAGATAGTTATATCAACTCTGATAAAAACGCTTATAATCTGCATTAATTAAACATCACTAAAATTTATTTATAAACTATCTACACAGCTAATAAAAATCACTTTAGCACATACAAAAGTAGGTACATCAGTTTCCTCGATAGTTCGATAGATGGCGCTTTACATTTGACGCTCATTTCTGCATCGCGGTGTTAAGATTCTCCGCGCTCGAACGACCCTCCCCGGTGACTTTAGTTCGGTATCGCTTCTCGGCCTTTTGGCTAAGATCAAAGTGTAGTATCTGTTCTTTTCAGCTTAATATCTGAAAGTTCCCTCACTGAGGGACCAGTATATTAAACTGATTTTTGTAAACTGACGGGATGTTCGGGGCTCGCTCCACTCCCGTCACGGGTCGGCCCGGCATTGCAGTGCCGCCGGGATCGGCCCACTTATACACATGAAAATCCGCCATAGTAAATACAATGAGCCATATTGCAACTTACCAGTTGTTCATTGGACAGTCACCGGTACTTATAAAGTCTCTGATAGCCTATCAATATTTTGGCAGTCATGTAATATTATGATAGGCTAATTTCATCCATGTCCGGAAAGCTATTCAAGTTGGTTAAAATACATACCTTCCTTATATCTTATGCAGAGTAACTGAGTCAATGTTCAATGACTTCATGATATTCTATATGTCGGAGATGGTCAATAGTACGGACACTAAACGAGACGCAAGCGCGCCATCTGGTGGCGCTTTTGGTGAAACAACATTTTGGCGCGCTTGGCAGAGTCGTGGTGGTCAGCGTGGCGTCGACGGAGCTCAGTCTTCGTTGAGTCGTCGTGTTGCACACATCTCGAAACTGCCCTACGTCACGTCTAGTGTTGTAGTACCGTTGTAGATCCATATTGTAAAGTGTGTAAAGTGTCTTTTGAAATTAAAGTGTAAAGGTTCTTCTAACCTAACAGACAGACATGTGTTGCTGGTGAGTTTGTTCCGCCACTTCTTCTCCCCAGCCAAAACACATAGGAAGTGGCGAAGGGCGGGCGTTTTGGGGGCTGTCTTTTGTTCTGACTAATTTGAATAAACGTTTTTGAGTTGAGAGTTCTTTTGAGTTATCTCTTTGTGCGATTACCCTAGCTGATGTCGGACAATAGTGCCATCCTGATGATTCGCCTCCCCCTTATCCGACATATATTTATGTAGGTACTTAAATCATAGTTTGTTAAAAGTCTTGTAATGTAATTTTAGGCGTAGCGATTTTATCATTTTCATTTTTTTTATTAATTCCAGGGCATAGTAAAGAGAGACGAATTCGTCTTCGAGACATGCAAAGAGCAGAATATTCCTATAGTAATGCTGACGAGTGGCGGTTACTTGAGGAAAACGGCCAGAATAATCGCTGACTCAATCATGAACCTACATCGCAAAGGACTTATTAATGGGGAAGCTTAGATATTCATGATGTGAGTTAGGATGCGTCTACACGGTGCATGTAGCTGGAGCAAGTTAACATGCGCAAGTGTTAAGAGCACGCGGGTGGGTATCTTGCTTTCGTACATGCGCGAGTCGCACGTTTTTAAAATGCATGTAACCTGCGCATGTGCCTCAACAAGCTCAAGCTACTTGCACCGTGTAGATGCACCTTTAGCTACGAAATGGTAAGGCGAGTAATAAGCCAGAATACATAATAATTCGGTAAAGACAAGATATAAGATTTGCGTAGAAAATTGTAATCGTGCCAATTCTTATATATTTTTTATCCTGTTTGTTAAAATTGGACTACTACGCAGCTCGATGTAAGTAAAATACACTACGATATGAATTATTATCTATTTCAAGTTGAAATGTTAACAGATTTTAATAACTTATTTAAAGTTCTTTGCTCACAAAATATTATTATAATGGTGAAGAGTTTGTTTCAATGCGCTCAATCTCAGGAACCACTTTCAGTGTTAGATAGCGCATTTAGCCATACTATGGAAACTAGTACATACCTAATATATAATGTATAAAAATTATATTTACACCAAGGGCCTCGCCTAAAAACATAACTAGATATTTTTATTTGTAAAGTTAGAATTGAGGTTATTTAGAATAAAATTCTATAAAGTGTAATGTATCAAACCTCTAACTTTGATCTCAATAAAAAGTGCCAATAATTTTATATTATTTATGCAAATTAAATTTGCAATTTTTATTTTAGTACTATTATTTTTTGTAGTACATATCTATTTTTATCAGTATTAATAATGTGATCAAATATTTATAATGTTGCTTGGAGTTTATTTTTTCAAGTAAATACTATTTTCCTTCCATTGTGGTTTTATTTCATCAGGAAACATTTTGTGTTCATTTGTTTGTACACAAAAGGCTCCGAAACTACGTGTGCGTTCGCGCAGCGGAATGTTGTTGAATTTAAAGATTTTAATTATGCAGATAATTAGTGTAAGACGTCCTATAATTGTGTATGGTAAATAAAAATTTGTGTATGCAGCCATTGTGGAGAAATTCACCGAAAACAGATTCCGCTGGGCGAACGTTGGCGAACGTTGTCCTGGCGGAACTTTTTTTAATCCATAGACTTTAGAAGAAAAGAGATGTGTCCGAAAATTAGTGTGTATTTGTGTATAATTGATTATGTATGAATGAAATCAGTGCATGCATAAACTTCGGAGAAATTCAAGTTTCCGCTACGCGAACGTTTGGCCATTAGCTAGTTTTCATATAAAGCGCTTATATAAAGCGCTTAAAAAATATTTTTTTAATAATAATGCCACTATCTACGATAGAAATAAATCTTCAATTAACGTGTGCGTTCGCGCAGCGGAATGTTGTTGAATTTAAAGATTTTAATTATGCAGATAATTAGTGTAAGACGTCCTATAATTGTGTATGGTAAATAAAAATTTGTTTAAGCAGCCATTGTGGAGAAATTCACCAAAAACAGATTCCGCTGGGCGAACGTTGGCAAACGTTGTCCTGGCGGAACTTTTTTTAATCCATAGACTTTAGAAGAAAAGAGATGTGTCCGAAAATTAGTGTGTATTTGTGTATAATTGATTATGTATGAATGCAATCAGTGCATGCATAAACTTCGGAGAAATTCAAGTTTCCGCTACGCGAACGTTTGGCCATTAGCTAGTTTTCATATAAAGTGCTTACGTAGAGAGCTGTAGATTTTTACGTACGTTGTTTTGAATTTGTTTATATTTGTTTAAAAACAGATTTAGAAAAGTCGTAGGGTTTAAAGATAAAAATATAAACGTAAAATACACTTATTAGGTCTTAGTTCTTAAAGTATGCAGTTTGGGGTCTAGCTTCACGTTTACACAAACCTTGTAAGTGTTTCCAACATGTTGCCAAGTATCAATGATTTCCGTTAGTTTAAAAGTTATAGGATATTTTAACATGAACAGATCACTGTTTACAAAGCAGTCGAATATCACGACGTTCTAAAGGAATTGCATGGTAAAATGTATGCCAATAATTAGTTTAATCATTCAACTATTCACTTGCAAAATTTCATGTCATTAAATTCAGTAATTAAAGAAAGACAATTAAAATATCGAAACCCTACATAATCCGACCAAGTTCGGATTGCTACCAAAAAGCGGCCGTGCCATATGTCTAAGCAACGTTCTTAACTTGGAAGGTTAGTATATTTATTAATATGGTACAGTTGCGTACACAAGCGTTAGGAAAAAATAAAACAATTGCATTTCTTGAATGAAAAATATTTTTTAATAATAACGCCACTATCTACGACATTTTAGTTTAAATACGTAACGTTTATTAACGTTATTTTTAATCACGTAGTTAAGTAATTTATGTAAGTAATAATAATAAAAATATTTTTGTACACTCATATTTAAATAGAGAAGTACTTGTTAATTGAAGATTTATTTTTATCGTAGATAGTGGCATTATTATTAAAAAAATGTTTATCAATCAAGACATACAATTGTTTTATTTTTTCCTAACGCTTGTGTACGCAACTGTTCCATATTAATAAATACTAACCTTCCAAGTTAAGAACGTTGCTTAGACATATGGCACGGCCGCTTTTTGGTAGCAATCCGAACTTGGTCGGATTATGTAGGGTTTTGATATTTTAATTGTCTTTCTTTAATTACTGAATTTAATGACATGAAATTTTGCAAGTGAATAGTTGAATGATTAAACTAATTATTGGCATACATTTTACCATGCAATTCCTTTAGAACGTCGTGATATTCGACTGCTTTGTAAACAGTGATCTGTTCATGTTAAAATATCCTATAACTTTTTAATTTCTAATGGAACATCATTGATACTTGGCAACATGTTGGAGACACTTACAAGGTTTGTGTAAACGTGAAAAGCTAGACCCCAAACTGCATACTTTAAGAACTAAGACCTAATATTTTTTACGTTTATATTTTTATCTTTTAAACCCTACGACTTTTTCTAAATCTGTTTTTTAAACAAATATAAACAAATTCAAAACAACGTATGTAAAAATCTACAGCTCTCTATGTAAGCGCTTTATATGAAAACTAGCTAATGGCCAAACGTTCGCGTAGCGGAAACTTGAATTTCTCCGAAGTTTATGCATGCACTAGTTTCATTCATACATAATCAATTATACACAAATACACACTAATTTTCGGACACATCTCTTTTCTTCTAAAGTCTATGGATTAAAAAAAGTTCCGCCAGGACAACGTTCGCCAACGTTCGCCCAGCGGAATCTGTTTTTGGTGAATTTCTCCACAATGGCTGCATAGACAAATTTTTATTTACCATACACAATTATAGGACGTCTTACACTAATTATCTGCATAATTAAAATCTTTAAATTCAACAACATTCCGCTGCGCGAACGCACACTCAATTAACAAGTACTTCTCTATTTAAATATCCGTGTACAAAAATGTTTTTATTATTATTACTTACATAAATTACTTAAAACTGGCACTAAACAACACAGCAGACAAAAGATCATAGAAATATGCACAAAATTTTATAGTTCCCTATATTCCGATAATCGGCAAACAAGCACAGACCTTACATACCACTACTCGGACGACATTACACCTATCTCAAGGTCCGAAGTCCATCGAGTCCTTAAGACAATGCATTATGGTAGAAGCCCTGGAGAAGATGGCATTACTACTGAAACCTTAAAACTCGGCTCAGCTACACTTATTCCACACCTCACTAGTCTATTCAATAACATATTGAAAACCGGCAAGATCCCAGACATGATGTGCCACTCGAACATCATACTTCTTCACAAAAAAGGAGACAAAGCCGATATAAACAACTACAGGCCCATTAGTTTAGTCTCGCACATTTACAAAGCTTTCATCAAAATCCTTCACAACCGCATCGACATTCAATTAGACTCTCATCAACCACCAGAACAAGCTGGATTCCGCCCTCATTTTTCCACAACAGACCACCTCCAGTCACTTAACCAAATTATAGAAAAACACATAGAGTTCCAGAAACCATTGTACTTGGCATTCGTAGATTATACAAAGGCTTTTGACAGTATAAAGCATTCAGCAATATTCTCAGCTTTAGAAGACCAAGGCATAGAAAAAACATACATAGACCTCCTGAAAGCCATATACAGCAATAGCACCGCCAACATAAAATTAGACACATCAGGCACCAAATTTCAGATACATAAAGGAGTCAAGCAGGGTGATCCGCTCTCACCAAAACTTTTTACCAGCACACTCGAAGAGGTTTTTAAGGAACTGGCCGACCCCTGGATATCGCAGGGTATCCGAGTCGGCAGTAAAATACTCACTAACCTTCGCTTCGCAGATGATATTGTCCTATTCGCACCGTCGGCAGAACAGCTGCAACAGATGCTCCAAGAGCTGAGCTCCGCCAGCCTCAAAGTCGGGCTTGTGATGAACCGGTCAAAGACTAAAGTAATGACTAAGAGCGCGAAACGTAGGGTCGAGGTAGATGGGCAAGAGATACAACATGTCGACGAATACATCTACTTGGGCCAGTTAGTGTCCTTCGAAAACAGGCAAGACAAGGAAATCGACCGACGGACCGAAAACGCCTGGAAGAGCTACTGGTCCATGAAGTCGCTTATGAAGGGTGAGCTCCCTTTATCGCTGAAGCGAAAACTAGTCGACATGTGTATTCTGCCCATCCTAACCTACGGCGCTCAGACTTGGTCTTTGACCGAATCTCAGAAGTCCAGGCTAAAAGTATGCCAAAGAAGCATGGAGCGTAGCCTGCTCAACATACGGCTAAGCGACCGGATACGCAACACCATTATCCGGTCCAAGACGGGCATACTCGATGTGGGCAATAAGTCTGCGAAGTTGAAGTGGGATTGGGCGGGTCACATCTGTCGAATGCACCCGGACAAGTGGGCCAATATAACCACAAAGTGGATCCCGGAGGATGGAAGGCGACCGAGAGGGAGACCAAGGAAACGCTGGAGGGAGGACTTGGACAGCTTCCTCTCGGACTGGCCTCAAGCAGCGAGGGATAAAGAAAAGTGGAAGGCTTTGGGGGAGGCCTTTGCCCAGCAGTGGGACAGCACAGGCTAATAAAAAAAAAAAAAAAAAAAAAAAATTACTTGACTACGTGATTAAAAATAACGTTAATAAACGTTACGTATTTTAACTAAAATGTCGTAGATAGTGGCATTATTATTAAAAAAATATTTTTCATTCAAGATATGCAATTGTTTTATTTTTTCCTAACGCTTGTGTACGCAACTGTACCATATTAATAAATATACTAACCTTCCAAGTTAAGAATGTTGCTTAGACATATGGCACGGCCGCTTTTTTGTAGTTATCCGAACTTGGTCGGATTATGTAGGGTTTCGATGCTCCGTCAGTATTATAATTGTCTTTCTTTAATTACTGAATTTAATGACATGAATTTTTGCAAGTGAATAGTTGAACGATTAAACTAATTATTGGCATACATTTTACCATGCAATTCCTTTAGAACGTCGTGATATTCGACTGCTTTGTAAACAGTGATCTGTTCATGGTAAAATATCCTATAACTTTTTAATTACTAACGGAACATCATTGATACTTGGGAACATGTTGAAGACACTTACAAGGTTTGTGTAACCGTGAAAATCTAGACCCCAAACTGCATACTTTAAGAACTAAGACCTAATAAGTGTATTTTACGTTTATATTTTTATCTTTTAAACCCTACGACTTTTTCTAAATCTGTTTTTTAAACAAATATAAACAAATTCAAAACAACGTATGTAAAAATCTACAGCTCTCTATGTAAGCGCTTTATATGAAAACTAGCTAATGGCCAAACGTTCGCGTAGCGGAAACTTGAATTTCTCCGAAGTTTATGCATGCACTGATTTCATTCATACATAATCAATTATACACAAATACACACTAATTTTCGGACACATCTCTTTTCTTCTAAAGTCTATGGATTAAAAAAAGTTCCGCCAGGACAACGTTCGCCAACGTTCGCCCAGCGGAATCTGTTTTTGGTGAATTTCTCCACAATGGCTGCATACACAAATTTTTATTTACCATACACAATTATAGGACGTCTTACACTAATTATCTGCATAATTAAAATCTTTAAATTCAACAACATTCCGCTGCGCGAACGCACACGAAACTACTGAACCGATTCGAAAAATTCTTTCACTGTTGGAGAGCTACACTATCATCGGCTATATTTTAACCGGTTACGGGAAGAACTAACTTATCTTAATATATCTCAGATACCAATGACTGTTTCGGATGGTACGTTAAACTGTAGGTCCCTGCCAGGCCCGCCGCTAGCTGTTTGTTCGCCCGCGTGCAAAACTGATTATGCCGCCCTACGACTACTTACGTTTTGTCAAAAATATATAAGGGTGGGGGGGGTCAAGGGGTCCGGACCCGGATGTCAAGATTGTGATGAACTTAAACTAACGCACTTAAATATCTATAACAATGTTTAAAGTCCGTAAAATATATTATTTGGTGGGTTTCCCGTTGAAAAGACAACTTATAATACACATTTCACATGTAAGGAAGCGCGAGCGGAGCGAGCGCGAAAATTTTTTAGTCTAAGGACACAAAACAAATAAAAACCACTGTAAATTAACAAAGCAAAGTCAAAAAGTAAGATAAGCACAGAAGTGAAGTGCAAAAGCCGCGAGCGAAGCGAGCGCGATTTTTTCCTTAAACTTTTCATGAAGTACATCATATCATAAAAAGCCATAACGGACGTGTGCGAAAAATGTTTTTTAATTAAATTTTAATTTTAATTAAGCAAAGATAATATGCGATATCTGACATGGAACCGCGAGCGCAGCGAGCGCGAATTTTTTTGGGGATGCAAAGGGTGAAACAGTCAAAATTGATAGGAGACGACCAAAGCTAGGGCGGCTTTTTCTGAAATTTTATTGGTTTAATTTTGCCGCCCCCTAAATAGCATTTGCCGCACGCTTCGCCACGGTTAAGAATCTTTAATTTTGAAAATGTCCTTTCAACAGATGTACCTAACTGAAACCGGCAGTGTAAGTAATATTCTTAGCGCTATTGCTGTGTTCGAAAATATTGAAATCAAATCATTAGTGAAAAGATATTGTATTTTTTAAATATTACGTGATAACTCGCTAGATTTGCCGTCCCCTAGGACGTGCCGCCCGCCTGCTGTGCACGCGCTGCACGCCCGCTTACGGCGGGCCTGGTCCCTGCTGTCATTGAACATCCTTGGCAATCGTTACGGGTAGTCAGAAGCCAGTAAAGGGCTTATTACACTTTACTAAATTCAGTCGTCTAATTAGGTTTGTCTAATTAGGTTTCTAAATGATTTAATGAAACCTACCTTCCTGAATGCGATTACATTTGACTGAATTTAGTGACTGAATCATTTAGATGACTGAATTTAGTCAAATGTAATAAGGCCTAAAGTCTGACACCAGTCTAACCGAGGGGTTGCCCGGGTCTGGGTTGAGGAGGTCAGATAGGTAGTCGCTTCTTGTAAAGCACTGGTACTCAGCTGAATCCGGTTAGACTGGAAGCCAACTCCAACATAGTTGGGAAAAAGGCTCGGAGGATGGATGACGGGAAGAACTTAATTATTTTCAAAGTCAAAAAGGTTTATTGAAACTAGGCTAGTTTTTAGCACGTTTTCACGTCAAATCACAAACAGAATCCCCAAAGCCCAAAACGCCCCCTTTTCACCACTTCCTAGTTAGTGTTACGGCTATATTAGCACTAGTTAACTCATTTTTTTTTTAAATAAAACAATACATAAGAAGCAACATTTTTATTAAATAACGTAGGAACATAGATAATAGCTACACACAAAATCTTTCACTTTTGCAAAAACCTAAAAATACTACCATAACATTGTGGATTTTTTTAAATATAAGTCCTGTAGTTCTAGCAAAATCGTGCAAAACTTCTAGTAAACTACAAGTTGCATGTTTATCTATCTAAACAATAGATTTTGATACGTCTAATTGGAGTCACTACAATAACATTACAAATTATTAAAATCGAATAAAATATAAAGAATGCGGATATAGGAATATTACTAAGCCTATATTCTTCTACCTTCTCAATATAGCAATAGATACCTTCTTCTTACTGCCTTGGTGTCAATTTACACGTGAAAATTGTATTAACAGGTTTTACAAAAGTGCTAGTGTAAAAGTGACCAATATTTTTTTTGTCCTTCGAGTTAAGCCTCGAGAAAATGAATCGTTCTTTGGAGTGAACGTTCACTCTAGTGAACCGACTGACATCACCTTAACGAAACACCAGACTATCCCTTTATTAATCGACTTTCAAAAAAGAAGTTTCTCAACTAAGTTTTTTGAGTAGACAAGAATCTTGAACACATTATGGTACTGTTTATATAACCTCGTAACATTTTATCTGGTAGTGGTATTGAACTGAGCGTAATATTCGTCAGTGGGAGTATTGTTGTACACCACTTCTCTGAAGTACTTCTCTTTCTCCTTCTGCTGTAATGCCAGCAGTTGGTTCTCCTCCATTAGTTGGCGGGCGATCTCCCTGTGAATATTAGATATTAGGTTAAATAATTTGTACCTATAACTTTTTCAAGTTATCCTGTAATACTTTTTTTGGTCTAGGTACCCACAGACGGACATAAAGCCAACTAAGTATTTCGTGTTTGTTTTTATATAATTTTAAATTAGAAAGACGAAATACAAAATAAGGATGGAGTGAAATACGTTCCATTGCAAGAAAAAGACCACAAACAAAATAAACTGAAAAAGAACATGAAATAGAAAAATAAGACACGTCTACACCACGCAATACGGCCCTCGCTCAGCATAATGGGAAATTCGAAAGTTATTATTTAACTAACTGCCAAGAAGGATTATATTTTGTACAAAGCTTCCTAATTCGTTTCAATAATCCACTATTTGCAATTTAACGTTACCTTCTCTTCCTCTGGTCGGCAATATCTTGGCGCGCCACTTCGTGCTGGATGGACTTGGCCAAGGCTTGCCATTCTGCTTCCATCTTGTCGTAAGCGTCACGTTTCGCCTGAAAAATATCATTGAGAGAGTTCAGTGACGACAAAAAGTTTGTCGTGAACTTATACTAATTGACATGGAACGTAAAACAAGGAAATTATCATACAAGGAAGACTGAATAATCATTCATTTAATGTCTGAAAAAAACATTAGATATTGGTAAATTACCTTAGCAGCAGCCATTTGTTCTTTCTGTGCGGCGTAGAACTTTTTGAGCTCTTCTTGGTTCATACCCTTGTACATGAATCCAATCGCTCTGAAATCATAGCATACATTATGAAGTAGGCAAAAGCCTCCGTAGTTTCACTAACCCGGGGAGAAATATTTCTAAAGTCTGCCCTTTCTCAGGCTTCAGAATATTTGTGTACCAAATGTTGAAAGACGGACAGACAGACAGACAGGTAAAAAAAGCCCCACGCTCTGTCATCCTTTTCATCATCATTTCATTTTTACTTAACTTTATACTTTACAGCTGGAAAAATCTAGAGGAATGTCTCAGTCAATCCCTAATCTCTCTCTCAATAAAGTTATGAGTGATACGGACCTGTTTTTCCCGAGAGCACTCTTGGCGACATCAGGGTTCTCAGTGAGCATGTCAGAAGTGAGGTTGTTGTACATCTCGGCTGTGTTGTCAGCTTCCTCTTGTTCTTTGATTATCAGCTCCAGCTGCTTCTTTTCTGCTGCCTATTATTTATACAGGATATTAAATAGGCTGGAGATGACGAAAATATAGGTTTATTTTTGTGAAAACATAAAAAGGTGGAGCTCTATGGTGATGCTTAAGGCCTAAAAAACAGTTCGGTTTTGGAATATGTACGAGATTAAGATTTTTGATGACCGTTAAACCTCATCTACATAAGTCGCAAAATTCCTTGACTAACTAAATGGGAAAGTAAGACGAAGTGTCATTTTACATACTCGTTCAACGACGTGGTAGGTACTCTTTGGGCCTTTTACTCGACAACAACTAGAAGTCGTTCGAGGCGAGGTAAAAATGGAATGAGTAAAACGAAGTGCCTTCCCACAACTGCTAGCAAGTGACCGTAGTATTGTAAAGTTTTAGCTGAAAATAAGTTCTAAAATTGTCCTGGATAGCTTTCCAGATAAACTGCAGTCTGCTTGCATTACTTGGCAGCTCAACTTAGTTTGCCCGTTGGATAACTTACCAAAGCTTCATTATACTTGAGGTTAGCCTGTCCGAGTCTGTAGCGACACTCGCGCTCCAATTTGTCCAGTTCTCCGGCGCGATGGTCACGAGCTTTGATCGCCATCTTTAAATACAAATCATTATGTATATCATTATATTTATGAGTATACCTACATTAGTAAAAAAAAAAATTAAGTATATAAAACTGAAGGTTTTTTTTAACTAGATCTTAGGAACTAGTGGACACCAATTTCAAAAATTATTTCAGCGTTAGATAGAAAGCCCATTTATCGCGGAAGGTCTTTTCATCCTGGTCCGGGACAAGCGGGTAAGAAAAAGGGTGAAAAGCTAATTTATTAATTATCAAGGAGGATGAGGGTATCTACAACATTTTTATTTGTTTGTCAAAGGTTTTAAGTTTCTTATTCTAATGAGAATCTTCTGGAATGTACCATGTAAGCAGCTTCTGCTTTCTTCCTCTCCTCTTGAGCTGCCTTTCGCTCCTGCACTTGTTGCTCCAACCAGGAGTTCTTTTGCTGGGCCATGATCTTCTTACGCTCATCGAAATCCAAATCTTCACCTTCAAATCTGAGTACACGGTTATTTTCTTAAATATTTTACATGGCGAGAAAAAATTACAAGAAAATGGTGAGTGTAATTTAATATTTTTTAAACCTTCTTTTATATATTTTTGCACTTTTGATAAATCAGGTAAACTGATCCAGCTGGTCATAGCTATGTATTTTATATGCTTCGCATTTCCTCGACTGAGCTGAGTACTTTACATGGAGCGACTGCCTATCAGATCTTTTCAACCCGGGCAGTCCGATATCTCGTTATAAGACTGGTTGTCAGACTTTCTAGCTTTCGACTATCCGTAGGTAATGGCTACTTTAAGTTTTTCACTTGATTTTCAGAAATACAGAGTAGGACGATGAATAAAGAAATACAGAATACGAATGGAATTTAAATACTTCTGAGCGCTGGCCAGTCCAACAGGTTCGCCATCACCGGCTCTGGGAGGCAGCTGCTTCTTCAGAACCTCAGGGTCGTTGAGGTCGTACTCCCGACGGTCTTCAAACCGCTGGTACTTTTGGCGGAAAGAGTCTATTTCCACGCCGACGCGACGACGTTCCTGTAGGAGTAAAAAGTAGCAGGAAGATGGTATTTTCAATATTAATGTTATATGGCTGCAGAGTTTGTTAGCTTGACCTGCTAATCTCAAGACCTTATGGTCTGATTTAAAGAATTTAGATTATGTAAGGAAGAGTGTAGACACGCTACTTCTTTAAAGAAATAGTTACGAAGAGACGCTGGCGAATACGCTGGTGGCAAATTTGAGGATAAATCTGTCTGTTGTAGAAACGTTGGCAATAGAGAAAGTAAATAGGTTTTGTTCAGACTATTTAATGCATCTGTACATGGTTTATATGAAGTTTGCACAAAACCGGTCGAGCGGTTCTTCATTTATCACATTTTTTGTACCTAGTTTGGACTTTATACATAGCGAAGCACGTACCTTGGGCTATTAGTCTACTATAGCTATTTACTCTACTGGACTGGAAGTTATTTACCTCTTTTTCTCTGCCTTCCAATATAACAGCGAGATCACTATCCTTGATCATCTGCTTGGCAAAGGCCAGGTCTCTTCGATTCTGTTCATCTCTTTCAGCTTTCTTCTCTGCTATCTGACGCTCCAAGAACGGGACGTCGACCTGGAAATATGTCCTCGGCATAGGTATAGTGTAGTATAGCATTTGTAAAAGAGCCACCTAGACTTGACAGACAGCTGTATCGATGGTAAGTTTATACAATACATCACCGCTACTTCTTTCTAGCTATAATACTAGAAAGTGGGCGTTCCTTTATGTGAAAAAGTACCAAGTTAATTAGGAAAATTGCGTTTTATAACGAATGGTTATAGAGTTAATAATGAAGACAGCGATTATTGAATGAGAGTTGTAGCGAACGAAATCTTCATTGGACAAGTAAATGTTGTTGTAAGCCTAGGCTGCCTAACACGAATAAATTAGCGCTTGGCTGGTTTTTGATCAGATTAATTTATATATTGCAGTGTGACTATAACAAAGGCTGATGATCTTGATGACGTCTTACCCCAATCTTCCTGTTTCTCGCATTGAAGATTCTGGATCTCCTCTCGAGCTCGCACTGTCTCCTCCTCTCTCTATTCTGTGCCTCCTTACGATCTTGGTCGTTGGCTATCTGTAATTTCAACATTTTGTAACAATCTCAAAATACTCTAAAAACTTGAACACAAAAATAGAAGTAAAATTACGCGTTGGCGAAATAACAAAGTGCGTTGCTATGGTAACTGATTTTTGTTTTTTTTTTATTTGGAAATAACAGATATTGATTGGGCGGCGATGTGAAAAGAGGTCATGAATTTATATGTTGTAATTACTAAAAAATTAAAATAGATGATATTTTCTGTTACTAGCATGCTAAAAACTGTAATTTATATTGATATAATCAGGTACAACAACTGAACGAGAGTATAGTTTTCATTTTATCAGAAATAAAGGAATGATGAAATAAATCAACAGGCTCTCAATCAGGGTTGAACCTCCCCTCTGTGCGAAGTGTGCGGCGCACACAGGCGCCCAAGGAAAAGGCCTCTTAACGTGCCTCGATGGGGGTGGTTCAATCAGTTATTTCAGCACATTTCAGTCCAAATTAACATGAAGATTAAAGGATGAAAATCCCAACTGCCTCAAAAATATTTGAAATTGCTTATACTTTTCAACTTTTGTGTATAAATTAAGACCTAGGTAATATTATTTTATTATACATATAAATAAATTCAAAACGGGTAATTCTTATAAAAAATCTTGAAAATCAGTACAACACTCATTCAAAAATTACCATTTTCTAACCAGCGTCATGGTAGAATCTATTCTTTTTTTGGCTAGCAACACGGACTGCGGACAACATGAGGTGCGCGTCGCAATTGTCGGCCCATTCGCCGGGTAGCGTAGATTAGAATTGAGTCAGTCCGTCAGTGCACGCCACACCGGTATCGGACGAGGTTGTCGCGCGTTCGCGGAAAAATCGCTGTATCTGTGTATAAACGTATTTACACACGTATTTTTTTAGTGTAACGTTTTACAAATAAATTACAGTGCTGTGTTTGAAAATTATATTTTTTATTGTGTAATGTGAAAGAATTATGACAAGTGTGTTAAAAAAATCTAGAGGCACTAAAGGTAAATCTGAATCCATGCAGGAGGATCTGCCTGCGAGATGGGGGGACGTTTCCCGCGAAAAGAAGTCTGAGGACGTTGCTAAATTGATAAGATGTATCGACGACAACATTATTGGAAAAGGAAATTCGTTTTGTGGACCCTTCGGCAGGAGAAAAGGTGAGATTCTTGTCATTATTAAAAAAAATAATCCATGTTTATTATATGGAAGATGTCATGCTCTAAATGAAATGATTTATTATTTTAATTATTTCTTATATTTTCAAATTTTATAACCAATGGTGACGTCATGTATGTTGTTTAGATTGAGTCAATTTTTTTTCTAATGCGCAAAAAAATATTTCCATCACCGCTTTTCTGAATGTCACCGGTTTATTAATGTATTGTAAACAGTTCTCATTGAATATTTACACAAATTAGCATTAATTATTTCAAGATGTTCAAACGGTGCCAATGTGCCATGTTCGTTGCTATACAAGGTTTATAAATAGTAAAACATATGTTACGTTGGTAATAGCCGGCAGCTCGTAAAACTGTTTCAACGATCAAGGTTAAAATTAAGATAACGTTGCTAAAACTAGGAATAAAAACTATCTTATTATAAAACGTGGTTTTAAAAAGTACCGGTTTACCGCCAGGCTTAGACCTGGTTTTCGATGCGTATCTGAATATCGCACATTTTGAATACACACCATTATTTTCGTGCATGACTAAAAATTAGGTGTAGAAGATCTGCCTAAACAAAGAAGATAAATACGTACAGAACTTTAATATACCGGACAAAGCGTTAATTCTTAGAATAGGCCGTCCTTCGTATTTTAATTGCAGCAATCAATACTGCCTTCTATCACCTACAAATTGAACATCACAATACTGTATGTAACTGCAATGGACACAAAGCGTCCCTACAAAATGTAGGTACGTAGTTTTGGCCGGAATCCTACTTATATAATATATAATAATAATTCATATAAGTAATATTGTAGCCAAAAATATTGACACTTATTTGGCGAATTTACCTACGATATAAGACTCGTATACCTGATACGAATACGCGTTGGTCTACGAGTAACCATTGTCATTTAGCGCGCACTGTTCCAATGAATAGATGTTTAGAAAACATCTCAATAACAACTCAATTAAACACTTAATTTAAGAAGCTGTTATTCTAAACTATACACACACACATAGACACGTGTTATATTGATTACCACTGAGTATTGGGGAGTAATAATTTATGTCATGTCGGGCGCCAAAATTTTGCTTTAGAGACCGGTCGTCCACTTGGCATCATTAGTTACAAGCCATCAATAATTGTCACATCGATAATTCGGAAATGTACGATGGAAACTATCGTAAATAGATTATTTAATGATATTAATTCGTATTGATATAATACGTGGAGCAATTTAGATGCGTAGGTATTTGAACCAAATTGAAGGTTCCTTTAATTTTGCAAATTGCTGAAAATTATTGATGCGGAGTATTAATTTATTTTCGATTATACAGGTCGTTTATTGTATAGACGTGATTTGTATTGTAGATTATAAATAACAAGTTGAGTCATAATAAAATGGAAAATTGTTTGCCTCTTTTGAAAATTACTCTACCATATCTTCCTTAAGTGGCATAATTCCCTTAATTTAACCATCCATCTTAGCTCCAAAACTTTCCTGACGTTTTTTTAAATTACAATTTACCGTGGCCGTTATTAAAACTTTTTTCCTCGTATGATATAAGGGAAAATGCTCCGGAGAAAGGAGAATGTCCAAAACTGGTTTTGGAGGTCATCTGTCGAGGCGGGAGCAAAAACCTGGACTTTTTATGGTTTTACCGAAGCCGTGTTACGTACGAAGCTAGTTTTACAATGATATTAGCTTCTGGTGTTATCAGAAAGCGATTATATTGATGTCTTACTTAAGGTCAGTTTGATAAGGATCATGCAGTTTGCATATAAGCTAAATGAAATACTTGTAGGTACGATTAGTATGTATTCGTACTTTGATGTGTATTTGTCAGTTGCCTCAAAGTTTGTAAACATATTTTAATTAATCGTGTCCCATAAAATCAATAAGAATACCATGAAATTAAATAAAAAACAGACGTTTCCCTAACAGAACAACATGTAAAGAAACATTAAAATTAAACTAGATCTGCGTACAAAGTCTACATAGGAATAATTTATTTTTTATTGTTGACTAAGTACATGGGATGTCAGTGTCATGTTACAGACAAATACAGAATTGTATTATTTAAATTGAACGGTTTGTGTGTGCGGAAGTAGGTGCAATGATACGCAGCGCAGTCGCATGCGCTAGTACACGTTTCTAGTCACGTGGAGTGCTACGTTAGTCATTTGTCACCAAGCTCGTCTCTTACTCACTTATTATTCTTGCACTCTACAAAGAAAAGTCTATCGATTAAAGTCTAGAAATAAACATCATAAATAAATTAGGGTGACTTTTTAATGTTAGCATGACATTTTCGCACTTTTCACTTTCATTTCGTTTATAAACAGATAAATCAAAATTTTGTCCTAAATTATTCTTTTGCCAAATAGAAATACACAATAATTCATTTTGAAATTGAGTCCATTATTCTTAGATGTTCACGATGAAGTCTTTACTATTATTTATACCTGTGAAGTGTCAGAGAATCAATCACGTCTTGAATGACAAATTCTAAGTCATCTCAAGCCATAAATCAAAGGCCCTTGTCTTTTGTTATAAGGACGAAACGCACGCTGAATGCGTTTGAGCACGATTGCGACACTACACATCGGTTAAAGACGGGATAAGCATGAAAATAAGGATGTCAGTACGTGGACATGTGTGCTTAATATCAGTGTCTATAGTTAAGAAATAAGATAATATACAAGCAAAGAATAGACCCAAGAATTTGTAACAAAAAAAAAAAAAAAAAATGGGTATCGCAGTTGTTTTTATTTTGCTCTAAAACCTATAAGTAGGTAGTATTATAATATTGATAACGACACCTAGATAAAAATATAATATGCAAAAGATATAAATCGAATAGTTCTAAAATTATGTAGTCACATGGACAGCAACGTGTGATTTTACCCTACGCATTCATTTTTTGAAAATATTAACCCCCTTACTTATAAAATCTCTAATCACCTACTAAGCAACATTTTAACTAATCACTACTTAAAGTCTTAAGTAGTGATTAAATGTTAGTTAAGACATGCTTAAGCAACGTTTATAAGTAAGAATTTTCTTAAACAGCCCTTAAGTATTACTTATATTTAATTCACGTTTATAAGTAAGGCTGTTAAATTTTTGCACGTTCAGTATTTTAGTACTTCTTTTGTTTTTTATTAAGTTCATGTTCTATAACTGTTATATATAATATTATACTTTCTTATCGTTCATTTTGAATTACATAATTTTATTCGGATATTATTCTTTCAAGTACTTACACGTTTATTTGATTGCTACGTACGCTGATAAAATTATCAGTGGCATTTTAATCGACGATGCAGAACACATCGAATGTAATACGTATAACAACACTGGTCATATTTAGATTTATTTTTCTTGCACTTAGGTACAGGCACATAGTGAGAGACTGTATGTTAGGATCTACGCGACCAGGGTACTCTTTGATTATAATATAAAGCAGCGTACTTTAATGTTACGGACTTTAAGAAGGTGAAAGGGGGGACTGAAACCAACACGCTAAACCCTTTATGAGGCAAAAATGAAATGGTTACACAATGGATAGGTAATTATTATGACTAAGTGATAAAAAATGTTTCATTGCACTAAAGTTTTACCTAGTCATGAAAGCTACAGTACATAGTCTCCTACAAATACAAGTACATACGCAATACTACACATTACTTAAGCCATTTAAAATTATACCCATAAATTGAAATATTAGCCAACCACTAACGCTATCTGAAAATGTCCTACATTCTACATTTCGTATCAAAACATCAGAATTGCCATTAATTAACAATTTATTGGCGTGACACTTCCTGTAAATAAAATATTTACGTCAGAATGTTGGCAACACTGACAGAAGCATAAATCTTTGGAATATGATTCAAAATGGGTTGCGTCAGCTATCGTATCTAAATCGATAGAAGGTTTAATATTAGTATTATGAATAATAACAATAAAATTTAAGTATACTTCTCCCAATTTTTTTAACGATGTCAAAAATCATGAAATGACTCCTCCCGCTGTGGGTTAGCAGCGGTGAGGGAGTGTCAGACTCTTGTAAACTAAAAACCGTCGTGTTCCGTCATAGGCCTTTTACGTACCAGGGCCGCGGTAACTCTTTCGAACAATCCCGCAGCCACGTACCAATCCCGCAGCCCCGGCCCTAATTACTTGGGACTTACAGGAATAATCCCCCAACTCCTTCTTATGACGGCTACAGACTTTCAGGTTTGACAGTACACGAGAACTGGCGTTTTATGTTCCAGAGTGCCGTTTAAACTGTATGAAGGTCTGTAGCCGGCGTTAGATATAGGGGATAACATGCAGACAGTCTTGGTTGTGACTCAGAGTAACTAGGTATTCATCTAATGTTCAAGTTAAACAATGACTGCATACTTTAACTTTGGGAAAATTTTCAAAAAGTTTCACGGTGATTTCGTTTTATTTCCTGATAATTTCCATTACAAAATATTTCGTCAATGATGCCAAATGTTTGTCTTTTTTGTTAATTTAAAACTTTTGCTACCGTATTGTAAAGTTTTTTTAAATAAGTATTTTTAAAAGAGTACCTTATACCTATCGGCATTAGACCAGTAACTTTATTCGTTGGTATAGATCTAGTACTAAAGTCGGTCCTTTTTTAAGACCACGTTTTATAATAGGTACTATGTCTTTGATTGAAGAGGAGAAAGGTAATTTGCTCATCATATCTATTTGCAAATACCACAGCTATTTATTAAAAAAACCCATCTACTTCTAAGTACTTATTATAATATTCTATGTACAAGTTCAGGGTTGTGAAAACTAGTCTACTACATACTACTATCGCCGTGGCCTTATCAGCCGGCTCTCATGGCCTTGGTGCCTACGTGTTGCGTAATATAACTTATATGTCACCCAAGTGTCACTTGAACGGAAATACTGCTCGTATTATTACTTGCAACTTGCGAGGAAGTGTCAAAAGTGATGTGAACCGAGCTTAGAAGAGGATATTTGAGATACACTATCTTACCAAAGGTATTGGGTTGAGGAGGTCAGACAGGCAATCGCTCCTTGTAAAACACTGGTACCTACTCAGCTACATGCTGACTCTAACATAGTTGGGAAAAGGCTCGGGAGATGATGACGATCCAAGATAGACATAGGAATTGCCGTTATATCTATGTATATCAATATTCAAATTCAAATAATATAATCAAATATTTATTTAGCTTTTTGGATCCAGCACTTTTTCATAATCATAGTGGCGTCATTTGGTACTCGATAAAATTAATCTTAATTTATAATTTGAATCTCGTACGAAAGAAGGAAGGCATACATCAAAAATGGTAATTCCCAAACGCGTTTTGGTCAATTTAAAACTGGTATATCGAGTTCTGTCACTATAACTTGTTACTAATATTAAAATAATATTATCAACAGATCGATCTTCTCAGCTTCAATATTTTTCTATCAAACGCGTGTTGTGGCCAATTAGCTAGGAAGGAAATCTTCTCGCTAACACTAACGTTGTTTAGCTCTCAGGCCCCTTCCATTAACATTGATTCATTTATCGGAAGATATCTTTGGATCCATTGGTCTTTTGGACTGGTGATATTAAAACAATTACCCTGTCTGGGTTTTAACCTTTTTTATGGGAAATCATCAAATGATCCCTCCCGCTGTGGGTTCACCGTGGGGGGACGTAAGACTCTTACTGCCTAAAACCCACCATGTTCCTTCTTACGCCCTTACGCTTTGTCTTTATGTACCATGGCCGTGGTAACTCTTTCGAACAATCCTGCAGCCCTATCGACATTCCTTTTGAAAAAGTAAATTTTCATATGGTTTTCATAGTGGGCACCTGTGTGAAATCATAATTGGACTTCGCACAGTTCTGCTATTTATGTTCACACACAATAAATCCATTGCCTACTTCTCCATATTATGACAATTAAAATGTAAGTTAATGTATGTACATTTAAACATATTACACGAATGTCCACGTGACTAAACAATTGAAGCACGCAACTATGGAGATTAGACTGTTTTGTTTATGCCATGTTTGAATGTAGACAATATGGCGGCGTGATAACAGTATTTTAATTGATAAATTATTACAATTGTTGTTGTTTTCAATTAACGTTAAGTAGAACACCATATATGTTCTATTTAAATATTTTTTTCTTGTATGTAAGACCACACAGGAATTAATTTAATTAAAATGTTTATCTATTGATATCATTCGAGGTTTGTCAGTAAGACTTTATCTTGTTTATGATTCGATGTACGAAATAATGCTTTGATTTTTTTTGCTTGTTGTCTATGGATAATTTAGAAAGATAGGCAGGATGGATAAGTACAGAGTTAAAAAAGTGTATATAAGTAAGAAATTATTGAAAACACATGACATTGATCTGTACACACGCAAAGCTAGCTAATACTGCCAAGTACGAGTAAAACTGACAGCACATATTCATAATTGATGGAAAACCGGTCGAACGAAGGTTGGTTGCGCAAACAGAACTTCATAAAATATTTACGTGAATACGGTTCAATACTTGATCGAATAAATTAGACGTCTAAGGTAAGGACAGTAAAGGTTGCCTTGTGTCACGAATGCCAAAACTTTGCGGTTACATCATGTAGGCTTGTCTTTCCCCAAAGGGACTGTTTTAAAAATAGTGACAGTTTTTTTTTGTCAAATGGGCATCATTATAGAGACTGGTCTGTTATTTATGGCCAATGTCACTTTTGAATCCAAAATGAGCTACCATTTCATATTTCTTCTATTCGGTCAAGCATTCTATTGCTCATTCTACGTATTCTGCCTTTTTGAAGTATCCGATAACCATACATATGTATAATGAAATAAGACAACACAACACTTAAAACCTAGAATAAATGCAACTTCTAAAAAGGAAGTGTTCTACATTGCCAACAGGAAAAATTATATAAAGCGTTTATACTAGTTTATTAGTAAGCATAACTGGACTTGTTATGAAGGAGAATTATAATAACTTGCTAGTGCTCAATGCCATGGAATCTAATAGCTTTGATTCAATCGTTGCAATTATACCGTGTCATGATCGACATGGATGTAGTGGGTAAAATTAATCCAATGTAAGAACGCGAAGTCGAAGATGTTTAGAACAGAGCTAAGTGAAAGAAGATACAGACAGCGGAGCCCGTCCCGAGACGGGACAAACGCTAGGAAGAAGAAGTAATTCAACATTCTAAAGGGACTTTGGCCTTACCGATTATGATCATCCTCTTCTTGCCATATCTCAATTCTATTCAGGGTCGGTTCAGCAAGTCTTTCTCCTCCATTTTTTTCCTCTTTATTTCTCTTCCACTTTTCTCAACACCGTCCCCAGTCGTCTTTCACAAAATCCATCCATTCGCTTTTTTCCCCTTCCTTTACATCCAAACTTCAACCACTTTAGGGCATTTGTCTCACACATGTTAAAATAATTGAACAATTAAACCATTAGCTTCGATAAAAAATTAGCGGCTCCCATTCCTAGAAACATTTAGATAGTAATTACTAAGTTCGTTGGTCCCATTTTTGACAAGTTGCGTGACTGATTACTACGTATGTTCTTCAGTTTAATAAGTATTAATAGTAGGCTCTGTAGTTCAATGTTTCCTGATGACCTTAGCATTGGGAGTTCATGGTTCATCATTGCTATTGTCTTGTTTAGTACTGACATCATCAGAGTCACTGGGAATGAGTCCAGATCATTCCTTGATATTGGGTTAAACTTGTGCGTTCGATGACTTGGTTGTATGAATGTTTCATGTAGGTATACTATCTATATTTTTATAAAGAGTAATGTTTGTGAAGATAAAACAGGTTTCTGCATCTACAGAACTGATTCACAAAAAATTGAAAATTTTATCAATAGTAAGTTTTATGTTAATTCGGGTATGAGAGGTCGCTCTGTCTGATGAAATTGCGAAAAACAGTACATATAATTCTAAAGTACATATAATTCTATTTCTGCTTAAACCATACGCCTATGTCACTATATTTATGTTAGGACCCCGATGACACTATTCCCCAAAAGTACTAAGACAGACCAATACATACACAAAGCAAATTAACCTTCAAATAGGTTTGTAAATATTTGCTGTTTTGTTGCCCTTCGTTCAAGTCCGACGGTCAATGTCACTAGTCACCAAAAAAAACCTATTAATTTGTACAAATTAGGCCTTCTTTTAGGATTCTTCAGATTTTGATGAACATTACAGTATCAGCTATTACTTAACTAGCTAGAGAATCAGCCAAATGCGATGCTTTACGAGGTTTTTTTTATCATTTGAATTAACACAAGTATGCGTGACTATCATGAGTTGCGGTTGCGACTGATATAAATCATAAATTCCAATACAGAACAAAATTATGATTTCACTCATATAATTTTAGATACATTGACTATATTAAAGGTACTTAAAATAAACGCTAGCTTATCCAAAATGTATGAGTCCGCTTGATCAGTGGGGTCGAGGTCATTAACCTGACTTCAGGCGACGGGCGGTCTGGCTAAGCTGTCGGTTTGTCTATGTGTCCGACAATGTGGAACTTTTTTATTGAAAGGATTTATTTTTAGTTTGCGATTTTTAGTGCAAGCTGTCGAGTTAATAACTTTAATGATACTTTTGAAGTGGTAGAAACTTTTCATCATCTAGAATCTACAATATGAAGTCTTAGAGTTCTCGCACATTTATTAAACAAAAATAAAATCAGTCTAGAAGCCACGGAAAAATCACATCAGAAAACTAAGGCTCCAATAAAACAATAGTGAGGAAAATATTCAGAGATATATGTAGCAAAATTGCCGCAAAATATGTTTATTTACAACGTAAATATAAAAGAAAAAAAACACCGCTAAAAGGTAACATCAGTCGACCCTACAAATGATAGTACGATTTATCAAACACTAGTATCACGGTGCCTTCTCGTAAAAAATGCCAGAGTTTTATCACGACCGGCAACTGAGCGTGGTAACGTTTGCAAATATACAGATAAATAAATTGTATATATAAGTAACAGAGTTTAGTGCTTATCAGTACTAAGGTAAACAATTTTATCGTATTTTTGTCATATTGTTATGATGTAATATGGTCACGGATTTGAATTTAACGTTGATAATGCTAAAAACGCGGTGTGAGAGATTTTTGAGGCATTTTTTTCGAGTAGGATGTTGTAAAGGTATTTCGCGTAGAAATGTATGGTAATTCGGATATCAACCCACGCAAAATTGACATTTAAGAAATCGAATTGGGTATTGTGGGTGTATGTAGATAAGAATAATGCTCAGGATTGGTTTTTTTTAAATATAAAGACCTCTGAATGACGTATTGACACCTAAATATATAATCTGTGCCTACCTATCTGTCATATCCAAAAGATAAATGAATTTTCATTTTCCAAATAGGTCAAACATTAAAAAAATATTTGAGACAGTTAACTACAGCATTTTCAACACCGTCAATTATAATTAGTCAAAATAGACAAATAACGGTTTCCTATGACGTTATACGTTCATTAATAAGTTCGCAACTCGGGGCGTCAAGCTGTCTGTCTCTTCATTGCTAAAAATAAAAGCCGTTTTTTGCCAACAGTCAGAAAAAACACAAGTAATTAATACTGACAAGCCTCTAGGTATTGTATGTCAGGTTACAAGTGAGGTTGATGAACTGATGAATGACGATAGACAAAAAATAATAGAAGTTCCAGCCTACTTAGAGGTCAACACAGAAGATGTAAAAAAATTCTGCCAAATTGAAATTCTCCTCCTTCTTTTGAAGTCGATTGAAAAGGATGTAGAAGTCCAGTATGACGATAGCGATTCGTTTTTGTCTTGCTCAATGCATAGGAGACAATGCATTGAGATTATCAGCAATGCAATCGACGATCTGTGTTGCATTTGCGTCAGTAGTCAATGTCAGATCAAAGTTTAATAATATATTCTCTTCTACTTATTCTATTGTATATAATACTATAGTCTATTTAAGTAACAATGAAGAAACCTATTTTTTCATCTCCGTAATCTTCTTTAAAAGCTGCAAATTCAGCTGCTATTTTACTTCGAACTTTGAACATGAGCTCTTTCGTGAGCGTGTTGAAGTAAATCTTCTGGACTTATGTGTGGTGTGGTATCCAATGGTCCACTAATTCCATTCAATTGTCAGGTTGATGCCCTGTTTTTATATCCTGTTAGCAACGAAGGGCACGGCCGTAACAACCATGTAGATTTGTAGGAAATTATCATCTTCCTCGTATTGTAACATCAGGTGAATAAGTAGGAAATATCTTTGTAATATACAAGGTGCATATTAAAAAAGGCTTTGGGTATGAATGAGGATAGATATAGTGGAAAAGGATGACTGAAGAAACGATGGATGGATTGTGTGGAAGTCGATATGGCTAGATAGAATATTACTTGTTGTGAGATAAAGGCAGACAGAGACGAACGAAGAGAGAGAAACGTTCTGCGCCGACCCCAACAAAATTGGTATAAGAACGAGAGGATGATGATGATTCGTGAAGCATACCAATTTTGGTACAATTCTGAACAAGTGATTTGAACATTCGCGAAACTCTCATGTTCAGTAGAACTAAAGTTGTTATTTCTTAGTCGTAATTAAGATTCCAGTCTGGAGCCAACGTAAACAGATTTAATTAAAGTATCAAATACTTAATGAAGAAGTTGAGTAATTTGTGGCAGTACTGAAGGTTGATAATTAGATAAGTTTTAAGTGGGGAAGTGATGTATCATGTGAGGACAGGAAAAGTTTCAAAGAGTTCGCAAAGGTTACAAGACCTTAATGGGCTTTATTTAAACGTCTTTTTGAAAGGATTTGTTCTTCTTAACACAAAGGCCCGATCATAGCTGATTATTTTATGCTTATGTTTTAAAAGGAATTTTGCAAATCGATCTAAGTGTCTTTAAGTAATCGGTCATACATAAAAAAAGATTTAGAACCTCCTCCTTTTTGGGAAGTCGGTGAGGATCATTGAAAAAAATTGGAAAATATACTGAAATAGAATATTGCAAAAAGTAAAAGTATCTAAACTAGAAAAAAATATGAGGCAAGTTCGTTCGTCAACCTTTTGGCTCAGTGAGCGACGTTACCCGATAATTAACAGGCGGAGATAAAAATCTTTATGTCTTTGAAGATAATAGTTCTACAGAGAATCGTTTGAGGAAAATATATGATTTAGGTCACAGTTTAATTTCTTTATTCTAGGAAATAGCTCTTTGTACGTCTTTTGAGTATGATTTTGGTCTCTGTTGTCATTTGAAAAATGGTTTTGGACTATTCATATTAGTGAAGGCTGACTGACTTTTATATTTTGGCCCCATATTTAATCTACACAGAAAAGCAAGAAAAGGAATCGCGTCTTGTGGGAACAACTCCGCAAATCGAGATCAAAATTCTAGCCTTTTGGAATATAACTTTATTTATTCTCGTATGGTCCTTAGATATGGATTTATTCGAGTTGGAGTAACCGTATTGGTTGACGATATCTCAGCTTTTTCGAAGAACGCCTTTTTTGGGCTGCTAGAGGATCAGTTTAGTTTCATTAGATCAACACAGTATAAATAATGAAGACGAGGTTTTTAATATTATTATTTCTTAAGTTGTTGACGCAAAACCTCGCAGCAAACAGCTGATAAGTTTAAAAAGAATTTAAATTCAAGACAAACTCGAATGTGCTCCATTTAAATAAATACGAGAACTAACAGAACTGGGTTACGGAAGATAAGGAATTGCAATCGAATATATAGCTTGTTTGTCTGTGTAGCTACTTAAATAAATATTGGCTGAATCGTTGTTGCCATTTACAGCAATTTTCAGAGATAATAATTCATATTTATTATGTGTTTCCTTTGGGTTTGTTCCAAATACCAGTACCTGATGTGATGGTAATTTTGGGAAGTGCTCAGCTATGTGATGAAGTATCTTGTCTGTTTAAAATTAATGAATTACCTTATAATAATATACTAAGTTTATAGAAATATTTATTAATAACTGGGGAACATTCCTCTTCATCATATTTTTTGCCTTTATACTTTTATATTTTCTTCGTATCTCTCTTTTTTAAATAATATATTTCACACTCAACATTCACTTCCTCAATAAAAATAATATTTTTGAAATTTTACATTGCTTCAGCTTCTTTTACAACTTATTATCTTGTTTTGATCTTACAAAAGTCAGATTATTATCTCCCGTGTCATCTGAATATAAACTTCAAACACATTCGCTTCTTTTCTACCGGGTACAGTAACTTTGACGTTCACCGCTACCTTTTTAATGAATGCCAAGGATACTGTCTATACTTAGCTGACATAATCATTCATCTCAAAGTTATCTTACAATGGATAGACTAGTCGACATTCAAAAGAGTTAAGCAAGTAAGTGAGCAACTTTTCTACTGCACATATAAAATTGTTAGAATATTCTAGAATAGGTGGGATAATACAGTTTGCCTGTATAGATGGGTTGAGGAGGTCTGATAGGTAGTGGCTCTATACAAAACACTGGTAATACTTATATGCATTTAGTTAGACTGAAAGCCGATCCTAATAGATTTAGGAAAAGGCTAGGTAGATAGATGATAATTCTAGTACTACGGTAAGTTTGTGCTAGAGTCTTGAACAATACAATATTTTGAGAAAAACTTTTAGAGGAATTCAAGAATTTTGGGTCATTCGAGTTGTTCGTTGTGTTTGTTGTTCCAACCCAAATGTATGACTGGCACGATCGCAAAACTAGCAATATTTATTATTTGTTTGGATACGTACTCATTAATATTATTTATGAAAGGAAATTAGATGTTAAAAACCAGCTTTAGCTTTGCAATAATCCGGTTAAGACCGATCTGAAACTGATTTATAATTCATAGTTTTTGACTGCAAAGTATGATTTGTCGAGGGATTAAAGAGGACGTTACAATATAAGGGTTTCTTTCTAGAAAGAACATTGTAATGACAATTGACAGATTGATTATAATCTAAAGGAACACACAGGGCTCAACGACGGATGTATAATGGCAGTCGATAACGGAGTTGATGGATGATTTCTCACAAACTAAAACATCGTATCAAATTAGGAAGGCGTCAATTGATTTTGTCACCCAGAATATCATGAATGAAAATTTTAAAACCTGTCTTATAGCTCCAAAATTGGAGAAAGCCGGAGATAGATGAGAGTCGGAACTCAGAGCTTTAACTGAGGCTTTAAAAATGGGAAACAAATGACGTGCTATTCCTTTAGAAGTAAATACATCAATATGAACCGCTGTGTCTAGTGTGCTCTGACCTAGATATACCAGGAAAAATAAAATTTGATGCAGGAACATTTCAGAACACCGCTCAACTTTAGCACTCTTACATAATAGACAAAGTAGTACATCGATTACCCTATTTCCTTCACATAGACAGACTGTCACCAGGAACATTCTGATGACGGTTGGCACAAACAACTGAACGTACGAGCGATCGCTTGTAAACAATTGTGATGTGACCTATTTGACGGGTAGTACATATTCCGAGAATATTAACCAGCTAATGCAGTAGCTGTTATAATAATTGGTGTTCGTTCTTTTGTTTTTGTTGCTATTGTAATGGTTGGTTTTTGTTTTCTATGTGCAGCAGCTATTTCCAATATTCTATCCGCTTGTTACTAGAGATGGAATTTTGACAATAGCTCTACACACAAGTAATGTCGAATTCTGATATTTGGCATATGTAGTTTTAGATCTGTCTGATTCAGGAATATATGTGCCCTTTTCGTCTATTTCTATTTGTATTTTATTAAATTGATTTTCTTTCAATTTGGAGAACTCTTTAGTAGGTACATAAGACAAGCTCTAGTTCAGATTGCTTTTTATAGAGGAACTAGGAACTCCTAGGAACTAAATCACATGCCATGACATAATCAAAAGAGAGATAATCCCTCGGTTTCTGAATATTATTGTTCAATTTATTGTTCTAAGTAGACTAATAAATACTTCCTCTTATAATTTAATTTGCACATTAACTCAATAGGTTATTGGCATGGGTGACATCTCTCGAAGAGTGGACTTCGCAGAAAGACTTCTTGCCAACATTTAATTATTATATCATAGTAAATCACTTCGCGTTTTCCTTTTGTTTTTGCCAAGAGCCGTGTAAGTTTTCCGCGACCTATACTAATGTTATGAACCGGGTTTGAGTTTTATGGGTTTACAGGCATACATTTGAAATGCACGTCAAATGTTTAAGTGCTGTTAACTTGTAAACAGGAATGTAAATATGTTATGAGACTGTTAGTTGAAGAAGCGCGTTTCGGATAATAAAATGTTATAGTTTGGAAACTATTTGAGACTAGCCGTTTTCCCGCAGTTTCACCAGCGCCCCGTAGGAATTTCTACCCGTACCTGAAAAATATAGCCTATAATAATGTAGCTTTCCAAAAGTGAAAGATTTTTTTCAATTCGGTTAGTTGTTTCGCAGACTATTATATAGTGTAGCAAAAATATTCCTCTTAATTATATTAGTATCTATAGAATAGTGTGGATTATATTGCATTGCTTTGCGATTATATTGCTTGTATTGCAATGACTTTTAAAAGAAAAAAAAAAACGAAGCTCAGTCTTAATATTAATCACAACACTACACAAGGATACAAATGATATTCAATATTCACTCTCAAGTCAGCATAGATCAATTAGATTCTACATTAAGATGTGCATTTTAACCGTTCTACTAACCGCTTGTAATGCAGGAGGAACTAGTTAATCTGTCTGTTAATTGACCATTGACAGATGTTCTCAGTTCTTGTGTCGGCACTATAAAGTAAACTGTTGTATCGCGGAAGATAGTATAGGTAACAATTATGGATATAGTAACTGATCAAGGTGATGTTGTATGACGAAATGGTCAGGCAAGCTTGGGAATAATAGATATTGATGTGTGCAAGAATGTTGAAGGGGAGTGTACAATGAATATCTTAGAGGTATATGTTCTTATGATAGTAGTACTTACATTTATTAAGAGCGTTAAGCTGGTACACCAGCTGTATATAGTTGCTATTACAGGCAGACATCTGGATTTGGGGAAAATTTGTCCAAAAATTAGGGCATGGACTTTAAGTTTATTGTACGCGTTGTCACAAAGAAAAATATCTGATATTTTCCCAAAACAATACGACGGTATGTTAACCTAGCGAAGTTGTGATAAATAGGGCAAAAAATATCTCTGTTGTGTTAATTTCTTGAGTTACAAAGAATCCGTGATACGTTTGTATCATACCTCTAAGAAAATGTTTGAGTCTATGAGGAATATTTTCATCAGTGTCAACCTAATTTTGCATTTGATTGTTCAACTTTTTGGAAATTAAGTTCGTGGAAAATTCGTTATGCTGTATCACGTAGACTACTAATATGTGGTTATGGGAAAATCCTTACTATTATCTAATTATCTATTTATACAGTGACTGTGGTTAAATATGTAAGTTGAGATTCTTGTCAACTTCAGTAATTTCTGCCTACTTTAACTGTGTGTTTATATTAGTTTTGTAAATTGATATTCAATTGTGCAATGAGCAACGTCGATTATAATCGTTGATTGAGTAATTTTATTACACAGCTATTGTCTTTTGTTTTGCATAACTCAGTTTAAAGTTAATGTGAGGATCAAGTTACAAATTCATAATGATTTATTATTATAATCTCTTATTGTTAATAGTTTTTGCGTTTGAGTGTGTTTCTTCCTTGGTTAAGATGTAGGCTTAAAACTCTAGTCTAGGTACTAGGTGCGAACCAATAAATGATTCATGTTCAAACTACAATTTTTATATTTTTTTGTTTCAGGTAATTAAAGCAGTTGTTTTTTGTATCGATTCAGTAAGTATTTTAATGTTGATTTGATTAACGAAATGGACAAATCCCATTTTAATATATAGTTTGTATTTATCACTCTCTCTGCAATCTGGATTCGAACCTCACATCCGTCGAGTAGGGTAAACAAATAGGCTAGGTGTATGTTGGTACATATTATTTACAGAAAGTGATTTGGAAAGATACTCAAAAGTGGTACATGTCACATTATTTGCCTGTTCTACTTCCATTTCGGAAAGTCATTTGTCATATTTGTCAAAAGTGAGTAAAATTATCTTCGAAATCGGGCGTGTTCTCAGTAAAAGGTTTCAGGACACTCTAAGAACTGAAATGAAATGCCGTATTACCAAACTACTTTCTGAAACACACAGCTGACTGCCTTTTTGTGCTCAAACATGTAAGTAAATATTAAACATCAGTTTTCTTCCCTGATTTCTAAGCGTATAATCCGAACACACAAAAGCCAAATAAAAAAAACGGATTTTAAAGATGAAATGAACTTAAAGGTTGCAATTAAATACAATTCAATTGCAACCTTTAAATTAATGCATTTCTACTTAAAACGAATTAATTAATGAGGTCTCAAGCTGCCTTGAGATACACACATACAAAGTAGTTATCAATTAATTGATAAACCAGTAGGTAACCTATGCATTTACATTCACGACGTGATAACAACCTTGCATCTAATAATTACATGCCTTCTATATGTACCTAATCCTACGCGCTTACCTTCGGTTGAGCGGATCGCTCAATGTCTGAGTTCTAGAACTTTCGGTTAATTTAACGGTTCTATTTGGAAGAGGTTCGATTACGTCTTGTACACCTTTGAAGCCAATCTTTTCTTAAAAAAACCAGATCCCTTTATGTTATAAAAAATATTAGGTTAACTTTAGAATTACTTATACTTTTTGTAGGTAATTTTGATAGTAGCTTAATTTTTTTTCGCTTTATACAAATAGTTTATTTATAACAATTATATTACACTATAGAGAACAATACAGTATCGTTTACTGCGCGTAGGCACTTCTGGGTATGTACCTATATGTTAATACATTTCAATGTTCTGATCCGTTTTACCGTTTCCATTGCCACACGTCTAGTTTGATCAGCTATAAATAATTATTATCGGGCTTTTTTAGCAAGAGTCTCTAAATTTGCCAAAAATATCATCCTCATAATTCATAAGCATTTCCTCTTGAGCGTTATGGATAGATCCAACAAAAAATATCAACCACAATGCTCAATTAAAAATATCGTGTCCATAATAAAAAAGGTTAGTACATAGCCGATACAAACTCATTCTTTATTTAAAACAGCAATAGAAAAAAGTGACGATCGCTGACAAAATAGATAGCATATCGATAAATTGTTTCAAGTGCCCTCAAACGCTAATTCTTGTTGTGATAACCAGTTTTATCTGGTGATACGTGTATCTAATCTCGGATTCGTACCTACTTGTGATTGTCAAAAATAGCATGAACTTGAACACGGTCGTGTATGACGAGTGTTTTGTGTAAGGTTATGTTTTATCTCATGAACGCGGCTGAGGTGTGCTTGTGTGTGTAAATGTACATGCAAATCGTGTTTGTGTGCGTAAGCTCGGAAGCGCTCAGTAGTGGTCGAGTCGCCGAGTCACACATAGACAATGTGCATGTATATTCACACACACATGTATGGCTCACTCGCTTTCGTGAGATAAAATGTATGTACCGACTAAGTACTAGAGTAGGAAAGATAGCAATGAAGTGTACTTTTGTGAAAGTGACATATTTTTCTTATCAAGCGATAGCATTGTTTTGAATTCGTCTCTGCGATCAAACTCATATGATTCAGAAAACGTAAGCGATAAACTGAATTTTTACTTTCATATTTGTGTTATTTCAGAATAAATACAGCTACTTTTAGCAGGTAACGATGATAAAGCAAAACTGACGACTACTAAGCTATGTGTCACATCTTATATCTGATACGTACTAAAATATTGCAACTCATATTCATATTTTCACATTCCAACATATGAATTTTGAATCAGCAAAAATGATCAAAATAAACACAATTGGCAAAGCAATGGACACTGCCCAGATATAGTCAGGTATAAGACACTTCAAATTGATCGGTAAGCTATTTATAATGATCCCATTACTGGGAAACTATTGCCTAAGAATATTCACACACTGTCAACTAAACAGTCGGTCAACAGTTGACTCTTTGACTGGCAAACATTTTTTTGAAGGAAAATCTTGAATCCAATAAGTTTTCAGTCGGTCTGATATCGATAAATACCAGATCTTTGTAATGTACGTACTCCCATTCAGCTTCCTAGTGATTCATGAGCCCGAACAAACAATCGGCTGACTAAAAGTTTGCAGTGTAGGGCTCCTGTAAATCGTAGTACAAAGTAAAGTGCACCATGATAATACATGAGAATATCCTGCAGCTCACGATTTTACAAAGATTAATGACGAAAGCCAAATACGAAGAAGGAAGTCTTAGGAAATATTGAGTGAAGAAGTTTATTTGGAATCATATGTCTTTGACTTTTTAGTTAACAAAAGAGCATTGACTCCTAAAGTTAGTCTACTAATTGGATTGACTTTAATTACAATTATGAGCCTTAAGTTTTGAAGGGTTTCAAGGTCATTCAACTTTGAAAAGATGTCGTCTAGTCAGAGCTTTGGGCGTTGTTGCGGTCATATATAAAAAGAGTGACAACACTCCAAATTAGTATCAACATTGTTCGTTATTCCTATCATTCGATTTACATACACATGTACTTATCTAATTATAATACATAGAGACCGAGATCTTTTTGGTGCAATAATATGCAATCTATGATTCTACTTCATGATTTCTCAAACAATATATCTCAATATTGTTACTGCCCCACTTCTCCAGCTCCTATAACATCATTCTCCACTGAACTATCTTTAATAAAGATGAGCCTTACCAGCTACATCTTATCAGTCTTGTTCACATATTAGCCATCAATTAACGTGTTCGTGCAAACAAGCCGTGACGTCTGTTGTCTCAGGATATATTTGGACATGTCTCATTAACACCATTTCGCACGATGTATTCCGAACATCGGGGGAAGATTTTTGAACATTTAAATATAAGTCATGATGCGGTGGGATTTGAAGCTGAGTTGTGTTATGATCAAATGAGACATAAATATGTTCTGAGGATTCATCATGCTTAGCAGGTGGATGGATGAATGCTATTATGTTTATAAATATCTGCGCAGATGGTTATGACTTCCTTTGCCGTTTCACGGTTGTATCTCTTGATTCAGTAGCTGGTGCCCGATTTGGAGTCGTAATAAATCCTGACCTTACACTGAATAATCATAATGCTGGTTGAGTAATCTCAGGTCTCACTGGTCTGATTTGAAAAATTCTTCCAGCGTTAGACAGCCCATATATCGAAGAAGGTTAGAGGCTTTTATTTAACCTGTGACGAAAGCAGTATCTATGAATATTGTTTCTCTTTTTTTCTGTAGCTATAGCACCCCAATTGCCAAGTTATATTACAACTTCTCAAGAGTTAAAACTATGTATTTAGTGACGGAACTTAAACCAAGAATCGCTCTAGTTAGCTCAACAGGTCTAGTACTTCAAATACGAGTAAATAACACCGGCAATGCTAAAATAGTAGAACCTTGGAGCTTTAGTACTTCTTACTTTGTGGTCGAGTAGAAGTGTTACAATTTGTTTAACTGAGCCAAGGACAAGGTGCGAAACTACGCCGAGTAATTGCGAAAAGATGCTCATTACAACTGTTTATTATATGTACTTTACAATGATGAATGTTGGCGCAAATATTACTTCCCAGACTGGGAATTCGTTGACAAATTGTGATCTATATTCTCATTATTTCTCATTAAGACTTGTAAAGGAAAAGGATTCTCCAAGGATTATTTGTATTTTCTCGATATATGACTACAGCTAAACGGCTGGCAATTAATAATGACAAAACACTATTAAAAACTTACCTTGGAACAATAATAAATCTCGCATTAAACTAGAGGTATAATAAATACGTAAATACCAACCTAAAGTAAACACTGCGATAAATAATTTTCCAATCACGTTTGTAACCAATAAACCGTGAACATGAAAATTTGCAATGCGTAATGCTAGCGCAATAGACGATAAGTTGTGTGGGCCCGTGCTTTGAAACGTGCGTGGTTATCTCAGATTTACGATTCTGTTTACTATGAGAATTCTACAACGAGGCATTGAGACTGAGGTATTCGGTGACAATGGGGCTACTGTTCATTCACATGTGGACTCTTCAATCCAACTAACAAGACACGAGACCTCGGTTTTTGAGTATTTACTCAGTCATGTCGCGCGATTAGATGCTCGCCCGATTTATCCTGACCTTGATTTACAAAGTATACGTTTGCCAGTAAAAATTCGAGAATTGGGCCGTTCCCCACCCCAGTTTTAAATACAGTTTTCCGTGAACAATTTGCAAATAAAATGCATCTTGTCTCGTCTTTCAAACTGTCATTGTTCACGACTGTGCACTGACCTATATTAAATTTTCCGCTGGCTCTTCGACATGATTCATGCTTACACTTTGTCCTCGTGTCTCGAAGACCACAAGTTTGATATAACGTCCAGTTGTTTCTGAGAAGTGCCAATAATGTGGCTATCATAGCGTGCTGTATAAAATGCTAACGGTATCAGCATGGGAGTACCGCAAGGTATCCGCCTGGGACCCTTGCTGTTTACACTCTATGATATCGGGTGGCTTGTGGCGTAGTAGCCTAAAGAATGCATAACAGAAAACTAGTGAAATTCAACGCCTGTGTTTACGCGGAACACTGTGTAGCGTCAACATAATGGTGCCGACACGTGGGCATCGAACGTGAATGACCGGCGTCTTTAGGCATCGCCTTACATCGTTTTGTTTATGCAGCGGAAGGCTACACTTCGATACGTGTACTTAACTTACCAATTTGCAATAAATCCTGTTAGCATTCGCATTAAATTACAGTTTCGAGTGTTTTCAGAAGCGGTTATTCTTAGGCAAGCGATACTTCAAACATATTTATGACCTACCTCAAACACTTTGAAGAATTTCCATTGTTTCCGCCTATGTCGCGTTTAATTGCTTGGCAGGTATTATTGTAAATATTATTGGCATGTATCAAGGCCAAAAACAATGGGTTGGCGTCTATTCAGAACGTTTGGTGTTGAAAATTTAACGGCTTGCCCTGCCTTGTTCACTAGTAACCTAATTCCCTTCGGGGTTTTAATACCTTCATATATAATGTGCCTAATAACTGTGACAATATAATTGACAAATATTTGCTCTACTGCTGTTTATAGCACCATTTCTTGCTGTATTGTGCAACCTTCAAATTGATTACTACGGTATTGCGTATTATTTGCTTTTCGATATTGAAATTCATTTAGTTTCACTTGACTCTGTGTCGAATTTAGATGATTTTAAAGAAAAAAAAACATCAGTTAAGAAACAAAGTCTATCTGCCTATATAAAAGAAAGTCGTGTAAGCTACACTACTTCACTATAGCTTAAGAAATCCTGAACCGATTTGGCTTTTGACTTCGTTTTTCGGGAAGTTTTACCTTCAAGATGCGGGTGAAACCACGGACAGAAAGAAGCCAGTATTGTTAAAATTCGTCTCAGATATTATTTGTGAGTAATATTTGTTACTAAACAATATTACAAGTGTGTTTGTTAAGAGTGACTAAACATTAATTTTAATGACAATAGACATTGTCATGTTTGCCGATGTCTTTTTGTTCTTTTGTTCAAAACTCTTTTCCTAGGTGCTTGATAATGTGACGTGTCAATATTTGAATAAAAACAACGGATAGATAGAAAGAGTTTGAATGGAGGATTCACAGTGGCCTGAAAAATAGCAAACAATATTTTTTTCTTGAATAAATATTTTAGATAAACAGGTTTATCTTATATCTTAATAATGTTGCTATTAAAATAAACAATGTTACAATAAACACAGTTCCCTGGACATATTTTGTCTTAAATTGTGTTAATAATGTAATAAAACGTCACTGAGTGCGCACGAGTGGGTCATTTTGACATCATAAGCGTCGAAATTCATTTTGTTCTCAGCTGTTATTGATTAATAAATATATGGGCGGTCAGTGAACCAGCGTCATTATTATTTTTTTGATACTTAACAATATACTTAGATATGCTTTTCGAATGTAACCGAAGTTAAAAAATGAAGAAATATTTTTGCAAAAATCGATGTTCATGACACGGGGTTGGGATCGAATTTTGCAGAATTGCTTGACGATTGCATGCAAACGTAAAGATGAGCGGTTTCGTTTCCTATAAATTATGCTTTCAGTCGTGTTTTGACGATAGGTCTACGGGAACAGTGAACCCCTTCAGCCCTTTTAATAAGTAGTTTCAAGCCTCACGCATGCGCTATAGTATTCTGTCCACAAATGACTGCGCACTTAAAACCAACGTGAGACTCAAAATTATTTGACGTGCACGCTACAAATATGCTGAAAGACAACGTAATTTCATTCAGAATGCATTCATTACACATAATGATAGCGAACAAGAATAGGCGATGCGTTCGTCTATAATTTAATCGTTGGAGCAATTTGGAAAAGCGGAAAATCACCGAAGCGAGAGCTGGCGCCAGATGGACGCCTGCCAACCTTTCACTGGGATCGTAGTAGCTTTGTGTCAATGAGACCGTTTGTTAAGTTAACACGGATTAACTGGTAATGCAAATATTGAGGTTCTTTGATAAAGAGGGAAAAAAGATGTGGCCCATTATTGACCTATACTCATATCATAAAGCTGAAGAGTTTCGTTTGTTTGAACGCGCTGATCTCAGGAAGTACTAGGCCGATTTGAAAAATGATTTCAGAGTTAGATAGCCCATTTATCTTTTTATCCGGGTTCGTGTAGAGGTGACCACGGGATGCGGGTGAAACCGCTGGCAGAGAAGCTAGTATTAGGTAATCGTCAAATGACTAGAATGTCATTATCAGCTACACAAAAGGCCTATCTTAGGACCTGTAGGAGTATTTTTATACTTTAACTTAACTTCTACAATTTGACATAAGATTTGGTAACTTTTTTACGTCAACGTTGATTAAAAAACACTTTTGTAGGTTATCGAGTGCACTATGACCCGCTACATTGAATACTATCGCAAGTAAACACAACACAAAATAATATGCAATTAAGTTTACCTAGCTTCGGTACACAAGGTATGTTTTTTTTATATTAGCAAGATACATGGAAGTGCAATGGTTGCATTAAACTTCCTCCACGTGTAAGCACAGAATAAATAATAAAAAGTAGTTGTAACTTAAACCTCTGATAACATACTATACCTCTGACGCACTTTGGCCAGTCAACATACCACCTCCAAGTCAATACTAGGTATATTTACTAGGTTAATCCTTGTGAAAATCATATTGAACACAGGTAATCATGACTCTATGGTTTGTTGCTCGTTCTTCTCCATAGGAAGCTACTTTTGAAATGGGCAACTAAAACCAAACTTGTTTTCATTTTTGACGTTCATAAGTGCTTGTGAGGGCTTAATAAAATAAAATGATTTGACTTTGAGTTTATAACAAGTTTCCCTGGGTCCCACCAGCATCACAGGGGAAATACTTTCAAGAAGTATCCTATGTGTCTTGGGTCTTATACTACCTGTGTGCTATACATTTAAATCTGTCCAGTACACATAGGAATAAAATATTTTCTTCTAGCTCTATGGTTCAGTAATTCAGACTTTTTTTAGAGATTTTCAGCCTTACATATAAACGTGAATTAAATCATAAGTAATAGGTACTTAAGGGCTGTTTAAGAAAATTCTTACTTATAAACGTTGCTTAATCATGTCTTAACTAACATTTAATCACTACTTAAGGCTTAAGTAATTAGTAATTAGTTAAAATGCTGCTTAGAAGATGATTAGAGGTTTTTAATACTATGCTGTGTATCTGTAAAATATATCTTATTTTTCTGGAGCTTTCTACCGAGGTATAAAGTGACCTTACCTTGATCGATTCTATATTTATGTGTTCTAGAATCTGGCCTATTCTAGACCAATTAAAATACTGGATCGATATTTAAACCTTTGAAATATGTGTATTAAGTGCATTTATTTGTTAGAATAGCTAGAAGAAAAATATATTTACCTACTTTGTGGGAAAATCAGGGATTATTGTGTTGACCTAATTTTACGTTCATTTGCGTTTAATCCTTTGAACTTTAGTGTAGGAAAATTGTGCTGTTGAAGTGAAAGATTAATAAAACTTGTTATATGGCTCACTGAATATCTATTGATTTTTGTTCAGTAAATTAGTCTTACAGCTTTGTTTAAAAGGAAAGTTTTGCCTTAAGTGGCTGGGTTGAGGTTAAAAGGAAAACACACCCAACTTCAAAATATCTTCAAAATCTCCATTTCCTCATACTTATAAAAAATTCGTAATGCAATAAACTATAATTTACTTATGTCATTTACATAAGAAAACTCTCAGTAGTCTAAAAACATCGAAATTTATTACGTATGAACTAAAAACTTTTTCCGCTCAATTTATTTTTACGGTTTAAGATAAAACCAGACTTGACACAGAAACCGGTAATATATCGTCAGCAATTTTTTTAATTTAATGGCATTTACAAACCGTTATATAATCTTCTAGCTCTATTTTATCTGTGGTCTAATTTCCGTGTATCGGAACGGAGTAAACTGTCCGTTAAAAACAGACTTCAGAAGATAGACGGTTGGTTTGCGTCCGATTTTCATGCTGCGATCCGATTGGTCTCAGATTTGGACAAATTCCAGATTTAATATCATCATAAAGTATTTAGACTGTGTTGGAATTAGCGTTATATGTCCAGAAGCCATTAACAGAATCACGATCGTAAATGTGACACAACGTTTCGTTTTACATGGGGTATGTTCATAAATTATTTTAAAGATATTAAGGTGAATTAAATGTTTAGTTTCTTATGTAGGATTGTAGGTAAATTCCTCTTTTATTTAAAAATTTTGAGCTGACGAAGGAATAATAATATTAAAACATGTTTTAATCAATGTTTATTACAAAGACTTAATTGACAAGCTGTTTACTGAAGAAATTATGAGAACTCTCAAGGTCGGCCTTCCGCTAAAATTAATTTTCCCTTTTCCTTAATTAAAAACAACTTCTTTAAATATAAAATAAAGATTTTATAGCCTTTGATATTAAAATAAAAGCGTTCCTTTGTTCTCCTGTGACGTGAAGGAAAAGGAGTGAAAATGACGTACAATAATTTTCCTTTAATTAGTAAAGTATAATTTTATTTTAACTGTACTGTCTTATACCCTTAATGTATGCTTTTATGTAATCTTTTAAGGTAACATTTCTATCAGGGACAGATTTATTCACGAAACAATCCGAAGGCAAGATACGAAAAGCAAAAAGTCTTTATTCGACCTTCTTACACGAAAACACGATTATGAAAATACCTAACCTAATTTCCGACCAAATTCTCAGTACTTTGTTATTTACTTCACTGCTACAAAGTCTAATGCAAAATATTTACAAAACTGTTAAGCTTAGTAAATTGCGCAAAACCATTCGTTACCCTGCACCAAGGAAGTAACTGCGTAGCTGGAGTGAAACGTTCCCGGGTAACCTTGTTGTCATAGCGACTAGAGATAGGCGTATACGTTAGAAAGAGACGGGTACAAAACATTGCTGACCTTGAACATTCCGTGGCCCAGTGGTACGAATATTGATCCAACGGGACAAAGGATAACTTCCTTACGCAAGTCAAATGGGAATTTGGGAATGGAGGGTCCCATGAAATCTTATTATGTTTACGTTGTAAGTTCCGTAATACTTTACGGTTTGTTTTGGATTTTTGGTAGATATAGAAGCTAGGGATTTTGGAGCATTGAACTTAAGACCTTAGTTGTTAGCTAACTTTGAGGTCACAAGTTGAATGCCCTGACCTCGGATTGAAATTACTGTGTAATTGGGCCAGTTTTTGTTTTTTCGTGAAGTGATTTTGGTTACATAATTATATACTTTTTATATTCTGTGCTTGTATCTTTGTATGTATATGTATGGACGAGGAAGTTGAAGTTTGTAATAATGTTACTGCATATTGATAATAATCTGTGGTATTATAGCTTATACATCAGAATACCTAACACATAGGATACTTTTTATCCGACTGTGGGAAAAAGTTCCCTAAGTAAGCGAATAAAACCGCTGGTGTAAGCTAACATTCTTATAGATATGTACAGAAAGATTAAGCTTGTACGTACAACACATTGTTGACAAATCTATTAACAAAAGCTTACTAAAACCAATATTTACAATTGATTTCGAAACGTCGCTAGCCAGATTAAACGGCTTAGGTACTTCAAGTCACAAAATACAAAGTCTTCCCTAGGCATTCACAGAAAATTCATTCTTATCTCATAAGACATATGGTTCAATTTTGAATGTAAGCTACATATTGTTCCCTTGTATTTCTTTTGTTCTAACTTTATTTGCAATGCCCAATTGTCAAACAAAAGTTATAGTTCTATTTTCAATGTTTTCGTGTCACTCACATATGCAAAACACAAATAGAAACGAAAAAGTTTTTATACCAATGAGGAAAACAGTAAAGAGATGATATTGATTTATGTGTGTTCCACAAATATTCAGAACGTTTCATAACCTTATTTTATATCCGGTACAATGACTGATTTTACGATTGTACGTAAATACTGGACCGTATTTTCATATTTGTATTAATATATTTACAGTAAGGTCAAAAGTTAGTAGACGCAAAAAATTAATCACAAAGATATAAGTAAATTAAGATTTTAAATCTTAAAACGTCTGACTGATATGATATTAATTTCAAAACAATTTAATCAAGTGTTATCTAAATACACTTAATATTATGAAGTGGAAATAAATGTATTTGTTGACTGTTTGCATTGAATAGGCTCTGAAACTACAGAATCGATTATAAAAAATCTTTCACTGATAGGAACGTGCTTTATCCCCGAGTGACAGACTGTATTTTATCCTGGTACAGGAAGAAGTTTTTATTATAATGCTCCTTAATAAACAGAAGTATTTTCATTAATCTTTTGCGCCGATGAAGTACACATTTTCCGGTAATTGGATACTTACGATAGTATGCATTCAATGAAATAGCTTCTGTCCATTGATTAGTTTGCACAATTAACAATGGACAATCGCAATGCTTTAGAACGTGAAATATTTTATTTATTTATTTACTTGACATTAAAATATTTTAAAACTTTCATGAATGTTCTAACAAAATAAAAAGTTAGCACTTTTCTTAAATCGAAGGTTTGTTAAAAGCAAAACACTCGATTAGAAAATTGTTCTATATTCAAAACATTGAATTCTATGCAATCTTTTGAAATTGAACTTTTTCTATGTAAGCACCCATAAGTCCAGGGTAGAGTCCATAGTCCAGTAGTGAGCAACAAAATTCTTGGCATCGTATTGATTTTTAAACAATTAATTAAATAAAAAAAAGTATCGCAATATTATTCACTTAACAATTGTTTACTATGAATTTTCACGTAAAAACACACGTTTAAACTTTCGTGGAAAATAAACAAGCGTAGTACTAAACTAGCTTTATCCCCCGATTTCCTGCACGTAATCCTTCCTAGTATAAGCTACGTTGCTTGTGTGGAAGCTAGGCATCTACGTCAGTTAGAAATTCTATTCCGTAGGGGTTAAATAGCCTTGGTTAGAAGTTGTTTTTATTTTGTTCCCTTTACACGTGTTTTCAGTATGCGATTACAGGATAGAGTTCATATTATAACACATTAAAAACTTTTGAGTGACCTTATGGTTAGTAATTTATCGTTTAGAGGTGGTTCTTACTTTTTGGTATTTATAGAATTGGGGACGAGAAAAGGAAAATATAAAAAAGCTTCTTTTTTGTGCACTGAAATCACGTTATCAATATAGTCTCAATAGGTACTATCAAAGACTATAAAACCAGGTACCTACTATGTTCTCAGTATCTATTTAGCAATATGTTGTATCTTCACTACGTTTACCTATGTATACGTTTACGTATACTCCATAAACAATGCAAAATTCCTAGGCTGAATGAAAAAAATGTCATGGCTAAACGCAGACTTAATAAAAATGTTGTTTGGTCATCGCTCTACCGACCCCGCTATCTAAATTGGACAAATTGATAAAGACCGGTTTGTTTTCCATTCACATGTTATAATACAATTATATTATTCAACCTGTTTGTCTGTTTTTTTATCGTGTTACGTATATTGTTTACTTGATAATTGATAATTAGTTTTTATCAACTGTAATATCGTTAGGTAGGTTAGCAGATAAGACATTGACCTCATTTACGAACGTTCCAATATTAACTTAAAGTTTCGGAAAGCTTCCTACATTTTCCCAATTATGTTGGGGTCGGCTTCCAGTCTAACCAGATGCAGCGGAGTACCCAACCCAATACCCCTAGGTAAGACTGGTAGTCAGACTTACTGGCTTGTGTCTGCCCGTGACGATTGCCAAAGATGTTCAAAAGTGTTGTTTTCATAATCAGCACGGGGTTTCGGAAACTTCCACAGGAAACATTTACATAGGATCACAAATAAACACTGCCGGAATTTAAACTGTTGCTAAAAATAATATACTTTGACCATCGTACGTTTTTTAAAATAAGAAATAACGTAGTTTCTTATAGTGATGTATAGCAGTACCACCTGTCATGTCGTCTTTTATCGATAAAGTCGATTATTTTGAACCAAAGCTTCCCAGTTTAGATAACTCGATAGTTATTTTGTTGACTTTGTAGTTTATTTTAAAGTAAAAATTCGTGTGTATATTTTTATTCCCGGTTCAATTGTATGTTAATAGATTAAGAGTTCATCAAATCATTTCATTATGGAATTGGCCAGGCCAGCTGTGTATTTTGCATAAGTACTTAGCCAACTACGTAACACAATACGTTGACTGAAAGAAACTGTTTAGTCTGAAATTACGTCCCACTCACCAACTTATTTTGGACAGTCTGACGTTCAATTTAACTTCAAAAGATAGCGATGACTGGCTAAAACAAATTAATTTCCGCAAATATGAAGAATTATGTAACCAATGTTTACAAACAAAGCTATAGAAAAGCCGTTTAGCAAAAAGTTCAAACGTTCAGTTTTCAAATGCGGCGGCCATTGTTGCTATAGTCAACAAAGCAATAAAGACTCGACGTTCCACGTGTTCCGCATTATATCTCGTTCCAAGGTTATTGCGAATAGCTAACAACCAAACCAGTTCCCTGGGACCACACTAGCATTCGAAATTTAAAAATGTGGTCCTTCTTAATGCTCAAGAACACCATCTCACTAACTTTTTTTAACAAAACAATAAAACCTACCTTAACAGCATACTTTTCGAAAAGCTTTCCCTAAATCTGATAAACATTAGGCTAAAACCACATCAAAATCTTTTCATCCAAACGTGAAATAATCGCGCACAAGACATACACACATGTCAAACTGAGAACCTCCTTTTCGAAAAACAGTGATCTACAATTTTTATTTGTTAAATAAACTTTTTATTAATTATCCAATTTGTATTATAGACTCCGTCACACTTAAATTGAATGTCGTAATGACATAAAAATAGTATAAGCTCGGTCTAAATAACTGATTTCAATAAAATGACTTAGTTTGAATGAATTTGATTCACAAATTGTTGATCAACAATGTTACACTGTTGAATTAAATGGCAGTGACTCATTGCCACTGTAATCATTAATTCCATTGACATCATACGTACTGGCAAGCGGAATAGTTTAACGCCTTTAGAATGGTAGAGATTATTTAGAAAAAAAAAAAATTTGTTCAAGCCTTGTATCAAAAATGTCGTTATTATTTCCATATATTTAAAATCAAAATAATCTTAATCACATCTTTCATGAGAAAACATGAAATTAACATAATAATTACGTAAACAAAACACTAAATCATACTTTAGTAGCCAAATTGTATTAGAATTTTCCTTAACTTAAAAATAGACGAAAACGTCTTCCACGTGGAGAGACTATCTATTTTAATTAATTTAGATACACACCGAAAAACACAACAAAGGAAAAAACATGTGTTTAGCTGAAAAAAATCAAAACCTTCATAAGACTTTAGGCTGTATGTGATTAAATATTTCGCGGTATGAAAAGTAGAGTGGTACCGAACTTTGCAGTTGACAGCTGTCAATTTTAAATGGAAAATTGCATTTTTTTATGACAGCACTGTCAACTGACCAAAAATAGTCAGACCATAAATGCTCAATTCAAATTGCGAATTCCTAGTATTTAAATTTGGAATTCTTGCACGGCTTTCAAATGTTTTTTTCTCTTTTATCGCTTCGTTCGTGTTATGTTACCTATGTTCATCTTTCAAGGCCTTGGTTCCCTCCATTTTAACCAGCTTGCGTCTTCACGGAGGTGATAAAGCATTTATATCTAGATACTAATATAATAAAGCTGAAGAATTTGTTTCATTACTCGGGTAATACCGCTTTCAGAAGTTAGTGTATTTATATTTTCAAAGCTCACAAGCTGTGAATGTGTTGATGCCTCAACACGTGTTATAGGATCAATAATTATGATGTCATCGACAAGTGTTTTGCTGTATGATATCTATGGTAATATTCAAGTGTTCATTTCATGCTGTATTGTTGAAAAACAGTACCTTTTGGTGTTTAAAAATATTGAGAAAGATAATCTTGAATTTATTTTTAATAATAAAATATTTCGGGTCTTAGTTTCTAAAATTTATGTGTTCAAAACATAAACGTTAGCACGTGCGTAACCTCGTGGATAATCGTTTGGGGATTTTTAAAGAACACCCACGAATTTCTGGACGAATGACGTAATTCTAAACCAGAGTCAATAACAAAGCTTATAAAAAGCTCATTGTTATAACAAAAGACAACATTTGTGGTCAAAGTCCAAATCCGTATGTCACAGATTAAAAATAAAGAAAAACAAAATGCCCTCTCGATTACGATATTATCAACATTAAATTCCGTGATAAATCTGTTTGTATTACATTACAATACCTGTACTTTATCCTATATTACATAATACCTACATAATATAAGTACGAGTGTTCTCGCAACGATCAAGGTCGTCATTACTCGTTTATTTTCGACTCGAGTCGCGAATCGTGATCGCCGAGTCTATGGCCGAGGCGCGTACAAAAACACCGATTTAGTATGGAGGCACGTGCTATGCTGCTGTTGGTCTATCGATTACGTATTCATTTAAATTGAGAATAAAAAGAATTAGCTGAGGTTATGGTTCGTGTTGAGATATTTTTCTGTGTTAGTGTTACAATTTGGACGTTGAAATTCTTATTCTGTTTAAAAGTATCTCATCTACCTAATTCTTTAAATAAAAAACCTTTCTAAAATCCTATTTATGTAGTCGTCATATTTCAGATGTTTTAGGAATCAACGCGCAGAAAGTACCTCTAATATCTTTTTAATACACGCACCGTTTCAGACAGTCAGAATCAACAATTGGACGATTTACTGACTGTTGAATAGATAGAATACCTAGAGTAGACGAGTCTATGTTTAGACATACGAAAACTAAAGACATAAAAAATACATAGAACGTTTAGCAGAGACATATCTGCACCTATCCATGTGTAACTAAGATATATAGGGCAGTAAATAGCACAGAATTTTCATTGCACATCTAAACCACAAATAAAACCGCTCATATTTGCCTATGTATTTACTCTGCTCGTTTACCTAAGTTATCAGTACATAAACATTGACATTGTGAGTGAACGCCGCCTTATATAACTCACGCTCAACAAAGGAGAATAAAGCTATTATTTGATAAGAATTTATTTTGCTTTGAAGCCTGAAGGCCGAGTGGAAATTGAATTTGTTCATCATTTTCAGATGGTTTTAGAATATTTAGTGTACTAAAATATCTCTGAATACCGACGACTGGAGTTTTTAAAGGCAACTTACTTGGTAAACCATTGCCCGAATAAGTAAGCTCGGGGCCCAAAGCAAGAAAAGCGCGGGACCCGGAGCAATAGTAGGCCAATATCCCTTTAACTCCTTAAAAGAAGTTGCGTAGGGACTCTAGACTCTGCTTGAAGGGCTCTTGTATATTGCCACTCGTCCTAATGATCTTCATTTTAAATTCTGATTTAAACAGAGACAACAGTCTAAGCTCCTAATTTAAACTCAGATTTCCCAGACAACAACAGGCCTACATCGGTACTTCTATTTGTATTAAGTGCATCTCTACAACAGTTGTTTGCAAATAGTCTGCTTCATGCAAAACAGTTATCATGATAGCCCCTTTATCTTATCTAGACAAACACTTGGAGATGTCTGAATTGAACTCAAATTGTGGCACAGGCACGGAGAAAGGAAATATGAGCGGATATGCCATAATGCAGGTAGATCAAGCACCTTCTTCTAGGGTAAATTCGTGGTCGATGGGCATGATTTAAACGATCAGTTACGAGGGAACTAACGAGGCGTTTAGGTTCTTTGAGACTTCTGTCAACGATTTTTGGTGTTACTAAAAATGATCGGGTGCAAAGAGGGCGTATAGCAGGAACAGTAACGTTCCCCGTACACCCGCATTTTGGCGCACCTCCGCTAGCCACTTTGTTCTCCATGGGAATAGCTAGTGCAAGTGGGCGGTATTGGGAATGTAATTGGTAACACCGCGTGGGTAGAAAGAATTTTTCTTCGGCAATATTTGGGGCATGAAGAGGTAACGGTATTAGTTGAAGTGTCTGTCGATTAACTTAAAAAATCGGTCAGTGATAATGTTAAAATGTTTTGGATTTCAATAGACTCTTCATAAGACGTGTAAATGTCGAAAATTAGGGTATCGTTAAATACACATCTGTTGCGAACATTATCCAAATTATTACGTTGAATAACAGTTTACTAAACTCTGAATAATAGTTTCATATCAATAAAAATGATCTAATGATCGTTTTCAGTTTCATTTCAATGGTAATCCATTCAATGACAATAAGCAATACTTACTTACTCAATCAAAACATATTCTTTCACTTCACTTGTAACAATAGATAGGGAAACAAATACTTGAACATTATGTACCTAGATACCAGTCACGTAGGTACAGTAGACTGCACATCAGTGGTAACTGTCATGCACCTTAACTCAATAGTGATAAGTACGATTTTCCTATAAAACTGTTACCACTGACCTGGAGTTGACTGTACCAGTACACGTGGATCATCTTCAATTATCTGTCGAGTGCTATTACCGTCGATTCTGACGTCTGTATAACAAACTTCATCTGTTGCAGCCGTAAGTGTGAAATGCCTTAATCAACGAGATGTCTTATGACTATTTCCGTTCATTAGAAGATGTATTTATAGCTTAACGTTTAGTGGTAACTGCGCATTTAGCAGGTAGACTAGGTATTCTATGCTATCCGCTAATCATTTGAAGTGGTGTAATATCCTGAATAGATGAATTTTGATGCTAAGTTTGACTCTGTGGTATGCGTCCGTTCTATGGTATGAATGTGGATGGATATAGAGGAAGGGAATGACCAAAGAAACCAGAAGAAAAGTGGATTAAGACTAGACGAAAGAGATGACAAAGGCACGGTGGGACTGGGTATAGTGGAAAGACGATATCTCTGGAATGAGTTGAATAATGTGAAAAAGATATGGAAGATATAGACAAGCTGCGCCGACGCAAAATCAAATTGATATAAAGCCAGGATGACGATGAGAATAATATTTTGGTATACCGTAATTCAAACCAACCATATTTAATCGTAAATTAAAAGCAACACAAGTCGGATTACTACATAGTTTAACGACTTTTTTACGATCCAAAGCTACCTCGAGATTGTTAGCTAAACAGAGTGCCCAGTATATCTCGGCTGTTTATTGGTGCGGTGTTCACACATAAATGCCAACAATACGTCAAAATGCAGTACTATTAGAATTAGTTCTGTACTTTTCCGCAGTTTGATTCCTTGCAGACTGCAAACTTTTTGTCGGCCGATAGTGTGATTGGACTCTGGATCTTATAAAGATGTATGGTAGTGTGCGCATTACAACGATCACGGATTAGCAGACTAAAAAGTTTGAAGTCCTTTGATCCTCTTTTTCGACTGATAGTTTAGTCTCTGTCATGTACATTGTCTATGGAGTTTCTTGCCGGCTCTTCTCCATGAGACCAACTTTTTGGAACCGTGCAACTAGTTCGAAGTTTCACTAGAGCCTGCAAAGGCCTATTTGAAATAAAAACATTTGACATTGACTTTGATGTCCTTTAAGTAGGATCGTTTTACCTACTATCGGCCGATAGTTGGCTGACAGTTTAATCTCCAGTCTGCCGCGCTCTCAAAGATAATGTCGGTCATTGTTAGCACAAATCATGTGCGTGACAGGTGATCTCCGTATTAACTATACAAATACACAGATTAAATATTATTTGCTAACATTCAGCCTTTATGCCTTTGCCGGGTATACTCTAAAGACAAACACGTGTTTCCTGTATAATGTTTTAGAAATATGTAGAACGTAGAACATAGGTACCAAGTCACGGAGTAGGGAAAGATAAGCGGAGATGCCAGTTGCCATAAGGCGCCTTTGCAATGATTATACCTATGGAACGTATGAACCAAAGAGTAAACCAATGAGGCATTCGGGTTCTTTGATACAGTCAACAATTTAATTAAAAAAATGGACGGGTTCCAATGGAGAAGTATAAGGTTGGAGAAGGTAAAGTTACTCGTCCCCGGAACACCCGCATTTTAACGCGCTACTTTCTTAGGAGATTTTCCGTTATGACACCTCCGCTCTTCATTTTGTTCTCCATGTACTTAGTAGGTACATATATAGTCTGCTTTACATATAGGTCTGTTTTTATTTTGCAATTGTAATTCTAGTTAGTCACGTTGGGCCTCTGAAGTGCAGTAGGTAATGGATGCACTAAATACGTGCTTAGGTTTTGTATTACACTTAATAGTATGCTATTTATCTGTACCTAGTTGATAATAATGAGCGTTAATACCGTCTCATTCATATTATGTTTCTATGGCGTCATTTGAAAGAATAGTTGCCTATAGTGATACATGTAACATTTTCTTTTCTTGAACACTACCTACGTTTATATCAATATACATGTTGAAATAATTTAGTACACTCCACATATGGCAATATTTTTATGATTAAAAATTAATGTAAGATATTGTGACTCTGTACACTGGTAACATTCTCTCGTATCTTATTTTTACTCTTATTGTTTGAAATAGTCCACAAATCTCTGTGAAAGTAGGCTTTTAGGAATCTAGTTTCAAACATTTATCATCGTAGCACAAAAACGACTGTTAAACACTTGTCTAAAACATGTCTGATTATGGCGTTGAAATAAGGTCCATTTTGCAGCCACACTTTTTTAGACAAGTATTCAACAGATGTTTAAGTTTTTGTAGTAAAATCCCAATCATCTTTGTCCTAAAATATTCCATCATTGATAAAGAATTATACAATTTGTTACCTTTCTTTGTAAAGCACGTGCTCAGACACATGATGTAGCACGTGTTTCCCAGTTTCCTGATCAACTTCAATAGCTATTTCCTGATCAGTATAGCAATTAGCAAGTTTATCAAGACTCTGTTTTCCGTTTATTTTTTACCGTTCCTGCTTTTAAAACTTCAATCTTTCCAAATTCATGCTTATTGTTACATTACAGTGATTAGCAGACATTATGAAATACAAAGAAATTTTCATTATAATTTTTTTCTCTGATTCCACTGTTTGCATTTTTATTCAATACAATATCAAAGTCAAGGGCACAGACTTTAAAAGAGGTTTACCTACCATAAAGTTATCTTCCCCTTGTCTAGTGAAGTCCCTATCGCATCGTCGATTATCGATATACGCCAATCAAGACTTAGTATTATGTTACAGCTTTTTTATCGTCCCACTGCTGGGCACAGGCCTCCTCTCACATGGATTTGGACAAGGATCTTGTTCAATGCGGGTTGGTGATTTCAGACTATAGTATAGTCCAGGTTTTCTCGAGATGTTTTCCTTAACCTTTTTAATAGCCATTGGTGTCCAAAATATTCTTATAAAAAACATACAAACTTAGAAAAGTTGCATTGTTACTTGCCTGACCTGGAATCGAACCCACTCCTTCATACTCGAGAGGTTGGTTCTTTACCCACTAGGCCACCACGACTTATATAGAACGATATTCTAAGGAATAATACTGTCTTGACTTATTTAAATATTGTATTAGCTTGTAACATTAGTCAGTAGGGCGGGGTTACAAATCGCAAGGTCTTAGCACTGGCATTGACAAGCTAGTTACTGCGTTTTAATGTCACTCACAGGGAAGTAGTAATTATAACTGCAGTAGGTATTAAGTTAAAGATAATACTAGTATATTCTATGTTTATTAGAAACTATTTTGTAGGTAATATTCTTGTAATGTTTGTACTACACGTCAAAAAGGAATTTGGAAAATGTTATTGCTGATGACAAACAGTGAATCGTCATTTTTTTGAAAGAAATAAAGAAGAGAAATAAAAATATTTATTGACACAACATAAGAAAATATATATATACACATAGAATCATAAAATACAAAAAGCAAGTTTGCACCAAATAGGTCCCGTTCAGCATTATGCCAGACAGAGCCTGACGCTGGTTTTCTACCGGACCTATTTGCTGATCTTCTAGAGACTAATATTATACAGCTGAAAAGTACTTATATTTGCCTCTTTCTAATCGCGTGAACCTAGTGCTGAATATAAGTTTTTAGAGTCATCATTATCATCATCATTCTCCTGCCCTTATTCCAATTTTATTTGGGGTTGGCTATCACGGATGGTTGTAGGATACTTTTGGGAACTATTCCCATGGGATGACGGCGAAACCACTGTTGTAGAAGCATAAGGCCGCCATTGTACTATTTGTGCAAGAAGTATTTTAAATAAATAAATAAATAATTTGGTCCTAAGTAACTATTATGTACTGCTTTAAATCTGATCATGAATTTACGACCACAGCAAACGGCGCTCTATTGAAGACACAATTGTTTGAACAACTGGACCGAAAGCACGGTTTGAACTCGTCTTCAAATCCTACGGCATCACAAAGCACTCAAATATAATTTTGGTTTAGCAAAGTAATTACAGATTATTTCTATACAAACTGAGTTCGTTAGTTTTGACTCAGTGGAGCAAATATTGACACTGCATGCAAATTAACTGGCGCCTTCAGTATTTGCTAGAATTTGATACTTAACCTTGGAACTGGGTTGGAATTTGTTATTTTATGTAAAGCTGTGTTAGTGAAAAGCCTTTGAAGAGGTATATATGTACATAAATGTTTATTATATACTTGTTCATAATTCCATCATTATTTCATGTTCTATGTGTTGTTCTAGGTGTGATAAAATACTTAATCTAATCTATATCTACGCAAATATCATAGAGCTCAAAAACTACTACTCCGATATAAGAAAAAAATAAGATTTTGATAGCCGAAGTAGTTCCTAAGGGATGCGAGTGAGACTGCTGGCAGAAGCAAGGATACAATGACGTCATTTATTCCATCTCATTTCATGAAGGCATTAAAACTCGCAAACACACACTTTTATGATTGATGCCTGACAAAGAACTCACCACCTTTTCATTAAGTAAATAAACAATTTCACCAGCTCATACATAAATAATCCTATCTAACAACAAGCGGGAACCAGCAATATAGTTTACACACATTATTCCCGCGCATAATTGCAATCAATCAAAATGGCGGCCAACGTTCTTGAATGCAAATCTAATGCGTGATTTGACACGTGACTACCGATAGTAAGAGTGCAACACGTTTTACGGTTATTTACATAAAGTCGAGTTACTGCATTTAACGTAAACGCATTTGTGCAGCTTTGTCGCAAACGTTACGTAATTTTCACGTAATGGCTGATTTTGTTACGAAGGTCGGAGACGTGAAAACTTTTTGGTGCTTGTTTGAAAAGCTACAAAGATAAAACATGAAACCTTTTTGGAGGAAGAAATAAAAAGGAATAGCTTGCTTGATGGCGTTGGAATTACGTATAATGGAAATTGTATACCTATTTTATCATGCCGGTTATGGTGTTTTTATCCATGAAAGTATTCCGACAAAGACTGACAAATAAAGATTCCTTTTGCTGTGTTTCACAGTTTGTATTTCAGCCATAACTTCCATAGATACTCAATACTCAAGTTTACAAGTTTGAAGTGCTTATAACCTATACAAACGAGTGCTGTATACAGTTACAGGTTATAAACAAATAACAACAGTGTTAGTGTTGTTATCTTTGAAAATTTTCCGCATGTCCCTCATTGTGGCAGGTCTCGATATCAAGTGTAACGCAAACGGATAAGATTCACTGACCAAAATATAGCCTATGTTACTCGAGGATAGTGTATCTTGTGTATCTTCCCAACAGTGAAAGGGTTTGTAAAATCAGTTCAGTGATTTCGGACCCTTCAAGGTACAAACAAACAAAATGTTTTCTGTTTATTATTGTAGTTTAGATAGATCAATAGATACATCGACTTTCAGTTGGGTAGAGGTGACATCTGTTTACTTATTTAAGGAGGAAAGTCTAAACCTAATTATTGATAAGGCTGTTTGACGTAGTTTAACGCTATCGAGATAAATATTGATTCAGTGTGTTAACTTGTAGTTCATTAATTAAGTTATATCCTTTATTGTTTTGTACCAATTGGACTCTAAAAACTGTACATATTTTCAATCATCAGCAACCGCTTATTATGAAATTTTCTTACAAAGAAATATTTAAGAGGGCTATCACAAATTTTCGCGAATTTAAACGTTTTATACGAGTTTTGATGCTTTGGATATAGTCACAATAAAAAAACAAAAATAAGATTCAGAAAGTTTGATCATTTATCTTGAAAGTGTATTAAATAAATATTTTAATTTGTCCACGTACATCAGTAAAATCTTTGTCTCTGCAAAGGATGTTTCATAAAATGTTGCTTTTGGGTATCTTTTGATGCTTCGGTACTCCGAGGATATAGCAATTTAACCATTTATAAAAATGTTCAAGATACAACTATATCTTGTACTTGGAAGTGCTTAAATCAATTTATTACAATTCATACAGTATTACACCAAAAATAATTCTATAAAACTGAGAGTTACTGACAATTTTCCGTACGAAACTATATTTTTTATCTATGAAAGTATAATCCAAATTCAAATAAAAAACATTTAATAATTAAGGTGGTATTGTTATAAAGCTTGAAAAAAAAAATTGGTCTATTTAAAAGTAAAACAATATTTTAAAATAATTTTTGTTTGCAATGCAAAAATCAATATAAATCTTGTGACGCGCGGTGTTCAACTTTAGTCAGCGCCAGGCGCTTACCGAGGAGGGACGTATCGCTCGCTGTTGCGCCGCGTAAACTCGCCGGAGTTCGAAAAATATAGCGCAACCTACGCATCTAACACGTTTTGATACTAGTGAGTTTTATTTTATTTATTAGTTATAATGATCTGATTGAAATGTAATATACGTAAGTATTAGGCCATGATATTCTAATTCGAAAATGTTATAGATTGGGTTCTCTTTTTTTGATGTTGGTTATATAGAAATATGTACGTAAATGTCATCGTCGTTAGTTTCGCTGTTGCATAATAATGTAATTGGACTTCTTTGATTCTTGCAGGATAATGAAAGCATATTTAATTCAGACTATCAGTCTCAATTGAATACCAGTACAAATAATATGGTAAGTATTTTTTGTCACCCGCAAAAGGTATACGTGACATATTTGTTTTAATAAACTATCTACATTCCTAGTTTTCATTGTTGCAGGAAAATGAAGATACAATACATGGATGGAAGACGAATTATAGATTTTAGTTTTTTTATAAATCAATTACTTATAATTGATAAACATGGTGAAAAGTTTGGTTGTCGATTAAATAATTTAAAAATTGTAAACGATTACTTGTTTATTGTAACTCAATCGAGCTATTCTAGGTTATAAAATTCATCGGTACAAATAATATTTCATAAACTATAAAAACAATAAATTATTTCGGAAAAAAGTGGCAAAGCCTCAAGTTTGTTCGTGCCGCGTGGCGGTCCGCAGGTGTGCGTTGCGTATTTCACTAGACGCACACATGCGCAAGTGCTGCCGGCTATCGTCTAATTTACCTACAACTGAGCAATTCGATTTTGTAATAGCGCTCTTAAAAAATCGAACAGAAGAAATTGGAGGCATTCGGGCATGCGTAAACGAAGGTTGTTTGAATAGTTTATAACATCGACGCCAAGTAAACTGTTTATAATTATTTCAATACTAGCTTCTCCCTGCGGTTTCACTCGCGTTCCGTGAGACCTACTGCTCGTACCGGGATAGGTAAATATAAATATAGCATAATATGTTACTCGGGAAGAGAGTAATGTTTCAAGAATAAAAAAAAATCGGAGCTAACAAACAAAATAAATTTCCTTTTTGTTAAATTATTATAAAGTACGCCTCCGGGCATAACTTGGATGAATACTCGGAAAATCTCACTCTGCTGTAATTTAAAATACGTTTACAAATAAACCATTCTGATTTCTGATTAATTATAATGAAACCAGCTACAAAATCAATTTCACTTTTTCTTGTAAATTGACATTTGCAATCTGACACAGTCTTTATGAAATATCAAGTAAACAATTGCTTAGTTATAATTAATTGCAAGAAAACAATGAACACGAGACTTCCATTGTTATTGTATTACTTCTATATTAAAAAAACATTGTTTTTAATTATGGTTTGTTATGTTTCAAAGGTTTGTTTTCTTTCTGATGTTTTTAATTCATGTCTTAGTATTTGTATTTGCAAAGATATAAAATAACTCATATTTTATTCATAAAGTTTTCTTGAAGAGTTCTCGAGGAAACCTGGACTTTAAAGTCTGAAATCACCAACCCGCTTGGAGCAAGCGTGGTGATTAACGCTCAATCCTTCTCAGTGTGAGAGGAGGCCTGTGTCCAGCAGTGAGACGATATAAAGGCTGTGTAACACAGAAAGTTTTAACAATTTCTTGCTGAAATGATTGGCACACGTTATTGTAATAGCTACATACGATAGGCTGAATGCAATTTGTCATATACCTATTAAATATGAGAAAAAATGCAATGCGGAATAATTTTGTGCACAATTAAAAAAGGGATACCATTATATTTTTTCCAAAAAATCATTAAACCAATAGGAATCAACTGAAAGAAATACTAGACATTAGATAAATTCAAAATACCTATTAACTATTTTTTTTAAACTTTGTCTCACTACGTGATTGCTTTATTACTCACTAAAGAGGTTAATATCAACTTATTTAATACAATATTTTATAATATAAATTGCATCCAAAAATTGCTCCTCGTCGCTGTCACTGGGTAATGTACCCAAAAGGCTGGCAGCATTGCCACGTTGGATGGCAATTACTAACAAGTTTTTGCAATTGCCCGTAAGTATAGTAACTAATAGAACTAAATGCAACAATGCAATTTTAAAATGACAATATTTACCCACCGTTGACCAACCATTCAATTTTATAACGTCATCACCTTTTCTTTCACTATTGTTGTATTTTTTTAATACAAAGTTTATATTACACGCCCATTGTATTCCGAACGTTAAGTATTTTCCTCATACTTGTTATCTGGTAATTGAAAACGGGTCGACTCACGCGCATTTTATCTGTAGTTATGTGTTTTATTGTTTATTATTTAATTAAATGGCCGCAATGACCGGTGTCTGGCGTATGACCTAATGATACAGCTATCTCTGATGTCGGATAACAGAGAAAATTTATAAAACGCGGTTTTTGTTACTGTAGTGTTGTTTCTGTTGGTTGAAGAGAGTTTCTTCTTCCCAGCAAAAACACATAGGAAGTGGTGAAGGGTGGGCGTTTTGGGGGCTGTCTTATGTAAATTCCTGACGTTCAAAAAGTGCTGCCTTGCAGCCAAGTTTGAATAAATGCTTTTTTATTTTGAAAACTGACAAACATTGTGATCCTTAGTACTTATGTACATATTCGAAATATGTAGATTAGGACTTATCTAGTCGAACTGGATAACTGAGCTCATCATTTTTTGGTACGGTTGTCAGCGCCTTTATTATTTTGCACTGAATACAATATTCCTTACTCTTTTGACTAACATAAGCGATTTTAAAGACCTATGAAATGCAAATCATTTAATTTTACTTGCACTAAATGTCGGTAGCATGGTTTTGATGAAACTTGCTTGAATACGAGAATAACATACACGTTTGGGAAGTCGTTGTCTCAGGACGCGGGTGAAACCGCGGAATAGGTACACTTGTTTGAAATATCAACAAGGACTTCATGTAATATACCTAACTGACTTCTGCCAGCGGTTTCACCCGCATCCCGTGGGAACCTCTGCACGAACCCGGATAAAAAGAGTTATGCCCGATTCGTCATTTTAGTGATTTGGCATCCATAAAAAACGTGTCCCAGTTGGTCATTCAATAAAATATTTTATTTTGCTTAGTCCCAATTGGTCATCCGTACTTTATTTTGTAAAAAGTACTGTCAACAAGATAAGCTTTACAATATTGTAATATGTTTTTTTTTTATTTATTTTGGTTATGTTTTTTTCGGACATGGCAAGACGCTATTAATAAAATCGCGATTTCAACGGCGTCACACACCGCACGGCCAAAACCAAAATACCAGGATCGCATAAATCAGATGAGTAATATACCAATCAACGAGTGTCCATGGAACTGCCCAGTGTACTAGGACCGCATAACTTACAGGAGTATAGCAGTCAAGAGTGTCAGGATTTTACGTTTTTTTCCTTATTGTAGATAAACATACCAATTTACACCATCATTCATCATTTTTATGTATACAATCTCTTTTCTAGTTATGGGCCCCTGGTACTTTTATTACCGGCACAAAAAGTATCGAGTCACATTTTCGGGTTTATAAAATGCCCATGTTGTCTGCATACCTGTGTTTTAATGTAAATTTTATTATATTTATATGAGAGCTATACCTTTACCTACATCGAAGTTTTTCATTTAAAATTTCTTCTAACACTTTTATTTCTGACGGTACTCTGATACGTGAAATTTTATGCGGGTGACGAATCGGAACTCAAAATTTAAATATTAAATTATTTATTTTGCTCGAATGACCAATTGGGATTTGATGTATGGAAAAAATAGTTGGTGACCAATCGGTACTAATGACAAATTGGGAATAACTCGATAAAAAGTAGCCTTCCTCGACAAATGGGCTATCTAACAACGAAAGAATTGTTCAAATCGGACCAGTACTTCCTGAGATTAGCGCGTTCAAACAAACAAACAAACTCTTCAGCTTTATAATATTAGTATAGATATAATACTTACAAAATATATATTATAATCGTCACATATCGATGAATGAATTAGCATTCAGCTGTGAATATGGTCGATGGTATCTATCACAAAGCTATGCCTTTGTTGGGTGCTTCGACTGTCTGACATTGGCAGCGCCGGTCAACGCACTCCTTTGAACGTCCCAGACGAATTTGGGAATTCCCAGACGGGGAAAGGGGCGTTTTACTGGAAATTTGGTTTTAAAAACTGGTTTAGCTTAGTTTATGCATGTATGAGGTGAGATGCTCATTTTTAACTGCCACAAAGTTTTTATAATTTACTAGCTTTTGCCCGCAACTTCGTTCGCGTGGAATAGTGACTACCAGCAGATTTTTGATTTGACCAATAGATGGCGCTATATGTCCGGAATAATTTTATTTTTATTTTTTTTTGTAATAAAAACTATCCTATGTCCTTTCTCAAGTTTCAAACTATGTCTGTACCAAATTTCACACAAATCGGTTCAGTAGTTTAGGCGTGAAGAAAAGACAGACAGACAGACAGAGCTACTTTCGCATTTATAATATTAGTTTGGATATTTTAAAGTAAACCAGTTAAAAAAAATACTTTGTTGAACACTCAAATCTGCGGATTTACTTGTCTGATGAGCAATAATATAGGCTACTTTTGCGGGTGTGCGATGTACGCAGTTAATTCGGTACTTGAGAGAGACAATTATTGTATCGAAATAGATATTGCAATTATGAATTACCTACATCTAATATTTTTAAGAAGATAAACGTACTTAATAGATCGATAAATAGTATGTAAAATTAGATAGTGATTCAACAAAATTCAATTAGTTTCTTAATAATACTTAAGTTAAGGCATCAAAGATAATGAGGACCTGTGTAATTGTTTGTAATAAAATGGAGCCGCTCCTTAAACAATTCGGTACGTTTAGCGTTATTGCAAAAGTTATTAATTGTCGCACGATGTAATTTATTGCGACTGGCTAAATTTAATTTGAAACGTCTACAATGTTATTAATCTATATTATTTAAGTAAACATTAATACATTTAATAACTATCGTCGAGAGTTGTGAGTTTCTGAAATATTTTTTTTATTTATTTAAAGTAAATTCTTCAAAGCTTTGAAAGAAGCTTATTAATGTTTTTATGCAAAGCTCTAGGATAATTTTGTATACTCAGTAAACACGTTATATTATTTTATTTTTACTTATTCAATTTCTCCTACATCTTGCTTTCTTTTGACAAGGACGGCAAAGTAATAAGATTATGTTAATAAAAAAGCGTCTTTCTAGACTTTTATTTTACTGCAAATGGTTTAAATTTATTCAGTGCTTTTGAGTTTACTTATCACACTAAGCATTATGTTTGAACATAAAAAGATTATAAAATTATTTAAAAAATGCAGACCATTTAAGAGACTAGAGTAGAGAGTAGAATGGCATATAATACGACATATACAAGCGTTACACAGTTTGCTGTCACGTCTTTATTCATTTATTTATTTTACAATACCTGTCAAGTGTCATCCTGTATGGTCCAGAGTGTTGGGCATTGAAAAATAAGGATGAGAAAAGAATGCATGTAGCAGAGATGAGAATGTTGAGATGGATGTGTGTAGCAACCCTAAGTTTCCTCAAGACGTTTTCCCTCACCTTTTTACTACGTATACTAATAAATACATTTTCTTTTGTCCTCCAGTGGTATACTGCGATTACAACGGGTCAGGGCGCGCCATACAATGGATAGAAGACTACATGGCAAGAGATGTATTGCCCACGCACGCCACGAGGTGCACCGGCCTAACTTATACTTCAGGACAGAGCGAGTTATACAGGTAAATATAACAATAACGTCAGTTATATTTCAGTAGGAATCTACAAATATTTTCTCTCCGTCGGTTAAAAGACAAAGTTTGTCCTGGAGCCCTTTTTATTCTTTGCCCTGGTATCTCTTTCGAGAGATCCCGTAGCCCAGACTTAATTACTAAAATCCACTCGTTCTTCTTTTTCAAGGCCGGTTGCAGTTGTTGTGTTGGTTTCGAAAACTGCAGAGCCCTGTCTGGAGTTCTCTCTCTCTGGAACTCAATACAATCTATGTCTTGTTCAACTTCGAACACGACTTTCTTCCAAGCATAACATTTTCGTCAGTACCTGCGACTGTGCCATGACGTTTGTCTTGCACTGAAAAAAATACTAGATTTAACTTAAATTCATTTATTATTTAAAGAGAAGTTTTATAAGTAATATCTATCCTAACGACTGGCTGTTTACAAGTCTGCTCAGTAAAGCGTGACACGCCGCAAATCACAACTTTAGTGCAACTCGACAGGTGTCAGTCAGTGTCCCACTCCATTGTCAAGTCATTCACAACAACCTGTGTACAAGTAGGATTCAATACGCCGACTTATGTACGAGTTACTTATATCATCATCCTCCGAGCCTTTTTTCCGACTAGGTTGGGGTCGGCTTCCAGTCTAACCGGATTCAGCTGAGTACCAGTGCTTTACAAGAAGCGACTGCCTATCTGACCTCCTCAACCCAGTTACCAGTAACTTATATAATCCTACTAGTCCTAATTATATTATAAATGTAAAAGTTTGAGAGAATCCTACTAAAAATCTAAATTGTATTTTTTTTTAAACAAACTTATTCTTTTAAATTTTTTTCATTTATTATCTATACATTGCTGCCATCTAATAGGAAGGTCATTTATGCCCTGACGATAGAACTCTGAGGATCTAGACTGCACAAACTGTGTGAAAGCACTGCCTTCTGGGAAGAAAACTTCTTGTCACGCTGGTAATTGTCTAATCACGAAAAAAAGTTTTTGAATCAGGAGATTCTTAAAGCGAACATAAAAAAAATATTGCAGATGTTAATTTTCTAACACTTATCAAAAAAATATAAGGACAGTTTTCACTTCCAAGTAGTATGGAACCCTACACCACAGGTCATACTTCCCAAGAAACTTGTCAGCTCATATCCCACCATTTTCTCTACCACAAAAGAGTTTCCTAAACAAAGTTTCGTATTTCGCAGGACAGAATCGAAGTCAATAATAAGAAGCTTGGTGGGGGCTTGTCCTGAAGATGTGGCAGTGGTGGGGGCCACGCTGGTGCGGTTCCTCAGGGCACTGCGACCAGAGAAGGTGGTTCTCTTCGTGTCCTCCAGAGAGACCGAGAGACAAATCTCGCCGTGGAGAGAATATGACACTGAAGTAAGTACATGTGCTATTCTCATTACCATTTTAGAAGTTAGTGTGGATGAAGCATGCTTCGAATAAAACGAAAATATATTTTAAAAAAATACTGCAAAAATTTATTGTGAAACGAAAGTTGAATTAAAACGCGTTAAAACAATAGCCGTCTACAAAGCTGTCAAAGTTAGAACACAGAATAAAATAAAATAATTGATGGCTGAAGCTGACGTTATTTGCAAAGCTTAAAAAAAACATAACACTTCATTTTTTGTTATTTCATTTGACTGAGATACACTTCTATTGGTCTATCTATATGCTAGCCAAACTGAGTTGGCAGAGATATTATTTCGCCGCATAATTTTGTTGTGTCAAATTTTGCTGTCTTTTGCGGTGTTCAAAAGTATCTACGCAGAGGCTGTGGGTCAATAATTTGCAATTCTGCAATTGCGCACAACGGCCAACCTAATACCTATCCAACCTAAACCTAATACCTACCCAACGGTAAACCTATTGTTACCTACTTCTAATTACTATCATATACTTACTTATACATTATTTTTTTTTTGTGATTCAATTTACTTGACATTTTTATAATTACTTTTTTTCTTTCTTTTTAAAGCATAACTAAATATTTCTACACCAGCAATGGTAGTGTATGTGAAACTATATTCAATGTAAAACCTCAATGTACCATATACTTAGAAATAAATGATATTCTATTCTATTCTATTCAACCTGTTGCGGTAGAATCTGGTTGCTTGCTTTCAGGTGCATAGAGTGCGATTAGAAACGTTTTTCATAATTCTCGCTCAAAAGATAAAAAAGTGTCATCTCCATTGGCACATTGTCGTAGGTCGTGTTCAGTTTGCCAACTGCAAATAAGATTGTTCTTTAACATTTACCGTTTTTTTTCCTAGTTCCACTTTTTTGTTCACGATATTCATTGATTTTCTTGCTGTCATTGAACATCCTTGACAGTCGTTGCGGGTAATCAGAAGCCATTGAGTCTGACACCAGTATCAAGTAACCAAGGGGTATCGAGTTGCCCGGGAAACTGATTTGAGGAGGTCAGATAGGCAGTCGCTCCTTGTAAAACACTGGTACTCAGTTGCATCCTGTTAGACTGGAAGCCGACGCCAACATAGTTGGGAAAAAGGCTCGGGAGATGATAAAACCAGTTTCAGTCCCAATATTATGTATGGTGGCGTCTGTTCGTCATGGCTGCACGTTGCTTGACACACCAGACAAATGTAAATTAACTAAAATACAGACTCTAATGAAAAATATGATGACGTCTATTTTTTAAGAAAAAAAACTAGTTCCTGAGACCGGCTGCCTGCTATCGACATATTATGTTCGATTGATTATCTATTATAAAAAATCTTATACGAAGGTTCTTATTTTTTTAATTATCTTTTTATTATATACGAATATTCTCTTAATAATTACGAATCTAAAAATAGAAACTAAAACATATTTAATTTAACACCAACATGAATTAGACACATATTCTTAATTACTATATATAACTCTTACCCAAGCAGCAAGTAATTAAAATCTAAGTCCAGTTATGAAGATGCATGAAGAAACATAATCCTAACATACATAGGTATCTAAACTTACAAAAGCATACACCATTTCTGGTTTCATTTGGTTTTGGTCGAGTAAAAGGGAAACAAAGCATTCTGAATCGACAGAGTCGTCAATTTTACAAACAATAAAAAGGTTCAGACATTATAAACTCTTTTGCAAAAAAAGCGGGCACCTATGCGAAATCGTAGTTTTAAGGACTTTACGTGTATTTCAAAGGGTTTTAATGATTGTAGCATGTTTCTAGCATCAAAAGATGTTAGCCAAGCATGCGTAAGAGTGTATTCTAAATTTGAATTTTGTACAATTGCTAAGAAATTGGTTAAACCTTGTTTTGGACTAATTGCAAGCAAAAAGTTCGTCGGTGTTTTGAAAAGTTTTTGAAGTGATTTTCAGGAAAATGATAATGCAATTTTAATTAATGATTAATGTACTTTTTTGTAAGATCAAAACATTTTTGAAAAACTATGCGTATTTGATAAAATTTTCACCTGCTCTAAATGGGCTATACTGATGATTGATGGCAATGTTAAGAGTTTCGGTATTTTAGTGTAAAGCGTTTTATTGTTTAGATATTGTACCCACGTGTTTTAAAATATCGCTTTTTCATAAATAAACACTATTTAGAAGAGTATCAGTACTTTGAGCTGCGACAAAACCAATTTAAAGTAAGCAGTGCCGATCACAACTCGTCTCCTATCAGACTTCGACATTTTTAAAAGTCTTGAAATTCTACAAAATACAGAAAATAGCACATAGACTGTGAGCACGAGGTCTTAAGGTCTCGTAATCACTGATTTTTGAACAACCTCGTCTCTCGGGAAACTCCGTAGACCTCTGAAGATCCATGAGTCTGAGCGTTGAAATAGCGTGTTTTCATCCCACGGACATTTTATTAAATAAACTTGCCTATAATGAGATTTTCTGGCATCTACAGCACTTTCCTGCTTAAATCATAACAATAATTGGCTATCTGCTCATTTCTTAAGAACCATACGTTTGGCAAATCATTTTGAATTCTTGACTCCCTTTCAGCTAAATCGTCGTTTAGTAACCCGATACCTATGGAGTTATCGAGAGCTTCAACGCGGCAATAATTTGACTTTTTAGATAGCTTTAACCCTCCTCATCATTTTTCATGTGGTTAATTTTAACATTTATCACAAAATTTGGTATTTTTTAAATTTCAAAGTCCGATAGGAGACGAGTTGTGATCGGCACTGCTTACTTTAAATTGGTTTTGTCGCAGCCAAAGGTACCGATACTCTTCTAAATAGTGTTTATTTATGAAAAAGCGATATTTTAAAACACGTGGGTACAATATCTAAACAATAGAACGCTTTACACTAAAATACCGAAACTCTTAACATTGCCACCAATCATCAGTATAGCCCATTTAGAGCAGGTGAAAATTTTATCAAATACGCATAGTTTTTCAAAAATGTTTTGATATAAAAAAAAAAGTACATTAATCATTAATTAAAATTGCAGTATCATTTTCCTGAAAATCACTTCAAAAAATTTTCAAAACACCGACGAACTTTTTGCTTGCAATTAGTCCAAAACAAGGTTTAACCAATTTCTTAGAAATTATACAAAATTCAAATTTAGAATACACTCTCAAGCATGCTCGGCTAACTCTTTTGATGCTAGAAATATACTACAATCATTAAAACCCTTTGAAATACACGTAAAATGCTTAAAATCAAGATTTCGCATAGGTGCCCGTTTTTTTTGCAAAAGAGTGTATTTGATTAATAGGCTTTCATTTAAGTTCTAACTCAGTACGTTGTGATCTCTTACTTAAATACTCTCCCCATACCAGCCGATTACTTTTCATTATAATTATGTATAGATTAATAGCAATGGTGTTCAAGTACTGCAAAATTTCTTCATACACATCAATTATCAAGTTTTCAACGTCTATCACTAGACTTACTGCTGGAAATACAGACATATTACTAAGTACAAATATCAATGTTGCAATATAGAATCGACTCCATTTATTAGTCGAGGCACTCTTCCACATTTTACTACAAAATAATGAATATAAAACAAACAGGTAAATAATGAAACCCAACGCAACAGGTGCACATAAGAATACATTACTGACGATTGTAAATTCTCTGGTTGACCATACAGAATTGTCATTATGAATAAGATATTTAATTACATATAATAACAACATAACTATAAAAGGCAAAGCCCAAGAAAATAGACTAGATTTTAGGTACCTCCTAGGAATATCAAGACGAAACACTTTAACGAAATCCACATAAAATATATAGCACAACACCAATAACCAATGCTGGTAACACAGTCCAAAGTAAACGACCACAGATGTAGGGATAGTGTCTAATAGTACATCTCCAGACAGAAGACCGTTTGCGGCGAAGGCCATAAGCACGTAAAACAAAAAATTATATAAACCGTTCGCCGCGATAGCACTAAGAAGCACGTAGTTTCTAAAATGTCGGAACTTCTTGATGAGGTACCACGATATCACACCGTATATGAACGCGATGAGGGTTAAGGTACCCAAAATTCCACCTATGGCGTATATGGCAGTATTGCCCACTAAGTCGCTGAAAAATTTTACTTCTCGGCCGTCACTGTTTTTATATTCACTTGTATTGTTGCCGGCCATGGTGACAGAACTGCGGATCTTCAGTCGATGAGTCGCTGGCCTGCTGTTAGACTACGTTGCGCGACGGTATCGTGCAGGGATCGAACGAGAGGAGCTGAATATTGAGCTCAGAAGTGGAGCGCGAGAGGTGTCGCCATCACACAGGATGATGACGACTGCACAAATAATGGATGGTACCCCACCCTTCTCAAGAAGCGCCAAAAGCGTTATGAACTTAATCTGGCATCGTACTTTGATATATCCTGTTTTTAAGCTGGAAATATACGTGTCTCCAAACTTCGCATGTTAAACTGGTTATTTTTTTAAACAGATGCAGTAAACTGGTTTTTTGAAAGTCATTGAATATCGTGAACGGGAAGGTGCTCACAGGAAAACGAAAATGGTTAGGTACTGTTAAGGAACAATCTTGTTTGCAGCTGACAAACTGAACAGGACCTCTACCATTGTACCTAACAACCCGTTATACCCAATTCATTCTGGGCACCTGAATACAGGTTTGCAAATAGGTAATATGCATTTATCTGCGTCGCTGCCAATAAGACTAGATAATATTATGTATTAGAAATCAAATCAAATCAAAATTCATATACAGGTATAAAAATGTTACAAATAGATATAGGCTTTCAGGCTTTTGTTTTAACTCGTTTAAATTAAAATTTCGCTAGTTTACCGTTGTGGGGGCGCCCACGTTGTTTGCCCGCATATTTTTATTGCATCCAAAATGCATAAACTACGCTTCGGTTACGTAATTCAAGGGCGCGTTATCGGCATTCGGCCTTACAGCTCGCGTAACGCGTTACTTGCAAGCCGATAATACGCTACTATTGCTTATTATGTATGAGTATTGCTAGACTTTGCTAGCCGTTTGTCACGTCGGTCGACCAAAACCAGTGGAAATGTTGGCTTTTTTGAACTTGACTTAATAATGATCTACTTTTATTTGAGGTATATCCATCTATTATCTGCCTATAAATCCTTTCAATTTCTTGAGCTGCATTTATCGCACTCCAGCGCATTGTTCCTGACCTATAACTCTTTAAACACACTAAAAACGTGTTTCAGTCCCAATGTATATAAATTGTCCACAAGTGATGGTGGTGTCCGTTCGTTATGGCTGCACGCATACAGACTACCTATATTAATTTTAATACAGTCTAGTCGAAAACATGATTTTTAAAGAAAAATTCTAGTTTCTGAGACCGGTTGCCTGCAATATCAACTAATGTAAGAATATGTGATTATTTAATATTAAAAAAAAAACTAGGTAGAAGGATAACACATTTAGGTTATTAATAAAATGTTCTTTTATTACATACAAATATTCTCTTAATAAGAACGAGTGTAAAAATAGAAGTTAAAATATATTAAGTTTAACACCAATATGAAGTAAACACATATACTTAATTACTATTTATAATTCTTACCTAAGCACCAAGAAAAAATGTAAGTTTAGTTATGAAGGTGCTATGAAGAAACGTGATCCTAATATTTCCAAAAGTTTACACCATTTGTTTTGGTTATTGTCGAGTAAAAGCGAAACAAAGGTATTCTGAATCGACAGAATCTTCAATTTCACAAACGATTAAAACCACGACTCGATATGACAAATGTTAAAACGGTCAGACATTATGCTTGTAGTCAGTATTTACTTGGGGATCATGTATTTATTAATAGGCTTTTTATTTAAGTTCTAACTCAGTACGTTTTGATCTCTTATTTAAATACTCTCCCCATACCAATCGATTACTTTTCATTACAATTATGTATAGAACAATGGCTATGTTGTTCAAGCAGTCCAAAATTTCTGCACATACATAAATTATCAAGTTTTCTACGTTTGTCACTCGTATTACTGCTGCCAATACTGACACATTACTTAGTACAAATATCAATGTTGAAATATAGAATCGACTCCATTTGTCAGTCGAGGTACTCTTCGAAATTTTACTACAAAATAAAGAATACAAAACACACATGTAAATAATTAAATTCATTGCAATAGGTGCCAAAATCAACACAAAACTGACAATTGTATATACTCTGACTGTCCGTTCCGAATCGTCACTATAAAGAAGATATATAGTTAGAAATAATGACGACATAAAAGGCATGCCCCAAGACAATAGGCTAGATTTTAAGTACCTCCTATGAATATCAAGACGAAACACTTTAACGAAATCCACATAAAATATATAGCACAACACCAATAACCACAGATGGTAACACAGTCCACAGTAAACGAACGTGAATAGGTCGAAATAAATGTGTATTTTTATTTTTTGTGGCAGGAGATCGTTTACTTGGATAGCCATATACACGTGCCACAAAAACCAATATAAGCATTCCGCCGCGATAGCACTAAGAAGCACGTAGTTTCTAAAATGTCGGAACTTCTTGATGAGGCACCACGATACCACACCGTATATGAACGCGATGAAAGTTAAGGTACCCAAAATCCCGGCTATAGTGTACATAGCAGTATCGCCCACTAAGTCGCTCAAACTTTTTACTTCAGAGTCGCCACTGTCTTCATATTCACTTGTGTTGTTGTCGGCCATAATGATAGAATTATGGCTCTTCAGTCGATGAGTCGGCGGCCTGTAGTTAGACTAGGATGCGACGGTATCGTGCAGGGATCGGACGAAAAGAGCTGAATACCGAGCTCAGAAGTGGAGCGTGACAGATGCCGCTATCACACTAGATGACGATGAATGCTCAAATAATGGATGGCACGCGGCCATACCAACAAGCGCCAATAGCGTTATGAACTTAATCTGACATATTTTTGTGTGATATCCTGTTTTTAAGCTGGAAATGTAGGTGTCTTCAAAGTTCGCATGTTAAACTGGTTATTTTTATTATTAAATGCAGTAAACTGGTATTTTGAAAGTCATTGAACATCGTGAACGAGAACTTGAACCTGCTTTTTTTGTTCCAGACTTCTTTATAAAAAAAAAACACGTAAAAGAACACACAGAACCATCGCAGAATCGCGGAATATACGAATGTATAAGGTGCTCATAGGAAAATCAAAAAGGTTAATTTTTAGAACTAAACATTAGTTCATTACAACAATTAAAAGTTAATTGTTAGAACATTAGTTCTTAAAATTAACGTATTGAACTTAGTTCTAAAATTAACAAATGTACCTTTAAAAAATGATATCCTTTAAAGGAGATTATAGGTAGTAAAGATGAATAGATCAGAATTATAAAGTTTGTCTCTGATGTAGAAAAACACAGTCCAACCGATTATTTTTAACTCCATACGCAATTTTGGAACAAAATTGCAAAAAAAGCCAACATTTCCACTGGTTTTGGCCGGCGTAACAAATGGCTAGCAAAGTCTAGCAATACTCATACATAATAAGCAATAGTAGCGTATTATCGGCCTGCAAGTAACGCGTTACGCGAGCTGTAAGGCCGAATGCCGATAACGCGCCCTTGAATTACGTAACAGAAGCGTAGTTTTATGCATTTTGCATACAATGAAAATATACGGGCGACCAACGTGGACTCCACTGCGACTGTAAGCAAGCGAAAATATAATTAAAACGAGTTAAAACAACAGCCGTCCCCAAACACAGAATAAAATAATTGACTGCTGACGATTACGTTATTTGCAAAGATTTTTTAAGTTGAAAATTCATTACAATCCAGTTTTTGGGGTTTTATTTCGTTGGGAATTGTTCCACACATGTGTGTGTCTGCATACGTTGGCATAGGTCGTGTTCATTTTGCCAACTGCAAATAAGATTGTTCCTTTACAATTACCGTTTTGTTTTCCTATGAGCACCTTATATATTCCTATTGGCGATCGCGATGGCTATGTAATGTGTTGTGTTTCATTTTTTAATATAGACGTCCGAAACAAAAAAACATATTCAAGTTTCGCTCACGGTTTTAAATTACTTGTGAAATTCCGTTTTACTGTGTCTGTTAAAAAAATAACCAGTTTAACATGTGAAGTTTGAAGACACGCATATTTCTAGCTTAAAAAAACAGGATGTAACAAAATAATAATACGCCAGATTAAGTTCATAACGCTATTGGCGCTTGTTGGTATGGTCGCGTGCCATTCATTATTTCTGCAGTCATTATCGTCCTGTGTGATGGCGGCGTCTCTCACGCTCCGCTTCTGAGCTCGATATTCAGCTTCTTTCGTCCGATCCCTGCACGATACCGCCGCATCCTAGTCTAACTACAGACCACCGACTCATCGACTGAAGAGCCATAATTCTATCATTATGACCGACAACAACACAAGTGAATATGAAAACAGTGCTGTCCCAAAAGTTGAAGGTTTAAGCGACTTAGTGGACGATACTGCTATGTACACCATAGCCGGATTTTTGGGTACCTTAACTTTCATCGCGTTCATATACGGTGTGGTATCGTGGTGCCTCATCAAGAAGTTCCGACATTTTAGAAACTACGTGCTTCTTAGTGCTATCGCGGCGGAATGCTTATATTGGTTTTTGTGGCATGTGTATGTAGCCATCGAAGAAAACGCTGTTCTGTCACAAAATGTAGCATTATTTATGTACGTTTACTTTGGACTGTGTTACCATCACTGGTTATTGGTGTTGTGCTATATATTTTATGTGGATTTCGTAAAAGTGTTTCGTCTTGATATTCATAGGAGGTACTTAAAATCTAGCCTATTGTCTTGGGGTATGCCTTTTATGTCGACATTATTTTTCACCATATACATTCTTTATAGTGACTTTGAATGGACAATCAGAGCGGATAAAATCATGTATGTATTGTTGTCGGCGCCTATTGCGATGAATTTAATTATTTACATGTGTGTTTTATATTCCTTATTTTGTAGTACCATTTCGAAGAGCACCTCGATAAACAAATGGAGTCGATTCTATATTTCAACATTGATATTTGTACTGAGTAAGCTTTTCATTATTTATTCATAATAATCAATATTAATCTATAATAGGGAAATATTAAAACTAGGTATCAAAATATTCATCCGCATCGCTGTCAGCTGGGATCGTGCCCAAAAGGCTGGCTGCATTGCCACGCTGGATGGCAATGCATATCCTTTGACCGAAGTATAGGCCAGCCCTTTGGTCACGAGTGGACTCCACTAATCGCTTACTAATTTCCCGAAATAGTCTGTGGGCACTTGGGCCCCATGGTCCCAGGGTTTCAACCCCAAACGGCTCAAAAATGCAATTGCCGGTGAGGTTTACATATTTGTGCCGCTTGAGGTTTTCCGCGGCCGCAGCAGCTGCACCGACACAGCTCGCCGTACTGGGAAGGTGGGAAGGTGCAAGGGTGTCGACGCACGTTGCGTCCCACACCAAAGACCTTCCCATCTTCCAAGGCATTATAGACATCCCGTCTGGTCTCTTGCCATCGTCGCGTGCCAAGCCTCTGGGTTCTAAAATGGCTGGCACTCCGGCGGTGACAAGAGCACGACGGATAATGTCATTTATGCTGGCGTGTCGTGCCATGCGACCAGCACTTTTGCTACAGGAAAGACCATGGTGCCCAAGGTGGTCCACAGATTCACCGCACTGGCAGCGATGCGGAGCCGCAGTGGGAGCGCCCACTGCGGCTCCAGTACTGAGTAATGTGTCAGTATTGGCAGTAGCAATACAAGCGACAAACGTAGAAACTTTGATCATTCATGTATGTGCAGAAATTTTGGATTACTTGAACAACATAGCCATTGTTCTATACATAATTGCAATGAAAAGTAATCGGCTGGTATGGGGAGAGTATTTAAGTTAGAGATTAAAACGTACTGAGTTAGTACTTAAATGAAATCCTATTTAGAAATACATGATCCCCTAGTAAATACTGACTAGAAGCATAATGTTTGACCGTTTTAAAATTTGTCATATCAAGTCGTGCTTTTCATTGTTTGTAAAATTGACGATTCTGTCGATTCAGAATACCTTTATTTCACTTTTACTAGACCAAAACAAAAATAAATTAAGTACTCGTATCTACTTCATATTCGTGTTAAATTAGATATGTAAAACTTCTATTGATATATTCGTTAGTGATAAGATAATATTTGTATGTAATAAAAAGTTAATTAAATAAATAAGAACCGAAATGTGTTATATTATAATAATAAAAAATATGCCTGATATGATGTTAAATAATAAAAAATATACCTGATCTCTTTCCGGACGTGTCAGATTGCCGTGCCGTCGGGTTATGAGAGTGAAGGAATAGGAGTGCACCCGTGTCTGCGCAAATGCTCGTGCACTATAATGTCCTGCGCAGCTGACTGATCTACTTAAATGAGAACAGCCACCGTGGCCGAAATCGACCTTGGACGCCATTATTAGCATTATTATAGATAATCACACATTCCAACATTAGTCTATAATGCAGGCAACCGCTCTCAGGAACTAGTGTTTTTCCTCAAAAACACACGTCATCATGATTTCTCAGTAACACAATATTTTAACATTTCCTTGTCTATATATTCTAGAAATTCGCAAATTCTTCCGAAAATATAAAAAATAAATTCAAAGTGAACATAACTTAAGGCATAAAAATAGATTAAATTTACCTACATCCAAACTTAAAATTCACTCTTCCGGTCCGTTAGTAAGCTCCATTTAAGTATATAACAATCTACTAAAGAACATAAAAGATGAACCTAAAACTCCCATATTTATAAAAAAATTAAAGCAATTCCTCAACGACAAATGTTATTATACATTAAAAGAATACGGCATCGTTCAGACCAAACGTATTGTCGGCCGCTGACTGTGAGCGCGCGTTACGCAGTTTATTGCTTTTTCATATATATTGAAATTGTCGTTCACACCGAACCGACTATACGCTGTTACGTCGTCTGTTGTAGCTGACTCTCAGTGGCCGATTATTTTACTACGCGACTATGCACGGCGGACGCGGATTGGCTACGCGGACGCAGTTGCCGAATAGCGCCGCTCCGCCGCGTACGCTCCGCCGCGCCTCGGTACAGCACGTCGATAATTAGGGTCCCTTTTATATAAGCTTAAACGTATAGTACCTCATCGAATATTTTACTGTCATACGAAAATATTTCTTGAACTTATTTGGATAAAGTCTATATTCGAAATATAAAGTATGAAATTGACCAAGAAAATATCTCTTCAAATTTAAGGGATGTACCCACAATCTCTTCTTTTTATTATTTTCGTCTTCCTCTAGAGCTTCGCAAATGGCAACTATCTGAATGCGCATCATTTAATTGAAATATCAGTAAAACGTTTGATTTGAAAAAAATGAATTACGCTAGTTTTATCGTTTATAAAATACTACAAGCAACTTCAAACACCGAGCCCTTTTATGTGTAGAATAGTCAGCCGCTCAGCGTACGCATCTAGTGTGAACCTAAAAGAGCCTATTCTTTTGTTCACACATGTAGCGCATCGTACGCTATAGCCTATTGTCGGCTTGGTGTGAACGCGTTCTGCAGATTGAGTCGACGTTCACACTGGGGCAGACAGTGAGTATACTCACAGTCAGCGGCGGACAATACGTTTGGTGTGAACAATCCCTACATGGAAGACAAATCCTTTAATAAATAAAAACTAAATAAAAGTACACACATAAAAGTCATAACACAAACGCACACACCCATTCACACCGACACTCACATGTACACTAATTAATATGTTGTTAAATTTAATTATAATTTATTAATATGCTAGTATTAAAACTCTCCTACTTCTTTAAGCTGTGCCCCATAGAGTCCATATTGTCACTAATCTAAATGTATAACCTGTTATAACATATGGAATGCTAATAAAGAATTGAGCATTGAGTATTTCATGAGAGCCTGTATTATAGTGAATGTACGTTTGTCTGGTGTATCAATCAGAGTAAGCAACGTGCAGCCATGACGAACAGACGCCACCTTCAATTGTGGGCAATTTATATACATTGGGACTGAAACACGTTTGTAGTGTGTTTAAAAAGTTATATGTCAGGAGTGCGACAAATATACCTCAAACAATTGAAAGGAGATATAGGCAGGTAATAGATGGACAGACCTCAAATAAAAGTATTTTTTATAAAATAGAAAAACAGAGCCCAACAGATCATTATTATGTCAAGCGCAAAAAAGCCAATAGTTCCACTGGTAATGGCCGACGTGACAAACGGTTAGCAAAGTCTAGCAATACTCATACATAATAAGCAATAGTAGCGTATTATCGGTTTGCAAGTAACGCGTTACGCGAGCTGTCAGGCCGAATGCCGATAACGCGCCCTTGAATTGCGTAACAGAAGCGTAGTTTTATGCATTTTGCATACAATACGGGCGTTAAAAGAGTTAAAACAACAGCCGTCTAGAATGCTGTTTAAAGTCAATACACAGAATAAAATAATTGATGAAAACTCATTAACACTCCAGTTTTTAGGTTATTTATTTCATGACATGACATGACCATTATTCGCAGTGATACAGATAAATAAATATTACCTATTTCGATGCATAATTTTGGTGTCTGTCAAAATTCTTCTGACTTGTGATCTGATAATGTGAAAAAATTGCTTAAATATTAATTGAGTTGGTGTTAAGAAGTTCAAAACAGTATTTAGGTACCCAGAACGCACTAAGTATGACTTGCAAATAACATTGTTCCTTTACAGTAACCGTTTTTGTTTTCCTATGAGCACTTTATATGTATATTCGTATTTTTCGCGATTCTACGATGGCTCTGAAAATTTTACCTGGTTTTTTAAAATAATGTAGAAGTCTGGAACAAAACAACAAGGTAAATTTTTCGTTAAGGTACGCTATTCGATGACTTTCAAAATATTTGTTTACTGTATCTGATTTAAAAAGTAACCAGTTTAACACGCGAATTTTGAAGACACCTATTTCTAGAATAGAAACAGGATATAAAAAAATAATGCGTCAGATTGAGTTTATAACGTCATTGGCGCATCGTTGTATGGTCGCGTGCATCCATTATTCGTGCAGTCATCATCATCCTGTGTGATGGCGACGTCTCTTGCGCTCCACTTCTGAGCTCGATATTCAGCTCCTTTCGTCCGATCCCTGCACGATACCGCCACGCAACCTAGTCTAACTACAGGCCAGCGACTCATCGACTGAAGATTCATAATTCTATCATTATGGCTGATTACAACACAATTGAATATGAAGACAGTGACGACTCTGAAGTAAATGATTTCAGCGACCTAGTGGGCGAAACTGCTTCGTTCGCCATACTTGGGAGTTTGGGTATCATAACGCTCATTGCGTTCATATACGGTGTGATATCGTGGTGTCTCATCAAGAAGTTCCGACATTTTAGAAACTTCGTGCTTCTTAGTGCTATCGCGGTGGGCTGCCTTTACTGGTTTATGTGGCACTTACTTACGAAACTCGCCGAAAACGATCTTATGTCGTCAGAAAATATAGCATTTAACAATTTCTATTTAATTATGGACGTCTACATGGTAGTGTGCTACGATCTCTGGTTATTGGTGTTGTGCTATATATTTTATGTGGATTTCGTGAAAGTGTTTCGTCTTGATATTCATAGAAGGTACCTAAAATCTAGCCTATTTTCCTGGGGGTTGCCTTTTATTCCGTCGTTATTTCTAACCATATATCTTTTTTATAATAACAATTATGAATGGTCACTCAGAGTTTATATAATAATCAGTCACGTATTTTCATTGGCACCTATTGCGATGAATTTAATTATTTACATGTGTGTTCTGTATTCTTTGTTTTCTAGTACCTCGACCGATAAATGGAGTCGATTCTATATTTCAACATTGATATTTGTGCTGAGTAATGTGTCAGTATTGCCATCAGTAGTAAAAGTGTTAAATGTAGAAAACTTGATTACTAATGTGTGTACAGATATTTTTTTCTGCTTGAAGATTGTAGCCATTGATCTTTACATAATTGCAATGAAAAGTAATCGGCTGGTATGGGGAGAGTATTTAAGTTAGAGATTAAAACGTACTGAGTTAGTACTTAAATGAAATCCTATTTAGAAATACATGATCCCCTAGTAAATACTGACTAGAAGCATAATGTTTGACCGTTTTAAAATTTGTCATATCAAGTCGTGCTTTTCATTGTTTGTAAAATTGACGATTCTGTCGATTCAGAATACCTTTATTTCACTTTTACTAGACCAAAACAAAAATAAATTAAGTACTCGTATCTACTTCATATTCGTGTTAAATTAGATATGTAAAACTTCTATTGATATATTCGTTAGTGATAAGATAATATTTGTATGTAATAAAAAGTTAATTAAATAAATAAGAACCGAAATGTGTTATATTATAATAATAAAAAATATGCCTGATATGATGTTAAATAATAAAAAATATACCTGATCTCTTTCCGGACGTGTCAGATTGCCGTGCCGTCGGGTTATGAGAGTGAAGGAATAGGGAGTGCACCCGTGTCTGCGCAAATGCTCGTGCACTATAATGTCCTGCGCAGCTGACTGATCTACTTAAATGAGAACAGCCACCGTGGCCGAAATCGACCTTGGACGCCATTATTAGCATTATTATAGATAATCACACATTCCAACATTAGTCTATAATGCAGGCAACCGCTCTCAGGAACTAGTGTTTTTCCTCAAAAACACACGTCATCATGATTTCTCAGTAACACAATATTTTAACATTTCCTTGTCTATATATTCTAGAAATTCGCAAATTCTTCCGAAAATATAAAAAATAAATTCAAAGTGAACATAACTTAAGGCATAAAAATAGATTAAATTTACCTACATCCAAACTTAAAATTCACTCTTCCGGTCCGTTAGTAAGCTCCATTTAAGTATATAACAATCTACTAAAGAACATAAAAGATGAACCTAAAACTCCCATATTTATAAAAAAATTAAAGCAATTCCTCAACGACAAATGTTATTATACATTAAAAGAATACATGGAAGACAAATCCTTTAATAAATAAAAACTAAATAAAAGTACACACATAAAAGTCATAACACAAACGCACACACCCATTCACACCGACACTCACATGTACACTAATTAATATGTTGTTAAATTTAATTATAATTTATTAATATGCTAGTATTAAAACTCTCCTACTTCTTTAAGCTGTGCCCCATAGAGTCCATATTGTCACTAATCTAAATGTATAACCTGTTATAACATATGGAATGCTAATAAAGAATTGAGCATTGAGTATTTCATGAGAGCCTGTATTATAGTGAATGTACGTTTGTCTGGTGTATCAATCAGAGTAAGCAACGTGCAGCCATGACGAACAGACGCCACCTTCAATTGTGGGCAATTTATATACATTGGGACTGAAACACGTTTGTAGTGTGTTTAAAAAGTTATATGTCAGGAGTGCGACAAATATACCTCAAACAATTGAAAGGAGATATAGGCAGGTAATAGATGGACAGACCTCAAATAAAAGTATTTTTTATAAAATAGAAAAACAGAGCCCAACAGATCATTATTATGTCAAGCGCAAAAAAGCCAATAGTTCCACTGGTAATGGCCGACGTGACAAACGGTTAGCAAAGTCTAGCAATACTCATACATAATAAGCAATAGTAGCGTATTATCGGTTTGCAAGTAACGCGTTACGCGAGCTGTCAGGCCGAATGCCGATAACGCGCCCTTGAATTGCGTAACAGAAGCGTAGTTTTATGCATTTTGCATACAATACGGGCGTTAAAAGAGTTAAAACAACAGCCGTCTAGAATGCTGTTTAAAGTCAATACACAGAATAAAATAATTGATGAAAACTCATTAACACTCCAGTTTTTAGGTTATTTATTTCATGACATGACATGACCATTATTCGCAGTGATACAGATAAATAAATATTACCTATTTCGATGCATAATTTTGGTGTCTGTCAAAATTCTTCTGACTTGTGATCTGATAATGTGAAAAAATTGCTTAAATATTAATTGAGTTGGTGTTAAGAAGTTCAAAACAGTATTTAGGTACCCAGAACGCACTAAGTATGACTTGCAAATAATATTGTTCCTTTACAGTAACCGTTTTTGTTTTCCTATGAGCACTTTATATGCTCTGAAAATTTTACCTGGTTTTTTAAAATAATGTAGAAGTCTGGAACAAAACAACAAGGTAAATTTTTCGTTTAGGTACGCTATTCGATGACTTTCAAAATATTTGTTTACTGTATCTGATTTAAAAAGTAACCAGTTTAACACGCGAATTTTGAAGACACCTATTTCTAGAATAGAAACAGGATATAAAAAAATAATGCGTCAGATTGAGTTTATAACGTCATTGGCGCATCGTTATATGGTCGCGTGCATCCATTATTCGTGCAGTCATCATCATCCTGTGTGATGGCGACGTCTCTTGCGCTCCACTTCTGAGCTCGATATTCAGCTCCTTTCGTCCGATCCCTGCACGATACCGCCACGCAACCTAGTCTAACTACAGGCCAGCGACTCATCGACTGAAGATTCATAATTCTATCATTATGGCTGATTACAATACAATTGAATATGAAGACAGTGACGACTCTGAAGTAAATGATTTCAGCGACCTAGTGGGCGAAACTGCTTCGTTCGCCATACTTGGGAGTTTGGGTATCATAACGCTCATTGCGTTCATATACGGTGTGATATCGTGGTGTCTCATCAAGAAGTTCCGACATTTTAGAAACTTCGTGCTTCTTAGTGCTATCGCGGTGGGCTGCCTATATTGGTTTATGTGGCTCTTGCTTACGGAACTCGCCCTAAACGATCTTATGACAAATATAGCATTAAACAATTTCTATTTAATTATGGACGTTTACGTGGTAGTGTGCTACGATCTCTGGTTATTGGTGTTGTGCTATATATTTTATGTGGATTTCGTGAAAGTGTTTCGTCTTGATATTCATAGGAGGTACCTAAAATCTAGTCTATTTTCCTATGTTTTTCCTATCTTTCCGTCACTAGTTCTAACCTTACAATTTAATTATAGTGACAATTATGAATGGTCACTCAGAGTTTATATAATAATCAGTCATGTATTTTCATTGGCACCTATTGCGATGAATTTAATTATTTACATGTGTGTTCTGTATTCTTTGTTTTCTAGTACCTCGACCGATAAATGGAGTCGATTCTATATTTCAACATTGATATTTGTGCTGAGTAATGTGTCAGTATTGCCATCAGTAGTAAAACTGTTAAATGTAGAAAACTTGATCATTAATGCTTGTGTACAATTTTCGAGGAACTTTAACAACTTAGCCATTGATCTATACATAATTATAATGAAAAGTAATCGGCTGGTATGGGGAGAGTATTTCAGTAAGAGATCAAAACGTACTGAGTTAGAACTTATATGAAATCCTATTTAGAAATACATGATCCCCAAGTAAATACTGACGAGAAGCATAATGTCTGACCGTTTCAAAATTTGTCATATCAAGTCGTGCTTTTCATTGTTTGTAAAATTGACGATTCTGTCGTTCAGAATAGCTTTATTTCACTTTTACTCAACTAAAACCAAAAGAAATTAAGTATACATATCTTCTTCATATTGGTGTTAAATTAAATATCTCTCCTCCTTATATACCACTCCTATTGTTGTGTTAAATTAAATATGATTCCACTTCTATATCCGTTATTGATAAGAGAATATTTGTATGTAATAAAAAGTTAATTAAATAAATAAGACCCCTACCAGACCACCTATTTTTTATTATAGATAATCACACATTCCAACATTAGTCTATGATGCAGGCAACCGGTCTCAGGAACTAGTATTTTTCCTTAAAAATAGGTATACGACATCATAGCCGTTACTTGTAAGCAATTTTATATATACTGTCTGTTATAGGGCAGGAACATTGCGCTGGAGTGCGTAGTTTTTAGAACTTATTGCAAAAGTCTATTGAAGATGGGCAACAAATGCAGCTTAAACAATTAAAATGAGATATAGGCAGATGATAGATGGCAGGACCTCAAATAAAAAGTTTTTTTTTTATAACGCAGAAAAAGCCAGCCCAACAGATCATTATTAAGATAGTACAAAACGCAAAAATATACAAAAAAAAAAGTCAACATTTCCATTGGTTGTGGCCGACGTCACAAATGGCTAGCAAAGCCTAGCAATACCTACTCATACATAATAAGCAATAGTAGCGTATTATCGGCTTGCAAGTAACGCGTTACGCGAGCTGTAAGGCCGAATGCCGATAACGCGCCCTTGAATTACGTAACTAAAGCGTAGTTTCATACATTTTGCATACAATAATCGTATTCGTTTTGTTTTATTTAGAATTCATTATAATCCAGTTTTTTGAGAATTTATTTCGTTAAGAATTGTTTCTACGGACATGACCTATTACGTAAGTCTAGTCTTATTCGCAGTGATACAGATAAATAAATATTACCTATTTCGACGCATAATTTTGGTGTTTGTCAAAATTTTTCTGTCTTTTGATCAGATAATGTGAATAATTTGAGTTGGTGTTGAGAAGTTCAAAGCTGTATCTGTAGCGGTACCCAGAACGCACTAGCACGCTTTGAAAAAATCTTATACCTGTTTTTTTTTAATAAAGAAGTCTGGAAGGAAAAAACAGGTTCAAGTTTTCGTTCACGATATTCGATGAATTTTAAAATACCTGTTTACTGTACCTGATTTAAAAATAACCACTTTAATATGCGAACAATGAAGGCATGTACATTTCCAGCTTAAAAACAGGATATCACACAACAATAATGCAAAATTAAGCTCATACCGTTATTGGCGCTTCGTGGTACGGTCGCGTGCATCCATTATTCGTGGAGTCATCATCATCCTGTGTGATGACTCCTCTTCTGAGCTCGGTATTCAGCTCCTTTCGTCTAACTACAGGCCACCGACTCATCGACTTAAGAGCCATAAATCTATCATAATGGCCGACAACAGCACAAGTGAATATGAAAACAGTGACGTCCCGAAAGCAAAACATATCTACGAGTTTATGGGCGCTACTGCTATTTACACCATAGCCGGGATTTTGGGAACCTTAAGCCTCATCGCATTCATATACGGTGTGATATCGTGGTGTCTCATCAAGAAGTTCCGACATTTTAGAAACTACGTGCTTCTTAGTGCTATCGCGGCGAACGGGTCATATTATTTTTTGTGGCATGTGTTTATGGCCTTATTCGTAAGCGATCGTCTGTCACACAATGTACTTTTTAACACTATCTATCTATTTACGGCCTTTTACTTTTTACTGTGCTACCATCTGTGGTTATTGGTGTTGTGCTATATATTTTATGTGGATTTCGTAAAAGTGTTTCGTCTTGATATTAATAGGAGGTACTTAAAATCTAACCTATTATGTTGGGGTTTGCCTTTTATAGTTATGTCATTGTTATTTCTAATTGTATATCTTCTTTATAGTGACAATTTTGAATCGATAATAAGAGTAAATATAACGATCGGAGTAGTATTGGCATTGGCGCCTATTGCGATGAATTTAATTATTTACATGTGTGTTCTGTTTTCTTTATTTAGTAGTAACATTTCGAAGAGTACCTCGACTGACAAATGGAGTCGATTTTATATTTCAACATTGATATTTGTACTGAGTAATGTGTCAGTATTAGCAGCAGTAGTACAAGTGATGAACAAAGCCAACATGGTCATTAATGTTTGTGTACAAATGTCGAAGTATTTGAACAACATAGCCATTGATCTATACGTTATTGTAATGAAAAGTAATCGTCAGGTATGGGGAGAGTATTTAAGTAAGAGATCAAAACGTTCTGAGTTAGAACTTAAATGAAAGCCTATTAATAAATACATGATCCTCAAGTAAATACTCACGAAAGACATTTTTTTGCAAATATTTCGCGAGTTTTATTTTTTTTTAATTTACATTAAAAATAAGACTTCTTTAACTAAAACACCTTTCATTACATATCATGGGTTATGCCTACGGGGGAAACCATTGGCGCCTTTACCTTGACGCATTTTTCCTCGTTTCCTGTCCTCCAAGTGCATCGTTCCAATATAGTAGCTTTCTTAGTGCTTTAATCAGAAAACTGTTAATTTAACAGAAAAACTGCAAGTGACTTTTTTTTTAGACGATTTTATGAAGAAGAGAATTTCTTTGGAAGACCTCTAGTGACCTCCGAGCAATAAGTCGCGAAATATATTTTCGTGATTTTTTGACCCTGCAATTTTTATTGCCGACACGATATCGATGTTTATTTTTCACAACATCATAATAACGCCACTATAAAAGTGTATACAAAAATTCTGCTCACTAGGAATTATTCGCCTGAAGGAGGCTTAAAATGTCTAAAACGACTGGACTATGTTTGTAAAATTGAAAACTCTGTTGATTCAGAATGCCTTTGTTACCCGACCAAAAAAAGAAATGGTGTATGCTTTTGAAAATCCTCATACCGATGTATGGGAGGATCATATTTTGTCGTATCTGTTCTAATAACGTGGTGCTTAGGTAAGAGTTAGAAATAGTAATTAAGTATATGTGTCTACTTTATATTGGTGTTAAATTTAATATGTTTTAACTTCTAGTTTTATATTCGTTAGTGATAAGAGAATATTTGTATGCAATAAACAGTTAATAAAATAAATAAGAACGGAAATGTGTTTACCTCCACATATTTTTTATGATAGATAATCACATATTCGAACAATAGTCTATAATGCAGGCAACCGGTGTTAGGATCTAGTGTTTTTCCTGAAAAACACGTCATCATAAAAAGACACGCCTTCACTTGTGGGCAATTTCTATATATAATATTGGGACTGAAACACGTTTGTAGTATTTAATGAGTTGTATGTCATGAACAATGCGCTGGAGTGCGACAAATACAGCTCAAATAATTGAAAGGAGATAAAGGCAGGTAAAAGATGGATAGACCTCAAATAAAAGTAGCTTTTATGAAATAGAAAAACAAAGCCCAACAGATCAGTATTAATTCAAGTTCAGAAAAGCCAATATTTCCACTGATTGCGGCCGACGTGACAAACGGTTAGCAAAGTCTAGCAATACTCAAACATAATAAGCAATAGTAGCGTATTATCGGCTTGCAAGTAACGCGTTACGCGAGCTGTCAGGCCGAATGCCGATAACGCGACCTTGAATTACGTAACTGAAGCGTAGTTTTATGCATTTTGCATACAATGAAAATATACGGGCGAACAACGTGGGCGCCGCCGCGACGGTAAAAATATCCTTCGAGATGTTTCAAACGGTTATTTTATAGGCTATTTTATTTGTTTGTATGACGCGTAGTATGTTTTCTTATGCAACTCAATTGCATGTTTGAATGTCATGTCTGTTATTTTAAATGTTTGGCATGAGTTAAGCTTTTGTTGTCTAATATCTATGGATCAAAACAAATATACATATGTATATATTTGGGCAGGAAAAAATTGTAAAGCGATGTTTCATTGGTCTGTTCTGTGGGTCTATTTTATACCTGGCAAAGAGAAAAAAAAAGATATAGGTATTAACTCAGTTTTGTGACATCAGCGTGTTTTCAGCGTACACTTACAGTGCTATCTGTCGTATATTTCATTACTAGCTTCTGCCAGCGGTTTCACCCGCATCCCGTGGGAATTCGCGTTATGTATAATATTAGAACAGATTACGCAAAACTTAATAAAAGTGCATCGTGGTTACGGTCAAATACATGTATTTTATCAAAAAAAACATGAAATGCGTTGTTTTCACGCGAGACCAACCACAATTGTTTAATACTCTTTTGTGATTCATACACACGTTACTTAGGCTTCATCTAAGAAAGAGGAATTCGCTGTCTTCACTTAGTAATGCAGAACAAGCCCTAACAATACTCCGGAAACCGTTAGTATCAAGATATTGTTCCTTAGGTCATTTCCTGTTCTTTATTATATTCCATCTAGCACCCTTCCTTCCTCATTTCATTCATTCACATCATACACTGTACATTTTATTTCACGAAAGCGAGCAAACCATACGTGTGTGTGTGACTGTGAATAACTGGGTAACTCGGCTACTACTGACCGCTTCCGAGCTTACGCATACAAAGACAACGTGCATGTACATACACACACAAGTATGGGTCACCCGCTTTCGTGAAATAAAACATTTGTAACACTAACATACAGACGTAAACAATATTGTACTATAGTCAAAAGTGTTCCATGTTTTGTCCTTGGTTGACGCTTACGTCATTCCATGGTGTTTGGGGTGGTCGTGGCAATTGCTGGCGTGTTCATGGATCCTTAACGCACCTTGTTTACTGCGGGGACCAGCGATGACATCATGCGCGAACACAGCATTTTTGTTAAATACTGCGTGCTTAGAATTTATTTGTTGTGCGTTGTTTTGGTGTTGTGCTTCCTGTTTTGGAGCTAATTACGAATGGCTGGGCCTCCATTTTTGTGATCAATTTTTATTACTGCAGTGTTTATAAACTATGAAGTAGCATGGCCAAGGGTTCTTTAAGAAAACATAAGCTCTAAAATTGAGATTTGTTTTCTTACTGCGATAATTAAGAATCTCTGATCTCCCTAACAGTTCCGAGAAAAGATTTAACCATCCAGGCAGGTAGTCTACGAAAGTGACTTGTCAATCAATGAACTTGCGTAAATCTTTTTTCTTTAAATAATTATCTATTCAATAAGTAAATGTGTATATACATCGGTATTACGATTTCGTTCGTCCAAAAGAAAATTATTAGTCATCTGCTTCTGGCAGACCAATTAGTGGTCGGGACAGACATGCATCCCACGCAGTTAAGTCTATTAGTAGCTACTAAATATATTTCATTTCCATCGTACATAATAACAGATTTAAACATCACACGTTTCTTCAAGATGTTATTTTTTGTATAAATTCCCGAGACATATCTCGAGATTAGAAATCATACTTTATCTACAACCAGCTGTTTCCCGTGGTTTTACCCGTGGAATCTACTTCGTGTAGTTTACCCGGATAAAATATAGCCTAAGTCGCTCGAGGAATTCTTTCACTTTCAATGTTAGGAAAGCTACAATATTGTCGTGAAATTCGTCATGTTAGACGATAGATGTCCATTACTGGACAAAAGCCTCCCCCATGGTTCGATACTTTGCTCGGTCTTCAGTAACCCGCATCCACTGCTTCCCGGCCACCTTGGCGAGATCGTCCGTCCAGATAGTGGTATCACACTGCATCTTCCAGGTCGTGGTCGCCACTCACACTATTCCAGCTCTCTACTAACAAACACAAACTGGTATAAGAGTACGGATCAAAAGCCTAACAAAAATCAAAGTTAAAAAGCTACTTATTTTCCTCTAATCGTACTTGGCTACTAAGTGTATAAGCTGTCACTTCGCTAAGTGACTTCCATATTAATTTACCGCATCAATTTGCATTAGCTTCGTCCATAATCTTATAAGTGCTGTGATGTACTAGTAAAGTGGGACCCCTCCCCTCCCCCCAAACCGCTGTATTGCAATTAGCGGATATTAAGATTATTTGTGACACGCGATCTCATAACTATTAGATTAACGCCATGTGTAAAAGAATTGTGTTATACTACTATTGTTCGGTTGTATAGTTAGATACTAGCTTCTATGTAGTGGGAAATTAATGTTCCCTCCCTATAGTTCCCTCTGCGTTCAAACATACAAACAAATAAACTCCGTAGAATTCTAGGAAGAAATAATCTCTACCTTTACTTTAGAGCTTGTTTTCGAGGTGATGTCTTTTATTACAATGTGATGTTTTTGAAATACTTATGTATATCTGATATCTGTTGACTCAGGCCTCTTTAGACCCAAATCAAAGTACGCGTGGGCAGACTCGGGTTAACCTTTATTTTTCAATTTTATCCTCCACATTTTTTATCCGTCTGGCCTGAACACAGAATAACAATATCAATTAACTTACCTTCTTCTGAATTGTATTTGTTTCTATTTAAAGGTCATACTGTTCTTAATAAAGGTCAAACGCTGTTGACCTAGTTTTTTTTTGTAAGTTCGTGCCATGTAAACACCGTGAAACTTTAACAAGCTCTACGGAATTCCTTTTAACTGTTGCTAGAATCCTTAGACATAGTTGACCGCATTTCAGTTTCGACAGTTAGTGCCTAAGTAATTTAAATTTATTTCATATTCATACGTGTACATATGTGGGCTACATTTAGGTTCAACCAGCTAGACTAACAGCCAGTTTCTTCATCAAAAGTTAAAGCCAAAGTAAAAGTCAAAGTAATGTCTAAAGTAAAAGTAACGGTTAAATTAAATTTTTCTATGAATTTTGCTGTCACTTTAGCCTTGAAAAAAACGAATTTGACCGTTACTTTAACTTTAGACATTACTTTAAATTTAACTTTTGATGAAGAAACTGGCCGTTAATCGGCCATGGCTAAACTTAGTTGTATGAATTGCTTGACCACAGCGGTTACACCTAGGTGCAGCCGCATACCCCCCCGTGGCTAAAGTTGGGTATTTACCTTCCAATTTCTCATCGGTTAGAGCAAGCACGCCTGTGCCCAGCAGTGGGTAAAAAAAGGCTGATGATGATGATGTTTTGTAGCGACAGCACATACCTACTTAACTTACTTACCATACTTACTTACCAGTAGTGAATGTGTTTAAGTGGACAAAAATAACTACAAACTATTATAATACTAGCTTCAAATCAATCGATTAGTAAGCGATTCAAATACATGCATAGAATATATTCCTCGTATATTTACCAACAGAAAGACATCTTTATGTTGCATATACAATAAATTGTTCGAGCTTGTACCTTTCGCAGATAATTTACAAGCCGACTAATATTATTATCTGGCTAGAAAGCTCACGCTGTTGTCTTCATTTACATTTTACATACATAATATTTGAATTTGAAATAGTATTTGGATGTATTTATTAGAAGTTTATGTACGGGCGGATTTCTTGCATTCTCTACCTGTCGAAGTATATTTACTGAATCTAGAGGTACTTATTTGTTTTAAACAAACTTGAACAAAGGTCTGTCAGTATCAAAGTATTAACTTCTCCTGTTTTGTCATTGTTGCAGGTCATCAAAATCCCAGAAACAAAGGAAGGCTACATAGACCTGAATAACTTGGAACAAAGGCTCCAGCAGTATTCTACTTCGGGGAAAAGAATGATCGGATTCTTTCCAGCAGCTTCGAAACTAACAGGAGTTCTAGCTGATGATGTAGCCACGACCCTGTTGCTTCACCAGTATGGCGCCTGGTCTTTTTGGGACTACACATTAGTAGCACCATCATCAGCTGTTGATATGAACCCGACGTTCCCCGGAGTAGACGAAGAAATGGTGAAGAAAGATGCCCTGTTCTTCAACTGTGAGAAGTTCGTTGGGGGAGTCCAGGGTCCTAGTGTGGTGATCGTGAAGAAGGATGTGTTCAGCAATACACCAATTTATTCTGATGATGTTGAGGTACGTGACAAAGATGTATTTGGTAACATTAAAGTTCTAGTGGACAAAGCAGCTGTAACTTTAGCAGCAAATGCAAAAATACATCTAAATACGATCGTTTACTTAAGACATGAGAACTATTCCCAAGAGATTGTTTGTAGACTTTAGGAAAAGACTTGGCAAAGTTAAATGTAAAGAAACGAAATTGAATGACTTAAATATTTATGAGATCTTGATGCAAACTTGCAAGACTTACTTTCTGCTGCGGCTGCATTTCGTCGACGATTTCCTTTGAATATTAAATTCTTATCTTCTTGCTCATTTACTTTGAGTACTTCTTATATTTCTAAAGTCATAGTTTTTTTCGTCGAAGTCGCTTATGAAATGAAATGATTTAAGTGTCTGGTGAAACTTAAAGTTTTCTTTATAACTGGATAAATAAATACTCAGCCTTTGATCAAGGTCACGGATATTCCAATAGTTTATTATAACGTAAAAATGCTTAAAATAACAACTCAGACTGTCTAATCCAGTTATAAAAAAACCGGCCAAGTGCGAGTCGGACTCGTGCACGAAGGGTTCCGTAAATTACAGTTAAATCAACCTATCTCAAAAACTATAAGAGATACTTTGATCAAACCAAAAATCGTTGAAAGAGTTAATTAGCATGCATCACCTCTATTTTTTTTAGAATTTTATACCCCGTAGTTATAAAAATAGAGGGGGGGGGACATACTTTTTACGACTTTGAGAGCTGATATCTCAAAAACCGTTCACTTTAAGAAAAATGTTTTTTAGAAAACTTTATATCATTTTAAAAGACCTTTCCATTGATACCCCACACGGGTATGTACATCGAAAAAAAAAATTTCATCCCTCAGTTACATGTATGGGGGGCCCCACCCCCAATTCTTTTTTTTACTATTTAGTGTCATATTTTTGTAGCGGTTCATACAACACATATTCCCATCAAATTTCATCACTGTAGTACTTATAGTTTCCGAGTAAATCGGCTGTGACAGACGGACAGACGGACAGACGGACAGACGGACATGACGAAACTATAAGGGTTCCGTTTTTGCCATTTTGGCTACGGAACCCTAAAAAAAGGAAACTCATACCTAATATCTATAAAGAGCATTATAAGTTTTGAGAGGACTAAATGTTAGTAGAATGTTATTCTATGGATTTTGTTGATTTGATGTACTTAATAGTAAAAGTGTTATTTATTTGTGTCAGGTTTTGAGTGAGAGGATTGAAGAGTTGAAGTCTGCGGAAGGTGTGAGAGCAGCCCTGGTGATGCAGCTGCGGGATGCTGTTGGCTTGCAGACCATAGTCGAGAGACAAGATAATATCAGCAAGTGAGTTGTTTTAACATCTTAATATTAAGATAAAAATGTAGATGGAACGTTGAGTGATGTAGCGTGGATTTATACTCCACAATCACAACAAACTGTGACATAAAATTGTTATTACTACGTATCGTATGAATTAACTAAGATGGAAATAGCAGATGAACCGTTAAACATAGTTGTATTGAAGCAACTTTCGTTTCAAGTGATAGTCTTGTAAAAGTTCAAACAAAAAATTATAACTAATTAAATAACTGTAGGTTGAATTATAACTGTAAACGCAATAAGATAGGTGCTTATTTTTTTGTAACACTATATTTAGACATCGACTGATTTAACTGTCATAATACGACTTTTTTCATTTATAATTTTACAAGCTCCGTTATTATAAATTGAATTACAGTTTTGACATCAATTATGAGAATGAGTTCTTCTTTTATTTTTGGTCATGCAATGTTCCTCGCAATCACAAAAGGTGAAGCCTATATTGGTTCTTACATCATTATTATATCTAAAAATAGCATTTCCCCGCCAAGGATTTTGTTGAAGCTCACTCAGTATTCAGGGCACGTGCCTCTTCAATAACAAGTTTATTTCACTTGACTAACTCGCTTGCACTGCGGTCATCAAAGGTGGAGATTATTATGTTCTGAAGTCACAAACTAGACAGATTTAGATATTACTAGGATTATTTGGTTTATTTGCCTTTAAGGGCATCGGTCATTTGATTGTCTGTTGTTTATTTTTTTTACCGTTGTACGCAAAAATCCTATTAGTATAAAATGCATTTTATTTGCGAGTCATCCGACAGAGAGGTCACAATTTACTATGCTAAAACCAGCTATAACAAATGGAAGCAAAAATATCATGTGGGTTGCAGAAATATTATTAAATACCCAATTGACATAACAAACAAGTCCAAAAATATGACATAAAATATTTTTTACCGAAAATAGTTTTGCCCAAAAACACACGAATAATTTAACGTATTCTGTTTCTGAAATGTCATACGGCCATTACGGGTGCCATATTTGTTTTGCAACTTTTCAAATATAGAACGGCAAATGGAGACAAGGTGAGGGGAAATTTCCTTGCAGTCAGGTTCATAGTGTCAACTCAGATAGAATTTTGTTTACAAATGAACTCACAGAGGCTTATTTATTACTTCGACTTATTTATCTGTAGATATTTTTTGTTCAGAACAGTGGTGGCCTAGTGGGTGCAGCCCTGACTTGAGAGTCATCGTAGGTCGGCAAATCTGCAAATCCGGGATTATTGTATTTACACGTTTATGTAGCATACCTTATCCTGAAAGAATTAAGATAATAATTTGCGTGCAAACAGACTTAGTGGGATACTTCAAACTTCAGTTATGAATTCAATGACAAGTCCATTTTAAAAGGTTACTTATAAAAATCCCTCAAGACTGGTAGGAAGGTAGTTAGGTAACTAATACGTGAGAGCTACGTAAGACGTCGTAGATTATTCAAACTTATGTAGAAGCTCGTATATAAAATTAAAAGTATCTCGTGAATTCCCAGGACAACGTGGAAGTAGTATAACACAAGATTTATTACATAATATGCTACAAATATGTCGTAGTAAACAATGCGTTAATAAAATATATTTGCGTTCTTGAGTCGTTTCTCAGAGTGGCGTTAACATCGCAATAAAACTATTCTGATGCAAAGGCATGGCATGAAGATAAATGCACATAGCAAATCTATAAAAATAGTCAATATGTAGGACACACAAATACACAAGCTAGAACATAAAGGGATATAAGATTCCACCAGTGACGCACACAAACGATTCTTCTGGTCTACCGCTCAAACAAACAGTAACAAATTGCGTGCGAACATTTCTAAAATGTCCGCGAAATTGCATCCTTTGTGCGCGAACACACGTTCATTGGCAATATTACAAATAAATGTCAAAAATTTAAAATTATTAGCACATATTCGTCTCATCTAAGAATCTGTTTTCGTGCCGGATGATACAATATTATCAATTCTTCAACGATGTTCAGTCATTCTTAAATTACTTGTATAATATCTTTTTTTGTTCTATTAACGTGGCATGGATCCAATATTTTCTAAACAACACGCCCCAGTCTAACCATTTTGTTTTATTTCTGCATTCACAATCACGTTTCTTTATCAACAACAGAATGTTTTTCCACTGCAATTGCTCGTGAGCTCGAAGTAATTTGCCTGCATTTTTATAATCAGGTTCTAATCCATCAACACATACAAATTATCATATTGATCAGACATTATTCTGCGTCACGTTGCGGTTTCGCCCATGTGCCATGTTTGCTGGGATACAAAATTAATCTTCTACAGTAAACCTATCTTACACTGAAATAATTCTTCGGATCGGACTTGTAGTTACATAGATTATCGCGTTCAAACTAAGTAGGAAAATGGTCTTCTTCTTGCACTTGATCTAGTCTTGAGTCTTACTCATTAACTGAATGCATGTAGGTATCCTGAGATGTACCTATAGTAGATACTGTGTCAATGTTCATTGTTTAGATCATAACTTCGTCATTTTATAGGGTTGTTTGTCTACCTGTATATATTTACATACAATTATCTAGTATTGATGGACATATTATTCAAACGACTGCTTCAGCGGAAGATTTTGAATGATTAACTTATTTGCTATGAATGTTAGGCGCCATTGTTGTATTTCGGGATTCGCAAAGTCAAGGACATTTTTAAATAGAATTGTTACATGTGTGAGAACTGTGATTCACTATAGATAAAATTCTGGTACTATGTATTTTGATACTTTTATGGATTTATGTATTACTAAATTTCACCCAAATCCAGAGGGAATTACGTCCCACACTTGGATCAAATCTATATCATTTAGCTGTCTCCAGAGTACACCACCTATCTTCAAGCCAAGTATCGCAATTAATAATTTCATTTTAATGTGATGCGATATTATATTATATAGCGATGTTATATTGGGATCAACTGAGGTATATTTTACTAAAAACCTTTTTGTGTCACGAAGTCAAGGGCCAGTGTCTGTCACCGAAAACCAACGAGATAGTTAGTACATTCGGTTCAGAGAAACTTTCCAAGTATTTCCAACATATAGCAATGTACAGTTCAGCAGAAGCAAGTATAGTTTTGACGAGAGCGGAAGGCGCCGTGTCGGTAACTAAGTTCGTGCGTCATCCAGAATCGACTGTAACTATTTATGATGCTGCAAATAAGTAGGGAAACTGGGAATTACGAGGAACTCTCTTACTATGTTCTCTCTTGAAATATGTATTAAGTTAACAAAAGACATTTCATGTTTATTGCGGTAGATATTGCTGACAAAATAAGGAGGCATTAAAGGAGTGAAGTTGATAGGAAAGATCGAGAACACTCGTACTCAGACCTGTTTTATTATACCTAAACTTTGTTTGTTGAATATGTTTCTTAAGTTCAAATTCTGTTAACTCACCTTTCTATGAAGCTGTATTTCTCATAAATAGAACGGGCATATTAAAATGCAATATTAAAATGCAAAAAATACTAAAAAAATTCTGCTTCGTACATCGCCAAAAAATCTAGGTAATGCTCCTGCCCGGACATTATAAGAGACAAGCATGTACATTACCGCAACTGTCTAGTTTGGCACTATTCCCGCTACACGCTGATCTGGCTGTTTTACCGCAGTTTTATATCTCTGCGGCTTCCGGGGATACATATGTACATTGCAAATTATATTAGCGACATTCATACAGTACAAACTTTTTTACTGTTACAGTTGGCTTTATAGTCATTTATAACCGCATTCTCATTTATATTCTATATTCAAATAATTGCGTGTTTTAATTAAGACTCGGGATTTGTCCTATCTAACAATAAAAAGTTTAATATATGCCTGAATGATCATAGCCTATAGACATCGTGATCACTAATGCTTTAACCCAATCTCTCATTTGAGATCGGCGCCGATCTTCTCCACTGACCTTTACAAATGTCTGCCAAATTATAAAGCACTGGCCCCAAGATAACTCCTTGTGGAAAACTTTGGGGAATACTCTCGTGAAGCCATTAATATAAAAGCAATATGTCTAGTCGCATGATGACGCAAATGACTGATATGCTAACAACAATGTTCTGTTCAGACGAACACGATTATAACATTGAAACTATATTTCATTAGTATTTCTTCTGAAGTTTCGAGTGGTTTATGAATGAGAATGCTTGTGTTAGGTAACAATAATGCGATATTCATTCTTCTTATCTGTTTAGTTATGGCTTTGTCTGTAGTATTATATAAGATATGGTGTCTTCTTCCTTATAGTTTAAAAACATCATAAAGTGTTGAATATGAAAATCATAACCATTTTACTGTTTAACGGGGTGTATAAGTTTTTATGGTATTGTTTTTATACGTCGTTGCGTATTACGATAACATTTATTAACTGTAACTTCTTCATCAATGGTAGGTCTGAAATTAGCAAAGTTTATATGATGTAATAGGTACAATTTTAAATAATCCTCCTTAAATAAAAGTGTGTGAATGAATGTGACCAATGTTGGCGCATAGTAGTCTTGCCAAAAAGTTTTTATTTGCAAATAGGAGTGGGAGTCGGTTGGCGCCTTACTATGTCATGTGATCGATTCGTGTCTGGCCGCTGCAGTATCGCGCGATTATATTGTACTACGACCTTATGATTCAGATTTTATATGCTTGTTTCTATATTACCTAATTGTATTTGATTTTCAGTTCAGTCAATTTTTGTGTAGTTATTTTTCTGTGTACTATTGGACAACTCGCATGAGTCTGACATTTTAGTTAATTTTTAATTTGTCAATTTATTTAAATTACATATTACATCTATATATTTACAAATAAAAAGGAAATATTAAAACTATGTATCAAAAAACTCATCCTCATCGCAGTTAGCATGGATAGTACCCAAAGGCTGGCTGTATTGCCATTGCTAATTCAACCTTCGAGAATTAACATTTGACCACTGCAATTACACAAAACATTTGAATACAAATTACAATTTTCGCAATAAAACTCGTTTTCCTGGGAGCATAGGAAATGTTACCGGATGGGCAAATACTTCGCTTCCCCAACACCAATACTCAACGTTTTCCGATGGGAAGAACCAATTGACAGAACACTTATCGATAATTTAACACAACTCCGTTCTGAGAACCAATAACTGATGGTACGGGATCGAATTATTACGTCCTTTTATGATTGTAACCCCCTAGTGAGGTTGTTAGGTGAATTGATATTTATAAAGTCGTAAAAGTATAAGTAATTAACTAACTTGTCATTGGTTGATTATTTATAATCGATGATATTTGAAGTGCCGTCTTAAACATAGATACAAAGATTACCTGTTATGTTTAAAAAATAATCCTTTGATGTTGCCAATATGCACGCTCGTTATGTAAACTTAGGAGAGAGACCTAAAAAATAAAATAACAAAACAACGCAATTACACTAAAGTCTTGAATTCGCATTTCCGCAAATGTCCACGTAGCATGACACGGGCATCGAATCCGGGTCATTGCAGCGTCGCCCTCGAGTGCCGGTAAATGGGTCAGGAACTGGACGACAGAAATAGAACAAGTTGCTATGTGGTGACGACGTGGTGCCGTATTTATACCGCCAAGGAAACTGACGAATTAGAATCCATTTGCTCTTGCTAATTAGTTAAATCACGAGGCAAATTATGAGGCAATTTTATTTGCCATTATTAACTGGCTGCTGATTCAAGTTTTAAATCCAAATGGACCTGTCGTCTTCACAAGTTGTGATTGCGTAGCTCAATTAAATAAATTCAAGTGATCACGTCGTCTTCAGAGATTACAAGCTTGAAAAGACACTGATATTCCACGACGAAATATAAATAAGCTCTTTAAAACCAGTCCATAACTTACCAGCTGTTTAACGAAAATCTTCATAATTTACTACCCACAGTAGTATATCAATCTCATGAACAATTTATCCAAGGTACATAAGTGACTTCATAACCCAAGGATATGTTCGCAATCCTCATAACTTTGCATTATTTCCACCTTTGAACTAAACTGAGTCATTACTATTTTCAACTGCGGTTTTATTTCTTCTTTCCTGAACATTTCCGGCCTGTTTCCATTTTTATTGTTAAGGATAATGCAATGTTCCTATAAATTGTTTGGTTTTACCTTTGTTGTCTTATTTTAAAGACTAAGCTTATTGTGTGCTTCCTTATTTGCCTTGTTCACAGAAGGAAGGAGTTAAATGTCTAAAGTCAAATCTATGTATGATCCTTTATCTACCATCAGATTTAGTAGATTGGCAAAATTATCGAAAACTGGAGTATTGCTATTTAAGAGAGTATTCTCATCCAATTTCTTAAATACGTGATCGTTTTCAAAGTATGTAAAATAATCCATAGCCTTTGGGTTGCCTTTAAAATAATTACCTACTCCCTACTCTGGCACTTGTTTGATAACTATAATTCCAAATGCAAAATTATTAAATTCGCAAAGATAACTAATCTGTCATCAATGAGACCTTGTCTACACAACTGGATAACTTCCTAACATGAAAGGTCACCCTTCCGAGGTGACGTCACCTCTCAGTACAGTTTAGGGTCATTTTGCTAAGAAATCTAACAATGTCATCTCTGTTGATTATATTCTGTGCACGTGTGTGATTGATAACATCGGGATGCAAAACTTGGGTAGCCTATAGGTTGTAAGGTCATTTGTCTCGTGCAGACTTCAACTAGATTCCTAGTTTTAAATTCTATTATTATTTATATATTTTCTTGAAGTCTATTCATAGTACTAAATATAGTCTTTGAAGTATTGCTTTGAGTACGAAAATTCACACTCATGGATTTGGATATTCTTGCAGACTGAAGGTTGCTTCATTTTGAACTTGCAATTTGATTGAAACATTGTAGATTATAATTACATTATGAAAGTAATAATTTGAGTCTATGAAGGAATTTAATTGTCTTTAGGTCCCATTTGGCCATTGAATCCGACCCTGTATCACCTCAATAAAATCCATATAAATAGGAACAATGACTCAAACAACTCGCAATAAAATTATTTTTATCGGATACAACTTGTTTTCTGGTTCAACGATCTTTCGGCACAAATATTCGTCATGATAGATTTATACGATGACAAGACATTTCGCATATCAAACGGCGAAAAGAGAAAAACATGTGACAATAAAAATATAAGCTAGTCTGAATACACGGTTTCCCAGTTATCTAATGTATGTGATTTGTAATAAAACTGTGGGTTTCTAGAACGAAGACGCGAATTCTGAGTATTTTTGTTCGTATGTGGAGCAATGATGTGAAGTTTGTCCCATTTATGGGGGTGACTGAACTCTGGTGTAATAAGTAAATTGAGTTTTAGACTATTTTCATGTAACTTTTTGTATTTTCTAAGACAAAGACAATTTTATAAATGCTATTATGCAAGTTGCTGATTAATTATGATTACAATAGACCACACATTTGAAATTCTAATGCAATAAAACTATTATACACAACTTTGCTTTTATCTCTATGAAGTCCAAAGTCCAATCCACGAGGAAAAAGGCATGTAGATGCAAATATTAATACTTTCCGTGGTACAACATCTGTAATGCAATTCATGTTTTCCCATTTATCTGCATTTTACGAGATACAATTCGGATGCAGAGGCGGTAAAATATAGTAAATAAAAATCTATAAAAACAAATTATTGGGCTTATCCTGTTTTTGGTAAGTCCGGTGGCAAAAATACTAAATTATTTGTAAGGCACAATGTTTTTCCAAAAATAACAATGGCGCTTCAATTTAAGGATCTTTTTATGAACTGAATGTTTAAGTTTGCCTTGTATTTCTGTGATGCTTGCATGCTGTCTACATAATGTTAAACAAATAAATTATAACCAACTCTTAACTGGAAGCATGTTCGTTTGTTTGTCTGTTTGTTCGCACTCGTGTTTGAGTTACACGGCGCCTGCGCAGACGTATGCTCATTACAATTTATTTTTGCAACGTTTACGCTTGTTTTAACTCCGTTGATTTTCTTCGTTTCTGATCTGCAATTTTTTTTTTGAAGCAGGATTTTATATTGTGGATATGCCAGTATAGAAACTTGGACTATGTAGATATCAATGTATTCTTCCAAATTCAAAATGTAATTTGTAATCAAGATAAAGAAGTATGAGCTTACTTTATTTGCAAATAAAAGCAACTCATACTTCTATTTTATAATTATACTGATTCAAAAATCCTTGACGCCTCATTGAATCTAGAAACTGATTTCTTAGAAGATTAAAAATATTGTTTATTTCTAGCGCACATGTTAACCTCGGCACTCCAGCATATTTTTATATCTTCAATTCCTTCCTGGTTTGTATGTAGGTATTGCAACTTGATAATTGCATGTATTTTCTGGTGCTTCGTAACCTGCTCCCTCAAGAGGGTCTAACTTTTACTGACTTAAAACCTACTCTAGTACTTTTGGAGCCCTTTGTGTCCAAGGCCTTAGTGTCTCATTTGAGCAATCCCCAAACCTGGGTTAGATATAAATTTTATAGTTTGTTTGTTCCTCGAAAGCATGGAAGCTGTATAAATGTACATGCACATTGTCTAAGTAGGTACGACTCGGCGACAAATTACAATACATAAAATCAGGAAGGACTTGAGGATATAAAAAGATAAATATGCTAGAGTCTATCGAGGTTAACATTTGGATCATACGCTTTCTTGAAATAAACTTCCATACCAAACTCATCCAACATCCTGCGAGCCTTTACGAGAAGCGACTGCCTATCTGACCTCCTCAACCCAATTAGTCGGGAAACCCAATACCCCTTGGTTAGACTGGTGTCAGACTTTCTGACTACCCGTAACGACTGTCAAGGATGTTCAATGACAGCCGGGACCTACAGTTTGACGTACCATCCGAAACATAGTCATTGGTGTCTAAGACTTACTTAGAAAGTACATACAACCAAAGTCATCCATCAGAGCAAAACCAGTAAACAATGTTCTACAAGGCTACATGGGTATTTATCAAACAAATATGGTGGATTGAAGGGCGGTAAATATAGGGTGAACGTTGACGTATTATGTTTACATGGTGTTCCTTTCACTGCCATTATCATGGTTGGATGATCGAGTGTTATGGTAATCGGTAATTACGTTAATTCCATTATCTGAAGATTACAATAACGGATGGATCGCGGTTGTTTTGCGATTGGAGATTGAATTTTTACGTTAGCTTCGTATATATTATGTCAAACAATCTCTAAATCGAAGAAAAAACGGATTCGTTATTAAAGTCCGCATGATGGTCTAGGTCTAGTATAGGTCTTTTTTATTATATGTGGTAGATTAATCCTTAGGTGAAGCTAGTATTTGATGCTACATGCTCTTTTGTTTCTTCCTTTTCATCTATATTTTTTGTGCCTCTGACAACGGCTTTTGGAATGCTTATTCAGTGGTTACTCAATCATCATTGTTCGGAAGGAACATTACGCTTTACCGTTATAATCTTCTTTATAAATCAGTACCTTGTTATATACTTTAGGAGCGATGGAAAGGAAGTCTATATTTAGCAAACTTCCAATTTTAACTATCGTTCCGTTTGGTCAAGGCCCAAAAATATTTAAAGCAGGTAGTTAAAGATTTACCGTGGCAGATATAATTTTGCCAACTGCCAAATATGGTCGGGCTAATTTCAATATATGAGCTAATCCTCATGCCTTTTTTATGAGACTATTCCTTAGAAATGTTAGTAAAGCTGTCTGTTTGTTAGCTTCTAACATTTTATTCAAATCTAAAATAATATTTTCATTTCGCATCAGATCTTATATATTTAGATGACACTCGGATCTTCCGTGTCGGTCAATAAATAGATTCGTGACTGACTGAGCTGACAATCACGGAAGATTATATTTTTATAAATAACACACATAAAGAAGCGAAAGATTTTTATGAATAAAGTTAATCAACAAGCGGAGTACGGATTTAACGAGTTTTATTACGAGTTGCCTTTTTTATAACTTCGATTCGATGTAAACTGGTAACAGAGAAATTGTATTAGTCCCATTGGCTGTCACTATTATTGACTAACTTCATTTTGCGCTAAATCTATTAAAACATCGTCCAGCCTCTTTTCATCGCTTACACGTGTCTAGGGCTTTCAATACCGGTATTACGGGATCCCGTAATACCGTGATCACGGATATATTTTGATCTTTTTTCAATACCGGTATTGACGAGCCAATACCGTGATTACGGTATTACAATCTTTTTATAATTTTATTGTTGTTTGTTGTAATAAGTAGCAGGAAGTTGTATTAAATAAGATAAATAACTACGTACTCGTAAGATGTATGTAACAATTATTCTCACACTTCACACTTGTGTATTAAGCGCCAACTTTTATCTCCAGAATACTCGCCAGCACCTTTCTTAAACAACGGGATCTTAGTCGGTCGAGCGAGCCAAACGACGTTATTGTTTTGTTAGTCGGTAGTAAAGAGATATCTCATCACTAGGATGTATCGCCAATCTACTTGGCAACACTGCAGGGACTCCAGAACAGACCAAATTTCAACCGAGTCAAAGGCCTTCTCATAGTCCACAAATGCTAGACACAGGGGCTGATTATACTCTCCGGTCTTCTGTATAATCTGCCGCACTGTGTGGATGCGGTCTATGGTGCCGTATCTATCTATGGCTTCGAAACCCAGCCAGCTCCGGTGGTTGGAATTCGTCGAGTCTTATACATATAACATCTTATATTATAACAGCTTATATACGTGGCTTAGGAGGGAAATGGGTCGATAGTTCTTCGGCAGGGTTGTGTCTTCCTTTTTGAAGAATAGGACGACAACACTCCTACTCCACGCCTCTGGAGTTCTCCCTTCAAACAGGACGGCGTTAAAAAGCTTCTGGAGCTTTTTTCAAGCAAGTTTTCCACTTCCGAAAGGACTGCCGGCACCGAAGAAATGACTTCTCCACTTGTTGTGGTCAGCTTCGTCAAGTGGCTTCTTCCAAGAGATTGTACGAACACCTTTGACCCCCGATTCAGCTCAATTGCTCTTTCAATGTCAAGAGTATTGGAGCACCGGAGTTTGCGTCGTAGGTACGTGCTTGTTGATCTCTTGGTTTAGAGCCCGCTTAGCTAACGACAGGCGGGTTTTCGGGTCGTAAGCCCTAATGTCTATTCCGAAAGCTTTGATTTCTTGCCCTTACGCTGTTACAGAATCTGGAACCTTCCTCCCTGAGGATCCGAACCACATATTCGTGGTTCTGGTTAACGTCTGTTGTGGTTTCCACGGCGGCAAATCGGTTCTCCAAATTTGACTGGAACGTTTCAGATCCTGAAATGGTTTGTTGGAGCAGTGTTGGTCGGAGCCTGGCCTTCATCAGACGGAAACGTTTGGCCTTGAAGTTGATATTCAGAGAGCCTCGGACAAGTCAAATTTCGAATTAGACGAATTCGATTTGACAATATTAAAAATATTTACAACAGCCTTTCTGTAGTCAAAGTAACTGTATTAGAAATTTGTAAACGGGATGCCAATTTACTAAAAGCGGATATTGTGCTAAAATTTATGTTATTTATGTTAAGCTAATATGTCTTAAGCCAAAATCTTGCAAAAGCACTTCGAAGACGCATAAAGGAGCGACGACTTTTAATATCTGGAGTATTGCAATTTTTGCATGACCGACAATACCGTGATCACGTGATCACGGTATTGAAATTTCTAATACCGGTATCGATACCGGAATTGAAAAAATCCGGTATTTGAAAGCCCTACACGTGTCTAAAACGGAACGATATTCTTAAGCATTCAAGCGGTACCTACATGTATTGAAGGCCGTTCCCAATATTCAATCCATCCTGTTTCTGTCAAGTCCCTACCAGAGATAGAATTTTGCCATTTTCATCACACAAGTTTTCATTACAAATTCCTATCTCTAGTAACCAAACATGGAATATATGAAACCATCAGTAGTAGTAGCTCTATGTCCTATTCTACGCGATCTTGTTTAAGCACATAACGAGCATAAAAGGCGCCTCGTAAAGGCTACACCTAAATTCTGGTAACAAGGTTTATGTATCTAAATGGACGCATCCATTGCTAGTTGGCTCAGCATAGCCTTGGCTGGTAGACCCCGGATATAAGATAGGGTTGTCGACAATATACACAGAACTTTAAAAAGTATGGAAGAACAAAACTGGTAAGAAAAACAGTCGTAATATTAAGAAAATATCTTTGTAAACATTGTTCTGCAAGATGACGAAGAATGAAATGGTTAGTCAAACAGATGAGATGATATGACTCATGGCCTTGACTGACTATCTGCATTAAGTACAGTAGTAGTCTGCACTAATGTGGAAAAGTTAGATACTAATATATACCTCTAAACTATAAAGAAATCTGCAATTTTTATACCAGAACCAGCCAATACATGCAAAATCTGTCGTCAACCTCAGTAACTTGAAACTTGTTAAATTAAGCTCGAATTAAGTACTAAAGTAAATAGAGCCAACTTAAATAGAAACAGCTGAAGTTGGAAGGCAACCCTATCCCCAAAGAATCGTAAATGCTAAGTTTATTGGCGCGATGCGAGGCTATCCACAACGTACTGGTGCTGCGTCTATGTGGGCCAATTGTTTACGTTTCAACTAAAATATTGCAGTGTTTTTCTTTCCTGAAGCTTGAATGGAGGTAATTTTAGATAGTGATCATGGTGGAACAAATAAAAGTGATGATTTAAATATGTTTACTTGCCGTGTGGTCAAAACTATGAACAATGAAGACAATATCGATGATCTTCGTATGAAAGATTATGTCATTTTACGAGTATATTGTTATTGGTCAAAAGGTGATCTGATCTTGCTGTGTTTGAAAATGATTATCATACAATACAAGCTGAATAAAAAATAAGTCTTTTAATTCTTAAAATATATTGCTATAATTGACCCACATCCACCCCGATTTGAATACAAATGGCGTATACAATTGTTGGGGTGCGTCAGCTAGACAGAGAGCCTTTGTAAAAGAACGTCATTTGTTCACTGCCAATTCAATAAAAAATCTCTTAAGACTCCACTGCACTCGATTATGCAGAAATATGTAAGCTGTTTGAAATCTATACTAATATTATGAAGCTGAAGAGTTTGTTTGTTTGAACGCGCTAATCTCAGGAACTACTGGTCCGATTTGAAAAATTCTTTCAGTACTAGATAGCCCATTTATCGAGGAAGGCTATAGGCTACTTCTTATTCGGGTTCGTGCCGAGGTTCCCACGGGATGCGGGTGAAACCGCTGGCACGAGCTAGTTGAAATATATGGAGCACTTTGCATTGCATAGCATTTGCCGTACGACAGATTTATTTAGGGGTTGACTAAATGAATTCAAGTGTTTTTGATGGCACTTAAACATCGTCCCCTTAACAATTCTGCTAAGAATAATACTCTTGACCTTACGAATACCTTACAAAAATAAATGAAATCCCACCCAAAACAAAAATGTGAAAGACTGCCAAGTTCGATAATATGGGAATGCTTCGCCTATAAAAGAAGTGAGATCTGAATAAGTACCAAGTTCCATACACATACCTCAGTTAAAAATAGTTACTTTTTAATGATGATTACTTGGCAAGTTTTAATAGAAAATTAAATACTTGATTCATTGCGTTTAGTAGGTTTATAACAAGGTGTATGAAAACTTGCCAAGTAACATCATTAAAAAGTAACTATTTTTAACTGAGGTATGTGTATGGAACTTGGTACTTATTCAGATCTCACTTCTTTTATAGGCGAAGCATTCCCATATTATCGAACTTGGCAGTCTTTCACATTTTTGTTTTGGGTGGGTTGTTATTAATAGAATTAAGTTGAGTAACTTCACCAATACCGATACTATCAAGTTATAGAACGTGCTTTTCTAAAGAGCAGAGTTTTCCAAGTTTTGCCATTAAGCGTTTGGCAAGACTCCAGAAATTCAAGATTTGATGGTGTCTTAGGATCCAGTAGAATATTCTCCAATGATAGTTTTATGTTTCCACCGACCCCGTTTGTTAACTAAATGTTCATTTTTGGATAACATTTTATTACGAAGATTACGTTAGTTTTATGCTCGTAATTTATTGATTTAAAATGCCTTGTTGGGCGATAAATTAGAGTCGAGTAGCTTTGGGAGATAAAATTAGATTCCTCGTTTTAAACTAAAGAAACAGTATGCCGTAGAAACTGATGTTCTGTTTAAACTTTAGCTACTACTACTAACTACTATTCATGTAGGTGTTGTAGATAGTCTTGACAGAATGATCGAGAGTGTCACGATCACTTGTTCTATTATAGGACGTGTCCTACTTTCAAACAGTTCAAGAGCTGTCCCACATAGCAAACTACAGAATTGATTGTCAAATTGTCCATAACGACGCGTATGTACTCGCTTTTATTTTGGAATGATTCTCATACAATATTTGCCAAACGCTAAATCATCTTTTATCTGACCACAATGCGCAACGCAGCTGTTATAAATCTCAAAGTTTCATGTTACATGGACATTTGTACCAAAAATATGTTTTCAAATTCAAGTTCTGTTATTGCGACCTTGTTCCTTGTCATTGCTTTTAATATTTATATGAGTAATCATCTATTCGAGTTTGATATTTTTATCTCGGTTTTTAACAACTATTTTATAAACAGCAGATAACATACTCAGCTTAGTAACAAAACATATGTCTTCTATTTTGTATTTAAATCGTGGCGATAGTTCAGTAAGTTCAAGGTTGATAGCCTATTCTGTACCAAAAGCGTCGATAATGAGTCCATATTCATTCGCGTCAGGTTAAACTTGCCCATACTCCCGACTGCCGTCAATACACATTTCAATATCGTTGCTATCTCCACCTATTTCCTATTCACTGACGTGAAAAGACTTTGCATTTACAGTTCCAATATAGATATTTAGATCAGGAGATGCTAAGACATCTACCGTTACAAGAAAATCTCTTTTGACGTCACTGCTTTTCATAAGACGGAGTTTATAGAAAAGGTAGACGTAGTTTTACCAAGTGAATTTTTTGTAAGAGGATTTTAAGATTAGTTTGCAATAGCGAAGAAGTCTGAGAGGCTTATCTATTTATTCCTTTTAGGCTTATTTTTTTATCCCAATACTTTATGTGTTATAAAACTAGAGGTATCGTAAATTCTTTAATGTGGAAAGAAATGGAGATCCTTTATGTATGCAAGATGCGTATTATTGGATTTTATAAGAATTTATGACTCCTGTATCCGTCAGTTTATCAGTCGGCAAGTCGTAAAATTCAGTGGGTCAGTACCAATGTTATACTGTAGACATAATAAATGTCTTGTTATTTTGTTGTGGGATAAACAAAGTAACAATTTTTAAACCGTTGAACCACACTAAGAAACCTTAAACTACAGACATCAGAAGGATTAAAAAAGAAGTAAAAGATGAAAAGTTTCACATTTTATTTGACAGTTACAAAATAAATAAAGAAGAAACATACATTAGTCACAAAACCGACGTGGTCACAGCTAAATCTACAGTTGCTTTATTGATTTCTACCTTTTATTGCTGCGGTCTCACAAAGGCCTTGACATGCCTATTTATGTGCTAAATGACGGTTTATGCAGATACAGTTTATGTTAAACCTTTGCAAATGATTTGTACTCGCTTATCAATAGATTCAGTGGCCGATGCGAGCGTGTCACGTGGAGACGTTGAATGCTTTAATCGTTGATCGTGAATTATGATGTTATTACTCAGATTTATTGTCTGTGAGATTTATGACACGGTATTGTCACGTTATTGTGTCATGTGCAGATGTTATATTCTAGACAGATTTGTCACAGGCTTCTTCAAAATCAATAGCTATAGCAAAAATATTAGAATTACATAACAGAAATAATTGCCTACCCAAAGAAACCCCACTCAATATTGATGCTGTAATTTTAGGGAATTTGATAACGTGAAACGAAAACATAGGCCTCGTTAAAATCAACATTGTTTAATTAATGTTTGCTCGAATAATTTGTATGATGGAAACGAGTGCTGAGAATTACTAGCAGATATTTTTGCCTACAAGCAAAAGCAAATATTTGTTCCTAATTCAATCTTCTTTTGTTTCAGACAAGTCCTCTCCCACATAAAGAACATCCCGGAGCTAATTCTTCTTGGAAACGTTTCTCCGACGGTGAGAAGACTGCCAATCTTCTCTTTGATGGTGAAGCACCCACGAGGAACCTTCCTCCACCACAATTTCATCTGCGCAGTCCTGAATGATGTCTTCGGAATTCAAGCTAGAGGTGGACTGTCAAGCAATCTGAACTACGGTTCTGATGTCCTTGGAATCGACACACAACTGCTAAGGGAATATGAGAAACTATTAGATGTCGAAGCGTGAGTATTGAGTTTATTTGAATAACTTAGATGGCGCCAATACAGATTGCTCAAGGCTCAATCGATTGAGACACAAATAAATGGGAAAATAAGTAATACTGGTAAATTGAGGTGGCAACAGGTCTATCTCGTTTCAACCTGCTTTGAATGAAGTTTATGTGTGTCATAAAAGTAATTTTGAAATATTTGTACAACTAATAAAAACTGTTGACGCTATTTAAAAGCCGTTACACATTATCATTTAGTAGTATATGAATAATAGACCTTTTAATTCAGAATTAACGGATTTATTTAATTCAACAAATCCATTTATTTGCGTACACCAAGACAGAGCTTGAACATAAACTATATTTTTAGACGCAAAACATTTCGGCACTGTTCGTTTACATAACAAATCTGTTAATTGTAACTCAAGGCTGAATAATTTGCACGCTCATAAAACATCGCTGGTGTTTATCAATGGAATTTATATTGCAGGCAAAAAGAAATCGCTAGAGTACGGAAAATAAGCGACGTGAAGGCACCAGAAGTACCAATTTATAATGAACATCTAAGACCTGGATTCTGCAGAGTTTCTTTGCCTTTCTTCATGTCAGATTCTGAACTGGCTTTCGTTCTTGAGGCTTTGAAGATGGTGGCTACAGAAGGTTGGAAGATTCTGCCACAGTATGTGGTGAACCCTGAAACTGGTCAATGGAGACACCATACATGTGCGGTGCTCAGGGACAGAAAGTCATTGCACTCACTGAGGTTCAATGATGGGAAGATGACTGCACATGAAAGAAGAGTTTCTGGTTGGTATTAAATTAAATTCAAACATTATGATTATGACATTAACATATTAATTGGATTCTAATGGATCGGGCTTTCTTTTCAGGTCCAGGAATATTCCCTCAAACATACACCGAAACTCTGCAGACGGCGAGAAATCTATTCAACAGAGCGAGAAAACTAGCAATGAAGTGCTCAACTGCTGAGCCAGAAGTCAGTTTCAATCCTCGCATAGACTATCTCAGATGGTTTATGCTGCCCAAAGAAGCCCACGACCTCCTACTTGGTCGATCGGGCAATGTCAAACATATTGTGCCATTTGACCCCTCAGGGTACACGGGAGCTAGAAAGAGCCTAAATCTCACAAGGTCTTCCATTACGTCGTCACCCATTTTGGGATCGTCGCCGAGGCATTTCAGTCTTTCGGCGATAGACGACTGCCATATATTCAGACTGAAACAAAAACAGAAGTTTTACTCACGAGAGTCAAGTCTGCGGGAAACACACAAGGAAGAAGCTGAAACGCCTCTTCCAGTACAATTTGCAGTCGGGGAATCTGTATCACCGCTACGCTTGATACCTCAAAATAGACAACCCCTGCTGGTTAGATCCAGATGCTACAGTTTAGGATCTGACAGTCCTCCAGCCGCACTAAGCGCACAAACTAAGTTGAATTTGGGCTTGAAGGAAACCAGCCCAAACAACGTCATAGAGAAATCAAACTTTTGTAATTGTGGAAGTCAGACAGATCTGCAATCTCTAGACGACCCGATGATCTCACCCGGCAAGGCATTCCCCTTCAGTACACAAAGCAGTGCTTCAATATCTGACTGCAGCCAAGTAGGCCGAACATCGCCAACTACTTCACTAAACTCTCAAACATCAGAAGATATCCAGGCTTATGTCAAAGAAATGACCAGAGAAATAGCTACAGAAATAAAGTCAGAAATACGCGAAGTCATATCCAAGGTGGACGACATTTTAGAGAATTCAGACTCGCTCGAACAGTCGAATCTTAGCATGAATTCAATTTCTAGTCAGAGCGATAAGAATTCAGTGTCAGTCATAGACGTAGCTGAGTACCTCATGGGCATGTCAAGAGAAATGGCTTCTGAAGTGAAACATGAAATTCGTGAAATGGTAAACCAAGTTGACGAGATGATTTCACCGGACTACACTGGGTCTTGTTCTCGCAAGAGTTCTCCGCCGCAAACTGGAAGACAAAGAATTGGTTCAGGGCCAGAATTAGGTTTGGATCTTAAGAAACCTACCGCTAGCTTGAAGAAGTGTCCCACTAGTCCTGTACTGCCTCAGTATGATGAAGATGACAGTCGTTACTGCAAGCGCTCTCCAACGACAAATTCACCGAAGTCAGCACAATGTACGCCTTCTCACGAAGCCTCTGGACCAAACAGCATCTCATTCAATTCAAGCGAGACATCAACACCTGACACCATAATACAAGTAGTCACAACTCAGAACTCGCCAGTTCTCCCCAAATCTTTAAGTTCAAACAAATTATCAGATGACGAAGCGAGCTGTACCGACGCCGCCTGCAGACATTGTTCTATTAAGAAAAATTGGTGCCAAAATCCTTCAGTGAGTTCTCAGGACAGTGGCATCAATATGACATTCACGGAAACTGATTCATTTTTAGAATTTGGTAAGTTGTTAGTATTTATTTATCTGACTCTCTGAACAAACTGAACCCGGACGCAATCGGTCACTAAGTGATGTCAATAAATTCACTGTTTACGTTTTGTGTTCGAGTCGTCGACACCGAACAATTCAATGTCAATAGATACTAATTGGTATTCATCATTTCTGGTGCTTGGCAGAATGCTACTAGTTTACTACGTTTCATACAATCTGTATTCAGAATTGTCTTTTGCTGATAACCTTTTTTGATTTCGTCAAAACTTGGTTTTAACGTCTTGGTTTAACTTGCTAATTTTGATCCGGCTAATGGCTTTAATTTGACCTAGACTACATCATTTGGCAGACTTATAAATACTCTTTACATTTTGGCCCAAAAACTGCAATAGGCATTGATGTTCAAACATTTAGCATAAACATGTTTAACCTTCAACTATATCGCTAACACCAATCTTCCGCAGATCCACTAAACAAGACAAGAAAGTGCCAAGTTAGGATGCGAATCTGTTCGAAGCACGAGAAGAGTGAAGTACCAGACATCATCGAAGGAGTTCCAGTGTGCTCCGGTGACCACGTGCGGCAGACCAAGCGATATGAAACCACAGATACAAGCAGGGTCGTGTTTGCTGAAGACCCGGAAAGAGAAAATAGGTAAGAATTCTCAATGTGTCATCATCTTATGAAGCTGTTGCCGTCTAAAATTGAATGTCGGTATTCCCCATTTAGCACCAATCATCTATCATTCATTTGGACATTTATTGAAGCTGAAATTAAATCGATACTTGCGATAGATATAGACTTCGTAAACATAATGTGAACCATACCTAAGTCAATTACAAGTGAGTGAGTCAAGTGAAGACATTAAAGACTAGATTGCAGGTCTGATCCTGTTCGACAAGATAACAATCTGAAACATCTACAACATAATTACGTTATATCTCAATCGATTAGCGCACGAGCAGAGCTATTCGTAAAATTACCTAATAACTCGTTTCAAGACAAGACGACTATTTTAAGACATTTATTAGTGTAAGAGCTAAACATAAACCAAAACTAAAATCACCAATAAAAGATCCGAAAACAAATACATACCCACGGTCCATACCTCACGTAAATAGACGAACTTGTAAGAAACAATTGGTTTCATATTTGATTCATTGCATTTCTGAAAACAAACGTCGGAAGGTCGTTAAACCACGTTTGAACCAGAGAAGACTTGGCAAGAAATTAATGAAGTTTAAATTCAAAATGGCTAGCCACGGGTACAATTTTGGCAATAAATCAAAACACGCCAAGGATATCAGGTTGCGAAGTAATATTTCATTTTCACGTACAGTTGTTACTTTTAGTGCCATTATAAGAAAAGTCCTAAAAAGCTTTAGGATTACATTTTATTTTTGGGTATGAGAAGTAGGTATTTCGTTTTGAATTTAGAAGCTTATTACCTTTCTTGGTGCCTTTTCTATTCTCTTATATACTCAGTATTTGTTGTATAAATACTTCATTGCTATCGAGGTGTAGTGTGCAGTGCGAAATGAATTCGCTCGACACTTGATTGATCCCAAGTTCAGATCGTTCGACTCGTTGCCATGTCTCTATCAACTCGGTCGGAACTATGTCAATGCACTTATTTACAGTGATGGACAATAGTGTATTGATAGAATGTTTAGTGTTCATTTATTGTAACTTACTAGTCGATTTTTTGTCATTTACGGCTTCCCACTCATCGTCATCACTTATTTTTACTTTTGGAATATCGTTGCTATTCATCTAGTAATCATAATAATCCATAGTAACAAAATCTATTGCTTTTTAGGGTTCCGTACCTCAAAAGGAAAAAACGGAACCCTTATAGGATCACTTTGTTGTCCGTCTGTCTGTCTGTCTGTCTGTCTGTCTGTCTGTCTGTCAAGACCCTTTATCTCAAGAACGCGTGGACGTATCAAGCTGAAATTCACATGAAATACTCAGGTCTACTGTCCCTTTAAGCTCTGAAAATATCAAACTTTTAAGCCAAACCAATCAAAAGATACAGCCAATTATGTCGATATTTTCAACAAATTTTAGACACTCGCAAAGGAATCAAAACCTACAGGATACTTCCCGTAAACTCAGAGACTTGAAATTTGGCATGAAGCATTGTCATATAATGCAAATATAGGAAAAATTGCGAAAATCTCATTTTTTTAGTTATAAAATATAAAAAAAATATTTTAATAAAATGAAACTTACTACCTTATTTCTCACGAACGAATAAAGGTATCAAATTGAAATTTACACAAAATACCTAGGTCTATTGTCCCCTTAGGCAGTGAAAAAATCAAACTTCTAAGTAAACGCGATTAAAAGATACAGCAGTTATACCGACACCTTAGACGAATTTCCGTCACACGCTAGGGAATCAAAACCTACAAGGTACTTCCCGTGAACTCAGAATCTTGAAATTCGGCACGAAGCAGCGTTATATAGTACAGATAAAGGAAAAATTGCGAAAATGATAAATTTGAAGTTACATAAAATATTAAAATATTATTTTTGCTTACACGACGTGAAATATTTTTTTAATAATTATAAACTTACTATCTACCCTTTTTTACATGAACGCGTAGAGATATTAAAGTTGAAATTCATATCAAACACTTCTTAAATATAATTGCCTCTAAACTGTGAAAATTTTTAAATCATTCAAAGGTCATTGGGCACCTTAGTATGGAAACCATACCCACGGCGGATACGAACGAAATATAGCACAGTATAATGATAAAGGCTCTGATTTACTATGGCATTAGTCGCATCTATGTGAACCATGGGAATCTAGAGAAAATCAGGTGTAAACATCAAATATTTTCCTCATTTCAATGGGGAATTTAAACGACCAAGTTTGACGGATTTGAGAAATCATTTCTTTGTAGTGAAAGAGTATACTCGCCGTTTATTTCCATTGTCATCAGGTCAGGATCTGATGATGGAAATCCTGAGAAATCGAGGGCAACTATCAGAAATTGTAGGCAAGCATAGGATTAAAACTTGATTCTCAGATGTATGTCTGGTGATACTATCAAATAGTGAAAGTTTAGAGCTAACCTGATGATGGAGACGTGAGAAAGTTGAGAGAACTCTATGTATGTTTAAAAAAATAAAAGATCCCATTAGTAGTGAATTCTCATCTCCTAAAATAAAATAAGCTCCAACACAAGGTTACGTTATAAATTGTAAAGGAGTTCCCATAACTATATCTGATCTTTGCTATCGATCCCACAATGGCAGTTAAACCTATCTATGTGGAAAGTCTTCGCCAATACGAATAAAATAAGCCCAAACACGTGGTAGTTGCAACATACCGTTCAGGAGTTCCCTATACTCTCTGTGGTCTCCATAATCAAATCAGCTCCAAACCTTCACTGTTTACCAGTACCCTCAAAAATACACCTCACATGTCTGGTTTTGACTCGATGCGTTCCTACAATATTCAAGAGTTGCCCTCGATTTCTCAGGGTTTCCAGATCCTCATCAGATCCTGGTCATCCGAATTGGCATCTTCTTTCTTTATGAAAAGTCTTTAACAATAAAAACTAGCATTGCAAGCTGTACAATCCTCTGAAACTGCTCGTCTTTTATATTTTTCAAACGATCCTGGACATTCGTCTCCATGGAGTTTTAATAAAATATTTATATTCAAAGAAACGTCATAATATTCTCCAAGATTTAAAACTACTTTGATTCATGTCCGCCACTTTTTACAAAGCGGGTGAGATATGCCCAATGACCTTTAAGACATAATTAGTTATTTTAAATCAGATATCTGAATGATGACTATAAAATGTTGTATATAAATAACTTTAATAAAATAACTTTTACAAGGTACTGGCCTACCATTTTAGTTATATTATATAATAAAAAATATTAACTATTTTGACTCTCACGAAATTACCATAACTATGATTGTTCTAAACTGAACGGTTGGCGCGAGACTCGCTTTTTATCTATACAGGATTTGTACGGAACCCTCGGTGCGCGAGCCCGACTCGCACTTGGCCAGTTTATTTATGTATGGTCGTGAAAAACTGTTGTCATTTACATTCGTACAATTAAATTCTTACTATTTAATCCTTTTCATGTTTTACCTTATATCAGAACAGACGACCACTCTGGGGCCACACGGTTTCTTTTAAAATTAAGATAAACAGTTATTAGTAAAGGGAAAAGCTTCATGTCCCTTTTTCCACACACTTTACCTATGGGTTGTTCAACTAACCAGTCTATTCCATATACTAACCTATGGTCTATCGAATGTTCTAGAGCCTCGACCACCGTAGTGGAGTCAAAGCGCTCCAGTCGCTCATCCAATGCTTCCTCCAGCTGCTCAGATCGAAGCTCGCGATCCAGCGGCTATGGGACCGACCAGAGGACCCATGATGAACGGTATTATGATAGGAGGTTAGTTGAAACAAGGAAAATATCTTGACCTTCTTTGTCCGACTAAGTACTTCTTCTAAAATAAAAAAAAAAGAATATACTTATTAACTTTCAAACATTTCTCATTCCAATTTCACCATCAAACCTTTTAAAGCTCTGAAGGTACTGGATGAATATGGTACTGGATCAATAAAACAAGAGCTCTTATTTCCTACACTGACCTAAATTATAAACAAAATAGACATTAAAGACAGTCAACGACATATCCCGAGGCTTATCAATGCCAAACGAAATTGTCCAAAATTAACATAAAAATAGCAACATTACATTTTTTCACGACCATTCATTAACTTAAGACTTCATCACACACAGCTATAGTAGTTTTATTCTCTGTTTTTATTTTCTAATTTCCACAATGATTTTATTTTCTAATTTTCTTTCCAGCGAGTCAGAGTGTCGCACCTTCAAACCCCAATGGGAGGAGGAACGTGAAGAACATGAGGACAGTAGCGCGTGCAGTGATGCCTCTCTGACAGACTTGACGCTGGATGATGACAGCAACTGGCACTGCCCGCCCAGAGCTGTGTGGAAACCCACAGTTGAGGTATAATCTGCTTTAGAATATTTTACTTCACATGCTTGGGTAGGTTACGTAAGAGACTTTAAATAACTGTTGAGCTGTGGTTACTAATCTTGATTTAGAAGAGCATCAATTTTAACTCAAAGGATGCCGATGCCGGTCCTAGGTAGACTGTTTAGTATCTATCTCAAAACAAAAAGAAAATAATCGTTCTACGGTTTTAAATGTTTCGACTAACGCTACTTCTGCATTTTGCAGGCTATCCACGAGTACAGCATGATCAGACCTGGCGACAAGGTGCTGATCTGCCTCTCTGGTGGTAGCAGCTCCATTGCTCTGCTGCATACGATGCACCAGTATCAGCTCTACTGCCGAGCTAAGGGCATACACTTCAGTATTGGTGAGTATTACTACTAATTGTTCAGTGTTGTTCAGTTTTATCTATTGATCAGTATTGTGTAAATACGAAAATAGCAAAACCAGGTTCTTTAACTTTAAAAAAAACAAGTGCGTCGTAGTTGGTGAAATTACTAGTCTTACAAAAGAGATCCAAATATAGTTATCCACGCTGTCTTATCGGATTCTTTGTTTAAGAAGAATTATTTTTTTAATATTTTTAACCCCGTGTTCTGCCTCTTACAGGAGCTCTTTTCGTTCACGAGCCGAGTTCACAAGTGGACCCACTGCATTTGATGGCCTACTGCAGAACACTTGGCGTCAAGTTCATTTACGAAGACAAGTTTGAAGAGGATGAGCCTGAAAGTGAGTACTAGTTACCTCAATCCCATGGCCTATAAATACCAGATATGTTAACAAGAGAGACCTGAATCACAATATGTCGTTATCATCTCCCGAACCTTTTTCCAACTATTTTGAGGTCGGCTTCCAATCTAACTGGATGCGGCTAAGTGTCATTGTTTGACAAGGAGCGACTGCTTATCTGACCTCCTCAACCCGATTATCTGGCCCCTTGGTTAGACTTGTGTCAGACTTACTGTAAAATAATATGTACCAGCAATATTTATTTAATATTATTTCATGTCGACTTTTCAAAAACCTAATATCTCTCCTCAGATGCAATCTGCACAACTCCTTGGAGCCTGGCAGCTGAAGCGACCCGTTGGACGTGTCGTAGCACTCGCAAGCGTGTCCTGACTACGGCCGTAGCACACGGCTACGGCGTAGCGGCGCTGGCGCAGCATCTGGACCGCGCTGCTACGGCGTTCATAACTGCCGCCATGCATGCTGGCACTCTGAGGACTTTGAGACCACATTATACTCTGCGGTAAGGATACCAAAGATATTCTATTTTGTGGTAAAACGATGTTATTTTCTGGTGCTCGCTAGAATGTCCCCTTGATCTGCTTGAATGGCTCCTAAAGAGCCAGTTATAAACTTGGAATAAAAGCTTGAAGTGTTTTGTGTCGTCATTGTTATTAAAATTATCAAAAATATTTCTTCTTTCATTGTCAAAAGTAAACCACAAAGTTCGTCGATAGCTAATAATTTCAATAAAAAGTTCCAAAGTTCCCAGTTCCAAATAAAATCTATATTTTCGTCCCTATCTTCCAGTGACCACGACATTCGCATCATTCGTCCGTTCATCTACGTGCGTTCCCGCTCGCTGGCCGCCTTCGCGTGCGCGCGCAGCCTGCCCGACTTCCGCGTGCCCAGTGATGTCACTCCTCACACACCGCCTAGCGATGATGGTGGAGATAATAGGTAAGTTCTTAGTCTCATTTGGTGATCGTAATCTTCAGGCTGTTCATTTAAAAGGCCCGTGAGTTTGGCGAAAGCTTACTGCAATAAAACAATCTATTTTCATAAATCTTGAATGCCAATCACGAAACTCACAGCGGATTCAGATTCGAAGTTTAGAATGAAGTCTTACAGAATCACACCCCTGGACCACTAAACCAAAAATGATAACCAACTGAAATAATATCATGTATAATTAACGATCTAACGCGTGACCTAACTGGTATCTGTATACTTTTTCAAAATTAGACTTGTAACGTAATAGTATCTGTGTCTTTTACAACTTCAATGTGATCCAACCTCTTTTGTCCTCTTCCAGCAAAGACGACATAATGGACCGCACAATCACCGAAGCTTGCACATCAGACAAGAGACCTGGCACCCGCGACGACCTACAGGACAAATCTCTCGCAGCATCTTTAGCAGAACCACTGGAAACCGCTCGAGATCTGCTGGCTTCCCAGGAGAGAATGTACCCGTACCTCTTCACCAGTCTCAAGAGTGCGTTACGACCTCTTTTTAATGGCAGGTTAGTTTTTATTAGTCGTGGTTGTGGGGTCATTGGTCATTCATTGGTTTGGATTTTTGGGAGATGGGAAATCATCACCTCCTGTTTGTGGAGCATGCCAATATTTATTGGCTGTTCCATAACCGTGGTCCTTCTGGAGCAAACTGCAGCTAAAGTCTGGGCTTGCTTCTTTGTTAAGCTTTCCAAGAAAGCTTCTCAATTTTGAGGTAACTTGGTGATAAATTGGCACGCTGTTGTCTGACCAAATGGTTCGATCTTTGGAAAGACGGACTACCAAAATGCTAATGCTTTGTTGCACTTACGCCTACTAATCTCAACTCGGTGTCGGTTTAATTCACCCTTGGTTCACTCAAACTTGTCATCTCTATTCAATATTATAATCCTATTGGGTCCTGGTAAAGAACAAATCTAAAATCAACTATGTCTATCCATATTTACAGTTGTGTGAAAAATATAAATTAAACATCGATACTTTTTATCCACAGAGACATGAACAAGGACCAGAAAGAGCAACGCCACAGAAAGAAGTCGGTCATACAGATGCGGAACGGAGCGCCCGTCTATGACTCTGATGAGGATAGTGAAGAAGAATTGGTTCCATAGTTCATCGCTGCCTGCTACAGCTGCCTGTCTCCCAATCCTGGATGCCAGGTCCTATAAACTTGGTCCATAAAATCAGAAAATAATAAGCCTATCAATGGTCTAGAAAACTTTGCATTCAACCGTCGAGAGGAATGAATTCTTTTATCGTTCTTCTATCACCACTTATTGTATTTATTCTTCTACATAATAACAGCTGTAAGCAGGAATCTTATATTTTTTTTGCCATCAAATACAAAGATGGTACATTTCTGTATATTATAACGTGGTGGCCATAAACGGCTTGGTGTTGCCAGCCGAAAAATTAGATGTGTTCCAGGTGTGATAGGTTGCGATGCAGGTGAATGTGATTCACCCCAAGTGTTTTGTGCCATTTGGCATTTTGTTCTGGTAGAGTGTTCCGGCTCGTGATTTCTCAGTGATCGTTTACTTGTGATCAACTATGTTATTCTATACGATGGGATTTTTGTGGCTCTAGAGATCAATTGCTCGTATGTATTGTAGGTTAGAACTTCTGGAAGTTGTTGCTTGAAAATTATTAGTATTTAAATGTTGTTTGATGCGATTGAAGGAGAATATGTACGAACAATGGTCATTGGAGAAGATTTTACTGAGTAGGGCCACTTAAATACCACCGTAATAATGTTCTAGTTTGTAAGTTAGAGTGAGTGTAAACTTTGAGTTGACGTTAGTTTCAGGATGCCATGTTGATGTTTTGTTACTAAAATGGTAGGATTTTTTTTATTGTAATGTGTAACTGTGGAATTGAAACAAAGTGCATTTGTTACAGTCTGTTATTGTAATATTAAGAAATATATTTTTCAATGTTGTTGTATGAATTGAGATGTATGAATACGAAACTTATATTGTATAACGAGGTCTATTTATTCAGTCGATTGATGAGAGTTTAAAAAATATATCCAAGTGTTACTATACATTGATTTTATTTTAGGTACATTTTATGTACCGTACGAGGTACCTAAATACTATTTTAAGAATCGTAGCTACGACGATATAATATTAGAATAAAAGATTTAATTATACAAGTTTACAAAGTAGCAAGTATCAAAGCTGTTATTTGTACAAACTTTGTAGTTGTAGTTTCTTACGCTTTTTATAAAGATATTAATTTGCTTGTCTATGGCAGCAGTGTTGCCTGTATTTGTTTATGTTTATTGTGAATGAGTTCTTACTACATTTTCTACAACGAGAGTGAATGGTTTATTTTTGTGGTGTCATCAGCAATCACTTTCCATGAGCATTACCCTCCTTTGGCTTCGTAGTCGGGTAAGCTCCAGGAATATGGCTGCTGATGCAAGACTGAATTTTCTGAATGTTGAAAACTCATTTTATATATTTTTTCATTAAGTTTTTATGATATAATTTTGCATTAATACGTGACTACTTATTTACTAGATATTTTGTATTGCTCTTGTATGCAACTGTAGGATAAGAAAGAGTCCTAATTATTTGGGATGCAAATATTAATAAGTGTGAACTACGATAATCTTGAAACAAGTCCCATTAATTGCTTCCATGATATATATGATATAATTATTGTATTCATATACATATTGTCGTATGAAATAAAAATATGTTTTAATGAATTTTGTTTTTTTTTTTTATTTCGTACAATGTTTATTAATTCTTATCCTGTTTTCCTGTATAATGTATGTCTTGACAAGAAATTGTGAAACATGTTAAACTGTCTCCCTTTCTTTGATCTATCTCTTTGCAATATATCAGACGTGCGTGTTAGGGTCCCACGTTATACCTATCTGCTTTGTCATTGCAGATTAAACTCTCTGCAGTATGCTGGATGACCTTGCAAAGGGAGATTGAAGGAAAAATAAAACACGAATTAGGTTTCTTATTTACTAGATACACTACACAAATTCAGACGTGTGTGTGCGTGCCCACTTCTTAAACTAATGAGTATTGCGAGTACTAAGGATAAACCCTTTAAACACGAAGCTAAACACTGAATGTGACAATCATATAAACTACACTTAATTTTACAAGCAGAGACGAATGTAATCTAACCTAGTTAAGCTATATAATATCATTTTAATACTAACATCTTATATACTACTTCATTTCATGACGACACAACATTTTTCCTCGATAATAATCATAATTTAAAGAGAACTACATTATTTTTTTTTATTATGAGATATACGGCTAATAAATCTACGATATTATATAATAAGGATTATATCATTTTAAAATAGAGCATCATTTTGGAAAGGGTAGTTTAGAATTGAAGTTTGCATTTTACTTTTTGCCGCCTCCCTGGCAGCATGGCTTCCCACCTGTAAACAAACAAAGATTAATTATCATTATTTGAGAGATATATGAGAGAAGATAATAATGAAGAACTTATGACGATAGCAAGCAGTAGCAATTTAAAATAAAAGGTTTTTTCGAGTCATATCTTTTCTTTTTCGGAAGGGACCATCAACTGGCAGTGCTATTCTTTGTGATAGTTTTCAGGCTTACCTGACGCCCGCAGCTTAGTTACAGTGAGTTAGTAAGTACTAAGACCCAAGTTCACCGACAAGTTTACATAAGTATTTCTTACTTACTATCAATAACAGAATCAACTGAAGTAGTTAAGTATACTGACCAGAGGGTTTGCCATCGCCGCACGCACAGTTGGGGCCGCAGGTGCAATTAGCACCGCAGGCGGCCGCCCCACCACCGCACGTGTCTGTAACAATAGGAAATATCATGAAATTGTGATCATCATTATGTAATCGCTGAAAGAAAGACTTTGCTGAAAGGAAAAATCTTCGAAGGCCCAAGGTTCACCGTCAACATCAATGTCCATTTTCTTATAACATCTGGTAACTATGAATTTTCCCGTTCAAGTGTCAAAGAAAACAGTTGCCGTATGTTTTCGATGAACTTGGGCCTGAAACAATTTCGAGTTGTTCGTATTCCAAAGTACCATGAAGAATGGAACTGTCGTAGAACCTTCTAAGTAATCAATCGTTTTAACAACAAGTCCTTAATGAAAATAGCCTTTCAATAATAAATGGATGTTTCCCTTAATCGAAAGTTTATCCTGTTGGTGAAAAGCTATCCTCTATTTGAAGCAAGCCCTTTATTAGGGGTACCTACTTCTTCAACTAAAGACAAACTAATGTCACCCTATTTCATACATATTACAAGCCACTAACCTCTACACATTACTTTTTGCTATAGTCTATTGTATAGACCCCATCAGATGGTCATGTACTCACATTATGTAAGGCGTTAGTGTCCGAGTATGAACGGTTACTTCAAAGCCTTAGCAAATGATGATGTATGGCATTATAATGGACGCAAATTGCTGTCAATTTTGCTTAGATACGCATTATTTATCGGTAAGTAACTAAAGTCATAAATATCATTGAAGCTGTAGCTGCCCTTATGCCAATTTAATTCGAGTTTTCTTCATACATACTCTTCTATGTAACGTCATCGTACAAGTTACATTATTTCCAGCCATATCGATATTCACAAAATACATTCCTCATTGCTCTGGTAGTAATCCAACCGTATATTCTGACTGTCCGTTGCGTGAAATTACTGAACCATAAAAAATCGTTATTTACCTAGTTTATAATAATTTAGAGACTGAGAAAGAACATAGGTATATAGGTAATTTTTTATCTAGATGCGGGAAGCAATTCATACGGGATGACAAGCACAGTAAGTTGTCAATATTCACTTATAATACCACAAGAGCTTCAAAATTATCGGGTATTTTCCGATATGTTCGTTGCAAACAAATGAAGGAGTCAAGTTTTTCAGGTTAAAAAATAACGAGCGCGAAGCGCGAGTGATTTTTCCTGAAAAACTTGACGACTTTATTTGTTTGCAGGGAACCTTGAGGGAAATGCCAGATAATTTTGAAGCTCGTGTATATCGAGGATTATTTTTCCGTCCCAAATGTCGGCCACAACCTGTCAGTTTGACGTAGCAACGACTAGAGAAAATATTCAAAAAAAATTATCAGTATAATACCATGTAGGTTGTACCACGTGACGTCGAATGGTGCAATTCTATTGGTCGATATTTGGGTCGGAAAAATAATCATATCAATTTTAAATCAAAAAAATTACCTACATTTAAAACTTCCAAGTTTAATAAATAAGTAAGAAAACGTACTAGGTACATGTTACAAAAGTCGTGTTCCAATTTATTCACCAATCAGAACACTATATCACAAGTAACTGTAGTTTAGAGCACGTTCAACCTGCTTCAAGTCGTGGGAACTGGCCAGCAAGAGAATGGCTGATAGGTAGGTACATCTCTAACTTTAATTAATCCAATTAAGATTCCTGTTATTTGTACTAAAGAGGTTAGTTAAGATTGGATTTTGTTGATGATAAGCCGGTAAATTGTACAATTAAGCTTTCTTGAGAAAGACAGATAAGATTTTGCTAAGAATTGTCTCTAATGTGGATATATTATTTGATACAAAGTCCATAAAGTTTTTTCAAAACACTTAGGTACCTTCCATGTCTACACATGTAAAGTGGCATTTACTACACTCAAGTGCAAAAATATTTGCACATCGTATTTTTTTGGCAAGGAGTAGCTCTAAAGATTTTAATTTATTCATGATCATTATTATCAACTAACATTTGATTTAATGAGAATATAAGACGTTATTAACCGGCATTATAATTTCTATTCGACAAACTTAGTACGTAGGTACTTACTACATTTGTATCAAAAGTTCATAGGTAGGTACTACAACTAAGTTACGTCGGGGCATGGAATAGACAAAGCTGCAATTACTAAATTGGCGCACGGAATAGTTTACTATCGTTAGACTTAGCTATATATTCAGAATGTTATAAGCGATTTATTTAAAAACCTACAAATTGTAAATATCATTGGCTAAATTGCGTTTGAAATCTAAGTATAGAAATTTTGATCAAACCAGTTTAATGCATTGACAATATTCACATGCTTTTATCTGTTTTGATATTATTAATATTACATGAATATTATTAATACAGTTCCCGAAACTAAGTACCTATTCACTGCTGCGCACTACAAATCGAAACAGAACACTATCTTAATTATCCCTTTAGGTAAACCTTCCTGCAGTACCTTTCACCATACCAAACATAAGTACATTAATAGATATAGCTATCACAAATTACATTCAAATCACCGGCCGCCGGCAAAACAACAAACAAATTACCTACACCACGTGCAAATAAACCTACCAAAAATATGATTTTTAAAATTTATAAAAAAAACAAGAAACAACAAAAATTTTTAAAAGTACTATTACATTGAAATTATATCTCTGTTCACAGCTACGCACTTTACAAAAAGTGCTCGAAATTGCAGCCAGACTTTTACTTAATAATCCCTTTGAAACTTCCTACGAAACCTTTCACCATTCCAAGCATAAGTACATAGGTACATTCATAGATATAGCTAAACACAAATTACAACCAATAAGAACCAACTGCGTCATTACTCATTTGCGAAAATTCGAGCAAATCGGCAGCCGGCAAAACAACAAACAAAATTACACTACATACCAAAAAAACCTACCAACAATTTAAAATTTTTAAATTATTTAAAAAAAATAATTTTAAAAAATTACCTTTACAAGAGTCGCAGGGTGCAGGCATCTTGTTAGACTAGGCTAGACTAAGCTAGCCCGGTCTGTGAGAGGGTGCGCGCGCAGAACGTCTAGTGCCGTCGAGAGCTCAACGGGTCAATAACTGAACGCGAGGGGGGATCGAAACGCTCTCACGATAGGCAGAGAGACAATGAACTGATGACTTCAGTTTATTTGCAAGAGAAGATGGATCGGTTATTGAAATTGGGGTTGGGGCGATTGGTAGGGATAGGTTGGCAGGTTAATGGCTATGAATGAAGTTGCTTTTAACTGTAGCATTTAGTTATCGAGTTCATACCCTGAGTCATTGTACAGAGATAATTTTAAATTTATCATCTCCGAATTAATTTATTAACTGTTCTGTTAACACTTAGGAACCTTTGATGAGGTTCGGTAAAGTTAGGTTGAATGTTACGGATGATTAATGAGACGAACGCCACCGGTTTCCATTTTAAATGAGTTTTTTTTTTTGTTTTGCTATACAGATTCCTTATTTTTACTAATCTATAAAAAAAAATTACACAGTCTTATAGAATGTACATCAAGAATTCAACATGAACTAATCCAAAATTCTTAACCAAATCACGAATAAAAATTAAATTGAAAACACAATTCCATCTCCTCGCCTACAATAAGATAGTTATTTATCCAATGGCGTGCAGGTACCTACAGGTATCTATAGGTACAATAAATGATCGGAGGGCCGTAAACAAAAACAGGCCGGTTCGGATAGTACCCGGACCGGTTCGCTCGCTTTACAATCCGCCAGCCATTCTATATGTAGCAAGCTTACTATGAAGCTTATGAACTTTGGAACTTGTAATGTCAATTCGCTAATAATAAAAGATAGCTTATTGCAAGACAAGGAAAGCATGCGGTGTTACCTGAATAATGCTCAAATGTAGCTACAGCAAAGTTAGTGTTTATAATGTAGCTTTGCGAGAGATAGTTCTTTTAAAAAACGAGCCCATCGTTTCGTAGATAAGTCGTAACAAATGGACAGACCAAATTGAAAATGAAAAAATGTTATATTGATACTAGCGGAAATTACAGTTTCTTGTAATAAATTACAATCCTTACGAATATACGTTAACCAACGGTGTATAAAAGAGGTATCTGTGTATTTATATATGCGAAAGTAGCTCTGTCTGTCTGTCGAGAAATAGTCTAATCTAGAGGCTGAGAAAAGATATGGGCTTCTAACCCGGTTGCGGAAAGTGGTTCTCCATGAACTTGGCTTAAACCACAGACAACAGCTAGTTTCAAATAAAACCCAGTTCATAGAAAAATGAATGTCTCGTAATTTTCAAGATCTGGCGCAGTAAGGACCTAATTAATATGCCAAATACGGCTGCAATATTCTTGGCAAAGAACTGGCGTTCTCTGAAACTTATGCGCACTATCTGTGAAGTTTATGAGCTCTGGAATACGAAGCTATAATTCAGTGACATTAATTTTGCGGAGGGGAACGTTTTTTAGAGAGAATTTATAGTGGGTAGTCTAACTGTTGAAGGAGATGGTTATCGAAAGATCTTTAAATAAAAGTTTAGATACTTAAGATATAAAGCTGAAGTTTGTTTGTTTGAACTTTCCAATCTCAGGAATTAGCAGGCCAATTTGAAAACTTAATTCACTGCTGGGCAGCTGCACTATCCGCGAGTGACATTAGATACATTTTACCTGGGTACGGGAAGAAGTTTATATGGGACGTGGGTGAAACCGCAGGAAAGCAACTAGTCTTATACAAACATCTGCTAAGTCTAAATGGAAAACTGCTAAAAGAAACTAAACGCGAACTTCAGCTCATCTTACCATATAAGGATCCCATAATATAGAAAAATAAAACCAAAACCTATATATTTCCCGTGAGAATCGAGAACCACCATTAGAAGCATTTGCTGTTTTTGTGTAATTAACTGTCTGCAAGCTTCGAGGCAGAAATTACTTTCGCGTTTAGTATAATTTGCTGTTTTTATCAAAACACGATACAGCCTTCCAAAAATATATTGCAAAACTGGTTCAGTCAGTTTTGTAGCTTAAGTAAGAGTCCTACCACACTGCCGGCTAAACTGTTGGCTGTGGTAGTTGTTTGATATTTTATATTATTTTTCTTATTTGCTCTCTAAATCATTAATTATTTCATACCGATTGACACCCGCAACTTCTCATAGGTCCAGTTACAAACCAGCGTCAGGTACTAGCCGTCTGGCATAATGCTGAACTGGATCCATGTGACGCAACTTTTTGTATTTTTCTTATATAATTTTATCAATTCTTTATTAGCTTATTTACTTTGAAGGTTATAGTGAATCACAATAGGTCCCCAAGATACAGGCAGCGCTTGGTTTGGGGACCACACACGTTGATATTTGGGGCAATGTCTCCCGTAGAATGTAGTTACAGCGTTACAGTTAGGTTAAGGCATACAAGGTACTACATTTAAATTACTTTAAGTCGCCTTAAGTCCAGATTTGTATATTATGTACCTAACTGGGATCAATAAAGTTTATTATATAAACAGACTTTTCAGATGGTCTTATCCCGGCCAGGTACCCACCATTCATCTCCATACTGATTTATGCGCCCGATAAAACTACCGGCATACTTAAAATTTGCAGTGTGCGAGGGTTCTTACAATGTGTTTATTTATTTTCACATAATATCGACGAAGGAAATCAAAACATCAGCAAAAAACTTGATCTCATTTCAAGGTATGGAACTGAAATACATTTTGTTATTTTTATTTGTACTGAGTCACGCTTTGAGTTCCTTTGAAAGTTTTTGTGTAAACTGATTGAAAATATTTTTAAGATCTGATAAGACCCTCGTCAATAAAAATCGAAGCACCTACCTATAGCGAGCTTATTTCGAAAGTACTTTTTGGGTAGTCTTCATTTTCCTTTTTTTAGTCAATTTTAGTTCTCCTTGAAAGTGGTAAAGTTAAGGAAACTCTTGTATACCTATACTCAGATCTATAAATATTTTCGACAAATCAAATCAGAGAAACAAAAAATACAAACAACTTCTCAGTAATCCGCCAAACTACAAAAACAATCAGTTAAATATGGAAACCACATTTCTAAGAAACGTTATCCTATCAGAGTATCTAACAATCGCATGGAAATAAACGATTACACTAATTCTTGCTAATGTTATAAATGTAGAAGACCGTCTGTCTGTCACCGATACATACACACCTGAACCACTGAACTGATATCCTAATAATGGAATGACTTACATAGAATCATTAGGCCTTGGAGAAGAAGTATCATGGGGTGGCGATACCCGTCCCTCGACGAAAGGTAATTGAAGGCAACACCAAATGGGTTTATACGAGTAGCCGGCAAAGACATTAAACTTATAATATCTCTTAGATATTACAACGATTCGTAGCCGGAAGGCGCTGGATGCAGATCGCTTCCAACCGGTATCTGTGCAGATCTAAGGGGCAGGCCTATGTTCAGCTGCGGGTTGTTCGAAAGAGGTACCGCGGCCCTAGCACATAAGAAGGCCTACGACGGAACACGACGGCTTTTAGTCAGTAAGAGTCTGACACTCCCTCACCGCTGCTAACCCACAGCGGGAGGGGTCATTTGATGATTTTTACGTCGTTAAAAAAGGCCTATGTTCAGCAGTGGACGTCCTATGGCTAAGATGATAATGATGATGATCTCTTCGATAGCCGGTAAGACTCCGGGCACACAACCTCCACCGACCCAAGGTGGAGGATACACCATGAGGAAATAATAAGTACCTAAATTCCACATATAATCTTGAAAAAGTGATCCTATATTTTAAAAAATGTTTTGAAAGTCGCGGGCAGAAGCTAGTAAAGTTATAACCACAGCGGTTTGCCGACACGACACGACGTCTGCCGAAGTCGTCGACCTGTATCTGCGCACGAGTGATTCACTGCGCTATAAAACAACTATCTAACTCCTAATGCTTGATTTTACAATGCTATTGGCTTGCTGTCTTGTCTTGTTGTGGAACTAATTTGAGCTCTGTTGATGAGAGTATTTTTAACCTTATGAAAGGAGTGGTGTTGTAAAAGACCTGTGTCCAAAGGTTGTCTGGAAGAAATTGCTTTTTAGCGATAAGACCGCCAATTGTACTTTTCTTTGTGTTTATAATTTCCTATGTTGTTCACTATTAACAGGCTTACAATAATGAATGGTCTATTTATCTATGTACCTGTTGAGTGCTGGTTTTCCAGATCTTTTTTTAGTTAGATAAAATGAGTTTAGCAGTTTTAAAGTTTTTAGAAAGGTAGTTCTATTAGGTCGTGTGGATTGGTTCCTATTCGTAGTTTTTAAATAATTCCTCGTGTTATTATAGACTTTTTAAATAGCTTATGGTTAATACTATGGGTTCGCGATTTTGGTTACATTAATAGGTACTTTGTTGATTTTGATTCAAACTAAAGTGCTTCTTAGTTAAATAGCATGTTAAAATTATTGTTTCTGTAACAATGGAAAACACTATCAATATCTATTAGAAACATTATTTATAAGCATGCAGCTTATTGTCAAACCCTCTTACACAAGTACATTGTAGTTAAAAGTTATGCCACTTGTAGAGAAAGCTAGGAAGTGTCGCGATTATATGCGCAAGCGTTCATTACTTGGCGCCTGCTAATTGTGGCTTAAGTCGTCACAGTGAGATTGTCTTACTGATCTGTGCAATATAACTGTGTATTGTGATAGTAATTAAAAACTATCCTTAACTTATATGTATTATACTCGCGATTAGTATTATACTCGTTTGTTGCTCTTTCATCCCAAAACGACTGATCCAATTTAAATGATGTTTTACGCAGGTAGTCTAGAGCCTGAAAAGAACATAGGCTAGTTCTATCCGGGCGCTTGAAGTAGTAGAAGCTAGTAAAGAAAAACAGTCGTAATGTCGTAAAGAAATAAATACAAGAAGCCTTTTTTACCGACATTTCACCACTCTTCACGCTCAAAGCAATAGCCCCATTTCACTAAAAGTTACTCACGTATCTAGTAACTAATATAGCATATATTTACATATAAGCTTTTTTATTTATGAACATAACCCTACACTAAAAACCTCTAATAACGTAGCCAAAGCCACGGGTGGAAGCTAGTAATAAAACATTTCTAGATACGTTTGTCTGAGTCGTCGGTCGCAGTCACGAGTCTCGCTCCGTTTCACATCGCTCTGAGGGTCGCCTTATAGCAATTTATTAATTCAACCACTTGAACGATGCATTGCAGACGAACATAATGACATTTGATATTGCATCGATCATATATCGTCTGGATAGTCAATTGGAAGATGCAGCTTGAGAGTTTTTGGGTAGTTACCTAGTTATTCTTCAAAATGAGATTAACACAAATTAAAAATTAAAATAAAACATCGCAAAAAGTTGTCATTTAAAAAAATAACAATAATACGAAGCGCTATACATTCCCGTCGAGATAACGCTCATGAAAATTTTAGATAACTTTGAAACGGCTCAGCCGATTTTGGGGACACATGACTATAAGAACACTGCCAAAACACCAGCTCTCATCTTCAATAACCGAATCCAAATCAGTTCATCTGTTTAAGAATACGGAGCTACAGACAGAAAGACTGCCATAGCAGTCAAACTTATAAGAAAGAGGAGTCTTTCTGCGTTTCAAAAAATATAGGTAACAAAACAAAGGTCAAGAGCCATATCTGATTTTTAAGAACTTATATAAGTTCCAAATTCAGATCAAAATAATTTATCTCGTACAAAGTCTAGTTCAATGCCGATCTCAACAATACCAAATAACAACCAAATAGGTGGTTGTACAAACCTAAAAAATATCATCAAGTAAAAAACAGAGCAAAAAGTATGTACTTGTATAGGAAAAAATAACATTCGTGTTCTGTAGTACACAATCTATGATCTCGAAATTGCGCCAAAATCTTATCACAAAAAAAACCGGCTAAGAGTGAGTCTAACTCAAGCACAAAGGGTTCTGTAGGTACTGTACCATTATCGATACAACGACTAGATAGTTAGGTACAAGTTTGATGCATGGAAGCCCCCTACAATATTTATTTTAGTATAGTTTTCAGATGCAATAGAACATACATCACCTGTGAAAATTTTACCTGTCATGGTTCATGAGATACAGCCTGATGACAGATAGACAGGAAGACAACAAAGTCTTATAGGAGGGTCCCGTTTTACCCATTTGAGTAAGGAATCCTAAAAATGTTGAAGTGTTAATATCAGATCAGTGAACTTGCTGGCGGCACTAATTGCAACAAAAACTCAAGAGTAGGTATCAACATACTGAGAATTCACCGAACCCATAAAATAATACGAAAATGATCTTGAATCTTTTTGTAAACCGAAGAGATTTTGAGTTAGGAAAGAACAGTTGAAACTTTAAAACGGCTTAGCCGATTTGGATTAAACATAATTAAGAATCACCGCTGAAACATTAGCTTTAATCTAAAAAAACCGCATCCAGATCGATTCACCCGTTTGTGTAAGCCACCAAAAGACACAAATACCCCTCTCTTTGCGTCGGGGCTTAACAATTTTCTTTTTTTTGAAATGTAAGTGTAATGTGCGTTTCACTAGTTTCTTTTCGGATACTTTCTGATTGCCTTCTTAAGTTATCGTAAAGGTAGGTATTGCTTGATCAGGAGCTACTTATTTTACAATTCCCGTTTCGTCAGGAAAAAGTTTGATGTATTCAAAAGCTTACAAACCTACTTAACTCTTGTCAAGCACTAAAAAATTAATTTTATGAATAATTTGGATTGGACGCTTTTTCTCCGCTTCGTATAATCAACATGCAATCTAAACCAAAATTGTGTTATAAGATTTTCCTCAAAAATTGCTCAGTAAAAACATCGTTTACATTATTACTCACACTGATCTGGAGTAACTTCATGAGTGTGAGTCATCTGATTCTCATCAATATTCAAAATTAAAGTAGACACTATAAAAAGTACTATAGTGAATATAAAAACTCCCAAAAATTATGAAGACAAGTAGATAAGACAGATGAAAGAAGGAAGGATAGATGAAGAAAGAACTAAGTTAAATGGAAGGAAAACGATCAAAATGTACCATCATAAAGTAATGTAGCAGTACCTATATGTTACATTATAACACATTAGCAATACTTATCTACCATGATCTCACTATCATTTAACACACTCACAAATTAATAAACAATACAAACAACAACAAACAAAAAATAAACAAACAAGCATAAACAGAAAACAATTTATTGAATACTTAGCATGCTCAGAGTTTCAAATAAATAAACAAATAAATAGTTAGCCTATGAATAAATAGCGTGCATACAAATAATCTTTAGTCAGACTTAACGTGCGATCGGGATTTGGAAAGCCGTCTTAGCACTGAATAGGCGACCCAGAAGACGAGATAGATATTAGAATTTGTGGTGACAATCATGTATGTGGCTATTAAAGCCACAAGTATTCCTATGGCATTGAAAAGTAGTGACATAGGTCTTGCAAATACACTTTCTTTCTTGGTCTTGCATGGGCAGTCGGCTGGGCATCCAAGAGCCTGAGGTTCTTGTTTCGTCTTCTGAGGCAGAGTCGGTTTGGTTCTGGACATGATTTGCTTGATCTGGGTTTTTGGCAGGTATTCTGAAATTGATAAATTCAATTATTATTTGCTTCCTACAGTAGTACAATCAACGTCCCGTGGGAAGTTCTCCGTACGCCCGTATCAAAAGCCTATGTAAAGTTATGTCGATAATATCTAACACTGAAAGAAGTCAAACAATACAATAGCTCCTGAGATTAATCCGTTCAAACCAGTGGTTCAAACAAATAAATAAAGCATGATTAGTTCATTGAAATAACGCCTACAAGAATCAGCTCTGGTATAGCGTTAACTTTGCTTTTGAAAAATTAACAGGCGTTCCAAGTGCTCAAACATTTTTAATATGCAACACAAATTGATGGTATCCTACCTTGCACAGTTTGGGTGATCGTTGCCATTGTTGCTATCTGCAATCCACTGTTTTCTTTGTGTGAATGATATGAAAATAATTTTAATCTCTTAAATATAGGAGCAGTTCTTCAAACAAGGTTGCCTGAGGAATAGGAAAAGCCTTGGCGTTGCTTCCTCGATGTTCAGTAAGTGTGATCGTGCGGAACCCGTGAATTGATGAACTGACTTTTCTTTCCTATTTTTTTGTCTGTTGAATTGCCTAAAGAAATATTATTGTTGAGGACTTGCTCCACTGAGTTGTGATGCTTGAATGAGTGGAAATAGTTGACGATCTGGAAGTTTGGAAAATGCCGATGTTCTCTAAAGTAAATCAAGAGTTTTTTAATTGATTTCAGGGTGATGAATAGGGCTAGATCATTATATTGTTTAGTGATGCAAATGCTCATATTAGAATTTATAAGTTATCACCATCAAAATGTATGCAGTGTCCTATCACATATTCTGTTTCACAAAAATCAAAACATCAATTCAAACTCGTAAAAGTTGTCGCCGATTTCGGTAGTTCTAATAAAATATCTACCTAGTTTCATGTTTTAATTATACCTATTGCACTCAAACTAAGTAGCTGAAGTAGCCTTGCGTCAGACCAATGATAGAGAACATCCCACGATTGTTGAGGAAATAATAATATGTGCCTCAACCAATTTAGCACCAAGCAAAAAGTCAAAAATAAAGCTTTATACAATTTAACCATAGTATCTATTTCATATTCATTTACTTAGTTGTATGTAATATATGTACCTACTTTAGCTGGTGAATATGAATGTGGATGGTGTAGTAAAGAAAGACCTAAGAAACAATAGATGTAGAGATGACTCAGAAAGGAAGGTTCTGAAGAAGAAGACATGCTACTACGCCGTCTAATAAATTGGGATAAGAGCAGGTCTCTTCTGTCATCGTTGTTTTTTTCAGGAGCTAGAAGTATTAAGCCAGCTAAATCATTAACTGTTTCAAATTTTAACGTATCTCCCAAGGTAGTTACTTCCATCACAAGACTTCTGATGCTTACCTATTATTCAACAGACAAAAATTCTTTATCAACATTATTTTTTGTTTACATTCAAATTCCTTTATTATATCAAACAATTTCAGTATTATAATAGCTTACAGTTATTTGTCAGCCTTGCTCCAGATATCGTTAGTTTTTGCGATGGCTTTGCAGTATAAAACATGGCTTCGACCAAGATGTTGCATAGTTTGACGTAAATCTGCAACAGTAACTACCAAGATGCCTGCTCCTTGTGAACCGTGTAAAGGTAAGATGAGGAATTCTTGATCAGCTATGAAATCAGCTATGATTTTATTATTTACGATAAAATCTGTTTGAGAATATTTATTTTCAAGAATTAGATTAAATCTCCCGCTAGCTCCAGGACGTGGTCCACGTATACCAGTGACCATAATATGGAACTTTTTGAATATATTTATCTGCCTTTAAGAAAGTCTTGATCTAACTGTTCCAATTTGGTTAGCCTTTTTAATTTCCCAAAATATTTTGGTTGTTAATTTAAACACTTGATCGGAAATATCGTTATCCTTATTTTTTTCAATTTCCTTTAACATCTCATTTATATTCTGTATCCTATACAGTCTTTGAGTGTTATAGTCAGGAGGTTTTTTTAATTGAAGGTCTTTTCCTTCTTTATAAACAAGATCCAAACGATTTATAACTTTAGTTATTTATTTAATTTCTAATGGAACAGAGCTTCGTAGTATTTAATTTTTTACCCTCTTGAAAATATTTTGGAACAAAGCAAGAATTAGGTTCGTATTTTTCGGAATCATTAACAACATTACTCTTCAATATTTCTACACCAACTATTGAAACCCGTATTCCTATTAGATTCTTATGATACTAATGTACAGTTGTTTCTATTTGACAGAATCCTGCAAGGGTGGTGCTTGCGCAGACAACTGTGCTTGCAAAGATAAAGGCTGTGACGACTGCACTTCTAAAGGTAAATTCAATATCTAAAAACATATAATTAAGTATCTATACTCAATTGGTTTTCAAATCTTCACAGTACTCACTAGAAGCAAATAAATTATGAAGATTTTTGAACATCTTTCAGATGAAACCACACTCTTAGAAACACTCACCTATCGACTATGTTGCTGTAACTTTTTACTACATTTCCTCTTTCTTTTGCAAAATAACATCTCACTCCCTCTCTGTCATACTCTTATTTGTATTTTTAGTACCATATTACATACCTCATACCTTATTAACATCTTCTTCTTTCCAGGTGGTTGCTGCTAACCCCATAACTTCAGCATGGACTCGGACAGGCGCGGTCGCCGCCCCTCTCTCTTCACCCGCGCCAGCAACTTCTTAGAAACCTGCTTCCCCATCACGTTCACTGTAGTCTTCTTTGTAACCCTCGTGTTCTTCTACTGTCTAATATAATGTCCTGTTGAAGTTATTTCTTGTTTTGTTTTTGAACCTGTCCTGTGGTTTTTAACCCTCAATGCAAAAATAAGGGTATTGCAAGATGACTTCTATGTGCATTTGTGTGTTTTGTCTGTGGCACTATATCACTTAAACGGATATCTAATCAGATTTACTTACATGCGGATGATGGCTTAGCCGTTTTAAAGTTATGAAATCATTAAAAGCCATGTTATCAACACATATCACATATTGCATGTATTGCGGGTTGGTTACAATTGGTAGTTTCAAAATCTAAAATAAAACTTAAATTAAAAGAAAAATTCCATCGCAAAATATTCTTATTAAACTCAAAATAATTTTAAATCACCTACTTTGAGTTTTTTACCTTTTCTGGTTTGATGCCTATTTGATTGCCCAGTCTGAAGTCCAAAGAATGTGCGTTTATTGATTTCTTGGTTATCATTGACATCCAAAAATATTATGTTGAACTTTTGAAGGATTTTGATAATAATGGTTTTATTTACTCAGGTATCTATTTATATAATAAACGAAAGTGGCGTTGGTTACACATTTTATAACTCAAGAATGGGTGAACCGTTTAAGCTGTAAATTAGAGGGGAGGTAGCTTAGACCGGTAGAAGGACGTAGGATAGTTTTTGTCACCATCTGGGACGCGGCTGAAACCGCGGGCAGAAGCTAGTTATTCATAAATCAGGACCCATAAATCTGTTTTGAAAAGGGTGTTTATGAAGTTTTCAGCCGGCCCTTGAAACCATGCCTGAAAATCAGAGAGGAGGTAGCTTATAGCCGGAAGAAGGATATAGAATAGTTTTTGTCACCATACTGCTGTACTAAGCAGTTATAGTGGGATGCGGGTGAAACCGCAGGCAAAAACTAGTATGAAATAAAAAACCGGCCAAGTGCGAGTCGGACTCGCGCACGAGGGGTTCCGTACTATTATTTAAAATGAGCAAAAAAACACGTTTGTTGTATGGGAGCCCCCCCAAAATATATATATTTTTTGTTATAGCGGCAACAGAAATACCTACATCATCTGTGAAAATTTCAACTCTCTAACTATCACGGTTCATGAGATACAGCCTGGTGACAGACGGACGGACGGACAGAGGACTGTTCGTTTTCGCCCCTGCGAAAACAATAGGGTCTCGTTTTACCCTTTGGGTACGGAACAACCTAAAAACCTTTGACTTTGAGTATAGAGAGGAATGGTAGTGCGTACAACCTTACATCATAACGATCTGGTATCACCGATATCAATCAGACTTTTACAGAGTATCATGACTCTTAATGATCTGCAAAAGACTTGCCACCTATTGTTCAAATTGGCTATTTGACAACTTAAACGGTGTCTAATGTGCATGAGCCATAATAAAAATACTGCATCACAAGGCATTACAACTGATTGATTATGTAAGGTTTGTCACGAGTACCTAGATATTAATTTTACTAAAACTACTACTGTAAAAACGTAATTAAAAGTAAGTATGTATACTGAATTTACACGCTTTTTAGTAGTTTTGATAACAAAGATATTCTTAATATTGAATGTGACTGGTTTTTCTAACACTTGTAGGTTATATATTTCACCATGACTTATTGGTATATCAATATCAAGGAAAGTTTGAAAAGAAAACTATCGTCTGGTAGGTCCTGAAGTCAATATTTTTTGTTTGATTCTTTAAAATATCCTGAAACTTCTCTCATTGTTGTAACACTATATTGTACTAGTTATTAGTGGCATTGTTATTAGTTTATGATCGATAGTTTTTTCGATTGATAGTTTGATTGGGTAAGGATATGTATGGTAATGTGCAATAATGTGCATATTATATAATCAGGTATAGTCCTGATAAAAAGTTTCATGGCATTTACGATTACCATCAAACTGTCAGCTGTCAGTTATTTGCCCGACAGTTTAGTCTGCAGCGGATAAATCAGAGATAATTATTGCAAATAATAAAATATAAACGAATATACTTTTTAAACCATTTTTATTGAATAAACCAGAAAAAGATTACATTAAAACAATTGATTATATTGTATTACATATATAATGACCCCCTTCACTTGCAGCAACCACCTGTAAAAAGAGAAAATATTATTGAACTGTTTAGTTAAGGATCAAAAAGGAGGTGAGTGATGTAAACAGCCAAAGGTATAATTTTAAATGATACCTTTGGCTGTTTGGCATCTGAAGATTATATAAATATATAAGAAACAATGCTTCCATTAGGGAAGAATGGAAATGTAAAGGGGGAAACTTCTTCCTGGCTGTGGGACAGCATAGAGTAGCAAAAAGAGGAAGAAACGAAAATAGGTTTAGCTAAAGTATGTTAAAAATTAAACTCTTTACCATCAGTGGAGCAGTCGGAGCAGTTGGTCTCACAGTTGTTGTCCTTGCAGCAATCAGCGTCTTTGCAGGAGTCTGTAAAGAAAGGAATGCCATTTAATCCTACATAATAAAATAAAAATATGTAAATACTAGAAGTTGGTTTAACCTCTTGCTGATGTAATGTCTAATGATGTCGATATTGTACAAGTGATTGATTTCCATGTAAGAAAACTTTAATTTATTTTCTTCACGGCCCAATAATGGCAAATGTAAAGGTTTTGTTGAGAAATATAGATTTTAGAATAGAATAGAACTGTATTTTATTTTAGGGCTTGATATAGATGAAATAACATTTAATCAACTTACCTTTGCAGGATTCAGTGGGAGCAGGCATTTTGGTTTAGTTCTTTGGTTATCTGTAGAGAAGATAGCAGTAAACTATGCTTCTGTAACAATCTGTGCAGGCTTATATACTAGTTTAAGATAATATGGTAAAAACTTCACAATAGCGAGGCCGACAAGACCTCGAAGATTTTTTGGATTGACTGCTTTATCGAACGATTCTGTTGATCTTCTAACAAAAGATTGTTTAAACAAAAGAATAATGGGAGTAACTTTATCGACCGTTACATAGTCACATCTTTAAACTATGTTGTTAACTTAATTGTAGCAGTACTAATTTAAATAATAATTAAATACATTACAACCATTGAAGCAAATATAATCCTCATAATACGTAATAGCCATATCCGATTATCATCCAATTGCCATTAATTACTGAACGTAAACTTCTTACAATCCTGCCGGGGCTGCGGGATTGTTTGAAAGTTACCGTGGCCCTGGTACATAAAGGGTTTAAGAAAGAACATGATGGGTGGGGCCTTTTACAATGAGCGCTAACCATTCCGGTCATTTTCATCCCCCTTATATCAATTGCTTTTATTATTGACTCATAATACATCATAAACTCTGTCTACAATATCTCATAAGAAATATTATTTTCTTATTGTCTTTCACGCAATCCATATTATGTCTTTGATCTTTATTTGTTTACATTACAATTCAGCGTATCGAAGATTCGTAGTCAAATAGTCGCCTAATAGTGTCTCTACGCCTCATTAGTTTTCTTTTGTTAAGCCATATCAATGTCAAATAGGTTTTTCTTAAAACTAGTTTTTGTAAACTGCAGCAGCATACTTGGATGCATTTTATTTCATTGTCACTCTTGCTGCGTTGATAGAAACAAGTCAGTGGAAAAATATAACGTTTGAGAGTACCATTATTGGTTTTGGTGAAAATGAGGATCTATGGCAATTATACTGGTGAGTTAGATATGTTTCACTTGTCTTTAATTCTAAATTTCGAATACTCGATACAGTTGCGCTAATTAACTTTGCAGTTCTGAAAAAGTATCTTTCCCTGATAAATGATTTAGCGTTCCCATCATGTGTAGTCTATGAGATTCGCGCGTTTAACCAAACTGCAGATTAACATAGATATATCTAGAGTATGTATGTATCTTACCCATTGAGCCAATACTTAAACAACATACTGTTTTTCTTCTAGATGTAACCTTAGAAACTCCTTGGAGCGGGAACTGCGTGCCTGGCTGCGACTGTCACGACATCTACACTGATCGTTAGTACCATGTACTTACATAATATTCTGGTTAAGGTACACTTCAGAAACAGGCATCTAACGCGCGAAGCTAATGGCCAGTGCCAAAATATTGTATGGTGACTGTTTCTCGTGATAAACGACAGATGACTGTTTCGAAAGGATACCTTTGTACGTAGTTCCCGTGACCTATTAAACAATACTGTACCTGCCTGTGACAGGCTGTGTAAAGTTCTCGAAAAGAAGGGTCAAAAACGTTAATGAAAGTAGGATAAAAGAGAACGGATATTTGAGCTCTTTTAACTGAGTAAATTAAACTGCTCTGTGCATGTTGCTAGAACAAATTGGTTGAATGGTATAAATGGTATAATGTACTAGCTATTTTCTGTGGCTTCATACGCGTGTATATAAAGTTCTTTAGTTTTGGAACTATCATTGATGACGAAATACTTATTTTGTTTCAGATACCTGTATGAAATAAACTGCTCTGGAAATGTCTACTGAAATTGAGTTTGGAATGAGTAAGAAATAATTAGGTATTTATTTTAATATTATGTTGTAACTTGGAGAGAAAAATAAAAAGAACAAATAATGACGTGAACTTTTAATTTTAATACAATAATAACGAAATATGTCAAAGTTTTATATTCTAAGTATAGTATTATTTTCGTACAAAATACTGGCCCTGAAAAACGGCAAATCGGAAAACATGATAGTAAATTAATACTTTTTTTTATTGTAAAATTACACTTAGCGATTCAATAGCTTAAGTATGTATATTTTCAAACAATACAAAGTCAAATGTGACTGGAAACAGTAATAACATAAGATTACAAAAATACGCTTATAAAATACTGTTAAACATCAGAATTAATTGCATAATTACCCAGTTATTGAAAGAAGAGATATCTGAACTTATGCATGACAAAGGCAAAACGTTTCGTTGAATGTAACACAATCAATTTGCAATTTTATTACCTAGTATTTAATCAGATGTTTTCAAGCAGACATTAAAACCAATAAGTTACCGTGACTTCAATTTTCTTTCAAGTTCATTTCAGCATTAATTTTGAATTGAAAAAGACATTACTCATAAAATTCTTGTACAGACGCCAGCAGGTCAACATACCCGAATCTGTCAAATTTTACCAATCGAACATTAACCTTCCACTATTGTTATAAGGTTGCAAATCTATTGAAGAAATTTGACAGCTTGAGGTCTGTACACACGCCGCACCACTGCAATCTGTCATATTTCTTTTATAGATTTTCAACTTTATCTCTTCAGCATAAGGTTCAATATTGCTTGGTGAAATTTTTCAGAGTTGTGTAGCTTGACGCACCAGCGTCTTTACTTACGCCTATCGAATTATTTGTATGCTATATTTTTTTTTTGACAACGAAGGAGTTTCATAATACGTAGATTTTACTTCTTGGTGGTCTTAGCAGGGTCAGTGGCAGGTGCAGATCGTTTGCAACTGCATGTGCAAGATGCATCACACTTGCAGGTCTGGCAGCACTGGTTTGTACTGCACTTGCAATCTGCAACAGAAATAGTGCATTATCAGACGAGATATAACAATACAATAAGTGCATTGATAAAACTGTTGATACTGTTGTAGTATTGTGGAATTGTTGATATCAAATATAAAGGTAATTCACTCGAGATAAAAGTACCTACCTACGTAAGTATACATCATTTATTTCCATTTTACAGTTGACTGATAACCTTCATAAAGGCGAAAGAGTGTAATGTATGTTTGTTACTTCTTTACACGCATACTATGTACATATATTGGTACAAAGATTTTCATGAAACTACGCGGTGATTAGATAGGTACATCAGTATTATTATTAAAATACTATAATCTATACTAAAGTATTTCTTTCCTAAATTATACCTAAATTATTTTATTATTATTTCTTTACTAAAGTATTATTATATGTACAGATTATAGTATTTTTATTTATTGAAGTAGTTTGAGTTTGTAAAAATAATGTACATATAAGCTAATTTTCATGCAAGTGAGGGAAACGACTGAACTACCTCTGGCGGAAGCTAGATACATAAAGATAATTCACTCGAGATAAATAAGCAGGTAAGTACCTACTTCAGTTATTTTCCACTTTCCCGTTAAACAATATTAAAAGGCGCAACTAATTTAAACTTCACCTAGGGCATTGTTTTCTTATCTTGCTATCTAACAAGCCTTAAGTCTAATTGTTTACGACTTTAGCTAATTACTGAGAAAGCTAATTAGTTACTTCATTGTCATTTTGTTCTTCATGGTAAGTTTTCCTACTGGGTATTAGTAACGCTTTGAAATAATATTAATAAGGTGGCGACTGAAAACTAATGAAGAATTTTTTTTTCGACAAAGCAGGACTCTATTACTAAGACTTCGCTGACCGTTTGTCTGTCTGTCACCAGACTGATAGCTAGATGCTAGAGAGTTGACATTGTCACAGATGATATACCTAGGTAAATTATTCTCATCCTCATCCTCATCCTCCGAGCCTTTTTCCCAACTATGTTGGGGTCGGCTTCCAGTCTAACCGGATTCAGCTGAGTACCAGTGCTTTACAAGGTAAATTATTGTTGACACAAAAACTGAAAACTAGAACAAAATAAATATTTTAAGGAGCTCCTACATAACAAAGTGAGATTTTATCGACAATGGTGGAAACCTTCGTGCTCGAGTCTCACTCGCACTTGGCCGGTTTTTATCTAGCAAATATATGTATAGCAGTCTTTCAGTTTACCACTAATCTTATTTCAATATATGTAATAGTTTGGTGTTAGTTCGCCGGACAGGCAGTAAATCAACTATTTATTTTGTTTCGTACTAAGCCAATACATAAACTTGATATATATATTGATAACATGAGAAACCAGAGATTTGTTGAATTTATAACTTTATAATGTTATAAAGTTTTACGTTCAACAAATCTGATATTGACTTGACTCTAATGTTGTGTTAACAAATCGGAGAGTTTCAAGATGGCTGTTACATGTTATCAATGCTGGATCTTTAATACCGAGCAAGGAAATATCGAGTAAAAAAGATAAAAAAAACATTTATTAAAGTGGGCTGAAAATCAGTACTTTTTTAGATAATTTTTAGAAAAGACGGCAACCAATACGCCCACCCTTCAGCACTTCCTATGTTTTTGTTGGCAAGAAGAAATGGTGGAACAAACTCAACAGCAACACAATTCTGTCTGATGGTTTAAGATCATTGTCATGATTAAATAGTTGTAACTAAGATTATCAATAGGTCCTAGCGTATTTTATTTATAGCATATTGATGTAGAAGAGCGGAGTGTCCTAATACAGGCATTATTTGCTTAAAAGGAGGCTCCTATCACCAACTTATGTTAAACCTTTTAAAACATAAATAAAGATTTTGTATTTGTATTTAGCGTGGCCTCTTAGGGCTGAAGCCTGCTGGGACTACGGGGGTGTTCGAAAGAGTTACCGCGGTCCTGGTACATATAGGGCTCTAGAAGGAACATAGTGGGTTATAGTCAGTAAGGCTTTGACCTTTTTTTGGTGTAGTGAGCAAAATAATGGTTTGCAAATAGTTACCTACTTAAACTTTTGTAGGTACAATAATCCTTGCATTTTTATTACAACGATAATTGAACGATTGATATGAAATTCAGCTATGTTTGCACAGTTTGTATGCAGGTGATGCAACTAATTCCTTCACGATACTAAAGAAACCCGATCCTCTCGATTATTATCGAGTCAAAATACCTAAATAAATCGATTGATAGTACAGGAAAGGTGCAATTTATTACATGCAATCAGCAGTTACAGAATACTAGATATTAAAATGGTATTATCGCACTATCTTATCCATTAATCCATGAAAAACTGACGTTTAATACTTGCTTGCATAATATTCGAGAAAGTCAAAAAATCGTTATTTCCAGTAAATACAAGAAATATTTACAGTAAAAAAAAATTCAATCAAAAATATCATGAAGAAAATATATAAAAAAAAACATTAATAAATTCATAGACAATGCAGATATTCTAGTTAAGAGAAATAAAGAAAAATAAAACACTCACTGTCACCGCAACCTCCGCAAGGCATCTTGGAATCAAAATAAAAAAATAATAAATTCAAATATTTGAAAATGGAACGCGTTGTGTTGCCAGGAGCTCTGCAGTAGCAATGCGTTTTATATTGCAGCGGCGATTGTTATCGACAATTTAGAGACGGCTTGTTCGAAACACGAGAGTTTGTTTATTTTCTTTTCAATGGGACTAATGAGGTTGGATATTAGGCTGAACGGCAAAGGCATTCAAAGGTGAGATGTTCTTTTATTTTATTTGAGTTTGGAACACGTTTTGAAAAGAATAATAAAAGAGGTATGACGTTTGAAAATATGTTCGTGAGGATTTGATTGGTCGCGTAGTAGATAAAATAGCTTCTGACAGTGGTTTCACCCACATGCCGAGAGAACTTCTGCACGAAACTGGATAAAAAGCCTATATACTAACTATAACTATAAAGTAGTCTTCATAGATAAATGGGCCATCTAAAACTGAAATAATTTTTCAAATTGGACTAGTAGTTCCTGAGATCCTAGCAAAGAAGGTAACAAACTTTTCAGCTTTATTATATTTGTAAAGATTAATATTTTTGACATTTATTAATATAATTCCAATAAATATTTACCTAATTCTGTTCTAGAAGCAATTCTTACAATAGGTCCGATTTTACATGGAATAAAGAAGCTTGCACTGAAAAATGTTAATTTAATACAAACTCCATTACTGAATTCGTGCTAGACATTAAAAACTAATTAACTTTCATATACAGAACCTTGTACAAATTATCGGTAGCAACTATATCAGACATGGTACTTAATACTTCAATTATATATAGTTAAAACGCATTTAAGCATCACGCAAACACAACAACAAAACAAATTCGCTAAACATCACATCCATTGCTGGCTTTAACCCACTCCTTGTTCTAAAGCCCTTTACATAACAGGCAATGGTTAGCGAACATACAGGAAAGGTCGTAATAAGGACTTATTAACATGGTTTTAGTTAGTCTAGGGCCGTGTGCCTGATTTGCTTTGCACTCGATACAAAGGACTTGTGTCTGAAGTGGAATAATTATAATTACCTACATATAGTTCGTTTGAAGAGGACTGTCTTTCTAGAAAGTTCCATGCGTTTGCTTGTATGTTGTCGGTAGTCATGAAGGTTGATTTATTTGACGTTTATATTCGCATTTCTCAAAGGTCACTGTTTCTGTTTATCAATACGAAGCGTTGTAGTAGGTTGTAAATAGTTTGTATTTTGTATTCATCAATGCGTAATTGAAATACTTAGTATAATAGCGATCAGATAGCTAGTTAAGTTAAAGTTCCACATTCTGTAAAGGGGATTGAACTCACGACTTCTTGATCACCATGCCAACACAAGTCTACCCTTCGAATAAGGCTAGGGAATGGCAATAGCAAAGTGAATAGTAATATAGAATAAACAAAAACAATCATCATCATAATCATCATCAGCCTATCGCAGTCCACTGCTGGACATAGGCCTCTCCAAATGCACGCCACAAAAACAATTTCTAGCAGTTAAATGAAGGGAAGCAATATTACTTAACTATTTACTAAATGCACCTATAACTGCTCGATTGTGTGAAGTGCCTGATAGATTCTTCACATCACAGTAAAGCGAATGACTAGTGCGAAACAGTAAGGCGCTTAGAAAATAAATACTAATGACATAGACTAATATACTAATCTAAGAGTACTTTTGTTACATGTGCGATATTGTATAGTTTTTGTTTAAAAAAAAAGGAAAAGTTATCTGGGTTTAAATTGATAAAGAAGTTCATGTCACGTTTCGGAAAGCACATTCAATTATGGGACCCGGCTGTATTATTAGTAGTTATTAAGGGTAGCTAGAAACCAAAAAGTCTGACAACCAGTTTTACTGCTAGCTGCTTTTTGTTGCCCGGATCAGGTAGTCAGTCGCTCCATGTAAAACACTGCAACTTAATTGCATCCTTTGAGATTGAAAGTCGACACCAACGTAGATAGTCGGTATCCTGGGTCGGAAAGGTTATGAAGTGATCATTTCTTTCGTGAATTTGATCATGCCAATTTTAGCCAACAATACCTAGTCCCAGAAGTACAATGACGTAGACACAATCGTACTACGATATTAGCTACTGTTACAACACCCCTATCAATTCATTCATGATTACCAAGAAACTATTAAGACAATACAGGACATCCGGTATGACACATGACAATAATTTCCGCATAAAAGTTAAGTAGAAAATGCTGAAATAATGAGTCACCACGCCCAGTAGGCGATCGGTGAATAAGGTACATTTGTAGCGAGAAAACAAACGTTATCTATTGATAAAACAAGTACCTAGGATTACTGGAACCATTCGATTAGGTATTTCGATAAAATAATACGTTTTACAGAAAATTCAGCAAAACGTTAAGTTTTTGAATTTCTGCCAACAAAGCTCTTGGGGTCTGGCGCGAAATTTTATACTGCTTTGAGAAACCGCATTGCGTTTAATTTTGTGATGTGTAGGAAGAATATTTTGTTAAGAATTATGGTACAAGTAGATTACAACATTTATCAAAAATATAGGTTCTCTGTCTACCACCCGTTTTTTGTAGGAGGATTTAAGACATACTATGAAAAGCCAAAAAGCTCAGGTGAAACCTATTGTAACATTAGGACAAGAAATTAAGCCGAATATAATCCAAACGAAGATCAATAATAGTTATATTTTATCCACTGTTTAGTTTAAATGCATATTATTATGTATATCCGCGGTTTTCAAGTGTAAAACATGCCCGTTCATTAAGATGCATTGCAGCGATGGAGATGAAATTATATGTAAGTACCTTTTTTTTAATGAACGTCAAGAATCATCAAATGATCCCGCTGTGGGTTAGCAGCGGTGAGGGAGTGTCAGACTCATACTGACAAAAAACCGTCGTGTTCCGTCGTAGACCTTATATGTACCAGGGCCGCGGTAACTCTTTCGAATAATCTCGCAACCCCGGCAGACAAATTATATGTGGATGCAGTATTATATTAAAGACGTAAATGTTTACGTAAGATGAATTTTGTGCTAATGAGAGTTTCTATTTAACCTCATGAAGTGATTGAGCAATTTAATAATTGTTTTTAATACGTTTTTTGGAATATTTTGAATTTATACATGTAGATATATTTAAACTAGAGAAAGACGTTATCTTTACAAAAATAATGAGTTCAGCAACGGTCATACTTTTATTATGAACACTTTTATTCTCAGAACTTGTACTTAAAATTTTGTAATCATTTTTAACCTTTTGACCGTAGAAGTAAGCGCCAAACTTTACAGTTTTTTTTTTCATAGATTGTTGTAGCTAATTGCTCCAGTTATATAATTCTTTATCAAAAACGTGTTTTAAATTGCTAAACTAGGTTTTAGGTCATTGATAAGTCCAAAAAAGAAACGTGAGCCTCGTTTCGGAGATCATTTTAATATTGGAAGTTGTGTGTGCTAGGTCTGTGAAAATATTTTACCCTTTTTTTGTTTGAGAACCTAAGTAGGAGATTCTGTTAATATGGCAATTTGGAACTTAATTTAAAATGTTGTATTGATCATACAACATTTTCAGCAGACGCAAACTAAATGATCATCTCCTCTATATAAATAAAAACGGTGGTTAGCCATCTACCATAATCCTAGTTACTTTCATTTCCAATAATGATAAATTAAACTAGTAAAGTAATACCAAAACTGAAGTTTCAACACGCCTTTAACTGTTCCTTTAATTTACCTTAAATTATCACCATTATACCAAAACCCTATACGAGGGCTATGATTAGGACAAAGAATTTGGCACACCTAACGTTCCTATTTGCTATCTTATCATATCTCTTAAAGATAATACCATATCAACGGGCACACAATGTTCCAACGCTCTAGTCGACCAGTACAATAGCGAGCCACCTGTTGTCGTCAAAACTGATAAAAAATAATGTGATGAACATTTTGAAAGTGTGAAAATGGGTGTTAAAGTTCTAGCTTTAATAGCACTCTTAGTTATTAGTGTTAATGGACAAGAAACAGTTGACAACGTCACAAGTAATGTTGTTGAGGACAATGTAGTAAGTGATACTACGACAGTGGTGGTACCAGTAACTGAAGTAAAAGAAGATGAGATCGATAATGAAAGTCCAGTGGAAATTATAAGTGACAAGGCTGAGCTGCACGTTAGGAGTGGGAAGTACCAGACCCTCACTGATGGGCTAGCGGGAGAGGAGCCGCTGGCTTTAGATGCGGTTGATTTAAACGTCAACGATAATTTGCTCAGTGAAAGGCAGTTATTGTCACCAAGCACCACTCAAGTTACAAATAATGAGTATGGTAAGTGAACTTTCCTTCACTTTTTAAGAACGAAGAACATTTATCATCGATACTATAATAAAATAATGCAAGGCAAGATAACAAAGACGATAAAGTAACCGAAATATATGATAATCCTGACCTCGCCATGTCTGATTCTAAATCTATGGCATAGTACGTTAGTATGTTTGCTCAAACGTTGGCACACATAGTTTTCATAGATGACACAGAAGGGACGAATGACAAACATTGCCAAATGTTTGACAAAGAGTTGAGATAAGGGATTTGGAATTATATCGTGCGCTCGCGCTACATAAATTGTCACCTTTGTTTTTGACATGATCTAAAATGAATACGGAGTATTGTACTATTTTAAGATTGTAGTACTTAAAATGTTTATGATTAATATATAGCCGGTATATTCTCAGGTATTGTGTAGATTTTAGCATGACTCACTAGTCACAAGATAACCTGAATATTAATCATAATGTACATAAATTTTGCATGACGCTATTTCATTCATTAGGTAAAGAAACAAAAGGTGAGTAACTTAGTAAAGGATACAATGACATCAAAATAGAAGTAAACGAAAAAGGCATCGTTTGTTAAGGTAATCAAAATTAAGCACCTTAACATCGAGATAAAGAAGTCATCATTGATGAACGTAATGACGCCAATTATTTATTATTCAGACCAAAAATGTGCTCCTCTAAATGGAATTAGAACCTGCTTTAAACAGAACATTTAAGGTATATTACTCATTTAATACAATCAAATAAATGATGTTCTAATCAGCGATAAGGGCCGCACCTAACTTGCAAAGTATAACCTAGCAAATTCTAAAATGCAGCAAGACTTTTGCAAGAGGTAAATGCAGAGACTACTTTTTTAATTCGTCGGGTTATACCAATTAAGTACAGATAAGGGCTACGTACTTTATCAGCAGATAAAAAAGCCGGTCAAGTGCGATACGTGTTTGTGAGGCCCCGTATGAATAACTCCTGAGCACTTGTTACTAGAATGAATGAATAATCGTTATATTCAGAATTACTTTTTTGTAAAAGACCTGTTGAATCTCGTGCTTCAGAACAATTAGTGGTTGAAACATTGAAAAAGAATTTGTGGGTACTATTAGAATAAATTAGGATGACATTGACGATGATGTTAAAATAGAACTAACTAGAACTAACTGGTTGTAAAAACTTTATACAAAGCTTAAGAGACATTGAAGTGAGAATCCTTTAAGCCAAATACTCATAAGGCATATGATATGGGCATGGGATGGATATGTGATCCAAACTATTTTGTCAGCCTTATCTCTGAGCATTCGGAGGCAGTTTTGTAATTTACAAGTCAGAACAATGATTTCATCGCCATGTTGATAGAAGATTATGTTTTTGGGTCAAATGTAGGTCGGTTCTTCATGAACGTTGAACTTAAAACATTGTGTATACCTTTTCGAGGTATTATTGTAAAGATTAGTCAGATTATTCTTGTCTTCATTTTCAGTTTTGTCCTTTTTGACAAATCGTTGGGCAGTCATCAAAGCATTTACCCTCTTTCCTGACATACATGCTGCCTTTGTAGTTCTTATATTTATAATCCGTTCTCTGTATTTTTATCACCATCCATGTTCAAATTCTGAATCTTAGTCTTACATATTATTTGTCTCTGTACCTTAAATCTTTGTTTTAACCACAGTGCTCTTAATTTTCTTTTGAATTAATACAAAAAGTGAAATATCTACGAAAAGCACTTGCATGCATTTAAGTCTAGCTCAATGAAATTGCACCATTCTTGAATTTGCTCATCCTCTTATTTGATTATGTGTGTGGAATTATTTATTTAGATTATCTACGCGTGCCTTACATTCTCAAACATTTATCAGGTTATATAGACATTATTTAGCACACTACCACACCCACATCTAATATTTAATCTTTGCTTGCTTTTTGCATTGCATGATAGAAAAACTATATTTTGTTTGTCAGTATTTTTATGGATGACCTGCAAAATCTTCCTACTGTTTGTAATCAGACTTCCGTTCAGTGAGATAAAAATTTTGGTTAAAACCTCTGAATACCACGAGAAAAAAATTACGAGAATCCATAAGTACTGATTATTATAAAGATAGCTGTGAATGCGGTAAAAATATATCAAATGACGACACACTGTTGGTTAAAGAAGTTAATCTCTAACAAATAAACTAGATACTTTGTTTGATAGCTATTCGTGTTAATTTGGAATGAGTCAGACTAAATGACGAAGTACACTTGTTTGTAGATGAGAATAGAACAGCTAATGAAGTAACTATTTCCGGATATAAAATAGATCGGCATGAACCTTTCTGTGCTTTTCTAACACAACATAGAGAAATACTACATAACATGCATGAGGAAAATAGAAAATCCAACACAAGTGCCTACTGATAACTAGTGATACGGAAAACTATGTAACGCTAGTGGATCTAAAATAAGAACTTTCATGAATGATAAAGAGTATTTGTTTAACTTTTTGATTGTAGTAGTTTTAAATTGACTGGTGACGGTATAACGACCACGTACCAAGTGGGATAGAAAATGCCTTGCTGGGAAATAGCCAGCAGCATCTCTAAAGCTAAAACAATATCCCATACTGCGTTCACCAACACATATGCCCAGCGCGATGAGTATGGGCAAATCTCCCCAGCTTGGGGAAAGCCTTAGTGAAGTAGCGGACTTTTTTTTGTGACGACAACGATGATATTTTCGAGTTGATGATGCATCAAATCTGTTAGGTGAACTTGTTTACAGAAAATTGTGAAACAAAGAGGTATTGCAAGGTGCCAACATGACATCAGCGTGTATACTAGGAATCGCATTTCTGATATAAACTGATAGCTTATCATTATCGGGGACTAGTATCGATACCGAGCCGCGAAAGTCAGAAGAACATTTCAGAAATTAATAATGATATTTTTAGCTTCAATTGTTTTAGAAGAAAGATTTTAACTGAAGTCGGTAGCTCCAAATATGAGTTTGATAAAATTTTGATTAGAGATGAAGTTCCAAACACAAATCTAATGAGGGCTAAACCAGTTTTGTTGACTACCCGAACAATTTTGATTAAAAAGAAGTCTAATGATACAATCAAGATCACTATATTAGAAAGCAGAACTATCACAGCTTTAGCAGACCATATTGTTGCATAGTTGACATCCAATATACCAAACCCCAAATATTCCGTAGTGATATCCATTGTTTAAAATCCTGCCTATACTTTTCTAGCTCACATCGACGGCCGCGTGCTACCCGACACAAGCTATCAGAACAATGGTCAGCCCTACGTCATCACGGCTGCCAGGCTGGCGCAGATCAGAGGCAACTTCATGTACTGGTTCTACGATCAAGGAGGCAATGAAAACATTGGAGACTATCAGAGAGATATCCACACTTCTACTCCTCAAATCCATAAGAACTTCAACTTCCAGTTGCCGTTCTTTGGATTTAGGTTCAATTATACCAGGGTAGGTGTCCTAGAGTATTTCCTTTAAAGAACGTTCTAGAAAACAATGTTTCTTTTGCTGAAGGTAGGTTGTAGGTTTAAGGTAGGTAGTTTCTGCTGTAGGTACTGAAAATCTCCTTGCCAACTAAAATGTTAAAATGCACACCACTTTTCGTTGTAATTTTATAACTCAAAAACTGTCTCACCTATCCAATCCAATTGTTTAGGCTTTGTTCGGCCTTTTTGGTTGATGGTTTATGTGAAGAGCGCAGAATGTAGCGGAGGGCCACTGGTTATTAATAATTCTTTCTACCTCTTTCCAGTTATCGATGAACGGCTACATCTACTTCAGCGACCCTCCAGACCACTACACCTACCCCCTCTCCTTCCCCGTGAGAGACTGGCCTGATGTCAACGACCCTTCCTTCATCGGTATATTCTTCAGCAAGTGCCGTATCGGTAGCCAGCGTCCCGAGGACCCTGATCAAAGAAGGCCTGGAATTTACTTTAGAATGGACAGGGATTTACAGGTAAATAAAAGCCTTTATTAATATTTTTTAGACAGCACGTTTAAAACGGACCCTTCCTCCTGTAGCTCGCCGAGTAGATAGCTCTTCATATGGGATTACCCAGGAATTGATCAAATACTAGGTACTACTCATACACTGCCATTACAGATGACCATCGTTGTTCAAAGTTTAAGACCATTTTTGGGTCTAAACAGAGTTTCTGTAACTGCTAATTATTTTTGAATCTGCTATTATTTATCATTGACATAATTTACCTGTAATAGTTCTACAAGTCTTTATTTACTATCTTCTAGACGCGTACCGACCAACTTGGTGTGGAGATGAGAGAGCGACTGACGTGGGACATTCGTCAGGGTGTCATCGGTTCCGAAACCTTCTTCCCCAAACACGCCATCACAATTACTTGGAAGAACATGTCTTTCGCTGGAGGCATTGACAACTCATTGTTTGTGGTGAGTTTGTAATTATAATTATTGAAGATTGTATATTACTAAAGATGTGGAAAATCGTAAGGATGAAAAGCTTTAGATGTACCAAATGTGGAATCATGTGGACCAGAATTTTTGATCTAGAAGTCTTCCATTCTTTATGTTATTAACTAACTTTCAAAACATGCCAAAATGATTGTATCTTCTTAGACGTAAGTATAACACATAATGTATTTCAATATTACAGACAAACACATTCCAAATGGTACTAGCTACTGACGAAGTGTTCACATACGCGATCTTCAACTATTTGGAGATCAACTGGAGTTCACACACAGAAGCCGGTGGTGATACCACGACCGGAGAAGGTGGTGTACCTGCTTATGTAAGTATCAATAATTCAGAAATCAATGTATGTAATAACATTAATGATGTTTACTAACTTATTGAATATATATTTGTAGATTGGTTTCAACGCTGGTAACGGAACACAAAGCTACGAATACAAGCCTTATTCACAAGCGTCTGTACTTAGAGATTTGACGGGCAGAGGATGGGCGAACGGTTTTCCAGGTCGACATATATTTAGGATAGACGAAAAAATACTTATGGGGACTTGTAACAAGGATATCGGTAAGTATTGATGGTGAAAAGCAAAATAGTTCGTATTCAAATACTGCACTATTAATGAGAGTTTAAAAAAAAATCCATTAATGTAAAAGTTTAACTGTTAACATTTCTCATGCATTGGAATTTCTAACACCTCTTTTCTAACTTAGTAACAATTATATTCCTTTCTGATCTTTAGATGGCGCAAATCTTCCCCTCATGTTCGCCCCTGAGAGCGGTAACATGTTGGGAGGTACAATCGTCAACATCACGGGTCCTTGCTTCAACCCTAACGATAGAATCACCTGTCGTTTTGATACAGAGTCCGTCATTGGTGCTGTAGTGGACGTCAATAGGGCTATTTGTGTCCAACCCAGGTTCTGGCACAATGGATATGCTAGATTCGAAATTGCTATTAATAATGAGCCCTACAAGTGGAAAGGAAAGTACTTTGTCGGTAAGTGTATTTGTTTTTTGTATGAGTTATTTTTACGTTCACATTTTAAAAGCTTTATTGAAGTTCGTAATGTATTTGATGGTAAATTCTTGAAATGCCTTCATTTTTCAGAAACACCCGCAACGGCCACAGAGAAGATTTTCTTCACTGACAACTCAGTCCATGAGAGATATCCACCTGAAATCAGAATAACCTGGGACCGCTTCAACTTGACCACGAATCTAAACGTCCAACTGCAAATCAGTTTGTGGGGCTACAAGGAGGTCACTATCAGACCTCAACTCGAATACATAGATATGATCGAAATGGGCGTGGCCAACACTGGAGAATACGTCATCAATCCTCAAAACTTTAGGAACAGGGATAATTTCTTACACAACGACATGCAGTTTGGTTTCTTGCAAATCAACTTGACTACACCAGAAGTGTTTAAAAATGTTGAGATATCACCGTGAGTACTCCTTTTATCTTTACAACCTTTTTTGATAACTCTTGTAATATTATTTCCATGAGTGATTGGTAGCAGCAATTATTTTGTAGTTTTCATGAAGTAGCTTATATCGATGACTTTCTTGTCTACAATTATTAAATCAACTAACAACTCTTTGCAGTGTCCTATGGAGTCGTCCAATCCCCTTGGGTTGGTACTTCGCCCCACAATGGGAAAGGTTACACGGCCAACGTTGGCCCAACGCCCTTTGCAACAACTGGTTACGAACGGATCGTTTCTTGAAGAACTTTGCGTCTCAAGTATGGGTTTGCCCTTGTACGCTCGAACATGCGTTACTGGATAAGGGAAGGTTTATGCCAGATTTGGCTTGCGATAAAGACACCAATCCTACCTGTAGATACCATTGGGGCAGTGTCCATTGTGTCAGGAGTGGAGCACCTAGGTAAGTCAAATACAAACATTTATGAATTTCCAACTAAAATAACTTTATTTATACTATTACATGACTTTCTATAAGTATTACAACTCCTTCAGCTACATCAAACTCGTTTTAAATTCTGAGTTCTTTTTTTGACCAACACAAAAAGTATTATAGAAAATATTAAGTACTATTATTATTATTATTTATTAGGGATATTTTTGAAATTAATATTAGTAGTAGTTAGTATCCTGAAATCAGTTCCCTAATTTTGTACTGTTTTCACAGCGCGGAAGGATCAGGTCAACAGTGCTGCTACGACAAGAACGGCTTCCTCATGTTGTCGTACGATCAGATGTGGGGATCCAGGCCTTCGAGGTCACACGACTTCGGGTTCACTCCTTATAACGAGGCCAACAAGGTAAGATCAATTAAATATTGAAGCCTTATCTTAGTATTTGTTACAACTCCATTTAATTTATTCTCGATTATGAACATATTTAGATGTTAATCCATTCAAAGTCTGAAGCTCAAAACGAGCTCTAATCTCCTATTTATATAGGTACCGTAAATTCATTGTTTTGTATTACTCTAGGTCCCATCGCTGTCCCATTGGTTCCACGACATGATTCCATTCTACCAGTGCTGCATGTGGCAAGAAGAACAAGCTGTTGGATGTGAGACATTCAGGTAAGTCTTTCCATTGATTAATTAAGCACGTATTTATAGAGTTTCTGTCCAGTACCTAACTTTACAAAATACCTCATACCTGTATGTGCGAGACTTGTTTTTGAATAACAAGAACTACACATACCAACTTCATTCTACAACGTTCTTAACATTTCTTTTCTTTTTCTAACTGAATATTAAAGTCAAAGCTAGTTAGTTTAAACTAAGGTTTTGGTATTTTAACAGGTTTGAACGTCGTCCTTCTCAAGACTGTGTAGCTTACCAATCGCCTGGTGTTGCTGGAATATTCGGAGATCCACACATCGTCACTTTCGACGACTTGCAGTATACCTTCAACGGAAAAGGTAAAATAATAACAACACTCTAAACTGTACTTCACATTAAATTGAAAAATGGTTTGTCCAAAAATGCTCAAGAAACCCTATAATCTTGTTCTCTCCTAAAAAAACGTCTTTTTAGCTCCTAGCTTTCTTATTAAAACTATTATGAACATCTTTAAGCTTTTAATGGAAAGATTTATTAAAAAAAAAATTAAATAAAGCTATGATTTTGTTTTATCCTAAAAACCATGTTTGCAAGTCCCTAAACCTAAAAAAACTTCTTTCTTCAGGTGAATACGTATTAGTAAGAGTGGATCACCCGCAACTGAAACTGGACGTCCAGGGCAGATTCGAGCAAGTTCCGCGGAACATCTACGGACGAGTCAACGCTACACATCTGACTTCTGTTGTCGCTGCGTCCAACAACTCCGTACCTATTGAGGTAAGATAACTTTAAAAGTCACTAGAATTGTTTTTGTGTGAATCGTGTCCAAAAGTGAACAATTTGATAAAAAGTGGTCCAAGTATAGTGCCTTGAGGAAACACTTTTGTCGAACTGCTAGAAGATAAATATTCGTAGCTATTCTAGAAGAGGCTAGAAAGAATTGCTAAATATATTTATATAAACATAGTACCAATTGACGAACACATTTGAATAATAAAAGTATGTATATTAACTAGTATACTGAGATATCAATATCATCAAATATTGAACTGGCATCGTTTTCAGGTTCGTCTGCGTCCTCAACACGCGCAATGGCGTTACAGACTGGATGTTTTCGCTGACAACAAGAGAGTGTACTTCGACAGGCCTGCCCTTAGGGTGCAATACTTCCCAGGTAAGTTAATCTCAATCCTAGCATTCTAAGTTTAAAAGACCCTTCATTTAGGAATACTTTTTTAATTGCATAAAAAAAACGTTTTAGTGAACTGATGATATCCTGTCCAAAACTGTTACTCTTTGAGCATTTGTAAACTTTCTACCAAGCTTAAAGCACATCAATAATGTGCCTGACCTCTCTCCGGTCGTGTCGGATTGACGTTCCATCGGACTATGAGAGTGACGGAATAGTGAATGCACCTGTTTCTTTGCTAACACTTATGCAGTATAATCTTCTATGAAGCGGGCTGGCCTCCTTACGGCTGTTCCCAATATTATAATTGCTGTGTGTCTGCTGTTTTGCTTACTAGGGATAGGAAAGACATAAGGTACTTGAATGGGGCTAATGTCAAAATTTTATCTCAAGTAAGCAAATCAACATCTACCCACTAACCCTTCAACAGATAATTAACCAAATTCTTCCTTCACAGGTGTGACAGTATACCAGCCTATGTACTTACTGAACCAGTCGGAGATTGTCATCATGTTCTCATCAGGCGCTGGTATTGAAGTAGTAGAGAATAAGGGCTTTATGTCAGCTAGAGTTTATCTTCCTTGGAATTATATGGTGAGTACCTACTTTATTAACCACATTTTCTTTTTTGCAAAATGAATAGGGGAAACTAAAGGTTTGAAGTTTTTTTTATATTTTGTGGGTAATTAGGTAGTAATTAGGGACAGTAAAATAACTGACTATGTGGAAGCCCCTGATTAAGGTTTTTATTGATGTCATGGATTGTTCTAGATGAAAAATAATTATCTATATTATCATCACTCATTCAAAGGTTACTCAGGATTTTGACACATATTTTTCAGGAACTAGACACACAAATGCCTTTATATAAAGAAGTGTTTCTGAATAACTAAAATATATTTTTTGTTTTAGAATCAAACGCGAGGTCTATTCGGCAACTGGTCTCTGGACGTTAACGACGACTTCACCCGACCGGATGGCACGCGAGCCACTGTCGACCTCAACAACTTCCAAACCGCACACAGGGACTTCGCTCAACACTGTAAGTTCTAAATGAAACAAACTGAGAAAAGTATGATAAAGATGGAATGCCTGAAAGATGATTAAATTACTTAAGAAAATAATGAAACTAGTATGATGGCTACAAATATGTTGAAAGTAAAAGAATTATAAAACACTCTTTTCACGGTTTTAGCAATATTAGACGAATGCCAAAATCTAGCTTAAATTAATGTTTCAAAAGTGACCTTGCTTGCTTCTACTTGCATGTAATTGCCATAAAAAATCTTCCAGATTAAAGGTTACAGGAACTAAAATTGTTTTATATAGTTAATACTCTTACGATCAAACCTCGATTCTTTACCTTGAACTTTCCAATGTACTGTGAATCCTAAAAGAACACTTCTTTCCACCTAAATATATCAACCGTTAAATCCTTCCAGGGCAACTAACCGACCGCGAACAACGAGACATAGGAGTAGCAATGTTCTACCGCGAATACGGCAGAACGGCAGCCTACTACAACGACAATCAATTCGTACCGAACTTCATCAGGGAACCAGCTGACTTCCTACCGGCCAACAGGTCTCAAGACGTGGCGAGAGCTATAGAACTGTGTCAGGATTCCTATCAGTGTCGATATGATTATGGCATGACCCTGAATAGGGATATGGCTGAGTTCACTAAGAATTATTTGTCGTCTATTGTGAGTATTGTTTTTTGTTTTGTACTTTTTAGGCTTAAGTTCAATGACAACAAAATACCAGTTTTCTTAAAACATCTATGAATTTTCACATAAAATTTTCAAAGTAAATAGATCTTAGGCGTATGAAGTTTTATATTGTCACCTATTGTCCCCTTCTTTTAAATTGGATCATTTGAATTTAGCTCTTTAACCTTAATGAAAATCTAGTTTATCAATAAAAAACAATTTGAATCTCTGGTTTAATAACTGGGCAAATCCCAAACCTTGAATTTTTTGTCCTTATTGCATTTTCATTATTTGACCCCTCCTGTCCTTGAACTGATTTGAAAAGACTAGGGCGATGAAGATGATGAGTCAACTCGTACAGTATAATTAAATCCAAATGATGTAACGTTGTATGTCAACAAACGCGAAATGATTCATCCAGCTATTAAGTCGATAATAGCCTTGATTGTCAACTAATCATAAAGACAATTTACGATTTCCCACACTTGAACGTAGTAAATAAATTGTAGGTATGTTCTAACATCCTGTAGGGTACAGAATGATTACACTGGTGCATGGAACTTAAAGACTATTGATAATCTCGAATTTTGGCGTTGACAGAGAGTATATGTTGACCCAAATTCAGCAATGTTCTAAGGCTTCCACAGTTCAGTTTAAAATAAGTGATTTCAGGAGACATCTGCAGATTAGTCAACATAAAATTTTGACAGCGATAGTATTTTAGAAAATCCTAACTTTTTTCAAAATCCTCTACTACTGAGTGGAAATCTTAGCCGTTTTTGACTTGACCAATGTATCGTTTGCTAATGTATAGTTTGGTTGTTTTATACGTAGGTATCAAAAAGGATTTGACTATAGGTCATCTGATGACTGAGCAAGTTCTGCATAATACGGGATCTATGAATTTACTCCTAATTTTGTGTTTCCATCCCATGTCACCCTACGACCATTTAAAAAGTCACCTAGTTGGACAGTTGCGTGCAATCAGATGCGTCTTGTCAGGCCATTGTTCTTTTTAATTATAATGCATTTACCAAGGTCCTCTATAGCTCAGCTATGGCAAACTTAAACACTAGTCGTTCCATCCATTCAATTCATGTAAACTGTTTGTTGTGGCTAGACTCCTTTTTCTAGTTGGTTTCGGATAGATTTGTGATCGTTTTGCGTCATTTTTCGAGAAGGATTTTTAGTTTTTGATGCGCAATTTTTGGGGTCTCTTTAACTGTGTAGGCCTCTTGTCTCTCGTATACAAGGACTAATATTTTGGTGTGTTGTGAGTTAAACTGACTTAACTGAAAAAGCTGCAATAGTGAAAGACAAGAATTAATCAAGTACTCCATTTACAGACGAATATAAAAGAGCAGAACGCTCGTCGAGTGATCAGCTGCGGTATATTGGAGACACCACGATTTGGTCGAAAGAGTAACTTCTTCTTCACGCCAGGAACTAGAGTGAGTATTCGTTCTTTATACATTACTAGCTACACCACATACTATACCACAGCTACACCTATACTATACCACATACCTACTAGCTATACCATAATATTATAGCTACACCGCCACTTCCCACAACTGGAGAAACTTTGTACTAAACAGTTAAGAACCTATAATAAATAGGTTTTGTGTGAAAGCGTGACAGATTTGACAGGCGTTTGCATTTATTAAGTAACGAAGTACTTCCCTTAACATACGGACCAAACTGATGATGAAGTTAAATACCAAAACCCTTATGATTGTTTGTCCTTATTGTGTATTCCAAAGTGGTTTGTCGAAGGACATGAATATAAATCGTCCTACAAACAAAACCGCTATTCGTCACAACTCGAGGAAACAATGAAACATACCTATTACATTCGAATTTCCTTATGTCTCATCTATTCGAGTACCTAGTAAACTATACTTTTGACCCGGCTTTACGGACTTTACCAAGAAAAAAGGCCTTTTTTAGCCTCTCCATCTTTCTCATTTAGTGCCGTGTACTTTACTCCCTACAGTTTATAAACAAATCTTCAGTGATTTTTAAGTCACACGGCAATTGCCTGTTGAAACAAACAAACTCTTCATTTATTTTGTTCTATAAGGGATTTCCTAATACATCATCCATTGACAGGTGAACTTCGAGTGTAACCAAGACTTCATTCTGATTGGAGACAAGCGTCGAGTGTGTGAGGACAACGGTCGGTGGAACTTACCGGATTATGGATACACTGAGTGCTTACGTAAGTACTTTTACATGGTTATCTAAAGACTTTAAAAAATTGTTCCAAATAATAAACAGCTTTTTATGTTGATTCTTGTACAGACTCAAGGTACTCTAATCGTAAAATCCCAATCAATATTGGACCATTGAACTGTAAAGATAAAGTTGAAAATCCATTTAAGAATGTTGACAGCTTATTCTAGTTTGATGGGCTGTACATTAAGTGATTATTTATTTTGCTTCAACTATATGTTCTATTCATTTTGTGACACAAAACTTTATAATATCCAGGTAACCAAGAATACTCGCAACGTTCTCTGTTTCTGACCTGGGCGATCATACTGGCAGTTATTCTACCGTTAGGCCTGTTGATTTGTCTGCTGTGGTTCTGGTGCTGGTACAAACCCAGGACCGAAGGCAAAGAAGGATTCCGTTTCGAAGACATTCCGCGATCAAAATCAGCCTCTAGACTTAATCTAAGATCAGCATCAATGGGAAATCTCACGGATACGATGAAATCGTCCACGTTACGTAGCTCCGACTCAAAGCCTAAGTTACCAGAAACTCCTACTGAGGAAGCCCCAATGACTAGGTCTGCACCTCTAGTTAGGCCAGCTCCACCCGTCCCACAAGACGGCGATAGTTCAGGTATAGGTTACCCTGATTCTAATAAGAGTGACAAATCTGACAAATCAAATCCTAAAAAACGTAGGGCCTATGACAAAACTTACCGAACCAATGAACCTATCCCGAACGCTCCCAATGAAGAATTCCCAGAAAAACTGTGGGATCTTTCCGAAGAGGACTTGCTTTCTATAACCTCTCCGTCAGACACTGAATCTAATAGAGATTCAACTTTGACGCGACCTGCTAAAGACATCGAATATCAAAGCAGACCTCGTCAGACGGGTCGTAGAGCTTTGCCAAGTGACTCAGGTTATTCCACAAAAGATTCCGAGGACCCATACTCTCCGAAGTATGAAGGTCAATACAGTCCTATTCCTTCCCAGTACTCTCCAACGTACTCCGAAATATATTCTCCACCGATCAGCCCTACTTCGGACAATAGTCCACGAAACACGTTCAATAACCCTGGTTTGCCTGACCCTCCGAAGAGTGCTCCTGCAGATTCTATTCAGACGTTTACAATGCCTCCTCAAAAGGGGAAATCTTTGGAGACTCTAATCGACCCACCGAACATTGAAGTGCCCACAATGAGCCCACGCTCGACCATGGTCTGAAACACTTAGAAATAAAAAACTAGTAAACAGGAATTTAGTATATATTCACTGCCCAAATACGAATGACATTTTTTTCGGAGTAGCATAAGCTTAGCTTAGGTTAGTTAAGTGGCACTTTATTTTAGTTTTTGCACTTATGTTTACGTATATGTAGGTGTTAGCCGACTTTCGTGAGTTTCCCATCGTTGTTGAATGTTTGTAAATTCTATTAATTTTAAATAAACTTATTTTAACTATAACCTTGGAGTCACATGAAGAGGAAATTTCTGTTCCCATTTCGGTAGAATAACTTTCAAGTGATTTTGTTTTAGGTAAGAAAGCAAGGAATGACGTTGAATAGAAATTTTCTCTGAACTGTGATGAGTTATTATTTTTTTTCTTCCTAATCTATTAGGTTATTGCTTGCTTTCTTATCTAGTGTACATAAAAAAACCAGGTCATATGAACAGGTACGTGTGTCATATTTTTTATTTGCATTAGTGAGATATCTTTTTGGGCTTTGCGCAGTAGATAGCGTATCTTTGTTTGTTGATAAATTGCGTTGTAAGGGCCGTACTTTTTGTTTAATGATTTGGAAACAGTGTCGAGATGGATTACATTGATAGAAATAATGTTTTTGGTGTCAATTGCGTCTGTCGACTTTAAATCGAAACCAGTCAAACTTATACAAACTTACGAACATTAAAAATTCAAGACCATTCCATTTTGTAGATAGTACCTTTCGCAAAAGCTTTAGATACCAGACTATCCATTTCCAGTCCAAAAAGTTCAAGACTCAAGTTCAAATATACAAATCCAACAATATAATATACGCTATAAATAACAGCTCAAAACCAATTAATTTACCTAACCACACCTTTTCAACACCACATTAACACTCCCCCTACCTAAACAGGCAAACAGGAGTACTCATCAAGAACCCTGGGCGCGACATGGGGCATCATCAGCGCAGTCATGGTGCCCATCGCCGTGGTACTCATCTGCATCGCCTGGAGGATACTCCTGCGAAGAAAGGCTGAGGAGAAGGAGGAGAATGACTACTTGAATGTCAAGTAAGTTTTAACAAAGTAAATGAAGGACTAAAAAGTAAATAAGACCTTATAAATATATGAAGGACTGCTAGGTCCCCGAGAGCATAGAGCGTCTCTAAGTATATCGTGGATAGAGCGAAGTGGAGAAGAAACATGATGAAAGCATGATGATAGCAGGAAAGAGAGAGAGAGTAATAACAATCTTTCGCTAGCATTTTCTATTGAAAATACATCGCGAACCCGGCTAAAAGTATCTTTCCACTAGATCCTCTATATCCTTATTAGATCAAGGGACTATCTACGACTGAAAGAATTTTTCAAATCAGACCAGTTCTTCTTAACGTTCAAGCAAACAAAACAAACCCTTCATCTATTATTAAACCTCAATTAACATATCTTCCAATCTTTTCAGACCTATAGACCCTGAGGAATCCTTCCGTATCAACTCTGATGATGAGAGCATACCCTACAAGAAGGATGTCACCGAAGATGTGACGCCGGAACCTACGGAACCAGTGAAAGTGGTTGACAGTGCGGAGCCCGCGCCTTTTAGTTACGGAACCCCATACGACCCGAACAGACAAGCGCGGCCGTATGGTGGGGAAACCGAAATTAATTAAGTTAATATAAATATAAGAGAATTTAATATTAAACAAGCATAGCGTTGGTACCAAATATTTGTAGTTTTGGAAGAAATAAAAAGTGGGTTTTGGAAAAATACCGCGCAATTGTCGGCCATCTTCAAAATGTTGCCATCAATTGAAGATTGGTTTTAGTTTAGACATAGGTTTTGATTAGATAGTATTTTAGCTGCGTTTATTTGTAAGTTTTATACAAATTATTTATGTTATTACTTGCCTATATTAATGTACAAATATAATGTCTTGCTTTTAAAGATTTTTCAGACTTATTCCAATTAAAACTACATTAGGCAAAGGTATTATTATAAAGTATTACTATACTGCGAACATTTCCATTCTTTTAATACTATGATTTTGTATTTTATTTTATTTTCGGTATCAATGAACAATCCCACCATTGTAATAATTTTAGATTTACTTTTATGTAGTTAATTACGCTAAAGCTGTGTTTTTATTTGAAACATGACAACAATTTAATACAAAATAAAACAATTACGGTCTTTCTTTACACCTTTTATTGTCTTTTTATGTGCCATTTGACATTTTTAACTTTTTTAAGTATCACTTTTTGTTTCATGGTGAACTTTTCTAGTTGTTTATTTTTTGTGTAATTAAATTCATTAAAATAAGTCTTCATTTAATAAATCCTATTCACTAAGAACGAGATTTTTTATTACCCCACACGTAAACGAAGGGAACGGGAAATGCTGAAGAGATGAAACATGTCCGCAAAAATGTATGTAACACTTTTTAGAGTATATAAGGGTGTATATAACGTAAGTACATAAAGGTGTTTATAGGGTAAGTACATAAGGGTGTATATAAGGTAAGTACATAAGGGAGTTTATGGGGAGTGTACATAAAGGGGTATATGAGGACAGTCACAGTACACAAGTGAGTACATAAGTATTTGGGGAGTGTACATAAGGGAGTACATGGGGTAAGTACATAAGGGAGTCATTGAAGTAAGAACATAAGGGAGTATATGAGGACAGTCCATAAGGGGGTATATGACTGCTGATTGACTATTGACTACTGATTGCTGAAAGGATAGTCTTATTTTCGTGCTCTTTGAATGAGTTCACAAAAAATACATTGTATGTACTATGTAATATTAATAGATGATAGAGGAGATATAATTATGTTACCACGATACCGCATTGGGAAATATCCTGTAATAATAGCTGTGTTTGTGAATAAATACATAAATGAAACTATGGACTGATTATGGAAAATACGTTTTTGTACACTGTGAAATAATAATACGTAAAGAATTGATTACAGTTACCGTGCAAAATTCAGAAACTACTGTTTACATAATTTTGAACGCATTGTACTTTACATTGACTGTATTTGAACGCGTTTCTAATAATAAACGTTAATGTCAAAAAGTCTCTCAGTCAGCTGTCATTAATCAAATTGACATTTCAGTGTTTCAGGAAGAAAATTGTTGGAGTTCCAACCGCAAATGCTAATTACAAAAATAAATGTGTAAATAAACCATTACATGCTTCGATACGCGTGAGAATTAACTGACAAATATGTTGTAATACTAGCTTCAGGGACTCGCAGACAATCAACTTTACAGAAGATATATTTTCTTCAAACTGCAATAAACAAGTCGTTTGAATCTACCATGAAATAAAGTAAGTCTTAATATAAGAAACCGTTATTTAACGATAAAATTAAATTAGAAATGTGAACATAAAGATAACAACTCAATGTTTCGCCATTGTAAAGTAGTCGACTTCCGAAATATTGATGAAGGTAAGAGAACAACTTTCATTTGTTTATTTAATACTAGAAGAAGCTTTAAGCAGTACCAGACCGCATAAAAAACCGGTCTCTAGTTCGATGTCCAAACGATCTAAAAATCAAAGCCATTGTATTTGAGACTCCCTCAAATATTATGTTGTTCTGCAGATTGATTTTTATGTGCATAATAACCCTTTTCACAAGTCTGCTAGCAGAAATTTCTTCAGAAATAAGCAGTACCTTATACATTATACACAATTTATAAAATAAATATATTTTTCTCATTGTTTCACAGCAAAAAGTCAGCAATTAAAATGCATTATAGCAAATGAAATGATCAAACATGAACATGAGATCTAAGAATTTATTGTACTGCCTATTTTTTCGGCCATGGCTGGGCGTACCCTTTGGGATCGGTATAGCTGTCTCTATAGTATATTATTGGTGGCTTATATCCAGGATCAGTATATTGGAATCACAGAATAAAGTGTTCAAGACACAGTTACGGCTGTCACAGAGCGTTATGAAACAAATGTCGGTTGATTCCGTATCTAATTATGAAGTTCCTGTGGTAAGTGAATTAAATATTCTTGCAATTAATGTAATTTTTCAGTTAATTAGATATTTACCCTGTTGTTTGTTTGAGTGCAGGTACATGAGAGATTTTATTGAATTGATTTGATATTGTTTTATAATTAGCAACATACCAGGAGTTAAAGTCATGTTTTATTATATTCGATTAACTTTAACACATAATGCATTTAAGAAAAACACTACAAATTCCCACTTATCAACAATTCAACTTATTCAGCAGGCTTTATGTTTTTACCACTCATTACAATCTTCCTTCCTCAGATACCCGATGCAGTGGGAACGCTTTGTGAAACGGTGCACATAGCATTAGTATGTATGGGGAAGTGTACGAGGCAGATCACGCCGATGATCAAATCTTTGATGCACCACCGACAGAACCCGATACATTTCCACTTCGTTGTAGATAGCAGATCTCATGTTACCATTAATAAACTTTTTGACACTTGGGACTTGCCCGATGGTAAGTAAAAATAGCAATTAGTCCATACATATAATAAATCTGTAGGGAAGTCATTGTTGTAAGTACATTTAAAATATTTTTTTAAATTGCTAGCGTATTAAAAAATAACCAACAGAATCCTTTTCTAATGTTTTTTGGAATTCATGACTTTGAATAATAAGTATTAAAGTAAAAATAAAGGTAATTATTAGTAACAGTAATTCCTTGGCTATCCTTTCAGTGGGTATACATGATTTGAAATCAATTTCAGAAAATATAGTTCCCTCATTTCTTCTTAATAATGTTTTAAAATAATGTAACTAAACAATCAGTATAGTAATTGAATAACTACATGTTATTCCAAATAACATTAGCCTTGTTGCAAACTTAAATACAACCTACACAGATAAAAGGTTGACATTGTCACAGCTGTATCAACAGTAGATCCTTACATACCAAATGGAAAAACACCTTTATAACTAAGTTGTTATGATAAACGTGCTTGCAAGCGGTCAAAGTCAAAGGATTGTGATTTACTAGCTATTCCCCGTGGTTTCACCCACGTCCCAAGGGAGCTACCTTCCGCAGCTGGATAAAATGTAGCCAGTAATGTAGTGTTACAATGTAAGACTTTTACAATAGGCTACTTAGAACTTATTTACTGAATGATAAACTGAAAATTTCACCCTTCACATAATCATTATAACATATACATATATGCTAGTTTTTAAGGTATTTATCTATGGGCCATTGATGCCTGAAAATAAAGTTTTAAATAAATAAAATAATCTTGTTTTTCTTTTTCAGTAAAATACTCATGCTACAATGCAGAGGAGCATCTAACACAGGTACAATGGGTGCCAAACAGTCACTACTCCGGGGTATACGCACTAGTCAAACTGTTGTTCCCAGATATCTTGCCGGACACACTGAGTCAGGCCATTGTGTTGGACTCGGACTTAACCTTCTTGTGTGATGTGGCCGAACTGTGGGCTTTGTTTAGAAATATGACTGATGAACAGGTAAGAAGTAAAAAAAATATTTGAAATTAAAAGTAAATTATAATATAGAAAAATGTATCAGTTTTTATTTATTGTTGTACTATTCAAAATATATTGAAATATAGTTCTACTCTATAAACTTTGAAACTATTGTTGTATGAAAATAAAGCAATGGAGTGTATTTCAAAAGGTTTAATTTCAAGGGAAATACAAACATCCGAATTGGAACAACTTCCTTCTTGGGAAGTAGGTTAAAAAACAAGTTGGTATTAACTAAATAATCGCTTTATATGATAATACAATTATGTTCAAATACCGTAGAAGATAAAACTTAAAGGCTGTCTCAAATCCTGGCTTCTATACATTTCCTCCTATACCTAACTAACTAAAAAAAATCCTTCCACAGTTTATAGGCCTAGTAGAAAACGAAAGCAGTTGGTACCTCAACAAAGCGAAACGCTGGCCAGCCCTAGGACGAGGGTACAACACAGGAGTCATGTTACTGGACCTTAAAAAGATCAGAACTACTACCGATTGGACCAGACTATGGCATGATGCAGTAAGAGATAACATTGGTAGACTGAAACAAACTACTTTAGCTGATCAAGATGTTATAAATGCTATAATTAAAAGTCAGCCTCGGTTTGTGTATAATATGAGCTGTCAGTACAATGTTCAGATGTCTACGCAGACGTTAGCTAAGAATTGTTATGGGGAAGATAGTAATAATGTTAAGGTGAGTGTGTTTGAAAATCATCATAAATGCGAAGGTGATACTGTCAGTTTTTTCTGTCGCACTACGCCAAAACTACATATATGTATTGTTATAGTGCCTCAATCAATACATTCCTATTAAAACGATTTAGAACAGTCATACAGATCATCTAGAATCTGATAATAATATATGAATCTGATAGGCTTATCCTGGTGCCTTAAGTACTTCCTATTGGCTGTTTAGAATTTGGCCGCTGCTTCTCTCTACTTCCGTTTTAGTTTGCCTTACTCTAGTAACAAAATTATTTAAAAAACACTGTACAAAAAGCTTTTAAAGTTTCTGCTTTACAAAGAAATAATTACTATGTTCCAGGTAATACATTGGAACTCGCCGCTGAAACATAATATAAATATTCGCGACGCGAGTTATTTTCGCGACATACATCGCTCCTACGTGAACTTTGATGGTAATCTGTTGCGGGAAAAGCTACACAGATGCTCTTTTATCGAACACGTTACCGTGAAAGTAAGTATAAAATATATTACCTATTACGTTAAGTTAATTAGTATAATTGGTTCTGGAATGCCAACATTCAAAAAAATCACAACATAGGCCATCTAACCGAAAATATCTCTACCAACTTCTTATATTTATTGGTCGAAAAATAATGAATGAAACAAATTTATTATAACCAATTCCATTTGCCAATTTTGCAAGATGCATAAATAAATATTGTTATGCCGTACAAGAATCTCGAAGGGCATAAGACCCCCACTACCACTACCTACTTTACAAATACTGTCCCAAGCCCGCAATAAAACAGTTTTCACTTCAGTAGCTCAAACATGGTTTTACTCCATAAAAACAATGAGCTAAATCGACTTTTCACCTGTGAGACAAAGCATGGCTCTATCTAGCATGATTTATCTATCAGTCAGTATGTCAATGGATAGCTCTCTCTCACTAGTAGAACAAGAGTTCGAATTTCGATCCAGAAAAACTACTGAAATGATAATATCAATTTTTAATCTATCACCAGGCAAACCAATCAGACCTTTGCAGCAGTTTCCGCGCCGCACAGAAAGTAAAGCTGCGCACACACTTGTACTTCACGGACTATAGTCACGCGAACGCGGATAGTTTTGACGTTACACTCGCGGTACAGCTGTCTATGGACCGCCTACAGTTTCTGGATAGACTGGGACATTATTGGGAAGGTATGTAGGAATTTAGACCTTAGGGGTGCTGATTTTAGGTGTGTTTTTCTTTGAACGGATACTATAGTCACGCGAACGCTGATAGTTTTGACGTCACGCTCGCGGTACAGCTGTCTATGGACAGCCTACAGTTTCTGGATAGACTGGGACATTATTGGGAAGGTAGGTGCGAATTTAGACCTTGGGTATGTTGATTTAAGGAGTATTTTCCTTGGCTTCGTCCGCGTCCTGTGGGAACTACTTCCCGCATACCGGATAGAAAGTAGATAATATTTTATTTAGATACTACATTACTTTATCAACATCCGTTCAATCGCAAACATCTACACATCCCAACTTTCAAGTTTTTCATATAAATATTAAGTATGTGCCTATGTAAAGTTGGTATAATATTTTTCAAATCTTGAAATGCAACTGTCCTCTTTTTACCCGACTTCAAAAAAGAATTATTGACATGTTAATTGATTACAGGTCCCCTCAGTGTGGCGATATATTTAGCCGACTGTGAAGTGGATAATCTTTGGAGGTTTATAAAAGACTGGTCCGATACTCTTAGAGATAGGAAGAATATTGGGTATCATTTGGTGTTTAAACATGATAAGGTAAGATAGGTGTACATAAGGCAACAGAATTTTCTTTGTGGCTTTACCCTTTGGGTACGGAACCCTAAAAAGGACGATTAATTAATGCTAATTAGGTATATTGTAAGAAACTAGTAAATGCACCATCATGAATTTAGCGCATTTGCGCAAACTTTGCGCAATATTTAATATATTGCTATGGTTACATCTAGCTAACTCTTTTTTATGCTGTCAACTTTACTGGTGACATTTGCAAAGCATTGTCTAAAGTTTAATAAACCTGAATTTTACCAACTGCTGTATAAAAAAAAATTACATCCTCTTGAGTAGTTTTGGCGAGAAAACCGGACATAATCTATCTTTTGTAAATTTTTGACGTTCAAAAAGTGCTGTTTTGCAGCCAAGACTTTTTAATATAATTTTCCCTCAGGTACACTACCCAGTGAACTACTTACGCAATGTGGCTCTAGAGAACGTGAACACTCCGTACGTGTTCCTAATGGACGTGGACTTCGTGCCCATGGCGGGATTGTACGACCATCTGCGCAACGCCATACAGCTCATCAACCCTTACCCTCAGAAGAAGGTCAGTGCAGAAGTTTTTAGAATTGTATTACAAGGCAAAAAGTTACAATAAGATATAGAAGAAAAGAAAGTGAACACCCCGTATGTATTCCTAAGGCCTCCCATCTACGTCAGATAAACAGTGATCGAGTTTTTGGTGGGGGGGAAATAGAACCCATTGATAGCTATAGTGTATAGTGTTTCAAAGCACATATCGTACAAAAAGCAAGCATTGAAAAACTTACATTAAATCGGTCCGATCATCTGTTCTACAAAAAGGTCCTTAGATACTACGTCACTGACGTGCTTATCAATGACTTAAATATGTCACGACTCTTACTGACTCAAGCTCACCATATTCCTTCCTAAGTCCTTTATGTACAGGGCCCACCAGGGCCTAGGTCTATCAGGAAAAAAAGGCTTTATGTACCAGTGCCGTGCCGTCTTTCAAACAATTCCGGAGCCCCATATATACGTTGACGACCTAACAACAAGAACTTTGCTGATCTCGAAAGACTAACTTCTTTTATTAGTTTTAAGAACAAAAATTTACCGTGACTAATTAAGTATATATATATCTAAACGCTGTGTTTTTTATCCCAGTGCCTAGTAGTAGCTGCCTTCGAAACCCAACGCTACCGTACATCAATGCCGCGCAACAAGGCAGCACTGCTCTCGCGCCTGCGCTCTGCGCCGGGCGACGTGCAGCCCTTCCGAGCGCGCGAGTGGCCGAAAGGACATCGCGCTACTAACTATACGAGATGGGCTACTGCTACTGCGCCTTATGAGGTAGGTAGCCAAACTTTAGGGATCACACAGGATTACTAGGGCCCAAATTCTATGACAACATAAACGTCTGTAGCACCTTACAAGGTATGAAGAGAGTGATCGACAAACTTAATGGCGGTTTGCAACTAACTTCTGAGTGGCGATGCTCTCCGCACTCTTCCCCAACCCTCTTATATCTGAAAGTCGTTTCTGTGCATCGACTTATGCGAACCGAACCGCCATTAAGTTTGACACGAATAATAAATTTGGCGTCTGAGCTACTGCTACTGCGCCTCATGAGGTGGGTAGCCATATTTTAGAAGACGCACGAGATAAGTAATTAGGCCCCAAGTTCACCTACAACATACTAGTAATTTGTCATTCATTTTGAAAAACTAGATGTTGTCGGTGAAAAACCCAATTTCCTAAGATTGTAAAATCAAAATTTTTTATCGATATAAAAATCTTACTGTACATTACTTTTTTACAGGACTTTTACTTGTTTAGGGCCTCCAATCAGGAAAATATGGTCCTAACTGGGTCGTCACCTGGCATCTAATATTAATATTTCTCTACTTTCAGGAGTGGTCTCTACTCTAGTATAAAAGGAACAATATCAAAACAGGTTTTATTACATTTCAGGTGGAGTGGCAGTCAGACTACGAGCCGTATCTAGTCGTTCATAGATCTGTGCCTAAATACGATACAAGGTTTTCCGGCTTTGGTTGGAACAAGGTAATCTTTAGTCATTAACATTTTTCTGAAATAAAGTATGGTAAGCAAAAGACGTTTTGCTTTAACTCGGCAAAAGTGTAAATTAGCATCATATTTGTAAAATTATGTACCAATTTAATTTGTGTCAAAATAATGAATGCGCAGCTCGCGAGTCGTTTACGAGCGGCGTCTCTTTAGCGCAAAGCTCGAACAAATATGCACGCCCGCAGTTCGCGAACGGCCCGTAAGTTACGCATTCGCCAGATATGTCATTTTTTGCGCCACTTCTTCCCAGCAAAAAGGCAGCTATTTTGGGGGTTGTCTTTTGTTTTGACATACTAAAAGTGCTAATTTATCAGCCCAATTTGAATTAACGTTTTTGAAAATTGGCCTCTAGGTATCTCACAGCGTGGAGCTGCGAGCTCAGGGGTACCGCGCGGTGGTGCTGCCGGGCGCCTTCGTGCTGCACACGCCGCACGCGCCCTCGCAGGACATCACCGCCTTCCGCGCGGACCCGCACTATCGCGTGTACGTCACCATGACAACATACATTAACAAGGAAAAATGCTTTAAAAACTAATAAAAAAACCCTAGTCATGTATTGTCATCAGAACTCAGAGCGTGTGCAAAATTTTTGACTTTGAAGACTGGGAAGTGGGTCAAATTAAGATTCTAAGATTTTCTTACATCATCCATCGTCCGAGACTTTTTCCCAACCATGTTGGGGTCGGCTTCCAGTCTAACCGAATTCAGCTAAGTACCAGTGCTTTACAAGAAGCGACTGCCTATCTGACCTTCTCAACCCGGGCAACCATGTACCCCTTGGTTAGACTGGTGTCAGACTTAATGGCTTCTGACTACCCGTGCCAGACCGACTATTATCAGAATTCAGAGCTTGAAAAATAAAAAGGCCATCAAAAAATACACATATCTTTGCATAAAATAATGCGAAACATTGGTTGTTTTTACTATCGCATAACGACACTTTTCATTTTTTACACAACCAACAGGTAAGTTTCGTATTATTTACACTTATTTCTAGAATCCATAAATAAACTGTTAAGTAAAAAAATATAGAAACTATATATAATTTATTTTCGATATTTTTTTCCTTTTTTCAGTTGCCTAGCATTACTCAAACAAGAATTCATGGAAGATTTAAAAAGAAAGTACAATGTGACATTCGAAGAGCCGTCTAAACCGGATCAAGTTTATTTAGCTCAAGCAAAAAGCATGATATACAACCAAGTGCCAGACCAAGAGGTAAACTGACTGTTGTAATTATTACACTAAACTGTGGTGTTGTTTATTACCCCGTAAAATAAGTATTCAATGCCCCAAAATATTTTTAATAAGGTATCTTATAATGTAAAGTTTGAACGTGGGACACTTCAGTGTATAACTTTTGAGGGTAAAGGCTAGAGTTAATGTACAACATAAGTTGATTTAAGAAAATCATTTTCTGTTATTAGTGAACTTTAGCCTAAATAAAAAGTTCTTCAGCTAGTTAATGGAGAACAAAATTACTAGCGGAGGTGCCGAAAAATCTCCTAAAAATATAACATAAACACAGATTATAATATAAATTTAACCTAGAAGAAGGCGCCTGACCTACTTGCATTATAGCATCTCTGTTACACTATCCCTACTCCGTGGTTCATATAGCAGATTTGTAGATTCGAGAGTGTTAAATATTTTATGTACTCTATAATATTGTCATATTTTAAAGGCATTTACTTCAGTCTGTGATTATATACCCCATATCTGTGTTATATATGTACGTTTAATTGCTTATTTAATGTTATTGAATTTGATTAAAACGTGTATGCAATTACATTTTTATAAGACTGCCCACAAGAGAATGTTAAGTGCTACCGTTAGTTGAGCGGATGGGTTAAAATAATATAAGCTAATAACATTTGCGGGTAATTAATAACACCAACACTTTTAAAAATATATTCACATTAGTGATGTTATGAAAAGTCGATTAAAATAAACAAGCAAAGGTTTTTCTTTAAAAAACGCACAGTATGTATGTTGTATGTCAGAAATATCGTATTACGATGATTTGACGATAAATCGCCTATTCTACAACGTGTAACGTTAAATGCACAAAACTTTTATCTTTCTGAACGAGTTCAAATTCTGTTGAGCAAATTCTGTGAGAAAAAAGTGATTTTAAAAAATTAAGGCCCAATGTTTACCTACAACATAAAAGTCGGTTTCCTTAAAATAACTGTTTACTGTGTTTTTTAATTAACAGTTTTTATTTACTGTCGGTTAACTTGAGCCTAAAGGTTTTCTGAGCTGTCTAATTTTGCTGGCAATTCTGATTATTTCTTGCGTCTGTGACGATGCGGAGACATGATAGCTTGACCTATTAATAAATAGACAGGGCAATATATTTACTGAAGATTTTTTTTTAAATATAATCTGTATAAAAAAATATTTAATTGATTCTACTCATTGTACGGATCAACCTATTTTCAGGTTTTTTGCTCATTTAACGTTACACGTTGTATATGTTGTAAGTACAGCACTATGAATGTATTATGTAAAAAAAAAAGTTTGTAATTTTTTACTAAAATACTCTGTACCATAGACTATAAGTGATTTTACGTAAATAACTTGGAATCTATAATGTACAGTTCAACAGGTTTTAAAATAATAGTTATCTTGTATTTATGTATGTAGATACCACATTTTTATCATATTTATGTTATCCAAATGTTGTAAATAATTATTTTAATGCGTACAGAACATTATAAACAAGTATTTAGTTCTTATAGATCATTATTTATATCGAACCAGTAAAAAATCGTATTATTCAATTTTAAAATTATTTTGTAAAATAAATCGATCGAGTACCCACATTCTTTGCAAAATAAACGATTTGATTTGACAAAACGCAATAACGATTTGATATCGCTACTTCGTAGATTGGCCGACTCATTCTTGAAATAGCCAAATAAAGAGATTGCATTTAAAACGAGATTAGTCAGAAATGGAATATATGTATTTTGTTTGATTATTTTTCCGACCCAAATATCGACCAATAGAATTGCACCATTCGACGTCACGTGGTACAACCTACATGGTATTATACTGAAAATTTTTTGAATATTTTCTCTGGTCGTTGCTACGTCAAACTGACAGGTTGTGGCCGACATTTGGGACGGAAAAATAATCTCCCGAATACCACACGAGCTTCATAATTATCTGGCATTTCCCTCAAGGTTCCCTGCAAACAAATAAAGTCGTCAAGTTTTTCAGGAAAAATCACTCGCGCTTCGCGCTCGTTATTTTTTAACCTGAAAAACTTGACTCCTTCATTTGTTTGCAACGAACCTATCGGAAAATACCCGATAATTTTGAAGCTCTTGTGGTATTATAAGTGATAATTTTTATAACGAGCCCTACATTTGAAAGTATACAAAAATGTGCCACGATATTTCTTACAACCTAAAATGTGAATTTTGAGACAAAAAATAAAATTACGAATTTATTCGATAATCAAAATAATTCAAGAACGGCAATTCAATAATTGAAGGTAGAAATTATTTTCAACTCAATAACTTCAAATAAGATGTTAAGGATTCTGTTATATATTTTCTTCACATCTATATTATTTAATGATCTCTGAATCTGATCTATTCGATTTACAGTAAATCAGTTATGTAGTTTGACATTAAAAATATATTGTAATATTTCACGTTTATCAAACAATAGCTCTAAATGATAATTTATATTCCAATTGTTTTAAGTAATTTTGAAGCAGAGAATATTTCTGTATGCTTAAAAAAGACAGCTGTTAATTTAAATAGGTTTTAATTATACATATTGTCTAATAAGGTATATTCCAAAGTTAAAAATGTAAATTACCTAGTTGATTCTTGAGGCACAAAGAAAAATCAGAGTATGTTAAAAAAACATATTACTTTAAAAAAATTAAGGGTGAGGTGCACCTTTTAACTAACATTTTTTTTTATATCCAGTCATACACTTGCCACCCATTGGCCAAATCGGCGATATTATCGCTGAAAATGGGTCGGTTATCGTTATAGTAAAATGGTGCAAACCACCTTAAAAAGACACTATTTTTGTTACTATTTATCGTTATTTTGTTCCTTATAGAACCAAAGATCGTGTGAATATTGCAAATGTACACAACACAAATTTATTTACTGAAACATACCTACGCAACATTTAAATAAATATTGTATAGAAACATTTTAAATACATTGTGTAAGAAGTACAATGCACTTTTTCGGTTAATTGTGCAACCGAATTATTTTTGGATAATTAATAAGCCGCATTTAGTTTTATAAGAATAAGATAATTATTTTTAAACATCCACTTTTACCGAGCTCTTATGTCAAACTTATGTTTAAAGTATTTCCTAAGTATTTAAGTATGTTTATCACAAGAAAGCATAATAAGTTACCTAATTTAATATTAATATAAGTTTACCAAAGATTGTATTATTTTTGAGTATTTTTCAAAAGTTATCACTATAATGTGTCGTTATTACGTCTAAAAACGTTGTAATTATCACTATACCAAGGCATCGTCAAATGTATTCAGAGTTAAATATTTTTACGTATTATTTAAATATATTGCCAGAATAAAAACATTCGAATGTAAAAGGTTTTATTTATTTATGAGCGAAAACCTATCACTAACAGATATTACATGGTTATACCAACTTCTTAAATCTGATGAAAATGCAGTCAAACGTATGCAGAATATCAGTTTTAAAATATAATAAATAGGTATCCACTACTCATATTATTATTTATTATAAAAACTCGCTTCTTGAACATCCATTTCTGTATATATCTTTTTAACAATTCTTCAATAGCTTTCAATTCCAACCATCTTAGATTCCGCATTGGCAAACAAATTATTGCTATTAGGATTCTCTTTAGTCGTCAAAAGCCAAAGCAACACTATAATCTGGAAATCCAAGTCTTGTATATCCTTCTTCAGGTTGGAGACGGCTTTCTTCGCAGTCACTAATGGAGAATTGTCATTCATTGAAGAACCTTTAGATTCTGTCCTCTGCTTTATATTCTCTACTTTAGAAGTCAATTCGTTCAGTGTCTCTTGTCTTTCTGTAACTCCTACGCTAACATCTTTATATTCATTCGTAACTTTGCTCAGCTCATCAAGCAAAGATCCATAGTCTCTAACCAAAGGTTCAAACTGTTCGTTCAATATATTCTCTCTCGCCAATACCTTGTCCATTACCGAACTAATATTTCCATGTAATTTTTTCAACTGGGATCCTGTAGTTTTGAATCTCTCAAATAGTTCGTCTCTATATGTCCTCATTTGGGAATGTCTGGCTCGCCAATCGCGACCATCAGCTGAAATTTTCAGCCTCAACGCTGGTGCTACTCTCTCTAACTCCAACTTCCACGCTTCCCAATCATGGACCTTCTTAACTAAACTCTCTTTTTCCTCTTTTTCTTCTCCATCGAATTCTTCTTCAGATTCCCCGGAATAAATTGCCATTTCTTCTTCAACTTTGTCAAGTAAGATTTCAGTTTCATCTTCAACTTGGTCTATGTCGTCAGCAGCTTCTTCTGGCTCTGCTATATCTACGATTGGTTTCTGCCATTCGAACCCTTCAACTTTCAGAACTTCATCAGCTAGAACGTTTAATACATAGCACACTTGTTCACCATATCCCTGCTTCAGTTTGTGTGAAGAGAAATCAACGGCTATTTCTTTCTCTCTCAGAACATCGACTATAGTAGCAATGATAATGTTTGGATCATCTTCCTCGTTGGGCTGTTCAAATTCCTTCCCAGTTTTTCTTATAAGCCATGCGGCTGTCGATGCAAACACATAGAATTGTTCCCCAGGATTCGTGCCAGTGATAAAATAATGCCTGCTCATTGGTTTCATTTTTATATGCGAACGTAACTCGGTGTCGATCTTGAGTATACGCAATTTATCCATTAGGTTAAGATCCATTGTTCTTATTCTATTTCAAAGGAGAAATAACAACACTCAACTATTATACGTTCACACAAACGATGTCAACGTGTCATGTTATGTTTGACTCACGTAACCATAGCAACATGCTGGCGTTTATACAATTGAACCAAAGAGTCCTTATGTACGGTCTACTCGGTCGTGCTGGGTTCGTAGCCCATAGTTTGTCCATTGGAACATGCATCTTTCTTTTAGGTCCAGTTTCACTGATTATCGATTAAGTGTCAGTTAGTTATCTGGTAGTTAATGCTATCGGTCAGATAAAAGCTGCTTATAATTTCTGCCAGATTTTAAATTTTGTCTATCAGATAAGTTTTAGACTTTATCAGAAACCGGTCAAATTGGCCATCAGTAAAACCACAGATTACCTGAGTAGTTATCTACTTAAATAAAACTGAATACGATATGTATGTAAGGACAGCCGCATCAGTCTGACTACCTCGAATTCTCGATTCATTCGCACTGTCACTATGCGTTTCGCGTTATTTTCGATACAAATAGACACGGCCGAAGGACGAACTTCGCTATACGTCAGAACTTTTTTTATACTCAGCCTTTATTAGAAACGTTTTATTTCAAGATACAAAATATCAAAAATAAAATACAATGAGTGTTCTAGTCTGAGTAATTCAACATTTTTATAATTTCACTATGAATGGTGCCCCGTCTTGGTTTCTTAGTCACATAATCATCGTCATCATCCTGCCTTTATCCCAATTTTATATAAGGTCGGCACAACATGTTTTCTTCTTCCATACTCTTCTTTCAACCATCATGTCACAAGTAAAATTCTATTTAGCCATGTCGACTTTCACACAATCCTTCCTTCATTTCTTTGGTCGTCCCTTCTTCTACATCCTCATTCACGCCCATCATCATCACCATTAGTTTCTTAGTCACAATATCCATTTATTTAAGAACTATGTACAAAGTATGTCGTATGTGCTTTCTCAGGCTCTAGACTATCTCAGTGCCAAATTTCATTAAACTTGTTTCAGTTGTATAACGTGAAAGGCGGACAGACATATAGACAAACAGAGTCACTATCGCATTTATAATATTAAGAAGGATCAAGATACGTTTAAGTACCTATTCGCGAATTTTGTTACAGTATTTCAGTATTCGTATTCATGGTAAGTAGTAACGAGAGCCTACATGAGTAATCAGGGTTTAGATCGATATTTTCAACTAATTAGACGCCTAATGTATGTGGTAATGGTTTGTTAACAATTACTTAATTACTTAGTCATTTTTTGTAACAATAGAAAAGTTATTAGGTACCTATATGAATCATTTGGGTATACCTAAGTGGACTATCTATTACGGTTTTGAGGTACGAAATAATGCCACAACTGCGACTTAATTAAAAAAGTATTTGGTACTTCTTTTGTATCTAAGCTATGATATGTCCATTGGCTTTAAAAAACCAAAGAAAAGTTTGTGATGTTTTCCTTCCTAACGTAAATGACTAAGAAATTGTTATGAAAGTCACAGAGTCTGATTGACTATGATTATCGATTAATTGAATTGATTTAAAAAATAATTAGGTAATAGTCGTGGAATTTTAAAAACCTACAAATAAAGTTATTGTTATGTTTAAATTATAATTAAATTCGGATGACTCGTGACCGCATCTTATTTATTTATTTATCTGAACCCAAAAGGCCGGGTGAGTAAGCATCTGACACACGGCCGTCTGATGCGTCAAGGAATATAATACCAACAAATAAATATTGTGGTTAGTGTTATTTTGATTTTATTGTTCAGTATGTCACAATATTTTGTGTGACCTGCTTGTTTATAGATGGTACACCTGTTGTGTCCTAGTGGTGATTTAGAAGAGAATATTGCAGAATGGTGATAAGGAACTCTTGGAAAAAGACTGGGTGAGTAACAAATTCTTTCTTTACAACTAATTTTAGGGGTAGTCTTCATGAACAGAGTAAACAATTATAGCTTTATGATGGGACTTCATGCTAGGATCTAATTAAGCACGATCAAAAAATAGTATTAATTATACCTATGTATCTCAATTATGCTAATTGTATCGATAATTTCGTGATGATGGGATTAACCCGAGTTGTATTTTAACTAGGTACCTAAATAGTTTTTTAATGAAAACTTTTGAGTAGGTACACGACAGCAATTATTATTTTTATGTCAGACTTTAACTTTTTTCGAAATACAAGTAATGGATAATGAATAAATATTTTTTTATTAACACTTAAAACATTGCTTTTCATTGACAGTAGGTACATGTTTTTTTTTTATAAAGGACTGTATTAACTTAGCTCGTCATTCTTCAGTACCATGTGTAACTTACGACTTGTCATCATCTAGCTAGACACACCCGCGCTCACCTTGTAACACTGGATACGTTTATTTTTAGCTTAATCTTATGGAAAACTAATTAATTGATCATCCTGTTGATGCAATAGTCACCGTGTCGGGCTGCTGACCTGATGGTCCCGGGTTCGATTCCCGGTATGGATAGTATTTGTGTGATGAGCATGTTTGTTGGCTGTGGTCTGAGTACCTATTGTTGATAAATACATATGTAAGTACATATATGAATTTATGCATGTAGTTTATGAGTTGTGTTAGCTCCCATAACACAAGCTAATCAATAGCTTACCATGATTAAACCAAACGTGTGTGAAAAGATCCCAATATTAAGATTTCTGAAAAAAATGATCAGTCAATCAAAATTCTTTTTTTTTCTGGACGACGCCAGTTTATATCAGATGAAGCAAGAAGAATTGTTACTTTATTATTATAGTGCCAATTTCATTCTTGCCCCTTTCAATGCCAATGTGCAAAGTTATCTATTGTAGTTCGCACAGTACAAAATCATAATACTATATTATGTAGGTAAGTCTGTACTTATATTACACAGCCTATATAAGTAAATATGCTTAAGTCTGAAGTCAATTTTGAAAAGAATATCTTTGCTATTGCAGGATCATCATACTTATTTATTCGAATGTATGTGGTTATAAGCTGGTCTACCTATATGGACTATGTGGTCAACTACAATTCGTTGCAAATTGTCGAAACGAGTTTGAACTTTTTGCAAAGTAAATTCATGATCCATACCTCAGACACGTTAAAGATCTCCTATGCCGTCATCATGTTCAAAAGAAGATACCTATGCATCTATCTACCTACATACTTTGAATTTTGCAACATTTACTGTCAAAGGAATTCTTGTCAAAGTCCTAACTAGGTACTTATTGTCAACTGTCCCGTGGTAATTAAAGTATGCCAAACTGTGTGCCTAACGAGAACTTTTGCTTCTTTCACAAAAGTTTATTAACAGTCCTATGCAGCTCACTAGTATATCTTATTCGTTATATTCAATCGACGATTTTCCTTTCATATAATATAAAATGAAAAAAAAGTCTCAATAAAGACCGGCTTTATCTCGTGTTACTGGCACGATAAAATTAGAAATGTTGCTCGCCAGTATAACTCGTAGCTCAGTCGCGACCAAACGTTCGCGGCAGGCGGACGTCACACGCTTATCTAAAGTTACAAATAATAAACTTCAAAACTTCCCATTTTGTTTGCAACGCAGTGTAAAGTGACGGAACTGTATGAATTTTGTGTTGTTGCTGTATTAACTGGTGTGTGTGCTTCGTGTTAATTTTTTAATTCAAAAAACGGATTTAAGATTGGATGCTTTCGGTTGTAATGTGAATTTGTTTTTATAAGGTAAGTTTGACGTCCTTAATTATTACTTTTTAAGTTACAGCCATAATAAAATAAGTATTTTTCAACACACTCTAAGGAGGACTTATTAGTCAAAACATCTTACTAAAAACTCCTGCAAAGGCTAAGTTAACCTAGGCCTAACTTTTACGAAAGTGACTCTAATCGAAGCCAACCAAAGTAGGCTAGCTGTACATAAAAAATGCAGCTTTTCCTGCACATTAAACTTGTATGACTCTACACGTGACCAAAACTTTCTCATCGGCCGAGGCACCGACACAAAACTTCAAGATTACGATCCTTTTTAATAGCTTTCAACCCAACTCGACATGTTTAAATTCCCAACAGTGACTAAGAAATAACTGTTCTAAAGCCGTAAGTTATTTTAAAAGGTCTAAGTACATTATAAACTGTGAATAAGTCTAGGAAAGTTGCATTCATTAGGTCACCTGAGAAACAGGTTTGATTTTCACATACGATATGCCTGCATTAATACCTACACAATGCATTATAAACTCTATGGTATGTACAAAACATAGCTAAAGTAATAGGGACAAAAACCTAGATGTGGCAAAGTAGGCGTTTAAGGAGTTTTTGCGTACGTATGACTTGTGTCAAGCAATGGCCACGTTTTTACTAAGCAAGTTTTAAGACCTACTTCGTAAAGATGTGACGATATGCAAAGTTTAAACGTTTTGCTAAAGACCTTCGTGGTTTTAAGCAGACAAAAGAGGATTCGTTTTGAAGTCTGGCATTACTTTTACATTTTAATAACAAGGTTATCCGTTCAATTCTTTGAAAGTCTAACACGATTTAAACTTTTGTTATGACATACATTGGTATGTTACTCCCTTTCTAGTGATAAATATGTCTGTATTTCTTGTAGCTAACCGAATCTTGTTTGAAAATTCAAATCTAGTTCTGTCAATCTCTGATAGTGAAGCTTGTACAAACGGCTTTCGTTAAAAATTTAGCACAGATGAAACATGCCCCAGAAACGAACACAAGACTACTTTTGATACGAGAATATAAAGATGATGGATACCTCAGAAATATTCAGGATATTGTAACAAAGCATAGCAATTAATTATTCTAATTTGGGGACGATTCCTGTGGGTTTAAAAATGAGGCACGTTTCTTATTTGCACGAAAAGTTTGGGATGGTTTTCTGCAAAAACGCAACTAAGAAAGAAGAATATGATACTTAGAAGGTATCCTAGAATCTGGACGTTATTCAAAAATGCTCATGAATAAAATGGGGCAGAGCTCCATAATCATCAACGAAGAAATAGATTAATTAAATGTGCAATATAATTGATTAGATCAGCATACAACTATAATAAGTACTCGAGGAAACAATAGAGTATCACCGCTATGGTACACGTTACCGTATCGGAATTTGTATTGATAACTCGCTAACTGATTGCCTGAAGTTGAGCAATCAATTTCTGCGGCTCTATCAATGTTATCATTCAATTCATTTGCAAGGACATTAGCTTTTCTTGTGGATTCTTGCATCTTTTGTTAATTAAAGGGAAAAACGGGACCCTATTACCAAGTCTTTGCTGTCCATTCGTCACCAGGCTGTGCCTCATGAACCGTGATAGTTAGACAGTTGTTTTTTTTTTAAATCTAGCTATAACAATAAATAATGATAACCACAATAAAATACATAAGTATTTTAGGGGGCTCCCCTAATCAAAACGTGATTTTTTTTTGCCGGTTTTTACGCCTCGCCTTCATAGCAAATCATTTGGATTTTGCTCCATATCTGCATCTAATTAGTCCTCTATTCCATGTCATCTCTTCATTGATTCTCATCTTACTCATTTGATTCTTCTCACAGGCCATCAATCTCATTTTTTCGTTCACATTGTTTCTGCTGTCATATCCATCAACAGTTTTTACTTGTAAAACAATACGATACCTTTGCTGTAAAAAAGATCGAGTTATGCGATCGGTTTGGCGGTTTGTTCGTTATAGATAACATACTGGATATGTAACAATATTAATTAGTTCCTTCTTATTTTGTTTGAAAACTTCATTGATGTCTGGTTGTCCATCCGTATAGAATTAGTGGCCAAGTAAATTCAAATACATTAGTCTCACAGAGTTGTATCTGTTACCTATCCTGCTCTGGGTCCAGCGTGAAGGAGTGTCAGACTCTTACTGACTTAAACCCACCATGTTCCTTCTGAAGGCCTTTATGTACCATACCCGCGGTAACTCTTCTGAACAATCCCGCAGCCCCGGCAAGCTTTGTACTTTTCAAATCATGGTTCATACCCTAAACCGCCCAAATTACATGCCCATCTTTTTTATTTACCGCGTTAAATCCTGAAATACCTACATATTCATTGAGTAACGTATCCCAACATAGATATTCAACTGTTTATTTTCCTTTCAGTCGTAAAAGCAAAGAAGGAAAACGTGCGCACGTGTGTAAACAGCCTTATCATTTATCAATGTTGGTAATGTTCATGCATATGAGAAACATAAAAATAAGCATTTCGAATTTGATTCGTATAAGTATTTCTATTATTTCTGTTATCGTAGCGAAATTCAAATTGATTAAAAATTTTACGTTACTTTTTCTGCGTTTAAGCATGGAGGTCTAATATCATGCTCGTAATATTTCTTTTTCATCATCTGCCGAACCTTTGTTAGGGTCGCTTCCAGTATAGCCAGATTCAGCTGAGTACCAGTGTTTTAAATGGAGCAAATGTCTATCTGACCTCCTCAACCCAGTTGTTCGAGCAAGCCTGGCTCCTGACAACCCGTAACGATTGCCAAAGACGTTCAAATAACAGCTGGGATTCACCAGTTTATCATGTCTTCCGAAACACTATTTGTTATGTACTATACATAATAGGGTATTACATGCATTTTTGAAATATATCTTAAATAAATTCTTTAGTCTTAATATATCTCTAAAAAATTAAAAATATTTTTTTTTCTCACGTTATGTACGAATATAAATTAATTGTTTTATCATAATTTCAAATTTCGCGCGTATTTCGCGAAAACGCGGCACACAACGGACGCCATGATTGTTTTTTGGTCATGACGTCATTACGTTAGTAAACAAACTACAGCTGTCAGTAATACATATTTTTATATGTATTGAAAATTTTAACTGACACTTTTGTTTACTACCGTAGTGACGTCATTAGCATGGCGGCGACATTTCGTAGTGTTCAAAGACAGATAAAAAAACCTAAAAACTTTAAACTGCAATAAAAAATATATTTATGTACCTTACGAAGTGAAACTAACATTTCCTGATTGCTTTGTATTACAATCATTGTAATACACTTTTAATTTTTTTCTCATCTAGACTAAAATACCCTATTACATTTACAACAAAATCATTGCCACTGTGCAATTTTTGTGTGACCACAACAAAAAAGGCACTTAAAATGGCGGACTACTTATAAATAAAATAGCTCCACATATCTATCTACATTATAAAAACAGCATAACCATTATAATTATATAGAAATGTCTACTAATCCTACAAATATTCTTCAGTTATCTTCAAGGAGTAACCATTGTTAGAGAGAAACAAAAGACTACACGCACCACTATTGTTTAGAAAGTTATTCTTTATAACAATAGCTGGAGATGTTATTAGTAGCTGTGGATGCTAGTCTTATATGTGTACTTAGATAATCTATGATAATTTCTAGTAATGCGGGTAAGAAGAAATGTGAAAATCCTCAAATATCTCGTTGAAGAGGCTTGCTGTCATTTGTTCGGTTGGACAGCGTACTTAGGCAGGTTTTTTCTTTTTCTTATTGCTTAAAAAAAATATGTTTCTTAATTATTTGAAATCTCTCTTGATTTAGGTAGTGAATGGATGACTTGATTTATTATTTAGGAAGGTTTACCAAGGTACTGGTTTTTTTTTGGTCACCCACTCCTAATTTGCTACCTCATCATCCAAATCCTCCGAGCCTTTTTCCCAAACTATGTTGGGGTCGGCTTCCAGTCTAACCGGATTCAGCTGAGTACCAGTGCTTTACAAGAAGCGACTGCCTATCTGACCTCCTCAACCCAGTTACCCGGGCAACCCGATACCCCTTGGTTAGACTGGTTAATATCCTAATTTGCTACCTAAAGCTAATATTAATAAAAATAGATATTAAAAGGATTAAAAAATATAAAACTGATAGCTTCAGTATTTAAAACGGATGCACAATACTAATCTTATCTAGAGCTTCACAAGGTCCTAATAAAAAAAAACATGAATTGCCACCGCGTTGCCACGTCTAGTTATACATACTCTGTGGTTACGGGCACAGGTAAGCAAAAACTATTTTTACACAATAGCTATACTAGAAAATAACCGCAACATGTACTGGGTATCGGTTTTCTCATGTTATTTGATCTGTCGCTACCTCAGAACACAGCTGGTCATGAATTATTACCATACCTACCTACCTACACTACATAGGTAGGTACCTACATAGGTACTTACATAAAAAATAACTTGTAACTTATGAGCAATTTAACATGCCCGGCTAAAAACAATTAACCCTGAATAAACCTCGCTGCTGGCTGAAGAATATTTCGAAACAAAAAACATAGATCTTTTGCAAAATACATCTTCCGTCCCATTAAATATTCTTTTTCTACAAAATTAACCTCTCTTCTGCTTTCTTCTTGAGGCAAGCCTCTTCCCAACTATATTAGGGTCGGCTTCTAGTCTAACCAGGGGCAAATCGTACCAGTGTGTTACAAGAAACAACTGCTTATCTGTCCTTGTCAACTGTTCTCCCAGTTAGTTACCTGTGCAACCCGATACTCCTTGGTCAAACGGGTTGTCAAACTCCATTTTTCATCATCAATTAATGTATAACTAAAAAAAAAACAGTCTGCTTCTCGCTAAGCAAAACAAAATATTGAATCACCGCAACTCATCGTCTACAAAAACCTTTACCAGTCAATAAATATCTGATGTATCTGTAGACAACAAAGGGAATATTAATATTGATAAATATGTCCTTCTTCGTTATTTTCACTTTATCTCCAGACGCTATATATTTCAATCTTATTGTTTACTAACAAAACAACGTTGGAATTCTCGTAAAAGTTACGTAAACAACATTCCCTGTTGATTTTTTCCTTTGGAACAATATTTATGTTTATCATTATAAATATAGTAGGTATCTACGTTTTCTTTAGTGCTTTTAGTAAAGAAAAATGTTTTCTGCTCGAGTAAATAGGTACCTACATTATCTTTATGAATCAGGATCTAGTCAAGCATTAAGTAGGCATACAAACATCTAAAAATCCAAATTAATAACTCCATTTTTGGAAGTCAGTTAAACGGCTCTAAAACACCACCGAATAATTAAACCAACAAGCAATCAGGTTTAACTTCTAAAAAGTCACAGCCCACAAAACGAGTTTGTAGGCCGTTATTGCACTTTTAACCAAACCAAACCTAACTGAATGAGTCACAATTTTCTCTAAACGGTAACCGCGACTTTATTGATTAGTTCCACTTAACATAGACATATAATTTTAGAAGCCAGTTAGTATGAATGTGTGATTTTTTGCAGCGTCTCGTCGGGTCGGAAATAGACCGTCTGGTTGGCGCGCGCGTCCGACTAACTTCGAGACACGGTGCACGTTGCTGTTTATATTTTACTCAAATTATTTGAGTACTATCTTCATAGTATGCGGTCTTGACTCCTAGTAGAACTAAGTTCGAAGGTATCTCAAGCTGATTTCATGCCCTCTTCCTGATCTAAGGCATGTTTCGAAGAGCACATTTCAACACCTTGCTTTTGGATTGGCAAAATTAGGAATTAGTTGAAGAACCAGATCTGGTTTTACAGTATGACCAGTTCCTACATAAAAAGATTCATTTTGCTTACAGATGGTAGCTATTTGACATGACTGTCTGTAAGCAAAATGAATCGTTTCTTCTTTATACGAATCATACATTAGTTAAAGTTCTTATATTTGTTTATTTCGGATTGGTAGGACTTCTTGAATGAAAGTGACATCTACGACAACAGCCATCAGAGCCTCAAAGGTACCAATTTATACACTAAGCTGTGTTAATGACTCATTAAGCCGAGATGAAGGTGTCAGCCAGGTGAAATCATTGTGTGTTTTTGCGGATATGCGAGTGAAAGCCAATGAGTTTATCTGATCCACGAACTATAATGTCAACTGAGTGATCAATGTAACAACTTTTTCTATAGGAAATGCTTTCCAATCATGATTTGAGAGAAGGTGTTTGTTATGTATGCTGTCACTATGTAACAATTTTTGTCATCAACTTTTGATTTTTGTTGACTATACTTTTGCTACTTTTTCTCCCATTTTTATCCACTTTAAACTTTCCCTGTAATTTACACAGATTAATTACAGAAACATTCGTAAATCATAATCATATCGGCCGAAAGACGCCCATTGCTATAGGTAGATAGACCTCCCCCGAGTTTCAAAAAGTATCTACTTAATTGGACCTCTCTATGTCTACTAAGATCTACTGTTTACAAGTTCGATTACAAGTAGGTACCTACTGGAAACTTCCTCGGTCTTCCAAGTACTGCCGTCATCAAACAAACCAAAAGCGTGTGCGCAATATTCCGCAGACCTTACATGGTGACCACCATATGAGTCGCCATTGTTGTTTGAAGCTAAATACCTAGCGTTGTGGTACCTTTGGCCTTGTAAATAAGATGTTTAGTAGTTCTTTCTAGCGGCAATATTCATGTTCTGAATGTTTTAGTGGACCTGTCAAGCTCAACATGACCGAAATCTGAATGTATGTAATGTCCATAATTAAAGGAGACTTATTAACCTTTGAATTTTTGGGGCCCATAAAAATCCTTTTGTCGCAATCAAAAAATTTTACAACAGAAGTGGATCGGCAAATCTGAAGTTTTGAAGGATTGCTTTGTTCTCGTTGAAATATAAACGTATCACTGAAGAAAAAGTTGTAAAAATTACGGAACTCAAAAATGGACGCCAAAAACAATTTTGTACGCTATTGAAAAAACAGCAGTTCTCCGAATATTTTTGTCCCTTTTATTATTATAGCTGGAATTGCCGCGTAGTTAATTAAAATTCACATTCTTGGCAAGGGTTTGATACAAAAATTAACTGTTACTACCCATAAACTTTATAATGATGTCGAGACTAAACAAATATTTTGTACACGCCTACATCGGGGCCTGAAGGGTTTTCCGAATTTTATAGATAAATCAATATTATGAAGAATTTGGGATCTAGGTATATCATTATCATTATTAGACCAGCTTCCAAGTATTTTAACTATGTGTCTTTGGTTTGGTTTTATAGGTTCCTTATGAAGTGAACAAATACATTATAGTGAGATAATGAAGGAAAAAAATATTAGACAATTTTATTATTGAATCAAATAAACTTTCACTGTAAAATCTACGGTAGAATCTGAACATTCAACTACGCTGTAGCTAACTGACTTTTTTCATAAAAAGAAGGTTTTAACATACTTCTGTATGTCATACGACATTTCTGTTGGTGGCAGGCACATATGTAACGTGTTCCGTGTGAGGCTTTTATCAGAAACGAGTTTGGAAAGTCAATTCCGGTCGACGAACCCGCAGCATTCTCCTATCGGTGTGCCGCCACGAAATGGCGGGCTCCTCACCCGTTTGAAATTTAATTTTCGAACTAAATGTCACTTTTTGTTTGTTGTGTGCAAACCTTTTTGGTAATTATTTTCTTTTTATATAGAAACTTTTTTGTCGTTTAATTCTGTACGAGATATAGTATACCAGAGTGCGTTTCAGATTGCTACACAGATTTGTACCTACTGAAGAAAACAACTTTTTTAACGTCGAGTAAATTAAATAAAAGTATGTATTAAAAATGATATAAGCATAAAAAATAATAAAATTCCAAGACATATTAAAACAGATATCAAATCATTATTAGTGCAGCTGTCGCATGAAATATAATAATATAATCAATACCCAGTATACGAATGCATAATGCAATACGGACGTAGTTAAGTTAAAACAATAGTAAACTATGAACATGGCAGTCGTGACAGGCTGGGTAAACGGCACAGTTGGCAGTAGGCTTCGTCACATTTGTGCCAAATATTCCTAAACTCATAGCTGTTTTTTGCCATAAAATGGATTTTATTATGGCTAGACAGCAGATTAAAAATTGAGGGCCTCAAAAACATTGAAATCGTTGTTGAAAAAAAAATTCTAGAGCTGTTTTAATGAGTGTATTTTATTGTTTTGTTAATGAAAAACTATTTAGGTATTTCTCGTGCCCGTAAAGCCATTAATTCACACGGTTGCCAAAAATAAAACATTAAAGGAGATGGCCAAAAAAACACCCAGAATCGACAGGAACTTCATATGTATGATTGGATTCAGTATAATTTGTGGATTTTAAAAAGTATTTCAAATCATCTAAAAACCATGGGGTTCTCTTTTTATAACGTTTTTTCGATCAAGATTTTAGATCACAAAAAAGTTTCCTTTGCTATTTGATGTTCGTTAGAAGTTGAATGCAGACTCGTGATTGGACCGTTTTGCATTGCCAAGTCATTTGTTATATTTGACAATGTCACATGGCGCGATTTTCAAAGACAATTTCTCCAAAAACATTTCATAGCCAGTTGTGATGCCTGTAGCACACCTCCGCTGCGAAACCCAAAGGGCGAAACCGCCATAGTTTCGCTGTGAGTTGTGAGTTGTTGGGCGGCGAAACAATAGCGAAATTCCCTGCTCTAACGTACAAAACTGACTATGACGTTGTCTCTTTCTAACATGATTTCGCTCATTTGCTTAGGCGCCGTCTACATCTCCGCCCTGGCGGACAACTGGCGGACAACGGGCGGAGATGTAGACGGCGCCTAAGCAAATGAGCGAAATCATGTTAGAAAGAGACAACGTCATAGTCAGTTTTGTACGTTAGAGCAGGGAATTTCGCTATTATTTCTCCGCCCAACAACTCACAACTCACAGCGAAACTATGGCGGTTTCGCTCTTTGGGTTTCGCAGCGGAGGTGTGCTACAGGCATGAAGGTTGCATGTAACTACGAAACCTCTCCAAGTAGGTAAGGTCGGTGCTTAATCGTATCTGGAGTGGTTAAATACAAGACCTTTTAATCTCCAGGCAAACTCTGTAACTATGGGGATATTACCATTGGCTTGTATAATGTTAGTGTACATTGTTTTTTATGTGCCTTGATGTAAATAATCTTATAAATCAACATAAATTCAACATAATTTATTTTTGTGAAAATATGATATAGCTCCTATACCCCATGGATTTCAGGCTGGATTTTTTGGCACCATCAAAAGTCAATAATAATGAACCCATTGGTACCCATTTCGTTGCTGTCGATTCTGGGTTTTTTTTCTATGAAAATTTGGCCATCTCCTTTAATTCACCATATAAATCACAATAGTTTGCGTAATATAACATTTGACAGCTCTATTTACCCTCTAATTAATTGCAGACAATTACAATTATTAATGGCCCTTGATCTTAAAAAGCACAACAAAGCAGTCTCTACATGCCTAAGTAGCTCAAAATATAAATGTAGGGTAAACTGGGTACGGTTGTGCCAGGGTACGGTAGTGACAGTCGCGATTGTAACGAAACTATACGTAATAGGGGGGAGTGGTGTAGGGGAGAAAGACGTGGCTTACAAGCCTAAATACGTTCCCCAGTATTGCGTTAGTCGGCGCACGACGTTGACGTAAGCAGGAGCCCACATTGCTTTTCAACCATCAAAAGTAAGTATTTTTGTTCGATTTCTTTTCCTAATTACTGTTATTTTTATACAGATAGATTATCCTGTTATTTTTTTCTTTAAAAGTTGAACATTCATATTTAATTAGAAGTGATTTCTTTTTACGTAAAGTATTTGACAAAATCATAGCGATTTTTTGTTTTCAAAATGCTGCGTTGGGTACGGTTGTGATTATTTTTTTGGGTACGGTTGTGACGAATATCTTAGATAAAAAAAATCACATATTATTATTTTTTGCTTTTAGATGCCCAGAATACGTTTGCGGAAGGCCAAAAGAGCGCAGTGTGATATCAAAAAATATAATGATGCGGATGAAGAAGTGAAACAAGGGATTTCGTACGTGTAGCTCGAGCTACAAGCCTTTCTACAGCTACAAGTTTTAACAGAGAAAATGTTGTATTGTTGATTGTTAAAACTATGTTTGTAAGCTTATTATATTAAACATTTCTACAATAAAAGATATTATAGACCATTTTGATATATGTTTATGCATGTCACAACCGCCCTTGGTATGTGGCCGGTTGTGACACTTTCCCATTTTTTTTTAAATTGATCTTATGAGTAATACATTGTATTAAGGAACAATATATTAGTGTTTTTACGTACACAAATGTACAAATTGCGATACAAGTTCCTTTTCTGCGAGCTAATTAGTCAAATATCAAAATTATTGGTGATCAAACGAAAATTGGCACAACTGTACCCAGTCTACCCTATGTCTCGTGGTCGACAATTGGCCACTTCTCCATATTTATAATGGCGTCGATTGCTACGAAACGCATTCCATGTATGATGCCAATTGATCACCGACATATTATATCTCACAAGACAATCTTCAATCAAATCAGTTAGTGTACCCACTTCCTTGATCAAATGACTCGTGCATATCAAATTGAAAAAAAAAAAAACTCGTGTGGTCTGTGGTTTGAAAAATACAAACTTTGACGTTTGGATTTCCGGTTGGCGGGAATTTTAGTGACGTGTTGTGTTTTTTTTTTAATTAATTTTGCTAAAGAGTTCCGTTTACAAAAGTATAAACGCGTATGTTCAGTAGCAATAATTAACTGAATGAAAAAATAAGGCGCTACAACAGTGGACAATCAACGATTTTATGCATAAATGGAATTACCGAATTAAACTGGAAAAAGCCTTAATAACAGACAGATCACAGAATTAAATTGAACTGAGAGTTTAATAATAGTTCATTCGATGATACTCTGATGATTTTCTCTTCTTATGGTAAATGAGAATCCATTTAGGCGAAAAGCCTGATACGAGATTTAAAAAGTTATTTTAAAAATATAGTGTTCCAATTTTAAATAATTCATGGAAGTCAATTTAGTGATCGGTAGTGCGTTCTCAATTACAGTTTACGTTTCTTTTTATCCGAATGGAATTTAAGCCGACCAATGAGGATGCTTTTATACTATTTTGGTGGTGTTGAATACATTGAACGGATTTACTGAAAATGAGTCCATTATCAAGTTTCAGGAAAACTAAACGACAGATGTAAGTACATACAGCTTTTAGGTAATTTTATGTTTGTCGCTATATTGTAAAGGTCAGATTTATACATAACAAAAAAGTTTTTCCGTCGCGTCTGGCAGTCTGTTTGCAGGCAACTCGAAAACTGTTGCACGGATTTCTATGCGGTTATCTAGAGATCCGATATCTAGAGGAAGATATACATATTTACAAATTACTTAGGTACCCCGTGGAAGCCGTGGGGCAGGCCAATAATATTATAAGCTATTTAAATAGCACTTTCACATTGGTGGATTTTCCGGTCGTTTTTTACGCGTGTGTCTCAACGCGAGCGTACCTATACGCGCGACAAAATAGTCACGCATTAATTAATTAAATCCTCTTTAATGCTTTTTAATTAAGTATTGTGCATAAAATACTAAATTACCACACGATTAAACCTACATACTTACTGGTTGTATAATACAAAACAAAAGAATTTCACCTTGGATCGCGAAAGCTGTGTTTTCTGTGCAACATCATTTTGTGACCAGCTCAAAGTCACACCATCTTGTCCAAACTCCGCATACGAAAATAACCCTTATTGCTAAAATATAAAGGCTTTTATTCGCATGGCAAGATAATCCTTTATTGTAAAACCTGAGTTTTCAGTTATACGCAAATAAAAACGATTGTCATTTTGGTAAGTAAATATACTTACCTACATAAGTTGGGAAATACATGATGCATATTATTATTATTTTCTTTTAGATATTAAGGATAATTTGTGTCTCATTTACAAAACAATATAGGTACTTTTTATCAATTATCTAAAAAGATAAGCGAATTAAAGAAATCGAATCATGATTCATTTTGGGCGTAACTGAATTAACTAATACTTCGATAAAATCTATTTATATACAGTTTTATTGATATCGACAATGATTTTTTATACTTATATTATGCCTAATTAAGCTATAGATTATTGCTAGACTGCTGACGCTTACACCTTCACTTTTAACAATATCATCTGCCTAGCCTTTTCCTAAATAGGTACATTAGGCTTCATCATCATCATCATTTATCGTCACACTGCTGGGCACAGGTCTCCTCTCACACGGAGAAGGATTGAACGTTAATCACCAGCCACGCTTGCTCAATGAGGCCACAGGCTTTTTAGCCACTATATGGATGCAACTCGAGCACCAGTATATTATGAAAATTTCCAATATCTGATCAAAACCTTTTGACGGAGTTTAGCGGGAAAATAAAACACAAATGCCCAAATAAGGTCCAATCAATCTACTCGTATAACATAATGTGTAAAAACTAAAATGCAATATCTCTATTAGGTGCAGTTAATATCCGGTAATAATACTGCAATCAGTTCTAGGACAGAAATGGAAGTTTGCCACACTATTGACGGTAAAACGGTTCAAGTAATTACACCCTAATTAACAAGTTAACTGTAGAATAAGCAGACTTTAATATATTAATATAAGAAATGATACAGATTTTTTGTAAATGCTAATAAACTGAGGGCCTTTGGGCCAAGTGCACCGACAAGATAATCGTCAGTTTTCTTAAAACAACTGTTAACTATCAATTTAGAAAGGAAAGAGTCGTTTTCCGGAAATCTGACGTATGTTGTCAAAATGAGATTAAGATTTTACTGAAACATACCATAGAGTCAATTTTACTGCATGGAACAATAATGAATGCACTAGACCAAACGCTTAAGAAAAGAGTTGTAATCGCACCTTGAAATTGTTATTGGAGATATCAAAGAATAATTCACAGTAGAAACTATGTAAGTGATAGCCGATTTTACTTTATCACTCTAATCTACGTCTAGAAAAGTATTCAGCTGACGGGTGTACGTGTTAGGCAAAGCATTTTAAAACAAATTAACCTGATTATTTAAAATAAACTGCAGGCAGGCATAAATCAAGCGAAGTGTGCAAAACCTTATCTGAGCATCGGCCTCCTTTCGTCACGTTGAAATTAGGCAACGTCTACTTACAACCTGAATTTAACCTTAAAGTCTTCACAGTAAGATTTACATTCGTAAAGCATGAAAAATAAAATGTTTACGTTTGTCGAATATCTTTGAATTGGGTTTAGTTTTAAAAAGTTTAATGGTATGTATTTGGGAAATGTGGGGAAGTCATGTTCAGTATGCTATGTGAATTACCATAGGAATTTCAATCTAGATTTAAAGCAAATTACTACGAAGGTACCATTCATACTAGTTATCGAAGTCATTTTCATCGTAATATTTCAATACTGCCTTACGAAAGTTGACACAGATGAAGTGACAAAACATAGTCCCAAAATCACCATCAAATACCCTGCCGGGGCTGCGGGATTGTTCGAAAGAGTTACCGCGGCCCTGGTAAATTAAGGAATCCGAAAGGAACATGGTAGATTCTAGCCAGTCAAAGTCTGACACTCCCTCACGCTATACACCCACAGAGAGAGGGGTCATTTGGTGATTTTGCATAAAAAATTCACAAAAGTCTAAACGAAATGACGAATAAGTGTCTAAATCATAGATAGGCTTGATTAAAGCCATTTAATTATTAGAAGTACCTACCTAGTGCTTGACTCTGATTCACCGTCTGCAATAAAAGTATAAAATGATAAAAACAATGAGTTGGTTCCAAGAGCAGACTCCTCATAGGAATAAGAAGTAGCCACGTCACATCCCGTGACTTAAGCTTCCTGTAGAAGCGTCATATAGATATACTTACTACATAGATAGTTAAATATAAAACGAATTGGTTCTGTAAATACTAAATACATACATATTTAAAAAAAATGTATCGAAAAAAGCGACAAAAAATAGCATTCTTTGTGTCCACATAAAAGTAAGGTTTTGCCAACCATTTGTGAAATATTTCTAAAGATTCTCATAAAAGTCTATTTTCCAAAAATACTCTTATTTTGCTAATAATTCCTTTCAGAATTGGCAAGACACTCATTAATTTTGATTTTCAGTTCATTTAATCAAGCAAGATTTAACGTAGAAGTCAGCCGATGATTTTAATTAATACTTCTTCGTCGTAAGTAGGTCGGAATACCAGCGATCACTCGTTACACCAACCTTGCTCCATTTAAAAATAATGTTTGGTTTTTCTTTTTTAATGTTTTTTGAGCTCCAATGATCTGTTTACGATGCGCTAACTGGCTGAATATAAACGTATTTTTTTTAAAGCTATTGTTATCGAGGTGGCATGGCTGCCCTCCGATTTTCCGTAAAATTCATGTACTTAGAAACTTACATGCACCTTCATAACCACTTACATATACTTCTTAACCAGGACTTTTGAAAGCAAAGCCCTGTATTCCAATGGAATATCTCCCTAAAGTGACATCTTAAGTAGAGGTACAATATAACTGCAGGGTTCGAATGATTTTCCTCCAGGGATGGTGTCTTTTTATACGTAACATAAACCAAAAAGAAAACAAATTACCGCTTCAATTTTGTAAATCGGACTTCATGTAACCATACTTCAAGCATCTCTAAATTTTCTCTCTCACTTTATCTCAATATCCAACGGTGTCAATGACAAAAGCAAATAAAACCTTTTCAAATGCCAAGCGTGATTTAAAATATGAAATATATTTTGTGTCTGCGATCGACACGATGTAATAATGGGCCACAAATGTTAGTTCGTAAATAGACGACCCAAATCCGAGTGCACGGCTGGACTGCAGAATGTAGTCATCTGTTCCACGAGTTCCACGACACGAAATAGACAAATTGTGTTGCGTAGAACGGAACGTCAAACGTTCTTTATTTAAATATGCGAATTTTGACATTACCCAGATTTGTAGGCTCCATTTTTTAAAATTATATTTTCTTTAAGTGAGTTCTAATTTCAACTTTCGTTTTACGATTACGCGCGAAATAATTCAGAATGGGTCTTTTATTATTATTCTTGTTAGCTGGTCATTAAGAAAATCTTGGAAAACTACTTACAAGAGATATGAAAACTGATTTACACATTTCTATGTCATAAAGACAATTGTGTCATTTTCAGTGGAAACTATAGAACTAGTTTCAAAATATTTAAAGCAACAGTTAGATAATTAGTAATTGTAAACATCTTCCAATATTTACTAATTTCCAAACAAAAATACGGGCTTAAAAATTGGCATACTACAGCTGAACGTTCGATACGCGTTTAGATCTATTTGGCACTAAGCCGGAATAACTGAGCTAAGAACAAATCTCTCGGTACTGGCAGTTTAAAAATAATAAAAACTCCTTAAGTAAAAATACATGCAGACTCTTTCAAAAGTTCATGGCCATCATATGTTTTTTTTTAAGAACAAGCAGCGATGTACTTGGCGCGAAAATACGACTAACGGTGCCATATTTAATTACTGAATTGCTCATTGAATGATTAATAACAAAATTATTTGCTCGAGCAACATCCTTAATTTGTGCATATTAATAATTCCGCGCCAGTTTTCAGCGCAGCAATTTCCATGAAACATTTCATTATTTATTCAATGAATACTGAAAGTCTCTTTGTTTTGTTGCAGATCATCAGAAATGATCCACGTGGATGAAACCGATCCAGTTGGAGGTAATATTTTATTTAAGTACTTTATTAAGCCGAAGTTCACCGAAAACATAAACGTCAGTTTACTTAAAACGACTGTTTATCAGTTTCCACGTTCAGTTTTCGAAGAAGACAGCTGTTATAAGTAAACGAGCGTTTATATTATCGGTGTACTTGGACCCTACTACACGTTAAGGTGCGCAAAAGCAGACTCAGAAAGGCCATTTCAAATAAATAATGCACGCCAGAATAACGGATTTGAATACCGAAAGTGTGACGTCACAAAGAAACGTTTTGTTAAGGTTTATATTTTTAATTTCTGCGCAAATGACTCTGTTAACGCCTACGGGGTCAAGATTAAAAATATTTGTACTCTTTAAAAAGTAACCTCCCACAACTAGACAGAAAATCAATCAAAGCAAAATAAAAATCGCTAAAATTCTATGTCAACATCAATTACTATAGCACTTTAACGCCATTCTATTAATTCCTCGAAGTAGGTTAAATAAAAAACTAGAGATAATTATCGTGGCAGTTAACTAAACTTTAGAACAAAATAAAGTAAACAAACACAATATTTGGCAGGCGAGTGGAATCCGTCTTTATTTTAGACCGGGCCGAACATTTGAAGTCGTGGGCCCGATGACACTAATGACAGCCCAGTCGTCATGTTACAGATGTAGAATAAACTCAATTTTGGTTTTTGTGACGATAATTACGTCATAACATTGGGTTAGTAGACAATTCGCTTGAATTTACACATTTTGGAAGTAATCAATTCGCCTACTTTATAATTACGTGCGAGCTGCATACACAAAAAGTAGCTGTACCATTTACCTATAACGATAACCGAACCATCTTCAGCTGTCAAATCGCCAATGTCACGGCTGGTTTTGTTTTGGTTATCCTCATAGTTCAGGTATAGTTAATCAAGGTCATAGTTACAAAAAAAAAACAATCATTTATTTTCTTAGTTAGAATTTTCTTTAAAAAATATATTGCGTCGGTCTGAAAAGCATTTTTAGTACTCATTCAATATAATGTATTGGACAATAATAATGTAGCAGACATTAAAAACTACAACACCTATGTAAGTAGTAAGCATATACCTTATGTACCGTTTGTTCAAACTACGGAAACAAAGCTAATCAATTTCCCAGAAATGCAAGCTGCAATTCAATGAATTTCGGAAGCTTAGTCATCTGAACGATAGGAATTCGGAAATGACTGCACATACCTATATCCAACTAGTTGCCTATGGTATTTGTCTTGCCATAGACAATAACCTGTCATTACGGGCCTCTTTCAACGTCCAGGCTATGGGACATACCACAGACTATAATTATATGCATTCCTTATATGAGTCATGGTATAGCATCCTGTAGTATTGTATTTTTTGTGATGAGAATATGGTGTATCGGTGCATATTTTTTAATCCAAGGACTGTTTGTTCAGCTCTTGATATAAACTTAATTAAAACTAACTGTTCTCCGCAACATCTATCAATTAAACAAAAATTGACTGTTTCCCGTGGGTTCCCATTTCCAGAAAGAACTACTTTCCACTACCTGGTAAAAAGCAGGTTACCTCCTTTCTCAGGCACTATGATATATTGGCGAGCCCTTGAAAAGAGCCTCAGGATTATCACCAGGTCTAAATTCGAGAAAGTATTGAGTATTTGCTAGATTAAAATCCCTACATGCTGGTGGATTAACTTCTAATTTTTAAAGGCAGAAAAAACAGCTTTTAACCAAATTCAATAATACACTGGCACTCACAAGGCAAACCCTCATTAATATTCGGCAAACATTCATCGCAATACAAGTACATAACACGATGTTTGACGAACATTTTAATGCAAAAGGTCAATGACATTGCAGACGAAAACACATTTTTGCATTACGGCATTTTTCTCGCAATTTTTATGTAAAACAAAAAGAAAAAACTGTAAGCTGTTGACTTACTACCGACAACTGGACAAGTTTCAGTTGTCACATCGCCGATTTGACCAATGGGTGGCAAGTATGCGGCTGGTTATGGTTTAGTAATCGTTATAGTTAAATGGTGCCACCTGGGCCCTACAGTTAAAGTTTGTTTGTCAAAGTAAATAATAATAGTGCTCATGGAATAATTTATCAGTGTTATTTTTAGACAGACAATAGATTCCATATTTATTTATCCTCTGCATCAAACAATAGGTTGAGGTTAATATAAATTCGACAGAACACTCCAGGGCACTGTTTTTTAAACAAGGTTAAAAATATTTTAACATCATTCGTCATCAAATCATTATGTAATGTCAACTATGGAATCACATTAAAGTTCATAGTTAGCATAGATAATACACATAATTTAAATAAATAAATCAGTAACATGTACAATCAAAGAACATTAATTCTATTCAACATAAGTATCTGTACAATCACACAAAAATGACCTAGTTTAAAAACAAAATGCAGCATTAATATCACACACTCGATATTACCTATTCATTCAAAAACAATGCTAGACAGGCATTTCTCTATCTTTATAGCTGAATTCACAATTCGATAATATAATATTTTATGGTTTGTGTTTTGGCGGACAGTAGGTACTGTTTAATTTAAACATTTTTGATCACTTTTTATGTCTCGATGTGTGCATTTTTGAAAATATCATATAATGGCTCGGGGTCTAGAAGTTGGAGGTGTTACAAGCCCATGCCCAGTCATAGACGTTGCTACAATACCACGTCAGAGTCCGGGAGGCGGAATTGAGAAAAGTCTTTGCCACTTTGCTTGTTAGATGATTAAACCTGCTGCTCATTAGATAAGAAGATATCACATATTAAATTTTTGACCCTTCTTTTGGAACACAACTGGAGTCTTGTCTGGCTGATCTGTAGCATAGGAGTGCACTATGGTTTTTGCCATTTGGCTAAATAGATCCATTTCCACAATCCAGAACTATTGCGTACAAAATAAACTCATTTAAAACGAGTGAATAATAAAATACAATACGTAAACACGTGCTAGCAGCCACGTGAGTCCAACTGGGATGATGTTATGATAGAAGGTCACCAGATCTTAGCTGGTCGGCGCCTGACCACCCATTCATGTGGATTTTATTTTTAAATCTGCCAGTGTAACGACGCAGTAGAACTATGGTGTTTACTGACATAAGACGGGTTATTGTTACGTATTTTTACAGAGCGTTTTCTTAATGGCAGATTTTACGTCCCGTTTTTGCGCGCGTAGCAAAACTGAGAGGCAAAAATCTGTCGCTCGGTTAGTCATTTTTGTACCTACAGTTGTCAATTGTTTGCTGTCACGCAAAAGCAATATTTTTTCACCCGAAAAATGAAAAGGCTAGGCTGTTACGGTCCGCCAACCCTTTTTGAACGCCCGAGGAACTAATTCGCAATTCCAAATTCAAATCTCAATGAAACACTACTATAAACAAAAACAAACCAGCCTACATTATGCCCATAATAAAAAAAAACATTCTCCAACATGGCAAGCCCAAATACAAACAACCTCATTTAAGGCAAAAGCAACTTCAAAAAACTACAAAAAATCACTCACACGACCTTTATATACTACAACAGATCTGAGTAATGCTGTGATCTATCGATAAGATGTGACTATATCGATATATAGAATCGATGAGTAATCATCTCTTCGTATAAAGGTGGATGAACGAATCAAAGGCGCCTGCAGTGCATTCAACTCGTGCAGTGTCCAACGTAAGGTTAAACTAAATTAGTACTATTGTGTGCCTACTATTAATATTACTACAGGGACGGATTTGGGGCGGCGGGTGGGTGCAAAAATTTTGAATACGTTCTTATGCTACTGCTGCAGGATTTAATGTGTTTTCGCCTACTATAAATATTACATAAGAAATACCTACCTGTACGAGGAAATAGTAGCCGATTTTAATTACACTTTTAATGATTCATTAAAATATTTATGTCTTCTAAACACAAATGAATTAAAAAGTGTCGTAATTACTGACACCAAACAACGCATAAGAGGTATTTTCATTATTTATCAAAACATAAGACTTCGTGTAAATTTTGAAACAGTAGGACCCACACAACAAGTTATTGAAGAGGAAAATCACATAGATAAATCTTTAATTTATCTATGTGATTTTCCTCTTCGTTTGCCTGTTTGGCTAGATAATTGGGCTTACAAACTTCCGCTAAAACAAATAACAAAATTTACATACAAAATTACGTTGATTAGCATCGAAAATTAACTAAAACTGTAGCGGATATAAATACATAAATGTGTAACACATGTTCGTCTACAGACTAAACAATAGATAGACAGTCCAAAATTCGCAATGTCGTGCCCGACGCGTTTTTTGTCTTGACTCCTTGCCAAAACGATGCAATGACGCATCTGTGGGTGCACTCTGTAGTTTATTATTGTTTTTAGGGTTCCGTACCCAGATGGTAAAACGGGGCCCTATTAATAAGAACTCGATGTCTGTCTGTCCGTCCATCTGTTACTAGGCTGTATCGCATGAAACATGATAGCTAGATAGCTGAAATTGTGACAGGTGGTCTGTGTATTTCTGTAATCGCTGTAAAAATAGACACGGAAAACTATGTAAAATAAAATAAATAGGGGGCTCCCATACAACAGACGTGTTTTTTACAGATAATGGGTACGGAACCCTTCATTCCCGAGTCCGACTCGCACTTGACTGTTTTTTTTCTACATAGAACCATCCAGAATCTCAATTAATAAAATTGACATAGTGGATGTCTGCTTTTTGCCAGTTTCGCTATTTACAACAATGATTTGTTGGCTATGATAGAACAAATTGCAGACTGACGTATTATCGTCACGCTTAATTTGCAAAACGATTAACTTTTATAGTATGTTTTTATAGGTATATAAACATGGCTTCCGACCTCTTTACTGTTATCGCATAGTTTTCCTTTCGTCATCAACTTGATATTGAAAATGAAGTCAAGAAGCTTATCTATTACTAATATAATAAAAGCTGAAGAGTTTGTTTGTTTAAACGAGTTTACTCAAGAACATCCGATTAAAAAAAACGGTTATTAAGTATATTGCTCACATATCGACAGAGCTCTTTTGTGAAGTTCCTACGGGATACGGGTGAAGCTAGTAGGCATCTGTAATATTTAAGTACTAGATCTTTTCGTTAAAATGCAACAAAGACTAAACCTCTTGAGAATGAAGCTAGCTCTTTCTCCATATAAAATATTCGTCGACGTGACTACCATGGTAACAGTTAAAACCATGGAAAACGAAATGACTAGCGGAGATGTCATAACGCAAAATTTCCTAAGAAAGTAGCGCGCCAAAATGCGGGTGTTCGGGGGCAAGGAACGTTACTAGTTCCGCTCTTATACACCTTCTAGGAAACGCTCATTATTTTCAAAATAAAATCAGCAATCACTCAAGACCAATCTTTGACAGATTGGTTTTGATTTGACAAGGACCCAGAACGTTTCGTCAGTTCTAGTAGCCGCCGACCATACGTTGCTTGACCTACAAGAAGGCGCCTGACCTACCTTATGGCATCTCCGCTATCTTACCTTCGTCCGTGGTTAAAACCAACGTATGGCATACAAATTGACTCGCAACATACCTATTCACTGACACACCTGTGTCTGATAGACATCTATTTAATGTAACATTAAGGATACAACCAATTTTAACGCGATTACTTTTCCAATTCTGTTTGGTGCATTTTTATCTGGTTATCAGACAGGGTACAATTTAATCAGCTTAATGAAAGATAGGAGATTGCCTATCTGCTGTATCTATAAGCCGAAACAACTACTCACAACAGCGTAATTAATGAGAAAGTAGAAAATAATTTTGTTATTGGATTCGGCTGACTGGACTATCAGAACTAGGGCTTTAAACGCAACTCCTAAAAAAGACACATTTCTTCCAATCCATATAAATATCAATGTTGTAATAATGCTAATAGTTGTACTGTTATTAAGCAATTAATTAATTTTAAAAATCCATAAAATTACTAGAACGATAACATAGCATGCTAAGCATAAAAAATAAGTGTATCAAATAGCGTATCTATCATGCATTATGGCATGTTATAACATGTAAAGAAAAACATTCAAAGGTGAATCTAAGAGTTGTCTAACGTCTATTAAGATAAAGAAGTTAATAAGGTCAGAAGTGCACATGAACCGATAATACTAACATCTTATAAAGATAACAGATACGAAATCTGGATTACGGCAGATCATACAATATCTTCTATTAGAGAAGAATCTTCATTGGTGACAGGAATCTTTCTCTTTCAATATTTATAAGACTAATCGCGTCTTTGCCAAAGTATAAAATCTTGTCGTAAGATTACCCATTTTATGCCGTCGTAACATAAATCGGAAAAGACTTTTTGAATTCTGAGTATTTTTTGACGTTAGCCCCAGTATCGGACCTTGGGGCACTCCACTTGTGTAAATACTTTGGCCTAAGTTCACTAACAACATAAGCGCACGTTTTTCTTAAAACAAATGTTTACTGTTTGAAAATTGAACGTGAAAATTCATCGTGAACAGTTGTATTAGGAAAACCGACGTTTAGGTTGTCACCTGTCATTGAACTTGGGGTCTAATTATGCACATTCTTATGTTTTCCAATACTATTGCTGACTGTATCTTATCTTTACAGAGATCGAGCCACCCTTCCCCTGTCGTGATGTCAGCATCAAAAGGGGTACAGATGTCAACGAGTTTTACGAAATGCTCTCCGAGATCGGCAGGTGAGGAATATTCATATCATTACGAAAACTTGACCATAATTAACCAATTTTAAAGTCAGCCGTTTGACTCCTTGCGCATTTGCACGTACAGATACGAGTAGGTATTGTCGAGAAGCATGGCTTGTCAGAAGTTGGCTTTTATTGCCTTCACATTAGTCGAAAATCTTATGACCAAAACAATACTGGCGTAAGGCGTTCAATGGCTTACTTCAGTAAGTTAGTAATTTAAATGTATTTAAACACTGATTATGAAGATTAGATATCGCAATTGTATCGGACATGTCAATTTACATGTAGTAAGTGGAAAGTAGAAAATCAACAAAGAATACTTAAGGTAAGTTGCACCATTTAACTATAACGTTAACCGAACCATTTTCAGATGTCAAAACTCTCTCTCCCAGCTGTCAAGTCTGATTTGACCAATGGGAGTCAAATATACGGATGGTTAGGGTTTGATATGATTTGCAGTGTGGTGCAACCCGTGCAACACACCCTTAGACCATATTATGCGAGTTGTGGCTTTTTGACTTTAAGATATGCCTTTGACTACTAATTGTCTGTTTGCGGTCTGCTTTGTTAACAAGCTTCTAAATGAATGGATATGATTCACTATTGGTTTTGTGGTTTCGATTTCTTTCCTGAAGTAAATTCAAAAATATTTTGGATCGAAGGTACTTATTATTATTTCGTTGCTAAAATGTAGTCAGATATTATTCTAGATCCACACTTTATCCATTTAAATACTTTAATACCTTGTTATAAATTTGAAACATGGCACATTCATACAAAGACAATGCCAGTAGCGTACGTAATCATCTTATAATTAGATCCCACTTTTAATGGCGGAATCGATACTACATTAAAAGGTTCCCAAGTCTCATGACTCATAGCATAGCAGGTGGATATAATCATACGAATATACATACGAACTAACACACGAAACTGCAAACTTTTAGTCGGCCGATAGTTCGTTTGGGCTCATAAATCAGTGTGAAGATGAATGGTAGTACGCACATTAGAATGATCAAGTATTTGGCCGGTATCAGACCGGAGAAGATTTAAAAAAAAAAATATTTCTATCCATCAGGCCAACCTGTCGGCCGACTATTAAGTCTGCAGTGTGTGGATACTCTTAATAGTTTATTAACGTTCACTTATCGACTTGTAGCCGTACAAGATATTAATGTACGTTCGTTACGCAACATTTCTTCATATGAAAGGGTTTCGTTAGCTAAGGAATTAATCTCACCATTGTACTGGCTTCCTTTATCAGGAGACGTGTACGTAATTCATTTTCTGAGATCAGCATTAGAATCTATTTGAAGTACTTTGTGGGACATGCCTTTTCATAAAGCTTTGAGACGCTCTTTTTGTTGACTGTCAACTGCATGATTTTTGATGAAATCTAAGTCGATGAAACTAAGGAGGAACTGGCATATTTAATTACTAGCTTCTGCCAAGGGTTTTAATTCTATTCAGCGCACCTGTACAAATACGAACACAATTTTTTTTTTTCAAATCAGACTACTGGTTCCTGAGACTAGCCCGTTTTTAAACAAACAAACTCTTCAATATAATAATTTTAGTATTGATTGCTAATTATAATGGTCTCTCTGACTATTTTTTTCCTTTACTTCGTTGAACTTGCTTTTAACAAATCTTTCTTTTATTTCAGAGGCAAATTCGGAACAGTATACCTCTGCCGAGAGAGGAGCACAGGCTTAGAGCTTGCTGCCAAGCTGGTGTCAGTCAGCAGACGGGATGAGAGACGGAATGTGGAGCGTGAAGTGGATGTCATGAGGAGGCTTCGACACCCGAGGCTGATACAGCTGTATGATGCGTACGAGTGGGGGAAATACATGTGTGTGGTGCTCGAACTGTAAGTACCGACGATATAGTAGCTACAAATACGATAAGAGAAGAATGTGAAAAACATAATGCTCATAAGACATCAGTACTTGAAGTAGAAGCCATTGAATGTTATACAAAAGATAAGGCCACAGTGTTTTGATTAATAGAAACATAAACTTCGATTACATTGTATTGTACCCAGGAATTTGAACGCACGATTTTTTCAATCTATTTTCAATACCTAACCTTGAGTTTAATACCAGATAACAATTTATATCCGTGCTGCAATCTATTAAATCAGATTTAGGCGGATGTAAAACAGATTATTTTATTCTAATAGAAGTCGTAACAACATGTTTCTTGATCATTTCGAAAGTTTACAATGCCAAGAAATCTACCCACGGACCATACGGCGTGGGATATACAGATGCGGTTTTAATTTTATTCTTCGACCTTTCTTTTTATACGCTGGCTAATAACGACTCATAGCGCTGTACACACGACACTTCGGCTCGCGGAAAAACTATAGAAGCACTGTCGGCGTGAATCTTCCGTCATACCAGTCTATTTGTATCGTCCTAGGTTTGCAGAGCACGTTTATTTTTGTTATGGTTATTTATCATAGCCGCGACGTCGGTAGATTCATTTGTACTAACATTCTTGCATTTCGATTCTGCCAGTTCATTCAAACGGTAGCCGTGACTCACGCGCAAAGCTGGACAATATCAAGTTATGTTTGACTCCTCAGATGTGGGTTAAGGACAGTAATTTTGACGTGTCGGAATTCTAGGCCATGTGTTTTCATTTATCATTTCACTAAACGTTGTTAAGTTTGCATTATTTATAACGACTGGTGTCTTCGACTTATTTGTATGATGACTTATTTTGTCTGTCAGTTTGTAGATTAATGGAAGCATATGTTCTTGCTGAAATCGTCGTTATTTTTAAAACTTCTAAAGGCATTTAGTTTGGCAGAATTTTATCTCAACAAGATGGTGTTCCTACGCCCACTTTTATCTAAAGACATCGGATATTTTATAAACAACGCCAAAAAATACCCCATTATCTCACAAATTCTTCCGCTTTTAGGCGGCTGTCATCGTGGCTTTTAATTAGAAAAAAATCTTTACCGTAAAGTACCGTCAACTAAGGCACCTATTAATAGGAATTATGAATAATCCAGGTGCAATTAGGTCGGTCGTTGACAGACGTATTCAAACAGGTGCAACACCGCCCGTAAAGCATTCATTATGGAATTTTCACTCTGTAATAATGACGTCATATTAATAGTAAATAGTTGAATGGAGAATTATTGCGAATTATAAGTCTTTAAATTAGAGCACGGCTGTTCGTCATATTTCTATTTAGAAGATGCTTTACGTGCATTGCGACTAAAGTAGTTGTACCTACATTGTTGCCCAATTAGGTGCAGTATCCAGTCTCTCATTTGATGCAAATGGTTCTGGCATTCAATACTCCCACCCACAAATGAAACCAAGATCTTCAACAACAGGAAAACATATGTCAAACTCTCACACGCCAGTTATAAGTTTTCGTACGTAAATCAGATCAGTGACATGTCAAAAAGGTGAAAGTCTGCTGTGATGAGTCAGAACTGCAGAGTATTACTTTACTATTGGAAAGTAAGACGATTGTACAGTTAACAGTTAAGTAAACATGAGGTTAACTTATCGCCCGGTGTGCGGTTAGCCACAAAGTCTGGAATCGCTTTGAGCTAGACAGCTAGTCATAACGTTTGTCAACGCGTTTTTTGGAGATACCCATATTTGGGGAGTTGATGAAGTTTTTGGACATATTAAGCGATGTAATATCAAAATACTCTTTGGTGTGATTATCAGATTACATATCCGTGATTCAAGGCTGATTTAAAAGCTTTATTAAAACCTTTGCCTCCATTACTTTTGTAGGCACATCATCTTAACACATTTTAACTATAAAGTCCCAAACTTTTTTACCTTAATTAACCCTTATCAACTGGCTATAAATTACGTCCTCAGCAGGTTCTCTCGCTATCGTAGCCTAATTAAAATTCCACATAAATTAAACACCTCACCAAAAATAGGCCTTAATCTGTCCCCAAAAAAAAACAGTCGAACATCCAAACAAAAAAAAGGTTACATAGCTCTTATTGCTCTTAAAACGGTTTAAATGGCCTCTCTATCCTCAAGTTTGAATCTGGAACTGTCAATTTACTTATGAATATCGTCTTTGTATTCCGTGACGCATATCCTGATGCTAAAGCGCGCCAAAGTAACCCGTAAATGGCGACGGGTACTCCACAGATACAGAATGAGTCGTGGCGTCAGACCGCGTCAGATGTGGCGAGCAGGCGCATAGTTGGCGCAGGGCCACGCGACGCCATTCTATTGGAGCGTATAGGGCTGACAGTTGTCTTAACTTTTTTTTTTGGGGTTCTATCAATATGTTGTTCTTGACAAATAGAGGTATTTTCATTAATAGGTTTGAATGAGAGATACTGAAACATGAACCTATGGTGCTGTAAATATCTATGATTTTCTCTTATCCCGAAAGTTTAGACTTAATTTTACTCCTAGCTAATTATTGACATTATTTACCACTGACTATTTACAATCTAGAATTATCGAAAAGTTCCGTGACTACATTTTTTTTTCACAACCCTACAACAAACATTGATCTAGTCTGCCAATCGGTCGTCGTACCCTAGTGTTGACATGTCTATATCATGCATTACCTGGTCTAGTAATCTTCCTTCTTCAAGTGCTTTGCCAAATATCAATCTTTCTACCATGTGACCCCATACATAATAATACATTATTGTAACACACAATACTATAATTAATTATATAACATCCTCTTTGGCCACGTTTAAACTTTTTTATTTTTAAATCTGGCAACCCTATATCAAGTGGATGCGTTCACTGAAAATGATTAACAATAATACGAGCTTCGTTTAAATAACTTTTTTTTTATAAAATCTTGCGACTTTCCTCTGACTATTTATAAATTGATTGTATTACGTGTACTCAAGGATAACGCAAATTGTAGTTCAATTTCTCATATTTACTTACACGTGCCGTGTGTAGGTAGATTATTTGAAACTAACACTAATAAGTATTCACGTGATTTATATGAAATTCTGCGCCAAAACTTGTGGAATTCGTAGAATTGATTATAATTAATTTTACAGTCGATAACCAATCTAACTATACTAATTATATTTAACTAGACTACTAGAGTGAACAGAAAGGCTGTCAGATTAATATGAGAAAGTCAAACTTTCGATATCTAACCGTTGTCTACTGATCGTCACAAGAACACTCAATGTAAACAGATATTGCTGTTATGACTTTGATTGATCATCAGAGCCGTTAACTTTGTTTATAACTACGTGCTAACGTACATTAGTTGCCTCTTAATGACGTTAAGCAAAAACGGACTTTCTCACTATTTTGTTTATCTTGTGTAGCAGCATAAACTGTTTACATATAAGAACTCTTTCGTACGTCAAAACTATACGGAGCAAGTAATAAACGCGAAAACCTTAACAAACTCTGACGTCACGGTTGAAAAACAAAAATCGAGCGCAGAATCAGCTGTTGACGTTTCTCCCCATTCAAACATTCTATATTTAAAACGAATAGATGACGTTAAAAACTCGAGAAGTAAACATAACGATAGTAAAGTAAAAACGGAAAAATTCGACGTTGATGCTTCGTAAGACGAGCATAGGTCGGCGGGAGAATCAGGGCCGTCGCGGACCCAAAAAGAACAAATAATTCAAGAATGTGTCAAGGAAAGAATTTGGCCAGTCTCGCCGGTTTCATTAACCTTCGCAAATCATCTATCAGTTTTAAACTCGACCAGATAATCAAAATGATCAATAAAAAACGTCTTCTTGAAGCTGTAATAAAATTGGGCATTTCGTCCATTTGTTTCTCTTGGCATCAGACAACATTCCTGCTCGGTGTCTGTACGTATGGAATGAAAAGCACTTGTGCAAATCACAGCTGAATCGTAGCACGTAATAATAATTAATGTCGTTGCTTTAATATGTATTTCGATGGCTCATTGCTTTTGAGACGATTTTATTGGGATGCCCACTTGATTCACCAAATTATTTTACCCATATTTGACGTAATAAAACCAAGAACTGTTGTATCACCAAGTCCTTATTAACAGTCATTTTTGTACGTAGGTTATTTTAAACTGCAGAGCACTACGGAAGTCTTAGCAATAGGGTCTCATTTACCAGTTGAGTACTCTAAAACATGCAGTTTATATATTTATTGTATAGAGATCAATACAGTATTTATGGAGACAGTTCGAGAAACTACATTGACATTCTGATAGATATAATTCGTTTCATAACGCCACCCACGAGTCAAATCTATTATTAGCAGAAGCCAATGCACGGTTTATACCAAAGCAATATATCAGGCATTCCTACCATCATCACGTTACATTTCGAATCTGGCAACCCTGTGCAACGTGACCGAATTACTGAATACTTGAACGGCATGGATTTATTGGGATCCTGGATCTGAATCAATTGTATAACTTATTTGTTATGTCTTCCCGATTACGCACGTAAGTTTTCCACAAGTGAAACCGCAAATTGTTTGTGTTTCGTCATCTAGTTGCCAGTTTTCGCGCATTGAATGGAATCTTCTGTTGAATGCTCAAGGCTGGGTGGATTAATTGTATCCTGTATTGTTTTTGGGGTATGAGCTCATCGCAGGATTGCTTTGGATTTGACGTTGATAGATCTTGCGTTAAGATAGATAGTAGTTTGGCGGTTTATGTATATTAGACACTACCCAGTCTCGTACATAGACTAGATTTATATCTGAACTTGTTGTTCAGGCTCAGGCTCTAGTCTACCTTTTTAGTTTAAGTACACCTAGATCGGTCGAGTAGTTTTTGCGTGAAAGCCTGACAGACAGGCAGATACTTTTGAAAAAATAATAGTAAGAATATAAACTAGTTCAATACATAAAGTGAACATGCCATAACTTTAATCTTTAACAGCCGTTATGACAAAATAGCCGAACGTGTTACTGCAAATGCAATGAATTTTTAAACTTGGCACTCAAACTATCGAAGACGTTTCCAACTGCTTCAAATATTCCCGTAATATCCATCCATTCAGCTTTCAACAGTCATTCAAAACAGTAGTCATAAAACATTTGACCTCTAAACAGCCGTGAAGGTATGAACCAATATGCAACAAAAAGCTCTGACCAGGACTTGAGTGAAAGTGTGCCAAACGTCGACATTCGCTCAAAAGCGGTCGAGATTTATCGGCAATTTCGCTGTTACACCTATTGTTTAAACTGTTGTGAGGGTTCACGTAGAAACCTAGGTGGTATCTACATGTTATAGATAAGGCAGTATTGGTGCTCTACGAACAAAGTAATTTTCAGTTTGAGAGACTGCCAAATATTCTTAACTTTTATAATAATGAACAGTGTTTAAAACGGTACAAGTCTGGAATTTTTAAAATAAGCATAAAAGTACAAACCACCTCCTTCAAAAAGCTTAATTGCCGAAAAATCGTGAATCATGAAAAATCCTGTCTCGTTTTAACATTGCACACACAAAGAGACTCGGTCATCGCTAAAATAACAGTTATTCGGCTTTCTGAGACATTACTAAACCACTATTAATGTATGCGAACACGTGTATTCAAAGGACGTGGTCGAAATAGCATCGTGACGACCATACGAAACATTGGAACACCATTTTAAAGTCAAAATGTTACAACCAAGTAAAGGAAGATTACGGACTGGTTTTTGGCCCAGGAATGTGGCCCCAAGAATGCATTAAGGCAGCTTAGGGCGATTTAATGGTCATTCTGGATTTGGAGTTTGAAATGTCGGGGGTTCTGAGATATCTCCCAAAAAGAGATAATGACGTTGCCATCGGGTTGGTGACCGCGGAATGCCTCCTACACTGGACTCTTTAACTGACAATGCCACAGATATCGAATCAAAAATACCACATTTTATGCTTCTCATGGAACAGCTAACGACTGTTTAAGCCAGTACATCGATAAACACGAAATAAACGGCCTGACATCAACCTTCAACACCTCTATTTAAGTTTATTTTGGCGCCAACGCACACGTCGATGCTAATTCCGATCATCTTATTTTTTTGGCAACCTTACTCGAAGCTTTAGCTGTACAATTTTGTTTATCTATATTAACAAAAAGAGTGTTTTCGTGTTACGTCTGTTTACAAAACGTATTATGTGGGTATTTGTTATTGTTTGATAGATAGAAACACAATTATAATTCGAAAGGAATCCTATTGTATGTGAAGATAATCGCATTGCATGATTTCACCGCACTCATTCTTAAGCCTGGCCGGTCATACCGGCCTTGTGATAACAAATGCACTTTGTATTGATAATGCATTCTCTTCCCCTTTCGTGGCTTCAACGTGCATTCTATTGTAAATTACTGCTAAATTGGAAGTCCTATCTTTAGAATTATCTTTAGCTAATGCGGATGCGGAAACCCTGTGTAGTCAAATTGGGAGATGTCCAGATGTGACTAATACCCTGAATGATTAATGGACCTCTTATAGATATTGAAGACTGTCCAATAATGTTAGACAAGTAACCCTGTCATGTAGCAACCGATGAGAGTGAGGCTGAGTGTAAGGTGCATCTCTGTATGAATGAGAACATTTTTGGAGCTAGCCAAATTGCTTGTTTGGTCAAGGCATCATGCCTTACGGATTAACGATACGCAAAAAGAGAGCTTCTTATTGTAGGCTTAACTTGAATATAAGTTCCCTATCTTAACTTAAATTAAGCCAGCAGTTTCATTCGCATCCCGTGGGATCTTCTCAGCCTACCCGGATAAAAAGTAGCCCATAGCCTTCCTCGATAGCTATGTACACTACAAGATTTTTATTTCCGATCTAGTAATTTCTGGGGTTAGCGCGTTCGTAAAAATTAACTCTTCAGCTTGATATATAGATGTTTTGTTTCACCCACATTTTACACACGAATGCTATCACCTGTTTCGTTACTGATGTAATTATCCGTAGTTTGTGACGGTTTTACGAGGCCTGTGTTCAACGCCGGTTAATAGGCGTTTACATACATAGTAAACTGTGTTTGTTTGTCCATCCTCGACGTCATTCTGTTCATGCGGATATTCTGGGTTACGTGGGGGTGACGATGTGGGACGAACGTAGATGCTGGTTATATAATGTTACTATTAGGCACATGTTGTTTACAATATGTAACGGCTGTTTGGTCTAAATATGTGTATAGTAGTAGTATGGCATCTACTGTCATAATATAAGCAAAAGCAATAACAATTAGTAGTTATAACTGGTTTTTAGTAGGCGTACCTTCCCAAGAATCTCGAGACTCCAAGCTCCCGCTGAAAACATAGGCAGTCAACAAGACATTATTTATTCTCTTTTCACAAAATCTAAAATACTGTCCAGTGTCCACGATATTTCTAGCACCCACTAAACTACAATCATTTTGAATATGACACTTTATTTCATATTATCTCTTTTATTTTCAGCATTACCGGTGGAGAGCTGTTTGAGCGAGTCATAGATGAAGACTTTGTGCTTACTGAGCGTGCTTGCACGGTCTTCATGAGGCAGATATGCGAAGGCATCGAGTTCGTGCACCGGCAGAACATCTTGCATCTCGATATGAAGGTATGTAGCAAGTTAAGGAAGTAAGGACTAACCAGAGAAAATGGTTTAATAACCAGTTGCAAGACTGGGTCTCGACTGGGTGTGAATTATTTAGGACCCGAAGCTGGTAGTTGGTTTTCTAGGTCATGGGGGGTCGTGGGGTCAGTAGTTTGAAATTGCCTTTAAGTCTTTGAGCCCTTGAAGGTAAGCAATGGACCCCAAATGGGTTTTGAGGAGTCATAGGCTTTTTGTCAATGGGAGAGGGATTTTTATTACGTCCGATCCTGAATAGACAGTTGTATGCAGGTAAATAAATTGAAAATTGAATAACTACTTGCAATAATACAACGTAAGAATTAAAAATAAACCACTTACGACCCACATATTAGGTACGTGATCTTCTAAACGTTGAAAAAGTGACGTATCTGAATAATTGCGACTAAGTAGAATGCGCAGGATTTTGTAATTGCATGACTAAATTGTGGAATGATGTCATGTGAGAAGGATCTTTTGATATTTCGTCATGTACACAATTTCATTACCTATACCTCCTTACTCATGTTTTGTAAATTAAGGTCTTAGGATATCGACGAAGTCTCGATGTTAATCGCTTAGAAAATTAAAATCTCTAGGCAAAACTAGACATAGACTATATAGAAAGAAATTGGGTAAAAAGGTAGTAAAAGGTGAAATATGTTGACAGTTCAATATCCTGTACTTAGCGAGAAGTAATCAAATAAAAGACCAGTATAAAAGTCTCGAGAAAATGCAAAATCGGTTCACCCTTGACTCCAACAATAAATACAGACGTTACTCAGTTTGTACATATAATAAAGTAAATAAAGAAACGATTACATTGTTCAGCTGTTGCGGTCCCGCCATCTTGGTCCGCAGCCAACTAATATATCAAAATGGCGGAAAAAAGCGCGCGACTTTTACGATTACCGGCCAGTTCGTTTATTTGAAGACGTCGTTGTATTTTGAATATTCGTATTTCTGTCATCTGTGGGAACCATTGCAGAAATATTTTTATTTATTTTTGTTTTTGCCTTAAGCTTTTGATTCGGTAGTGTAGTTTAATAGCATTCGTGCGATGATTGCATAATTCTTTATTTACTTTGAAGTATGTTTATACACTCTCATAGCTGCATTCGTGAGAGTAGAAGATATAAGAGTTGGCACTCGTTAATAATTAGAACGACGTGTTCCTTTTCTACCAACTAATTATACCAACTTAGCTAAATGCATCTACAGACATAAGACACAACACATGATTAATAATGGCGTCCAGACCGATTGTCGGTCCCGGCTGCAGATCTCTCTAAGGAGATCAGATAGCTGCGCAGAGGACATTATAATGCAAGTATTTGCGCAGACACGGACGCATTACTCTCTACTCCCTTGCTCTTCTAGTCCGATGGGGCAGCAATCCGACACGACCGGAGATAGATCAGATAGGGTATTCTTGAGACTTGAGTAAAGACCCATTAATTACTTTATAGGTACAGTACAGTTACAGTACGCCGCCAAGGCGCCAACATTTATTATCGATTCTCATTCTTAATTTCTCTTGCAGCCAGAAAATATTCTCTGCCTAACAAAGCAGGGCAACCGCATCAAGATCATAGACTTCGGTCTAGCCAGGTTCTACGACCCTGAGAAGAAACTCCAAGTCTTGTTCGGTACTCCCGAGTTCGTGGCTCCAGAAGTGGTGAACTTCGACCAGATAGGCTATGGCACTGATATGTGGTCTGTGGGAGTCATCTGTTATGTGCTGTAAGTTATCTTAACCGTTTTATAATATAATTATCCAAATATATAATGCTTTTAAAAGGTGACATGAATAAGAAGGGAGTGAGTATCAGTATGGCGAATGACAGGGAAAATGGAAGAGGATGACGTATTACGCCAACCCCAAATAAAATTGGGAACAGGGCAGGAGGAAAAAGATAATGCTTTTGAATAAAAAAAAGAATCTGTTTAAGTATCCATCTATCCCTGTGCTCAATACGGCTTTTAATATTTTCATCATGACTAGTTGAGACAACCTATGAGCTAACTTTTCCCTATCTAGAATTTGCCTATCTTTTTCTCATACTCCCCAAAAGTTTCTGGAATCCCCCAAAAACTCCAGGTAGGTAAAACCTACAGCTGGGCACCTACAGGTAAAACTGATTATAAATACTTACCATCTCATTACAGGCTATCAGGTCTATCACCATTCATGGGCGAGACAGACATAGAAACAATGGCTAACGTCACCGTGGCCAAATACGACTTCGATGACGAAGCCTTCAATGAGATCTCCGATGACGCCAAGGACTTCATTCAGAAACTTCTTGTCAAGGACAAAGAGTAAGTTTCTTGCTTGACTACTATCTGTTGTGAATATTTCTAGGGCTACAAGCCCCAGGCCTGATCTTTTTGTCAATAACTCAATTTTGAAATAATGGTCCTAGATTTTTGTTTAAACTATGCTGCTTAGATTTTACGGTCTTGCAAAAGGTTCAGGCTTTAATTAAGTTGTATAAAATATTTTCTTTAAGAACCTTAGTTCAAAATGCGTGTAAAATACCTTTACCTTTAAAACTCGCAACCTTTCAAATCCGTTTCGTTCAAAAACGCGGTTATTCTAAAGCTATGTAAATACAGCCTGACGATAAAGAACCCTTGTTACTCGTTTTTCCAACACTAGTAACTAACATTACATAAACATTTGCACGAAGTAGAATGTTCTAATAACTATGTAGTTTTCTGTTCTAACCCTGTACATATAGATAAGTAGTTGTAGATCTGTACAGCACACTAGACTATCACCCCTCTGAATTTTACCTACATTCTAGGACAATCTATCAATACAAACTAACACATTAATACTTTCTGATACTTCTATCTCTCTACACTATGCACGCATTCCCATTTGCATCCCACGACAGCGTAGTTGGGCACTTCCAATCACTTGTCTAAGCTTCCGTAGAGTAGTGAGGTCACCCTGTCCTGTAACAGTTGTGTCGGTGTTGGGCGCTAGTAACAAGGGTCTTTGTCGCAGGTCGCGGCCGGGCGCCACGGAGTGCCTCCGTCACCCCTGGCTGACGCGCCGCCCGCCCCCCGCGCCGCACGCCCCGCGCCGTCCGCCCAACCTGTCGCAGCCCGCCTCCAGCCCTGACGCCAAGAACCCGCTCGACGTCGCCAAGGACAACCTGCGACTCTTCGTTGAGCGCTGGAGCGAGCACCCTAACTCACCATACGTATTCGACAACCAAGCGCACGAAATCACCAGCCTCGCCAACGGCAACTGTGAGCGATCCTCAATCGGAGGATGCTCGCCTTCCCCTAGAAGTTCCCTCAGCAGCTCCCCCGATGTAGTCTTCGATGAAGACGACCTCGACCCGCCCCCACTCAGAGAACACAACTTCCTATCTGCACCCAAATACAACCCCGTCGAAAGGCGAGCCTCCGACAGCACCTGCTTCTTGCACAAGAAACAAGATGTACTCGTTAGGAAAAACTTAGCAGAAGAAATAAAGAAACTATCCGACCACTTGTACATGCTATCCACAATGAACACTGATCTCGCAAATAACAACAGCATGAATGAAGTAGATAAAAATGTTACGGAAACTAAATCGACCAAAGAAGAAAAATTACCTAACGGATTCAAAAAGGAAACCAGGCACACGAAGATAATAACGAATGGCGACGCGGCAGGTAAGGAGAAGAGACTGTTTACCTCAAAGTCAACGACCAAAATATCCTCAACATTCTTAACGGAGAGAGAACCAGAGAAACCTATGACGAGTAAAATGCCGTGGGTCAAGTCAAATAGGTCAAAACGAGTCACTAATATGAGTCGAGATGTCCCAGACCAGCCTGTCGACGTGCGGAACAGCTTCTTCCAGGAGTTCGACAGACGAAGGGAGAAGATAGACAAACTAGTAAATGGATCAGAGAATGGGAGACAGATGCCTTACAGAAGAGGTGACGAGAACAACGCGCATCGGACGAAAGACTTGCTCTTACACCTTTTAGAGAAATGGGGGGAAACTGAGGAAGTTGAGGCGGAGAGAACGGCAGGAGGAACCTCAAATGGGGGCAGACATCAGTCAATATCTTTAGAGTGGTCACCTTCAAACCAGTTGGGACAAACTTCCATGTCAAGTCTCCACGCGTTCTTCCAAAGGCAGACTTCAGATGAAAAGACGCAAAGGAAGAAAGTGACAACAAATGTAGCGAAATGACTCCGGTTGTGAGAAGTGCCATGACACTATGTTACCAAAGTAAGGTATGAGATTAGTATGTTCTTATACGAGTTTAGCGCATATAAACGAGTTTGACTCGATACATAAATTAAGTACAGGGTAATGAAATGCGTAGAGAGTAGTTGTGTAGTTAATGAGGGCAGTCTATGTTGCAAACGAAAAAACACTTTTATATTTTCATTTTTTTTTCCTAAGAATTTTTTATTGGGTTTAAAATTGGTTTGGTTATTTTTTTCGAAATTTTGCATTAGATCCGATAAGCTAAGAAAATTGAACAAATTAAAATTAGTCCGATCGGTATATCACCGTTTGTATGCGCTAGTCATAAAAGGCAATAAAAATGACATTACTAAAAATCTAGTCTTCAAAATTGTACGAACAGATTTAGATTCAAGACTGAGAACGAATTATATCAACATATTAAACACATTTTGGTAATATTTATATTTTTTTCTTTGTAAATAAGACATGTTTTCGAAAAGTAGGGGGTATAAACTTAAATTATGATTGTTCCTTATCTGTACTTATGTATAACTTAAATGTAATTTATTGTTATTGCTTATTAGAAATGTTGATTAAATGAAAGCCCCAATAATTCAGACAGAATGTTTATTAGCGTTATACTTATTTTACTGCACATTATAATGATCCACTACGCACGCCATTATCAAAGCTCACCGGAAGAAGGGAGGATGACAGATACTTCCTGTCATAGTGACGGTGACGACCACAGATAAAATAGTAACTTAATCTATGGTAGTATTCCAATACCCCCGCTCAAGATCAAGTCTAATTTTTTTTTCTTACAATCTTATACAAAACAATAAAAATTTACTTGATATTGAACACATCCTTATTTTATAAAAATGGCAACATTACAATCTGTCATTATGACGTTTGACATTTAAAATGGTTAACTTGACATTGACAGAAGAATATAACCTCTCTATATCTTACATCCATATTTAAAGAAAATGTTTACTAAAACATGTTACAAATATCCAAGTAATACAAAACATGCTAAATTAACAACAAATACAAACAATGTTTGAACATCTTATAATCTACGTTTCGTACAAACCAAGTGTTTCACAAAAATAGTTATGTTTAACTTGAGACAATGATTTGGTAAGTATATCAGCTTTATTTTCATTAGTACACACATATTTCAATGTAATTAAACCTTTGTTTACTATGTCTTTTATAAAATGAACTTTTATATCAATATGTTTGGATCTTTTACTGTTTTCATAGCTTTCTATCATTTTAATTGTACTTTGATTGTCAATAAACAAAGAACAGGTTAAGTCTTTATCACAATGTAAGTCTTTTAACACTTCTCTAATGTAGACAATTTCACTTACAGATAGAGCTGCTGCAATATATTCGGATTCTGCTGTTGACAATGCGACTGAAGTCTGCTTCTTGAAGTCCAGCTGACCAGGCTGCCTCGATGAAATATTGCAACTCCACTGACGCTCTTACGATCCATTTGTTCACTTCCCCAATCAGAATCTGAAAAGGCTAGTAATATATTATTAGTTTCTCTTCTGTATACTAATCCTTTGTGCTTTGTTTGTTTCAGGTATCTCAAGATTCTCTTCGGCTGTCCACAGTGTTGAAGTTGGATGATTCATATATCTACTAAGGAATCCTGTTGCATAGGCTATGTCAGGACGACTAATTGTAGCCAAATACATGAGTGACCGATGAGTTCTCTATATGGAATGTTATTCAGTACTTCTTCATTTTGATTTATTTTTAAGTTAACTTCCATAGGTGTATTACATCCTTTACAGTCTTGCATATGAAACTTCAATAAAATTTTCTATAATTTGTGTTTGTTTTATTTTTATTCCATCTTTGGTTTTAGTTATTTCCATTCCCAAGAATTTATTTATATTTCCCATATGCTTAGCTTGAAATTGTTCTTTTAGCTTCTGTATAATATTTTGTCCATTTCCAATTATTAATATATCGTCCACAAATATAAGTATATAAACATCTTGTCCTGTATATAAGCAGAAATCACTCTGAGATTGTTTTAGTCCATTTTGTGTTAAGAACTTGCTTAATTTTTCATTCCAACAACGTGGAGCTTCTTTCAGTCCATATAAAGCTTTCTTTAACTTTAAAACTTTTCCTTCTGTCTTATTCTGTAGTCCTTCAGGGTACTTTATATATATGTTTGAGTTTAATTCTCCATTTAAAAACGCTGTAGGTATGTCAAGCTGTTTGATAGGTAATTCCTCCTGAACTGCTTTATTTAAGAATAACCTTACTGTAGTCATTCTTGCTACTGGTGCGTATACATTTTGAGTAGTTTCCTCCTGAAAACCTTTTGCGACTAATCTGGCTTTCTTGGTGTTGTCTGCTTTAGTCCGAAATACCCATTTTGTGTCGATAGCCTTGTGTCCTTCTGGTAGATCACTTTCTTCCCATGTCTTTAATTTTTTATGTGCTTCTAACTCTTTTTGTATTGCTTCTTTCCATTCTTCTTGTTTAATGGCCTCATTGTAGCTGACTGGGTCTTCAGACATTAGCGCATATGCTATGTTTGACATATCATAGTCATCATACTTTGCCGGTAATTTCACATGTCTTCTTGTGTGTCTGATTTCCTCTGTATTCTGATCAGTTTCTGTCTCTTGAGTGTTTTCCATATCTGTTAATTCTTCATCATCTATATAATGGTAAGTATTTGTCTCATTTTCTTCATATTTGTAGTTTGATTCATCAAAACGTACATCTCGTGATTCAATTATATCATTTGTTTTTGGGTCCCATAATCTATATCCTGAACCACAGTATCCTACCATTCTCACTGATTTTGCTCTGGGTTCCAACTTGTTGGGTCTTGGTAATATGGTACACCATGCTTTTGCACCAAACACTCTTAGTTTATCCAAATTGTTTTTGCCATACCACAATTTAGCTGGTGTGTCTCCTTTGAGAGCTTTTGTAGGTGACCTATTTATAGTATAAGCCGCACATCTTATAGCTTCACCCCATAGGTATTTAGGTAAGTTTGTTTCCAAAAGCATTGCTCTCACCTTATCTGCCAGTGTCCTATTCATGCGTCACATACTGAAACTTGTTGTGGGGTATATGCACATGATGTTTCTTGTTTAATGCCATATTCCTCATAAAATGACTTGAGTTCCTCATTTACAAATTCTGTTCCTCTGTCAGTCCGTATTCTCTGTACATTATTTCCATTGTTCTTCATAACTTTTATATAATTCATAATGTAGTATTTTGCTTCATCTTTGGAATGTAGTAAATGAACTTCAAGAAAATGGGAGTAGTCATCTATGATTGTTAAGTAATATCTTTCTTCTTTATGAGTGATGGGAGTGACAGGTCCTCCTATATCACAGTATATTAGCTGACCAATTTTTCTAGTTCTTGGCAAAGGAATTGGCTTGAATGGACATCTTGTAGCTTTAGCTTCCATGCAAATGCTGCATCGCACCTTGGATAGTGGTAGATCAAGGACTCTCAACCCTCCATAGTTTAAATGTCCTAATCTTCTGTGCCAAAGATTCTCGTCTTCTGATATCAATGCATGTGTCTTTCTTACATTCAAATCTAATTTCATTGTATATAATTTTCCATTGCTTTGCCCTTGCACATGTATGTTACCTTTGCTTATTAATGCTGTTTCTTTTCTAAATGTCACTTGTAAACCTTTTTCATTAAGTTTTCACTGACAATAGGTTGTGAGACAATTTCTCCAAAATAAGGCAATCTGAATTGATATTTCTAGTCCTTCTTTTGAAGTTCCTTTTAATTTTCCTTTTAGAGTTGTTCCTATTGTATTTCCATCTGCTACTTTAATGTTTATGCGAGGAATCTTCTGTATATCTGTCATATATTTCTGAAGTTGTGAGATATCATATGGTGTGATGCACCAGAGTCTATCACAAATTCTATTTCTTCTTTTATGTGATTTTGTGTGTTTTCTGCCGAGTTGGCCTGCTGCTACAAATGATACTTCCTTGTTAGTGGTATGCTCTTCTCCAATATTTGCAGTTTGTTTTCTAGTCTGCCTCATGCCTCTGCCTCGTGATCTGAAGCTTCCGCGGCCTCTCTTATGAAAATTTCTTTTTGGGCAATTTCGAGCAAAATGGTTGGGTTCTCCACAACTATAGCATTTTATTTGAGAAGTGCTTTCAAAAACATACTCATTGGTTTTTCTCGTAACACCTTGATTAGATTTCTCTTTCATTTCCGCGTCCAGTAATTTGCTTTTTACAAAATCTAAAGTCAATTCACTGTTTGACATTTCAAGAGCTGTGACTAAGGGTTGATAAGCTTGTTCGATACTTAATAAAAATTGACATACTTTCTCTTTCTCATCTATCACGATTCCATGATTGGCGATATCTTGAACTAGTTTTTCGAATTTATTTATATGATCCTGAACACTTTGATTCTTACTGCATTTCAAGTTTATCAGTTGTTTTTTGAGACATAAGCTGCTGAGTGTAGATTTTCTTTGAAACGTACTCTTGAGCTTGGTAATCATGTCATATGCGGTTGATGCATTTTTAACATAGTCTAGATACTTATCTGGTATTCCTTGTATTATTATATTGCGTGCTTTCGAGTCTTGTTTGATGAACTCTTCCTCTTTTGCTTTCTTCTCGTTCCCGCTTTCTATTACCTTTCTCAATCCCTTTTCATCTAGTAGAATCTCGATTCTAAAGAGCCAATTCTCAAAATTGTCTTCCAGTTTCGGTATATGGGAACACGACGCTGTCATTATTTTGGCTTTCTTCTTTTCGTTTCTGGCTGAAAAATAAACCTACCCCTTTTACCCTTTTACACGTGTTTGACCGTAACCTTACTTGTTGATTAGGTACTTTCCTACGCTATCCTGTGTCATCTGACTGAATTATGGGCCTGGGCCCATAACCTATTAGAAATGTTGATTAAATGAAAGCCCCAATAATTCAGACAGAATGTTTATTAGCGTTATACTTATTTTACTGCACATTATAATGATCCACTACGCACGCCATTATCAAAGCTCACCGGAAGAAGGGAGGATGACAGATACTTCCTGTCATAGTGACGGTGACGACCACAGATAAAATAGTAACTTAATCTATGGTAGTATTCCAATATTGCTATACGTATGTTGTTAAAATATAAGGCTTTATTAAAAATCTGTTGTTTTATTGCAAAAAATACTGGCAACCCAACATTTTTGTCCCGGCTTTTCGTTCTAAATATAGTTTATGGTTCTATATGACCCACATTTTATTCCGCACTCCAGAAAATAACATGAAACCTTTCACAGTGACCGTCTCTCAGCGTCTTCAACCCTGACCCACCCCTGGCTGATCCAGTCAGCTCTCTGCACAGAGCTCCACGTGACCAAGTCGAAACTCAAACGTTACGTCATCAAAAAACGTTGGGCCAAAGCAGTGTCAGCTGTCATCGCTCTAAAGAGAATGGGCGCGAAGTTTGAAGACCACCATGATGAAAAAGTTGACAAGAAGAATGGAGAAAATTGATTATAGATTTTCGTTTTTAGTTTTTGAGATAATTGGGCAGTGTTATTTTATAAATGCAAAATCACTTGCTTACACACTTTTAAAAGTTCCTACTTAACGGTTATTAAGATAGTTGATTTCTCAAGTCATAACACTGTAAAATTGCCATACCTATCATTAAAAAAACTTACTTTTCATATTTTTGCGTGCTATGCGTCTGAGGCTGATTAAACGTTGTATTAAAAAATATTTGGACTTCTCTCTGCCTTACTCAGTTTTCTCACAAGTTTTAACCAATCAATGATCTCTGACTATGAAACGAGGCTAAGATAAATTGTGTTCTAAAATATCACTGCCCAATTCAAATAGTTAGTTCTTAGATATAAGCCAGTCTTTTAAACGCACAGAAATCGCAGAAAAATGCACTTACGCATATCTAACAAATAGTTTATAAATTGGTTGTAAGATGTATTACACCTTGGATTTGTTAAAGACAATTAAATTCTATAGGACGTTGACCTTGCCTACATTCTGTTGAATATTTCTGTTGATTTTTTGTTTTCCATTAACCACTTGTTAAGTCGCTAGAGTTCAATGTTGTTTTAGTTAATACGAAGCAAATGTTGCATAATAAACTTGTTACAGACTTCTTTATAGGTAGGTACGGACTAGGTATAAACTATTACCTACCTAAGGAAACCATAAAGCATAATACATTTTGGTTTTAAAATAATAATTTTAGGAAATGTTGCAATAAATAAAATTGATATTATGTATTATTTTAACGAAATTCAGTATTAAATAAGTCATTACTTTTCTGACGGCTGTAGGTACAGTCAACTTCAGGTCAGTGGTAACAGTTTTATAGGAAAATCGTACTTATTACTATTGAGTTAAGGTGCATGACAGTTACCACTGATGTGCGGTCTACCGTACTTATTGCCTAAGTATTTCGCACAACGAAAAAATACGTTTAATGTAGATACTTATCTTTCACATTTTTAAAGCTACAGGCAAAAACCCTTTGGTTTTTCATGACTAAAATGGTGCCAAAATATTTACTAACTGGTAACACTAGTTTTAAAGCAGTGCCTATAATAAAATAATACTATATTGTAATCTAATAATCTCATTAAGATCTGTATATCAGAAGTATTCTATAAAAATATATTTTATGTAACTATTGTTAAGAAACTAATTGATGAGCATAATAAAATGTAAATAACGTCCCAGGCAACTGGCAAAGTTACCTACTGTGATCTTTTATCACTTCGTCTGGGAACGGTATTGGATCACCTTATAACAAACCCAGTTTCTCCGTCTTGCTTAATCAATCTATAGTTCCATCTTAATTAATGATTACGTTAGATAGACAATCTACGCGAGAAGCTAACTTTTATCTGTTTAGGTCACAAAAATTTTTGTACCTCTGCTGCTACGGAAGTTGGGACATCGATAATATGTAATGTGAAAAAAATTACAATAAGTAAATAATGAAAGACATTAACTTCTAACCTTAATTATAAGTTTTGTGCTAATTTAAATTAAATACTTATTAATTGCAATCTCTTCATATTATGCTATGGTTGGCATTGCCATATTACTTATGATTTTAGCAGCCATATTTATTTTTATCAAATGTTAATTATAACTTCTCAAAAATTTAAATTCAGTTGAAGTCGTACGTTTTAAATTGCATTTAATTATATTATCAAAAAAATGACTAATAAAGACATTGGTATGTAAAAGAATTTTTGATAGTGTAATAATAAATCTTGTTGCATTAATGGCGTATTTTTTATTTCCCCTTTTCCCAATCAATAGACTTAAAGAAAACTTGGGCTATGGCCTAACCAAATACATCTGAGTACCTGCCAGTTTTATACAGAGTGACTGCTTATCTGACCCCCACAACTCATGGACCCTGGACGTCCCGCAACGACTGCCCAAAATGTTCACCAGTTATCGCACCAAGCTTTGCTTAACCTCATAATCCATCGTGTGCGTTCGCGCAGCGGAATGTTGTTGAATTTAAAGATTTTAATTATGCAGATAATTAGTGTAAGACGTCCTATAATTGTGTATGGTAAATAAAAATTTGTGTATGCAGCCATTGTGGAAAAATTCACCAAAAACAGATTCCGCTGGGCGAACGTTGGCGAACGTTGTCCTGGCGGAACTTTTTTTAATCCATAGACTTTAGAAGAAAAGAGATGTCAAACTGCATACTTTAAGAACTAAGACCTAATAAGTGTATTTTACGTTTATATTTTTATCTTTTAAACCCTACGACTTTTTCTAAATCTGTTTTTTAAACAAATATAAACAAATTCGAAACAACGTATGTAAAAATCTACAGCTCTCTATGTAAGCGCTTTATATGAAAACTAGCTAATGGCCAAACGTTCGCGTAGCGGAAATTTGAATTTCTCCGAAGTTTATGCATGCACTGATTTCATTCATACATAATCAATTATACACAAATACACACTAATTTTCGGACACATCTCTTTTCTTCTAAAGTCTATGGATTAAAAAAAGTTCCGCCAGGACAACGTTCGCCAACGTTCGCCCAGCGGAATCTGTTTTTGGTGAATTTCTCCACAATGGCTGCATACACAAATTTTTATTTACCATACACAATTATAGGACGTCTTACACTAATTATCTGCATAATTTAAATCTTTAAATTCAACAACATTCCGCTGCGCGAACGCACACTAATCCATCGATCTGTGCACGGCATTGATTAACCTAGTCAGGTCTATTTCTATGGTCTATTTGTTAAATATTTAACTAAATTGTTTATATAGGTACAAAATATGTATAAAAAGTACTATCAAGTCCTTTAGTTAAGTGCCTACTCGAAAGGAGTAGGTAACTAAGTAGTAAAAGAAGAGAATGGAGAATAATCTTTAAAAATAAAACAAAAGAAAACTTTTTATGGTTTTTTTATTATTTTATAAACACGCAATGATATTGTACTCCCGAACACAGCAATACAATACCAAACCGCGGCACCAAATATGGTATTAACGGTAAGATTTCTGGTAGCGGGCGCGGGCGCCTGGACCTCCGAACTTCTTGGGCTCGCAGCGACGAGGGTCAGCGACCAGCAAACTCCTATCGTATTGGACAAGGATGTCTTTGATTTCCTTCTTTGACGCCTCGTCTACATCTGTAAAGAAGAAAGAAATAGAAATTATATTAAAAATATTGCTCTAAATCATTTGTAAATAAAGGATGTTTGGTAATTTTAGTAATGTTGTGTACATTTCAAACTAGCAAGATATTAAGATCATTGCTGCTTGGTAAATGTCACCGTTACTCTGCCCTCCCTGAAATGACTGAGTTACATGAAGGCAACACAGCTTTGGAAGAAGGGGTACTCAAGATATTAAATGATATTATTTCATCATTACAAGTTAGATATTAGTATGATAGCTACTTTCTTTGGTTTAAAACCAGGTGAGATGTAATAGGGTAGTGTCCAGGGTCGAAATAATGAAATAATATTTAGTCCGCTTTTTAGATAATCAAAAATATTGGATACGTATTTTTTCTTTTTTTAATTAAACATAAAATGACAAAGATAATACACTTCAAAAATTAGGAGTGGGGGCCTTTTACGTCACAGTGTCCTGAAAATTGTAGCAACTTGTGACGTCACACTCAACTTTAACACGCTATATCTTAACAAGTTCTGATCCAATTTAAAAAAGAAAAAATACGTATCGCTTAATTTTGGACAATCTACAAGACGGACTAATTATTATTTTTTAGGAAACTAGCCTATTATCTACAGAACAGTTTGGAGCCTGAAGACCATTATATTTTGGTACCATTTGTCCAGATGGACTAATTAGTTCAGTTCCAGAAGGCCAGTTTCTTTTCTTCTTGTCTGTTCTGTTTAACTGTGTACATAAACTGTCAAATAAATAAATAATGCTAATACTTACATTTCTGGTAGAAAGCAATGAGTGCCTTGGAGATAGCTTGTCTGATAGCGTACACCTGGGCAACGTGACCACCACCCTTAACGGTGACTCTGATGTCGACACCGGAAAACTTCTCCTGCAAAAACAATACAATTATGTTAGTTTTGTATATTATTGGTAAGTTGAATGAGGGTAGAATGTATTAATGATCAGTTTGGATCTTTACTACACATCCAAAGATGCTCAGGTTCGGAATAAGAGTATTCATCATTTTATAGCTGATTTAGTTTCACAATATGGCTTTTAGCAATTCTTCAGTTGTAACTTAAATCGCTGGCTTGTTGTCACTTAAAAAAAAACACAAAAAGATTGTGAACCTTATTTTAGACAATGACTAAATGCAATGAATATGATATTAGTCAGTACAAAAATTTTAAATGACCGTCAAATAAATTAGTAAGAAAGAAAGTTATAAACAAACAAGCTACATATAAAGTAAACATGCAGTCAAGTACCAAACTACTTAATACTAACTGCTACAAACAAGAGCAACTGAAAAATGTGAAGTAAACATGCAAAATATGAAGGAAGGTGAATAAATATGATGGTAAGTTATGTCTGTTCTACAAAACACAAGTTAAATTCAACAGAAAATATATCCATTAATTTATATTAAATTACTGGATTGAAAGTTGCAAATAAAGTGCTGAAATGAGAGATGTAAATTAACCTAATTTTCTAACACCAATACTAAATCAACAACATGCATGAATAAATTGACAACCAGAAACTTTGATTCTATATTTGAATGCAATGTTAGTAAGTGCAGAGCAGAATATATAAGACACCATAGACAATAATGAGGTTCATAGTGTTTAGAACATAAATATAGGTTCCTGACCTTGCCGAGCAGTAGGATGGGCTCCTGCAGTTTGTACTGCAGCAGGCGGGGCTCCACCAGGTCCAGGGGGCGACCGTTCACGCGCAACACTCCATGTCCGCGTTTGCAGTACGCCACGGCCGTGGCGGTTTTCTAAAAACATATAAGAATGTTACAAACATGAAGTCAAATAAAACTTAGCAATGTCTCAAGTATTTTAAACTAATTTAGACAATGTAAGTACACAAAGATGCGATAATAAGTTGATTTGGCCTATACAGACACTGATTATTCGGGAAACAAAAGTATGAATAACTTTTTGAGGTTATGTTGGATACATAAATAATAGCTGCAACAAGGCCACTCTGATCAAATATAGAATGTAATATTGTGGTTAAATATGTAATTGAACATTAAATAAACAGCAAATTAGATCTCTAAGGAACTCAAAATAACAGAAACATAGAAGCGTCCACTAAAAAGTCGGTTGCACTTACACACTGACAAATTGCCACATTGATAGGCGGGATTGAAAATTAACAAGTTTTCTAGTATTTTATCACTAATCCTGTTATGAACAACTAATAAGTGCACGAAATATGGGTTTAAACGTAAAAAATATCACTAAGAAATCGGTAGAAACACGTGGATGGAACAAACACTAACCTTACGGCCGAATACTTGGACGGCCTGGATAGGTTCACGTCGCGCCTGAAAAACACGGAAAAAGGAATGAGAATCAAATCAATTGGCGAGGTTTGGTAAAGAAAAGATTAGTAAAATAAATTTATTACAGAGCGCAAATCGTCACGCACCTCTTGGGGGGCAGCCATTTTGACAGAGAAAGACTGAATGAATGATTTACCCAGACTACATAAATACTGACCGAATGGTTACAAAAAACCGTAACTAGGTAAGGCAAACTCCGCAGATATTCTCGTAACACTGATCGAACACACTCGATCGCCGCGCCATCTACTAGTCATTGGTTGGAACTAAGATTCAACTTACCAATATTTCATACTAGATGGCGCTACTCAAATTAATTAAAATAATTGTCAATAGATGGCGCTTAACCAAAAACTTACACGACCACAGTGGTGAGTCAAGTTATCAAGTTAGCTAATCCATCACGCACCGGGCCGCACTATCGAAGCTTGTTTTGTATTCGTCGAACGTAATTGTTGAAGTGGAGTCGTGCGGAATGCGCGACAGTAGTGCACGATCACGACAATGTGCCGCGAAAAACGCTAAGTTGCTAACATTCCCGCGCTAGTGCATTGGAACTTGAAACAAAACAGTGAGAATTAGTTATTGTACGAGAGAAATTTTGTGTATATTGTTTTGTTTATGTAATGAACAGTGTAATATTATATGAACTGGATTTATTGTGATTTACCTGTTGGAGTTAAAGACGATTTTAAGGTAAGTGCGATTTATTATATTTACTTAATAGGTAGCTAAATATTTGTAAAATGTATTAAGTATTATAAAGAAATAACCACGTGCGTATTATTACAGGCATAGTTACTTTCTTATTTACTTAATAATTTTAGTGTAACATGTAACTCATAGTTAAAAAACCGGCCAAGTGCGAGTCGGACTCGTGCACGAAGGGTTCCGTAAATTACAGTTAAATCAACATATCTCAAAAACTATAAGAGATACTTTGATCAAACCAAAAATCGTTGAAAGAGTTAATTAGCATGCATCACCTCTATTTTTTTTAGAATTTTATACCCCGTAGTTATAAAAATAGAGGGGGGGGGACATACTTTTTACGACTTTGAGAGCTGATATCTCAAAAACCGTTCACTTTAAGAAAAATGTTTTTTAGAAAACTTTATATCATTTTAAAAGACCTTTCCATTGATACCCCACACGGGTATGTACATCGAAAAAAAAAATTTCATCCCTCAGTTACATGTATGGGGGGCCCCACCCCCAATTCTTTTTTTTACTATTTAGTGTCATATTTTTGTAGCGGTTCATACAACACATATTCCCATCAAATTTCATCACTGTAGTACTTATAGTTTCCGAGTAAATCGGCTGTGACAGACGGACAGACGGACAGACGGACAGACGGACAGACGGACATGACGAAACTATAAGGGTTCCGTTTTTGCCATTTTGGCTACGGAACCCTAAAAAGTTATTAAGCAGTAGTGAAATTAATGGAAATAGAAGAAGTTTATTGATATTCATAATGTATTTAAATTATTTTTACTTTAACTTAATCTATTAAATCCACCTATGAAGCAGTTTATTAATTTTAAGCAAAATATTTGCTACATCTTCGGCTTTTGAGGGTACCTAGGTACTCAGTACAAAGTTTGAGATTTTGTATGATCCAAATAAGTACATAGGTAATATAAAATTAGGGTTATCATGATTCCTTGCTTGATTATTATTAATACCTTGGTAATAGGTGTGTAAGCCGGTAGGTACCTAAGTAAGGTAAGTTTTTGACAAATCAGTCACACGACCAACGAAAATAATTTTAAAAAATTTAAATCTTTCTACCCAAGAACGAAATGGAAACTAACTTGAAATATCTATGTTTATGCTAACTCACAAGAGTTCCGTGAGTTCAAAACTTTTTATCACCAACTTTTTGTTGACTCAATGCGTCATAAAAACATTATGATTCACTCAAGAATGTTGGCCACTGCATACGTAAGTACTAAGTATCTAGTAAAGAGGGATATCCAGGAAAAAAATAAAAGGGAATTCGTAACGAAGACATTCATCGTTATTGTGGAAAAACCAATAGGTATGCGTAACTGGGTTGTTTTGGGAAAACACGCGAAACGTTATGAAAATGAAATATTTTAAATGGTATTTCTTCATGGGTTTATTTACTCACGCTGGTCCAACTTAACCAGAAGAATATTTAAAATGAAGTGCCCGTAAAGCTTCAGTCTGTGTACAAAATTCAGAAATCTTACGGAATCGAAGCCAGATCGTTAGAATACGAGCATGAGCGCTAACCCGTCCAACTCCGCATGTGTAAAATATGAATGAACCGTGACTAGAATACATTTTCAATTAAATCTTAAAATCACGGGTTCAGTCTCATAAGAATATCTTAATTCATTAGTCTTATGTCGTCGTAACATTGTTTTAAGTATATGAAAAAGTTAGGTAAATGGTTACCCAAAATTGTATGTGCTATCAGTAAAGACAATTTCAAACGATAAATATCGGTCAATCGGTCATGCACGTGCTGCATTTTTTTATCCGTAAAAACGGTCTTCCACCACAAAAAGTATTTTCTTATGTAATTCTCCTCACCAATGAACTTCAACCATAGACAACAAGTCAATACTTCGCAAATCTAAACTTAGCTTTAGCTTGGATCCTTTTAAAAAAAAATCACGGTATCTGGAAAAGAGGATGTCTGCTAGATACCTATTTGATTTATAAATCCTTCTCAGAAAGTTCCTAGCCGCCAATCTGCCATTTCCTCGAAAAAATAAAGAATTTAGCACAAAATTGACACGCAAAGGAAGTTGCTATCAAAAGCTTGTCGAAAACTGTAACGCTTTGAGGCATATTAGCATACATTTACTTGCGTTCAATATTAGCACTTACATTATCAATAAATCCCCTATATTCAAGTCACCCTTATGTAACGAAACTAGTTCAATATTCGTGAACATAACAAACATTAACATTAATTAAAAATTACATAATGAATTCCGACAGATGTCAAAAGCAGATTAACTCATCAAAATGTACTGGGTTCATCAAAAATCTTGTAAATTTTTGAAAGTGTTATAAAATATTTATTTTATCATTTCCGATATAAATTATTTAACATATTATGACGCGGATTTTGACTGACACCATTTCTTCGAGAAAGTTATAAGTAGGGATCTCTTATGCCGTGAAAAGTTTCCCCAGGACAAGAGGTAAGAAACTTCTAAGATTACACAAATAATAACCATTGAAAGGAAGGTGGTATTTCAAGGACTATTCCAATTATATTTGAAAATTCTTACTAACATTATAGATGCGAAAGTCCATGTTCCTTTTGCTAATGATGAGCAAACTCCTATAGTTTCCGATGAAACTAATCGCGCAAACTGGTAAAGACAGAGGAAGTGCACTTTCTTAGTTTCCTCAAGATGCAAATGAAAATGCGACAAACAGCTTATTATAATTGCGAAAGTATATCTATCTGTCTGTCAATCCGGCTTTCACGCCAAAACTACCGAACAGATAGTCTTGAGCCTGAGAAAGGCACTGGCGACTTTTTTATGCTGGTAGGGAAGAGAAGTTCCCTCAAACATTAGGGAATAGTTAGTCGACACTTATATAGGTATCTATGATGATGATGATGATGAGGTATCTATACTAATATACTAAAGAGGAAACATTTGTTTGTCCCACCCTAAAGCCTCCGAAACCACTGAACCTATTTGGAAAATTCTTTCACTAAGTATTGGGAGGTTATATACTATGTATCCCCGAAAAAAATAGGCTACATATTACCTGGGTGCGAGAAGTAGTTCCTTCTGATCGCGAGTGGAACCGCGAGGAACAACTATTATGTACTATGTAATAAGTTGTTTTTGATAGTGTTCGTTCGGACATAAGGCTTGGAGTTTATCGGGCAACCGTTGTGTGACCGAGAACATGTCGATACGGCTTCCTGCCAATCGCACTTACCGTAATACGGTCACGGCTAATCCATTTTAGGCTTAAATAGGTTTGAGAAATTTGTACCAATTCAACCTATCTTGGATATATGAGGCTAAGGTTTTATTCAAACCATTTACCAATCCCTCAATTTCATCTTCTGACACATTTTGCTAGACAATGGCTAGAAACTCAATGTAGGTCAGCCCTGGCTTATGTGTGGCAAACATTAAGTACCTTTTTTATACATACATTGCCGTTTTTTTAAGATTAATAAGTTTTTTATTTATTTTAATTGCCAGCATAACAATGTTTGAACGCGCAATTAAGCACGGCCACCATTTACAAAACAAAAAATCGAAGTGGCAAAAACATATTTTACTTGTTTCTCAGAAGATAATGAATAGCCTATTATTATAGTACGGACATGAGGAAAATTTTACAAATAATTCTACTTATTAAATGTAATTTTCTGAACGCCAGTTTTATAGGTACGCAGCTGCTACGTATGAATTCAGTTTACATTGTAGGAAAATGTGAAGTATTGTCCAAATTATCACTTTTTCCAAATAAGCGTATCCCTTTATTTTTCAGTATTGCAATTGGGCGTGCAATACTCATCCTTAACCGTATGTCACCCAACCACAATGATTGGAAAAATACCCTATATTTTCTGCTAACCACATTAAAAGCTCATACTAATACATTTCCAACTCTATTTCTAAAACAATAAGGTTTATAATCAAATAAATAACATAAACAGTATTCTGCATAGTAGTTAGAAGTACTAGGGCTTCATAAGATAATATGGTTAGTAGATTAGCGATGCACGCCGCACGCATTGCGGAGAAGCCTTACATTGCAGATTTTTCGCAGAATAAGTTCAAACAAAGGCTGTGCATAGGAAGCTTTGTTTGTTTAATTCAATTTGTTGTTATGTTGGTAATTTATTTAATAGTTTATGTACATAGTTACACACACAGAACACAGACAAAAAGAAAAATAGGACAAATACTACCTACAAAAGTACAGCTTATTATTATTATTTTAAGTTGTTTTATTAAAACTTCTAACATATTCTGAATGGTCGTATCGTATGTAATACAAATAGGCCCTATCAGTCTACGCTTCATATACTTAATACAAATAATGAGTAATCGCGGTCGATAATGCAATGATATTAGTCATTACAACTTAGGGTACGACGTTATGACTACTTAGCGTCTGAAGATAAAATAAGCAACTCATTTTCAGGCGTTGACAAATACCTAAATATACCTAACTGAAGAAAGTTTCGCTAACATGCGCGTAAAACAGATTTTCAAAATCAGAAAACCAAAAGATAAACCAAAATGACATAACGATTTTTCATGCTCATCATAACTTTGGGTACGGTTTTCACCAAGAAGTTTTACTCGTTCGAAGTCCACTACTAGCTGATAACTTCACGCTAGACAAAATGTATGAACAAAACAAGTGAACCAAAGTTATTTGACAGGAACTATACTTACCTGTCTCAACTTCTCAACACCAGTTCGCAATTTCCCTTTCAAACCCAGCCATATGATTGGGAATGAGGACATCATAAGTAGTTCTAGTTCATAATCAGATAAGATAAACCATATTTTGGGAAAGCAAAAGTATTTTTATTTAGTCCATAGATATTTGATATCGATAAGTCAGTGTTTACTTACGATAGATATTTATCAAGCTAAAGAATGCTGACCGATATTAAATATTTATTCAGTCTATTTCCATTTAGTTAATGGATTAATCTATTTTATTGTGCTTACATAATAGTTAAACTCGTCGACAGAAAAGTAACTGTCTCGACCTTTTATAGCTTTAATGCTCTTTTTAAAAGATTTTTTGTCTTGTGTATGTGATAAACAGGAATGGTAAAAAGGTTTAATAGCCCAAAAAACAAGAAAACAGATAACTTAACCTTACATAGTAACGTTTGGTTAATAGGATTCTTACGTATAATCTTGTAATAGGCTTTCCTGTCGACTATGAAAACGAAGGCGCTTATGTAATTCCAGATTAGACATTAAACATTATTTTTACACTGCAAAACAATGTGTATTTAAAAAAATGGTTAAGTAAAATCATCCTTAAATTTTTGGCTAAGTTTAAATCTTGGAAATTGATTCTAAATTCGAAGGAAAAACTGCAAAGTTCCAATGGACTTATAACTTAAATCTGCTATGAACAAAGCTCATTACGATCTTGCCTTCTTTTAATGAGAAGCATCCTTAGTCCAGTTAAAGGACAGTCTTGTACTTCTTATCGAGGGCGCTGCAGGTTTGATCTTCTCAAGCCTACCGTCAGAGTTTTCTCAAATCCGCCTGACGGCCTCTGTCATGAAAATTGTACGACAATTTACTGGTTAACAGTAATTTCATTAAATTTTTATGATTTATCTATCATGATATATCATCGAGATCTTATCGATTTACGGCGTCATAAGATTATTTTATTGAGAAGACTCATTGGATAAGATTATGATAGGTACTTTATGAGTTTTAAGCAGATATGCAGATGGGAGGTAACAACTGGTTTCTTGGACATAGGTTCATATCGCATAATATAGTATTATATAACTTTTTTTGCCAGTTCAAGCCAGTTATTGATGTGTCTGTTTGGTTTAAAGCCTTTTTTGTGAGCCTTGGTACTTAACTACTTACTTACATATAAGTACTTTCACATATACTTCTTACACACATACCTATTCGTACTATCTATAATTTATTCTTAATGATCCTTACCTTTAAATAACGTGTACGCATGTTGCATCCATGCGCAGTATGTATGTACCTATTCATTTGCGTGGTTCTGAAAATTACGAGAGCAAAACCAAGAGCCGTTATTAGTATGCGAATCAGATGAAATCAAGAGTATCCGGAAATCGTCCGTATCTATTACACGAACAGGTGATATTAATATAGTTTATAGCCGTGAACGCCTCGGAACTGGTTTTGATACATTTCGATACATAAACAAGATGATTATTTCACGAACCACTTTACAATGTCGCTTACGATGTTTTACGTAACTTGGTAATTTATAGCTTCATCGTCACAGAATCTTTATTTTTTAATTAATAGAAAACTTTTACTGAATATTTTAGGCCTCGGAATAAATTATGACGTCAAAAGCCAATACGCACGACTTTTTACACCGAATAATCTTTATACTGCCTTCATTCAGAGATTTTGGAGGGATGAAAAGACTTTAAATTGGTCGCCAAACAGAGAGGCATAGCACATGATATCTGCTTTATTTAACGGGTAGAAATAAGTATTATATTCAATTAAGTAACGTGCCAGTACTTCATTATAAATCATCTCTACAAAAAAGCTATGCTATCATTCATCACCGCTCCATAACCACTCGAAACGGTTCTACCACCACAAAAACGCAATACTCCAACAATAGTAGCTAATAATATTTTATCACTTATTCTGCAGCCCCATATACGTATTGACACGGGTGTCGAACCACCGATCTCGCAATCCGATACATAAACAATTGCATTCGAGCATTCTACTCCTTATTCGTGATCATGACTTATTAAACGAGATGTTTTGCTGAGTCCGCACTATAAATTAAATCTGATAAGTAAGCGAAGGAGCAATGTATGAAGAATTGTGATATTTTATCGCTGGGCCGTCGTTTTGCTAAGTGGTTGCAGAAGTATTATTGCTAATTAAGCTTCATCATCATCATCATCATCAGCCTATCGCAGTCCACTGCTGGAGATAGGCCTCTCCAAGTGCACGCCACTGAAATCTATTTTCGGCTAGAAGCCGAAAATTAAGCTTAAGCTGGTTTATTCTTGGGCTGCTTACGGCCAAAGCCTGCTGATGCTGCGAAATTATTCGAAACAGTTACGGCCACGGCGTCTCTTTAACACTAAGGGCTGAGAAGGAACACGGGTGGATTTTACTCAGTTAGAGACAGACAGTTAACTGCTGCTTGAATCCCGGAAAAAGGGTTATGATGTAATGATTTCCCATATCCCAAAAAATACACGTTATCTCAGGTGATCAGATTTCTGTAGCTTACTTGAGAGACTCTTTTTTGAAAAGTCTAGGCGTTCAATGTGGGAGGCCTAGAAAGCAAACGAAGATCTATCGAAGGGCTTATATGGAGACGGTTCAGCTTACTATTCGAGGAATCCAGTTTATGCTAATATTATCTAGGTGTGTTCTGATACCGACAGCTAGGACCGGTCGATCAAGCGATATTTTGATCAGGTACGACCGTGTAAGATGTCTCAGCATTTTTTGGATCTAGATATAGCTCGTTAGTTACCATAGAAGTCCCGTGCCCATTTTCACCAACAAATATTTGGATCCCCTAAGAACATTTAGGGAACACTTACCTAATACAAATTTCATTTCCACCAAAGTTAAAGTGTCTCATATACCCTTTATTATTGGGGGAGCCCTTATTCTAAGTGACACTTAGTTAGAGATACGTTAAGAGATTGTGGCATCAGTGTTGTCGCCTACTTATTGTTCTATGGATGATAGGCACGCCATTGAATTTTTCACAACTGACTTGCTTAGAACTAACCCATCTCCCTCTTGCTTGAAAGACTCCCAGGCTGTAGTTTTCGGGATTTTTTAAACAAGTAACATTAAAACACATCATCCAAAAAAAGAAATAAGTAAAGTATCATCATCACATGCGAACTTATTTACATTTCTCACATACTCAATCTTCTGCACATTGTTTACCATGTGACTCGGCTCGTAATCCGAGCTATATTAAATTTCGCCTTGCTAAGTGTAAGTTACAAGTAAGCTGTAATCTGTGCTGTGTGTGGTCGATGGCTGCTGACTCCTGGTCTTATCAACGATGCTCATCCGGTCGAGATTGTTGGACAAATAAACAAGTAGGAATGTTATTTTAGACCGGTCATAGGCTCTAATGTTGTGACTGTTTGTCGTGTAAAGCAATTATTATCTACGTGTTTTAATGAGACCAAGTACTTCAGAGCCTCGTCATTGCTGTCGACTGGGAGAGTACCCAAGAGGCTGGCAGGATTGCCCAGTTGGATGGCAATACTATAAATACTTTTTCTGACGTCTATGAACAGGAACGATAGATAGTAAATTATTAGTTTCTTTTAGATTGTTGACAATAAAGAATAATGGATTATGTGTCTGAGTGACTATTTTATTGTTTTACATCTGTTCAGATTGTCCTATCTTTGGCATGCCTGATAAAAAATTATCTGTCGATCACATTCTTATCCAAGTTTGGCTTTTGAAGTTTCCCTTTAAAATATCTGGTTGGGTACACAATGAAGTAGTTACACTACTACTTAACAAATACGAACTAACGTAACTGTAGTTAGGGTTACCATACCCCAAACATCGTCAGGATATTTTGACTTAGGTAATTCATTTATTTGACTTAGATATAATCTGTATAAGTAAGAAAAAATATTTTACAAAAAAATGCTGATAAAATTTCCTTTCTGTGTTAATAAAATAGAATAATCATAAAAACAAGTTTAAAAACAAATATGTTTTTTTTTTAAATCAAGAAATGTGTCACTCCTTGACTAAAATAATCAGGAATTCTCTTCGTTAAAATGGTCGTCTTTTTTCTCAGGAATCTATGACAGACTGGTGACCCTACTTCTACTCAAATATGAATGTATAATGCGGCTGGTATTGTCACCAGGCTGTCAGTGAGTCAGTGAGTAACGAAATAACTGAACACGCCCATTCCGACTTAACTTACTTTACATACAATCACCGCATTAAAATACTCATTATAACTGCCTTGTCAGTGAAATGTACTGATTCGGTGAGCTTAGGAAATGTTAGGTAGGGCCGTTTTTTTTTTTTCGACGACCTCGTTGGCGCAATGGTCACCCTGGTAGACTGCCGAACTTTGGTCCCGGGCTCGATTCCCGGTGGTACGGTCGATATTTGTGTGATGAGCATGCTTGTTGACTGTGGTCTAGGTCTCATAATATGTTCCTATTTATATAAGTTACGTATATGTAGTTCATCTGTTTCGTTAGCACCCATAACACAAGTTAATAAATAGCGCACCATGGGGCTAACCGACCGTGTGTGAAGGTGTCGCCATATTTTATTTGCAAAAACCAATGATTATACAATCTAAATACCGGCTTTTATTTTCTTCAAATTAATTTAGCGTAAGATGGTTAAATAATAAATCACACATAAGATAGAGTAAATATTTATTCAAATACTAGAAAGTACTGGTAAGGAAAAGGCGTTGGTCCGATGTACTCGATATGAAGATTATGTGTTGCACAAGGTTTTGTGTTTGCTTATTGCATAAACTTTTACATTTGCCAATTTGTATTGAGATAATCAATTAGCAAGATTTTCGTCACTATAATATTTACCTTTCATTAAAAAAAATAAGCTCTATGCCCCTTTTGAAAGACTAAACTGTGTGTCTAATCCATAGCTACTTACTAATATAAAAAAGAGAAAACTACTGAAAAGATTTTAATACTAAATTTTTTCACTGTTGGAAAGCTAGACACTCTTTCCGAATAACATAGGCTATAAATGTTATCCCGGTACGTGCACTGGTTCCAACGGGATGCGAGTGAAACCAAGGGAAAACAGCTAGAAACTAATGAATAGCACTATGTTTAAACCGTTTAAGGAGACCCAAGAATACCATTCACTCTTCAAAATAAGCCAAAACACATCCCGAACGACAAGCCTTCCATTTGCAATAGAGAGGAGCAATTCTGCAATAACATGTTAACCAATAAATTCTTCAAGCAACATCTTACCAAGAAACAATTAGTTGATTTGCTATAATTACAACTATTACACGAACCAGGTCAATACGCCTTACAAATAGATTGTCTGCTCTGCTCGTACGCAGACTTCTGCGCATTTTCTGCGCTAAATCATCGTGAAATATGCTCGCATGGACATTTCAACCACGCTAATGGTTTGTGAAACGGTAAACTGTACACTTGATCATCTTTAATGATCTAAATCGATATATTAGCGGTTAACTTCGGTTTATCTGGGTTTTATTGATTATGGCCATGTTTATCTGGAAATTACTGCTTATTTGCTGTGTATGCCGTGAAAATGGTAATACCATAGACAAACCAAAGGGGGACGGGGGAATGAAATAAAGGTAGATTTTATAAGTTTTTTGTGGGTTAGCACTTTTAAAAATCAAATTCCATCATGTAATCATAATTAAAGAAATACCTACACCAAAAAAAGGGTACACCTACATAACGTACACAGTTACTCGTAGAATGTACTAATTAACAAATATCTAGGTTCACGTATTAACTTGATTAGTTGTCAGTTCTACGAATCTGCGGTACCTCCCACCATAAATGAACCACATAATAACTGTTAGTTAACAGCAAGAAAAGTTAAGTTCTCATAACACAAATCATAGAGTTCTATCCTATTTCTTGTTGTCTATGGTTCTAGGCCATCAGTCAGCTGTCAGACTCCAACTGATAAAGACGTGCCGATAAATCATGACGTATTTGTCCCGATTTACAATCAAAGTCCATTAATTTACAACTGAGAAAAATTGTGGTAAAAAAACGAGTAGAATAGTCTTACTTTCTACTGGGAACATATTTCATAGTGGTTGTTATCATTGTAAATTCATAATGCTTTTGAATTATCATTTAATTGGTATTAATTGGTCTTTTTTGTGCTCTATTAAAGTTGATTGTGTTGTGGATAATCAAAGATTTTTTATCACTAGCTTTAGCATATCTTTTTTACACTTTTGGAGTGTCAAATGGGATAAGGCGATTATCACACTGCCCCGCATGATGCAGCGTAGTGCGTGGATGCGTTTTTTTCCGTTGTATGGAAATATCTCCGTTTGTATGGAAAACACGCATAGTCCAACACACTGAAAATGCATCCACGCGCGTTCATGCGGATCACGCACATACATGCGGAGAAACACGCACCCCCGCGCGTAGGTGCGGGGCGAAACGCAAGGTATGGCACACTGATCCCGCAGTGACGCGCGTGATTTTGAATGGGCGTGACGTGTATATTTGAAAATGGAAGCCGCCGTGCGTGAATTTACAAAACGCACCTACGCGCGTGAGTGCGCGAAAAACCCGCACGATGATGCAGATCTGCACTCCCGCAGGAACGCGCGTAGGTGCGTCGACACGCAAGATGCAGCGTGATGCGGGGCAGTGTGAAGATCACCTAATTAATTTGTTTCTTACTTTGAAGATGTTCACTGTGAGTTTATTTGTATAATTACCATTCCAAGCACTTAATATTGTGCGTGATTTCAATATAGAAAGAAAGAAAGAAGACAAGTATACATTTATTCACGCCGGCATGACACAGAGACTGGCAGCCGACTCCAACATACATAGTTGGGAAAAAGGCTCGGAAGATGATGATTACAGACATACAATACAAAAAAAAAATACAAACCTAAAACAAGAATAATACAAAGCTAGGAGAAGACATAGATTAGACATAGATATACATTCATTTGTTTAGACCGTCAGTTGTTATCCATTAAGTACTAAATAAATCTAATACCGGAATGAAATGTTACACTGTGTGCATTCTAGATGATTTATTACAAGACTAACCTAACCCTTTCATTTCCTCCACAGGTTGGAGAGACGTGATATCTGTTCCGGCAACAACGACGGACAAGTAAGTATTGAAATGGAACTTTATATAGAACCTCCATGTTTTTATTTAGATTTAAAAAAAGTCGGGATTTATAAACAAATAAATAAAAAATGTGTCAAATGTGAAAAAAACATCTTATTTTATTTATAAGGGCATCCAAAGTATTTTGCATAATGTAAAGGTAAAGCATCACTGTTGCGTAAAAAACAAGAAAATGAAGCTATTAAGTATGCAAAATATTATTTTAAAACTAGAAATCCCATAAATAATTCTCTTATTAGTTATCAATAATGTATTTAGGTCAATTAAAGTTGTTTTTTTTTAAATGACTATATGTACGTCACTCATTTTTACATAATTTATCTTACGTATTCACAATTTGGTAAAAGATGGACGCACAAAACAGCAAAATAAAATAACTGTTCATAATTTTACACGGTAGAGGAATTACTCAATAAAATAAGCTCCGTATATGGTACAATTTGTACGCTTTCTTAAGCATTTGCAATAAACTATACATTAGTATAGATAAAGTAGGTTATGATAGACTGTGATTAGTGGGCCGCGGCGAGAAGCTTTTATGGCATAATACATCATCAGCACAAAGTGTGAATAGATTAGGCCTCTGTTTAATGCGCATTCAGTTTCTTTTTAAAAACAAGAAATAGACGCCCGAATAAGAACTTTTTGTTATTAATTATTTACGGTTGACAACCTGTCTTACCTAGGTATTAGGTTGCCCGGGTTGAGGAGGTCAAGTCGCTTCTTGTAAAACACTGGTACTCAGCTGTGTCTGTTTCGACTGGAGCCGACCCCAACATAGTTGGGAAAAGGCTAGGCAGATGATGAGTAACTATTTTCAGCTATTCACATAAAAAAGTAATCAAAAAGAATGATATCAATGTAGTTTTCAATCGCTTTATTTTTGCAGAATCTCCCTTCAAATATGACAGTTATAACTATTCAGTTATGTGTGGTATGCCACTGAATTAGCATAGAGCCTTAACATTTTCTATTTTACGTTCTTTGACACACCGTTTCTCAATGTAGTCATTAAAATTTTATTAAAACAGTAGTGAGCTTTTTATTTCGTGTACACTGTGGGAACTTGTCCAGTGACTCATTAGAAAGTCATAGAATATATTTAAGTACTGCAAGTGGCAAGTGGCTGGTTATGTAATAAGTTTTGTTTATGAGGTTTCTAATAACTTGTGCTTTCTTTAACATTAGTGATTTGCATAGGGTTTTAGTGAAATCGTTTGCGTGGAAAATATTCATAAGTTTTCCGCGCGTGTGTAAAGTTTTTGCTTAAGTTAATTTTGGTATGCAAATGTTGTATTTCAGGAAAGTAGTGTAGTTTAATATACTGAACAATGTACTACAGGTATACCATATTAGGAGTAAATTTCGCTGTAAAGTGAACTTTAATTGTTTATTGCAATGATTACTTACTGTCACCGTTCGGAATAACCCGTTTTTGTACTAACCAGGTAATAGAATATTGGTTATTTTCCTTAAAACAAAATTAATTATTAAATGCCTGTTCTCGTAATACCAGTTGCATAATTATATGTTTTCGGTATTCCCGGGTCGTTCCCTTTTGGGTATGATGAGTATTTCTCATTCAATCGAAATTACCCAGGAAAACAGGTTAGCGTTATTTAAATGAGTCAACCCTTCACTTTGTATATAATATGCAAAAATATGGTTGTTTGACTAAGTTACTAAAAATGCACTGATTATTGTCAAATCACGTCAAAAAGTAAAGAAGGTATATTTCTTAAAAGGACATTGGGCAGATTGGTATACCCCACCAATAGCGATGTCATATATATCATTGGATAGGCCTTTTTATGTAGAACAACATTTACTATGACAGCTTTGCTGAAATGTTTGTCCGTTCTGAGATATAGATCAAAAACTGTGCAAAAGTTAAACTAAAGTTAACTTAATAATCTATTGATATCTCAAGTTTTTAGAGGAAAAACTAAGTTGAAATAAGTGTAAGTCTCCTGAGTCCTACCTGCTGTACCCGTTAGGGTCCATAATTGTTACTATTATTTTGCATTTGAGTTTTTTTTTTTTTTAGAGAAAAAGACCTATCCATCGATATGCATGACTTTGTTATTGGTGGGGTCTGTTGTTATGCCCAATATGAAGTTAGTACAGTATAAGGTTCAAATGCAAAATAATAGTAACAATTATGGACCCTAACGGGTACAGCAGGTAGGACTCAGGAGACTTACACTTATTTCAACTTAGTTCTTCCTCTAAAAACTTGAGATATCAATAGATTATTAAGTTAACTTTAGTTTAACTTTTGCACAGTTTTTGATCTATATCTCAGAACGGACAAACATTTCAGCAAAGCTGTCATAGTAAATGTTGTTCTACATAAAAAGGCCTATCCAATGATATATATGACATCGCTATTGGTGGGGTATACCAGGTCCCATATATTTGTGCCCATTGTCCTTTCTTTGAGAAATGGAATGTTAAGGCGACATTTCTAATTATATTTTTAGCTATCGAATTAATATTATCGTATATACGACAATAATCTTAGTACGTAGGCACTAAGCCGGACGCTAGGACATAATTATTCTTAATGGGGGATTATCATTAGTCTTATATCTACTTAATTTACATATTTATCTTCATTCATTTACAGATTATTATTTATTTTTATTACAACAATGATTTTTGTTACACACAATTAAAAAATGATCTCGAATTTAAGTACTCTTAAACTTCGAAATTAAAATAAATCAAAACAAGTATAAATTAAGATTACCTACATTATTATATCTTGAAGAATTTTTATTAATGTTTTTGTTGTTAAGTAACATGGGAGCCGGGAACTGGTTTGTTTAATTTTGGATCGACATTGACCTTAGTACTTACAAGGTTATAAAGGAAACCGTCAATTACAGGTTTTGAAGAATAAGTAATGCTTTAAAAATATTACTTATATTCAAGTGATAAAACAATGTTTTACAATTGAAGATTCTTTCGAAATAAAGTCGCCATTTGGTTTGGCCAGTTTGGTTAGAACGTATGTGAACTAGATTCCATTTTCAAACCTTGAAAAAGATATCAGAACTTCATTGATTAACACCAAAACGGCCAGTATCTCATTCAACACTAAGATGCTAACTATTCGATTTTCAAAGTATGCTAAATGAGTCACTATACCTGGTGAACTTTAGTTCCGAGACAAGAGCGTTCTCGGAACAAATCTGACATTCTCGACCACCTTACTTTATGAATGGGCCGCGTCATCGGTGACTCATTACAACTTTTACGTTCAATCTTTTTTTTTGCGATTTTGAATCTGGAACTCGTTCTTCAAGAAGTTTGAGGTAGGTATCATTTTGAGAGGCACAATAATTTAGTGTTGCTCATCGGCTTAAGCAACCTGTTTAGTGGTGTACCGGATCTTCTAAATACTAAAATGTGATAAAACTTAGGACCATAAAAATTAAGATACATTCCAATGCATCTTGTAATTCTCCGAGGATACTCCCTATTTCCATCGAGAAAAACGAGTATGGCAACAGCGCTTCCTAGCTAATCAAATTCTCCCAAAATTTAATTAACAACATTATTAAGTTTACTCTATTATACACCACATTGAATAGGTTCTCATTTAAATGCTAAATTAACCGGATGGGTTACAATCTGTCACAATACAAGTCTGTCATTCTTTGAATCTGGGCCATTGTGTGGTTTACTGGCATAAAATGATTGTGCTAGTATGACAGTGTATAATGTGACAATACTAGAGCAACTGTGATGGTAATGTGGCCACTGACAGGCCACTGAATTTTAGCTGCTGTACCCAATTTGAATCTAGGAGTTATGGTGGGCACCATTACTAAGAAAGATGGAAGATCCTTACCTATATCATAAATGCGAAAGTAACTCTGCCTGTCGCACTTTCACGCCAAAACGACTGAATCAATTTAAATTACATGGGTACATAATATACATAGTCTAACTAAAGCCTGCTTTCATCCGGGTGCGAGAAGTAGGAAAAAAACTTGAACTTGCCTGGTAAGCTAATATAACGCCAAGAGATTCGTAGATTTCGGGGAATAGGATTCATGATTTGCGACGCTAAAACTGTTGAAATTACATCAAGTGAGCTTGTTTATCTTGCTTTTAAGAAATTAAGCAAACAGATGTTTCTTAAAAAAGTTTTACAACGTAAACTGAACTTGATAGGGCTATAAACTTTAAACTCTTTGACTTTACGGAAATACGTCGAAAACTGTGTCGTATTTCAAGCTGTAGCATAAAAAGCTCTTAAAAAGTGAGAATATAAATAAATTCGGTTAGTGAAATTATCTATCCCTTGTAGAAGAAAGTAAATAAGAAGGGACACTCAATAAAAATGATGAAGGTAATCAACGTGACCACAATCACTGAAGCGAAACAAAAAACATTAGCACGTTAACACATAAAAACAAACAAACAACAGAAGAAACAAATACAAACAATAAGAACATGGCCGATAGATTTTCTCTCTAATATATAAATAATGATAGTTTGATCACCGGAGGTGTCAACCCGAAGCAGGAAACGACAATTGGTATTCAATATAGGAATGTGAATATATTTGTAAGTACGTGAAAACTTTCATTCCTCTGAGGGATCGGCTTGTTTGTTTTAAACTGACTAATAGCGTAATAGAGATATCATGACTCAGTAGAATTAGATTTAATGATGGTTTTTCAACGCTGTACGAAGTTAATGTCCCTAAAGCGAGACGGGGTGAATGAACTCAAAAACTGAACTAAAAACCTCATTCTTGATTCTCGAAAGGTCGTAGTTGTCATTAGTTTGGAGGAATTATATCTAGTGTAGTACAGAGAAAATAAGAACGTGAAGTCTTAGTCAAGATAAAAAATGTTCTGCCGGGACTACGGGCTTGTTCGAAAGTATCACCGCAGCTCTGGTAGGTACACAAATGGCTCCAGATGGAACATGGTGGGTTTTGGTCAGTAAGTGTCTGAAACTGTCACGCCGAGAGCCTTGTTTGATGATCCCACCAAAAAATGTTACAAACAATGTCGGTAGGATACCCAATCATTGAATTAAGAGTTAGGATGCCAAAATTCATATAGAAGCATTATGGGACCCAAATAAACAAAGGAAGTTCAAACTGCAACATAATTATGGACTTGTAGACACAATAAACGTTACACCTTCGCCTTAGATTTAGTATAAGTGGTCACGGGTGTTGTAGCTGTCAGTTTGTCACGTTGCTAACCTCAAAGTGTCATGATCATTTCTTGTCAATACTTGGGCTGTCACGACTCCTGTTGCATGCGTTGCATAATTAAAGAAGTTGCTTCTATGTTAATTGCCATCAGAAATGGTGGTAACTGCACCTATTCTCTTTGTACGTGCAGTTTTGGGTAAAGACCCCAAACTGCAGGATGATGTAGCTCAAACACAAAGCTGTTTTCATTTTGAATTCACTTGGATTTAAAGGATAATTAGGGTGTTCTTAACATGTTCTTCGTCTATACTGTTGCTTTATATCTTTAGCTACTCTATCTTCGATCGAATAGAAAACAATCATTACATAGTCTCCTCGTTCCATTCACTACCAGAAACAGATCTTTATTCATCAGCTGATTATCGCTCAACTCACGCTCGATCTTCGGTAAGGGTTCGCAAAAACATCTTTCTATAGTTTTCTTACTTACATAAGTCACGAAATACGCACCCACGGCATGGTATTGTTCAATTGTTTGATTATTATTACGTAATAGTGCCGTATATATCGATAAAGTAATGAAGCTATTCGATAATCATTCTCGGTAATAGATCACGCAATGGACGGGTATTTAAGAAATTCTATCACGAGTAAAGATAATGATCAAGTTTAGTGCGTTCATTTGCATGTCTAAACCTGATTTGTTTAATTGTGATAGCATGTAATTTTTTGTTTTTATGTCTAGTAGTTTTAATTGGCGGTTAAATGGTTGATGCGTGTAGTATTCCGTAACGATATTGCAAGTACGCTTCATTTGTTTTTGCACTTCATGACTTGAACTGAAACCATTAGTCTGGCCTTACCAACTCAGTTAAAAGTAATGACATAGTTATTAGGGCTCAGGGCATATTTTTTTCTTTTCAAGTGATTGTTTCGGAAAAATGACAGATCCTAAAAGGAAACTTCTATGTTTGCCTACGAGCCTTTGACAATCAAGTTCTTTTATAGACACCAATGCTTAGTACCTAATTGTTCTTGAAGTACAACACATAGGTACCATAAAAGTAACACCTTAACACCTTTTGCACCCTTGAGAACCACTAATGACTAGAACAGAACCGCAGTGACTTCCTCGTATGCTACTCGAGTACTTGTAACAATACCTACAAGTTGATACGTAACGCGGTGGCACATCCAAACTACGTGATTCGACTCCACACTGACTCATCGGGAATCCAAGATGGCCGCCTGTCCTTTTCGAATGCGTGTTTAGTTTTAGCGAAGTACTGTTACAATAGAAGTTTTGTTTACGGTTAGATTGTTTTTGGGTTTGAATGGCTCAAAATAATGAATAATGTAGATTTTTTATTATGTCAAGAAGGCTAGATATAATGGAGTCTCTTATCAAAGACCTCTCTTCTCTAGCCACTTTCTATGATTTTTCCTGTGCTAGGAAAGTTGAAAGATATGACACAAAATTTCCATAGTTATATGTACTTTAAAAACCTAATCCCTTTGTTCAAATTCGTCATAAGGTTATACAACCTTTTTCAACAATACAAAGACAAATTCGTACCACAGACTGCAGAGGATAAAGGCTAATCGAGCTGACCAATCAAGTGGGGTCATTCGTCTACTATTTTAAGAAGTGACAATAAACTAATGACTGTTCCTTTGTTTTCTTAACAAAATGGCGTCACAGATGGCCTGGTGTCACGGCTAGGTAGCTTTGACCAATCAAATGGCTAATTGCCTTTAGTATACTCAAAAGAGTTTTATAATTTGGATTTTTTTTCCAAGTTTTGGTATTTTGTTGACAGTTTTAATTACTACTAAGTTCATCCTCCGAGCCTTTTTCCCAAACTATGTATGTTGGGGTCGGCTTCCAGTCCAACCGGATTCAGCTGAGTACCAGTGCTTTACAAGAAGCGACTGCCTATCTGACCTCCTCAACCCAGTTACCCGGGCAACCCGATACTCCTTGGTTAGACTGAATTACTACTAAGTTATACATACATACAAAATTATTTACTAATGTCATTTACAAGGAAAATTCTTAGGTATTTATGCGATAATGTTTATTTATGGTAACCAATACGACTTGCGCGTTATGTTATTATAAATGATTCATGCCTTTGTCATTTCGGTCTGTGCTACCCAAATGTAACTCAAATATACAATACCTAGGTGAAAAGACGTTGTCTTCTGACAAAAAAAAATCCTGACAAAAAATCCGTCCTTAGTAGGCGTCTTTTAGGGAATAACCCGAAATTAAGATGACGACTTTTATAAACTTAAAAAATAATATATATATTGATAACTTAAAAAACAATGGGCTTAACGTGAGTAATGGATGAATGACGTCACTTGTCATGTCGGCTGCGAGTCTAGTCTTTAATACGCCATTTTTTGTGAAACCAAGCGCTCACATTATCAAGTACTTATCCAAGATACGCGAGCTATGTCAAGGCATTTATCCCAGCTACAATTCCTAAGATAAATTGCCTAGGCAAGCCTTATTCTAGTTAATATTCCTCTCACGTCAGCAGCTTGGCTGCAGGTGATCTTTACCACACTCCAGTTGCCGCATTCCATCCGATATGAATCGATTTAATTACTATTGTGTTACTTGCTCACTCGGTTTTGCTACTCGATTGCTATTTATGTCATTAATCGATTCTTAGACGTTAATAGTGCCAGTAAGACGAGGAAATTAAGACTGAGAAATGGTGCTTCTGTGTGCAGTTTAAAAGTCTTATGTGCCAGTGTATATTTGTGACCAGTTCATACAATGAGGTTCTATGCTTTGGTACGGAACCTTTGTATTAATTAATGCATTGTTAGCTATCGGTTAATTGAGAAAAACGGCTTCAATATCTAGACAATAAAAGAAAAACTGTGCATGCAATATTATGCGTAGTTGATTACAATATGTCAACCGTCGGTTTGCTGATAGTTATTTGTAATCGCACCTTGCGATAGGCGTCCCTACCTTATAGCGATTAGATAAACGAGATGTTTTTATCAATGATGAGAAGTTTTGTAATTCTTTAGTACATTTATTGGTTCTAAAGTATTTTCGTGGACAAGGCTAAAATTATAGCCTTTGTATTTTATTTACGAAATTCTCTTCGTAATCTTTCATTTGTTTTATTATTCAAAAGCTACACATTGAAACGTTCTGGCGTTTGTTTTCAGAACGTGCCAGCCCCGTTCAAAAACTATGACGGAGGACAATAATTTTTGGTAGACTTGTATTCTAAAATACCATAGACAATACAGATAGGCAAATACAGATGGTTCTAGAAACCCGTTCTTGGAATCAAAAGATCGTTAATAATGCAATATTTCTTTAGAATTCACTTGTAATGTGTCGGACGATATCTTCAGCGAAATTCAGTTTTGTTTTACAATTCGTCGCAACACAAACAAGTGACGTTTGTAATAATCATTCTCTCAAGAATGTGAGTGACACTTCTTTAACCGTCAACGTAAAAAGAGGAGTGTTATGAGTTTGACCGCAAGATATTACTGGTCTTACTACAAAAACTTAAACATGTGTCTAAGACTTGTCTAAAAAAATTGTGTCTGCAAAATGGACCTTATTTCAACGTCATAATCTGTAATTTTTTTAGTTAAGTCTTAAACTGACGTTTAAAAGTTTTTGTAAGACGGTATGTGTCTGCCTTTCTGACACATGACACGATTTGGATGCAGTTTTTTTTTAACTGTTTTTCCAGTGAGTCTGGACTTAAACTCCACATAGGTATCATAGTTTCAGAACTGAGCAAGGGGAAATTTTTTGGAGGCTTAAATTTAAATTTTTTGAGGCACGGAATCAGGTCTCAGAATCTTTCTCAGTTACCCATTAAACAACATATAATCCACCATGAACGTGTATCAGTGCAGTATAAGCTTAGAAAAGTGTGACACCGCCATTTTCCAGTTGTAGAGGAAGTTGTAAGTGGGCCTGACCATGTCATTTATGGCACTCAAGTTGACCACTTATTAATCACTGCCGGATGCTCAAAATTATCTTAATATTTGAGTACTCGATTAACGAAATAACCATGTAGTTAAATAAATATGTTTGCACTTGTATGTAGGTACTTGTGTCAAAAAATAAGTACCTATGTCAATTTCTTGCAAAAACTTATCCATCCAAAATTCCTTGAAGAAAGAAAACATAATTATTTAGAAGGTCTTCTTCTTCTCCAAAAATGGCTGTATAAATAATTACTTAATATCTCTCTATATGTTTTAATTACCACTACTCTTTCAAGACTTATCTTCAGTGAATGTTTAATAGTAAGTACCTAAGGATAATTTTATTTATGCAGAGAGTTCCTGACCTTAAGCACGCATAAAACTAAATATAACGATCCCAGGATTAATAGCTATTTCTAATTGAAAATACTTACCAGAGAACAGTTAACTTACTGCAACAAAGAAACTACAATTAGAAATACTTATTTAAATGCCCTATAAGGAAAATTGATAATAGCTACTAAACACTTCAATACATATTTAGAAACTATTTAAAATTCCATAGGTACATTTATTTTCCTATCAAAGATAGAAAAAAGTTCCTCTTTTTTTCTATTAAGGCCCCATTGCACCGCGGCTGTCATTTGAAATGAAACTAGGTGCGACCGCTTAAACTACTAGATTTGTGTATATTTCTTTCATATAATAAAAACTATAAGGAAATAATTAAATGAATTCTGACCAAGTCCTAGACTACAAGACAGCCAATTTTCTGCATAACTTTTACATGATTCAACAATGTATCCCCATTAAGGAAAAAGTTTTAAATACCTACGGATTTTTTTATTGAACCATTTAGTTTTATCCCCACCATTTAGTTCAATTTTTCAAAACTATTTTTATTTTCTGCAAAAATATTGGGACAGACATACATAGTATAAAAAACTTAAAAGCTGGCAGTACCGTACAACGTTGCCTTAAGAAACATTTTCTAATTATGGGATTGTGAAGAAAATCGTGCACGTGTAAAGCATTCCAGCATGGTGATTAAGCCTCCCATTTTGGAAGAACTTGGACAAAGAGCATTCCTAGCGTTTACCAGAGACAGATGTATGGGAACTCCTTACACGAACCTCCCATTTGTCTTATTTACATTAAATGCAATTAAATAGGCTTTGATGATGTCGAAAAAAACCTTTGTTGTTTGTTTGTTTTGATTTTTTATGAATGGTGTTGTATTTTCGTTAGCCTGATGCATCATCAATGATAGGTACGTAATCAAAATATTTGTGTTTATTTATGAAATCACCTGTCAGTGACAACGTGTGCTTATACTGCTAATATATTTATAGAAGAACATTTTAATATCCAGCTGCATATATTTTAATCCAAAAATGCGTTATAAGTTGCAGCCTTTACCCATTACTACCATACATGCGCACGCGACGCCACAAACAAATAGCTTTACATTATTTAAAACAGCATTTTAGAATACGTTCTAAAGTTGAAAAAAATTCAAACGGTCATAGCGAATATAAGGCTAGCCATACACGGCAAGACATCTGCCTTGAAGTAAATGGTTAATTGCAGTAATTCGCAGCTGCCCAGCCGTTAAAGCTAAATGTCAAACCTTTAATCAATTCATTGCCAAGAACAAACGACAAGGTCGGCCCGTTTATCCTGATTAACTTCCAACGGATATGAGTAATGTATTAACTTTGTTGTATCATCTTACCACCGATATTGACAATGGCTGACTAGTTAGCACGTTAGTCATGCAACTTACAGGTTATGGACATTAGTGACGTAACAAAGAGCTAAACCTTCTTAACATTTTCTGAGCATAAATCAACCATAGAGTTCAAATGAACTCATTAAAAAAACAACCCCTACTTTCATACTCGACTGACTTAAAAAAAGAACACAAATTAAAAAGAAATTAACCACTGGCACGTGGCTGTTTTTTAAAAGCAAAGGTATGGAACGTTATCAGCCATATGCCACCTACGCGTGGCTTACACACCTCCCTTCGTTCAACCGACCGTGTCTCGCTCGTGCTGATACAAACCTTTTTACAGACCAGACCATCGTTCTTTTTTTTATTTATTTAAAATTCTGCTAAACGAGGTATATGCCCGCCAATTCCTGGAGAAAAACTGCGTTGATGTGAATATTAAATGGTTTGGAATGCATTTGAAATATTAAATAGGTTTTATACATTCGCATGGTAAAATCAGATACTAGGATGTTAGAATGGATTTTCTATTGATTTGCATACTAAAACAAGGTGAACAACATTGTCGTGTGATAGTACTGAACTGCCTTCACCAACAGCTATATTAATATGTCTGCATTTTTTAACCTTACAATCATTTTTTTCATTGATTCTGAGTCCCTCAAACTGAATGCTCTCCAGTTTGTTCAATTATAAAATCTGCCATTCACTGTCGCTTTCGACCCCATAACAATTCCATAGATACTTTCTATCGCTTTTTTTTCGGCTAAGGGTACGGAAGTCCCGTCTTCATACAGTATCGAGTTAGGAGCAGATGTCTTTGGAACGGTAAGCAACCGTTTGGGGTACCCCTTAGTAATGGGCCGATACCCTAATCTTATACAGGGTGCTTCACATCAAAATATATTTACAAAAAAAAAATACATTTTTAAATATTAAAAAAAACGTCAATAAATAAAATCAACAATATTTCTTTATTTATTTAAGTATTGATTAACTTTTAAAAAGTTTCGTAATGAAAAAACTAGAAGTCATTAATAAAAGAATGTCATATTAAACGCAACAGCTATGCTAATTAATTTGTGACAACTAATATTGCGAGAACAGTCGCTCACTCTTGATTGCGCAAGCTTCGAACAATAGCAAATCATATACTGAAAATATATTATAATGTCACACGCCTGTAAAACGTCGATTTGTTCTAGCTAACAATATCACAGTATAATTTATCACTTAATAGATAGCAGGTTGCTTGTTACGTTTCAAAACTAACTGATTTACATATAAACTGTTTGCTAATGGGCAGGCATGTTGCTTTAATCTTAGCCAGAAAATCTATTGGTAAATTAATTACGATAGATTCGCGTGACCAGAGGGCTGGCTTATTCTTTGGACAAGGAATTATCATTGCCATTCAACGTGGCAATGCAGCCAGTCTTCTGGGCACGTTTCCGGAGGACAGTTTAATACTTCGACGCCTGATCGATTTCTTTTATATACTTATGTTCTTATATTTTGTATTTTATTTTTAATATTGTATACAGATACGTCGTTTAAGTTTGTTTATATAGTGTGTACATATTTACTTGTCGTTAATAAATAATTTAGGTAATAAAAAAAATACGATAAATATAGTAGATGGGACTTGAACATTTAGTACTGTCACTGTGGCACATTTTACTAGTTCGTCAGCGTCCTTGTAAATAACCAGTTCCTGATACGGTACGGTAAAAAATACAGTAACTTTGCGGTAATGCTTTTACTTTTCAGGTTAATAGACGTAAAAAAAGCTTTTACAGTACCAGTATTCTGATATATTGTCGTCATTTTACTTTTTTGATCTAGTTTGGAGCGGTTTTCTTTTTCAGTTCTCAATAATAATTTATATCAAGCTTTGAATAAGCTGATCCTAAGTCTCAAATACTACGGATTCCATTATGTCACTAAGCTAATCGAGTTATTTGACCATGAAATTATTTAACAAGTTACTAGGTAGGCACATAATTTGATACAGCATTAAGTATTAATTGACTTAATTAGTGTCGTAAATCCAGTTCATGATTCATAATAACAAATACTTGAACAAATTCGACTAAAATTCTAATTAAACATTGGTTTAATTTATTTAGTCAAGTGTCAATTGGATATTTATCACTACTTGTAGAACCACGATTCACTAACGTAAAGTTATGATATGATTTATTAGACACAAGTATTTAATTTGCAACAGTAATATTTAATTTATAACATAGTTTAACGTTAATATTCCCTTATATTTAGTAAAAAATGCAATAACCTATATTAAACACCCTATATATGGAGCGGGTTGCATCGTTTCCCGGCGCGGTACGGGCGCCATCGCGACCCTTGCGCACACGCACAAAAAGCGCCAACACCTGGCCGTAACCATAGAGATCAAATCACTACATGGAGTACACATATTATTATCTCAGTAAACACTACTCTAGACTTTAAGTTTTGAGATATAGAGTTCATTTTTCGTAAATGAAAACACTGGAAGAAGCTTACGCGATTATCGATCTTTCGTGTGAATTATAACGGTTTTCTTTTGTTGATATTTTGACAGGTGAGCGTTACAAAAACACCCATCAATCCAGTTTTACGTACATTGCATAATGGTAGCAGTTTTCATTCCATATAGTTTTTGTGTCAATGGACTTAATTGAATTAATGGTCGCCTATCGTGTTTCTAATCGAGACGCATTGTTTTTGTCCAATCGCTGCAATTAAATACCTGGCCATATTGCATCGAAGAGAATAATTTAAAAATAGAAATTGCGTCAACCGAATCACGTACACCAATAGGAGAGTTCCAAATTCCGTTATTGGTGCAAAAACCTGGCTGGTCGAATTCCCGTTCGATTTCAAATTTGGAGCGCGGGATAGGCCAGGGACGCGCATGCGCGTGCCATACTGCGCGGCAGAGCGTGGCGTATGGGAGCAGATGACACGCGACCGTTACACCAGGTGCACGTGCCAGCATATATTTCACAGCGGAATTTATGAGCTGTACACACAACGAGTGGGTGCGAAAGATAAGAGATGGGTACAACTCTTTAAGGGAGTAAACGCCTGTACCGAATTTCAACTAAGATTTGAGATTTTTGTAAATGCATTACGAATGCATGCTTCATAAAATAAAAAAATACAGGTGAAATCGTTGAATTCTCAGAAACAAGGTTACGATACAGATACACAGATCATTTGCTCAAATTGAATAGCGAGGTGTTTAGCATTCGAATGTTTTACATTCACCATCTCAAAAGCTATGACCTATCCTTGGCTTGGATTTGTAGAAAGGGACTTCATGTATTTCCCTGCTATAATAGAAGATGGCTGATTCAAAATCAAGAAAAATATAAGTAGATACAGTAAATCAGAGGAAAAAAAATCTTTTTCGATACAATTTTTTCCAACTGCAGAGATATATGAATGTATATCAGGCAGAAAGAGTAGGTATATATTTATCTGATCAGAATTAAACTAATCACCATGCGTTTTCAAGATTAAATTCTTGATCAAGATTTTATTAGAGATATAACGCATGCAGGCTTCAGGAATCAGAGCAAAGCTCGTTTAATAGATTAGTAACTAGTGCAGTATATATTAAAACAGTTAGCTACCACATTTTTATTATATCAGATTATGATTTTACGTTAAACCATTTTTTATTAATCGTTAAACGTCGTCGCGTGTAATGGAGCGCAGTCAATGCGCTACGGTAGATATGGTCAGTCATGCTTTCCCCTATCCGCGATCATTTCCACTTATAAATATTATATCAGTTTATACACAAAAAACGAAGATTCCTTACTTTTTGTAACTTCAAGTTACGTTTCGTTTTTAGCTACAACCTCCCGTTGATTCCAGTTTTTTTGTTTTACGCCGCGTTCCGTTTTTGTTTTCACGAAAAACAGTTATCTATGGTAATTTACCGTTTCGTTTTACGAAGAAAGTTGGTGAAGTGTTTCATTGATATTTATTGTTAAACAATGCAATTGCGGTAACAAATGCTAAAATGCAGTTATTGATGGGTAAATCAAATTGTAGAAAGTTTTATGTCCTCAATTTTACTCACAAGGTGCCACTGCAACTTTTAAATATTAGCTTTTGCCTCATATTGTAGACTAAAGAAAAACCTATCAAATACCAAAAAACCTTTCAATATATTCGCCCTTTAACACTCAATTAAAATATTCAAAGTCAATACCCATTGAAGTAATCAGCCATTGTTAGCGTTGAAGCGTATCAGTAAAAATGTAGGAAGCTGACAGACTATACATCGTGAAGGCTCAGTGATAAACACAAGGTTCCTGTAATGTAACCATGTAGGTCTTACTTATTTAGGTCAATTTATTGATAAAATTCAGTGTCAAACTGTATAGTGATTGTGTTTTGTTTGTTTGTTTGTTGATGAAAAACCGGTTATGTCAAGTTTTTGATAGCCTTTTTTTAAATAAAAACATGCTACTTTCATTAATAAAAATGCTTACTTGAATATAAAAATGAGTTTGCATCGCCCTGTATATGATAGTTCCACAAAAAGTATGGACATATTTGAACTTATGTGTTCGAGTAAAGCTTTGATTTTAAATCTAAACAAACCACGTAAATATTTAAAAAGTATACACATTTGTGACATACAGACCTATGCATGGCACACAGAGATAGTAAAATAAATTCGTTTTTCAACAATGTAGGCAGGATAGTCGTTATCCCGCATTTTTGTAAAGGACCGTATATTTTATGAATTAATAACATGTTGAAACTTTATTTTCTATTCTAGCCGAATAACATACGTAATTTATATTGTACATATGTATATGCAGGTTTTCCCCATTTCTTAGTTTTATGTAAAATTCGTGTTCAATGATATCATTTGCTGTTCATATTAAAGGAGAAAGTGGGTAAATAAATTAAACGCTCACTGTATTATGCATTTTTATTTATTGCAATATTTTCCTTAATGGCTCCTTAACAAAATTATTAAAATATGTTAGTTACTGCATCAAATTATTTGAATGATAGTGAAATCTAAAAATGACAAAACTTCAAATTACAACGCATAATAAAATGCGGAAACTTGTCTATAACTATTTTTTTAATATGTTCAAATAGGTATGTGAATCAGTGAAAAAAGGGTCGATTCTTCGCCTAATTGTCTACTTTTTACCTGAAGAATATGTTTGACGTTTTGACAACGTTCGTACAAAAATACATGTTAACTAATAATAATTAAGAAATCGGCCCTAAGTATTATGTAAATATTCATCCGTCTAACGACATAATCCTCATTGCAAAAGGTTATAATTGAAGCTATTAACAGCTTTGTATTAATTATGAGAGTTTCGACACTTCTTTTGCAACATATTAGAGGTTGTATGCTAAGTTTGAGAACCGCTGGTTAATTTATGACGCACTCTCATGTTTTAAAATGTCTTTGATTTGACATTTCTGTAATATACATTGCTGTGACTTTTTAAATCGAAAACTCTGCCAAATATTGATATACATGTTTGAATGTCATACTAAATTGGGTGTACCTAGTTTCTTGAATATAAAAATGGGCATTCATAAGATAACTTATAATGCTACCTTTTTCTTCAAACGAAGTTGGTATGCATACTGTTAAAATCATCAATATTTGTAGCTACAATCAAATCAATTATTTGTTTAAACCTGAGGAATGTATATGTAAACTGAATTGTTTGCATTTTAAACCAACTGTTTAAACAAAATATATCGGATAGCAATAATCAATTGCCATAATATCCGTCCTATAAGAAACATAAAATTTAAATATGGAATTTTAAACTCCGAACTTAGCACAGATTAAATAACTCTGTGATTGGTATTACCAGACTGAATAAACAATTAATTAATGGTAGGAAATTTGCATCTACCTGTGGAGCAGTAACTACCGTCAAGCTATGTGAAATAATGATCATTTTATGTAATACCTGGACCTTTGGACCTGGCTAGAAACTCGCTAAGCTTCCCATGTCAGTCGTTAATGTGTTTTAAGACTTGCTTACCATTGCTAATAATCTTGTTATAATTTACCACGCCATTTAATGGCTCAATTTTTTCCCATTTTCATAAAGAACTCTTAAGTCGAAAACACCTAAACTATGAGATTTATGCTAAGATCGTTTAAAGTATAAAAGCCACGCATTCCGAATTTAGCATAATAAATGACCAAACAGTGTGACATAATGATGTATTTAGTAGCATTCACAATTCACATGTCTTCAATTCTTCAATAAATCAAATGACTATCAATGAGTGAATACATAAAGTCATTGTCTGACTAACACCCGGTGTGTATAAGTATGCATGTATTTATTTAAACAAAGTGTAAAGTTATGTTCTAGTAGAGTAGGTAGCTAGTAGACCAATGAATCAGATAGTAAGTTGAGTCAGAAAACCGCAAACCGTGGCATACTTTACCCAACTGAGATGTTGGAAAATGTACATTAAGTTATCAACTATTTTATATTAAAATGGCAAACATGTTTTTCCACAGGGCTGTGTGGTTAAGTCCCTATATTTGTTCACCTCTATTATTGGTTTGCAATAACATAATTGCGATGATTTAAGCTATTTGAAGATTTACACACGAAAAACAATATTGTAAGAGTATTTATTGTAAGATTCATCGGACCGTACAAAATCTTAGAGTTATTTGTATGCGTATGGCGAATTGAAGGGGAGAAATCACAGTCGATGTGTGAACGCCCTTGCATTCTGTGCACAATAGCCTCTGCAACGGTTTTTAACATCTGCCGACCGGCCCTGGAGACTTTCGTGATATGCCACTATTATTATTATTTCAAAAGCACGTCATATCGCCTTGGACTCTGTTTTACCACTTTTTTCTTTTAGTATTGTCAGCAATCAACACAATAGGCGTACCAAATTCCCATGACTATCAAACAAAAACAAAACAAACCTAACATACGAAATAATTTGGCCTCGAAGGCACCGGGCGTCACGCGTCGCGGGCACGCACCTCCGGTACTCCTCGTAATGGACCAGCACATTACGTCACTGACACCGATCATTAAACCCACCACCTTAGACACGCTGTTCTCACGAATCATTTACCTATTGATATTTTTTTTCTTTTCAGGATGTCCAATTTTCAACGAACGCGCAGCAAAGTATGGTGGGGTGATTCACCGCCGAACATAGGAAGTCCGGTGGCCCAACCCGAGTGGAACCGAAACAATCGCGCCCGAGACGATCCTGAGTGGGAGCCACAACTACCTCATTGGATAGCCAATCAGCCCGATGAACCACAGAACAAAAGCGCCGATGACATCGCGCAACCCATGCAGATAAATCAATGGCCTCTGCGTCACGGTAGCCCCGGCAGTCACAAGAGTCAAGATTCCGGATTCTCGGATTCAGACAGCTCACCTCCGCCCTCACAATATTATCAATCACCTGAGGCTACAGATAACAATAAATCTTCTAGCAGTAGCGATTCAAACAACAATCAAGATATTACCGTGAAACAAGCCGCTGGTTTTCAGAACACGCCAAAAGGTAAAGAGATTAACAATGCGGGGCTGCAAGACAATGTCAGCTGTGGTATGCCGACGCCGAAGCCGCGGCTCCGCAGCAGCAGCGTCATACAGACTCCGTATGACCTGCAGAAGTATTGCGAGATACATCGAGACGAGGAGCACATGGAACTGTTAAAAGATAAAGACACGGAAAATGTAAATAAAACTGAACAAAAGTTTCCAACACCCAAAAATATAAACAACGAAACAGCAAATAAAGAGAACTCTAAAAATATTTTAAACAATAACTTAAACAGCAAACCCAAGTCTAAAATCGATAACAAAGTAGACATAAAAGTGACTCCTCCGAGTAACAACATAAACAAAGAGAATAAGATAGCAAACAAAAGTGCAATACAAAAAGATACCAAAGACGTACCAGTTAAAAACATTAATGTTATAAGTCCCTCGAAAAAGTATCCGGCGAAGAAGTCATTCATATCTAGTACAGATAGCGATAGCACCAAAGTCATTAAAGTAGCTAAGGTAAAAGATTTGGAAACAAGTAAAAATAAATCTGACGACAGTTTAGAATATTTGAAGTTAGAAGATAACAACCAAATAGCAGTAAACAATCAACCTAGAGTACGTACACCGATATCAAATGTATCTTACGTACCTACTGAGCGAACTACAGCATCTAAAGTAGAATATGCGCGAAGTTTATCTAATGAGGAAGCAATTCCTATTACAACAACTCCAAAGTTCCAAAGAAATAGGCTAAACAAATCTCTGAACTTCGAAGCACAGAGGTTAGACCAGCAAATCTTAGACATACAGGAAGGCTATCACTCCTTAGGATACATCGATGAAGAAACGTTACCAAACAACGACTTATCTTACGATAATGAGCAGGTACACAAACCCGCCAAAGCTATACTCGGCAAAAATATCATGGACAGTCTTCATTTAAAGCCAACTAAGAAAGCTGGACCTAAGGCTAAACAGCGGATGGCAACGAAAGGAGATAGGGCAAAGGATTTGTTCAGAATATTTCCCAAAAAGGAAAAGCCTGGAGTTGTGGATAGTCTAGCTGGTGGCCATTTGGCAGGAAGCAGAGTTCCATCCCTTGGCTTACCCCGGGCCAAAGATCAAGACCAATGGGTTATCGTTGGGCATCCTGAAGAGATGTTGATACCACATTATAACGAGAGACTGGTGGGTACAGAGAGTGACTTAAATCAGGTGAAAGACAAACCTGATGAGGACCTTCTCAAAAATGGGCGTGTCACTCCTCCACCACAGTTCCAAGATAAACAAAAGACTCCTTATGAATCAGATTCTAATACGAATAAGAATTTAACACATGATTCTAAAAGGGAAAAATTAAAAGGAGAAATGGATTTTGTTGACGTCCAGCTAAATATGGCTTGTACATCAACACCTAAAATGCTGACTCCTCATGAGTTCTTAGACATTCCAAATAGTGATAGGAAGAGTGCTAGAAGAGTAAATCTTTTGGAAAACTTTAATAGCGGGTAAGAATCTTATACACATTTTTACATCCATTTTTAATTTCCTACTCTTACCAGACTGAATCAGAAATACCTAAACCATTAACGAAATCAGTGCAAAACATTTTAACAATAACATTAACCGCGACGATAAAAAGCTACTTCGTATTGAATTTAAATACAAACAAACAATTTCCTCAAGCAATGCTTTTAATTAAATGACACATTTTAAAGGCTCCCTTTTCCTTATTAAATACTTATGGCCTTAATAGAACGACAAAACTGGTCCAATATAGACTAATTTGCGAAGGTCGACCACTTAAAAAATATCCTTTAACTTAACAAAAAGTTGCAAAGGTATTGTCTTATCCTTATTCAATGAAACTCATTACTGTTCAAAGTTACTTATGAACCAACACTTTACACTGAAGGATATACATATATGTATAGGAATATAGTAAACCCCTTAACTAACTGTGGCTGTTTAAGCTCTGGTGTCATTCATGTTATTTACTAACCATTTAAACGATTGAGCTCAATATTGTATCCATTGGAAACATTGTACAATAACATTTATAGTCAGGCTAATGATAATTCAACTCACGCGCAAACAATACAAAAATAGCATTCCGACTAACCGCGAAACTTCAGACGATATAACAACCAATCGGTAATAATTACGCTAATATTCAAAGGACTTTTTAGTCCCAATTCTTCTTATCATTGATGTGAAAATAACTCTATCTGTCCGTCACAGCTCTTATTTAAAGACTTCTGAATTGAGGGTTCTCCTCACTTAGCCACACATACGACCGATTTCTTCAAAAATCTCTGTAAAGATTAATCTTCCAAACTTACTAACAACGCCAACTAACACAACAATTTCGCTTACAGCGATTACCATTCCAGGATAGTGCTGAACAATCGAGATGAGATCCTGTATCGAGAGCGTTCGATAGACCAGACCTGTCTCGAGAGGCTTTGCGATCGAAAGCCTGAACCAGTTCAATACTGGCTATGTGACCTTGTGGGATCCTGTGAGAATGAGTGCATGACGACACTGCAGAGCAAGCCGCTGGGTGCTGAGATGAAAGCTTTGGTGTCAGCAAGCTCGGCAACCATCACTGGGAATATAAAGAAGGTGCAAACACATGGGCAGATTATAGTGCACCAGTATAGCGATGTGCTAAGGTAAGATATCATTTACAGCTTGATTTATTACCTGAGTAAACTAAAAATACATTAATTCTACATCGTCATCATTAAAAATCCTGTTTCCAAGAAGCTAATTGATTAATAATTAATTTGAATACATTATCGACTCGACTACCATAATCTAATCGAAGATAATGATAGAGTTGTACCTAATCGACTTCCCGATTGCAACTTTCACGGTAAAGAAAGAAATTAATAATCATTTTCATTTCACTATGCTTCATCCACACCAATTACGGAAACGCACTTTTCACAATAACTGGTAAATTAGCATACTCATTCGTGATTCGATTATGCAGAACACTTTCTTTTCAGGCAAATTGATGCACAGAAACCTGGTGAGGAACAAATCTGCTTGTTGGTTGCGAACATCAATGAGTTCGTGCTAGCTCACAGCATTACTTTGAACACGAAGCCACCTGGAGAGACTCCAGAAAGATGGGATAAGATCAAGAAGTCCCTACAGCTGTATCTACAAAAGCTGATCGATGTTGGAGAAGATGTGAAGGTGGAGTTGAATGAGACCAGCCCCGAGTGGAGCCTAGTCTTGAAACACTTGGATACGTTGATCGAGATTTTCTTAGAGACTACCAAAGCTGTGCTTGTTCAACAGATGAAGGTAAACGACTCTTTTGTTTAAAAATCCAGTTTCCAAAATCTAGTCCCAAAATATAAAGATAACATTTGCAAAATTGTATTGTTCGATCATTCAGACTAATAACCGGATTTTCACATCATAATCATCTTAAAGATCTCACGATATTCGATCTTATAAAAAACTTTCTTAAATTCGTGCATAACGCATTCTTTTACTTTCCCACAGACTTTGGTATCGATAATTGAGGAACCACCTTCGGATATGATTCTGAAGAGTACTCTAACGTCTATTGGTCACTTGGCGATGTTAAGTGACAACACAGAGAGTTCTTTACACGAGAAATGTACGAAAATCATGAAGAATATAACTGAGCTACCATTTGTGGATTGTGCGGTCCCTCGAGCATTGTTGACGGCTATCATAGAATCGAACAAGAGCTCTATAAAGGCGCTGTCTCTACGTGCGCTTGCGACGGTCTGTGTCACTGGGGACGCTGTCAAACAGTTTGAAGAGGTAAGCCTTTCTACGGTGTCTATTTTCCCCTATAATCATGAGCGTATTATTGGCAAATATTTGATATGGCTTTACGGTCTTCAATTCAAATCATTTCATCACTATATACCTACCAACCAGCCTTTCCGATTTCATGGCAACTTTAATGTTATTTTTTTTGGTAATTTGTCGAACCAAGCTCTCACCTTGCATTTTTAGCTAACTGCTGATAGCTTACTTCTTATTTATCTTTTCTAGGGAGGAGGTATCGAGATAATTTCAGACATTCTGTCCGATCAATCAAACCCTGAGCCTCAGATGCGAGAAGCCATCACCGTGCTCACTCAGATCACCGCACCATGGCTTCGAGGCCACTACGACCTCACACAGATGCATCTGTACCTGAATTCTATCATTGAAAACATTACCGGTAAGTTGCAACTAGCATACTACTAGCGCCATCTAGTTTAGAAAATGTGAAACTTTGAAGTTGGTTCGTGTAATGCATTCTTGGAATAGTGAAATTGAAAATGGAAATTTTCCACCATATGGAAAAAAATGCCTATTATATTAAGCTTAATTCCTGAAGAGTTTAATACATAAAATTATTCGCTACTTGCTCTTAGTATGTACCATTAACAATTCCGATAGATAAAGGTCTAAATAAAAATACTCAGTACTAAACCTATGTACAATGGTGATTGGTGTATTATCTGTGCGTAGAACAATTAAATAATAGAAACATGACTAACTTTATTAACAAAAAAAAACTATTTGATATGCTCCAAAAAACAAAATCAATTTTCCACTTCAATAACCGGATTGGCACGCGAATACAAAATTAGATAATACGTAAACTAGTGCAAAAAACTGTTTGAGATCATAGATATTATGTGAGTTTTTATTTTATGCGTAACTTTATTGGTTTCTTGATGTAGAAATATTAAAAAATATACAAGTAGACAAAATATATAAAAAAAAACAATATACGACAAAATATATAAAAATATTTTTGCAAAGTCAAAGTCATCAAACAACTTTTCTTGCCTTATGTACCTATCTAATATGAAATTGTAATGCCTGATTCGTCCACGTTTGCTTCAACTAAAGCTTTAAAAAAACAACTTTAAAAACAGTTTTAAAACTATAATAAAAAAAATCGGAAACAAATTCTTTCAGTCCCATACTAAAACTGAAATATCCAGTAGAACATAGGTCTATGGTTTCATATAGAAAACCTTTCTAATTCATTACATTTTCTTTTAAATTCTCCAGGTATTCTCTCCCGCACGGACTGCTGTCAACTTCTTCTCCTCTGCACCGCGTGCCTGGTGAACCTGGTACGAGAACTCGAACTGGAGAAGAAGGATGACGTCACAGCCAAGTCGGATATAGTGGAGGTTATAACGAAGCATAGGACTGTGGAGAAACTGCTAGAAGCCGTGAAGAGAAGGGGACCTAATATCTCTGTGTTTTTGCAAGTAAGTTGAACAAGCAAATATTTTTATAATGAGGATAACACAAAAAAAAACTGATTTTTCTAATAGTATATGTATACTGTTATGAGAACTCTATATTAGTGTGACTGACAACTGTTTTTTTAACGCCATCTATTTTCGGAACATGAAATGTCTAAATCGAATTTCATACTCGACTATGTTCAAAGATTCAATATTGCAATTCTACTTGTTATCTCTATACTAAAAGTGGTTAAAAACATACCTATCGGTTGTAGGAATTATGTAATTTTCTCCAAAAAAAAACTCTCTCAAGCTGCTAACCCCAAGCTGCTGGGCCTAGGATAAATGTAACCCCTACCATCACACAACCAAGCATAACCAAAATCTCTTTTTCGCAGGAACAAACAGCGTCTCTCCTAGCATCTCTCTCGCGCATCCCTCGCTGCGTGTTATCGCTGTCGCGTGCGGCGGCGGCGCGCGCGGCGCTGGTGTGCTTCTGCCGCGCCGCGCCGCTCGCCGCCGCGCGCCACCACGAGCTGCGCGCGCAGGCACGGCTGCACTGCCATGCTGCTGAAGCTATTTCTAGGTAAATATATCTTCATGCTGGCATTTTATTTAACAAATATTAGATCTCCAAACCCTAAAGTGCTTTAGTGGAGTCTGGGCTTCAGTCCGCTTACCATCTTGTTATAAAAGGTGGACTTAACGAAGTATCTGCTGTCTTTATTGACAGTAGTGAGAACAAAGTAAATGGCTTAAACCTACCAAAGGAGATACTTTTTACTACTGAAACCCAGAGTCCAACAAAGCGGAGTGAACTAAAGAAGTCTTTAAACAACCAACCAATCCGCTCAGGAACACTATCGAGTGGGCAGAGACGAGCTGATGTTTAAATAAAAGAAATTGCTTGTTTAATAACACCGCACTCCTCTAGCAATCGAGCAAAAAAAGACAACCTAAACTTTACCAGTTTTGTTTATAACTCACCCATAATTTATTTTTTCACAGGCTCTCAGTTATCCCAGACGTGGCTCACCAAATCGTGCAACTAGAGGGCGTCTCCCTCCTTACCAAGTTGGTAAGGCTCCAGAGAACTCGCCCCCTACTGGACACCAACCCCGACCAGACCCTCATACACTGCCTGAAAGCCCTCAGGACTATATACAAACACAACCCAGAAGCCTTTGATGATGAACAGGATATCAATGACATGATCAGACCACATCTTATGGAGTCACTCATGCTGTTTTCGGCTAAGAAAGAGAGTTACGTTTAGATTAGCGAGGAATCGATTTTGAATCGAGTGATTGTTACTCGATTGTATCGATATGTTTATGGACGGGGCCTGAGGTTAGGAAATGATTGTACTTAATATTATGATGAGTTTAGACTCTTATGGCCTTTAAAAAGAATCCTCCCCTAGGAAGGTTTATTTTGATTGATGGCTATTAAATCGAATGGATCCAAAGTGTATAGTGTCGTAATCGATTGTTGACGGGGTTAATTAAATTTTAACCAAACTCGAATTCATATTTTGAGACTGAATTGTATAAAAATATTTAATTGCGACTTAAACTTAAGTGTTTAACTTAACCATTTTATAGTTTCGAATTGAAACTCAATTTTATTAGACGTCTCGAAATGTATTAAAAATAAAATGAACACTAGAATAAAATTACCTTCACGGGTGCCTACTTCACCATGAAATATTTTGAGTAGGTATACAAAACATTAGCCTTAGTTTCGAATTTTAATAAAATAAAAAAGTTTTCTTAAAGTATTGCCATAAATTCCCACTTGACATAAAAGTGTTGCTGTATATAAAATTTTAAAGCTACCATAAGTACATATACTGCTTTGTAAATAGCTTTTATCTACTTAATTGTTTTACTATTTATGTTGAATAGTTTAGACCAGAGGCCATACTATCGTGAAATTACTTTGACTAGTCTTTAATCATTCGTATACCTAGCTGTATAGTTACTCTTTTTAAAGGCATTATTTCTTTAAGTTCAATGAATCCTAGAATACAAAACAGAGGCATATAAAATACCTATATATTTCCAAAATCTAAAGCCTTGTCCAATCAAGTGCATTTTAAAATTATGAAAGAGCTGTTTACCGATGTAAAGATGCTTTCTTGCTTCCCATGCTCTTGTATGGATGATGTTTTAGAGAAACTTGAAGAAAATAACCAACGGTTTTCTTCCCCGTATTGTGAACTTATGTGGATGTACTTGAGCAGTTTTTTTTAAATAGAATGTAAAAGGAATACACACCTTTAATGAAATGCTGTTTTTTTATAAAACTTAAGGCGATTCACACGACACACGATTCCGGATAAGCGGTACTCCGCGCGGTCCAGCGGTGTTAGTATAAAAAGTTTGACTGGATTTCAGAGATTTCACCGTGAGTTCCGTTACACCGCCAACTTACCGCTGACTTGTGTGTGAATCACCTTATCTAGCTTATTGTTTTATATTCCGATGGATTCATTACGTGTTTTATTTGTATTTATCACATCACTGACAACACTTTATTGTAAGCATCGATACCACCTCAATTTATCGTAAACCCTAGTGACGTACATGTATAGTGATGTACCGATGTATGATTAATGTATAATACGTAAGGTTTGTAAAGAAATTGCGATATGCGGCGACCGCCACTGTTATCTGTTTCTAATAAAGTATATTGTCCATTTAAACCAGTGTTATTTTTTTACCCACTGTCTCAATAGTTAATTAGTAACACACACAAACTGTTATTATTATACTACGATTTAGTTGCAAGTACATTTGTAGCTGCAATAGTAGCTAACCACCAGGAACGGGTTACTACTATGCGTATACTAGACGTAGCTCCGATTACAACTATAGGTAAGCAACAACGATGTATTCTGTAATCTGTAAGCTATACGAAAAAGACAACGAATTCAAACCATGAACATATTTAATAAATAAGAAAACTATCTCTCTATACTCATAATCAAATCTCAAGTAGGTACCTACCTACATCAAAGTAGGTATAGTACCCTTTATAGTACAAATACAAACCATATTAGCAACAGAAATACTGAATAGTTCCCACTTCGGGTTACCGTCTCGCCTTCTGATTCGGAGGTTTGATATTCCATAAAGAATATAATTTAGGAGTTTTTATCACTTTAGACATGAACAGAATGAAGGACACTATGAACAGCCACACCAGCAACTGAAAAAAAAAGTTTTTTTCATAGCTAAAATGTACCGCGGAACGCGTAGAATTTCGTACATTGACCTCTGCATGCCTGGCTCTGTTACACCAACGTAATTATATTGCCATTCGAACATGAGTCAACGTACAGATTTCTGCGTCTGCACCGAAAACAAACAAATGCAGGTCTCAGTTGTTGACACATTAAGCTAGACGCACGAAGAGGGCGTGATGATAAAAAAATCGCATAAAATTAAAAACTACAAAGCGTCTGTCTTAGGGCCTTATAACACTAGCGGCTGTGGGTAGAAGAGTAGCAAATAGGTACCTTTACAGGAAAACAAGGAAATCTCGCAATCGCTAGTGTGATGAAGCCCTTATAGTCCGAATCTTATGTATTTTACATATCATACGGCGAGTGATACATACCCTTTCAACTTCGAGCATATTGCGGAAAGCGCAAACAATAATGAGCGTAAACATAAATATCGCAAGTAATATGCCTTTATGCATATCCACAAACAAATATTTATTGTAAGAGACAAACTTCTGTGCGAAATCTGGCGGATCCAAATCCATAACGTAAGGATTTCTAGAGCTTAGTTTAACAATAAATATGTATTCAATTATAATATCAAGTATTTAAAATTCTAGCGGTAACAGAGTATTTTTTCTATTCTATTCTATTCTTGGTTAATGGCAAGTAGACTCAATGTTGACTTAAATTTGTCAATTTAGAAGTATGAAACCCAGAAGACTACTTTTTTCTTTGCTGGCCAGTTGCAATTTGTAAAATTATTTTTAACAGCAAATAATTTTTAGATCGAATCATAATTATTTGGTTGACGATTTGAGGATAAGTCCAATAAAACATAATTCACTATAGGTATCTAGTTTTTCAAGATTGTTTAATTAATATTTTTTGTATTGCAACACAGAAACTGGGAAGTACCCTAACAAAACTAATAAGTTAATGACCACATTAATATAGTGGGTTTGTTGAGAAAGACCTTATGTTATCTGAAATAAGGTGTTAGTAAATTAATATAAATAAAGCAAGACTTGTATTGATAAAGAAATGAACACATAACATTGTAAAATGATTTATTTTCTCTTATAATAAGCAAGCATCAAAGATTCACTAAAACTAAATGTCATCCATAAGATTGTTTGACATTCTTAGAATGGAATATGTCCACGGTAGTCTCGTGGCACGTTCGTAGATCCAAGTCATAGACACCTAAACAAAATTTGTTCTCTGGTGGTTTGAAATAGTCTAAGCCCCTGCCAATTTTTATTATCCAGCCAGAACTTAACCTGAAAATTAGAAAATGGAAATTTAGATAACATAGGTTAATAATCTGCTACATAGAGGCAGAAACTGTTAAAAGAGAATTCAATATTTTTTATGTAACTTCTATTATATAGGCTAATTTTAGTAGAGAATTATATATAACTGGGAATCCCTCTGAACACAATAGTTTCTGGGAGGAACAATGTCTATAAAATAAATAAAGACAGTAAGACTTACGTAATCTGACGGTCATGTAAGGTCTCAGAGAATTGTACAATCAATTTTATCTTGTACTTTGCCAGATCATTGCTCAGGTTTACAAACCACTCCCTTTGATCTCCCTCCGATCTGCCATCTTTTGATGTAATCAGTTCTATTAACTGAAGATTTGTGCATGAGCGCACTAATAGCTCACAAAGCCTTAGGAAATTCTGACACTGGAAATAAAATTACAGTTTTACAAGTGTTATTTCTTCAAAGCAATGTGATAATTGATTCTGACTATAATGATACTTTTAAAGATGGCTAAATTACTGTAATATTAATATTTATAATAATAAATTGAATTTATGACTAGATAATTAGGGTAAAATTTTAACAATATAAATCTTTTTCTACAAACCTGATGAAAACTTCTTATATAAGGGTCCTCCACAGATACATAACGTACTTCTTCATCTAAAAATCTACCAAATAAAGCTTTGTAACTGTGACCCGTAGAGTTATTCTCTATGTGCACTTGTTCATGGAACTGTCCAGCCTCCTTTTGTTGTAAAACTAACTTTTTTATTGTCTCTGCTCGGTTCATGTACTCTTCCACTTTCTTTCTTAGGTATTTCTTAGAGGAATCGTCATTCTCACCTATTATAAACCAAATAAATTAATTATAATGTTGTTATTAGCTTTTACAGTTAGATAAAAATTTAATAACAGTAAACAGAGGAATATTTACCTTTTATTTTATCCACCAATATTTGTAGCCCCTCTTGATAACATACTAGCGCTTCTGTGTATCTTTTCTTCGTGTCCAACTCGACACCCCGTTTAAGAATATTTACAGCAGCACTTTCTATGTTCATTTTTTGTTACAAAATATCTAATTTATAATATTGTAACTTTTTGTTTTGCTTGCACTTTCTTTGTAAAGAATTGACAGTTGACGATATGTAGTTTACAAAGACTGATAATTAAAACATATGAAAATAAATTGCTCCGACATATATTTGATATTATTTAACCAGAACTTATTTATTGTTTTATAACAATCGACTATCGAGTTTTAAACACATCAGAAATCACAATTCGCTAACACAAACCTATATACAAAAAGTATTGTGTGCTCACTGCGGAACTAATCTGCTTTCTGTTTATTTATGTCGGTCTTTATAAACTGTAATTCACCGGGAGTTCACCGGATATTCTATAAGGCTTACGTTTCATTTCAAGCAAAAAAAAATAATTATATTAATAAAATTAAGCAACTTTATTTGTGCCCTCACTTGAGATCATAATTCATAGACCCAGACTCAAATTTAATTAGGTACTTTATGTAATTTATAATATAAAGATGTGTGTACCTTTAAAAAAATGATTACGGTTTTTTTCCGGAAACGGAAGAATGAATGAAACTATCGTCATGTTGTGAGACTTGCAATTTGTATTTACTTGAGGTTGGCAGAAATGGAAGTGAAAATCTTGTAAATAAAACATCATAACCTATAACTTTCATATTTAAAGCAAGTTATATCAACTAAATCCCAAAAATGAATTAAACTAAATGTCTTGATGCGTTAATTAGTATATATAAGTAGTTTATATCTTGTTTTTATAAAATTTAGGTGTCAATATTCATAGAAAATGTCGCATCAGCTGGGTCGTGTTGTGTCGGTGATCTTGCACCGATATTTTGGTGAATTAGTGCAAAAAGTGGGAGACGATCTATTCACATATGGCAGCAAGCCCATAGGTCTGATAGTAAAGACCACTGGCCTTCCTCGAAACCAGGTAATAAGCAACAAAATCTTAGTATCTATAGGTTATGTTATTCAGTAAAGAGAGTACATTATAGCTTTCTATATTTATTTATAATGGTAGATTCTTCATAATTCACATTATACACATACATTATATACATTTGAACCGCAGATAGAAAATTAATCTTCTAAAGTAGGTCCCATAGAAGATAAATGTTGTTATATACTTTATACTATGAGTTCTCTAAAAGATTTAAATACATATTCAGTTGATATGATTAAATGTTTTATTTCAGGTGATAGATTGTCTTCGTACTCTGCTCAAGTTTGACCTGGCTACATTTGAACCTTCTGCCAATGAAGTGATAGCTGACTACAAATTGATTCCCGATAATGTACTCCTTCTCATCAGATATCCTAGGTAAGAAAAGATTGTGTTATTTTGATCAATGTTTATTGATAGTCTAGTTACTGGCAATGGTTTCACCTTCATCCCACAACTGGATAAAAGCCTACAGGATTCCTTGATAAATGGGCTATGTAATTGGACTGATTTTTTCGAATCTGCCCTGTAGTGTGCGACTAAACTCTTCAGCTTTACAATATCTCCTCAGGTTTTTATCAGTTCTTTGGTAATAGAAAATATTCCTATTTGTTGTGTGCACAGTATTTCATCATACAATTAAATTAAATAAAAAAACGAAAATACATCAACCTCATAAACTGTTATCATTGTAAATAAAAAAACATACACATTTGTCAGGTATCTCCTTCAGATGAAGAGTAAGTTTGGCAGCGAGGCTGAGCTGCTAGTTGAGGAGTTGCTGCAGAAAGCCACCTGCACTGCTACCGTGCTGCTGTTTACACTGGCCATGAAGTATAAGGATGACAAGGTGAGTATTTTACACTTATTCACATGGCGATGATGATTTTAGGGAATATTTACACAATATTGCATGGAACTAGAATATTTGTTAAATCATGAACTCCATATTTAAATTATGAAATAAAAACCATTCCAAATCGTAATGTAACATTCTATGCCTAGTTTGTCTGCAAGAACTTTTCAAATTGGTGCAGTACTTCTTGAGATCAGGGCATTCAAGCAAACAAATTCTTAAGTTTCACAATATTATTATAGTTAGATGACCATGATAACCAGATTTTGATAGCTATGACTTGATGATTTTTCATCTTTTAATAAACAATTTCATTTGACAATCAGTCTAAACTCTTATGCTAATAAACACCTATCTTTATTTCCAGGAAAAGAACATAACAATAATAAGTCTAAAAGACATGTTCATAAGCCTAGTAACAGCTGGCTACATCCAGCAAGCTCCTGTAGCCGAGTTGAAGGAAGGCAGTGAGATCCCGACCCTGGTACCCGTGGCTACTATAGTACCTGAGCTGGATACTAGGGCTCTGGTGCAGGCTATGAATACTGGCAGTATTAGCGACATTAATGATAGTGAGTTTTTAATTATTACGATTTTTTTTAAATAAATGTTATTGAATTGGTGGAATTTAAAGTCGCATTTGTGTTGGAATTAATTGATGTTCAGAGTTTGTGCAAATATATATTATATTCAATATGGGGAAATAATTTGTCTAAAAACTAGTCTAGTTTTTGGATATTATAAGTTTTTGAAAGAATAGTAATTTAATAAACTGACAATTTAAAACATTATTAACCAACATCCCAGACAGGAGGAGGTTCTCAATTTGGATGTTTGGTCACATAATTTTTCTTGTTAAAGATTGTATAATTATATTTTACAGATATTTATTGGAGAGTGAACTACGATAGATTTCACCTTGACTTCAGAGATGAAATTATGATCAAAGCAATCACGCGTCGTATTGATGATAATGGTGAGGAATTTAAATCAAACTTTGGAAAAAATTGTTTTCTTTTTATTATTAACACGCTTATATTAGCTTCACTTGTAACTATGTATGTTAGAGAATCTTGGAAACTTAATTTGACCCTTTTCCCGGTCTTTGATTAGGGTGAAATTTTGCACACACTTGTTACTTTTGTTACTTATAAATCCACATTTATATTTATCTTCCAGCGGGTGAACTGATGCGGTTCCTCCTAGAACAAATGTACCTTCGGTCCCCAGCGTGGGCGCCGGAATCCAGCCCCCTCTGCGCCATCGAGCTGAAAGAGCGGTGCCGAGGAGTCGCAGCCGACAGGCCAACGCTGCATCAGTTCGTTGATCAGTATCTTAAGGTTTTAGGTATGTTGAGAGTGCAGGGATTTAAGGATAAATAAAAAATATAGTGGGAATTATTATTAAACATAGTTTATTGCACACAGAAATATATAATTTGTTTATTGTAAAATAACAGATACAATACTGTTACAGAAATGCATCATTATCCTAGGTAAACATTACCCTGTGACGATTGACAATGCTATAAGATTGTATACTAAGGTCAACTTAGCCTAGAGTTGGGTTTTCAACAGCAAATTTTAGAGCAATAATTAGAAAGATCCATTTATTTCATTATTACAATTTCAAAAACGAGTTTCAATGTTTCTTTAGCATGGCTGAATTAATTGACATGAAGGCTATATTCAGATTTATGTTTGGATACGCTTGTTGGTATCCCCGGGCAGCGGGTCTAGCTACGGGAAACTGTTACTAAAAAATAATTATAAACAGAGACTCAGACTATATAGTCCAGGTTTCCTCAAGATGTTTTCCTTCACCTTTTTATCAGCCGTTGGTGTCTAAGATATACTTAGAAAGTACATACAAACTTAGAAAAGTTGCATTGGTACTTGCCTGACCTGGATTCGAACCCGCGCCCTCATACTCGAGAGGTTGGTTCTTTATTTTCTTATGCCTTTATAATAAAATCATCTACATATGACCCCACTATTTCCCCGCAGAGGAGAGTGGTAGCGGGTTCGTCCGTCGCGTGGGTGACGCGGGCGCGGGGCAGTTCGCCGTGAGCACGCGCCGCGCCGCGCTGCACCTCGTCGTCTGCGCGCTGGAGCATCTCGTCACCGAGCGGCTGGGCTCTAAGGCTGCTAGGATATTTAGGTATGATAATCTTATATTAATTTTGAGTTGGGATTCCCCTAGTTGTATGTAACTGCAATTCAGTAGTGCAAATATATTTTTAAATCAGTGGGGGATGGAAATACAGAAACAATATGGGATACATCCGTGTACTTGTGCTCAAAATCACATTTGGTACGGATCATCAGGCATCAGGCCATAAACTAAAAAAGTAGTTTAAGTTATCGATTGTTAAATGTTTGTGATGTGGCAGTACTTTTTTTAAATAAATGAGTAGATCAAAATTTTATTGGTTATGCGAAAATTTTACCCTAAAATTATCGATTCCTTAGTGAGTAATACTTTAGTAGTGGTACCAATTTTAATGATTCCTGTAAAATCCTATAAAACAAATGAGTATGTCTATGAATGCGCCGCAAATAAATAAATAAAAGATGAGCTACACTGTATATGTCGATGATCATTCATTCTTTTCAATGTTATTTTAGAAAAATAGGCAAAATAGCAAGAAAAAGTTAATTTATAGTAAATCATTTTACAGGTTAGTTCGTTCAAGAAAGTATATAGAAGAAGACGACATACAGAAAAACGCCATGTTAGTGAACAAGGAATGTAAACAGCTCACATACAAACTGTTAGAAGAACACTTTATTAGTGTACAGGTAATATACCTACATTATATTATTTCTTAAAGTTCGTGGCTAAGACAAGCCGCTGTTTCACTGGTGAATTCTGTACCTACATTATGTTTTGATATAATGAAGCAAATATTGTGTTTTCAGCCAATGCGGAAAGCAGCTTCGGCGGGCGGATTAGCGAAAGCAATTTATTTGTATCACATCAATCTACATGACGTGAGTATTGAATACATAAAACAAATCTAAAGTCTTGCTATATGTCTCTAGGTTTCAGTTGCGTTTCGAGGGATCTATTTCTCGCACCAAAATAAAATGTTATTTTTTTAGGGATACTTTTATTGAGTTAATAACTTTTAATACTTATTTACCTACATTACACATGTACAAACTATATACCTATTCAATATATTATGTACAAATAAATAAATGTTAATAGAATAGCTTAATGATACTCTGATTGAGCATTACATTATTCATTATTGCCAAGATTGTGAACTTAGCCTTAGAGTTTCTTGATTGTTGATAAATATAATTAAAATTACCAATAATACCAGGTAGCGCAGTCAGCGCTGGAGATGTGCTACCGCTCGCTGCACAACGTGATCCGGCGCCACTCGCGCGAGAGCACGCAGCACGCGCGCCTGCGCGACAAGCGGCGCCGCGTCGCCACCATCGTGCACGGCATGCGTCTGCGCGGCGAGCCGCAGCAGAACATCGACGATGTCAGTATATTCTCACTTATATTATTATATGCGTATTATATATATAGAAACATAACTATTGAAATAGAAATAATTAATGATTAATACACGCGTGCATCAAAAAGCATGGAAATGTCGGTCCTGCGCCTGATCTCTCTCCGGTCGTATCGGATTGTCGTCCCATCGGGCACAGAGAGTGAAGGAATAGTGAGTACACCTGCATCTGCACAAATACTTATACACTAGTAACTACTCCTAGTGTACAAGCATAGAACTCAGTTTATAATGCACAGAACAAGCACTACTGTGAATTATAAGCCGAGGTGTGTATGACAATAACATAAATCTTTGAAATACATTTCAGGTGGAAGAAACCCTGACACCGCCTGAACTGGCAGTATTACAGAGCGTGGAAAAAAGACTGAAACAATTGAGCATAGCCGAGTTGGAGCTAGACAAGAATCTTTTCATATTTAAATGGTACTTTATGTTCCCTGAAACCAAGTGAAAATAACCATTTTTATATTAACAACATTTCGAATGTTGTTTTGACAAAATAGGTAAGAAAAACACTATTTAAGCATGTATTATACTGTTATCGAGTTAAAACTCATGTTTATACTAAAGGATAAGGAAAATTACGAATAAAATTCACAAAAATACGTTCTTAAAATTTTATTTGACCCCATTGAAACTCAATAGTTGTTCGAACATACAACCTATACTGTCGATCGATAATTATTACAAAACACACCCGTTTGACTACCGGGCAGCTTTCACACGTAATACCAAAATAAATTCAAATAAAAATGGCGTAAAATTTGAAGCGAAATTTACAACTATCTTCAGATTCATTGCGAACAATTTATTTGTGTAAATACCTTTTCTATTGGTTGGTTCACCGAGGGAGTTAGAAGCTCATTTTTTTACATTTTTGTTAGGTTTTTAATTACTGGAGCTACATATTTCTGAATGTGTTGAGTGTGTGTGAAGTATGTATTTGTCTATGTACTAACATTTTACACATCGAATTTTATACGTAGCAGAACATTTTCGTTGTTAGTTTTTTTATATCAGCGTGTATCACTCCGATCGTTAACTCTTCTATCAATGATGACTAATATCTATATATTATTATACTTTTTACCAGTACTGCACGAATTGCGCCTCGGTGAACTCAACCGCAGAACACTTGGAAATGAAATGACAATTAATCAACATTGTTATAATTATGAATTAATATTAACAAGTATATAGATTATGTACGTACGTAAACACCTGTTATACAGTGACATCTAATATTTTATTATTATTTTATTTATTACAGACACGCGCCGGTGTGTGTTGGCAGTTTAATAGACAAAAAAGTTAATATTATATTTACCGGCTAATTTCGAAAATTAAAATCATGAAATATTTTTGATCTCTCACTTCAACAGACAGTTTTAATGCGAAAAAAATGAGTTTTTTTAACCAGGCCTAGGCTGATACTTAAACTGTTATTTCCAAGATTGGCGTGAAAAAAATATCACACACTCGGCGCTTCGTAAAGATATCCACTTCAAGCTAGTTTAGATTTACACTAGATTCGTCTAAATTAAAAAGTTGTCGAATATTTACACGCGTTTTGCCTCAGCTTTATTTCTCGTGAAAATCATAATTTATAATCACAAAATGTCAATGAAATTCTTCATCGTCATTTTAAAATTTTCTACACGTTTTCAAACATTCGAAATTCCTTTTCTAGACATTAGCTCGTATATAAGCTAGTTTTTCTTTTCAAACTTTAATATATCTGATGATTTCACATAATTCGACAAATATCTCTAATTAAGAAATAAATATAAAATTCTGAAATAATTAATTAAACTTCTTATTACTCAGTCATTCGATGTTTTATCGACAAACCACATAATAAATAATTGATGATTTACTCTGTACAATTCTGAACACATAAACAGTGAATTTTCAAGTTCATAAAATTTTGTGCGCATTTAATTTTGCATGATATTTAAAACTATAATTAAAATGAAGATTTAAAATCACGAGAGACAAGCCAGGCCTCGAAACACCCATTGTTTTATTTAGTCAGATTATTTTATAAACTATTCTATGGAAATATTAAAAATACAGTGAAGACATCGACTATGTGGCCTAAGTATCACCTTAACGCGAACGAATAGACCTACGTTACCCGACTATACATACTTGAGATGTTTACAAAAGCAGTTTATTTTATTTTTATATTAATTAATATTATGAGTAGTGTGCGACTCGAGCGTGAGAGAAAATGCAAATTATATGAATATCTAGAACACTCCCCATGGCAAAATATGCAAGAATAAATATAGAATTGCACTTAATATTATGAATCCCAGACGATCAAACTTATCAAATAGTAAATGTTAACACAAAAAAGTGTTACATAACAGAGGCATGGTAACAAGCGAAAGCAAATAAAAAATGCAAATTAAAATTGTATTTATTTTATTTATAAACTAGGTATTTTATACAACTTAATAACAAAATACATACATACAGTAGCTAAACAGAGCAACCAAAATATAATCATTCATACTGGCATTGAATATTTATCGAAACGACTCATATTGCTGCACTCATTCCCGGACTCTTGGTCAACACGTTAGCTCGAAGTTCATCGATTGGCAAGAACCATTCAGTCGTCAATCAGTTCAGTTATTATCGGAATAAATGTAGCAACATGTCAACTTAGTGCTGTCAATGTATTTTAGTTTCTCTTTAATACTGTTCAAGTCTATGACATCACTGAGTACTAAGTTTCCTTCAAATGTGTCTGAACGTGTTAATAATTTTATTTGTACTATCACAAAACACTTCGCATTTTATTACGGTATGGAGAGTCCAAATGAACACAAGTTTAAAATAACTCCAAGATATTTTAAGCTTATAACAAAAATTAAGACTAAGCTGGAACAATATTGAATATCAACTCAATCCTTAAGCCAATTTATAACGAAATAATTTTATAACTAGGTACATAAGAGGCCAAATAGAGATTAAAGTAAGAAGATAGATCTGTGATGTAAAATAAAAATATAAAAAGCACTAATCGATATTTACAAAAGGAATCAGACTGTGGTAACGCTAAGACATGAGGACCGTGCCAACACGTGCTGCTATCGTAATGGAGATGTACAGACTTCATAAGCGAGACAATATTTAAATTTCCAAATTTACTCTAGTGCTTTATTACTAAAATTTACCACTGTCGAGTGTACCAGTCGCCGTGTCGTGTACTATACATACATATTGTTTCTCCGAGTAAACATATGCATGGCGCGAGCACCGAACCCGGCACCACGCTCCGATACAAGCTACATCTAGCGCAGTAAATAGCATCATTTAGAATAAAACATTTAAAAACAAATCCAAATATATTGCAAGAACTTATCACAAAAAGTAATCAAAAACGTCTCCTAATCCAATTATACTATTTACAATGCAAAACAGGGTAATTTACACACTTCGTTTGTTTCACTAAATAATTTGTCATTTTTAGATAAATATCTCCATAATGTAATATAAATTTATATAATGATGGCCTAAATAATAATACTAACATTTGTAAATTAACGTGGCTAGCCGGGATAAAGTAAAATATTGATGTGAAGCCAAATACCTATTACGTCCAGGAACTATTCAAATCATAGGCTTACTTATACCGACGAACCTTATTCCATATTATCTACTAACGTTAACGTATTTGGGCAGCATGATATCTATAAAACGAGCTATAATTTACGCGGTGAGATATACAGTATCGTTTTATAAAGCTATCCGTAATGTTGTCCAAACGTGAGCGACCACGACTCACTTGCGACGTTTTCAAACGAAGCTATGATGTGCGCCATCTTTTATAGTCTCGTTTACATTGTGCATCATTGTTTAATACTACAAAAATTGACAATAAAAGATATCAGTGAGCTACGCAAACTTTATTATTTGTAGTAAGTTCATTTAAAAACATCACAAGGGTTGTAGTGGGCGACTCGGTATCGTGGCTACACTGAACACATTGGAGTCCGTCTCCCGGCAAAGCTGTCGGCTGTCTCACTCGCGCCCACCGCCGCTCGTGTAAGTGCGTCTCCCTCACACAGGAAGCCATTACAATATGCAGCACGACGCTGAACAACAACTACTGGAGCCACCTTTACTTTTCTGCCGTTGATCTGAAAGGAAACATAAGAAACACATTAGTTTTTTAAATCACCTGATGGTCTCTGAGCTGATGACCTGATGAGAGGACTATTTTACACTGAGGAATTACCATATTAATGCCAAATCAGAACACAATTAGTAAATACTGGCTACTAATTAAGGCTACATGAGAACCTACAACTAGCTAGCCCAGTGTATTCCTAAGGAGGGATGGGCCATGATGCCCACAATGTAACAACAACACAGATCTGCCTATCCTTTTCCCCAAATAAAGCCACCAAATAGGTCTGGAAACTGAACCTAAACTAAGACTAAGAGGATACTGAGGTCGAAAATTGTGATTTTTTCAAGTAAATAGCCTATATTGATTGTTCTTCAGGAATTGTGAGTCAGGCACCGATTTTGCGCTAACATTTGGTGTAAGTATTCGATCGACAGTCCTTGAGTTTAGCATTTTAGCTCATTAATAATTCAGTTCAAGGTACCAGCATAACTGAAGGTTTTGACAATCTTTGTCTTATTTTAAGTAACTAAATAAAAAATTGCTACACCTACTATATTTAAAAAAAATCTATGTTCAATAAATTTTAATAGTGAGGGCCTGTGCCTGGATAATGAATGGTTTATTTCTATCCAAAGGTTGTGTAGTACTCATTGATATCGAATTTGCTAATGAAATACAATAAAGAATTTTCTATTCTAATGCTAGGCAGTACAGTTACCGGCACGGATATTGGGCTCTCAGCGGAAGAGTGGGGATCGCTTTGCGCACCCGTACGTATAAGGCAATAAGGCAGTAAATCGCTTCTGCGCAGGTGAAGGTCAGGGCTCAATATCCGTGCCGATAACTGTAGTGTAAGTGTGGACTATAAATAGGTACTATATTATAACGATGGGTAATGGGTAGTACAGGGTATACACAGACTTACTAAAAGGAAGGGAGGGACAGGAAAGGGTCTTTAGGTCCACCGGACTTCTGCAAAACAAGCCTTGGTTTTAATTAAAACGTTAGAATTTGCTATTTTTACAGAAAAATAGCTCTAATTACTGGACTACTAAAACGCTAGGTACTTTTATCTACAAATACAATTTAATACATAATGTACCTATTAAGCTATATAACTGATAAGAAAATATGTCACGCAATTTTATTATTTACCAAAAACAATGTTTTACATTATCAGTTTTTGGAATTCAGACACAAAAATCAGGACAAATAAAGGAGGTTACGGACATAAATATGGGACTTATGAGGAAAATTGAGAAATATTATTTTTTATAAACATCACAAAGCTTCTCTTCAAAGTGAGTTATTAAGCAATAATCCCAATACTTTACTACACTGCAAATGAGTAGTCTCTTAAATGTAGGCAAACAATCTTGATAGGACTTTTCACATTACTTTTTACAATCGTTTATTTGCTTAGGATGGGAAAAATCCTATCAAGTTTGGTTACTTTCAAAATTCCTACTCAAATGTAGTATAAATACTTCTACAGTAACCATCTAATCTATAATAATTTAAGTGACGTCATACCGTGTGAGTTGGGCTCCGGCAGATGTTCGCGGGGCACCAAATGCATGACCGTAGTGCGGCCCAGGGGCAGCCCCAATGCGCCCAGGGTGACCGAGCTGTGCAGAAACCGGCCCTGGTATATCAGTCGCAGGATTTCGGCGCGCGATACGCATTCCGTCGCCCAGTCCGCTGAAATGTGGTAAGGAATATGTTAGGTTGAGCGATTTTGAGTCTTATATGTAGTTGGTAAGAGTTCTAGAAGAAAAAAGTTCATGTCAAGAAAATTTGAAGGAAATGTAAGGGTTTCTTCTTTTCTTCAGCGCATTAAAAAAAAACACTGAAAAAATAAAATTCGACAGGTACCTATGTATAACTTATTTTCAGTTTATCAAATTATGTAAAAATAATAAGAAGATTAAAAGGTAGAACTTCGAATAAAACATTTTAAAAATCATCCCACATGGAAAATATCATAAAAAAAATTAAAATACAATGTCAGAATATATCAAAAAGTTATTTCGAAACCTGCCCCCAGAGAGATTTGAACTCTCGACCCCTGGTTTACAAGACCAGTGCTCTAACCCCTGAGCTATGGAGGCTGACGGTTGAACGGCCGTAAATGTTGATACCTATTGACTGCGCGCCGTGTACACACACTACAGCGAATTGTATAAACACAGATGTACATTTGTATGGTGGCTAGTAGTTGTAATTCCTTCAACTAGATGGCGCTGTCATAAATCCATCAATGCTACATTTTCGTGAATTTGTCTATACAGATGTTATCTATTGTATTCCAAATGATGATTATTTACTTTAATATATATTTTTTAGGTTCATAAATTGGGTCACTGTACCAATTCGTGTAGCAGTTGTATAATAATTTAATCGTATGTTGCGGGTATGAAGGCCGGATGTATTTGCTACTATTAGCAAGGTGGTGAAGCATGTAAGGCTAGGCTATCGGTAGCCAGCACGGCAGGAACATTGTAAATCGCGTGTTTCTGAACACTAAGCGTAGGGGTGGTAAGCATGCCCAAACCATGTAGTTTGGTCGAACATTAGTTTTTTTCTTGTACCTTTATAATACACCTAATAAATTCATACTTTCCCTGACAATAATTTTTATGTGATGGTTTACCAAAAAAAAAAAAAATCTCAAATTTATATTCTCTCTAGCTAACCCAACCTATACTAAGCAATAAGTTTCGTTCGAAAACCTGCTGTAACCCGAACATACTAGCCAAACTAACAAGCTTGCTTCATAAATCTGCCACCAGGAGGCGCCACTATCGCCGAACGCAGAGACAATAATTCGTGAACAAACACGAACGGCTTGCCACCGATAAATATCTACCTATCTACGTATCTACGTATTTACGTGCTAGATAAACTTAGACATTTTATTGAGACTTTTCCTTCGGTGGAAATCTTTTGGAGTTTTCTACGAGACACCTGGTTCTATCTAGTGGCTTAATTTTTGGTTTGCATGCGATTTCGTCGACTGATTTGTGGTAGCGGTGGAAATTAAGTTCTTGTGGTACAGTCAACTTCAGGTCAGTGGTAACAGTTTCATAGGAAAATCGTACTTATTACTATTGAGTTAAGGTGCATGACAGTTACCACTGATGTGCGGTCTACTGTACCTATTTACTTAAGTAGCTTTATTTAAATGTCTCTTTTTAGGAGTTATTTCGGAGATAATTTTGTTACGTTCGTTTTGGTCAAGAATGAATATATGTGGACTTTTGTGCCTGTGTAGCTAAATTTAAATAATCACGCAGGTACAATAATTTTCCTCAATAAACTGGTAGGTATTAAGTCTGTTTTTCAAAACAGGAAAATCCTTATCAAATTCTTGAGTAGGTATTAATAACAAAGTCTGACGACTCATTAATTGTTAATTTGTTAAAGCTTTTATGGAATATTTTGTTTTATAACTAGCTCATGCTCACGGTTATTCTTGCATTTTAAGAAAATTCAGATTTTCTACCGTTCAGGGGCCTCTGAAACGTTAAAAATGCTTTCAGCCATAGATATAACCGACTTTCCAAAGAGAAGGTTCTCAATTCCGATGCTTGTATTTTTTATATTTCAATGGTTCCGATTTTCGAAATGCCTATCTACAGAAGATTTTCAATTGAATTTTCGTAGAATCAATTGATTTCTTATTTAATTTCCAACTTCAGAAGTAAAAGTCAGCACATTTTCTAAATTATAAGTAGGTAAGTACGTACTTACTTATCTTCTTTATGAAAGCTACAATAAAAAGAAACCGAGGAACATAATAAAATTACCATAACATAAAAAATCCGAGACATTTCAAGAACGCTACGTTTGTGTGAAAAATACTGGTTATACGGGATTTATTTTTAATAGGTACCTTCTGCTTCTTTTAAGTATTTTAAGACACGTAAAGGTGCAATGCTAAATAAAGTAGTCTTCTTGAAACAGTGAAAATATAAAACAAAGGATTAAAGCATCGCTTTAGAAGTTGGTGGCGAAATAAACACAGCAGTAATCTAAAAATCTTTACTCTATTTTTGTTATTAAAAGTGTTTGCTTTTCAGTGTCTTGGTCCAAAATCAGCTTACACTCGTAAGTGTAATAGCTCATAGCTGTCATAAGCCATGTTAGTGGAAAATTCTTATCTAAGTATAGGAATAATACATATAAGCCCAAATATATTAGTCTAAATAGCTTCTACAACATGAATCTGAGCCTGACAGTTGTTGAATAGGATACTTATAGCTTAGCAAAATCATTTACGTAAGAAAGTTTACGTCACAGTGGCCATAGATACGTCATAAAAAAGTAACTTGCGTCATTAAACACTGCGACATTTTCAGCAGTCCTCATAAAGGTCATAATAAAGCTACTTAATTAATAAAATACTAGTTGATAACTTATTTGTCTAGACATCACTTTGTTGTATGAATATTAATATTCGTGTCTGTCATAGCAAGGTCGAATGTTTTGAAGCATCTCTAATTTGAAACTAAGTTTAAATATCGTGGTTGTGTTATGTTTCAAAACTTATTATACTGTTTGTAAGCGAAACAAAATTATTATTATGTACTTAGTGCCTATTTTATGGCAAACATACGTTTATATTTAAGTATATGTATATCTACATAGTTTTCATTTCTCATTGCCAGACTTTTATCCATAGTACAACATCACACAGATATAAATTTTCCTCCAAAGTCATATGAAAACACTTTTATTTACAATTTAAGGTGAAAACAGAAAAACAAGGCCTTTACAGTCTTAACTTTATCTTACAAAGTACTTTGTATATTTATTTACTGGAAGTGGAAAGTTACAAATATCTATACATACTTATGTGTCACTCGAGTAAACCTAATTTTGTCAGAAACAAGATTGGTAGATGTCTTCAAAGGGAGTATAAAGAATTATTTCCCCAAGGATGTGGGTGCAACCGCGGGAAACACTTATACACCGTAAAACTGTAAATACCGTCAGCTGAGACTGTACAAAGCCCAAGGGAATTATGAACAAAAGAGACACAAATTGATTTGATTCAAAAGTAATTTCACAGTTGAGTTCACAGATAGAAATGTGCCGAATTCCGCAGCTGTGGTTCAACTATTGTACAATAGTTAATGGATTAATTCGCAATTTACATACTAATCTTGCGAAGATTTTAAAGGAAATTCGTGGAATATTTTGAGCTTGTTTCCGAAGGCTGTGGTTTCTGAAGTAATTTCGCTTGTAGCTAGTACTAATAGTAGCTCCCAGACAATGAATATGTAGAAATAGCTAAATGTCTGATCTTCTTCTTAAATCATAGCAACTTAGGTACTTCAATTCTTCCACACATACAAAAAAAAATTCAATATCGTTATAACAGGTAGCAAAATTTTATGTGAATCTACAAAATTGCATCCATCCCAGGATACTGCGACTTATTTTCTATGACATAGTGTAGCCTTCCACAATGTGAATTGTCTAATATAATGGACAAATTACCTTCAGGCCAGTTGTCGTAAACATGTATCGCGATATCGCCTGCTGAGTCCACGGGACTGAACACGAACTCCTTCGTCTTGCCCGACACCAGAATTAACCGAAGATTTATCTGAAAATACAGGAAAAACACATTTTAATAGTGTTAACAAAAACGCTTCATAAAAACATCATTAACGAGATTAAAGAGGCATAAAGTTAAAGAGCATTTAATTCTATGCAATAAATGCATCAAGTACAAAATTATTTTCAACAAATTAAGTTTTTTTTGCTAATCCGATGTAACAAAAACAGCATTATTAGACACGAATGTAATAAAACAAAATTCTGATTACTTTTTTACAGCAAATTACTTCGTTTCATCGGGTAATTACCACAATAAGTAAGCAAAGCGATTTAACAAATAATTTATCAATCACAATTAAACTGTCACAAAGCAATAACGGCATTCTATAAACGTGAATGTTATTACACCTTAGAACGATGCTGGCCTGCATTCCACGAAGGAATGGAGACCGTAAAATAAACTTCAGTTAACATTCAAAATGTATTTATAACTAAAATTCTGAGCACAAAGAACAGTTCAAATAAACAGAATTTGCTCACATGTGGACTACATTTTCAATTTCAGACATATTTATTTTTTGAATGCAGAAAATTTATAGCACTTCATACAAAACTCAAAAGGCCTTGACCTAAAATTGGGTGCAGACAACCTTAATACATATCTTTATGAGGAAGCTAAAAGGCCGTATTGTATTTAGGTCAAGGATATATAAAATCGATTGACTTCAGACTTGGTTGTCGTATGAGACAGTAAAGAACTTAAATCCGAAGACATGATGGTTCATTAATAGCTTACAAGTGAACTGGATCAATATACTGAAGGAACTTGTAGTAGCGTTTAAGCCATGGATAAAAGACTTGACATTGCTTAGGATGATTATACCAGAGCATATCAAATCGTATGGAAATGTTTTGTTTGTCTTTTTACCATTATTGCCTTTGTTTCGCAGATATTTATGTGATAGAGAAAATAAATAACCTTTTTAAACGAACAATTAATTTTGCTCTCAGATTAATATAAGCTATCCATGCAGTGTGCATAATAACAAATAGGCAATCTAATTCAATCTATGGTTCTATTATGTCCATAATATGGCCTTCTTTAATGGAAAAATCAACAGAAAAACAATTGGATTTTCTATAAGGCCAGTTATCTCGTGTGAAAATTAACATAGCAAAGCTTCAAAACGAGGTTTATTTAGTTTGAGCAGTTCATCGTTGTCGCATTAATATGTATGGAAATGTGTAAAGCTGGGAATGCCTTGTTTTGTCTATGGGATGCGTTGGCGCCTAAATACATGCTAAATGAGTCATGAACGAATATGTATCGTTGAGTTTGAAGGTTTGAATAAATACTTTTGTATGTGAAAGTAAAAGAGAAAATACAAAGTCAGTTGAAGATAGTTTTATGTAAAAATACATATGTATCTATTCCTTTTTATTAACCCAAGGTTTGCGCTTTAGAAGTATAGTTTTATTTTTCAACCATTCAAATTGTACTAGCTAGATCAGTTTTCTTTAGATATGGAAAATTGAGATAAACATCATTTAATAACCAAACATCATTATCTAATCCCTTACTACTATTATACTAACGTGTACTATTATTTAATAGAAAATAAATAAAATATAACACAAAAAGTTACACGTGCGACCCTGCCAGGATTCGAACCTGGAATCTTCTGATCCGTAGTCAGACGCGTTATCCGTTGCGCCACAGGGCCAGTGAGACACTAAACAGAAATAGGCATTGATAATACGTACCAGTTAGTAATGGATTCCTTGAGGGAAAATAAATTAATAAATTACCTGGCTTTCATTTTTCCTCAGGTATTACTTTCTATTTGGTAGATACCTAAAGGCGAACAAGGCCGCCGCAATGAACTAAAATAAAATTAATGGGTGTGCGGCGACCCTTCTATAGAAATATAACATGTTAACGAATAAGGCGCATTTTGTTCGTAGCCGGGCTTGCTCGCAAGGGACCCAGGGTCTTGCGGCCGCCATATTTCATTTTTCCCGCCATCCGGGGGAGTCATCCGCCATTTTCATTCTTGCATCAAAACGTACGAACTTTTTAGATTTTCCTTTGTGTTTTTGTCTTGGATATTTCAAGGAAATCTGGCGTGGCGTAATTTCATGTATATTTATGTATGTATTAGCCAGTCGGTCTAGGTATTGGTACAAAATTAAATATTAATATTTTTGCTAAGTGTGAATTACTAAATGGACAAGGTCGGGACGGGTTTGTTAATGTGAATAGATTTCCGTCATTCCTTTAGCTTTGAAGGCCTGTTTTACTTTTATATTAAAATCTTAATAGCAAAATTCTTCAAACTAAATTAACCTTATATTACCTTAAATAACCTTATATTAATACCAGCTTTCGTGCAGCTATAAGCAAAAATATATTTCACGAATATCATGTACATCCAAAAGTGTACCGTGGCCGATTCCACAACAGTTAGTTTCATCGAGGTCATTGTCGGAAAAGCTTTATAACATACTAAAAATTTATGATACGCTCGCATCGGGGTCAAGCGATTTTGAAAAACGGTCTCTTTCACCCGGATTCTTGCCAGCGATGAAGATTCTTCGCGAATATTGCTCGAAGGGGAATTTCATGGGGTTCTAGTGTTTTCCTATGGGGTCGGTGTTATTTATCGTTTGTATTGTTCAAACAGGCATTTTTAGGGAGTCGCGTTGTGCTTTCTTGTTTTTGCTCCACCTATTTTATTTTATGATGAGCAAATGGAGGGAGCCTGTGCGTGAATTACTTATTGATTCTATTACGCGTGAATGATTGAGTGGATAACGCAATATGAAGTTTCTTTGTACGTATACTTCACGTCTGTGTGTTGGATGCTTTGAATATAAATGTAAGCACAATTGAACAATACTGGCCTTACTACAAAAACTTTAACGCCTGTTTTACAGTGGTCTAAAAATTTTGTGTCTGCAAAATGAACCATATGTCAACGTCATAATTTGTCATTTTTTTAGACAAGGCTTAAACTGACGTTTAAAAGTTTTTGTAGTAAGACGGTTAGTATTTAAGGAAACGACGTCGTAAAAGACGAAAGAGGTGTGTATTTAAGGGTATATGACACGTGACGTCACAGCCGTTAGCGGCCATAATGTCGCGATTTGCGCCATAGACAATAAGCTGGCAGTTGCAAGTTTTATGGTTCGGTCCGCAATGCGGGGTGACGCCAGTGTAAGGAACCAACCAGTAAGCCGCTTCCGCTGCATACAACTGCATACCGACATAATTGATTACTCAGCTATAATAACTGCTTCAACAGCTAATAGGTACCATCGCATGACTGTCGATTCAAATGGTACACAGTAAATATGGATAGATTGCTGTTAGATTACTTGAAGTTTTACACTGTATTAAATATTCTGGAACATATAAAACCAAGCAAGGTAAAGAATATAATATTATTAATACATTCAGAACTAAAAGGTGTGTAACCAAAGTACGGTATTCGTGTAAAGTTGTCGAGTGGGAGCCATATTAAATTTTCGCGGTTCCGCCATGACGTGGCGTCGCATCCACGCCTTTCAAATTAAACTTAACGGAGCTCAGTTTCACAAACTATACCAGATTGTTTTACACTTTAAATAGCTTCTGAGTAATATTTAGCATGGTTACACTAAATCATTCATAAAAATGTGTTTTACAAATGAAAACTTAAAAATAAAACTGCAGGCTTCCAAACTCATCTTGGAAACAAAACAGTTTACAAAAATATGTGCGAATTTGTAAACGATGTAAAAAATATGAACGAAGTTGATGATATGCCAGATTTATTAATAAAGGAATGAAGCACGTCAGATATTAAATTCAAAAATATGAATTTAGTAGCTTACAGAAATAACCGCCCTTCAAATATTTCGAACGTTCGAACTAGGTTCAAAGTAAACCAAAGAAAATTATTATTAGACTGGAGTAACGAGATTGGACGGTTGTAGCAAGCAAAGTCTTCACTTCTAATTGACTTGAAGTCAAATGCATACTTTATTGAGTTTACACTTCAGCAGTGACAATTGGCAAGTCCGTTCAGTCTCGCATACTTGTTGCTGTTTAACTTGAGACGCTACTTCTACTTAGTACCGTGTTCTAGGAACGGCACAAAAAGCTAGGTTAGCAACTAACTGTAATTTCCTGAACGCTATTTACTTTAACGTTCGTAATTAAGTTGTTACTTTCAATTTAACACAAGCAGCGTTTACTGTAAGTTCCATGAAAATAATTTAAGTTTTCAATACACTTAAACTGTCACAATCTTGATACATCAAAACGATTATGCAAATGTCTTCAGGCACCTTTCAGAGAATGATAATGGAAATCAGTGAACTGATAAAAGAAAAAAAAGCTCCGTGTTTTTGCTATAGATACTTCCTAAACTGAACACAACTGAAATGGTTTTCCTCAACTTGCAATTCTATTAAAACAGCTCAAGAAAAACTTCGGAGGATCGTTACTAAAAAATAAACTTTTACCCCAAGTTTCGTTTCGATTTGCTCGCTAGTCACGAAAGATCGGACCCTCACAAATATTCAGGAAAATGATAATCGATACACCCTTCAGTGGAATTATCGAAACTAACTGGTCCAAGACCTTCCGTTTGGGGATGCTGACTAAACTAAGTGAACAATTTATGTATGACACCACACTTGACCGAACCTAACGCTTACAATTTAGGGTTTCCATTTGACTAGCGTTTGTTCGTAATTTGTGAACGACAGCTCCTCTCGGAATACTCATTTTGAACAATTTAGTGTCCGAGCAGACAGTCAAATGTGCGCAATGTTTTCTAGTTGGAATCATTGTAGCTGTTGTTGCATTAAATACATATTTTGTTCGTATATTTACATGACTCCTCATGGATCCAAAATCCAAGGCCGAGTATTGCTTAATTGGGGAACTTATTTTCCTGTAGGTAATTGTTCTTGTTTTAAAATATGTTTTCCTCAAATGGTAGCATATTTGTTAAATAGGGCAATGATAACCTATCAAAACAAAATAAAAAATAAATAATGTTAATCGTATTTTCCTTCCTCGAAATAAGGAAATATTAAGTATGTAAGCTGATTAAAAAACAAGTATGCACTCAGAAATTGATGGCATTACAATCATCCTCCATTAAGCGTGTGTTGCTAACAATTTGAATGTTTAAAACCTGGCAGGAAGACTGCAAAAGACAGATAACAAGCTAAACTGAAATGCTCGGCTTTTCAATTTGGTCCTCGTTGTAAACGTTGTAAAAAACAGGGGTATTTACTTAATCAGTGTATTATGGCGAGCTACCGGAGTAACCGGCACATGCAAGCGAAGTTCTCTGGCTCAGCGCCAACTAATGCATGAACATGTTTATACTTTCCCGTGTTCGGGAGAAATTCCTGCCGCGGCGCTGCTTCGTTGGCTTTGACCACAAGCAAAGGCCGTGTTATCAGCATTCTGCTTGTTTTATTAATGCAACGTGCGCTTATGCAACGTCCAGAATTCGGGTCTCCCTCCAAAAATTGTGGTCCGCCATTTCCTTTGTTTTAGGACGAAAGTATGATACGGAGTGGTCCAGATCGTTGATTACCGCTTCCCCGATTTGGTTTTAAGCTTCAATCGGAATAATGGATTCGTGTAATTCAGCGCGCTGCCGCTGCATGCTCAACGCTTTTAACTAAATACGTGTATTTAGTGAAGCTAGATTTGTCACACAGATTGCAGTGATGTAATCTTTGCGTACTGCTCTAGTTTATATCGTGACGTTGAAATTTAGTCATCTAACTCTCGTTAAGTGAATGGAATGTAATTTTGCAATTCGAAGCGGAGGCGATTTATATAATATTATACTTTTTGTCATATTACCTCATAGCAGGTTCCGAGAATACATGATGGTTATTCAACATGAAGATGTTATTAATGCTGAACTGCTACAAAAAGCGGCTTTATTTCCAAGTATCAACGCTGAACTAGGATAGAAAGAAAAACTATCGTGCGCCAGCACAACAAGTAACAACAAATTGTATTCACAAGCCTTGATATTCAAGGTTTGTACAAAAAAAATGTGAATTCGATTCCATTCTTCATAGTCTTGACATTTCAATTTGTTAATCCATTGTTGTGTACCATTTACTTATAAATGGCGTTCTTATTGCGGGACGTATTCGAGATAACAATGGGCGATGGAGCGGTGGCTCGGCGCGGCCCGACACTCCCGACCAGATAATCACGTTTAACGGCAAATAGAGTTTGTGCCCTCCTGAGGAACACTCACGGCGGTGATGCCATTGCTGCCATAATAGAATAATAGATTAGTGCAGGATACTGTAATGAATGATCGTGTTCCTTCGACATTCACCTACTTACACCGATCAGAGAGCCGATTTCCAATTCCATTTTAGTTGCACTTTAGATCTGACTTTGTGTTTCAGACAATTGTTCTGTTTATTTCCTTCTTAGCTAAACTCCAATGGCTTAGTCAACGCTAGTCAAAATATGCAATTCGGAATCTCTATGTACAGAATTCTCGTTAACAGCTATTCTTGTATTGTGGTACCTGCGTTCCTACAGGTAAATGTAAAGCAATATTAGCTCGTTCTACCTGTAGGGTAACAAAGGCACCGTTAGCTTTAATTAGTTTCAGCTAATATGGTTTAGCCAGTCTCTAGACTATATGGCATTCCTATTTTCTGGATAGTTGAACTTTTCCATTAATATTCTAATGGGTATGTAAAAGATTGTGCATTACTCGTACATTTTTAAAAAGTATTTCGTATATTTTTCCTGTATTGGCACGATATCAGTATGGATTTTTTAGCATCATGCGGAAAAAAATATTTTTCAATTTTCCACGGTACATAGAAGATGACAATTCACGCATGCGTAATGCAGCCCCTTTAGATTCTTGGCGTTCATAAATCAACCAATTACTGCATTAGGAATATTTCCAATTTCGTCTATCAATCAGACATATTATACCCTCGAGGCCCGAACATTTTTGAGCGTAGAAAATTTTGCTGCGAATGAAGAATTAATTATTTGTTCAGGCATATTAGATTGATGGGCACGTTAGATACAGGGAGGTATCTGTCATGTTATGTATTGTAAAACATGATGTGTTTTATTGCATCAAATGAAAATAAGTCCAGTTTGGAAAATGATGGATCCATTAAGGGAATTATGCCTTTGTTTTAGTTTTCCAATGATGTAAATATAATATTTGCAGACGTAAAGTACAGATAATACTTCTACGAATATATATTTGCATTTTGAAATATAAAAACCACAGAACTAAAGGAACAAAATGTGAAAAGCAAAAACTAACAGAAGTTACTTGGTCGACTGCAGTATTTTTTTCATTCGTTTGTAAGGCTTTTTTTATTCAGAAGCGCGTCCAACATAACAAATAGTTAAAGTAAGTGTACAGTTTCCGTGAAAAAAATGTGCTTCCTAAACTTTTTGTACGTTGGCAGTTTCTCGGTCCTTCGAGAGCATTACGTAGGCAAATTAGGCGAATTGTAGCCAATATTTGGTTCCGTACAAGCTATAACAGTAACAATTTAGCGGCCGATACAAGATAACTGTGTATTGGTTTTACTAGAAAAATAACAGAACCAGTGTTCTCAAAGCCTTGAGTACAGAAATAATGATCACTTTAACAGTTACGACATAAGATTGTCTTGCAAGATGTTGCCTAAAAGAACGTATTGTTTTTGTTTTCTGTGTTCTAACATTGACATTATTTGTGGTTTGCAATCTAGATTGTGGAAAAAATTGTCAAGGTTCTATTGATGTCCTCCTAGCCGATTATCGGCTACGGCGGCTGTTCTCATGTAAGGAGATTAGCCAACTACGCAGGACATATTATAGTGCACGAGCATTTGCGCAGACACAGGTGCACTCACTATTCCTTAACTCTCATAGCCCGATGGGACGGCAATCCGACACGACCGGAGAGAGATCAGGCGCAGGACCGACATTTACGTGCTCTCCGATGCACGGGTGTATCAATCACCAGCTTCCAGGCTCCGGGCTGCTTTGTGAAAGTCTTCTAAAACCCACAAAGCGATTTCGGCCCGACTCGGGAATCGAACAAGGTTCTATTAGTCTATCTTCAAGGCTATATTAATGAGTATTTCAATCAATTTATCGATTGGTATTTGTAATTGCATGTATAGGTAAGTACCTATCCTCTACGTACAAATGACATAGATAGACGTGGAATTTCCATATCCAACTTCATGAAGGTACAAATAAAACCCAGTCAATACCTCCCAATACTAAAAAAAGCCAATAATAAAGATACCATTAGGTACAAATATCCAGTCGTTCGTGAAATTATTTACATATGACCGCCATTTCCTCGCATTTCAGACCACAATATGAGTATGGCCCTTTGATCCGCAGACTTACATTTTTGTTAAAATATCGTTGGTCCTTTGACATCCAATAACTTCCCGTTAACAGAAGCGTAGGCGGGTAACTATTTCGGTAACAATTGCCTTCGGACGGGGAATTTAATATTCCACTTTAGTGGTCGAGTATAAGGGAGGGGAATTTGGTAAGTAGGTATCTTTGAAGATGATATTATGTGGTATTTGTGGGCATAGGACAGATTATTTGAGGTTCTAGGAATATGTATCTGTTAGAAATATTATTGCAAAGCTACTGAAGTGTTTTGGCCCTTTCCTGACTATGCTTAATTTGTAATCGGATGTTATCTAATTCCTAAACAGAAGCAGATATTTATGTTTGTAAATATATTAAGACATTACTTATCATTTGCAAACAGCTCTTACATATTTCACCAAGATAAATAAGTACCATGTACATGGAAAATGAATGTTTATTCTCGAAATTTATCATCCGGAATAACGGAAACACAAGAAAAGCCTACGCAACGAATTTAATGCGAATCCACAGGCAATTACGTGCAAATCCAGTAAAATTTCCATAAAACCGAGGCCCTTATGAAAATACTTTAGAAAATTGCGAATTTGTTTATTATTAAAATCATAGGCCCGTTACAAACACGTGTCTCTGAGCGACCTTGTTAATTACCTTGTACTTTGCTATGGTAATATAAACTCTATGTCGAGGGAATAGGGTTCGTGATTGCATTGGCACGTTTTCATTAACCTTTTGACCGATTGTCGCGATAACGCGTCACGAACCAAACTTGTAATTTGTTTTTTTTTTTTCAGACGAGGTGACGGCGACTGCTATTCAGCCATGTCAGTTGTTGCAAACTTTTTTTTATTTTATTTCCATGTTACCAGTTGTTTCGTCACAAATTAATATTTTTTTGTGGAAAATTATGTTATGCGGCTAACTTTTAACGGAGTGTATAATCCGCATTGCTACAATATGAAATATTCTGCAAATTACTACTGCAAAATAAGCTGTCACAACATAACGCGTGATTTATGTTTGTGGCTCATGCTTTTAGAAGTAACACAGGTATTTACTTGCGTATTATTAAGTCATTTTGTTAACAGGTACAACAGCATAAAAGACAATAAATAATCTGAGACAAAGCCCCGGAGCTACCTAGTTCATAATTTTCCTTTTATCTGTCGTCGAAGCAATAAAAGAAGAATTATTTGCCACTTAGGCACTAAGCAGCGAACTTTATAGCGTCTATCTATCTGAGACATCAATCTTCAGGATTAAAAAAAAAGTGTGCGATCAATATCGTGCCCACATAAATCACTCCTAATAAAATGTTGATAAATCTACAGCGGATCGAAGTTTGAACCCGGTTTGAACTTTGTCCGTCTGTGACCGCAGTCACCTTAGTATCCTTGAACCCAGTTTGCCTAAGTAATCAATGCTTGGAGATCTAAATACTTTGTTCAACATGTTTTTACGTTTTGTACCCTGATTAGAGAGGTAAGGCTCACGCGAAGAGGTCATTCTGAGAGTTAAGGGTATTGATGTCAAAGGAAGGTTAGTTAAACACAAATTTAACGAAGCAGGGGTTGGCTTTGTCACCCTATTATGCAAAATTAAGTCTTTGTAATCTAGTTTCGTTAGAGATGGTCCTTGGAAGTTTTTGACTGGTTTCGGAAGATGGAACTGAACCAAATAGGAAGAACTAGTTTTCTTACTAGATTCATGTCACTGTTCATTCTTAATAAATGTGACTGTAATATTATTATAATAGAGCGATAACCGTCTGACCTCCACAATACGATTACTGGGTAATACTAGAATTCTGAAAACAACTGATCGCACTCACTGTTATTAGAAACGGATGTTTTGATAAGCGTAGGTATATATACCTACTATATTTTAATCTTAACAAATTTTATAATGTGCGATTCATTAATGTTTTATTAACCAACTTCAAAAAAAAAATGGATTCTCAGTTTGATTGACCTGTATGTTTGTGCGCGATAATCTCAAGTTACGCTGAACTGATTTTGTTGTAGTCTTGCTTCTTTAAATCTATTGCTGACTCTTTCTTTGTCAACAAGATAAAAAGTGACAGCAATAGATTTAATGAAGCTTTAACTTTAACGGAGCTTTCTGCAAGTGACGGTAAGTCGGTATTATTTGTTTGTAAAAAGTTTTTTTTTGTAAAATATGTAATCTAAAGTCTTTTGCTTTTCATCTTTTAACGTATTCAGTTTCTATGATATTCAGTTTCCGGAGCCATCGATTGCAGGTGCTCGCCAATATTGAATTCAATTTGAAAGTGCACTCCGCACAATTTGGTGATGCCGTTTATGCCGTAATATTCAATATGGACCATATTTTTATGGGACACGTCCCTAACAATTTTTAGAGGCACGTTGAAAGCGCTTTCAGATGTGGCCATATGATAATATAAAGATTTTGATAATATAAAATTGCTTAATTTAGTCACTGTTGGATAAGAACTAGATAAGGATTCGGTTAAAAAAACAAATGTTATTTTTACAAAAAAAGTTAGACTGACAACTGACAGGTGTTTTCTAATAACACCAACAGTGTTTAGTATTGAAGTTATATTATAGGGAATTTCCAGAAAAAGAATTCAAACAAACTCAAGCATGATCTTCACGAACATGCACATAAGCGTATTTCGTCACACACATCCCATAGAAACCAGCCACATCCATTAGAAAGACTCGACAAAGAACAACGGTTATTAATGATCCGGGAGAAACGGATCAACAATTTGTCATTACTTATCATTGTTACTACATATTGTTGGGGATTTTTCGACTCATGTTTGTCCTGGTTATAGCATTTATTTATCTTTCCAAAACATCAAGAGAACAAGAGGATGATATGTAAATGTGTGACTGCAGATTTGAATAACGTATATATCTGTGAATTTTCTTACTAGAGTTTGACACAAGTCTTGTGTAAGCAAATCAACAAACATGTTACAGAAATCCACATTGCACTTTCCAGAAACATCCTTAACAATCAATAAACTTTAACGGCCCACAAAGACTTTACGAGTGCAACTTTCACTGCGCCATTATTATATTAACGATGCTTAATTGACACGTCACCTGGACAACTACGTCAGAGTTAGCATTACAGTGTCACACACACATGCAAATAAAACGGCAATCAATAACCATATGTCAAGTTCACAAATGGCTGCAAATGTTTCTACGAATCTTAGCCGCTTGCGTGACTGGGCAAACGTTTTAGCGTTAAACATAGATTTAAATATAGTTCTGACACTGTCCATTTCTAGTCAAGAACTGAGATTACATGATAATTTACTAGATAGATCTTAATAATATGTTCTATAGGTAATAGTCTTTTTGGCGTCCCGACTAATAAACTCTTTCTGTAGCGTGTCATAGCTCGGAACTTACGATTTAGCGATCAATAAACGCAATATGTCATGTTCATAGCGTGTCACCGAGGGAAATATTTTCAGTTTCTTTTGTGTTTTCAACTATGATTCATGATGTTATAAGCTCACGTTATTTGTATTACACTAAATAGAGTATTAGTCATTTTAAAAGGACCACCAAAGTACGCCAAATTCAATATCTTTTATCTAAACTAATATTATAAAGAGGAAAACTTTGTTTGTTTGTTTGGATGTAATGGATAAACTTAAAAACTACTCGACCGATTTTAAATATTCTTTCACCATTAGAAAGCTATATTATCGGCAGGCTATATTATATCCCGGTGCGGGCAGTAGCTCCCACGGGACGCGGGTGAAACCGCGGGAAAACGGCTAGTAAGTAAATAAGTCGTTGGAACTGTCTTTCAAAAATATATCAGCAATTTCCAAATCCGTTTTGAACAAAATATCTGCCGACATTTCACAAGTGGGTTAACTTGGCGATCAATAAGCACAATATGTCAAGTTCACACGGCGGCAACTCTCACGGGTTCTGTTTAACGACATGTGTTAGTACTTACAGTTGTTAATGAAAGTATCATAATTTGTGTTCTAAGGGACTTTTGGTGACCTTTGGTGGTACACATAGGAGCATAAACCGCTAACTGACGATAGTTTGAAGACAACTTGGCCTTTTGCGGGTTGTAAAGTGTGATTTTGATAAGTTTGATAAGTTCGAGAATTAAAAGACCATTGACATTTTACAATGTCATATATCTTTTTTTATTAATACGGGTACCTAATAGAGAATATTTTGCGAGTAACATAATTTAGCAACGCACGTCGCAAAAAATCCTAGAAAATCCTAGCGAAAAGCAACCCGTCATCATTGTACTATAAAAATCGATAAGTTTAACTTCGTCCCGTGGCGCCCCACTTCTCACCCTGGACAGTCGCCCCTCCCCCTGAAATTATAATGAACCGAGCCCCGTCACTGTGGTTTAAATATACTGTTTCACAAAACCACACTTTTCGGATACTACGAAACTTTTCGGATGGGTTTTTTACGAGTTTCGTGCAAATTGTAAATTTCTAACTTGCTACAGTTCCTCATATTTTACCAAAAAATATGGAAAAATACGAAATGTCACATCGCGAACATAAATTATTTTGGAACTTTCCAAATACATTTATTTACACAAACCAGCGAAAACTTGTGCCTGAAAAGTTTCTTTTCAATAAAAATTTAGTATGAGGCCTTGACGGCGCTGAATATATAGCATAAATTATCTTATTTAGGAAAAGGAAAAAAGAGCATTTTATTTATTACTCGTCTAATAATGAAATATGAAATGGATAGGTGTGGCTAACGCTCCGCATTAATCGGATGCCATTTTTAAGGCAATTATTTGAATTCGAAAGGGTGCTCAATTAATGCAGCTATTTGCAAAGGGGGATTGAAGATATTAATGTTATTTATTAAGCGGTACAAGTGTCATTGATTATCTACTTCAATTTGTTATGAAGCTCGTTAATTAAACCAATAATGTGTTATATCTATAACCGTAGTTGTGCATTGTTCAAGCAATTTTGCTGTTATCTTTATTTGTACCATCAACTCGATGAATGTAAACTTTCATACAATCACTAGAATGGATTGTAAAAAAGCTTTCAGTTTTTTTAATCAATATTAAAAGCTATTAAGTGCTGTAAAAATATATTCTTGATGCTTACTACATGAACATTCTTGTCGAAAATAATATATTAAAAAGTTAAGAGTAAAAATCCTTACTCAAGGCAATTAGTTTCGTGATCAATATTTTAATTTAATATGGATGTGCACTTTTCTTTTGACGTGTTTGCAATAACAGAACCAAAAACAACTTTTGATACAGATAAGGCATTTTTAATGACTGCTTTTTTTGTCTTATCGCAAAACTGTATTTTGTATGCAATGTTTAAGTATAGCCGTTGACTACCGACAACTTTAACTTACTAACTTTGCAACATAGTAGAAGATAAACTTACTAAATTTAAAGTTACAGAGTAAATGTCACTACACTTCTAGCCACAGAATAGTAAACCTAGATAATTTGCGTCTAAAATAATTTATAGTAATTTACAAACGAAGTTATTTATCACTATTATAGATAAAGCCTGTCAAGTATTTACAAAATAGTTTATAAGATAATTTACGATTTATCTGCGACACAAGACTCAGTTACTCATAATAACTAGCTTGAATGTCAACAGGCTAATAATTGTTGTTCATATAATTAATGGCCATTTCACAGCAGTGCTCGTAAATTATTTGTAATTACATTTAAATATTGTGTAGCATTTATTTGTAGCCCTTGAAGGTATGATGATATCACAAACTAGTTTTTGTTTTACATACCTTTAGAAGTTCTGTTAGACAACTATGCATTTTTAACACAAATGGATGAAATAGAATTTCAGTTTAAAAGCATAAGACGGATCTTACCTATTTAAGAAAAACCAAATGTTGATCATTCCTTGCTTAGCTTTAAGAAAGCTAAAAGGCTTAAAAAATATTTTGAAAGTTTTATAAAAAAAGGCGAATCGAAAACTCCGTTTTTAGCGATGCGGAACATCTCTTTTCATTCTGAACAGGTTTGCGCACGACTTTGATTTATTGATTGGCAATTCATCAGGGATGTTCCTAAAAGAAGAGCTTAAAAAAATAGGTCGACTAGGGTCGTCCGGACCTAAAACTGATTGATGTCAATGATGTATGTCGTTATAGGCTATAGACTTGCCTTTCTGAAATAACTTGGTGGTACGAACTTAATAAGCCAAATCTTTGTAGACTCTTGGGATCTTGGTCGTGGATCTTTTTATCATCGCATATTCTACAGCTATCAATATAATGATCCGCCTAATTTTAATTGAAGGCCTATTTAGAACGTCCTAAGGCACACCCAATAAATACTGGTAAAATTACATAGACCTTACAAAGAAAGCTCCTTGGACGATCGAAGGGTTTAAGAATATCTTCTTAATCAACCTACATAATAATGTCGTCTAATAAGCTACCTTATACCATGTTACAATCACCATCAGATCCATATCCTACAGGCATACCGTTACAGGACCCCATGACCGTACCCACTTCCCATTAAGAAGGGTAAATAGGGTAAATAATACCGCTAGTAGGGTACAATGGATTAATATGTTAATTAATCTCATAATGAGAGCCCAGACGGATTTGATTACTTACATGTATGGGAGTATCTAATACCCGTCACGCTTGCATTTGGGGGGTTGGATAAAGATGTAAAGTGCTACGGAAACATATTTAATACCCCTTGGATTTGGAAACAGGTGGTAGAGGCGATCTTACCGCACGACCTCAGAAACTGGATAACTACATTGTTTTCTCATATATTAAATTCGTTAGATTTGTTAACTAAACTGTTTTATGTACTAAAGAACATTTTAAACTATATTTTTTGTTGTTTTTCAGCCTAACATTTCAATATGGATATTGAAATGCTAAAGCTACCTCGCAGAGTCAATTTTTTTCTGTGTATTTGCTGAAGTGTACCTGAAACAAACAAAACAGATTATAAATACCGTGGAAATGTTTTTAAAACTTTCTTTCTATTTGCATGCAACTCAATTTATCGTTTACAAAGCAATTAAAATTCTAGGGCGCAGCTGCAGAAAATAAGTTTTCATGTTCATAATTACAAAACTTTTTAATGCATAACTTAATGTAATTTTCACATTGTTTTGAACAAGTTATGGTGTAATGTGTATTATCTTGTTTGGGTAACGTACATTTAAACGATTTTCTATAATGTTTCGAAATACTTAATTAAGTTGCTGAATTCAGTCTACATTGTACAACAAATGTAAGCTCTTCATGGTCCCACTGCCCTAGAATTTTTATCTAGAAAGCAATAAAACTGTTGTGTCATGAAACAATGCACAGCGGACAGTTCCTGTTGCTTCTCTAAACTCCAAATTCAGTATTTTTAGATAGGACTACGTGAGTCCTTTCTATTGCATTACGACTTATGATACACACCTAGATGTTAAAGAACTTTTTAATCTACACATAAGTGTAGATTAATACTACGAAATCGAGCCTCAAGTTTACCAGAAATATTTAACCCTTTTCTAACACTACTGCTTGATACAGATTGCCTATATTAGGCCTACAACTCTCTGTGGACACTACCAAGAACGTGTATAATTACAACTCGCGTGAATTTAGTAGTAAAACTATTTATAGGCCTAGAATATAGTAAAGTGCAATATCTAACGACCCTGGCTTTGTGCCAATGCTAGTTTAATTACGCCCAGAGACAATAAATCGTACGTACACTATAACGCGATGCGAATTTATCAACTCGCAGTCACGAACTGACCGAAAGAGGAAAAATTTGGAAGTAATGTGGAATACTAATGAAGTAATAAAAAATATTAAGGTCTTTAGGCTGCACAAAATCTATATTTTTTATAGCTTTCCTTCCATATTTTACACTAGCTTTGCGCGTTCCAGAAACCAGCGTCCCGAGAAAACTGCTTCCTGTAGCCGGATGGCGACAAAAACTAACCTATGTACTTCTCCCGGGTCTGAGCTATATCTATATCCCCTCTAATTTCCAGCCTTAACGGTTCAGCCATTCTTGAGTTATAAAATGTGTAACTAACACGACTTTCTTTTATATAAATATACAGATTTATTTGGTTATGTAAAAATTCCTTGTACTTTGTAGAAATTAAAACAATCTTCCAAGAACCATCTTTGAATCATGAAACAAGTTTGACCTTTCCCAACTTCTGATACGAATACAAATAAGCTTTATCCAGTATCCAGTTCAGCAGAAAACTATGCAACAATCTTCAGAGCCAGACTGACCTAATTTGTGGGGCATATTTCCAGTGGTAATTAAATATAGCTCAGTCGCAATGCCGACTAGACGGCTATTTGTTTGTGGCTCGCTAATTGCTTCGCCACTAGAATGAGGAAGTACTAACTGTTTGCATAATTCATTTCCCTTTGTGGTGTTTAGTAGTGCATCATCTGTCAGGTCTTTGTCAAAGTTAAAGATCAAAGGGGATTTTGGAAAACTATCATAGCTATTTTCTATATGACGCATCTCAAAGTCGTAAGCTTTTTGGGATGGCAATTCGCTAAGTGCAATTTGTGTAATCACATAAAAGGGTGGTAATAAGAAGACAAACCAAAAGAAGACAAAAAAAATGATAAAGAAAAACGTCCGAACCAACAACGGCAAACAGAATTCGGAACTCACATACATAATTAGAGATCATGCTATTATGTATGATTTATAATCAAGAATGAAGATGAGATCCTATCTATGGTGGCCAGCATAATTGCCAATCTATTTGGAACAACATTGGCGACTGTCTATGGCTTCATCTCCTCTTATCATCTCATTTCACGTGCTACGAGAAGCTCGCAGTCTAACGCAGTAACATTATCCAAATATTGAATCCCCTTAACAATTACTGTGCCAAAAACGCATCCTCGTCTTACGCGTGTTTAAGGAAGATTAAAACAAATCTGCTTTCCGTTCTACCCCATCCCCTACCGCAGAGGGTTGTGACGTCACATGGCGTTGGTCGTCAGCGTTCTGCCCGCGGCAAGTGGGCCAAGGATTCCTCTAATTATCACTGTAGACGTAATTACACGGCTTCCGTGAGGCTACACATTTTAGGCAAAAAACTGCAGACACTGCACCAGATACTAAAAATACGTGTGAGAAGTGTTTTGAAGATTTTATAAGAGTCCAGAATATTTCAAATTAGACTAAAGCTGAAGAAAACAAGTATTACAGAATGAGGGGTTTTGTTAGCGTGTCCAAAACAATTCCCTTTCAAGATCCAAGGATATAACGATCTATCGTGACGTCGGCAGTCAGTAACTAAGTAGCCGTTAAATATTGTCGGTCGGCCGGTAACGACTTACCATTCTATTTACGACTGCACGTAATAACGTTACTACTTAACCTAATTCTCTTCACGCATCTACGTGATGGATTCAATGTTGTAATTGTAACTAAAACGTTACTGTAATCGATGAGCCGTTGAAAAACTGAGACATGAGATCAAAAACTCGATGTCTGACTCAATGTGTTCATAGTCTTTTTATACTCGTGGTTTTAGTCACTAATGATATTAGTCACATATGTTAATGTATGCAATCGATTTACATTCACTTACGCTTTCTTTAATCTCAGCGTGTAAATTACAATAAGCGTGTAAATTGCAACTCTGTAAGTATTTACTGGTCACGCTTTTCGCTAGGAATTAGAGAATTCTCTTATCAAAAAAAAAAATATAATAATTGATAGGGTGTAATATAAGGCTCTTCAGCGTTATGACGACTATTACTAAGATTAAATTATTATTCAAGAAACGTGATAACTGTTTATTCTACGTCATATTTCAGTTCTCAAACCCCATAAACGAGCTGTCTATGCAAGTAGGATTGTCTGACGTTGATTACAATTGCGCTGAAAGTAGGACGAAAGCCGAAAGTCGTTGTTTCGGCTGAAAACTTGCTTCGCTCGAACACTACTAATGAAGCCTAGCATTGTGAAAGTGAGAAACAGAAAGACAGCTGACTATTTTGGAAAGTTTCAACAACTTTCAAAATATTCGGATATAAATAAGTTTGCAATGTTTCGGGTGAATGCACTATGTTCATTCATTTCTCAAATACTTGATATTATGTATCACGCAACATCTAGCCAATGTAAACAATTTTCATGAGACACTTTCATGTTTATTTATATAAACATACGTAGGTGTTAGCGTAAACATTTATAAGCGATGTTGCTTACCTCAGATCCCTGAGTATTTATTATTAAACATCATACTGCTACCTATGGGAATACCTTGGTAATGAAGACATTATAATATATCATAGACACAACGATACTTTAGGTACCCATAATATCGCCATATTGGAGTCAAATATTTTATAGCCAGAGGTGAGAAACAAGAGTGTGTTATGTATGAACGAATAGGGAAGGAGAGTAAGAGGTAGACCACGACAAAGAAAGATATGGATGACAAAAATAAGAAGAGAATGATAGCAAATTAACTGGGAACGAAGCTAGAAAAAGAAGTGGATATTAAAATTAGATTATGTGAGAGGTTGTCAGTATCCAATCGGCCTTGAGGAGACGTGTTCAAGAGACTACAGTGAAGCCAACACTTCACACAGCATCGCTATTTTATAATCCAGTCTAAGAGCAGAGGAAACGGCGACTTTTTGCAAATATTATAAAGATCTCTTCTATCGAAAACACTCCACAACTGCTTATTTGAATAAGCATTTATACAAACAGCATATTCAGAATAACCTACAATAATTAATGAGCAATTATCTCCGATCCATTGGGTTTGGCAAACGTTGTTTCACTTAAATAAGCATTTACTTTTCATGTTTACTTTTAATTTGAGCATAACCATGCTGTATATAAATATTATGTCCTCCTATGTACATAGCGACAAAATCACCATACTTTGTTTGCTTATGATGCTTCTCAAGGTCCAAAAGAGCGTTGCCAGTATTTTTTGAAACTGCATTCCGCTTTTCGCTCTCACCTCGGCCCGCATTAGACTAGCGGGCGGTAGCTCCTAGTTTTATTGGTGCACCTCGTTTGAAATATGGTAAGAAATGGTCGGGAAACGTGACCGGAGTTCGCATTTCCAGTATAATGGCGTTGGAACCAACTCCCTGTGCACACTCCAGTGTTCTTTAATCTTATTTGCAAGCCATTTTCACACTGTACGTGGATTTAAGGGGAATAGCGGGAAGGTTATTGGATGGAAGATGGAACGTTAAACTATCGTGACGTGTCATTTGTAAGAGTTAGTTATTAAGTATTTGCAGAGTTTAAATTCTCCTTTATGCTGTAATAAATTTTGTTTAGTACCAATTTGCGTTACAGTGCTAATAAGTATTATAAGTACTAGATGACACGGTTCTGTTTAGTTTGCCAATTATATTGGTTTCGTGAAAGTCGAGAATTGTGTCAGTATCACAGTAATATTGACCGCAGGCTATTTGAAGAAGCGATATCAGTGCTAATTAACTATTTACGCGAATTTCGTTTTAGCACCTGAAGTGTTAACTGTTTCTATATTTATCTAAGCGGGGATTGGGTCAGACAAGTTATATTTATTTATACAGCATGGAAGACTTACAGCAAGATAAAACACATTGTAATTTTGAATGGTAATCGGATAGCCAATAACAAGTCCTCACGTTTAACACTAGACTATAAAAATAACCATGAACTACAAATTTGAAAAAATAAGAATACTAAATTACTAAGCTAAGCTAAGTTAAGGTTTCTACCAAAATCTTACTGTCCCAGAAAACGTTATCTGCATTAGATTTTCTCAGAAGGCAAACCAAATATGTTTATACATACAAAAAAAAAGTGTGGTGAATCTGCACCAACTTAAAATTCGATCAGCCAACCCAAAACCTTCCTATAGTTAATCCGTAAAAAATCTCAAACGACCAGCAAAAAGCCGAGAGACCCAAGTCACGAAGTGTGAATTTCGAATGCGCACGAAAAGGTTAAGTTCCGTGGGAAAGAAAAAAGACTATTTCCGGTCGGCTGGGTCACGGAAACAAGATATCCGGGGATGGGATGGCCAGGAAATAGTCTATGGCAGCCTAATGAGAGGTGGAGGATGAAGAGAACCCTCAAAGTTGCGTATGGAGCGCTTACATAGCTTAGGGGACTTTGTTCAACTATTGACTTTCCGCAGATAGTAATTATTTAGAAGACTTGCGGATTAATTACATAGATGTTTTCTTAAATGTTCTTTAAAACGGAATATATATAGCGTCGCACGTTCTTAAATTCCTCGCATTCTGTTCGCGTTAAATGCACGCCAAGCCTGACTGCGATTTGTTTGCGAATGATCGGAACTTCGAAGACCGAAGACGATTCTGTATGTCTTGAGCATTGTGAGATAAACGTGTGAATGTCTTTAAAAACTTTACATCATAAAATAACAGAGAGCAGCAAAATTCTGCTAAATAATTGACTTCGCCGCTATTTTCTGAGCAACATTCGCTACTCACAATAACAACTGGTATTCCGAACCAAAATTCCAGACTACCGAAAAGTTTCGTAGTACCCGACCTGAACTTTTTCGTATCTGAAATCCTAATCATGATCAAAGTGAACCCAGGTTTTGGTGGAAACCTAAACACGGGAATTGGCAAGAAGTTTTGTTTCGTGAATATTTAAGTACGCCTTTCACCAGGCCTGCATGATTGATACGTAGCCCGCAGCCCGGCGATATATTTATTGAATTTGTCGGAAAGTCACCGCGACGGGTTACCTGCGGCGATGTGTGGGTTAGATTTAGGGCTGCCTAACTTTTAGGATATCGGAAAAAGTTCATGAAACGGGTCAGGTATAGGTAAGGGTAAATGGCATTTCTATTAACGGAAAAATTTCATTTAGACCAAATGATAAAATAAAATACTCAAAGTAGAATTTAATGTAATTGATATTTACATAATTACAACTACGTACTCCAATTCCATAGATATGATAGTTGCAATCTGCAATAATTTTGAAGACTTAAATATCTCAACCACTAACTACATTTACATTGGTCGAAACGACCACGCCGATAGCTTTTTCTAAATGGTGCTCCCATTTGTACCCTAACAAACCGCATGGTAGGTACTATAATAGTACCTTTTACAGCATTGTTATAGCGGTTTAAAGTGGTTTAATGGTGGTACTTATTGCCGTAATATCAATACCAAGAGTGCGGTTTTCGAATCAAAATCTAATGATCATTATAACACTGCTAGCATTCTTGGACATTCTGTGACCGTCTTACGTGTAGTGTACATCTATGAGTGTAAAGGATACTGAAGTGCAAAACAAAAATACATATTTATCAACAAGAGGCGAACATCAGCATAGCTGTTCATATTCTTATTCTCACATCTCCAGAGTGGTAAAGTTTCCACGGTATAAATTACACTAAAGCTAAAATAATATCGTCTTAAGACGGGCAACCCTGCTTTGTTATAAGAGATGACGTGGCGGGATAGCCGCCCGATGATGGATAGGTCCGCGAAACGTATCTCGGGGTAATTTGTGCCACCCGACGTCTCCGTGTCGACGCCTTCCGGCCGCTCGCGTTCGACGGGTTAAGGAATGCGGGATTTTATTTAATTTAATTCGCAAGAGCCTTGAGCAGTAAAAGGGTTAAGAATGAGGATGCATTTCGAAGGTTGGCATTTAAATCCGTCCGATGTTATTTTAAGTTCATTTTGTTGAAGTGTTACAGAGTGTGCAAAGATTTTACTACTCTTTTGACATTAAAACTGGGCAAATGCAAATCATACAAATGAGCTTTCAATGTGTTATAGCCATGTAAAAATAATCTGTACATACATAAAAGCAGTACATAATTAACGTAACAGCTCCACTCAAGCGAACTGCACGTGGGGTTAGCGTATCCACAATATAACCCGTTCAATGCTGAGCTCCAGTGGCCTAGTTGGCGCGAGGTGGCCCCTCGAGTTGTGACGTCACCGGCCCCGTGCACTTGCACTAATGGCCCAGCCGGGGCCCGGGGCCCGCTACATATGTCGGCCTCTAGTGTTCGTGTAACACTAAAGCATTTTTAGATGAGAATTGGATTTAGTGTTTTCTGCAGACATTTTAGATTTTTAAACTTTATTACGTAGCATCTGTTCTAAAGTTTGGACTTCTTTGGGAATTGTTTTGCTTCGTGAAATGTTTGAATATTATCTGCAAAATATGAGCAGCTATAGGACTTCTTCTTTGGACTAGTTCTCAATTTCGGACGATTTTGTTTTCGGAAGCATGACAAATTAATTTTGTACCTGTTTCTGCGACACACAAAACACTCACAAACAAATGTTCAGTGACATGATAGAAATACGACGTTCAAGCGTAATAATTTTGTGCGATCCTTTTATGGAAACAATATTATGTTTCTCATTCTTTCATTTTAATAAAAGCTTACAAAGGGGGAATAAGGAAAATCATGATTTGATTGAAAGCAATCAGAGCATAACCTCCCGTGATGTCATGAGTGCTTCAAGTGTTAACTCCGAGTGTACTTTTGAAATATTCCGCAAATCAAAAGACAGGAATTTAATTAATTTATTTTGAAATACGTGCCAGCTTGAAAGGATATTCGGAACTGAAATATAAACAGGATAAGGAAAGGAGTTTATACAAATACTAGGATCCCACCCAACAACACACTTTGTATTTATAAACATATAAGTACCTAAACCCTAAACCTTCCTTATGAACCATTCAAGTCAGATGACTTTCTATTTTTAACTGAGTACGCGACTTCAGAAACACGAAGAAGTTCTCTATTCGCATATGGCAAATTTTGTACCAATAACTAGGGAGTCTCTTGAACCGATTGAGACTATCCTTTTTTTCTCAGCATCCTCGTCATCAGGTCAGAATACTAAAGAAATCAGCAACTCTCGAAAGTTGTAGGCATGCATTTGATAAAAAATTTCAGCAATGACAGGTCCATTTTAATTAGGGAATTACTAAGCAATGTTGCTGTTACGCATACCATTTATCATATCTCTGATTATAATACACCAAATAAATAATAATATTATAACAACAATCATGACAATGCATGCAAATTCCTGATAAAATCAGGATGAATACGCATAAGTTGCAATTCATTAATTCCTAGAATTATTTATCTATACAGCTGGCTTTGCCTCATTGATATAAATATCAACTGATGTAACTCTTAGTATCAATTGTTTTGGGAAATCATGAAATCTAGTAAATAATGTTATCGTAATTGTGGCATTATCAATAGGCATTTAATCAAAATAAATACAGTCAGCAGTAATAAATTAATGTAAAGTCATTTCTTTAATAATTAGTTTGGCACCTCCTTAAAATTAAGCAGTGAGGTCCAAAAAACGTGGGTTCCGACATGCCACCTTTGTGACTAACTATACACCCAGATTCCCTTGAATAGCTGACCAATTTTGATGTTTGGTAAGCAGGAAGATGGATCCTTGGACATTCTAGGTGACCTACTTTTAACCAGGTACGCTGTAATTACATCACATTTGCTGACGAAAGTCCTGTAGACACAGAAAGACCATGATCACCAGCTCGTGTTACATACAATCTTATTTTTCAAGACCCAACAAAACTAGAAATAACAGATGACTTGTTTAGTAATTTATCAGATAACACTTCATTTACATTCCTAATGGGTTAACACATTGTTAAGTATCCAGAACGCCAGCTTAGGATAGATCACGATGACACGATAAAAACAAACCAGATAGACATGATAAAACAATCAGATTAACAGATAATTTTTAACCACGTGTGACTTATTGATCGGGAGCTTCTATAAAAACGTTTGGTTCAACACAATCCTTATCATAAACTAAAAAGTACCAGAAGAAAAGAGCTGTGGCTTCAGAGACACTAGCTTGCCAGGAATTTCCAGTGATAATTTGTGAGGTAAGCATTTTTTTTGCTCGACCAGCTAAATTGCTAATTTCTCACTATTCTGTTTCAATATCATATCAAGCACATTCCTACCTTCAAACCCACACATCGTTTCATTGTGTTCTCTCTGTTTTTGATAATATTTGCACGTGGTACCATCATAGTTTTTTATATTACATCTTAATATGAAATCCCTGAAATCTACTTGCAACACTCGGCAAAAATTATTACAACTAAACTACAAAGACATCTTGGTAACAGCACCATATTTTATTTTTCAGAACTCATTAAACATGGTGTTGACAATTTACAAAATGGACAAAAGTCCACCTGTAAGGGCTGTGTTTATGACCATTGAGGTCTTAAAGATCCCAGATGTGAAGTACGTGGACGTCAACCTTCTGGAAAAGGAAAATCTAACAGAAGATTATTTAAAGGTTAGTAAGATACTTTTATTGCAAGCCTCATGTCTAGGATCTCTACAGGAAGAAATTATAGAGACATTTTTTTTTTAAATTTCAAAGCTAAATTACAAGGCCAAATTCCTAATAAAATAAATAATTTTACTTCTAGATGAATCCTCAGCACACAGTTCCGGTTATGAAAGATGATGACTTCAGTATTTGGGACAGGTGAGAATGTAAAATATTTCATCGTCATCAGTTTGCTTTCATGAAATGGCCAACCTCACCATAGCATAGTTTTTTCATCATATCTGAATACTTTGATTCAATGCTGAAATCACTTCTGCATACTTTAACGTAACTGGGCCAATATTTCTAAATATCAATGTAATGGTAATAAATAGCTACATTTAAAATTATATATTTAATTTTCAGCCACGCCATTGCAGCATACCTGGTTACCAAGTATGGGAAAACCAGTTCTCTTTACCCAACTGATCCAAAAAAAAGAGCGGTCATCGACCAACGTCTCCATTTTGACAGTGGTGTACTGTTTCCGTCTTTGAGTAGACTTATTGTAAGTAAATTAATTTAATTAGTAAAAAAAACCTGCATGATATTAAAAATCATCAAAACGAGGATGGCCGTACAAATCCGTAAAATGCCAATTTTGCATACCAAAGTATAACCCTTCTGCATTTACAATATGAGTATGGGTTTCATTAATTGAGAACTGCATACGCACGAAAAAAAAATACCGGTTTGACAGTACAGTTATAGCCTTTTTATCGTCCCACTGCTGGGCACAGGCCGATCAGGAGAAGGATTGAGCATTTGACAAAAATCATCATTTGTCATTTGTTTGACAAAACTTCATAAATATTCTCCTAAATTCCAGGAACCAGTGTTCTTCAAAGGGGAGAAAGCCTTCAGACCTGATGATGTAGAACAGGTTAAGACGGCCTACGGTTTTGTTGATGCGTTCCTGTCAAAATCTCAGTGGCTGGCAGGCGATAATATGACATTGGCCGATATATGCTGTGTGGCTACCATCAGCACTTTGAATGAAGCTTTCCCTGTAGATGAAAAGGCGTAAGTACATGCGTTTGATATTTAACAACTAGTGTTTATTTCCACTTACTCCTTACTGTTGAGTAATATGTCTCCTATACCTTGCTCTCATTAGGTATCGGTATCTCGATGTGGCTAATATAGAAAACTATCTGGATCTCCCATTCAGCGCTTTTTTGGTTCGCTCTTTGGCTGTCTAATTAGCATAGCATAGAAAATCAAAATTACCGAAATTAAGCAGTTATGTGTAAAGTGTATAAAATGAACTTTTCTTTGTAGATATCCAAAGCTATCTGCTTGGTTCAATCGCCTCAAACAGCAAGAGTTCTATAAGAAACGCAATGAACCTGGTTTGGCGCAAATCCGTGCTATTAGTCAAAAGATGTTAAGTGGTTAAGCTAATGCTTGGCAATATTGTTTTAATACAGGTAATGGATTAAACAGGTTTTTTTTTTTTTTACTTGAATATATGAGGATTTTAAATTGATAAGATTTTTTTATTATGCATCTAACACCCTCGTATCGACAGAACATAGTAAAAAATAAATCAGAGACTTATTATCAGGTTATGAACACGTTGCTAGCTCCACAAAATACAGTTTTGGCAGCTCCTTAAAGGTGTATAGCATCTACTTTATGTCTGGGCTTATTTTATTCGTATTGAAGAGGACATTAAAATAGCATATACGTAATTAAGCTATGATTGCTAACACTGACTAACACATAGGTACATATGTAGTGACTGTTGTGAATTTGAATATCGAAAGTAACATAACGAATTTAATTCTTAAATTGCATATGAATGATAGCGTTATTACTTAATGCATTGAATCATAAATAATACTAAAGAGAAATGAAGAACGTTCAATATAATTACCAATTGCAAAGTATTAAAAAGTGCAAATTTTTGCAGCTGCTTGTGCATATTATGAGTCAAAACTTTTGGATGCATGTGTAATGAGAGTTTCGTTTGCATAACAGTCAAAGCGGAAACATTAATATGGATGCGCTCCCGACAGAGAATGCAACATTAAAGACATTTTAATCAGGGAAATTGCCACTTAACGGTAAGTGACCATTTAATCTCAGAAAGTGATTGGTTCACATCATAAAGTTCACATGAAATTGATAAACGTTTCCAATTGGATAATTTCACAGCTAAACCAAATTGTAGCTAGAGGAACCACATTAGTTTCGGCCCTGATTTTCGGGGACCTTCGGCTATCTAATTAAGGCCACCCAACCATGGTTTCTTCTGCGTAAAAATCGCATTGTCTGTAACGACCTCATTCCACGGACACTTGTAATTGTGAACGGTAGTTTTAATTACTTTTTTGTACGCCTATTACTTAACCAATGAAGTGTTCTGGACCGAATTGGAAGTAAGTGGTTTAAAAGTAAACCGCGAGTACCTGTTACCGTTAAATAGGTACAAAAATAATGAGGTGCTACTTATGTAATGGTTTATAAAGCTCTGTCTAAATCTACCTGCTCGTTTTTCTACGCAGACTTAGCTCTACGATAACTTATTAGTTACAACACCGAAATGTCGAAATTCCTAAACTTCTCCGAACTCGATACAACTTACGATGTTATACGTCCACGTAAAAAAGAAAACACCGAAGTTGGATGCCAAAAAGTGTGGAGCCAAGTCAATATTTTATATAGTACAAAGCCACAAAACTAAGTTACTTGTACTGGCACAGTTTTTGTCAGAACTGAGCCAGCTTCCTTTTCGCATTCATTTTTCTTTAGGAATTCCTCTGTTTTTTCGTTAACACCGAATTGCGAAGGTTTATCACAGTTAGTCCTTTGTTTTTTCAACGTAATTGTGTTAGGAGGATAGATTGTGGTACCTGGAAGTTTTTGATGCTATGTATGTGTAATCTAAGAAGAGTAATACAAATTCTCCAGCACATAAAGAAGGTTGATCCACTCCAACTATTAATTAGTCTAGATCAAAATGCATGCAAATTACAAATGGGATTGCAGAAGAATTTTTCAGGACGGTGCTCATAAGCATCTGTTTTAGTCCAAATGGTAATTTTACCTCTTCAATGTTATTCCAGCTAATAAAACCACATTCATTGGCCGCTTCGGAATCAATATCATTGTAGCTAATTTAAATATTAGTGCGAGAACCAAACACCTGATCGTACCACTTACAGCCTTTTGCAAAGTCCGTCTACTTGCATAAAATCTATGAATATTTTAAACAGCAAATGAGAGCAATTAAACTATCAAAATGAAACTAAATCACCAATCGAATTACTTATTTATTGCAATTCAGTGTGAATTGTACCGTCTATAAAGTTTCTATCGATTTCTAGTTTCAAAATTAATTGCCTGAATCAGTTTATGGCAAAAAGTGTTTTAATTGACCCAACTTTCATTTGTCTAATCTGAGGGCACGGCAGTGCCCCAGCCAAGACTCGAGCAAAGCGGGCACGGCCGTACCATCTTTTCTCGAAGCGTTTCGCGGCAATTTCAGCCCCCTGTATCTTCCATGTGAACAAAGCTAGGAGTTTAGGTTTTCGATGACCAAGAGTAAGTATTAGAACAAGCTCAGTCCCAAAATTACAAGAAATTTGAATAAATAGTTTACGAGTTATGAGCGATCAAAGTTACACCATTTTGTCACTGACTCACTCACTGACCGATCATCAAAAGTCTAAGGTACTTCTAGCAAACTTAGAACCTTCAAATTTGGCACCAAGATAGGTTATTGGCTACATATAAAGGGAAAATTATAAAAACCTTAAAACTTTATAAAAAAATAGGAAACAAATTTATATTTGCGGTTTTTCAAGAACATTGTGTATGAATTTTGACTGCATTGATAACTTTGTTATTTATTTATGTACAAAATGTTACCATTTGTTTTATTGTTACGTAGTGTGGTATATTGTTATTATGTATTAAATATACATACATATGAATAAAAAAGCTAGGTTAAAATAAAATGAATAGTGATAAAATCTTTCATATTAATGCAGTGCGATAAATACTGCATGCTCGCTCGATAGATGGCGTTGTCCTGGTCTAAATCGCGCTACGGTTTTTAGTTAAAAAAAAAAACAAATAATTTCATGTGATAGCGCCATCTACCTCTGAAATAAATCTCTTTTATTCTAAAAGATATTCGATTAAAAAATTCGACAATTTCGAAATTGTTTAATTTATTTTAAAAAAATTTTGTTTACGTGCTACTTTAGGTCTACATATTTAGTTTGTTATATATTTAGTTAGTTGCATGTAAGTTAATTTAAATTGTTATATACTTAGAGAAGAAGGAGACCTACAAAAAATAAATTAGATCCCACCAAAAACATTAAATGTAAAAAAAGCCAATCCTCTACGCAATTCCTCTACCGTAAAAAGTTTTGAGATCGCATAGAAGCCAAGTCCTGTTCAACTTTATTTGTAATAATAAATCAATATTTTGTGACTATATCAATAGTTTTGTTCACATTACAATAATATTGTCTTGGCCATGAGCACAAGTTAATAGTCGCTCCCTGAAATAATGTGTAAATACCATTGAATTGATACATTCTATATGGACATGATTTTACGATTGGACTGATTGGAATTTGAGATCACCATGGACCAAACATGCGCCATAGTAAATGTGCAGGTCATGATTTTGGATGATACTGACTGTCGGTCATTTAGTAACAATTGAAAAAAACTAAAAGTATTTAATTCTGTGATATTAAACTTCATGATTGACTTTCACCTCTCCAAGATATGCTGTATTATATTTGTAGTTTATTGTGCTCATGGCCAAGTCAATATTATTGTAAAGTGAACGAAACTATTGATATAGTCACAAAATATTGATTTATTATTACAAATAAAGTTGAACAGGACTTGGCTTCTATGCGATCTCAAAACTTTTTACGGTAGAGGAATTGCGTAGAGGATTGGCTTTTTTTACATTTAATGTTTTTGGTGGGTTGTTTTATTTCGTTAGATCAAAAACATGTATATCTTGGTCATTTTTAACACTTAGACTTCATCGTTAGGAAATATTTGCAAGTATATCTTGCTCCCCCTTTAGCTTCCCATGTTTATCGGCGTATATCCATGGGCTTAGTTGATGATGGCATACTTTTCGGTTCCTCATCAACCTCAGCATTGTGCAAGAACTTTGATAAAAGTTTCTTCTTACTAAAAATCTTTGTCTCAAAATAGAACTGCAAGCTCAATTATCTCATGTTATTTCAGTTCAGATTACAAGACGGAACCCAATTAGCGCATACATTTAAACTACAACCGCTGCACTAATAAAGTGAAATTAGCAGCGAATACATAAATAGTCTGACACAAAGAGCTGTGAAGATGGATGTCTAGACAGCTAATTAAGGCGATCATCAATGTTATTAATAGCTAAAACAGCACGTTATACTTAGCGTAATCTGTTGTTTATTAGAGATTCGATCCAGTGGAGCGGTTTAATGTAGTTTAATGAAGTTTAACTCATTTCGGCGTGTATGCCGTGTGTTCATGCTTAGTTGCTTTATTAATTGTCTAGAAAAATCGTGTTACTGTAAAGCAACATCATTCTTTGTTTATCAGTGTTTCTTAGAAAGTACAATGTTTATTGTCTGTCAGTGGTTGTTTGTTGTGTAGTTAGATTTTTTCAGTGAATGAGAAACACTTCGTGTAACTCAGATCATCCATCCTCCGAGCCTAGTATTAAATAAGAATATAAGCTCACCTGCGTAAACTATCTCCGAATATGTAAAAATATAATATGTAGATATAGGATCTGTTATTAATCATGAAATTGCTCAACCAAAAGCTTTGCTTTAACAAGAATTTAATAATAAAATTCAGATAAAAATATTTAGCACACAACACGCGGAACTATCCGTGATTAGCGCTGCGTATATAATCGTAACAATAGAACACGTTATATTTGCATTGTTCGGTTAATTAATGCTAGTTGATAGCACATTAGCGCTACAGGCTCCAAGGATTCACTACATCTGTTGATTCCAAACGTTATCATACCGGGAACTGGGGTTTTACCTGAAACAAACATTGTTTTGGGTTAATTATGACATAATTATGCGTCAAACAAACAAGTTTTAACACTAATTAATTAGGTGAATTTAGTTGCTGTGCTAGTTTAAGCTATATAGCTAATTTCAATACAGGGGTACAATTCAAATGCCCTAGTATGAAGCCTCCAAATTTTTATTAAAGTCAATGAAAGCATATGTACCAGCTTCTAAGAACATATGAATTTTGAATACTACAGCCTTGGCCAAAAGTATTGAGCACCTTACAAATTTCGCTAGATCACGGTAATTATGGGAGAAACCCGAATCTGTCGTTGAAGTATTCTTTTATCGGTTATCTACAAAGATTTTAAAACAATGACTTATGCCGCAGCTGACAATAAAACACCTGGGTGCAATAAAATGTGTTTTTTACATTTTTTGTATTTATTTATCAGTTCGCTACCATCGCTTGTTGTGAACACATCCAGTGATCTAGTGCGCCTTTTGCATTTTATTTCAGAAATTTTAAGTGTTATCGTTGCAATATGCCAAAACAAAACGAACTTTCTTTAGAAAAACGTGTGCAGATACAGCTTCTGTATGAGCAAGGGAAATCACAAATAGAAATTTCTAAAACTGTGAAATGTTCGCGCCGATCCGTGCAATATGCTATTCAGCGATTCTCTACTATCGGATCACATGAAAATAGACCGAGAACCGGGCGCAAACGCATCACCACAGACCGTCAAGATCGTCAGTTACTGAGAGAGTCGTTAAGAAATAGGAAAAAAACATCTTCAGAGCTCGCTGCTGAATTGTCGGAACAAATTAAGAAGCCAATTTCTGCTCGAACTACTCGCAGAAGACTTCAAGAAGCTGGCCTGAAAGGCTGTAAAGCTAGGAAGAAGCCATGGCTCTCCGACAACAACAAAAAAGCTCGATTGAAATGGGCTTTAAAACACCGAACTTTCACCGCTGAAGATTGGTCAAATGTTGTGTGGTCAGACGAATCAAACTTTGAGGTGAGTAAGTCAATTTAATGCCCTGATACAATTTTATAAAATGTTTTAAAAACCAAACGCATAATTGAATTTATTTTAGTTTTACGTAACTCAATATTTTTCTCTTTATTGCAGATTTTTGGTACACCTGGTGTGACCTTTGTGCGTCGCCGTATGGGCGAAGAATTTAAGCCAGAGTGTGTGGTCCCAACCGTAAAACACGGTGGAGGCAGCATAATGGTCTGGGGTTGCATGACCGATTCTGGAGTTGGCGAATTGTTCGTGTGTGAGGGTCGCATGGACTCTACCAAGTACATAAATGTACTAGAAACTGCATTACTGCCTTCATTCACGAAACTTTTTGGCGACACCAATATGGATGGAGTCAAATTCCAGCAGGATAACGCGCCATGCCACAAATCTGCACGCACCATGAGATGGTTTCAGGAAAATAACACGGAACTGCTTGACTGGCCAGCTCAGTCTCCAGATCTGAACCCCATAGAACATTTATGGGGTTTATTAAAGCGCAGGGTTAGGCGCCACACAATCAACAACAAAGAAGATTTAAAACGCTGCCTGCGCCTAGAATGGAACTCGATTACTGTTGACGATTGTAAAAAACTTGTTAACTCTTTACCAAAAAGAATTTCTGCCGTAATTAAGGCGAAGGGTGGACCCACAAAATATTAATTTTCTATTAATAAATCGTAAAATAAACCCATATAAAACGTTTTGTTTTATTTCTATTTGATACTCCTCATAAAACTGAAAGATATCATGGGTGCTCAATACTTTTGGCCAAGGCTGTATATAACATTTTGAATTCGTCAAACTGAAAATAAAACACCAAAGCCATATGTTTGCCGCATTGTGGCGAGACCCTACGACCACAAACACATATAAATCTTCGTGTAAAGGGTTTGTCAGTAATATTAATAACTTGCAACACAATATCTGTCGTGATTGATGATTACGGTTGTCATGTCCGCCTCCTAACTCAATCTTGTCTATCGCATCTTCAGAATCAAACAATAGTATCCTGTTCGTAAAGGTAAAGTCCCATCAGACTTGTAATTTATCATAGTACTATAGGCAAAGTATGAATCTACTATATCATTCTATTCTAATAAGTATAAACACAAAAAGGTTCTTTCTTTTATTCAACGCGCTTATCTCAGGAACAATAGGTCTGATTTTGAAAAATATTTTGCCCGTTTATCAGGTTGCACGAAGCAGTTCCCATGGGCAAAAGAGCTAGCAAACAGCTTATTGATTATTTTAAATGATCGTAATTCTGTCTAGTGTAGTCACTCTTAAGACATGTAAAAGTATGGAAATTCTGTCACAAAAATAAAGCATTCATTTGAGGAGTGTATTCACCCCCTTTCAGAAGATCGTCCACTAAAGCAACGTGTTTATTACATTCCTAGATGTCTCACAGCCCAATAAACTTAAGATTCATAGATATCCATAAAATTTTATCCGAGCTTTATAGATGTTTCTACAAGACTATTACGCGAAGGAATGAGGATGTGGTAACACAATTTAGATTTTCTAAAGGTTCAACCTCAATTCTAAACCTAGACTGGGAAAATCGTCAGCCATTACTACGACCCGATGCTGGTAATTACCCTGAATAATTTAAAAGCGAATCTACATTGGAAACTCCTTTTGTCGTGTGCCGCAGTGGCTTTGTGGTAGGTATAAACTTGTCACTTACATTTCCCTCTTTATTTTCAATTCAACAAAAGATTTTCTTGTTTAAAATGGTAAACTAATAGCTTTCTCCACTGCAGTTTGACTTTGTGAGTCGACGGTCCTTATCTGTAATCTCTAATGCCCTGGCACACAGAAAGCGAAGATTTTAGGACACGTATTCAGAAAGCGCTTTATCGTTGGATATTTTAAAATAAGAAATTCGAAATTCAATTCTCGCGCTCAATATTTGTTATGTCGTCGTAGAGCGCTCGGCAAGCGATTGCTGGCCGATATGAAACTGAGACGTGAACGAAATACCGTTAAGGACGCTAGTCCATCGGTTTACATTGCGAGAGAAAATTCGATTTTACTGGAAGGACATATTCATATTATGTTATGCAGTGTCACGCTCCTCCTTAGAGAGAACAAAATCTCAAACTAGAATCACTGAAGTATACTGTAATCCCACCCAAAACAAAAATGTGAAAGACTGCCAAGTTCGATAATATGGGAATGCTTCGCCTATAAAAGAAGTGAGATCTGAATAAGTACCAAGTTCCATACACATACCTCAGTTAAAAATAGTTACTTTTTAATGATGTTACTTGGCAAGTTTTCATACACCTTGTTATAAACCTACTAAACGCAATGAATCAAGTATTTAATTTTCTATTAAAACTTGCCAAGTAATCATCATTAAAAAGTAACTATTTTTAACTGAGGTAGGTATGTGTATGGAACTTGGTACTTATTCAGATCTCACTTCTTTTATAGGCGAAGCATTCCCATATTATCGAACTTGGCAGTCTTTCACATTTTTGTTTTGGGTGGGATTTCATTTATTTTTGTAAGGTTGTTTATTTTATTTTTTTCTTACGATGAAGTTAGTTAAAGAAATGTCTCATTTATACTATTTTTTAGATTTTTTAATATGCAGTATGTTTCTTACAAAGAAATGAACTAGATTAACTAAATGGACTAGATTTACCAACTGACTGACATGACATGTTATCATATATTATGTTTGTGGATCAAAGTTACACATTCGTTATTTTCGAAAGTGATTCACACTTGGCCGTTTTCAGATTTTTACTTTACTTTGACTAAATACAAACCTTTGTACCCTTCGAAGATATCCCTACTAATATTATAAATGCGAAAGTAACTCTGTCTGTCTGTCTGTCTGTCTGTCTGTCTGTCTGTCTGTCTGTCTTTCTGTCTGTCTGTCTTTTCTTCACGCCTAAACTACTGAACCGATTTGTGTGAAATTTGGTACAGACATAATTTGGAACTTGAGAAAGGACATAGGACAGTTTTTATTATAAAGAAATATACAAATAAAAAATAAAATTTATTCCGGACATATAGCGCCATCTATTGGTCTAACCAAAAATCTGCCGAAAGTCACCATTCCACGCGAACGAAGTCGCGGGCAAAACCTAGTATTATATAAATATAGATAAATTTAGTTCGTTTTAGTTCCTTAGGGGTATAAATTTACACCGGGTATAAAACACCTTCATTATTTTGAAACCGACTCACACTTGGCCATTTTCAGATTTTTCCCTTTACCTTGACATAAAGACCTACCTCCATGCCAAATTTCAAGTCAATACGACCATTGGAAGTGGTCTAGGTTTTTGATGAGTGAGTCAGTGAATCAGTGAATCAGTGAATAAGTGAATCAGTCAGTGAGTGTATAGTAAAAATAGCGATTTTCTGACGTCAATATCTCAAGACCTACAATAGGTATATTAATGAAATTTTGTATTTTAGATAAGTGAGGGGGTCTCAACAGATACTAGAAATTTGATATGCGTAAATAAAATAGATTTTGAGTTACAGGGGGGTCGAATTTGGCCCGAAATGGTTCGTGTAATATAACCCACGGCCGGTGTGTCGCTTTTTTTGCTCGAACTTGGCGGACACACTGCCGTGTGTCTAGATAAGGTTGCCATTCTGGAAAACAGCTACACAATTTATACGTTTCTAAAATTACAGCTGGGCTTTCATGCCCCTATCTCGTATAGCAGTCATTTTTGAAACAAATACAACTTTTATACGTGAGAAACTGGATATCTTTCGGCCAATAGCAAAAGTGGTCCACAAGCCTTATTTACACACGACAGCAGTAAACGGGTGAATGAACGACGGATTTTATTACAAGATGTAGAATTAGATCCAGACAATTTGAAACTCTGATAAGTTTGTAAGAATAGATACGTACATGTTTGTGTTCACAACTCTGATAAGTTTGTAAGAATAGATACGTACATGTTTGTGTTCACAACTAGTATTCAAGTTTGTCTTTGTCAAGCGAAGCGTTTTGAATGTTAAAATGTAGTTTACTGTCGAGCGAATACCATTACAGCTACTCTACCTAACTAATTGTATTAGTGCAAATCTTAAGAAAGATACAAATTAGAATTCATCACGGACAATTGACAAACTTAGCAGTGAGAATGTAAACAAATATGAACGACAGAAATAAAGTTTCTCCTAACGCGTATCCTACAGTTTTCACAACCCTGAAACATATTAAATAAAAACTACACAAGCGCAATTTCATTCATTGAAATTCCGCACGGCTACCGGGCAAAGTATACAAACACAAAGTTTTATTTATGCGTGTTATTGTGCAGCGCGCCCCCGGCGTGACGGCGGCGTGGCGGCGGCGTGACGGCGGCGTAGCGGCCGCACGTACCAAACGCACCGCAAATAAATGGCGCGAGCTAAGCGCCGCTGTGCATGCATAGCCTTTGTTTTTGCCTTTTATTTCCCAACTTGTCCACAAAGGATGGCGGGAATTTGTGCGCTGCGAAGCGGCCAATATTGTTGTTAGGCAGAGTACGAATATTGATAGCTGTACATGGACGCTTGACGGCTCTCGTATACCTATCTACCATTCCATGTAGGATGAATGATACGTTTTCAACTTTTTCAGATGTCTGATTTTTAATAAAAAATCGGTGGCGGTTTTTGGATTATTGAATGACCCAAGTAACATTAAAATATGAAATTTGTATTCCCACAAAACAAATTAAAAAATCTGGAGCCTAGCTTCTACATTTTCCGAGTCAAAAAATATTCAAACCCGAGTTTACGCTCCTCCAGATAAAAATTCTGGCCAGCCAAGGTTTTCTTTCATTATCATACATATGTGAAGTTTAAAACAATTTGCGGACAAATCGGGACCTGGCTTGGATTGGCTTGGATTCAATCGTGTGTCGTGCACTATCCTATTAGACTGCAAGCTATCGGCTCTGGGTAACGGCGGTCCAACTGGGATCCCGTTAGGGATATGGTGCAAGAGACCAGCTTGAAGCGTTCATTTCTACAGTAAGTTTTTTTTTCGTTTTGATTTGTTTTATTTTTCAACAGAGCTCAGTTTAGTTTTAGTCGGTTACAAAAACCTTATTTGCTTGAAACATAAAGAACATCATTAGGTACATAATATTGATAAACAAACTGTCATCCCTTTGTATATTGTCACAACGTTTAGTGGTTGTACTATTTAACTGTTTAAAGCAGAGTCTGTAAAGGGCGAACCAGTGTTAAACGCCAACATATCCCTTTCTGAATCTGATGACTAAGAGGTAGTACCTACTTTTGTGAGCTTGTTTGTGAGGTACGAAGCTTTTTTGACTCGTTAAATAAATTGACCGCTGAAATACCTTTTTTACCTCTCCTAAAAATCATCACCTGTTCCTTGTTCAGATGGCAGAATTTATACGACAATCATTAGCGACATTTTTTGCCGCACCACCTCGTAACTTGGGCATCGCAAGCGGTTTTAGATATAACCGTAACGGTTCAGATCAGAGTCAGCATTAAGTTTAACGATGCGATCGTAGTCGGCTAAGATAACTGGTTGCAATGCCTTACTTACGTACCGCCGTTTGTTCGTATTTGGATCTAAAGTTGAAGAAACAGTGGCATTTGTTGTTATATGAGCTGTTTGATATAACTGTTGTTTAAAGTTGGTTAATGTATGTGTTATGATTTATATTGGACCACACGCAGTTTCTGTGGTCGGTGTTTTTGTTGGTTTGTCATTTTCTGTATCACTAATATGATTGTGCTGTGGCTTGTGGAAGATAATGTAGGCGTACGTCGTATTTCAGTAAATATTTAAATAATAACAGTTTAAAGTTTCTATTATAAAACTTCATGTTTTGAAGTAAAATTCTTCATAAAAGCTTATGATAAAAAGAACAACAAAAGGCCTGTCAAGTACATTGAAATAGAAGTAAGTAACAACCAATACAGTTACCTAGACCGTTCGAAAGCTTAAGTTGAAATTATTTAATAAAATACTTTACTTAAAAATATAATCCCCTGAAAGTAAATTTATTCTACCGACTTATATAACTTTATAAAATAGTTGATACAAAAACTGAGGTCTTATATAACTTTTGTCAAAGTGTCCGTATCTATTTTACCCTGGGGACGAGTCGGGCACAGTTGATTAAAGAAATTAATTGTTTATCGTCGCCAAGGAAACGTGCGGCGAATACAATTTTACCTGAAAGACTGAAATTTATATAAGGTTGCCAGTTTTTATAAGGGATTAAATCACAATCAATCATACAGGACCTTAATGCCGTCATGCCCATTCAAACCCACAGACAAACGATTTTGACTGGTCGAATATACAGTGTCGGTTGTCACTGGCATAACGAGAGTAGGGACCATGTATGTTGACATAACAGTGGTATAAAAGGACCAAACAGAAACGAGGAAAACAGACACTAAGAAAGACCTATCACAGACTAACATAACTAGGTCACCGTCAAGCTTCTTGTTTAATTAGCGTGCAGAACACCTAAGGATGCGAGCGCTGCCAAAAACTACAAAGTATACAAGGAAGAATGTCTTGTGAAGTTAAACGAAGTGACAACCCTAACAAACTCCCGGGTAGTATATTCAGCCGTGGAAAGTTTCCATGTCGCCCGGACGTGACGCGTCTTTGAAAGAAAGTAGGTAATATGGTTATATACGAAATTTTACCGGCGCGACGACCTTTGAATACGAGAAAAAGATATTGATTTAATCACCGACGCGGTTTGCTAGACAATCTCTGTGTGAAATGTGACGGAATTCTGCCAACCGCAAAATTTCCCTTGTAAGTTAGTATGCTTTTTTGCTAGCTGAATACATACATGAGCTTTACAGTGAGTAACGAATTACATGTTTATGACTAGTTGTTAACATTATGATGTCAAAGTTTCGCTAAAAATAAAAATTGACTAATAGAACTTGCCACGAACAACAATAACAACCAAAATAAACCAACGAAAGGGCACGACGAAGGGTCAAAATAAAGTGATTAGATTTTTTCAACAAAATTGTTATTACAAAATCAATTCCAACAGTTGATTGAATGCCATCTAATACCGAGATATTTTATTTTTCTCTTTCGTTATTGTTCTATTGTTCTCGATAGGCTTTCAACAATTTCATTCAAACTTTTCGACAGTTAATAAAAGATGAGTGTGGGATGAATGTTTTAATAATTTTTGTGTTTAAATTTCGTAAGGTCATGAACTTTGACTTTGATGTGATCTCGTGAGTATCGGTTTAGTAAATAGAATTATTAATATTGAATGAATCTATTTATAGTGAATTGTTCGCGTAGACTTCTTAAAAGTTTATTGAAGCTCTATATTTTACAAAGAATATTTATTAGATCAAGAAACTTGTAACAAGTATGGCTTTCGTGCACTTGCGTACTAATTTTTAAACTTATCTAATCGATTCCTAAAAGAAGTGATTCAACAGACACTTAGCAAGAAATTGATGTAGACTTGAACTGTAAGTCTAAAGTTAATTGAACACTTCTAGGCTTTCTAATTCAAAAAAGATTAAAACCGTCGCAAAGCTTAGAGCTTACCAACCCTCACGCTGCAGGACTGGGATAGCGACAAAAAAAACTTTGCCGAATAATTTTCAGAATTAACTCGAAGATAATGTTTTCGAAAAGAATTTCGCTAGGGGCTTTATTTTCGAAGACATATTTACATAGCGGGGGACTTAATAACAAACGTTGTCGCTTCAACATTGTCGAGAGAGACTGTCGCTCCCTTCATTTTTATGTGCTCATAATTCCGCTGCCTTTTAGTAACATTGCAGACTGGCTTTATTCACGTGTTTGCCTCATCCCTTATTGTCCTTTTTTCATATCTACGCTATTACGCGTTGTTCATATTCATCGTACCATGTGCGTTCGCTGTGTTTCAGGAAATTGACGAACTGTGACCAAATTAAACAATGATATCAGACTCGGCTTGTAATTTTTGCGCAAAACAAAAGGTTACTGTTTCTTTTATTAATATTATTCTTATATGAGCTCCTTTATAATTGCTTCTTTTGGTATCAAGGACGTTTTATTGTACATTGTAATGACCGAGATTTCGCAAGGAGATTGAAATAATACAATTTTATTTAACAAAGAATTCTTGTAATCCGTATACAGAAACAACTGCACTTTTCAGACACAGTTAATGATTATATTCCCTACATAAATTACTGTTGAACAAAAATGACAAACACCATTGTCATTAAAAAACCATGTTATAATTCCGATTATAAACTTATCAAACACAACAACGAATCTTATCGACAAAACAATTGACGATACTTAAACGACATCCTTCACACGACAAAATATGACATTTAAAACAATATTTTTACAGCATGTCCTTAATCCAATTTAGCGGTAAAATCTCGAGCTCTCTCTCGTCTATTTCGTTTCTCATACATTATACAAAATTATTCAGAGTAAATCACATGTTGCGTGTGTGTGAGACTTATACTAGATATTGTTTCTTACGTGTGTTTTATTGCAAGTCTGTTGGCATAATAAATGTGGGCAGGTTTATGCGGCCGTGCGCTGTGAAGGGTTAACCCGGTAAGCTAGCTTTGCCGTTACCTGGACTTGGGCGTAATTTACTTTATTGTTTGTTTTTCAAAGAGTTCATGGCTTCTGAATGTTTATTGTGGAAAAATGTTTATCTCAGTGAAGCCATAAATAAATATACAGTATTTATGTTGAATATAATAAAGACAAAGGACTTCTAAGCAGTGGCGGATTTACCAATAGGCCAAGTAGGCCAGTGCCTAGAGCGGCAGATTTAGAGGGGCGGCAAAATTAGCAATTTGTATAACAGGTTTTTTTTAATAATTGAGTATATGAGTACACAATCCATATATAAATTTAATAGACGATTAATAAACGCAAAATTAATAAACTGTAATATACATATACTTAGGTACTTACGTGATCATGAATTTTAAAATATTCTAATAGCGTTTCAATAAAAATAAAATAAAAAATCCGCTCGCTTATCTCGCGGTTTCGCGGCTTTTTTCATCATTCCTGGTTTGTTCTGCGCTCTTTGAGTCCTCAATTTAACAAAAAGTTAAAGCACCGAAGTAGTAAAAACAACTGACGCGTGGAGGACTTTTGTGTCCAAAACTCGAAAAATTTCGCGCTCGCTGCGCTCTCAGCTTTTTCACTTTACACTGGTTTTTTTCAAACTTGTTTGAGTATTTTTGTGTTCCAAGACTCAAAAAATTTCGCGCTCGCTGCGCTCGCGCCTTTCACTTGACAGTGGCTATTTTCTGATTTCTTTAGGTATTATTGCGTCCCAAACATCAAAAATTTCGCGCTCGCTACGCTCGCGGCTTCTTCTCTTTGCAGTGCTTTTTTTCCACTCTTGTTTGGGTAGATATTTTTGTGTACCAAAACTAAAAAAAAAATCGCGCTCGCTTCGCTCGCGACTTTTTCACTTTACAAAATTATTGAGTTTTGGAATAGAAAACTATTTACATTTGCGGTTTTTTTTGGGGGGGCTGCACAATAGGTAATCCGCCCCGGGTGCCACCCGATGCTACGTCGCCACTGCATCATAGCACCCGAACGAATGAACCGATTTCAATTTAGTTTTTTTTTTTAGTGTATGATGAAAATCGATTGAGCCGTTTAAAAGTTACAGAGGTTTTACGCTTCAAAGTCGCTGTCATATAAACTTGTTAACATTAAACTCTTCGGTACATACATAGAGGCTTGCAGAAAAATAATCTAGTAACTGACAGAAATATCATTAAGTTCACAATCATTAGAGGCGGCAAAAATTGAATGGCCTACTAGCGGCAAGTTTGTAAATCCGCCACTGCTTCTAAGGGCTGCATCACACAGCAAACCAGATAATAAATTAAATGCCAGATAGAACTACCAAAAGTCTAATTATACAATTAAGTACCTACGATTATTTCATGATAGTCATCTGAGAACCGTGTGAGTGCTGAATATGTAGATCAATGCTCTGTTATATCTCGCAGATGCAAATGTAGACTGCAATATCGATCAGACATATGTAAGAACATGATTCAAATTACATGTGGTGATACGGCCTGAATCAATAATCTATATGTATAAATAAAAATGAATTGTTGTTCGTTAGTCTGATTAAAACTCGAGCTGGGCCGATTGAGCTGGTTTTGGTTTTGAATTGTTTGTAGAGGTCCAGGGAAGGTTTGAACGATACGAAGTTCGCGGGATCAGCTAGTATAAAATAGATTTGCGCAAACGTTTACCTTGATGTATCTTCCTACTCAACGTATTCTGAGACTTCATAATCGCATTGTATTGTTCATGTAACCGAAATTCACTGTATTTGGTGAATTGTTGAAAATCATCAGATTTCCCAAATGCTGGAATCATATACGGTAAGGCTAACATCAAATATTCCTCAACCAAATTTCAGAGCACAATACAGTATTCAAGCTACGTATTTCGTAACAATAAAGCAAATGATTTGGACTGGGCATCAACCGCGGGAAACATTCATCCCAAACATGTGATGTTTTCGACCTCACAACCAATGAATGCACATACATAATTAATAGCAAACGAGGATATCGAGGGGTTTACAACAACTTCCTACTTGCGAAATGTGAAAATCAGAAAATTTATTACGAATTTCGTAAATCACGCAAGGCAGCAAACTACGCAGGATGGACTATGTACTATCTAATATATTCAAATGCACTGGATTTTTTCATAAATTCGAATGGTTCATAAATTAAGTTGTGTTGCGGCTCTTTATCTGATTCTGGAATTAGCAAAATTTGAAAAGCCTGTGAGTCGAGATCCAGAGGTCCCTAAAGCATCGAGATTCCTTGTTGATATTGTTTTAGCGTCAATGTGTAATTTTACTGTTTGTGCCCTGTCCTATAGGTCCAGAACCAACATGTAGGTCAGTACAATTAATGGGCATCGACAGATGGTGTTCGGCACCGATATTTATATCAATTGGAGCTTGAATGCCGGTGCGAATGGAAACGATGTGTCAGCTTACTTTCACGACATGAGTTATGACGAGTTTAAACGGTGATGTAGTTCTTGTCAATAGGTTTAATAAATAACTTATATTTGCTATTAAAACTGTATATGGGAATTTGTTTTATATTTTGAATTGCACTCAATTCAAATATGAAGAAAAAAGATTTATTTATTTAGGAATTTAGGTACGAGAACATGGCGCATAGACAACGAATAAAGAATCTAACTCATAAAATACAGGCTGATATCATTGGGGATCACGACGTAGCTATATATCCTACAAGCGGGACAGATATGGCACATTGAATGTTATGTTATTGCCATGTTACAACATAATGCTTGAAGCTTACTTGAACAGTACCTATCTAGGAACACAAACACAACTGATTTGCGCCGCGTGATTGCAGACTCAACATGTCTTCGCTGATCGGTGATTAATTGCCAAAGGCGAGAGCTTCCGACGGTATTTACTAATGATTTGAGCATATTATTACAGGTATGCTGCAGTGTACAATATGTATTAATAACTGTTTATGTTTATAATTCGGTCAATGATGCGTGGTCTATTGGTTCATGAACTGAGTGATGACATGATGAGTCAAATCTTTGCGGAACATTATGGGTTAGAATTTAATCTACTTTTAATTAACGTTGAACAAAAGCGATTTGTGCGGTAACAAAGGGGCTTGCTCAACCTCCACCAAAAAACCCTTACTACAAGATTAGAACGAAAAGGGAAACGCATCCCCGGGCTCTATTAATAACCCTACGACAAATTTCAGTCACGGCGCATCCCCCGGTCCCAAAGGCCTGGGACGGCGATTAATTCTTTAATTAACCCTACAGCGCCGTGGGTCATTGGCGCCGCGAATTAGAAGAAATGGCGACGAGATATCTTCACGGACGCACCCGCCATTTATCTCCATTCAAGATGGCGCCCAGTTAAATAGAATAAAAGGACTCGTGCAATGGTAGAAATATTATTAACTCGCTGTGCAAACTGAGTGCGTCAGTTCCATTCATGGGTATTGCGAGATAGCTGTGGAGTTCTAATTCGATTGTTGAGAACGTTTTGTCCGCGCATTTGAACTAAGGACCACTAATGTCTTACCGAGAAAACTAGGTTATTGTCTTACGAACACATGCTGATGATGTACCTAGTTGATATTGCAATGCTGATACATCGTTATATCCCCTGTTTTCACATAATTCTCTGTTCGGCGAACAATATCCCAGTAATAAATCTACGCTAGATGTACGATTAGACACAAGTACACAAGGTATATAAGAAATTCCTAAGGCCCGCTCGGCCACCGTGTCGGACTGACATTCTACTATGCGGAAGTAGTAGCGCAATCATTTCAAACGTGTATGATAGATTTATTACTATCGATAATATTGAGAAATATGTTGGGTGCTTTAGCTAACATATCGTTGTTTCGGACTAAACGCTAGTTGTGTTTGGAAATGTAAGGGTATCTAAAAATCCACAAAGTCCTGATTTTTTTATCGGAACTTAAAGTTACGATACTATAGTCAAGATTTCTGAGCAGAAAATATGAAGAGATAATCAATAATTCCTATCTCGTTTGGTGTCATCCTGAAATACGAATTCCGAATTTCAATAAACAAATCGGGGAGAATCGTCAAGGTTTGCTAAACGCAACCCTCTCGCTCCCGAGGGAGTCACAAATACTTGGCTAAGTAGCGGTAATTAACGTTTAGTCTGCGACACAAGTGTGCGACACTTGAACCGCAATATGTTTCGCATCGCTTACTTTTAATAAAAAATAATTTGTTTGTCTGTACCACTTGTAATGGAGAGCTCTCTAGACATACAGTCGCAGGCTAAAAGTAACATAAGATATCGAAGAAGAGTTATAATATTTTATCGAACCTTAATTGCTTGTTTACTATGTATGTTATGAAGAAAAATTTAATATGATTGACGTATTTTATTTACAAGCCTAAAGCGCCACTAATTTTACATAATTATAATTAGTAAATACGGGACCCTTGACGTCAGAGGGTTATGAACGGGATATATTAGGACAACATGCTCCAAATTTGGAGGTACAAACGGGTTTTAATTTAAATATAGAATATATTATTTTTACGACAAGGTGTGAATATGAAAGATGAACGGAGCTTTTTGTTATTTTTAATGGAAGACCTTTTTACGGGTTGTAAAAGTGTTGAAACAACAGTTAAAAGTGTGAGGTGATAATACTTTTACATCGTAACAGCTCATTTATGATTTACGTAAAAATATTTTACTTAAGAACGTTTAATAGCTATTAGCCATCGGGTTAAGCTTTACATTTTATAGCGGATGAATTTTAAGTGAAAATTATTTCTGTATCGCATTATTTCAGTGCACTTACAAATGATTTTCAATCGTCTATGAACTAAAACAAAAGCCAGCTAATATCTATGTTATTACCACTGCATTTATTGTACTCATTATACACTTTTATTATTTTTTCGTTCACCACCAGTAGCAACACAGCAATTAAAGAGCAATATCCCGTCCATTGCCGAAGTTAGCAATAAATTGCCCGGGCAAGTTGCACGCGAAAGTTGCCAAGATGTGTACGAACCAGATTATACTGGTATGCAAATACTGTAGATGTGAACTTTCCTAACTTCGGATATTAACATAGCTTGCGGTGTTTGCAACGATTTTCGTCGGTACGTGTATGGTATTCGTTTTATGGCTGACATGAAATATTTTGTTGTTTGCATTGAGTTTGATTGAAAGCACTGCAGTCTAAATATGTGAAATACCGCAATTGGATTACCATGTAACAAAGTTTAATTATATATTTTTTTTTTATTTAGGTTTGCCTTGAATCATAAATTAAAGCAGCATGGGCTGAAGTACTCACTTATGTGTATTTACTGCTTTTATAAGGAAAATAGTTTACTCCCCCCAAAAACACCTGAACAAAAATCCGAATCGCCATAGGTTTACCAGACATTTGAAAAGCCTCCAGCTACGTAACATGACATCATCATGCTTAAAATAACAATAAACATAGAAAATAGAACAATGACCATATGTCATACATCCGCTTTTCCATTAAGATCAAGAACTCAATAGATGTAGAACCTTCATAACCGGGTCTATCAAAACAACCAAAAATTCGTCATCAAAATTCACCTAAGAAGATGTAGAATGGGCACACATGCATTTAAGTGATGGCAACAGTTGCAGGCGACATAAAGTGCGCTCGCTTCTCGCATTCCTAATATTACATGTGATGTCAGACTCAATCATCCCATGCGAAACGGTTCCGCGTACGAAGGGTTAATGTCGGCCCTTACGGCAGGGTTATAAATGGCTGTAGTAAAACCTAAGTATATAAAATTTATTTACATAGGTACTTTTTAACATTTTGTAGTTTGAGATAGGAAGCTAATATTTAATTGGTCATTAGCATTTTAATTAGATCTTGTTTTAGAAAATCTTTCTTTCCTGTCTGTCTTTTCGAATAAGTCGTATTGCCTCCATAAAATCTTTTCTCATTAATTGATACTAGTGTAAATGACCTTCTATTTAAAAATAAATTCGAATGAAACGATACATCCCAGGTTAAAGTTGATAATATCTGAACTGTAAACTCGTTTTAATTAACCTGAGAGGATGAAACTTTAATGGATATTAAGTCTTACAAATTCTCGTTCGCAATGCTCGGTGCCAACTGCCGATGAAAAACGACAGACGCTAAATAGTTGGAACCCTTCCCATTGGGTATAAATGCAAATCCGATAAGTGATTAAAGATGGGTTGCGAATCTTTTAAAATTTTCTCTTCGTTAAGTATGAATGGGACTTGATTAGCTAAAATGTTACGGTCATTCAGAATTTAGTAAAAGTCATCGGATTTAGATCCCAGCCAGTAAGAGGTGCATTTTTTTGTAAACCAATTTTTAGGCACTATTTTTGCATGCTTTCCTTTTAGGCCACATCAACAGAACTTATGAATAAATCTTTAGATTGTTGCTTTTTTTAACCGACTTCCCAAAAAAGGAGAAGGTTCTCAATTCGGATTTTTCTTTAATTAAAGTAACGGTGTCACAATCATACTCCAAGCTTCCGAATCTTTTTAAGCTTCAAGGGGGTTCAATCAATATCAATCTGGTAAAGAGTGGCAGAGCTTGTTAGGTTCAAATTGATATTGACTCGATTGACGGACGGGGTCAATCACCAATTACACTGAGTTTTTAGCTGATAGTGTCGCAACGCCGTTCCGTAAATAAATATCGATAGATGCGGCAGGGACCACTACTGCGAAGATGTTGTGATTTATTTGGTGCTATTAATTTGCAAATATTCCTCAAGTACAAATGAGTTATTTAATTCCAGGTCAGATAAATATCAAGGAAACTTTTCTAAGTTGTGTGTACTACAAGGTCTTCGACATAAACGATACGATACTAACGGTGTGGAAAATAGGACTTAAGGATGTGTAAATCGCCAGCCTTCCTTGAGCAAACTTTGTAATTTGATTCTAGCATGTGTCACAGGAAGAATGTTGATTATGATGGACCCCTTTTCCGTCTTAATTATACACGACCAGGATTTAGGGATTTGTATTTCTAGGGAAATATTTCTTACTTTACAGTTATATTCGAGAATTACATGCAGTCCAGGTTGCAAGCCAGAAACAACACTCAGATGGCAGAATCCGACTATCGCATTAACTTCACCTCTGACTGATAATGTTAGATCCTGCCTGAGCTTACAATCAGGTTCCGTAAAAAGCAGACGTATCACAGAATGAGGATCAATACTGATTAAGTTAAGGTCTAAAGTTGGGGAAACGTGAAAAAGTACCTATGCAGTACTGATCCCATAAGCATTTTACTGGTGAAAAGCTGCAGGATCTTCATTATACTTGGCATTCAAAACACTGATAACGAAAGACACAAAGCTACTGAATCTTGGCATACAATACCAATTTTCAAACACAAGACATTGGGCCATTGAGAACATAGCAAGGAAACAAACTGTTATCTTGACTACATAACATCTGACCAACGACACATAACTGCTGATAAGGAACTGAGAAGGACCCACTACCGAAGGCTTTATGGACCGCATAAAAAGACAATCCAAATAACAGCCCCGTCGAGATAAAGGAATAAGATGGTGTTTTTCAATGGTTGTACGAGCATTTGTTGTTTTATAGATTTCGGTTACAGGAACAGTGTCGATTTTAACTTTTATTGCTTAAGTAACGAAAAGTGTGGTTGGATCACTTGGATCGTCCACGCTGAGGATTTGTATACCGAAATGGTCTGTGCTGCTAACTAGGAAAATGGATAAAAAGCATATACTATTTGCTTAGCACTGCTATTTATCAAAAGATTATCTGCAATTATTGCTAAGATGACTCTGAGATCAAAATTTATTTCTCTATTTGTGCAAAGGCAACGTAAACATTGGGAAGTTTGTTGTTTACTGCCACGAGATAACTAGAACTTTTGTTTTTAATCCCACCCGTATCGATGGAACTGCAAACACTAGTTTCACCTTACAATGAAATAATTCATTGGCAAATTAAATATTTAAAAAGGGTCTTTTTTGACAAAGGTTCGTTGGAAAAGGTATAAAGTAAAAGTGAATACTTGCCTAGAGAACCCTAAAATGCCTTATCTTTCAGTCGATCCAACGTTACATGAAACCAATTATTTAGAAGCGACCTAGAAACTAATGAACAACCGATATCTATGAAGCTCACATAGGATCCAATCAACGAATAATACTAGGATTACAGTCAGACAAGACAAGTGGTGGTTCTCAAAGGGAATACGTGTAAGTATCATTCTATCAAACGGTATCAAATCATGCTTCATTTGCACCACTAGACGATCGAGATAACAATAGTCTCATTAACTTTACTAAAGGACAATATTTATTAGTTACAGACGATAAAACAGATAGGCTATTATTGGAAACGGGCATGCGTTTGCAAACCAAGGAACTAATTCAGCTAATACTCTCTTTCAGTACGTTGGATCTTTCTGTAGATTATCAGCAAAAAACAATTGCGATAATATTCTTTCTATATGGGAACCAATTTGTCATAGATTTGTTAAATTCTAAGATACAAGCGAAATTCGTGAGCGCCTCTTGTACCTATTCAGTATTTATCAGAGTTTATGTAGACAATTACGAATATTGTAAAACAGACTTTTACGTAAAAGTGTCAAACTGAATAAGCCTTTTGTCATAACGTTACAATGGCCACGGTCTCTGGTGAAGTGAACCGAATTAGGCAATTAACGGGTGCGGCAACCAGACCGCAGTGCCAATTACACTGTTAGTTAGTAAGCACTTTATGTTCCAGTTCAATGGTAATCAGAAACGGGGAATATAACAAAATTTCGGGAAGCTATAACTGCCAAAGTATCAAAGCCTTGGGATATATACGGTAATGAGAGTCCATTATGTCCAGGCTTTATAAGGCAGGATGGAATCCCGGCTTAGTTGGAAGTAAGCCTTTATAAAATGGCTGCAGTGTTACGGAAACGTGAATAACCTATCGATTTATCCGGACATAGAACATCTAATAAGAGGAAGTCAGCAGAGACTGAGAATGAGTCAAACATGGCCATTGAATTTAAGGAATGTTTCCAAAAGGAATTTCTCAATCAATCTTACAGATATGAGGCCTCAAAATTATGTACGTCAGTGATTGCCACGTCAACCCAACACCTACATATACATATGTATGTACATATATGTATAGTTTAAATTGAGCTTCAGCAACACATGTTGTAGATGGATATTGCTCGAAGCTACAGTGTGAACTCTGGGCAATATTACTTACTAAATAGTGTCTACAGACAATGGATGATAGACGTTTTGATTTCATACGTTACGATCAAATGTTGACTGTGAATTTACTTGTTAGTCAAGCCACTGGTTTACCTGTAACAAAAGAAAGGAAAAATTATAAATTTTAAATAATTTGAGATTACATGAGGCCGAACAAATAAGAACAAGGCCTGTACCAAGAACAAATAAGTTAGCATTTTATTGCTGCCATGTAAACTCTATGCAAAAATAAACAATAAGTACATTTTTATTGACTCACATAAAAGCTAGACATTTACGATGAAGTCTAAGTTTGCTGCATTTAATTTTAATGTAAATTCTTAATGGTCTTAGCTTTATGCATTTAATAAACTAGCTTCGGAGTAAAAAGATAGGAACCCGACGTTAGTCGCAAGAAGAACGGAAATTGAAAACGTGAACAGAAGCAAAGCGAAATATTTACGTTCAGTCGTAAAGTTTTAACGATTGCGTATGTAGTTATACGTGAATGCTCTTCACTATACTTTATGTACTATTTATTATTGTGCCAAAGGCTTATTACAGAAGGCACAGTCCAGTCAGCCAAAAATGTAACTTACAACCCTCCGAATAAGATTTATTTTACGACATGGAACAACAAGGGCGATTTCCTCTTACGTACGCTCCGTCGGAAAAGTGAACCTTGGCGATATTAGATCTCACAGAGAAACTTTTTTCAATACTGCTAGACCACTTTCGTGGGCGACTGTACCTACATATACGTCTTCATGTAAGTACACAAAGCTTCCAAGTCTATTATCAAAGGAGGACAGAAATAGCATCAATTATATTAAACGTTTGTCCGGTGGCCCTAATCAGCTATGATACCAATGTGCTGACCGGATAATCTTTTGAATACAATAGTATTAACATTGTATACCAGAATAACTCATCCAGAATAGTTATATGATATTTTTATTACAATCCTTATTCTCCTTAGTAACGGCATTCGTTGTGAACCAAAAAGAAACGATTTTGCTATTTCCCTTTTTTAACAAAAAAAAGCTCGTCAGTTCACCTTTCTTAAGCTTTTCTACCAATATAAAACTCGCTTCTAATATCTTCTATCACCTAAAGTCTATAATGTAATATCGTTCGAAAGTCTAGCTCCCACGTGTTTGCTTTGTACAACTATTTGTTACGTATAAGCACTATCAAATGTCTGTAGAAGCTTTGCTAGTATTACGTGACATTAAACTAAAGTTATGTAAGGCTAACTAGAGTATCTAGTGTATAAGTTTACTAATCTGGAACTAAGGTTTTTTGCTGCGGGTTGTTCGAAAGAGATACCGCGGCCCTGGTACATAAAAGGCCTATGACGGAACACGACGGTTTTTAGTCAGTAAGAGTCTGACACTCCCTCACCGCTGCTAACCCACAGCGGGAGGGGTCATTTGATGATTTTTGACGTCGCAAAAAAATACATAAAAGGTGTGCTTATTTGTGACAGTGTGTATGAATTTAGATATAACGTTTTATTAAGATACTGATTTTGAGGGCATAGAAGATAAAAAGATCAGAGCAACATTCTAATGAGATAATTGGGTCTAAGTTTAATTTCCATTGTAATATCTCTTCGACTATACCGAGCTTTTGATTGTCACCTAAGTTATATAAAGTTAGTTAAAGAAAATTAATCCCATCCAATTACGGACAACTGAAAGGACGATAGCTAGAAAGTACTAGGGTAACAGGAATTTAAAACAGTTCGCAGAATCAGAACCACCAATTGTAAGACATATTGTAAGAACTAAACTGACTAAATTCAGTGAAGGAAACCGTTTAAAATCGAACAGCCCCAATCTCGCTTAGTTAAAGACAGATTGCTAAATGCTGGTCCATTGTCCTCCAACACTTAGTGTGACGTCACTTCCAGTCCACTACGGCAGAGGAATTGGATGTCTTCCAGCCAGTTTTAAGAGCCAATTGAGAGAAATGGGTCAGGAGTGTGTCGAGCTTGTCTATAGGTGATTAAGCGTGATTGTAAGAATTTTATCGGGTGAAAGTTTTATGCAATTTCGAAAAACGACAATTAACAATTTCCATTAATTACAAAACAACATTGAAGAGGGTATAAGCAGAAGCATCATTGTTATCTTCTTCTTTCGGCCCTGTTCCTAAGTCATTTGAAGTAGGCGCAATATGTATTTTTCTTCCATTCCTCTCTGTCAGACGTCATACTAACATCCACTCCCTTCTGATTCATATCCTCGGCAATTTTATTAACAAAATATTAAAAACTTCCAATTAAACAAAAAGCAAAGGCTAATTTCTAATTTTACATAAAGCGTCTCCTATAACAATAATTAATTATCATTAACTCTTCGTGTAGACGCATAAGTACACCGGGGGAGCATGCCCCGGGGGAGCGTACGTCGTTTGTAATCAGACCTGACCTGGATGCTTCTTTGTTCAGCGGTGAATGAGTGGCGACGAGCGGGTTAATTGCGTGCCTGCTACCGCCTTTCGAGGGTTACAACTAATGCACTAAGAGTATATAAACATTGTCAAACTTACTGTCATCATAAAACACATTTTTTTTACTCGTTTAGACCCACCCGGCAACCGGCCCCTTTGGTCTATTCTATCAGTAGGTAATCATAAAGATAGAAGAAAAATAATAAAAATAAAACAATTATTTACGGAAAACTTTTTTTTACATACAATTTTCTATAGATATTGTAGTGTAGGTATAGCCGACCCATAAAGGAGCCGACCTTACTCCCGATCAATCTATATACATGTAGGTACTTAGTATTGAGCTTAGAATAGAATAGAATATTTTTTATTTGTAAATCAATACAGTACAATATACGCCTTAGACATAGCAACACGTCTCTATCATTTCATCACCACTAACTCCCCACATTGCAATATCACAGAAAGTTAATATACATTATATTCTTATATAAGTAAAGATTAAATTAAAATCATAGGAGTATGTTGCGAGCTGCGTGATGTAGGTTTGTACAAACCTGTATTTCAGGCCATCACGTCATTACAGTCACAATAACGTGATGGCCTGAAGTGCGGGCGTGTACAGTTTGTGTGTAGCTGCCGGTCACTGCGTAGAGCCGGTCAGCCGCGGACCTCTGCTTGGACGATTCTCTTCTCGAACGCCATTATGACAACACATAGAATAGTTTGACGCTTTTCATTAATTTTAGTTAATTTTTATAATATTGAATCTATTTCTTGGTATTTCCTTGTTAAATAAACCTGCTTCTGGTTATTAATTAGTGTATTGTCAGCGGTCCTCAATAAATCTACAAAGTTTGAACGAAATCTGGCCGTTTAAAGTGGGTCAAAATCGCGCCCAAAAAAGTCGGTTACAAACAAACATACAAACATACAGGTCATCATCCTCATCCTCCGAGCCTTTTCCCAAACTATGTTAGGGTCGGCTTCCAGTCTAACCGGATTCAGCTGAGTACCAGTGCTTTACAAGAAGCGACTCGACAAACATACAGGTGAAGCTAATAAAAAGCGTGTAAAAACATCCAGATTCTAAGCCTGTGGACTGTTGACATTTGACATTTGCACATCAGTCATTGTACATTTTTCGACATACAGTGACATTTCCCAAAATCATACATAACCATAACAAATTAATGTCTACTATCATTCCTGTTATTTCATTATTTGCCACAAGTTCTCCTAATCATGAACTTTAGTCACGCATAATTTTACAAAGTGGACACATTAATCTCTCACATGTGGGCTATTTTCCCAGACCTAAAGGTTACGAAAACAATTTTATTTAAAGAGCAACTTCACCTAATTGCGTATTTCTAATTATCCAGGCCATCGGCCATTGAGAATGACTCCCACGTTCTAACACCCACGGCTCAGATGGCTCACAAAGGAATACCATATAGTGAACACGAGAGCAAGAAAAGAAAATTAGAAGCCTTAATTATTTTCTTTTTAATATTTTCGGTTCTATTTTAATGTTTATTTTATTCGTGTTATTAATAGAACTAAATACACACAAGTTTTGTGACACAAAAACTTTGAAATCAATTAAGTACAAAGAGCATATTCATCGTTCTTTTATGTAACCTAATTATGTTTGTGCACACTTATATGTATATCCAATAAGACACCACCAGACCGAAAGATGGTACGTCTGACATTGAAGAGCAGACCATGCAATTAAATAAATCATAATTACGTTACTAGGATCGAAATTAGCATGAATATTCTAGTGCAAGGCAGTTTGTATTCAAGCCTGTAATGTGGTTCCGTCTATTCCCTATGGATGTCCATTGAGGGAAGGTTTCCGACCGAGTGGCGTTCAAAGGATAAACAAGGACGATCTACAGCCAGGTTGCCAACAACTAAGTATGTTTAGCTTAGGATCCTGACTGACTGACTCTGAATGATTGATTGGCTTTCGGTTCGAACGTCAAGGGATTTTCAGGTACAACGGATTTGTAATTAGTTGTTTTGTTAGTCATGAATATTGGTAATTTAGTTTTCATTTCTGCGAGCATTTATGTAATTTTAGCTCAAATATTTGGTATTTTATATGCCGTACATGTTAATAGCAACTTACATTAGCTAATTGACCTCCCCAAATACTTCTAAGTTCCCTTATATTTAAGCGCGTACTACGTATTTGCTAACTCATGCCTACTGAGACTTTTTCACCCACTTGCCAAAGTCACAAGGCGACTATTACCTGTGAAACCTGATAACGGCATCCCGGTATCTCAACTACCTTAAATTAGGATTAAGGTCATTATGACCTTCGTAAACGAAATGGGGCCAAACGTCCGAGATAGATAAAAATGTAATGAGAACATTTGGAAAATGGCTTTTAATTATTGTAATTACAGATAACCTGGAAAAACCAGGGCAAGTTATCATAGAAATTTAATTTTATATAAAGTGAGTTAGGTAGGTAATGCGCCCGGGGTCACAGGGAATCGGATTATGTGGAGTTACTAAGTTAAATGTGCTTCTAGCTAAAATGCGAAAGACCGACACGTTCAGTTTAATATTTTACAAAATCTCACACTTTATTTCAGTGAAGTACATGACGAGGTAATACTATGAATTATTTTATGAAAATATATTCTAGATAACAACTTGACTTATGAAAATAACTGAAACTGATGCATAGCACTCAGTCACCCTAATACTAGAATTATGTTAGCTTTTTCATAACTTTATCTTAATCTAAAAATACCCATTTTAACCCCCGACGTAAAAAGCGTTTTAAGTTTGACCGCTGTGTGTGTCTGTCTGGAATAGCAGCTTTCAATCGATTTTTTTCCGACTTCAATCAACATGATCACCTTTCGTCCGTAGCCTTTTCCTAACTATGTTGGGGTCAGCTTCCAGTCTAACTGGATGCAGCTGAGTACCACTGTTGTACATGTACACACAGTACAGATTTTCCCCACTAAAAATTCTCGCCATAAACGCAGGCAACACACCACAGCAATTAACAAAGGAACAATACAAAACCTGAGGTTAACAAATTAAATTTTCCGGACAGTTTAGATCCTACTTCTGAACTGGGGCGTGAAATGTAAAATATAATTAGGGGTAGGCCGGTGAGAATCGTGGGCAGATTGTATTTGTTTAACCCCTAACGTGTCCCGGCCAAATTAACAGAAGGCTTTATAAAAATATACATAGAAGTCGCGTTGAGAGTTGACGTGACTTTTTTAGGGATATGATAATAAATGCTGTATTCTGCTTTTGGGTATTGTTTGGAGGGTTAAGTAAAGGCTTTTTGGCTATGTTGGCACATAATCTCTGGCCTGAAATAATAATATAATAATGAACATTTGAAAATTCTTCATAGTAAGGTTTCGTGGCAAGGATTTAGAAAAGTGGAAGCTTTTGCAGATTATATTTTTTTAACGCCTTTCCCCTTCCTATCGCGTTGTCTACTATTCTTTGTAACGTCCCAATTTTAATAAGACGTTTGACCTCGTAAACTTGGTAATGCGAACCTCTGTTCTTATTTACCTTAATCTCAAAGGACCTAAGAATGACGATAAAACTTTCAAAGAGCCAAAAGTATCCATCTAAAGACAAGTTTTTTGTTTTGATAACAAGTCCTGCAAAGTCTACCAGACCTTTGGGAGGAAGAATTTTTCTTTGTTCTTAGATACCGTTATTTACGTAGGTGAAACGTTTACTTGAGAAACGTAAAAGATCACTCACTGTTCATTTGGGAATGTCGATGTCAAAATACATCGCTGTCTTTTATGTCATTTTGACATTTAGTTACCGATCCCAAAGGTGTAAACAAACTTAACGGGTGCACCTCACCCATTTAGCGTAGAAACAATATGACCAGGCCTCTGTCACTCGACGTACTTGCGCGCGATAAATGCCTACCGCTCGCTGGGTTACCGGTAGCCCCACGCGGCACAGGGCTTTCGACAGCCGCTCGCGCGCGTTTTATGTTTATTATTTTTATTTGTGAACATGACGACCTCTGGCCAGTTATGTGCTGTGCTTGGTTGCAGATCAAGTAAAAGAAAAAATATAAAGCTTTCGTTTTTCCGTTTACCTAGAGATGTAGACAGGTCAGTTATTGTTTATTTTTTATTTGGTTTTTTAAATTATCTAATAAACTGAAGAACTATTTTGATTTGTGTAGGTGTAGGTATATGTGACTATTTTAGGAAAATAACCTTTAGGTTTCCTATTATATATGTATAGGCATTTAGAAATATTTTATACCTATGTATGAATATATTAAAAATAAGTCTTAAGTTATATAATAATAATTCTGTTTTTTAAAGTAAAAATACTTATCTTCTTTGTCATTTTAAAAATAAGCGACTTACTTTAGATACTTAAATTATAGATACTTATACCTTATACTTAGTTATACATGCAATGATTACCGATTTTTGTAGCTAAAAACATTTCGAGTATAAGTAGGTATAGTTCTCGTCCCACTAAATGGTGGCTTGGAACATTGCATATATCGCTGCGCAGAAACCAATTTTGGGTAAGTAGGTATGTATCGGCGGTCAGTGGTGTTGTGCCAGGGGTAATAGGTAAGTATAGAATACTTGCCTGTTCTGTGCTCGAAAAGTAGTTGGGCACCTCAATTGATTCGGGAAGACAGTTACAAATAAGCGTAACTTTGTTCCCTATTTAATTGTAAGAGGCAACCCTACGCTCGCTGTCGGCACGGTCGCGGTCACTGGACTGTGCGCTATCGCATTGAAATAACAATCGAGCGCTGGAGTTTTTAAGGTTCATTTTCTAACGCAGCTATGAATTTGTAGGTAGTTTGGGAACTTGTAGGTGCTTATAACAGTAGGTATGGACTTTTCTGTATGGAGTGATTTATCTGTTACGTAGTAACTATTATATAATCTGTGATATGACGTAAGAGGGTTCATTTGGGGCGAGTTAAGCCTTCCGACCTATTTCTCTTACATGTTGAGCTGATGCTGCTGTGGATAACATAAAGGATGTTACTACAGAGGCCCCATTTCATACACGTGACCTAACGCACGCACACAAGTGCATGCAACATTCTTCCATTCAGAATTCAACCGACAGGGATGCGGGTTATTCGAAAGTGATTGTATTTCATAATCAATATAATTTCATGTCGTATGAAAACTTTTAGCATGTGCCTGGTATGAGGAAAATTGGCTAACAAGGTTGTTAATCTAGTTTAACTAGAAATAGTAAATTTTGATTGCCTCAGGGAGATTCTATTTTGGTATCCAATTAATAACTCGCAGGCTCTTTGAACTCAATGTATATTCTTTCTGAGCTTGCTTTGATATAATTACAATATTCTAATCTAAATATGATAAACATGTTGTTGAACTTATTAGCTTCGATTTTATTACGTACTAGCTGTTGCCCGCGACTTCGTCTGCGTGGGCAATATAGAATGTCCAATTTCGTTTATTTAATCGTTCATTGCTCAACCCCCGTAGGTGATAGCGTGATAATATATAGCCTATGTGTTGGACCGGCCCCCAGGTAATAGTCATGCAAAATTTGATTTAAATCCATGCAGTACTTTTTGAGTTTATCCGGGACAAACAAACAGATAAACAGACATACAGACAAAAATTCTAAAAACTACATATTTGGGTTCAGAATCGATTATGGATCACCTCCAAGTATTCTTTTAAAAAAATATTCAATGTACAGTTTTGACTTTCCTATCATTTTATTATATGTATAGAAAACAGTAAAAATATATAATAGTAGGTACGTGATTCGGTCCAGAAACTTAGTGGAACATAATATAACGGTGTTCCGATTTGGATTCTTAAGGCTTACGAGGATCTAATTTACATAGAGTTCTTTGTATTTTAACCGTATTCTTTTCTTATAAAAAAAGACGGACTGGATAAGCCGCATGTTTTGTTAAGAACCTAATCATTTCAGATAAATAAACAATATACGCGAGTAAGTACACGTGCCAGAGTTATTGAATAAAAAATTATCTGAATGAATTTAGTATTCAAACAGCTATTCAACCTATGTAGTATCCGGGTAAAGTTGAAAAACCATCACGAAGATGCCACGAGTCTTTAGATTTGTCAGGAATAAATAAAAAGTAGGAAAAATCACCATAATAAGGTAAAGTCCAGGTTACCTAAAAGCCTCAGTCATTCACTAGTAAGCCTCATAAGCATGAGAAGGAGTTCTTTAGAAAATGGGTATCCTCTGGACAGATCAGTACTCCGAATATACAAAGACAAGTTATGTAAAATTTGAATGTAAAATTGCAGGTTACTAAACCAAACCTGAAAAGCAATGAAGCTACATTATACATTTTAGTCAAACTGTCGCCATTTGTTAAAGTTATCTCAAACTACCCTCCTTTTATTTGGCTTATCTGCGGAGCTTTTGTTTAAAATGTTATCCGGGACGTTAAAAGCTGTTTATATCGACAGGGGAGGTTTTTCTTTTATGGGGTGTTATGATTAGATGTTTTTGTAACGTAGGATAAAATATAGGTGACTACAAAAGACGCAGGAAATGTCGAAGGTCACCGTCTAGTACTTTTCTCGGCCCACACAGAAAGGTAGATAGCAACGGGAAGTGGGTGTGATAGAAAACACAAGCGTTTATCTCCAAGACAGTCTATAAAAGATTCACATCAAAAAATGATTTTCCACATTTCATAAACCTCTTACTCATTGTACTCTGTCTGAATATATTTCAGACTCTGTATAAATAAGTAACGGTTTATTCGCTCATCCAGATTATTTCTAAAGGTAAATTATTCGCCGCGTTGACTTATAAGAAGTTATATTCCACTTGACAGTTAAGTATATTACGTTACTCTAAGGTATTTTCAATTTTATCCTAAGACTAAGAAACTGTCGGCGATCCCAGTTGATTCATTAAGCGTTATTTATTAGATAGCCTGTAAACTTCGCTCGTTTATATTAAAATTCGTAACAAGTTGGTAAGTTCAAAATTTTTCTCGCAAAACTTTCAATGTTCGTATCGATTCTGTCTGTAGGTGACGTCATTTTGTTTTGTACGTTATGACTGCGACAACGCTTTTATACAATATCTATTGGGAAAATCGGATAAAGGTTCGTTGCCATGACTCCTGGTGACGTAAGCGGCGGATCGCCGTGTCAGGTACTGCCGTAAACAATGACGTAATACTGACATCAACAAAACGGGTCTCTGAAGATTTGTTATTTTTGCAATCGCCATTGGGTTTCTCTAATCCCATTGTGTCATTAAAAATGTTTTTATTTTAATATCTGAATAGCTGGAAGGTACTAAGCCAGCTCTAGCATTTCTATCGCTGCCTTATCGGTATGGTATTCTTGCTTTGGGTGACGCTATGGACTTACGTTTGGATGAAATCATCTAAGTTGTAGCATTCAAAATTATCAAAATGCTTACGTGAAATAAATCATAACAAAAGAAACATCCGATACTGTGCGAATTCCGACAGTGGCAGAGCATCAAATTCATTGTATCTTAATTAGAATCTGTTAGCGCAATTCCACATATGCGATGTCAAAGGCAAAGTTAATCCGATCTATGTCATTACCGTACTAATTAAATTCTATACGCCAGGCTTGCCAAAACAGACCACTACAACATTGATTATAATTTTCGTAATTATTGCCAATTTTGGCTCGCGCACGGTAGTATTATTAATATTTTAATTTTGATGTTATGGGAATGGAGAAAGGGATTGCGATTTATCGCTAATGGATGAAGATCGCTGAAAGGTGCAAAGCATTTTTATTTCTTAACTGCCTTATCTCGAAAACAACAACATCAATTGTTTACAAACACTGAAGTTAATCTGTTTTTACCTGCGGCTACTCCCAAAGCAGAAGTAAATATCTAATCCCGTTGCGCAATAATTAATCAGTCCCGGTTGTACCTTTTAACGTAAACAACACAATCCTGCGTTCCAAAACAGGCTATTGCGTTACAGCCTTTTGTAATACGCAATGTATTCGATTCTGAAGCCAGCGACTTAACCCGTCAATATTTCTGTATAGCCCTATTTCGGCAAGTTTCGGCAAGCTCCGCTGAGCTTCGGCAATACATCTGTATCGTACCCTCGTTCGCCTGTCAATTATTTGGAAAAAATACACCGGCTTCAGGTAACGTGAGTTAGCAGAGCGTAATGTATACTGGAACATTTGAGGGTTAATTGCTGTGAGAAACTAATTATTGTTTCAGGAAGGGGTTTAATTCAAATCATGTTTTGTGTTTGTTCCATCAATTCTGTAAAGGAGCTGATGAAACAACAAGCTTTGAATGTAAACATTGGGAGGTAACTACCGTGACCTACAAACCGAAATTCGAAGATATTTGACAGTGTCAGCTATACCGCACTGCGCCTGTGTTTTGGTAACAGCCGTCTTTCTTGAGATATTCCTTGGGGACATTATAAGCCAATTTCGTTTTATATTTTGCGAACTAAAACAAGTATAATATAAAGATGATTAGGGTTTTTAGCCTTATAAAAATAAAATACTGGTTCGATATATTGAAGTATGATATCACTTCAATATTTTACGACTTCAATATTAATGCGCAAGCAATATTTGAAAGCCAAAACCGTTTTGTGTGTGTAAACTAAGCTTCGAACAACATCGAAACTTTAATCCATTACTGGTCGAAAACTAGAATGTGCGGAGGTTTCAAAAATATTTTCTACAAATGTATGTCAGTGAACCGCGTGGTGATGCAAAAGCGTTGGAACACATTGTTATTGCCCGGGAACATGTAGCAACGCCAGCTAGGGTTAAAGCATCAACGCTACCGGAGACAGGAAAACACATAGATACAACCGAAACTGGGAAATAGGTGAACATTTTTCAGAGTGTGGATGACACGTCACGGCGTTACAACTCCGTAAAATTCAACGGGAAAACTAAAATATAGGAAAAGTTGGCAAATAGGAATGGTCGACAGATAAAATGTGCAGAAAGATAATGTTAGCACCAGAAAGATAATGTTCCCTCTGTTCTAGTTACACAAGTTAGTCAAAAGGACAATGTACTTTTTATTTATCAATGTCTTTCTTTCGTGTACTTCTTTGCGTAGGATTGAGGGAAATGTGTAGACAGTAATTACTTATTAGAGATGTACATACATACATACATAGAACACATTAATTCTCCATGACATTTAACATGACAAAAGCTAAAATGTATTTGGGTAACTAATATTCATTTAGGAGGCGGAGAAACTACGATGTAGTTCATATGTAGCTTCATAGTAATAATGTGTTTGCTTAGCCACCAATAATATTTAATCTAATGCAATACCATCCAGGACCAAAATAAATTATACCAAAGCAACGGTATTCACATTGACATCCGTTGCCACATTAGCAGATTTACCAAACATGCTCCCGTCAGCGACAGCCCTGCCAATCGTATTGTGTCGAATCGCGTTGTAACATTTATCGGCAACGCATGCTCATCAACTAAAGCTGGTTCGACAAACGCTTGTTTGTTTGTTTGTACTAGCTTATATTTGTTTACATTTTGATGTAGCTGCGATATGTTAGAAATTTTCAGAGAGAGGGATTTTGTAACATAATCCAAAACTTGATTTTGTTTCTGTTAAGTTGATTGAAGTCATTCAGATCGAGTCTTTGAGATGTTTGATCTAGTGATACTTTTTCTTCTTAGGAGTCGGTGGGAATCTAATTTTTTTGGAGGCCCTTATTTCGTCACTGTATTCCGTATAACGGTATTTCCAGTGGCGAATAACTTCATTAATTTCAACGCTTTTCGGTATTACGGGGTTATCATTCTATATCTATGTCACCAAACAACACAGGTACGCAATTTCGCAAATGACAAGCTTATAGATCGCAATGATCATGAGAGTAGGCTTCCGCTTGACTATCAAATATTCCCGTGGGATTCATCAAGCCGTCCATCGCCGCTTTGACGGGTGTTTAATTAAATTCAGGCCTCGGTTTCACGAAACAACACTACAAATTCAACCTCGTACCTCTTTGTTTCTTCAATTGTAATTTCAAGGGTACATGTGCTTTGTTGCGGTCGGGTATGTTTTAAAATACCTGGCAGTTGCGAGGATACCCCTGAAGCTGAAAGTATACCCGATCGACGCCAGTGAATTTCATTTGAAATTTCGGTTACGGTCATTCGATATCTGTTTTCGATGTTTTGAATGTAACTTACGTATATGTACTTAAGTATTTTAATGTTCGACAGTCAAATACGTAAACAATTTCAAAGCAAATAATTTTGTGGGAATCTTGGAAACCAGTGGAATGATGACTGTCAAAGTTTCAAATTTTAATTAATATTGTTCGGAACATTTATAATTGGAAGAAGATGTTGAATAACAGCGACTTCGTGTTCAAAGGATGTAACGAACCGAAATATCATTGTGTTTCGTCAAAACAAACATTACAAATAACAGACAACACTTGATTGTTAGTGAAGTTAGTGGTACAAGTGTGTTTAATAAATGAATGTCGAGTGAGAAACGATAGGGCGCTTAACTGAGAGTACCGGTTTAAAAAGCTGCAGGAAGAGTGCGCGAGAGCACATGAGGCGTGACGGCTTGCGCTATGGTTACTCCACGGGCGCACGCTGCCACGCACATGAGTCAGAGCGCGTTGACCCGCGACGCGGAGCGGACGCCTCCGACACATTAGATACCGCTTTAATAACACACTGCGATAATTTTACAACCGGTTCCACGTACAGAGGACTGTATTATTATGATAATTGAAATGACTACTAGTGCGGTTACTAGAGTGTAAACAAGATAACTGTAACGTGGCTCGCGACTATGTATAGTAAACAAACATAAATATTAAATATTTACACGACAGGCATGTTATTGTATTTCGATAACAATAAAGATAGTATTTTCTGCTGTAGTGGTTCGGTTGAAGTCATTCATGCGTAAACGATTACAGATGACGAAGACCTCGGTGTCGAAATACACTTTCTCTTACTCTCGAGGATTTCCAAGAAAAACACACGGCAAATGACAACACGAATTAAAGTGCAGTAACTTTATATTGTCAATTATACATTTACAACAGTTTTGAAATCAAACTGAATCATAAGATGCAAGAGAAAGTTAAAGAAAGCCAATAAGACGTGACTGACAAATACGTGAGGACATTAAGAGGACGAATTGGAATTTTTGGCGCCAAGGATGTCAATTTTTCTCAGTAAATACAAAACGGATCAAAATACAACTTGGTTACCTGAAAGTTCATGATATAAACCTTATTTTGTTAGTTGTAGAAACATGATTAGGTAACTTTTATAACAGAGAAAAATATATCAAACATACCTCTTTTTAAAAAGAGATTCACATATTATGGGCAAACGGGACCGATTAAAGCCTCTTAACTTTTTTAGTAGTTGAGTATATACATACTCTTTAAAATTGTAGTAGGATTTTTTATCAAATTATCATTTCTAAATAATAAAATTACAAAACCATTTTGTCGCTTACGACTTTTAGTTATAAGCTAGCGCGCGTATTGTTATCCTCGCCCCGCTCAGACGCTCCGACCCCTTTTGGCGCCTTAGATGCGCGTGCCGGTTATGGAATTATTGTTGACCACTTCCTCGCCTTAAATGACGTAGAAAGTGACGGTAATTCGACCAATACCTGAATTGAATAGTTCATTAATACAAGGGTTCCTGCGTACCTAGAATGACGTCATGTTACTTGCATAACCAACCTAGCCACATTCTCAGCCAAGAGAACGCAATGTAAACCGAATAACTTGGAAAATGTTTGCTGGTGGAATGAAAACGAAATTTTTTACAACGAAAAAAGGCGATTTATGCGGGATGAGAATTTTCATTTAGAAGGCAGTAATTTAGTTTTCTAGGTACCTGAAGAAATTGCGTTTGTGAAAATTGTTACGATAAAGGTCAAAAGTTCAATATTCATGAGGCGAGCGAGGTTGTTTTTCGAGAGTCATTAATTATTAAAAAAAAAAACAATTTCAATGTAATATGATAAGAGCCTTCATTGGAATTGAGTTACAATTGTTATCGTGGAGTCGTTTGAAGATAGTGATTTTAAGAAACTGAACTTTCTAGAAAATATCTACCAATTCGTACTTCGATTAATATTTTTAACCGCTCTTTATATCAATTTATTTTCAGTTACAAATGAAAATTCGTTGCTACATACCAACGCAACAATAAAGAAATTTCAGGTGACATAAAGAGGCTGCTCTCTTTATGTCACCTGAAGTTTTTTTACGATAAAACTTGTGTGAGCGCCTGTACAAACTATTTTAAACGACTTTTATATCACTATTAAAACTTTCCAAGGGTGTACAATAAACGGTGGAAGGAATACCGTGGGATTTTATGCTCTCAAGAAAATTGTTTGGTATTTATTTTATTATGTTGGTATTAGGACGTTTATGGACGAAGTGGTATGTGTGCTTCCTTCGTTAGAAAATCTTGACGCTTTGAATTCTAGTGGATTCTCTACTGAATTCACAACATCAGGAATTATCCGAAAAAAAACGAATAAATCCTCCAGTTATGATTGGCCAATCTTGTTACAAAAACACCCGAATTTGGCTATTATTGTGTTTAAAATTATTACTGAAATGGGAATAAAAAGTTTTTAATCGACTTATTTTCACCACTAACGAAATAATCCGATGTACAGTTCCTCGAAATATGATATGTAAAATATGTACATATATGAATGGTCTTTGTTCAATTATTAAAGCACTGTGGTATGCTTTTGATCAGTTTCATTACTGTAACGAACATAGCCATTCGAATTAACAGTTATCGACATAAAGAGATTCGACGAAGAAAACTATTCTCCAGCCTTTTCTTACAACCATGAATGCTATAAAGGAGCCTTTCTAGTATTTATAGCTATATTATTCAGTGGGTCATAGAACTGTCGGGATTCCAATCGCGACCTTTATTGACCCTAATAGTGGGCGCCGATTGAATCATAATAGTTCACCATTTGTACACATAGATTTTATTGAACACTACTACTTTTATGGCGTTTGTAATCGATTCTAATTGTTATACTTCCGCGGTAAAAACAGTATATTTTTAGTACTAAACCTTTGACCTTTAGTAGGCTTTTAAAAGCGTAGTCTATTAGCTCATCAAAATCAGTGCTATAAATACCTTAAAACGTACCATTACTTTTAAAACTCAGCATAAAAACTGAAAAGCCTTCATTACCCGAAACCTCTAACTTTAACAAAATTCTAGAGAATTTTCCATTTTAAGTTTATTTGTAGAAAGTTACGATTCAGCGTAACAGCTCAATCTACATATTTATTATGTGGTTTGATCCGGCACTTTTTATAGTTTATTGGGAATTTTATGCCGCCTTCGAACCGGGTAAAATCGCTTTGCGTAATTTAATTTTAGTTCTGACAAAATATTTACAAATAATTTTAGTCACTCAATAAGTTTGGATGGCAGTGACTGCACTTTACCTGTTCTACTTAGAACATTACTTCATCCTGTATTCCCCATGAAATCATACAAATACCTCATCCAGTATAATTTTCTGTTGCGAATTATGTCACTTTCAAAACGTACCTGCAACAAGAAAATTACTAATTAATACACAGTTTCAAAGGAATTAAGGAGTGCTTTTAACTAAGTATTCGAATGCATCATATACCTTTACAAAGAAATACATATACAGAATGCATATGAATACGTAATATCTAACCAGCTTAAATAAAAGGTACAACGTATACGCAATGCAGAAACACGGCAGACACAAGTTCCTGCGGTCTGAAGTCTGAAAGAACGAACATTTATTGAATAGTCACAGAAACTACGTCGGGAGTCCATTCATTCGCGCAGCAGTGCGGAGGATGGCTGCACCAGGGTACGGTACCCGTCATAAACTGAAGACATCGTCCTCAAATAAAACTAGAATACCACTTTCATATAAAATTGAAGTACTTGCAACTTGGGTACTTCAGTTTTAACGGTTCACGAGGTATTGGAGTGGAATGCTCGAAGTTTGCAGGCGATATCTTTCGAATGGCATATAAAATCGAAACGTAGGTAACCTATTCTTAGGTAACTTATCCAATCAATTTGGAGACACGAGTTATAAAGTTGTAGTATTAGTTATCCATTGGAATCGAATTAGGATAACCCAGCGTGTATAAATAGTTCAGTTTTGCTTACGTATGGCGGGTTTCTAATAGAAATAATTTTGAATAACGCCACCATACATAAAAATCTATGAGAAAATATTTTCATCGTCTATAACTTGCACCAATCGCGCTTACATCGAAGCGTGACAGCGAGCGTTGACAACTTTATCTCAAAAGCGCAGTCTGTGGACTCGGCGGCAACGTACAATGAACTGGCAGAACCGCACGGTAATGCCATTTTTACACCACCGCTTCTGAAATACACTATATCACACATACCGTCCACTGCACATACCCCTTTTAAAATTTAACAGCGAACCAATATTGATTTATTCCATGACGTTATCTATGCGTTTGCTCTGCGGAGCGGGGACGCTTGGCAAATCTGTTGACAGGCCATTCATCAAAGTATGTTAGTGTTAAATAGGCAGGTAGAGGAAGGAAATATGTCGGCTACGTGAGAAACATATTATTCCGTCGTAAAGCGAAGTAAGTATTTTAATTTAAAATCTTCTTTTGAACATAGCATGCACCTGTCAAAGTGTCACATTTAGCATGACAAGTTTATCCCTATTGCAGTCGGGGACACTGAACTACACTCTAATGCCATTTTTACGATCACCGGCACTCACCTCGCTTTGCCTGGTCAAAGTACTGGCTTTCTCCTTTGACCACTTTGTCGCTAAAGCAAGACTTTATGTAAGTACTCTAAGACTTAACAACCATGGTATAGTAAGTTCAACTCAGTCGTGCGCGCGGCCTTATGTGTGGGTAACTCTTGTACATATACAGTGACTTTGTGTGCGTGACAAGAGGTACAGTCGGGTACAATACAGTTATTTAGGGGTTATATGGGAGTGTGTGGTGTTTAAAGAAAAACAGTTATTACGTAATTTAATGTTTATTTATTTATAATGATTATGAATCGCTACTTGAAAAATCAAATGATGAATTTTCGGATTCGCTACTCTCCAAGATGAATTATAAATTCTGACTCCATGTCAAAATGTCTATAGTATTCTTCTTTTTTCTTATGTACATGTCGACAAGTATTACCCCACATTCCTTCATCAATTTGACTTAAACGTTCATTTATGAGTTTCATTATTTCCGTCTTATTTTGGTCGACATTATGCGAAGCAATTTAATTTATTTTAATTCCCCACACATTTTGTTTACATTATTATACTAGATTATACCTCTTTTTACATTCTTAGTCCACACTTTTATTTATTGTCCGCGTACCCCCAGCCTGAAAATATGTAAGGAGTATTTAATTCATCTTAGATATTTCACCTTATTTATTTCTTAGATACTGTCAATGTCAATTTGAAAAGACGTATGAGAAAATAATGAAAAGCTATATCTATTATATAAAAATAAGTCGGGTTTTCCTCCCTGACGCTATAACCTTAGAATGCACGAACCGATTTCCACGGTTTTGCATTCGTTGGAAAGGTCTTGGGCTCCGTGAGGTTTATAGCAAAGAAAATTCTGGAAACTCGATGTCCGAACTCTACGCGTGCGAAGCCGCGGGCGGAAGCTAGTTTAATAATAAAAAGCTTTGAGTCGTGAATAACTAGTATTTTCGTAAACGACTGTACCCATAACAAAAAGCGATAAGAACACGTCATGCTCGGACGACGTCACTGTCACACGAATGAAAGTAGTATATTTACAAGCCGACGCACACATAGGGCCGCGCGCAAATCTGAGTTGAACTATCTATAAGACCGTGTATCTGAATGAATATAAAGACACCAGAAAAGTTTTATGTTTTCTAAGACCATCGCACAAACTAGAGATTGTCTAACTGCACATAAGTCTTAACACACGTGACGTCTCAGTAGGATATACACAGATAATGTGTGACAAGTACAAACTGCATGTAAAATGAGGCTACAGGTACACTCATACATCTGTTGGATCAGGTGCTATTACATTATCTACCACATTTTCCGGTTACAATGGCCTATTTATCTTCCATCAGCTAAGTAAAACGGCAAAAAACTAATCCATTTCGGTTTCGCATCTGTCTTTTGCTTTTGTATTGACTTTTTATTTTGTCAGTGTTTTTTCTTTTGCCAAATATTTTCACTTCTAAAATAAGAATATTATCTTACGATAGGGTTAAGTACTTTTCCCTTTTCGAACGTTTAAGGCATAGATTAGTGTAAGCCACTCTTTTTTCTTTTTAACACGACTCCATTTTTTACTTTATCATCTACACCACTTAAGCAATGAAACAGCTAATTAGAAAGTAGCAAACAGAAGGTCCAATTTATGCAAGTCCTGCTATCAATTGCGTGCAGGCAATAGATTAGGTCGGCGCCGGACAAGCTTATCGTGCGTCGTGATATATTCGCGCAAATGATGCATGTTGATACAACTTGCAGCCTAGTTAAGCTACTGACTCATAAAATATACTGTTAGTGGTGAATAATCGATTTAGGGGATTTAGGAAAGCTAGCAGAGGAAACAATACATTGAGTATACTCTATTGCACACACAAAAGAAGCAAAAAAAACAGGGGGGTCTAATTGCAAACCACGATTGCTTCCAAACAACATTTACATAGGCATAAATATGCCTATATTTACACCATATGTACAAAACTTCATTGTTGGACATGCTACGTCGTAAAGACGAACGCATGCATATGATTAATTAAGATCAAAGGAAATGTACTGCATCACATGCAGAGAAAATGAGTCTTATGTTTCCATTTCCCTTTAGATATAACATAAAAGCCATTTATTAAAAGTCGATATCTAGAAAGAATGTTACTTGTGAGATGACAGCAGAAGAAAATGGAAGAAGAAAACATGCTGCTGACATCAAATAACATTGGGATAAGGGAAGGGCAAGAGGATGATGTTAGCAAGTTAGGTTGTAAGCTATGCCATATAAAATCATTTCAAGTACTTACGTAGTACAATTCCGCAGACAAATCGTCAAAGTTGTTCTAGCATAAACATGATAGAACAGGCTGAAAGTTTCCAACAATAAGGTTCAATACAGATAAAACGTGCAAACTTTCTAACAGCGTCATGAACGTGCTGGCATTGTTTTCGGTTCGCTTCCCGGCCTGTGCACTTGTCGTCTCGTATACAACGGTTATGGCCGTTGAACTGCAATGAAACATTGTATGACTGTGCGTGTTGATATGAGTATAAATATATTTAAAATTCTTGAGTATGTTTTGTACTGCAAATGAACTTTCGAATAGTTATTTTGTTTGCTTATCATTCCCAGACATCAAATAGCCATGTAAGAGCCTTGAAAATACTCTCCTCAATTCTACAGTAAAAGATGATAGGGTCAAAGGATGGCCCTTCTTTCAACCAAAAAGTCCAGTACCTTGCATCCAATACATCATTCATACTGTCATATATTTGTCACCAATGATTCACCACATCTAGTCCAAGTTCCCTTGCATACGTGGCCACTCCACATGGCTATTGTATCAGTTGCATTCATAGGACAGCGACCGGCGTCGGGTTCCGGAGTACCAGATCACTGAACATGGCTCCGATAGCGGTGCTGTGACGTCACAACTTTGCGGGAGTACGTTGAGATGCCTTTTGTTTGTATGTTAGGCTTATTAAGTACGTTGCTGTGTCATGGTTGCTGAATTAATATGTAATTTTAAGAATTGGAGAATTTCAAGCCTATTGAATATCTAATTAAATATAAGACAAAAAAGTGTGTTTTTTCTTAGACGAAATACCAAAAGGAAGAAAAATCTAATTGTTTGTTTAAAATCTCATAAAAAATAGAATTCAAGAAATATTGGTTGCATGTATTATTTTACAGAAAGCCAGACTACATAATAAAGAGTCGGGGACCAATAAAAAATCTAATAAACCCTGCAATGCCTGAATACCAAATGCAATTTCAGCATACAATAAGCTTTTTAAAGCTGGCTAGCTATAAATCCTGAACTAGAAAAGGTTAGGATTTCGAACTTTCTGGAAAAGATTTAATGAATGTTGACGTGATTATTTTTATCTGAGGTATTTCAGGCGTGTCTGTGCAATGGCGTGAACCAGACGATTTTCAAAGGGTACCTGAGTATAAACTGCACAGTCTGATGGACACTAGGAGCTAATAGAAAGGGCATCCTAACAGTGACAATTGATAGTTTTAACGTTAACTTCATGCTTATTAAGTAATAGCTTTTAGGCGGCGTTGAAGGAAACAGTAAGCTAAGAGTTTGTGCATTGTGTTTGTGTCTGGCACAGCCTCTATCTACAAAACTATTAGAAATATATATTCATCGGAAAGGAAAAAAAACTTGATGGAAATACAAATGATTTAATATTCGATGTCACCCATTGAATTCTCGATATAAAACGTCAATATGAACTTTTGCCTTCGTCACCTAGATGGCTCTTAGCTTTATCACGTTGATGTCCACTCACATGTATGTATCCCAAAATTCAATCAACGACGTTTTCGACGATAAATTCTGATACGTAGTATCCACGAGTTTGGTTAGTTACAACTAGGGCTTTCGACAACACCTTTGAGATAGGAATAAAGTTGACTGAGGGTTTATTTATCCACAGTTACATTAAGAAGTCGTCTTTAAGGTAAATAAGGAAAATTATTACAAAAGTACACCGTAACTGCTCGACAGGAGATTTTTTTAAGTTCTGTGTTCCCCAAATTAGGCACTGCCTGTATCTTGGGGTCCTGAATGTACAGGCAAGTAACAGTTTTTCATTATTCAGAGAAACGTTACTCCTCAATTATCAATTTCGTAAGCACTACTACATTGGTTTACATTGCTTGAAGATAATTCAACATTATTTTTTCTAGCTTTCTAAACAGTCAAGAACATCTAAAGGTGAATTTAAGACCAGTACCCCAAAAACTGCTTAATGCCACAGCTATGACAGCGTGTCATCCCTCGAGCAAGGACATTTTGTCAGCCGTCCTCGGCAGTAGGTGAATTTAATTACAGAGTAGCAAGCGATAAATCGCCCCGGGGAAGCTTGGTCGAACTATGTACTGTTTCATTATAATATTGAGCTCCAGGGTATTTGTGGGGTGGACGCGAGTCACATAAATTAGTAGACAGGACGCCATACTTTGTTTAAGATTTTTTCATGTTCACCTGTTGTTGTAGGTTTTATTTCAGATGTATCTTTTACCTAAAGTTTTTTAATTTCGGCATATTTACAACATGAAAATTACTTGTTCTCGTACAAAAATAATGATTAAGTATAAAATTATACAAATATAATATAGTGAAACTAAACTAAATGCAAATAATAACCCTGGCACCGATACACTAAAATTGCACATCCCATTAATTAACCAAAAGGTTAAGTAAACTATTTAATTGAATATCAATTTGTTTTGCAATCCACAATCAGTAGGCATTTAATTGAATTAGCGTGATACGTAAATATGGCGTAATATAAAATAAACGAGGATAATAATGTATTCCATTGTCAATTGCGTTTGGCAGACTTTACCGGGCGGGCGTATGTAGCTAGGGTTGCCAGCTCTGCCACATTTCATTAATAAAATCCCGGTATACAAGGAAATTTAATCCGCACCATGTTGGTTCAGCTCCGGATAGCGACAATAAAAATATTTGAAAATGGGTTTTCAGCCGAGGTTAGCCAGAAGCCGGTTTAACGGTTTCACTATTACGTTAACGGTACGACGACAATAAACTGCGGTTCTTTTATTTAGAAATCTGGGTAACAATAGTGGCTCTCACTTCAGGCCATTATATAAAGTTTCCTGTGGCTAATATTGTAAACCGTGACAACACAACTAAATAGTTGTTTTAAACGGAATTCTGTTTTTAATTGTATATTTTATTGTGAGAGAAAAATTGACACTACAAAAAGGTTTTATGAGAAACCCTGACTGGTATCGCGGCATTATGAATCTCTACTTTGAGAATCGAATGAGCGAGTCAGTGGTTAGAGCCAACTATAATATTAAAGTGGTCAACCCTAATGAGTATCGATATGGCTGTTTCTGATGGTCGATGCAGAACTCTGTACGCGGATTTATAGGTATTACATATTATTGTTTGCTGGCCTTAATCGATATGAAAGAGCTCTGAGCTTATATCCATTGTGCTTGTGATTTATGTCAGAAAATATATACTCTGAAATGAACGAACCACTACTAATCTGTACCTTTAATTAGGGTATTAATAATTGCAACAAAATACTCCTATATTATCAATTTAATTCGAAGCGTTAATTAAACTAAAAGAGTGAAGTAACTTCGTTTTAAAACGTAGCAATTACGAAACCGTTAAAGAGTTAGGAAATGACTCGAGTAAATAAAACAACACTGATGGTGTTTTATTTTCTTCATTTAACGAATAGAGACTCTTTTTAATGAACCTTTTACTTTCACAGTTTTATTGATATTTTAGATTTTTACTTTCCATGACTTATACACCTACTGCTTTATTTTCGGGACAAATTCAAAGCAAATAATAAATTCACGTTGGTAGATATTATGTCATCTATGAAAATAATATTCTTTGAAATCTCTTTACAAATGTATTTTGGGTCCAATATCGAGTTATTTTCAGGAGATAAAGATCGGAGGAACCCAGGTGTTTGACCTTTTGGCTCTTAAGGAATCTTTAATACGAATTTTGAGGGCCGAAGAACGTTTGACGAATATTATGCGTGGGCGAACCTTGCCTTCTAAAATAAGCAAGTACTTAAACTGTCAAAGCAAAGTAATTACTTACTGTTTGGCCGTTTAATTAGAATAAAACAACCAATTGGTGAAGGTATCACGAAGTACAAACAAAATAAAACTTTTTAAATTCCAATGTGGAGTTTTCCGAGAAGATTCCAACACGACCGCTTGACCTATTAGGTAAAATAATTAATTTACGAGTGGTCACAGAGGGTACCGCTAACGAATTCATTGAGGGGGACGAATTCCTTAATGGGGATCGGGAAGCAATCTAAATTCTTAACGCAGAGTATCCAGGGGGGAAGATTATCACACCATGTGTAGACCCCATTTGTTGTACCAGGATTTCCTTGATTGCAGTTTGTGTTGTCTGTACGCATTAACGTTTTTGTGGAAAGCTTCAATGTTTAATGGGAATTTGTAGAGGAGTCACACCGCGATCGCCGTTATTGGCAAGATTTAGATGGGGTTTTGTACAATTAAAGTATTTATTTGTTTTTGTATAATTTACTTTTTAAACTAACTAATATCCAGTGTTACGTCTTTGAGGAGACAATCATTAAATCTCCATGTAGGTAATAATAATTATGAGGTCAATGTTTTTAGAGTATTACAGCAACATTTTAATCGGACAAGTTCCCAAAACTGACCTAGAGAAGGAAATAGTTTCAGTGAACTAGATTAGAGGCGATGAGCTGGCATTCTGCCACTGAATAGTCCAAAATTATCAATATTTACTCCTCCGTATTTATGCCAAATTGTTTTGAGTACAGCTTTGGCAACATTGCAGCACTTAACAAATCATTAAGCTTCATAAAGGTGCTTATTAATACGTAAATTATCTTTACAAAATCTATGCAAAGGTATATTAGATTAAATTCCGAAATCAAAGCTCCTTTTAAACAAACCCTCATCTTAAACGATTGTTCAAACATCTTCGAATTCAATTTTGCATCTAAAAGTTCAAAGACGGCACGGTGAGATTCGAGACTTTTCATTAGTAAACGAAAAAGCGTTGCCCTGACTAGACGTCTGTGTTTACCACCCGAGATTCAATCTAGCTATTTGCTTGTACCAGTCCTTCGCTGCATTATAAATAACAAGTAAACATCTCCGTACTTCAAGCATTTCGTCTAGTCTTACTGACGACGTTAGAAACGATGCATTTTTGCAAACCACGTGAAAGTTTCTAAGTCTTTCCTCTACCGTGAACTTTAATTAACTTCAAAGAAGTATGCAAAGTCAAAAAATGCAAAAGAAATTTAACATTTTCCAAACCAAAAATGAAGAAAAATCTTGATTCCGGGAAGTTGCCGACTTGTTCTAGAGCTTTTATAGGGAGTAAATTGTCGCGAAACCTTTAGGGTAAAATACTGATGTTGAGCTTTTTATGGGCAAAGTGGAGCGAGTAATGTGACGTAGGTAACGTTTCGGCGATGTGCGAGTTATGATAACTATAAGGGTAGCTCTGACGTTGTTTGGTGACGTCATAAGATACCCTCACCTGTTCATGACACGCGAAAAACGTGATAGTTTACGTAGCTATTCTGTTATGTAAGATAGCTAGTCGAATATGTAGGTATGCAGTCGAATCAGATCTTTCGAGAAAAATAATGTGGATTGCAGTTAAATATATTTTTCTAGTTAGTCTTGAGAGGAATCGTGTTACGACATGTTTTTGTAATTAAGTTTTCTAGTGAGAAAAGAGGAACGTGTTAATGGGACTGCATACCTAACACCAGTGCAAGAGAGATTCTTGTACTGAAATCTGGAGTACTTTTACATGTTATAACGGGGCCTCAGAACATTTAAAGCCTTTACACAATATGTATTTTACTGGGTAAAATACCTGCACGAAAAACTCTTAATCGCCTACATTCTATGTGCGTATTTAACCCACTTCATTCTAGTCTAAGAACAGAGTGCTTAGTGCGAGTTTTCGTGAATTTTTTTACGGACTCACATGAGAGCGCGTATACTAAGATTTGTATGGAACAAAAACAGCTCCACCTAGTGTCAAAAATTGGAACCTGTTTTTGTTCCATACAAACAGTGTTGCCAACAGTTGTAGAAGCTTACCACCAGAGTCAACTTTTAAAACCACCAGAAAACCACTAACAAAAAGGAGAATGCCCGTTTTGTTAGGAGATTTGGGCCCCCAAAAAAAAATTGCGTGCCATGGTGGTTTTAACTTTATTTTGAAGAACTACAATTACCTTTTCAGACCCTGAAAACAATTTATAATTTTTCACCCTAGTTTCCGAGAATTATTGATTTTTTTCAGATGAAGAAATTGAGGTTATTAGACAATATTTTTTCAAAAACAATTTGCGTTAAAACAATAAAATATTTTTAGTATTAATATTGATTCCCAAATGAAATAAAAACATCAGATATCATCTTTTCTTGCTAAATAATATGTTAAACTGTTTATCTTGCAGTCAGCGGAAGTAGGTTTTGCTGGCACCAGTAGAAATAAATATACTTAGGGCTAAATTGGTTGGAGGAGCATGTGGCTACGTTACAACAACCACAAGGAGATATCTTAAGTTAAGCTACTTGGTCAGATTGCACTCGGGTGACCATCCATTACAAACTTCAGCTGGGTGGCTGCTAGTACTTACATTTAAACTGCTGATTCTGGGTGCATTATTTATACTTGTTATGAGTAGCTAGAATCCAGCAAGTGTGACAACCACTTACCAGGAGGTAACATGTTATAACCCAGTGTATCGGGTGTGGAGGTCAGATGGGCAATCACTCTTTGAGCAATACTGTATTCAGCTGCATCGGTTAGACTAAAAGCCGACCCCAAGATTGTTGGCAAACTGCTAGGTACCTAGTATATACGAGTATGTATGACATATATGACAGCATCTCCTGCAAGCGATATAGTAAAATCACTGCCCTGCTACTTAGTAAGATTGCTGTGCCATCCATGATTAGCTGTAGTTTATTTTAGAAAGAGCTTAATTATAAAGGAGTTTAAAATATAGTAAATGCTATACAGATGTTTAATAAGAAAAAACACAACCAATTAAAATAATAGACATTTATTCTTCAAGGTATATGTTGTCTAGAAATTGTGCTGGAACGCTTATATCATTAAAGCGGTGGCAGTGGTGGTGGTACAGGAATCATCATATCTGTAATTATGTTTCCATCCATGATACCAGTCTCCGGTGCAGCAGTGTGTTGGCTACTGCCAGCAACGGGTTGCCTCCGGACTTGTCTTGATGCAGCCGCCCAACAAGGAAGACAAACTCGTTCCAAATGCAACACCTAATAACAAAAATATTATATTTAGATACTTGATATTCATTAATATTTAATTAGTTCAACACATACATATGCATTCATACATTAAGTTTAAATAAAGAAGAATAAACACTTACATGATGTGCTTGTGTCCATCTTAGTATAACATTCCTTTGAGGACAATCTTGACTGACTCTATAAGTTCTGCGACTTGCTATTGACAAGCCACATGCGTAGCATATGTTTAGGTGTCCACAAGCAGGGGATACAAGTGACAGATTTGAGTTAGATGCTATCTGGTTTTGTAATAATACAAAACATTTCACACACAGGATGTCATCAGAAGATATCTGGAAAAAATGATAAAATAAAATGTAAGGTGGTTTAGACAGTTTAGAGACGTGTGAAATCCACAAACATAATAAAACAAACTTACCAATGTAGGTGTTACCCAGGATCTTAGAAGGATAAGCATTGGTTCATCTATTTCTTCAATTAACGTCTACGAAGATTAGGCGCTATACGTAAAGAGCAATTAACACACCGGCGACACAAAGAGTAGTTTACTCGACTTCTACCCGGTGCAGACATTTTTCCGGAGTAAAACAACAATATCACTAAAAACAAGAGTCCAATGCTCACGAGTCAATGTGCTCACTTATCATCACTAAGAAAAGAGTCCAATATCTAAAAAAAAAACCACTGGAGGCACGAAAACGATCAGCTCGACAGTTTTTACGCAAATTGTAACGATCAGAAGCAAATACGGAGGAATAAATTCAACTCTACGCATAACAACCGGCACGAAAACAATTTGAATGACGTATTGATTTGACAGATAGACTCGCGCGCGTTCCGAGTAGATGTTACCATGTTAAATATTTTGTTAATTGATTTCCTAAATCGATTTGTTATAAATAATATCATTTACTAATTATTGTGTTATTGTTGTATTCCATATATGGTGGTATGTGTAACCGTTTTATAGATATAGTTTATTTTTTATTTTTATTTTATTTTATTTTTATTCGGAAAACAAACAGTTTTATAAAAAGACACTTAAATGAGATAGTCTGTTGTCTACCTGGCAACATTCAGGTTAAGTTTTAATGGCGGAACTAGCTTAGATTCAATAAAATAAATATTAATTATGTTTTTCAATGCTAGGGTACAAGAAATTCTGAAAAAAAATAGTTAGTTTTATAAAATTAGGACTTGATTTTTAATAATAAAATATTCTTGACACTCTATCACAAATAAGGGGCCCAACGGGTGGCAATGTCCTTTATCCCACACTTAAAATCACCAAATTCACCACTAAAAAAATATTGTTTATATTTTATTGTAACCTAAAACAATTTAATCATCCAAAGATGTAACTCGGCAACGATAGAAAATTAAAACAGACAAAGCATTACATCTGTTTAGCAATTCATCCGAATCCGAATCCTTCACAAATTATAATCCGCGTAGTAGTTTCACAAATTGTTTAGTTACGCATTTGACCAATGAATGAGTACTTAATATAATTATATAGTAGTCGTTCACCTTTTTGTTTTGTAGATGCTTTTTTGACATTCCGTGAGACTTCAAATCTCCATAGTAACTCCTTAAAGTTGTACCACAAAACTTACATTTCGCTACTTGACCCGCAGTACTTTCAACATTTCGCCACTAAATAGGGGACTTAAACCACCAGTATTAGTGGAAAATCCACTAAGTTGGCAACACTGCATACAAATCTTAGTATACGCGCTCTCATGTGAGTCCGTAAAAAAATTCACGAAAACTCGCACTAAGCACTCAGTATGGAAATCTATTTCGAACAAAAACGTTCCGAATACGTCAAGCAGGTTACCTACTACACAGAGAACTTTCACGAGTCAACAGCGCGGTAACCATGGCAACAATAAGAGAAAGGTAAGCCACAAATCATGCGCCTATGGACAGGCACGACGTAAAGACAGGTAGATGCTAATATTGCCAGCAAAACATGAATGCATCTAGCGTTTTTGTTTTGCTTGATGAAAGTTTATTTTAAAGTGAATTCAGTATGTTATGTATTAATGGCGTCCGGGTAGCGGTTCTCATACAAGGAGATCAGCTAGCTGCGCAGGACATTTATTGCGTAGACATCAAAACACTCCCTTTTCGGAAAGAAGACGAATCTCAACGTAATGCTGCAAAATTCACTACGACAACGACATTTAACACATCGAATCAGCCCCTATCAATCGTAACCTAAATTCCTTCAAATAAGCACATCAAATACTAAATAAAACCTTGACATTGAATGTCGCTTGTAAGACAAAGGAAGCAGCACAAGTGGCACAGACCAGCAATCATGATTATAATCAAATCATTGTCTTCGAGCAAAGATTTCCTCTATCGAATCACTGGAGTAACTGTCTCTGACGTCACAATTTCTGTGACGTACCAAATGACCTTCGTATCTTCATGTATTACATTAATTAGGGAAAATTTGATGGCTTAAGATGTATGATAAAGAAAATTTTTCATATGGTATCTAGTTCTATCATTCATTATGAGTGGAAAATAATATTTTTTTTTAGGTTCACAAAAACGTTCTGATGTTTTTCCTATGTTCAGATTATGTAAAACCGATTATTCTGGGAATTATGTAGGTGAACAAATTTCATGGGAAGTGAGGCTTAAAAAGTACTCAATTTTACATTTCAAATATTAAATCCTTTTACAAAATGTCAATTTAAAATTAAAACGACGGGAAAATCCCTTTTTCAGATTTATGTTATTCAACTGGTAAATCTGTTTTTGGATTTTCCATTTTTGGTTTTCACATTTTTCCCTCATGTTACGTCATATATCACATACTAAAAATAAAGGATTGTCTATGCCAATCTTTTTTATCTACATAAGAGCTTTTTGTTGATTTCTTCATCTCTTTAGTCTTGGTCCACTAATTATTACAACTTACGTTATGACGTAGGTCTAGTTGCCGCGGGTTCTCGGCCTAAAATAATTAGGACATTAAAACTATAATAGCTTGTTTGTATGTTAGTAACATTTAAACATGCGTGACACACCGACACAGTAGACAACAGTTTAGAATTACACAAAATAACAGACAACACGCGACAGTAATGACTCTTTTACACAATTAAAGGTATTAACGGAATTCAATCAACTACTCGTAATGTAACAATACCGTTTGATGGCATTGTAAATTCAAACACTATTCACATAGTAATAAGATTGGAAATCAAACAATCACGGTTCACAAACACGGTAATGAGAACGAAAGTTTTGATGCGCGGACGTTTTTGCAACAATAAATTAGCAATTTGATACATTCATTCGTTTCCGATTATTATTAATTAACCAGAATCAGCAACTAATTACCGGCTCAATATTCAGCAGGCGGCTGTATGCGCAGTTTAATTAAATTAAATGCATACGCATGTTATGTAGGTACCTAGTTTTTTCAGCCTGGAATAGTATACTTTAATATTATTGGACTTAGATAAATCTGGTTCTTCAAACCTAAAAGACAGACATGTGTTACTTAATAGGGAGTTTGCAGCATCTCTTCTTCTTCCCAGTAAAGCACATAGGAAGTGGTGAGAGGTGTGCGTTTTGGAGGCTGTCTCCTGTGTGACTTTAAGTTTATTATCACAGTAGACTACATATTTCAGTCTCTTCGATACAATACTTAAAGTACGTATAAACAAATAACAAACAAGCTGCACTTAGCGCCTTTAATTTTAATAAACATTGTTCAAACAGTTCATAAGTAGACGTGTAGTATGCTCAGACGCCAGTACTCTGGCTTTGTTACACGTGCTCGCATATCGGATGTGATCAAGACACACATTCATCTATTTATGAATACCGTGGCTACTTATTGTTTAAGAAATATAAGTTATAAAGTTAGTAAACGAACTTGTAATATTATTTATAGGCAGTAGTATCCTTACTTGGTAACGTTCAATTAGGTAACTATTATAAATGCGAAAATATTTTTGTGTTGCGCTTTTTCGTCAATACTTTTTTTTTTTATTTAATATTTACATTGGGGAGAAAGGGTAACACTTATGGTATGTCTGCGCCTTTCTCCTGGCTGGTTTTGGGTTGGGGAGGGGTTTTAGATGTTGTGGGTGGTTTGAGGAGGGATATGTTTTATCAATTATATAATATATACATACATAATAAATAAAATATAAAACTAAATTTACGGATATGGTATAGAAATGATGGGATGATGTAATGTTGGGAAATGGTGGGATGATGGTATGGTAATCGGCGGTTACAAATGGGCTAGTTGTTGTTGTTAAACCGCTTGAGCTGCCTAACAATCTGAAAAATGTGATTGTGTTTCGTCAATACTGAACCGATTTAAACGTTTGGTGCATATCGTCATAGTCGAGACTTATATAAGAAAGGAAATAGGCTACTTTTTACCCGATTGCGGGAAAGGATTCTCCCGGGGGTTAAACCGCAAAGAACAATTAGTATAACCATAATTGGTAAGTCACAAACCACTCAAGTTGTCACTTAAACAAGTCTTTCCAAAAATATCTGTCGGTAACTTTGTACTCCTCAGTTGACAAGACCGTGATGCCAATCAGCTTAATACGTCACGTGTAAAATATTTCGTATATTTTTGTGTCCGACACTAACTATACAGTATGAAAGCAGAAGGCACACTAAGTCAAAACCTTATCGATTTCTACAAAGGGTGTTGTGGTTTTTATCATTGAAGACAGTCTTTGATTACGTTTCCAAACCAGCTACATTATGTAGTTCATCTTCAATCTTGTGGTAGACAGCTAGAGCTTCGAAAAATAAATGAATCTACTTATTACAACCATTTCAGTTCATCTAAATACATAAGCAAACATTGAACGTCAAAAACGGGAACTTTGGTGATACTAGTGGGACTTTGGTAATACATTTTTTCGTTCTGACAGTACCTCTCATCGTCACCTTTCAATTTTCGTGTCACGTAGGGACCGGGGACCGACGAATGACGATGACGGTCTCAACACCGATTCTTTTATCCCACGTCAAAGTGCCAACAGATTTTAATTGCCTTTTAATTAATTTGTAATTACGCTTTGAGGGTAATGGCCAGCCATTTGGTTTGAACGATGATTGGTCAGTAATTTAATTGTTTTAACGATTTCATTGTATATTCATAGGCCTAGGATTTCCTGAAGCCGTGTACAATATGAATTATTCACGTTAATACGCAATCGAGTCTATTTAGCAACTTTTCACGGCAAACAATATCGATTTCGAACAAGTTCGTTAGGTTAGGTTAGGTTAGGTATATTAATGAAATTTTGTATTTTAGATAAGTGAGGGGGTCTCAACAGATACTAGAAATTTGATATGCGTAAATAAAATAGATTTTGAGTTACAGGGGGGTCGAATTTGGCCCGAAATGGTTCGTGTAATATAACCCACGGCCGGTGTGTCGCTTTTTTTGCTCGAACTTGGCGGACACACTGCCGTGCCATTTACTTACTACGTCAATTTTCTGATTAATTTATTCACTTTTGTCACGGGAATGCTTACTTTTTGGGTACATAGTGAGTGGAAAAAAACAGCCAAAGTATTACTAAACACACAAAGTATTTGAATTTTCTGACGCGGTTCTAAAAATGTCTCACGCTCCGAATTAAAATGTCAATAAATATCAGTCTATTTGCGAATAATTGCTAGTCATGTGTCATCGCCGTAATTAAACACACGTTATACTCAATTAAAATAATTGATTCTAAAATGCATGAAGAATTAGTTTGAAAATGTCAATGTCAACGGAGGGGCGAAGAGGGGACGGATATGTAGACAATCGATTTTTGCAGCTCTACTTTGTCACTATGTCGACAAATACAACCTTGGTATAACATTATCATAATTATTTCACATCACCCCTGTTATCACTGGCACAAATTAATTCGCTATACTTTGACATAATTTATTATTGTTCAAATCAATAACATGGAATAGGTTTTTGTTTACGATAACAATAAAAAGTGATAAGACCGTGAACTCGGGTAGGTCGGGTCATGCAAATGAAATCCGGTGCAGATTGGCTCGCATTGGTTCCAATTGTCGTCTCTGATGTGTACGGGACCTTGTAACACCAATGAACCGTGGTTGCCAAGTGCTTTCAGTTTCAATGACTTTGTTCAGTCAGGCCAAATGCTGTAAGAGTTAAATCAATTATACGAAGTTTATTTATAAAGTCTATTTAATTAGACGTCACACATTCTAAAGTCGTTGATGCATAAGAACAAACCTGGTCCAGAAATACTTCAATTGCTCTGAGTAGAAGAAAATGTAAAACGTAATGTCATAAGTCAAAGCAAGAGAAGAACATTCCGTCCTCTATTTTCTTGCTAGCACATTCAAGCTCGTACAATGTCTATGGAAGCACACAAGAATATCTACACACAGCCAGACGGACGTGACGGAATTATACGAATTCCTAATGGGCACGGAACCCTAAAAAGGGTTCTTTAACGTAGTTTTTCCCCGTGACACGGAATGTTGTTCGCTCTAGTTGCACCTTATGTAAATGATGAGATGTATGCTCCTCACTGAGGGGTCAAAAACGTGAGTTCCTGTTTTAGTCGAGAGGGGTAAAGTTTGAGGAAATGCAATGTCATAGTTTAACATAACATCATGCCCGTTTCACCGAAAAGTTTGGCGTAAAGCTCACCTATGTTTTGCCGATGAGGTCTTTTTAATAGAAAAGGGGAGATTATACGTCCTTCGTTTTCGTAATTCGTTTCGTAGAAGGAAAATGTAAGATGAATTTATAGGATATTTCTCTAATACATAATTTCCGCTTATCCTTTCAATACACAGACGCGACGTTAAACTAGTATTCATAATAATATTCTCGTCACGTTGCCGCGGTTGTGTATGCAAATGACGATAATCCTGTTAGCAAAGATATACTATTGCTAGATCCGGGGAAGATGTATGCCACGAGCACTTTGACTCAGTGTTTGTTTAGCAATTTGTAAGTCATTAACAGAGTGTATACAAACAAAGTGCTTAGGAATCGTGGTGAGACACGTGTGAAGTATTGTTTTACATCTAGTACTACACGCCAATTGACGACCTGACACGCGTTCTTAGTACCGCATTATGCATGACTTTCTAGTTCCAAGTTGGGACAAAACATAGAATAGCCAACTAATAATAGTCAAGACGCCTGGAGTCCAGCAACAAGTAAAATAAAGATGCCAAAAAACGTTTATGCTTTGGTATCTCACAAGTTAACTTGGCTTAATTCAAGTGTCAACCTTATTGCACAAAATTGCTTTATTAGTAACGCCTTTCAAAATGTAATCAATTTACTGACCACCTGCGGCTAGCAATTTAATGTAACATTAAATAGCAAATGTACCATTTCAGTTTAAATAGAGCAATACGATTGAACAGTTCAATTAATATCAAATATATTTCCCATTAAAGTCCACAAAGAGATGTCAAATTAAAAGATTAATATCGTACAAAAATAAGAACTTGTTTACAGCAAATACAATATTGGCCGAAGAAGCGGCGCACAGTAGATCGACGCCATACAAGCGTTGGGACATAGGATATTTAAATATCCAAATGTCAATTTTTGAAAAACGAGTTATGCCATCGTATTTGTCTTCTTATTAGCTGTTAAAAATGTTACTAGCATTTTCTGATTGGACTCTTACATCGAGAGCTATAGCGCAAAATGTGATTTAAATGTATGGGAAGTGACTTAAAAATTGATGTATCTCGAGATTCCCTTCGCCTTTCGACTTGATTTTTTTATATGGTAATAAGACATATATTTGGCACATTTTCTTCAAACAAACATGGTGCGATAAATGTGCCCGTTTTAAGATACAAGTATAGACCGATTTTTGCAATATCATCTACATATTTATTTATAAGTTTCACATATTTTATCTCTGAATCTCACTTCAGTGGTGACTCACTGATATGGTCAGGCCATAACTCATTGGTGCACCGATAATATAATCTCTGGAAATAATTATATACTACTAATGAGGTAATTTGTTAATTTTTGGTAATTTGTTATTACCTAAATTTTAATGAGGTGATTAGCTATTTTTTTGGAAAATTAGCTAATTACTTATAAAAGACCTTTTTATTGTTTACAATAAGAACTCGAATCGATTTTTAACATACCTACCCTCATTAGTGCCAATTTTGGAAACCATATAAATAGGCGCATGGTTGACTGAAATTAAATGAAATAAAAGCAGTCGTTTTTTATGAAAAACAAAAAAATATTTTATTGTCACGCTTAGTTACTAAAAAAATAATAAATTACAAATAATAAAATATGTAAAAACATCAAAATATACCTACAATTCTATTACTAAGATATTTATTGAAGTACTTAACTACAATTTACTAATAACTAATTTCATAATGATAAAGTAAGGACAAAATTTTAAATTGGTTGACACTAATATTTAGACATGATAAAAACAGTAAAAACAAATATTCAATATAACAAACAAAACGAAGAACAGCATCATAAAGCATCATAAAAATCAATAGTCTAAAAGAAAGTGTTAGTCACAGAAAATATCATCATCAGATTCTATTTCAGATTCTTCAGAATCGCTATCAGATATTAAATTCATAACGTCACAAAATTCTACTTGATTTTCTTCTGTGACTATCATTTCATAAACTTCTTTAAACATATTTCTCTTTACGTTACGATCCAATTTTGGTCGTATGGTTGTCAAAAAAGGATCTGAAGTGAGAAGCAGGTTATGAAGTACATCTTCATTACAATTAATACTACTACTTTTTCTCGAGTGAGACTCTCTAAATTTACGAAAATCTTTGTTTCTCGCTTCAGATGCTTCTTCTGACAAAAAACCGATTGGCACTATAGACAAATGCTCAATTATATGAGCTCCATGAATAAGCAACTTATGAATACTCACAGGCATATAATACCATGGATAAAGATTGGTAAACATTTTTGCAGTATCTATACAGAATTCATTAAATTTGTTTACAATAATTTTTTCACCAGAAGAAATACATTGTAGGATCACACCAAGTCTTTGCACTAAAGCAACGTCTAGTCCAGTTATATCAGCAGTTTTGGCTGGATCTTGAAAGAACCTTCTAGCTGAGTTTCCGTTGTTTGTCGTCCCACTGCCTTGTTTTACAACGTCTAATAATAAACCAGTTTCTTTTCTGAATCTGTCTTGAATGTTCTTTTTTCTTTCATCTACAGATTTTTTGGCATCGTCTCCTCTTGATTGCCAAGATTTAATGTCTAATCTATATGCTATATGAAGCAAACATTCCATGGCACGGATCCATGCATGAAGACTGCTTAATCCATATTTATACATATCTTCGTCCACTGGTTTTTTCTGAACCAATTCTATATTGTTCATTTCCTTCGGACGCGCCTTACACAAATCGCAAACTGCTGTAGAAGTGCCAGAGATATAGGATGCCACTTTTCCATCTATCATTGTCAAGAGCAATTTATGCTTGATAGTTGCATTTTCACATTTCGTTGGATTTAAACATTCTATTTCTGTTTCTATATTAGTCATTTCGTTTTTAACATTAAACTCCGTTTCTTTCATGAACTTCTACATAATGGGTCGGCAGAAAGACGTTGATGAAGGCCGTTGGTTTTGCCAAATAATACATCCATCTTGAGTTGTGAGCTTCAATGGCACAAGACTCGCCATGAACACGCTTTGTAGTTCTTGATTTGAACAATCCGACTTTTGTTGATGTACACTTTGATTTGAGGCTCCATCAAACCCCCATTTGCTTATTAGCAGGAGTTCATCTTTGTCAAGACTTATGTCCAAACACTGAATAAGTCTATTTACAGAAGTTTCTGTTATTGTTACAGCACTGTTGTCAGGGTAGCACTTTTTCTTCTCTTCTTGAAGTTTATAATAACTAGGGTATTTACAAATTCCTTCCTTTTCACTGAAATCTCTTAGTGTTATGTATCGAAACTTTGATAGTCTTAAAGTGACATATAATGCCAAAGCTTTTTGGGATGATATTTCTTTCATTTCTCCAAATTGAATAAACTGCTTTACTTTAGAGACTTGCTCTGGATTTTCTAAAAGGTACTGCAGGATTTCAGCCACATCTTTTTTTCCAGATGATTTGAGGCTCGTTTGAGCAAGATTTCTTCCGTGCTATAGGGGCTGCAACTCGATTCTGTGCGTCTTCTTTTTTGTTTGTTCGATAATTCTTCAAAAGGTTTGCGGCTTTCTATCGAAGTAGATGTAGATGCGTCGGAAACCCGACATTCCGGATTCATCACAACATTTGTGAAAGAATCGGATGTTGTCGCTGTTGGTTCTTCAGATGCCTCGTCTATTTCTTCTTCGGGTATAATAACATTCTCTTTCCAATTTTCTGGCCATTTGATATCTGCTTGCAACCAGGAGGAATACTTCCGCATAAATGCTTCTTGATTTCTTGAAGATTTCATCCATTTAGCATAGATCCGATAACAAAATCTACGACACCATTCTTTAAGTTCTTTTTCAACTGCGTCTCTTAACTGAAAATCACTATTGGTTTTCAGAGACGTAAATAATTGATTATAGTCCTGAATATCACCACCTTCACGTAGAGAAATGTAAAGGTCGAGGTAAGTACCGAAACCGTGAAAAGACATAATGACAACACTCGGATGAGGATGAAATTACAACTAATGCTCTTCAAGTAATGCACCTATTTATATGGTTTCCAAAATTGGCACTAATGAGGGTAGGTATGTTAAAAATCGATTCGAGTTCTTATTGTAAACAATAAAAAGGTCTTTTATAAGTAATTAGCTAATTTTTCAAAAAAATAGCTAATCACCTCATTAAAATTTAGGTAATAACAAATTACCAAAAAATTATCAAATTATCTCATTAGTAGTATATAATTATTTCCAGAGATTATATTATCGGTGCACCAATGAGTTATGGCCTGACCATATCAGTGAGTCACCACTGAAGTGAGATTCAGAGATAAAATATGTGAAACTTATAAATAAATATGTAGATGATATTGCAAAAATCGGTCTATACTTGTATCTTAAAACGGGCACATTTATCGCACCATGTTTGTTTGAAGAAAATGTGCCAAATATATGTCTTATTACCATATAAAAAAATCAAGTCGAAAGGCGAAGGGAATCTCGAGATACATCAGTTTTTAAGTCACTTCCCATACATTTAAATCACATTTTGCGCTATAGCTCTCGATGTAAGAGTCCAATCAGAAAATGCTAGTAACATTTTTAACAGCTAATAAGAAGACAAATACGATGGCATAACTCGTTTTTCAAAAATTGACATTTGGATATTTAAATATCCTATGTCCCAACGCTTGTATGGCGTCGATCTACTGTGCGGCGCCGCAATCTCGGCGGTAATTAAAAACTCGCCCCTTAGGAACAAACTATGAGAAAGTGGCACACAACAAGCGACAGAATGGTTATAACAAGGCTATAAATAAACTAAGACCTCTTGAAATCTTAGATCTTATCGTAACAGCTGGCCTTTAGTGAATCACAGCTTCTGTCTGTTACGAGTGAAGCGAATAACCACAATTTGTAAAATGATAACATAATTGACAAACAAATACTTATGAAATACACAAAGTTTCGAGTGGTTTGATTTGAACAGAATCACAACAAGGATGATGTATCTGAGCGTTTGATACATGCATGTGTTGGCACACTTTGAATTGCGATGACAATTAAAGTTCTCACAAAGATAAAATATCCTTGTGTGTCCACAATTCGGTCAAAAGCACTTTTGGTAATCTGAAGTGCCTTATCTGATGATTTCTTCATCTTACCAAAGAAGAAGCCAAAATAGTTTCGCTAACTGTGAAAAACCAGCATTAAGCAGTAAAACAAGAAGAGAGAAAAAACTCCGCGGTCCAAGCTACGTAGAAGTTAAAATGAGTTGTAAATGTAAGTGAAGACTCAGTTGCCAACAGGTGATAATGAAAAAGTTAACTGATGTTACTGAGAACTTGACAAACAAACAAACTTGCTAGTGTTGGCAAAAGGGGAAATCTGATTACGACAGTTTATGCAGACTATGTTTTTAGATTTTATTATGCTGACGACAGAGATAATCCTAGCTGTGAACTCACAGATGGTAAAAATACAAATGTTACATTAGTTTGCAGCATTTTTATAGTCAAGGTGACACATATAATTTCTTGTAGATTATTTGACACTGAATCTAATTATGAGTACAGAGTGCACTAAAACGTCGGGATTTAGTGATATACCAATCTCACACATTTTTGAGGTAACCTTTTTTTTGGTAATTTCTAACAAAAGCATCATTTTTGTCAACAGCATCAACTTTATCTCTACGAGTATTGATAACCAGTGCAATTTATGTAACTGTAGTTTATTCTCAGAATGTGTTTGACACATTAAAAACATAAATAACAAAAATTCTGTATAGGTACCAGCTTTGTTACACACTGTATTCGACAATGCTTTGTGCCTATGACAACTATTGAACTCTCAGTAATAAGCTTTACAGTATTAAGCGAATCCAGTCCATACTAGGTTTTCGGTTTGAACAAAGGATGTAACAATTTTGGCATGTGATTGCACATTTACATATGTGTTCAGTAGTAATTTGGAAGATTAGTTCAACAAGATATTATGAACGTGTCTGGGCGATTCTAGATCCTTACTGAGATAATAAATGTGAAAGTATATTTTTTATTTCTTTCTGTCCGACGCGCTTTCACGCGAAAACAACTGAACCGATTTAAATGAACCTTGGTAGGTTCAAAGAAACCCTAGATCTTGAAAGAGGACACAAGCTATATTGTATCTTTTTTCGAGAAACAGGTCTCTCGGGACGCAGGTGGAACCGCGAGCAACAGATAGTGTTATTTACTGTTTAGTTCATGATTACGGCGAAATAGCGTATTAATTAATTAAAGCGAGGATAGCGTCATATGTGGCATTGTTCAACATGTCGGGAATTAGGATTGCAACGTCTATCCAATCAGAGTTTCTAACATTATATTCATGAACACAAACAATAGTACCAAAGAGGTGAAAAAGGTCCAAAGAATAGGTTGTAAATGTAACCAAAATGCTGGAATAACGGGCAATAAACAGGAGCGTGCAATAATCCGTATTTAAAACGCAAATGGTGCACACCACTGCTTCCAGACTTGATGCGTGGCACCTAAAATTGGGCACCTGCTTTGTTGCCGAATTTCCAAAGCCCTATGCTATTAATTCCACGTAGATGGAAATGCAAACACAAGCGGCTTTTCATAAACAAAATTTCCAAGTACGGTCTTATTTGGACCTAATATGACCAACATCCTGGGCATTTTGTAATATACTGATAATTCCCCGAACTGCATTTGCCTTATAATAACGTCAAAGGTAAATGATGTTGTTGGAACTCTTTGGGAGTATGCACCTCATAAGCTTTTTATATTCGAACAATGTTATTTTTTATATTACTGACATGTGTCATTAATATCTTCAGATACATGAAAATGTATCTCTGCAAGCGACGTTTCATTTCCATTCCTATTTACAGTCAGATTTCTTCTAAAGGTTTCCTAATGCAATAGTTATTTTCTGTTAAAAGAGTTTTCTTAACTGTAAAAGCACCCCCAAGATACCTCACCGGTAGAGAAGATTAAACCTCGATACCGAAGCGATAGTCTACGTCATTTCCTCATCCTCCCTTACCTGTAACGAAAGAAAACAGATTAAAGGAAAACAAGTAAGGTACGGTAACCATATAAACGAGAACCTTAGAAATAAAGACTGGAGTGAGATATTTGCTACAGTAATTTTATTCTGGAAGTTGATTCGTCAAGAAAAATGTTCTGAAAATTAAATTGCGTGTTTTCTTACTTTCCAGCTAAATGAGATGTCGGCACAGAAATTATGAAACGTGCAATTTTATTTTATTTCAGAGTAAGCAACTACACCCAGTAGATAAACTCGCTAGCCTACCTTGCGGTCTGTTTGCCCAGCTTTCACATCAAACCTATTGATCCTATTTAAATGATATTTAGTAAGTACAAAGATAGTTTGGAGCCTAAGCAAAGAAACGGGCAAGGCATACTTTTTTTCTAGGTGCGAGAGATGGTTCCCTGTGGAAGTGGATGGAACGGCTGTACCAACTACACCTCTATCGACTGAGTCGATTCGACTCCGATGAAGGGTCCAAATAAACTGGTGGAATCGTATATCGTATGTGAAGCGTTCCATAATTGTTAAGGCAAACATGGGCCTTGTTTTTGTCCCTCAAGGTAATGAAGATAAGTTTCCGAATTATTGTGCTTCCTTACATAGGATGGGATATGGGTCAATAGCAGTATGTTTTAGGGGCATATAATGGTAGAACAAAGTTTGATGGTATTTGTATTGTATATTCATTTATACTGAGAAACGTACATAATAAATACATATTGCTTAAAACTAGATAATGCTCTTTTTGAAATAAACGTTTTAGTTATCTATGAATAAGCTTCGGTTATTAAGCCAGAAATTAATATGAGTATTTTTTTTAATTAGGTGCCTTTTCCAACTGACTGCAGTGATTTAAGAATCAAAATCTTATTTGGTCCACCACTTTTCTGTGAATAGCCATCCAACATCCAAAGAAAAAAATAATTAATTCTAATTTGGAAATTAAACAGTTTGACTAAAAAGACAAATCGATGCATCAATAAATAATCCAAAGCTGAAATAGCCAGTCGCGCTGACCCGATAACCTAGATACGGTTAATCTGAGAAGTATCCGCCATTACCGAAATGGTATAATCGTATTTTATAGTGAAACGTTTTATTTCACCTGTCACTATTTATCATAATAACGTGAAGGAAGAAGGTGAAAAGGTGTATGTTATGATTTAGTATGTTTTCTAATAAAGAAAGGAGGTAACTCCCAGTTCGGACATAAAGACTTTTTTATCAAAATACAATGAACCTAATATATGAATAGTCGACGTCAACCGTAACGAAAGTTAGAATTTCATACCATAAAATATACCGCTTACTTCAAAACCAAAGTGCCGAGCACAACAACACTAGTTGTCTTCCTAAAAAATAGAATAAATAAAGAAAGACAACCATAACTCGAAAAGCAATCAAAACTATCGAGTGTTCCAATTCCAAAATCGTGTTGTTTTTCGTCCGAAATCGCCGCGGGCACCAATCGTGAGCTCCCTGTAATTTCCGCGCACTAACAACTATTGAGCGCGCCATTGTTTCCAATCTTTTCCACGATTTAGCAGTTTCACAACACGCTTCACCGGAATCCGACGTTTGAGCGTTCTTTGCGCCCTGAAATTACTGCAAAATACTGCATTTAATCAACATTAAGAAAGGTATCCCCTCGGGAAAAATGTTCACAAAAAACCTTGCACACGACGTTCCTTTTCTCTTTGCTACCGACTGTAAAAAGCGGCAGCTAAATTAAGATAACTTAAAAGTAATGTAAAATTCCACGGGATGAAGAATTTTCACTTTTGGAAACAAAGAATTAAATTATATTTCGTTCAATTTCAGACATATAACAAATTCTTCTGCTTGCTGTACAATTAACAAAATAAGAGTGTCGCTATAATAAAATTTCGTTTGGAACATAAATTGTGTTTTATTAGAGGCGAGCCACGCGGAAGACAAAACGAGACATAAAAATGGTCATACGATCGACTGACTAATCTACAGATCCCAGCCGAGATAATCGGAACGACAAGGGTACCGGCCTGATCGTGACAGCGATCTTAGAACAAATTTATTGTCCCGGAGAAGTTTATTTTCCTCAACATAAAAACTTTGTGTATCTTCCAGCAAACTTGCCCAAATTTTGCAATTGATATTCAGATCACACGTGCGTTCTAAAACCATTGGCTTTAGAATTTTCACAGGAAAGGGGACATAAAGGCGCAGGGACCGCCAAAAGGGGTCCAGTAATGAGTGTAAAAGCACTTCGGTTGAGGAACGTTACTTCGCTTAGCAAGTTGCGGTGTGCGAAGAACGAGACAAGACTATAAAATGGAGAAAACTTAAACTTGGTATTAGCAAAAGTTCATTTAATCGGCTCAAGTTTGATGGATAGGGCGATTAAACAAAATAATTAAGCTCAGATAGCAGCCATGAATTTTAGACGCAAATACCATACTTGGTGAACTTTAAATAAACTCCAGTCTCAGTGCTAACCAATAAATTAATTTGTAACAAGTTTAAGCAATTCAATCAATCCACAAAGTAGAATAAAATTACAAACGCTTAAACTGGTGTCGTGAGACTAAATAAATCACTGGATTTAAAACACGAAACCGCGACATCTTCCAATCGTTTCCAATTGAATTTGTATGCATTAATGTACACATTTTGGAGCACTCAAGTAATTTGTAAATCGTGCTATGAGATTTTGTGAAAATCCCGTTAACTGTTACAATAATATACAGACAGACAGCCTCGTCGCCAGAGTCTTCGCTTGAGACGGCCCCGTATAGACTGTGACCCATTTTCCAAAAGAGGGCACCCGTTTCGACGCATTATACCTATTTTTGAGTTTAACCAAAAACGTTCAACTGGCACTATTGTCTAGGTTGTTCAGGACTTGAAGGCGAAGCATAGAAAAAGATGTTGGCGTCTTTACAAGCGTTTTATCAAAGTTGATCTCGATTTTATGAACATTTAAAATGACTGTGGTGGTACATGAAATAATCTACTTGCTCGATAAACTGAAATGTTGAAGCTTCTGTTCATTTAGGTAAATGTATTTTCCCGGAATTTTCAGAATGTTCGCTATCTTTACTGATAGCTGTTTATAAGCCATTATGTATATTGAATTATCTGTAATGGAAAACGTTTTACCCAATAATAAAACGCGATAAATTCACTCCTATTATTTATAAGGTCTATAAAATGATGTTCTTTTAGCAAGGTCGATTTCAAAGGACATACAAGGACTAAATCTACTAATAAACCCTCAACCACTTTCTAAAAGAGTATTAGATACTCTGAGAAAAAATTTAAACAGATTCATTATTCGAACTGTCCTACAAATCCAGCTGACTAAATGTGGGATATCTCCCATTTAACTATGACTAGATGACAGATTCAAAGTCGGGACATAGAATAATAGAGCGGACACGGCCAGGAAATGAAACACTGGTAATAGATGTTATAGATGGAACCTTTAGTTAGACAACTTACTGGGAGTTACTGGAAATTCCATTTACGGCCGATCTCAATAACTTACTTACCTTTAACCATCTGTTACATTACCGATCTTTAGTAGCTACAACCGCATTTGTGCGTTTCAATAAACTAAAGATAGATAGGAATATCAACCTTTACTTTGATCCACATATGGGAGGGCTTACCGCTTACCATAGTTAAGTGGATCCATAGAAAAAAAATAAAGAGCGTCTCAATAACATTTTGACCGTTAACTTTAGTTTGTTTTTGTTACTGTCAGTTAAAAATTTGCTATCTCCCGAAATCGGGCGATTAACTGCTGGTTTACGTTGTAATTATAACTTATTTCATAATAAAATGGATTTGTTCAGTGATGAAAGTGATGAGATGTATGAAGCTGGTGTATTTGATTCTGCGACACCTACAGTATCTGGTGATTGCAGAGTATACAGTCGCATTAACTATGAAAGCGAATTTTCTGACTCGGAATTTACATTTAGATTTAGATTAAATAAAAGTAGTGTAAATGAGTTATTAGTAAAAAATTTACCAAATTTTATAAAATAGTTGCACACTATACTCCATTAGCATTAGAAATTTAAGTAAACCTTTTTTACTGTTTGTTCAACCGATTTTGACTTCTATTCCGTAGACAAAAGAACGGAATTGAAAGCAAATTATTTTTAACAATACCAAGTATTTACTGCAGCCGCCATTAATCATACTATTAACGCAATAGAAAAAAATCAATTGAACAAATAGTAAAAAAGGTTTACTTAAATTTATAATGTTATTTTAAATGGAGTATAGGTACTTTATAAATACAAATGAGATTTCCAACCAAATCACAAAAAAAAACAACAAAAAAACTCGAAACAATTCAAAACAGATGCGACTGCGAGCGAGCGCGGGAATTTGACTTTTTTTGCATTTTTTGTGAGGGAAGGGACCTATCTGTCTTTAACTGTAGATAACGTTACGGAAGTTTTGTTATTGAGACGGCAGTTATTGATAGATCAAAAGTAACAGTAAAACTCTGGTAGCTAACCGAGTTTAACTCTTGGTAGAGTATTGAGATCGGCCGTTATAGTTTGATCCAGTCACCCGAATACCTGTAGCGAATTTTGCGAATGTTTTGACTTTAAGAGGAAACTTTGGACTTGCACTGCGAGTTTGGTTGTCGCCAAACTTTTCGTCACTGAATATTGTCCGGGTTGGTGCGCAGTTACCAGTTTTAGCTTCCTGCTGTTGCCTGGATGGTTCATACGCGTACCATTATAAAGTTGCATTATTAGGTTGTTTGGTATTAAGTTGCGCAATGCCATCGAGTTTTGTGAGAACTGTATCTAGAAATATTAGGAAAAGAAGTATGACCAAAAATGTTCTATTGTATAACAAGGACATTCTGTCTTAGGGGAAAAGAACATACATAATTGTTACTTGGACAGTTCCAGTAATTCATATTAAAAATAATATATTTTAGTTGTTTGTATGGGACATTTCTGGAAACAACGATAAAAGGAAAACAGTATTAAAACTCATATTTGACACACTCACAGTATAATTTTGATCTGGAGAATATTCGTCTTCAGAAACTTTCGACTTTGAACGACTAAAGAGGCTTTTGTCTTTCATTTTTAAACAAGGACAGTACCTACTTTAGTTTCACTTGAAACTCGAGCAGTGAGACAAAGAAAAACATTTAGAAATGTTATTCTTTAAGAAGCTTTACAGATTTTTAAAACTGTCTACTAAAATAATAACAAAGAAACAGCTCCTATCAATATGGTAACTATTTTTGAAGTCTTTAAATATACTTTTAAAGTTTCTATGGTCATATATCTTGTGGGCAATAAAATAGGATCTTATACTTAAGACTGCTAAAAAGGTGAAGGAAAACATCTTGAGGAAACCTGGACTATTTAGTCTGCAATCACCAACCCGCATTGAGCAAGCGCGGTGATTAACGCTCAATCCTTCTCTATGTGAGAGGAGGCCTGTGCCCAGCAGTGGAACGATAAAAAAGGCTGTAACGAAAATAGGATCTGCACCTATGTAAGGTGCAATTGGCATGTCAAATACCAATCATATAGCTAATCATCTGTAAATTCCTGTCTGCGTATAAATAAACAGAGAAAATTATGCATGATTTGCTGTGACAATTGATTCGATGAAATCAATCGTGCCCGGTTTTAGGTAAACATGGATTGTTTCGCAGTGTGACGAAACACAGAGCGCAAACAACGGGCTTTTGTGAGAAAATTAATAATTAACAAAACGTAATAACCTCCGAAGATGTTTCGATATCATGATACGTGAATCATCATGGAATATTGAGAATTCCTCATTATTAGTAACATTCGCCGAATATTCCAGTATAGTCAATAATTATTCATTACCATAGTTATGTCTGCCTACGTGCGGCAATATTCGTACCATTAATGAAAACGTTTTGAGTTTCTAGAATATTATGCCTGAAGAAGGTAATGCAAATTATTGAGAACCTATATCCTCACAGAAAATGAATTTTTGAGGTGCAAAATATAAGGAAATACAGGTTTTTAGTTTCTGTCCAGTTAAATGCGAAAAGACCAACTGACGACAGAGGATTTAGTTTTTGTAATATTTAGTCATCATTGGCGTTTCGAATTTACCCATAGAACACATCTTGCTGTAATATGAGGGCCTAAAGATCATCCCAAGACTCTATGACATTATCTATTTTACTTGAGGTAGCAGAAATCCAGTTATACCCATACCCAATGTTTGAGGATAACAAAGATATCTTCATACTTCTAATGACCTATATTCCGGATAAAACAAATAAAACGATGATCTAGTTAAAGTTAATACCAGCACCGTTAGAGGGTGGCGACATTGTGCGACCTTGTGGCCGAGCCGCGGCCAATCGATACTGCGACAGTAGCACAACACTACTCGATACTAATCGCATAGCTGTGCAGTTCTCAAGACTAGATTCTTATCGATACGTGAATGTATAGATGAAGAAAGGTTCTACTTCGCTGCCCGTTGATGTAGATTTAAAAATAAATGAAACATCGAAGTGAAATCATTTATTTCATTTAGGCCTTTACAAGAACTTATGAACGTAAAAAAATATAAATAGGTTTGATTCTAGTTGCCCATTCCAAAAGTAGCTTTATGTAGAAGAATTGGCAAGAAACTTAATGGTATCATCAACAAATGGAAAACTGCATGATCAGTAATTAAAACAAAGAAACAGATTACATAAAATCTCTTCATTTAAGAATATTGAAAATATAAAGAGCACTTTCTTAATAAATAATTTTTATTACCTAGGCGTTGTGTTCTTGGTAAACCAAATTACTTGAAAGTCGTTGAAGCTACTTGTTGCTACATCAGTCTTTTACTTTATTTACCGACTTCAGTTTTCAACATCAATTTGTAAAACCAAAAGACCGTTTTTTCGAAGAACAATTTATGTTTATTGCCGAAATATTATTTCTTCAGTAAGTACTGCGTCAAAATAAAATTAGAGCATTTTTGATGAAAATTATAGCGGGGGGCAATATTTTCTATGTTTAGTTCAATAAGTTTATTAAAGGTACAAATAAGTAGATCTATGTTAATGAAATCAATGTCTTTTCATGCGAATCGGAGTCAGTGTCGTTTGGCATTCAAAACAAAGGAAATAAGAAACATGTCGGATATCCTACCATGTAATTATCGTATCAATTGGCTCTTCTGATTATTTTTATTTAAATGGAAGTTCATACTTAACTAAATACTGTATACATACATCCATGGATACTTCGGTACTGGGTTTTTCTGCTGTTTTGCTCCCACCCTTTCTTGGCCCTAGCGGTCTCAGCGAACACTCATAGCCTTCAAAATGTGGTTATTTCAAATATATCCTACCATTAACAAAAACGCTTCGCTTTACTAGTAACACTCCAAGATATAATTGATTAGCCATATACAAAAGAAGAACAACCGACCGCCAAGCATTATGAATCGTTAATAATACTCATATACTCAGAATTACTAGAACGGATGCTGGCCAAATTGCGTAACAAAATGTTGCTAAAATGCGTAGTAATTCTGCGTGAGAGTGCCAATGATGCTTACTTGATATCACATAAATACAGGCAAAAATAATTTTATGTGTGAAAAATTGAGAATTTTGTATTGGCAGGCTTGACACCTACGTTCTTAATTCGAATGCGCTCAAACATCGAAACTTTTCGAGTACCCTCTTTGTCGCTGCTCTATAAAATATGCTGTGATCAACGAACCGGGTCGGGGACGCGTCAGACGCCCCAATTTTGGCTCAAAGGGCTATAGAGGCCAAGTTACGTGTTCCGCCCACTTTGATTCAATCCACGCTTCTAACAGAAATAAATAGTTCACGGGTCACGATTTCTAAGGTGTCTTTGAAGCGATATTTTACTATTATTCGTATGTTAAGAAGTTTCCTTTTCATCTCAAGCTTGATAAACTAACACAAGAGCTAAGATACTTGACACATACTCTTCACTAGCCGTTTTCACGCGGTTTCACCCGCGTCCCGTGGTAACTACTGCCCGTACCGGGATAAAATATAGCCTATGTTACTCGAGGATAATGTAGCTTTCGAATGGAGAAAGAATTTTTAAAAACGGTCCAGTAGTTTTTGAGCCTATTCATTACAACCAAACAAACAAACAAACAAAGTTTTCCTCTTTATAATATTAGTATAGATTATGAAGAGCACTTGTTATATTTAGCGGAATCGGTAATTTTAAATTGTCACAAAATATACCTTTTTGTTTTTAGAGTCATTTTTTCAATATTGGATCTAAGTCATGAGTTTCAGCAAGTTGACATTGTAATTTTTTGGTTTGTGCGTTTATTTGGATGATCAAGAACGCACCAACCAAATTAAACAACTTCATATTATTAGAGTCTTCCTTCCACGTAGAGCAGTTTTCATATACATTTAACCAAGCATGTATGCCAAACGGTTCGAGTAAGTAGTACTTTGGCACAAATTCTAACAATGCCTAAGCTATTAGTGATAATAAGTGTAATGTTATGTATGTATGTTAAATTATGGCACGCATCCAATCAAAAGCTTTTATGTTGTTTCGAGAGGAAAAATAACAAGAGAACAAAAAGTTTTTGTTGCTTATTTTCCTTGTACGGAGGAACTGTATGGGCCAATAAATGGGAATTGGTAACATTATGTTTGTATTCCATAAAGTTGCCGAACTAACTGTTTTAATAGAAATAGAAGCTATAAGTATTACAACAACATGATTTGAATACACGACGTTTTAATTGGAATTTGAATCAACAACAATATCAACTATCAATAAAATAAACTATACCTGGCAAACGTAACGAGGTACTTTTATTACAGACACCATAATCGTGATAGCTAATAAAACTTATAATAAATATGCGTTTCTGCCTTCTCAGGCCGAGTGCGTAGACAAGCCAGATTGGAACTCTTTGGCGAAAATGCGCAAGAAGACCAACATACTCGTTAAACTTGGACAAGGAAAACGCAGAGATGAATCTAAATGCAAAGTCGATACTAAATCATTAAAACATCTAGGTTGATAGAAATTAAATCCTAAACATGTTCTGCTCCAGTATTCTTCGTTGTAATATTTAATGTTCAAATAAACAGGGCTAAGTATGCCACGTTTATAGCTTCGAACGCTCGAACACCGGGGCCTTATACGAGCGAAGCGTACAGACCCCATTAAGAGAGATTATACGGATACACGACATCGGCAAATGAATATAATGAATGTCTATCTACTACAACGTAATCCATGTGGATATTGAGGAGTATTTGCAAGATAATGAACAGGTTTGATTGAAGCAGGTACCGAACTAAAAGGAGCTGGTTCCCAAAAAAACAGTACCAAAGTTAGAGCAAACTCACCACAAATTCTATTACCCACACAATTTTCCATGATCTCCTCCATTTCACACCTCGCCCGTATCGATTCTCACACTTCCGCAGTGCACAATTGTACGGGCATACAAAACACGTAGAGTGCAGAGTCTACAACGGCTGCCGAGAGGGTAAACAACCACCTTTGGTGCGCCAAGGTTGCACGCTGTTTGCCAATCTTCCACCTTTGCACTGTGCTACCTGCAGACATGATCTGAGGTGAAAGGTTTCTTTGAGAAGGTTTCTGTTTGGTCAGAATTGGTAATGGCAACTTACGTTGGAGTTAATTCTGCATTAGCTTTTAATCTATATCCACACTGTCTAGGTTTCACCAGTGTCATAAATTTTCAGATCCACCAAACTAACTTTATAGTAATAAGGGATTTAGAATTTTGATAAAGTTGTAAGTAATGGTTTTGGTTATTATAATCTATTTTGTAGAGCCTAGGGGCGTAAGCTGGTGAGGATTAAATTTAAATCTGAACAAACATAATGCCAGATGTTCTTTTACAAAATTATAGTTTCATCAAATATGTAGCTTTGAAAGATAATATGAAATGAAAATCTTCTATGCGGATGATTTGCAAACGACAGGCATGTAAACACGCAAAAAAAAAGACTAAAAAAGCTTTCTGATGAAATTTTGCCGCTTTACACTTAACAGGAGAAGGTCATGTTTACAGATTCAGCCACGTAGCAATTCCCAGTGGTAATTAATGCATTCTCGATCCAAGTGTCCCGCCTGTTCAGTATTCATGAGAGAGCCTACCTCTAGCACATTACACCCAGATCTGCTTGCAAGTAGTTTCGGATTAGGCTGCCCCACTCAAGATTGCGTTTCACTTAGAATTAAGTAGTTTCAAGTCCTCGTGAGCAATTTGTAAACGTTACTTGAAGGAAGTTAGGTAAGTTACAAGTTGTGAGTTCCTTCGGTTACGTTAGATCGCTTCGTGCATCATATTTACTGGTAATAAACCTTAATTAAAATTGTTATATGTACTCCATAAGTATGTAATAATGAATCAAGATCTAGATTATTGGTCTAATTATGTTTAACTATCACTTATTTAGGTTGTCTGATTATCCGTAAGAGCAAGAGACAACTAAGCTTAAGAATTATTAAATTGTCCAAAGCAAGTTTAAAACCAGCCTCACTTGCTATTCTAAAACCCAAGCATGTCGCAAAACCCTTTTAGTCTCAATTGGATAAAAAGAAACTCTGTACTTTATTGCTGCGACAAAACTAGCCCACATTAAGATGACCTGAATTGCCCCCTTTTTTAGAAAACATTTTTCATGGAGTTGAGGCTTTTTGTTCTCTTTTTAAAGTCTAGGCGCAGGATTGCGTTACTCAAGTTAATAAAAATTTTTTAGTTTCGCGTGTTGCGGAACCAGTTTGGGCCTGGCTAGAATTTATACGACACTTTTTAAATACCGGGCTACAATTTCTGGCTGGAATGTTTTACTGGAAATGAAAACGAAATATCAGTTGGTGTACCATAAGTTAGTCTTTATTTTATAGAACGACATCTACAGATGCAAATTAACTGTAATGATATAGCTTTTTTATCAACATCAGATATTTTTATGCAAATAGTTTCGGGACACTACCCCATTAGTTAAATCCCGGTCTTTATTACGAGGGGGTCCCAATCAGCCCCCTAGATTCGCTGCTGGATTACGAGATACCCGCGAAAGTCTTATGAATATTCATGACGAGATCGACGATGAATAGTCGATGAGTGTTGGACGTGTCGATGCCGTGTCGATATGTCAATTCGCTTTCCATGGTGGACATCACCATTCTTTTATATTTCGTTGTTTTGTGGTCTTGTGTGCACCTTAAAGTATAAACAGTGAGATGTTTCAAGAGAGAAACATTAAAATGACTATGTATATGAGTCGGTCTATATTCTTTACCCAAAGAGACCGTCCATTTTTCAGAACATGACCACCACAAAAATAAAAGTCCAAAATACAAGTTTTCTTTATGAGACCTCTCTGACCCTCAGATACATTAGTATGCAAATTTTTCATATCAACCCGCGACGAGTGGCCATACTAATCAATCTAAAGCGCCCAGGTGTCGGCCCGTTGTCATGGTAACGATCTCCTTTGTTCCGTCGCTTTTAACGATGTAACTTGATTTTATTAGGGACGTTCAAGTTTTTGTCCAAGTAACGAATGCGATTTATAACCCTTTGCAAACGAACAATTGTGTTTAACTAAGCCAGTAGAAAAGGTAAGTTATAAAGGTCTTTTGTAACACATCAATTGTAATTATTCCTATTCTGTTACAGTGCCACAATTCGGATGAATAAAACGTTTTGAAGTTAGGAAATAAATCTAAATCCGACTGCGAGCAACTGACAAAACGATGAAAATGTTTCTCTAACTGAAGGGACAGCTATCCAACGCGGAGTGACAAGTTGTTCTCGAAAAAATGTGACAAATTCGCATATGCGAGGGCCACCAGGAATTATTATAAAAACGAATGTCCGTTTGGCCGTCAGTTCACTAATACCCCTTGAAACCCGCTGGAAATCCAGCCCGAAATAGACATCCAGGTCAAATGGACTCGTGCAAATTTTAAAACAAATTGACCTAGATTTAGTGTCTCATAAATATGAAATTTTTGCCCCGTTTACCCGATAAGCTTTTGTGCCAAAGTTATTTCAGTTCTGTATGCTATATTGGATCATACGAGATTGTTTGAGCAGAGAGGATTAATAGTATAGTAGTGATTTATTGAGTAAAATGCGCCCACGACGCGTTGACATTGTTTTAAGTTATTAAGGTGATTGCCAACGGCCGCGTCACTGTTATGTTGTGGTATATTGTTTTCCACAGCTGTTCCTTCTGAATTAGACTGTGGTATGTAATCAGCTGATATTATAGGTAAATAAAGGCATCAGTTACCAACATTAAAATAGCATGGATTTAATGACATAATCCTGTGAAGATGTTTCTGCTTTTTATTTTCGGCTGCAGATAGTCTTAAAGACGTTAGCATTGTAAAGTTCTATTATGTCACATAATAGTAAAGAGTACCTTTATCACAGCTGAATGTTCATGAAAAGAAACTAAGCCATTACGGCGCTTTTAAAATTAATAGCCCATTTCAAACTAAGCTCGCTGTTCACGGTTCGTTTCGAATGCGCGTGAAAATCGCCTGCTTCGGGGTGACAATTTTTTACGCCATTTTCAAATCCACTTTCTAACGCTTAACTGATTATTATTTAATTTTCAATATCGCATCGCGTCGGGTTAACGAGCCTGAATATTTTTTATCGATATTTAGTTAAAACCTCTTTCACAATAAAATACCGCTTGCCTTTTTTGTAGCTAACTCTAAAATGACCAGATTCCTTAATTCATATGATTTCATCCAATGCATCGATACCTAATAAAACTTCAATTCCCCTCTTTCGGAGCTTTCATTAAATCCGACAATGTTCGCCATCCGAATATCCGGCTCTAATCTAAATTTGAATATGCGAGCACAAACTACGGGGACCGTATCGCTGAATCGCTTACACGGCGATACATCACTTTAAATCATCATACTGTAAATGGCAGAAAACATGGTTTGGGCCGTTGTTCGAAAATCTCGATGAAAGCACGTTTCAGTGCGTTGCATTTCACCATGGTTTAAAGACCCCTATTTAAAGCGGGTAAAGCTTGATTTATTTGCATTACGGTTATCGGCTCGTTGAAATGTTAATGCAGTTTATCTTATTACGGCCTTACTCAAGAGATTTCACCTGAATTGTGAAATAGTGGTTCAAAAGTTTTGATATCGACAGATTATTATATTCATCATCTTTCTGCCCCTATTCCAATTTTAGCAGGGGTCCGCCGCAGTAGGTATGTTTTCTTTTTCCATACTCTGCAGTCTGTCAAAAGAAACATTCCTTCGTTCTGGACAAGTAGAGTTGATTTGCGATATTATTCTAATTGCCGCACCCAGTAAAGATATATAGCAGACCAATCCTACATACGCTAGAGCACATGCATCATTCAATGCGCACATCAGAGCGTGTTTATAAAGCGCTCCACTCACAGCGCGACATGTTTACGCGACGAACAATCGCAGCCACCCGTATGTTTGTGATACGCGTAGTAAGTTGTTCCACGTTATCGGTTGCGGTGTTTAACTAGTTCGTGTGACGTCACCGCTATTCAGTTACCTGCTTACGTGAAAGTTTTAGTTGGATGCAGCATTTATCTGAGCATATCTCGTTTATTGTTTTAATGAAAATACATGTTTTATTTCGAAAGTAAAATAGAAGTTTGAAAAGACAGTAAGCTAACTCGTGTGTATCAAGGTTTATTGAAAGTAAATACCAGTTTATTTACATGATCATTTGAATCTCAAAGATCATTAGGCTTTAGAATTTAGAAGTTAAGACCATTACACACGCGCTCGTGACGCTTCCATTTCACACATTTTAACTTAAGTGCTCACATTATGCCTTAAATGGAGTGAAAGCCGCAGCGAGTCTAATTTAATTGAAAACTAAATCGAGATTTTCTTACAATAACGACCTATCTCCACTATAAAACCTGCTTGTCGTGGCATACACAGAATAGAATTCCACGCAAGTTGTTCCATGATAATACGCCCAAAGGGCAATATACCTATAAATACCTCATCTGGATTACATCAGCCCGCAGACGATAATCAATATTCGATTCACCTCAGAATCATGTTGAAAATCGTGACAAGACTGCGCCAGCAATTTTTCATCGACAATCGCTCGGAAGTTAATCGCGTGGAAAATGCAAGAACATCAAGCCGCATCACTATCCGTCCACGGCTCGATACCGACGCATCAATGAATCGAGTTATCGAATCGATTATTTTTGCGTCACAACGTCACCGGTTATTTCCGTTTAAATATGGTTGCTTTAAACGGATATTGGTGTTTTCGCTGAACAGATTGCAAATACTATTTTATGCTGCAAATGAAGTTTTGCATGTAGAATATCATTACTCAAAGATATCCCAAACGTGCTGTAACAGTTTTACGTAAATACCTGTAAATAGAAGCCGAGTTCTCAAATTCTCAATTAAAAAGATTTAGTTCAAGAATCTAAATGTTAATTGAAATTGAAAACAAAAAACCATTTGAGCTCTTTTTAGAAGCTTAAAAAAAGAAAAACACATTTCACAAAGTTATCTACAGTTGTTAGTTAAATGTCTGCTATCGTTAAAGCAATCAACTAATGGAAAACAGTCACCCCATATTTTTTCTTGCTTCATTTCATTTCCAAACACTATTATAATACAAAGCGTGATTTCATTTCAAATTAAATCTTATCGCAAGGTGAAAGAACTTGTTATTGCAAATCACAATAAAAGCTCGTTTCTATAAAATAGGATTTTTCACATGTGTAAAACGAAGTCACTAAATCAATTGCGTTTTTGACAAAGAAGAATGAGTTTTATGTTACGGGTAATTGGGTCTATATTTGGTAAAGTGTGATAGGGCAGTGAGGTAAGCGCCATGTAGTTAATTTGGGTAAAATGCTGAAGTATTTCCATGGATCGATTGATTAGCACACGTCGTTAGTGTTGGTACTTTAGATAATATGCTATGTTAACACAATACTAAAATACCCAAATAATAGCCTTGAAACTAATGCTTCTGGTATGTATCGGAAAATAGAATTTAGTTCAATGTCGGGCCATTAATTGTTTTCAAGTATCAATGTCGTTATTTTAATAATGTATGTGCTTACTGAAATACATTTTAAATTATGTGACATACGATGTCTAAATATAAGACGGAAATTATTATAGTCATTTCAAAGACGCAGACCCTTATGGCTCTTACCAAGCGACATGAAAAAAAAGTACAAGAATTCCGTGATTCACAGGCATATTATATTATTACCGAGCAACAAGGGAATGTTAACTTGCCTATTCTAAAAATGTTATAATAAAAATTAGCATAAACAGTTCCGACATAATTATAGTCGGAACATTTTGTTATGCAATGATTTATGTACCGTGAACAGGTTGCTTTATAAACTATCTTACTTTGAATGACATAACATGTATTATACGTCAAAAATATTAACTACAATTAAATATGTAGGTACTCGTAAAATGTAATCTTAATATTGTCATGTATTTTTATTATCATAATTAATTCCATGTAAACGAGTCACTAATTCATTAAATTTTAAAAACAGCAGCAGTAAATTGAAGCGAATGATAAATACAAAGGTTAAATAAATAAATTTTAAGTAGTTATTCTTGTATTTAACGTTTAGTGTTGTGCCATTGGCCCGTACATTAAATATTCAATAACGAAGAGATTGAATGAATGTCAGAGGTTGACAAAAATTCACAATACGAAATAAATTATTCCGTACATTTTGTACGCGGAAGGCGAAATAATAGGTATTCTAATAAATTATCCATATTCTGTCGAGTGGAGTGACTTTATCGTCAGCTGGAAGGTCGCCTCAAATCTAATTTCCTGTTAATATGTCGAGCTCCTTGCAGGGACGTTGACTAAATCTGTTATCCCTACAAGAATGAAGGCTGAATACAGATGAGGTATATACCGATTTTGAAGGCGTATGAGATTATTTAGGGGCAAGATATAACTCTTATTATCGAAAAACAGTAGTAGCCTTTGCTTAGTCGTGAAAAAAACTTAAATTACAGCTTACGAATCAGCTCCCTTAGTTACACCACAATAGATTTTTACCTGAAAAGAAAAAAAACAGAAATTTAATCATCGCACATCAAAAAGAAGTATGAACTGCACTGAATCCACGAGATTTTGTGACATTTCAAAACGAAGCCAATATCACAAGAGGGCAAGGAATGGCGAATTTTACGACTTTCTTTCTTCGCCCTCTTCAATTTACTATACGAGATTACAAGATGTTTACTCATAGTTCTGCTGCAATTGGTACATAACCTTCGAAACTTCTTCTCTTTTTATGTCGTCGTAAGTATGGTGTAAATATGGGTACCTAGTAGAAAAATAATCATCCGTAAAATACATTCTAAAATACTCAGAGAGCCTAACATTTTATGTACCTACAACGAGACGAACTTAGAGCTTAGTCGAATTTTATCGATTCATAGACGAGTGCAGAATTTTATGTACACTTCACTAAGTGAGCGTGTGCATAATAAAATGTAAATCATCTTAAAAGCAGAACATAACACAACCTTTAGCCTTTTAAAACTTAATTGGTGCACTGCAGTGGGTTAATCATGAAATTCAAATTAACTTGTAAATGAAAGACGGCTAACGAGTCACATCCGCATCGTTTAATTAGCTTGACGAGGTGTGACGTCACATAATGTCCTTCCAGAGTATCATTAAAGGACCTGCCATTACGTGGTTCGTTACTGGACGCGGGTTTATGCTTGAATTTAAAAGTACTCGTAAATACCTACTGGACTATGGACATTCATGGGTCATCAAAGAACCACCATCCGTAAACAACACGAATCGTTTCCTGATTATAGGAACTGGACCAAATTAAGAAAATGCCGATGAAAGAATTTTACTCTTTGTGTCAAAAATAACCCGGGGATAAACCTGATCTAGGATACAAACGGTAAAGGGGAAAGAGAGAGACAAAAAAACAGTTACCTAAGTGCTAGAACAACAAAAATGACGAATATCACATTTCCATTGGCAAAACTTTCCTTAGTTCTAATGTAATTCCGGCGGTTCCCAGATATATCGCTAGGGATTGCGATCTGTCAGTGGCGTACCTAGACGTCGGTGTTTACGTTAGCTTAATGGCTACTTAGATTTGGGTAGCATAATGTTTGTTCTACGAATTGTGGTAGATAAATCGTTACTGTAATGCGTTTTGCATTTGATTTATGTTATCCTCTTTGTCCAAATAGTTTAATAATTAGTTCGTTTCTATGGATAAGCTTAATGAGTATGGCTATCTATACATGTACTTATATCTAATACAGTCCACTAAAACTATGTTGAAGTTAGTTGCAAATATACCGTCGAGTTGACCACACGTTGTTTTCTTTAAAAATCACTGCACCACAAAAGTCAACCCTATCCATTAGACATTTTGGTCCATAATCGAACCGGACTACGCTAATGAGCATCGTGCCCGGCCGTCCCGCGAGAACAAAAGAATATTACCTGAGAGCGATAAGGAGTCGTCCGGCGACACGTGTTTTGCTAATCGCTAATGTGCAAATCATTGAACAATTTTAAAACGAGAATCGAGTTATTTATGTGAAATTGAGTACTATAAACTGATACTAGTTAACAAGGTGTATGTGACTTGGTGCAAATATAAATAACTGGACATTGAGTGAGTGACAAACGAGTTTTAATATAAAGAAACTGTTACTAAACGTTGAACTTCTAACCAAATAGTGACCGAGCTGAGAGTTGTGTGCAGTGATAGCTAATTGAGCCTATTGTTACTACAATGGAGGCACTTTTTTCCATACAAGATGAGTTGTTAGTTAATTTAACGAAAGCGGAACGCAATTTCAAGAAAACTCCGAAGGATCGAATTAAAAGACAATACTTAGAAACGAGACTGGATATATTAGAACAGTTATTTAAAGATTTTAAAAGCGGTCATCGGGAGATAGTTGCAAAAGCGAGACAGAAGACGGATACATACTTCACTGAAGAAAAATATGAGACTTTTGAGGAGTTGTATGTCCAATACAAATCGAGTTTACTAGAAGCTTTGCAACAGTTTCTACCGCGTAGTTCTGACTTATCTAAACCGGCAGTTTCCAACAGTGCGAATAATAATTGCAGTGATGTGAAATTACCCCGCATACAATTACCTACGTTTGGGGGTAAGTACGAAGAGTGGCAAACGTTTTATGATATGTTTTCTTCATTAATACATAACAATAAAAATATTTCGTCGGTACAAAAATTACATTACCTCAAAACTAATCTGAGTGGAGAAGCATTAAACCTATTAAGTAATTTTTCGACGACTGATGCAAATTATGAAGAAGCATGGAAGCAGTTAGTTCGGCGATACAATAACAAGCGTTATAACTGCAATGCCATAATGAGAACTTTATTTGGTATAAAGAAAATTCAAACCGAGTCAGCCAATGCAATTAGGAGTTTGTTGGATACGACGTCGACTTGTCTTAAATCTTTGGAGAACTTGAGCATTAGTACTGAATCTAGTTACGCCAACGTGTCCGTCGTTTACTTAGTCGTCTCATAATTAGACACAGAATCTGTCAAACAATGGGAACAGCAGGTCATGATGATGAATGATGAATTACCTACTTGGAATCAACTGAGAGATTTTTTAGAGTACAGATTCAGGACTTTAGAAATGATAGATACGAATGGCAACCGCAACGCGCAACAAGTTAAACCTACTACTAAGTCGAAAGCCTTTCACGCATCAGTAGAGAAGGAAAAGGAGAACAAGCCAAATATTAAGTCTGAGGCCAAACCAGAATGTCCGATGTGTCATGAAGGTCATTATCTCAACCAGTGCCAGCGTTTTAACCAAATGACGCCTAAGGAAAGACAGGATTTCGTACAAACGAGTAAATTATGTTTTAATTGCCTGGCACCAACGCATGCAGTAGTTAAGTGTCGTCGAACATTCAGCTGTAGGAAATGTGGGAGAAGACATCACACGATGTTACACTTTGAGAGAGAGAATCAGGAGCCAGCCGGTAATCGAGAGCAGGCGGCCGTAGGGTCACCGAGTGAACAACAACAAGAGAGAGCGAGTACAACACGAGGTGACACTACCATTACGGCTACATTTTCTAGGCGAGAGTTGCAACCCAACAGCGTGCTACTGGCGACGGCGAAGGTTAAGGTATGCCGTTCAAACGGTTTTAAACAATTAATTCGTGCTTTGCTTGACCAAGGGTCGCAGGCATCTTTTGTATCGGAGTCAACTGTACAATTATTAGGTCTTGCTCGCAAACCAATGAGTGGCTGGGTGTCGGGGCTAGGAGATGGACGTATGAGGATTAAAAATACGGTTTCACTTCGTCTAGAATCACGTCATAACCCAGCTAACTACGTTATCGTTAACGCTTATGTTTTACATACCCTAACGTCATTACTTCCTTCGACTAACGTGAGTACTTCCGAATGGGCAGACATTGATAATCTTCCTTTAGCTGATCCTACATACGCGACGCCAGGTAACATCGATATTTTGTTAGGTGCAGAAGTTTATAGCGAGATATTACTTGATGGTGTGATGAAGCATCCTGATTGTAACGTAATTGCTCAAAATACGGTGTTTGGTTGGATTTTGTCAGGACAAGTGTCAAGGGGATCTCGAACGTTAGCAAAGGATAATCTTATTAGCATGCACGTACAGGTGAAAGAAGATGAGTTACTTAAAAGGTTTTGGGAGATGGAAGATGAGCCTAATTTAATAAGGAAAGAGATGACTAATAGCGAGAAGGAATGTGAGGAATTGTTTGATTCAACTACAGTGAGAGATAATGAAGGTAGATTCATAGTGAGGTTACCCTTTGCAACAAAGGAACCTAAGTGTCAATTTGGTAACACAGAAGAGAGAGCTATCAAGAGGTTAGAATATTTAGAGAGAAAACTATCGAAAGATTCAAAGTTGAGAGAAGAGTATAATAAAGTTATGAGAGAGTATTTAAGCATGAATCATATGAAACGAGTGAATGAGAGTGAGTTGCAAGAGTCCAAGGCAGTCTATCTTCCCCATCACGCAGTGGTGAGAGAAGACAAGGACACTACTAAAGTAAGAGTCGTCTTTGACGCCTCGAGCAAAGGTGATAATAATATATCATTAAATGATGAGCTGCTGGTTGGACCGAGGTTACAACCAGACTTAAGGCACATCTTGATGAGATGGCGTCAGCATAAAATATGCATCGTAGGCGATATTATTAAGATGTACAGAATGGTGAAAGTGGCGGATGAAGACACAGATTTTCAGAGAGTGGTCTGGCGATTTGATCAATCAGAACCCATACAACGTTATAAATTATTACGTTTAACTTTTGGTACAGCATGTGCACCGTACTTGGCTGTCAAGGTGTTACACAGACTTGCAGAGTTAGAAGGTGAAAAGTATCCATTAGCGGCGAGAATAACAAAACAATGCTATTACATGGATGATTTAATGACTGGGTCTGATACGGTTAATGAGGCGATAAAAATTTATGAGGAGATGAATGAGTTAATGAGAAATGGAGGTTTTGAGTTACAGAAATGGAGTAGCAACAATGATCATTTTTTAGAGCAGATTGGCAAAACTGAGTTGAGTGATACACAGCCTATTAAATTAAATGATTTAATCAAAGTATTAGGATTGAGTTGGAATAGGAAAGAGGATAATTTTGAGTACGTAGTAAACTTACCTGAACCTAAATATTTAGTCACAAAAAGACAAGTATTATCTGAAGTTGCGAAATTGTATGACCCGTTAGGTTGGATTGCCCCAGTGGTAGTTAATGCGAAGATTTTAATTCAGAAACTGTGGAAATCTGGTCTTGAGTGGGATGATAGTTTGACGAATGATTTAAAGGTTGAGTGGCTAAAATACAGAGAAGAGCTTATAAACTTGAAAAATCTTAAAATACCTAGGTGGGTAAACTTTACACAAGAATGCAAGAGAGAGTTACACGTTTTTTCCGATTCCTCAAAGTCAGCCTTTGCGGCAGCAGTTTATATTAGAATCATTGATAGCTCAAATAGAGTGCATGTACATTTACTGTCCGCAAAGACTCGAGTTGCTCCAATTGTAAAGGAGATTTCTATACCTCGACTTGAATTGTGTGGCGCCACCTTAGCAGCCAAGCTTATATTTGAAGTATCTCAAGTGCTGGATATACCTAATTATAATCTCTATGGATGGACCGACTCCACCATAGTGTTAGCTTGGCTCAAGGGAGGTTCAAGTCGATGGGCAACATTTGTGAGCAATAGAGTATCCACCATATTAAATATTATGGATTACCGCCAATGGAATCACGTCTCATCAGAAACAAACCCTGCGGACTGTGCGTCACGTGGTCTGCAGCCCAAGGAGTTGAGTGAGCATACATTGTGGTGGAGAGGACCACAGTGGCTGTCTGAAACTACATTTAACACACAGACTAAATTCATTGAAGACACTCACGAAGAGGAACGAATCCAGTCTTTAACTGTTTTATCTAATGTGGAAGATGAATTGTTTTGGTTAAAATATTCGTCGTTAAATAAATTATTGAGAGTTGTATCCTACTGTAGAAGAGTTTTGAATTATAAAATTAAGAAAGAAAATAGATCTGAGATACCTAAATTTATTACACCTAATGAAATGAACGAGACTTTATTAGCATGCACTAAACAAGTACAAGAGCGCGAGTTTGCAGTCGAATTAAAACAGCTAAAGACTGGAGAATGTGTGACAAAAAACAGTAAGTTACGGCCTCTTTGTCCCTTTTTGGACAAAAAGGGGATAATAAGAGTAAGTGGACGCATAGCACAATCAGACGCATGTTATGACACGAAGCACCCGATAATTATGCCTGGTAACCATCATTTTACCATGGTTTTAATTGCAGATGCTCATGCAAAAACATTGCACGGTGGTCCACAGGCTATGTTAAACTTCCTTAGAACAAAATACTGGATCTTACGGGCTAAGGAACGAGTTAAAAAATATTTCAGAGAATGCACTGTTTGTTTGAGATACTCCACAAGGAAGACTACTCCTTTAATGGGCCTGCTTCCAGAGTCAAGGTTGAAACCCAGTAAGCCATTCAAATCTACTGGTGTGGATTACTGTGGTCCTGTTTTTATAAGATTTTCACCAGGCCGAGGAGCTAAGTCATACAAGAGTTACATTTGCGTATTTGTGTGTATGGTTACACGAGCAGTCCATTTAGAAGCAGTGACAGACATGACTGCCAAAGGTTTCATTGCTGCGTTCAGGCGATTTACTGCTCGCCGAGGCCATTGTCAGGACTTATATAGTGACAATGGCACTAATTTTGTAGGTGCCGATAAGCAAATGCGAGAAATGTTTAATCATGCCAAATCTTCTCTTCCTGGAGAAATAGCAGAGCTGCTTTCATTAGAAAGAACCACTTGGCATTACATTCCTCCCCACTCGCCTAACTTTGGCGGGCTATGGGAATCTTCGGTGCGCAGTACGAAAACACACTTAAAAAAAGTAGTAGGCAATAGTACACTAACATATGAAGAAATGTCGACGGTTCTGGCGCAGGTTGAGGCGTGTTTAAACTCGAGACCGATTTCTGTATTGAGCAATGACGCAAATGACCCTCTACCCCTGACACCAGGCCACTTTTTGGTTGGCGAACCATTGTTAAATATTGCAGATGAGGATTACTTTAATTGCAATGTTGTTGGTTTAGATAGATGGCGCTTAACGCAAAAAATTGTTACAGATTTTTGGAATAGGTGGTATAAGGAGTACCTAGTTAATTTAAACTTAAGGTATAAATGGGTCACTAAACGTGATGAACCTGAAATAGACGATGTTGTAGTTTTAAAAGAAGATAATGTTCCTCCAGCTAAATGGTTACTAGGTAGAATTGTCAAAAAATACCCTGGACCTGATAATGTAACGCGAGTTGTTTCAGTTAGATGTAAAACCGGAGAATATAAGCGTCCAGTGAGTAAAATATGTATTTTAACTAAATGAAGTTGGTTGTTATATTGTTTTAATTTTAATTATTGTTGTTAAATAATATTATAGTAGGATGAGTTCTACCAAACCTCATCTTCAATTGTAACATTTAAGATTATCTAAGTTTTTTTTTGCTAATGAGTTAATTACTGATAATCTGTTTGTTTACCGTAATTGAATACGCCTTTAATTTAATGTTAAGCATTGTGTACTTCGCACCTTTAGAGTTAAGTTGTTTGGTATCCATTTAACTGAGTTGCTATTGTTAAGAGGTATGTTCTGAGAGTTTATATTATGTTGTTAATTTTTCTTTGTTTGAGTTAAGGTTTTTTTTTGTGTGTAATTAAAGAACTATGTTCTTTGGCGGGCGGAATGTCCAAATAGTTTAATAATTAGTTCGTTTCTATGGATAAGCTTAATGAGTATGGCTATCTATACATGTACTTATATCTAATACAGTCCACTAAAACTATGTTGAAGTTAGTTGCAAATATACCGTCGAGTTGACCACACGTTGTTTTCTTTAAAAATCACTGCACCACAAAAGTCAACCCTATCCATTAGACATCTTTGTTCCATTTTAAAGGCAAGGCAATGGCTTTCTGAAGATCCTCTGATCTGTTAAAAACATAGTTTTAAACAATTAATTAGGCATAATAAACGATTTAAAAGTTCGAGTTCAACAACCGTTTAACCTTTGCAAACATGCACAAACGCCTTTTTTTCTCAGTAGACTTGAAATCAATATCTTTTGCGTTCAAGCAGTTATTCATCGTAGTTAGAATGATTACAAGAATGTAAAACTAACTTTAATAACCGTGTTCAAAGTCAAGTTTAGTAATTAGCCTTCGAGTCAAGAGATCAGACTACAAATTATAGTGGCTACAAGTCATTAATGCTGCACATACTTTAGTATAATCTCTACTTGTAATGAAACGCGGTAGGCAAGGGCGGGAGCAGGGTCACAGAAGTACACAGGTAAACTAGGGGTTTCAATGCTTTAAATACAGTATAATAAAGCATCCTTATGGTTAAAATATAATGTTAGCATGCCCGTCTTTTACGTAGTCCAAGCGTCTCTTAATAAGTCTCGACATTGCCCAAAACTTCAGTGTAAGAAATGGATTTTCTGCGCTTCATTCCTACAATTACAATAAATAACTTCCAATATTTTATCGAAGTGTTATTAAGAATAAAATATATATACTCTAGCTGCAAATATATCAACCCTAGGTAATAGTACACCGTCACACATGTCCCTTTAGGTACGGTTACAACTATGACCGCATGGTGTATCATATTATATGCTATATGTAAACATTCGTATTATGATCCAATGAAGTTTTTCAAAGAACCCCATCGCCTAGGAGGAAATGCTATTGTCGTAGGATTACGGATGCTATCCGAATTCTTTATAGAATATAAATAAGTGGAAAAAAAAATATTTGTACCATCAAAGTGCCTTAGATTGAATCTGCTGAAATGATTGAATGCTGTTCCTTAGATGACTCTAGATTAGTTGTTCCTAAGTTTGGGAATATTAACCGCTGTTACAAATCTAAGCACTACTCGGAATTTTACAGGTAGAAGGGGACTTATTTGCCGGTTACACTTACTTCTAGAGAGTGCTGATAAACTATTTGATAGTACTTCAGAGGATGTTAGTGTAATTTCGAATAATCGAAGCATACGCAATATAAACCATTTACCGTGTATCACATGAAATAATACTAACTGGACATAAGTTCTCCACCGAACACAGTGTTCGACTATAAAACGACAAAAAGTGTTTTAAAACTATCTTTTTTGCCGCAACCAAATCCAGACAAACCTGTTTGAAGAACTCGTTCGGACAGGTAGCTTTAATCCTTGTCCAGAAAATAGCTATATTTAGGATGATGCAATTGCATATGCATGCAATTTGTACGAATGTAAATGAAGACATTTAAGTTATTTCGAGCGCAAAGTTAAGAGAAAGCATAATTATTTAAAACAGTTTATGTTAATATAGCGAGAAAAGCCGACATTAAACATTCACGTGTCTAGCCGTTTATTAACTGACCGCACGTCATTATAATTGTTCTTTTGTGTATAATAAAAATAAAATTATATAATTTTATAATAAAACACGTAATTGTGTCGGTCACATGTGTTTATGGAGTCGGGTAAAATAACCGCGTTCCATTTTAACTGGCAACACTTTCACAGCCAACAATAGTGAGATACTATCATTATGTGGCAACCGCTGTATGTGGCTGTATCATCAATGGACGTGTGACTAAACATTGGTTACGTAACTGGTTACTTTAACCGCAGTTTATGAGTTACACAATTGGACTCATTACTACGGCCATTTGAAAGTTAATTGACTTGAACTTCTTCAAATTGTTTAGGCTGTTAATAAACCACATGCGCTTTAAAGTAAATCGCAGTGGTTTTAGCAATTAATGTTTTGTTTTGATCATGAGAGAACAATAAGATTAGATTACGTCATTGATTAACTGTTGGCTATTCATAGCATAAGGATCTTGGTTTACCCTTAGCATTTGAACTTCTTGGATATAACAGTAGCAATGAGTAGGGAGGATTTGGTTCTGGGCAATAGATTAAAGTAACTAGTAAATGTATCGTAAATACATCCCTGGTCTTCTGCCTATGCTATATTCGAAGAAAAAACGAAAAGTTTGTAGAGTAATCTGAGCAATAAAATACTTAACGCCCTTGCTTGACCTTTCACGAGCCGTTGGACGGTAAACACTGGTTATCTTTGTAAGGCTATGCGTACGATAAAATTCAATGTAGTGTATAAAGTTGCCAAATTAAAAGCAAATAAAAAGTAGGTTATCCAGCGTCCAAGATCAAAGATATTATCTGTCGGATTTAATGAAAGCGTTGAGAAATAACGCTAAGGTGAGGAACTTGCTCAATACTGCAATTTTACGGTCAACTAAATTGAAGTAGTGATAATCGAATTAAAAGTTAATGGTTGTTAAAAATAACTCTAGAGGTTATTTAGGAACGAAAATCTATAGTTCTTTACAACAAGCACTAAAATGCAGTTTGAACCTAACTTTATTGTGGTAAACAATAAAGTTTTCTGCCCTTATTATGAGCATACATTCTCATTTTGAGTTTCAAATTCAAATGGACATGCAATTAAAATTTAAAATGATATTTAATATTTTAAAATGTGTATATGACCGCACGTAATAATAGATGAGACATAAAACATCTAGTTTACCATTGTTCTAATGATTACAATATATATTTAAGTTCTAGACCTTAAGCGAAATAGATACGCAACGAATCGAAAAATCCTTTAATTTTGCAACTAATTAGCGAGTTAAATTATGAAATAGAAGACTAGATACATCGACCTAATGACCTAAGCACGACCTTTCAGACAAAAAGTTCACAGCCGTTGCCACAAATTCGCTTTCAATGTAGCCAATTGAATGAAAATCCTTTGTTTTGTAACCAAACTGATGATATCTTATTCTCACAACGTTGGCGGGAACAGTAATGAGGTTTGTATGTGTTTGTCTTTTATCATACAACTGTAAAGTTATGCGGTGTCTTTTGACTAAGCAACTCTTTGATTCCGAGGCGACGGCAGCGAAATTATCATAATTTAAATCATTTTCGTTGAGTTCGGTGTGATGTATGAAACCAGACCGGTTTGATGTTTTATACAGCTTTGATTTTGCTTGTTTTGGTTGCACAGGCTTTTCTTATAAAGCACTTAGTTTTATCTTTAAAACCCTTTTCACAGATACATTTGGTTAGCAATATTTATCTCGTCACCCCTCATCCAAGTCCTGAGCTCCGCGTTGGCATCAATTAACGCTCACAATCTAGGACACACCAAAAATATCATGATTACATGTCAACACGTGTGATCGTCTATTCAAATGCACTTATTACTATGCATGTTGCTGCATCCATTGGGAGTACCACCGGCAACGCAATATCACGCAGCTGGCCATGTGATCACTGTACTTTGTTCTTTATTAAAAGGCCCATAGAAGTGACAATGGCATGTCAAAGGGAATGTCGTAGAAAACCGATTTAAACCCCACTTGTAACAGATCTCGGTAGCTTCAAGACGTGGGCGGTACTCGAAGACTTTAACCAAGAGAATGTACCAAACTATTGCACAATAGTTTCACGTTATGTAGCCGTAGACATATTAGATTTTTGTAAAGAAATCTTAGCATTTTTAAACTGAGCAAAACCGATATTTTGGAAATACTGCCCGCAAATCGTATTTAATAATAATGTAGCATTTCAAAGTTCTTCTGGAAAAGCCAAAAATGCAATGACGAAATACGTGAATCAACGAACCATCGCGTCACAAAATACCTGATACAAAAATCCGCATCAAGCAACAAAGATGATACCATATTGCTTATTTGTCAAGTATGTTTTACAAACAAACGCTGCAAAATACTCGATGAATTTCCACAACAGACAGCCTTAATTGAACGGTTCATGTTACATTTCTTCAGTAATCATTCATTACAATCAGAACGCGTTGAAACACTACTTTGTTTCATTTGAAATTATTAATTTTGAAATATCATTTGTGAAAGGTTAATAAGACATGGTTACAGACGACTTACTGCAAAGTCCACCGATAACTTAAACGTCCGTTTTCTTAAAAGAAGTGTTTTCTCTAAAACTTGAACATGAAATCTTATGGTAAACAGTTGTTTAAAAAAAACTGACGTTCATGATGTTGGTGTAATAGGACCTTGCCAATTGACCGTCCATTGGCGTCATAAGTTCCTTGTCCTCGGCCTAGGGAATCATATTACGTTCTCGTTGCAGAGATGCATATTATGTTAACCAAGATCAATTGATCTGATTACATTATTATTGCAATTTACAATTGCGTTTCTATGAGCTGGAAAATGTTAAACCTTGCCTTTGTAAATGCTAATAGCCCATACAATTATAGAGTTATTATGTCTTCATTAAATCAGGGAACTTCTGGTGATAGCTTCTTACAAACTAGATCCGGTTTATTTTAAGCTGTATTTTTATATTCCTCAGCCAGTCTCAAGATTACAAAATCACTGTGTGCAATCTTCCAATTGTTGACTTAGATGATTCTCAGCACTATATTTTTTCAGTTAATTATTATATGTTTCCACACTGTCATCATTAAGATTATTATATCCCAAGTTTTTTTGACTAGTTTTACAAAAAAAGTCTCTCGTCTCTAGAACCCAAGGTTGATTGCAACATTCGGTGGCAGATAAGATTTCGCGCTTATAATCTCACAGAGCGATCCAAGGGTATTTTAACTAGTTCAGTTTTTGTACTCCATACTGTTGCTAACATCATGACTATGGGCTGTATAACTCGATAATTATTATTATTAGGCAGATGATGATAATAGATAGTGTATTTAAGCTCTATAATCATGGTGCGTGCAGTAGCAAATTTTGAGTGTCCACAATGGTAATGGTCTTATAGGGCCCAAATGTCTACAAAAACACCATAAAGGTCTAAATATTAACAACGTTATCGATTCCAGCGCAGTCAGCAGTAATCCGTCATATATTGACACTAACCTCTATGATAAATCGTTTCGGGGAAAACGATAAAATCCTGCCAATATGGCGACCAACTGTCTGGTTCCTGTGTTTGCTGAGTATAACTTAATCTCGAAATAAAATTGGTGCCCTTTGAGGTAAGTATCCGGTGACGATAAGGTTTTAGATGGGGAAAATTCTGGAGATGTTGCAAGCTTTTTCTGATTTTGAGAACGATCCATGAAATATAAGCGTCAAAAATAAAATGTCTCCCCGAATCACTAACGAATGTAACGTGTCATTTCCAATAATGAACAACATGTGTCGCCTGCCATAACTCAACGCGAGGGTAGAAATAACGAGGAAAAAACAAGTAATGGCGTCATGTTTGAACAGGATAATGTTAAACAACAAAATAATGAAGTAGTTACAGAAGGTTCAATACACGATAGGGGGAAAATAAAAATTAGAAATAAATGCAGATTTTTTCTTTATCATGGACTTACAGGACATAAATAAACTTTAAGAAGTACATAGTTCACAAGTAATAGTTATCATTACTTCATTAGCAGCTGTCAATGTTAACTTGATCTTGACCACGCCATTGTTCGCTAAGCTTTGAAACTTAAACAATTAACTTCACAGGAGAAGCTATTCTTCTCCTAAGAAACTGTCCTTAGTCAAATTCAAATGTAGATCTTCTGTGTCCATAATGATCTTGTAAGAACAATTACTAAATTACCCTAATGTAAATATTATCTACTAACGCTTTAAGAGCTCGTTAAGATTACAATATTACTATTCAACTTTTCAAAGGTTTGTCAAGGATAATTAAGCAGTGTTATATTTGTAAAAACAAGTTAAACTTACTTACAAATTAAATACAGTGTAGTATATTTATAGAGCTTTCAGCTAAATAACAGATATTCAGTTATTTGATATTTTTATTATCATTATTGTGGAACCAATTCATTTGTAACGTACTAAGAGGTAAATATCTGTAAATATAAAATTGATAGCACAAACATGGACAGAACTATAGGTATATGTTGTTAAAATTATATTCTAACAGTGTGATGCTAACATCACTAAGGTAAAAAGTACATTTTAGTAATTACATTTTCAAACAGCAATCTTTGCTAGACAAAACCATGTTTTTTTTTGTAAACCTAAAGCAGTAAAAGAGCCGCTGACCTGTACACGTATACACGTGTGGTTTTCTTATTAAATACTATGAAACACATGTTTGCCTTTATAAAAAAAAAACTCCATAAACACCGTCCCTAGATGTTTAAATTTCACCGACCATAAACAGGCGTGCGGACTCTTTCGCCGATAGATCACGTTCACACGGGGGAATACACTTTTTTCCTAAACACAAGATATTTTTCCTTGAGGTAAAGTGGAAAGAAATTGCACTCTATGAACCCTGCGTACTTTTTTGTTATTCAGTTAAGGATGGAATGTCTGTATTCCGTGAAAGTATAAAATGAAGAAATATCTCCGTTGCACGGAAGAAACTTTCCTTAATGAAATGAAAGCTGAATTTGGAAGATCAGACCCCATACAAATCTTACAACCAGCATCAAACAAGCATCTCTATATCTATAGAGATAGAAAAGGAAATCAAAATAAATAGTTTCGTAACAGCATTAAGTCAGAACGTTAAATCTTAAAAGCCATACCAGCTGTCATCGTGCAGAATCAGTAAATTTTGACCTGTAAACCGGTAAGAAGAGCCCAAGAAGGCGTGTCGAAAAGATTTATTAACAACCGTTGGTTCCGTGTGGGAGCCATCACGGAGATTTGTAACTCTACACCCTGAGGCGAGGGATACACACTAAAAAGCTGTTTTAGAAACCGCCTATTCCCAGAATGGCGGCAACCATGACTCTTCTTAGGATAGTAAATAGTTCCAAACAGGGTTTGTTTACGTAAGACTATTTTTGGACAAGATTATAATTTAAGTACCGTCTTTGAGTTTCTAAGATACCCATTTGGGGTGTCCCTCTTTGTTCCTGAGATAAATATTGAAGCTCAATAAAGGATGTTTATGTAGAAGCAAAGGCTGGAGTTACAAATTGTACTATCTTAAACATTGGTTATGTTAATTTACTCCTTCCTTTAGTAAATAGATTTCGACAAGGTTTATTTGGGCTGATATTGATTAATTTTGAGTATTTTCGGTCCCAATTCTATGTTGACAATAAATCAAGACTTACTATTTCGAGAGGAATTGTTTGAATTTAAAAGACCATTCATCACCCTAAATCCACTTTAATTTTAAGTGTGAAGCTATGTTTTGACAGCGCATTTTTAGTTTCCACTTCATTAAGTATTTTTCCTCTATCTTTCTGATTTTCTCGGATATAAATCAGATAATCTAGGGGAATAAATCACCCTCTTTCTGAATGGTCACAGCACGTGTTCCAAAGTCATCATTATCATAATCCGGTATTGCAAAAATGAAGGAGCCCCCTCGTCTTATTCGCCTCATTTGAATTATTGCATAGAGCTCCTTGGGGAAACATTAGGGACCCCAGATTTTATGCGACGTATACAAAAAATCTTATTTAAAAATGATGCCTTATTATTTGCCATTTTCTTATTACTATACAATGGTATTAGTTGGTTTCGTTAAAATATTACATAAGCAATATCAAAAAAATCGCATGAAACACGATTACGTCACATTGTTTTGAAGCGAGCGTTTTAATTAAAATATTTTTTTCCTTTTGCACCCCAACATTGTACGATGCATTTCATAGCTTCAGCAAAAACAAAATTGAATTTACAATTTACAATTAACAATCAGTCAGAAGATATCGACGTTCCCTTTGTTCTAAATAATTTTCCTTGTCGAAGAAAGCCCGGAGGACAATTCGTTGAATGTATTTTTTGTACAAAATATCGAATTCTGCACGAATACGCCCTCGACGAGTCTGATACTCATTATGTTAGTGACTTATTTATTGTGAGGTTAGTGTAACATTCCTTCATAAACGGGTCCATAAATATATTTAAAATTAGTTACTTTATTTAGAGAGTAAATATCATAGCACATTTTAATAGAAAATCGATTGAGATGGTTTGCAGAGGAGCTTACTGCAACGTATTACTTGCACGTAGAGTTGTTATATGGGCGATTCTCTGTAAGCTCGTTCAGCTCCATACAATTTCTGTCCTGGCAATTTTTTTTTAAATTTTACAAAAAACCTAGTCCTATGCCAAAGAAAATTAACTATTTATTTAGTTAGACAAGGAGGCCCACTGAATTTGTACCTATTTTCCGAGTTATTAGCGATTTTCCAAAAAATCGTGACAGGGGACTGTTTGAGGCATCAGGGGACTGTTTTCAATGTGAACAGAAACCCACATTTTATGACTTTTCTATGATCAAAAGCCATATATTTCGGGTTTTTATTACCGCAAGCATGACACGACATAGATCTAGATAATTCGCAACATAGATCTTCCAGCAACTCCTGGTGATTGTTGTAAGTTAATATGTTAGCAGTATGAAGAGCGCTGAGCTTCATGTCTATGTGGCTGTGAACTATACAAAGACGTGATTCGCCATTTTGAGCGTTTGGTTTGATAACCCATTTCTTTCAACTGCTTACCAATGACGTCACCGGCGAAAAAGTCGTGGTGGATAAAGAACCAACTTGTCAATTATGAGGGCGCGGCTTCGATTCCAGGTCAGGCAAGTACCAATGCAACTTTTCTGTATCTACTTTCACCAGAGACTGTGTTTCGGATGGCACGTTAGACTGTAGGTCTCGGCTGTTATTGAACATCCTTGGCAGTCGTTACGGGTAGTCAGAAGCCAGTAAGTCTAACACCAGTCGAACTAAGGGGTACAGGGTTAGGGCACGCCACCATAGTGGGGACCTCTTTGAGGAGTGGCTCGGGAGGAGTCACGGCGCCCTCATTTACCGCATGACGAAGGTCCTCACCGGACACGGTTGTTTTGGGAAGTATCGAATCGGTCGTGAGGTGGCGCCCGGGTGTCACCACTGTGCGGACAGTTTCGAGGACACGGTGGACCTCACAGTCCAGGAGTGCCCTGCATGGGAAGAACACCGCCGGATCCTCGTCGAGGGAATCCGGCCCGGGTTCATGCCATGGTCCGGGGCGAGAGGAATGGGATGCCGTCGCCTCCTTCTGCGAAGCAGTCATGCTCGAGAAGTAGGCGGCGGAACGACAGAGAGTTAGCATCTCTCATCCCGGCTGGACCAGGTAGTCACCATGGGCGCCGGGTTGCGCGAGACGACTCCCGGCCACCGTAGGCGTGGGTCTGTGGGCGATGAGTTCAGATGGTTCATCGTTCCTGCGTCTTTTTAGACAACAGACCCGTGTTGGTGGCGTGCGTAGTTCCACGCGCTCCTCAAGTTGATGTCAGCAACCCTAGCGAGGCCCAGCAGGGCATAGGGCCGCTGGGGCTGCGGGACTGTACGAAAGAGTTACCACGGCCCTGGTACATTAAAGGCCTACGACGGAACACGACGGATTTTTAGTCAGTAAAAGTCTGACATTCGCTCACCGCTTCTAACCCGCGGCGGGAGGGGTCATTTGATGATTTTTAGCGTCGTTAAAAAAGTCGGTTGCACGGGTAACTGAGTTGTGGAGGTCAGATAGGGCAGTCGCTCTTGCCGCTCTGCTTCTCTCTTTTTTTGTAGTAATTCCTCTCGAGATAGCTTCTTCTTTTTAGGAGCCATATCACGTGCGTTCGATCAGCCTGTGTAATATAATTCAAGTTCATAAAGGGATAAAATAATGCGATGCAATGATAGTTTGATTCTTAAATTAATAAAAGAGACTAGCGAATACATTTACACAAACAATTCATGAAAACTATTAAACCAATACGCAGAATACACACTCCCCTGTTTTGTTAAACAGTCCCCTGTTGCGTTTTTTGGCAAAGGACTGTTGCCAGAGGACTGTGTATTTCAGTTAGATTTCACAATATTTATGAAACCGATGTCTTATAGTTTTTTAAGAACCTACCGATCAATTAAGGCACAAATAATGTAACAATTAACTATAAATATAGATAATTTAAGTAATTAAATTACATACAATTATTTACCAGAGGCCTGTGTGTGGTAGCGGCCCAAACGCTTGTTCACCTCACAAATGACGCTCTAACACTAAACAGAATGGCGTATCGTTACCGCATTTGATAAGTTTGTCAACTTCACAACAATTGCATTTCGTTGCACTAATAAAACGATTGTAAAATATAATAGTTTTTTTTAAATATTGATTTAAATTTTTGGCAGGGTACTGTATTAAAATTCTCAGGACAAAGTTTACAGGAGTTTATTAAAATGAATAAAGTTGTAATGAGTGCTTGTTTTACGAAAATAATATAATTTCATTATTTTTGTTTGTGATATTAACTGCCAAGTGAATGTAGTTTCATCAAGTTTTTCGGAAATCGCATTTCTAGGTGTGAATGCAGTGAAAGGGACAGCCAGGGGACTGTATTTTTCGAGCTTCTAAAACGTATAGAAAAAAAATTAAAGTAATTATGGTTATAAAAACAAAGGGCCCGTGAAGCTTCTGGGTTAAAGTTTCATAAAATGTGATTCTTTAAATAAGAATTAAACTATTTATAGAAAAAATCGGTCCGGACAGCCGATTACGAGCTTACAGAGAATCGCCCATATACTATTCTGTAATATACTAAGTTAATACGTTATTCTGTAAGTACCTAGTCTCAAGCGAAGCACACGTTCTAGACGTGTAAGACACTATTTCATGAAAATCCAGCACAGTGTGTTATTAGATGTTTGCTAACAAAAATTGTATCGTTCTACAACAACAGAGTAGCAATGTTCTATATATTATTAATTATTTCCTAAATTACAAATAATGCACGCACGTCATTACATCAGTTTCCCTTCACACTTATTTTTAAACTAAACCGGGGGGAAATGGATTACAACCGGCATCGGTGATAGCGAGTACCCGGGCGCTGCTTGCGTTGTAAATGCAGAGATACAATCTCGCCCATACATCGCTATAGTTTACTTGGAAACGGATCTACGAGCGGTTTGGAACAAAGCAAGATAAAGGGGGCATGACTAACATACCACCTTGAACTTTGGAATTTTATTGCTCGAGCGAACGAAGCTAGAATGTATTTGAAACTGTGAACGAACCGCGTTCATTTGCTTGCACTAACTTGCTGTAAAAATTCAACTGCAACCAAATTTTTGTATGCGCTGTATTCAACAAAATTCGGTGCCTGTGAATGCTTTAATTTTTTAGAGACACGAATTAGGTCAATAAATTCAACTGTAGATTTATAATAGCACACGAGTTTGGCTTATAACTAACTGTTCGAAAAGTAGAGTATATCATTCGCAAAGTTAACTTGCAACGGTTATTTAAACGCTTGCCAGTGGTTCGCGATGCGGATCATCGGTGGAAAGTTTAATGACTTCATACCTAGTTAGTTGCTAACTGTACTGTACTTATTGCCGTTTGGAAGCTCTGCTTAGCGTCACCAGTCATGCGATAGAAGCATTAATAAAACGAGACTTTTTATTTATGTCTATCCCGATACTTTATTTTTCATGTTCAACGCTGCGCAGTATGTTAATTAAGGTGGCACCAATTTGCACGGCTAGTGAAATCTCGTGGACCCAGTTCTCAATCAGTCCAGATTAATTGCGCAGGTTTTTTGGGACAGACCCAGCAAAGTTCAGAATGTTTAACATGAAAAAAACGTATCAACTTATTTTTTCCGCTAGCAACACATCATTTATAATCTAGAAAAATAAATACTACCTATTTTCCTTGTACAATATTAAAGAAACTGTTCCTTCAAAAGGATAACTTAGTAAGTAGCAAAAACGAATTCAAGCAGTACAGTTGCATCTGAAACATCGACAATAGCACTACTCCGGGTGCTAGTCCATCAACAAACGTAAGAAGTGCCACTTTAAACATCGTTCCCTCGGGGCTGGCTTCGAACGTCAGGCTTAAAGCCTTTAAGAATGAAAGGCGCCTGATTTAGGGCCCCCTGTCGACGATAACGAGGAAACAGGCTGCGCTAGTGGCCGCTCAATAAAACTTCCAACTAGCCAGGTTTTATCGGCGTTCGCCATCTACCCGCATCTCCGCAGTCTAAGCGTGTCAGTGCAGAACACTCCACGGGAATTATGTAGCCATTATGCTTGATGTACGACTCCTTCGCCAGATGTTCTAATAAATCCGCCGCTTTATGTCTTTAGTGACCAGAATGTAATTCTCGTTCGATTGCTATATTTTGATTCCGTATAACGGTTGATTGAATTGTATTGTACACTTCTTAAATAGAATTTTTACACACCGACTCCTGTTTCCAATCATTGTTTCTAAAATCAAAACATTTGAAATTACAATCCACAAAAGGTAGCAATTTGCACAAAAAAAAGAAACGCTTTCAGTAAATAAATATCGGCAGTGTCTGAAATGCTCGGTTGGCTTTCCTTTTATATTAGGCAAGACAGTAAAGCGGAGCAATACAGCTCATATTACATAGGCATGCGAGACGCGAATCCCGAGCGACTTGTGACGGGGGTGAAATAAAATTACACAACGTCCCCTAAGGACGGCGACACGCGACAGTTACGATAAAGAGGATTATTGCCTGCACTTGAGAATGCACCCCCGATGATATTCCGTAACGTCACATATTGGACGAAAGGGCGACAACCCTAAAACACATTAGTGTGGATTATCGTTATATCTTTACAATACATTAGTCGATAAGTCAACTTAATCTTGACTCCTTGTCTAGATAATCAATACTATTGTTTACAACTACCGATAATTAGATAAGCAAAGCAATTGAGTTCAAGAACCGATTGTGTTTGCCGAAGATAAGATGATATTCTTTAATGTAGGTACACCATGATTATAAACAATACAAGATATTAAAAACGCTAACGTAAGGCATAATTAATTGTCTTATCGCTACAAATCGCTTTCTTTCGGACAACCTTTGCGTGGAGATAAACCGTAGGAAAAAATATGTATATTTTTTTCTACGGTTTATATATAGCGGGCAGCTTGTGCCATACATTATACGTTTATACAATCTATGGAGATTGGACTATGGAGATTGGACTATGGAGTCCAAACTCTCAATTTAAATTCATAATTTGTGTTCAATTTGTCTTTGGGTCATAAAACGTGGTACTTTACGACGAAATATGATCACTAGAGTTTAATTAAGTATGTCGAGGGACACATTTGGCCATTTTGTCACGGTCATCTGGTAGTCGCATAAATTATGTGGACGGACAACACCCTCGACTTTCCGATGAGTCACCGGCCACGACAAATGAGCTAGCCTCACCATTGCGAGGGTTCACGTCAATTAGCTCAACAGCAGGTTTCTTATTTAGGGAACATGCATCGATTTGTTAAAATCCCCTGGCATGTTCTATTTATTCAATTTAGATTCCGGTGGGGAAGAAAACGTTTTCAATTTAGACGCTTTTAGTCCAAATGGCTCCAGCTTTATATGTAGCTTACAATGGAACAAGAGTACACTGCAAACTTTACGGAGCTGAAAATAAAACAATGAGTCCAGTTTCGCCGATAAACTTTTTGCTGAGAAGGCCGGTCTTCAAATAGAAATTGTAATAGTCGGTGAACGAAAATGGGTTACAGTGGTCAAATACCGAAACGTCGTGGTCGTGCAACCAACCGGAATAGCGGTGATATTGTGTATTGAATTCTATACTATAGTGCGGTCATTCTATTGTTTTGTTTACTCTCTGCTCTGCCAAAATTCAAAAGGTTGCATTTACCACAAAACTACACAAAACAATATCTCTACCGTTACCTTTACCATACTTTTCATTACCATATCAAGAAACGCTTTCATTCAACCAGTTCCTCTATACGGTTAAATATTATAATCGGATAGCAGAAACAGGTCTCGATAACTCGTCCTTATAGAATAATCGGATTACACCTCCGCAAAGAAATGTTGAGCAGCTTTAGAAAACTACTTGAGCCATAACGAACCGAATACCCGTTTCCAAGTCATACATGTTTTATTGAAACCCAACGACTATCACATAGGATTTAGGGGGATTGACGATTGCGGTTATAGTAAAAATATGTACGTTTTTTTAGAAGTTATATGCGTGTTTAATAACATACGGTACATTATACAGGCTCCATGAAACATGCTCGGACTTTGTCTAACTTTAAAGTTAAATTTTCATCACAGGATACGTGTTTCATTTCCAGTAAATACTTAAATATTTTAGTACATGTGAAATGTTATTACTGAAACAACATTTAGTGAGACGAATACTGCTAGAGGTTGTAACCTAATTAAAACACCTTTCTCTAAATGAGAATAAATACAACTATTTATACAAATACTTAGCACTAATTTAGTTCAGGGCTAGACACACAAAGATATAGAAAAATGCTTCAATGTCGCAGAGTTGTTGATTGAAGAATTATGCAAAGTGTGTCGCTCGTCATATCCTAAAGAAAATAAAATATTCAGCAGCTTCTTTATCCAAGAGAATCGTGTGAATTCCGCGGGCTCTTCTCGACCCATTTGCGACGTAATGGCCCGACTGAGTCTGCCTTCAGGATTCTAATGGAAAAACGTCTGCCTCCGATCACAGCCTTTCAACTCTTATTTCACTTTGGCGTATAAGCACAAACGCTTCTTTGCCGAGGTAATACGTTGAGAGCTGTTAAAAGATAAAAACGTTTTAAGTTTACATCGGCGTTATTTTTTGTCAAGTACTCAACTTTCATTAATAACTTCATCATTTTAGAAGGTCGTGAACAAAGGAACCACAATGTAATTCAGCATGACATTGTTTCTTTTTACTATTATAAATAGGATCTGCCAGTTTCCCCACACTATTTTCTTTGAGGCGTGATGTAAACCTATTTACACGCATGTGTTAGATTACAAGAGGGGTTGGTGTTAAACTAACAAGGGTGCAACTCTTATTAACGGCCTGTCAAAAGTATTATACCCAAATCCCGTTTGAATCATATCCCTTCAGATGCAGTTGTATAGTATAGATTGGTGCAATGACTCAGCGCATCCACGTTGCTTTGTTTAGGTGATGTTTTCTTTCGAAATAATATAATTTCAGTTAATTTTACTAAACAAAATTGTCCATAGTTTCATATTAAAATAAAAGTGTGAAATGTAATAAACAGATTAAACTCTGGGTGCGGCCATGCAGCTATAAGGTACAAGCATAGTCACTTTGCTCAATTGGCTACTCTCATCAAATTGCCATGCATAAAACAAAAGTTTCCATATAAAACACCAACCATGAGCACCGCGGAGTACAAAACAGGTCTAAAATGACCAAGAAGGTTTAGTAATTTGTATTTTTTTCTAACAATGTGAGAAGATCTTAGTTAGGACTCTCACGAGACCCAATTGATAGGAGAACAAAGAAATATGTTGATATTGATTCCAGTCGATGTTACAGTCCTGTAAACATAGCGATTGTAAGTGCGTAAAAGGAGGCATTCACGGAAAATAAACATTTATGGTCTCACAGTCAATAGACGCTTTAAATCGTGCATTTGACAACTTCGATCTTCTATTTCAGATATGAATAGCCAAATCATGAGATAGAACAACAAAAATGAACGAAATTGAAAATGAAGTATTTCAATTATAAAATTCCGTTCAAGAATCAACAGCAGGCCAATCGCTAAACGAAATACTCGCACTTACAAATTGATTAATTGAACAACAATTAAAAGCATTCACTTCAACTGTTTTTAACGAAGTTGCTTGAGCAACAGCTATGATTTTATGAGAACTGCGAACTCGAGCAAGAAACAAAGCAACTGCCAATTTATTTATTGTTGTAGTTGCACGAGGCGAGGTGAAAACTGGGTGGATAAGGTGAGGCACACCCTATGGGGGGTGAGTATTCATCCCTCGGGACATTGGGTAGGTAAACACTTTCGAGTTGGCACGGAACATTCGTCTGCCACAAAGTTAGATTTAAGGAATTAAGATTAACCGCATTTGGACGAAATTTTCCATCCTAATTTAGCTCAATTCTTATCTGTCAAAAGTTTCATTAAATATCGTACATGTTAAAGTCCTTTGAAACATAAATAAGCAGAGCTGAAACAATATGAGAGGTCCACATCAACTAGAGTACCTACTAAACATCGAAACCCACTAACACAATAATTTGAGTTGACATCTGAGCTCAATTAGTCATCCACAACGCTGTGCTATTGACATTTCAATCAAACTTCAGGCCCAAGTTAATCAGTAGCAAGGAGTTTTTTCCCCCTGCCATAACAAAGGATACGCTGTCTACGTGACGTAGTTACCGGCCAATCTGAACGAGCCACGGCGTTAATTAAAAATGTTTCGATGCTACCGAGGAAGTTTACCTCGCCAGCAGTCCGTTTTCTAACCACAAAGTTTTTTTTTTCTACCGCACCAAACTAAGCAACAACTTTCTATATCGGTTTCTGATAATAATCTATTGACGCAACTTCCCACTTTAAGTTTTTCTTGTGTAGAAAAATGTTGATAGTTTTAAAATGTTTTGAGGATATTTCCACATCGCGTACTCCTTCAGCCATAGTTTTATCTTCAATAAAAAAAACCGCGTTTCTTTGTTGACGATGTTATTGTCCAACAGAATTCCGATCCATTGTATTCTTCATATCTTATTGTATGATTGTTCTAGATTGCCAAACCTGTCATAAAACGGTGCAGAAACGCAATAAAAGCGGTTTTACAACTTGATTAATAGAAACAAAGTAGTTTCTTTATCGGTGTATAATTAATAGTTTTCACAACGCTCTGCTATCGTACATTGTGGGTGATGAACAACAATGGAATCAGGTTACAAAATGGTTGGGATGTGAAGGCTCTTCATCAACGGTTTCGAGATAGTATGAGTCAGCCTTTGTTAGATCGCCCACGTACCAGTCACTTACCTCTGTGTTACCGAGATAGCATCCATCTTCTTGATAGTGTAAAGACGTTTTCATAACGGGATTTCACGTAGTTGCGACACGAGTAGATCTATTTAAGTATAGTGTGGGCACTATAAATTATACTTTGGTAGTTTTTATTTTATTTATGGCGATACCATTGGTTGTTTCATCTACGTCTTCTATGCGATCAGATAAGCCTATCGGGATAACGGTAAATAACCAATAAATATTTACGAATTTATGAGTAACACAATCAAAATTGAAACAACCTTAAACAAAGCAAATATGCGTGCAGTTTCAACTACATGAAGTACAGTAATCTCTAGATCACACGGAGATCAGGGCAATAACCACGAAGCACCGTTATAATCGTGTCACGCGCAACACGAGTACCAAATAAATGTGAACAGTAATGTACCGAGGAATTTGGGAAATGTACATTTAAATGTAGCGCAAGCTTTAACACGCGTAGTGCTAGAATCAGCGGTATTTAATGATGGCACGATGTTTGTCATAACAAAGTACACCTAGAATGCATTTGTAGCAGATTTCTAACATAGATATTGTAACATAATGCCTGACACTTGATCCTAGCTTACAATATTTATTGCTACATCATCACGCTCGTAGCTGTTAAGTTTTTGCAATACTTGTTGACGTGTCAAGCACCCGGGTTGTGACACTGAACATTCAATTAAGAAACAAAAAACAAACAACGCTTTGTTCGAAAATGATAAAAATTGTAAACATTGAAAAGACTAATGGGTACAAAAACTTAATAACAACATAAACCTGTTTGATTTACAACCGTGTATTGTACTAATTGTTGGTAACATTCTGGGATGGTAACAATGCACCCGGAAACTATTGCCATCCAAGCGTTTCAACTGCTAGGAATTTTATTTTATAGAGAAACTGACAACTGAATGATAATGAAAACCTAATTACATGTAAAGCTTGTTTATTTACATGTTCACGTGGTGTTTTCTGGGCCAAGATTAATTCTGTTGCGGTTGTGACACAAATTCGACGCTATTTTTAACACGTTTACAAAAATATAGAAAGAAAATGGGTATATCGAATACTGGTGAGCTTTTTGAATGTTAGGACTCTCACGAGACCCAATTGATAGGAGAACAAAGAAATATGTTGATATTGATTCCAGTGGATGTTACAGTCCTGTAAACATGGCGATTGTAAGTGCGTAAAAGGAGGCATTCACGGAAAATAAACATTTATGGTCTCACAGTCGCACAAATAAAAGATTGTAAATCGTGCATTTGACAACTTCGATCTTATATTTCAGATGCTAAATCATGAGATAGAATAACAAAAACGAACGAGATTGAAATTTTAATTATAAAATTCCGTTCAAGAATCAATAGCAAGCCAATCGCTAAACGAAATACTCGCACTTACAAATTGATTAATTGAACAACAATTAAAAGCATTCACTTCAACTGTTTTTAACGAAGTTGCTTGAGCAACAGCTATGATTTTATGAGAATTGCGAACTCGAGCAAGAAACAAAGCAACTGCCAATTTATTTATTGTTGTAGTTGCACGAGGCGAGGTGAAAACTGGGTGGATAAGGTGAGGCACACCCTATGGGGGGTGAGTATTCATCCCTCGGGACATTGGGTAGGTAAACACTTTCAACTTGGCACGGAACATTCGTCTGCCACAAAGTTAGATTTAAGGAATTAAGATTAACCGCATTTGCACGAAATTTTCCATCCTAATTTAGCTCAATTCTTATCTTTTAGAAGTTTCATGAAATATCGTACATGTCAAAGTCCTTTGAAACATGAATACGCAGAGCTGAAACAATATGAGAGGTCCACATCAACTAGAGTACCTACTAAACATCGAAACCCACTAACACAATAATTTGAGTTGACATCTGAGCTCAATTAGTCATCCACAACGCTGTGCTATTGACATTTCAATCAAACTTCAGGCCCAAGTTAATCAGTAGCAAGGAGTTTTTTCCCCCTGCCATAACAAAGGATACGCTGTCTACGTGACGTAGTTACCGGCCAATCTGAACGAGCCACGGCGTTAATTAAAAATGTTTCGATGCTACCGAGGAAGTTTACCTCGCCAGCAGTCCGTTTTCTAACCACAAAGTTTTTTTTTTCTACCGCACCAAACTAAGCAACAACTTTCTATATCGGTTTCTGATAATAATCTATTGACGCAACTTCCCACTTTAAGTTTTTCTTGTGTAGAAAAATGTTGATAGTTTTAAAATGTTTTGAGGATATTTCCACATCGCGTACTCCTTCAGCCATAGTTTTATCTTCAATAAAAAAAACCGCGTTTCTTTGTTGACGATGTTATTGTCCAACAGAATTCCGATCCATTGTATTCTTCATATCTTATTGTATGATTGTTCTAGATTGCCAAACCTGTCATAAAACGGTGCAGAAACGCAATAAAAGCGGTTTTACAACTTGATTAATAGAAACAAAGTAGTTTCTTTATCGGTGTATAATTAATAGTTTTCACAACGCTCTGCTATCGTACATTGTGGGTGATGAACAACAATGGAATCAGGTTACAAAATGGTTGGGATGTGAAGGCTCTTCATCAACGGTTTCGAGATAGTATGAGTCAGCCTTTGTTAGATCGCCCACGTACCAGTCACTTACCTCTGTGTTACCGAGATAGCATCCATCTTCTTGATAGTGTAAAGACGTTTTCATAACGGGATTTCACGTAGTTGCGACACGAGTAGATCTATTTAAGTATAGTGTGGGCACTATAAATTATACTTTGGTAGTTTTTATTTTATTTATGGCGATACCATTGGTTGTTTCATCTACGTCTTCTATGCGATCAGATAAGCCTATCGGGATAACGGTAAATAACCAATAAATATTTACGAATTTATGAGTAACACAATCAAAATTGAAACAACCTTAAACAAAGCAAATATGCGTGCAGTTTCAACTACATGAAGTACAGTAATCTCTAGATCACACGGAGATCAGGGCAATAACCACGAAGCACCGTTATAATCGTGTCACGCGCAACACGAGTACCAAATAAATGTGAACAGTAATGTACCGAGGAATTTGGGAAATGTACATTTAAATGTAGCGCAAGCTTTAACACGCGTAGTGCTAGAATCAGCGGTATTTAATGATGGCACGATGTTTGTCATAACAAAGTACACCTAGAATGCATTTGTAGCAGATTTCTAACATAGATATTGTAACATAATGCCTGACACTTGATCCTAGCTTACAATATTTATTGCTACATCATCACGCTCGTAGCTGTTAAGTTTTTGCAATACTTGTTGACGTGTCAAGCACCCGGGTTGTGACACTGAACATTCAATTAAGAAACAAAAAACAAACAACGCTTTGTTCGAAAATGATAAAAATTGTAAACATTGAAAAGACTAATGGGTACAAAAACTTAATAACAACATAAACCTGTTTGATTTACAACCGTGTATTGTACTAATTGTTGGTAACATTCTGGGATGGTAACAATGCACCCGGAAACTATTGCCATCCAAGCGTTTCAACTGCTAGGAATTTTATTTTATAGAGAAACTGACAACTGAATGATAATGAAAACCTAATTACATGTAAAGCTTGTTTATTTACATGTTCACGTGGTGTTTTCTGGGCCAAGATTAATTCTGTTGCGGTTGTGACACAAATTCGACGCTATTTTTAACACGTTTACAAAAATATAGAAAGAAAATGGGTATATCGAATACTGGTGAGCTTTTTGAATGATTTCTAAATACTTGATAATTATAATTTGGCAATATTTGCCGAGTAAACAAGGACAGTTTCCGTGGACATTGCGAACAAATCCTTAATATTATTACATAAACCTGACAACTATTAACACTTTATCATCTAATAAGGCCTCTATAAATAGCATGACATACTTAACAAGGAAAATAACAAGAAACTTAGATTCCCTATAAATAAAATGACTTGTAAAGACGCAAAATGCACGTGTAACCTGTAAGCAGATGATGCATCCGTATAAAATATTCATGAGCCTGTTAATTATGTTAATGAATCATGCAAAACATACAAACACTGGATATGTAAATGTTAACGCTTTGAAATATATGTATATACACAGTTGAATTCATATTCCACTTATAACTGTTAAGGACACAATGAAATATTTTGACCCAAATTCAATTTAAAGTGCAGCAAATTATATGCGATTACTGGATGAAATATTGAGGTCAATAATACAAGTGGTATTGTCAATGTCGACAAAGAAAGCAACAATAAGTACTTTACTGGTGGTTAAAGCAAAAAATTACATATCGTTGCACAGCCGTTTGTAAAATGTAACTTACTGACTTAACGGTTTGGAGATAATTACGTAGCGGTACACAAAACTGCTACTTTTGATGAGTCATACATTAAATTTAACTGAACTGTGAAAATCTCACTCCAAATATCCTAAAAACATTTTGTGTCACTTAAGGTAAGTAGGTGAGTAAACAACATTCGATTTCCATATGGAAAAGAAGGTCTGTCTTTGAGAGGATTTAAAGACAGAAAATCGTTTGCAAAAAAAGAAACAATCCTGCTTTCTATAAAGCATGCCATTAAAGTTACGACTGCAATAGTGATTCTTCCTCCACACCTTAGAAGCACTCAGCTAGATCGTGAGAACGGGACGTTAATCAGAAATCATAAATAAACCCTGCATTGTGAAACACCGAATCCGATCATACAATTGCGGCAGAACATTAACCTAGAAGCCATCGACCACCATAATGTTGCAGAAAGCAGAATTAACTGGACCAAGGGGTTTGAGCAATGGCCGCCGTGACGAAACACTTGTACAGTGTACAGTACAGTTGAGCGAGGTATTGTTCGAACTCGACTAGCGAGACTTCTCATCTAGACGTCATAATTGTAGAACATTAACCTTTTGAGGTCTGGTGGACAAGTGGACACGTTGACCGGGCGTTAGAGTATTCAAAACTGTGGTACTAAGTAGTTGCTACTGTTAGGTGATTTAGGAACTTCGCTTTTGTTTGTATGCGTAGGCGTTTAGGCTACAGTTGTATGTCAGGTTATTTCTGTACGGTCTTTAGGCAATACAAAGTACACGTGAAAAATACATCGTTAGGTGCTAAAACTAGGTGGTTCATCATTTTATTAATTGAGTAGTAATTTCTATTATGGCCAAATGATGTCATCAACGGTAATGTGCCAGTCACATGTAATGACTAGACATGAGTAGCCGACAGCATGCAACCAGTTTGATTCGTGGAAAGAACCGTTAATCCGGTGCGACCAAAGAATTCTACTCGAACTAATATAGTTCAACAAGCCGTGTGAGCGAACGAGGTGCAATTATGAAATTTTATAGTACTGTTTAAACCTAATTAGGTGCAATAAATTTAATAAAGCACGTTAATATCTCAACACCACTTAAATTACACTTAATTACAGGACAATGAAAGAAACGTGCGTGCAAACCAACTTCAACTTCTTTCTCCTAATTGCAAAAAAAGAAATTAAAACAATTAAGTAAGCCAAATCGTGATTGCCTTTGTCTCAGTTAAGATTGATCACTTTTATTTTTGAAATGCCGGTGTTTTTGAGTAATTCTGGCTTTAATTGTCTTTTAAATTCATACCAATTCAAGCACTTACACAGGTACAAGAATAAGATTATAATATCTAGCTGTTCCCTGCGGTTCTACCACCGTCTATTTAGATCTATCTCTCAGCCAGATAAAATTCCTATGTATTTCCTTAGCGTCCAGAATGATTGTGAAAAAAACGTCATATAAATCGGTTCAGTAATTGTTCTAGAAGCACGACAAACAGACGAAGTTACTTTCGCATTTATTAAAATTAGTCAGGATTTAATGATTCTAACTAATGTAATTAGTTCGTTCCACAATTTAACGTGTAGCTAATTCAAACTTCAAATGCGAATTGAGAACAAAGGGTCACAAACTGTCAAGTAAAGATCTAATTAAATCTCGGATTAGACTTTTCTCAAGTTCTAATTACTCCAAAATTATAATTAGTGAAAGTTAGTTAAATACAGGCATATTTTTGTTTAAAACTACAGCCTAAAAGGATCTATTTCACAATTGAAGAATGGTGAACAAAAAGGTATTGTGTAGCCGAAGCCATAGCTGATATGATGAAAGGGGTAAAAACATAAGCTTCTCTAAAACAAGCCCGGTTTTGTTTTACTGGTCCGGCCGTTGTCCACTGTTTTGACATTGTACTGAATTGTGGGGCTTAAGGAAAATACTGAATACAATCCGGGTTTGTTCTCGCATATGTTGGGGTGTATTAAACGTAGTTTGTTGTTTTATGGCGAAGAGAATCGGGAATTTATCAATAGGTCTGGGCTCTTTTGATCGAAACATTGTAGCTACATTTTCTCGTAATTTGAGAGTTGAAAAATTTAACAATTTCTGTAATGTTACAAACTTGCTAGCAAGTGAGTCGCATTTTAAAACAAATACAAAATGTTTGTTTCATTGTTTAATTGCCTTTATTTCATAGGGAGTTTAAAATTTCTGTATTGCAAAAATAGTGCAATAACGTAAATTATTCGTCGGACAATATGCTACGCTTGCTACTGTAGATTCACGCAAACCCCATTGTATCTCTCATTTTCTTCTCTTTCCGCACTCTTTTGTTTCGGTAATGAAAAACGTTTTCAAATCGAGACTATTTTGCTATTGTAACACCAATTAGTTAAAGATCGTAAACAGAAACAATATGTTTAAGTATAGAACTAATAATTTAATATATTTGCTGTGGAATCATAATTTAGGCATACAATGTAATCTAAGTGGATCTACAGAATGGACCAAAATAATTTACGAAAATCCAAAATGGGGCTATTGAGTTTAAATCTGAATAAGCCTGAAAGCCACGTGCATTCAACTGTAATTACCTTACAATGGGTGTTTAACACTTTATACTCAAATGCACAACGATAGTGAATTTCATTTATTGATTCATTAAAATCGCACGCTTGCATAATTCATAAGAGAGAAAGTAGTTCCGTTTGTACCGCGTGATTTGTTAACGACCGCGTGTTTTCTAATAAACATTTGCATACGTGTTTATTCAATTACAATGCCTCTATTAACAAAGGAGAGCGACATTTATTTGCATTGCGAAGCACCAAATTATTGAGTAAATAAATGAAAATAGACTGCGTTTTGCTAAAAAAAACATCTTCACTTCAAATTATAAATGCGAAAGTAAGTTGGCCATTTCATTAACTTTGTGGGTCTGACTCTGGAGACGATTAGAGACAACTTTGGACAGCAGTGCAGAACAGCCACGCGAAAAAGCCAGTGTATCTTATAAGCAAAATTTATCTGTTTTACAGAACACGGCGACAAACCACCAAAGTTCACCAAATCAATATTACAAGCATACAACAAAGGGGTCCCCATTGCTCATCACATCAAACCAAGAATATCTTCGTACAAAATAAAAGATTACACCTCGATCCCTCTAACAAAAGCTTGATTAAAGACATCAAAAGCGTGTCGCTTTGTTGCATCCTATTTGAATGCTACTCTCGTAGATAAACAAAGTATCCCTGTTACTTCAATAACTTGTGGGAACTCATGGTGAGAGCGGACGTTAATTATTTTCTGGAATACTTCTAGATTATCGTGTTATCAACGGACATAATTAATTTACTTCGTCATTTGTTAAAACATTTTTTCTTTATTTTTTAAAACAATTGAAATGATATTTATTCAGTAATCACTTCAATTGTAAAACCCAGTTGTTCGAAAACGTTTAACGAAAATTCTGATTACTCTATTGCCAGTCCTGTATAACGTGTTAAAAAGAATGTGGTTTTAAATTTAAAATTCGCCACAAATATTTTCACGAGTGATTCTATTTATTCATGTGTGAACGCGTAGACATTTTGAAAAGCTTGTTTACTCGAATATCTGTTGAAACAAGTGCAAAAATTTTAACGGACTTCTCGGAAAAGGGAATTTTCTTAATTCATCTTGATTTTTTTTTACTTTGGTTTGTGTTACAAGTACAAAGTAAACATATAAATATTTTTTTCAATGTCGACAAAATCGAAAAGAATATATTGCTGAAAAAGTACATGAATTCCTCACTAGAGTTTTGGATAAAGTAAACGAAATACCTAAATCCATTAGCAAATACACAATCGAATACATTGTGTACATGAAAATGTATGTTGTGCTAGTCAGGCTAATTCAACGGTACACTAACTTCGTTTTGTACCCAGTCTAACAGCAAATATTTAAACAGGTATGTGGAGTAGGCGAGTACTATCATGTTCCGCGATAATTGGGATTGCAAACTTAAATAGCTATTTTCACACATTCTGATTATTAAACAGGTTATGGTAGGTCGTTGCCAACGATTCATAATTCTGATGATTAAGACTGGGCAATTAAAGCTTACACCATTTTTCCCCCTTATGATTTACTGAATTAGATTCTGAATTGACCGTCGACGAAATCCCTTATTAGTTAATTTACGTAAATAAGTGTATCAACGAAGTAATTTAGCCACAAACACTTTGTGACACTGCCACAAAAGAAAAAGAAACAACTCCCGCCAAATGCTGGTGGATTTAGCAATTTATGTTCGTATAATCTGTAGTTACGTTTCACTTCGCTTTCATACCCGCAAATGTGGTCCCGCTGGCTTATTGTATAAAAGGATCTCCGCATTTTGGGTCCTTTAAGGTCTGATTTACTGGGATGGCGACTTTTGTCGCGCTGACCTACTTTTTGAGCAGATATTGCGAAGCCTTTGACCGTCCGTGTTCATCGCGTCAAGTGATCAATCGGGGATACGTCTAATCATGATTTAAATTATGACTGCAGCAAACCGCTCGGTTCATTGGTGCATAATTCTGCAGAACAGAGTACTCAACAGTAAACATAAAAAGATAATTAAGTTTGATCTTTATTTAAATATGGATAGCATTGAATCTAGTTTCTTTGGAGTTGGAATGTAATATTTTAAGCTCAGTAGTTGGTGTCGTTTCGTGGAGATGGTTGCGTGTCGTAGGCGGCTGCTCAGCGGTGCGTTCAAACGGAAGACTTGGCGGCGTCACTTTAGTTTATTATTGTTCGTACTGCCTGTTCAAGTTCTAGTATTGTTTCTGTCAGCTTTCTAAGCACTGATGACAATAAACGACTTAATACGTACCTACCATGTGCGTGGGCGGACCCCGCGCTTTCATAAAAATGCCAACCTTCTTTATCAAAAAAAGAACATGAATAGAAACAAAATGAATAGTATGGTCTGGACAGTGGAAGATTGACCTACAAATAAACCTTTTTAGATGGATTCAAACAACATTATAGCACATTAAAAGTGAATTGACATTAGCAAATAAATGTTAATGCAAAATTAAAAAATAGACCAAGCTAGCTAGCAAGACTTCAGAAAGCATAATAGAATTGTTCAAAATAGAGATTTTACCTTGATTTTCTCACTATTTATAAATGCGCAAGTGAGTCAGTCTAATATTATCTTAGTCTTTAAACCGCTCTTTTGTACTTGGCATAGACATAGCATACAGAGAAGAATGAATATAGGATTTATTGATGTAAATACAATGAGTATTTCCCCAAAAGGTGGGTAAAACATAATAGTTATTGTTTGGAAATGGCGTTCCACCTATATAGTTGTTGATTTTAAAGATTTATAATTTAATAAATGTGTATTGTACCTTCTGGCTATTAATAATTATTACGTAGGACCATTCTCTTAAAATGAGTCCATAATTCATGCAGATATTCTAAGATTAAAAGATACATAATATACTATGATATAGATGTGTTCCATGTAATATAATAGTGGTTAGGGAAACATGAAGTTTGCAACGTAAACAAGAATGTAAACTTTACCGAGATATCCCAAGACAGAGCTTCTGTGGAATCAATTTTAGTTTTCTGAGGAAACTTGGACAGTTCTTCAACAACTTGTGTGCACCATCTCCTTAAGCTCACATGTGTGTTTTCTTACCGTGTAGAAAGATGTGTGATAATATGCATCTAACTCAGATTTCTACTCCAAACAATAACTAAAGTAGAAGAGATGAAAAAATAAGAATAACTGATATGATGATTTGTAATAGAATGTATTTTTGTGTTAACATTTTTGTTAAATAAGTATATTTTTTAAACTCCATGCTACCGACTTAATTGATTTCAAAGATTGCTTAGTTATTTTAGGATTCCAGCATTTCATTATTTATTTTTATTAAATAATTTTTTGATGATACCTACCTATAGATACTTAAACATATAATTATTTGATTTAGGCATAAAGATATGGTAGATTTACTTAAGATAAACTTTTGAAGTATTTTCCACTACAAATCACTTAAAAAAACATTAGCTATCTGAATAGGCTGTTAGGCTGTTCAAAATATTTGTTTAGCAGTAGCTACATGATTTTCGTAATTAACTTTTTTGTAAATGACCTAATTTTGGCAGATTTGTTACTAGCTTTATTTATGTTACCCCCAAAATAGGGTCAGACCCAAATAAGCATAACAAAGCTGATAAAAAAACATCACATTTAATCATAACAGGTGAAAAGTTTGAACATTCCACATGTACACACATCTTGTGTAAATTGGTCATGTAATCACAGTGAACGCTGGTCACAAACGAGAGAAAGGAGCGCGTTTAGAAACAAAAAAATATGACCTTTACAGGCCAAAATGCTCAGTTACCTCGCCAACTCATAACATACCTTGTCTCCTGGTACGTTTTTCGACGACATGGTGTGTCACCTTTCTGTTCTGTGTTCTGACGTCGTCTTGGGGACGATTTATCCAGAGAAAGGATCTCACTGTACCCGTGAGAGCCCAGCATACGACACAAAACACTCCACTTTACCAATCACTTGGCCATTATCACTGACCGAAAGATGCATCAAAGCCACAAACACAACAATCGACCCATCGTTTGGAGTCGTAATCAGCACGATTTCCCATTGAGATTCATCGACACAGATAATTTTTCACGACACTATACACAAACACAGCGACTGACAGAAGCTAACTTGATTGAGTTGAGCTTGACGGAAAATGGCGAGGGATAGATGACGTCCCTCTCGCCTCTCGCCCCGCGCATGCCATCTATGTCACTTTTAGTTCTCTTAAAGTTTATAGAGGGCAGCTCAACACAATAACAAACAATGTCCTTGAAAAACCTTTAAGGCTACTCCACTGGATGGCGCTGTCCTTACTACTTGGTGTTAGCATTTTTTAAATAAGCAGATAATAATTTATACTGCCCTATTGTAGTGTATTTTAAGTAAAAATAAATAAGTAATGAAATTATTTTTATTCATTCAAAATAAAAGAACTTCTTATTGTGCACATTTTGGAAGAAGCTCATTCATTACCAGCTATTAGTGCCATCTATTTTCAAACGGTGTAAACCACAGACCAGAGAGCTCTATACTTTTGTTTTTTTAGGAAGGCAAGGTATAACAGACACTCAGCCTCATCTATCTCTGAGTTCAGCCTACTTCAAAGATTATTTTAACCCCTCTGCTCGACAAGATTTTGACATATGACTTTACCGTTGATTCGGCGGGATATTTTGAATCGCGACATGGAAGTCAAAAATTTGTACTAACTTTCAACACATGAATTCTAAGTCCGTAATGCCTGATCAGAAGTATTTTAACTATAACTTTAGAGCTCACTTATTTGACAACAACGTGCAAAGGTCAAGTGGGGTCAGTTAATTCAGAAAAAGATAATAATTACGGTGTTTTTAAGTCTATCGAAAAGTTAGGCATTTCAAATTTGGTGAAAACTTACCAATAAATAATCGCATCACTTTCTCAAACACAACACAAACATCATATTTATAAAATTTTCAATCCGTTGCAATACATTTCGTGCACTTATTTATGTTCAATAACTAAAAAATCAGCACATAAAATACACAATAAAAATGAACAATTTACAAGATCAAAGAGAAGTAGACTTTGGAATGGAGTATGTATTTTTTTTTTCAATCAGCGGTGTGCATTCGATACCTAAATCGGATATTTATTATAAATAATCGAATACCAATTTTATATATAGGTACATACCTATTTTTTAATAGCAACTTATTTCAATTTTATTTATTAATTTTAAATTATAGGTTCAATTTGTTTTTGTTGTTAAGGAAAAAGATATTTAAGTTTTATGAAAGTTTTTAGCATTAAATTTTTATATGTATTATTTATTTTGGTGTTGCGTCATTTGTAATAATTTTTAACTTTTATTGAATTTTTATAACCTATTACGGAATTTTAATTTATTCTTATATTATTTCTCAACAATTCTAAGATTTTTGTTTCGGCGGAGGGTAAGCCTGGTGTTCTGAAATATAATGCAATTTGTAACTACCAAAGTAATGTACTTATTTGATGATGAGAAACAATAATAATAATTGATTGATTTTAAAGTCACCAAATATTTTTAACCGAATCCCAAAAAGGAGGTGGTTCTCAATTTGGATGTTTGTTTTTGGTCGAAAGGGTATATTCCCCATATTTTTTATTAGGTCCAGGATCTGATGATGGAAACCTTGAGAAATCGAGGGCAACTCTCGAAAATTGTAAGCATAGATAAGGTTATAACTTGACACTCAGATGTATGTCTGATAACACTATGAAACAGTAAAGGTTTGGAGCTGACCTGATGATGGAGACCAGAGAAGGTCGAGGGAACTCGACAACCGAACTTCTCTCGTCTACATCTCCTTCACTGTTGCAGAGGCCTCGTAAATACGAATAATATAAGCACAAACACGAGAAAGTTTAAATATTCAGTTGTCGAGTTCCCTCGACCTTCACTGGTCTCCATCATCAGGTCAGCTCAAAGCCTTCACTGTTGAATAGTGCTACCAGGCAAACACCTGAGTGATAAGATTTCAACCTATGTATTTCTGCAACTTTCGAAAGTCGCCCTCGATTTCTCAAGGTTCCATCATCAGATCCTGACCTGATGATAATGGGACAACCTCGGAAGTATACGCTATCAAACAAAAAAAGAATCATCAAAATCGATAAATAAATGGCTGAGTAGGTAATCGCGTAACAAACATACGAAAAAATGGTCGAATTGAGAACCTCCGCTTTTTGGGAAGTCGGTTAAAAATAAGTCGGCGGCGGCCATCTTTCCTTCTTGGACCAGCTTTCGATGAACAGCGAACTATTTGCCCTTTCAAACAATAAAATCGTCATAAAATTTTGCGATAACTACACCTAACTACGGCTCTCGTCAAATTGCTTTGCTGCTCAGTTAAAAAGTTGGAAGTAACGAATCGCCATTAAGTTTGGCAGGTCTACAGGAATCCTGCACATAAAACACCCGAAGAAATAAATAAGTCTTCATTTGCCGTCTTCAGAAACCCTAAAAACCGAAGATTATTTTATTCCGGCTACAACGTATTTTCTACCACTGATTTTCTAGCATTTTTTTCAAAATAAATTTACTTTTCCTAATTTATTTTCAGATTATGGTAAGTATACAAAAGTGCAATTTAGTAATATTATAATATCAAATAATATAAAATTATTAAATCGATTCTTTATTTTAACGAATCGGATCATTCGATGCAAAACTTCTATCACCGTCGCCATCTTGTCTATGCGTCTTCAAATTTAAAAAAACAACTAATGTAAACAAACATGGCGAGTTCGATCAGAATTCCCGGTAATTACGATTGGATTTTAAAATGGTATATTTCTAACGGGATGCTAAATATGAAAGGTTTGAATGCGTAAAAATAATTTAAATTTATTTAGTTATTTTATTTAGTACTCACAAATGTGGTTTGATTGGAAAGAAAATAAATGTGAGCGTAAATAATTAGGAAAGCATATGACTGATTCGCAGACCCCAATTGGGGTCTAAACCGAGCTTACGGTGACATTGATGTTCAGACCCCGATTGGGGTCCGCTACGGATTTGACGGTTAAAGACAAACAAAATGATTATTCGTTATTGTTTTTGTTAAATTCAGTTATGGATAAAGTAATTTATTGAGTTAGGTTTGTCTCGATAGCCCATGATTTGGTACGTAAGGTTGTCAAATATCTCATTTTCACAAAAATGCAGTTACAGTAGATACGGTAGTTTTCTAGTTTTCAAAAAACATGGTCAAACAAAATTAATTTCAACTTCAATAAATAGTGCGAGCGTTATTTCCGGTGCATTCCATCCATAGACAAAACAACACAAACATCCGATTCCGATCGTCTTCTAGCGCCCTCAGCGAGCGTCACGGGCATAGTACAGAACTAACAAAAACGTAGAGAGAGTCGTAGAATTCGCAAAATGGCGGATGGAGGCGTGGATATAGATTTATACGCCGATGATATTGAAACAGATTTTAATCGCCAGGTGAGTTAAACATGATAAAAACATGACATGTACTGCAATAATGCTTTTAATATAAATTCCGGCACGTTTATATCCTGCCACTGCTCTATAATGAAATTTGTTTTGGGCGGTCTCCTTCAGGATGAGTTTGGCGGTGAAAATGTGGATTTATACGACGACGTGATCGCCGCACCGGCAGCAAAACCAGATGATGGCGATGGAGCACCGAATCCGGCACCGCAGCACCAGCACCCACCGGAGGAGACCAACGGCAACGTCCCGTATCACAACAACGCACAGAACCACGGTCATCATGGCCGCCGTTTTCAGCTTTACGTCGGCAACCTAACATGGGTTTGTACATGATTTTGTCTCATTTAGATAATAATGTAAATATAGGACAGTTTTTATTGTTTTAGACATTGGATTTTCTCTTGGCAATGAGGAAATCGAATGTTTTTGGGACTGCCATTAGCCTCTCGGGTTTTGTTACTGAGCCTTTTAGAAATACATTAATGTTTTACTTAGGCTTATTTTAATAATGTCAATGGAAATTGAAATTCAATAGTATAGGAAGAGTTTGAACTAAGCCATTGTTTCCTAACATACTTAATTTTCCAAACATTAAGTAAGTAAACTAATCATAGAAACTTAGCTCAAACTCTCAAGACATTGTGTAGGTAGACAGACAAGCAAGATTACAATTATTTAATTATACATCAAATGTTGCTATTGTTCAAAACAATTATTTTTTAATGTACCATTGTCAATAGAATAAAACTAATGATCTCCTGTCATTTGCTCGTTCATAATATGTAATGTTAAATAAATAATATATCTGAATGTTTTAATATCAATAGTCAAAATTGTTAATCATTTTATCATGCTTAGAAACTCTAACAATTTGTGAAACTTGACAATTCAATTCAGTAACATAGCATATAATTTATTCAACAACAATATTGTGTACAATCATTTTGGTTTAAACTTGTGGTATATATAATTTTAATTTGTTGGCAAATGTACCAAAATCTGAGATTATGATGGCAGTTCTACTGTTTAGGTAATCAGATGAAAATTAATTTAAAATAAGAGTAAAGACATGCTTGATAGACTTGTTATAATGATATTGTTTTATAAAATCTACACAATTATGATACTTGCAAGGGTACTTTTCATTTGGTTACCTCTTCTTTAACTAGTCAATGTGCATCTGTGTTAAACAATTGCACAGCCGCACATGCCAGGCCTTATTTTTAACAAAACTTTATATTTTCTTTTAAATGTTACACTTTTGTTTTTTAAATAAGGCCTAAAATTATTTGTTTGGCTAAATATTTTACTAAAAATGAAGTCGCTCAAGTATAGCAAAGTTTTGATTTGAGATCTCTGGAGATGAATAAAATAATGTTTCTCCCTGCATATACATATCAGGGTTTAGAAGCAATTCAATTCTTTCATATTAATGAATTTTGCTATGCTTTTATCCAGAAGCAAAAACAAGAATTAAGCATTTTGTTAAAAAGTATTGCATACTTTTGAGGCTGGATTAGAGACAAAAATTGTTTCAGTTCTTCATGTGCATTCCAGCACCAATTCTTTTGATACAAACATATACTTTGTATTGTTACGATAATTTATAAATAGTGCCATATGGCAAAAATAACTTTTAAAACACATTTATGTCCATTAATATCTGTGATAACTTCCAAGTCTGTGTATTGACACATCCATTAGCAAATTATATTCAACCAATATTCATTGTAAACTCTTATCTTCATTCAGTTTCGACTACAGACTGGAAAATATTGTTCCATTGCAATTTTCCGAGTCATTTATTTAGAACCTCTGTGGTATGGTATATCTAGTCCAGTCTGATATCTACTTTATGTTAAGAATATTTCTAATAGTAGGATTATGTCTACTGACTTTCAAATATTGTAAATACCCTACTTTTTGTGTATTTAATTTAGAAGTAACAAATCATTTTTAATGTATGGTATGTATCTAGGCAAAACATTTATTTTTTAAAAAAACTTATTCAGAATCTTTAACACATACTTGTTTTTGCTTCAATTTATTTAAAAAAATAGACTTATCAATATTTTAGAAGCAATTAACTGTTCACACAGATTATTTACTTTAATTTTGCCACATTTGTGGCTTTTAGTCTGTGTGGATTTACAATATTATAAATATTTTTAGTTTATTTCTGCACCAATCAAGGAAATTATCTTGAAAAAGATTTGTTTCCAAGATATTGTTTCACTGAAGTATTTTGCATATGGCAGAATATCCTACTTGTTATACTTTTAATAACTTGTTCTATTGTTTTCATATTTTATTTTATTGGATTTCATATTTATTGTCACAATTATACAAAGAGATATTTCCATTTAAAAATTGCTTCAAGTGTGGTTTATACATTGAGCATTAAAAAAGCTGTTACAAAATTAGATATAGGTTTTTTTCAGTAGTAATTATATTTGTTTCTTATGTACATTGGTACATATTGTTTGTTACTTTGTATATATGTAGTTGTTTTACATTTTAAGTTATTGAGCCAAAGACATACCATCCTAGTAGCTTATATTCATTTGTTAAAAAATATGTTTAGATTTGTCATTTTGGTCATGTTAGTTCTCATTTAGACTAACCAATATGCAATAGCTATATCAGAACACCAAAGTATAAGCTGTATGAAAATTTGAAAATATCTCTTTGTCATAATGCATTGTTCCGTGACAGTGGTTGATACTGTATGTGTGATTAAGGTTATTTTGGCATGTTGGTATGCATATGGGCTGGAGAAGCGTCACAAAAATATTTGTAGAAAAATATATCATGTTTGGTGATTAGGAACCTTAATTGATGTTATCGTGATGATCCCAGAAATCAGTAATTGACTATTAACATACATATATTAATTCGGTACATCTCTATATCTTAGAATTTTGAGTGTTGAAGGATGAATGATTTCTATGTATTTATATATTTGTCCATGTAACATCTCATATGTTAGCTCCCTCCCAGTGATACATGTTAACTACACATCTTGAATATTTTGCTTAAAAATTTAAAACTGTCTCTTCACATATTTGGAACAAAAAAAAAAATAGTGTTTTGTATTACATTAAAAAAATAACAATATTGTTGTTTTTGTCTGTTTTCATTTACTATACATTGCTTTAGTGAATAACATAGAGAAATGTATGTGTCGTATACTGTTTGTAGGCTATATAATTTAGAAAATCGGGTGTAGAAAGGGTGTGCATTCAACAATATAATTTCCCAATATGTAGTAGTGACGTATTATAGCGTTATTTGCCTGTTTCAAATGCTTGTCACCTGCTAATCAGAATCTTGAGGCGGGATTGCATGAACGTTAAGAATTACTATGAATTTCTCAATATTCTGGTTGTGTTGACTTTAAATGTATTTTATTTAACTAATGTTTTTCTTTATCAGGTTTTCAGAGGTAAGATGTTTTAGCTTGTTCCGCGTAATTATGTGTTTCTAAATTTTGATTATATTTTTATTGTTTCTTTTCTTTTTTTGTTTTTCTAAACTTTGGCAGCTGTTTCACATTGTCTGTACTGCGGTTGGAACTTGTCCATATTTTTTTGTTGTGTAATCATTATGTACTAATTTTAAATTGGCGTAATTTAAATGTTTATCGCTCGAGTGAAATTTATTTATTCTGTATGTATTATACTTACAAAAAATGTGTATATCCGGGCGCAAATTTTATAATCTTCTAATATACCAAAGTATTCACACTATTTCATAACTATAATGGTAGCATATAATTTCAGTAATGTACAACCATGGATAAAATTACTTATAGTTCGCGGCGTTATGCGTAATTTATTATTTCTGTCTACTCACGACTGTATCTCGTTTCTCTAGAATTACATGGATTGTAAGAACCTATCCATATTGTTATATCCCTTGTAATATTATACTATTGGCAGATGGTAAATAGCATAAATACATCAATTGTAATCATGCTAAAATAATTATTACTGACATGTAATAAAATCCCTGCTTAAAATATTTTTGTACGTTAGATGATATTTATTAAAACCTTATCTAGTGTATCAAAGTATTAATCACATAATTTCAATAGCTTGATTTCCAGTACATTAAGTCGTGATTCAATTTATAGTGTAAAAAAACTATGTTTATACCAAAGATGTTCCTTGTACTAAGTGAGTTAATATCCTTCCTAACTGTTTAGAAGGATCTCTTTCCCGTTTTAGAATGATGGAGTCTGCAGTTTTGCGAACTGCTCTATTTATTTATCTTGATACTGCCAATATCTGTGATAAATTTATGAATGACAATAAAAACATGGTAACAATAAAAACTGTTTCCTTTCTCCCGAAGTCTCCTATTACGAAGTGAGAGAACGACGTTACTAAAACTACTAAATCAAACATTTCGTAGTGTTGCGTGCAAACAATTTGTAGGCTCTAGGTTTCACAAACACGTTTTGAGTGACACATACATTATTTATAAACTCTACACAACGTAGACGGATGTTAGGTGCATTACCATTAGAGTAGTCTGTGTTTAAATTTCGCCGGGTTTATTACATATTCGCGAAAAAATATGTTCATGGACGCGGTTTCATACGTCAAAGTCGTGGCTGGCTTCATCACGTATGTATACCTACTACATATAGCTTAGCTGCCCAGCTTGTATCGTGGCTTAGTTTTTGGTAAAACCTTTTGCAGTGGGCGACGGACCAAGACATTGCTAACGCCATCGCAGACATTGGCGTTACTGATTTCCAAGACGTGAAGTTCTTCGAGAATAGGGCGAATGGACAGTCGAAGGGGTTCTGCGTCATTTCCCTCGGCTCTGACCCGTCCATTAGGATGGTTATGGACCGCCTGCCCAAGAAGGAGATTCATGGACAACACCCGGTCGTCACTTTACCCACTAAACAGGTAAGTAGCGAAAGACTTGCAATGGGTCACTGCTATTATCAAATATCTGACAACTTTCAACATGAAAAATAGTATTGAAGGATATGGTAGACTCCTTAAGAGTGATACTACCTTTCACTCCGCCTGGAAGGAATATCTAGGGCTCTTGGCTTAAATATCGAGTTCTTGGCTGGATTACTTTAAAAAATGAGGAGTTGAATTTCATAGGAACCTATCTATAAAAAGTAACTGGAACAATAAATGCTCAGTCTTCCGAAACTACATATTTTTGTTATTTACATGTCTAGAAATAACTGCAAAGTAATCCATAGTTCGCGAAAACTGAAAAGAATAAAATTGTATCTACTAAATTCACAAAGTAAAAACTGTAGTTCTTGATATTTTAGAAAAATTGATTACCTACCTACCGTGACCTTAGAAGCCCGTCAGTAGCATACAATGCGTGTATATTTCACAGGCCTTGAACCAGTTTGAGAGTCAGTCTAAGACTAGATCTACGCCGCCTGGTCCCAACAACCCGGGCATGAGAGGACCGCATCCGGGAGGACCGCCCGGTCCTCACCCTGGAGGTAAATTATATGCCAACTCCTTTCTATTTCACGTAGCATTCTGAGGTAATTATGCTCCCTGATAAAACTAAACAAGGACATCAGAGAAAAGAAATTTATAGATAAGGCAAGGGCAATAATAGTATCATCTGTGATAGGCTAGTCGAAGAATATGTAATAGCTAGGTCGAATAATATAAAATTGGAGATAACAGACTAGAGCATAGATGATAGAATCTTAATACAAATTTTGGATTGACACGTAGTATACCTTTGCGGCAAACTCTTATATTTATCAGATACAGTTCGCCCTTTGAGAAAGTGAGCAACCTATGCTGCAACCGGTTTCGGAACTCCCAGAGGCAATGCAAAACAATAAGCCCTTCATACACTGCTACGTAAATCTCTGGTATCGGACCGGATGAAAGAGACTACCGCAGTAGAAAACCAAATGCCCTTCCCGTATGGAGCTGTCTGAGTTTGTATTGCGAGTCAAGTGACTCGAGAGAATGAGAAGTCGTTGGGTGTCGAAGATTTGCCAATACGAAAGGGTTTGACAATAGACACATACGTTCTTAATTCAATATTATGTAATAGGCATTCGATATCAATGAACCAAATAATTTTCTATCTTCAACTTCTTGGTAAAAGCGAAATAGCTCGAAATGCTAACATTGCTACCATGGGTAGTTAGCTATTACAGATTGCAAATATCGGTCAACGATACGTTGCCGATTCCGATAAGGCCGTAGTATGTTTTTATTTCCACGTAACATTCAGTGTCGTTAGAAATACTGACCATATTATAACTTTATTTAGATTTCTTTGGCGGTGGTCCAAATGGGCCAGGGCCGAATGGTCCGCGCATGATGATGCCTGGTGGACCATCACACCATCAGCTGCGCGGCCCGGCGGGCGGGGCGCATGGGCCTCACGGGCCCCATGGTCCCCCGCACGGCCCACCCCACCACCTCCCTCAGCACCAGGGCCCACCACCGCATCATATGCAGCATCAAGGGCCCCCACCACATCAGGGGCCTCCGCCTAGAGGGCCACCAATGCAGGTATGTAAAGCCGCATTTTATCCACTTAATGTAGTATGACAGCAGATTGAATTAGGTATACATATTTTCTAACAACTTACAAATTGAAATTGAATATGCCAATGATTAAAATGATTACTATATCCTACTAAAGATAGATAGATATTCTTTATTAGGTACACCAATTCTTACAATTTGGGTCTTATCCTAGTTAAAGTAGGTGACATAAAGGGCGCTCTTATCGCTAAGAGCGATCTCTTCGAGACAACCTTAGGATGGATTGAGATGAGAAGGAAAAGATTATACGGTAGGCAGTTAGGCAAAGTGTTCACTTGCTCCTGCAATTTGCACCTATTAATATGTACTTCTTTCATTTATTTTAATCTATTTTCTGTTTTTAGTTCCAAGGTCCACCACAAATGCAGCGCGGCCCTGGTGGTCCCGGTGGGCCAGGAGGTCCAGGGGGCCGCCCAGGTCCAGACTGGGGACCTCGCGGGCCCCCGCAGCAGATGCCTCCGCACCCCGCGCCTCAGTACGGGCCCCCGCAGCACCAAATGCCTCATCAAATGCCGCCGCCGCACCCGGTTAGTATTCAAAAATAGACTAAAAAAAAATAAGTAAATTAGTGTCTTAGGGTCAGCCCCGGATCTAGGGGGGGGCAAGCCGGGGCCCATGCCCCGGGCGGCAAATTCAGGGGGCGGCAAAATCAGGCGGCTGACCTATTTTAAATCCCACATCACAGATTACCATAATAGTTACCTACAGGGCCTTCTTAACCATGGTGCAGGGTGTGCGAATAACCCGGCCGCCTCGGTCTCAGGGGCGCCGCGGGACGCCCCACCACCAGGAAATTTCGATGAACATCCGTTTGATAAGGAGGTTCCATTGTATCATGATCAGTAGCGGTTTTAGGGTAGGGCGCGGTTGGGCGACGGCCCAGGGCGTCGGATAAAAGGGGCGCCGCAGGCGCCTCCAACCAATCCTTGATCAGAATGTTACTCCTATTTTTGTTTTAAATTTCATCAAGAATCACAGCTTACAAGAACTGTATCCAAATGTATGGATAGCATCAGCGCTGTGTTAACCTATGGTCCAGGGTGTGCGAATAACACGGGCGCCGCGGGCTCAGGGGCGCCGCGGTACGCTCCTGGACCAAGAAATTTCAATTAAATTAATGTATTGTCGTATAATGCCGGGCGCGTTAGATAAACTACTTTAATGTCCCAAAACTCAAAAATTTTCGCGCTCGCTTCGCTCTCGGTTTCTTTACTTTACACTTAGATTTTTTATCACATATAGCTACTTTTAATGTCCCGATGTCCCAATACTCAAAAAAATTCGCGCTCCCTTCGCTCGCGGCTTCTTCACTTCACAGGCTTCATTTTATATGTTTAGGACTTTTAGAGATCCAAAACTCAAAAAAGCTTTTTCGGGCTTGCTTCACTTTACAGTTGTTTTTATTTTACATCATTTTTTTGTCTACCCTAGCAAAAAGGTAGCGTCGTTTTTAAGTCCTTTTATTAGTAAGAAAGTAATTTCTAGTTTCCATATGAACTTTCTTATTTACGGTACTACTTAAGTCCCAAAATTTTAATACATAGGCGCCAACACCATATCTACGTTTGGGCTACATTTTAAGTCATTTTTGTTTTGAGTTCTAAAATATAACAAAAAATTTCGCGCTCGCTTCGCTCGCGCAATCAGAAACTGTGTCCCCGTGTTTTTGCATTCACCAATCAGCAATAACTTATGTACGTTTGGGCTACATTTTACGTAATTTTTGCTTTGACTTGTTAACTATAAAAAAAAATTCGCGCTCGCTTCGCTCGCGCATTCGGTAACAACATATGTCTCTTTTTGTATTTGTTTCAATTGCAGTTGGGGGGCATCGTAGAAATCTCGATCATGATACTGACAAGCAAAGTTTCTAAAAAAGTCGCCTTCGTTTTGTTTAATTGATTATTTTTCACTTTTAACATCCCCCAAATGAAAAAATTCTCGCTCGCTACGCTCGCGGCTAAATGACACTTTGTGTGCTATTTGGTGATGGTTTATTATTTTTATTGACGCACCGAATCAACGAACACAAATGGCACTCGCTCTAATCACGGTTTCTTTTTCGTTGTAGGTACATAATTCCCAGTTTAATTTGTGAGTCTTCAAACAAATAACTTAAAGAAGTTCGCGCTCGCTACGCTCGCGACTACTTGTTGCTTGACAATGTACTTAATCAGGTACTTTTGTGTCGTAGACTCAAAAAATTTCGCGCTCGCTTCGCTCGCGCAATATTACACAGTCATTGCCTGGTTCGCTTCAAACGGTTAGTCAAATCCACGCTGACTTACCTTTTATAAGTCAAATGTAGCAAAAAAAAATATTTATTGAGTCCTCAAATACAAAAGAGTTTGTGCTTCCGCCTGCTTGTTACTTTGCAGCGCTTTTTTAAACTTATTAACTTTTTGTGTACATCAATCTGTCTCGACTTTCATAACTTAAACCTGGCCAACAGTTTAAGCCTGCAATGATTTGGAAATTTTTTTTTAAGTCCTTTATTACCTATCAAAAAAGTGGTTGAAATAAACATAGGTAAGTTGGGGCGGCATTTTTCAGTTTTTGCCCCGCCTAAAAAAAATTGAAGATCCGGGGCTGCTTAGGGTCAATTCCCACTGAAAGAGCAGCGGCCGGCAGCGGCCGTAAATGCAAGGGATTGAGCGCGAGCGCGGCGGGCCGCGCGGCGCCGCGCTCTTACATTTTCCGTGCTCTTACGGCCGCTGCCGGCCGCTGCTCTTTCAGTGGGAATTGACCCTTAAGCGTAACTTCTTGATTATTCATGTATTTGTATATCCTACAAGCTGTTTGCGGTTTCACCGTCATCCCTGGGGTACTTCTTCTTGTTTCCAGATAAAATATAGCCTATGTTACTCGGGGATAGCCTAACTATCCAACAGTGAAAGAATTTTTCAAATATTGATATTATACTTTATTCAAGTCAGTAGGTAGGTTTGGTTCAGTTCATGTATATATATATTTTTCTGTTAGACAATTAAGATGGCATATAAATGAGACACGGAGGGATCTTGGCACCCTTTTGTGCACCTTGTATGTCTGTGTACATTGATAAGTGTCATTCATGTATGTCTTATACCATTATGTTCTAACAAGCACTATCTTCTCCAGGGCGGTGCAGGCGGGCTGCCGCCCGGGCACGCGGGGCTGGCGGGCGTGCCGCGCGGCCCCGCGCCGCTGCCGCACCACCCAGGTATGCCCCCCTACCCAGGTACGCAACACTCTTTATATTACTTTGTACTTACTAACCCGTAAAACACTGGTACTCCGCTCAGTCCGGTTGGAAGCCGACCCCAACATAGAAAAAGGCTCGGAAGATAATGATGGCTTACTAACCCGTCAAAAGTCGTGGTGGCCTAGTGGGTAAAGGACCAACTTCTCATGTATTGTGTGGGTTCGATTCCAAGTACCCATGCAACTTTTCCATGTTTGTATGTACTTTCTATGTATATCTGAGACACCAATGGCTGATAAAAAGGTGAAAGAAAACATCTCGAGGAAACCATGACATGCTGGGGTGAAAGCATGACATGCTGACAGCTATTTGAACATCGCGTCCCGTGGGAACTACTGCCCGTACAGGGATAAAATAAATAAAATATAGCCTATGTTACTCACAGATAATCTAAATTAGTAAGTTAACTATGCATAGTACATAAGTATAAAGCGTGGTGTCCATTGTCGCAGGCGTGGGTGGCGGGGCGCCGGCGCCGCACGTGAACCCCGCGTTCTTCGCGCAGCAGCCGCCAGTGCAACCCCAGCCTGCCGTGCAGCCGCCACCGCAGCCCGGACCTCCTGGTACGTTAACAAGACAATCTAAAGAATTTATCTATTTTTAAGGGTTATGTATCCAAAGGGCAAGACGGGACCCTTGGAAATGTTACATATGAACCGTGAGAGACTGTTAAAATTTACATACTGAAAATAAGGAGTATTTTCATGCAACAAAGGTGTTTCATAGTTGTATGGAATCCTTTGTTCGCGAGTCTATTTCGTACTTGGTCGATATTATATGTGGCCTATTCTGTCCCACTATTGGGCAAGGCCGGCCCCCTATCTATTCTTCTAATGAAAGTGTTGTCTGCCTAGGTCGACCGCCATCTTCAGGGATCTACAAAGTGGAGGTGATCAATCGTGTCCAACAACTAAAAATGTACTTATATGCTCAGGTCCGGGAGCGCCGTACGGTCACCCCGGTCACGGAGCACCGCCGCCGGCGCAGGGGCCACCACCCGCTGCGCGACAGCCTTATGGAAGGCCGCCACAGGTAACATACATAATAATTTACTAATAAATTCCGTTTTATAATAATAGTATAGATTTTTCTTCAAAGTCATGCATTCTGAATAGAGTGGTTCAGATCATGTTGTGTGGTCAACTCTTTCATTGTTTCTTCTCTTGAATTGACACCATGCAGTTCTGGCAGATGACGCTAAACTAAAACATAATCTGCAGAACTACCCAGTGGGCGGCGAGGCGGGCCGCGGCGCTCACCACGGCCCCGGCATGGGAGCTCACGCGCCACACCCAGCGCATGCGCCACACGCTCCCCACGCTCCCCATGCCCCCCACGCTCCCCACGCGCCACATGCGCCTCACGCCGGCATCAGCGAGGCTGAGTTTGAGGAAGTCATGGCGCGGAACCGCACTGTGTCGTCCAGTGCTATCGCGAGGGCTGTCAGTGATGCGGCGGCCGGCGAGTATGCGAGTGCTATTGAAACGCTCGTCACTGCTATATCGCTTATTAAGCAGAGCAAGGTATGTTAATTTTAAACTAGCTTCTGGTTCACGGTTTCACCCGCATTCCGTAGGAACCTCTACACGGACCTGGACAAAAAGTTGCCTATTGCCTTCCTCGATAAATGGGCTAACACTGTAATAATTTTTCAAATTGGAGTAGTGCTTTCTGAGATTAGCACTTTTAGTATAGATGAGTGTGGATTTTTTTAAGAGCATAGATGAGTGGAGATAATTGTATACGAGAAAAATGTATCTAACAACTTATTTATTTACTTAGATACAAGGTGTTATCTATTTGCTTCTTTAATTTTTGCTTTGTTGTAATGAACTTAATTTCGCTGTTAAAGTAAACAACAATGTTACGAAGGATGATCACACTACTAATGATTTCTTCAAAAACAACAATTTTAATATTTGAATCTGAGGACAAAAATTCCTTACTAAACAACAAATAACTAAAACATTCCCAACTACAGGTCGCCCACGACGACCGCTGCAAGATCCTCATCTCGTCCCTGCAAGACACGCTGCACGGCGTGGAGACCAAGTCGTACGGCAGCGGCGAGCGCTCGCGCCGCTCCCGCTCGCGCGACCGCGACGCCCGCGCCCACCACCGCGCGCCGCGCCGCCGCGAGCGCTCCGCCAGCCGCTACCGCGACCGCAGCCGCGACCGCGAGGACAGAGACAGGTCTGTACATACTACTGAGTACCTTTTAGCTCCAAGACTCTTTTACGCTGTATCCCAACCGCCGCCGTCACCGGACCGTCACCGAGAACGAGATGACCGATTGCCTGATTGACTGATGCCGATTTAGCGATACATACATTTACTATGGCCCTGTGTCCTATGTCCCCACGCCCGTCACCCGAGCGCTGTCAGACGGCCTAATGCTAAGCTAAACTCGAAATAATGTCGTTTTCGGTGACGGTCCGGCGACGGCAGCGAGGTGAATGCTTTGACTGATTTTTCCTGCTGCCAATCGCAGCATTCAACCATTACCATTCACCGACAACATAAACGCCAAGTTTTGTTAAAACAACTTTTTAATTATAATGTGTAAATTCATTGTAAACAGTGCTCTTTTTAGAAACCGGCTTATGTTGTCGGTGAATTTGGGCTTAAGGTTTTTTATTTCATTGTTCGAATGAGCGCGTTACCTCCACATCATATTTGGTAGTAAATACATTATGTCAATATATCCTTAAAAGATGCAATATTTGTGTTACTTTATAAGAGTCGAGTCGGAAACTGTCGGTAAAGGCAGTAGCGTGATTTATGCAAGAGGGCTGACTAGGTAATACTTAATGTTTAGGAGCGTTCTCTATCTAACGTAGCATAACTCCGCTAAAGTATTACTGACCCTGTGCCCTTGCTTGCAGGTACAGGGAACGGTCGAGGGAACGCGATCGCGAGCGCGACCGCGATGCGTAAGTGTCGCGTAATTCTTTACAGCGTGCACAGTACCTCTGGAATAACTTGACGAGTTTGGACTAAGGGCATAAACAGAGCGGAATCGAGTAAATAAAATGTATGTAGCGAAATCACTGTGAATGCAACGCCAGTCTATATACATTTTTAATCGTGCTCGCGCCCGCCTCCACTCTGTCTGTGCCCTAAACTGTATAGCTGCGCAATACAATTTTCAGCAACAAAATTGTCCACTGCGCAGCTAACCGTCTATGTTCAGAGTCGCCAAGTTGTCTCTCTTTACTGTACTGGCTAATGCTATATATTTCATGTTACTCGTTTACCCCTATCTGACATTGACTGACCATACATAGTACCCAAGCTTGAACCTGTACTTACAAGTTGACATAAAATAGAACTTGAAACTGAACAGCACAGTTTCTATGAAATAATTTTGCTAGTCCGAAGTTATCCGCTTGACACCTCTTGCTTTTGCTCTTAAATTTTCGACTATTGTGAAGTCACTACTCCGGACAAGAAGTTATTTGATGCAAACTGTGTGCTATTTCTTGCAAACTACTCATAGAAATAATTGAATAGTTGAAAATAAAAGGTATTTGTGTTTGTTTCAGGTATTACAGGGATTACCGTGAGCGTGAACGCGACAGGTCTCGCTCCAGGGAAAGGGAACGTGCTGAGCATTACAATAGGGGCCACAGTCGCGAAGAGAGGTGAGCATACTTTATAATATGCATTATGTTCAATAAAATGTATATTAAGTAAATAAAAAGGTGTCCAATGTTATAGTCTAGGAAAGAACAGCTGAGCGTTTTTTTTTCAGGCATAATTAATTGAAGTTTTATCAGACCAATGTCATGTATCACTAATTGGTGACAAAATTTTGTATGTTACTCGGGAAACAGTGCTCCAGAGATTTCAATGGATTAATTCCATCAGATCGTTGTAATATAACTTATAAACAGTTCGTCCACCAGGCCTCGCAAGTCCCCGGTGGAGCCGGCGGCGGAGAGCGGCGCGGGCGACGCGACGGGCACCAAGAGCCGCACGGCCGCCGCGCCCTACTACGACGAGCGCTACCGCGAGCGGCGCGAGCGAGACCCGCCGCCCGCCGAGCGCGAGCGCGAGCGGGACCATCGCCGCGACGCCCGCCACTAGGCCTCCGCCCTCACGCCAGCAGTACCTAGTCTCTGAGTACAATACACGCAACGAGCCACGGCTCCATGGTATATTAGTCAAACAAGCGTAGATACCTTCCGAACACCTATAAAGGCTAGACATGCCTGTGAGGGCCTTTAAACTTTATTACAAAACGTGGTCTAAAAAAGTACCGGGTGTAGTACTAGGTTCAGAACCATAACTTTGTTCGAGACGAAGGTTTGTACGCAGTATTAAAGCCGGTACTTTTTTTAAGACCACGTTTTTAAATAGGGTTTTTAAAAGTCGACTATCGTGTGTGTATATTGTGTCTTGTGAACAATTTGATGGCATGTAACATCTGGTATTATGTTAGTAGTCTGATAAGGGAGACAGGGATTCAATTCACATTCTTATAATTATTCTAATCTTTCTTGAATTGACATAATCTTTCCGAAAACATACATTTATATATGTACTCAAAACCAGTAAGATAGTACCTTGGTACCAATATTCGGTATGAAATATTGTGTATTTTATATTGAAAAAATCTAGTGTATGTATGATTGTTATGGAAAGTGTAGTGGTAAAAAACTCTTATATTGCAATAGCAATTTGTACTGAAATAACTTGACGTTGTATATTTTTTTCATTGAAACTTATCTCCAAAATACTTGGATCGTAAGCAATAATAACCAAAGGATTTAATATTAAAATCCGACTTTTCTATTTTATATTAGTTTTAACAATAGCATTGCTCTACCCCCTACATAAAATCAATTTTGTTTATAAATAAAATATACATGATATAAAATTTCACTTGAAAATAAAATCCTATTATATTACTTCACAGATGTTGGATAAATTTGACATTCCAAAATACATTTTGCATATATGACCATAACATAAACCACAAATTCTGTGAATTTTCTGTAACCGATTTAACTTTAAGCCATGCGTTTCCGAAACTAGCGAAAAGATGATATTTATCATTTTCTTTTATAGGAATACTTAATTTCGTTGTTTTTGTTGAGGTTGTCATGGATTCAATTTAAATCATAGTCATCTTATAATTATTGAATTTCCTGATGGTTAAATCATTGTTTTAATAGAAAATCTATCAGTAAGACTAAGGTTAGTCATGTAAGTTTTAAGATTCTTGTATGGATTGTTCCATATGACTAGATTATGACACTGATTTAGCAGTTAATTTAATAAATTGATGTAATACATGCAATTGTTGTTTTATATTTCTAGTTATCCTACCCTATCCTACCTATTCTTCATAAATAAATATGTAACTAATAAATGATGATAAGGTCCTCCTAACCGATTTTCGGCAACGGCGGCTGTTCTCATATAAGGAGATTAGCCAACTGCGTAGGACATATAGTGCACAAGCATTTGCGCAGACACAGGTGCACTCACTTTTCCTTCACTCTCATAGCACGATGGGACGGCAATCCGACACGACCAAAGAGATCAGGCGCAGGACTGACATTTACGTGCTCGCCGATGCACGGGAAAGTCTTTGTTAAAGTTTTAGAAAACCCACAAAGCGATTTCGGCCCGACCCGGGAATCGAACCCGAGACCTCGGGCACAGCAGCCGCGGTTGCGCCCACTAGCCTTTTGAACGCCAATGTCGGCTATAGCCGACATGAGCAAGCGTGCCCTGTGCGCCAACGACGGCTATACTCGACAAAAAACAGGTCGCAGAAAAATACAAAATAAACCTATTAAATCATTACTTTTATGTATTTTTTAGTAGATATTTAAAATTAAGATTTTCGGGCTTGGCGTACAGGGCATAGGAATACCGATATGGCGTGGCGGTGAAAAGGTTAAAGCAACGAGGCAGTCAGCGAGTGCGGGTTAGTAAGTAGAAAGTAATATAAAGAGTGTTGCGTACCTGGGTAGGGGGGCATACCTGGGTGGTGCGGCAGCGGCGCGCGCTAAAAACGCGTAATTTGTCAAGTGCAATTCAATATCCATTTGGAGCGCGCTATCTATGAACAAGTTACGAGTTAAGTGCCTTCCTAGAATACATACCTAGCAATTTAATGATAGGTACGTAAATACATACTATATACCTACGTATACTATTTCATTGTATCATCGTCCTACGCCTACTTTTGAAGGCACCTACCTGGTATCTAATTTAGATACCTTTGACTGAAAGAAGACGCTATGGCCAAGTTTATCGAAGCATAAACAGTTGTGTCAAGAAAACTGTTTGTCATTGTAAATGGGCCTTGGTTTATTGTGAAAATTTTAAATCATAAAAGATACAGACTATTAAGTTTCCGCCAGAGTTTTCCTAAGAAGTATCCTTAATGGTCATTCTGATGCATAAGCTAGGCATAGGTAGGTAAGTAGGTTTTACTGACTAGTTTCATCAAAATCAGTTCGCCGATTGTGCGAGCGGAAGTGGAAAACACATCACAAATTTTCGTTTTTATAAATAGGTACCCAATATAAGAGTGACGTATTTTTCATCAAAATCTTCATAAGCCATAACACCCAGTTTTTTAAATGTTTTCTACAACACATTTTCTTCCGTAGTCATCCGTTTACCATTAATTGTTTCTCAGCACAACATACCCTTTTGGTTGGGTTGACGTAGATATTATCTGCGTCGAGAACAGCGGTTGTTCACCAAAGGGTAAATACATAAAGATTATAAGGAAAATCGTTTTATTATGTGGTGGATCCTAAAGGGCATCCCGAACATTTTCCTAAAAGGGTCTGTAGGGTTGCTAATGGGTCGAATAATCTACTTCGCCCTTACATATGCCTTTACGTCTTATTTTTCAAAATGTCAACCTTTTCATAACTCTGAAATTGTTATTTGTCGCTTCTTTGAAGTAAGTTAGCCTTTTTGGGAAAAGCTTACTGTCTATTAGGTATTTATTTAGTCGGGAACTAATAACTACAATAGTATAAACGTGTTGTTCGATACTAAACCGATTTATTTAGAGTTAGGAACATAGGATTGCAAATGGCTAAAATAAACTGTAACGCTCGAAAGCCTTTGCTTTGAAATCGCTGGTGAACACAACAATTCCATGTTGGCGTTTGTATTGCCTACAGTTTGATGAAAAAAATACGTGTGAAGTGAAGTGCATGTAACCCCGGATTGAAGCTTTCGGTATGGTTTGATATTAAGTTTTTATCTGAGCCCTTACTTCCATATGGAATGTAGGTGTAGGTACCTACTACTTACCATTTTAGGTACAGTTATCGGCACGGATATCGAGCCATGACCTTCACCTGCGCAGAAGCGATTTACTGCCTTATTGCCTTATGCGTACGGGTGCGCAAAGCGATCCCCACTCTTCCGCCGAGAGCCCAATATCCGTGCCGGTATCTGTAGCTGCAAAAAGGAAGAAAGCACATTTCTTACCATGATAAAGGTTTAACAGTTAATAACATCCAAAAGTCTTAACTTATAGCTACGTAATATATTTTAGTAACGTTATACTTTGACTTACCTATGTAAATTTTGGCCTAAACCTGTAGACATAGTAGCCTGCATCCTCCCACGATACTTAATTAGGTACTACGTCATATTACTACATCCTCATTCATCAAACTTCTTATTCAATAAAATACAACATTTTCAGCAGTTTATTCAGTCGTTAGAAATACATTTTCTTTCACTTCAATATAAATAAGTTTGTCTTGTATCAATTTCCAATAGCCAATAGGATTTTTATTTTCCGTGCGGTAGGAAATACTAGGAATAGTTGAGAATATCTCTCCCACGCTCGTAAAGAGAGTTCGATTTCTATTAGCTCGATAGATAGCCGTATTGACCGACAGAAATAGCCAGGACGATAATTTTATTTACTTTTTGACTTCATCAGCTTGGAAGATTTTTATTTCCGTCTAAAAGTTACTTTTCTACTTAAATTCAAATGATGGGGAAAATATGTAATGTAATAATATATAATGTTTATTTTGATCTATCTTGGCAACACTCTACATGTAAGGCATAGGTACATATAAGGCATTTAAAATTTTCATCGAAACAGACGTTTCCTGAGTTCCGATTCTCCTGAAAATGTTAAGATTTGCAAACTCTTCTAAAGTTTCAGATTAAAGATAAAACTTTATTAGCAAACATTGCCAATGCTTCCGAACTAAAATGTAGTTACCACATACAATATATCACATAATATAGTTCACCAGTACATTTAGTATTCACATAGTGATGTTCCGTTATCTGGTAAAAACGTGTCACGTCTATGGACCCCAATAGGGAATTACTGCGGACCTATTGCTTGCCAAGCTCACTGACGCAGAAAAATCTGAATAAGCAACTTTTGTAGGTACCTACATTATGTTCTAAGTAAGCAATTCTTGTACCCTACATGTTGTGTATGAAACGTAGTTTTGAGAATAAGTAGCGGTGTTTTTGTGGCTTCAAATTATATGTGTTAATTATTTTTTTAATTAATCATACAAGGGATTAAGTAAAGATTAATTTCTGTGTTACTGGATTAATTTCTGGTATTTTTAATGAAGGGCTATAGGATCCTTTTTATTCGGGTGTTCGAAGTATCGTGAGAGAAACCGTGGTAAAAACCTAGTTCTTAGGTACAGAAACTGCTGCTGTTACCAATATCCCACCTCTTATAGGTATGTTTTGCTAAGGAATTTGGTATATGTATGGTATACCATGGTATAGGGCTTATGTCAAAATTATATCTCTATACAGATAGGTAGATAGATTATTGGAAACGGCCGCTAGTCAATGACCGAAAACTAAGTTAGGCGACTTTTCTCTCAATATTTTCTTACACCTTTTTCATGAAATTACTATATAAACTAGACGGACATCACGTGCCTTTTATTTTATATCTTCTGTATTGTTTTATCGTGCTAAAATAAAAAAGGGACGTTATCAAATAACACCAGTTTTTACGGCTGTGAGGCAATATTTTTTTATTTCAAAAGACCGTTTTATTACCTTTCTTCGTGGTCAAAAGAGCAACGAATATACTTTCAATGTTGTAATTCAATTTTTGGAGTGTTACTTTTACATAGGAAAATAAGGATAGAATATAGGGAATTGTAGTTGTGAATGTTTTTTTTGTTTAACTTTACTTTCAATATTATGTATCTATGTATAGCTCCATACTGACCTGGTGACCGTACATTGGTCTAACTATAGAATTACTTTAAGTTTTTATCACAAACAACAGTCTAAGATTTACTCAAATCCTGCCACGATTTGAATATCTAGTCCCACACAACTAACTGTATTTTTTATCGAGATTCAATTCTTTGGTAGGTATAAGTTTTTAGTGTAAGACTGAAAAACTGTCTTTTAGATATTTGAATGACTACTGCAGTTGTAAATGGCAACATAATATTAAGAGGTTTATGACCTTAAACACAAGAAGGCAATGTTCTCTATATTGGATGCTATGGGTAATGCTCAGTCGGTGTGATTTAACGTTCGCTAGTGAAACGGAAATTAAACCATTACGCAGTATTGTTCTGCATTCCACTGAAGTTTTACAATTTATGGTTTTATTAGCTTTTTTAATGTTCTACAATGTGGCCGGTTTGAGGTCACTGACACTGCTTTCAGTTTCTAACATCCCGGGATAAAATATAGCCTGTGTTACTCGGGATCAGTGGCGTAGCTTGGCTTGTCGGGGCCCCGTATAAAAAATTGTTTGGAGGCCCTTATATGGCACTTTTTTATAACCTCTTCCCTTTTCTGTTAACTTTTTCTTTTCTCAGCGCCGCTGGGATAATCTATTTTCCTTTCACTCATTTAATGCACATTTATATAAAGCGCGTAAATAAACAGTGCACTGCACTCCGTGCGGTGGCGGCGTAGCATCGGGTGGCACCCGCGGCGGATTAACTATTGAGCACCCAATAATCATGGATTATAATTGTAAATAAAAGTACCTACTTAAAAATCGTGTAGAAATAAAGAAACCGGAGACGGCTCATTCCAAACTTATAAAGCGCTATTTTTGAAATTTGGGATATAAAAAACCCAAACATGTTTTATAAAAACCGGCCAAGTGCGAGTCGGACTCGCGCACGAAGGGTTCCGTAGGTACCATTATTTATAAAACGGACAAAAAAATCATGCTTGTTGTATGGGAGCCCCCCAAAATATTCATTTAATTCTAGTTTTCTAAGTTATAGCGGCAGCAGAAATACATCATCTGTGAAAATATCAGCTCTCTAACTATACCCTAAAAATCAGTGTGAAATTTTTAAGTTTTGAGATAAACAGGTGTGAAAAAAACCACTGCAAAGAGAAGAAGCCGCGAGCGTAGCGAGCGCGAAATTTTTGATTTTCAGAACGCAATGATACCTAAAGAAATTACAAAAAAGTCACTGTCAATTGAGAGGTGTGACAGCCGGACTGGCATCCCTCTCAGTGCCACCTCGACGTCTTGCACATGCACTGTTGTAGTTTTGTTTAAAATTTGAATAGCATGCAGTGACTGGTAGTGAACCTAGGCTTTGCAGATTAGAATGGCACCCTCAGTGACTTGTCCCTTCTGCCCGTGCCATCCTGGTCGTGCAGATATGTGTCGACCGAGATGGCACACCCCGAGACGTGGTACCAGTGGTGTACCGCCCTCCCCCCCCCCCTTATGCTGCTACTAACTCCGTGGTTTAATATCCAATGTAAAGTACAACAACGTACACGTAAATCGCGATATCGATGAAGGATTCCCCGCTGAGTTGAAGATGAAGTAAGTAAAACGGGGAAGTCCCGCAGCCCGCCATAACGATGTAGTGTTGTTAACTTTTGAACGCACGCTTAAGGCGGGAAAAAAAAGAATTGCTTTTCAGAATTTTGACATTTGTAAAATAAAATAAATTAGGAAGTTTTTATTTTTTGTCCTTACACACTTTTGGGGCCCCCGTGGCCCGGGGGCCCCGTATAATTGATGCGGCAGATACGGCGGTAGCTACGCCCCTGCTCGGGATTAGAGCTACCCAACAGGGAACTTTTTCAAACCGTTGCAGTAGTTTCGGAGCCTTTTAGGTACAGACAAAAAATATTCCTCCTTATTATAATAGTACTTATTGATAAAATAACTAACTAGCAACATTAAAATCAGCAACTTTTTACTAAGATCGTAAAGCAAAGCATCAGATCGTTCTTGTCGATATAATGAGAAAGTCCTCCAGAGTTGGTAAATAATGTTAGCGAATATAACATACCCGGATAACGAGGGGTGGAGGAAAATACGACGTTACACTGTTGTATCAAGGTTAGCATAATAACTTCAGTGTTTTTATAATCTCGCGGTTTTATATCTTTTCATTATTATACTGAACTAGGGCCCGCCCTTCGGCTTATTACGGCAATGCTGATCAACCTGCTACATCATAAAATTTCGAAAAAAAAAATTGAGCGGATTTAGGTTACCGTACCCAAAGGGTAAAACGGAACCCTATGAGTATTATTAAAACTTGGATAGTTAGTAAGGGTTTTATTACTATGCATGTAAATGCGAAGGTACTACATATGTTTGTTACTCTTTCACGCAAAACTTACCGGATGATTTTTTATGACATAGGCATTACTATTATTCAGAATAACAGGTACTAGGCCTGGTTTTATCCATGTGGGAGAAGTAAATCTGTCGGGACGCGGGTAAAACCGACAAAACCGAGGATGATGTTGATGGTAAAAAAGCCGATCTCTGTAGATACCTATTAGAAAAGGTTGTCATAATATTACAAAATAAATAAGACGCAGTAATTTTCAGTTTTCGTATGATCCGAGACGAATTGTTTGTTTCATCACAGTTCCAACTTCCGTCGTTAGTATTAATTTGTAAATAAAAGTTTAAAGAACTTTTAATTAAAAACACGAGCTGTATCGAAGTTACTTTGGAGTTGTTTTTGACGCAAATTATATTTCTCGACTTCGTTTTGATTGTATGCTGATCGCGATATCTTCATTTTGTTTTTGACTGTCTTTTGTTATTTGTTATACTTTTGGACTTTATGTCAGTGCGCAGTAAGATGGTATTTTTAAATTGACTGTTTTTTTCAAATTAATCTCGACTAAAAACAGCTTTTTTTCAAAGGCTGCTATATTTTAACACAGTAGTAATTTATAGTGTACCGGAACCCTTATCGATCAGTTGAGCTGTAAACCACCTACGCTGATGGAGAAATCATACAAAACAAAAAAAACATCGAGACCCAGAATCGTCGAAACTACATCAAGATTTGATAGGCATGCATAGGTATCTAATATGAGACTGTCAAAATTGTCAACACCCCTTTGCTTCCCCATTCAATTCTCAAAGCATTTCTCACCAATTCCTTTTACTATACTTATTATATGGAACCGAAATTCATACCTGTGACAAGGGTTTTCTTATACAATGTCATGTCGCGGGTCCATTTACGTCTATCGCTCATTGACTGGCCAATACTTGTGACGTCAATAGGACTATGGTGTTGTGTTTCTACCGTTCTCAGATTCGACAGTGAAACGAAACGCCTACGTTATAAATGACTGGCTTCAGTGCCATGTGACTGTAAAAAAAGGCTTATGTTTAACTGATCACCAGAAATAGTAACAAATAACAGACAAAAATAGTAAATGATCACCAAAATGAAACTCGCATTTTAATGTAAAATGATAACCAAAGTTTTAACACTTTGCTATCCTATTTAAGTGAAATTACTCCAAAATAAATCATGCGCAAGCCAAAAATAGTAAATGATCACCAAAATTAAACCACCATTTTAAAGTAAAATGATAACCAAAGTTTTTACATTCTGCTATCCTATTTAAGCAAAATGAGTCCAAATAAATCATTGTTATCCCAAAAGTAGTAAATGATCACCAAAAGTAGTGAATGATCATCAAAAGTATACCAGCGTTTTAATATAAAATGATAATCAAAGTTTTTACATCTTGCTATCCTGTTTAAGTAAACTGACTCCAAAAAAATAAGTTCGGCCTGATACAATAAATGTAATAACATTATGGGGACCCTTTTCCTGCACTAGGGTGGAAAATTGTCTATTGCATGCCTCTAAACAGTGCGATAAGAGCGTGTTTTCGAGGGAGTGTATTGAGAAACACATTCTTCTTCTTCTTTCTCCTGCCCTGTTCCCAATTTTACTTGGAGTCGGCGCAATATGTCATTTTCTTCCATTTTCCCCTGTCACTCGTCATACTGACACTCACGCATGCATTGCAAGCCGGACACATAACTTAATATGGCATCATAATACTTTATTTGATAATAAGCCTACATTTTATGGCAATCACAGTGACTTATTTAGGCAAAAATAATACATTAATTTGGTCGTCAAGAGTTGGTGATCATTTACTAAATTTGGTGGTCGAATACAATTTAAAGTGAAGTCGTGACTAAAATAGCTGGTACTATTACATTTTTAGACTTTATTTTTCTGTTGTTCAGTAGATTTTTCTGGTTGCAAAACTAAGGGTATCAAAGCATTTTATGGTGGTCATTATATTTGTTCCCGTAAAAAAATATATAATAAATATATAGGACTGTCTTTAAAGAACTAGAAAGGAAAAATATGTGGTTTTCTTTATTATCTTTCTAAATTTTGCATAATTTCAATAAATCATGTTGTAAACAATGACGGATCAGTGTAAGTATAATCATCGGTACGAATCTTGAGCGCTGACCCTCACCTGCAAAGCGGTGATGGGTCCGCAGCGCTTCGCGTCATAGCCGTCACTCGGGATTGGTTCTTTGCTAATAAATCACTTCTGCGCAGGTGAAGGTCAGCGCTCAAGATTCGTGCCGATCGATGATTATACTTTGTGCCATTTTACAAAACACCCTATTTCTTCTTAGTCTTCAGATCAAAGAACTCTGTATTCTTGAACGATGGTTGAAGGATGACCATCTTAACCCCTAGGGTGCAAACATTCATCATAAGCTGTTTGTCTTCGTAGACTACCACTACAGTTTCAGGTCACAGGTTAATCTGTAGATTTATAGGTTTACAGGTGAAGAGGGGAATTGTTTTCAAATCTATCCGTAGATAAGTATGATCAATTGCTAGGGTTGTTTGTAGTAAAAGGATTGTTTAAAATATTTGTGCCAAGCAGGATGAACATCAGCACTTTTTGAAGGTCAATCTCACAAAAACGCTCGCCTTTCAGTCAGACTAAAAAAAAAACAAAGCTCGAAGCTCGGTTACTTCAAGGTTAGGGTTAAATTCTAGTTAAAGTAAAATTAACACAGGGTTAACATTCAAAAAGTGTTGTTGAACGTTAAAATTTCATAATTGACAACGGTAAAATTTTAATTTTAGCTGTACTGTTCTTACGAACAATCGAGTCTTAAGGGTTCATACAGGACTATATTTTCTGGTGTCCGTTATTTGAATATCTAATGCTCATTCCTTCTCTGTATGAGAGTCTTGTGCCTTGTTAAAAGGCTAATGATGATATGAAGCGACCGAGACCTTACCTACCAATAACTAAAAATATGTAAGGCCTTTATGTCACATTTTGTAGACAAATATCTCTAGACAAAGTTCCACTTAGGTGTTCAATCTGTGTAGCTTTGAACTTCGAGCCATAAACTAGAACATTAGCAACAAATCAACATTGTCGAACTGATCAAACACAATTAATACTAACTAAACTGCAGAGAGTTTGACGGCCCTGTCAATATCGAATATATACAACAAGAAGAGAAGGTCAACTCTATAGTGTTTTTCTTGAAGCACTTTGCTAGCTGTGCTAGCTTCCCAACTTTTAATACGTAAAATTTACGGAATGTATCTAAACGTCGCAGTCTAAAAAAACGGTGACAAGTTTTTTTTCTAGTACTTAACAACCAAATTAACCAGGATACGACTGTAACTGTGCGAGCGAAACGAACTGTTTGCCTAACAAAAATTCTATTGGTTCTGTAAAAAGTTCTCCGCCCCGCTGTGTTGGTCTGGGCCTTAGTTCAAAAAACTTTAGTGAGGGTTCGTGTAATATTTAACCTTCTGCATCTTGCCTGAGTATCAGCAAATTCGGGCGCTACACTAGAGACAAAGGATAGACGGCTCGGTTCACAATCGAATGCTGCAATGTTATCGACGAATATTATCGATACGGGCGGTTGTAAAGCCAATGGAGTGTAAAGAGAAATTCGATATTGTGTAGGTACAACACTATACGAGTATATTTTGGAATGCTTTTAACAGCGAGAATATGCTACGCTTGTTGAAATTGCTAGGGTTTGTTTACTTGCATCGATTTTCGGTTTTAGGTTGATGTGGTCATATTTTGTGGATTGTGTTTGTAATTTTGAATGATTATAACAATAACACATATTGTTCGCAGAATTATTACTGAATCATAGCGTCGGGTAAAACTGTAGTAACAAAATCAATGTATTTAAATACTTTTACTAAATAAAAAACATATTTGGAAAAGTATGCTGACCGATTAGTAACTTTTTGGAAAAGGAAAGTCTTCAAAAATCGCTTACACAGAATAAGCTACTTTTTATAGGTAAAGGTAGGTACTCTGAATTTTCAGGTTAAGCAGACAAAGTCAACAGCAAAACCTAGTAATTTATTTCCAAAACTTTTTCAATTGGGATTTTACACTTTTTTACATGAAGCCAAAGTCGTTGACAGTTCATACTTACCATATTTTTAAGGTTCAATCACATATGTAAAAAGAAGTTTCAAAAAGTAAAGACAGTATTTTCTTTTGCATCATTAGTTGCTGAAAATGTGAAAGTATTTTTGCGAAAACTGCGTTTTTAACCGACTTCCCAAAAAGGAGGAGGTTATCAATTCGGCCGGTATGTTTTTTTTTTTCTATGTATGTACATCGATTACTCCGAGGTTTATAGACCGATTTACGTGATTCTTTTTTTGTTCGACTCGGAATAGCTGCCAGTTGGTCCCATAGTCATCAGGTCAGGATCTGATGATGGAAACCCTGAGAAATCGAGGGCAACCTTCGAAAGTTGTAGGCATACATAGGGTAAAAACTTGATACTCAGGTGTACGCCTAAAAGCACTATTCAACAGTGAAGATTTGGAGCTGGTCTGATGATCGAAACCAGAGAGGGTCGAGGGAACTCGACAACTGAATATGTAAACTACCTCGTGTTTGGGCTTAAATTATTTGTATTGACAAGACCTTTGCAACAGTGAAGGTTTGAAGCTGACCTGATGATGGAGACCAGAGAAAGTCGAGGGAACTCGACAACTGAATATGTAAAATACCTCGTATTTGGACTTATATTCTTTGTATTGATGAGAACTTCCCACTTGTATGGATAGTGACAACTATACGTATCACTGAAAAGCTTTAAATAAAAAACTTTTTACAAAAAAATTAAACCGTCTTCCCAAAACACTAAAAAGCAAAAAAAAAACTATTTTTAGGTGCATCGGCCTAGAAGTCGGTGGCAAAATTAACTTAGTAACATCCATTAGACACCGAATTCTAGGCCGATGCACCTAAAAATAGTTTTTTTTTTGCTTTTTAGTGTTTTGTTACAGTTTAAAAATACTTTTAGTTCAGTAACTGGTAATACAAAGGAGTTTTATTTATAGAAATAACTTTAACTACTATTAATTATTTGAGTTGTAATGACTACGCTTATATTTCATCCTTTCAGTTGTGCATTGTTAAAGTAGTAAGTATTCTATTTGTATCAGATGTGCAGGTCCATTGCACTCTGCCTAGCCTTTTCCCAACTATAGTGGGGTCAGTTTCAGTCCAATCGGATACAGTTGAATACCAGTATTTAACATGGAACGACTACCTACATATCTCTGATCCCCTCAAACCAGTTACTTTAGCAATTCCGTTGGTTGACAGTCTTTAACGGTAACGACGAAAATTTTCAAATGACAGCCGGGATACACCGATTTACCGTGCCTTCCAAAACATGGTCACCTATCCATGGACTGACCACACCAAGCATTGCTTAACCTTATGGGATCGATCGACCCGTGCTGTTACTAAGCCAGAGGCTTCATCGCCACTTGTATTAAAACTATAGGTAGTATTTATCTAAATGTAAAATGAATCATGCAATTTACAACCTATTTTCTATCATAAAAAATCTACAAGAAACAGATGAAATACAAACACTACCAAAAGGCTAGGTATTTACATAGTAGATATGTTTGAATCTTTTATTAAAAAATAATGGCTGTCGGAGTTTTCTTGTTGTTTTTTTTGCGTCGTGTTCCAACGGAATGAGAGAAATGAACAGATGGCCAGTGAGGTGAACATAGACTAAGAAATTGAATAGAAACGCTATTACTTTATAAGACTTTTTTTAAAATTTAAAACTAGAAATAATGGTCATTAATTAAAATTAACTTTACAGTCTGCTTATATTGGCATAGAGCCCATAGTACTAGGCGATAATGACCCATAGATATATCAAAGCCAAAGGTTCATATAGACCTATTACAGGTTCAAAGGAGTGGGTCTTATGGAGAAGAAAAGGCAAGAAACTCTATAGGCTTCTTTTCAAAACAAGTGTTTACAATATTTTACTCACACTATACTTAGGCTTTATCTTAATCTAACATAACATATACATACCTGTATGCTACATAGATAGGAAACCGACTTTCATTTTAAACGGTATATGTAGTTAACTTACATACTTTTTAGAATTCATCTATTCCATAAATTGGAAGGTATTAAAGACAAAAGTTTTACATTTTAGTCCTTTAAAAGTCGCATGTGTAATCAAAAGAATCAATATGTAGATATTTGTTTGAAATCTGATTACAGACCAATTTTCTATAAACGTTTAAATATTTGATATCGATATTCAATTTCAGTTGATTTCGTTTAACAAAGTTATCGTGATTCGTAAAAATAAAATTTTGTGTTAAATAGATTCTTAGTTAATTTTAGGTAGGTATGAACTAGCTGTTTCCCGCGACTTCGCTCGCTTTCTAAAGGTTTTGTCAGTTAAGCTATTTTATTGTGGAAAAGTGACAAACTTCAATCTACTTGTACACGCGAAAAAACTTTTATAGTATTAGAATCATGAAATGTGATTTGTTTGACTAGACCTCGATAAGCTCTTGTATAGTATGAGTATTATTTTTCGTTCTTATAATTAGCAGTAATTTTTTAAACATTTCTAGTCTTCATCAGTCATTTCTGCTATCATTTTAAAGCCTATAAAAGTTATTCGCAACTCGCAACGCAAGCTACTCCACACATTCCCCTGTTCTTTGTTAATAGAAGGTATTGGAAAACATTAGAACGAGGGTATTCTGCCTTCCAGATGACAGCACAATGCTTGCCACGAAGTCACTAGAGTAGCAACATGATTTCAACTACCCACTGACACGCCCAGGCTATATTTAGCTGTGTGGCGAAATGAACTGTGGACCCAGACTGAAGTATGTAGGTATTACTTTAAAAAAATCTGCTACTTATAATTCTTAATGATATTATAAATGCGAAAATAAAATGCCTGTCTGTCTGTCGAGATTTCACGAAAAAGACTACTCGTCTGATTTAAGAAATCTATGACTACTTATGTAAGAGGAAAATTATATTGGTTTGTTCCTTAAAAACGTCGAAAGCACTGAAGCGATTTGAAAAATTCTTTCACTGTTAGAAAATTACCTACGTACTTTTGAATTTTGTAATGGCTGTAAAGATTGTTTTTTTAGATTGTTAAATGAATTTTCTCAGCGAAACTAAACATACATAGTAAGTTAAACCTGCAAGAAACTTCTCCTTTCTTAAACTTCGTACATATCTATTTAACTTCGTCATGCATGATGTGGTTTATAGAACCTAATGTTATTACACAGCTGTGAATTTAAATTCAGCAAAAGGTTTCCATTTCACTTTACGAGTACAGAGTCGTATATGTAAGTTATTTTCATTCTTATTGTAAAACGAAAACTAAGTAATTTAATTTTGAAAATCAGACGGACGCTCGTGGATAAAATGTCTTTATTATTTTTCTTTTTAATGTTTATAAGGTTGTTGAACTGATATTATGCACTGCATTTCTATACAATACTTCATATTCTATGCGGTTCCACCCCTCCTGCTTCTCGGATTATTTCTTGCATCTATATAAAAAGTATATGTGTGCCTATGTCTTTTCTCGGGCTCTAGACTCAATGAGTGCCTAATTTCATTTAAATCAGTTCAGTAGTTTTAGCTTGACAGCTCGATAGATAGATTTTTTATAGGTATTTTGTAAGGATTTCGGTATTTTTGAACAGAATAAGCACCTCCTCCATGAAATGACCGCATGCGGTTTACTAATACGTTATCCTAAGTAGTTAGCACTAGATCATTCGCAATCATGCCCATCGCACATTTTAACCATAGGTATAAAATAAATTATTAAAAACAAATCCATATTTGTTAACCCTAAGATATTTTAATTGTTCCTGAGAAGCCCAACCAACCCTTGTTCAAGTACCTAATCTTGGCATATTAATCCACCAACGAAAACATATCAAAGTTATATGACCTCTATTTTTGGGCTTTTACAGCATACCTACTCATTATTTCGTAGGCGTCGTATTAACCTTATTCTATTCACGACTTATTACCTCTATAAAATAATCGTAAGCGACTAATCTAACCGGGTTTGGGCGTCGTAAACAAGTATCAAGGCTTTTGGCATTTTCATATAGGCAAGGCGAAAACAGAAGTTGTCGTTCCCAAAAATATTATTGCTTGTCTTTTATTTTTCAATTAAAAATCATCATCATCACAAACCAGTCGCATTTTTGACTTAGAGCGCTTTTACACTACGGATTTCATCATGCGTAGGTATATGCTCGGGATTTCTGGGCGTAACTCATTCTTAGTGGCAAAAAAGCCTGTCGCGGTTTCAGATCATCATTTGTACCAATTTTAAAAGACAGTTGTCATTTGTTTAACCCTACACTAGGTCTAGATATACTGTTGAAACTACATCAAATACACCAATATTCCAACAAACCAATAACATTTCAAATGAGTTATTTAAATATTTATGCAGCACAAATGTATGGGTAAGATTATGGGGGTACACGAAACAATGTCGAGTTGAACTGGAATATAAATGCGTGTCGTTTGCACGAGATAAATGATTCACATTTCGTATTATGCTCGGATTTTCTGTCGAGGTTGCCATGACAACGGATAAATAATACATGCATGACATTACATTTTACCGGTTCGATAAAGTCTTCCGGGTTTTGTCCGGTGTTACTCTGCTGCGCCAAAAGGGGTATTTTTTGCGTTTGAACGAAATTGAATGTTGAAACGAAAAAGAAAGGTTAAAATCGGTTCAGTACTTTTTGAGTTTAAACAAACAAACACATTTTGTTTTCCTTTCCTCTTTATAATAATGTAGTGTAGAATATATTTAGTATAGATTAAGAAAATCGTTAGACCACATGGTCCACGTTCCTTAACAGCTGAACCAAACGCAATTATCCCTAAATAGCTCGACCAATGTAAGGCCACCATGGAGAACAAAATGAATAGCGGAGGTGCCATAACGGATAATCTCCTAAGAAAGTAGCGCGCCAAAATGCGGGTGTGCGAGGGACGAGGACGAGCCCTTATACGCCTTCTTTGGACCTGATCAGTTTTTGTAAAACCAAAAATCGTTAACAGCTGTCTCAAAGAACCGTAGCTGATCGTTTCGGCCATGCCCACCGTACGTTTTTGACCTAAAAGAAGGCGCCTGACCTACCTGCATCATGGCATCTCCGCTCGTCTTTCCTGACTCCGAGACGGCCACTAACCGAAACAATATTATGAAGTATTCATTATTGGGTAATAATCCAGTTACTTAGCTAAGGTTGAATCACCGCTGGAGGTCGATCAATGGCGGCTATAGTAAATATTAACTACGGCTATTGATCTTTACGGCAGTGCTTTTGTATTTTTTTTCTCTACACTTTTGTGATAGGAAATCAGGTCAGTTGCAAAAATATTTGTGAACTCCCTGACCTCCGTAAGCAGACAAAATAACATCGTATTTTGAACTATGTTAACGTACGATAAAGCATAAATATTTTCCCCTACGTTCTGGTTTAGGCAATTTTGTACATACGTGTAGGTCAAATGTCAAAGTTTAGGACACTAACTCTTAATTACAGAGCCTGAAATTTTTTTTTTTTCATGAGTGGTTGATTTAAATTCATTGTCAGACTATGTGGGCATATAATAAGCACTTTCAAAGTTGGTATAGACATCCTTGACTTCTAGCATGTGATTATATTCGTCACTATAATAAAAGTATGTAATTATATACCGCATAATAATAACTTTCTTTTACAAGACGTAGTTGTCTAAACCACCTTGACCATGATATTGTCAATACATTTTTCATCAATGACAAAACAATTACAGAGCTATATCGAACATCTGCCATCAACGTTGACCCTGTCCTTCGAAATTATTATTAAACTAGCTTCTTCTGGTGGCTTCACCCACTTTCTGAGGGAATTAACTCCCGCACCAGGATAAAAAGTAACCTGTATGTTATTCTGATATATAAGCTATATTGCTGCCCAGTTATGCGGGTAATCAGTAAGTTTGAAACCAGTCTTTCCGAAGGGTATTGGGTTGCCCGGGTAACTGAGTTGAGCAGGTCAGATAGACAGTCGCTCCTTGTAAAATATTGGTACTAAGCTGCATCCGATGCGGCTGGAGGCCGACCCCAACATACATGTGTAGTTGGGAAAAGGCTCGGGAGATGATGATTACAACTCAGTTTTATCTAAATCCATTTCGCAATTTTGGCGTAAAAGACAAACTTTCGCGTTTACAATATTAGTAGGATAGATAATTACAAAGTTTTAAGTAAGGTAATCTAGTGAGGTGAAGTAGCCTGTGATAAATTCTCAGGCGAACTTTTTGCGGAGGCGTACTTTAGGCGTGAGAGTTGAATGACCCCGAAATTATGTTGAAAGTGGCCCAAATGACTTTATCAAGGTTAGGTAATTGGCCCAAGTCTGTAAGTCTGTTTGCGACCGATTTTTTATTAAAAAATACTGAGTTTTAAGAAGCTTTGGTTGTTGGAAGTTCAGTTCGTGAAATGATTGAGAACACGTGATTTCTTGTCTGGCGAATTTACCCAAAAATCATACTCGTGATTTTGCCAGAAGTTCTGTGTTTTAAGACAAATAAGAATGATGCCCAGATTGATTGATCCCCACGGAGACTGTTTTCTATTTATGGAAATAAGCCAACGTTGGTCATTACGTATATAGTGTATAAGACATTACGGGTAAACTACTGAAGACCAGAAATAATTAAATTCATTTTTTCAGCTCTACCGTATTTACAACACTATGAAAAAAATATGATTGAAGTATTTACATCATAACTATAACCATTTTATTTACATTTCAACGACAGTCTTTCAGTCTACACTATTTTACTTTCATAACAGTCTTCGTGAATGAAGAGAAAGCTTCGTGTCATATTTTCCGCAGCAACCTCTTTTCAATTTTATCAACTGGAAAACGAAGCCAAGAAACAAGCCTGACAGACAAAATACTGAGAAGATAGAACATTTTAAGTTTTTAAAGAAAACTGGACGGTTATAGAATAAAATGACGAGCCAGAGATGTCGTAATGGAAAACCTCCTAAGAAAAAAGCGTCGCCAAAATGCGAGTGTTCTTTTGTATTTATTCAAAACCAAGTAACCAATCAATCGAGGCCAATCTTTGACAGATATCGCAAGGAACCCAAAAGTCTCATTATTTTACTAGCACTTGATCGTTTTGGTCACTCCTACCGCGCCTTACTTGACCTACAAGAAGGCCGGAGCTACCGGCTACCTGCCTTATGACTTCTCTGGTCAGCTTTCCTTACTCCGTGTGGTAGGTAGGTACTTTGTATTCTTTTTACTTAAACAGAAGAAAGTAGCGTTTAGGTGCAAACAAAAAGATAAAGAGCTCATATTACCGGTGCATTACCGCGAGATAGTACTTTTAGAGAAAATGCTCTCGTCTGGCCGTTTAACAAATCTTTATTTTTACGAATCCTTCACAATATGTTTACCTTAATTACATAGATATAAGGCTTAGCTCTATAGAAAGTAAACTTATTTAGCTTAGTTATGTTCATTGAGTAAAAAAAAACTATTAAATTCACCAAAATCTTTAATATGATCGCTCGATTTTCGTATTCAGAATACCGAACATCAATTTGTATTCACTCTTAATCTAACAATTATGTATCGTTGCACTGGGCATTGTTTAATCAATACCTACCTGTAATGTAAATAAAACTGTTGACACATTTAAAATAGAACTCTAATATTTACATTGAATATGACATTATCTCTAGAAAAGGTTTGCTCTGTTATACCTATAATATTTATTAGTTTAATCGTTTATCAATGGAATTATAGATCAGCTTAACACTTCAATTCTGTCCAGATAATACATGATTACAAGATTTAACAGATTAAAAAGTTTCGTGACTTGCCAAGTGCAAGTTGTGGACTAACTTAATTTTTTAATATACGTGCCATTGACCTAAGTTTTGATTAAAACCTCTGGCACTTTGATCTAACTTATTGAGATATATTTTTTCTCAAAATATATAGATTTAGGCTTTTTAATATATTTTGGTCATGTGTTGACATTTGTGGGTGGTATATTTAGACTTTTTAGTCAATCTTAGATATGCCAATACATTTTCAATCATCATCCTCAGAGCCTTTTCCCATCATGTTGGGGTCGGCTTCCAGTCTAACCGGATTCAGCTGAGTACCAGGGCTTTACAAGAAGCGACTGCCTATCTGACCCCCTCAACCCAGTTACCCGTGCAACCCGATACCCTGGTTAGACTGGTGTCAGATTTTCAATAAGTAATCAAAATAAAATGAACATTATATTAATAATGTGGCATGAAAATAAGCACCTTTAAATGTCAAGCCCTCAAAACTCATTAACCGATTAGTTTTCTCACCTATATTTAATATTAATTTTCTTATAATCATTGTACTTTATCTCAGCCTGCCCTATCTGCATCATTAAGGCGTAATATTGTGTATAATAAAATGAAAAACATCGGTTTACCTACAAGTTAACCTTGCGTGGGTGCCATAAGGCTCAGTGGAGCGAATGATACCCACATGACGCAGGTTCATTCACACATCATCTGTAAAAATATATATCTTAGCCGAAGGGACAGTTGATATTATATGGGTAGCCTTTTCCCAACTATGTTGGGGTTGGCTTCCAGTCTAATTGCAGCTGAGTACCAGTGTTTTACATGGACCGTGTGCCTATCTGACAACCTCAACCCAGTTATCCAGTTTGAAACGGCTATTTTATTATGTGTGCGAAAGAACTGAACTTTTAAAAAGAATTATCATTAACATCGTTCTGAGCGGCTTTTGACTCATTTTTGATCATATTCGTGACCTATTCCACGTTTAGCAATTTTTTGTGTACTATTTGTGTAAGATACTTTATTTTTTATCATCTATGAGACAACATATGTATTACATGTATACCCAGCTACTTGGAATTTTCGAAAGATTTAAGATGAGTTTAGAATTTAATACGAAATCATGATATAGTTCAATGCTCTGAAAATAATGAATAATATTTTGCTTTTATATTTCAACAGCTGTCTCTCTTTCATCCGGTGTCAGATAAGCTCAAATGGTTGAATTTTCTATGTGAGTAAAACGTATTAAAATTTCATGTTTCTTATTTAAAAATAATATACTATTACATTTCATACGAAAATTTAATTATTTATTATTATTAATACAAAGTATAAGTAGTACCCTTGGGTTGCAGTATATCATTATATCGTCACCATTCTGAAACCTACAATCACCAAATAATAGGTTTTCTCTTTCCCGTACATAAATAACGGTATATTTAATTTTAATAATCATACGATATTTCATAAATATGCTATAAGAAACTTTTTTTACAATATTTTATCATTCAAAGACGTTCGCGGCTAAGGGTGTCTACCCACTAACTCGTAACGTGTGGGACCGTACGGCGAACGGATTATGCTAAAATCTGTTTCGGTTTATATTGGAATCTCATATTTCATTTTTCACGGTCGTTTTATGATCGGCACGACGTGACTTTGATGTTATAAATAAAATATGTTTTTTCAAGCTTTATTTTATATGTTGGGAAAGGTAGATGATCTGCGTTGAATTTTTGAATGTGACAGATTAGCGGAAGCTGTCAAGTTTGATGTATATGTAATACATACCTAATTATACGTACATACGTGTATATCTATTAATTAATTTCATAAGATTTGTCTTCAATATAATACAAATAAAGCTTTAAAAAACTTAAGGAATGACATGTCGTACTGGTGCATTTTCTCGTTTGTAAAAAAACGGTTATACTTTTTTGTTCATTATTCGTAAAATATAGGTTAAAAAAAGTGGATCTTACAAATAGGTGCAAAGCGATATATTGTTTTCATAGCGGAACATAAACGTGATATGCGTTTACCGTTTAACTGATGTACAAAATAATAAACCCTTATTGATAAGCTGTGAAAACAGGTAATCTTCTGTAAAAACAGCCGCGGGCTAATTTACATTTGAACCCATTGTTGTCAATCCATAGAGCCTTTTACACCAATGTGTGCCCACCTTTCACCTCAAGGTCGACCCGAGTGGTGCCGCGTAATTAAAATTTAATTATTTCAACTCCAATGTTGATTTTTGAAGCGGTTTCACCAAACAGTTTGAGTGGGTCTCTACCCGAACAAATTAAGCCTTTTTCATAATTAGTCCAGTGATATAATTCTATTTTTCTTTTAGGATGATAATGACTAATCTGTGCAAATTATTAGGTCGTCAATTATTTATTATTATTTATTTTTTTACATTTCTCTCTCATCCTTGTACAGATGTTTAAACTTATGTCACGAAAGCAAGTGAGTCATATATTTTTGTGTGCAAATAAATATGCACATTGTCTTGATATGTGTAAGCTTGGAAGCTTTGAACACCGAGTCATAAACACACAAAGTGCATGTACTACATTTGATGATGATGATGTACTCCTAGCCGATTATCGGCTACGGCGGCCTGCGCAGTTGGCTAATCTCCTTACTCTCGTGCACAATGCTTATTATAGTGCACAAGCATTTGCGCAGACACAGGTGCACTCACTATTCCTTCACTCTCATAGCCCGATGGGACGGTAATCCGACACGACCGGAGAGAGATCAGATGTATATTGATACACGCAAGAATGACTCACCCTCTTTCTAGAAATAAAACATCTATAAAGAAAGTCTTGATCATCGCTTTGAGCAGATGAACCATGTAGTTAAATAGTTGTCTTAACCACAACAAGCTATTGCATTCCTTTCTTTTCTTTTGACACAAATGATTATACCTTTCTCCAATTCCATCTATATTTTCTTTATAGCCTCAAAGGACTTCGCAAGATATCAATAAAAAAAATATTTTTCTTTGATTAATATATCAGAAAATAATGATAATATTGACAGTAGGCTTACAAATTAAGTGCTTTCAGATTGGGTATTTAATTAAATTCGATTGGTTTCTCTTGGGAGACTAACTAGACGGGCGTGAACTTATACATACAACTTATACATATGTCATGTACTTTTGATATTGTTTGTAATAATTTCGATGCTACAGCTACTTACTGCCCACCACAGATTAAACAGTCAGCCGACAATTTACCAAATTTATGTTGATCAAAGTTTTCAGTCGGTCTGAAAGTAAAAAGTAAAAGTAAAGTAATCTTTATTGTGTTGATTGTGTTGGTTACAGGTGTTAGATATAATTATATACATACAGTACAACAATCAGCCCGTTTGGGCATACAATAATTAAGGCCCATTCGGGCAGGTACATTATTATTTATTACAAAATTATATAAATTACAAACTAATTACTTATTTTCTAAAAAATCCTTAATAGTATAATAACATTTTTGTGCCAACCATTGCTTCATTTTTACTTTAAACAATCGTAATGGAAGTTCTCTAATAGTTCGGGGTATTTTATTATATATATCGGATAAATACCTTATTTTTGTCATGTAACTTCATACTGATTTATGAGCCCAAACAAGCTATAGGGCGACTAAAAGTTTGCTGTGTACGGGTACTTTTATTATTTCGTGAATTGTGTTATTTATTGACGCGTGTTTCTAATGGCTGTGAGAATATTAATACTGCATATTACAGGGTTTTTGACTTTCTGTTTAATAACTGTGGTTGTGTGGACTTAATAAGAGTACTCAACTAAAACCTTGGTTTAATATGCTTTCGATGGTTCGGTATTATATTTCGCGTCTAATTGCCTGAGTTGACTTCTTATTTTATTACAAGGGATATTTTATATTATGCTTTAGGTATATAATAGACTTGCAGTACATCTGTCTTTTAATTTCGTCAGCATGAACACACATTCAAAGAATGTAACCCGGCTACTGGAATTTTACAGTTCTATACATATTGATTACAAGTTTATCATTGTGGGTTTCTGCTTAATTTTAAGAAAACACCATGCTCGAGTTAAACTCATAAACAAAGAGCCAAAATAACTTTAAACCAATAATAAATACATTTCCAAAAAACAAAAGTTTTTGACAACAATAATTTCCAAAATGAGCTTTCATTATTGATGTTAAAAGCCAATTGTTCTTTTTACTTTTATTTGATTATTTACTTAATTGCAAGTTTCGTAAGTTACTGAATTTAATTTGTTAAAGGTCAATGAATTTGTGACGTCAGTTCTATTTAAATAAAGGAGTAGGCAGATGTAATTGTGTAATTTATACGTGTATAATGAAGCTTAATTTCTTAAATGTCTTAAGTTGTTTAAGAATTTAATTTTATTCTATTTATTTCAGTTAATTATTTTAGTCAGAGGTTAATTTTTAGTGACGTTTTTTACTCATTTTGCAACATTTTGTTAATGCATTTTTAATGCTACATGCTACGTGTTAATTTTTTATTAGGATTTTTGTCAGTTTGTTTGTGTAGAACATATTTTTTACAAATACAGAAGATATCTCACGACAACTACTTTACTAAATATTCATAACTGCTCTAATATAAAAAAATATCTACAACTTTCTCAAATGAATTGACTAAGTTAAAACTGAAAGTCTTTTTGAAATCGGTCCAGTGTTTCCTGAGATAAGCGCATTTAAACAAAATAATGATGTTGATGTGCCTCTAACGCAGTGCTTATTGCCCAACTTTGTGAATATAAAGAGGTCAATGTATTCAATAAATCACTACTTACCCTTTAACACAAAGATAGCAATATAATACAAATAGAGAAAGTAATTAAAACGCCCACTCCTACATTCTGTTCGCACAGCACTCAAACCCATTTGTTGGAAAAATAACGTCTTGAGATAAAAACCTTTATATTTGTACTGTGTAACACTATTAAATAAGTGCTTTTCTTCATGAGTGGGTGATTATTACAATATCAAATAACGCACTATTACTTGTATAGGCCTTTTATATTTTTTGAGAATATATGAGAATCTTAGAAAATCCCGACTCCCTATTAATATTATAAATACGAAAGTAACTCTGTCTGTCTGTTACGCTTTCACGTCTAAACCACTGAACTGATTTTAATAAAATTTGGTACAGAGATAGAGTTGATCTTGAGAAAGAAAAAAAGGACAGTTTTTATCCCGGACTTTTGAAGAGATCCCTTGGAAACGCGATATAACCGAAATCAACGCGGGTGAAGCTGCGGGCGGAAGCCAGTAATAAAATAAAGGTTAGAATATATTTGGAATACTTAAAACACAGCCTCCTCCCCTGCAAACTCAAAAGTCCGCCGTTAGTTTGATCGGGCTTATCAGTAAGTATGGAGATGAATGGTCATGCGCTCATTACAACGATCTGGTATCCGGCCGGTATCAGACCAACTAAATAGTTTCATTGGATTCAGGATTACCTTCAAAATAAACAGTCGGTCTGTCTGTTATTTCTATCAAAAAATCTACATTAAAATTTTTATTTCAGTACAATATACTGAAAAACGCGGATGTAAAGGACAGTTTTTTAAAACCGTAATATCATGCTCTCAAAAAAATAAAACATCGGTAGCAGCTGCAGTATTTTTGAGGGAATTAAGTCTGTAATTAATATTTGCAAAAAAAGATGGAAAGAAAATTAAAAAATACTCCTCGTTTTTTCCTTGTCGAGGGTTAAAGGATTTATCTGTTTATAATGAAGATATAAAGTATGAAACAGTTGCAGTAAAGTATACGTTGAGATTTTTTTTTTGTCATTATTTTTATGGTTTTGTAGATAAAGAGACAAGAGGCCTATTGTAAAACATAAGAAAAATAATATTTAACGCTATTACTAAAGAAAGAAAAACTGTTTTTCTGTTAATAAAAAAAAATGTTTATTTCTTTGGTTTCTTTGGAGTCCTAGGTATGATTCCCAGGTTGGGCCGAAGCTGCATTTTCACAAAGTAGCTCGAAGTCTGGAATTTGCACTCGGAGAGCACGTTAAGTACAAACATAGTAGATACTTCATAATATCAAACGTACCACTATTCAGTACAAAGGATTATTGCAACTCGAGTCAATCTTGCAGATCAATGCATAAAGCGCTCAGTATATTCATTAGCAGTATCTGCTCTCAAAGGGAGCTCTTATCTCAAAGGCATAAGGTTCATATTTGTGTGACAGTATTGTTAAGCCCCGTCTTGTTTCCTAACAAACATGAGCCTTAGGATATGCAAGAAACAATTCCTTTTGAAATAAAGATACTGTATAATTATTGCAGTTACAATTATATGTACAGCTGTTTCATTCAAGAATTAGCTGTTTTTCGAGATTTAACATATGTTCCGGGAGCCTATGTATCATCATCTGCCTAGCCTTTGCCCAGCTATGTCAGAATGGGCTGCCAGTCTAACCAGATGCAGCTGCGAACCAGTATTTTACAAGGAGTGACTGCCTATCTTACTTCCTCAACCAATTAACCGAGCAACCTCTTGGTAAGACTAGCTACTTCTAGGTTCAGACTACCCGTAACGACTGCCAAGGATGTTAAAATTACAAGCTCTAGACCATCTGTGTAGAAAACATTGAAATTGGTTCAGTAATTTTGGCGTGAAGGCGCGGCAGACATACGGACGTAGTATTAAAGAAAGAAGTATTTGGATAGAACATAGGTGGTACCTTATAGTTATTAAATAAATATGTATTAAATTTTACGTCATCTGAGGTCACCCTTAAGTTCACAAAATTAATATTTCGTATTACATTAATCATGTTTGACCAGTTTCCATTAATTAATAGTAAATAAACCTTTTGTTCTGCAGTCGAGTAATGAAGACTGATATTGCAAGCCTTTGTATTAAACTATGATTTTAATAGTATTTAAACGAGATGATATAAAACTTATTAGTTTAGTTAACTTTTGAAGACCAGGTTCTAAAGCAAAAGATACAGCTAAATATTTTAGAATTTTAAAATTAATTTGTATGTAGTTTATTTTATGTTTAAGTTTTTAGTTCAATTAGTAAAGTCACTACTACATTATAGAACAAATACATACTTTTTGGTTGTTTGATGGTGCCCCAAAGCCTCCGAAACTACTGAACTGATTTGAAATATTCTTTCATTGTCGGAAAGCTACACTCTTCCCGAGTCACTTAGGCTATATTTTATCCAAGTATGGGCAGCAGTCCTCACGAGACGCGGGTGAAGCCACGGGAAAATGGCTGGTAACCAATATAACACCTATGCCAATATATAAAAAGTTCATATAAACATATTTTTTCCATGAAATAAGTCAAGGTCAAAATTAAAAGCAAAGCACTAATGACCATATATGTTTACTTTCTAATGTAAAAGATAGTATCAATTTACATGTGTAAACTACTATAGGGTTATATATAGGGTTAAACTATCTTGTTATACATACAAGCTAACTCAAACGGCTACGAGCTACGGTGCTACGCCGTAGCGCTACGGGCTACGGGCTACGGATGTGTTTGAGGCCGAGAGTCTATCGATAAATTGCTTGGGCTTTAGTCAGATTGCTTGGCATGTTGTCATGTCAGACTAATATTATAAAGGCAATTGTTACCGAGTATGTGTAACATATACATCGCTGTTGTTAAAAAGCTATTACTTAAACTATAACAGTTATTTATGTGTTCGTCTACTGCACGTACCTACCAATATTTTTGCAACCATAATGAGACTCATTGTGAAAGGATACTCTTTCCTAAGATACAGACAGATTTTCTGTCTAGTTTAGAAAAGGGAATTCTAAAACCCATCTTATACGTGATGTACTGGTTCTATAATATATACCATTCTCATAAGATAACCATGTACTAATTACTATTGAATAATAATATGTTATGTTATATATTACTGTCTAGTTTCATCAAAATCGGTTCATATCAGAATGACATACACGCTACATTTCATCCTGATGAGGAAAGTGGGTAAAACCTTAGTCAAAGCTAGTATGATACTACAATACTCCTATGCTGTGAAAATTTACAAAATAATTTGTATTTTTGAAAATGATTTACTCATCAATATCTAGGGTTTTTGTTAAGTGACACCATTGTAATCTGCAACATGCTAATACAGCATTAAAGTTTGTCATCAATCTGAAACTGAATATAAACGTGATTAGTTAACTAATATATTCAAGTAGATAGACCTCCGTAACTAAGTAAAGTAGTCACTTAAGTTTTATAACATTGTGCTTAGTACCATACGCGTGTACCTGTTAAGTGTAGTTGACACTAACGGATTGTGTAAAACGGACTATATAAAATATTTTTTTAAAGTCCTCCAACGTGTCTGTCTGTATGTCCACGAAAGCTCAAAATTTAAATTTAGATAAAAAATTCATCATCTGTTTTTTGAAATCGGTTCAGTAGTTCAGGAGATTAGTCCCTGAACACAACGAACAATTTTTATTTCTGTATTTACATTAATAGATCATACTATGTATCGGTAGTATATGAATGTTTTATATGTGAATGTATGTATGTATGTTGACCTTGAAAACAATTAGATCGATAGCGATAGGCTCGGCTTTTTAACGGACAACAGTACAAATTGTTGCTTGGAATCGTTTTTCAAATATGTAGAACGTTTTTACAGTATTTTGTAAATTATGTATTGAAAGTATTTTTGATAGAAAATAATATATTGACACAATGAGGCCGTTGGAATTGAGTTCATGAATAATTTAAAATATTAATCAATTTTAACATTCGTTATAAAATTTATATGGAATTTTTAAAATAAAAAAATCATAATATTTCAGAATTGAAAGTAGGTAAAAAAATAGTTACACTGCAGTATTAATTGAAAATATTAATTACACAGCAATATTATTTCATAGAATTATATAACAAATATGTAAATAAATTGGTAATACCAAAGAAAAAATTAAATGAAGTCACTTACTTAAATTACAAGCTGCGTACGACCAAAAACCAATGTGAAATAGAACTGTATCTTTACAAGAGGCAGACAGTTGTAACATGTCAGTGTTATTCTACTTTCTTTAAAAATTAACTATCTACCACGATGCAAACATATGTATTACATAAAAAAACACTGTATAGCAATTTACATTAAAAATACACTGGAGTGGGAAGTTACATTGCATAATTATCTTGGTATGTAGTTGGATTTCAGTCTAATGGGATTAAGATATCTACACTCTTCAACACGGGCAGTACGATACCCGTAAGATCATCCTCCGAGCCTTTTTCCCAAACTATGTTGGGGTCGGCTTCCAGTCTAACCGGATGTAGCTGAGTACGATACCCGTAAGACTGGTTGTTATATTCTCTGATTTCCCATTATAAAATAAGACAACGTTTGGCCAATCTTTATGATAGCCACCCATCTACGAACAAACCGCGTCGACCATCGTCACCTGTGATCAATCGAACTGGGCAGCTGGTACTTTGCCACCAGTTCCTAAGGAAACATAAAAAATGCTGCCCTTCAAACCTTATAGACCAACCTTTAATAAGTTAGTTAGAAGAAGCACTCAACATATTATTGTAAGATGCATTACAGTTTAACTAAACTCTATGCACTCAAGGTACGTTAGTGGTAAAAGCTTGTATATATGGGTGTCACCGGAATATAACAAGATCCGTGAATTTAGATATTTCCTAGGAAAAAAAACTTTCGTAAGATTCCAAACAAGAGATAAGTTATAATATGTACATTCGTAAATTTAGTAATGAATATCCACATTAGTAGAATTCTAAACGGACTAATAACAGAAGAGCGTTAAATTTTACGCTTTTTTAAATACGTTAAAAATAATATAATACACTGCTCTGAACACATGACTAAGGCAACCAATCAGAGCGTAGCGTTTGGTTATTGCTTATTTCTAATTTTATTTTTTCCGAGCCTTTCCCAACTGTATTTTTGTCGGTTTTTCAATTTATAAAAATATAGGAGTTAAATAATGCAATTTATCTCTTTATTATCTTATGTATATTAGAAATATCCTAGGAAATGTATAAATTCGCGATTCTTGTTATTTTCATTTGACATAAACATCGTGTGAGTGCAGGGCGGGAGATGTATCTCTTTGATCTATGCTCGTGCATAATTATAGTATAACGAGGTTAGGTTTTAGTTAGATAAATAAGTGGGAAGATTTAAGGAATAATTTTCTATATTTATATTTAAGATGCGACGGACTGAAAATTGATAAAGGTCTTGGTGAAAATAGTGTTGTCTTTTACAATAATAATGCATGTTTTAGTATACTTCATATAGTGCATATATGTATGTATACAGTGCGTATCTACCAGAGTTGTATAACCTCATTTCAAGAGTCACGTTTTAGTTCTAGGTAAAAGAGAACCTTGCTCACTAAAGAGCACTAACCTACAATTGTGGCTGCTTATACGTGAGAATATAAAATAATTCGTCAAAAAGAACAAAAAATAACAGTAGCTATATAAGCTTTTGGGTACGTAAAAAATTGTAGCGTTAGTTATGATACCAATAAATTCAAATTACTTTAAAAACCCCTAAATTATAATTTAATGCTTCGTAAATAATAATGTTTTAAATCTTAATTAGTTGTAACTTTACATATAAATTGTATGCAAGTTTAGTCAAGTAGTAAGCAGTAGTGTTGCTGATATATAAATTTATATATTTTAAACTCAGGTTGCCAAAAGTTAAGTACCTCGTAAATAATTTGGGACACATCTTATTGCGCTTTACATCAGTCCTGCTTTTAACTTCAAATTAACTAGCTTCCACCATCGAAAGAAAATATGAAAGCGTAAAAGCGTAACAGACAAAAACGTGAACTAAAAATTAAATTTTACTAAAGAAACTACCCATAAAAGGCTGAAGACATTCTCGCTATTATGCCAGTATCACAATAGACTCCATGATAGCTGTATTCACCGCACATTATTAATTAATACAAACAAACACGGTTGACCTCGCTACTGGCTGTTCGAAAGGTCAAGTTCATCCCCCGTACCTAACCATCACAGGAGGTGACATCCCGTATGCAAAAAATACGCCAGTCCTTCGAACATACGCTTAATTTCCATACATTACACAAAAAAGGGAAAAAAATTATATGTTTTTACGGAAGAGTGCAGGTTTTCTTACAAGTGGTATGTGACCTTGAAATGGTTACCAACATTTTTCAGCGTTGAACAGCACTTGTTTCCAGGTATCGATCCCGCTTCACACAAGATAACAACACTATAAGTAACACGCTGGCTGTCAAGCACAATCGAATCGAACTTACAAAGCGCAACCCTCGAAGTGCAGCTAGTACCTGCGTAAAGGTGGTCCCGATTGTTTCCGAGGCACATTCGCGCCCAGACCGTCGGACGCGATGGGCGTTCCCCAAGTCGGTACGACCGTTTCACCCGCCGAGCAAGGGCTCGAGCGACCGCGTCGACCCCACCTGTTGATCGTTGACGATTCCAGGGAAGCGAGAGCGGCTGAAGGTTAGTTCTTAGTTTAAAAATTTGACATTTTAATGAGGATTTTTTATATTATTTATTTAATTCGTGAATACGATAAATCGATTTTTTTATTTTTTAAATGATAAAAAAAAAAATTTGGATAATATTAAAAATGTGCATTATTATGTATGATGATTTTTTGTAGTTAAAAAGTCTGAAAAATGTGATTTCAGTGAATTATTTTTCATGAATTTTACGTGTAATTTTCTAATCCAGTTTTTTACGTCTACGTTTGAGAAAAATAAAATAAATGTTTTTCATAAAAAAAATAAACCACCACCAGCAAAAACCAGTGTTAAAACACGAATTATTTGTGTACGAAAAAGCACGTTTTATAGTGGGTGTGACAGTGAAAATATTTACGTGGTTCGAAAGACAATACAGCGATCGCAAATTAAACTGTAAAATTAAGATAAATTGCGCTTAAAAAAAACAACACGAATTTATTAAAACAGGCAGATAACAAGAATATTATGTTTTATTTATCACCGGATTCTACTATCTGGGTACGAGTTGTGTAGGTTTGTCCATACAAACATTATACAGTTATTTAACAAAAATTGTCGTAGTGAACAGTTCTATAGTGAAATATTCTAGTGAAAAAGGGCGTAAGTGCTATATTTTTGGATATTTTTCTTTATATATTTTACGATAGTATTTACAGCCCTCCGTAGTATTGGCTGTAAACGTGTTACGACTCGTAAATAATATTCTGTGGCACTCCTTACACTTGGATATCAAGGTCAGTTTATTTTTTTGAATTTTTCTTAAAAAAAATGATTTGTTTTTTCAATCATGGGTTTTTAAGTTGTATAAGATGAGTCTAGCTTTTTAACTAAAATTGTAATTTTTTTTATTAAATTATGTCGTGTGAGCGTGAAAGTCATTACGAAAAGCACAGAGTAAAATTAATTTATCTTACACACCTACTTTATCTTTTACCAAATATTTATTAAAAATTAAAAAGTCTTTGAACAAAAAACGACAAAAGTAAAAACCAACTAGAATAGTGATTTCAATATCCGTTTTCTAGACATTGTCCGCTCAACTGAACACGGTCATAATAAAACCCTATTGTCTTTGAGCTGAAATTAATCATAAAATGTGGCTTCCATTGAACTGAAAAGTTTGTTGAAATAGTTTGGAATTCTATTGAATATTCCTCGTTATTGTTTTATGTAGAAGTCGACACTTTTACAAAAAGTCTTTGAGCAAAAATAATGAGTCTAGTAAAATTATTGTTTTGCTGAAAACTAGCTGTTTTTCATGGTTTCGCCCGGGTCTCAAGGACAACACTCACACCCGGATATTAATCCTTGAGGATTACAACTATATTCGTGTTAAAAATGTAAATCAATTCAGTCATTACACAAACAAAGTTACAGCATTTATAGTTAAAACAGTGAAGATAAATAATAATTAATGTACTCCTCTATTTGTTCCTAGTTCGATAATATTCAAGGTCATAAAAGTGCGACACACATAGTTACACATATTCCTGTCTTGTTTGTGGCAGTAACCTCACTAGTTCACATCGATTGTCTCGAACATGGCCGTTCTATGACACTGTGTGTTCTTGTATCTATGTATGTATGTTCGCATGCCTGTTGCGTCAAGTCCAAGGTCACTTATCACGCATAGTACTCGGGTAACATAATTCAACATTGACGAAAATAAAAATAAATAAAACCTCTTAAGGATTACCATAAAAATAATAATGTGCGTGTCCATTAAAAATAATAAAAACTTTCTCTATAATTTTTCTGTGCATTGTTAATTTTTTGGCTCGAAAATAAGAATGGAGGTTTTAATAAAAGTTTTTTTAAGTTTTCGCGAGTTTTTGAATAAAGATTTTTTTAAATTAATCTGTGGGCGTAATCATATTTGTTTTCGTAATCCATCTTTGATGAAAAAATTGGCCATCAAAAATAATAGTGATGGATTAGGGATCCAAAGTGAAGTTACCACAAAATGTAAATAGTTTAGATAATGTTTCGATTTTAAGATTAAATGTGTTGTTTAAGGAAAAAATGAACGGTTTACATTTTCAGCGACCTAATTACATATTTCCTTCATTTACCTTAAACTTAGGTAAGTTTTACTTTATTCTATATTTTAGTAGGCAAAATACCTTCTCATTTTTCAACCCCCGTTATCAATATATCGACGAGGCGTTAAAAATTGAAGTTGTTTACACCAACGCGGTTTTAATTTGTTTTGATGTCACTAGACCGTGAATATTGGGTTTGTTATTTTCTATTTAATGTAATACTTTGGTAATAAAATTAAAAACGTCTTGTAATAATGAATTTTATTATTATTGCAAACTAGGCAACGATGGTTAGGAACTACTTAGGTATTAAATTACTGTTTTCTCAGAACTCCGAAATGGAAATTCGACTATTATACCGTTATTGGTCGTTGACAGATATTATTGCGTGGTTGTCAACATCTTATTCAGAATAGTTTATTGAAATTGGGCATGATATTGGCATTCATTTACATTAAATATGTTTACAATGCGATAGCACCCTCAAAACTTTGCCCCTTCCTAGTTTCCATAGAAAGAAAAACAGTGAAGAAACTTCCCAGTAACACAGCTGCATATTACAATTTATATAATTGTTAAAGTGTGGTTTACGGCAGTTTCCAAAATTCTATCTATCTGTTGTTTTGCCTACCAGAGATAGGAATTTGACTTTAGTTGGGAATTTCTGTTAGTGATTAAGCAGTTAACTTTTGTGTTCCGTGTAGTGATATCAAATCTGAACTGGGATGAGTGATGAGTGAATTATTCCGGGTTCGAGACTTGGCCCACGTGTAAGGAATATTTCGTATTTACTACCTATATACCTATAAATATGAAAATGGGAAAATTTTCCCTGTCCGATACTTTTGGCTCTTCTAGTGTACGGAAACGATCAGTTATTTAGCGCTGTTTAATAATATGTTAGACAACACGTGCAGGTTTTTTTCATGGATAAGTGGGATTATCGTGTGAATACAATATTTATAATTTGTAACTTTCCTTAGATATGTAGCCTTAAAAGGGATTCATTTTGTTAAATACGGATAACGATACGATATTTTCATAACACACTAAATAAGCACAAAGACAAATACATTTTGAACTGGAGACTTTTAACAGCGTTTTTATACTAATAGATTTTCCGCGTGGTTTTTTCGATCGGTCGAACGGTGTCGCAAACAAATGACAACTATCGGGACAAAAGATGAGACGTTGCTATTCATTTTTGAAGTTCAGAATATGTCGCGCGCACACGCTCGGATTTACGCAAGATAAAAATCCACTAGTGTAAACTCGCTGTAAATACTCAAAAAAATCCGAGTTCTATATATTTTACCTTTGGAAATTCCTATCCGGATTCTAGTCTAGATTTTTTTGGTTCAAATTCAAACAGATTGGTGAAAGGTTTTAGTTTATTTTTTTTACTTTGCCTTTGGTTGGTTGCGTGTATATTTTGGTTGAATTTGTTAGATAAGCTGAAACACGTGCTAGCTTCGAATTTGTATCAAATAGTGAACTATTTGTAGGTAAGTATGGATTTAGGGCATTACAGGTGTTCTATATAAACCTAGATAGGCTTAGCACGTGTTTTTCTAGAATCCAATTAGTGAATCGTATTATTTACTGCTGATGTTTTTTAGCTTTATTGGTATTGAAACTCTTTTCTTACCTATTCAACAATTTTTTGGCTGTTTTAAAAAGTTTATGTTATTTAAATGTAATTATTACATTTTAGTATGGCCTTGATAAAATTTTTGAAGTGACTGATAAAAAAAAAATACTTTTGTTTGTAATCGACTTCTCAAAGAGGTATCCGTATTAGGAGTTTGTTTCTGATTTAACTCTTTGTGGTTTTATTAACCGTTTGGCATACTTTTTATTGGTTTTTGCCTTTTATTAAGAATAGTGTCTAAAATAAAATTGATACTTTTTGGCTTCATTTCCAAGCGAAATAGAAACAAACTACATAAACAAGAACAAATTTTCTGATGCCTTTTAGTTTCAGTTTTTAGTTTTAGGTTCTTTAAAAGAATAGTTTTTAATTAAAATGTAAATATGGTTTAAAGAGAAATAAAAAAAGTTTAATAAGAACTTACATTAAATCAATAATTTAAAATAAAGAGGTCAAGGTTATCAACCTATTTCGAAAACACCCAGTTGTTCTCACTAAAGGTCCCATCAAGCGTCGTATTGTTGACAGTGCTAATTGTTCGGCGTATCCAATTCCCTCAGTACAACACAAATTGTGTAATATCGCGCTGTATTACTGATCCCGCTAAATACATAATTAGTAATTAGCTATTCAGTGTAAATGTTAATATTATTATATCTTGTAGGACTTGAATTGTACAATATTATTGTAAAGGCAGTTTTGGGGCTGAGTTTGTTACTGCTGCACGTTTAAATGGTTGACAATTTTTAATTTTTTTAAACCGTCTTCAAAAAAAGAGGTTCTCAGCGCATGTCAGCGTGTATGTTTGTGCGCGATTATCTCACTTTCGCCTGTTGAACGGTTAAAGCGATTAGTGCTGATACACTATTTTATATTTTACAAAAAAAGGATGCGAAAGAAAGGATGCGAGTGAAAAAAATGTTAACCTTCATTATGCATGTAGATAGAGATGTTTACATGCATACATACATATAGAATAGACGCAAAAAATACCTATTAGAAAACGAGCAATATCAATGCTCGAATCTCATTTTTATGGAAAGCATTGCATTTACTGAATGTAAATATTTTTTACTTATACTATTTACTTTAACTGGTAAAATTGATAATATGCATTGAATTTTTACCAGTGTAATAAAAATAAATTGCATATAGATAGGTATAACGTAATTTCGAAATTCAAATTGTTATGACATTCGAAACGTCATTTCATAAATGGAATACTTCTGAAGGCGGAAAAAATAGACTAAACTACTTTTGTTTTTTTTTTCTAGGAAAAAGGTCTTAGGTTCCATTGCTGCAAACCTTTTTAGAAGATGAGGTTGAACTCATTCCTTCTAGGATTTTGAGAGTAGAGTGACTTTTTGTACCTTTTGCGTCAAGAAATTTATTGTACTTTAATCCTTTTCTACCGTTTGTCACAAGTTTTTTCCTTTTACCTCCAACCTTTGATCTTGAAGCGAAATACATAGAGTATTATTACAGTCAAGTTTATTAAGAATTTAATGTTTTAAGCGACTTTAAATTAAATTTGTTGAATTCAATGACACTTAGTAGTTTTTCTTCAATAGTTAGTTTTTGATGAAATAATAATAGGAGAGTATTAATTACTTTTATCTAAATAATCTAATTTTGATATAAAACTTGTTTACAATTTATTGACAGATGAGATCGTAAAAGCTACTTATTTTGTTTTAATAAAGTTAGTGTTTAAGAAGATTTTGTATTACAATTTTCGGTTAAACACCTGTCAAACGTTTGGCTATGTTTTTTTTTTGGAAAAAAGATATAGTTTTTGTAGACTTTTTCCTTATATTTCATAGATAAGAACCACAGCTTCTGAGAAAAAAATGTAATGAATTACATATTCAAGGAACAAATGAATATTTCTTACTTTTCTATTATAGTATAGGGTACCAACACTAACAAGTCGTATGTATACGTTTTTGTAAGTAAATGTACATATAAACCACTTCAACTGCTAGCAATAAAAAGCTCTCAGATTTTATTCTCAATCCCACTAATGGTTAAGTAAGGGCATGGCGTTGCTAAGTGAAAATCTAAGTTAATGTTAAGTAACGTGCAAGTTATGAGATGTAAATATATCGATTAACTTGGAATATATCGTACTTGATATGCTTAAGAAAATTTAATCTAGAATTTTGATAACTGAATTTAGATTTTGATTACGTACTAAATACCCCTATATTGGGAATTGGTATAAATATAATATAATAGGCAATCGGCTGATATGATGATGATATTGGAAATGGTACAAGGTGACCGAGCATGAAGTTTAAGGTTCGATACCCATATGATGAAGTGTTATTTTGCTTTTTTTTTTAATTTTTTGCGACTACAATTTAGTCAGAAAAAATGGTGTTCGCCAGATGATTATTTAGGAGCAAAACTGAAGCAAAAATCCTATGTGAGCCTCGGAATAGATCGATACTTGTATTTTTAGCTCAATTTAAAAGGTTTACACGGTTTACTAAACATTTGAGTTCACTAAGCCTTTCACTAAGTCTTTAGGTATTAAATAAATATTCTAACACGCATTCATGCCTTGTAGGTTAGAGCTTAAGCTTTGTAACAGTTGGTTAAATTTTAGTTTACTTAATCGTAGATTGTGATATTAATTGTCACTAATAAATAAGTGCTATAAAGCTGAAGTGTCTCTTGTTTGAAAGCATTAAAGGCAGAAAGAACTTGGCCGAAAAAAAAATTTTTCATTGTTAGATAGCCTATTTATCGAGGAAGGCTTTTAGAGGGTTCGCAGATAAGTTCCCACGATAGCGAGTGAAACCGGTGGCAGAAGCTAGTTATTAACATTAGTAAGAATCACTATTCGTTGTACGTATAAAAATAGAATAGAAAAAGTTCAAACACATCCTAATTAATTACACAAATGTAAAGAGTATTTACTTAACACTGTTATTTACTTTTATATTTACTCTCTTTGAGTACACAATACAATATACTTTGCATTTTATTTGCTTTCTACTTAATATTCGCAAAGGTTCTCAGTAGATTAACTTACAAGTTTTGAATACTAACTCGGAAAATCGAAGATGGAAATAAAGTTAATTTTCGTTCCTAGGTAGCTGATTAATTTCAGGATTATAATAACCTCATGCTTGGCAGTGTTGGTTATTATCCAAACTAATATTATAAATGCGAAAGTAACTCTGTCTGTCTGTCTGTCTGTCTTTTCTTCACGCCTAAACTATTGAACCGATTTGTGTGAAATTTGGTACAGACATAGTTTGAAACTTGAGAAAGGACATAGGATAGTTTTTATTACAAAAAAAAAAACAAAAATAAAATTATTCCGGACATATAGCGCCATCTATTGGTCAAATCAAAAATCTGCTGTTAGTCACTATTCCACGCGAACGAAGTTGCGGGCAAAAGCTAGTTACCTATATATTTAATTAAATAATATTTCGAAGTATGTCTTAGAAATTGACAATTTTTTAAAGACACAACTGAAAGTCTGACAGATTAAATTTTCTTGGAAATAAAAACTCGGAAAATTTTCAAGCCCATATTCCACGAAATAATTTCCCTAACAAAGTAATGACGTCCCAAAGCCTTAATTTGAATATATTAATAAACTTTACCGATATCCTTCCACGTAACTTCCCTTCATTAAGTTACTCAAACTGATCAAGTAAAGTTAGAACACCAAATCTTATCCTTGACCGAATACATCATCCTCCGAGCAGTTTCCCAACTATGTTGGGGTCGGCTTCCAGTCTAACCGCATGCATCAGTACCAGTGTTTTACAAGGAGCGACTGCCTGTCTGACCTCCTCAACCCAGGTGCCCGGGCAACCCAATACCCCTTAGTGAGATTGGTTGTCAGACTTGCTTGTTTCTGACTATCCGTAACGACTGCCAAGGATGATCAATGACAGTTCACATACAGATTAACGTGCCATCCAAAACACAGTCATTAGTGTCTGAGATTACTTAGAAAGTACATACAAACTTAGAAAAGTTGCATTGGTACTTGCCCGAGTTAGAATCGAACCACTCATACTCGAGAGATTGGTCCTTTACCCACTAAGCCACCACGACTTCTTTTGTCCTTGACCGAATTGCTAATGATTAAATATTTATTGTATATATAAAAAAAAACTCTTATTACGGCCTTGAGGATGGGGAAGTTTCCCATCCCGGTAAACTTGGCCCGGTTATCCGGCTTCAAGGACGCATGTCAGGTGATTTTTGGCGCATTATGGGGCTCATGATAGATGGTGTGAGGGTACCGCATAAATTATAGAAGGATAGTTGTATGGGTAAACAAATGGCTGAGATGGGTACCTTTCTTGGGTGAGATTATCTTTTGTTTGTTTATAATTAGTTTTTTGCGGTATGTTCTTACCGGCGTAATTTATTTTTACTTCTGAAACAATAATTACCGTGCTTCAGTGAGTGATTACATGTTAAAATAGCAATAATCACCGACAATATAACAGTCCGATTTAAGAAATCAGCTGATTATCTGCCATAAATTTAAACAGATTTTGAAACGAACTACAGATGTTTTTTTTACCACAATCTTGAGTTTGTTTCGGCACGTCTTCGCAAGGATAGTCTGTAACGAAATACCCCATTCAAAAATAAAGGATATTATTTCGTTTCTTTATTTCCTAACAATTCCCTAGACGTTATCTGCATTAATTATTCTTACATCTAAGTGATCGTGCAGTTGAGCGCTCGATGATTGTCGATCGTCGGAAATAACTGAATAATGAACGACATCCCCGGTGCTCGCTTCACGATAATCACTGAGAAGGATAGAATAGTGCCGTTAATAGGGTTTTTATTTAACTAAAGGTGAACGATTGTTATTAATGAAAATGTTAACAAGTTCGTTTTGTTCACTTTCTGGTTAAAAGTCGACTAAAACATCAAAAGGAAAGAACTATAAGATATGTAGGTATTCTATTTTAGTAGGCATAATGGTGAACAAACTTGATAGGACTTTCATACAAATACACAATAAACAAATTTAAATAATGGTTCAATTGTTTAAGTAACTCTTGCTATAGTATTTACACTGATTTTTAAATGCATTTTATTTCAAAACTGTGTTCGTAAAACTGAGATTGTTTACCTTGGTTTAAGTGCCTATTGTACTATATTTTTTCTTAATGGTTCTAAATGTTTAACAATGATGACAAATCGCTTACACAATTTAAAATAATTATCCAGTAATTACAATAAACCACGTAATTTTATTTCTTCGTTTTAGAGATAGTTAATAATAAAGAGCCTCTTACAAAATGGCACTGTATTTCTTAGATATAAGATTATGTTGAGACAAACGAGCTACGCCGTAGCCGACTACGCCGTAGCAAGGTACGTGCTACGCCCGTGTAGGTAAATTTTTTCTTCGATGTAATTTTCAAAGTTTCTTTGTGTAAAAATCTACACTTTATGAGGGTTACATGAATTTATGAATACTTAATTTGTTGATTATCATTCTAACATTATACTTGGAAATGCCATACATTGTTTGGTTGTATGTCTATGGGTATGTTTGTTACTCTTTCACGCTGAAATTACTGGATAGATTTTGATGAACTTGGAAATAATAATATAGCTTATGTATAAGAATAAACTAAGCGCGGGAAGTATTTCCTTCTAGGTGTGGGTAAAACCACGGGTAGCAGCCATAACATATAAGCTCCTTTTCATCCATATGCGGGAAGTAGGTTCCTCTAGACGTGGGTAAAACTGCGGGTGGAAACTAGTGTTCCACACTTATGAATAATTCAAGCAACTATACAGTTAGATGCCTAACATGTAGCAATATGTATAGTAAGAAATGCATCGCAGTTAGTCTTGCATCGTTGAGCCCTTTAACTGTATAGTAAACGTTGACAATGTGCGGCGTACTTCAAAGATGTAGTTTAGTTAATATTCTTCAAACAGTTCTATGTTAACGAGTTCGGTTTGTTCACTTAATAGTTAAAAGTCGACGTTTGTAAGTAAGAGACGTCTGTGTTTAATTAAATATTTAATAGAATTTATTTGGTCCACTTCATGTTATTTTTTAAATAAAGTAGGAATAAGATTCAACTGAATTTAACACATACATGACAGGTGGTTAAAATCAATTTTATATAGCTTTTTTAAAAACATACGTCAACCGTCTGCTTATTACTTTTTGTAATAATACCAAAGCATAGCATACATTTGATTCTCAATTCTCATTTCAGATAACAAATAAATAGTAATATCCTTATTAACACTTACGAATATGTAGAACAATTGTCAGCATATAGGCAGAAACGCAAAATACACATCCCAGGGTAGTAACCGTAAAACAACCTTTTAATTTACTACGTCTACTACTGAAAACACACACACTCACACACACAACCAAACACAACTAGAGTAAATACAGAATATTTAACGCACACATTGACATATAGACAGTTCGTCACTCACACAACCAAACAGATATGACTCAAATAAATACAGAATATTTAAGAGGACGAATTGGAAACTTTGGCGCCAAGGATCTCAAGTTTTCTCAGTAAATACAAAACGGATCAAAATACAACTTGGTTACCTGAAAGTTCATGATATAAACCTTATTTTGTTAGACATGTTCAAAACATGATTAGGTAACTTTTATAACAGAGAAAAATATATCAAACATACTTCTTTTTAAAATGAGATTCACATACTCTTTAAAATTGTGGAAGGAATTGTTATCAAATTATCATTTCTAAATAATAAAATTACAAAACCATTTTGTCGCTTACGACTTTTAGTTATAAGCTAGCGCGCGTATTGTTATCCTCGCCCCGCTCAGACGCTCCGTCCCCGCTTGGCATCTTAGATACGCGTGCCGGTTATGGAATTATTGTTTACCAATTCGTCGCCTTAACGCACACTCTAACATACAGACAGCTCGTCACTCACACATGTAAATGCGTCTTCCCCGAATCGTAGGCGTGGCTGGTACAGTCGCCGACATAACTACAACCCACGTTTATGATTGTACTAAAAATAGTACACTCGTTACTGTGTCATAAGTGTAGTACACTTTTGTACTCCACTTTACCTTTGATCTTGGAAACTGTTACCTACATGTTACCTACATATTGTTTGTGGTGATTTTTCTTTGACGTATGTTTCTGACATTCGGTTAAGACTCAGATTTCTTAAGGTATGTGGGCGCCCCTTTTCATAATAATCATCGTTATGATATAATTTGTATTCGCCCACGAACGTGTTTTGTTGCTTTGTTTTTGCCACATTTTACTGTGTACTACATTTTGTCTTAGGTGTTCATTTTTTTCTTTGATGTAATACAGTTGTAAGGTGTTAGAAACATATTTATATAAATGACACAGATTTTGAAATGTTATTCTGATTGTGTACAAAATTATTTTTACTAATTTTTTTACACAAAAAAAACTATTGCTAAGGTTGCATTTATAGACATTTTAAATCCATTAAAATGTTATTCGTCAATTTTAAGTAGAAAAAAACATACATATTGTCTAGAGAATACCCTATATAAATAATTAGACCTTTATTAACCAAATACAGCACATCATATTCTTAAAACTTTTAAAAATCGCAGAGCAAAAACTATTACTTATCTTACATTTAAAATTTTTCTACACAAAGAACATGGTTTTAACTCCCAACAGGCGTAACTGAGAGACAAATTAACTAATTAAAAAAGAAAAAAATGTAAAAAAATGCAACAAAAGAGGTTGTATATTACGCCGAGGTTTTTCCCTGGGTAATAGCCAAGTTCCATTACAGTTAATGTGCACTTTGATGCATGAGCTTGCATTTTTAATGTATTATCATTCCTCTGGTCTTTGTTAATGGAAACTATAGATTACTTAGAGAGTAGAGCCATTTTATGGATTATGTATTTGTTGAAATAGTAATGAAAATGATTAAAAACGTATAATAATTAAGTAAAAATTCAAAGTTAGTAGTTTTTGCAAGAAAAAAAGATGAAAAATTATTTTTAACTAGCTTTTGCCTGCGGTACAACTTGTGTCCAGAGAAAAATGCTTTTTGCACCTTATAAACTAAATCTTATTACTATACACGGTACATAGACCATTATCTAGATATGTTAAAAATCTGTACTATTTTTTAGTAGTTAGTTTACAAATATTAATCGTAAAAAAAAAACAAACCAAAATGGCGTCATAATAAACAAAAAGTATCAAACAATTATTAACGAGTTTGTACAAAGTTTCCATGGGTCGGTTTACAAGGGTCCAGTTATTATATTAAGCCCTTCTGTCCTCGACTGTACTTGGCAAAGTTTAAGCGATTTTGGTTTTCATTATTTTATTGTATCGCTAAGTGGTTTGTTTTCTTTGTTATCAATTGTATTGTGTTGTATCATTTGTAGGCTACTATTTGAAATACGTTTTGATTTGTAATTAAGATCGCGCTTGAATTTTGTGTGCGAAATATCTTGGAGTAGACCAATGAATTTGATTTATCAAGTGATATAATGAATTTATAATTCAATAGTTCTTCACAAAACCAAGATGATGTTATCACTCATAGATGTCATATTATATCAAATGAAAGATTTAATTTACATAGATATTTACAGAACAAAAACATTTACAATCAGACAAATATACAAATACAATATGTACTAGTAAAAAGAGTGTCTGAATTCGCTGTCGAATATTTTATTAAATTGCTGATTTTGTTTACAACTAAAAGTTTTTAATCTACTTATAGTCGTTTAATATACACAACTGATTATACATATAGTCACAAATAATACGAAAAAAATCGAATTAATTGTTAACAAAATCTGCCTTTCTTATAAGTCTATCTTTCACCATCTTCTCACGTTCTCAAAAGTGATACTTAAAAATGTTTATATACATGATCTTCTTAATTTCAGACCACTTAAGCCGCAAAGTCCTCAAGTGATATTGTTATTAGCTTCCTATGTCAGACGAAATTGGACCTTAAGTGGACCGGCTAGTGTTGAAACTTGAGTGTCATACAATTTAATTAACTCAAGACTGTTACTGTATACTTTGTTGCCGTGGTGAGAGTATTTGTGTAGTTTCCTCTTGTGTGTGTGTGTGTGTGTGTAATTTTTCTTGGATAAACAGGGTTTTTTAATGACATTATCTCACGGTTTTCTACCTATATAAAGTAACTGAAAAATTAGCAGAAGCTCTTTTTTAAGTAACAGCCGTAGTATAGGCAGTCACTCTATATATAATACTAGTACTCATCTGCATCTGTAAGACTGGAAACAGACCCCAAAGTAATAAAGAAAAGGCTAGGCAGATGATAAAAATACCATTATAAAATAATCGTTCTTCTTTCTTAACATTTTCATGCAAGAACAACTATGACTTTTAAAACCGTGTATATTGTGATGAATGAATGAACGATACTAAGCGTAGTTCATTCATCATTCAACGATAACATGATGGATAGCCCATACTTTTGTAGCAATCTGAAGCAACGAGAATTTTCAGGATTTCACATGAAAACAGGAGTGATCGATCTCTTTAGTTTTTTCTTACGACAGAGCTAAAATGTGGTGTTTTTTTTAATGTAAATGTTGAAGATAGGTTTTTGTTTTTATTATTGGAGTTTTAGTAAGTACGTTTGTATTGGCATTGATTTGCATATCCTAATTATTATATTTGCTTTTTATACAGTAGGTACCATATTTGCTTAAGGCATGAACACCACCTAAGACATTTTCATGCTGCGTTTAACTTAAATACTCCAATTTACATATGCAACAGGCGGAGTGTGTGCTCAGTAATGTTCAATTACCAGAGTACACAATGCGACTATCAGACCGCAACGGTACATTCCCATGGTTTGCGACATTCGCGCGTGGCTACGGACGCCCGCATGCGGGTGATAAGTATTTAGCTGACGCGCTGTTCTCATAGGGTAGTATACAAGTGTCATAGGCTAGTATACACGCAGTTAATTTGCATGCGTGCTAAATTCAAGGTTGACATAAAGTACGTAAATAATCAATTTAAAGTATGTGGCATGAGGGAAATAGCTCATTTGTGCTGCGTTTTTTGTTCTTGTATGACTTATGGCCGATGAGAAGGGGTTGAATGGTACCAGGCTGACGTCAGAAAGGTTTCATACTCTGACTATTGACACATCAACCACGCGCTTAAAAAGCATACGGGTGATCGCAGCCGCAAGCGACAGTCGAAGGACTCAAAAATGTACCTTTAATACGTAGAATTGACTTATCCAACCCCAATTAACAAAAAAAACAAAAGAAAAACACTAAAAACAAACAAATGAAACGTTATCTCTTTAAATATAGAATTCCCAGTCCACAAATACATTTTCAAGGTTTACATGCTATCGATGTTCAGGCGGAAACGCAAGCAAGGTCGGAGGCTGCGCGGGACTCGATCGTGACCTATTTCCGGGTCAAGATCACAAGGAGGGGGGATGTGACGTAGTGTGCGCGCGCAACATGTTCATTCTGAATGAATTGCAGACTGAATTGTTTCCTTTGTTAAGGGTTTATTTCCTGAGTTGTTTATTCCAGTTTTTTTTCGTTTTAACGAGTTTTTATTTTCTAGGTAGATTTTTTTTGATTTTTTTTATGCCTGACATGATATGTATATCAAAGGTAATAAATAAAAACTACTTTAAATGGACTCACACGAACCAAGCTATTTTCACACTGAACATTTATAAAAAAAGTTGTTTTATAAGGGTGTTCAAATAGTCAATATTAACAAAAATCAAGTCATGATAAACTGTATAGAATAGGCGGAATAGCAAAAAAAAACAGTACACCCATAACCCAATTATAATTAACTAACTTATTATTATGAATTAACTTATCGATACAAAACACAACGTAACTAAAATTCTCTCATCACCACAATACCAAACATTATATGCAAAATATTCCTCTCCAAGCTTTACAGTATACAATATATTGGCACGAAAAGGGGAGAATTCAGGCTTCATTTCCCCACAAGGGGATTATTTGGCCACCGTAATGAGAACGTCCAATATTTAACTGCCAATATATCTCGCTGTGTGTTCAACGTAATAAATGGTTGGTTTTCTCTCAACCTTTACTGTTTTTTTAGTTTGTTTTTTTTTTTTATAGATTGTTGGTGATGATACTCTTGTTATCGTAATGTGATATTGGTTTATCTGCTGTGGCTTGCAACAGGTTTAAATTCCGTATCGATTTTTATTGAATCTCTACCGCAATCGGTTGAGATTCATGGAAATACATTGAGTAATTTTTGAGTTTATTGCAAAGAGCAAAACGCAATGGAGAACGATTTATTTGGTTTGACAATAAAAAGTATAATGTGGTAGTTTGTTAGTGTTTTTCTTATGTATTCACGATTAAACTAAACGAAAGATATTGTGATGAGGATCTCAAAGACTTTTATTGGACGCTAGGGAAAAAATAGTTTTTAAATGTAAGAGCTAAGTTTTTCACTGTTTTCTTTGGCTAATATATCACTTTTATTTGAAGACTAGCTGATCTCGCGAACTTCGTATTGTTCGAACCTTCACTGGACCTCTGCAAACATTTTAAAACCAAAATCAGCTCAATATGAGCGAGTCGAGCGGTCCAGCCGTTCTCGACTTTATTCAGACTAACGAACAACAATTATTTTTTTATTTATATAGAAATATTGCCATTGTTTAATGTATATTCGCAATAAATGCAAAATTCTTCAAGTATACAAACAATTAAATCATTCGTACTAAGCCATTTACAGCGTATTTAAAATTATTCAGGCGTTAGAAAAATTTAAGTTATTTAAATTCTTCAAATATTATCTTAAATTTTAAACTTACCAATATTTGTATATTATTTATATAAACCTTTGTGATATATGACATTGATTGATATATAAAAATATTGCATATAATTTAATGAAAACGGTGTAAAGAGTTTCGATAAGTTTCTGAAAAGTATGATTGACATATTTGTTCAATACTTTTGTTGAGGATTTTCTATTATAATTTTTTAAATGGACTTATGTTAAATAAACTGTGAAGGTAATGTGATTATTTTAATTATTACAAAAGTACAGATCTTTGATGATAATCTGTCAAAATTTTATTTATAAATGGACACTTATCTTTTGAAATTAGATGGATGCATTAAATTATATGTTAAAACTTACAATGCGTTCTATAAAAAAGTAGATTCTTTTTTATATAATGAACAAAATTAATAACGTTATCAAGAAAATATATTTCTCAATTCATTTTCTATGAGCTGAACAACAGGTGAGATTATAAAACTTTGTGTACACGAGCGGAGCCGGCGCACAGTGATTCACGCTCCATACAAAGGCGGCCATAAATACGAAACTCACAAATACTTTTAATTAATTTATTTTACACGTTGAAATATGTCAAGAGAAGTGTAAATTATTAAAATTATAACATATCCACATTCATTAAAAAATATATCATTACTATTTAGGTGTAAAAATGTCTCGCAGTAATTTTGTTTTAGACGATAAACCTAGAACATGTCATACTGCGACTTTTAATGAAAAATCTATATAAATAATGGTTATTTATATTAAAAACAACCATAAAGGAATAAAATAAAACAACAAAAATACACGAACAACCTTTTTTGCAAATACACACAAAACACAAAATATAACAGAATACATTCAAGCTCAAAAGTATTTACTTCAAACAGATAACAAACCTAGTACAATTTTTGATAGTACACCTTTTGTTTTTGACAGGGAACTTTCGTAAACCTGTTAGGAAGGGATCTGAATGAAGAAGTTGATGGTTCAACTTTGTCAGACTTCTGAGATACATGTAACTCAATTCGCTCTACATGAATATTTTCAACTACATTCAGCCAATCTGAATATTTCTCTATAAACTTAGACCTACTACGATTTGATATTGCCCAATAATGAGAAATTCGTTTACATACATTCATAATTTTATTACTTAAAGTCTCTAGTTTGATATTTTCGATGTCATCCGAAAGGCACGATGTTTCTGTAAAAGTATTCAGGACATGTTGCATTTTTCATTTGGACTACCCTCTTTAGAGTGCCAAATGTCAAAAATAGTCGTCCTCGAAACAGAACATTTGAAAACTTTACCTAAAACAACATGAAAGCTGAACTTAAAAATAAAGTTTTTTCTTTACTATGGACATGCATACTTTGACACTCCTTTAACCCAAGAAGGGCAGAAAGATGCAGATGAAACTTATATGGTTTTATAAGAACATCCTCTTTATTCGAAAACATTTGCCTCAAGTGCAGCACTGAGCAGCAAAAGTTATAGGTCCAAATGAAATCAAAGTATACCAAACAAATCTACAAAAACGCTACCTTCAATAAAAAAATAAAATAAAATATTAAACGCATTAAAAAAAATAAAAAAGTAGTTGATAATAGAAGTACATACCTTGGTCTTGGACCTCCATACTGTCACCATACGTAAACACTTGATTTGGAATAGTGACACTCAAAAACAAAATGTTAAGTTTTGATGACTCACACGTTGCGATAATTAGACTCGAGATGCGCTAACTTCCGATGGACAAAAGTGAATAATAAGTTGACCTTATGACACTGGTATTTAGAGTTTTCGGAAGCTTCTTAACTTGTTAATCACTTAGTAAGTAGATCTAATGGGGATAAGCCGATGACATTTTTCGATTTATGGCCTTAGAGTGAATCACTGTGCGGCGGTGATTAATGATGTGCCTAGCCTATATCTCGGAAGGTTCATTAATGAACACTCAGCTTAATATCATAATGCGGGTGTTGCAAGCTTCGTATAAAGTACTGATGTATTCATTTTAATGATATTCTGGTAATGACATTATATTTACTTGGCAAGGAAGGTCTTTGGAGTAATTATTAAATCGTTAGGCGCAATATTTGAATAATTTATGATATTTACATACATGCTTCCACCTGTGATGTCACTCGCATCTTAAGGGAATTATTTCCCCCACATGAGCAAGTTCAGTGTTAGGTAGGCTATTTATGGAGGAAAGCTATACCTAAGTTACTTTTTTAGTATCCACGAGAATATGGTAAAACCACAGGCGGAAGTTAGCATGAAAAAAAGGAGATTCTGATACCTTAAACTGAGTTATAAGTTATTAAAGTGTCAGTAATCTAGTCTGTAAAGTTCTGCTTACTAGCTGGATTATATTAAAGTTTATTCAAATAATTCAAAAAGTTATAAAAAACAGTAAAAATATGTTTTGAATCATACATTCTGGTTTATAGAATTTCAAATGTGCAAGAACTACATATCTAGAATATAATAATATGTTTCAAGTTATTTCTTTTATATTTCTTACAAAAAGTTTTTTTTAAGAACTTTCCAACAAAAGTCAATATAATATGAGAATTGAATTTGTTTTATTTAGCGAAAATTGAATTTCCAAACAATGTTGAAAACTTTATTTTTTTAATGTAAACACACGTATTGTTGTCGAGTTTATATTTTGGAATTATTCTTGTGTTATTAAATAGTTGAAGTTTTTATTGTATTCGCGGCCTTCAATGGTTGTAAAAATACAATACGCATCAGCTGAAAAAAAAAGGCTTATTTTTATAAACTTTGAATATTTGTTGTATTCTAAAACATGCTGAAATATTTGCATTCATATTGAAATTAGTTAGTTACAGCCTTTTTATCGTCCCACTGCTGGGAACAGGCCTCCTCACACAAAGAGAAGGATTGAGCGTTAATCGCTCATATTTAAATTACTATCCAAAAATTACCTAAAAAAATGAACCATATTTTAACAAGAAGACTCCACGAAAATTCAAGCGTCATATCAAAAAAAGTGCCCATTTAACCGGCCAAATAAATAAAAGAAAGTCAACAAAATTGGCCCTCAATATATTATTCATAGATACTGCAGAACATTGCTATTGATCTCCACAAAAGCAAGGTTACGTTCAATCATCCTTTGAGGCTGCATGGCATTGAAAAGGAGTAGCAGGTCAAGATCGTGCCCGGGCGAGACCCGGCTTCGGTCATGACCAAACTGGGTAACGCCCCCCCTCTGACGGGGTGGGGGGTGGTACAATACCCGGATATTAGAAGCGAGCGTCTTTTATTTATTATGCGGCGTACATGGTGACAGTTTATGCTTGATGGGAAAACATTATAGCAAAAAATGGATACAATTCTGATGAAATTCAAATAAATTGACAATAATTCAAATTTGCATCAGGTGGGTATTCATGAATATATGTATTGATAGGTAATGTCAACAAAAACGCAATGCTGTCAGCCTTTTGGGTACATTATCGAGTGACAGCGATGAGGATCAATTTTTGATGCGTTTTATTAGATTGATGCTGTATATAAGATTAGTTTTAGGTGTACTTACAAGCTGTAGGATTGTTAGAAAGAGTTACCGCGGCCCTGGTACATAACGTGGTGGGTTTTAGTCAGTAAGAGTCTGACACTCCACCTCTACAACTAAATTCCATTATGTTCTCTGAATAAAAACCTCGTAAATATCGAAGTATTTTCATGAACAAGTCGATAACTGCCATTGACAATGTCCCACTAGGTCACGAGCACAGCACTCGGGTGACCCGGTTACCGGTCATGATCAGGCAAAATGGTAGCTATATTGGTGCAGTTTTGAGAGAGATAACTGTTAGCATGTGTGTAGGTGATAAGAAATAATAAAAAAATGTAATGCCACATTCAACCCACATGCACAGATTTTGCAGTCGGTTTAATTTACGTATTTTGCTGATTTGTGATTATATTTCTATGATTTTAACTTTTTTACACGCTTTTTATTAGCTTCACCTGTATGTTTGTTTGTAACCGACTTCTTTGGGCGCGATTTTGACCCACTTTAAACGGCCAGATTTCGTTCAAACTTTGTAGATTTATTGAGGACCGATGACAATACACTAATTTGATAAAATTATTCCATTTTAACCGACTTCCCAAAAAGGAGGAGGTTACACATACACATCGATTACTCCGAGGTTTATAGACCGATTTACGTGATTCTTTTTTTGTTCGACTTGGAATAGCTGCCAGTTGGTCCCATATTCATCAGGTCAGGATCTGATGATGGGAACCCTGAGAAATCGAGGGCAACCTTCAAAACTTGTAGGCATACATAGGGTAAAAACTTGACACTTAGGTGTACGCCTAAAAGCACTATTCAACTGTGAAGATTTGGAGCTGACCTGATGATGGAGACCAGAGAGGGTCGAGGGAACTCGACAACTGAATATGTAAACTACCTCGTGTTTGGGCTTAAATTATTTGTATTGACAAGACCTTTGCAACAGTGAAGGTTTGGAGCTGACCTGATGATGGAGACCAGAGAAAGTCAAGGGAACTCGACAACTGAATATGTAAAATACCTCGTTTGGACTTATATTCTTTGTATTGATGAGAACTTCCCACTTGTATGGATAGTGACAACTATTCGTATCACTGAAAAGCTTTAAATAAATAACCTTTTTACAAAAAAATTCAACCGAGTTCCCAAAACACTAAAAAGCAAAAAAAAACTAATTTTAGGTGCATCGGCCTAGAAGTCGGTGGTAAAATTAACTTAGTAACATCCATTAGACACCGACTTCTAGGCTTTTCAATTTGCAAAATATGATCTTTGTTAATTTATATCATTTTCATCTATAGTCGATAAGGTAAGAAAATTAATTAAAATTTTCTAGAATTTTTCTCTACAGTCGATAAGGCAGGACTCGATGTTAATTTTTATTTCCAATTTATTATATGTATAGATAATTATCTTTAGCCGTTTTCTCTAATATTGACAAATTTTTGTAAACTAAAGAGAATTTTAATTCTACAAAACAAATAATAGTTTGAAAACAAACTAAAAAGTAGAAAATAAATAATAGTTTAAAAACTAAAAACACGCTTTTATAGAAAAAAACTAACTAAATAGGAAATAAATTTTAATGAATTTAAATTAAGAAAAGAGTGTTAAAAATTTCAATGAATATAAATTAATAATAGTGTGAATACAAAAAAAAATATTTAAAAAAAGCGTGGGGTGCTTTTTAAGATATTATCGAAATTAAAATCACTGTACTCATATCTGTCAATAAAATATTTATAACTATTGACACCATGCACCCCACGCTTTTTTTAAATATTTTTTTTTGTATTCACACTATTATTAATTTATATTCATTGAAATTTTTAACACTGTTTTCTTAATTTAAATTCATTAAAATTTATTTCCTATTTTTTAGTTCGTTTTTCTATAAAAAGCGTGTTTTTTAGTTTTTTTAATTAAAGGACTTTTTAAAGGAAAAAAAGTGGTAGGAAACTTGTAAAAAAAGGGATTTGAATGAGCTTATACGAAACTAGCTACTAAGCGCGACAGATAGATGAATACAGATAAAGTAACTTATTTTTCCTTTGGTACTCACAAGAATTATTGTAAATACACTCGAAAAATGATATCGCCCCTTTCATATCTCGTATCATACAAATCCCAAATAATGAAAAAAATATATAATATAATCCCCATCAAAAAAATATGTTACAAAAAGCACCCATAGTCACTCTAGCTATATCCGGGTTATGCTGCTTTATTGTAATTTTTCACGAATTTTTCCTCTTCAATTGTTTCTTTTTTGTTTTATGGTGGAAAACAATACTGTTCAGGGTATAATGCTTGATGACACGTATCATGTCAGGTCAAGGTCATTTCGGAAGCTGGTGACCTGTTTTTCGGGAACGAAATTCTGTGTCATTAAAGGGAGGATGATCTGCTTTCACTCTTTTGTTTTATACTTTATAATGGGTTACTGAAGATTGTTTTCCATATTTATACTTGTGTTGACTGTGCATATGTATACTTGGTGTTGAGTTGACACTTAAATAAGTTACCCTGTGTGCATTGATTATGTACTTGTCGGAGGCGCCATCAGGATGGCACTATCGTCCGACATCAGTTAGGGTAATCAAGCAAAGAGATAAATTTGGATCTACAACGCTAGGCAATAAAACTAGGTACACTAGACGTGACGTAGGGTAGTAACGCCACGAACACTCAATGAAGACTCGACCATGACTGAACTAACACTGAGCTCCGCGGACGCCGCGCTGACCGCCACGACTCCGCCAAGCGCGCCAAATTGTTGTTTCACCGAAAACGCCACCAGAGGGCGCGCTTGCGGCTCGTTCAGTGACCGTACTATTGACTATCTCCGACACGGCCATAACTGACATACACACGTCCTCGTGTGGCTACACATTGTACCTGGTGACAGAAGAAAACAAAACTGGAGTAACTTTTCAGCTCGGCCTACCTGACTACACGAGTAGGAATGACAAAATAATTTTAAACAAAATAGAAACGAAATATTTAGAAAGAATGCCACAATCTTAAAATCAATCGAAATCAGATCACACAATCTCGAATCAATGCACCATGTAAATGATCCAGACAGACCTAAGTCAATCAGGAATCGATAGGCTCCAGTCCTTCTCACTGGGCGTGTCAAAGATGAAAAATGATCAGTCCTTCTCACTGATATGATTTAAAATGATTAGTCCTTCTCACTGATATGATTTAAAATGATCAGTCCTTCTCACTGATATGATTTAAAATGATCAGTCCTTCTCACTGATATGATTTAAAATGATCAGTCCTTCTCACTGATATGATTTAAAATGATCAGTCCTTCTCACTGATATGATTTAAAATGATCAGTCCTTCTCACTGATATGATTTAAAATGATCAGTCCTTCTCACTGATATGATTTAGAATTATCAGTCCTTCTTACTGATAAGTTGTCACAATGACGATATCTTTGACACAAGCATTCCAGTCCTTCTCACTGGAATACTCCTAGGATCTACCCAAGGGATATCAGTCCTTCTCACTGATATGGTAAGGTAGGAATTGCATCTGAACAATGAACTTTGCAATGGAATTAGTAGCATTAACTTGAAATAAAATCAGCGAAATCAATTCGAACAAGATCAGTCGCAATCATCAGACAGATACAATTACCATGCGTGCATTAATTAGAGTTCGATGAAGTACCTTCTCATGGGTCATCGACCGCCAAATCAACAGCAACTAAATCCAATTCAGTTGGAATCTCAGCTTGGGGCATCCTTCTAATGCGATCGTGGGCATACTCGTAGGTTCTATTAAGAGTTAAAGATTTCAAAACATAGCGATCGCCTTCAAGTAACTCAAGAACTTAAAATGGCCCTTTAAAATTAGGTTCGAGTTTAACTGGATTGCGCTCTTCATTTTTTTATTAAAACTAGGTCACCAACTTATCAACGAGACAGACGTCTCTCAAGGTTATTAGTGTTGTATGACAAATAATCACAAAAAATAAACCAAAAATGGATCGGTCTCACCGGGTTTCCACTCAACGTGCGTGACGATGCACACATCGCTATAGCGCGCAGTACAGCGACTTTCGCGAACGTGAAGCCACGGAGATGCACGAGCACCAACACTCCGAACTCACGATAACACATGACACGTTGGGCTCCTGGTAGGCAGCTGGGATGCTCTATTCGACGTCGTAATTTTCTCGCCGAATTGCACAATAACCACCGTCATTGTTGAAACATGAAAACAAAAGACAAATTCGGTTAATTTTCTAACATACCTTCAATAACTAGCTTGACATTTAACAATGGAAACGATACCATTACCATAACCGTGGTTACCATACTTGTACCTTCGCTGAAATTCTTAATTCAAATTATCGACGTTCCATTTTTTTTTTTTTTGTTAGTGGGTAGAAATTTATCTTCGCATGGCGAATTCGAAACGCATGTGGGCATTTGGATTGCATCCCACTTCTGATGTCGGAGGCGCCATCAGGATGGCACTATCGTCCGACATCAGTTAGGGTAATCAAGCAAAGAGATAAATTTGGATCTACAACGCTAGGCAATAAAACTAGGTACACTAGACGTGACGTAGGGTAGTAACGCCACGAACACTCAATGAAGACTCGACCATGACTGAACTAACACTGAGCTCCGCGGACGCCGCGCTGACCGCCACGACTCCGCCAAGCGCGCCAAATTGTTGTTTCACCGAAAACGCCACCAGAGGGCGCGCTTGCGGCTCGTTCAGTGACCGTACTATTGACTATCTCCGACATACTTATAAAAAATAAGATACATATTTTTTTACATGAGTATAAGAGTGAGCTTTCCAATTTCAAAATATATAAGTTCTTTTTTACAACTTAAAGTGTTCATTGGCATTCCTAGGCTAATACTTTCCGCAAATGGATAAAAAATAGTCTGATTTCGATCAGGCTCCAGAATAGCTATATTTGATTATTTCAGTAGGTACCTTTGACGTGAAAGCTTGACAAAAAGACCGAATTACTTTCGCATTTATAATATTAGCAAAGATTCTTCATCAGAAAACGAACATACGTTCCTCAGAATATCTTGGAAAAAGAGTGCTACGTGATAGCAATACTAAATTCCATATTATCGGCAACATTGGTTAACTAACCACGTCCTTTCGATTAAGACGGCGCTCGCTGGTTGAGTTACTAATATTTTGTTTTGTATTTTTGTTTCCAATAGGCTTAGTGAGTAGTTAGTTATGTTATAATGATAATTATAATTTATTAAACAGCTTGATATTTTGCAAAAACTTTGGCATTTTTACCCAAAGGTATTAAGATGCCAGCGATCCAGTCCTGTCATGTAAAGTATTAGTACTCAGGTGCATCCAGTAGGAATAGAAGCCAACTCCAACGATGTTGGAAAAAATATATGGCGTGTGATATGATATTTTAAATTCATTATTTTATCACGCGTTAAAAATTTTACATCCACTTGACAAATTCTTTTTGACTTTATCACGATATTTTCACGGGCACCGAATAAAAATTAACATACACGCATGCTAATACCATAACACCACTAATGACCTTAGCACACATCATTAAAAAAATAACGAAAAAAGAAAACAATTTCAAATTAGGAACGCGTTTAAAATGTGACGCTTTCAACAGGTTGCGTCGCGTGACCGCTACATAAAAGATTATAAACTTGGCGTTCAGCCGACGTTACAAGGTCACTCATGTTATACAACCTTTACAGTGGCACGCTGTATAAAAGCTATTCTTAGAAATTGAATTTTTATGAGGACGTAAAACGTCAATGGCGAGAGCAACTGGTTGTTTGGGGGTAACACTTTGTGAAGAGCTCTCTGAATACTTGGGTTGTGTTTCCAACTTTATTTGTAGGAAATTAGTTCCCGAACAAATAGCAACACAATTTTCTCACGAGTAACCCAAAACAATATTTTTCTAGACGTTACGTGAACTACCGAAATAAAGTAGCCCGTCTTAATTACTGATCTTTCATACATGGGTGTATCAATGTTGTAGCCAAGCTGCCGCAGTAGGTTAAAAACCCTAAATGGTGGTCTAGTGGTCTAGCGGTGGTCAATCGCTTTTGTTATACAGATAGGTCGCAAAAATCTACTCCTCAAACTAAAAATTATCCATAACATTGTAAGCCAAACCCTAAAAGCCTATACTAACATCACAAAATAATTACAATAACATTGTTATAGTAAATGGAAACACAAAACTATATTTGACCCGGTGACAAGGCCACACCTTCTGTCATTTCAGGTGTCATGGCGGCGAAGGGCGCGATCAAGTGGCAAATAGAATTGGTTATAATACCTTCACTAACGGTCGTTTCCAATATTCGATCTATCTGTTATTTCGCTTACTAGGGATAGGAAGGCATTACTTGTATGGTAGAAAGATTGGGAACGATGGTCATTATGTCAAATGTTATATTTGACAGAATTATCAAATTTAATATTTGGGGATTTAACCAATAATTATGTCAAATATTACATTTATCGGTTAAATCTGTAAATTATGAATTATGTTATTTATTGCTAATATTAACTTCATATCCAGTAATTCTTTTTTATTTAACTGAAGAAAATATACACAGAATCTTCAAAATGGCGACAAAATATACCCAAAAAAACATTTCTCGCTGCCGTTGACAGCCGTCTTGGTATTTTTCCCCATAGAGTGAAAAAATATCGTCGACACAATGTTGTATCTATGTATTTGAAGGGGCCATGCATCTGACCATTAGTGTCTTTTTACAGATCGGTTTCTTGACTGTTTTCGGTAGTTCCGAGAATAATCCATACTTATAAAATTATATATTTCCACCGTAGAAGAAACTTGAAAATACAACTCCCATTTTCTACCCAAAATCATTGAAACTTATCGCCATTAAAATCCCGAATCATTAATCACTGTCAGAGCGTCAAAAGGTTGTATTAGAAATCTTTTAAGAACTCTTATGGGGAAATTTTCGACCTGTTATTGAAAATCTATTATTATGGGACCTCGTCATGGCGTATTATTTGCCAAAGAAAGGTGTATAGAATTTTACTTCAGAAGAAAATTTTGTAAAGGTTTTGAGTTCTTTCAAAATAACACGTTTCCTTACATCGAATACACAATACGTAACTTTTGAATAAGATCTTTGAAGAATAAAAACCTTCGGATGATATAAAGCACTAAGTAAATGTATGGGAGTATTGAATAGCTCTTGACTTTGACGAATTTATGACTAGGTCTGGAATAAACCATATCTATACAAACTGTCATACTTGTTACTAAAGATGTTTTATCTCACAAAAGCGGGTACGCTTTACTTTACTTGTATGTGTAAATGTACATACGCATGTCTTTGTGTGCGTTAGCTCGGGAGCGCTCAGTAGTGGTCGAGTCGCCAAGTCTTACAAAGACAATGTGCATGTATATTCACTCACACAAGCATGCCTCACAAGCTTTCGTGATATAGGTACAACCTTTATATCCGTAATGATTGTCACTGCTCATACGATGGAAAATAAGATCAACAAATCTTTTGGAAGACTTACTATTTCTAAAATGAGCACCCTTCCGCGAAATAATCACAGCAAACTTAGCCTTACCTTATTCTACTGACCTTATCCACGACCTCCAATTTTCTCCCATTCTCCGATCCTCAGATAAAATATTCCCAATAAATCTTTGCTGTTTACCCGAACCTTTTCCTATACACATAATTTACTGACTGGGTATCCAGGTCAAACAGTATGTTCGAGGAAAAATCCCTTTGTTGTACTAAACAGATCATTAGCTTTGACTAATCTTCCGTTGAGACTGTTAGCCGACGGTTTTTCTCAGAAAATCACCTTTCAAAGCCAGTTGTCGATATTTTGTTGGCCTTTTGAATAATAGTATAGTATTATAATAATGTCGTGTTGTGATTCTTTGGTTACGGGAATAAGTTATGAATGGGATAGATGTGTAGTTTGTAGAAATTAGTTAAGTTTTTCTTGCCAGATATCTACATGTATGTATCTAAGTGTAATTTTGCATGGTACCAAAATTCTCTGTAATTAAAATCCCACCCGTAGCTCAAAAAGTGCATTGGTTTATTCGAATTGTTACCTTTACTTGACAGCTATTTATTTTATTATAGCAATATTATGTTTATGAATAAAAGAGGTCCAAATTTCAATAAAAATGCCCAAATAATCGCCACACTTTAGCATTTATATATCCAATTGTTATTTTATTATACGAATTTATTTAGCCACTATAATCCTGATCAAAGTTCAGGCTTTGAATAAATAGATGCTTTACTGTATAAAAGTAATAAATTGAACGTAAAATTTTTATGCAGGTATATTTTGTAAGGAGATAAGACAAAAGGGCTTATCGGGCGAGAGGTCGTAAAATACGGTATTGTGAAGATGAGCTGTTCGTAAAATATATCATAGTTATAGGGTGAGAATAGAATAATGATATATATAAAATAAATAATAGAAAAATAAATAGTGTGATAAAGAATGACGTCCATCATAAAGCTGAAAGGTGTATTTCTTTTTGAGCATTTGAGCATAAATATTCTAATAATCTTTTCATATATTTTTAAAAATCCACAAAGTTTTCATTGCAGTAAGTAACTTCCTTTAAGGATTTCCGTGGAAATTCTCAACTCGTAAGTATGTTTTTTACAAAAGTAATACATATAAACCACGTAAATCTTTTCAAGGGATTAGATACATTCGTTTGAAAGAAATAATCCTATCAAAAGATTGAAATTCTCCGTATGTAGGAGAAGGGTACTTCTACTTTATGATTATTTTGTTACAAAAATGTGGAAGAGAAATAAAATTTTGCACTACAGATTTTTAGTCGGTTGAAAGTTTGTTTGGGCTCATAAATCAGTATAAAGATGAATGGTAGTACGCACATTACAAAGGTATTCAGGCGGAATCAGACCGATTGATTGGAATAAAGAGTATGTTATGACTACTACACACAGTGCTGGCGGCAGGGCCGCCGGGCAAGTCGCCGCCCAAGCCGCCGTGCACCCGGCGGCATACAAAGCTTTGCCGCACATAGAAGCCGCCGGCACGACCAACCAACCAAAAAAAAAAAACGATTTTGTGCCGCTTGTATTGCCGGCGGCTCGGCATGAAACCGGCGGCATTGCCACCGGCATGTGTGTAGTAGCCTTTAAACAAAAAGCATGGAGTCAACTGTCGGCCGACTATTTAGGATTTTTTTGCACTGCTTTTTTAGACTATTTTAGCAGTGTGCGTATAGGCCATAAGTCCCCGTATGTACGAGAAGTAGCGTAGCGTACTTTATTACTATTTAGTAACAAAAAATGTGGTCGGAGTAATAAAATTTTCTTGAACATTTCCCTAATTTGGCTCTTCATAAAAATGAAGAATGTTAAAAGTACAGCCTTTCAAAGTTAATGGAACCTAGCGGTCGGTAATAATAATTATGATAATTTGTATAATGAGTTTTTATGGCTTCTCTCTTTACTTTGTCGGTTACTCGTGCATTTTCTTTTAGAGAAAGAGCTTAAAAAGTAAATCATTTGAATTCTTTGCATCGCTTTTGGGGTGAATGCCATTTTGTAATTTGTAAAAAAATAAAGGCGCGCTTGTCGTTATATTTTTTAATTTACGTTTATCAATAAAGATCTTTAGAAGTCTTTTGTTGATTTTTTACACCGTAGTTCTTTGTGGTGTTGTTTAAGCTAGTTTCTGATTTGTGAGCATGGAATATAGTTATATATATATAATAGATAATCTCTTCATCCTTAATAATATCATATAGACTCACTTGCGTATAAATTTGTATATAGGGATACTCTCTGGAACTAACGGGCTGATTTTTAAAATGTATTTCCCTGACATACCGACTGCCTGAAAAATATATTTCCCTGATATAACCATGTTTTCTTAGCATGAATGGACAATGGACAAAACCTCGTATATTAAGATTTTGACTAGAAACACAATAAATATAAATTGCAAAATTGTAACCATATGACGAATTTATCTTTTAACCAAATAAAATTACTTAAAACCGACTTAAAAGGCGCCTCAAATTATTGCTATCCTACCCGCAGAGGTAATTTGCATACCCATTACAGCATCGCGTTTGTTACCGTCTGGTTGGGTCCAAGATAATTGCCAATGAATAAATAGCAATGTCTAAAGTGTATTTAATGACAAAAACTTGGAAGCAATCTGATTAGATTCTGAATTTGTTGATAGGGTTAAGTTAAAGCATTATTTGATAAGTTAAGTGTTTGGCTTTTGTTTTTGATTCGATTTTGTTTTATATTATGTCTTTGGAAGACTGTTGTTATGTATCAAACGTGTTATTTTCAACAGTGCGTTGTATTATTCAAATAAGACAAAATATTTTAATGTACACGATGTAACTCCTTTATGATATTTGCGATAAAAAAATATATAAAAGTAGAAATACTAAATTCATTTACTTTCAACTTGGAATAATTACTTACCCGAAAACGCTAGTTTGAACCATTATTAACCATGTTAAAACTTATGGACATCCCACAAAGATCAACATGCTCTACATTTTGACGGTTAAAAATTACTAGCCTTGAAAGTTTTAGTACTTTTAACGTCAAAATATACACAGCAATATTCTCATGCCTTCGGAACGTAGCGTATATCGGCTACGAAGGACTACGCCATAGATTTCGCTACGATGTAGCAATTGGTGTGATTTTGATTTGAGTTTATATTTTTATATGATATAACTAACTTATGAATATTTATCATTGGGCCTGCTCTTCGCACAACAGCAACTTACCTCCTAAGATAACATGGTAATAGTAAATATATATTTGCAGCCTTTTCACGCTTTAATCTGCCAATGTCTATCGGAAAATCTTTAACCGTGAAAAGGCTGTTAAGGTTTGTAAACAACTCTACAAAATCAATTTAATGAATACAAACTTAATATCATATTTTCAATCAACTCTCTATCCCGAAAGTTCCTCAAAATTGATGAAGGGATAAACAAATTAATGATCTCTATTATGTTACCAAAATCCCTTTTGTTTTGGGGAAAATCCGCCTGTGTAGACCTCAGGCTAATGTGGGTGATTTGTCATTTAATTACTCTTAATGGCGTGCTTCGGTAGTTAAATGGTAATTAATGTTACAGGATTATTTAGGAAGTAGATATCTTTGTTATATCCTTGTTATATAAAAGTAATGATAAGAAGGTGAATTTTGTAAAATTTATATAGTCTGAATTTGCTGAAAAAGGTGTAAAATAGCTCATTTTTTTTTACATAGCCGAAGTAACTTGAGCAAGGTTTATCATTTTGGAAAACTTGAAAGCTACAGAATAATAAATACCTCCGGCAAAATTAATTATGTTTTTTTTCTATCTTAATGACCAGTAATAGCAAGTTACATAGGTTTATTCCAAACTTACAATGCAATCAATAGGTCGATATTTAACTTAAATATGTATTAGAGATACCACAAATCATAACCCAGAACCCTCCAATTGGCTTTAAAACAAATACTTTGTTTTAACAACAAACAGTCGTCTACACGTCCCAACCATGGAGGAAGGAAAGATAGCGGAGATGCCATAAGGATGGTCAGGCGCCTTCTTGTAAGCCACGGTAACGTACGGAAGGCGTGATCACTTACTAGAACTAACGAGGCGCTCATGTTCATTCAAATCACAACCACAAAGATTGATCTTGATTGATTGGTGATTTTATTTTGGTAAAAGTGGGCCGGTTCTAAAGAAGGCATATAAAAGCAGAGCTAGTAATGTTCCCCGTTCCTGAACACTCGCATTTTGTTGCGCATTTTTTAAAGTGATATTGCGTTATGATGTCTCTGCTAGTCATTTCATTCTCCATGGTTACAACTAAAACCTTGACATATAAAAGAATTTAAAAGCATTTTAATATCCATGTGACAATAAAACTGTGAGCGTAGCATATAATGTTTTTGTACAGTACACTGAGCGTTAAATGGAACGTAAATTATAATGTTTCAGTTTGTGTCAACATTTGCCTAATGTCAAGGTTATTGCAGTCATTATTTTGTGGATTACGTAGTTGTTTGTGATTGTTTACGTGGTTTGATTAACGTTATATAATTACTGTTGATTAATGCCCAGCGGAGTAATTGTGTAGAAGCTAATTGTCAAAATGAATTGGATTGTATTTAAGTTAACTGTTCGTAATCACGAACACTGGGCTTTGTCGTCGAAAGTATGAAAAAATGCGAGAACTGATTTTAAGCTGCGTTTGGCAGCCCAAAAGAAGTTTCATCGAAATTGGATGTATATGTTTCAACGAAAAGCGTTGTATAAATTGGTAAAAATTTAGTATCGTTTGGCAGGCGGAGGGGGAGGAAAAGGGGGGGAGGGTGTTGGGGGGCTCCACCCCTATCCTCTGGTACCACTCCCGTTACAAGGTAACGCATAATTTTTGAGAAAAATAGATATTTGTAACCTAACCTCAAAACACTATAATCACCCGCTACGGTCGAAAAATTAAGTGCAAGTACTTCTAATCAATACGAACAAAGGCGAAGTCGACGGAGCCCCGCTACGCGGGGCTCCTACTTCTGGGTGGTTTAAAAAAGACCCCGCCATCCCCTTCGAACCTAACCTATCCGAGTCGGGGGTGCCCTAAGTCGAGAGCTCGCTTCGCTCGCTCGTGCATACTAAGAGAAATAAGATGATATTTGAAATAACATCATAGTACATTGACGCAACTCGAAGAGAAACGGAATGACAGCTAATCACAAATGACACTTAACGCAAAAACCAGAGACATTTATTTATTTTTTGCGTTCCTTTTCACGGATTTGTACACTACAGACGATATACTAAAACACATTCGGTTGTCGATCGCCCATTTTAACGTTCCGTTTCACCGAATAACGTTGACATTACGCGTTTTATCTGATTTAAGGTTAGAAACATTTTTTGTAAATTTCTCGAAAGATATCCATTGCCTTGTAACAAGAGTGGTAGCGTTATAATCGGAGACCCACCCTCTACCAGATTTAACCACTTTTAGCCCCGTGCGCCTGCCAAACGATACTAAAGCCAACCCGAGACTAATTACAAAAATATATAAAATATATATTTTTTCGACTTTTTTTGGTTTATATGACGTTTTTTTATAAGCGTCATATAGATCAATCGATACAGCGGAGAATTCTGAATTATTTTCTGCCTAAAGTAAGTTTTCTTTCCTTTCTCGGTGTACTTTTACACTCATTTAACTTTCATAGACTAAAATACACAACCTAGGCGTATTTGTACCTGTTCCGAACGCAATATTCGTGTTCCACAATATCGCTTGATGACGTTCCGGAACGCGTATCGCATGCAACAGGTTCAGCAAGAATTTAATATTAGCCTGCCAGTTCCTTTTCAAATATTTTGTTCTACCTTTTGAAGCTGTTAATGAATATTTTTTAATATGCTTGTGAATATTTTGTGTAAATTTTCTTATTATGTCATTTAGCTACTGTAAGAATTTGCAAAATAGGTGTTAAGTAATTTGAATTTTTGTTTCTATAATATTCTGGGACACATTACGCAAACTATATATTTAGGCACATAAACAACATTTTCTGTGATTACATTATTTGTTTCTTAAATTCAGACCTCTGTCCGATATAAACAGATGCTAGCTTTTTAGAGGCGTTAACCCGCGTCCCGAAGGAACTTCTTCGCGAGCTTTTAAGTAACTTCTCTTCTCTAATAATCGGGTTATAATATAAAACCAATGAAATCGTCTTGCAATAAAAACTCTCTAGTTATATTATCCAAAATACTCCTATACAACAAAATATTAAACAAAAAAGTAATTTCCAAAACCCAGAAAGCGTGACCAATGTCGTATAAAACAGATGTCAGACATCTTTATTTGTGCAAAAGCTGAACATTTTACCTTTTCGCCATTCTTCCACGAGAATAAAGTGAATGGGAAATATGAATTTGTAAATGTACCTCTTATTTTATTTGATTTACCATCTCTGAGAGTTCAGACGGGTCTGAAGTGGGTCTGAGTTTTCTGTCAAATTCTAAAATATGATTTTGATGATTATGTAAATTCGTTCAGTTTTCGTTTTAAAACTAAGTATTTTTTTAATTGATTGTTTTTTTATTCACGCAGGAGCGGATATCTTTAAAATCGATAATTCCTATTGTATTTTCTTTGCCATGATATAACTGTCAAATGAATAACTGCAAAAAAAGTTTAGATAAATTTATTATATGGTAAAATGTAGGTACTTAAGACCAAAATGATGATATACAAATACCTATACTTATCTTTCAGGCAAATAAATTACCTAGTGGTCTGTAAATTGATACATAGGTATCTAATTCCAATTACAATAATGTCTTGCGGTCAGCCGTACGTCTGGTCCTGTCCATCATTGTGCTGCCCATGTCATCGGTATTAGCTTGATTGAGACATTATATTGATTGGGATAAAGTATACATATACTCTGTATACTCTGTGTCTATAAAATCATGGTAGACTCGATTACAGGGATGGGCAAAGTAATAATTATATTGCCAGCTATCGATATATTGCATTTATTTAAAAAAAACACATTTTGATTAATTCCCAAAATTAGTGCATAAAAAAAGGCATTCACAAAGCCATAATACTTACTATCTCTGTCTATATCTAAATATATCTAACTCTATTACACAGACAGAGTTAGTAACTCTGTCTATCTGTCGTGCTCTCATATAAAAACTACTAAACCGATTTAAAAGATACGTACTAAGATAATTTAGAGCTTTAGCATTGACGTAGGCATACTTTTTATCCGCATGCGCGAAGGACGTAGTTTACTCGAGGAGTTTATAAGTATAAATTCTGTGTCAGAATATGTACATTGCTCAATTTTAAACTATAACAGCCTTACTTATAAAAATCAACAAATCATCTTCTAAGCATTGTTTTAAGTAATTACTACTTAAAGCCTTAAGTAGTGATTAAATTATTTTGACCTATAAACGTTGCTTAAGCATGTCTTAAGTAATGAACAGATAATGACATAAAAACATACTAATTTCTCAACACTACCGGAATGTTGGTAGCTTAAAAAAATATTTGTCATCAAAACGTTGTGTAATGGCAACAATGGCATCCGTAAAATATAAAATTAAAAAGTTGAGCTGTCAATAAACCGGAAATGAAAAATCAGCTGGTAAGAATCCAGCCATTTTGATAATTAGCGGGTTAAACAAGGGTGTGAGGCTACTTAATTTGACAGCTCATTTAAGACATTGCTAAGAAAATGATTTATTTTAGCCACGTTTATAAGTAAGATTTTTTCTTAAACATCTCTTAAGTATAACTTATTATTTTATAAGTAAGGCTGTAAATTTTGCTATACAGTTTTTCACGTCATGCTCAGGCCTTCAATTAACAAACTACCCGCAAACTAGTGCCTACACACCCTAAAGTTCTGAATCCATTTTTCATCATAACTTGTAAAGCTTTAGTTTAAAACATTTCATTAGAAAGCCTTTTAAAGCTCACACAAAACAATTGTTTAGAATTATTTGACTTTTGTGTAACCTTTATGGAAGGCTAGGTTTTGTTCTCGATTTTACCCGCGGGATAATGGAAGTATTTGATATATGTATTATATTAAATACTATAGTATATATATAGTATAGCTGAAAAACTCAATGATCATATAGTTTCCTAGTTCTCAAATATTTTCTGGAATATCTAGAGGGCAGAATTCTCAATCGCCAGATAACTTTAAAAAAAAAGAAAATAGAATAATACGTTTGACATTTTGACAGCTTTTTCTTTGGAAAATATGCCAAACCGCTATATTTATACCTCAGACAGAAGTTAATCGACGATGGAGAAAGTGGCCCTATGTCGTCCATTAAATTAGGCCATCTTACTTAAAACTACAGACTCAAATTCTAGAAAACGTTACTAACCTTAGGTAAAATGTAGAAAAATATACAAACATAGCTACCTACTTTCGCACTTACAATATAAGTTTTGAAATTCTACACCACAGACAAGTTTTTCCATTAGTTTTACGACATGGCAACATAGTCACCAAGTTATATACGCTCTTATATCTATATGCATAAGGTTTAATATCGTGGAAAATGTAAGTGCTAGTATTTTATGAGCTATCCAAAAAGTTCAAGGTTTGAATATGACATTGGCGCCAATATTGTAGACAGTTTCTAAGTAGGGACGAGGGTGTGTCACACATATTTGGCAAACGTTTGGATAGTGTTAGATACCCGTAATTTTGGTGGCAAGTTTGGGTCCAACTAAGGCTCAAGGTTGCATTATGATGAAAATATTGGACTTTCTGCTTGACTTTCTTTAATTGAGTTTAAAAAAAAAAATCTAATAACCTTTAAGGTGTCTGAATCCAGATTTATCCAGTTATTACTCATGTTGAAGTTAACGACCTTTATTAGTAGTACAGTTATGAAAAAAGTCATAAACCTTTCATACAAATTGTTGCCTCACATTCTTGTATATTTTCCAAATCCGGTATTACGGCGAGATTTTAACACCCCCACAAAAGCCGTAACAAGTTCCCGCAAATTAGGTCGGCTTTCAGTTACTTTTTCTTTTATAAGCAAAGTTAAAACAAACAATATGTGGAACAAAGGCTAATCTTTGCGTGCTCGAAACATCTTTTTTCTTTATCTTTGTTCAAATATACTTGTTGCTTTAGATTCAGAGGTAAACTCGGTGATATAATTTTAACGTTAGTGTAAGAAGACACGCTTTTATTAGGGTTCATAAAATAAAAGTTTCTAAGGCCCTGACTTATTACTTGATACTTTGAAGAATATTTTCTTAATAAATAATTGGATATTTTTTTGATTATGTTTAACATTTTAAAAGAAAACAAAATAATTAAATTCTCGATTATTGGTTCAAAGTTAAGTTTTAACACAGTTATATGTTAAGAAATTAATCGAAATACTAAGTAAAATAATCAGTCATGCTTATGTCTTTATCGACTTAAGTAAAAATAGTCTACGGTTTTAGGTCTGTATATTATTTAAATTCATACCAGATTCATAATAAAAATATAAATGATAAAATAAATAAGTAAACTTAAAATTTCAATTTACTATATAATTAAGTTTAGGTAACGTGGGTAATATAAAATTGATGGATGATACACTGCAGTGCATTGAAAGTGTATCACAGTTTTTTTTTCATTTCCCTCGTGTATTTTGCAGTCTAGAAAATGTGGATAGGAGATGGATTGGATCTAGAGTTGATTAGAAAGTCAAATAACAATTTCACCCTAAAAAAATATGACGAAAAATAATGCATGCAATTTAAAATACATTAGTATAAAAGGCTAAGAAAATATATGAAAAAAATTCTAGCAAAAAAAATATCTTAAAACTGGTCTATTTTCAATTTATCTCCGAGAAAAAAAGGGCTCTATTGACACACTATTTTCTTTTATCGAAAAAATATAGGTCCAATATTTTGTTATCGGGACCCAACATCAAAGTCTTTCGATCCGTAAGGCCGTCGATCATACTCGATATATTGCCAGAGATATATGACAACGTATTGTAACAAACTTTCCTTGTTTTCTACAAAATGAACTTCTATACGTTCTTGCTTCTGTTTTCTGACTGTTCATATGAAGTTTTGGAATGATGTGAGTTTTAGAACTTTGTCTTCATTCTATGATATTTCTAGCTTCTGCCAGCAGTTCCACTTGCATTTCGCGACCTTATAAAAATGTAGCCATCCTCAATAAATGAGCTTCTTAGAGATTTTTTATGTGTTCTGGTGATTAACTGGTCCAAACTCTACAGATTTATGACAATGTATGTTTTGTGCATCGTATGATAGTATTAGGTCTGCCTAAAATTGATTTTTTTACTTTGACTTAGGTTCCATAAACCATTATCATAAATATATATAAAGTTCCTTTAAATATAGAGGTAGGTACCTCACAGAATTCATCTGCCATTTATTTGTAAACTTCACAGATATTTCAACCATGACATTCAATTAAAAACAGAACTCAGAACTAAAAGCATTGAATTCTCAAAACGTGAAGTTCTTACATTTATCTGACAAAGCTTTTATTTTCAATGTCGTTGACATTACAAAGACATAATGGAAAAGAAAATTTATTCGCCATTTTGAAATGGAAATTGTGCATCGGAATCTGAAATGCATTGGTTCATGAAAAACTAAATGTTTAGTCTGGAGTTCGTAAATGGGTGACCATCTTGTCATGACGAGTACCATTGTGTTTAAGAAAGCACGTTAAATTGGTTTTGGCTGTCAATTGAACATTTCTAGCAGTCGTTTCGGGTAGTCAGAAGCCAGAATGTCTGACAGTCAGTTTCAGCAAGGAATATCAGTTATCAAGGTTGAGGAGATCAGATACAGCAGGCAGTCACTCCATGTAAAACACTGGTTCTTAGTTGCAACCAGTTAGCCTGTAAACCGACCTTAGTATAGTTGGAAAAGGCTAGGCAGATGACCTTAGTAGTCAAGAGGAATTTCATCATATGATATCTAAGCCTTGTTGGTTAGTCATGTTCAAGGATCTTGTCTGAAGCATGTAAGATACATATGTAGTATTACATACTCATCTTCCAAGATATATCGGGTGGCAAATTGATTATCCTGGCTGTATGTACTTACATTGATTGATATCATACATCCATTTGACTTATGTGTTTGTGCATATCTTGTTATGTAAGCTGGTGCGAATTACAGCCTTCATACAAGGTCACATTCAGGGTTGCAGTTACCACGTCTATTTAGGATAAAGGATTATATTAGTCGTGTCGGATTGCCGTCCCATCGGGCTATGAGGGTGAAGGAATAGTGAGTGCATCTGTGTTTGCCTAAATGCTCGTGCACTATAATATGTCCTGCACAATTGGCTTTCCTTCTTATATGAGAACAGCCGCCGTGGCCGATAATTGATTAGGAGGACATCATCATAAGCTATTTTACTGCTAAGTTACACCAGAATCTATATAGTAGTCGCTATGTGTGAAAGAGTCGCAAACAATTATTATACGTAATAGCAAACTTTCTCGTTTATAATATTATTAGGACTCACAGACGTTTAAAACAATTGCTCACAAAAACGACTCAATCTGGAAAAGAACATAATGTTACCTTAACTTTACATTTACAAATTGTTTCATAATTGGCGAACCTTTTTTCACAAAGGCGTGGTTTAACAAATGAGAAGTTTGTTTACGACTTGACAGGGTCGGCTTTATTTTGTACTGATTTTAAAAAGGGCGTAATTTGTGGTACGTTTTCAAGGCTAGATCTTTGATGTCGTAAATGTCTCTGTGTGTGTAAGATAAGGATAATGTTTCACTGTGTTTTATGTACAGAGATATTGCTTTTCGTAGTTTGTAAGAAACAAAAAATATTTACTTTTCTTTACATAAACATGAATACAATACATATCGTATTATATCAATTTAGTGTCATGAAAACATTACCTAGGTTTTGGGGTAGTTTTGTTTTCTGTGCATTTTACGATTTTAAAAAACTTTCATAAAAAAAAATCGAAAATCTTGAAAAGTTTACTTTAACGAATGGTGTTATTAATTGTATGATATCCTTTTATGGTGTATGGAAGCTAGAGAGTCATACAATCCTGCCAAGGAGTATGGTGTTGCGAAGATCAGATAGACAGGCTCATAGATACAGACATACTTTCTTACAAATATTACCAAGGACAGTATACAAATGTCCTTGTATATCCATATTGTATATAACCCAAGTTTGTCCCCGCAACAGTACTCGCAAGTCGTAAATATAACAAAGTTTATGACACCAAGTTTTACGAGCAACCATTATTCAACCAAAATCACTTTCTTGTAATAAAGTACACACAAAGTTACAATATACGATACACAATTTAATTCTAAACAAAAAGTATTTTTGAAAATGATGTATAACATAACATAAGTCATTTGAACATTTTTGGCGGTCGTTACGGGTAGTCAGAAGCCAGTGGGTCTGATAATCAGTCTTAACAAGGGGTATTGGGTCTCCCGGGTAACTGGGTTGCCAAGACCAGATTGGCAGTCGCTCCTTGTAAAACACTGGTAATCAGCTGTATCCGGTTAGACTGGAAGCCAACCCTAACTTAGTTGGGCAAAAGGCTAGACAGATGACATCAAATAAGTACAGATTTCTTGACGTAATTATATAACAGTTCTATGAAGTTCTAGACAGTCTTTTGTTTATTTCATAAACGTTTTGTCGATAAGTCTCAAACAAAGGAACAATTAGATAGACTATTGTATAGAATATACCCGCTATAATTTATTTGGTAACTAAGTGCTTTTGGGATTTATATTTCACCTCTTATTAAGAGAGCCTGAATCTATTCAGAATATTAGTTTTATACATAAGTACAATATTAGTATATTCTATGTAAAAAAATAAAAATAAAACTACTTCTAATAATAATTGAATTACGTTTCAAAGCAAAAAAAAAACGTACCGAATTAGGTATCTACTGTTTTTACTAAAAGTGTTATTATTTCCAAACTATTATCAAGTCATTCTAACTGACCCACTTCATTTGTTTTCAAGTGTAAACACGAATTTATATGATAAATTAAAACATTAGGGTTCAAAGAAAATAACCCCTTTCTGTACTCATAGTAACATAACCTATGAATATTCAACATGGTTCTAACTCGGTTGAAAATACAAGGCTTGCGGGAAAATCATCCCTTAAGAACCCTCGCAGACTACAAACTTTTAGTCGGCCGATAGTTTGTTTGGGCTCATAAATCAGTATGAAGATGAATGAATGGCAGTACGTTTATTACAAATATCAGGTGTCAAGATTTTCTAGAAAAGTAGTTTATAATTTCTAGAAAATCCGACAGTTGACCCGATATTACGATTTTCTTTACTTTAAGAAAATCTTGAATTCAATCAAAGTTAAGGCGGTCTGAGACCAGAAATCAAATATCTGATCGCTATTATGTGCGTACTCCCATTCATTGCCATACTTATCAAGCGGCCGACCAAACTATCGGCCTACTAAAAAGTCGCCAGTGTGCGGGTAATCTAAATATACAAGTTTTGCGAGAAAATCATCCCTTTATTCGGGGTGAAAGTACGATTAATGGGAGCCAGAGTGTTTCTTGAATTGAACTGTATTAAGTTTTACGCGGGCAAGTGTTCATTGGGCTTCATTTGCACTAAATTTCCTTTGGGATAGTTGTAAGTAAATGTTAAGAGTGATTAATTATGAATTGGTTTGGTAATGGGGAATTTATTGATATGGACTACAATATTCTATTAATTATCTTGTTTTTTTTTATCTGATTTTATTTTGTAGAAATACTACAAATATTTTATTACTGAATGGTAGAGAGAAGTATTTCATGCAAACATGTGTAAGCGGGTAAATGTGACGTTACTACTTTGGTATTAAATAAAATTAGCACTTTAAGTTTTTGCTTCGGATCGATTTTGATCAAATATTGTACAGGCAGTAAAAAAAAATGATGATGCTGAAAAAATAACTAAATTAAAGAGGCACTAAATTAAAACATATTATACGCAAAACAAAGTCTTCCGCACATCTGTATGTTCGCAAGAAACTCATTAATTCCTTTCCCAGAACGATTTAGATATGTAAATTTACCCACGTAAAGCCGCGACTTGTCACTAGTATAAACTAAATCGTTTATGTAACATCTCCAATAGTTCAATAATTATAATTTAGGGTTGAAACACAAATACTGAATAAAATCACTAATTGGTGGGTTGCAACCACATTTCATTTAGAGGTCAATGTGGCTAGCCAAATAGTCAACCTCTATATTGACTAATTGATTTTCAAACTTTATTTTAGGCTTGTGTAAATTGACGTAATATTAGAAGTTTTTAGACCGAAATAAAAATGTATTTACTTAGCACAAAGTTATGTTTAATTTTTGGAAAGGGTAAGCTATTAATAGAGTAAGTAACATAATTCCCCAAAAATATAAATGTCAAGGATTTTGATATTAATACAGTCTAAACAGAAACTTTAGGTAGACAAAAAAGGGCTGCTGTAGGTAGAATTATTAGAAAATTAAATAAAATACATAATATATGATGTAGATGTAAGACAAGGTCTCGTTTTATATTTTTTGTTCACTAGACCCAAAATAAAGTAGGTACACATCATGAAAATATATAGAGACAACATTATTTATTTAAGGTTTCCAAGGTTTTGACGTGAGTCTTTTCTAAATTATGGGTACCTATCTTATATCAACAAATAAATCATGCTATGGTAGTGTAATAAAGAAATACATTCTTTAGTACAAAGACAAGGCTTAATTAAAGTTGCTAATTCATCAATCCATACTAATATTATAAATGCGTAAGTAACTCTGTCTGTCGTACTTTCATATCAAAACGATATTTGCTACACAAGTCTAGACTCTAGATCCCAAGAAAAGACATAGGCCCTGTTTCACTGGTTACCGATAAAATGTCAGTTAGTTATGTGATAGTTATGCTATATGCCAGATAAATACCGTCCTGCTATCCGAGACCCGTAAAACCAAAAGTTATAGCTTTTGACACGGAACTTGCCACTTTTTATCTGGTAGCGAGAAGTTGTCTCGTTTCACGGGTGAAACCGCAGGGAACAGTTACTTCATAAATAATTAAAATGCAAATTGTATCTCTGAAATTACGTTGAACACGAATGGTTCTGCAAAGTTCTTGCGTTTGTATTGGCAGATGTTACTCCAATTATTTGATGATTGCCTAAATTCTGTAATAAGTTTTGTTAAATCATTCGAAAGGATGTAACTTGTGTAACTGTGGTGGGTTTGGGTGCAACTTAAGAGTTGAGATATATATAATAATATTTTTGAAATTAGGTTTACGGAACAAACTAAAAATCGGAAGAAGGTTGAAATTAAATCCAAACCTAAATATTATTATTTCGTAAAATCACTAGGAATCTGAATAAGATACATAGTTCCAAGTCTATAGTTTATTTGCCAACATATAGGCCGATATGTTCAGTCACAAATCAGAAAATTTGTCAAAAAGGTTTTCTGAACACTTGTGTTTTTCAATCTCAAAATATTTGTTAATTTAGATTTAAAGAATGTGTAGGTCAAAAAACACTCACACAAAACTGCTACTTAGTTGCACCTCTTAAACTAGTTCCCCACATAAGCCGAGAAAAGACCAAACAGATAAACAACAGAACCGAATCACCCACTAAAAGTCTTAAGTTAAAACGCTTACATAATAATGGTTACTACTGAAAATGCTATCAACTATACTACTAAACGGTGCTATTAACTGTAACGTTTTTCCCATAACGTGGCTAAATAAAAACGGGTACATTGTAGCTTTTTAACGAGGGAGTTTTAACGTGCACAAAACTTACTTTTATTTAGCCAACTTTCAACTTTAGTATAGTTATCGGCACGGATATTGAGCTCTCGGCGGAAAAGTGGGGATCGCTTTGCGCACTGTACACGGCAATAAACCAATAAATCGTTTCTGCGCAGGTGAAGGTCAGGGCTCAATATCCCTGCCGATGATTATATTATGGTTTGGGTCTATATTGAAAGTACTCCTACGGTAAATCAACAGAATAGTATTTTTTTTTTTAAGTTAGGCTATTTTCCAAGTTTTTTTTCAGTAATGACAGTGTTAAGTTTGCCTGTGTTAAAATCCAAGGATAGTCCTGTCAGATACTTGTAATTTTTTTAGTAATGTGTCTTTTCAAACGTTTTTACCGATTACAATGTCCTTTCACTCCTTGACCTTGGCAAAATCTTTGAATTACAACTTTTTTTCAGCTTACTTTCATCTGGTTATCACAAGCTCAATCTCTTTTTCATATACTTAAACAAATGGCAAACTATTAAGCATCGCCCACTAATGACTTAACACTAATGGAAAGTGTAGGCAGTTTATAAATTACGAGTAGGTACATTCGCAACCCACGTCCGATAAATCGGTAGCTGATTTTTTGTAGGAAAAAAAATAGAACACTGATAGCTGTAGCACTTTCTGAATATGAATATCTTCACTTGAAAAGGAAAGTAATATATCATACTCATAATAGTAGAAATATATTGTACATATCGTTTGAACTACATTACTTTATTCGTAAACTGACGGATTAAAGAAATTATTATCTTTATCTTTAGCATATTTTATAGCGATCGCGATCATTTGATATTATTGAGAGAAGATTAAATATTATACCTCGTCTCAAGAGCTACTTATGCAAAACATATAATTTAAAGTTAATCTTCTAGTAATATCTCGTGTTTAAATATTTATAAATGATATATTATCTCAAATTCACTTGTTGATTATGCAAATTCTGGAATAATATTTGTACATGATTAATATAAATAAAATAAAGAATATTAAGTAACTTAGCTCCTTAGTTTAAGATAAATATGTACAATTTAAATGGATGAAATACAGGCTACATACATTATTTTAATATAAATAAGACACTTATTATATTTTTCGAAAGCGACAATAGAGATACTATAGATTTGTATACCATACTTATTTAATGTAGCAAGACAGTGAAGAAACAAAGTAATTATTTTCAAAAACTGAAGTGACCCGAAATAATTGCACTCCAGAATAACTCCAACCTAACTTATAGCATCTGCATCCGCAACTCATACTATCAACCACTCATAGTTTCTACCCATTTATATTGACCGCTAGTTAAACGTAACAAACTACATAGTTTAGACTCGCAACCGTATTGTGTAGCCTCGCCCTAACTCGCACCGTCCGCAACTCATACTATCAAACACTCGCAGACTACGAGTCGTAGTTCGTACTCGTTTATATTGACCGCTAGTTAAACGTAACAAACTACATAGTTTGGACTTCAGATCATTGGTGTTCCGGCTAACAGTACAATTAGAATAGTTTGTAGCTTTGAAGGCAAAGTTATTGTGGTTAGCAAACAAATTGGTATTGTTGTTTTGGAATTTTGCGATTGATTGATTGTATTGTGTTCCTGCACGTTTCCTTTGCAGATCGTCGGCTTTTAGAGTATGGAGATGAATAGTAGTGCGTACATTACCGACTAAAAAGTTTAATGGGATTCAGGATTAACTTCAGTTTTAATCCTTTTATATAACACTAGCCGTTTTCCCGCGGTTTTACCCGCGCCCCGTGGTAACTACTGCCCGTACCGGAATTAAATTATAGCCTATGTTACTCGTGGATAATGTAGCTTTCGCATGGTGAAAGAATTTAAAAAACGGTACAGTAGTTTTTGAGCCTATTTATTACAACCAAAAAAACAAACAAAGTTTTCCTCTTTATAATATTAGTATAGATGGTGATATTAATTATTAAAGTTCTCACACGTAGGTTATACTAAGGTTCATGGGAATATGCATAGCATTTTTTTCGGCCTTTATTTTGAACGCACAGCTATATTTTGCGTTAATAACACTACGAAGTAAACTAAGTAAACTTTGTGTAAGCAACGCACTCTTAAAAAATATTTTCAAAATTGTAGCCTTAATTGCGGTTGCAATGAATAACTTATTTAAGCTGGTCTGTGGTTAAGTGAATAAATACCTCAACACTTATTTTTTTCAAAATTATAAATACCTAAATAAGCTTGCTTTACTTAACTTTATATTGTGAAGGATTATTTAAATATTTTAAAAGTTAGCTTTTGTTTGGTATCATAGAGTGCATAAAATTGTAATTACGTTTTTATAGCCCTTTGTACTGCAAAATATTGTGGTTTTGTTAAGAGCGATATTATAGTACCCGCATACTGCAGACTAAATAGTCGGCCGACAGTTGGCCCGATGGTTGGAAAATTAAAAACAATTATTCCTATCAAAGTTTTCCAACGGTCCTATACACTCAATTAAATATCTGATGTTTGTAATGTAGGTACGTACCACCATTCATCTTCATACTGATTTATGAGCACCAAACAAAATGTCGGCCGACTAAAAGTTTACAGTCTAGAAGCGATATTAATGTCTTTGTAATTGACAGCATCTGTTGAGCTATCAAAAACAGCGTTTTATGAAGACGCGGTTTTAGAGTTCATATTGGTATAGTTCGGGGTCATTTCTAATATATCGAAAAGGTTAAACACCTTTGAGTTTACTAATAATCAATTTTTGTAAAGCTAGACTGGTTATATCTGTACTGATATAAAAGAGAAAATACAGCGAAAGAACCGATTTCAAAAATTATATCAGTGTACATAGCATATTTATCGAGATATGACAACGCTGAACGATTAATACGATGCCTATATATGCACTTATAATTACTCGAAAACGAATACATGTTTATTTACATCAATAATGTTCTGTAGTCCACACAAACAAAGTGCGAGTATATAGGTAGTATGACCTCATAGAGTCAAGCAATATACGCTGTTCTACATATCTTGTGTAATATTGTAATAAGATGGCGTATACAGGGTATTGACATAAAAATGTACCACACAGTAATATAGTTGTATTCGTTGGAGGTAATGATGCTTACAACTGGTATGTTGAAGATGGAAACTGGTTACGTTTTATTCAGATTTTAAAGGCTTTTTTTTTTATTTAAGTAGAATTTCGAATTTTGTCCTAGATATATGACATATTACAACACGGTTTGTCTGTGCAAAAAATACACTTGATTCATTAAGCTTGTAGTTATAAAAAAAAAACGATGTTTTAGGTGTATTGATAAGAGCTTTTCAACGCACACAAAGAGATTATGTTAGATGTTTTTATTCTGGCATTGTTTACTTTATGGAACTATAACTTGAAAAATAAGAATATTAGTTCCACAAAATCAATTACTACTTCTCACTAGATAGCTAATATAATATTATAGACGGACTCCTTACACGTGTACGTTAATAGTTTTGTCATTCCATAGCCTGTGGATATTAACCACGGAATTCGGTATATAGCAACACAATGATCGTAATCTCGACGGTGAATACCTTTGTGTAGATTGGACATATTGTTGAATATTGCTGTGTATGTTTTCAAGGATATTTGGTCAAGTAGTAGTATTGTTTTGAAGTCGTGAACAAGACTGTAACAGTATTTTACACACATTTTACAAAAATTCATTAAAAGCGACAAAAATTGATTTTTTTTTTGTGTAAATGTCTGGATGTTACAACTGACTTTTTTGTTACTGTAAAGTGTAAAGGTTATTCTTTTCATCTTTAAATATTTAATTGATTGCATTTTAGTGCCTCCTTATTATGTTCATAGAAGTATTTTATAAATACAAAGTAAATAGGTATAGATTGTCTTAGATATTACTGCGCAATAAGTGTATTACTAATTATGTTACGCATTACTTAGAAAATTTAAATTAAGCTTAAAACCTTTAGGTTTTAAGCCTTGATGACTAAATTCTACTGAAGACTTGATGACTAAATTCCTCATCAATCAAAACTGCCTGAAAATTTAGGATTTTCTCTTACGCCGAGACATTTTAGTACTCAAAACCATGTTAATATTTAACATGGTGTGCTAATGTAGCTTATTATTTTGAAGATTGATGACTACTTAATATTACTTAGAAAGAGAAATAGAGTGAGAGAGAGAAGAGTTTGTCCTAGATTTAGGCAATTTAAACCTGAAATTTATATATATGCGATACATAAGTATCATACGTACATTATATATGGTAGTGTACACATTACAACTATCAGAAGTCGGACGATGGCTTACTATCCGGCTATCTATGTATACAAAGACAATTTAGTCTAGTCTACAGGCTTCAGTCAACAAATATACACAACATAGTTGTTCATTTTTCAAGTTAAACGAATGCAATATGATATCTGAATAACAAAAAAACAAATGAAGAGCTTAAATCATCGCTTACAACTATAACAGCTATAATCAATAACAATTTCATGGGAAATATACGCCACAACGCAACCGATTCTCGTTAACTGTAAATAAACAATGGACGCGACCTTGAAGTGGAACTGTAATCAATATTCGACACTGTATCCAATGTTATTGTAAATTATTTAAACTGTATAGACGTTCAGGCTTTCAGTGCAGTCAATTCTGAGAAAACTTTGAACTTAGCTTACACTGGAAACTTAACAGTCGGCAGACAGTTGACCCGATGGTTAATACGTATTAGTAAAATATGTATTAGTATATGATTTAATTTTATAATATTTATGTAAAGTATTTTCTATGGGCCTTACACTTTACAGCCTTTTATCGTATACTGCTGGGCACAGGCTTCCTCTCGCATGGAGAAGGATTGAGCATTAAATGCCTGATGGATAATCCTGTTAGACGCCTGAGGTAAATAAAAAATAAAACTTTTTTTTTAAAGAAAATGTTGATTCCAATCAAACTTTTCAGTCTTTCTGATAGCAGCTTGACACCTGATTTTTGTAATTTGTTTACTATCACTTATCTTCCTACAGATTTATGAGCCCAAACAAACAATCGGTCGACTAAAAGTCTACAGTGTACGGGTAAGCTAAATTATTAAATTGTATAGAAGTTCAGGGTTTTCAGTGCATTGAATTCTAAGAAAACTTTGAACTTGCTGTCAGTTTCATAGGTCAAGCTACAAGGCATTGGTAAAGGTTGTGTGTTTCGTCGAATATATCATTTAATATTTAGAAAAGCTTTGATTTCTTTGTACCTCACAAGGTTATTGTTATATTTATCTAAGTTTAATGATGCCTATTTGTACTGTTTGAAAAATTGACTATGTGTTCAATAAATAACTTGTAAGCTAAAATGAGTTGGCTGTCGTATTAAAGTATCTGTAAAGGTATTTAGAATCCTGGAAGGGTTTTACATCCAGTCTTAGCTAGATGATCGTTAAGCTAGCCAAATAGGCAGACAGATTTACATATAATGCTGATCATCTAATTAACTGCTTCACAATGTTTGTCTAAATCTCCGCAATCCATGTTATATAATTTTATTCGTCTAGATTATATGGTGGTCTCCAACTTTAGTGATTTGCCAAAAAAAGTTCCTATTTCTTGTTTTTCTGAAATTGTAGGGTTATTTCCATCAATACTATCAGACTTAGATACTAGAAAACATTTTTATGACGACATTTTTGTTATTTTATATATTTTGTGAGATACGAGACATATCTAAGTAATGGAACATTTTAGGATAGGTAAATATCCTAATATTTTATTTATAGTCTTCTCTAATGGAATAGAATTCCTACACAAAATTGAAAACATCACATGAACAGAATAAGTAGGGAAGTGTCCAATGGACCATGAAGAAATGATAATAACGTGTCATTTCATGAGAAAAGGTACCTTATGGGCTTTGGCGCTTAAGTCCTTTAGAAATAAAAATTGTACAAGTTTGGTCAGACTAAAGAAACACAACGTCGTAAGTGCCAACGTGTCATAAGGTACCTTTTATCGTGGAATGACAAATATAAACAAACTCACAATCTTGATATTCTCTTCCGTGGCAGGTTCGTGTCTCGACTATACTTATTTTTTGAAAATTAATAACAGCTTTGTTTATGTAACAAAAGGGAGTATCAGACACGCACTGACTATGTCATCATATAAGCCAATTATCGTCCGCTGCAGAACATAGAAGCCGAAAATCGATCTCAGTGGCGTGCACTTGGAGAGGCCTATGTCCAGCAGTGGACTGCGATAGGCTGATGATGATGATGCAGAACATAGGCTTCCCCGAGCTCCCCAATAGGCCCCAACGAGCTCCCCAACCATCTCATTTATTTTTCCTAAATTCCACCTTCTCTTCCAGGAGTGTGGCCAGCCGAGAGCTTGGAAGGTCAGGCGACGGTGCGCGGCAGTTCAGTGGACTACGCAGCAGCACTCCTGCTCGCTGCAATGGCGGCAGTCTTACTTGCTGCTGTGGGGTACCAGTGCGCTGCCACTTGGAGGTGGATTATGGGCAGGTTGGTACAATAGAATATCAAGTTCATATAAAAATAAGAACGGAGTTAATGTTAACAACGAAAGAAGAATACGTTATGGAAATTATTGGCATGGAAAAAGGTCAAAATAATGTTGGAGAGGCATGGTGTGTGGTTGCCAGCGATGGATATGACTAAAGAGAGGGACTGCTAGTGTGTGAAAGATACGATTATACTTCAACAGCTCTGAGTAATTCGGAGTAAGGTCCGGAGTAACTTTGATGATCCAGTAGAATTATCTTAGCTCCTATCCATAGAAAGAGTACCTTTTAAAGTACAGTAATAAGCATTAATCAACAACGTATCATGAAATATCCTTAACTACTTTAGTTGATATCTTCCTCAAAACATTCTTCGCCCCTCAAAACTTAATTCTATATTTTCTCACGATCCATTTAGCACTTCCTTCACCCGACTTTCAACTTAAATATTTAAAATAGACTCGAAATGTCGGAAGATGTTAACGTGAATACACGTTTAGCAGACATTTTGTACACTTGTAAAGAGAGAAACGTCTTGAATTTTGCAATGTGAATTTTCGGGAAATAGCAGTCCGTTTTAGTGTCTTTGACAATTTAAAACGAGATGCAGTTAACGAGTATGTTGTTCAAAGTTAGTGTTGTTTGAAAATACGACTTTTCTTGTTTTAATGTAGTCAACTTCCTCAGTTGTAATTCTAAGCAAATTAACACGATTAGATAGTTTTCGAAAGATGTTATTGAAACATTACGTTCCGTCATCGGATTTGACCGTTTTCCGCCTGCTTTACACACCCGGACAAAACCTAGTGCATAGGATTTTCCAAATCTGTCCACTTAAGTCCTTAGCTTTACAGTATTGGTTTGGAAATATCGATAGTACTTATAGAAAAAAAAATCGATAACATGCTAAAAATCAAGTCTACCGTCATACTTTTTCCTTGTCTCTTCTCCCCCTATTCTATTCTTTCTTGATCTACCACTATCATCTTGACTCACCCCTAGTTTCTTAACAGATACCTTTGGTGTAGGACTCGGAGGGACTCGGAGGAGAGCAACTGTGACTCCCTGTCAAGACAAGCTGCTATTCGCATCAGCCACTCCTTGCCTGATCTCCAGACAGAACCCTTGAAGCAAGAGTATGTTCAGGAGCATAAGGACCCGGCTAAGAAGGTAAGAAGAATATCTATTAATTATTATTCTTCTTTTACGGCCAGTTTCTTCATCAAAAGTTAAAGTTAAAGTAATGTCTAAAGTAAAAGTAACGGTCAAATTCGTTTTTTCAAGGCTAAAGTGACAGCAAAACTAATAGAAAAATTGAATTTGACCGTTACTTTAACTTTAGACATTACTTTTACTTTTACTTTGGCTTTAACTTTTGATGAAGAATCTGGCTGATAGAGTGCAATTTGAAAGAGTTTTTGCATCAGGTGTACTGAATATTATTAAGACAACAATTGGCTTTTCAGAATTACGCTGTAGATAGCTAAGGGTAGGTAAATTGGTTTTTTGGGTTGGTAAAATTAATATAAAAGAAGCATTTATTTTATGTAAACGTGTGTTTGTTTCTTTTGCCTAAGGGTAAAATCTGTTGGAATAATTAGTAAATATAACAGATAGAGGTCCTGTGACCCTGCTACACTTGTTTTTGTATCAGACATGGGCATAACCGCGAAAAAGCAGCTAAAATATGACTTACATACATTTTCGAAGATTCCTCGAAAATATAATATCTGGAGATAAATGGAGATATTCTCTGTCAAATTAGTTCCGCGTTGTTGGCGCGACGTGTTTATAAAACTACGACAGCTGTCATTGTATTGGCGGGAAATGGGGTACACGTCTCACCGTGTGTTTACGAAACAGAATGATGGGAAAATTGAATTAAAAGTTAGGTAAAAAGATTTTCTAAAATGAGATTTGACGTTACTGAAGTGATGATGAAATATGTGGCTTGAACCAACAACCTTATATGACGAAAAATCTATTAGATATGACATTATGATAATTATTCAATATACCTAGACACTAAAGCCAAATTACGAAAAACCACTGTTGATCATTTTAAAACTTCCAGTAGTTGAAGAAAATCATGTATTTTGATAATTTAACTCCATAAACGATTGACTAAGCTGAGTTGTCGACTACATAATAAACTCTTGGCAAAAAGTCCTGAACACACGTTTAAAATACCTTCAGTAACACAAAAAATTGCCCAAAAACGTCAACCCTTACAATAACGAAGTAAAATCCGTGAACAAACATACAGACCTACATTTCTACTAACAACTACGCTTATGTAAATAAGTTCTAAACCTTTCTATGTTGACCTAGGCATTAAAGTTTAGTTCTTAATTTAGATATTACGTAGAACCAAGGATATAGGTCAGGTTACTACTACGTGCGTCAGGTAAACTGTTCTTATTGTAGTGAAAAATATGATTAATATATTTATTTTTAGATTAGCTATTTCTTTTGTGACGTGGGCGAAAGAATGTGAAATTGAAGGGCAACAATTTTTGTATAGGTATTTTTATTTATTTTTGTTATTGGTAAGCTCTTAAGGTTGATATTTGTATGTCCATAATACTTCTCAGTTATTGTGCGATACAAGGACATTTTAGTAGTTTTAGAATTCAGCTCAAAAGCAAAAAAAAACTTGTATATCAAAAAAGCAAAATGACAAATAAACTTTTCATTGTATTAACATCTAGATACTTCAAAGTAACTGTATAAAGCTACAAAATTAAATATCAGATGCAAAAAAAAAACGGCCAAATGTGAGTCGGACCTCGCGCACGAAGGGTTCCGTACCATTATTTATAAAACGGACAAAAAAATCACGTTTGTGGTATGGGAGCATCCCAAAATATTTATTCAATTCTAGTTTTCAGTATTTGTTGTTATAGTGGCAACAAAATACATCATCTGTGAGCTCGAAATTTCAGCTCTCTAACTACCACGGTTCATGAGATACAGCCTGGTGACAGACGGACGGACGGACGGACGGACAGAGGAGCGAAAACAATAGGGTCCCGTTTTACCGTTTGGGTACGGAACCCTAAAAATCACTTAGTAACAAGCGAAATTTTGTTCTCCATGGCAAAGGCGACATTTTGTCTACTGAACCAACTAACTTAAACCAACGTACTTCAAGCGCTGAAAAAGCCATTAATATTAAATCTAAGACTGCGTTTACGCCTCGGGGCTGTTACCTCACTGTGAAATGATATTTACTTAGTGTTACAGCGCTTTTCAAAACGTTTACGTTTCTAGATGACGTAGAATTGAAATAAGGGTGATCTCTTAGAAGGAGCGTTTGCTTGAATTGTGTCATAGATTTCGAGAATTGTTACAGTGAGGGAGTACCAAGCAAGTGCTTTCTTGTGTGTTAGTACCAATACCATAGAACCGTTTTCAACAATTATTTTACTGTTAAAAAGCCATACTATTCTCAGGCTACATAGGGTGTGTTTCATCCGGGTACTTGAAGCAGATTCCTAGTGACACGCGTGAAACCGTGATAATAGATAGTATAAAGTAATATAACAAAGAGGAAAAAAGTTTTGGTTGTTTGTACCCTCAAGGCTCCGAAACTGCTGAACCGATTTGAAAAATTATTTTAATAAATTATTAAATTTTTAAAAATCTCTTCTTGCTAAACAATTGCTTCTTCATACAGATACATGGTTCAAACTTACTACACCAAACCATGCACTTTGTAACTACATCAATCAAGGAGCAAACTTGTAAAACCCACGTAATTTTAGTTTCTAACTCAAGTACTAGGTTAGTTTGACGTTTGTGGCGTTACCACAGCGTTAAGTTAAACTTTTACTGTAGTTCAAATTATGTTATTTGAGTTCACGTCACGGTTACTTAAGATGAATGTTCTAAAGGTAACTGCAATGTGATGATAAGTTTTCTGCCGACCGAAGTTCTAAATATACATTCGTAGGCATATTTTTAACCGACTTCAAAAAAAATTGGTTCTTAGTTTGACCTGTGGATATGTATTTTGAGCATAATCAACTCACTCACGTTTGGCTAAATCGACTTTAGTGAGGTTTTTGTTATTGCGAAATTTCACTTTAATCCATCGCGCACATTTGTACGTGAAAAAAATATCGGTACATCAATATTGTTATAATTCACAGCGCACATTAAAATTAGTTCGTAAATAAAAATAATCGTCAATATTGTAATGAAACATATGAAACTATTCTTAACAATTGTTTATTATCTATCAAACCCTGTGATTAATCGTAGATTTGTCAAGGTCAAGCAAACTTATTGATTTACCGATATTACAAGGGAACAGACCCAGTTTGCTGACAACAAATAAAGGGACCTTTTTGTTCAAAGCCCAGAGGAAGTTATCATGTGGATATATTGACCTAGAAACAAGACGTTTCCTTTTTTATTTTAGTTCTAGTTATTTTCTTGTTTGTGTTATCGGTTCTTCACGGAACCTGAATACGAAATCCGCGCACCCTATTAAATAGTAGCTTAGAGCTTTCCCCGATTAATCTGTTTGACACCGAAAGTATTTTTCAAATTGGTCTAGTTGTTCCTGAGACTAGCGCTTTTAAACAAGAAAAATCTTCAGCTTTATTAAAATAGATAGCTTCATTTGATTGCTGAATCTGATAAAGACATCTGGCAATAGCCGATGGAGTTAGGGAAACAGCTAGGCAGGTGAAATAGGGAATGCCTATTTTCAAGGTTCCAAAACTCGCAACAAGAGTATCAAAACATTCTTCCCGTAAATCTTTTTTAAATCCAAACAAAACATTCTGTGTAACCATAGTAACAAACAAACAACCTTTGTGAGATAAATCACGTAACAGAGAAAACCTTTCAATGTGTGGAAACTCGGTAAATATGAGGAAAGTTTTCACCCTTCATATATTACAACAATTTCTATAACGACATCCATATTTCCAAATAATACGGTACATTTACAGTGATTTCAAACTAGCTGATTTTTTACGTGTGTTTATATTGATATAGAATAGTCGATAGATTGGCAATTGAGTGATTTTGTGAAGCCAAAAATTCAAAACATCAGATAAGTGACTTTTTTATGTGTGAGTAAATATGAGTTGTTTACCTCAACATCAAAATCGGTATAAGTTGTATCTTTTGATTTTCATGGAGGAACATCAAAACATTTTTGATATTCTTCATACTACCTCTAGATGTCTGTGACATATTGACAATCTATCAAACGTTAGTTTCTAAACCTGTGCTATAATAATAGATTTTTTTTATAAAAAAGCATAAGGTAGTAGTTAAAATATACTAGTAGTTTTCAGAGTACACTCAAACAGGTTTACTTAATAAATGTATAAACTACGTTTACGCTATGATTTTATTATTCAATAGAAAGATTTGCGTCTAGAATTGAAATATAATTCCCCGAAGTGCGTACTCATCTCGGTTTAACCTTTTTATGTAATCCTTTACCTAAATATGCTTTCAGTAAGTACTGTATATTATTAATTTTAAAAAGAACTCTTTTCTGGGGCGTAGGTAGTCAGTATATGACTTCCTCTCGCCTTGTGTTTAGCGGACGGAGTGTCAGACTCTTACTGATAAAAATTCACTATATTCCTTCTGAAGCCCATTATGTACCAGGCCCGTGTTAACTTTTTTGAATAATCCCGCAGCTCCAGTAGGTTTTAACTTAAGGAACCTCACGGAATTATCTACTAACTTTCTTGGAGTGAACTTTCTTGATTCTTGGAGTTGCGCATGAAACCATTTCATAAAACAATAAACCTTAAAATTTTTGTAAATATACATAAATGATTGATTCCATTCTATTTATGTAAATTATGTATTTTTGCGTACCATATCTCATTTAAATCGGTTCAGTAGTTTTTACGTTAACGAGTAACAAACATAAATCCTTACAAACATTTGCATTTATAATACTTTGTAGGATTATGTGACACAAACGTTGAATTTTAAACTCATTCTTAATACATGAAATATTTTTCACTCTTTCTCAATTCGGTGCCGGCACATTTTTTGAATTTCAATATCGAACGTGATATTCTTTCGAGTATGGTTTCATACATTTTCATACCAAAGGGGACTGTTTTACTTACAGAGTGGTTTTTAATGTAGGAAAAATAGCGGTGTCATTTTTCGCATACACTTATTTGTTTTTTACATTTCAACTCTTAAATTTTACATTTCTAGTATGCATTCTTATATCACGGGTAAAACATTAATATGCTAGATATGAAGAAAAATAATACTGAACCTTCAACCAAAAAAAACATAGAAAACCACATTTCTACATATTATATGTAGGTATATATACGTAACAACAGGAGAGAATTATTACTACATCAATTTTAATGATAACAAAAAAGCTATCGAGTTTTGCAAACTTACGAACAGATTGTACTTTATACTTTTTCACTCAGTAACAAAGGATTTACACGTAACTTTGTAAAAGTTCCAGAAAGTTTTTCCACTTAGAAAGGCAATAGAAGTTTGCCGACACGACGAGACGAGACGGATTGATCGATTTATACGAGTATCGAGTGTATAGGGAAATAGGGTTAGTAGGCTGTCAAAGGGCTTTTGTACGTAACTGTGGGTATTTGTACTGGGAACCAAGGGACTGATTAGAAGACTTCGACGGTACATATAGTGGTTGTTTTCGAGCAAAGAGATTGATTCACAGTTGAAGTACGTTATGAATAAGTTTTGATATCGATATCAGATGTCAGATATCTTACAGCGACTGCACATGCTGCTGCCGCTTCAATCCAAAACGGTTTCATATGTAGTAGTGCAGCTACAGCCGACTTCATGCAGTCTGGTCGGCAGTTGTAGTCGGCTGTGATAATTCAAAACGTAACTTTTAAAATAGTATTATGTGAAGATTAATTTCAAACAACAATAATACTCGATATCTGTCAAAATGAAGAGTACAGCCCTAATAAAATCAAAATTATGTCTCACTGAAATACTAGCTGAAATAGCCGTTCAATAAACAGCTAGCTTTTTGATCATACAACGCCATACAATACAGTTATTGTTGCTAATTCGACCACATGTTTATATGTTAGCTAGCCTAAACATCATTTACATTTTGGCTAGACTCAAAACACAGGCCAAGGCTAGTTGGGTTAACCCAACTAAATAAACTCTGATTTCGCTCAACCTCACTAAATTAAAAGAATAAAACGTGACCTAAATATCCCGCATTTACTGACACGATTTGTTTATTCTTTCTAGTGTTTATAAGGATTCAATTCTTTGTTTTTTTCATCTTAGCATTTTAACATCTTGATAATGATTTTCATATCGAGTGGTTTTAACGCGTAACAAGCCCTTGTGTCAGAGATTTCTCAAATACGCCTGACGGGCCTCTAACGTCTAATTGTAACAACGACTGCTACTTGGTAGTATTAGTGGGACGCCGGTATATAAGTGCCATCTCAGGCTCGCAGGTGTAATACCGCCAACTTTTAAACTGCACACTGTTTTGTGAAGGTTTCTAAAACTCTCAAAGCGATTTTGTTCTAAACTTGCCGAACGAATTATACATTATAAATCTTAGATAACGGTAAAATAGCTGTAAGGACTGATGAAAAGTAATGACACCGTTGGGACTCCGAATCGTGGTGAAAAACTGCCCCTTAAGGTGCGGATGAAACAGCCAGAAACATCTGCATAGTCGCACTACCTCAAACGTACATTAACCTTTACAAAATAGACTCTTATTCAGTTCAAAAAGTGAAGTACGTGTCAAAAAATTTCACACGACTTCCCCAAAGCAGTTTCCCATTGAATGAATGCAAATAATCCCGTAAACATCCCTCGGCAGTTCGTCACCCCATAGAGGGTTAAGGTCATTCCCCACTTAGCAAATAAGGGTTGAATCGCGACCAAAAAATGACCTTTAAGACGGTTCAGATACTTTATAATTGATTGCTTCCAAAGGGATTTTAAAAAAATCTTCAGAGATTAGAAAAAAAACGTCTTTATTTTTTATATAAAAAAGTTGTTTTAGCGAAAGAATTTTATTTATTTACGCGAAAGAAATTTCAGGTGTAGTGTACACAGAATTTTGATGAGTCCGAGTGAATCGTAGCTGCAGATATCAAATATTTAGTATTCATCACGTAGAAATATTTAATTGAAAAATATCGGTATACCTAAGACTTGGATATCTCGATTTCTTTCTCCTCCTTCAATGAAATTGATCTTCACTCATCCCATAATACTGACGTACTCGTAAACGTACTTTCATTGACAGTTATCCGAATCCAATTGGTTTGAGAAGCCTCTAGTTTCCAATATCTAGACAGGAACCACTCTAGCCAATAGGCTTAACTGTAGTCAATTCATATTACTAACTCCACATGTTACCCGGAATTTCTTCAACTATCTACTCGGAAACTGGTCCGGTAGTGACCCTAATAAAGTTAGATAAATGTAGTTAATATATTGTATGTTTAGCTTTTTGCTACAGTACTGTAAGAGCTAACCTTCATAAAAGTAAATGAAAATAGTTCAATGACCTCTATTTCTTTTTCTTTTATATCGGGACACCTTTTCACACGGTCGGTTAACCCAAGTACCTACCTACTTGTAGTAAGTTGTAAGTTTGAGCGTCACCATATTTTGAATGCAAAAATTTTGATGTTTGTTACCCTCATAAAAATACTAACCAAGGATTTTGAAGAAACTTTTAGTAATGTACAACAGTATAACATAGAGTTCATCTGGGTTCATCAAATTCATAGTTTTCTAGAGATGTCAAAATTAACATGGCTGAGTCATTTAGTCAGTAAGAGTCTGACACTCCCATCTTCGTTTGATGATTTCTCATTTCCCATAATAGGTACAAGATGCTGTCCAAAAAAAAAGTATAATCAAGCTGTACTCAAGTTTCCACAAGCCTATTGATATCTTCCCACTCATCTACATCCATCCTAAATATACCTACATCCCTTGGGTATTTCTAATACCAATAAGGACAATAGTTTGAAAGAATAACCTCAAGCGGTATGTCGACTACGCCCACGATTTCCAACCAAAGCCCACGAAATACCAAAATTATTATTAAATATTAACAAAAATTCTCATAGTAACAGTACAATAGACATTTATATATAACCCTGAGTTCGCCCCCTCATCTACTGAAACGCTTGGGGCGAGTTTAACATAAACATTATGATAATTATAATAATGTTTGTTTTTTTGGAAGAATAAGGCTGTTCTTTCATGAGGTTGTATGAAAAGGTTTGTAGTAGAAATTATACTAATAAAATCGCTTCATATTCTTGGTTGTGTCTGTCGGTCTGTTTGTGACCAACTTGATATGTAGGTACCGATTGAATTTTCACGCGGTTTCTATCAATCAAGTTATAAATCTTCATATCATTCATCAAAAATGATTAATTATAGGGTCACTATCATAAAACACCTGTAATGTTTATTTCATTCGTATAGTCACGAGTCTAACTACTGAGCATGTGGCATTGGATTTGATTTCCGTGTGAAGCATTATTTCTTCAGGATGTATGATTCGATCATAGTATCAACAATGAGAATAAAATTATAATTATCAGTTAAATAATGTCTCTATTAGTGGACAGCCTTATTGAGACATAAAAATTGTTCAGAACCAACGAGACGTCTAAATTAGTGTTATTCCTACATTATTTTATAATAATTTTCCTTTTGATATTCGAAACTTGTTTCTAAACGCCGTGGGCTACTAGCTTGTATCTGAAGGGCTTTTTCCCTTTAATTTCGAAAATTAAATACACATCAAAGTGTGTTTGTATTTCTTAATAAGTTTGTTTAAACGTAAAGATTTAGATCTGATTTTATAGCGGCTATTTCTGAACTATCAATAAAATATTAAATTGGAACTAACGCAACCTTCTAACTTTTAGTCGTAAGACCAACAATTTGATCGTTGGAGCGCAGATATACGCGAAACACAGTTGATTTTCTACCCCCTTACTTATAAACGTGAATTAAATATAAGTAATACTTAAGGGCTGTTTAAGAAAATTCTTACTTATAAACGTGGCATGTCTTAACTAACATTTAATCACTACTTAAGACTTTAAGTAGTGATTAGTTAAAATATGCTTAGAAGGTGATTAGAGATTTTATAAGTAAGGGGGCTATTGTTTTACCTATAATTTGCGACATACAAGCGCTTGATGACAGTATTGTAAAGAATAAAGACAAACAAATGACAGCCGTGCCCACCATTCAACATGCCTTCCGAAACACGGAGGATCTCGTTACGGTAAAGATTGTCACCCATCCACGAGCCGACCGCACCAATCGTTGCTTAACCTTAAATCGGTCATTCTTAGCCTCAAGTTCCTAAAAGTATCAGTAAACCATTATCCAGTTAAATGCTGAATGTCTTTGCAAAGACTGAAATAAGTAAGAGAACTCCCAGTATTTATATCAAGCAGTTTAAAATTCCAGACATCGCTTTAAAACGGACTTGTTTACGGAGTTAATAAGGAAAACGACTTAAGTAGCATCTTCATGGAACACTGAATTATGAAGTTACTGGATGTGACATATAAAAGATTTTTTGAGTTGTGTCTCATAATTTTAACTTTTGTGTATTATGTACTGTTACATAGAAACTTATTTAGATATTTTTTTAACAGCAGTTGTTGAGTATTGAATATCGCACAAAAAAAAATTGAAGTACCTTCATATTTTGGAAGTAGTTGAAATACACTCATTAAAAATTATTAATTATTGGTTTTGGGTCGTAGAACAAACAACCTTTGTTAATATTCCATTGCCTTTACTATTTATGTATACAATAAAACCTATCGTATATAACGAAAAAATATTTATACCCAAAACTGAATACAAAATCCAATAAAACTGAAATACTAGCACATCCAGCAAAATTTTAGATCCACGTTGTTTGCGTTGCGAAACATTTTTAATCGTTGGTTAACACTCGGTTTGCAGAGTTATTTACAGGCTGACTTGGTTTTACCAAAGCCGAGCTTGCAATATGTAAACACTCTGTATATTTTGCTTTAGCTGTTTCTAGCTTTGAAATTCCTCTGATTATTTGTATCGTTCTTTGATTTCTTTTTAGCTTGCTTATATTTATTTTTATATTTTGTGTTTTTTCCAGTCTAACCACATAGAGATGGGTTCCAGTGTTATGACACTATTAATGACTTTTTATGACCTTATTAATAGACATGGATTAAGTCAATGCAACTTAAAAACGACCCCAACATAGTTGGGAAAAAAGGCTCTGAGGATGGATGAACTTAAAACCAATGAAAATGTTTATGCCTTTGTGTAACTTTAATCCGTGATTTATTAATAAGAGGATAAAGTGTTTTGGCATAGAGCGACCGTCTATCTAACCTCCTCCAGAATGTTGCTAGCAATTTGAAGAGACATGGTGTTATGTGAAATTACATAAATGTTTACTAGATTGCTTTGCGACTTTTAACATTTCATTTGCATAGATTTGCTAAACCATTATAGTTTAATACCTACCAAGTGGCTTCGTGATTGGATTTCAGTAAACGTAGGTACTAGACTATTGGTTTAGGTAATCGTAAAACTGCGTTTAATTTGATTAAATTTTAAGTTAACGAGCCATTAAGTGTATTGATAGTGTTGTGGCCTATAGTACTATGGTAATTGAAAGTTACTTATTTTTACATAAATTATAATTATAATAGGGTTTCACACGAGCGGCTTTTCTGCTTGAATTGTCTGAGAGACACCGCTCGTTTCGTACGGCAGTGTCACGCTTATTATCTAGATATAAGTATACATAACTCTTATGTATAAGACTTATGACTTACATAAGTATACATAAGACGTGAGCACATATTTTAAGTGCCTAAATAATATTTTAAACCGAGCGAGAGATATTTTGACGAGTATCTGCGCTCGGTTTTCTTACGCACGGCAACAAAACTGACGATAAAAAAACGCAGAAAAGCAAATGCCCACGATATTGCAATTCTACCTGACCTGCGTGAAAGAGCCTAGTGAAAAATTCCGATACATTTATAGAAATTTTCAACCATTGTTCAAAAGCAATTTCGACAGAATGAATTGAAAAAAGGTGTTATATTGATTCTAGTATTGAATCAATGACTTACCGATATTGTTTTATTGTCTCGAACCATTGCAGAATGCATTCTGAAAATCATAAAGCTTTAAAAACATTAATAGATACAAAAATAAAGGGCTAATCTATTAGAGTACCCGAAGAATTCAGACTTCTAGTCGGGTACTTTTACGCTCATATTCTGAAAAGCCATTGAATTTTAAGCTCAAACCAATGTTATTTTTTTGCGAAATAAACTCTTTTGAGTTAAACTTAAAGTTAATGCTATATGATATAATATAAAATATGATACCTATATCATAGTTTAGGAATTTTCCTTCACAAAACAAAATACATAGTAATATGTGATCGGAAAAAACCATGATAAGTTCGAAGTTATTTGGGGAACGTGATCTGCACATGACGGATGTTTTTATCTATAAATAGGCACCCATAACATTATCCTTAACTTCGTAACTAATAATATAAACATGAAAGGTTGTTTGTTTTCCGGTAGATCAGGTGAACAGATTGAGACAGGTGGTAACATAAATACAGTAATGGCTTTTTACCAGATTTTGAGAAGTAATTCCTTCAGGACTCCAGCAGAACAGCTAGTGAAGGTATAAAAATAATGTTAGCAGTCAGCAAACTCTACGGGGCTCTTCAGGACCATAGCCTTAGTAACGATTAAAAAAAAACGGGCAAGTTTGAATAATACGCAATGATGATTTCGAGTCCAGCATAATATTTTTTTTTATTTTAATAAAAGCGACAAAAAACCAATCTTGAAATTTTCAACTGTCTAAATATCACCGTTCACGAGACACAGCCTTTTGACATACGGATAGATAGAAAGTCTTAGTACCTAATAGGGTCCTGTTTTACCCTTTGGCTACAAACTCCAAAAAAAATTATAATTTTTTTTATGTTTACTTCTTATTCGTTTTTATCATTCAGCCTTGTACCCAGGTCCTCCGTCAGACCACGCTGCCGATAGTCCCCACGCGCCACCAGACCTTCCAGCGGCAGCTGTCTCATCGGCTGGACTTACCTTCCATCCAGTTCAGCATCTGCAGCCTGGAGCGAGCTGACTCCTCTATCGGACTTATTAAGGTAAGAATATGATTATAAGCTTCTGTCTAACATTTAGACATTTTGCCGAAAATTCTAAAATATTTATAACTTGTGTAAGTAACAAGTTTAATAGGAACTTTTCCGTTATTTTTTTAAGTAAATAGTTGTTTTAAGAAAAATGCAAGTTTATGCTCTCCGGGGCATATGTTATGTTGGGGTCAGCTTCAGTCTAATCAGATGTAGCTGGGTGTATCAGATGTAGTTATTAAAGCGACTGGCTATTTGACCTTCTCAAATCAGTGACCTGGGCGACCTGATAGCCTGTTAGTTAGTAAGACTGTTAGTCAGACTTATTGGCTTCTGACTTTCCCGTAGTTTGTATCTACCGCGTGAAAGGTGATATTGCGCTTTTTTATGGATTACTATTTTTTTGGGTAGTCTATGTGCTAAAAAGCTACTTGCATCAAAATTGGTTCAAAATAGAACTAAAGGTATAGATTAGGCAGGTTAGTTGGTACATACGCTGGTCACGAATCTATGGATTGTCGTCTCTTTGAACAATGAGAGTGCACTTTAACTACGCCTACACTGCACCGTTATATCCCACGAGATTGATCCAGGGCACTTTGATCGCCCACCGTGACAGGAATATGGATTTCAGATTGCTAAATGATTTTACATACTGTGAATCGGAAATCGTTACTAATAGAGAAAGTAACTGTGTAAGTCTGTCTGTAGCGCTTTCGCTTTAAATAAAATTATACATACAAAGTATATAGTCAAGAGTCTAAGGAAATACATAGGTTTCTTTATCCGGGTGCGGAAAGTAGTTAACTTAGAATGCAAGTGGAACCGCGGAGTATCTGGTCAAAATAAATGTTTGTCCATTTAGCTTTTTATTAAATAAGTTAGTGCTATATGTTATCCTTTGTAGAGAATCCTTACGGCGTACAAGGAAAATTGACAAAAAATATATCAATAAAGATATTTTCGAGAGAAGAATTTTTTATTATGAAAATATTTACAATATAACGAGTTTGTATATTGTGATAGAAAAGATCTTTGAACATTTTTTTGTACTATCGGTAGGATTATAATGTATGTTTTCCATATTGATTGATAATCCTGCTATCCGGTATGACTTAGATACATCGTTTCGATATAGAATAAATTATAATATCCACCCGAGAAAGATGAAGCGTTTATTTATGTGATAATGGGTTGTAGTTTTACAGTTATTTGTAAAAATAATTATGCTTATAAATGTGTGCATATCGCGAAAGTTTAAAAACCTATTTTAAGTAGTAAGAAAATAATAAGTAAGTGTGGAACAAAATCAAGACAACTCTAATAGTACTTGTTAAAAACAATTTATATTAGCAAGTCCAATCAACACATTGAGGATATTTAGCGATTTATTTAGAAACATACTTTAACATATTGATACAGATTTATTTTATTCATAATGAAGTACTTAGAAATACATAGATCTTAATTAAATTAATACAATATAATATATCATATTCAAACTGTCAGAGCGATTTATTAACTAAAATGAGTTATGTTAGTAAAAGGGTCAGGTTTAACATAAGTTAGTGCTAAAACTAAAGTACATACATGTTGAGTAAGGTTTATTTATTATGACAAATACTGTTTAATTATGTGTAGTACTTATTTCAAAGCTATTTACTATACCTATCTGGCTAGAATACAAAAACAAATTATGTCTTAATTTATTCTTAGGTCAGATATCAGATAGGAACTCAGTCTACTTATCGTAGAACGCTCTAAGCTACTATTTATCTGGAAGCTGGAAGTGAGAGTAAGACTTAAAAATATATAAGAAAGACATAGTCATCATCATCAACTGCCTAGCCTTTTCCCAATTATGTTGGGGTCGGCTTCTAGTCTAACTAGATGCAGCTGAGTACCAGTGGTTTACAAGTAGAAACTGCTCATCTGACCTCCTCAACCCAGTTACCCGGGCAAGCCCATACCCCTAGGTAAGACTGGTTGTCAGACTTCTGACTACCCGTAACGACAGTCCACTCATTATTATTACTTTGAAAAACGACTACCATTATCTACTAACTCTTTGATAAAAGATACTATGCCACTAATAAAGGCCTGCACATGATTCTAGTTTCTTAATTACTCTCTTTTGTCTTTGCCGAGTATTTTTCGCCGGTTCTCTGAATTTTTTGCTCGTAATTATACTACTGTTTTACACTTTTTGTATTTCAGAACTCTTTGGCTTAAAATAAAAGAGATTCGTGTGTTGCAAGCCTGTAATTAAAATCTGGAATTCGGCTGTCTCTTTTTTTAATGAGTGCCAGTGTTTTTTGAAGAGTTATATATTTTTTTATGAGGAGTCGACATGTTTGTTTTGTTTTTACTAAATATTATTATAAAGCTACAGACTTTGTTTGTTTTTCTTTATAAAGCGCAAAATTCTGAATTTACTGAAAACGTATTTCAGTGTTTGACAGCCTATTACATATATTTATACGGTTGCGTGGAGAAGCTCGCAAGGAAAAGCGGGTGAAACCGCTGAATCATGTTAAGCTTATAAAGTTGGAACATTAGATCCAGTTGTAATATACACAGATTTTTGAAATACATAACGTTTCACGTACTCTTAAATCCTAAGCTCTTACAGTATTTAATGATACTACAATACTACATTATAATAACATATTATGAAAAATAAAGGGTCAAAAAAATATTTTTAAACAGAGCTTATAATATTGCGTTTGTACAAAAAAACAGTAGGTAATGTTATGACGAGAAAGTTAAATATTTTGTTATGATATACGTAATGAATATGTTTTCATACATCACCCGAGTTATTATTATAAATGTACATTATTTTATACAAAATGTTAGCTTATTATTCTTGAACATATTGCTTACATAAAGCTTATATGAAATTATTAAACCAGTTTATAACTTTCATGAATTTACAGTTTGAAATTCATAGATGGACTGATGTTAAAAAAAACAGTATTGAAAAGAAAACGTGAGTCCGTAATTGGCCAGCAGATATCATTGAAGTTTATAAAACTTTTTTTTAGTAAAAGATTGAGTTAAGCTAGTTAGTTAGGAAAACTTCAATGTAAAAGTTTTTTTCACAAGGTATAGAAGATTCATAGTTATTTTTATTACTTTGTATGTTTTATGTCCAATTACGCAAGCTTGGTTATTTAATCAATATATTACTTCTGCCTGGTTATAAAGTCTTAGAAAGACTGTTACTAATGAGATGGCAGTAGAAAGAATTATTGTCTACTTATCCCTACCATCGAACAAAAAAAAAAACAATCAAATACAAAATAATGACCAACTTTTTCAAATAAAAGCAAGTCTGTAACATTGATTGTCCAAAGATGAACTTTACACAACCTTTTCATTATAGAATCACTTTCTAACAATATTAACACACTAGCCGTTTTCCTGCGGTTTCACCCGCGTCCCGTGGTAACTACTGCCCGTACCGGGATAAAATATAGCCTATGTTACTCGTGGATAATGTAGCTTTCGAATGGTGAAAGAATTTTTAAAAACGGTCCAGTAGTTTTTGAGCCTTTTCATTACAAACAAACAAACAGACAAAAGTTTTCCTCTTTATAATATTAGTATAGATTACGCAATTCATATCAATACTAAATGCATTGTACCAACATTGTCTTTAGGGCTGTCACTGTGACGTCACACATTGTCACTACAATGAGGTACTAAATTAACTTCATTGTTCTCACGTAGATTGTCAACGGCTGTCATACTCAGACATGCCATTTCCACATGATTTCCGAAGCGCAGGGCTGTCAACGCAGTTGTTATTTTAGCTTGGGGACCGCAGAATATTTTTAACACGCTTTTGCTTCACTTGTAACTAATATTGTATGAAAATCTTGGAAACTTAATTTGACCCACTTCCCGGTCTCCCCAAGATGGCTGTCTGGCTATTTGTAATGCACCCCTATAAAAAGGCTGTAAAATGAAAGCAATTGCTGTCAGGAATGTGAAAAAAGTCACATGACTTAAATCCAATATGGAGGTCATCCAAGATGGTGAATTGGCTATTTGAAATGCACCTCCATGACATGGGTATTAAATGAAAGGGTTTGTTAAGAAGAAAAATAAAAAGTATAAAATAAAATCATAGTTCAAAAACTGAACGCTTTAAAAAAAACTGTTTGTATTTTGAGATGGCCAAGACAGAGCGCAGTGGAACCCCAGTAAGGCCCACCAAGGCTAAAGCCTGCCGGGGCTGCGGGATGTTCGAAAGACTTACCGTGGCGCTGGTACATAAAGGGCTTAAGAAGGAACATGATGTGTTTTAGAGCGCGGTGGAAGAAGAAGAGATGAACATACTCTAGAAAGAAGATGTGGCATCCCTATACCATTCGAGAAGGCTAGTTGTAATAAAGAGCTCTTTGCTTTTACGAAATGGTTATTTTTTTCGCTGACATAAGAATAATGGTTTCGTAGGAGGTTTGATTTATATGGCATACCGGTAAGGAGTTCTGTTTGTCGGTTTCCTTTTTTGTGTGAGAGTATTAATCGTAGGTCTGGCTTTACTAAATACACTATTTTATTTACAGTTAAAAATCATCTATGTAGGATCAATTATTCGTAGAATTCAGTAGAAATTCGTTGTCCGATTACGGAATTACAATTACACAATTTGTGACTGAATGATCTAACGTCTCGTACGTACATTTATAAAAATATAATGAAATGAAATGAAATGAAATGAAATGAAATGAAATGAAATGAAATGAAATTGTTTATTTTGCAAGTTGGACATTACATCACTTTTACACGTCATTTTAAGAACGCTGAGGCCGGCATTTCCTAACTGACTGATCCCTGAGAAGAAACGCCGAAACAAACTCAAGGGTCATAGTCTCTTTTAAAGTCCAAACATGTTATAAATGAAATAATTATATGTGAGTGTCACCATGTACGCGGTCTGGAATGGCCTTTTGAGGAAAGAGCCACATCAGGCTGGAGCTGACCAGTCCCAACAGACGGCACGCATGCATCAGTCGTCGTGTAGCTCAACCATATCTTAGGGAGCTCAACGACCTGTCACACGACGATACCAGATCTGCAGAACATTTGCGTAGGCCATTTAAAAATACTCAAACCCGCCAGACAGTATTTATGTTATAAGGATATATAATGTTGCTCGCATACACGATACTCACATTCACAATAATAATAATAAAAAAATACAATTATAACATATAAATGTCAATAAAAGAATGTCATTAATAAAAGTTATCTGATGATAATAATATTTAAATGTCAAAAGTAACAATACACAGGCATTTAAAAAGATATCACTCACTAAGCGAGCAGCTCATTCCCAAGCTTCTTTATCATTTAAATAATCAGATATTTTGTAATATCCTTTTTTCAAGAGTTTGGATTTTATATGATTTTTAAATTTCCTGATAGGTAAGTCACGAACCGCTTTGGGAAGTTTATTGTAAAAGCGTATACATTGACCCATGAACGAGTTGCTTACTCTTTGGAGGCGAGTAGCATGTACAGCGAGATTATGTTTATTCCTAGTATTTATGCTATGAACATCAGACATTTGAACAAAGTTAGAAATGTTTTTACGAACGTACATTAAATTTTCAAAAATATATTGAGAGGCAACAGTCAGAATGTTTATTTCTTTGAATTTCTCTCTGAGAGAAACTTTTGGGCCCAGATTATAAATGGCTCGAACAGCTCTTTTCTGTAGAATAAATATAGTTTCAACATCCGCACAGTTTCCCCAAAGGAGAATCCCATACGTCATTGAACTATGAAAGTAACTAAAATAAACTATTCTGGCTGTGTCCACATCGGTGATAAGTCGGATCTTTTTAATAGCATAGGCGGCTGAACTAAGCCTTCCTGACAATTTAACTATATGTGGGCCCCATTGGAGTTTGGAATCAACGGTCAAACCAAGAAATACCGTTGACTCAACAGGCTTCAACTCTACTCCATTTAGTTGTACATTCTTAACTATAACTTCCAGACGTTCCTATTAAGATTTCTAGAACTTTACTATGGCAGATATTCCCATGATCACAACCATAGCTTCGGCAGGTAATAACCATTCCTATTACCAGAGGCTAAGTTACCTCCCTCCCCCATAGAAATAGGCGTCATTAAACCCCCCTCAATCAGAGTCAGTTATTGAATGGTCCCGTCACAGCTCCGATAATAATGAGGCGATGGAAATTGAGTTGTCACTCGTTAGATATAAGGTCGATAGTCCCGTGTCGGTTTTAATGAGAGAAGTTGGTAACGGGCTTTTTTAAAAAGGTTGTGTTTTTTTATGAGTTCAGAAAAGGAGGAGGTTCTCAGTTTGAGCTGGGTGTACGTATGTAGATATAAGCATGATTATCTCACGTTAGGCTGAACTGATTTTGGTGCCGTTTTCACTACAGTCTTTATAAGACTAAGGAGAAGGTTTTAGGCATATTATTAAAGTCGGTTTTATTTTTTCGTAAAAAGTTTTTTAAGCATGAGTTCCCCGCGGTTTCACCTGCATGCTGAGGTATTTACTTGCTGTACCTGGATAAAAAGAAGCCTATTTCCTTTCTTAGACCTTAGAATATCTAGGTACCAAATTGCATTATAATTGGCTCACTTGTTTTCGCGTGTATTTATAATTATATACATGTTTAAACGTTTTTTGTCAGTTTTCAGCAATAATAGACATACAATACTATCAATGATTGTATCAATGAAATATTTACATATTCCATCATTGGTTGTCAAAACTGTGAATATCATTGTTGAATAATACCAGTTGAATTGCAGTTAGCATAACCAAACAGTTTGATAGGTGACTGGTTCTATTTAACTATGCGTTGTTTGTGGCGAATACTGATTAGTTAAAACAGAAATCTGGTTACAGTTAAATTAATGAATTTACTTATTGGGGTGAATAAGTGGATTGTAAGTATGTGAGGACTTAGTTTAATAGGTATGTGTGTGTATTGGTTAAGTGAAATTACGTGTTTGATATAGTCAAGAGGTTAAGAAACTTTCCGTCGCACCACAGAAACTTTTAAACTTCTGTTGAACACTTGTCTAAACAAATGGCAGATTATGACATTGAAATAAGGTCCTTTTTGCAGCCACAGTTTTGTAGACAAGTAATTAATAGATGTTTAAGTTTTTGTGGTAAGGCTGTAAGTGTTTATGAGCTCTAAAATAAAATAATTAGTGCAATATCTGCAAAATTGAATTTTATTTTGAAACGCATTTTAATTCAGTTCTAAATTATTTACCAAAAAATAACTTACGTAATTGAGTATTTACTCACTTTTTTATTTGAATGAAAAAATTAAAAGGAAATCTCAGAGGCATTTTTCAATAATTTTACCTTGAGCGATAGGAATCAGGAAACAATTTTGGCAAGAAAGCACAAAGAATTGTTTAGTTCAAAAGTTGAAGGAAAATGTAACTGCTTCATTATAAAAGGAGGTCGTTAAACTGTTTTCACAAAACCCCTTGTGATTTGCTTATGCTTCTCTCGGTTATATTTATTTATTTTTATCCTGGCTATCACAAATACAACAAATTATTAAAAGTAAGTCAAATAATACTTTGTTGGCAAGGGTTTACATATATTCTAATCTTAATGACCCTTTTTCCCGATTGTTGAAAACCGTAAAATATGGAAAGTAGTTTTTGGATTTGTCACAAGCAGACAGACAAGACATCACGATTCACGATAGATGACGAAGACTCTTTGATTCGTTGAAATATGTAAAATTAACTGTTAAAAAGACGTCAAAGATATTTAAAAAAAACACGATTTCTCTAAGACATACCCATAGGTCGTATTTTCTAGCTAAAACCTACTGCTCATAATTTAGCATAAGGACTCAAACTAAAAGCGGATCTCAGTAAAAAAAATATATAAAAATGGACCATATTTCATTCCATATCATATAGCAGTTGGATTTCAAATTATATTCGCTACGTGGTACGAATACATATGTATGTTTTTATTTAAATTAATGCGTGGAGGTTTTACTCTGATTTTCAGGAGGCGAAAAATATTACGTTCTGTGTGTAGAGGGATCATTTTAATAACTTTTTTGGAACATTCGTAGTTTTAATTATATTGCCTACGGATATGGTATGTGTACTGGTATTTTTTTGCTGAAAGGTTGTTATGTGTTTTTTTGAAGTAAAATGGACATGAAAAAAAAAGTAAATGGTATACAAAATATTCCCCTTTGTATAGATAAATATACCCATGTAATTGTACGTAAAAAATGTTTTCCGTATGAAATAATCTAAAGTATTTTTTTTCAAAAAATCCTGATGACAGGGTTTGAAAACAGAAAACGTAAATTACGTTCTTTTTACGATAAATTACACTCGATAGCTTTATTAGGCCACCGTTTTATTATAAGTCTATTTAAAGGTTTTCAATAAAATTACCTTCTGAGCGAAGGATCACGGTCTATTGAATATTTTTATTGGTCCCGTTAAAATTTAACAGCCCAGTTTAAAACGTAAATTACGTTTTGTAGTTCGAGGTTAAATTGGTTGTTAAATGGGTCTTTTTACTGCCTTTGATAGGGATTGAGGGTTATTAACATTGTTTGTTTAACTTGTATTAGGAACTGATAAATGGAGGGCTCTTGTTGCTCCTGATTGTTTGAACGCGAATTGTTTTTAGTGTCTTTATAATTTGATATTGGAGTTTGGTTGTACTTTTAGGTTCTAGGATATCGGGACTTTATTAAATATCGAGACAATTTTCACACACGTTCGGTTAGGTGCTAACATGACTGATAAACTTAGATAAAACAGATATTGTAGTTTTAAATTTAAATTATAACAACCAGACGACAGCTAATTCAATTCTTGTCGCACCATGTTATTTTTAAATTATTAAATTAACAACCGCAATAAGTTTGACAACTTCTTATACACATATATAGGCATAATTTATATTAAGAAGGATGCAATTCTAGTCAACCCTTTAAACTTTCATCACAATACTAATATAATGCTATTGTTACAGCCGGAGCTATATAAGAACGAGCTAGTGCGTCAATCATCAACCGACAGCGCGGAGTTGGAGTTCTGCGGCAAGCTGCACTTCGCTCTCAAGTACGATCAGGAAGTAGAGGCTCTGGTTGTCAAGGTAAGAGAAAGATGATTAGAGATGATGAAAGAAAGGTGACAAAAACGAAACAAAGGTGACAAAATGGTGGTTTACTAGAATATAAATGTAAATACATAGATACATTGTATGAAACCTATCTCCCGTTCAGCATCATGCTGGGATCCTATTGGTTAAACCTAATGTTTGTGGAGTATATTCATATTTAAAGCTTCCACCCAATATTTTGCCCGCGATCTACTTCGCGCAAATGTATGTATGTATAAAAAAATATTTATTTTCATATCGGACCGGTAATTCTTGATATCCGATCTACTGGTACTTTTTTTAAACAATGGCTTAAAACTTGTTTTTTCATAAAATACACATTACAAAATAATTCAACCACACATTACAAACTGGAGCACTGACTTGTAATGTAAATGTAACATAATACTGTATTTCGTAATAATACGCAAGTTTCACAAATTAATGAACAAAAACCCGAAACCAAGTAACACAGTAAACAACATTACATATATTAAGGTGCTACAGAAGGCTTAATTAGCCAATTAAAACTAACTAGCAATGTACTAAGTAGTAAGATATAATCGTAAAGGGTTGAGCTACTATAACGTCTTTCTTACCATGTTAAACAGTAAAGTAAGTAGTGGGTTATTAAGGGTGTTTCAGAGGGAGTCGCCTTTTTCATTTAAAAAATAAGAACAAGTGTTTTTAGAGAACTAGCTTTCATTTATTTTATTTCATTCATTTAACATTCCGCGCATCTGGGTATGACTTAGTCCTTACCTTATTCTATATCTAGGCTATTTAACTCTAGTAGTTCATCAAAATAACGCGTTCTAGAAAAGAACCAAAAAAACATTTCAGCTTAATAATATTATAGACTAGCTTCTGCCCGCGACTTCGTACGCGGATCCTGTCCCTTATGCCAGCGACGGGGTTAGCAAAATCAAAGATCTGAATCGTCTGATATTGAATTTTAAGGGCCGGTGACTTGTAAACAACGGAATACGCATAGCCATTAGAAACGTTCCATATATTTAATTTTTGTACTTCAACGGCAAAAGCACAGCAGACTAAACAAAACGCTGAGAACTGAAGCGCAATAGGCGTGACCATAGGGATAAAAGTAGTGATTCTAATTAGTCCGCATTTATGTTGTGTGTGGCAAAAATATTACACGTATTATTACGTAAAAAAAAATTAAATGTTACTGAGACGACAAAGTCGTGATGACTTAGTGGAAGTTGTGGTGGTTTAGTGGGTAGAGAACCAATCTCTCAAGTATGAGAGTGCGTCTTTGATTCCAGGTCTGGCAAGTACCTGCCAATGCAACTTTTCTAAGTTCGTATGTACTTTCTATGTATGTATATTTTGGATACCAGTGACCGTTATTTGGAGGGGATGTTAAACTGTAGGTTCCGGCTGTCATTGAACATTCTTGGCAGTCATTATGGGTAGTCAGAAGCCAGTAAATCTGACCAGTTTTACCAAGGGGCGTAGGGTTGAGCGGTTAACCGGTTTGTGGATAGGTGCCTCGTGGTAAGTGACCCACAGGGAGCGCGTAATCTGCGTTTGAAATCCGCCGAGGTATCCTCACACTTCAGCCGCTCATGTCCCTGTTGCCCTCCTAGTCTCCACCTGCCATTTTTACATGTATCTAATACATTGTCATCGGCAGGTGCCATAGTTCCCGTAGTTTCCCCATTCCTAGTCCATTAGCATCCCATCACAATAGCCCCAGTAGTATTCATCGACAGTTAGCAATGGTATAGCACAGAACCGGGGATTGACTTTTTTTTTTAACGACGTCCACCGGGGATTGTCCTTGGGTTCATTTCTATAGTGTATAAAGGGATAATCGTCGGTTTTGTGTCACCATTTCATTAAAGTTGTCTCAAAAGGGCTTCAGCATGTTGGCTTCGGCGTCACGTTTGCCTCCCGAAAATTCGGAATTCTGTAGTCCCGAGGTCTGGAAGAGACATACAAAATAATAATGATATATATATAATGCAACAAATTCGGAGAGTGGGGGCTCGTGACGCCACGTCTGGGTATGTAAAATTTGTACTAAGCAGTGACTTAACACAAAATTCAAGCGTGTTATATCTTCGTTATTGTCTTGTTTGTGTGAGAGAGAAAAGACAAAATACGTGTCCATTATTTTAGGGTTATCTAAAAGACGGACTAATTACTTTTTTTGATTCACCATACCTATTTCATATCATTCATTTCTATACATTTCAAGTGTAATATTGCTCTTGAAGTTCCACATCAGGTGTTCCAGATCTTCGATGTTTATACGTCAACAGAGAGTGCTTATCAGATTGAACAACTTTTGCTAAAACGTCATACCTCTATATGCTATAGTCTAGCTGGGCCCCTGGAGTTCCACATCAGGTGTTTTAGATCTTCAATTTGTATAAGTCAATAGAAAGTGCTTATCAAATTGAACAACTTTTGCTAAAACGTCATACCTGTATATGGTATAGAGAAGCTGGGCTCTTGGGGTTCCACATCAGGTATTCCAGATCTTCAAATTTATTATCTCAGCTGAAAATGCTCATCATATGAAACAATTTTTGCCATGGCACCATTTTTGTATCTCTTATAGTTTTGTTGGTCTGTTGGTGTTCTGCATCAGGTCTTCAAGTTTCGAAGATAAGTTATAGCCTATATGTTGACCAGGCTTAATACTGACACAACAAAGAAAAAATCATTGAAATCGGTTCAGTAGTTCCGAAGATTAGCGTGTACAAACAAACAGACATACAGACATACAGACATACAGACAAACAGACAGAATTTTTTTTTTGGATTTGTGCTCCATTACTGTTTCTAAACCCCACCCAATTATTATTTTTTTAATATATTCAATGTACAGACACAGTTTTTTTACAGATTTATTATATGTATAGATTGTGATAATTTTATTGCATTGTAAAGAGAACATATTATGACTAAGTGCCTATGCCTACCTGCACCGGAACACCAACTATAACGTTATCTGGTCGTTTCTTTAATATGCCAAGAAAGGATAAGGTATTTCAATTGACTTTCTCAAAGTAAAAGAAAACTATCAAACTATTGGGTACCTACCTGTTATTTCACAGGATATAATTCTATCGCCAGTAACTTAGTTATAAAGAGCTTAAGAATCGATCGACGCAAGGGGCTTAGTCAGTTCTCAGCATCAAAGTATAGACAGACCTTAGGAAGTACGAAGAATTTTATTAATATTTATACTTTTATTACAAAACCGTAAAGTTTATTTGTATGCTTGAACGCACTAGTTGCAGGAACTACTCAATTTGAAAAAATATTTAAGAGTAAGATAGTTTGCCCGGGTATTAAAGTACCTACCTACGTTACCTAAGAAATTGACATGACAACCAATATAGAAAAATAGAGTGTCTTCTCATTTTGACTACAGTATAAAGTCGATAATAATACTTCTGACAAACTGTCTCCCTATTTATATTTCTTAATAGCTTTCCTGATTGAATAAGCAAAAGATATTTTTATAGAGTTATAAGTGGAAAACAGTTTTTTTACAAACGACAAGCCGTAGAAAAATAATTAAATTAAGTGAGGTTCAATCACTCGCGAATCTATTTCCATTGCAAAATACTTTTCTGTAATTGAGTAAAAACAGCGTTGACCTTGGATTATGATAAAGAAAAGCAAATGACAGGACTATTGCAGCCAATTTTCAGCTGCCAATTTTTTTTAAAGAAAATTTTGATTTCAGTCTAACTTTTTAGGCGGTCTGATACCGGCTAAGTACCTGAATCTTTGCGTGCGCATAACTTTCATCTTCATATTGATTTATGAGTTTAGTGGTGATAGATCGCATGACGTTCCGCATGACGAGAACCGCGTGAAAGCTGAGAGAGACAAAACAAATGAATCTCGACTTAGCACACGAGGTATACGGCTATCGTTGTACCGATTGTCGTGAGGGTCAATAAATGATCTACTAGACAAGAGCCTTGAGCAACATCTTAGCAGGATCTCTTAAGGCGTCTGGGTGAAAGGACTTTTTTAAAAGGTACTTGAAACGGCGTCTCTGAGGCCCTCTTGGACCCTTTTTCTTCTATTTGTCATTTCCCGGTCTGAAATCTGAGAAAGGTTAGATTTTCTCCTCTTTTACCAAACTACTGCAAATCTTTTGAAACATGGATTAGATTAAATTAGGTACGACACACTTTGTATATTATAACTAGGTGTTAAATATACAATTGTATATACACAATTAAAATACCACAAAAGTACCATTTACATAATCTACTCTAATGATTGTTTAATACATAACTCGCTTTAATATAAAACCCCAAACATTGCAGTACCTAAACATATGCAGACATGCTGTAATTGAAGTGTGTACATCACCTTAATGTAATAAAAACAAGCGAGTTAACAAGAAAATTCACCGAGCTAACCAAATTATTTAATAAGCCTATTACAATATATTGAGTTAATTAAACACTAATACGTAACACTTGAACCTGATTGTGAGAATTTAATGCCTTAGCTTCAGAGGCCAATGACGTTAAATTAGAGGTCGTTCACCCCAATTCAGGCCCGGAGCTTGGAAACCGCGGAACACCCGAGACGGTAGTTAATTTGTATCAATCTTGTGACTAATGGTTTGAACAATATTTGTTTAGCTAAGTTGTTGTTCTAAATTGAATTATGTAGCTTGGTAATATTACACTGTTTGGCTTAGAAACGCAATTTATAATAGAGGATCTAATTACTTGCCTCCGTGTCAAATAAGTAAAATCAGTCTAGCCATTTCTCAGCTATGTACGGGTCGGCTTCCAGTCTAACCAGATGCAGCTGAGTAGTAGTATTTTACAAGGAGCGACTGCCTACCTGACCTCCTCAACCCAGTTACTCGGGCAACCTAATAAGTAAAATAATGAAAGTTATAACAAAGAAAGATTGTAAAAAATAACTCAATAGCAGTCTTAACTAAATCGTCTCCGACCTCATTCTTAGTCCAATCAACGAAAATTTTAGGTCAACGAGTATAAACTTTCTGATTCGACACGATTTACTTTTTTTCATCAGTGCCCAAATGATTTCCAATTCAGGTTACAGGATATTTAGGCCAACTTTTGTGAAAGTAAGATTTAGAGCACCCGCATATTGCAGACTAAACAGTCGGCCGCATGCGTTTTATTTTACGGAATTGAAGACGCATTACATAATATACACAGTAAATAAAAAATATTCAAAATCAAATAATCAATTTTTGGCAAAAATAAAAACATGAAAATCTTGATTCTTTAATAAAACTACTTTTACATGGTCACTGGCAGACCTGCTGATTAAGTAATATTATTATAACCGCGATAAAATTCGTAAAAGTAGTTTTATTTAAATGTCTAATATTCGCGTTAGTGTCAGAAATCAATAAATCTTGATTCTACTCGATCTGATACCGGCCAAATCCCTGATCTCTGTAATGTGCGTACTACCATTCATCTGCAAGCTTATTTATGATCCCAAAAAACTATCGGCCGACTAAAAGTTTGCAGTATGCAGCTACTCTTATATAGAAAAAAATCAGTAAGGAGTTTAATTAAATCCGTGTAGGTCATGACCTTTGAGATTGTTGAACCTTATTGAACTTGGGTACAATATTTACGAAAATAATGTGTTTGTCAATGCTTGGTGAAGTGTGAACATTTGTATGTAAAAGGGACTGTTTATGTTTACTTAACGATTTTCTTCCGCGTTCTGTTGTGTCTTTGTGGGGTGTAAATAGGATTTGAGTCGATTTACTTTTGTCTTGTAAATAGGCTATCTATAGACATAGATGGATCAGATTGGTTTGAAGTTATTTTTACGATGGGCCGTAATACCTACTTGTAAAATATTAAGGCAGACTTGCAACAAACTTTGAGGAATATTAGGGCGTGTACAACAGCGGCAGTGGTACCGTAATGTATATTTAAAAAAAATGCGTACTGGAAAAAATCTAGTTCAATTTGGAATTTGCATTCAGAAAGTTAATAACATACCTGTCTCCCTAAATGAATATTCAAATTATCCCGGATAGCCACGTAGGAACAGTTTTGAAATATTACCACTCTAAATTCGCACACTGGCACTTCAGATTAATTGCTTGATGAAAGATTTTGATGATCTCCGCATTTGTTTTGGAGATAGCAACAACAATTAATTAAGTAAACCTAAAATAGATTAGATATCAAAAGACAAAGATGGGCAGTTCAGTTGTGTACTCATACCATGTATGTATATCATACTATCAGTTACCCACGGCTTTAACCACATGCCGAGACAACCAGATCCGGTAACTGGGTAAAAGTATCTATCTCTATATAAAAACTGATATATTTTTTCACAATGGTAAATAATACCTACATATCTAAAGCTACTGCAAGTAATTTCTAACTTGATATAACACATATTGTCGTCTATGGAATGTCATTTGAAAACTATTAGTTGCTACTACTACAAATTAACGCCTATAATTTTCCATTGTCCAGATATTCGAAGCCCGCGACCTTCCGATCAAGGACGTGACTGGCAGCAGTGACCCTTACATCAAGGTGTTCCTCCTCCCTGATCGCAAGAAGAAGTTCCAGACCAAGGTGCACCGCAAGAACCTCAACCCGGTGTTCAATGAGACTTTCTTGTTCAGGTTAGTGAGGACATTTTTGGTATTTTGGGGATTACAGCTTTTAACACCGCAAATGTTCAATGAATCTCAAAAGTCTTTTTATTAAAGAATGCAATTATAACCATCGAAGTTAAACTAAGTCATCGAAAATTAATTTAAGGTATATGTATAATGAGCGTGGTCTCAATCAGCTGAGATTATAAAAAACTTATTGTTTTAATTTCCCGAGCGTAAACCAGCACCTTAACAAATGTTAATTTTCAGCTCGTAAAAGTGGAAATGTATAAAAACCTTAAACGTGTTAAAAACAAAATTCGTCTTAAATTATACTGAGTCTAGGTTATGTACTCCAACTAACGTAAAAAATCAATAACTATCAAGCCTAATGATGTCATTGCATCCCCAAACAACCAATAAATCCAACAAGCTTTATCCAATAATTGAAAGTTTTCTCCATTATTTTTCGTAAAAACATTTCTAAACTATTATTACTCGCGATAAATATCGAAGAGCATCTCGAAATCAATTTAATTTGAAAACCTTCAAAACGGGATCAATTTATGAACTTCTCAAGATCAGAAGATAAAATTATATTTCCACTTAAATCCGTTAATTCGATCATCTGAGTCTTGTAGATAAAACTTGGCAATATTTTGTCAAAATATTAGTTTTTATTGAGCACCACCTGACTCTCTGAGTTAAGAGTTTACTAATTGAGTTCGGTTTATTATCTTGACGTTAATGCTTTGGTGGATAACTTTTGTTCGAGAAAATTCCAGGAATGTTTTTGTTTGTTTACAAAGAACGCAACAAAGTGTTTGACTGTTGTTGTGTTATAATAACTTTGATAATGTTGGTTCGTTGTCTGCCTCGTTGGTCTAGTGGTCGCAAGCGCGGCTGCTGTGCTCGAGGTCTCGGGTTCGATTCCCGGGTCGGGCCGAAATTGCTTTGTGGGTTTTCTTAAACTTTCACAAAGCAGCCCGTAGTCTGGAAATTGGTGACTGTTTCACCCGTGCGTCGGAGAGCACGTAAATGTCGGTCCTGCGCCTGATCTCTTTCCGGTCGCGTCGGATTGCCGTCCCATCGGGTTATGAGAGGGAAGGAATAGGGAGTGCACCTGTGTCTGCGCAAATGCTCGTGCACTATAATATGTCCTGCGCAGCTGGCTGATCTCCTTAAAATGAGAACGAGAAAAAAATATTACAAAACTTCATAAAAGATAGGTACAAAAGATTTTCAGAAGCTTTGAACAACATTTTAAACGGAATAAAAAAGACATAAAGTTCCGCTTAATTGACTTTGAGTTTCAAAAAGAAACTTGAAGAAGAATTTCTGAAAGCTTCAGTGAATGTTCATAATCACATCTCACCTAACAATGTCAATGACCTTTAAGATACTGTAGGCGACAAAAATGCCTAATTTGTATGCAAAACAAATAAATTGCGCGAACTTTTGCGAAAGTTTTTTATTGAAAGTTTACCTTTTACGTGGAAAAGTGGAACTTCAAGCAATCATAAGTTTGTGATTGGTGGGACCGTGAAAGAACATTTTGGTACCATGTTAGGATATGCCTATACTGATAGTATACTACATATCGCACCCTTAGAATGAAAGTGACCGAATCCAAAAAATGCAATTTGTGGGAAATGAGCAAAATCGTCATCAAAAAATTATATTACTGAATACATCTTAATATATCTCTTCCGTTTTTAATGGCTTACTATTGATTTTTACCAGATTTGTGGATTAGCCTTTTGAGATCACAATGACAATGCAAATTTATGTTTATTGTATTTTTTTATATATATTTTAACATAAAATATAAAGTAGTTTCAAATTAAGTCACTTTATTTCAAAATTATGTTTGCCATTCTGTGTTTTTTTAAGAATTAAGTCTGTTTATGACACATATTGGAAATAATTCCGTAGACACATTAAATAATAGGACACTGTCATACTGAAAGTTATTTGGACATAGGGTATTAAATTAAAATGCAATGTTATAAAAATCTGAATGTATTTATTTATTTCAGTCTTAATAACATTTATTCAAGTAACTGATTCGTTATCAGTAATTGAGAAAACAAAATCTACGGGACCTTTGCTTGTGTTTGTGAATAAAATAACAGAATGTATCCAAATGAGCAGGCAATGTCTATTAACCTCCTGCTTCTATTATTGTGGAGCCTTAATGTGGCTATAAGTAGAACAGAGGATCAAATTCCTACTTAAGTCTGCACAAAATAACAAATCACTTCTGCAATGAAACCTTTAGTGGCAGAAAAGTGATAAATATATCTTTTAAACAGTTCCGTTAAAAAGTCTACAATTAGAGTCTTTATGCAGTTCTAACGCGTACATCAGCGGCAATAGAAACTTTTTAGCAGCTTTAACCCTTAAACATAATTGTTTGAACTCTCTTTTAAAGATGTAGGCTGCAAATGGGTTGTAGAATGATCTCTTGTAAAACCCAGAGTGACATTTGGTTCAGTTACTGCTGCCTTTAGTGATATTTACAGCTATGAGCAGCTATGAGCAGCTACGGAAGCAATAGTAGAACTTAAAGATACTTTCGGAACCCCTAAAGCACTACTGTTCAACTAATAGTTGCCAAATAGGCTGCTATTTCCACTAGTGTGCTAGTTGGGATGGTTCTACTAGTTGGTTAGACCACTGCGTAGTGACAGACGCGGCGTGGAACACTGTTAGAGACGCTAGTGTGCTCTATGACGTGTCTTGGTCGGACCATTTACCTCTAATTATAAAGTGTGATCTTAAGTTATTAAGGCCAAAATTTGCACCTGCACTTCCTAAATGTAACAAAGTAACATGGGGTGACAGAGTTTTGCAGCAGACTGAGTTATATAGCAATTATTGTAATGATCTCTTGAAAAATGTAGACTTTCCCTTAGAATTTAGGTACTGAATGTAGTAAAACCAGATGTAGAATTAAGAAACATGAAACTATTTTAGACAATATTTATGCGGAAATTGTGCGTATACTCTGTGAAGATCGCAAGTAACTGTAGGAACGGATTACAGCGCAAAAAGAGTTACATAACGGGCTGGAATAAGCATGTGAAGGACGCACACAGACAGGCTCGGATTTTCAAACCTGGACGTTGTTTGGTAGACCGAAAAATGGTGATTTATATGAAAAAATGGTGGAAAGGTTTTTAAAAGTAAATTAAAATGGTGCCAAAATAATAAGGACCAAATAAAAATGGACATCATTGTAAGTCACCATGAGGCAAAGAATTTGGTAGTTTTTGGAAAGCCACGAACAGGTTGAATCAAAGGTCGGGTCTGCCTGTGAGTATTGATGGCCTTAGTGATCCTGGTGATATCGCCAACCTATTTAGTAGAACCTTTAGGGTTGGGTCTCCCCTGGGTACGTCGTCTGGTGGGCTGGAGGTGGTGAGGGGGTCTGAAGACATGCCTATTAGGTTTACGGCCAGGGAGGTAGCTACTGTCATACGCAACTTAAAGAGAGGCAAGTCGCCGGGTCATGACAGCCTAAGTATAGAGCATTTGCTGCATGCTGGTAAGCACTTACCACGAGTGCTAGCAATGTTTTTTAGCTTGTGCCTGAGTCACTCGTATGTGCCAGCGGATTTACTTAAAACTATTGTTGTGCCTATTGTTAAGAATAAAACTGGAGATGCGAGTGAAAAGAGCAACTACAGGCCTATATCCCTGGCTACCATCATTGCAAAGGTGTTGGACAGTCTGATTGACCAGCAGCTGGATAAGTACTTAATACTTAACGATGCCCAGTTTGGTTTTAAGCCAATCTTATCCACGGAAACAGCTATACATAAATTAAGGTGAGAATCGATCAATAAATTGTAGAAATTCACAGATCTGAATACACTGATGTGTGGCTCTGTGTACCTAAATATCTTAACATACCACACAACTTTAATTATATTGTAGGGGCATATTCCAAAAAATTTACAACTTAAACTTTTTAATTTTAGTAATAAACAGGTTCAATATTAAGAATAACAAAAATAATGAATATGCCTTTAGTCATAGACAGGCCTATTATTATAAGTGTCGTTTGTCTTTTATAATTATTTTTTACTAAATAGACCTAATCCTTAAAAGGTCACTGAATACTACCTACATATTTTGTTCTATAAAGACGTATTAATCAAAATGTCACTTTATGACAAAAAATATTGTGTAACTTACCGTGGCAGTATTCGCAATAAACGGACACTTTTTGAGATTCGCCGATGTTTTACATGTTCACTCGCAAGCGCATCTGACGTAATACTAGTTCTGACTCTTTCACACAATATGCGTAAACGAATAGCGGAACGAGTGAAAGAGACCGAAATAAGCGTAGTCTGTGTTATAGTTAGAAATAGGTCTCTTTTTATTTACAGGGTTATAGATTATGCTTTTTAAGGTCAGTTTATTGTAAAAACGAGAATTACAGGAATTTTGAATTAAGTCACTTTCATTCTAAGGGTGCGATATATAGAAAGGAAACATTTTTTCTTTGTGTGTATGTTCGCTTGCTTGTTTGGACTCCGAAGTCTCAGAAGTTACAATACGGATTTTAATATATCTTTCACTGTTGGAAAGCTACACTCTTCCCGAGTAACGTAGGCTATATTTTATTGCGGTAAGGGCAGTTGTTCTCACAGGACGCGAGTGAAACCGCGTGAAAACGGTTAGTTATTTACATGCCTCACCGCAAATCTCAGACGTAGGCCGTTCATTTTTATTTACGCTTGTTGTTAGCTTTTCTTAGATTTTTGTAAGGCTTATAAAAACAAGTTTTTTGTTCGTAGAGATTACCTAGACAACAAGTAACTTTAGCATTAAAGAAATAATGTAAAACGTTTACGAAGGTATTTAAGTCGTGGTGGCCTAGTGGGTAAAGGACCAACCTCAAGTATGAGGGCGCGGGGTCGATCCCAGGTCAGGCAAGTACCAATGCAACTTTTCTAAGTTTGTATGTACTTTCTAAGTATATCTTAGACACCATTGACTGTGTTTCGGATGGCACGTTAAACTGTAGGTCCCGGCTGTCAGTGAACATCCTTGGCAGTCGTTACGGGTAGTCAGAAGCCAGAAAGTCTGACACCAGTCTAACCAAGGGGTATCGGGTTGCCCGGGTTACTGGGTTGAGGAGGTCAGGTAGGCAGTCGCTTCTTGTAAAGCACTGGTACTCAGCTGAATCCGGTTAGACTGGAAGCCGACCCCAACGTGATTGGGAAAAGGCTCGGAGGATGATGTTTACGAAGGTATTTGGTTATTTTTTGTTAAAAATGATTGATTCTTGAGAAGACAGACTTTCAGTAAATCAATCTTTATCTGCGGTAACATTAATCTTGTATTGTATGAAATAAATCACGTGAATGTTTCAAAAGATTTATTCTCTTAAATTGTTTCTTTTGAACTTCTCTTGGAACTTAACTTTATATATATTCCTAAGTAATTGTGTATTACGTATAATGTTGTTTGACAAAAAAGAGACCACATGATTTATAAGAGTGAAAATAAAATCAAGACAAAGAAAATACGTTTGAGCCAAAAGAATGTATGTAGCAAAGCCACGACGGTGGGAAAGATGAGAGCGGTATTAATTTGAGGGAAGAAATAAAGAGTTTTTTTTTTTAATATTTGTCTTGAAAAACATACTATATTTTAAGAGTTAAAATAAAAAGTCAACTATTAGTTGGATAAGGCACCATGTTGGAAAAAACAACGGGAACAATTTGTTCCACAATGTATATAATTCCACAATGTACAGATATTCTATGTACCTAGTTCTGAACTTCGAATCATCCGTCAAACGATTTTCTATATTGAAAACTGCACCCTAGCACTATCTTAATAAGTTTAAAAACGCAAAGTTTTGTCTACAGCGTCCCATATGAAGAGCTACGTCAACGCTACATCCAGTTCTCAGTCTACGATTTCGACCGGTTCAGCCGTCACGACCTGATCGGCCACGTGGTGCTGAAGGGGCTGCTGGAGTCGGCTGATCTGCATCAGGAGATCGAGTATACTATGAATATACTCGCTGCGCCTCAGGTAAGAGAATGGTCTTTATAGTTAGCTTCTGCCAGCGGTTTCACCCGCATCCCATGGGAACCTCTGTACGAACCAGGATAGCCTATAGCAGTGGTTCTTAACCTTTTTGACACGAGGGACCACTTTAATCAAAATTTGTCTTGCCGGGGACCACCTCATCGGTTTACCTAAATTAGCTCTCATTTTTTATTATTTATCAAAAAAAAAATCTGAATTTTTGGGTCAGTTCTACTCAAAGCTAAACGCATGTCAGCAGTTGTGTAGGCAAGCAAATGCATATAAAGAAAAACTTGCTTATGTAGTTTCCAAATGCGCGAGCGAAGCGAGCGCGAAATTTTCATCGGACTTAAACCAAATATTACGTAAAATTTAGCCCAAACATACTTAACTTTTTGTTTGTTGACAAATGCAAAAATAAGTGCCATAATATAGTTTCTGAATACGCGAGCGAAGCGAGCGCGAAATTTTATCTGACTTAAACCAAATATTACGTGAAATTTAGCTCAAACGTACTTAACTTTTTGTTTGTTGACAAATGTCAAAATAAGGGCATATAGTTTCTGAATACGCGAGCGAAGCGAGCGCGAAATTTTTATCGGACTTCAGCCAAATATTACGTAAAATGTAGCCCAAACAAAAATTTTCATGAATGGGGGGACTAGGTACGATACACCCGATATACGTCCATGCGAAAACCCCCGCTCGCAATTATTATTCGATAAAAATTATGTTAGATAACGTATAGAAACGTCGCGAAGCTAAGCTTCGCGGACCACTTGGAATGCCTCCAGGGACCACCAGTGGTCCGCGGACCACCGGTTAAGAACCACTGGCCTATAGACTTCCTCGATAAATGGGCTATCTATCACTGAAAGATTTTTTCAAATCGGTCCTGTACTTCCTGAGATTAGCGCGTTCAAACAAACAAACTCTTCAGCTTTATATTAGTATAGATTGAAATTCGTAAAAGAAGTGTTCTTTTGTGAATAATAAAAGAAACTGCTTTCTGAGGTTTTGTTCGAATTCCATAGGAGTTATGGGTGAAAAGCTATCTCTATACTGTAGCCTTTTCCGATAAATGGGTTTTTTTATCACTAACATAATATTTAATCAAATCTAACCGGTAGTATCTGAGATTAACGAGTTCAACCAAACAAAAAGATTCTTTGGTTTTCACCTATCAGCATACATTTAATGAAAGGTTTTTCCTTTTCTGTTGCTAACAACATATACATAATCAGTTTTGATACCAAAAGTCACAATTTACCTATGTAATTCTTCAGTACCATTTGAACTACAATACATGTCATGTCAAAAAATACCTACTGTACAAAAAGTGTGTTTCGTTGAGAAATGTCGGAATGTCGGAATGTCGGAACAAACACTCTTCAGCAACACGTGTCTGCCTGTCTGTTTGTGACACTTGGAAAAGTGACATAACAATTGACTTTTGCTCTAAATGGCGTGGGTGGGTACTATCTCCAAGTGTATGTTTGTTTCGAAATTCAGTAGGTTTCGTATGTAATTCACTATTCAGCAGCAGTTTTAAGCGGGATGATCATAGATTTGGATAACCTGTCTGTGGTGATAAAAAATGTTTACTACAAATCTAACTAGCTTCCACCCGCGGCTTCGCCCGCGTCGAGTTCGTTTATATCGCGTTTGAAAGAGAACTCTTCAAAAGTCCGGGATAAGAACTATTCTATATTCTTTCTCAAGGTCAACTCTATCTGGGGGTGCGGGTTGTTCGAAAGAGGTACCGCGGCCCTGGTACATAAAAGGCCCATGACGGAACACGACGGTTTTTAGTCAGTAAGAGTCTGACACTCCCGCTCCGCTGCTAACCCACAGCGGAAGGGGTCATTTGATGATTTTTGACGTCGTTAAAAAAAAAAAAGGTCAACTCTATCTCTGTACCAAATTTTATTAAAATCAGTTCAGTGGTTTAGATGTGAAAGCGTAACAGACAGACAGATAAACAGTTACTTTCGCATTTATAATATTGGTAGGGATAAATATATATTTTTTTAATTTCATAAATATTAACATACACCTACTTACATTAATATCTTTCGTAATGATATCTTGAATATTATATATTTCACCGTTTAAAAAATCCAGTATTTTTTGTCTAACAAGTTCACTAGAGGTTATGAAAAGCCATCCATTATTCAATTACTGACTTGAGTCTCAACAGTGTCGTTGCGTATTTTCTTATCATCTCGCTTTATTGTTTTATAAGATCTTGAAAGAAATACTTTACATAAGCCGACTCATTATATTATTTTGGAATTATTTTATAAGAATTTGAATTTAGGTATTCTTTGTTTTAGTCCCAAGTGTTTATTATGTCGTGTCTCTCTTTAAAATAATCATAAAATTCTTTTTTTTTTAATAATTTTTTGAACCTAATTTATTTAACCTTAAAACCCAGAATATCCAATACTTAAAATTCAATAAAAAGAACTGATTTTACATTTCAATAAACCACAATAATCACGGCTACCATTCTACTTAAATTAATTCCCGCATTATAGGTACCTATACCAACATTAAGGGTTGGACAATCCGATTTGCCCTAAGGCAGGAGCCAAAACCCATTAATCAAGCATGGCCCGTCTTAAGTTGCTTTCTTGTGCCCTTTTCCCTTTGGTCCTTTGAGTACATTTTGGTCCTTCAAGGTACATTTTGAAGGACAGACCCCTTATTTTGGACCACCTTGAGCCGTATCATGTTTGAATATAAAACAGCTGACCTAATTTTATGGAAATGTTCGGTGAAATTATGATAACCTTCCTGCCTTGGAGGTGACATAATTTTGTTTTTATAACCGTTGTAATTTTAATGGGGGTTTCTTTGGTGTGAATTTTGGTTAGCTTCTTTGTTTGTGAAAGTATGTTGCTAAAACATAAAAAAGGTGTGTAAATAAGTAGCAAATTCTCTCTTATGCCTTATATTTGTGAATGTTATAAATCTATCACTTTAATTATAGAAATGTTATTTGCGGTCTTGTGGCTGAGATTTTAGTCCTCGTGTGTTTTTAGATTTCTATTAACTATAGAAGAAAACCGATATTAATTAAAATTCTGACCAATTCAGCATTAAGGGCCTATTATAATGGCCTTAAAACTGATCACTTTTAGATCAGCCCGTTATCAGCACTTCAATTGCTTTTAAACTGGTCACAGTATGACATTAAAATTGAATATTTTTAAGCTATGATTAATAATAATAATAATAATAAGTTTTGTGTCACCATTTCATTAAAGTTGTCTCAAAAGGGCTTCAGCGTGTTGGCTTCGGCCCCACGTTCGCCTCCCAAAAATCCGGGACTCTATAGTCCCGAGGTCTGGTAGAGACATACAAGATAATAATAATAATAATAAGCCCCCTAAATCCCTACCTTACGTCCGCGTCGAACATCAGACCACGTGGGGGGCGGACACGTATACTATTGAAACTTATACGGCTAACAAGGCAAAGGTAACCCATTAACATGGAGACTCGTTCTAAAAGTAAACGTATAGGGCCGCTGCCCGGGGGCGATCGCCGGGGCACACCTGGAGCTGACGCTGGGTGTCACAGCATGCGAACCGTCAGCGGTGAGGAGTTGAACAGGCGGGCTCCCACCGACAAAGATACTACAGCCGACAACAGTGACGATGGTGACAGACATACAGACCGTACAGACAGTCCAATAGAACCATTTAGTCCTAGTACCATCTCTTACACACCCTCAAGAGCATCTTCACCATCTATACCATCGTCACCTCCCACACACTCATCACCTCCTAATCCTACTATCAGATACTATCCACCACAACCAGCCTTGAATGTTGCGCGGGGGGCAAGTGCCTTCTTGCCCGCGTCCACCAAGGCTGGAAAACCAAGAGTTCGCATGAGATGGAGCAAGGAAGTAAACACCTTTATCATGCGAACCTACCTTCATATCACTAAATTAGAAACAGACATGACCACATACAGGCAACAATTGCATGAACTTTTTACACGTCAGTATCCTGAAATCAATGTAACAGAACAACGTATCTCTGACCAGAGAAGGGCGATAGTCAGAAACAAACTTCTATCACAAGCAGAAATAGACAAACTGAAGGAAGAAGTGCGGGAACAGCTAGAGCATTACAATCCTCCGGTAGAAACACATAGTACATCAACAGAAAACACCTTACAAACACAGCAACATACACCAACACAAACGCAACCTAACACACAATCACAACCTTATATACACGCATACACACAGAGCACACACACATCTACACAAACTGAGAATATAACGATTACACTAGAAAATGATGTTGAGATATTAGAAAATTTCAATCAAAATCAGTTAACTGACACACAAATTCAAGAATTACACGACAAATTTAAAACCGCATTAACACAATATTCAGGGATGGATGCTTCAGTCCGCCCAAAACTACCCAAACTAAAATATACCCCAAAACTCACACACCTTGTACATATATTTAACACAACCATATTGAATCAATACACTACAGAAAACACGAAACTTATAGACATACACACATTAATTTACTGCACAGCGTTAGTAATCTCCGAGGAACTTAACTATAAAATAACAGAATACACAGGCAGCTCCAGACCAAAAACTATAAAAAAACCACCGTGGCAAGAAAGACTCGAAAGAGATATTGAAAAACTACGAGCTGACTGCGGTAGACTGACACAGTACATTAACAACAACCGATCTAATAAAGTAGTAAAAAGAGTAGAGGCAATATTTAAAAACTTCACGACACACACTAGACACGAAAATGATAATAGGAAACCTGAAGAATACTTAGATACGTTAAAACAGAAGCTTGCATTAAAAGTACATAGGTTAAGGAGATATAAAAAAGCACAAGAACGCAAAAACGATAACGCCATGTTCACAAACAACGAAAAGAACTTTTACAGACATCTACACACAACACATACAGACACCACGACAGAAACACACACAGAAACACCAACAGCAGAACAACTAGAGACCTTCTGGGGTAGCATTTGGGAACAACGGGTACAGCACAACGATAAAGCTAACTGGATAACAGAAGAAGAAAATAAATGGAGCGCAATAGAAGAAATGCCATTTACTGAAATTTCAGAATCTGACATAAACAATGTTACAGCAAGACTACACAATTGGAAATCGCCAGGCATAGACAAAATACACAATTACTGGTATAAAAAGTTAGAATCGTTACACAAAATCATAGCTAAAAACATCACAGACATCATATTAGGACAACAGAACATACCAGAATTCATTGCAGATGGAATAACCTACATGCTACCTAAATCTCAACATTCTCCACAACCTTCACAATACAGACCAATCACCTGCCTCCCCACAATCTACAAAATCATAACATCAGCAATTACATACAAAATCACCAAACACATAGAACACCACAATATTATAGCAGAGGAACAGAAAGGATGTAGGCGACGCCATATGGGATGCAAGGAACAATTAGTCATAGACACAATAATTCACAAACACGCCACTACTAAAAATAGAAATCTACACTGTACATATATAGATTATAAAAAAGCATTTGATAGCATTCCACATTCATGGCTAATTCAAATATTACACATATATAAAATAAACCCAAAAATAATAGATTTCCTGCATCACATCATGTCCCAATGGAAAACTACACTACACTTACACCACAACAACAACAAAATCACAACTAGACAGATATGCATTAGGAAAGGTATTTACCAAGGAGACTCTCTGAGTCCTCTATGGTTCTGCCTCGCACTGAACCCTTTATCTAACCTACTCCACAATTGTAAAGCCGGATACACTCTAAAACATAACACCACAGAAGATACCACAATTTCACACCTTATATATATGGATGACATTAAATTATACAGTAAGACAGAAAAAGAAATGAAACAATTAATAGACACTACAACAGAATTCAGTAAAGACATCAATATGGAGTTTGGTTTAGATAAATGCAAAACACTACACATAATCAGAGGAAAAATAAAACCAGGTGACTACACGATTAACGCTACAGACACAATTACAGCTATGGAACCTACAGACTTATACAAATATTTAGGATACAAACAACTAAAAGGAATTGATCACACTGCTATTAAGAACACCTTAAACACAGAGTATAAACGGAGAGTGACCGCGATATGTAAAACACAACTCACTGGAAAACACCTCATTAAAGCACTCAACACCTACGCGATACCAATATTAACTTACTCATTTGGCATTATTAAATGGTCTAAAACTGATATTCAACAGATAGAAAGAACCACACGCACCACACTTACTAAACATAACAACCTACACCCTAAATCTGCAATAGAACGACTCACCATCAAACGCCAAAATGGAGGGAGAGGCCTCATAGATATCAACCATCTTTGGCAAAAACAAATTAACAGGCTCAAAACATTTTTCCACACTAAATCACACACCAGTAACATTCACAAAGCCGTTGCTGTAAACGACCACAACTACACTCCACTTAACTTACACGAACAACCAGACACACAACACAACGACACTAATGACCCACAAACACAAAAGATAGAGGACTGGAAGAAGAAAGTCCTGCACGGAAGGCACCCACACGACTTGGAACAACCACACATCGACACAATAGCCTCAAATAAGTTTCTCAAAATCGGCAACCTATTCCCCGAAACCGAAGGCTTTATCATTGCAATACAAGACCAAATCATCAACACCAAAAACTACAGGAAATACATCATAAAAGACCCCACAGCAACCAACGACAAATGCCGCAAATGCCACACACAATCAGAGACCATACAACACATCACAGGGGCATGCACAACACTCACACAAACAGACTACACTCACAGACACAACCAGGTTGCAAACATCATCCATCAAAAACTAGCACTCAAACACAAACTCATACAAGACACAAACACACCATACTACAACTACACACCACAAACAGTTCTAGAAAATAACACACACAAACTCTACTACGACCGCGCTATTCTCACCGACAGGACAATACACTACAATAGACCAGACATAACACTTCAAGATAAAATCAACAAAATCACTTACCTCATAGACATAGCAGTACCCAACACACACAACCTACAAAAAACCATAGGCGAAAAGATCAGCAAATATGAGGAATTAAAAGAAGAAGTCACAAGAATCTGGAGACAAGACAAAGTTTATGTAGTCCCAATAGTTATCTCCACCACGGGTGTTATACCCAATCACCTCCACCATAGCCTCAAGTTAATAGACCTAAAAGACTCCACTTATATCCAACTTCAAAAAGCCGCAATCCTCAATACGTGCCGAATAGTGAGAAAGTTCATGCAATTGGACGAGCATGAAATAACACCGCAACACACACAATAATACACTACACGCTGCATTTACTTGGCACCCGCCCGTAAATGCAGTCAAAACTAGCCAAATGGCTAAGAAACAGAAATGTTTACCCCAAAATAATAATAAATTTATTACACCAGAAAAAAGCTGTTACACAATTCATGCTTAATATCTAATTACAGTTATCCATATATAATAATATTGTGTTTAACTGTAGCATCTGTTGCTGAACTAGGTTTATGGCCTGTATTTCAGCATACAGCGCCTCTATCCTCGGGGTCTTGTTCAATAAAATAATACACAGGTAACTTTTAAAAGTGAACAGACTTAAAAGATAAACAAAAAAAGATTAAATAATATACTAGGAGCTAACATATTTTAGATAGCGTGTTGTGTGTGAGGTATCTCTCCATTGTGTATATGTGTGTGTGTGTGTGAATGTGAGTTGTGTATGTGTGTGTATGTGTTATAGAGAGGGTGTGTACAGTAATGAATGTTTAGCGATAGTAGACTCTTACTCTGGTATCATAAGGAGATTTTCTGTCTCCTCATATGACAGTTTGCAAAGCCACTCAAATAGGGATTTTTTAACAGCCGGTTTATTCAATGGATATATTGCTAGTATTTTGTTTATTTTATTATACATAAAAGGTCCGAGAAATGGGTAAAATCTGCGAGAAAATGAGGTTTTTGGAATAAACGTTCGATCACACACTGCGTAGTCTCTCCGCTTTGGTTTTGAACTCTGTCTAAATTCGAGACTAGCGTGCTGTTTCAGTAAGAGATTAAGTAGAAAGAGCTGACGTACAGTTAGGACTTCACAGTATTCGTACAATAATTTAGTGGGGAAGCGGAAAACTTTAAAAGTACATATTTTGAGGATAGTTCTTTGAGCCACTTCTAGTTGTTTAATTATGGTCTTTGGTGCACCACCCCATGCCGTACTGCAATATGTTAGCAGTGACTGGCAGAGAGCAAAATAAATCTGCTTAAGAATTTCGGGTCCGACCACATGTCTGAGTGTTTTAAAAACATAGATTAGTTTACGAATCCTTTTACTTAATGTGGAGATGTGTGTTTTAAAGTTAAAGTGTTCGTCAATCATAACGCCTAAGTATTTTATCGTTTTGGCACGCTCCAGTGGTTTGCATTGACAGTCTAAAGTACCAGCAGAGTTGGGCGGACAGTTATGTGCGATTATGTCAAGATTAATTTTGGTTTCACGTATAGAGAAGGCTAGATATTTAGTTTTTTCTATATTTAACATTATTTTGATATAATTTTGCCAGGAAATCCCTTCAGACATAGGAGATCATTCAAGTAGACAAGAAAAAGAGTGGGCCCGAGAATACTGCCTTGTGGCACGCCGTACGTTACAGGTAAGTCACTACTTGAATGATCTCCCACCCGAACGTACTGGGATCTATCTGACAGGTAATCAGCCAGAAGAGACAGTTGTTTATCCCTGAAACCTACCTCATGCAATTTTTTAAGGAGAATGGGAACAGAGACCGTATCGAAGGCCTTTGATAAGTCTAAAAATACTGAGATACATTTGTTGCCTTTATCTAGATTTCTTGTAATAAAGTCAGAAAGATTGCACACCGCATCATCGGTAGATCTGCCTCTACGAAAACCATATTGGTGATCAGATAGAAGATGTTTGCTTTCTAAATAGTTTACTATTCTATTATTTATAATTTTTTCCAAAATTTTGGAGAGAGATGGTAGTATAGAAATAGGTCTATAATTTTCGATACGGTCTCTGTCTCCACCTTTATAAATTGGGCTAATTCGAGACCGTTTGAGAACCCTGGGAAAAATGCCATTTTCCAGACACATATTAAAAATATATGTTAGGTGTGGCACTAAAATCTGTTTGTGGTCTTTTAGTAAATTGGTTGAGATATTATCCCAGCCCACCGAAACATTATTTTTCAGATTTGATATGATACGCTCCACCTCTTCTTCATCTGTGTTTAGGAGCACAAATGAGTTAGTGTAATTATTGCTGGCAGTGTCAATATTTAGATTTATACTAGAGGGTATAATTTTTTCTGCTAGCGATTTACCCACATTAATAAAATAGTTATTAATAAAATTTACTGACTGTTGTGGGGATCGTGATAAACTGAGCAGCTCTTTGGAAGAAGACATATCCTTGTTCATGTTACTAATACTTTTTATTGTTTCCCATAACTTTTTACTATCTTTACCAGCTTTCGCAACTAATTGTTTCTCGTAGCTTCGCTTTACTTTTTTTAGAATTTTGCAACAAAAGTTTCTGTAGCGCATGTAGGTTGTTTTAAGAATAATATTATCGGGACAAGATTTAGATTTTTTATGCAATTTATCACGGTTCCGCACACATCGCAACAGACCTTGCGTCATCCAGGGCTTTAAAGTTCTTTTACGACGTGGCAAAACGCTAATGGTTGAATTTTTATTTAGGGCCGATTTTATATCTTCTATTATGTAGCTCATAGCCACGTTGCAATCATCGGTTTGATAGATTTTATCAAAATTTATGTCTTTTATATCTTTGGCAAGTCCGGCTTGATTAATTTTTGTACTTGTTAAGAGTGCAAACTCGCGTTTTTGTTTTTTAAGAAGACATAAAATCACTATTTTGTGGTCAGTGAGAGTAGATTGCGGAACTATGACAAGAGAAGGTAATTTGGATTTCAAGAGAACGTGATCAATACAGGTCCCACTTATATCACGAGTAACCAAATGGTGAGCCGGCAATAAGCCACGGTAAGCCGTTAATGCTAGGTATTCATCAGATACCTCGGAGCGATCGGAGATTATGTTTATATTAATATCCCCAATGATGGCAATATTCTTAAAATCCGATAACCCCTTCAAGCATTCATCCAAGGATGATAAGAAAGGGTCTACGTCAGAATACGAGGGCGACCGATATATGGCTAAGATTGCCGTGTCACGATTTCCCATCTTAATAACTAGACAATTGCAGTTCCGCATATGTGGCTCTTCAATGGAAAAGGTTAGTTCTTTCTTTATGTATACTACCACGCCATCATTTTGAATAGGGTTTGACGTGGTTGCAGAACAACTATACCCGTCAATAGTTGGGATCAATGAGACACTAGTCAGCCGACATTCAGTAAGGATGAGTATGTCACATTCTATGTCTAAACGCGATAACAGGACCTGGAATCCTGCGAAATTACAATTTATGCTACGTATATTTTGAGTTATAACCGAGAGAGAGGGATGTGTGGGAAATATTTTTGAGCATTCCTCAACATCGCACTCCAGTGATTGCGAAATAGCAAAGTCATCTATATCATTTATAATATTATTTAGATTAGCCATTGGAACGGGTTATAACATTTGGACTTGCGTTTGTTAATTGCATTGTATCGCAAAATAAATAATAATATAAATTGAGTTATTCTGTAGTAGTAGATAAAATATTTGTAGGTTGAATCAAGAGAGTACGCCTTCAGCTTTTTGTATTGTTGGTTTTGATTGTTGAGTTCTTCTTTAAATTGTAAAAGTGTATAAGAATCTACGCTGTATTTGTATGTGTGTAGTGTTGACAATGTAAAAATATAGTAATCAATAAACATGCACAAATTTAAAACATAACTTATTAACAAGTGGAGAACATAGGTAACTAATAAAAGCATTATAGAGAGCATCAAAGCGGTTCCAAGCATAGTTACCACTTTACAGACTAGTCATTCACCTTTCCTTAGTTGCTCAATATCCATCTCAGAGGTAATCTTGATATGCGGAGATTCTCCTTTTTTCCTCAAGTATATGACGCCATGAGATGTCCAGCAAAAGTCATAGTTATATTGTTTCTGAAAATTTCTAGCCAGATAGAAAAGCTTTTGAGTCTTTGTAGTGAGAGTTTCAGCTAAATACACAGGGATTGAAATCTGTTATCAATTTTAATTGTAGAAGTATAAGAGCGGGTTTGCGGGAGATTTTATTTCAATGATTGATTAGAGCTTACACAGATTAGAAAAAAATCTGATAATATCAGAAACAGACTTTATTTTTGATAATAAATCAATTTTCATTTACTTTTTGTTTGATAATTTCACTAAAAAGAGTAAAACACAAAGAAGAGTCTTCGAGTTCTTTTGTTAAGTAAAAGGTCCTTAAAAAACTGGGTTTCTAGGGCAAGAATAATAAAATTAAGGCCAAAAGCAAAGGTTTATAGTATTCTAATGTTTCAGTTTGTTACAAAGAGTTAGAAGTAAAATGTTTGTCTGTTTATTTATGCAAACGAAGCTTTTGAAGATCGACTTCTTTTGTTTCGAACCCTTTTGAATTTAGGCTTAGACTTCACTGAAAGCTGAGCGGAGCAGAGAAGATTTAAACAATCAATAGAATTAGTCTACTCTGGAATAGGTACTAGTAAGTGGGATGAGACCAGATGTATGAATATCGAAATTCTATCTACTCCGCTTCGCTTTGCTTTGGTGGAGTCTTGGCCTTATATAAACTGAATAATACCTTTTGTTCAACATGACACTTTAGTGAGTTAGAAGTTCAAAATTGCAATTCGTTACTGGAATGAAGACATACAATGAATTTGACCTGCATTGTTAGTGAGTAGGTATGCTCGAATATTAAACCAACCTATGAACTTAACAATTATAACATTTCACGTGAATAAAAAAATAATAGATACACAAGTATTAACTCTGAGTACCATTTACCTATTTTAAATGAGGATTTCGGTTTATTTTTTGTATTGTAATTTTGTCAAGATTATTTATTCACTACAGCAAATAAACCATACCTGTTTCTTTTTTTTTCAAAATAAATCTTTTTGTACTTCTTAATTGTGTTACTTAAGGATTATCCCCCTTACTTATAAAATCTCTAATCACCTTCTAAGCAACATTTTAACTAATCACTACTTAAACTCTGAAGTAGTGATTAAATGTTAGTTAAGACATGCTTAAGCAACGTTTATAAGTAAGAATGTTCTTAAACAGCCCTTAAGTAATACTTATATTTAACTCACGTTTATAAGTAAGGCTGTAAGTTATCAGCAGGCTACTCCCATGAGTACGAAGCTAATGTTACCAAGATTAAAAATATATTTCACTTAAGGGTATAGTCACATATTATACGAGCTACATCATAAATCATACGAGTGGTGGCAGGTTAATTATTATATTGCCTGCTCCAAACAGCTGTAAGCACCTACACAAGTTAACGAGAAAATCTTGCTTAACAAATGTATTACGTGAATTAAGTTTGAAAATAACTGTTTTTTTGGTAGTTTTTGTTTGGAGTGATACTAAATAATGTCAGTAATATGGTGTGTGTCATTCGAGAGTTGTTGGTTGTCCGTAAAAACTAAAGTTAGAAGTGAAAAAATCTAATATTTTTTTAGAGTTTTTTTTTTGTGTTTTGTACATCAATCTTCACAATTAATATTACAAATACAATCATTCATATTGAGAATCTCTAATTAATTGAAAGTCGGTTACGCATAAGAATCAATTGAATGCAATTAATAAATTCTATTAACCCTACCGTACATTGGGTATACCTACACAAAAGAAAAGCCCCTACATTTTCTTAGATGTTCAAATTATTTTTTAATTGGTTCAAACCGATATAGAATCGTTATATAACATCTTGAATGTCTAAATCAGGGTCATATTAGGAGTTGGCATTCGCAACATGTGACCGAGTAATTGTGAAGCCTTACGCAGTTATAAAATCGCTGACTCGTGACAATGAGTCTGAAACGCGCGAACGAATTGTGCGTCTGTAAAGGTCTTTATGTTTCATTGATATTTTTAATTGCAACGACCTTCGATTTAGACACTAATACATTATAACACATTATAAGACAAGACACATTATAAAGCTAAGGCGTTTTTGTTTGGTTGATGGCGCAGAGCTCAGGAATCAGACAAATTCTTCCTGTGATAGATAGCACATTTATGGTCAAAGACCACAGCGTCCTGAAACAATGTTTCAAATTACTTCAGTACACCTAGTTCCTGAGGTAGCCCATGCAAATAATACAAACAAACAGCTCTATAGACTGTTTTCGTGACAGGGAAACGTATCATTACAATCTTCGAAGTGAAGACTGGCTTTTTGGACCCTGTCTCACGTAATTCGAAAAGTGCTGATTTTCACCTTATTTTCAATAACTACTTTTACATTTTAACTTTTCTTAATATCATATTATTGTTCAACAGGAGAAGAAGGATCTCGGTGAGCTGATGCTATCGCTATGCTACCTGCCCACTGCGGGCCGTCTCACCGTCACCGTCATCAAGGCGAGGAACCTGAAGGCGATGGACATCAATGGGTCTTCTGGTAAGTTTATTATACGCTCTTGTTTATGGAAAAGCTAGCGCTTTCCTGCAGTTCCATCCGCGTCAGAGGATACTTTTTTTGAACCCCCATAAAAAACTGTCTCATGTTATGTCTCAGTGTTAAAACTCGACAGAAGATAAACAAAGTTACCATCGCATTTGTAAACAAGGGAAATAAATTAAGGGTTGATAGGGTATTTGCAAAGGAAACCAACTTTTTAGATATTTGAGTAAAAATAAGTTATTTTTCTTAACGTTATGTCTCTTCTTAATCTTTTATAGTAGGTAAATGATGTCTCTTTCAGATAAGACAAAAGCTATATTTTTTTATTAAATGATGTCTCTTTCAGAAAAAAACACAAGCTATATTTTCCAGTTCACTACAAAACCAACATACACAATTTTCTTACACAAAATTATGTCATTCCATATTAAGAACTACAAACAAAATGTCTCCAGACAAATACTTGGAAACTTACAAACTTGTAATTACATTACATCACACCCAAGTATCAATAATTAGGTTTCACCCAAAACTAGATTAACTGAATCAATAGCTAAGTGGCAGTCCTAATTACTTTATTGAGCTACTAATTATTGCGGTGTAATGTTGTTTGAGAAAACGTGTTTACGACTACCCTTATACCTTGTTGTCTATGTAAGTTGGTTATTTTGATTGTCTCCATTAAATGACTGGTTCTTCTTTATCATTGTTTCCTAAATAATTCCTGGTTTTTATAAACAAGAAATTAACTAAATTTAGTTAAGGTTAGTTATCTATGAAGTTCAAGGTGGATACAATAAAACTTATTTCTTTATCTGACATCGGCAGGACACCTGATCAGTGTAATATGCACATTATCTATTTACCACACACACAGTTTCATACTGATGATGAGGCCGATCAAACTATTAGCCGACTAAAAGTTTGCAGTCTCTGAGACTCCCAATATCATAACATAATATGTACCTACTTAGGCAGGAAAAATGGAGCATTGACAAGTCAATCACATCTATATAGACATGAAAACAAATACTTTTACTTATTTCTTTTTTGGGGCCTCAACACTCAGCCTACCGCTCTCAACCGCAAATATTTGTACTGTCTACATTGATCCAGATGTGTTTGTAAACGTGAAAGGAAAACCGAAAAAAGCTTTCTAGTCAAAACATGACCTTGTCCTCGTTTCAGTTACAAACCACTTATAATGCTGAGCGTATTTGTTTAAAAAATAAACAATCTTCAACATTACCTAAATATCAATCAAATTGATTACTGTACACATCATATTTGAACATACTTTGTTGTATTTTGAACTAAAATCTGGGTTGAGCAAACTCTGCACCTATTTATTTAGAAATGAGATTGTCAAAATAGTCGCACGCTAGGCTTATTTCAACACAAAGACAGTTATACAGTAATCTGTGGTTATACTCTTATTAGGTAAAACAATATTTTAATTTGATCTAAGAACTAATTAAAGTAGGTGTCATAACGGACGGTCGTGTCGCTAGGATCAATCTCTTCCAGTTCTTTTAAATTGTATGACAAACCTTTAGTTATTGGCAAGTCACTAATCTCTTATCACATCCCTTTAACTTAAATTAAAGTTTATATGCTAATATTTCGTTTCACGATTACCTATACCCCACCACACATAAAAGGCAATAAAATAAAAACGCCCAACTATTGCACGTAGGTGATGGCAATTTCAAAACTTGTATCGCAAACGACGGTAGTTGAATACTAATGCTACCCTCGGGACGGTATTTAGGACGACAACTGATGAAGTTTCCAATATCGCTGGAAATGGAATAGTGGTGGAATTTTATTTTTCCGAGATAGAGGTGAAATGGAATTTTATAATGCCAATGCAGTGGGATTAATGGTTATTGATTGTTTTTGTTATTTGGAGCTAACGGTTTATCCCTATTGGGTATTATTTAGAACACAGTTTGGTATAGTTTTGATTTATAAAAAGTTGGAAAATGAGATTAATTTGATTTGTTGTTTATTGACTTAGTTACATATCAATACAGGATATACCCAACTGAGTTGTGTATGCGGTATGAAATGATCAAAATTATAATAAAGATGGTAATTTTTAATTTTCAGTCAGTCGATCATGCTAAGGCGCCAATCTGACCTCTATCCTTTTATAATTGATACTTTGGTTTACATAAATATATCAGGTAACTAAGTTTATTACCTATATTTTATTGATGTCGAATTGTATATCACAGCTAACAGTCATTGCTTTTCGATAAAAATTGTTGACTGAATATCCCACTAACGTACCTAATGAAGTAGATGATTAATTTTATTACAATAATTTTGATAGATAACTAAATCATAATACAAATGACAGTAAGAACCAAAGACCATTAGTCATTTGTTCCGTGTCGTCTGCACGTGGTAACGCGATTTATCAAAATGTAGGAAAATGAATAATTAGGTAGATTTTTTAGCACCAGCTGAATATTTTTCTCCAGTAATAATTTAGTATAAAGCTGAGATTTTGGACACCGTTTTTGTGTGAATTATATTTTAACATAAATTAAAATGGGTTTGAATTGGGAAGAGTAGTACAAAATTATGGTTTAGTAAGAAATGTGATAATATTTTTCTGTCCTTCAAAATGGTTCACATGTCCAATTAAAATTATCGTTTTGAGACACTTCCAAGATTGGTATATCTTTAAATCCTCACGTGAGAAATATCTTTAGCAGAATATTTCATTTTAGGTACCTTTTCGATAAAGATGGTTTTGTTCGCCTGATTTCGTTAAATAAAACATCTGTTTCAATGTAGAATTTTTCACCAGTTTACATTGTAATCAGAACGTAGAAAAACAGATAGAAAAATCAAAGAACTTTTTGAAATTATTCTTTTGTTGACCTAGTATCCACAAAGCTAGGGATACTGATTTCCATTTCATGCAAATTCTTCAGCCAATTACAGGAAACCAGATAAAATGTTTTCAGATCAAGTTATCTAAGAACCTAGTTTGGTTTTTTGTTGAACTGAAGATCGTCATGACCTATTATGAACCGTTTATAACTTAAAATTCTTATTTTATTGTTTTACTTACCAATAGTTATGAATGTCGCTTACTTGAAAAAAAAAATGTTGGCATTATAAAAGAGAAAAAACGTAGTTTCCGACATGCATAAAAATTAAATATATTTCTTCAGGTGGCATAACCTCTTAAATTGACTATAAAATATACTGACAAGAAGTTATAGCTCAATTCTCAAATCCTAGTTATTCTTCAAGGTTTTTTTCTCTTACACACATTCTAGCTCAAGACTTTTCTCCAAAACGTTTGCCCTATAACAAATACAAATAACGTACCCAATATAAACAACATTTACCTTATGACGTCATAAAATCAACAATTGCGAACGAAATCCTGAAAGTTGTTAACGTGACTAGATTACCGAAGGTTGCCGAAGTTTGCCGAAATTTGCCGAAGTTTCCCGAATCCGCCTACTGAAAGAAATATAGGAGAAACACGTAATGAAGCGGCGTGCCCTTTGTAATAAAATCTAGACTAGGAAGTTTGGTAGTAAATGTTGTTCGAAATTGGCTTTGTGGGTTTCGAATAGTAGTTGGGAAAGAGTGTTGTAAATAGTGGATTGGTCATTCGCTTGAAGTTCAAATAGGTATTATAAAGTAGGTGAAAACCTTTAGAAAGTTACGGTTGCATTTTGTATAGCAAAATCTTAATTTAATATCATAAACGCGAAAGTTTGTATGTTCATATGTCTTAACTTACTTTCATAATATTATTTTCCAATAATGTTTTCACAAACAAATTCGCAAAGATGAAACATGTGACTTTCAAGTACAAAAAAGAAAGTAACATAAATAACATGATTATTATTATTGAAGAATCTATTTCTATTGAAATTCCTAGCTCTAGACTAGATGTAAAGAAAATCTTTCTTGAGAACCTTTTATCATAAACCAAGTTTGACATTTACGTAACGGAATATTGTATTGGAAAAATATGTTGAAGTTCCGATTTTCTTTTGTTAACATTTTTAACAATAAGTAAAACGGCTTTACGTCATAATTTTCCATTCTCATTTGATGTTTTTCTTTGGCTTATAGAAATAGGTAGCGTTCGTAGGTATTTTTTGTAATACAACGATTATAGGTAGTTAATCCAATTTTGATTCACTAATGCCTCAAAGTTATAAAAAAACCCGCGATCACATCCTGAGAAAACTTCTTTACTGTATAAGCTGAAGTTGCAAGAAGCCGAAAGAATCAACAAAATCCATCCATCGTCTTAGCATGACAAAGTAACTAACATACACTAATACCTCTTTTAGGATATATTAACATGATTGTGTTCTCATACTTGAACATGACCAGAAGTCAGCACCTAAGTTTGCCCGGGTAACTGTGTCAAGGTCAGATAGGCAGTGGCTCCTTGTAAAACACTGACACTCAGCTGCATTCAGTTAGACTGAAAGCCGACCCTTACATAGTTGGGAAAAGGCTACGCTGGTGATGATGATGATTGTGATGTCATATGGCATACAAAACACTTTACTTTTTTCATAATTTCCTCATATAAAATCAAAGTCTTCTTTACATTGTAAAGCTAAAAAGTTCCTACATTAGATCAAGTCGGAACCTGCTTCTTATATCAGCATAATGTAGGACACCAATTTGCATACAATTTGTGATTGTGGCCGGGATTTATACTCGTTCCTGGCTTATTTCTGATGTGCCTACTTTATCCTTAAATGGCTTGTAACGGCTTTAGCTGGAATAAACGGGTTTCTTCCAAATGTTACTGTAAGATGTGATAGTGGGATGAATAATGTTTTTATTTGGATAAATGGGCACATATTTTTATTTTTTATCGATAGGAGTATTTGTCGTAGGAATATGGAAATATTTATCACATTTTTTTTATTTATAAACGGGTCAGTCTGTAGAGCGTTCACGCCAAGACTACTGAACCGAATTTGGTAAACAGAGAGTCTAGAGCTTATAGGACAAATATAACATTTTATCCGGATGCAGGACGTAGTTCCCTTCGGATGCAGGTGGGGTATTTTTTAAACTCACTGATCTACTTTGTTTTGGTTGTAATTATTGAGACTTCAATATGAAGAATAATGAAGAAACAAGTGAACTATCTATTTAGAAGATCAATAGTAGTCATTGTTTTTTCAAGTAAAGTCTAGTATATAAGTTTTATTCACACAAATAAAAGCTCAAGTACTCAGGTATATTATATAGGTGACATGAATTCTTTATGCTTCCAACTAAAGGTTCATTATTTAGGCTTTCTCGATAAACTTTTGAAAAGAAAATTTCAATGATATCCCATATTAAAGGGAACAATACTTCTCTTTATATTGTTTTAGAGGCTTTGTGTACGGGCTCTCAATTGTATGGTACTGACTCGAGAACATACTTTGAAATAAAACGGAGTTTATCTGTCGTAGCTTCGCCCACATGGCTGGTTAGATAACTGAATACGTTTTTGACAAATAATTTTAGTTGCATTTTAAGTGAAGAACTTTTGAGAAGGGTCTTGTGCCTGTAACTTTCAGTACTAACAATATAATTTATCAAATTGTTTAGATATTTTTTTATTATTGAACTTCTCAAACGAGATACCCCTTGTTAAGACTGGGTGTCAGATTTTCTGGCTCCTGACTGCATGAGCCAATTACCAAAGTATTCAAATGACTGCCTGGATCCACAAATTTACCGTGCCTGCGAAAAATAGAGGAACTCGTCATAACAAGATGGTCCAACCGCACCAAGAGTTGCCTAACTTTATGCGGCTGATACTCAATAAGCTCCTCCTCTTGAGATATGTATGTTCAGAAAATTCTTAGAGGCAATAACCTTAACGGCGCCTATACTTCTTGTTGATAGCTAGTTAACACCATACCAATAACTCTCTTTCTTTCCCAACAGACCCCTACGTGAAGATCTGCCTCATCTGCCAAGGCAAGCGCATCAAGAAGAAGAAGACGACGGTTAAGAAGAACACTCTGTCACCAGTGTACAATGAGGCGCTGGTCTTCGACCTGCCAGCTGAGAATGTGTATGACATCACGTTGCTGGTCAAAGTCATTGATTATGACAGGTAAGTTTGTAGAGGAATTTGATAGGTCTGAAATGAAAAGGGTACGCGCATACGTGGATTGAATAGATATCAGACACAAATCAGAAACAAAAAAATTGTTGACCGACTTACAAAATAACATCTGTTGCTTTTTACACCAAAACCACGTACCGAAGTGAATTCTTCGGAAAGTTCTAGCGGAAAGTTATTTTTTTTATTAAACAGTCAGTATTAGGTGTGGTCTGATCATATAATTTGAAAAAAATACTTCACAACAATTTTTTATGTCTTTGTTTGAATTCGAAACTTCTATCAATTTGATTGTAACTCGATAAGTTGTAAAGCCTTTTTGTTAGTGTACTATCTTCAAAATCATCTTATACGAGACTGAACTGAATATTCAATCACTGAATTTAGTTATGATACCACATTACCTATATTCCGGAACCTATAGATAATCCTGGGGCTTATATCAACTCCAAGCAACCAATACCTTTGATGCTCAGTCCAACTAGATTATTTCATCATACCTATGCAGTCCAATCATAGCATTGCACCGGCTTTCTAGGAATTCAAACTCAAGCTAAGCTTTTCTGATTGGAGATTTTAATCAAAATGTACGCGTATTTTCAAACAAGTCAAAATGTCGAGATCAGAATTTACGGTATCCCTAATTTTAATATCAAAACGTTAATTTTGGTTAACACTGGAGTGGTTTACCGGGTATATTTTAAAGAAATAATTTGATTACAAACTCGTTCCGAAGTTTAGTGGATTAGTACTTGATATTTGTGAGAAAGCAATTTATGCTAGACGCTTGGTATTTCCAATTTCTTAGGTAGATTATATTGAAACATATTCGTGACCTTTAGAAAAGTTGTATACTATTTTATTATCGTTTCATATTTACGTAATAAAATTGCAAAAGAGTTACTAAGACCTTGTCCTTGGTTAATATTGTAAATTATGCGAAGATAACTGTCTGTCTGTCAGGCTTTCAAGTCAATCCCACCAAAAACATTAAATGTAAAAAAAGCCAATCCTCTACGCAATTCCTCCACCGTAAAAAGTTTTGAGATCGCATAGAAGCCAAGTCCTGTTCAACTTTATTTGTAATAATAAATCAATATTTTGTGACCATTTCAATAGTTTCGTTCACTTTACAATAATATTGACTTGGCCATGAGCACAATAAACTACAAATATAATACAGCATATCTTGGAGAGGTGAAAGTCAATCATGAAGTTTAATATCACAGAATTAAATACCTTTAGTTTTTTCAATTGTTACTAAATGACCGACAGTCAGTATCATCCAAAATCATGACCTGCATATTTACTATGGCGCATGTTTGGTCCATGGTGGTCTCAAATTCCAATCAGTCCAATCGTAAAATCATGTCCATATAGAATGTATCAATTCAATGGTATTTACACATTATTTCAGGGAGCGACTATTAACTTGTGCTCATGGCCAAGACAATATTATTGTAATGTGAACAAAACTATTGATATAGTCACAAAATATTGATTTATTATTACAAATAAAGTTGAACAGGACTTGGCTTCTATGCGATCTCAAAACTTTTTACGGTGGAGGAATTGCGTAGAGGATTGGCTTTTTACATTTAATGTTTTGGTGGGATCTAATTTATTTTTTGTAGGTCTCCTTCTTCTCTAAGTATATAACAAATTAAATTAACTTACATGCAACTAACTAAATATATAACAAACTAAATATGTAGATTTTTTTTAAATAAATTAAACAATTTCGAAATTGTAGAATTTTTTAATCGAATATCTTTTAGAATAAAAGAGATTTATTTCAGAGGTAGATGGCGCTATCACATGAAATTATTTGTTTTTTTTTTTTTAACTAAAAACCGTAGCGCGATTTAGACCAGGACAACGCCATCTATCGAGCGAGCATGCAGTATTTATCGCACTGCATTAATATGAAAGATTTTATCATTATTTATTTTATTTTAACCTAGCTTTTTTATTCATATGTATGTATATTTAATACATAATAACAATATACCACACTACGTAACAATAAAACAAATGGTAACATTTTGTACATAAATAAATAACAAAGTTATCAATGCAGTCAAAATTCATACACAATGTTCTTGAAAAACCGCAAATATAAATTTGTTTCCTATTTTTTTATAAAGTATTAAGGTTTTTATAATTTTCCCTTTATATGTAGCCAATAACCAATCTCGGTGCCAAATTTGAAGGTTCTAAGTTTGCTAGAAGTACCTTAGACTTTTGATGATCGGTCAGTGAGTGAGTCAGTGACAAAATGGTGTAACTTTGATCGCTCATAACTCGTAAACTATTTATTCAAATTTCTTGTAATTTTGGGACTGAGCTTGTTCTAATACTTACTCTTGGTCATCGAAAACCTAAACTCCTAGCTTTGTTCACATGGAAGATACAGGGGGCTGAAATAGCCGCGAAACGCTTCGAGAAAAGATGGTACGGCCGTGCCCGCTTTGCTCGAGTCTTGGCTGGGGCACTGCCGTGCCCTCAGAATCCTTTGAACGATTTTAATTAAATTTATTACATACATACTCTAGCGCCTAAGAAAGGACGAAGGTTATTTTATACCAAGGTGCTAGAAGTATTTCCATCTGTGTGACAGCTAGTATCTCATAAGGGTGCCGAAGGCACAAAGTAGGTTTTCACCAGCTCCATTACACAAAAGCCAATTGAAGGAACAACGAGATGTTCCTAATTAGTAGCACTTTTTATGGGAAATCATCAAATGACCGCTCCCGTTGTGGGTTAGCGCCGTGAGGGAGTGTCAGACTCTTACTGACTAAAACCCATCATGTTGATGCCCTTTATGTACCAGGGCCGTGGTACATAATTAGCAAGGCTCTGATACTCAATGCTTACCAAATACCGTCTTTGTCACCAGGATTGGCCCAAATGAGCTTATCGGCTGCACAGCAATAGGTTCGACCCTGATCGGCATCGGCCGTGACCACTGGCTGCAGATGTTGGACAACCCTCGCAAGCCGGTGGCCCAGTGGTACCCGCTGAACAAGAGCCCGCCGGCTAACATCACGATACCTAACAATAATGGCCCGAATACTGGACTTAGCTGCTTGAATGGAAGGTGAGTTTTGACAAAAGTTATGTTATATTATGTATTTAAATAAATATAAGTATTATGTATGTGTCTTTATCTGCCCTGCCTTTTCCTAAATATGTCGCGGTCGATTTCCAAGCCAAACGTATGAAGCAGTGTTTTACATGGAGCGACTGACTGTTGGACCTCATAAACCCAGTTACCCGGGCAATTAGGTATCTCTTGATTAAACTGGTTCTCAGACCTTCTGGCTTCTGAATATTCGTAACGACGTGTTGAAGATTGGCAGATAGGCAGATGCAGCTGTTGGTAATACCACTAAAGCCTACATTTGTACATCGATGTCGTTTGATCCATGGTGAAAGATGTTTTGAGTGATGCGAATTCGCAATCAAAAATCACTCAAACGAACGTGACTTCACATTAAAAGTTTTATTATCATCTTCTATAGTAATATAATATTTTTATTCCGTTACTTTACTGGCAATAGAAAGCGAGTTAAGTCGGGTTTAACAAAGGTCGCATAGCTTTAAGTTACGACTTGATCCACTTTGTTTACGACGACACAATCACTGTTTAGATCCAGCAGCCATTTATAACGATTCCAACTAATCTAGCAAGTCATTGACACCAAAGTTATAACTTTCAAAACAAACTTATTGTTTTTGCAGAAATTCATTTCGCTAAACACCTTATAATTTACGCTGAGTAAATTTTCAAAGCCATTTAGGGTTCGTTCAGATAGACCGGCTCAGAAAGCATCGGCGCGCATGTTTCTTTTCACACAGACCGGAGTCGGCTCCGATGGGCTCCGATCGGCTGCGTGAGATGCAATTGGAGCCAAACGTCAGCAAGACCGAGAAAAAGTACACAATCGGAGCCCATCGCAGCCGGTCGGCTCTTCTTATTATTTCGCACCGAGCGCCTTCGAGCATTTTTAATGACAAAAGCAGTGCGCATGCAAAAATAAACCTTACTTCAAATACTAAGTACTCAATTTTCAACGTGTTAAGAATTTGCTCTTCTCTCCGAGCCGGTCTGTCTGAACGGACCCTTAGAGTGTTTTAAGGAGTTTTTAATCCAAGTTTTGTGCTTATTATGATCCTTTTCGCAGATGAAGAGACGAAGGAACAAGGACTGAAGATATCAACATCAATTAGAAGGCGTCGACTGTAGTGACGTAGACAGGTATTCTCGCGATGCCAAAGCGTTTATAGTAAGTAAATGTGATTATAATAAACGGTTGTATGTCCATTTACAGTAGAGAAATGAATCAGAATCAATATTAAGTGATATTGAAACGTAGAGAAAGAATTAGATTAGATATCTGTTGATGTAGAAGAAAATGAATTTATCCATAGACGTTCTAAATGTTTATAGATGAAGTATAATTTGTAGCCAGTAGTTTGAATAATCCAATGTATTCTCATATCATTGCCATACATTTCCTACGTCTATACTTTACTGACCATGTATTTGTCAAGTTATATACAATGTTACTTCTATGTACACCTTGGAATACGCACACTTCAAATTCAAGACTTATTCACATCTTGTACATATTATATACTTATTAATGTTGTATAGTTGTTGTCTTTTACGATAAGAGTATTTAAACCTATCGTCATACCTTTAACTATTTGATATGTTATTAAATTCTAATTACATATTGCAGCGTTACGATTTGTTAGAAACGGACGAATGTTACGAACATTCTTTTATCGGACAATAATGTAGTTGGAAAAATATATATTATGTATAAATTTTGCGAAATATCTACGAAATTTTTATTTTCAACAACAGCACAAGATATATAAATACATATAATTTGTTATATATGTTACATGAAATTGTAAGATGAAAATGAAGCTTTAAATCGTGTTAAAATTAAAATATATCAATGTATTTAAAGTATATATTATAAACATAAGTTTTAAAGTTATATATTATAAAACGTGTATTAAATGATAAACAATAGGCATTGATTTAAAAAGCTGTCATGATGAATTTAACGCGTGAAACAGAATATTGTTTGTAGACCGGCTCAGCCGTAACTTGAACGAGATTAATTTTAAATTGACATATTTATTACATTGCACCCTTTGTACGACGCGTGCGTTTAACATTTAATGGAAAATGTAAAAGTAATTCATTTAAATTCAGATAATCCTTATCTTTTTCAATCGAATATAGCTTAATCTTTGATATTCAATTAAATTGCTATTTTTTGAAAATTATTTGTTACGAAAAACATTTATGGATGTATACCTATATATCTAGGTGTAAGATTAATGTTAAGGTTAGATAATCCTCTGCCTCTGCAAATTTTCTACTGTTATCGTATTGTGTCACTCGAAGTTCAAGATTTCCTAAATGATGATATTTTTCTGACAAGTTTCCATGATTAATGGTACAGTTTTGATGACGTGAATTCAGAACGAAATTATTTGGTAAGGAAGTGATATTAATCCGAGGTTACGAATTCTCATATCGTAAATCCGAGTATATATTCTAAAGTATATAATGTAGATAGAAACATATCTATGTAATTTAATGTGTATATTATGAGAACCTTGATAAGAAAATTTGCGTGTTTCAACCCGTGGTTTTCCTCGGTATATAGGAACGTTAAAAAGCAAAGTACCTACATACTTACATACACATCTTTTGCGTTCGTCGACTCGGCGTTTCCGTAGCGCAAATTTGCCGTCGTGCGTTTTTATCTGAAAAGCCCTTTGTCAAGCCAAGTCTTTGAAGTAATACCAAATCAGTTGCAATTGAAGACAAATGCACACAATAAAGAATTATCTGTCTAGAAACAATATACGATCAGACAGGGCATTGACCCGCATCAAAAAACAAAATACTCGAAATCTACATGATATTGTAATATTGTAATAATTTTCGTTTTAAAAAGGAATGACAGTACAAGAGAAGGTTGAATGAGAGGTAATATTTTTGTATGAGATTAGGATACTTGTCGTAAACGTTGCTAAGTCTTTATACTGTATAGCTGTAAGTGGATGTAAGTACTTATACTGATTTATGAATAAAATGTTGACATTTTTTAGTGTCGTTTTCTTTTGCGTGTGCTAAAAAACCTATTTATAGGAAACTCCTAGATCATGTATAGATAATAACTGTGGACACCACTATCGTATTGGTTAAGTTAAGCTGTAATGATAGTGTGTATGTTTAAATAAATAAAAATGTAATAGGTTAAGGGTAAGTAAAAAGCCCTTTAACCAACCGATTACATAACTGTCAGAGAAATTAGTCCAAAGTTCTACTTGAGAAACCTAATATCTATATATGATGTGCTAAAATTCAAACAATCTTCCATGTAAACTCAAAGTTCAATATGTATTGTATGTAAATGTTTCATCATAAATCTGCCTTAAAAGAAAAAACTTATAATCTGCACTGATCAAATCATCCAAAAACCTATTTCTCAGCGAAGTTATAACTTTCACAAAAATAGATAATATTTTCATACACTTACAACACCAAATATTTGTTCAGACTTAACTTCTTCAGCTTACAACGGAACGGCGCTGTAACCATGGCAACAGGTATATATCAAGCTTGAGGCGGTTCGAGGCGGTTCGAGGCACAGGTAAACCAATACAGATGACATTGACAAACGATTGAGACGGAGTCTGCAAACATATTGAATTTAAATTGAATCCCGGCTTTGGTGATGTTGTCTTTGTAATACCTTGGTGTGAGAGTGTTGTGGAATGGAATACATGGTATTTGGTGGGGAAAGAATAATGTACTGTGGAGTGCTAAAGACAGAAAGGCTCACACTCGCGTCTCAGTTCGGATGTCTAACCAGTCAGGATTTCTTTCAATTTCTATTGCCATAATTTTCATTCTGACAGCTCAAAGAGAAAGCAGACCAACTAAGGCCCAGAGTCCACCAAAGCAGAGTAGAGCAATGAAGGTTTAAAGCTTTCAACAGAATTTTTGTATAAAAATATCTCGTCTCTGCTGACTATATCTAGTCATGGAAAAGGAAAATAAATATAAAAATAAATATCATGACTATTATAACTGTGGTAGATAGTATAAATAATTGTCAAAAACTAAACAGTATTAGGCTGAATATTATCTCCCTACACACAGACATACACGCTTAACACTGTTACAATTTACACGTGTACAATAGAACAGAGTTACACAAACTAACAAACTTATATACTAGACGTGAGTATCTTAGCCAAGTCTTACAATGAGAACAAACTTACTTGACGAAACAAACATGGGCTTCGTACGTGGAGAACAAAATGACTAGTGGAGATGTCATAACGCAAAATCTTCGGAGAAAGTAGCGCGCCAAAATGCAAATGTTCGGGGAACGAGGAATGTAACTAGCTCTGCCCTTATACATACGTCTTCTATGGAATCTGTCCATGATTTTCAAAATAAAATCACCAAAGAAGTTTTGACAGATTTGACAAGGAACCCGAACGCCTCGTAAGTTCTATTAATTGATCACACCTGCCGTACGGTGTCGTGACTTACATGAAGGCGCCTGACCTACCTTACGTATGGCATCTCTGCTATCTTTCTTTCCTCCGTGGCTCCGTAAGACACGTGATGTCAGTTTATCTTCCATTTTTGAGGCACGCAACTATATGAGATGAAGATTCTTTATACGCCTTTTCGGTTTTTAGTAGACAACGTGAGAAAAGGAAAATTATGGCACTTTCATACGTTTTCCTTGTATATGATTTATGTGCAAGTGTGTGTGTGTTTTATTAAGATAATTTTGATCGATCTTTTCGAATGTTTGGTAAGAATTAAGTTTCCCTTTTGATAAAAGGCTCCGTATCATGGGAAGTCTGCTGAACCGATTTTGATGAAATTTGCCATATGAATACCCAAGAGATGAAGATTTTTATTCAGATGCGATCAGTAGGCTCTCTAGGAAACTTACATTTACGAAAAGTCTCGGTAAGAAAACGTTAAGTAAATATTTCTTACTTATTTGTCTGTCCGTGGGAGTCAAGGGCGTATCTCCAATTACGCGATAAGGGTAAGGTGATAAGCCTTAACTAGAAACAAAATCCGATCGTTTTTCGAAGAAATAAATACCTAATATCTTTCTGCTGAATATTAAATGAGCCTCTTCGCATAAGGCGTCACATTGTACCGTTGTTTAAACATCATGTGTTTTTGGTGGGTAGGGAAAAATTGCTGAAACTTACTGTCCAGTATTTAAAAAACTTCAATTATTGTTTCTAATTAAGACAATTCTATGTTCAAATGGTGGGGTGAATCTTGGTGAAAGATTACTAAAGTTAGGTAATTTTTTTATCTATATTATAATTAAGACTATGGTCTAGCTGAAAAGCAATAAATTAATGGACCATTATTAATTGAAAACTGGTAATTAATTAATTTAAATTCCAGTTTCTGCTGAATTTATAAGGCAGAGACGATATTCCTAGAAGCTGGGCGTTCAATTTCAAAGAAGACCCATTAATTTAGAGTAGTTTTTGGAGTGGACTGCAACTTGAAGGTTTAGTTAGAAACAGTCTGCTTATGTCTGCCTAAAGATATCTACATGCTTTAGATGTGATAATTAGATGATTAATTATAATAATATTAAAAAATACGTGACTAACATATTTTTTGTAAAGTTTGATTTTTGTATTGACATAACCAACGTTACATGTTTTCTTCGGAGATGGGCAGCAGCATCTCCAAAGTTAAAAATACACATGCATATAGGGAGTATTTCTCTGATTGACAGAGACCTATGTCCAGCAGTGAAGGTCTTTGTGCTGTGACGACGATACAAGCTAGTCTTCTAGGCATGTTACCAGAAGGTAGCAATGTGAAACAGTACTTCGGCACCTAATAGCAAGCATGTTCTCTTATATTATATTAGCTGTTTTCTGCAGTTTCACCTGCTTACCGAGGGATTTTCTTCCAAAAGTTTCGAAGAGTGGAACTCGTTATAGGTAGATAATGTTTATCTTCATCTAATAACAAACTAACAATATTATCAAGTTTAAAATCTTAACCAAAAGTATCGTGCTTCACTTTCGCCTTGACTTACGAGTACGTACGGTCTCAACTGAATATTCCTCGCTCGGGTTAGTTAGAAGCTGAAAACATGACATCAAGGTCACAAGGTTACACGTGTTGTTCAGATTTTAACTTATAATTTAACAATAACAAACTTAAGAGGTTAAGGCACAGATATAGTGTCTGATACGGGATTTATGGTGTTGCCTGGTGTTCAGAAGGCGTAGGTTTATTTAATTAAACACGAAGCGTTGACAGGTGTCGTGTAATATGAAGGTTTAGTTTAGCCATCTATCTAGTAACATAAAGTTATATGACTGCGATCAAATAAATCATTATTTATTAGTGGTTCCACACGCAATACGAGGGACCTACTTCCCGCATCAGGGTTAGAAGTAACCAACAGCCTTTGATGAATGGGCTACCGAGCACTGAAAGTTTTGACTACAGAAAAAACTGCCTATCCTTATTTTTTTTTTAAAACGGCGTCAAAAGTCATCAAATGACTCCTCCTGCTGTGGGTTAGCAGCGGTGAGGGAGTTTCAGACTCTTACTGACTAAAACCCGTTATGTTCCGTAGTAGGCCTTTTATGTACCAGGGCCGCGGTAACTCTTTCGAACAATCCCGCAGCTGCCTATCTAGCCGTCCAACCTAATCACCCTAGAAACCCTATAGGCGATACCCGTTGGTAAGACTGGTTGTCAGACTTTCTGGCTTCTTATTACCCCTAACTACTGCCAAAGACAATGACACAATTGCTGAGAATAAATGTCAAAAGAATAAACGGGAAGTTTTGTGATCTGTTTTCTTTCAAGTTTACAAGCGTTAGTAGGTCATGGCTGTTGCTTGTTTGTTCCTTAGTTTGATACTTGAACATAGGAAATGTGGTTTCTAACTAGTGTGTACTTTAACTTCAGTATGTAATACTAGCTGGTGCCCGCGACTTCGTCTGCGCAGGTTTAGTATTTCGAACAATATGTTTACAAATTGTAGCCTATGTGTTATTCTGATGTATAAGCTATATTATTGTAAAGTTTCATTAAAATCCATTCAGTAGTTTTTGCGTGAAAGAGTAACAAACATCCATACATCCATACATCCATACATCCATACATCCATACATCCATACATACAAACTTTCGCGTTTATAATATTAGTAGGATTAACTTGATTCTCTTAATTGGGCTGGAAAGAAGTATTTTAATCTTTCATATTCCCAAATGACATGTTTGAATTGGACAACTTAACTGAGCAAAAATACAGCTTTCCGGACATTTTTGCGAAATAATTTTATTGAGTATCTCATGTTCTGCAGCCGCGTCATCTTTTTTACTGTAAACTATTTTTTCAACAATTTTCACTGAACAAACCTATCCAATATTTTATATCTGACCTACATTCTACCAAGGGTATCAAATTAAAAATACACAAAAAATAACCCTTTCTAAAATATTTCCACCTGAAAAATAGACTGAACTTAAAAATAACAGGTTTACTTGAGCGTACGACTTTCTGAAACTTTCGCAATTGGAAAAAAAACCGGCCAAGTGCGAGTCGGACTCGCCCACAAAGGGTTCCGTACCAATATTTATTAAAAGTTGTTGTATTTCAGCCCCCCAAAAAAATATTTATTTCTAGTTTTCAGTATTTGTTGTTATAACGGCAAAAATACATCATCTGTGAAAATTTCAGCTCTCCAACTATCACGGTTCATGAGATACAGCCTGGTAACAGTCGGACGGACGGACAGAGGAGCGAAAACAATAGGGTCCCGTTTTACCCTTTGGGTACGGAACCCTAAAACTTTAGTGCTGTCTTTTCGTTATAATGATGGTCTTTGATATCGGATCTAGGATTTAACAAGCACCTCGCTAAAGTGATATATGACCATCATTTACATTTGACCTTCAGTTTGTTGGAAGAAGAAGCTTCAACCCTTATTGGATTGAAGTGTTAAACAGAGATGTAGGTTTTGTATCGTAAGGCTTAATTAGTAGTAAATGTTTCGTTAAGTAGCTGCCAAGAACGCGTTAATCTTTCTTTGCACTTTGATGCATTTTTATAAACGTTGTTTATATTTCATATTACACAGGCCGCAAATGTAGGTATTAGCGTACAAAGGGGTATTGGCTTGATTACCTAGATCGGCTTTGAAAACGCGCATTTGTAAAGGAGATTCGCAGTCTTTAAACCGATGGTTGTAAGGCCTATCAGTTTAATCCTCATCCCTATTTCTATACTTTGTTTATAATAATCACACGGTGACCGTTACTTAAGAGATTGTGAGAAAAATTGAAATGCTATCGCTCATAAGATTATTCAATCTTAGCTCAACAATGAAAAGAACATCTTAGTTGTTACCTTCAAATAACATTTAACGTATAGGCATTCAAGTGATAGATTCTGAGAAATTCAATGCCGGTAAGCTACAGTATTCTCGGAAACGACGTACATATATACGACAGAAGTTATGAGTACATACAAAGATCGGGACGGTGTATATTTGTACGGTTTAAGTACATATTTATTTTGAAAATAGCAAATATTCTACCTGGGATATTATTGGAATTGATAATCATTTATTAAATGTTTTATTAGACACATACAAAATCACCAGATATATTACCGAATATTGGAAACGACAGGTCTTACTACAAAAAGTTAAACAGACGTTCGTCACGTGTTTAAGAAAATTCTCTAAAGAATTTTGACATTAGCCCCATACAATTAATGTCTTTCTGTCGTTAGTTCAATAAGTAATCAACAGATATCAATCAATCAATTATATTATTATAAACATAGAGACTGGTGTCTGATGTAGAATAATCCTGTATTACAGAACACCAGGCTAACCCTACGTAAAAACAAAAATCTTAAGACTATTGGTATATAGATAGATAGAATATTGCAAACGACCGTTAATGTTACATCTAATGTTCTCTGCACACAGCGAGCGCGGCGTGGCGGGACGGGACGGCGACGCGACACTGAGCATTGTAATGTACTAGATATTACGGACGACATCACACAGAGCCGTCCCGCTCGGCGCGACGCGATGCGACGATCTAGTACATTGTGTAGCGTCGCCGTCCCGTCCCGCCGCGCCGCGCCCGCTGTGTGCAGGGACCTTTATTTTCATCTTTCCTTCATTCAATATAAACAAATGACTATCTATATTTATACAGTACGAAGATTGTTGTCAGATAAAAATGGAATCAAAAGAGAGGCTGGTAGGGACATCTGTAAGAGTCAGTTAAGGAAATATCTTCAAGGTAACGGTAAATGGAAAGATTCGAAGTTATATTCATTATTTATATTAATGTAAACAAGGCTTAATTAATTAATTGAAAGATTGTTTCTATTGCGCTCTTGTAAAATGTTCGTGTTCAGTAAATATTTGAATTATGAGGAGGTATACTTCGATCAAATCAAGGAGGCCTAAAATAAATATTCCAGAAAGATGTAAGCAGAATCTACAGATACATGAATTTTTTTATAGTCTAAAGTATGTACTCGATACTAAGAGAACATAATATAAGGATCTGCAAAAGAAAAACAAGACAGTAGTTTCAGAGGTAGCCACTTTCTTAATTTCTTCAAATGAATTTTACAATAACATCAAAAATTTCTTCATCATTAGCAAAAAAGTTACCAACATACAAAAATGACCAGCTAGAAAATGAGTTACAACTAATCTCAGTAGCTACTAAAATGTGATAATAAAACTTTCACCAAGACAGTCTCATTACAAAACTTAAACTCTTGCAAAATGCCCCTAAACTAAAGAATTAATTATCTTACTTCCTTATCTTTTAAAAACATTCGCAAACCTAGTTTTCGTCAGTCCAATAAATTCAAGACAATCTTAAAAAGATGGCCGCTATTTGGCCACAGACTAAAAAGCGAAAAATCAGAAATACAATTTAACCGATTCTTTTTTTTCGAAGTCAGTAATTTAATAAAAGGTATTGAATAAATCGTCGGTTCTTGTTTTAGACGTAGCTTTTATTGGCTTGATTTTATTATGGTAAAAATATGAATAAAATTGCGTCATGGTTCGATTTTCATTGGGATGAATATAGCTTAATAAATCTATTTTCTTCGTCTTTTATTTTTAGTCAATAACTTTTCCAATAAGTCTCAGTTAGTACTGGTAGGGACTTAACAAAATATGGTCACCTTTTCATAATGACGCAATGGGTCTAAACAAACGAAGTAATGTAGTTTTAAATTAATACAAAATATAGCTTTTTTCCTCAGAAAAATTGCTTGGATACGAACAGAATATAAAAGGTATCGTTTGCCCATAAACGGCGGCTTTTGATCAAATCAACCAGCGCCTTCATTTTGATAAGCCGGCGATACCAACATTATATCTTTAAGCTCTTCCTCGCTTATTGGCTTATTTCGTCTTCCTGTTTATTTTGCATCACAAAAGCAAAAGGATTAAATTTCTTCGCAAAGCCAACTTTACCGTTATGAATAATATGGAAATCTTATCGTGACCTTTAAAAGATCTTATGAAATTCAAGTTACAAAGACAAAAACCAATTAGCTTTGAAAGTTGGAATAAAAATCCGCCTACACTTTTTCTAGATGATTGAAGTTTGGCTTCTATTTCAAAGAGGGATAGTGACAACGTCAATTCTATGACGCATGCAGTCGCTTTATTAAAAACTGCTAGTACCTAGTAGGCTACAGCCTCTGTTAAGACATGGGCTACCTATCTAACACTGAAAGAATGTTGACTAGCAAACTCTTCAGCTTTGTGTGATTTTGTTACACCAAGTTAATATCAATAGTCAATAGCTAGTGGTTAAGAGTACCAGCACACTGTATCTTATTTTTGAAAGGAGACCTTGATTCCAATCAAACTCACTTCAGTCTGATATCGACTAAATACCTGCTCTTTGTAATGTGCGCATTGCTATTCATCTTCATTCTAATTTATGAGCTCAAACAAAGTATCGGCCGACTAAAAGTTTGCAGCTTACTAGCTAAGCTATCATAATTAAAACTGGTGTTCGTTCATTAATCGTCAATAAAGGCTCATTATTCACAGTCTATCCGTATAGAAATTAAGCTGTACTAAAATATTTAGTTCCTACGTTAACGCTATTTCACTAAGAATCTCAGGAACATCATTAGGACGGTCCCTAGCAGTTCATTAGTAGCGTGGTCACAAAAGAGGTGTTTAATCTTAGCGCTAAATTGGACGACAGCTATCATTTACATGGTTATTATATGTAGTAAACCTGGTGAAAGGAAAGGTTACTGATTATGTTAGGTATGAAGATAATGATTAATATTATATTATCTAGCTAGAATATAATTTTCTTTAGTATTTTGTTTTGACTTAGCTGAACTGAGGTCCTTACCCGATATTTTAAGTCCCTTAGCGACTAGGTACTGCTAGGTGTACACAAACAAAACATAACAGCAACGGATATCTATGTATGTGCGAAACTGTAAGTATTTGTATGGAGATAGTTTTGCTTAGAGGCCAAGTAATGGGGTATATAAGATTTGTGCCTGTGGCTTGAGATTGCCCAGACTAAAAATGCAATTATATATGCAGAATTGCGGACATTTTTGCGGATTTTTTTGTCTTGTTCAGTATTCTGTAATTTAGAGATTATGGCCCAGGCAATCACTGATTAATAGATTATTATCAATGGGTCTAGACAGTTTATACGCCCATCACTATTTCTATCCAGTGCGAAAAAGTGATGATGACAATTGACGTGGAAAAATATCTCTTGCTCTGTATTTTTTGCAAATTTATATAGTAATTTTTCACCGAAAAAATTTCGGTTTTAATCCAGGAAACACAACTCATATTTTTGCTTAAATAAACTGTTGCCTCTCTATTTAAACTCAAACAATAAAGAACTACATTGTCATACCGGTTATCTCTAATAGAGGAAACATTTTATTTTTTATGTATTTTTTAAAAGCTTTGCTACATTGCTTCTCTTCTTTATTAGTTCCGAAACTTTGTAGTTTTCTTTTGACTTTTGTAGAAGTGGTAGCTTCGTTGTGTCCACAGGACTGAGTAAATAGACTGTATGTATTGTACGGTGTATTTTTATGTAGACCGCAGTATTGAAGGAATTTTTTACGGGGTTGATTGAATATCCGATGAGTATCAGAAAGAAACCAAAACAAAGTGCATTCTGAAAAGCTGAATTACCAAAAAATAATTTTACAGCAAATTATTTAGACTCAAAAAGATTTACATTTTTCTCAATAGAAGTAATGAAAAACACGACTCTTGTGTATTTAGGCATTAACGAAACTTCCAAAACATTTACCCCACTTCCGAATTAACCCCAATTCCTAACTGATCCAAGCATCAAAAGTTTAGCGATAAAAATAAAAATAAATCTGAACGACTATTGTTTACATTTCTTGAAAGTCCCTTCTTATCCTCAGTGAGGCTGACTGGAGAAGCACAATTGTAGATCCAGGTCTATAAATAGTTTCCTTAAGGTCTTGACCTTGGCGTTTGTTCTATAGTAAGTAGGTCAAAGTAGGGGGCTTCTGCATCTCAATCACGGAAGAAGGAAATATAGCAGAGATGCCAGAAGGTAAGTCAGGTGCCTTCTTGTAAGTCAAGTGACGTACGGTAGACGTCAGTTACTTGAACTAATGAGACATTTTAGTTCTTTGTCAAGTCAAAACCAATCAGTATCGGTAACAATTTTGTATTGAAACAGTTTTCTAAGAAACCACTAGTTACCATGGACCACGGGGCAAGGAAAGATAGCGGATAATATGTTAGGTATAAAAAAGGTAGGTCAAGCGCTTTCTTATAGGTCAAGCAACGTACGTGCGGTGTGATCAGTTACTGGAACTAACGAGGCGTTTGGGATCCTTGTCAAATCAAAACCAATCTGCCAAAGATTGGTGTTGATTGATTGGTTATCTTATTTTGAAAATTATGAGCGGGTTCTAATGAAGATGTATAAAGGCGGCGCGGCGCTAGTAACGTTCCTCGTCCACTGAACACCCGCATTTTGACGCGCTACTTTCTCAGGAAATTTTGCGTTATGACATCTCCGCTAGTCATTTTGTTCTCCATGATTGTAATACAGAATTTGTATTGAACTTTGAATGGGCCTGTCAATGTGGGGAAGTTTAGGAAGAGTGATTGATGAATGGTAATTTATTTATTTGTTTAAGTCGTCGTTTGTTTAAGTTTTTATTGAGTGTTTGTGTACCGTGACCTTTAAATATGAAAGATTGTATATTATGGCTCAATTGAGTAGGTTTGTTTTTCTTCCGTAGTCAGCATGTTGCTTTCTTACTGATTTCTATACAATTGCAAAAGGCTTTGTTTGAGTCAGTAAGTTAATTGTTGACACTCTCTAGTAAAAAGTCTACATCGAGTTCGATGAAGTTTATGGTATCCATGGACAATACCGGACATAAATTGATCGATGACGGATTAGAATAAAAGGCATCGATTCTCTAAGATGACAATAATTATAAAACCGTGAGAAGCAGCACAGAAAATAATAAGTTCCAAGGTCAAGGTCAGTGGCTTTTGCCCTTTAAATGTCTACCGCTTAATGACTTTAATTACCATCATAATTGGATGATTAATTTTATGACATTTCGGCTATGTAAAGCTTCCTGACAATTTTGTTGACGAAAAGAGTTTGAAAAGTAGAAAAGACAGACGCGTAGCTCTGAAATGTACCCTTACGTAGTGTACAAATTATAGTCAGAACTTACTATTACGCCTTAGACAAAGCATTTCTCGGGCAGATATGCTGCCAACTGAATCAACAGAAATCTTAAGATATCAACAATATGGCGTAACAAACACTATATATTATGACCTTTGACCTTACAGCTAAAAGCAATAACAGGGTAACAGGCAACGCCGCGGGACATAAGCACGAACACAGTAAATACATTTGACATTTGCACTATAATACCGCTCTCGATACACAGAGGAAATTAACTCGCGTACGAGAAAATTATTGTGCACATAGACTTATATTGTACTAGAGTAGCCGTGGCATGGAGAAGAAAATGATTAGAGGAGATGTCATAACGCAAAATCTCCTAGGAAAGTTAAAATGCCGGTGTTCGGGGGATGAGGCAATAGCTCTGTACTTACACGCCTTATATGGAACCCACCCATTATATTCAAAATAAAATCACAAATCAATGAAGACCAATCTTTGACAGATAAGGTTTTGATTTGACAAGGAACCCGAACGCCTCGTTTGTGATTGTTTGCGTATGTTCCATTGACCTACAAGAAAGCGCCTGACCTACCTTTTTTATGGTATCTACGCTATCTTTCTTTTCCCTGTAGGGCGTAGTAACTGTGGTTTCTTAGAAAACTGTTTCAATATAAAATTGTTATATTGGAAGTCAAATAAATGTCAAGTGGCCACTATCATAACTTTAATTAAACGATGTTCTAAGTAATTGTGCCTTAACGTTTAGCTGGAATATACAATTCTTTATTGGAAAATTAAGACCACGAATCAGACTAGAACCTTGAAAGTAACTTGACTTATTGTTATCAAATTAATTAATAGTTATTAAATAAATATCGAATTTGAATGGAAAATGTTAGGTTAGCTAATAGTAATAGTTCAATTGATACTTTATCCGCATTAATAATATTGTAACGACCGTGTATTATAGTCTAAAGTCCTTCAAGCTACATAACCATTAGGATTATGCGCATTGGCTTAAGGTTCCATTACCGTCTTGTGGCATATCTAACCTTATCTCAATACTAGCAGGTTTGCTAATTGAGATATGATAAGCAGAGTTGGTATACCGCGTGATATAAGTGTGTCAATTACTATAACATATACCTATGTAAAGTAATCAAATTGTCTTGTGGATTGCTGATTATTGTGGGATTTACCATTAATTGTTAAATAAGAGTTAGAGTGACTTTTTATCAAAGATTTGATCTACAGAAAAACCTGTCTATTTGATTTATAACTCTGTATTAGGCAACAATAATGCAGAATGATTTTTGTTGACGCCAATTCATGAACAAACATAATGTATTTATATACCTACTCCCAATACTGGTTTTTGCTAACAAAGCCGGGAAAATAAATTCTTTCTCTTATTGGTTTCTTTCAGTAATTGATTTGGAACGAGTATTATTCTGTAGAGTTCAAGGTTATCAACATTAATGTTGGCACATGGAATTTGTACGAGCGAAGTATCGATATTATTTTGTAGGCATAATTAAATACATTTCTTTTGGGAAGTCACGGGAGCTACGGACAAACACTACTCCACTTAGGTACATTAGTAGACCGTGAAACTCAAGGTCAAGGTCATTTAAGACGGATTAATTCATTTATATTATCCTAAAATAGTTGAAACTGACCCTAGTTAAGTACAGAACAGAGGGTCGAACAAAAGGTATTTTCACACGACCTGAGGGTAGGTTGAAATGATCTCACAAAGGAGAGAGCATGCATAGACATGTTTGCCCAGCTGTGGGCGGTTAGAACAATTAGCTAGAACAATAATTATTTACTTTGTACTTAGGATAGAGGATTAATTTATTAGTTGTGGAAATTTTAGTTTACCTACTGTTTTTTTAATTAAAAGTTTGAGGTGTGTTTGCAGGCAGGTGTAAGTATATAAATAAATGTATGTTGTGAAGCGTGTGGATACCTTCACCGAGAAAAGAAATTGAGAAAGGTGATTTAAAAATCGAATGCAGAATCAATATGGCGGTAAACACAAATCGTATATTAATTAAAGTCCTATTGATGAGATTCCGTGAAATACTAGAATAACCACTATAACTATTGCAACAATAATGCTCCCGTACCTTGTGAATCCACGCAGATGGGATGATGCCTCGTTCCAGGGTGCGTGGTCAGCCAGCTAAATCTTGATTCATCCACCGGTGGACTGGTTAAAGCTCATGAAATCAACACTGCGCTATAACTTCTCAATGTCTCACACTAGAATATACACTTATTACAAGCTGGATCCACAATTCCACAGGTCTTCAACATATAGGGAATTTGTTAATTTCTGACACTAACGCGAATATTAGACGTTAAACAAAACTACTTTTACCGATTTTCCACAAATATTCATGTTAATAATAGCAAATAGGGGTCCGACTTTCTCATCTCTTTACCCTTAATTAAAATTTGAAAAATAAACGCAATTCCAATACCAAATACAAAATAAAGTCATTTAACTCAAGCAAAACTAACTTAATAAAAAAAAAACTTTCCCTATAATCCTTTTATCTTGGAAAAACCTTTCTGCTCATGAAATAGTCGTAAGTGCTACATTTACTTCCAGTATATGTGGAAAAACAAAGTGCATTCATGAAAAACTCGCAACTCCGTACAGTTTACAGTTTCACAACTTTCAAGGGTTTACCTGAAGCTGAAACTTATATTGCGCACCTGTAATTGTCAGTGCTAAGCTTGGCTTTGAAAAAGGTATATAATGTTACAAAGAAAAGGTTTTTTCGTTAACTATATTGATATACAGTTTATTACATTAGTATGTACTTTAATGAAACATTTAAGTATGAGCACGTACCTAATAAGTTCAGTGCAGTAGAAGTCGCTAACTGTAAATTAACATGCGTAAAATTTTCAAAATTGAAACAATATTTTACTATTTGCTGTTTTATAGTTCACTTTTCATAATGCCATTATCTCCACTCCTTCTATTGTAAAATCCTTCGGTTTGCTTGTCTGTCCGTCTTTCGAGTTTTCACCCTGAAACTACAATACCGTTTTAAATGAAATTCGGTACACAATATCTAGTCTGAGAAACGACATTGGCTACTTATTATTCCTATATATTTATTTTACAGGAGGCAGGTAGAACCGCGAGGAACAACTAGCATAGTATAGGTAGAAAAAACGCTGGGTATTCCTAAGTGGCATAGTTAAAGAGACAAAGCCTACAGCTACCCATTGTAGTCAGTTATAAGCTCTTTGCCTATACCCAGTTGTAAGTTTGTTGTGAAGCTGTATTGTGAACGAGAAAATACTTTGAACGTATTGTAACGTTTATTGATCGGGCTATGTTATAGGAGGTATAAAGGTTTTTACAAAGTTAAGGTAATATTTCTTATTAAATAATTTTAGATATAAAGTTTGGATATTGTGTGTAGGTCTAATTAAGAATGTCTAACAGAATATGTAAATAGGTAAATTCAGCGTTTGGTGTAATTATGCAATTTCCACAATAATTTGTAGATTTCTCTACAAGTATATATTTTTTGCTTTCTGTTTAAGTATCCAATTAGATTTTATTGTATTTTTTAACGATTAGGATACTTATTATTTTTATTTCTGTAAGTAACTTGAGTATTATTAGAAAAAAAATAGCATATTTCAGTCTTCGAAGAAAATAAGCACTTATTTCTTAGATATCTTAATAGCAGCTAGCTACGTAGCTATGTAAAGTATTTTCACATTCTCAAGCATCAGCAAACATTTATTTTCAGCATTTTGTTATCAACTAACCTTAACTTCTACAGATTTATTTTGTTCTAGAATATTTTCAAGCGTAAATAACTGCAAGGAATCGGATATTTGAAAGCTAAAAATAAATAAAAACAAGACAGCGAAGCAGTGTTGTACTTTTACGAATTCAGAGTGAGTGCCAAGTTTTTGTGACCCTGTACTTTTTCGGAAATATTTGCATAATGACGTAAAGTGGCTGTCGTTAAAGTCGGCCTTCCGCTGTGACCTCCTTGGGCTCTCAATCTTCAGCCTACTTTGACCTTAGAGGTGCATTCTTTGCACTCTAAAATGTGTTCTATACCAGAGACCATCACGGTTTCAAACGGGGTGTAAAATTGTAACTACACCTAAATCGTCCTCATTAATATATTTTTGAAAAAAAAACGTGTTACAAAAAAATCAGATAGTTATTATGCTGAAAATTAAAATAAGACAAAAGTAAGAAAATCGTGCACAAATATACATACATCATGTGTCATGCTGAGAACCTCCTTTTTCAAGTCGGTTGAAACTACAAGAAGACTACATTGAGCAAGTAACTATTGATAGTGGCAAAGAGATTGACGACCACTAAATACAGCTAACTTTGGTAAAAATTTTGGACGCTCAGATATTTTTTTGATTATTAATAACTCAAAGAAATAAACCTGGCAATTAGACCCCTATTTGGGAAAAAGCAATACAAATGAAAGGTCTTAGGTAGCAACAAATCAAGTCACTAATTGTTTCAACAAAGTGAAATGTCAGACACAAGGAAAATTATTAGAAAGAGTTGAATGCCATTAATATTTTCATGAATATTAATGGCTGGCTGGCAATATTGGATGATTGACGTCACTTCAATTGACGTTGGAAGTCAGACTTTCTTTGTGGAAAATGGTTTTCAGCATAATGAAGTAGTTTAGGTTTTTTTATAAACTTGAAGGGTGCTTTAAAAACGGACTATAGGTGTTTGATATTCGATCTGTTAGGGTTATATAAATATTATTTTGATAAAAATAGGAGAAGTGATCAAAGGTGTATACGCCAAGTAATTGGGAAGACCGACTTGCAGCATACATACAGGAAAACATCCAAAATTTCATAAAATGTTTATATATTCATAATACCAACAATTTATAAAAAAATATTGCTCAAAATCGAAAACTTCATTCGAATATCGAGTAATGAGTCCGAATCACGTCCGAATATTCGGAATTTTGAAATTCGCATTTTTACAGGAATTCATTAAAAATAAAATATCGGATAATATCATATATAAAGAGTCGGGACTGCAAGTCAAAAAGACATTTTACCTTGAAAAGCTCCATATTTCCGCATCCGTAGTTTGGAAAGCGGCCAATTACAGGGCTTAAGAAAAAGTACAACATTTTGCTAATTGGTTGTCAGGCATTACGAAGGCTTTATATGGGCCTACAAAAGTCCTTTTCTGAAGTCCTTGTGGCGGTGTGATTATAACGTATTATAATATCAATTTCTGTACATGGAGTTATTGTAAAATTTATGAATACGGACAAAAGTAGCGTAAAGATTTGTTATTCTTATGTATGTACTTATATTACTGCTGCAACTTTAATTATTACTTTCATCAACATCTTTACTTTTTACCATTGTTTTCACGTGAAGAAATATCGAATAATACATACTCACAAACTTCGGACTTTCATAGTGATATTATTATCTGTTACTATGTCAATGTTTCACGACCTAATAATTATTTCTATATTTTCAAAGAAAAATAACTATACGATATCACCAGTTAGGAAAGTTATGCACGTGTCCATAAAATAAATTCCTTGAACTAAGTTAAATACCTGTTCTTAGGACTTAAATACAATATCAGTTTCAATAATTAAATTATAAATAACTAGCTGGTGCTCGCGACTTCGTCTGCGCAGGTTTAGTATTTCGAACAATATGTTTACAAATTGTAGCCTATGTGTTATTCTGATGTATAAGCTATATTATTGTAAAGTTTCATTAAAATCCATTCAGTAGTTTTTGCGTGAAAGAGTAACAAACATCCATACATCCATACATACAAACTTTCGCGTTTATAATATTAGTAGGATACGTCGGCGGTGTCAAAATTCATGAGAAACTTGGATGATAGGTAAAATCTACCAATTAGTGTTTCGAATTGTTCCTGGAAGATCTAAGAGTTGCGGTTTGTTTACACCAGATGGAGTATAAAGTGGGACAGTCGTAACTTATGTACTATGCTTATACATATACATATATGACATAGGTATTTTTTTGTTGAAATTATGAACTTATCTACAGCTGGTACAATAAACGCGACCCTTCAAGTACAAAACTTAGGAAAAACTAAGCATCTATGTTTATAAGTATAATAAAAGAAAGTCATGTTAGTTACACATTTTGTAACTCAAGAATGGCTGAGCCGTTTAAGCTGAAAATGAGAGGGGAAGTAGCTTAGACCCGGGAGAAGGATATATTATATATATATAAACCGCGGGCATAAGCTAGTTTTTTTTTTAATAAGAGAAATATTTTGCACGCATTGTACAGAATCCTCGTTTTCAATAAAGTTATAAAAATTGCGATTTCATAGACGCTTTAGAAATTAAATTGACCATTTCGAAGAAACATCTTGAGATAATGAAATATTTAATTAAAAACGTTCAACAATGTTCATTAATTTGTGTATCGGCAGTTGCTATGTCTTAATAACTTTGTATTGAGTGAGCTTGTAGCTATCTTGCGTATAAAATTATTTGTATGTATGTTTTAACTTTTATTTGAGTACTTTTCAAAGGACATAATTTTTAATTTTTTATATATTTTAATAATAATTTATTAGTAGTAAGATGGCCTGACGCTAGGAAGTCTGACAATCAGTCTTTCCAAGGGGTACTAGGTTCCCCGGGAAACTGGGTTGTTGAGTTTAGATAGGCAGTCGCTCCATGTAAAACTCTGCTTCTCAGCCGCATCCAGTTAGACTGGAGGACGACCCCAACATAGGTGGGAAACAGGCTAGGCAGATGATGATGTTTAATAATAAATTACAATTTATTCTTATTTACTTTTCTACATTACATAGTCACCATTGCGTCACTCATTTTCCCTTTTCCCTACAAAAATTATGTTTCAATATAGATTTACGTTCAATTTTATTTCAAGATCCGAGTAAATTATACCGTGTGTCAAGGTCACAATCAATGGCTGAAAATGTCAAAGAGTCAAACGTAAGAGGTTTCATATATCAGGAGTCTATTGTGTTTAACTTTATTGTCTGAAAATGGTGCGTAGGAGCTACATATGCCTTTGTTATGTATGACGTTTGTATTGTGAAATTTGTAGATGTTGCTTGCGTGTTTTCACTCACATCTCGGTAGAACTATAACTAAAATGAGGTTATTATTTTTACATCCGTACAAATAATTGCTATAACTGTTACAGGTTTTTCATCGTCCCACTGCTGGGCACAGGCCTCCTCTCACACGGAGAAACATGCTATAAGGAATGTTTAAATTAAATATTACTTATCAGCTGCTTGACAGCTACTACAGTCGCGTTTTCGAGCCATAACTACAGAATCGTGATAAACGAGCACGCACGGAGACACTAACGCCTGAAAAAGGACATAGAGTAGGTACTTTTATCCGGATGCGGGAGGAAGTACCCTTATCAGGACGCGGTTGAAACTGGGGAGAACAGCTATTATGACAAATCAGTCTACCATTATAATTTTTATGATTATTTTGTTTCCAAGTTTTTTAAGTGACATAAAACAATAAATAATTTAGCAGTTTTTGGGTCACGCCAAGACAAGGTCAAGACACTTGAGCTGATTTTTGAACCAAATGATTCCAAACCAATTTAATCTGTATAGCCCAGAGTCGGCTCTAGTTTAATCGGCTAAACAAAATTGTAAATAAATAGTCGGCCCAACATAAATTGATCGTCCCACGCAAGAAAACTCTCAATCCTTTGATTACATTAAGTTTTCTCATTCAAACTTTGTGTAACGGTTTTAATAGTTTTGTCTTTTTAGTACCGACTATGATATTTAAAGTTAGTGGGTACTTAGTACTTAAAAACTTATTAATATAGTGACACATCCTATAGACTGATAAAATTGCCGTAAACTAGGTATTAAGGTAGGTATTAAAAATTGATATAAAAATACCTACACACTTTTATTTGTTATTAATCAATACCTTATTATTGTGCTAGTGCAAGTAATTTTAACTAATTAAAATGACAATCTATTGTTACTCCAGGAAGCATCATCATCTGCCTAGCCTTTTCCTAACTAGTCGGCTTTCAGTCTAATCGGATGCAGCTGAGTTGCGCAGCAGTTCAAATGGCAGCTTTGCCACCAATTTAACGACCTTCCGAGACACTGAAAATCATTTTTCACAAATAATGTTATGAAATAAACTGTATATTTAGTAATTTAATGAATGTTCTTAATTTATATCCATACATTGTCACGAGGTTTCCACAAATACGTCTAGGTAAACGTGCATACGGAACACAATATCGAGAGGGTGACGATGTTAATACCTATTGCCGTAGCGTGGTGACGCACGCCGTGGTGACAGCGTCATAATATCTCAAATTCATATTTGGTCATATTGGTTGTTGGTGTTTGGGGTGTGGGATGAGCGGGGAGCGAATGCTTGAAGATTTTACTGAATAAACCTGTTTTAAATAAGAACCAGCATACCACAACATTTTATACGTAATTTTATGTTCTGAAAACCGCCGTCCGTAACCACTATCAGCGATGCAAACATTAGTAAAACATATGCTGTAGTAATTTAACTATGCAATTTTACTTATAGTAAAATGAGAATTTTAAACAGTAATTAATACTATACATATGTATTATTTACTGTCTAATGCTCTTAAATCATCCAAAATACATCAGTACCATTTGTCTTATATTCAAAAGTTCATAGATTTGTTACGGTATAGGTAAAGTTATCGGCACGGATATTGAGCTCTCGGCGGAAGAGTGGGAATCGCTTTGAGCACTGTACACATTAAGGCAATAAACCAATAAATCACTTCTGCGCAGGTGAAGGTCAGGGCTCAATATCCTTGCAGATAACTGTATACGTGACTTGTTATTATTCTTTTTACAAACATTACCTAAACCGCCATCGGTTTATAACTTAAACCATATAAAATGTAATTACAATGTATTTGTACGAATATTTGTCCGTAACCGGTTCGTGATTGGGTATCGTTGGGATTTTTCCCGAATACCGAGGTTTTCACCGGATCAATTTCATTGTGAGTAGGTAGGTGTGTATGTTTTGTGAACTTGAATGAAAACAATTATTTGTGAACAATTCTTGGGCAAGTTTGGATTTTTTATATTCCCTTATGTACTTCCTCATATACTCTTAAATTATACTTCCATACGTACTACCTATATTTACTAATATTTAGTACCCCATGTAATCCTTAATGTGTGCACGATAAACTATATTTCCCGGCTGTTATTTTAACATCTTTGGTAGTCATTACGTACGAGTAGTCAGCAGCCAGTAAGTCTGACAACCAGTCTTACCAAGGCGTATTGGGTTGCCCGGGTAACTGGGTAGAGGATGTCTGATAGGCAGACCCCGACATAGTTGGGAAATGACTAGGCAGATGATAATGTAATCCCCTATGTACTCGCTCATGTACATGAATTTAATAAACATCCGATGGATCTACCCACTTCTTTGAGGCTTGAATCTCCCCCTGAAGGTTTCAAATTAAAAATACTCCTTAGTACAAGGCATGCTAAATAAAGACACCACGTGACAAACGGAGATGACATCCACATTCTTGTCATTGACAATGAGAAGGTAATGTCGTCATTCCATGGCCGGGATACACGGATGTAGAGAAAGTGGAGCAGTCACGGTGAGTAACCATTACCCATTTAACTTTATCGATAACCGAACCATTTTCAGTTGTCAAATCACCAATTTGACGTACGGTTTTGGTACAATTGGCGCTTAGTAAAGTTTTAAAATTGGAACTGATTAAGATGAAACCTATTTTCTAGTATAACATGAAAATCCGCATAGAATGGCGTGCGAAGGTAAACATTTAAGATAAATCACACTTATAATACATCACTTACATTTTATTTAAAATTATTAACCGTTTTAAAAATATGAAATAAGAAGAGAAACTTACTGTATAATTCTCAATTTCGACAAAATAAAAATATTTCCTATACTTACATGTAACTTTCCTACAACAAGGGGAAATATGTAGGTCGCATCCAGCGTTTCAGTACTAATATCCGTGTAACCACGTTGTAGGTCACGTTTCACAATTAGCGGTCATTTAGCACTAATTGAACAATATCGCCTATATTTATTATTAATTAGCCACTTATTATCGAAATTGGTGAAATTTAATTTCAGGTACTTTAATAAATAACCATTAAAACTATTATGGTCGATTTGAGTGGCACAAATTTATATCCAAGTAAATATCAAATATGTATTTAAATTCCAGATTAGGTATAGGTTAAGGTATTTGGTCAAAAGATATGAATTGTATTAAAACCTGCTGAATTGGTAGGATTTCCATCAATCTGTGTGAGTCCGACCCGAGAAAACTAGGTATTTCCCGCACGAGCATAAAAAGATATTCTGATAGGCATACAGGTATCTTAATAAACGCTCATCGGACTTCATTGCTTAGGCTATATTATTGCCAAGTTTTATCAAAATCCATTCAGTGGTTTGTGCGTGAAACAGTAACAAACATTCATGCATACAGTCTTAGAAACTTTAGCTTTTATAATACCTAGACTTAAGTACGATTAAATTAACAATTTATTAAAAATACTCGATTCGCATATTAATTATCTCATTATTTTGTCATTGAGTTCATTAATTTAACTTTATACATTTTTACCGCAACGAGTCGGCAGTAGGTAGGTATAATTGCGTTATCGAAATTAATTAATATTGTCATGAACATTGATTTTGCATAAATTATAATAAAATTGACGCAAATTGTTTACTGTGATGGCGGAGGTTGGTTTGTAATAAATTAACGTATAAAAATCGTATTGTTAGGGTGAGTATAGACTACAACATTTACTTGTAACAGAATAACAAGCCTCTCTATGAGATGTTCTAGTGTATCATCATTTTACGAACAAAACATCGAGCACGCTCGCCTCTTTGTTACAAACCAACGAGCAATTTGGTGTAACATTTCGTCGAGCGTATTGGTGTAACATTTCATGTACTTAACATCTCGCGAGTGGTACAAAATGTGTAGAATGTATAGAAATATATATAAAGTAAAAAATATGTTTTTCGAAAAGCTTCAAAGTTCTTTCAATTTTAAAAGGGAAACTAACAACGGGCAGTTTTAGTTCATATTGTCTGAAAAAAAAACGTTTTCCAAGCCCGCGTTCCTACATCAGATTAATGGTCAAGCAATATAGAGTTTTAAAAGCTTAGTATTAAGGTACAAAATTGATTGGTTCTGTATATCTATTTCAGGTTTTGTTGCCATTGAAGTGTAAGAGAATATAGGGGAGTACCTTTTTAGTTCGGTAGTCTATGGCTTAGTTAAAAAAAAGGTTATGTGAAATCTTTGTTGCGGAAAATATTTTGTGCTTCTGCGTTAAATTATTCAGTTAACTTTTACTATATTGTTTACTATATTCTATTCTGGTTTAGGTAAGTACATAATCAGCCAATTATATCTAATCTGTTCATAGAATAAATTACGAATAATGAGTCAAAAAATATTTTTTAAAATAGTGATCGTAATTTCTCGTATAGCTCAATATTAACTACTACTATCCATAACAGCGAAAAAAATCTATTGAGATGAAAAAAATTGCTTCAAAAAGATTTTGGCAGCGGTGGGATTCGAACCCACGCCTCCGAAGAGACTGGTGCCTTAAACCAGCGCCTTAGACCGCTCGGCCACGCTACCACTTGACCAGGACGCCGAAATTACCGTTCTATTTCTATCGCGCTTTTGGAATGTGGACGTCACAAATTGGGACAGTAGTGTGAGTCTTATCGGTCAACTGAGAAAGATAAATTCGATGTTCCGATGTTCCTCACCTCACTAAATAAATAGATGTAAAAGCATTTTTTATTATCACTAGGGAATCGTTGCTTACCGTTTCCAATTATTTCAGTATTTTTGTTTTGTTATAATTGGTTGGACCCATTCATGTTCTCGCCGCCCTTGAAACTTCTAGAAATTATAAGTATCACATTAAAAAAAAACTTTCAAAAGAACTTTCCATTGAGCATTCAGAACTTTAGAGACGCTTTACAGTGAAAGGTTCATTCATTTAAATTTCAATAAAATGCCTATAAAATATAATCTCATCAAATTGGTACTTTATTTAATCAAAATAAGCTCACAAAATATATTTAAAATAAAGTAGGTAGAAGCTACACCTGAATAAAATACACTGGACAAAATGCTACCTAAATACTTGAAAAACTACGTTAAGTTTCAGAATTTTTCACTTTAAAAAGAACATCAATCGCTAAATCATGTTTTATTCGCTACACATATGAGTTCTGCTCTCTAAAAATCTACTCAGCTTTATCCCTAAGTACTTAATAAGTTTATTTATTTATTTTATTTAAAACTGCAGAAAACAGCTAGGTAGTATTTACAAAGTTACAACGTATTAAACAAAACTGATACTAACCCAATTAAATAAAATCCCACCACTGTCATTCCGAACTCAATTACAATTTTTAATCTGTGTCAGTGTGAAAAAAATCGCTTCGAATCGCCAATTACAGTTGATGATTGCAAATGGCCGGCCTGTCGATAGTAATACGTGCCTAGATATATCGATATATCGAGCGATACGCATCCCTATTCAATGTGGATTGATTCGAATACAGGGACGGAATATAAGGTCTTTTTTGGAGTTGGTTAAATAGGATGCTGGTTGAAAGTATTTTATGTGGATAAAGTAACTTAAATAAAGTAGTTTAATTATTTAGGTGAATGTTTCGACTGGAACGGGAAACATAAAATGTTTAAATAGTATTAAATCTTTTTTTGATACCTTACTGAGACCTGAACATATGTATAATACGTGCTAATAAATAGGTCATTTAGAAAAATTCAGGACCTTTGGGTTGTCCGTCTTCAGCCGTAGGCCTCCTTTTTTCCCTACTACGTGCTACTACTTTCATCTCAAAGTCATGTTTGATGTCTACGTATATTTAGGTAACTCCAACAATTATTCCAATAGAAAACATTCCTTGAAAACTTTAAACCAAAAAATAATACTTAACTTTATTATATTTAAAATAAATAACATTTGAATTAAAAGTCCTGAATTTTCTAGATTCCCTAGTCCTGAAACTCCGGCCCTATTAAACCACTCCACAGGTGCTCCGTGCGTCCATTGTGTCGTAATGGACCGATTTCACGACCACATTCAAATGCTGGCTATTTCTAAAATGAGAAAATCACGTTTTAACCGCTCTTATGGATGACGTCATAATATAAAATGCTGCTGTGTGTTCTGCATGTCGAATTGTCGATTTTTCAACATCTTCTGCCATAAATAAAATCTTTAATTGAAAACGTAGGTATTATTAAGGCATTTCAAAATACATAAATATAGTTAATCTATCTATCTATATGTCTTGCTTTGAAACGTAGAAATGTAGGCAGGTGCGGGGAAATGACTAATAAAAAAAATTAAATATCATAATGCGTATGAAGCCTCACTATTACAAAATCTTTCTTCAGTTCAATTCTTCTGTAATATTCACAAATAATGTACAAAATCCCTGTTGCATTTTTCAGTAGAATTAACCGTGTTTGAGTAAAGAGCTGAAAATTCAGTTTACTAATGATTTTTACCGCCGATTTGTAGTTCACAAAGGCATAAAAGGACTTGACAGCTGATACATAAAAGCACACAAAACACTCATGTAAACTCCTTACATAACGATATTCCAAGCGCATTTACATACTACAGATGCGTCGTATTCGATTTTCAGAGAATCGATTGATCGTTACGTCAGAACTCGATGCTGGCATTACATTAGTGCTGCGTTATCTCTCATTATCCGGGATTCTAGGCATCCAATTAGCTCGTATTGTGTTGGTGGCTGGTAATAGATTTCTATGTGCTGTCGAAGGGTTAAAATGTATTTTGGTCCTTTATTTATTTTGACTCTTTAGGCAGGCTTTCGTTATTTTAATGATGTTGTATTGGTGGAATAGAGAAATGACGTTCTGTAGGTATATTTTATAGCACATTTTTACATATAACCTATTGATACCTACTAGCTTCTGCCAGCGGTCTTATTCGCATCCCGTAGGAACTTCTATGTATACGAACCATATACATCACGATTAACCACCTACTAACTACTCGGCTAACCAACACTGAAAGATTTTTTCTAATCAAGACAATAGTTCCTGATATTAGCACATTCAAGCAAGCAAACAAACAAACTCTTCAGCTTTAGAATATTATTACGTACTGTAATGTAGTTAGAAACTTTTTCATTTGTAAGGTTTTATTCATTATTTTGATACTGTCCGGACAATCATTTTAAATGCGTTCTATGGAAAATAGTAGATTAGGATTTTTATAATGAAGTATGTCACTTCACCTCTCGAACTCGAACAATAAACGTCGTGATATTGAATCAGTTTTTCATTTGAGCAAGAGAATTGTCTCCCGGTCCTACAGTACCTATAGAAGAATAGAAATAGAAACCGAAGGTCGTGATAATGGCAATTCGACATGTATCAACAATATGGTATTTTAGTAATTGAATTGTACTGATGACTTCAAGGGATAAGCCAACAAGCGTAATGAGTAATCCCACCCAAAACAATAATGTGAAAGACTGCCAAGTTCGATAATATGGGAATGCTTCGCCTATAAAAGAAGTGAGATCTGAATAAGTACCAAGTTCCATAGTTACATATACCTCAGTTCAAAATAGTTACTTTTTAATGATGCTACTTGGCAAGTTTTCACACACCTTGTTATAAACCTACTAAACGCAATGAATCAAGTATTTAATTTTCTATTAAAACTTGCCAAGTAACATCATTAAAAAGTAACTATTTTGAACTGAGGTATATGTAACTATGGAACTTGGTACTTATTCAGATCTCACTTCTTTTATAGGCGAAGCATTCCCATATTATCGAACTTGGCAGTCTTTCACATTATTGTTTTGGGTGGGATTTCATTTATTTTTGTAAGGTTGATTATTTTATTTTTTTCTTATGATTAAGTTAGTTAAGGGAATGTCTCATTTATACTATCTTTCAGATTTATGCTTCTTACAAAGAAATGAACTAGATTAACTAAATGGACTAGATTTACCAACTGACTGACATGACATGTTATCATATATTATGTTCGTGGATCAAAGTTACACATTCGTTATTTTCGAAACTGACGCACACTTGGTCGTTTTCAGATCAGATTTTTACTTTACTTTGACTGAATACAAACCTTTGTAACGAATTTCAGATCGGTACGACCATTCGAAGATATATTATATAAATATAGATAAATTTAGTTCGTTTTAGTTCCTTAGGGGTATAAATTTACACCGGGTATAAAACACCTTCATTATTTTGAAACCGACTCACACTTGGCCATTTTCAGATTTTTCCCTTTACCTTGACATAAAGACCTACCTCCATGCCAAATTTCAAGTCAATACGACCATTGGAAGTGGTCTAGGTTTTTGATGAGTGAGTCAGTCAGTCAGTCAGTCAGTCAGTGAGTGTATAGTAAAAATAGCGATTTTCTGACGTCAATATCTCAAGACCTACAATAGGTATATTAATGAAATTTTGTATTTTAGATAAGTGAGGGGGTCTCAACAGATACTACAAATTTGGTATGCGTAAATAAAATAGATTTTGAGTTATAGGGGGGTCGAATTTGGCCCGAAATGGTTCGTGTAATATAACCCACGGCCGGTGTGTCGCTTTTTTTGCTCGAACTTGGCGGACACACTGCCGTGTGTCTAGATGACATTCGCAATCAATCAGAAGACCCATTGATTTAAGTCCTTGTTAATTTATGTCAGAGACTGCTAAGCCGAACTAAGACTGACGATAGTTAAGCAGGTCAAATCTATGGAAACAATAATTGTTTGAAATATATGTATCTGAGGGCACGGCAGTGCCCCAGCCAAGACTCGAGCAAAGCGGGCACGGCCGTACCATCTTTTCTCGAAGCGTTTCGCGGCTATTTCAGCCCCCTGTATCTTCCATGTGAACAAAGCTAGGACTTTAGGTTTTCGATGACCAAGAGTAAGTATAATAACAAGCTCAGTCTCAAAATTACAAGACTTTTGAATAAATAGTTGACGAGTTATGAGCGATCAAAGTTACACCATTTTGTCACTGACTCACTCACTGACCGATCATCAAAAGTCTAAGGTACTTCTAGCAAACTCAGAACCTTCAAATTTGGCACCAAGATAGGTTATTAGCTACATATAAAGGAAAAATTATAAAAACCTTAAAACTTAATAAAAAAATAGGAAACAAATTTATATTTGCGGTTTTTCAAGAACATTGTGTATGAATTTTGACTGCATTCATAACTTTGTTATTTATTTATGTACAAAATGTATTTGTTTTATTGTTACGTAATGTGGTATATTGTTATTATGTATTAAATATACATACATATGAATAAAAAAGCTAGGGTAAAATTAAATGAATAAGGATAAAATCTTTCATATTAATGCAGTGCGATAAATACTGCATGCTCGCTCGATAGATGGTGCTGTCCTGGTCTAAATCGCGCTATGGTTTCGTTACATACCTTAGTATAAGTAGTACTTAAAAAATAAAATAATAATTTCATGTGATAGCGCCATCTACTTCTGAAATAAATCTCTTTTATTCTAAAAGATATTCGATTCAAAAATTCGACAATTTCGATTTTTTTTAGATTATTTAAAAAAATAATTGTTTACGTGCTGCTTTAGGTGTACATATTTAGTTTTTTTATATATTTAGTTAGTTGCGTGTAAGTTAATTTAATTTGTTATATACTTAGAGAAGAAAGAGGCCTACAAAAAATAAATTAGATCCCACCAAAAACATTAAATGTAAAAAAAGCCAAGCCTCTACGCAATTCCTCCACCGTAAAAAGTTTTGAGATCGCATAGAAGCCAAGTCCTGTTCAACTTTATTTGTAATAATAAATCAATATTTTGTGACTATATCAATAGTTTTGTTCACATTACAATAATATTGTCTTGGCCATGAGCACAAGTTAGAAGTCGGTCCTTGAAATAATGTGTAAATACCATTGAATTGATATATTCTATATGGACATGATTTTACGATTGGACTGATTATGATTGGAATTTGAGATCACTATGGACTAAACATGCGCCATAGTACATGTGCAGTTCATTGATGTTGGATGATACTCGCTGTAGGTCATTTAGTAACAATTGAATAAACTAAAAGAATTTAATTCTGTGATATTAAACTTCATGTTTGACTTTCACCTCTCCAAGATATGCTGTATTATATTTGTAGTTTATTGTGCTCATGGCCAAGTCAATATTATTGTAATGTGAACAAAACTATTGATATAGTCACAAAATATTGATTTATTATTACAAATAAAGTTGAACAGGACTTGGCTTCTATGCGATCTCAAAACTTTTTACGGTGGAGGAATTGCGTAGAGGCTTGGCTTTTTTTACATTTAATGTTTTTGGGGGGATCTTCACATTTACTGGTCCCTCTTCATTTAACTTTAAGGCTTAAATTGTTTTTATTTAAATCGAAACGGCGAAATCTTAAATACTTACTTTAGCTTCATTATTAAAAAGACGAACCCCAAAATCCTGAGAAAAATATTTAGTCTTTTTATTCCCAAACAAAATATACTTCAGAAACTTATTATACTTTACAACTTCGTCCTAACTTTGTGACAACGACCTTGAAGCTTATTGCTTTTGTATTAAGAGTTATTTTCGCTTGCATGAGTGTTGGTACAGACTGCAGACACATTAGTGGGCTAGACATGGCAGGTGCATAAGACTGGTCATAAAATAGGGGGTTTTACGCGACACTGTCTATATTTTAATAATAGCTTTCGCACCCGGTTTTACTCGCGTCCCGGGGGAACTTTTACCCGTACACAGACAAAATATAGCAAATTTTACTCGGGAATAATCTAGCTTTCAAATGGTGAAAGATTTTTTCAAATCGGTTCTGTAGTTCTGGAGTCCTTTAAGGTAGGAATAGACAAACAAACAAAAAGATATTTCGTCTATATTATTATAGTAAAGAGTATAGATTGTGGCACCCAGACTTTCTGATGTTTACTATCGTTAGAACCTCATCTTGGTTCAAAATTGTGTGTCGGTGGAGACAGAGTTTGGATTGATTTTCTTTTGTTTTAAGAGCTTTGTTTTTAAAGGGTGAAAATGACTTTGATTAAAAGTTCTTGGTGTATCGCAGGATTGCGGTGTATTTACTGCAAATGCAAAAGAAAATGTTCTATAGAATTTATTAAGTTTAGATAATATGAAAAATAATGATAAATGGGTGTAGTTTTTCGTATTGTCGTAAAATAGATACATAATATCATCTTTTGTCTTACAAGCTCTTTGATTTATTTTGTAAAATATTAACTCATACGGTGTTTTCAAAAAGAAGCGCGTGCAAAAAGCATTAAAATCCGAAAGCCTAGAAAACACTTCCACAAAATCTAAAACTATTTTTACCGACCGAGGTAAATCTATTTTCCTAACGATATCCTTTAACTACACATCTGAAAGACAAATAAAATACCTTTCTTTTATCCAAGAAAGATGGATGCTTACATTTCCTACACTGAACAAATCTATCTATTACTCTTCAGCAAAATTTCCCCCACGCATGTCTATCAGTTTCAAAACGTCTTACTTACAAAAGCTTGCCAAATGATTTTGAACCTTATGCCGAGGGGTTAAAGTTGATGGTAAGGGAACAATGTCAAGTTAGTGTTGACATGTTGTTAGTGAAATTATGAGACAGTCTGTCTGCATTGAATGTGTTGCCGAAACTATAGTTGTTTGTTTGATTAGTTGCGCAATAGTGATAAATAAATAAGCTGTGATTTAACTATTTGATAAAAGAAATAAGACTCTCGAGAGATAAAAAGACCTGACCTGATCAACTGGAAAGTATACGATATCAAACAAAAAAAAAATGCAAATCGGTCCGGGCGTGTTTGAGTAATTGGTGAACATGTAAAAAAAGTATCCCGACTAATAAAACCTCCTCCTTTATGGGATGTCGGTTAAAAAAGGGCATATTTTTTGCGTGTGCCGAATCGCACACGAATGTCATGGTAACCTGTTACTAGAATTACGTATTCTCACTGTTACTTAAATTATTCAAATTTATTTCATTTTCTGTAATCATTTCAGTCTTGTTGAGTACCTATTCATTTTATAAATCTTCTAATAACAACTTAGTTCTGGTTAAATTCATTATATGATATTATTTTGTTACAAGGAAAATTTTGGAACTAGGTAGGTATTTACCAGTTTGATAACCAAAGGCACGTGTCAAGTGATAACACGTGAATATTTTGGAAAGGAATGTACATTGCTAAAGTGAAGGATATCTTTATAACCCAAAAAAAATTAAGCAAAGAGAACAAAACGTGTGTTAAATTATCTTTTGACAGTCTTTCACGTACATACCTACCTACGTTTCTTAAGTTATCAGAGTATTTAGTAGTGAGCATAAAAAATGCCAAAATAACGTTATTTTAACGAAGTTCTAATAATTTCGCTGTCTTAATTAAAATCCTATTCCGAGACAACCCAGCTCTTATTCAAATCCCCGTAAATCCTTGACTTTACACCGGAATTATCATCAAATTATACAAGCCACCGCTTATGGTAACATTTAAATATGTCGTTAGTAACATTCATATTCAAATTGTGCGCGAATGTACGGGCAAAGACTGCTGCGTTATGTAAATCAATGTGATATTACAACGGAGAACCAAATGACTAGCGGAGATGTCATAACGCAAAATCTCCTAAGAAAGTAGCGCGCCAAAATGCGGGCGTTTGGGGGACGAGAAACGTAACTAACTCCGCCCTCACACTCCTTCTTTAGAACACGCCATTATTTTCGAAATAAAATAACCAATCAATCGAGACCAATCTTTGACCAACAGATTGGTTTTAATATGACAAGGAACCAGAACGTCTCGTTAGTTCTAGTAACTGATCACGCCTACCGTACGTTGCTTGACCTATAAGAACGCGCCTGACCTACCTTCCTTATGGCATCTCCGATATCTTTATTTCCTCCGTGAATGTAACTGTACGAAACAAATGTACATAATAATGTTTTGTGTCTGAATGTACTTTAATAGCTCACATCTTATTCTTTTCAGTTGCTCTTTCGTTTACGTATTCTTGTAGATACTTACTTCAAATACAAAATACAATAGCAAGATAACAAATGCACTCAAATTCGAATTGTTAACAAAAAAGTATTTTGTATTTTAAATTGAAATTTCAGAATACAAGTGTATATTTTCTCGTATTTCACTAATATGTAATTATCTACAAATCATACGCACAAAGCATTATTGAAATGATACGATATTGGTATAAATTAAATTTTGATTTGTGACCATCAATTCGGAGTACTAATTAATATTGCAATCCATCATATAGAGTATAACAAAGTTCGAATTGATAATAGTTATAGAAGCATCAATTACTAACAGAGAAATTACTACCAGCACAAGCGTGAAACGATTTCCCAGAACTATTACTCACGGAGTACTACAACCGTATTCGGTTACAAACAGTAGGGAACTGTTATCATCAAACAAAATGTACTACAAAAACCTCGTAGGAAGTTGTAGATTGCAGGTAAATTACTACGTCTTTTGAAAAGCGTAGAATGCCCGGAGTATCTCTAAGTAAAAAGGTTTTCGCACACAAACGACCTCCGAGCGCGTGCAACTCGCGGCCCAGACGGGACGACGAGCCCACCGTGCGAGAGAGACATAAAACCCGATCTACAGTAAGTTAGACAAGGATAGAATAGTGATATTGACCTTGCGGGCTCTGACGTCATTCGCGACCTAGCTGCAGCTTCCCTTGTAGCTTACGCCTGTGTGCGTGATCCAGACCCTGAAAACGTATGTGTGCGTTCGATTTCCTCGACGCTACGCATGTGTGCGTGCCCTATCCGTGTGTTTGTATGTTTACACGATCCCGTGCAACAGGCGGATGTGTGTGTGTAGTGACATTGATTTCTCGTCTCCAGTGGAAGCAACAGGCTAGATACATTGTAAGCGTATTTCACCAAAATGTTGGGGTTTTATTAGCGTAATATCGCTTACTTGGTAATCTTAGAAGCGTAATGAGAGAATTCCCGAGAGGTATTTGTTACAAACTTGGGGGCGTTAAACTGTCTAGTTGGGCTAATATTGACGTTTATAGTTTCGCTTTCAAATTAAGTGAGGATCAACAATATTCTACGGACAAGCAATTTATATTGAGAAGGAACTTTGTTCTTTTCTTCAAAGTTATAACTGCCGGAGTCATTATTTTATACCGTTCCAAGTTTATTCTTTTGATTAATTTCTTCGAGGTACAATGGCAAACGTTAATTGGCTTTCTGGACATTGAAATGTTATACTTTAGATACAGAAACATTTTTTTACATTGAAGAACATTTTCTCAGTTTAAGCATTATATATATATTTTTATATTCTTTTGATATACGAATACTTTTATGACTATTATATAGTCGTAATATATAATTTTAAAAACTGTTTAAGAGCTAACATACCACAAATAGACAAACACACATAGCGCTCAGACTTACAACACACCTCTTTTTGCTACTTGATTTAAAAATCATAATAATGTAAGAATTTCTCAGAGATTTATTTCGTTAGGAAAACTGTATTTTCTGGAATCGCAGAAACATTTTCTCTTCTCGTAATACAGAGCAACAAGTTATGTTGAAAGAGAATGTTACTCGAATTAATTCAAATAGAGCTTGCTTTTATTTTGTAAAGGTTTGTATATGTTTATTTTATCTTCTAGATAATACATCCTTAGTAATTTTATAAATGCGAAAGTAAGTCTGTCTGCTTTCAGGTAAATATTAGTGAACCAAATTAAGAGTTTTTTTTTTCTAAAGACTAGGCGTACACAATTTTTTATCTGGAAGCTGGAAGTGGTTCACTCAGGACGTGGGCAAAACCATGGGGACTAGAAGTTATGAAATAAGATAAATTTACTAAATAAGTTAAATTTGATTTAGGGAAAACTTTTTAGGAATTGTATTCCTTAAGTCAATTTGAGACAACGCCTTTCTTTGCGACATCAAAATAAATATTTCCCACACGCTAGCTGACTCGCGTAATATCAAACCTTTAAGTTTTGTACGTACTATTATGTATTGATGTTTTGCAAATGGCGTGCTTATGTGCTTTTTAATATAATAGGCCTATCCTACTCATTGTATGAATACGTACCTATATTACGTTAGTCTGAGACCACTAACACAGGACATGACCAACAAAAAGTATGTCACACAAATATTTACGGACCACAGACTTTTAGTATTCATCTTCTTCCTGACCTCATCAGAAAGAGGGTCAGTTGACCAACAGCCAGTGGGTGGACGTTTATTGCCTGCTAGGAAACTGCGTAGGCTTAGCCAATGAAAGTTCTGAGCGTGAAATTAAGGAAAATGAAGAATGCTTAGCAATTCTATAGGTATATTACTTTGAGCTTGTGTTTTGGATTTTGGTTACGGAATGGTAAAGAAGTTAAGTATTTTTAATCATCATTGTCCTGCCCTTATTCATATTTTATTTCCATATAAGGGGAAGCTCTTCTATCTGCCGTCATCTCAAAAATATAGTTTTTTCTATCCATACTTATCGACATTTACACAATCCATCCATCGTTTCTTTGGCCGTCCCCTTTCTAGCCTTTACAGTGTATTTCAGGTAAACCTTTAATAATGTTTGAACCTAAGAATTAGGAAGGAAGAAATCATACTTTATTCAGCAAAATTACTTAATTTTCTTACAAAAACGGTGATTGATTTCATATAATTGAAGGACTATACCTAATTTAAAACAAGTAACTACGCAGTACATAAGTATTCCTATATGTATACTACCAATAATAATAAAGCAACAAAACAAAAGGCATACAAAATGAGATAATGAAAGCGAGTTGCAAAAACAATCGAAACGGCTGCATCATTTACTTAATGCTTTACTTTGAACAATCATTCAATGAGTAGGAAGGATAAATAAATCATGAGAACTTTAGGTCTGTTTACATTATTTCCATAAAGGTAAGGGTGAGGGTACGTGATCTGTATTCTCTCTGGTATGTTTTTTTTTCTAAGAATGATCCGTTTTTATGAAACGATCGCATTTTATAATGTTTTGGGGTATTTATCCAAATATCTATAATTAAATCGTAGTTCTAATCCAATTTTGGTTAAATTGTAGAAATCAAAATGTTAATGAAAATTAAGAATATGTCTTAAAAACTTCATTCAAACTACAAGGGTTACCAAAACGATGTATGGTGCCTTCGCAGTTTTATGTAGAAAAATAATGACATACGAACATATAGAAGTCCATCTTTTTTGGAAGTCGGTATTGTACGTATACGTATTAGTATTGCTGTGAAGTTTCATCTACAGTAGTTTGGTAGTGTTGGCGAAAGTAGTCATAAATCCATACGTCTATTATATGTATACAGAGTATATAATGTAAGTTTTATGTGACCATCGCCTAAGTCAGTAATTCTATGTGTATATAAATTACTGAATAAAATCACAGCGCAGCAGACGTAGAACCAGATTCTCACTAAAACCACAAAGTAATCCCAACTTTGGTAGGAAATAAACCTTTAAAGTCAGGGCTTTTTTTTCGAGGAAAGATGAGCTTTAGAAAATTTCTTTTCGAAAATGAAGCTGTAGAGTAAGTTTTGCGTTTCATTCTGGCTAGCCATTTGATTACCTACTTGGGCATGTTTTTGTTCGTAATGATAGTGTTACATACTGTTACAGCCTTTTTTATCGTCCCACTGCTGGGCACAGGCCTCCTCTCACATGGAGAAGGATTGAGCATTAATCACCACGCTTGCTCAATGCGGGTTGGTGATTTCAGACTTTATAGTCCAGGTTTCCTCTAGATGTTTTCCTTCACCTTTTTATCAGCCATTGGTGTCTAAGTATACTTAGAAAGTACATACAATCTTAGAAAAGTTGCATTGGTACTTGCCTGACCCTGGAATCGAACCCACACCCTCATACTCGAAAGGTTGGTTCTTTACCCACTAGGCCACCACGACTCTTGACGAGTGTTACATGTGTAACTTTAATTCACTACTGTGCAATAGTATTTTGTTTATATTTTTTATGTGTGCTATCTCCCGGTGACCAAAAATTTTGAAGAACATTAAGTTTCAGATTAGACTTCAACATCCCAACGACATGGTTTTCATCCACCCATTAGACTAAATAATATTCCAGCTCACCAGATTGATCAGCTTTCTCAACTGTGTCAAATAATCTTCATTAACATAACACTTTTTTTATTGCAGTGGTATCAAAGGCCCTTCAGATTACCTCTACATAAAAATCCTGCGTTTCACACTTGACGTCATCAGATCTTGGCCTCGGAAGGAATTAGGGGAACCCGAAAGTGCTAGTTTCACAGTATTCATGAAATACTTCTACCTAGTTTTAACTATAGCTACAGTTGTAGGCTCAATCTTGTATGTAGTGGTTCATGTAACTGAATTATCTTTCTTGGAAGCTGGGCTTATGTATTTGATTATTTTGATGAGTTTTCTTGATGCGGTAAGTTGAGTTGCAGTACCAAAAACGGACTTAATAGTTCATTTCTGATTAATGAGTTGTAGTAAGTACCTCTTAAATTAAAAGTAGGTAGCTAAGAAAGTACCTAGTCAGCTGAAAAGCTTTCTGTTCGGAAACTTATTTTAGGTCCACCACGAAGCGATAAGATGAGTCTTGATACTTTCACGTTTTATTTTAGTTGTCCTTCTCAACTAAATAATCAGTACATAGTCGGTTTGATTTAGCAATATTGCATAGTATGCTAAGAACTACTGAACCTAGAGCCTGTTAGGTTGAAACCCGATTGTAGCAAAAATAAGATGAATAAGTTCCGAAACTGTTTTTTTTGAATCAGCTAGCTGTGAGCAATCTTGGTACATAATTTCTACCGGTGTCTTGTCTTTGATGAATTTATGATTTCTTTTATATATCTTTACAGCTAACAGTGATGTCACTGACATTTTCTGAAAAGTACCGCGTATTGGCTAAAGATTTCCTTACTCAAATTCACTTGTTTTACTACAAAGATCGTTCCAAAGCTGCTATGGAAGTAAGTTTTTTTTTTTTTTACAAAATGGCACTTACTTTATATTTTTATTAGGTGTAGTAGTTTTTGACAGCATTTTCACCCATCCGCTGAAACTATAACGTTTAGTTTTCCGATACGTTATAGTTTGAGACGGTAAAAATAGTAGTTGCCGATATTAGCGCGTTAAAAAATTTTTTGCTATGTAATATAACTATAATATAGGCAGATAATTTGATTTACTGTTTTATCTATAGGGTAGCTTGAAAATAAATACTTTTATATTGTGTTTTTGTTTTCAGATACACAAAAAAGTTCACTTAATATCGCATCTCTTCTCTCTATGGCTCCTATTTCAAATGTTATCCGGCCTCAGTCTATTCAACCTCACTCCTATGTACAGTAACTTGGCTGCCGGAAAGTACCGGCGAGGGGGTTTAGGAAATACAACCTTTGAACACTCTCTTTATTACTTGTATCCTTTCAATACTTCTACTGATGTTATTGGATATGTTGTGGCTTGTATTTTACACTGGTAAGTTTTTTACCAAATTATAATAGTTGTTTTTTGTGGTTTTACCCGTATCTTCGAGGAACTACTTCTCATACCTGAATATAATAATATACTTATATGCTAAAAAGTAACGTGTCGTGTCTATTGTTAAAACAATTTTCTAAGTTGGATTAACAGAACCAGAGGTTACTTTACCTTTTTACTACAATATCTCTTCATGCTCTGAAGTACCTACTTATGGATTACTATTGCTTTACCATTAATTAAGTTCTTTTTTAGTAACGATTTTAGTAAAACAGCTAAGACAACTGAGATAAAAACTTGTAAGGTGCTAACATGAACATGTTAAGTACAGAAAAGGTATTTTAGCTGACTACGGTAATGTAGTTCCCTCGAGCCTCGGGTGAATGACACAAAAACAACTCAGCGGATTCATATTAACATATATTGAATTTCTTTTATCCCAGCAGCTTAAATATGTACTTAGTTCCCTTGGAATAAGGATGAAATTGCAAGAAATAAAAGCATAGCTTTTGTCTGGTTAAGTTCCGCCAAGAAACGTGTTGTGCCAAGGAATATTGCTATTGTGCTTTTCAAAGGCTGTGATTGTTGATACAATAAGAAAGCCTTGCTTGCTGTCTCTGAGGCTATAGAGGAACTAAGGTGTCTTTAATTATAGTTTTGTGTCATTCCGCAGGATTCCAGGGACCTGACCTTTTTTAAAGACCACCAGAGTTTTCTGAGGGAACTGGTTCCTACAACCAGATAAAAATTAACCTATATGTTTTTCTAACGTATACGCTTTATCACTGTCAAGCTTCATCAAAATGTGTTCAGCCGTTTGCTCTTGCTCTTGAATAGAAACAAAATTACATACATACGATTTTTTAGTAAAAACTTCAAAGCTATATTAATACCAAATTAAATGAGAATTCCTAAAGTATATCTTGTTGCAGGATTATATCATACTTATGTTCAACTTGGTTCTGCATGTTCAACCTATTCATATCTTTAATGGTTTTCAATCTTTGGGGTCATTTCAAAATACTTATAATTACTCTGGAAGAATTTCCGAGACCGAAATCTATTGGTACTTTACAAAGTGCTTATAAATATTCTCAAGAGGAATTGATCGAGGTTGCTGAAAGGTTGAAAGATTGTATTAATTACCATAGAGAAATTAAAAAGTAAGTAATTTTGTGAGCTTGTGACTTGAAGAAAATTGAAGATATTATCATCATATCCCTAACTTTTCCCAATTCGGTCTTAAGACTGGAAGCCGACCCAAGAACAGTTGGGAAAAGTCCAGGCAGACGATAAGATAACTCAAGCCCTAGGCTTATTTTCACCGATAGCATAAACTTCCGTATATCTTAAAACGACTGTTTACATTTTAAATTATCCGTGAAAATTCATGCTAAACGTTCTAAAAAAGTGAAAACTGTTGACAGTGAATTTGGGTCCTAGATTGTTTTTTGTTTTAGTTTCACAAATAGAATGTCAGATGTGTTTGGGCCGATGTTATTCGTATATTACTCGTTTCACCAAGCAAGCGGATGCCTGTTACTTCTCGAATGTTCGCAGATGGTTAGTATCCCATTGTTTTCTAGAGTTATACAGCACAAGAGATCTATAATACTATAGTTTTTCTTATTGTATTTCAGACGGCTCAAGCTCTAATGCGGTATCTGCCATTAACAATAATATTGACGCAGCAATTGATTCAGTTGTCAGTCATTTTCGAATTGGTTGGGAGTGAGGTATGATTGTTATTTTATTCGGTTCAGTAAGGGTCAGAAATCACTGACAGTTGATTACGTCATCATTTGGTTATACTTGAACTTTTATAACAATGAAGCTGTTTTCGTGAGACCTAGCTCATCCTTGTCCAAATTTGCAGGGACCAACAATTTTTTAGGGACATAAATTCAACTTCGGGTATTTTAGGCTTACTATAAACCACTACTTACTTTTTAGTTCATAATTCTTACAGAGTGAGAAGCTAAAAGATGCAGTTTATAGCGTGCCATGGGAGTGCATGGACACTAAAAACCGAAAAATGGTGCGGTTCTTCCTGATGAATGTACAAGAGCCAATCCATGTGAAGGCTATGGGAATTGCTAATGTTGGAGTCACTACTATGGCTGCGGTGAGAAAAGCGCAGTTATTTTATATAGTATAATTCCTTGTTTAAATATCCCTACTAATATTATAAATGCGAAAGTAACTCTGTCTGTCTGCCTATCTGTCTGTCCGTCTGTCTGTTATGCATTCTAAACCACTAAACCACTAACTGAGTTGACCTTGACAAAAAATATGGGAAAGTTTTTATCCCGGACTTTTCAAGAATTCTCTTGGAAACGCGAAATGATCGAACTCTACACGGATGAAGCCGCGGGCGGCTAGTTTATAATATAAACACTAAAGTGTAGTTTGTTTATAAAGCTTTCTCACAAAAAAGGATAGGTACATTTCTGTAAACTTTTTCATTTGAAAATAGCAAAGTTATGAAAAAAAAATTGAAAAAAAAAAATGTGGATTGAATAACTTTAGGAGATAAAAAATATTTTTTGAGTCTCCTGCCCTTAGTCGTGACATGGACCTCAAGGCCTTAATCCTAATTGAATTTAAATGTTTTTCAGATTTTGAAAACATCCATGTCGTATTTCACCTTTCTACGCAGTATGTGAACAAAGAAAACTGAAAATAATTATTTTTGTTTGTTTTATTAAGCTCATAATAAATGCAATTTTAAAACACTTGTTATAATACACAGGTATCACTTTTAAATAATTTTAATATATTAATATGTTGCTTCTTTCGTTATATCAAACAAATAAATGTATAAATCAGTGTGTCTACAGTGGCTATTTATTTTTCTTAATACCTTTTTATTAAAGGATTTATAACTTTGAGCTAGACATAAATGTAGGTATAAGGTCCCGTCGAAAGACGTCGACTTATTTAACATATCCATCAGTTGGTGCAACTAAATAATGTAGATATAGATAAAACAAAATAAATAAATATCACCTCCAATAAATACTAAAACTAAAAAAATAGCAGCAAGGTTCGATTATCTTGGGCTTGTGAATAACCACCGTACTTCTAGCGCCATCTATTAGACGGCGAAAGAAATGCCTGTCGTAGTATTTATTGTAATTTTGTAAAAGCTGTACTAGGTAAGTCATCGACACTACAATAATCTATAAATTAAAGCTTAGATGGATGTTTATGAGTGTTTCTCGACACAGTTTTATCTGTGAAAGTGCGAAGTGAAACTGTTACCTACCTACTTAGTAAGTATTTAAATGATATCTATCAATATGATATGTAAATGATTGCAACCTAAGAATATGTTTCTACTGTGTGTTTGTATTGGCATATATTCAATGCTCCCAGAAAGCGATAAACGGCATGCAAGGCTCTCAAATGCAAAAATTACTAATACTAATACTTAGATTATGAAATTATAAAAGCATGTTTGCAATCATTATTTGATAATTAATGAACATAGGCAAACATGATTAAAAAGCTGTGCCTTTCATTAGTTTAATGTTTATTCATGGGAAATGGCAGCTACCTCTTATTATAAGGCTTTTATACTTTACGTTTTTTTGCAAGAATACAGACACGTGTATTTATTGCTATAGAGTGCCACAGAGAGAATGGCGTTGTTTAATCAAAGAGCTAGCTGTTTGCTTGATTGAGTATCTTAACCAGTTGGCTTCGACATTTTCCATTATTCCATTGACATAAGTACCAACTTGATGATCCTATACTGTAAAATACAAATTACATTGTATACAAAATACATCAAATAATATTGAAGGTTCTTCTAACCTGCAGACAGACATGTGTTGCTGGGGAGTTTGTTGCGCCACTTCATCTTCCCAGCAAAAATACATAGGAAGTGGTAAAGGGTGGGCGTTTTGGAGGCTGTCTTTTGTAGATTCCTGACGTTCAAAAAGTTCTGTCTTGCAGCCAAGTTTGAATAAATGATTTCTGATCTTCATTTTGATTTTGATGGTTTCATGTCAGCAATATTTAGTATTTACCTAAGACTTCGGGCAGTATTCTACTTTAGAAACCCGTCAGTTTTTTAGACCAATAAAATAGAATAATAATATAGCTTTCTTGCGACTGGTTACCATCATTGCATAGACTAAACTTCATTACGAGGCTCAGTCATTTAAAATACTTTTAGTAAATAATAAAAAAACTTTATTTTTTATCATATTATTTTTATTGCGATTAATAATGACAAGAAGAATATTACGTAAATACTTAGCGAAACATTTTTTGTTGTTGTGCTACAATCAAAAATTAAATATCCAAGTGTAAATTAATTTTCGTGATCAAAGACGTGTTTGTGTGACATCTATACTAATATTATAAAGCTGAAGAGTTTGTTTGTTTGAACGCGCTAATCTCAGGAACTACTGGTCGATTTGAAAATTTCTTTCAGTGTTAGATAGCCCATTTATCGAGGAAGGCTATAGGCTACTTTTTATCCCGGTACGGGAAGTAGTTCCCACGGGATGCGGGTGAAACCGCTGCCAGAGGCTAGTTTAAAATAAATTTATATTGTCGGGACACCTTTTCACACGTTCGGTTAGCTCCATAGTAAGTTATTAATTAACTTGTGTTATTAGCTGAATAATACTTAAAATTCCAAATGTTAAGGACAAACTATTATAATCGCCCCATTTACATACTCCTTAGAAACGTGAAGTAGGACATAGAGGTCTTCAAAATCTGAAAAAGTAAAGATTTTTGTTAGTACACTGATGATGATACTGCCTAGTACTAAACCTTCTTTTTAGCCAGAGTATACTTTATCCTCTAAAATAAAACTGAAACGTACATACTATATAAAAATTGAAAATTATAAAAAATACTGTCTCGACCATTTATACGCCACCAACACAATTTTTTGGCATATTCCTTGCAACTACAGACCAATGATGAAAAGAATTAATAGTAAAAAAATTAAAAAACACGCTAGTAATGTATTGTCATCAGAACTCAGAGCATGTTCAAAATTGTATCCTAATTGAAGTCCAGGAAGTGGGTCAAGATTAAAGCCGAAAATCGATCTCAGTGGCGTGCACTTGGAGAGGCCTATGTCCAGCAGTGGACAGCGATAGGCTGATGATGATGATGATGAAGTGGGTCAAATTAAGATTCCAAGATTTTCTTACATACATAGTTACAAGTGAAGCTAATATAAGCGTGATAAAAATAATGGTTATCTTACCGCAGCCATTGAAGTAACTCCAACGTTGGCAACTCCCATAGCCTTCACATGAACTGGTTCCTGAGTATTCGCCAGGAAGATGACCACCGACCTTCTGTTCTTCACATCCATGCATTCCCATGGCACTCCATAAACTGCATGCTTTAATTTGTCACTCTATAATATTTTTTTACATAGGTTTATGATTCTCAATTGCTTAAATAATAGAAATTACAATCATGTGGATCGGCCAATTTTAGATTAAGCTGTGCTTAGCTCAGTCTGGTAGTGGATAAGTTTCATTAAATTGTGGGTCTAGACTGTCTTTCGCATATCTTTGCCAGAATATCTGATAATCAGTCTTACCAAGAAGTGTGTTGAGCAGATAACCGAGTTAAGGGTATCGAATAAGTCGTTTAAAAATCACAAGTGCTGAATTTGATTAGGCTCAAAAGATGCTACATAAATCTCTTCAAAACCACGGGACTTGGAATCACAGATTTTTGCAAGGCGAACGTGGGGCCGAAGCCAACACGCTGAAGCCCTTTTAAGACAACATTAATGGAATGGGGACATAAAACCAGTTACAAAATAAACCTTACCTCGCTTCCAACCAATTCGAAAATAACTGACAACTGAATCAATTGTTGTGTCAGTATTATCGTTAGTGGTACATAACGTATAAGAGCTTGGGCTGTCTGAAATAAAAAATGCATCTATATAGAAAATTTTGTAATACACGATGAAGCTCTTCACTTTTGGAATACTTACCATCTGCGAACATTCGAGAAGTAATAGACAGCCGCTTGCTTGGTGAAACATGTAATATAAGAACAACATCGGTCCAAATACATTTGACATTCTGTCTGTAAAACTGAAATGAAGGAAGAAAACTTGGAGGATCAATGACAGTTGAATTAGGTCCTGGGGTCCGATCCTCCTAAGTCAATAATGTCAAAATTGAATAGAAATCGAATCGCAATATGATAGCAATAGCAGTTTTAACCATATCGGGCATTCTGCTTCTAATATAAGACCAATCGTATTCCAACGACTTTCGATTGGTTTGCGATTGGTCTGTTATTTTCTTAATTTTGCAATCGTAAACCGTTTGCAGACAAAATGATTCATTATTGAGATACAGAAAAGGATAAAAACGTTAATTTAAAGAAAAAATTACGGAATGCCACATACGTTTCAATCGTAATCGAGTCGTGATTGGATCGCAGTCGAATGTGAATCGTATGTCGCTTAAGTAAAATTAGGAGAATTGGGCCCCTGTTTTACTAGTTACCGATTAAGTGTCAATTACTTATCTGTTCATTAATCTCCCAGATAAAGGCTGAGTATAATTTCTGCCCGGTATAGTCATCGGCACGAATCTTGAGCGCTGACCTTAACTTGCGCAGAAGTGATTTATTGTGTCCCTTTTGTGGTATGAAGTGAGGCGCGGGGGCGGGGTAAAGCGATGATTGGCCCTTAGCGCATCGCGTCATAGCCGTCACTCGGGATTGGTTTCTTGCTAATAAATTACTTCTGCTCAGGTGAAGGTCAGCGCTCAAGATTCGTGCCGATGATTATATTTCCGTGAAAACAAAATGTATTGTTTATCTATCAGATAAGTGCCTGATAGGCTATCTGTCACTGTGTCAGTTCAATATTGTTACAGTGGTAAGTCTATACTTTTAGATCTACTTTTTACTATTAAAACTTCACTACTTCTAGGTCGTGCTGAAGTTAATATTGGTAAGTAGAGACTGGAGATAGGAACACACAATGTTTGTTCTATAAAGCTACGTATAAAGCTCTCGTTAGCACAGTAAACAAGTTTGGAAATTCTGACCAACAAGGAATATTAATTGAGTAAAGTAACAAATTTATACCAAAGCGACCGCAACATCAGAAGTTGTGCATTTTGATACTGCGCAATTAAAGGTTTTAAGTTATTCTTTCTTTTTTGTCTAGAGTTTCTTGTAATGGAAAACATACTTGTAGTTTCGTACCATGATTTACTTTTCTATGGGTGCTGTCTACAAAATTTATTATAATGATTCTAGCCCCATGCTTTTAGTATATTCTCCTTAATATCTTTTGTTTAAAAATATCTTAAGTAAACCGCGATTTTACATGGAAATAAGTAAATGTAAATCAGACCACCTGACCATTTTATCGACCTAAAAAATATTTGTCTGGTTACCAAATAAAAAATTGCATACTCACAGTATTATCTCACGATGATAAAGAATACAATCTTTTAACCTAGCAGCCACTTCAACCAATTCTTCGTCAGAGTATTTAGCTGCCTCCACTTTTGAACTTGGTCTTGGAAAATCGTTCAATGTATAGTTGAGTATTTTGAAATGTCCCCAAAGATGAAAAACCATGAGTGAGAGGAAAAGATCGAACATGCAGAACCAGGTTGAACACAAGTATGATATTATCCTGCAAATAATTAAGTGCTCCAAGTGCCTCGATAGTACATCGAATAAAAAGTAGCCTATAGTTGTTTCCGAGGATCACTGACATAGTATAAAACAAAGTCGATGTTCTGTTCCATCGTCCCACTGAAATCTTCAAAACTACGCAACCGATTTTCATGCGGTAGATAAAGTGATTAAAGAAGAAGGTTTGTATGTTTAATCACATATATAAACAGGGGGGAAATACTGTTATCCCTTGCGAAGCCGGAGCGGGTCGCTAGTACAAAATAATAATAATAACTTCCCCGTTGTTCATTGTGATCGCAAGCGCAACTAGTTTTCTTTGCGGATTCAATTTCTGGGTCGGGCTACAGGCCCGGGAATCGAACCCGAGACCTAGTGCACAGCACTTGCGCTTACGACGACTAGACCCACGAGGCAGTAAGGATAAGTAAATGTATATAACTACACTTACCAATGTGTAATACACGCAACAGAATATCCGCGAATATCAGTAGAAGTATCAAAAGGGTACGGATAGTACATCGAATGTTCAAAGGTGGAATTTTTCGAAACTTCTCCTGAAAACCTGCCGGCGGCGTAGTTACTGTACATCGGAATTAGGTTGAAGAGACTCAGTCCAGACAACATCTGACTTACAAGCCATAATGTGAAGAGATGGGCTATCTTGTGGACAGCACGGTGAGTCTGCAAAAATGTTTCCAACTTTAAATTCAATACGCTTCAAATAATTTTGCTATATGTATGTGGTAGTGTAAAGCACTAGTACACAGCTACATCCGGTAAGACTGGAAGCCGACCGCAACATAGTTGGGAAAAGGCTCGCAGCTTTAAACGATTAACACGCGGCAACGCGCACCGCCGCGGTAGGCGGTAGCGTCTATTTATCTGGTCTTATACCATCCCAAATAGATCCCATCAGAATCAACTGATACCAGAATCTGTATAAGACTAGATAAATAGTCGCTACAAATAGCGACTTAGCCGAGATCTTGAAAAATATACATAAATGCCCACAAACACAAAAATGCCACAGATGATTTTTTTTTGCAGTCTTGAAAGCTTATCTGACAGACTGACCTTATTAGTATCCCAATATATTAAGATTAGATTTTTTATATACTGATGTAGTTACCTCCATGGCTTGCTTAGACCGATCCTTGTAGTAGAACAAATGGATTTTAGTGAGAAAGTCTCTGGCCACCTCTCGATAAGTTGTAGACATAGTTAGCGTAGCAACTCTGGACTAGAAAAACAAAAGAATGATTTACTTTTATTTTCTTTCTTGACATATTTTGAAATCTGACAACTAGAGTACCGTTCTTTGGACGACTACCACAAAACAGAACAGTTTCAGCATTGATTTTATTTAAATTGCAGATAAATCATATGTACATTAAGCACTGTACTCAGCTGTAGGTCAGACTGAAAGCCGACCCCCAAGAAAGTTGGTAAAAGGCTAGTCAGATGATGATAGATTGGGAAGTGTAACTGAAAGACTAAAACTGAAAGTATTATTAGATAGCAATAAACCTTACCACATCATTGAAACTCATAAGCAGAACAATATACATATGACCAGTCTCTAAAAAGGTTAGTTCACTATTATGCTTAACGAGATATAAAATGAATCCAGCAGAGGCCAAAACAGTCACAACAAGATAGAAATATTTCACAAATGCTGACAACTTTGGCGACTCTGGCTCTCCAATTTCTTTCCGAGGCCAAGAATTAACGATAAGTAGCATGAATCGCAGTACTTTTATGTATAAGTAATCTGATGCTGAATTTATTCCTCTGTAAAAAGAAAATGATGTTTGTATGAAAGTGCACGTATGTACATGGGTTGAGTGATTTTCTTGCAATCAATCAGCTATTAAGGCATCTTTTTTTAACGTCGACGTCAAAAATTATTAAATGACCCCTATCGCTGTGGGTTAGCAGCGGTGAGGAAGTGTCAGACTCTTACTGACTAAAAACCGTCGTGTTCCGTCGTCGTAGGCCTTTTATGTAGCAGGGCCGCGGTAAGTCTTTCCCCTGGGCCCCACTGGAGCTATTAAGGCATCTTGGACTCATTTTTGTAAATGAGGATTACCTACAAGTTCATCTACAACCTACATAAATCAGGGATCCCTATTGTCATTTATAACATATCTAATTAGTTCAACCACTCTTAATAATTAAGGACCGAGATGTGGTTTAATAATTTATGTAGTAATTGTGAAATGCTACAGAATTTTCATATTCGTTAAATGCATCGCATGAAATGTACTTTTCCCAGAATGTGAAAATTAAAATTTTATTTTTGCTTGTTATTATTTAGTAACATATAATATGTAATTAGGTTTCTTTGTACTGAATATATAATAAAAACTTACTCTACAGCTTCATTTTCGAAAAGAAATTGTCGAAGTCCCATTTTTACCCCTCAAAGTCTTTACACCTTATTCTTATGATTTTCTTGTTAACTAATGGCTTGGTGGTTGTTCCCATAAATAGGCTTTGTTCTGTTTACTTACGCATTTGTTTTCTTCAAGGACTTATAAACATATCATTAATAGCTAAAGCTTAGACTACATGGGATGTTCATTGTTCAGTGTACCCTACACTTTTCTCCTTCTTACTACTATTTCCACCTTTTCTTACCACAATGTCGATGTGATTGATATAAACAGGTATTTCTATTAAATTTCGGCTCACTAATACTAACGCGAGCGGTCACTGAAATTATCCGCGGACTGACGGACTGACAGACATGGCGTTTCTAATCGACTATGGAATCCTAAAATCGAGCAAAAATCTTCGATTAAAAATAAATCCGTTTATGAAGTTGTAAAAAATATACTTTTTAGTTTAGGGTTTCCTTGCGTAAAAAGTCCTATTAAGATTATTTATCTTCAGTGAAATGCCCACTCAAATGGAATATAGTGAATCATGTACCCACATCCTTACAAATGCTATACTCAAGAAATTCTGAAAACAAAGCTTTCTCATGATTATTTTCCCTATTCATTAAAATAATGCTTCTTTTCTTCAAAAGGTTGATCAAAGAATATAGTATCTATGGTCCCCATAACTTATGATCAAAGTTTGTATCACAACCCAGTTATTTATTTAATTAGATAAAGCCTGACAATTTACATTAAGGGTTGTATATACTACTATTGTACGATAGTTTAGACAGTAGTTTCCCATGGCAACTACTCTGTGCATCCGTATAAAATGGTACCTCCTTCGATAAATGCTGACATCGGCCTAAACCTATGTATACATAACCTATAACCTAAACGAAGGAACATTGGCTTTATATGCTTCCCAGGCACGGGATGTCATCTACTTCCAGACACCGGGCAGGTTTGCAAAAGTGTCTCTTTCGGGAATCAGCTATAATTTAAGCCCAGATATGGATTCCTTGAGAATGGTTGAAACATTCTGCTTCGTACAGTAAAATTCCTGTTGACTAAAAATGTTAACATAAGTGTATACCTAGCCTTACACAATAATTGCAGGTTTTCAATTCCAAGATAACATGTTTTCCAAGATGGAATATTTCATATTTACTTTCTGACTAAGTTTCATCCTATTCTGAACTTCAGTAATAATGACTGGTTTTTGTGACTTTATCTTCAACTATCAGCCTAAACAGTAAGTAACAACATGTAATAAAAGGTTCAGCCTTTTGATGATTGAGGAGAATATAATAAAATACTTAAAAATAAAATAAAAATGAAACATAAAAGCCTTATATTTCCAGTAATAAAACTAATTTACACTATTGCTTTTTTACCTCATGATGTCCTCCTAGCCGATTATCGGCTACGGCGGCTGTTCTCATTTAAGGAGATCAGCCAATTACGCAGGACATATTATAGTGCACAAGCATTTGCGCAGACGCAGGTGCACTCCCTATTCCTTCACTCTCATAATCCGATGGGACGGCAATCCGACACGACCGGAGAGAGATCAGGCGCAGGACCGACATTTACGTGCTCTCCGATGCACGGGTGTATCAATCACCAACTTCCAGGCTCCGGGCTGCTTTGTGAAAGTCTTCTAAAACCCACAAAGCGATTTCGGCCCGACTCGGGAATCGAACCCGAGACCTCGTGCTCAGCAGCCGCACTTGCGACAGCTAGACCAACGAGGCAGTACCTCAACTAAATTAACAAAACAGAAAAGTAAAGAGACTATTAATCTATCTAAATTATCTTAATTTAATTTAAATTTGCTAATTTGAAGACCGAAGGCAGTAACATTTTGCTGTACTGGACAAAAACAATTTTTATTTTCAGTGGCATCACAACCCCAACAGACTATCCCTACATGATAATAGCACGCCACTTATTAACCGTCATCACAATGTGGCCTAAAACATCAATTATTCTTCAAAGTGCAAAAACTCAAAAACGAGCAAAGATCTGGTTGACCATTCAAAAAGCTTTTCACTTCTGGCTCTGTGTTATAAGTTTCTTTGGCGGTACCTTGTACATATTGCGTCACAAAAAATCCATGACTTTCTATGAACTGGGACATTTGTATATTTCTCTGCTTATGATTGTTTGTACCTTTGTAAGTATTAATATCACAAACATCTTTATCACAAAACAAACAACTAGACCGAGCTAAATTAAAGGTATACGGATAGCCTGTGAAAGGACATAGACTACTTTTTATCCGGCTACAGCAAGATGATTCCCAGGGGCGAGGGGCACTGCGATAAATAGGAACAAAAACTGATAAAATGACTTAATTATTTTCAACCTTATCACAATGATTGAAGGTTGATGTTCTATTGGTAAAATGTGACAGATTCGGTAAGGTGGTTTTTCAGGCGTCTCTACAAACCATTTCTTATTTTTTTTTAGTCTAGAATTACGACGTTATGCTTAAATGATGAGTATAGAGTTATCGCCAAAGATTTTGTGACCAAAATTCATCTGTTCTTCTACAAAGACCGTTCGGATTACTCAATGGAGGTGAGAAGATTCTTATTAACGTGAAATTTGATAATAATGTATATAAATATGGATATAACAGCGTGTGTGTTACTCTTTCACGCTAAAACGGCTGAAGAAATTTTGATGAAACTTGTGATAGACTATGTCTGAATAACATATTGGCATTTAACTATGAGCGGAAAGTAGTCGCCTCACAACGCAGGTGTACTATGATCTAAGGGAAAGAACCTAAACAGTATTTTTATTTTCAATTCCAGATTCACAAGAAAGTCCACATGATTTCCCACATATTCACGTTATATCTCTCCGGTCAAATGATGCTAGGACTCTTCCTATTCAACGTGACTCCTATGTATAACAACTATTCTGCCGGGAAATACATGAGTGGGGGCTTGAAGAACTCAACGTATGAACATGCTCTCTATTTCTCTTGGCCGTTCAATGCATCTACTGATTTTAGGGGCTATGTTGTTAGCAATATTTTGCATTGGTAAGTAGTTTGAGAACAAATATTTTATCAGTTGCTAATTCAGTATTATGTATATTTGACACCGATACTGATAAAAGAAAGAAGTTCTCCATCTAAACTAAATATTATATTGTGAAGAGCTAGCAAAGGTTGTGACAATGTTCGAATCTAGGTAAACCGATTTACAAAATTCTTTTACCGATAGAAAGCTACTTAAAGGAGAGAGTAGGCTATTTTTATCGGGGTACGGAGATAAGAAAAACTTAAGACAGTATGTTTCTTGTTCATTTTGTTTTAATGAAAAATTATATTTCTTTCAGGTTACTATCATTTTCATGTTCCAGCTGGTTTTGTGTTGTGGATTTTTTTCTCTCTTTAATGGTATTTCATGTTTGGGGTCACTTCAAGATCCTTCTTCATGATCTCAACCATTTTCCAAGGCCAGCAAATAAAATAAGCTTCATACTTGATAGTTACGTTACAATTACTAATGAAATATATTCAAGGAATGAACTGGATCAAGTTTTTGACAGGTTAAATAAATGTATAGATTATCATCGTGAAATCGTCAGGTAAGTTTTTCAGTTGTCGAGTGAGTTCCTTAAAATGATATCAGTACGTCAATTCTATAAAATTCAGACACAACTCGCATTTCACTTCGCTATACACTCTCACTTCACATTCGGTTCAAAACGTTCTAAAAGTCATCTCATGCTTTATCTGTCAAAATCTCGAGTTTAATTTAGTTGAACTCGCAAACACGCTCGCAAGAGTAGCGCTAGTGTAGTAACTCACGGCGGATGCGAAGTTTAGAGTGAAGTCTTATAGAATCACACTGCTGAACTAATCTCCATCAAATGGTCAAAATCTACCAAAGCTGGCCATACACAGTCTCATGAAATTAATGAACGTCTCGTGGATAAAAACTGGCATTCACCTAAGAAGCTCGAGTAAGAGCGAAAGAATGCTTTGACGATATTCTTGCCATCAACAAAGGATAAACATTGGCAACACGGGGTGGGTTTTTAAGTAAGACCAACCAACCCCTGGTCCCGAAAATCACTTTACTTCAATGATAAACTGTATTTGTTTCTTCAGTTTTACAGACAAGATGTCGGAAGTATTTGGTCCAATGCTGCTTGCTTACTATGGCTTCCACCAGGCGAGTGGCTGTTTACTACTGTTGGAGTGTTCGCAAATGGTCAGTATTTACCCGACTACGGGCTGTCTTAAAGTACCGCGAAGGCCATATTCACGAATAATTTTAGTTTTCAAAAAAATTGTTCAAAGAATAATGTCAGTCAGTAGCTGCAGCTCAGTCAAGTATATTTTCTTTTTTCTTATTTTCAGACCGTGGCAGCTCTGGTCCGCTATTTACCACTCACGATAATCCTATTTCAACAACTAATACAATTGTCGATTATTTTTGAACTAGTCGGTAGTGTGGTAAGGCACATTTCTATATATCATTTAGCAATATTGTATCGTCCTGCGCTTCGTTTGGCTGATCATCAAAAATATAAGTATAATGTGAATTAGATTTATCAAATACCACATAATTATTTACATTAATTTGTTTGTTTTGTATCAATGTTTGCAGAGTGATAAACTAAAAGATGCAGTTTATGGCTTACCATGGGAGGCCATGGATACTAAGAACAGGAGAATTGTAGCCTTCTTCCTAATGAACGTGCAGGAACCTGTGCATGTGAAGGCGTTGGGACTAGCTGATGTCGGTGTTACTTCTATGACTGCGGTAAATGTTTTACTTGATAGGTAATAATCTTTTTCTTGTTGTCAAGTGAGCTGCTGGTTTATTTACCTAACAAGCCCTCTTATTAGGGATCTATCAGACAGGGAGCGGTCACGCGGTCGAGCGTTCTGCGTTCGAGCTCTACTACTACTACTTCTACTTGACCAACGCGGTCAGAATGCCTTCTGTGTGAGTGACATATCTATGACACAAGGAACGCAAAACTGACCGCTTGAACGCTTGACCGCGTCACCAATCCCTGTCTGATAAATCCCTTAGAGGTTTGTCAATTCACCTGACGGCCTCTGACGTGGGATTGTAATAACGCCTGCTACTGAATAGCTCTAACAAGACCACCCAGGCAGCTTTTAGAATAATAACTTACCTACTTCACAGTTTTCATTAAGTAACTTTGGCCTTCGGAAGTCAGCCATTTCGTACCTAGGGCATACGCAGTATTTTGATAATATATATTGATAAACCTAAAGTAACTTAGAAGTGAGAAAGATATTGTAATTCTTGTCAAAATGACGTTTTTTTTATTTAGTTAGATTTTCTTTTAATTTTTTAGATTTTGAAGACTTCAATGTCATACTTCGCTTTTCTACGCAGCAAGTAAGTCTGGTGCGATAATGGGAAGAATCTTACAATAGTTACAATACTTTCTAATCTTTCTGTCTTCGCCAATATCTAAGTACAATTTATAAGAACTTTATCGCACGATAATGAAAAGGATCCTGCGTCTGTTTCTTTGGTTTCAAATGTACGATCAATTCATCCGTTTCAGTCACTTACTATATATACTAGTATATTAAAATGGATACTTAAAATAAATATGTTTTTGATTTCTTTTATCTTTTATATCCTAAAGCCACTACTTCATATTGTAAACTGTTTATTCTCCTTCACAATTAGCAATAATAAACAAAAGTACTTAAAGGGTACTGTAAGGTTATTCATTTTGGGAAAGGAAAAGGAATATAGTAGGTATTCCTCAACAATAATTAAAAACAAGAATAGTTTGATAATATTTTAATCATGGTAACTAGAAAAACACTTAACACATTTTGTGTCAACTTTAATTCAGTAAACAAACACATTTCAAGTACAAAGAGTATGCAAATTGTGACTCAGATTCCAAAAACAAAAGAAAACTTTCAATACCATGACACATGAATTGATGGAGTAACTTCTTCAATCAGTTTGCCAACCAGCAAGTAATGATACTCCAAAATCCAAATTCCAAAGGCCATCAACAGATTCACTTACTGCGAAGAAAGGTGAAATACGACATTGATGTTTTCAAAATCTGAAAGACAAGAAAATCATTTGTTAGAAATATAACATATCTCCTTAGTCTTAAGGATTTTTTCAGCAGTAAGGGTCTTCTACTATTATAAGAGAATGGAAGTCAAAAGTAGGATATTGCATGGACCACTGCATACAAATATTTACTAATGTTTGACTATCAACATTTTAAACTCTCCAAGACCGTGATCAACTGTGAATGATGAAATGTATGTAGATACATAATTATGAAATACCATAATCGAATTCGCTCACAAAACAGATTTTGAGCCCTCATTGCACCAATTTTTGGCCCACATACGCATCTGTACGTCGATTCTATAAAATTCAGACAACATCTCGCATTTCACTTCGCTATTCACTCTCACTTCGCATTCGGTTCATAACGTTCTAAGTCATCTCATACTTTATCTGTCAAAATCTCGAGTTTAATTTAGTTTAACTCGCAAACACGCTCGCAAGAGTAGCACTAGTGTAGTAACTCACGGCGGATTCAGATGCGAAGTTTAGAGTGAAGTCTTATAGAATCACACTGCTGTACACTAAACATGTTTAGCATACTGTTATTGTTGATTAAAAGGTTATTTCAAATGTTAATTCATATGATTATATTAAGCTTTGCTTAATGTTACTATCCTTATATTTCTTGCATGTTGCAAGCATTTCTCAAATGACGGCTGTAGATAAAAGACCTAAAGATTTGTTACTTCGCAAGGATTTTACCGCAGTCATAGAAGTAACACCGACATCAGCTAGTCCCAACGCCTTCACATGCACAGGTTCCTGAACATTCATTAGGAAGAAGGCCACAGTCTTCCTATTCTTGGTATCCATGTCTTCCCACGGTAAGCCATAAACTGCATCTTTTAATTTGTCACTCTGCAAACAATGATAATTATAATAAACAAAAAAAATATAAAAGACAAGGCAAACTAAGTGCAGGATATTTGAAAAATAAAAGCAATACATAATTCGATTGTGCCTTACCACACTACCAACCAGTTCGAAAATAATCGACAGTTGGATTAATTGCTGAAATAAGATTATTGTCAGAGGCAAATAGCGTACCAAAGCTTCTACAGTCTGTAATAAAAAAAAAGTATATTAATGTGGATGGATGGAGAAAACTAAATTACATCAATGAAAAAAAGTATATGTCAGTGAGATGAGTAAGGGACAGGAATGGATGCATAAACACCAATAACATTAGTAAGGAAAGAATAATAAAAAATTGAAACTCTATACTGACCATTTGTGAACACTCCAAGAGTAGTAAACATCCGCTTGTTTGATGAAAACCGTAATAAACGAACAGCATTGGCCCAAATACTTCGGACATTTTGTCTGTAAAGCTAAGAGGAAAAGGTTCAAAATAAAATTATTGATTTAGACTTAATGTCTCTTCTTTACTTTCGTTTCTTGATTGTAAAGGTAAAGGAATAGTAATAAATGTTCAATGCAGAGATGCTCAAAAATAATCATCATCAAGGGTTTATTCCTCGTTAAACCAGGAGCTTGATCATCAGCTCGTTTGGGTTACCTTTCCTTGATATGGCTTTGCTTTTTACTAATGACAAATAGTACGTCTGATGTTTCACCCCCTAAAGATAGTTGGTCGACTATAAAAGATTAGTTGTGTCCAACATACCTGACAATTCTTCGATGATATTCAACACATTTATTTAATCTCTCAGAAACTTGTACCAACTCTCTGCTTGAATACATTTCATTTGTAAGCGTGATGTTACTATGGTCTAACCTAAAACTGATCGTATTCAATGACCTTGGGAAATGGTTGAGATCATGAATCAAGATTTTGAAGTGCCCCCAAACATGGAATACCATTATTGATAAGAAGAGGTCCAGTGTACAGAACCAGGTGGAACATAGGTATGAAATAATCCTGAAACAGTAATAGTATGTAATTAAACAATACTCGTATGCAACCTATGAAAAATTAGATTATTTTAATTAGACAGGGTGAAGGATTTGAATCTTAGATCAATATAGGAGGATTTATTTAGTTGATAAAAATTACTGTTAAGAGAATACGATTATACCGGGTTGTGAAACTGTAGTCATCATGGACGTGACTATTATCTGGGAACTTTAATTCCCACTTTTTCTCAAAAAATAGTACAAGTTAATTCGGACATAATATACCTGATAGTTAACTTACCAATGAAAAATATTGCTCAAAATATATCCCCTGACATCAGAAGAAGCATTGAAAGGATAAGAGAAGTAGAGAGAATGTTCAAACGTAGAGTTTTTCAAACCCCCTCTCTTGTACTTGCCAGTCGAGAAATTGTTGTACATGGGAGTCAAATTGAAGAGAGACATACCAGCCACCATTTGACCCGTTAGTAATAACGTGAATAGATGGGATATCTTGTGAACTTGCTTGTGTGTCTGGAATTATTCAAAACACATTCTGTTTGCTAGTATATTTATTTAACTGCCTCGTTGGTCTAGCTGTCGCAAGTGCGGCTGCTGAGCACAAGGTCTCGGGCTCGATTCCCGAGTCGTGCCGAAATCGCTTTGTGGGTTTCAGATCACTTTCACGAAGCAGCCCGGAGCCTGGAAGTCGGTGATTAATACACCCGTGCATCGGAGGGCACGTAAATGTCGGTCCTGCGTGATTCGTGGTCGTGTCTGATTTCCATCCCATCGGGCTATGATAGTGGAGGAATAGTGAGTGAACCTGTGTCTGCGTAAATGCTTGTGCACTATAATATGTCCTGCGCAGTTGGCTAATCTCCTTACATGGGAACAGCCGCCGTATACTACTTTTCACGTCCCTTCATAGAAAATCTACTTTTTATGATGTTTTGTTAAGTTATTTGTTGAGTTTTTAATATGCAGTAACTAGGTTCGAACGAAACCACTGACAAGAAATGTCATCTTCACTCACCTGCATCGAAAAGTTAGAATCATCTTTGTAATAGAAAAGATGAATTTTGGTCAAAAACTCAGTAGCGACATCTTGATATTCAGGATTCCAGCAAAGGGTTGTTACCCTAGACTGGACATGTAAAAAATATTAATTATTACCGTCATCATCATCAACCTTTTTATCATCCCACTGTTAGGCCTCCTCTCACACAGACAAAAATTGAGCGTTAATCTCCACGCTTGCTCAATACGGGTTGGTGATTTCAGACATTATCAGACAAACTCGGTGCATGTTGGCAGAGTCTTTATCTCACAAAAACGGTGTATTCGAGCTATTTGTAATGTGGATAATTTGACATCATGCAAACCGCTTTTCAAACAGCTAAAAATTCTAACACTTGCATATAGAAGAAGTTTGCAAATTTACAAAATTATATGAAGATGTTATGTTTAAGAAACTTGGTGATGATTGCACATTTAACTGTCGATTCCCAAAGAAATTAAATTTACCATTTATGAGAACCGAATTGTACCGTAGAAATTGTTACCCAATGTGCATTCGAATATACAACAAGCTACCATCCCGCATTAAAGGCTTATTGATAAATGTTTTTACACAGTCAATGAGTACCTAGAGGAGAAATAGTTATACATAATGCAAAATGATTGTAGGTACTTTCTTAGCTATTAGATAATAGAACTTGAGATAAATATTTGCATGATTAAATTATAAGTCGAATACAGTGAGACCATATTTTTTATTGTATCGACCATCATATTGTACCTATATTCTGGCAAATAAATAAATTTCATTTCATTAAAATAATTATAATTTTCTTTTAGCAATATTTGGAAGATACAGGTAAATGACAATACTTACAAATATAACAACAGTCATAAGCAGAGAAATATACAAATGTCCTAGTTCGAAAAAGGACATAGATTTTTTATGTAGTGCTATGTACATGGCCATACCAATCGTGGTTATAAAGCATCCATTCAAATGAAATATTTTTTGAAATGTCACCCATATTCTTCCTCTTAACTTAGCTCTTGTATCGAGTCCTTCTTTTGGTTCCTTCGGCCAGCAAGTTATGACTGTTAGTAAATGACGACACAAAATCATATATGGGTAGTCGGTTGGTTTAGTGATATCTCTGAAAAAATATAATAGAAAACCTGTAGAAAGCCACCACAAAGTTTTATGGCAGAATTAGACCCAAATGCCTTAGCTAAACTACCACAATATCATCTATATAATATAATGTTAATAGATAAAGTTAATAAATTCATAAATCTCACCACGCCTATTTAGAAGTAGCTCTGTTTAGTTTTTATCCAAAATACTTTAAATTATTTTAACTTACTCTTTTGCTTCAAGGTTGAATATAAAGTCACGTATGCCTCCCATTTTTATTAATGTAGGGAAGTTTGAGTTTAACTAAGTCAACTTTTGGCAACCTTCAGCGTTGGTAATTATATCACAATTATTGCTTTAAGTTCATTTAAGTAATTCATAAACTTCTCAAAAAGGAAAAGGTTCTCAATTTGACTGTTTGTATTTGTTTACTAACAACCATTCAATTTCTAAGTATTATTAAATAAAATACCCCTATTTTTTGTTAAACAAGTCGTTCTAGGCATGACAATTCAAATACACTCAGCGGCACGGAATTTGGCCCACACAAAAACAAGTAGATATCTAGTCTAATAATAAAGTTAAAACTACATGGAAAATCCAAACTAATATTATAAATGCGAAAGTATTATTATTACTTCGTTCAAAATGGAGCGTACACGTCATAAAATCGTATTTAAATCATAGATTGCAATATGTAGACATCAACGGTGACAAATCTTCAGGCCTACCGGTTCAATTAGACATGCCGCAGGGTTCTATTCTAGATCCTTTCTTATTCTTAGTAAATATAAATAAATGACTAGCGGTCGCCCGCAATTTGTTTTTTCGTATACTAACTGCCAAATTTTAAGACCACCACTTTTAAAATAGGACTTCGGTGCGAACTGTCCCCTTTATTTTTTTTACATTTTAAGGAGTAGATTTTAATACGTAATAGACGTATTAATGTATTTCTTTGGGTAAGGATTAATATCATAGTATTGAGTACGGGTTTGAGCGAGGTGTCAGTAGTGAGGGCGGACGGGTCGCTCGTGCCCGTGGACGCACATCACCCGCCGCTCGCGACGAGCGTGCGGCTCGCAGGTGCGAGCGCCCCGCGCCCCGCCCCCGCTAGCGCCGGCAACGCAAGCATTTCTTGGAAACCGCGTTGGAATTTTTTTAAAGCGAATTATGAATTATTGTACTCTATGTTATTCAATACTAATTGGACCGATATGTATGAGCTGAGGGATGTGGACGATATTTTGAATTTGTTTTATGATAAAATAAATACCATTTTAGATGCAAGTGTTCCGAAAGAAAGCATTAAGTGTTAAACAGCGATATATTTACCCCAAATGGTACACCAGTGAGATAATTAAAAACTTAAAAATTAAAGCAAGTCTACATAAAATATATAAAACCACTAAATCAACTAGTACTTACGGCGAACATTCAGAATATAAGTCACTCATTAAAAACAAATAGAAATGGCGCGCAAGCAGCACGAAACTATTATTCAAGGTCAGTTTGCGAAGGACCCTAGATCATTTTGGCAATATATACGGTCACAGAAAAGTACAGCGGCAAGGCAGGACATAGTGAAGGACGGTCAGTATTTGTCGGACGAGGAGTGCGCGGAGCAGTTCGCGAGTTACTTTAGGTCGGTATATAGTAATGCTCCGCCACGACTAGACGCAGATGAGGCGGCAGCGGAAGCTGGGGACACTGGTAGCCAGTGTTTACAAATAAATAAGCTTAGTCTTGAGGATGTTAGGAGTGCTCTCGACCGCCTCAAGCCGAAGCGATCAGCGGGCCCGGATGGTTTACCAGCGTTCCTTTTTAAAGATTGTGGTAGGGTACTCGCGGAACCTTTACTGTTTGTATTTAACACTTGTCTTCAATCTGCGAAGTTCCCAGATAAGTGGAAGATTACGCGAGTCATTCCAGTGCCCAAGGGCAGGGCGGGACCGGACATCAGTGGGTACAGACCAGTAGCTGTGTTATCGACACCGGCAAAGGTGTTCGAGTCTGCCATTCAGCGCTGTATGCAAGAGCAAATACGCGGACAGTTATCGGATGCTCAGCACGGATTCCGTCCGGGGCACAGTACTGCTACCAATCTTCTGGACTTCATGGGACGCGTGGTGCCGCCTGTGGATGCTGGGGTGCAGGTGGACGCAGCTTATTTTGATTTTAGAAAAGCTTTTGACAACGTAGATAATGACATCTTACTGCGGAAGCTTGCCGAGTTCGGATGCACCCAGCATCTATTGCGGTTTTTCACTAGTTACATGCAAGACAGACAGCAGTACGTGGATTACAACGGATGTGAATCTGATCCATATTACACCTGGTCGGGGGTAAGTCAAGGCAGTAATTTGGGGCCTCTGGAATTCCTGATAATGATAAACAATCTGCCGGAAGTCGTAAGGCATGGCGTTTGTTTATTATTTGCGGATGACTTTAAGTTGCTGCTGGAGATTAGGTCCGAATCAGATTGCAGACGCCTTCAGGAGGATATCGATCGCATAGTACAATGGAGTCATGAAAACAAACTGTACTTCAACGTATCCAAGTGCTCGTTGATGAGCTTCACCCGCGCTCGGACACCTGTGCGCTATGATTATGTGGTAGACGGGGCGCCACTACAACGAGTCACGGAGGTGCGAGACTTAGGTGTTATCATGACTCCCGATCTGACATTCCGGGAGCACATAAACAGAGTCTGTAAGAAAGCATACAGAAACCTAGGATTTATTCTGAGGCAGACACATAGCTTCACCAACATCGCAGCTTTCAGGGTCCTATATGATGCACTAGTCAGGAGTCATCTGGAACATAGTGCGGTCATATGGGCCCCACATGAAGCGAAGTACACGGTAATGTTGGAGCGCGTTCAAAATAAGTTTACTCACCACCTGTACAAGAAACTATATGGGGTATATCCGTTTTACCCACTGATGTATCCCACCCTGTTTATCCTGGGCATGGTTGGTTATAATCAACTGCGTGTCCGACGAGAGTTTGCCCTGGTTGCCTACTTGGTGAAGGTGCTTCGCGGATTGGAGAGTCACCCGGCAGTGCTGCAGCGCTTGAGCCTGTGTGTGCCGGACCGCTACGTGTGGCGGCGGCGAAACCCGCCTCTACTACTGGTACCTACAGCGAGAACCAACTTACTCGCCAAAGCACCCATAACCAGAGTCATCCGTATCGTAAACGATCTACATAGCAGCATTGATGTTTTTACATGTTGTTTTGGTGAATTCGCAAAGGAATTATTATTTATTTTATGTTACAAACACAATACCTAGTAGGTTAATTTTAGCTTTAGTGGATTACCATGATTGTAAATAATTTAGTTTTTAAATACATAGTTTTTAGTTCTTAGCTGTCGTATTAGGATAAGAGATCCTGTAAAGATAGTTTAAGGTGTTTTTAAATAAATAAATAAATAAATCATGTTTATAAGAGTTGAAATTAAAAGTTTGTTGTGATTATTGCGCAATTCTGTTGTTTTAATTTTTGTTTTTGGAAAATGAGTAAATAAAACAATTTTAAAATAAAAATTCAAATTTTTTATTTCAATAATGGTCATAACTTCCAAATGTGCTTGGGCCAGATTCCGTGCCGCTGAGTGTATTTTAATCAAAGAACTGAAACTTCAAAGACAACCATGATACATATCATAATTATGGGATCCTGATAATCTTTGATTATGGATAATCACTAAGTATTAGTTAGATTTGTTTGTTAAGGAAAATTAAATTATCGTGAGAAAGGACAGTATGCCGTTATGATTGACAAGGTCAGAATTGTTGTTCAAAGACAATTACAATAATTAAAATCAGAGATATCAGTAGAATAAATTATACATAGAAATAATATGTTAGTTTGAGATATATTATAAGAGCGTCTTCATACTAGCGGGTTTTCCTCGTGGCAACGCTCCGTTCGTACGAACCGTCACATGGTTACCCGAAAAAATCAAGCATAAAAACCACTGGTGTGAAAATGCTGTTACATCTGATTGAATCATAGGATGCACATCGAAGAAGTTAGTAGTTGTAAATAAGAATTGCAAAAAGAGCTCAGATTTTTGGAGGTTGTAGTGTTGAAGACATATTGGGTGGAGATATAGTGAAATATAGGATTATGGTATAAGTAGAGATAAGAAGAGATTATGTTTGAAGAAATAAAACAACAAACAAAGTTTATTGCCATAGTTCTGTAAAACTTAATCTTTAAAAGTTTAAAAGCATTTCATAAAGAGCCATTAGCCAAGCCAAAGTAAAAATATAAGATAACTAATTCCATGAGAAAGCACGTCGTCTGTAGAACTATGATTTACATACTGCGTAAGAAGGTGAAAAATGACATTGAAGTTTTCAATATCTGTAAAAGAGAAAACACGTATTAGGTAAATAATATAATCTTTCCTTCATGAACCAAGCCTTAGAGATCCAAACTCTGCAGTGGTAATTAAAAAAAAGGACGCAATCCTGGATTACAAAGATAAAGCGAGTCAAATGCGACCCAGGCGCTGCAAAAAATGCTCGATTAATCCGACTACCCAATCCACACTGTCTGCAAAACTTGTACCGTGGATACCTCAGTGGATCCATGACTTATCGTAGATATCATGAGGATTCCACATGAAGAGAAAGAATACCAAATATTAATTTTACCTTTGTCATAGAAGTAACACCAACATCAGCCAGTCCCAATGCCTTCACATGCACAGGTTCCTGTACATTTAATAGGAAGAAGGCCACAGTTTTCCTATTCTTTACATCCATGTCCTCCCATGGTAAGCCATACACTGCATCATTTAGCTTACTACTCTATGAACAAAGAACTATGCATTAATATCAATCCTTGAATATTGTTAATTGTTCATTATTTGTTGCAGTACCCAAAACGTGTATATGTTTCAGTTTTAAAGGCATTCAACACTAAGTTTCGATGACACACGTCTAACCAATGTTGTGTGGTATCTAAGAACTTTATCTCTACTCAAAAGGCCTCTTTAGAAGTGTACCAAGTGATCAAATTATTATAGCCTGTTGAGGCTGTGGGTTTGTTCAAAACAGTTACCTCGGTCTAGGTACTTAAAGGGCTCCAGAAGGAACAAAAATTAGCTTAAGTCAGTTGAAGATTAACACTCCCTTATTGTACGAAACTTGAGGAAATAAAATAAATGGATCTCTTTCTTTATTGATGTCTATTTTATAATATTTACATTAATTTTAAAAATTAAAAATAAACTTATATATACAACTTAAAACTAATAAAATATAGGTAATTATATTTTGCCTTACCACAGTTCCAACGAGTTCAAAAACGATCGACAGTTGGATTAGTTGCTGAAATAATATTAATGTAAGTGGTAAATAGCGGGCCAGTGCTTCTGGGGTCTGAAACAAAAATTGGCTTAGGTAAAACCCTTAGGTACATTTATGTCTTCGCTTCGCACCTACTTACTTGGTTACTAAAGATTACATTGTCTGCTTCACGTAAAAATATATATGATGCCTAAAATATTTACATAATAAAAATCTATATGACAAACTGACCATTTGTGAACACTCCAGGAGTAGCAAACATCCGCTAGCCTGATGGAAACCATAGTACGCCAACAGCATCGGCCCAAACACTTCCGATATTTTGTTTGTAAAACTGAAAATGCATTGAAGCAAGTCTTAGGACGGCAACGCACAGACCGCTTAAGAGGATACCTCGTTGCGATGTTCACGGGCGAACTGGGTAAATGGTTGAGAGGGATAGAACTATGCGATAGCAACCTAAATAGATAGAGAGAGGAAACATGCAACCTGCTCGAAAAAAAATAAGGTAAGCGCCATACTAAATAAAAATTTATTAAAAATTCAATTTTATGTTTCTTTAAAAACTGATTTCTGATTAATGTTTAATAAGATATTATCTTCATTCTTCATTATTTTAATGTGACAGAAAGTACATGACTACGACATAAAATTCATAAAATGTTATTTTTAGAGGTAAGTTCAGATTTTTTTTCTATTGAGAAAAGTTACTTGTTTTATGTTTTTGTCTTCGGATTAATCTAGGTAATATAGTCAACAAACACATATAAAAAAAGTTAATTATTCGAATAAGTATTCTTAAATTAAAATTGACTTAAAAAAATTTTTGAATTCCGAGGTATCCTCTTAAAGCAGTCAGTAGCGACAGCTTCAATCTGTCAACTGCAATGAACTGCAGAGTTCTATGGACGCACATCTTACACGAACCCTTCGAGCAGTTGCAACTGATTCGGGCGGCCGATAGCTCAAGCTTTCCCTGTATTGCCGGCCTTAATTAAATCCCAAAAAAAAATAGGCTGTTTTATTGAAAGGCCAGTTGGCTGCGATATACCTATCGAACGTACCTGATGATTTCTCGATGGTAATCTATACATTTCTTTAATTTGTCAGCAAGCAGCTCCAGCTCTTCAGTTGAATAATTTTCATTTGAAATCGTGACGTTAGTATTTTCTAACTTAAAGCTAACCATTTTTGATGGCTTTGGAAAATTGTCGATATCATGAAGTAGAATTTTGAAATGCCCCCAAATGTGAAAAACGATTACCGATAGAAATAAATCGAGCGTACAGAACCAGGTTGATACTATGTAAGAAAAAAACCTGTAACAATATCACAGTAGCTAATAGCATGAAAACCAAGGAAATAAGCAAGTATGGAGCGACCGACAGATAATATAAATAAACAAATGGATATAGACTAATCAGGTAAAATCTCACAACGAACTGTCCTTTGCAATTGAAATCGAGAAGATTTCTGGAGTCGATCTTGTCTTGTGACTTATGCTCGGTAAAGTCGAATTATATAAAATAGTTCTCTGGCTAGTTAAGTTGGAGTATGAAGGTATTCCAATTCTTGGGACAGCAATTTATAACATTCACCACTGTACTGCTGTTTTAAGAGTAGCCCCTTACATTTATTTGCTTTAAAAAAAAGAGTTTTGGAAATAATATTGTTATCTGATCATAATTATTTCGTTTAGATGTTTAAGTAAAACAAACGCGTCGCAGTCAGTTTCCAATTTACTTACCAATGCAAAATATTGCTAAAAATATACCCCCTTACATCAGTAGACACATTAAAAGGATATGAATAGTATAGAGAGTGATCAAACGTTGAGTTTTTCAATCCTCCTTTGCTGTACTTCCCAGCAGAATAATTGTTGTACATAGGGGTGAGGTTGAAGAGTGAGAGACCACCAAGCATTTGACCAGTAACGTACAGTGTAAATAAGTGGGAAACCCGATGAATTTGCTTGTGGGTCTGGAAAAGATACAGACATTGATGGACCACTACATAATAATATGTTATACCATCTATATGTATTCTTTAAAGTCTTGGTGGGTACAGTCCATTACACGAAAGAAGTCCCGCGGAAAATTGTGGAACTATATATTTTTGTACGTATTTACTGAGTTATCGCATAGACACTAGCGCTGCGTCTGCGGGATTACATTCGTGAAAAAGACTTTATAGCACTAACTTCGCAAGTATGAGTGTATGGGTTCGATGCCAGGCCAGGCATGTACTGATTTAACTATTCTAAGTTTGTATGTTATTTCAAAGCATATCTTCAACATCTCGAGAAAACCTAGACTTGTTTCAAATCACCCTCAATGAGGAAACGTGGTAATTAACGCTCCTGTGCAAAGTCTTGGGACTGTAAAGAAGCTAATGATGATGAATATATTCTCACCTGCATTGAAAACTCTGAATTGTCTTTGTAGTAAAAAAGATGAATTTTATTAAGAAACTCATTGGCGACTACTTGGTACTCTTCATTAAAAGTAAGAGTAGCTAATCGGGACTGTAATGAAATAATAATAAGTCAATTAAGAATTATAGAAATACAAGGTAATATAAGTAAATACATATCTTATAAGTGACCCAAAGGCTTGTTTTTATTTTGCTTAAAAAGTAAGCATTGCCATCCAACGTGGCTGCTGCTAGCCTCTTGGGTACACTCCCGGTGGGCAGCGATGAGGAGGAGTTTTTTGATACATTTTTTTTAAACTGCGTATTATATAATTATTTGGTAGAATCTGATTTATGTTCAATTTTCTTTCTGTTAGTTTTGGTTCCTCGGTAAAAATTTTTGAAACTTATAAAAAAATATTTTGGTACTTACAAAGACAACGCAACTCAGCATCAGAGTTATATACAAATGTCCAAGTTCAAAGAAAGTCATATTTTTCTTGTGTATCATAACGTATGTAGCTGTACCGACAATCGTTAACACACAGAATGCCAAATGTAAAACATTTTGTATCATCCCCCAAACTTTTGCTTTTAATTTGGCTCCAGCCGCGAGATTTTCCGTCGTTTTTTTAGGCCAACATTTGATAAGTGATAAGGATATACGCATTATTATTAAGTATGGATAGTTTTTTGGTGTTGTGATAGCTCTGAAAATTAAAAAAAAATGAAGGTAATATACATACGTTCTTCTTTAAGTACAGTCTTGTTATACAAGTCTTCTGCGCAGCTTTTCCCAACTATACTTCTTCTTTCCAGCTATAACACTAGGAAGTTGCGTTTTGGGAGTGCTGTCCTTTTCTGATGTGAAAAACTGCTAAATACTAGCCTACTTTCAATAAACGTTTTTGACTTTGACTATGTTAGGGGTCGGCTTATAGTTTTCAAGGATGCAACTGAGTCCCACTGTTTTCATGTAGAAAATAAAGTAACAGACAAAATATAGTTTTGGTTCGAACCATGTATTAATTACTTTCTAAAATATGATTCAGGTATAGGTATAAAATATGGGCTTCAAAAAATAACTTACTCATTGGCTTCATAATTGAAGAAAAAATCAAGCAACCCTGCCATTTTCACTTTGAAGTATAGAATGTAGCTTGCAACTTTGAAAGCATTTATCAAAGGAAATACCAACTAGGAGAACCCGGACACTGCAAACTTTTAGTCGGCCAATAGTTTGTTTGGGATGATAAATCATTATGAAGATGCATGGTGGTACGTGGAAGTGGAAACCTGGACTATATAGTCTGAAATCACCAACCCGCATTGAGCAAGAGTGGTTATTAATGCTCAATCCTTCTCCGTGTGAGAGGAGGCCTGTGCCCAGCAGTAGGACGATAAAGAGGCTGTAATAGTAACAGTATGGTGGTACTCAGAGAGATCAGGTCTTTAGCCGGTGTCATACCAATAGAAAGCTTTGAATGGCGTGAAAATTTCGTAAAATATTTTTTTTGACAAATATCAGGTCAAGTGTTTAATTTGCAGTGTATGGGAACGCATAGTGGATTTTATTAAAAAGCAATTATTAGATACTATGACTACTTAGTTATACTAAGTATAAGTATTAAGGCGACATTACACTGACAGTATTTTTTCAGGTTTTATATCTTTTCATTTAGTCTTTCTCGTCTGAATCTTTGACATAATAATATCTGAATTTTAAAGGATTTTGCGGTATTAAAATTTAAGGTAGTATTTGGTATGCTGAAAGAATGAACCCTGGTAATATGATTATTATGTGCCAAAGATTATTTTTCTAGTATCGGGAAGATACTAGGAGTAAATAAGATACCTACATAAAATTATATTCATTTTCTATACTAATATATTAAAGAGGAATCCTTCTTTTTTTCTCTGTTTGTATCCAAAAATCTCAAAAACTACCGAATTTGTAGAAAAAATATTTCACTGTTAGGAAGTCTATTTATCCTCGAGTAACATTGACTATATTTTATCCGGGAACTGGTAGTTGGAAGGGGGTGGGGCTGAAGCCGCAGAAATACGGTTAATTTGTTATATTATTATCTCCACTATACACGGTTCATTATACAAACATAATGCAACTTTCACAGAAAAAATAACTTGATCGCAGCAAATTTAATAACAGGCTATCATTTTAATGTCATTCTTATAAATGACTAAGTAAAGAAATCATATTGTGGAAACCTGGACTTAAGAAACGAAGGCTAAAATCGTGAATCCGCCTTGAGCATGTGTGGATATAAACGCTCATTAATTATCTTTTTAAGAAGAGGCCTGTGTGGTGGACAATAAAAAAGACTGACTGGCTTTTATCCATTATTGCCAAAACATTACAAATGACCAACGCATGCCCTGCTCGATAGCTCTTCCAAAGCTTGGAAGAGAACTTGTTATTAAATATCTAATACAATATTTCCTATAGATTGACAGTCACCCACAAATAGATCACAAAGGCAAATCTCTAAAAGACTAAAAGACTCTCAGTTATGTAATAAAAAAAGTATTATTATAGTATTTTCATTGGTAAGAATTCCAAGCATAGATTAATATGCAGTTTCTTTAGAATCTGTGATTCCGGATAAAAAATACTTGGCATAGACGGGTTATATTCTGAGAACTTTAACTGATTTAAATACCGGGAATTATTTTTTCTTTGAAAGTAAGCTTGCATCAGCCCCGGATCTAGGGGGGGGCAAGCCGGGGCCCATGCCCCGGGCGGCAAATTCAGGGGGCGGCAAAATCAGGCGGCTGCCTGATTTTAAATCCTACATCACAGAATACCATAATAGTTACCTACAGGGCCGTCTTAACCTATGGTGCAGGGTGTGTGTATGTCTCAGGGGCGCCCTACCACCAGGAAATTTCGAAAAAATTACACCCGTTTGATAAGGAAGTTCCATTGTATCATTATACTGAAAAGCAAAGTTTCTAAAAAAGTCGCCTTCGCTTTGTTTAATTGATCATTTTGGTTATTTTTCACTTTTAACATCCTCCAAATAAGTGAAAAAATTCTCGCTCGCTGCGCTCGCGACTAAATGACAATGTATGTATTGTTTTTCTGATGGTTTATCATTTTTATTGACGCACCGAATCAACGAACACAAATGGCACTCGCTCTAATCACGGTTTCTTTTTATTTGTACATAATTCCCAGTTTCATTTGTGAGTCTTCAGGGCCATCTTAAGCTATGGTGCAAGGTGTGCGAATAACCCGGGCGCCTCGGTCTCAGGGGCGCCGCGGGACGCCCCTGTTTGATAAGGAAGTTCCACAATGTACAAAAAAGTCGCCTTCGCTTTGTTTGATTGATCGATCATTTTGATTATTTTTCACTTTTAACATCCTCCAAATAAGTGAAAAAATTCTCGCTCGCTACGCTCGCGGCTAAATGACAACGTATGTGCTATTTTTCTGATTGTTTATTTTTTTTATTGACGCACCGAATTACGAACACAAATGGCACTCGCTCTTATCACGGTTTCTTTTTATTTGTACATAATTCCCAGTTTAATTTGTGAGTCTTCAAACAAATAATTTAAAAAAGTTCGTGGCTTTACAATGTACTTAATCACTTAATATTGTGTCGTAGGCCCAAAAAATTTCGCGCTCGCTTCGCTCGCGCAATTTCATACGTACGTTACTCTCATAACTTCATGACTCAAATCCACGCTGTATTACCTTTTATATGTCAAATGTAGCAAAAAATATTATTTATGGAGTCCTCAAAAACAAAACAGTTTGCGCTTCCGACTGCTTGTTACTTTACAGCGCTTTTTAAAATTTATTAACTTTTTTTTGTCCCAAAATTAAAAAATTTGCGCGCTTCTTTCGCTCGCACAAATTTTTACAATAATTGCATTATTCTGTCTCGACTTTTATAACTTAAACCTGGCCAACAGTTTGAGCCTACAATGATTTGGACACTTTTTTTTTAAGTCATTTACCTACCAAAAAAATGACTTTCGTTGGTGAAAATAAACATAAGTAGGTAGGTACGCGGGGCGGTATTTTTCAGTTTTAGCCCCGCCTAAAAAAAATTGAAGATCCGGGGCTGGCTTGCATTATTTTAATTTGAACAAAAATGCAGTTAGGATTTTGAAGCGGAATATCATTTTCATTTCTCAGTAACTGTGACATGAACTTAACATGAAACATGTGAAAAGGCAGGTTGTATAAAGTTTTTCTTTAATTTGCTTCATAAGTTAAAATTGGGGGATAAATTCCAGAAGGTCATGAAGGAGTGACAAAGAAAGTTTCCCAGTGTGACATCGAAAACAAATTAGAAGGTGATCCATGTGGTTTAAAATAAAAAATTGTAAACATAAGAAAGTCAATGGCAATAAAAAAATTGTTGAATAGGTATAATAAAACAACAAATATAAACATGCAAAAGTTTATTCCCATAACTTTGAGAATCTTAAAACACCTTCACTAACTTAGCACTATATTATCCACATTTAAAAAATAAATACAATTTAAAATTTCATGCTTCACATTTGTTAAAAACTGCGATATTTTTAACATTATGTTAAACTACACTTAGTTTTAAAGAAAACTATAAACATTTGTATAAAAAAGAATAAAATATTGCAGCTAAATTATGGCATATTATTTTATATCCGTACCTTACTGTACCTATATTTTCTGAATATTTTTTCAGGTATTACTTAAGTACTATTTCTTCACGATTAATTGTGTTGAAAGTTCATGTTGTACATAGATTATTACATTTATTTTATAAGACGAATGAAAATCAGAACAATACATCAATATTGTTTTTATAAACATCTCTTTTGTAAAATGGAATGTAAAAAAACAAAATAATTTTAAATCTTGTAAAAAATCGTGAAGATATACCTAAAACATATTTTAATGAACTAAATTGACCCTTTAATTATTTACAAAAAATAAATGAAGTTAAAACTTGGTCAACCAGTATCAATGTTAGCAAAAATAATATTATTTTTCTAAATAAGCTAAAGTTATGAATAAAAGAAATGCCCGTTGGAGGGTAGAAAATTATCTAATAGATAAAATTTTGTTTGTAAAAAATCACTTTTATTTCTCGTCTCTTAAATACGAGAAGAATAAAATTATAATATCATAATTCTTAGTAATAAGCTTTAATTTCATAATAAGCTGATTGTATTTTTAAATTCATAAAATATGTAGTACCTCCTACTACAATAAATCATCGTATTAGCACTTTCGCGGATCACCCTATGATGTACAGTACCTAGTTGCAAGTAGAGTCTAAGTACTTTAACAAAAGATGCTCAGTGCATACTATTCATGTACGACAAAGGGCGTTCCACCTCAATTTAATTTTCAATAAAGAAGTCTTTTACTAGGTAAATGATATCCTTACAGATTCCTTTTAAGTTACTTGGCTACTCACATACATAGGTTTATTTTCGGAAGGTGACTTTGCCTTCTAGATAAAAGCCAAATTAAAAATTAAGCGTAGCTATTTTTTACTTCCTGAGCAAAAATATAACTGAATTCCATAACATTACATTTGTGTTTCATTTATTATGTTTAGGTTTGACCTTAACCAAACATAGCGACTTTTAAATCATCAATACAACTGATCCAAATCAGAATTGACATTTACAATCACAACACCGTATGTGCGTACATTACATTCAAAATTGTTCATGTAACATTTTACACTTACATGCCCACAAAAAGGATAGGCGTGATGACAGTTTAAAAAACTAGACTGCATTTTAGAAAGACCAAAAATATTGGACACATATTTTTCAGTCACCGTGCCTATTCTGTATAAATTCCTAAATTCAAAGAGACGAGGAGTTATCCTTAGCAGCAAGCCTCGCACCTTACAAGGCCTACTTCATCACAATTCATACACTTGAGTGCAACGAACTCGGCCGTGAAGTGGTTCCTGTGGAGACTCTTCTTGGAGCCGTTGCAGATCCGGCAGGGGAGCAGACGGAACCCGCCACACATTTGGCAGGTGTTGCAGGCATCGGGGCTCTGGAATTTAGAAAAAAATGGTGGTTAATTTTGGGCATGTCAAAAAACTTTATACAAAATTGTCAAAGTTTTTCAAATATACATAGATGCATCGATACTTTTCTTGTAAAAGTATTCTTAAACTTATGCGAATATTAGAAATTTAAATAAAACTACTTTTACCGCGATAAAATCCGTAAATGTAGTTTTATTTAATCTTATTTGATTTAAGATATCAGCAATAATTGAATTTAAGGATTATGAAGTGTAGTGTAGTGTAAAGCCCTTATTAAGGAATTAACTTTGTATAATTTTTCACATAAGCATATAAAATGTATAAAACATTCCATTATTATTGTATGAATTATAAACCTTATTTCCTTTTACGCACATATATCAAATGTAATAAAATCTAGACCACCTTCGCAATCAAAGTTCCTTTTGATAAAAATCTTGTATAGAATCTTGACAAATACTGTCCGTGTTACCCTTTCATAATTGTATGGAAGTCTATGTAAGACGGAGTGATTTTTGTATACAAATCACATCCACATTCATAGTATAATTTTATTATAGGCAAGGACCCTGAAAGGGGTGTATTCAAGCACTTCTATAGGTTATTCATCGTCTAGACATGCCAACATTTTTATCGAGTTTGCTTTTTGTAAAATATCTCTTGTATGTTTTAAACAAAATAACCACATACTTTCAATGCAGATTTCCAAACAGTTTTATCTATCTTCCTATTAAATTGATTTGATATATGATTTTTGATTGTGTACTTAGTTCAACTGGCGATAGTAGATACAAAATAAACAGATAGACACAGTTATTTTTTATGTAAAATATAATATCCTTATTTTAATAAATGACGTTGAAGTAAAATTATTTGTAATCAATAAGGCAACTTTATAACTAAACAAAGTCTCAGGAAACATAATTTACTTTAAAAACGGCACTTCTTCACCATGTTAATATACTGACAAGCATATTCGTTATCACACACCTAAAGGTCACGATAACAATATGCTGTGAATGGAAGTTCTTCAAAAGGTCACATTTCAAAAGCTTCGATCTTCGCATCCGGCCGTCGACCGAGCCCACGGAGTAAGGAAAAATATGGAGATGCCATAATACAGGTAGGTCAGGCGCCTTCTTCTAGGTCAAATACGTAAGGTGGGCATGACCAAATGATCAGTTAAGAGTAAATTAACGAGGCGTTCGGGTTCTAATAGACTGTCAAAGATTTTTGGTATTACATGGTCGGGTTCAGAGAAAGCGTATAAGGGCGGAAATAGTGACGTTCCTAGTCCACCGCACACCCGCATTTTAACGCGCTACTTTCTTAGGTGATTTTCCGTGATGGCACCTCCGCTAGTCATTTTGTTCTCCATGATCGAACCTGTATCTCTCAATGAAACTAAACGACCTTCAATTCACCTTTAATAAAACCTCACGCAATCTTTATTACGATTAACGTGTAAAACTAATATTACACAAAATGTTTCGAAACTTTTTCGCGGTATTAACATGACTTGCACAAGAACTTGGACGGTCTGTGACTGTCCGTTTTGCGACTTATATTTCGGACGGCATTGGGTTCCGTACGCAAAGAGAGAAACGCGGCACTTTTACTAAGACTTCGCCGTCCGCCTGTGCCACCGTTCGTCTGTCATCAGGCTGTATCTCATGATTCGTTATAGCTGGACAGCTGTTTTCACAAATGATGTATTTCTGTTGACTCTTTAACAGCAAATACAATAAGTATTATGTACGGAACCCTTCGTAAGCGAGTCAGACTCGTAATTGGTCGGTTTTTTTCTCTGTTGCCAATTTTATGTCCGCAAGCTAATTGGTCGAAAGATAAGAATGATCGATTAATTGTCTTTCGGCTTTAATTGGGAATTTTCATAATTTTTGTGTTGGTATTTTCGCTGACAGCTATACTGATATCCTCAGCTATTTATTTCACTTTTACTTGAATTTCTCTTTTTAAAATTTATTACTAGCTGTTTTCCCGCGGCTTCACTCACGTCACTTGGGAACTACTGTCTGTACCGGGATAAAATACAACCTATGTAACTAGGGGATAGTGTATGTTGCCATCTAAAGGAAGATTTTTTGAAATTGGTTCTATAGCTTCGAAACCTTTAGGGTACAAACAAACTAACACGTTTCGTTTTTATTACATTAGTACAGATTGTGGTTTTATGTTAAGGCTTAGCTAGTTTTCTATATTAATAATAATAGGAGATTATTACCCAAGTATTATTATGTATTTCAGGAAACTAGTATATAAACAAAGTCTAGTAGGCTTAACAATTGGCAATAATATAATTTTGTCACTTCCTATTACACAACAAAGTACACGTAATATCTACAGAAGCAATACTTATCGCTAAATATTCTAATATAATTGACACCAAAGAAAGGAATCGATTTCACTTGTTTGTGCAATTTCTTACACGTAATATGGAAGTTAGTAAAATGGGTGTGTGGACACTGCAATCTTTAAGTCGGCTGGTAGTTTGATTGGGCTCTTTATCATGTGAAGATGTATGTGATAGTATTGAGACCGTTGTAATAATCAGGTATTCTTCAATTAATACGTTTTTGGGATTATTAGTTTCCAACTGAACTTCAGTCAACGATCAACCGATATACATATAGTTCACCAAAAGCCAGTTGTTTTTCATGTTTCTAAAAAAAAAACACTTTCGTTCTTCATGTTGCTAAATTAGCATAAGTTTAGTTTTATTATCGGTATCGTACTTTGAAATTAAAGCTTTAAAAATATGAAAATATTTATATTCTTAAGTTTTTCTCTTTCTGAGCATTGCGTGTATTTATGCTTTCATAATTTACCATCGTCATTCCAAAGACTAAGGGAAAATTAAACTAAAATCCAAAACCTATAATATCAACTTCAAGATAAATATTAACTATCCCAAATTTCATTAAATTAATTAAATAACCAAAACAACAACATTTACAACACAAAGTGATAGATAGACGAACAAGATTTAATCCTGTTTCATTGCAAGATATATAGTCTGAACTTCGGACAGCTGGTTCAAATTAAACTGGGACCGTGTAATATCGTAAATCTATTGAAATTACTTCATTACTTTTGTCCCGGGCTATAAAAACAAGTAATAAACATGTTACCAAGAAGACTGAACGTTTTTTGTTTATACTTAAAGACAATAATTAATTATATATATACTTGATATTGTTGACATTTGTGAGGAAAATACCGAGGGTTGTTGCTATGTATTTTTTTGTTAATATCGGTTTCATCTCTTTGCTTAATATGTAATTGATTTGATGTTTGGTCTACGTCTAGCTTTGGAGCTATAGAAAATAAGTATATATAGGTATTAGATTTAGGCTAATTCATTTTCTGAAACTAAGCCACTGTTACCAAAACAATAACTTTTCTACGTAGTGTGAATTTAATAATTAAAAGTTTAAGGACACTGCCTTATGAAATCCTTTACTTAGTCTTGTTATTAATGGCAAAGTAATCTATCTGTCGCGGTTTCACGCCTTAACTACTAAACCGATTTATGAAGATAAATCAGTGAATTCGAAAGGACATAGGCTACTTTTTATCCGTCTGCGGGAAGTGATTCTCTGGGCGGGTGGGATTGCAGGAAACGGTTAGTAAAATATGATGATTTACTTTCCTCAACAATTAATTTTCTGACTACGATGTCCAAACATCTCCAACGAAATAAACAAAATCTCATTGTTTTATTTACTTCAAACTTCTTCAGTATGAAATTCTTCTGAAAGCCCATTAGCGGACTTAGTTGAAAGATACATTTGATCATTGAAGATTTCTTGGAAACAGTAATTAAGTCACAAACGAGATGTTTATTGCATTGCTTGGTTGCTTAGTAACTGTGTGTACTACGTGGGCGATAGGATGCGGACGCGAAGCGACGCGATGCTACGCAAAAACAAAAAACACTCGATACCTGGTGGAAGCGTCCTACGTGATTTAACGACAACGCGAATTCGATCTTCATCTGTTTATGGCTTCATGTACGTATGTATGTATGTGTGTGTAAATGTACATGGACAATGTCTTTGAATGTGTAAGCTGAGGTGAGTTTCGTAATGGTCAAATAGCCGAGTCATACACAGACAATGACCATATCCATTTACACAGACAAATATAATTCACCCGCTTTCATGAGATAATAAGGAATCATCAACCTAGCCTTCTCCCAAGAATATTGGGGTCGGAATACAGTCGAAACGGATGCACCTAAGTACTAGTATTTTACATGTAGCATGAGATATTTTTTCTGCAATATTAAGGTTCAAATAATAATGTTAACACACACTTACCTTATAAGGTTTCAACATTTTCCTCAGTTCTCCACTCTCGTTCAATTTTTCCACCGTGTCTGCATCCTGAAACCAAATAAGATCAGATTTAATTAAAAAAGTTTTTAATTAAGCCACGTCAGTGACATTTGTGAGAACACCCGCCATATTGTAGCGTTGCAAATTAAAAAGAATGTAGCTTGTTTATGAAAAATGTAGTTTTGTTATATTCTTTGTGGTTTCATTTATTTTACTTGCTATAGTTTTGCAGAAATTAAGAAATTGTTATGTAATAAATATTTATTTGTTTAGAAGTTTATTAATTAAATTTATGTTTTTATCACTACACTTTGTTTAGAATGTTTTTGAATTACGAATTTTGATTCAAGACATTATGAGTGTCGGAATAGAGAGTGCACTTATGTCTGCGCAAACGCTTACGCTCTACAATATGTCGTCCACGGCTGATCTCCTACGAAAACTGCATCCATGGTCAAAAATGTATGTTCAAAATTCAAATTATTGTAAGATCTGTCTGTAATTCATAAAATACACCAATCCACAAATATGGAACGTGCGATTTCCAAGTTCCTATTGTCTGTTCTCCCTGCCATCCATAACCAGCTTTTTCTTGTCACCGCATTACCATGGAAACCGAGAAAAGGTAAGCACAATTTATGACAAGATTCTTCAAAGAGAACTGAGATTGAAAAATAGTGTTTTGAAATATTTTACTCTGTAGACAATTGCATCGTTCTCTTTATGCGGAAATTGATGTTGCTCTTTATTTTATTTCAGCGTTGAATGTTTGAGCGTTTGGTTGAAAAGAGGTATTTTCAAGCAGCTTTTAGACTTTAATGCAATACAATATTGCGTCCATACACTAAATAGGTAAATTGACTGTTTTTTTTTATAGTTGAGAGAAGAAATGTGTGATTTGCTCGCGTCCTGGGGGCACTATGCTTCCTGAACCCAGATCAAAAGTAGCCCATATTCTTTTTAAACTATTTTTGAACCAACTTAAATTTAAATCGGTTCAATAGTTTTGGCGTGAAAGCCCACCAGACAAACAGATAAGACAGTGTTACTTTCGCATTTACATTATTTAGTATTACTTTTAGATTTACAATATTAAATAACATTAATTACTACATTACATAAACTAATCCATCCCATAAAACTCAACATAAAATGCAAAATAAAGTCCGTCCAGGCTTGAGGAGACGTCGGTAAGTACATCCATTATGATACGGCTCCGTCGGTAATGCAGTTTCCGATGTACAGCCCTTGTTCGCTCTGCCTAGGTTTTATCAGCTTTATCATGGCTTTATCCCACTTTATACAAGAGGTATAATGATGATGGATGAGGTAGTTCTGAAGTAGAAGATTAGCAGTTGAAGTTGAAGATTAGAAGATTATTACTAGAGCACTATTGATTGAACAAGAGTATCCGCAAAGTTCCTGGTTGTTTTTGGGATTTTTTTTGAAAAGAGCTTTTTGGTGTTTTATCAAGTTACTGTGCTTATGTTATGTAAGCTCATATAGAGGTATATATCTCCTCATTCTGTTAATATATTACAGAAAGGAACATGGATCACCACTAGGTATTTGAATTGAAAGCTTCAAATATAGTAAATTATACATATACATAAAATCAGATTATCATCAGTCAAACTCTCAGAAAAATCAGGCATTATTTGAAGCTTTTTTTGGAAACTGTTCTATCTTTTAGAAACTAATGCCCATCTTCACCAACAAATACCTAAATTAAGGGATCCCCTAAGAGCATTTACGGAACACTTAATAAGAATTTCGTTTTCACCAAAGTTTAGGTATCCCTTATCCATAGTTATTTATGTCAAAATTGGGAGAGCCCTTATTCCAAGTGGCACTTAGAAAATGGGCATAAGTCAATATAATTTTAGTGTACATAGTTTATGTATTGAATCTCCGCCATGTAATATTCTTAACTCCTTGCCATAAGCACTAGTTTGTATGTTGATGTGGTCGGTAATACTACGCTTTTCCGTTTTAGTACTGTAGTAGGAAGATAAAAAAAAGTTAGACCATAGAGGCTTTTAATGACGGCCGGTTTTAAAACAAAAGGTTTTTTGATCTCGTTTTCTCTTGTTTGTTTTTTTAGGCGAAGAAATGGTAATGGGATGCTCTAAAAGTGTTGTTATCTTACATTCATATTTAGGTCATGGAAAATAATTTTGAATTGCAAAAAAACATAGAAATTGCTAAATACAAAATTGTTGATACGTCATACTTATATTTTCTAAACTTGGAAATCAGTTTCATTTACTTCTCGCATAAATAACCACTTCCTTTAAAAGTATTACTTACAAAGTGATTTTAATTAGAGATCATAAACTTCGTATTATAACCATGCTAAATAAAAAAACACGCTAAGCTATAAGTTTTCTATGATTCCCGCTAATGATGTTTACTGACACGTTAATTGGTCGGATAGTAGTGATCAGTCTTGTAGAAAACATTAATTTCTCACATTATACACCTACTTCTATTGTTAGGTAGTGTATTAAAATGTTAGGCTTAGTTCACACGGGTTCTTTAAAAGTTAAAAGTAATCAATTTATATTTTTAATAGTTCGTACGGTATACCTGTGTCTCGGGAGATCTACTTCGCGTAACCAAATAAAATCTCCACATAAAAATATTGCAATCCGTTTACCTGTTTCAGTAAAAGTCTAAGAAAAAAACTAATTTAATCTACATATGTGTACTAATAATATAATGCAGGGAAAACATATTTTTGTTAAAAGCACCGAAACTGCTAAACCGATTTAAAAAATTATTTCACTGTTGGAAAGCTGCACTCTTCCCAAGCAACATGGGCATACATTTTATACGGACGGAACGGGACGCGGATGAAACCGCGGGAAATTGGCTAGTTACCTATAATATGTATTAGTAACAATTAGTGCAAATTTTATTGTAAAAACAGTGTACAATTGGTTTCTACAAAGTCCTTTCAGTTTTCAAAACAAACCTTGAAATTATTATTCCGAGACAAAGAAACAAGGCTACTCTATTGTTTCAAGTTTAAGTGACTAATTAGCAACTGATCAATAGGAAACATTGAAAACAGATACAGATCATAAGTACAAATATTAGTTACGAGAATATATTTTACAGGAATGTATTTTTCTTCATAAGTTGGGCAAATAATATTCTAAACATAGACTGCATTAAAATCTATACTAATGTTGTAAAACTGAAGATTTTGTGTGTTTGAACATGCTTATCTCAGGAATTTCTGGATCGATTGAATTATTCTTTCAGCAAATGTCTACGGACACACCCGGGAATCAAACTAGAGACCACATGCACCATAGTTCCACTTGGCGACCATAAGACCAACGCAGCTTTATATTCGACGAAATAGTATGATTTTAAGTAACATACCTCATCATCCTCCTCATCCTCCGAGCCTTTTCCCAATCACGTTGGGGTCGGCTTCCAGTCTAACCGGATTCAGCTGAGTACCAGTGCTTTACAAGAAGCGACTGCCTATCTGACCTCCTCAACCCAGTAACCCGGGCAACCCGATACCCCTTGGTTAGACTGGTGTCAGACTTTCTGGCTTCTGACTACCCGTAACGACTGCCAAGGATGTTCACTGACAGCCGGGACCTACAGTTTAACGTGCCATCCGAAACACAGTCAATGGTGTCTAAGATATACTTAGAAAGTACATACAAACTTAGAAAAGTTGTATTGGTACTTGTCTGACCTGGGATCGACCCCGCGCCCTCATACTTGAGGTTGGTCCTTTACCCACTAGGCCACCACGACTTCACGACTTTAAGTAACATACCTATTCCAATAATAAGAATTTGAAAAATATCACTTGTATGTACCAAGCTTTACAACTAGACACTATTGTTAGGTCCCTCGGGAAAATTTCTAGTAAAAACGCGCGCATGACTACTTGGAACAGAGATAAACGTTCAGACTCATAGTTTTTTCTAGCTATAGAATAATCTGGAAGCTTCATTATCAAGGTAAATACATTGTCATACTTACATGTTGAACATCTTTAATCTATGCAGCCGAGCGCATTATATCTTAAAAATGGACATTCTAGGAAGTCGTCAATATAGACAAAAATTTTATTAGGAACAAAAATTATAGGTATAAAGAAAAATATATAACCATAGATTTCTATAACCGATATATCAGTTTTTTTGCAAGTAGAGATAATTTATATTGACATAATTTATATGGAACTTATATAAAAATTAATGGAAAATTAATGGTCTTACTACAAAAACTTAAACAGCTGTTGAACACTTATCTAAAAGAAGTCTTATCTGAAAGAAGCAAAACTAGCCTTATTTCAACGTCATATTCTGTCATTTTTTAGACAACTGTTCAACAGACGTTTAAAACGTTGTTGTTGGTAAGATCGATTAGAGAAACCCGCAGTAAGTTAACTACTTATTTTGTTAATCAAATAATCTGATCCCTTATAGATACAGTATTATTGAAAACGATTAAAGTACAGTAATTTTTATCTGAACTCGATAAAAAACTCGTTTAAACCATCTCAAGATCTTAATCTATTTGACGGTAAGCACAAACTTTTACCTACTTTCTTTACATTGCACATAATGAGACCATTCAAGAAAATCTACTGGGGAAATTATTATTAATCCACATTGAAATTTACATCTTAACACTTAAGTAATAAGGTGGAGTTTTGAAGTGCGAAAGTTAATGGCTTCGTTGCCATAAGTTTCATTTCTAGTAGGTCAGTATATATGTTGGTTTTATTATAAAATGTTCACTTCATCTTCCGTAGGCCTGTGTCCGGAAAAGTTATTACATTTCCTTTTAACTACTTACAGACTTTAAATGTTTTAAGATGTATGAGTTTCGTTTTATGGGACTGCGGACGCAATCTGCGGACACCTAAAACTGTGTAATTCATGTTAACTCTATATAAAAGAGATAAGTACTGCAATAGATTTATTGTCATCACAACGTCACGTGTCATATTTTTTTAATTCCCAATGGCACTTCTCACTTAAACGAGACAATCCGAAATCCATAAAAACATTTACACATACTTATCCTCTTTAATCAATATCACCTGCGTACTGTGTATAACACGGATTCGGATAAAAAGAACTCTTTAACATTTCTCGATATGCTATCTAAAATGGAAAGATGTTTTGAATCGCACTAGTTGTTCAATCTCAGTTTTATAATATTAATATAACTTCACACATTGACATCACATATGAGTAAACAATATTTAAAGTTTTAAAAATCCTCAATTAATGACTATCAGTGTAGGTACGTTAGCCGTTCATATTTACAGTAAATCAGTTCTTTTCTTTAATGAGTAACTTTAAGTTTACAAGAAAACTTTCAAGCTTCACTTGCACCCTTACAGGTAATACATACTTTACTTACGGTGTATTTAAAGTAGCTTCAGGCTCCACTTAGCAAAATGATCAACAAAATAAGACTAGACACGGGCATGGACCGAGGTCAAGGACGAGGCATGCACGTGGACACTGGTAGATCCACGCGTGCAGTGTTGTGAACATTCAGAGGGAACCAAGAATATTTTTTGTATAATTTTTTTATTGATACTTAATAAGAAAGTTTTGACAACAGTTTGTTTGGTAAATTAATAAGCAAAATGATTTACAAAATAAGACTAGACACGGGCTTGAACGGAGGTCAGGGGCAAGCCATGCACGTGGACACCGGTAGATCCACGCGTGCAGTATTGTGGACATTCAGAGAGAACCAAGAATGTTTATTTCATTTAATTTTATTGGTACTTAATAAGAAAGTTTTGACTACAGTTTATGTTTGGTAAGCTAATTAGCAGAATGATCTACAAAATAAAACTAGACACGGGCATGGACCGAGGTCAGGGGCGAGGCATGCACGTGGACACTGGTAGATCCACGCGTGCAGTATTGTGAACATTCAGAGGGAACCAACAATGTTCATTTTATTTATTTTTATTGGTACTATATAAGAAAGCTTTGAGTATCGTTTATAATTGGTACATTAATTAGCAAAATGATCAACAAAATAAGACTAGACACGGGCATGGACGAGGTCAGGGGCGAGGAATGCACGTGGACACTGGTAGATCCACGCGTGCAGTATTGTGAACACTCAGAGAGAACCAAGAATGTTTATTTTTTAATTTATTTTTTATTGGTATTTAATAATGATGGGTAATGAGAATATTTGAATATTCTAATTCTAAAGTTTGAATTTGTTTGGTACTTACTCTTTACTAATATTATAAATGCGAATACCTGGCTAATGGCTGTGTCGCTTTCACGCTAAAGCTACCGGTACGATTTGAATTGTTATACAAATAGTCTAGATCCTGAGAAAAGACAGACAAATGCTACAGGAAGGAGTTTCTTCGGAATCTTGTGATAATATAAACGCCAAATTGTATATATGTACCTGTTTGTGATATTTGAACTGCAAAACGATTCTCAGTATTTGGGAAGCACGGGAGGGGTAAATGGAATTAAGGTTTCTCAGGAAATGGGTAAGCTGACATGAATCTGCTTTTTGTGAATAAATAAGGAAACATTTAAGATTGTCAAACTTTCCTCTAAATAATCCAAGAGAAAGATCTATCTACATAAATGCCATCGAATAACAAACATATTTATTTATTAAAAGGTTAGCATGGCGATCCAACGAGGTAATGCTGCCTTGGGCACACTCCCAGTCGATAGCGATGGGGATGAATTTTTTGACGCTTAATGGTTATAGTTTTTTTTCTAGGATAGTTTTTTATCTTTATTATATTTTTTGTGTAAATATCTATATAAATAAACTTCTACCAATTTTAAAACAAACGTGGAACAATTAAGGTCACTAGGCCGCAACAGATGATGTTAACAGCGCTCTGGGTATTACAAAGTGCGCATAAAAATGACCCGATTTTGCCCATATTGTATAATTTTACCCTGACTGTGGTGATTCTCGTCACCCGGTTATCCGGATGTTAAAGAATTGATTTTGCCTTTGATGAATCATCAGTAATATCTTTACCTATCTATATGGAATAGACAAATAAGGTATTTCCTTTTTACAACAACATCCAATCCGATTTCCTCCGGATATTTCTTCTATTGTGCCAGTATTATTACTAATGTTATCTTAGCTATAGGCCGTTGACACCTCTTAATATGTGCCTCTCCCATCGATTTCAAACATATCAGCGGAGCATAGAGAGGAATAGGTTATACAGTATACACATGTGTACATTGTGAATCTCTAGTGATTGGTTGAATATGCATGCATAGTCATCATCATCCTGCTCTTATGCCTATTTTATTTAGGGTCGGCGCAGTATGTTTTATTCTTCCGTAGTATTATTCTATCTACCATCCTAGCACAAAGTAACACTCTTTGCCTACATATTCAAAATTATGTTTCAATACCTATTAGTTTCCACAAACTTAGATCCATTTATTTTCTAAATAAAATATGCTGTTTCCCTCTCATGTTAGCACATCCCATTTGTCTAGCTCAGAAACTTGAGTCTCACACATTCCTGGAAGGTACCGTCGTACAATTAAAGGTGTTTACCTTAACGATTAGATCCTGTTTCAATAAAATAGTCAAAGAGAAGATTTTAGGCCTTTTTAGCAAGAATCTGAAGGTGTAAGTATTCAGTTCTGAGAACATAATTGGTTAAGGTGGGAGGATAAAATAGAAACGTGACTATGGTAAGAAAATTCTAGATAAAGAGTTATAGTGCCTGCTTATGGCCTTTATGAGGTTATAGGTACATATCAAACTTTCTTATCCGAGTACCTATCCCAATAGAAATTCTTTACACATCAGGATATAAAATAGCCTACTATCTAGGCGAATCATGTGCTAAGAAGTATTAGCGTTCGTCGAACAATAGAAAGCCATTGATTTCAAAAAATCTTGAGATTTGCTTTCAGCCAACCAAACTGTTCAGCTTTATAATGTACTAGTATGTAAGACAAGCCACAGGTAATATCTTGGTGTCAATGAAGTTATGGTCAGCTATCCACAGCGTATAAGGTATTTTATCAGATATGGTATACGGAAACAGTCAATTACAGTCATTATAAATTTTCCTGTGAACTTCAGCACTTATCTGGATTTATATTGTTTATTATCTAAAGGTTTTCTATAAGACGGTCTTGTTTTTAGTTTTTTTGTAAAATTATCTTGTCATATTAAAACATAATTTTACTATAGTTTTAGGGAAAAATATCATGTGCATTCCAATTTTTTGTCATTTAATATAATTAACGGATATTATGAAAAGGTTACGCTTTTTATTGTTTTGGCTGCTTCATTTCAGTATTAAACTGAAAGTTCACGTGGATTCAAAAGTATTGCGTTGCATTTTAAGCAGTATGATTGAAACGCTTTTTAAATTCCCTTTTGTTTCATTCAAATCAAGTAGCATACCAGAACGGATTTCATGACATTTATTTAAATATTTATCGGCATTTAAAATGTCCAACTGTTTACTTTTATGAAAATTTGAAATCGTTCTGATTATCAAATAATAATATTAATACGTTTATTGGTTCACTATTGCATAACCAAACCTCTAAAACTACGACTAAAAAATTAAATCGGAATTTCTACTTTATCATACTTTAGCTTTGCAGGTGTTGTTTGCATGTGTGCTATTGTTACTTAATACAGTGTATTTGTGTGCGTGTCACGTGGCCTTTCAACAGGTAAAGTTTTGCTTACTGTTCTAACTTTCGTGCTTAAATATGTGAATTTATAAAAGTTATTGGTGCGGTGCACCGTGCAATGCACAATTTTCGTTTTGTAACATTATAAAGACAGTGATATATTTTGGAACTTTTTGTGTTTTTTATTTATTTTTGCAATAAATGGAATAAGGACCCCAAAGCTGATTCTTATAAACCGCCTTCTGTAATTGCATTTTTTGACAAGCTTCTTGAAACAAGCGACTAATTGTATTACCTATCTTAGACGCTCTTTGTTTTTCCGTGTTTACTATATAAACAATACATAGGTACAGATACATAGGTACAGATACATAGGTACAGATACATAGGTACAGATACATAGGTATGTATATAGTAAAGTGTGCACGTCTGGCAGGACAGACAGTCGCAATAAAGTTGATAGTAGCTCGCTATGGCTCCGGTGTATCCTACCTACAGTTATGACTTTACCCACCGTAGGGTTGCACATATTATGTTATTAATTGTGCTCAGAAATACAAGTTATTAGGTAACTGTATATAATACTCGTGTATTTAAATAAGAACTTATTTTTTTATCAGCTTCATGACTTAAACCTATCGGGTCTGCTTGTATATCATTTGAACATAGACCCCTAATGTACATATACTGTCTATTGTTTTCTCCATAGAAGCATCAAAATTTTGTGTGCATCGTGTCTGTGAATTTAATATACATTATAAAGTAGCCTTAATGCAGACATTTGCTGTTTTCAAACATTTAGATTTTTTTTTTTCATCCACTTGTATCTAAATTCGACAACATCGTGACAAACCTAATGACATTTATAAACTCATAAATATAGTAGGCCACTAAAGCCAAGCTCATTCAAATTAGGTAAATTGTATCTAGATCTACTTTGAACCGCGCGACAACCCAACCGTAATGCGATGGCTCGGTTTTATGAGCCTTCTCATTGTGGCCGACAATTTTTTTATATAATATAGTTAATTGCATAGAAGGACATAACAGACTCATCTCAGTTATGAGGATACAGGATAATTTTGGCGCAATACTGTGTACCAATTATTTTTGTTGTATTCCTAGATGGCGGATCGAAAATGATTTGTTATTGTTTTCAATATCCTTCTAGACGTAAATACATTGCATAATTGTTAATTTCATAGTTTTTATTATTGTGCAATTATTTTAAAATACTTTTTATCCCCAGCTCAGTGCCACAAGTACATGTAATATCAATCAAATTAATCGATAACTCGATTTTTCTACGGGTTGTCAAAATGAGCCGATTTCCCGCTGTTCCACCCGTGTCCCGTGGTAACTACTGCCCGTACTGGGATTAAATACAGACAGAATAAAGTTTCGTAGCCTTTAGGGTCAAAGAAAACAAAAACTCTTCTTTGTTATATTATTACAGATTTCATCACATAGTACATACCAGAAGAAGCCAACATAAGGCGCAAAAGATACACAGTACGTAGGGCTGCCATCTCGAATTTCGCCAAACCCGGACAAACATTAAAAAAACCCGGACATTTGGCGTAAATCGCATTTTTTCCCCGAACAAGTACGATTTTTTTAAACAAAATAATACCTAATTTGTAATCCATTTACTATTAACATATACTAAAATTCAATGAGGTGCTTCCTTACTTGAAAAGTGTCCGGGTTTTCCCCGGACACTTCTTAAAACCCCGCCCGGACGTTCCCGGACGGCCTCCAAACGAGGACAAATCCGGGGAAACCCGGACGGATGGCAGCCCTAACAGTACGTCAAGATTGAAACACAATATTTACCCAGTAACATCTTCGATAGCTACTGTAAGAAATACGAGAAAGTACACGCGGGTACACAAAGGGCGTGATATTTACCTTGCGTTGACAATTTGACATACATTGGGTTGGGTCATGGTCCATGGTGTAGATTGCAATACTTCGTGAGTGGGATGTGTAAAACTATAGCCTATGTTGACAATCCCCATGGAATTTTAAGTAGCTGATATTTTGTAACACATGAAAATGTAGCCATAGGTACTTTGAAGTTTAAGTAAAGAATTGTTGAAACATGATATTATTATGGTTTACGTGACAAAATAAATATCCAAAGATAGATCTAAGGATACTTGTGAAAAAAGTTGTATTTAAGGAACCGTCAAAATCATAACAAGGGAATTTATTTTTTGAAATGAATCAATCAATTCTAAGTATTTATACAAAGGACCATTTTCTTACAAAATAGTTATTAAAAGCATCATTAAATAAGTGTTTCACCTTAGCCATTCAAAATGAGTGTTTCTTAAAAGTAATGAGGAAAAGTGTTAAAAGGAAATTACTGTACGGAGAATTACGCAAATGAAGAGTAAACTCTTAAATCTGTTTCAAGAATTTCCTAAACGATGGGGTTTTGGGTCTAATTTCTTCTTAAATAATTAATTAATATTTTGGTGTAAGTCGTCTCCTAGAATACACAATATCGTGTGAAAGCTACCTGTTGGCGTTCTTTGCGACAATAGAGTATTGTAGTAGTCGTATTTTATTATCTTGAATCATAAGCAGTCAACTTACTATCCGAAAGTTGGATGAAGCGTTTTAGAAACACACCGCGGAGACAGTAAGAGCATTCATCAAACTAAATGTTTATTTTCATACAATTGTCCAAGTTTTCTCGCAATGCTTTCTTAACTACTAATAAATAAACAAGATATGGGAAAAATCTTCTTTATATATGTATACTTAGCTACTGAATAATTTAATACAATTTCAGTTAAGATTAAAGACAGTTCTTTTCTTAATAAGAATCAGAATTTTATCTATGAAACAGCAATAGAATAAAGTCGTGGTGGCCTAGTGGGTAAAGAGCCAGCCTCTCGAGTATGAGTTTGATGGGTTTGCGTGGGTTTGATTTCAGGTCATGCAAGTACCAATGCAACTTTTCTTAGTTTGTATGTACTTTATAAGTATATCTTAGACACCAATGACTGTGCTGTGTTTCGGATGGCACGTTTATTTGTAGGACCCGGCTGTCATTGAACATCCTTTGCAGTCGTTACGGGTAGTCAGAAGCCAGTAAGTCTGACGCCAGTCATACCATTTTACCATAGAGAAGATCACATTACCAACTAACATACAAGTATGTATATTACTCAACCCCTAAGAAATTGCGTTGAACAAATACCTTCAACCCAAATATTATTTGGTTTACACCAGATTGGTCCTGGGTTTATTCGATCGACCTTCAAGATATATCAAGGACAGTAATTGGCGTATAATATTGTAAATTCTGAAGGACAATCATAATCTGTTATTGTGTTGTTAATCTTAAGAGACCTTGAAATGTAGTCTGAAATCGGAGAGGTATTGGGTAACTGTCAAACGGACGCAAAATTGGGCTTTTTAAAGAAATTGGATCGGAATTCAAAGTGGTTTGAAATTATGAAATTTTTGGGGTCTCTTTTGTACGGTCTAACAATACTTGTTTTATACTTTTTACTGAGGTAAGAGAAGATTTTGGTTAATTGTTTCCAAAAGTTCCTTTATCGTGTTACAAAGTTCTTAGAATACGGTTTTTCAAACGAAGTTGAGTTGTTTAAGCTGATAATTATCGTAAACACTTCTTGGAAAACATATGCCTTATTCTAATCAGTACATGGTAAACATAAATTCTATCCACCTTATACTACGTGTTCTTAGAAAAGTATCGGCCTGAGCACTATGCTTAAACCATTGTCTCAAACTAAAGTTAATGGCCTAAACCTTGCACTAAAGCTTTTATGCTTGTGACCCAAAAAATGTATCAATGGTTAGTTTATGTATAATACAATGAATTGCTCATCTCTATGCTCATTCCAGCATAATTCTTAGGTTTCAAAAGAAGGAATAATTGATATGAAAATATCTATTATTATAAGCTTACCCCAATATGCTGTCCATCTAAGAACAGTTGCGGGACTAAGATCTGGTCGCTTTTCATCCTGTCCCTGATCTCGTCTTGGTACTCGGTGCTCATGAAGACATCCCGTTCCTCGTACTTCACCAGTAAGTTCCTCAGGATCTTCTTCACGAGAACGCATCGTTGGTAAGTACTCCTGACGATGCCCATCGTCGTCGTGTAAACTACTACCTTGCCAGCGTCTTTTTCTTTGTAACTCTGCGAAAAAACGGAAAAAATATTAAAATTTTTATAAATATTAAAAAAAGTTTCAGATGGAAGCCGATAGATGGCGCTCTCATACATTTGGGAATAGCGCCATCTGTTGAACGATTGTTGTACTTTTAAGACACCCTTGCTACGCTCGTAAAAGTTCAAGCATATAGGGTAGCTTTTCAGTCGCAGTAAATTCCATAGATACCGCTTTTTTGTAATCAAAGAAAAAAATCTCCAATGATAAATGAAAAACACGTAACATAATTTCGAAACATTGTCACGCAATTCAAGTGACACTAATCAAACACCCTAAAATAAACAGATCTAAAAACCTATTAACATCAGTATGTGATATTTGCGTAATACCCATAGAGATACATAAAAGCAGAGGCAACTGTATTTACTGTGTAGGTGACTATTCACAAGTTTTACGATACAGGCTTATGTAACTTCCTATTGGCTATTGAGTACAGGCGGTTACAAAAGTGCTGTTGATGATACGGGAGTGTAATGTTGGATTATCTGAGGTGTAAATTGCTTGGGGTAATGTAGTATTTTTTATAGAAGATTAGCTGATTTCTCTAGGTAAGAAAGTCTTGTTTTAAATGATAATAGCAAATTTTTACTTGGTTAATAAGTAAGCATATGAAATTAATTATAGAACATTATCTAGAGTTATGTATGATCATAGTAATACTTCAATAATGTGAAAAGAGTCCTAATATCCTAGGCTGTGAGAGAAAATGACTGTGCCGTAAGGGACGATAAAAAGGTTGATGAAGGTAAAAATCACGTTCAAAACCGAGAAAGAATAAAATATAGTAAATCAATGCTTATTTTACACGCAACGCCGAAAAACTAAAATAATTTTACCTCAATTAAGATGTTACCTAAAGATATCTATAACCAACTGCCATATAAAGCCGACTTGTCTTGTCTACACTTGCCTTTTTATTAGCTAATAGGATAACGAAATACAAATAAGGAGCCATAATATTATATTAAGTTAGCTAATCCTACTTGACACTGCAAACATAGACAAGCTTACGTCTTTGGTTTTACCGAATTAGCCCATGCCATATAAAACACCGAAGGCATCTAATCTTTTTTTTTTTTGTTTTAGGAGGAAAATCCATACAAAATTTAGGTAAGTATCTGTCCATAGATTTTGCGTTGACGTCATACGGTTTTCCTCCTAGTGACTTTTTGGAATGGAAAATTTCTTGTGTAGAAAAACACGAAAAGAGGATAAGGAAAATAAAACATAACCAAACCTAAAACACTGTATTAGAAACCATAGGTTTAACCCATATTTTAAGCAGGGTTTTATTAAGCTTATTAACTAATTACGACGTAATCGCCACATACCAAGCCTTACAGATCAAAACGAACATAAACGTCACTTTTTCTCAAAACAACAGTTTATTTTGAAAATTGTACGTGAAAACGCATACTAAACAGTCGTTTTAATAAAACATTTATATAGTCGGTAAACTTGGCTTCAAAAGAAATAATTGCCATACATAATTACGACTATTTTGACAAACAAACAATTTAACATACAATATTAGCATGGTGCCCATTAAATGCCCATTCTATAGATGTTCGTCCCACCTGTTTCTTCACCTGCGTTTACTAACAGATGTCAGTAGTTGTTGCATAACACCTGTTCGTAGTCCGATAACCTTTTCAATGGTGTATTCGATTTAATTTATCGATTTAACATTTTGTATTCGAATATGCAATTTTTATTCAAAGAAAGACAATGGGTTTTCATAGTTCATTCAAGTAAACTGGCATTTTTTCAGCGATACTAAACTTATCATTTTACTTGTGCATATTGTGCAAAGTAGGCAATATCAATCGAAATTGTCTTTCTTACGTCAGACAAAAGTTACCTACATGTATGAAATAAATGTATAATACACGGCCTTCCCAGTTCGTGTAACACTTTAATTAACAAAAATAAAAGTCTATGACCATTTTTGGAGCAGAAAACATTTTTATTTTTCCGATATGATAGAAATGGCTTGAAGTAAATATCTTCGTAATCGTAATGTGCACCTAACTAATATTATGAACACTACCACTTTGTGACACATATCTTGTTCTTTTTTAAATCCTAGAAACACCGGGATTCCAGTTAGACATTTTACTTACAAATTAAACGACCGTCTAAACATCAAGAAGTTACTCACAGTTTACCTCATCAGATTAAAACATAAACAAAATAAAATTTAAATAAAACATTTGGGAAAGCAGACAGAAAGCCGGTTCCGTTAAAAACATTGGGTAACAAGTGACATACGAATGAGTTGAAAAACTTACGGAAGTAATATCATCTCATCACACTGACAATTTTACGACCAGTGACCAAACTTGGATCATTAATGACCACTGTTCATGCGTCAAGCTTTCGTCAATTGACGCATTCTCTCGTCAAGTTTTCGTCAGTTGAGAATTTATTGAATGTAGGCTAGAAAGAAACTATCATAAAGTACACCTAGTGATAGTGTCATACTTGGCTTTTACAGCGCTTTTACACTAGCAGATTTTCTGCACAGCTAAAGTGATATGTTTTTGTTTCAATGAGATCTTTATAGGATCTTATGAAATGTCACACTAGTTTCACGGGGCCAAAATCTTGGTCTTATGGAGAAGAGCCGACAAGAAACTCATGGTCACTTAATAATAAACAATTGACAACTGCAGTATCAAACGATGACATTTGAAACCACGCCACAGGTCTTCACAGTCATTCGGAATGAGTCGTATGCAGAAAAAAACGGAGCGGGAAATCCGCTGGTATGAAAGTGCTGTTACGGTCCCTTTTTTGGAGGTATACTTTCGTCAAATGACGAATCCGTGGACAGTCGTCGTAACTCGTCATCACTAAAGTTTTTCCATCGCTTACGTCACCATTTCTCCGTCCGTTCCTATTACGTCACGTGACCTAAGACCTCACTTTAGTGGTTTTCCAAGCTTGCAACGTTTCTTTAGTTGCAACACTTATAATTTACTGGTTGAGACGTGGAGGAAATTACTGAAATTCCATAGAATTCTGAGTATTACTCAATTATGCAAGCTATGCACTGTATATTGAGTAACTATGCCAGTGTTTTTTTTTCTTACTTGCATCGTGTAGCAAGAATAAAGAAAAAAGGTTGAGTTGTAATGCAATGGCCTTTTTGGTAAGTATATTGGTTGCAATTGCTGATATAGTGGGTTTGATTCCTGGATAAAGTAAAATATTTTGACAGGATAGTTAGTTTGAGTCCTGGATGGATTAAAAGATTTTGACAGGGATTTTTAATGAACCTATTTATCGACATAGATATCAAATGTTTGTTTTCTAGAGACGTCTAGTATATTTTATGTTCTTCTCTATTATCTAGAATTTTCCATAGTAAGAAGGCTTTAGCAGTAATTACAGTTAACAGTTATTGCCTCAAGCTCTGCTAAACTCGGTTAGCGTTAACCGTAGACATTTACACATACCGCTAAACCGCAACCAATCGATTGGCCTCATATATTATTAACCTTGCACGGAATTGCCAAAGAAATTCACACGAAATAATATTTCAAAACACTTAATTCATCTTAAAGTACCGGACTTATATAATGTCGTCGCTATTCGAAGGCAAGTGATTACTTGGCGATTATTCGATCTAATCGATTTTCGGGTTCTCGATTTGATGAGCATCGGTAACTATCGATTCACAATGTTATGTCAACATTGATGTTACACATCAATAGTACGAGCTGAACTATTTTTAACATATAGGAGAATTGCCAAATTATTCTTTTATTTATCGATTATGTTAGTAGTTGACAGTTGAAAATCTAAAAATATCAAAAGATACATGCTGATGACACGGTCTCATTGAGTTATTCCCAATTTGTCATTAGTACCGATTGGTCACCAACTATTTTTTCCATACACCAAATCCCAATTGGTCATTCGAGCAAAATAAATAATTTAATATTTAAATTTTGAGTTCCGATTGGTCACCTGCATAAAATTTCACGTATTAGAGTACCGTCAGAAATAAAAGTGTTAGAAGAAATTTTAAATGAAAAACTTCGATGTAGGTAAAGGTATAGCTCTCATATAAATATAATAAAATTTACATTAAAACACAGGTGAAGACAACATGGGCATTTTATAAACCCGAAAATGTGACTCGATACTTTTTGTGCCGGTAACAAAAGTACCAGGGGCCCATAACTAGCAAAGAGATTGTATACATAAAAATGATGAATGATGGTGTAAATTGGTATGTTTATCTACAATTAGGAAAAAAACGTAAAATCCTGACACTCTTGACTGCTATACTCCTGTAAGTTATGCGGTCCTAGTACACGGTGGGCAGTTCCATGGACACTCGTTGATTGGTATATTACTTATCTGATCTATGCGATCCTGGTATTTTGGTTTTGGCCGTGCGGTGTGTGACGCCGTTGAAATCGCGATTTTATTAATAGCGTCTTGCCATATTCGGAAAAAACATAACCAAAATAAATAAAAAAAAACATATTACAATATTGTAAAGCTTATCTTGTTGACAGTACTTTTTACAAAATAAAGTACGGATGACCAATTGGGACTAAGCAAAATAAAATATTTTATTGAATGACCAACTGGGACACGTTTTTTATGGATGCCAAATCACTAAAATGACGAATCGGGCATAACTCGTCTCATTTGTACACAGAGTTTTTTGACACATAGATTTATTGTGCCGAAATAAAATATAGACAGAAATTCACAAATGACATCGTTTTTTACTGGTAAACGATTTTTCGCAATCGGTTTGGAAGATCCAGATAGATTATTTATTATTAGATTAGGTCTTACATTTAAATTAATGTAGGTAAATAACATTACGGTACCTACATATATAGAATTGAATATAATGGTCACATTCAGTTACTGTTATGCTATGATTCACCCTTAAATAAATGCATAAACTTTACCAATTTAATAAATTAAATAACAAGTATCACCCGCTAAGATGGCTTTAATCAGACATTGCTTACATAATTTTTCAATAGCATTCATTTCAATTTTGATTACCGGATAAGATAACTAAGAAGGTGTAATCGAACACGAAATTTAATAGATTCTTAATGAACAGCTTCCTTTTGAAATTAGATACTTATTACATAAACAAGTCCTATTTACTGAGAAATAAGTGTTACACCTTAACGTCTATTACACACTGTAAACTTTTAGTCAGCCGATACCTAGTTTTATTTCTTTAGAAACACACTTAATTACCACAAAAAATCAAGACCGTTTAAAAATAAAACTCATCTCAGAGTAAGAAGCCCATTTATCGAAGAGGGCGTAAAATTCGCGAATTTTGCATTGTAATAGCATCTAAGTAACTTTTATCAGGGTAAGTATATTCGCTTACAAGATAAGAAGTAGGTACACCATCATAGGAACACGCCTTTTGTTCCTGAACACTATTTATTTATATTGCAATTCCTGTAAGCACATTACGTAGCTACAAGTAATCTGTGGTTACGTCCCATCACCTAAATGAGTAAGCTTTTAAACCTTTATCCTAATTTACGGTTTTACGGTAACCGTTGCTATTAACGGCGACCTGCAAACTGCTTGCGTCACCGGTATTCAGTCTAAGTGGACATTGCACACTTAGTGAGATAAGCAAGCTCTTAGCTGTAACTTGAGCGAGACTTATGTGACTAACTTCCTCTTAATATGGTGAAGATACTAAGGCTTAGTCACCGACAAAATAAACGTTAGTGTTTTTAAAACATCTGTTTACCTTCTATGAATTTCTAAGTTTAATTTTCACAGTCGTTTTAAGGAAAGCGGACGTTTACGTTGTCGGTAAAAATGGCCCCACGGCAGTTGCAATTGTATTGAAGTTAGATAAAGGTTAAATAAAGCAAATACTATACGATACCAATATAACGAAATTCTTTAAAAGTCACTGTAAATTAAAACACATAATCGGCATATTGTATTGTTTTAGGAATTTATGTACCTACTAAGAAGAACACTTGTAAAATATATTAAGTCTACAAAATGAAACATGACCAGGCCTGTACCTACCCACTGAATCGTCATTCTATCCATAAAAATAAAATTAATTATAACCATTTCTTTAACACCTCAGTACATTAAACCTCCTTCGGACTTCAACAAACTGTATCCCCATTATATCCCTCATTAACATACTGCATTAAGTCCCCTAATTATCCAGAAGGAAGTTGACTTGGTCACGGTAAATAGTTCAGAAATTATTGTCCGTCGTTCGGACAGGCGGAAAATGATAGCTTCGCATGGAGTGGACAGATTCCTATGTACAATACAATCACGGATATGTCATGAAGTTATATAAACATGTGTTGCTAGTTTATGAGCTGAATTCATTTCCTAGTTGCATGTGTGAGAAATGTATATGTTAGGTACTTTATGGGGCTAATAATGGTTTAATGTTTGTATGATGTTTATTCGAAGCATATGATATCTAGGTCCGAAGTAAAGAAATATAGGAAGGGACAGATGCAATTGCTATTGACCTCTCGCTGATTTTGAACTGAACTTATGATAAGACTAGCTTCCGCCCGCGGCTTCGCCCGCGTAGAGTTCGGTTATTTCGCGATTCCTTTTTCAAGGTCAACTCTGTCTCTGTACAAATTTTATTAAAATCAGTTCAGTGGTTTAGACGTGAAAGCGTAACAGGGAGACAGACAGATATACAGACAGAGTTACTTTCAAATTTATTATATTAGTAGGGATTAGTAGGGATATAGTCAAAGGATAAAGCATCATGAATCATTTCTTCATTTTTCATTAAGTAGCTTTACTTTTCCGAAGTTGCCGAAGCTGCGAGTGACTTTAGATTTTTGTTAAAGCAGGGTTTACTTTTTCACGAATCAAATTCTGCTTCGAGAAGCAATTGGATATTTGTGTATTTTGAATGAAACAGCGAGAACAAATCTACTGGGCAGGCTCCCGACTAGATGGACGGACGATCTGATGCCATCTATGGACCTTGGGGGACGAATTTGACCAGCAATAACTCTCTTAGCAGAAACGATAATTGAAACAATAAGCAGTGATTTTCTAAAGTACAACCACCGGACATAACTTATTTATTTATTCATATTACATTTATCAAAACCTACACATTGTCGTGGGGTCGCCTTAACATTTTCTTACTCCTACATAATGTCATGCCCATTGGTAAATATGATAATTATTGTACGACTAATGTTGCTTGCAAAATAGCCTGATAATTATTGGCTCTGATTACTTAATCTATACTCAAAGGCATTAAAATATCGAAAATCGTTCTTCAGTAAAAAAAATGCTGTCAAATGTTAATTCTGATTTATTTATAAAAATATTATAATACTAAATACGTAATCATCAAGAGAAAGCAGTACTTTGTTTGTACCCAAAAGGATCTATAATGATATCTGTAATGACTTTCTCTGTTAGGAAGCTAGACGATCTCCGAGTAACATAGGCTAAATTTTGTCTTTGTACGAGAAGAAGTTCCCCCATGACGCTGGTAAAACCATTACAAACAGCCAGTCTTTAATAAGCTGTACCTTAAAAAATCTATCTATATCTATACATATAATAAATCTGTAAAAAAACTGTGTCTGTACATTGAATATATTAAAAAAATAATAATTGGGTGGGGTTTAGAAACAGTAATGGAAAACAAATCCAAAAAAAAAAATTCTGTCTGTTTGTCTGTATGTCTGTATGTCTGTTTGTTTGTACACGCTAATCTTCGGAACTACTGAACGGATTTCAATGATTTTTTCTTTGTTGTATCAGTATTAAGCCTGGTCAACATATAGGCTATAATTTATCTTCGAAACTTGAAGACCTGATGCAGAACTCCAACAGACCAACAAAACTATAAGAGATACAAAAATGGTGGCATGGCAAAAATTGTTTCATGTGATGAGCATTTTCAGCTGAGATAATAAATTTTAAGATCTGGAACACCTGATGTGGAACCCCAAGAGCTCAGCTTCTCTGTACCATATACAGGTATGACGTTTTAGCAAAAGTTGTTCAATTTGATAAGCACTTTCTATTGACTTATACAAATTGAAGATCTAAAACACCTGATGTGGAACTCCAGGGGCCCAGCTAGACTATAACATATGAAGATATGAGGTTCTAGCAAAAGTGGTTCAAACGGATAAGCACTCTCTATTGACGTACAAACATCGAAGATCTGGAACATCTGATGTGGAACTTCAAGAGCAATACTACACTTGAAATTTATAGAAATGAATGTTATGAAATGGTGAATCAAAAAAAGTAATTAGTTCTCCCTGGAGAACTCAGTATATATAGCAACGCGGGGTCGCTACTTCCCGTCATCAGCCTCAGATGTCCTGCGGTGCTTATATCTCATTATTGTTGTCGTTATTATCTCAAGAGCCTTTGTCCCAATTATGTTAGGGTCGACTTCCAGTCACGATGCAACTGAGTACCAGTGTTTTACAAGGAGCGACTGCCCAGCTGACCTCCACAACCCGGTTACCCGCTCAACCCAACACCCCTTGGTAAAACTGGTCAGACTTACTGGCTTCTGACTACCCATAACGACTGCCAAGAATGTTCAATGTCAGCCGGAACCTACAGTTTAACTTCCCCTCCAAATAACGGTCATTGGTATCCAAAATATACGTAGAAAGTACATACGAACTTATAAAAGTTGCATTGGCAGGTACTTGCCAAACCTGGAATCAAAGACGCGCGCTCATACTTGAGAGATTGGTTCTCGAAGTCACCACGACTTTATCATCTATTTAATGTTTTTTTACGTAATAATACATGTTATATTTTTGCCACACACAACTTAAATGCGGACTAATTAGAATCACTACTTTTATCCGTTAGCGTAGCGTTTTGTTTAGTCAGCTGTGCTTTTGCCGTTAAACTACAAAACTTAAATATATGGAACGTTTCTAATGGTTATGCGTATTTCGTTGTTTTCAAGTCAACGGGCCCTTAAAATTCAATATCAGACTATTCAGATCTTTGATTATGCTGACCCCGTAGTCGCTGGCATAAGGGACAGGATCCGCGTACGAAATCGCGGGCAGAAGCTAGTACTTTAATAAATGAAGAAAAAAATCTGCCCCATTTTGATTGCACGCCACTGTACCACAATTATCCTATCAATAATTCACAAACTAAGTCCACCTGACACCTGTAAGTCAAATCACCATGCTAACACTTGCATACCTCATTAATATGGCTGATTAAGTTTATCATCAGCTCTAACTAACATAAACATCTAACTCAGCCTAGCTGGTCACGATTTAGTTAACATACCAAAGATTAGGGAAAACATTTGTAGATACGGCAGTTTAAAATGTTACCTATCTGGAATATCTATGACATAGGAATGCGTATGCAAAAGGATCATGACACCTTATGTCATGAAAATTGTCGTTGCTGTGAAAAATTAAATAAAAATAACAGGTTTGATTTCATCCTCACTAGCTTAATTTCTAAGACTTAGGGATCCCGTAAGAGCATTTAGGGAACACTTATACTAATTTCGTTTTCACCAAAGTTTAAGTGTCCCTTAAAACCTTTAAGTATTGAGGGAGCCCTTATTCTAAGTGATACTTAGTTAGGGAAACGTTAAGAGATTGTTGGTGAAAACGGGCATAACTCGCAGACAGACCAACTTGTAAATTAGCTGCTTTGTCGTATATGGGACTCAAATTCACTGAGATCACAAATATCTATAAGAAACGCAGTTGTAGTATCATTAAACAATATTCTAGGAATAATCTAAAATATTCATCTGTTGTCCGATATTAAGAATACAACTATGATAACAAATCTTTACACCCACACAAAACCAATCAAAGAGCTGTCACGTCTGTTATTTCTATGATCTTAGCACGACCTTGTGAGGCTAACCAGTCGGCTGTCGGCTGAACCGGTTCGTACCGGTTCAGGGAAACTAGGGAACCGTGGATATCATTAATTTGTATGTGAAAGTTTGTATGAAACGGAATGTGAGGGAATGTTCGTGAATTCCATTTTGTTATGTTAAGGCTTTGGATGTTGGGTGATAATGTTTGTATTGGTTTGGACGAACAAATATTATTGGACACAGCTTTTGCTCATTTGTCCAGCAGGCAGGAGAATCCGTTGGATCGCTTTTAAGCTCAGCTGCTTACAATGAAATATCAAGAAAAGCTCACTGTTGCTTATACATTTATTTATATTAGAAAGATTTTGTGATAATAACTATGACTATACCCCGAACAGGACAGCATTGCACTTGTAGGTACTTAGTTACGTTAGAATTCATACCTTATTGCATCTTAATTATACAATTCTTATCTATTTCACTTAAAAAATAAACCTATTTATTTTTGCCAATCGCCCTTTGGTTACAATATCTTTCAATCCCTTCTTTGGTTACAATATCCTTTAATCCCTTTCTTTCAGTTACTATAACGGAGGCAATCTAAACATCAATAACCCATGAACGATCAAACCTCTCACCAACTTCTGTCATGATACAATCAAACAAACAAAACACAAATACTACGTCCATTACAACCATCAAAGAAATTCTATTTCCTCAATCAAGCGATACTTTCTTCAGGGAAATGTTACAAAGGCGTTCTAACAGCAGTGAGTTGTCAATAGCTATGGACATTCACGTCAATGGTCACGCGAGCTTCCTTTGATATCGAATTACCTACTAATATGATATTTATTGTGTAGCTTCCGTTCCTAGAAGTATTGAAGTGCATTTTCTATGAAGACTGAGAATTTGAGCCGATTAAATTTTATAGTAAACAGATAGAATAGATATGTTTCGTGTACGTACATACATTCAGTGTTGGTTGTTGATTTGAACAATTATATTGTGTAGGCAGATTAGATGGGCATAAGGACAGTACCAATTAGACCTTTCTCATCCCCGCAGACTACATAGGTACTTTTAGTTGGACAAGAGTTTTATCGGACTATAAGAGCGTCCGTACATACGACCATCCGTATAGCCGATAATTTGATCAGACTGACTACTCGTAGACATCGAACTAGTTGGCCAATAATTTGATCGTACTCTTAATAAGAATGGTACCGGTAAAAAGTTTGAACTTTTACCGATACCATTCTTTTGGGATTCTGGGATTCACGATTACGGATCCTCGAATTAAACTTTCGATAGTTGCACGGTTGTCCTGCATTCTGCGTGTAAAATAATTTGAACTATTTACAAATATGTATATCTATCTACTTAATTAGTAAAAAGAACCTTATCAGAAATCAAGTGTTTACAAGTGAACAGTAGTGACTAACCACGTTTCAAATTACGTCAGACAAGGGCAGCAAATAAATAGAATGAGTACAAGTATTATATTGCCAAACATACATTTGTGAAATATACACCTTCGTACTTGTAATACAATATTGTTACTTAATGTTTTCTGTGTAATTAATATTTTGTTTGCTAATGTTTAGTGTTAAGTGGTCAATCTATACTTACGTGGCAATATTATAATTAATTTTTAATTTGTTCATTTGTGACATTATTTAATTCTTCCATAAAAACATTTAGGTTGAAGAAATTATGCTGTTTCCAATGAAAGGAAAACAAATGCTTGACACAGAAACATCACTGCGAAAACTTATAGAGAGAGAAATGAATATCAGGCCTAATTTGAATAAACGATTTTGAGTTTGAGAGTCAGTTGATTTTAAGAAAGAGAAGATTTTATGATAATGATTGTCAGATAACTCATACTTTGAGCATTCATGACACAGGCCTCTCATGCAGAGAAGGTATGAGCGTTAATCACCACGCTTGCTCAAAGCGGATTGGCAATTGACGACTTTAACATTATTGAATAATACCAAATCAAATACCTTAAGTTAAAAATACATTTGAACACACATCGTGATCTTTACCTTATCCCAAAGAAAAACAAAATACAAAAGCGAATACTTACACATTCAATTACTCAATAAAAAGCTCTTTACAAATTGATTTCAATAAATCCATGCAATAGAAATGTTTCTAACAATAGCATTATGTCCTTCCCACGCTTTCAAGTTGACGTTTGGCAAGAGAACACGCGTGATAAGCATAGCTATGTATGTGTTACATCATTATAGAATTTTTGACCCTTGAATTGATGAAGTATTTCGGTCAAGAATTTTGAGTGCAAGGGCTTTTTTTATGGTTGTTTAGTGAAAAGTTCATGGTTTGGTGTTAATGATGAAACAATGCGAGTGTTTTAAAGTCCATAATGAATTATAGTAGATACTAGGCTGTTGTCTGATTGTATTTTTTTGACGAAAATAAATGCGTAAATTGGGCAGATTTTTTTAGAAGCCATAATTTTTCTTAATTATAACTTTTTATAATAGCTTTCTAGCATTATTAAGATTCAAAAAGAATGACACTATAAGAAAAAATATTAGGTCTTTCTTACTTAATTTATTAAACTTATTTAGATAAAAACGTTATTCATGTCATATATTAACATAAAACGTATTTTTACACCAATTTTATGGTGGGAATTTCCAATGGCTTAGTTAGACTATTATTTCCATATTCCTTTCCTAAAAAAATATTCAAAATTATGTTAATCTACCATTTAGTTTTTATATTTACTACCTACATAATGTCATTTCATGGTAGTGTAGATTTTTATCGTTAAATTTAGAGTTTTTGTTGCTTAAATAGCGTAAAATATAGGCTTCCCAATGACACCTGCATATTTTATAGTCAAACTATTTTTTATAAAGCGAACGAACTTAATCCCCACATTGAGGCAAACTAACATATTTGACCTTACGATTTTGTGAATTAATACTTAAAAAATATATAGAGCACTTACCTAAATAATATCGGAAGAAAAACATATTAAATGCCTAATAGTCCCTAGTTCGTAAAAAATATATCAAAAGGCTTTAAAAGTACTTAATCGTTTTCCGTATTCTGCGCAACCTTCAAAGGAACATAGTATTATTACAACCTTTCAACGAAGCATTTTCTCGTGTTCGCCACACATGCCACACAATGCCACATTAGGGCTTTATCGATTCAAATCGATCAGATACATTTGTCACGATTTCCAAACTGTTGATCGATCACTTTATAAACAATCAAATGTCCATTCCACTCACCTTGGTATGAATAATCGACTTTTTATTGGGCGAACATGCTAATTTATCGATTATAATCGCTTTAATTATCGTTTTTATACCGATTTTAAATCGAGTGATCGTTCACTTCCATAAATTCAGGGCTAATGCGCGCGTGCGTGTTGGTTTGCTTTTGAAATAGTATAAATACTAATAATACAGCATTCTATTAGCAATAAAAAATCTGTATTAGTTTAGATCCTGTTTTTAAATGTATTTCAAAAATATAGCAATCTAATAAGCACATTTTTTACAGATTTTGTTCCCACGTCTTTCCTTCTCATAATGTGAAGTGATGATATGATACAGGCAAAAAATGTATAGAAGTAATTCTAAACATCTTCGATACACATTCTTGAGTGAGCCGCAGGTGTCTAATCATCATTTAACAAAGTCAGGGTCAGTTCCCCACATCCGACGAATGACCTCCGATGTGGAATTGTAACATCAACAACTGAGTAATTAGAGGTACTTCGATGACACAGATCTGGGGGTGTAACAGCATCAACTTTTAAACTCTAGACTGCATAGTGAAAATTGAAAGCCTACGAAGCAATTGTGGCCCAAGATGGGATCCCAAACCCGGGACTACGAGACTAACAGGACAGTTACAAATTAACCAGAGCATTGCTCAAATTTTAAACAGTGTCTTACCCAAACTTCCTTCTTCAGACAGCTATATCTAGCAACAATATAATATTCTCTACATAGCAGTATATATTCTCCATCAAATCTTCGCCAATAAAAAACCTTAAGCTACGTCATTGATACAACAAACGGTATTGTATTACGGTCTTAACGGTTGTATCAATGTGCCATCATAACGTATATACAGCTATCAATCAAGTTATATATAACAATGATTGATTCGTTGTGGTCATTGTTCGATACAAAATGGTGTTTAGAACTTTATGGGATCGGTATGGGTATAATAGTATTTTTTTAGCATCACCGAAAACATTAAGTCTTAGTTTAATGTTTAATGTAGAAATTAATTTAGACTGAATAATATGACCTCTGAGTGATGACTTGCGCAAGACGGCTGGCAGGAGCTGGATGCGAGAAGCCGAAAATTGATCTCAATGGCGTGCACTTGGAGAGGCCTATGTCCAGCAGTGGACTGCGATAGGCTGATTATGATGATGAATATGACCTCAAAAAAAAATCAAGCTCAAAAACCCTGTTCTCAAGTTTCCCAAGAAAAAAATGCTATTATGATTTGGTTAGTGGTTAAGCTTAAAGTATTAGGAAGACGGCAATCAATACATAAGTAAAAATCAAACTCAGAAATGATGCCTATCATAAATCCTACTTCCTATAAATGAACACAACAAAATCATCTTACACTAAACTTCATCATCAATTTTACTACTACCAAAACGACTAATCATTCGGCGACGATAGTCCACTAAAACAAAATTAATTTATCACTTGTCTGTGAAAATAAAAAACCGTTTTGTAATAATTAGTGAGAAATGATTTTCATTTGTCTGGCGTGCAGTTATTTCAACGCTGGCAGATATTATACTATCTATGATGCAGTGCCAGTCTGGTAAGCAATCTTGATCATTGATAAAATTTTAGAATTTTCTGTCGTACTATCTTATTAAAGATTTTGTTCTGAATGGTAATATATTGAGTATTAGGTTTTTTAAATTAAGATAATAATTTAGGGAGTTTATCACAATCTTATTAAAAACAGAGCCCTTCACGACTTCAGTCAGTATGTTTGTGATAAACTCAAAAGGTACTCTCATGCAGATTCTGATGATTTTCACTAATAGATAATATGACTCACAATGATATTTCAAGTACATATCATAAGCAGCTAGAAGGGACTGCTATCTGTCGAATAATCCTAAATATTACTTAATTTAGGTAATCAAACAGAAATGTTTAGTCTTTGGTCCAAATAGTAACTGAATGTTTTGGTTTAGTAGGAAATGCAGTCACACCAAGTACCACAGTCTAATTTGTACTAGGTCTCTTGTAATGTCGGTAAGACTATATCAACGAATTAATTTATCATCTTGTCAAGACTTAGAGAAATGCGTTCGACAAAATATTTGCCTTGCGTGAACATAACTATGTCAATAAAGACATATACCGACCAAGGAATGAAAACAAGAATTAATACAATTATTAACAGTGCGTTCCTATTTTTTCGAGACCTGTGCTATTTCAAATTATCTTAGACTGGCTTCTGCCAGCGGTTTCACCCGCATCCCGTGGGAACCTCTGCACGAACCCGGATAAAAAGTAGCCTATAGTCTTCCTCAATAAATGGGCTATCTAACACCGAAAGAATTGTTCAAATCGGATAAGTAGTTCAAACAAACAAACAAACAAACTCTTCAGCTTTATAATATTAGTATAGAAAAGTAAAATTTGACAAATGAAAATCAGAATTCTATTCACAGCGTGGTAAAAATGAAACCAAATATCGTCTGAAAAATTGCCTTTTTTGTACCAACCATTTGTCTTTTCTGATATCAACGTCAACTTTTTTGCTCTAATTTATTTTGTGACGAAAATAGCGTGTTTCTTACCTGTCGTTTTAACGTTAAATAGACACGGTATGCATGTAATTGCCTAAGTATAGGAAGCAGTTTTTAATGGTCACACTACTTAATTAGAATTTGCAGTTTTACGCTTTTTTACTTCGTCTCGGCGGGCGATGAAAATGATAGTTTATTAGCATGCTTAACAAACAATGTTGCTAAGTTAGTGACTAAGTGGACTTAATTCGATCAATTATAAATTCACGTTTGTGTATTTTTTTCTTCATTCCGGGTATCTGTGGCCTAGTGGTTAAAGCGTTTGCTTCTCAAGTATAACTAAGCAGGTTCGATTCCAGACAAGTGCCTGCTAATATCACTTTTATTTTATGTAACCTCCAAAGTGTATCTTTGACACTATATTTAAGTTAAGGTGTAGGAAACATCTTGTGGAATCGTCAATCAGCTTGAGCAACCGTGGTGATTAATGCTCATTCTAAAGATGATACTAGTCAAGCATAACTATTATATGCCGTTTTCAAAAAACTATCTTGCTTACATAAGAAACGTTTAAAAGAAGAAAAAACAGAAAAAAATTGTTTACTTAAACATGGCTATTTTGGCACAAGTCATCAAACCTACCTGTTGAATGAATAATGCAAAAACAATGCACAAAAATACCCAAACATTACTTCCACAAGTCATTATTCACTATCTAAGTGCTATTATCTTATAACAAATCTTAGTATTAATTGCAGGCCACAGTATAATGAATACGAATTAACAATTATTATTACTTAACTGGTCGCAAGTCACGGTAAAGTGTTATGATAGGAACGCCGCCTACCTTGAAGAGTTTGTTTGTAGGGCTGGCTTGTGGTCGTTTCCAATATTCTATCTATCTTTTGATTTGTTTTCTAGGGATAGGAGTTAACATGAGCCCTATACAAGTACCTAATATCCTATGAGTGAATTTGCCAGAAATTCTGATTACGTCCTTATAAAGGGGTTGCTCTGACAACTCTCTTGAGGTCAGAGAGGCAGTAATCGCATGCACTATAGCTGTAACTATTTAGACTAGAAGAAAACATAGTTGGGAAAATGCCAATACTACTCTTCTGCTACTGAGTAGGTATTACTTTATGCCATTATTTTGTATTATTTTAGCGGGGTTTGCGAAAAAGAGCCTTCGGGCCTCAGGTAAAAGCGCTAGAAAAGCTAGTTTATAAAGCTCTTTCTAGACTCTTAGATAAATCTACTCTATACGGATTATTTATGTAATAGTTTGGAAGCATAGTATTTTACGTTACTAAAACCACAAGGAAGTATAACTGGCAGCCCTATAGATGTCGCGCCTACTTCGATGCGATCTATGACCGAGATGCGATAAGTGGACACAATTGAGAAGGCAATTCGGTGACACCTTTGTATTTTGCGATACGAAATATGTCTATTTAGTAAAACCGTTATAAGTAAATTTTAATAGAGTCGGTATCTTATTTTCTCGTAGATACGAAGAATTACTTAATTAAGTAGGTACATGAGTAGTTTTGGCGGAAAAGTGCAACAGACATACAGATTTATTGCATTTGTAATATTACGAAGGATTGACACAACCAATTTTATTCATACAATCCTAAACAGATCAGTACCAGCTAATATTTACCTTAATTCATCTAGAACATATCTGACAGCTATAATCGGATCAGTAATACCATAAGTACTGGTAAGCCATGGTGTTGAGTCGAGACTGCTGGCATGTGGTCTGCCTTGGGGCGCCTACTGTGTTACTGGTAATGCCGACTTGTAGTTGATTTAGATGACATGATTAGCTAAGGTAAATAAACAGATTAAAGTTACAGTATCGTACAGAAAAAAATGATAATATTGTAATATAATTAACTGTTTATGTAGGTATTTATTGGTTCCAATTATTCACTTTTCAAAAGGCCTGTAAATTAATAGGTTTTTATTTTATATAACGCATTTTAATATCCATTAAAGGTAGAATTCCGTGGATGGGGTAAAATCCCAGTTGACCGCGATGGGAAAGATTTTTGGCCTGGTTTTTACACTGTAAAAAAGAATGGAACACATAACCTCTCTTTTTGGAAATTGCATAAAAATCATACCATATCCACCAAACCATACTCTATGCACCAATCAGAACAGGTGTTCGGGCCATAAAGCGACATTCTTGCGGCGAACGGCTTACTGGATCCCCCTGTATACCGTAACTATGGGATGGGCCTATTTATCAAACTAGCTGTATTAGTAGCCCTGACGATAATGTTTGTAAGGCTGCCTTCTGATGTATTAATAAAAATAACTGTTTGAAGATTACGGTATTTTAGTACTATCTGTGTGTTTCTATTAGGTAAAAGATGATTGCTGCACAGTTCAGGGTATTTATTCAAATATTAGCGTAACTTAAATTATGTTTTCTCTATAATTGAATTTATTGAAAATATTTTACCCATTTACGGAATAGCGACACTTAATTTTGATGTTTTTTTTTATTAAAATGTCTACATTATTTTTTGCCCAAAAAGGTGAACGTTGCGATATTATGGGTAACAGATATAATAGTCACAAGTATACAATGTAGTTATTATAATAAAGAAAGAGAGAGAGTCCACAGGTGGTAATCGTTAAGTAGCTGTACCTATTTATCATTGCTGTCAAACAGATGATTATAATGTTAAGTAGACAGGGGTAAATTGTTGTAGAAAAGGATAGTAGATGTTGCAAACGATAGCGTTGGCTTGGACATTATTGTGAAAGAAAGATTTTATTTGCAGTTTTTCTAAACATCTTGAAGAAACCTGGAAGTCTGAAATCACCAACCCGAAGCATGGTGATCAACGGTCATTCTCTCTCTGTGGGAATGAGAAATTCCATAATTTAAGACTGACGATGAATGTATAATTTTTTAACTATTATAAAAACAAGAGTTTTTTTTGATTATTTGTTTGTACCCTAAATACTCAGAAACTTTTGAACCGATTTAAAAAAATCTTTCACTGTTGGAAAGTTACTCTTCCCTTTTAACATGAAAAACCACGGGCAAAGCGGCTAGTTTTATTACCTCTACAAATGTTTTATTTTCATACCCGACCCTAACATAGTTGGGCAAAAAGGCTCGGAAGATGATGAATTGTTCTATTTTCAATTTCAATAAAACTACGATCATTGAAGATTTCCCCAAAGAAGTCAAACAACATTTTATTATTTTTAATAACCACGTGCTGGCCTAGTTCACAAGGTGTGACCCACTACTCAGTCTGATAAGTATGATTGTGATTCCACCTGACACTTTCTTATCATGCTCAGATAAGCGTGTAATGCTTATAAAATTACTACTTGTTATATACTTTTATTTAGTTGAGGAAGAAAGTTGAATTTAAGTGCCTGTTGTTTTAAATTGATTGGTTGGGTAGATAGGAAGATTAAACAAAATGTGACTATTGAAAGTTTTCCGAGATTTGTCCCATGGTTGAGGGTTCAAAAAACCTTAGTACCTTATTACCCATAATTTGAAATAGTTTATTGTACGGTTTTTTAATAGTACTTTTAAATGTTTATATTTTTTGAGATTTTAAAATTGTTTATTTTGTTATTCCTGTATATGTGTGATAATGTAAATAAGTGTATATTATGACATAAATATGTATAGATATTTTTTGAACCAACCTTATATTTGTGTCCCTTTTTGTAATTAGGCTACGTCTTTCCCACAAATGGTTAGCTTAGAAATTGATAAAAATAACAGAGATAAGATAAGAATAAACAGACAATAACCTCATAAGATTAGACTTATAAGATTACCTGTGAGATGTCCTATGGGATACCTAGCTAGATATATGAGATTTTTTTGCGAAACAAGCTTTAAGTAAATCAATATGTTTCTAGATTCTATATCTCATGTTTAAGTTAAAAACAAGAATTTCTAATATTTTTGGCTAAACGTACTTCAATTAGGTATTTTATTCGTCATTCAAAAATATGCATAAACATTTTTTTACGTTTGCACTATAAAAATGTATGAAAGCATATTAAAATTTCGAATTAATTCAAATACATAAACTGTTATATTTCAGTGTGAAGTGAAAGTTTATATGTTAAAACTGTTCCTTTCTTTTCAGAATTAAATTTCACTTATAGCCCCGGAAATGTTCTACTTACTACGTAGAACTTCTGAAGAAACTAATTTGAAATCTGCTAGTGGAGCTATAATGCCTCAGACAGACAGACCGACAGACAAATAGACAGACACGTCAAACTAATATTAACATCCCTCTTTTGTTCGGGGGTTAAAAAGAAAGAAATCAAAAATAATTAAGTAAATCAACGTAATTATTAATTATATTCGTCATCAAATAACTGACCAAATATCCGGTTTTGAAAAACATTCACGTAAGTTAAAAAACGACAAAAAATACAAGACCAACCCATATTTTACACAACTCAGACATGCTTTATGTAATAACATTTTGGACGTTTCGTCATACATTTGCACACTTTCTTTCAAAATTATCTGTAGGATCTACAACAATACGTCTTTACGGCACTTTTTGTACAAGTGTTTATTACTTCTATTATGATTAAAATCTGCATATTAAGTAGACAAGTGGTACCGCGTTGAGTTACGAGTCAACTTTTAGTATTATGAAAACGGCTGGGTGATTACGATACTTTGACAGTCACTATATTGTGGGTTTGAAACAAAAATGCCGCATTTGGTTTGAGTCACTCACTGAATCTTTCAGTCTAGATGTGGTACCTAGTAATAGGTATTATAATTTATGCGAAAGAAACTCTGTCCGTCATTTTGGTCCGCTGACATGATTAAACTACTAAACCGATTTAAATGTAGTACTCTAGTCTAAAACCTAAGAAAGAACAGAGGTATACGCTACTTATATCCGGGTGCGGGAAGTAGTTCCAGGTAAAGATAGGAAATTTTAGAAATCTGTTATTTATTTTCAAGTAAACCTCATCCATAGGTCATATATGTACCTTTATAAAATTTGAAATAAAGACATAAAACATGCTAGTCTATGTCAATTGACCACATAAAAATGATCTGCACAGCAAAACGTTACCCATGTATTTTTGTGGCTTCACCATAAGCTTTTATAATAAACAAATCAACAGCAGAGTTTTGATTTGGTGTGATTTACAACCGCACGTAATAGGCGTCGGTATTGCAATCTACTGTTACTTATATCTATGCTGTTTTGATATTATCATTTTGTTTGTTTAAGGTTGTCGTACTCACATTTTTATCCGACTGTATGTACCTGTATGACTTTTTTTGAGTAGGATAGGTCCCATATAATTCGATACAGAGACTCAAGTGATAAAGTACACAAGTAGGTAATATGTTGCATTATTTTCCAGCGATTTTCCTTGCGTCTTGAGGAAACGTCTTCGAGCACCCAGATAAAATTTGTGTAGCCTTCCTTGATAGGCTTTTGTAAAATGAAACTCATACAGGAAGGAAACAGCTGAGAGCGCGTTCAATAAAAAACGTTCCAGATTTTTCTATAGGTAACAACAAGACATTCTTTTTAAGATTATTTTTTATGACTTTTCTAAGCATGGTAAATACCTTCATATTTCTCTTGACAACCTTAATCTTAAGGAATCTAAAAACCGCAAGAACCAATGGTTTTGATCACAAAACAGTTGAAAACACGTTTATACCACAAACCTACATCAAAGACTTTTCTGAGAGATAGAAATATTCATCATTATACACATTTATTTGGTGAAAGTAAATCATGAATATCGCTCGATTTCGATCATCTGTGAAAGTTATGTTATAAATTAAAAACAATCATGCTATTTAAAATAAAACAATCTCTGAAATTTCGAGGTTTTTTGATTCAGTTTAAATTGTAACAATGTTAGTGTAACTAACTCTAGCACATTCAGTTTTTTTTAATGCGATCATCTCTAGAATAAAATTATTGTCACAATCCATGTTTTTCCTTAAAACAATATTTGCTATGCTCATGTTATATTATCACTCTATTAAGACCGTTTGAGAAAACGACGTTAAATTGAAAATTTATTTTAAACCACTCAACCTTTTAATCAAGTTGAGACACCGTTCATTAAAACAACAAACTATAATTTCTAACAAGCATCACTTACACCTAAACAATTAATCGAATACCAATCGACAGATCGATTAGTCGCAAAAGAATCGAGTCGACCGCGATCACGATCACATCGCAGGAAGCGACCACAGCCGTATAATCAAATCTTCGTATGCCGTGTAAAAACACGCGCGCGCGCATGTAATTAGATGATACGGTGCGCGCACGCCGAGGTAATGTTTCAGTAGTTTCACTTGGGTATTTATTTTGGGGTTTTAGGTTTTTTTTTATAGAATAATTGACGAATGTTTTGAAGTGGATTTGGTTGAAACTCAGCCTTATTGAAGCGTCTAATATCGTGTGTAAATATCTGTGTTGTTCGATAATCTAACTTTTATTTGAAGTCAATATTTGTATGCCTTTTAATATAGCTAAATATCCTACATGCTTTTAGTAGTCGTTACGGGTAGACAAAAGCCTGAAAGTCTTGACAAAGTGTATTGTGTTGCCTGTTGTAACTGGGTTTAGGAGCTCAGAATCTCAGTAACTTCATGTAAACCACTGGTATTCAGCTGCATGCTAGACTGTTCAAATAGTTGGGAAAAGCCTAGGCAGATAATACCTACATAACAATATTTCTCAACGAGACATGTGTTTTTTCTGTCAATCTACGAATATGCAATCCGTCAATATTCTTTCAATTATGCAATTGACACGTACCTTTGTTATGTATTAACAATCATAACTATTTGATTGATGAAAGAAAGCATTGATTGCTTGGAAGAGCTGATGATTGCTTCGCAAATTGATTGATTGATGTTTTAGGGCTATTGAAATTAAATTATCTTCACCTTATTTGATATTTATGAATTCGAAAAGCCAGGCCAGGTAGGATGAGCTAAAACTTAAGTTCAGATAAGTTTATTATGGGCTGCGGGATTGTTCCAAGTCGGAAGTGTTACCAAGAGTGATGGGTTTTAGTCAGCAAGAGTTTGACACTCTCTCACGTTGCACCCCAAGCGGGAGGGGTCAATTGATGATTTTCCATGAAAAAAAAGTTTATTATAGTTCCATGAAAATAAAGTTTATTATATACTTACTGGTAGAAAACTTACCAAATAATAAAACCATTTAGTGTGATTGAATTCTTATTTAACCAAAAACTAAAAATATTATCCTACTGTTTAAGAACTGCATTACAAACCGCAACATAGTATTACAGTCTAGATTGTCCATTTTCGATACAAAAACTTGGCAGATCCGTTTATATCGTAATTAGGTATGCAAGGAAAATTATCGAATTAAAACTATCAATGTATATGTTATGGTCTATTTGTAGTATCGGATTATGTTTCGCTTGATTGGTTGTGCTAGTATATATGCTATTTATGTTATGAGTATGTATGTGTGATTGTTTGTATGTGTGCGCGATTGAGCACACATTTGTTGTGTTCACAAATAGCAGTGTTTTGTTTTAGAATTTTGTTTTTACATAGAAGACAAATACATAGAAATCAGAATTCACGGGATTAAACTAGAAGTGATTTTCATCGAGTAAGTTTATTGGCATAGTAAATAAAATCGTTATGTATAATTTAGAAATGTAGAAGATTTTTCTGTTAGTTTCTGTTGTTAGTAAATATGATGATATGTCATGATGATATTTTGTTGCAATTTTAATCTAGTTGTCTATCAGATTATCAGAACATCCGTATCCAAAGTATAATCTAGTCTGTCTACAGTACCAGAAAACCGGCAGACCGAAGCAGCACAGACAACGTATAGCTACACAAAATGAATGAATATGCAAATAAAAAATCTTCTCGATTGAAAGTCTGGTCGAAAAGTCAAGGTTTTTATCAAGGAATGTCAGTCCGTTTATAATAATATAGTAGCTTTATTATTGGTCATTATCATAGTCAATAAAAGGACTTTTAAGAAATTACTGAACTAGCGGCGCCAATTCCATTTTTGCATCCTTGGAAGGTCTACTATGTACAATGAAATGTAGAGGAATAATCTTATGGCTCTCTTTCGATTTTGGAAGCTTTTTATTGATAAATATTATGATAAGACATAGGAAACAAGTCAAAACTTAGGTGTTTCTCATCCCAGTGAAACTTATAGACACTTCCTATTAATTGAACGGCTGATTATGGTCAGGTTATCATTGTAGTTTGATATTGCAACCCACCTTAATTATATGATGCCATTTAACTTTACCAGTTTCATATTAACAAAGATACGATTATATAGGACATTAAACCATCTTAGCAAGGTTCTAAATTATAAAGCAACCCCAAAAAATCGTGAACACATTAATGAAAGAACATTATTACGTCTAATTACCGATTGATTTAAAAACAAACATACAGTACAGAACAAGTTTATTCAAGTGAATGTATGTTAAATCAAGGCTAAAAATTGTAACATGCGGAAGGAGGTAGATATAAGGAAGTTTCAGACCTACACTCGGTTTGAAAGGTCTCGCCTGAGCCGAAACTGATGTGTGATTGTTAATTATTAATGGTGTTGATTATGGTAATATGTAGTTTACTCGTATAATTAAAAAAAAAAACAATGTAGCGTTCGCGTGGATACAAGAAACCCAAATCTCTATTGATAGAGTAATATATAATAATAATAGTCTCTACTAAATACTCAGTTAACATTCTAGGGATAAAAATGTTGAAAATCAGGATCAAACGTTTGTATGTGTTAATGGATGTAAATATATTAATTAGAATATTGAGGAATTGCAAATCACCATATGAGCTGTCGAGGTGCCTACACCTGTTGAAAATCTAGGACAATGTCATTGAATTCTAAGAAAAAACTTTATTACATTATGAAAAAAATACAATTCAGTAACAGCTAAGTCTAGTACTTCAGATAATAGAGGTCAAAACTAGGCCAAGTGTGCCACGAATAGTTTGCACTATATTCAATGAAATGTTCACGATTTGCAGTTACTTAGTGTCCATAAGTCAAGAAGTTGTAGTTAGTGTCCATAAGTTAAGCGTAAAAGTCGGTTTGCAATTACTACAACTTGTTTTTGAAGTCTAGAAAGTAAGCCTGTTTAGACGATGGCCATTTTGGGATGACTTCAGAAATAGACCAGTTAATCTTCGAAGACTTTTCATCTTCACAGTACTTATGTCTATACAATATTTATACTATTTCAGAAATTGTTTTAATACCAGAGACCAGCTAGCTACGCAGGACATATTATAGTGCACACGCATTTGCGCAGACACACTCACTATTCAGTCACTCTCATAGAACGACGGGAAAACAAACTGACACGATCGGAGAGGATTATTACTCAGAAATAACTATTTATTTTACGTAGGTACTGATAATATTACTTATATAATCATATTTGTATTCTTAGGGCCACTTTGTAATGTATAGGGCCGGTATTACGTTACTAATAAATTCATTAGCAAAGTTAAAACACATTCCTGCATAAAGTTGCCACTATGAATTCCAGTTTAACTTAGTATGGAGCTATTTACAAATCAATTAGACGAATAACCTCTTTATAGTTCTACCGAATTAAAATCCGGGGTACATCATACTATCATGCCTCCGATATTGCCTGAATTTGTTCTTCTTCCGTACCTTTCTGTTTGTATCTGACGTCATCTTAATAATTTAATTCTATTTACAACAAAATAAGTAATATAGTCTATTTTTAGGTGTTAATTGCTCGTGAGATATTGGAACCGTGTAAAAATAACTAACAAGTCAAGTTAACAAGCCCAAACTTAACAAAGCGAATCGAACACCTTTACGGCTGAATAATTTTCGTCACTAGTATTGTACCTAATTCCGTTGTTATTTTTGTTTTTAATGTAGTTTTTTTACGGTTTAGGCTGAACCGGTAGCATGATTTTTTTATTTGTTACTTTATTATTATTTTGAACCCATAATGTCCCACTGCTGGGCAAAGGCCTCCCTATCTTGCTTCCACACTTCTCGATCTTTCGACCGAGCCCACCAGTCTCGACAATAGGCGTTCAGGTCATGACGCCATCTCTTCCGGGGCCTACCCCGCCTGCGGTGTCTTAAAAAATGAAAATCCAAGCTCCATATAACTCATTTAAAAAACGAGTAGACTACATAAGCCATCAAGAAACAAAACACTATCTTACAAACCCCCCATATAAACAATAGAATCTTCAATGAGTATCATAAGCAATTTTTCCTCACTTTCTAGGCTTTCAATAGAATCTTGGTGTTCCAAGCTTCCGACACACTTAGCCGACGTGAGACCTCCGTTGTAGGAAATGGCAGTTTTGCCTTAATTAAACCTGATTGAAAAGCGGAAGGTCTTAAAGCTATAATTGCAGTGGAAATCAGTTTAGATGATAACAGATACGGTTTGTAGGAAGAAAGTGGTGAGAGACTTCTGTGAAATGAGTTGCCTGTTTGAGATAAGTTCGGTGATACAAGCATAGATTTTAGATCTGCAAAATTGCTATATTACCTACGGAAGATTGTTTGTAGTATTGAGAAATGCGTAAAATCTAGAAAAAAGAATAACATAGATGCAAAAGCCTATAAATTATGTCTGTTACAACATTTTAACGGCTAATCCAAAGAAAAAGCTGTATTGTCTTCAAATTAGATATGAGCTATCTCAGTACGTTTTCCAACAATTACATCACACGACGTCTTTACAATGACGATTGTTGTCGTACAAAAGCCTTTGGACCAAGACAAGGCAACGTCCGTTCATAATTCTCAATGGTAATTAAAAATGCCAATTGTTTATCCATTTTGTTCCCCCACCCTTGCATTGTTCGCGACAATCAACCATGAAGGCCCAATATCGAACATTTTCACGAACGCCGTTTAAAAATAAGCATTTTAATAAACTAGTATACGTGCTCGCGTGTAATACTTTCGAATACATTTAGTTGCGACCTCTAAAATCAGTACGTGTATAACGAGGCGGCGGCGACATAAAAACCAACCAGGCTATGATCCAAAAGAAAAATAACAATCAGAAAAATTACCTTTGTCGTGTTCTGTATTTGCAAAAACGTCGCGATGCCCGCCCGAACGCGGTTCTTCACGCCCCTTATTGTTCCTTTAGAACTTTTTATCGTCGATGGCATCTCCTCGTTTTTATAATCCTTCACACCGGCAAAGTATTCCAATTCAGACACTTCACTCTCACTTTTAGAACCAACACTAACACTTTTCACATCATCAAATTGTTTTTCGTTTAGATGGAAGTCGTAATATTTGTCCGTATCAAAGTAATGGCTGCTGTAAATCAGTTGCTCTTGTTTCATCTTGTCCTGTTGCTTTCGCTCCTCGTAAGTGCTCTCGCTAATCAGCGGCGTTTTGGAGCACAAGGTCGCGGGCAGCGACTCCGTCGTGTTCTTGCACTCGCTATTAAACTGAGAAACTAGACGGAACGATGTGAGCTGTGCGCTTTCTTTTGAAATATTAGCATCCTCATTAATATTCTGGTTCGCTTCCTCGTGCAGCTCGGGCTTCGCCTCGCTTTCAGTTTCGACCGTATTTAGTTTCGCTGAACGGTCTCTTATGTCTTGCAGCAGACCCTGCGGTAGAAAGCTACTGTCTTTATTGTTCGCTTTGGCGACCGTCTCCGGCGCGTCGGGTGATTCCGCACTCTGTTTCTTTTCTTTTTTACTATATTCGCTATGACTTTCATCGGCGTGCACGCTTACGTTTAGCTCACTACTATTCAGAGAATCGCATGATATATTCGAGTCGTTGTCTTCAAAATCTACTTCGCTTTGGTTGTTCCCGTTTCTCGAGCTGATTAACGTTACAGATACAGCTTTCTTTATTGAACTACTTTTTGAGGTTTTCTTTTTGGGTAAAGGTGGAGGAGTGCCGTCAAGGTCGCTGCAGGTTCCCGAGTCCAGTGTGTCACTAGGGGAACACTGCCCGCTTGACATAACCATATTGGTCATTGAGTTGAAAGAATTGCAATATATGTATGGCGCTTTATCTGTCTTCAGAAGATCTTCGTTTTCTAGTATTTTCGGTCTGTTTTCTTCAACATTTAATCTGACTAAGCTGTTGTTTTTCTTGCACACGTCGTTAATCTTGAAACTTTCGAAGTCGACGTCACTCTTGAGATGAACACTTGATATTTTTGGCGCTTTCGGTTTATCTGCGTCTGTGTTTATTCTGATAGTGACCACGTGTGGGCCGTTGAGAGCGTCCGTGCTAGGCGTACTCGCGGGTCGGTCTGACTGGGTCGCCGCAACGAATACCGTTGCAGATGGTGTCTTAGAATTAAGGACGAGTGAGTGCATCGAACTTAGCGAGTCCATCCGGACGTCGGTGGCGGTGAACCCGTTTGTGTTCATACTGGCGTCGTCACTTGTTATTTGTGTATAAGTGGTCGATCCTCTTTGCTTCACCTTCGGGGGTAAAGGAGGGATGTATTCGACACTGGGACGAGGCGTTACTTCTTCCATCATTGTGCTTGCTAATAAATTGGCATAATTAACGGTGCTTCCCGTTCGCAATGCTGGTCAGGTCCGCTCAGATACTGTTGGATGTATAAGGCATAATGGTTCCGGTGACCGTTCGTGACTGGGTCAATAATCCGCTCAGGTGGCCTGTTTTTTTGCGCGTTGTTTATTTACACCTGGAACGAAAGAAATCTTGAATTAGAATATATATCAAAATACATAAAGATACACATTGAAAAGCATTCAAGGAATAATGGGAATATCAATCTTTTTCTCGAAAAAAATAAAAATAAAATGTGCAACTTTAGTTCTACAAATAACCTGCAAATTAAAGTGTCGCCCTATAAAAGTCACGTAGTTAATTAGTACACAAGGACAAATTACAACAGTACTAAAGAAAACATTTTTCAATGTACTCCACGCAATGGCTTACATAAGATACTTGCAAATGTGGAGCAATTCAAACTAATGTGTTACAATTATTTGAAACGTGTCTTTTCTATAACATGATCATTAGACCTTATTATGTACACATTAAGGTTGTCTTTTCAACATCATTAGCTATTAAGTGTAGGAGATAACTTTGTAAATGTAAGGGAAAATTGATTTGTAATATTTTCTTCTAATATTCAGTGGACTCTTACGCATTAAGTTATTTACACTTTCGTAATGGATACCCAATTGCCAATAATTTCCCATATTATAAGACTATTAAGTAGGTGTAGTGAATATGGAGGAAAATATTTTACGTAATCGGAAAGACTTATTTTATAACTCATAATTGCCTGGCCTATCTTTGTTTTGAATGAAAATTTATTGTAGTTGGGTAACTCATGCATGGGTCTAAATCTATCCGGCCATTTTTATTACAATAGATAGTTATCAACTACTTGAAAATGTATACTGCTATTCAAATAATATTCACATAATATATACTATTAATCAGTCTAGAAATAAACAATAACTAATTGTAAATTAATAATAAAAAAAAAACAATTAAAGCAACTTCTATTTGATTAAAGGTGTTCGAAGAAAAAAAAATCTACCACAACTTTTTATGCACTATATAATAGTATATTGTATATAATTGTAAAACAAAAGACGATCTGTATAATCAATTTTTCACAGTAGAAACAGTGAAACAATAACACTACAGCAAAAAAAATAGGCAAAAAACTTCCATCGCATTATATCAACTGTATTTACGTAATCTTTGATGATATTACAAACAAATAAATAATGATATCTTATTTTTATTTAGAGAAAGTTGCAGCTAATCTAATTGTAACTGCCTTTGTCATCAATGGGTAACGATGACAATATTAAAGGTAACTGAACTATTTTTATAGACGGCTTAATAAGGAATACGTACGTGTTTAAAGATTAGTTTGGATTATGCGCTTAGACGTTATAAAATTTTCCTAACTTGGTATCTAAGAATAATACACTCCAATGTGGTAAATTACCGGTGGTGAAAATATTGCTATGAAATCATAATGTGAATGGTAACTCATGCTATAGTATCCAAGCGCCATGTATTCTATGAACACTGGTACTAAACTGCATGCTGTAGGACTGGAAGCCAACCCCAACATAGGAAAAAGGCTAGGTACATAGATGATTAGGTATAGGTATACTATTTCTTAGCTGGATCACCCTTATATGATGGACCCGTATTTCCCTATCGACATAATTTTATCCTTATTAAAAATGGTCTATTTTCATTGTCTTTATTGAACAAACAAGTTGCATACCTTGACCTTCTAACAACGTCTAAAGAAGCAACAAAGTCACTGCACTTGTAAAACAAACACTCTGTATACAGCTCACGCACACATGTCTACACGTAAACAAATGATACGGTAAATCTAGACGTCTGATATCCAGATCAACTGACAGATTTGCATGTACAAGACGAGAATCGATTAGAGTTGCAGTCGGTTTTAATTTTAATCGATTCTAACTAAGATTATCGGGGTGAAGATTGAATAGTAATGAGGTGCAAAAGGAAAGCATATTTTGTCCTGAATTGTATTGATACCGAACTCAAACTTATTTTTTTTCGATTCAGTAGTTTTATTCAGGCTCTTCAATGCGAAGATGTAACAAATAAATACAAAACAAGATGAAATGTTTTTTTAACTGATAATACATGAAATTATGACTAGCTATATTTTTAAAGCAAATCTTTAAAAATATAGCTAGTCTTTATTTTAATTGTCTTTCAGGTGTTAGACGTCTTAATAACCATTTCAACAGAACTAAGCAGATCATTCATCATTGCACAAATATAAAAATAATACTTTCGATTCGCACAAAATTATACGCGAGAATTGAGGTTTTCTAATGAATTATTTATGCTTCAAACGATTTGTTTTGGCTTCCATTGCGTATTGTCATAGCGACTGAGACTAATGTTATTAGGCAAATGCTATAGCTATTGCAATCGGCTTAGAGCAGTGGTAGCGTGTAAATTTTAGGCATATTATTTCTATTTTGTGATAATTTGATAAAGTAAGAAAATAATAATTATCTAGATTTTATCAATTAATAATTGAGGCAGACTGTTGTGTGTGTTGATAAATTCCCGGATAATAGAAGTATTTTCAGTTGACAAGCTATAATTAACTTACGATAACATTGCTTAATTATTAAAAGTAAAACAAAGAACAATTATAATTTTCCACTCGCTTAGCTCCTAATTTTAACGTGTTGTTTGCATGCATTTTACTAATTAGTACTTCGTGTACCTGTCTTTTTCATTCAATATCAACTATCTTTTTTTTATTAATTTATGAATTGACTTATTTTCCTTCCTTGTACTTCTTTCACAAAGAAAACTACACAAATTTACTAAAGAGGATACATTTTGAATGTACCTTAAAGACTGAAAATACTGAACCGATTTCAAATATTATTTCTCTCTTGGAAGTAGCTTTCCAACAGAGAAATAATATTAGGCTATATTTTATTTCGATAAGGGCAGTAGTTCCCACGGGACGCGAGTGACATAACAGCGAACGGCAACTGACAAATAAAATCTCTATGCTATTAATTCATATCTGTATACGTAATGAATCAAAATATTGTTCCGGATAGTGATCACAGCTGACGATGATGATAAATCATTGAATTAAGCAGTTTTATTGTATTGTTTTTATTTAACGAACTGAAGTATTAAGTAAGATATTACGAAGCTTGTCGTGACGAGATAATATCTGCTATCTATAAATCTATAAGAAACTCAAGCCTACTAAATCAATTAGATTTGGAGTTTTAGAAAGATATTTAGTTACATTTTCTAGGGGTGGTAAATTTACCACAAAATCTGTACATTATATTTTAAAATAAACTTAACTTATATTTACATAAAAAAAGAAAACTTAAAACTAATAAATGGTGTCGAAAAATTGATCCTCATCGCTGTCACACGGCAGTGTAGGTACCCAAAAGGCTGGCTGCATTGCCACGTTGAATGGCAATGCTTAAACGTCGGGCGAAATAAGTTTGTGAATAAGCATAGAACTCAGGTTACAGACTGGCTTATACAATAAATGGATATTAATAATATGATAAGTATATGGAAGAGTGGGAATAATTATTCTTAATCGGTCTTTAACACCACATTATACTCGAAAGATTAGACTTAATAGTGAAAATCGTCAATTTCGCTTCGGACGATCGCGTCAAAGAATAAAATACCTACTTATGTAAATTCTAAAAACCGGCTAAGTGCGAGTCGGACTTGCGCACGAAGGGTTCCGTACCAGAGCAAAAATGAGCAAAAATCACGCTTGTTGTATGGGAGCCCTCGCATAATATTTATTTTATTCTAATATCTATTTTATCCTAGTTTTCAGTATTTGTTGTTATAGCGGCAACAGAGATATACATTATCTGTGTAAATTTCAACTCTCTAACTATCACGGTTCATGAGATACAGCCTGGTGACAGACGGACGGACAGAGGAGCGAAAACAATAGGGTCCCGTTTTACCCTTTGGGTACGGAACCCTAATAAGATTGAAATGATCGAAATTACTAAACCGATTTTGAGCGTGAAGATTCTTAAATGAGATGATATAACATATAACTGAATCACATAAACATGAGCTTATGACGTCACTTACGATAAATTTCTTCTTGATTATAAGGAAAGTGAAAGTTTATTTATTAATCGCTTCCGATTTTTAATGATACAACTATAAAATTGTTAGCAATGCTGCTTAGTCGCCATTTTATTTTATTGTTTATGATATCTAAACAATTGTCACACAGTGTTTTTCATTAGGTAATCTTTTGATAGTATTGAATTAAAAAATGGTTTAATAAAGGATGGTGAAAATTCTTAACAGAAAATAGAGATTGAGTAAGTAATGAGTCTCCAAACGGAGAAAAATGGGGAACTTTATTTTTGTATTCATTTCTTGTCTTTTTCATAGCGTTAATTCATTTTTTATAAAGTATTATGCCTTGTGGCATTTTTTTGACATAAAGTATAAGAAACAATGTCGGCTATAAGTTCTTTACAACAATAAAATTTCTAACAAAGCTCATAATATTTTAACCTACTTTAGTACCAGTTAATTCTTTCGCTTCTAAGAGCTGTGGTTTTAACTTTCTATAATAAACGGTAAATGAGGTAAAACGGGTGTGACCGTGTGACGAACGGACATAAACAAAATCTCACATCATACTATGCCTATTTACGTTATTTTCCACTCATAATATTGAAGCAATAACTTTTAGGCATTTCCAAAGGTTTCGAAAAATTTTCGACTCGTATTACTTATACAAAATAATTTTCATGAAAAAAGTATAGTTTATTTATTTATTAAATTACAAAAAATAAATTATATAATTAATTTCTGTCAATTCTTTAAATATGTTTCTTTTTCTTTTAAAGACAAAATTTAATTTTCTATTTTATTCGTTTTAAGTATTTTTTCTAGTACCTACCTGCACGTACAATATATCTTTCAACATGACTATCAACAAAAAATATCACACCTACAAATTACTTACCCAACAAACCTAAAACCCAATACCTGCTACATCACTATCCTATCATTATAAAGCACTACTTATGGACAATAAAATTATCGTTGCGTAACTTTTACCATTGGCTGTTTCTTGTTGACAAAATATGGCGGGTTATACTTTCACTGGCCAGATGTCCGAGTTTCGAGTCGCTAGTGATTGAACAAGTGGAATTTGATAGGCTCGACTCGTGTTCCGTAACTGACAACTCTGTTATGAAGGCTGGAAATGAGACTTTGAAATTGGAACAGCTGTGATGTGCTCTTGTTTTGTGCTTCATGTATTTTACTGGTAGTGTGAGTTACACATTACTAGTTGACGGGTTGACCTTTATGGGTGATACGAACTTATGAATGATATATAATGTAAGTATTATCGTCAGGTCTCCTCGGCTGTAGTTGCTTCCTAAGATTAATTAAGTATTCGGATTTATGAGAAATCTATGTCTAAGCTGACGGCAGCTTATTTTTTTTCTATAACGTCCTAATTCATTCGCACCATTCACGGCGCTTAATAATTATTATTATAGAAAGGAAAAATGGTTCATCATTAGTCTCATCCCATCTCAGTTAATAAAAAAAAATCAAACTTAAAAAATAAGAACCTCCTTTTTGGGAAGCCTTAAGAAGAAGAAATTTCTTTCTAGTGCCTTATAACGACATTACGAACCATCGAAGAACCATATTCACCTCGGGCAATACACTGAAAACCATAATTTGCTTACAATGGCATTTTTTAAGCTTTACTCATACATTACATAGTCCAGTCTAGGTACTCTTGTACTTTCTACATGATTGTACTTGGTTAGTCTCGGTTTCCCTTGAGAAACCATTTTTCTGATAACCTGACTATGTAGCAGTGAAAGTATGATTTCTATGCGTCCTTGAAATGACAGTTGTTTTGCTGTTTGTCGGTGACATTATTTGTAGTGTTTTATTGCGTTATTTATTTTTATTTTAAGAAACAATACTTTAGGAATGTTTTTAGTCAGCAAAATTACTTTTAGTAAAAGTCCGTCAAAATGGCAGATTTGGCGTTATTAGTAAGCATTTTTATTTATTTAAATTAAATCAATTGAATAAAGTAAAATAAATCAATTAAGTGTATCATTAGACTAATTATCATATATGTATGTAGATCTATATTCAAAACTTTCTTGACGACAGTTCTACAAACACGCCATCTCACCGAGATATTTCCATTTGAACATACAGCGTGTTGAGAAATATGTGGTCATTATACACAATGACCGGTTGTCACGGCAACACTGAATGTTTTTCACAATCGATTGATTGTAAGGAAACCAAGGTGTTGTGTAGTGTTTAATTGTTAGATTGGACATGTACAGGATGTTTTGAAAAATTACGTGATAGCGGACAAAGTGGGTACCTAATGAATTCGGTTTTCATACATCAATTAGAATAGTTTGTTGGTCAAAATTACTTGTAATTGAAATACATTGATGCGGACTAATTTTTATTATTTAAGTATGCTTTTGGAAGTTTCTAGTATTATAAAGTTACCTCTATATACCAAAACATGAATTGTAAACTTGCAATGTTATTTCTGGTTTCGGAATAGAGGCCGAATTATTATTATTATCATATTATAAACTCTATAGATCACTAAGTATTACAAATAAAGGCGTGTTTATAGCTTTACCAGATTGCTAAATGCACAGCTACCTACAAACTATTAAGGTGTTATTATCATAACCATCACGACTTGTCTTAAATATTTGAAATAAATCAACTAAAATGACCAATTTACTGTCAAACGGACGACGCATCCGGCGATTAAGGAATATTTTTGTAATTATTATGTGTTTTATATGTTGTAATAGTTAATATAATAGAAACAGGTGGTTCTACACAAATAATTATTTAAAAAAACCAAGTAAAAACCACTGCGTTTTTATGAAAAAAAAAGTTTTGCTTTTATGAAAAGAAACAATATTTGGCTTTAGCCAGTCAATTTCTAAATTCTCTTAATCGTGGTCAAAGCGGTCAATTTTAATTTAAAAAAAAAAAAAAAAAAACAAAGAGCCGTTAGACAGTATATAAAGTGTCACAAAGAAGTAAAAAAATAATAATACAAATGTAAGCCAGGCCATAACATCAAAAGTGCAAGATGCATTAAATGTGGAATATTGCAAGTAATCTTCTAACTGTAACCACGAACCGTTTCTAACTCGTTTTACAGAGAAAATACAAGCAATGCTACTTTTACAGCTATGATATTATAAAAATATTTTAAACTTAAACATTTTTAAAACATCCACTTAAATATCTACAGGTTGACTTTTTTTTAACGACGTAAAAAAATATCAAATAACCCCTCCCGCTGTGGGTTAGCAGCGGTGATGGAGTGTCAGACTCTTCCTGACTAAACCGTCGTATTCTTTTATGTTCCAAGGCCGCGGTATTCAAACAATCCCGCAGCCCCGGCAGGCCTTGGCCCTGCTGGGCCCCGCTGGATCTACAGGTTGATAGGCCGATTTTAATCACCAGATAACTTTTATCTGAAGAATATATTTGATGTTTAAATGATAGGATATTATGTATTTTAAAAAATCCAAACCGTTATATTTATCCTCAGATAGAAGTGAACTGATGTTTGAATATTCGGCCCTAAATATACCTACTGAATGTAATTATGTGTACTGAAAAAAATCAACAAATCAATGAAGGCATTTATAACTCTTATGGAATGCTAGGGCCTATAATTGACAAAAGAAAAACAAGTAGCTTCCTTTTCTACGAATTGGTGCAACCAAAGGGCACTATTGAGTTTTATTGTATAACAAAAAATACTGTAATTGGCAACGTTTTTCTTGTTATAGAATCCGACTACTTATAATATTGTTGTTGTGTAAAAATTTATAGACCGAATCGTTATAATCTACCTTCGATTTCTGCCATAAGTTAAAGATTTTATTTAATTTTTCTTTTATTTCAATGTAATATAATAGTACCATTAAGTATAGAGCCTTTTGTTTTTTAAGTTTTAATAACTTTGAATACATTTTCCGTAATTAAAAAGCTTACTTTTCAATACATAATGACCAATTTCGTCTCATTAACACAATTCGTCAAATCGTTGAAAAACAGTAAAAGTAACATACTTGGACTTTACAGCATCGACTTATTAAAATAATAAAAGAAATATGAATTTTAATTTAGCACTTTTCAATTCATAATGAGAAATTCATTTCAAATCACAACTCGTTAAATGATAATTAATTCAAAAACAGTAAAAGTCGCATATTAGCAGCGAAGCTAATTTTCCTACTTTAATGTCTTTATCCAAGTTTTTCCGTACAAATCAAATGGTCTGTAGAAAGTTGTCATAAAATCTTCAGCTTCGAGATTCTTCGTTTTTATTCGGATATTCACGACATTTCCTATTTTCATTGCTTCGGTACAACAATGGTTATTCCTAGAAATATGATACTTAGCTTCCTACATTGGATTAACTTTCTTTTCATCGAGAATTTGTCCTCACTAATAGTTTCTTTCAAACGGTTTATCTTTGAAAACAAAAGTGTTGATGGGAATTACAATCAAGGTTTTGTTTTTCTTTTTCTTTGCAAATAACTTAAATACTTCTTGGAGATTTTATATATTCGTAAACTAGGAATAGTTCAAAATAACATTGTGATATCGTTTACCATTTTATTAACCACGCCATAATAATTGGGTGTTTTTCATATCGTTCTAATTTTTTTTTTCAAAAATAAACATAATTGTATCAAAAAGTCTTCTATGTGGGTATATTTATAGTAACTAACAATCGCGAAAAATATAAGTATTTTTAACCATGTAACACCCTTGACTGAACGTTAATTAAACTGCAAGTATGTCACTATTCGAATAGACAACAAATTAATTACTCTTGTAATTAGTAACTTTGTGTATATATTAATTATAATAAGGTAATGCAAACATATCATATGCCCTATGTACCATGGAATTGTCTCCAAAATATAAAAGGTAATAGAAACTATTTTTATTGTATTTAAGATTTCAATTAAAAAACACTATAACCTATTCAATAAACAAAACATTATTTAAATGAAAAAAAAAACTGCTTCATTAAATTATTTCTGCAAAGGTACAGATTAAGTAAGTACCTACTTATAATAATATGACAAATGAGTAGGCGTTAAACCTTGAAATAACAGCAAACGAGTGTACTATTATAATTTACTATTACGTGACTTAATACGGATTATCAAATTTAATAATACAGTTGTCACTCTTGTTATAATTTTGTAATGGAATTATTAGTGCGAGAATACACGACAAGGCATTTGCAAGGTCATTTCGACAATTTATTATGTAGGTTAGAATGTTTATGTTAAGTTAAACTGTCCTTCTTTATCTTTAAGTATGAACAAGGCTTTTTTCTGATAGTAGTTGAAAAGTTTCTTATGTAAGGTTGAAGAGCGTATGGCCACAGATTATATAATAGTTACTACGTAACAGATAAATCACTCCATACAAAAAAGTCCATACCTACTGTTATAAGCACCTACAAGTTCCCAAACTACCTACAAATCCATAGCTGCGTTAGAAAATGAACCTTAAAAGTTCCAGCGCTCGATTGTTATTTCAATGCGATAGCGCACAGTTCAGTGACCGCGACCGTGCCGACAGCGAGCGTAGGGTTGCCTCTTACAATTAAAAAGGGAAACAAAGTTACGCTTATTTGTAACTAACTTCCCAAATCAATGGAGGTGCCCAACTACTTTTCGAGCACAGAACAGGCAAGTATTCTATACTTACCTATTACCCCTGGCACAACACCGCTGACCGCTGATACATACCTACTTACCTACCCAAAATTGGTTTCTGCGCAGCGATATATGCAATGTTCCAAGCCACCATTTAGTTGGACGAGAACTATACCTACTTATACTCGAAATGTTTTTAGCTACAAAACTCGGTAATCATTGCATGTATAACTAAGTATAAGGTATAAGTATCTATAATTTAAGTATCTAAAGTAAGTCGCTTATTTTTAAAATGACAAAGAAGATAAGTATTTTTACTTTAAATAAAAGGATACTTTAAAAAAAAATATTTCTAAATGCCTATACATATATAATAGGCAACCTTTATATTTTCCTACAATAGTCACATATACACCCACACAAATCAAAATAGTTCTTCAGTTTATTAGATAATTTTAAAAACCAAATAAACAATAACTGACTTGTTTACATCTCTAGGTAAACGGAAAAACGAAAGCTTTATATTTTTTATTTTACTTGATCTGCAACCAAGCACAGCACATAACTGGCCAGAGGTCGTCATGTTCACAAATAAAAATAATAAACATAAAACGTCACGAGCGGCTGTCGAAACCCCTGTGCCGCGTGGGGCTACCGGTAACCCAGCGAGCGGTAGGCATTTATCGCGCGCAAGTACGTCGAGTGACAGAGGCCTGGTATGGCTAAGAAAAAGCCGCAAGAGTCCATTGATCATAAAGTTAAGCTTGACACGGTAGGTCTGAAGACGAGTCCATCGACTTCCTGCGTGTTTGTAAGTGTCCTAGGTTACCGGGTTGAGGTGTAAGGAAGTCAGATAGGCAGATGCGCCATAAAAAATATTGATACTCAGCTGCATCCGCATAGACTGGAAACTGACCCCAACATAATAAGGAAAAGCTAGGCAGATGAGCGAATTATTAAAGAAGAAATAAAATATTCCACCAAAAACCAGAATTGTGACGTCAAAATTATTCTCGAACATTCCATATCCATCCAAATTAATAATAATAACCCACCACACTTATTCGGATGACCATTTAATTACAATAGTACAACGAAATGTATTATTAGTATTATGATATTCTAATGGTTTTGGCCTTTGATATTACCGATCCCGACATTTTAGTTGGGTCTCAAAAGTCACGCTGTCAAGGCCGTTGAGATGCGCACGCGACGTACACATCGAGCGCTAGAATGAGTGCCGCGTTTTTAAACTCCACTTCATTAGACAGACCTTGTGTCAAAAGGTTAGAAGAATTAGTGGTTTTGGTTTGGGAATTTAAATTACGTGTGGTGTTTTTGAGATGAGTTGATTTTGATTTTTTTATGATAAATAATTATATTCCTATATTTTTTTAATTTAATTTCTTCATAGAAATACTGTCTGATTAACAATCATCCGTATTAAGTACAAAGACAGGAATATTTTTTCCAAAACATAATTTTTTTTTTCAAGACTCGCACATTCTTTGAGTGAGCGAGCTATAACTACTCTAATCTTATATCCATCTCTGTCATTCACGAATTTTACCTGAGCACCACTTTTTGTAGCGATTACTCACTGGCGTACCGTCTTCAAATCCTGGTTCTATGACCACGACTTTATCCTTTATTACATTCATTAATGGATTAGTGGGTACATCTTCTATCGCTTTATATGTTTAAGGAGCAATGTATAACATTGTGTAAAATTGGTCGTCATTAACTTGTGAGAAGTGAATATCGTTCTCCTTAAATATGTGCATCAATGTTTGAATGTGTTAGGCGATATGGTTTAAAAACTCCTTCTAAAAGCCTTTTGTTATTGCTTACTTTCGGCATACTTCTATCTAATCTATTTTTAAATAGTGTGAATACACTATCACTCAGGTAAAATTCGTGAATAATAGTGTGTTTGTACATTTATTAGGATAATACTCGATTGTCCTTTAATTTTATTAATGAATATTAAAAGACAATCGAGTATTTTTCTAAAAAAATGTACCAACACACTATTATTGCTATTTACTCCAAATCCATTGTTTTCTGGTCTTTCTATGGGTGCCTTTGTGTGAGTAAAATAATATATTTACATCTGGATTCTCATATCAAAAACAACACCTTAATAAGATCATTATTATTAGCATCAACATACAGTTAGAAACATTCTTAAAACGACCTTAACATCAAACTCAAAACATCTTCACCCAGTGGCGGATTTACAAATATTCACTACTAGTAGTATTACTACTAGTAGTAGTAGTACTAGTAGTATACTAGTAGTATGGCTAGTAGGCCATTCAATTTTTGCCGCCCCTAATGATTGTGAACTTAATGATATTTCTGTCAGTTACTAGATTATTTTTGCAACCCGCTATGTAACGAAGAGTTTAATGTTGACCTAACAAGTTTATCTGACAGCCACTTTAAACGTAAAACCTCTGTAACTTTTAAACGGCTCTAAACTAAATTGAAATCGGTTCATTCGTTTGGGTACTATGATGAGTGGCGTACGATGCGGCCATCGGTTGGCACCCGGGGCGGACTACCTATTGAGCACCCCCCAAAAAAAAACGACACAATATAATCACGGACTAAAATTGTAATTGAGGTACTTAAAAATCGTGTAGAAATCATTCATGGTGCTTTTTGCTAGGTTTAACATAAAGAAACCGGACTCATACCACTGCAAAGTTATAAAGCGCTAGCAAGTTTTATAAAAACCAGTGCCAAGTAAAAAAGCCGCGAGCGCAGCGAGCGCAAAATTTTTAAGGTTTAGAACAGTAAAGTACCAAAACGAGTTTATAAAACCGGCCTAAAGTGAAAAAGTCACGAGCGTAGCGAGCGCGAAATTTTTTAGTTTTGGGGCACAAACATAACCAAACAAGTGTGAAAAAAAAACCACTGCAAAGTGAAGAAGCCGCGAGCGTAGCGAGCGCGAAATTTTTTAGTTTTGGGGCACAAACATAACCAAACAAGTGTGAAAAAAAAACCACTGCAAAGAGAAGAAGCCGCGAGCGTAGCGAGCGCGAAATTTGTGATTTTTGGGATGCAATGATATCTAAAGAAATTAGAAAAAAGTAACTGTCAAGTGAAAGGCGAAATTTTTGAGTCTTGGAACACAAAAATACTCAAACAAGTTTGAAAAAAACCAACGTAAAGTGAAAAAGTTGCGAGCGCAGCGAGCGCGAAATTTTTTGAGTTTTGGGACACAAAAGCGAAATTATTTGGGACACAAAAGTCCTCCATCTCCTGAACAGCTTAGCAATCGTCAGCGTAGAGCGTCAGTTGTGTTTGCTACTTCAGTGCTATAACTTTTTGTTAGATTTGACTTAAAGAGCGCAGAAATGATAAAGGAACCGCGAGCGAAGCGAGTGGATCTTTCAAATTATTTTTATTGAAACGCTATTGGAATATTTTAAAATTCATGATCACATAAACCTAAGTACCTATATATTACAGCGCGTTTATTAATCGTTTATTTATATGGATTGTGTACTCGTATAATTATAAATAAAAAAAAAATCGGTAAAAAAAATTGGCAAAATTTGCCGCCCCTCTAAATCTGCCGCCATAGGCACTGGCCTACTTGGCCTATTGGTAAATCCGCCACTGTTCACCTAATTTTTTTGTATAACAACCTGCATAACTATATGTACACCCATGTTTTTTACAAATAAAGTATCTTGTATCTTGTATCTTGTAACCTCTCCATGTACGCTAAACATCAGTGGTAACTGTCATGCACCTTAAGTCAATAGCAATAAGTACGATTTTCCTATAAAACTGTTACCACTGACCTGAAGTTGACTGTTCGACCTTCATTCGACTAATATACCAATCAATGCTATCCCCAACAATTAAAAAAATCTCATCTCCATCCAAGTTTACCTTCAAACCTGTTAGACTTTCGAACCGATCTGTATGTCCATTATGGTCAAGTCTAAGACACTGTAGACTGCAAACAAAGAGTCGGTCAACAGTTCACCCGATAGTCTACAAAATTAAATTTTGAAAGAAAATCTTGAGGCCAAGCAAAGTTTTCAGTCGGTCTGATACCGGCTAAATACCTTTTTTTTCGGGAAATCATCAAATGACCCCTCCCGCTGTGAGTGCAGCGAGAGTGTTAGACTCTTACTGACTAAATCCCACCATGTTCTTTCTTAAACCCTTCATGTACCAGACCTCGGTAACTCTTTCGAACAATCTTGCAGTTTCGGCTTTGGCCCTAGTTCCACTGGGACTGGCTAAATACCTGATCCTTGTAATGTATTGCTATTCATCTTCATACTGATTGGGCTCAAACAAACTATCGGCCGACTAACAGTTTGCAGTCTGCTAGTACTTAACGTGACTAGTTACCATATAAAGTGCTCCACAAGTTTTCATCTTGATTTATAAGTTTGTGTTTTCTACCTTCTCGTATGTAGCAGATGCGTTGATCGTTTGATATCACGTAATAGAAAATATAGTGTCATGTTTTATGGGCTGTGAAATACGTGGTGGTTTTTTGTTCGAGTCTTTTGTAAAACAGTCGTCATCTGTCTGGCCTTTTAGCAACAATGTTGGGATCGGATTAGTTTGTTAAACAGCACGGTGGATCAATATTAAGTGATTCTCGAGAGCAATGAAACTTGTTGTTAAGTATATGTTGTATGTAAACATCTTGAAGAGATGCCTTTTCTTGACAATATGCTTGACGTCCTCCTGCCCTTATTTCATTTGTTTTTTCAATTTATTTGGGTTCGTCGCAGTAGATTTTCTCCTTCCATAACTCTTCAATAATCTGCCGTCAGTTTGGGCAAATGAATAATTGAGTAATAAAAATATTTCCTTTTAAACACATTATACTAGTGATTACATAAGAGTTATCATTATATTCTGTGACAGTATATTTTGTAGAAACTCTCTCTAGTTTGTTATACTTTATATGTACAGGAAAATAAACTAGTGTCAGCGGACAATTTCGAGAGATGGAAAGTTTCAAAAGTAATAAAAAGTAATAGCTAAGGCATCTAGTTTTTAATGGTTTTAGAGTACCGTTGGACAACGCAGCAATTTTAGATATAAATAAATAAATATAACTGTGAATACTGCAGTTCTTGAATCAAAAATGTATGATCTAGTTGTGAGCATGCCAGTTAAACATGTACCTAAAAGAGAAATATAATAATTCAATTGGACAAACTATCCACCTTATTATAAAACGTGGTCTTAAAAAGTTCCAACTTTAGTTCTAGGTTTAGAACACTCACTTGGTTAAGGATGATGGTTTAAGCTAGTGCCAATGTTGGTACTGTTTTAAGAATGCGTTTTATAATAATGTGGTATGATTGTATGCTTCATTGCACCTAGTTTCCGCTAGAAACGTCTTTCATATTCTACAACCCCAAACAACAAACGATTTCTCATAACCTCAAAATATTATAGTATCTACACCTATGTACTTATAAAAACCTATTTACAAAACACTGGTGACCATAGAAACCAGTCTAGTCCATAACAAGTCATAGAGAAGTGCTGCGAAAGCGTTCATTGACGGATCTGTACGTTAAGAGCGTGTACGTCAACCGCGCGCCATTTGGCCTAAAATGGTACTTTTCAAACCACTGTTTCTCAGTAACTACTTATCCTATAACTATGTTATTTTTTAATAACGCAAGGTAATTTCACTGTCTATATAGTTAATTGAACATAAATTTCAATTTGTGTAGTTTAAATACTTAAAACCCCTATAACGTAACAGATGTTTTATAAAATTCCCGTTCACCGTCTATTTCGAAGCTTAAATTCATGTGAAAACAGTGGCAAATCTAATCATATTTATTTTTTTACTCATAGACGAAATCCCCATGCATATAGTTAGTTGAAAACATTTTTTGATTTAGGTCTCTATCTTTCAGAAAAAAATATTTTAACAATGTGAAAAATTGTGAATTTCAAATGCTTTTTTTACCTATCTATCTTACTTAATTTAATATAACAATTACTTACTATAGTAATATAACTCTTTCTTTAAAATATAAACTTTATATTACAATTTAATCCCTCGTTTTTATTTTTTTATAAATTATTTAAAAACTACTATAAAACGCTGCACGCGAGTCAACTCAAACCAGACCGCCGCAAGGCTTCACAGAGAGAGGACGTGTCGCTCCGTCACATCGCGTAGGGTGAATAACCTCTGCCGTGGATACCGAGAATAGAGTACATTTCAAGCGCGACCAACAAATCTTGATACATTACTATTTTATTTAAAGCTCAATTTTGAAGCATATTTTTTTTATCGATTGAGTTGAAATTTTGTTTGAATGTTCAGTTTTAATGACAATGTATGATTCTATATCCAATATGGCGGTATACCCAAGATGGAGAAAAAATGTTTTTAATGCATTCCTACGATATGGGTATCAAATGAAAGGGCTTGCTATGAATAACTCGAAAAAAAATGTGTCGCGAGTCTAAATCCAATATGGCGGACTCCTTAGGCTAGAAATCACTTATTGCAGATGTCTGTTACCAATCGAGCTATAATTTTTTTTTTTTCATTTTGGATGTACCCAAATTTTGACTTTTGATCTCGAATAACTTTTGAAGCACATAGGATAGATAACTTAAAACTTTATTTGCAATGGTAAACCCAAGCTCTTCACCAATATTTGGCTTTCCGGCAATTGTTGTTATTTGACCACAATTTTTCGGTCTGGATGGACTGGACCATTCATATAAACAATCAATTTTTCAAATCGGTCCAGGCGTCTTTGAGAAATCGAGAACAATCAAATTGAGAACAATCACAAAACAATCTAATTGAAACCTCCTCCTTTCTTTTTTTGAAATCGGTTAAAATACAGAAACTCTTAACATTGTCATTAATCATCAGTCGACTATTTAGTACTGTTGAAAATTGTATGTAATATACAGAAAGTCCTCAAAACCAAGGTTTTCATAAGTGCCCGATTTTTTTGTAAAAGAGTGTAAGTATTAACGACCTATTTTCATGCTTTTATATTTTAGACATCCATAGACTTACACTATTTTCCCGCTATTAACTATTTACTAAATAATATATTTTTTGTTCTACCAATTTCACTCGAAAGGATCAAAATGGTTTGTGTGACTATACGTGAAGTATGATAGGCACGCACACAGCCGCGACGCTAGTCTGCGCGGTTTTTTGCGTTGAATTACCTAAAGTTGACATCGCGCGCCGAGCGTACACGCTCTTAATATGCAACTCACGCGCCGGCTTTCATATACAGTACTGTATTGTGCACGTGTGTGCGTGAGTGTCAATGTGTGCGTGATAGGAAGCGCAGTGGTCAATATTGTGGTGGGTCGGTTTGTAGATTGAGCTGGTTAATCGATTGGTATTATGATCTGATATGATGTATTTATGAAGGTTTAATTGTGGTATAGCAGTGCCATTTGGTCGGAAGGGTTGTATGACTCTTCTGTGAAAAAATTGTAAGGATAATTATGTCAAGTTTTTAAAAAAGTTTTTGCTAATAAGGTACGAGTTGGTTTTCTTCGATGGTTAAGGCAAAAACACAATAGCATTTTGCCTGTGCTAAAAAAACTAGTTGAATCGAGTAAGATACTAAAAGTTGATTTAAACATATTGACATATCTACATCTTCTAGAAGAATACATAATTGTAGCCATAAAACTATTTTAATGACTCTTTGTAAAGGAAAATACTTTCAAAATGACGTCAAAAGAAATTGAAGATTTGAATAAACTCCATATGGAAACATTCTTAGCCAACGACTAATGTCTATACCTTAAATTATTTGGCAATGAATCAGCAGAGAAACTTAAAATCCGGGTTCAGAAACAAACGTATTAGTAAGAGTATTACAATACTTCTGTTACTGAAATGTATTCGCGTTCAGACAACAAGAGACCTTGATATTTACTAACTTACATTGTAGCTTTTATAATGATTTCATTGTCGATATTATTTTTGACTGGCTTTGGTCAGTGGTTTCACCCGCGCCCCTTGGGAACTATCCAGGTAAAAAGAAAGTTATTTTTAACTTGTAGGTATATAATAACCGAACCATAAAATTTTTGATTGATAATGATGTCATCATTATAATCCGACAATATAAAAATCTAATCTGCGTCGTGTACCTTCGTTTAGTGGCCAAATGATTCTACCTGCGGTTGCGGTGTCATATTGCATTTTTGAATGAGTGGCTCATTCAAGAATGCTACTTAGGAAACAAAAAACCTATTCGATTAAGAGGCCGAGTCTGCCAAAGAACAAGACAGAGCGCATGTCGAAATCTTACAAAATATACCTTTTGTGAAAAAAATATTATATCTTCTCTATAGGAAGCTTTTGGAACGTACAACTAAATTCATTATTATTTAATTGACAGCCTTAATTTATACAGTCTACAAAAAATAGCACCTGTCTAGATCACAATATAAGACCAGACAATTTATACGTTACGGTAGAGAACTTAAGCCGTTAAGACCGGACAAAATTAAAACAATAAAAAACTATTCAATAAATATAAGGTCCCTTTACACGTAGTTTTTACTTTCCGGCCATGTGAGTAATCGACCGGAAATACTAGTTACCTGCGCCTGAGCATAACAACTAAGCATTTCTTAATGTCAGAAAAAAAGGGTCAAGTGCGACTCACACGCACACAAAGGGTTCTGTCCCTAGCACAAAATATACTGACTAATATTTTGAATGTGGGTGTGTTCATTCAACTTCAACGGTAAATCAAGTTAACTGAAATCTGTAAATCAGGTATTAACATACGTCGATACAGTTACTTATAGGCTACTTTTAATCTTCATGTATGTATGTACTTACAGACTTAGTATAAGCTGGTTTTAGATGATACAAAGTCACGTAAAATAATTAGACTCCCGCAGACTACAAAACTTTAAGTCGGCCTTAATCAGTAGGAACATTGATAACTATCGGCCGACTAAAAAGTTAGACGGGATTCGACGATGAATTGTTCTGCTAGTTAGGTGGCAGTTTTTGTCTGCAGTCTACAGAGGCTTAGTTACATGTTCTTTTTGACTACGGATCCCTAAAAACGGAAGACGCGTCGTATTTCTTAAGAACAAGTTAGATGACAGTTGGTAGTCGGTTTGAATACTTTTTGTGGCTTTATATTGTAATAGAATACTCGTGTTAATGTTCATATATTTTCTAGTAAGTTGAAGGAACACGTATGAATATTTTGTAAACAAAATTATCTACAATGCAGCTATTCGGCTAACTTTAGGTGCGCCAATTTATTATATTTATATTTTATAAACAATGTGTTAAAATATATACTTAAGTTGCTGTTATAAAAACAAAAACTTCAATGCTATAACCGCGAATAGGAAACTATTTTTAACTACGTTATTATTTTTTCTTATTAAATGTCGGTAACAAAATAAAAAGTCTGCAAAATCCAATTATTCTTACGAATTAGAGCGAGGTCGGTTAAAAGAATAAGGCTAATGAAAGTATGTTTTTAATATCTGAAGTTTCAGTTGCTAAGTATTCAAACAATATTAAAATAATATATGCATGTTATGTAGGCACTTTAGCTATATAAAAGAATTTACAATCCAACTTACAAACGCTTGTTTAAGATGTCACTGATGAATGATCTATATTATTAATGATGAATTCGTTTTCGAAACAAATGAATGTTTGAACGCTGTGTTTTTCTCAAGAACCACATTAGAATAAAATATTTCAGTGTGAGATAAACCATAGATATAAATACACTAGCTTCTGCCAGCGGTTTCGCCCGCATCCCGTGGGAACCTCTGCATAAACCCGGATAAAAAGTAGTCTGTAACCTTCCTCGATAAATGCGCTATCTAACACTGAAATATGTTTTCATATCAGACCAGTTATAGTTCCTGAGATAAGCACTTTTATGCAAGCAAAATAAATAATCTCCTAAGCTTTATAGTATAAGTGTAGATTGACTGCACAAGACAAAAATGCAACAACCCATTCCAAAATAGACCGTTCAAATCAAATTAATCAAATGACCCAAATAATGTTATACACTGCGTGTTATACTCAAACAATTCGACACATCGCGTAACACCTGTATCGATACTTTCACCTCAAAAATCAAGTTTGGTTCCAACAAGAAATCGGTTATACAACTCGCTTGGGCGTAAATCAGATGATTATTCATCTCAACATTCTTGGGAAGGTAGTGTTATTTCATTAAATTAACAGAAGCAACATTGTTGAAACAGTCTTACCGAGGCATTGGGTTGCCCGGGTAACTGGGTTGAGGAGGTTAGATAGGCAGTCGCTTCTTGTAAAACTCTGGTACTCAGTTAAACTGGAAGCCGACCCCGACAAGGTTGGGAAAAGGCTAGACAGATGATGATAACAGAAGCTGTAAAAATCGCTAGCAAATACGCATTTTATAATGATAATGTATGTAATGCGGAGGAATGAGCATGAATGTGGATGGACATAGTGGAAGAGGACGGCCAAAGAAGCGATGGATAGATTGTGAAAGACGACATTGCTGCAAAGAGTGTAGGTTTGTTAATGAATGATTGAAATCACCTACATTATCATAGAGATAGATAGAACGTGTTTTTTATATTTAAAAACGATGGAATATTTGAAAATGACGTAAGATATAAAAAAAAACAAATTCCATATAATAATTATATTATAGATAACTTAAAAGCAACCAGTGTATATAACATGTATCTATAGTTTACATAGTCGGATCGTAAACCGGGCACCATGAAACATAAAATGACGGAGCTTTTCTTGAAGTGAGCAAATCTGCGATTTGACTATCACACAAAAAAAGATACAACTACACGTAGCACAAATACAATTCATCATGAAAACATTTTGAACAATCATTATGCAATTTAATAAAGATCACAAAAGGGCCTCTCACTCATAAATAAAGCTACATTAACAGATCTAGATATAGAATCTGTCTACTAATAATAAGAACGTTAGTTTGTCTGATCAGCCGTCACGGCAGCTCACGACCAAGCAAGGCCAAATTCGTGATTAGTTACTTCAAAATATTTTGAACGCAAAAAACTTAATCACAAGCATATACATAGCAATCATATACCTACATAATATAAGCAAACACGAATATAGCACCATGTTTTATTACATTCAAAGAGAATCGATTAAAACAGTAACGTGTTTTGCAATTTTTGTTACCGTTAGCTGTGTTTTTAATTGTTGCCAAATTGGTTTGGCTTTAAAGCTATCGATTAAGCACAATGCAGATTTATCTTTCGCCCAATAGTTGGGCCGATAGTGAAGCTAGAAAGTTTTGATGATGTTTTTTTTAATATAAACAGAGGCACTCCAAATGCGCTTCCATAGTAGAATCAATCATATGAGCCAAAAAGAAAGATATCATACGAATTTATTTTTCCTTACAGTATTACAAAAGCACTTGACTCATTCATATTTCATAAGAGTTGACTGTCTAAATTTTTTCACAAGAAATTCGCCAATAAAGAAGAAAGTTGGTGGCACCATATTTGACGTTAAATAACCATTGAGTGAACGGATCTTATAATATTCGATCAGCAAGGTTATTCACTTCTGAATTTTGGTAACGACGACCTGTGGTCATAAATTAAGTGAAATGAAATAGTTTGCGGACATAACTTGATGATGACTTTTACTATTACATTATCAGACTACAGAATGAACAGTCGGCCGACAGTTGGCCCCTGCTTGGAAAAATATATATTTTTGAGAAAAGCGTGAATTCAAAGTTTTAATATCTAATACCGACCAAATACCTGATCGTTATTATGTGCGTAGGTATTACCATTAATATTCATGCTGATTTATGAGCCCAAACAAACTATCGGCCGACTAAAAGTTTGCAGTGTGGTCGTAATATGGTATGACAAAGAACAGGAAAACATATTTTGGATGATGATAATGTAGATAAAATAAAAGATGTGTGTTTGATTTAACGTATTGACAGAGTTAAAAATAATACAATAGCAAATTGATGAATCAATTTGGATCAGATTACTTTAATTACATTTTGGAATTCTTTGAGTTTCGCAGAAATGTGTGTGTCATAAAAAAACAACTTGCAGCATTGTTATTGACTTTCTATGATATTGATCTTTACATAATTATAATTAATTGAATTTTAGACTTAAAAGGAAGCCTAAGTGGAGCAGAAGTAATAGTTGTCGGATGATTCATTTGAAGGATAGAATATTTAATAGAAGAAGATATATATTAGAAGGTATTAGCTTATGCACTTCTTAAAGTATACTTGAAGGAAGTATCCTATGTACCTCTTTATAAAGCTGTTGTTTCACTAACAAAAATATGTCTAAGCACGTTTGCAGACTTTTAACCGCTGTAACACGCGTTGATTACTTCTGTGTCAAGTGTATTTAAAAAAAAAAACATTTTTGTTACTGTAATTGTTGTCCAATTTGCGTCAATTACAAAAATAACTTTTGATTATCAAATAATTGATTATACCCAAACACAGCATTTTGACTCGCCACGCTAATTATTTCCTTCTTTTACCAAAACACCAGTTCAAAAACCTTCGAAACGATCAAGATTGGTTGGTTAAATTGGGACCAATTTGCCTTAATTCCTTTTCAAAAACTCTTCCGCCGTTAATAAGGAAATTATGTTGACAAAAACCGTGTTTAAAATACAAGGCACGGAACAAATGGAACTGTCAAGCACTTTCACTAGAGAATGAATATAAAAATATTTTGTTCACCGATGCGTAACGCTTGCTTGGTGGTCGGACTGACCAATAAAAATGCAAATCAGCGGAAGTTTTTGTAGTAACATTTACAAGAAATTGCTAGTTTGTCAGCTGTTTTCTGCTCTGCTTTTGTTCTGTGCTGTGGTTGGTAACAGTTATCATGCATTCTTTGTTTAATTGAATCCAGGAGCAGGTATTATATTGCCTAATTGGTCCCTTCTTCTAGTAAATAGTTGTCTTTTGTGTCTTGACTTGCTTCTACATTTAGTACTACAGCTGGAATCTGTTCGATTTCTCGAAGTTCATTGTCCGATATTCTTATAATCGATTGACATTTTACTTTCTTTGATCGATTTGGATTAGTTCCGATTAACTTTCTATGTTTCTATAATATCTGATATCTCTTAATTTTTCATGTTTAGATTTAAGATGTGGTTTCAAAAGGCTTAGTCATCAGTTATTATAAGAAATTCAGTTCGATTTAACCTCCTGAATGCGTCTAGAAACAGAATAGATCACAGACAAACCGCTAGTCATGATAGATCGTTAAACGGCATTGAACTTTCGATGTGTCGAAAAAATTCAACTTCATATTGCTAATGTCTGAACTTCTCTTTTTTATTTTATATTATTGTAATGGTTTCTGTTGGTCATTTGAAATGTATTTATCTTCAAAAACTGAGCCTTTTATTTTTGATTCTGCGGTACCTATAGCTTTCACAGTTGTCTTCATCTTGATTTTCTGCAGAATCTACAATCAGATTGTCATCAATTACTACTTCCCTATTTCTATTTATAACTTCAATTTTAAAAATATTAGAATTTACAACATCATTTTTCTAATTAAAATCTATCTTTTCATTGTTATTTTAAACCTGACCTTGGTCGAACATAACTTGGTGAATGGTCATTGCCAGTGATTATATGTAAAGAAATTGATGACTTAGCATTTCTCTTCATAGTTTGAAGATGTGGTGCCGTATCGTATTTATGCTGTTAACTGTATTATGACCGGGTTTCGAGTTCAAGTTTTCGAACACGATTCGTTTGCGTATTAGTAAGCCAGTGAGCTTATTATGTTTTGATTTGTTCAATATTTTATATTGTATCTTGTTAAGTGTAGCATTCTAGATTTTATTTAACGTCTCACCTAACATACCTCACTTTTTTTTTCCTAAAATCTATGCTATCATTCAAAGTAACAAATGCATCCTATCTGTATCCATATCAAAACCCAGTAGCCTATCCATCACTATGCTCCCTTTCTTTTTTATCCCACAGCCTATTCAACTTTCAACCACGGGATAAGTCACACAATAAGTCAAGCGCCATTGTTGGCGCTTATAGCTACTGACCATGAGACGACTCCCGGTCATTAACCCACCAGGACCTGAGTCCTGCTACCGAATACGTACCGGTTTCGACATCAATGAGTAATTACGGGAGGATGATGCAACAAAAACTGGATTTTGGAACAATTTTGTGTGGTGTTATTACCGAAAAATCTGTAAGTGGTAGAAGTTGTGAAGTTGAAGATTTATTATAAGGAGTACAATCTTTATAAAGAAATAATGTCTAGTTGCTACAGCCATTAAACAAATGTCGACTCTAATCATGTCTTCTTCACATACTATTCCTTCTAAGCCACCCAAGCATGAAATATGTGTCAACTTCCGACAGCTAAACAGCACATCATAAATTCTTTGAATTATTAGATAAGTTTCAATTTCAATAAAAGTGGGTTAAATAATCGCTCACAAATGGCTTCATTTCAAAATAAATGATTACGCGCAACCATAATGCGTTAACGCCAGTTAGCTCGCCAGTTTTTGCAGTTATATAACACAAAATAATTGCAATTTTCTAACATTGAAATTTATAATTTCGTGAGATCATCTCGATTCTCGATAATTGTGATTAATAGATCGAGTCCAATTTTTAAATGAGTTTAAGATTTTAAAGATAAACGACGATATATTTACGATTCAGAACATTTCCTTGGAGCGGGTTAAGAACGAAATAAACTGAAGATGAATAGTGCAATTAATGTGTCTAATGCCAATTCAAGTTCAGTTTTAACTATTCCAGGTACTGGTAGTATACTCGCAAGCAAAACTTCAATATTTAATCAAGAGGAATTTGTCCTCCTAAACTTGATGACAGCAGCCCACGCACAAAAGAAATTTAAACATTGTAAGAAGAATTCTTAGAAGCCATAAACCTAGATCCAGCCAAAGCGTCTATAGCTTAAAAAGCAGGTGTGTCAGTTCCTCATCCTGTCATTGCACAAGAACTTTGGAAAAACATGACAATAAGTACCCAAGGTGCGGCCAAAACCAAATTTTCAACAATCGCACGCCCAGTCAACTGTAAACAGTGAAATTCTACCATTGTTAGTCTAAACGATATCCGTATTTCATAACGGGTCAGTATAAAATCCATGCAAATTAAATATTAAGTGTAAAAAGACTGATATTATTAGATATGGTTAAGACGTAATAGTATTGCGAACATGAATTGGTTCACCGAAACTAATGGACGGTGTCTTTGATAATGTAATTGAACCATTGTTTGAAAATTTAAATAAATTTGACACAGGTACATTGTAACTGAATACTATTGAAAATATAGACAAAGCCAAGAATTTGTTTAGTTCAGAATAAACTGTTGATCCATCAAGCAAAATAGGCATAATCTATAAATCAGCACAATCCATTACTCTGCAAAAACTAGCTCGGAAATCTGAACGAGTTAAAGAAAAGACAGTGAATGAATAGGCCCTCAAAGGCAGGTGATGGCGACTGTACCTCAAGGCGACGTACGCAATCAAGAACAATTTATTAAAGGTATCGGACAATCTTACTCAAGAGCTTCTGACTCCGTATAAGGCTTCGTTAGGAATCCGAAAATAAAAGCAAGGAGTAAAGATTCGCCTCATCACTCTTTGAGGCGGTCGTTCCTGGAACTGAGAAACAAAATGGGCTGGACTTGGCAGGTTATTTCGAGGAAAAAGATGATAAACGATCTTTGGACCTTATTTTTGAGAAGGAATTTTGCAACAGGTTATGGCAAAAAACTGAGGATCGAAATTTAATAACGTTTGCAGTTCAATCACATTGATGTTTTCGTTGGTGTTGGAATCACATCAGCTCACCGAGTTATGTACATAATTTTGTCAAAACATTTAGGCACTATAGTATCAATTGTACCTGTCCTTTTTTAATTGATTATTTTATCTATCTGACCATAAATCTTTAATCAAGGTAAAATGAAAATAGTTATTTTTAGTCTCCCGACAGAACTGCAATTATGTTTAGGTCTGTCTTGCTTGACTGATTTAAATACTAGTTATGATGCAATAAGTCTTCAAGTTCCTCTTCCGCATCTATAAAAGGTACCCTTTGCATACTAAGTTAATACCAGCCAATGAGCTTTGAATGAAGAATAGCATAAAAACGAATGTATGAGCGTCGGTTGTAAATGTAACTTCCTCTTTAGACCGCTGGGAAAGATTTTTCTCTACAAAGCTTTATACAATAGTCTTATAGCCTTCCTGTCTCCATGAGACAGTAATTTCGTCGCAAAACATAACTTCCCGTGTTTCAATAGAAACCGTAAAATTTTTGACAGATACTAAATCCACGATTCCTGCTTAAGGCGCCTTAGGCGGTCAGCGCAAATATCGAAACGCATGTACTTTGGCAGCGGGCGCAGGGGGCGGCGAAATGCACAGTCGCGGCGAAGCGCGCGCGCGAGTGTAGGTAAACAACGGCGCGGCGGCGCGGCGGTGTCGCTTGACAAACCATTATAGGTACATAATTATGTACATTATATTTTATTTTCTTTTATTTCTAAATATAAATATAATTAGGTAGGTATTTACATTAGATACACTAGCCAAATAGGTATACATAGCATAGTCATTTTATTTATTTAGAAGAAATATCTGGGATAGGGTAAAGGGTCCTTTTACGGACCCTCCAACCTGATTATGGTAATGTTTTTTTTTCTACAATAATATAAAGACAGTCTAGTTCTGGTAGTAAACAGCTACTTTAGAGTATTGTCAAATGAATAAACACAAATTGAAAGAATCATTTCTACGGTATCACTAGCAAAGTCGAAATTGTCGTAAAAAATAATTACCACATATTTTTCTTTAATTCTATCCTTTTTTATCTAGCCACAACACACATTTTATGACAATCAAAAACTTTGCAAGTGGTTCTCAATCAGCTCTTTAAAATTTGCATTTATCTATCTACAGTGCATCCCTACTAATATTATAAATGTGAAAGTAACTCTGTCTGTCTGTCTATCTGTTACGCTTTCACGTCTAAACCACTGAACTAATTTGAATAAAATTTGGTACAGAGATAGGGTTGACCTTGAATGAAAAAGAACATAGGATAGTTTTTATTTATTATTTGACTTTTGAAGAATTCTCTTGGAAATGCGATATAACCGAACTCTACTGCGGGCGAAGCCGCGGGCGGAAGCTAGTATAATAATATTATGATGAACCAGGAACAAAAAAAAACTTCTTTCAAAATAGTGTTTAGTTTTTTTACTAATCTCGAATAATCATATTCCGAGTATGTCTTGGATCACACAATTCTGGTAATAATTTATTTTTATAAAAAGAAATCAGTTTTTCCTTCATTTTCATATCCCAAAATATGTCGTCCCGTAATATTTCTTCAACTTTTAAATCTTGATGAATACCAGACCATACCGCAAAAATGCATTTATTTCTCCCAGTGACATGTAATTGGCCTTGGACTTGTATATACCAGGGGTGATTCTGATTCACCGTGAGCACCGCGCCAGACTTTTTCCAAAACATAACTTTTTTGGTCGCAATAGCTTCCTCCAGACTAGTTCGATAGGCGGAAATTGGACATTTAATTTCGACAATTGTGTCGTCTCCTATCAGACCATCAGGGGTAGCTCCTAAAAAATGTATTACATTATCTATAAAGAGACCGCAAGGAGAAATTTTCTGACCAATTTGTTTTGCTAATTGCTCTATGGCAATTTTTTCATTCGCAATGCCGTGCTGCACCGACGAGACATGACTTAATTCTTTTTTATATAATATGTCTTTGACAAGGTTTTTTGCGCTCGTATTTTCTTTTCTTTTTATTATTCTAGCAAAGTTTGAAGCAGTGATGAGACTGCGACGCAACTCCAACCATTCACTCGAATCCCTTTGCAAAATGGTATTTCTTTGAACTATCGCTTTTTCTTCACTAGTTCTTACCAAACCGCTGAGGAATTGCTCTTTGCATTTTTCTAGGACATCTTCCGGCATGTCGGGTCTTTGGCAGTTCTCACCATAGTGCCTATCCAAGTTGGACTTAGGAAAAAGGCGTCTCTTACTTTTCTTTTTATTGTTTATTTTTTTGCAACGATTTGCCCTTCGAGTTTCAAGACTCTTTACTTTCGTACTTGGACTTCTGCCTAACATACTTTTCTGCAAATTATAAAGCGGTTTTTTTGTATTGAAGGCAACGACAGCTGCTTCACAACGAGCTTTGTATGCTCGTTTCAAAGAAAAATTTACACGTTTACCGCCTACGAATTTCGCAACTATGCTATTGAAGCATTCTACTCGGTTGCTGTCGGCATCGTTGATTAGGCTGCGAGATTTGGCAGCCACGGCAGTTACGATTGTTTTTATCCTGAACCAAATCGAACAAGTTTTTAAAGTCAACGTAAGGTCTTCACTGGCACGGCTGCTCTGGCAATAATAATCTTTACAGGATTCGTGATCTCCAAAGGCATGATTCATCGAATTCATTATATCACCGTAAAGATTATTTATTTTATTGGTATGATCAATGTTGTCTATTTTGTGCTTCTTGATTGCACAGTTTATCACTTTTCTTATTGCTAATATTCTTTCTGTTGTAATTTTTTTCCTAAATTGCAAAGGAAATTTGGTGTCAGTGGATATGGCCTTTAATTTGTTGCACATATTCCTAAATATGTGGTTACGGCATTCAATTTTTTCAACGCTAAAATTTGGGTACACGCGCGCTTCTGAAATTTTTTTGAAGGTGCTGGAATCCCCATCGGCCACCATACGAGCATATAAAAGGTTGTGAGTTTCCACCGACTGTTTAAAACCTTCCAATAAAATATCAGATTCCATGGACGTCGAAGAACCGGAATAATTTTTGAAACATGCATGTTCTCTTACATTTTCGCCTTTCGTTTCAGCGCGAGCGCAGATGCAGCAATACTTGTTTTTAATGCCAATATAGAGAACTTCGCCAAACGTTCGGCCGACTATAGCGGCTGCTCCGGATAGTGCTGAATAATTAGCTTTGTAAGAACGCTTTGACCAGCACCCATCCGCTATGACATCTATGTAGGGTATTCCATCCTTGGTTATGTCACCTCTTTCAATAGCAGCATCTCTTTCTCGCTTTCCTGCAGCTTTCATTAAATTCATTGCAGTTTTATGCCATTCTTCACATACATTGTCATGAAGTTTATCGAAATGTTTTTGATTAATGCAGGGTAAGTCCATCGAGGTAAACAATTCCTCAAACTGCGATAATCCTATTCCTGTCGTTATCATCCCACTTATTGCAGCTTTATTTATATCCAGTGATTTTGGTTCATCAGTATCCAGGAAAAATATCATATTGCACATGTTGCACCTAAATTTTAATTGAGATGTGAGACCGGTTTTTTTTTCTGATATAAGAATTAAATTTTGCAGAGTACAACCAAATGCTGGGTTGTGCGTAGAAATTTTAGTTAATTTATCTAAAAAGAACTCCAACGATACGATCCTGCGCCCATCAATTATGCATTTCTTTGACGATACCGATCTGAAACAAGATTGAAAAATAAGACTTGCTTCTCCATTACTGAACATTTTATGCTAATATATGAAAATGATGAATACATACGCATTCTGTACTTCTATGGTCATTCCTAGGGATTCTTCGGTAACTTCTGCGGTGATTTCTACGGACCTACGTGAAAAGAAATGTTAGTAGGTATTTGTTTTCAAAGGCTTCTCATATTGATTTTGATTTGACCTAACGTGACAGGCGTTGAGCGTGTCGGGTAAATGGTCAACCCGACTATTTTAACCCAGCACAACGACTGCTGCGGAGACAGCAGCCGGGACCCATAATTTTTTGACGTAATAAAATAGTACAAAAGGAATGCGTAGGTTAGATATGTATATATATAACTTACGTTCTTTGGTCAGGGTGCACTTCAACTGTTTGAGAACTTTCAGGAGTCTCACATAGTGTTTCCACGAGTGGGAATGTTCCACATACATTCTGCAATTCAGTGTAAGTTTTTCTGAAAAAAAAAATATAGCAAATAATGATGACACATACCTAAATAGGTAAGTGGCTATCTAAAAAAGTTGCTTCTTGCAAGTGATCTATTTCATGCATCTATATACGCATAATAAGTAGACTTACGAGCTTTGATCTTCGTGCGCTTCAACTGTTTGAGAACTTTTAGGAGACTCACATACCGTTTGAACGATTGGGAATGTTACACCTACATTCTGCATTTCAGTATGAGTTTTTCTGAAACCAAAATATAGTAAATAATAATAAGTCATAAATAGGTACCTAAATAAAAACGTACAGTTAAAAAATAAATAAATAGGTAAGTGGCTACCTAAGAAAGGAGCTTCTTACAATTGATTTTGGTATATATTCATGTACACATTGTTTAAGTATAATAACACCCTAAAGTAGCCAGCTACTACCATGACTGGACTGGCTTTACCTTATTATAAAAAAATATATATTTTCATAATCAAGTTGGAGGGTCCGTAACAGGGTCCTTTACCCTAACCCAGATGTTTCTTCAAAATAAATAAAATATTTTTTCTAGGTATTACCTACATACCTCTTACAACATTTACCTACACATTGTGTATATGTATGATAATAACCTAAACTAGATGTCTGCTACCACATCTAGATATAAGTTTTGAGCTACAAAACTCACAATACATTGCTCGTATAACTAAGTAGGTATCAGTATCTACCTAAAGTAAAGTAAGTAGGTACCTAATAATCTCTGATCTTAAAATCATAAATCGAATTATTAGATATTAATACCTATAAATATTTTTTTACAATAGTCAGATATGTATAAACAATCACAAATCAAAATCGTCCATCAGTTTGTTAATCCATCTAGTTTTAAAAACCTAATAAAAAACAAAACAAACAGGCCAGACGACGCGCGGCGACGTGATCATGAAAATAATAAATATTGTAACGCGCGCGGCGCTTGTGACTGTCGTGCGTGCGCCCTGAGTCTCGTGGGGCCGGCGGCGGACCACCGAGCGGTAGGCATTATTGCGTGCAAGTACGTCGAGTGTCAGACTGTGGCCTGAGTTTTACCATATTATAAAAAATACAATAATAAGGTAGTAAATAGAAGATAATTGTCGAAATATGTCAAAAGTTGATTTCTTACAACTTTACAAGAAAAAGTGTTAGGTAGGTTTGGTAGGTAGGTACTAGATACTGAAGGTAGGTACTAACCGTAAATTTTCATTAGCATCCAAATTTAAAATTTCGTTTGTTGACACGCAACGTCGTTTCCTGAAATAAACGATTGTTAGTAAGTAGAAAAATAATTACAAGTTATATGTAAGCAAATAAGCATGAATGCAAATAATAAATGTTTGACCCCAGAGGGGTGTCAGCAAACAAGGTACGTAAATTTATGCAATATTGGTAGATAGATACATACTTCATTACTTCATTCATTTGTTTGGCACTCCTTTTTCTGCAAGCACTCAGTTTCTTACGCCCCATGGTTACGTTATATATTCGTAATTTCAAAACTGTAATTTATGCGGGAGCAGCGCGGCGAGCGACACAGCCTATGCGTCCGAATGCCGAAGCAGGACTGGGTCTCGCGGGTGGAGCGCGGGTCGGGGTTCGCGTTTACAATGGAATCAATGAGCTCGGAACTAAATGTCGTATGCGCCAATCACATTATTGTCAAAACATGATGAAAAATTTTAGTTTCTCAAAATTCTAAAACAGTCATTCAAATTGTATAGTAAATACCTATCTTTTTGCAAATTTACAGCTTTTAATATTGTGAAACATGGCTGTAATGGGAACTTTTATGAAATGTTAGACGTGTCTTTAAAAATAAAAACTATCGAGCGATTTTTTTCCAATCAAGTTTTGGAAACAGTCATTTGGTCAGAAATACGATTAATTTTAACTGTAAATTATTTCATAACTATATGCACTATAGGTTTCATGCAAACGTGTTTTTAACCAGCTCAATTTTCTTTCTACGAGCTCATTTGACTACCTAAGGCCTCTTAAGAATCCTGTCAAGGTTTTGCATTCAGCCCGTTAGTCAAGGATCCAATTATCACTGTGGCATCTTCGAAGGCAGCATATTTATGCATCGATGGCGTCAGAGCCAAAGTTATTGCTTTTCGGAACCAGTTTGTGGTCGCGCTCACGTTTGCACTAAAGGGCTCCGGGCAAGAGGACAATATCAAGGACAAAAGGTTTACTGAAACCAAGGCCTTTCTTGAATATTCTTTCTATTCTTAGTTCAATTAACTGTCTTTCTATATATATTTCCTTATCACTCGATTCATCTTCAACACTGATGACGGATTTTGCTTATTAAAATTCGATTTGATTAATAGCATCCATTTACATCAGTCAGTCCACACCTGTGTTAACAATAAAAACATTATTCACGTCACATTCAGTCTCCAAAAAGGTTATTTCGGATAGCCGATGATCGAATCTTGACCTTTAAGATCTGGTTGTATTGGTTATTCTACAACATTGGTATTAAGTCACCAGACCTCAATGATTTCGAATGTTCGTATTTTTGATTCAACGTCCTTCAATTGGCTGAGTATTTTTAGAGCTTCCATATTTATACCTAGATCATCGATAATTTCATAGAATTTGCCAATACAAATAAATTGCATTATGTATCTAATTTTTGTATTTCTATATTCGTTGTTAAAAACAAAGTATGTAATAGTTATTAGCAAGTTGACTGTCACTGCGCAGCTAAACGTGTTGATGAACTCAGGCTTTGTGCGCGCGCGCAGAGCTGTATCCGCAAACGTTTTATTTGTTTTAAACTCTGAATGCTAATCAGATTCTGATGTGGTTTGTTCTGTCGATTACAGTAATACAAACGTAATGAATTTGTATGTGTAGCCCAGTAATTACGATTTGCAAATTTCATTGACCTTCGGAATAACCAAATGATATTTTGAAAGTGGATACTGCCTTATTAAAGTCGTGTTAACGGAATAAGTTTCTGACACAGCAGCTTAAAGTACAAAATTATGAGTCATATTTAAGTATTTGTCTGGACTTACAGTAACATCAGTAAAAGGATTTATAAATCCTGATGATTTCAACATTACTTAGACTACATTTGCCTTTAATGATAATCTCAAATCTGCTTTTTAATTAGAATCTAGCATCAAATTGCGTTCAGTAATGGCATCTAGATGATTTTCTTAACACAAAATGGTATGTTTCAGATATCATTTCAAATCTAGATGGGATCTGATCTCACATTACCCTACATTTTATCATTGCAAAGTAATGACTAGTGCTTTCTTGTAATATGTTTCTTATGATATGAAATATTAGTCAGCAAAAATATATTATTTTCCTTATGTCCTCCTTATGCCTCCCATGTTGAAATATACTGACTGAGTTTAAATTTGGTTTCAAATCATATGTATTTGATCTAACATCTGCCTAGCCTTTACCATTACCATTTTCCTGTGAAACATTATGTATAAATTCAATACGTCATTTTATATTCAGAATGTCATTCGATCTACTTTTTTTATTATTTTACTCAAGTCTGTAGGTCCCACGAAATAAGCTTTTAAGCTTACAAGCAAAACACAAAAATTCCAATACTCTTAGCCACAGTTTAAAAATAACTCTCCATAACTTACATACATACGTATAATATTTAGTTTCACCTTGCATCGAAAGTAACATGACCAGTGTATGAACCCGCTATGCAGTTTCGAAGTTACCTTTTTTACTTTTTTAATAAGTTTATTCAAATTCTCTTTTTTATGCGTGAGAGTCGATTCAGCCATCTGCATAGATTGTCGACTTGAATTCGTGCGTGTCTCTTTCTATAAGCAAATGATATAAAGTATGTACGAATGCGTGTTTCTGTATTTCGTTTATTAGTGTTTATGCTGTGATCGCAAATGCGAACTGACACGAAATTAATTAACAGTTTTCATGACCGTGTGTTGGTAGTTTCTTTTCTGTCTCAATGATATATTGTATTACCAACTTATGTTTAGTTCTTTCTACAATTGTAATTGGGAATTAATTGAACATTCCAAATATAAATTCTTAACTTAATGGTATCGATATTTCTAAATCAATTCGTTTATTATCGTGTCCATATTCCATAGCTGCTATATTCGTTTCAATCAATGTATCATCTTCTAAAACTTCACCATCATATATTTCAGTACAATTCTGTTGGTATGTGTCATAACTAACAGTGCATGGTGCCAATACATCGTATATTACACCCAATCGATCATTCTAGAGCAATCTGTTGGAGAAACTCTCGGAAACCATTCTTGATTTGTTATAATAGACGTAAGTGTATTGGATTGCTTTATTGGTTCGTTGGATTGCAAGTCTTTTAAAATGATTTTATTAGTTTTATTTCTGGAATATTCTGTATATTTCGGATTGAAAACATCTTAGTTATGTATCTACCTATGCATTCAGGTCTTTGTAAAGTCAGACACCTAGTACTATGTTTGAGAATACTTTGTGTATTTGATTCTATTTCTTCATCATCAACGTCTGTCTAATTTACTAATATGTCTAAGTTCTCTAAAGAAATATCGAGTTTTGATCACCATACTTTCTGGAAGCGAACTTATGTAAAATTTAAACTCATCGACGTAAAAATAACATGTTGTGTTGGATCTATTTTACATACATTTGAATAACAGAAAGTGAAAAATAGATCATAATTGTTTTGTTTACTACCCAGTTGATAGACACTGACATCTTAATCAATATCCTAATGAGTCGTAATATATCTAACTACGCTCTAACATGCGATGCAAAAACTAAACGTGCACGTGACGGTGTGAAAAATAGCAAATATCAGAGAAAAATACATACTCATGTATAATGCACGAACGAAATTAAATGATAGACGTGTTGAAAATATTATGCGAAGACGCTGGACTGTTATATAAATCGGTTTCTTTAATGTTAATTCAATTCTCTACTGAGATACCAAACAATATGGAAAGAACTTCGTCTTTATAAAAATATAATACTTATAGATATTTACTTCCAATGGCAAACCTGCCCCAGACCTAATATCATTTAAAAGAACATATTTCACAGTTTTGCCATGACGTGGAACAAATAATATTATGAAATTTCAATTAATAGAATTTTTCAAAGAAATATTAATAACATCCATTGTTATAACTGTAGAATTCTAGGTTCTTATTAATATAATTGAGAAGTGCCAGCAAAAATATTTATGAATACCCTATCAAATACGTATAGCTGTTTGATTTTCTATCTAAACAAATATCGTGCAAAATCTTAAGTCAATTGTTTTTAAGCTAAATGATTTCATTGTTCGATCGGTTGTGTGTGACAATTAGGACCGATAAACTAAGCTGTTAATATTAGCAAGAAATTATGTTTTCCATCTAAATATTGATGGGAAGTAATAAACTAAATTCCGTAAATCAGATTTAAAGTAATGTTGATTTTATAAAATATAATTCTCATGGGTACGTCTTACAATCACTCTTGCCTAGGGGCATTGGTTTGCCCGGGTAACTGGGTTGAGGAGGTTAGATAGGCAGTCGCTCCTTGTAAAACACTGGTACACAGCTGCATACGGCTAGACTGGAAGATGACCTCAACATAGTTGGGAAAAGCTAGGCTGGTCACAACTAAGACAACGTGATATGTTTGTGGGTAAATGGTGCAGAAACAAGAAGACGTGAGGTTTCGATGGATACTAATTTCATACTGCCGTGCGCAATGACACCTTCACACAATGCGGTGCTACACATGAGTGAGCGAGATGCACATACACATCACAACGTCACTGAAAAGTGAATTATCTGTCTAGCAAAACAAAAGCATAAACTGTATGAATACCACAAATAATCAGAACGTAAAATACAGAAGAAAAAAACAGCCACCAATCTCCACAGAAATGTTTAAAAGAGAAAGAATGTTTAGAATTCATAAAAACAAAACACTAACAGCGTTTGAATTAAATTAAGACATTCTTCAATTGTAAGCAATTAAAACACATACAGTTATATAATGAGTGAATACTGCATTACATAAGGATGGTACTACAATTAGCTCTTAGAGTATACAACCATCTGGAACCGCCGTGAGCAGAAATCGCTGTGTGGAAATATCTGATAATGTAAGCGATGATAATTCTCTCGGTCTTATTTTATAAGTTTTTTTCTTTTAATTTTCTGTTATCTCGTTTGCGTCTTTTTGTGGGGATAAATGATTTTCCTTTTTTTTTATTTACTTATGCCATTATAAAGTTATCAAATAGATACTTGTGCATTAACCTGAAGCCCATATTTTGTACAGACGCCTGTAGTTCAACCTACCTGAATCTATTGTGATATGGTTGAAAATCTTGAGGTAGGTTGATGTGCGGTCGCCTGTACATACGACCATGAGCGGCTATTGACAGACTAAAACGGAACGTAATGCGTCTCCAGTTGTTTCAATTACCTAAGAATCGACTGGACCCATGAAAGTCTATTTGTGCAGGAAAGAAAGTGCTTGTGTACCTTTCAATGACTCAATGGGATGTGACAATGGACCTTAACTGATTGTTACGTCATTGCGACAAAAGACAGTCGGCTATTTTGTCACTATAGATGCTTGGATAATGCGGAACTGACAGACTTTATCAATTAATGGTGACAGAGTTAGAATGAAATTGAAATAAAAAATATATACTGTTTCTAAAAAGAAGTAAAATGGTTGTGTAAATACATATTCGAATATCTTCACCTCTGTGTGATAAAATGACGTTGAAAGGTGTCTTAAAATATATTAAATACCTACACAATATTATTATAAAAATATTTTAAATATCATCAGTAAATTAATATTTCGACTTATCTATGCATAAATAATTATACGAAAATCATATTATATTTCTAGTTGATTTAACATAACCTTATCTAATAGAGTTTTTATATAACGTAGGTCGTTTGATAAGTTGCTAAGCTGTTTTTGTTTTAAATAGCCAAAATTTGATATTAATATTATTTTAAAATATAATACGAGTATATTAACACTAGTTAGAATGTCAGTTTTGCTGTGTTGTGCAAATGTGACCTTTGTTTTGAAAGCGATACGGTATGTTGATTAGATTGAATTTTTTGATTCGAGTGCAGGGTCATTCGTTTTGTCACGTTATCTACTGGTGTAATTTTGAGGGCATATTATATTTAAATAGTAGTTCCCACCGTTCCCCTCGCGTTTTCTGAGATCTACTTCGTGCAATAAAGAAAATAAATTACAGTGAAAAAAATTGTCTTTCGATATTTTTGCAATATTTTGCGGATTGGACCAATATTTCCTGCAATTAATGAGTTCAAGCAAACAAACAAAATATTCAGGCTATAGGTATGGAAAATATAGGCCTTAGTAATGACATTATTACAAAGACTATAAAACCACCTTATGCATTATTATTATACCTATGACAGAAAATCTAAATATAGGTAATTTAAATGTTGATAAACGTGGAGTAAAGTTATTCCTGGTGTATCTTTAATCCGTGTTTATTAATAAGGCCCTACATGCCTATCTACTACTTTACTCACTTATAATGTCAACACTTCAGTGACTATATACCTCTAGATATCTATCTTGTACTTCACTTACCTTGTCAACACGCAACTTAAAACCAATGCTAATTACAATTCCCTAGTTACCTAAATCCTTCACTTAAACACAACTTAATGAAGCAAACTTGGCATACACACTGACACCCATACATCTGCTTACCCTCTTTCAATCCAGGTCAGTGGTCGCTATATTCTGCCAGGGCTGCGGGATTGTTCGAAAGAGTTACCGCGGCCCTGGTACATAAAAGGCTTACGAAGGAACATGATGGGTTTTAGGCCCGCCGCTGATTGCAACTTTTCGTCACCGTGACTTTTTGTCACTGTCACCTGCTGTCACCCACGATGCGCTCACTGAATCTGTACTTGGGTGACAAATCGCGTTCCTTTTTGTATGCTGGCTGAGTGACAAAAAGTCACCAGTGAGCGGACTCCCATTGTACCTACCTAATGTACAGGTCGAGTGACAGTCACGTCACTCCGGCATTGCCTGCTGCTGCAACTATTTGTCACCGTATTGTCACGTCACCATAATGAGCGCACTCAGTATAGTTTTCATTGCACTTGTCTAAGTGACAAAAAGTCACGGTGACGAAAAGTTGCAATCAGCGCCTAGACTTAGTCAGTAAGAGTCTGATACTCCCTTACGCTGCTAACCCACAGCGGGAGAAGTCATAAAAAACAAATGAATGTTCGCAATATTTACTGGAACAAATCCAAGATGGCTTAAAGGATAACTTTGTAGTTCATTGTAGCAATTAAGTAGTTATTATAACGTGAAGTAGTAACTGTAGTTAATAATACAAAGAAGCCTTCACCTTTGACTGTAGTTTAATAAGTATCTTTGTTTTGCGATGATGTTTGTTTCATTAATTCGTTTTTTTTTGGTATTAGGTAGGTAGAGCATGCAAACGGAGTTTCCTAGTTTATAATACAAAAGCTGGTAAATACAATTGTGGCTACTCTGGTGTTGTTGGTCTCCATGGTCAGAATAATTGCCAACCATCGTGATCAATATCATATAAAAAAAGGTAAGCATTGTCAAATTCAAATATTTATATTACCAACAGGTCTATCTCTCTATAGCCTTCTTTGAAATATCACATCATCATCACATCTCATTGCACGGTTCCAGAAAGTTGGTGCAATGGAAAAAATAAACAAAAATTTGGCAAGAATCTCCATGGACAATGCAATACAATTCGCTTAAATATTTTCTTATTTATAATACCTACCTATTATCAATCACACAGCAAATAAAGGTAGGAATCTAAATTTAGTTTTTAATACACCTGCATACTGCGGTTTTGATGTGTTTGTTTTGTAGTTATTTTAAAATTCGTATTTAAAACCTTTGTTCGACAAGAGTCTATCTTCTAAAGGTCAACATGCTTTTAAATAGCTTGTCAATGCAGTTTCGAAATGCATATCGGCCAGTAATATGATTTACACCAATATTGCGTGAGATCCAGCGGCTTGCTTATTATTAGAAGCTGAATTTGAATTGAAATGGGAGAAAAAAACTGCAATCACTTTTATCGTGAATAATGAGTAAACAGAAAGTGTGTTATGAAGAGAAAATTATTAATCCAGTCTTATCATCATAGATGGATACGAAATTTTCATTTGAGTTTCGTTTCTGACGGACAGTCTGACCAAAGCTAGATTGAGGAGGTCAAATAGGCAGTCTCCATGTAAAAACACTAGCACTTAGCTGCCCAGATTGTTTAACAAACTTAGTTGGGAAAAGGCTAGCAGATGAATGACTCCATGAACTGCTCTGTAGTTTTCATGGCTTATGATATCTTTATGATAAAAGGAGACCGCGTTTAATGTGTAAACTTATCTTGCAAAAACTGGACTTGAATTAAAATTACCTATTGTCCTCATAAACAGTGTTACCGCTGATATAATCTAGATTACATGTTCAGAATGCTTTGAGTTACTAAGTTATCATCATCATCAGCTTTTTTATCGTCTCACTGCATGACACAGGCCTCTTCTCATACAGAGAAGGAATTTACGTTAATCACCACGCTTCCTCAAGATGGATTGGACTTTAAGAAAAACTTTATGACGCATATGCAGCCTTCTTACTGTCTAGAAAGTTTCCTTTCAATGAGTTTTACTACCTCACGTGTAGAATATGGCTAATAGTTAATGGTTAATATCTTAATTTTATAGGTACTTAATAGCTAATTAATATTACATAGTTGATTAATGGTTATAATTATTAGATTATAGGTATTTTGATTGATGAATAAATAAATCTAAGATGTTTCAAATTGCGAGAACTCGCACTCACAAGTCACAAGTCCTATTTCTACCTACAGGTCACTCAAGAATAAGTAGGTATGTATAAGAAACTCATCGACTTAGGGACGTAGGTAGGTCCATCCTTTTTATACCTATACAACTCAAAAATAATTTATCCTTAATTTAAGGGTAGGTAAACTCTGCCATAAACCTTGTAGATATGTATGTCCCAGTACCCATTTTCTCATAGTTCATTAACACCTAAGTTCATCAGGGCATACCCCGACAATAGTCAATCATCCTTCTTCACCCACAGTCGGCTAATGAACGCAATAAGTGATGCGAAACACCGTAAAGCTTTTTTATTAGCTAGTGAGGTGAAGCGCATACTTATCGATACTCGACTCGTGAGGTCATAAACACATGTAGGTATTAAAACATCACGTTTTGCTGCACTTGATGATCTCAGACGCATTTTATGTAGTCAGATACCTATTTTATATTGTTAACTTAAGTGGGTAAATATTTGTTATTTTTTAATTAATGAAAAAAATGACGGTATTTCTGTGTGTACAAAATTGCAACCGTGACAATGAACTGTCGTAACAATTTCAAAATTAAGCTATCTCGAAATCGCAATCATAAGCAACAAGCGTGTGAAGAGATACAGTCAACACAAAAAACTAGACGAATGATACAATTAAACGCAACTATATTATCTTAAATATCTTACCAGAAAACGTGAGAAAACATCCGACCTTCCATAAAACAATCAGCTTCTTTTAATACACACTGTCTTCTAATGTCACAACCACAGGTCACAATAACGGAACAAAACTTACATGCAAAAAGTGGACACGAAAAGAAATCAAACGATCGAACGCGATTGGCCGGTCGGTTAGAACGTTCGAATCCGAAATTCAAATCGGCCAATGGGAGGAGATCGCGCATGCGTGTAACGACGACGGACGCTTGTCGCGGACTGAGGCAGTTTCTCAAATGAGTGGTTGACGAGCCTTCTCCATTCACACTGTCAAGTTAATTGTTTTGGTCACATGCAACTTTCAGCCTTAACAACCCTGATATAAGGTTGTATGTTCTTTGGAAAATTTTGGCGGTTAAGCCTGTTTGAACCATTAAGAAACACATTGCCACCTCGGTCGCCTTCACATGCACGGGAGTACACTTTTTTTGCAATGTCTCGTTTTAATTTTCTTCTTACAATTTTAAATGTTACAAGTTTTATTAAAGTGAGTTTAATTCTGGCTTGTAGTAATAGTAGTACCTATTTCCAATCTTTTATGTAAATTAAATGGAAAATTATATATTTTTTTTGATTACATAAGTTATTATATTCATTGATGCATACTTAAAAATCTCAATAAAGAAAGTTTTTGAAGTCATTTCAAATGATTATGTATATTAAAAAATATATGCTTATCCAAGCTGGTCGTTGATGAATTTAGACTTAACAAAAATACCTGTGAGACGTAGCCAAGGAAACCGAATAACACAGTTTCTTGTAATTTAAACCTTATACCCTTAAGAACACGGTCGAAATTTGCATCCACGACAATTACTTACCATGCTTAAGACTTGAAACAATGAAACATTTTTCAGTGTAAAGAATTTTCGTAATTTTTTTATGTGTGAAATAGTTGTATTTCATAATATTATTTAACTTTGTATGGGGTTAAAACCCTCATAAAATGTAATACAGTTATTATATTATTTATAAATAAATATTAATATTAAGAACAATGAGGTGCTACAATAAAAAAAATACTTATTCTCATCATACTTTTGCAACTATGAGATAATAATTTTCGTTAGGTATGAAGCAATTTTTATAGGTTCAGAGATTCAAAAGTCAAAACGCATTTTTTGCTTCTAAAGGTCAAACCAGTTTGACGGTTCCAAGTTGTATGTTTATTAGAAGGAAGTATTATTATATTAATAACACGAATATTTTTTACATCTCTCTACGCAGAAAACAACACATATTTTAACACCTCTATGGCTCTTATAGTAAATAATAAATTACTATAAGATTCTTAAATAATAAGTTATTATTATTCTCAAATAATAAGTTTAATTTTAACACGCTTATAATTATTAGCTTCACTTGTAACTATGTATGTAAGAAAATCTTAGAATCTTAATTTGACCCACTTCCCGGTCTTCGATTAGGATGAAATTTTGCACACGCTCTGAGTTCTGATGACAATACATGCACATTTTTTAACTTTTTATTTATTCCATACTTCCATGGATTCTAAAGTTCCTAACAGCAGCTTACTTCAAAATAAATACTGCTTAGTAAAAAAAAACTTACATACTGAGTTTAACCGTCACAGCATCCATAAAAAGATCTATTAAGCATGATACACTACCATTTCTAGATTAACCTAGCTTGTTATTTATTCAAACTCCATTACAAGTATGGAGAAAATATTTGTGTTACAAATACGGTTATTTATCTAATTTATAGAAAAACATAGGCAATTATTCCCAGGTTGGATAGCCTTGAACTGTAAAAGGAGGTAGTATTTAGGTTAAACAATGTGTTTTGATTATATACGGGCTAATTAAAACGTAATTAGCTTTAGTTTGTGTGATGGAAACGCCGGTAAAGTTCTAGAGATATTTCATCACCTTTCTATGGAGAATCCCTAAAGATATTTTGCAATATTACAAAAAAATTAGTACTAGTAAATTGACGAAATTAAGTTTGTAAATTAATTAGTTACTTAAAACCATCGCCATTATTCTCTTGCCCTTATCCCAACTTTATTTGGGGTCGGTGAAGCATGTTTATATCCTCCATACTCTTCTATCTGCTACTTAATAACATCAACTTAAAAACAGCCTCATCAATTAGCATATTGATCAAGCTATTTTAAGTTAATCGTCTTGAAAACATCATCAGAAACTTCAACAACATAATAATAGAAAAATGATTTTTAAAATAATGTCCGCTACCCAACGAGCAACAACGATATCGGTCCCAAGAAAAGTAGATTTCTGCATTCAAAAACAAACAAATCGATAGCAGAATTTCAATAATTCGAAATACGTGGAACCAAGAAAAGGGCCAAACAAGAAACAGGTACCCGTCGGTGACCAGTTATTGACCAACAAGCTTTAAACTCCGCATAAGCAGTACAGTTAAACAAATCAACGCGTTTTGAGGTGACTCCTCAAGTCATACTGAGCAAATTTTATGTATGTGTAAGAATGTTGAAGAAATATATCTTAGAAACTGTAGAAAATGTGAAAGATGATTTGATATGTGTGTGGGCAGATAACGATTTTAGCATACTTTTCGAGACTTGCAGACATAATTTGTATCTTATTTTTGCTGTGTCTAAAACTAAAAACAACGATGAATACTTTGGGAAAGAGTGCCAAAATCGATAGTCTTTTTCCAAAAATGAACATTTGTTCGTAAGAATCGATTCGAAAACGATGATAAAGCCAAAAGGAGCCTTCGAAAGGACCCCTAAAATTCATAAGATTACAAGAAACTTGTTTTGTTGGTCGTCAAGTTCGTAAGCGGATGGTGGAGGTCGTTCGGTAACATTCCACATCACTGATTATTTTTAGGCATTTGCTAATAACAGGCCCACAAATTATGTTGCTGTTGCTGTTGATGCAGAAAAAAATTTAGATGGTGAGAGAAGTTGATTTGTTGGAGGAATTTGGTGGTATTGTAGTCAGAAATACATTAAGGTTGAAGGGGGGAAAGAGCGAAAAAGTGGGGGCTGTTAAAAATTAAGTGAATACCTAATATGATGAAAAAGCACAATCTTAAGGTCAAAAATAATCTGCGAGGAAAAGGGATTTAAGAATTTTGAGTTTTTTGAAAAAAAAAAAACAAAATAATGAGAAGATAAATATTGTATATTTATCTTCTTTTATTCTGTTATTTTTTTGTTAGTTATTTATTCTGTTGGGTTTAGTTATAACAATCGTACCTGTTTTATAATTGCTGCATTATGGGGAAAAACGATAAAGGCTGTAACGGATAAACTTTGGAGATGACGTTAGACAGAAGATATGGAAGAAGTAGATATGCATACGCACTGTGGTTCATCACTGAATAAGGTATTTAAATAAAACTACTTTTACGGATTTTATCGCGGTTATATTATATTATTTAATCCCGACGTTTCGGATCCTTTACAGCATCCATGGTCACGGGCAGACTAGAAAAAAGAAAATCCGTAAAAGTAGTTTTATTTAAATGTCTAATATTCGCGTAAGTGTCAGAAATCAATACACTGAATAAGGTCTCAGTTACAAAAGCCTATAATATGTGTGGAACGTTTGAGCAGCATCTCATCTCAAATTATCAAATCAACACGAGTATACTTATACTAAAATATTCCATGTTTGCACTCGACGAAATGTTTTGGCAGTGAAGGCTCCACACTTATTATTAAAACGTCCGCCGTTCAATGAACCCTAAACATATTATTGCGTGCTGAAAAATACATAACGCGATCTATAATACTGTACCGTTAACTAAAAGAATGACTGGGCAGTAACTTTGTATACGCCTCTATTTTCACGATATTAGAGGTTTAAAAAGAGGCAAAGTTGGGAATATCTAAAGGGTTTATTAATCTCTGGATCTACTTAACCTATATTGAAAATTTTGTAGCCCAAAGAAAGCAACGATATTTGAGAGTGTCGTCTGCCTTCATCTTGTTCTAATGAGATTCAGTTCCTCCAGGATGCCGGTGAAGCCACGTAAAAAAGCAGCAAAAGTATAAAGATGGATGTTTTTTGATAGTGACTTGACAAGTATAAGCAAAATACACTCTATGTGTAAGGCGATAAAGCTTATTTAAGAATGCCTCTCTTCATTGAAGTGTCGTGTATTTGCTTTGCTTTATTTCAGACGGTTTTTTTTTTGGATGCGAACATTGTTATAATGTAGTAGTGTCTTCCGATAAATTGATTTAGGTAATCCCATATAAACACACGTAACAGCTATATTGTATTTTATTTCTAATAACTTTGACATGGATGTTTATCACAATAGTAGAAATAATATTACATATTACAACACCATTAGTATTCATAAAGTAGAAAGGGTTTAAACAAAATTAACAATAAATATTAAAGCTTTAACAAAATACAGATGACTAGATTACAATAAACATTTAAAATACCAACAGAATAAAGCAACATTAGTAAATAGTTTTAAACATTGTTCTTATTTAAAAACTAAAATAGTTACAGTACACGTAGGCCTTCTTAATTAGACTAAAAGTAAAGATTTTATTGATAAAAGATTTGAGAGCTCACCTAGGAATGTTATTTCTCATGAAAGTCTCTAAAATAGGTAAATGCAAGATCTCAGAAAAGAAGAAACAGTAGATGAGACTATTATAAGAAATGAAGGACTAACCGATCACAATAAATTACTATTCAATGATAAAGATCTAATTCTTACCTATGTCTGTCTATATGTCTTACTTTCTCAGCCAAACCAAAAAACCAACTAAAATGTCTGGTATATGACAGTCTAGACCCTTGAGAAAAGACATATACTATATTTTACCCATTCACAGAAAGTAGTCCACCAGGATGTGGGTGAAACCGCAGGGCATGGTAAATGTTCCATAATAGGCCTTCAATCACAGTAGAAATCTCTAAAGAAGAGACAGCACAATATCTTTCGATTAAGTACAAAATACAACACCTATCAGGACTACTACAATTTGCTTCAAGAAACTTAACATAGTTCCAAGATTAGCCAGAGCAATTTTAGTTTCTATAATAACGTCATCTATTTCATAAATCTCAATAAGGGTTAATATTTTAGGTCGTAATTCTTTGACTTCAATACTAAGGCGAGATCCCACCAAAATTGTTCGCGCACAAAGATTGCAATTTTGCTGTCATTAGCGTGTAATACGTTGCTATATGCTAAAATGAGTAGACCAGTAGAAACTTGCATCACAGTGCCACACATCGGTGGAATCTCGACTTTATGATTGTTTTAGGCCGTTAGATTTAAATCTTCTTCTTGGTCAAGAACCAGGTTTGCATAGGCTCAGCTTTTCCCTTCATGGAGACGTGACCACGATATGTCAGTTCAAATCGCTCGTCGTAGTTGTCTGGGCGCATCAGGTAGCTGGAAAGAAATGTTATCATCGTTATTGTTTAAATTATACATATAATTTGCCTTTTTACACTTGTACGCTGTCTTTGTAAATTGCTTGTCATTATTAACTTTAAGATTTTAATACAATATATCAAACCAAAACAAGGTTTGAATTGTACTCAAATTCAAGGTGGGACAAATAAGGGCTTAGCTCTTAAGATAAGGCTACATTTGTGATATATAATAAATAAATAAATAATAAATAAAAAAATAAATAAGTGTATTCATAAAAGTTTCAATGAATTGAAGAATGAAGATAAGAGTACTCGCACACTGCATACTTTTAGTCGGCCGATAGATTGTTCGCGCTCATAAATTAGTATGAATTGAAGTGTGCAAATTACAACAATCAGATTTCCGCCGGTACAAGATGCAAAACGATGATTGGATTATGCTTTTCTTACAAAAAAAAACTCAATCAATTGTTGACCAACTGTTTAGTCTGCAGTATGTGAGTACTCTTACACCTACAGAAGTATCGACTGTCGTCTATAAAATAGGAAACTACTACACATAAGGCTTCCCAACATAGAGGTAAGAAGATTATGCTGCACTTGCAAGTTTTCTTGCTCAAACGGAGGGGTGCAAACTGATTTCATGGCTATTGTTTCACTAACTGTTCTAAGAGTCAGTGCCTCCCTAAAATCAGTAAACACAAATAATAAAATAACATCAAAAACCGAAGTGCCAAAAACAGCAAAAAATATAGTGAAAAGTTTCATCAATGCAAATATAAATTTTGATACTGGTGCAAATTAAAAATTGTATGGAATCAAAAGTCAAAATGATGTTTCTGAAATTGTAGATAATATTTCTGATTTTGCTTTTTAAGTTTTTATTGTTGTTTTGTTGGAAATTATTGTGGTGACTATGGATACGTTTATGGATTACTATTTTGAGGGTGTGTTCAGTAACATGGATCGTGATTGTTTGAATGAAAGACTGAAGAGGCGGGAACTCGTCGAGTACTTTAGTACTGTCATTGCCGGTTGTGCGAGAGGTTATATTCTTGTTTATTATTTCTTTCCTATGTAGTACATAGGAAAAACACACTACATAATCCTTTTCAGTTTGAACTTGAAAAGTTTCTACGATAATTACTAATATACGGTTTAATTTTTTTTCCTGTGTCCACCAGTTGTAATAGGTATCTATTAATTAATTAAACTTAAAAATTGGAAACAAGTGTGATGACAATCGAACGAACTTATCAAAGAAAAGCCCTCCTCATTTACATCATCAGATATCAGACTTCTTTAAAACACGATTTCTTCTCCAGGTCAAAACCATTCAGATAACACCTCATGTAAGAACTTTGTGATGTCAGCTTTGAGGTACCACAACAATTGCAAGACAAGTAACGGCGATGTGTGCCTTATGGGGAAGTACCATAACTTGCTGTATGTCGCCATGAAGCTAGCTTTTGATTGGAGCCTGCAGGACAATGGCGTGGTGGCAGCATTGTTGGATGAGCTGTACGCTTGTGAAAGGACGTTTGAGAGGATATTTTTGGGTAAGTTACAAAATTGCCCGAAATACCTAACTGCACAAAATTAAAATGTAAAGTACGAAACATGACAAGCAACCTACACAAAATTCTCTATCTCTCTTTCCCGTTCTTACTTATATAAAGAACATAATATTGCCAGTACCATTTAAAAGTAAATAATGCAATATTTACAAAGCCTATTTTAAACGATAAATTACACTTAGTCGTAGTCATAGTTAGTTAAGTTTACTAAAGGAATATTTTATTTTTCCAGGTGCAATTTTCGGTACATCAGCACCATACTTTCTAGCAGGCTGGAAATCAGACTTCACAGACAAAGAAGAAAATGTTCACGCTTTAGTATTCTTCCTAGACCATGCAACTAACGCTAATCTCGAATATGAGGAGAATGGTAGAACTTATCGCTTCATAGATGTGCCTTTAGAGAGCTGTGGACATGCATCTCCTGTGAGGGTCGTGATACAAATGGGAGCATCAGAAATGCTGATGATACTACTAAGATTTGGAGCTCGAATAACATCAGATGCAGTGTCAACAAACCCAGTTGAATCAATTTTGGATAGACTTAATGAATACAATAGAAAGTATCCATACGAACTCGTATCTTGTTTGAAGCTGGCTATGAGAGCGGTACCAAGTATTAAGCTGTCAGTAGACAAAGATGTTTTCAAGCATATGGAACTGCCAGAAGACTATAACTATCAGAGGAAATTGATGCTGGAAAAATATGGAGATATTCTAGAAGACCATTTGGTGCCAAGTTCTAGATGTGGATTGAAACCAGTGGAGTTAAAGCATTTGTCAAGATGTGTGATTAGACACATTCTCTGGCAAAACTTCGAACTGCCATTTGGAATACAGAAATTACCCGTTCCAATGTCTTTAAAGCGTTATTTAGATTTGTGTGAGGATTAAATTTTTGTGATATTAATAAAGTGATAGTTTTTGTGTTTTTAATATTTTTTCATTTTGTGAATGTCGTGATTAAAATGTGAAGCTTGGTCTTATCTTCTGCACCTACTAAAATATTGTATCCATCTTTGCTTAGAATTTTACATTATGGAAAAGCAATTTTACCCATAAGTATCCTCGCTGACGTTGATAGTGCCAGGTACTCCAGTGGTCTCGCAGCGGCTGGTGAGGTTTACCGTGTTTCCGAAGAGGCAGTACCGTGGCATGCGGTGACCGATCACCCCGGTAACAACCTCACCAGTATGGATGCCGATTGTAATGCCCTGAATAAAGAAAACAGTATTCAAAATTATTGATATGAATTGAAGTATCTCCAATAAAAGGTTTACTAAAAGTTAAAATTATTATAATGAACATAACACATGAGAGGCCTCTTAAAAAAAGTTACAATAATAACTAAGTTCGACAGAGTAAAAAATCAATCTACTGATCCTTGGTAGTGTCCTTGATTAACAATGACGTGTAAAGTAAACTAGTTCATGTTACCAAAGTAAAAATATTTTAGACCTAATGTGCAGTATTACTTACAACAGGCTCTCCATCAACGGTGACTGTTTGAGACAAGTCCATCATCTCCAAAGCCAGCAGAGAGATGTGCTTGGCATGACCAACTTCATACTCTGGGAGACCAGATACAGCCATGTATTTGTCACCAACTGTCTCAACCTGAAAGATAAGTAGGATTTGTAAAGAATACAGATGCACAGTGTCATTGTAACTAAATCTTCCGTTTCAGAAAATTCAAAGGCTGGTTCTTCGCCGAATAGAACACGCTAAAATTTGTTTGTATAAGCAAGATTATTTTTATTTAATTTCGCAAAGAAATTAGAGCTTCAGTTATCTTAATTAATGTTTGTTTGATATTACTTAATCATTCGACTTGATCTTCCAAAATATATTCCATATTTACCTATCAATAATACTTCTACGTTACCTTATAAACATTAGGATTCCTCTTCGGATCAGTCAGCACATCGAAAGCTGTATACAAATCGTTGAGCATCCTAACGATCTTCATGGCACCCTTATGGTCGGTGTGCCTGGCGCAGTAGTTGGCAAAGCCCACGATGCCACTGAACAGTAGGGTGACGGTATCGTAGCGGCGCGCGGGGACAGGACGCTGGTGACGGAGCTCGGTAGCCACGCTGATGGGTAGGACTGAGTAGAGGAGTCTGTGAAGTGAAGGTTCGTTGTGGATAACGAAGAACAAACTCTTTGGAGATTATGGAAACATTGACCTAATCATGTTGTTTTTAAACAAATCATTCATCTTTAATGGTTGAATATCTTTGAAGATTTCTATTAGAGAAGTTTGTTGCGAGGATGTTCTTTTTAGCCTCGCCGATATTTTCGTGGAAAACATTCTTTATCGTCGAAATTATCCCTCCCGATAAAGGCTTTTTTGGCTACGAATATTACTGTTGATTCAACAATATCTGTTCAAAATCACCTACTTGGCCATAAAGCTGTCTTACACTGATGACATAATTAATTTCGAAGGCTTTTCTCACTACCGTTTTATTTTACATTATGAAGAACAACATATTTATATACCTGTCAGTCTTCTGTTTCTCCGAGTCCAGCTCTCGGAATGTTTGCTGCAGCTTATCAGTGAGCACCTCGAGGTTCTGCGTGAGCTTGTAGTCAGCCTCAAACTGTTCCGACATGAGCACCAGGTCGCGAGTCGCGTCGTGCAGTGGAATGTCGGCAATGCAGAGGCCTCGGCTGGGGAGTTATTATTATATTATGTTACATAAGCATCTGGATTATATCTGAATATTTTTGAGATAATATATACCTACTGAATTGTCTGTTGGTTTTTTTACGCTCAAAAGTGTTTAAGCCTCTAGAGATTTTACGAGAATACCTCATAATTTTCAGATACTTGTAACCTGGGAGTTTTCAAAAAATGCACTATTGATAGGTTACTTCTAGGTATAAGCTTATGTATAAGCTTTATTTTCGACCACCACATCACTTACGATGTAAGATAGCGTAGTTAAAGTCTGAGTATCATAAAGAAAAATAAGTTAAATTACACAGTTCCGCTTTCTACGAGATTTAAAATAATGATTGTATATTACCGAGTCAAATCATCCAAGTTTGTGACGCTGGGATAGCATTGGAAGACCACCACATCTGTCTCCGGAATGTACAGCATTTGACCCTGGAAGATTTAAGCTAAATAAAGAACAGTACTGGCCACGTGCCTAAGCCAGGAACAGTCCTCTCACATGGTCAAACTATCTAGAGAGTATTCTTTATATTGACGGGAAATCGTCAACAACACCTCTCGCTTTGGTCGAAGTTCAAAAATCTTTTCCAAGTCCGTACATCAAATGAAATGTGTAGATATGTTGGGCTAAAATACCTTCAGACGTAGTGAAGCAATATCCTCATCAGGTGCAGTGACAGTCATTTCCTCAGGCTTGGTCTTCAATACGTAAACCGTGTTGATGTGAGCCAACACGTTAGCGAACGTCATCTCCAAATGGGGTCGCACCTGTAATATGTTAGTCATATTGTTTAGTATACTGTTTATCTGCGGTTTCATCACCATTATTATCAGTGCTCTTACAAGTATGTAACGACTTAAGTAAAGAAGATTTTAGTTACAAGAGACTCATGTACGTCTTCAACAGAACACAAAGTTAAATGCAGGCTTTATTTTTGATTCTGCGTTACGTTAATAGAGCAACATTTTTAAAAACGGAATCAGAACTTTCATGTATTTAGTATATATGTATTTTACGTAACTGACTACCCATTGATTCAATAAATAATAAATAATTTGTTTAATCAGTTGGTAAAGGTAATCAAGTAATTTACAGCAGGTCTGCGTCCGAAAACAGAAAAGCTAATGGCTGTAACGACGGTGAATGACGATGATTGTTTACGAGTATTATGCCGTACCGTATCCAGCACATCAGTGATCTTGCACCCCGGCTTGGTGACTCTTGGCATGAGACGCGAGACAGTGCGTCCAGCCTGCACGATGTTCAGCTCGCGGTCGAACATCAAGTGGAAGGGAAATACGCGGCAGAAGGTTGCTGGACTCACTTTGGGCTCTGAAAGAAGATTTAGATATGATGTAAAAGTGATGGATATAGAAATAGGAACTTCTTTGCCTTATCATGGCGGCTACAAGTTTGATTACTAAACAAGCTCTTATCTCTTATTTTTCTCTGTAATTGGTTTTTGGTGAGAAGGCATTGAACTTATCGTAACTATTCAGTAATCTGTGCTTATGGGTGCGAAAGTACAGCTTCTTTTTCGCATACGAACCCATTTACGTTACATATCTTGTTTTAAAAGAGACCCAGAAAATTGTTCGTCAATGTATCTCCCTTAAAGGCAGCTTTTTGTTTGTTTAAAAATATGGTTGAAGGTGTTTTATTGTGCGTAAAATAAACTAGTAATTCTCACCAAGTGACAAAGTTTCGATTTCAGCCATCTCGGGAGCACACACGCGTCCTGAAGTCGAAGTCTCAGTGATGAGGAACTGGACGTGATCACATTCCTCTTTAGTCTTCAAGATTTCAACCTTCACTTCTGTGTCGTGAAGTTTACTGGCTACCGTCTGAAAATACAATATTTTAAATATTAGTATTTTTTTCATAGTAAGAACCTGGCTGTAGGAAGATGAAAATGTAAGATCCAATATGAAACGTTCCAGGCACATCTTCAGACCCGGACCATTGATAGATGATTTAGGTCTACTCAGAGAACTTGCTTCAGCACTACCGTTCTAGATATACTGGGGGAAAGAACTCGAGGTGGAACCGTAACGAATCACATAGCTGACTATGGTATGGATAGCTGGTTACAGGTGCGTAAATAAATTACTAACATCACAGCATACCTATATTATAGAAAATTAACCAATCAAAAAACCTTTAAACTGACCTTAACAATACCAATGACGATATGCTCCAGCCCCGGTCTGTCGGAGTAGTAGTGTAAGACCAGAGCACCGTCTTCTGGTCGTTCAGTGCAGCGGAATGACGGCGAGCGCATACCAGGGTATAGTGTACCCAAGTGGTCGTGGAGACCATCCAAGTTCTGGAAAAAGAATAGCATAATGTAGTTAAATAGCAGATAGATTGGATATATCAATAAAATTAATCGAGAAATATGTATAAAATGGAGTATAAATTGCGAAGGTGATTTCAACACAATTCCAAATTCTGATCGCTAGAAAACTGGCATGATTGACTACATACTTACTAAGAGCAAACTTTCATATAATATGGGACGTAAATTCCACACTGTCAAGGTATAAATTCTCAAAATAACCCAAAACAGCTGATAGAATTATATCTGATAATATTGACAACAAACACAGTAGCGCTAGTGGTTTAAATGGAAAACTTTTATCGATCATCATAATAAGCCACTCCCAACTGTTTCAGTAACAGTAAAAAAATAATTATTTTAATATATGGATAGTTGTCCAAAATGTTATTGTTTAAAAGCACTATTTTTAAAGCCCATTATCCTTTTTATATTTTAGTTGAATATTACATTCATAGATGGCGCTTTCTTAAACATTTATTATTTATGTTGTCTAGTATTGATTATTTCAACCCTTATACTCGAATATGGACTTCAAACGTTAGTGTTAGGGTTGCAAATCAAATAACCTGCAGGAAATCTCGCGGCGTTGCACCAAGAACTTGCAAAATCTTGTCATATCCAGAGTCTTGACAAAATTCGAAAAAGGTTTTTCCAAACAGCTCCAAAATGGCATCAGCTGGTATTTCTGGGAATTACAAAATATTATAGTGTAAAAATATATTTTAGATAACACTAGGCTTAGTTTGACGTATTATAATCAAAGTAATTAAATAAAATTGTTTACTTCTAAAGATAATTGAACTAGATTTTAACTGATCTCTCTGAATTCACCGGACATGAATTTACAACATAACTTTTAGACTTAATTTGTTGAAAAAAGGAATGTTTGATATTATTACTTCTCGCACTTTTTTCACTGTTCCCAAAATAAGTTGCCAGTTTGATTGCAGTAATAGCAAAATCATAATATTTGACTTATTGTAAAGTTAGCATTTACCAATATGGAACATAGGTGGGTATGACAAAAAACTTACGTAAAACTTCAACGGCAGCTGTGATCAAGTGGTATGTGATCTCGTCCTCATAAATCTGCCGCACCAAGAAGCTGCCTTCCATCGCCACGTCGGCCTTTTTCCTGTAAAAGTTGTATTGTTAATTAATATTACCTACTCCATCTTTTTTGCAAATCGATAACAATCGAAATATTTAAATTTTGGAAGTCCAATATTTCTCACTGCTTGCGGCATTTTTAGTAGAGGCATGCAGATCTTTCGCTTTGCAGATATTGTCGCACATTTTATAGGTGTAACTGGTGTAAGTAAGTCAGCACAGCCAATTCTATCAAAATTACATTTAAAAGCATCAATCAAGGAATTGGTAAGTGCCAAACAAAAGTAGTCTTATAGACTTCTTCTGACTACAAAAACAAAGTAAAAAATTAATATGAAAACACATCAGTAAAATGTAAACTGACTTGATAGTCTCCCATGTTTCTTCGTTAAAAGTTTTCGTCACCAGCAACTCAAGCGCGTAGTTTACGAATCCGTACTGAAAAAATAATGAGTATTATTATTACAACTTATTACCTACTTCAGTTTAAAAATATGCCTATCGCGTGAAACTTACCATGTTGAAGATTTGTTATTTCTGCAACAAAAGAATTGAAAATGAGTACAGTATTAATAAATGCTGACGCGGACAGTATCACATGTCTGAATCGACATTTTGTTTGAAAACGTCGTACTAAGAAAAAGAAAGTCATAATAGTTTATAATGATAACAAGTAATGACAATTTAAATAATTACCGACTACCAATAATTTTCTTCCAAATAAAATTACATTAAATATTTAAATGAAGTCGAGTCATAAACGAGGCAACGTCTTACTCGTCAATAAATAAACAGACAAAGCGACAATAAAAGTAATAAGTATGACTTTAAATAAAAAATGCTGAAGCGTTCCTTTCTTCATTGAGCAGAAAACTCATTTTCCCTCGATCTCCCACTTTGAACACAATAAAGGCCGTTTTTGTTTTAATTTTCTTCCTAAGAGACGTTGCGATGAAAACGAATGAGAATTTATTCATCATTATTTTTCTTTGAAGTATTGAAGGGCGGGTAAATGAGATTGGCACGAAGAAAGTCTACAAAAATGTGGGATAAAATCATCAAAATTAACACAATGAATTTGTTTATGGTGTGTTTATTTTGAAGTTTTCCTTTTCATTTTAATATTGATTGTTCTAAAATAATAATAAAGTAAACGCAGATTATGGGCATCCTTCAAAAATACTTTTGGTTACAAAGGTGAAAACTCAAGATTGTCTTTTGTTATGTACTGTCATAAGTATTTATGCTACTCGCTATGAGATGGCAGCACCATCGCATATTTCTTACTTAACCATGAATCTATTACCCACTAGATGGCGCTCTATTGCGCATTAATTTTCAGGAAAATTCAAAATTAAATATTGTAATAGCTTTAACGTATAATTTACGTCATTGATAAATATTTTTATGTATAAATAATTTAAATAAAAATGTAGACACTTAATAAGTAAATAATTGAAGCACTAACGCATTTTTTTCTTGTTTTAAATATGAAACAATGTATCATAAATAAATTATTATGAAATACATAAAACGGGTAAAATAATATTCCACTTTTTTATAACAAATATGCACATTATTATAAAAAAAATAACAATAAACTAAAATTGCTTACTAAACAAAAAGTAGCCCAATTAAATTATAAACACTGATAAAAATAAGTTAACTCACCTTTTCCGATCCGAAAGTTAGAAACAAATTCACTCGGTTTTCAAAGTCGATCGTAATGAAGCCATATAAATATAATACGTGTGTTTGTTTTTGTTTTAGGCCGACGCGAAATCCACCCACATTACTGATCGCGCCAAGAGTCTGGCGGCAACTGACGTACGCCTGTCATTGGTTGAACGACTAACGCGTAATTAGAAGGAAAACTACGAAAATTCTATAAAAAAATCACCCAATTAATACTTGATATATGTTTAAAAAAATCTAAAATATGTTTTAGTAATACTTAAGTGGCAGTTTCAATCGTTTTAGTAGGTAATAAGCAAGAGTTTATGTCAAGCCATCATGCGGAATTTTCCTGAACTAAAAGTTTTGACTATTGAATAACAGATGTCGCTTCTAGTAGCAAGACGCAAGAAGGTTCTATTGCTGTATTTATAATGTCCCTGTAAATACAATTTGATGGCATATACTAGCGTTGGCTCGTGGCTGCGCCCACACGAAAATTAATAATCCACAGTCTCATAGGAATTGCTGCGAAATGAAAAAGCCAAGTCCTTGGAATGGTTTTAAAGTAGATTATATTGCTGTTAAAAATAGGCTGGTTTATACTTGAAATGATTGATTCTCTTTTTATGTCGATTGGGGCCATTAATCGCGACGAAAATGGGTCAGTGTATCATTCAAGTTGGCAATTGCATTTCTAAGCACGTACCGCGTGAATCACTGTCTAATTTAAGGAGCCGCAGCGAGTTCGTAGATTGATGCTCCTTACCTTGGTGTTCGATATCGATAACTCATATTTGCGGTGTGAATTACTTATATTCTTTTTTAACTGACTTCCTCAAAAAAGGACACTTTCAATTCCGATATTCTGTGTCTATTTTTTAAGTCTCTACCTTAGCAGTTAATACCAAAAAAAAGAGGTTTATTTGTATTTTTAGCTAAGTCCAAGTACTACGTAGTCCAGTGCACAAACTTACAAACATTAAAGTTACCACATGGCCTCGCCTAAACACTTAAAACATCTAAAAGCCCGTTCAGCGAAAACTATTGTTATAGTTAACAGAAACCTTCTACTCAAGCCTCATTTGTTTTGAAAGCAATCCCACTAATTTCCCACATTATCACTATTAGGTACAATTTGCACCACCTACTTAATGCGACAATGAAGGAACCATGGAGAACAAAATTACTAGCGGAGATGTCATAACCCAAGCGGGGCCCAGTAGGGCCAAGGCCTGCCGGGGCTGAGGGATTGTTCGACAGAGTTACCGCGGCCCTGGTACATAAAAGGCCTACGACGGAACACGACGGTTTTTAGTCAGTAAGAGTCTGACACTCCCTCACCGCTGCTAACCCACAGCAGGAGGGGTCATTTGATGATTTTTGACGTCATTAAAAAAAAAGATGTTATAAGTCAAAATAGAGAGAGTAGCCCATGTTTAAGAGATGGAACTATGGAACCCGCCCATTATTTTCAAAATAAAATCACCGATCAATGGAAACCAATCTTTGACAGATTGGTTTTGATTAAAAAGGCATCCAAAACGTCTCATTAGTTCTAGTAACTGTTCAAGCGTGCCGTACGTTTCTTGACCTACAAGCAGGCTTACCTGCCTTATGGTATCTCCGCTACCTTTCCTTCCTCCATGAAATCAACAAAGCTATCCACACATAGAAATTAATTCCTAATATGGGTGGGCAGTATTAATCCATTTGTGTAATTACAAGCCAAGCCCATACGTTGTTCAAATCAGTGGGCAAGGCCGGTGTTTTGGCTTATACTGCCAACTTTATACTTGTTACTTTATGGTGTAAATTGACACAATTCTGGGCTAATTTTGTGTGAATTAGATATAAAAGTTAAGTAAATAGTGTAACTATGTTGGCACACCTTTTTATCTTCTTAAATGGTGGTTTTCAGTTTGGGCTGTATATTTTTATTATATCTGTACGATTTTGATGTGGTTTTCAGCGTATTATTTGTCAGATTTTATTTTACGTATATTTTTGAAGTGCCTTTTTAATATAAAGTTTTTGGTAAATTAAATCCCACTCCACCTTCGCAAGCGATTTTATTTGGAAATACAATTCTTCCATATTCATGTCCTACAAAAAATGGTGGAGTGGTTGGAATCTATATGCTACGCACGTTCATATTTGTTTGAATAAAATACATGTTTTATTGAAATACTTAGTTAGCTATCTCCCATAAATAAATGAGTAAAAACCGCATTTCAACGACCCACCTAAATCTAGCCTTGAATGAGTACACTTAGTTCTAGCCGCTATGACAAAGGCTACACCTAATTCTAACCGAAGATAAGGGGATATAACCAAATTTTTGCTCCATGTGGCCGGCTATATCTAGTTTTAGCCGGCTAGATCTAGGTGTAACCAGCTCTAGCCGTGACAAGTATCTATATTATTATGAAAACTGATATTTTAGGCTAAAGGCAGTATATTAATCAGAACATGGTATAAAATAGTCCTATCCTTCAAACATACTTAATAGATAAAATCTAGCAAAATTAGATTTTTTAAACAGTATACTTTTCTGAGAACCCCTTAACAGTGGCTTAAAATGACCACATTTACATACTTATATTATGTTAGTATGCCTTTTACTCAAACATGGCGTGACCACGAAACTGCTGGCTTAACAGTGAGCAGTTAATTGCAGAAAATAAGTGCCTTTTTAAATTGAAGTCTTCGTGTTTTCAAGTCGTTTGAAATGTGTCTTTAAAGGTGAAATATTGTTGTAAATTATAAGGAGTGAATGTATTAATTTTATCGGTTGCAGTTACTGACGAATAATCCGGTGAATTTAATAACATATACATTCTTTTAAATATGAGTAATTAAAAATAGGAATATATTGATGAAAAATTAATACCTACATTAAATTATGTAAATCGAATTGAAATTATGTGGAGTAAAAATTTAACCTGAAAAATTACTGTCGCGATGAATAAGCTATATTACCGCAAAGTTTCATAAAAATCGAATCGGTTGTTTAAAGATTACCTAACAAACATGGATCTACATTATACCCCTGTAACATTATTATAACAGTTGGATACGATTTCATATACCTTCAATTTGCAGCTTATAATCAAACGTCATTCATCATTATCATAATTAACGACCGGGGCTGAACTCCTCATTAGTATGCTATCCTGGGTTTCAGTGCATCCGGGTGGTAATTGAGATTCTAGATCAGTCTATGTAAAGTAATGCTTATATATTTTGTCTTTGTAGTTAGTGAGTATATCTATGTGAAGGTAACTGTTGCCCATAATTTTTCATTTATATAAAAATTAATAACATTAGATAGAGTGTCTGTTTGTTATATTAAAATGACCTTCATATTGACACAATACATATACAAATATTTTTTTATGTTGTGTCTGTCTGTTTGTTCCGCCTAATCTCCGAAATGGCTGGACTGATTCTAACAGGTTTTACTGGATCTACCCGGTCTAGAAGTAGCCGATAAAATATTGGAGCTAAACGAGAAAAAATATTCTTATGTTCAAAAATCTGTTCATAGTTTTCTGTTATCATTGCATTTGTTTCTTAGAAAGAATTCTTGGATATCACTATTTATATTTCAATTCCATTACATTCTAGAATTTCACTACATAATATTTCGGGAACCACAAATCTAGACTCAGGCTTCCTAGAAAGCCCACCGAGTACAGCCTGATATTTATCTAACCTGGGAATTGAACCTAACGTTAGCATTCGGATTTACAACTTCCGATCAAATGAGGCAGCCTAGAATATTGTTGAACAGATTGAGTTAGGAAGATAAATTACTTCTAGTACTTGTGTACTGTTTTCCCAAAGGTAAAAGCGGAAGTTTTGGATAATTAAAGCAATAAAGCTTTAGGTAGTTTAGAAACGTTATACTGTTAATTTGAGCGTGCTTATATACTTGTACTTTTTAAGTAGCTTGAAATGCTTTTATCACTAAGATATCACAGTTTTAATTTATTATATCTATACCTATGCGGTAATACGTCGTAACGTTCCAAACACATATTTTTAAGAATTAAGCAATGATAAAGTATATCTATTCCAAAATCAAAATCTCCATAGCAACAAACTGAAGTTATTTGAACACAGTAACTAAAAATAATTTTGCGATTTTTGATTGTAATGTCGTGTGTCAAAAAAAATAACACATTCTAGACACAATACCGTTATCAGTAGAAATCACTTATTTTCCTGTTAAAAGTCTTCGTGTACAAACAGAAACTCATTCGTCTTGACAATGTTATTTTACAAGCACAATAGGAAAGCGGAGGAATCAATATTATTATGTCCATTGTTCAAAACGGTTACAGAAAACTCGATCATAGAAATGTAGGAAAATGGAGATTGGTCATTTTTGTGGAAGACGGAATATGTGAATTATTTGGTTTTCTTTTCTATGTCATATACATATATTGTGTAACCATCTATATAAATATATATAAAAGAAAGTGTTGTTAGTTACACATTTTATAACTGGCTGAACCGTTTAAGCTGAAAATTAGACGGGAGGTAGCATAGACCCGGGAGAAGGATATGGGATCGTTTTCACCATCCGGGACGCGTTAGAAGCCGCGGGCAGAAGGCAGCCAGGCTACACCTGTTTTATTTTTATTAAATCTTTGACATTATAATTAACACTTATATTTATATTGTAAGGCTGATTTTCATTTTACTATGTATTACAGTCAAAATTAACCTTTTAATGAGTAAAAAAACCTTACCACGAGTCCACAGTGCCATATGGTACATTGTCATGATGTTTTTCTGTCATTCCTACCAAGATAGCTTTATATTTCTAAGAAAAGCTATATTTCTTGAAAACTCATCGCTTTTGTTTCTTAGATTTATAACCGTCCTATTATTAGCTTACCATCAATCACTTTGGTTGAAGCGTGTATTGTACATTAACCATCTTGGAGGTCAGACTGCCCACTTTTAAGGACGGACAGTGTAATATTAATATTATGGTCTTCGGAAAATTTCTACTAATAAGTAGGTATAATTTGATAGGTGTCATTTAACTACATCAATCTACTCTATCATTTTACAAGTTGACAGTGAAATTGTTCTTGAACTGTAATTATAAATTACCACTGAAAAAAAAACTTCATCCATACCTACCTTTATTTGATACGTATTCAGTAAAATCGATAATTAAATAATTACTTCTTTCATCAAAATTGTTTCGTAATCATTAAATAAACAATAGCATTGCTAATATCGTTGAAAATTCTGTATACTAAAATTGAGCACCCTTACTTTTTTTTAATACTTTTTCTATTAGGTAGGTATTATATATTTTTCCTAGTACTTCCCTAACTATTTTTCAATAGCCCCAAAAAATAGCAAAATCGCACAAAATCCACAGTACAGTTCAAATTGAAATCAATATCAGTGTTGAGCAATTTGTCAATAAGCCCGTGACAGCAATACGGATGTCGGGACAAGAATAAATAACGATTGCACAGATGTTTGCTTTGTAAACCTACTGAATTTACTACTATTCTGAATCCCTAGATAGTAATTGGTTTAAACGTATTTATACATTTTATTTAAAATCGCTTTAGTTTTGTTCAAAAAGCTCATCATCATCCTCCGAGCCTTTTTCCCAACTATGTTTTGGTCGGCTTCCAGTCTCACTGGATTCAGCTGAGTACCAGTTCTTTACAAGAACCGACTGCCTATCTGACCTCCTCAACCTAGTAACCCAGGCAACCCGATACCCCTTGGTTAGATTGGTGTCAGACTTACTGGCTTCTGACTACCCGTAACGACTGCCAAGGATGTTTAATGACAGCCGGGACCTACAGTTTAACGTGCTATCCGAAACACAGCCATTGGTGTCTAAGAAGATGTTTAAAAAGCTCATATGCGTGCTTAATTAACAGCCGCACGGCTCGATCGATCATAACAAAGGTAAATCAATGCTAGGTGCGGTCAGTGCACGGGTGATCATCTTACCATGACGAGTTCTTTCCTGTTTCGGAAAGCACGTTAAATTGGTGGGTCCCAGTTGTCATTTGAATACATTTGGCAGTCTTTACAGGTAGTCAGAAGCCAGAAAATCTGACAGCGATTCTTGTCTTCTTAATAAAGTAATGTTTATTGTTTCGGAAGGCACGATAAATTACTGGATCCCGACTATCATAAGGTTCTTTGGCAGTCAGAAGTGGACAGAAGCAAGAAAATCTGACAACGATTCTTGTCTTCTTAATTTAGTAATGTTTAACTAGTCTTATCTATTGCAATAAAATACTCTACCAAGAAGTAGATTTAACAAGGTAAAATCTATGTAAATAAAAAAGTAGATTAGGCAGTATTTAATCCCGATAGCAATCAGACAAGCGCCAATAAAAAGTTCAGTTAACACGAAAACTGCCGACGCGATTTATTTTAACGGGACAAGATAAACTCGACGACATGTTCAAATGCCTAAGAATTTTATAGTAAGTTCAACTCAGTCGTGCGCGCGGCCTTTTGTGTGGGTAATCCTTGTACATATACAGTGACTTTGTGTGCGTGACAAGAGGTACAGTCAGGTACAAATACAGTTATTTCGGGGTTGTATACAGGTGTTTAAGAAAAATAGTTATAACGTAATTTAGTCTTAATCTTTTTATAACGATTCTGAATCGCTACTTGAAAAATCAAATGTTGAGTTTTTGGATTCGCTACTTTCCAAGGTGAATTATAAATTCTGACTCCATGTCAAAATGTCTATAATATTCTTCTTTATTCTTTTGTACATGTCGACAAGTATTACCCCACATCCCTTAATCAATTTGATTTAAACGTTCATTTATGAGTTTCATTATTTCCGTCTTATTTTGGTCGACATTATGCGAAGCAATATAATTTTTTAAAATTCCCCACACATTTTGTTTACATTATTATACACGATTACGTTTTTTTTTTACATTCTTAGTCCACACTTTTATTTATTGTCCGCGTACCCCGAGCTAGAAAATATGTAAGGAGTATTTAATTCATCTTAGATATTTCACGTCATTTATTTCTTAGACACTGTCAATGTCAATTTGAAAAGACGTATGAGAAAATAATGAAAAACTGTAAAATGTTATAATAAAAAGCCTTGAATGTTTCATTTTTTGAAATGCTACCTGACTCCTTTGAAACATTTTCTCCGTGAAGAACTAGACATTTTCGTAAACGACTGTACCCATAACAAAAAGCGATGAGAACACGTCATGCTCGGACGACGTCACTGTCACACGAATGAAAGTTGTATATTTACAAGCCGACGCACACATAGGGCCGCGCGCAAATCTGAGTTGAACTATCTATACCTTATCGACGTAACGCTGGATAAATCGAAGTAAGGATATCAGACTTCATGAAAAAAATATCAGACGACTAGGTAAGTATTAAGGTATCGGAACTAAAAAAAACTTTCAAGATAAAAGTACCAATTTACCTAAGTAACTTTTATTTTTTATTTTAAGGAACAGCAACATTATAAGATCTTACAACTAATATAACAATGACTTGTTGTGGTCATAATGTAACCCACAACGCTATCCCCAGGTAAACATTAAAATTTTGAGAAGAAAGAACTTGGTCGAGAAGTTCAGATAGACAACCTCCACGTAATTTTTCAGATTAGTCCAGTATTTTCTGAGATTGGTGAGTAGGTACGAACAAGCAATCACACTGTTTAGCTTTATTAATTAAGCTACCTATTAGTATACCTAGATTTTTTTATCCACCCAGCTCTAATATACTCGATATATTTATTCGGGTCATTACATACTTATCTAAGACCCGTAACACATTTGTTGCGAGGGGTAAACGGGGGCAAAAAGAGATAGTTTCGCTTCCCTTGATTTAAGTATCTATGGTCTGCACGCGATTTAAATTGTGGCTATCGGATTTCCTTGTAAGTTTGTATAGCCCTAGTTACTTGGAAACATGATAATTAGACCTAGTGAAGCTATCTAGCGATTTAGAGGTAGAATATGTAGTGAAGATTATTTTGTTCGGGTGTTCTTGAAAAAATATTTATATAGGTAATGATCACAATAAGACCTTGATTTGTTTTATAATCGAATACTGAAACGTTACTCAATTTTACAGACAATTCAATTTTTAAAGTAATCGCTGCAACAGAAAATCTCTTTAGTACCTAAGACTTATTTAGAGGTGAGGTGAGCATAATTCCCACCTATGATAACTTCCTATGTTAAAGTACATATACTAAGGAATATGGCATTTTAAATAACGATTAACGTATACCTACTCTAAAAACGGATTTGCTTTGAAGAACGTGAATTAATCATTTTTAAACACGTTTATCTTTACAGTAAAAAAAATACTTAAAACATACCTATCCTTAAGCTAAGTTTTCTACCCCTAAATGTGAAATGTTAAAAGCTTTACGGTATCAGGTTAAAATCTCGCCAGTGTAAAATATAGGCTAGCGATAAGACAGGATTGCACCCAAGGGAGCGGAGTTGGTAATCGCTTAAATGATGGCACTTACATAGTGCTAACACTATTACCTAGAGATTTTAGATAGCTGATCTGTAAGACTTATAAAATACTTACAATTATAACTTTAAGTTTAAAAAGTAAAAATAAACTTATACTAACATGTAACGTACCTAATTAACGCACACCCTCAAACACCCCAATTAGAATATTATGTTATAATCATAATACATACACTGAATTTTTAATTTAAAATGTATATGCATTGTTATTTACTAAATTAGTTATACCAATTCTTGGAGAACTTTTTGGTCATACTACTACGCACGCAAATTTCGCGCCGCGCGCCGCTCGACTCGACACAACATAACGAAACTACGGAAATAGCCGACAATACACGAAGTCTTATTACTTTGAGTTTCGGTCTATTTGAGTTTGTTTTGACTGTACATGGCTAATATGACAATAATTTCCGTAGATTTAACTATTTCTGGGAAAAAAAATTACCTATATTAAAAATGATATAAATCGATTCAGTAAACGATTCTGAACAAACTAATTTCAGGATGTGCGTTAATTAAGTTACATGTTGTATATACAACTTAAAACTAAAACTGTTGTTGTTACTGTTGTACTATCCTAGTAAAACAAACAACTAAAAAGTGTCAAAAAATTCGTCCCCAATTTTTACTCAGGTCTAATATAACAAAGCTGAAGAGTTTGTTTGAATGCGCTAAGCTCATTAACTACTGAATCGATATGAAAAATAATGTAAATACAAAATAGCCAATGTTATTATCCGGGTGCGCGGAGTTGTTCGCAAAATAATACTTGGTAAAAACGCTGGCAAAAGCTATTTATACTATAAATAAATAAAAACTATTTATTTCAGACTACACAGATTCGATATAAAGTTCATATTTTCTTATAACTAAGCTAAATATATTAAGATTGTTCGAATATCAGACATAACTTTTCCATAAAGCAAAGCCAAAATATATTACCGAAGATTAACATTATCTAATACATATTTCGTATATAAATTACTATAATATTATTATGATGTTTTGGCCATGTCTGCTGGGGCATGGCAAACAACTTTGTTTACATTATTTATCTGCAAATGGTGTATCGTCAAGGCTTCGTGTAGGAATAACATTTCTGAAGATATTTGAGTTTCTGCGAATTACTTATCTACTATAAATAAGTATATGGTATTAAAAGGAGAGTAATTTTGTGTTAAGTAAAAAACACATGGAATTATCGGGAAGATTAAAATGCGGTGGATCAACTTCCCATAGAACAATTTAAAAAATAAATCTATGTACAGGCAGTTACATTGTAATTATATCGATAAAAATATTTCACCACAGTGCGTAAAGTAACAAACAAAAATTTTAATTGCACACATGTAAAATATTATTTTATGTCATGAGAAAGGTATATTTACCATATATCGTTTTCGAAAAATGATTGGGTATATAACTCCTGAAGCTGAAACCACTAAGCGAATAAAATAAAAGACCCACCTAAAACCACATTAAAATTTTTCTCCAAGAACGTAACCCACTATGCACTAATTTACGCCATTATTGCCATCAAAATACCTCTTGCATTTAATTTGAATAAAGCCTCGTTCGAATATGCAGCGCCGTACTCATTGAATTAAAGTGAACAGCTGCCGTTGCATTTTATCGACAGCCCACTGAGCGGGATATGGTAATTTTTTATTATTAAATTGTCATGATAATTGGGGGAAAATTTAATATTTTTTGGATGATACTCGTGGCTTAGTAATTGCTACATGGATATCGATTAAAGGTTAAGGAAAAGTTGGCGCTATCGACCCGTGAATAGGTGATCATCCGTAGTCTTCTATGATTTCGGAAGGACTTTTATCTAAGAATTTTAGTCCCAGCTGACAAATTTACATCTTTGGTAGTCGTTGCGGGTAATCAGAGTCTCACCAAAAAGGGTATCGGGTTCTTGAACTGGATTCATGTGTTTAGAATAGTCTAGTCGGATAGTTTGAGTTTAACTAAATCTGTATGCATGCACTCATGCGTGCACTATGCTCGATTTAACCATCTCTTGCAACTTGGGTAGGGACAATGACGTGAGGTTTACGTCGACAGGTATTATTGGGATAGTATTCCTATTTATTTTGGTGGTGTAAATAGGATGAAATATAGCGTGGTGGATAGGTAAAATAAAATGATAGAAATGACAGCGGATAAAATATTAAAGAGATTATATTTAGACAGATCTCTATCGGTATCTGTGGAGATCAAAGAGGGAGGCCTATGTTCAGCAGTGGACTTCCTATGGCTGAGATGGTGATGATGATATTTAGGCAGAAGAGATCATACAATATACCACGTTTCAGGATTATGCAAAATTTATATGTTATAGAGAAAATTCAATAAAACTTTATTGGCCCATACAATGTAACTAAATACTGCAACCATACCACTAAATTCAGTTTACCTTGACTGCAAAAAGTCCAAATAAAAACTATGTTTTATTGCAACCGTACAAAGAACTTTGTATGAAAATATATTTAAAAAAAAGCACCTAAAGTGCTGTGTTATGTATCGTAAAAATGTTTACGACCCAAATATGGGTTTTGATAGTCATTTTACAGCGAAAATGCCGAATTTGTGTAAAAAGGTTAAAATTATTGCCTTTTTACTTTATGGTATTTTATGGGTGAGTGTTCTTTAAATAAGGAAAGTATTGAAAAATAATGGTCGCCTTTGATTCCGTAAGTATTTACGATTGATTCCGTAAGTACGGCTACATCATATGTACGTAAGGCATTAATTACAAGCTTTATCGGCAGGCTTATTACAATACTCCTTATGTAAATAGAATAGGAGTAGAATGCAGACTAAACATTCGACACAGTTGACCCCATGTATATGTAGGCATTTTTCTTAATCTTGATGCCAATCAAAGTACCGTCCATCTTCATACTCATTAAGCCCAAACAAACTATCGGCCAACCAAAAGTTGCAGTGTGCAGATAATTTAAAAGTAATTGATAGACTTCAACTGTTTAAAACTCATCTATGACTTCAGCCATTTGTGTTCCAGGGCCGCGGTGCCTCTTTCGAACAATCCAGTAACGACTCGACTCTTAAATAAATAGGCCTTGCTTTGAAAAGTCTTAGTACCTATTTAGTATTCTGGTCATATTGCCAAGCTCTTTAGAAGAAATTGTGTTTATCAACAAACAAGTATGTGTGGGCTTCGAAAATTCTTTGTTCCTCAGTTTATTTTGTATTATGCAAGGAAATTATGATAATGAAGTATTTTATGCAGGCTGTATCCTGAATAATGATGATACATTATTTTGGATCATTATTAATTTACCATCTTGTGTGATCAATTATGGTAAATAACCGTTATGTCGGGTTCTTGTGAGAAATCTACAGGGAACACGGTACAATGCGTTTTCCTTGTGGACAGAAGTATTTTGACAAAATTTCTCATAGCAAAGTAAAAAAAACTACATAATATACTACGTTATCAAAACAAAATAGTCTTTTGTTTGAAAATATAATTGTACAATAATAAAAAGGTCTACATATAGGTATGGCATACTTTATCTAAAAATCGCTTGTGATTTTCAAAACAATTCTTATACATAGTTTTTCACCGTTACTTCATGCAATAAAAGTAGTTTAAACCCCCGTTAATAATAATCGTATTAGGATAAGTCCTGTGATGATAGTTTTAAGGTGGTTTAATAAATAAATAAATAAATAAATATTGGAAATCATTAAAAATAACTGCAAACTGTTAACGAGCAAATTATTCACCGCTAGACGATAATTACAGGCGTTCCTCTCTTTACAGCGGTGTTTGAACAAGCTTTTCTTATAAAAGGGGGTACTCTAACAAAGAACTGCCGACTTTAAGATCGCTGGTTAAAATCACTGTGAAATAGTTCACGGTGTATTTTTTAGTTATTGACGGCATTTGCTTGGAATTACTTAATGTTAAAGTTTTGTTTTTCAATTTTGGCCTGGTATTTTAGAATTGATATATTCAGTCTAATTGTATACTGAATTGTAGCTAAGAAATAAATAAATAAGTTTTACAAACGGACTAGCTGTTCCCCGCAATTCTATCTGCGTCTCAATGGAACTACTACCCGCTATAAAAAGTAAACTATGTCTCGAGCTCTCTCGGGCTCCAATACTATATGACATTTGTATCAAACATTTAAATAGGGTTCAGTAGTTTAAGCATGAAAGCGCGATAGACAGACAGGTAGACTTGCATACTTTCACACGTCTAATATTGTAAAAATTACGTCGTTCACATCCAATTTTCTCAAATTATGTTTCTTGGTTTTAATCTACGGCCCTGTTTTTTATACCAAACAATTAATTCACCTCTTGTTTTTATCTAGATCTAAGCCAATATGTTCTGCCAAAATCGTTGCATTGGCTTTTGTGCATCCAATTTGGAACAACTCGGCTGTTAATTAACACATGGCCTGTGCCAAATTGGACCAGACAGAAAATATTTGGATGAAACTAAGTTTCATTTGTGAAACACAATTAGGTTGGAAAATGCATACGTAGTTAGGTAAACACGTTAGTTTAAAATTGGCGTAGACTCTGCTTCTAGTGAATCAGGTATTGAACTTGTGTACTGCAACCTGCATCGGCCACACTTTATAATATCGTGTAATTTGTATCGTTATTTTAAGTATCTAGTATTTTCAAGTAACAGTCTACAAAAATACCTAAAGGACGTCTTGCTTGCCATGAAGAATTACTCCGTGGTGTTTGCACATACCGCATACACGTGATTCACGTAGTTGTACTATACTTTAGTATCTAAAAAACTAAAAAATATTTTATCTGTTGAAACTTGTTGTGCACTTTTTTGAATCTACCCTACCACTATCGAATCTCTCTATGGCTTTAAGGTTGGCTGTAAGAGAACCCAATTCTGGGTTAAGCTCGCCATTGTACATAAACTGTCTGTATTATTTTTATATACACTCTTTTGCAAAAAAAACGGGCACTTATGCGAAATCTTAGTTTTAAGGACTTTACGTGTATTTCAAAGGGTTTTCATGATTGTAGTATGTTTCTAGCATCAAAAGAGTTAGCCGAGCATGCGTGAGAGTGTATTCTAAATTTGAATTTTGTACAATTGCTAAGAAATTGGTTAAACCTTGTTTTGGACTAATTGCTGACAGAAAGTTCGTCGGTGTTTTGAAAAGTTTTTGAAGTGATTTTCAGGAAAATGATAATGCAGTTTTAATAAATGATTAATGTACTTTTTTGTTAGATGAAAACATTTTTGAAAAACTATGCGTATTTGATAAAATTTTCACCTGCTCTAAATGGGCTATACTGATGATTGATGGCAATGTTAAGAGTTTCGGTATTTTATTGTTAAGCGTTCTATTGTTTAGATATTGTAGACACGTGTTTTAAAATATCGCTTTTTCATAAATAAACACTATTTAGAAGAGTATCAGTACCTTTGGCTGCGACAAAACCAATTTAAAGTAAGCAGTTCCGATCACAACCCGTCTCCTATCGGACTTTGACATTTAAAAAATACCAAATTTTGTGATAAATGTTAAAATTAACCGCATGAAAAATGATGAGGAGGGTTAAAGCTATCTAAAAAGTTAAATTATTGCCTCGTTGAAGCTCTCGATAACTCCATAGGTATCGGGTTACTAAACGACGATTTAGCTGAAAGGGAGTCAAGAATTCAAAATGATTTGCCAAACGTATGTTTCTTAAGAAATGAGCAGATAGCCAATTATTGTTATGATTTAAGCAGAAAAGTGCTGTAGATGCCAGAAAATCTCGGTGCAGGCAAGTTTATTTAATAAAATGTCCGTGGGATGAAAACACGCTATTTGAACGCTCAGACTCATAGATCTTCAGAGGTCTACGGAGTTTCCCAAGAGACGAGGTTGTTTAAAAATCAGTGATCACGAGACCTAAGGACCTCGTGCTCACGGTCTATGCGCTATTTTCTGTATTTTATAGAAATTCAAGACTTTAAAAAAAGGTCAAAGTCCGATAGGAGACGAGTTGTGATGGGCACTGCTTACTTTAAATTGGTTTTGTCGTAGCTCAAAGTACTGATACTCTTCTAAATAGTGTTTATTTATGAAAAAGCGATATTTTAAAACACTTGGGTACAATATCTAAACAATAGAACGCTTAACAATAAAATACCGAAACTCTTAACATTGCCATCAATCATCAGTATAGCCCATTTAGAGCAGGTGAAAATTTTATCAAATACGCATAGTTTTTCAAAAATGTTTTCATCTAACAAAAAAGTACATTAATCATTAATTAAAACTGCATTATCATTTTCCTGAAAATCACTTCAAAAACTTTTCAAAACACCGACGAACTTTCTGTCAGCAATTAGTCCAAAACAAGGTTTAACCAATTTCTTAGCAATTGTACAAAATTCAAATTTAGAATACACTCTCACGCATGCTCGGCTAACTCTTTTGATGCTAGAAACATACTACAATCATGAAAACCCTTTGAAATACACGTAAAGTCCTTAAAACTAAAATTTCGCATAGGTGCCCGTTTTTTTTGCAAAAGAGTTTATTTGTTGTTAAGTGTGCAATAAAGAATAATATATTGAATTATGTTTAAAATGAGCAAAATTGTTTGTACGAAAACGTTGAAAATACAATTCATTTTTAAATAATTTTACAAAATATCGTTTACTTTAATAACAAGTAATACCAACTAAAACATAGACACACTAACGAGTAGACAGAACGTCTGACGTCACATAACATAGACGTTCTAAGTACAACCTTCCGATATTGAAAAATTCTCACGTGTTAAGTCAAGGTGCTCGGGTCTTAATGAAATTCCATTCAACCCCCGCAACGCTGAAGGATACGGTAATTAAGTTAAGGGTTCCGATGCATAGAGGAATGGAATCTATATCTATCTATGGTTTATTATATCTATATTCTATCGCTAGTAATATTTTAAGGAGGTTCAGTTTGTCGTGAGTGGTGAAAGGCTGTAGGATATAGAATATGTACCCACAGTAGATATAGCTACTTTGGCTTTTACTTTTGATGAAGAAACTGGCTGTAAGGGTAACTAAGTTTATAGTTTAAGGTTAGATTGAAAAGGTTTTAAAGTAAAAAATATTAAGAATTTATGTTTTTCCGTAACAAGAAAAGGTCAGAGAAGCGAGTGAAATAGATACTGGGAAAGATACAAGGCGTCTTAGAAGGACCAATAAACAAGGATCCTATAAATATCTTATCGATCTCTGTTCATAAAATAGAAACAGGGTAAGAGAACTTTTATAAAAGGTGTTGGATTTCTAATACAATGATAGCTATGTTATGGACCATGTGATTAATTCGGGCATTATTTATAATGCCCGAGCATTATGAATAATGTCTAGCTTTATCGGGCCAAGTGATTAATAACTATCTTAACTTCATTATTTATCACATTGCACGGGCATTATTATATTGCTACATGACAGTTGGGCAATTTGATAATAAAGCTATATTTTATGCGGTGCGAGCGTGGCAGTTGTTCTAATAAATAAATTCTGTTACTTGCTACATATTTTATGATTATTGTTTCGAAAATTATATGTTCTTTTTTAATGGGAAATTATAAGTCTAACCACAAAATTATTTATTGGACAATTGTCATCTAATTTACTTACTCGGCATCGTTTTTCTTGATCTCATTTTTCTTGGCTCGTTTTTTTTATGGTAGAATTTAATTTGGATTCAAAACATTGTATTTAAAATTGAAGTCAGTGACGAAAACGAATCGCTGCAAACCCGACTCCACGTAGTCTTGTCTGCCCTACCCCTAGAGTGCAATTCAAAACCGCGTAGGCGCGGAGGGTCAAGGCCTGCGAGCTGAGGCGCAGGTAGTTTTAACGCTTGCCGCCGCGGCTGAGGCTGGCCAGCAAGCCGAAGCTGCGGTGGTGAGCGTGAAAACCATCTGCGACGATAAGCTCGCATGGGACCGCCGGAGCCCCGCAGCGCCGGAGCCGTGACAGAAGCCGTGCTTGCTGCATGTTGCATGCTATTAATATTTAGTTTAAGTTAAATGCCAATAACAATAAAAAAAATGAAATTAAACGTGTTTATATTACTTTGCCCAAAAGGTCACAGGCAATATGTATAGTGCCCGGTCAATTTGATTATTTGAATAATTATTATCAAATTGCACTCTCATATTGGGCTTTTTTCATAATGACCGGGCATTATGTATACTGCCCAATTTATCACTTGGTCCATAACAGCTACATTTAAACATAATACCCTATTTGTAGTATAAACACGAAAGTTTGTGTGTATACCTTGATGTTGGCTCTTCTTATCCCTCTCTTTCTAAACTACTGGATGGATCTGGATGAAACTGGACAGTAATTTCGATAATGTATTTAAATAACACATAGTCTACTATTATTCTTGTGTGGGTAGGTGGTCCCTCGTATAATCATCGGCACGAATCTTGAGCGCTGACCTTCACTTGCGCAGAAGTGATTTATCATGTCCCTTTTGTGGTATGAAGTGAGGCGCGGGGGCGGGGTAAAGCGGTGATTGGCCCGCAGCGCATCGCGTCATAGCCGTCACTCGGGATTGGTTCTCTGGAAGGTCAGCGCTCAACATTCGTGCCGATGATTATAATGCGGGTGAAACTAAGGGAGGACTATTAGATTTTCTTCATTTCAATTCACACTAACCATGTCGAGTTTAATTATACTACTTAGTTATGGCAAAAAAAATTCAAACTACTTACACCAGAAACATTTTCCATTAAAAAGCGAAGTTTTTAATAACGGCACATAAGCTTAGATTTATCGTCCCGCTTTTATTAAAGTTAAAACAATCTTACTTTATCACTTTCTTTCAAAAGTCATATCTTCAACAAAGAAATATTATGAGCGTAATGATTTCTTTTACGTTTGAGGGTAGTTCAGAGTTCCAATAAATTACTAAGTTATTATGAAGATTTTATGTGGTTGAAAATGTAATCAGAACTTTTAAATGGGTTTGGCCATTTTATGCACGCACTCCGCTGAACTTATGAGAGATACTCATCATCTGACGTAATATATATTTTCGATTTTACGTTGCAAAATCTGTATTCACAGTTATTACAGAAGATAATGGTTTAAAGTTAATTTCAAGTCCAGCAATGAAAGATGTAAAATTAAACTATTAATAACTATCTTAAAGTGACTTTTTGTTCACATAAGATATTATAAACAAGTATAAGTTGAATATAAAACAGAAAATTCGTACATCGATTTCAACTAGGAGATATTTTACGTGCTAACACAAAGTTAGTGCATTTTAAGTATATCTTCCTAATGCATTTTTTAAAATTTTCCAAGTTTTTAAGTCAATAAATAACAGAGTAAGTATAAAATGGAGCCATTACTTAACCATCACCACATTATTAAATATAAACCTCATCCGTTGTTCCTATGGCCTGATACGGTGATTAATTCGTTTTGTGCCAGCCATAACTTCGTTATTGCAAGCCAGTTCACAATTTCATATGGCATAGATTAAGTAGCGAATGGAGATTTAAAATCTGGGTGTCTCTTTTAATGCATTGTCGTCGATGGTGCATCTATACGCAGTAGTTAGTTGGACAATAACTGTAAATGGTGAGGCACAAAATACGGAGTTATGCATAGCCAGCGAGCCGATATTTTTATACTTGTATGAAGATGTATCTTTATAGGACAAAGACTACAATAATAAGTGCCTTGCCGACTTCTGAGATTAAAAATGAAAGAACTGGATGAATTAATTAGTTTTATTATTGAATGCATTATCCTCTGAGCCTTTTTCCATCTATGTTGTGGTCGGTTATTATTGAATTTATAATTAGGTATTATCTCTAAAAAAACAGGTTCACATTTCCCATGAAACTTAATTTTGCCAAAAAAAATAATTAAATGACACATATCTACATTCACACACAAAACGTATACGGTGTACCAACAGCCACAAAGCCACAAGTGACATCAAAAGAGTAACACATCTGTGTGACTACATAATCTGTGGCTTCGTTCTGCTATAAAGCTGTTACGCGGTGAGGTTATGAATCTAGCGAGCCTATGTTAAAGGGGAATGGTTTAATGCATTCGAGGCAAAACCTTTGTTTAGAAAATACCTACGCAGCTATATTATAGAGGTACTGTAAGGTACATTCGAAGAGTTCAGTATTGTAGAGGATCGAGGGAAACGTATCAGAATACAATGAGCTGCTGAATTTGAACGGTTCAGAATTTGTGCGTCGGCTCGAAAATGTTATGTAGTGCTGCTAGGCATTAGACTTCCTTTCTGAATATGTTAATAGTTCTATAATATAGGTAATAAATAGGTATATGCTTCTATACAAATATTAAATAGAGTTTTTTGTTGTTTGTTTGCACCCAAAAGACTCCAGAATTACAGATTTGAAACATTCTTTCACTGAACACTGATTCCGAAATACATAGACAACTATATTCAGGACGCGGGTGACTTCTCAGGACATATGTAGTCATTCTCTTACACTGTAAGCAGAGAGGACAAATAGATAGAATTGACTTTGAAAAAAAAAAACGATACAATTCATAGTCAACATTTACTAAGTAATTATGGCAAAAAACTAACTGAAATATAACCTTTCTAAACAGTCAAGTTGCGTGCCCACAATACTTAAACGTGTAGATTATATTTCAAAGAACCCGGTTCACCGGCTGGTTACCCGGATATTAGTGTAACACAATTAATCCGGGTACCGTTACCCAGTTTACGGTAGTACATTATTGACCTTTAATTATCCTTGATAAAGACCTTGGTAAGTTGTTGTTAAGAATTATTTTGTGTTATGTATGTTTACATTTCTGTATTCAGTTTTTTTGTAGGTTTTTATTTATTTAGCAAAAGAAAACCAACAGCTTCTGTGTACAAATTAACAGAAAAAGGAGGTTTTAAGGAGTAAAGAGCTACAGTTGCCAATAGGGTATTACATGCATTTTTGAAATATATCTTAAATAAATTCTTTAGTCTTAATATATCTCTAAAAAATTAAAAATATTTTTTCTTCTCACGTTATGTACGAATATAAATTAATTGTTTTATCATAATTTCAAATTTCGCGCGTATTTCGCGAAAACGCGGCACACAACGGACGCCATGATTGTTTTTTGGTCATGACGTCATTACGTAAGAAAACAAACTACAGCTGTCAGTAATACATATTTTGATATGTATTGAAAATTTTAATAATGAGTAATTATGCTCCGTATCGTTGGTGTGTTGTTTCTGAATGTGAGAACACTAGTGTAAAAACACCAGACAAATTATGGATTCAAGTACCAGTGGATATAAATATGAGAAACACTTGGTTAAAAGTTGTTTACTACCATAATGACGTCATTAGCATGGCGGCGACATTTCGTAGTGTTCAAAGACAGATAAAAAAACCTAAAAACTTTAAACTGCAATAAAAAATATATTTATGTACCTTACGAAGTGAAACTAACATTTCCCGATTGCTTTTCCTCTAAACAATCATTGTAATACACTTTTAATTTTTTTCTCATCTAGACTAAAATACCCTATTATAGGTTGCCAATTATATGTGGTAACTTAAACTAGATAAATCTACTTAAATGTAGTAAAATTAACTGTATAAATACTTATCTATTTATGAAATAATAATAAACTTAAAAAAAAATTGTTTTACGTTCTGATAATTTTCTCAATTAAACATAGATTACTAACCAATTTGTTTGTACCTACTTACAAAAAATCTATGAACCTTTTTTTTAATTTAACCATTTACGTACACAGTAAACACATGAAAGAAGTAGTAGTAACATAAAATTGTACAAATGTGCCTATCTTTTTAAAAATCCATTGAAATTGCCCTTATCGAAAACATCAAATCCCAAATCAAACATTGAAAATCTGTATTCAAAGCAAAACTATACAATTAACTAAGCAGAACTTTTAACAAAAACTATTCACAAAAAAGCGTAAAGCGCTGAATACATTTTATATTAAAAATATCGACCGGCTTTTAGAGCACGCTAACTTGGCTGATAAAGTAGGTCATGACCAAAATATTCATACTCAAGTGCATTAAAATGTGTACGTACATTTGGGGAACTATGGCGATATAAAGTAGCTATTATATTATATCTCGTTTTGGCACTGTAAAACCGGCGGCATTATTGAAAACCACATACATTTGACCTACCAATGTTAACCGATTATGGTGATTTTAACCCACATTGCAGTACTCGACAATGGTATAAATAAAATTGTGTGAAAACTCGAATTTATGATTACTTTATAAATGGAAATAAAAATTTTACAATAAAAGAGTTGAAAATATAAAAGAACATTTTCGGCTCTGAAAATACTGAATAATTTGTATTGATAAATGAAGAAACAATTTATCACATTGCCATTGGGACCACATGCATGACCGTAAAACACAATTTTTTCAAAAAAAATACGTGTTTTCTACAAATATAGATAACGTATACACATTTATCTGGATCTGGATTATTTCAGTTATTCCATATATCATTCGTATCTATGACTCAAAGCGTGGGTGGACAATTCACCCTTGACGTCAACTGTAGGTACTGTCAAAATATCCCGCTAGTCAAGACAAGTCCCTTATTTATGCAAATCTCTGCTATGTAGAAATTAAGCTTATCTTGCAACTGAAGCGTTGCTTCTTGATTGACCATTAAGAATCGTAAAAGTTAATAACTTAAACCATTGTTGTGGAGGAGTACAATGTTTCTCTATATTTGGGTTATGAAAGTAAGATAGGTAGTCGTTCTATGTGAAATACTGACCATCCCAACATAGTTTTGGTCAGAAAAGGGTTAGCTTTGTATCATAAACATAGATTGAAAAGAAACATGGTTCACTATAAAGCAATTTCCCGTATTTCTAAGTTTGCTAAAAGCCGAGAATCTTTTCTTTACAGTACGATTTCAAAGAAAATACTGGTATAAGCTGTTATGATATAAAATCTAGTCAAAACAAAAGAAAACTCTGTATGCTGCCATTAAGTCTCACTACTCCTTAAATAATTTAACGAGTTCACCTTATGTATCATGCTTATAAAATTCCAAAGGCAAAGTTAGAGGCCTCTAGTGAAAGAAACTAAAGTCTAGAATACATAACAAAAACTTGCTAAAACTGTATAAGTCTCACCGTAACACGTATCAGTTTAAGAGCCAAAAATTATCTTCTGTGGCTATCAGTGAGGACGGCACGTACAGGCTATTCCGACGGTGTAGACCTAGCTTTAGGACTAATAACCTAGCTTTTATTGAAGGCTGCTTTTTATTTAGGACTTAAAATAGAAGTATATAAGGTTTATTCTTTATTGCTTTATGATATTTTGTCCTCTAAAAATAAGTAGGTATACTTTGAAGTAAATAGAATTAAAAGTAAGAGTAAAATAATGTTGGGATTGGGCCTTAAATTCTTATAGCCTTTCAAAGTGAAGTATCATATTTATTAAGTTAAAATAGCTGACCAATGGACATAAAGAAACACACACACATACACATTTACAAGGAAAATTCATTTGAAATATTTGGCGATCCTTCTCAAGAATACTTAGAAATCAACTGACAGACCCTTTGTACTCAAACCAAATTCACAGAAACATTAAATTATAACTGGCCTTTATGTTACATCAAAAGCCAAATAAGTCAACCATATACTATTTAAAAGCGAGAATATAAAGCCAATAGAGGTACCAAAATGCTTTGAAGGCAAAATTAATATTATACTACATCTCTTTTATTAATAGTGTAAAGAGAAAATGCCACGGCAGTGGGCTGCTTCGCAATGTGCATTTTAAACGAGTCGGGTAAAATTTTATAGCAGCGTTTTCCAACTGCGCAGTGTCTTTGTTCCAGAGAAGTTTACATAAGACACTGTGTGACACAGTGATCGTAAATTCTTTTGTTTTAAAACGCGTGTTGGGAGAGGGACGGTATCACGTTTGGTTCGTGTGTAATTAAGAGTTGGCTAACTCCCGTGAAGTTTGGTGTGAATGGAGCTTTGAAATGCGTGATTTGTTGGTGTGAAGGCGTTGTTTGTATTACCAGCAAAGTTATACTCACGTTTAGAATGAAGAAGGGAAATTCAATCTGAATTTGTTCTATTTCCGACTTTTCACCTAAATCTCCGCTTGATAGGTACAACTTTCAGAATTGGCACACGTTTAGTCGACCGATAGTTTGATAAGGCTCATAAAATTAAATGATTCAGCAAAGGAATAATAATGAGCACATTATAGCAATAAAGAATCTGGCTGTTATCAGACCGATTCAAATGATTCAAACCGAACCTCGATTGAATCACGGTCACTAAAAATAATTTGTCAACCAACTATCAGGTCACCTAAGGGACATTTTAGTCCGCAATGTGCTAGAACTCTAAACTTGCGATAGCTGCAAGCTCAAAAATTTAACAACAAACGACAAACCAAGAATCCCAAACTGAAAACCAGCTCAAATTCCTTCTCTCATAACACTCATTGAACTGTATAAAGACTTTGTACAAACAAAACTTTTCATTCTTTCTTTGACTGCAATTCTACCAAAAAACTTCAATCGGGAACTGTAGGAAGTTTGTTCAACGTACTTAATCTGTCCGCAGGCAAATCCAGATTGTTTGTATTAGTTTAATTATGTTTGCCTAAGTACATGTGCAGTGAAGAGTAAACCGTTCTCAGTGTTAGTTTAACGAAGTGGCGCATTTGAAAATAATTATTTTAGGGTAGTATTTGGGTGTGATTTCACTAGTGATTTGGGTATTTAAAATTTCAGGTTTAATAATGGGGTACTTTTTATCGTTTTGTATCATCTACTGACTATCTTTTTTCAACTTAGTTGTGAAGTGAAGAAGGTACTTGACTACTATCGAAACGATTTTAGTTTGACTTTTCAAAAGTGAACAAGCTTACTGATAAAGTTCAGTTGTTTTTCAATATTTTTAATGTTAAGTGGAAAAACTCGAAATTCTATACTAATGATAGCAAGCCCATTTCTCGAGAAAAGCGAACTACTTTCCATCCAGGAACGAGTAGTTCCCATGGGATACCTAAGGGTGAAACCACTAGCAGAAGCTTATTTATTTATATAATCACGTGCCATTTTCATAGCTGTTTGTTGGATTTCAAATTATTTTGCCTTATCACGGTATTCCTGCCGGAAGAAGTTAAGATTTTATCAACTTAACGAATTTTTTACCTCTTGCCTGAAATAAATTGTGTTATTTTCCTCATTCCTTAACTTGAGCGAATATATTTTGTTTTTCATGTCTTGTGGTTCTTCTTAGATTGAATAAACAACCAAAGGGAGTAAACCTCTTACTTTACCTTAAAAACACAATTAATATTTAGACATAGAGATATCAAAAAATGTGTTTCAACTTATCTTTGAAAAACATGTTTACTTAAATGTAAAAATTACTGTACTTTTGAACTGTCAAAAAAGGTCCTAAATTAGTCAAAAAGTTCAAATCCATTCAAATATTCTTATACAGAAATCGGACAAGAGATAACAAGGGTGTTCCTTTTAAAAAACCTATTATTGTCCATGTGATATTGTCAAGGATCGTTCAATACTTTTCAGGATTTTTTACAGTAAAAAATACCCTTATAAAACAAACTTTTCTATACAGCTGCATCCTTTTACTTTGAGAACCAACCCCAACATAATTGGGAAAAGGATCGGCAGATGATGATGAAAAAAATTTTTTTTTCTGTGTTTTCAGTTGAAATCTCAAAATCCTACAGTAGCTTTTTAGGAATACACCAAACAATGTTACATTTTAGCCTTGAGAACATAGACTGTTTTCTCTGCGACTCTTTTCTTTGCTTTTATAGTATTGTAAACTGCATGAAATAATACTAAAACATAAGGCCTTAATTAAAACGAAAGTAAACTTTATTAATTAGATCGCGAATAGCCACCGATGACGTAACAACACCTTGGCCTATATGTTTAATAGCAAATATTGACTCCAGTCCGTGTTTGTACACAAGATGTGTTTGTTCCACAGGATATACTCGTTGGTGTAACAGGTAAACTAGATACATATTATTCTATGTTTTATAGTAATGAATTGTAAAGTCTTAAAGTGTAGTTGGCATCAAACTTTCTAGTTACGGAACATTGCCTGATTGCCTGACTGCCGTCATTGAGCAGAAATCAGTTTTAGGTATCAGTAGGTGGTGAGTATAGGTATAAAGAGGTGGGGGTATGAAGAGTATAGGCCACATAGGGGTATTTTATTGTGCTCAAACAATAGATTCATACCGTACGTCATTGTGTTTTTCAGGAACTATGAAAGTCTAATTCTATGTTACAAATCTCACTTATCTTACAAATCCTGTTGGTAAAAACCGGATGAAATATCTTTCAGTCGTTTTCGCGTTTATGGGGAAGAGGCAAACGGATGCTGCCGCAGACACAAAGTGGACTATGTTTTATAATGTGTAATGTAGCAGTAAACACACTTAATACCATGCTATTAAAGAACAAATTAAATTATAATAGGTAACTATTTATTTGTCTGAAAGATATCTTTACATATTTAAGGTAAATACTTTGTGTTTTCTTCTCATCAAAGAACCAAGGCACGTTTTGATAAACTTTATAGAACATCAAAAGTCAGACTCTTGAATTGTTTAGACATTCCGAGCATAATAATATCAAAAACGTATTCTAACGAAACAAAATACAACTTTGTGTAAACAATCTAGAACGGTATTGGAACAAAGCTGTGGTTTAATATTACTTTAGGTATTTTTAGGTACAATTAGGTATCCCCCGTGGTTCTTCCCCAGACTCCGTCAGTTGTTCTTGACGTATCTAGATAAAAAATAGCCTGTAATAATCTCCAGAGCCTCATGCCATACCTACGTACTTACAGCCATAGTTCATGTGACAAACAAAACAGCATGCACGTTTGTGTATCTGCCATGCTTTCGTAGTAAAATATGTAAGTAGCTGACCCGATAGGTATGATTATTTTATGAAAATAAGCAAGGTTTTTGAGTCAGTTAAAATTAAGTCATTTACAATTAACTCTGGGTACTTATACATAAGGTAAAGGAATTTTAAAATGGCATACATAAATAAATATACCCTCGAAAAGCAGGTGACACCACAAAAAACACCTAGAGCTAAACAAAACAATGTTTGGTGGAATTGAAAGCGAAAATATTTCTGCTAACAAAACCTGATACCACGGGAATGCCATAACTTTTCAGACGTGACGGCCGCTTTCCTAACAATACTTAGTGCCTGCCTACTTTTAATGGAATTTAATGAATAGGGTTTTTCCTCGAACCTGTGTTATTTTTCGTGTTTATAATTTTTTATGATAGGCACAAGCTGTTTTTCACTGTTCCACCCAAGTCCCGAGGGAACTACTTCTCGCACCCGGATAAAAATTTGCCTATGTCCCTTTTCTGGCTGCGAGATTGTTCGAAAGAGTTACCGCGGCCCTGGTACATAAAGGGCTTAAAAAGAAACATGGTCGGATTTGGCTAGTAAGGGTCTGACACTCCCTGACGCCGCAATCAAAGCAGGAGGGGTCATTTAATAACTTCTCATCACGAACGGGCTCTATAATATCTATGTAGGTATAAGATTTCATTTAAATCAGTTCTGTATTTTTTTACGTGAAAGCCGGTCCCACAAAAATGTATCACTCCGATATTTATTGACACTCTTTTTAACAGGCAAAATTAAAAGCCTAAAACGATTCGCTAACAAAATACATGCTTCGTTACACATATCAAATAACAAAATTCGACTGAATAAATTACAGTAAAACCAGTTTATTTTGTAAACTGCACGACAGCATATAAATCGGCTTTGTTTTTTCAAATGAATTCTGTTTGCAGTTTATTTTGCCCTATTCAGATTTTTATGACATTGATAAAGGTGTGTTCGGTTGATTCAATTATTTATTTTAACACTTTTTTGTAATATTTGTTTTTTTTTTATGTATAAAAATATTTCATTGTTTACATTTTGTGTTGCTGGGGAGTTTGCAAAATACATAGGATGTGATGAAGTGTGGGCGTTTTCGAGCGTTTTCGAATACATAAATGAATACGCGTTGACAATATACCTACATGCAAGGATTTTCCTATCATACATAGCTTTTGCAATATTATATCATTGCAAACAATGCTGATATAAACCAAGATAATATCGTACCTATATTGTTAGTGAAAGGGTCGCATGTCCGCTATGGCACATAAAAAGTTAACACGCTATCCACAAGGGCAACTGTTTATTGTGAAAGAAAACGCTTAGTAGGCAAGGTTTGTGTTATAATTTTGAACTATTGTGTGTTTTTTGGTATAGAGAAGAATTCAGGTTAGAAGTATGACCACGGTCGTGGTGTTTCTGTGAAAGGTTTTAGCGTCTTTTATAGAACAACATGAGTTCATCACTTATGGCTTATCGAGTTTAATCATGTGTTAATCATCTTAGTAATTCTGTACGTGGTCGTGGACATTCTACCAGCAATAGCCTCTCCAATATGAGTGTACAAGTTTTATTCTAGTGCAGGAAATAACTATGTAACTTTTGGTTAACTGTACTTTATAACTGTGCTAGTGCTGTGCTTTATCCCCAGAGAGTAACCTCCTAACCTTTCACCCTTATTATCATTGTTTAGAAAATCACATTACATGCAAACATCATTTGAAAAAAAGCCCATCACAGTCTAGACAGGCAATTTATGTCAGAAATCGATTTCACGCAAAATAATAAATGACACAGGATAAAAAGAAACGGCGGTGCAAACGAGATTCTTGATCCATTAACGTTATCTTAGGCGAAGAAAATTCAATTGTTTCACCATTCGCACCCAATTTTGTCTCGTTGTTATACTGATATTTTTTGCCTGTGTTAAAGCCTATCATTGCCTGAAGCATGTGGGACCGATCGTTATCTTAATCTTACTGAAATGTCGTGCAAGACACCCTTTGAATTGTTTTTTTTTCTTATTTTATTATGAACATGACTTGTATTTGTTAGGGTTTTCGTGGAAGGAAGGAACGGTTTTTTCCCAGAATTTGGGTAAAATTATAAAAATATCATACGTTATGGTAAAAGAGAAGGTAAGTCATTTAATATTGCAATTGATTTCACTAAACCTTCAGTTAAGTTAAAACTATCCGTTGTGTTGATGTTTTCTACATCTAAAAACGAAACACTAAACGCCTCAAACAAAACAAAGCACAAAATACGCCACACGAAATCTGCTTACTCCAAAATTACTAACAAACACATATTAACCCTCCCCAATTAGAACTCAACCCTTAAACAAACAGATACTTATAACCCTCCACCGCCCATTAATTTGTAACTGAACCTAAACAGGGTTCTGATCATGGAGAACAAAATTACTACCAGAGTTGTCATAACGCAATATCTCCTAAGAAAGTAGTGGCCCTAATGCCGGTGTTCGGGGGACTACGAACTTTACTAGCTCTGTCTCTCTGTCCTCCTATGGAACCCACCTATTGTTTTAAAAATGAAATAACCAGTCAAGATCAATCTTTGACAGATTTGTTTTGATTTGAAAAAGAACCCGAACGTCTCATTAGTTCTAGTGACGGATCACGCCTACCGTACGTTGCTTGACCTATAAGAACCTGACCTACCTTCCTTAAGATATCTCTGCTGTCTTTCCTTTCTCCATGGTTCAGATCAAAGCACCTTCGTAGAGAAGAATAGCAGTGAATAACCGAGTTCTCCACCTAATAGGTTGGATGGGCCATTGTGGGTTTGAATTAAACCATTCACAATGGTATTCATTCCTAGCTATTATTGTCACTAGCGAAGTTTAATATTTGGCGTGATGAAGTACTTTGAGCTGTGTGTGAATGTAATTACTACTATTTTTTGCTTCGTTAAAGAGTGTTTTATGATTCTTTCACGATTCACTACAGGTCTAATGCACTAACAGAGTTTTCTTCAATTAAGAAAAACTAGACTGCTAACAAAATACTTCACCTTTTTTACCTACTCCAGATGAGAGTATGACAGAAGAAGATACGGAAAGCGGACCCCGCCACAAGACGGGATAAACGCTAAGAAGAAGAAGAAGAAGATGAGAGTATGACTCCAGCTGGCAGCGATGAATTTAAATTAAAAAAATATATAAATATTTACGCGGTCGAATTGAGAACCTCCTTCTTACTCGAAAGTCAGTTACAAACGGGCTTGCTCTCTTGCTGTTTTCTATATTATCATCTCAGGCACTCTTTAGAAGTTTAGAACACTCTAGCTTACTCACAATTAATATCCACGTGTGGTGCACTTTAAAAATATTACCGGCGATCTAAAATCTGCTTTGGCTCAACTAACTTTTATCAAATACCTGGAAATTAATAATGCTGTTGCTGAAATTAAGGAGTAGTTTAGAGTTATATGCGTACTTATATGAAAACAGGTGAAATTACTTAACACGTGTACCTCTACTTAGCTTTTCATGGAATTTAACCGATGTGTATGCTTAATATACGTATAATTAATCTAGTATCAGTAATTAATGAACATTATGTATGCTAACTTATTCCACGAAAGTTCCACGAAAGTAATGACGGCATTTCCTGGTAAATTTTCCTCGCAGAAGTGAATGTGTGTGGTTGGGTAACGTCTACTTAAACTAACTCATACGAGAGATAGAAGGTATGAAAATTAGATATTTAGAAGGAAACCTACTAGCCACGATTGTACGCTAAAACACCCCTAAAACATTTCTGATCTTTCCTTAAATTATAAACCCGAAAGTTACTCGCTCTCTGTCTGAAACGCTAAATGTATTTTAGTACCCAAATAGTCGACAGCCCGAAAAATTAAATAGCTCGCCACTTTTTACATATATTTTTGTGGGTAATAGTTTCCTCAGGAAGCAGGAAACAGCTAGCAACTCATAATACTAAAACTAAACACGTCTTCCCATTAAGTAGAACGAACTTGTTCTGAAAACTTAACGAAAACTAGCACATACGAAAGAAGCAAGTAAAATAACTTGCGTCTTATAGAAAAGTTATAAACTCTGGGAGTTATGGCAGATGACAAAGTTCGAGTAAATATCACAGTGAGAATCATGCAGCCACTCGGATGAAGTGAAGTACAGGGAAATTAAGTTTCTAGATCTGGCGAATGGAATTTTTAATAAGCAAATTTTTAAATAAATTAATGTTAAAAATCCATCTTTTTCAAAATACACTTTACATGCATGGTTTTTTCAGATCAAAGAAATACCTAAACTAAAAACACGTTTTTTTTTACGTTTTCGTCCGATTACAGAGATTGCTGTAAAAATATAGGTAGACTATAAACTGAAAAATATAAAAATGAAGAATATTTCATTTCTTTTTATTTCATTCAAAATTATGAATTAAGTCAAACTGAAAAAAGCCTGCCAATACCAATAGTTTTTGTTCACAAACCAAAAATAAATTCATCAACGCGCTCCCAAAAGTACTAGGCTCGCATAAATTCAGTGGAAGTGAAACGTATGGAGACTGGCATCCTGCCACACGTCCACCTTTGTGATTTCAACTGGACTCACAATGTCCCATAAATTTGAAGCTGTGTGTCCGAGGCTTAGTATCGGAGTAAGGAAACAAGCGGAGATGCCATAGTGCAGGTCGGTCAATCCTTCTTCTAGGTCAAACTCGTACATTGGACTTGACCTAAACTACCAGTTATGAAGGGCGTTCAGACGTTTGAGACATCTGTCAACGATTTTTGGTATTACAAAAAAGGTTGGGTCCAAAGAAGGCGTATAAGGGCGAAAACAGTAACGTTCCTCGTCCCCCGCTAACCCGCATTTTGGCGCCTCCTTTTAGGAAGGTCGGTCAAAAGTAACCTTCCTGGTTCTACTAGTCAATACCTTTTATTTAATACCCATATTGACAGATTTGTAAAAAAAATAAGTCGGCTGCGGCCATCTTGGACCGGCTTTCGATAAATAACGAGTAGCACTTTTTAGGCGATTTTTCGTTATGGCACCTCCGCTAGTCATTCTGTAGTCGATGGATTCAGCAAAATGCACCTCACAGCTGGGATTAAGCTACCTTTGTGGTGTGCAGTTTTCATAGTTAGTGAATGTCAGTTTGTTGGTTTAGCTATGATAATTCGAAACTGCAGGAGGCATAGTTAAGGGACTTTTGATTCAATAGACGAGTTTATACCAACGGTTTTTTGTGAGATTCGGATTATCTCAAGAATGCTGAAATGATGTGGGTTTTTGTGGTGCGATTTTAATTTTGACTTAGTCTTGTTTGTATCAGTTTTATAGAATACTAAATTCGAATTAACGCTTTGTCAAATCTCCATCTAGAGGTAAAATTACGACAGATGACTTTACATAAAACATTTTACTAACAGATTAGCGGGTCTTGGAAAACCCAAAATTCTTTACTTTTTAATATCAGAGATCTCACACAATTTCTCTGTCTTTAAATTCTTGACCATTTTGTACACTAAGTGTATCATGAAGAAACATAAACTTCTTAATAAAATGAATAGTTTATCACATTGCCTTAATCTTATTAAATTCTAAATCCAACGATGCTTGTATTCAGATATTATCAAAGGTTCAAGCCCTTATCTGTAGGTACCAGTTAATTAATTAGACTAATAACTGTGAGTCTGCTTCGTTCATTTTGATATTAACTTTAATGACTTGCTTTATTTTAATTTTGCTGACTAGTACTTTTGATGTTTTAGCGGATTGAGGCCACTCTGGTGTTACCTACTTTTTCCATGGAATTATCCTGCCTGATTTTTCTTCTTTGAATCGTTAAAAAAGGATTCCAGTTACCGCTTCTAGTAATTAGTCATTGATTTTGTATTCATGCCATTTTACACGCAATCTTGGCTGGATTAGGTGACTTCTTTTGACGAAAAGATCTGCTGAGGGTTTGTAGCCTTCTGCTTAAGTTAGTTTTGAAATAATTAGGTTTAACTGTAAACTGACTTAGAAAAATTAAGGAAGATGATGTCCAGGCGTAATTTGAAATAATAGATACCTTATTAACTCTAAATGAACTTGGAAGTCCAATTTTTTCAGAAAAATAATCAGTAGTGACACTTCATATTTTTTTAGCAAGTAGGCTTATTACTGAATTTTTCAAGCCACTTTCAGTCCATAAAGATCAGGGTTAAAATTAATCCCATCTAAATATTAAGAGAGATTAACTGGATGCTAAGAAAAGACATCTTTGCGGAACTCGCCTTCAGTTAGAGTTCAGATAACTGTCAGAGTTATAGTTTTAATTAATTTTGCGAGAGAAACATTTATTTGATCTTATGGGCGTTTGTCGTGAAGCAAAGTAGCCCCAAGTTTATATTAATTGTCAGTTGGTCTATTTTCAAACACTGAAACACGATAAAACCGTCCTATATATCTCTATTGTGCAAATTAAAATAAGCCTGTTTAGAATAGAATTTAATTTAAATTAATTATTATCTTCAAATCAAGCTGAGACAAGTTTTAATTTACGCATTTGTTACAGCCCTTTTACCGTACCACTGCTGGGCACAGGCCTCTTCTCACACGGAGAAGGATTGAGCGTCAATCACCACGCTTGCTCAATGCGAGTTGGTGATTTCAGACTTTATAGTCCAGGTATCCTCAAGATGTTTTCCTTCACCTTTTTATCAGCCATTGGTGTCTAAGATTACTTAGAAAGAACATAAAAACTAGAACTAGAAAGGCTGCATTGGTACTTGCCTGACCTGGAATCGAGCCCACACCCTCAAACTCGAGAGGTTGATTCTTTACCCACTAGGCCACCACGACTTCCCTTTCTTCTTTAATTTACACATAATACCTACTAATTAGGTGATAATTTTGCAGTACAAACTATTTCAGAGTAAAAACTTCACAATAAAATTAAGTTGAACACGCTCTAAACTACAAAAAGTTAAAAGAGAAACAACAGAATTACACGTTACTTAAGTTAAAAGCAGTAGGAAACTGTAAAATACTTAGGTACAAGAAAACAAATCTTCCTACAGCACTTAAACACTGGAGTAGGAGAAAAACTGTCTGATTTATATTGTATGTTCGTTTTCTTAGCAAAAAGAGGATTTAGTGTAAACTGGGAACCTCTTTTGCTGAATTTTGAAGTAAGAATAGAACGGAATCTATTGTTTATTTAGTCAATAACAAAAACGTACACTATTTCTTGTGTTAATGTTACCTATTTAAAGTCTTTTTATTTATCACATATTTACAGTTCTTGAACCATCTAAAAGGAATCTAAACTAATAACGGCATAAAATATTGGTCCTTATCGCTGTCACAGAGACTTTATTTAGAAAGACAAAATATTGTTCACAGTCACACACTCAAAACATCAATATGCGTTTTTATACTCCCAATCTACTTGGTATTTTTAACTAAATAAATAATTACATAATGTCCATTTTTCCCTTAACCATTATTAAAAAAAAAACAATCGTTCAAAAACGTTAAACAATTTTCACCTAACACTCAATTCAACAAATTACAATTGCTGGCAAAAATAAAGGGAAAATGGACCAATTTTTACACATAATGCTCACAGATTGGAGCGCCACGGGCAATAAGAATATACACGCAATATTCTATCGTGTAATAACCCTAATATATTTTCAGCACCAGTTTTGTTTGATGTACACACATTGCTTGAGGGTGCCCAGATATTTTCGATCGACAGTGTATTTACATTTTCTCGATGCCTCTGGCTTGGATGTTTTTGCTCCTGTGTCGATGCAAAGTTGTTATTATTTTGATAAATATTTTACCTATAAATGTACTTGTTAAAATAGGTAAAATTAACCTGTATACGAGTACATACCGTTTAAAAAATAGTATTTGTTTCTAGAGTTTTGATGGCTACTAAAACAATTTACAAATTGCCTAGCCTTTTCCCAACTAAATTGGGGTCGACTCGATGCAGCATCAACCCAGACTTACATGGAGACTGATGACAGACTTTCTGGCTTCTAACTATCCTTATCGACTGCCAAAGATGTTAAAATGACAGCCGAAACACAAAAATTATTACGATCGAGCTGTGCCGATGTTACTTAATATAAGATGGTGCTTATATAGAAAAACTTTTGTCAAAATCTGCATTGCAGATAATCTGTGAAAAGCATCTGAAGTTATGTTACCGTACCCGTATTATTGAAGCCAGTAACTATGGACTGAGGCCTTCATATTTTTGGCAAGCGCCAGCCTACCTCTTACATAAAACGGCTTTGCAAACTTCAGACCTTTTGGGTAATCACCAATTTCTATATATTTTTATGAAGCTGGCAATTTCTGTGTAATACCTAATAGTTATGAGAACTAAGTTTTTGTTACTAGCCTTGCCTTGTAAAGAACCATTTTTTTGTTTGTTTGTACCATTAAGGCTCCTACCTAAACTACTACATAGATTTGAAAAAATCTTTCACTGTTAGAAAGCTACATTGTCTTAACATTTGTCGTAACATAGGCTATGTTTTATCCGGGCACGGTAAGATGATGTGGTGAAAACAGCTAGTTTGTATAAATTGAAAATCCTTATGTATGTAAGAGCTACTTTAAATTAAAATAATAGCATCTGATAAGACGTTTAATTAATTACGGGATCCAAATTACAATCACCGTGATACCACACGGTTATAATTTGACTGAAACTCGCAAAATTTTATGTTTCATTAATTATTTCGGTACTTAATTAAATCGTTTAAGACGTTGGGGGAGAATTAGTAATATTTCAGTCTCCCTTTGCGCATTACCGACGATGCCCTCAAACGCAGTTTCCGACGTCGTCTTCTATCTTTTTAAAAAGTAGTAGATTTTGACGCGTGTTTACGCTTCTTCGTGGCTTTTTCTCTCTTGCCACGCTAGGTATCATCGGCTACCAATTGTTTTTTGTCGCCCGAAACCATCATACGGATGAATCGATTTATATGCGTTTTTTTTTGTTGAAAGCTGGTTTTCTAGGCGCGGTCCTTAGACAGTTTTCATCACAAATGGATTTTGGGAAAATATAACAACCTATATAAATAACAATTACCATTAACAACGTACATGCAAAAGCATATTCCCCAACTACAACGCTTTCTCCCGTAATATTTCCCCACGTCTAAATTTACTACATCATAAATACCGAAGGACCAATCCTACTATTTTTCCTGGTCCCTTTATCACCGGAATACGCCGAGTTAACGATCTGTCCGTAATTGGTGAGATTACTCCGTAGCTCTCTCTAAAGCCGGGAGCAAACGAGACGAAAATCTCGATTATTCGTAATACAGGGATATCTGGTTAAAGTAAGCGTGTTTTGAAGCGAAAATTGTGGTGGGAGTTTTGGTTTTTTGGATGTGTGGTAACTGATAATGTGTATAAGGTAAAATGTACTTTGTACAGTAAACTAAACATTAGGGATAACTGTCATGGACCTTAACTCAATAGTAATAAGTACGATTTTCCTTTAAAACTATTACCACTGACCTGAAGTTGACTGTACTTGTTATTAAATAAGGTTTTATACATGAAAGCATGATTTCTATGTTCGGAAAAAACTTGTTCCTTTTGCTACAAATCGTCTAAATATTTACATTGTTAAGCATTGTGGTTAATGAGTTGAAAAACATTTACTTATCTAACGAAAGCGGATGATCCGTGCATGTGTGTGTCAATGCATACACATTGTCACACGTCGACACGACCACTACCGAGCGCTACCGAGCTAACACACACATAAACAATATGCATATGTATTAACACACACAAGTATAGCTCAACCGCTTTGTAAGATAAAACATCTATACGTATATTTATTTGGTGGTAAAACAGCCGCCGTGTTAATGATCTGCTGGTAATTGCTGAGATTACTTCGCGGCTCCTTCTAATTCTACAAGCTCTCTGGTCTTTAGAGATACAATGTACTGGTTCGAGTGTAATGGATTCTCGACGGATAATATAATCTGACGACGGATAATATAAGATAAGTATAATCTAAGTATATCTATTATAAAAAAATATACATGTCTACTAAATATATCAAAGAAAATTCTTGTTTCTTTGGCTCTGAAACTACTGAAATATTTTTAAAAAAATATTTCACTATCGGCTAAACTATCACCGGGTGACATAGATAGATAGATGTATTCTTTATTATGTATACCAATTTACATAAACAAAAGCTAAAATATTTTAAAAAGTTTAAGTGGACAATAGTGAATTTTTTTTATAAAATACCTAATACGCGGATAACAATATAACAAGTCGATCTGCATTATTACATTTAAATTAAAATTTCATGAATTGCATTTTTTATTACGTTTTTCATAAAATGTAATAAAAAATTACTCTACTTCAGTAAAATTTTCCACGAAATTTCAACTCTGAAAGCTTACCTTTGATGGTGGGCGTCTGACAAGTCAGACTTCATTAATCAACCGTTCATAATTAGCGCAAAAAAACATTAAAACTTCTGAAGGAACGATTAATCTTACCAGTTATTGAGTAGGAGAAAAAACCTGTTGTCTCCTTTAGTAATTATTATTAAGTTAATAAAAGTTGGAGTGTCTAATAAGTAATAAGTAAGTATTAACAATGAGAAAGTTTATTAATATTATCTTCAAATAATGACTTCTTATATGTATATCATACTCATACTGTTTTATCGCCTGTTTTTTGTCTTTGTCAAAAAGTTTTTATGATAAAAACAGTTTTTTTTCGTTAAGTCAAAGAAATACAATTCTGGATCTTATAGTAACTATTTCAAACTGAAAATTGTAAAGACTTGAGCTAGTTTAACTTTTGTAAAACTTAAGAGAAAAATAAAATAAAATTACCTCTATTTTTTCTACAAAACACGGTCAGCTTAAAAGTAGCCACCCTATATAAAAGGGCACCCATTAAGCTCCACCTGTGTTATACTAATAACATAATACGGTCCGTCCATTGGTCATTATGTCATACGGCGAAAATGCCGGTCTCAAACCGTACGGCACTTGGTGAATAATACAAGTTTTTCCGGGAAGTAAGGGTAGACTTGTTCATGTGTGCGGACTACCTAAAGGGGGTAGAAAATAATTTTGTTTGTAAAAGTTGATAAAATTAGTAACTTAGCTCTAGTACCGGATGGGCTGCGGGTTGTTCGAAAGAGATACCGCTGCCCTAGCACATAAAAAGGCCTATGACGGAACACGACGGTTTTTAGTCAGTAAGAGTCTGACACTCCCTCACCGCTGCTAACCCACAGCGGGAGGGATCATTTGATGATTTTTGACGTCGTTAAAAAAAAGAAAAAGCTCTAGTACCGGATGGTTCTTTTCTAGTCTTTATTTAATTCTTTTTTTTGTATGTAAAAGATCTTGTTAAGAGCAGGGCTGCAGAAAATATTTTTAAATCTTGAAAGAGATAATGATTAAAAACCTAAACATCTTACCGAATACAGCCACAGCACTAGGAAGTGGTGAAAAGGCTCCAATTTCTTCTTTAAACTCTTTCTGGACTTGTTTTAATCGTTACCGTGAAAAAGTTCTAAAACGATGTTGACTTTGACTTGGCATTGAAGTCATTTAAATCCAAAGTAGCTAAAATCTAACTTAACCATCAACCAGACCAAATATAATACCTCTTAAATCTTATTACAATACATTACGTTTTATTTCACGAAAAATAAACACGACGGAATAAAACAATGGACGCAGACAAAGAGACAAGGATAAGTATGTGAGGACAGGTGAAAATACTACGTGATTCTACTTGTCCTCCAGAGAGAAGAGCCATAGAGGAAGAAAAGATAACGGAGATGCTATAAGGCAGGTAGGTCAGGCGAATTTTTGTAGGTCAAGCAGCGGCTAGCGTACTTACTAGAACTAACAAGACATTCGGGTTCCTTGTCAAATCAAAACCAATCTAAATAAGACTACTTTTTCGGATTTTATCGCGGTTATAATAATATTATTTAATCCCGACGTTTTGTATCCTACACAGCATCCATGGTCACGGCAAGAGTTTTATTTAATTTAAATGTCTAATATTCGCGTATTTTATTTTGAAAATAATGAGTGGGTTCTATAGAAGGCGTGTAAGGGAGGAGCTAGTTTCTCGTCCCCCGAATAGCAACACTTTGGCGCGTTTTTTTCGTAGGAGATTTTGCATTACGACATCTCCGCTAGTCATTTAGTTCTCCATGGAGCTATCAAAATATGAAGGATTTATAACTGGGTTTATTATATTACAATGGTGTTGATTGTGATGTTGTAAGCCTTGGTTTTATATGATTGCTCGCATTATTAATGTGTATTGTGTTGGACAGAAATGCACTGAGGAGAATCGGGTCTGGTGAAATTGGACTAGACAAACAAATAAATCCATATAAGTAGAGTAAATAAACATTTAATTCAATAAAAATACCTAATTTGTCGCTGTTTGATATAAACAACAATAGGCCTCCTGCCAGAGATCTCTCAGAAAATCCCTAAAACATTGCACATTTTTCATGTTTTTAAGGCTCAAAATTGTGTAGCAGAGTCAACAGTAAATAGCACACGGAAGTCACAATGCGTGAAACATAAATAAAGGATTTTTCACCTTCGGAACTTGAAAGAAACCGTGAAAGCATTAAGTATTGATAGGGATTCGCTTACGGAAGCCGTAAACGAATACAAGACACGGATTTCTTTAAAAAAATAACTGTATACAGTATTATGAAATTTCAATTTTGGCATTTTATGAGATTCGCGAGGGAAGAGAGATGATACATTTTTAATTTTTTGACGTGAATTTAAGGGGGAGCGTCAGATATTTTGTTTTTCTTCCAAGTGGCTTTGTTTTCTAATGTTGAGGCAATTATCCTTATTTATATTTATTTTTAAATGCGAAAATTACTTTATCTATCTGCCCGTCTGTAACTGAACCGATCCAAATAAAAAGTGAGTAATTTCATTTGGTACAAAGATAGTCCAGAGCCTAAAAACAGATATAAGCTATTTTTTACCGAGTTGAAAGTAGTGGTTCTCCTAGGACATAAGTAAATAGCTAGTGAAAATCAACACGTCCTACACTACGTTTGCCGAGGCGCGTCCTCCACTCTAGAACTAACTACTACTACTACTAGTGAAAATAAGAAAGGAAAATAAACAATTGACATATTCAAAAAATCAAGAACCACTTTCTCCACCTTTCTATCTCTTCACAACACTTCTACAACAATAAACCATTTACGCACGATGACATGTATGAAGAAAGAATTAAGTACCAAAATAAAAAGTATGAGAACATTTCCATTTAATTCAGACGACGTAGAGATTTTATCGTCTCCAGTGAATGGACCATTTTACATCTGTGAGCTTTTCATGACACTATTTCGTTTTTTTGTCCCCTTTTTCCACCTACGCGACTGTAGAAATTTAAAAATGAAAATGAATGAATTTTGGAACTTGATTTACTTGACTCGTTTTAGAATTTGTATATTAATTACCAATATTCCCTTAGTGTCACTCAAAAAACTGCATAAAGATAAAAATAAACCTATAAGCTTATTATTATTTCCCACCTATCCCCGTATATTTTTCATCCGAATTGGTTCAGCCGTTTAGTGTGGAAGACTTAGGTGATCTTCAGATCTTTCTCCGGACTATTAGAAAGAGAAGTTTAAAAAAATATGATCACCCATCCCCATAACGACCGAGGTTACCACAGCTTAACCTCACCAGTCTACCATTATCATCATCTTACAAATCACCAAAACAAACACAGTTCTCGTATGTCCATACTAACTTAACACGGTGGGCAGCCAATCTTTGTTCTGAAACTCCGAGTGTAATCAGAACTGTGTCTACAGGGTTCCAACTTAGTTGTTACTTTATCATGTTGGTATTTACTTCAAAGAGGGTAAGATGGGTGAATGATATTATACATACTGACAGGGGTAGTGGACAAAATTATCATAATATAAATCCACAAAAGGCATCAAATGCCCATAGATAAATACCTTAAAACTAGCACACATATGTTATACAAAATTGTTAGTAAATAAAAACTTAAAACTAAAAAAAAACATTATCGTATGTCCGTTAATCCATTCTAACTAACTGACACGATGGGCAGTCAATCTTTGTTCAAAAATTCAGAGCACAGTTTATATATACTGTATTATAAACAGTTATGAAGCTTCTCACTGAAGTTCGTAACAATGTCACTCACACACGCATATGCTCGATACACGACACTCAGTACCGACAGCAAAGATAGCGCCGGTAAAAGCTCGTCGATGTACATGCGTGTATGAGTAACATTTTTACGTATTATAGTAGGTAGCTTCAAACAGTAGTGGCCTTGCTACGAAAACTTAAACATCTGTTGAACACTTGTCTGAAAAATGTGACCTTATTTAAACGTCATTATCTGAATTTTAGACAAGTGTTCAACAGTAGTTTAAAAGTTTTTGTGGTACGACTGTAGATCTTTATTCTGTGGTCCAAGTGTAATCAGAACTGTGTCTACAGGGCGTTCCAAGTTAGTTGTTACTTTATCATGTTGCTATTTACATCAAAGAGGGTAAGATGGGTGAATGATATTATACATACTGACATGGGCAGTGGACAAAATTAGATGTGGGCTTGTGTCATGGTCGGAATTTAATTGGTATGGTAATTTAATTTGAGGATAGTTTGTTAGGGTGTATGGGTATGAATATTTGTTACTGTCTTTCATGTAGAACCTAGTGAATGGATTTTGATAAAACTAAGTACTAATGCAGCTTATACCTACATCAGAACAACATGCAGGTTTATTTTTATCCATGTGTAGGAAGTTGTTCTCACAAAGTTGTTCTGTTGCTAGTGCTACCACGGACAGAAGATAACGCTAATAAAGATTTTAGGACTTCCAATCAAAGTGCCAATGAAGTAAAAGAACTAAACGAAGTTGTAAAACAGGCAATAACAATTTTTGCAATAATAATTTATTATTGCCTTATCCTCAGATTAGGCAATCTATCAATTTTTTTAATGCTAAAAATAAAGAATTACCATTATCAATGTTCACTTCCCAACCTAGCATTCAAATTACTCTATTTACATGTATTTGTCAGCTTTCTAAAAATAGGTATCACGCGCGAATATTCGGCGTACCTGTATTAACATTATCTCCCTATTAGCTAATTGACTCCATAAAACGGTAGGCAGCTGTAAATTACTTCCAGGAATTTGTTGACGAAAATTAGTTCAGCAATTTACACTAAAGCGCTTCTATTTTATGTGAAGCAGAATACTAAAACTTTATTAGTAGTAGGTAATGTATTAGTCTATTTAGTTTTATAGAGTTCTAGATTAGGTGATTGATTGAATTTCTTAATACTCTGGACTAGCCGTACTCTGCGGTTCCAAATTCATCTTTAAGAAACTTTCATCTATAAAAAGTAGCTTATTCTCTTTTTCAGACTCTAGACTATCGCAGTTTCAAATGTTATTTCAATTGGTTCAGCAGTTCTGGCGTGAAAGCTGGAAAGACAGACAAATAAATGGACAGAGTTACGCATTACAAAAATTAAGAATATTTTCTTATAAAAAAGTTTAAAGAAACACCAGATAAAATACTCACAATATTACTTCTGAAAGAAATACATACTTTTGCATTTACTGAATGACAACAAGATAATAAGCTTCGAAAAGGGACTGATTTTATAAACGTAAAGAGCAACAACACAATTTTCCTTTTCAGTGAAAAGTCGAAGAACTCACCTTTAAAAGGTTTATTCCCGATAATCCCATCTTTTCATTTCTATTGAACTACTTGAATTAAACCCATGTTGGCTACCCGTAAAACTGTCTCCAAAATAATGTCTATAATCCCATCTATCTAATATAAAAAGGTCGTTTTGTCTATTTGTACGCCTAGTCACGAAGTCACTAACAATATGAAAGTCATCCAAGTTGAGGTTAGTTTAAAAATTATAGCAGTAATAATATAGCTTCAAGTATAATCGTAAAAATGGAAGCATAGTGTTGTCTTTTAATGTGTTTTTTTATTGTGATTATTATCATAAAATACTGGCTGGTTGCCGAGGAAAGACTTGTTGGGGTATTTACGCACTATGCCGCATCAATAACGGAACCTCTATGCCAAGTCCTAAATGAATTTTCTATGAACTATACACTAACCTATCAATCTGTACTTACGAGTTTACTTGAAAAAAGTTGCGGCGTAGTGTGTGAAAGTCCTTATTGTTCAACAAGACCCGCCCCAGCTTCGCACGGTTGCAATGCTGATATTAAATAAACTATATTACACATATAAACCTTCTTCTTGAATTACTCTATTAACTAAAAAAAAAAACATCAAAATCCGTTGCTTAGTTGTAAAGATTTAAGCACGAATAGGCATATAGGGACAGAAAAAGCGACTTTGTTTTATACTGTGTAGTGAAGAAAGACAAACAAACATTGATCATAACCCTGCTTCTTAATAATGTACCAAAGTACACTATATAATATCTTTTGCTCAAACCTCGATCTTTCACAAACTTTTATTTTTGTACATAAACATAAATGAGATTTGATTATCTACTCGAGCACAAGTCGGCAAGAAAACATTAAACATAGATTCAATTTACGAACAAGGACCGAAGTTGCCTTAGACTTGAATTTCGTATTAATAATCCATTTAACCTTGTATTATCTTTTAAGTCTGGCTGGCAATATTATTTTGTACCTACTTTTAGGCCTTAACACCAAAGTTTTGAACTGAGAAAGAAAACCTACTCAAGTTTATTGTAGAAATTACTAGCTCTCACCAGTGGTTTAAATAGGTCCAATAGGTACTTCTATTTCGAACCCATATAAAATGTAGCCTATATCGGGTGTGTCGTTCATAATCACATTAAATTCTATCACATGTACTTCATGATATTCTATAGCGAATTGTAAAAAAAATAAAATAATCCATTCAGTGGTTTAGCCACAGGACTCATTTTTCGTTTTCATAATTTACAACATCATGTGTAAAGCAGAGATAAAGTTAGGAGTATCGAATGTTTTGATCAGTTGACAGCTGTCAGTTTTCAAGGGAGAATTTCAGCTGTTTGTAATGACTGACTTCTAAATATGGTGTTCTAATTTTCGCACATATTTATTCTATTTACTTTGTTTGAAAAATACATTTTTTTATTTTTACGTATTTTTCTTTTTTCTTTGTGTTAATCGACATATATCAACCAGTATATTAACCCATTTCATTTAATGTGATTATGAACGACACACCCGATATAACCTTGCTGGATACATAGCTCTCTAACTCTTCTTTGTCATGTCATATAGTGAATCTATACTTTCTCTAACACTGAAATAATTTGTCACAAAGTCCGTTGTTCCTGAAACCAGCATGTTCAAGCAAACAAACCCTTCAGCTTTACAATTAGTATACCTAGACTATTTAACTGTTACAATACCACAAATACACATACATTTTAAATGTAGGTTTAAATGAAAAACACGACTGAGTCCCTCGAACTTTATTACCGTTGAAGTTGACCTCAGTGAAATTAATTCATGTACCACATTTATATGCATCGTGTCGTGTATGTATGGAATTTTATAATAACCAAGGTTACTTTTATTGCACATCGTGAACCAAGCTTTATTGAACATGGAAATAGCTTTATTATTATAGAATAAGCATAGGCTTTAGATAAAATTTAAAGGTCTAAGTGTTTACGGCAAGGGATACTAAAGAAAGTCCTTTGTTTATAATCCTTCAAGGTCAAGGAAATTTTTGAACGAAGAAAACGCAAATAAAAGATTTTAGAGTGAGTTTATAATGCGAGCTTTCTAATTCATGATTAGGTATGCTATGTTTCGGTATATCTTCTAGACCAGAATACACGGTAATCTTAAGTGCAGATAACATGACTTTTTTCCTGCATTGCCAAGCTCGTGTCAAAATTATAATAGGTAAAAAATCTTCATGAGTTGCGACTAACTGCCTATTCTCCGCGGTTCGAAGAGACTGATTGTCTCATCAGGTCATTTGGATAAAAATTTACCTTTATCTTTGCTCAGATTTTTGAGCATCTATCTATTTAACAAATTGCATTTAACTCAGATCAGTAGTTTCGACAGTTTCACTTCCAAATTTTGGTATCGGCATGGATATTCAAACATTTTCCCGAGCACACGCGGGTCAGACCAGTTTTTCTTCCGACCCATAAGTTAAACGACAGTCGTAAATTACAATTAAACGCCAGAAACAGCGATTACAAAATCGTATAACATGAATATTAATCTCTACGGAACCACGCTGACCCGTGATGTCGTTTCCAGAGTGTATTATGTAGATTTATGATTTGAAAAACTAAGTTTGCCGACCATTTGTAAGTATTATTGTCAAGGAAATTAGGTTACTTATGAAGAGGAGAAAAGAGTGATTTTCCTTGTTACTTCTTTATTTAGATAAGTAGTTTACTTCTTCAATTATACAAGGGCTTTTCAATCAGCATTAGCGTTTAATGTTTTAAGCGTCTTAATTATTCAATTATAAACTAAACTAGTGATTGAATGGCGTTGTCTAGTGAAAGTGTTAGCTATTGTAATCAGTTGACTGTTACATATATTTAACGCGTTTTTGCAACAAGGCTGATTTAGAAGGCTATTTGGCTTAAATCTTCGGGAAAGATGAAATTATAGTCCTCAAACTAAGACTCAAGACGTGTATAGGCCAGTAAGGCCAAGAGCATCAGCCAGCCTGCACTAAACCCAAAATCCTTGCACTTTCCTATAAAATATCAAAAGCCACGATTTTTCATAAAACCCTGCAAAAACAACGGCGTCTTCGTGAAACATCTGTCGTGACAATAAATGGTGCACGTATACCAAATGGCTCGAAGTTTATGACTGCTTTTGAAGTACAATGTAAGAGCACTTGGTAGAATAAATAAATCGGCCTTATAAAAGATTGTATGCGTGACATATGAAGCATGATTTTTGTAAAAGGCTGTGGAGTAAGGGGGCGGTTAGATCAATTTGTGTTTTTTGTTGTAGCTTAAGAGGCACGTAAACATTTTGTTTTTTACACTGTTTATGAATGAGTCAGTGCTGATCTGAATAACAGTGGTTTTTGGGAGTCACGACTTTGATACCAGGACTTTAGAAAAGTGTGTCAATTATCTAAAATATTTTCAGTGCAATACTCAAAAATAAATATTACCCAGCTATCGTAAATTAGAATGTCGGTTAGGCAGTTACTTCTTGTAAAGCTGGTACTCAGCTACATTCAGGTAGACTGAAAGGCGACCTCAACATAGTTGGGAAAAGTATAGGCAGATGGCAGATAGAGATGATGACAACGGTAAATTAAAAATCCGGAATAACTCTTATATTCATCCAATCACAAAATACCTAATCGAAAAGCAAGAAAATGTACCCAATAATAATATTCCTAAAACCAATATTTGACCGACGTGGTGCTCAAAATTCAGGGCTGGCCTGCGGTAGAAGCCATTTGCTAATGACGATGTAGCCTCAACCCTGGGGCCCGATTCTCCTAATTTTACTTAAGCGATATACGATTCACGTTCGACTCGGTTCGACTGAGATCCAATCCCGACTCGATTACGATTGAATCGTATGTGGCATTCCGCTATTTTCTCTTCGAAATAAAAGTTTTTATCCTTTTCTATCATTCAATAATGAATCATTCTGTCTGCAAATGATTTACAATTGCAATATGATTGTAGAGCAAACTACCGTATAGACCAAAATCACCAAAATAGCAGACCAATCACAAACCAATCTAATGTCGTTGGAATACGATTGGTCTTATATTAGTAGCAGAATGCCCGATATGGTTAAAACTGCTATTGCGATCATATTGCGATTCGATTTCTATTCAATTTGACATTATTAACTTAGGAGAATCGGGCCCCAGGTCGGGACAGCCCTATTATCCGAAGCATTGGCAGAGTGCCACTTCAGTTCCTAATAATCTTTCCCGTATATCTTCTAATTAATTTTCGGTATTGGTGTAGTTAACTACCTTTTAAGGAAGTAGGTTTTTAGTGGGGTAAGTTACTCGTGAATTGTTTTTTGTTGCTTTAAGAGGTACATTTTTGCGAGTCTTAAAAGAGATTCTTGGCATAAGTACTTTTACTAGATACCTATGGTTATTTAACATGGTGCCTTCCCGTATCTCTCGTTATCAGTTTTTTTCTCGTTCCGTCTTTTTTCCTCTCATAAATATCTCAAAGCTGACAGAATCAAAGCTTATGAGGTTACGGAAATAAATTCTTCTGGAATTCGAAAACACAAAAGATTTATTAAAACAGATAGTAAGTATACAAACTTGACCTCATTTCAGAACACCAAATTATCTTAAATATAACATTTTACGACACAAACCATAGCTACGAAAAAAGCCATTTATTTACACCAACGAAAAACTCTTAATTAACATTATCATATTAAATTACTTCCGTCTTACCACAAAAACTTTTAAACGTCAGTTTATGCCTTGTCTAAAAAAATGTCAAATTATGACGTTGACTTATGGTTCATTTTGCAGCCAAAATTTTATTAGACAGGTGTAAAACAGGGTTTAAAGTTTTCGTAGTAAGGCCCCTTGTGTTTAAAAAACTGGGCTACATTAAAAACATAAAAAGTCCCTTGAACATTTTGGAAGCTGGGAGGTAAACAAAATGGAGGTATTTTGTGAATTATTCATATGTTTGCGCCAACACGAGGTTTATTACGAAAAAAAATACGCAAATAATTTTGTGTACCCTCCGTGCTGTAATTAAAATGTTTGTAGGGGACTATTAAACAATGTTTTGGGTTTATTATTATAAGTTCGGATGCGTTTGCTGAATTTGAAATGAGGACGCTCATTAGGGGTTCCAATTGGACATTTTTGGGTGGACGAAAATATTTCGTTGGTTATCTCGCTTTTTGTCCCTTAGAAGATTTTAATAAGGTTAGTACCGAATGCCCGGGTCACTAAAAATGCATTAAAGCCAGTTAAGAAAAATCATGAGGTTCTTAAAGCTTTAATCTCCTGATGAGGCAAGAACTATATTATATTATAGTCATTGTTCACAAGGTGAGGGTCATAAATGTATTTTTGACTTACTACTTTCAACGGACGTAATAAGATTTCAACAAAACATAGTTGCGTCAGTCCGCATTATTATATGGGTCAGGACACAAGAGATCGTGTTTTGTTTTACTTTTTACTAAAAATGTCATGCAGATACTCTGCATGACATTTTCAAGTAATAAAGAAGAAACAAAAGAAAATATGTATCAAAAATCTATTAAGAGCAGTGTCATACTAGCGGTTTGTCGCACGTACGCGTCCGGTATTCGTACACGCGACTTATTGCGCGCACCAAATACGCACGGTTCCAAGCGTCATCTTTTGAACTGGTAGTTGTCCGAGCGGAAAATCCGCTCATGTGAAAGTGCTGTTAGAATTAGCATCTCACCACACAAAGGAAATAACGATGCATTTTCAAAAATACGTCCACATTCGTTAATTTTCCAGTCACTGCCGCTGCTCAGAAAGAACTTTCCAGAATAAAGCAATATTTTTAGCTGTCTGCACTAAATTCATTTTTAAGCCTTTTTAAACACACCAGGAAATTATACAAACACGCCAAAAATATTTTCTTCTGTAATACCAACTATTTTTAAAAAGATTAAACCTTAGTACTCTCCATAGACAGCTACTTTGGGAATTGGCAACTAAGATCAAACTTAGTTATATTTTTGGCGTTCATGAGCGGATATGGAGGCTTAAATGAAATATTACAGCTTTTTTAAGACCTACAAGGTTTGAAATTACCTGTACAACAAAAATACTTTTTGTTTCAAACAATTGACAGTTGACAAACATGAACAATAAAAACCTCATATTTTATGTATAAGGTGATCCGAAAATGTATTATCGTGCGTGAAACACGTTTATATAAAGGGTGATCCATAAATATGTCTTAGCATCGTGATTTATTTTGTTTGTCAGATAAATTCACGTGGAATTAGAGTTGACGGCTTGAGCCTTGAGATCTTGTACTAGAAATTACAAGGATGGTTTACTTGGATTATGCTCTAGAGATATTCAATTTATGAAGATTTTTGAGGTACTGAACTCGCTCAAAAATTACATTATATTTCAAGGGCAGTCTAAATACATAGGAATATATTCAAAGCTTATGCAAACCAATGTTATTGTAACTTACTTAATATTTTCCAAAGATATTTTTCTGGCATTTCACTATGAACTTTAAAGAACAAAACTGAAAAGTCAGTGTTCTTTCATATTACATACTGCACAACTTTCTGCAGACGTGACTTCTTACTGACGTCAAGATATTATATTCTATATGTTATATTCTCACATTTATTTAAAAGCTATATACCCATAAAGTTTTTAAATAAATGTTTCTGTCTCTACCTAGGAATCTAGGAATATGATGTAACGCAGTGTGTAAAACGGGTATTGTTGGCCCATAACTCACTTAATTACCTTATTTACATTTATCTTGAGGAAACCGAACTAATGCAAAAAACCCGCTTTACCCAAATAGCATAGAAAAATAAGGAATATATCTAAACAAGAATAACAAATTCAATTGATGATTTATCCCACATTCATAAAGACTTTCGTGTTTAAGACCACGATAACTCTTTCAAACAATCCACAGCCACGGAAAGTTTTTTTTAAGGGAAAAACGTGTCAAAAATCAAAGTGTTCATTAATATTCGCAGCTGTCAGTACAACACAAAACCACCTGTCACGTTAAACAGATGGATCATAATGACCAGGGATTCGGTTTAATCGCGGATTATCTCGTTATGTTAGCTGTCATTCATGTAATCTTGTGATTATGGGACGGCTTTTGTAATTAATAAGACTATTAGTACATTTAATCATAGAAAAATCGGCTGACTTTGATTAGAAATTCATTATCATCTGTCTTGCCTTTTCCCATCTAAGATGGGATCAGCTTCCAGTCTAATCGGATGTAACTGAGTACTATGGGGCTGGCCTAATTAGACGTTATAAATTAAAATTATTAATTTCACAGTTCCAGGTTTATAAATATCCTTTGTGTGTTACTCTTCCACTAAAAAACTACTGGATAGAGTTTGCTAAAATGCAACATACATATAGCTTAGGTGCATATCATTTATATGTGCATATATTTATATATATGTGAGTGCGGGTATTAGTTCCTTCGGGACAGAGGGTGAAACCACAGGTGGAAGCTAGCTCTGTAAAGATTTTTACTACTGAATAAAGCTACTGTATTAGATATCCGAAAGTAGTGTACAGTCGTGCGAAAATATTGCTAAAAGGTCAATGGAAATCGGCAAATAATATCACCGAATCGTGCTCAGAAAACTAAGAGTAGAACATGTAATTTATTTATTCAATTTTGTGAACATAAGTAATACACAGTTTCAACCACGTTCCAAGAGAATTTCTTTGCATTCTTGAATTAAAATAAGCATCTAACCTTCCACCACTTACTTACTCAAAATCTCATCTCAATATGTTTGACTGTTTTAAGTTTAAAGAGGAAAATCCTCTACATTCCGACAAAAAGCTCTAAATATTAACTTGCTATTTCGTCAATGCAGCTTAATTTAACCAAATCACACACCATCACATATAAAAAACTTATATGTATATGATAAAGAAGAATGACACTGCACAGAATAAATTGCATCATTCATTTGTTCCAGAAAGTGGGTCAGCACGATGCCTCATATAACAGCCCTGGTGCCTAAATAGACCAAGGCCTATTTGCAAGCCACTAGAGGCCCGCATGGATCAAAGTAGTAAATAGTGACGTCATGAAAACTGAGGTTACTGAACGTTTTCCACCTCTGAACAGAGTAGCAAAAGATAAATAAGTATTAAAGGAAACAATAAATTCATTAAGGCAAAGGCATCAAAAACCAATATAGAACAGTTGCTGTTATGGGAGTGTAATATAAAATACTTGCTTTGCAACTTCACGAACTGCAAGAAACTATCTTATTTTTCACGCATTTTCATTAAGTAACTGGCAAGGCTGGTGCATTTTTTAATCAATAAGACAGCAAAAATCTGTTAAAACCAGTCTTACAACTTACACAAATTAGAAGCAAATAACAAACATTATATGGTCTCGATCTGAAATCCCGAAACATACGACCCCTGGTTTCCGCCCGAGCGGAACAACTTTGAAACAAGATATTTTACCAGAAGCTATTTCTCGTGGTTTCACACGCACCTTGTGAAGAGTAATTTAGGATCCTAGACTATAGCCATTACCGAGAGACCGTCTTACTTCAAATTTCAAAGCTTAATAATCTCACATTGGCATTCAAAGTAAATTAAGAATTCTACTTTCAACGGTAATAATTGTTCAAAGCAGTCTGGATCAGATAAAAATTATATAATCTGGGCAAACGAAAATTGATTTGCTGACAAACGTTCTGAAACAATAAAGACTATTTTAAATTGATTAAAATCAAATCTCAGTAACGTTTCTGCAACAGTAAACCGGTTACAAATTAAAATTAATGATCATTCAAATGAATAATTGGTATTTTCGAAGGGAGAAGCTAATCCATTTCGCTGTCATGTAGGCATAATTAATCTTCTTTAAGACGCATAATTAAATTGTGTATGTAGGCACATATATTCGTGTACTAAGCATTAAGTGAAAACTCTATATTGAGAGTTGAATAAATAATAAAGATTTATGTAGTACTTTACTTAGAGCCTTTTCACACTCGTGGATTTTCCACTCGATTTTGAGGACTTCCCTATGAACCGCTCAAAGTCGGAGAATCAGCTGGTGTAAAAATCTGTTAAAATTTGATATCGATATTCAAAAGGTAGGCTAATCTATTAACTCACCCTTATCATCTAGTCTTCACTCATTTGCCTAGCTTTTTTCCAACTATCTAAGGATCGGTTTCCAGTTTAACCACATGCAGCTACCAGTTTTACATACTTCCTCATTCCGGTTTCCCAGGCATCCCGAAACTCTTTGATAAGACTATTAAATTATACTATGAGTGCAATATAATGTAATCATAAAGCTGTCAGTATTATTTAGTTTAAAAAGATGTTTCCTTTTAGAATATTTTTTGTTTGTGTTTGAGACGGTATTTCGTCTGCTGTGGTAATTTTTACAAGACCTTGTTACGTTCAGGGCTGCTCTTAACAAAAATGTTTAGTCTTGTCTGGGTTAAAAAGTCCAGTCCTAATGTTATACGAACTACAATTTGACTTTTTCTTTTCAACTTAATTTTGTCTCAGTATTAAGTTAGCAGTTGTATGTTTCGCGCTTGCATCACTCTACGAAGGTCGAGGAGATCGTGGAGTACATACGAGTGAAGACCAACTGGACATTGAGGGTCGAGAAGTTAGAGCCGAGGCACAACACAAACTTTAAATCGTTTGTCGTACGTGTGCCGACTCAGCATCTCGACATGTTTCAAGAACAGTTTTGGCCGAAGGGTGTCGTGTTCCGGCGATTCCGCGGGAGGTTACGCGACACCACGCAGTGCAACACGACACCGCCTATTCGTGTAAACACCTAGATTATAGTTAATTGGTTTCTATTTTTATATGTATTAGTTTATAATATTTTACCTATTGTTAATTATTTATGTATCGTGTTTTCTATGGGCCTCAGTTGCCTGATGTAAAGGAATAAATAAAAAAAAAAATTAATAATTATGCCATACACTTATTTAAGTATATATTTATTCATAGTAAATCATGTGTATATATATTTGAAATCCATTAGTTTATTACTTATTTCTGTCTTAGAAAATGTTAACATAAGAACAATAATGAGTACAGGTTAACTAAAGAGTTTTATATAAAACTCTTCTATAGTAGTAGTAGTATGTTTATTATCAACAGGAGCGGTTGTAGAATTGACGACAACATATCCAAATAAGGTCACTAAGAAGAAAACCCCCATAAAATGTCATTACGTTTGAATTTACAGCAAACAAACAAAACCCAAAACCACGACGACAATTTTAAATCCTACATCCGCAAAGCCGGAAAACCTCCTATTTTCCAGAACTTCTATTTCGCTCTTGAATCTGAGATTTAAAATTTCAACGAGCTATGCTCTTGGCAACCCTATTTAGAGCAAGCTCTAGAGGTGTCTAGTAAATTACTTCTAAAGGACTTTTTTCTTCCACTTTGCATTTACTGCAAAGTAACCCTTTTGTCCCCAGTAACGGTTTGTTCGGACGTGCAAAATAAATAACGGACGAAATTATACCCGTGCGAAAACCGGCAAATTGGAATTTGTTGTTTTTGAAATAATTTCACTGTAATTCTCGTTGTTGAGTTTGAAATAACTTCATTTTACTGTAAGTTGTGGAATGCTTTGCTTTCTTTGTGGATAAACTGGAATTTATTTGAGACTGAGAAAAGGGTGGTTTTGTTGTATTATGTTTAAAGTCTGCGGTCTAAAGAACTTTAGAATTTAAAGTTTTTCCACATCAGTGGCCTAGAGATGGTGGTCCGAATTAATATTTTAAAATCCTATAAGACCAATCCACATACACATTCGTTTCAAACTCATGGCAATCGAAGGTTTATTATGTTAGACATCAATCATCAAAAAACTCACTACTAAATAAAAATTCTACTACAAAAAAGTTCACCTCAAAGTAAACCCCTAATTCTTTAATCCTTTCACTTTAAATACAAAATGGTTTAAAAACTCAGTATAAAGGTGTCAAAATCCAAAAAAACAACAGAAGAAGCGAAAAGTGAAAATCTAATTAGCTGTCATAATGTAACCCTTTTGTTTTATTCACAAATGGAGTTATTAAGTACTCCTTCACACTGCTGACTAAACAGTCGGCCGACAGTTGTCCCGATGGTTGGCAAACATAAAAAGGCCTTTATTTCAACTACTATGTTGAGGTCGGCTTCCAGTCTAACCGGATTCAGCTGAGTACCAGTACTTTAGAAGGAGCAATTGCCTATCTGAAATCTCAAATCAGTTACCCGAGCAACCCAATATCCTTTGGTTAGACTGGTGTCAGACTTACTGGCTTCTAACCCGTAACGACTGTCAAGGATGTTCAATGACAGCCGGGACCACAAAACATAAAAAAAATGTTGATCCAATCAATGTTTTCAGTCGATCTGATACCAGCTAAATACCTGATCTGTGTAATATGCGCACTACCATTCATCTGCATACTGATTTATGAGCCCAAACAAACTCTCGGCCGACTAAAAGTTTTCAGTGTGTGTAAGATTAGGCCTTCACCAGTTTCGCATAAAAAGCTTGTCATTCGCTTTTTGCTGTCAAAGGTTAGATGCATCTAAAGGTGTTAGTTTAATCACGTGCGCTCGTTATCTTAACGAGTGTGTGAGCTTGGGGGGCTTTAGAAGAAAAAACCTTATTGAGAATTTTGCAGCAATTTGCAGTCATTTGAAACGATCATGGGTTGGAACCTGTGTGAACTTACTGCTATAAACAATATATTCTCCAATACATTATCGTTTAGAGAAAGACACACACACGCACATACTCACAAAGAGGAATGGAGGGGAAAAGGGGAAGGTGAGAGAAAGAGAGACATACTATGCGAAAAATCCGCTAGCCTAAAAGCGCTGCGAAAAAATAACAATAATTAATTTTATTTTTATCCAATTATAAAATAAAATAAAAGCGGTAAACCTTAACATTTATGTCCAACATCGTAACAAGAAAAGTGACTTTTAAAATGAAATTGCCGTCTAATGCTTGGTAGCCATTAATCTGACAGTTTAGCTTCTAACCGCTTAATAGTTAATGGTGTTACGTCATAACTCGAGCGCATAGCTAACGACCTTTGTGCCTGCACTTAGTTACAGATGTAGAGAAAATACTATTGATATACCTATTTTATTTAGTACTATCAGACCATCAGGAATCATATTTTTATTATCTTGTTGCACTATAATAGGCATAAGTTGGTTTCTATATATTCTAAGTTTGTATGTACTTTCTAAGTATATCTTAGACGCCAATGACTGTGTTTCGGATGGCACGTTAAACTGTAGGTCCCGGCTGTCATTGAACATCCTTGGCAGTCGTTACGGGTAGTCAGAAGCCAGTAAGTCTGACACCAGTCTAACCAAGGGGTATTGGGTTGCCCGGGTAACTGGGTTGAGGAGGTCAGATAGGGCAGTCGCTCCTTGTAAAGCACTGGTACTCAGCTACATCCGGTTAGACTGGAAGCCGACCCCAACGTAGTTTGGGAAAAAGGCTAGGAGGATGAGGATGAGGATGAAGTTGGTTTCTATATTTATTGACTTAGTTAAATCATGTCACAATTTTCTCATAAAACTTCCTAGTTCAACTTGCATTGTGTACTTAAAAGTTTCTTGCCGGCTCTTCTCCATAAAGCGCAACTAGCTTGACGTTTCTTAAGCACCTGTAGTAGGTCTGTATGAAATAAAAACCTTTGACTTTGAATTATCATAAGTTTTTAGTGTCCAATTGCAGGGCACAGGCGTTTAGTCAGAAGGAGAAGGTGCAAGTATTAATCACCACGCCTGCTCAAGGTAAGTGGAGATTTTATTATTTAATATCTGGATTTCAATAGGCAGGTCTTCATAACGGTCTGCGGAGTTAACTGTTGGCTTAGTATCGGCTGATAGTTTGCCGACAGTTTGGTATGGTAGATCCCGTTACTTTAATAGGCAGATACCTGATCGTTGTAAATTGCACACTACCTAAGTAAAAGCCCGATCAAAATATCGGTCTACATGTGGTACATTTCAAAAATCCCATCTTTGTAATTTTTTCCAATAGAAACAAGACATGAATTATATAGGGCTAATATATTTTTTTATCTATAATAAGCAAACCAACATAAACATCACATACAGGCAATTACATGTTTGAGCCGTTTGACACTCCCCGGGACCCAAAGGCTGGCTTTTATTTCGTACAGAGGTTGAGCATTGCCATCCAACGTGGCAATGCTGCCAGCCTTTTGGGTACATTACCCAGTGACAGCGATGAGGAGCAATTTTTTGATGTTTATTTTATTATTTTTTTCAATTAATGTAAATATTTTGTGAATAAACATAAACACAGATAGTATATTTGAAAATGGACCGGATGTATCATTAACGTTTGCAGTCAGTCCGCAATACTAATAATTAGCTACAATATGTTAATCATGAGCAATGTATCATCCAGTAACTGTATATCCTTGTATCAAGTTTCAGATTGACAGCTCGCTACATTCACATGACGTGAATTATACCCGAATGCTAGCTGAATAATTTAAACTGAAATTTCGCTTAGCATTTAGAGAGCTCAACTTAAATCTTGGTATTAATGGTGTGTTTGATGCATTTGTAAGTTAACTGAAAATTAGGTATTTGATATGCACCAATTTCAAATTAAGTATTTTTATTTTCTAACATTGCTTTTAAACTTTAGTGAATTTTCCCGCTTTACAGCAAACAAATGACAACTATCGGATGACAAAAACCGTGCGACAGTTTTTTGCCCCGCTTGTTTGAAATCACTGTAATCCACATGAACTATTGAAACCTGAAAGGAATTGACAAATCTTGATTGCTTATCTAAATATTATTGAAAATTCTAACTTTTATGTGTCACACTTTATGAATTGCCTGTAGAAATATTATTGAAAATTATAACTTTTCTGTGTAAGATATTGCTTTGTTTTTCTGATTCACCTACATATTTCAGAAAGACAATATAATTAAAGCATTCTACGTACATGACATGTATACCTTATCAGGCGACACACTCGAACCCAATCAACTGATCACCATAATATGATTACATTAAATGGTTCGACGCTCATCAATTCAATTAATCCACTCGTATCATCACATTTTAATTGATCCGGAAATTAACTAAATTAAACGCAAATACCAATTAATTTCAATTAAACTGCTGTTTTTGTGGGACAATGTTTTGCTGAGCGTTTGTGGGTCATGAGAGCTCGTGATGCTATGAAACCTAGTACTGTGTAATTATTTATAGAGCCATACAGCTGTGCATTTGGCGAAAATAGGAACTAAAGCTTGATATACAAAATTACGATAAAATGACGTACATATAACCAGATTTTGGATATTCAATCACCCATGAATAATGAACTAATTTGTTGTTTGTGATAACCGCGGTTTCATCTGTAGCGTGCAAATTTTCGCAATAAAAACGAAATAAAACTTCCCGGAAAAATGGCTTAGATCCTTTCTCAGACTCTGGACTATGAAGCAAACATTTAAATCATAAATGGAGTTATTTTCGTATTTATGCTATGTAAAGATGACTGAAAATTGAAATAACTTAATGTGTATTTATATGCTATCTTTATTTAATGGTCTTGATCTTCATTGAATAATTGACAACATAAAACAGATATAATAGATGATAACAGTTTCTACAAAACGCCAATAACTCTTTTTATTACCATCACATAATACTATCGTATTACAATATGTTACCAAACAGTGCTTGTGCGGCACTATAATTATAATCCGGATATTAATTATAAACGTCACTTCTATAATTTATGATCATAATTAACATACCGCGTGTAATTTATTCAGCTGACTTGACAACTTAGTTTGATTATGGTTTCGTTGTTGTTCAATTGATATTTTAAATGGGAGTGATTAATGTGTCAAATGATGTGTGTTACAAAACTGTTAACTTGTATACGTGTTGGGTTAACTTTTATACGTCTGGTTGTTGAGGACACTGATAGGGACTTAAAAGTCAACAGTAGTCATTTGACATTTTGGAAATCTGTTTTTGTCTTATTTCTATACAGCAGTTAAAACTGGGTTATTTTTGCGCTGTAACAGCGCTGTCTAGCTTTTTCTAACTGATTTTAGTTGAGTACCAGTGCGTTACATGTTGTAGCTATCCTCTAACCTCCTCAACCCATTTAACTGGTACCTGCTCCCTTTGGTAAGACTGGACATCAGACTTTCTGGCACCTGTTTACCTGTAACGACTGCAACATGCATTCTGCAAAACGGAACTACGTATAGTTTAAAAGTCAAATTCTTATTATGAGTTTCGGTATTCTTCAAAAGAGTGACGGCGGCCCTTGGCATACAAAGGACTCCAGAAACTAAATATCTCGCTATAAGTATGCTCGGATATAAGTCAGCAAGAGCTCGGAACTCCCAGTCCCGGAGAGTTATTTGATAATTTCCCATTCGAATATAAACGAACTTAATATCACTTGTGCAAGTATTGTTATATCGTCCATTAAGCTCATAATATGGGTCGTATTAATGGTACTGTTGGTGATTATTACCACATTACTGTCTCGGTTTCATATGTAAATGTGTTGAATAAATTATGTTTGTGTTTGTGGGAAATTGTAAACGTATTATGTATGTATATATACGCCGATATGCACGATGTTTCTTATAACAGCTTATCCATTTTTTTTCTAAATTATTTTATTTATTTATTGCTTAATGTAAACAGTTATAGTTAGGAAGTTCCTTATAATTACATACATTACCCTGTATGGGCGCAAAAAAATACTTTAAAGTAAATATTGTAACAAATTGCCTTAAAACTAAACATTCGAAAATATACTCACAGCGTTTGAAGCTTCTGATATCAATATGGTTGCTGTGTGTGTTACATAAAGAAAATAAATAAAAGTTAATTTTGTGTTCACAAACAAACACTTCCCTAATTAGTACAGATAGACACAAAGCTTGGATTTCTTGCTTGCAGTTACTTATTAGCTGCAGAAAGATAACAAGAAGCTAGTGCCAAGAACTGCCAGTTATTTATTTAACTTCCGTTGAAATTCAATTATTTAAAATGAAGACCCTTGACTGTGACTTTCTCACTTTGCTCACTTTCTATTTTTACTTTGTGTATCGGTAAATAATAGCCGTTCCATGTGATATATCTATCGCTATGCAACATCCACATCAGTTGTCTTTTTTAGTGATAAAGCGTAAAAAGTAAAGTAAGAGTTCGGCTGACAGTTTAGACTCCAATGAGTGGTGGCTATCATGGAAATCAAATTAATAAGACAAATACACATCACCTGCGCATCTGTAACTTTGTTTAGGCACTTAGAAAACATCTAAAAGCAAAGACCTCTCTTCTTCCACTGCTAAAAATAAAAAGGGCGTAAGCAATCTTCTTCCAAGATGTACCTTACGCCTTTTTGCCACAATATTATTCTGTAATGTTCCCAAACGTCTCCACAGTATATAAGAAGCAGTAACGAAGATTTTTCTCCCAGTTCTTAAGGTTTGAACAGCTGGTGGTGTGCATCTGTTGTTCGTGATGCAATCACAGACGTGACTGGCCTATACTCGGCCTTAAAATATAAGAGATAGCGGGAAATATGCTAGAAGAAATTATGATTCTCTTGTTTAGACTAAACTACGTCTGTTTGAAAACGAAGGTATGCTAATAAGCTTTTTTGTAAAATATTTGTCAGAGCTACGTTTTATCTTCTGCTCTTCTTAAATTCCAATGGCCTTACTACAAAAACTTAAACCCCTGTTTTACACTTGTCTAAAAAAAAATTGGCTGCAAAATGAACCATATGTCAACGTCATAATTTGACATTGTTTTAGACAAGGCATAAACTGACGTTTAAAAGTTTTTGTGGTAAGACGGCAAGTGTTTATTTGAATCGGCTAGTCTTAGGAACTGCTAGTCCAATTTATTTAAAAAAAACATTTCGTTGCTAGACATCTCACTTAGGTACCAATCGATGAAGGAAGTAGTTCCCACGGCAAAGCTAGCCAATGAATAAAAATAAAAGCTCAAAAGCTCTTGAGTTTCAAATCTTGGACCACACATAAATTCTTCTACTATGACTATTCTGCAAATCCTCAATTTTCTTGACTTAAAAATAAGGCATTTTCTACTTTCCCAGTTCGTTACGTGTTATTGTATCCAATCTACTTTTGTTTGTCATTTTTGGTTCCTTTTTCTCGTAAAAATATTCTCGAACTGACTTCATATAAAATGCAATTTCGTTTTGTTCGTTCTGTTACAAACAAGAGGTTTTTTAAGCTAGATAATATTAACTTTTTAATTCTGTTGACAATTTGGAAGTCGATATGGCTAGAATGAATGATACTTGCGAGGTGACGACAGATAGAAGAGTAGGTACGGGAGGAGAAAACATGCTACGCCGACCCCAGATAAAATTGGGTTATGGGCAGGAGAATGATTGTGACATTCTATTATGTCAAGGATAATAGGCGAACGGCTTACGTATTTTAAAAAAAAATTCCACATGTCAATTTTGCCAATTACCTTTAAGAGTCAATATCGTGTATTCCCTTTTACATTGTTCTGACTAAACAACAAGTAAATACACGGAACACGGCAAAAAGCTAATAATATTTCAGTGACAAACAGACAAAATGGCGACACTTTTTACAGCTTTACAACAATGATGTTTGCACGTCACGCGAGTTCGGCATCAGTGGAATCAAAACAAGTTAAATTGACTCGTATAACTAGGTTGGTAGTATTTTGAACCTTGGGTGTAGTGGTAGATATAACATAATTATATACTATTATAATTAAGAGGAAATATATTTTTGTATGTTTGTTTGTACATCAAAGGCTCCGAAACTACTAAACATATTTGAACAATTCTTTCACTGTTGGAAAGCTACACTCTCCCCGAGTGACATAGGCTATATTTTATACTAGTACGGGCAGAAGTTCCCATGGAACGCGAGGAAAACTGTAGGAAAACGGCTAGTGTGTAATAAATAACCCCGGCTAGACACTATAAAATGACCGCATAGCATTTTATAGCTTTCAATACTTGCGTGCCTTATTCCACTTTAAACTATCCTGTTTGCTTAGGACCAAACAATTTGCACTTCCATCAATTTTGGACCAAGATTTATCTGGTTTTGAGAATAATACTTGTGCTAAGATTCAAGTGCTATGTATTGGGATTTACATAGAAGGGATTTTCTTACATTAAAAATGGAAGGCTTTAATTCATGTATGAAATACGAGAATTTGTTTGGCACTTTAGACTCGGATAGTCTGCGTCCATCTTTATTCCACAGTTTTTCTCAACGATACTGTAAAAATATCACTAACCTTACCAAGACTGAAGCATATTCTTTGTTTATATAAAAAGCTGTTTATAACAAAGATAATTATTTAACTGATAGTCGATCTAGATGCTAGGAAGTTAAGCTTTAATCTAAATAAAGAATGCCCTTTTCTATTTTACATAAATAACAAATAAAGATAATTAAACGACTTGGTACAAAGTTGATAAAAGAACTACGATCTTACAAGCTTGCAAAATAAAGTAGCTTGTTTTTATTTTTGGATCCCAATTATTTTTCTTGTTCCACAATTTTGGATAAAAACAAAAAGGCGAGTTTTTTGTTATAATCTATATCAAGCGCCACATATATAAAAAAAAACTTTTAAATTCAAAATGAAGGGCGACGGTCCCTGTTTTTGATTCAACTTTTGAATTTTGGGGATAAAAGTTTCACTTTACAAATAAATTACAACTTTTGTGAAGCAAACACCATCGTGATAATATGGATGTATACGGTTTCTTCTGGGTGAATAATCAAATATGTGTATTTACTGCAGTTTATTACATCTCGAGTGTTTTTTTTACGTTTTCACAACAAAACAGCTATCAAATGAAAATTTATTTCTTTCTCTCACACACAACTACCATTATCTAAACAATAGTGGCCTTCCTACAAAAACTTAAACATCTGTTTTACACTTGTCTAAAAAAATTGTGGCTGCAAAATGAGTATGTCAACGTCATAATCTGACATTTTTTTTGACGAGTCTTAAACTGACGTTTAAAAGTTTTTGTGGTAAGGCGGTAGATATTTTAGATCTAAGGCGACAACGTAACTACTTTTTTAATTTCCTTAATTAAATTGTACAGATATCAATAAAAACTACAACTATGTATATCTGAGGACATAAAACACACCTCACACCATTTTCAGCCACACTTGGGTAAAACAATACAAAGTTGACACGAAAAACCCTTCTAGGAAGAAAAGGCAATATGTTCAGTCTCACTACATCCACAAGATATGTTACCCAGTCAGATATTACTTACGTGATCTGTTTAGGAAACCCTTCCATTACCAGGTCTCGTCGCCTCGGAGAAGACGTGATGAGCTAGTTGAATTTGTTTAGAAGAATTTTATAACGCTAGTTGAAAATGCGTGCTGCTGCAAAAAATTTAGTTGGTCGGTTTGATGGGACTCATAAATCAGTATGAAGATGAATGGTTTAGATCAGTATTCCGACATGTTCAGATATACTAAAATATTTGTCTGCAAATCAACCATCAACTATCGACCAACAGTTTAGACTGTGGTGTGCAGGAAATCTAATTTATGTAACTAGTCAAAGTAACACTCTAAAACTGAAGGGCGTATGTATAAGTTGGTTATTACTCATCAGCCTAATGACTGTCTCACTGTAGTGCACAGATCTCTTCTCATACAGAGAAGGAATGAGCGTTAATCACCACGCTTGCTCAAGGCGGACTAGCGATTTCAAACTCTAAATTCCAAATTTCCTCAATGTTTTCCTTCACCTTTAAACAGTCATTGCTATCAAAAAGATACTCATACCGATACTCAAAAACTGTAAAATTACATTGATACTTTTGTGTAGCCTGAAATGCAGCACACTCATATTTGAACTTTAAACTCTAGGCTACGATGAGTCAAGGCTTGTTATTAGCATGTAATAAAGAGAAATGAAACGCATGATATGACTAATACTACTATGGAATTTAATGAATAAAGAATATCGTGTAGGATATTAAACCTTTTACAATGAAATACTTCATTTTACTTGGGAAGCAAAGCAAGAAAAAAAATAGACCGAAGAAAAAAATAATTGTACATGAGAAGGAATAACTAACAACGGTGCTGTTCTCTATTAGGTACTAAGTATCTGTGTGTATTCAAATTTAATAAAATCATAACTGACCCAGAAAGTAAACCCACCTACGGAAGCATACCAGTATGCATACTTATTTCAATTTTAATTAATGAATTCGTACATCGATACGTAGATATCAATAAACACAAATACAGGGAGAATTTGATTTCCCTAGCGATCGCATAAACCGCCATCACTCGCACATCTTAATTACAAATATTAATGACGTTGTCATGAATATATTATGTAGTGTAGTAGGATAATTACCTATAGCTATTTCCTGCGGTTTTACTCTCTATTATTATGCTCAAAGTAGATACATTATTTTGTGTATATTTAATGGTTACTACACATACCTTTGTAAGTAAGTGAAATATAGCTAATTGAGCGCTGTTGTGTTACATAACTGCATGGCAGTTTTCTTGCTGCGCGTAGAAAAACTGAGCAGAAAGTCCGCTAGTGTGAAAAGTAAATATTACAACACGTGAAACCGGTAGAATTTAGCAACGTTTTACTGGACAATCAAAATCATACAAATAATAAATATAGAACTATGTAAGTCAATAACATCTGGAACACCAAATGGATTAAAATAAAATGATAAGGGCGCTTGAATTGGATAACCAATTTAGCACTCCGTGTTCCAGACAGATGCTGGTGAGAATAAAATTTAAATAACGGTCTAAATTAAAGTTTTTGCTAATCGAATTCAATTTCACACTTTCAATGCAGCTTCGATTTACCTGCAAGTTTTCGATTAAGGATTCTGAACCCAATTCCATTACTAGCCTTTAATATACGAAATAGTTACCTCACTAATTCAGAGCTTTTAGTCCGATACTTCGATGCAGATTTTATAGGCAAGAAATACAATTTGTTTATTATTAAATGTAAATAAATATAAATAAAAATTCGTCTTATGAATGACAATAACGTGTATAGAGTAGTAGACGAGATGAAAAGGGCACATAAAATAAAAGATTACTATTTGCGTTCTCATATTCAATGACAGGCTGACGTTGTGAGACTGTATGCTAAAAAACTCCTCCCTAGTAAAATTTCCTCCAGCTTGAGATTATTTTTTTCCATTAAAAACTACTAAAATAAAGTAGAAAAAATCCTGTATACACTATTCCATCGTCTCGTTTGTTCATACAATCGGTGCTTTTACCGACAACGATTTGCTCAACGCACCGAAGAGAGGAGCATTTCGAATATACACACATGTTTTATTTCTCACATGATTTTTTACGTAATTGGTTTTCGCTAGCAATGTGGTAAGTAATAGGTTTTTCTCTTGATTTATTTGTAAATTCGGTTTCAGAGTTCCATACCCAAAAGGTGTCAGTAAGACCTTTTTGTCAAGGCTTAACTGACAATCCCTTTGTCCTTTTTGTAAGGGAGAGATGTATCCAATGAACCCTTGTAAAAAGATAGAATATATTTTTCAGAGTGTTTATTTTTTACGCTGTTTTAACAGCTTAGATAAACATGGAAATCACGCATATAAAGATTGGCTTTTCTTTGTTAAACGTTACGGCACCCCTTGTAGGGGATTGAAATATACTTGGCCAGTTTTTTCCCTTCCTCCCGAGATTTTGTCTATTTAAATATATGGTTACGAAATCAGATTTCTGAAATCAGTAAGGTGAATCAATAAGGGTAAATGAATTATTTGCTTTCTCAAAGATGTTCGTAAAGCATTGTTTCAGTGATCAAGAAAATACATATATGTATACCTATACAGTGCAAATAGGTGCAAATATTAGAACTTTCGCAGGCTACCGAAGCCGTTTACTATTACTAAGGCCTTATAACACATTTTTCACCATAAGGTCGAAAAACAATGCAACATATTTCAAAATATAACGTTATGAAATCTAAGTACAGTCGGCGGTAAAAACTTTTAACACTTTGTTTCGTATAATATATTGAAAATATACTGTAGACTCTTCCAGTAATTCGGTTTTGTTAGCTATTTCACATAAAAAAAAAAACTCAAATAAATTGTCATAATTATTCACAATATATCTCAAAACCTTTACAATACATCCAACAGAAATTGTGAACGGGATTACATTTTAGCGGTTCAAAACGAGAAACACTTCAAAGTTTGTAGTAGTTCTACTTACAGTTTATGAGGTTTTCAACATCATTTAGCCCGTCCGTCGAAAATAGCGGTATGCTTATTCACAGTTTTTTCGCTTAAATGAATGTAATTTTCTTTGAATTGGTGATACAGTATTCATAAAATTCGTCATAAAATACTCTTAAAAAAAAAGAAAAGTTTCAACGATCTTTTCTCAGTGACTGTACTTTACCTTATTATTGTTCAATTTATACAGAAATTGTAAATTGAAAATAATAGGCAGGTATATTTCTTTGTACACACAATTAGTTTCTACCGCATATCGGAAGCTTCCTAATAAAATTCCTTCGACGTTTTTCCGTTTAAAAATACACAAATTGAAAAGGCAAGTTTCTCTTAGAATCAAACGTTCTACTTTAATTTATTGCCTGCAATTATTCTCTATGCAAACGTTCAATAAAAAGTAAGAACATAAAATATATCGATGGTTTTAATAAAAAACCTCATGATTTATTGGTTTTAGATTAGGATTCCGTACCAAAATAGTAAAACGGGACCCTCTTGATAGGTCTTCGCTGACCGTCTGTCACTAGGCTGTATCCTCATGAACCTCGTGATCTATGTAGATAGTTGACATAATTTTTCACAGATGATGTGTTCGTGAGGATAGGGTTAATTATGCATTAATCGTAATATTAGTAAGGATAATGTCAAAATATAGTAACTTTGGAAGTAAACAAAAACTATAAATAGGAGTTTAAAATGTATTTTTTTGGTACGGGACCTTTCACTCCCAAGTTTAAGTCACTTGGCCGGTTTTTAATTCTACAAAACCTTTTTTTTATTCATAGTTCTTTTAATTGAACAACACATTTTGCTTCCATTGGCCCAATTTTGTCACTATGTAATGTGGCTATAGAAATAAAGTTCTCATGTAATTAGCTAGTTTTAATTAGGGTACATACATTGCAGAGTTTATTGTAATAGTTTTGTTTTAATCATAAACTTCTCTTGTTTACTGTGACATGGATTCGGTAGTTAGAGAATATATTTTGTTCGTTAACTGAGGGACGTAATCAAAGCAGTGGAAAAGGTAATATAATACTGGACTTTATTGTATTAATTTTCAAGGGAGACTGTACTGTAAGTAATTTTAATATTCCATCGGGGTTGTAAAGTATCTACACTGTCCTTGATATAAACATTTGTGATTTATTGTATTTTTTCAATAACATAGTTTATATTTGGGAGTAAAAGCAAAGTCAAGTAATATTTTTTATCGAAATAATTTACTTATTGCGTCCATCCTTTTCCAATCGAACAGTGAATTTTTAGAGTAATATTAAATCAGCTTCACCCTTGGGTATAATTCCAAAACATTTAAACATCAAAGCCTCGAATATAAATAAAAAACATCCTCAATACTTAAAACAAGATTAACTCGTACATCCCTTGTTAAATACGGAGTTTCGTAGTAATTACACAAATAAACATATTTTACACCACAAAGGTTTGGGTTAACAATTATAGAACTTTTCGTGTCGTGTGAAACTGGTCTTAACTTTGTGTTGGGACTTTTTAATCCTTTTATAAATATACGTCGGAGATTTGTTTGATGATCGTGTAGAAAACAGGAGGGAGTTTCTGGTCGAAATATTTTATTCGCCATTATTTGACGAGCTTGAAATTAGGAAGTAGGTACTGTCATATGTATTATGTAGTCTTGGTTGTAATGTGATTTAAGTTACCGTATTAAAATAAGTTATGCTACCTTTATGAAAAATTTTCCCTTCTTTTCATTCACACCAGCAGTTCCACGTGATTCGCTACAGTATTTCTTCCCGCATCGAAATAATAATATAGTAACTTTTGACCTGTCTCTGGTTCTAGATTAGCCGGATACAAAATATTTTAATAGGTTCAGTAATTTTAGCTGTGAGTTTGACTAAAAAAACACTGCCGTATCGATACTATTGCTGCAAACAACCGTTTTACACGGTGACTTTACATATTTATCACTATATTCGTTTTCCATAAGCTATGTAAAGCCAAACCCCCATTTAAAATTCATTCACACTTCTGTCATTTGCCAAATAGTTCCACAAAGCCACACACGAGAACGTTTGCCATTTATTTGCCGACCCACATCATTATACGGCTAAACACGTTTAGTAGTACAGGAACACACTCGTACTAAGTTAGCCTGCAGTTTGGTACAGATTGTTAAAGTTTCTGCTTTATTTTGGGTATAACGAAACGTATATTGTGAGCATTCTGTAGCTAAGTAACAGCTTTACAGTTTGATCTTATAATCAAATTAACTTTATTTGTTAACATAGGTATAGGTAAAGGTCTTATCTGTTATGTATCTTGCTATGTATCATGTTATGTTAAGCTACATATGTATGTATGTTCAATCTGTCATAAGGTTAAGCAACGCTGTGCAAGATCGGTCTGTAGACCGACTTGTGAAATGTTATGATGATTTCTTCTGTGTTCCGGAAGGCACGATAGATTGGTGGGCTACTAATTTGAACATCTTAGACAGTCGCTAGAGGTAAGAAAACAGAGTCTGCCTACCACTCTTACCAAGGTGTATCGGGTAGCTTCAGTAACCAACCTATTTGTAAGCATACAAACAATCGTAAAATGTACCTATAAACGTAAAAATGAGAAAACAAACTTAAGTAAACGTAACCTACTCAAGTATTCATATGAGACGCATGTTTAAGATGCAGTTAACGTTTGAAGATCGAATATTGGGTGACGGCGAAAAGGGGAAGATAAAACGTAAGAAGATCGGGGTGACACGCAGGAATTGTGTTAAATTAAGGTTAGGGAGATATGATATTGTAAACGAATAAAGCCTAATTTAGACGTGCGTTTTTCTTAAAACAGGTGTTTACTTGGAACCTTGGAGTGGTTGAAAAAATTAGACTCGACTTAGTCGGTTTACTTATCAATATTTAGCTTGATACCTAATTATCGTTGGTCTAGTGCCCGCAAAACTCCACTGCTGTGCACGGTGTCTCGGGGTTCAATTCCCGGGAAGGGCTTAAATCACTATGTGAGTTTAAAAAAAAACTTTTATGTAGCAGCCCGGAGTCCTAAAGTTTATCGTTGATACACCCGTAGGTATCAATCAATTAACCCGAGACCCCATGCATAACATACGACAGATATACATAGGTGTAAAACTATTACTTTAGTGTTAAACCTCTAAAGCGAGCTGTAACATTACTTTCTACTTGTAATCTCTTCAGTAAATAACCGCAACACGTGTTCCGTGAAAGTACACATCAATTAGTGAATTAATTTCATGTAAATATTTGATGAGCTAATGATTACATTAACAGGGAAATGTTAACTAAGAGTATTAATTGATATTGTAGTACAGTCGTGAGCAATAATTGTTTACACGTAGCAAAATTGAATAGTAACTTTTCCTTGGTGATTATAATATATTGGGACCCATAATAATATAAAGGTATCTTTCAAAAAATAAACCAACATTGAGCTTTAAAATTTTGCTAAAAAAAAAGTCGTGGTGGCCTAGTGGGTAAAAGACCAACCTCTCAAGTATGAGGGGCGCGGGTTCGATCCAAGGGCAGGCAAGTACCAATGCAACTTTTCTAAGTTTGTATGTACTTTCTAAGTATATCTTAGACACCATTGGGTGTGTTTCGGATGGCACGTTAAACTGTAGGTCCCGGCTGTCATTGAACATCCTTGGCAGTCGTTACGGGTAGTCAGAAGCCAGTAAGTCTGACACCAGTCTAACCAAGGGGTATCGGGTTACCCGGGTTGAGGAGGTCAGATAGGCAGTCGCTTGTTGCAAAGCACTGGTACTCAGCTGAATCCGGTTAGACTGGAAGCCGACCTCAACATGATTGGAAAAAGGCTCGGAGGATGATGAGCTTTAAAATTTTGCTAATTTCGTATTTCAATACCAGATATATGTGTTGTTTTGCGACTACTGATTTAAATGATATAATTCATATGGAGCTAATGCAAAACAAAGATTGGGTATTGAAACCTGCATTAAATGCATAAATTTCATTTCACGTGCTTGTACATAAAATAGTAGAAATAAACTCTTTAAACAATATTGTTCCATGTCTAGCATAGGCGTGTACTAGGAGTCCCATGACGGTTTCATATGTTTTTGTCTGTTTTCAGTCTGTAAGTGCCGTATGCATACATATACACTGACTGCCCTGTTATTTAGCTAATGGTACATTTCCAAGTCAAACGTGTGTCGCACACAGCTTGAATCAACTGCTTGCAGCTGAAACATGCAGAAAAGTAGAGGAAAATTTGGCGCGATACTAATGTTGGCAACGGGCGTCTGTCTCTCGAAAAAGACAATATACTTGTTCATTTCATTCCACACTCCGACTATTGATGCACACGTGTTAGCTACATAGGTATGTATAGCTGATTAAAAAATAAAATAATTTTGGCATTCAAACTTGGCCGCAAAACAGCACTTTTTGAACGTTAAAAATTTACAAAAGACAGCCCCAAAAACGCCCACCCTACACTACTTCCTAAGTGTTTTTGCTTGGAAGAAGAAGTGACAAAACAAGCTTTCCATTAACACATGATTGCATACTGCACTGCGCGATCGACGCATGGATCGGAAATGTACCTTAACCCACAAGAGTGCACGTTGCATTAAATTATTACTGAAGTAATTAGTGTGGCCAACCAGGGAATATAACTCGCGATGATTAGAAAATTTAATATGCAATAAAGTATGTGTTGTTTTGTTTATTGTTGTTTGTCTGCGCATTTTTATTAGTATCTACGAATGTAGTTTTGTTGTTATATGGTTTGAAAATTATAAAATCCCGAGTCTAGTACGCCTACTACTTAGATCAATTATACCTCCTTTATTACAAAGTAAGAGTAACGCCTCTTGTTCACAAACATATTACTGCCGGAAAAATCTACGGTAAATTCACAATGTAAATACTGTAATCATTTTGTACTGAGCACTGTAAAAACGTGCCGTGAACTATCTCATATACGTACTTATAATTCCATAGATGCATTAGTTAGAAAGCAATACAGTACTTAAAGAAAGTTGTAGCTTCTTGTAACTCTAACTTAACTGCTTTCTGCCAAGTGAAATACGCTCCATACAACTCGTTTTCCGCTGCCTTCATGTAGCTAACTCTTGCACTCCAAACAGATCCATATGCAAATGTTCGCGTGTTCTTAACCTATTTGCCTCCTGAAACCGTAACTAGGTAGAAACTTAAAAGTCTACAATAAGTTTAAAAGAACGCTCACTGCATAATTTTAGTTTTCCGATAGTTTTTAGGGACTTGTAAAACAGTATAAAGATGAATGTTAGTACCTACGCACATTACAAAGACCAGGCCTTAGCCGGTATCAGAGCAACTAAAAACTTTGATTGGATTAATTTCCTTAAAAAAAAAAATATGCTAAAACCACTTCGACTGTCGGCCAACTGTTTATTCTGCGGGTAGCGGGTATATAGTTATTAAGTACATAAGTTGTATGTATGGGTGTATAGAGAGAGGAAATACATTCTCTCGTATTATAAAATTAATACACCAGTTTACTGTTATCGTAACAAAGTTAAATGTGGTCTCGTTACCGAGTTCGCAACAATAGTTTCAAACCGGAATCGAACTCACGACCTTTTCAAAGGAAGTCCATACGCTTGTTGTTTGAAACTGTTATTACATTCCATTACCAACGTTCCGACTAGTAATATTATTGTTTTTGCAAACGACAGTTATTTTAATTAAATTGTTCTGATTGTTTCTGTAACGTAGTTTGTTTGCGTTATTTTTGGTGCATTCTGAGAACTGGCCAGGTGTGAAGTGTCATTTTATTTTGATTTCGATAGTTGTATTAAAAATGTTAAATTCTATAGTCTAGGCTCCAAATTACATGTTTTTATCACTTTTCTTCCCAGCAAAAAAATATGGGAAAAGATAAAGGGCGGGCGTTTTGGGGGCTGTCTTCAAAAAGTGAATTTTCAGCCTACTTGGAAAAATGACTTTTTATCTGATGTTATGCTTTATATAACTTTTATATAAAATATCTATTATATAAAAATACAAGCGGCTACCTGTATTATACAAATATATACAAAAAATAAGGAAAAATAACTGATGGTGTTTCGAATAACTTTGTTTGTAAGAACACTATCCCATGAGACTTCGAGTTTTGTTCTATAAATACAAAGTAAATGTATCGATATGTGTCTGAGTTACTGAGTTCTGTCTTTTGGGAATGGAAAAGTATATGTTTGATGATTGATTGATTGATGGTGAAGAACTTTTGTGTAAAACTTGTTTTAAGTGTGTTTTGAAAATACTCAATACTCAATTCTTATTAGCATTCCATATAATATATCATATTATTATGTTATGATCACATAGGGCACCATACGTCCAAACTAAAAGTTAATTTAATTAAATGGACTTTTGAGGGAATTAATACACCTGCTTATATGCCATGGTAAATAGCTTCACAAAATTGAAAGTGCCACAAAAATTGCCAAACTAGCTTTATAGGAGTGCCCCTTATTCTAACATCTGATAAATTTGGTTTAGCTGATGCTAAAAACACATTTATGCAAAAATAAAATTATGCATCCCATTACAAACTAATGTAATCTATCCGACTATGTAAAACCTTCTTGTCTACAAGACTTGTCACTTGGCAATATGCCAGTAAGTCTGGCAACACTGCCAGTCGGGATGGCAACATTTACGTTCGAGGTAAATGGCATTTCACTGGCGAAATGAGTTTTAAACTGCCGTTATTACTGCCGAATTTTTCCTTTTTATTCTATTCGAAATTGTATTTCCTGATGCTTTTATACTTCAATCAGAGTTTTAAGACTTTTCAAATGGGTTTGTGGCGTCATAAAAGTAGAAAAATGATATAAAATTTAGATGTCAAGGTAATAGATGTATGCTATTACTAGCTGTCGTGTCTCAAAGAAACTTCTTCCTGCACATGTTTAATAAGTACCCTATATTATTTTAGTAATTATGTTTAGTTGTAGTATAAACACTTAGACCCCGAGAGAGATTGACCGGACTTATAAATCATCATCATCAATCAGTGGATGAATAACTGGCTCCTAAGTTTAATTGAGCTTACGATTCTTCTTCTTCCGAGCCTTTTCCCAACTATATTGTGGTCGGCTTCCAGTCTAGCCGGATGCCGCTGAGTACCAGTGTTTTACAAGGAGTGACTGCCTATCTGACCTGCTCCACCCAGTTACCCGGGCAACCCAATAGCCCTTGGTTAGACTGGTGTTAAACTTACTGGTTGAGCTTACGATTACCCTCAATATAAGCTGTCAACCAGCCATTTTAATTTGTAATGTGCTTGCTTTTAAAAGGGTAAGTACCTTATAACAGCATTTTCTTCCCACAATTCAAGTTAACTGCGATATAAATACTTGGGTCAAGCAGATGAGCAGTAAAGAGTTTCTTCATTTAAAGACTTGTTACTATAAATCAGAGTTATAGGCCATTACTGTCAGATGGGCCCGATAGGGACCCCCAAATTGAAATAAAAGCTATCTGATTATTATTCCTGTTAAACAATGGGTTTTAATATGTTTGGTATGGGTATGCTGAATTTATTTTTACGTTATTTATTGTTAAGTATTTTTGCTCAATTTTTCTAGGAAATATATTCCATTGGTCATAGAGTGCAAGTCATTTAAAAACTACGATAATTACACCGTGTTATAACGACAACCCACTTTAGGTATAAAGTTCTGAAAGGCTTTGAAAAACATAATATTAAAACTATGTCATCGGAAAGTAAATTCTTAGCTGAATAGAAAATTCAAAATGTTTTCACAATTTTCTGGAACCTTTAGAGTTTCTCCATTAACGCTCAACAGTATAAAACCTCAAACTTTTTCACCAGCAAAACTGGAACGTAGATATTCTATTCATTCCTAAATCTACATTTTCTTCCTAAAATATAGCCTAGAATTACTACTAAAATTCAGCAATTATTGAAGAATGCTAAGTTTGTGCCTAGTTAGAGTAGGCACACGTTAGACTAAACAGTCGGCCGACAGTTAACCCGATGGTTGGCAACCTTTTTTTGAAAAAAGATCTTGATTCTAATCAAAGCTTTCAGTCGGTCTGATACCAGCTAAATACCTTTTTTTTTAACGACGTCAAAAATCATCAAATGACCCCTCCTGCTGTGGGTTGGCAGCGGTGAGGGAGTGTCAGACTCTTACTGACTAAAAACCGTCGTGTTCCGTCATAGGCCTTTTATGTACCAGGGCCGCGGTATCTCTTTCGAACAACCCGCAGCCCCGGCAGGCCTTGGCCCTAGTGGGCCCCGCTGAGGTTGCTGCCATCTCTTTGAGGAGCGCGTGGAACAACGCGCGCCGTCGACACGGGTCTGTCATCTAAGCAGACAGAGGGATTATGAGCCACCCGAACTCAGCGCCCACAGACCCACACCTACGGTGGCCGGGAGTCATCTCGCGACACCCGGCGCCCGTGGTGTCTACCTGTACCTAATCTTTACAATGTGCGGTTCGACCATCCATCTTAATACTGAGACCTATATGAGTAAAAACAAACTATTGGCCGACTAAAAGTTTCTAGTGCGTCTTCCTAACTAAATTATCTGTTTTATACCTACCTATCACTGTTTGACTAAAATGCCTCGACGTCGCGACGCCAGGGTTCTGAAACTTGTCCATAGCTTTTCTTGGAAATATTGTCAAAATATGTAGCACTAGAATTCCAGGAATCAATTTGAAAGGCAAACAAGAATTCAAATAATAAGCTTTTCGTTTACTGAGAAGTTATTCGGTGACTAAACAAGATTTCGCATAGTTCTGGGTATAACTATTTTGTGCAAGTTTTAGATTCTAGAAATTGGCGTATTTTTCCGCAAAAAGACTATAACTTTGACATTTTGACATAGACTATTATTACATATGCGCTTTGGGGTGCGTCTACACTGTGTATGTAGCTGGAGCAAGTTAACATGCGCAAGTGACAAGAGCACACGGGTGGGTATTTTGCTTTGGTACATGCGCGAGTCGTAGGACCCGCACGTTTTTGAAATGTATGTATCCTGCGCATGTGCCTCAACATGCGCAAGCTACTTGCACCGTGCACTCTAAAGACAACTAAAACTCGATCTAGTAGTGGTGACTTACATAGGTGTCAAAGCTCATATAGTTTTCGCGATTAGCAAAAGTTACGCTTAGCGCACATGAGCGTAAAGTACGTCTGAAACCAGTAAAACCAAGAACAATAGGAAAATGTACAGCGGGAAATTCACATCAATTCGTGAAACAGGAAATCCCGCGATCACTTCTGAATCCCGTGCGGGATTCACTTCACTTTGAATGAAGCCTTCATATTGACATTTTCAATTACGGGATTTCATTTTTTCCTCTTTGTAACGTAACCTGACGCTGCCGAAACGTCAAGTAAAATTAGACATGTGGAAAACTGAAATCGCTATGCAAAGAGGAATCAGGAACCAAGTGGGTTTTCGACCAAAAAAAATGGATAATAAATAAAACAAACTTCAGACTATTTCTTCAATATTAATATAGTGACCAACAACTAGCTTTTGCCACCGCGTCCAAAAAGAACTATTTTCCGCAAACGGATAAAAAGTAACCTATGTTCTTTCTCAAGCTCATGAGCTCAAGGCATTATTATATCTGTGTACCCATTTAAATTGGTTCGGCAATTTTGGTCGAGACAGACAGCGTTACCTCATAATTTACATTAAAGTAAGGAATAATGAGGATTAGAATCTAGGTCTAGCACATAAAAGTAGTTATACCCATCAACGTAAACTTGTATAAAACTTCCTAGCATTATAGAAAAGTTCTCAAAACTTCAGTAACCTCATCCAATTGATCGAGTTATTCCTACGTTCTATTGTCGAGAGATAAACTTTATTCAGTTAAACTTTTACCATATAATACTGGGATGAGACTTTCTCAGTTTGAGCTACAAAACTTATGAATCTTGACGCGAAGTTGGTAAACTAAGGCCTTTTATTCAACTAAACAATTTGTTTGAGTATTAGTTTTATTGTGGAAAAGAAATCTTTATGGTAGGTACAAAGTTGAGTCTTAGGGACGTATTCATTTTTCAGTAAGTTTTCGGTAGTTTTTTCAGTAAGTTTTCGGCCCCCACTTTTTAGGCTCGTGTTTTATCTGAACTTTACAATGTTACTTACAGTTACTCTGCTTGGAAAACCAAAAAGGTAAAAAACCAAAATTATACCATTTTGAACAAATTCTACTCACGGGAAACTTGTAAATGAGAAAGTACATATTTACAGATAGAATTGTAATTATTGTGATTTAAAAAAAATCTTTAATAATTTAATAATATTTTAAACTGTAATACTTTATTTACATAGATATTTACAACACAAAAAAAAAACTATCCTAGTAAAACAACAAAAATCACTATATCTAAAACGCGTCAAAAAATTCATCCCCATCGCTGTCAACTGGGAGCGTACCCAAGAGGCTGGCAGCATTACCTCGTTGGATCGCCATGCTGATCCTTTGTCCGAGGTAATAGCCAGCCTTTTGGTCATGAGAAGCGTCAACCAGCATTTTTTTAAACTGTTGCATTACAATTTCGCAAATAACAATACAAAGACAAGCTACTCAACGATTTACAAGTGAGTGCAAAAATCTTTGGCACCTTTTCAAGTTTTGCCGTAGGTACTGAAACTCTCTCATTAAGTTAAGTGACCCCGAGCCTCATAAAGTACTTGAAAACAATAAAACGACGCATTAAGGTATCCACACTTTTGTTGGCACTCAGTGTAATTAGGACCAGGCTTTCATTCAGTTGCTCTAAGTGACTGTAATTTTGAAGGTGGTTTAATGGAATATTAATTACCTTTAGAAATTGTGGTCTGGTTAAATATTTGGTGTGTTCTACTTAGTTATTAGGTTTAATATGGCTGGTTCTTTATTTTCTGTTGTTGGTTCATTAGGGCCTATATTTATTTATGTCCCACTTCGGCCATTTCTATGGCTGCAACTGTAATAGCAAACGCATAGCGATATACATCTACATAGGTTGTGTTTGCCATTACTGATTTTTTCATCACTCACTACAAAATAGCCTGTTTACGTTAGATTTGAAAACAAATGAAGCTCACCAATAGACCTATCGGGGCTGCGGGATTGTTCGAAAGAGTTACCGCGGCCCTGGCACATAAAAGACTTAAGAAAGAACATGGTGGGTTTTAGTCAGTCTAGGGCTGCCATCCGTCCGGGTTTCCCCGGATTTGTCCTCGTTTTGACTCCGTCCGGGGGACGTCCGGGCGGGTTTTCTAGAATTGTCCGGGGAAAACCCGGACACTTTTCATGTAAGAAAGTACCTCTTTGAATTTAAGTATATGTTTATAGTAAATGGATTACAAAATAGGTATTATTTTGTTTAAACAAAATCGTACTTGTTCGGGGAAAAAATGCGATTTACGCCAAATGTCCGGGTTTTTTTAATGTTTGTCCGGGTTTGGCGAAATTCGAGATGGCAGCCCTAAGTCAGTCTGACACTACCTCACGTGCTGCACTCACAGCAGAGTTGGTAATGTTTTGATGGTTTCTCATAAAAAGGCTCGCCAATTGAAGTTTTTTCAAAAATATCACAGGCTTTAAACTACAAACAAAGGTGGCTATCACCTTCCATCAAATTACTTATTCCATTAAACCTTGGTTGTTATGTATAAAGTATATTAAGCGAGTGAGGATATTAAATTCCCTGTACACACGAGAGCTATATGCGTTCATTACATGGTGTGCTTAAAATGATGTAAGGGTTAATTTCAGATATCGATCCGTTAGGAATTTGGAGATATAATTTATTTAATGTTATGATGACTAGGAAAATCGTTATGATTTTTTTATCTGATGTAATAGTTTAGAAAGCAAAAGAACTGTTTCAATAGATCGAAACATAAAATAGTATAAAATAAATTCATTATATTTTATTTTATTTTTACCGGGAATAAATGTTTTTTTTATTACGATGGACTTAAATTATATAGGGTTGCCCGGTAACCAGGTTGCAGAGGTCAGTGACTTCTTGTAAAACATTGGTGCTCAGTTGCATCCGATTAACTGGAAGCCGACCCCAACATAGTTCGGAAAAGGCTCGGAAGATGATGAATCTTTAAATAGGTGCTCATAAAAGTTAAAAAAACATGGTTAAAGTAAAAGTTGTAAATATTTTGTTATTGATTGATGTATACAAAGGAATAATATGAAATAAGGTTTGAAAGTTTGTTTTGCTTGTAGGGGATGCAAAAGTTTGCAAACAGGGAAAGGTTTTTTTTGTATTCATAAAAGATACCCAACAAGTGAATTCCAATGACACGTTATCGAAAAAGTTTAAGGTGGGTGCCATAACGAGGTATAGGAAACTCAAATATACATGTTTTTTATACATACTTATATTTTACCTTATTTTAGTATCGGCGTGTTTTAGCAATGTTGAATAGTAATTTTAGAAGGATTTATTTAACTCTGAAAAATATTATTAGAAGGTATTAGTTCAATTAAAAAAAATAGTTATACTTTTATGGCAACTGCACTTATATTGAGTAGTTTAATAGATCTCTAGGGGTGGAAGAAATTATCTTTTTCAAACAAAACTTATTCTATTTTTACATTAATTTGCATCTTCCTACAGAAAAAATCTCCATTATTTATAGCTTTTCCAAGAAAATTCTCATCATCGTCTGAAAAATGGTGAATTTTTATTCCCTCCACAATTTTCGTATCAAAAATATGAAATGCTCCATTCTCTTTGATTTACGAGCTGACTCTGTAATCAGTCCCACTTGGGCGCCAATTGTTCCGAATATATTCACAAAATTATAGTTGCTTCGTACATTATTTAAATCCCTGAGTAATCCCATACCCTGCAAACTTTTAGTCGACCGACAGTTTGTTTGGGCTCACAAATCAGTATGAAGATGTATGGTAGTAAACACTATACAAAGATCAGGTAGGTTACCCGGTATCAGACCCACCGAAACTTTTGATAGGAATCTAGATTTTCTTTAAAAAAAAACAACCATCGTGTCAATTCTCGGCCGACTGTTTAGTTTGCAGTGTGCTCTTAGAATACCTATTACCATATTTTTATTAGCTGTCCTAAGCTTATTATTCGTTTACAAGGACCTTTGGCATTGGGGATTCATGTCTCGAGGGAAATCAGCCATGTTATCTTGTCAATACTGCGGGCAATTTAAATATATCAAATAGGGGATTTTTTAAACCTAAAATTAGATGATAGCCGAATTGAGTTGTATATTTTTTTTTTGGACTGTGTTATTTCGACAGTAAATTATAGCTATAGGTTATTACAATTTGTTAGAGCGAAAATAGACATTGTTTTTTGTTTAGAAAACATATGATGTTACAACAATTTAAAAAAATGTGCCCGAATATTATTTATATTGATATCGTAAAACTCAGCAAATAATATAATTTATTTATCTACACTAATAAAATGAAGAAGAAACATGTTTGGGTTCATTTTTTGACCCTAAAAGCTCCAAAACGACTGAACCGATTTGAAACATTCTTTCTCTGTTGGGAAGCTAGACTATCCCCGAGTAACATTCCCCCAGACGCGAGAAACGCTAGCATTCAATAGTATATTTTAGTGTAAGCACATATACACAATAATAAATCAATTAGTCTAATCAACACTAACTATATAACAATAGTTACAAACCTATCCACATATTAAGTACTTACATAAGCATTACTTGTATCAGCTTACACAAATGTTGACACATTGCTGAAACAACAGTTTGACACGCAGATAGGCTACTGTTGTTATTGTACTGTTTTATACTGTTAGTTAGTAAACAGACTGTTGATAACGTGAGTATATTTTGTAATCCATACAAATTTATAGCAATATAATAAAGCTAAAAAGTTTGTTAGTTGTTTGCATGCTTCATATCGGGAACATTTAGAAAAATATTTCAGTGTTAAATAGCCCATTTTTTTAACAAAGCTTACCTTTTAAAACCTGATACGCAAGTCAACTTGGAACGAGGGTGTCAAGTTGTGTAAATACGATTTATCATCATCTCTTCATCTTGTCTTTGTATCCCTACATAAATACTCAAAGTATTCCCTTTTAATCTCCCATCATTCAAACAAAATCTGTTTCCGTCAAAAAAAAACACCCCACACTCAATAAACAAACCAGGTAGGAATACCTACCCAGAATAAAATATTCAGTTATTTATCATAAATCAAAAAGCCATTGTATCATGAATGGGAGATAAAGCGATAACATAATACATAAAAGCGTCCAGAGCGTTGATTCCGAACGGATGCATTGCAACCCCTTTCGCTCGCTCCTTTTGCTCGCCCCTTTTCCTCGCTCCCGAAATATCTCTGCGATCGATTTTCTTCAAACGGGCGCCCGTACTTGTCTTGTCACAGAATTGTGAAAGAATAAGACATTTGTTCAAGAGCATATTTTATCTGAATCGAATGGACTTGTGCAATGTGGAAAATTTTATATTTTGACGAGGAAAAGTGGTTTATTATTTTTGGTTTGAGTTTGAAAGTACGTCGTATTAGTTATTGTTGCTTAGGAAAAATAGTGTAAATATGATACAGAATTTTTCTTCAAGAACTTCATAATTTTAAGTTTTGAATTCACTTTAAAATGAAGGCAGCTTACCAATATAGCGTTCGAAAGGCAATATACAACTTGTCTACAAAACATCAAATCATAAAGTTCTAAGAAACAGCTAAGTAGATATTGTTTGCCATTTTTACTCGTCTAATAACAAAAGAGTTTCTACTCTTATAAGATACACTAGTAAGCTATATCATTGTTATCGATATAATAGGAAATATACTGAGATGGATTCTGAGAATGTATGCAACTAAGGATATCATTTTCTACCAACAACTTACAATATCATCGTATCTATGGTAAAGAGGATGTGGGTAACATATTCTTAGTACTAGTTAATGGAACTTAAAGCGAGTTCCAATATAAAGTGGTAAACTAGGACATAATATAGGTACATAGGTATGTGTGTGTGTGTGTAATAATGTTGGTATTCCTGGAACCCTTCCATTCCCTTGGTGTGGGAACACGTGTTACAAAAACAAGCCATTACAGCACGTGGTAGTTAAAAATATTATTTAGATTTGATAAAGTTTTCCTAAAATAATTTCCCTGATGATTGACTTGAAGTACATTTTTCACCGCAACAAACTGTATTAAGTACTTGTTTGTTCATTTGCGTAAGCTACAAAGTTACATGTGTGATTTACTTTTACAGGAAGTAAAAGTAGGTGGTACTTATATAAATAGGCTAATTATAAAATAAAACCCTTTCTAAATATCAATAAGTAGACAACCATTTTTAATCACCAAATTCACAAAATTATGCTTGTTGATTTTTTTTACATGTCCGCAATAACTCTCTGTTTGTAGTTCTTCAAACGAGTGAGTAGTCATTTTTTCAGGTTAAAACAAAATGTCTGACTTTCAAACTACGTTCTAAAAGTGAAATATCAGTACCTACCTCTGACCTTGTATCTGTCCAACACATTGTTTCACGTCACCAGATTTCCACGAGATAAATGTTTGCGCTCCAATAGTTTTAAGTTCTGTTCCGTTTTAGAAATAGACGAAATATTTTGTGACTTGCTGACATTTAACTTTTTTATTAGGTACAGTTGTATGAAACCGAGTCAAGATACACATAAAACCTTTGACTACTCGACTGTTTATTCCTCAAAATGAATACGTATTCTAATTTCATTTCAGAGTTATAGGTACAATGTTGTTTTTTTTTTCAACCAGCTTGCGCTATGGGTACTGGACAATTGATAAACATACTCACATACTTTATTTGTATACATATATCATGTACGTAAAATCACCCAAACTAAAGCAAACATCCAAACACACAAATGTTTGACTTACCCGGTAACTGAACTCGCGACCCACAACATGGTAGGCAAAGATACACCATCTAGTACTTTTTCTGGCTATTAAAATAACACCAATTTATAGGTACCTGGATCAGACAAAAATCACGTTCCACGTTATCACTAGACAAAAAACTATCAGCCTTGTAAATCACATCGATATGCGCGGATTAAGTTTTAATGAATTTCAGAAATTGACAGCTTTACGTGTTTGCATTTCCATTTATTTCATTTTGTTACCACTCAGCTACTACTAGCTTTTTCTTTAAGCTAGGATTTCGTAGTTATCACATTTTGAATTAAGATAATAGTGCTAATCTTTCCAAATGTATATGCGTACCTATGAAAAACATATTTATAATGATTTTTGAAGGTAAAAGAAAGAAAGAAAATCATTTATTGACACAGCACAATACAAACACAAATAGGGGAAAACACACATGGACTCTTGCTAAGCTCACGGTTGCTGTAGGTGCTGCGGGATTGTTCGAAAGAGTTACCGCAGCCCTGGTATGATAAAATACCTACGAAGGAACATGATGGGTTTTAGTCGGAAGTCTGATACTACCTCACCGCTGCTAACCCACAGCGGGAGGAGTCATTTGATGATTTCGCATCAGAAAAAAAGGTGTATTGTCAAAAAAAGTAGTTCTATAATCTTTTCGATAAATGGGCTGTCTAATACTGAAACATTTTTTTAATCGATTTCAGACCAACCCAAGAATCAAACCCAAGACCCCGTGCACTTAAAAAAGGTAGATAAAACCGAGAAAAAGAGCTTGTTATTCTATAAATATAATTCTTGAACTCACAAAGCTTACAACGAGACGTTGACAAGGCTTTTACTAAATTATATGCCCTTAATACTGTTGTACCTTTGTGCTGCCTTATTTATGAATGTACAAAACACTTTCGTTTATAAGAAAGGTACAAAGGGATAACTTTGTATTGCCCCAAGTTAAACAAAGACTTGTTTTGCGAAAACATTTAATTTTACTACGGAGAATATAAATTTTGATGATTTACAATATAAATAATAATTGTGCACGAGTTGTAATGTTGTTTGATTTTGTTAAAAAAAAATAAAGTTACAATTATTTGAAAACTGGCTATTCCCTGCGGTTTCACCCGTTTTCCGAGGGAACTACATCACTGCAGTCGGAATATGTAGTATCTCAGGTTCTAGATATTGTCCCGTCGGAAGATCCTCCCTTTAGTGCGAGGTATGATGAGCTTTACTCTCTGCTCTCATACCTCCACAGTTATTGTCCGGTGGGCTACTGCCCGACAGTTGTTGTCGGGGTGATCTATCTGTATTAATGTGCGTGCGAACACTGCATGTGCGATGCAGGATAGTAGCTGGTAGTTGCATCTTCGAATGTGTAGATGGCGGTGTTGACAGTTGTAGTACCGCTACAAAATAATAAATAATGTCGGGACACCTTTTCATACACGGTTGGTTAGCCCCATGGTAAGTTATTAATTAACTTGTGTTATGAGTGCTAACACAACTGATAAACTACATATAGGTAGTTACACATATACATATTTATAAATACATATTGTAACACCCAGACCACGGTCAACAAGCATGCTCATCACACAAATATCGACCGAACCGGGAATCGAACCCGGGACCTCAGATTCGGCAGTCCGGCTTGGTGACCATTGCGCCACAGAGGTCGTCAATCAAGTCAATCAAGATATCTATGTACACTTAATTCGGTTGAGTATATGTGTCGTGAAAGTCATACTTAGACTAGCAGATACTAAAATATGGCATAACTTTTATGATATTTGCTATACCTAAATTCCAATTTTAGAAGCGTGTCGAGTATCTTAGGTAAAAACAGGATCATCCTCTAATTCCGTGGCAAAACCACAAGATTCATTTAAAAACATGACTTCGCGTTCTGTACATAGGTATTCTACATATTTCCATAATTGGCGGTTTTCATCCCTTCGGAAATATTTGAAGGCTGCCACGTCCTGATCGAGAAGGGGACGGTTAATTATTTTACCCTCGTTGGGAGGTCACGTCTCAATAATATTGATCTGGTGATATCATTTGATATGAAATTATGGGGAAATGAGGTTGAATTTAATCATTGTAAGATCAGTCAGAAATACGTATGGGGAGGAGATACGTGGTTGAACAACTGAAGATCGGGCTTGCCTGGTTTAAAAGAGAATAAGAATGGCGTTCAGACCGATGGTAGATCACGGTGGCTGTTCTGTCCAAGAGGATCAGCTAGCTGGGCATTTTATAATGCACAAGCATTTGCGCAGGCACAGGTTTACTCACTATTCCTTTACTCTCATAGCCCAATGGAAGGGCAATCCGACTTGATCGGAGAGTGTACTGTGGACGCTCTCTATTCCACATACAGACAATAAAGTCGACAAAATACACAAATAAATAACATACTTTTAATATAGGTAGCCTAGCCATGTCACCGTAATAAATTAAAAAAAAATAATCTGTACTTTGATAACCGCAGGAGCAAAATGAAATGAATTAAGTGATTTTCAAAAAAAAACCACTTGACTATAAGTACTGACATGACAACTAGGCTATCTAGATATTAAAAGGCTACACAAATACTCATTTCTGACATAAATATCAGCTTATCATGATATCGATATTAGGTATCATCATGCTCTATTTCATTTCACTAACAAGGCGATTAAAAATCGACTGACATAGCTCAACTCGATATAAAATATTAATACACTAAGTATTACGGCCTAGTCATATAATTTTTGTTGCTCTTCGAAAACTCCAATATAATGTTTTATGGATATTTTTACTGCTTTCAGCGATATAACTCGCAATATGTTTGAAATTCATTCAAGTTTCCATGTATACTTTTGACCGTCATTATTATGAATGCATGGTAAGTTAGAAGATCTAGTTTTATTAGATACTTACCTTCCGCCAGAGGTGAAAACTATTTCATGCACACCTAAAAAAGTAGCCTATAGGCTTTGTCAATAAATGAGCTATAACAGCTCTGTAAGAGTTATTCAATATAGACTATTCGTTCCTGAGATTAGCGCTTCTAAATAAAGGAATCCTTCAGCTTCATAATATAAGTATAGCTTTAATACTAAACGGCTGTACCTAATTGGTAGTGAAATCAGATAATCAGTTGCAAATTAACATTCGGTCTGCATCCAATTAAACAAGAAACTGACTGTGAGAAATGGTTAGTTATGTGATTCCCATACCATAATGTATTAGGTATATAGCAAACTGTAAAATGGATCATTGGGCATTTTAGGGCACCACCGTTGGGGCTTAGTACTACTTAGTACTAGTTTAGTTTTATGCCTTTATGAATTGCATCTCTCAAATAAGTAGGTCAGTAAAACAATTGCTTTTTTAATCTTTAACAAAATTGAGTGAGACTTATGGACAAAAAAAAAAACAAATTATCACACAACATGGTATATCATTTTATATTCGACTTGCAACTGACTAAATAAATAAATACCAAGCCCAACCCAACTTCAAAGCTAAAAAGCTTCATCAAAGCTCACTTAATCTTATTAACATCAACATACAGACAAAAGGGGCGGGCAAACGCAATTCTACTAAAAGCAGAGTTGAAACAACATCGTAATGAGTAGCCACACTTAACGCGACCGCGTCTCCACACGTTATTAACTATACAAAGAGATTTGCTAACTAAATAAATTACTTGACACCTTTTACAGACAAGAGTATATCATCATCCGAGGATTTTTCCCAACTATGTTGGGGTCGGCTTCCAGTCTAACCGGATTCAGCTGAGTACCAGTGCTTTACAAGAAGCGACTGCCTATCTGACCTCCTCAACCCAGTTACCCGGGCAACCCTCTTGGTTATACTGGTGTCAGATTTACTGGCTTCTGACTACCCGTAACGACTACCAAGGATGTTCAATGGCAGCCGGGACCTACAGTTTAACGTGCCACCCGAAACACAGTCATTGGTCACAGTCTAAGATACACTTAGAAAGTACATACAAACTTAGAAAAGTTGCATTAGTACTTGTCTAAACTGGAATCGAACCCGCGCCTTCATACTTGAGAGGTTGGTTCTTTGCCCACTAGGCCACCACGACTCACCAAAGACAGCTTTATTATGGAGAAAACGCAATTCTACTAAAAGCAGAGTTGAAACAACAACGTAATGAGTAGCCACACTTAACGCGACCACCGCCTCCACACGTTATTAACTATACAAAGAGATTTGCTAACTAAATAAATAACTTGACAGACCAGAGTAAGAGCATGAAAAGTCAAAGACAAAAGATATATTGGGTGTTTCTTGAGACTTTGCCTATAGACTTCTGAAAATGCTTCAATAGTTCGCATAAAATTCAGTCAACTTAGTGATCAGTAATTAAATTGTTGTCATCTATCTGGGGAAAAAATAGTTGTAAATTGATTGAAAAAAAGCATATAAAAAGAATAAATATTTGTTATAAATTCAATAATATTTAAAGCACGTAAGATTCAAAAACATTTCACAAACTGTGCTCACCTTTCATCGTGATATTTTATCAATTTGGTAGAATTTTATTTTCACAGTCAACATTAATAAACCAATATTAAAAATCAAATAGAAAAAGCGAAACGAAAATTGTGTCTTCAACAATGATAAACCATTTTTCACATAGGTATATACATGTAATTTTCTTGAGTGCATGTACGTGAAAATACTTATAAGTATACACACAAAAAATATAATAAGTGTAATTTAACCCCGATAAAAAATACTACAATATGAATACCTATGATCATCCATGTTTTTACAGATCATGGTAAGCTCTTCTAAACCTCACCGATTGATTCAAACTCCAACCATGTAATGGCTACTGTTACACGAAAACTTCCAATTTACAATGTTCGTTCCAAAAGATATTATTTCGGACAAACAACCTCTGGAAAATTACCGCCAAATAGGCCAGCTAATGGCCCGTTTAATTTCATTTGTTACTAAATTAAGGGCTAGTTGTCCCTGGCCATATTTACTGGGTATACTTGTTAGCTTTTAGCTCTAATAAACTCTCAATATTAGAATATAACCTAATGAATATTTTAATATCATCATCATCATCAGATTTCTTATCGTCCCACAGCTGGGCACAGGCCTTATCTCATACAGGGACCACGCCTCAATTCTTTTTGATTTCAGACTTTATAGCCCAGGTTTCCTTGAGATGTTTTAATTCGCCTTTAATCAGTCCTTGGTGTCCAATTTATAGGTACTTATAAAGTACATGCAACTTAGAAAAATTGCGTTGGTACTTGCCTTTTTTTTTTTATCGACGTAAAATCATCAAATGACCCCTCCCGCTGTGGGTTAGCAGCGGTGAGGGAGTGTCAGACTCTTACTGACTAAAATCGTCGTGTTCCGTCATAGGCCTTTTATGTACCAGGGCCGCGGTATCTCTTTCGAACAACCCGCAGCCCCGGCAGGCCTTGGCCTGCTGGGCCCGCTGGGTTGCTGACGTCTCTTTGAGGAGCGCGTGGAACAACGCGCGCCGTCGACACGGGTCTGTCGTCTAGGAAGACAGAGGGACGATGAGCCACCCGAACTCACCGCCCACAGACCCACGCCTACGGTGGCCGGGAGTCATCTCGCGACACCCGGCGCCCATGGTGTCTACCTGGTCCAGCGCGGCGGCCGGGATGAGAGGTGCGGACTCTCTGTCGTTCCGCCTCCTCCTTCTCGAGCATGACCGCTTCGCAGAAGGAGGCGACGGCATCCCATTCCCTCGCCCCGGACCATGGCCTGAACCAGGGCCGGACGCGAGAGGTCGCCGCCGCCCAAAGCCTCGACGAGGACCCGGCGGTGCCCTTCCCATGCGGGGCACACCTGGACTGTGTGGTCCACCGTGTCCTCGGGGCTGTCCGCACAATGGTGACACCGGGCGCCTCCTCACGACCGATGCGGTGCAGGTACCTCCCGAAACAACCGTGTCCGGTGAGGACCTGCGTCATGCGGTACGTGAGGGCGCCGTGACTCCTCCCGAGCCACTCCTCAAAGGGGACTTACCGCCACGATGGTGGCGTGCCCTGCACTGGGTTGCGATAGTCGCTCCCTCCAGGCCACCATGAGATCGCGCCGGAGCTCCGCCCGCTGCGCGACAACTTGCCGCGGCAACGGGGTTTCTCCCCGGCGCTGAGCCTCCTCGCGCCAGTCGTACAGGCGCAAGAAGACCCTCGCCTCCAGATCCCACGGTGGCAGTCCAGCGAGTAGGCCAGCTGCTTCGCGGGAGATCGTGCGGTACCCCGGATTAGCCTAATGGCTATCACCCTTTGGGGCACGTTCAGGTAGTGCACAGCCCGCGGCCGTGCCGAACGTGCCCATACCGGGGCCCCGTAAAGGGCCATGGACCGCATGACCCCGCGTAGAGTTTACGGCAGGGGCGTTTGGGCCTCCCAGGTTGGGCAGGAGCCGCTTGAATGCAGCACCTGCCTTCTCCAGTTTGGGGCCCAAACGTCGGAAGTGCTCGACGAAGCTCCACCGGCCGTCGAGGACGAGTCCCAGGTACTTCATCGCCCTCTCGACGCCGATGGTAGCCCCCACCGTGACTTGGGAGCCTGAAGGTGGCGCGTTCCGAAGCCCATGAAAGCACATGGCCTCGGATTTGTGCAAGGCCACCTCCAGTCCCAGCAGCTGGATCCTCTCGATGACTATCGCAACCCGCGCGTCATTATGTCGGCCGCCTCCTGGTGCGACCTCCCTTGTGCCAGAACCAGCGTGTCGTCAGCGTAGCAGACCACGCTGACGCCGCTAGGGAGGTCGGCGCGCAGCACCAGTCGTAGCCGATGTTCCACAAGAGCGGCCCCAGTACCGACCCCTGCGGAACACCGCACGACATCTCTCGCCGGTTCCATTCCCCGTTGTGACCAGGGTAAATGATGGACCTATCCGACAGATAGGCCTCGACCACGCGACGAAGGTAGGTCGGCACCCGGTGATACCGGAGTGCCTCCCTGATGCAACTCCAGGGAAGGGTGTTGAAGGCGTTGGCGATGTCAAGAGACACCGCCAAGACGACCCCCGGACACAGCATCCCCGTCGTGAGAGCTCTCACGCGCATGATGGCGTCCACCGTTGAGCGCCCTTGCGGAAACCGAACTGGTGGTCCGCAAGGTCCGGCCCTATCCCCAAGGTGCGCGACGAGGCGGTGTGCGACAACTCGCTCAAAGAGCTTGCCCACCTCGTCGAGCAACACGATAGGCCGGTATGCGGACGGAGAGTCCGCAGGGCGCCCGGCTTCCGTATGAGGACCAGTTTCCCTGTCTTCCAGCGAAGTGGGAACTGGCCCCTCTCCAAACATGCGCTGAGAAGCCCCTAAGTCGAGGCCCGAGAGCCTCAAGGGCCAGGACCCAGGCCTTGCCAGGCAGGCCATCAGGCCCTGGGGCGGTGTTTTGGCTTTCAGCCTAGCCACCGCCACTCTCAGGTCCACCCCAGTCACCTCGGGGACATCGTCGTCGTCGGAAGTGTGGTCCGTACTTGACACCGCGGGTTGCAGAGACATGGGCGGGGGAGAGTGTTCCCCGCGCGAAGGGAACAGAGCGCTCACCACCTCCTCCACCAGCTGAGGCCGAAGACTCTGGGTCAGCGGGGGGGCCCATGGGCGGAGCTTGCCCCGCACCATTTTGTACGGGCGCCCCACGGGTCCCTGTCCAGAGACCCCAGCAGCTCCGCATTGGCCACCTCCTTGGCCTGGACGATGGCCAATGGAGGGCGGTCTTCGCAGCTCTGTAACCCTCGTACAGCTCTGCTTCCCTGGCTTCTGCATCCGGAGGGCGGATGCGCAGCCTGCGGTGTCTGGTGTACAGGTGCCTCGCAGCGACGCACGCCTCTCGAAGGGCGGCGATCTCGCGAGACCACCAGTACACCTGGCGTCGGGCGCGTCCTGGCGGGACTCGGGGCATGGCCACGTCACAAATCTCGGACATGGTCTCCCGGAACCACTCCGCCTCGTCGTTGATGTCGGCGGGCCTGTCCGGTGATGACACCCAGGCCTGCACGACTGAGGCTTCCAGGAGAAGCTCCCGGTCAAGGTGCCTCAGCGCCCAACGTGGACCACTCGGGGTCTGCAGGACCGGCGCGCTAGGGTTCTGGGCGGAGACGTCAAACCGGATGTACCGGTGATCGGAGTAGGTCTCCACCCCCTCCTCCACCCGCCAGTCAAAGACACGCGGTAGCAGAGCGGGGCTGGCGAACGAGATATCCACCACTGACTCGCCCCGCATCCGTACACACGTGGGGACAGAACCCCGATTGAGGACGACCAGGCCTGCTTCCAGCGCCCAGTCCTCCACCATCCTACCCCGTGCATCTGTGCGTCGGGAACCCCAGGCCAAATTCTTGGCGTTGAAGTCCCCTAACACTAGCACAGGGAGGGAATAACTTCCGACGACGACGGACAACTCCAGGAGGGAGTTGTGGAACTCGGCGAGTTCGGCTCGGGGAGAAGTACACCCCCACGACGACTATCTCCCCGAACCGTGCTGCGACGCAACCCCTTCCACTCTTCACCCCTTCGAGGGAAGGAGTACCAGCGGCGGCCGACGATATGATGGTCACTGAGCCGCTAAGGTCCTTAACCCAGTCATCCCTGGGAAGGACAAAGTACGGCTCAGCGACCACGGCGATGTTGATCGACCACTGCGCCATGCTTTGGAGCAGCAGATCCTGGGCACGGGCGCAGTGGTTGATGTTCGCCTGGAGGAAGCGCAATGGAGCCAGACTAGCACTCCATCACGTCTTCCTCCTCTTGAGACGCAGACACGGGCGCCGCGACAGCAGCAGTGGCGACGGCGTTGACAGCGGCGGCAGCGTTGGAGGCGGCGGCGGCCGCAGGAGCTGCGGTTGTGGCCACTGCGGAGGTGGTGGTGGTGGCGGCGACGGACGGCCGGCCCTTGCCCTTACTCTTGGTCTTGGCGGGTGGGGCACAGGACTTGCTCCCCGCCCGGTGTTCGGCCGGCTTGCCAGCCGCCGCGCACGCAGTGCAGTGCGGCGCGGCGCTACAAGCCACGGCCTTGTGTCCGGGCTGACCGCAGCGGAAGCAGAGGGCGCTGCGGTCGACCTCCGAGGTGCAACGAACACCCACATGATGCCCGACGTGGCATCGGAAGCACCTCAGCGGTCGGGGGTCAAGCAGCTTGACCTGCGCCGACACCCAGCCGACCAGCAATCTTCGGCCGTCTACGATGCGCTTGGCCGCCGTCACGGGCAGCTCACCGTGATGGTGCACGTGCCCTGAAGTCGGGACGTATGGTGCCCGCCTTCACTTCGTCGGCAGAGCACCCACCCGTCCTAGCGACGGCGGCCACCACCTCCTCCGCAGTAACTGAGTCGTCCAGGCCCATGATGCGCAGATCCGCACACTTGTGGGGCCTGGAGACTCGGGCATCGTCCGCACTTATGGACGCCCTAAGCCTCTCGGCTAGAGCGTCTGCGGCGGGCCCACTGGCCGCTCCTGGGACCTCCAGCATACGGGCGCCCGTTGCGGTCACCCTGAGCCGGAGGCCGGAGGCGATACCCAGCTCCTGCAGGTTCACCGCCTCCTTTGCTTGGGCGAGCACGTCGCGGTACGACACGCCCCTTTTGACCGCGTCCGGCTGTAGTGTGACTACTACAGCCGCGGTTTTGGGGGCGCGGAGTTTCGCCGCGGCGGCTCGCTCCCTGCGCCGCTGTTTCTGGGCCTTCTTTTTGGCCGCTTTGGCCGCCCTCCGCCTCTTTTTCTTTTCCCCCACCACCTGCCACTCAGACTCAGTGGCAGAAGAGGTAGGGGCCGCAGACGGTGTCGGCTTTGGAGGGCGTTTCGCCACTGGTGCCGACGACGGAGCCGGTGCTGACGGTGGCACCGGGGGCCTCTGCGCCTGGACCGCCCTTGCGGTCTTGGGCTTTGGCTGAGCGGGCGCCCTCCTGGTCGGTCCGTTCGGCGCCGCGACAGGGGGCTTGCTCGGCGGTCCCCTTCTGGGTGGGGGTACCGCTGCAACCGTGGCCGCATAGGAGGCCCTTTGGGCCGCTGGGGGCTTCGACGCCGCGAGGGGGGGGCGCAGGACCCTGCCCTCCAGGACTGAGAAGCGAGCCTGGAAGGCCGCCATCTCCTGACGGACTAGGGCCAGGATCTGGCTCTCAGCCGGCGCAGTCTGCGCCTGTTGCCTGGCCCCACCGCGCTCCGCCCCCTGCTCGCGCATCTTAGCGAGCTCCGCCCGGAGACTCCTGTTCTCCTCCACAAGAGACTCCAGGGCGGCCGTCAGACGACCCACCTCCTGCTGCAGTTTGGCCAGCTCGCTCACGGGAGCCCGGCCAAAGTTGCTCACCGCTGCGGCGGTGATGGAGGCGGTGGCGGCCTCAATGGCGCCGTCTTTGCTGGCCTTTTTTCTCTTTAAGGCCACCTGCCTGATGGCGGACTCCACCGTCTTCTCGAAGTCCGCCCTGCGCTCCCGGTCGGAGCCGATGGCCGACTCCTCCTCGGAGGAGGAGCTCCGATGAGCCGCTCCTCCGCCACCCCCAGAAGCCCTAGCGGACCCTTCGCTGACGGGCCTCCTGGCGACCTTTTTGGCCGAGGCCCCTCGACCACCAGAGGAGGACCCGGGGTCTTCCCTCCTCCTCTTGAGGAAGGCGTCGGCCCGGTGGTCCTTCTTGTTGCGGGGGAGCTTAAAACCCCCCGCATCCCCCTCGCTGGACACGGACTCGGAGTCCGAGTCCTCATCCCACTCCCTTAGTTCTTCGTTGTCGTTTTTTTTGTTTTTATTTGTGTCAGAATCCATACAGTTCCCACGATCATGAGAGCAATTGTTCGTCCACCCCGGCAGTGGCCTCATACCGGGGCAAGCCTACATACTGTTGGGGGCGGCTGGCCCCAACAGGGGGGAGCGCTAACGACCGTGTCCCCCACGGCCATTCATCCCCTCGCCGCGCTCCCGAAACTTGGGATTGGGTGGTTTTTTATCAAGAGGTGTCCTTCCTCTGGGCCGGGCGATTAAGCCAAGCCCTCGGCGGCGGCATTATGCATGCCTCCGTCTGCTGTCCGGCCAACCCGGCTCAGCAAACCCGCCGAAAGGTTTGCTCTTCGTTGTACGAAGAGCAAACGACCACCGCTTTAGTGCGCCTGCACCTCCGCGGGTATGGCCGCATCCTTGCCATGTCCACTAGCGTGGACTGGTCAGGAGCGGCCCCTCCCTGGGTCCCTCTTTGTCTGGCCTCTCCCCTGAACCTTTCCGGCATGAGTATCTCTACCGGCAGAGCTTCAGGATCATTGAGGCACACAAGCCCCACCACGACGACAACGTGGGGACCCCCTCGGTGGGGGTTGGTACTTGCCTGACCTGGAATCGAGTTCAGGTAATCATACTTGAGAGGCTGGTGCTTTTAGCCACTAGGCCACCACGACTTAATATAGAGATGAAATAAATCCTAAACAATATTAGCAATGCGATGTGTATTTGTTTTTAAGCCAAAAGGCATACCTACCAAAACTGCTACCTGTCGTTCATGAACAAAGCAAACAAATATTCATACATAAAATAAGGGCTCATTAGTATCTAAAACCGTCGGTTTGATCACCCGTCAAGCACTTTGTAAACAGTTTGATAAAGGTAAAATATTTCAGTCCAATATTCGGAAGTCAGCATGACCGGGCTATGACATGTTTGAGGATATAAACTGGGCTTATAATTTTCTTCATAATACTGAAGTTATAGAGGGATCAAATATGCTATGCAGTGTTTGTTGAGAGGTCAGTTTTCATGGAGTGTGAACCAATTTTCGGGTGTAAATTATTGAGTGTTAGTAACTAATTAGTGTTTTTAGTAATGTAATAATTTAATGATGATGTTACAGTTACAGGGTATATTTTGTGTATAGGAGCTATGTATTTGTATATTTTTAGGCTGAGTGGATCTATAAAACGGTTACACAATTATCTTGGTACAATAGACGACTGACCTGTAACTAACCTAACCAAGGGGTATCGGGTTGCCCGGGTAACTGGGTTGAGGAGGTCAGATAGGCAGTCGCTTCTTGTAAAGCACTGGTACTCAGCTGAATCCGGTTAGACTGGAAGCCGACCCCAACATAGTTAGGAAAAAAGGCTCGAAGGATGATGAATAGACGACTGACCTGTTAAGATTTTGAACTCTTTGCTTTTAAAAAATTGATATAAAAATAGCCTTATAGAAAACAAACAAACTCAGTAATCCTCACAGAATCCAAATACGACTTAACACCATCAGCTTCATATCCATTTACCGTAATGTTTACTTTCCATATAAAGAAAGATTTTTCCATATTTTTTCAAGCACGCACCCGTGAACGTGTGTATATTTGTACTCACTCAATACCACTTAATTTTTTTCGCATTTTGTTGTCGGTACGTTCACCTAGGGCGTCAATAAATATTATCAGATACAGATATTTATTTTATTTTTGCTTTTATATGAAAGTATGTGGTAATGGCGTAATTGATTTTGATGAAAACGTGTTGATATTTTAGGGTCTGTAGGGTTGAAAGGGACTCACAAAAAATTGTAGCAATACATCTTTTTCATAAGTCCTAGGCATTTCTGTAACTGAGCTTCAAATTCGTCATTATTTTAGTAAAAACTATTTTGTAACTAGTTTAAATTAATTGTCCCATGCATCCATGCACCTGTAAATACTTAAAAAAATACTGGCCATTTTGTATAGCTAACCTTATAACAAAAACAAACCTTACCATGCCCCCTTCAGCCAATTTTCCAAAGGGTATTGTGGACAAACACAAGCTAACAAGCCATTGTTACACATTGCTGTAACATTGTGAACAGTGAGGCTATTATACTGAAGTTTGCACAAAAACCTGCTTTAGCGTACTCACACACTGCAAACTTTTAGTCGGCCGATCATTTGTTAGGGATTATGATGATGATGTCCTCCTAGACGATTATCGGCTACGGCGGCTGTTCTCATTTAAGGATGTCAGCCAACTGCACATTAGTGCACAAGCATTTGCGCAGACTAGGTGCACTCACTATTCCTTCACTCTCTTAGATAGTCCGATGGGACGGCAATCCGACTCGACCGGATAGAGATCAGGCGCGAAATCAGTATGAAGATGAATTGTAGTACGCACGCTACACAGATCAAGTATTTAGCCGGTGCCAGACCGACTGAAAACTTTGATTGGAATATACTTGTTCTTTAAGGGTGCGTCCACATCTGGCGAATGCGCCGCGAATGCGCAGCACGCGAGCCGATCGCGAGCTGTCCGCGAGCTGCGCGCGTGCATTTTTGTTCGTGCGCCGCTTCTGCGCCGCCCGCGCGCAGCTCGCGCGCGACCTAAGCGCCGCACGCGAGCGGCGCGCAGGCGGCGCGCGACGTCTGCCATCTTCGATAGTACTGAGCCAATATACGAAACTGTAAGGGCGAGAACTGATTGCGCGCAGATCGCGCGCCGCTCGCGCGCTCTATACGAGCCTTGCGTGAGTTGCGCTAAAGAGGCGCACCGAACTATTGCAGTGACTGCACGCGCACAGCTCACGGACAGCTCGCGATCGGCTCGCGTGCTGCGCATTCGCGGCGCATTCGCCAGATGTGGACGCACCCTAAAAAAATTAACAACCGGGTCTACTGTCGGCGGACTGTTTAGTCGGCAGTTTGCACAAAAACCTGCTTTAGTTTACGATCTCAAGCAGATGGCGAACTCCCCGATGAACGGGAACTTCGCTAATAATATCGATTGTTACCGGAATATAAGGCCGTGACGTTGGAAATTAATTAAAATTCAAGAGATTTGTGTGGAAAATTGGATGTACAATGTAACAAGACTTATTATTTTCTATTGGTTCGATGGTGTCAACATTTTTGTAGAAGGAATTTTGATATAAGTGCTAAGTATGTATAGAGTTAAAATATTTAATATGGATATTCTTATGTACAATTTTATTACAAAACTGACAATCTTCAAATCTCCCCTTTTAACCTACCCTTTTAACCAGTAGACTGTAGAAGTATGTATTTGATTCTAATTTTTGTACCTAATTGAAGATTGTTCGTTCTTTGTAATTATTGTTTTAACTACATTAAATTGTATCTGGAAACACGGATATTTTCGAAGGTACACCGGTCCCAGAATAAACTTATTAAAATGTCAAAGTTCACACCTTGTCTCGCAAACCTTGAGAATGGCGTGAATTTTTCAACATCTTTACACAATCTGGGCTTGTCAGGTTTATTTTTAGCTAAAGTACTAAGTAAAATTTTAAATTCTGTTTCAGTGTTTCTTGTAGATAAATACCGTACAACGAAATAAGATTTTGCGTTGTTATAAATTCGAAGGAACACAAATCTTTCATTTTAAGTATTTATGTGTCACTTTTACCTGCGTATAGGTACTTGGACAATCTAAATAACTTCTAATATCTGTCAGCGCATCGTAGACACTGTGAGGAAAAAATATTTAAATTGGATTAACAGATAGTCTAGAGGAGTCTGGAAGTACACGTTCTACGTCTGTGACGTGGGTGAAACTGTGTTCCAATAAGACATTCTTCTTCTTCTTCTTAGCGTTTATCCCGTCTTGTGACGGGGTCGGCTTTCCGTATCTTCTTCTTCCGCTTCGCTCTATCCTGGACATCTTCCTCTTCAAGTTCGCAGATTTTCATATCGTTATCGTTCCAATATGACATTGGTCTTACTCTAACTAAAATTAATTTGCTTTTGACATGGATACCTATAGCTTACATAGAAAACAGCATTTTCTAGAACTTTCCATTTAATTAATTAAACGAATATATTCTTAGAAATATCTAGCTAGGTGTAGTTGTGTGTGTAACATGTCAGTTATATAATTACAATTTATTTGCTTTCATTACATTTTTAGTTCGACGGTATCAAATAAAAATATTTACATTAAGAGTGTATGATGGTAACCATATGTTTGTATTGGCAAAATATTATAGCGGATATATAGCTTTATATTTATAATATGCGGTGCTGTAAATTATAACTTGCGTTTTTCTAGTGTGTATACAAATATTTATTTAATGTAGCGAAATTAGGATTTGTGATATAAATACGTTGGATACATTTATTTATTTCGTAACTCATTACAAAATTATATAAAAGAGGAATGGTAAAAAAAGATGAAATGAGTATGCAGATGAATGGTGGTCTTAATAGTTAGTAGTATTGCAGTGAATAGTATCTTTTTCATATTTTGTGCTAAAATATCATTCATACATCTTCAGATATTTTCCAATCACTCTGCTCTATTTACCTAATAAGAAATACCGACGACCTCAAACTGGGTACAGACTGACTGACATACATACATACCTATATCTTTATCTAGATATAGAGGTATGTTTTCTGCAGTTGCCCTGACCCAGTATTATTCTAGTCCCACTCACGACAGAACTATGTATTATTATTTTTCCATGCAACTAAAATCTAGCACAAATATTTCAAGGCTATTCCATAGTAATGCCTTTTTCCAATTAAATAATTATTACATTATTTTTTAATCACTTCATCTCCCGAGCCTTTAAAAATTTATATTAATTTTAATCCAAATTATATATTTTTGAATTGTCAAAATCTGGTATAGTTACCGGCACGGATATTGAGCCCTGACCATCACCTGCGCAGAAGCGATTTATTGGTTTATTGCCTTATGTGTACAGTGCGCAAAGCGATCCCCACTCTTCTGCCGAGAGCTCAATATCTGTGCCGGTAACTATAGCACTGATCTATGCGACAGCTAAACTATAGTTCCTATTACAGCCAACGCCGGCACTGCTTATTCTCTGTAAATTACATATGTAAACATAGGTGATACATTTCTTATTGTACTCATTCCAAAACAAAAGAAAGTTCCAAACTACAAGATCCATTCTCAAAAAGCTCTAATCCACACCAATAATAGTTCGATAACAACCACCTACCCAAGAGAACTACTTTCATAGTTCAAGTCGGGTAAGAACTAATTACGTTAGGCCTATGCTGAAACCCAATTAACTAGGTATAGTTAATCATCGTATATTGTAGGTATGTAAGCCGTTGATTCGGTAGTTATTTATTACGCCTGAGTGGTTTGAGAGATATCGAAATTCGTTCATTATGTCGGCTTAAGATTTTTTTCTTTTGTTATGAAATTATTTTGTTCGTATCATCGACCATCGAGTTCGAAGTTCATTTGGTTTCAATATTTTGGCCAAACGTTATATTTGTTATTTTTATTATGAAATGTTTGTGTGCAAAACAATTTTTTTTTCTTCTAACAGAAAAGTCTGCAATTGGTAGCAATTAAAGGCAACTTGGAGCAATTAGGTAGCAACTCTCTATATGCATTTCGAGAGGGTTTTGCATTTTGAGTGGATCTATGAAGAGAGACAGCGATTCTGACGGTGACTAGCGATTGCTGTTTTATAAAACAAAAAATTTCGGACGTGTACCTGAATTTGTGTCACAGTAGCTGCTTAGAGACCAAAATCAGATATCGACGCCTACGCACTCTTGACCTTAGAGATCTATAAAACCTTGATATAATATTATACATACATATTACCAGACTACCTTTCCATCTCTCTAGAGTCTAGAGAATATTTCATAAACACTACTAATATCAAACTTTACAGACTGTTTATGATATTTGTTTTGACTTTACGACTTCCACAGTTTCATCATAAACGCATCACTTTGCCCCAAGGAAATAATTTAAAAAGCCGGCCTTATATTCAATTACCGTAAAGTTTGAAACCAATAACCCACGCCTATTAACCATGCCATATAAACGTCTAGAGAGTCCCATAAATTTAAGTGCCGTACGCATAGAATTTACGATATTATACCTCGTTTTAGACTTATTAGAAGTTGCGATGATAATAGGTATATTTGTGTGCTGGATGTGGCATTGATGGACGTTTCATAACAGTGCTAGTGGGTTACGTAAATAAAGCGCACTAATTTGAGTGGTGATTCTAGGCGTTTGTAACTCTATGGTGAGTACAAAAATATTAGGAGAAGGATTTTATTTCTACACTTTTTAGGGTGTTACGTTTTGAGTATGTCGTGTAGTGAACACACTAGAAACTTGTTGACTTTAAAACTTTTTCAACTTCACACTTTGCATTAAATACTTTATGCTGGAATTAGTGTCATTAACTTATTTTATACATAATTCTAGATTATTTTCAGTTTTTTTTTTTTGTAAATATGTAGATTAGGAAGGATATGGTAGATAATATGTGTGTATAAATAGGACATATTATTATCTGTAAATATTTTTTTTGTTGTCTTCAATACACTGAAACTAAATAAAATTCCTGATCATATAAGTCATACATTATGCACTTTTACGTACTTTTATATTTTCACCAATATCATTGTCAATAAACCTTTTGCTCATCCTCAAAAAATGTACAAAGTATTACCTTTTACCTGGCAAGATAACAAACTCCACGATACTGTAAAAATTTAATTTCAGGAAAACCCAATAATACTTTACACCATCTGGGATTGTGGACACTCGATCAGAGTGAAATAGCATTTTTTTATTCAGTTCAAAACCAACTGATTTGAGAAATTAACGTTTCAAGTTTCTAAAAAGACCACTGGATCGACACAATTGGGAAAAACTTCTTAATAATACTATTTAAATTCATTGCGTATACTCTTCATTTTATTCTTTGAAATCAACTTTTGGATTGGTAATTTAGGATTCGAATTTTCGAAGTTTGATTTTCTATGTTTTGATAAAAATACTCTTCTTATTGTAAGAAACCCCCAAAATATTTATGTGGCAACAAAAATACATCATCTGTGAAAGTTTCAGCTGTCTAACTATCACGGTTCATGAGATACAGCCTGGTGACAGACGGACGGACGGACGGACAGAGGAGCGAAAACAATAGGGTTTTACCCTTAGGTTACGGAACCCTAAAAACAGACTTTACCAAAAAGTTTCCACGTTATAACTAAATCAATGAGAGAATTTGTACTTCTTTCACGCCATTTACGTTAAGGGACCAAAACATTAGCAGAAATTAGGGATAGTTCTATTCGTAATGTGTTGATGCACTTTTAGTAATTAACGAACATCAAAGAAGAACGCCCGTTCTAAGTATGGCTAATTTTGTTTGATGTTTGGCGAATTTAGTTACTGGCCAAAAAGAAATAATGACACATACTTTTCGGGGAATATTCTTGTGAAACGCAATTTGCCATATTAGGTATAGGTAGGTATCTGTCTAGTCTTTTTCGAACTATATTATGGCCAACTTCCAGTGTTACTCGATTTAGTCGGTCATAAAGCGGCTGAATATTATACTGTATTCATCTTCATATGTTACTGATTTATAAGCCCCGATCAAACTATCAGCTGACTGAAAATTGGCAGAGTTGAATTTGTGTTTATTTCCAGCCTAGCCTGAGAATGAAACCAGTGATTAATCTAAACATTTTAGCATATTTTAGCATGTGATAATTGATGTTGATCAATGTCTGACACATACATTATATTGTTTAATCAATAAAAAAAGTATAGACCCTTTTCTGCAAAATACCGCTGAAACCAATCTTACGATCTATTTACGTCCCACGCTTCAACAGTTAACGCGGCTACAAAATCTGATTCCAACATAATATATTAAGGCCCAACCCGAAACTCCAAAACTTTGTTTTGTGGTTTTAATTAAGGTCTTCACACATTAAATGTAACTTTTGACTTAGGTATCATTAACGCGATCTTAAAACGGAGATTTTAAGGCACTCTTCAGAAATTCCACGGAGTAAGGAAATATGAGCGGAGATGCCATAATGCAGGTAGGTCAGGGTTCTAGGTCAAATTCGTACGGTGGGCATGACCAAAAGGATGAGTTACGAGTGAAATAACGAGGCGTTTAGGTTCTTTCAGATATCTGTTAACTTTTTTTAGTATTATAAAAAATGGTCGGGTCCAAAGAAGGCGTATAAGGGCTAAAACAATAGCGTTCCTCGATCCCCGTTCCCCCGCATTTTGGAGCGCTACTTTCTTAGGCGATTTTCCGTTATGGCACCTCCGCTATTCATTTTGTTCTCCATGAGAAATTCTCTTTGTATACAAACTTGTGTTATTGTTTCTAAGATATTAGATTTCGGTTTTCAGAGTTTTGGTTTGGTTTGGTTTAATTAGGAGAAATGTTACGTATCAACTTTGTAATTAAATTAATTTTGATTAATTATTATGATTATAAACTATGGAGTATAGTCAAATAGTTGTGGTTTAAGACGTAAATATACACAGAATATAATACTTACTGAAATTGTAGTTGCTACAGGAATTACTTCGTGGACAGTTGTAGTTTTTCACACACACTTACTTATAATTTTCCTTTAGCGTAGTAATCGTGAATTTTTTTTTTTCAATTGACGTCAGAAACAGTTTGAGGCTGTCAATTCAGTGACTTGAACTTTTAATGCAATTAACAACATGTGATGTGTCAGTAGCAAAAAGTGCTCAATTATGATAGCAAACTTTAATCCATATGATAAAACTTACTTCTGACTGACTTTTGAAAAGAATTACCTCCGGCCCTTATCCGGATTGGATTAAAGTACTTACAAGTTAGTTTTCGTGTGCGTAAGCACGCGTAAGCGTGCACGTTACAAACATACACACACATTCACATAATTATAGTGAAGTGCGATACAGGATATTTTTATGTAAATAAAACATAGTGTTATGAAAGAAACATTTTATTTTTTTTATAGTTTTTCACTAACAGTGCATTCACAGTTAAAGTTTCTTACGGCAAGAAACTATTTAATTAAAAATTAATAAGATACAAAAACAAAGGATACATTTTTAGAAACAGCGTGAAATACAAATAGCTTACATTGATATATATTTTTTCTAATTTTATTAGACTTAAAGATTCGTGACTATGTTAATTTACTACAGAAGGCCGTGTTCTTAGGCATTTACAATATTAAAAAATGAAGTTTATGTTTTTTTCTTAACAATGCACAGAAGTACCCTACAAGATAGATTTACATTTTATAAGGACAGAGTAAAATTTAAGTTTCACGTTAATATACATACATATTAAGCCTATATGAAGTTTATATAAAGTTATACATATATGAAGGTAAAACTATGTATATACAGATTATTATGTATTTTCTAGTAAATGTTAGTCGTAGTTTTGCGAGATAGTATTATTACGAAAATCTCGTTTATATTAATTCTAGAGTACCTATTGTGGTTTTATATAAACTGTTAAATGCTGATTGAAATGGCAATATACTAAAGTTATTCTTAAGCATTATTTCGTACTAGATTACATAATGTTTTCTATATAAACATAAATGAGGGTGGAGGTACTGGACAAAAAATTTCACTTTGCTATTGTTCTAGAAATTACCATAAAAAGAGTTTTGAATCCTATAGAGTTACATGTTTGTGGTAGGTACTAGAAACAAATGCTGTATAGTTACTGAACTATTATATTTTTTCCACTTTTTTTGTCATGAAATTGTACTCTTGTTCGTCATTAATTCAGAGTTAAAATAGCTGCATTTTTATTGTCTAAATAAAAGTAGTTAAAGATACATTATTTTAATATTAATATCTAATGTCCTATATTGAGGATGACTAGTCAAAAACTGTCTTTATAACTCTGCAATTTCAATATTTTTAAAATTTTTAGGGTACTAGTTATTAATCGAGATACATGTGACTGTTATTTAAGCATTTAATTTTGACAGTCTTTACAAGACAGTAGCCAGAAAGTCTGGATCCAGTCTTAAGCTGTCTTGTTCGACTGGAAGCCAACCCCATAGTTATTCAAGTTGGGAAAAGGCTAGGCAGTTGATATTTTACTGCTGGCCAGTTCAACTAAAAATTTAAATTCTTTATTGAAATTGCAGAGCTCTAACAATACACACTATACAAATTACTTACTATTAGTGACTAGATGAGAATGTTAAAAATAACCTATGCGATATGTGACGCAAACGCTTTAAAGCATAGCACAATGAACTTTATTCTATTAACCATAAGGTTTATAATTACATCTAAGCTAAATCACAACACTGCAAAATTTAAACATGTTTAGTGGAATGTGTAATGCTACGTAAAAATGAGTTGATCGATGATTATATATTTAAAAACCTATAATTATACAAGGTTATTATATAAATATATAGGATGGGTGTCTGTCTTTAAGGCTAGTTTCATAGAAAGGTTGTATAAAATAAAATAAACTGCCCTTTTCGTAAATTCAAATAGGCTTTGATGAAATGTTTGGCAAAGCCTTTACAATAAAATCAATTATGTATATTATTCATGATAATGTTGTAAGCAAAAAATATTTAACTTAACTTTTTGATATCAAATTATAGCTTTTACCCGACATTTTAATAGCTTTTATTTATCGTCTCGCAAAAGAAAATTAGAAGAGTCAATTTATCTTAACAAATAAATAAGTAAGAAAGTGAACAAGTGCGAACTTTCCCACATTTTACCTTTCAATAGTTAATTTGTGACATAAATAAAGCGAACACATTAAATATATTATTTGGTTTATATTAATAAGTTACATAAATGATGTATTTATTTTGTGTTTTTTTACATTAGAACTGTTAGTAAAATGAATAACTGAATATAAAATGAGGTAACGTCACCCGTAATAGTCAAATAATACAGTATTATAAAATGCAGCTTTTGATAGGAAAAATATTATTTTTTAACATTTTCTTTTAATTACAATATCTAATAGTATTCAAGGTATCGTAGTAAGCACATTAACTATTTTAGAACAAACGCTTTTTTTGTAAGTATGTATACTGTTCAGAAGACTTATTATTATATACAATGCTTAAGACTATCAATAAATATTACAAACTAAACATTAGTATAAAAAGTTTATCGTTTTGAAGATTTTTAGCGCCAAGTTATATAATATCTTCAAATTAAAATAAATATAACATCAATTTTGGAAAATCGAAATATTTTCTCAAATAGGTATTTTACGACACTGAAAGAAAAATAGTTAAGAATTGTTTAGAGAATTTTACGCGAAATTTTCCCTATACTGCTTTCCTTTTTTTGGTATCATTTCATATTTTCGTTTCTAAAATAAGCCGTATTATTTTACAAAGCAAAAACTAATGAAACGAAAAGCAATAAAAATGGATTATTTATATTCAAAAAATCTATGGTAATGAGTCCGAAAAAAAAAACTACCAATATCCGTTCCTATACTATTTACGACTTCAAATATAAATATTTAATATATTTATATTCTAGTTAAATCTCGATGAATTAACTCTAGAAGCAAAAACGCAGTTTGCCTTAATTTATATTTTATCTACAGCGCCGCATTTAATATCTATGTAAGTCGTAATTATCCCAGGTTGAACTTTATGTACATATTCCTTAAGATTATATAGTAAAGCTTTACACTGATCACTATTATTCGTTACATCTATATGAAAATGTGTTGGTATAAACACGATAGGATAATATGAACTACATTTTTCACAGAATAAGGATGAACGGAGATGCCATAATGCGGGAAGGTCACCTTCTTCTAGGTCAAATACGTGCGGTGGTCATATGACCATAATGATAAATTACGAGTGAATAAACAAATCGTTCGGGTTCTTTGAGCCAGCTGTCAACGATTTTTGGTATTACAAAAAATTGTCGGGTCTAAAAAGTCGTGTAAGTGCGAAGACAGAAACGATCCTCATACCCCGCACGCCCGCATTTTGGCGCGCTACTTTCTTAGGAGATTTTCCGTTATGGCACCTCCGCTAGTCATTTTATTCTCCGTGACTTTTTTATATAACATGAGTTTAAAATCTAAGCTGCTTTCGCGACGTTTTTATATCTTCAGATTAGCCTCGCTTTCGACAAGTATTCACTTACTTAGAACTCTGCAGTTTTTACAGGCAAGAGTTATATGAGTATTGTTATAATATCAGTTTATTCCACTAAGTTCAACTATTAATTCAAACAGTTAGCCAGTTCGGCTTATGATGTTTAAAACATTCAAGTTATTCTAGGAAGCAATTTAAAAAAAAAAAAGAATTGCGTTACAATTCTATAATTATTTCAGACACTGCAACAAAGAACAGCAAATATTATAGATGAAATTGAAATTGTTTTTTAGAGATAGGCACGTTCAAGCAAAAAAGGTTGAATTAATAGTTAAACTAAGAAGAATAGATAAACACACTAACACACTTGGTTAGAAAAGGAGCAGAGTTCAGCACAAAAGTATTCGCACACAGCTTATATTTAGCAGAAACATACTGTACCTATAAATATGTAAAGAATCAGCATCACCATTTGCACTATATTAACATCTAATAGAAAAGCATTCAGTATCAACCACGACAACCATAAAGGCGAGATTCCACCAGTGTGTAACACTGTGACGCACACAATTGTTTCTTCTGGCCATGAAACTTTCCACGAAATTGCAACCTTTGTGCGCGAACTCACGCTAGTAGTGGACTCGCACCACGCGTTCCCACGTTTTGTCGCGAACAAATGTGCGCAAACAATTTTGGTAGAATCCCGCCATTGAACGTCAAAAAACATCAAAGAAAACGCTTCAATACAATATACAACAAGTATGCTTCCAAGTGACATTTTACACAAAAACGTTTTTGATGAACAAAGTTTTTAATCAAAGCAATTACAAGTGAAGTATTTACAATGTCAACAGATCCATTCAATTTGAAACTTGAAACGATCTTGGTCTAATTTTAATTTTGCGTTTCAGTTGTTCTACTGGAATCGTCATTTTCTATGTCATCCGGCTTTGTTTGACCAATGTTGAAATCTTTTAATGCGTCCTGTATATGCTTGACCTGTCAAAGAAATTTTTGTTTTGGAAACATTTCTTTTAAGAGTACAAAGTCGGGAAGAAGGTGATAATATTGACCCTGTTACTGATTTTGGGGTGAAAGAAAAATATACACATAAATTCCCAAACTATCAAACATTCATAGAAAATCATAAAGTTTATCCAATATCTGTGGAAACTGAAAAAGTTGTCGAAATAGAAATGTCTATATCTGACTTTGATAGGATTGAAAAGTTATGTTTGTTGATACAAAAAGTAATAAAGTCAGCCCTTTGTAACTTATTTTCCGAAGCTAAAAGAAAGTTGAATGCGATTACAAATGACTCCGTATTTTTCAAATTCGCTTCTTCATTGTTAACTTTTGTTTTTTCGAAGCTATAAATAATGCCGTCAAAATAATGGTGTGTCATTATCATACTGCAGACTTCATAATTATAAAAACGTCTGAGTCACTTTTTCATTTTGGCGTTTCCTTTCTTTTCAACCTTCACCTTATTTTCGTCGAAACCCTTTGTATTCTGCTGACCTTGAGTTTCAAGGTCATCTTTGTTATATTTTATAAGTTCAGAATGTCTGCAAGAACTTGAGTTACTATAGCAGTAATTAGTGTTGACTACTTAATGAATATTCAGTACGTTGCGTACAGTATTCAAAATGAGTGTGATACTGGCTAATTATCTTTACAACCTTGCTTGGTATGCATTAGAGGATTTTCGTAAAGTAATAAGGTTAGGATTTAATATGAAAGTAGAGAAGAAAAGATCAAATGTTTATTGGCATGTTGATAAACAAATATGATTTTCTCAAAATATCACCAAAAAAAATTCACCATAGCCTTTAGGTACTATACTTAATTGTACGTTTGCAACTAATAGAAAAGGTCTCTAAAAATATAAGGTTGTCCTTGCAAATCATCATCTACATCAAATCTGTCAAAAAGAATTCCATAGCTTTAATGTAATAAGCTCACCTGGGACGCTCCCGGGTCAGTCCCGGGATGCAAGTACTTGTGAAGAAAATAACACGTTCCCGGAATGTCCTTGGGGAACGAACTTGGGAGACAGGAACGATCCCGGGGCTCCATCTCGAAACCCGGGAATTTTATTAACCACCTGTCAAAAAAAATGTGCTCTGTAACGGTTTGACCTTTTGGGTACAAAACTGATTTCAAATTCTTGTTCTTGTTATTCACTTAATAAGTAATTTAAAGAGTGATTGTGGTCTTTCGGAGTTTGGCCCTTTGAAGTGCTAAAGTAGAAGCGTAGGATGACAACGATTTTCTTTGGATAAGTAATTTATTAAATCAAGTTCGGAATTAATTTTCAACGACCCTGAATTTATTCCAGGAATATTTTCTTTTATATTCTATCTAAACGTTCATATATTAAAGATGTTATAGCTAATCTTTTAATATTCAAACCATCGATACCTATTTGCTGACGCACACAGCATCGGTCTTTTATCGATATTTCGATTAAATTCATGTCATGGATATTCACGAGGCAAGCAGGTTAAGAGGATCGTCAAACAGGGATATCCGCTCAAAATAAACCCAAGTAGATAATGTATGGCATCATGACATAAAATTTTCATACGCTCATAAAAAACCTCTAAAAAATGTATGCTAGGGGTCGTAAAGTATACACCCCTTTCACGCCAAAAACTAATGGAACATAATACAAAGACGCTTAGAGTTTCACGGAGTAGAAGTGAGTGCCTTTTTGACAGCACTTAAAATAGTTTGCCTTAATTGCTGCCTGAATTCTAGGAAGTTAGATTTTCCTGTAAATTTAAGGAAAAAGAAATGAACATTTTATTTATCGAAGTTCTGGGAAAATTAATCAAAGTCCTGTTTTTGAGAGACCTTTGACTTTTACGATATTTTCATTTTATCTTGTTAAATCATAAATAAATTTTAACTATATTGTAGAATTTATATATTTAATCAAACCTCTCGGGCCTTATGACTATTTATCAGCAGGCTCGTTCATCGATTTATTTGATTTATGTTCGCAATATTTTCAAAAAAACTATTGCAGAATAAGTCATTGCTACAAAAGTTAATCAAAGTTTCAGAATCAAAAGAGCATTATGAATTAATCATTTTAACTAAAAACAAAGATGGCGTTGAAACGGCACGTCAATCATTTGATAACAGATTGCGAAATGCGATTAAACTGATATCTATTCCATTTCGCACACATTATATCGATTTACGCTATATAAAATACAGTATAATATCAATTAGCATAGTTAATTATAATATTATAATTATTAACTAACAAAAAAAACTAGACATACCTACTTTTCATTCTGACAGTGAAATAATTAAGTGAGCGGTATTTTTTTACACAAGTCCCCAATTCCCTAGTCTTACAGAAAGGCAAGAAAAAAAGCAAAAACTGTCTATCAAAATTAATCAATTACCCCGCTGGTCTATGAAGCGGTGACTATTGGGTTTAGGAACAAAAGGGGTTAATAATTTAATTGACTATTTGATCGCATCCCGAGAAGCTACTTCAGATTCAACTGTGTACTTATTAATAAAGGAGTTAAAAGAAGATTAGATTAATTAAGCATTCCCTTATATCTGAAGCCTGTGAAAAACTAACAGCCTTACTACAAAAACTTAAACATCTGTTGAACACTTGTCTAAAAAAAATGAGGCTGCAAAACAGTCCTTATTGCAACGTCATTTTTTTAGACACGTGTTCAATATACGTTTCAAAGATTTTGGGGTAGGACGGAAAATGTTCAACCCATATCAATCTATGTATTTTACATTTCTTTCTATAAAGGCATGTCGATTGAATTTCCATACATCACTTAGTTAGGTTGAAGTTCTACTATAGATCAATCGTTGCATAGCACGTTAAGATGCCAATCTGTCTTCCTGAGATTGATTGGATAGATTCTAACTATCAATAGAATTCCACCTGAGTTGGATTGTGGATAGACATTTAGTGTTGAAGGCATTCGAAGGTATTTGACCATTAACCATTTAGCCTTATGTAATGAAAACAATTTTGGTATATTTATCAATGAAATATTTACATGGTGTGTAATATATCCTTAAATGGACTAAAATATTAGGTATTCATCAAAAAACCCCTATATTTAAAGTAACGTACAAGCCAACATGAAAAATCATCTCGTCACAGTCGACTGAAAGTGTACCCAAGAATCTACTAGCATATTGCTACTATATGTATATTGAATTCAATGTCAAGAAGATCTTTAATTTCAGTTGGGTTTCACGTATCTCACAATAATAATTTACCAAGATTTCAATACCTTCGAAACCTCGAGTATTTTTCGAAAACCACATATTTAAAACGGACTACTAAATCGCGATGAAAATTGTTAAGATGTGATCATGGGCTTTAATCGGTAACAGTTTAAATTACAGTTACTAAGTCATAAAATTAAGAATTACTTACTCATAAGTGGTGGGACTGACGTTGATCTTCAAAGGCTCTGACCCGGATTCGAACTTGTTAGCAAGCGTGACGTTATGGCCGAAGAGACAGTACTTCAACATCGTTTTGCCGACAACACCGGCTAGGACAGTCCCAGTGTGGAGTCCTATGCGCATCTGTGGAAAAAACACTATTTCAGTATACTATGGAATCATTAGCCCTGCCAGGGGGTATCGGGTTGCAAGGGTAACTGGGTTGAGGTCAGATAGGTAGTTGTACCTTATCAAAATATACTGGTACTGCATTTGGTTAGCTTAGAAGCTGCTTCTAACAGAGGAGTAGGAATGATGGTAAATTCTTATTCAATTGTATATAAAATCCTATTCCTCAATCATCATCAACGTAAAAAGATATGAGGATAATATTTTGGGGTCTATTTATGTTTTCTTGAATTTCTTCCCAGCAGTAACAAAAATAGGATTACCGAAATTGCTACAGCTTATAGTCCAAATCTCAATCAACGAAAAAAATCTTCAAAAACCATCGTAAACCCAATTTTAGTTCCTCCAAAACGTGTTCCAACAACCAAACCAAAGTCAATCTACAAAAGAACTTGAAGACCATAAAACTGAGATTAATTTCTTAATTGAAACTTCGTAAAACTTTGATTAAGCTCTACGTCAACGTTAATGTGTGAGGGCAAACGTCGTTGTTTACACTCTGAGCGGTCTGTTGGTTCTTCCAGGGAAGTAGGTTACGTGGATACACAGCCGTCTTTAACTAACCCCACAGTTTAATTACAATTAAAATTAAAAGCTTGCTCACTACAAACTTTAGCAACTTGTGTGATTACTTCGCATTTGTGAGGAAATATTAAATCAAGTGTTGAAATAGAACATGATGTGGCTGTGTTTGGAACGCTATCTATACCAGACAGCAACCTTGTGATAGTCTTTTGTTTAGTTAACAGAAGAACTATTGGCAATGCAAAGATTATGCTTCCACCTCTAGAGGCATTTACTGCGAATAACAATACCGATCCATCTTGTTTTGCGATTGGATATTTAATTTGACATTAGTTTCATATAAAATATGTCTTTCAATATGTAATCGAAAAATAACAGATGGATCAACAGTTTTTGATACAATTCACGTCGAAGAGAGAATTGGCAAAAAAATTACACTTCTCTACGATGAAAATTGTGTCGAAAATACTGACAAAAAAACGTCGCTTTAATTTTAATGGCTACCATTTCAACTGGTCTTACAAAACAGATTTAAAAGGATCACGAATCTGTGACACCATTTTCCGTTAGTGGATTTTTTGCGTTGAATGTCGGTAAAGCTACACGGAAAAGGCTCGTCAATAATCAACTTTGGCAGTCTGTGCCTGATTGACGTTTATCTTTGCTGATTTTGCACTATCATTTAAGCTGAGACCACGGAGGAAGGAAAGCTGAGGCTGGGAGTAATAGCTTAGCAACACACTATGGCTTTGCACGTAAAAGTATAGGCATAACTAAACATTTTCGTGAATTATGGTACCTAGTGGTGATAGTCATTCGAAGAGACACAGGCTCAATCTTAAAAAAATGAGCATCAGTAGCCCAAGCACGAATATTTGCGAAAAGTTATTCGTATCGAAATCGAGTAACATTTGTATGAGAATTGTACAGCGCCCCTATCGGGCGTAAAAGGAAACAAAATATGGCAGCACGAACATTGTTTTGACGTACGGTAACGTAAACTCTCGAAGGCTGGCTATCGAGTATGGTCGAAACATTATTCACTTGAAAAAAGTCGGTGAGAAAAGTTTCGAGAAGTGTAAAAATAAAGTTTTAACCGTGTTTATGTTTTGTTTAGAGTTAGTTTTGTGAATAGAAGTGTTTTAAAATTATTGTTAAGTTATTGGAACAATTAGTAATAGCTTCAATATACTTTAAAATGCAAAGACCGCCACTGTATGAACGTAGTACCGCATATTATTTTTTAGCTTCAAATTTACTAGAAAATTATGGATATCAATCACGAGAAACAAGGTACCTAAGTAATTAAATCATATTTTATTTATTTGCGTAGATACCTATAGAATTAATGTGTTTGAAAAAAAAATTGTTATTTATATGTTTATTTTTAATCATTGTAGAGCAAAACTTAGGAATAGAATTAACCCACTGGACACAAATGAAACCGAATTTAAAAATATAGAATATAGAAATAGCATTGCACTTAAAATACTTCACACTAAAGTTTATGCCACTCAAACTTATTAAAACTGTTTACTCACGCTTCCATGAATTCAACCATCATTTCATATTGCGTGCGTCTGACTGGTTCTCATAATTATTTATTATATTGAAAGCACTTAATTATTTGTAGCAAAACAAAAACAGAAATACTTTTGTTGTGGACGTGTAGCAAAGCATAAACAAATTTGGCGCCCTTACGCGCGTCGGATGTCAAGTGGGTGCGTTCGGTACCCGTCATTTTAAAAAAATAAAATCTCCGTAACTTTGTTATATTGCTAAAGATAATGCCATTTTATAATGTCTAATAATTAACTTTGGGTCTCTTTTTTATATTACATTCAGTTTTTATTATAATTTAATAATAATAAAACGTTTAATCAAAGGTAAAAAAAATATTAACAACTAGAGTTAGTTTTCGAACGCACCATTCATTCAACAATCGTTCATTTTGCTCACTATGGCGCGTCCCTATTTACATTTGCATGACGTCACATTAGAATTCGAATCGAGTGTTCGATAGTGCTTCGTGCTGCCTACTATCGACAGACTCCGTTTTCGAATCGAGGCCTCGATACATTGTCGATTCGAATACGTTAGATATTCGTGCTTGGCCTACAGGTTCAAAAGATCGAAAACAGAAAATAATTCTTCAGTGTCAATAATTTCCAATTAGATTTGACTATATCTGACGTCCATTAAAAGATATAGCCCCAAAAAGCAGATTTTATCTATTATTAGTTCGGTCGTTTTCACAAGGCAACTTTGCAACTCGGTAGGTTTAGGAGTTAAAGTAATAATAAATATCGTTCTCGGTGCAATCAGCTGATGGGGTCACGCGGTGAGGCGCGAGCGAGCGCGCGGGGAGCGACGGTGTTGCGGGCGCGGGGGGCGGCTCTTGTGCCGAAGCAGTGGCCGGCGCAGCGGTGCCGCTCTGCGCGGGCGTGAGGAGCGGCAACGGTGTCGACGACGGCACGCAGGGCGCATGCGCGCTGGTCGCTGCTTGCTGCCGCGAAGACGACGCACTCGGGACGCGCTTGGCTTCGTTATTTAACAAAATACCCGACTGCACACTAAAAAAAGAGTAAAACAAGCCCCACAATAATATTGATCAATACAACTTTACTGAATATAATTTATAAATATTGATGGAAAGCATCGCAGGCGGGGACCAACAGAGGCTTATTTATAGTCATTTCGGTTGTGCACCATTTAGCAGAATTTTCGTTGGTGGCGGTCAAGGTGGTCCCCGCCTGCGATGCTTTCCATCAATATTTATAAATTATATTCAGTAAAGTTGTATTGATCAATATTATTGTGGGGCTTGTTTTACTGTGTGCAGTCGGGTATTTTGTTTTAATAATAATTCTTTTATTTATAACTTTTAGCTGTTTTATTTAACGAAAATGTTGTAGATGTAGAAGACTATGTATATGTAAGTACCATTTTAAATTATTTCGACGACATTTGGCTTTAGATTACGAGTGATGTTACTCCGCAACATAAATTTACCGCCAATGCGACGTTCAAGACGATCAAGACGACGTTCATGCATTTGATCAAGACGACGTGATTGTATCGCCAAAAGAATCGCTTTTTGCTTGCTAACGCATGAGTTGCTTTGCGTTGACGCAGAATTAACATGTTCCCGTGGGAATTTTGAGAAAAAACGTATCCTATATTAATTACTCCCGTGATTGAAATGAATCTAATGATACCGCATACATATTTTTTTAAAGGGAAATTTAGAAAAAATATCCCGTGAGACTTTTAGGATAAAATGTATCCTATGACACTCCCGTAATCAAGACAAATCTAACGATACCTCATACATCAAAATCCATCAAGCCGTTTAGGCTACAGGAGGTCACAAAGGAACAGACATACATACATACATACATACATACATACTTACATACACTCGAAAAACATTACCCTCCTTCTTTGGCAGTCGGGTAAAAACAAGCCGTTGCTAAATTTTGCGCCAATATTTTGCTCACTTTGTGTCTGATATTGACTACTTTTAATGTTTTCTATCTCTTGCTGTAATTGAAATAATTCCGATGCTTTTACGTAATCTGTTTGGATACAGTGGATGTTTTGTTTAAGCACTAAAATGTCTTTAAGTAGGCTCGTTACATCCACGTAATCGAAAGTCACCGGCGGAAGACGGTGTAGGTAGATCTTTTGCCACGAAGGTGGGCAGTGAAGCGGGCTCTGTTTCTTTTAGAACTTTAATAAATATCCTGTAGTAATCGTTTGTTCTTGCCGTCCCCTTTTCTTGTTGAGCGACACTTTGCTGCTTCGAAAAGGATGGTTTTGGCGGTAGAAATATCAGCCTCTTTAAAGTTAGATTCACATATCTGCACCAAACTTATTTCGTCCATAATATGAATTTTACATTGTAAGAAGCACAGTAGTTCGTTGATAACTAGGTTATTGCACTGATTCGACATTATACTATTTCATTAATTAGGCGGGAAAGTAGTACAGGTGTGTTGACGCACAACCGTACGCGGGAGCGGCGCGCGGGGGCTTGTTGTCTTATATATTGTGATTGATCGCAGGACATAATAAACATAATATTCCACTATCACGAGCGCGCGGTGCACGTGCTGTCGTGCCGCTACAACTAATTATAATTTTAAAGAATAATAAAAAAAAGCAGATTTAGACATGGGCACATAAATATCTAAATAGCAAACATTCATTTTGATTCTCAATGCTTTTGAACCTAATTTGTCTATTAATCTACCTGTCTCTATGTACCAGAATTTATTAAGTAAATACAATCAACCACATACCTTGATAGGATTGCCTTCATGAGTCAGATGTTGTGCGCATGTCTCCACCATGCGCAGTGCCATCCACGCGATCTGAGGCGCATGCGTGTCGATCTTACGGTGAAGACCGCTCGCCACGCAGTATGCATCACCTATTGTTTCCACCTGGACAAAACATTAAATATTATAATATCTATAGGCTTGTTATTGTTTTTATGCAGGTACTAAATTAGGGGACCCTGCCAAATCTTCTTATGGATAGCAAAGTATTTCCAAAATTCTTTCTCCATCATCGCCAGTTATTGTCTGATTATTGTACCACTGCTGGACGCAGGCCTCTTTTTACACAGAGAATGTAAGAGATTACTACACTTCCCTTGCCAGTTCCAGACTTATTACCAGTCTAGGTTTCCTCACAATGTAGTCCTTACAATCTGGCTACAGCTCGGGTATAAAGATTTAAATAGCAAATGGTCTTCATTAAATGATTACACGTAGTTAAGAAAGAGGCTGATTGTACATTCTACATTCATAAAATGTTTAACCTATATATACTGAACACAATAACCAATCTTAAACTCTATTCAAAACAATAACAACAGTGTAAACACACTTCCTTTCACAATAACACAGTCTATAATACTTCAAAGCGATTATGACTCGATAAACGTACCGATCCCTAACAAACGACTATTAATTACATGAAGTGTAATTATAATAATGTTTTCTCCATTATTAAATTAAAGCAGGGATCACTTAGAAACGATTTTGTTTGTATTATTTGATCTACAAAGTAAGGCTCTGGTGTCACTTGATTATTTCACTTTGATGTTTTAATTTTAAAAGGAGATAAGTATACATTACAATGTGTCCCGGGGATAAGTGACCGCCCGAAATTTTTTGAATATTTGTACAAAATTAAGGATAATTTCCTTTATATTTGGGACTTACCGCCTTTGGTTTTTTTTTAATGATTTTTAGTAAATACTGTGACGTGCTGCAGTTTTTTTAAGATATTTCCTAAGTTTTTACATCTTTTTAAATTCTTTTTTCTTTATTGACTAGCCGACATCATAGTTTATCAATTAAAATTATCAAACATAAAAAAAATGTAATAAAACATTTATTATAAAAAAAAGAAAATAAAAATTCAAAGAAAATAATGCCTTTTTTTCAGTTTTTTTCAAAATAAGTCCAATAAATGACCCGATAATATCACTTTCTTTTAATTTATTAATAAACTACATGATATTTCCTACAATAGCTCACAACAATGTTTGCTGCTATTTCAAACAAATGCAAAAATACAGTCAGTTGAAATTTGAAAAAAAAGAGCAAAGCCTGTTATTAACAGGCCTGACAATAAATTTTTTTTAATGATTTTTTTCAAAAATATAAATGAAATTATCCTTAATTTTGTACAAATATTCAAAAAATTTCGGGCGGTCACTTATCCCCGGGACACATTGTATAATGGGTAGATACTTGAAACTAATTTCTTAGAGGTGTTGTCTAGATGTATTTTTTTTTACTTCGGCACCTACTTCTAGAGAGTGATGCATCAAATTTTTTTTGAATTTTGAAAGTTTTTAGGAGTCGGGTTTATTATTTTTGTAAAAAAATACAAAATCTGAAATTTAGTTTTTAACTAATTAAATTAATTGTTTTTTTCATGAAGAAGATTGCCTTAACATCCAGAATGTATTTTTGCAAGCAACGGAGTCTAATCCCTTTGATACATTCAGTACCTATCTGACCTCAAAATCAAACCAAAGGGACAAAAAATCAAAACCTGTATTCCTTAAAACAACAATGCTCAAACGCCAATAAAGTATTTAGTTTCCAAAAGGGAAAATTTCATTTAAATACTAAGCTGATTGTATGTTCCTTGTTTCAAATTACCGTGCTGTTAAACTTAATTTGAATATCAAAAGAGAGTAATTATACAATGGACTTCTACATGTTATGTAAAGTTTGAAGGTTTTCTCTACTTTGTTGGTTGTTGGTTTAATTATTTTACTGTGATAATAGACGTATATCTGAACATTTTAGATGGCTGTTTGTGTTTAATTTTTAAGTACCTATTTCTTGAATACCAAAGACCACCATCACCCTCTCTCAGGGGTAAAGGAAAAAATACAGAAAACCTGAATATTAAAAGTCTGAACTCTTGAGCAGCATTGCTGATGAATGCTTATTCCTTTTCTTTATGAGAAGCGGTCGTAGCCCAGCTGCTATTTTAGATTTTTTCAGTCGTTACAAGCAGTCATAAGCCAGAAAGTTCATTATTTAGTCTTAACAAAAGCTCAGAAGAGCAGTCGCTTCAATATTGAACACTGGAACTTAGTTGCAGTACAAATGGAAACCGACAACACCAACATAATTTGAAAAATCTACGCGGCCTGAAAAAAATTAAATAACCAACTAAAACCCACCTTATAAACATCAAGCTCTTCACAGAATATATCGAACACGCTGTATAAATCTTCTAACATTGCGATGACCATCATGGGCGTAGCTGTCGCGCATATTGACGTGAAGCCAATGATGTCACCGAACAGCATTGTGACGTCATATTGAAGCGAAAGAGCTAGGCAGATGATTCAAAACTCTCACCTTATAAACATCAAGCTCTTCACAGAATATGTCGAACACGCTATACAAGTCTTCTAACATTGCGATGACCATCATGGGCGTAGCTGTCGCGCATATTGACGTGAAGCCAACGATGTCACTGAACAGCATTGTGACGTCATCGTGGCTTTTCGCTTCGATCTTCTCACCTTTGGGAAGAATGGGATAATTAATATTTGGGTCGGATTTTTTGTGTTTTCAATTTAGGAGTAACCAACACTGCAAACTTTTAATAGACCATTAGTTTGTTTGGGCTCATAAATCAGTATGAGGAGAAAAGACGTACATCACAAAGATTATTTTAACACTGACTAGAATAAATATTTTCTTTTAAAAAAATTGCTAATCATTGCGTCAACAACTGTCAGCAGATTATTTAGTCTGCAATGTACGGGTACTCTAAATATTGTTGAAGTCCTATCATACCCTAAAATATATACTGTAATTAAAATTCGTGTTAAATATATGTAAAACTTTACAGTAAATACTAAAAAATTACTACAAGTACTATTCCTAAGTGACAACAACATAATTTACCTAGTACAAGCCATAACACGATGTACTACAAAGTGATTCGTCAAAACACAATCCCCCTTAATTATTCACTGGGGTCGTTATAAACTTAATGGAATTATAAAAGTTGGGCGCACCTGTCTCGTGAGTGTGCACTCAACGCACGATTAAACTTAGACATTTATGCGGAGGGAAAACTGTTGTGGTTTTGTGGTTTCTTTGATGTTTTAAAGAAGAACTTGTAAAGTAGGGTAAGAGAATAATAGCTACAGAAATTATAGTCTTTCCACATAATCCATCCATTATCTTAATTTCGATCGGGAATGGCCCAGCATGTTTTCTCCTACCATATACAATTATATGCCGTCATGTCACGAGTATTTATTTTTACATAATCAACAGTTCCCATGAATTTGAACATAATTAAATTCGTATTTTTCAACTTTGGGCCTGACTTTCAATGAATTTTACCATCCTAGTTGACGCATATAAACTGTCAGAGAGAAAATACTTTCTCATTTACTGAATCAGTGGGGACGTGAGTAATACAAAAGAAACCTGATTATATCTTGACATTATCAAAGTTATAATATAAAATAAGCAGAATTATAAAATACAATGTCAGAACGTGTTGTAAACTTATTTTTGTACGCTCTTATCAACGAAAAATATGATTGTAGATAAATATTTTTTCGTCTACAGACTTGAAGACAAGTCATTCCAAATTTATCTTCAGCTTACTCAGCACCACAATAATTCAAAATTTATTTGACACTTAAACCGAAACCCACGTAAACAAGTCTAACAAATTATTCCGAGTAAAATTTTCTTTACTCGAAATAAGCTTTTCTAAGCACTTGACATGAAAACACGCAGTTTACATGACAAAATGGCGTGATAAGTTGTGACGTCACGCGATCCGTCGGGCGACGATACAAAATGTCTTCCAGTGAATGGGACACTTCAGTCTCGGTTTATGGATCGTAATAAGGTTTTGTGGAACAATTGGACCTAAACTTAAGTGCTTACGTGGGGTAGCGATGCGTATTTGAATAAATATAGGCTGTATTATGGTGGGTGGTGTATTGAGTACCTATGTATGTGTGTGATATTAGATCAATCAAAATACCTAATATCTTCGTAGAAGGTGTCTTCGCAGATTTTAAAGAATAGTGTTACATTTTTGTGACTAAATCGTCAATATAATTATGTATCAAAAAGTTGAATTATTTTGAAAAGAATAAAAGAACTTCATTCGGGTTTTTCATGTTTAGATCCTTTTGTCTACTTCTGTTTCATTCACTATAGCTGCAGATGACTGGTGGTCGTTAGCCAGCTCTTTTCAGAGGCTTACAAATTCATGTACACCGTTATACTGCCTCGTGTACATTGAGGCTTAATCCCTCTACATATCATCATTCCCGGAACTAAATTTCCGCATCTCTCCCCATTACTATTTAAACCAAAATTCTCCCATTATCACAAAACAATTCAAATCGAAACACGGAAACAAGATCGACTCCCAAAATTTCCCAAAACACCCAACTTGTATTCCCAAAAGGAAAGTTTTAATCAAACATAGTGCGTACTTAAATTAAACTGTACATAAATCAATTTCAAAGTGTACGAACCACGGAGAACAAAATTACTAGCGGAGATACCTTAATGGAAAATCTAGAAAAGTAGCGTCGCCAGCGAGCGGTGGAACGGGGGCTGAGTAACGTTGCTATCTTCGCCTTATACGCTTTTTTTGAAACCCGCTCATTTATATAGAACCTAAAACTGTTGACAGATATCTCAATCTTCTCTTGTAAGTGATCGTTTTGGTCTCCCTCACCGCATGCATTTGACCTATAAGAAGGTGCCTGACCTACCTGTCTTATAGCATCTCTGCTCATCTTTCGTCCTCCATGATACAAACTGGTAATTGACTTAGAAACTTACCTAACCATAACCTCTTGGCTATATGTGGAGGGAATATTAAATGGAGGAGGCTGACATTCTTTTGTCTTTCCTTGTCAACCGCTTTGCTTGCTTCTTCTATTGAGTTCTTTAGCTTGTCCATGCGTCTTCGGAGTCCATCCTGAGGGACAAAAGTAAGGTTAGAAACTTCTGGAAGATTATAACCAAGGATGGGTTACACCATTTAACTAAAACGATAACCAAGATAATCTCCCTCACTCGCCAACTAAACCAATGGGCGACAATTTTACTGCTGGTTAGGATTTGGCTCTCATTATTACTAAATGGTGTGCGTAGTGGCGTCGTAAGGTATTATACCTCAACGGTCTGTTTACTGTAAGGCATGGGGCTTTTTATGTGGAGAAAATATGAGCGTCAATGAAAATGCTTGCTCAAGCCGTATTTGGGTTTATGCCGAATGATATTATTTTAGATGCATCGTTATGGTCTAGCTTCAGAGCCTAAACATAATATATGTATGCTGTGAATTTTAAAATTTGGATTTCAAGCCAAAATGTTACTCTATTTTTTCAAACACTTCAACTTTTTAACCCTAAAATTCTAAAGCTAATAGATTCATCACCATCTCGAACTTCCCCTGTCTTCACAAAGCAAGTTTGAAGTACCCATCAGACTTGAATACGATCAACAAGTGTGAACTTCAAACGGTTTTAAAACTACTCCTGAAGTGATGCTGCTGAGAGCTTCAGATACTTCTTCGATGCATTCTTGAAGAAATATGTCTTTGGACGCGTTAGTTTTGGAGTGTTTTCTTTTAGCGTCGTGTTTTGTTTGCAATTGCTTGGTAAAATATTCTGTTATACAAATGCGGATAGTGGATATCTATGAATATGGCTTGCAGTATTGTAAGAGGAAATATTTGATTGCTTTGTCCCGAAACTACTGCACTGCTTTGAAAAATTATTTCAATGTTGGGAAGCCACACTGTCTCGGAGTGACATACATAGGTTATAGTTTATCTCAGTGGAGGATGTTCTTTTGAGTCGAGGTTGAAGCCACGAAAAACAGATTCTGTTATACATATGCATATAACAGGTGTTATAATGTATGTCAGGGATAGTATGTAAGTTTATATATAATGTGCAATAAAATCCATAAATTATACCAATAAAATTGTCACGTAAAAACTTGATTTATGATTGAAAAGTTTTCAAAAGTCCCATTCAATTTTCCAAAAATCAATCAATGGGCTGAAACGCAATAACAAAAGTTTTTTATGGTTATGAATGTGGTAATAAAACTGCCTGAAACACTCCAGATTTTTTTTGACCCAGTAGTGATTATTTACACTCTTTTTACTATGAACCGTTTTTTAAGGAAATGAATACTTTATAATATAAAAATACGTCAAATATATATTTTTATTCAAACTAAAAAATACTCCTGAAACTCGAGAAAATAAATGAAATACCCCTCTTCGTATTTTGACAAATGTCACATTTGACTTATCCCATAACATTTTTGATTATTGTCTAAAAACAACTTACGAAAACAAATAGGTACTTCCGTATTCCTTCTTAAAATATGTAATATCCTTAAATTTAAAATAATAGTTCTTACCTGTGCTCTCGCCTGTTCTCCAACTAGTATGACATCTCTCGTGGCATCATGCAGAGGTATGTCAGAAATAAACAGACCTCTGCCAGTCAGACCTTCCAGTCCATCAAGGAATGGAGACCCCACGAAGAGGAGGGAGTCTGACTCAGCGCAGAACACCATCTGACCCTTGATTTCAAGACCCTGTTAACAATAAGAACGTTTTCGTTATTAAGTTTGATTGGAAGAATGGTTTTATAAAACCTTTTAGATATATATTTTTTCCTTTCAAGTCTCATTATACTGCTATAAATTATAGTTTTTGTACTGGCAAAATTTGATCGCGCGCTCATACTCGAGAATAGTTGCCTACGGCAGCTTACTTGAAATGAAATAGTGTTATGTAATATGTTTACTATCACAAAATATTCTTTTGTAACTACCTTCTGAAAAGGAAAAGTCAAATTGATATCTACAGCACCATTTACACTCCGACGACTAAATCTCCACAGACCATTCCTACACCGGTTTTCTTTGAACGTTAAAATTCTCCAGACTTTTGAAAAGCTTGCACAAAAAGTCGTTTTTGGCGGACATATTTGACTAGGCCAAAATGCTTTGACTGCCTTGACCAGAGGCGAATACTTGACACATTTTCGGCTTTCGGTTTTCGGCCAAACTTTGTGTGAACCCTGTTTTGTTTTTTATTTGTTCTACCATTGCCTCTGTCCGGGTTCTCGCTTGTTTTGTGAAATAAACGCCGAAAAATGCCTTTAGACTTTGAGTTTACTGGCAGTTTGGTGTAAGTCCAAGGATTGTTTTTAAATGTTGAATGAACCAATCTATAAAATCTACTAATAATACTGTAATGAGGAAAGGTTTTTGTTTTAATAGTGGTTTCTGAAATTGTTAATTACTTTTGTAAACTTGGTCCATAATTATATCGGTATGCATTGATTTACTCATAGTTCATGTGTCTTTTTTTTCAGGCCAAAACTACTGAACCGGTATAAAATATTTACATACGTATATTCCCAGTGTGAAAAAATGCTTACCTTTTCAGCAATGTGTTACGAGAGTACCAAAATCCGAATAAAATGTTCTCAGTCTTTTTTATACCTACATTAAAAGTACTTAACTAGGTCAATTTTATTTTCAATACAGCTTTGCCCAATCCATTTCACAAAAGCCAGTTCCCGAATAAAAGCATTCTGGTAGATATTTCTGTTTTACATTAGGTAAATGTAGCTGTTTTTTTACAAATCTGATTTCATTTAAAAGATGACCAACGTATGCTTTCAAAATAATCGCAAAAAATAATAGTCACCAAAAAAAAGTTAAAATTTATTCGAATGACAAATGATATGCCATCTCGATTTATTGAATTCAATATTTTATATCTGATCTTCCATTGTGCCTTTTTAATGTTTAGGGAATTAAATTTTTAATGGATTGCCTTTCCAAAAAAATAATTCGTAAAAGAAAAGATAGAATCGTTTCTGAAATCATTGATTTCATAAGATTTATTAATTTAAAAAAATACATTTAAAGAAATGGTTAAATTAATTTAGGCGTCATCGTGAAAAGGATAACCACATAGGTACATAATTACTTTCAAAAGTTTATTTGTTTCAATATATTTTGAAATAATAAAGTAGTCACACATAACCATGGTAGACTGGTAGAGAACGCCTAAAGCGTTATGTCCTACATTGTACTATATGTGCACGAAGTACTTTAAATAAATAAATAAAATAACCATAGAATTAAAAACTAGGATTATAAAGAAGATATAAAACAACACTGAAATTCAGTAATTTAGCAGCGTTCAGCAATTAAACAAGAGACTAAAGGCTTTGAATAGCAGAACAAACACTGCCTAGGATTTGTGGCAGATAAAGTGAATCCGGTACAAAACTAGGATTAAACTATTTCCATTAGTCGCGGTTTTAAGGTCAGGGAAGGAAAAAGGTTTTAGGAACTTGAAACTAATCGGTTTATTTCTAAAACACGGGAAGGTACCTCTATAATGAGGTTATTTCATTCACTTAGCTTTTGCGTATACGGCACACTAAACAGTCGGCCGACTGTTGGCCCAGTGGTTAAGGCACTTGTCTCACCGGCAACGATTAACGAGTAACGAGTAGAGCTAGAACTAGAAACGAGTTAGCGAGACGCGGGGAGCGAGTGCGTAGTTCCGATATTTGTGTAGCTCGGCTATAAGCGAGTGTGCGAATGAGGCGGGCGAGTTCTAAACGCTTGGCGAGTGTAGCCGAGCGAGTGTTATCTTTCAAAGCTTTTGTCGCTCAGCGACAAACTAGTGAAGCGAGTGCTCGCCGGCAGTGTGAACAGTCAGCGATCGACTATTTGTATATGCATCTCTTTTGTTCACTTGGAAAGTATATCTATTGTACGTTTGTTGAGCGAGGAAATAGCCGATAGTTAGTCGTTTTCTCGTCGTTGGTGGGACAACTGCCTTATTAACCACTTAACATTATTATTAGTGTTGGTGGCTTGAATTTAGTCGAAGTCAAATGTTCTTATTTCAAATACGCCTTGGCAGGCTCTTATGAAACGTTACTCTACTTGCACTCAATCAACAATCAAAGTTTTTAGTCGGTCTAATACCGGACAAATACCTGATCATTGTTACGTATGTACTTTAATTCATCTTCGTACTGATTTATGAGCCCAAACCAACTATCGGCCGACTAAAAGTCTGCAGTGTGCAGTTACTCTTATACTGAGGTTATTTGATTCTCTTAAATTTTACCCTAGGGATGTTAAAATGTCTAATATTTGTTCGGGACTACATAAATTAATGAAAACAAAGGAAGTACAAAGCTTTTTGTTAAAGTAATTCGACCGTTTTGTACCTGTTTGACGTTTTTAATGTCTTTAGTAGATAGTTAACAAAATACCAGTACATTTACGCGACATTTGTAAAGATTTAGTGGTTTTCGCTAATAAAATAAATAAAAAAGTTTTGTAGTGCCAAACAGCGTTTTTCTAGTATCGTTTTTATAAAATATAGTTACCATTACAGTTTTACGAAAAATTGCTTTGTAAAAAAATATCCACGAAAAAGTTCTAGCCCAAATATTTTTAGAATGGAAGCTTTGTTCGAGAAATGATTTATTATTTTTGTTTAATACCGAGTTTTTTGAAATACCAAAATGTTTATTTAATATTAATTTCTCAAAATATTTTTTTTGTTTTTTAGATAATACGAATTGTTATTGTGTGTAATTTCTCAATTTAATAATGAAACATAAATTATCGCTTAACAAAGACTGACTAATAAATTGAACTTTATCAACCTTGAATACTTATTCAGCTAAAAAAACTACTAATGTCATTAACAGACATAAAATATGCAAAAGAAAATTACCTAATGTAAGTAGAATAAAAAGTATGTTTTCCGAAAATAATTTTGGATAAATGCGAGATCACTTACAAAAATCCTGATTACAAATATAATATTAACAAAAACACAAATAAAACAAATACAAGCCATTAGTATTCATAATACGTTTACGAGCTTCCAGCCGTTTGATTTCAAACAATGCTTCATTTGGTAAATAACGGAACAAACTTCTGACTACCCACAGCTTTGGGAACTAACTTGTGGGCTCAACTTTCACGAATAAACGCAAATGAATGCGTCCAAAGTTAGGCGGCTTCAAACAAAGGATACGGAGTGGTTTGGTGTCGGAATATATAATATAGGTAGCCTAATTAAATAAAATATTTAGTTGTTTGCTTTTGTTTTATGTCCTTTGAGATAAAAGTTTAATCTCCGAAATAGGAGATTTCATTTTAGTATCTTTGTTATGTAAACTGTCAAGGTAATGCCAAGCCTAAAACCCATCATATTCCTTCCTAAGCCCTTTATGTACCAGAGTATCTTTCGAACAATACCGCAGCCTCGGCAGGATATGGCCATACTGACTGGGGTATGCTGATTCTGTTTTTCAAATCATTTTATTTTTCAAAATTGGTCTATGTTTCCGAGTGGCGAAGTAACATATACACAAATTGTATAATATTATTTTATAGGGTAATAGAGTAAGAACAAGAATTTACATCTTTATACAAAACTAGAACGCGAATAAAACTTCAAACCAAAAAGAGATAAACCACAAAAGAAAAAGGTGTTAAGTGCCCCAACATAGCTATCAACATAGAATCTTCTAGAATCGATTGAATGCCACATTGAGACGAATGTATCTAAGCTTTGTGCAAACCTTTAGGGCGGGCAGCTCAATTCCTTAGCCAAACATAGTTAAGAACGAGTAAACAGTTAAATCCTATTTACTTTGCCTAATAAATCTAAAGTAACAAGCCTGTATTGATACGGGTTTTATTGGAATGGAGTTTTTTTTTTTTTAATGTAGCTAAAGAAATTGTCATTTGTTGAAGATTTTTTATGGGAAAGCCAAAGTAATAGTCATACGGGTCGATCGAAAATAATATTCTAGCTTGTAAGATAATTTTAATTAAAACACTGTTACTCAGCTGCATCCGGTTAGGCAGTAAGCGGACCCCGACTTTTTTGGGGAACAACTAGGCTTATGATGGAGATGAAAAAGCTTTAGGACTTTCTCTAGGTAATAAATAACATTGATGACTAGCAACTATTCTTACCAATGTGAGTGGAGCTGCTGAAGATTCATACCCTAGAAAGATTCTAAAACCTATGTTCCCTAACTTACCCTTTGTGTTTCAAGGTCGCGATTACTCTCAAACGATTCCCCGACATTGACAAATCGCTATAGCTTCCCAAGCGACTCTCTGTCTTTCCACGTAAGAAATGAATGTGTGTGTGTGTATGTGTTTGTGTGTGTCGATAATGGAACAGATGTGCCTAATAAGCTCTGTAACAAGGTTTTTTTTTTTATTTTATTCCTTGTGTCACGGGTTGCCCGGGTAACTGTGTTGAGGAGGTCAGATAGGCAGTCGCTCCTTGTAAAGCACTGGTACTCAGCTGAATCCGGTTGGGTTGGAAGCCGACCCCAACATAGTTGGGAAAAAGGCTCGGAGGATGATGAATTCCTTGTGTCACCATTCCGAAGTTGTCTCAAAAGGGCTTCAGCGTGTTAGATTCGGCCCCACGTTGAACTTCGAAAAATCCGGGACTCTGTCTGGTAGAGGTATTTTGTTCTTGATAAACAGTTTCTGTGTACGCAATAAATGGTTGGGCTATTTCGAAGTTGTGACGAGTTTCGTTGATCATATAATGATTAAACTAACTAAATTAAAGCTAACTAAACAATTATGTTATTACTACATTTCGCTAAATGTGTTTTGAGTAATTATATTGCTGTGATATTATTTCTGCATGTGCAGAAATATTTAGGCAATGAAATTACTCATAATCTAATTTCATGTTTAATAACATTGTTTAACTGATCATTTGGTTTGTTACTGTTTGAACAACTAGTTTACTGAATGAATATTGTAGTTGCATTCTAAGTAAGCACTTTTTTATTATTTTGTATTACATAACGGCGCTTTAACACTGAAATACAATACAATGTATCGATTGTGTGAAAGTCGATATGGTTAGCCTAATAAGACGACGGCAGACAGAAGATTATAGAAGTAGAAAATATGCTGCACCGACTCCAAATTAAATTGGGAAAAGGGCAGGAGGATGACGTTTATTTATTTAAATAGAAAAAAGCAATAATAAAACATGAAAACTGAAACAAGTATAACAGCAAAAATAAATTCGCATTATAGTAGTTAAATAAATTAAAACAACTGAATCACAAACAAACAATTGACACACTACACTACCCATGACATTAAAATGTGTGTCTGTGTTTATTGTGTCTACGTTGTGTCGGACACAGATTCTTATGTGACACACTTTCAAGGTAGGTCGGCAGAAAAACTGATGACACAATCTTTTGTCTAGTCAGCACTTTTCTTTGTTGATATCAAATCTGAGTTAGTGAGAAGAAAGATTCAGAGAGGTTTAATTAATGAATAGAGAAGTGAAAGAATGCTCTATTTTGGTAAAATAATTCCAAAAAGTAATATCAGATTAAGAATAGAAAGAAAGTATAGCATAGAGTATTTTATGTTTATGTACTGAACAGCGTTAATATAAACTTAATAAAAGATTTCTTTATTTTCAAACTCAATTTTGCCTACCATGGTAATCAAAATAATTTACTAAATCTATAATAATTTATTTAATAAATAATTTATATCAAATCATCACAATAATCTTGGATTTACAGAAAAAACTTATTACTCTATGCATATTACGTAAAATTTCGTCATAATATTAGTTTAATTGATCTTGATCAAAGCATGTAGGTGAATCTTGTCGAAACAAATTCGTTTACCCCTGTATTCACCCTGTTAATCTTACATACTCATACAGTCAATATGTATACACGACCACATCCTATAAAATTTCCCTTAAAAACACAAACAAAGCCAAAACTTCTAAGACACCTACTCCATAAAACAATTTACAAAACAAACAACACCCAATTATTTTCTTAATCCATTCAATCCGAACCTTAAAATAATCTTATCGGGTTCAACCATGAATAGCAAGGTTTAATCACGGCCTACGTGTGTTTACATTGATCTTATCTACGAAACACCTAAACAAATTTGGTTAGAGAGCAAATAATGCAACGGTGTCCATTCGGAACGTAATATTGTGTGCAAACCATGGAGAATGAAATGACTAGTGGAGATGGCAAAACGAAAAATCGCCTAAGAAGGTAGCGCGCTAAAATGCGAGGATGAGAGACGTTACTGTTTTTGTTCTTATACACCTTCTTTGGACCCGATAATTTTTTGTAATAACAAAAATCGTTGACAAATGTTTCAAAGAATCCTAAGCCCTCGTTAGTTCACTCCTAACTGATCATTTTGGTCATGCCCACAGAACGATTTGACCTACAAGAAGGCGCCTGACCTACCTGCACTACGGCATTTCTGATCATCTTTCCTCACTCCGTGGTGAAACTTTGTAAGTGCTCACCAACAAAGGAGTACTTGAAATAGGAGTCTTTGAAGGGCAGCGGACAAAGAAAAGGGATAAACATAGTAGTGTTGGGGTTTCGATACTTACATATGTTTTGGAATCTATTGTGTTTAAGATTGGTGTAATGCTGGTTTGTATAATCTTTAGTTCGTGTTTTATCGAGTGAGTTCGTGTTTTGCATTCTAAAAGCAGATTCGCTTAAATATGTTTTTTTTTACAATCTCTTCCTTTGCAATGCGAAATAATACGCTTATAATGTATTTCAAGTTATAACTGTTTTCTTTTAAAATCGTATAACGTTGGAAAATGGTGAATAAGAAATTAAAACTTCAGTACTTTCGTTGTGAATTTTTTGTTAAAAAATAGGACGATAACTCTAGATATTTGTTGTTTTGAATAACAGTCTGTTGTTTTCCCCTACGTTGTGTGTTATCTATTTTCTTTATTAGAGCAAAAATCTTTCAGGACCTTAATTTTTTAATAGTTGATTTAATATTAAATTGTTTTTTATCGCGATAGCAACAAAAAAAGGATTAGAGCTAAATTTTCTTATCCGTTTTAATCTGTTCATTAGAAATACCCAGACATTTTTTAATTAGTTAGTCGTTTTTATTATTTAAAAAATGTATTCCACCTACATAATTCTAGACTAGATTACTTAATCCAAAAAAGGTCCAGGCTAGATAGAACTTGTCGCAAACCAAATTAAGCAACTCATTCCAAAATTAGACATAAATCGAGATAGTTATAATCAACATTAAAAAACACTTTGCGAGAAAGTAGACGGAAATTTTCCGTTTTAATTTTGAAGATTTTTTAATTAAACCCTGCTTGTCTCGGGGAAGAGAAAATATTAGGAAGTTAATGAACATTTCGTTTATGCTAATCTCGGAAAAGGTGGATAAGCAAGTTATTTATTTCAAAACAAATAAAGACTCGACTCGGGTTCATTTTGACGGTACACTGTCAGAATATTTTTTAACTTTAATCATTTATTTTTTCGCTAATGAAATGCAGTTCATTAAGTCGAAGTAGAGTAATAAATGGAAGCAATTTATAATTGTATTTTTAAGAGCGTGTACGCTCGGCGCGCGATGTCAACTTTAGGTAATTCAACGCAAAAAACCGCGCAGACTAGCGTCGCGGCTGTGTGCGTGCCTATTATACTTCACGTATAGTCACACAAACCATTTTGATCCTTTCGAGTGAAATTGGTAGAACAAAAAATATATTATTTAGTAAATAGTTAATAGCGGGAAAATAGTGTAAGTCTATGGATGTCTAAAATATAAAAGCATGAAAATAAGTCGTTAATACTTACACTCTTTTGCAAAAAAATCGGGCACCTATGAAAACCTTGGTTTTGAGGACTTTCTGTATATTACATACAATTTTAAACAGTACTAAATAGTCGACTGATGATTAATGACAATGTTAAGAGTTTCTGTATTTTAACCGATTTCAAAAAAAGAAAGGAGGAGGTTTCAATTAGATTGTTTTGTGATTGTTCTCGATTTCTCAAAGACGCCTGGACCGATTTGAAAAATTGATTGTTTATATGAATGGTCCAGTCCATCCAGACCGAAAAATTGTGGTCAAATAACAACAATTGCCGGAAAGCCAAATATTGGTGAAGAGCTTGGGTTTACCATTGCAAATAAAGTTTTAAGTTATCTATCCTATATGCTTCAAAAGTTATTCGAGATCAAGAGTCAAAATTTGGGTACTTCCAAAATGAAAAAAAAAAATAGCTCGATTGGTAACAGACATCTGCAATAAGTGATTTCTAGCCTGAGGAGTCCGCCATATTGGATTTAGACTCGCGACACATTTTTTTTCGAGTTATTCATAGCAAGCCCTTTCATTTGATACCCATATCGTAGGAATGCATTAAAAACATTTTTTTCTCCATCTTGGGTATACCGCCATATTGGATATAGAATCATACATTGTCATTAAAACTGAACATTCAAACAAAATTTCAACTCAATCGATAAAAAAAATATGCTTCAAAATTGAGCTTTAAATAAAATAGTAATGTATCAAGATTTGTTGGTCGCGCTTGAAATGTACCCTATTCTCGGTATCCACGGCAGAGGTTATTCACCCTACGCGATGTGACGGAGCGACACGTCCTCTCTCTGTGAAGCCTTGCGGCGGTCTGGTTTGAGTTGACTCGCGTGCAGCGTTTTATAGTAGTTTTAAAATAATTTATAAAAAAATAAAAACGAGAGATTAAATTATAATATAAAGTTTATGTTTTAAAGAAAGAGTTATATTACTATAGTAAATAATTGTTATATTAAATTAAGTAAGATAGATAGGTAAAAAAAGCATTTGAAATTCACAATTTTTCACATTGTTAAAATATTTTTTTCTGAAAGATAGAGACCTAAATCAAAAAATGTTTTCAACTAACTATAGGCATGGGGATTTCGTCTATGAGTAAAAAAATAAATATGATTAGATTTGCCACTGTTTTCACATGAATTTAAGCTTCGAAATAGACGCTGAACGGGAATTTTATAAAACATCTGTTACGTTATAGGGGTTTTAAGTATTTAAACTACACAAATTGAAATTTATGTTCAATTAACTATATAGACAGTGAAATTACCTTGCGTTATTAAAAAATAACATAGTTATAGGATAAGTAGTTACTGAGAAACAGTGGTTTGAAAAGTACCATTTTAGGCCAAATGGCGCGCGGTTGACGTATACGCTCTTAAGTATAAAGTACCTTTTAAATTCTTCTTTTTAAATTATGTGCCTAAGATTAATTATTATTTTAATAACTTGATTGCTTCGTTTGTCTAGCTATCGCAAGCGCGGCTGCTGAGCACGAGGTCTCGGGTTCGATTCCCGGGTCGGGCCGAAATCGCTATGTGGGTTTTAGCAAAACTTTCACAAAGTAGCCAGGAGCATGGAAGTTGATGATTGATACACCCGTGCATCGGGGAGCACGTAAATGTCGGTCCTGCGCCTGATCTCTCCCCAGCTATGAAAGTGAAGGAATAGTGAGTGCACCTGTGTCTACGCAAATGTTTGTGCATATGTCCTGCGCAGTTGGCAAAATCTCCTAACATGATAAAAGCTGCCGTAGTCGATAATCGGCTAGGAGGACATCATCATTTTAGTAACTTAATTTTCCCTTTTAACAAGTAATTTTTACCCAAAAAAACCTTACCTCAGCAGGAGAAGAAGATCCTGGCACCTTCAAACAGAACATAAAAAGAGTGTTGACTCTCTTCAGGATTTCGCGAAAATCCAGTGGAACACCCCTCGGGGTTAGCAGCCTGAAGTAGGTGCCCAGTGACGAGCCGTGAGACGCCAGGTATGTGCCGAATAGACGCATGAAACCAGCACCTGGTGAAGAAATATATAATATTAACAAAAGGACGGTATTGGCGTAAGAGGTAAAGAACCAACCTCTTAAGTATGAGTGGGTCAGACATGTACCAAAGTAAAAGTCAGATCATTTCATTTATAAAACTTATGCACGACAAAAATATAAATAAGTTTGATTCTAGCTGCCCATTCCAAAAGTGATTTCCTATGAAGAAGTATGGGCAAGAAACTCCATGGTTTATATGAAGATACTTAATAACGCTAGTTAAGTAAGTAGTTTTATACAAATCTGCCGATAAACTCATTAAATACTTAACCAATTTGCATGCACTTTTCTCTGATGATTAGTGAAAGTAACCTATCTGATTTAGACCCCTGTGCATATAACTAGAAAAAATCTCAATTATAACTAAAAAAACTTGGACAAAAATTGCTTTACATAACGACTTATGAATATTTATCGAACATAAACCAAAACTGGGTTTCATTCAAATAAACTCTCAAAGAATTAAAAATACATCAAAACAAAGGGGCTTAGGCAAGTACGAAGTGTATTAAGCCATCAAATTTAAATGTCATTTCAAAGCTTTTATTAATATTATTTCATTAACACATGACCTTGTTGGACATACCTATTTAAACAACCTTCAATACTCTGACCTCGAATTCATTAGTTTTTGCTAAACCCAAAGGGAACATAAATAATACTGTTTGTCAAGCTAAAATTAACCATGAATACCTAAAAACTGAGCTGGAACGCAAAAGTTCTGTCTGAGTAAATTAGTTCGCTGTTTTGCTGGCTTTGTTTACAAAAAAAATGAAAATGGTCATGACGAAATTGTTAAAGTTGTCTATATAGTTGAGAAACGTACATTAGAATAAGTTAGTATCAGGTAGTATGGTGTTATTTTTAATTAAGTCTGTATTTTTGTTATATAAAAACATATATATATATTATTTCAGAATTGAAATATTTTGTCTATACCTACTAAATATGTATAAAAGTCCTACGTATCTAAATATATCTTTGTATTTATCTTAATCTAAATAATTTCGCCATAGATAAAGTACTTCTGCCTCTAAGCCATTCTAATAAATAATTCAATGAATCTCTCATTTCAATTTATTCCATCAAGTTTTGGTTTCCCTTAATAAGAATTATTGGCTGTTGAATATTGAAAATAATCTGTTTGAAAACAATACTTTAGCTAACATTTTGTCTAATTACAGTTTCATTACAAATACTTCATTTCAGATCATTTTAAAATTTGACGTTCTTTTTCGTTTATTTTCTCTACACAGTAAGTACTAGGTAGGTACCTTAAATTCTGTCTGAAATCACGTCATATATTCGATTTTAAAATCTGTGGTTAGTGTTGCATGGAATAACTGTCTATCGGATTATCATTACAGTTACTAAGAAATATGGTTCAATCTTGCGACTTTGACCATGTCACAAAAAATATTTTCTTAATAATATTCTTTAAAAATGAAAAACTGCACCAAGCACCCATCGCCTCGCATAACAATAAATGACCAACGAACCCTTAACTAGTAACAAATTAACCATTCTAACAGCTTTCCTATCCTTGTTAACGGTTATAGACGGCAACAAAGGCACGGAAATGAAGGTACATAGTAAAAAGACCTTTCGTCGATAATCACCTCTCGTTGCCGTAAATTTAACGAGTCTATTTTGAGGACCCTATCAAGTGTTGGGTCACTACACAGTAATTCACTGGAAATGGGTGAAGGGCCATTTATTTTCTTTAAGTGTTTATTGGCAATACTGAGACTTTGCAGTAAAGGTTGAGTCTTTTTTTTTGCCCTTGAACACTGATGGCAGAATTTTTCGTGGTAAGTCTATAAAAAACTGTACCGATCTCTAGTGGAAATAAGTAATTAACTCTCTGTTGAGGCTCGCACTCTAAATTCAGATTCTTAAATAAGAAATTAATATAAAAAGAATTTAGCAGATCAAAGTTCCTGCGGAAATTCCATTTTTAAATTAATTACTTACTGATTCTCTGTGGAATTCTTTCCAAAAAAAAAAAATGAGCCACCTGAACATTCTTCATTCGGATTCCCAGTGGGTATTTTCAAAACCTTTTTCTTTAACTGTCTAAGCAGAAGTCCGGAGTAAAAATAAAGAGTCATTAATGTCTTTATCAAAGTAAATCTTGATCCACGTGGGACTAATTACGAAGAGACTTTGACAACGCCATTACAGAAAAGAAATGAATTAATCTAACCCCGACTTTACATCTGTAAGTCGCTTCCGTAAAAATACGTAATGAACTTCTGTAAGTTGTAAAAGAAGAAATTGGTATACAGCGACTTACAAAGCGGTTATACATTTGTAAGTTTATTGTAAGCTACTTACGTGAACAAAAGTTAGTGAAGGTGCATGTATGTCAGAAAATGCATCGAGCGTATCATAAAAGTATGATCAACGCACTAACGCATCATTAGTTAGGGTCGGTTCATATCTGACGGAAAATGCGTCGAGCGTATCGTAAATACATGATCGACGCACTAACGCATCATCGGTTAGGTGTGAATGATAGAATGTTTTATCGTATATTTGTATGTTCTGGAGTTACGCAACTGATAATACGCGACGCACTTTCCGTCAGATACGAATCTTTCCTAAAAATTGAAGAGGCTTATTGCTGTTTATAAGTCATCATCCTCTAAGCCTTTTTCCGACGGAGGAGAAAAGCTTTTTCCCAACAATTTAGGGGTCGGCTTCCAGTCTAACCTAGTCTAGAGAGGTAATTGGGTCGTTTTCAAAAAAATTGTAAAAAACAGATATGAAACAGATAGGAAAGCTATATTGTTATAACGGAAAAGTAACAGAGACGAATTATTAGGGTCAGTATATAACGACGCACTTTTAAAAGAAAATAAGTAGATAGTAGTATTCGAATTGTTCTCTATAATTTCGCTGTCGTCCACCTGGTGTTAGTGGCATATTGCCTGTGAAGAAAAGAAAGCCTTAATACATAAATATTAAATATTCTAAAACAAACCCCACAGCAATTCTTATACCCGAACTAAAGCCATTCGTAGGTAGGTAACTATCCCAAACTTATCCCATTATAATACATGATGTTACCTGCAAATATCGATTGTAAAAATGTATATCGATAGAAAACATTTTCGAGTTTTATATTTTATTAGTGGATTGATTTTTATTTACTCTGTTCATGTCGACTTTTCGTAAAGATACCTTTATAAAATTATAAAATAAAAAGAAAAGTGGTAGGTTTGATTAAATACGTTTTTATCTCGGTACGTACACTGTGAACAAACCCTAACCGTTCATATCTGTTACGTCACAGAAAAAAGTAATCGATATGATAACCGATATGAATAAATTGCTTGTGTCTAATCTAAAAAATCTCTTTTTCAATGCTAATTCTTACTTTATACGAAACTTGTATAGTACAGTGATAGTGTCAATATACATTTATTCTAAGCTGAGTTATAAAACAATAAAAGTACTTACCGATACTTTAAAAGTCTCACAGTAATAAGTAACTTTTAATTGTCGAATAATCACTGCACCACAATATTTCGTGCTTGTTGCGCTTAACAAAATTACCGAACATTTTTGATTCGTCGATTCTTTTGACAGTTCAGTTGCTAATGTTTTAGGTAAAATAATTTTGATAACTACTACAAAAATATTAAAATTACTAATGTAACAGACAGGAATAACAGAAATGAAGTGAAATCAAGACTTGCTTTAATTAATTATTCCTGAATTCTGCGTGTTATATTTCATGATAATTTTAGCAAATTCCTTCAGGTTCCACAATGCTCTGCTAAGAAATCAATTATTTGTCAGTTAAAATACTAATATTGAATAATAAAATGTTTTCTAAATGTCGCGCCAAGAATGTGGACACGCATTGCTTATATGAAAACAAATGTTCTACGTTGTAGTTTTCTTTTAAAATTAATCATTCATTGAGGATTATGGGGCGTTATTTTTGTTTTTCATAATGCTGAAATAAATGTTTATTCTGTTTTAAGAGTAATTAGCTAGTAGCTATTCTTTAAAAAAGAATAACTCTGTTGGACGTTTTAATATACAATTTTTTTGAATATGACCCAATTGCTGATTATAAATAGTTAATAGATGCAGATTGCAGAATATAATAAATCTTCTGCTACACTATTACATTTTGCTCAAACTCAAGTAATGTCCAATGTTGTGAACGCTAGAGAGTAAAGTCCATTAAGCATAGCTATTATAGTTCCTATGATTGATGATAAATGACCTTTCAAAGAAGACTATTTCAGGAATGAATCCGCAACATAAAATGAACACTACACAACATGAGAATATTACAAATGGCAGTTTGAAAACGACTTTCTGAAAGAGAGAAAACTTGGTTGAAAGTTTGTTGATTTTAAATAAAAATATCATATTAGTTGCTTGTCTTGTGGTTAAAGCATCTTCTTCTCGAGTACAAGTGCAAGTTTTCAATTCCAACTCTGGCATTTTTTATGCTATATATGTACTTTAAGTGGACACCAATGACTGGATAGAATATAAGAAAAAATATGACAAAACCGAGACGTGTCTGAAATCACCAATCGGCCTAAAACCTATATCTATACGAAAAGAGGCCTACACCCTACAGTAAAACAGTGAAAAAACTATGATGATGATCACGAGTTTGTAGGTTTGTACAATCCATCTAATTTTACACACCACGATGTAGTATTTCTGGATTAAGTAAACATTTTGATATCGTGATTTCTGAACGTAGTATAATCTAGCCGCGTAATAAATGCTACATCCGTATAGCATAAATCAATAAAATGTAAATAATATCACAAAGTCTAGGTCAGCGTCGGATATTTTCAGATGTACACTTATAGAATTCTGTTCACGGACAATCGTTTGAAATGAAAAATTGTGTCGAGTTTTCAATTTTGTACTAACTTTAGAATTTAGAAATTATATCGTATGTTATTCGTACTAGCTTTGGGAGTTAGTTTGAAATTGTATCATATTATGTAACAGGACATGAGTCTTAATGCTTTACAAAGTGTTAGTTTCTGGGTCTATTCAATTGTTAGAACGTTTACACAATGCCATGCAACTAAATTTATTTTAGGCGCTTAATATAAGTCACTGAAATGGTTTACAATAAAATAAAAATCCTGTTGTTCTAAATTAAAACTACCTCTACTCATACATTTCCTAAATAGCTTCGAAAATGTACACATTTCCTAGAAGCTGTATACAATTCCTAGACTTTATACATTTCCGGTAACAAATACATTAGAACTTATTGTTAAATACATATTATACCATATATGTATTTTTTCTCACTTTTGTTATGTAAATCAAAGGGCTGTGTTATTCCTTTCCCTTTTGCTCGTCAATATAATAATATATTATACATGAAAGAGAATACATAATTAAAGTCAGCTTTAATTAAAACTGCCTGCTCAATTCTATTAATTATGAGAGACCATGACTAATTAGTTAATTCAAATACTAATTTAATTAGTGAAAGTAATGTTATAGTAATGGAAATTATTTAAGTTCTAGTTCGCCTAGAAAAGGTCTGTTAAAATTCCTATTCCTTATTAATATATTCATAAACTTACGAAACTATTTAAAAAGAAAATGTATTCTTGAACTATCTTTTACGCAGCACTTATTTGATTCCATTAACGGGATTAAAAATTTTAGTAATTTGTGTAAACCTTTTTGTAAGACGTAGATTTTTGGCCGATAGTTTGATTGGGTTCATAAAACAGTACGGAGATGAATGTTAGTTCACGCATCATGTACCTAGAATGTACGTAGATTAGGCGATCAACCAGTATCAGACCGACTTAGGCCCAAATACACTGACAAAAACGTCAGATATCTTAAAACTGCTGTTTATTATGGATTTTAATAATTACAAACGTTAATGTTGTTGGTAAACTTGAACCTGAAAAGTTAGTTTCGAATCTCCTTCAAAATAAGCTATAATCCAACCGATGTGTGTGATGGTTGATCCATTTTTTTATTAATAAGGAGTACTGCTCTAAGAAGTACATAATATTTTACTTTTCCTTGGATGGTCTTCACTGATTTACCGAGTAATAAAATATTCGTCTAAAGCTACTTTATTGCGTACTTACTATCGTGAATGAAGCCTCTATATGAGGGTTTTATAAAGAAGTATTGTACTGTTATGTTACACATTTTTTCCTTTTCCTTAGATATTTCTTTTATATGAAAGAGAGATTTTTTTTCTGTAGGTGTACGTAATATTAGTTTTACGACTTTTGTCATTTCATTTCATTAGGTTGGAGTAAATAAGACTAGCTCTTGAGATTTACGAAGAATTTTCAATTTGAGACAATACCGGTCTGAACTGAACAGGTATATGTGTCTTGTGGAGAGGTATAAAATGTGAAATGAAATAGGTACGTTTATATTTTGTCCTATGTGGTTTAGAAAAAAACGCATTATACTTACAGAGTGTACTTATAATTTGGGCATAAACAAGATCGTTTCCCAACTTTTTTATTTCAGAACATTGGGGTATCTTTTTAATATCTGTATTTTTCGATAATACCGTTCAGTTCTCTAAGAAGAATTCAAAAAAAAATACAACGATATTTTGTCCGTCTGCCTATTCGACATAATAAAACTACCATAATAATACCGAAGAAAACAATATCTTAGTATTCTTTAACTACTTACCCAATTGCACTAGCTCCAACCGTTTATCAGTGACAAAATGCCAGGGAAACGCTTTGCAGAAGCTGGCAACCCCGATTCTTAAATCCGTGACCTTCGTGGAAGTGGCAATGCATGATGCCTCTGACTGCTCACAGTCACTGTCTTTTGACTTCTGATGTAGGGGCACTGCGTTTATTTCGTACCTAGGACAGAAAAAAGATTATTCATCTGCCTAACCTTTTCACAATTATGTTGGAGTCGGACTAAAGTGATTATGCAGCTGATTTCGTTGTTTCAGCTGTGATTTTTCATGGCGCATCTGCGTATCTGATCAAACCTAAAAGCGACTTGTAGGTACATTTCTCGGATATTCGAAGACCTCAAAGAAGGCGTGTTCATGTGTCTTTTATTAGGAATTCGTCCAAAACAAGGTTTAACCAGTTTCCTAGCAATTCTAGAAAATTCAAATTTAGAATACACTCTCACGCATGCTTGGCTAACCTTTTTGACGCTAGTAACATACTACAGCTATTAAAACCCTATGAAATATACCAAAATCCCTAAAACCTAGATTTCGCATAGGTGCGTTTTTGGAAAAGAGTATATAAACAAAAGCCAATCAATCATACACTTAACCAGGCAATCAACATTTCTCACTGACAAAATTAATAAAAAAAAATACTTTAAAAGACTTTTTCTCGCAAAACCCTGAACAAAAGATTGATATAAAGTATATGAGCGATATTTCTCCTATAAAATAAAGGTCAGTAGCAGTTTCCATACAAAGTTTCCGAAGCAATTAAAAGGGTATCGGTTTTCTAATGGAAGTTGATTGAAGTAAGAAAGTCAAATATTAATTAATTTCCAAGTTTGTAAAGATGACTCATTATTCGCTTGCAACTGATATTTTTTATGCTGTAGTATTTTATAGACGGACCTTTTTTACTTGCTCTATGGCAATCGACCTATAGCAATATCTACAAAAGTGATTAGTCTTTATTACCTAACGACTTTTGTAATATATCAAAACCAACGTTTTATATTTGCAGAGAAAAACTTACGTTCATATTGCGATGGGATAATTATTTATTCAATAAAAATCCCGGATACAAACGTATTTAAAATTAAAGGTTGAAGCTTAAAGGAGAGATTTTTTGATTATATTTTACACCTCAATTTTTATAAGATTGCATCTGTGTCGGAGTGTGTGTACATGCTTTACACTGTTTTTTTTTATTCCTGAAACCAACCTTACATCTAAGGTTATACTCACTTAAATCTCCTAGGATCGTTAGTATAGCTGGTCAGTCTTATATCTGTCTGTGTGTCATACAGCAGTCTAGCTATTGACTTCAAGCTGCCGACTAGTATGTATGCCACGGGTTCGCTCTCTGTGGTCAGATGGAGTTGGATTTTACCCTCTTGTGATGTAGTACACACGAAATTCGCTTCGTACTCCATTGTTTCGTCTTTAAGTACGTCATCCTGTGGAAATAGAATGGAATTATGATTTTTGTAAAGTAATTATTCTTTTGAAAATGATTAATAACAGTGTAGTAAGTAGGCTTTAAGAAGAATAAAATATTACGTTCTGACCCTTTAATTATGTAACTCTAAAGTTAACCATTTGTCGGCTCACGCGTGCGAGGTGGTGGTTCGTTCATATTGTTTTGACTATTATGAAGTGAATAGTAGCCAACTTCGGACAAGCAAAGCTTCTCGAGAATATCTGAACTATTACGAAAGGAGTTGAATGGCAAACTTCAGAATTGCTATTACAAATTATGTAGCGTGAAGTTGTTTGCAGTTTAAAATTTCAAAAAATTGCTTCTGTACTATCTTTAAATCATTCTGCAATTTCAAACTAGGGACAGTGGTTTTATCTGAATTTTAGTTGCAATGCGTATCATGGAAGATCTGTATATGGGATGCAACATACTACCAGGAAATACATCTAATACTTAGATGAAATAGATACAGTACATTAAACTGCACTCACCTGATCATGTAACACATCATGCACGCTGTCTAAAGTAGTGAGAAATTCAGTCAAATTTGTGCCTAAACATTTAAAAGCTCTCTCCAATCGACAGTTGTGGGAGAACGCCGTTAATATTAAATATTCCCCTAATTTTGCCATAAAGTCCTTAGTGCTTACACCTGTAACAAGTAATAGACAATTAAGTACAATATACGACTTATAATAAAACTTATTTTATGCTTATCGTATGGGTGGTTTCGTGAAATGTAATTTAGAATTTCATAGCTCCTCTAAAGTGGTTTGAGAGCAATAGTCCCGTTAAGCTATGAAAAATAGATTAATAAATGTTTGAAGGTCATAAAGTGAGGTTTGATAGTTCGATTATAAAGTTTTGTAGATGAAATAATATTGTTCGTATAAAAATGAATAAATGACGTAGAGAATTTAATAGATATGAACTACCAGTTTGGATCTATGGATTTTAGATCTATGGACAATCTGTGACAACATCTAAATTGGCATCACAACGCATTCATACCTATTAAGTTTTGGTTCATTTTTATAATTTTATAGTTCATTTTTGTAGTTTTTAAGTGTAATGCCTAAGCTAACGCAAATAAACACAAAATGGAATGAGACGAATAAAATGACACCTGAAGTTAAAAGTAAGAACATGATACAAGTAGGTAAATTGAAAACCTTTGAAAAGAGGATTAGAATTCTAACAACTGAATCGTAAATAATCGAAATGAACTCGAATTTCAACTTGACAAATATAGCGTTTCGACAGTACTACGGAAATTGCTATTGTTCAATCAACAATGAGCCAACAATATTGGTTTCCTTATCAACTGTTTCGACAAAATGGGGTTGGTCTGCGTTCGATGTAATGCTGACACATTTTAATTATCTTTCATCGTTTTGTTTATTATTGGTGTTTAATTAAATTATGGTGATTTTATGCTTAACCGCTTTACTGTCCATGATGCAGATACAATAGTTAAATAATCGGTGTGTTTCACATATGATGGGACAGGAAAGTTATTAATGTTGGCTTTTGGGCTTGTAATATTAGTGTATTGTGATTTCTTGATAGTGAGCAGACTTAAATATATTTTTGTAATATTGGAACATATGTTTACATGATTGGCTATAACTTCTACAAGACTATTTTCTTAGTTCAATCTTACAAAGTTTTACGTAACGATGTTACCTACTATGTTCTTTCACACTCTAAATTTCACTACTAAACAGAGTATTGAAATAAATAAAGCCGTCATTATTAAGATATGATTCAATAAAATGACATCTTTAATATTTTCAAAACTTAAATTTTATTCACTATTGAAGCTCGGTTTTAATTTAATCTCTTGATGAATAAAACTATATACCTTATTTTTATAAAAAAAGCTAACCATTAAAATTGATACCAGTATTAAATAAAAAAGAAACCCTATAATGAGCTGTAACTGACGTACTTCATCGCCTAGTTAGCCATTACCCACACAACGGTTATGTGAAACTGTAATTGATCAATTTACGTTAAATCACTATAATCTATCTTGTCTATGGAGCAGTGGGAGTAATGACATTATTCATGTCACCCAGCTGTTAAAATTATTATCGTTACATTGAAAATTAACTTTGTCAATCCAGTTTTTATATTGTTTTATTCTTTTTCAACATCGTAAACAAAATCGTGTGAAAAAAAATCTCTTTTTTTTCGTATAAAATATTCAACTTGTCTAAGTTAGAACGCCTATTTATTTATATTAAATCTTCCACTTATCTAAGTTGAAAAGGACATTCTTTACTATTCAAATCCATCTGTTTTCTTTCTTCAATCTGTCAGATTTTCGACCCAAAAATCTTTTCGTAAAAAAGAAAAATAGCATTTGAACTGTCATACTGTCAGTCATTTACGTCGAGCTGTGAATCTCGGTTTCACGTTGACATAGTGCTACTCCAAAGAGGAGCAAACAGTTAGGTTTGTTACAAAGCAAACTTTTACTAGCATTGAATGACGTCACAGGTCGGTCCCGTGACGTCATGGTGTTTGAAAATCGAAGCTCTGTGTTCCATTGTTCTGACGTTTGAATTTTTTATTGTTTTTTTTTTTCGATGAATGTGTGCAAAAAGGATCTATTGTTTTTTGGTACATTTTTTGTAAAAGGGTGTGGTTGTTCATAGAGTTTGTTAGACTGCTTTTCCAGTATTTGTAATAATATTACTATTTTAACAGCACTTATTTTTATCTGTGGGATATTTGCAATGAATTAAGACATGAACCGTCTTACCACAAAAACTTTCAAACGTCAGTTTAAGCCTTGTCTAAAAAAATGACAAATTAGGACGTTGACATATGGTTCATTTTGCAGCCACAATTTTTTAGACAACTGTAAAACAGGCGTTAAAGTTTTTGTAGTAAGGCCAGAAGAATTTAAAATCAGCCTAATAAAAAATGACCAATGTTAAATAAGGTGGAACATACAAGTCCAGCATAATATTAGGAACCATGGGATTCCAGGAACTCGCTTAAAGAGCTATAGTATGCCTGAACGACATAATAATATAGGTTATGTTTAATATGCGCCTAACACGCACATCCCATGACATGACAAGAAGCCATATAATTATATTACCTACAACATTAAAACTTGTCACTACCCCAAAATTATATTTATTAACCCTCTACTTAATTTAATTTCGTCACAGAATAGGAAATAATGACAAAGTTTCCCAAAGTTAGGAAAGTCGTGACAGACAGAAAAGTTACGAACAAGGGCGGAGAAATAGCTGTCAACAGTTTTGGAAATATATGATGTCAGAATGATTTCGTGTAACAAAGTTAATTTCTAACTTTACAATTAAATAGTTAATATTAACTGCTGTTTGAAAGACTTTACGATATTATCCATCGACTTGAAAAAGTCTTGAGTCACGCAAAAATAAAAATGTAACACTAAAGTGTCGAGTGACTGCCTCAGTGACCGACTTCTAGAATATTCGTACAATTTATGCACCAATTCCACTTTACAACCTACAAAGAATAAACTAGAAAATAAACTTCTTAGAATAAGTATGTTTATTTACATTTTATTTTGATCACGACGTTATTTCCAGCCATATAAACGTCTTCAAAGAACTTTGTATACAATATTAATGTCTCCATTATTCTAGAACACTGATGGATGCATACTTACTGTCAGTTGCCCGCACCGCGTCGTAAATTTCCTGTAAATATGCGTAATTCCTACAAGTTTTCACATCGTCCGGTAGTCGTCTTCTGTGAACAAAGTGAATATTTTTATATTATGTATTTTTGAGCCAGTTAAACAGGAATGGGTGGTAATAAAATAACAATAAAAAGGGTATGGTTCAATTCTGTTTTATGCTTCGTTTGCTTGTGTTGATATAAATTGATGTATGTATAGGAAATTAATTGATTTTAATTATTCAATTACAAAAATGATGCCTAGCACTTCTATCGAAATTATAGGGAGGAATAAATTGAGTACTATTCACTACTCAACCTTTTTGGCATTAACTGGCCACATATCTGTACTCCAAGTTGATAAACAAACTAAAAAATTAAGAAACTCATACTTAGCAGTCACAATTAGTCTTTACTTCTTCAGTTCAACAATTACAAAAAGTATCTATCAAAATCAAAATCAAAATCTTTTTATTTCACATAGGCCTTTGCAGGCACCTATGAAACGTCACATTAGTTGCACGGTTCCAAAAAGTTGGTCTCATGGAGAAGAACCGGCAAGAAACTCCATAGACACTCTCCATAGACACTCTATCAGAGATAAATACCGCAATTACCAAAACCAGTTAAAAACAAACGCCCAGTTAATACCAAACCATTTAGAACAATTACCAGTCGTTTTGGTAAACAAACAAAACAATAATTCTTGGAACATCTCTTAAGCTGTACACGTTCAATTTAAGTTGTCTCTGCAATTAAATAAATCTTACACGTTTACTTTAATTTGATGTTTTTCGACGGAAATCGTCTTTTGTTTATAAACACGAGTAACAACATAAATGTAACACAATTGAAAATAGATGAAAATGTGCAGGTATACCAACTTCGCAAAGTCACTTAATTATTTGTATAAGCAGTGACAAATGTACTTATGGTATGCCATATTCTAGCTTGTAGCTACCTATTGTATATTTTTTAAATCTATTTTTATGTTATATTTAAAATGTAAAGAATATGTTGCGATAACAATAAAATGAGATAGGTATAACAAATTCTGCAAACGCATTTTTTTAACGAGTATTGAAGGGCAAAATACACGATGTACCAGTAGGTATATCGTAACATCCTGTGTTGGAATTCTTTATAGGAATTCGATATAGTGTAAGATATCATACAGAATTCTCTTTGTCAGTTTATAAATACATACCTACATGAAACCACGAATGATACCCCGAATTAAATAATTTCAATACATTTATTTATTTGTATCAGGCATTTAAGGGCCATATATGTATATAACATTATACATAAGTATTAGTTATCAGTAACAACACATAACAGTGCATTTCCTTGTGAATGTGACGCCACACTGCAATAATTTGGTTACAGTGTAGTGCAGAAATAGTGGGTTAACATAGACCGTTATACACAGTGTACGTGACTAAATAACGACCCTCTCACTAACACAGGAAAAAACTTTCAAAGAATACCAATAGTGGGACATTTTTTTTTTCAAACTGTGGTCACTGCCATAGGAATTTTATTCTGTATTGTGGGAAAATATTTTATTTGTGTGTATAATGTGCGATAGAGAACCACAAATAAAAATAAATTTGAAAAGTTAGATTTCTTATAATACATAGGTACATATATAGTTGCAGACAAAATTACAGTCAATCAAAACACATGTAGGCTGTATAATACTTCCCTTTAATATTATAAATTTCAGCTTTCATATTTAAAAAACAAACAAAAAAAAATTGGTTCGTCAATAATAAAGTTATTTAACTGGCCCAAATTTTGTGCCAGCAAGTGTAACCACCGCCATTAATTCGACAACATCAAAGGACCTTTAACCTAATCGCCAACAATTTGTGCCAAAGCAGTGCCAACATCACTGTTGGTGACAAATATCGTGATTCAAAGCCGACAAACAGTATTTACAGTTAATTGCATGAAAACAGAATCACAATATTACTCACACAAATTTGGGCGTAGTTTTACTTTTGTAGATCCTCATAAAGAACCTGGCTATATTTACCCAGATTTGTTTAGACTGGCGGTCGACCCTGGTATAGGTATAAAATTATTACAAGTGATAGTCAATAATAGCGATTAAAAGGCGCTCAAAAAACAAATGTGTGTCAAAAATATTATTGGGAAAAAATATATAAAAAAACTAGCTGTACCTATATTTCAGTATCATGTATATTTTTCCGTTAGTCAGAAATGTCATTTTCACTTAATGTTAAAAGCTATTTTAATACAAAAGTAGGTAATGAACCCTGACCCAAAAACCTGGCACTTAAGTGTAAAACGTTATTAAGATCACACGCAATTCCAGTCACTAGCTATACTCAGGTACAAAGCAAAATAATAATTATAGAACAACTATTATAGTTAACTTTGATTTAGATTGATGTAAATTTTAGCTAGTTTTGTTGATTATAAGGCTATATAAAGCATTATTGTGGTGTGTTTCAAGTGATTTCTAGTGGTTTTGCCCACGCTTTGAGGGAACTACATCGGGAATATGAATATAGAATTTAGAACGTAACTAAGTAGTTATTCATGCAATTTATGGTTTTTAACTACATATTCAACTTTTAATTCTCACCGCCTACCTACTAATAACTATCTACTTAAACTAAAAGTGCCAAAGAGCATTTATTTGTTTGTTACATTTTTACGCCAAAACCGATTGAGATCATATAATTATCTATTTGGCAAAGAAAAAGATGAAACGTTTGAGATGCATATAGACAATATATAATAAAATACAGTTTAATAACAAGCCTGTATGTTTTTCTTTTTCTTCTAACTCAATAATTTGTGTGTATGTTACCGAACAATGTGCAAGCTCAATAAATGAATTTTGTTTTCCTTTTAATTTAATATAGGCTGCTTGATTACAGATGTCGGACGCAGTACCTTCGGGACGCAAACAGGGGTAAGTAAAATGTAGTATAAGTGTAAAATAAAATAGTAAACTTACAAACAATTGTATTTGTCATAATGTTCCGCTTGATTTTTGGTTAATGCTGTAACCGCTGCGTGGAGACACTCGTTCTGCAACAAAACAAATTAAACGTTTATTTTTTCATCAAGACTATATTGCAATGTGATATACAGGGTTGCTTGTAAGTAGAGCGCATTCTTTCATGAGGTGATAGTATAGGTCAAATTTGACCATGGGATTTGATTGGATACACTGGGCAAAAGTTAACCCTTTTCAAGATAATCGAACTTCAAGATTTTTTCATAATAAGTCGTCTAGGTACCCGTATAATTTTTTATTATTAGTTAAAAGTCTCGTTTTTGTCCGACAACATGTGCCGATTTTATTCGTTCCAAAATCAAAATAACCCTTTGTCTTTCCTTACATGTCTATTGTCTATCAAATTTCCAACATTATTAATAGACAAGGCTTTACAAATAATTCCAAGCCATCCCTTTTGGTTCTATGCTCCGATGCGTAAAAGGGCCAATTTCCCTAGATATTCTTACGAGGCGTGGTGCCCATACACTCGCAGCTTAAATGCGGTTTCTTGATGAATAGTTTGTGGTAAGACAATGGACGCCATAATTCCACTTAGTTTTGCAGTGTGATTTATTTTAGTTTTAATGTTGTTGGTATTTTAGTTTTAGTTAGTTTTCTCCTTCATTTTGAGCTTGTGTCAAAATACTGAAGAGTATTTTAACGAGAAGTTAAAGGCATGAGATTAAAAATCTTTTGATTCTTTAAATTGGTGATTAATGCTCAATCCTTCTCCGTGTGAGAAGAGGCCTGTGCCCAGCAGTGGGACGATAAATAGGCTGTAACTAACTTGATTCTTTAAATATCTAAACTTGCCTTTGACATTGACCTAATTTTTTTTTCATAAAAACACTTCTCTAAATTTAGTACAATTATGTACTCATTATTTATGACGCGGAGTGTAAAGTAACAAAAGATATCATAGTTCACATAACAATGTCCTTCAAAAACAGGTTAAGAATCTTATACTGAATTTCTTATTAAGTTTTAAAAAATCTTCAATCTTCAATCAAAATATCACTATCCTGTATGATATTCTTACTGAAAGCAAATACCGATATCAATCACTAAGAAAACACTACATCTTAACCCCAATAAAACCATACTTCAACCTTCTTTGAAACTACCTCATTCATATACCAGTGGATACGCTATTGATATTTTCAGAGGCTTGCAACCCTGCATATATGCTATATAGGGCTTCTCGGCCTTACTAGTCGGCTTACCGTCTCTGCTGATCCGGTTAACACCTGATCTAATTCTGTGAGAACGGATATTTTGACGTGTAATATGTGTATTTAGACTACAGGTTTTAATAATCCTGGAAGTGGAGAAAATTTTGTAATTTGGCAGGCCCCTTTTGTTTTAACTTGTATGTGCTAAAAACAAAAACAAACTCAATCAAATACATTTTGCTGGAGATCACGTATTTGGAAATATATATAATTTTCTTTGCATATTATGCTTTTGGCTTATTTTATTGACACGCAAGAAGTAGGTGTAATATTTAACTAATTGACAATAACATTATGGTTTTATTTATTAGAAAGCCCTTAGCATGTGTTGGATCTATCAATTGAAAGAGTAATTCAAAAAACAAGTAACCCAGTGTTACGGAACATTTTGACAAATAAAAACCCGGTAACACTGGTGAATATTGGCACTGAACACAGATACTTATGTATGCTCAACAGTCGGAAACTACTTAACTGAGAAGAAACAATAATATATAGGTACCTAAACGAATATTGTAACATTTTAAAAATAGCGGTTTAACGGTTTTTTTCTTGAACATCTTGTTTGTCTTGATATAAGTTTTCTGAGGGTCTTAAAAGCCTCTCTCATATCTAAGCTATTTATTACACTTTTACTTGGACAAAAAAATGTTAGAGGATATTTTCTTTTGATACAAACGATGACATCTGAAACCTCGTGACAGATTTTTTTCTGCGCAGAATATGTCGCGACAAAATCTACTAGTGTAAAAACGCAATAATATAGTAAATACTAGCGTTAACCCTGCGGTTTCACACGCATTCCATGGGAACTACTGCCCGTACTGGGATAAAATATAGCGTATGTTACTCGGAAAGAGTGTAGCTTTCCAACAGTGAAAGAATTTTTCAAACAAAATGATGTTTCCTCTTTATGAACTAAGTATACCTAGATTGGTATTTATATTATGAAGAAAAAACAGTTAGCAACAAGTATTTACTGACTGACAAAGTTCAATGATCTAAAATCAAACTTCAAACTCTAATTCCTGGTATCCAAAAATAAAATGATCAAAGCAGAAACAAATTACTTGAAAGGCCATTCAATGGTAGGCTTTTATCAAATAAATTAAAAACTTTCAGACAGTGAAATCAGTGTAATAAAGCGAATCAATCAAGATAAGTTACCGAGCTAAATTAATTGGTAGATTTTCGCTGTCGACGATCCCATTCATAAACAATAAAAGGTATTTTATTTGCTTTTATTTTGTTTTATTGAAATTAATTAGAGAAGAGCTTTTATTTTATTGTTATCTGATTGTTGTAATTAACCTCTTGTATGTCACTTATTATGAAAGAATTGAAAATCAATCGTGTACCTATCGTGTATATCTGCGTTACAACATACAATGGAATAATTCCTAGTTTTTGGTGAATAGCATCTTCAGGCATTCATCTTCTCCTTCTCATTCTTCATGAAACGATAATGAAAATAAATGATAACTTCTATGAAATTGGTTCAAATCTTTGACACGAAAACCGCTCGATCGCCAGTCCACGCGTACACCGCTACGACAGAATCCGAATCGCCTATGTTGTATGCGAAGGACAAAAACATTAAATCTAATTTAATTAATACTGCCAGCTTTTTGAAAGTGCTCCCGATATACTGAGATGGGGACGAATATTTCAACGCCTTTTATATTTCATGTTAATACTTTATTAAAATTTATTATTTTCAGAAATAAGTAGGTTGGTAATCTAGTTCCATCAGGAATTCGAGTAACTTATAACTAACAATCCAAACACGCTTACACTCACTCGGTCGACTATTCGCTCCGTATTTGATATTCATACGTCTGCGCTGGTCGTTGCAAATGGATATCAGCCTACAGAGAAATTGCTGGCACCAGCTCAGGGGAATTAAGTCAATCCAGTGACATACTTAATCCAACCGTAAAGGTAACGCTAGCTATGAAGACCTGAATATTTACATAAGTACAATAAACATTTAGGTATATGGTGTATTTTTCCAAATTAATGCAATTAGGCATTTTATACATACCTAGAAGGACCCCCCTTCAACCTAAATATAAGTACGTGTCGGGTGCAAGCCATTGATTTTGTTATTAGTAAAGCATTTTGTAAGAATTTAAATTCACATCAATCAACATTTTACAATGTTAATACAATCCAATTTGATGTTTTAACTTCTTCAGTGAATTTATTTAGGAAACTATCATAGATGAATTCAATTGCATATCAATGGACCTCTCCTTATTGCCACATAATTTCAAAAATGCGACCTAATTCGGTCTTACAACAAAGAAGCAAAAATATCTTAAAACATTATTCAAAGTTATCTACCCCACTAAGAATAGACTATGATTATAAAGGGGCTTACTTAACTAAAATCACAGTATGTAACACTACACCTTAAGTGAACGCCAAGAGTCAGTGACGTCACAACTAGATGAATGGCGGGAAATTGATCAATATGGCCGCCGTATCGGGTGCCTAATGGGTAGCGTGATAAGTTTGTTTTTATTTCTCTTAGCTAACCCATTTGGGTGCGAGACGTGTTTAATTAATGGAGAATTTGTACTGTGACTTAGTCTTTCTGTAGATTTTTTTTTTAAAGTAGGGAATAAATCTTGGTTTGAAATAAGAAGGAGCAATAAATGATCAATCATGAATGACAATTTTTTCACAAGAAATGGCGTCTCTGGAAGAATTTTAAAGACTGAATGAATCTCTGATTTAATAATCAGGAGTTCGATATTCAGGTTTTGCTAGATATATAGTTTGCACCAAATAACTTTGCATTTCTAAATGAGCTACACCTTAAGTGAACGCCAAGAGTCGGTGACGTCACGGGTAGATGAATGGCGGGAAATTGATCAACATGGCCGCCGTATCGGGTGCCTAATGGGTAGCGTGATAAGTTTGTTTTTATTTCTCTTAGCTAACCCATTTACGTACGAAACGTGTTTAATTGACGGAGAATTTGTTGTGTGACTAAGACTTCCTGTAGATTTTTTTAAAAGTAGGGAGTTAAGAAAACTTGGTTTGAAAGAAAGATCAATAAATGATAAATTAAGAATGTCCATTTTTTCACAAGAAATGGTGTCTCTAGAAGACTGTTATAGACTGAATGAAGCTCAGATTTTATAATCAAGAGTTCGATATCAGGTTTTGCTATATGTACATTTTGCACCAAATAACTTTGCATTTCTAAATGAGCTACACCTTAAGTGAACGCCAAGAGTCGGTGACGTCACAGCTAGATGAATGGCGGGAAATTGGTCAACATGGCCGCCGTATCGGGTGCCTAATGGGTAGCGTGATAAGTTTGTTTTTATTTCTCTTAGCTAACCCTGTAGCTGTTTATTGTCCCATGATGAATAAAATAAAAATAACCCATTTTGGTTACGAAACGTGTTTAATTGCTAGAGAATTTGTAGTGTGATTTAAAAAGGAGGCAGTTAGGTTAAGAACATTTGGTTAGAAAAATAAACAATAAAATGATCAATCAAAAATGACAATTTTTGCACAAAAAGCGACTTCTCTAGTTAATTTTATAGACTGAATAGATACTCAGATTTTAATAAATCAAGAGTTCTATATTCAGGTTTTGTTAGATCTATAGTTTACACCAAATAACTTTGCATTTCTGAGCTACATCTGAAGTGAACGCCAAGAGTCGGTGACGTCACAGCTAGATGAATGGCGGGAAATTGGTCAACATGGCCGCCGTTTCGGGTGCCTAATGGGTAGCGTGATAAGTTTGTTTTTATTTCTCTTAGCTAACCCATTTGGGAGCGAAACGTGTTAAATTGCTAGAGAATTTATACCGTGACTAGCTGTTGCCCGCAACTTCGTCTGCGTGGGCAAGTTTCATACAAACTTTCATCCCCTATTTTATCCCCTTGGGGGTAGAATTGATCAAAATCCTTTCTTAGCGGATGCCTACGTCATAACATCTACCTGCATGCCAAATTTCAGCCCGATCCGTCCAGTGGTTTCAGCTGTGCGTTGATAGATCACTATGTCAGTCAGTCAGTCACCTTTGAGTTTTATATATTTAGATTCATGGTGTGGGATTTTCTGAAGATTTTTTTGAAAGTAGGGTTTCAGGTTAAGAGCACTTAGTTTGAAATGAGAAGGAGCAATAAATGATCAATCAAGAATGTCAAAAATGACTTATGTAAATTCGCGAGAAGTGGCATTACTAGCAGAATTATACTTATACTGAATAAAAGATCAAACTAAATAACCTTGCATTTCTAAATAAGTCATTTTACGCTCGACTCATGCCTTGCATTGCCATGCATTCTTTTGAGATCCGCAGAAACAAATACGAGAAAAGGCAAATGATTAACTTCATAAATGCAAAGTTATTTTGTAACGGTATTAGGGACTGCAGGAAACAGCTAGTATAGCTATGACAATCCTATTAGGTAGATGAATTTCCTGATCCTTTGTCAAAAGCAGACGTGGATGAATGACACAAATAAATAATTTGACAAAATAAATTAAACTTATGAAATATTCTTCATGACAAATAAATCAAATAATACGACAGCTATTTAAGGAACCTTTCTAATTGATGGCTTAAAATGACAAGTGTCCCAGATGAGGCTGATTTCAAATTTAATAAAGCGATGCGATATTTTATATTAAGACACTGACAATGGAGTGATTGAAAGAGATAGTTAAATTGAAAATCTGGTAAGAGAGAAAGAGAAAGGTACGTAGTAATAAGAGGAGAAACCATTTTAATTTAATAAATAGGCAAACTGAGGCGGCGAGGCACTTCAAAGGAAATTTTATTAATTGATGTTCAAGATGTGTTTTATTTATGAACTAACTATAGAGTAAGTTGTATTTTATGAAAAGGCTCCCATTTGTCCCTTGAAAAATTTATCTTGAGAAAAAAAGTCTCAAATACGTAATCTAAATAAAGAGAGATTGTGTATAACAGTGACAGCTGAAAACGAAAAAAATATGCCTACCAAGAAACGCCACAACCTGAAAATTACTTTTCATTTTATTTAAGTTCTTCAAAAAACATTCAGGCTTAAGTATTGTTTTATGTAAAAAACACATTAAGTATAGAAATGACACACTCAAAGACAGAGAAGTATTTGTTTACATACACATGTACGAAGATGTATTTATCTTGAGTAGCAATTACTTTGTGGAATTTAAAGGACATGAAGTCACAAGGAAGGAGCTTGGTACAAGTTAGGAATGAATAGCGGGATATATATTTTTTATGTGGATAGAACTGAACTGAACATCTTATCTTCTTGGCCTGTCAACAGCAAAATGCCTGTAGTCAGCCAGGTCCAGTGTATACGGGTGCATCTGGGTACAAGTGTCTTACATGGAGCGAGAGACTACTTTAACCCAGTTACTAAACGACACCACTAAGTAAGAGGCTGTGAGACCGTTGGCTTCTGACTACTTAAGGCTACGACCTAACGACCACCAAGAATGCATTAATTGATTAGCCATGAACTACAATGAAAAAAACCGGCCAAGTGCGAGTCGGACTCGTGCACGAAGGGTTCCGTAAATTACAGTTAAATCAACCTATCTCAAAAACTATAAGAGATACTTTGATCAAACCAAAAATCGTTGAAAGAGTTAATTAGCATGCATCACCTCTATTTTTTTTAGAATTTTATACCCCGTAGTTATAAAAATAGAGGGGGGGGACATACTTTTTACGACTTTGAGAGCTGATATCTCAAAAACCGTTCACTTTAAGAAAAATGTTTTTTAGAAAACTTTATATCATTTTAAACGACCTTTCCATTGATACCCCACACGGGTATGTACATCGAAAAAAAAAATTTCATCCCTCAGTTACATGTATGGGGGGCCCCACCCCCAATTCTTTTTTTTACTATTTAGTGTCATATTTTTGTAGCGGTTCATACAACACATATTCCCATCAAATTTCATCACTGTAGTACTTATAGTTTCCGAGTAAATCGGCTGTGACAGACGGACAGACGGACAGACGGACATGACGAAACTATAAGGGTTCCGTTTTTGCCATTTTGGCTACGGAACCCTAAAAACCTTACCAAACAAATAAAAACTTGTTATCACATCTCTAGTTATTATGTAGGTGGCAACTGTGGTCAGATGATCGCATTTAACTAGTCCTTTTTGAAATCAATAAAGGAGGACTACATTTAACAGTGAATGCTCTATGGGTGATATGATAAAGCGAAGAATAAATAATATAATCTTTTGTGTGTAAATGTTAAAGTCTTTTCACTTGGACCACCGTCTACACTTCGTTTAAAGGTAACGCGGTAGACATAGTTTTGTAGTACCGGGAATTGCCTCCATCTGTTTAATTACATAACATACGTAAGTTTCAGATGAATCTAACAAGTGCTTTCATTGTTGGCAAGGTAAAATATAAACTTTAGTATAACATAAGTACCTACGTTGAAATTGCCGTTCGTTAGTACGAATTGATAACATGATTATTATTTGCAGTTATTAGTTGTCAAATTACAGACAATTTACAATATACAATTTTAATTTACCTAATAGAGCTGACAACATTTTTTTCCAAGGTCTTGGTGGATGATATCTCACTTGATGTTTATCGTGGCGGTTATACCACCATCAGTCACTCGCTAGAGCCCTGTCCATCTCTCAGTAGGGTGCATCAAGGGCATCACCCAAAAGCTATGTGTAGCGTATATGCAATAGTTATATCGTACTTTATATTGTTATAAATATGTAAATATCTTTGCTTATAAATATAGAATATTGTAAGTAGATAAAAATATACGGATACTAGAGATATTACGGATTAGACAAATGAAGTATAAATAAAAAGGCTATAACTAGATATTGATATCATAATTTGTTGTAGGTAATTGTTTATTCATCTTATCGAATGCAGGTTTATTAACTAACAAGGCCTCCGAGTTTCCCCAAATCAGCCCTACGGTCTCTAACATGAAATTGTAAATTACCAGCCGTATCCATGACAATAAAATTATGTTGTCCTAATATTCAGTCCACGATACCACCTTAACGAAGGAGAGAAGTAAAGATGTAAATATTTGCTGACGTTCCTTAATGTGTACTTAAAGTACGTGCTTCGGTGTTCGAGCGACTCCTAATTTCCGAAATGCGGTCCTATCGCGGTAGCTTGCGCAGCTATGGAATATTTAAACTTCGTTTTATGTTGATGTTATTAATGTTTTGAGTATTAAGATTTGTTTTGTATGGGTATTGGGATATTTTTGGAGTTAGTGTGTTGTTTTGAAAGGAAGATTTTACATAAAGTTTCTACGTATATGCGGAAATTATGTCTGAAAAATCATGCAAAACATGCATGTCATGGGCAAACATTTGAGCTAGTCCAGGTAGGGGGTCGATTTGCCCACTTCATCATTACATTCGTGCAAGTTGCATACATACTCAAAAATATTATTTATAAAAGTCTCGATACGCACTTTCATGCCAGTTTAATTCTTGCGGATTGTCTACTTACTGAATATTGTAAAGACTCTAGACAACTAATCCATTTAATCATCATATCTTCCTTTCAATTGTAAAAAATCTGAAAATAAAAACTGCTGAACCAAAAAAGCTTTAATCAAAAATATGCCGTACATACTACCCACATTTAAGTTACATCAATATCGTTCGGGACCCAAAGCCCCAACTATTTCAATCGAACATTCCTTTGGAAATAGATAAAGTTTTGCTCAAACACACGAGAATAGAATTGGTATCATTTATCAAGGCAATAATTAGTGCACCTGGATTCTATGTAATTTATTATCCTGATTTACGGTAGGTTCCTGATTAAATAAGGAGGTATTAGGTAGTACATCGGTCACAGAGGTGTAAGCCTGATTATGGCAAAGTATGGCTAGTACTAAAACACCCATACTCTTGCAAATAAATGTTTCTGTCTTTCTCTTCTTTTCTTTCCTTCTCTTTATTTTTCTCTTTCCTTTTCTTTCTAAGAATAAATTGTGCTACTACTACACTCTTCTGAAGTGGTAGCGTCAGGAGGTTAGAAAGGAAGCCACCTTCATCAAACCACTCCTCCCTCTGTAGGTGCCAAATGTCGGAATCTTACTGACTAAAATCCACCATGCTCCTTCTCAAGCCATTTATGTTTCATGGCCGGAGTTGTTCCACTCTTCAATCCGTCACCCAGACCAGCTAAATCCAATAGCAAAACCTAAATCTTTTACTCTTCCAACCCAAAGAAGGAAAGACTACTTCCATATTCATAAAATGATATAATAAGATTATTTGTTCGCTTCTATCAAAGATTTTTTACAAAGCCCTTTCACGTCCACGGAGTATTATTTCCATCGCTTTATAATAGTGATTCCGATCAATACTTGGCATAGACAAGACTCAGCTATGAATGATAAGGCAAAGCCTTCAATGAAATCAAAGGAGTCCATTAATCATAGAAGAATATTTGGACTATCGCCTGATAGAATTGGGAAATATGAGTTATAAATAGGGAGGAATAATTTTGGTTAGTCATAATCAGAATGGAGTATACTGAAGTACATAACTTATTTCAAAATACTACCTAATTAATCACCATCCTCCGAGCCTTTTCCCAATCATGTTGGGGTCGGCTTCCAGTCTAACCGGATTCAGCTGAGTACCAGTGCTTTACAAGAAGCGACTGCCTATCTGACCTCCTCAACCCAGTTACCCGGGCAACCTGATACCCCTTGGTTAGACTGGTGTCAGACTTACTGGCTTCTGACTACCCGTAACGACTGCCAAGGATGTTCAATGACAGCCGGGACCTACAGTTTAACGTGCCATCCGAAACACAGCCAATGGTGTCTAAGATATACTTAGAAAGTACATACAAACTTAGAAAAGTTGCATTGGTACTTGCCTGACCTGGGATCGAACCCGCGCCCTCATTATTGAGAGGTTGGTCCTTTACCCACTAGGCCACCACGACTTACTACCTAATTAATATAAAGGAAAAAACATGAAATGAAAATCCTCTTAAACCTTATAATATGCACACATATTAGCACATACAAAGATATACTTGAATCCGGTAAAAAGATATCGTCCATGTTGTGTCTAGGGTAAATGACAGTGCAAATCAAAAATGTGAAAAGGAGTCGTACCATTATAGGTCTAAGTCCCGATTGTGTATAATATTTGAGTAATATTTGCAATAATTTCTACTGTGTCTTAGCAAATACACTAGAAGAAACATTGCGTCCTCCACAGTGCCGCAGACTGGTGGAATATCGCCTAAACTTTAACTCAAACCTCGTTTTCCAATAACAGGCTAAGTTTCCCAAACAACTGCTATTAAAACCTAATTGAAACTATGGTTGAGCGGACCTGTTGCTCATAAATACCATTTAGGTTACCCTTCAGTATCAATTTGAATTCTGTTAGTTTTCCCTACAAAATGTTGGTAAACTAGCGGTTTGACCCGCGTTCTACGAAATAGCTTGTATTATTTTTTGACAGTTGGGATGGCCAAAACAGGGACTAGGTATCATTTACAGAAGAAATCAGTAGTGTTTGAAATATTGCTGCATACAGTCGATTAAAAAAAGCCTTCAACTTAAAGAAATATGAGTATAAATTGAAAGCCTGATAGACAATAGATACCAATTTCTTAGTCTATTATTGAGCATGACTCAATCACTCATTGCAAGCGCATATCACTCAAACACATTCCAAGCAGATTTCAAAAGCACATACAATAAGGATAAAAATCCTTCAGGAAGTTTAAAAAAACAATACAAAGTTAAAACCTTGACTTTCATAAGTTATTCCAAAGAATAAAGATGCTATTTCATCTTTGTTCTTACAAAGCGTCAGAGCGCGGATATTGAAAAACAAACTATCTACACTGCTGTAAATTAAAAAGCACAAAGAAAACAGACTTAAATTGAAAAATAAAAGTACGCTCTTAATATACAAACGCTGAGATGAAATGCTTTTGTTTTGGGGCCATTAAACTAGCGGAATATCTGATAGCTAAATTCACGAATAAAAACATCGCTACATGGAAAAAATACGAACAAAAATAGATGGAAAAAAGACGCTAAAACATTTTTACAAGCGTATCTGCAAAAACTAATTCAATTAAGTGAAATGTATTTTATTGATTCAAATTAATAGACTGCGTTTTTTAACTAATAAGAAAGCCAGTTATTTTATTTTCAACGAAAATCGATGTTGTTACAAGGACATAAAAAAGGTTACATATATAACTAAAAAACTTATCTCATTCAACATTAAAATTACAACCGCATTTTCTTCTACCACTGTTTTTATTTTCAACTAGCTGTTGCCCGCAACTTCGTCTGCGTGGGCAATATAGAATAGTCAAAATACTACTTATCCCGTAGGTGCATTCTTTCACGTGACAGTATAATTAGGATTAGCACTTAGTGGTCGCATAGATTCATTGATCAAGGTTGAGTTGTGGATGTGACCATTTATCTAAACAAAAGAAGTAAAGTTTGTGACGTTGTGAATATCTCTGGATCCAGTCAGCCAATTTGGAAAATTATAACGTATGGTGCGTAAATAATTTTCACAGGAAACAGTTATAATCTATGTCTATATGCTTTGAGTCTGACAAAGCTGTCATTTGTACATTTTCTGCAGCTGCTGCGACTAATCAGAAGCCAGAAAGTCTGTCAGTCTTACCATGGATATAGTCTTGTGTAGTTGACTGGATTGAAGGTAGCTAGATAGGTAGTCGCTCCAAGCAAAATATTGGTACTCAAACAGATTCGGTGACTGGAAGCCAACACCAACATAGTTGGGGAATAGCTGGATGGATGATAAAATGAGTCATCATCATCAGCAGGCGCATAGGGTAGGATAGTTTCACTATTGGGGAGAAACACTTGTATGACGGGGATTTTCTGTGCACTTACTCACTATGGTAAGGCTGACCCACATTAGGCGTGCGCGATCCTCGGGCGTGTGAGTAGCGCGCGTCGCGAGCGCGCTGCGTGAACGTCGCGTTTTGCTGCCCTACGGCATGTGCACGCGAGCACGCGGCGCTCGAGTTGCGTTCTTACCCTTCGCCCGCTATTCCCGCCGCCCGCTAAACGCCTTAGCAGTTAAACGTCAGGAGAGCGGCACGCGCGCCGCGAGCGCGCTATAGGTAAATGCCGCAGGGCAGCAAAACGCGACGCACGCGCGGCGCCCGCGTTACTCACACGCCCGAGTTCGTACTTGAAACCTGCAGTTTTGCCAAGATTTTCAAAATGTACGCTTGCAATTTGTCATTTCTTGGTGGAGCCAGCAAATCGAAAGAAACATAGGTGTTGTATACTGTGCGTCACTACCGCACACACCGGGAAAATTTCGCTCTTGCGGAAGACGTTTATATACCATATTTTTTGTCACACAGGACGACAGTATCCACCGAAACACTTTCAAAGATCTGACGAACGAACAAATCAGACCTGACTTGGTCACCTGGGGTCAATCAGAGCTCTATGAAGCGATCATATGCTTTGGCTCCTACTGTTACTGCGGTTTCTGAAAATGTATTCACCTCATTCAACGATGAATGTAATTCTGATGGTACTATTAAGAACACTTGCTTAGCGCAAAAGCTGACGTTGGCAGGTCGACTCTTTTGACTTCTCGAATAGGATACCATTGGTTTTTGTGCAATGCACACCTGCAATGCATGCTGGATTAGGATAGGATTTGCAACAGAAAACAATTCTGTCTTTGTGATTGAATGACATCAAACGTAGTTTTATATAAAAGGTGTTTTTTTAGACTTGGCTCGGGTCCTACTGAGACTGTTCGTAATCGTGACCAGTGTATTTGCGATCAGAAGTTGAAAGTAAGCATGTCTCTGGTATGCGACGCGCAATGTGTTCGTTTTCAGACGCATAAAGCATTTTACGTGTGTATGGTATTAAATCGAGAAAGCTCCCATTTCTTATCTGCACTTTGTATCTGGGCTTGTTCTTAAAGCTACAGAATCCTACATTACCTACCTACCTCACGCTTAGCAGCGCTTGCGAGAGACAGATCCTCATTTCTTCTAGGATTAAGTTTACATATTTTGCATCAGAAAAAATAATTAAGGTCTACTTAATACTACTCACTCAAAGTAATTTGTTTTAAGGCCACCACATTAGTGGAAGATAAGCTAAACTATGTTTATGAAAAAAATCCTGATATGAACTCCATCTGTAACTTTAAATGATAATTAATTGGTATACTAAAGTCATCATTTTTGACATAATGTTCAAAAATTTATTTAGATGGCACCGTTTTAAATTTGGCTGAGAACTATTAATTTTCCTTTCATCAAGGTAATAATTATAATTAGATTTTGATGTGGCACGGCAAACTGACACACACTATTGAAATGTCTATCGAAAAATTACACTACGTGTTAAAATATGGTGAATTACGGAAAATACACAACTCCATCTGTTGAAATAATAATCCTCTATAAAGAATGTATGGTAATTTATTGTCATTTACCACCTCTCGCTCCTTTGTCAAATTGTATGTATTTTATTTAACACAGATTACCACAGATGGAGCTACTTTAACCTTGGCTAAACAAAATTTTCATTTTTTTTTTCTTTCGAAGTTACTTATGAAGGTGTGATTTTCTGTGTAAAGATTAATAGGCCGATCAACTAATATAAGTACAACATTCAAATGTACAGTTTTGACAAATAGATTGCGTGTCGTAATATTTTACATCTTGAATTCACAAAATTAATCATATCTTTTGATAGAGTGAATCGATTTCGATGAAACAAAAACTAAGTAATACCCCAAGTTACGTAGAATTTTTGTATATAAGCATTGTCTGCATTGAATTCGTAGATTTTACGTGAATCCCGAACGAACAAACAGATAAACAGACAAACAGACAAACAGACAAAAATGACAAAAATGATGGAAATGGGTTCTGTTAGTTATCCTTTAACATACTGGCTAGTTTTTTTGTCAATTTCTTCAATGTACAAAAATTACTTTTCTACAGATTTATTATATGTATAGATTAATATTTATCGTTCTTAAAAATACTCGTTGGTTTTAAAAGGTTTTAAAAGCCGACCCCAACATAGTTGGGAAAAAGGCTCGAAGGATAATGATGAAAAATACTCGTTGGTTTAGTGGCCTGTAGTGTAGTATTAAGTAGTACTTAAGTGTACCTATGTAAGATGTAAGCGAGGGCACTTAGGATTCAGTATTCGGACAATAAACACGTATCATGTAACGCGATTTGTTTCATTCTAAAAATCCCTACATGGCGACCCTGCCAGTAGTGGATCAGTGCGCGAGTGGACACTTTTGTTATGAATTCCATGGACTTATAAGGCATGGCGATCAAACTAAGACAATGTCTCCAACGAAAAAAAAATAGCTGTGCAGAGTGCTACGATACGGACGTTTTTATCGAAAAATATATAACCAAGTGTAATTAATTATTCGGATAAAAATGGGATCAGGCGCTTCCAAACAAGAGGAAATTGTGATCGCTCAGACAGCGTCAGGGGGCACTAATCAAGCGATGCCGAAGATAAGTGATATCAGTCGAAATATATCGACCACTGACATCATATTGAGTATCTTTCTGATTATGACCTTCATGGTGTTTATTTATGGAGTCTACAAGTTGTACATACGGTGCCATACGAATTTGATACGACGAGAGCTCAACTATCGCGCAACTCTGCGGCGTTCTTTTGGCCTTGGCAGGAGGGGTATAGATTTGGACCAACCCCGAGTAGATCCAGGACGGGAGGTGTAAAGGCGATCTTCGTGGTGGTTTTTGCGTGTGCAGTGGATAAAAGTGCATAATCGTGTAAACAAATCGGTATTGTGCGACACGGTGTACCATGTGATCAGGTATTGTGCTACTTTTTTTTTCCTAACGTGCGGTTATTTTCTAAACGCCTTGTTTTAGTAATATGTAGTTTATAATAATGTACTCGTAGCTATTATGATTTTATATTCTCATTTATTTCTTGCATTCTAGTATATTAGGAAAGTTTAAGATATATGCTATGTAATGATTGAAGAGTTTGAGCAACTTTTTGATAAAATAAAGAACTTGAAGGATAATCTTACTAAACTAGGTAAGAGTAAAAGAACACCTAGCGTTTTAAAGGAAAAGCTCAATAGTGCACATTCTATCTATAAAAGTTACCTGTCTTATTCTGAGTTATTTGATGAAAAGATTTTGAGAGGTGAGATAAAAGGACAGGATATATTAGCTGTAAAGGAAATTTCTATAAGAATAGAGTCTTTATTTAATAAGATAGAAGATTTTTGTAAAAGCAACAGTACTGTTGAAAAGCTAAACACCAAGATGGAAAAATTTAACTTAAAAACGGCAGTATCCCTCTTACCAGTAATGACTGGAGAGGAAGAAGTGACAAAAAATCTTATTGATTCAATTGAACTTTATAACAGCATGATTGATGGTGATAGCAAACCGTTACTAATTCAGTTCATCTTAAAGACACGTTTGTCAGAAAGCGCAAAATTGCGTCTAGCACCGTCATATAATTCTTGCGATAGTCTTCTTAAGGATATGAAGGATACTTTACTGACTAAAAAATCAAGCACGGCCGTACACAGTGACTTAATAAATGCGCGACAATATTCAAAATCTATTGATGAATACGGGAAGTCTTTGGAAAAATTATTTGTAGATCTGACGATCTCGGAGGCCGACGGAGATCAGGAGGCCTATAAGATTTTAAAACCTATCAATGAGAAGCTGGCGGTCAAACGATTTGCCGAAGGGCTTAGGGATCGAAACTTAAGTCTTATTATTTCAGCTAGGAACTACCCCAACCTCAAGGAAGCCATACAGGGTGCCAAAGACGAGGAGATGTCGTCATCACGTGCGGTGGCGGAGCCATCAGTATTTATGAACCAGCGAGGCAGAGCAGGTAGGTATCCTAGATATAATTCTCAAGGTCAAGGGGTGTCACGTCAGTTTCGAGGCAATAGAGGTGGAAGAGGAGGCCGCTATCAAGGTAATCAAACTTTTGCACAGAATAACGGAAGGTATGTACAATTTAATTATCGAGGTAATAACCGAGGTTATCGAAGAGGATATTTTAGAGGCAGAAATAATAACAATATAAACCAGAACAGACGCTCTATTAATGTTTTAGAGGGTGATAACCAAGTCTCGGAAAACAATAACAATCAAAACAACGAGACATTAGAATTTTTCGACCCTAATTTTATTTTAGCTTGTGAGCGTAATAGTACAATAGAATGTTTAGTAGAAGGTACCAAATATGGATTGTTGATAGATTCCGGAGCGTCACTCTCGGCACTAAAATACGAAACCATTCGCAATATGAATCTTCCAATACAACATGAATACCTTACTATAAATGGTATTGGGGGCGAAGTGCAGGCCGATGGTTATGTTTATGTTTCATTAAACATAAATGGAAAGGTATTCAGACATAAATTCTATGTAATCAAATTCTTGCCTTGTAACCAAGCAGGAATAATTGGACGAGATTTTTTATATGAATACAAAGCTATTCTAAATTTTGAAAATAATACATTGGCTTTAGGTAATTGTGATGATCAGGTGTGTATAAAAATGAATTCGGGATCTTTAGGAAATAACACATTTTTGAGCATTCCACCGAGATGCGAAATGACCTTTTATATTGATAGCGTAATTAAAGAGGATTGCGTAGTCCTACCAAAGAGTTATGCGAAGGTGTTTTTGTGGCAGGAAGTATATGTAAGCCTAATCAAGGAAAAATTAGAATTTTAATTTTGAATACGAGGGAAAGTCAAGTAAATCTAAATTATTTCAGACCAGAAGTAGAGAGTTTCTCGGATTATTCAATTTTACATTTTGAAAAACACAATAACATTGACGCGGATAGAGTGAAAAAACTCTTTTCTTTATTACAATTAGAGCATTTAAATAAGGAAGAGCGTACATCTATACGAAACATTTGTGCTAAGTTTTCTGACATTTTTCAACTTCCAGGAGATAAACTCACTACTACCAAAATTTATGACCATAGTATACAATTAAAACCACATGTTGATCCGGTGTACGTAAAACAGTATCGGTTACCATTCTCTCAGAGAGATGAGGTCGAAAAACAAGTGAAAAACATGCTTTCAGATGGTATTATTGAACCGGCAAAGAGTGAGTGGTCTAGTCCCGTTTTATTGGTACCCAAAAAGTCTGATGATTTGTCAAAAAAGTGGCGGTTAGTGATAGATTTTCGAAAATTGAACGATAGAATTTTAAACGACAAATTCCCATTGCCAAATATCACTGATATACTGGATTCACTTTCCGGAGCCATTTACTTTACCCAATTAGATTTATCACAAGCATACTTTCAGGCCAATTTGGAGGCAAACAGTAGAAAATACACAGCGTTTACGACACCATCCGGACAGTATCAAATGACACGTATGCCGATGGGTCTTAAAACTAGTCCCAGTTCTTTCTCTCGGTTAATGACAGTTGCAATGTCAGGGCTTAACTATGACAAATGTTTTGTATATTTGGACAACATAATTTGTTTTGGCAGAAACTTGAGTTCCCACAACAAAAACCTAATGGATATTTTAACTAGACTTCGCAAAGTTAATCTAAAATTGAACCCATTAAAATGTGACTTTTTACGTAAAGAAATATTATTTTTAGGTCACATCGTATCCGCAGATGGTATTAAACCAGATCCAAAAAAGATTGAATCCGTGAAAAATTACCCAACACCAACAAATACCGATGAGGTAAAAAGATTTGTCGCATTCGCAAACTATTATCGGAAATTCATTCCCAATTTCGCTGAAAAAGCTCTAGAATTAAATAAACTTTGTCGTAAATATGCTAGATTTGAATGGAATGAAAAGTGTGAAAAAGCTTTTTCTTCATTAAAATGGGCGTTGACAACACCACCAATACTACAATATCCAAATTTCGATCCGTCTAATACATTTATACTACAAACAGATGCCTCAAGTTATGCAATCGGTTCCGTATTATGCAATGGTGATAATAAACCAGTAGCTTATGCCAGTCGTAATCTTAATCAGGCGGAAATCCGATACCCTACGATCGAAAAAGAATTACTAGCGATCGTATGGTCAGTTAAATATTTTCGGCCCTACCTTTATGGTAGACAATTTGTAATTAGAACAGATCACCGACCACTAATATATTTATTTAACATGACAAACCCATCAAGTAGGCTAACTAAATTCAGATTGGCATTAGAAGAGTATATGTTTGAGATTGAATATGTGAAAGGTCGCGATAATGCAGCTGCAGATGCGTTATCACGAATTCGTATGTCAAGTGATGATTTGAAAGCTATGAATGAGAAAATTGTATCAGTTTTAACGCGGGCACAAAAGAAAAAAATGACTGAAAGTGACTCTAAAAATTTTGATAATACTTTGGTGGAAGACGCACAGACTGACGATCGGACTGATCACCCGAGAGTTGTCGAAGTACTAAAACCACCAAAGAATTATACAGAATTAATATTTGTTGATGAAAATGAATGGAGACGAATTAAGAAAGATATGACTGAGGAAACGGAGTTATTCGCGTATTCTTCAAATAAAAATATTGTTTATATAAAGTCAGTTTCTCAATCGTATTGTACACGAGATGTCTTTATGAGAGAACTGACATATTTTTGTAATAAAGTAAAAGTCGACTGTTTGTATGTATTAAAAAATGAAAATAATGTTGAATTGATAAAAGAGCTAGCTCAAAGTATAAACAATCAAACGAAATGGACCGGTCCACGATTATGTGTTCTAAGAAATGTCATTAAGGTAGATAATAAAGACACTCAGCGAGTCATATTAAACGATTACCACATGTTACCCACTAGCGGTCATGTAGGTATCCGAAGGATGTTAAATAATATCCGCCAACGTTATTTTTGGCCAGGATTAGAAAATGACGTCACAGACTTTGTTAAAAGATGTGACCAATGTCAACGACTCAAACATTTTAAGCACACTAAAGAGCCAATGATTATAACAAATCACGGCAACTGTGCATTCGATAGGATATATTTAGATTTAGTGGGCCCATTACCTAAGGATAGTTTTAATAATATTTACATTTTAAGTTTACAGTGCGACCTAACAAAATATGTAGAAGCATATCCACTTACATCTAAGCATACTGAGGTGGTTGCTGCATCTTTAGTTAATAATTTTATATTAAGGTACGGTATACCAAGAGAAATTATATCAGACAGAGGAACTGAATTCGTGTCGAGTACAATGCAACAAGTTTGTAAACTATTGAAAATTACACATCTTACGTCAACCGCTTATCATCATCAAACAATAGGTTCTCTAGAAAATACCCATAAAAATTTAATTTCATATTTAAGAATTCAAACCGAAAATCAGTCTGACTGGAGTACATGGCTCCAATATTGGTGTTTTGCTTTCAACACTACAGTACATACTGAAACAAGATATTCACCTTATGAATTAGTGTTTGGCAAATATTGTAATATACCAAGTAATCTTTGTAATTCCCTAGAACCATTGTACAATTTTTCTGATTATGCTAAAGAACTAAAATACAGATTACAGAAATCTCAGTATGATGCTAAACTAAATTTGTCTACAAGTAAAATTAACAGGAAAACCCGTTATGATTCTTATCTCAACTCTGTAAGTTATAAAGCAGGTGACCGTATATTAATAAGAAATGATGCACGAAAGAATAAATTAGAACCAGTGTACAACGGTCCTTATGATGTTATTAGAGACGACGGTTCGAATGTAATAATATCGCATAATGGCAAAGATAAGGTCGTACATAAAAATAGGACTAAGCTATATCATAATTTGTAATAATTGTAAGACATGTTTATTGTTTAATTTTAAGTTTAATTTTTCTGTTTTTTTTATATATGTTATGGACCATGTGATTAATTCGGGCATTATTTATAATGCCCGAGCATTATGCATAATGTCTAGCTTTATCGGGCCAAGTGATTAATAACTATCTTAACTTCATTATTTATCACATTGTACGGGCATTATTATATTGCTACATGATAGTTGGGCAATTTGATAATAAAGCTATATTTTATGCGGTGCGAGGGTGGCAGTTGTTCTAATAAATAAATCCTGTTACTTGCTACATATTTTATGATTATTGTTAAAATTATATGTTCTATTTTAATGGAAAATTACAAGTCTAGTCACAAAATTATTAATTGGGCAATTGTCATCTGATTTACTTACTCTTCCTCGTTTTTCTTGATCTCATTTTTCTTGGCTCGTTTTTTTTATGGTTGAATTTAACTTGGATTCAAAACATTGTATTAAAAATTGAACTTAGTGACGAAAACGAATCGCTGCAAAACCGACTCCACGTAGTCATGTCTGCCCTACCCCTAGAGTGCAATTCAAAACCGCGTAGGCGCGGAGGGGCGAGGCGGCCTGCGAGGTGAGGCGCAGGTAGTTGAAACGCTCGCCGCCGCGGCTGAGGCTGGCCGGCAGAGCCGGCCAGCATGCCGAAGCTGCGGTGGTGAGCGTGAAAACCATCTGCGACGATAAGCTCGCATGGGACCGCCGGAGCCCCGCAGCGCCGGAGCCGTGACAGAAGCGATGCTTGCTGCATGTTGCATGCTTACTTCCATGCTGGGTCAATTAATATGGGATGTGATATGTTAAAAAAATGAAATTAAATATGTTTGTATTACTTTGCCCAAAAGGTCACGGGCAATATGTATAGTGCCCCATCAATTTGATTATTTGAATAATTATTATCAAATTGCACTCTCATATTGGGCATTTTTCATAATGACCGGGCATTATGTATACTGCCCAATTTATCACTTGGTCCATAACATATATATATAAAAAAATTACATACTGTATTTTTTTTTTAATTTTTGCCGATGGGGCGTGTAGTGTAGTATTAAGTAGTACTTAAGTGTACCTATGTAAGATGTAAGCGAGGGCACTTAGGATTCAGTATTCGGACAATAAACACGTATCATGTAACGCGATTTGTTTCATTCTAAAAATCCCTACAGGCCATACGATCATATTGTGTTGGTACTTCCTGACTTTTTGAACGTCTCCGTTTGAGAAATGAGATTTATTCGAAACTACTTATAACTTTGATAACAAGAGGTATTTTAATATAAGATACCGACACCATTCTCCTTTCTTTGCCTGATAATGGGTGTTGTTTGGAATTGAACTTATGATCGGGTTGAAAGAGGAATTATATTATGGGAAAATAATACTGTCACAATTTTTGTGATAATTACTATTTTATTTTAATTAGATTTATTGCAATTCTCTTATGAATATTGTCTTTATCCTGTATGTAGGTACAGTCGGCTACTAAAATCCATTACTAAACTATCAAAATAACAAATAGTAATAGTACTTAGTGGTGCCGTGAAACAATCGATGTGACGGCCACTATCAGTCATACTGACCATTTGTAAAATATATTTGTAAAAGCCGAATATGTACTATATTATCGTACGATATGTACTTATAAATAAGTGGAAATGTACTATATTTATTACCAAGTCCGATTCATATCATTACCCATTTATCAACAGTCGGACAGCCTAAATACGGATACTACTAATTGTAGCTTCCATGAGTGATTGATATTGCTTTATTTCTTATTCATGCACATGTTTATATAACAACCGGGTTTATTTCAGAAGGTAACTATTAATCAAGACTTTGTAAGCTACAGGCTTGTCGCTTTGTTTGATTAGGATAATAACACGCATAGCTAAATTGCTATGAAATTCGGGTATGGACAAAAACACAAATACATAATCAAATAATAAACCTTATTGATCCATGCAATGAAACAACAAAGTGTATAGGTAACTTCATGCAGCCGCGGCATGTGCGGTCGGCAGTTGCAGTCGGCTGCAAGAATTCAAAACCTACTTTAAGATGCGCGAAACAATTCGTTTGAAACACGGCATTATCTCCAGTATCATGCAAGCAGCACATTTGACTGAATTTTTCATCTATTAAATAGGTATCAGCCTTTCTCCAAGATTCTATTTACGTCCGGGGCTGCGGGTTGTTCGAAAGAGATACCGCCGCGGCCCTGGTACATAAAAGGCCTATGACGGAACACGACGGTTTTTAGTCAGTAAGAGTCTGACACTCCCTCAGCGCTGCTAACCCACAGCGGGAGGGGTCATTTGATGATTTTTGACGTCGTTAAAAAAAAAGGTTCTATTTACGTCATGAAAGAATTACTAAGTACGTGTATATATCACATTTCAGGCTCAATGTGTGTATCTACCAAAATTTAAGACGTGTCAGTAGATTTAGCATAAAAACCCAGCAGACAGACGGACAAACGAACAAATAGAATTACTTTACGTATTTTACATACCTACTTATAACTTATGTAAGTGCCTACAAGTAGCTATCATAACATTGTTAACTGTCATTACAAGTTGTTAGTAGGTACAAACAACTGAGTCGCCATTTTATTCTAAGAATTGTCGGTATGTCTAATTACGGAAATAACATGCTAGATGCATCTCGTTTCTATAATTAATGACATTATACTGATCTGATGACATGTTCTATTTATGTGTCAGGTTTTTTGTTCTTGTTTGATGCAATTGTTTCTTGTTTGATGAACAAGTCATGTTAAAGGTGTTTAGTGATAGGAAGGTCAATACCTGATATTACAAAAGACAATGCGTATATTTACCTTTTATTACATACTTGTTACTTAGTTTATTAAAATTTAAAGGAAGGGCCTTTTCCAAAGTCACTATTTTCATTTCAAAGGTTAGAATTTTTATATTATTTTCCTGCTAGTTTTTGTTATCCGTTTCACCCGGAACTACTTCGCTCAATCAAATATAAAGTGTTCTATCGATAGTTTTTTTTTTCTATAAATGGGCTAACTAACTTTAATGGGGCATCTAACTATAATGGACATTGAAATATGTTTCCTTATAAATCCATAACTTCCTGAGTGCGTTCAAACTAACTCTTCAACAATATAGTATATTAGTATTAGATTTATTTTACACATTGAAGTCCGTAACTATATACAGAGTGCTCTATTTAGTAATAGTTATACCATCTTGGCGGCCTGCCATGCCCCGTGTTCCCGAAGGCCTATGTAACCCAAATCGGTGACACGTGAACTTTTTGTTCATAGATATTTTAGTAGACCGCCTTTCCTGTCTAAAGATATTTCTTATCAAAGATTTTTGGTGGTTAAAACAGAAATGACTCAGGAAAGATTAAAGGGAAACCTTGTAACATTCTGTATAAAATTGCTTACTAGATAATGTATTGACATAGTATACAGTTCACTAAGATTCACCGTCTTTCGTTTTCGATGTACCTACTTCAGGTATTTCAATGATAGGCAAACACCATGTCTATAAGTTCAAGACTGTTATTCAAGTTTCAAGTTCGAATCTTTTAAAATAACTTATACATTTTTGATCATGTTTTGTATGAAAAACATATAGTAAGTCTGATGAAATCTTGACTAGCTTCTTAGCCGTTCTAAGTGAAAATACAGCGAATAGTAGAAGTCAAAATTAGATTCTACAATTAATCCAATAAACAGTTCTACACATCTTCAATTTCAATCTATATACCGATACCAACACAAGTCGGACTCAACATAAAGGCACCTCCACACAGCGCAGTAATCGCCGATCGAGTAAACTCACTCAATTAATCTGAAGCTCGGCAATAAAGCCAATAACAGCGATGCAGTGTATCGGTTTGTACGCCAACTTGTTTGTACTAAACTCCTTTATTTTTTAATTACTGCTAAAGCTGCTATGTGTGCTTTCGGGATTTATTGCAGCTAAGCAAAAATGCAGTGATTGCATGACTAGCTCTCTACTATAGAAGCACGTAGCTTTCAAAAGTGTACTGTGGAGTCTAGATACCAATGTAGTAAGTAAGGTTTTTATAAAGATATTGCTCCGAAAGAGGGAGTCCAAAACTACTGGGCAGACTTGAAAAAGTTCTTGAGATGCTATACTATCTCTGAGTGTCACAGGCAATATTTTATCCGAATTTGGGAATAATGTCCCTCGGGATGCGTGTACAGCGAAACAGCTAGTGAATAATATAGCTCGCAAATAGACTTTGCAGTACCTAACATCGCTCAAATATGATACATTGTTTTCCATAATAAACCTCCTGTATCCAATTTTTTTACTTATTCATACATTAACCAATATCAATCCACAATACGGACTTACATAATTAAACTGTCAACGCTTCACAAAACTACACGGAATCCGAAATACCGAAGTTAAATCACCCAAAGTCCCCATTAAGTGAAGCCCCCAATCACGGCTTTAGCCCATTTCCAGTTCGCTTTCAATCGATGCGATCGGTACATTAGTCATCCGACACGATTTCCGTGGACGCCGCGGCGTTTAATGTTCGTCTGTTAAGGCTCTAATAGTTCTTTGTTTGTTTTTGTATTGTGCTCTGTATTTTAATACAACGGACATTGTTTGACGTGTTGGAATAAAAGAATATATGAATGAATTGTTGCCATTAAGGTTTTCTTGAGATGTTATCTTGATAAAACTATTAAATGCGTAAATTGTTAACAAAAGCTACCTTTTCAAATCATCTACTTATGAAAACTTTAGATGGAATATCATTATTTTTACTTAATTTATTAATTAATTGTCCTAGATTGCCAACTCAAAATCTCACTATCTTTACAACTTCATAAGATTTACCTACCTATGTATTTAAGTCAGAATAAAAACAAATGAAAGTCTCTAATGCAAATGCAATAATCTCATTTCTAGAACGAACTCAAGAATAATAACACTCTCAGTATATCACTACCGAAGTGCGACGAGAAACCAGGACGTTTCATTAGTATAGAACTGACAGACAGAGATAGATAACTGAGAGTCAGAACTAACCCGCCCGCTGCCGAGTGACACAGATTTAACGAAATTAAACCGCGGATCTTAGGACCAGTTTTAATTAATATCCGAAAATAGATTTCAATTCAGAAGTTGTATTATCTTGAGGAAGAGACGCAATGAGGTGTGAACACAAAGAATAGATTTCTAACTGAGGATTTCAATAACCGATCCATCTATAATTACAGTTTGACATAATTTATATGCAGCTAATGTCAAAATCCATATTATTATGTTACCGCTAAACGATGGATGGTTTGTTTATTGAAATCCGTAGAAAAAGATTGTTTTTGTGGATTCAAGATTTATTTTTCGAGATTTACAAATACGTGTTCAGAGGAACAAGAAGTGTATTAAAGAGATTTATTACAGTGGTCTGTCGACAAACTTGCTTAATTAACAATCCTTCTGAAACTTTTCGAATTAATTTCGTAAATTAATTTACTTCACAATGTAATAAGTGGATTTACGAAGTTTGGTGGATGTGTTTTCATGTTTTGTTGAAATTAAGTTAGTTTTGTGTTTGTTAAATTATTCATAATACGAAATGCATTAAGCATATTTCAGCATCGCATCTCAGCTTAAAAGTGACAAAGTAGATGATTTATTATTTTGCTTCGTTCAACAGTATTTTCATTAAAAGTCAACGTGCCTATATGCTACTCTTTTACATAACTGCTGAGTGTCATAAGTAAAAAATAATCCGACAATGCTTAGAACAATATTTGGGTCCATTTTCGAAACTGCTTTTTTAACAAATTACTTATTTAACAAACAGCATATCTCGACGAAAAAGATGAAAGCGAGCGAGAAATCTCTTTTGACAAATATAAAAAGATTCTGCGAAAAGGAACTTAATACAAATTCGGTGCTTTTCGTGTAAATTCAACTCAATCCTTGTCACAAAGGGCGCTTTTGGAAAATTCATAAGGGTGACATGTACCCCACGTCGCCGCGAAGGGGTTGGATCACGCGTCATACAAAGAATATGGTCTTTTGAATCGCAATGTGAATTTATGAGCACAAAAGAATAAATGCTTGAGGAATGTGCTTTTCAGGCAATATTGTGGTCTGGCTGAGACCTCATTCATAGCTATTTCAAAGAGTTTAACCTTCTGAAATTCAAAAATATAAACACACTAGCCGTTTTTCCGCGGTTTCACCCGCGTCCCGTGGGAGCTACTGCCGGCACCGAGATAAAATATAGCCTATGTTACTCGCAGATAATATAGCTTTCTGATGGTGAAAGAATATTTAAAATCGGTCCAGTATTTTTTGAGTATATCCCTTACAACCAAACAAACAAACTCAGCTTTATAATATTCGTATAGATTTAAGTCTCAAAAAGTGTGGATAGGAAGAAAAATCAGTTTGCAAAAGAAATCGACCGTGCAACTCGCTCCATTTAACCGACATAAGACCAAAGGGGAAAAGTTTAAACCCGTTATGTGTTTGTAAAACAATTTTCTTTGGGAATCTTCGGAAAACTCACGAGGAAGTTGAAAACTCCATGAATGTTGCCATGAGTCGTTTTGTAAATAAATGTTGGGTTAACCATGACTTTGGAATATTTTCATGGTGTGGCAACACTTTTGAACTATAATTGGAAACATATTTTGTGGTATTGGAAGGGCATAGGCAATCAAAGAGAAATGACTGAAAACCCGAAAGAATGCGTTTTAAAAATTATTATTATATACATAGCAATGTCTTAACAGGCAACTAAGTTCTAAGAACGTACCTAGTTTTAAGACCCTATATACCTACTTAGTTTGCAATAAAGATTTTAAATTTGAATTTGCATTGTGTTTTCTTGAGCTTTTTTAAAATTCATTCAGTTATTGAGGTTACTTAACTCACATGATAAATTAATGATCCTTTAACTACGAACCGGTGAAGTTAAAAGTTTGTTAAGTTTAAAATTCTGAATGTAATTTCACACTACAATAATTATTCACGAATGTATTGTATGTATTTTATTTCTCGGTAACATTAAATTGCACGATATTTTTCGCCTCTCGTAATAAAACTTCTCTCAGCTTTAATTTAAAAGTAATTACGCGAAATGCATATAGACCTCAATTTTCTGAATTAATTGAAAGTAAGATTTTAAGTAATAAACTCATTATGGGAAAATATTATTTACCATCGATAATTCACTTGAAAACCGGTTCTCTGAAAACACTTTTTCATTGAAATGAACCAATGACAATATATTTTCTTAATGTACCGATACCTAAGTCTCAATCAAGTGATTAATGCTCAATCCTTCTTCGTGTGAGAGGAGACCTGTGCCCAGCAGTAAGACGATAAAAAGGCTGTAACTTAACCTAAGTCTAACCGAAACTAACGTCCCACCCAGAGACATTTATGGCCTTACTACAAAAACGTTAAACCCTGTTTTACACTTGTCTAATAAAATTTTGGTTGCAAAATGAACCATATGTCAACGTCATAATTTGTCATTTTTTTAGACAAGGCATAAACTGACGTTTAAAATTTTTTGTGGTAAGACGGTTAATGATTTCTCAAGTCACTCCTTAGTGACGGAATGTCATACAAATCCTTCACTAAGGAATGGCTTAAGTAACCATTAAATGTCTCTGAGTGGAGAGGTAAGTCTAAAAAAAAAACGAGTTGAGGAACATCAACTAACAAAAACAATTGGGAAACGCGATAAACGTGAAGAACAAACAAATTATTATTAAAACACCCTGTGGCACAATATATCATACAAGGTGTACCTATTACGTATGGTCTGCAAATCTCAATTATTAATGGAGCGGTCCAACCTGAACATCGTTAGAGCACTAATTGGACCTAAAATTACACTAAATGGAGCATATTTAAAGGGGTTGTGTATATGAGTTATGAGGTAGTTTCATTTTTATTGGTTGTGTGTTAGTGAACTATGTGTGGAATTGAATATTGTTAACGTTTGTGTTTATTTCTTTGGTGTGTACTGTATATTCCATCTCATCATCTATTTGCTATTCCTGTTAATTTTTCTTTTAATGTGATACTGCTTTTATAATTTGATACTTATTTTAAACTAGCGATCACCGGGCTTTTAATTTTATTTTTTTTAATTTTTGATGAATTGTTACCTACACCTTTATCATGAATCTTTTTGGTGAAAACCACACAAAAAAGCGTGCAATATATTGTGAGTTTTATCAAAAACAAAAGTAGAAAATATTAAAGTGGCTTTTGATAAATATTTATGTTAAAGTATTTATGTTAAGATAATTGTAATAATCAAATATGTAAGCAACTATTTAGGACACATTCATTCATACGTTGACGATAGCTAGCGCCATCTATTGGTTAGTATTTATTAAATCGCAATTCATTTTTTTATTTCAATTGAAAATACGCTTAAGATATTTTTGCTGTTCTTGTTGTTATTATCTTTAAGTTAATCATCGTAGTCTTTTACTTCCATATGATATTAAAACCGCCAGAGCAAAAATACTGTTTTCACACATACTCTTTCACAAAAAAACTTCATTTCGAATAAAATTATCCATTCTTTTTTACTATTAGCACGTGTACGTTCATAGTACTACTGCTGGAAAATTATTTAACCTCGTGGGATAAATGATAAAAAAAAACTTACAGTACAATGGGCATAAAAAAACTTGTAACATTTACGAGAAAATTACTACAGTTATGTACACTTTATACGCATTATTACATAGACTGAACTAAGTATATAATAAGTATCAATGTATAGAAGAAAAAACAGTTTTTTTGTTGGTTTGCGTGTTTGTACCGTTAAGACTCCGAAACTACTGACCCAATTTGAAAAATTCTTTCACAGTTGTAAAGCTACACTCTTCCCGAGTAATATAAGGCTATGTTTTATCCCGGTATGAGCAGTATTTCCCTCGGAACGCGGGTGAAACCGCGGGCAAATGGCTAGTAGCTAATAATGATACTGATAGATCTATTGTTCTATAGTGGCTACATTATAGTATGCTAATTTTATTTGATTGCGATCTAATTTGCATAAGTTGGTATGTGTCCTCTGAGTTTGGAGTGATTTCAGACCGCTACATTATCCTTTTAAATAATACTAGCTGTTTTCCCGAGGTTTCACTCGCATTCCGGAGAAACTTCCCGTACCTAGATAAAATATAGCCTCGGGAATAATATAACTTTACAACAGCAAAAGAATTTTTCAAAGCGCTTCAGTAGTTTTGGAGTCGTTGGGATGCAAAAAAAAATGCTATTGTAAAATGTAATTATAAGATGATTTTCATAATGCTAGGCATATCAAATGCTCCTTGACTCACGAGAACTTTATGAATGAAAATTATAACAAACAAACATAATGATATAAGGACTACTCTATATAGATAATAATTATGTTGGCATGCACGATCGTTACGAACGCTCATTGAATTTGAATCGCGCTATAAAATTGAATGTTGTCATCAAAACATTCATTGTATGGGCTTCCGAATAACGTTCACCATTTAACTATACTGATATTGTAGACAAACAGACAGACTGTCTGCTTTTCCTGTTATATTACGTGAAATACTTACTAATTCTAAGATGTATGAGTCAGATTTCGATGAATTAATGAACGTATAAATGGTACTCATGCATGAATGAGTTGGATGAGCCAAGTTATAGCCAAGATAAACTATTAGGTCTTTCCTAATAGTATGTGCCCCAAAATAGTTTTTAGTGCCCAGGTAATAGTATTGTAGTACCTAGTAAATAGGAGGCATAAACATAGATTTTTTGAGGTATCCTATATACGAGACGAAAAGTGTTTTGTTTTTTTGTTAATTATAACATTGTCTATCAATTAAGCTACATAACCGTTTAAAAGTGTAAAAAACTCTTAAAAATCCGCGGGATTTTTAAAGGTCTCCAAAAAGAACATGGTGGTTAGTATGAGTCTATATTTACTACTGCACAATGAAAGAGATCAACTGATTACATCCGATCTTATAAAAATAGGCCCTTAAAGAACAAACGCATTAAACTCTCTTTTAAAAAGGATTATAAGCCAATTAAAGTGTTTACTCAACAAATACAGAAATAATAACACAATAACAAATCATTTGTCTCGTTTCGATGATAAAAGCAGTGTTAGACAGACGTCTGTATACTTAGAAATCAATTAGTCGATGTTATAACACGCGATACAATCAGATATAGTTGTTTTTGTTAGCACTATTGAATTGCACTTACGTCTTTCTTGATCTTTGAGTAATCAAAGCTGATATTAATAGTTTTATGTGTACGTTTTTTTGTTTTTGGTTTTAACATTTTTTTGATACGAAATAAGTATTTTATGGAAGGTTTATAATAAAAGGCTTACTTTTTTAATAGTTAGGGGTTGTAGTTAATGATGTATTATAATTATAATTAACTAATATTTTATGAATCCGTTAGCTTCACAGATACCTACGTCAATCCTTAGACTAAGTTTTCTCTCACAAAATGAATTTCTACAGCGTATCCATGCTTAAGGCTGTTTTTATTTTATTTAACTTTACTATCCATGCTTAAGGTTTTATACCTACATAGTATCTTGTCTTGCCGTTCTAATAATATTTAAGTAGTTGTGAAAGTTACAGTCGGCTGTAACTTGCACAAAGTTAAAGCCTCTACAATGCCAACACGCCAAACTTTTCAGTTGATTTAACATCTATAAAATATTAGAGCACTCTTCAGAAATTCACGACTTACGTACGTTACAATATTAATGGCATAAGTTTGCTTAATCGTCTTAGCCACTCGCTTTTATTAAAGGAAGTCTTATGCCCTCGTAATAAGGCTTAAATTACAGCGTCACGAACCGAATAAGCCGCAGACAGCAGCTGCAATGCTTCGCTTAAGCGCTTAAGCGTCAATATGTTTCAGCGTTCCTCACCGATAACTTTAAGACTAAAGTTCCACAAAGAACCTTATGATGGAGTGATAAAGTTCATAATGTTGTGGCAAGATGGTCTATATTCACCGTCAGCAGCCACAACTTGCCTTCTTCTGAGATATGCACCAATGACTCGGGACTGGTACTAGAAAATGTAACTTTTCGCATTTATAATAAAGTTGAAATTTGCACAGCTGAGAAGGGCGTCGCAGTTACTCGGTTCAGCGATCCTGAGAGGCGCTAAAGCTTACTTTTCGCGTTTCATCTTCCTTTGCGAGACAAAATAGATAAATTCGACACGCTCCAGATAGTAATGCGATTGAGAATCGTTCTTACTGGTGTGTGTTAGAGTCTAATTTACTTTGGAACTTACCGAAGGTGCTGTGAGAAGTTGAAGGGCTTCGCTTAAGTTTTTGAGTGTTAACGTGTTTCTTTCGCCATCTTCCTCTTCAGGGCCGGGAAGGTGGATGGAGGACTGTCGAGATCGGAACTCGGGCTTCTTGGCACTGGATCCGCTGCCATTTGCGAACTGGTGTTGGGAGGAGGCTCTGCGAAATGGGCACGTCATGATGGACTGGTTTCAAGACATTTGTTTGGGAAGGAGGTTGGAACACTGAGGTAGCACTGGCACGTTGATGTTATCTGAAAAGAAAATGTTTCATGAGTATTTTTGAAAACAAAAATAAAATATTTTTGGTAAGGTTAGGTTTATATTTTATCTTAGCTTGTCGTGTAGCTTGCTTTTTGGAAAATCGAGTTTTTTTTTTTTCTTGAAAGTTATAGGTAACTAGAGTTTACAATAATCGTACACTAACATTCAAGAATTAGACACCAAACTCTTTGATTCAGAATAATACAGTTTAAATACAAGTACGTATACACTTGCAAATAACTGAACACTCACAGTATACAACTGGCCTTTACTGAACAAATACACTAATAGTCGTGGACAAGTCCAAATATTTGAGGCAGCCCAGTAAACATAAACCTATTCCGTGCTAATTGCTTTATATACTGAATTAAGAAATCTTGTTTTATGACATGAAATTGGTTTTTAAAGGGGTTTTAGAGCCGCAATGAGAAAATGTTTATTTTTAAGTCAGAATTTTTCTTCTACTAGTTAAGTGGGTACAATAATTAAGATGGCCACTGACAATGAAGGAATATGTTGACTCAACGTACTTCAGTTCGTAAGTTCCCTTACAGACCTAAGCCTAAACTGTCTACCCATAGAGTTAGCGGACAGTTTAGATTGCACTAAACTACAGATAACTCCATAATTTTCAGTCCTTTATAAACCTAGAATTTCCAACAGAAAGTACCAAAAACTATCCATGCAAAAGACCCAAAGCTGTAAATAAATCCCAAACATAAACTTTCACAGACTAAAAATATTATAATACCAACATTACACAGTACATTGCTGAAATATTTTCATGGATAGCGAATATTTGTCCGCGTCCTAAATGTTTGTACATGTAATGGCACGTGTGAAGAATGTTTGTTTGTTTGTCACGTTTACTTATTTCTATTTGTACGTTTTGGAAGTATCAACTAACAAAAATGTAAGTTTGAGTTGAAGATCTAAGTCTGGATTTCGCATTTATCTAGGTGAAAAATAGTATTGTATTATTGTGTGTTATTTTTATGTGGTAACTGAACATAGTTAAAAAAATTAAGTTATTTAATCTAAACGATAACAGGAAATTTGATATTTGCATAATTAAATCTTTAGACCCAAATATACCTATACTTTATTTTTTTTCTTTTCATAATGTGTTAAAAATAACAATGTAGCTGTTCTTATTTTACAATTACTCTGTGGTACATTTTATAAAATACTTTGCAATATTTGGCATAAAAACCGCAAATCTTCCGAACAATTAAGTTTTATAGTCCTACATAAAATTTGTCAAATAAAACAGCATTTCATTTCTGGGTTATCGTTGTGCAAACATCCAATTTGGGAGCAAAATACTACAATATTGTGTTTCGCTGTCTCTCCGGCTTGCAGTTTATTCAATACAATAACGGTAAATTTGTATTATGATTTATGCAATATTTTGAATTTGAACAGCAGCTGAAAATTATGAGCAGGAAATTGAGGTTTTGGTCATTTCAGCAGTATTGTTGCTACTTTATAAATGTTTTGTGTAAGGCTTGGCTTTGTCAAAATGTGATGTTGGTTAAACAAAGATGTTTTTATTTTAATTGTTTAGCGGTAATTCTGTTTACACACAAAGAAAATATAAAGTTTATCTCTTCCTAGCATTTCAAATTGCTATACCTACTTACTTACTTCTCATATCACTCGTCAGTGGAAAGTTTTGCCATAGTACAAAAATAGAATAGAAAGCATAAAATATTATCAAAAATAATCTTTATTACACTACATTTTGATAACCTGAACAGATATTAGTTGATCAGAAAACTGTAATAGGATAACTTTATATACAGTAAGTAAGACTATTATCAAACTGTCTATTAGAATACCATTTAGGAACTCACAATAGCGAATTAACTAGGGAAATACAAAGTTCGAGATACCATTTAAATTCCTCGGAGATTGGGCATTATATGAAACTGTGTAGAAGTTTAGCACTACTATTGTAAGACTTCTATTTAATAATAATCAAACTAAGCCAATTATTATTATTATAGGTAAAGTTCTAACGAGGTTGTCTACTTGACTGCCCAAGTAAATTATAGTGGCCGTGTTTGTTTCTGAGGCTTGAGAACTTTGAGATAATTTCGATTTTGTAAAAAGTTTTACAAAGAAAGTAAGCTGAAAATTACGTATTTGACCTCGATTTTGATGATATTCATAAAACGAAGTTATAAAACTAATATACCTAGCTGTAGTCTGTAGCAGGTAAGTTTTTTGATCGTAAGAAACATTTAATTATTTTTTTCTTCTTTAATATAATTTTAACACTGATCCTTTAAAATATATGTACGTTTTATTTTTCCACTTATAATCTACGTGTTTTGGTTACTAACCCAACTCAAACCAGTCACAAAATAGTTCCAGGAATCCTTATTCGCTTATGACTCAACAGAAGTCTTCAAAGGCACAAAAGAAACCAGCAGTTGTTCTTGAATACCAATAGAAAAATCTCAGTATTTTACAATACCAGCATAGTTTGAATCAACTTATTTCCTCACAGCAATATCTGGCATAGATAGTCTATTTCCTGTCATTCAGAACCACTTTCGTTTGCTGTTATTGTCAGCCCTTACACGTTCTGCTAGTTCCGTATAAAGGTCGTAGCATACATAAACGATAAGGCATGGACAGCTCCAATCCGATTGACTTGTCATTTGACTTAAAGCCTTAAATTGTGATCATCATCCTCCGAGCCTTTTCCCAAACTATGTTGGGGTCGGCTTCCAGTCTAACCGGATTCAGCTGAGTACCAGTGCTTTACAAGAAGCGACTGCCTTAAATTGTATCTCATATAAAACATTTTATGATGATATGATGATGATGTACAATCAAATCTATTATCGGCTACGGTGGTTGTTCTCATACAAGAAGATATCAACCAGCTGCGCACGACATATGGTGCACTCACTATTCCTTCAGTCTCAACCCGGACGGAAATGAGGAATCACCATCTTTCAGACTACGGGCAAGTGGTTATGAAAGGTTCTAAATGTCACACAATGTAAGTGTAGCGAGCTTGCAGCTTCCCAAAAACGGCTGTGCCTTCAGTGCCGTTTATATGTGCCAAGACCTTAAGGGTCTCTAAGTTGCCGATTTTCATCCACACGTGACCTCTAGGAACCCCATTCAATCTTGACCTTATGTTCTGTATTTTAGGCAGGTAGTCCGACATTTTGAGTCAGGTTGAATTTATTAAGTTAAGGAAAGGTAGGTATTGGAATTATTTATAAGGCAAGCCTTTTGTTTGAGGTTTTTAGATAATCCTTGACTATCATAAGACATTTTGTTTTTACATTAATGTTTACGCAACTATGAGACCGAATTTATGCCAATATAGATTTTTTACAAAAAAAATATTTTTTATGAGTAAATTATTTCGTGTTTTGTCCAGATATTCAATAAATATTTGATGTGGAAAAAACAACATATCAAATAGTTTGATAAATAATTTATACGTTGGGCTGATTCTATACAGGATATTGAGCATAAAATAAATTAAAAAGCAAAAAAAAACATTCAAAATATTTGCAATAGCCAAAATAAATAAAAAACCGCATACCATAACGTTATTGCCGGAGGGTGAAAAACAATAGATTTGAAATGGCCCACGCTATAAACTGGTATAAATAAATAACTTTGAAAGCGGAAGAATAAAGTACCGTACATAACTCTAGTATATATGTTTTATATATGGGATTGTTTTGGGTATTGGCCAAACTGAACACAGTGATACACTATTGAATTTCCTCATAAATATTATGTATTAAGTAGGAAAAGTCGTATTGTGAACATAAAGTTGTGCTTATTGTATTTCGAAAATTGTCTTTTTCACCGGACTATCTAAATGATTTTCATTTGAATTGGTTCAGTACTTTTGGCATGAAAAAGATCCCAAAGAACTGAGAATCCCTACTTTTTTTCAAGACGGCTAAAAAGGCAAATTATTATTATTATTTTTAGCAAACATAAACATATCTAGGTACACAAAAAATTTAAACAACCACAGAAAACTAAATTTTATGAACCGAAACAAAAGGCTGCAAATGAGAAAACCAACATAACTTTAAATAGAGCATCCAATTTTCTTAGAAGGCTTAAACAGTTCGCAACAAGACGGAGAGACAACTGCAGAGTGCTGCACTGCAATGATAAAATAATTACGAACTATGCAAAATTATTGTGTCTGCAATTCTGCACTTATTTAATAATTTGACTTTTTTTATTTATTTAAAAAATCTGCTTCAGAAAGAATAAACCTTGCGTTGAAAACTGGATTAAAATGTAACTTATTATTTACACTAATATATAAATTAAATATATATTATAAAATATAACTTACTTATATATATTGTATACTTATTACTTGACTTATCCAAAATATATACGTAGCTTTAAAAGGAAAGGCACACCTACTTTATGTTTAAGATTACGATATCTCAATTAGGCATTAACAATAACGAAAATAATATTAAAAATTGCTTAATCATCAAAAATTGCTTGAATTTTAATTACAGCCAAGATATCTTCAGTTGTCCGTATTTCATAACACAGACATCACAATAAAACCAAGTAAATACCTACTTCAAATATTGTTTGTCCTACCGTCTAAATGAGTTCCTTAAGCTACCTCAAACGATGCGTCCTAGCCCCGACAAATTCTTTATCCGCAATTTGTTCCAAGACAAACGGGCGAAAATTTACAGGGGTTCATCAAAATTCTAGGGTTCCGCGAAGAATTTATTATACTGAGTCCCGGATAAATTTGGATAATATCGACGTCTTTGTGCGAAGCCGAAAAGGCCTGACGTTTTGTACTGGATAAAGCTGCCCCGATTTTGCTGTAGTTGACAATTTTGTAGTAACATAGTGCCAATAATTTATGAGAAGTAGGTAATGGTAACACAGCTTTAAAATTTCGAATATGTATAAGTTATTAAGTAACGATGTTTCATGCCAAACAATAAACATAGAAGCATCCATAGATACCTACTACATCTAACAGACATTTCACATGGCCATATTCATGCACACAAATTGTTGACCTGTACGGGTGGTTGAATTTATGGTCAATATAGGAATTACCACATCATAACCAGACTATGAATCTTGCAGTTGAAAACTGAAAGGTTACCCAATTTTAAATGATACTCAAGCATCATTCTATCACTTTCACATTCTGTGAATTTTAAGTAAAAACCAAACTTAAAATAAATATTTCAATGTTAGCACCTATTTATTCAACATTATTTCTAACTTTATCAAGGGTTTTATGTTATAAAAGACCCTATAAAAATAGTGGACCATTAACCAAGCTATTTGGGCAACGAGTTCAGGTCATTAACAGTACGTACCTACTCCTAATTTGGTACTAGCACTTGACTTTTATGCTTCAATCTAGTGTATCGATGCTCGTTGACTACTAATGTGAAGACAAGATGGCTGTCTCATACCTACTGCTCATTACAGACTTTGTTATTAAATTAAGTACGCTATGAAAAAGTCTTTGAACTGCTATGCCCGTAAAGAATAATTTATAAAGATATCTATTAAATACGTTTTACACATTGTACAACGGCGCACTTAACGCCTTAGAAGTTTTCTACTAATCTACATTTGGGTTATGGCGAAATAATAGTGGTAGGTGCAAAGCTTCTAGAGGTATTTTTAATAGTTAAGTAGAGTGAAAAATATGTAATAAATGATAATTTAGTTTTGAAAACATCCCAATAAATTCTTCGAATTATCTTATTCTGGAATTATGCAGACGTTAAACATGTCAAAACGCCCGTCACTGGTACAAGTACTTTAAAGCTAATACTGGAACTACAAGACCGATTTTAAAAATTCTTTCACTGTGAGAAAAGTGATAACCCATTTATCTAGAAAAGCTGTGCTGAGCAGTTCCTACGGGACACGGGTGAATATAACCTATAAGTTTAACATATTTTCTTAGAGACGGAATATAACTTTACAGCTTTAAACCATCCAGCCATACGAAAAATAGTTCGTAAGTATCTTACGAAGATACATTTACGAAGACACATTAAATCAATATTTAGGAGGAATTGCATAATAAAATAGAATGTTATCTCACCCAGTAAACATTTCAGCAAACTGCGCTTTATACGATCCAACTTAGCGCATTTGGTTTAAATATTACACAACTATAGTTATTTATTAGACACAGCATGATTATGATCCAACAGCCCTACACTCTCAAATCAACCTTATGCTGACTGCATACAGTTGCAAATTCAATGCAGAGTGTAGACTAATGTATCATGAAAAATTGTTTGCCAATATTCTGGATGAGTTTTTTCGAGTTTATGGTCTATTTATCATTCGAATACCCTGAGGCAACTTCCTCGTAGTAAAAAGGGAATGAAAAGTGTCGAATAAATTGCAAAAAGACGCCATATTGTGTACGAAACGATCGCCATGAAAGAGAATTCGTTATATTGTGAGGATTTCTGCTTTTCGTCGGCTATTTTATGTTTTAAGTGTTTTGAATAGGATTTCTTTAAATCTGTTTGTAATAGATGGTTGGAAGCAATCATTCCGAGTTTTTGTATGTTAATGTTTAAGTAGGAATTAATACCTGTTTATACTTCTGTCAGCTTTTTAATTATGTAGGATGATCATCATGATTATCATAATTTATATAATTCAATGAGAGTATGATTGATTTTCCTTGAAATATTTACCTTGTTAATGAAAAAATCTGTAATAACATTTCACTTTTTTATTTTATCAATACAATGCAAGTATTGTAACTTCTGAAACCGAGTAATCAATTGTAATTACCTGTATAGTATGCTGAAGAATATTAATCTATATTGACTATACGTATTCATGTAAACCTTAGATTAATCTCCTAAGTTATTCCAATATAACACAATTAATACAAGGAATCCACTAAATTACGTATTAATTAATGAACACAAAACCTATACATGGATTCAATAATTACCTTGATGAAATACAAGAATCTGTATGAACTTACTTATCAATAATGTATACTAATATATAAAGAGGAAAGATTTGTTTGTAAGTATCGAATTAGGCTCCGAATTTACAGAACCGATTTTTCTTAGATCACCTTCAACAATTAGAAAGCTTTGCTGCCTAAGCTGTAGATGGGCTATTTTTGTCCAGGTGTGGTAAGAAGTTTCCCCAGGTCGCAGGTGTTTTGTAAAAAATAATTTACAAAATTATGTCAAACCAAAAAAGAAAACAACTAGGATTGCATAAATCATCTGAGTAATATAGCTACTGCTCACCATGTACCAGGGCAGCATAAAATACATGGAGTATAAATCCCTTGAGACGCGAGTGAAACCGCGTGAAACATCTAGTCTACTAATATTACATTAGCAAAAGAAATTGATATATCATATTCAATCATAATTAATAACATATAACATTCGATTCAATAAGTCATTACTCCGACGTATGCTTCTAATAAGGACTCATTAATTGCTAATGAATATATGAATGTACATTACATAAATGTATATAGAATGTATATAATTTTTCCTTCATCAATTCCCGGGAGAAAGTACCAAAATGGTAAGAAAAAATGTTGTGTATTGAATGGATATTAAGGCCTAGCGGAGATGATAAATGATTCAGGTAATATGTACATAATTAATTCATGTATATGACTATGATGAAAAAAAATGTTTTTCATACTATCCTTTCAATTTAGAAAATTTTGTTGTGGTATGTGATCTATGGGTTTCAAATCAATCAGGCCATGGGTTTTCATCTACATACAAAAATTGCTACATCATTTCACCCCTTAGGAGTAAAATTTCGCAAAATTCTTGGGACTATAAAATGGTTATTTTTGCAGAAAGCGTACCCCTTGTAGATTCTGAACCTTCGTGATGCTGACTCAGTAATTTTCATTTCAATATTTACATAGCCATATAAAACTCTATTGAGGTCAACTTAATATGCTGATTTCTAATTACAAGCGGTCACGAAAAACAAAGTAATTTTACCCCTAAACTTAATTAACAAGTTGTGACGTCACTGTCGAGTGTAATATCGAAACTCCTTCGTGAGAGGGACTTGTGACGTCATTTTGTGACCCTGAGACCGTTTCTTCGACTATTGTTCAGTAAATTGCAAGCATTGAGTTGCATGGGATGACGTAATGAAGAAATTACATGTAGTTAGTAATAGGTCAAAGCGTGATTGGTAGGAATTATTCCGCGTATCCAATGAAGTATGTAAAGATTAAATAAATTTTTACATTAATAATACGTAAAACATTGAGTGTAGGTAACTAAAATATGCTTTTATATTGATAAGGTAGGTTTTTGTCGCAAAAACACATACGCTAACTTTTCTGCGCGCAGCACGCATCGTCGTGCGGAAAAACCGATAAGAAAATCCGTGAAAAATGTTCCGTGTATTTACAATTTCATTTCATGGGAAATAAAAAAAAACCTCACTTGGCATTTGAAGACCAAAACAACATTCAACCATTTCCTTCATCGACGAATCGGTCAATAGATTTCCCATAAAAAGAATCATAACGCCATCATTTTGAGAGCCTATCCGTTATGCCGCCCATTCAATTCGCACTAATATAATTTTATTGGCTACGCGATAATATTTACTGTCAACGATTGGCGCTCTGATTGGTTGATTAAATACAAGCCCGCTGATTAAACGAGTCCTATTGGTCTATTGCGAATGTGGCGTTTTTGTGGGCTATAAAACAGGCTTTTTCGAGATACGTTCGGGATTGATATGGGCACATTTTCTTGTTTTTGTCGAGTTTTATTACGAAAGTTTTTGTAGAACTAATTCGATAAGAAACATTTGGATTGGTTTTTTGTTTGGGGAAAAGACAGCTGAGTAATTTGGAATGGCGGTCGGTGTTTTAGAGTTTTCTTTCAGAAAGAATATTTGCTTTTCGTGGTTTCCGTTATTTGATGTTCAAAACTCCAACAAACGCTTTTGATGGTTAAACTTGGTTCTGTATAGGTAAAAGTTTTCGTCATACTTTTTTTCCTTCTTATAGGGGTAAAATTTTGTGAATGCAAAAATAAGATTAAGTATTGTGTTTTACAGTAGGCTGCTAAATCAATTGAGGTTAGAATTAAGGATTCCTTTAGGTTTCTATATATATCCAGAACCTTCAAGTATGTAGTCTAGCGACGTGGGTGAAACAGTAGAAAAAAAAAACTTAATACAAAAAAAATATATTAGAACATTTATGAATAAACCCAGACAGAAAACGCTAAACAAAATTGACAATGCCAAACAAAAGACGACGCAAAATCACCTTCTAACCTTCATGGGCCATTGATAATAATTTTTCGCGATATTTCACAAGCAATTTTGTGTCTTACGCTTTTGACATAAGGGTGGTTTTGCCTTGTAGAATTATGGTATACAGTGTATAAATTGAAGAGGTGCTAAAGCAAATTGATGTTGACAGTGTAATCTGAGTCTCATTTGTTTAGTAGAACGTTAATCGTGTTATGATTTAATCTTATGTGTAAGTAACTTAATATCTAATTAGACTTGATAAGCACAACGTAGTTGTGCTGAAAACTAACTTACATATATTGAGATATATTCGATTCAAGAAATGTAACCTGAAATGTGTCTTTTAGAATTAATAATAATTTAAATTCGCTTTGAGACTATAAGTAGAGGACTATAAGTAGGTAAAGTATGATTGGTTCAGGCATACTCAAACATGCTTTTAAAAATATTCGCGGGTCATCTTTTAGCACAATTTTGAGTTCATTTGATAAATTATATTTACATGCAATTATTAACTGTTTTCTAGAGCAAGTAGACCAGAAGCTTTTGTGCTTATCTAAGCCATTCAGTACCACACACCTGCAGAATCTCCTCTTTAGACCACCTAGAGCTAGAAACACATATAGATACCCCTACACCTCGTTACTGCTTCCATTTACTAAAACAGCAAGCGAGATAAACGTGCCACATAGTATAGTATACTATAGTGCCTCACCGACTCCACATTGTCTCCCGTACGACCTATTTCCAAAAATAACTGCCTACCCACAGGCTGAAACTTAGACTGCAATGTGGGTCGCACTTGTGTCGTCTGCCTAAATCGATATTATGCTGTGCTTAGTTTTAATTAATTTTGAAGAAGGTTATGTATAAAGAGTAAACTGTCGGCCGATGGTTGGATGATATTTATTTTCAACGGAACCATAAAACTAATGAAATTTTTTTCTCATTCTAATACTGGCCAGATACATGATCATAATGTGCGCATTACTATTCACCTCCACACTAATATATTTATATGATTTTTATGTATCATGTTTCATTTCAAATAATTCCTGGTACCAGTACCTTATATTGGGTGGTGTGTCGTACCTAATCACATGATATTCTATGGCGAATTGTAAAAAAATTAACCTAATCCATTCAGTGGTTTAGCCACAGGAGTCATTTTCATTTACAACATCTTGTCATTATGTGCGACACACCATATATATTATTTACTGTTACTGTTAACTTTACAGACATTTTTAATTAATAAAAGCAACCCTATTAAGACTCAGAAATATAGCTATTTCATTTGAGATATTTCAGCAAACATAGAAATACATAATAAAACCGAAACACAATCAACCAATATCCTAAAAGCGAAATCCAAACCCACATGCAAAGACTTAAAAGCAAACTATTTGTTAGCAAACTGAAAAATACCACATTAAGTACACAATAGTTCCAATACTTCGGAACAACGGCTTCATACTTTTATCTGTTTGGCTGGTAAACAAACTTATTTACTTACAGCGTCCCGTTACTCAAAGAACTGCAACTGCCATGAGAGGTAGTTCTATTTACGGAGCTCATTTTACCTTCTATTTGTTCTTTCTAAAGGTAGAACTTTAAAGGATTTTTCAGTACCTACTGAATGTTGCAAAAATGCTGCTCAGAATAGCTCGTAGCTCACCAAGCGCGGTCGGTCTTTGGATGCGTGACCATATTTTCATGACGAATTCTCTTGTTTTTCGGAAGACACTTTCAATTAGTGGGTCTCAGCAGTCATTTGAACATCCTTGGCAGTCGATACGAGTATTTAAGAGTTTGCTCAGAAATCTGAGCAGAGGGCCTCCATCCAGCTAGACTGGAAACCGATCCTAACATAGACGACTGAAGAGGATGAACCATGATGAGGATGATCGACGATCGACTCGCGCCATAGAGCCAAGGAGATCATCAAGGGAAAACATGTATGTTTTGAAGAATTCAGACCATTGCTTTCAGAATTAACTCATCCATATTGCCTCATATACGTACAAAACAGTCTGCTCTTCATCATCATAACCGACTAAAATAAACTCAAGTACAGAAACAAACAATATTTCTTCTACTTCAAAGATGGTGCATCATTGTTTGAAGCAGCCAACAAATCATTTTTTATCGTGGAGAACAAAAGAACCTAGCGGAGGTGCCATAATGGAAAATTCCCTAAGAAAGTAGCGCGTCAAAATGCCGGTATGCGGGGGACGAGAAACGTTACTGTCTTCTCACTTATACGCCTTCCTTGAACCCGACCATCTTTTGTAAAGCCAAAAAATCGTTGACAGATGTCAAAAGAACCCGAGCGCCTCGTTAGTGATCGTTTAGGTCTTTTCCACCGTACTAAGTTGACCTAGAACGCGCAAGACCTACCTGCATTATGGCATCTCCGCTCATTCCTTACTGCGTGTTTTTTATCCTCTTTCATAAGCCGAACATTATTCGGGTTGGCGAAAACATCCGATGATTTACGATGCTACACGCGCTCCGAGTTTACGAGCTCAATTTTTTGTATGATCAAGTGGCGCTAGTTATGAGAGGTTTTCATTGAATAATGAAACGTATTGCAGTTGTTAACTTTTTTTATTCGAGTGTATTATTCGCTGCAGTTGCTTTTTCAGAAGCTGAAAATAGATATCCATTTAGGAATGTAGTAGGAGGGGCAGTTTTTATACACATGTTTTTTTTTTTCACTAAACATAAATATCATTACTTTTACATAATGTTTTTTTTTTGTTTTCATTGTACATAAATAAACAATATAACGTTTACATAACATAGACATAATTGATATTGTTTGTTCTTCTTAATTATTTTTGAACTTGATAAACTATATTTTTTTTAGAATAGAATTTTTATTTTGCAAATATGGCAAGTGATGATATGATAGTGTAAGATATATTCGTAGATATCTGTAAAACACTTATTTCTGCACCTTCTAAATGGCAAAATAAGCTCACAATGGGATCGTTCAAAAGAGTTATCATGGCATTTGAACACAAAAGACTCCATGCATGAGTGTTATTTTTGCAAGTTATTCAGATTTTTTAAACTATCCAGTTTTAAAAATAAAATTGGGCATACCTACTTTTTATTTCTGTACCTACACTATTTTATTCTTCTCCATAAAAACATAAATACTCGAGAACACAATACCACATCACACAAATACCGATTACCTCGTTGAATTCAAGTCACGTTACGGTTAAACTACGAAGATGCAGTTTTGTCGAGGCCGCCCGTCGCGCCTTAACGAGCGGCCCAAGGCCTCGTCGAAAAACTCGATAAGAGAGGAATTTGTTCAATGACATACCCAGATGAATGCTCGAGCGTTTGTGAGATAAATTCGTAAGCGATCTAGGTTATTTGTCTAGTCGTGTTAGGTAGACAAATTCTGTATTAATTTTATATGGTAAAGCTGATGAAAATGTTGTCTGGTACAAGTGCAGCGCCAGAAATAACAGGTCCAATAAAAAAAATGTTAGTGTAAGACAGTTCATATAAGGAAGGCCACTTTTTGTCTGAATGCAAAGAGTAGTTCCTACAATTTTAGTAGGGTAAGTCATGGTAATGAATACAAATGTCAATACCAGGACACTTAAAATATTGAAAATATTTCAGTTCAAAAAATAAGTTAAGAATTTCAGTAATGACAGCACAGCTAGAGCATAAAATACCAAAACCATTATCAAATAGAAAAATAATAATCAAGCCAAAAGCTTTTCATTATTTACGGTAACATAAATTGTGAACCAGTCGCACTATGATTAATTACAAGATAAATATAAAAACTTATAATTCATATTAACTTTCATGCATGGCTAGACATTTCATTTGGAGGGAATCCCTGTGGAGCTTAAATATTGTTCCACAACTGTATAATTACGAATTGCAAAAATATTTCTGCAGATTAACAGATAGCTATACATGTACACTTATACACTTGTACACTTACATATTTTACTATGTACACCAATTTTCATATTTTGGAACTATATTAAAGTAGGTGTTCTCTTCCAGATAAACTTAAGATGGAGAGACAAGAAGGAAAAGAACAAGAGTGTTTTCACCTACAGTGAGTGGAAAATACGGTCAAAAAATACACCAGAGTGAAAAAGCTGTAAAGGTCGTCGATAGAAATACGTTATTGATGACTTTTATTTCTTATAAATTCCATTAAAAATCACTTGGAGAAATTACTAACGTTTTTATAAAGCTCATTAGAAATTGCTTCGCTTATAAGCAAGCCTTTTGATTTTAAAGGCTGCTATTAAAATTGACTTAAAACTAGGACACGCTATATAAATTTGCATTTGTTAAAAAAATTTGCTAAACCAATATTTAGTTAGCAATGTAGTACAAAATAATAAGAAACTAACATTAATAAATGGTGGTGCTGCACGCGAACTTGTCACGCCACATAATCTTTTTAACTGAACACATTATACGAAAAGGCCATTGAAATAATTTTTAATTATAATTAAAAATTTCGCCTTGAGACTTGATATAAATTGTGTGCATGAAATGGACAAAAACAAATTGATTTTGTTAGAGGCAAATAAAAGAATGACGTTGACATGAATCATGATAAAATTTTTAAAGCAATGTGTCTTAAGTATTTGATTCTATATAAAATCGACTTCTGGAAAAACTTAAAACCTAAAAAACTGTTTAAAAACACTACTTTTAGGCGCTACTTTTAGGTTATGAACTAAACAAAGTTGCAACACCGACTTCTAAACCGATGCACCTGAAAGTAGTTTCATTTGGTTTTAGTGTTTTTAGATGTCTGTTTTGTTTTGATTTTTTTTTTCTAAAATCAACTTGACAGTCAGATGGAGCAGATACTCAAAGAATTTATAATATCTGTAAGAAATGATTGATGGAAAGCGTATTGAACTCTTTATACTTTGTTTACAAAATCTCTCCTCACTGAAATGTCTATTTACAGAAATCGAGTTTGGACCGTCTTAATTTAGTCGTAACTGTTTTCATTTCATGATGTTTAACAAGTATAACGGTTAGTGTTTTACGTTCCGTTATGCGACGGTTACTTATTATTAGACTTTGCCAGTAAAAAACAATGTATCATTATCGGTGCAGCATATATTTTTCTTCTATACACTGTGTCAAAAACTTAATAATCAAATAATTTATAGCATAAACATAATTGTGTAATTTACTTTTTAGCTCGTACTGTTATACTCCTGGGCGTACTCTCCGAATATATAGAATGATCCCACCATGTCTGTCATAACAGAAAAATCGCTAAAATAACCACATCCATGACCCAAATTGGTTCCAAAAATAACATTATTTACCTGAAGTTAATTATAAACGTTTTTAGCTTCTAAACGACCAATTAACCCGTAAATGCAGAGCAATATACGTAGCAACAAAACAAGTAATCAACCCTGTCAATGCCGAGGTATTGCAGTACGTTACTGCTTGACCCGTTTTGTTACCGACACTCCTTGATTTGAGTGGCTCCGAGTCTAATAACGTTTGTAGGGGAAATACGAGTGCAGTACTCGTATGTAATAAAGTGACCTTTTTGGTTTTGTGGGGTCTTTAAGTGATCGTTTGTGTATCAGTATTGAGAGAGGTCAGAAATTACATTATGTGGTGAGGAAAAGCTTGTACATATTTTTGCTTTATTTTTAAATTTATTAATAGCCAGACCTTTCATCAATACCTATTCCTTTTGAACTATACTACAAAATATTTAGTTATATAGCACAAAATAGAAAAATAGAATGTAATCAACCCTGTCAATGCCGAGGTATTGCAGTACGTTACTACTTGACCCGTTTTGTTACCGACACTCCTTGATTTGAGTGGCTCCGAGTCTAATAACGTTTGTAGGGGAAATACGAGTGCAATACTCGTATGTAATAAAGTGACCTTTTTGGTTTTGTGCGGTCCTTAAGCGGGGAATGGATATCGTTTGTGTATCAGTATTGAGAGGTCAGAAATTACATTAATTAGGGAGGAAATACTTGTACATAATATTGCCTTATTTATAAAATTATAATTATACTAGCGTCTACCAGTGGTTTCACCAATATTTCTTTGGGAACTATTGTTTACATCCGGATTAAATGTAACCTAACGCTTTTCTCGATAAATGTTCTATCTAACACTGAAAAAATAATATAAAAAGTGATTCCTAAGATGAGCGCGTAAAAATAAACTTTTCAGCTTTATAATATCAGTGTAGATTTTAGTAACCTGTCAATTTATTTAGAAAATGTGTACAAAAAGTCTAGATCAAATTAATTCAAGAGCCACTTGATTTAGAGACAAATAACATATCCTTTATTACAAATAAATACAGCAAATACACAAGATTGTTTGAAGCTACTTATTTCTCAAATTAACTAAACAAAAAAACACAGTAACTTATTACTGACAAGTAGGACGCAATTCTCACAAGAAAATGAACAATTTACTCGTAACATTTCAAGAATTTTGATGAGATCCTGAATCATTTTGCTGTCCCAAAAAAATAATAATTCTCTTTTAATATTGGAGGGAAACTAATTTTGTGTTTTTGTTGAGAATACAAAGGATTGAAATAAAGGTAAAAAATGTGGAATAGACTAATGTCTATGACACACCTACATCAGTACAAAATATTATAGACACTAAGTATGTATACATATAAACCTGCCTACCCAAATCGCAGATTCCAAAGACAGTCATTATACTGAAAAACTTGTTTTCAGTAAATATAGTTATATTTAGGAGTAACTTTAAAAAGTAAAAGTCTTTAAAGTAGTTTACTCAAAAATAAATGTTTTAAAATCATACTAGATCCTCACCAGCGTACCTACCTACCTACGCGTAATGACGAATTTGCAATTCCATCAAAAATATGTAAAATTCTCTTACTCGGAATTTAATAGGTTTGTTTTTCCTACACGAACGGCTTCCTCAGTACTGAAACGGTAACTGTTTGATAATAATATTTGCATAACTTTTAACTGCCCGTTAGTCTAACTAGTTAACTCTGGGTCTTGGAGTCGATTTCTGTGTCAAGCAGAATAGAATACAAATCATCTCCCGAGCCTTTTCCCAACTGTGTCGGGGTGGCTTCCAGTCTAACCAGTGCTTTACAATTAGCGACTGCCTATCTGACCTCCTCAACCCAGTTACCTGGGCAACCCAATACCCCTTAATTAGACTGGCAGGTAGCAGAAAAATATACTATTAGCATAAGATGAATAAGGTACCACTTAACATGGTGATTAAAAACATCTACGAATTAAGAATTTTCTTTAACTTGTAAGGTACATCAGCGTTTATTGGACCCAACATCACATTTCAGCAAATCTCAAAGAAGAAATAGTATATTATATACATCTCCTTATCATAGATTCATAAAGCTACAAGGATATTATAAATCCATTATGAAAGAAAAACGCCTCCTTACAAAAGGTTCTAAGAAATCAAACAATACTCCTACTCTATGATTAATTCACCAACTTCCAAACCTCGCCCAAAAAACCAGACTAGACATCCCGATATTTATAGAACGCTATAAATAAATGACTTATGAAGGTTAATCAGTCATAACGATAACAGAAATCAAACACGTTATATTTATTGCAGACCATAAACAAAACCAGAGACTTCAGGAAATATAAATTACCATAAACAAATTTTAGCGTTCGGAAAACGAAAATGTATTTTTTATTATCACATAGCCACCCACATGCTAGGAATGGGCTATATTTTATGTTCACGGGTTTCATTTGACTTCAGAATTATTCTATCGTAAATGATTTGTCGTATAAACTTTTTCTAAGTTCGGGATTGATCTGGATATGTTATTGAAACTCACCTATGTATTTATTTCTTGTCATTGCAAATAAAATATTGACAGTAAGTTCCTAAGCAAGTCTATTAGTCCAGCTAAGTCTGCATCTTCATTTAATAAACCTGGCTAAATGAAGTCAATACCTATTTGACTTCCACAGTAACGGACTTATCTACCAAGTTTTGCCTTCCTTAGACAGGCATGATCATCATACATTCTGGCTTTTGCTTAACATTGAAAAAAGCAAAGATCTTTAATGACAGCAATGACCAACAACCTAACTCGCACTAAGAGAAAAGATGAGATCTTAATTTGAAAAAGCACCATCTATTCCGACCACAGCCAAAACAGTTTAACATTTATGAAGGTATGTGGCTGCTATTGAGCCACAAGCCCCTCTGCAATGTACCATTCTATTTTGCATCTTATATAAACAGATACAACATTGCTTATCTATAGCTTGAAGAGAAGCCAAGATTGAGAGACATGGATCCAAGATTTGCTTTGACCTGACTCAAACTAACTTGGCATACTTGAGAAGCGATAAAGTTTCTTAATAGCTTTTGTTGCCTTACTTATGCGAAGGCTTATTTTTGTTTACGATTGTAGGCAATACGGATGACTTTCCTGCTTTTAGAAAGGTTGTTAGGTATCTGTATCAGGTATAGATTGCCAAACTTGTGTCTCGTCTTTTGTCGTCTTTAAGAATGAACCTAAAGATAAAGTACAAATAAAAAGAAATTAGTTTTATTTGACTTCACTGTAACACAGCCATTTTGGGCTTCATTTCTTAAAAACCCTGCTTCACTTACTGTTAGTTTTTCATGGGACAGCAATTTACCAATTTTAATTATGTGAAATACCTTTCACATAATTAAAATTGACAGCATATGAAATATAATATAGATAAGTTTAATTCTGTAAATAGAAGAAATCTTAGTAGAGTTATAACATATACTTGTATTCGAAGGACTTTAATAAAATGTGATTGAAGCCCATGAAACGCGATTCTAACTGCCTGTAAGAATCCGTTGAGGAAAAGATACAAATTGAATTTATCACATGAACTATTCTGGATAGTTCTGAAGAATTCTTCACAGCCTTAAGGTGTTGCCTCAAAGTGGGAGATAGGAGATTCCTGTAAGATTTATAAGGAAAAATAGATTCTAAAATCAGATAGATTATGTATATACCTATATATTTTTAAGGATAGCTATTTGTGCCAAAATGTCTATTTATAAAGCATGTTCTAAGGGTTCTGGGTGGCTAAGAAGGAGCCTTTTGAACCCAATCTAATTATTCGCACACGCTCTTTTAAGTTAAAGAAAATTGTACAAAATAATTACAAAATCATCGTTCACGTATTTGAAATACAGGTTAATTAATCGACCTAAAAAATACCATACCTTAGAAAGAGGTTCTCAGCTTGGATATGGAGGTACAAAATACTACAATGCAATATATTATGTTTGTTGTACCATAAAATTAAACCTGAAGAATCATTACTATTCCGTAGTCCGCCGCTTACGGAGGATACATAGGTTCTATCAATCTATTTTTTTTTTATATTGTTTTACTATTATATTAGCATACCTACCATCAAGAAATGTAATATTAAGTATTCAATTTTTAAGGCAAAAATATAGCATCTAATATTTCAGACTTCTCGTGACCAGAAGGCTGGCTATTACCTCGGACAAAGAATCAGCATGGCGATCCAACGAGGTAATGCTGCCAGCCTCTTGGGCACGCTCCCAGTTGACAGCGATGGGGACGAATTTTTTGACGCTTTTTAGTTGTTTTACTAGGATAGTTATTGATATTTATTGTAAATATCTATGTAAATAATATTTCAGTATTTCACAAGCTAAACATTTTTTTCCTTAAAGTTTTTATCTAAAAACTTCTACAAAATTCCTGGGATACACTTAGTAAAGAATTCAATGAATAAATTAAAAAGGTTGGATTACCATGATACTCCGATTAGTAAATCACACCGTACCCTTTAACACCTTACCCGACTTGATGGAGAAATTTGCATTTTGAAAGGTAACATTAATATTATTTATTGACGAAGGCTTTATTTTTAGGAGGCTGAGATTTTTTCTATTTTTATACTTAATTTTTATATACATAAAATTCAGATAGGCGTGGTTTTTTGTACCTAGTATAATTTATTTTATTTAAATTATATTATGTTAAAATATAGGTTTTTAATACACCATACATTTGCAGTAGACACACCAAAAGCGTATTTAATATAAAATGGCATTTTGTATATCTAATTTATGTAAGTAACGGTAACAATACTAATCATCATCATTCATTAAAAAAATGCTCCTAATTAAAATGAAAAAAGTAATGAGATATTGTAATAGAATCCGGTTATTTTACTTACAAGTAGGTTAATAAAAATACAAGATTCAATTAGACTGTTAGAAGTATATTACAAAAATAAATAATACCTAAATATATAAACAAATAGAATTTACTTTTGTATCGATTTTTTTACACTAAACCTTTTATTTCATAACATAGGATTCGTAAAATAAAAATGGTGTAAAAGGTCAAGTAAACAGTTCTGTAGGATACGACTTACATTCAAAGTGAAAAAATTCATTAATACATTTTATAAATTAACGAACACTTAATTGAAAAATCAAGTAGGTATTACCAAAATCCAGTAACAGAACAAACCAAAGAAAGTCAAAGTAACTTTCAGAAAACCGAACGAAATTAAATAATTAATCCAATATAAAACTAGGTACGAACCTGTCAAGACTTTCCGAAGCCACACAACGAGAAAAATAATTTACAACAGTCACCTAAAACACTACACTGATTATTCTAAAAATACTTAATTAATTTTTACACAACACGAACATATTATTTTACACTGATATTATTTGGTATAATATTTGGTATACGATACGGGATTCGTATTTGATACGACGTAGCGTCAGTTGGTGAGTCTACGCGAAACTGCCGTAGCAGGCAAAGTTGGTATACGTAGACCGATGTGCGCACGCTTAGGCTTGCCACAGATGGTGCGATTGCGTTTGAATCGCGCGATTATTTTCAACAAAATGCTTTATTATTTCATGATTTATTTGTTGATGTCTTTATTCGGCTTTTGTTTGGTAAAGGGATGACTTTTAATTGTTTTGGGTAATATTTTTTATTTGTTTGATGTTGCCATTTGTGGGACGGGCGAGTGGTTTTTATTGATAAAGGTTAAGCTGTGCATGGAAATGTTATTAAGATTGGTGTCCCTTTAATTTGAGCTTGTTCGTTCCTGTGTTGGTACAGTGTTCAAGTATGCTAGGTTTTGTGAACCTCTGGTATCGTTATGCGTGCTAGACTCTGGAAAACATTTTAATTATGCCAATGTAACACTTCGGCATATATGTATGTTTAAGGAATTTGAAAGTAACATTTTCAGTGCTACAGTTGCTCTGAATTTCTCGTCACTATGTTATGTTTTATAGGCTGACACAATATAGAGGTACCTATAATAAAATTAAAAAGGTTCGTCCTTTCTTAATAAACATTTCTTTTCATATTTTAAAAATAATCTGCTCTCTTTTAGTCTGCTTTTTACAGCGGTTCTTGTTTTTATAACAACGAACATTTTCTTAAAGTTTGAGCTTAACAGCAAAATTATTTGTTTGGATAAGAAAAATCTTTCTAAACTATTATCCTGTTTTTGTTTGAGTTCTGTATTCTAAGTCTTATAGGTATAATATGATGTATTGTGGATTCTCGGCCATTTCATTAGTTAGGTTTTCAGAAAAACCTGAGTTTGATATCTAGTTATCTTAAAATACTATTTTACGGCCACGTAGATTTTATTTTAATCTTGTCACGCTAGACATTACATAGAAACTATTATTACTAATGTGATATTTTTCTTGCTGTGAGTCCATTTTTATATTCTTCTGTAAGCTATTCCAAAGTCCACACAGAAACATACGTTTCATGTTTATCAGTTCATCAGTTTAAAGATTGTTCAAAGACTTGAGTATCAAGATTTCAGTCGCAGTATTCGTCGCGTGACAGAACGCATTAAATAACTTCATCTTTATAACGTTCTTTACAAATAACTAGTCGTTAGTGATTATCAAGATTTGCCTAAAATGGAACAAGCTTAACCACATGATAAGCATCCGAGTGACAAGTTAACGGGTTTTCAGTCAATTACTTACATTATTTATTAAATTGATAACATCTGTTTCTTTGAAACTGTAATGACTCTTATTTTCGCTCTATTTGAAATATGGCATTAAGGTATGAAGATTACAGATTTAGGCTAAGGATTATACAAGTAAAATATTAGTTCCAAATTATTCTACCAATTCTCCGTACTTTTTATAGTTAGGAAGTAGTTGATTGAGGGGGTCAGACAGGGCAGTCGCTCCTTGTAAAGCACTGGTACTCAGCTACATCCGTTTAGGCTGGAAGCCCACCCCAACATAGTTGGGGAAAAGGCTTGGAGGATGATGAGGAAGTAGTTGATTTTTACAGTAATTGTATAAATAATTGTAGTGAATATGTATTATTAGGTACACATTCTACACTATGACATAAAAGAAATACATAACACTTTTAGACTTTACCGATATTATAAAAAAAACTCCATTCAAACCCATATGAGACTGCTTCTAGCGATATACCAAAAGCGTGGGTATAAAGCATAAAAAGAGGGGATTACGTTCATTCTACAAACTCAGCTGTATACTGAGAATGATGAACGAGTACTTTGGCGGCATGGAGAAGGTAAAATAGCGGAGATGCCATAAGGAAGGTAGGTCAGGCGCCTTCTTGTAGGTCTAACAATTACTAGAACTTACGAGACGTTGGGGTCCCTTGTCAAATCGAAACTAATCTGTCAAAGATTGGTCTTGATTTTTTTTTTCACCGATTCTTTTCAATTTATTTTATTTACAAGAATGTTCACAAACTTAAAATTACCTTCTAAAACTAATAAAATGGTCTTGATTTATTGCTGATTTTATTTTGAAAAAAAAACGGGTGGGTTCCATAAACGCGTTTAAGTGCAGAGCTAATAATATTCCTCGTGCCCCGAACACTCGCATTTGACGTGTTGCTTTCTTAGAATATTTTGCGTTATGACATCTCCGCTAGTAATTTTGTTCTCCATGGTTGGCGTTAAGAATTTATTTTTAACCAAAGGCCGATACAGTTTTGAATGGGAATGCCTGCTTTTTATAGAAATGGCATTGGAGTATGCCAGTAGTCAGTATTGAAATGGGTATGTGTTACTGAGTATGTAGGTTTTTTCTTTTCATGGTTTAGTAGGGATTTTTTTATTTTAATTGCTTACGTGTATGTGATATTAAACCTATATACGCCTAGGATTTTCCTCCCACTGGTCGAAAGAGCTTTCATAGGCCTATTTGAAATAAAAAAAAATTGAGTTTGAGTCTCTTATTTATGCTTGTAGTCATATTTATGAACATTTAATTTTATTTAAGACTACTACTTTATTTTTACTTAATGACTTATGAATTAATATAATATGATTCCACGACACTGGGAGTAAATGCTACCTTTGAAATTATATATTTTTGTGTTGAATTAATATATTAAATACTTATTTATTTATAACTCGATATTGTCAACAATAATTTACTGTTTTTTTTTCAAATGAATAATAAAGGAACCTTTCACGGCCAACATAATTAAAACGTGCCACATACAATTATTATTAAAAACATATTTCTGGTATCTGCCAACAACCTTAATTGTGTCACATAAAATATTAACAGTAATTGTTTGTCAGTATTTATGTGCAATTTAACGTTCACCATCAGAATTCCTATTGAAATATTTTTATATACGCCGATAAACCCTTTAAAGTTTAAAATATTTGTGTCCGCAACGTGTGAAATAATATACTAACCGGATCGGAGCGCAGATATATGCGAGACACAATTGATTTTCTATTGTTTTATAATTAGCGACATACAAGCAGAAGCTATCTATTGAAATATGACTTATATTTGATGAAGATTGTTCATTTTGAAGTATAGATATATTACTAGCTTCAAACCGCAGTCTCACCCGCATTCTGAAAGAACTGCTGTTCGTAACCGGATGGGAATTAAAAGGGAAAAAATCTGCCAAATTGGTTTAACCATTTTTGAGTTGTATACTTTTTATATTAATAGGTTTTTCTTTATATTTTATAACTAACTCGTGACTTATTTCTAGATAGACTTAACAATACATAACTGCAGAGGTTTTCCCATAATCTAAATACCTGTAATCAAAGAATACTTACAATAAGGTGAAAAAAACTTTATAATGACAAAGTCTAAAACATCTAAAACTTTAATGCTTGTACAACAACTAAAAATAAACCTAGTACCTAAAGAATTTTCTCCTAAGCGAATTTTTAAAGCCACTTTCTCGGTAGTTATTTTAAACTGTAATGCTTTTATGTAAAGATATACTTTTAGATTAAAAATATAAAGCCACGGAGTTCGAGCAGCCTTAGCTTTGCAAGTTTCTCATACAAGTAGTGATGGGAAAATTGGTTTAGAAGTATCCGCCGTTATACGCAAAAAATATCTCTTTACAGGGGGTTTATACTAACCAGTTGCAGGTATTCAATATCTATCAGATTATAATGATTAGCTTCTTTTGTTATTAAAACATTTTAAAATTATATCCTAATTTTGTAATTCAAGTATTATTATCATTTTCAATAGCGGCCATATAATATATCATCTCATATACTTTTGGATACTACTTTTGGATTTTTTCTTGTAGATAAAAAACCTTCTCATTATAGGCACCATACGTTAATATTATTGTAACTGAAATAGCATAGCCGACTATCAGACTAACTGATGAAATATCCGCATAGCTCAATATAGCACATCACTAGCTAAAGAAAGCATAAACATCATGTATGTTTTGGTTCCGCACAGGTAAACTAGGTCGAATAGGATTATGAATGAATAATAACTTAGTACAAACGAACTCGCTTGAAACTGTAAATATTTTAACTGGATAATCGTTGATCTCTTCCTTATCTGTAACGTATTTTTACTGTTTGTATGTTTATATAATCTCAGGAATTCTTCAGGTAATTCTGTAAATGTATTCAGTGTTCAGTAAGTGTGTCGTGGTGGCCTAGTGGGCAAAGAACCAACCTCTCGAGTATGAGGGCGCGGGTTCGATTCCAGGTCAGGCAAGTACCAATGCAACTTTTCTAAGTTTGTATGTACTTTCTAAGTATATCTTAGACACCATTGACTGTGTTTCGGATGGCACGTTAAACTGTAGTTCCCGGCTGTAATTGAACATCCTTGGCAGTCGTAACGGGTAGTCAGAAGCCAGTAAGTCTGACACCAGTCTAACCAAGGGGTATCGGGTTGCCCGGGTTACTGGGTTGAGGAGGTCAGATAGGCAGTCGCTTCTTGTAAAGCACTGGTACTCAGCTGAATCCGGTTAGACTGGAAGCCGACCCCAACATAGTTTGGGAAAAGGCTCGGAGGATGGACCTACATACAGTAATTCCCACGAAAGAATCAAACGAAGGGAAAATGTTTAGTGTTATTGGAAAGCTAGATAATTTATTAAACAGAAATAGCCTTCCATTACTTGCTTAAAATTATTCTCAAACAATACATGTGTGTGTGTACATAAAAAAATATTATCCAAAAACAAAACTTGTACTTATACATACAGGATGTCCCAAAAGTCCCCTCGTGACGAATGAAGATAGATTACGTAGCAGAGAATGGTAAAACCAAAAAATACGACAAGGAAAACTGACTTATAAACGATTGTTGTCAGTTGCCCAACTTCTATCCTATTTAGCCAATAATATGTCGTATATATCACTATCATATGTATAAGTTTTTGTAAGACTTTTTTCTCTGTGCCAATTAGACAAAATAAAATCATTAATCAGGTTACCTAAACAATTTTATTGTTAGTTACTTGTCGTTTTATTTACAAGATACTCTTAAAATTATTTGTTTGGTATATCATCCAAGACCAATGAACACACGCGTATGTTTCTCAGCTCTTCCCGTGCAAAATGGCTGAACCGATTTTGTTGAAACATAGCATTAGCTAATATAGCTTAAACATCATGATAACGTATAGGCTACTATACATCCATTTGCGGGAAGTAGTGCCCTACGGGATATAATAATGAAATCATCAGCAGAAAATAATAAGGTACAATTTTCTTTCACCATAGTACTTAACCTTACGATAAAGTAAAATCACAGGTACACCACGACATGTCCAAAATCACTCTTTCCTTACAGTGAAATACAAAAATTACACCTACACTTATAAAACTGTAAAAGACAATATAAAATTGCCCGGGGCACTGCCACCGTTTCTCTGTGTAGCACAAAGCAATGTTCTAGTTTGAAAACATATAAGTTCTGGTTTAATAGAAGTGTGATATCTTGGCTCTGTCTTTGAAAATATAGCAAAAATGCATTGGCTGCGACAATATTATGAATAAAAGATAATATATTTACTTGTAACTTCGAAAGGAAAGACGGGGTTCCTAACTTTCGACTTTTCATTAGTGACATTTACCATTATGTGATCGAGCTAGACATTTAACAAAAAATATGCAATCCTTATATTATAAACTAGCTTTCCGCCCGCGGTTTCAACTGCTTCCCGTAGCTGGTTGGTGACAAAAACTATCCTAGTATGTCCTTCTCCTGGCTCTAAACTACCTCCCTGCCAATGTTCAGCTAAATCGGTTCAGCCGTTCTTGAGTTATAAGTGGAGTAACTAACACGACTTTCTTTTATACATATAAGATTCGAAAGTAACTTAAGCCTTTCCCAAGAATCTACCTACCTATAAATGTCACTCTACTTCCAAAAATCCTCTGAAGTTGTCGGAAATGGACAAACGAATGCGTTGAACGACTTTGTTTTACAATATTACCTAATATAATGCATGTTTTTGCAACTCATTTATAAAGCTTCATGTGTATTTCTATAAAATTCAGCATAGCAACTTCATTTCGTTTTTAAGGTAAGTAAATTCGCCTTGTTATAAACTACATACAGCGGCCATATTTCAGCCAATGTCAAATGACATCACATTACAAATGGCACGCACTGCGACATAAGAATAATATTTGTAAAAGTCTCTGGTTAATTTAGTAATGGCCGAGTACAATCAGGCACGAAACTGATAGTGTTTTGTTAACCGATTTCGAAAAAGAGTTTTGGAGTTTGACCTGTGTGTTTCCCAACTAATTTTGATGCGGTTTTCAGCATAGTACTTATCAGACTCAAAAGTTTTAAGTAAGGTATACATATTATTGAAGGTGATTTTTTGGAAAAAAACGTTTTATTATAATTTGCTTCGGTATACTTATTTTGAAAGGATATTTTCAATGAGACCTTTATAAATAACCTTTATAAATGTGTACTTAATTTTAAAACAACAAAAATCTATTGAAATGCATAACTTTTCATCTACTTAAGTCGTATTAAAGTTTAAGTAGGTACTGAATAGTTTTTTCAACTAGAACAAAGCTATGATTTCTTAATGAAACATGATTAAGTCTACCTTTGATTCTATTTTATAAGACAAGTATTATATAGCAGCATTAAACCTTTCATAAAAATAAAACAGATATTTTCTTCCTAAAAAACTTACTAAGCCACATCAAAATATTCCAAAATAATTTTGTACGCGATGTTCCGTATGCTTCGCATTTATTAATCAAATTATGCCTTCACTGTTCGTGTTCGTTCTGTTATTTTCCATAACATGTGCCGTTCGCAACATACGTAATAGTCATACCTAGATAATCATAGCAATGTACTAAAATACTTTTACTAATTAATTAGTGACAGCCGCTTTTTTTCCATATTTAGACAACTAACAGTATTATAACCTGCACAGTCTTTTACCAGACTAACTTATGGTCTGCTTCCAGTCTAACCAAATGCACAAATGTTCTCCATCGAGCGACTACCTATCTGATCTCCTTAATCCACTTACCTGAGCAAGACAGGTTGTCGGTTTTCTAAGTACCAAAGATGTTTAAGTGACAGCCGGGACCCAAAATACATGCTTTCCGATACGCGAAGGAACTCGTCATGGTAAGATAGTACCTAACCTATCTACGGACCGGCCGCGCTAAGCGTTGCTTAACCTTGCTGAACATCGACCCGTATGGTTATTAAGTACTTAGCCACGAGCCCACCTTTATAATACCTGTCATAAATCCCTCAACGTTTACCATTCGCATAATACTTCCAAAACTGTCAATTCTAGCGAGGAAAATTAAATAAATTAAATCCCCCACGGCATTAGAGAGGTGAAAGCGCCTCAGTAGGGTTGTGAATTGTAGCCTAAAGCAATATTTATATTTCACATCTCTAGGGCATCTCGAATAGCTAAAATAATAAATGATTTACGAGCCGTTTTGTTTTAGGATTTTTTTGTTATGTTTTAAATGTTATTTTTGTATTTTCTTTAATAATATAAAGAGGGAATTAATGTGTATTTTTGACGCAGTAGGGAAAATTTCTGGATCCACAGCTGATTTTGAAAATTCTTGTATCAATAAAAAGCCACGTTGTTTATGAGTTTCATAGGCTATATTTTACCCAGATACAGACAGTAAATATAATGGGACTTCAAAGAAGGCACTGGAAGCAGCAACACAAAATAAAACATTGTTTTTATATTTTTTTTTTGTTTATTTTGTCTTAAAAGCAAAAAACATTATTAAGTACTAACATAAATTACCGTCATACTGTTACTTATAGTGCTCATCAAATAGTTATCACACAATAATAGGTCACAAAAATAATAATAAAAGAATAGGATAACAATAAAAACAAAACAATAAACTTTTATAGCGCAAATATAAAAACTGTTTGGTATAAAACTTTCGGTGTCAAAACAAAAATACGTAGATTCCTGAGAGAATAACTTATCACTTTGACGTGTTTATAAAGAATTTCTCGTAATAAATCATTGATATTATCTTTTTATAAAACACACACACAGAAATACACATATGCGTACATTCATAGACAGATACATACATCCAAATTCTTACATTTAAAACATTCGTTGGATGGCAAACAAATGCAGATGCGAATATTTTAGTCTTAAATATTTACTAGTTTAAAAATACTGATAAGATGATTTTTAGATGAACTTTACAACCAAAAAAAGGTTTTTCCAACAAGTCCAAACACATTTATGATACAATGTTCTATCATGAAGTTCCAGTTCATATCTTAGGACTTCGATCAGTTCGACAGTACATACCATACCATTGTATTGTCATCAGAATTACATATAGCTGCCGATTTTCATGCAGCTTCAATTCTTGACAGACGGTTAAATTATTTACCTAAGATACCATTACACAGTCAGTTCGAGGTAATAAAAGCGTGCCAAGAATTATTATCTAACTCTCAAAATAACTCGAAGCCTAAAAGCAAACAATATAAATATAGTACACCAAACACATTGTCTTATCAATCAAGTCTGCTTCGAAACTTTATCAGTGAACAGTTTTGAACGACAGTCAATCAATCAAGGTTAAACAATTTGCTGAGTCAACATAACCGAAGTGTTGCGACACGGTGTATTCACTTTACTTGGTTATTTTTAGAACGGTACCATAGTAGCGCATTTTTCGTTTGGTTTTTCACGCGGCATCGTTCGAGTCATAAGGGAGATTTTCATGTACCACGCAGAGAGAAACTAAGGGTATACACGTGACAAAGTTCTAAGTGGATAGTGGAAATGCTAAGGAAGGCTAAACAATCGGCTGATAGTTGACTGACTAACTGACTAATGTCTATAAATTATCAATCCGTTTTTCTGCGATTAGAGATCAAATTTTGACGTTTGATCCATATAAATTCGTTCAATCAATCTGTAATCGCAAGCAACGGATAGGTCTAACATTGAAAGCCGCAGTTAGTCTTAGATACCCGACAGGTAGTGAAAGATAGTTTAGTTTGAAAAGTAAAAAGTTTGATAGCATTCACGATCATTACCTACTTATAATCCTTGTAATAGTTGTAATGTACGCACAACCTGATTCACCATACTGAAAGTGAGTTTGGGGTTTGTGTGTAGGGGTTTTAGGCTACAGGGGATCTAATAGTAATATAATATTATAACACAAGAGTTTCATGGTTAAGTACATCATCAGGGGACAAAACGATATAAGGTTGCTTCGTGTTTTCGCCAATAATCTACTCTTTGTCCTAATGATGTTCGCAATAAATCTTTTTGGGTATTATGATTCGAGATTTCGGTGTATGTTTTTTGCAGTGTAAGTTTTGTTTTCGTGTTAGTTGTGTCATAATGACTTAGAATTAAATAACTCTGACCATTGCAAAATAATTCTGTATTTATTGACTAACTAAATTGCTACGGAGATTCCACGAGAGGCAACTTTCACTAAGTAAACTTCATATCTCCGTATCAATCTATCTGGAAACCAACACAGAATTTTCCAATACGATATCATCAAGAAGTATTTACAATTCATTTAAAATAAGCCACCCAATATCACCATGGAGCTCTCCAAGGAACAAACTAGTGCATTCAAGAACATTCTCTCATATTTCTAGCATCAAGTGCCAGTATCCCCATTCCATATCAAAATGAAAGCATTGTCCTCAACACGCTATAATCAACCTTATTCTTTGACGCTACAGTTCAGTTTACACTGCCACTGTTATGCAGTTACACCATTTTGAAATTGGAAAACTTTTTGCTATTACAATTTGTATTGTCACATCGAACGGAAATCTTTTGCAGTCTGCACGCAAGATTGGACTTTATACGTTTGTGATTAAGTGTCGTCTTGCATGGCTGGATGGATTGAGGAACAGTTCTGATAGGTTTGAGCAGCAATTGCATACCTTGTCAGTTGCCATAATAGTAAGTCTAACGTGGCTAGTATGAATGTGGCTGACATGTGAAATAACGTCATCCACCATTAGATATTCTAAGATAGAATTTTAGTGAGACTATTAGTGATAGGTACCAATGAACCTAAGGTCCTTGAATTTCGTGGATATTGTCTTTCAATCAAAATTGTCAATAACTTTTTTTAAAAAAAATCACAGAGAGGTATTACATAAGCATCTAAGTACTTGATAACTACAGTGGCTAGCTATTTTGAAGATCGATTTTGGCAGTAAATAATATACATAAGTAGTTTACTTCAAATTGTTACCTTTCATTACTGATTAATATCCCCCAATATGCATAACACTGTTCCATAATTATTCATACGTTACTGCAACCCAAACGATCCCTCAGAGTAATATAATACGCTATCGAACGGTATCATACACTGCAAATGCACTACTATTACAATTTCACGCATCGGCTGGCATGCTAGGGTTGTCAATCTGGGTTAAAAGTTGGCTCAAATGCTGGCTCCAACGTTATCCAATGTGTTGAAGAATCAAAGATAAGCTGTCGTTCCGAGAAACTCGTGCCTTGGATAGCATGTTAGCCCGTGAGACCTTAGTTGTAATGTGTTGATCTTTAAGACTTAAAAGCCAATAGGTCTACGATTAGTGTAAGATAAGGTCAAAGATTTTTATTTCATGTATACTAAATAGGTATATTAATATTATAGGTTTTTCTTTATTTGCAGATTTTCAAAGAGTGAGTCTCGTGGAAAAGAACCAGCCATAAACTCCACAGACGCGCCCAAGAAGTACATATCATGGTTTACTAGAAACTGGACTGTGGAGATAAGATATGTATTTCCTCTGTTAAAACACTGATACTTACAACAATTACTTAGACAGAGGACCTAATAAGTTCGGAAAAAACAGGCCATGATGGTATACCCTCATGAAAATCCCACGTCCCAATTCTAGTCCAACCTCGGCAGTTGACTGTCATATCAGTTTACAAAGATATCCACGCTTGCGATTGTTTCAAACATTGGTTCCAATGTTGGCTCCAAACGAGACGGGTTTACTCGTTTATTTTTTAATGGACAACGTCATGTTAGCGTCAGATAACTAGATCAGCGCTCGGTTCGTGAATGGTAAGTGACGGGATGAAGGGATATACATATAATATACTAGCTGTTGCCCGCGACTTCGTCTGCGTGGGAAATATAGAATTGTCAAAATACTATTTATCTCGTAGGTGTATTGTGTGTAGGTATATTTTATGTATGTGTGGCCATTTATCATCATCCTCCTGCGCTTATCCCAATTTTATTTGGGGTCATTATTATGTTTTCTCCTCCCATACTCTTCTATCTGCCGTCGTCTCTCATGTGTGACCATTTATAATTAAATTTAAATGAAAGAAGTAAAGTTTGTGACTTTGTGGAAATCTCTGGGCCTAGTCAACCGATTTGGAAAATGATTACGTATGGGGCGTAAGTAATTCTCACAGCATACAAAGGTCTGATAAAGCTGTCATTTGTACATTTTCTGCAGCAACTGCGACTTATCAGAAGCCAGAAAGTCTGTCAAACAGTCTTACCATGGATAACGTGGTGTCTAGTTCACTGGGTTGAGGAGATCATATAGTTAGTCACTCCAAGTAAAATATTGGTACTCAAACAGATTCGGTTTGACTGGAAGCCAACAGCTACATAATTGGGAAATAGCTGGGTGGATGTCATCAGGCAGGCACATAGTTTCACTACAGGGGGTAACACTTGAGGATTTTCTGTGCATTCATTCACTATGTTAAGTTGGGATTCCACTGAAATGTTTGAATTAGTTCACGAACAGGTCAATATCTGTGAGAGTAAAATCCATGTGTTCGTACTTGTACCCCAGTAGGGCCCAGCAAGGTCTGCCAAGGTCTGCCGGGGCTGCGGGATTGTTCGAAAGAGTTACCGCGGCCCTGGTGCATAAAAAGCCTACGGACGGAACACGACGGTTTTTAGTCAGTAAGAGTCTGATACACCCTCACCGCTGCTAACCCACAGCGGGAGGGGTAATTTGATGATTTTTGACGTAGTCGTTAGAAAAAAAATGTGTTCGCACTTGAAGCCTGCAGTTCTTTTTCTCTGTCAGTGACAATGTGATTGCACTGGTTCCGCTATGGGTACAGCGTGAGGGAGTGTTAGGCTTTGGCCCTGGTGGGCCAACAGTCTACACAGTGGTGACAGCCGGGCGCCATCTCCATGAGATCAGAGTTGGGAATATATGTGTTCAAAAAAAAAATGGTACATTTAGCTAAAACACGTTTTATAGCAATTCTGCCTTTGTAACTGAATGATATAAATGATGTAAACGTAGATATATAAAAGGTATTTTTTTAGACTCAGCTCGGGTCTGACTGTGACTGTTCGTAATCGTGAACAGTGTATCAGGATCAGAAGTTGAAAGCAAGTTTCTCTCTGGTATGCGACGCGTAATTTGTACGTTTTCAGGCGCGATAAAGGGGTATTTCTATCTGCACTTTGTGCCTAGGCTTGTTTCTAAAACTACAGAAACTTACCTTAACTCACGCTTAGCAGCGCTTGCGAAAGACACATTTTTCTCCTTTCTTCTAGGATCCATAAGCGTTACATGTTTTGAAAAAAATATTTAAGGTTTGCTGACTACTGCTAATTTAACGTAAGTTGCTTTTAAGCCTCCACATTAATGGAAGATAAGCTAAAATAAAACCCCAGCTCAATTTGTTTATGAAAAAATGCACAACTCCATCTATGACTTTAAATGATAATTATTGTTCAGCTAATGTCTTTCCACCTTGCTGCTTTGTCAAATTTGTTGTATTTTATATACCACAGATGGAGCCGCTTTGACCGTGGCTGAATAATTTTACCCCTTTTGACCGGCATAAAAAGTAGCCTATATGTTAATCCAGGGTATCACCTATCTTAATAAAAAAAATCAATCAAATCTGTCCAGTTTTTGCGTGATTGAATAACAAACATACATCCATACATTCTCACAAACTTTGACATTTATAATATAAAATTAAGATTTTGTCAAGGAGTAGGGTAGACTCGATCGAAACTTTATAGGTATGAATAACAAAACATAAAGAAATATTGATTTTGAATCGACAACATATTATATCCGCAAAATTCGGATTATGGAGAATTTCGTTAAATTTCAATGGCCCTGACAGACAAAGCGCAGTATGACAGCCATATTTGTCAATAGATATAGATAACAGTAGATAGATCGACAATTATGTGATTTCTGGTGAAGCCAAAAACGAAACACACTTTTTTATGTAGAAGTTATAGTATTTAGAGTTACGTATTAGTATTTATAGCGTTTCTTAATTTTTGGAATCAATTTATAGAAAATGTTAAACATTTTTCAAAGTATCGCTTGTTTTGTTACTAAAATTTGTCTTTAACACATTCGGGGGCCAGCTACATGCCACTGCAGAGGTCAGTTTTTGGACTCTTATCGCATAAAATTATGTGTCACGTATTGCCTATCTATCAAACGGTAGTGGGTTTATAAATCTATGACAGCATCCATGATAAAAGGATTGACATCTGCGTACTAATAAAAAAAACCGGCCAAGTGCGAGTCGGACTCGCGCACGAAGGGTTCCGTACCATTATTTATAAATCGGACAAAAAAATCACGTTTGTTGTATCGGAGCCCCCCAAAATATTTATTACAGTCTAGTTTTCAGTATTTGTTGTTATAGCGGCAATAAAAATACATCATCTGTGAAAATTTTAGCTCTCTAACTATCACGGTTCCTTAGATGCAGCCTGGTGACAGACCGACGAACAGACGGACGGACGGACAGACGGACAGACAGAGGAGCGAAAATAATAGAGTTCCGTTTTATCCTTTGGGTACGGAACCCTAAAAACAAAAAAAATACAGGATTCAGAAAAAGAAACAGCAAAACTCAAAAGAGGCCGTCTATACTAATTTAACAAAATATTAATAAAATACGGTTTATCTCTGTTCACCGGGATAAAAAGTAGCCTATGTGTTAATCCAGGGTATAAGCTATCTACATACCAAATTTCAACCAAATCGGTCCAGCGGTTTTTGCGTGATTTAATAACAAACATACATCCATACATTCTCACAAACATTCACGTTTATAATATATAATATATAATATATGTATTTATATACATTTATGTACCAACAATGTATAACAAATTAAGTTAAGGATGGTCAGATCAAATTTAAGAACATGAGCGATTAAAATTGCAAATACTTGTCAAAGTATTTTTAGGGTTTCGTACCCAAAGGGTAAAACGGGACCCTATTGTTTTCGCTCCTCTGTCCGTCCGTCCGCCCGTCTGTCACCAGGCTGTATCTCATGAACCGTGATAGTTAGAGAGTTGAGTACAAAATCCGTAATTTTTTTGCTCATTTTCTAAATAATGGTACGGAACCCTACCCAATCTGTGCGATTCCGACTCGCACTTGGCCGGTTTTTTTATGACTGATGAATTTGAAATGAAATCTCTTCAAGATATTATCATCACTTTTGATTCGAAGGAACCCTTCATGACACCAATCGAAATCAGATTTATGTAAATAGCTTTCCAATGCAATTGCAGTTTCTATTTGACTGTTTTGACAAATATTTATTAGTAAGTAATTAATTCATCCTAACAATATTATTATGCAAATGATCATCAGTATCAGTATAGTCATTTCGCCGTTGCGGTAACAACTAAATAAAATTGATCAAGTTTTAAATTTCGATGTAAAATTGATGTTCTATGAAATCTTAAGTCATGTTGTGTTGGATATCAATGTCGGTTTTATTACGAACTTGAGTTGGTAACTAAATACTATAGTTTTCGTAACAAACTTAGACGTATAAAATTCCAAATTATTTTAAAAAAGAAACAGAAAAAAATTACAATACCTACCTAACAATTATCCCAAAAATAATTACAGAAAGATTACTGGGTAATCCACTTTTGGCCTTAAATTCCATTTTAAGAACAAACTAAAAACACATATTGTTAATCGAACTCAGTGCATCGCAGTCGATAGCAATGCAATCACAATGTAATAAATAGAACGAGTACGTTCAATAGACTATCTTGCCCACGGAAGAAGGAAAGATAGCGGAGATGCCATAACGAAGGTAGGTCAGGCGCCTTCATATAGGTCACAGTAACGTACCGTAGGCATGACGTTCGGATTTCTTGTCGAAACACGACCAATCTGTCAAAGAATGGTCTTGATTTTATTTTGAAAAATAAAGGGTTCTAAAGAAGGCGAGTATGGAGTAGTAACGATCCTTGCCCCTCAAACACCTGCATTGGGGAGCTCTACTTTCTTAGGAGATATTGCGTTATGACATCTTCGGTAGTCATATTGTTCTCCATGATTTTTACGAAGTTGGTCGTGATTGCAACTTCGATAGTTTAGTATATAGTCTTGAACAGTTAGGCCTCTGCCTCGAATTTTGCGGGCAGCGGGGCGGCAGCGGCGGCGGCGCGGGAGCGGCAGGATGTTACGCGTATAATTAAATGGACCGGCCCTCGAATACAGCGGCGCGGGAGCGGCGCGGCGGCGGGCAACGAGCGGTGCGCTCCAGTCAAGCGGTGACCGCCCGCGTTGCGCGTCTGCATTGTAGGTACAGTGTTGTACATTTTTTTTGTGACGTATCAAAATTTAAATAAAACTACTTTTACGGATTTTATCGCGGTTATATTATATTATTTAATCCCGACGTTTCGGATCCTTTACAGCATCCATGGTCACGGGCAGACTAAGGTGTTGGTCGTCTTGATATATTAGTTACAAACAGCTACCCTACATTTTGTTAATTATTATTGACAATCCGATTCACGCAAAACGAGCTAACTGTATCCTTAGGTCGAGCAGTTGTAGGCTTGGATTTTGATTTAATAGTTTCTATGATGGGATTCCAAGCAGGTGGTATGACCCAGCCATCTTCTCTATTGAAATTTGGATGTTTTTTAATTTCAATAGCCTCGCGAATCATCCTAGGTAGGAATCGGTTTTCTTTTGCAAGGACTTGTGGTTTATCAAATCTGATGTAATGCTGGGCCTTGTCTAGTGTGTGTTCACAAACTGCTGACTGTCTGGAACGGCGGTGTTTGACATCGGCGATGTGTTCTTTTACGCGGGTCCCTATGCTTCTTTTAGTTTGGCCTATGTAAGAGAGACCACAATCACATTCAAGCTTGTATACACCCGCATCTTGTAGAGGTATGTGACACTTGACAGGTGGTAAGAATTGACTAATCTTCTTCAGCGGCTTGAAGTAGGTTTTGATTGAAGCTCGCTTCAAGATGTAGCCAATCTTGTCTGTGACTCCTCTTATGTATGGAAGAACAGCAGGTAGACGCTCAACTGTGGCTGGTTTCACGCGGGTTCTGCGACGAGGGCGTGGTACTCGGAGCTTGTTGTCGTGCAGTACTTGCTTAACATGTTGAAGCTCAGCACCCAGGTGTTGTTCATCGCAGATCCCACGTGCTCTCTGAAACAATGATTTACCAACGGTAGATAACTGTGTTGGGTGGTGGTGGGACTCACCATGAAGGTATTTGTCTGTATGGGTTTTCTTCCGATACACAGTGTGACTCAAGGTGTTATTAGGGTTACGGATAACCAAAACATCTAAGAAAGCTAAGGAGTTGTTTGCCTCTGACTCCATAGTGAATTGAATTTTGGGGTTTATGGAGTTAAGATGATTTAAAAATGCTGTGACTTTGTCAGATGGTAGTATTGTGAAAGTATCATCTACGTACCGCTTGTAGAATTTGGGTGTTACGGGTGCAGATTGCAAGGCTCGCTCCTCAAAATCCTCCATGAAGATATCAGCAACAATGGGAGATACTGGGGAGCCCATTGCTACACCATCCACTTGCGTGTAGAAGTGATTATTCCACAGTAAATAGCCAGATGTTAGGCAATGTTTTAACAGTTCAGCATATTCAGTAGGCATGTTATTCTCTGCTAGTTTCTTAGACACAATCTTGATGCAGTCTTCAACGGGTAAGCATGTAAACAATGACTGAACATCAAAACTGACCATAGTTTCATTGTCAGCTAGTTGTAGGTGTTTTATTTCACTGACAAAATGGTACGAGTCCTTTACATATGCTGCTGTGTTTCCTCTCAATGGTGAAAGTACTTTAGTCAGATGTTGAGCCAATCTGTAGGTTGGTGAGTCGATTTGGCTGACTATTGGTCGTAGTGGAGCATTAGGTTTGTGTATCTTCGGTAGCCCATACAGCTTTGGTGGTTTTGCGCAGCTAGGAACTAGGTATTTTACGTCTAGATTCAATGTTTCGAGTACTTTTTATCAAATCACTAGTTGATTTCAATGTTTTGTTGTGGGGTCGGTCTTCACTTGTTTATATGTACTTACATCCGATAAAAGGTCTTGTATTTTATCATTGTAATCTGACGTATCCATCACCACCGTAGCATTACCTTTATCTGCACGTAGAATTGTTAATTCAGGCCTGTCGCGAAGGTTTTTTAACGCTAGATATTGATTTTTATTTAGATTCGGTTTGGGCAGTATGTTGCGACGTAATACAGACGAAATGTCCTGACGTATCGCCTCCGAATCATGTTTATTGATTTTATTTTTAAACAGGCAGTCTTCCACGTTGCATATAATGCTTTCTACCGGTATTTTTCGAGGTGTTACAGCAAAATTTAGGCCTTTCGATAACACTTGAACCGTATTTTCATCCAAGACATTTTTTGATAGATTGACAACTGCGCGTGATTGGCTCGCAGGTAACGGGCGCGTTCCGTTTTCTTTTCGTGTGTTATTTTGGACATTTGATTTAGACGTTAGTTTTCAAATTTGATTATTTGTCTGTTTTGCATTCATTATATTTAGATTTTTCGCGCTCATCTAGTATTTTCATGCAATTATTAAAATCAAATGTAGTTAAATCTATCTTTAATTCATGGGATGACGCCTCAATGTCTTGATTAACGCGGTGCAAATCGGATCGTGTATTTTGTATTAACTGCTGTAGTAACTTTTTACTTGCCTGGTTTAAGATCTTAGCGCTTCCTCGTATGTCCTTCCTTGGTGAAATTATGGCACACGTAGGAATGATGCTGTTGTCTCTGCATCTCTTCAAGAAATTCAAGGATGTTATGAATCTTGCGCGCTTCGTCTTGAGATCTTCCAACCGGCGTATTTTATTTGCAATTGGCAGTCCGTACTGGTTAACATATTGATTTCTGACACTTACGCGAATATTAGACATTTAAATAAAACTACTTTTACGGATTTTATCGCGGTTATATTATATTATTTAATCCCGACGTTTCGGATCCTTTACAGCATCCATGGTCACGGGCAGACTAAGGTGTTGGTCGTCTTGATATATTAGTTACAAACAGCTACCCTACATTTTGTTAATTATTATTGACAATCCGATTCACGCAAAACGAGCTAACTGTATCCTTAGGTCGAGCAGTTGTAGGCTTGGATTTTGATTTAATAGTTTCTATGATGGGATTCCAAGCAGGTGGTATGACCCAGCCATCTTCTCCATTGAAATTTGGATGTTTTTTAATTTCAATAGCCTCGCGAATCATCCTAGGTAGGAATCGGTTTTCTTTTGCAAGGACTTGTGGTTTATCAAATCTGATGTAATGCTGGGCCTTGTCTAGTGTGTGTTCACAAACTGCTGACTGTCTGGAACGGCGGTGTTTGACATCGGCGATGTGTTCTTTTACGCGGGTCCCTATGCTTCTTTTAGTTTGGCCTATGTAAGAGAGACCACAATCACATTCAAGCTTGTATACACCCAAACTCTACAAGCGGTACGTAGATGATACTTTCACAATACTACCATCTGACAAAGTCACAGCATTTTTAAATCATCTTAACTCCATAAACCCCAAAATTCAATTCACTATGGAGTCAGAGGCAAACAACTCCTTAGCTTTCTTAGATGTTTTGGTTATCCGTAACCCTAATAACACCTTGAGTCACACTGTGTATCGGAAGAAAACCCATACAGACAAATACCTTCATGGTGAGTCCCACCACCACCCAACACAGTTATCTACCGTTGGTAAATCATTGTTTCAGAGAGCACGTGGGATCTGCGATGAACAACACCTGGGTGCTGAGCTTCAACATGTTAAGCAAGTACTGCACGACAACAAGCTCCGAGTACCACGCCCTCGTCGCAGAACCCGCGTGAAACCAGCCACAGTTGAGCGTCTACCTGCTGTTCTTCCATACATAAGAGGAGTCACAGACAAGATTGGCTACATCTTGAAGCGAGCTTCAATCAAAACCTACTTCAAGCCGCTGAAGAAGATTAGTCAATTCTTACCACCTGTCAAGTGTCACATACCTCTACAAGATGCGGGTGTATACAAGCTTGAATGTGATTGTGGTCTCTCTTACATAGGCCAAACTAAAAGAAGCATAGGGACCCGCGTAAAAGAACACATCGCCGATGTCAAACACCGCCGTTCCAGACAGTCAGCAGTTTGTGAACACACACTAGACAAGGCCCAGCATTACATCAGATTTGATAAACCACAAGTCCTTGCAAAAGAAAACCGATTCCTACCTAGGATGATTCGCGAGGCTATTGAAATTAAAAAACATCCAAATTTCAATAGAGAAGATGGCTGGGTCATACCACCTGCTTGGAATCCCATCATAGAAACTATTAAATCAAAATCCAAGCCTACAACTGCTCGACCTAAGGATACAGTTAGCTCGTTTTGCGTGAATCGGATTGTCAATAATAATTAACAAAATGTAGGGTAGCTGTTTGTAACTAATATATCAAGACGACCAACACCTTAGTCTGCCCGTGACCATGGATGCTGTAAAGGATCCGAAACGTCGGGATTAAATAATATAATATAACCGCGATAAAATCCGTAAAAGTAGTTTTATTTAAATGTCTAATATTCGCGTAAGTGTCAGAAATCAAGACGTATCAAAATGTCTTCTGACGTGCAAGAGCTAATTATTTCGGCAATCTTTGAGAGGGCACCCATAAGGAACAGCAAACACAACAGAACACAACACTACACTGCTATAGTGCCGCGCGATCTGCCCGCTAGTTTGGAGAACAGGTATGCGCTGCCCGCCCCGCTCCCGCACCGCCGCCGCTGCCGCCCCGCTGCCCGCAAAATTCGAGGCAGAGGCCTTAGACGGGTAAACTTGGTTCTATGTATGTATTTGTGTAGCACCCGCATAAGATGTTCCCTGTTCAGTATGTTGAGATAAGTGGTAGTAGATTATAATAGGATGGTGAGTTTATGCTCAATCTATTCTGAATTAAATATTTGGATCTTTTGAACCGCTGACATGTAGTGCCAATAGTTCTTTTTCTTTTTCCAAATATGTTAGGAACTGAATATTCTACGTCAAATGCCCAGATCAAACCGGTAACCCCGTCTCAAGACATAGATATCTCACAGATAGAGTAGCCAAGCGGCTTAACATGCTTAACCATAACAAAAGTTCGAGAACGAGTGTATTTTCGCCGTTTCGACTCACGTGACTGTTTCAAAATATTCCTACATACAAACAAATGAGAAATAACCTATCACATACCACCTTTGAACGTCACAACACACTTGAAATGGACCACACAGGAATTTTGATTGTTCTCACTTCAAAAACCCTTGTCCCCATCAAATCTTTGACCGGTCCCTTCACACGATACTGGGTACATGATATGTTGATTAAATATTCACGTCAATAAGATTACTATTGGTTCAACGGTCTCTAACAATCATAATACGTTTAGGAGCCAAGTGTCAATCGAGGCTATTGTTTTGGGGTCCCAATGAACTGTGATTGACCGGTCCCTCGTCATTATTTCTTCCCTTAGGTTGCTTTATAAGGGAGTATATTAGGGTTGTATTTTAAGGGTTTCAATATATCCTGCAGCTTGTCATTTATTTATTTCCATATTAGGTAGATTTCTGTCTAGATTTTAAAACTTCAAATGACATTTCAGACACTATTTATCATCGTTGATATGTAATAATAATTTTTAAATATTTTGTGGGATCAATTTTTAAAAATGTAGGAAATACTACGTAGCAAAATAAATAAAGGATATAGGACATTTAAAATATTTTATATCCTGGTCTTAGGCCCAATATATGGCAGAAATACCTTTTGCCCCTTTTTTCTTAGTTTCCTACAATATACTCTGACTTTTTAGAAATAATTTATTCTAAACAGACCATTTCAGTACTCCCAAATCGTCACCACTTATACTTGGCGGGCTTGCCAACTCCATATAAACGGTACCTTCAAATTTATTCATAGCACTAATAGTTTTTGACACCCCAGCGGCCGTGTCCCATGTTTTTGGCATGTCGTCTTGGCAAGAGGTTACACTGGGTGGCTGCTATCTGTGCCAGATGCCGTGCAGTGAAATGTAGGCTTCTGTGCCATTGTGAACCAGGTTTACTGAAGTCAGAATAATGTAAAGGTTGTACCTACTATTGATTGTTATCTGCCTAACTTTTTCCAAGTTTGGGACTGGCTTAGAGTTTAACCAGGTGCAATTAAGTACTACATGAAGTAGTCTCAATACTCAGTCGCCTAACTATTCCTAGAGACAGTCACCTGTGCAACACGATACTACTTATATTAAGTATTTTTTTCTGCCTTCTGGGTTGCCTGAAGTCAGAAAGTCTAACGCCTACCAAAGATGTACAAGCTACACAAGTGATTGTCGGGACATTTTTCAATGACACTCGAATCACGGACGAACTCTGTGGTCAGTGGTCATCCATTGCGGACCGCCCGCGATAGCTGGAAGCCTTTGATCACTCGACCCGTGTGGCTGTTATCTTGCCAGGATCTCACGCTATTTATAACTATCATTACATAACATACTTGTATGTACTTGTATCTTTTAATATAAGTGTTGACAAAAGTACTGAAAGTAAACAATAACACCGGTAGCTCACATATTTGCACTTCAAAATACATATTGCTAAGCTCTCGAAATTTTAAAACATCTGGCAGCTCTTGTCATTCTACTGCTCTTGTTGCCTAAGGCTTAGCACAAACTCAGGCGTGTGAATATTGTATAAATTCAAAAATATCGTGGTGACCTAGAAGTTACAACACCTCATTCATCTCTTATGACTTTTTGTCATTTTTATTTCTATGCGTATTTTAGACACGCATGATAGCAGATACATATAATTGACTAGCCCTTTTCCTACGGCTTCCCTCGACCCGTGGGAACTACTATCCGTACCGGGACAAAATGTATCCTATATTACTCGGGTAGAGTGTAGCTTTCCAACAATGAAATAACTTTTCAAATCGGTTTAGTAGTTTTCAGTTTTATTATATAGATTTACAAGTCTACAATCAACAGTGTCACCTGATCTTGGTCCTTTTGCTTTTTGCTAAGTTCGGTTAGAAATTGTGATATGTCGCCAACTTTTAGTGTCCATGTATGCACAGCACCTAATAGTCTGTCAGGTCAGGCCGCGACTGACTGTGTCTGGTCTTTTTGACGCCTTTTTATTCGATGCTGTCAAAAATGGTTGCTGGCGTGCTCTAAAACGGAAAACTTTTCCGTAGCTTTGTTTTTGTTTAAAATTGTTTTGTGGGCGTAACTTTTTGATCAAAAATCTAGTTTGGTTCCTAGTTTAATTTGAAGTCTAAGTTTTTTGATGCTAAAAGTATGCCTTGGAATAGTTGAGATTGTGAAGTTCAGTAGAAGTTCAATAATTTAAACGTTGACAAGAAACGCCGTCAAAAATTGAGTCGAAGCTGCATTTTTTTGTGCCTTTGTAGGGCCAAGTGAATCGAAGAGCCTTACTTACACATTATTTCAAAGAATGTAACAACTTCCAAATATAGGTACTTTATTCACACAAAACTGACTCATATTACAAAAAATAGTGCCAAATTCAATAAAATACATATAATATCTTTATTATCTAAGCATAAAAGTTCTTAATCTGCAATACAGCGATTATATTGACGATGACAAAAGACAGGCAACTCAGTAACGTACGAACACTGATCGGGCTTATTCTCATCATGGTGTGACGAAGTGGACGATGCTTGAATAGGAGTAGGAGTCTCTCCAATCCGAAGCGATCACGTTCATCTGTGGTAGGAAATTAATTCGTGTTAGGTTAGGTTTTAATCATCGCGCGTTGTTCCACGCGCTCCTCAAAGAGATGTCAGCAACTCCAGTGGGGCCCAACATTGCCAAGGTCTGCCGGGGCTGCGGGATTGTTCGAAAGAGTTACCGCGGCCCTGGTACATAAAAGGCCTATGACGGAACACAACGGTTTTTAGTCAGTAAGAGTCTGACACTCCCTCACCGCTGTTAACGCACAGCGGGAGGGGTCATTTGATGATTTTTGGCGTCGTTATAAAAAAAAGGTCCCAATAACGATTGATATACTTATTGGCAATAAGTTACAGATAACTTTTAAAAACTTTTTACAAAAAATAGTTTCCTTAAAATAGTAGCATAAAATGAATTCGGTACTCATTGTTTTGTTCAATTTAAGGTAGTGATATTTAATATTTGATTTTACTAACAAACATTTTAAGCTAATATTGGAGACCCACTCTAGACTCAAAATGTTTCCTTCTCCAAAATCTATATAACTCATTAAATACTTACTAGTGCACAGCATAATTTTCTCAGCACAATTGATTTGCATATTAGTAAAATTATCAGCGGTTAGATCCATGACCAATGCCAAGGTCAAGAAAAAAAACAACGGATGTCCTGATATAAACAACCATGGAATATCTATTTTAAAATCGTCCTAGAAAAAAAAATAACATTTTATCAACCAAATCTTATGAAACCTGACATTTTTAGTTATTGCCCTAAGAAGATCCTTTGGTATCCCCAAAGGAGCTACGATATTGTTCAAAAAAGTTCCCGCGACCCTGGTACGTAAAGGGCTCAAAAAGGAACACGGTGGGTTTTAGTCAGTAAGATTCTGACACTCCCTCACGCTGAGGGGTCATTTGACGACTTTCCACGACAAAAAAAGGACATCAAAGGAGTAAAATGGTTAATTGTCAAGGAATATCGCCAAATCGGGACTTACATATTGTTTACAAAGCAATAACTGAGTAACAATTGAGAAAATCGTTTTAAATGCCGCACAAAACAGACAATTTGCGACCTGAAAATAAACAAATTCATTAATTATTATTTTCTGCGTTTAATTAAAATTAAAAATTTATTTATCTGTAAATAAAATAAATAATCATACGTACCGTAACTTTGAATGGAAATCCGATATATTTTAAAGAGTCGACCAGGGTCTCATACATTTGAATGAGCCTATTCACAGCAAAACTATTTCTGTTTGTATCTTTGATATCGAGAGAATTTAATGCCATCCTCATCACTTTTGATCGAAAATAAAGTAACACGATGTTAAGTAGAATTGATATTCTTCTCAAATCATTAGCGATATGAATAAATATAATGATTAGTAACTCAAAAGATTCACATGTGGGTGGCGTAGTTTGGCAGAACACATAGCATGAGTAGACTCTATAAATTACTATATAAATAAGACCGACTATTGCAAAGACTTTCAATTTTTTGAGTTGTTTTTTCGCTACGGATGAACTATCTATTGTATATGCGTTGATCCAATATTTAGTTATGTATTCATCTCCCGTTAACAAAGACACCAAAACGTTTACAAAATATTCGATACCCGTTAAATATCTGCTGAGCACTGATATTTTTGCGAAACGGAAAATTACACAATACATTATGAACGTAGTTAAAATGATCGTGTATAATGTGGATATACGAGGACCGATTGAATGTAACGATTTTTGATTCAAACCGAAGAAAACATACAAGTAGGCAAAATATTTTAAATCTAATACTGTGTGGCCCACAAACATTGTTCACTTTTTTAAACTTCCAAATTCGAAAACCTTTCGTAAACGTTACTCACAGTAGATTGAAGAGAGACTACTGTTCATTGGTTACAATAAAACAGTATAAGGCTACTATTTTATTGCTTACAATAATGATATATTTGAGTCAATGTTATGATGCTATTTTAAAGTTTGAAATTACTACCTTCTCTTTGAATGTGGATCACAATGTTAATTATGGCCTTATTTTAGATTATTTAAATGACCTTACACTCTACTATAATTTATTCGAATCTACTGATGATAGAAACGCGGGTTTGTTTACATTTTTAGATTACAACCGGACGGTATATACGTACATACATACCTACATATAATGTACGCAACTATCCTGCATTGTGATGTGTCCAAAACTAAAAGTGTATCACTTCCATTCTCCGAGCCCTTTTCCCAACTATCTTGGGGTCGGCTTGCAGTCTAACCGGATGTAGCTGAGTACCAGTGCTTTACAAGGAGCGACTGCCCTGTCTAACCCCCTCAACCCAGTTACCCAGGCAACCCAATATTCCTTGATAAGACTGTAAAAGTGTATTACTTAACGTAGTAGAATGAAAGAAGAGCGTTTTAATGGTCTGGCAGGTCAGACCGTTGACGGCTTCCAGTTTATTTTGACGCCTTTTTTATTCAATACTGTCAGATTTTTTGGTAGCGTGCTCTAAAATTGAGAAACTTTTATAGCTTTATTTTTTAAACGGCTGAAAATCTATTTTGATATTTTTGTTCTAAACTTAGCTTAATTTTGAAATCAACCTGTTTTTTCTCGTTTGGGAATCAAAAAAATCTGTACATGTAAAGAAAAGAAGACCAGGTACATACTAGGTATATCGCGGGCCAAAAGTTCTCTAGAAAGCAAGCCTATCTACTAAATACAGAAAAATCTAAGGCTGTAAGTAATTATCAGATTTTTATAGCGCCCTAAGTTGACTCCAAAGCTTTTTATGACAACCCTAATTAGGAACATCTTTTCTCATAAAGCGGAGAACCCACCGCTGGATGAAAAAATATTTGTTACGGCGTTGCGTCGATGGAAGAAAAAATAATCAGCAATTTTATAAGCAAAAAAAGCAATTTTCTAGTGATTTTGTCTTTTCAAAAGAGTTTCTTTAATATTTAAATGATTGTTTTTTTTTTCATAGTTCTTGATTACCCCTTCTATGTTCTTCAGCCTTTTATTTCTATGGTGTGGTAACTAATACGAACAATTTCGGAAGATTTTAGTTGGGTTTACACGTGTCATAGTTTAAATTGTTAGTTATCAATTGTTTACTGTTGGCGATCCACTCGGAAAATCCACCAGTGTGAGACCACTGTTAACCTAAATATTTTCTCTCTAAATAAACAAAACAACTAATGAACCATCACGATGATATCGCGAACTATAATAATAGCGGTATTATATGAAGCTGCTCCATGTATACCCGGCCTAACGTGGCTGTCATTACACGGCTGTTTGCGCGCCTTTGACTCGACAAAGTTCTTTGTCCCTTTGTAAGAAAAACAATGTGTTAGTCTGATGCAGTATGGAAGTTTTATAGAGCGCTATAACTTAAATCGTCATTTTTATATTAGCATTATAGCTCGGGGTACGCGAACTAATGAATAAAACGTTGGAAATGTGTAAAAAGGACGTATAATGAGTAAAATATATAAGTGTAAACAACAATGGGAGGACAAGACAAAACTTAAACATGGAAAACACTAGCTAAACACGACTTATAGGGTCGGCGCGCGGCAGCGCGCGCGCGTGTTGTTGCTGACGGAGCGCGTCGCGGACTAACTAGACTTTTGGACTGGCGGGCGGCGGGGGCGCAGCACCCGCCGCGCGCCGGTTTGAAGCGGATCGTGCGCGTCTCTGGCGCGCCGGGCGTCGGCGGTTCGCTTGGAGCGCGGGGCGAAACCTATGTTTCGAATTTTGACGCGCTATATCCTCCCCCTCCAAGTCGGTGGAAGGCTCTGAAACCGACTTGGAAACCTTGACCCTAGGGGGCCTACCCCTCCTACGAGAGTCAACGACAGCCTCACCGCTGCCGACGTAAGGGGTCAGGAGGCTGGCATGGTATTTACCCCGCGGTAAATCATTTTTGTCAACGATCTCAAAAATCGTCGGCGAAACAACACTTTTTATCTTGTAAGGACCTTCACGCCTGGGTGCAAACTTACTTGTGAAACCCTTGGCGGCCTGACTCAATCGATGGCTCTCCACGAGGACGAGGTCACCAACTGAGTAACGCGAACTAGCGTCTGTCCTTAACACGAATGGTTCCTCGAAGTTACGCTGGCGGAGTATGGGACTGGTGGAAAGGCGCACCTTCAGTCCCTCGAACGCGCACTGTTCGGATTCGGACTCCCCCCAGTGCCAGCGTCGATCCTTCTTCAAAGGAGATACATGATACGGTGGGCTAGCTATGGGTGTGGCATCTCCTGTGTCGATGCGATGGACTGCAAAATCAGTCGGTCCTCCCCCTGGAGCGGAAATGTCTGCATTGACATTCAGAAGGTCGGACAATCGCGGACGTTCAGTCGCTTCAAGATGTGAGCCCTCGTCCTCGCGAAGACCCACAGACGAACATGACAGGGATAACGCGCTTGGTTCATAAATAATGGGCTGAGGGGCCCTATTATCACGCAAATACCACTCATCACGACAGAAGTCTAATACCATGCCAGCATCCCGTATGAAATTCATTCCTAATAAGCTATCTGTAGCATTAGGTAACATAAGAAAAACAACATTAAGTGTCACCCCGCGCACAGTTACATTTACTTGCGCTGTTTCAACAATTTGCGCACAAACTCTGCCATCGGCATATTTTAATTCTGTAAATACATTGGTAAATTTTTGGCCGTTATTAACTAAATGCGCTCTTAGCGAAACACTACCGATGCAATGTTTAGCGCCAGTGTCCAACACTAATCTACCGATAACACCGTACACTTCAACTTCTAGAATCGGTCGCACTCGCGAATCTAAGCGCGTATCACTGGCGGACACTGATTGAAACACTGATGATGACACAACACTTTTCATTTCTTTACACGCCGGACAGTTCGATCGGATGACTCCGGGTGCTCCACACCCGAAGCACGTGATGATCGGCGTCGGCGCAGGAGCGGATGACGCCTTAACATCGGCGGCCTTCTTGGCTAACTTCTCACACGCCTCTTTCAAATGGCCAAACTGCTTGCAGTAATTACATTGAGGCCGGGCCTTAGGAACAGAAGCCGAAGATCGAACGGGCGAAGACGGGGCGGCGGCTGAGGTCGACGGCTTAACCACAGCAGGAGCGGGGCGCGGCCGACCCTCGTCGAGAATGTCCTCGACACGGCGCGCTTCCGCTACCAACTCCGCAAACGTACCAAAGCTGGAGCGGGCCACCTTCTCTCTAATACGATGTTGCAGGAGCCCGTAAACCATATCCAGCTGTACCACCTCTGACAGAGAAGACGGTGGTAACTGGGCTATCAGCGCCCTAATGTGGCACACAAAAATGTCGGTGGACTCGTCGTTACGTTGCTCACGCTCAAAGATTTTCCTATAAATTTGATGAGGCGGTAATCTTGGACCGAATGTAGCCTTTAATGCTTCGACGGCATCATGCCAAGTGTAAGTAGTCTCTTTAACTCCCTGCCACCACGTGGCGGCAAGCCCCGTTAATAACATGGGTAACCCACGCAGGGCGTTAGCGTCGTCGACACGCACGCACTCCTTGTAGGTCTCGACGGCGTCAATAAATGCAAGGACGTCGCTCGCTTTGTCCCCATCAAAGCGCGCAGTACACTTCGCGAAGTGGCCAGAATAAACAGGTGTACTTACAGGATCGCGACGATTACTTAACCTCTCGATGAGCAGCAGCAGCTGGTCAGTGGTCATGGCCACCGGAGCAGAACCAGCGACAGCTTGCGCGTTCTCCATTTGTGCAGGAGCAGCGCCGCGCGGATGAGAGTCCGGCGCAGGCGCGAGCGGCGGCGCCAAGTCCTCAGACTGGGCGGCGGCCGAAGCCGGGCTCGCTGCACGCGATCTCGTTAGAACCATTATTCGGAGCTAACGCGTACACACGTCGAATAAACAATAGTCCACGTTGGCACCGCACCGATAACACGACGCGAAACAAGTACCAAACGACGTACACAAAAGTCTCTTAGGTACCCTAGGTCACCGACACAACCTAAGTTTTTCCAATGCGTAAAAGTTCACGTTGATACCGCACTAACATACAGCAGTACGAAACAAGTACCAACAAAGTTCAACAAGTACAAACAGTTAGGTACCCTAGGTCACCGGCACTATCTAGGCTTTCAAAACGTACTACTAAAGTTCGCGTCGGCACCGCACTACACACCGCAGCACGAAACAAGTACCGGAAAAAATACACGGACGTCACTTAGATATCCTAGGTCACCGCACAACCTAGGTCCTAAAATGTACTAAAGTTCGCGTCGGCACCGCACTACACATCGCAGTACGAAACAAGTACCGAAGAAGATTGAGTTGAGTCCGCGGAACACACTAACCCAGTTCGTCACGCAACTTAGCACTCTCTAGTGTTCTCTCGTAACGTAAATAATATTGATGCGTCGCGTCGATCGAACGCCCAAATCCGTTACCATATAATATGGTAATGTTTCGAACGCGAAGCACGCTTGGCTCCGCCTAGCCTCCCCCGCCTCTTCAGCCTCCCCGGCGCATGGCGGTGGTAGCGAATATACCGGACGAACCAAGCCTAGCGAGCGCGTAGCGTAGGTACGCGATATTATTTACGACAACTAAAGTTCTTGTTTTTAAACATTGATTTTACCGAATTACACAATATACACATTTAAGGCTCGAGCAGACGGGATGCGTATGCGTAGTTACGGCGTACACCGCTTGCGTAACGTAGACACGCGCGTGTCTACGTTACGCAAGCGGTGTGGCCTGTCTCATACATTTCCATACATTACAACTCATGGTTACGCCGTAACTACGCGCGTGACTACGCGCGTGGTTACGCATACGCATCCGGTCTGCTGGAGCCTTTAATGTTCCAAAACTGTTATGTAATGCAAAAGTTAACACAAATTAACACTGATTCACTGCGTCACGTTGGGCTGCCAGTTATAGCTCGGGGTACGCGAACTAATGAATAAAACGTTGGAAATGTGTAAAAAGGACGTATAATGAGTAAAATATATAAGTGTAAACAACAATGGGAGGACAAGACAAAACTTAAACATGGAAAACACTAGCTAAACACGACTTATAGGGTCGGCGCGCGGCAGCGCGCGCGCGTGTTGTTGCTGACGGAGCGGGTCGCGGACTAACTAGACTTTTGGACTGGCGGGCGGCGGGGGCGCAGCACCCGCCGCGCACCGGTTTGAAGCGGATCGTGCGCGTCTCTGGCGCGCCGGGCGGTCGGCGGTTCGCTTGGAGCGCGGGGCGAAACCTATGTTTCGAATTTTGACGCGCTATAGCATTATAATTTTATGTTGGTCTACTGTTAGGATATATGTTAGTTTAACAGCCACTTTTTCGATTCTTATCTTAGGTTAATTTTCATTTATCGTTAGAAGTCGCATTCCGGGTGCTGGACATGTCCGTATCGGTTTGCCCAAGAGACTATGGTACGAGGTCAGTTAGGCAATCACACTGGCGCTCAGTTGCATCCGGTTAGACTGAAAAGCTGACCCCAAAACAAAGTTCGGAAAGAACTAGACAAATTATGATCACGTTTTTTTAGTATTTGTAACCACTTTATATTAGAATGGGAACAAATATAATGACCACCATAAAATGCTTTGAGACCCTAAGTTTTGCAACCAGAAATATCTACTGAACACCAGAAAAATAAAGTCTAAAAATGTAATAGTACCAGCTATTTTAGTCACGACTTCACTTTAAATTGTATTCGACCACCAAATTTAGTAAATGATCACCAACTCTTGACGCCCAAATTAATGTATTATTTTTGCCTAAATAAGTCACTGTGATTGCCATAAAATGTAGGCTTATTACCAAATAAAGTATTACCCACCCAAAACAAAAATGTGAAAGACTGCCAAGTTCGATAATATGGGAATGCTTCGCCTATAAAAGAAGTGAGATCTGAATAAGTACCAAGTTCCATACACATACCTCAGTTAAAAATAGTTACTTTTTAATGATGTTACTTGGCAAGTTTTCATACACCTTGTTATAAACCTACTAAACGCAATGAATCAAGTATTTAATTTTCTATTAAAACTTGCCAAGTAATCATCATTAAAAAGTAACTATTTTTAACTGAGGTATGTGTATGGAACTTGGTACTTATTCAGATCTCACTTCTTTTATAGGCGAAGCATTCCCATATTATCGAACTTGGCAGTCTTTCACATTTTTGTTTTGGGTGGGATTTCATTTATTTTTGTAAGGTTGTTTATTTTATTTTTTTCTTATGATGAAGTTAGTTAAAGAAATGTCTCATTTATACTATTTTTTAGATTTTTTAATATGCACTATGTTTCTTACAAAGAAATGAACTAGATTAACTAAATGGACTAGATTTACCAACTGACTGACATGTCATGTTATCATATATTATGTTCGTGGATCAAAGTTACACATTCGTTATTTTCGAAAGTGATTCACACTTGGCCGTTTTCAGATTTTTACTTTACTTTGACTAAATACAAACCTTTGTACCATTCGAAGATATATTATATAAATATAGATAAATTTAGTTCGTTTTAGTTCCTTAGGGGTATAAATTTACACCGGGTATAAAACACCTTCATTATTTTGAAACCGACTCACACTTGGCCATTTTCAGATTTTTCCCTTTACCTTGACATAAAGACCTACCTCCATGCCAAATTTCAAGTCAATACGACCATTGGAAGTGGTCTAGGTTTTTGATGAGTGAGTCAGTGAATAAGTGAATAAGTGAATCAGTGTATAGTAAAAATAGCGATTTTCTGACGTCAATATCTCAAGACCTACAATAGGTATATTAATGAAATTTTGTATTTTAGATAAGTGAGGGGGTCTCAACAGATACTAGAAATTTGATATGCGTAAATAAAATAGATTTTGAGTTACAGGGGGGTCGAATTTGGCCTGAAATGGTTCGTGTAATATAACCCACGGCCGGTGTGTCGCTTTTTTTGCTCGAACTTGGCGGACACACTGCCGTGTGTCTAGATGATGCCATATTAACTTATGTGTCCGGCTTGCAATGCATGCGTGAGTGTCAGTATGACGAGTGACAGGGGAAAATGGAAGAAAATGACATATTGCGCCGACGCCAAGTAAAATTGGGAACAGGGCAGGAGAAAGAAGAAGAAGAATGTGTTTCTTAATACACTCTTATCGCACTGTTTAGAGGCATGCAATAGACAATTTTCCACGCTAGTGCAGGAAAAGGGTCCCAATAATGTTATTACATTTATTTTATCAGGCCGAACTTATTTTTTTGGAGTCAGTTTACTTAAACAGGATAGCAAGATGTAAAAACTTTTTTGATGATCATTTACTACTTTTGGTGATCATTTACTACTTTTGGGATAACAATGTTTTTTTTGGACTCATTTTGCTTAAATAGGATAACAGAATTTAAAAACTTTGGTTATAACCAAAGTTTTAAAGTAAGATTATAATCTTACTTTAAAATGGTGGTTTAATTTTGGTGATCATTTACTATTTTTGGCTTACGCATGATTTATTTTGGAGTAATTTCACTTGAATAGGATAGCAAAGTGTTAAAACTTTGGTGATAGTTTTACATTAAAATGCGAGTTTCATTTTGGTGATCATTTACTATTTTTGTCTGCTGTTTGTTACTATATCTGGTGATCAGTTAAACATAAGCCTATTAGAATTTCCCGCTACCAGTCGAAGCAGTAGCCTTTAAGGAATAAAATTGTTGTGTCATATCTATCAAATACGTAGAATACCTTATAACATTAATACTTCTTGGGAAGTGGCGACAATTGGGTCGAAGCTGCAATTATTTTTCTTGTATAAGGCCAAATAAAGCGAAGAGGCTTACACAGCATTTCTGAGAATGTAACGCCTCGTAACAATAGTTATTACGACAAGCAAATATTTTGCTGAAGTGGGAAAATCACTGTTATTTATTGAACATTATTTGCTTACTGAAATATGTAAGGTTGGGGTCCCAAGTTATTTTATTTTTGATTTTTGCCTAGTATGCTAAGTTGAATTACATAGATGCATTAAAAGAAGGTTTAAAACATTTATATTCAACTGGCCATTTTCCCACTGTTTTACTCGTGTCCTGTGAGAACTACTGTCTGTACCGCGATAAAATATAGCCTTCTTATATTTTTCGGAAAGAATGCAGCTTTCCAATAATGAAAGGCTTTTTCAAATTGGTTCAGTAGTTTCGAAACATTGAAGGTACAAACAAATATTTTTTTCCCTATTTATTATTTCGCACTTCGCAGTGTAGATATTATAAAGTTTGTAAAAGTGTATACTTATGCATTTATTCCTTGTATTTATATCCCAAAACAGATGATCCAATTTTAGTTGTCATCTTACCAGTCTGACAAACTGTGAAAGTACATGGTGAAACATATATATCTGAGGGCATTTCAATAAATAAGCGATTTATCGAAATGTTCGAATTTAAACGGCCCACAGAACAGTAATTTTACTGCACCAATTATTCCGAATTCATCGTTCATTATAAATGTAAAATTTAAAAATTTATTCAGGTGAATATCATCGCCGACATTTCATCCATCGTTACATTTTTGTACATAAAAAGTTTTTTTTTCATAATTTTATTTTCACATAATATATTTTCGAGAGCTTCCTACAAATTAATCCATCTTTGTATTCAGCTAGACAAAACACTTTTTTTTTTCGACAATTTTAATTACAGAATCATCTTTCAAGTTTGATCTCCAACTCGTTATTTTACTTGATATATTCATTTCTAAGTACTGTCTGTAAGTAAGTAAGTCTGAACTATTGAAAAGATTACTATCTTGAAACCAAAATATGCAAAAGACTGATAAACAGCAGGTAACCCCTCAAAAGAAAAAACAACTGAAACTACAAGGGGTTTGCCAAAAAATCTGCATGTTACATAATGTAATCCGTAGTAAAATACATAGGAACCTAAGTATGTATTACACGAACAAGATTGGAACTACGCCAGCGAACTTAGGGTTGTCACCGTTTCAAGTAAACTGAAAGCTATATAGACTTCGCTAAGACTTTATCTAGACAATCGATAATCAATAGGGAATAGTTACGGAGTATAGATTTTTCTGTGAGAGAGTGGACATGTTCTGAGAAGTAGGATAGTAAACGGCGGATAATGTAAAAAAAAATATCTTGATGGAGTAAATAAAGTACCTCTTGTTGACATCAAAATACCGATCAGATATTAGAACGCCCTCGGACAGCCGGTTCTTAGAGCTAAAAGCAACTAAGTTCATTCAGTAGTTTATGAGCTTATCACAAAATATAAATCGACAAACAGACATGACCTCGAACTTGGTTTTATAATGATAGCGGTTTCATGTAATAAATCACTAACATTATATCAGATAATTAACCACTTTAATTTTCCATTAAACTATTGTGTGCCATCCCTACATTCCTTCATGACAGGTAGGTAATGCAAAACATCTTATGAAATTGTTTTTGTTCATTTTCAATGCAGAGGACACAAAAAGTTCACACGAAGCTACTATGTGGTCCTACCGCAGTTCCTTATGTCTTCAAATTAAACGTTCTTACCATTTTAACAGGTCTGTCAGACTGTCTTGCTTTAGATATGTTTGCTTTATGTTGTTACTTTAAACACCAATATATGTATTAATATTTATTGCACAAATAAATACATTTTGGCACACTTAAAACAGAGAATTGTGCATAACTCTCTTACAGCCAACCTTAGAGTGAAAGAGTGATTTGAAGGTGTTGGATATACAACATGTAACGTAATTAACGCACACCCTCAAACACCCCAATTAGAATATTATGTTATAATCATAACACATACACTGAATTTTTAATTTAACATGTATATGCATTGTTATTTACTAAATTAGTTATACCAATTCTTGGAGCACTTTTTGGTCATACTACTACGCACGCAAATATCGCGCCGCGCGCCGCTCGACTCGACACAACATAACGAAACTACGGAAAAAGCCGACAATACACGAAGACTTATTACTTTGAGTTACGGTCTATTTGAATTTGTTTTGATTGTACAGGGTTAATATGACAATAATTTCCGTAGTTTTAATTATTTTTGGGATAAAAAATTACCTGTATTAAAAACAATATAAATCGATTCAGTAAACGATTCTGAACAAACTAATTTCAGGATGTGCGTTAATTAAGTTACATGTTGTATATTTTTCGTAATTACAAAAAATATATGAACATGTGTTCAAATAAATTAAGATTATGATGATGACAGTATAGGCGATTGTTTTTATACAATATCAATGAAATCAAGTCACGAAGAAATCGAATAGGTTTTTTTTTTCTATTGTTACTTTCACAAGTTTTAGGAAATTGTGATCAAAGCCTGACGTCAGCCACCAACAAAACTTTACCTTTTACCTTTAGTTATAATTGAAAAATAGCGTAACCATGTTTTTATAACAATTGTTACTCACCAAATATATTCCAGTCATGTTAAGGAAATTTTTTCATTGCTATGTAATATTATTTTATTTTTTTGTGACCATATATGTGAGTAATATTTTATTATACAGCGATTATTACGAGGTAACTACTTCCTGCACCTGGACAAAAGAAACCTGAGTACTTTATTTCTTTTAAATCGGTTCAGTAGTTTTAAGGACGTGGCACATTACAGCAGCACGGCAACAGCACGGCTCCACACCAGCATTTAAGTTGTCATTCAATTTAGAGCATTAAATCGTGTACATATAATATATTTCGTAATGTCAATATGAAAAAGCCAACGGCGAGCAGTCAGCGTGCTTGCCGCTTCCACACAACTCGACTCGCCGCCCGCGTGCTGCAAGCGAGCGGTCCTCATGCGAACAGCGCGCCGACGGCGTGCTAATTGCGCGCCGACTCCGAGCCGGCAGCGAAACAACGTCATTACGTCGTATTCAATCATAACATCAATCATAATCGTCTTAAAATAATATTGAGTTTGCGGTGACAGCAAGCTAACACCTCGCGGCCGGCGAGCGGACAGCGCGCCAACCACGCGCTGACCGCTCGCCGTAGTCTTAATTCGAGGCAACGCCGTGCTGCAGCCGTGCTGTTGCCGTGCTGCTATAAGGACGTGGCACATTACAGCAGCACGGCAACAGCACGGCTCCACACCAGCATTTAAGTTGTCATTCAATTTAGAGCATTAAATCGTGTATATTATAATATATTTCGTAATGTCAATATGAAAAAGCCAACGGCGAGCAGTCAGCGTGCTTGCCGCTTCCACACAACTCGACTCGCCGCCCGCGTGCTGCAAGCGAGCGGTCCTCATGCGTACAGCGCGCCGACGGCGTGCTAATTGCGCGCCGACTCCGAGCCGGCAGCGAAACAACGTCATTACGTCGTGTTCAATCATAACATCAATCATAATCGTCTTAAAATAATATTGAGTTTGTGGTGACAGCAAGCTTACACCTCGCGGCCGGCGCGCGGCCGGCGTGCCGACGGCGAGCGGACGGCGCGCCGACGGCGAGCGGACAGCGCGTGGTTGGCGCGCTGGCAGCTAGCCGTAGTCTTAATTCGAGGCGACGCCGTGCTGCTGCCGTGCTGTTGCCGTGCTGCTATAATGTGCCACAAGCTATAATGTGCCACAAGCTTTTGCGTGAAAGTAGGACAGAAAAACAACATCTATACTAATACTAGCAGACCCGGCGAACTCCGTTTCGCCACCAGATTCGTTTTATGTAACATTTCGTTTGGTGATTAAAAGATAAAGAAAAAAAAAATTTTTATTATATATTTGAAAAGGAAAATATTTATTTCATTTCACAACAGTAATAAATACATTTCGATTACCTACTAAAATGAAGTGTTATTTAGTTGAACTTCCCTAAGTAAATGAAAGTTACTCTTTGATATCGCTACAAATCCAAAGTAAATACTGAATCGAAGCGTAAATACTGGATCGACTGCTAAATGTACAACTGTGGGATATCTTTCATGAATTTGAAATGATTGAGATATCGCTTTTCTTTATACAAAGGAGTTATAGCGTCGACGGGAGATTGGAATACTCTTGTAAGTTATGCCGTCCTGGTACATGGTGAGTAGTTGCATCGAAATTCCGCGATCCCGATGGATTTGGTTCATGTATTTTATTATGCTGTCCTGGTACTTGGTGCGCAGATGCGTCGGAGATTTTAATGATAAGTTAATAATGACAATACTGTCCTTGTATCTGTAATTGCAAATAATCATTAAAAGGATGATGGGTAAAATTGGCCGGTAAATCCAATAAAAACCATTCGCATATCAAATGATAGCTTATACCCTAAGCTTCATTTTTTGTTATGGGCACAACCTTGTAAACCACCGGAGAACGAAGATATAACACCTGATAGCATAGGATAGCCCATGGACTTGAACCACCTCAGTGCGTATGGGAGGGATGTTTAAGTGCATTATTATTGTCAATAATTGTCAGAACGAGTCACAGAAGGTATCTGTGCCCATATTTTCCAAGTTTATTGAAAAAAAAAGATTATTTAGCAGGTAGTATTTACAACGTATGATGTACGTATTCCGCCGTTCTGGTGAGTCTAACCGGTAAATCCAATAAAAACCATTCGCATATCAAATGATAGCTTATACCCTAAGCTTCATTTTTTGTTATGGCCAAAACCTTGTAAACCACCGGAGAACGAAGATATGACACTTGATAGCTTAGGACAGCCTATGGACTTGAACCACTTCATTTTGTATGGGAGCGATGTTTAAGTGCATTATATTATTGTCCATATTAGTCAGGACATATCACACGAGGAAATGCTATCTCCAATAATGGAAATACGGTGGTAGAAGTAAAAGTTTTTATGTTTTGTTTTGCTATTAAAACAATTATGCCTAGTTAAGACCGATTTTAATTGATAATCTACCCTAGGCTGATTTAAATAAGTGATAAGTTGACGAAAATACATCATGCAATGAATTTTTCTACTATGGATATTATTTTAACAAAAAAAAATGATGCAAAAAGTATAACTCTTTTGTGCCCGACTGTACTTATTTCCGGTCGATTCTTGACATGAACTGTATTATTTCAGTAACTGTAGGGTATAAGCAATAATCTAATTCACATTAGAACTTTATTGCTTATCCGGCCAGGGTTCATACAAAATTGCCCATCATCCTTTGTTGAAGAATACGTTGTAAATTGTTTGATGGTGTAGTGTGTGGTGTATATGCAGTTGTTATGTGTTGCAATTGCCATCTACTTGAAGTGTTGGATATTGGTTTGTAGTACATGCTATGTATCAGAGATGGCGCTGTATGTGAAAAACGATTTACCCACTTTTCTGTTGAATTATTCCTGATTATTCCTGAATTTTCTTTACTATAAACCTCACGGAGCCCGAGACCTTTCCAACGAATGCAAAACCGTGGAAATCGGTTCGTGCGTTCTGGAGTTATAGCGTCAGGGAGGAAAACCGGACTTATTTTTATATAGTAGATTATAAAGCTGAAGAGTTTGTTTGTTTGTTTGTTTGAACGCGCTAATCTCAGGAACTACTGGTCCGATTTGAAAATTTCTTTCAGTGTTAGATAGCCCATTTATCGAGGAAGGCTATAGGCTACTTTTTATCCCGGTACGGGAAGTAGTTCCCACGGGATGCGGGTGAAACCGCAGGCAGAAGCTAGTATTCGCTTATATTATTGATTACTACATTATTTAATTGAATAAATAATAAAATTACACTCAAGCTGTTTTGATGGTAGTAACTTTTATTCTACCCCAAAATAAATATTTTCTCCATACAACCAAAGCGAATCATGAAAAATAACCTCAGAAGGCTCAATTTCCTGAAAATCAGGCAACCCTATAAAGGGTGGGCATGACTAACTCATTATAAAGACTGTCCTACACGAACGCGCTCGCTGTGAAATAGCTATGGTTATTGTTAGTAGTTCCTATCGTATGGCACAACCTTTATTGAACGCTATTCCATTAAACTGACTGTGCAGCCATCCAATCTAAGGAATTGAAAGTTTGTAGGCTCTTGTGATAATGATATGGTACCAATATAATGGTGAATTCTCTGACTCTTCATCGCATGTCCACCGTGCCCTGAAACTTGCTCGCGGCAGGACCTCACGAGTGCATCCGGCCGTGCTCTCGCTGTGGCGGCATATTGGGCTGACAAAGTGTAGTCTTACTATAAGACATGTCATCGACACGAAAGAAGAAGAAGAATATAATGGTGCGTAATCGAAGTGTACTTGTATTATAAAACTTAACAATTTCTTTTCTAATAAGATAAAGCTACGAGTTTATTTTCACGCGCTAATCTCAGGAACAGCTAAACTGATTTGAAAAAAAGAAAACTTTATTGGGAAGCTTATTATGGCACAATATTTCACTATCGCGTCATTTTAGGTTGAGGTAGATTTAAATAACCAACAAACATATTCATCTGGTGGTTTGCTTAGAAAAAAATAGGAATTTGACATACTATCTCTAGTAAGCAAATCCAGAGATACATTATTGAAATCCGCACATACACTAGCTATATAGACAGAAGAATATATACTCAGGTTTAACGCTAATCAAGTTGACCAAGAGGATTAGAAAAATACGTAAAAATAACAAATAGGTACTACCATTTCAAAGAGAAGGCAATACGAAAATGAATTACCAATGCAGATCTGCGGTCGAAACGGTAGGTTTAAGCCAGCTTTTGTTTACATATGTGCATACAGTATGACCAATTTACATAGACACTGACTCCTGGGCTGACGGTACGAGGTAGTTTTTTCGTCCATTTTGTTATTCTATTGCATATTGAGTGGAATAAAATTTCGGGTAGGCAAATGTGATTCTAGTTCGTGTTTCGATTTGTTTTTTTAGGACTTTTGTTTGGTACGTTACGTTTTTTGGGAGTTATTTGGTTTAAAATAAGGAATATGATAGTTTTATAACGTCGAGGTGGCCTAGTGGGTAAAGAACCCACACCCTCTCGAGTATGAGGGTGTAGGTTCGATTCTAGATCAGGCAAGTACCAATGCAACTTTTCAAAGTTTGTATGTACTTTCTTAGTATATCTTGGACACCAATGGCTGATAAAAAGGTGAAGGAAAATATCTTGAGGAAACCTATAAAAAGGTCTTAACATGTAGTTTTATATGCCCGGACTGTTTTCAAATCAGAACTATTACACTGGACTATTACGTGAGGTATGGTTACAAGAAACTTCACATTGAAACAGTACCGATAATTTGTGGCTTGTATTACACCAGTAACTCACGACTTGTGAAGATATATAGGTACGAGTAGTTCCTATCGTGAACAACAAATTATTAAGGAAAACACCGTCACAGTAATATTTATCCACTGACTTTCACCCGCTGTTTCACCCACGTTGCCACTTCCCTCATCTAGATAAAAAGTAGCCTTTAAGTTAATCTGCTATACAAACTATATTACTGGAAAGTTTCATCAAAATCCATCTTGTAGTTTTTGTGTGAAAAAGGAAAAAACATCCATCAATAGATTATGTTAGTAATAACTTTATTATCAAACCACCAAGCCCTAGGCAAACGCCTTAGCATAAATCTATTGCACATTGTATATATTTTATGAATATTTAACAAAATTAACTTATGCAAACAATTTAGCTTCATCCGAGACCTAAAGCCAGCCGAAATAGTTACTCAAAGCTACGCAAATGACGTTATGTAAATGCAAACTGTTGAATACAAAAATATACTACCTCAAACCCAGTTGATCCTTAAAATTTCCGTATTGTTCAAAACCATCAAAATGTTGATGTCTAAAGCTATATTTTCATGCCGGACTTCAGACGCGGTTTTGCTTGCTCTCGACTTCCGACTGACGCTCCTAAAACGCGTCTGTAGTCATGCAATAGCAAAGTGCAGATAACATTGTCCCAAGTTATACAATACTTATAGTTATCGGCACGGATATTGAGCTCTGACTTTCACCTGCGCAGAAGCAATTTATTGGTTTATTGCCTTATGTGTACCTACAGTGCGCAAAGCGATCCCCACTCTTCCGCCGAGAGCTCAATATCCGTGCCGGTAACTATAGGTACTATACTATTTTTCAGCGATATGCAGCGCGTGATATATAAACAGTAAGTCCATTGGAGCCGATCACATGTAGCTCGGAAATATACCTTTAGAGTACCCTGCAGAATAAACAGTCGGCTGACAACAATTTTTAATTCTAATCAAAGTTTTAGTCGGTCTGATACCAGCTATGATATATAAAATACCTGAACTTTGTAATGTGTGTCTACCATTCATCTTCATACAGATTTATTATCCCAAACAAACTATCGGCCGACTAAAAGTTTGCAGTCTGCTTACTCTTAAGGTAAACGGAGCAATGTGGCTGAAAAATTACCAGCATTACTGGAAGAAAGCTCTTAGAATTTATCCTCTCTCGCTATTAGCATAGACGTTTTAAGTGTCACTTACCTTTTAGAACAAGAGCTGGTTTTTGTTGGTATTTTAAGTCTGTTTTGTAGTAGCTTAGTGGTGTGGTTAAGTGGTTTAATGCAGCTGTGTTGAATTCTAGACTGTGTGGATAAAACCAGCGGATAGAGTTTTTATTTTTCTCGTTTATTTACAAAGCTGAAGCAGGCCTCTAGTCTATACTAATACAAAAAAACGAATCGTTTTTTTGTTTGTTTGTTTGTACCCTAACAGATCCTACTGTACCGATTTGTAAAATTCTTTCACTGTTCTAAAGCTACACTCTTCCCAAGTAACATAGGCTATATTTTTTCCCGTTACGGACAGAACAAAGTTCCCACGGAACACGGGTCACAACGGGGGAAAACGACTATTAGGTAAATAAGTAAAATACACCCTTTACAAAACAGACAACACCCTTTAAACCTGACCGCGCCATAAATGACGTCACCGCAATCGTCTCACAAGATATCATTAAGCGTTTACCAACTTATCACTGTCATCGTCGGCACCCTTATTTCTTAGACATACGTTTCAAAATACCTTAAACTGGTGTGGACATAAGTTTGTGTTTTAGGTGTCATTGACGAATCTGGGTTCATTTCTCATCAAGTGTCATTTTGGTATGTCACCATCGGTTGTACAAAAACAGTCCATTTACCATAGACGGAGATGTTTACTGTGATACGTTACCAGCTTTAACTAGATAATGAAGACACAAGTATTCTATAGAGCCGGTAACCACAGGGCAGTCTGATGCGATAATCTCGCTGACAGCAAGATGTCTGCTAAATATGTTGTCAATGTACAGTGTACCTAAAGGCCAATATTTAAAGCCCATTGTATTAAATATTATAAAAATATATAAATAATATTAAACCTCTTCACATTGGCCGATTTTTCAAACGTTATTGCCCGAACGAATAGAGAGGTTTCGTGCGGAAAAACCGAGCAGAAAAACCACCAGTATGAAAAGACTGCTATTCCATTTTTGACGTATGAGAGTGCAGTCATACCTATAGGTAAAGCCTTTACATTCTTGACAAGCCTTCACATCCTCATGGTTCAACTAAAACAGAAGAAAATTCTGCACAACTCAAATGTGCAACGGTCCTAATACTGTCGTGCAAATTAACGGACGAGACTGCATTCCTCTAACTGTGCATACTCTGCAATTACTCACTTTGAACCTGTGCAATTGTAGTTAAGTTTCAAAGAACGTTAGTGCTATTTGAGCGATAGAACTTGATGAAGTTGCAATCAAGAGCATTTGGTTTGTAGGTACTTTATCATCTACCTAGCGTTTTCCTAACTATGTTGTGGCCAAGTTTTTTTTTAATGACATCATAAATCATCAAATGAAAAAGTCGTGGTGGCCTAGTGGGCAAAGAACCAACCTCTCAAGTATGAGGGCGCGGGTTCGATTCCAGGTCAGGCAAGTACCAATGCAACTTTTCTAAGTTTGTATGTACTTTCTAAGTATATCTTAGACACCAATGACTGTGTTTCGGATGGCACGTTAAACTGTAGGTCCCGGCTGTCATTGAACATCCTTGGCAGTCGTTACGGGTAGTCAGAAGCCAGTAAGTCTGACACCAGGCGAACCAAGGGGTATTGGGTTGCCCGGGTAACTGGGTTGAGGAGGTCAGATAGGCAGTCGCTTCTTGTAAAGCACTGGTATTCAGCTGAATCCGGTTAGACTGGAAGCCGACCCCAACATAGTTGGGAAAAAGGGCTCAGAGGATGATAAATCATCAAATGACCCCTCCCGCTGTGGATTAGCAGCGGCGAGGGAGTAACAGACTCTTACTGACTAAAAACCGTCGTGTTCCGTCGTAGGCCTTTTATGTACCAGGGCCGCGGTAACTCTTTCGAACAATCCCGCAGCAACGGCAGGATGTTGTGTTCGGCTTCCAGTCTAATCTGATGCAGCTGAGTATTTTGTCGTGGGGCGACTTTTTAATATGAAGTTACTAGTATGAAGTTATTATAAACGTTCAATTGAATGATTGAATTTATTTCTCTCAATATGACAAAAGCATCAGCAGTATTTAATTTTAATGTGGATTAAATAATAATATAAATGGTTATTATTTTTATTTCGAACTTAATAGAGCATGGACGGCTCTTTAACAATAATACCCACTGATTTTAAAATACTTTATTAAAACTGTTTAAATTAAATATTAATGACTGTATAATTATCATATAATCTGTACAATTGAATCCTACTTTGATTGGTCGGAAAATGTCGTTAAATTCGCTCGCTCACTCGTCATTATAATGATTTCCATAATTCCATATCGTTATTAACTTGGTTTGATGTAATTTGTAGTCAGCTGACAATAACTGGATTGTCATTTATATTTAAGCTTAAATACGTTTCATGTTCGTGTAACAGTAAGTTAAGTAGGAATTTATTAAAATGATATCAATTTTACATTGATTTAGTGATGATCGCATAATGTGTATTAGATATGCCATTCTATTGAGTTTTTTTGGAGAGGAACTCGTGGCTAATTATCAGCTACACTGGTCGACTGATGATAAGGTTAAGCAACTTAGCTCAGGTGGTCCATAGATGGGTGACCTGATTGTAAAAAAGAAGCGGAATATTGATCGATGGTATACCATTCCTTATATAATTATATCTATAAGAAATGGCCAGACTAACTAACTTGTTAAAGTAAATTAGTTTCAGTGTTGACTTCCATTTACTGCCTGCCTACCAGTTAGTCATAAAATTTCTGAATACCCTCATAAAAGGAATGTCAACAACCTTACAATGTGAACTAGTAGACCATTGACACTTTGTACCGTAACAAAATATTGAGTTAAAAAACCGCAAATAACTTTAAACCAGCTTAATCCATTTTCATGGCACTTACTTTGGAACCACCACTGGCAAACCAGCTTTCTTCTAAAAAAACTACACCCAAATTAGTTCACCCGTTTCAGAACTATAGTGCTACAGAAAGAGACACACACAAATAAGTAGCTTTAAAGTAATACCAATCTTTTCGCGTCGAGGAACAAAAACTGTTTAAAAAACCAGCGGCGTTCCAAAGATTATTGGCTCTAGTAATTTTCCATGGCTATGTAAACATTTTTTGGTTTCACCTCCTTCACAGTAATGGGGTAACTTTGGCAGTAAAATGATTTAACGCCCATTTCCTTTCCCTCGGCTTTATAGACCACTTAACTTTTTAATTTATGAACGAAATGCACCTTAGGTGTCGGAATTCTAGTGAGTTATCGTTGAAAATTAATTAAAAATACCTAGAAAGTTCTGTGTGAAAATGACTCGTTCGATTTATGGGGCTTTCAGTATGTTTTTTATGGTGCAACGAGGAGTTTTACTGCATCATGCGTTATAGAGTTACCTACATGTTTATTTTGAAAAACCGTTAGCCGTAGTCTCGTATTCTAATAGGAAATCGAAACTGGAACAGACATAGGTATATATTTTTATAGATATGTATTTTTTTAATTTTAAAGGTTTTGTAGACAGTTAATTTTTAGTGTGTCATGTTTGTTATGTGTTTTTCGTTTTAATGTGAAAATCTGAGCGTTCGGGAAAACACGCACAATAAATGTTTGGCTATCACAGTAGGAAAAGTATATAAGACATTGTTTATTTACCCAGTGAATTTATACTTCATCCTATTAAAAAGGTACATTATCCTTTACCCAATAGACTAAGTATTTACTTGATACAACAGTATTATATAAACCTTTCTTCCAGTTGAGATATTCAGTACCTTAGCTTCATCAGATGGCCCAATTCCGAGTTGGCAGCGTTGCCAAATTGGATAACAATGCTAATCGCTGACTAACCTAGTAAATTGCACTTTGATGGAGTGACGAATCGATAGCCAACTATATTAATGTGTGGATTAACTTACAATGTTAATAATTAGTTATATACAGCCCCGGATCTAGGGGGGGGCAAGCCGGGGCCCATGCCCCGGGCGGCAAATTCAGGGGGCGGCAAAATCAGGCGGCTGCCTGATTTTAAATCCTACATCACAGATTACCATAATAGTTACCTACAGGGCCGTCTTAACCTATGGTGCAGTTTGGTGCAGTTGTGCGAACAGTAACGGTTTTAGGGTAGGGCGCGGTTGGGCGACGGCCCAGGGCGCCCCCAACCAATCCTTGATCACAATATTACTCCTATTTTTGTTTTAAATTTCATCAAAGATCGCAACTTATAAGAACTGTATCCAAATGTATGGATTACATCAGGGCTGTCTTAACCTTGGTGCAGGGTGTGCGAATAACACGGGCGCCACGGGCTCAGGGGCGCCGAAGCGAATTTGTGTTAAATTCCGCGTTAAATTTGAGAAATTCTCGAACAACACTACTTTTATGTCCCAAAACTCAAAAATTTTCGCGCTCGCTTCGCTCGCGTCTTCTTTACACTTAAGTTCTTTGTCACATACAGCTACTTTTAATGTCCCAATACTCAAAAAAATTCGCGCTCCCTTCGCTCGCGGCTTCTTCACTTCATAGTCTAGTCTCCTTTTATTATATATGTTTAGGAATTTTAGTGATCCAAAACTCAAAAATTTTCGGGCTTGCTTCACTTTACAGTTGTTTTTATTTTTCAAAAAGGTAAAAAGGTAGCGTCGTTTTTAATGTTCTTTTATTAATAAGAAAGTAACTTCTAGTTTCCTTATTTACGATACTACTTTAAGTCCCAAAATTTTAATACATAGGCGCCAACACCAACAAAGAGTTATGTACGTTTGGGCTACATTTTAAGTAATTTTGTTTTGAGTTCTAAAATATAACAAAAAATTTCGCGCTCGCTTCGCTCGCGCAATCAGAAGCCATGTTCCCGTGTTTTTGCATTCACCAACAAGCAATAACTTATGTACGATTGGGTTACATTTTACGTAATTTTTGCTTTGACTTGGTAACAATATAAAAAATTCGCGCTCGCTTCGCTCGCGCAATCGACAACTGCATATATGTCTCGCCCAGGGCACTGGTAGAGTTAAAACCGGCACTGTGTGCGAATAAACCGGGCGCCTCGGTCTCAGGGGCGCCGCGGGACGCCCCATCTCCAGGAAATTTCGATGATATTACACCCGTTTGATAAGGAAGTTCCATCGTATCACGATACTTTTTAATTGATCATTTAGATTATTTTTCACTTTTAACATCCTCCAACTAATTGAAAAAATTCTCGCTCGCTACGCTCGCGGCTAAATGACAATGTGTGTGCTATTTTTCTGATGGTTTATTATTTTTATTGACGCCCGAATCAACGAACACAAATGGCATTCGCTCTAATCACGGTTTATTTTTATTTGTACATAATTCCCAGTTTAATTTGTAAGTCTTCAAACAAATATTTTTTAAAATTCGTTACTTGACAATGTACTTGATCAGGTAATTTTGTGTCATAGGCTCAAAAAATTTCGCGCTCGCTTCGCTCGCGCAATGATAAATGCGCTTCCGACTGCTTGTTACTTTACAGCGCTTTTTAAAACTTATTAACTTTTTGTGTACATTCATCTGTCTCGACTTTCATAACTTGGCCAACAGTTTGAGCCTACAATGATTTGGACACATTTTTTTAAGTCCTTTACCTACAAAAAAGGGACTTTCATTGGTGAAAATAAACATAAGTACGTATGCGGGGCGGCATTTTTCAGTTTTTGCCCCGCCTAAAAAAAATTGAAGATCCGGGGCTGGTTATATAATTTAGTTGTTATATACAATCTAGATTTGTAAGTGAAAAATAAATATTTTTGTTTGAGGTGACACAAAAAAAATATTGACCAATAACTGTTGTTTGATCTTATCGTAATTATTATAAAACATCGTCCAACGTTTTTCAACGATTGGTTTTACAGAATATTGCTAATAGGACATCAAGTAACAAATGTGTTACCAATATTCCTTGAAACCGAAAATGGTCTTGGCGGTAAATGATAGGTTGAAAGAAGGACAAGAGATAGGAACCAAAAGAAACAGAAACATCTTAGGCGAGGCGGTAAGTCCGCCTTTTTTCAATGTTTTGTAACATGTGTGCAAAAAGTATAATAAATTAAATAAATCAATTATTTAATATAAAGTGAGTTGAAAATAAGCTAGTATTATAAACGACGTTAGTCCTGATGTATTAAGCGACACCCTTGTTACCACTGAATACGTTCTAACTCTTAAAGTACACAGATTTCTCTAAGCTCCGCCTGGTATCAACTGTACACTCATTAGTCTTACTGAAATGTATCCTAGAGTTGGATTTCAGTGACTGGCATAAATTAATGAGGCGACTATCTTTGGCTCTTAATCGATATTTTAGTTTGGTTATGTTTGTGTCCGAATTTATATGCAATGCCATCCTGATTTAAATGGGGTCAACTTCAAGCCCAACGTTATGCAACTGACTGCCAGGGTATTACAAGGAGCAACTGCCTATCTGACTTCCCCAAACCAGCTACCCGGGCAATCAGATACCCCCTTTTTTTAACGACGTCAAAAATCATCAAATGACTCCTCCCGCAGTGGGCTAGCAGCGGTGGGGGAGTGTCAGACTCTTACTGACTAAAAACCGTCATGTTCCGTCATAGGCCTTTTATGTACCAGGGCCGCGGTAACTCTTTCGAGCAATCCTGCAGCAGCTCGATACCCCTTGGTAAGACTAGTTAACAGACTTTCTTATGACTTATTCTTATCATCATACAATACCTATAGATATAAGAGTCTATCAAAAAGATAACAAAAAAAAAACTAATTTCATACAAATCGAACAAGATGTCTTCTAAAAGTAATTTGCAAAAAATATTCGAGCAATATTCCGCCCAATGTGTTTTAAATTTCTCGGAGACCTGACACCGCTATCTTTGATTTATTACAACACTGTAAGTTTCTTCCAGACGATAATGGTTTTTTTATACCTATTTACAAGACCTTTTTGTCACTCTGAAGGTTGTTTGTTAAATGATTTTTAGTTAGTAGGTACTGTAGCGCGTGGCGCGCTAGGAACCGGGGATCTTCAGGTTATTAAATTAAAACATTCAATAATAACTTTAGCTTTGCGTTTATTCGCTGACTCCGGGGGTGAAGTGACATACTTCAATATAAAAAACTATTCTATTTCTATTTATATCATTGTCCAGCCAGTATCAATAATTATAATGACTAAAACCTACTTTTAATCTACTTCAGTACTACATCTCTACATCAGCTACGCCCTTAGGATAAAGTTTAAACTTTATCTCAAAAGCGCAGCTTTAGGCGGACAATCATATAAATGTTACCTGCCTAAAACCTATCAGAAAGTTACCTACGCACGGAATTAACAAAAACACGTCCCTTACAATGGGATAGTTAACGATAACATGCGTAGTCAATGATTTAATTGTGCCATGTTGCACCACAATAACGCACATTAGCATTAACTCGCACGCAACAAAAACCGTGCGAAAAAGTTGCGTGGCGTGTTGCTAACAGCAAAGGATATCCAAAGTGAACACCCGTCGCCTCCACCATATGTAGCGCGTGGCGCGCTAGGAACCGGGGATCTTCAGGTTATTAAATTAAAACATTCAATAATAACTTTAGCTTTGCGTTTATTCGCTGACTCCGGGGGTGAAGTGACATACTTCAATATAAAAAACTATTCTATTTCTATTTATTCATATTCATATTCATATTTATTTGCATACCATAAAGTTAAAAAGATGTTACAAGGGGCTTAAAGCTAGGTACATATTATGGACCCTGTTAGGGCACAGCAAAAGAAGGCTAGAAAGTTTGATTACAGTAGTATATACAATAATAATAGATGCAATAGTAGATTAGGAAAACACAGTTATTCATTCGACTATCTTTTTATCGTCAAGGTATTCTTTAACGCTATAGTAGCATTTGCTTAGGAGGAGTTTTTTCAATTTGTTTGCAAATATATGTGTCTTTTTTTCATTTCTTAGTGTTTCAGGTAGTTTGTTGTAAATTTTTATAGACATGACTAGTGGGCTTGATGAGTGTATTTGTAATCGGGATGATGGTAAGTTTAGGCGTGTTTTGTGTCGAAGTGTGTATTTTGTCTGTATGTCTCCACGTGTGGTGTAAAAATCTTTGTGTGTGTGTGCGAATTTACAGATTTCCAGTATGTATAAGGAGGGTAATGTAAGAATGTTTAGTTTTATGAAGTGTGGTTTGCAACTATCTGTTTGGTCTATGTTAACTAATGTCCGAATTAACTTATTTTGTGTTGTGAATAGTGCTGGCGCGTCGGTGCTATTTCCCCACATTATTATTCCGTAGTTTAGCCATGCATGCGCATAGGCATAGTAGGTAGTTAGAGCCGTTTTTAAGTCTGTTGTCTTCTTAATTTCACGGAGAGCATATAAAAATTTTGACAGTTTTGATTTAGTTTTTAGTACGTGCGATTTCCAATTTATGTTTGTGTCTATTGTGATTCCTAGTAATGTAAATTCATTTACTTGTTCTATGTTGTGGTTGTTAAAGGAGAAATTTAAGCAAAGAGGTTTTTTTTGATGAGGGTGAAATATTATAGTTTTAGTTTTTTCAAAATTAACTTCGAGATTGTGTGCATCCATCCAAGTTATTGTTTTAGTTAATATATTTTCAAGGGTAGAATTAATGTTTGTGATGTTATGACACGGTGTGATAATCGATATATCATCAGCGAACAAAACAGAAAGGCCAGTTCCTTCTAAGGTTTTGGGAAGATCGTTTATATAAACGAGAAAAAGAAGGCACCCAATAACACTTCCTTGTGGTATTGAGGCTGTTACTGTTTTGCTGTCGGAGCGGTATGTTTGAATTTCTTTTGTTTTATCATTAAAGTGTTCTAACTCTACAAATTGAGTTCTGTTTTCTAAATAAGAGCTGAACCATTCATGTGATTTCCCGCGGATACCTATTCCATAGAGTTTATTTAACAGTATTTGATATTGTACCTTATCGTATGCCTTAGTCATATCTAGGAGCAGACCGATTGCGTATTTTTTGCTATTAATTATATTAAGGGCCTCCTGTATGAATTTATACACAGCTAGAGTAGTTGACCTGTATTTGCGAAAACCATGTTGGCATTCATTAAATATTTTATATTTCTCGCAGAATGCGTATACACGGTTGCACATTGCTTTCTCGAAAATCTTTGATGCAGTTGGTAAAAGAGCTATGGGACGATAATTGCTAGGGTTTGTTTTTGTGTTTTTCTTATGTAGAGGTTTCACTATTGCTATTTTGAGCTGGTCAGGGAAAACGCCTTCTTCGAAAGATTGATTTATGAGTAGATAGAACGGTAAGGTAAGTTCATCTGCACATTTCCTGAGTAGTTTTGGTGGGAGGTCATCAATGCCGTGGCTGGTTTTATTTTTAAGATTTTTTATTAATGCATGTATTTCATATGGATCTACAGGGTTGAGAAACATTGTGTTCTCTGGAGTGGAATGTACGGGGTTGCATGTTGGTCTGTTAGTTTGACTTTGGCTGTTTTCACCGATAGATGTAAAAAAGTTGTTAAAAATGTCTGCGATTTGTTTGGGGTCAGAAATTATTTTGTATTAATAATAATTATTTATATCATTGTCCAGCCAGTATCAATAATTATAATGACTAAAACCTACTTCTAATCTACTTCAGTACTACATCTCTACAGTACATACCTATTATGCAAGTCTAAATATTGCTTTTTATCTGAGTTCACGGGCCTATTAAATATAACCTATTACATCAATTGAATTAAAATGAGAAATCATGAAATATGGCATTTGACAACTACGTATTCAAAAGATATAAGAATGTTTCAAATGTAATAGTTTATTTTTAAAATTCTGTCTCGTTTTTGCACATTGAAAGATGGGCTCGTATTTTTTCTTGTTTTATTCTAAACTTACCGTTTTTTCAAGAAATACATACCCTTTCGAAAATTCAAATTCGAAATAGTCCACCATTTTACTCACAAGGCCTTTACGATAAGCGCTCATGAAGCTTTTCAAGGCTTCGCTGACGGCAGGCCTACGCATTTCTTTCATCCACTTTTCACGAAACTGGTGAATACGAGTTCCCTTTATACACCTTATTCACTTAGAGTATTTTAACGACGGTTTTAATATTTCCATTTAAGGTTTGGAAAGCTACTTAAAAGATTTTTTCTTGAGTGTGGCACACGTTGATAAAGATGCCTCAAGCTAATGTGAACTTTATTGCCGTTGGATTAAAGTTGAAAATCAATGGGGTATGACGTGTTCCTAAGTTAATATGAGGCTATATTTATACTTGCACCTGCTACGGCGTAGCTTCAAACGTAGGCTACGTCTACTACGTCGTCGGTAGTCCGTAGTTATTAGTTTAGGATACAGATAAGTTTATAAATCAAATGTTTGTTTCACATAAATTATGCACTATGTACAAAAACTGACGAAAACCTGCATAAAAAGTAGCTTATCTCCGTCCCAAGTTTTATCTCCTTTTTGCTTAACATCCAATTAGATTCAGTCGTTTCGTTTTGCATTAAACAGACACTTTCTTTCTAATTCATCATAATGAATTTTAAGTAACAATTCCCAAAAGGTTTCTTTTATAGTTTAAAACACAGGCTGTGTGTATTCTCTCATTGACCCATACAAACCAAAACAACACAAAAAGATTCTCACCTCTAAAACCGAAAGTCCTATTAGAGAAGCCAACACGACCAATATCGACACAAATTGCCCAAGTGAGATATGTCCTACGTAATTTCATTAGGGACCCATTTTATAGCTAGTTTTACTGGTATACACCGGATCTTTCCAATCACGGGAGACGGGGTATGTGTAGGGACTTTAGTGGCGATCGATAGCTTTCTGGCTTGTCGTGATAGGAGTAATTTAAGGTAAGGTGTAGTGTATTTTAGGGGAGATTCTTAGAAGTTTATTTAAGAGTAAAGGCAAGAAAAAATCTTGAGGAAATCTGGTTTTTAAAGTCTAAAATTGTCTATCTGTCTTAAGCAAGCGTGGTGATTAATGCTTATTCCTTCTCTATGTGAGAAAAGGAATTTGCTCAAGACAATACTAATGTTGATGTAGGTATATATATCTTTTTTTCTATAGATTTTTACATACATGTCTGTTTACACTTCTTTCATACATAAAATACATAACAAAAAATCTTTAACTCAAATTCTCGATGCCTTCATTAGTTACATATACATACGTGAAGAAAACTACGTGCAGTTAATAAGATATTATTACTGCAATCAACGCAATAATTCTACCTTCCCTTAATATCCTACCTGCACTTAGAACAACAAAACTGAAAGATTAATCCATATTATCTTATCAGTATTCCACGAAGATATTATAACCCAACCCAATAAAACGTTATCTAACACAACGACGTACTTTCAGTATCAAGGACTTCTAAACTTGGTCGAGCTGTCTGTGAATTGTCGGTGGTATGGTGCAGTTATAGTTTAAGAGCCGGTGTTTTACAATCTTGATTTATTTCTATGGTTCATTTTTCTGCATGAACCCGGTTGACTGCAATGATTTTTAATTTTAATATAACAGTATGTTTATATTTTATAAAGAAAAAGATGTAAAATGTTACATCATCTGCCTCCCCTATACTTAACTATTTTGCGTCGGTTTCCAGTATAACCGGATGCAGCTGAGCACCAGTGTTTAACAAGAAGCGACGAGCCTATCTGAGCTCCTCAACCCCCGGGCAACCCAATACCCTAAGACATGGTTGTCAGAATTACTGGCTTCTGACTACCCATAACGCCTGTTGAAGACGTTAATATAGTAGGTAGTAAGTTTTTTTATTCACCTTTGGTCATCGGAATTTTTAACCTGCTACAAAATTATCATCCTCTTGTCCTTATTCCAATTTTATCTGAGGTCAGCACAGCATGTTTTTTCCCTTTTTAACTCCTCTATCAACCGTCATTTCACAAGTAAAATCTTTTTAAGGATGTTAACTTTCACACAATCGACTCGACCTCTATTTTCACCTATCACAACATAAGAAATATTTTACAAACCGAGCTCTTGTACTACCCGGATTATCCGTCGCTGTGATAGCAGTGAGTGTTAGCTGTAGCTGCAACGGATTATGATGGAAATGATACACGGATGCTGGAGATACACGTGTTAGTTTACTTACGTGATCGTTCTAAGCTCTACAGGTTGGTTTGGTTATCTTTTCAGGATTAAGTCTCTTGAATTCGGTTTTGGAAAAGGTTTTAATAATGGCAATGTTGTCTAGGTCTTATGCTATAAAATGTGAAACCTTGAATAAAATAATAAGTTTTTTTTTTGTATCTTACTGCAATCTGATAATTTAATTACATCAGATAGGTACACATTACTGACAAAAGATACCTATGTTGTCGATAAGTAATAAATAAAAGGTCAACAAAATTCTATAAAACTTTTATAAACGGACAAAATAGTTTGAAATTATTAATAGTTCTGCAAACTAAATGGCTGAACAAAAGTCCTATATTCAAAAGTTGGACGCACTACTAACGCGAGTAAATTTTTATATGGAATTTAGTAGTTAGGATATTTTAATTAAGGCGAGGAAGTGGTCAACAATAATTCCATAACCGGCACGCGCATCTAAGGCGCCAAAAGGGGTCGGAGCGTCTGAGCGGGGCGAGGATAACAATACGCGCGCTAGCTTATAACTAAAAGTCGTAAGCGACAAAATGGTTTTGTAATTTTAATATTTAGAAATGATAATTTAATAAAAATTCCTACTACCATTTTAAAGAGTATGTATATACTCAACTACTAAAAAAGTTAAGAGGCTTAAATCGGTCCCGTTTGCCCATAATATGTGAATCTCTTTTTAAAAAGAGGTATGTTTGATATATTTTTCTCTGTTATAAAAGTTACCTAATCATGTTTCTACAACTAACAAAATAAGGCTTATATCATGAACTTTCAGGTAACCAAGTTGTATTTTGATCCGTTTTGTATTTACTGAGAAAAATTGACATCCTTGGCGCCAAAAATTCCAATTCGTCCTCTTAAACATTGCTTGTTGTAAACGTAATCTTCTTCTTTCGTGTCGATGCTGCGAATTCTCTGACTTGTCATCGTGGTGTAGCAATCGGTTTCACGGCATACGAGTATGCCGCTACTCACGGAGGGGGCCCGAGCATAGGTGGCGCTCTACGAGAAGGCTTGCTACATCTCCCCCCAATAAACGTAATAGGAATTGAAATATTGTTAATTTTACTCATTCACTTAAGGTACGTTTTGAATACTAGCTGCCGACTGCAACGACCGATCGCACATGCCACGACTGCATGAAATCGGCCACAGCTGCACTACTGGTTTCGCAGTAGTTGCAGTCGGTAGCTAGTTTTCAAAACGTACCTTTATAATGACTCATTCATTTATTTTTATTCAGTAGATCTATTTGATCAGGTAAAACTAACTCCGAATTATTTCAAGGTTATTTTCATGTACAGTAGACCGCACATCAGTGGTAACTGTCATGCACCTTAACTCAATAGTAATAAGTACGATTTTCCTATAAAACTGTTACCACTGACCTGAAGTTGACTGTACATAGGCACAAAAGATGTTTTTGTCTCGGTTCCTAAAGTGTGGGTGAAACCCCAAAAACAGCTAGTGAATAATGGAATCAATTAAGTAGGATGATTTGCAAAATACTTTGCACGGAATCCCAAAATAGTTTTTCTACAAATATTTTCCTGTGTCAGACTTGTTTTTAGATTCGGAACTGTTAAACCTGAAGTTTTCTATAACTTTATACTTTTGAAATGAGCATTTTTTCTGTTTAGAAGATGAAGCTCTAAAGTATGACTGTGTGAGTCCGATTCCAAATCAAGCAAGAACCAATGTGACTTTTATAATAGTGAGCTATGTGTATAATAATCTACATTCTAAGTAGGTACCTATATCTTCTATACCAACAACTAAGTTTAGGTGAAAGTAAACCTGGTCTTCCAAAGTAAGTTTGAAAATAATCCGTCTTGAGCAAAAGTGATGAATAAAGCTTATACTTTCTCCGTATGAGAAGATATCTGTTCCTTGCAGTGTGACCATGATAAGGCTGATGATGAATAAATGTCTATGAGCCTGGGTATATTATGTACCATTGCAACTATGCGCAATATGAATTTAAACAATATAGGTAGCTAAGCTACTATGCAATAAATTACAAAGACAGTACATACAGGTTGTTCCTATAATGTTTTTAAAACATCTGAAACTCGACTCGACGAAAAAATACTTTAAAAAAAACCTATAAAATTGTACTATGTATTCTTTTAACGACAGCGAATTTAAGTACTGCACAAACCGATAATAAAGTCATTATGTGGTAAAGTTATTTAAGTCATAATATGGTAAATAAAAGATCCGAATAAATATAATGCTTTATGAAGTTGCTTTAAAAGCAACATACTGTATAATCCAGCTTGAAACTGCGTACCACAACGATGATTTATTGAAACACGCTTTACTATAGCACTCGTAACGTGGTAAAAGGAAAAATATGTAAGATGTTTGTTACACAAACGAGGTTTATTAAATCTGAATATAGTTAGGTGACTATGGAATTACATGTAGAGTGCATACCTATGGTATTTTTTTTCTTCTGCATGTATTAGTTCTGTGGTGTTAAGGCAAAAGGGGATGAGTCAGAAATTGTGAAAAATGAGTTAATTACACAGTTGGGTACAAAATTTTACGAACTATCATGGTAAAAAGGAGATAATTCAATATAATGTATTTTATTTCGTGAATCTCCAATAAAAAATACGAGTCTAGTCATAAATAGCAAAACCTAAAAAGTAAAAAGGAGTTTTGTCTAGTTATCTTCTTATTGCATACGTGATCCTTTACTTTTAAAATTAGGTATAATGAGATAAGTCGACTTGTGCCTAAATTCATATTCGTCGTTCCGCGTTAGTTGCATTTCGCGCGCGAAGTTGACGTCTTTTTACTAGTGCAACGGTGCAAAAAATCCTAAAATTATGGTTTACGTGGGTAATTTGAGTGTTGAAACCTACAGAAATGAATAGGATTAACAAGTTCGATTTAACGTAAGTATGATGAATTTAAAACCTTTAAATTATGAGCTGATTCGGATCTGGAGGACAACCAGTATGGTTTCCGTAAAGGGCGTTTAACAGTTGACGCTATACTGCTTCCTCCACGCATACGCGTGAGGGTCCTGGCGGTCCTGGCGGAGGAAGCAGTCGACCGGGGCGAGGTGGTTTCGGCGGTGTCGCATGACATCGCTAACGCGTTCAACACCCTGCCCTGGAATATCATAAAGGAGGCGCTCCGTTATCATTAAGTGCCAGGGTACCTCCGTCGCATAATCGGGGCCTATTTATCCGAAAGAGCTGTCGTGTACCTGGATCGAGAAGGATGGGTTCGTCAGAACATCTCTTCCTCAGGGGTCGGTTCTTGGCCCTCTCCTGTGGAACATTGGCTACGATTGGGTCCTGCGCGATGCGCTTCTCCACGGCGTCAGCGTGATATGCTACGCTGACGATACGCTAGTCACAGCACATGGGTAGACGTACCGGCAGGCGGCCATTCGGGCCACAGCCAGTGTCGCGCAGGTCGTGGGTAGGTCTTGGCCTCGAAGTGGCCTTGCACAAATCCGAGGCCCTTTGCTTCCACGGGCCAAGGAAGAAGCCACCTCCGGGGTCCAGTATCGTGGTGGGAGGTGTTACCATCGCTGTGGAGCCGACAATGAAATACCTGGGACTCGTTCTCGAAAGTCGTTGGGACTTGGGCCACACTTCCAGCGGCTCGCTCCTCGGTTGTTGGTCGCAGCTTTAGCGCTCTCACGCTTGTTGCCCAACCTCAGGTGACCCAATACCTCCTGCCGGAGGCTCTATATGGGGGTCGTGCGGGCGATGGCGCTTTACGCCGCGCCAGTGTGGGCGAGCACCCTGACGGCCCGCAACCTTCCAGTGCTGCGAAGACCACAGCGAGCGATGGCCATCAGGGTTATAAGAGGATACCGCACGATCTCCTTCGAAGCTGCATGCCTCCTAGCCGGATCGAGACCGACAGCCCTCGCGTCACTCTATACATGGCGCGAGGAAGCGGTGGGGCGGGCCGAGCGCCTCGCGCCTCGGCAAGTTGAGTTGCGCAGTTCAGAGCTCCGCCAAGACCTCATTGCGGAATGGGAGCAGCGACTTGCGCGACCCACGGCATGGCACGCCGCTCTCGCGGCGGTAAGGCCCATACTGAAGGAGTGGCTGGAGGGACGCCACGGCGCCCTCAGCTTCCGGCTGACACAGGTCCTTACCGGACATGGGTGTTTCGGAAAGTTGATGTGTCGCATCGGTCGGGAACCCACGCCCGAATGCCACCACTGTGGCATCTGGGGCAACGCAGCGCCGTGACCTAGCGGCAGCAGTAGACGCTGCGGGAAGTCTTTCGCTGCCGGCTGTCGTGTCCTGCATGGTCGGCAGCGAAGATGGATGGAACGCCGTAGCATCCTTTTGTGAGGATGTGATGGTTTGAAAGGAGGCGGCGGAAAGGGAGAGAGAAGCTGCTTCCTCTCTCCCCGCCCGCAGCAGACGTGGAGGACGTCGCAGAATGACTAATCTCCGGCCACCATAGGGCGCGGCCTGCGGGCGACAGACTAGGGGCGTCTGTCGTCCGATCAGAAACAGGCCTCGAGACGGTGGCGTTGTGTTACGCGCGCATCTCTTAGTGGAGTTTGCTGTGGCCGCTGGGTGACGGCCACAGAGGTTGACGGGGCCCGCCTTTGAACATCTGGGGGGCCAATACCTGTCGGGGGTGCGGAAGAATGCTTTGGCGATACCCGTGCCCTCGACAATAGGTAATTGAAGGCAACACTGGGTGGGTTTTTAGCCGGTAAGAGTTTGGCACACCCCCTCCACCGACCCCAGGTGGAGGGAAGTCCATGAGGATTTCCCCCCTGCCAAAAAAAAAGGTATATACGTAAATAATAATAGCAAATAAAGAGACGAGTCGTTCTAGGATTTTTTTTTAATTTTTACCGTGTTACGGAAAAAGGAGATATGTCAATTATTTTAATAATTAAGAAATAAAAATATTTTTCGGGTACATATAAAAGACGACTAAATTAATAAATGAAAATTAAAACAGAGTTGTGTTAATTATTTCCATACACTTTTGATTAAACTGCATTTTTATTACAAAACAAACACGCGTTTTTTTGATTAGCCCCTGGTGAAAAGTTGTGTTTTTTGACTCATCCCCTTTTGCCTTAACACCACAGAGTTAATTTAAGTATAAAAGGATTTCATTATTATTTTTAATAATAAACATGTAATAAATTAAAATTTTATTTATAATGTCAGCATTTTTTTCGATAAGGTAAAAGGGTGCATAGTCCATGTGCACAATTTTAATTCATTAATAAGTTATGACTCAAACTTTCAAAGAATTGTCAATTTTCTCATATTTTTCAACTATCATGCAAGCATCCATTCCAAAAAGTAGGGGCAAGCATCCTACCAAATATTTTCTCCCACGAAAGTTCTAACTCACTTTTCATGATATTTTCTCCGAACTGAGTAGAAAAGTTACGTTAAGTACGAAGGTAATTTAATATAATGCACATCGTTTAATGAATCTGGTAAACAAGAGAGGCTGTAGGAAATTCGATAATAGAGAATTTATCAAGTTTCGCTGCTACGGGATGGCTTTTAAGTACGTGCATCGTGAAACCAGTAAATACCTATTTGTGGGAAATTAATATTGTAAATGTAAGATATTAGATTCTTCATCATCCTCCGAGCCTTTTTCCCAACCATGTTGGGGTCGGCTTCCAGTCTAACCGGATTCAGCTGAGTACCAGTGCTTTACAAGAAGCGACTGCCTATCGGTTTTTTAGACCGATAAAGATAAACCGTTATTTTTAGACTGTTTCTATCCGAGTGCAGGAAGCAGTAGTACTCGTTTAAATAACCAAAAATAATTTCCACTAATAATATTCAGTAGCACTTATTTAAAATAATCTACTCTCAAAAAAAGGTTCAACAAAAACGAAAACCTAATAAAATAAATGTGTGGGGACACGTTTTTAAATCCCACCGTAATCCCGGGGCCGGGATTGAATAAGCCAGCTTGCAGACGTTAACTCAAAGCAATTACGCAAGCGAGCCGTCGGAACGCGCCGTCAGATGTAAACTTATGAGGTGGCCATATTAACATCTTGTGCTAGATATGCAGATGGATCACTTCCAGTTCATGTATATTATTTGGAGACTAGCTATTTCAGGCGTATCCAGAGGGAACTATCGCCCGTAGATGGATAAAAGATAACCAATGTCATTATTCAGGCTATAGACTATCCGTGTAAAAAAACTTTTGAACTGGTTAAGTAGTTTAATAGGGAGAGTAAAGTTCGCGTTTTATTTTTATTTTTGTATTTTTTAGCAGAGTGATTAATGGGGCAGCAACAAATGGGGACAGTAAATAAAACAGGGATAAACATAGTTCAAATTTTACTTTTAATTTTTTCTTTGTACAATATCATGACATTGTAAGTATTTTAAAAACTACAAATACCAATTTCGCTCCGAACCATAACTTGTTAAAATAAACAAACACTGAAACTACCTAGCCAGATAATTAAATTCTTGGAAAAAAATAGTGTACTTTGAAGTATAACAGCGTCCTTTATTATTTCTGAGAATCACCTGAGACAATAATTATGTCTAGAATTACTTTAATTTTATTCAATGACTAGCCGTTTTCGCGCGGTTTTACCCGCGTCCCGTGGTAACTACTGCACGTACCGGGATAAAATATAGCCTATGTTACTCATGGATAATGTAGCTTTCAAATGGTGAAAGAATTTTTGAAAACGGTCCAGTAGTTTTTGAGCCTATTCATTACAACCAAACAAACAAACAAAGTTTTCCTCTTTATAATATTAGTATAGACAAGTTGGTCAGAAATCAGATTATTAGATCTCGTCTGGTTATACTTGAAAAATCAATTTTCAAACACAGTTTTTTTAAATATAGATAACAACCAAGTTTTTTCGTTAAATGTCAAATTTTGTTTATAGCGTGCCCTTACAAAACCATGCACCATGTAGTATATTTTACCATTTTATTTATATATATTTCAATTGCAAACAGAGCATAGGACAAGAATTTCCTTTTATATTATTTAACACATAAATTTTGAAATATGTAATCCTTTCAACGTCGATGGTTTAATACCTGAAAAAAATTTGTCTGTTTTGATAAAGTACAAGCTTCATCCATATTTACATAGCATTTATTGAAAACCACTAGGATTAAATGTATTCCACTATAATATTTACAATTCTATCGATAAAATATAGATAGCGAACTTCAACAATGTTACTATTTCACACGATCACCTGATTTAAATCCGTTAATCCCGCATAATATCCCGGGATCAATCCCGGAATGTGGCCACACCTTAATTACCAAACTGAGTAATAAAATAAATCCGATTATTCCATTTCTGTCTCATTATGTGGCACATCACTGAATACAAACAAATTGATATGATTAATTTTCTTTTGAAACATTAAATATTTTGTGTATTAAAACAGCTCATTTTAATTTATTCAATTAATAATTGAATTGCTTTTAACACAATTTAGAGTTGTCTACTTAATTGAGATATTAATATAAAATGAATTATTTGTAGTATGGTCTTAAGTCACATGGGACATTTTGATAGAATTTTAAGTTGTTTCTAAATGTATATCTATTGGAATATTCAGTGGTGACGTACAGACATGGACTAAATCTTTGCTAATCAGACCTTAATCGAAACGCGAAGGTACTTTGACTTTTGATGTCTCGTCCCTCAAACTTTAGGAGTTAGTGAACAAACAAAATCGAGGTTTGCTACATAAAATCGAGCTCACTACTAATTTTATGACCTAAAGTCTGATCAAGGGTAAAAAGTTAAACGACTTTACTTTCTTAGGGTATTTTCTGAGAGCTTTTTAGACGAATCTTTATAAATTAGCACGCGCAATTATACCTTGCCTACGTAATTTTTAACCCCAAAGCGAATAAGGTATCATAAATATATGAAAACACCATATCGTTCATTCTACAATAATAAAAATAAAACTTAAAAGTATTTTCGAGTGATGCTAAATAATAAAAATGTAATGGCAGCTTTAATAGCAGCAGCAGGTAGTTGTATGTCATAAAAATGTTATTATGAAAAAAAAACTCTATAAATATTAAAATAAAAAATAAAAATAGCCCGTAAAACAACACAAGCCCATGGCTATACAGAATTTACAAATTAATATTTCAACATTTTAAAATTGACTTCGAAATTCGCTACGGTGAAAATTTCCACCGACATTTAAAATTCTATCGATAAGGCTTTTCGATTTAAATCGATTTCCATTTCACGTATCGATACCGGCATCTTAATAGTTGCATCGAAGTTTATTAATACCGAAATTCAATCATTGCGATAGTCGCGTGGCCTGATTCGAATCGACCTAGTTGTAACTTTGCCGATTCGATAACCGGTACTCCGAAGTTTTGATTACGTGTTCCGTTCGATTGTTCCAACTATTGTATTGTTATTAGTTCTAAACAATAACATATTAACTTGACAATAATGTAATAATAGTCTCCTAATGTTCCCATTGAGTACTAATATTGTTATCCTTACATTGTTCCGGGGAAGAAGAAACAAATTCTTTGATAGCTAAAAAGGCATCTTCTGGTTTTTGGGAGGCAATAAACGATTTACCCAACCATATAACATATGATTGAATGTTCTTAATTTATCTTCAATTGCTATTGCATTATCATACAGTCGTCAATCTTAGAACACAGCTGCGGCAAAGCTTTGTTTGCCAAAATAAATCTAAGGATAGATGACACAATGTACCACATTTATATTTTAAAAGTGTTTCAGACAGCCAGCCTAAGCTTCAGATGGGTTTAAAGTATATTAAATCAATCCTCATGAATAGTGAAAACTGCATGTCAATTCGTTTATTAGTATTCGAGATATACACGAATAGACGAGATACAAACTCGGCGGAGGGCTTTAGGTATACCCAATGTATTAAATTTTTTTGTATTTTGCTGTGCTGTTTTTTTACGCCGCTTTAACCTAGAAGGCATTTTAACAAAGTGATTAGTTAGTATGTCTCAGGTACCTCTCATTTATCAGATACACGACACTTTTTAAACTTTGATAAAACAGAGCAAAGATATCACAAAAGTTAGATTTTGAACAGTCCGTATATTCAAACTAACTTTAGGCACTCTAAAATTTTGCATATGCAAAGGGCACATGCAAAATTTAGTTAGAGAGGAAACGAGAATAGAATATTTGGCAGGACGGTTTTTATTTTTATGCCGTATTTTTTATCTGTGGGCGTTAAAAAAGTTCCGTTCTTTTATTGATTGTTTGGTGCTTTGTTTCAAAGCGGAACAAAAATATGCATGCAAAAACATGACAACGGAATATTAAGTATTACTCTGGGGGTTAACATAGCGTTCCAAGTTTAAGTCTAGACGATTTTATCATACTCTTAATTAAAATTCCGTCTTGTTAAACATTCAAAACTTTATGTGTCTTTTAAAATTAATTATTTGTGAAAAATATGTAATCTAAGGAGTTATTTTATAGGATATGTAGAAGCAGCTTGTGACAAAATATCTAACACACATGGAACGATTGAATACAAAGTTAAGCAACGCTTGGTGCAGATGGTCCGTAGATAAAATCTACATCATGACGAGTTCCTCCGTGATTCAGATGGCATGTTAGTGGGTCCTGGCCGTCATTTGAACATCTTTGGCAATCGTTGTAGTCGTTAGTTAGAAGCTATATATTCCCACAAACAGTCTTACCAAAGAGTATCGGGTTGCCCGGGTACCTGGGTTGAGGAGGTCAGACAGACACTCAAACATGTACTCAGCTGCATCTGATTAGACTGGTAATCGACCTCAAAAGGCAGATAATGTGTAATCATTTATATATCTCTAAATAAAAAAACCTCAGCTGCATCTGATTAGACTGGTAACTGACACCAACATAGTCGAGAAAAGGCTAGGCAGATGATGTGTAATCATTTTTAAATCCCTAAATAAAAAAACAGTTCAAAGGTAATGAGACCATAAGTCTAAGTGCTTGCTCGTACACTCAAAGCCACAAACTGTAGTTCACGAAAACTTAGTCGGAGTTAAGGCAAGTGCACTTCGTGGCATAAAATCTTTATTTGGTCTCAAGTTTGTGAGGTGTTCCCACGGAGGAAGGAAAGATAGCGGAGATGCCATAAGGAAGATAGTGCAGGCGCCTTCTTGTAGGTCAAGCAACGTACGGTGCGCGTAACGAGACGAACGGGTTCCTTGTCAAATAAAAAACAATTTGTCAAAAATTGGTATTGATTGACTGGTGCGTTTATTTTTAAAACTAGCTTCCGAACGCGGCTTCGCCCCAGTAGAGTTCGGTTATATCGCGTTTCCAAGAGAATTCTTCAAAAGTCCGGGATAAAAACTATCCTAATTCTTTCTCAAGGTCAACTCTATCTCTGTACTAAATTTTATTAAAATCGGTTCAGTGGTTTAGACGTGAAAGCGTAACAGACAGACAGACAGACAGACGGAGTTACTTTCGCATTTATAATATTAGTAGGGATAAGGGACGGGTTCCATATATAGCTAGTAGGGTTCCTCGTCCCCCGAACACTCGCATTTCGGGCGCTACTTTCTTAAGAGATTTTGCGTTATGACATCTCCGCTAGTCATTCGTTCTGCAAGGATGTTCCTGAAACTAGCGCTTGTCATGCAGATGTAGTAAATAATGCATGCCATGCTCATCAGTGCGTCTTTGTTGCACTACTTTGTAGTTGCTAGTTTTTATTGCATTTGTTTTGCGGTTTTATGTAAAAAATATATGTTTAAGCATTACATAGCAGTTTTTAACTTTTAAATAAGATTCAGAAATTATTTTGCAAGAAAATTATCTTCTGTCTAGCAATTTGCCAGTAAATATCACTTGTAAGTATATAAAATTATTTAAATAAGGAAATTGATGGTATTTTGATTTGATTTAATAATATCATGATGTGAATAAGTGGGATAATATTTTTGCACGCTGTACCACAAACATAACCATCAATACGTTTCTATTCCAAAATAATAAATGGCATTTAGAAGAGTTTTTTAGTGATTTATCGTTTTACATAGATTTAAAATAAATTCGACCCAAATGACAACCCTACAATTTTTTCCTTACCCATTTTCCGTTCCATAAATTCCAGAACAAGCTTGTAAATCCAGGCAATAGTTTTAAAAACACTGGAAGTGTCAAATGAGAGAGTAGCTTTGTTCTCAAGATTAAAGTCATTGCCGTTTTATTTCTTCACTTAGAGTTTATTCTTGTTTTACTAAGTACGAAGGCGCTTTTAGCTGCGTCTGCGGTTGAATATTTTATTTTATGCTTGCATTAAACAAAGTTGTTGTTCGTAAAACCTTGGTGTTTATGGCGCTTTTAGTTGCATTTTGTATCTTCGTTGTTTATGTCCTGTCAATAAAGTTTTAATAAAGGCATTTAAGTTTGAAAATATAAATGACTATATATATTTTTTATGGTATTTTATAAGTTCATATTTGCAGCTATCGTCCTGAGGTGAATACTCCCAGTCTATATCGTTTCTCAAGTTCTTGCTAAACTATAGGTGTACCAAACATTTTATTTGGTTCAGTAGTTTTGGCATGGAGTTGGAAAGACTGACAGAGACTGCCTTACTTTCGCATTTACAATACAAAAAGGAACTTTGGTATGAAGTATCCAGACAAATTGTAGGTAATCTTAGATGCTATTAATCCCAGTACCAGATCCTATATAACATGCAGACAAAACCGCAGGAGTCAACTAGAATAGTTATTAAAAGAAGCGATTAATATTTTCCTACATAGTGGGAAATATTACATTTTAAATACCTGCGGGGAATATTAAAATTTAAATGACACGAGCGTAATATAAAGTTTAATTAAAATTATGAAGTTTCTTACACTGAAACATGGGAGTTAGTGGTTATATTAATTTCAACTTCACTGTCTTAGTTGTAAAGTGCTTTTCTATATGTAATATTTTGTGGCTTACGTAATTCAAGTTCCAGTCCGTGGTTTTACCTGCATCAAGATAGAACTACTTACCACACATTGACAAAGAAAAACTCAAGTATAGCCTAGCCTATATTTGTTATTCTGATGATGATATTAGGTTATCTAGAATTCATTAAATTATATTCGATAGTGTTTGTGTGAATAAGTCAGAAAACATACCACAAACCAGGTTCACAAAGGGGTACAGAAGAAAATGTAGAAGAAATATGATTGGTTTTGAAGAAATATGATGATTATCCACCTCAAAAAATAGAATTTGTATAATTCTCAACAGCGATCATCATAATATATCATTGTCGACAGATGGCCAGACTAACAGTCTGGTCATCTAATCTCTCTTTAACCCAAGCATATTCACACAGTTATTTCAGACCTACGATTTAAACCAATTGCAAAGCACTTTAAAGTAAGGTAAGCTACATAAATCAGCATTAATTCGCGAACACTCGTGGTAGATTCCTGTGGGATCCAAAACGCAAGCCCCCATTATATACGCACTTCATGGGTAATAAATCGCTTAGAGAGATTTAGTATGGGGTAATTTTCTATAGGAGTTTGATGGTATCGAATAAGTTTAGAAGAGAAAGTTGCACTTCGGATTCTAAAATCATATAAAAAAACTAGTCATCTATACTAATGTAATAAAGAAAAAACATTTTTTTGTTTGTTTGTACATTAAAAGCTTCGAAACTACTAAACCGATTTGAAAATTTCTGATCTGAAAATGCTTAAAAATATCGGCATAAACAACTATCTTACAACTTTAATTTGCAAATCCAACATATTCGATATAACAAAATATTTAACTATATGGCATCTCTTTTATTATAACAAAACAAATGACGCATTTCATCAAGATATTAATCGGTAAATTATTCCTTTGTTTTCGTCGCACACGAAAATATTATGCATACAAAACGAAGTGGGGTCTTCCGTCTTGACTTACAACCATCCTTACTTTTGTTCTGTTTATTTTTCATGCGTAAGTTGAAAATGCTTTTCTTTGGGAAATGATATGATACCAGGTATCCGTCATGGATATCCACAAATGGATAGAGCGAAGTACCAATATAATAGAAGAAAAATAAGAAAAGCTGACCCCACCACCATGTGCATGTACCTAACACAGGACACTTCTGTAATATACCATTTTATTTCGATGTTTTTATGTAGATGAATACCTACCCTTGCATATTTAAAAAAACCGCTGCAATGTTTTATCGAGTTTATTCAAGCAAATAAGTAAATAATTTCCCTACACACCCTTTCTAAAATCTGTATCTAACCACGTTTTACCATGAATTTTTAATCACCACAATTAGGCACACCTTCACCATTGTCCATCCAAACTCTAGAGAAACTTGCAAGACAGTTGCTTATTACTTCTCACAATGCAACACAAGACACAAGGCCGGACAATGGACAGTCCCATGAATTAGTAACACAGTACTGCGCCATATAATCCCCTGTCAGTGCCATGACTATTACAGTTTGGTAGATTGCTAGTAATAATTGATGTTCATATCTGGATGTTGATAGGCTGGAGCTAGCTTTACCTTAACTTAGTTGATTATGTCCAAAGTATAAGAAGAAAGTACGTATACCTTAGAAAAGCTACATAGGCTGCCTAATTTTGAATCAAACCCTTGCAAACAAACAAAACTAACAAAAACTTGATTCACAACCAGGCATCCCTCGTCTCTACTTCAATATGGTTAGGAACTAAGCAAGAAGAAGAAAGAAAGAAAGAAAGAAAATACGTTTATTCACGCACGCGTGTGACACAGCCTTACAATCAATAAACAAAAATAATATTAAAAAGAGAATAACAGTCGTTATAAATAACACAAGAAAAGACGAATTACAATTAAAAAACTAGTGGAAAATATGTGTCACACCCCACGTGAAACGGCCCTTGCTCAGCATAATGCTGAGACCCTATAGAAGAGAATATTTTATCTTTTTGGTTAATATAAGTATGAACGTTTTACTTTACGTTCATTTATACATACAAACAGCGATACCTATTATAAAACATTCTCTAGTAGGTATAAGAGTCAACGACGTACATATCCTACAGATTTGAACATCAGCATGTCGATTCTATAAAATATCACAACTCACTTCGACATCACTCTCACTTCGACTTCGATCTAAAGGTGGAATTCCGTGGACGCGACAATAGTCAACCTATGAAAATGTATGGCACCGTTGCCGAGGCCCGTGACAGTCGCGCGCGGCCGACGAATTTCGTAAGCTGCTCGCGGCATTGTCAACAATTTAATTCTGGTTTTACTAAAATTCTATAGATGTTATTAAGCGCTAGACCATGTTGAGAAGCGTACGGCCGCGAGCGGCTCACGAAATTCGTCGTCCGCGCGCGACTGTCGCGGCCCTCGGCAGCGGTGCCATACATTTTCATAGGTTGACTTTTGTCGCGCGCGGCTGCGACAATCGCGACCCACGGAATTCTACCTTAAAGTTTCGTGATTGACATTGTCAAACTACACTAGCGCTTCACTATCGAGCGTGTTGACAAGTTGAACTAAATTAAAGTCGAGATTTTGACAGATCTGCCAAAATCTGTCTATCTATAGGGGAGGTAGGGGAGAGATGGGCAGTTGGGAGACGTGATGAAATCAGAATAAAAGCGGGGTCCTTTTATTCTGATTTGATCATAGTTTTTTTTATTGGGTAGTTTACGTTACCGACTGGTAACGGTGTTCATCCATAGACTTTCTGTCATTTCTGTGAGTTGTCAAGAACAAACACTCGTAAAAGTACTTAAATATTTTGTTGCGGTTTCGGATCGTTATAAAGAGAAAACTAATGAAAGGTATGTGTATTTTCTATTATTAATGATTGATTGTCAAAATCTCCAGTTACGATTATAGTAAGTCGATGCAATCCACACCTATTATACCTCTAGAAGAGGTACTACAGCAATAGTTTATGGGCCCCACGTTTTTATTTTAGTCTAATATGACCGGGACCACCGTAGGTTGACAGGTAAGTAACTATTTTTTATTTTCTAGTTTTCAGTGCACATAAGATAAAACCGTTTTAGTTAAGTTTTTTTACCGATTTTTTTTTTATAAACTAAGTCAAAAGTGTCCAATGCTCCCTATGGTAGGGAGGCTTGGACATACCATGTAATGTATAATTTGTAAATTTTTGTTCTTCTTCTTCAGTGAAAATTTGTGAGGTTATAAATCTGCGCTAAAAATCCTTTATAGAATCTTGTTTCAGGTACCGTTGCCAACTTGATCTAGGGACTCCATATTTATCAGCTGTTAATTTTATTTTTTAACCTTTTGATACCTCTTGTATTGCTCGTTATATTAAATCTTTAAGAATTTCCCGTCGCAAACCATTCTTTTAACCCCGACGCAAAACGACGGGGTGTTATAAGTTTGACGTGTCTGTGTATGTGTGTGTGTATGTGGCATCGTAGCTCCCAAACGGATGATCCGATTGTAATGCGGTTTTTTTTGTTTAAAAGGAATGTCATTCGGGAGTGTTCTTAGCTATGTTTGGTGGAAATCGGTTCAGGTCTTCAAGGTCATCAGCTCGTTTGTTAGGTGTGATAGGAATGTTACACGCTCAGTTTACTTGCAAGCATATGTGGGATCTAAAATTTGAAATACTAATGTCTTCTGGAACCACTGAGCTGGTCTGCTGTTAGGACACGAAGATAGGAGACGTAACCCTGAACTGCCTTTTAGTAAACCCATCGAGTTTGGGCTCGTTTAATTTGTCTTGACTAGTTTTCTTCATGTTTCTAATTGACGAGAACCTAATGCTGGAAATGGGATGTGGCGGATGAAACCCTAGAATGATATATAACCCTGGATCAACAAAGGTCCATCTTTATTGTTTCTCAATCTGTGCAATTCTCCCAGAGCCAGTTTGTCATGAGGATTGTTAAACAGCTTCCTTTGGCTGAGATCGCATATAGCGAACCCATCATAAAAAGAAGGAAAAATTAAGGAGCTCCTTTAAAAAACCATGAAATAAAATAAAATTATAAATTTAAAAAAACCCCCGACCCAAAAAAGTACGCAATTATTATGACAAAATGTTATAAACGATAAACCCTATAAAAAGCAAAAAGTAACTTTAAACACTACGTAAGTACCAACTAAAGCATGTCAGACTAAACAAAATTTTGACGTGTCGACGGTTTTATTGAAACCGTTTAAATATCTCGTAATGTTGAAACTGATTGTAATTTTTAGGATAGCTCTTTGATTTTATCTAGCCAAACATAAGAAATGACAATAAAAGTTGATTATCTGTAAAATCTGAATTTTTTATGCAATAAATGTGAAAAAGTGCCCATCCCTCCCCAACCTCCCCCAAAGTATGAAATGACATTACGAATCGAAGTGAAATGCGAGTTGTTGATCGAATTTTATAGAATCGCAGGACAGGACTTATTATCTCCAACCTCAAAATTTCCCGCAAAATACCGATCGGCCACAGCGCGGTTACACCGCTGCAACCAGCCTGCAACCACGCGGCACTTTGCTGCTAATTTAAAAGCACCCTTATAGTCATGCTACAAAGGTTCATTATTGCGGTAAGCATGCCTCATTACCGCCAATTTCCAAGCGCCCTTAGCGCATAAATTGCATCATTAACTAAGTATCCGTTCGCCTAACGGGCCTTGTTGGTTATTTCAGCATAAATTACACTGTTCAGCTGCAAACCAAGCAACTTCTAACTAGCAAAATATTTCCATAGCAAAACTTTATCTTGCACTACCTCGAGAACACAAACCGTCTTCATTATAATTAAAGGTGCATTTTCGAGGCACGCAGTTAAAGAAATGTGAGGAGTGTATGACGTGACGACTTAAATCGGGCCTATGTTTGTCGCATTTCTTGGGAATACTGCAATACATTTCCTTACTCTGCCTGAGCTGCATACGACTGTTGCAGCCACATAACTACATCAGACACGCGGCTTAGAAATGTAGCTTTTTAGTAACATCTTTACCTTAAACCAACACAAAAAATAGCCGGTACCTGTAACGTTAAGGGTATTTTCGAATAATCAGCCAAGATCTTAATTAACACCTACTTTTATTTTACTTAACCTAAGCATTCAAAATGACGTGAACGAAACCAAAAAATAAAATTAGATTCATGCACAATCCCTTAAGAATTAAGCACGGTAGCTTATTTCAGTAAAAACGCCTTAACTAACATCAGCAAAAATAATAACGAACAAACAAAATATTTGTTATAATGAGATGCTACTGCCTACTAAAATAACAGTTTACATCAAGATATGCGCGATAGGCTCAAACGTAGTCGTAAAAGTCTAATTTATGTATATGAAGTACTTTGCAAGTTAAATTTGACCCCTAAACTGTAGGCATTAGGAATCCATTAGGTAAATAAGTTATCTTAAAAAGTTTTGTGAAAACGCATTTTTTCCTTGCCGTCTGGGAATTACTTTAGAACTAAGACTAAATATGTCCTAAGGGCATTAAATAACCTTTCTGTAAGCTGGACCGCTGACATTAAAACATTTATCATTGAACTTTTTGTGAAAAGTGTCATTATTCAAATTGATCACTGAGAACAATGATTAATGCTGAAATTAGCCCTGTTAGACCTTAAAAAATTATGATTGAAACCTTTTTATTACAGTTGGGACCTGGCATCCTGTTTTAGTAAGATAGTCTAGAAGGCCATTCTTTATAAAATAAATTGGGGCAAAATATTTAGGTAGGTACTATCTCCAAAAAAATAATACTCAAAAAGTCTCTCGCAAATCGCCAAACAAAATCACAGACCATCTTTAACTAAAAAAGATTATATTTTCGATTCCAGACGTCTCATAACAAAAGTATTTCATAGCGATAGTACTCATAAGTACATATATTGTCCATATGTCGTCTACAGTTTGCCACTTGACTTACAAACCGGTGCGGTCCAGTTTACTCGGCAAACTAACATGACCAACTTTAGTTATACAGTACCCGTTGTAAAGTGCTTTGTGCGGCGTAGAATTGCTTCAAATTGTTGCAAGTTGTCGTAATAGTAAGTACGAGTTCACCAACGGATGGTATGGTAGCCAATCGTTAAACGAAAAAAAATCCTCGTATGAAAAGGGATCGTATGATCCAATTATGTATTGCGTAGGTCGGTATCGCCCTTATTAAACAACCAACGTGAGATATTTATAAATACCACCCACTCCTTGTTAAAATTCAATTTGGTAATCGAATCTTAGACAGCACTTTCATACTAGGGCTTTGTCCGAGCGTTTTTTGATTTATACTGGCACTGTGTACGAGCAGACTATAATTGACAACTACCGGTGTGAAAGATGACGTTAAATACAGAACGACAGAGTTTTGAAGCTCAGGATGTGTTTTATTTATACTCTCAATTTTGCTACGCGCGACAAAAATCCGCTAATATGAAAGCGTTGTTAGGAAATGAATGTTAAGCTTTGAATGTTGTGTATGGAGTGATGGTAAACGGCAGTTTAACTTAATCGGTCTGTTATCTCATTCGTGAAGCTGGGCTTTTGTCTGAAGAGGGTTAGAGTAATAATGCAGTGGTGTACAGTTGTAAATACAACTGTTTGGAAGTAAGTTGTAATGTGGGAACATGGTTGATTACACACGTTCACTGTGGAAATGGATGTTAGCACTTTATTGTTTTTGTATGAAGTTTTACTGCAGTTGTATGACTAAAACACAATTCTAAACATTTAAAGAGTTCCAACTATTGAATAGTGTACGACCCCAAAATAAACTTTATTGATCTTTCTTGACCTCTATTAATGAGATCATTCAAAACTTATGGTTTCGTCTCTTTCAGATGTTCTCGTACAAATAGCTTTCAAATAACTCCATTTCTTTCATATTATCTAAGTGTCAGAGAAAAAACGTGTGGAGAACTTACCTGACTCCGTACACCGAAATCGAACATTAAGATTTCTGTGGCCCCAAATCTTAAGGTACTACCTAAGGTATGGCAAAACCAACTCAAATAACATTGAACTATAAAAGGAATCCACCACAAGCATGATTACTTCTTTTTGCAAGGTGCATCGCATTCATGCAGATCAAAGGTACATGCAATCTTGGACTCACAAAGCTATGTTGCATCGTTAGGGAATTTTGTAAAGGTAATGTTAACTCATTTGGAAGTGGAATTGTTGGTATTTTCGATGTTATGACGAAATTCTGCAAAAAATTATTCACATTGCCATTTAATATGAATTGGTATTTTTTATATTTACGTCATTAACGTTAATTATTTACAACAGAATAAAAGATGCGTGGGCAAGTCCATTGTTGTAATAGAAAACTACATACAAACTATGACATTTTTTTTTCTAATCTTGCATAAGTATATAAGCGCGTTAAGCCAAACAACTATGTAGCTTTACAATAACAAAGGTAACTTCTATATCCGATGAGCCATAGATGATACATAGCGGTTGTTAACTTTCAAAGTCATTGTAACTGTAACTATTGTATCTTTGCCGTAGACAGGGAAGTGGTTAAAATTATGTAAGCTAATTAAAACTTGCCACATTTCTAGGTAATAATTACAATAGCCCAGATGAAGAAAAGGAACTATTTATAAAGACTTTTTCCGCAAGTTTACGGTACAAATAAGTTTTTCCCAGAACACATCGACTTTCATAGCTGCGAGCTAAAGCTGGTTTATAGAATAAAACAATTTTATATACTTACTGCGATTCAAGATTAACGTGATCTGACCCCGCCCCTTGACAAGGAAAATGTTATTAATGGATGCTAAGAGTTATGAGTGTAATATATCATCTATAGTAACATTATAAAGCTGAAGAGTTTGCTTGACCACGCCAATTACAGGAAATACTGGACATTACTAGACACGCCTATTTATTGAAAAAGCCTATAATGTAATGATAATGATGATCATCATCATTCATATTATATTAAGTACAGCTTTCACACTAGCAGATTTTTAACACAAAATATCTTCAAAACTACGAGGGTAGCAATTGGTAGCAACTAATGGTAGCTGGTAGCAACTCTCTATATGTATTTCGAGAGGATCGGAGAGTTGTGACAGGGATCCTGACGCAGACAATGAACCGTATATGAGCGACTCATTTTCTAGATTTTTCGCGCCGGTTATCAATTATTTGCCACCTACACCATCGAGCGATTGGCACTGTGAGTGATTTTCAGGATTTCATTAAATAAAAATGATTATTACTAACATTTACAGTCACGCACGTTGATTGACAACTAGACTAGATCTGTAGACATAACGTGTAGTGTGATTTCAGCTGTGAATGTAAAAGCCCGAGATTTTTGTTGGGTTCTAAAGTGAGCGGAATCGAAATTTTATCCTCCTCGCTAGGTGATTATTGAATTTATCTCCTCACTATAACATCTGATTTTATTGTTCCTGTATGTATTAGTTACTTTAGTAATTAGCATAATGAATTATAAAAGTAGATTATGTATTATTTTATACTTTAGGTACATTTATGAATCCATCTTACTTTCCTTCAGATTTTAGGATCGAATTTAGGTGAAATCTATCTGTTCGGCTTTCACGCCAAAATTGAACCGATTTAAATAGGTACTAAGAGGGTTTGGATTGAAGCTTAATATGCCAATTTTTATTAGTAGGTATACGGAAAGTAAGCACCGAGTTAGGTATTGATTTAAAAAAAAGTTTTTTTTTCAAATCATTGTTTTCATTTTACCAACCCGTTTTAACCCTTGTTAGCAAAAATCGCTAGCTTAAAGACCTCTACTTAAGTGGGTATACCCCGTCACTGTTCCCGACGGTGATGGATTAAAGATACGAGCAAACGCTCGTTACAAACATATTATATACGGAACCAGATGCTTGTGGGGTGAATTAATGTGTATGTTAGGCCCCATTGTAGGGCTGCGAGATTGTCTGAAAAAGTTACCACGGTACTGGTACATACAGGGCTTGACTAGGAACATGGTGGGTTTTAGTCAATAAGAGTCTGACACTCCCTCATGCTGCTAACCCACAGCGGGAGGGGTCATTTGATGATTTCACATTTAACAAAAAAATGCCTCAGTATAGGGTTATGTACTGGGATTTTGTTTGTTTTGATTAACAAGAGTTATTTATAAATACCACCCACTCCTTGTTAAAACCCAATTTGGTAATCGAGCCTTTGATAGCACTTTCACACCAGGGGTTTTATTCCGAGCGTGTTTCGGTTTGTACTGGTGCTATGTACGAGCAGACAATAATAATTGGAAACTGCTGGTGTGAAAGATGACGTTAAATACCGAACGACAGATCTTGGGTGCTCAGGATGTGTTTTATTTATACACTCAATTTTGCTACGCGCGACTAAAATCAGCTAGTATGAAAGCGCTGTAAGGAAACGAGTGATAGTCTTTGAATGTTGAATTTGCGCTGATGGTAAACGGCAGTTTTCAGTTAACCAGTATGTTATCTTGTTTGTGAACTCAGACGGTTGTCTGAAGAGGGTTAGAGTAATAATGCAGTGGTGTACAGTTGTAAATACAACTGTTTGGAAGTAAGTTGTAATGTGGGAACATGGTTGATTACACACGTTCACTGTGGAAATGGATGTTAGCACTTTATTGTTTTTGTATGAAGTTTTACTGCAGTTGTATGACTAAAACACAATTCTAAACATTTAAAGAGTTCCAACTATTGAATAGTGTACGACCCCAAAATAAACTTTATTGATCTTTCTTGACCTCTATTAATGAGATCATTCAAAACTTATGGTTTCGTCTCTTTCAGATGTTCTCGTACAAATAGCTTTCAAATAACTCCATTTCTTTCATATTATCTAAGTTTCAGAGAAAAAACGTGTGGAGAACTTACCTGACTCCGTACACCGAAATCGAACATTAAGATTTCTGTGGCCCCAAATCTTAAGGTACTACCTAAGGTATGGCAAAACCAACTCAAATAACATTGAACTATAAAAGGAATCCACCACAAGCATGATTACTTCAGCTCTTCTTCCGAGTGACTGGATAAGTCCAATCTCGTGGTTGCAAGGTGCATCGCATTCATGCAGATCAAAGGTACATGCAATCTTGGACTCACAAAGCTATGTTGCATCGTTAGGGAATTTTGTAAAGGTAATGTTAACTCATTTGGAAGTGGAATTGTTGGTATTTTCGATGTTATGACGAAATTCTGCAAAAAATTATTCACATTGCCATTTAACATGAATCGGTATTTTTTTATATTTACGTCATTAACGTTAATTATTTACAACAGAATAAAAGATGCGTGGGCAAGTCCATTGTTGTAATAGAAAACTACATACAAACTATGACATTTTTTTTTCTAATCTTGCATAAGTATATAAGCGCGTTAAGGCAGATAAGTAAACGAAACTATTTAACTTTATGATAACATAGGTAACATCTATATCCGATGAGCCATAGATGAGATACATAGCGGTTGTTGACTTTCAAAGTCATTGTAACTGTAACTATTGTATCTTTACCGTGAACGCGAATGGAAACCGCCGTGAACGTGAATTGGTTAAAATTATGTAAGCTAATTAAAACTTGCTACATTTCTAAGTAAAAATTATAATAGCCCGGATAAGGAAAGTGGCTTTTTCTAAACACTACTTCCGCAAGTTTACGGCACAAATAAGTTTTTCTCAGAACACATCGCTGTACATAGCTTCGAGCTAAAGCTGATTTATAGAATAAAACAATTTTATATACCTACTGCGATTGAAGATTAACGTGATCTGACCCCGCCCCTTGACAAGGAAAATATTATTAATGGATGCTAAGAGTTATGAGTGTAATATATCATCTATACTTTTGTTATAAAGCTGAAGAGTTTGTTTGACCACGCCAATTACAGGAAATACTGGACATTACTAGACACGCCTATTTATTGAAAAAGGCTATAAGATATGATAATGATGATCATCATCATCATTCATCATATTCATATTAAGTAGCGCATTCACACTAGCGGATTCTTGGCACAAAACGGACCTTTGAGGTACGGTTTCTCGCAAATTAATTATTTGCCACCTACACCACCGAGCGATCTAGAAAAGATGGAAAATGGTGGGCACTGTTGGTAATTTTCAGGATTTAATATTAAAGAAAAAAAACAATAACATCAATTATTTATTTGACATCACACACGATGATTGACAACTAGACTAGATCTGTAGACATATTGTGTAGTGTGATTTCAGTTGTGAGTGTAAAAGCCCGAGATTCCTGTTGAGTCATAAAGTGAGCGGAATCGAAATGTTTACTCTTAACTATATCTATGTACTTAGTACGTAGTAATTAACTTAGCAATAAGCATACCAAATTATAAACGTTGTTTATGTATTATTTTATACTTTTTATTTATGAATCCACCTTACTAATTTACCTCAGATTTTAAGATCCAGTTTAGGTGAAATCTACCCAGGCCTTCGCAAAAAACTTCTGAACCGATTTAAATAGTATCTTACACAGAAGCTTTGGACTAAAACCTGAGAAAGTAAATAGGCTTCTTTTTCGCCGGGTGCAGGAAGTGGTTGCCACAGGAAACGGCGCGTTAGGTATTAATCACTCTATAAAAGATTTTTTCAAATCATTGTTTTCATTTTACCAACCCGTTTCAACCCTTGTTAACAAAAATCGCTAGCTTAAAGTCCTCTACTTAAGTGGGTATACCCCGTCACTGTTCCCGACGGTGATGGATTAAAGATACGAGCAAACGCTCGTTACAAACATATTATATACGGAACCAGATGCTTGTGGGGTGAATTAATGTGTATGTTAGGCCCCATTGTAGGGCTGCGGGATTGTTCGAAAAAGTTAATGCGGCCCTGGTACATAAAGGGCTTCAGAAGGAACATGATGGGTTTTAGTCAGTAACAGTCTGACACTCCGTGACGCTGCTAACCCACAGCGGGAGAGGTAGTTTTATGATTTTACATGTAAAAAATGCCTCAAGGTTTATGTGCTAGGATTTTTTTGTTTTGAGTATCAAATGTTAAGTGTAGTGTTTGCAAAGTTTGAGTAATCTCAATTCAACTAACATTAATTTCTTCAGATAATAAGTATTCAATATACAACGTAGGGTCATTAATTAACTATTGCTATTAAGGGTGAAACTTGGAGTGGAGCGAGAAATTCAAATACAAAATGATTTTTACCTAAGTTAACCTCATGTTAAGCTTGATTTCATGATTCACGTTCGTAATACCTATAAATCGAAGTTTTTCCTCCATTCCAACTCCGGATATTCTTTTCACCATCCTATTAGACTGGTTCAACTAGCAACATATTCTGCAGAAACCAACAATTCTATCCTATTTTACCGCAGAAAAATGCATCGTATTTTCCTAAATACAAAGTAAAACGAGCATGCCGTAATCCAAATATGTAAGTTGTATCAAAACAAAGGCACACTTTGCCGTTGGGATATGATAGCAAAATAAATAAAACTACCAAATCCCGGTGGAGGCTTCAGTGGGGCGCATTTCAGACTGCAGCCCCGAGACGTGACATAATAGGGATGTGACATTTTGCTAAAATATATCGATATTTATTTAAAGAATTTTTGAGACCACTAATGGCTAATCTTGTCTTGTACCTCCTTGTATCGCAGTCTTAGCAGAGCTTAATTGTCGATTTAAACCAACTACTGTGTCACCTTTATGATTTTGCCATCAAGTAAATCGATGCCTAACCTAAAAAATCAAAGTGCAATATACAAAAAAGTTTTATACGTGCGACCCTGCCAGGATTCGAACCTGGAATCTTCTGATCCGTAGTCAGACGCGTTATCCATTGCGCCACAGGGCCTGTTCCTCATCGAACCTAAAACCACACTAGAATCACAGTATCCATATTTTTTTCTTTTTTTTGTTTTCCGAAAGCTGTTTTTGGCTAGTTTCCAAATAACCACTCTGCTTTAGAGCAGCTAGCATCTTGCCAGTGCATTCATTAGCTAGAAAACAAGCAATTACCTTAATGAAAAACATTCATAAATAACAGTTCTCTCTTTTATTAATTCAGATTCTACATTCTACTAATAATTTTATTTTTCTTTTGAATTGACTTCAAGTACCCGAACCAAACAATCTCTTTACTTTTGCTATCAAATCAAAATACCTTAAAAACTTATTATATTATACAGAATTGTTAGTATATAAAAACTTAAATCTATGTTAGTAACACTCCACTATGCACTGTCATCGTGCGGTCCTGTGGCACTTGTCCGCGGACCAACACCAAATTACACCTTATTCGGCTATTACCGGAAAAATACCAAGTCACACTAGTACCCAGTCCTACTTTAAAGTAAGCATTTCACTGATTAGCATATCTATCAATCCGCAACACAGTCTAACAATCATCTATTTATAGACATGTGACAGTGACGAGCGGACACATAATTGACAAGACTGCATCGTGCTGCTGTGGTTACCGACCGCAGCGGTATGATGCTCGAGAAGGTTCCAGTCCTTGTGGTTAACGCGGGTCTATGCTGTATTTACTGCGAATTTGTATGATTTAGACCCATTTTCAATGACAAGAATACAAATAAAAGATGTTTTTAATAGAGCAAGGCCCAAGCTCACCGTGTACATAAACGTCAGTTTTCTCTTAAAACAACTGTTTACTTTGAATATTTCTAGTGAACAGTAGAAGTGGAAATAAGTTGTAAGAAAGCTGCTGTTTATGTTGTAGCCGAACTTGGCTGAATTTGACTGTGGTTAGATAGGTACAATATATATTTTTTTTTTGAAATTTCGTATGTTGACTTCAAATATCGGTTTGGTTATGATAGCATTGAATGTGGTTTCTACAGAACAACGTTTATAAATCTAATCAGACCACGATATCTGATGGAAACAAATTTTAACTCGCTTAAAACTTGTGAATTTCCTAATCAACTTACAAAGCAGCATATTTTCCTCGATCAAATAGCGAGGTACTAGATCGTCTCTTTCATCAGTTCTATTGATCATCCTCTTTTTGTTAAGGAGTCAGCAGAATTCAAAGGGCTTTGTTAGTTCTGTTGCGAAGTAGCGATGACAATTGATTTGATTTTGTGATACTCCTTTTATTGGTGTATTTGGCTTTTTTATTATAAGGGATGAAAAAATAAGATACGTTTTTTTGGATATCGACTAAAAATAAAATTCGTTGTAGTTTTTTGTAGTAAAAAGGAATACCAAAACTTTAGAGTGTGCTACTGTTCTAGGAAATCTTTCACGTCAAAAAATACTAAGTTCTGCGAGTATTTTTTTAAGTTTTTTTTTCAAAAGTACCCTGTACACAATAAATCACAAAAATCGATTCTAAATATAGTACACGATAGCACACGCGCATTATAAAATATTTAAAAAAAAATCACAGAAAGTATCATCATCATCAGCCTATCAGAGAGAGGCCTATGTCCACTGCTGGACATAGGCCTCTCCAAGTGCACGCCACTGAGATCTATTTTCGGCTTCTCGCATCCAGCTCCTGCCAGCCGTCTTGCGCAAGTCATCACTCCACCGTGCCTGAGGACGTCCTACACTACGTTTGCCGAGGCGTGGTCTCCACTCTAGAACTCGTTTACCCCAACGGTTATCGGTTCTTCGGCTAATATGGCCAGCCCACTGCCACTTCAGCTTGCTGATTCGGTAGGCTATGTCGATGACCTTGGTTCTCTGACGGATTACCTCATTTCTGATGCGATCCCTCAGAGAAACGCCGAGCATAGCTCTTTCCATAGCCCGCTGAGCGACTTTAAACTTGTGGACCAGCCGTACCGTCAGTGTCCACGTTTCGGCTCCGTAGGTCATGACAGGTAGGACGCACTGATTGAAGACTTTTGTCTTTAGGCACTGTGGGATCGACGATGTTAGGACTCGACGTAGCTTCCCAAATGCAGCCCAACCCAACTGAATTCTCCTATTCACCTCGTCCTCAAAGTTGTTTCTACCTAACTGCAATGTCTGCCCGAGGTATACATATTTCCGAACAACTTCGAGAACGGCGCCGTGTATCGCAATCGGTTCCGGTAGAACATGTTCATTGAACATGACCTTGGTTTTGTCCAAGTTCATCCGTAGGCCGATGCGTAGAAAGATTCAGCCAAGTCGTTCAGCATCTGTTGTAGGTCCTGCAGCGTTTCCGCCATGATGACGATATCGTCAGCAAATCTCAAGTGAGAGATGTGTTCGCCATTGATGTTGATGCCGCGTCCTTTCCAGTTCAGCGTCTTGAACATATCCTCCATTGCATTAGTGAACAGTTTCGGGAAATAACATCCCCTTGTCTCACTCCTCGATGCAACGGTATGGGCCTTGTTTGCTGATTCTGTACTTGGACGGACATTGTAGCGGCTTCGTAGAGACATCTCATCACTTGGATGTATCGCCAATCTACTTGACAACGCTGCAGGGACTCCAGAACAGACCAGATTTCAACCGAGTCAAAGGCCTTCTCATAGTCCACAAATGCTAGACACAGGGGCTGATTATACTCTTCGGTCTTCTGTATAATCTGCCGCACTGTGTGGATGTGGTCTATGGTGCCGTATCCGCTCCGAAACCCAGCCTGCTCCGGTGGTTGGAATTCGTCGAGTCTTCGCGCAAGTCGGTTCGTGATCACTCTTGAGAACAGCTTATATACGTGGCTTAGGAGGGAAATGGGTCGATAGTTCTTCAACTGGGTTTTGTCTCCCTTTTTGAAGAACAGGACGACAACACTCCTACTCCACGCCTCTGGAGTTCTCCCTTCAAAGAGGACGGCATTAAAAAGCTTCTGGAGCTCCCCCAGTACGGGCTTGCCTCCTGCTTTTAAAAGCTCTGTTGTAATGCCATCCTCGCCAGGGGCTTTTCCATTTTTGAGCTGTTGTGGTCAGCTCCTCCACTTCTCCACTTGTTGTGGTCAGCTTCGTCAAGTGGCTTCTTCCAAGAGATTGTACGAACACCTTTGACCCCCGATTCAGCTCAATTGCTCTTTCAATGTCCAGAGTATTGGAGCACCGGAGGTCGCGTCGTACGTGCTTGTTGATCTCTTGGTTTAGAGCCCGCTGAGCTGACGAAGTGACAGGCGGGTTTTCACGTCGTTTCTTCATAAGCCCTAATGTCTCTTCCGAAAGCTTTGATTTCTTGCCCTTACGCTACATGTTACAGAATCTCGAACCTTCCTCCCTGAGGATCCGAACCACATATTCGTGGTTCTGGTTAACGTCTGTTGTAGTTTCCACGGCGGCAAATCGGTTCTCCAAATTTGACTGGAACGTTTCAGATCCTGTCATGGTTTGGAGCAGTGTTGGTCGGAGCCTGGCCTTCATCAGACGGAAACGTTCAGCCTTGAAGTTGATATTCAGAGAGCCTCGGACAAGTCGGTGATCACTCCCGGTATTAAACCTATTGATCACGGAGACGTCTCTGAATATGTGCTTCTTGTTCGTCATGATGAAGTCAATCTCATTTTTAGTCATAGTATCGGGGCTTTGCCACGTCCACTTCCTTTGGGGCTGCTTTTTGAAAAAGGAGTTCATCAAAAAGAGCCCCTCGCGTTCTAGGAAGTTGACGAGCATTTGCCCCCTATGATTCCTGCTTCCAAATCCATGGGATCCTACTGCCGATTCGCCGCAAATCTGTACTCCCACTTTAGCGTTAAAGTCCCCCATGACAACGGTGTAATGGGTCTTTGTAGTGAAGTGGAGGGCCCTTGATATATCATCAAACATATCCTCCACTTCATCGTCTGAATGTGTCGAGGTCGGTGCGTACACTTGCACTACCTTGAGGCTATACCTGTCGGTGAGCTTTATGATAAGGTACGCTACCCTGTTCGACACACTAGACACCTCCACCACGTTATCAGCTAGGGACTTATTAACCAGAAACCCAACGCCACCTTGGGATTGTTGGTCTCCCTCTCGGAAGTACATTAGGTGACCTGATTCGAGGGTTATGGTGTCCTCCCCTCTTCGAACTTCACATAACCCTAATATGTGCCACCTAATCTTCCCAAGTTCCACCTCGAGTTGCGCCAGATGCGAGTCAAGCCGTAGCGTGCGGCCGTTGTACGTCGCCAGAGTCAGTTTAGTTTGGTGGCCTCCCGTAACCCGGAGATTCTTCGCACCCCCTGTCCCGCCGTAACCACGGTCGCCACCGTGACCGGGAATAACGGGACTGCCGGGAACTAGGGGCCGTGGCTTTATGGTTCTGCACATAGAGGAATTTAGCCTACTGCTATCACGCTGGCCAGACGGGTTGATAGAGGGTTTTTTTTTCGAGTTTTCCTTCTCTCGCACGGTGTTCGGTGCATTTTTTACTCCATTAGTCGACTTCTACGACACCCACTGGAAGAAGGGGTAGCGACATGTGTATTCTTAAGCCGTCGCTACACGGCTAACAGAAAGTATAACTAAGTACAATTATTCTTCCTAATAATTTTAAGCATAAAAATTCACCAAGAAATGAAATAACCCAAAACCGTGAATTTCCCCATAAAATAATACCCCATCCCGTCGTACACGTCCCAACACTAGCTCGACAGTCACCGTGTGCAGCGGTGTCCCCGCGATACCCAGAATTAGATTTGTAAGCTATCACAGCTCTAGCAGGTCAGCCCCGGATATTATACCCGGTTTAAAACAATGCCTGTAGATAACGCCCGGGTATACAAATGTCATGTGTGGTTCTGGTGATTATTGTTTTAGGATTTAGGGGTAGGTATTTTATGATTTTTCTAAGCTTATATGGCCCAAGTTTTCTGTCAAAATAAACGTTGGGTTTTTAAAGCAACCGTTTACGACGAAGTTACATGTTTTTTCGGAGTATACAGTTGTTTTAAAGAAATCGGACGAACTTAGGCCTCAATTAATGAAATGGCGGTGAGCAGACCTGCTAATGCTTGATTACAACGATTTGTTTAGCTTAGGGTAGGGATAGTAATTCTTAAAACTACACGGTGTCATGAACATGGGTGATAAAATGAACATAATAATAACAGATTGCATAAGGACAATTTTCAAATAATAAAAAATGATAACAAACAAAATCTTTAAAAATCATCACAAGAATTATCTTTCCCTAAAAAAAACACAACAACTTGTAAACATACAGGAACTTGGAGCGAACTTTCTCGAACTTTGATGAAAAACCTTGTCCATATTTTGGGACTAAAGGAAATTTAATGTAAGTACGTAGAAATTTTGTACGTTGTACCTTAAGGGGCTTGCTCCAATAAAACTTTTTTAATAACGTTCCTTATTTTATCTCATTTATCCATCGATATTGTGAGGTAAGATTACTAGGTCAAGACATTGTCAAAAGTGGCACAGTTTAGGCAAATCATTAATTTTTAGTACGCAAAATACGATTTTTTATTAAATTATCAAGCCTGTTTTATCCAAAATAGTTATCTTATAAGTATGTATTATGTTCAACTGTTAAAAAAAAGTAATTTTTCAAGGGATAAATCCAACGTTTTGGGATACAACTCACAGGGCCCTGTGGCGCAACGGATAACGCGTCTGACTACGGATCAGAAGATTCCAGGTTCGAATCCTGGCAGGGTCGCATAAGTTTTTTGTTTGTGTAGTTTTTGTACAATTTCTTCCTCTAGTGACATGCAATGAAAAGTGTCTTGCTAATTAAAACTAAATTATTATTTATTGTGCATCACATAAAACTAAACAAATTAACAATTATTTTTTTACTTCGGCATACTTTTTCACAAAAATGTATACCTATGCTGAAAAAAAATTGAATGATGTAATTTTTTTTATTTATTCTCTCTTGTTCTAAAATAGCTCTTTCTATATCAAGAGGAATCTCTCAAAAAACATAGCCATAAAAGATAAAACATTCATTTTTGTACCATAAACCCCCATTTTACTATCATAACTTTTTATGTACCAACTTAGCATCAATCCAAGGGTTAGAATCGACAATAAAGCCGTTACGACGTACTACATGTACCATATAATGTAATAAATGATTATTTATATGGTACTTATACATTCTTAGTTAGTATTCAAGGGCTGACAAATTTTAGTCAGCTGATTATTTTTGTCTTTCTAAGTGAAAAATAATTTATAATTCGATATCCATACAAAATCGAGATTTGATTGAAAAGATACATATGTTTTTATTATTTTGTTATAACATCAAAAACATTTCATAAAGGGCGACTTCAAATTAATTAGGTACAGTTAGAGTTACCTTATTTTAAAAAAAAAGATCTTTTAGTTAGAACTTAACAAAAACGGCAACGATTTCTAAGGTATACTCTTTTTATTTTTTTTCCAAAAAGTTTTTAAACAGCGTTACTTTGGCCTTAGAGCCTATCGTGAAACATAATATACTGAGGAACTTACCGATTGCAACGCAGCAGCAGCTGGTTTGAAGACACTATAATAAGAGTAAGTCCTAATCAATATCAAAACAAAAAAAATATCAAATTTATTTCCACCCTCTTGCAAAGGTAATAAACTGATAAGGGTGTTCCAAATTACTGTCAAGACGTCCTACCAAGCGCTACACTGGTAGCCACAAAAACAGGGACACGTTATAAGAAAGAGGCTGGGCGTACGACCATAAATCAAGTTGCGTAGTCCAAAGAAATGTAACTAGGATCTTTGTTTTTATCTCAAGCATAGATTTGCAAGCGTGTGCTGACGTTAATGTTATAGGGAAATCGAGGAAGGATATTTTTGTGGAAATATAGGGGGACATTGCTGTATAGGCATATTTTTAATCTATATTTGCTATCTCCTTGGCAGAGTGGTCGTGAAAACCACTGTGACGTGCACAGAGTTCCGATTTCGATTCCCGGATTTGGCCAAAACCACTTATGGTTTTCTTTAAGAAACTTCACAACACTTAGGCTAGCCGCTTATTGCAATTATTGCATGCCTTTGCCAGGCATTGCCTGCTGCTGCAACTATTTGTCACCGTATTGTCACGTCACCATAATGAGCGCACTCAGTATAGTTTTCATTGCACTTGACTAAGAGACAAAAAGTCACGGTGACGAAAAGTTGCAATCAGCGGCTAGCCTTAGAGTTTGGAAGTTGGAAGTTGGTGGTGTAGCACAAACCTGCCTAAGATACCTAAAGTCACCGTTTACATTTTTGTCTTCAATGTACACAAAATTTATGTCAAATTCTCTGAATGTCAAAGTGTTATCTGAAACACAATTTCTCTCATCGAATTACTGCTCATCATTTTACCGAAATCGATTTAATGTAATCGGCCGTAGAAAATCGGTGTTTATCTTATCTTTTTCAAAACGGATATTAGATGAAACCTGCAAATGTCTGTAAGATTTTATATTTTGACTCTGATGCATAAATTTTTGGTTTTGAAAAACAGCAACACATAGTATCACACTAACAAAAAAGCTGCACAACAAAAAAAATGCAAGCATGTTTTGTTGTGTATACACACGCGTTTTGTTGTGTGTGTTAAGGCATCTTCTTGGTATCAGAAGAGGCTAATTTCTTTGTTTAGGATTTGAAAAATCACACACACAAAATGACAGACCGAATTCGAATTGATAAGCCAAGAATACCAAGTCCTTCTCATTTTCTGAAGACATACATTAAAGTTATAGTTATCCATACAATGTAAAAAGCATACAATACACCTGCTTCTATTAAATCAAATAAATACATATAAGACAAATGTTTATTTTTCTTTCATATTATTTTCAGTGTCTGAAATTACAGGATTGTATTGTCACCAGGTGCTCTTAAGGGTTATAAATGGAACTATTACCATTTGGCTATTTTCTTTCTTATGTAAGAAGAGGTAATATATTTTCTTTAGTGATTAAACCCTTATAGGTGTGACATATTCCATTACATCTCTTATGTATAAAAATTAATTGCTGTTCGTTAGTCTCACTAAAACTCGAGAATGGCTGGACCGATTTGGTTAATTTTGGTTTTAAAATGTTTGTAGAGGTCCAGGGAAGGTTTGAACGATACGAAGTTCGCGGGATCAGCTAGTAAGTAATATTTGTCGTTGTTTGTTGAAAATGAGTTATATAAATAAAATTTTTACTACATTAGAAACAAGCACGGTTTCTTGAAAAAAATTTTTCGTTCATTTCCATAAGGAAAGTACAAACTTCTTCCTTATGGAAATGAACGAAAAATTTCTAAACATCACAACAACAATGACTAAATGAGTCAGTTTGTTTGTAGTCAGTTCCAATACAAAAAGTTGTGAAACTTTAAACCCAAAGTTAACCAAAGTGGGTTTCTAAGTAAAACATCTGTTGTTATGAAACATAATAAATCTATTGATCATTCTATAGGAACTATAAATAATATAGACGGTATAATTATATTTATACATAAGATCGAGTGTTAGGGTACACGTGTCTCCAAGAAGCCATTAATCATAGCAGCCTGCTCCGCTTGAGACAATGTTGAGGAGTCATCATTGTTAATGACGATAATACGGGAAATGCGGACAAACGATACATAACATAAATATTACTCAAGCAAAAATTGAAGAAACTATATGTATATCCTGGTAAAAAATAACTTACAAATATATTATTGTGAAATATAAGCTGTATTACTGGGAAAAAACATCAAAACTCATTCAGAAATTGACGCGTAAAGGACTAAGAAACAAAAATTGCTTACAAACTTTCAGCTTAAAATAAATACAGCCTATGAACCAAGAAATTTAAATCATTTATTCAAAATACATAACATACTTTTCATTCCTTCAGCTGAAATACATAAGTTAAAAACTACACAATTAAAATTATTAAATTTATCGGTACTTTAATAACGTAATAAATAAATTTATAGCGAAATCTGCACCTTGTACAATCAATACCTAATTAGCGAATTTGTAGAAAAACAGCATTTAATGATTATGATATTTATATTTTCAGCTTAATAAACCAAACAGTTTTCACAAATGAGCGTTATTCCATACAATATAATTGATAGCTCATTACGAAATAAAACTAATTAACGGCTAATGCAAACCGCATATATTAGCATTTAAACCGCAGAATAATATTTAACGCTCATTCCATTATTAGTTGTCCAATTCGGTTTTGAATTATATTTATAATTCAATATCAAAATACAAACGACAACCAAATAACGATCAGTAATTATATCTATAACTGAAATTAATACAGTACACTTGATTTTCCCAACGGTTTACCCGTGTCCTTTGGTGGTGCTACTCCGCGAACCCGGTTAAAAACCGGAGAAATTATCGAGCTATTTATTACTGATAGAATTTTTCAGATTCTTATCTGTCTAGTGGTTAATGAGATTAACGAATTCAAATAAATAAATCTATTCTTTAGTTTATTACAATATTTTAAAAATAAAAGCTGAAAAAATTTTCGTTTTAATACCGTTTTAGTATCGCATAATAATTCGCAAATCATGAATACGGTCATAGTAAATATACGGCCTCTTTGTACGAATCCTTGGCTTTTGTTCCAGTTACTCGTCAGCCATTTTTTTGTGCTGGCAACATTATTTATTTAGAGCACAATAATGAATGTCATGCCAGCACTCTATTAATCATTTTGTCACAAATATAAATAGAATAATTATTTATATACAAGTACATATATTATTTAAATGAGGAATTTATTTTTGTAAGGCTTTTAGTCTACTTAAGTTTAATTATGTCAGTGGACACTCTCTTTGTAAGATTCGAAGTTCAATTTGTGTAAAAACGTAATGGAAGTATTATCTAAGATTACATCAAATACAAAAAGGGGGATTAATTTATTCAAACTTCAATTTTGTCCTAAGTACAAAATTGTGCTCTCTTAGTCCACAGTAAAATCTTAATTAAGTATTAATAAATAATATCATTCATTTAGAATAAATAATTACTTCATGATTTCTGTTAAATTACAAACTGCTTTATCTATACTGTACTAAAAAAATCTTTTAGTTTGTTTTTAACGTCTAAGCTCCGAAACTGATGAACCGATTTCAAAAAATATTTCAATGTTGGGAAGCCACATATGTACATTATCAGCGAGTAACATAAGCTATATTTTATCTAGGTAGGTAAGTGCAGTAGTGCCCGAGACGCGAGTAATACCACGGGAAAATAGCTAGTCCTTTAATAAAGAAGATTAAAAAAAGAATAATTTAACTCAAAGCCCTGTTACTATACAATACTGACTATTCTCACTCTCCTCAAGAGCTAACTAAACGCAGCATAACTCAGAAAGCGGGCCAGTCATGTCCCATAATGTGGTTAGCTAGCAAAATGCTCGGTAACGGTCAAAAACAACACACGTTATTCAATAAACCCGGATAACGTATAACGGTTTAACGTTATTTCATATTGTAACTTAGTTTTCGTGCTGTTGTGGTTGCTCCTTAGAGCACTCAACCTGCCGGAACCGCCATGGGAAAGAGTCTGTCATTTTGTGCACAGGGGGCAGTGCATCCCAACAGCATTGCGATAGCTCACTCATGCGTTTTCGATGTCATAGTTGCATATGCACATTGCACACGATCCAGCGAACATTTACACAAGCATTTACTTGACGTACCTACACATGAATAAGCTCTCACACCTCTGGCAAAGGAGAAGCCACAATAGCGTATCTGGTAGGTTGACTGCTCTAAGTTTTGCTATATTTTGCATGGAAATATTTTGAAAAACAAAGTTTCTTTGTAAACAATGTTTTAAGATTTGCTGACATCATCATCAAATAGAATTATAACGTTACTTACATAGCATGGTATTAAATGGTAGATCCATTGCGGAAAAACAAAGATCATGTTATATTATTTAAGAGGCACATAAATATTTTTTGCAACACAATATAAAAATCTACGGGTTCAATATCTTTGAAACGAAATAAGTACATCAATGAATTATTAAAGGAATACGCAAATGGGTAGAATCGATCACGCGAATATAATAACATTGACAGAAACGTTAGCATTATAATCGGATCAATTAGCCAATAATGTATTCTTGATTTTCATTTCTTTGGAAAAATACATTTTTTGATATTACAATGTCATACAATATTCATAATATTTACTTTTTTTATTCAAGGAAATGTCACTGTTATCCTATTCCTTGCGATTCGCTGATTCATTTTTATGCTACTATTTTATGTTCTGTGTTTCAAAAGGCACGTTAAATTGGTGGGGCTGTCATTTAAACATACTTGACAGTTGTTGGGCATACTCAGACGCAAAAAAGTCCGACAACCAGTCTAAGGTAATTAGATTAATGAGGTCTGATAGGCAGTCGCTCCTTATAAAACACTAGTGCTAATTAGCTGCATTCGGTTAGACTGGAAAGTGACATAGCTAGGAAAAAGTTAAGTAGATGAGGTTTTTGTAGTAATATGCATACCATCTAAATCATAATCTCTTGACAGCGAACAGGATGATTCATCAAAGTTTTCACCGAAGGAGTAAAATTCGCCTCCGGCTCAAAAGCTAATAAATTGCCGCTTATCTTGTGTACCATTCGAAAGAGATTTCAGAGGTTCGGCCCTAATCCCAAATAATGGGAGCCGCCGATGCTAAGGCATGGCTCTAAGCTGGTTTGTACAAAAAAGGGTTTTTTGTACAGTTTATTGCAAGTTTTTTTATGGGTTCGTAAGTATTTTTGGAGGCAACTACTACATAAATATAAGGAAAGAAGAGGATAGCGGATTATTTTGTAATAACGAACTGAGACATCATCATCTGCCTAGACTTTTCGCGACTATGTTGGGGTCGACAGTCTATCTGATCTCAACCACCCATTTACCAGGGCAACCCTGGGTAAGACTGGTTGTCCGACTCTCTAACTACGCGAAAAGATTTCTGATAATCTAAGACAAGGTACCCTAAAACTATAGTATCGCATGTGAAAACTTTTATACTAATTAGACGTTTTAATCAATGCCTTGGTAGCCGTACAGTCTTCACTGATAGTTTGGCTTTTAACATTAACTTAGGCTTTAGATCTTAGAATAGACTCCAAGAGCCTAGATCTGAGATAAGAAGGCAAGGGTTGCTAAGGCCGAAACTCCACCAAAGACGGAGACGAAAGGATCGGAGAAGAGATTTTTTTAACAAACAACAGAATTGTATTATTGTCACAAACGTGCATCGGAGAGCACGTTAATGTCGGTCCTGCGCCCGACCTCTCTCCGGTCGTCACAGATTGCCGTCCCATCGGGCAATGAGAGTGAAGGAATAGTTAGTGCACTATAAGACGTCCTGCGCAGCTGGCTGATTTCTATATATGAGAACAGCCGCCGTTTCCGAAATCGGCCTTGGATGCCATTATTCATTATTATTGCTCTCAGCTCAAATTCAGTGGAGGTCACTGTGCGGACATTTGCAATATTTATATGGCGCGATGGAAATGGAGATATGAGGTGAGGTGTGCTCATATGACGTGCGGTGATGACCAAAGACCACGAGGTATCTCCGCTCTGGGGGAGTTTGTTGCGCCACTTCTTCTTCCCAGCAAAACCGCATATGACCTGGTGAAGGGCGGGTGTTTTGGCTGTCTTTTGATAATTTGACCTTCAAAATGTGCTGATTTTCTCGGCTTACTTTGAAATAATAACTTTTTATCTTTGTCTCCCAAGCTGAAAAATGTCTCATATTTCTGCTTGACAGTAGAGTGCAAGCCTTAAGGCGGTGCTTAATCAAGATGGCGTAATTATACAGTTATTTAGGCCAGCGGAGGGTAGCAGTCGGCTGGCAGTAGTCTAATAAGTTTGATAATTTAAATAAGTGAAGAGTTTCTGTTAAAACCTTTCAGTCCAGTGAGTGGCTTTATTTATTTATGGAAAGAGTAAAACTTAGATATTGATAGTTTGAAAAATGTATTTAATTTAGGCATCTCATCCAAAAATAATAGACAAGTAAACGGAGCACCATTTTTTATCATGTTTGTTTTGGCTAAAACAGTCATTGTACGAGTACTTCGTAACTAAATAGCAACAAACATAAATTCATACATGTATTAATTGATGACACTACACTTACATTAGACTCATCACTTCCATAATTCAGAAACCTCCATTAACCAAAACATCTGTCCTCAAATTACGGAACAAAGTTTAATCAAGATTCGGAAACCGTCGGCAACGTTCGGCTATCTCCGTCAATGTTGTAGTCCCGCACACTGCAAACTTTTAGTCGGTCGATAGTTGAATGGGCTCATAAATCAGAATGAAGATGTACTTATGGTGGCCCGCATATAACAACGATCAGGTATTTGGCCAATATCAGAGACCAATCTGTGGAGATCTAAAGGGGAGGCCTATACAGGCCTATGGCTGAGATGAAGATGATGACGATGAGAAACCAAAAACTTTGTTTGAATACATAATTTTCTAAAAAAATATTTATTTTAAACATCGGGCCAACTGTCGGCCGACTGTTTAGTCGACAATCTGCGGGTCTTAAGGCGATTACACATCAGTGTGCCACATCCGATCCTGGTATAAATTCATAGCTATTTATGTTCGTATTTGCATCCCGGTTTCATCTCGCCTTTACGAGATTTAGCTGTTTTGTTTCTCAAACGAATTTTCCTTTGATATCTGCGCCCCGCTTTTTGATTTGGGTTTGCTTTGAATTATTACATTTTGGTTACGTTTCCGTTGATTAGACTGCAGAGGATTTGAGTATTCAGCGTCTATATCTGTCCGATTATCTGCTAAACATCCATGATTACATTTTGTGTAAGGTTAAATCACGTTAAATACTTATAGCCGACGACCTCGATGGCGCAGTGGTCACCATGCCGGACTGCCGAACCTGATTTCCCGGGTTCGATTCCTGGTTCGGTCGACATTTGTGTGATGAGCATGCTTGTTGGCCGTGGTCTGGGTGTTACAATATGTATTTATAAATATGTATGTATGTAGCTATATGTAGTTTATCAGTTGTGTTAGCACCCATAACACAAGTTAATTAATAACTTACCATGGGGCTAACCGACCGTGTGTGAAAAGGTGTCCCGACATTATTTATTTTTTATTTATTTATCAATTTTTAGGAAGTGACTGTTATTTTCTTGAGTTCCAAACCAAAGAGAAAAACGGGACCTTATAAGACTTTGCTGTCTGTCTGTAACTATCACGGTTCATGATATTAATATCATGGATTAGTAAAAAGAATAGCTGAGATTTTTAAGTTCAAAAGTTAGCAAACAGGATAGAACATCTAAGGCTATATTCCATTTGAAACATAATATACTTCAGGGAACAACCTGTATGTAAACTTATTTTTAGATAGCGACCAGTACCTAAGATTGGTGCGCTCAAATTCTTCACCTTTACAGTACTTATTTACAGATTTTCCCTGAAGGAAAACCTCAGTTCTCAGAAAAAACATACACCTAGAAATTCTTCTTATATTTATAGCTTCAGGCAAAAACTATAACAAACAGAAATTCTTTGCCTATTGACTCAAAACGACAAAAGGCGCTGGCATGCGAAAAAATAGGCTTTAGATATCTATGACAGAGCCAAAAACAGATTTATTTCTAACTAGCTTTTGCCAGCGGTTTCACCCGCGTAACTCACTACCACTACATACTTCACATGCACATAAATAAAACGAAACCAATTGTTATTACATATGTATACTTGTTAAATGGGCTATGTAATACTGAAAGGAATTCAAATCAGAATAGGAGTTTTTAAGAATTTTGCATTCAAACAAACAAACGTGCAAATTCTTCAGCTTTTTCATATAAAAGTATAGGTATGAAACTAGAAACACGATACTTATAGAACCTTTATTCATATTTAATAGGTATGGAGCACTGAAAATTTTTAAATATTTCCCTAAGCACCCTACTGATTATAGAACTCAAATTGACAAATAAATATTTTGATCGAAAGCTTTGAATAATTAATGAAAATATTCAATTTCTGTACTAAGTGACTTTGATTACATTTATCAATTTTCTTTTGATAGAATTATGTCAATATTAATTTTCGCGATTCGTCCTATTGTCATGCTGATACAAGTTCGTATAAAAAAAATATTGAACGACAATATTGGCATATTTTAATATTCTCAAGCATTGTTATTATTGTAAGTATCAAAGCAATTACTATGAGTATTATTTTCGTTAAAATAGCAATAAAGTCAAAATTATGTTACTTTTCATTAAATTGCTGTTGCACACAGTTGTGAGGTACACTTAATTTGCGAGAAAACTATTTTTCCGACTGAAATAGGGAGGCTCTCAGTTTAGCCTGTATATATGTATGTTTGTGCAGCATTATCTTGCGTCCCCCTGAACTGATTTTGATGCGGTTTTAAGCATAATATTTCTCAGACTTAGTAGAAGGTCTAAGGTCAGTATTAATGTCAGTTATTTTTTTTCTAAATAGTTTTCTACATGCACGAGATGTAGCATAAAATTGACTCCCCAGTTCAGGGTAATCTTAATCGGTTAACCATTCTACAGTGTTAGTGTAACAAAATAAAACACACTCTACTAACAATAATATTAGAAAATATTTCTTAAGGGCTTGTTGTCGACTTGAATGATTGTAGGTACCAAAAATAAGATGAATGGATAGAGAGTGAAGAATGATACGAGTACAATAGGAATGAATTCTGATATAACGTATGAATGAAGGAATACAATGTATTAGGTATTATATTTTTTCATTCATTCGTTCACCAATAATAGCATGAAATATATGGAACTGGCTATTGTGCATTTCGACAAAATATAAATTTGTTTAGTACTTCCAAAAATCCTCATTAGTCCCGCGTATTTTCAATAGAACTGGAATTTCTGTTTGCTACATAAGTGGTCCATGTAATTCGACTGGTGTAGATAATGTTCCCCACCGACATGAAATTCTAATTTAAATAACACATACAAGTACAAGGCAAAGGATGATGGGTAAAATTGGCCGGTATATCCAATAAAAACCATTCGTATATCAAATGATAGCTTAGACCCTAAGCTTCATTTTTTGTTATGGGCACAACCTTGTAAACCACCGGAGAACGAAGATATGACACTTGATAGCATAGGACAGCCCATGGCCTTGAACCACTTCAGTGCGTATGGGAGGGATGTTTAAGTGCATTATTATTGTCAATCATTGTCAGAACGAGTCACAGAAGGTGTCTGTGCCCATATTTTCCAAGTTTATTGAAAAAAGAAAGATTATTTAGCAGGTAGTATTTACAACGTATGGAGTACGTATTTCGCCGTTCTGGTGAGTCTAACCGACATAACCAATGAAAATCATTTGCATATCAAATGATAGCTTATACCCTGAGCTTCATTTTTTGTTATGGGCACAACCTTGTAAACCACCGGAGAACGAAGATATGACACTTGATAGCATAGGACAGCCCATGGACTTGAACCACTTCATTTTGTATGGGGGGGCTGTTAAGAGCATTATATTATTGTCAATATCAGCCAGGACGTGTCACAGAAGGTGTCTGTGCCCATATTTTCCAAGCTTATAAAAAAAAGATTATTTAACAGGTAGTATTTACAACGTATGGTTTACGTATTCAGCCGTTCCGGTGAGTCGAACCCTTATATCCAATAAAAACCATTTGCACATCAAATGATAGCTTATACCCTAAGCTTCATTTTTTGTTATGGGCACAACCTTGTAAACCACCGGAGAACGAAGATATGACACTTGATAGCATAGGACAGCCCATGGACTTGAACCGCTTAATTGCGTATGGGAGGGATGTTTAAGTTCATTATTATTGTCAATAACTGTCAGAACGGGTCAGAGAAGGTGTCTGTGCCCATATTTTCCAAGTTTATTGAAAAAAAAAGATTATTTAGCAGGTAGTATTTACAACGTATGGTGTACGTATTTCGCCGTTCTGGTGAGTCTAACCGACATAACCAATGAAAATCAATTGCATATCAAATGATAGCTTATACCCTGAGCTTCATTTTTTGTTATGGGCACAACCTTGTAAACCACCGGAGAACGAGGATATGACACTTGATAGCATAGGACAGCCCATGGACTTGAACCACTTCATTTTGTATGGGGGGGCTGTTAAGTGCATTATATTATTGTCAATATCAGCCAGGACGTGTCACAGAAGGTGCATGTGTCCATATAAAAAAAACAGTTGGTGTAACTATTCCGCTGTTCCAGTGACTTTAACCGGCATAGCCAATAATATCCATTTGCACATGAAATGATAGCTTATACCCTAAACTTCAATTTTTGTTATGGGTGGAACATTGTTAACCACTAGGGAAAAAAGATATCAGTCCTGTAAGCCTACGACTGCCTAGTGAATTAAACTACTTTGGCACGTATGGTATATAAGGAAAACCTATCTTTTTATTATAAATAACGTAGCTTTTCCACCACTGAAAGATTTTTCAAATCAGTTCAGTCAAGTTCAGAGCCCATTTAATGCAAATACTTGTCGTGAGTACTTGCACAGACATCATCTAATGGCCAGGATAATACATCTTGCTTTGAAATATAATCCTGTGGAATTAGAGGTGTGCTGGCATCAATCTATCATCACCAATGACTGTCGACTGTCCTGGCTAACAAGCCTGATGTGCCATATGATGAGAACTCTGTGAAATCTGACAAACAACTTAAATAACTTTATTCTACTGATTAAATCGGACTTGACCACCCGTTTGGTTACTATTTGTGCATCACTACATAGTATAAGACAAAGTCGATTTCTCAGTCCTTATATCCCTACGTCCCTATGAAAGCTTAAGTCTTCCAAACTACGCAACAGATTTTGATGCAGTTTTTTAATATATTGTTATATTCAAAGATAGAGTGATTGAAGAGGAAGGTTTGTATGTGGAATAACATTCGTTAAATAGTGAGTAAATACTGTTTTCCCGTGCGAAGCTGGGGTGGGTCGCTACTTTTGTAATAATTCCACAACCCAGGGCCGACTATCCTGGTGCCGCAGAACGAGGAAATGTTATCTCCAATAATGGAAATAATATACGGTGGTAGAAGTAAAAGTTTTTATGTTTTGTTTTGCTATTAAAACAATTATGCCTAGTAAAGGCCGATTTTAATTGATAGTCGACCCTAGGCTTATTTAAATAAGTGATCAGTTGACGAAAATACATCATACAATGATTTTTCCTACTATGGATTTTATTTTAACAAAAAAAAATGGTGCAAAAAGTATAAATCTTTTGTGCCCGACTGTACTTATTTCCGGTTGATTCTTGACACGAACTGTTTTATTTCAGTAACTGTAGGGTATGAGCAATAATCTAATATACATTAGAACTTTATTGGTTATCAGGCCAGGGTTCATACAAAATTGCCCATCATCCTTTATGTACTCTTTTGCGTCCGAGAATCTATGCCCATATTTATAAAGAAATAATTAATCAATAAATAAATATATTCAAAAAACATTTAAACTTATTCGAACCTTAATACAGAAACTTGTAACTATTTTTTATCCAACCCTTATCAATCATTCAGTCTGCCTTTCCGTCATCGAGGCGTATCAAGTCTGATAGTCCGACTCACGCGAGTAGGGTTGTCGAGACACAAATCAATGGGACGAGCATTTGTTGAAGTGAATGACGTTTTTGTTAATATGAAAGAAAAAAAAGCAGTTTTCATTGTGGAAATTTTAATAAAATAGATAGTTACAAGATTAATTAAGGAAAATTCATAAAGGTCTTCTTTGCGTCCGATACTGTGTTTTGTAGCTCCTAAAACAAACAGGAATTCAATATTTAATAAATAGGTACGTATATAAAAAAATAAATTAAACTTATTCGATCTTAACATAGAAACTTGTAACTATTTTTTATCCAACCCGTGGCTCTGCCTCTCCGTCATCGAGGCGTATCAAGTCTGATAGTTCAACTCACGCGAGTAGGGTTGTCGCGACACAAATCAATGGGACAATCATTTGTTGCAGTGAGCGACGTTTTTATTATTACGAAAGAAAAAACAGTTTTCATGAGAATTTCTAATACAAATAATGGTTACAAGACTAATTAAGGAAAAATTATGAAGTTCTTGATTGCGTCCGTGACTTTGGGGTGTTGTGGGTGGATGGATAGTTTGGACAGCCCTATTCTAGCCCCCAGGGACTGGGATACAAAGTTGTAAGTTTCTTGAGAGACACATGACCACTTGTATTGAAATATATGGTCTAACTTAAGATTGGGTGCTCACATTCGTATAGCTTTATTTGGTTCTTTTGTTTCTTTTTTGTGCCGAATTTGACTATTTCAAAAGACCCGATTTTCTGAGTACGTGTCAAAATAAAATGTTATCAGACTAACGAGGACCAAAGTCATTTATTTTTATTTTTGTCTTACTTTATGCTCAATTTAAATTACATAACCTCAAGAAAACATAACATTTATATTTCTTAAAATTCTACTGGTTAAAAAACACTAGTTAAACACTATCCGCCATTTTGTTTTGCTTGCCCACTTTATCTCGCTCTACATACCGGAGATATATCCGCTATTATTATGCACTATCACGTTTTGTCTCTACAAACTTAAAGAAAAACCGACAAGGCTTATAGAGCGGTTCAATCTTAGTAACATAATATTATATCACGACTATATTTCCAAAATAAATAGGCAGAAGTATCGTTTTGTTACTGCAGAACTGTACTTAGTAACGGATTTTTGCAATGGTAGTCCATATACATTTTTTGTTTTATCTTAATAGATACAGTGACAAACTACTATACTGATTATTTTGTACACAAATTAAAAGTCCAGTTATTCCTATACACAGCATACTAACATACCGATTTATATATATACTAGCTTCTATGTGACAAAATAGCGCTTGAAGAGGTTCACTTTTAATATTCGTAGACATAAAATTCTTCTGTAATCTGTAGATTACACGAATATATAGCTGAAAACACTGTTTGTATGAGCACACTATTTCAAGAAATACAGGCCCAATAAAAAAAAAAACTTTCAGCATTAGATATCCCATATATCTAGAAAGACTACTTTTTATCCAGACGCACCAAACAGTTCCCACAAGACGCGGGTGAAACCGCTGAAATCATAAAAGAGCATATTGTTCTACTGAGTAATATTAAGTAGGTATATCAAAAGATCTAATGACTTCGAGAATAGTGGAAAGATGTCTTTGTCTAGCTAATTACCTCAGAGTTATCTAAGTAGGTCACGTAATGTAGTTAGACTCAGTCAAGCGTGTAGTCTTTCAGCTGAAATTCAGCCTTCAGATCCGGGTAAAACAATACTCTTTCAATGTTTGGTATGAAAATTAATGGACAGGAAGTATTTCTTTTAAGATTTACTAAACTAATGATGAGTATAAGAAAATTTTTCTATGAATTAATTGTATCTAAATGACACTGTTAGGTAACAAAAACCAACTTCATCTCTTTTAAATCTTGACGGGTAAAAGTGTTGATTTCAACCTATTTACAAAATAAATATCTACAATTTATTTTCAAATCTTTTCATTCAATACTTTTTAAAACTGGTCAACGTAAAAATTCGCTAAAACTATGAAAACAAAGTTAAAATGGAACGCTTAATTAGTAACTCCACAGTAACAAATCGACGTACAAAAAAATCGCTAACTTTTAAACAGTTTCTACGAAATCAATTACAAACTTTCCGAAATACAACATTCTGTTAAACGAAACGGAACTAATCTCGAAATAATTAACCGCAACCGTTTGCTCTAAAAGTAACTTTTTTCAAAAAACCGTTTTTTGTTGAAATCCGTTTGAATAATTCTGAACGAAAGCGGTTCAATGACTCCGGTGGTGATTGTTTGATGAAAATATTTTTAATCACCAACATATAGGTAGGTTCACTTGACTGAATCTAACGGGTCAGTAGATTTTCAATGCGCATATTTGTATGTACGTTTAATGTCATATATTTACTGAAAACGTACAGAAATCTTTACAAACACATAATTACAGTTAGTTATAAAACTGAAACTTATCTTGTAAATGTGCGGCTTAAAACTAATTGACGGCCTCCAGATATGCATTAATTAATTAAATATGGATAGATCTGAATAGTCCTTAAAATACAGTACTTTTAAAACCAGATCATTGAAAACAGCTTTCAATTTAGTTACTATCTGCTTGAACTAGTTTCATAAACCTTATAGAAGAATACTCTATTTTATTGTAACTCAATATTACCAGTGACCGCAAAGTTCTACAATTCTTCAATCAAGAAGACATCTTTCATAAATAAATTTAAAATCAAATCAGTGTACAATATACATCAAAAACGTTCGGAATCCTCGGTCCATTCCTTGGTAAATAGAAGGTCGATTGTATTACTGAAAAAACTAACTTCGTTTTTCAGACACTCAGTCGTGAAAGCGTTCAACCTTCATGAAGGAAACACCCGTCGCGTTATTAGAATTTTGACAGTTTTCGTAACGCCTTCGAGTTTATTGAGGAAAATACAAGTTTTCTCTCGAGCCCTTAGATTGTTCAGAAAACAATTTCTTTGAGGCTTTGTCGAACGATTTCTACTCAAGTATATGTAATAGGAAAGTCTTGAGTTTTGTATTGTTTGATCTGTGGAGAGCTATTATTTTTTTTATTCGCGAAATTGTATTAGGATTCAGTTTTGCTGTTCAATTTGTTTTTATGTACGTAAATCTCACACTACATAGTTTAACGCTTTGTTCTCACGTAGGTAGGTATTTACTTTATGTACCTAAGTAGAACTTTCAACATAATGTTTAGAAAAATCATGTAGGTATACTAAACAGTGAGAAATAACAGAAATAGAGCGACACCTTTTTCAGCAGAAAATATCTCTTTCAGAAAAACTGTTGTCCCAAAATATATCATCCCATTTTCTCTAACAAATGAAAGGTCCCAAACCTAAACGATAGTAGCTGCTTATGTCTGTTACCCCAACAGCATAATGAAAATTTTAACAAAACATCAAAATTGCCAAAAGAATTAACTTCTCAACATTTATTTTTAGAAAATGTTTAACATTAGGTGGTAAATATTTAATTCCACATTTTCACTTCAGGAACCCGCATAATTTTCCATTTTCACCTCGTCAAGCCGTAAATTAAGCACTAGGTAGATATATTTTGGAAATTTCCCAACAGAAACCCGAGAAGAAGTGCTGAAATATAGAATTTTAGATGCCAGTAACATGATGTCCTGCAAAATAATGTTTGGCCTTTTTGGCAAGTCGGTCCCAAATGAAAAATGTTATATCAAGAGTAAAAAGTTGTTGCGTCCTTTTGAATTTGTATGATGGAAAATTTTGTTGAAATATCTCGTGATCGTAGATACATTCTTTAGTTACTAAATGAACTCTATGTTCATTCTATTATATAGACCTACTAGTTATAAAATTATAAAAATGTTTGTATTCCAACCCAAAAACTATTCCATGCCTAGAGATAACTTTTAATCACTTTTTTACACTACTATAAATATTAAAGACCAATTTTTCATAAAAAGCCCTAAAAATTAACGTTTCATTTCCCAATATAAAAATAACTGTGCCAACAAAAAAATATGATTCCGCAAAGAAGTAAAAACCATAACATAAATATGGAACAACATAAACATCTCGGTTTACAAAATTCCTAGAGGAGGGCATTTATTTTCATTCCTTCATAGGTTCGGCCGAGACCATTACAGGAAAGCCGAAAATTCCCTATTCGGCACTCGGCCCAAATAAATGGCAGTGCAAATAATTTTGGGGACAAACAACGCTGGACTAAATTCTTATAGGCATCTCTAGGTAACGTTTGCAAAAAATATCTGAGACAAAAAGTTTAGTTTAACGACCTTGGAGAAAATTTTGTGTAATGTTTGTTTAATAATGTTTTGTATAAAATTTTGTAAATTAACTTTTTGTACTTAGATAAGTTTGCATAATGAGCTTGCTCAAAATACTGGTAACAAGAAACTAATGGCTTTGGTATCTTCTTCTTTCTCCTGCCCTGTTCCCATGTATTCCTGCAATGTATTACTTAATTAAATTCATAGATTAGATCTACTACTCACCGTAAAACACCACCTTTATTATTTACCAAATCACTTACTGCAATATTCACCTGATTAAAAAGTAACATTACTTTTCACAGTCTCAAACCAAAGAGCCACAAAAAATAACAACTTTTCCGATATTTTTTTATCTTTTTTGCTCTGCCATTACAGAGAAGATTTTCAGTACTGCTACATTATTCAACTTATAGTGGGCACGCCTTTATATTGGCGGGTTCCATAGATGGCCAAGCCTGAATATTTTACCTGCCACAGCGATGTCAATTTTGTACCGCCCAGGGAGCTAAATAATTCACGTTTCGCTGACAATATGGCTCGAATTCTGTTTACGATGTATCATGTTTATTAGTTTTTATACAGGTAATAGAATTTTGGAGCGCGTTTTGTTGCAAACGTATTGTTTGGGTATGAAAGTGCAATTTGTTTTGTAAGTGAAAATACATCGTTTGAAATACTATAAATGAAAATGAATTGGCCAAAATAGTATTCGGAGATTATGACAGGACGAGTTCTAGAGTAGAGACCACGCCTCGGCAAACGTAGTGTAGGGCGTCCTCAGGCACGGTGGAGTGATGACTTGCGCAAGGCGGCTGGCAGGAGCTGGATGCGAGCAGCCGAAAATCGATGTCAGTGGCGTGCACTTGGAGAGGCCTATGTACAGCAGTGGACTGCGATAGGTTGATGATGATGATGATGATGATGACAGGACTATTCGATATTAACATCAAGCCCAAAATATGCAAAACTTTAAACCATCTACTCCAGTATGTATCGACGGTGTTAGCGATGCCGTTGAAATAGCTGAACTGTTTCGCCAACAGTTTACTGTTAAATCCATTTATCGAGATTGTTGGCAATGCTGTTTAACCTTTGTCTGAGTCACTCGTATTTGCCTGAAGAGATGATTAAAACAATTGTTATTCCAATCGTTGAAAATAAGATTTATTTAATTAACTTTTTATTGCAAACAAATTTCTCTTATCAATAACGAACATAACAATAGAAGTGAAATCATAATTTAATTTTACACCAAAATGAAGAAGATACTTTCCACAGCAGGCGTTTAATGTTGACAGTGTCGTAAGCCGCAGAAAGGTCGACGAAAACAGTGCCTGTCACCTTGCCGGTTTCAAAGCCTTCCTCTATGTCCTGGGTAAGGTCGAGGGTCTGGCTGCAGCATGATTTTCCAGGTCGGAATCCAGCCTGTTCCGGTATCAGTTTTGGATCGACCAGGCTAGCAAGTTTTAAAATTAATCTTTCAAATAGCTTGAAAGTGTGGCACAGGAGAGAAATTGGCCTGAAGCTTTTAGGATCATCAGCAGGTTCCCCCGGTTTCAGAATAGCAATGAAATCACTCATCATAACAAAAAATAATTTCTCGTCAAACAAATCAAATAGTTGAATTATTCATCTGTTAGTACTTTGAAGTTATTCTCGCGAACCAGGGGATACAAAATGGCTAAAGTTATCTTCGAGTCGTCCAATTATTCAGTTAGAGTTCCTGCACACTGAAGACTAAAAAGTCGCCCGATAGTTAGCCAAATGGTTGCTTTAGAGTTTGTTGCGCCACTTCTTCCCAGTAATTACACATAAGAAGAGGTGAAGAGTGGTTTTAGGAGCTGTCTCATGTAATCCTGACGTGACTCCGCTTCTGACTCTCGTCGTGTACGGACGTGTCGCTCTGCGCTCGCCCGTTTACGACTTTTGTCTTTGTTACGCCCGACGTAACGCTCACCGTAGTCGCTCTGCCGACTACAAATATATCAATCTAAAGCTGCTTTTTTCAAAGCGGCGGACGATTATCCTGTTTCTAAAACGTTTGTGTCAAGTAAATTCAGTTGACCCCTTCTGGGTAAAAGCCACAGTTTCGTGGTTCTCGGTTGAAACCATACGGTGACAACGAAGCCGAGAGGGTGTTGACCCAATCACACCCGCCGAACCCCTTCAGGGCAAGGCATTCAATTGGACGGGAGCTCGGATTTCGGCCTTGGGGGATCTCCTAGTCGTGCCTTGCATCTGGTTTGCTTTCACAGCTACACACCTGGTGTCGGTTGGGTATCTCTATACCCTTCGCACTAGACTGGCTAGGGCCCTTTCGCACAATAAGACTGGCGAACGGTTTACAAGCTTAGGGCTCACCAATAGTACTCACCTCCCTGCCTATACCCGGCAGGAGGGTTACACATCCCCGGCCCATCCACCCGGGGAGATAGGAGATAGGTTGTTAGGTTTTTATAATTAGGCCCCACCTTTAGCTCGGTAGCCCTCTTCCCTCACGGGAAAATGACTACCGAAGTAATTAAGTTCTTCTTTGAGGTCCTCCTCAAGGACCAAGACATCGTCGCCAAATATGGCGACATTATTAGTAACCTTGATATCAAGGACCCGCGCCTAGCGCGCTATTGTGTTATAGATAACGGCTCAACAAAGGAGGCCGGCGCAGCTGTGCCGCGCCCCATTGTCGAGCCTATAATTGTTTCTTCGGGGAAAACCGCCGCATTAGCGGAAACGGTAATCCCCAATACAATGGTCGATGCCCAGCTGCACTCGACCATTGTTCCTAATCCAATTGTCTCACAGACAATGGAAATTACTCAGGCGAGTGCACCTGCGTCAAACGTCGACGCCGAATGCATGGACACCTCGTCCTCCCGCTCTGCCTCACCCGTCCCAGAGGATGCTCAACCCTCCGAGCCCTCCGACTCCACTTCCTCCGATGAAGACTTCACCGTCGTACTGGGAGGTAAGAGAAAAAAGAACAAAAATAATGACAAGGCGCGCAAGACCATCGCCCTTGCCGCATCTCCTCTCCCTAGCCCGCCCGCTGTGTCTACAGCATCCCCCGCCCCGTCACCCTCGACCTCGCAGGTCGCTTCCTCCCAAGGTGCCGCTAAGCCCAAAAGCGCACCTAAGCAAACCTCCGCCGCCTGTATACTTACAGGACAAGGCGAAATGGACCGAAGTGTCCAAGCTGTGTGTTGATCGTAAGATCAACTACAGATCGGCCTCCAATACCGGCAACGGTATCAAAATCGTCCTCCCTACGTCAGACGACTATAGGGAAATAACTAAAGCGCTAAGAGCGAGGAACATTTCGTTCCATACGTACTCCCTCCCTGAGGAAAAACCTCTCCGGGTCGTCATTACCCGTATTCCGAAGGAAATCCCTTCGGATGACATTTTAAGTGACCTTAAGTCACAAAACATCCCTGCGACGCAAGTCCATAGGATGCACCGCGCCCGCAGCGGCCACGCCTTCGACATGGTGCTCGTAGTATGCGAGCCGTGTCCTTCCAAAATCCACCCGATTTTTAACATCAAATCGGTGTGTAATTTAACCGGCATCTCAATCGAGAAGCCAAATAGATCTGGCATTGTATCCCAATGCCACCGTTGCCAACTGTGGGGTCACTCACAGCGCAACTGTTTCGCCCAGCCTAGGTGCGTGAAATGCCTAGGCCAACACGGCACCTCCGACTGCCCGCGACCCAAGGACCGCACTCTGTGCACCGAGCCTCCGAGCTGTGTACTCTGCGGCGCCTCAGGCCATCCGCCAACTACCGCGGCTGCCCAAAGGCCCCAAAAACGTCTCCCAAGCTGGCCAAGCGAGCAAACGCCCGCCAGCTAAGGGAAAGCCCATCAGCGAGGCTACCTACCGCTCAACTTCCCGAGCGTCTCAGCCCACAACGGCCCTCCCATGGAACCCTCTCAACCATCAGAGAGCCTTTCCAACCCCGAGGCCAACTCAGCCCCAGCCAACTCCCGCCCCGGTGAATAATTCCACCGCGGCGCCCGCGAGCTTACCTCGCGTCCCTCCTGTCCTTCCCTCCGCGCCCTCCGCGCCCTCCGCGGCTCCTATAGCCGCCAAGCCCGCGCAAGCGCAAGCGATCGCGCCTTCTTCTAGCCCAGTATCAGCGCTCAGTTTTATGAACGTTATACTGAGCACGTTCAGTGTATTTACGAGCGACAGAGCTCAACAACTTTCGAGGGAGATAGTCGCCAGCAATGGCGACCTTATCAAACTCTACTCCGTTATGCAGGAGTATTCAGACGTCGCCCAGGCAGTTCAAAACCTGCCTCACTTTAGGAAATAGAAATGGATAATACATCCAAAATTAAACCCCATTCCCTTAGGCTTGGCTATTATAATGCCAACGGTATTCTCGGCCAACGCGACGAGATTTCCGCCTTCCTACAATCCCATAAGATAGACATTCTTCTCGTACAAGAGACCTTCCTAAAGCCGCGTGTACGCGGCCCTAATATAGCTAACTATAAGTTAATTAGAAATGACAGGATCACACGCCACAAAGGCGGCACGCTTATCTATTATAAAAGATCGCTACATTGTGTAGAGATCACTCCCCCCGACTTAAGCTGCATTGAAGCCTCGATCTGTCGACTAGCCATGTCCCACCACCAGTCGATCACTCTCGTATCGGCCTACTGCCCTCCCACGTCCTCATCCTTTCAGTCCTACGACCCGATCCTTTTCACGAACGATCTCAGAGCCTTACTAGGCCTGAGCGACTCTGTAATAATAGCAGGCGATCTAAACGCCAAACATCCCGCCTGGAATAGCAACACTACTTCTCCAAGAGGTAGGTTGCTATTCAATCAGTGTGAATCCCTCAACTTCGATGTCATCGCTCCGATGCATCCCACTCACTTTCCTAATATAGTCGACCACCTTCCCGACGTTCTCGATGTAGCGCTCCTCAAGAACGTAAACTTACGTTTACATTCGATCGAGGTACTACACGAGCTCACCTCCGACCACAGACCGGTTCTTGTGGAACTAGCCTCGCGCTCAGGCCCACTCGACCCGGATCGCCCTCCTCCCACCCAGATTGTCACGGACTGGAGAATGCTAAGCGAAAGCTTAAAATCCTCCTCCGCCCAGTTAGAATCAATTCCCGATGAAATCAACTCAGTCGCTGACATGACGGGCGCGATCGGCTCGTTCACCGAGCACGTACAATCCACCGTGGACAAGTGTTCACGTAGAGTTGAAGCGACGAGCTTTCATCGCTTCAAGCTCCCGGATGACGTGCGTGCTCTGGTGACCGAGAAGAACGCGGCTGTCCGTGCCTACAGTACTTTTCCCTGCGACGCTAACAAGTCTCACATGCGTAACTTACAGCGTGCTGTAAAGGAACGCCTTGCTGAGATGCGTGAAACGCGCTGGGACAAGACGCTGAGCGAACTCGAGCCGACTCATCAAGCCTTCTGGCAGCTTCAAAGGAAACTCAAATCCGATGAAGTAGCTTCCACCCCGCCGATCAAACGCCCCGACAATTCCATCGCCTTCGAGGACGATGAAAAGCGGAATGTCTGGCCGACAGCCTCGAGGCTCAATGCTCGCCTAGTACCCAACCGGTCGACCCGGCTCACCTACTAAAGGTCGAAGCCGAGGTCGAGCGCAGATCCTCCCTACCACCGCAAGAAGACCCCGACGATCCCTTGCCTCCCGTCACTCCAGACGAAGTGGCAGAGATCATCAAACGTCTCAAACCCCGTAAAGCTCCGGGCCCAGATAGAATAACCAATAAAGTGTTCAAAATCCTACCCGCTTCCCTCGTAATACTCATGACCGCGATCTTCAATTGCGCCATGACCCATAACCTGTTCCCACAGGCATGGAAAGAGGCAACCGTAATCGGTATTCCCAAACCCGGTAAACCAAAATCAGACCCGTCCAGCTATCGCCCTATCAGTTTACTCAATGTGTTCGGCAAGATCTACGAGATACTTATCTATAAGCGTCTCAAAGATTACGTCGAAGCAAAGAGTCTTATTCCATTAGAACAGTTTGGTTTTCGAACCCATCACTCTTGTGTCCAACAAGTCCACCGCATCGTGGAAGGTGTGAGCCACGGATTCCAACGTGGCCAACTCACCGGCACGATTCTCTTCGACATAGCAAAGGCATTCGACAAAGTCTGGCACAAAGGCTTGATTTACAAGCTTTACCAACTCGGTGTCCCAGACCGTCTCGTCGTCATCTTACGAGACTTTTGTCGAATCGCACCTTTCGCTATCGCATAGACGGCACTCTTTCTTCGGCCCACCCTATAAAAGCTGGCGTCCCACAAGGCTCGGTACTCTCCCCCATCCTCTTCACGCTATACACTAGCGATATTCCTAAGAACAAGCATGTTCAATTAGCCCTATTCGCCGACGACACGGCAATCTACTGCTCAGGCCGCAGCCCAGCCGCCATAGTGAGACATCTCCAAGCCTATTGCAACACCCTAGGTGTCTGGACTAGGCTATGGAGAATCGAACTCCACCCCGACAAAAGCCAGGCCATACTCTTTTCGAGCCCCGCCGTAGGCTTCCTCCCGCGCCCCGTCAGTCACCATGTTTGGTAGGCCGATTCCTTGGAAGGAGCATGCCAAATATCTAGGTGTAATCTTAGACCAGCGCCTCTCATTCGCCGAGCACATACGTAAGGTGCGCTCTAGAGCAGCCTTTGTGTACGGCAGATTGCACTTCTTGCTCAATTCAAAGAGCAAATTATCTCTTAAATCCAAGTTACGCCTCTACGGATCGTGCATACGCCCCGTCATGATGTATGCTTGCCCTGTGTTCGCACAGGCAAGCCATCGCTGCCTTCACAGAATGCAAGCCCTTCAAAACCGTGCCTTACGGAAAATCACAGGAGCTCCCTATTATGTTCGAAATGAGATTCTTCATGTCGACTTAAAATCCCTACCATCCGCCAGTATATGAAGCGTGCCGCCATACGGTACTTCGAACGCGCTGAGAAACACGATAACTCACTTATCGTGTCAGCCAGTAATTACACTCCCTCCCGCATCAGTAGGATTCGCCGCCCTAGGCATGCCCTTCTAGAACCTGACGATGAGATAACTGTCCTCCAAGAGAGTAGTAAACTCACTAGCACCCTATACAAACACAAACCGCGTTCGTACAAACCTCGCCGCCGAGGTCCGCCGCGACGTCCCGTTCTCTGTCCTCCCGACCCTTGCTCATCGAGCCAGCCCGCGAGCTGAGCCAGTAGCTTTAAATTCCCCATTTAATAATAATGATCATATGATCCAGCCTGTCCCTTTGCTGCCTCCCCAGCGACGCCCTAAGCCGAGGTCCGACCCCACAGGGGGTACCCTTAGCGCAGTCGCTTAGTTTATAAGTTGTTTTACGCCCCTGGCTGGAGGCCTTAAATTCTAGGCATCCACAGGGAAAAGTCCGGTTAAGCAGTACACGGCCTCCTAGGCTGAACTGCGAGATGCCATACCAAAAAAAAAATCCTGACGTTCGAAAAGTGCTGTTTTAGCCTACTTTGGATAAATAAGTTTTGATTTGGATTTGGATTTTCGTTTGAAAAAAAATATTTTATTAGGAAATCATGAATTCAATGTAAGTTATTAGTCAGTCGGATACCATCTAAATATCTGGTAATGAGCGTACTACCATTCATCATCATGCTGAATGAAATAAGGTCGACCATATTGTCGGCCTTCGAAAAATTTGCAGTGTGCGGGCACTCTTAGACGGATTAATTCGAGTGAAGTCACAATCAACTTGAAATTGATCGTCATTTATCATAAGGGGAGGGACAGACAGACTGGCTGGATTTTAGCTCTTGAGTGAAACGCAGTCGATTAAAAATTATGCTGTTCCGTTTGATTAGCGTAGGACAGTCGACCACATTGCCGAGTCGAAATGGGGGAGTCCGTGTATTAATAGCCTAATTATATAAATGTTAAGGTTAGTAAATACACTTTAATGACAATTCATCATCATCATCAGCCTTTTCACGTCCCACTATTGCACACAGGCGTCCTCTCCGCTCGCTCAATGCGGGTTGGTGATTACGGACTAAAGTAAATAATAAAAAGTAATACTTAGTCCAGGTTTCCCTGACATCTTTTTCTTCTCCATCTTAACCAGACAAAACAGAAAAACTATAAACGCGTCACCCAGACACTCATAGTATAAAGATTGATTCTTTACCCACCAGGCTACCATGACCATTATTTAATCGTATCGCCTATCCTCATTTGTTTTCAAACAAACTTTATTCCAAATACAGAGATAAAACAAAATATAGCCACCATTTGTTTTGATATTGCGTTTTCCATGTAGTCGTAAGAACTTTGTTTTCAGCTTTAAGCCATAAATAGGTTAACCATATCGGGGGAGGGTTGTTCTCATAAAGTATAATATCGTTTATTTGGTATTCAGGCGGCGTCTATACGTAGTATTGGTATTGTATTGTGAGCGTGTTCGAACTTATTATGTAAAAGATCGTATGGGTGAAGCTAGTATAATGCTTGGAGATTAAATAGATAAATAAAATATATCAATATACAACGAGTAACGTTAAATTTGCAATGTATCAAAATAGTTTCAATAGTATTGCCAACAGAACTTATCAGTAGAAAAAAAAACTTATTAAAAAAGATTTTATGACCTGTTTAGCTGATAAATCTGAGGTTTATTGTATACCAGAATAAGTCGTATTATTTTTTTAATATCTCAATATAACTTTACGAGTATATCCTGCCTTTACAAAATAATATGAAGGTCCAAAGACAAAGCCCAGAGATATTGTTGATTTAAATAAATAAATAATTAGCATATTATTAATATTTATTTGATCAGATTCAAGCAAAATTCTGCATAAGACTTTGTGGATCTAAATATTTATATAAGAACAGATACCTTTTAAATTATTCAATTAAATTGAAAGGTTTCAAATTAATTTCTTAGAAACAATACGCGTTGAATCTTTTATCTTCTCCTTGTATCTTCAAAACAAAATCCGACTTAAATAGGTACTCGTAGCAAACTTGTCGGCACTATACAATGCCTAAAGCTATTTTACATCAAAAATAATAATTATGTTTTCTGAAACTTAAGGAAAGAAAAACCGGCCAAGTGCGAGTCGGACACGCGCACGAAGGGTTCCGTACCGATTAATAAAACGGACAAAAAAAATCACGTTCGTTGTATGGGAGCCCCCCAAAAATACATCACCATCATCAGCTTTCTAACTATCACGGTTCATGAGCCGGACGGACGCGTGGTGACAGACGGACGGACGTATGGACGGACGGACGGACGGACAGAGCAGCGAACACAATAGGGTCCCGTTTTACCCTAAAAAAACAACATTTCTTATTTTCTTAGGTACTTTATTATTCAGTAACTACTAAGCACCGACATATATTTTTCAATCAACGTATTCTAAACAAAATACATAATACAGCTTTTGGCTTAAATCTCCACTATTTGCTCGCTAATGGTAGTTTTTGTTCGAAGTTCCATACAGCGGGTAATCTATCTTTATAAGGACGACTGTCCATAATGGGATGTGAGGCCCATAAATCTTTATTTGTAAATCTCCTCTTATTTGTTCGGACCATTCAAGGTTACGTCTTATATGTTCGTAGGTATATAAGACATTCAAAAAGGCTAATGTTTTGTTACAGTACTAAATGAGATGGTTTAAGTATCTACTACTAGATATTTTTCCGCGGTTTCACCACAGACTACTATAATAGTTATGGTTTCAGAGGAACTGCTGCGCGTAATCGCATTAAATACAGCCTATGTTATTTGGGAATACTGTAGTTTTCCAACAGTGAAAGAATTTTTGATTCGGTTCAGTTGTTTTGGAGCATTTAGGCTACAAATATACAAACCAAAAAAATCATCTTTATGATATTAGTAAAGACTAATTAAATTTAACATTCTTCACTATCCTATCTATCTAATTTTCTTTTATTTTTTATTCACTCTGATACCTATCGGATACCTGATCATCTTTGTAATGCACTACCATTAATCTCCATACTGATTTATGAGTCTAACCAAACTATCGGCAGTTTGGCAATTTACAATGTTCTCTACACATTGCCTCTAAAATATTGTACATGCATAAAGTAAATTCCATTTTTTTGAAACCTAAAAAAACGGTACACAAACAATTTTTAAAAAGTCCAATTCATTCTGTATTCATTCACCAATAAAATTATTTAATTTGCAAAGTGGCCTGAACAAAATTGAATATGAAAACAAAATTCTAATTGAAATACAAAACAGACCAAATGTTGTTTCATAAATGAAATGAAATGACATTGAACCATTTGGATGCAGGTTCAAACCTACTGAATAATGAATTTGGGAACGTACTATGAAAATGAGGATAAGGTAACCGAAAATAAATTTTTCGTAAATTTTTTATAAGGTTTATTTTTAGCTGTTGTGTGTGTGTGTGTTTTTTTTATATGAAGATATTTATACGCAGTAAACACAATGTGAAGGCGATACTTGAATGAATCGATACAACGATTGTTATATCAAATTGATTTGACTGTTTAAAACCTTGGTGGTGAAAAAAATTGATAGAGTCCGTGCTTAAAAAAAATACCAATTAGTAATAAACCTTGTCAAGTTAATTCAATTTATCTTTACTGAGTGGTTATTTTCTGAGGGGTTTTTTTTTATTACCTATCTTATCACTATTTAAACTATGTATATCAGGCTTTCAACAGCTTCCTGTTATTTTGATGTATAAGCTTTATTGCTCTCAAGATTCAACAACCTTCCAAAGCGTGATTAAGGAACAAACACCCAAAGCCACAAACTTTCACATTTCCAATATTACTAGAATAACAAAATAACTTCATATTCCGCCACTGCTCACAGCAACAACGCGGTAACTAACTGCAACGCAGGACAAGCCCTCTAAATGTCCAATTTAGTTCTACACGCGCCCAAAATTGAATTCTTTGTCATTTACCCTGTTTTGAATATTAGCACTCGCACGCAACACGGGGTAGGGTTCATTCATTTTCATTGTTCTTAGTAATATAATGAAGAGTAGGTATATTTTGGGGTTAGGTATGTTCTTTGCAGAGATGAGAAAGATATGTCGGTAGCTGTAGTAGGTATAGTTTTCAAGTTTTGAAATACTAGTTTTAAAATACGGTTTTTAGCGGTTCCACCCGCATCTGGATGGAAATATTTCCCGCAACCGGATAAAAATTAACATAATTATTTATACTTTCTTGGGCTCTAGACCAACGGTGTATCAGATTTTTTAAATTCGTTCATCAGTTTTGATGTAAAGGGGTGACATACAAACATTCTTGTTACAGCCTTTTTATCGCCCCACTGCTGAGCACAGGCCTCCTCTCACGCGGAGAAGGATTGAGCATTAATCACCACGCTTGCTCAATGCGGGTTGGTGATTTCAGACTTTATAGTCCAGGTTTCCTCAAGATGTTTTCCTTCACCTTTTTTTATCAGCCATTGGTGTGTAAGATTACTTAGAAAGTACATACAAACTTAGAAAAGTTGCATTGGTACTTGCCTGACCTGGAATCGAACCCACACCCTCATACTCGAGAGGTTGGTTCTTTACCCACTAGGCCACCACGACTTTATACAAACATTCATCATATTTATATGGGGGGGGGGATTAAGGATTTTGAATGATTAATATAATATCTCCATGAATTTAAAGACAAAATCACGTATCGTAAAAACAAAAGAAATAATAATGAAACAAAATCATGACCAATTTTCATCCAGTAATCAGGTAGAGATATAATAAAACTATCCAATAAAGACATGGCCAATAGACAAAAGCTCATTATTATCTGAACAAGCAATATCCGACTATTGAATAACATATTAACTACGACCATGGGCCGATGTTATTATTTATCTCATAATCTTATAATACGTATGTAAGTTCTTCCTTATTTATCTACTTAAAGGAGTTTGTAAGGATATATCCTTATGTGTGTATGTTTGTTAAGTTTTCTAAGTTTGTATGTACTTTCTAAGTATATCTTGGACATCAATGACTGTGTTTCGAATGGCACGTTAAACGGTAGGTCCCGGCTGTCATTGAACATCCTTGGCAGTCGTTAGGGATAGTCAGAAGCCAGTAAGTCTGACACCAGTCTAACCAAGTAGTATTGGGTTGCCCGGGTAACTGAGTTGAGGAGGTCAGATAGGCAGTCGCTTCTTGTAAAACACTGGTACCTACTCAACCGACTGTAAGCCGACCCCAACATAGTGGGGAAAAGACTATGGAATATACATATGTAAATATAATTTAGGTACATCAGAGCCAGGATAGATCACTAGTTTACCAACAAAACAATCATAACAACCCTACAATATCTTCCTAGTTCTCAGTCTATATTGCTTACGATAAATAATTAAAAGCCTCGGCGCATCTCATGGCGGGCTGCACAAATTGCATTATATGCAAGTCAACAGTCAAAGGGAAGACTCCCTTCAAAGAGACTGCGGTTGTTTTGTAATGCAGTTTTATTAGATTTCAACCGGCTTCTTGTTTTTATTGACATTTCATATTATATCACTGGCTGTTCCTTGTGGTTACATCGGCATCTCGGGGGAACTATAAAAATGAGCTCTGCCCATATTATTATCTGCCTATTTTAGTTTATCTGCGGTAATTTAATCGTCTCAGTAGTTTTGGCAAGGTAGCCGGACAGACAGTTAGATGGACGGACAGACAGACAGATACTTTCGCACTCATTACAACAAAGCACAGGTTTTTGTTTTTCTCTCTGTTTTTTTTTTCAAAGAAAAGCTCTTCATACTTTTATCAGATGTGATTTTATGCAGTTTATTTCACACATTATTTTTATTCCATTAATAGTTTATATAATTTATGTCTGTGTAATTGAATTTATAGTTACTTTAAAAAAAGCCATTTACTGAAATAAAATTAACATTTTGTACCTCTTAATAAACAAAGCTATCTCTTAACAAAAAAATCATAAAGAATGTTCTTGTCAATGAAACATTACTATCTTCTCAAGACCATATTTTCCCACAAAAGTGTTTTTGAGAAGCCTATTTGTATTCTGAGCGGCTTCCAACCGCTTTGAAAGTCGAAGGTTGACCCTTGAGTGCCGATCTTTTGATACAACCCTTCCTCTTTTATTGGTCGTCATTTATTTCAGGGGTATATAGGTCTTTAATGTGGTATGGGACCTGAATAAATTAGTGGTTGTCGGTTATTAGATGAAAGTTATAGAAGGTATACCTAAGGTATAGGCTCTTACTTAAGGTATAAGGTAACTTAAGACATGCAATTCTAAGTAAAATAATTAATTCTAGGTATGTTGTGTTAAAGTGATTTTATGTTGAAAAAAAATATTTTAGGTTGCTAAAATCAAAGTTACGGAATCCGCCATTTTTTGTTTCACTATTTCAGATAGATCCTGTGTGATTGAAAAAGTCATAAAAGTGCAATCACTTATTTTTGATCAATAAAGATTCAAAGGTTTCAGAAATTGAAATATGTTTTCTAAAGAAAATATAAAATCGATCGTAACTTTTACGACTCGATATAACGCAATCACTCGAACACTATTATTCACTATAAAGCCACAGAAATGTTTAATCGAGTATTATTTTATCATATAAAATCATGTTTTTTTTTAAAAACCTTATATTTATAAACTTTTGAAGAGGAAAAAAGCTGATATAAAAAATATTGGGGTGGCGAAAACAATAATCTTTATAGTTTTGTTCCTTCATCTGCGTATTTCATCTCATTATTTGGTACTAGAACAAAAATAAAAAGGAATGACAAAGAGAAAAGATTTCATATATCATTACCATATAAAACATAGGCATTTATTTTTCACGCTAAATTGAACCTTATGCAGATGCATATAAAGGCTTTACATTCAACTAAGCTTAATACAAAGGATTCATTTAGATAGGTTTGTACGAGTCTGACGTTTGATCGAGATATGAAATAAAGCGGGTACACGTTGAAATATTTGCCGTAAATTATTACCCCTAAGGCCTTTTTAGGGTTCCGTAGCCAAAATGGCAAAAACGGAACCCTTATAGTTTCGTCATGTCCGTCTGTCCGTCTGTCCGTCTGTCACAGCCGATTTACTCGGAAACTATAAGTACTACAGTGATGAAATTTGATGGGAATATGTGTTGTATGAACCGCTACAAAAATATGACACTAAATAGTAAAAAAAAGAATTGGGGGTGGGGCCCCCCATACATGTAACTGAGGGATGAAATTTTTTTTTTCGATGTACATACCCGTGTGGGGTATCAATGGAAAGGTCTTTTAAAATGATATAAAGTTTTCTAAAAAACATTTTTCTTAAAGTGAACGGTTTTTGAGATATCAGCTCTCAAAGTCGTAAAAAGTATGTCCCCCCCCCTCTATTTTTATAACTACGGGGTATAAAATTCTAAAAAAAATAGAGGTGATGCATGCTAATTAACTCTTTCAACGATTTTTGGTTTGATCAAAGTATCTCTTATAGTTTTTGAGATAGGTTGATTTAACTGTAATTTACGGAACCCTTCGTGCACGAGTCCGACTCGCACTTGGCCGGTTTTTTATTTTTAGAAGAAAGAGAATGAAAACGGTTTATTCTTATTTCTCATTAACTTTAAGCGAGCTGTGATTCATTTTTAATTAATTACTTAATTTCAAGCACAGCTTATTAGTCACTTCTTTTTTTAAAGATTCTTCTATTTTGAAATACTTTTATAAAAAGATACAAAAAAGGAAAAAAATAGTTAAACAGCACTCCAACAACACCCTCAGGCATTAAAATCATCAATTTTTTAACTGTTTCTGAATAATTCTCGTTCGATAATAACATATTTTCACAAATTAATAATTCAAGATATACACTATGAAAAAATTATCATGACACATAAATCTTAACTCAAGACTAAAATTAGTACACAAAATATATTAAAACCAAATCAACTTCATAATCTTTGAATCTCCTTGTCTAGCCTAATTTGAACTCCACTCACTCATGGCGGATAGACGCTCATTGTCTATGTACGGAGATATTCATACACTATGCGTCACATCACACGTGCCTGAGTCTAGCGTGCCTCGACGACAGTGCGCCTCGACGCGAGCATGCCTCGACGTGATCATGCCTCGACGACAGCGTGCCTCGACGTAGCATGCCTCGTAGAGTAGCATTGTCATGGACATTGCAATGCGTGACTGTGCACACAGATTCACATTTGCATATTGGTTGTTGCATTTGCAAACACCTGTGTCAGATATCGGATTAATACTCCTTCGAAATCGTGTCTACGTATTGTTAAGGGTTGTTTTTCCAAGAGGCTCTAGATATTGATAAACTCAAAACAAAGATTGACAAGTATTTGTAACTATTAATCGGAGCTCCCAATTATTAAATCAGAGACAGAACTTCACTAGACCGGGTATAAAAATTGAGATCATTTGAAAATTATAGAACTGAATAAAATTGAGTAAGCAATATTTATTGCCCCATTTAAATATTGATATGCTTGTTAATTGCCTACAATGCAAATAAATATTAATGATATATTGATTACTTTGGAACAGTATTCAAAAGGATAAAATCAAAAATATTTTTACTTATTTGTCAGGCATAGTCTATAAAACGCATGTAAATAAATAAAATTGGTATCTATCATATTTCTATCATCCATATAATAGGGTAGTGTCCAGGGTCGAAATAATGAAATAATATTTAGTCCGCTTTTTAGATAATCAAAAAATATTGGATACGTATTTTTTCTTTTTTTAATTAAACATAAAATGACAAAGATAAAACACTTCAAAAATTAGGAGTGGGGGCCTTTTACGTCACAGTGTCCTGAAAATTGTAGCAACTTGTGACGTCACACTCAACTTTAACACGCTATATCTTAACAAGTTCTGATCCAATTTAAAAAAGAAAAAATACTTATGGCTTAATTTTGGACAATCTACAAGACGGACTAATTATTATTTTTTAGGAAACTAGCCTATTATCTTCATAACTATGAATTCCATTAAGGTTTGCTTACAAACTAGATTAAAAAGTCATAGTTTGATCAGTGGTTGTGGTTCACTCTATGTCTCAACATGTGTCCATACATAAGCTATTAATTAATTTCAACAAAATACTGCTGTTATCTCGCTGGAACAGGATTATAAAATTGCAGCTTTAATATTTGAACTAATCAATTTTATGCGGTATTTTGGACTCTATTAGAATTTGGATATAGGATTTTTATGTACATATGTGAATTTTGTACCAGGATGCAGCGTAATTTGTTTTAAATAAAACAATATTTAACAATTTATTAGTTTAAAACCATAATTGATACAGACAATTTTTTGTAAACGCGCGAAATATTTATAGCTCATGTGGCGTGGCGTGGCATTTCAGCATAGAGAAGCTTTACTATTTATTCAACATTTTTCAGTACTATTTTGTTCTTAACATGAATTTAATAAATAATTATTGATGGATTAGCCTTATTTACTGTACAACAAAATATATGAACAATAATTGTAAGCTACATCACCATTTTATTTAATCAACATAATGGAAAGTTACTCTCTTCGTTCCACAAATTTTTGTTTTCACAAAGTCCATTATTAATATTTTATCATAACATAAGGTTTCCCATCAAACTTACACCCATGTTCATCAATCATGAGTTTTCAAAACATACCGTCTACTCCTTACGACGAACAATTTCATTCTAATTTAGACTATAATATCAAAGTATTAAGGACCAATTTTGTTTGGACAAATATTTACGTATTACAATGTTTTAGTACGGGCTAGTTCCTAAAGTGATTACTGCACTATATTTCAGTTTTGATACGACAAACAAACAGTCAATATGATCGCCTTAATTCATGTTAGGATAATACCAGTAAATAAAATAGAACTGCTGAGTAAAGGAAAAACTTCAAAGGAACATAAAATCAAAAGATATCTTTGTAGTTTGTGAAATATTTGATCTTTTGTTCAATTAATGAAAACGCGTTAAATGGGTCGGAGTTATTAAAAGGAGGAAAAGCGTATTTATCTTGGAAAAATATTTGATAAGAATACTTTTTTATTCCAAAGTAGGTGAATTAATGTTTTTAATTTATGATAAGCACGCGTTTGACGACTGTGATATCCTTGTGATAAAAAAGTAAAGCAATGATTTGGTCAAAAGTGGAGTACGCTTGTCTGTAAGTTATTTATTTAATCTTGACTTAAAACTCCGGGGTTGTAGCTATATACCTATTTTTCGTTTCATAGCAAGGAAAATTATACTTAAAATATTGTTTTGTAATGCGTTGCTATCGTTAAGTTGCCTCTATTTGCAGGTCCCGTGCAACGGAGCTAAGAAAAATAGGTTCCATAGGTATATATTTAAGCCAAGAGCTTTGAAACTCAAACACAACTTAGCAATATTTTTTAAACGAAAAAAGATAAAGAACCCCATTTTGATACATGCCAATATTGTATGTGTGAAAAGGATAAAGTATAAAAAGGTAACAATGTATCCTGAAATTTTCTTATAAGGCAATTTCTTTTTTATCCCGCGTTTTCCTCCTCAAGCGTGACTTATATCCCCATTCTGCCCCTCCCCATGAATTTCCTCTTTACTCTGAAAATATCTTAAAATCACAAAAAGCCTACGCTACAATTTTCAAAAAGTGGTTGAAAATCATACTGTACATATCCCAAAAGTAAAGTATAAAAGTCCCAAAGCCGCAGAAAAGCAATTTTATTTTATGATTTAATATTACTTTAGATCAAAGAGTATTGAAATTAAATATGTAACTTTAAGCTCAGTATAATAAAAGGTCACATTAATATTGTAGAGTCTGTATTTTTTTCTGTTTCAGTTTCGCACTAACAAACGTTTTTATTACACAGTTGAAAACAGCTGCCTCGTTGGTCTAGTAGTCGCATAGCGTGACAGCTGTGCATGGCGTCTCGGGTTCAATTCCTGAGTCATGCTGAAATAACATTGTGGGATTTAATAAAATCTAACCGCCCGTAGTCGGGAAGTTGGTGATTAATACACCCGTGCATCGGAGAGCACGTAAATGTCGGTCCTGCGCCTGATCTCTCTCCGGTCGTGTCGGATTGCCGTCCCTTTTGGTTTTAAGGGTGTAGGACTAGAGAGTGCACCTGTGTTTGTGCAAATGCACCGTATATGTCTTGCACAGCTAGCTGATCTTCTTAATGAAAACACCCCGCATGGCCGATAATAATCGGTCTAGTCGCCATTATTATGATTAAACTTGCTGATGAAAAATTGCCTAGAATTGAACCAAGTCAACCTTCTAACCTTTCATATAAGAGTCACGTTCATATATTATTTAAACCTGCACGATATTGCAAGATATTTCAGGTGTCGATAAAATACAGAACATTGAACTAAGTGGTAATCTTTCAAGATTTCTAAGAATTCGTTGAGACTGCATTTTCAGCTATATGGTAGGTACCGAATATCAATTTCGTTTGATAGGGAATGTGAGCTCACGTAAAAGTTTTGATGACTTCATCTGATACGAAGATAGGAGAAGAAATTGCTTTGAGAAAAAAAAACTTTAAATAAATCCTTACTAATATTTGCAAACGCGAAAGCTCTGCCTTTCTTTCTGGTCTGGTCGGTTTTCATGCTAAAAGAACTGGACTGATTTGAATGGGATAAAAGGATATAGGCTACTTTTTATCCGGATGTAGAAAGTAGTGCCATCCGGACACGCTGGCCTAGAAATGATTATACGCTACTTTTAATAGATGCCTCCGGCTACGAGTTAAACCTCAGAAAACCAGTCGTATAATAAATAAACATTTTGTCCTGACTTGCTTTACATTCGTTTTACATAATACTTCTTAATGAATGAAGACAAAGGTATTCCTGTATCGATATGCCCATGAAGAAGGATTTTAAAGAGAAAATAAGGATTATAAGCGGAAAGCCGATTATAGAGGTAGGAAAACAAAGTTAAATAAGGTTTTGTTTATTGAACATTTCCATGTAAAATCATACGTACATCTTAACGGATATCAAATAAGGAAGAGGTTCTGATGTATTTATTTTAATGATCCACAAATTATGTTCTTACACTATGAGTGTGTTTTTTATTTCCTTGCTTTAAACTCTGACCAATCCTTACTGATTGACCTACGTACGATACTGAAGATTCTGTTGAATTATATGTCTCCAACACAATCTATTACAGGGTCGATTAATGCATTCATATTATCTGAACAAAGAAGTTGTGTTCTCCATTTGGCCCATATTCGCTGCAACCAAGTGTAACACGATACGCATAACGTTCTAGTTCGCAATAATGATCCATTATTAATGCCAGCCAGTGTACGTACAATCTCGTGTAATTAATCACATGTAGTCTACACTGACAATTCAATTAATTTGTACTGATAGTTAGGCTGAAGGTGTTAATTTATAGTTAGGGTGCTTCTACATAGTAAGAGGAGCTCATGGCTAAGTAAGACACACGGGTCAATCGATCATAACGGTAAAGCACAGCTAAGCGTGGTCGCTCTGGGGATGGGTGACTACCTTGAAATGACAGATTCTTCTGTTTTTTGGAAAACACGTTAAATTCTAGAGTCCAGCTGTAATTTCAAAATCTTTAGCAGTCGAAAGTCAGAATTCAGAAAATCTGACTGCCCGTCTGTCAAAGTGTTATCAGGTTTCCCGGGTAACTGAGTTGAAGAGGTCATACAGGCAATCGCTCCATGTAAAACGCTGGTAATCAGCTGCATCCGGTTAGTCTTAAAGATGACCTCAAAATAGTCGGAAAAAGCCTACTAATCTGACCTCTTGAATCCGGGTAAACCGATATTCTTTGGTAAGACCGTTTATGACTTCCTATCTTCCGTCTTCCACAGAAAAATAATAAATATAGGTATTTAACTACTCCCTTTCATTCTCCCATTGTTAAAGTTTCAGATGTACTCTCCGTATTACCTCGTTAAATCTTAGTTAGGTTCAATTATACACCTATTACGGTTAGTTCAGACAAGTTAGACTGAACCTCGCGAAGTTTATAAACTTGGTTCAAACTGACGTAATAACCTGTTTCTGTAGTGAACATCTGATATTCAGTTTTGTTCTAAGTTTGTGTGTTTTGTTAAGTACCTATGTAAGTTGTTAAGTAAGTACAATATTTTTTCGGAAGTCTCCTTCAAATAGTTTTAGTTAATTTTCTTGTTTATAGCTACTGATATTATAGAGCTGTTTTTGGTTTGTTGTTAGTTTGAATGCGCTTATCTCATGAAAAATCCGATATGAAAAATACTTTCAGTGTTAGGTATCTCTTTTACCGAGGAAGCCTTATCTTAAGAAGAAGCCTGTCAACGTTTTGTTTGTTATGTAAATTATTTTATGCATTTTTTATTTATAATACATATTCAAACAGATAGGTCAACAGGTAGGTCAACAAAGTATAGAAGATTCCGACGAATTGAGAATCTTCGCTTTTTTTTTGTTAATCGGTGAAGAAAGTTTTCTTAACCGACCAAAGTTTTCTCATAGTTGTACGAGGCGATATCTTACCCCGTTCCCGGAATTTATCGAAGTAATTACCATTTACAAGCACGTCTTCATTCAATATTTAATCATCGGCCGTAATCCAATTATGCGTCACGTCTATATCACGGAAATCTAATATTTACTATAAAGGTTAGTTTACAATTATGGGGTCAAGTTTCAGTAATGAGGACTGAAACGCGACTTTTGCCCGGCCGACCCCAATCTTGCCCGGTCGGCCCCGAATCTTGCCCAAACGTGCCTGACTTGACAATGGGACAATTGGCACGTGAGGTCTTAGAGTTTACCGGTACATACGAGCATGGATGGAATTTTTTATTAGGGTACTTATGGCTATTGTGTAGTTGAATGTAAACATATACCTTTAAGTATGTCATTGAAGTGGGGTTACATACATTTTAAGAGCATGTGCTTTGATACTTGGCTTTATGTTTTACTAACTACACCGTGTCAGCCAATGAGTATACCTACTTACAAAAAATTGTGTCTTTGCTTAAACGCACTGATTTCAGGAACAATCATGCAATCAGATTTCAAAAATCATTTCGGTATATTATAGCGAAGCAATTAATATGAAAAGCGGCGTAAAACTGCTGGTGAAAACTAGGTATCAAGATAATAAGGCAATATCCGAAACATTCCTACCGTTAAATTAATACTAACTTCGACTGAATTCTCCAATGTATCAACGTCTTTATCCTGCCAATCATATTTATTGGAATACCTATCGAATGAATGAAATTATGTGAAGCACATTGGTGTTCTCGCGTGGCGAATATTAAGTACACGTGGGAACTATTTATTGGCTGTTCAAGCGCTTATACCTGAACAATGTGCCAATTTCATTATAGAATTTACGGAATTAAAAGAACTGGATCAGGCCATGATAAAATTTGCTCTATGTTTCAAAATATAGTGTTCATAATTTAATGGAAAATTCTCTTTCATGAAAGCTAAAAAACGATTTCATAGTTTTATGAAATGAAAGAAAGAACAAATTAAGTGTTTCAGCAACATTAAATTGATTAAAATAGAAAAATATTATTCGGCGTCTTCACTCGTACGACAATTTTTCGATAAATAGACTTTCTAACACAGAACGACAAATCGGATAATTGGTTCCTATTTACGAGATCAAGCAAACTCTTTAGCTATATACTATTAGCACACAGATCTACATAGATTAAATTAATTGGATGGGTGTCACACTTGAGGATACTGCGAGTGTTGAAATGACAACTTAAAACTTTACAAACAACTTATAACCTACATACATGAAGCAAGTCGTTACACAGCTGTCAGTAAAATCTCCAGAGACGAGCAAAGAAGAAAGAGCTTTAACTCGCAGAGGAAATAATGTATTGTTGTAATAAGCACTTCTAGTAAAATGTACGTTTTTAAAATAAATGTTGCATTTCCCAGGGTACTTGAAACAATGTGGTGTTTTACGCTTTTCAGGTTTTGTCAAAGGGGACATTCTTTGTCTGCTATTTCAGGGTACAAGTTAATACAGAAAAAAAATATAATCCATTCAGGTCAGTGGTAACAGTTTTATAGGAAAATCGTTCTTATTACTATTGAGTTAAGGTGCACGACAGTTACCACTAATGTGCAGTTTAGTACCTGGTACAAATATTTTTATGGAACCAGACATAAGTTTTTATCCGATACTACTCCAAGCTTCATGGATCTGTCTGAAATATTTACGAGGTTATAAAATTTAATCCCAAAGGACACCATATTTCAATATCGACTAGTGACCAGCCCCGGGTGTAGGTGGATATAAATAATATTCCCAAAATATCTGTTGGTGAAAGCTGCATGCAAATTCAATAGCCTTAACGCCTTTACAACTGAACAGATTTTGTAGAATTTCGGACAAAGGGAGTACCTAGGAAAGAACGACCTTCTTTCAAAGTACATTCTACAATATTTGCAAGTACACGTTTTCTATTTAACGGAAAGTTTATCTTAAAATGCGGTGTACAAGTTTTCAAAAATCTCAAAATATACCTTTTTCATTTTTTTCTCTCTCCAGATCAACTAACCCAATAAAACATGTAATAACATCCCTATATCGAAAATGCCTTCAACTGACATACACCAAACTTGTTTCACTCGGTAGCAACAAGGTAGCAACAAAACTAAACTGAAACTCATAAATCGCATGTCCTGGCATCCTGCCGAAACACATTCGACATTTTAAGACCTTTTACGTCTTCCATATGACTGAACGTAAACAAGGACAAACATAAAAGTAGGTTCCGACATTGCTACTTATTGGGGTTTTATTTTCCGTGTCCTGAATGGGTATGGAATTGAAATTGGGGAAATATATCTTACTGACGTGTACTGAAGGTATGTAGGCTATTTCTGCCTTGACATATACGTTTGGTACGTACGTATCGTTTTTTACGCGCGGCAAAAAACTGTGCCGCGAAATGTCCTACGAAGCTCAATTTCATCGTCATCTTTTATTTGTCCCACTGCAGGACACAGGTCACTTCTTATACAGAGAAGTAATTGAGCGCTAATCACCACGCGTGATCAATACAGTTTAGAAATATCAGACCATTTTTTATACAGGATTATATTGGGGGGGCATAAATACAAACGGGCAGCTTTAATTTATACCCCTAAGAATTTAACGTTATCAAGCTATAAAAAGTCTTTCAAAATAGCAATCCGCATATAGACTCGACCGATCTTAAACTTTGTATACCTAGATAAAATTATAGAAAGAACCATGTGACTGAACCAAACGACCATACAAAACTACGTAATCCACATCTTGAATTTCTAAATCCATCCCTTTCTACTCCTAACTAAGACAAAACAAAATAATACAGACTTATGACTGAAAAGACAGCTGGTTCGATCGAGCAGAATAACCGGGACAGTGGGCAATTCGCGTGAAATCTGAAATGTAACGTCAAAATATATTGCTAACGTCCTTTGTCAAAACGGCTGAGGGAGGCGAAATCCCCGAATGTTACAAAATAGAAAGAATTATGTCTCGTCTATGATTTTATTATTGCTGTGGTATATTTTTTATTGACGCTTTATGTAGCAGGCTTTATGAAAAACTAGATTTTATTGTTTTGTGGTTTATGTCTGGTCTTGTTTCTGTACCTAGCTTTTTTATTGCAGCCTCAAAATTATTGTTCCTCGGGATGTAGATACCTACCTTTACCTTTATTTGTTATCTTTGGACGTTGTAATCAGTTGACAGTCTGCGGATTTCTGTAACCGATCCATCCGTTATTTGGCGATAACTGATTGAAATAGAACACAGTTTATGTGGAGGTAGTATCAAACATCAATCTCTTATCACACCTCAACGGATAAAAAGCACTAGCTTCTGCCCGCAGTTGCACCCGGATCTAAGCTCCCCCCCCCGCTTATTTTCAGCTTAAAAGTTCAGCCTTTCTTGAGTTATAAAATGTGTAACTTACACGACTTTCTATTATATGTGTATAGATATTGCAACAGGTTACAATGGATACATGGACAATACATGGATAGATACTTTGATACTCTGTTCCTCTACATTTTTGTTTTAAAACTAAACTAAAATATAACAAAACAACAAAACCCAAAAACTACATCACAGCTTAAAACGTTCCAAATTCAAGTGAGCATTCCTTCTAGCCAGTCCAACACAAACTTTTTCATTAAAATTCTTCGAGATCTCGTGGCGGCACGAAAATGTATAAAAACCACAACCACAGTACCAACGTTAAGATAAAAGTTTACTCAATTTATGGGACATTGGGTGGGTCAAGAGCTTTTGGAGAAAGGTTTAGGCGGGACAAGACGTGATAAAAGCAGATGTTCACAGTTTTGGGAGCGGTGCAAGGCAGTGGTGACAGTGGAGATAGAAGCTTTGTATCGGGAAAATTGTGTTTTGGGCACAAACTTCACTAAAGAAGAGTGCAGAAGTTTTTAATAATCCAATAGAATTCTCCGCTCAAAGTCAAAGTCAAAAACGTTTATTAGAAGCAATAAAGTTGTAGCATTTTTTCACGTCAAAATTACAAAAGGACAGCACCCCCAACGCCCCCCTATTACCACTTCCTACTGTTATGGCTGGAAAGAAGAAACGGTGAAGAACAAACTTCCCAGCAACACAGCTATCTACTACAATTTAATTATAATTTTGAAGATGGTGCAGCAATCTTTGAATAACGAAATTCTATTGGTCATTTAAAACTTATCCTTTCCGCTCCGTTTTGGTGGAACGTGGGCCTTTAAGGTTCACCTTCGAAAATGGCTGACGCAAACCACTTGTACTTCTATGGTCACTGTATGATAGGATAAATTGTCACAAATAATATCTGAACATCCAGAATTATTGGTACCTAATTATTTGCTCTAGAAGTAACATTCGCTTGCCACATCATATTTCTCATCTGTATACTTAAGTACTAAAAAATAACGACAAAAGTTGGTTTCCAAATAAAAAATAATATCTACAATACATATTTAAAACTACGTGTAACTTGGGAAACTACTCCACGTGGTCGCATGCTATTTATTTTATCTTTCAAGAAGTTTTTAGTTTCTAATTTCACGGTTATTTCTTCAGTAGAATACCTAAGTGAAGCAGACTAACATTGTTTATTAGTACATTTTAAAGCAGAGACAGAAGACATGAGTTGATGAAGGTGATATGTCACTGGTTGAAAGAACAAAATGCGCGTAAGGGCATAGCACCTTCATTTATGCTATAAAGTAAAAAAAATATAAAATGTTACATATCACCTTCATCCACTCATGTCTTCCATTGATACAAACTTCCCTTTATAGAAGTCGTGCCCTGAATCACCTAAATAGGTAAATATAAAACTATTAGCTTCTCACTAGCCGGACATAATTTTGCTAATGTAACTATAAAAGAATGTGGCATCTATTGGCAAAGGAATTTTCAAAAAAACTTGAGCAGATTCAGATATAGCCGTCCCCAGCAACGCCACAAATACCACATTATCGCATAAATGTAGACTACAAAACCTAAGTCTACCATTAACTATCTAACTCAGGTACAAAAAAATGCCCTATAAATAAAAAAATCTACCACAACATTGATCTCCAATCTCTCATACCGCGACAGCATAAAAGTATCGACTAGAGGCTTATCCGCCGTCGATACAATCGGGATTCAATCCCGGGTCGTGTATAGCGCCAGTGCGGAATCCAGTTATACATACGTGGCTTGAATGAGAACATTTTTTTAGCCATATCTGTGACTGATAGAGACTGTTGCAGTGTTTTTTGAGAGGAAACTACGCGATATATTTGAAACTAAAAAATCATCATGCCAACCCTCTTCCCTAAGTACTAAATTAGGGCCAACTTCCAGTCTAACCAAATGCTGACTGCCTAATTGACCTCCTCAATCCCGTTACGCGGGAATACCAACATCTCATGGCTGATTTCAAACTTGCTTCTCTCTTCCCGTAATGACTGACTAACGAAGTTCATACAACAAACCTTATGATCGATCGACATGTGGGGATGTTACTTAGCCACAAACTTGTTCTACTTGTGAGAAGTTCATTGTCCAAAAAGTCATATAAATGTTATTTTATTTTGGTATTGTATATATGTTTAATTATCTATGTACTGTATTTTTCATGGGACCTAGTTGCCTCAAATAAGCCTATCCGTGAAATTGCAACAACCATAGTGGAATTTTACCATTACACACAAAACAAAAGGCATAAAAAAGGCACGAATGTAACAGGCTGAGAATGCAAGGAATCTGGCAGTAGCTTCCAAAATGCCGGTCAATCTAATCTACCTTCGGACGTCAACCCTTGCCTGGACGCCCATAACTGGCAGCCGTAACCCATGTCAAAAAATAACTGTCCGCCATTGAATTTTTTTGACATGGTCACTTCGGATTGGTTGCGCGGGCCAAAATTACGGGTTACGGAAATTCTTTTGTGATTGATAGCTTGATTTCCGTGAAGGATAATTGATTTGGACTATTTTAGGTTTAAGTGATGCAAGCTTTGTCTCTTAATATTATATTGGCTGATATATAGCTGTCGGTAAATAGCTTTACCGCACTGGATCTAGATAGGTCTCTAGTGCCTACTGAGTGCGCAATAGTGCTAATCAAAACCTATACTAAAATTATAAAGCTGAAGAGTTTCTTTGTTTGCTTGAACGCGCAAATCTCCGGAACTACTTAACCGATTAGAAAAATTATTTCAGTGTTAGATAACCCATTTCCCGAGGAAGGCTACAAACTATTTTTCATCCGGATTCATGCAGAGGTTCCTACTGGATGCGGGTGAAACCGCTGGCAGAAGCTAGTGCATGAATAAAAGTCTATTGTGCATGCTCGAAGAAAATGACTGATTGAATCACCATGATATTACTTACTATACAGTAGCTACTTACAAGTTTAGCAGTGACGAGGTATTTGACGAAAAAGAAAAAGCGACCAAAATACGATGGCCTCCTATAAAAAACATGAGAATAATAAAATGCAATCAACGTGAATGACATTTATATCATTCATCAATCTTCTTGGATCAGTGATCTGCGTAACAAATTGTTCCCAATCAGTAGATTGTATGTTTACTCACGTATTTGTTGCAGGCAATCTCTGTAAATGCATGGAGATCCACCTGAAGTTTTGCTGGCAATGAAAACCTATGTGTACGTTATTATTAGAGATATTTTTATATAATTTTGTGTATTAGTATTTAGTATATAACCATTGGCATTATGGAGAAAATTAATTAATTATACAGGTGATATCTAACTAAAACGAAAATATCTGCTATTTCTTTGTTGACAAAATAGCTGATAATCTTTGAATCCGCAGAGCCAATTTTAAAAAAATAGAAAAAATGTAAACAGCCGCTGAAAACCAGCTTTCAAGCAAAGAAAACGGCAAATCAGATCATCCATTTAGGAGCTACAGTACCATAAACAGACTCACACAGACAAATAACTCTTTTTGCGTCAGGGATAAAATCTCATTCTTGCCGAACTATCAATTCACACGTACTCTTTTATTCTTATTTAAGTACGTATTATATAAATGTTTATCTTAAACTGCACAACTAATAAAGATATACTGCCCACTTATTAATTTACGAGGCAGTATAACTGTTCATTATCAAGGAACAACATATAAGCATGAAGAAGTACGAGGAACAAAATAATTTTATGTCTGCTTTAAGAAAATCAAAGTTTTTCATTATCTACAGAATTTTCCTAAATGATGATCCTGCCTACCAGGATATCAATTTTTATTGTGGCAAATTAGTATTGTAGTATTGTGGCAAAATTTCTTTTTGAAAGCGATAATTGCTCTGATTTTACTACTCCAGATTTATTTAAATCTATTTAAAATTTATTTTGTCTTCTATCTATACATGATTATTCCCCCGTTTCAGTATTTCGTTCACGAAGGATCCGTGTAATCGGGTCAGACAGATAAAGGTCTCTAGCCTTAGGCAGTGTTTACACAACCAGCGAATGAGTACCCCTGTAACTGAATGCCCGTATTTACTGAAATAAAAGGTAAAGTTTCAGGTTTCACGCTCTTTGTTACAAGGAAAGTGGGTAGACCGAAGACAACTGAAAGTGTTTTGTACGGGAAATGCTGTTTTAAATAAACGACAATTTAATATGGTTGGACATTTTAATTTTCGTTCCTGTTGTCGTTTGTTTTTTATATAGGTAGGTAAACTAAACGTTTTCCCGCGGTTTCTCCCGCGTCTTGTGGAAATTACTGCCCATACCGGGAAAAAATATAGCCGACGTTACTCGGGATGGGTGTAGTTTGCCAACAGTGAAAGAATTTTTAAAATCAGTCCAGTTTTTTTTTAGTTTATCCATTAGAAACCAACTAACAAAAATAACCAATTTTCCTCTTTATAATATTAAGTAAGTACAGGTAAATATACCTAGTACCTATAATATTTTCGTACAGCATATAATATAGGTAAACAACATACACAAAACTCAAATAAGCTCCGTTTCAAACATCAAAATAAAACGTGTTTCGCATTGAAACTGTGTACAAATCCTTATGCCATCTCGTTTCATCCTCAAAACGGCGAAATGAATTTTGTGCATGACGTAGTCGCTGTTTATCCAGGTTTTATTCCAGAAAGTTCTCGTTTATTGCACGAAACCATTCGGGAAAATCCGGATATCTTCGGCAATCTCCGGATATCTTCGGCAATGTCCGGAAATATTTGGGATTATGTCTCTCGCTTGATTGATGTTTGTCAGTCAGGAGGGTAGTCAGAAGCCAGTAAGTCTGACACCAGTCTAACCAAGGGGTATCGGGTTGCCCGGGTTACTGGGTTGAGGAGGTCAGATAGGCAGTCGCTTCTTGTAAAGCACTGGTACTCAGCTGAATCCGGTTAGACTGGAAGCCGACCCCAACATGATTGGGAAAAAGGCTCGGAGGATGATGAGGGATCGTCATACGATTGAGCACAAATTGTCTGTTTTGACGAATCGTAAGACTACGGAATAGGGATATGCTAAATGATTTCCGATATTCGGGTGAGGTTTTATTCCGGGAAATGAGACTGGGGATTGATATCTTTTGCGTTGTAAATGATCAAGGATAGCAATGGCCAGCTTACTTTGGCAACTGTTTTATTGTTTACCTAGTCAGTTTCTTGTAAAATTGTTTTTGTATTTCTGTCTCCAAAAAGCTGCTCTGTAAAATTTAATAGGAGTGGTAGGTAAACTGTCATTCCTATTAAGATTATGAGAGATTGTGATTCGGCGAATTTGCAGTACCTAACTAAATAAAAAAAAACACTGTTTTCTTTTAAATTACAAGAAACATTTAATTAATCACCCTTGTTTATTTTCAGAGGCGTAAAACTTAAGCATCCATTTATTAATTAACAAAATTTCACGCTGTACGATTCTCAGAATTTATAAAACAAAAACCTTACAGCCATAAATAATATTTATTACAATGTAAATAAAAAAGGGGAAAGCGAAAACATTTTTTCCGAGTATCACGCTTGAATCAAGGGATTATTAATTACCCTGGCAACCTTTTTGTACATCTTTAAATAATGTTTTGATGCCCAGGGGTAACCGCGGACGACCGTGGTCAAAATATTTACGAATTGTTGTTGGTACGATGTTCGAAAATTAGGAATTTATGATACTCATTATTAACAACATGGTGCCCTCCGGTTTTGGTATGTGGCAACTTTATATACATTTATGAGGATCCATGTGTTACCTGCGTAACGTATCTGATTTTGTATGTATAAGAAAATCTTAATCTGTTCCGTTTTTGGGTTCCGTTCAGTTTTTTTATGGGAATTATCAGTAACAGTTTTTTTATGGTTTATTAAAGCTGAAGAGTCTCAGCACCACTAGTCCGGTTTAAAAAATTGTTTCTCTGTTAGATACACCATTTATTGAGAAAGGTTATAAGCTAGTTCTGATCTGGGTTTACAAAGTAGACGGCTACGGGACACGGGTGAATCAGCTGGCGGAGGCTAATCATTCATAAGTCATCTCCTCAGCGATTTGTCAATTTTCAACTGAATTGTAAATCATTTTTTAACAAACACAAAATTTAGCAATATGAAAAATTTATTCCCACATCAATTCGCAACACCCGTCCACAAAGTTTCGCTCACATTTTTCACTGCATCCATGTGTAATGCGACAGGACTTGCGAGGAGCGCTGTTCATATGCTAATGGCAATGGACAGTGGGCACGGGGCAATTGTGAGCTTCTGCAGCTTTGCCTTTGTGTCTCGTCTGGTGGACGAAGATTGTTAGATTGTACTAGGTTATGTTTACGGATTTGCTTGTAAAATTAAGTTTTAGGTAAAATGTAAAATGTAATGTGAATAGCTTGTTTCATAAAAAAGGGACGAATAAACCTGTTTGTTTATTTATTTATTTTTGTTATTCAAATATACTTTCTGTTAAAAATACACTCTTTTGCAAAAAAAGCGGGCACCTATGCAAAATCTTAGTTTTAAGGACTTTACGTGTATTTCAAAGGGTTTTAATGATTGCAGTATGTTTCTAGCATCAAAAGGGTTAGCCAAGCATGCGTGAGAGTGTATTCTAAATTTGAATTTTGTACAATTGCTAAGAAATTGGTTAAACCTTGTTTTGGACTAATTGCTGGCAGAAAGTTCGTCGGTGTTTTGAAAAGATTTTGAAGTGATTTTCAAAAAAATTATAATGCAGTTTTAATTAATGATTAATGTACCTTTTTGTGAGATCAAAACATTTTTGAAAAACTATGCGTATTTGATAAAATTTTCACCTGTTCTAAATGGGCTATGCTGATGATTGATGGCAATGTTAAGAGTTTCGGTATTTAAGTGTAAAGCGTTCTATTGTTTAGATATTGTACCCACGTGTTTTAAAATATTGCTTTTTTATTAATAAACACTATTTAGAGGAGTAACAGTAACAGTAACCTTGCGCTGCGACAAGTGCGGCAGATTATACAGAAGACCGAAGAGTATAATCAGCCCCTGTGTCTAGCATTTGTGGACTATGAGAAGGCCTTTGACTCGGTTGAAATCTGGTCTGTTCTGGAGTCCCTGCAGCGTTGTCAAGTAGATTGGCGATACATTCAAGTGATGAGATGTCTCTACGAAGCCGCTACAATGTCCGTCCAAGTACAGAATCAGCAAACAAGGCCCATACCGTTGCATCGAGGAGTGAGACAAGGGGATGTTATTTCCCCGAAACTGTTCACTAATGCAATGGAGGATATGTTCAAGACGCTGAACTGGAAAGGACGCGGCATCAACATCAATGGCGAACACATCTCTCACTTGAGATTTGCTGACGATATCGTCATCATGGCGGAAACGCTGCAGGACCTACAACAGATGCTTAACGACCTGGCTGAATCTTCTCTACGCATCGGCCTACGGATGAACTTGGACAAAACCAAGGTCATGTTCAATGAACATGTTCTACCGGAACCGATTGCGATACACGGCGCCGTTCTCGAAGTTGTTCGGAAATATGTATACCTCGGGCAGACATTGCAGTTAGGTAGAAACAACTTTGAGGACGAGGTGAATAGGAGAATTCAGTTGGGTTGGGCTGCATTTGGGAAGCTACGTCGAGTCCTAACATCGTCGATTCCACAGTGCCTAAAGACAAAAGTCTTCAATCAGTGCGTCCTACCTGTCATGACTTACGGAGCCGAAACGTGGACACTGACGGTACGGCTGGTCCACAAGTTTAAAGTCGCTCAGCGGGCTATGGAAAGAGCTATGCTCGGCGTTTCTCTGAGGGATCGCATCAGAAATGAGGTAATCCGTCAGAGAACCAAGGTCATCGACATAGCCTACCGAATCAGCAAGCTGAAGTGGCAGTGGGCTGGCCATATTAGCCGGAGAACCGATAACCGTTGGGGTAAACGAGTTCTAGAGTGGAGACCGCGCCTCGGCAAACGTAGTGTAGGACGTCCTCAGGCACGGTGGAGTGATGACTTGCGCAAGACGGCTGGCAGGAGCTGGATGCGAGAAGCCGAAAATCGATCTCAGTGGCGTGCACTTGGAGAGGCCTATGTCCAGCAGTGGACTGCGATAGGCTGATGATGTATGATGATGATCAGTATAGCCCATTTAGAGCAGGTGAAAATTTTATCAAATACGCATAGTTTTTCAAAAATGTTTTGATCTAACAAAAAGGTACATTAATCATTAATTAAAACTGCATTATAATTTTTTTTAAAATCACTTCAAAATCTTTTCAAAACACCGACGAACTTTCTGCCAGCAATTAGTCCAAAACAAGGTTTGACCAATTTCTTAGCAATTGTATAAAATTCAAATTTAGAATACACTCTCACGCATGCTCGGCTAACCCTTTTGATGCTAGAAACATACTACAATCATTAAACCCCTTTGAAATACACGTAAAGTCCTTAAAACTAAGATTTCGCATAGGTGCCCGCTTTTTTTGCAAAAGAGTTTATTATAAGGTACTTAGGGAAAGCAAAAAATCTAACATCTCAATCATTGATATACATTGTGTGCATCAACGTACATAATAGATTATACACTAATTAGTTTTGGAGAGCTTACCAAGAACGACAGATCACGTAAACACGTAAATTCAATACAAAAAAATTGCCGTTATAAGTAGGTACGAACGTCTGTATGGAAGTTATTTCCTACTTCTGTTTTAGGTACCTATTTTTATTTCTTCAAACTGGTAAAACAATACTCCAAACAAACACACTTTGCATTATTTCGTTATATTCTAAAAAGGTACGGAAGGTGTTTGAAAATAATATTCAAATAAAAGTATAAAGAGAAAAATGGAAATTCGCTGAAGTGGAATAATTTGATACAGATACAAAGGAAATGGGCGTTCTAAGTTTTATAAAAGAACCTTCCATGTATACTAACTTTATCCTTACATAATCTTTCTTTTAAATTTTTAGAAACTCAGTCTGTATTGTAGTTAATAATTCTAAAGGCGTCTATATGACGAATTTGTGTATATATATGTATTTTTTTTATTGTTCTACTACGATAGTTTTTTTTTTGTGTTGTAAATATCTATGTAGGTATATAACTATGTAAATAAATTTCAAATAGGTATTCTTACTGAAATGTGAAAATTAATCTTAATGTTGTAATTCATAACGAACACTTACTTTTGCATGTAAACCAAATTGAATACAAAAATATTTAATTACGACCCCTATTTTTATAAAATTCTTTTCAGTAGTTATTTCAACATCTGTGGCTGTCGATATGAGAAGTCAGAAGCCAGAAAATCTAACAACTAGCCTTACCAATGGGTGTCGGGTTTTCCGGGTAACTAGGTTGAGGAGACCAGATAGGTAGTCGCTCCATGTAAAACATGCTATTGAGCTGCATCTGGTTAGACTGGAAGCCGACCCCAACATAGTTGAAAAGGCTAGGCAGATTAATGATTAATCTTATATTACCTATGTCTATTTCATGATCGATTGTTACTCGATTTAACCATCTTACGAAATAAAAGGGTTTCATCACGTAAAGCCCATAGATAGGTACCTGTTCCGAATGAACCAACATAAGGAATGATACGTGAGAGCATTTGAAAATGAGATCCCGTCTCCATACTTGATATATAAAGTTTGTATACCTTGATACAGCATTTTCGAGAGGGTATATATCGAGTTTATGCATTTAATTTTGGGATTTGTAAGTAAGGACAAGTGTAAAACACTTTCGCTGTAAAACGACTGGACTGGGATGAATAGATGGAGGATACTTTAGATAAATAGATATACTTTATCAGATACACCAATTTTCGCTAAGAGCGATCACTGCCAGACAACCTTAGGATTGATTAAGACGAGGTGGAAAACAACCTACCTTAGAGATGGCTAAAGGCTTGAAAGTATTTTCCTCGAAACGCAGGTCGAATCACAGAAAATAGGAAGTACCTTTTAAGTCCTTTATAGGACTTATACATATTCGATGTTTCGCTAACGATAATAAAATTTAAACAAACCTTCCTAAATCCCAAACAAAGCTAACCCAAATTAAACAGCCAACATTATTTATAAAACAATTAGCAATTGGCTAATTATCTTAATCTGTATACAAATCCCTCGGCAGTAATCACGAGCTCACTGTAATTGTCTTGTCAGTTGTATAACTAAGTCATTAATCATGCTCGGTTATGAATCAATTAATAAATAAAGGATTTAAGGTACTGTTGTTTGTTTACCAATTTACCATGTTTTCTGGTTGCTTAGGGTTTGTATATCAGAGTAATGTGGAGGCTACTTTTTGTACCCCGGTACAAAAAGTAGCCTCCACATTTGAAAGAGTTATTCCAGCCCTGGTACATAAAAGGCCTACAACGAAACACGACGGTTTTTAGTCAGTGAGAGTCTGACACTCTCTCATCGCTGCTAACCCGGGAGGGGTCATTTGATTATTTTTGACGTCGTTCGTTAATAATCACGCTAGCTTTTGTTACTTTACCACGACTTAGCTATCATTTCTGTACAGTAAACTACTTCTTACTCCAAATGACACAATTGCACGCTGTTTCGAAAAGCACGTTGAGTTGTGGATCCCGATTGTCATTTGTACCTATATTATATTTGGCAGTTATTACGTATAGTTAGAACTCATAGCTTGTCAACCAGTCTTACCGAGTCGTACCGGGTTACAAAGGTAATTGGGTTGAGCAGGGCCAGCTAAATCTTGATGTAAAGGCGAGGCAGATTACAATAAACACTGAGTTAGGAAAATACATATATTTTTCTCTTTTTAAATAGAGGGAAGTAAATACAAAATAAAAAGTTAACAAATAAAAATTCTAATTCACGCCTTAAGTAACAGCTTTTGATTAAAAGTAAAAACAAAACAGGCACTTTAGTTTAGTACGCCGACAGTTGACGCGAAATGGTTATTTTTTTTAAGAAATTTTGATACCAATCTAAGTTTTCAATCGGTTTGATACCGGCTAAGTATCTGGCTGATCTTTGTAATGTACGTACCAACTTTCATCTTCATACTGCTTTACAAGCCCGAACAAACTATCGGCCAGCTAAAAGTTTGTGTTGTACAAAACAAAATATTCTCCCCAGACAAAATGGCCGGCGTAAACAAATAAGTATAAAAGTAACCGGGTCCGTACATAACTTCGTTATAATACCCTGCTTCCACTTATTACCCGGTTATACCGTTTATGAAAGAAAAAACGCCTTTTTTCTACAAAGTATATTAGGTAATTTTAAAATGTAATCTTCCTAGATTGTGTTTTTAAGTTATAGTTGTATTTTGCAGGTATTTTCGTGATTTATGGGTGTAATTAAGCATAGTGTTTCGTTATGCTTACAGAGGTAAACAGGTGTTATCTTAGATTTTAGAGTAAAATTTTGCTACAAAGTTAACAGAATATTTTTAAAAATATATTATAGAACCTCAGATCTGATAAAACTATCGTGTAAAAGCACAGATTGTTAAATAGCTATCTTTGTTCCTCCGTGCTAAAGACATATGTACATAGTTACTAGTAAAGGTTCAAATAACGAAGAAGTTAGAAAACGCATGAAAATGTATGCAGTAATTTTGGATGTACCTATCTTAAACAAACAGACAGATTGACAGCAGATGACTTCATTTTACAATATGTAGAGGAAGAACTGGAAACCCTTAATCAAAATTTTCTAGTAAATAAAACTAAAAAAAAACGAAGATAATTCCTTCCACTGATATAAAAAAAAATCTTCTTCAGATTTCCATTCAATAACCCGGTACCAAAATTTTCTTCACTAAAAAGTAACCTATATACAAAAAGACTCACTCCAGGTCACAGTATAAAATTGTCTAGAATACTAGAGCAGCTTAGTTCAAAGCTATAAATTTTCTAGGCTGTGAACGTCGGCCGATTTCTCGCTTCGTCGACGCTTTCGTTATTTTGTAAGATGTAGTATATGTATCAATAAGGTTTCTTCTTAGTAAAGTAAGTTTACAAGCAATATGTGTAATTTTACAGGGGTATTTACTGGTTGGTTTGTTGACCAAATAAAATTTGTGAGCCGTATTGTTTTTTTTTGGCGTGATTTTGTTTTGTGGATTGATGGTAATTTTATTTGTAACAATTTTAAAATAACTGCTTACAAAAAAAAACTTAAATGCTGTTAAATACGGTGATTAAATTGAATTTCCTTTCTTCTTTGATACATTCTTATCTTGAAGTCTCAATATTATCAGTCATCAGGTGATCATACATTAAAATATTTATGTTCAGTAGCAAGAAACCAAAATATTAAAATCGATGCTTATCAGCGATATTGAATTTAGCAAAGCATCCAATCAATAAGAAAAGAAAGTGTGATTTTATTCATGACCAATACCAGCACAGTCGTCTGATAACAACAAAATATTTCCTCTATCTAGACCGGCTCGAACTACAATATTGTAGACTGAATTTTTCATGTTCTCCCTGGCAATATTCCAAACTAGGCTATTGTAGAACAAACTTTCATTGCCATTCAGAATTTCACCCCAAACAATTTTCAACCTTAAATCTGAAAAATGAAGGTTGATTTTAGAATAGTCGTGTCTTCAGTGAAGGAATACATATTTTCGTTGAGGTGCGTTATAAGTTGTCGAAACTCCGCCCTTGATATTTTGCCAATACACGTAGATGGCAAAGTTTGATGTGAAAAAATGATAACTTGTCTGTTGATCATAAATACTTGACAATGTTCGGAGTGATGGGTAAGGTTTGATGGCTTTATTTTTTTTTTCTTTGAAATTGTTTATCAAGTTTGACATTTTTGTTGATCGAAGTCTATATTAATGTCAACGCAATTTACATAGATATTTACAATAAATATCAAAAACTATCCTAGTAAAACAAACAACGCAATTAATAGATAAGTACAGATTTACGTTATTCGGCTTAAATTAAATAATTGAAATAAGTATAAAATTATAAAAGTCCAAAACAAAACACATGCCAAAACCACAACATTTTCAGAGCACGAATTACAGTTAAAACATTAAAATAACTTCATTTCAAATATCCATACAAACCATAGCCACAAGGAAAAATAGCCAGTACAAAAACATAACAATAACAACCTATATTTAAAAACTTAAAATTACTATCTATAACTAAAAATGTACAAACTAGAATAACACAAATCACAAAACTATTAAAACACCGCAAAAGGCAGCTCTTCATCAAACCATCAGAATAACAGATGTTATTAAAATATTTCAGTAATATAATAACAAGAACTTCGCTCAGTACCGTTTACTTGGCAACAAACCAAGTGTAAGAAAACTCATGATAGCGAACAAATTTAATTATAAGTAACAAATTTAATCATGTAACTGTAGGAAACCTCTTAACTTGGAAGTACAGGAAGTTTTACTAGACATACATGAATACTGCATGGAAACACAGTTATTTCTTATTATGTTAAACCCAGTATCTATTAAACAAAATAACAAATAACCATTTTCTAACAGTAGGTATACAATTGAAATAGGAAAATCGTTGTGTTCAGAATTACATTATATCAGTATGTTAGAACCAGAAGGAGGAGGTCAGATAGGCAGTCGCTTCTTGTAAAGAACTGGTACTCAGCTGAATCCGGTTAGACTGGAAGCCGACCCCAACATGATTGGGAAAAAGGCTCGGAGGATGAGTATGTTAGAGCCAAAAATCTTTATGTCAATTACCTAATTAATTTATCGAACGAAATTAATCTATTCTTACTTTATCTTAAAAACAAAAGTATAAATAATTATGGATGCATCAATAAATGATTCACGTTAAATTCCGTTTCAAAAAAAAATTATAGCATAAACTATACGCACGCAGATTAAAATCTATCTATAAGAAAGCAATCGTTGAAAAACGAATACCTACAAAATATTGAACATAATTAACTATCAACGATGACATGAATAAAAACTCCATTTACCTAATTTCAATTGAATATCCTATCTACTAAGACAAAGCTTTGTACATGCAAATTAGCTTCAAGATAGCATGCATAACAAGCCTCGTTCAACTCATGACAATAGGTCTATGATTAGTCCTGGTCACTGAGGATGGAAAGCGCAGAGATGCCAAAGCAGGTAGGTCAGGAGCTTTCTTGTAGGTCAAAATAATACGTACAAGTAAAATAATGAGGCGTTCAGGTTCCTCAATCAAAACATCTGACAAAGATTAGTCCTGACTGATTAGTGATTTGGCTTTACACTAAATGGGCAGGTTCCAAAGAAGGCATAAAGTAGCCAGTAATGTATCCGTACCTAAAAATCCGCATTTTGGTGACGCATCTTTCTTAAGGTACGCGTTAAAAGCTTGCTGTTGACCGCACATGCTGCGACTGCTTGAAAAGAATGGATACGTGGAGGCTGACTGCACGTGCTGCTGCTGCTTCGATGCAAAAAAGTTTTATGTAAAAACATACAAACCAATAGTGCATCCGAGGTGATTTGATGCAGTAGTGGATGTGCGGATGGCAGTTTTCATTCAAAAGATAAAGATTTTCCGTTATGATATCTCCGCTAGACATTTTGTTCTCCATGATCCCGCTCAACACGCTAATGCATTTACTGTACTTGTTAAGCTTTTGTTTAAGATATTTTATCCTTGATTTAATTCTTCATAATAAAGACGATTGTTTCATTAATCATCTTTGTATTCGGGAAGCACGTGCTTGGAAATTTTGATTGTTTTCTGATTTCAGTTAAGTATGTATAAAATCGGTCTGCAAAAGTTGTTTCCAGATAGTCCTTATTACAAAAAGTGATTTCAAGAAGTACCTGTTTTAGTGCCAGGTTTCAACCGCTTACCTTCTTCAAGATGATGGTTTAAACCTAGCACTTTTAAGACCAAGCTGTACAATATGGTGGGGTCACGTAACATGTTGCACTATTTAATCCTAACTAAACTTACCTACTTAAATGGCTTAGTGATCGAACAAGCGCCGATTCATTTCTATCTATATTCCAAACAATACATAAATAAAATAACACCACCTTCGCAATACTCTTCATAAAGTCGATACCACACGACCGTTCGACTCAATCGATAACTTTTAATTATGTTCTCAGGTGTGAATTTCAAAGCCTACATCATTATAAAGGCGTCACCACAAATAACAAACTGACATATAAACCATTATATTTGACGTTTGAGATTGGGGTCAATGAACTTTACTTCGGCACGTGTTGGGTTACCTTTATTTCTATATATTGTTACCAGTAAAGAAAAGGAATGAGATTGTTTGACGCCTACATGAAATATTCTGATCGACATACATTTATTTGATTGGGGTACTAGATTTTGCCCGCAACTTTATACGCATAGGTACCTTTCTAAGTATATCCTGTACTACAGCGAAATGTGGCCTTGCTCAGTCTATCCTTATCCTTTCCTATCTTTTATAGTGAAAGCGCAAAGAAACAAACTCACTTTTGCACTCAATTTCATTTAGATGCTTCACTTCTGTAAAATCATTTACTTGAAACTAAAAACAAATAAGAACAAAAACAAATGCCATATTCTTTACTTTTACAATATTAAAGTTTTACAATTCGATTCACAATATTTTATTTATGACGTCATCGATAAATAGTACAGAGCTGAAAAGTTCGTTTCTTTATTTTCTTACATTCACTCTTATCAGGTATTACTTGCCCGATATGATTTATCCAGATGCACAAAGTAGTTCCCACGAGAAACAGGTGATTTAGTAACCACGTTATAATAATATTCGGGCTGCCTGCCAATCTCAGGCACGTAAGCTCTAATTGGCTATCCCAGGGCACTTGAGGCAAACGTTTCAGGTGCCTAAAGGGGCCAATAAACGATGGATGAAGACTTGGTATATACTGCTATGAGTGTTTGCCACGGTTTCAGTCGATTTTCGCGTTAGATTAAAAAAAAACTTGATAAAAAAGTGCGATTGTCTGTAAAAACACACGTGTATTGTAGGTATGGGAGCCTAATAAAATGTCTTTTATCCTAATTTCCAGTAATAATACACCACAACACAGTAGGTAATGTACATTTTGTGAACGGCTAACTATAGGGTTTATGAGATGCAGCCAGGGTCCAGTTAACAGTTTAACCCTTTTGGGTCCAGAACCCTAAAAACTGACAACTGCCTAAAAGGTGGACTCGACCACTGAGGTTTCCTTACGTGTATTCCTTAGATACTTTAGGAAACGAATTTATTATAGTTGAAATACATTTTCACGTACTAAAAATAACATCCAAAATGTTAACTAGACATCAGAGTCATTATTCACAAACGCTCAAAATTATGAATTTGCATGCACTCATTAATAAATGTCACACTTAATTACTTGTTCATTACGAGAAGGTTCTTAAAAACTCGTTAAATGATACCATCTACATTTTGGAGTGAATCATAAATTATAAGGAACTGAAGATTTTTAAACATGACAAAACGAAACATACCTGCCATAGAAGGGAGGTATACCAAAAACAAAAGAATTGACAGCACTTTCACACTAGCAGATTTTCAGCTCGGTTTGTACGCATCACAGCAAACAATAATTGACTAGTACTTCTTCTTCTTCTTATCGTTTATCTAGTCTTGTGACGGGGTCCGCTTTCCGTATCTTCTTTTTCCACTTGGCCCTATCTAGGACATCTTCCTCTTCGAGTTCGCAGATTTGATTAGTACCTACTACTACAAATAAATGTAATGAGTTTTAAAACCGCGCGACTTTTTGAGGCTCAGAATGCGTCGTGCGTTAAGATCGGTTTTGCCACGGAAAACCTACCAGTGTAAAAGCACTGTATGTAGCTAACTGGTGTAAACAACGAAAAATGAATGACCCTTATTTGTTAGAGCCCCAAGAATCTTCTAATTTAAGTTCCTACCACTACAAATACAAGTCAAGCAACACAATGGCTTAGCCTATTACACGGAGGAAGGAAAGATGAGCGGAGATGCCTTAAGACAGATAGGTCTACGGCTTCTTCTAGGTCAAATATTTACGATGGGGATGACCAATACTATCAGTAACTAGTAAATTAACGAGGCGTTGAAGTTTATTGAGAAAGGTCTATCATTTTTTTTTCTAGAAAATGGGCGGATTTCAAAGAATGCCGGATGCAGTCGTTCGTCGTCCCCTGAACATCTTGGTGACGCTACTTTCTGAGATTTTCCGCTATGAAATCTCCGCTCGTCTTTTGTTCTCCATGGCCTATTCTATTTACTTAAAGCCCTGTATATTCATGGGGTTAATTGAGCAGATAAATAAGAGTAAATGGCTTACGCAGTGCGGTTAGTTTCGTTATGAGGTACACTTCAGATAAAGTAGTACTTTGTTTGCTTGTTTTCTTTTCTAGTTCTGTGGGCACAAGAGTGATATCTTTCAAGAGTAATTAATTGAATGTAGCCTAAGTTTAAGCTCAAATAAAATCGCCAAAGCGTATTGAGATGGCGTGGTGATTAACGCTCAATCCTTCTTCCATGTAAGAGGAGGCGTGTGCCCAACAGTGGGACGATAATAAGGCTGATGATATTTGCTTGTAAATAGCCTTGTGGTTTTTAAGTGTGAACGATAATTTCTGAATCTGAACTGCTGATTTCCAATATTTACGACTGAATAATCATCAGCACGAATCTTGAGCGCTGACCTTCACCTGGGCAGAAGTAATTTATTGGTAGCTTTTGTGGTAGGTATGAAGTGAGGCGCGGGGGCGGGGTAAAGCGATGATTGGCCCGCAGCGCATCACGTCGTAGCCGTCACTCGGTATTGGTTCTTTGCTAATAAATCGAAGGTGAAGGTCAGCGCTCAAGATTCGTGCTGATGATTATTCATGTTCCTCAATATTTTAAATCCATCTTTTTAAATAATTTTAAATCCATCTCTTTCACTGTATTTTGTACAAGGATGCCACTCAAACCATTGACAATTTCAACAATCCCTCGATAAAATGGTTTTAGGAGTGCGCTATCTATTTTACAATGAATGGATTTAACCGACTATTCAATAAAGCTATTATAAAAGCTGACACGAACTGAACAAGTCCCATTCAATGACAATTGGAGTGTCAATCGAAACTCGATAGTTGGCAGAAATTGTGCAGTTTTCAATTTATTAACTTTAAAGCAATCGAAAGGATTGTTAACGCAGATTTTGTTAGGTTTAGATTTTAAATAGAGGTATAATAAAATTTGATATCTATCATCATATATCTGTGAGAAAATAAATATAAATACATCATTACAAAATCTCATTATAAAGCGTGGTTCAAAGTACTAGTTATAGTCCATTAGCTTTCTTCATTTGATGTTTAATTTAAGCCGAGTACTGTTATAAGACTACTTTTATAATAAGGTGGATTACCTATTAAGTTACACAGAAATCGCTATAGAACGAAATTAAATGAGATTGCAATTTTTAACACCACGTCAAAATTCAGAGCTCTAAGATTTCGTAAATAACTCATAAGCAAAACAACTGACTTGCCAGTTTCAGATACGGAAAAATATTGTGTTACCAGCCTAAAAAACACAGAATTTAATCCAAAAAATAATTAGCTAAAAGTGTTTCTTTATTACAAACGATGATTCCTATCAACGTTTTCTCCCATAGTTTTTCTACATTATAACAATTCAGAGAGCTTCTCTAGTAGTACAAAAAAATATACATACATATATAAAACCGTTCAATTATTAACAAAACAGAACCCAGTTTCAGAAAATGTACCTAAAAATAAATAAAACCGCAGACAAAGCCTATTAGACAATAGACAGACATAATACATTTATCCTATCAAAACTTTTGTACAAGATAACGAAAATAAGGGTTTCGCTAATATTAAATCCGCAAAAAGGTACATTTCAACATTATGTTATCCTACGCTTGGAAAACTATGTATACCTCCTTAATTGTTATATTATTCACAAATATATATACCCAAGTTTGTATTTTTTATTGTACTTTTAAGAGCTTGTATACTCTAATATTAAAAAAGCTGCAGAGTTTGTGGGTTTGTTTCACCGGGCTAATCTCTGGAACAACTAGTCAGATTAAAAAATATAATTTTGATTTCCCATCTAGCGTGAAACTCTATAGGCTATTTATTAGTGTCCTGAGTGTCCACGAAGTATTTCCGATGGAAAACTGATAAAACAGCGGATGGAGGCTATTTAGGAAAAAGTATCATCGAATAAAAATACCTTTTATGACAATTTCACCAGGAACACAATGTCTCATGCTTTCTGCAGAACTTATTTCATTACAAAGTTACAATGAAGAGGCAACATAACTCGCGTATGGTTTTAAACTTCAACGTACCTACAGAATAAGTTTTAACCGAATCGCCTTGTGGGCACGGTTGACACAGATGCAGGCGATTATCTTATGTCAAATGAAATGCCATCAAATTTTAAAGTGTGTTCAAACATAAATCTATCTGGGTCACACTTACCTACATTCTAGGATATAAATATTTTTAAGTAGAACATAAAGTTTCACAGTAACCTACTTAACTATTTAATAATCTGTACATAGAATTATATATACGTTATAGTTTTCCGGTATTAAGATTTTAAAGTCCAGTCTTTTGCAAAGGATTCAAAGGATCATTGTAAATGAAAAATATGTCAGTAAGAAGAATGAAAATGCTGTGAAAAATAAACAGTATATACTCAAAACAAGGGTTATTGTTTCCTCATTTTGCGCAACCACATCACACATGTTTTCATTTTATAGGCCTTTCTGTACCAATATGTTTCTAATCCCGTTTAATCCCATCGGGACGGATCCTACCGTGGCGGATAAGAAATATTCTTGCAGTAACTTCTGGTCCAACGGGCCCGGATTATCCTGTTAAAATATAACCGGGTGCTTGGCGAACCGTGAAATGCGTATCGGATTGAGTTTCCTGTAAATTTTATTTCTACGTTGTAGTTTTATGAGAGTGTGCAATGTTGAGACTGTATGTTATAATTGGAATTAGATTAGGAAAGTATTATGGGAACTTGTTAACGAATTCATGTATTTTGATGTTTAGGGGGAATTATGCTATGGTTTGTAGCGTCGAAATGAATATAAAATTTGTCTTTTTTTACCTGTTTCTCAAACAAGACACTTTTAGATTTTACCGGCAATATCAAATCGCTGCTTTACAATGTACAAATACTAAACGAGTCATTATTTTATGGTTTTAAACAACAGGGCTCTTAAAATACAATTTATGATCTACTCCATCAAAACAGAACGGAGCGGAGAAAGCTCAAAAACAACCAATACAATTTAAACATTCAAATATCTTGGCTCCACCCACCCATATTCGGAAAAATCACATTGGTTATTTAAAAACTTCTCCGCTTTGTTACAGTCTTGACCTTTAAACTAATAAACAGCACCTACAACTTGCAATAAAACCGCCTTACAACAGACTTCTCGATAATTTAAAAAGATTCTTCGCTATCACTCGAGAACACTAGCGTAAGCATCCAATTTATTTCTTGCATATAAACTGTGATTGCTATGCACCTGAGAGACTGACTTGGCAACGATACGGCTGCATAGTACATAGTATGTAAAGGAAGACTTAGGAAAGTATTTTCTTGTAGGTTTTCTTCGTTTCTATGTCGTGTATCAATGTTTTTATTTTGAGAAAAAATATGGTGATGTTTTCTTGTTAATTGCACTTAGCATCCGTGAGTAGTATGAAATTGATTTAACAAATCAATTGAACATGGAGTGGTATCTAAGTCTCTAGGTATCTATCTATTCATGGTGAAATTATACCATTGTGCGATACTGTCATCAATGTGAAGCTTCAAATGTTTCTTATGTTCTATACTCGCTCCAGCAAGCAATACCTTGTGTGAGATTTTGTGAGCAAATACATGCTTGCAGTGGACTTGAGTTCAAAGACATTTTCTTCCGCCATTAGAACACCTATTAGAAGCATGTTACGAATATAGACATTTCATGAGTTTACATTAAGCAACATAATAATTTAATCAAAATATAAAGTCCTAACATAATATCCTAACACACATAACTTAAGATTAATCGAACAAATACTTCGAGCAAACCTTGAACATTGAACAATAGATTAATAACAATAACAAAGCGAGTTATGAAAGTTCCCCGTAATCCTTGCTTTATTGAACATAGAAACTTCGTTCATTAACGATCTTATAAACCAAATAATAGAAATCGGAACTTCGATAGCTGTATGAATTGTGTGCGTGACTGTACTTTGGTAGTGTTGCTTGAAGATACTACTATGTACTGTATTGAATCCGTATATTGATGACCACAAAACAATTGCCTATCGTTAACCTTTACGAAGGAAAAAACGAAGAATTCTATTTTTTTTAAGTTTAGCCTATCCTTGAAATCGGGATTACCGTGGATATCCTGTATGAAATTGCTTTGTGTAATTTTAAAGTTCATATTACTCATTCATTCATTTGTTTACCTATGCGTTCATTGTTTTTTATATTGCCTAACGCAGATTAAGTGTGAAATTGTCTGTCAAACTTCCCTCGCTATCTACAGAGAATAATCTTAGAAACCACTGGACCGAATTTGATGGTGATTTTATCATTCCAAAGTTTATTATAATAAGGTTCAGAGTCGTAAAATTTCATTGTCTCGGGTTTATCAAACAGAAAATAATTTTGCAATTTTGTGGATCAAAGTAGAGTAAATTTTATATTACCCAAGATATTCATATTTAACTCGTGTTTGTCACAGTCTAGCATAAGCTAATGATACAAAAGAATGTAAATTATTCAGACTTGAATATATTCGATACTAATTCTCTATTGAAAAGCCAGATATTTGGCTTTTGAACATAGAATGCGAAAGTTTATTTCACGTAATTGTTAATTCTAAGCGGCAAGCAATTCCAACAGAAATGTATAAAAGCAGAGCCTTATATATATAGTTGATATGGTTCATAACTAAGACCAATACATAATAGGCCACTATATTCCATTTTTGTTGACTCATAAAAAGGTTTACAAAATAGACTCTGTATCCATAGTTAGCAAGGGGTAATGGATTAAACGCTGTGATGAGATCAGATAGACAGTCGCTTTATGAAACACACAAGTACTCAACTGCATCCAGTCAGAATGGAAACCAATCCCAATTTAGTTGGGAAGACATCACAGACATTTATCCAAAACAATATATAGGTATTCGGTAAAATGCCGATGCCAATAAATCCGTCTTAAATCACTTAGAAACTTTCTGCTTCAATCCTCACATGAATGGGGCGATCTACTACTTTCTCATACAATTGACACTTTAAAAAGGCGAGCAGCGTTGAATGCACCTACGGATATTGGACAACTTGGTGACATACTGCCAGGAAATTGGTCATTAGCTGACCTTTCCTTTGTTGGAAGTTCGTTTAAGATTTTAAAGGTCCCGTAATAGGGTTGGATATTTTAGGTGGGTTTTTGTCACTATTGTTATTTTTGGGATAATGGCAATAATTAGTGGAGTGGAAATGTTAGTTGGGTTTGGAGGAAGGAAACTTTCTGAGCAATATGTCACTGATAGGGTGTTTCCTGGTCATTCAATAGATTTTTTTCGTCGCAATTATTGGAAGACTAAATTGTCAATGTATTAAACGATGCTAGCTGGAAAATGGTCGTTTCAACAAGACATTTTCTTACAAATACAAACATCAATTGAATCAATACCTCTCCAGCCACAACTTTGTAAGATAAAGCTACAGAACCACTGATACCTGCAAGACTTTGGCATGCAAATCTTACGACTGAGTGCATTCCGTATTCAACCCTTGCGGCCATCTTTGAGACGTCTGTCAAAGGAGTTTTAAGGAAGCTAGGAATTTGTGGAACTGGAAAATGTCAGGGTATTCTAAGTAACTGTATTTGTTGAGTATGTAAAGACCGTATTCTACTTCAGGTGAAATAGTGTAGAAATCGTCCAATTTAAGGCAAATATATTAAAAAGTGAAAGAGTTCGATCAACAGTCCAATTTTAGCAGCAAATGGGTTGATTTTAAAATTATTTCAGTGTTGTATAACTCATTTATCTAGTGGGATTCTAGGCTAATTTTGCATCAAAAGCGCAGAGCAAACTGCGAAAATTAACAACATCAAACAACCTCTATAAAAATGCAGCACTCCACAACATTCGAGGAGTGTCCTCCATTCGCCGTCCTCATTAAGTCTCGCGTCCCCACAGACAATGATATACGCGGCTGCACCTCCAAGCTTTTAACGTTATATTGCATGGAGAACAAAATGACAAGCGGAGGTGCCATAACGAAAAATCTCCTAAGAAAGTAGCGCGCCGAAATGCGGGTGTTCGGAGGTCAGGGGTTGTTGCTGTTTCTATCTTCTTACCTCCTTCTTTGGACCCGACCATCTTTTGTAGTACCAAAAATCGTTGACAGATGTCGTAACTGATCGTTTTGGTCATGACCACCGTATGAATTTGTCTTAGAAGTAGGCGCCTGACCTATTTGCACTGTGGTATCTCCGCTCATCGTTCCTTACTCCGTGATTATATTGCATTTTGTGCGCGAGGTTACGACACTGACTAATTTCACGCTATTTCTACTGAAACCACTACGTAAACCTGAATGGCATTGTGAACTATTGTTCGAGGGTTTTTTTCATTACGGGTGATAGAAGGATTGTTGGTTTTTGGCAGTGATGGAACGTGTGCCAACATTGTTGGACTGCAGAGTGCACGCTTTGGGTCGGCCAATAGTTGGATTAGTAGGCTTTTGATCATGATGGTGGCCAACGATCAGTCGACTAAAAGTTTTATGGGATTCATGGTTCACCTTCAAAGTACATATGTATTTTATTCAAAGTACCTATATTGTAAGATGGATGTCTACCTACCGATAGTTGGCCGACTGTTTATTCTACAGTCTGCTAGAAGTGTAAAATCGGGATGGACCCATGTATTCTATTGCTCCCTTGTTTTGCAGTCGAACAATGGTTGCAGACAGACAGAGAGGCTTTTTTACCCATGAATTAATGGGACTTACGATATGACCATTCCATTCGACGAATGTAATATAAAGTATAAATAAATAAATTACTAACAAATGAATCATATCATTAATTCAAACAAATATAACATAATTGTCCGTAATTTTTCCTCAAGGAACAAATTCGCTAGAAAATTATGATACAATACAAAATCCATAACTAAAGCCAGCGACGCTTCACAGAATGGGCCTGAAAACTCCAATTAGTGCCGCGGCGAGGCCAAGACAATAGCTTTTGATAAAACGACTTCAAAGATGTGCACGATATTGGACTTCAAATAGGACGGCTTCGAAATAGGACGGCCTTAAAATGGGACGGAGAAGAAATGGTAAGAAATGGGGTGTAATGCCTAATGGTATGCAAGAATGGATTCGGAAGCTAAATACGGCGCCAATGGAATGCTGATTAGGGGTAATTGATGAGATAAAAATCTTTTCTTTTACAAAGGTTAAGGCCCAATTTGGGGTGAAGATTTTGGAGTGGCTTTTCCTATTAGAAGGTCGAATTGCAAAGTCAACGCAATTAATTGATAAAAAAGATCTCGACGAATTGAGAAAATTTATCCTTTTTGGGAAGTCCAATAAAAAGTAGCCTGTGTCCTTTCACAGTCTCTGGACTATTTGTATACATACAGATAAACAGGCAGAGCTACTTTCGTATTTAACAAGGATTATCAGAAAGATCAAAGCAGTGTTTCTTCTACAATTTCGAGAATACAAAACCAAAATATTCAGAGACAACGTTTTCTAAGAATTCCTTACGCGTTACATCCAAATCGTGACTTCACTGAATAATTCATTTGGACCGTTTCACAAGATGATGAAATTAAAAGTACCCGCACTGTCTCGAGTTTTGAGGGTGGCAATATAATAGATTAAATTCTCTTTGACTAATTCGCGTTTTCCCATCCTATTAACGTTTCCTTTCTGTTTCGTGAAATCTGTTAAGGCGCGTTGGGTCCAATATTGGATGTTGGTCACCATGACCAACTTGAGTTGGTTACTCCAACAATGTTTGCGATAACTCCAAAGTTTACTTCGAATATTTGTCACAAACATTTGTAGCCGGCCTTAGATTTACAATCTGTGCTTATCGTCGGTAGCTTTTTATTCTTCTAAAGAGGTTTTATCAAGTTGATGTGGTAATCTCTTTGTTAAGACGATTTTAATGGCTGACTGTTGTTACCGTGATTTTGTTTTGAGAGTGTAAGCTTGAATATTTTATGTAAAATCCAACAGAAATCGAAGTTGTTTGTCTGTGCGTAAATCTGTTTAAATATTTTTTTTATTTCATTAATAGAACAAAAAAGAGGTTTCCCCATTTCCCATTACGTTTAAGACAAAAAAAAATACATAAAAAAACCCTCACTCAATAATCCAGTCTCTATATTAAAAACTTTTCCCCACAATTTAACCCAAGTTCATTCATTTTAATATAGAGCGTTAATATTAACAAATGGGTGTCAGTAGGTCAGTGGAAGCCCCTCTGTCTTCCTTGGACGTCGGTTGCATAAAGGAATGCAGGCCGTTGAAAAATGGCTAGATATTTTTATAGAAAGGCCACGATGTCTGGCAATGAAATAAGCGATTATTTTTCAGATAAAAGGGCTTTTGATTTTAGGTTCTGTTTTTGTCCTTTTATGTGTTGTGTTACTATTTTTTGTAGTATAAAGTAGTTACGCTGTCGCTTCAGGTTTAAATCCTGTAATGATAGTAAATCATTTAAAATAAATAAAATGACGGAAAAGTAAATAACAGAACTACCAAGTATTTCAAGTACTCTCTTATTAAATACTCTAAAAAAATAGGTTTACTTATACCTAGTTATAGGTAACTAAAGAATCACACAAGAATAATTTTACAAATAATTTTTAGGTACTAATCGAATTTTAGGTTCAAAGGAAATATGATTAAAACCTAAATAAGTTACCTCTTCTAAAATTATATTTTACTTGGCAAACTTTGTTTCTTAGTTTTCTATTAAATTGAAAGTTCACCATTAATTTAATTAACATTTTGGAACTCAACCACTCTGTTTAACTTGATAATATTTACTTTTAATCATTTCTGATATTACGCCTATATTCTTGAGGTTAATTTTTAAATAAGGCGTTTGATAATTTTAATTTAGGGTTTATAATTATTCTTTAAATTCATTGAAGGAAAATTCTCTCCTGAAAAAAGTCTGATAATGGCTCAGATTAGCTATCATATCACAAAACGTAAAACTATGTATCTTCCACTTACGGCTTCACCCGTGTACATCGCGATGTACACGGGTGAAGCATTGTCGGGAACTGCCTTGCTCACCCGGACAAAATAAGATACATATACATATACCGCTGAAAGAAATTTTGAAACAGAACAGTCGTTCCTTCTGGCTAATAAGGAAACGAGCTCTTCAGCTTTATAGTATGTATACTTACTGAACGCCATTAAGTACATATATGTAGATGGTATATATAAGGTGCTTTAATATTACCGGTAGTATTGCGTTTATAGATCACAATAGTAAAGATAAATAATTGATTATTTGTCATATTTTTTTTCATACAAAAACAAAATACGTATGACTTAATTTATTAGTATAAAACCATCCAGTGGAGTTACCGCGTTGCCGCTCCGCACCGAATTCTTTTCAATTTATTTCGTAAAAAGCGCGGCCGGCGGCGCTTTTCATACGCTGTTGCCATACTTATCAGACGGCGCCGGCGCGCGGCGGCTAGACAGACTGTCGTCACTGTCGTCAACGCGGGTTGCCCGGGTAACTGGGTTGAGGAGGTCAGATAGGCAGTCGCTTCTTGTAAAGCACTGGTACTCAGCTGAATCCGGTTAGACTGGAAGCCGACCCCAACATGATTGGGAAAAGGCTCGGAGGATGAGGATGAGGATGAGGTAGAGTCGAAACTAGTCAGCTGATTTCAGTTTTCATTCACAGAACAGATAGAAAGAGATAGCAGTTGTTTTCATTGACGAAGCGACACTACAAACGTAATTTGTGAACCACGTTATGCAGAGTAGAGCCAATGTTAATTTAACTTGTTTAATGTCTCAAATTGAATTGACTGTTCCGGGGAACGAAATTTCTTCAGTATTGTAATCTATAAACGCAATAGGTACTACCCCCCATTCAAGTCCTGGCAGGTAATATTAAAGCACCTTATATATTAGGTATATACCTCTATAGTACTTTATATATCCAGCATAACAAAAGTGAAAATCCATGGTATTTAGAATTGAATAGGAAAACAGAAATTACATTAAAACCAAACGAAAATGGTTTTCAGTTAAATTCACTTTACGTTTGCACATCGTGAAAGCGAAAACGTATACGTTTGTTCACCGTTTGACTTACGGCTTTCAACGCCTACACACGTCCTACGCACACCCACACATAGCGGCTTTCATGTGTGAGTTTCAGCTATTTACACAGATTATTTATCGTCGTGAAGTCATGTTACACTTGAGATGAGATTGATGGAAAGCAGTGAAAAATTAGGTTCATTTATCAAACTCAAACTCAAACTCAAAATTTTTTATTTCAAATAGGCCTATGAAAGCTCTTTCGAAACGTCAAAGTTAGGTGCACGGTTCCAAAGAGTTGGTCTCATGGAGAAGAACCGGCAAGAAACTCCATGGACACTCTTTTTAAAAGAAAATAAAAATAATTACAAACATACAGTTTTCTATCTAGTCCTGAGAATGTTATACAATCCAAATTGAGCTAAAAATGTATTAATAAATTATACAAAATAATTTTAGTGCAATCGTTACTGGAAAAATAATTTATACAATTCAAAGAAAAAATATATTGGGTAACCAAGTTATTATATAATGCAATTTGGGGTCTTGCTGGCTTGGGCTTGCCTGGTCTGGGCGGAGGCACTCCCGTGCCCGTGGTCGCCGGGGAAGCCACATGTGCAGAGAAAAAGAAAAAACAATATTAATTTAACGCCAGGCATCACTGTCATTAATGTAATCCTGAATTTTATAATACGCCTTTTTAATCAAAATGTTTTTAACTACATTCTTAAACTTTTTATCCGTGAGATCAAGGATACATTTAGGTAGCTTGTTATAAAAACGTACACAATTCCCTAAGAACGACTTATTTGTTTTTGTTAGCCTAAACTTGGGAACAACATTATCATAGTAATCGTTGCATTATAATACCTAAGAATCTTTTAATTTATTTTCAGATTTTTTTCCTAAACTTAATAACCAGAAAATATCTATAAAAAGAAAAGTCGAACGAAAATCGTTTTACGAGCACTTTTAAGTCCAAAGAGAATATATAAATTGTGCTTCAAGTTTTGCATGTTCGAGATATTTACCCGACTGCCAAAGAAGGAGCGTAATGTTTTTCGAGTGTATGTAAGTATGTATGTATGTCTGTTCCTTTGTGACCTCCTGTAGCCTAAACGGCTTGATGGATTTTGATGTATGAGGTATCGTTAGATTTGTCTTGATTACGGGAGTGTCATAGGATACATTTTATCCTAAAAGTCCCACGGGATATTTTTTCTAAATTTCCCTTTAAAAAAATATGTATGCGGTATCATTAGATTCATTTCAATCACGGGAGTAATTAATATAGGATACGTTTTTTCTCAAAATTCCCATGGGAACATGTTAATTCTGCGTCAACGCAAAGCAACTCATGCGTTAGCAAGCAAAAAGATAGGGCGTGGCCTGGCATGCGGCGCGCGGCGCGGTGCGGAGGGGGATATGCTCGAGTATACAGCCCGAATGCGGGCACACGCATAAGGTAAAGTAAGGTAAAGTAAGGTACATAGTCTTCTACATCTACAACATTTTCGTTAAATAAAACAGCTAAAAGTTATAAATAAAAGAATTATTATTAAAAATACCCGACTGCACACTAAAAGAGTAAAACAAGCCCACAATAATATTGATCAATCAAATGCTAAAACTAATTATGTAATACCGTTTAAACAATACCTATATTAAAATACACTACAATATGTGTTCGTAATCGATAGTTAAATAAACTTATTTTGAATACAAATTTACTGAATATAATTTATAAATATTGATGGAAAGCATCGCAGGCGGGGACCACCTTGACCGCCACCAACGAAAATTCTGCTAAATGGTGCACAACCGAAATGACTATAAATAAGCCTCTGTTGGTCCCCGCCTGCGATGCTTTCCATCAATATTTATAAATTATATTCAGTAAATTTGTATTCAAAATAAGTTTCTGTTTATTTAACTATCGATTACGAACACATATTGTAGTGTATTTTAATATAGGTATTGTTTAAACGGTATTACATAATTAGTTTTTAGCATTTGATTGATCAATATTATTGTGGGGCTTGTTTTACTCTTTTTTTAGTGTGCAGTCGGGTATTTTGTTTTTTTTCACAAGTTTATTCGTACTTAAAGAAGTAGTGTCGATGTTTTATTAATGTTCGAGCAACTAGCGAACGGGAAATGCATTTAGAGTGATCGCGACTTCTGGGTTACGAAGATAGACTGGGTAGATAAACTTATTTATTGCCTTTCAATATTTTATCTATCTGTTAATGTGCTTACTAGATATAGAATTAAGACATTCGCCCCATACATTAAATATCAAAACCCCTATTTCTTGTTAAACCACACATAGACAGAGTATTGGGAACGACCGTAGGTTTTGATTACCATGGAGGTAAGATCGGCTAAACTAAGTTTCATATAATAGGAGTGCATGCAGTATATATTAGGGCATTTACTATCTATATATACTTTAATGTGTTTCTTGGGCATAATGACTACGTAAAGATGATGGAAAATTTATTGAAGAAACCTAAGCTTTAAAGTATGAACTTGTCAATCAAACATGGTAATTGCATATTCGATATATTTCACAAGTTTATTCCTTCTTAAAGAAGTAGTGTCGATGTTTTATTAATGTTCTAGCAACTAGCGAACGGGAAATGCATTTAGAGTGATCGCGACTTCTGTGTTACGAAGATAGACTGGGGAGATAAACTTATTTATTGCCTTTCAATATTTTATCTATCTATTAATGTGCTTACTAGAGATAGAATTGACATTAGCCCCATACAAGAAATATCAAAACCAAACATAGACAGAGTATTGGGAACGACCGTAGGTTTTGATTACCATGGAGGTAAGATCGGCTAAACTAAGTTTCATATAATAGGAGTGCATGCAGTATATATTAGGGCATTTACTATCTAGACACACGGCAGTGTGTCCGCCAAGTTCGAGCAAAAAAAGCGACACACCGGCTGTGGGTTATATTACACGAACCATTTCGGGCCAAATTCGACCCCCCTGTAACTCAAAATCTATTTTATTTACGCATATCAAATTTCTAGTATCTGTTGAGACCCCCTCACTTATCTAAAATACAAAATTTCATTAATATACCTATTGTAGGTCTTGAGATATTGCCGTCAGAAATTCGCTATTTTTACTATACACTCACTGACTGACTGACTGACTGACTCACTCATCAAAAACCTAGACCACTTCCAATGGTCGTATTGACTTGAAATTTGGCATGGAGGTAGGTCTTTATGTCAAGGTAAAGGGAAAAATCAGAAAATGGCCAAGTGTGAGTCGGTTTCAAAATAATGAAGGTGTTTTATACCCGGTGTAAATGTATACCCCTAAGGAACTAAAACGAACTAAATTTATCTATATTTATATAATATATCTTCGAATGGTCGTACCGATCTGAAATTCGTTACAAAGGATTGTATTTAGTCAAAGTAAAGTAAAAATCTGAAAACGGCCAAGTGTGAATCACTTTCGAAAATAACAAATGTGTAACTTTGATCCACGAACATAATATATGATAACATGTCATGTGAGTCAGTTGGTAAATCTAGTCCATTTAGTTAATCTAGTTCATTTCTTTGTAAGAAACATAGTGCATATTAAAAAATCTGAAAGATAGTATAAATGAGACATTTCTTTAACTAACTTCATCATAAGAAAAAAATAAAATAAACAACCTTACAAAAATAAATGAAATCCCACCCAAAACAAAAATGTGAAAGACTGCCAAGTTCGATAATATGGGAATGCTTCGCCTATAAAAGAAGTGAGATCTGAATAAGTACCAAGTTCCATACACATACCTCAGTTAAAAAAGTTACTTTTTAATGATGTTACTTGGCAAGTTTTAATAGAAAATTAAATACTTGATTCATTGCGTTTAGTAGGTTTATAACAAGGAGTGTGAAAACTTGCCAAGTGACATCATTAAAAAGTAACTATTTTTAACTGAGGTATGTGTATGGAACTTGGTACTTATTCAGATCTCACTTCTTTTATAGGCGAAGCATTCCCATATTATCGAACTTGGCAGTCTTTCACATTTTTGTTTTGGGTGGGTCTATATATACTTTAATGTGTTTCTTGGGCATAATGACTACGTAAAGATGATGGAAAATTTATTGAAGAAACCTAAGCTTTAAAGTATGAACTTGTCAATCAAACATGGTAATTGCATATTCGATATATTTCACAAGTTTATTCCTTCTTAAAGAAGTAGTGTCGATGTTTTATTAATGTTCTAGCAACTAGCGAACGGGAAATGCATTTAGAGTGATCGCGACTTTTGTGTTACGAAGATAGACTGGGAAGATAAACTTATTTATTGCCTTTCGATTTTCGTATAATCTGCTCTGGATTATGTTTTGGTCAAGATTAAGATGGCGAATATCCTGTACATTCGCGGCTGTGTATCCTGTATATTAACGTCATCTATTCAGGCATATCAATTAAGCTTCATATAGTATGCATATGCAGTATAGCTTATCTGCAATTTCTATTACGTCAGTATCATGCACCGATGACATTTTAATCTGACACTAAGGGGAAGAGATACTTTTATCGCAAAAGTAGCTCGGTCAGTCCGTCGCGCTTTCACGCCAACGCTTGAAGTATCCCATTTCTCTTATTCTATCAGGAAACACAAACGGTGTCAGGTTTATATGGTGGTTTGGCAAATATGTTAATTGTAAAGTCGTGTGGCCTAGTGGTTAAAAGCTACCTCTCAAGTACGAGTGTGTGGGTTCCATTCCAGATCAGGTGTCAATGTAACTTCTCTAAATGATGTAGTTTCTAAGTGTGCCTTGGATATCAATGACTAATTAAAGGTGAAGAAAAATATCTTGAAAAAATCTGGACTTAACAAATCTGAAAGCGCCAATTGTCTTGTCGCTCATTCCTTCTCTGTGTCAGAAGAGGCATGTGCCTTGCAGGAGGAAGACAAAGAACGCTGATGGTGATGTAAAGTATAGTTTTTGATCAATTATATGTATTAAGTTCTAATAAGAAAACAGAGGTAGGTAACTCAAATTAAAAAGAAAATCTTTTAGTCCCAGATCCATTGAGTTTCAGGTTACTGTGTAGACATGAACTATCTCAACAGAATAAAATAAAGGTGATAGCAATTTACTTTCATGAATGAAAGTGTCTGTCCCCTTAGATTTATTAACACCGGATACGAAACCAGCTCGCTTGAAAAGTTAAACTTAAGAAAAAATGTATACGTCGAAGACTAACATTCTTATATTCAAATAAAAGCTTTTGATTAACCAGAATCATGAAAATAAGAAGTTTTAAATCAGATATAGATTCGCTTTGTCGATTGTCATTTAATAACCAGTATGAATTATAAGAAACTGCGTTAGCATATACATTTCCTAACAGCTCCAAACATTTACCATCGTAACGTTTATCATCGTAACACGGTCCAACAATTTCATATCCAGTGACTCCTACAATCCTGTTTCACCCGTATCGAGTACGAAGAACTAGCGTGGGTTGACAAGTATCGTATTCAAGTACCTTCAATTCTTAACACTACATAAAATTCATGGGCCCGTATATCTACAGTGTACTCTAACAAAGTGTGTATCTGTGGCCACTGAAGGTTTTGCTAGAACCATCGAATAGAAATTGTCTCGTGAAACGCAACAAATTCGTTCAGTGGACTGAGTTATTTCTTTTGTACCTACCTGTGTTTTTTGTTTTTCTTGTATTCGTGAGATGAGTCTTTGGCCATATAAAATCGCCTAAACAAATGCATGCCTATAGTTAGGATATCATGATCTCGATTAATCGTAAGAAATTGAGTGACACAAAGGTGCTTAATCCGTCGTATGTCGGAGTGCAGATATATGCGAGACATAATTGATTTTCTATTGCTTCATAATAAGCGACATACAAGCAGTTAAATCCTTTTTCATTTCACATAGATGGACACATTATGAAACTTGTTACTAGTAGAAGCACTCCGTTGTCATTATATGTAGCTAATATTTCTTCCATCATATGAACTATAGGCATGTAAAATAAAAATAAATTGAGCTCGTGTTTAGTATTACCTACTGCAATAACAAAGGAGGTAGCAAACGCGTAAATAAATATTTCAGAGAAAAAGCTGGAATATGGACCTAATTTCCTTTGTTTTAATTTTTAAATTGGAAGCCCTGCTGGGCTATTTTTAGTCAGTAAAATTTTAGAGCAATATCTGGCTTTGTTTTTCCTATATCAGTCTACCATATTTATTTCAGTTTTAGTTTTCATAACTTATATTATTACTAAGTAGCTATTCCACACTGTTTCTCGCATTCTGAGGGAAGTACTTCGCGCACACAGATAAAAGTATGCCCTAGAATCTATATCCTATAGATTAATAATATTTAAATTCCCGGGAATTCATAGCTTCCTTAGAGGCCAATTCGTTTAACTTCGGCGATCCTTATTTTTCCTTTCATTGATTTTCCTACAGTTTATTTCTTATACGGATAAAATATACCGAATAAACAGAAAGTTGGCAACTATCTCATACATAATTCCTCCTCCTGATCTCTTTCTCTAAGTATTTATAAGAATACTTCGTATATTGGTTTTCCTGGATTGAGAACGAAAAAGGCGTTGAGATAACTAATAAATAAGTTCCGATGTCAGAACTTTGGGTTTGAACAACCGATGTGACCATTGCAACAACTAACTTGGGACTTCATACCAAAATATTGCTGGAGTTCTGTTAAGATTCGGATTTATTACTTGTGTTTTTATAAAATGGTCAAACACAAAACATAAAGTTTAGTATCACAGTGATTTCACACTAAGTACCTAGCAGATTTTTCTCTCTGTTTCTCGCGTGACAACGCTTGTTTTTTACGGGCGTAGTTGAGAACAAACAATTGACGACTACTGGTACAAATCATCATCATCAACCTGAAACCTCGCAATAGGTTTGGCATGTGAAAAAAAAACCAAGTGTGTTCGCTCGACAAAATTCGGTGCAGATATGTGAATCTAACTTTAAAGAGGCTGATATTACTACCGCCAAAACCATCCTTTTCGAAGCAGCAAAGTGTCGCTCAACAAGAAAAGGGGACGGCAAGAACAAACGATTACTACAGGATATTATTAAAGTTCTAAAAGAAACAGAGCCCGCTTCACTGCCCACCTTCGTGGCAAAAGATCTACACCGTCTTCCGCCGGTGACTTTCGATTACGTGGATGTAACGAGCCTACTTAAAGACATTTTAGTGCTTAAACAAAACATCCACTGTATCCAAACAGATTACGTAAAAGCATCGGAATTATTTCAATTACAGCAAGAGATAGAAAACATTAAAAGTAGTCAATATCAGACACAAAGTGAGCAAAATATTGGCGCAAAATTTAGCAACGGCTTGTTTTTAACCCTAGAAGCCTAATCTATTTCGAACGTACACAAAGCCTTAACATACGTCTCAGAGGCGTACACATATAAAAGCCCCGATTTTAGGTAAATTATTTAATTATTATTTTTATTATTGAGCAGAAATTTTAATTTGGAATATAAACTAAAAATAAAACAACACTGTTATTAATTATAACTATAATTACAGTTATTTATTACAACAAATAAACAATATGCATAAATTGGAACAAAAAAAATTAACTTCTTCAATATCAGCTAAAACATATATATTTTTTTGAATACCAAATATCTTTTTTTAAGCTAATATCTATTCTTAGAGCAAACATCACAACTAATCAGATTTGAGCTTTAACAGTTGACCAAATATGTCCATTCTGAGTACGATTACGAACACGATAAATCCGCTCCGAGTTGGTAGGTGGTAAAACACGGTCTGCGCCAGATGATGGACCAGCTTCTGCAACAAGGGTAGGGTCGGTTTCTTCAGAGGCTCCAGATTCTTGTAAAGACGAAATGTACTCAGATACTTCATTATTTTCGTCCTCGCTTTGAACGTTGTCGATAATCTGGTTATCCTCAACTTCGGAATCTGAATCTTCCTGAAAAGTTGTCTTCCTCGTTCAAAATTGCAAAAATATCGTCTTCGTCTAATACATTAGACCGTGACATATTTATACCTGAAACAACGCCGAAAAAAGATATAAAATATACGAAAAACAAGCAATAGTAAAATCACTCAATCTCAGTTAAAAGTTACACAAAGCCTAAATATACGTCTCGCAGGCGTGCAACACTTCGATAAATCAAAAATGGCGGGACTTACCTCAACGATACAGGCACCATCCTCTAGCTCCTGTCGGCCACGAAGATAACAGAAGAGCACCACGCGCTAGCTTCAACCGTTAGAAAAAAACAAACGATATTCGAATGCGTGTACGTCTCGCAGGCGTAGATTAGGCTTCTAGGGTTAAATAACGAAGCCAAGCGCGTCCCGAGTGCGTCGTCTTCGCTTCAGCAAGCAGCGACCAGCGCGCATGCGCCCTGCGTGCCGTCGTCGACACCGTTGCCGCTCCTCACGCCCGCGCAGAGCGGCACCGCTGCGCCGGCCACTGCTTCGGCACAAGAGCCGCCCCCCGCGCCCGCAACACCGTCGCTCCCCGCGCGCTCGCTCGCGCCTCACCGCGTGACCCCATCAGCTGATTGCACCGAGAACGATATAACTTTAACTCTTAAACCTACCGAGTTGCAAAGTTGCCTTGTGAAAACGACAGAATTAATAGATAACACCTTTGATGAAATACAGTTTGATGATAGTTTTACGACTGTCGTGAACAAGAAGAAGAAAAAGACCTATATAGGCAACAGGATCCCCAATCAGCAGGGAAAAGCCTTACTTACCTCTAGTAAACTTAAAATAGTGCCCAAATTATCTTACATATACGCATCTCGATTTGATAAACATACCACAGAAAACGATATCTGCGATTTTTAACCGACTTCCCAAAAAGGAGGAGGTTATCAATTCGGCCGGTATGTTTTTTTTTTTTTTTTCTATGTATGTACATCGATTACTCCGAGGTTTATAAACCGATTTACGTGATTCTTTTTTTGTTTGACGCGGAATTGCTGCCAGTTGGTCCCATAGTCATCAGGTCAGGATCTGATGATGGAAACCCTGAGAAATCGAGGGCAACCTTCGAAAGTTGTAGGCATACATAGGGTAAAAACTTAACACTCAGGTGTATGCCTGAACAGCGGGGACCAGCAGGGCCAAGGCCTGCCGGGGCTGCGGGTTGTTCGAAAGAGGTACCGCGGCCCTAGCACATAATAAGGCCTACGACGGAACACGACGGCTTTTAGTCAGTAAGAGTCTGACACTCCCTCACCGCTGCTAACCCACAGCGGGAGGGGTCATTTGATGATTTTTTACGTCTTTAAAAAAAAAAAAAAAAGGTGTATGCCTGAAAACACTATTCAACAGTGAAGGTTTGGAGCTGACCTGATGATGGAGACCAGAGAAGGTCGAGGGAACTCGATAACTGAATATGTAAAATACCTCGTATTTGGGCTTATATTCTTTGTATTGATGAGAACTTTCCACTAATATGGATAGTGACAACTATTCGTATCACTGAAAAGCTGTAAATAAAAAACTTTTATTCTATTTCTTTTATTCTATTTTATTCTATTTTAAAGAACATGACATTATTGCACTGCAGGAACATTGGCTACTCCCAGACGACCTGGGTTATCTGGACAAAATTCATCCCGATTTTTCTGGGCACGGAGTTCCAGCAGTAGATACGTCGGCAGGCGTGCTAAAAGGAAGACCTTACAGGGGAGTAGCAATTTTATGGAACATGCTAGCCAGGCGTTTCTACCACTGCTCTAAACAGGTGAAGGTAACGCTGTTCAAGGCGTACTGTCAGTCGTTCTACACCAGCCAACTCTGGTACCGGTACACGAGGAGTGCGTATAACACTCTTCGTGTACAATATAATAATGCATTCCGGGTAGTGATGAACTTGCCCTGGCGGTGTAGTGCGACTGACATGTTCGCTGAGAGCAGTGTCGCAGGTTTTGCTAGTCTAGTACAGAAGCTCAGGGTGTCATTCTACAGCAGAGCAGCCCTGAGTACCAACAAAATTGTGTCCTCTGTGTTTCATAACGTCCATCTAACCCGAGAGATGAAAGACTTTCATTAATTTTTAATTACATTTAGGTTAAGTTTTTAATTTTGTTATTTTATTTTTTCAAAGTTTAAGTCATGATGTCTGTGTTAGTCTGTAAGTATCTAGTGTATGTTATGGCTAATTACCTGAAATAAACAATATTTAATTTAATATGGGCCAGTCCCAACCTTTAGAGTTAAAACTGTCATAATATCCATAGTTCCAGAAAATGTTCCTATATTATCATCATAGTCATCATTGGCCACAGAGCAACTAGATCTGATGATTGTGTTATCCCTATAGGTACAGCACTATAGTCATAAATATCAGTTTACCTCCAAACAGTTTAAATATATTCCGCTGACCAAACAAGCAAGCACTTTCCGTCAAACGCCTGGTCACAGTTCAAAGTTTAAAAGCTTCTTTGGACCTCTGACGTCAATTCATGATCGATTGTAATACTATTTGTCTATCTTGCTCTCTGCGCCATTGAGAGTCTGAGCCCATTGAGTAGCCACTGAAATGGAGTAAGCCTATTAACAACCTAAAAATAGAACCAGATTTGTTGGATTTGATGTAATTTTTAGAGTTCCGTTAGCAATCAAAAGAGAAAATGGCTTTAACGGCTGAATTATTCTGTACTTAATCTTATTTCGACGCCTTGAGTAAAAACCTTGTATAACTTTCTAGAAGGATGTGATAGGACGTGCTTTGCGACCTATTCTTCCTAGAAAGGCCAGAAATTGCAGGAAATTGCAGGAAGCTTTTGAGGTCGACAACTTCCTTATTTTTTAATTCCAAAGAAACAAATCAAAATCAAGAATTTGTTAATTAACTTGTGTTCTAATGTTTTTGGTCAAACTTTACTTTTTAATATAACAAAATCGCCGATATACCTATCACACATACCTACATAGATCTATATGATTGATACCTTCTTTTAGTTACCCCAACTCGCACTTGTCCATTTTCATATAGCCGTGTGGCTTATTTCTAAAGTCGGTGGCGGCGTGGGGAGAGTTCAACCCACTGTCGACGAAGGATCAGACTTACATCAAAAAGAATATTAAATGCTAATTGTACGACCTTAATTGTAAGATTGTAGAAAGTTACTTTAATAAAGTAATCCACGAAACATTTATATATTTTTAAAGGTACATACTTTTCCATGGTCGTTAATCTCTGATTAAAATTCCACAACAATTTGGCAAATGTACATATTTGTAAATTAATATCTATAGAAATCGTATGTTAACAGTATTTTTTTATCTATTTTTACCTTTTTATACTCGCATTGTAGATATTGTCAATAACACCCATCGTTACTTTTTCATGCTCACATTATAGACTTGCAGAAAATGTAATTAATCAGATACACATACTTTCCATTTCTTATTCAACTTGGCAAATTAGAATTAGATTTATTGTTGGAAGGCAGAAATTACGAGTATGTTTGAATATTTTCGAAGAAATATATAACTCGATTAGCAAAACCTTTCTGTAACAATAGAGAGCGTTTCTAACAACGAGTTTCTCAATCACATGAAACAAAATAAACAACACACAACGCATAAAAAAATCATTTCATTATTTGAATAAAGTAATAATTTGTTTACAATTTATTTGTATAGAAAGAAACATTTCAGTAATAGACACAATACAAAAAAAAAACGAACTAAAATTGGCTGTCAAGTTCAATTACCAAAACCGCTGTAGTTAAGCACAAAATAAAGCTTCTAGGCAGTAAAAGTCGTGTCCTATCTTCCTCAGCATCACAGACGCAATAAATAACTCTTACTGTTTATAAATAAAATACATAAAACGGCCATTTTGGCTTTCCCAAGCCAAATAAATGGCGCCGAACGTAATTTGTAATGTCTCACTTAGGTGACGCGAAAATATAGCGACGTCCTACTACGAACACTGTCCTACGTGACAAAGTAATGATGTGAAAACGTGGTGCGATGCGTAAGCTATTTGCATGTTCCTGTTACAGGAAAATAATTATGTAGGTATCTAAAATATATGTTTACCTGAACTTAATTACCCTAGTTAAAAGTAACTTTTTTCTACGCAAATGGGAAATTTTGAAAAAATGCGAAAGTGTATTTTCAATGAAACAGCGAAATTTTGATATGAGGTACCTAGTTTATAGAGGTGGGAATTCCGACCACGTCCAAGGGAACTACATCCCGCACGCGGATACAAAGTAGCCTGTGTGCTAAGTCAGCCATGGGTACATAAATAGTCTAGCTATTTATTAATTTAAATCAGTTCATTCGTTTTGGCTCTTCAGATATTCTCTCTTTCATTTTCACGTAGGACAGCGTGACATGACGTCATGATGTCACGGTTAATCATACGGATCTCTCTCCCATTCCATACAGTATTTGTTCTAATATTATAAATGGAATAATGTCAGTTTTCGTCCACGAATGTCGAGTTGGACCTCGTAATATCAAAGGAAAAACGGGGCTCTCATTCGATTAGGTTTTTAATCAATTACCGGATACTTCCAAATCTTCGTCATTAATCTATGTAGGCATCTATTGGCGAAAACCGAATACAAATACATGCAGTAGTTTTTGAGGTTTTTTGCGAACATACAAACAGGCAATTTAATAGGTATAAACTTAGAATAACTTTACTCCGTACTTACCTATTAATAAGGGGGATAATGTTGGTAATGGTTACAAACACACATCAACTAGTACCAAAGAAAATTCTGTTTAGATTTTACAAACAAAACATTAAACAAAAATAACACCAAGAAAATTCTTCTACACAGAATGTAGGCACGGCGCCAGTCTATACGTATGACATGCCATTTTAAAAGCGGGATTAGGCATGGAAGAACGGCGGTGCATGTAGGTAAGTGGATTTCCTCGTATTCTATATACTTAAACTCTGTGAGAAACGCGATTATATTTGCCCGTCCCATTCATCTGCATTTGCATTGAAAACAAAAGAACGACTCATATACTTGATATATAAATTCTTATTTCGTCGAAATTATCTTTCTTTGCATAATACATGTGTTGAGGGAGATGTATTACTTTAATGGCAAATAACACTAGAAAAAAATTATCTGAAATTAAATAAACGAAAAACAGAATTGAGTACCTATAGGTACTCAATTCAGGTACTGAATAACAAGAAATGTGTAAAATAGAAGAAATATGTACAACACTTCGCGAGCGTTGCCCTTTTCCCAATAGCACCTACAATAAGTATAGGTATGCAAAATATATTCATATTTCTGTTCCGAAGTTATTCACATTCTACCATATAATCGAATAGATACATAAAATCGTGAAAATAAAAGTGATTTCGATTAAATCTAGAATAGGGTTGACAGCAATATAAGTTCCACTACAATATAAAAACTTTGATACTTTCCTAATATACTAAAATATTGGCAATAGATAAGAGACACATTATGTCACATAAGTTATATGTATAGTTAGTTTCAATGGATAAAGTTTTGTTTGACTAGGCGCCTGGACTATTTTACATAGCAAAGCAATTTCAGAATTATTTCATATTTTTTTTCTACCAAAAGAAAATTTTATATTTTAGATCCAGGAATGGAGTCTTATTTATTAACTTATAAGATATGTAATACACAGATACATATTAAAGTGCAGTCAAAAATATTCATACTTGTTTCTGATCAACTACAAGTATTATGTAATGCTTTGTGTAATAACCTACTCTACTACCACAGAGTAAGGGATGTGTGGAGATGGCATAAGGTAGGTAGGTCAGGTGCCTTATTTCAGGTAAAATACGTACGACGGGTGTATCCAAAGCGATCAGTTAAGAGTGGAATCTGTCAAAAATTTTTGGTATTGCAAAAAAGGGGTTCCAAAGAAGGCGTATAAGGGCATAGACGTTAACGTTCCTCGTACCTCGCACACCCGCATTTTGGCGCACTATTTTCTTAGGAGATATTCCTCTATGACACCTCCGCAAGTAATTTTGTTCCCCATGTCTGCTACTAATATAAGCCGCCACATACTAAGCCCTCGTTGGAAGCAGTTACAATAACAATTACGATAACACTAGAGCATTTCCATAAAATTTCAAACGCTTGCATTATATTGCATACGTGGTCTGAATAGTATTACCTAAGTAATGCACGATTATTGGTATCGGATTTACATACACGACAAGTTACTACAAGAAGATCAAAGCTAAATGCTTAACGTGGTAGGTTCTTGGATTGGTGACTATCCACGGCATTGGGAGTTCCTACACGTTTTGGAAAGTTCGTTAAATTGTGGACCCGGCAGCCGTTTGAACATCTGTGACAGTCGTTACAGGTGGTCTGAAGCCAGAAAGTCTGATACCAGACTTACTTTTAAGATTAACTATTGCTCCCTGGGTTAGGAGGTCAGAAGATCAGATAGGCAGTCACTCCATAAAATACATGGATACTCAACGGTATCTGGATAAACTAGAAGTTACCTCCAAAATGTTGAAGATAGGAATAATCTAGGCAGATAATGACATTGGTCACAACTATTACTTCTGGTTCTAAAAGATTATTATTTCACATTCCAACCCTGGTTCTTATTCTCTATACAGCATTTTGATAGACATTATCACCCTCCACCAAAATGGCCATGTTGATGACGTCATTAACGCCATTTTATGGAAATTAAGGACCGAAGGATGCCCATGAGACTGTTCGTATCTCTCTCTGAAGACTTTTTGCAGTACCTTCTATTCTATTGGTAACCTGGTTTCGAAACAACTGTTGAAGGGTCGTTGGTTTTGAAGGCAGTAGAAAATGTGGCCTTAGCGAAAACTTGTTGATTTTTTAAAACTAAATGATAATTGTTGATGGCACTTATTTTTAATCGACTGTAAGAAAAGGCAATCCTCAGATTTACGTCGTATGTATGTTTGTGCACGATTTTCCCACGTTTAGCCGAACTGATTTTGACGCAGTTTACAGCATAGTATTTCTCAAACTTATGACATGAATTTAGGTAGGTATATTGTTGAATCTATTTTTAAGTTTTTATTACATTATATTTAAATGGTGATTAGTAAAAAATCACGTTATTATTTACGTTATGGTCACACGTGCCGTATGATAATTATCCCACAATCTTTCTCTCATCAAGAATAGGTACCCAGCTGATACAAATGATCTTTACATATGAGTCTCATTTAGCTTTATTGATACAAATGCTGTGACAATGATTTTATTGTTTCGGTAATCATTAGTGCCGTGATTATGGTTATTTCATGAGCGAAGGAAAATTTCATGCGCCCTTAGTCTGCTTACGCTCTATACTATCATAAGAAAGAGGAAACATTCATTTGTTTATGTGTTTGTATTTTTGTACCCTAAAGGTTAGAAAATTACTAAACCGATTTGAAAAATTCTTTCACTGTTGGAGAGCTAAACTATTCCCGAGAATATTTTACCCGGTTAAGGGCAAAAGTTTCCCTGGGACGGGGGTGAAACCCCAAGAAATCAGCTAGTATATTATAATAATAACTTTTTTTTACTAGAGGTAAATAGCTTTTATACACAGCAGTTCCATTACTGATATAGAACTATAAACTGTCTTAAAATCTTACTACAAATTTTCCAACAAAGTTGTAAGCACTCGCAAACGAAATAGCCTTACTGACTAAATAACTCCAAGTTTCGAAGTGAAGTTTTCGAATATTTCGTGATTGGACTTCTTAAACGATTTCTTGCAGCTGCATTTAGTGACTGAGGGACTGACGGTACTTAAAAATTTCGACTTTCAATTGGTCATTACTGATGTAATGGTGGCTTGGGGCTCTCGTTTGTAGGGCTGCGCAAAGTTGGGTTAGAATGTTTTTAGCAGTTACAAAAGTTATACCAGTGTTATGAATGGGAAAATAAGTTGGTTTGCTTGGATTTTTACCGTGAGATGTCTGGAAAATGGTTGAAATACAAAAAAAGAACACCATTGTATGTATAGGACAATGAAGCCTGAAAATAAAGGTACCTATTTTGTTTTTCGCAGTTTCCGTATTCATGATGTATAAATAAATAACGCAGAATTAAATTGTGGTTATGTAAATATATCACAGATATTTTATTTTATTGTTAAATTCTGTTTTCCTTGAAATTTAGGAAGCTATACTAAATTGGTAACATTTATAATGACATTTCAAAATGGTAGTCTTCGTTAGTTCAGCTGTCAGCCACACAAGCTCTGTCATTCTTTATTCAAAAAATATTGTACGGCCAGTAATTTGCAAGAAGGTTAGCATCACAAACCATTGGTATAGAAACTCTATAGCACTTTCAGGTATAATATCTTGACTACTTGGCATAAGCAGCTATGATCACAGCCCTAAGCAAACATTAACATAGGTAGTAATAACATAACATCATACAAGTTTGTTTTCTCAAGGGTTAAGTAGATACAGGTACCAGTATATTATGCACTAGCTGTTTCTCGCAGTTTCACTAGCGTTTCGAAGAAACTTCTTCCCGCACTTGGATAAAATTAAGCATTATTCGAGGTATAATGTAACTTCCCAACAGAGAGTGATTTTTTGCTTGCAAATCTGTTCAGTAGTTTCGGAGCCAAAAATAAGAAAAATAACTTCATTTCACAATCAATTAATTTATCGTATCATTGACACGTAATAAATTAATTCAAAATTAATTTACTCCAACTACGTACACTTCCATACAACAAGCATTACTTTACCATGCAGTATGTGACGTTGGAAACCAGCACAGCAATTGTGTGGTCGTAGAATTGCCAATATGTGCTCAACAGTACATTACGCTTGACGTGGCAAGTATCGAGCATTCATAAGCTTGGGTACACGCTAGAATAATACCTGTAGCTGTGTTGTTTACTAACTGTTGGTTTGAACATGGGCGTATGTTAATGAACGAGCAAGCCAATATGGGTACCTATGGTCCGATGATTTTGATGCGTTTAAGATTATTGAGTAAATATATACTGGATAATAGATAAAGCAGAGTGGACTGCATTACTTGTAGTAAATAAAATAGAAAGAAGCTAAGAAAGAAGATAAATAAAGAGCAAATTAAATAAAAAAAGTGTTTTTTACACACATCAGGCTGGCCGTGGCTCTTTTTTTTTTAACATTATTCCTTGGCACTTTAAACTTCTTATTAAAAAAATCCCCCACCATGTCTGTTTGCGATAAACTCAAAAACGACTAAACTTTTTTCATTCATTTTCCACCCACAGATCCCAGAGGGATTCATGAGGAGATTTTTTATGCGTAATCCACTCATTCGAAATCAGAGCAAAGCCCTAGATTGTAACAACTAACAACCATACAAAAATGCAAGCGCAGCAACCCTGCATCTAAATATTAATTCGAACGGCAACAAGACGCTATACCGAAGTGAACTTTAAACGATTTAACTTGTTTACCGTTTGCTAACTGCTTCAGAAACTTTAGCTTGAAATTAATACTGTCTACTGATGTCGAAGATATTTTTACTTCTTGCTTTTCTTCGCCCTGTTTACTAAATTTCATTAAGTTGGAGTCAATGTTTGTCGTTTGTTGATGTCTGTTTAGAGCTGGAAATATTATAGTTGACAACCTTCTTGTTTCCATAAATAATCGCGCATACATATACGGAAGTCGGTAAAAATTCTAGCAATTACGATTTTTAGTAGCCGGTTCCGCTTTTGTTCTCATCGTACACCTATGGGAAAAATTTCAATTTTATCGATCATCATCATCTCCCGAGCCTTTTCCCAACTATGTTGGGGTCGGCTTCCAATCTAGCCGAATTCAGCTGAGTACCAGTGCTTTACAAGGAACGACTACCTAGCTGACCTCCTCAACCCAGCTACCCGGGAAATTTTATCGTTCCACGGGATTTAATATAGGAGAAGATTTTTACCTTCAGGAAACATGACCTCAAGGCTTGAGGTGTTATACTACTGACCAAAATTCCAAACTCTTTAATTTTTCTCTTTTGACAGCTTATTTTCTCATCATCATTTTCATTTTATTTTTTGGTCCCTAGAGTCTACATAAATAAGTGACGTGATCGTCTTATATTCTTCAGAATTGTAAAGTAAACAAACAAGAGAATGCAAATAGCTTTCCAACAAGAATCAAAGAGAAAACTTCATTCTGTTCGCAATTATAAATTAAACTCATATTATTAAATGTTTGAGAGAAAATTTACAACAAGACGCTATACCGAAGTGAACTTTAAACGATTTAACTTGTTTACCGTTTGCTAACTGCTTCAGAAACTTTAGCTTGAAATTAATACTGTCTACTGATGTCGAAGATATTTTTACTTCTTGCTTTTCTTCGCCCTGTTTACTAAATTTCATTAAGTTGGAGTCAATGTTTGTCGTTTGTTGATGTCTGTTTAGAGCTGGAAATATTATAGTTCACAACCTTCTTGTTAACATAAATAATCGCGCATACATAAACCGGTTAAACTAGGGAATCTATTTTTTTTTTTTTGATGTCGTTAAAAATTCTAGCTAAAGTGTTTTTGTTCTCATCGTACACCTATGGGAAAAGTTTCAATTTTATTATCATTTATATTTTCCCAAATATGTTGGGTTCGGCTTCCAATCTAGCCGAATTCAGCTGAGTACCAGTGCTTTACAAGGAACGACTACCTAGCTGACCTCCTCAACCCAGCTACCCGGACAATTTTAATGGTTCATGGGATTTAATATAGGAGAAGATTTTTACTTTCAGGTAACATGACCGAAGGTGTTATAGTGCTGACCAAAATTCCAAACTCTTTTATTTTTCTCTTTCGACAGCTTATTTTATCGTTTTAATTTTTTGGTCCCTAGAATCTACATAAATAAGTGACGTCATAGCCTTATATTCTTCAGAATTGTAAAGTAAACAAGCAAGCGAATGCAAATAGCTTTCCAACAAGAATCAAAGAGAAAACTTCATTCTGTTCGCAATTATAAATTAAACTCATATTATTAAATGTTTGAGAGAAAATTTACATAATGAGCCAGGGAATCTTATTCTGGATAATGTTCAGTACCTAAATAAATTTCATTTTATCTCTATTAAAACAAAAAGAGGATTTCTGTTTGTACCCAGGCTTCTAAAACAGGTACTAAACCAATTTGAAAAATGTTTTCACTTTTAGAAAGCTAGACTTTCTCCTAATAAGAAGTTACCCCGGAACGCGTGTGAAACCGTGGGAAAACAGCTAGTTTTCCATATAAGTACCTTCTGTCAGCGGTTTCACCCCGAACTATAGTATACGAATAAAAGTAGTCTATAGTCGTCTTCAATAAACGGGCTACCTAACACTGAAACGAAATAAATCTTCATATTAAATGCTTTCAATAAATGTTTCCTCATAATACGGCCATAAAGCATTTAACATCACAATCCACAAGAACGTGAAACGGAAATTGAAATAATTACCTATTTGATACTTTAACTTCCAGCAATTAAAAAGCTTTGTCCTCAAGTATTCCTTGAATCCTTTAATTATTAATTACAGTTACGAATAGCACATACAAGCTGTTGATTTGCATTCGTGCAATATTCAAGGAAATAATTATGCTAATGATTCTCAACCCAAATCAACAAAGAAACTGGTACGTAATTTTTTTCTGAAATCCGTCAATGTCACCCGCGCATATTTTAAACTCGGCGCGTGTGCTACTGACCTTAAAACCGTGCTGCACCCTCACACAAACGCAAACACAAAGAATACGTAACGATCGTTCATAAATTCCATTCATAAAATTGGGTTACTTCTGAAATACTATGACATTACAATGACAAAAAAAGCAGCGCATATTAGCTATATCCCGTCTAATGTAATTTCAATCGATTATTTCCGTATTTTATGTCGTCCTCCTGAAATATTACACATATGCAAATCAACACCTTGTATTGTTTATTTAGGATGTTATTGTTTCTTACAGGACTTCTTTCTTATCTTCTTATGTGAGTCTACGGGTTTAATCACCCACAAGCCCCAGTGTCAGAGTTTTCTCAAACCCTGACAGATTCTAAGGTGGAATTGTATCAACGACTGCTAATGAACAGCATTCGAGGACGCTGGCTTAACGTGGCCTCCCAGGGTACGCGTGTGCAACACCGCCATCTTCCAGACTATGGGGTGCTTTGTGAAAATTTCCAAAACTCAAGCACTTTCGGCCTTGCGCAGGAATCGAACCCAGGACACTGTGCTCGGTAGTCGACCCTGCGATCACTAGGACCAATAGCGCATTTATTATAGAAAGCCTTTTATACTAAAATCCTTATAAGCTATGTTTTATATTCAGAGCAAATACCTAAGCCATTCAATAACGAAATGCTATTTAACTACTAATGAGAAATATCCAGAGCTATTAAATTTCTATTGTTTTATGTCTAATCAATGTCGATGAAAGTCAGTGAAGCGTTCGGAACTAAGGACCAAATAATTGAGAACTTAACCGAGTTAATTTGTGATTGGGCTTTTGTTACAGACGTTTATTAGTAGTGTTTGTAATTAACTAATTTATTATTACATTTTCTAATATCGGATTGGCATTTATAATCCAGGTTCTTTAAGGAGGTACATAAGGGAGTACACATGGGGAGAACATAATAAAGTATATAAGGAAGTACATAAGGAAGTACGTAAAGAAGTACATAAGGAAGTAAATAAGGAAGTACACAATTAAATTCTAACATACCCCTCTCCTGTCCTTGGAACGGAGGGGCATGCGTAATAGCATTTTTTATTCAGCATGAAAAAAAAAGGCTCTTAATGTTATTCAGTTGTATGTGTAAACGATATACAGCTCCAAACATTCTCATAACTCAACATACAAACACGTAGGAACTCATATCATCCTCCGAGCCTTATTCCCAACTATGTTAGGGTCGGCTTCCAGTCTAACCAGATTCAGCTGAGTACCAGTGCTTTACAACGTAGGAACTAGGAACCTATATTTACTCTGCACCTTGATATTCACACGTACAATTTAACGCCGATAATTTTCCGTATGAAGAGCGAAGTGAGCACATTCACGGTTCACGTTTGCTCTCAGTATTACCGCTCCGCTCGCTCGCAAACCTTGCTTACGTCATATAGGTTTCATAGCTTGTTAGTGCTCTTGTAAATTAGACTGAAATGCTAGGTAAAACTTTAAATAGTACTAGCTGTTTCATTCGCGTTAAGGGGGAACTTATTTATTAACCCGGACAAAGTATGTCATTGAACAGCTTTGGTAGTCGTTACGGGTAGTCAGAAGCCAGTAAGTCTGACACCAGGTTATATAGGGGTATTGGGTTGCCCGGGTAACTGGGTTGAGGAGGTCAGATAGGCATTCGCTCCTTGTAAAGCGCTGGTAGGTATAGTTATCGGCACGGATATTGAGCTCTCGGCGGAAGAGTGGGGATCGCTTTGCGCACTGTACACATAAAGCAATAAACCAATAAATCACTTCTGCGCAGGTGAAGGTCAGGGCTCAATATCCTTGCCGATGATTATACTCAGCTGAATCCGGTTACACTGAATGCCGGCCCCAACATAGTTGGGGAAAGGTTCGGGAGATAATGATGATGACAAAATATGCATAGCCTAAGCTATAAATAGTATAAGTAGCTCAGGTATAGTGTAAGCGATAAAGAAACAGTGGACTTTTTTTTAATCGGTTGAGAATTTTTGGAGGATTCATTAAATTAAGGAAAAAGTAATATAGATTTTTATGGAATCTTATTTCAAGTTCACTCAAACTCTGGGGCCTGGGGCTAGCAAGTAATGACCTAAAAAAAGAATCTAGCAGTAATTTATCAATAAAAGTTGTTATTTCTAAAATATTTCTACATAAGTACAATCTTAACATACTCTTACGCTTGGTACAAAATCCATAACTTTATATGGAAAAGCGTCTAGTGTAGTAAAACTTTCTTTGAATTGCACGTACGTAACATACAGAAGATGCATTGTAAAAATGTATCCAAAGACGGTGAGCTTCGTATTGTCAAATGTAGGGTGACTATCACTTTGATAGCATTTTAGGATAAAATATTTTAATCTGTCATTTGTAAAAAAATATAACCTGTTTTTCTTTTCACTAGTTGTTAAATAACAATTTATGTTAAATTGATATACCTTTACCTATTTACTTTCAAATAATTAAAAACAAGTTATCATTGATACCAAAAGATTTATAAATTTTGATAGTCAAAATGTATGACAAAATAATAAACATGATGGCTTAGGTTACCCAACAACAAAAAACAAAATTACATGATTTTTTCTCTCTGTTCATAAACGAATCAGACCATTTGAGTGTATATTTTTCAACCTCATTATTAATACCTGAATCGCTTTAAAAAATCTAACAGAAAATTCATTACAGCTGTTTACATAACATAGTAACCCGATTTCCTCGACAAAATTGAACGACGTCAAAGGGTACGAAATTACCAATTTTTTACCAAAAAAAAACTGAAATAGCCCAATCTGCCTAAAGCCCCGTTGACCGTGGCCTAAATTGAATGTCTCCAGAATGCTTTTATAAAAGTTAATTAACTTTTTAATTAAAAAAGAAGAAATCGTTTCAAACGGATTTGTAATGGTATTGAATTTAATGGTTGTATAAATAAGTATGTTTTATTACTAGGAATTTACTTTTAACATTAATAATTCAGAAACTGACTGATCTTTGAAGGTTGTCCGTGTTGATAATGACGACGAAAAGTGGGAAAAACTTTTTAACACGAACTATGTACTTTTACCTTGTTACCTAATCGTTTGAATATTTTATCTTTTACGCACTGTGATTTGTACAGATACTTAATGAGAGACTATAATTATTTTATTTCATTAATTTTTATATTATATTCTTACCCACGTTTTGCCAAACCAAAGTTTAAAAAAACAACAAAAATTAAAGTAGACGATAAATAAAAAGTTACAGCAGAGTCCTAAAATTTCAAACGCTTGGTGTCCCTACTGCAGACAAGGCTGTTGATACGCGAATATTGTTAGCGCAGGTATTGCCGAGCGCTGCCGGACAATGGGATGTGACGTCATGCGGCCTAAACTCTTTACTTTGTTTCTATTTCTGTGCCTCGTATGGTCATGGCTTTATTTTTGTTGACCCTTTTTGGGTACGCTGTTCTCTTTGGGATATGTATTTTTGTGTGATTCTTGTAAGGCGTTGTCTTCTGAAGTATTTTCTTAAATGACAAAAAAGGTTTCACCTAAGCTATATTATATTTTATACCAAAAAGGTTACGCACATTTCAAAAATATAGTTCTGTCCGAAAACAATTTAAAAACGAGTTTTCCAGCTTTGAATAGCTACGAAACAAATATTTTCACCGTTTTGACGTTTGTTTGTTCTATAATTTATCCGGAATTTCACAAAAATAAATTTTTATGGCTAATTCTGCTATTTTCAATGAGATTTTCTATTATAAACTATGTTTTCAACACATCATAAGATCAAGTACGACAAATCTTTTATCCCCAGCAGCTGCCGTACCAAATTATCAGGTACCACGCAGAAACTATGCAGCTGCTAAGAAGTCAGTGGGGCCCCGAAGAGTATTCAAAGTTTATCGCTATGGAGGAATACAAACTAAGGAGGTACCGAAGATGCAGAGTTTCGAGCTGGACGTAACTAAGTGCGGTCCGATGGTTCTCGACGCCTTGATAAAGATAAAGGACATGGACCCAACGCTCTCGTTCAGACGATCCTGCCGGGAAGGTATCTGCGGGTCCTGCGCGATCTGCCTGCAAGGCCACAACTGCCTGGCATGCATCACCGCCATCCCGCAAGCGAAGACCGTCACCGTGCATCCGTTGCCACACATGTACGTGCTCAGGGATCTCGTCGTAGATATGACTCACTTCCTCGCGCAATACAACTCCATCAGACCGTACCTGATCAGGAAGACTGGGCCGAAGGCACTAGGGTCTATTCAGTTTGCTCAGAGCGAGAACGACTGGAACAAATTCGTCGGGCTGTACGAGTGTGTGCTGTGCGCCTGTTGTGCTACATCGTGTCCTAGCTACTGGTGGAACGGGAGGCGGTTCCTGGGCCCGGCATCGTTGCTGCACGCGTATAGATGGGTGATAGACTCAAGAGACGAGGACTCAGCGCAAAGACTATTCGATCTGCGCGACGACTTTAAAGCTTTCCGCTGTCATACCATCTTGAACTGCGCACTAGCATGTCCTAAGGGCCTGAACCCAGGACTGGCCATAGCGAGGCTGAAGAGACTCATAAGTGGCCTGGACAAGAAGCCACCGCCAGAAATGGACCCACTGAAGTTAAGCAGTGGCGGCGGCGGTGGGGGATTGGAGGCTTGTCTCAGATCGAGAGGCAAAGCATAGAACATGTTTTATTTATATATTTTTTGTTTGCTAATATACTTTGATAATGATTGTGTTTGTATGTTTTTTTTCATCCTAGATCAGTTTAGTCTTAGGGTCATGTCATATTATACCGGCACCGCAATAGCACAGCTGCAGCACGGCGTCGCCTCGAATTTAGACTACGGCTAGCTGCCAGCGCGCTAACTACGCGTTGTCCGCAAGGTGCCAGCTCGTAGTCCGCGCGGCGGCCGCGATGGGATTTTTGCAAACACGCTACGTAACCTCGCACCTCTCTGTTGGAAACGCAAACTCTGCTGATTTCTTTTAATTTGCCAATAAAAATATCTCTGTATAGTACGCAAATCGACAGACAACACGTCTGCACCGAATTTGCGTTGCTGCGCCCAGGCCGTACTGTCTTGGGCTTCAACCTTCATGGAAGGAATGTAAAACATAACGTCATACCGTGTGTGCCGTACCGTGTCGTTCATGTGTGCCATGACCTCTAGTTTACTTACAAGACTGCTCCAACACCGCTATTCTCCATCCATTTTTCCTGGTTAGCAACCTTAAGACCTTGACCTTGGGAGGACGAGTCGAACATCTTATAACGAGGAACCCATCAATCAAGATCAGCACGATAAATCATACAAACTGATGTATTGATGCTACATGACGCCACAAACTTTCAACTGAAACTCATTTCTTCAAACGAATTTCAACTCTATTCTTAAAGCAATAGAGATGATTTTCTTGAGCAACCAATCGGGGTAGTTACAACCTTAAGGCTTTAGAAAGAAAGTTGTTTTTGTACCAGTCTTACGTGTCGATCTGAGGTAATCCTAAATCCTTAGGATGGTTTGGTAATCTTACTTATTGATCACAATCGTTACATCTCGTTTGTTACTGTTATTTAGTAAACATAAGTTTTTGTAAATTGTATTTCAATTATTTTATTGCCATAAAGCATAAAGCATAGTGGATAAATTATAGCCTATGTCATCAGGGGTAGTTTGCCCAACGGTCAAAGAATTTTCAGATTGTTTTGATAGTTTCGGAGCTTTAACAAACGGGTACAAACAAACAAAAAAAATTGAAGTCTAGAGGAGTGATCATAGTTTCTTGAGTAGAATAAAACAAATACACAATTTATCAACCAACAACTTTTTAACCACGACGATGAACTACTACATTGTCATAAATCGATACATAAATCACAATTAAAATTAAATATACGTTTCAAAAACCACATTTTGAAAACGACAAACAATTACAGCAAGTTCTTTAAATAAATAATCCTGCAAGCGACTCTGCTAAAATACTACGAAAATAAATTTTAACTGGGGCACTTAATATTCTGCACGAATTTCACAAAATTTTATTTACAATTTCGACTAATGCGGTTTGTGGTTTACATTGTGTGACGAAAACTTTCATATCCGTGTTAATTTCAGCTTTCAGGGTCCAAAACTGGGACTGTATATTTTAAATCGAATTTGAATTTATTAAGTTACCTCTTAATTCGGTACAGTGCACTGAAAATTTTAGAAAACTGTGTAGTTTACAGTTTGTATTATGAGCTCATAAAATTTTTGGATTCAGGATTTGAAATAAATAGGTAATGTTTTTATCCAGGTATGCACTAAGCACTAGCTTTTACTTCAGTGTTAAATATACAATAGACACTAAGGAGAGACCAGGTAGATACTTTTGGTTAGAAGGTATTTGAGGAAAGCTAAACACCCAAGCATAAAACTTAAGCAGACCTCTCTTAAGAGTACTGTTATATATTTTCCCTAAGTTCAATGATAGACATGCGGACAGTCAGAGACAGTGGTAAGAGTAATACACTGTTTACACTCAGCAAAATATAAGCTACTTCAAAAAATCCAACTAAAAAGGTATTAATAGCTTTAGTCTCTAATAAGACAACAAAGCCATAAATCCTGAAAACAAATCACACAGACTTAACCAACCAGCTTATTCTGCCACATTTCACGACGTAACCACAGCTACCAGTTATACTAACTCGTCTTTATTAGCAAGTAACACGCCGACAACCAGTTATCTCCTGGATAAGGCACGTAACAGATTAGGTGAGTATACGTACACTAAACGAAATTGTTTGCCCCCGAGAATTCTCTCGCAAGACGTGCGTACATCCTTGAGGCATAGTGTGGTAGTACAGGGTAAATACAGAAGTTTTAAATGGAGTAGTCTTTAGAAAAATGGCTGAGACGATTTTGAAGAAACGTATCTAAATCTACCCCTGGTAAACCAGCTTCCAAGAAAGAAAAAAACATTCAAATTGGTCATTGGTCTCCAAGATACACTAAGATTTTTTAACTGAACCTTCTACATCTTACCTGTCTTAACGTCCCTGAAACGACAAAGAAAGCTCTCGGGTGATCGATGTCGCCTTTCACATCAGTCTTCATTGCGGCCTCTGTCGTATCTCCAATTATTGCTAGCGAGATATTAATAGCTGCTATTGGATTACCGCCCTAATAAATGACATTGGACCCCAGTTGTTCGTAATGAGATTTATATGTATGGAAACCTGTTGGAAATATTTTGTTTGGGAAATTAATTGGGATAATTGTTTATTGTTTTTGGTATTGTGTTGTGTTTTGAGGGAGGTAATATGTATAGGAATGTTGGGTGGAGTTAGTTTTTGTGCGTAAATTTACAATTGTGGGTGATAAGAATTTTAACAATAACGTTAAAGCTCACGTCAGCATATCGCTACGTTCAGACGGAATAAGAATTTCTAACGTTGAACTCTCAGTTATAAATTAAATTGTGACTCAACCGTCATAGCTCTTTATGAATGAAGTTCTAAATGTTAAAATGTTAGGTAACTATCGCGCTAATATTGGATTATCCAGGAATGGAAACATAGTTGCACCCAGAAATTGTGCTCCAACATACCATCCGTCAGATCAACTATATTTCATTGGACAAATAAATCAATGAAACCAGCAGTAAGCGTTAATGTATTAAGACTAACGGCCGGTTCCAATATTCATTCTATCTCTTATTTTTGCTAACCAGAGATAGGCATTGACCATAACTTGTATGGAGCTAATATCAAAATTCTATCCCTCGTAATTCAGTCAATGGATAGATCGAATATGGGGATCTAAGGCTCCCTTCATAAATCGAACACCAGTCGGCCGAATGATTTATGAAATCTTGACGGGACCCTAATTAATCTACCGTTAACCTGAAACGAAAGGTGGGTTCCGCGGGTGATTACACCCGGCAAGGTTAATTATCAATCTGACGATGGTTTAAAATTATTTGCTTAAGCAGTAAAATGGCGGACGAGACTTGAGATGACGCGGGATTCAGACCGAACTATTAGTCATGTCTGGATTTAGGTTTCGTTGGTTTGACTTAGATAGGAGTTTTGCTTACATAACGGTGCTTGTAATGTTTGTGTTTGGGAACTCCGTAAACATTTGCCAAATAAAATAAATGATGTAACTTAGTAATCTTGGAAATAATCACCCGAATTACCTCTCCTGAAATACTTCTTCTTTGCATGAGGAAACGATACTTAAATAAATCGCAGTCAAATAGATAATGTATTGTGCAAAGTAGGTACATGTCTTACCTAGATCATTTAATTACATACATATTTCTACAGTATCTAACAGTCGTATTTTTTAAACCATTATACAAAAAGTCAGGTTCTCTGGCTTAGAAATTTTCCATTAAAAGTGTCACACTTATTTCTTTTGGGAATAGGTATGTAGGTACTTAAAACATTAATAACTTTAATTTGAAAAGCTTTCGCGTGAACTGAAATACGCTTTTCTAAATTAAAATTCGTGGACTTCAAACGACACAGATTGTGAATTTCATTTTATCTACGAAAAAATAAAATTTCCTTCCTTAAAAAATAATATCTTAACCTTTTTGCTTTTTGTGGTGTTTTTTCTCTTTTTCCTTATCTTTAGAGCAAAACATTGCAAGTGCAAGTTTCTCTCCCTCCCTTTATTAATACAGTAAAGAAACTGTTTAAAAGTAAATGTTTTTTTTTGCGTAATATACTGGGGGCAAAACAGCAGTAAGTTACTGTAATTTTCTGAAATCTTCGTACATTTATAAACATCTGACCTAAAAAAAGTTTGCTATCATTTGCAAATAAAGCCGTTCGATGGTAACTAAAAACTTCGTTCTTCCATACTTCCGTTGCTTCTTCAACTCTTTGTACCTTGGCTTCCTCTACAATCTTTCTAATTTCTAGTTTTAGTACAAAATAAATATTTGCGACCAGTGCATGTGTATTAATCTTTATCAATAGGCCTCATTAAGCTGGCAATCCTGCCAAAAGTCTGAAAAATGAAAAATTATCATTATTAGATTAACAAAAGATCGCCTAATAAACAATACTAAGACCTAAGTTCAATAACCCTACAGTAATTTCTGCTTCGATATCTGTTTCAATTATCAAATTAGTATCATCTGGTACAATGTTTCAAAATGGCGTCGTTTTACCGCCTAATGGTGGCGCCATCTGTTGACAACTTTGAATTACTTGTTAAACGACCATTACTACGTGATTCTGTGGACTAATTATTGTAACCACGGAATGGAACTAAGTAAAACTATATTTATGTAATTGGGGAAGCAAGAACAACATTTGAATATGGCCGAACGTTGCTTCCAGCGATTTACCCGCGTCTCGTAAGAACTAACTCTGCGAACCCAGATATACTTTTCCTCCTATATCCTTCCTCGATAAATGAGCTATCTAACTCTGAAAGAACATTTCAAATCGGTCCAATAGTTACTGAGATTTAGCCAAACAAACAAACACAACAGCTTTATACTCATTATTTACCCATCATCGTCATAATCATCCTAAAAACATCCTCATAGCGAATATAACACACACGATTTACATACTATATTACATACACAATATGATAATAATACATAAAGAAATGCTCAGAATAAAAGCCAGTGGACAAAGGGATATAGGTCAAGATCTCCCTTAGAAAATATCTCCGCTCTATATAAGGCATTTTTGTTCTGCATGCAAAGAATAAGTAATATGCATGGAGAACAAAATGACTAGCGGAGGTGCCATAACTTAAAATCGCCTAGGAAAGTGAGCGCGGGACGAGGAACGCTACTGTTTTCGTTCTCATATACCTTCTTTCGACCCCACCATTTTTTGTTAATACCAAAAATCGAAGACAAATGTCTCAAAGAACCCGAACGCCTCAACATTTCACTCGTAACTGATTGTTTTGGTCTTGCCAATTATACGAATTTGACCTAGAAGAAGGTGCCTGACCTACCTACATCATGGTATCTCCGCTCATCTTTCCTAACTCTGTGGTAATAATATGAGACAGGATAGATGTTTATTTTATTCATAGACGCGAGTTTTCTTTAATATAGAGTAAGGAAGTACATAATTATGGAGTTTTCCTTTGATGGTAAGATTATGGGGGTTCTGAGAATTCATGTTTCAATTTTGGACTTTTACTTGAAGGGAACGCGTGGGGAGGTATCTTTATGGTTTGGGTAAACCTAATTAAGGGTTTTCCCAACCCTTAATTCAAGTCGTGACTGCAGCCAATTCTAAGACATGTAAACTTTAATCTTTAACAACTAAATGATTTTTTTTTTTATTGATTTATGATTTACAAAAAAAAAAAAAAATGCTGGCATAAAATATTTTGATAACTATGTTTCCACCCATATCCCGGAAAACCGCAGATCTAGATTAAAAGTAGCTTATATCATATCTCAGGTTTTAGACTATCTGAGTACTAAAGCAGGTTTAGCTTGAAAGCGCATTTATAAATAAGCAAGGAGTTTTGATGTCACGAACTCCTTCTCTTAAAAATACAGAATTGTTAAAGGATTCATCTATAATTTGTGTACAGCCAATTACAATTTAGATCCAATATAAACAGTTGAAATAGCTACTCAAAGCGAACAGGTGCTCACGACTCGGAAACTAATAAAAACCACTGAACCGTCTCTCACCCGTAACTTTTGTTTCAATAGACATCTTTGAAAGTATTGTTACAAAATAAGGATGAACAGAAGGTTAGTTCTATATCAATATTCTTTCTATCTGTTCATTTGTTTTTGTACCAAAGAAAGCGTGTCGTGACGAGCCAGAAGCATATCGGTTTCAAGTAAGTAGTACCTATGTTTCCACCTTTACTTGTAGAGGCTAAATACAAGTTCCTATCTCCAGTAGGCAATTCAACAAATAGATAGGATATTGAAGTCCACCAGAAGGGATGCTAAAACTTTCCATGGTCACAAAAGAGCTTAAATAAACGTATGGTAAAGCTTAATCCATATGTTTTTTCCATTGTTGTGTCCAATGTGTACTACATGCGACACTTAGTATAGCTATATAACGATTTCATGATTGAATAGAATATCTTAGTACATAGGACTCTTACTTTTCGGATTGACTGGAAGCCGATTCCAATACTTATACCTAGTAAGTAAAAGCCTAGACAGTTTCAGTGCATACCTTCTGTACTTAATTACTTGGTGGCATTATAGTGAGGCGTATCTCTAACTTGTTCGTTATTACTTATTTATTACTTAACTCTGGTAAGTTCAATCCTGATTTATGCTGAACTCTTCTTGAAGTGGCTACTGTATTTTTTCTTATTTATTGGCACTTACTTAGTTTGCCACTTTATCTAGAGGTATTCAACAATAAAAAATTATGTTTTATAATGAGGATGAGAAAACTTAAACAGTACCTATGTAGTATGAAATATGATTGTATAAAAAAAATACTATGGCCAGTTGGAAAATATTGTACCTAACTATTATTTTTAGCTTCGATTTATGGTCGAAATATCTGTCGAATATGAATAAAATTCAATTTGTGGGCAGAACATTATTAAGATTACGTGAGTAAATACGTTGTTATTTCAACCAAAATAAATTAATAATTTAAACTGGATACGATGTAAAATGTTAAGCTTTTTCGGGTTTAAATGGGTTTAATCCCTTCAGGGTAGTTCTACATTCTCAATGGCAGGGTTTACCCTAAAGAAATACCCGAAACATAGTTGTTTAGGAACTCTTGCGGAAGGAATTTCTTTGGCTCATTACCGAAATTAAATAACGAAATAAAATTTAAATATGTAATTATCGAAAGGACAAGTAATTGTGGAAATGGAGACCACCTTCTTGCTAAGCAGTACCTAGTACATAACTGTAACTACATACTTCTACTAATATTTCCACCTCATACTGTATTATGGAACAGAAAAATAAACAAAATTGATATGAATACTGATGATTGAAGCTGTTCTACTAAAGGGGCAACCTAGATGTTCAAAATATTTTCTACTAGCTGGTGCCCGCGACTTCGTCTGCGCAGGTTTAGTATTTCGAACAATATGTTTACAAATTGTAGCCTATGTGTTATTCTGATGTATAAGCTATATTATTGTAAAGTTTCATTAAAATCCATTCAGTAGTTTTTGCGTGAAAGAGTAACAAACATCCATACATCCATACATACAAACTTTCGCGTTTATAATATTAAGTAGGATTCAATTGTGTTATATTTATTGAATTATTAATGTACACACTATACAATATATATACAAACTTAACCTACTTATCTTTATACAAAACTAAAAATAAAATACTATATACAAAATGTATATAAACAAACATATGTTCAAAATTAATTGACAATTGAGGTTCAATATTGAAGATTTCACAATGATTTTCAGTAACTTTATTGCACAATATTTTTATTTTAATATTACGGAGTCTAGATGGTCTCAGGCTAATAGTACTATTTCATCCTCTCATCGTCAATCAGATTTTGGGAGTCTTTTCTCACCTGTATACTGAAACCGACTTACTACAAGTTTGTGTGATGTGTGCTATTTACTGTAACCATAGACTTTCGACTCACGTAGTCGAGCAATTTGTACTAGACACCTGCAAGGAGATATATGTACTATAAAGGTGGTATATGGCTAGAATAAAGGGTCTCTGACCGGTTTGTTTTCTTGCTAGAGGATTCCCACCATGCAATATTGAAAGCCTTATTTGAAGATCAAATTAAGATGAAAAAGTGTAAGGAGTGGGGCATTCCAGCTAGAAATAGAGCAAATTCGTCAATTATGTGGAATGTTACGGCTACAAAAACCTGTGAGATGATGGCAGACGGAAGAGTATGAAAGAAGAAGACTAAAGTACAGACACCAAATAAAATTAGGATAAGTTCAGACGGATGAAGATCTCAAAACACAAAAAATATCTAAAATATTGACGAAAGTATCATTCCACAATCAATTTCTATCATAAAAAATCCAACCATAATCTGACCTGCATCTCCAATTATTTTAAACTACTTTAACTATTTTAAAATTCAATATCTGTGTCATCCAGTCAGTCCAATGCCATTTCAGCAGTTGCATGCAGATCCCATATTCCCATATCTGTTTCCCAAAACATCTCTTGGGGCTTGACTCGTCCCGACACAACGGCAGAAATACTAGCTGAATGCCTTTCTTGGACGATCGAGATGAAAATTTAAATTGCCTTCTAAGTTATAAAAGAAGAAACTTGGAAATCATGCATTGTGTCATTTTAGTAGCCTGGATGTAAATGTTTGTGCTGTGATTTTTAGGTGCAATTAGAACAGTGCCTACATAACTTTGTGCCGCTAAAGTTATCCAAAATCCAATGATAGTGTATCAGTCCAAAGTCATTTGACTATCGTGGTGTCATTAGTAGCTAACTTCGGACAAGCAAAGCTCCTTGACAAGACAACATCTGTACGAATGAATAACTTCAGTATCCTACAGTTGTTTGGGCAGAACCGCAGAACCACAATAATACCTTCTCTATAACTCGGATATATTTCGTAGCTCGTAAAATGTAGGAACACAGCGTAGAAACATTGTGCTTTTAGTTGATTAGGAAAACCAAAACTTTACACTCTACATCTCAATGCAAACTTACATACCAACTTCTTGTCTGTATTTTGAGACTCAAACTATAGCTGTTACCCTCGGTTCCAACCGCATTCTGAGTGAACTACTTTCCGCTCGCAGAAAAAAAGTAGCCTTTCTCAAGCTTTAGAGTCCTACCTGTGTGCCAATCATTATATTTTTAGAGTGAAAGCCCTACAAACAGACAGAGCTAGAACATGTTAAGTTTTATTTACTTGTATTTAATATTGAGGATCAATCTGGATCATCCGAATGGATATTTGAAAAAATACATCTAAATCCCGCATTTTATTTTATCGACGTTTTTAATTATTTTTTTTCGTTTATTTTTTTCTATAATGAAAAATAAATACACCAATTTTTCTCATCACGGTTTAAAACCCACCAAAAACCTTTAAGCTGACCATCCGAACACATAACGCAAAATACATACATACGCGTAAGTACATAAGGATCAGTTTACACTTGATAAGGGTCGCAGTTTCACGCATCACCGCCCTGATCCGGATTTATTGATAGCGACCTGTCAGCCCGGATAAACTCAACGTGTTTGTAGATCACAAACTGCGATATGGTTTCTTCACTTGCGTAAATTAGGTCAGTGTGTAATCTTCTTTATGGTCATGCTTTTGAATTAGTCTTGTTTTGATTTCGTAACCTTTTAAATTAATTTTACGTTGAAGGAGCATTCTATGTGCGAATCAGGTAGTTACCTGTTTCACTCTCGTCTCTATGGGACAACTTCGCACAACTGGACAAAAAGTATTGATGTGAAAGACATACAGACAGACTGAGTTCGTTCTAAATTAATACGGACGTTCGTTCTTAATTAACAACATCAACCAATAGAAAATATTAAATAACTTTGTCAGACAAACACACCAAAATAAACATAGGGAATTTTAAACCCAATTTATATAGGTATTCAATATTTAATTTTAACCAAAACCTGCTTACCCAACCACAACTTAATTGCTTTACAAATTCACAAACATCTAAATCCTAATGTAACCCTAATTACTCCAACTTGACAGTCATGACAAGATGGCCGCCACATACAAACACAAGCACAAAGCGCTTAAACTTGAATTATTATAATATTACTAACAGTTTCTCGCGGTTTCATCTGCGTCCTGAGAGAACTACTTCTAGGACCTAGGTAAAAATAGCTATTTAGTCATCTGTGCTATATAATAGCCTTCTTAAATACAGACTATAAAATACTGACATAATTGACATAACTGACATAATATTTTACCTCGTAAATATTATAAACACTTTTGATAAACGTGCACCTAGCTACATATTGACGTTTCGTAAGCACCTGTATTAGGTATATGCAATAAAAACCCTTGACTTAATGATTTAAATCAACGAAGTGGACGCTGAGATTACAGCGTTCAAGCAAACAAACAAACTCTTCAGCTTTATAGCATTAGCATAGGACAGATTACATTACACTTCATTACACCAAAACTCACAAAATATCATAAAGGTAATCCTTACGCAAATTGATTCACAGAACATAAACGTGTCACTTTTATTTGCTCGACATTGTATCCAACGATTTGACGACACATCGGCCCATTTTCGGCTCTCCAATAACTGGAATGAAAACATTTTAACCCTCTGACGGTCGGTTAAAAAAAGTCGACGCCTCAAATTGGAATTGATGAAACCTACACTGCCAGTTAGACGGGTATGTTAAGCCAATGGATAGGTACTGGGAATCCGAAAATACTGAAAATGCTGTGACACGATACTGCTTTTAATTTTGTTGTCGTTGGAGGGTTAAAAATACGGTGTGTTAATAAGGCTTCCACTGGGTTTAATGTTTAAATCTATGTATAGTAATACTGTAGGTAAAGCTGATGAATTTATTTGATAGGACAGGCTAAGGCTTTATCCTGATGCAGAGATGAGGGTGAAACCGTTGGACAGAAGGTAAATCGAAATAAAATAATTATTTCTCACTACATTGTTGTAAAACGCGTATGCCTGTTCGTTTGCGAAAAAATACTAAGCGGATTTCAAGTTGTACCAATAAGTATACATATAGAAGACTCAAGAGGAAAGTTTAGGAAGTATAAAATACCCATACAAAACCGGGTTGGGTCGCTAATTAATATTAAAACAGAGCCTAAAATCATTATCATTAACATCCGTTTCAATTTTCTCTTAGAGATACGTATCAAGGCCTTGCTTGCCATTTATTACACAGGAATGGATATAAATGATGTAGTGACGATGGAAACTTATTAACCTAGTTTCTGGGCTAATCGAATGATAGTGCTTTCTTACTTACATAAATGTAGGTTATGTCTTTTTTGGAAGGAATGAAAAGGCATAAGTAATGTTCATTTATTGGCTAAAAGTACAAGTACCTATATACAAACTTAGTTTACTACACTTTAATATAACATAGGTACTTATATTTTTATGTAACAACTTAGCCATTCACCTACTTATATTTATTCATCGTGAACATATTTCTTAATACATTTTATGATTATACTTTCACATACCGATCTGTTTACAAAGTATGTACTTATTTTGAAGACAAACGGCAACTGGGAGAACTATTTTTATGCATTTCAGTAGTTTTCAAATTCCTGATTTTAAATTTTTGATAGGTCGCTTCCGCTGAACAATACAGGTATCATTTTCAGCCAATAAAACTTTCATGAAACAATATACACATGTATCTATAAAACTGGGTGCAATTCAGGTTTCACTTTTTGCGGGTGGAATTGATACTTGAGCGTCTATAATTTTTAGCGTAGTTTTTTTTTTAAGGAATGAGAATGAGCCATACACTTTAAAACTAAGGTTCAGCAAAGAAACCCGCAAATAACACAGTTGTTGAAAACTTAACTCTCAGAAGTACTAGCTCATCACTATGAATGACTAGACAGTCACGCAGTGCCCGTCCCTAGAGAAATCTCTGACAGAACCATAGATATACAACAGTACATAGATAGGCAATCTAGTGATTTTAGTGGAGCCAAAACTGGAATATATATTAGTTGAGTGACTTTTTTTTCCATGTGTGACTAAAAATGTGCTGCGTTCCTCAACTTAAAAATCGGCAATGTGGTGTTTGTTGATTTAGCTCATAGAATATTAAGATTTTTTTTTTACAATTTTGTTGTTAACATATGCGCTTGATGCGTAGGTATAGAACCACTACAGGAACCTAAAGTATTCATTTTTGAACTCTTACCAAGAATGTATATGTATCTGTCACATATTGTCAATCTATCAAACAGTAGTGAAATAAATCTATGGACAGAACACACATCGAGAGACGTGACAGACGAAATGAGGCAATGAAATAACATTGTACTGAATATTTGTGAAACAGAGTAAAGACAAACTATGTGACTTGTCACGAAGAGTTAACGTACAAGATTTACGTACAGTAAACTGCACATTAGTGGTAACTGTCATGCACCTTAACTCAATAGTAATAAGTACGATTTCCTATAAAACTATTATCACTGACCTGAAGTTGACTGTACCTTACGCCTTGGGCAGTCATGACCAAAAAGGTTTAGTAACATGCGGAACTATGGTGATCAGAAAAAAAAAGAACGTCGCTATGTCGAACGTACGGTCTCGTACAAGTGGGTCCTTCATTAATTGCAAAGCCCTGGGCACAATGGGAATAGGGCCTGTGTGCGCATCATGATCAATTATTCAGTTATCCAATTATATCCATGATTATGTTGCTCGCCAATAACCATGGTATTACGAAGAAAATTAATGAAAGGGCGAGGTGGACTGACTTCAGGGTATGCATAAGGAGGTACAATGGATACAAAATATTACTTGTGCTGAGAAATGCGACATTAAAAAAGGTCTTGACTGACAAATGGCTAACAAAATGATCATATAAGGTTTCTTTTATTTCTCTAGAGATGTGCAACCCCAAAAAAGAAAACGATTAATCCTAATTAGCTCCAATCTCTTGGGTGTAGGTGTGGTATGATGGAAAATGATTTAGTAACAAGATCCAAGTTAAAAATAACACGATAATTCCATAGGTTAATTAGAGATAATCCGGCGTGAAGCCTTTTAAAATGTATTCAAGCAATTATTTCATTAAGGCTGTGAAACTTTAGTACTATGTTGGTAGGTACCTACGTGGGTGGTAGACGCGCCTCAAATCAAAGTTTGTTCTCTATACATAGTAGGTGCTGCAGCTGACACGTGCTAACAAATGTCATATTATAAAACAAAGTCCGATGTTGTGTCTGTTTGTAATTTCGCAATAAAATGAAAAATTAACAGATTTTTTACTAGCGTATTTTTCTGCTACATTGCAATAATTGATTTTTGGTTAATGTACCTATACCTAGTTTATATCTGGGCTAAAGGAAAATAGTCCCTTAAGTATATAAAAATAATCGTATTATCACAAAAAAAATAGCCTTTAGCCAAATCTCTTGTATGTATCTACATACAAGCTGTTGATTTGCATCCGTGCCATAGTCAAGGAGGTTAAAATTAAATACGTAAATAATCGATTTGAATTACGGTAGGTGGGAAAAAGCTAATATGCGCTGCTTTTTTTGATGTTGTAATTTCATGGTATTTCAGAATTTAGCCCACGGTTAAACACAAATCATAACAGAATTCCCCCGCGGCCACAGTGTGTGCGCGTGATGGCAGCTATGTGTGCGTAGACAGAGAAAACTAATGTCTACGTGTGTGCGTGAGTGTCGATGTGTGAGTGTCTTATCTACGACATGACAGCGCGAGCGCGCGAGCGAGCGAGACCGAGTGATACGCGATAGCAATCATTTTACCTAAAGTTTCGAAAATCACCTTCATTATTGTCATTAACTTCGTTTTACTTTACTTACTAATTTTTGAGCATAAATTTAACACAGATATCTTATTAACTACAGTAATAAGCAATACTAGTGCACGAAAGAAAGTTCACTAACATGTTAACAGCTGATTGATAAAATGTTCGTTTTGCTTTATCTTTCAGCATAAAGTTTTCGCAGTGATTCAGTTTTTATTTTTGAATTAAATTGGTTAATAATTAGAAATTTTGCTTCCTTCTTAACGGTCTTAGGACCTTGGAACACGGAAATCTTATTAATGACGTAATACTAGTGCGCTAAAGGAAAGTTCACTGACCTGTTAACAGCTGATTGATAACATTTTCGGTTTGCTTTAACATTCAGCGTAAAGATTTCGTAGTAATTTTGTTTTTACTTTTCGATTAAATTGGTGAAAGATGTGTTAGTTAAGTGTAGGCACGAGGTGACGAGGTGATTCTTTCGGCTCGTAGGTATTATTGGCGTGGTTAAGAAATCAACTTATTTACACTAATAAAATTGATTAAGCTGACTACGTATTTACAAAATGTACAAATAAATAAATTACCTAGTTTAGTTACCCGGAGGTACTTACTGTTCAAAGCTGTCACCTTCACACTCTTGGCACAATCGAGCACGACGAAGTAGCTGGTTGTCCTTCAGCTAACATAACACTATCACATTCGTTTTTAATGTGTCGAAAGCACTAAGTTAACGGTCCTAGCACATAAGTCTGTCACATGACCAGCATGACCCTCCGTGATGAGGGTTCCCGGTCGGTAAACATTTCCCGGAACATAGGTATGTACGGCTGTCATTGCACATCCTTGGCAGTCGTAACGGGTAGTCAGAAGCCAGTAAGTCTGACACCAGTCTAACCAAGGGGTATCGGGTTGCCCGGGTAACTGGGTTGAGGAGGTCAGATAGGCAGTCGCTTCTTGTAAAGCACTGGTACTCAGCTGAATCCGGTTAGACTGGAAACCGACCCCAACATGATTGGGAAAAGGCTCGGAGGATGGATGGCTGTTAGTACACTGTTGTCACTGATGGCATACAGGCGGACCATCGCCACCAACTCGTGTTCGTGTAGTTTTCCGTCATCTCGCACTTTGTACCTACACGTCGCGGAATTCAAAGCGCACGTACGCAGCAGCGGCGGCGACATCAAACACACTGCTTGCCGTCGGCGCTTGTTTGTTCCGGCTTCAAAGGCACGCGGGGAGCGGCGAGGCGAGTGTGTGGGAGTACTCGCACTGTGATTGGGTGAATTTGGGTAGGCTGGATGATCTACGATTTTTATTGAACGATCGTTGCGTATGCTTTGTGCATGTATCGTTTGCGTTTGTGTGAGTGCGCAGCGCGGTAGTAAGGCTAGTAACACACGCGCCGAATTAAAGTACGGCTGGGTTACACTGACGGATATACGTAAATAAGAAAAAAACATGAAAAAATTACCTACCCATTTTTTCGTTGATTTGGGTCGAGAATCATTAGCATATTTACGTCCTTGACTATGGCACGGATGCAAATCAACAGCTTGTATATTGTGATAAAAAGGTGTCTACCAAATATCAGATCAATCTGACAAGAGGAAGGTACTTAAATTTCAATTTCTAATTTTGACCCAAACAAACAAATACCGTGCGGGTGGAGCTAAATAAAACCGTTTAAAAATAATCATAGTTACTTTCGACGACACTGTCCAAGTTATTTCAGCAATAATAATTATTCCTGCTTTTGTTGAACTAAGTATTTAAGTCTAGACATAGATTAGAGCTATTTTAAAGCGTCTACTTTGAAATAAATTCCAGAGATTAAAGTGTTTTTCTTTTAATGTTTGTGCTAAAAATACACAAGCAAAGCTTCAAATATTTTGTCAATTTCGAACACAAGTTTTAATAAGGTTTTATTTTTATCACAGGTTCAAGGAAAAGATGCAAAGGGCGAAATATTTTAATGCGCATTCATTGAAACGTGGGCAATACGGATGGTCCAATAAGCAGGTGTTATTAAGATTTATAATTTAATTTTTTATTTGAAAAAAGTTGGCATGAATTTGTTGGGCAATTTCCTGAACGTTTAAGCGGGCAATTTCATAAACTTATGTATTTTTATTTTTTTCACTCTCAGGCAAGCTATGCTATTTTATTAAACCAGTATTTCAGTTGTTTCGGTTTTATTTAATTGATAGCAATTTAACATCACTGATAATTGGAAAGTATATTCAAATAAATCAGCTTAATTGGAAAGCTTTAGCTATATATCGTAAATAGTTATATTAAATGATATTTCGTTGGTAATATTTTTTTCTTTATAATTTATTTGAATGTTTTTACATTTTCAAAAACCTTTACAAGTCGTGTTATAAATGAAATAGTTGGATATTATAAATCATCACTAAAAATTGCAATGCAACAATACATTTAACAAATATTTTATTATTGCATAACAAAGGTTTTTTTTCGAATAATATACCTGCATTTAATATTGGCCTATGAAATGCGTAAATATTTGGGATAACAAAAAATATTTAAATCGGGAATAATTAAAAAGCATCATAAAATACCATAAATTTTTGTAAGCTAAAATATTTTTATTGTTTCAGTCAACGTAAAAATTCCAAAAACATGGAACACTGAGGTTTTTTATCGTGAATTCTGTTCTAAACTAGCTGTTCCTGGGGTCTGACCCGCATCCCGGGTAAATTACCCTCTGTACCCGGATAAAAATACGCCAATGTATATACCAATGCATAAGCTATTTTACTGTGAAGTTTCATCAAAATCCGTAAACGAGTTTTCGCAATAAAAAGGAAACGAAGAAGGATTATACGACTGCCCCAAAAACACATCATTTATTTGTCAACTAGCTTCCACCAGTGGTTTTACCCGCATTGCTTCTATAAACTACTTACTCTGTGCATCGATAAAACGTAGTCTAACAGCCAGTTTTTTCATCAAAAGTAAAAGCCAAAGTAATGTCATAAAGTAAAAGTAACGGTCAAATTCGTTTTTTCAAGGCTAAAGTGACAGCAAAACTAATAGAAAAACGAATTTGACCGTAACTTTTACTTACATAAGTTTTATTGTTATTTAAAGAAGAATGTTTCAAATCGGCCAGTATTTCCATTTTCAAGTTTACCGCGACCAAACAAATGCAAACAAACTTTTCAGCTTTATAATATTAATATAAAAAACAGCAAAAGATCTCACTCATGCAGCCGACAAGGGTTCGTAGTAACTATACTACCTACCTACATACATAGTATGTTAACGAATCGATGTATTTGTGTTAGTTCGAGTGTTCCGAACTCGAACAAAGCCGAGCTGTGAAACGTATATAGTAGGTTGTTTACTCTCGGCACGTGCTGTGAATGCAGACCTTCCCTTGAATTCAGCTCTAGTTAGACTATCTAGAGATAAGTAGATGAGTCGAAACATTAGGAGAATATACCTCAATATGTTGGTTCTTTTATTCTTCCACTGACGCATCTCTGCTTACGTTTACTGATATCATCCTTCTTCGTGTGAGAGGCCTGTGCCTAGTGGGGCGATAAAAAGGCTGTAACTGTAACTGCTATTATGTATTTTGAAAAAATTATCATGGAATAAAGTAAGGGCATTTTGATGAAAATGCGTCTAATAAGTCATTACATTCGCAATTTTCGCTCCATCGATTGGTATAATATTTGGAATTCCGATAGGTATCTATCTTTATCCTAGACTCTTCACATAAGTAGTTACAGCTAAATGACGGAGAATCTGCTTTTCTGAGAATCTAAATTCTGTCACGGATAAAACAAAACTTTTCCGACTTTCTTCGCTGACTATACACGAGTACAAATCTTCATCTTATACTTATCTACCAGCATCTTCACACCTCCCTTGTGGGTGTTTCGTCAATATTTTGATAGCTAAAAGCACCCGCATATTGCAGACTTAACAGTCGGCCGACAATTGCCGATGGTTGGCAATTTTTTTTATTGATCCTTGATTCCAAAGTGTTTTCAGTCGGTCTGGCACCGGCTAAATTTTAGGGCTTGTCACTTGACTAAATTCAGCCGTCTAAATAATGCAGTTATTAAATTCAGTCAAATGTAATCGCATTTAGGAAGGTAAGTTTCACCAAATCATTTAGAAACCTAATTAGACAAACCTTATTAGGCTACTAAATTTAGTAGAGTCTAATAAGCCCTTTAGTGATATACATTTACATAACAATTTGTCAGCCTAAACAAACTATCGGCCGACTTAAAGTTTGCACTACTCGAAAGCGTCAGACAGAGCTCGCTTGAAAGAACCAATTGGGTCAAAAGTGCTTCACTAGATATGATGAATAAGTGTATTGTAAATAAGTAGCTAATTGTTCAGTGTGGAAGCGAATAGTTTGCCGGCTTATTATCGGTTACTACCCGTAGCTTGAAATTAATTACGTAACTAATAGGTACTGATAGTTTCTTTACAAACTATTATTTTTACAGAAACATACTTCCAATTTAATCTTTACCTCAAATAAGTAGACGTAAAAGTCGCTGACCGAATTCTTGTGATACCTACACATGAAATTTCGCGACAGATTATTTGTCGCGCGTAATAAACCGAGTGAAAAATCCGCTAGTGTGAACTGCTTTAATACCAGACATTTCTTAGCGCTTCGTGAATTTGATATCTTCATTTTAATATCACAGAGTTTCGAATAAGAAGTAGTGGGCTGGCTGAATTATTAATATTTCTTTTTAGCAGTTTTCGTCAAATCTTTCTAGTTTGAAGGTACTTCAGTACCTCTACTTTCTGGGAATTTAATAAGTTGTGGTGTAATATTTTACTAGGTGTAGTTTGATATAATAAACGAGCTTACGCGAGCGGTTTTACTCTCATCCAATTAAAAAATCTCAGTGCAAACAGATAAAAAATCCTCAGCCTTTCTTGTGAAACTGGGCTATCTCAGCCTGGACGTTTTTTTCCAAATGTTGGGATTGTTCTAACCCATCAACTAAATAATATTAATTCCAAATAGATACCTACAACGATTTAAGAAAGAACACGAGGGTCATCGAGACGAATCTTAAAACCATCCCACCATCATTCAGCAGTTTTGTAGTTATTGTATACATGCATGATGAAAGACAATATAATCTCTCTTGCCAGTTAGGTAAAAACGCACGGAAAATTAATTTTAGTAGCGTGTAAAAAGGCAGTGATTTACATTTTTAGGTCGATGAGCGCTATTTATCGTCGAGTAGACAAACTGCGTAGACGCCAACCTAAAGTGCAACAGTTATAAACTCTTGTAAATAAACTAGGTGGCGCTTATTAAATATAGCTTTACGGGTAAAGAATAAAACAACATTTTTGATAATTTATTTCATTTCATTTATTGTATTAAATCAGCATTTTATAGAAACATTTTTATAATTTAGTTGTATAAATAATGCTGGCTGTTTTGTGTTACATTAATGAAGTGGTCACACTAAGCAAAAGGATGACTAGTGCTGTTCTCTTTATCGATTAAAATGCAAAATAATATAATGATATAATAATGTACTTCAGAATAGTAAATAAATAATAGACATAATTTAAACATTTTAAAATCTATTTTGGTATTGAGAGAATAATTTGGAATTCTGTATGAAATAAAAATATCAAGATGTTATTACAACAGATATTATTGTCGAAAGCATTCCAATATTTCTTCCGATTTGGTTCAAATTCAATGCAATGTCTTAAAAATCTATGAATATAAAGTTTAGTCACTCTAATGACTTTTATATAAATACTTCAAATACTCAAAACATTATTTTTCTGATTTTCCAGTTTCAAAAACAAAAAATACTCATCGATCTCAGAAAAATATACGAGCTCCATACTAGACATTTAAATTTTTCGAATCCAAAAAAAAGTGTTGTTCTAAAGTTCTAATTTCGAAACTCACAATCGAGTTGTTTTCTATTAGGACAAGGGCGTGACTTCTTATATCGATTATTTCGATACACACGATTCGATAGATAAGTGCTCACCAGATAATGGATAGGTAGTTGACAACGTATTTTTTCTTTGCATACAATTTGTGAATCCTGTAAGTACTTACTTACATGTCTTTTTTATATGACTGTCATCTAACTAGATATCACCAACGTTAGCAGCCATTTATAAGATCCAGTAGCTATTATCGATATAATTTAATCGAATATTAACATGTACAACGTGGTACAACCCTAGTAGTTTGTTATGTCATCAGAAAATTAATGCGTCACTTTTTTCAACGACGACGCCATTATCTACTATCGTATCGCATGCATTGCATGATTCTTTCTTTCATTCATTTTGAAATCTTGCTGCGCGTGGTTTGGTCAATCTCCAAATATAGTTTCCACATCATCTAAAATGAAGACAAGCTGTAAGTCCGAAATAAACGAATAGTATTTGCAAATCGAAACCTATTAAATTTCGAATACGCCATAAATTGATTTTAAAATTACTTGTACATCAAGGTTATCATCGTCGCGGAACAATGGACGCATTGCAGTGGAAATTTCCAGAAGACAGAAATGACGATGGCAGCGGACTGGGCGCGTTTACTTGAAGAGGGTTTACTTAGAAGCCTGACAGATCAAGAAAAGGGTTAAAAAAGATAAACATCATGCCCGGATGAAGGGTAACAGGTATAACACGGATCAGTAGAACGAAGAGTAACTGACACGTCAGTTTATCTTTGTTCCTTAGATACTTTCATATTTCTATGCATTCCCATCGCCCAGCGTTCTTAATTTCAATTTGAAGTTAAGTCGACGTACCTACGTCTCTGAATAGCTACGTACCTCAATATGAATAAAAAAATTGACGAAATATTTATCTACTAAGTATCATACTTAATCCATGAGGTCTGGGCTTTAGTAATGCATATGCGGGACACGGTCCCGCCCCGTCACATTAGTTAAGGGTTAGGGAACATAGAGCGCCGACATGAAATTCAGGAGTAGGGCAATACTGCTTATTATGAAAGCAAAAGCAACTTTCAAGGATGCAAAGTCACCTTGGCAGGTAATGTATTATAAAAAGTTGCTAGTGGATTAGGCCTATTGGGGACACCACTATAAAAAAAGCGCACCTTGTGCTCTACCTCTAGGGTGGTGTGGAAATGAGCACCAAAATATACATCATCAACCTTTCTATGGTCCCTCTAGTGGGCACAGCACTCCTTGCACACTGAAGGATTGAACACAGTATGCAATGCAGTAAATGATTTGCGTATTAGCTTTGGTAAGTATGAATTTGTTTTATTTAGTACATGCAGAACAGATGAGATTAATCTTACACAAGTACCTGCACTTATTTGCATTCAAAACTCAGTCAATACGTATTAGAAACCAGATATCTGTAGCATTTCATGGTTGGGTAGGTACACTAGTACTACTAGGAGTTGCGGGTAGTCTGAAGCCAGTAAGTCTGACAGCAGTCTAACCAAGGGGTATATATTGGGTTGCTCTGGTAACTGGGTTGGGGAAGTCAGATAGGGCTGTCGCTCCTTGTAAGACTGGTACATAGCTGCATCCAGTTAGCCTGGAAGCCGATCTTAACATTGTTGGGGGAAAAAGGCTCGGAAGATGATGGGTAGCTACACTATTCTCGAGTTACAGAGAATATATTTATCTGGGTATGGGAACTAGTTCCCTTGGGACAAAGGGAAATAGCAGGTAAGAAACTAAACTCAAAAATATCTAAAATTATTTATTTTCCGTTGCGCTTACATCGATTCACTGTCATCATTGTAGTCTCCCCAGTTATTTTACTATTAATCATTCACTCAAGACTTGCAAAAATAATACTTGTCATTCACAACTTCCACTTAGTTTTAATATAATAAATTCCTATTAATCATGTACAATGAGATATTTTACAATATGGTAAAAGCATATAACAGTATTTGTGAAACCTCAGGCTTATACTTGTAAGAATTTCAACCATTTGTGGTCTATAAAACAAAAAAGGTGTCAATTTTACCATCTGACTAATAATATTGCTCTAATCTATTTATCTACATGTGGTAAATGATAATTTTTAAGTATATAAAGTTCATTTGTTGATTGCAATCTGTTTGAAACAATTTCACAAAAGCAGAGGTTTGAATTCGGTACATTAAGCAAATGATTGTATAAGCACATAATTAACTACTTGTTTTATCATTATTTTTTAGTAAAAACTGCTTATGGGTAGATCTATTTATGATATTGCGAGTATTACCAGAATAACACCGAAATTCCTGATATTTTTCAAATTGGATTTAGTACATTAGAGCGGTTTTAGACAAGCGTACTGCTATACGCTCGTTTTTGTATTTTAGCCAAACACTCATTCTAAAATGACTGAAAAACTTATGCCAAAACGACCAATACGCTCAGAAAAAACGCTCGTTTAAAATCGCGCTTACTCATTTTAGTAGGATCACCAGCCTTGCACAGTTGACAATCATTAATTAACCAGATTTTGTGAAAGATAACAAATTGTTATAACGAAATTGGGATCAACAAATGATAAAGTTACACCTAATCACATAAAAAATATGCTCTGCACCCATTTTAAGTATGCTTAAAACTCAAAAAGCTGTCATATTATTCTCCTATTATAAAATTAAATTATTTCTAAATATTATCCAAGGTCTAATTTGCACACATTTTCTTAAATATTAAGAGTTCATATTTAATTCAGATCACTAGCTATAAAAAGATAGACAACAAATAACTGCACTTGTGTTTTGAACAGTCGGTACACTGCAGAACTTTCAATCACATACAATACAAAACAACCACTTTTTCTTTATTTTCCAAACACAACTTTAATCATGCCTGCCACATAATTAGTCTAGGCATTACAATCTTGTCATTCCGAAACGAACGCTTTCTAATTCCCTTTACAATACCGATGTAACCCAGTGATGTGACAATCTTGTTTCAAAATTTTATCGATACTTTTTTTTCGATGAAATGACGCCATCTTCGATTTTACTTCGGAAAGAAGAAAGTACATTCCAATCATTTTTCAATCTCTGTCTATCAGTTTACAGTGGCGGTATGTACTGTAATCGCTAGTCTTGGGCTCGGTGCCCGGGTGTCGATTCTCAAATGTTGTTCATGTCGTATAGAACTTGGGCGATTGTTCGAGAAGCTTCCACGCTGCTTAGCGCGATGGTCGCCAAGTGAGCCTCGTATGACCGGAGTTGTCTGTGAAAGAAATATACGTACGAGTGATTTTGTACTGTGCATACTTATGTTTATATAAATTTAATTCTATGAAGACGCTGAGATTAACAATATGACTTTATTAACCACGAATGCCATCGCAGTTGGCGGAAATCCAATGTTTTTTTTTTATTATAAGCGTTGTTTTAATTATAATATAGCAAGATTAAAATGTTGTTATCAAAACTAATTGAACTAATAAGTCAAAATGGGATTTAAATTTTAAAGTCTACTCTAATTTTATCTGTACTGAAAGGATTTTAAAGTCGTCGCATTTTTATCTGTACTAAAAACACATGGGTAGCGCCACTACTATCATTAAAATCCATATTTTTTCTCACCTCCGTCCAGTATTAGAATAAATGACAATATTCCTTAATATAAGTGCTGCTGTCAATCGTATGCTCTTCGTGACCGGACCCTCGTTCTCATCCTGTTAAATTAACAATTTTATTAGTAAATTATTTCACTATAATATGTACAACATACAATATTTGGTTATGTTAAATAATTTCTATGGTGGTGAAAACAGATTTAAAAAACATGTGAAACTAGATAATTATTTGTGTATTTCTAATGGTATTAAAGCATAGCACTTAAAAATATTTTTTAGTTGAAATTCTATGTGTTTCATTAATAAAACATGTATGCGTGACTTAGTATACAAAAACTAACACAGAAGCCAAAAACAAACATTTGTGTTTAACACTATGATACACACAACACATAATTTAGCTACAAAAACACATGTTAAGTGTGTCTCTCTTGTTCTTCTCAATATGAGTTTGACACTACATATTTATCAGTTTACCAAAACTCAACGTTACCAGTTGTTAATAGAGATTTAGCTATATCAATACTCGAAATAAAGTCAATTTTAGAAAAGTTGTTTTCACATAACACATAAAAAATACATGGGATTTTTTTTCTTACTTATGTAGAATTCGTATAGTTTGGCTTCTCGCCCGTTACCAGATCATAGTTGAGTTTTGGGACACCTTGTATACAGTTGGATACAAACACACACACAACACAAAAGCTACAAAAACACTAGTGTTAAAGCTCATTTTCGTTGGTCGTTAACATAATCGTTATTATACAGACAACATAATCTCTATTTTAGAACAAAATGTTGAAAAATAAACGATAATTCATATGCGGATTACAGCATTCGGTCTCTGTGACATGTCCCGAATACGAGCATTAAATCCTATACAGTTTAACTTGATGAAAATGACACCTTCAAAACTGACGTAATCTGTACAGGAATGGGTGATAGGATTCATAACCATTACACGAAATTATATAAAGCATCTCATTTGCATCTTTTCTTTGTATTCTAATGTGAATCTCTTGTCATAGGTTAACAATGCCTCCGTCAGCCTATTCGGAGTTGAGAATGTCATTTTAATTAAGTTAAATGTTACAGGGCATAACGTCGCGGATGTGGGATTGTGCGAAAGAGGCTGGGCAAGGGACATGGTGGATTTTACTTAGTAAAGAGTCTGACACAGCGGTCATCTATAATATCGGATAATTCCCAACCCAAAAAAGGGCATAACGACCAATGAGAATGAGCGTATGAATGTGTTCGTCTCACCAGTTGTTCCGGCGTGCGACTGAGTTCGGCCCTGTGCTGCGCGTGCACAAACACAGACTTACGTTAGTGACGTCACACGGCACACGTGACACTATCGTGACTATGCATGACTTGAGGTGATCAAATTGTGAGTTTCAAGTGACTTTTTGTACCATAGTAAACCATCATCATAATCTTTACTCAGCTAAGTTGGGGGTGTTTATATACAGAATGGTTAAATATCGAAATTCTTTTGTTAAATAGAAATGTGATTTTAAGTGTAACTTTTTGTGATTTTATGGAGGTCTTTAGTAACTCACAATTTGATTCCCTTATTGCTTAAACGCAGGGGTGATATCATAATGAATTATTTTTAAGTACCTAGTACATTGGATTGGTATTTCGCAGTTAAAACTTAATATATCATGGTTATACAATAATAATATGATATATCGAATGAATGAAGTTAAAATTTAGTTTTATGGTCTTCACCAGTTAATCTTAAATGGCCAAATGAAATAATTATTGATGTATGTAAAAATTTAAATGAAATTAGAATGATTTGATGTCTCATAAAATCATGAGGATTTAAACTACACCAAACGCCATTTTATTAATTGCAACATTGAAATCCCTGCACCTTTAAATTATTATTGTGTTAACGAAAAATTTTACATTTCATTAAAGCATATTCTAAAACGACTGCTGCTTTCAAAAAAGGTTGCAAGTATTGAAGTGAGAAGTTTGCGAAAATAGCTCTTAATTTAGTAGTAATGAGGTACATATTCTCTTACCATAAGTTCTCTAGGATTGAACATATCGGCGGCGTGTTTGTTTAAGGCTGCGAGAGCAGCGTTGGGCGGGTAGCCGAGAGTGACGGGTTTGCCGTCAGTCCCTTCCGCAGCCGCGTGACGACGGGAATTGTAGATCGCTTTTAATGCCTGTAGTAAAAAGATAGGAATTATTAGTCCATTGTTTTATGGGTATGTCTAATGAAGGCACATCTGTCAAAATCGACAGAGACAAGGGAATCTAATTTTAGGATTCTTTATTTGAAATCGTGTGAAACTTTGGATCCTGTGCGTCGAAGTGTCCGAATCTGGAAGAATTACGGATAGGTATGACATTTTACAGAAATCGATATTCGAGTGTGCGTTCACCATGAAGTTCGCTTTATACATCCTACCTACGCCTTTAAGTTTGGCGATATTTTTACGCCTAGTAAGACCAGTACAGTGTCCAGGACAGTGAACACTGTGTGTAGGCTATACCTGTAGACATACACTGACCTGCACAGTACAATGTTTGTCGGTGAGATGGTTGAGCAGCGCGAATGTCTTGCGCGGCACTCGGTCACAGTCCAGCCACATGCACAGTGTGTGTAGGCTATACCTGTAGACATACACTGACCTGCACAGTACAATGTTTGTCGGTGAGATGGTTGAGCAGCGCGAATGTCTTGCGCGGCACTCGGTCACAGTCCAGCCACATGCACAGTGTGTGTAGGCTATACCTGTAGACATACACTGACCTGCACAGTACAATGTTTGTCGGTGAGATGGTTGAGCAGCGCGAATGTCTTGCGCGGCACTCGGTCACAGTCCAGCCACATGCACAGTGTGTGTAGGCTATACCTGTAGACATACACTGACCTGCACAGTACAATGTTTGTCGGTGAGATGGTTGAGCAGCGCGAATGTCTTGCGCGGCACTCGGTCACAGTCCAGCCACATGCACAGTGTGTGTAGGCTATACCTGTAGACATACACTGACCTGCACAGTACAATGTTTGTCGGTGAGATGGTTGAGCAGCGCGAATGTCTTGCGCGGCACTCGGTCACAGTCCAGCCACATGCACAGTGTGTGTAGGCTATACCTGTAGACATACACTGACCTGCACAGTACAATGTTTGTCGGTGAGATGGTTGAGCAGCGCGAATGTCTTGCGCGGCACTCGGTCACAGTCCAGCCACATGCACAGTGTGTGTAGGCTATACCTGTAGACATACACTGACCTGCACAGTACAATGTTTGTCGGTGAGATGGTTGAGCAGCGCGAATGTCTTGCGCGGCACTCGGTCACAGTCCAGCCACATGCACAGTGTGTGTAGGCTATACCTGTAGACATACACTGACCTGCACAGTACAATGTTTGTCGGTGAGATGGTTGAGCAGCGCGAATGTCTTGCGCGGCACTCGGTCACAGTCCAGCCACATGCACAGTGTGTGTAGGCTATACCTGTAGACATACACTGACCTGCACAGTACAATGTTTGTCGGTGAGATGGTTGAGCAGCGCGAATGTCTTGCGCGGCACTCGGTCACAGTCCAGCCACATGCACAGTGTGTGTAGGCTATACCTGTAGACATACACTGACCTGCACAGTACAATGTTTGTCGGTGAGATGGTTGAGCAGCGCGAATGTCTTGCGCGGCACTCGGTCACAGTCCAGCCACATGCACAGTGTGTGTAGGCTATACCTGTAGACATACACTGACCTGCACAGTACAATGTTTGTCGGTGAGATGGTTGAGCAGCGCGAATGTCTTGCGCGGCACTCGGTCACAGTCCAGCCACATGCACAGTGTGTGTAGGCTATACCTGTAGACATACACTGACCTGCACAGTACAATGTTTGTCGGTGAGATGGTTGAGCAGCGCGAATGTCTTGCGCGGCACGCGGTCACAGTCCAGCCACATGCACAGTGTGTGTAGGCTATACCTGTAGACATACACTGACCTGCACAGTACAATGTTTGTCGGTGAGATGGTTGAGCAGCGCGAATGTCTTGCGCGGCACTCGGTCACAGTCCAGCCACATGCACAGTGTGTGTAGGCTATACCTGTAGACATACACTGACCTGCACAGTACAATGTTTGTCGGTGAGATGGTTGAGCAGCGCGAATGTCTTGCGCGGCACTCGGTCACAGTCCAGCCACATGCACAGTGTGTGTAGGCTATACCTGTAGACATACACTGACCTGCACAGTACAATGTTTGTCGGTGAGATGGTTGAGCAGCGCGAATGTCTTGCGCGGCACTCGGTCACAGTCCAGCCACATGCACAGTGTGTGTAGGCTATACCTGTAGACATACACTGACCTGCACAGTACAATGTTTGTCGGTGAGATGGTTGAGCAGCGCGAATGTCTTGCGCGGCACTCGGTCACAGTCCAGCCACATGCACAGTGTGTGTAGGCTATACCTGTAGACATACACTGACCTGCACAGTACAATGTTTGTCGGTGAGATGGTTGAGCAGCGCGAATGTCTTGCGCGGCACTCGGTCACAGTCCAGCCACATGCACAGTGTGTGTAGGCTATACCTGTAGACATACACTGACCTGCACAGTACAATGTTTGTCGGTGAGATGGTTGAGCAGCGCGAATGTCTTGCGCGGCACGCGGTCACAGTCCAGCCACATGCACGGCGCCTCGCCGCCCGCCGCCGGCGGACAGTGGCTGCGGGCCGCGTGGGTGAACACATCTGCTGCACTGCCGAATGATCTGTAAAATGGTGATGATAATATTTATTACGAGAACAAGATATACAGGAGAATAAAATTGGTCTAAAAAGCTCCGTGCAGCAACAGTCCTGTTGTCGAGCGTTCGACGTACCGGCGCCGCACTGTTGCCGTACCGTGCGTTGTACGTCGGCACCACAGCCGGCCGTCAAGAAACGCATAAGTTGAAAGCGCCCTAAGTTTATTTGGTAAGTTTCTATACAGATATATTTTTAATATTAACAATATTCTTCGATTCTTTGGCGACACACTTAATACCAACTATTTATATAACACTCGGTTATGTACTTACTTGCCACATCCTCTCCAGTGACAAATCCATGGCGTCTCTTCGAGCGGGCTGGTGGCGGGCGGCGGCTGAGGCGTGGGGGCGGGAGGGGGCGTGGCCGACGGCACTGGGGGCGGCGTCACCTTCTGCTGTTTATGTAGTACGATTCAGGAAAGTATAGGCACAAATCTTATCGCTAAAAAGTAATTTCTTCCAGTCAAACAGCTTAGCTTATCCGAAGTACGCTAAAAGTGATTTCACGCTGGTCAAAATGTATAAAACAAAACACTCCTACGCATACGTCAGCATCTTATATCTAACTTTGGAGAAGAAAAGTTATTTTACAGGAACTGTAATTCTGGGTTACGTTGCTATCATTATCAATAGAATAATAAGAAATACTGTCTTTAAAAATATCTATTAAATACCTCGGGAACAGGTTGGTTGACGACGAGCTCTTTATCACCGATCTTGGTGTTGCCAACCATGACTGGTTGACGGGTGATCACCTGTCTCATTACCGGTTGGGTAGTGGCTTTCTGTAGACAAGAATTAATGTCTTTCAAACTCGGCTTGAATACAGGGAGGAAACAAATATTTAGTTTTACAGTTCGTAATCCCGTGTGCTTGTAAGCCAAAAAAAATGTTGATGAGAATTAAAAAACAATAAACTAATTTATTTGGCTCATTCTCATTGGTCAGAATGTTAACAGCTTGGTTCGATGACTGGCTTTCGCCTGTTTTGGCAGTCTTATGGTGACTACCCAACAGAATCACCTATCATAATCGACCGTAGTGAAAGTATCTAATTCTGTCTTATGTCAATGTCTGTGATTCTTCCAGATTCGAACGACGACTCCTTACGATTTCATAAAAATTATTATAAAATTAAATTCCTTCGTCGCGCTCGAGTCTGATTAAACTAATTTCTTCTCTGTATGAGAAGAGGCCTGTGCCCTGCAGTGGGGCAATAGCAAAGCTGATGATAATATATTGCATTATAGAATCTATAGTAAAGTACTTACCGCACAGCTCTGTATAACGCTAGTCTTGGCCTCACTAACGACGGACACCTGGTTGCTCTGCACACTGGTCACTACAGGACTCCTGTGGTTGCTGAACCATTCGGTGCACGTTCATTATAATCTACCCTATATGTACTAGAGTACAGTACTTACCGCACAACTCTGTATAACGCTAGTCTTGGCCTCACTAACGACGGACACCTGGTTGCTCTGCACACTGGTCACTACAGGACTCCGCTGTGGTTGCTGAACCATTCGGTGCACGTTCGTCTTTATCGGCGCGTTCATTATAATCGGCTGGTTGTTTGATACTGTTATAATTTGCTGTTGGCCTTGTAGAAGTTGTTGGTTACCTAAGGAAGTTGAATAAATAAAGTTAAAGTATATGAATTGGAAACACCATCTTTAGTTAGACAAAATTATATAACTAGTTTTGTCCACAATATTTGCTGTTGTACCGTGTTTGGCGCTCATTCTAACAAGATATACCTGTACAGATTTTTTTTCAAATAGGTCTTAATAAAATATTTTGTTAGACTTATTACAAAAATAGCTTCTACCGGTGGTTTTAGCTCCGCTTAATGAGAGCTGCCCCCGAGTACAATATTTGCCAGAACAAACAAACAGCCAAACATTATAAAACACTATTTTATTTATAGGTACAGACAAACTTACCCTGAATAAGCTGAGCATTACTGGTAACAATCTGATTACTGGTCGAAGTACTAATAAGCGCAGGTGGTTGTTTCTGAGTAACCACGATTTGTTGCGGCGGTTGCTGGTTGACGATCTGAGCCTTATGCGGTTGCGGGGGGTTGGTTATTATAGGTTGCTGACTGGGCGTTATTTGGGGGGCGTTCTGTTAAATTAAGAATACAAATTAATATATTATATACACCTTTTAACAATAAAACTACACCGATAAGCATTTACATAAAACAAGACTAAAAGATACATACTTTATATAAATATTAATTATAATTGTATAGAACATGAGGCTACCATGTAAATATGTAATAATCATACAATACTTATAAGGTTCTAGCAAATCACACATAGGCCGAGATATTTTTAAATAACCAATAGAATTTCGTTATTGACACATCTTGTGCTCCGTCCATTAAGCGAAGAAATTGTATTGGTTGTTTAAAAACTTCTGCACTACGATCTTCCCGTTTTCAAGTAAGGCCTGATAAAGCCTGATAAATTTTCTCTAATTCTTTAATCAATTAAAGAATTAGAGAAAATTTTATATTATATGAAGACTTCATTCAAAAAATATATACCAAAAATATCATATATGATGTATCGCTAGCACATGCATTTACATGTATAATCCCAAATTAAAAGTACAATTTAAACAAAAAAACTCTAAGCAAACTTTATAAAAAATAAACAGAAAGGAATTATAGTCCTTATATACTTATACACTATTCGACTACTTAAATACAAAAGCATAATATAAAAAGTAATATATCTGGCCCAAATCCAAACGACAAAGAAATACAATTGAAATAAAATTTAGAAGTTTTCTAAACAAACACAGACGAATATAAACTCTAAACGTGAAGCAATAAAGTCTAAAATTACACAGCATGATCATGCCTGGCATACACATAGAAAGGAATAAACGTTGGTATATTTTTCCGCTAATACAGTCTAATTATAATAAAAGTACTGTATATGTTTCAAAGTACTCATGCACATTGACAACAACCTACATAGTACAGGTTTTTGGTACAAGTGAAAAATGTCAAAATTTTAAAATTACAAATATTACAAAAACGCCAAAAATTTTTACTATAATATCATCCAATTTCTTCTAATAAAAGTACCTTATTTCAGTTTTAAACAAAATAATAATTTGTTTTTGCAATTTCTTTTGTTATAATCTATAACCAATTGAACAATCGGTAAGGCTCAAAAAACACACGTATAATTCAAAGAGGCACTCAAAACGGTACCCAAAACCTCTAAAAGCAATCAAAATCCACAAAATCATTCACTCCGTAACCTTCAAATCGATTACACCAATTTAATCGATTGAAAAATCGAATAACAATCGACTTCTACGCAAAAACCTGTGCCAAAAGCTATATGCTTATAATATAGTGTGCATGGAACCTGGGCGAGGGCATTCTTGACCATCGTGATGGCTTGCGAAGTACTCACTAAGGCCGGCTGACTCAACACTCTCTGTGTAGACTGTATCACACCAGAGTTCTGCGATAATCAACTTTATTTCAACAACTTAAAGTCCAAAATTGGTCGTTTGCTACGGTTGCTGTGGCGTTATGAAAATGAATGTAGACTGTATGTGTCACACCAGAGTTTTGCGATAATCGACTTTATTTCAACAACTTAAAGTCGACAATTGTTTTTTACTACCATTGTTTGTATTGGTGATGTTCGATCCGCAAATTATGGAAGATGTAATATGACCTTCTTGTTGGTATTTTTTTATGTGCAGTCAGATCGAACGCAACTTGCACGATTGAATTTTAATTTACTTATTCCTAGAGTTTCCATAGCCTTGTTTATGAATTACTTCTCCATCTTATGAAAACTTGTTTTTACTTTCAGCATTTATCTTTTGGAGAACATTCATAAACATGACAAAAACTTACCTTTGCCGTATAAGTACCTAGAACATTATTTCTTATAATAAATATATGAACTTAATCTATGGTTATATAACCTGTTAGTAAAGCCACGATTACATGGTTATATGGTTTGATGATGAGACGAATTTACACGCAACATAATATAAAAAGTGCAGAACCCATTTCAATTTTGAAAAAAAGATTTTTAAGTATGTACTTTTTTATTGCAGATCAATACTATCTGCGGAAAAAGTAAAACCCTTTTTAACCGTTTGACTTACATGCATTTATGCATGTATGTTTGTCCACGATAATATCACGTTTGGCAGAACTGATATTGGTACGGTTTTCAGCATTTATTTGAAGGTTCAAGGTATACTATTGAACTGCGGGATTGTTCGAAAGAGTTACCGCGGCCCTGGTACATTAAAAGGCCTACAAAAGACATGTTGGGTTTTAATCAGTAAAAGTCTGACACTCCCTCACGCTGCTAACCCACAGCGGGAGTCATTTAATGATTTTTCATTATAAAAGTATATTATTGAAGACGGTTTTGTAAAAAGTCAGTTTGAGTTTAGGATTTTTTTTCCTAATATTAATTTTTAGCACGGTTCAGCACGAAACTTTCATAAAGTATAAACAATACGACAAAATTGAAAATCCCGTATTAAACACAAGAAAACCCATTACACCTGTAAAAGATGTTATACACAAAAAAGCAGAAAAAGAAAGAATATGGTGGTTATTTTGATTATGATCCCAAAGCTTCTATATCTGGAACTATTAGTATGATTGGAAGCCAAGAGTATTAGCACAGTGAAACAATCTTTTCTATACAGTCAATCATTAGTATTCTTAGATATTGGCTCGACAACATAGAGTAAATTATTGCATTGTAATTATGTTGTAAGACCTACCGAGTCAGCTTCGTAGTTGGTTAAAATAGGAACTAAAGTTAAATCCATCATTTAGGTCAGTACCAGATGCGGAAAAAATAATTATCATAATTAAAATATATATATATATAGTAAAGTAAATAATTTAAAATTCAGTTACACGTAATGTCACATGGCGAGATTACGCCACCATGTAATTTAAGGAGATTTTAAGTCGCACATGAACTCTCGTTTCTTTTAATAACTACACCGAAGTGGCAACACCAAATTTTACTCGCCTTTGTACATCAACTTTCCAAATGTGAATGAAAATAATTAAATTAAGTCTATGTAATGTTAGTGTAACTAATTTAACTGGCCACGGGTCGTTTTGTTGTTAAATAGATAAATATGTATTAAGTATAAATTGAATCAAAGCTAGCAGTGCCAAATAGCTTACTCGGTAGGTCTATGCCCAGCAAATTAACCGATTGACCAACTGCATAGAGTGAGATAGACTGTGGTTAGCTACAAGATTTGTAACCTGTATAATATGCTGTTGCGTTATCGCCTCTGTTGCCTGCGTAATAAGGCTGTTTAGCGTTGCCTCGTCCAAACCGCCTGGGTTGTTCACCTTTTTGTCATACACATTTCGTTTAAAACCATTTTCGAAAAATATTTTATGCTAAGAAGTTTTTTATATATTTCAATGTGAAACACGTCAAAATAAATAAACATAATTACTTTAAAATGGAAAGAAAAATCTCCAATTATATGTAAAAATCTGTGAAATAAAGATAATTGAGTAAACATACCGTCAAAGTGAGAGGTCCCCCGCCGGTTGGCCCTTGAACTATAATAATAGTTTTCTGCATCATATTCCCAGGGATGTTTTGGGCGATATAACTTATTCCACCTGCAAAATGAATAGCAAATTTCAATGTTATGTAAAGGCCTCAAAAACTACTTATATTATATTATAAATTAGATTATCTATGTGCTGAATTTCATTTAACTCAGTCTAGAGCCCGGAAAAGGACATAGGCTACTTTCTACCAAGTCGAGAAAAGTAGTAAAACCTGAAGAATAAATTTAATGATAATAATAATACCTTGAGCATTGCTAGGTGTAGCTATAATCTGCATCGGTTGTTGCATAAACTGTGGTTGAGTTGATATTGTTTTCTCTGTAAAAAAAATATAATTTAAAGATATACATTGCAATTTATAAAATTTCTAAATAAATAACAATGTATCATTCATTATATGAATTGAATACGAGAGCTCACCTTGCAAGATAAGCTGGCCAGCTTGCGAAGCAATAATGTTCTGTACATCCATCGGTTGCACTTGTAACATCGGTTGTTGCATCTGTATTGTTTGCTGTGGTAAGAAGAAGAATTGAACATAACTATTAGATCAAAATTGCTTGTTTCATCTGCAGATTTGATATGTCACGAAAGCTAGTGAGCCACACTGGTTGGTAGTTTTTTTGACAAAAATTATCCATTTGTTCGAGTGCAAAGAAGTTATAAATATACATACACACACATACACAAACATTCACCTTTGTGTGAGAGTGATCGTGAGATTGTCGTATGTAGTTATCTAAGCCTAAGCGCTCTGTTATATAACAATATAAATAAGTTAGTCCGTACCTGTATAGGTGCCTGGACCTGTAGCGTCGGTTGTTGCACCTGCAGAGTCGGTTGTTGCACCTGTATCGTCGGCTGTTGCACCGACATCGTTGGTTGTTGCACCTAATTATAGTCAATGTTATATGTATTCAACGATTCAAAAAGTTTGTATTTTAAGTTATTTGGGTTTTAATTTGATTTCAGGGAATATATTTTTTGTTTTATAAATGTAGACTAATATTGCTATTACCTGTAAAATAGGTTCTTGTATGATGACAGAGTTGTCACCGGCTGCAGTCATCAAAACCGAAGGCTGTATCATTTCTACTGGCTCTTGCTTCGGTGGCAACTGTTTAGAAAAAAAGAAATCTTAATACCATACAGTTTAATAAAAATAAAAGACACAAGAAAAGTAAAAAAAAATAGCGTTCGAATTAAAAAATCACATCCTTCCGGATCCGTCCGCAAACTGAATCCGGTTTATCCGTTTAAGAGCTACGGTGCTACCGACACATCCTCTCTTACGACAGTCCTCTTTTTGCGTGGGTAAGGCAAGAAAATAATCTGCTCCAAACAACTTTAACATAATACTATCTACCAATAACAATTAAAAAATAAATTGTGCATATACTCAATAAGCATATTTAAGGCTAGCTAGTAAATTGCTTCAAATGTAATGAACAGTTGCGCAAAAAAATTAGCAAGAAAACAACGATTTTACTGCAGTGTAAAATCTACAATACAAAAAAATACACTAATACATAGTTATTATTAGAACCTTAGCTCGTAGAGCTCCCAAAAGTAATCCATGTGGGCGCTATGGTACGCCATAGAGAACAGACATGAAAGAAATATTATGTTATGATAACGTATAGAAAAAAATAAATATTGAAACCATAGCCTGAGCCCAGACACCACCAAAGCGGAGCGGAAGTTTTTAATCGATTACAAAAAAATGGTTCTCAAATCGACACCATATGAATATTTTTGAATAACCAATAGAATTTCGTTATTCGAAATCTCGCATCGCTCACTCAGTGCTGCCATAAAGTAGAAAAATTCTATTGATTTTTTTAAAACTTCTCCGCTCCGCTTTGTTTTGGTGATGTTTGAGTTATGTAGTATATAATATTTACCAAATCCTCTTCATCTTCCAGTGCTGAAGCTGCAAGCGCCGCATAAAGATTCGCCGCTGTCTTCGACACGCTTTCTTGAGGCGGCTGTAAGCAATAAAAAAAATTAGAGGTATATACAGTTACGAATTTAAATATGAGTAAAATTGCTGGTTGTAGTGGCATCGACCAATCCTGGTGACAAACGTGTTTTTGTAAGAATGGTGGTATTGATTTACACTTTCATGTAAAAGGTACAGAAAGGATTTTGATGAAACTTCGCACTGATTAGCTAACAAGGATTTATCCATATGCGGGAAGTAGTTCCCTCGGGATGAGGGTGAAACTGCGAGTGGAAGCTAGTAATTAAATATAGTTTCCTAGTTAAGTCTGTTGCCTGAATGACTGAATGACTGGTGATTAGAAAATTTTGGTGTAACGTTTCTCTATTTTCATGTTTTTTTTATTTTTATTTTTAAGAACGTGGTTAAAAGAATAGAAAAGACTAATCATGTTAAAGAATTCCACAACAAACCTTTTCTTCCACCTTCGCCTTCTTAGCCGGCGGTTCCGTATACGAATGATCACCAACACCAACAACAGATTCAACCTCCTTCTCAGTTTTCATAGACAATTGACCTTCTGCCTTCACTTGAACCAACTGTCCCTGTTCATTCTTATACTGAAGAATAGGCGCTTGCAATTGGTCACTCTTCAACTGAATGATTTGACCCTGTTCGTTCTTTATTTGAATTAGTTGACCTTGCTCATTCTTTATTTGAAAGTATTGGTTTCCTTGAGAAACAATGCCTGGGTCGTTGATTTGTATGACCGGGGTCGGGTCAGATTTGACCTGAACGATTTGACCTGTTTCAGTTATTTGTATGGTGGGGGCGTTAATCTGGGGGCCCATTTGAACTACTTGTAATGGAGGATTGGAGTTTTTCTTGAGTAGGTCCGCTAGCATTTTGTTTTGGGCTGATTTCTGTGAATATAATCATGATGAGAAATTAAATAAATGGGTTATCTATGTATATTATAGCTAGTTAATAATATAAATAAAACGTACGATGGTCAGTTGCGTTTGCTCGTCTATTTGAATCTGCACTGGTTCTTCTTTCGGTACTGAAAGCAATTTATATGATTAGACATACATAAACAGCTAATTACTAAGCTGTTGTATTTACATATCTACATTAGGGTGTCCCAAAAAAATCAAAATCATTTTTTTTTAATGCATACCCTCCTATTTTTTTCCTTTTGGTCCAAAACTATTGTAAATAAAATTTTATGATGATAGGACCACGGTAACCCGTGCCGACTTCCATTTGTATGTATGCCATACTTGCTTTCTAAGACTAACGCGATGTAACGCGTCGATGTGCTTGTGATTTCTTGTTATTTAGTGATCGAATCATTGTTTTCAAACAGCCAACATGTCACTAGACTTACGCAGTTATGAAAAGGGCATATTTTTAATTAGGGAACCTAAAATATCAATTGACGGGCTCAAAACTTCCGTCTAATTGACAAGTTCTGGCAGTTTCATTGTACAACTAGCGACCCGCTCCGGCTTCGCATGGAATAACAGTATTTCCCCACTATTTGATGTTTGTTATTATACATATAACCCTTCCTCTTTAATTACTCTATCTATTAGAGAAAACCGCATGAAAATCGGTTGCGTAGTTTTGAAGATTTTGGTATGCTTACAACGGGACACGGGGACAGAAAAAGCGAATTTGTTTTTAACTATGTAGTGATATTCGGGTAATTAATTTAATTGTGAATGAAAGCGTAAATCTTACTATTTGCGAATGCATTATCTACTGGGGAAAAGCGCGTATTCCAACTAAATCTTTGCCTATTGTGTGACGAAACTCGTCATCTTGTATCCCCTTGTATCAAGTTGGGAGGGAGGGGGTTGTTTTTAAGCAGCGCCATCAAGACTTTTTCAGCAACTTAGGTAATTGTAATTTGTTTGATTTTGCACATGCTGATGCGCTTCAATTAATAAGAACAAATCATCATGTCCCGAACCTTTTCCCAACTATGTTGGGGTCGGCTTCCAGTCTTACCGGATTTAGCTGAGTACCAGAGTTTTACAAGGAGCGACTGCCTATCTAACCTGCTCAACCCAGTTACCCGGCAACCCAATACCCCTTTGATAAGACTGGTGTCAGACTTACTGGCTTCTGACTACCCGTAGCGACAGCCCAAGATGTTAAAAATGACAGCCAGGACCTAGTGAGCGCGAGTTACAGAAAGCGCGTGCCTCAGAGGACCAAAGAGGAAATAACTCTTGAAAAACGATGGGATGTATCGTTTTTCAGGGGTTATTTCGTCTTTGCTTAATTCTTTTTTCAAAAGAAGATCTTTACGGTACGTTGTATGGCAAAAACATCTCTAACTTCATTTCAGTAAAAACCGAGCTCTTTGATCGATCGCCTTAAAATTAATGACAGTTTTCTACATGAATGTGTTCTACCTTTTAGTCAAATAATGCTTCGTATCAAGAAGCCGTTAAGAAAGTTTCATCACTGAGAGTTAGTGAACGATGTGGCCAAAAGATCGGTAAAGTTCATGCAAGACTTTTATTGATTAATCACAGTAGATGAGGAACAAAAACAATTATTGTTAAGTACCGTCCTAGAACATCGGAAAATTTATCCTGACAGTAAAAAAAACAACTTTGAAAAGAAAATTTTAACAATGATATTATTTTGCAATGTATATGAGAAGATAAAACATTATTTGGATGTATTCAAGTTTTATTTTTAGTTATAATAATTAAGATCTAAATTTCTCCATAGTAAGTCAGTACAAATTTTCATGTGAAAACTTTGGCATTAAGTCGGCACGGGTTACCACTGTCTGATCGAGATAATATTTATTATAGGAGTTAATGAGGTCAAACCGAAAAAAAACAGAGGGTATGCGTATTTGAATTCGAGAAAAAAAAATTCCCCCTTATTTCTTGGGACACCCTAATCTACATGTATATTTACCTAAAAGATCTTCTGGCTGGTTGATAACAACCTGTAAATAGAAGAAATTAAAATTACTTTTACTTTAAAAATATCACAACATAAAATACCAAAAAAATATTACCAATACCATAAAGTTGAACAAAAAACATATGTAGAGGTAATGTTTATGTATATGGCATAGAAAATTATTTTTACCTTATCTGGCGTACTACTGGCAACACCGCCTGGCGTTATCGTCGTACACTTGATTAAAGCTTCGGGGTCGACATCCATTACCTGTTAAAAGAAGACAATAACGTATTTACTTGACCAGAAGCAGAATAATACGACCACAGAGTAAGCAAAGAAGAGAAGAGATGCCATAATGCAGGTAAGTCAGACTCCTTCTTCTTGGTCAGATAGGTACGATGGTCGTGACCAAAACGATCAGTTACGAGTGAACTAACGAGGCCTTTGAGTGCTTTGAGACATCTGTCAAAGATTTTTGGCATTACATAAAATGGCCGGGTCTAAAGAAGGCGTATAAGGGCTAAGACAGTAACGTTCCTCATTCCCCACAAACCCGCATTTTGGCGAGCTACTTTCTTAAGAGATTTTCCGTTATGGCACCTCCGCTAGTTATTTTATTCTGTACTAGCTGGTGCCCGCGACTTCGTCTGCGCAGGTTTAGTATTTCGAACAATATGTTTACAAATTGTAGCCTATGTGTTATTCTGATGTATACAAGCTATATTATTGTAAAGTTTCATTAAAATCCATTCAGTAGTTTTTGCGTGAAAGAGAAACATCCATACATACAAACTTTCGCGTTTATAATATTAGTAGGATGAAACAACCTTCAAAAATAAATTTAAATTAATTGTAAATAATTACCTGATTAGTTTGAACAACAACAGTGCTAGGAGTGGCGGGTCCTCGTTGTTGACTCTGTTGTCTCTGCGCTACCTATAGTCAATATAGAGATTTAGTTTTACGCGCCAAAATATTGCCCATCCCTGATCCTACGTCAAAGAAATTTAAATAATGGAGTATTTCTAGAGACTTGTCAACAACAAATAGTGTGTTATCAGTTCGATATTACATAATTATCAATCAGTCTCAGACATTTTTCAGCCATTTCCGTACATAATCAATTCTATAAATAGCCAAGGTAACAACAATATTTCATTAACAGGTTCCTATACGTTTTTTTTAGATTTAAGCTATGAAAGATGTGAAACAAATTCAATATCTGTTTGTTTAAAATATTTTATGCCTGCTAAGGTTCAACTGATCCGCATCTTTTTTTTACAATATACAACCTACCACGAAGACAATTCCTTAAAATAGAAAAAACCATGCTGATATCAAAGCTAGCGAAATACTCATGCCGGTTCAAACCAGTTATTTTATTGTTAGTTTATTAACTAGTATACTTGGCATGCCTTACTACGTCGCTTTTCACTGCCACTACTCGCCTTTTAAGGCAAAGACCGCCTTTAATACTTTTCCATTCGTAATTGTAGGCAAAGACATCTGCAGTCTGCCTATAATGTCAAGCGCTTAAAAAAATACCTCACTACAATACATGCCTCAATTTGATAGTTCAAAAGCCATATTATGACATGGTATAGTTATCCAGTAACGAATACAGCTATCTCTTCTTCGCATTGAAACTAAGTTATCCACATTTCAGTGCGAAAGATAGACACGTTCCAGAGCGAATATGAGAAAAAAGTAATAACATAATGAATAAGACGTTATCACCTGCCTAGTCTTTCCTCAACTATGTTGAGGTCGGCTTCCAGTCAAACTAGATGCAGTTCAGTGCTAGTCGCTCCATGTAAGACACTGGTACTGTACCAGTACCAGCCAACAGTCTACCAGTCTACCAGAAAACTAGTCTCACCAACGCTTGGTAAGACTGGTTTTCAGACTTTCTGGCTTCTGACTACCAATCACTACTGGCAAAAATGTTAAACTGACAGTCGAGCGAAACCTACCAATTTATCATGCCTGAATAGAATCTGGATAACTATGACATGTAATAATACAGCATTTATAGAACCATTAAATCGTTGTTATAACGTTCAGAAACTCAATTTAACATGCATGTGGTTAATTCTTTCATTTGTATACTCGTATTTTATACCTTTGTTTGTGATTTTTATACCCTTCTTTGAAAACATGTCACCTGCATTTGTCTAGTTTCGAAAATAAATTGTTTCAAAATTATAACAAAAAAAAAATAACAAAATATAATGGGAACATAAAATTTTCCTATTATTTTTTTTAGTTCATCTGGTCAAAATTTATTTACCCGAAGATATGTAACGTTGTCTAAAAAACTATTTACTATTATATCTTAAACTGCAAAGCAAAAAACTTGCGCGAAATTAAAGATAAGAAAAAAAAACTCCTTCTGCATAATTTTTCTTATTTCCCATACATAATTATAACAATAAACAGACCCCAAAAATTTTATAAAATTCATACAATATGTTAATGTTAGTTTTGTTAGTAGAACTTACTTGCGGTGTCTGTAGGGCGGGGCTTACTTTGTGCGCTAACAAATGCTTTATAAGCGTCGTGTTCGAAGGGTTCGACTCGAGGGCTTGAGATAGATGCGGGTGGGCGGCTGTGGGTTGTGCTTGCGTCTGTAGAGAGATAAAATCAGTTAAAAATGTGATTATAAATAATCCTTCAATATCGCCACTGGGTTTTACGAGAACTATGTATTTGAATGCAAAGCTGCGTTTGTAACACCTTCACAGTATTACGCCTGAGCTGGCTGTGACGAAATTTGGTGAATAAAGAGTTTTCAATATTTATTTATATGTAATCTGGATGTGGTAAGAAGTTCCATAGAATAAAACCGCCAGAAACAGGTAGTTTTCCATGAAAATTCAACTGCAATTTCTGATTCTGCCTGTAAATGTTATCTTGACTATATGTAGACAAAAATATGACCTCTTTTTTACACACCTAATATATTTGTTCTTGTACAAATTATCCTTACTATAACCCTTACCTGTACTTGGGGTGTAGATACAGCGGGCTTTGTTTCAGTTGCTGCCTTATTCGTGAGCTGAGCTTTTAGTATCGGCGACGAAGGTCCTATAGAGAAAAACATATACATAATTAGGTATTCCAAGATAAATCACCTACTAAACGTTCGCTCGTAATAGCATAAGTCAAATATTTTTAGCATGAAGACACACGTTTATTGAAACTGACAACAAAAACATATTATTCGAACTTGGTCACTATACCACTATATAAATTGGCCCAATGTTTGTGCTTTTATATTGGTATCTACTTTTCTTTCTTTTCCGAAAAAAATACCATATACAATTATTCTTCTTTTGAACTTAATTACTCCAATAGTAAAATAGTACATCCAAAGTGAATAAATTATAACAAACCTGCAGTAGGACTAGGTCTATTCGGCATAGTTCTGGATCTGATGCCGATGTACACTTGTTGAGTCTCGCCAGTCGCTAGCGTCACTGAGTTGGGCCCGACTGTACCGCCGAACACCGTCCTACAAACATTTGAAGAAAAAAATATGTGTAAATAATTTGCAGAAGAGTGTTTGTAATGCTTTCGTAGCAAAACTGCTGGATCGATTTCGATTAAGCTTGTGATAGAATTGAAGAAACTGTGTGTAAAAAAAATATTCGGGCGCGGACTAGTACCCTCAAGGTTACAGATCTAGAGGGGAGAAATAGCTAGTATGTGTATTTGTACTAAAACAAGTATCATGAACGGGCCACATTATTTAGTAAGTATTAGGTAATTAATCCTTCGTCGGTACATCTCGTTAGCGTCGCACGCGCTGTTGTCCGACGCCGGCAACACTTCGTATGCCGAGCGAAGCCATGCTTGCGCGAAGTGTTATACTAAACAACACGAGCGAAGTCGTAGACAGTAGCTAGTGCTAAATACTAACTTACCGGACTAATCTAGGAAGTGTTGTGGCGCAATAACGCCCTTCCTGGCGAGCTTAGTGCAGCACGCGACATATTGTCGGTACATCTCGTTAGCGTCGCACGCGCTGTTGTCCGACGCCGGCAACACTTCGTATGCCGAGCGAAGCCATGCTTGCGCGAAGTGTTATACTAAACAACACGAGCGAAGTCGTAGACAGTAGCTAGTGCTAAATACTAACTTACCGGACTAATCTAGGGAAGTGTTGTGGCGCAATAACGCCCTTCCTGGCGAGCTTAGTGCAGCACGCGACATATTGTCGGTACATCTCGTTAGCGTCGCACGCGCTGTTGTCCGACGCCGGCAACACTTCGTATGCCGAGCGAAGCCATGCTTGCGCGAAGTGTTATACTAAACAACACGAGCGAAGTCGTAGACAGTAGCTAGTGCTAAATACTAACTTACCGGACTAATCTAGGGAAGTGTTGTGGCGCAATAACGCCCTTCCTGGCGAGCTTAGTGCAGCACGCGACATATTGTCGGTACATCTCGTTAGCGTCGCACGCGCTGTTGTCCGACGCCGGCAACACTTCGTATGCCGAGCGAAGCCATGCTTGCGCGAAGTGTTATACTAAACAACACGAGCGAAGTCGTAGACAGTAGCTAGTGCTAAATACTAACTTACCGGACTAATCTAGGGAAGTGTTGTGGCGCAATAACGCCCTTCCTGGCGAGCTTAGTGCAGCACGCGACATATTGTCGGTACATCTCGTTAGCGTCGCACGCGCTGTTGTCCGACGCCGGCAACACTTCGTATGCCGAGCGAAGCCATGCTTGCGCGAAGTGTTATACTAAACAACACGAGCGAAGTCGTAGACAGTAGCTAGTGCTAAATACTAACTTACCGGACTAATCTAGGGAAGTGTTGTGGCGCAATAACGCCCTTCCTGGCGAGCTTAGTGCAGCACGCGACATATTGTCGGTACATCTCGTTAGCGTCGCACGCGCTGTTGTCCGACGCCGGCAACACTTCGTATGCCGAGCGAAGCCATGCTTGCGCGAAGTGCTCGTTTTCCTGTTTATAGAAGGAGATTTTTCTTTATTGCATTTATTCTAATTTTTTGAGAAAACTTCTAACAGTCTACAAGGTCTATGATCGCACAGGACGACTGCGGAAAGTGTACTTTAACTTAATTGACTGTTATCTACGGATATTACATGCTGGAAAGGAATTTTATAAGGTTCGCGACAATGATTTGTACTAAATTGTTTTTTGAGTAACAACATTAAAGCGACTTTAAACTTCTTACAAATCATTGCACAATCCTTCAATCTTATTCTCTACTTTTGCGCAAAAGTTGCGCAATGTATAACATTTGCGCAAAAATGGCGCAAAATATAAATATTTTGAGCATTAATTACATAGAAATTAAATGAGACCTTATTATTACAATTTTCAATTTTTTTAACTTTTCGATTTAACAACGTCTAACATACTTTTTTTTTAATTACAAGTAGAAGTTTAAGATCTTACCTTAGTATCACTCACCTGCACAGTTCTCTGCTGTAAATGAGACTGCTGTATTGACGTCACGGGCGCCAGGGTGGACGATGAAGTGGTGACAGCTGCAGTGGACGCTTGAGGGGCTTCGGTCGCGGGCTTTATGGCCACTTGAGCCTGTTGGGTGGGAAAACATTGTTTTTCATGAATGTACACGCATTACGCAAAGATTTATCTATAATAATATTTTGAAGAGGTACAATTTGTAAGTTTGTATGTAGGGGGTAATCTTTGGAACCGTTCTAGTCGGGTTTCCAAAATTCTTTCAATGATAGACAGCTACTATGTTCCTGAGTGCCAAAGGCTATATTTTATCCCGGTGCGGGCAGTAGTTCTCAAAGGACGCGGGTGCAACCGCGGAAAAGCGGCTTGTATGAAAAAAAAAATATGGTAAATCGCTGGGCCCGCTCACCGTCTCCACCACGCGCATCAGTATGCAGGCGGGGGCCTAGGCTCTGTGCCTGGGGAACATACTCACCGCCTGCTGTTGTCCGAGTCGCTCGTGCGCCTCTCGCTCGGCCTGCGCGGCGAGGGCGCTGGGCCCGCTCACCGTCTCCACCACGCGCATCAGTATGCAGGCGGGGGCCTAGGCTCTGTGCCTGGGGAACATACTCACCGCCTGCTGTTGTCCGAGTCGCTCGTGCGCCTCTCGCTCGGCCTGCGCGGCGAGGGCGCTGGGCCCGCTCACCGTCTCCACCACGCGCATCAGTATGCAGGCGGGGGCCTAGGCTCTGTGCCTGGGGAACATACTCACCGCCTGCTGTTGTCCGAGTCGCTCGTGCGCCTCTCGCTCGGCCTGCGCGGCGAGGGCGCTGGGCCCGCTCACCGTCTCCACCACGCGCATCAGTATGCAGGCGGGGGCCTAGGCTCTGTGCCTGGGGAACATACTCACCGCCTGCTGTTGTCCGAGTCGCTCGTGCGCCTCTCGCTCGGCCTGCGCGGCGAGGGCGCTGGGCCCGCTCACCGTCTCCACCACGCGCATCAGTATGCAGGCCCGAGGCCCGTAGCTTTGGGCCTGTAGGACATACAAAAAGTGTCAAGTATATACGGTCCATGTAATTATAACCCCCATATTCCAGGGTCCTGGTAACTGTTTAGAACTATCCCGCAACCCCGACATGACGTGGGTCTGTGTGCGGTGAGTTCGGGTTTTCTCATCGCTCATATCTAGATAGAAAACAGACCCGTGTAGGCGGCGCGCGTTGTTCCACGCGCTACTCAAAGAGATGTCAGTAAACCCCGACTACCCGGGGCTGCGGGATTGTTCAAAAGAGTTTACCGTGGCCCTGGTACATAATAGGCCTACGAAGGAACATGATAGGTTTTAGCCAGTAAGAGTCTGACGTGCCAACTGACCTCGACAGTGACGAGCGAGACGAGCGTGTGAATAAGGCCGGGCACTCTGGCCACGGCTTCGCTAGCGCGGTCGCCGAGCGAAGTGAGCGCGTAAACGCATTCTAGTGTACATACTAGTACCATTATGTCGCGGAGAGTTAGTAGGGCGCATACTTCTTGGTACACCTGGGGACAAATAAAGTGGGGTCAGTGAACTTTGTGTTGATGTGAAAATAATGAAGAAGAATTATGAATAATGAATAGCGCTTGCTAGTATTTTCATCAGAACTCAGAGGGTGTGCAAGACCGGTAAGTGGGATTTTCTTACATACATAGTTACAAGTGAAGCTAATATAGGCCTTTTAAAAAGTTGTTTTAGTGGTTAATGACAGAATTAAAACCATTCTATCTGTAAAATAAGTTAAACAACATTAAATTGTTTATGTAAAACTGTGTGATAAATATTATTGAAAAGTGAATTAATGCAATTTTATCTACACAAAACATTACATAAAACAAACATTTTCCGCATCAGTATTTTTTTATACATATGAAACATATAACATATAAAAATGTTATACAATACCTTAGCTTCAAGCGCTTTAAGCAGCGCATCTTCATTAACTTCGTTCTGAGCGAGTTTATTCAGTAACTCAAGCGCTGCAAGCACTCTCGCTCTGTCCTGTGACACTAAAGCTGACTGAATCGTTGACAGCACGTGACGGGATATCAGACATGTTGCTGGGTCCTATAACACGAAAAAATACTGAAAAATTCACACCTGTTACTAAAACTAAAAAAACACGCTAGTCATGTATTGTCATCAGAACTCGGAGCGTGTGCATTCATCCTAATCGAACACGGGACGTGGGTCAAATTAATATTCCAAGATTTTCTTACATACATAGTTACAAGTGAAGCTAATATAAGCGGGTTAAAATAGAAACCGGATCAAGAACCTCCTCCTTTCTGGGAAGTCTGTTTAAAAAAAAGTGAAGTCATTTTTTGGCAAGTAAGTGTAATGAGCTTACCTTGATGATAAGTTCAGTTGACACATTTCCTAGTGTATCCAGTCCTGATTGGCGTAATGTGCCCACCCAGCAGTTTGCGCAGAGCAACAGGAATCTGAAATGAATAAGCGCTTTAGGGTTCTTTTCGGATGGCCGAAATAAAAGCATTATTGACATGAAGACACGACTCAAAAGTTATGAAGGTAAAAATATCGTCATTTAGTGCCTTTGTACTTGATTGTTCAATATTTTCTTGTCTTATTAACAGCGTACATAAAATGTTAAATATGTAAATAAATCATCTTTTGAACTATAAGGAATTGGTATACAGAAAATTAACATCATATTAAGAATATATAATTAATATTACAACTTTAACTTCATTTATATTAAAACCGCAAAATTCATCAACAAATCTTACCTTATAAGCGTGGTATTCTTAGCTAAATACTGCACATTCTCATCGTGGAAGGACAGCGAGCGAACTATGGAAGCTATCTGCAATACCCGTTGAGTATACACACAAGTGGCGCCCCCTGGGAGCTCGGGCGCGAACAACTCTTCTGAGGGCTCCGTTACCCAGTCTTCTAGAACATCCTAGAAGGAAATAAAACTTGGTACATACAGGTAGATTCAGGTAGGTTGGTAGATACTCGGAGAGCAAGGCCTACTAGAAGAATGATGTTGATATTCAGTTTAATATGTATTTATAAAACGTTGTATTTACATTTTGCAGGCTTCTGGGAGGCGCAGAGAAGTTGGTTACATATGTAGTGTGGTATCATAATAAAACGTGAAATGAGGTAAAACGCGACTTTTCTATAGTTTGGGACAACGATGACATGCTTAAGTTCCGATTTTCGTAGTTAGATCAAAGTAAATTAGAAAAAAATACAGGGTATTTTTTGTGGCTTTATTAGGTTAGCCAATGAAAACCCACCTTTTAATACCCTACCCATCATTTCCTTAATTGCTAATATCTAATCACATCCAAAAAAAACTTACATCATCCAAAATCTTCTCCACCAGCAATTCTTCTTCCTCAGCGCCATTCAACAAACAATCCGTCAGCGTATTATACGCAGCCCTAGCTTGCACAATCAACTCGGGTTGTTCCACTCCGGGCTGCATGAATTTAGTCTCGTCGGCTAACTCCTTGGCCCCGCCACCACCGGCGCGCATACTCCAGAAGTCGTCTGGGTAACGACCCCGGGCCTCGTAGTAGGAACGGCCGATCGTGTCGCGGAGACTCGCTGGTTGAAAGTTAGTGATGCATGATAATGTTGTAATTTTTTTAATAAAACATTTTAGTCAACAGCATGGCAAAATCTTGATGTGGATACTATCAAACACACAGTCATTAAATAGTACTTATTACATAGTAATAAACTTAAACATAAGGCTCCACCAAAATGGACAAGTTTTTGAATGAGCAATAGAACTCCTCCAATCAGTTACTGATTGAGAGGACAAAAGTTGTCTGAAAATAGAACTTTTATTGGTTGTTTTAAACCATCCCTGCATTGGTGGAGCCTGGGTCCTTGGTGACTTGTTAATTGTATACTTTTTTTGCTTATGTATTTGACAACATTATATGTACAAAAATTACTGAAAAAATATACTCACAATGATTATAAACGCCCGCATGAGCCAGCAAAAAGTCCAATATATGGGGCGTAGTGCTCAAAGGCAGTCTATTCGAGTGGTCGGCTGCCAGTACCGTGCATACATTCACAGCAAAGTCTTGCTCGTTCGGCATCGGTGACAAGAGTGAGAGAGCCAGACGTTCTGATGCTGCAGCCACCCGGGAACTGGTTCGAAGCGCCTCACCTGATGCTTAATGCCGATAAATAATATTGCCTAATAACTAGCTAAGGGCTTTGTGTTTTATTGGTTAATGTTAATTGCGGAAGAATGCTTACTGGCTTGAAATAAAAAGATGATCATCGTCTTAAGACTTCATAATAAAAGAAAATAAGATGGTTACTTTAGATAAAAACAATTTGCAAATTAGGTACTATAAAAATATAGACACCAATCAATCTCTTCAAGTCAGTGTGGCTAGCTCAAGTCATTACATATGAAAAACAGGAGATTAAAGTCAAGGGACTGTTTTGTAGATCTGCACAAATTGCTTTGGTGTCTACAATAGGTTGTCATCTGAATTTAAATAATCCTGTCAATAACATAAACCATTTATCAAAACAAATGACTAACAAAGTCTGAACATCAACTAATAGAAAAGAATAAGCACAGATAGGTATATGTTTCAAGTAGAAACATACCTGATATGTACGTACCCCCACCATAGGATATTCGCGGCATGCCCCCCCTCCCGCGGCGAGGGTCTTCATCCATATCGTTGTCGTCATCTCTGCCTGGTGGACCTTTTGCTCGCTCATATCTAGGAAAATAAATTATAGCTCAATCACTACACAGCATATAACAAAGTCGCTTTCTCTCTCCCTACATCCCTATGTTCGCTTAAATCTTTAAAACTACATAATGGATTATGATGCAGTTTTTTTGATAGTGATTAAAAAAGAAGGTTTATATGCATTGCATATAAGCATTGCACCCGCGCGAAGCTGGAGCGATTCACTAGTTATAATAACGAATTATAGATGGATGTTTGCACACTTTACATAAAACCTAGAGAACTTATAAGTAGATAAATATTTACAGCTTTACTTATAAACGTGAATTAAATATAAGTACTTAAGGGATTTTTAGGAAAATTCTTACTTATAAATGTTGCTTAAGCATGTATTAACTAACATTTAATCACTACTTAAGACTTTAAGTAGTGATTAGTTAAAATGTTGCTTAGAAGGTGATTAGAGATTTTATAAGTAAGGGGTTAGAGTTTAAACCTTATACATGAGAATATAAACCTTAACACCTCTTCATACATAAAAAAAATTGTAACACTCACTTTTCCAAATAGGACCCATAAATTCTTCTAAGCAGTGTAGATCCATTGACACATGGATGTGGCAGCCTCAATGGTCGCAGAAATGACTCCCAAGTATCATTCTGATTTACCTGTAAGTGAAATGTTATTAATGCATGTCAACATCACACTTTGAAATCACCTATAGGTTAATAAGACAGTGAGAAATATTACTTTGTTCTTATTTGTATCCAAACTAATACAATGACATTCATCTATATTCTATAAACATAAAAATGAAACCTGCTTTCTGTTGTCACAACATAACATGAAAACGGCTTGACTTTTTTTTGGCTCAAAATTAGAGGGGAGGTAACTTAGACCCGAGAGAAGGTTTGAGGTTTTTGTCACTATCCGGCTACGGGACGCGGGTGAAACCGCGGGCGAAAGCTAGTTGTAATATTATTATGTAAAATTAAAGTAACAAACCACTCCAATAAGAATTCAATAACTATACTATGTGCATATGATGACTTGTAGTTTACCTTTGCTCATTTCATACATTTGGACTAAGGTGAACAATTTAGTTGTATTTGGGACTAGCGAGGCTACAGGACAAGAAGTGAAACAGGTCTTACCTTGCTGAGTCCTCCTCTCTGTTGTACCAAAGTGTAGAAGAGGTACAGGTCTATTTCTATGCCATTCACAATTGGCACTTTTGTTGGTAGACTGTAAAACAAATTATATTATCAAATATTTTCATATTCGCTGTTGCGCCATATAATACATTTTGATCTTAAATATAAATAAATAACTAGCATCAATAAAAAATAAATTAAACTTCTGAATGTGGCTGGTTGTTTGCAAAAAAAGCGGGTAGATATAGGTAGGTAAATCGGTTCTAGGTTATGTGCACTTAGATTAAAACAGTTTTGCACTTGGACTTGTAATGAAGAGCACATTCAAGGCAATTATTGAAAAGAGAGAATATACACACAAAAGAGCATACAAATCATAGGAACTATCAAATAAGAAGATCTAAACTTCATAGTAGGAGAATTCACAAACACAAATGCATAATATCTTGTGTAAATATATACAAACAAGTTTGGCCATATAATAAGGTATACTAACTTTTTACTCTCATTGAACTGCTTCAACTCCTTCAGGAAACCTTCTCTATCCTTTATGTAGTTGCTGGATTTAGTATTTATTTGTGATTTAGCCATTATAACAGTACAAGCGAACGGCTTTTAACGCACACTTAAACTGCAAAATACCGACACTCACGGATAGCGTCACGCTATGATAGAACTTTTAAAAGATCATGGATGTCACATAACTATGTATTATATCAATTTTATCTCATAATTATTAAAGAAAACGCAAATTTTCAATAATATGAACAGTTTGCTTGGTTTTCTTTGACATTGACAGCAAGCCGGACGAACCGACGAACGACGCTTGGTCGTTGCGTTGCCAGTACAAAAAAATAACAGCAATGATATGTAATAATGGCGGCCTAGCCGATTGTCAGCCACGGCAGATATTCTCATACAAGGAAATCAGCCAGCTGTACAGGGACATATTATAGTAATCAAACATTAGTGCAGACAAGGGTGTTCTTTTTTCCTTTTACTTTCATAGGCCGATGGGAACGAAAGCCAGACCGGAGAGAGTTAAGGCGCAGAACCTGCATCAACGTGCTCTGCCACGCACGGCTGTATCAATCACCAACTTCCAGACTCCGGGCTACTTTGTGAAAGTTTCTAAAACCCACAATGAGATACCCTGGTCCCTGAGAGAATCTGAGACCCTGAATTGAACCCAAAAATCCTGCACCCAAACACAAATCAACATGTTGCGCAAAACGGTTGCTGCGTCTGGTTTCAGAACGGACTATAACGTCAATGTCATTTGCTTGACAGTTTGTCATAAACATGCCGAAAGCCGTGTGATTATTTGTAATTTCTAGGTTATAAAGTTCGTACATTCTTCGTGTTTTTAAAGTAAATTACTTTCAAAATGGTGAAGAAGAAAATAGACAACCGTATAAGGGTTATGATAGAGAATGGCGTTAAATTGGGACACCGAACAATGATTATCCTTGTGGGAGACAAAAGTAGAGACCAAGTAAGCACATTGAATTGTATTTTAAACTACCAAACATTATGCGCATATTTAAACCGTGCTAAAAAGTATAAAACAAGAATATATGCATGTGGTATTTGTTACATTGAACAAAGGCGACATGGCCAATGATTCAAGAGGAAAGCGAATTACAAGCTAGCATAAACTCCTCTTTTCATTGGGTTGTATTACAAAGCCTGACTCGTGCCTGTTTTATTTGATTAAGAGCTAAGTTCACAGAAAGTTTTATATGCACAAAAATATAGTAATCTTCTTCCTGGGATAGGGGCAGGAGGATGATTATACTCGTAGTAAACAGTTATTTTAAGAAAACTGATGTCTATATCGGTCTGATTATTTTAATTGGGTCTAAATAACTTAAAACAATCTTGTATAGAGAGAATATGTTCTCTTTCAGGTTCCAATTTTGTATGATATGCTTGTAAAGTCTACCGTCAAGGCTAGGCCTACAGTTCTTTGGTGCTATAAGAATAAGGATGAAGCTATAAGCAAGTAAGTATTAAATACAATTACACATAACTTTATTTAACTTCTAATTTTGTAAATCAACCAACTTTTTTCATTAAGTAGTAAATTATAACTTTTTACATTATTGATACAACTGAACTCAAAAATAATTTTTATTCAATTTAATAAAAATATGTGTTGATATGTAATTTACTTGATAATTTACAAAGGAGCAATATGCATTACCCTAGAACAGCAAGGAAAAATTAGGCCCTTCAGGGAAATCATCTTCAAAAAACCGGCCAAGTGCGAGTCGGACTCGTGCACGAAGGGTTCCGTAAATTACAGTTAAATCAACCTATCTCAAAAACTATAAGAGATACTTTGATCAAACCAAAAATCGTTGAAAGAGTTAATTAGCATGCATCACCTCTATTTTTTTTAGAATTTTATACCCCGTAGTTATAAAAATAGAGGGGGGGGGACATACTTTTTACGACTTTGAGAGCTGATATCTCAAAAACCGTTCACTTTAAGAAAAATGTTTTTTAGAAAACTTTATATCATTTTAAAAGACCTTTCCATTGATACCCCACACGGGTATGTACATCGAAAAAAAAAATTTCATCCCTCAGTTACATGTATGGGGGGCCCCACCCCCAATTCTTTTTTTTACTATTTAGTGTCATATTTTTGTAGCGGTTCATACAACACATATTCCCATCAAATTTCATCACTGTAGTACTTATAGTTTCCGAGTAAATCGGCTGTGACAGACGGACAGACGGACAGACGGACATGACGAAACTATAAGGGTTCCGTTTTTGCCATTTTGGCTACGGAACCCTAAAAAGCATAGCATAATAAAAAATATCTTTCACTTATAGTCATGGTCGTAAAAGAGCAAAGAAAATAGCAGCAGGTAAACTGGAGGTGTCTGAAGAATCTCTGTTTGATGCGTTCCGAGTAGCCACTACAATACATGGACGGTATTACTCCGAGAGTCACACCATGCTCGGTCAGACGTATGGCATGTGTGTGTTACAGGTAATATTATTTTTATATTAGCACTAGCGACCCGCTCCGGCTTCACATGGGATAACACTATTTCCCTACTATTTAATGGATGTTATTATACATATAAACCTTTCTCTATAATCACTCTATCTATTTAAAAAAAACGCATGAAAATCGGTTGCATAGTTTTGAAGATTTAAGCGTACAAAGGGGCATAAGGACAGAAAAAGCGACTTTGTTTTATACTATGTAGTGAAGTCAAATTGTATAAAATTAAGTCAATATTATATTAGTAGAACCTTATTGCTTAGTAAACTTTGTAGATAATGTATCTGAAGGTATTGAAATCTAAAAAAAAAAATAATGCTAAAGGGTTTTTTCTTGGATAATCTCATTAACCACTGACCCAATGAAAAATTCTTGCACTCTTAGCCTACAGTACCTAGTACAAACCACTGGTGAAAGCTAGTTCGAAACTCGGAGGAACCTGTCATGAAATTAACATATTTTTTACAGGATTTTGAAGCCCTCACTCCAAACTTGATGGCAAGAACAGTAGAGACAGTGGAAGGAGGAGGTTTGATTGTATTCCTGCTCAAATCCATGGACTCCTTGAGACAGTTGCATTCTATTACTATGGATGTTCACTCCAGGTAAATATACATATTAATCATAAAGCTCAAATATCAGAATAAAATTCATTTTTCTCTGCTAATGATTATAAACCTATAAAACTCTCTGTTAAACTCTCCAACTTCTTTAAGCCTTATTGGGTCCATGTTAATGTACATATAATATATGGAATGCTAATAAAGAATTGAGTATAATGCTAAAATTTTAAGGCAGAGTACCTTTTAATCTACTCTACAAATAAGAACTAAAATCAATTGGTTAGTGAAATTATACATATATTTATAATTGAAGATTTGCTAAGAAAAATAACACACACATTGTATCTGATTTCAAAGAGAGTAGTAAGTATGATATACATAGTCCCACTATTCCCAAATCAACATTATAACATTTTCAGATTCAAAACAGAAGCGCACGACACAGTAGTGAATCGTTTCAACGAGAGATTCCTCCTGTCTCTAGCTGATCACCCTCGGTGCTTAGTACTGGATGACTCTCTCACAGTTCTGCCTATATCCTCCAAGACTGCTCAAGTGGAGCCAGTTGATGTTACTCCAGAGGTGAGCTAGATATTGACTGATTAACTGATTGTTGTTGAAAATACCTAGTGCTAACTGATATTATAAATATGAAAGTTGGCATGGAGATATCTTAGAGAAGCAATTTTTATGTGGTTGAAATCTAGCAGTGGATATTTATTCAGGGTGCCAGAAATTTGGTAATCATATAATATGATAGTCTTTATTGTTTTGACAGAAGTTTCAAACGATTTATCTACAAAGTGGTTCTTACATATTACCTATTAGTTGATAGTACCTTAGGTACCTACAGCAATAATTTTTACTTTACAAACTTTTTACAAGAATAACATGAAACCTTAACTTCCTAATTTTCAGCGCGTGAACCCAAAACTGACTGAGCTAATATCGTCACTGTCAGACTCGCCGCCGGCCGGGCCGCTTGTCGCGTTATGTCGCACTTACGACCAGGCAACCGCGTTAGTCGCACTCATTAACACACTCGCTGATAAACAGACGAGGTAAGTTTTATAGAACTTACTTAATTATTAAAACAAAAATTACATTATCTATTTCAGTTTGTTTATTTAAGACTGTTTAGCTTAAATTTTTTTTCAACGACGCAATATCATCATTTGCGTCAATCTGCTCCAAAAGCTACAATTCAAATGTAATCCGAAATTCTTTTTTTTTTCATCTTACAATTATTAAATTGTATTTTACTGCTCTTTTATTATCATTATATCTATTAAAATGTATTAAAATGTAAAGAGCTTTTGAAGTTCGATAATCGTAGCGAACAAAGGCACCGCTCCTATTGCAAAAATACCGGAAACTCATATTCACTCATTTCTTTTCCTCAGACCACCGCACTGCCTCACAGCCGCCCGAGGCCGAGGCAAGTCCGCCTGCCTCGGCCTCTCAATCGCCGCAGCCGTTGCCCTAGGCTACGTCAACATCTACGTCACTTCCCCGCATCCGGAAAATTTGATCACATTGTTCGAGTTCTTACTCAAAGGATTAGATGCGTGCCTCTATCAAGAACATATTGACTATAATATTGTGAGGTCGACTAACCCGGACTTTAAGAAGGCAATCATAAGGGTCAATATTGCAAGGAATTCGAGGCAAACTGTGCAGGTGAGTTTGAATACTTGAAATAACTAAACTAACTATGTATATGAATAAAATATTGCTAAAAATAATGAATTGTTTATGTAGATTTAAAATCAAAAATGTGAAATTGGTGTACCTAATAAAGTATATATCTATCTATATTGTATGTCGTATTTATAAGGGAGAAGGAGCTCGTGGCTAAGTAACAGCTGCTAGTATCGCTTGATCATAAGGTTAAACAACATTCATCAGTTTGACAGACTGTGGCAACTGACTCTTTGGCTGTCGTTATGGGTAGTCAGAAGCCAGAAAGTCTTACTCTGATAGTAAGACTTTCTGGCTTCTTCTTTCTGGATTGAGGAGCTAAGATAGGCAGTCGTTCAATGCGAAACTCTGGTACTCAGCTGCATCTAGCCAAACTTGAATATCTAGGCAGATGTTATTATTATTTTTTTGTAAATGAATTAATATTTTCCCCCAGTATATAACCCCAGACGAGCACACACTCATGTCTGCAGCTGACTTGGTCCTAGTAGACGAGGCGGCCGCCATTCCACTCAGCCACGTGTCAGCCGCAGCCACGCGTGCGCCACTGGCGCTGCTGTCGTCCACGGTGTCGGGCTACGAGGGCACGGGGAGAGCGCTGTCATTGAAACTGTTCGCCAAGTTGCAGACGCAGCATAATGCTCCGCCACCGGTGAGTGTATTAGTGCTGACAGAGTATCATCCCCCTGCGCCACGTGTCGGCCGCAGCCACGCGTGCGCCACTGGCGCTGCTGTCGTCCACGGTGTCGGGCTACGAGGGCACGGGGAGAGCGCTGTCATTGAAACTGTTCGCCAAGTTGCAGACGCAGCATAATGCTCCGCCACCGGTGAGTGTATTAGTGCTGACAGAGTATCATCCCCCTGCGCCACGTGTCGGCCGCAGCCACGCGTGCGCCACTGGCGCTGCTGTCGTCCACGGTGTCGGGCTACGAGGGCACGGGAGAGCGCTGTCATTGAAACTGTTCGCCAAGTTGCAGACGCAGCATAATGCTCCGCCACCGGTGAGTGTATTAGTGCTGACAGAGTATCATCCCCCTGCGCCACGTGTCGGCCGCAGCCACGCGTGCGCCACTGGCGCTGCTGTCGTCCACGGTGTCGGGCTACGAGGGCACGGGGAGAGCGCTGTCATTGAAACTGTTCGCCAAGTTGCAGACGCAGCATAATGCTCCGCCACCGGTGAGTGTATTAGTGCTGACAGAGTATCATCCCCCTGCGCCACGTGTCGGCCGCAGCCACGCGTGCGCCACAGGCTGCATTCAAGAGAAAATAACATCGCACAATTTTACCCAAAAATACTTACCAATATCAGAGATACAATAAAGAGCATAATACTTAGGAAATGGGCAAGGAAGGGCATTATTTTGAGGTTGCCTCATCTACAATTATAGACCTTAAACACTTTCAGTATACTTTGAATAACGTACTTTTATGTTTCAGATAAAACTAGAAGAACCAATACGTTACCGTTCCGGCGACGCTGTAGAGGCGTGGCTTAACTCCCTCCTATGCCTGGAGGCCCCGCCCCCGTCCGTAGGGGCGGGCGCCCCGCCCCCCGCCGCCTGTGAACTGTACCGCGTCAATAGAGACGCCTTGTTCTGTTACCATAAGGCTGCTGAAGCTTTCCTGCATAGAATGGTCGCTATTTACGTGGCTAGTCATTATAAGGTAAGGATTTTGTAGAAATAAATTAGTGTTTGTTTTATACTTGCGAACTGATATGACATTATGCAGTCATGGGATATATTTTTTGCATAGTTGCCTTTTGTAAACTACCTTTTTGGGTAGTTGGGTGAAAACCTTTTGGAAAATTATAGTAACTCGAATCAAAACCTAGTACAAATACAACCGTTAATCCCGTTTCAACACCTCTGTATTTATAAATAATTAAAAGTTTATAAATACAAATATTCAAAAAAATACTCATCAAAAGTAAATTTTAATCGGCTTCTAAAGCCACAAACACAGAAAACAATAACACAAAATTACATAAGTCACTTTTCCCCTCACGCAATTTTCAACTCTACACCCAAAACAATAAAGTCTAATTTCCCCTTGAACCCTGTCTAAAAAAAGTGTGGCGTCTAAACGGACCTTGTTCCATCATCATTATCTGAAAAAATTTTAGACACATGTTCAACAGACGTTTAAGAGTTATTGTGATACGACGGTTAAATTTTAATGTCCCCGTACAGAACAGTCCGAACGACATACAACTGCTAGCGGATGCTCCCGCGCATTGCCTGTTCGTGTTGCTCGCGCCGACGCCGCCCGGCAGCACTAGCATGCCGGAGATACTCTGTGTCATACAGATGTGTCTAGAAGGCAATATTTCTGACAAGTAAGTGAAGATTTACAAGGGTTTTGATCATTATATTGATAATACATATAAATACGGAAGTAATACTGTGTCTGACTGTCCAGCCTTCACACACAGATATGTAGTCTATAGCTTGAGAAAGGACGTAGGCTACTTTTTATCCAAGTGTGGAAAAGTAGTTCTTTGGGAACACCGGTGGAGCTGCGAGGAACAGCTAGTTTATTTATTATACCTTATTTTCGTACCAATGATTAACAGTGAAGAAAAACATCGTTGAGGAAACCTGGTATTGAAAATCTGAAATTACGCGTAAATTATTAATAGCGTATTCCTTCTGTATATAAGATTAAGTATTCCTGTCGACAAAAGTTTTCCTCCCAGTACTTTTGCTTGTCAGAAGTTGACTGCTACGTATATAGTGACTTCACGCTAGTCAAAACTATGACGCATATCAAGACTTCAAAGGTACCTTCAGAGGAGCTATTTTCCAAAAACTCTCACTTTTAGATATCGTCGTTCATATTGCAATTTGTTCAATTTCAATTTTTTTTTAATTGCTCAGGATCGCTTAAATTTTAATTTTGAACGCAATATTATTTAAAAATAAAATATTATTTTAAATAATCTTTCACTATTCTAGGTCAGTCCGCGACAGTCTAGGCCGCGGTCGCAAAGCCGCCGGCGACCTCATTCCGTGGAACATTTGTGAACAGTTCGGTGATAAAGACTTTCCGAAGCTGTCTGGAGCCAGGATTGTGAGGATTGCGACACATCCATCTTATCAGAGGGTGAGTTAACTAATATTTTCTTATAAGGACATAAGCATGAGGGACAAAATGACAAGCGGAGGTGTCATTACGGGAAATCGCCTAAGGAAGTAACACGCCAAAATGCGGGTAAGCTAGGAACGAGTTACTGTTTTCGCACTTATACACCTTTTTTGGACCCGACCATTTTTTTCAATACAAAATATCGTTGGCAGTTTGAACGCCTCTTCAGTTTATTCGTAACTAGCCGTTTTCCCGCGGTTTCATCCACGTTCCGTGAGAGCTACTGCCCGCACCGAGATAAAATATAGCCTATATTACTCGCAGATAATATATTTCTAATGGTGAAATAATATTTAAAATCGGTCCAGTAGTTTTTGAGTTTATCCATTACAACCAAACAAACAAAGTTTTCCTCTTTATAATATTAGTATAGACTGATCTTTTTAGTCATGCCCATCGTACGATTTGGACCTAGGAGAAGGCGCCTGACCTACCTGCATTCTGGTATCTCCGCTCATCTTTCAGCTTTACTCAAGTTTTATTTCCAAAAATGTAACGTATTTTATTTTACCTTTCACACAGATGGGTTACGGCAAGCGGGCTCTACAGCAGCTGTCAGCATATTACTCGGGCGACGTGCCTTGCCTAGACGAGGAACATTCTGACGACGATGATGTTAACGCTAATGGCAACTCTAATACGCTGCACACTGAAAATATCGTGCCTAGGTGAGGACTGCCTTATAAATTAACTAAAAAAAAAATACGTTTTCAACCTGTTAATTTAAAATCATTTGAAATGAAATGAAATGAAATGAAATGAAATGAAATGAAATTGTTTATTTTGCAAGTTGGACATTACATCACTTTTACACGTCATTTTAAGAACGCTGAGGCCGGCATTTCCTAACTGACTGATCCCTGAGAAGAAACGCCGAAACAAACTCAAGGGTCATAGTCTCTTTTAAAGTCCAAACATGTTATAAATGAAATAATTATGTGTGAGTGTCACCATGTACGCGGTCTGGAATGGCCTTTTGAGGAAAGAGCCACATCAGGCTGGAGCTGACCAGTCCCAACAGACGGCACGCATGCATCAGTCGTCGTGTAGCTCAACCATATCTTAGGGAGCTCAACGACCTGTCACACGACGATACCAGATCTGCAGAACATTTGCGTAGGCCATTTAAAAATACTCAAACCCGCCAGACAGTATTTATGTTATAAGGATATATAATGTTGCTCGCATACACGATACTCACATTCACAATAATAATAATAAATTTAAAAAAAAAAATACAATTATAACATATAAATGTCAATAAAAAGAATGTCATTAATAAAAGTTATCTGATGATAATAATATTTAAATGTCAAAAGTAACAATACACAGGCATTTAAAAAGATATCACTCACTAAGCGAGCAGCTCATTCCCAAGCTTCTTTATCATTTAAATAATCAGATATTTTGTAATATCCTTTTTTCAAGAGTTTGGATTTTATATGATTTTTAAATTTCCTGATAGGTAAGTCACGAACCGCTTTGGGAAGTTTATTGTAAAAGCGTATACATTGACCCATGAACGAGTTGCTTACTCTGTGGAGGCGAGTAGCATGTACAGCGAGATTATGTTTATTCCTAGTATTTATGCTATGAACATCAGACATTTGAACAAAGTTAGAAATGTTTTTACGAACGTACATTAAATTTTCAAAAATATATTGAGAGGCAACAGTCAGAATGTTTATTTCTTTGAATTTCTCTCTGAGAGAAACTTTTGGGCCCAGATTATAAATGGCTCGAACAGCTCTTTTCTGTAGAATAAATATAGTTTCAACATCCGCACAGTTTCCCCAAAGGAGAATCCCATACGTCATTGAACTATGAAAGTAACTAAAATAAACTATTCTGGCTGTGTCCACATCGGTGATAAGTCGGATCTTTTAATAGCATAGGCGGCTGAACTAAGCCTTCCTGACAATTTAACTATATGTGGGCCCCATTGGAGTTTGGAATCAACGGTCAAACCAAGAAATACCGTTGACTCAACAGGCTTCAACTCTACTCCATTTAGTTGTACATTGGTGTGTAACTGCCTTACGTTAGGCGTTGAGAATTTAATTAACTTCGTTTTAGATTCATTTAAAAGAAGATTATTGACATTAAACCAATGAACAACCTTTGAGAGTGCATTGTTAACTTCGTCAAAATTGTCGAGTTGGCGCTTGATTTTAAAACGAGTGAAGTATCATCGGCAAACAACACAATCTTGTGATTATCCCTTACGTGATAAGGGAGGTCATTAATATAAATAAGAAACAAAAAAGGGCCTAGAATTGAACCCTGTGGAACCCCCATGGTGACCGTAGATCCAGAAGACCTCTTACCATTGACATCCACCCTCTGAATTCTATTATGCAAATAAGAAGTCAGAAGGTCAAGAGCCTTGTTTTTGATACCATAGTGGTGAAGTTTCCTGATGAGTATATCATGGTGCACGCAATCAAAAGCCTTGGACAAGTCGCAGAAAATACCGAGCGCATCCTGCGAATCCTCCCAGGCCTCGAATATATTTTTAAGCAATTCCACGCCCGCATCCGTAGTAGAACGACCCTTGGTAAATCCGAATTGTTTAGTGTGCAACAAGTTGTTTCTATTAAAATGGCTCAACAATTGACGTAATATTAACTTCTCAAAAATTTTACTCAAAGTGGGTAAAATTGAAATTGGCCGAAAATTTGATGGATCGGTTGTACTACCAGATTTAAACAATGGAATTACTTTACTAAGTTTCATCAAGTCAGGAAAACACCTGATGCAACACAAGAGTTGAACACAGTTGCTAAATAAGGTGAAATTATTTCAATTATCGATGAGATTATCTGAACTGACAATCCCCAAAGGTCAGCAGTCTTTTTTACATCGAGATCTTTATACGCTTGAATAATATCCTTAGAGCTGACAACCGTGAATTCAAAACCTTTGTCACATTCCGCAACACAATTTTTTAATATTGTAAGAGCCGAACTGGAAGATGCCATCAGAGTTCTGGTTGTTAAAATAGGGATATTGGTGAAAAATTTTCAAACTCAGATGCTACCTCCGAGTCTGACTTAATGTCTACATTGTTTATTTTAAGTGAAAGTCTCGATTCCGTACAGTGGATCGGCCTATTTCTGAATTAATTATATTCCAGGTGGTTTTTATTTTATTTCCAGAAGCTTTTATTTTCTGTTTTATGTGTACTGATTTTGCGGAGGTACAGGCTCGTTTAAATATTTTTGAATAGTTTTTAACGTACTGTTTAAATGTTTCATCTTGATTGAATGATCTTTCATAGTATAATTCAAACAACTTCTGTCTACTTTTGTAAATACCGGCGTTGCCCAATCACTAAATGTTGCCTGATCACAAACAGATATGGACTTAGTAGTAAAACTTTTTAAATTCACAATTAATTAAGTTGAATAAAAGGCTGTAAGCTTGATCAGGATTATCATGATAGGGCAATTCAGGCAGTTTTCAAACAAGTTATTTTAAATTGTTCCAAGCGATGTTTGTTTACAGGAATAAAACTTACATTTTTTCTCAGACCTCTGTTAGTTTTCATAGGAAAAATAACTAATTGACCAGAGTGATCAGAATCCAACACATTTAAAATTTGTTTATTTAAAGGTTTTAAGTTTGTGAAAATGTTGTCTATACATGTAGCACTAGTGCTAGTTATTCTAGTTGGCTCGAGAAATGTACTGTACAAGTTGTATGATTTAAATAGAGTTATAAAATTATTAACAATAGCAGTATTTTCCAGTATATTAATATTAAAGTCTCCACAGACGACAACTGTTTTATTATTATTAGAAATTTTGAATAATACATCTTCCAGATGCTTCTCAAAAATTGTATATGTTGCACATGGGGGCCTGTATACACTCATTACAATGAACTGCTCAAGCTCAACGCATGATATCTCAATTACTCGCTCAACAGAAAGGTTCACAATATCCTTCCGTTCTTTGAATTTAATGGTATTGCGAAGAATTATTAGAGAACCACCACGTATTATATTTACTCTGCTGTACGAGCTGCCTACACAATGGTTCTTGAAGCTAAACATGAACTGATGCTCTTTAAGCCAATGCTCAGTTAAACATAAAATATCTATATTATTACAGTTCATGAACAACTCCAATTCCAATTCTTTACCAATCAAACCTTGAATATTTTGATGGAATATATTCAAATTCTGTTTGTTTCTAGTATTTATACTCAAAGGGTTTGATGGATCAGAAGTGACAACATTTTTTGCGGTATTTAATTGCACATTTGAAGATATAATTGTATTTATGTCACAATCCAAAATAATCGATTGACTATTGCTAGAGATTGGCTCTATTGTCTGGTGGTGGAATTTAAATCACTTGGAACTAATTCCAAGTTCTGTGAAAAAATAAAACTAGACTGCTGAAAAGGAGCAGTATCGTTAGCCAAGCATTTGGCTTTGTTATAAATACAATAAAATAGCGATTTTGCTATTTGTTCTTTATAAAAATTACAAAGATAATAATTATCTTTTGTCATAAAATAATTATTACTAATGAGTACATTAGAGTCAATAAAATTGAATTTTTCATTATACAATGTCATAGTTTGTATTTTGAGATTGCATTTATGTCTATATTTGTTTTCTGTCTGTGACAAGCCCTTGCCATAGGGAAAAGCATACAAAACTATTTTCTCTACGTTTAATTGAGATAAACACTCAAAGTATTTAATAACTGATTTAATAGTGGCATTTCCTCTTCTCCCAATTAGTACAACCAGAGTAGTAGTTGGACAGTAACTACTGCTTAGTATTTTATCTAATATTTGTTCATAAGTAGCCCCAGGCATACAATAGTTTATTACCTGCTCACCTAAATGTTGATGTAATCTGTGACACATGTTTTGTCCAATTTCATCGCTATATATTACTATTTTTTTGCAATAATTTTTTTCATTTTGTATTAATTCTATTGGTTTTTGTGTGTCGAAGGAAGTACTTTTTTTACAACTATTTAATTTAATACAATGAGAAGATTGATGAGAACCATCTAACCCTGAACAGCCTGGCAGATCTTGTTCACAACCTGGTGTTCGATTGTTTGTTAATGAATTAAACATTTTCTCATTCTCACTACACAGATCGACCAAGCTGTTCATTGCCAGTATGTACTCACCCATTTCTCTTTGTGAGGTTTGATATTTGCATGTAACTGCCATCAATGACTCTTGTAAATGGAGAATCCTTGACTGCAGACGCTGCATATCAACCTCATATTCTTTTTTACTATTATTGAAATTTAATTGCAGTTTTTTACAACTGTTTAATGATTTGTAGGTTTTGGTGTAATTATTTTTGTTATTTTTTATTAACTTTTGAGTCCTTTTAATAAATTTATTTATTTTGGCATATTTCTTTACTTTGTTTTTGCTGCCAATAATTTGCTTGACCTGGGATATTGATGCAAAGCTGTTGTCAGTAGTCAGGTCAATAGTCACTATTTGAGAACTATTTTTCAAGAGTGAGTCAGCAGACTGCACGAGTGGTACCAACCAGTTCCTCAAACAGTGCATTGGTTTGCTCTGTTTGAAGTCTCTGGCTGGTACTCTCCATCCTAATAATAGTGTCCTGGGCCTCACTCAACCTACACTTCAGTTCAGCGTTGTGTTTGAGAGTTGTGTCAAACTCATCGCTACACCGGTCAAACTGGTCAACAATGTGTTGGAGCTTATCCCGTTCTTCTGTGATGTTTAATAATTGACAGTGCAGTTCTGCCATCTCACTCTTTAATTTACTATTATTGTTTAAAATATTTAGTACTTCCTTCTCATTGTCATCCTGTTCCCTCTGTAGATCCCCACACAAATCCTTATATTTCTTAAGTTCCACTAGTGTTTGTTGGAGTTTAGCTTCCTCCAAACGTGCAGTGGCTTTCCTGGTCATTATTCTTTCCATTTTGCACAGAAAAAACAATAACTCAGGTAGGTGTTTATGAAAGTGTTTTAGTTTGTGTGAGAAACTATTTTCTAGGCACTATTATGATGTTAATTATTCTCTCCGGTAATCACTAATGAAGAATAAGAATTCTCAGTAATAAATTAAGTTGAAAAAAGATAGTACTTACAGGATTTCACGATGACAATGCACTTTAATTCAAAACTTTCAAAGATCGTTATACCAAGTTTCGAACTTTGACAGGCCGAGACTTGGTTATATTTACACAGTAAAACACAAAGTATATCACAAAAATTTACCGTCCCAGCAATAAGTGTTTATTATTATTGCGAATTAATGTTATAACTTATAAAATAACACTTAAATTATATTTAAATTAAATTAATTAATTGGGAGAAGTTTTGTTGACGTCTTGTCAACAGGGTTGCCACAGACCAAAAAAATTTTTATTAAAAAATTTAAATCACTGTATAAAAATCTGGTGAACTGTGAGTCTGCTTCTATATAACTTCTATTTATAGTAAAAATATGAGCTTCCAAATCTTTGGCCCATATAGGGCAATTTTTTCATATACATAGGGTGGGTGTTTTGGGGCTATCTTTTATTAATGTTGACTTTCAAAAAGTGCTGTTTTGCAGGCAAGTTAATTATTTTGAGTTTGAGAATAAACAATGATAATTATGTTGATTATAATCTTATTTATCTTCAGGAGCAAACCGCCAACTTTGCTGAAACGTTTAACAGAAGTTCGCGCTGAACACTTGGACTACCTCGGCACAAGTTTTGGTCTTACTGAAGAATTGCTCAAGTTCTGGAAGTCGCAGAAATATGTGCCTGTATACCTCAGGTATGTTTGTTTCATAACTACATTTCAGCCCATAGGACAAAGAGGCGTTTTTACGGCTGGTTATGGTTATGGTTGTGGTTGGTAAATGGTGCAACCCAATACTTTATTCTGTATATGTATTTATTGCTAATCGCGTTATAAAATAAAAATTATTAAGTTGCAATTTGAAAGTCAAATATTACTATGTATCTCCATGTTTTTTTTTTCTGGAGCTTACAATATGATGAGTTACAAAAACCGCTCAAAGAAATGCCAATATATTTTTTAGTTTTATCACAATCACAAAGACCGTAGGTAATGTAAAACTAACAAAAAACATCAAAATCGTCCCAGTAATTTAACCATAATAACTCACCCAAACTTCAACTTTTCAACAGTCAAAAAGCCAACGAGTTGACAGGCGAACACTCGTGCATAATGCTCCGGGCTCTCGGCGAAGCGAGTTGGCTGTCGGCTTACAGTGCCGACTTCCGAAGACGCCTCGCCCGACTTCTGCCTCGGGCCTTGAGGAAGCTGCCCGCCTCGTTAGCTCTGACCACGTTAGTTAACGACAATGTTAAGGTGGATAAACCTGGTGAGTATATTTATAGACTCCTACTATATGTTTTGTTTGCTCCAAAAGTACTGGTTAGCTACATTATAACTAGGTAACACAGGCGACATTTAGGCTGAGTCTGATTTTCTCTCTGACTTACGAACCAAATATAAGGGCGACTTGATACCCCTTGGTAAGACTGGTAGGCAACCCCAACATAATAAGTAAAAAAACTAGGCAGATAAATCTCATAGCAGAGTTCAAAAATAGTATAGGTATCCCTCTCGCTTTAAAGTCCAATAGGCAATTTTCTGTTACTTTGACTTGGCAAAATATGAAAACCAATGTTCAAAAACTGTCTATCTATGTATTTCAAATATCAAGCTTTCCTGCAAACTAAATTATACAATATCTATGAATAATAAATTATAAATATTCTACAATATCAATCTGTTATAAAAATCATAATATTTCTTATAAATTCAAGTAAACATAAATATAATTTTCTCCCTTCCAGCGTTAACAAAGGAGCTAATAGGCCAGCACCTATCAGGTCACGACTTGGCCCGTCTAGAGGCTTACACGCGACAACAGGCTGACTACAGACTCATAACAGACTTACTGGCTTCGCTTGCAAACCTCGTGTTCCTTGCGAAGACCACGGCTAAACTAGATGCTATACAACAAGTAAGTGGTAAACTATTTTCGACTTTATGTCTCAGAAGTTAGGATCACTTTTGTATTAATTAATAAATAAATAATTTTGTACATAATTTTATCACTACATATTATAAAACAAAGTAGCTTTTTCTGTCCCTATGTCCCTTTGTACGCTTAAATCTTCAAAACTACGCAAGCGATTTTCATGCGGTTTTTTTTTAATAGATAGAGTAAGGTTTATATGTATAATAACATCCACTAAATTGTGGGGAAATACAGTTATAATAATAAAATATTTAACCTGTATTGTTTATCATTTATCAATATCATTGATCAATTTTAGACCCTTTGTCGTTAATTGATGAATACAATTCACAAGCATTTGTACCTACATTGTTTCAAATAAACGAGTTGACAGCATCATTTCTAGTTAAAATCTTAATCTTGTCTTTATTACAAAAAGCTCTTTTGCTACCTATTAATATTTAAAAAGTCTTAAAACACTGATATTTCGTTCTAGGTTCTATTCATAGCAATGGGTTTTCAAATGAAAGATGTGGATGACATAGCATCCGAACTCGGGTTACCAGGCTCTCAGATCCTCGCGAAGTTTTTCGAAGCTTGCAAGAAGATCAACGCTTCTTTGAACGCCGTTCTAGAAGATTCCGTTGCCAAGGAGATCGGTATCGATGATAAAAACACAGATGACGTGACTATGGGACCTGTCAAACAGAGCCTACAAGAAGAATTGTCGAAGGCAGCAAAGGTAATTGTTTTTGGTGCATTAGTGGCGACTGTAGTTTTGTGGTTCAGAAATAAATAGTTGACAGTTTTTAGTCGTTATTGTTTGTTTTATTTCATTTATAAAATTGATAGTTTAAAAACTAAAAAGCACGCTTTGAGTGCGCACTGAAATGTTTTGATTAATTGGATTTGTAAAGACGTTTTTAGCTAGTCGTGTATTGTCATCAAAATTCTGCGGGTGCAAAATTTCATCCTCATCGAAGACCGGGAAGTGGGTCAAATCAATATTCCAAGATTCTCTTACATACATAGTTACAAGTGAAGCTAATATAAGCTTGTTAAAAAAACCTCATTGTTATAAGAATTAACTGCCCATTAGTCTTTAAAATTAAATTAGATTTTTAGTTACATCTTTAGAGGCAATTTAGTACAAGAAACATGTTTGTAACTCAAAATTCATATCAAATCCGGTAACTTTCCAATTGACACTTGCATCATTCATCAAAATCCAATTTAGATACCAAACTTGTCAACTAATTGTAGACTTTAAATTAAAGTGAATAAGATCTAAAATTGTGTGACATTCAGGACTTGGAGCGCAAACAACGCAAGGAGTTATCTCGTCTGATGGGCGAAGACCTCGCGCAGTACCGCATCAAGGGCAGTGACCTCGACTGGGGACAGGCGCTTGCTGGCACTAAGCAGAAACAACTGGTTTCAGTTAAGAGGTATGTACCTACTAAATAAATTCTTCTCTATAAGAAGCCTGGAGAACAAAATGACCACCAGAGATGTCAACGCAAAATCTCTTAAGAAAGTAAGGCGTCAAAATTTTGTTGTGAAACGCGGTACGTTACTATAGTCCATTTCACGAAAGAAGTCTCGCGGAAAATTGTGGAACTATATATTTTTGTACGTATTTACTGAGCTATTGCATAGACAGCGCAGCGTCTGCGGGACTTCTTTAGACTTTTTCCCCCTCTTATACACCTGTTTCGGTACTGGCACATTTTTTTAAAACCAAATCATCAATCGATCAAGACTATCTTTCTATGATATTTATATGAATTTTTCAGTGGCGAGAAACGCTTAGGCGACGACAGCAAGGAAATTGACGACCTGATAGAAGCACACTCGCAGAAGAAGAAAAAGAAAAAGAAGCATGTACGGAACCAAGAATAAAAACATTGTTTACTTGTATATCGTATTTTATTTTCCATTCTGAACCCTAAAACACGCGTGGCGTAATGTTCTCGCTGACTTCGAAAATTCAGAAAACAGAGGTATATTCAGAGGTAGCTTAGACTCGGGAGATGGACATTGGATAGTCACTTTCTGTCACTCCGGCTACGTGAAGCAGTTATCTCGGGACGCGGGTGAACCCGCGGACGGAAGCTAGTATCAATATAAAAAGGGATATAGGTTATACATATCCCACCCAAAACAAAAATGTGAAAGACTGCCAAGTTCGATGAAATGGGAATACTTCGCCTATAAAAGAAGTGAGATCTGAATAAGTACCAAGTTCCATACACATACCTTAGTTAAAAATAGTTACTTTTTAATGATGTTACTTCGATGATCATGATTCGATGATGATGATGATGATGAACGAATGCCTTGTAACGAATTTCAGATCGGTACGACCATTCGAAGATATTTTATATAAATATAGATAAATTTAGTTCGTTTTAGTTCCTTAGGGGTATAAATACCTTCATTATTTTGAAACCGACTCACACTTGGCCATTTTCAGATTTTTCCCTTTACCTTGACATAAAGACCTACCTCCATGCCAAATTTCAAGTCAATACGACCATTGGAAGTGGTCTAGGTTTTTGATGAGTGAGTCAGTCAGTGAGTGTATAGTAAAAATAGCGATTTTCTGACGTCAATATCTCAAGACCTACAATAGGTATATTAATGAAATTTTGTATTTTAGATAAGTGAGGGGGTCTCAACAGATACTAGAAATTTGATATGCGTAAATAAAATAGATTTTGAGTTATAGGGGGGTCGAATTTGGCCCGAAATGGTTCGTGTAATATAACCCACGGCCGGTGTGTCGCTTTTTTTGCTCGAACTTGGCGGATACACTGCCGTGTGTCTAGATATGCGTACTTGTACTCGCCGCCGTTAAGGGTGAAAACTGTATCGTCAATTTGATATCAGTTCATATGGAAAGTACCTATGAAATAATTTGGCTGGAACCACAATCGACATTCAATTTCCATAATGCAAAGTAACACTAGCTTGCAAATGATTACTCTAAGCTTTAATACTTGTTTTTTTTTTATGCAGAAAAAAAGTTATATTTGTCGGAGGCGCCATCAGGATGGCTGGCACTATCGTCCGACATCAGTTAGGGTAATCAAGCAAAGAGATAAATTTGGATCTACAACGCTAGGCAATAACACTAGGTACACTAGCCGTGACGTAGGGTAGTAACGCCACGAACACTCAATGAAGACTCGACCAAGACTGAACTAAAAGGCCCCAGTACACGTGGGCCCAAGTGCGGGCAATACACGCCATCACCAATGTGTACACGGGGTATTGGTGCAGGTTGGCGGACATTTGTCAAGGTTGGCGCGCATTCGGCGAGTCGTCGGTTTTTTGGGCACACATCAAAGGAATCTTGGCCCAGCTTGGCGTGTGGTGTTTACACATTCGGCCAATGTTTAGTTCGTCACCGACCGCTGATGATAAAGTACACTTTTGTGTTGCGTGTAAAAATAAATATAGTAGTGTAGTATAATATAAATATATATAGTAGTGTACAAATAAATAGCCGAAGCCTTAATTACTTCGACGTCCATCGCAAGTGGTTTGCCAGGCAGGAATGAGCCATGCGCCAATGTGTAAACACCATTTGATCGTGGCCTACATTTGTGCATTGCACAGCTTGGCCGAAAACCGAAAACGCCTCCAGAGGGCGCGCTTGCGTCTCGTTCAGTGACCGTACTATTGACTATCTCCGTCACGGCCATAACTGACATACACACGTCCTCGTGTGGCTACACATTGTACCTGGTGACAGAAAAAAACAAAACTGGAGTAATTTTTCAGCTCGGCCTACCTGACTACACGAGTAGGAATGACAAAATAATTTTAAACAAAACAGAAACGAAATGTTTAGAAAGAATGCCACAATCTTAAAATCAATCGAAATCAGATCACACAATCTCGAATCAATGCACCATGTAATGATCCAGACAGACCTAAGTCAATCAGGAATCGATAGGCTCCAGTCCTTCTCACTGGGCGTGTCAAAGATGAAAAATGATCAGTCCTTCTCACTGATATGATTTAGAATTATCAGTCCTTCTCACTGATAAGTTGTCACAATGACGATATCTTTGACACAAGCATTCCAGTCCTTCTCACTGGAACACTCCTAGGATCTACCCAAGGGATATCAGGGCCCCGATTATCCTAAGTTAATAATGTCAAAATCGAATAGAAATCGAATCGCAATATGATCGTAATAGCAGTTTTAACCATATCGGGCATTCTGCTACTAATAAAAGACCAATCGTATTCGATTGACATTTGATTGGTGTGCGATTGGTCTGCTATTTTGATGATTTTGCTCTATACGGTAGTTAGCTGTACAATCATTTTGCAATCGTAAATCATTTGCAGACAAAATGATTCATTATTGAATGACAGAAAAGGTTAAAAACGTTTATTTCAAAGAAAAAATAGCGGAATGCCACATACGCTTCAATCGTAATCGAGTCGGGATTGGATCTCAGTCGAATCGAGTAGAACGTCAATCGAAGAACGCTTAAGTAAAATTAGGAGAATCGGGCCCCAGTCCTTCTCACTGAAATGGTAAGGTAGGAATTGCATCTGAACAATGAACTTTGCAATGGAATTAGTAGCATTAACTTGAAATAAAATCAGCGAAATCAATTCGAACAAAATCAGTTGCAATCATCAGTCAGATACAATTATCATGCGTGCACTAATTAGAGTTCGGTGAAGTACCTTGGCATGGGTCATCGACCTCCAAACAGCAACTAAATCCAATTCAGTTGGAATCTCAGCTTGGAGCAACCTTCTAATGCGATCGTGGGCATACTCGTAGGTTTTATTAAGAGTTAAAGATTTCAAAACATAGCGATCGCCTTCAAGTAACTCAAGAACTTTTTTTTAATTAAAACTAGGTCACCAACTTATCAACGAGACAGACTGCCTCTCAAGGTTAGGTATTAATGTCTTACGACAATTAATCACAAAAATAAACCAAAAATGGATCGGTCTCACCGGGTTTCCAATCAACGAGCATGACGATGCGCACATCGCTATGGCGCGCAGTACAGCAAGGCTTCAGTACGCAGTACGCAGCCACCACGGAGATGCACACCGACACTCCGAACTCACGATGACACGTCAGGCTCCTAGCAGGCAGCTGGGATGCTCCAGTCACGGTCGCAATTTTGCCGCCAGATTGCACAATAACCACCGTCATTGTTGAAACATGAAAAGAAAAAAAAAAAAACAAATTCGGTTAATTTTCTAGCATACCTTCAATAACTAACTTGACATGTAACAATGGAAACCGATACCATTACCATAACCGTGGTTACCATACTTGTACCTTCGCTGAAATTCCCAATCAATTTTCTACTAAAACCTCCATTGGAAATTATCGACGTTCCATTTTTTTTTTGTTAGTGTGTAGAAATTTATTTTCATTGCATCCCACTTCTGATGTCGGAGGCGCCATCAGGATGGCTGGCTCTATCGTCCGACATCAGTTAGGGTAATCAAGCAAAGAGATAAATTTGGATCTACAACGCTAGGCAATAACACTAGGTACGCTAGACGTAACGTAGGGTAGTAACGCCACGAACACTCAATGAAGACTCGACCAAGACTGAACTAAGACTGAACTGAGACCGAGCTCCGCGGACGCCGCGCTGACCGCCACGACTCCGCCAAGCGCGCCAAATTGTTGTTTCACCGAAAACGCCTCCAGAGGGCGCGCTTGCGTCTCGTTCAGTGACCGTACTATTGACTATCTCCGACATATTTATATTCCATAATTCATATCAATATTTTCAAATTTTTCATGAAATGTATTTTTTTTAAACCACGATCGTTTGAGAATGAATCCGACTGCATTTCTTAGAAACGTCAACAGCAATCAAAACATTTCCTATATTTGCGGGTATTCAGATATTCACTCTTACTGTATTGTAGTTTAACTCTTACTAGTCTGTGCGGGTATTTAAGTTTCGTGATTTTGCATCACAATTTACATACTTTGAAGATATCTAAAGCCATATAAATTCACGATTCAAAGTTTATAGTTTAAACGACTAAATAAATACTTGTTTTTAAGGGCCGATTTTTCAATGGTCAGATAAAACGTCAAGTAGCTAACTGATCAATAACTTTATCTGATTCTTTAACGAACCAATAAAGAGTTTCAATTTTTCAAAGCATAGTTACCAGTCAGTTTACTACCTGACCTTTTTTTGTGACTAGCTTCACACTACATCTGTGTGAGCGAGACGCGCTTATGAACATTTACAGATCTAAGAAAGAGACAAACAATTTTCAACTTAATGACAGCGGTTGTCACATTTTAGAGGGAATCATAACATAACCTTAAACTTTGACGACTCGTCTTCGTGTTAATATTTATTTTCCGTTCGAATTTATTGTTTGCTTTTTGTGTGTTGTGTGTAATCATGGAAAATATCGTAAAACGTGAACGTTCCACGAATTTTAACAAAAGCGAAATAAGATTATTGACTGAATTGGTGGCAAAACACCGTACTATAATTGAAAATAAGCAGACAGACGCCGTAACCAATAAAGAAAAGGAAGCAGCGTGGATAAAAATCAGTTCATTATTTAATGCGGCTACGGGATTTACAGCGAGGAGTACCAAGAGCCTGAAGCTTAAATATGAAGGCATAAAAAAGGAAACCAAAAAAACATTGGCCAAACATCGGCAAGAGCTGTACAAAACTGGTGGCGGGCCCTCTTCAGCCCCAGAGGTTACAGATATACAGGAGAGGGTTATCGCGATATGTTCGAATATCAATGGGCTGGATGCTCGAAATGACAGCGACAAAATTCCAGGTATGAAGTCAAATATTTTAAAATATTTTTGTTGATGTTACCATGGGAATTGATATAGTGTTTATGAAAACAAAAGTAATAACGCACTACATTTATCTTTAGCATCTTTCTAAGCAGTTTGTGTATTGTTGTTTTTTTCAGAACCTTTAGAACTGGAAGAGACTGCTAAAGTTGACCCGCTATCGTTGCCACTGCAATCATTAGAAAATAATTTAGTAATTGTACCATGTGATGACGATATTCCGTGTACTTTAGGTAAAATATCTAATTCAATAATAATAAATAACTTTAGAAAATAACTAAACATGTGCTGTAATTAATCTCTGGCTGCAGAATGGAAAAGAATAAATGTTTGATTTTTACTCATATCCTTGATAGATTTATGATCACATGATGGCCACTGATTTTTTTACAGAATGTTCAACCTATATATATTTATTTAATGTAAAATGAAAACAAGGACCTGAATATATTTTTTGTTTTAGATCAAGAAGAGTTTTGCCCAACAGGATTTAAAGGAGAAAGTTAACAGTGAAATTGGAAATGGTATTTTAATTTATTGAAAAAAAAGTACATAGTATAATAGTGTAATAAAATATAATAGTAAATTAATTTGTTTTCAGACAAGGCCTTTGATGACTTTCAATCTATAGAGATACAGGATATGGAAGTGGATCAAACTGAAAAAGGTATGTCTTTATCAATTTTCCAGTTCATTTATTTACATTGTATAAAATAACATTAATTAAAACTTATCATTATTTTCAGAGAATAAGTGGTCTTCATGGAAGCCAAAGGCTTTAAAAACTAAGATTAGTCCATACTTGAAAAGTAATCAAAAAATTACTAAAGTTGGAGTGACTGCAAAACTGGACCATTTAACTGAATCTCGCTTAGAGCTAGTGAAGCTCCAGAAGGAAATTGCCATAAAAGAGCATGAGTTTGTCAAACAGGCACACTTATTAAAAATGCAGAACCTGCATAATGATGAAAGAAGGAAGCAGGAAATGCATGAAGTACTATTAAGTAAGCTCCGTACTGGTGTAAATTATGGAACAAGTCCTTTAGAAATAATAAATAAAGATTTATAAAATGTTTTTTTTTTCATTTACCTATTCAACAAAACAAGGATCTCTTTAGTCTTTGACCATTTTTATTGTAATGTGTGTGTTTAGTTCCAATAAATTAATTTTTTATCACTACAAACCCAGACTGTTAAATTCTAATAATCCTATTCAAAAGCAGTGAATACCTCACCACAAATTATTTGATTATAACAATATGATTACTGTAAAGTGGAGGTATAATAAAAAGAACACATTGTAGTTATAAAATTGTGTTTATTAATATATCATTACTAGTTGATTAGACTTTCAAAATATTCTAACATAGAGTCCCTTGTACTATTGTGTTGGTGTCCTGGCTGGTCAGCAATGAGAGTTTCAAATTGTGGTTGTTGTGGTATGTGGACTTCAGGATCCACAGGTGGTTCGCTTTCATTTCTAATTCTTGCAAGATTATGTAAAATTGCTGTTGCTACAATAATGTCTTGAGCGAGAGGGATTCGGCACCGCATTCCTATACTTAACACAGGAAATCTCCTTTTCCAAACCCGAAACATCTCTCAATTACATTTCGAGTACGAATATGAGACTCATTATATAGTCTTTCGGCTTCTGTTCGAGGATCACTTAACGGAGTTAGTAAATAATGATTTAAGAAATAACCACTGTCACCTAGGACCAGTCCATTCTGAAATCTATTAGTATCAAACTGAAACTTTGCTGCAGAGTTTGAGAATATCAAACTGTCATGTGTTGAACCTGGCCATCGTGTTACTATATCTTCAAATTTTAAGTCGCTAGTACACATAGCTTGCACATTCAATGAGAAGAAACCTTTTCGATTTCTGTAGTCTTCTGCAGTATTGCCACCTGGTGAAATTATCTTGATGTGAGTACAATCCAATGCCGCTATAACCCTCGGAAATCGGGCAATATTAAAAAATCCTTCCTGTACTAATAATATTTCTTCTCTGTTAGCTGGCAATGTAACAAATTCCTGGCGAAGAGAGGCAATTGCTTCAGTAACTTTTCTTATAATTTTGCTCGCAGTTGAGTTGTGTATTCCAGCAAAATCACCTATCGTAATGTAGAAACTACCACACGCATAGAACCGCAAAGTCAGAAGTAATTGTTGTAAAGCTGGAACAGAATTGTTTCTGAAAAATAAAAAAATAATATATAGGTATCTTTCAATGTTACCTAGATCGTAGTCAATATACAAAAATCTCGTTTTATTATTTATATAGAAAATAATTCTTACCTGTTTGTTACGTTGGCGATTTTACTTTCAATGAGGGTTAATAAAATTGCACAGTACTTTTTCGAGACGAAATCTCCTATGAAATTTCTTATCATCCCATAGAGACATATTATCAGGTCTCTCTCTAATAACTCTTTCTCTTCTCTCTGACTCTAAATAATTTAGCACTATATCATCTTCCTCGATTGTTTCGTCGTCGATAGAATCAAAAATATCCATTATTTTATAATTTAGGAAGCAAGAACACAAGTATAACCTACAAAAACGAACGCGCGTGATTGCAGAAATGACAAAATATCTGAGTTATCTGACCGTTAGCGCGCTACCTGGCCCGTAAAGGGCCAGATAAATTTATCGGCTGGATAGAGAGTTTACCTGACCGTTAGGGCCTATCTGTCAATTGAAAAATTGAGATTCTCGCTAACTGTGGAATAAACCTTATCTTTCCCTTTATCTGACCATTGAAAAATCGGCCCTTAGGGCCGATTTTTCAATTAATTCTTAACTTGCCTTAAACGCTCAAATTAATTCTACTGTCATCTGAGGTAAGTAATTGTAACAAATTGCTGAATTTGCAGTCGTTGAGGTCCTAAACTTCTAAAACCAATCTTAATGTCAATTCATAAGCGTTATTAATGGCGTCTGCAATTCTTAGATAACAAAATGGTTAAACTTTTTAATATTTATACTCTTTCTATCTTCGTTTTGTGCAATTAATTTCAGGTGGTAGTAACCTACGATTAATAAATAATAATTCCATCAATTAAAGAAAGAAGTCTGCATACATGTATCTATACTAAGATAAAAAAATATCCTTCTATACTTGGTATAATAAAACGTATTAAAGTGAAATAAGGATTTCTGTAGGCATAATGCGAGAATTTGACGTTAAAAATGGGAATTGGTCGGCGTATGTTGATCGTTTACAAATGTATTTCATCGCCAATAAAATTCAACATAATTTAAAATTGCCGACACTCATTGCATTGATGGGTGAGGAGGCTTATGAGTTACTGCTTACATTAGCAAGCCCAAGAAAACCATCCACCATCAGCTATTCGGAAGCGGTTGAATTGCTAGACACGCACTTTCGGCAGAAGCCATGTGTTTTATCAGAGAGATTCAAATTCCGAAAAAGAAGCCAATTACCTGGTGAAAGTGTAGCAGAGTACGCAGCAGAGTTGATGAAATTAAGTAAAAACTGTGATTTTGAGCCGCATCTGGAGCAAAATTTAAGGGATCAAATTGTTTTTGGTCTGCGCAGTGATGGAATCCGTCTGAAGCTGTTCAAGGCCGGGAACCTAGACTACAAGAAAACTATTGAGCTAGCGAGTGCTTTAGAAGCAGGTCAACAGAGTACTGAACCAGCAGAGGGCACTACAGGTGAGGAGGCATCTGGCGTTGCGAGTGGCCCATCACAAACAATAAGTCAGCAGATCAGTGCTGCTGAAAAATCTAAACAAAAGCCAAAAAAACAAGCTAGTAAAAACCAACGTCAGGGAAAAGTATGCAAGATGCGTTTTGCTGGAAACAGTAATTGCAAAACTCCACTGCAATTGGCTCAAAGGCGGCGATCTAGAAGAATTAGCCAGGCTGCAGATCACAGAGCTAAAAAGGAACAGAAGTCACCAAACCGTATACTGGTGTGTACAATTTTTTGTTTTAATTTTACTAGGTCAATTGTGAGCTTTGCTGTTGTGCGTTGCTACAATTTTGTAATTAATTATTAAAAAATAATATCAGCACATATTGTGAGGCTGATTCTTATAAGTCCTTATGTATATTTATCAATATATGTACATACACGTATATAGCTAGTATAGAGCAACTATTTATTTTTGTTTTGTGTAATGGCTCAAAAAACACTGAACCAATATAAAAATTATTTCACTGATATAAATTAAATAAATGAAAAACTAGTTCTATACTCCTCGAGTATATTCTGAGATTATATTTGTCTAGGTAGGTACAGGAGGAAGTAGTTCCACCAAGACCCGGGTGAAGCTGCAGGGAAACAGCCAGCTAGTCACATGTAGGGTGACTGGTAATAATTAGTGACAGTTACTTGTACACATGATTACCAACAACTTTCCTGAAGAAACTTTTTTATACTAATTACTTAAATCACAATAATCTAGCATCTGTATCAAACTTTGAACTTTGCCCGAATTTACAGAAGACTGAAACGCCTCGAGCCTTGTTTGACGTATTTGTCTATAATTTTTAGAAATGATTTTAGGCCATCTATTGCATCTAAGGTAAACCACGGCAGCGCCGTCAAATAATTATAAAAAAAAAATACTCGCAACCAACCGTTCTTTTTTCGTCCGAGATCAATCACGCCATAAAAAAGCAGATATCGAGATTGCAATCCCTATTTGAACAAGATGTTAGTAAATATCCACATTCTATTTTTATTTACTTCTCACTGCAATAATCCAACTGTTGGTAAGTAGATCAGCTTTCTAAATACTAATTCTCTATTTACAGGAAAATCGTAAGATTCGCCCGCAAGGGATGAAAGCAAAGAACCGGAAGAAGCCTAGCCAAAGAGTGAAGCCAGCGCAAGTACCAGCTCTTCAGCAGAAGCCAGATGCAGCCCCAGACGCATCTTTAAATTCAGCTTCAGCCCAAGCACCATCCTCATTACCATCGGCTGCACCAAATCCTGTTGAAGCCTTAAGATTACCGTTGTATCCTCTCCCAATTGTGCCTCGACCATATAATCCATTTCTCAAAAACAGGATCTTAAAACAGTTACTCGGTTACAACACCAACAAAAACAAATGATCCCAAAGAAAAAAACTGTCATTAGTCAAATCACAATAGCAAAACTTAAGACTCTTAAGACTCGCTCTTTCTCCTTATGCCTCTTGTGGTTAAACCAGTGAGAATAGGTAAAACAGCTATAATGTGATTTTACTGTTAATTATTAATACATAAGTTTGTGATGTAGTCCTTAAGGTGTCATGATTTTTAGAGCGATACCAAGGATTTGTATGCTTTGAGATTTATTATTCTTATTATATATTATTAAAAACGTTGCGAAAGCACAACTTTTTTTTGTTACAGTCGTTTATATAAAATTAATATGGTTGCTGGATGGATGTTGGGTCTATTTGAATGTTATTAGCAAATCCCACTTCATCTGCCGCGCTATAAACTTATTTAAGATGTTCACGCGTCAGTGACGTCGTGTTACTTATGTCCTAGGATATGAATATTGTGTAGTTGTAAGCTTTACTCATGTATGATCAAAGGGGCTGGCATGTTCCAAGAACTACCCCTAAAGTAAAAGATAAAATAGTAGTTTCGGGCACCAAATAGTGCCTTGTGGTACTCCAAGTACAAGACTGCATGAATTTATTTTTTGAGATATATTATGTAGTTTTCGGTGATTAAAGTGAATTTATTGTGATTATATAAAGGATGTTTAGAATTATCTTCCTATGCAGGAAGCATTAAGGCTGTCAAATATGTGTTATATGAACAATGAACAGATTGTTCAACCTGATCAAAAGCTTTTGTCCTATTCACAATACAACGATAAAGTGTAACGTTTGAATGTTATTCTGTTCAAAGATCAGCCTTCTGTTCAAGTTTACTTACAATAAATGTGTGTTTACATGTATGTTTTTCATCGCCTATACGTCCTGACTTGCTAGATTCTGATTACTCCTTACCGTTTCCATATGATGTCACTGTATGTCTTCTACAAGTGTAGACAGCTTATCTTTCTCCAGCACAGCATTTTTTTAAACGGATTTTGTATCTAGAAGGTATAAAAATAGCTAAGAAAACGACAGGTTCAATAATAATTTCTATAATTATTGTAATATAAAAAAGTGTTGGTAGTTATTCAACCCTTGGAATAGACAATAGATATTTCCTCTTAAACATAACAAATATGAGTGCGTGCAGTGCGGATGGGGCGGAGGTTGCCGCGCTCGTAAAAAAATATCATTTTTTAATCCGACCGTGCGCGCGCATCCCCTCCCCGGTCGCATCGCCGCACGCATACTTCTATACCATTTTATTACAATATAATGTGATCTAAGAAAAATAATATTTTCGTCTAACGCCCGATACGGGGCGTCTGGTAAACAATTTTATACTATAATTTGTTTGTCCCTTATTTTAATACACGCGTTCTACTCGTTACAAAGGTACGTAACATCGGCTCGTGCCGCTCAGTGTGGTACAGCGAAGGCCCGACGTCGTCGTCCCGCCACTTACATTTGATCTAACATTTGTTAACGTACGAAGACCACCTCGTACTTTATGCTACCATATCGAGAATAAAAACATCCACTACAAAACATAATTTAGAATATCATTAACATTAGCTGCTAGTATCGTTAAGTTAAACGTTATGGGATTTCGTTAATTTATACATTATTATTATTATTTTCTCACTTTGACTTGCGGGACACTTTCGAAATGTGAGGAAATGAAAGAAGGGAGAAAGGAAGAGAAACAAATACAAACAAAAACATAACAGGCAACAGGTTTGTAGATAGGTACACACAATCTTGCTAAAGCTAGGACACTTAAATTAGAATGGTCTTATGATAACATTGGTGTTTATGGTTAAAAGTATCCCGTAGTAGATAAGTTTGGCTAAGCGAGAGGACACAGCGGCAGCCGCGGTGCGGTGCGACATCAGACGTGATGTAGGTAGGTACAGAGTAATTGAGAAGGAATTGCACTTAGGAAAGGATTCGCGACTCTTGGCACTTTGACTTACGCTAATACTGTGTGTCGGACGAGTGGAGGAACACAGGAGATGTGCGGGAGTGTAAGCGACAGACAAGCAGAGTGAGCGCTAGGACATGACATGAACATTGACCAGACACACGATACTCGATACATTTGATTCACTACGTCACTAATTACTTTCACTTGAGATAATATATTATAAAATATAAATATACTTTTAAAACGTCAAGAATTTGAACTTATTGTAGGTACGTACATGATGATGTAAGCAGTGTACAGCGTCAGCTAGTTGCCACTGGGTACTCTATACATATACATCGTTATTTACTCGAGAGACACAAAAGCAAATGCACTAAACCTTATTGCCACACTTAAAGTTATTGCTACGACATATACATACCGCTCTACGTATTATTGTAAATATAATCAATCACAACATCCAATAAAACAAAAATATTGTTTAAATATTATTGCATTAATTTAGTTCAACTATAAGTCGGAAGGGTCGCTCAGTTGAACCACTGTATAATCTCTTTACATTTAGTGCGATTACTATACAGTGCAGTGAATACCAGAAATACTGCGAAGTTAATACTTCAAATCGACATCGATGAAAATAACGTTACACATCTCTTAACCGCGTCTCAAGATCGAGAGATTCCAAACGAAATTGGAGCTAAACGATTAGTCACTAAGGCACAATTTAAATTTCCCATTTGAACTTTATTTAACTCTAAAATAAACGAATTCAATTCCCCTTCTCACGTGGAGGCTGCGCGGCTCCACGTCTCGACAGATCTGCGCATCAAAATCACTGCAAAAATATTCAACGTGCACGCTTATTCATTACTACTCGTATGTACGACACTCACTTCAGCATTGCGTGGCTAGTTCACAATATACAACGTTATTGTTTTAATGGTTTCGCTTAATGGTAACTTATATTTAATTGCTTGGTGTCATAAATTGTTGGTTTTTGTTGCAGTTTTATTTTACCTTAATTAACATCTTATCTTTGCGTTGGTATGGCAAATAAACGATGACAACAAACATTTAATTAGGTATAGCAAAGTTATAACAGTATAATAATGTGTGTAACAGGTATAACTTTAAATATTTGACTAAGTTAATGAGCTGATTGTGTTGAGTTCTTTGAATATTACAGAACCACTAGATGAGTATAAATATGTAAACTTGGCGTTAGTGTTCTAGGCTGAGGGTGTTTCGATACAAAAATATATATTTGCAAAATAAAGTCTGACATTCAAACTGCTAACTAAAGGTCGGAAGCAGCAAGTCTTCTTAAACCTATATCTATAGTTGAGCTTAGGTATCGAATCGTTGACAGAGAAACTAGAACAATGTACGTGAAACCCTCTACGAACACATAGCCTTCTTGTTGGAAGTCAGGTAAAGTAAAAAGGGCACTAGCGAACAACAAGGACTCTAACATTTAACAAAATGGAATCAAGTGCTAGTTACATTCTTATATGTAGGTACCGACGTTAACTGGAGTTTTATCGACTCATTTGTTTTTACATATTTCATTATCCTACTCATCACAAGCAGTCTTCCGATTGCCAAGTTATGTAAAGTTGCGACGTGTGAATGCTGCCTTAGTAACGCTGAGGCGCTGCGCTTGCGCGAGTCACGCGGCTATTGACAAAGTGTGCGGCTGAACGCGAGATACTCGACTGGCGCGTAAAGTCGCACGGCGGGCTGAACAATATGTGTACTCACACAAACGCAGCACACTGAATAATCCTATGCTAAATGTATTAACGTCAACTATAAATATAAGTGCAAGTGAATGATATCTATAAATATTATCTAATTCATAAATATATCGATCGCTGCGTAAACATATTTATCGCAAAACTATTTATCTATCGTATACAAAAGCGCGTACCGTTAGGCCGTCGCTGGCGGCCGCGAGCTTGCAGCGATCCGGTACGATCTAACCACACAGACGACTACATACAAATATACGAGCTTTATAATTGATATCTCTTTGCAAACTGGTGTTTGTTATACCGCGGATTCAGTACACCAGCGATGGTCGTAGGCAGTTTAACATAACATATATGCATTCCTTTATAACTCCCAACTATATGTACCACTCCATGACGCTTGCTTAGTAGTACTGGAAGCGATGGCGCGTGATATCTCGAGGTATGGCAGCCGCACCCGACTGTGCTTGCCGCTTCCAGGCGACTAAAGTACTATTATTGCTTTCATTTACTATTTCAGTAACTACATACCGTTGTACTTTGTATCATTTAACCTATTCTAACATCAATATTATGTATTAAATCTTATTCATAAATGCATAATATTCAGTTATTGTATAAACGTTCAACAAAGGCTGCTTGTGGTATTCAAATATTTTGTGGAAGCTGAGATAAATATATGGCTATCGAGATATTTTCATATCATTTCTGCAATAAGTAGGTATTGTGTCGATTGGTGTTTTATGCAGGTACATCGTATTAAAGTATTGTATCCTACTTATGTACAGTCGAACAGAGCTATTCTAAGACTATTCTAAGGTGAAGCGTTTCCCGTCTCACAAAGATCGACTCTCACTCGAGCTGTTGTACTGAATCCGCAGTATGGGTTCTGTATAAAGTGCTTCAAAATTACTCTAAAATGGGCAGCTGAGAAGACACTTGCAATAAGGCGTGATGCCGCACGGCAAGTATGGCGGCGACAGCTAGCTCTGACACGTGTCTCGTGGCAAATTGACAAAAGGCATTTGTATTACACTATCACTTAATTAAAGCGTCCGTATCATAATAAACGCGGTCCTCACTGCGACAGTAGCTCCCTTCCAAACATTATCACTAGAATGTATATTGAATCCGAATTGACTATGTCTATGTCTGCTAGCACACACCTCCGTCAAACAAAAAGGAAAGGTAAAATAAAGAAACAAATATAAATCCATACATAAAAATTAATGTATTCTATTATCAATAACATAAGGTATAGTTACACAAATAATAAAATTAGAGGAAAACAAATTTATACATAATTCTTAACGCGAATAAAAAAAAAACAAATTATACATGCTATCAACACAAGATGCTATTAAAAAAAAGAAAACAGTATTTTACAATTTCCTAAAACAATCGTCTAATGCTTTCTTACCAGCGCGCACTTGTTCAACTTACCATAATAATTGTCAATTTGGTTTCAATTTTAGGGCTCATTTAATTGAGATTTAGATTGTACCTCAAAATGGTGAGAAATATAGAAATACACGTGTGTGAGGGAAGAACTAATGTAATTAAGTAATCCATTGACACGGTAGAGGGGTTTTGTTTACAAAGACAAGTGCAAACAATCTCATAGAAGTCACTGCATGTACAGCCATGGACCGTCACACCGCAGTACTCACAAACTGGATAAATTCAATGATACGTTGGAAATGTCAAATTAAGTAATTCAATGATTTCAAAGTTAAATAATCATTAATAAATAAATTTGTGGATTCGTAAGTAAATTATTCGATCACAGTTATTTTGTCAATGGTAATTTTGTGATACATTAAATAATAAGGCCAAACTAATAGCTTAATCACAAAATAAGCAACAAAACAAAAATAATAATATATAATTGTATTATAACTCATTATGAACTACAACGATAACAAAAACCAAGTACATAGACGCGAGTTTCCGAACGAGATGCAGTTTATGATTTTTCATTTGTAAAAATAATAAATTAAACAAAATATCGTGAATCGGTTCACATATGGTAGACTGCCAATAGTTTGCAAGACTCGATAATGCCAGATCTTTGATAAACGCCTCGCAAATCAATTTAAGTAAACTTCGCTTAGTGTGCAACTAAATTAAAAGTAATACAATGCCACAATAAATAAAATAATCAACTAAAATTTAAAATAAAACATTTGTGCGGATAAGTACCGATGGTTATCGAGATAATGTCAAATTGCTGCGAATATATCGAATTAAGACCAACAAAATGAACGCAACGTTAACAATAGATACACATTGTGCGAGCGTTCGTACTGTTACACTACTATCCAGATTGCATCACCTCAACAGACGAAACCTTAACTTACGCATACTTGATATCGAGCACTCCGTCACGCGAACGTCCTTACACTCGCGCAACCAGAGCGTATAACTATTTAGCTATAACTAATTTACAACTATATCTAATTGGAATAATTCCCGGCACTATAGTGTGATGTGTTCAACTAGAGATTTGACCGTGACGTATGAGGACAGTATTGTAACGTGTTGGGAAGAACGCGGCGGCCGGTGCGAGGCTGCGGTAACTAGCGGTAGACGTAACGCTAACTATCACTACAACTGAACGCTGCAAGCTCTACTATAACAAATGGTGTCACGACGGGATTCGAACTTGCACTCACGCCAGGCCCCACTTGCACATCCGATCACGCACCATTATACAAACATTATTATGTTAATTTCTCCTTGTCCGCTTAGCTATAAATATAGTTTACATAATATAAATTAAAATATAGAGTGAAAACTACACATTTCTTACAATATACTATGTACAAGGCATCTCTTGTCGCTCCCGATACGCGGCCGGCGGATCGCCCCTCACCACTTACTATAAACGTTCATACAAAAACCTATCTGGCACTAACATGTATATTCATTACAAAATGTATAATATTATAATATTATGTATATACAATCACAACATAAATTTGATAAACAACCGAGAGAAATAGATAATATGTTGGTGTTACGGACACTTTGTCGCAGAGTCAAATCTGTTCATGTCAAGCATTATATTGTACTCTTTAAAAGTATTCATTAAAATATATTTGAACTTTTTTTATTATTACACGAAAGGAATATTTATTTTGTTTTGTTCAGAATAGTGTTTCACGATCGAAACGATTATGTTTAATGATTTTCTTCCTCCATTGCGTTGAAGGGTATTGTGGAATACATACAAACGAATCTAGCTCCCCTAACAGAGTATTATTGTCACTCCAAAAAATGTGAATAATGCAATGACCAGAGACAACGGTCCCGGTCGCGTACTTTAACGATTTCTAAGCGTACAAAATTATATAGATCGCCATTGATAATATTGATGAAACTATTTGATTTGTCCCCAAATTATTTGATATGTATACGAAATAATGTTTATATGTGAAGACATGACAATAAACAGGGTTTTGCTCAATGATTGTTCTGTGTTCAGTTATCTGGCGGATAGGAACACGTGTTGTTCGCTATACGTTCATATGTGCGACGCTCTCAGCTGTCCGGTACATTACTCATTATTCAAAGAATCTATTTCTCATTTCGCAATCTTTCTTTTGCCCAACATTATTCAAGTGCAAATCAACAATGACTTTTGGCAGAAAAATGTTCAGCCAGTCTTTAACGGCTCCTTTCATTTTTCCTTGCTACTAATTATCACCTAGTCATTGTTGTCTGTCCGTTTGGAAGTATATTAGTGCGGAAGTATTTTTGTATCAACTCTATGTTTAAGTAGCGACCTTAACGTTTGATGAGGTAGATGAAATATCACGTCGTTTTATAGTCACAAACAATTTCGATAAACAGCCTGTCAGGCTTGCACCGTCAATCTTGCTTTTAAGTCAGTATCGTAAATTGTTAGCTGATTTTATGTACCGGTCGGCTTGAGCGAAGCACAATGTATTTGATATAATTGGTGTCAAGTGGAATCGCCCCGTTACATCGTCGAGTGATCAGTTTGTCGCCGTTGCACTACATTAAACATCTAAACTAAATTATAAATCATATCAGACATCACTCGCGTAAATCAACACAGCGAAAGTATAAATCAGTAAATTATTGCGAAGACCTACAGGTGATCCCATACATGTTGAGATATTAATAATATACTCGATTGGCCCACATGCGATCAAAATATTATTTTTGTCGTATAACTCCCATAACACTAAGAAACGAGCAATTCGTATATGTGTTCCCGACAGTAAAACATTTCCATTGATAGGGAAGTAACGCTACAACGAAAAACACTTAAGATATGATTAGTCTATCACTTATAATTACAGAGTCGGCCAACACGTGACTCGTCGCTCGCCCGTTGCTACGCAACGATGCCTTATTTACAATTTTCTTACAAATTTTTACATTTTGCTTTTGGTCATCGATTTGGGAAGAGAACGAAATGCGAAGACTGAGTTTAGCGATATTGTCGTGTACGGACTCGAACCCACTGCTCGTAGGTCAGACGCGCACTCAACCGATATCACGCTGTTATTGGGATAACCTCTACTTACGAACTCTCATTCAATATTGCTGAGTTACAAAACTTATGCCGTAAGACGACTATCGAACAGTCGATCTTCTCATAAATGCGTAGCGAGCCATTTCACACATTGCAGCGATTGGACGACGCATACTATTTCCATTGAAGGACGGTGAAGCATTCACATTCGTTCAATGAAACTATAACTACGTAGCGTTATCGAATCGCTACAACAGTGAAACATTGACAATAAAGACATTTGAAGCTTGTACCAATGAACCGCTGTTGGCTGTCAAATTTCTCACACATTAGAGTCATACAAGATATGTTGTTACAGCTTACTCGAGAGCGGTTGATTGTTGCAAGCTGATCCGGCAACACTCCATTTGAGTAGCCACTTAACTAAACGTAAACAATCTTGATATTTAATTTTTTATTTCAAAATTCAATTTAATAACAAAATTTGGCCAAAAATCAATATTACATTGCAATAATAACAATTATTATTCAATAGAATAATTATTTTAAGCAGTAATTCATTTCTTTAATACATATTTCTATATACTCAAGTATCAAGATTGTTCAGCTTTAATTGAGTGTCTATTGAAAGGGAGTATAGAGGGCGTTTTGAGAGTGTTTGTATTGTGTATTCCTGTGTGTAGGTCAGGTGGGGTGTCGTATGGGGCGTCAGTCGCGTGGCACGTGCTTGAGTAGCGAGATGGCGTGACGCACGTACTGCACGAGGTGACGGAACGTCGACGATAGCGACAACGGCCCGCATTTACGGTCCACTGATATGAACAGATCTGTAATGTGAGAAAAGTCATGTTAAAATATAGGTTTAATGACGAAGAATGTTCTTTTTGAAAAACACAAGTACATAATATATAGTAGTATATATATAGTGTATAGTAGTATAATATATAGTGTAGTAGTTATAAGGGCGCGTCTAGTAACAATAGTTGCCTGACCATTACAAAAATATTTTACAGACACTTAGGTCCGAGCAATTTATGACTGCAATGTTGCATTATGTCTGCAATGTTGTAGGCCACTATGCTGAAGCTCCAAGTTACAGTTTTTTTTATCGTCCCACTGCTGGGTACAGGCCTCCTCTCACACGGAGACGGGTTAAGCGTTAATCACCACGCATGCTCAATGAGGGTTGGTGATTTCAGACTATATAGACCAGGTTTCCTCGAGATGTTTTCCTTCACCTTTTTATCAGCCGTTGGTGTCTAAGATATACTTAGAAAGTACATACAAACTTAGAACAAGTTGCATTGGTACTTGCCTGACTTGAAATCGAACCCACACACTCATACATGAGAGGTTGGTGCTTTACCCACTAGGCCACCACGACTACATGTTGAAGCTACAGGTACAAAAATGTAGCCTGTCTAGACTAAGGGTAATGTAAGATTATTAATGACTAGCTTCTGCCAGCGGTTTCACCCGCATCCCGTGGGAACCTCTGCACGAAACCGGATAAAAAGTAGCATAAGGCTATATTCCTCGATAAATGGGCTATGTAACACCGAAAGAATTGTTCAAATAATCGCTAATCTCAAGACCAGTAGTTCCTGAGATTAGCGCGTTCAAACAAACAAACAAACTCTTCAGCTTTATAATATTAGTATAGATGTAAACACCTACTAATATTGCAAATGCGAAAGTAACTCTGTCTGTCTGTTACGCTTTCACGTCTAAACCTAGTGTTGACCTTGAGAAGGAACATAGGATAGTTTTTATCCCGGACTTTTGAAGAGTTTTTTGGAACAGGACGCGGGCGAAAATCTAGTCTAACTTGAAATCATGTCTAAAATAATACTTTTTGTGTATCCTAATAATTAAACATTCTTCGTCTTACTACAAAAACCTAAACATGTGTCGAACACTTGTCTAAAAAAAAGCAAAATGGACCTTATTTCAACGTCATAATCTGTAATTTTTTAGATAAGTGTTAAACTGACATTTAAGTTACTGTAGTACGACGGTCTTTTTTTATTGATTTTATTCTTATCACAACTTTTTTTCTTATACGTACCTCTATTAGTCCTCAGCCGGCACAAGGAATCAGCCTGCTCCCACAGATCATGCGCGACGTACAGGAAGGCGTAGTACTTGTTGAGCAGCAGCAGCGCCTGGTGCGCGTGCGCCGGCACCGAGTGCGCCAGCGAGCAGTAGCCCGACGAGCCCGACGCCGAGCCCACCGACCCCACCGAGCCCGCGGGGGACGGCGTCGGCGACAGCGGGGACACTGACTCAGCTAGCGCCGGCTGAACGATACAATGTAATTTAGTATGCTGAATAGGGGGTAGCTTAAAAATAAGGAAAGGTATTAAGCAAACTGAATTTGGATAACTGTATGAAAGTCATGTATGCTATCAACGACTCAGATTATTATGAGAATACTATGTGAAAATATATTTTAAAAGTAATAAAAACTATGTACCGATTCGAAAAATTCTTCCACAGTTTGCAAGCTACAGTAAGCCCGGCTGACATAAGCTTTATTTTATTCTGGTATAGGAAGTAATTTCAATTTGTATTCATTCCACTATGCATCAACCTCTTTTCAGTATATGACATTTGTCATTGTAATCAAATTCAATAGCAACATGAGTATAGAAACTTTTTAAAACTAAAAGTACTTGTCAAAGCATATAACTTGGCAAGAATATAAATTTTTAATAAGCTTATTTTTTAGTTATTTAATAAAATTAATTACATATTTCTTAGAAAATTCGATTCATTATCAATTCTTACCAAGTTACATGCCTAGAACAGTACAGACAACAAGAAAAGTGTTTGAATAAAAAAAGAAATAAAAATAAAAGGTAAATTGATACAGACATCAGCACGTACCTTCTGTTGGTACTCGTGAACGATCTTGTTGTATTCCTTCACTTCGCGATTGTACATCTTGAACATTCGGAGATACAGGAGCGCTTGAACGCGTAGGCTGGAAAATTTTATAGAAAATGTTGTAGGTTTGTTTGTTACGTTCACACTGGAAATATTTTATTTTACTTTTTATCTTAGTGAAGGAACTAGTTTTCTTGGGATGTCAGTAGAATCACGGGGTTTTTCCCGTGTGTTACTATTTAATGTTTGGGATAATTTAATTATAGAAATACGAATATTTACTCAATAATTGTAATACATACGTACAATAGCGAAATTGGTAGATATTTGGTACTTTTGTAAATGAGCAAGAAAAAGATCTACTAAAGCCTAATCTCTAACATTTTTTTTCCACAACCAACAAAGTTTTTCAACACCATTTATTTTACAATCCAAAACTAATTACCTTAGTATATCCAGCTTATTAAAAGTATCGTGAGGCGACGCCCTAAACCGCTGCGGCATAGAGTGTATACTCTTTATATACTCTATGGTCTCCCGGTAAATGGTGAAGGCGCCTTTAGTGTCGAGTTCGAGTTCCAGTACTCGGCCGGTCAGAACGAAGCACAGTACTGACTCGAGGTATAACATGACGCGAGGTAAGGGCTCTTGTTCCTTCTCGGCGGCAGTGCGGAGTCGCGTCGCTTCTTCTAAATAGTATCTGTCGAGAGATAAGTTTGCGTTACGGCTAGTAACAACAATTGTATTGTATGATTAGTGAATGGAATGTTTGATGATGAAAATGTGATAATTAGTAGGGTGTAAGGTTGGGAAAGGGGAGAGGGAAAAACAGTTGGTATGGTTGAAATTAAAAAGTTCTTGATAAGCGTATCGATTTCGTTACAATTTACAAAGAAGTGGTTGTCATGTGTTTAATTGTGTAGTGATAATATAAGGATGTTATAGTGACACTATCATGATGAATGTGTAATGAAACCATTGTGATATAGTGATGATAACACAGTGGTGGTAACAGAATGATACAGTGATGGTAACACGGTGTTACAGTGATGATATAATAGAGACAGTTTTGTGATACAAGGATGATAACACAATGATACAATGATGATAGCATCAAAACAGTGATGATAACACTCACTTGTGATCTCTCTCCTCGTCGGAGAGCGCGTCGGCCGGCAGCCGCTCGAAGTACGAGAAGTATATAGGGGTCTGGCCAGCATACGCGTCCGTCCGTTCGTGGTTTGTCGCTGCTACTTCACCGCCCTGACGAAATAAAACATATTTTAAATTAGTTTTGCGTACTTTGCTTATACTAGGATATAATTTTTCTAAAAAAATAAAACTGACCATCTGTTCCCGCGATTTAATTACAAGGGTTCTTTTGTCTGCATCAATTTATAGTACTTAATTTATTTGTTTAATTAAGGCATTTAAGGCCAGTAAATAATATTTGGGTTACTCTGATATAGCTAAATTATTGTATGTTCCATCCCATCAGAATCCATCCTATAGATTACCTTATAAGTCATTTGTACCCATAAAAGTGTGCTCATGATTTTAATAAATTTTATTTCATTTAGCTTGGTGATTAATGCTCAATTCTTCTCCCAGTGAGTGGAGGCCTGTGCCCAGCAGTGAGTCTATAAAGGAAAATGATGGTATTACCTCATGTGTAGGCGCATGTGTCCTCTTCGGCGCGTGGTGCCGCGCGGGGCGCTGCAGCGCGCGGAGCGTGTCGGCGCGGAGCCGCGACAGCGACACTCGTACTACCAGCCGGGTCCGCTCACGACCTGATACTGAAAGAAGATGGTACAGTTAGTATAAGTATTAAAAACAAATAAAAATTTAAAAAAGCTAAAAAACAAGCTATCTTACTCACCTATGGAAGACGCCTCCTCGAGCCTCTCGGAGCCGCGGCCGGACTTGAGTCCCGAGCCGACGTCAGCTTCCGCGCGGACATAGCGCTCCGACGCGATGCGGTCCACCGGCTTGTCTAGCGACGCCTTACTCTCTAGCCTGTCTAGCGACGCCTTACTCTCGAGCCGGTCTAGAGACGCCTTACTCTCGAGCCTGTCCAGCGACGCTTTGCTCTCTAACCTATCGGCCTTGCTTTCCAGTCTGTCCATCGACACTTTATTCTCTAACCTATCGAGCGGCACTTTGCTCTCTAGCCTATCCAGAGACACCTTATTTTCTAGCCTATCGAGAGATGCTTTACTCTCTAGCCTGTCCAGCGAAGCTTTACTCTCGACTCTGTCAAGAGATAACTTGCTGTCCGATAACCGGCTTTTCATGTCAGGAAGACGATCGTGCGACAATTTGTCCATCGCTATCCGGTCGTGACTCCTCTCGCCCGATAGCCGGTCGTGGGCCATCCTCTCATTGGACAACCGATCTATGGACATTTTGTCCGGCGGTCGGTCGGAGAGGCGGTCGGACGACAGGCGGTCGCTGGCCGACGAGGAGCGATCCGACGTAGACGTCCGTTCCGTGGATATTCTGTCGAGGGGCCGGTCGGGTATCCGGTCGTTGGAGGTGCGTTCGGTCGGTATCCGATCGTTGGCGATGCGGTCGGAGGGGATGCGATCGTAGTTGCGCTCGGGCACGCGGTCGGAGGGGGGGCGGCGGGGCGCGGGGGGCGACAGACGAGCCAGGGCCTCCTCGTGGCGCCGCTCCTCTTCGTCCGCCTCGGGCGCCGTCACCTCGATGATGGTCACCTGCCCCTTGCCCTTTCCACCCTTTCCTTTACCGCCTTTACCGCCCTTGCCACCGCACTCGTCGCTCTTTTTTGGAGTAAAAACCTGTGAAAACATTACGCGTTAAATAAATCCCAATACCAGATTTATAACTTTTAGACTTAATTAGCTAAAAGACATACCTTGCGAAAGATATGCGTCTTGGTGTCTTGTAGGGGGTGATGTTGAGGCGGGTCGGGCTCCACGTCGCTGTCGGGCGGCTGCGGCACGGGCGGCAGGTGCGCGGGCGCGGGCGGGGAGGGCGCGCGGGACTTGGGCGGGCGGCCGCGTCGCTTCTTCACCGGCCGCTCCTCGGACGGCCTGGCCTTGGGCGGCCGACCACGCTTCACCGCTCCCGTCGGCGCAGACGGAACCACACGAGGCGACGTCTACGAAACCAAACAATAGATATCACTCACCGGGTCATTGTAATTCTGACCTGTCATTCAATAATTTAGATAACTAATGAGGCTACTGGTATCAATAGCTATATTTCATGTGACAGTAGTGTTATCTTACCGTATGCCTCGGCGTGTCCTCGTCACTGGATGCAGTCGACACCCGGTTGGGTATCGACCGCCTCCGCCGCACCACGCCGGGAGACGGTGACGATGCTTCCGAATCCGACATCTCCGAGATTGGACTCTGCAACAAACGAAAAATTTTAAAATCCACTTTGGAAGTTTCTGTATTTTACGTGGCCATTGTTCAGGACCGATATTTAATATTCTCGCAATCAGTATTTCTCCTAAGATGACCAAGCCTATCTTTGACCGGTTTTAGCATTTTGAAGAATTCACCCCAATAACGCTGGGAGTACATGTAGATGCCCATGCCGATGAAATATTCCCGTGCACAGCACCCACAGCTTGCCACAAATTCGCCTTCAACTCGAAGAACTGTCGCCTCACAAGCTCTTGATTTTCAAAAGGCATATTATAAATGCTACTCTCAAAAGCTAGGAGTCCATATCGAAGACTGCACTTCAGTAAGGAGAGCTTGATCCATTTCTGCGTAACGTCCTCTTCATTTTCAGCCAGAAATGTGCGAAGCAGATGGTTGAATACTTCGAAGCACTTTTCCATTTTGAGGAAGTTTATCAGCCGACAATTTTGGCGATTATATCAAAGCTCCAAATCTTGTCTTTACTGCATGAGATTTTAATTCATTTGGGCAGTTTCAGTTCATTTAGGTTCAGTCTCTCCAAAACATAAATGATTACTTAATTCTCATGTAACCACAAAAATATTTCCTTAACAAAACGTATTGTAAATCAAAACACAAGTGGTTTGTTCTGAACGCGGTCACAGAATCGACTCGTAGTTAGATTGTAAGAGCTGTTACTAAGTATTTACTGAGCAACGTACGGGAATTCGTTTCTTAGAAGTGTTTATCTTTTGGAACATAACACCTGGCAAGGGGTCGCTTAATATAGATGGGATACTATTGCAAGTAAGGCTGAGGTCAGACCGTTTTGATTTGTTATGATTTTATTACGCTGCATCATTTTACACCCATTGCAACAATAAAAGATAATGCCCCTGCTTTTGCGGAGTGTAATTTTTATGCCAGGTTCCATCAGTATAGCCTTGCCTTAAGTGACTACGTACACAAAACGCTTAGTGATCATTTTTACAGCGTGAGAAAAGCTTGGGTGCATTGTTCTCCTCAAATGTCTATGCTTTCTTTATATGGTGAACTGCATATATAGTAGCTGTTGATACTTGCTATCAACACTTTGCTGATATTTCAGAATGTAAGACAAGCGACAAGTCGACGACAGCTTCTTGAAATGCCGAACTTGTCATTCAGTGTTTAACGCGTTGGCTAGCTAAATAGGGCAACTGTTTATACGTGGAATAGTCGCAAGGCACTTCTATGTAGCAGGTTTCTATGTATTGGTGTACACAGGAATAATTTTGGTCAATACTGTATGTATTTTTTTTATATTCCTAGAATTGCCATCCCATAATGTCTTCAACATGCAGCAATATGGCATCATGACTATAGATATGTATGTTTGTAACCTTCTTCTGTAGCTTCTGGACTATCTATGATCAGGTTTCCTCCTCATTGAAACAATCATCTGTTAAACTAAAACCTAGAAGAACATCAAAACTCCAACTCACCGGTTTCCCTTTGATATCAGCGAGGGCATGTCTGACATCTTTGCCTGAGTCATAGGTCTGATCAGGCGGGTGGGCAGGCGGGGGGGCGAAGTTCGACAGGCTCCAGGAGGAGCGCTGCGCAGGAGCCGGGGCCGTGGCAGCAGGCGCGGGCGCCGGCGCTGCAGCCGTCGGCGCCGGCGCAAGGGGCGTTGACTCCTCGGAAGAGGACTCCGATTCGGAATCGGAAGGCGACGAACTATCTGACGTTGGACTGCCGGAACCGATTGGGGAGATGGGCCTGTAAGAAATAGTATTTTAAAGTTAAATGAAGGTTCTGTTTCATTTTCTACACATCTACAGTGGCACAATAAATCTATACTAATATTATAAAGAGGAAAACTTTGTTTGGTTGTAATGGATAAACTCAAAAACTACTGGACCGATTTTAAATATTCTTTCACCATTAGAAAGCCATATTATCTATGAGTAACATAAGCTATATTTTATCCCGGTGCGGGCAGTAGCTCCCACGGGACACGGGTGAAACGGCGGGAAAACGGCTAGTAAATAATATTTTATAAATAGTATTGACTAGGAAGTTAATCTTTGGAATTTGGTCAACACTCATAAAGAATATTAGCACCGACAAACAATAAGAAGCGACTGAATAAAAACACATTTAAAACGGCGCATAAATTAGCAAGTAATAAAACAAAACTGCAATCCTTTTCCATGAAAACATTAAGTAAATGAAAGAAGTTTGGCATGTTAAAAATAATTAAATTTCAGTCGCGTACTTTAAACTAAGTTTGAACTGGAGATAAAAATCAATTAAAAACTTGGCGCTTACAAAAGGTAAGTGCAGACTGGGTGTAATTTTGTTAGGGACGGGAACTGAACTTACGGTCGTAACGCGTGAGAGTTCGCCACTTCGTCATCGCTCTCCGATAGGCCGAGGTCTTTGTTCACCACGTCACTGGAAACAACAAATAGAAACTATTAAAAAAAACCTTCGTGATTAGCTGGACCGATTTGCAGAGGCATTGGACTCTCTGTGTGCAGACAGGGTCCTAGCGAAACATTTTCTCCAAAATCCTGCTTTGCTTTTCATTTTCATACTACATTTCATCTGTATATTTGAGGCAAATAAAATTAACTAATCTATCAAGGAAAATTAATTATACATTACATAGCAAGTAGGTGCTATTAGTGCTCCATTTCTTGGCATAGTAATTTGTGTGCGAATGATATTTACTATTTAAAACCCCATAAACGTCAATTCATCCTAAAACTCGAAAAGTTGTACGAAGGACAGCTTCTTCATACAAAGTTTGTTACCAAAAGTTAACTAGAACCCTTCTAAATAAAATATGATACTTACGGTGACACTGAACTCCTTGAGTTCGATATCCGGTTGTCCAAACCTGTAACAAACAAACAAACAAAAACTTTAATAAAAACTTCAAACATCGTAAAGCGCTCGTAAAAACCACATTTATGTAAATCATCTTCTTTCATTTGAGTTCAACATAATGTTCGATAATTATGTACCGTTGCATTAACAATATTATCTCTGTTAATTCTGTAATTAATCTTTTGGTTTATACGCATTTATTCGATTCTTTATTTATATATATTAGAAAGCTGACATGTTTGTTGCTTGAACGTGCTAATTTTAGGACCTACTTGTCTGATTTGAACAATAATTTCTACTGTATTAAGTGTTATTATAAATGGGAGATATACAGGCTATTACATATTTCATTACGCAAAAAAGTTCCCAAGGGGAAACGACAGACTGAAGCTAGTGTTGATTACAAAGTTCTTTATTAAAGTAGTAAGCTTGAAGATATTTTGTTCGATCATCGTGACGTCAATAGATGACCATTGGTAACTATATCCTAAAGCTAAGTCTATAGTTTAGAAGATTAAGCAACCGTAAATTCTCCGAGCCACTTACAATCTCCTTTACTTGATAAATACCGACAATATTTCAATTCTAAAAGCTTTACGATTTGCGATCATTGTCCTGAGTGACCTCTTAAAAGCTTAGCCGATTTCGCAACGCATATAGAGGTAGATAAGTGCCATAAATGTGAAAGTACATAAGTATATTAATTGAGTTGTATGAACATCAAATACATTTCGGGTAAAGCGAAGTATTTTCGTGTTAAGAGAGGTTCTCGTTATAGTAAAGTTTTATCAAAAGTAGTTCACTTTGCGGCACAATCTGCAGCAAGCATTCATTAGCTGCGCAGGCTCACAAATAACTCTATGCATAATAATGTAAGTGGCGGTCACGTCGTTAAATTGAGACTTGTTCAAAACGACTGGACGAGACATTCCGAGTACCTACCTACTTCGCTTAGCAGTTTTATGACGTATTCACGGCACGTGTTTCCTTAAGCATTTCGCTTTTTTATTCAATGACGAATGGACGCAAGGTTGGCGTCTCAATAGGATGTTAAAACAACCTATAGTTCACCTCGAGACATGGTATAATTTATCTATTTTTAAATCGTTTTAGGTTAGTCACGCAAATCAAAAATAAGATGACTTGTTATAAAATATTTAATTTATTATAGCATTTAATACCGAAATAGCGCTACATATTTATTAACAAAAACATGTGAACTTTTCAGGTATTAAAACCCAGAGCAAAAAAATACAGAGCGGTAAAAAACTGCATAGGTACTCCCCTATTGCAGAGGAGTAATTTGCTAAAGTGTCCGATTGTGTGGTTCGACTGCGGCACACACGCTGCATAAAGTGCAACGCGCAGAGACCACTGTTTACTTAGGCGTAGAGAAATGTAAACATGCCAGTGGTAGCGAGTTCGGTGCTGAGCCGATTCCCGACTTTAAACAACCTATAAAAGTGCCTTCAACTCTTCGGTACATAATTGTGTTTAGTGTAAACATTACACTTCCCACAACTCTCACGGATCACATTTAATACGTGGAATGATTCGTGCTACACTTGAGGGCTGTTTATTTTAAAACTTAATATGTACATATAATATGGCGACATGGCAACAAATATGATTATATTGGCCTAAAACGTTAAAACTCCAGTCATTTTTTACATAATCAATTCAACAAAAATATGAACACTCATGAACAGAATGAAAAAAGATTGAAACAGCGCATTTATTTTGCTACGCAAACACCTGTATATTCCATCAATAATGTGAATCGTTCCCGTCGATCAAACTCGTTCACTCACTCATCGCGGCTTATCCCGCCAATAGAGAATAGAGTACATATCGACAAAGTGAATAAAATTTACCCCAAGACCGATGACGTAACGCGAGGACTATGACCGACAGTCCTTCAGGGTCAACGACCCTCAGGGTTGCGGTGACTTGCCAGTGTCAGACGGACGAACCGACGAACCTAGGCCTACTCGGGTACAAAAGTTGAAATTACTTATATAGGCCGTTTTACTGCAATATAGATATTACTGAACTCCAATGAACCCGTGAACTTGAAAATATGTGCCTAGCTTTTCAGCTGAGGTAAACATTTTTACTTTGAGTAATGGTTAAGTTTAATGGAACATTTGAAGTGAAATGTCTTTTGTAATGTCAAAGTCAAATGTGGTAACATCCTGGTGTACTGCTGACATTCATACGTCCCACGCTTGAGTCTCGAGGCGGCTGAAAACACACCCATCGAAAGTTTGTCCGCTATAAATAGGTTGGAACTAGCGTTGTAACGTTGTTACAGCGTCATAGAACTTGTGACGTCACACTACTGCCTGATACACGGAGTAGTACACTAATGGAGTGACAATGTGTCACGTTCCAACTGCTATCGATCTCCTATGACGTAACTACGCATGATAATCACAGACGTGGGAGCCATCCATAACTCGAATTAAAAAAAAAAATTGCTATGAAAATGGCAAACGCCTCGTAATTTCTTCAGGAAACGGGTGAATAACTGTCAAAAACTAAAATAGCCTTTAATCTCAAAGTTTTATTTTCGATTTGACATTCACAAAAATGTCAAATGTCAAATGACTTTTACCTACCTACTAAAACAATAGCGCGATGGGCAGCGAGCACTGACGTTCACTTGCGTGGGCAATGAGAATGACCACCCACGTAACTAACCGTCCATACGCGTGAACGTGACTGCACGTGTATTTGTACTGAACCATAGGTGGCCACTGAGTACATATTTCCTCATATCTTGTTAACAGACGATAGAGCATGTATCATTTGTATGTTAGGACTAAAATCCATTTACACTGACAACATAATCTTAAAACAACAATTTACTTTAAAAATTGTACATAAACAGTTGTTTTAAGAAAACTGACCTTTATGTTATCAGTGAACTTGGGCCGAGTCTTTATAAACGTCATTATTTGCGAATTGAAAAAAATCTCAATCTAAAAATAACTGAACTCTAACCCGCTTTGAGAAACCTTTGGTGCTCGACGCCTCAATCAATACTCGTGCCTTCTCTGTATGAGAAGAGGCCTTTGTCCGTAAAGTGTCAAGAATAAAACACAAAATCTATACTAATAGGTATAATAAAAAGGAGATATTTTTTAGTTTATTTGTACCCTAAGGGCTCCGAAACGACTTGACCGATTTGAAAAATACTTTCACTATTGGAAAACTACTTCCGAGTAACAAAGTTCCTTCAGGACGATGGTAAAATTGTGGAAAAACATAAAGGAATAAGATAAAGTTTACAATTTCTAATGTGTGCGAAACAACGTGACATTGACGACGTAATATTTCGGGTTCATGGAATTTGACTGTTTCGAAACATTCCTTCGTACTGGCAACATTTTTATGGCTTTAAGTTCTTGTTGTGTTGCCACACTCGATGCTTTTGTTTCGGCTAGGCTTATTGTTTATGCTTATGTGACAAATTGTTATACATTACGATTACTTAGATGTTGTGTTTGAACTAATAAGATTAAGTAAATGTACCTTTGGGTCCTTACATGTGCGGCTTCAAATATTGTTAGAAAGGGTGGTTTTATAATACCTTGATCCTTAATAATGGTTCCGATTTTAAACGTCTTCAAAAAAAGGAGGTGGTTCTCAATTCTAATTTTAAGGAGAGAGAGATCAAACCTGCTTTGGCGAAACTTTTTCTCTCTCTATATTCGAAAGAAAATTCTCAATGATTCTTATTTCTATCATAGTCTTAACCCGACCACAACACCATGCAAACAGAGTGCAGTACAATTGAAACAAAATAGTAAACAAGGCAATATCCTTTGTTATAAGTTGGTGTTATGCTGCTCTTACGACAACATCCGTCTCATTGAGCAAGCCACTCAATAAAGAGTACTAACACTTAAGGCATAAATGCTAATGAATTTGTGTATTTTGCTGTTTGTAGTATAACATAGCTAGTTGGTTAGAAGTTGAACGGTTATAGCTTTTGTTTAACCAGGCTCTGTAAAATCACTGTCTTCACCAGCATGTGTAAAAAAGAGAAAAAGGTACCTCTTGTCATCTCATCAAACTTGAAAGTGACGTAACATCATAATCTACGTTTGTTTGAGGAAAATAAATATGTTCCATTAAAACCCGACAATGGTAGGTACATTGACGAATGTAGGTACTAAAAGCCACTAAATACAAATTCATGATGTTTTACGATTCTTCATAAGCCTGTTGAGTGTGACATCAAATAATATAAAAACGTCACTTGGCCTATAAAAAGTACATATCGGCACTTCACGAGTTATTGCGTCACAATTTATGAGTCCAAAAATACAAATCTCGGTCTAAAAAAATGAGATCATTTTTTGGATCTGTGTCATCGGCAAAATATCTATTTTGTAGGCTTCCATTCCCTTTTGCGTAACAGTACAAATTAATCGTATTCGATATAAATAGACTCTCAACTGCGCCATTATTATTTTATCAATGGCAAGGATTGTGACGTCATTCGAAAATGAGTACGAATTTGTTTACACTTATAAATAAATCATTTTCATTCAATAGCTGTGTCCTTATTCTAATTTGTTTTGGGGTCAGGACATTTTTTTTGCGGCAAAAAATGTTATTATCTGGCAATATTTATGTCTATCGCTTAATAGGTCTTCTCTAATGATTATGGTAATTTGAGTAGAAATTATACATTATCAATTGTCGATTTTCGGTTCACTCCTACGCATTACCTTTATCCGCAAACACTGTCCAGCGAAAATAGACTGATGCCAGAATAGTGAAATGTCAGGTTAGTTTCAATCTCAATTAGCTAATAGATCACACGTGCACTCTTCAGTGACAGTTTCTAAGAGTAGTAAGATACATGTTTACTTCACAAGTGATATTATTAACTATTTATTAATAGTTCTTCCGTTTAATCAAAACCATATACTGCAACAGAAATGCTTAAGACGAAAGACGCAGCAAAGCATAGTTCCTAGTAGAGGTAGACGACAAAACAAAAACCTGAGAAATAAATCTAGTATGTACTAATTATAAATCGAACATACAACCGATTGTTGAGCGATTAGTCGCAGCGACGCTCTATTAGCAGAGTGCATAGCGGTCCTTAGCTCGGCTCGCTATGCATTACGAATCACAAACGTTACGCATGACGGCCGCCGCCGGTCAACAACTCCACTAAATATTTGTTTACATCGCGAACATTTTCATGTTTACAGTTTGATTTGGCGGCAATTCGAGTAGCCTACATGAATTCCGAACGGAATGTCACAGGTAAAACCTAGTGTGGACACATTTGTGTATCTGAATTTCGAATTAATTCTTTGGTGCCATAAAAGATGCTCTAGTCCTTGTGTCCTCAACAAACAAAAGCAAAATTTGAATAGCACGGTTAACAAAATATTTGCATAGCAGTACTTTTACTATTTAAAATGTTAGTAGTAAAGGAATAAAACACAAGGACGCATACATAAATCATGTCTCGGAGTGCAGTTGCGACTGCGACAAGCCGCGAATAAGAGCGAAGATAGTAAGACAAATATGCTAAACACGACATCTGTTGCTGAGTCCTCAACGAGCGGAGCATCCGTTGTTTTTTATACTGAATCCAATTTTCCTTACAGGGAATTATTCATTCATAAGATTGGACGAAAATTAGTTTTTTCCACGTTTTTGTGTATTGCACGTGGTCATTTGATTTGAGGAAACTTCTCCTAAAGGTTGATCGGTAAAGGTAAAATATACCAAATCGGGATTTTTCCTCAGTAGGCAATTAGGAATTCTCAAAAGCGCACGGATGGTATCGGTTGATGGCAATAAAATCATCTTCTACTAGGAAATATGCTAAACATTCTTTCCTCCGTCTATTATTTTCATACCATTCCATGAAATGCAAAAACGTAAGAGGCAATAGGTACAATATTCAAATCCGAAAATATTGTTGACGACGATTCCAGATCTATAAATAGACAATGAAATTGTATTTATTACGTGCCCTGAGCCAGGGAAATTCTGACAAGGTATTGGTGATATTTTACATAGGATAGGTACAAATCCTATTTTGAAGTATGAGCACAAAATGTGCGTTTATTTCATATAGGTAGTAACATTCAAGATGAATTCGGTGCGCATTTCCTAATAACGACACGTTTTAGTACGCTAGGTATAACAAATACAACCTTATAACCCGCATGAACAAAGAGGTTTTTAAGGTTCTCAAAAAGATAACCTATGATTATGTATTATTTCTAGCAAAAACATGCTTCGCAGATATATAAATTAATTCACACCAAGAACTAAACAAAATCTGTTTAGAGAACTAAGTAAAGATCAAAGTAAAACCTTACACAATTTGCTTTTCCGAAAGTTTGATACTTGATACTTGTGACATTCTTATCGTTAGCATCAAGTATCAAATTCCTTCGGTACAATAATGACGCAACATCGTATGTTGACCTTTTACTGACAACGTGTAGAAATGTAATTAAATCGTTATTAATGGAAGCATTTCCGTGTCATAATAGAGCTTAAGGTGCGCTAAATATAGGCTGTTACAGGATACTTCGTTTATTTTTAACATTTATAGAAAATATTACGGAACTTACTAAGAAAAAGTATTCTAGGAAAAAAGGATTTCGAAACTTACTGAACTATTTATAATGATGGAAATGACAAATCTTTAAACAGAGCTTTTAATTTATAAATAACACTACGTCATACCGTTTTATCGCAAATTTTTAAGTGCTATTTTTTGAACACTCAATGTACAAGAAATGTCACATTCACTCCATCTGTAACTTTTGTCTCTGACTGTTATAAAACTGATTGTTTAGTCTTCCACTGTCAACAAATAACTACCGTTACTTTAAAGTAAACCAATAAACCGCATAAATCAAAACCAGGATCGTATATTTTAAAATAAAAGACAATAAACTCCAAAATAAACAAATACTGGTTGCAAAAACAAAAAGAGAAGCATTTACATTTTCTGTAAAAAAAAAACAACGGAAGAAATGTTGCGTCTTTAGAAATTGTACTAAGTTGCGCAAAAAAAGGGGTGAAATATTAACAGGCCGGCCCTTCGGTGTCATTGTTTACTGTAACCAATTAGTTACAAAATACAACACAAAAATAATGCTGGCATTTATACTTATTTCTTTTCTAAGCAATTGTGATGTTCTGAAAATTGAACATTTTAAAAGGAAACCCGTAAACGCGTCTGTTGTATTTTTATAGAGCTAAGTTTTAAAGATAAAACGCTACTGTCCCATATATCATTTGCTCGAACATGGAATAATAAAAATCGGAAGTGCCACTAAATTGTGTCCGCTAAACGGACGAATGTTTGTCAACATAATTTACACTGCAGTGAAGTGAAAAAGCTGCACTGCATGAAATGTTACATTGATTTAATTGAAGCCGCTTCTAGTCAGAGTGACAGGTACAGCGTATTTCGCGTTTAACAACACTGTTGACAGTATTGGCATTTCGCACTTTAGTATTTATTTGAAAAGCGAATCAGGCTTTTCAGTTTCATATCAATGACATATGTTAAATTGTCCCTTATTGGAAATGGATTTGTAATAAGCACAAGAGCATTTTTCTTGTTGTTTCTGATCGACAATTAGGTACGTTTTAAGCGTCTTATTGTTCATAATAATACTAAGTTTTGGCATTCGAACTTAGTTTACAAAAGGACTTGGAAGACAGAAATCCTCGGGGGAGGGTGAGGGCGTGCTATGATAATTAACCCACCCCACCCTGCAAGACAGGTGGCTATTGTTCGGACAGTTAAAAAATAACGTTAATACCATGATACAGGTGGTTTTAGTTCAATCATTCTACATAACATTACGGTTATTTAATCCAAACTGAACTTTTCCAGATGTTTTATTATACCATGTAAAAATTTACCGGGAACTTCTGGTTTCTGAATGATGATATGAAACTCTTATAAGTATGCCTTGTCTAACTATGCATTGATTAGTTGTGATATTTTGTAAGTAAATGGTTTTCCTTTATTTTCTTTCAAACTGGGAAGAAGATTTTCGATCCCAAGTCCACCTTGAATAACTTTTAAATAATTTTGCTATTTCGTTAAACAGAAACATGAACATTTTAATTAACGTTGTTGGTCAAAGCGCCACAGAACGCACTACAAATAGCCCGCACATGTGCAATTTATAACCGACAAAAACTGTTAACTATTAATTGTGTTGCGTTTTAAACAATAAATATCAATTTATTGTTGCATTTACTGCTATTTTTAACCACTATTGTAATGGAAGGATGTGATGTAGTACTTTATTGATTCATAAATATTATGGTCTCTAATTATATATGTATCGTTCCGTAAGTGGATATAACTATTTACTTTACAAGGAAAGAAAACCTTATTTTCTTTGCCACGTGTAAAAGACATAAGACAAATCAAGTGAGTTGGTCTTCTCAGAAACATAATTACTTCTAATTTCCTTATATACTTCCTAATTTGCCTCTTATTTGAGGATAAACAAAGGTATCACGTGTTGCCATTTTAATATTTGAAACGGAAAACGATATCCAAATCGGTTCATATCCGTTCGACGGTGTTTCTGTCAGACAGACAGACACATAGGTTCGAATTTTCCCAAACTCAATTAACGAGGAAAAAAACATTAGTATCGCAAAATGTTTTACCTAATATTTGAAACTGAATAAATCTTTAGTCGGGAGCAGGTAAATGGAAGTTAATTAAAGCAGAAAGGCAATATGTGAGGACAATGCGACAATAAATAATGAATTGATACGAACGACGCGTGCGCACAGCCGCGTCAAACGTTGTGCCGCATTATTATCGCAGTTCCAATTCTGCATATAATATGAGACGGTTCTTAGAACTATATACTTAGTCGTTTTTTGCATGGGAGCACCAACAGACTGGTTAGCTGGTAGCTTAATTTAAATAAAACACAAAGGTAAAAAACTAACCCAAACAAATCTATAGGTAAGACTTTCTTTCTTATAAGGAGAGAAGTAAAAATCACATTCACATGCTAGGTACATAAAGGAAATACGTTTCACGAACAAATTATTGTTAAAATTAAAAACAAAGATTTGATTTACAAAACAAATACTTGTTGCAACAAAGTAGTACTTTCGTTCGCATTGCAAGAGCAAGAGAAACTAAACAATACTACATGGTGGTAAATATACAGTAGTGTAACTACATAATAACTTACTGAACCAGAAATTGTGGTCTTCAGGGAAATAGGACAGTTCTTTGATAACGTTTCAAAGCTTTCAATCATTGCTCATAGCTAGAACATTTTCTGATAAACGAACTCAATGAAGTGCCTATCCACGATAATTTATTGATACCCCTATAACTTATCATAGAGAAGCGACCACTTGAAATGATAAATAAATATCAATGATAGGTGCAGCGAGCGTGCGTGATTATCTCTATAAATTGCTGCTAAACGTCTGATGACGTCATCGACGAACAATAAAAACGTACCGTAAACCAATTCGCGGCCCAACAGTACATCTCCGCACTCGATTAGCTGCTGCAGCAGAGTCAATCGGTTCTGGTAACCGAAATCCGAAGTAAGCAATCCCAACATTGTGTCACATTTTCCTTTATCACAAAGCACTGAATCAACTACACACATCGAGGTACAATCGCACACTACATGCTTTATTCACTGTTCATTGTTTTAAATGTACTATCACAAACACATGTTGTTTTGGCGCGAAACCAGGACAGATGCGCTCGCGCCGCACGCCGGTTGCGACTGCGTTGCGTCTTCCGAAAGCTATTACAACGGACAGGTGGTGACAAAGGAGGCCCTGCTTCCCCTCTATTGACTAAATAAGCTCTGCGACTAGTTGCTCTACCAATCGCGCGACTAGTCGCAGCGACTTTCTATGAATTTGTTTAGGAATTAGAACTACGCACTTCATATATTTTGCTGATTAAAACAAAACTATGAATGAAAATGAGAAAACTCAATTTGCCTAATGAAGTCTTTTAGAATTTAAATGGATGTTTTTTTCGTTTCCAAATTTCTGCAAAGCCAGCCGACTCTATTTGAATGAGTACTTTTAAAATGAATCAGGTGCACAGGGCAACGGCGCCGAAACGAGATACGACACGGCTTTCAATATTTTTGATGTATGAAACTTCCAGATCAATGGGAATGGCGAATAACCCAATTGGAATTGGCTAAGTGCATGCATGCACGGTGTACGTGAGCGGGTGCACGGCCACCCGCGCCCCTCGCTATTATTACTCGCAGCGTACGAGGGTGGTTGAATCGGGGTTTGATTATTCGCACATCAACATGTTTGCATTTCATCGATTTCGTCTGAGAACAAGCCGACACTGCGACGAGCGACTTTCGGACAACGAGATCATGTACTAGTACTAGTATATCGTCAATTACTGGATGACTTATAATCGCTGAAGCATAATGGATGGTGTAGATAAGTGAGATAAGGCTACCGGTGTATGGTGGATGGAGCACGCGACGCGTTTATTTATTTTAGTGTGCGCGGCACGTGGGTACTCGCCTCGGGACGTCGCGACGCACCGACGCACGCGAGTGTACTGACCGCGCGGGTTTCGGACGCGCGTCATTCGTTGCACTATTGTGCATACGGCGTTAGAATAGTAAGGACATGGCCCGTTAATTGATATAATTAACTGTATGTGACGACATGGTGGAACATTCATTTTGGAGATTAATCATTTGATTATGGTTACTTTGTATGCAAAGTAAGTTGTTAATCACTTATGGCTACGTTTTAATTTGAGTTAAGTTGGTGTTTCATTTATGATGTGACGAATGAGAGGAATAAAAGTAATTGATTCATATGAACTAATGTAGGTACCTATCATGACATTATCGTTTAACTCAACATTGCGACATTATTGTGGAAATCCCCGACAATGCGAGGTGATAATGTGTCGGCGCGTCGCGACGAGCGTTATAAATATTTCATCCAGAGAAAAGGCGTTTAACGCATCGACAGCGGTCACACACACAGACATACGTGCACACATACATGTAGAATACGTGCATGGACAGACAAACCCCATCTATTTCCGTACCCGACAAGTATTTAAGCTATCCTACTTGCTCTCCGACTAGCAAAATAACTAGTGAAATAAACTTTTAACATGTCGGTCGTTACACGTTTTCTTGCGTTTGTTTGTGGTTGTGAGGAAAACTTTCTGAGAAACTCTGTAGGGCCAATTACGTATTATTATGTTAGTTTACTTATTCTATTAATTAATTCCTGTTGGCTTGGCTTTATTTATACAATTTAATAACTTGATGCTTATTTATATAAAACGCAAGTGTATACTGATTATCACAACGATAAATAAAACCAGGTAATTTGAAATGAAATCACCCAAAATTTAAATTTTTGAAGCAATGAAATAGGTAGACAGAAATTTCAGCATCAAAGTGTTGCATAATTAGGGAAAAGGCCGTTTTTATTACACGGAAGCCTCAGAACGAGCGACAATACAAAGCCAGGGAGCGAACTGCGAAAGGAAGACAAAAGATTCTCGAGCCCTTAGGTACAAGGTCAACGGTCGCTGTCAAATATCCTATTATTCCATATTCCTAATGCCACATCGCCTGGTCGTGCCAATCTTTATAATGTCACGATGTAAAACATTATCTCGGAAAAACTCAGTGACGCAATATTTAACACATATTACATCTAAATTACGTTTGTTTTGATACAGATTTTCCGTGACATGACGTACTCCCATAAGTTTGCTAATAATTGAGCACCAATGTAAATATGACGCAATAGATACTAACAGCTCATTTAAGTGACAAATTAAATACAATAAAAACTCTAATTTGTTCGTATAAAAAAAGGAGATATGAAAATCTCAAGCAGTTTAGCGGTAAACTCGGAGAGCAACTAACGAGAAAGAGAGCAGTTTAAAGGCTTCCAATGTACATAAATATCTAAATACGGATCAGATTAAGTGTACCATTTTACGAAATAGCGGGCACGAGGCCGGCCGCGCGACCGCCTCAAAACTTTTGTTACGGGGTTACTGCCGCTCCTGAATCTGACGCTCAACCTTTTTGATTGAACGTTTTCGTAATTAATTACGAACAAATTAAGACATGAAAAATGTCGAGTTAAAGCCCCGTCAAGTATAATTGAAGCAATCAATTAAAGCTAATGCAAACTAGCCAGCGCGAGTGTGCCGTGCAATTATTTTAAGATACCGGCGTCTCGCACTCGCATAATCCAAGCTGCATTCAATTAATTGGCAGACTGGCTACTTGCTCGCCAGTGGACCGCGTGGACCGCGTGACATCATTTCCGTTGATAAACTGAATAATGATGGTCAACATTGTAGCTCTCTTATCGTAAATCCTAAAACCTCAGTGACAGCGCAAACATAAAAATGATGAACTTTGTTCAGCACGAAATAAACACCGCAACCGAGCTCCACCTGATGAATTATTACAACAATTTATTAACAAAGTGATCCACATTATCATCAACGCTCATCAACAATACAGGGGTTGTACCAACATGAATACAGCGGCGAAATCACTACCCTAAAATTAATATCAAGCTGGAAAATTAAACGGATCGCTTCGACCAAGCGTCGGGCTCTAATTCATATGCATATCTAACTCGGCCACATTGGCACTGACCCTCGTACAAACTCTGCAAAATAAGATAAGCGCAGTTCGCCACTGAACTCGCTACACTTTAGCGCCTCTCGAATCGGTCGGCTAACACTATTCCCCTTCAATAGTTTAATGGTAGTAATACGAACGAGTAAGGATGTTAATTGTTTATAGGCTACAACTATGTGTTGTTCAGTTGGTACTATTGTGTAACGCAAATTCACCTTGCGCCCCTCGTCCGGTGTTTACCAAGGGTTGGTGCAAGGTCACTGTGAACGTGGACGTCACCCGCCCTAGCGCAAATTATATAATTTATAGCTGTTTTAAATACGTTCCGTCGTACGGTACACCGTGAGAAAAGGGTTGTGAGACGGCGGCGCGGCGACGTTGGACATCGATCAGGATTAAACTTGGGAGATGGCTTCCTAACTCGGCCACGTGTAAATTAAAACGAGCCTTCGGTCCGAAAATTCCTCCAAAAACTTCAAACAAAGCCCTTTTTGGATCAAGAGGCAATAAATCACGGGAATAATCAATACAAGACACGGTTTGATCGACCGCGGCACAAACAATAGCGCGCTATGTTTACGTAAACACTAAGTAAAAATGTGATTCAAATGTACTGATACATGTATGTCGCGACGGTGACATTCATTTACCTTTACGTCATAATCGGTAGGTACACATACGTAAAGAAGTTATTAGCAATGTCTGCATAAACAGAATTTTAAACCTGAATGCACGAATCAATTTGAGCAGAGCATTTTAAAATTCCATCTATGGCATGTTCTAAACCGCAAGCGTTTAAAGACTCGCCAGAAATCACCTAAAGAGTGGAGCAGTGACAAACTGGAAGAAAAAAAAATTTGCTCTCGACCGGGAAGCGGAAAGTGCGACGCCTCGCCTTCAGCTTTCAGACGCCATTATTTCATCCGGTATTAAGTCGGGAAATATTTCGCAACAGCCGCCACCTTTTTAATGTGGAATATAACTTGACTACGATACTGTAGAGTTCAATTTTGATCGGGACCGCAATGTTTATACATGGTCTTGTTTTGCGAGGCTCTGTGGGCCCTTCTGGTTGAAGACAATAGGGTGTATATTGATTCCTAGATAAACGTGTAGTTGAGACATTTTATTTCTGGGTGGAGGTCGTGGAGGATGTAAGTCGTCTCTCGTATTGGGGCTTACAGAGATTGTGTATCGATGCACGGCACGAGATTGTTTATAGTTTTGATTGCAGTGAATTTGCCATGAGGTGCTCGGCGGTTCGCCGCTCGCTCCATCTCGTATTCTTTGTTGACATTATTACTGAATGAACTCAAACAGTTGGATCGTTGTTTAAATATTCAAGGAACTAAATCAGAGCAAGAGCGTCTTTGTTGCAACATTTTTGAAATAGAGACGAAAACTTTTATAAATATGAAGATAGAAGAGCAACATGACTACCTCAAACTAAAAACTGCAGAAAGGTGCATTGGCCCAAAAGGGCAAATTAAGCGCTTAGAGCAGTATCCTGAGTACACGGCAGAGTATTACACGCGTAGATAAAATCTATAAGCGTTTGTGTGTGGACATTGCGTAACAGAGTGATGGAGCCCGTGGAACTGAGAGGAAGCCTGTGGTTGGGGGCACGGTACGTATACGCGCGCTGCATTTTAATGCGCGTCCCGCTCGGCGCCCCTACGATCGCAATACGATTACACGTACGTCTCATATCTCTTTGTTTTAAATGTCTTCTAGTTGGATGTGTGTCAGCTGTTTATCATAAACTTGCTGGGCTAGGCTAGAACTAAGGTTTAAGACTTGTATTACTATTTCTTTGTCTTGGTAGGCTGGTATTTTATTTTCTGTTTCAATCATCATTTAATACAGCATCTATAAATATTTTGACGGATTTTGAATATGAAACTTCAAATATAAGTCAAACAAAAGTTCTGAATTTAATCTATTCCTGACCCAAAATTACTGTTTACATTTAGAAATCAGGAATACAGGTCACAACACTCACAATTCAGACTCTCGTCGTCCTAGATTCTATATTTATAGTCTAGTGTTTAAGACATTCTCTCTGAGTGTTATAAATAACGTGTATCATCATCCAATAAATAAAATAAACTTCAGGAATAACGACTGCAAGCGCCCGTACTTCCTAATCCAGTTTTGTTCAAATAAAAGTCGTCGGTCGCATCTAGACACATAGTTGTACAATAAATATCAGTAAATGCATTTCCGTGTGGGTGTCCTATACAAGGCACTTTAACGTTTGCATGATAATGCTCTTCACGGTACATCTTCACTAAAAATCTAAGAGTGTGTTAAACTGTCGAGAAGCCGTGGTTATCACTCGCCACCTACATTACGATAGGCGTTTTATCACCGAGTCTCCCGCGTATAAAACATAACATTGTACCGTGCCATACACCTTCCGGAACTCGCCTCTTCAGTCCCTTTGTTCCGTAAGATTCGCTGAAATGACTCACGCAGTGTGGGGCATTCGTTTCCACCTTATTTATTGAACAGTTCACTTGGTACATGTAAACCGTACCACTTTATTTTCATAGTACATCAGCCCTCCATAAACAAACAGATAAATTGGGAATTCGGGTAAGAACATCACTAATCAACCTCCTTTGTTTAACAAACCACTTCAAACGAAACAAAAATTCAAATTGTCGTTTGTTTAATTCTAGCGGAGACTTAAACGTGCTCTATAACAAGGTTCAAACTGTTCATAAACGCTTTGACAGACAGAACGAGCGAGCCTTGAATTAGCGTAGGGAATAATCATTTATCTTCGGAAGGATTAAACGATATTATTACAAATCTACCGTTTACACTTCGTTAGAGCATGGAGCTAGAACATACTTTTGAACGAGGCGCGACTTGCCGCCTCTGTTGAAATATTGTGTATTTTCCATTGACCGGTGCGGCTGATGCTGCGGCATGCAATATAATCTAAATCGGTGCACATCAATACGCTAGTAGTAGTGCTATCTGTAGTAAACTAGTGTCTGCTCTCGAAATAGCTGTAGCTACGTTGTCGTATAACGTAGTAGCGTAGTACGGGACGTCACGCGCCGGGGGTGGCCGCCCCGCGCCACCCACCCGCCGACCTACCTATGCCGACGATAGATGGCGCCCTTAGATTAAATTGGCATATCGGATACACGATTTATTTCGCTCACCGATCGAAATGAAACATTACTCCTTCGAGTGAAATAAAAAATAAGTCAACTTGTATCTTTAATCTTTATACAATCTTATATCGCTTATCGACAAGTAATCTAGACACACGGCAGTGTGTCCGCCAAGTTCGAGCAAAAAAGGCGACACACCGGCCGTGGGTTATATTACACGAACCATTTCGGGCCAAATTCGACCCCCCTGTAACTCAAAATCTATTTTATTTACGCCTATCAAATTTCTAGTATCTGTTGAGACCCCCTCACTTATCTAAAATACAAAATTTCATTAATATACCTATTGTAGGTCTTGAGATATTGACGTCAGAAAATCGCTATTTTTACTATACACTCACTGACTGACTCACTCACTCATCAAAAACCTAGACCACTTCCAATGGTCGTATTGACTTGAAATTTGGCATGGAGGTAGGTCTTTATGTCAAGGTAAAGGGAAAAATCTGAAAATGGCCAAGTGTGAGTCGGTTTCAAAATATCGATGGCGTAAAATACTCAGTGTAAATTTATACCCCTAAGGAACTAAAACGAACTAAATTTATCTATATTTATATAATATATCTTCGAATGGTACAAAGGTTTGTATTTAGTCAAAGTAAAGTAAAATCTGAAAACGGCCAAGTGTGAATCACTTTCGAAAATAACGAATGTGTAACTTTGATCCACGAACATAATATATGATAACATGTCATGTCAGTCAGTTGGTAAATCTAGTCATAGTTAATCTAGTTCATTTCTTTGTAAGAAACATAGTGCATATTAAAAAATCTAAAAGATAGTATAAAGGAGACATTTCTTTAACTAACTTCATCATAAGAAAAAAATAAAATAAACAACCTTACAAAAATAAATGAAATCCCACCCAAAACAAAAATGTGAAAGACTGCCAAGTTCGATAATATGGGAATGCTTCGCCTATAAAAGAAGTGAGATCTGAATAAGTACCAAGTTCGATACACATACCTCAGTTAAAAATAGTTACTTTTTAATGATGATTACTTGGCAAGTTTTAATAGAAAATTAAATACTTGATTCATTGCGTTTAGTAGGTTTATAACAAGGTGTATGAAAACTTGTCAAGTAACATCATTAAAAAGTAACTATTTTTAACTGAGGTATGTGTATGGAACTTGGTACTTATTCAGATCTCACTTCTTTTATAGGCGAAGCATTCCCATATTATCGAACTTGGCAGTCTTTCACATTTTTGTTTTGGGTGGGATTTCATTTATAGATTTTTCTCCGAGATAGGGGAATCCTTCAATATCCCGTCGGCGCGTCTCGATACTACGACTTGCTGAAATGTCAAACGAGTGTATCGGAGTCGGTTAGCAACCATACTTTTCTTTTTACTTCTCAATTTTCCACGAGTCAGACTTAAGATTTCGTCTGCGATTTTGGTATGTGGATCCAATGTGTCTTATTTCTGTTATATGTCGCTAGCGGTTTTTTTGTTTAGTTATGATACACAACGCAACTTTTTATTATGGGGATGAGTATAGGTGTAGGTAAAGAACTCCCTATTTTACTAATCACGTAAATGAGACTATGTATGAGGGAATGTCATTCATGATGATATTGAAAATTCAGCCCAACATCAGCAGTCTACAGTCCAAACTATCAAAGTTCAGATGCAAAAACTAAAATTCGTTGCACGTACAAAACGTCACAATATTTTCTACCACTTAAAGAGTTGTATTTTAAAACAAATACTCATTTCAAGTTGTTTAAATATGCAAACAACGTTGCAGATGTTAATTCAAGCCGGCGCAAATATAAACTTTAACCGTAGAATTTTTATTTTAATGCTGTTATGATAAGTAGGGATATCAATAATAATAACACGCTCATGAACTGGCAAAGAAGCTCCAACTGCTGCCGCAAACTGCACGCGTTAATTAAAACTTACAGAAGATAAGACAACTTTGTTATTGAATAAATAAAACGTCCGTTTAAATGTCTTGGAAACGAACGGATCCAGTCGAGGATTGGCGCCTTTTTAGCGAGAGCCTCGACGAGTGAAAAGTTCGCTCCGTTCGGTAAGGCGTCTCCATTGATTTTAAAACTTTTTTAACAATAAATAACTGTTGAAGTTGGATCTAATGAAAATATAGAATGTAGATCTGCTCATAAGCTTTTGATGCACTACTGAGTACTGACACATATTGCAGTACAATGTAGATTTCTCAGAAGAAAATAATATTCAGTCCTTTCTATCATCTATAATTCATACAAATTATAAACCATTTAGAAACGCAAATCGAGCAACAGATGCAACAATTTCAATATGTACGCAATAAATAACGGTATCCAGAAATCCGTTGCTCATACGTTACCTATGCGAACACAAATTGTATTCGTATCTCGTCATATCTGGATCCGGGGCACGGAAGCAGATAGCGAAGTAAATCCCTGTTCTAGAATCCGCCAGATATTGGTAAACAGCCGCCAATGAAACCCGCGCTGCGAGTACGACCGAATTCTAAATTGATTCAGCGAGCAGTCCGAAGCGCTTATATCATTCATCACTCTTCCCAAAAAGTTGATAAAACAGATTTATGCTCGCAAAATATTGAAAAAAGATTTTTGAGCAACACACCTTTTAAAAATCGCGTTCAGAGTGTTTATCTTGCTGAATATCAAATTAATATAAACAAAAAATTTAACGAAAAATTATAACAAGCGAAAGCTGTATTGACCAAAAGCAATTAACGGAAATTATCAATTTAACAACTAAGATATGATTTTATATGAAGTGCTGATTAGCGGAAAGAATACTGATAGCACATATCTTCATGCTTAAGGCGTCACGTACAACTAAGCTGTCGAATACGACGATGTGTTCAAGCATTACAGTCAATGATAACATCGATTTATCAGAAAGTATGAACGTTCAGATTTAGCTAGTTGAAAAGTAAGATTCAAGGAGTCCACTGCAGTTTAAGTTTCACCACAGAATTCAATATCGTCGCGTAACAATAGTTTGCAAATCAAAAATTCTAACTTTTAAACAGTTATAAAGTGAGTTCTCGCATTGTTGAACGAGAACGCGCAATAGTCACGCTAAGTCCTTTCAACTGCACTTTGTAGACCAGGGTTTCTTAATCACCCTAGATTATCGTCAACACTTGGCAATGTTCTAACTTCCATACTCATCTGGAATTCATAATTACTGTGTTTCTCACTATGTTTTTGTGACCTGTTTGAGTCTACTTTTAAATTCAAATGTTCTTCTACAAGTTTGTATTATGTGAAATGTAGCAGGAACAGTAAATTCTTCCCAAAATAGTAGCTTTAAAATAAAATTCGTTGGAACCGTGTACCGCGTTTAATATTCAAGTGCAATAAAATACCGATGAAGCGATAGAAAATTCTTAAGTTCAACACTCCGCTAGCTGAGTGCGAGTAACTTGTGGGAGTTTCAAACTTTACATAATAAAACTTGAGGCTGAAGCCGTGAGTATAATCTAACACTAGTTGATTAGTTCCTTGAGACGACGAAAAAATTTAAAGAACTTACAAAATTCATTAGTCTTCGTTTACATTTGGGAACAATCAATCAGGGTAAGTTACAATCTCTAACGTCATAACTATGGAATATGCATCAAAGAGAAATCATAGTTTCAATCAAAAAGTGGTAGAATATATTTTTTAAACAAAGGAAAATCGAATCATCCCGAAAAATAGCAACACAATGCTTAGGTTTTAAAACTTTGTATTACTGAAGTTTACACTAACTAAAATCTCCTTGAACGGTTGCCTTAAATTCCAAAGCCAACCAATCATAAAGTGTGGAATTTCAAAACAATAAAAACAAGAGTAATGAGTAAAACGTCGTAACTTAGATGTTATCAGTCAGGCTTCGCTGTCACCGCGCACAAATCGCATTCCGCACACGGCAAGACGCAATATTACGTAACTTAATGCTTGCAAAAACTTTCTGATATACTTATTGTTTTATTAATATTCTTTAAGGAAGCCTACAGCGTTTTATTGATCTTGGCGATTCAGTTTTATTAGATTTTGGGAGATATTTCACATATTTTAGAAGTCATATCCATAAGATATATCTTTTGCAAATTTTTTATAAATGTCAACTTTACTGACTTTTTAGAAGTCAAACAACGAAAACGCGGGAAAAGCCAGTAAACTTGATTTCTCATACATTAACAAAGACCAAATCTATCTTATAAAATTACCATATAGTGTGGCGCATGTACATTATTCGGATTTCGGCCCGACTCGGGAATCGAACCCGAGACCTCGTGCTCAGCAGCCGCACTTGCGACAGCTAGACCAACGAGGCAGTTAGACACGAATAAATACATTACAAACTGACAAGCCACGGAGGAACTATGAAATGGAGTACTAAGAACAATCGTGAAACAATCAAGCCTCGTTATGTAACACTGAAAACTTTCTGACGACTGTCATGTCTTCAAGCAAATAGTGCGAACAAAATTGGATAATATGTATAAGTAAATGAAAACAACTTAGTATAAGGTACGCAAGATTTTCTCCCTTCATTAAAGCCCTATGAAGGAAGACGTTTAAATCATTTTCCTTCTAAGATACGACTATGCTGCGTTCTAGAACTGCAGCGCTACCTACCTCTGACATATGATTTCTCCATTCACAGTATACTCCATGTTCTGTTGCACATGGAGCGGTCGTTTATGCAACATCTCGTAGGTGATATTAATTCTAATATTGATGACATTTGCTTTACGACTGCCACGTTCTATGGTGTTACGATGAAAGGAATACTGTGTACGCCGCTTTAAATATGATGTTACGTCACTGTATGACATATTTTATGATCCGATATTATTTAATAGAAGTGTTGTCTTTTATAGTTCACTAGCGATACATCCGACTTCGAATGTGTAATAATTACATGACTAAACCTTACAATCAATTCGTGAAAATTGCATGGAAATCCTAACCGCAGTTTTTGACTTTACCGCGAACAGACACGCAGACCCGGCGAATATTCGTATTGAAAACAATACTTTATATAATAGCGGTGCGTTGTGCAGTTTCAGTTTAATATAATAATAGTGGTTTTTACACCAAATACATTATATAATTAAATATATTATCTAATTTATATAGAATACGAGTCGTTGAATAAGTAGTTAAAAAGTTCGTTACAAGAAATTTTCAATCAACGCAGACAATTGATTACTGAAATCAAACCCAGTATTAAAAGGTTGCTTACTTCAATAAAGTAGACAGCTCCAACATAAACTTACCGACTAATAACTTGGAATCGATTATTGAAGTATTACGCGTACCGATTAATATTTAATTACCGGTTACGTTCATTAGTGCTCCGCCTAACTTCGGTCGCGAACTACATGAAAACTCTTATTTAGCGAACATATTTAGTTGTTTACTTGGAGCACAGAGCTCGTTGAGTCCTGCATGTCGGTATTCCCCGTACATAGTTACGTACTATGGTTAGTTAGCCGCGTGCCTCACATGGAACACTGTTTTGATTGCCCGTGAGATTAATGCACTGAACATTATTGAGGAAAGAGCCAATTATTTTACCATTTTATAAGAAATACGTGGAGATTGACCGATAAAACGTTGCAGTGTATAAATATGGTTGATTATTCAATGTCTAGTATTAGATTGTTCGACTTGTCAGCAATTCAGGTGTCGCCAATCTCTGGCGCTCATCTATTATTCGTGGAAACCTGCTCGCGCTCAGGAATAGTGACGATACGTAGAAAGCGATTATTTATTCACGAATTACTCATTCAATTAAGAGAAAAGGATTATTAGATAGAAGACCTTCTAAGAATTTTATTATGAGTCTTTGGATATTTATTAGACCTTGAAATAATTTAAGTTGTTTCAAGGCTGTAACATAAAATTGTTCGAAGCAAGAAAAAGTCATGTATCGTAAAAGCGGGCGTAAAATAACAAGTCCTCACATTATTCATCATACAAAGTGTGGTTCAAAAAACAATAAAATGTACAGAGCAAAAAGTAATGGACATAAGCACATAATGTAACAAGATAACGACCGCCATTGTCATATTAAACTCGGCCGAGTTTAATCACATAATGGTCCGTTATTTATTGCGGAGTACACGTATACATCGTCCAATAAAAGCTACACCTTTTCAATGACCTAAATACTGATTTATTTATCAGCACTGAACCCTCCACATAACTCATAGGGGGTAGGGAGGGACGCGAAGATGCGAACGGCAACGGTTTTACGATTCGACAATCGTAAAACTTGGAAAACAATTCTCTTGAATACGTTATATTAGAAGGTGAAGCTATCTACTATATTTTCCGAACACTGTTTTATTTTCCTTTTTGTTTTATATGTGAATGACTGCGCTAATTAATTCAGTCACTAGCAGACTACAAAACTGAAAGCAAATACTAATTGAACACCAAACAACTGGATAGTTTATCTTTAAACAGTATAGGGTAAAAAAGATTCACCTTAGACACAATTTTATAAAAATATTCACGAATTCGCATTCACTGTTCATTCACCGGCGAGAAAAGGTTGAGTACGTCTGGGATTCGAAGAAAAATCTCACCAATACCTACATTTTCCAAGAAAACCAGTTTTATTTAGCAATTTTCTGTACGACTTGGACTAAGCCACTCCTAAATAGGACGGTGGATATTGAGCAGAAAAAAAACTATTTCATAAAGGAGGGACATCAAAGCTTAGTCCTGAGATAATGGGAGGTTTCGGAACATCCGTAATTCCGTACTATGAGGAGAAATAAATAACGCGGGATGCTCGTAAATGCGTCGTCAACAACTCATATTAGTTGCTCGATACGGCTTACGTAACACTGTTCAAAGGAATCTGCCGTTTACAAACAAATGTTCATTATACTAATAGTTCGGTAACGAAGTTTTGCAATGTTGGCTTCGATCAAGGATATTGCGGTTTGGAGAGGGATCCGAACTCGCGGGGGAGCGCTGGTGGGCGGCGCGTGGACAATTTACCTCTGCTTTATTTTGTTCTCTTAATTACTCGAGTTACAGTTAATAGTCCGCTGCTTCAGTTATTAAATTGGAATATTCAACGAGGATGAAGGAATAATCGGCTGGTAAATTGGCGCCTTTTGTTTTAATAAATGCCTTTACGTCATGCACCATTATGTATGACGATTCGGATTAACATTTTTTTGGTACAAACAGGATTACACGTTTCGATAGAAAATGACACGTGTAGCAACAGAATTGGGCACGTTGTTTGAATGAAATTGACTTATTTTCAGAGTAATGAGGCAATAGGAAAATTCGAATACAGTCGACCCGAATAATAAGGAAATAATTCAAAAAAATAAAATATGTTATCGGCACCCAGATGTGCTGAGGATATGGGGGAAATTGGCGGAAGGCTCCCGTGGAGATTGAAATACGAACAAAAGGTGCCGCAATGGTATATGTATAGAACCAGCCTGTATAGAGTAGAGGAAAGTTATTAGCTCACTAAAAGGGTCGGGCACGTGTTTACCTAAAAGGTCAGACGGAATCCTAGGCGACGCTGAGTTAGGTAAGTTAATACCGTTCGTTCACAGAGCATGCAGCGTACTAACATCCACGTATTCAAAGTAGCGCATCGATTATGGTGACCATTAAGGGTCCAGTTCTCAATTGACTAACAGCTGACTAGATAAATGATACTCTACATTCTAGCGGAGGTATTTCCATTGAGAACAAAACAGTTCAAACTATGTACGGTACCCATAGACTGGAAAAAATCTACTGGCTGAAAGTAAAATCTATTTTAGTACGGTTCAATTTACAGACAAAAAAAGGAAGTTTTAGAGTCAGTTTTCATCGGATAAAAAAGAGTAATCTAATCCGCGAAACTGACTCCCATGTTCGTGTCAGGGACAGGAACGCTGATTCTGGTGCGCTGAAACGATTTAAACGATTCAACTATCAATAGAGCAGCCTATGGCCCTCGGGGACATTTAGCTAAACGAATTTACTGCACGAGAATGTGCTGCACAATTGAATAAGCGAAAAAGAATTCAAAAAGTTTATTTACAAAATTCCACTTTTATATTTAGTCAGCATTGTGAATTGTTTAAAACTGCGAAAAAGCTCTAATTGTGTACCGTGGAAGTTTATGAACAAATCGTATTAAAGTTAACACTACCGTGGCGCCATTTGCGGGCAATTGTTACAGATAAACAACTATACAAAGAGTGCAACTCTATTCATTACGAGTAATTTCTTTATTTAGCTGAATTAAATACTAACGCGATTTTACATGACTTTCAATTAGCAATGATATCTTATAAGCATGAATAAAATATAGGCTTTAGAACGCTAGACTTTAAATGTAATTTAGACACGTTCATGGAAAAATGACGGTGCTTTTTTGGATGCTTATCCAAGTTAGTTAAAAGTAATACTCCCACTGTAAAAATATTTGGTTTTAACATTTCATAAAGTGTGATAAATATAACCCTGATTCCAAAATTAAAGTTGTGAAACATTCAGAATTTATTTCGAATAATCTTCATGTATTTTTCAAAAAACCTAAGCTGTTTATTGTGAAAAAGTTCGTTATCGTTCGCGTACAAACGTACCTACGAACCGTACGATTTTAATCTGCACTTTGCACAGTTTTTATTTTACTTTTCGTCGCTATTCGCTAGCTGCGACCGCTCACAGTTGGCAGGTGATGCATACACTCGTTCTACGGGCACGAATATAAAACTGCCACGATTTAACGAGACCTCAACTTTAAACCATTATAATAGGAATGCCGACACTAAAAATGGCATTTCGAGAATACAACGCGTTTAGTTAGCGGTTAGCTAAGCTAGTTTTTGTTTTTTGTATTAAGCAATAAAAGTGCGCTATGGTTAAATGGGGTTTGAAATTTTCATGATGGCAAATTCTTCTTAATATTTTCGACTTCTGTGGTCGTATTTATATAATTAAATTAATTCCTGGAAAGTATAATGCAACTTTCCAAGTAACATTAAATGCTAGCGCAAAATTAAAACCCGACAATTAACGGGAGATTTGACTTATAAACCTGTCATTATAAAGTCACGGACATAAAATACTAATAATTACTTGTGTAACAGCAAATGAGTTACACAAGGCAGTAGAAATTACATTGAAACGATCCCAGTTACGTCCGGTTCGGTCATATTCATTACTATTCAGTTAGCAAGCGCGAATATTTTGCTTGCAGTGTTGCTTTATGGACTTGTGTATGTATGCGTGAGGACGTGGCCATGTGTGCACTTTTATGTTCTTTTTTTCACAATTTATTTATCGACGTCGCCGACAGGTGGCGCTGCCGCGCGATCTGTGCGCGCGATACGTGTAAACTGGCTCTTAATATTTCATTCCACATTTTATTTAGGCGCAGTCAACCTTAAAGCTCGTGCAACTGCAATGCACGTACATATTGTTTTACGCGGGAAAATATGTTTAATCATCATCGGGGTGTGGATATCATACATAATTAATTATTTGGACTTCATTTTGATATTCGTTAACCAAACATTTTTTTTAATGTTTTGGTTCTCAGGGCGACCTAATGGCATGCCTAGTATCGATTGTTCCACTTAACATCACAGATGTGTTGACGAGCACTGTTTGAGTTTAGCATTACCACTATAGTTAACAAGTAACACTGAGACCGAATCTTACAACTCTTGTTTACACAACAAATACCGAAGTGGAATTTACTTTTTCCGAGTTTTCATTGGTTGTTGAGAGTCGGTGAAGTTATGAGGCAATTAGCGGGTTGCTAGGATAAAATAAGGTTTTTTTTAAAGGACCGGCATTTTAGGCACAGCAGTGGGCGGATGTGGGACTCCGCCGCGGAGGTTATTTACCCTATAAACATATAAACTTCGTGCCTTCACACCCCGTACTTTATCGTTAGAACCTTTTTGCTCTTACATTACTGTGAGTTATCCCAGTCATCCATGACATATCAGAATCAACTATTTGCCTCACGTTCTTCAATTGATATCACAGTTTATTCCATTAATAGCTCCCTTTAATTAATGTTTTATAATTATTTACTAAACATAGAACAGGATATCCGTTTGTTTGATGTCTCGCTCGATGCATTTATCGTGTGTTTATCAAAAGTAATCATAACATTCCGTATCAGCGATTGGAAATAATAAGAGTAATGTTAGCGAGCATTCCCTGAATACACGTAAATATTTATGAAAGAAAATGTCTTTTAACTGGAAGGTTTTAAGTGAAAGAGAATAAAGGTACATTTCACACGAGTTCCAATCAAATACCGGGAGAGGGGCAAAGCATAAAATATTCAAGTAATTTAGGGGAAACGAGAGGATGCGGAAAACTGTTCGAAAACGCAGGTTCGTGAATAGCCGATAATCCACATAATGGACCGCAAAGGGTAATCTAGTTAGCCTGAACTAGTAATCTGACCGAGTTTTATATAACAATGTGATCTTGACGTAACTGACGCGATTAACAATGACATGACTTATTTAAGTCACATAACGATCAAAATACATAGTCACATCTACGTTCGATTTTCAAAATATCTAATTCGAACATTTCACAGTTGAAGTCAATGAAGAAGATGATTTCAAAACACATGCTAAGGTTGCCAATTCAAAAATAAAAACGTCAGCTTTGGTTAAACAAAGCCGGCACAATGCACAGCATATTTGTTTTAGCCCTGGCAACCCTAATCTTAAAGCAGTATCCACTTACCGGGTTTAGGAAGGGGGGTTTTGAGATCGTTGACGGCCAACTGAGGATTCTCTTGGACCTGTAAAAGTATTTAAAAGTTACATAAACTTATTGATGAAACAACATTAATAAACTTGGCAGAAGATGGACTATTCGATTTGAATAAACTTATGTTCGATATCTACATAAACTTACAACGTCCGATTATTCTTAAGATCCAACTAAAATCTTTTTACCAGAAGTAAATCTCGTCATATTTTGGACCTCTTACAGGTCGGCCTACTAGGAAATTTCAAAAGAAAGTACTTTAACAAGGCCCAAATAGAAATTAAATCCTGGAATTCCTCTCCACAATCTTGCTCCCGGGAATTAAGGCAGTCCCAAAACACGTATGTAAAGAAAAACACTTTTCCCACCCCATTTATTCTCCGAACTTAATATTCTGCAGGAAAAAGGAGGACACTTTATTATTTTTCCCATACACACTAATTTAACTTAGTATTACACAAACGTTATGTACTAAAAGCGATATGAAACAGACTTGATCATATTTCTTTGACAATATGCCGAAAAATGTTGGCACTTCCAGAGTTCTATTAAGACTGCTCATAGGATTTTCAGCTGTTTGTGAAAAACATAAGGATTCTTTTAGCTCGAAGGTTTGTCTTGTATGTTATGGCCCTTTTGCCTGAATAAAATTAATATTTTTTATCGTTGTGATGAGGATTACACATACATTTCGCCAGTATTGCTGTCCGTAATATAACCTCTAAGCCTATTTAGGACATTAATTTTCGTTACGAGTTTTGCACAACTAGAACCATCTGTTGTGTATTTTATTTGCTTGTTTGACATTTAGTTGTTATATCATTGATAATTGTACAAAATAACGAGATAAATTACAAAACTATCAGATGTTAGGCACCCACTCTTCTAGTTAGGGTAACTTTTCTTGAAACCAGTCCAAAATTCAGAACTATCTGATTCCATTTACTAAGCCACTCCAATAAAATGCCCATGCCTACCTCTACGTATCTCACCCACACATCCAATCATCTTTCGTAGAAGTGGACAAACCACGCAATATTTTTTATAAAGCATAAAATATTATTAAGTTAGGAACATGAAAGAATATTATTTTCAAGATATGTACCTCTTATATCTGAGTACGGCATCAATTGTCTCTTGTCGTCACAAATCATGGTCACATGTACGTATTTTTCGCGCGTATCGACACTCGACCTTGCGTCGCAAGCATATAAACGTACACACACGTTTTAAGCGTAGTAATGAACTTGAAATTTGCATTTATAATTGTTTTCATATTTTCCAAACGTTTTGTGTAAACGTAGTTGTAGACATTTTTAATTAATTTTGTTACCGTGGTAGTTTTACGTACAATTGCGTAATGAATTGAGTCGCGAGAAATGCGAGAGTGTGCAATATGTTATATCTTATGTCATTATTTTTGCCGAATCAGTGTCAAGGCTGGCTGTCCTAGTTTTTGCATACAAAGCTAAGTCCGGACAGTACAGACGTCAAGCGTGTGACGTTGTTATGAGACTGTCACTTGTTTCGAGCAAGGCTTTATTGGATGTCATTGCGTGTCTTACCTTATTTGTGTAAGGGTTGAAGATGAATTTGTTCTCCGATTCTTTCCTCGGCGTCGCTGCTATCACTGTCAACGGCGTCGGGAGAGACTTCATCTCCTACAAGTTATACGAATATTTTAGTAATACTGAAACTTATTAAATATACAACGAATGCGAAATTTAATCGTACGTACCTTTAAAATACTTTCTATTGGCGGTTGACTATCCATAGCATTCTGCAACAGGAATAGTAAAATACATTAAATAAGCCGAAATATACGCTGAATACGATACGCCAGAAAAGCACATGATAATTAGTAACATTAAAACAATACAAATTCATATACAACTGAAACGTGGAAATTGGTTATATTTGCCTACACGGCCGTCAGATACAGACAAAGGAATATGATAATTACTGTCGGGATTCCGTACATTTAAATGTACGGCAAAACCGCAGATCCACTGAGGAAAATGTGGGCACGTGGACAGAGGAAATATTGTGACGTCACAAATACCGCTAATGTTACACAGTTTAATTTATTGTGGATGGAAACCAAGGGTAGTGAACAAACGAGTAAAGAGATAAGGCGCGTTGCTCACATAAAAGTTTGGACAAATTTGCACTAGCAAGAATAAAACTACTTTTACGAGAATACATTATGCCTCCTTAGCGAAGCGGGGCGATTAAATTTAGGGCCCGTTTACGGCCGACTATGCTTGTATGATTTACGACTTTACGGCAATAAATGTATTGTATTGTTGGCGTTGAAGGAATCTGCCGAGAACCTTAAATATTCAATTCGGAGAACTTATTCCTTTTACAACATGGCGGCAAATCAATTGGGAAGAGAGACAGAGAATGTTTATTGAATACTCCGAAGATCAGGGTATTGACTGGATATATTACAAGTTTTAATCAATTGGCGTATCAAAAGAAGTGATGGTAAAATTATAAAATGTGTAACAAAAGATGGACTATTCAAATCAAACATGCATTACACGTGCTATTCAAATTTCAATCACGTTACTGTATTGTGTAACCAATACAAGGAATTTCGTCCCATTCAATAAAATTGCCAAATAACTAAATGCCATAATCAAAATGGTGCAATCAATTAGCTGAGTTTTAAACTGACATTTCATACAATAAAACTCCCACTTGTTGACCTATCCTGAATACTAGCACTAGGTCTATGGTACGCGTGGGACTGAACTTCAAAGTTCAACATTATACGGCTGAATATACTGGTCTCAGTATTTTTACAATTCTCTGTATTATTATATTAATTACTGGACTAATTGAATGACATGGATGGCGACATGCATTCGTGGGAGGCAGCATGAAGAGAATTACTATTTTTGTTCTTCTCAGATTTTCACTCGAAAAGAAAAATACGATAGTCATTTTCAGAGAACGCACGTAAATGTCAATTGTAACCATTCCTAATATTTTATTAACAGCCTTAAAATGAAATGCACATTGAAAATTAACAATTCTCACAATAAATAGCGCAGCAAATAAAAACTGGTTGTAAATAAGAACTAAATAGTTGACGATCGCTTAATTATTGACAACATCGATGTTTGTCTGGGGACCGTACAGGCACGCGACGGTCGTTAACTTCACCATGGTATTTACAATAGTTTGCAAACAAATGGACGTTTTAAAATCACTAGCGCAATATTGGGCTTGCAGGCTGTCTATAATTCATTTGAACTGGTGTATAAATGTCGTGACCACGGTTTTTGGCCTAATTGACAGTTTTATTGACATCCGTCTGGCGAGCCCGGTCTGAATAGTGATGCTGAATGCACTGGTATGCACATGCATTCGATCAATAGTCATGGAAGCACGATGGTTTAAGATACATGACACGTTAGAAGATAAATTATCTAGATAAGTAGTCTTCTAAGAGAGACGGTAACTATTAGAGGAGGTTATGAATGAGATGACAGGTTAGTGTGATAATGAATAGTTAAAGGTGAGTGAGGTTTGACCGAACTGACCTGTGACTGGATACCGTTTGGTATCCTGAGTGGAGGCGGTCTGTGCGGGGCTCCCGTAGAACCGGAACCATCGCTCTGCACCAAAAAAATTACATTAATATTCTATTCACCTCGCCTCTTAATAGAATTACGTTTTGGGATTTCTTAAACGACATCTCCGAATTGGATTTGTTTCTTTTTGTGGACCAAATTTGGAATCGTTGTTCTTCTAAATTGTGCTCTGAAGATATTATCACATCCGACGTATATTTAGACTACGTATTGTTAGGTAAAACACAAAGCATACATACGTAAAGTGTTCGTGTGATTTCCTAACTCACCAAGTTCCCGGTATCAAATGTATTCTGCCATTCATCAGCGTATGTACCTACATGTAGCAAGTTTCCCCGAGTGATCGAAGTTGGTGGCGCCGTTTTGGAGTTAACCACATTAAACTTAATTACAATGTACGCTTGATGAATAATTCAGGCCGGAATTAACTAGTCCAAGATGTGGCTCTGTTACGGCATGAGAAGTTTCAAATGAGACGTGAAAAGGCCGGTCACGCATCGTATGACCCCCTTTATCAGCCCTACCACCATAATATTAATGTGACTCCTAACACGTTCGCACTTGTTCTAAATCTAAATTCTGCATCACAATAAAATGAGTCTTTAAAGAGGTTACACCAGGAAAAAGTTGTATTGTCGTTAAGCATATTTCAGGGAAGCAAAGCGATCCAGCACAAAAGATGGTGGAGCCCGAAGCGGCAGAGTTTGGTGGGGAATTTAAAAAGTTTCATGATAACACAACATTTTCCTGGTTGATATTGCTTTGTAAAGCGTACAGCGTGACAATAAACACCATTGTGTACCGATAAGCAGTTGTACGAAATTTTTCTCTATTCTCGCAAGAAGCGCAATAACGAGTATATCTGGAGCGTTTGAATTCCAGACACGTGTCGCTTATTATTTATATACCTTAGAACGTTTCTTCCGCATTTAAGAGAAAGACTCCAAGCAGACCTTTTTCGTAGAATATTAAACATGTAACCAGCCAGTATAAAATGCACGAGTCTTGGATTTAGCCGATGCAATTAATTAAGGTACAAATTGCGGTGCGCAATCAGTTTTGCTTGTATTAAGACAGTTGGGCTGAGGTCGCATAGGGTAACAGCCGGAGGGCCGCATATAAAATCCGATCGCGGCGCATACACGACATTGGCTGGTTGCAGGGTGGCTGCAGCTTTACACTACATATATTTTATAGTTATAGTGTGTGTTTACCTTGTTGTGTGGGATATGGGGGCGGTGATGGCGGACGCCGTTCTGGGGGGCGTGTGCGGGCTTCTTGAACTCGCTTTCTCGCCGTGATGGTGGGCCTGAGGACAAACAAACATACTTTATGAATACGGATACCATTAAACATCATTAACTTATCATTTACCTGATTTTAAAAGGCCGGGTCTTTTTTCTTATTTCTAAAAGAAGATTCTTTGTTGTCTACGGCGATTAAGTTGTTAATTTACATTAATAGCTTATTCTGTTGCGCTCAAACATCAATCTTCAAGAGACTAAGTAATTATTGTTTGGTGTCAACGTTTACGGTCGCCCGAGATTTTTATGGATTAATAAAAGACCGACATCAGCCAGTCTCGAAATCATAAGGCACTTTAACTCCCGTATAACTAAAAGAAGGGGGTGGGCGCCCCCGCCCCCCTCGGGGCTCGTGAGGGGAATCTCGGCTAGGTGTTTAGCTGGTTTATGGAGATTGCGATCAGGACAAAGGAGTCCAAGTTACGACGCCTAGATTGCGCACTGATCCATATAGTCCCCTCTAAATAGATAGCTACCTCACCTTTTTCTATCAGAAACTTATAGAGTGAGTTTTATAGTGTTTGTATTATGTGAAACATGTGTACGAGGATAATGGAGTTCTTTGTATGTATGGGTATTATTGAGACGGATATCGTTAATTTAATCCGGGTCGATGTTCGATGGGTTGCGTACATTATTATAGAAGTTTAATGGACGAATGTAACCTATATTAATATTTCATTTTATTATAATGGGTTACGTTACTAAATGGTTACTAACAATTAAGGTACTCGTAGCGTGCGTAGGAAGTATCTAAACAATTGAAACCACAATATCAGGGAAATTAATCAAAAGTTTTCACATATTTCACCATATGTTGAGGAATTTATTAACAAAATCGGATCTCAATTTTCTAATATCTACTAAAGAATGCGTGGGAAAAAATGTAATGCGCTTCAAATCGTAAGTAATTGAATTATGATAACTTTCAATAAATAAGATGATTCGGTTATTTTGTGAGCGCTTTAGTTGAGTGCGCGCCAGTGCAGAATATCTTCAATTACTGGCACGCACGTAATACTTACATGTGATTGGTCAATTTACTATTTCCCATTACCCGGCTACCAGTTTACAACCACTAATGCGATTCACTAACAAGTGCCGATCATAACATTCATAACTGAATCTCATTTAGCGATAAAACGGCGAGCATAGTGCGGTCATAGGGAGAAACTGCCGTCGAATATTTTATGCTAAAAACCTGCTTTCAAACTGATATTTATTTCACTATATTTTATTTACAGATCAAATTAAAGGTGCTGCGTCATTGATGTACCCGTTTAGAGTCTATGACATTTTCAGATGTCTAAATATATCTACTCCCAGGATAATATCATATTACATTTTTGCCTCTACGGCAGTCGCTGCGTACTGGGCGTTTCAGAATCTCCCAAGCTCGGTACACGTATCGATGCAATCCGACCACCTTATTGGATTAGAGGCAAAACACCGCACGATAATCTTCTCGGCAATAACTCTCTTATTTTTTCGGTAGCTATATTATAAGTGGGTATTTCTTTTTATGGGAATGTACACCGTGTGAAAGCATTGGATGTTACAGCAGTTAATTTGAAATAAAAAATACGTGGATGAATGAAAACTTAGTAGTTCAGAACTTTTTCAATAAAGGACGAATAATAATATTATGATTTACAACATATTTTGTTCAATCTTAAAGTACCTATCTAAGCAAAGCTTACGGTATACGCATTCATATTCTCAAAACTTTTATTCATAGAGCACGATAAAGATGGGATTACACGTGCATTGAAACTACGAGTAACTTCACAAGTATCAGAAACTTAGACGCTTCAAAACAAAGACCAAAGTTCAGTTTTGCATCGTACTACTGTGGATAGAGATTTAGAGAGAAATTCAGTTATAAGCTAAGCTCCTGACCTAAATCCCCAATACGTATGTATATTATAGTAAGTAAGAATAGTAACTTAATATTGAGAATCAGACTGTCGACAAAAGGAGACGGACACACAATGGTAGTCGGGAGCGACCACGGCAGATCGGCGCGCGTGTCGAATTCACCTTACAAATACCGTTACCTTATCGCGGCGATTGTTGCTTCAAATCGGATACAAAACCATAAAAGAGCTTGTGAAAAATCAAAGCAATTTATGTTACAGTTGTAATATTCACTGAAGGTAAACAGAATTATAGAAGGGGTTAATGATCGCTGAACCATGATTACAGACTTGGGAAATTTCCTGTTAGCTCACGAAACAATTTCAATCTTTGCCAAACTCAATATCCTATCAACTGATATTATAAGATTCCTGTTATAAATAAACTGCTAATGATTCCATTCAACACTAAAGTAACGAAGGGAATTTGTCACTACAATAATCGTTTGCTGACAACTTGCTTCTACAAATTGCAAGGGACTTCCTAGCATAACATTATTTACGCTACATGTTTCTTGTGTTATGGCACTGTCATTTGCAATGTTATCACTTAACCTCTCATCATCGTCATCATCGCTGGTACCTTACTTAATGATTGAAACACTAAATAAATTATTCTGTTGCGATTGTTGTTTTATGAGTATAATTTACTAGGATCGGTTTACTGTCGATCGGTCAAAAGCCATCACCAGTTTTCTTTGTGGTAGAAGTAATTATTTTTATATTGTCTTAATCACAGTTTCCTTTTGCTAACGATCACACATCGAAGACCCTAGTTATATTTAGCAGAAGTGCTTTTTGCGGTGGATTAGATTAATAGCCACGCCTTCTGTGTATTCAATGCTAATATGTTTTTCTAGTATCTCGGGCTTCGGAGTTGGCTACACCTGTGTGAATAAATACATACTTAATCATTCAGATATGGCCGATCATCATGTACGCTTGTATTTTTATGGCTAACAAATAAAAGACACCAGGTGGTTTAAGACCGTTTCCTGGCGGAGTAAAAAAAAAGGGTTTTATTTGTTTGCGACAACTGTTGGAGCCGCAGCAAAAAGATTAAGAATCGATCAGCTGTAGCCCTGATTGCTTGTGGGGTAGTTTCATATGAGCGGCTGACGGTGAGGGGGGCGCGGTGAGAACAATGGCCACTGCTGGCCAATGACGCGAGCACCTGCGGCCGTTGACACGTGCGCGCGCGCACAGGCCACTCGCGCCGCTTTGTTGATAATTACATGAATTATATTTGCGCAAACGATTAAATCAGTATCATACGTGTAAATCAGGTTTCATTTTAAGAAAACGTCGTGATGTCGTTCCAATGCATTCGAATGTTGATTTAAGATATTGACCAGAGTATGATCGCCTTTATAAATGTGTACATAGCCTTAAATAAATAATGAATACATGAACCTAAAAATATCTACGTACAATATAAATAAAGCACACATAAACTAAGTAGTTCCGACCCACTATTTTTAGCATTCCCTCAGGCATATTATCTCACTAACTGGAACAACAGATAATATGTTTATGCCGCATCGTTTCGCTCTTCGAACTTAATTGAATATTAAAAACGATGTAGACACTGTATCCATAATAAATAATAACTGTATAGTAATTCAAACGCCTACTATCATAAATGTTGATTTGGTATATTGATTTCTGACACTTACGCGAATATTAGACATTTAAATAAAACTACTTTTACGGATTTTATGGATTTTTTACGTCGGGATTAAATAATATAATATAACCGCGATAAAATCCGTAAAAGTTAGTTTTATTTAAATGTTGATTTGGTAATTAACACAAGCTTTTACAAGTGGTAATTCTAGATTGTGAACATGATTAAATACATAATATGGACTGCCTTTTTTCATTCTACATCAACTTTAAAACATGGAGATTATCTTTGAATTTCAATTGTTTGAGACAGTGAGTTTGTCAACAGTCACTGGAGAGGGCAAGGTGTTATCATAACAGAAAGTATTGTATAACCTGATTGTATAAACTATAAAGGTCCTTGTAAAACAGAATGATCAGCAGAATGCAGGGCACGCGTCCTCTTTGTTCGGCCCGAGGTCGCAGCCTACCGCGAAACGGAACGTAAGCGGGTCAATGCGATCTGCGACGACACGTCTCGAGGCCTTTCCCTCCGCTATAAGGAAGTTAATACGATTTATTCACAGCGGCGACACTTGTCCGTGTTATACACTATTTATAAAACTGCAAGATACACGGCACATCACCAGCTTCCGCCTTGGGAAGCGTCCGACCTTTGACATAGAAAAACTTTTCTATCACAACTTTCTATATTGGATAATACTTCAGTATTCGGCATTGTTGATGTCTATACAAAAGTTGTTTGGCATTTACTTAGAAGTCATGCCCAATTGTTGTGTCAAATGTTATGTGGTCACACAAAGTTATGTATTGCCAAACTTATGATACAAAATATTTTATTTGAAATCAACAAAAAATATAAATGTTAGAAGGCAGTAAATCTTAAGAAAGTCGACAGTTAAGTGCTAAAAGAAGAACAACATGATTTAAGATCTGAGAAGATTTCCTAAGCAAAAGAACTCAAGCTGAAGAGCAATTTTTATATGTTTTCTATCTCTGAGCGTCGGTTATGGCGCGGTTGCGAACGACGCCAGTATTTTGTATGCAGACGACCGACTGCATAAACAGAGAGAATACACTCGACAGCACACAGACACAATCAATGGGCTACCTCGGATACAAACAGAGATGTGTGTTATTAAACATTCGTTCGATAACATTGTATTACTTCTGAAATACATAAATATGTATAGGTTTACATTTGGCATGAACTAGGATTGGTAATATTTACGCAAATCTATAACAGCGAAAGTTATACCATGTCAATTCATTTTATCTTCAGGGATATCATTGTCACAAACTTACAGAGATGAAAGAAAAACTAATGAATACAGACAAAAAAGACATTCAAGAACCACATAAAAGTGAGTAAAACCAATCATAAGGAGTGATGTACATCTATTGCTGACCGCAAACGGATTAAACGAGTTAGAAAAGAACATTTTCGTAGCAACTTCTGTAATCTTGAGGTAATTCGCTATACCTTAGACCCTCACAGTTTCCTCGTCAATAAATAACTAAGTTTCTTTCACGCTGATTCTAGCCCTAACATATTTCATTCACTTGAGCATTACTCGGAAATCTTTTCTTGCAACTCTTCATAAGATGAGACAGGACCAAAATGTATGACTGAGCGCTGATCAGGAATAAGTTTGAGCTTCCTATTACTTACTTTTATGTCAGATTGATTTGATTTCATAATTGAAAATATGAATGGTGTGAATTCACAGGTTAGAATTTCAAACATTTTCGTTTGTATTACATTTCCCAAATGAACATTAGAACGAGTAAGAGAACCACGATTTAGACTTCCCGGCTTGTCCGAGAATTGTTTACCATATTACAACAATGGGAGAAACGGAATGAGAAATTCTAGGTTAACCTTTACGTGGATAAGGTAGTAAAGTTTTTTATGTTGGCGTTCAGTTTACGTAGGCTTACAAATAATCTTAATAAACATTCCGGCTTTCTTAGTATCGTGAAAAAGGATATTCCGACGAGAGTAGTATAAGATGGTTATCTACTAGAGATATATCATTGTGCGTTGCTATTTACTATTTTGTTACCGAATGAGTAAGTGCTTTTACATACATGTATGACTAAAGTTCGAACACCGAATTCTGTTATCCGGTCATACGGAAACGATACCCCACAGATTTTGGCTCATTTCATGATACCACTAAAAGCATTGCGTTAGATTCGGCCAATGTAGAAGCATCCTTAGTTGTTCCTTTATTTTTAACGATATTACGGACTTTTGGACATTACGTAGAAACTTCGGGTAAATATCTGCGGTAATGGGTTTCGCTGAAGGCCCAACAAGTCATGTTTAATTTTTGTGCGTATTCAAAACGTTGTGGTTTTGTTACCAAAGGTTATGAATAATATTAGTCGAACATTACTAGATAGAACTTATTTAAATTTCGATCAACTTTGTATATTTTAAAGTGTAGTAAATTAAAATTACATCGAGTTGGTAAACATTACCAATATTTGATTGCAAAATACAAATCTTTACTGTGTGGTAACAACAATTGTCACTTGGATATGCAAAGAGATACATAAATGTTTGACGCTGAGATTCAACGAGACGAGCACGTTGCGTCGTGCAAGACTATGTTACATCAAAAATGGCATCGCGGCACAAAATACGAGTAATTCTTGAAATTTACATATAATCAACGTCTATTCGAGGTCTGGCGGGGCACGTTCCACGTCTGCCGACAGCACTCAAAACATTTATATGCACATCACACATTGGCGGATTTCAGACGCTACCAACAAGCGCCTGTTGGTAAGTATTACTGCTTATTTCGAGTAAAAGCTCCTCCGTCCAGGTATCAGTTGCATTCTTACCGTAAACAAACCCCGGGCGCCATGCCTAGCTCTGTTTATAACACGAGACTGCAGTCGTATGCAATACCAAGTAGATTTTAAGATAGCAGTCGCGGCACGATATCGCTTTCACATAACACGAGACATTTTATAAAAACAATTTGTTGCTATTATTGGTCAAGAAGAGAAAACGCTATGTTTACCAAATCAAACGCTAAACGAGGAAGTCAAATGTCGGGCTTTGATATTTGTATCAAAGGATTGGGCTTATATTTACGAATAAGAGACACGTTGAAGATTACAGAAAATTCGTAAACAGACGTCGCGCCGTTCCCATACACCCCAAACCCTTAGCATGGCATTCCCTTGAACTCGTACGATGAATATATAGATTCTGTGAATTGCTTGAGATGGGGACAGCGGAACGCATAACACGCGGCCAGTGTCAAACGGCCATAAATTGTCCAGTCGGCGACCTACAAGCTTCTTTATGTACACCACAACTCCTAACCCGATACACACAATATATATTTTGTATGTTGTTCATTTTTCTTGGCTGGCGTCGGAATCAATTCCCAGCTGTCCCTCGGGGGTAATACCTCATATCGGTGTCCTGAGAGCCGCCTCATGCCAATATACTTTGTAAGTAGACAGTACGCACGCCCACAAATAGCTCGTGTTGTTTGTTACACGCGATATCATCCACAAACATTCATGTTATTATGTCGCTGTAATTTGCACAACGATTACATGAATTTTCTGCGGAGCGCGTTTCAAGGGTTAAGCTGCCAGTGGGTGAGACTAAGAATGAAGAACTAATGAGGCATAATCCTCTAACAGCCGCCTGTAATAAGCGCATAATGATGTGTGGCTAGAAAGTCGGAGTGACTGAAGACAGGCGTAGAAGAATAAAACCCATTGGCTCACACGGCTTCCAGTACATTTATCATATTTTCATGCGAGCATATTTCACAGCGGCCGCACAAAGAGGTGAGCGAAATAAAAGAGTGAACCAACAGAAATAATAAGAGTAATTCAGCATTCACGTCGGCTTTACCACCTCCGAAGAATTACCCTCATAAATCTTTCATTCGCGCGCCAGTTCAGCTACTCACTTATTAAAATAATCCTGAACTCTATACGCGACGGTTTACCGTCGTTATTTCGTAAATCCCCGATATTACTCCAAAATCCGTATCCCATTTAAACAATACGTACATTGTAATCTCGATTACAAATGTAAATTATATTTGCGAGGGCCGTGTAATAAGGCCGGGGAGCCTGAATGAATGTCAAGGGTGAACTCACCACGTTCTATAATAAAACATCCGCGTTTGTGGATGTGTTAATGATGACTGATAGACGAGACGGATCAGAGGCCAAACGTTGGCCCCATGACGCCGTGGACTTGTCAAATGTTACGTCATTTGCATACTCTAATGAAAATAACACGGTGATAAGGAAACGAGCGAAACTTACATTTATCACTGCCATAGGTCGGGAAATGTTGGTCAAATAATTTTCTTCTTTTCCTTTCATAAATCGTACCGCCACTATATAAGTGTTATGCACACAGTAAACCATTATATGCCGTTATAAATTCTAATTACAGTTAAAGTAATTACGACAATGACTCTGCTAACCAGAGGAATATCTTCCACTGGAGACTAATAATTCTGGAACAGATTTGCATAACTCTTCTAAGTAGTTACTTAGTTTAACATTTCTGTCTATAAACCACGTTATTACTCCCAACATTTCACGTAAAGCGCAGTTATTTAGCAGCGAGAATTAGTGAAAATTTTGTGGAGCACAAAGTGCAACATGCAAAAATGGCAGCGAAAAGTTGAGTAATATACAAAGCCAGATGAAACTGAGGCGTAATATGAAAAGTACGTATAAGACCTGTGGTCGGGGGAGGGTGGGGGGAGATTTATTTTATTAGGATATAGTAACAGAAGCGGTAAAACAGGGACGTTGGTGCTACTCGAAGCTTGAAGCAATAACATTTAGGTTTATAAAAGGCTTGAGAGACTATAGTTTGTCACCTGGTAGCGACACTTCCCACCACATCTTCGTGATCAAAAGACATAAATACCTTTTTTGTCTCTAATGGTCTTTTCAAGTACCCAATACACAATTAAGTAGAGTTTAATTAACTTGTGTCTAGACGGTATTAGGCTACGTGTGACCTTCGATATGAGCAATAGGCTCGCCCCCAGTCGAATGGAACCTTGTTGGTGAATAGTGGGTGTGTGACATATCTGCCCACATACTGACTATACAGGTGTGATAAGCACGTGACTCATTGTTCAGTAGAACTTCAAGTGTGACTTAAGAAGTCACTTTCTATCACACTTTTGATCCCACACTGTGTTGGTTGATACATTCAGGTGTCCTTCTGATCTTTATTTTCGAAAATCTCACTACAATATTTCCTCTTTCTTATATTCTATTCAAATAAAGCATTCCTTCCTACACCCAACATACTACTCTTTTAGTAAACGAGAAAGGAAACAACGAAAAAGACTCTCCGCATAAATACTGATATCCGTATTTTCGACACACAACGGTTTATCCCAAGTTGGTCATAAATCTGCAATAACAAGTCTTTCACCATAAGAGAATTAAGAGCAGAACCTATCTGATGGGCTTTATTAATGGTGAGAACAATACTGGTATAGTACGGGCACACGGCTTCGTCACGGCCATGATTGGTAAATTGAACCTTGACTCCGCAACTGGGTCGCACATCTTGTACTATTCATGTCTATGAAGTAATACAGTATGCCCACACTATAATGTATGTAGCAGTAGATTAATGCAAGAAACATTAAGAGGATGCTAAAGTAATTTTGCCAACATTTTTGTGAATATTTATGGCGTATGTTTACGCTATAAATATTTCTAAGGCTTCCTAAAGCTTTCTGGTCTTTTAAGATTGTACTCGCACCCGAAGTAAACTACTGAGGCTGTTTACGAAAATTAATGAATGCATATTGGTGTACAGGTGTATATGGTAGGTACAGATTTCAATAATCATTCTTCTTTGTGGAGTTGACCTTCTATAAGTTCTCTGCTCTGTGTCTCGAGTGAGTCTTTTGTTTTTCTAGTGAAAAGCCACTGAGTCACCTCAGACCTTAACATTTAGTTAGAATTAGTGACGTTATTTCCCACGCTTTCGCTTTTACTAGTACCCTTATTTCGTAGTAAAATGATGAAAGCACGTAGGTCATTTTTCTTTGAGGAATGCAGTAGTACATTTTTAAAACGGTGCTTTTTCGCCCTTAATAGCCGTCACTTATAGAAAAGAAAGTTATACACAGGAAAACAACGGAATAAAATTTAGGCGAGAGAGAAACAATTTGCCTTAGGCTAGATGCCGACTTTTGATATAGAAAACATGTTTCATTTGAAACGGTAAGCTTTTAGTATCTTTGACATTGTTTGGTTCATCAACATAGACATTGGTGTGTCAAACAAGGATGAAGATATTTCTTGTACACATAAATCTTGTTATTGGCATGATATTCAGAGCTCCGCAGTGCACCCGCCGCTAAGTGTACCGTCGAACCCTTAATTTCTCGCAGAGCGGGTTCCCAACACGTTATACGAGTAAATAAAACAAGCAGCTACTGAAACGCTTCATAACTACCTCACTTTTTATTGCCAGACTTATTATTGCGTTGCATTGCGCTACTTTTGAAAGCTTTCGAATACGCTTTAAAAGATTATTTTTTTGTTGCCCTTTTTAAGCCTATTTTCATGTATTGTGTGCTTATTTTTAACTGCAGTCATAAGCAATTTAGCTAGCAATTAAAATATAAATCGTTTAATCAATAGGTACTGCATAGTTGTTAATAGAGTTATTAAAAACAAAGCACGGGTCTGCGTCACCATGAGCGATACTGCAGAACCGCTCAATCATTATTATACCTTAAGGAAAAATTGCATGCCAGAATGTGAGTCATTAAGCTATTTCTTCTTACGGTATTATAGTACTTTAATCTTGTATTAACATAACATTAAATCACGCTTGTTTGATTTACGGGCAAGTGGAAACGTACTTATTGCATGCTTCTGCCAATGATGTATGTCAGAAATATCAACCTGAAAAGAGACAGATCGCAGATCAAATGGAACTAAGTCCTGTCAGACTGAATAAATAAGTCTACTTGACAAAAATTAAGAAATTATATCCTAGAAAATCCAAGCTAAATTAAAAGCCAGTTCCCCAACAAGATAAGTGCCGATGACAACTGAAAGAAAACCCCTTTTACTTTTTAATTCATGATTTCATTAAAATATTAAACGCTAGATCGAACAATCAAGAACATTAAACTCTACCCAATTCGTTTGAATGCCCCCCTGGGGCCCCGTTAAGAGGTAACTTGTCAAATTCAACATGCCAGCCACCTTTTAAAATTTTACGAAGATCTGTGCTTAAAATTAAATTCATTTTCACCGAAATTACGGCGGCACGTGCCTTCGTTTCAGTGTGAAACTTTTATATGAACTATATTTTGCGAACTGAAACTTTTATGTTTAGTAAATGTTTATGCCCTTCATCATGACTATCTTCATCAGCCTTCAATTGTCCCACTGCAGGGCACAGGCCTCTTTTCTTACTCTGTTCAAGGGTGTTTGCGATTTCAGACTTAAAGGTCCAGGTTTTCTTTAAGATGTCTTCCTTCATAATACTTTGAAATTACATGTAACTTCATCATAATCCACTTTCAACTAGTTTTATTACCATTAAATTAGTCTCCATTATCTACTACAAAATTATCAGTTATCGTGGCCTAGTGGGTAAAGGACCAACCTCAAGTATGAGGGCGCGGGGTCGATCCCAGGTCAGGCAAGTACCAATGCAACTTTTCTAAGTTTGTATGTACTTTCTAAGTATATCTTAGACACCATTGACTGTGTTTCGGATGGCACGTTAAACTGTAGGTCCCGGCTGTCAGTGAACATCCTTGGCAGTCGTTACGGGTAGTCAGAAGCCAGAAAGTCTGACACCAGTATAACCAAGGGGTATCGGGTTGCCCGGGTTACTGGGTTGAGGAGGTCAGATAGGCAGTCGCTTCTTGTAAAGCACTGGTACTCAGCTGAATCCGGTTAGACTGGAAGCCGACCCCAACGTGATTGGGAAAAGGCTCGGAGGATGATGATGATGGATATCTACTACAAAATTCGCGCTTTTTTGTTTAATTTGGCTGTTTAAAAACTTGAACGGTAAGGAGCATAAAAACTTTATTGAATTGAAATTAAATTGCGTGATTGTACAGAGGGTGTCGGTCTACAACCCCTAGGGTCTTGGGGGCTGGAACTGGTTAATATACAAAAGGAAACACATCCTTTAATAAAAAAACAAGCCGGAAATGTTACACCGTTCACCTTGACATCAAGACTTGTCAGAACCACTGGGAATTCCGTCCAATTTCTTTACCGTTGAATTCAAATGCATAAAGCATTGATGTCACATTTTTGCTCTCATTCTCACGAATGATTCAAGAATCTATAGCGCATTGTTAACTAAAACTTTATTTACCAAGATATTCCAAAATCTTACTGAACTACCTTATCTTGTAAATGGAGACGAAGTGATCTACCTACATAGCATAATTTTTATAAAGCATATTTATCAATCCGTCAGTTTTGCTAGCTCGTTCACGGACCTCTTTCACGATAATGCGATCATAACCCAATATTTAGAAGAGTCTTTTAGCGATATTTCGGTCGAGATACCGAAAACCTTTCAACTTTAATAAATTACAGCTTCAAAACGTTCACGAAGTCTTCTGCAATAATTACGAGAACTTAAGGTTATTGAATTACCGTTTGGAACCGTGTATCTTTTAAAGGAAGGATTTATCTCAATAAAGGTCTTTTCATTTTGTATATGACATTAAATATCTAAATCTCTTTCATGTTTATAAACAGTGTAATGTATGGAGATTTTTATCACTGACGCGTAACATTCGTTGTACAATTTATTTAAGCGTGCATGAATAATGGGAGCTGATTTAAAACTTTCTACACGAGCATAGTTTGAGCTATATGAATTTTCTCCTTATAGAGAAACAGGACACGTAGTTAACACTCTCGCAGCCGTGAGACGTCGTCGCAAATGAGAGGTTCACCGTGAAGCGGCTCCTCATACATCTTCATCTGAAGCATGACTACATTTCCATAAGGCGAGGAGTTAGTGTACAGGATATTAGGGCCACAATAATGCAATGACAAGTCAATTTGCGAGCGTGCGCCGCCGGACCGTCCGCGGTTGTCAACGTTGACCGATGCCCATCATTTATCATGACCGCACATCAAATCACCATCGGAATGTAATGGACACAGAACATGTTGTGACGAGATAAGTCGTTAACGGAATTAAACCAATGCACGACCAATCGCACGCTCTTGTTGCCCGCAATGTCAATATAATCACAGTTAAATAATGGTTCTCACAAATTACCTTTTCTACGTCTCTGTACCACCTAAGATGAGACCTATTTATTTCCTTTTGTAGAAAATGTGTTTCTCTTCCTTAATCTACTAGAATGCATGTGAACTCATTTTCAGTTTATGACCGTCTAAAATTCTTATCTAGTAAAATCTGAGCCAGCATTTTTATTCTCTTTGATTACGATCCATATAAAATCGGACGCATTCTACACGCCAATTTGATTTAGGATTTTGTACGGCGCATTCAATGTAAATCAAGTCGACCTCAATAATCTGTAGAATATTCTTAGAATAAGAAATCCAAGCGATACACGCGTGGAGCTCAATAACTCAGTGGCAAGTCAAGCAATAGCTAACTCGGCGGTTCAGTACGTCGCCGTTTCTAAGTTATGGGACGCATGCATCAGTGAAATGTGTTTTCTTACACCGACCTAACTGATGGTTGTAGCGCGAGCATGTTTCGACACTGTTTGTCGATATCTAGGCGCGGCTTCACAAAAAGCGCTGGATGTCATTATTAAACGTCACAAAGTACAAATAAGGCTAGTCGCGTGACAAAGTGCTCGAGCCAGTAAACCATCGGTTTACGTGATAAGGCGGCCAGCCGAGTTAGTTACGGTTTTACCGTAGCGTTACAATGGGAATTATGTTTTAATGGCTTTCCTCATTGTTCTTCGGACATTAATTGTTTACACACATATTGCATGCAGAGAGCGCGAGTGACGTTATCGATCATATTGCTCAACTTCAAAACAATTTTTATTAAAAACTTATTTTCCTACTAGCACCGCCTCCAAGGTTGAAAATTGTTCATTCAACTTCTTATTTAAAGCGAGTATCGTAAAATACAAGATATATGTATGTCTAAGCTATAAATTGTACGTGGAGAGACGTATGTTTGATATACCTACGCGCTAATTATTACATGTACCGGGTTTTTCTTAGTCGGATGAATACTACAGACGTTGTGTTCTTCCTTGTGTAAATAATATTAGGATATTAGATAATTGTTAGGAACTTTCCCAGAGGAAATAGTGAAAGGAGTTGACGACAAACAAGTGCTTTGTTTCAGTCATTAGGCGTAGTGCGCGGGGCGGGGTGGTCTGCGGGCGACAGCGAGTGCGTCGCGTCACACGACACGAATGTTTGTCACGCGACACGGGCGTCGCTCGCGATTTTTGAATCATTTATCAACAGCTTGTTTACACTGCTGTACGCTATACTGCGACCGGTTCCGACGGCCGTGCAAAAACTGGGTCATTCTTCATTACGACCAAGACGGAGCCAGTCAATTCATTGATTTACACAATTTTACGTTCAATTTGTTTCGCGTGACAGGAAACTATTCCATTACCATATTGACAAGGGTCAATAAAGTTTCGATATTAAAGAGATAACAATCCCATAAAATTACATTAAGTTGGTAACTAATGAGGTAGCCTGAGAGCGCCTTACAGACAGGCAAATAGTAAGCTAGTCGCGATGGAGAGTGACTTTCACAATGCACTCGTCACATGCGAGTAAGGCAGTAAATGTCTATAATGTGCATTTGCAGAATGGGGCTTCTCGTATAAATATAACTCGTATGTGGGAGCGAACACACGTAATGTCGCTACATATTTATCTGAGAACTTTCCCGCAATCTGTTTGGCGTATGTGTTTTGCATGTATAATTTATAGGACATCAAAGGTCTGGAATAAGGTTAGGTACATTGTTCTAACCGGTTTAATTAAGAGCTACCGACCGAGCATCCGAATGATCGTAAAACGCGACGATAGTTGGCTCAGCTTTATGGGATGTCTTACAATTATTTCCTTCTGGAGGAATATCATTACCATATACACTTCTTTTTATGGCGCTGACGTTTTATAGCGGTTTTTTTTTTGGGTTAAATCCCGGAGACTTGAATAAAAACTTAACGGCGCGTCTTATAACATTAAGTAGCAATTATAGAAATCTTACTTCCTATTATTTGTTTATATAAACATGAAATGTAATTTCACGTCAATTAACCGATAGAAATCGAACGACTGGCGCGTAAAAAGACCTCGATGTGAATGAACTGTTAATAAATTGACAAGTGTGATGGTATCTCCTTTGCTATTGACACGATATTTACTGAAATCCAATCTCGAGTTGAAAATCTATCTCACAGAGGGTGTGTGAATGCAATTTTTCGTCACGTCTGTAGTGGCGTGACGTCCCTCTTACGTCAGTGTCACGTAGCGCCGTGACGTCACGGACAGAGCGGCCGGCCGTGATTTCGCGTCCTAGGCCGGCCGGCTAGAAGAGCCCACTGAATCATTCATTATCATTTATCAACTACTACGCTAAGCGTCGATCACATTTACGGACAAACCATTGTAAATATTATAATATCTATAACACCCCCACCATTCTCCGCAACCGTGCAATCTTACAATTTTCTCACCTCACCACCGCACTAATAGAAATTATGAAATTAATTTCATAATGGTTTGTAATTTTCACAATTTATATAATGGACGTATCAAGGATGTTGTGTCACGGTTGGTTAACAAACTCACGTAAACAATTTAGAAGTTTGTACACTTTGTGTAATAGGTAAATACTTGTAAAGAAATCATTTTTTGATAAATGATTTTCTCCAGTACATAGTTAGCTTGTATTGTACACAAATTCAATGATGTCCGAATTAGTAACTTGCACGTGGGGCACGTATTAATTTTAGCCTAAATTAGTTGCTTTGCAAGCATTTCACGTTTCACGGGTAAACATATCGAATAACCAGTCGGGTTTACCTGAAAACTGGTGGATTCTGAAAAGTAGGAAGAGCACAATTGCGTATCAAATAGCTTTATCCTCTTTTGTTATGCTAATATCCTCCCCCGAAATTACCCCCTCCGAGTATAATCTTGGGGGAAGTTAAAAAGTTTTCCTTGTGTTTATAAGGAGTTTCCATACAGCTTTGTTTGGTATCTTGACCGGCTCTGATTGAAACAACATTGTTATTGATGTTAATATAATTTCTATGAGGTACATAGTTACGTAATTTAATTTAGCGGATACTCAACGTCATAGTTACAATATTCAGTAGGGTAAACACAACTATGTTCGTTCTTGCGTTGAAGTGGGCGACGCTCAACAAGTCTACATAATGTAAATTGTGGAATGATTCAGTTTCTCCTTTCAGCTACGGGTTTCCTTGGCGCTTTCTTCGATTTAAGAGATATATTACAAAGTGGACGTTTACCTTGTCCTATATTCATGAGTTTCTTAAGGTTAATTGTTGTAGGTACACAACTCATAAATGCGATCTAATGTACCTCATGTTCTAACATCGACTAACGTCAGCTGATGCTATGCTTACAAAGAACCGAATTATCAAGGAGTATCATTTTCGCTGACGTCAATATAATTCAGGATCTACCTAAGCACACTTACAACAGATTAAATACTAATAAGCGTTATTCAAAGTAGATGTAGTTAACCCGTAACCGCTTAACCTTCTGGTAACAAAGACATCGTCATAAAGCCATAACGGATGATGTACGTACAAAGTATTTTATTCCGTAACTGCGTCATCGGATCGGGTCCAAGACGGAATCTATACGAAATTAAATTGAATTTCCACGCCAATGGTTTGGGGATATCTGAAGCCTTTTCCTTGTTCGGCGTTGAGTTGTGATAAAACGGTACAGGTCTACTTCACAAACACTCCAATTATTTGGTCAAGGGAATGTAGATTGGATTGTCTATAGCTTTATTATTAAACGCAGTTGCTTTCCTCGAAAATACTTAATAGTTAGAAGATATTTAGGGTAAGTTATTGAATTTGAATTGTTTTACTTTAAAACTCAAAGTTACCATACGTTTTATATGAGCCGCCAAAACCAAAACTCTGTAAGAAGTTTATTAAAACTAGGTTGGTAACGTTAAATCTTTTAAAGTTATTAAGTAATAACGAGTTGGAAGCACTTGAAACTGGTTCTACCTTCCGAAGGACTTTTCGAAGCGAAATAAGCCACGTATGAACTTCTAGTTAATTTCTACAAAGTTCATCTCAAATTCTCAATGAAATTCTTAGTTACAAGTATGAAGGTGATGGCTAAAATGCTTTTATAGATAACATATAAAATGTGACGTTTTCATAAGATTCAGATAGTTTGAAAATGATTTTTTTTTTGCGTATATTGATTTCTATCGCAATAATCAAATTCACAAAGTTCTCGATTAATATTAAACAATAAAATCCACAAAACGCGACCAATCCCTAAACAAATTAAACTGATACCTTAATCAAAATCCTATAGAGCTACATTGCCAACCAAAGTCACGATTCTCATCTCAAACGTGTTTAATGAAACATGTACCGGAGCACCATGAAGACTATGAAACCAGGTTTAATAAACATAGCAGCTTAGGACTTGATAACAATATAGTGGCATGTTGCCAACCCATGGCGTATCTACGAACATATACAGCACCGCCCGAACTGTGACCTGGATTGACTTTTCACCTTACAAAGGATTAATATACAATAGATATTTTTACTCCATCCAGTGTAGGTTTCTTCCGAGAAGTCGACATAAATTGTAATATCAGAGATTTTTCTGTATTCCTATTTCAGTCTTAATAGCTGCTAAATCCGAATCCGATGTCAACATAAATATGATTGTTAAAACAACAGTAAAATAAATGTACTTACATGGTGCAGGACTGGGTGGTTCGGCGCAGATCCCAATAGATTTGCTAGGGTCATCGATGAACCACTGCGCGAGGTGATAATCGCCGAGCTTGGTCTGAATCTGCTGGCTCACGCGATCCCTGTTGCCTGTCACCTGTCAGACAAAACGAAACGTTAGCATTTCAAGAAACACCACTCGGTCAAAAGAACACCCCACACAAATATAGGTCAGGTTAAGTAGGTGCCGTTAAAACGATTAGATATTACTGAACAAACCATCGTCCTTTTGTGAATTTACGGCATCCTTTCTTCAAAGCAAATTAAAATAAATCTCTACAATGATAAAGCTAAGCAGATAATTAACCAAATTACTATTTCGTCTTAAAATAATGTTGTTGATGATAACGGGTCTTTGGATTACCCAGAATTAATAAGCTTTAAGAAGTGGCTATAAATAGGAGCGATGTGCGATTAGTGTTTTATGTTACCAAGGGGGTATAAGATGAAAGAGATTAAATCAAGGCTAACAAGACAGTTGACAAACCTAAAGTTGCTTTAAAGGTCTAAACCAATTCCCTCACATTTACTAGCTCGCCAAATTTTTGACCTCGTTCTATAACCTAGTTTCCCAGCCTTGAAAATGTCTAGGCATCTATCCATCTCTGCACCTCCAAGTTTGTATAGTAACTTGAAGACTTAATTGAATTGGACTCACTTGTTTGTAAGTAAATATTATTGCCATTCATGATTGCAAATAGGTACGACACTTAAAAAAAATAGATTGAACTTGCTTTTATTAACTAACTAAAACTAAATAATATCTTCATCATCTCCATAAACCAATCGACCATTCATTTTATTTTGAATTGTATTGTTTTGTGGAACTTAGTCTAAACGTTTTATTTATGCTTTCATGCGCCTCCTCAGAAATATTGCAGTTATCAAAATGATTAATAAATTGATAAAAGTTTTGAACCTTTTAACATGCAGCGAATGCGTAGTATTTATTTCACCCTAAGAAATTTTGAATAATACGAGCGTATTCAAGAAAAGCTTAACGCTATATTAAGTCAAGCCGTGACACGTGCCATCCTTATTGAATAGCCATACTTCAAGTGAAGACAAAAGTCAAAAAGAAGCAAAAGCGCAGACTGCACAGGACTGGTAAGCTTATAAATGGTAATACAATCGTAAATAGCGTATGTATCATCACGAGGCCGCCGCCGTGTGGCCGGCATGTGTCGTCTCGGCTTAAATAAACCGGCTCACTGTCGACCAACGTGATTCACAGCACAAGCTTATTGGGAATACATGCAAATAATACCACTATTTTTTGCCATAATCTCCCGTTATTGAACGCTGGGGAAGATCAAGGCTTTATGGTTTATGGGGTTAGGCCCCTACCGGCTAAGTGCTTTCCAAGACTTATGGGGTGACATGTGATGAATATCAAAACCGCTATTACGCAGAAACTGAAAGCAAATTGCTTGCCCATAATTTCTCCTCCCTCATACATTTTTGGCCACCATTGCACAATTTGGCAGGAATGGAATTCACAGAATGCCGTTTATAAATAGCATAAAATTTATCAAGCCAATTTCGTTGCGATGATTTATTGATTAAAAATCGGAGCGGCAAATTGATAACGCCAGTTTTGTTACTATAACAAGAATGTGATTAATTAAAACGCTCCATCGAATGGGCTCGCCGGAACCGCTCACAGTGATTGTTTAAGCTTTATTTAATAATCGGACTCTGGCTGTGTTGATTTAAATATTATTTCGAGTTTAGGAAAGGGGAATTTTGATTAGATGCAGCAATCAAAAGATCGATCAGATTTTGCAAAGTTTGATGGGAGAGATACGCGTCTGTGAAATACGACATTTCTAAGAACAATTAAGAAATTTCACAACTTGTAGAGGTATAAACATAACTAATGCTGTACTTTATCTCACGATAAGCCTTCAAAACTTCCAGATTGTACACTATCTAGCAACAAAACAATTACTGCAGCTTCCGGGAAACGCAACCACAACTGACCACACAAATTATTGGATCATCCCAAACGATTCCACATCAAAATTATATGAGCATCTGATTCAATTTCAGAACACGCCGCTTTACAAAAATAATAAAAACGAACACCATAATATAGTTTTAACACAATGGGAACAGAGCTCAAAATGGAACAAAGTAAACGTTTTCGAGTTTGTCGTTCAATGCGCAGAGATTTGATTGAAACGGCAAATCATTTACGAGACCTGTTTCACTGGAGTATTTTCCGCACGGCTATTTGCTAAAGTGCCTTTTACGTCCCTTTTATTTATGTATTGTTTTCACATAATCCTACAGTGTACCGTCAAAGACTAATCTGTATTTTAGACTAACCTTCTACGTTTGCACGTTTACTCTTATATGTCTTTGAAAGGAATGTATCAATTTTGGATCTAATGTAATCTCCGATAAAGGTCTTTGGAATTCAGCAAGCGTATGTTACGCTTTCTTCTTAAAGTGACCTTTTTCGAGTAAGAATTCTAATGTTAACCCTCGAGAGTCAGGGTTTGGTGTATCAATAAAGTGCTTCATAATGTTGATAACATTGATGTTCTTGATATGATCGTTAACTACAATGGCGTGTCTGTAATTAAAAGACATAAAAAGGTCATGTTCAATAATACACGTGTATCTAATGATTATTCTAAAACTTCCATCACTCCGCTTTATGCAAACACTGAATAAAGTTTTAATTGAAAATTTTAAATGAGTATTTGCTTACGAAATTTGAATAAATATGGAGTGCGTTCTCAAACATAGAAGTCCGCATCCGCAAACACGTTTGGTGCCGATATGACACACTCCAAATATGAACAAACGACTAATACCTACGTCTGTGTTTAAATTCATAAAACTGTTTACTCTCTCGGTCCGTACGAATGTTCACAGATGAAGTGAGATGTAGGTCAATAAGCACATAAAAACAATCATCGCACAACTACGGAAATAGATAAGATTATGTGTTGCAACTACGAGTGTAGCTAAACATAAAATGAGAATAAAACAAACATTCAAGTGAATAGTAGCGAGCCACATTTCAAATCCAACCACATTCTCACCCAGACTTCAAAGCATTCAGACGTTAAAGAACAATTCAGTGCAAAGGATCTCCACAATCGCACAAACACATCCGAGATCGGATTCCGAGTCAAAATCTAAATTACGGAGCAACAAGTCGATCCGTCTCGCAACTCCTTCCGATAGCACACATTCGAGTCATCATCGCGGAATTAACAATCTAGAACGGTTCGCACCTCGCAATATAAATCTTGGCATTAAGGCGAACGAGTGAATTTCACCACGTGTTATAGGTATCTGTGACTATCATAAATCCCGTACGTGGTACGAAGTACGAGTGGTAGTGCGGAGTCAACGCCCCGCCCGACTGCTGTGGGGCGCCCGGCGCCGCCCGGACGAAAGGACGTACTTCAGGGGCCGGCTACATCAAGTAACCACGAGTGAGCCATGTCTTTGAATAATTTTGTCCACCTTCAGTTTTGTCTGAACGGTGTTTGGATTAAGTCAAGTTCTTAATGGCTTGTCTTATGAATGAGAACATCTTGATTTGGATCATAAGTCGCTGAAGCAAACATTGCAAACCAAAACCACACAAGAATTTGCTACCATTAATCTGTAAGCAATCAATGCCACAAAAATTGTACTAGAAAGTGTAATTATCTTTTATCAGGCAGTTTATCTATTATTATTGCGAAATAACTCTATATCGTTATAAATTCCGCCCTTGACTCGATATATAAATTAGTGTGTCAATACCACGGCAACTCACCCGACTGGTATCAATAGAGATATTAATCTTCAGAAGGATAGTGGCAATGGTTATGCACTTTGCATCGTCGGATATTTCCTGGAAGCGGACCTTGAGTTATTGAACAAACAACCATCATTTCCTCGAGGAAGATGACGCACGCACATATCTTCAATTTGGCATTTACGAGGAAAATACCAGAACGCCATTGAAATAATAAGAAAACATTATTTTCTTTATTGCTAACTTGCATATCATTTGATTAACACCAAAGTAATATAAATGTGGATTTCCTAAAGCACAAGAAGATTAATGGCTAAGAACCATCGGAATAAATCGTACATCATAAACAGGAAATGACACAATTAATCTATGTTGGAACTCGGACAATTAACAAAATTACAGATCGCCAAGACAAAATTAAGAATTTCATTTAAAGCATTCCAAGGGCGAATCATCGCAGGTAGCAACAATTGAAGACACTCAAATATTTTACGACATAATAAAGAAAAATATTCGGGAGTCAACGGCCTAGAGTTCACAAGAAGGGTGCAAAATAAGTACAAAAAGGACGCGTTCAGAGAGGGGTCGCGTTTTATTACTTACATTAGTAGAAGATGGGGTAGGCACTAGCCGACATACAAATATGTACCACCTGGCACGCCAGGACCATGTGAATAATGTCCCCGAAACGTGTCAATATGACGAGTCATCGACCCAAATCGAGTCAACGACATTATCTGGTAGGCGCGCCTAATTTATCTCCGTAACATGATAGACCTCCCGAAACTACGAACAATTCTTGTGAACTTGGAACGAGTTCCCATATCGTTCCAACATTACGGAGCGAGGATCAACGAGGGATAATCTGTTTACCAGATTTATAGATATTCAAGCATTTGTTACCAGATAAACGTAGAATTTTTTGCTGTTGGAAATGCTCGTATTTGTATGATTAAAAAGGCATATTTTCATTAGATATTTGTGGGGAGGGATGGGGTGCGCGCCGGAGATGGGCGGCGGGTTGTAATGAGGCCGTCTAGACGCTTCGCAATACTACATTGTATTTGTACCTATTGTACTCCACAACATTGTACACTGCCACTTAACTTATCGTCTATATTAATGAATAAGTAAACGAATTAAATACGGTCTGTGGTGTAGCTTTGCGTCAAGTTGGTTAATTTTATTTCAATAGCAGGTTATTTATTCAGAGCTGAGATGTGTCCGAGCGGTCGTCGACTTGTCCTTTACTACGGCTCGCCGATGATTAACTACGTTTACATTGTCAACCGAACGTTATTGAAATGGAACCAGTTAATCAAATGATTTATTATTGCGTTACAATATCGGCTTCAAGTATTAATGCGAATACTGATTGAAACTCAGATAATAGTCAGATTTAAGATTCTTTCAACATTTCTCTAGAAACGTTTTATATTTTCATTTATTAAAAGGCTCTTTGCAAATAATTGCTATAACCTCAGACGATTCAGCTTCTGATGGCGAATGATCGATTTTGATTAGTTTACTAAACGCCTTAACTGGCTAGTTGCAGTACTGAAGCAGAATAAAATAACCTGCTTTGTCGCCATTGATATTCAAAGAACTGAACAACTAATCACAATGCATGTAAATGAAGCTTTTAAAACTTGTGACAGAAGTAAACAAGGTGGTTCTCGTGTTAATGCATGTGCTGATGATAAATGGGTTTCCACATGTGTGCACGGGATGTTGACAGGCCCTGAAACGTCACGTTGGACCTAAACCGCCCGGCGACGCGCAACGTGACTCCAGCCAACGAGACACGATCGGGACTCCATTGATTTTACACGGAGAAATGTTAGCATTTCATAAACAAATAAATATGCTCACGTTTCTTCATTTCTACACTACAGTTTATATTTTGAATGACTACAACAATTAAAACTAATATAAATACGCCTTAACAGTACTGCGGTTACCGAAAAGGTGAGCTCAGGGTTGTATACGGAGAATTGGCAACAACATTTTCCTTTGTTCTACAGACTTCATAGGTATTGGATTTCCCGTCCCTACTGACGATAAAGATTATTATACCCCAAGCTGTGGTTATTGCTATGGATTTTGCTTGTATGTTGAATACAAAACCTAAACCAGAACTAATATTTGCGGGTAAATATTCCAACGATATTAGTGCTCAACTAGCCAAACTAATCAATTACGATACGCAAAAAGCAGCAAACCGCACTTACGAATGAAATAACACGAATAATAAAAGCGTATTCCGGCAAAAAGAAAACAAATCACATTAAAATCCCCAACGTAATATAACAAACTTTAACACACAAAGAAATGAGAATATACACGAAAGTATAAAAATAAGGAGGAACGGAAATAGATGTTACTTCAAAAGTAACCTCTATCTCTCACGTTTACAGTTGGAGTGGGATGAGTTATGGAGAAATGCTACCATACAGTCACGTTCGCCACGTTACAATTTATATTTACATTTGAAGCCTTGACAACGCGACATAAACTATCATATTTGGAGAATGAGAAAATGCCTTTTTTGACTTCAGCACCGTCATCAAAAACCTTTCCATCAGGTATATTTTTTAAAACACTCCTGACCTACTTCCCAAGGTCTGCCTTGCTTTAAGAATCTAGTTGCTGCGCTCATTAGCGACCAGAATCAATCAAATTATTCTCATTAAAACTTCCCCGATTGACTTTACTCCAAGTACAGTAAACACGCCGATAAAAATAATGATGTAAACAAAAATCTAATTGATAAACACGACGCTACGAAAGTGAAATTAAATAAGTTTGCTTTGCTTATAACAATAATGACGTTGGTATTTGAATAAACTGTTCATTCCGCAACTATTATCGTGTGTAAACGTATGATAGAGCGGTGTATGTGTGCGGCACACATGTGAGTTAGCAAATGTCCAGAGACTCGTGTGTGTAGCGGCGTCCCCCTATCGGTTCCATTTCCTAGGGAGTGCGGGAGGCGAGGGAGCTTTAATTACAGTTGTATTTGTATTTATGCACATATGTGTGGCTGTATGTCATAAAGTGGGTCGTGCGAGTGCACCCGCCTGCTCAGATAAGCCGACCGCTTTTAAAAAGTTATTATAACTCCACTTCGTTTTGGCGCTGTTTCGTCGACACTTCATCATCTATTAAAGGTGATCAGTGCGTTGAACATCAGAGAATGATTTACGTTTCACAGTTTTGATATAAAGTCACAGGTGCGATGGAAGATGATTAAATAGTACCTCAAGCGTCAAGTTATTAAGTCACATCGATAGATACGATTCAGAACGGCGTAGCCAGAGATATTTGCGAAGTATGAAAAAACATTCAGGAAATGAAATAACCGTGAAGCGTATATTGTGAAGTATGATTACGGCTTCGTTTTTCAGATCATTATTTAAATGTAGAAAGTAAATTATGCTGCTGTACAAATTCATGATTCATGAATGAATGACTACACCAGGCCACTAAAGCTACTTTAGAACAGCTACAAAGATTTGGAACCGTGTTGGCTGCATTACGTTTGATTTGTTTTACAACAACCGACACGACTATTTCAGACATAGTTTACAGTTCGCTCATTCTGCATTCCAAGGAAACTAGTGCTCCAGTCACATATATCTTCCTTTATTACGTAATCTTTTCCTGCGGGTACAAGATGTCGTAATCACTTGAATACAATTGAGCAGCAACATGCAAAAAGTTAAGAAGTTCAAACATTTTGAACACAAATTACGTGTCCAACCGAACTTCTTAGCAAGTTGGTGCAAATAAACATAAGTCTTATAGGCGAACAACGGCCATTATCATAATTTTGTTGTTCCATTTGAGCAGTTTAAAATGATTTTGGCAGTAATTTACATAGCGCTCCAACAGAACGTATCAACGTAATTACCCAAGTCGACACGTAAACAGCGGACGACCTCGAACCCGCTTGACACTGGTCGCGCGTCCAAACACACTTGATCTCCCTCGACCCGATGGCCATTTAGCGCCACTAACGAGCGAGGAGGGGTGTTTGCGCGTTATCAGGGGCCTACTTCAAGTGGCTGGGGCTGGGGCGCTGGCTATCAGTTTAAGGTAGGTAGTCAGTAGTCAGTATCTACGACGACTAGATCCGAACACGGCACGTGCGGGAGGCAATAAAACCACATAAGTACTTCACTTTTACTGCGGCCGATCACGCGATCTGTGGAGACACTCATATCGCAAGAAGTAGATAGGCTTCGTGGAAATTGTTATTTGTGCAACCGCTTTGAGTATTTAAAGTTACGTGTCTCCAGTTTGCATGCGTGGCGTGCATTATCTGTGCTCATTTCAGTGATCTAACGCTCAGACGGTAAAACGACAGTAAGTTTAAAGTGAAAACTTTTGTTTGCGGTATCATCGTGACTGGGCGTCTGCTCGCGTTGCACTCATAACTATTGTTCCTTACAGATCTCGTATAAAAGGTACTGTCTGGTCTACGCTGAGCTTGTCTGCTCAAACTAGTTCCACAACTGATCTAGATTTGAGAACATTTTCACTGTTTGAAATCAAGACTATAAAATTCGCGTTCAGATTTATATATCGATCTGTAAAGTCAAATATACACCAAGAAGAACATTCTTTGTAGGTATATAAAATATTATTTGTAACACCGACTCTGAATGTACATTAGCCATAAACGATTGATTGACTTATTTATCCATCTATCCCTAAGTTTGATGGCCTTACTAAATCAATTAACTCGAGACCCTCGCCATCTACAGCGACTGCTAATTACATTTAAATTGATAGTATTATGTACCGAAATCATTTATCTTTCACCGCTATACTTGGATCTTTGGAATTTCGTATGACATTGTAATGTGACACGCGCAAGCGCACTACCGACACGTGATTGCGGCGCGCATGCTTCGATGAGAACAAAGGAATGCACTAACCAGACACACTATAGGTTAGACCCGCACTAACTCAATGCATTTACAATACACAAGCATTTACAATAACCACATAACACAATAGATGGCAATTGACTTGTTCACGTTGATGGACCTTCCAGAAAGTTTCAATTAGATATTAACTGGAATTGGAATGAATAGCTCGATTAGCACTAGGTATAACTTCAAATTGCATTTTCTAAATAACTTAAAAGATGAGCCAGTGAGTGAATGAACGCATGTTTGTATGACGGCCGTATGTTGTTGTGTTTACATAAGAAGTTCGGCCATATTTGTTTCGCTTCAGGAATCGTGTGTAACATTCGAATTCAAACATTACACACGATTCGCAGAAGCAAACACCGGTATCGTTGCACTTCTTAATGTAAATAAAACAAATCTAAGTTTTAAATCGGCAGCATGCGTTAAGAGTAAATTTTGATTGTAACCTGGACTGGGTTTATGGGATTGTGTGAGGTATTGCGATTTGTGTATCGAATCGTAAACCCACGAATACATTTTTCAGCGGCCGCGATATTCAGAACAGAGCAATTCGGAACACTCAATTTAAATGTATTTGTATACATTTGACGACGTCGCTGAATACTAATGTTGGCTAAAATTCCAGCTGCGTTGTATTCGTTCGAGGCTTGTATATAAAGTAATTGTCGTTTAATGAATAAACCCCTAATTAGAATCAGTCTCAATTCAGTGAATTGAGATTTGTTATGCTTTGACTTAAAACTGTAGCCGCCGAGTAATTGTGTGTAGGTGTAATTAATTACTTATTTATCTTTGTATACTTCAAAATGTATAATGAGGTATAAACAACAGGATGATATTAGTTTCTTGTGTGCAATAGTGCACAAACGTTGAAGGTTATGCTTGGGAAGTGTCCTTCGCGCTTCAGAATACATATCCTTCGGATGGCTCTTTAAACGTGAACAAAATAAATAGCACAAGAGAAACGAAATAACGTTGTTCTTTCATGTTATATAGAAAGCAATTTTCTAGTTTCCTAGTGTTATCAGAGATCTTTATTTAACTGTCCGTAAATTATAGTATTGTGTTCTAATTCTTATTATAGGCTTTCGCATGTCAGACCACAATCCATTTCCATTATTGAAAACTAGCCCAGTTCAACAGTGGGAAAATTGTCAGCTGATCCAATTATGTACACGTTTTTGCGGAATTGATTCGCTTCAGTCAATTAGGTACTGTATACAAATGTATTGGCGACACGTGTAAGTATTTAAAACTGAAGCGTTTCTTTGAATTTAAGCTGCATTTTTCGTAAAGACATAGTTTCAAAGTGGCATAAAATCGAAACAGCAACTATTTCTAGCTACACGACATTATGGGCCCACCGTGCTATCCGGTGCTGAGGTCGGCACGAGCCAACACTACAGTTTGCAAAAATGCGCTTGGGACATTTTAGTGCACTGTAAGCTTAGGGTTAGACGAAAAATATGCCTTTATTTATAGGATTAATACCGTAGAATACTAACCGTCTTCGATGTTGAATTATAACGTAGAATGCAGTGTGATTCAGTATCACAAATGCCATTTCGTAATGTAAATAAACAAAACATTATTTTACTGTGTAGACATTTAGATTATCTATCTCAGTGTCGTTTGCCAGCGTTCTACATCAGTATCATGAATAAAAAACTGAATCGTTGATATCTAGGTCTGATTTCCAGGCTAATTGATTTTCCGTTTTCAGTTATGGAGCAAGAGATTGATATTGGCAAAATAAAACATGAAATAAATGTGACAACTTATAAGGCGATTCGAATAGTAGTTTTATATTTTGAAGAACCCTTATGTTTTTAGTGTAAAATGTCCTTTTATGCCGCAGATTCTTTCACGTATGGCTTGTGGCACGTGCGGCCGTGGCCGTGTATTACTAAGTGTGTGAGGATGAGTGCGCGTCTGAGTACTAACCCTGATCGGCGCCGGGAAGAGCGACGATGCGTCGGGCTCGGCGGCGTGCGCCTGCGACATCTGGTGCGCGCGCGCCTGCCGCTCGCGCTCCCGGTCGCGCTCGCGGTCGCGGCCAGCCCACGCGCCGGAGCCGCCGCCGCCGCCGCCGCCGCTCCCCCCGCCCCTGTCCCGGTCCCACTTGTCGTACCTGCAACAACACAACGTAAACATTACATACGTCACTTCACAACAATAATTAGCTAAGAGTTTCTACGCCTGCAAACACCAAAACCCGTAGCGCTTCCACAGCGAAATTAATCTAAACCGACACGGTATCCCGCGCCTGACACAATTACAGAATTACACACACTCGTAACGTTGAGCTGAGCAACATTTATATTAAACCACGTACAGCGTTACTCTTGACACAACAGCCGTACACGTTTGCACTGGCGCTCCCCTGAGATTCATGGAAAGGTATTCTTCAGACAAGTTCTGCGTACTACATGATCAATAGAGCTGCCGGGGTGTATCAAACATACAGAATGAGGTTACTATGCAACGTAGAGCTTTTTAATCCCTGATGGTATAGCCTCAGGCTTAAGCTGAAACTACGCAGATCGCAAAGCCCGAAGCGTCCGGCAAAAAATATATATTCGAAACGGAATAGTTCGAACAATGCGAGGCTGGCAACCCATTGCTACGAGTGTCGAGGCACTGAACCTTTCCCTCGGTCGGTCCAATTTTACAACCTGTACAAAAAGATGAACAGCTGACACCCATGTTTTTCTCATATTCCCATGCGTATGTATATGGAAACAATAACATTTCATATTACGAATAGCCTATTGTGAATGGAAGGCGGTGAACACACTTGTGCTATCGACGAACTTGCTTTTCAAGAAACATTTTGACGACTAGAATGCTATAAACTTCTATGGTTTCCGAAGACTGAGAAAGTCTAATAGAACCATCAAAACAAAACCGTTAGAATGGAAGTTTGCTTTATTATGAGCGTTTATAATAAATAGAAAAGCTATTGTATTTGTTTTGTAGTATGTGATTTAAAGTCGATCGAATGAAGAATTCCAGAAAGCTGCCGATCGACCGATGATTCACAGACTTATCAAGAAATAAACACATAATGTGAAATTGAATGTAGTTTCTTTTTTATACAAGGTGACTAATGCAGACAGACTGTTCCATTTTGCATAAAGCTTAGGAGGTTAGTAAGTGTTTTTAAGTATTAAAAAAACTTCAGGATGTTCCAATATCCCAATACAAGAATATTTTAGGTTTTACAATCAAGAAAAACTTCACATAAAAATGAAACAATAAATAAAACTCATTAGTACGAATTGAGCGAATCCATTTTCCTCATATCGGCGGCCACTTGTTAACACAATGCTCAAAGTAAATATTTATAAAACACAATTTTAGATAACGTATTTATTTATCGACACAGTTCTATAGAAGTGTTATCTGTTGCATTACGGTTAGTTTAACAATATAACAATAGCGATCGGTAGTAACACCTCATAAAATAACAATAATCGGACTCTGAAACCGGCTTGCCATGTTCTTGGACGCATAATACTGGATTTGTTAAAGCAGTTTTTAATATAAAGCGCAATGGATCGGTACATTATTATGAGCATCGACACGAATAAGACCGCTGTGACCATTAAGGTACAGTACTACGCCTTAATATGTATGTGACCGAGTTGTTTGTGCGTCTCGACTCGCGTCCTTGACGAATACTGATACGGAACGAGTTTTCACATCGATTTATTATGACACTGATTGAGGTATTATTGCGTTCTGTGCAGAGTGCAATGGGTGAGCGACTGCCATTGTTCATATTGTATTTTACATTGTTCTGAAACTGGTTGTTACATGTGCCGATAAGTATCCTATTACGTCATCTATAGATGTGAACATAAACAAGCAAATAGGTAAACTTCGTGTTCTATAAACACTTCATTATTATGCGAACGGAAATTGACTTATGTTTTGTTTTACAAATTGATATAAATAAATATGTATCACAAGAACATGCTCGTGCATATAATCGCTGAAAATTCAGTCTTGGTTGGAAAAATTGCTAGTGTATGTTCGGCGAATGAACATTTGGCCTGTTTCTGTTTTCTACGTGAAATATTTTATTTACAAAGTTATGAAAACGATGAAAAAGTTTCTACGTTAGTATAATTTATGAAATAGTAGAGTGAACAATTTCACTTTCGCCGTGTTCCCGGTGTCAGTGCTTAGTTGAAAGATTTATTACCGGGCGGCGGCCTCACTCGATTTAGCCGACGGCGCCAATTAATATGTTCGCTCAAATAAAAACACAACAAACGCTCATTTCGCTGTAATCAGGTGCATGTGCAATTATAATATCACGCCTGTGTTATTAGTACGTAAGGAGAAGTTGGTAACTACACAATAAAGCATAGTTATATTAACTACTTACTTACTTACAAATTCAAGGAATTACAGCTATAATAAGAGAAATAGAAGCATCCCAATGGATAAGTGTGATAGAACTGGGATAGAAAGATGGAATCTGAAGTTATAGTCACAGGCCTTGACGCTTCACAGGGCAAATAAATATCACTTTCTACATCGTTTATCAGAGCTATTTAGTTTCTTGCAAATTATCAAAGCCAAGTTTTGTTTGTATGAAGTAAAAGTGAAACAAGAAGAAACAAAAAATTATGAACATTACGTCAAAGAGGCTTATTGCGTAAAAGCTCGTACACAATATTCTGAGAAATTCTCGGTCAAGGTCGTGTTTGGAGGTCCTGTTAAGTTATCCATTTTATTTAAGAATCTGATAACTTTTAAATAGTCTCAACATAAAGATTTTAAAGACAGAGACTGTATGCAGAATTTGGATTTTATTTTATACTCTCCCTCTTTCTAACATCAGTCTAAAACGATTCTTAAACCTTACGTTAAAGTACAGTTACACCACACAAAAAGTCCTAGGCGAGTTACTAGCTCAGTTAAAGAAGGCTCAGGACCTTCGAAATTCAAAATAGACTCTATCGCAATGTCATGTCATTCTATACAACATTTGGACACTCGAGATTTTCGCCAATACTTTGGCAATTAGACTGATAAAAATTACCCAGTTGCAGTTCAGTAGAGAAAATATTATTGATGGAATCAACAATGAAAATATAATTGATGGAAACGAAATGTAATAATGAGGGAGATATTCAGCACATTATATACTAGCACGGATGGTAATGAATAAAACACGATGTCACATCGGACATCCGTGCCGGAATACAGAGAATAATTAAAATACAACCTTAAAGATACATTACTATACTTATTAATGAATTGGTAAGCGGTAAGTTTTTACGCTTTGATTTATTGTATCATTAAGTGGTGTAATCGATTAAAAGGAGGAAGAAGAGCTAATAATTGGGAACAGAGTTACACAAAAACCCTCTGCTTTACATGAGTCGCGCAACAAACGCGTCAAAATGACAATATTTTTGGTTCAAATACAAGTACCAGTAAACGCATGACTAATCCCAAACCATAATACACGACAATGACAAAACCATTACAAAACTAATACATTTCATGAGTCAGTAGAATAGAATAGCGACAAAATACAAATTATAATATTAAATTGACCAATCACGCGACACTCGGTTACAAGGAAAACCAAAGTCAGATTTCACAGTACTTTGAACCGTATATGAAGGTTAAAGGTAAATGTCGTATATGATCATTAGGTGAAGATTATGTGCTTATTCAATAAGGTTCACTAAGTAACAGACATTTCGTTGTACTCTGTCCACATTGCAATAGAACCGGGGTACCTTAGAGAGCGAGCAGCGGGTTACTATGTATAAACTAGACAAAAAATGTACGTTTAATTAAATAAAAAATCAATTAAAAAATCGCCTTTAACTCCTGTAAAGGCAGTTATGAAGAGCAATCCGATATTTAATTAGTTTTATTTACACACTGATCGCTTTATACCGATTTTAAAAAAGAAATGAAAAGGTTCGAAGCAATAATATTGTACAATAAAAAATAGAGCTTTTGCGAGAAGCGCAGACTGAGAATAAAAACTATTTATTTGTTGATAAATAACCTTTCATTCCCATACAACGGTTTTGATTCTCGGGACCAACGAACCAGTTAAAATAATAACATTTTCGATACAAAATAAAAACAAAAAAGACTGCTTGCATTTTCGCTATTTATATATAATAAAGGTTTCTTATCAAGGTGAACGGCCGATTTATCATCCATCATGTTGTTACCTTGTATATTGTAATCTACGAGTAGTTGTGAGAGGTGTATACTACATTATGTTTTCTCGGTCAAATCACTTAAGAACATGACTTGCTAGACTTTTACCTTGGACCTATATGATAGAACCTGGTTTATTTTTTGCATGTTTTTTGAGCTATAATGTAAAATGTACACAACTTATCAACCCGCTTCCCGCTTGCAGTAGAACCTCCGAAGCGCCATTCAGTCGCCGCCAACGAGATAAGAAGAACAAACAGTACATCAGAGCCAATGCTTTTACCAGCCGGCATACTTGCATATGTAATGGGAAAACTCGACGTTGCACAACGCTTGCGTACACATCATTTACAAATAATTTTAACAAAGCCTCTAATTTTGTATTAATTAGTTGCGTAAGTAGAGTTACCAAATCGTAACTGTACATAGGCTTATCGCTTCAAATAAAAGTAGAAATATACAGCCTCACACGTGATTAACACAAAAGTCTCGACTAAATTACTACCTTGAATTACCTTAATTGAACATCAAAATGAAAATCTATTTGCGTCGATTAATTAAGTAAAACATTAGTTCCCTGAACTAGCGAAGTGTAAATAAAGCAGGAGCCGTTTATATCACGCAGCCACGCCTTAAATGTTGATGGCGAAACTTTGTTTGAAAGAGTCCCTCGTCATACAAAGTGACAAACTATTTTTATCCCGACAGAACAGGTAGTTCCCCTGGGTTACACGACGAATTATTATTTTCCTTTGTTGTCCAATCAGTCCCAAGAGTAAGATTATTTCATAGGCATCCACACACTTTGGAACACATTTAACAAAACCGCTCATTATTGGTATAACAAGGATAAAAATCTGCATATTAAACTCGTTAATGCGATGATTGACGTCATAAAGATTTACGGTTCATTTTTCGTCGAACATAAAAACCTTATTACGTATTAAAAAGACGAAAATGTACGTCTACAAAAATCCCTTTCACCTTTCGTTAGAAAATAATTCGATTAGTTATAACAAACCGGTGCCACGCCTAACGCGAGCGCCTCTCGTGTCATAGGTTGCGAGGTGGCTGGGTCGTTGACACGATTATTTTTCAGAGGACATTTTTATCAGTGAATGATAAGTAGTGACACCATTGTTATTCCGATAACGCTTACAGTATGATTTGCTGCAAAACACGTAAATTGCGAGTCCAGACGCCGCACTCGCCCACGCCGGTCTTTTAGCGGGAATTGAAATTCTCACAATAGAAAAATTCAGTGTAGCTATTCGTGGGCGTCACACAGACATTGTAGCGTCACTGAATAGGGATCCCACCCTCGTACACGTGCGGTCTATAGCACGTAATTATAAAACCATTTGTAGACTCAACATTCAACTATAGATGGCCGATTAAAGTTGAGTGCCTCGCAAAACTGATACGAATATTGTATTTCATATTCAGGCGTTCTAGACATGTTTTATTCGCAAAGCTCATGAATACGAGTGAAATATTAATATCGGTTCATTATTGTATAAATTCTTAGATTATGAGGTTGAATATGAATAGCTATAACTTGGTTAGGCTTCTTAGGAATTGTTGAACCCGTATTCTGCTAGAAGTCGACATAAATAAGTTATTCTGGGAAATCTGAAACTTTTACGTCGACGTAAGTTTTATGGTGGGAACGTATAACAATCTAGTAATATAAACTATACAGTGATGTACTATTTAACTCTTACTCAGTTAAGAGCACGTATAAAAGAGTAATGAATTACAGTAAAAACCCACATCTTGGAAATAAACAGTGTCAAGAATTCTATTATCAAAACAAGACAGCACATTGATAAAATCAAGGGGTGGATAAGTTTAAAATTCCCACGGACGGTAAAAGAAACATACGCTTACTATTACACTATTTAGATAAAAGATAACTAGCCTGCAGATGTAGGTCCATATATAAAAATAAGTTTCTAGGAAGCAGTTAGCCCCGAAACATTTTGATTTCGCTATAAAACTCAAAAACGAAAGAACACTACGTCTGGGAGCGTAAAACGCGAAAATTCAAAATATTCCGTACACAGAATTCTCCTTTAGCCTTTTACTTTTTTGACGATTTGTGAAAATACGTTAACTTTCATTGCATTGCCAAAAATTCATGTGTTTCTACAGTATTAACAGGTTTTTTACCGCTTTTCTTTAAGTACGATACTAAATAAATACTATCCTTTTTTTATTCAATAAGTAACTACATAAAATAATATTAGCAGCCATTTACCCTGTACAGTTTTTCCAAACAAAGTTAAAGCAGTTTAGAAAAAGTAATTTATAAATAGTAAATTGCTACGAAGCTGCCTGCAGCTGAATAGTTAAACACGTTGAGTTCAGGTTTCCACAATTTATCAACACTATTCAAAGAAAAATGGAAAACAAATTGTACTGAAGCTTTTTATTATCATTACTCACTCTTTGAAATACGACTTTAACAATTAGCTTAGTGTCACCCCGTCTAACGAACACTATTGTTTTCATTCATGTGGCTATTCTTTACAGTAAATAAATATTTTATCAGCTTGCTCCAGAATAATCCGTTTTATTATCCTTTAACTTTTAAGTGTAATGCACCTCGGCGTCCGTTACAGGAGGTGGGCGGTTACTATCGCTACACCAACTTTATTAAGAGAATTTTATATCTGACGATACTAATAAAACTATCAAATTCAAGACAATTTCATCCAAACTGGTACAATAATCGTTACAAACGTAAAACATTCTAAATGTAAAGTAAATGAGCATAGCTACATTTGTCAACAGCATAGTTAAGTGTTCCCTAGCAAATAATTAACGGCTGGTAGTAGCGTTGCGTAATAACCTGACAACTAAGTACCCGAGACAGCCGTAAACGAGGTAGCAAGCACCGAATATACGAATGTAGCCGGTGAGGCGGGGAGCTCGCGAATACAGGATGCATTAATTGTACTCATTTCGCAATCTGTTTAGCGATTTTATTGGATAAGTTGGTCACGTGTGCCTAGCAGCCGACACAAGATACCTTATTATACAGATAACGAGACTTAATGCCACATTGGGATCGGATAAAACAGCAAGAAATAAGATACATGCATTTAAATGTGGGCATAAACGCGAAATGCTCAATAAAGTAAATCTGCCATTAGTTATTTATAAAGCTCATTATAACTGAAGCTAAGTTCTGCGTAATTCGGGCAAAACTCGTCTTCAACTAACTGTGAGAAGAATGAGTTCATATTGCGGAGGATCTGTGTTAAGTCTTACTTATACACTTGCTCATATTGTTGTCAAGACCTCAAACATGTTGTGGAAAGCTTTCAGCCTTATCTAACATATCAACTAACAAAAGGCGTGAAGCCTCGAATCATTTAGGCTCAGAAACAGTTACATAATCATCTAATTGCGTACATACATTCGTGAAACAATCTCACAGTAAGAGAATTATTACGTGAAACATTCATTCAGAGCTGTGAACACAAACATCGGATTCGGAATTCATCGCATTGTTGTTTCAAAAAATTGTGTGCAGATCACATAAGTAGATAAAATATGAATGGTGGCTCCTACGAAGATTTGTGTGCGAGTGTACTCACTAAACAATAGTATGGTCCTTAGGTACCCACTGCTCTAAAAAGTTGTTGCCACTGATTCCGTTTCCCTTTTTCGTCATGAATATTGTAGTAGTCTTCAAAAATGTATTAAACGAAATGTTGCCCAGCTTCTTTGAACGTACAATTTAATTTGCCAAGGTAGGCAACCTTGTTGGTCTAAATATTTTGTACAGGAAAAACGAATTTGGGGAAATGGAAACAGTTGAAAAAACATGATGACAGATCACAGATGTCAATTTGTTTCAAGTTTACGAGTGCGAAAAGTTGTAAATTATAAATTCAGCATGTAAAATGAACAGACCACAAATGTTGGAAGCACTCGGCGAGGCTATACGAATATTGTGGCTGTAATTTGACACTGACAAATAAAATAATTCACCTCAACATTTTGTTTCACGGGTAGGGTATATCACGTGTGTTTGAACATTGTCGCAGTTCGTAGAAGTCTCAGAAATAGAATCATATTAAAGTCAATATATATGCACTAGCAATAACTGCGGGATGGTGTCTGTTCCTTCTTCAACATGCTAACGAGTAATATTGGCAGCTCTGTTCTACAGATGGTGTTCGCCAAGATTTACATAAATTAACTCCTACAGCGTAAGTAATACTGAGACAACTGTAATTATAATTAAATCGCTCTACATGAGCTTGGCTTATTTTTTATTAGTGATTACCATAACTACCCTGACAGGTGAAGAAAGACTATTATTTTTTAAGCGCGTTTTTACACTAGCGGATTTCGGCGCGCATTATATAAGCTTGGTTCCTCTACGCGGGAGTTATTGGTACAGCAAAAAATTATCGTACAGTTTTTTAAGTGGTTGTTTTAATAGATATTTAGTGCAGAAAATATCGAGCGGAAAATCCGCTAGTGCTTGAACTGGATTATAATTTACTTCACTTTTTTTCATGTACTTGATAACCACTTCTTAGTCACGATTATGTAGAAATTAACATATTATTATCTTAATTGTGTTTATCACAGCTCTTTGCAATGAAGTCGGTAATCGCTCAAATTAACATTGACTTTTACTTTACATACACCTGTTTTGATCAGCAGTTTCGAAGAACATAAAGCATGCATTTAAATTGTTCAATTAATCTATTTCCTTCCATTCGTCATGCGATACAGACTCGTGTCTCGCCACAATTGGTGTAGTGTTGCCAGCATTTACTTGCAGCTTATTCATATAGAACTAAGAAGGTTAATTCGAGCCACTTCCAATTCAGCTTATTGGATTATCGCGAGCTTACCGTCGCGTGTATCGAGTGCACTACGCGAATAAACCGGGTGAATGCAGTCGGTTTTCAAACTAAATACTCAACTCTTGAACATTAAACAACGGTTTGCTAGAATAAGCTCCATTTAACCTAGGATAATAATCAATTTAATTGAAAAAAAGTATACAAATAAACCGCCGAGTGGAAGATATATGCTAGTGGCTATCGTTCCAGGCGATTAAAAAGATAACATTGAATGAACGAGCATCATAAACTTGTGCACTGATAATATCGAATATCAAGAAGAAAGAGCCGATCATAATGCGTAACAGTTATCCCGTTATGGATGCCTGCAACACGATCACTAGTCCAAACATCAATATGGAACACTAACTCTAATCTCGTACCATTTTCTCGATGTAAAGGAAAATAAACTTAAAGCAAACATAGCACCACAAACACAACATTAACATTGCGTATGCTAATTACTTTGTAATTGATATCACAAGTCAGGTTAGTGAACCTAGCAGTTGCTAGTCTTAATATATCGGAGCTAGGCGCGCCCGTAACATGTGGTGGAGCAAAACTTCGCACTAACGATAATGAAGCTACAACTAAACTAAATAAATAAGAAGAATGTAACACAACATTGAAATAAACAGCCGTCAAACATCTTGCCAATCAACCACAACCTTTCCCAACACAAATAATATAATGAACTTCTAAATTGCTTCATCGACTGCAAACGAAACTCCTGAGCCAAACATTATACACGTAAAAGAAACCTTAGTCAAACAGTACTTAGCGGCAAGTAAATAAATACATGCAACACAAACGAAGCAAGTACGTATGTTAATCAATTTGTAGGGAGTACAGCTCACGAGCTGTTTGTAGAACTTGCCACTGTTGACAGTGAACACCGAACGTCGTATGATAACGTACGACTAATATTCAGGCTAATATGTGACGCAAACGTTTAGATTACGTGACGGGGGACACAACAAAAATACACAAATATGGATAAAACCTGGTGATATCGACATAATGAACAATTGTCATACAAAGAAGTCGAATGCTGAATATGAGCTGAACTTATATTCAAGCAGGTATTATAAAGAGGAATCTCTAAGAGGTGTCGTCGAAATTTAAAGAGCAACACAGACTCAATCCAAATAATAATAACTTGGGTATACGCGCGACTTCTAAAAATACTTGGTCGACACAGAGAATTTTTATATAAAGCTTTATAATCTTATGTTTAAAAATAAACATGGCTGTCGTTTCAAGTTCAAAAGATGTGAATTATCGTAGGTGGCTTCATTAGGAGACCTGGATTTGTACGCGATACAGAACAGGGACACGATAGAAAATTATTCAGGCGAAAACAAAAAAGAGAAAAGAAAAATAAATCTAGACACACGGCAGTGTGTCCGCCAAGTTCGAGCAAAAAAGCGACACACCGGCCGTGAGTTATATTACACGAACCATTTCGGGCCAAATTCGACCCCCCTGTAACTCAAAATCTATTTTATTTACGCATATCAAATTTCTAGTATCTGTTGAGACCCCCTCACTTATCTAAAATACAAAATTTCATTAATATACCTATTGTAGGTCTTGAGATATTGCCGTCAGAAAATCGCTATTTTTACTATACACTCACTGACTGACTGACTGACTCACTCATCAAAAACCTGGACCACTTCCAATGGTCGTATTGACTTGAAATTTGGCATGGAGGTAGGTCTTTATGTCAAGGTAAAGGGAAAAATCTGAAAATGGCCAAGTGTGAGTCGGTTTCAAAATAATGAAGGTGTTTTATACCCGGTGTAAATGTATACCCCTAAGGAACTAAAACAAACTAAATTTATCTATATTTATATAATATATCTTCGAATGGTCGTACCGATCTGAAATTCGTTACAAAGGATTGTATTTAGTCAAAGTAAAGTAAAAATCTGAAAACGGCCAAGTGTGAATCACTTTCGAAAATAACGAATGTGTAACTTTGATCCACGAACATAATATATGATAACATGTCATGTCAGTCAGTTGGTAAATCTAGTCCATTTAGTTAATCTAGTTCATTTCTTTGTAAGAAACATAGTGCATATAAAAAAATCTGAAAGATAGTAGAAATGAGACATTTCTTTAACTAACTTCATCATAAGAAAAAAATAAAATAAACAACTTTACAAAAATAAATGAAATCCCACCCAAAACAAAAATGTGAAAGACTGCCAAGTTCGATAATATGGGAATGCTTCGCCTATAAAAGAAGTGAGATCTGAATAAGTACCAAGTTCCATACACATACCTCAGTTAAAAATAGTTACTTTTTAATGATGTCACTTGGCAAGTTTTCACACTCCTTGTTATAAACCTACTAAACGCAATGAATCAAGTATTTAATTTTCTATTAAAACTTGCCAAGTAACATCATTAAAAAGTAACTATTTTTAACTGAGGTATGTGTATGGAACTTGGTACTTATTCAGATCTCACTTCTTTTATAGGCGAAGCATTCCCATATTATCGAACTTGGCAGTCTTTCACATTTTTGTTTTGGGTGGGATAAACAGTACATCCATCTATCTCACACGTCGTTAATTACATCGTTAACATTCCAGACACAGTTTCTTCGTGCATCAAAATTCAAATTAATATACGTCCTCATTGAACTAAAGGTCAAATTGTTAAAGTATGTACCTCAGATTATGCTACAAGTAAAAACTTAGTTAACTTCGCTAAAGCATCACTGGGCAAAGGCTAGCCTATTTGAATTTCGCTTAATTGATTCCGTAGTACTTATCGCACGATACAGGTAGGTATATCATGCTGTATCTTTAGTTACTGTTAATGTGTTAGAGACATGCATACTACTTCTCTTGTAACTTCAACATTTAGATTGTATGGACATTTCTTATGAAGTAGTTTGAGTATTCATATACTTATTTTACGAATACTATAACTGGGCGGGGTTGTTTGCTTAAAATCGCTGCTAATCTCAAGGAACTACTGGATCTAATCACTGAAAACTTTTAGTGATAAATAGTCCATTTATAGAGGCAAGAATTTGAAAGGGCTTGATTGAAAGAATGTAATAAGTTTATGCTTGCCATTTAGTTAAAACTTGCCAAACTAAACGACCAAATAACAAAGCGACTTAACCAAATAACTTGCGTGAAATATAACTGGCACATAAGCACAGTTAGGGCTTCCTAACAAGTCATAAATAACGACAACACGACGAGTTCGCAGGAAATTAAAAAAATGTACAAAATTGTCGACCGTTGGCGACCCCACACTGTGTATTCGTTTGTGTGTTAAACTTTACACATTAGATATTCCAACACGATTACCTATTAGGTACAGCGCCTTTAACGAAATTAGTTTTAGGAACTTTATAACAATAAGCAATTAGCTTAGTAGTTAAGTATATTGTTTGCAAGATGTCTTACCCAACGCCTCCGTTCAGGGCGGTGACCAGGCCAGGCCTCTCATAGCACATATGCATACCAGCAATGTCTGCTGCACACTTATCAATACTGATTGTATTTTATTCCACTGCTTTACACAACACAACACAATATTATCAATTAATCCACTCCACGTACGAACATTTTTGATTGAAAGTTATATCCATCAATTCACACTGATAGTTTGGCTACTGCGAAACAAAATTATTAGTTGCGCCAAATGTATCAGCACGGGTCCATTGCGATTTTATCGATTGTTGTCATGTAACACTTGATTGCTGTAACCGATTGATATTCACAACAATTAACAACTGCTGAGAAGTAATTAGATAGCACTTACAATTTCTAACAAATTATAAGAGTCAATTTACAGGTCAAATAGCTAACGGAATGGAGAAGAAGCAAACACCGACTAACCGTAAAGGCTGATTTACATTGAGTCAGTAACTGACGTCAGTGTAGGCGCCGAAAACTGACGCGTGCTATTTACACGAAGTCAGTGTAGTGTCAGTGTCTCGTCAGTAGTACTGTACTGACTTCAAATCAATTTACACGATGGTAGTGCCGGGTCAGCACTGACTTGTCAGTGGACTGACGTCAGTTACTGACTCAATGTAAATCAGCCATCGTCGATTATTCATTTTAATTACCCTGACGCCATTTAACTTACTTTTATTAAGGAAAATGGTGTATTGCAGGAAAACTTTTGAAATAATATTTTCAATACGTCACATGAGTCGACGAAGCTCATACACATGATAGGTAATATGGCAACCACCGCTTACTATATGTAACCTTGTCAAATCTTATCTGACCTTGCAGAAATTGCTAATTACAAACCTAATTAGATACATGAGACCGTCGTTATATTTCGCGCCTGTAATGGAATTGGAGAATAATAGGCAAATGTTACTTATTGCGACGGCTAATGAAAAATAGCTTTTTCCTTTTAAGGTTGTCGAAGTTTCTTTTCATTTATAAAGAGTAAGAGCTTCAGTCTGTCAGAAAGCGATATTAAGCGGTAATGAATCACATTCTGTGGGACGTCCGGATAATCTTAATTTAAAGAAACGGTGATTACAGGAATTGCGTCCCGGTCAGATGATTAATTGGGAGGCAGCGTGGTGGATACTTTTTGCCTTATTTAACGAACATCGGGTAAATAGGATGTGGCGGGTATTTTTTCGGCGAGGGTCATGAGGAGCCATTACGCGGGTGTTTTCTCCTGTGATTGATCTGCGTCCCGCCGCGCTAAGGGCACGCTGGACCTACCACCCCTACTTGGGGAAATGGTGTGTTTATGGATAGCGGTATCCACACCAATACACCCGTATCTATACGGACGTACAAGTCTATAGCTCATCCGTGAGAATACAGTTTATGCTAATGATGCTTAGTGTCATTTGGATGACCGTGACGATTTAAATTGTAACTATAAAATTATGCGAGTATCACAAAATTTACATTTACTTAATAGATAGTCATTCAAACGACCCCTAGTCGGACAGGCGTGGGAAATCATAGTTTGTCAAAGCTATTCTTTTTAACGAACGAGAAGTTCTAGGCCGATTTGAATAACAATAGAACAGATGGTCAAATCCTGAAGAGAACAGGTAATGCCGACATGCGGGTGCATAACTATTACACACGGCTTGGAATGTCCGCGGAGGCCATGACCGCAAATATTTAAACGTTTTAAAAGTAGTTTATTTTCTATACGAGCCAAATACTGAGTGTCCTATATTTGAGAAACATTAACCCAGTTTGATGTCGAGGTCATAGAGTGGTCACTCTGTCACTATGATTCGCGGAGAGCGAAACAATCTCCGAACAGACAATGACGTGCCAACTATTTGTTCATCAAAAACTACCAATTGAGATTTCGTTCAAACTTGGTAGCAACAAATACTTTGTACGTTAGTTGTGACCGTGATGGGGTGAACTAGAGGCGTAGAATAAATAATGTTGTAGAAGAGGCACATTCTGGTGGATAGTTATTCAGCTTGTACAAGACTATTGGAGATAACCCTTGAGACGTTAGGGACCCTCTTCGTCCCCGTGGGAAGGTCTCAGTTTATCTAAAGATAAGTGTCTCGCGCACTGACCACGGGCTCGTTTAGATTACACCCTCTCTTAATATTCAGTTTTGGTCGAAGAAAGGATCTTTAAATTGTAGATTGAGAAGTTTTGAATAATTTGTAAATATTCGCCAAACATTATGTGGGATTGATTATTTGGAATATTTCAAATCTTTATACTTGTACAGATGTTCAAGAGCTATATGGATGATTTGCTTCTTGTGCTATTGTATCCGTGCAAAATTAATATTGTAGTCCCAATACCCAATATATAAAGTGTAAAGTTCAAAGACTCTGTTTTTGATTCCTTAAGTTTCATAAATTGTTGATAATGAAAATGTCAAAACTTATTTCAAGGAATTTAATAAAAATGTATACAATAGGAGGAAAGAGCGTTGTTTATTGTGAAATAAAAAACATTGTTTTTAAAATGTATAATTCATAATAATTACGTTGTCTGGCATTGATTTTTGTTTTGTTCAGTTTAACATTAAATAAATAATGACGCAGTCTACAAATTGTTTATGAATATGGAGTAGGTAATGGCATAAAGCGACACTGCGGCTACGTGTGGAACTAAACTAGATAATAATGTGCCAACAACTGTACATTATTATACCTGAATTAACTAATGGGCAAATGCACTAATACCATTTGTTGCAATTAACTCATATTTAGATGAACTGCTTGTGGTAACTACTATCGATCAATTTCATAAACATCAATTCTGATGCCGATGATTTATTATCCAGGCATAATATAACATGGAAAATTTTACTATGCAGATTTTAGGAAGCTACCAAATAAGTAGGTAATAATAAATGGTAAGACATAAAATATTACAATGTAAAAGATTTTATGACTACATAAATTAAAAGTATACAGTATTAACCTCGTCATTGACTTCAAGAGCGTGACTGTAATAAAAACTCAAACACAATTTAATTTCAACATTTAAGTTGAAACGAGTAACATAAACAAAGCACTTTCCACTGTACAGACAAGTTGCTACTCGATAATTAGTTAGTTTTTTAAAGGTATCATAAATCATAAATTCCCAGTTCCAGCAATCAAGTGCGTCATGCATGAGTCAACATCATGGACATAACATCCGTCGGAGTCTTACAATAAGCTGATGCGGTTGCGTCGTCAAAGTCAATCCTACGATCCAACACTGCAATCCAAGTGATCACTGGTGGTACCCGCCACAGATTTCACTGTGACGCACAAACACACAGAGAGGCCGAGCGCGCTGACAACACGCACGCATTCCGTGTCCGAATGCAAAGCGCATCACGATCGCCGCTCACGTCCGTGCGAAAACCCGCCAAAAGCGAGTTCCCCGAGTACCTTTTATGAGGTATCTGAGGTATGGCATGCGCCGCACAACGCGTACACGACCAAACGGCAGGCGAGGACGCGCGCGACTGCCGTTCGACGCGGGGCGGGACCGACCGACGACGCTCTCGCAGGTTATCGTGAGTCGACTACACAGATAATGATGTCAAAAGTGGATCGGACTAATGCTCCCTATTATACTGTAAACGTACCGAATACCCAAGCCGATGCCCCGGTGACGAACAACACATCACTGATTCCATAAGATATCAATTTATCTATTAGACCTATCAAACTGATACTTAATAATCTTGCCCGCGTAAACTATTGTTACGTTAATGATTGATTCAATTAAGTTTACTTCCTTTCAATTAATATCATGAACATTTTCAACTTAAAATAGTAGTGCAATGATTGTTCAAATAAATAGTTTTGATTCTTTTATTATTAGCTTTTGTCCTCCTAGTCGAACGCTGCAGATTTTTGGTCCTTTGCCTCGTTTTTTCCGGGTATATAAAACATTGTATTTTACAAATAAAATAAACAATCATTGGAATCTTTTCTTTGCACAGCGAAAATGTTGCCACGCCTCTGAAAATCACCAACAAAGAAGTATTAGCGAAGAATATCACTCATCGAAGTGAGCGCGCGCCCGGCGCAAAACACCGGCCGTAATTTTTATTGTCCCACGCTGTCCGTCTCGTTAATCCAATCTGAATCTTGTCTCAACACACCAAGACAAAAAGTCGCTTAACACCGCGCTATGCCCGCAAAGTATTAGTCAAATCGAATAATGTTGATATTTTGACGATCCACCGAATGTGTACCGTATCGTGGTTGTGTTGGAGTCTTTAACAGAACGCTCACGGTAATGTGGATGACACATTTTGTATTACTGGATTTTATCGGTTTACACTCAGCCTTTAAGTCTAGTGTAGTATTGTTTGCGGTTATAAGGTCGGTTTCAAGCCTGGCAAATGGTCAGTGCCTTTCTTCCATTTAGCAGTACCTATGTCTCTATATTTTATTCGTATTAAGAGGCGTGTTTCTCGCAATGGAAGTTTTATTGTGTTTTTGCGCTGGATTTCGTTAAAGACCCGTGACATATAAGACTATAAGGTATGTTTGGTCCTACGCAAAACATAGAAGTGAACGAAACATGAATTTATTATAATGAACACCAGTGAAACGTACAACCAATCGCGTTTCAATCAGCATCAAAGCTTCTAATTAACGTGGCATTCGCTACGTTCAGTTTATTACTATACGGCAAGTTTGTACAAAAATAAACACTGACACCAATTAGCACATACTGGTAGGTACGGTCTCCAGCGAAACTATTCCATCGCGACCAATTATTAGTTACATTCAAATAGCAGGGAGCAAGCTATGTGGTAACTGAAAATAGTAGTATATTGACCATTAAGTGAATTGCACACGGATAACTAATTCGTTGTGACCCAAATTTGGCGTGACAAGCGGAGCGCGCCTGCGACGTCCGTGGCGGAACTAGGCGGATCATCCCGGGGGAGGGGAGAGGAAACTTTAGGGCCGCACAGGGAACCACATTCGTGGATTGCATGCCACTTTCCACCCTGGTCTTACTTAGGTTACACTATCATTTTGCCTCACTAAAAAAATAAATAATCTGCAAGCTTAACCAGATTGTTTAGAAACGGTAAATTAAAATTAAGATTTTCTTAACGCTCTTTGTAAAGAAACTTTGCTTTACAAAGCAACCGGCTTTACGGCTAGATTAAGCGTAGTGATCTTGTGGTAGGTAACACAATATTAAAAGAACTAACACTTAACGCTTCTTAATATGTGTCACCTGCGAGCATCGTTTAGTGTTTTATTATCAACGTACGGTCGACCCATTTCTTGTTTCGCCTTGATATTTATAGCTAGAGAATTCTGAAGATTTGTGATAGTAATAAGAATAAACGCTAATATCTTTTATAGATAAGGTAGCTAAAAAATGCTTTTACACAATCTACCAAATATTTGTTCAGAAATAATGATGTTATCAGAATTTAATTACATTCCAAGATTTTGGTCAAAAGGACCAATAAAGGACCAAAACGTAAGTGATACTGTTAGAAATCAGGACCATTATTCGAAACTAAATGAGAGTAAAACCGCAACTCCCGAACCCCTCCAACGCTCACAGTTAGTACACAAAGAGCTTTTGATAAGTCAAATTCGAGATTGTTCCAACTCCGGTATGAAAACAAGAGGTGGATTTTGTTGGATTATATAAAGCAAAAACTAATACCCCTAACTTTCGATAACATTGTTCTTTGTTCTATCTGAACAATCTACTGTTTATTTAACTCTACACACACTGCGTCACGGGATCTTGTTAGACGGACGTATTGCTTCCAAGTACCATTTAAAGTATAGAATAAATATTTCAATATCAAAAATAGTATATTATTTCTTTTAATCCCATACCTCCTATAGGTTATGGGCCCAGTGCGAAAAAGGACATTTAGTAGTGAGAACATTCAGTAGTGCGTAGTGACAGTAAAGTGCATAGTTGTAAATAAAAATAAAGTTGTGACAATGGAAAAAGTGAAAAGAAACATTAAGCCTTTTAATGGAGAAAAGTACAGTGTATGGAAATTTAGAATTCGTACACTGCTTTCAGAGTTAAACTTGCTCAGTGTTATTGACGAAGAAATTCCTGGAACGCGATCCGCTGAGTGGGAAAAGAATAATAAGGCAGCCAAAAGTATTATAGTCGAATATTTGGCGGACTCATATCTTAATTATATTAATGAAAATGGGACTGCTCAAGCAGTTTTAAACATTTTGACGCGATCTATGAAAGGAAAAGTGTAGCAACTCAATTAGCGCTGAGAAAACAATTATTGGGATTAAAATTAAAAGCCGATATACCCTTGATCAAACACTTCTCAACATTTGACGATCTGCTGACAGAATTATCAGCTGCTGGAGCTAAATTAGAGGAAACGGACAAAGTAGCTCATTTATTACTTACTCTCCCGAATACATATGATGGCGTTATCACTGCAATTGAGACACTATCTGAAGAAAATATCACTCTCGGTTTTGTAAAACTAGACTATTAGATCACGAAGTAAAATTAAAAACGAGAGTCGTGATACCAGTTTAAAGATACTCCATGTTGAAGAAAAATATAATAAAACAGATACAATCGCACAAAACAAAACTATTTGAAGAATACAACATTCAAGAAAACAAACAAACAAAAATTTGTGAAATGTCATTACTGTGGACGCAAAGGACACAAGAAACAGGATTGTTTCTATTTCAAAAGACAGACAAATATACAAAACAATGCCCCAGAAAGGACAAGACAAGTCCAAACTATTGCCCTGCAAGAGGGAACGACCTCGAATTCTTCTTTTTCAGGATTTGCGTTCATGACAAGCGCATACCATTATGAAAAAGACCACTCGACAATTAAATTCCTATTAGATTCAGGAGCGTCTGATCACATCACAAATAGAGATGATCTCTTCACATCGTTTGAATGTTTAAATCCTCCTTTAAAAATTTCAGTAGCTAAAAACAATACATTTATTTCAGCAACTAAAAGGGGAAACATAAATCTTATCAGTCAAACAGGAGTGCAAGGAATACTTACAAATGTATTGTTCTGTGCCGAAGTACCATATAATTTAATATCGGTATCAAAGATGCAGCAAGCAGGATTCACCATAATATTTGATGACAAAGGCACACAAATTACAAAGGAAGGTAAAATCATCATGAAAGGTAAGACATTGAATAATCTTATAGTTCTAGAGTTTAAAATACCAGTAATAAAGGGAATCCGCTTCCCAAGCATGTTATGTTAATGAAAATAAATATGAATTATGGCATCAACGCCTAGGACATATAAGTAAAACTAAATTCCTGCAGTTAAAATGTCATAATATGATTGATGACTTAGATGAAATAAATACCGTAACTCCAAATGATAAGTTGTGTGAAGCATGCATAAATGGGAAGCAGACTCGCCTGCCTTTTAATAAAGTTAAAGACAAAAGTTACATTAAACGCCCTCTGTTTATTGTGCATTCAGATGTTTGTGGTCCTATAACACCTCCAACAATAGATAACAGAAATTATTTTGTTTTATTTGTTGATGAATACACACATTATTGTGTGGTGTATATGTTAACTTACAAATCAGAAGTGTTTACAGCTTTTAAAGACTATGTCGCTAAAAGTGAGGCTAAATTCAATTTCAAAGTAGTAAATCTTTATAGTGATAACGGTGGTGAATACTTATCCACCGAAATGAAAACTACTGTAGAGAAAGAGGCATAAGCTATCATTTAACAGTTCCTAGGACCCCACAGTTAAATGGTGTTGCAGAACGTATGGTTCGCACAATAACAGAAAAAGCTCGTGCTATGTTAAATGGCACTAAAGCATCAAAACGTTTTGGGGAAATGCAGTTTTAACTGCAGTTTATTTAATAAATATTACGCCTACGAAAGCTTTAAGTCAATCAAAGACACCATACGAGATGTGGCATGATAGGAAACCAAGCGTTAAAAATCTCAGAGTTTTCGGTTCAACTGTATATGTTCATAATAAAACCAGTAAAACAAATTTGACAATAGGTCGTGGAAAGGAATACTGGTAGGTTATGAACCCAATGGTTATAAAGTTTGGAATACAGAATTCGAAAAATATGAAACTGTAAGGGACGTTGTAATTGATGAGACTAATTTTATCGAATCTAGGCCTTCATTACGACCTGAACGGAGTAATAATACATATTCCCAAGACGAAACTGATAATGACTCCGTAACAAAATCAGTGTCTTATAAGTCTCATAGTTCTGGCCCTAAATCAGATAGCTCTCAATCTGATGAATGCAGTACAAGTAAAATTCGAAAAATCGGTAGTCATGAAATACCGAATGAACCTGAAAATGAATCTGAGAGTAGTTTGAAACACAAAAATCAGGATAAACCTGATGAATTTTTAAATTTACGAAGAAGTGAAAGACTGAAAACATGTTCGCGTAAATCATATAATGAAAATGACTATGATGTCTATAGTGCGTTATCCATCACAAGTAATATACCAAAATCATTAAATGAAATTAAATCTCTGAACGATAGGAATCAGTGGGAAAAAGCAGTCAGAGAAGAACTCAATTCTCTTAAGAAAAATAATACATGGACATTAGTACCAAAACCATCAAATAAAAATATTGTAGACTGTAAATGGATATTCACTATTAAAATGACGTTTCAGGTCAACCTTCAAGATATAAGGCACGTCTTGTCGCTAGAGGTTTCAGTCAAGAATATCTTAGTGATTATAATGAAACATTTGCACCAGTTGCTAGAATAGCAAGCTTTAGATTCTTAATTAGCTACGCAAATCAATATAATTTACTGATTCATCATATGGATGTAAAACAGCATTTCTAAATGGTACACTAAAGGAAGAAATCTACATGAAAGTTCCTGAAGGTGTAAAATGTAAAGATAATTACGTATGCAAATTAAACAAAGCTCTTTATGGCTTAAAACAATCAGCTAGATGTTGGTACGAAACATTTGAACAATGTCTCAAAGAAATAGGTTTTCAGAACTCCCCAGTAGATAGGTGTATATATATGAAAGGTAAAGGAGACATTTCTAAAATATTTACGTAATCTTGTACGTCGATGATTTGGTTATAGCATGTGCAGATTTGCAAACAATGAATAATTTCAAAGCATATTTAATGACTAAATTCGAAATGACCGACTTACACGATATCAAATTATTTTTGGGCATTAAAATAGAGAGACACCATGATAAAATTACTTTAGACCAAAGTGCTTACATTAAAACCGTTTTGAATAAATTTAATATGAGTGATTGCAATCCTATAAACACACCGATGGAGCTTAAATTAAACTATGAAGCTCTTAACGCTGATAAGAAGTGTGACGCACCATGCCGTCACCTGATCGGTTGTTTAATGTACATTATGCTTTGTACGCGTCCGGACTTAAGTACATGCGTAAATATTTTAAGTCGGTACACAAATAAGAACAATAAAGAATTGTGGTTATGCTTAAAGCGAGTTTTAAGATATATCAAAGGCACAATTGATTTGAAGTTAACATATACAAGAAATAATTACAATAACATCCTAAGTGGATATGTCGACTCAGATTGGGGTGGCCACGATTGTAATGATAGGAAAAGCACTACTGGATATGTGTTTAAATTATTTGATCAAAATACAATTACATGGTGTACAAAGAGACAAACATCAGTAGCGGTCTCGTCTACTGAATCCGAATATATGGCTTTATATGAAGCTGTTAAAGAAGCATTATGGCTTAAGTCTCTGGCAGAAAGCATAAACTTAAAATTAATAAGCCCATTATTTTATATGAAGATAATAACGGATGTATTAGCATAGCTAATAATCCAACAAGTCATAAAAGGTCCAAACACATAGATATAAAATATCATTTCTCTAGAGAACAAGTTGAGAAAAATGTAATAAAATTAAATTATATTTCCACAGGTAACCAGTTGGCAGACTTGTTGACAAAACCTTTACCAGTCGTGTCTTTTATAAGACTGAGAAAAGGATTGGGTATAGAATAAGTTTTAATTTAAGTACAATTTCATTATGAAATGGTCTGATCAGGTTTTTCTGGGTTTTCCCTGATCCTGTGCAGCAAATGTTGGACCATTATTGTACAGTTGTCCCAGACCTTACTTGGAAGTATAATATGTTACGTCGTATTTATAAGTTGGTATTCACTTTGTAATGTTGAATTGTAGACTAGATACTGTATAGTAAACTAACGAATGACTAAAAGTTAGGGATTAATTTTTGAGGGGGCGTGTTGGATTATATAAAGCAAAAACTAATACCCCTAACTTTCGATAACATTGTTCTTTGTTCTATCTGAACAATCTACTGTTTATTTAACTCTACACACACTGCGTCACGGGATCTTGTTAGACGGACGTATTGCTTCCAAGTACCATTTAAAGTATAGAATAAATATTTCAATATCAAAAATAGTATATTATTTCTTTTAATCCCATACCTCCTATAGATTTCACCCCGGCCAAGCCTTCCTGGTTAAATATGCACGCAAACGACCAACCGCTTCGGAAATTGGCACTCTGGTAAGGAACGATACTGAATGTAGTTCTCAGTAATGTAATTACATCGAGTACCCACCAACACGTGGAGCTGTCTATTTACACTGAATACATAAACAACAGCTCGTTGGAAATCAAATGGCATTTAAGTAAGACTGCTGGCACACGGACTGCGAAAGATTCTCTTACTTAGAGTACACATTTTCAATTACATTAGATATAATGCGGAAAATTCAGCTATCACGAATAACGGAGATAGGCAATTTCTTTGTTAAATGAATTTATAACAACTGGTTGTGCAAACTCTTCCATTTTCGCGTTTTGGCAGTGTAAATGAAGCCAATACTATTTATTTCACCAAAAGACAAAGAGACCATTCACGAAACATTTCATAGCACAAATGCCTGTGGCAGCTAAATTCCTCTGAGCACGAATCCTGCTCGTGTATTGAGAATTTGCATTAAAATTGCAGATTGAATGGCAGGTTCTATGCGAAATCCGAGTCAATAGTGGAATCGCGTTCTGTGAGCTTCCAGCTTAATATTAACAACGCATTGAGATTGATAGTGGAAAGCCCTTAAACCACGTTATAATACTAGTAAGTTTGTAAGTATAAAAGTAGTTTAACTACTGCTTCAAGGCTGAAGGAAATGCACCTTTCTTGTTATAAAGTGTGCAATATAATGAGAATAAAATCTCCGCTGCATCGTGTCTATAAAACTGTGTACCTTGAGACAAACTTGCACGGGCAAACCTCTTTTTCTACAACACTGGTCTTTAACTTTTATTTTAGAAGTATAGACTTTTGCAGTATTAACTGTGAAAATAAATGCTATTGAAGAAGTTTGTTGTATTGTCAGGGGAATTCATAATCGACCTTTAAAGATTTTTTTGGGAAACGGAATCGTTAATAGGACCTAAAGACCAATGGATCAAAAATACCTAGACCTAGGGCTGTTACGCACATTACATAAGTAGAATATTAGACTTCTCGTCACACCCAAAGCTGACCTTTACCAAATACTATTTTTTATTACCTACAGGTAAGAGTGAAGTGAGTATCGGAATAACAGTCCAAAAAACTGGAATTATTGGGAGTTCGAAAAAAGCGCGCAGTAAGCGCAAAAGAATGTGCTATAATCAATTGTTGATGTAAAATTCGCAATATCATTAGCGGTTGGCGAGTCCCAAACATTCATCGGGCCTTATCGCTCCGCTCGTTATCTTGGCGGCGCTCGCGACGTTTAAACGAAACGTTTCCGAATGTATTAACGCGAATTTCAAGGCAATGTCTCGCTCTGTTTATAAACTTGCTTCATTTCAGACATGGTGCATTTAAATGGCCGGAGTAGTTTATTTATACATGACATGTGGTTCGGTAAAAATATAACGTGTTCTGCCAATGTTTTGTTGATATTGCGTCTCACGTATTGGTGTGATTCAGTAATAAATGTGATGATGTATTAACACCCTTACTTGTTCAGGGCTCGCATAAATCATAATCAGTTGGGATATACAATTGTATACTGATATGTTATTTTGCAGATCGATATGAGCATAAACAGAATATAAAACAATCGATATCTATTACCACACACAAATCGACACGCTGTAAATCTTTGTAGCATATACCGATAACACTTATCTGTTTTATCGTGGCGATATTGGCAATCTTGTTGATAAGCTTTATTGTTTCCGATAATACTTACTACGTGTATATCTCTAATTAAATGAATATCTACGTACACGTGCACAGTTTAGTGGTCACGCCCAGATTCAATGTCAAAATCAAGCTTTACGAAATAGCTATAGACGCAGAGTGTGCCCCAGTAAACAAAGTCTCCGTAACAAATTAAGTTGGGCGGTCAACCGCTCCAATACACTCAATATATGAAATTGATCCCGCTAAACTGGTCAATCACTTATTCCACAACACTACTCATTGACTATGTTATGTTATTATCGTCATGTAGGTCTGTTTGATAAGGTTTCATTTATTAGTGCTACAATATTCATCACGGAAAAAAATGCTGCTGTAATTTACCCCGATAAGGTAGACAGACGGATAGATATCAATGCCATAATGTACCCGCGATATAGAACAAGAACAAAAACGCATCAGGGGCTTGCATTTATCGAAAGCGAAGGAGAAAAAAATGCTTTTCAACCCCATCTAGCCAGACGGAAAAATACGTCGTTGCCGATTGTTTCCCTGTCCGGAACGCGAAATGCAAAGTATGAAATAATTATGGCGGTGAGAGTGCGCGACATGTCGCTACCCCTCCCCCCTCAGCCGGCCCCCTCCCGCCTTTCCCATCAGCCGATCGTCCTCGTCTCCAATCTCCGACCCCCTAGACTAGAAGGTGGCGAGGCGTCGACAAAACGTCGCCACAAATGCGGTAAAAAGGGACTTGTTGCTTTATCAGTGTCAGGTTTTCGCGTGAAAATTTGTTGAATAAGTAATGTTGCGTTACACGACCTATTTTCTGCAATGTGGAACAGTTGTCAAACTCTATCCCATGTTTTCGGGTCCACCTTTGTGTAAAATCGTTTTATCTTTGTAGTTGAAGGAGTAAACTTAATTTGAAGCGAACGTCATGTGTGTCCACATTCACGTCATAGTATAGCGATCGCAGTAACGGAATAGCACAAAACGCATTAGTGTGAGCGCACACAAAGTCGGGTAGTTTCCGCCGATGCATGACTAGGGTGACAAGGGCGAGATTCGAAAGAGGAATGTCCCGCAATCGATTCTTTAGAGCGCGCGGCTGGGCTGGCATCGCGTCCAACAGAACGCCGGATAATTGAAATACCTGACGGCAGTCACGGGAGACAGGATTGGGTTCGAGACTTCGGCCGCACTGCTATCTAACGTAAACATTTTGATGAAATGTTTGTCATGATTTAAGATTTTTTAACTACTGGGTTTCCTGCTCGATGACGCTCGTTTATTTACAGCAAGCAATTTATTACTCGGTATTTTAATAAATTTACTGCATACAACACTTCCGCTTAATAAGGTGACATTGTGTAACCTTCTGGAAGTTTTCTTATAATAACACACGCTTTACAAGCAAGAAATAAATATCAATATTTTTAATAACCTGTTAATAATTTTACGCATTGTTTTTAATTATTTTAAAGAATTTTTACACATTAAAGAAAAAAAATGTATCAATTAAACAAAAAACCCTGCTCAAGTCCAAATTGACAAATGACAATATAAACAGAGTTGACAACGAAACGATTAAGTTATTGCTGTGAATAGTAGTATAATTCACAATACAAACTGTTCGCCGACAGCAGCTCAGCGAACGACCCACTTTAACCGCATTAGCGTCGATAAAAGCCTATACTTATATAACAAGTACGTGTATGAAGCCTGATCATTCACCATAATTCGCAGTATCCCAGTCTTTCAATACTGAACTACTGTCCTTTGTCCATATTGTGACAGGACGAGGAACGAGATGATATTTCATATGAGACGACTTTTCAAACGCTCGCTTGTTTTTATTCTCCGTCCTATTCAGCAGTGTTCGGAGGCAACGCAGCCCGAGCACGTATGTACATTATATTGCACTGTAATTCGATATTGCCGCTATGATAATACTCACGAGTTATGTTTATACTAAGGAATGTCACGTTATACTGGCAGTTCATTCAGTACTTCGTAATTGGAAGCAAATGAAACGCAATGAGAATTTCAATTTTTCAACATCTTGATAGAGCACGTTTATGATAAATAATTTAATAATGACAACTGAAATAAGGTAGTTTTCTGCGAAACAGTTCGTAACAAAAGACTAGATTGAAACAAAACACAGACGCTGCCAATAAAACTTGCATTCATACTATTTGCCTACAGAACCTTAAAATGGTCTTGGAAGTTTGTAGCGAATCAACCTCCCCAGTCAGCGTAGCAAAATAAAACAAGTTGTTTTAATAACGTTGCAATGAATATACGTCTAGACTTGATACGTGTAAGTACAGCTGTTCAGCTCAATTCAACATAAACATGAGCTATTAGACAGGCACATCTCTATTACACAGGACGCTATATTCTAGCTATACGGCACGGCGGGTCTAGATTAATCAACTACTGTCTACTGCTGCTATCCTGACGTACACCACTAATGTAAACCTGTTGATTCCTTAATGTCGACCTATATTACACTGGAATTGCGAAACGTGGAATTAATAATTTAAATTAAGAAGTCTGTGGTTTGTGTCCAAATAACAGCGGCATTTATTAACAAAATATCAACACTCATCATCTGCCTAGTCTTTTCCCGACTATATTGGGTTCGGCAGTCTGACAGGATGCAGCTGAGTAAGTACCAAACTTTACATTGAATAGGTGACATATTGTCATCAGACTTTCTGGTTTCAGACTATCGACTGTAAGATGTTCAAAGTCCGAAACACAGAAGAACTCGTAATGATATGCTTTTTAATCCTAACTTTCATTTATGAACCTGTGGATATTACTTAGCCATGACCCTCAAAACAGTCAAACACATTGTTTATGAAAACCAGCAAAGAGCGCCAATGCGCTAAGTAAACAGTTTAAACATAATTCTTAAAAAGGAAGATAATGAAAGATAAGAGAGAGCATAGCTTTTCAGAGCTGTAGGTAAGTAATAAAGAGGCGCTTTAATTTAATAACAAAAGACCGACGATAGATATTAAATTACACTAGAAAATAATTGAAGTAATTAATATAAAAATGAGTAAAGAAACTATAAAGCTAGGGATTAAACTAATTCGGGATAAAACCAGAGCTGAGGGAAATAGGTTCACTATTGAACAGAAACTGGTAAATAGAGATACAAAAGAGTTTTCCCGAAGCATTTTTAAAGCTGGGGTAGTGCTACAACACAGTATATCTACCAGTTAAGCGGGTTACGATAAAGGTACACAAGCAAACGTTAAAAATACTGTAGGTATAAATTCTTTTGTTATTTTTACATCGCTTTACCGCGCCAGCCTTTGCTGAGTTAATATCTGAAGGATTGAAGAGTTAAATCAATCGGGTTTCAAATCATTTACACATCAGTGTACTAATTTGCTTATCGATGATTTATCAATAATTAAGTATTTTATCTTGTTTTAAGTTCAGATAAAGTATGGAAATCGATTAAAGGATTTTACCAAAACATAATATCGCAAAACTGAATCACGACCTTCTGTAAGTAATTAACAAAAATTATTATAATTTAATCCCTTCGTGATATTATGGATCCATGTGTTTTAAATTGGAAGCTATTCTACAGTTAATTAAACTGTGTATGTTATGTGAGGAAACCAACGTTTCAATTCCTTTGAAGATTTACGCCGCAATAAGTCAGATTTATAGGGTATCATCGTTTTACTGTATACTTAATTGGATAAACTAAAATGTTATTAAATCTTGAAACACCGCAACTGAAAATTTTCCACTAGTTATACTTAAGTAATTTGTCTAGACTAAAGTTATGGAAAGTGAAACAATTTCTCCCAAAAATAATTGTCCTTAATTAAAGTATGCAAGACTGAATTGCTTGATAATGATAATACTATACCTGGCGTTACTGATCTAGAAGTATTTGTAGGTCAAGCACCAGTCAAAGGCACCTCACAAAATTTTGATGGGTTTGAACTTCAACCAAAAAATAATGATGATTAAGACAGTAACAATGTAATAATGCACATTAGTATGAAGACAGTCAATTCGGTGATAAATATTTGATGCGCACGCGACTGAGCACCGACAATGTTTACTTTGGACAATCAACAAACGATGACATCATTGCTTTAACTTACTAGATCATGTTTGTGTATTTAATAAATCATTTTGTACATACACAATCACTTCTGAGCTTATGTAGTGTAAGAAATCTACGTAATTTCTAAATTGAGTTCTCTGATTTGACTTTAATGATTAATGTAAGCTTTCTGCATTCGTGTTTTCCTAACTTTAGGAAACAAAAGGTTTTATGTACCCAAAACTTCTCAGATTCTCTTTTCTTTAAATTTTCCAATAGTGTAAGAATTCATCGTATGTAATTAATGGTCATTTCTTTGGTACTAAATTACTTAAAACCTACTAAATAAATACGCCTCGAGCGAGTCTTTGACCAATAATCCAATGACGTATTTATTGACATTCACTCAAGGTTTAGTAGGGAAAACCAATACGAGGTGTTTGCAAAAATAAAGCTCGCTTTAAGGAAAGAGCACGTGTAAGTAGGTGTATTAGGTTATAGGTTTTTTGAATATACATACGTCATCATGAAATACATAATACCCAAAGCGTCGCTGGGGTCAACTATCCTAAAAGGAGTAGAAATAGGATACAAGTTGCGCTAAACATTTTATGACATCTCGCCGTTAAAATTAATAAATAAAATGAAAACCACCTAGTTACTCAATGAAACAAAAGAAAAGTTGTTAGTCACAGAAGCGGTAAATAAAATATGACCGGAGATGGCCAATAATGCTTGCATCGCATTCCTAATTTATTTATATGACACTCTCATTAGTCTCAGGATTGCAAATTGATGACGTGTCCACTCCATCCAGTTTTATTGACACTTAATATCCTATTCCCTTTTGCCCTTTAAAAGGAGTACTGCAAGGTTCTATTTTCGGCCCACTCACGTTGTTATTAAGAAGTTTTAACGCTTGTCCTAGTCTAGTAAATCTTGGTTTATTGTTACAAGTCCACTTGTGAAATAATGGGACATATTAAACAGATTGTAAAACTGACATTGTTAAAATTAATACTTCTTATTAATTGTTTACATTGGTTCGATATGAGAAATGACGTGATTCTTCAGAAACGACTTCACATAGCACGTATGTTTATAATAAGGTATAGGAATAACTTATGGAAGAAAGAATTTTCCAATGTCAAAAAGGACATGCGAAATGTCATATTTGAATTTTGTGCTTCCAGTTTTATTTGACCTCAGAAATGTTGAAACCATTTTCTTCTTTTTTAACTACACAGCTTCAGTGTTGTTAAAAAAGTGATTTATTATTTACTTAGTGAAAAAAAAAACATGTATTTCACCTTGAATACTACATTACCATACATGTGATCAAAATATTTATTTATTGTCGAATACCGGTTCTGGTTTCTGCTTAAACATACAATAACAACACACGACTTTAAAAATAAAAAAAATCACGACGAAATTCATCAGAATGTTTCAGGCGAATACATCAGAGATTACAGGAGTTCATACATTTTAATCAGTTTGTAGGAGACACGTGCAGGCTAGATAAATGTGAAACGTATAGGAAAATAATCAAACTTTTTATCGCACGTGTTTTTTACATGAGACGCGGTACCGTAACGCGTTGTCACATTTGCATAGTTTGATTTGAATCCAATATGTTACTATGGGAGAAACAGTCGAGTTTACAGCTGTTGACGATAAAGTAAATTATTAAAATATCGAATTATTGGAGTTAGGAGTGGCTCTACTTTTTACTACATCTAAAAAACCCTGGTTGGCTAGGCTACAAAACACCACCCACGTCGCTAAGCACCTATCATTTCTATCACAGCATTAGTTAAATCTTTAGTCCACTAAGATTCAAAATAAGAAAAAATAAAAATAAGTTTAATATGTTAAATCAGTTCCGTTAAAGCTCATTGGACTAGTTTCTGTTAATGATATGCGGGGTGTCCGCATTTAAGCGGAACTATTGCACTTCCGGAACCCCAAGTGTAACCAGGTCAACTATAACGACCTCTTGTTTCTTTAACAACATAATGACCCGTTTTCCACAAATGTCTTCGGCCGTAAGATAAGCTTCTAACACAACATTCCAGCATTATTTCTACTCTGTCATGAATCAGCAATATGTTCTCCCTCTGAACTTGTCATCGTATTTAATAAGCCATGAAACGATTCAAAGCTGCCTTTTAGACAATAACTTCATACTTATGTCATCTTAGATTCAACGTCACGCATACATTAGAAGTGAAAGCGTTGAAATATTATTTAATTTTTAGTCAACATGGCGTATCTAACTGCCGGCGTGCAACGCAAACGTATCGAAATCATTGTTGAAGAGAACTCAATAATAAATAGAAAGTTGCCGAGGACTAGCATTGTTCCTTTTATGCCTCTTGATCACAACAAAAAATAAATTCGCTTTAGGGCATTGTCTAAACAGATTAGGGCAAATGAATGTTTAAAGAGGTCGGTGTATGTGCTCAACGGTAAGGCTATGTAAGCGTTATCGATAGGACACGGTCAACAAACGTGATTTATCTAATTAGTTAAACAATTTGATGAGCGAATGGTACATTCGCTGCCTTGGTTGCTGTGGTGCATGAATTCGAGATAACAAATGGTTTTCTGGGGCATGGAATAAAATTTAAGTGTTTACATTTAATGGCGCTACTCAGATTACAGCACGTAGAATGTAACAAATACAATAGAAGAACCACACAATACAGAAGAAGGAAGAATAGTAGAAAACGAGAAACTTTATGATATGCTCGGACGTGCAAATGAGGGCAATTTCATTAAAGGCGTGCCGTAAATCAAGTCTGTCAGCGTTGTTGGACCAGGTACATTATTCTATCGCAGAAAAAAAAATGTATCAACGAAGATTTAGTGCGATTTACTCAAGCGTTTCACAGCGTCTTAGATAAATTCCGAATAAAAATATGAAGACAGTTTACTTACGTATGAGTATCATTTATTAAACGTATGACGTGAGATGACACACACATGTCGTTCTATCAAATCATTAGTAATGTAGGGCGATCACGATTTCCTCTACGCATTACGTTGTGATAAGTGTGGTGTCCTGTTCGCGCATCATAGCATTTATAAGTAATAAACTTCGTGATCATTTGCATACAGCGATTAAGCTAATGACAGGAATCAACATTGAATATCTCATCTATGTATATAAAATACAACAGTTTCAATTCATCACGTCTTCCCGCCTCGGGTGGGAAATCAACAAAATCAATACTATTATTTTTATGATTCATCCAATTTCAGAAAAAATCTAATACAATCTAGGCGTTAGGCACGGGAGAAAGAAGAGTGCGTAACAAATTTGGTTACATAAAGCGATCTAAATAATAGGAAATGAGATTACAATATCGCCAACCGAGAGGCTAAACCGTACAAAAATTCCTTCTCACGGCACAACGGTACCAATGCACGCGCACGCTGCTAAGGTCACTACGACAAAACAGTCATCTCTCTCTGCCTTTTGGGCTTTGTTAAAAGCGCAAGGGAGACAGATGTCAATGCAAATGAGCCGGTGGAAAAAACGAGCATTTGACTTACTGTGGCGACGCACAGTGATTGATTAGATGCACCTTCTTCTTCAGGAATCGGCGTTTACTTGGAATCGGACGAGTCTGCTCGCCCCCATTGTTTGTCCGTTTCGACATGGCTTCACATTATTACAATGCTTCTCCTTTTGCTGGACGATGGAGCAATAAATACATCGTAAACTAAGTGCGCGCACATAAATTTTTGTACCGGACTATAATGTGAGTATTTGATGATAGCGCGTTGTCTGGTTACAACACCAGAAATTCAGACCTCAGATAGATAAACTTGATGATTTACGGAACATTGTATCTACGTATGTATTGAATTGTAATTTACATCAATTAAATTGTTATTATTAGGTTCGTCAACAATGTCGAAAACTAATAAGCATCCATTGTATTTGTGGCTCCATCTATCGTTCCGACTGGGCAGTTCTTGTGTTTACAGTTGTTTGGCAATGACTGCCAATGACCATTTACGATAGCGATATCAATGGCAGAAAAATTACAAATTCTAATGCAGCACGTGACGTTTGTATTTAGTAACATAAATAAACACGGGAGAAATAAAAGAACACTGTTGTAAATAAATTAAACTGTATAATGCCATATGTTTACTTTCACAGTTCACGGCCGCAATTTGTATCGGTACTGAGGAAGTCGCGCCGTCTCCTTCTTGTCGGCTAAGATTTGCATTTGGGACGCGTTGCTCTATCTCGTTCTCGCGGTGATTTATAGTGACTAAAGCTTTACATAACCGCGGCGGCTACTTACTACATGTTGTGCTAGTGCCAGTCCGTTTATCACGATTATGACGCTATAAAATAATTATTTTATCTCGTTTAAGTATGGCTTATCGCGGACGAGTTTTCAAACTTTACTTATTCAGTACGGTTTAGTGGGCGCCTAATTGCCATCAGACTATAATATACTACGTAGAACGGATTAAGGAAATAATTGTTTGAACGTTAGGGTTCTTGTCTATATCAAAAATGCTGAGGTACCGATAACCTCTTATACGCGTGAGATGGGTAAGCTACATATGGATTTATTCGGATTGCCTGAATAAATAATGTAAATTAAAGCGGTTTTTACAGTATTTTTTTCCATTCGTGTTCGGCCTATTGACAAAAAGATGATCATTTTCAAAAATATTCTCACAATAGTCCATTCACCTATCGACATAAAATTTGAATTTTGATTCTAGCAATTAAATACCTATTTAACTTTGAAGACGACCCAAAAAGTATTGTAATAAATTAACGAATGTAATTAGTGTGATTGCGCAAAACACACAAATCAGAGCGAGGTATTCATTGCAAGTGATCTAGTAAAGATATTGCACGGCCGTACATCGCAATTAAATTAGAAATTAGAAAACGCGCAACTTTCACGTAATTGATGCTCCTACAGTACGCACCTGTGTCGGCGAGTGAATAAGCGAAACTAATTATGAGCCGACAACTGCACCAATACACGGACAATCTACATAGAAATCTTTGCGCACCAGTTCAATGATCGATCCACAAACAATGTCGACGATGCTTCTAAACGAATTGACCAATTTAAAGGGACGCCAACTAAATTACCTAGACGAGATAAATCGCCTTAAAGGGACACTAAAACAAGAAAAATTGCTAAACATTTTCCAACAGTTTGATGGGTCAACAGCCACAGAGTAACGGACAAATGTGCCAATGAAACATGTTTTAATAATGTTATACTAATTGATGTGAACGATTTACGTTAAACAGATATTGTGGCGGAGTTGACTTACCGGCTCGACTCGAGCATCATTTTGGGTGGCCTGTAAACAGAAAAATAAATATTTTAACAAAGGGAGACATTAACCAACACTGACACACATGTATGTAATAATGTCAACAGCACACTTGGAAGTGTAAATACATCGGAATGTGAGGATGTATGCGAAAACAATAGATCACTAACAATAAGAAAATGTTAGTACGCGGACCCAACGCAACGATCGGTTATAATCTGAAAAACGTTATAGACGTTTAACCATCAGGTATTAAGCGATCATCTTGAGGAAAATGTGTATTTATTACAATCAAATATTATACCAAACCATATGAGGAATGGAGTGTTTTATGTTGACATTTTATGTACATTATTATGAAAGTGCGTTTGTTTTCGCAGTGTTTGAGTTTCTTGGAATCGTGTTGAGCAAATCATCTTGGTGGTGGTTTGGCGAACAAGGCTAAATTCCCTGGTACGCTAATTATGTGGTTTAGTCCAAGGTTGGCGCGATATGAACTAAGCGGTGCGGTATGAAAACCTCGATCCAACGTCTTCACTAAAGCTGTCGACCTAAATAATACTTTGTTTTTATACAATTCATCCAAGGTTGCAGTGGCTAATATTAGTTTTCGCAAGAATATCTGTTTATATAATTTAGTTTATGAAGACTCAAATAAAATAGCAAATAAACATTAGATCATGAAAATAACAGTCAGCTTGATAAAGAATATCTCCATGCCTCCATCAAATCACAATACAAATATTGACGAATTGCAAGATAGTACCTAAATTGAAAAGATAAACTTCAGCAACATCAAATGATTATGTACACTACGAATATCAACTTTCAGTCTATATAGCGCACCCGAAACAAATAACGTATAAAAAGTAACAATTAATCTGAAAGGCACGACCCGACGGGAAAGTGTCACGCATATCTAACGATCATGTCACGCGAGGGATATTCGATACTCACCATAACCGCGAACGTCGTCAAGGTCACCGAGGTCATTGCATTGTTGACTCCAATAACAATGCCTGCTTCGTTCCCTACACAACCTTATCTTTTATCAATCATCGATAATTTCACATGCTTAACGTCTGCTTTTAACTCGATAAACTTATCATCGGCTTTATCATGTATTGTAGCCATATGGAAGATTTGCTCACTTCATGCAATGATCGATAATTTTATGAAATGTCGTACCCGCATCGAGGTTCATGAAATTATCTAGCAAATCCACAATATGGCTACTACATTTAGACATCACTATTTCGTGCCACTTCCGGATTACTACCTGAATTGATTGCAAAGGTAATAACGAAAGCAAAGTGTTAATAATAAATCATAGTTTTCCGGTGATTATCTTTTTTATTAATGCTTCCTTCGAAGCCGATGTAAAAACCTCTCAATAAATTATCTTAGCATTTAACGCAATTTCGATACTGATGGATGCATCAGTCAACAGAGTGAATTCTCAAAAGCTTGGTTCGTAAACCACTGCGGGAAATATGTATGACAGCAGAGGTACAATTGGATCCTGGGATACAGTAGCTACCGTCATAGCACCTATCACTTTTAACCACATCCTGTCATCCAGTTGTGCGGTGAGTCTACGCCACACAAAATATTCTCTTTCAAAACAACAAAACTCATCTAAGCTTGGATATATTTTTATTTCAACTGCTGCTAAACTATAAAATCGCCTATGAGCCATAAAAAACTAATAAAATGTACGAAATGAAACAATTGGGCACTTTTTGTGTCAAAAATAATATAAATGGCCATTATACGACTATTTTATTTATTTACTTATTTTTATAGATATCATCTTCAAGTTAAAATTGGTTTATTTTATAAGCTGTATCGATAAAGACTTTCAGCACTTCATCATAATATTACTTCATAAATACGAATAATTGCAGTACCGCACTACAATAAATCACGTTTGCAATAGAAAGGCAACAATCGCCGAGCCATCGGTGGCTATCTGACATCCTGTTAGACGTACAGCAGGTAAATTTGCAGTTGCCCGAACTCTCTTTATACAACTGGTTCCAAAATACGTTCAAACAATTTTCGACCTTCGTAGCTTTGCCATAACTTCGTATCACCAATCTTAACACATGGAGGCCAAGCAAATCTACGCTTTGTAACCCAAAACTAGAAAGAATGTTATGCTATGCTATAAGAGCGGCTTGTGAATGAGGATATCGGTGTTCCACAAAGAACACTGAAAAAACAGTTTGAATAGCCAATAGTCGGAATATACGCAAAAAATTTGAACATCATTGAGAAATTATTGTTGTGTTAATGATGTTTTCATATTGTGCACAACTATTTTGTAAAAGAAAAAATAACTTCTTATAAAATGTTCCACTGTTTCATTCTGTTGTTTGGCACTTCAAATAAAATTGAGGCGCCAAGGTTGTTGAAGAAGGTGCAATTGAATTAACATTCGCATATGAATTGCAAATGAACGATTTATAACGTACCGAAACGAAACAGTCTGAATTCAGCTGCGTACCTACTGAAATACACAGGTGGCGATATAAACAACGAAAGTAACAAAAGGTTCAAATGAACTTTGTGGGAATTGCTCTCATAGTTTGTTTGTGCGGAATGTTTTGTCTATAATTTCACCCGACGACGAGTCACATATCGATTTATTGGGTCTTCCGTATAACCTTTTATTCTGAATACACAAAAGTAAAAAAACAAATTTAAAAATATTCGACAGGTATTTCAACAGTTATTAGTAAAAAAACCCTCTGCCTTTCCTCTCAATCCACACTTCCCATTTTACTTAGGCTAAGAACCTTTTTACAACGCCAGTCGGCCCAATGGTCTGTAATTTTGTTTTGATGAATTAGCCAAACGACGGGATACTAATAATTGAGGATGGACGGACAACGCCGAACCGTTCAAGCCCTCCAATTTATAGCGGATGTATCGAAAGGCTTTTGCAAATAAAAATGTGGACTTTTTGGAAGATGGAGTTCATCGTTCGCTTGATCGCGTTACCGTCCTTGACGTTTGTATGTCGAAATGCGTAAAGTAATAAACGACGACGAAAGTTTCAAGACATACTACCGGGAATTCTTCACTCAACTTTTGATTCGATGTTTGATTGTCCCTCAATTCAGCCAGTAACATAGTTTCAAACATATAAATAAAAGAGTCGAACGTTCACAGAAGACCCCTAAGAAATGTTTTGAAAGTGGCACTTAAATATTTAAAACATCAAAATAAATAAGTTGAATCAACAGAGCTTTAATAAAAATGAGGTCAATGAATGACAAAAGAGTAAAAAATGTAGTTGTAAATATGGTATGGTCGACGTCGGCGCGATAGTATCCCTGAGATGGCAATAGAAAGAATATCTCTAGGGTCTCATTAGCAAAGCGAGCGAAGCATGCTGCGGTTAGAGAGACAGTCGCACCGAACAGCACTTCCCGTAAGAAGGGCCTTATTAGTAAGCGGATGGCTGTTTCGCCTATTTGTTAATGCTGAAGTAGTCTGCTGCTTCACCTTACATACAAAACTGCATATATCCACATCACGGTGTAAATATTGCGCCTTTGTTCAGATTTAATTCCATTGTTATTCCCTACAAAACGTCTTTCTAAAGAAATCGATTTCTGCTAATCAAACTAATAAAGATAAAAGAACTACTTCAGTACTTACCGTGTAATAAAATCAAACTAGTAAACGAGAAGCTCAAAAGAAGCCGGACGAAGTTTCGAACATGGACGCACCGCCTTAGAACAAATAGCACGGAGACGGAGAGCCCGCTTAATTCTCAACGAATAAGCTTTTTACTCAACATTGAATGCGGAAAGCAGTTGTGTACAAATAATCATAATAATTATTCTGTAATTGTGTGTGCTGTGTTCAGCGTGGCGTATCAAAGCGATGGCTGCACGCGCCGAAGGAGCGGAGGGGGTTGTACTCTGTCGGCACAATTTATGACAAACTTCACTAATTCCATATCCGAGTCGAGTAGTGTAATTAGTGTGTGTGCGGGCAACCGATGAGTTCCGAACATAACCCGGCTCCAGACACACAGACACACAGTCGTCATGTAAATCAAAGAGCAAACAGTAATGACTCGTCGAGATTACCAGTTGGATGCGTGCGCTCAGGCTTTAATGTGTGCTAACGTGTGAAGCCGTCCTAGATAACAATATGCCTGTCGCTGCACCAGCTCTAGATAAACTTGTTTTCTATTGTATATTTTGTGTTGGTAAAGATGTAGGTTAAATGTTTGCTTTGAAATATCACAAGGAATGCGAAGATGGGTTTAATGTGAGGTATGACAAGCTGCAAAAAGTTATTAGCAATTTCGAATATAATATTTAGGTATCCTGTTGATAGCCAAAATTCCAAGAGGATAAATTAGCAAAAATGAAAAACCCAGCAATATGTGAAACGTGACAAATGACGCAAATCGTTTTAAACTTAACTAGATACAACAAGAAAATCACCACAAAACGTATATGATAATGAATGTGTTTGGACGGGCGCGTGCAAGCGTGGAACTGGTAGCGCGAGCGACCACCCGGTCTGACGAGACTGGTCGCCTTCGTCGACCTTGCAGCTTTCGATTCTGCACACTATCGATTAACTTCCATTATACACTTTGCTACCAATTCCATGCTAAAACAGCTTTCGCTAGATATCAGCTGACGAGTCATTTGCATTCGTTCACAAAATTAAATTGGCATATTGTGTCCAAAAAGAACTAACGAGAGAATAATTGCTGCAATCACTAAGGTTTGTATACGAATTTGTTTTTGATTATGAGGATACTCATATGCTACCTCATTTAAACGAACGGTTCCATGATTAGCTTCGCCCTTTTTCTTCATCCGCTGCATTCAGATTCAAAATTTCTTATATCGTTTACAATTTTAATATCATATTGTAATACGATTCTGAAACATCAAACGGAGCAATTACTCTGTGATTGAATTCCATTATGAACGCGATTATATTTGAAATAACTCAAACCAATGATGATTACATTTGTTATAATAATATGAAAATTGTTAGGAATAAACCATTACGAAAATAGTCCGTAGACTATGAGAAAATTTAGATTATGTACACAACCAGCACGCAAAGGTTTTCGACCTATTTCACTTACTATATTAAAAGATATTTCTGTAAATGGGTAATGGGAACTTGGGTAATAAATCACTTAATACTTTTATACTCAATTGTATTCATATATTTTATAACACTCAAATAACGAGTAACATTTTTGAGTATTCAAATTCGTACACTTCGATGAAATAGTTATTGAGGCGATACAGTTATTTTACAGCTAATTTACAAAAAATACTTCAATAAAATATATCCAAGACGAAACTAGTTTATGCGGTGAACATAAGATTATTTGTCGAGTCCCGAGCGCATCCCGCAGACATTACATCTAAAAGCAATTCTAAAAATAAGACGCAAAGGATTTACGATCGATTAAAGCTTTCATTTACATAACTATGGCGTCCCGATTTGTTTTTATTAAGCGAAAATACTTTTAAGTCGAATAAATACGCGTCTGCGAGGAGGTGAAATAATGTTCAGTATATACGAGTTGGTTAATACTTGCAATTTATTTGTATTTTGTAAGTAATACGTTTTGTAAGTAATGGGATAATGCAGAGAAATTGATACAAGACAAATGCATAAATGATTACGAAGGATGAGTCTCCAATAAATAGAAAAGTAAATAGGGTGTTGATTGACTGTTTGTGCCGAACTCTGTAAGTACTCGGGATTAGTAATGGTGAGCTATAAGGGTACAGGTCGATCTCGGCGTCAAGCATACCTTTGTTAGGAAGTAGCATTACACCTTTTGTGAACAAAGCTATCGACTCCTTCCTTCGTTACCGTGTCCCAACTGTGAATTAACTTTTCCCCGAACACCACACGAGCACAATCGAGTAGCAGATTCATAGAATTTCCAATCAAAATGTAAATTTCAGCCCAACTATTTTACATTCATCCCATTCATTTGTCGACTGAAACTGGGAGTGAGGTGAAACGTATTGTATCGGTCTCTTCGTTCACAATATATCTTTATTGCAGCTACTGGTAGGAGGCAATCCCGATCTGCCCTGTGTATACGGACATTTTTTACTCGCTAAGTAAGTTCTGAAACAGTTATTGCCATAACAGAGGCGATTTGTCAAATTTATTGCGCTTCCGCACTCACAACAGTAAGTTACTAGCTATTTAATAGCCAGTTTTATGTATCGTTTTTGCAATCAAATTTTGGAGACTAAAAATCTACAGAATAATGCAAAGGTTGACAAGAATGCTTCTTTATTTCTTTAATGAATGTCCCACTTGGGCTGGTAAATATTTCCAATATTATGACATCACTTGCCAATAAATTATAAGAGGAAGTTCAAATAAATTGTTAGCTGCAGTTTAAGGTACAAATAACAATTTAAACAAGGCATAACATCAGCTCGTAGCCATGACACATCAGACGCAATCATAACGTAAATCTGCGCCGCGCGACGTCCACTTGTCATCGGCGCAGACGACATGCTCCTTCCTTTATTATCATATCATTTGTGCCCACTATCATAAATACCGCACAAACTGACACAAATTACTCACCTAATAAAACCACAGAGTAAAATAACATGTACTGTATTGACAAGTCTAGTGGATGTTAGATAAAAAATGCCACAATTATAATTTTAGTCTGGTGATCATAGACCATAGTATTATTTGCACTGTACAGGTCGTTGAACTTCAGAGCTTTTGCAGTATGAGTCTGAGCGATGCCAATGTACTTGCGAATAGTGTTGGCACGGTGTGAGGCTCTGATGACACAGGAAGATATAACAACTTGAGGATTCTTCCTACTTTACTGGATTTTATGAAAATATGTTTTCTTTAACAAAAACAATATCTCAACAAATATTGAATTTAAGTTAATTTTAATAGCAGTTCGGGATCACACTTTTAGTTCAATGTAATTTGAGTGGACCGCAAATTCGAGATGACTTATTCTCAATATTTGTTTGAAATCAGGTCAGCCAAGTCCGCATCGGCTTTCGGGTATCAGATTTTAAAAGATTTTGCTGAATTATAAAATCTTAATAATTCCACAATGACAAGGTTTATTGATTCAAATGTCCTTGCTGCTCAGATATAGATTTTTTATAGGCAAGAAAAATATATGAAGGTCGATGACGAATAAAATGGCGTTAAAGTTCAAGTGACATTTCTATGGCATTAGTTTGGCCACGCATTTCCAAGGAGGCCTAGAAAGGTTATTAGATAGGCTGAACATGTCTTGTTACAAAAATAGCAATTATCTTGCGCACACACAGCGATTGGAGCGTGAAGTCCATCAATCATGGCGATCGGCGGCCATGACAATAATGGAGTTTATTAAACATGTAGCAAATTCGCAACGCTTTCAAATTTCTTGGAGAACGCGTCTCGTAAGGCCGCTCAGGGCGCTGGACACCAGCCAACAACTCTACCTACTTCAATCTTAAATGCATTTCAACTATTTTATTAAAGCCATGTATACAAACACGCATTATGTACTCGTTTCCCGATTAACTTACAGATAAGATGTCATTTGACGCTATGTTATGTAGGCTATAAAATCAGATATTAAGCAAGCCTGTTGTGAAACTTCCCCTTTATAATGTTACTAACATCCATGTTTTCTTTGTACTTGTAACACATATTTGTCCTCTCATACTCTTGCTTACATGCTTGTATCGGCGCCTCGATGATGTCAGCTCGACACTATAGCAAATCAAGCGTGCACTATAAAAGCCAGTGCCTGTGTTGCCATAGAGCCGACACAAAAGCAACCGCTAAATATGGTATTTTAATAATTATCATTCCGACTTAGGTTATTATTGTCAGTTTGCACGGCCCGGCTGCGTTCCCACTAAAATGTTACGCAACTGCGGCAGTAAAATAACTCGGTCGAGATTGGCAGAATTAATACCCACTCCTTAGGTGGACTTGAAATTAAATAAAAGATTTATTGTTATAATTAAAATTTGTCATAAAAACGGCGTGGCATTTGTTGATGGTTAAATAAAATTAATGGTTGTAAACGCTAACAATTTTCCACGGGCGGCGGTTCTGTCGCGACTCGTGCTGTCAGCGGCGATATTTCAAGATAAGCTACTTGGCCGTACGCTTCGCTCCTGTGTTCCGTTCCCACGCGGCCACGCAACAAATAACAACACAACATTACCGAATCATTTATAAAATGAGCCACCTCAAATCGTACGACGTGCGCTTGAATTTATTCTACATTCAGCTACTACGGAGTAAACATTGTAACGCAATAGACGACTTGTCCATTCCTTCAAAGTTGACCTACAAACACTGATTAAGTGATTTAACAGTTTGTTCAGAGCAGTAGAACACTCGTTAATCTCTATCAGAATCTACACGATTCTGTAGGTATTCATTGAATTACTTTGGTGAGACTATAATTTCCAATTTAATGTACCAGGATAATATGGCCGTAAAGAGTAACGGAACCCAGTGTGAGCGTCGGGCGGCACGTCGCGGTCCTCGACCCGCGCCAGCAGCGGCGACGGCGGCACAAACCGCCTTGACCTGCGAACTCTTGCTGGCTTCCTATTGCCCACTGCAAGCCTAGTACTAGAACCCGATTATACACGAACAAAGCCGATTAAATACGAACTGGCCTTCTCTAAACTCATACACGTCTTTTAAGGCGCATTCATCGCTTGGAGGCAGACTATCATTTGCTTGACTAACTACGTAGTGTGCAGATTTATTGAGGTCAATTTAGCCATCGATCAAAATATTACTTCACTATCAGTTCTAATCAGCGTATTAAATCATATGAGAAGTTTGATGAAAATTATAACAAGTAGAACGATTATTATTTTAAATGTTCATCAAATGAGGCCCAAGTCCATGTAACATTAGCATAATAATTGATGTTTACTAACGCGTGTGAAGATCGTGAGCCACATTAAATGAGTCGATCGATCACTAAGTTACTTGATACATGATTACGCACGGACATTGCTTGTGAAACAATAGTCTAACTACCGCTTTTGAACTACGAGTCTGTCTCGACAGCGAATGATAAACAGATGTCGAAACAAATTGTGAATTCATGACGGCAGAGACGAATTGTTAACTACCTTTATTTTGTTTTATAATTGAAATATTCCACTAAGACGTGCAAAGATTTAAGTTAATTCTAATTATAAATTCGACACAGGAGGTTTCGAGCGATTGTTAAACACAATAGCGCTGGAGTGTATTTTTAATAACAAACATTTAATTTGACGTGTTTAATTGAGGAAACTGACATAATGATCGTGTTTAATTCTATGAGGACGAAGGAGCACACTGAGATAATCGCCGCGGAGCAGTACTCACCGCCTGGAGCCAATTACAGCATATACGCTGAGTTCAAAAACCGCATTAGTACCTAAGTAACTTCAACGAGCTACTCGCTACACCACCATAGTAACCCATTTTATAGGACGCTCACATTTGCGCGGGACGATAATCAGCCGATCTAGGACATTTTTTTTTTCTCATAGTACGTAATACTATTATGTTGCAGTTAACTCAAAATTAAAGGAATCGGGAAGCGTGTCGACGAGGGGATGTTCCCCTCGTGGGACACCGTAGACATCGATAAGATTAGATTTTTGTAACCCGGTTACCGTCACAAACAGGGTCGCAAGTCTAGGAATGATTATATCTGTCAACATAGTCATATAAGGCATGATGACTAAGATGGAACCGGAAGACCCAAAATGGCGATGCTTAGAATACTTTTGGACGTACCATGAGAGCATTCATTTCAGAGTAATTGTTTTAAACCTTAACAGTTATAAAGCTTGACTATTACAAAGCCATAAAAATCTACTTAAGGATACATAATTACTTTTCTCAAGAAATCCCCAATTTCGCAGAAAAAGCGTTCACGATTCCTTTAATTTAATTATTCAGGATATCGGAAGTCAAAGATATAGCCATCGTCCAAAAAAGTAATCAATAAACAAAAACAATGAAGAAGCTCCTCGCATTAGCCTACAATCGTGGTACAACGTTGCGTACACGCAACCGCATAACGGTACGCGTGCATCGCCGGATACGGTGCGCGTCATCCGGCCTCGTACTCGCACGTCACACTCGCACGACAACATCAATCATCGCGGCCAATTGCGAAGCGTGTCGAATGATCCCACATTTCCTGGATAATACTGATTTTCTGACACTAGTTTTACTTTAAAGTGCTTTTCAGTTCCGCTCTTCCGACAGCGAGTTTGTAACAGCAGTATTTGTGAAACCGGAATCAATGAATGAAAGTAGTGTCTCAGCTGTTTGAGGGTCACTAACCGGTTTGGCTGTGGTGATTGTTTTTGTTGAAACATAACTTGATTATTTATTCCATTCCGATGATCTACAAAGGCAATCATAACATGTTCCCATATCATTCCTTAGATTTTCTATTGAACTTTGGGATTGCTTCGTGCGTGACGTTTAAGAAGTCATTAAAGTTTGTGGATTCACAAACCTTTCTCAGCTGTGGTGTTATGGCAACATTTTGTATTACAAGGAAGTTCTCCGTTCAAACGTGACTCCACTTTCTTTTGCCTGTCATGATACTGACAATCAGATGTTTGAAATCAACCGCAAATTGTGACTGTAGAGTTACAGTTAGCTGGCACGAAAGTCACTTTCGCATCTTCACTATTTCTCATACACTGTTAATCCAAAAGATAATATATTCGATTAGATCCCCAAACAACAATCGCCCCAAATCGTTCTAGTACAGTTTTGAGATTCCTACCTGGACTAGTCGCCACAATTTTCATTTCCGTTTGTAGATTCCTTTCGAAATGGAAATGCAGCGGGTGAATAGCAAGGCAAACTTCCGAACTCAGATAATATTGTTTACTCTGACCGGCTAGGTTGATCGTTAGGGCATTTAATGACTAAGTGTCCAACTCCAAGTTAGTCCTCCAGTCTGTTATGACGTCAGCAACCTACGTCATAAATTCGCGACGTAAAAACTTGAGTTTATGATCCAGCTCTACGTAACTTACGTAACATTTTATTCCAGGATTTTCGCTACCGAGTGGTAAAAATAAGTATGGTGGCCGTCCAGTGGCACATACTTACACATTGTGGTAGGATAAAGGCCGCTTTCGAGTACCGGCGCTGACCCATATCTCACGTGAAGCAAGATGTGCCGATATGCTCTATTTTACTTCCATTCTTCAGATTAGCATGAGCCGTAATCAATTCGATTGTTGGTTTAATACAAATACTTGGAATTTCACTTAAATACTCATTTCAAATAGTATAAGAAGAAAACTATATTTGTATATGAGAATTTTCTTGGAAATTGTAGCCATTATAAAGCGAATTGCTTACCAATGCAACACAAACCAAGACGTTCGTTAGAAATGATCTCGTCATGATTGTGGACTTAGAACATTACTGGCGCAATAAAGGTAACCAATAAAACAAATGATTACGACCGATATAAAGCCACCGACAGACAGGCGTTTATTGACACAAGTCTGCTAGACAATGTGAGTCTAATGTGTATCCGGCGTTTTTACAATTCACGTCACAATACGAGCTTTTGTAATATGTTTTGGAAACAATTTTATAGTTTATGAAAGAAGTCAAAAGCTTCCATTTAATGTTATGTGCCATCAAAAATAAAAAGAAGATCTGTATAAGCCGATATAAAAAAGAAGTAATTTATCAAACCCGAATAAAGATGTCGAATCATCGAAAAAGTAATCTTCATATTTAGTTAACGACCTCTGAGTCGGTTTTCCCAAACTAAAACGAACTAAGTAGAAGAATAAGTTGAGACATTAAATAGTACAGACATACGACACCATCTAACGTATTTCTCAAGAACTAAACAAGTTTCCGAGTCGGTGCTCGCGACAAGTCGTGGAATGAAATCCGAGAGAGCACCTCAATAAATGGCCAAACATTTATCTTTGGCTGAGCAGTTAATACTAGACTGGGCGTCGCCTACATCTGCATTACTTATCTGAATATCTCCTCTAATTACTTAAAAACGAAAGCCTTCGCTTAGCCTCCTTTATTGGATATGTGCTACACGTTTCTATGCAAATAAGATCCAGTCTTTAAAAATATATTTCAATGAGTAAATATTCAGGTGGACCTAACCTAATATTTGCTGCGTACAAAGCTGATATAGTGTTGTGTTTACATCGTCGGAAATCGTTGAACATAAGTAGTTATGTAGGTACATCCGTAGGTTGTTCTCAGAATTAAGATTGCATTTGTAATTCCGTTTGAATGTTATTATTTTTAGACGATTAACTAAGGACTGCTAGGGGAGAAAATTTTATATCTGTATCAAACTCGGCCAAAGTTTTAAATGTGAAGAGTCATCTGCTTTAGCTACTGAAGTTTTTTGTGACATTTGTCATTCATGTGATAGAGAAATTGAGAAACATTTGCCTATTAAGTTAAATAAAGCTTCAAGAATTAAAAAGGGGATGGTTATAAATCCTTATAATAAAAGGACACGTTATTTGAAAGCTAGTTGATTTATGTATCGCGAGAGTGTCGACATCGTCTACCCAGAACTCGTAATGTGGCCGATGCTTCGAATGGGCTCGAGATCCCGCGATATACGGACCGAGATTCTAACACAGAACTTAAGCCTTTCCGAGAAACTTGCCAGACTGTGAGCATTCTTTCATTAAACGCATTTTGACATAGCTTGCTTTTTGTACTGGTTATGTACTGTTTAGAATTGTAAAGAGGTTATTAAATACTTGGCTCTCGGAGTTCTTTTTTGCAATTGGTCAGTCAAGTTGTCACTCACAGCTAGATGAATTTAAAATGTCCTATGATTTATACTTCGTGTTCGTCTTATCATAATTGAGCCTGTCAGATTCACAAGATTGTTCATACCTCCCTATAATTGACTTTCTATTAATAGTTCGGCTCTATTAGTGTTTATTTATACAACTTTGTCTAAGTTTAGTCCGTATCATTACCGGGAGCTAAGCCGCCACATCGCAAATCTTCCTCAGTTGCGTAGGTGCCAAGCGTGGGCGATATCTTTGGAAGCAACCAGATATTAAAATGTATCCTTATTTTACTTTAATCAATGCTCTCTGAACGTTAAATAAGTTTAATTTTATCCTGCTACAGGAGAAGACGAGGCTACGGTTGTAACTTGACGTCACTATTCTGAGAAACTTTACTAGTAATTCTATAAAGTACTTAATATAATACGATAAACGTATAATAAGGAACTGTTATTTGTGGTCCGCATTGATATTTTTGTACATAACCACATAAGGAAAATCATCATCATCATCATCATCCTCCTGCCCATATCCCAATTTTATTTAAGGAAAATGTCTGTAGGTAATCAACCATGCATATTTAAATTCAAAAGTTTGCGTTACCAAAACACCTGCAGCTATGAGCTTTATTCGAAAATCCCCCATCAGAGATCCGGCCGCAAATTCCTCAATAAGCTTAAAATTCCCCGCAGTTTGCGGAATGCCCCACAGACCGTCCCGCTTGCCCACTTGCAAAGAAACCTTATCCAATTAATAACACTAAATATTAGTGTACCCGGACGAATTATTCCGTTCCAATCTTTGTTTTGGCAATTTTTTCACACGATTGCCAAAAAGGGTAAAACTTTTACAATTTGTTTTCTCGGCTTTAAGCGATGTTATTAATGTCATCTAGTTCTGTCCAGTTGCAAATAACAATTAAAGTTCAAAGACATATTTTTCTTATTAAGTAAACCTTTATTAAGTTGCTTTTTTCAGTTTCAGTAATACTAAATTGGGGATCCCATGAAAAGACAGGTTCAATTAATTTACTAAGGAGTACTATTCGACGATTCAAGCAAATTGGAAAACGCAAACCTAATCAATCATTTGGGCCTATATACTTAGTTTTAAGCTTTGTAGCATCATCTCCTAAATGAAGAGATAAGATGGCTTATTAGCTAGACCACAAGAGGCAGAGCTAGACCTCAATCTCTTTAATCTTAACCAAGCTAGCTAATCCCGCGAACAATATATATGTTATGGACCAAGTGATAAATTGGGCAGTATACATAATGCCCGGTCATTATGAAAAATGCCCAATATGAGAGTGCAATTTGATAATAATTATTCAAATAATCAAATTGACCGGGCACTATACATATTGCCCGTGACCTTTTGGGCAATGTAATACAAACATATTTAATTTCATTTTTTTTTATTGTTATTGACATTTAACTTAAAATAAACTAAATATTAAACCACTTAAATAATCAGCCTCATGATTTGGATTAATTATGAAGGACTTCTGCCTTAAATGACATCATAAAATATATTTATGCATGGAAGTAAGCATGCAACATGCAGCAAGCATGGCTTCTGTCACGGCTCCGGCGCTGCAGGGCTCCGGCGGTCCCATGCGAGCTTATCGTCGCAGATGGTTTTCACGCTCACCACCGCAGCTTCGGCTTGCTGGCCGGCTCCGCCGGCCAGCCTCAGCCGCGCGGCGAGCGCTGAAACTACCTGCGCCTCAGCTCGCAGGCCGCCTCGCCCCTCTGCGCCTACGCGGTTTTGAATTGCACTCTAGGGGTAGGGCAGACAAGACTACGTGGAGTCGGTTTTGCAGCGATTCGTTTTCGTCACTAAGTTCAATTTTTAATACAATGTTTTGAATCCAAATTAAATTCTACCATTTAAAAAAACGAGCCAAGAAAAATGAGAATAAGAAAAACGAGGCGGAGTTAGTAAATTAGATGACAATTGTCTAATTAATAATTTTGTGGCTAGACTTATAATTTCCCATTAAAATAGAACATATAATTTAAAACAATAATCATAAAATATGTAGCAAGTAACAGGATTTATTTATTAGAACAACTGCCACCCTCGCACCGCATAAAATATAGCTTTATTATCAAATTGCCCAACTATCATGTAGCAATATAATAATGCCCGTACAATGTGATAAATAATTAAGTTAAGGTAGTTATTAATCACTTGGCCCGATAAAGCTAGACATTATTCATAATGCTCGGGCATTATAAATAATGCCCGAATTAATCACATGGTCCATAACATATACATCATAATCGAAAATTCACAAGTTACATCGGTCTAGACAAAATAAATCCAGGCAAACCGTTATACCTTTTTTGCAAATACACTCTTGTGCTAAACTTATCTTCTCTGTAAAGTTTTGAAAATCCTGAAAGTTTTATTAAAGTCCATTCGAGGTTCCAGACGTTTAATAGATTTAGTTTTGATAGTTATTTAACGTTATAAATCATGTTTTGAGTATCTGACATATTAGATTGGACCGAGCTGTTTAATAAATAATTTGCACATCTTTATAGATATCTGGTTTTAAAAAGTATAGATTTAAAGAAAGCACTGTATTCTCACATTGCGTTCGATGGTTCAAATATTACAGATTATAAAAGAATGTCACAGGAAACAAAGAATAGCTTTCAAAGAAGTGTATCTTATCAGAACCAAAAGTAAACACGTTTTTCTTCTTACTAGCCGAGGTTCACGAGATAGTGTCGTTAGGCCAACAAAGAGCACGGATTTATAAACAACCCATATCTCTAGCTAGGAGGTAATCTAACGATAATAACATTTTAGTCAAGTACTGAAGCTAATGATTAATAAATGTACTTATGTGCGAAGAATCTCTGAAGGCTAGGAACACAAGGTTTTTGTCAGTCGGTATATAGAATTCTTACCTTTGACTCAACTTTATTATTCTATTAGGTAAAATCCAGCCACTGTATTAAGATACTATTTAGATAAAAGTCTGCTCTCTTGAATAAACTGTATATAATAATCGTGCAGACGGTTAGTCTAGCCGATCTTGAGAGTTAAGAGGACAAAAATACTTATTTTTTGTCGTGCTTTAATACCTGCATACTGATTTATTTATCCAACTATGAAAATGCACTTGTGCACGAAACTTGGTCTCGACACAGTATGCATTCAACGATCCAGCCTACACAGGGAGATATTAAAGTGAGGGGGTGGAATGGGAGCTTGGAATCTGAACACCCGTACCACCCCTCCCGGCGACTAATTTCCGACAGACTAGTATACTCCTTCGGTATATTCTGTTTTACACTATTTCATATTTTATTGGCTACGGAATATGATAGTACGACAGCCACAACTGACGTTAATACGGCTACAAACACTGCTGGACGTAAAGCTGTATGCTATTACTGTTTCTTTGATGATATTATTCTGCTACGTTTACATACCTGTAACAAAAGAGAAATAAATCATTAATTATTTCCATCAAATAATAATCACGCAGTTCCCCTAAATGTGAAAAGCAAACCGAAATATTCACCACCCGATCCCAATTTAAAACGGTAATAATTTTCGACCAAAAGCTGACGTTTTATCGCAATTTCATCGTCTTCACTTCGTACCAAGCGGCGATAAGTTCCTTTCCAACGGCCTTGCCTGTTTGACCTTTTTGTTTTAACCCACAATACCTATACATTGCACTACTGTTACCAATAAGTTCATTAAGCATTATTATTGTCTAACTTGTGACGACTTGGGTGTTTCGGCAAGTTTACGTCAAAAACTCTTATGAAACGTAGTTAATGTGTTGCAACTTACTAGTCTAGTCACAAAGCATTATGAATAAGACGTGCATAGTAAGTTTACTGTCATATTCCAAACAGAGCTTTCCTCTGGAGAAATAAAGTTCAATTTCGTACAACATTCGCAGCTTCCTAAGTAATAAATCCATTGGAACTAATATCGACATATAGATGCCAAGCTTGTGCTTGCCAATTCGTCTGCAGTATCTGGTTCCCAAGGCAACAACTAGATGGTATAATCGGCAAGTTATAACATCTCAATACTGTTTGTAGTTTCGGTCTTTTAACTTGTATAAAGAGGTTTTACGATAGTTTAATCTGCGGCAACCGTCAACAACGTTTTATGAGTTTTCAGAATGCTTCAAATCACCAGTGTTTTTTTCTGTTGAGTATAAAAAGTAGACGTAGATACGCGACGCAAGTCGTTAACTTGAAAAAGGGTTACAATGGCTCACATACGAGCTGCTAGCAACACGTTATTACATGGTGCACTATTGCAATGTTTTATGTGCTCGAACATTTTCTTGCAGTGGCAACAGGAAATCCTAGCTTAACGCTTTTATGGAAATATTATAGTTATTCTGCTTGTGTCAATTGCTCCCGAGATCTGTTTTCTTATCAGAACTGTTATTGCGTCGAGCTTATCTGGCGCGAGCACATTTAAATGCTCATCGTTGTAGTTTTCATATTACGTATTGTGACCATCGTTTTATTCGACTTTTCTACTGACATCAATGAGAAAGGATAAGAGAGCCTCAGATTATCTCATGAAGTTACTACTAGAATGTTAACAAGGGACTCCTAGAAAGCAGCATAAAATCCCGATCAATCAAGATTAACCTCGTGTTAACATACGAGACATAAGGAGACTTTAGGTAGTGGCAATGATTCTCGACGGACTAAAGATTGTAACAATGTAGGACCGAGCGAGCCTTTTCATTTCAACTATTGCCAACGAGTTCATCAGAATTCAGAGGCCGTTTTTGCAAACTCACTGGCTCAATTTTACAGACAGTTATCACAACTCTTAGCACGAAAAATAAAGCACCTATTTTCGTGTTCCTCTAAAAGGTGATCAGATTGAAGATCATGCATCGCATACCTATTCGAGTGAATTGCAATGAGTGTCGCGAAAGGTTTTAATGCAGGTCCTACTTAATGCTTTGCGTGAAGCCGCTAGTCGGCTCTAGCTCATAATAATTTAATCCTGTTTGTCTTTCATTTGGGTCATGCGATGTTCATTGCTGGAGATACGAGTGGAACATTGTTTTATAAGGGGAAACATTCCCTATTGTTTCTTCACATTAATCACAGCCAAAAAGTTCATGTTTCTATGGTTTATCTTTGTACATAAACCGGTACGAAACGACCGCAGCGGTGGGCAAGCGCGTTATCGATTCAGCTAAACTGTTTAATATCGTGATACTGATGGTTACATAATTACTCACTGATAAATTAATTAATCGCTCATCGCGAGACAATTAAGTAGTGCAATGATAGCGTTCTAGTTTAATTTTACATGTGCTTTTGCTTTCAGATTTTATTGATAGTCCTTAATTAAATCATTCTGAACATAATTATACTTCGATTTTGGTTTATTTATGTTTCAGGTAGCCTTTGCCTTTTTCATTTTTGACAGCATAGCGTGCATTATTGTCTTTGTCTCAACCTTCACGGCCTTTCTCATACTCATAGCTCCATCCATTAGCTTCTTCTTCTCTCTTCGTCTACTTTACGAAAAGCTATATTAATTCTGGTTTTACATAGCCTAATGTGAAAAGAATATCAAAGGAGATGCGTAGTTCATTATATGTTTTAACCTAGGATACAAAAAAAATTAGTTCAGCAGGTACGAATTATGGGTGTCGCAAGAGATGAGGAGATTAAATCAGGTGAATGAGCAGCCTCATTCATCCGTGATAATTCAACACTACATGCATGCGTGGACTAATTTGTAAACCTTATATAACTACTTATACGAACAAAGCTTACAAGAAGAAATAACGCTACACTGAATGCAAGGACCACTGAAAAATATTTTGATCTTTCCAAAACCTTTGTTACAAAGGTTTGTTGGCAGCTATTACCCAAACAAAATAATTGAGCGTTGATGCCAGTATTTCGACCAAACAAAAGTAATAAGCTTAAAAGCTTCCCAGCTAAATGGAAAGTACGTATTATTTGAAAATGAAAAAAATACATGGTTTACCTGATATTAGAGAATGTAGCTCGTGGTTTTTTGCCACGAACTAAAATATATGTAAGGGATTCACTTGAAACACAAGCATGAAGGTTTAGCAGGATTTGATGCAAAAAGTTGAACAAGTTTGGATAAGTATCAAATAAAATGTTACTTGCAACTTATTATTATGTAACAAAACGTCTTCCAACAGTCCTACAATTGAATGAGTCGTTCAGGAACTTTCAGCTGAGTCACAACCTTTTTCCTTCCTTTGTAAATAATGTGGGAGAAATGTATTAATTTACTTAAAATAAGTGAGTTTCCACCTTTAAAGGGCAATTTCATATCTCGTTGAAAAGCTGCGTGGGTGTTCTCGCAAAGGTTATCACCCTAGCTTGGCTCCAATCAAATACACTACCATAGTTAATTGTTTGTAGATTTGTTCCGTAGTACTGTCTGAACGTAATTTTGCTACTGCAAAGAGAAAATTAAGTAGAGCAGGAGTTATGAATACCATTAACTATTTCTCGAGGCTACGTTTGCGTACATACTGGGAATAAAAAGTGGGCTATGTCCTTAACCCATATGTGTGAACGAATTATTTATTTTGAAACATTTCTAGGTAATTTAAAAATTATAGCGTTACAACTAGCATTAAGTTTCACGGATCCTAGATTAGAATAAGTAAAACCTTTACATAAATATTTAAGAAATCTGAAAGTAGTTAGGTTCGTACAATACATACTTCATTCCTGAAATGGGTGAATAGGGTTGATACAAGGTGTCATTTTCGATTTTAGCAATCAAGTGGCTTCAAATCCAGGCTCACGACTAGAGTATTGCTCTAAATACCAGCCTAAGTGGTCCTTCTAATGGCAGTGCTCATACAGTGACTTGTCCAAGCCTCTCATTGTGGGATGTTTCATGTTAATCAGGAAATAGGACACTACCACCCAGAGGCAATTACTTAACTGCGTCTATATTCACTTTGTATTCGATTCAAATAAGCAGGACTTTCATAAAGAAACACCTATATTTCGAACATCAACATTCATAATATTTAGATACATTCCGTACAAAAAATCCTAATGCATCCCAAATGTACCAGCATACGTTTGAGCCGTAGTGACTTGAATAAAAATGAGGTCAAATTGGATCAGAGAGAGATAAAATCTATGGGAGGCGAATGTAGGACCACGGGACTTTGTTTTTGTCTCCTGATGGTAAAAAACATCTGCGTATTTATAGTACCCTATGTACCGTCAGCACAGTACAATAGGTCGACTCGTAATAGCTGACAATTATAATGTACTTTGGCTTTACGCAACTTCCACTAATAACTACGTTATGTTCACATCCAGGTAGTGATTTAATAATTTCCCGCTCATTACCACTAAGTGTCAATATTTATTTTAATTACCCGACGCTATCACAAAAAATCACACCTACGAATTACATCTCACGCATTAAAGAGAACAGAATGACTTCTTAATTCATCCTGTTTAATCAAATAATGTGCTTGTCTATCCATCAATCTTCCCATCACGCACACACAGATAAAATCAAAGGAACAATGTTATCTGGAAGCGCCATCGACTACGTCTAATTAGAAGACAGTCGGCCATTCCACCTATGATGCGAGCCTAAAATAATAGTGCACTAAAATGTCTGTCAGTCTGCGAATCCAAAGTCAAGGCAACAAAAAAATAATCACCGATTCCGAAGTATGGCAGAAATTTGTGCCGACACGCACGCCCAAGTGAGCGGCCCCTTTATTTGACAGCAAATTAATAATCACACGGGAGACCGGAACGCCTTAACTGACACCCGCTACGATTCAACATCGACTTTATAATGTAAGCAATAAAGTCTAAGGTAAACATTTAACATCAAATAAATGTTCTTATGCAATTTCAATCCTTACGGTGTGAGACATTAAAGCTTAAATCGAGCACCGGAACGAAGTTAATAGGATGTAATTTATCCGGGTTGAAGCGCGTGGTTGCCGCTCCGGGTGCGGTGCGAGGGAGACGGGCGACGGCCGGTCGCGCCGCCCGACGAAGACGGAGATGTTTTTGTTGTTGCGCGCAGTAGTCATTAGTCGCGGAGCAGGCAGCTCGGCCGCGCCACCGTCGCCGTATTGTGGAAACGAGGTGCGAGCACTAAACGTCGTAAGCGCCATTCTCATTAATTTTCAGGAAGACGTGAAATTCCCTCTCATTGCTCTTGCCCTTCGTTAAATAGCTTCCAGCCTGTTTCACGCTTCTCGAACGCTGCACGTCCGATTCAATGATATTTAATTCGATGTTTAACAATTAATTCGCGCCGTTTTCCGGAGTCCCTGTTATAATTAATTTACCAAATAAACATTGAAAACATGGATTTTGTGTCTAAAAATTCCTTGATTCAAAGAAAAAACCCACCGACGACAACATTCAAATAAAACACAAACACTCCTAATGAGATGATAATGTTATTTAATTTCGAACAAATGGGTAACAAAAAAGGAAAATACGAGCTAAAAGCTGTTCTACGGTCTTACACAACCTGCACAATTTTTAAAACCGTATAAATATTCATAAAGTGCCTATCCGCGATAGCGTTCTAAATATTAACGTCAACGCGACAAAAAACTTTGAGGGCAAATGCGATAACCCAAGCGCGGTTTTTGTGCGCCGAGTGAGGTCACTGGAAGATTTACATTCAGCCAATAGACCGTCGCTCACAATTAATTTATGTTATAGCTGATGGGCTGTGACATACGCGATGTTAGTTATGTATCTGTTAGGGCTCATACGCACTATGCGGGTAGCCGCATTACGGCTAGCCGCGCGGCTGACCGCAGGATGCGGTTGCGAATGCGGCCAGCCGGATCGCGGGCAGCCGCATTCGCAACCGCAACGTGCGGTTGAAGAACCGTTGCGATTTGCGGTCATGTCAAAGATGGACGTGGAAGAAGTTGCAGCCATTTACTACATTTACACACGTTACGTAAAGAAGAAAAAACAAAGAAAGAAGTACTGGGTGCATTCTTATTTGCAAACACGAGATGAGAGCAAGCATTTTGCAAAATTTTTCGAAGAACTAAAAAACAGTCACTCAATGGCGGGCAGCCGCAGACTGAACCGCACAGTGTGTATAGCAACCGTCCGGCTGGCCGTCACTCGGGCCGCAGCCCTCCGAGCGACCGGAGCGGTCTGCGGGTAGCCGCATCGCAGTGCGCATAGAAATGAATATTACGTACATAATTCTGCTTGCGGTCAGCCGCCCGGCTAGCCGTAATGCGGCTACCCGCATAGTGCGTATGAGCCCTTAGTGTGGCGTGTCTGTCCCGCGCCTAATATGAATGTTAAGTAGTCGTAGTACGACTAAATATTATTGCAGATTAATTGATTGTGCCGTAGACTGTGAGAGGAATAAATAATGCTCATTTTCTGTAACTAGCAGCGTCTATGTCTTATATGAATCAGCATTCCAATCGATTTGAACTTTCTTTCAAAAGAAACAAAAAATTCGATATCATGTGATATCATCAATATAAATGTTTCATTGACTATGCGCGAAGACTGTACAGGAAACAGCAGAATAACCTTGCGGGCTTGGCTCATCTGTCCGTCCGTTCATCCGTAACAACTGTTGCGGAGGGTCTCCGCTTATCATATCTACCTGACATTATTGCCCTTTCAAAACATTCCCAACATCACAAAAACCAAAACCAATATTGTCTTAACTTCGCTTTAAAACTAAAAGATATTCTCAAAGAATCAATCAACTTGTTCCAAAGTTTCCAACTAGCTTTTCTTAGTAAACTCAACGTTCCGAACAGGCTGCGTCAATGTTTATTGTTTGCGATAAAGCTTCTTGTAAATCGAAATGTTAATGAATGAAATATTCTTTATGGTCTTGCTTTACAGGGACTGCGGTGGGTCTGGGTAAATCCAAGTTTTGTCATCAATTCATACCGGTCAAACGTATGATGAATTGAGGCCACCGATATAAGTCTCGTGGACCGAAATGGGTTTATGCAAAGTTCATAGACCGTACCAAATTACTGAGCACTTATTTCATGTAAAACATCGTGGTCTGTAACTCATCAGGATATTGACCTGACATAAGTTAAGTCGATAAAAAACTCCGAAGATGCCCAAAAAAGCATTCATCTCTAGATATAACTCTGCAAGGTAATCATCGCAGCGCAATACATAAACAAGAGCTGTAGTACAAGCGAAGTCAACAAACACACGTGGTCATTTCGTTCATAACTCGAGAGATCTTGAGATGGTCATTCCACTTCCGACAACCGAGGTCCTTCGCCCACACTCTGGGACGCCGCCAGTTTCAGAACTAACGTTAAATGTCACCACTTTAAATAAGGATATTTATTTAAATGCAAGCGACATTTTGAAGCAGCTTTGTTCATCGCTTAATTAGAGCAGATATCAGACGATAATCCGTCTCTCTGCAAATGCAACGATACGCTACGTGTGATATGAAAAATCACTGTTGAAGCAAATGTGTGATAACATTTTAGTCCGATTTGACGATATTTTACCGACTCACAGAGACCATATAATAATATCTTAATCCTTATAAGAGTGCTCAGGCAGTAGTAAAACAAGAACTATTTAAAGTGAATGAAAAGTTTTATATTAAAATGCAGCAGTAAAGCCGTCGTCACACGCGGCAGTCACGGCTGCATTTCGCATTCACAATAGCGCGCTGGGCGGGATGCGACCAGCCACTTCCGACAACGGGGACCAGCCCACGCACTGCCTGATACCCGACGCTGTTCCATTCAGAAAATAAACACACAAAAACAACTAATAAGAACTAGGTCAAAGATTTGTGCCACAAAACTAAGGACTTGCAAGATTTTAAATGGGTTTAAAATTTCATTTTGGAATAGAATCGGCACTTTTAACTGAATCAGTAGGGAAAACTTATCGTTTCGTGCAATTTGTGAATATAAATACTTTAGGCAGCGAACGTCTACTGCTGTATTATAAATTCATGCGTCATACCTAATTAGTCAAGACCAATGACGATGATGTATGCAAATCCAAAACCAGATTTTATGTTAATTAAGAGTTAATTTCCATCATTATCTATGTAGACGACCCAATTCATAACGACTGTGTTATCCTTACCATTAATTAATCAATGGACCATTAATTATCTAATTCGCAAAACCCACTACCAGATACAACTTCATAATCCTTTGTATTGCCAGATTTAAATGCAATGTGTACATAAAATTGGTGTGTGTAAGTAAGCATGGCCTTTTAGTCCCGGAAATTAATAGGGCGTTACCTAGTCTCTTCCCGTGGGAGTCGTAATAGGCGATTAAGGAATTATATCGGGAGCATGAATAGGAGCATCTACCTACATACTGCCAAGCACTAAAGGTTAGACGAAGATGGCAGATGTCAAATGGTCCCTGATCTAGTGTGATACCTAAAACTTGTCAAATAAAGAACTTAATGAAGCTCAAGAGATCAATTTGTAACTAACAAGTACACTTAGATTAAGTTATGAAGTTAATATGTTAATATGTGAACAATAAAAGAAATTAACGATAGCTGAAACGTTACTATAGTTCTGTTGTTATACATTAAATTAATAACGTTCATGATTACGCAAATGTAACAATGGGGTAATTATTTAGTTACCTATTATAATAGGAAGTAATTGGCTTCACTTATGGCTAACTCTTTGTTGATAACTGCTTTTGTTCTAACTTATAAGCAATATCGCAAGTAGAGAGCTAAAGCTTTAAGTTTTATCGTCTTTTACGAAGTATCAAGGTAAACCTTTGAAGAGGTTTTAATACACTTTTGTATAATTTTATAAAGTTTAAACTTGGAACCGGGTACTTAATATTTTTTTGTGAACTCAATTTTGTCTCCAACAAGTTATCGGTATAAAATGCCATGTACTTGCATACTTATGATCTAGGTCCACTCAATGAAAATTCCAATAACTCACGGTTGATAAAACAATTGAATTTCGAGATGAACCAAAAGGCAGATTAAAATTAAAATCAGGTAATTCAAAATAATACGGTCCAAATGTGTTAAAAAGGGGCCACGTGTAAGCTACCCTTACCGATAATATTCCGGGAAAACCTTCACAATTTCACCAGTTCGTACATACGACCACGCATTCTCATAATCGACAAACATTAAAAGCTTTCTTTTATTAACATTTCCTAATGCAGTAAGGAGAGTGACGTCACAAATGCCCAGTAATGCGATATCTATAGTACACAACACAACCGGTGTAATGACATCATACAATAAACAATGCCGACTAAGTATAGTAGATATCATTACCAATCCTACAATACTGGATTGAGGAGTTATGAACAAAACGGTAGTCCGGACATAATAGCTTCGACTAAGTGATTCTTTTGTGAGTAATGTTGGAGTTCTGACTAGTAATTGGTAGCGTGCCACGTTCTTTATAAAGTCACCGTGGGAAAATCTCCAGCGATATAGAAAAGCCTGAGAACTTGATTAAGTCTATGAAAATTCATATCGATAAATCTCATTAGGTTTTCGAATTTCCTATCCGTGAATAATTGCGTAAAAAACTTACTTTCTCAGACATACTTAGAGATATTTTTTTGGACACGAATAACTGAGTAAAAGTGAAGGAAAACATTTTGACGAAACCTGAAAATCGTGATGGTGAAAATTGAAATTAAACCAGACAAAGACAAAAATTTTAACTGTAAACAGGAAAACTTAAGTGGTATTCAAGGTAATGGCAATTCTGTAAAATAAAAAAAATGACATGATGTCTGTACATAAGTTTTAGGGCATGTATTCTACTGGGTCTAATGCCTCTTGATGGTTAGTGATAACAATTGTCGCCATTTCTACAGGTACATAAGCATTAAATATATTTAAAAAATATTTAGTGTTTAAAATGCCGACAGTAAAACAAAACACACAAATATATTACCTTGCAACAACTTGTGATCCGAAAATAAACGCGATATTTACCACAACACAGCGCAAATATGTACAACGAAGGTTTGTCTTTAAATGTGATGTGAGTTAACAGATGTATTAATAATACAATGACCGGTAATGTCTGCACAATAAGGTGCTAATTCGGAAGTTTCGACACAGTTCATTAACACGAGTCTGGAACCAAGGTCGTTCAGTACTTATAAGCAATGAAAATTCATTGTGGTGACGTGCTCCATTTGCAAATTGACGATCTTCCTTATATGTCCTACATAAGTTCTAACTGAATTACTCGAAGCAAATAAATCACGCGTATTTCAGTCCACAATAAATGTAGAGATTTTCCATACTACAGGTTGGTTTAAGCTTTATTGGTTATCATTTTGCATGTTTAGTGTGCTGCAAATATTTGCGGCTCGAACATTAACACAAGTGGTATACCAATTGAAGCAGCGTAAAGTGTCTAACGTATTCAAGTGTATTATTATGCTTGGCAATTATCCAAGTTTAAATTTACCCATTATTCCATTTAAAATTAATAGTAGTATAACATTCGCGTGAGTGTAGAAAGTTTAAGATAAAAAGTGTTGGATACGTTGTTCGAGATTTTCATCAATTTTGTGGAAGAGCCGAGGAGACCATCTGTTGTGGCGTTGACGTGACTTACAGTTTGTGGATCGGCAGGTGGCGTTGCATCGCTATAAACACACAAACACGGTGTGACTGAACCTTGAACGGTCCACTTGATATTAATGTTAAATTATGAAACCGATTTTTAAAACAACTCCGCAATCAATAAACGAGAAAACTATGGCAAGTTACACCAATTAATAGAACACAAAAGTGTATTATGTTACAGGCGATAACAATTAATAAATGGGTCGATATAACAACATGTTTAACATGCGTTACTCTACGTACAAACATACGTAGCGCATACAAAATCATAATTTGAATAGCAACGTGATATGATAAGATACAGCGACACTGGATGAAGGCCAGTATAATGTTTTGTATTTGCAATTTTTATTAAAGATATCTGTGATAAACTGGATCGCACTGCTTTCGACCTAGTGATAAAAGGTTTTGGGTGCAAATTGCCGTAGCACGGAAGGAGAATAACAACAAGGTCAGCTAAATAGATAATTATCAAGTTATATGATAATTACTTTAAAGCCTGAACAACCTCTGTTGAACCGCTTCGATAGTCTGGCGAATACTCTCTTTGGACGTGGGGTTGGATCTTGAGCATTTTAAGATAAGCCCCGATTGATTGAATGCGTGACGTACAAAACTAATTTTAGTTGGGATATTAGATTTAGGATTTACTAGGTTCGAAGAACTGTTTCAATTAGTTTTTACATCGACGTCTATGTAGTACTTTGAAGTAATTTATTGGCTATCAATGCTATCATTTGGAAGAATCATGTTGTATAGCAACACATTTTATAAATAAATAAAAAAATATTTTAAGATAATTGTAGTGCGATAAAATAGTGAATTGAAACCAATTTTGGCTGAATTCGAGTGGCACATCAGCATGATAAGCGAATTAAAATGATATCTAATTGATTCTCATTCACTGGGAGTGAAATAATCCTCACTAATATGAATGCGAAAGTTACTTTTATTGTATGTCGCACTTTCACACCAAATTCAAAGGACAATGGCTATACTGAGAAAAGAGATACCTACGTTACTTTTATCCTGATGCAGAAAGCTGTTTCCGAAGGACTCGGGGAACAGCTGGTTAGTATAATAATATTTATAAATAGACTTTAGTAGTGGGTGCAGGCCATACGTAGTTCTAGGTATCCATGTGACGATACTTATTCATACGAGTCAATTTTATTCATTGAGGTTACGTAAGTAGGTTAAGTATGAAGATACTGTATCATTTATTTTCTTAGAGATCCCTGTATACTCCCTACTTGTTACTTTCAATGAAGAAGCGAATTAAAGAATCTTTATTGAAAAGTTGACAGCAGAGATATGATAAATTAACATCGATCCAGAGAATTTTCATCAACTCTTTCTTAGCAGAGCATAGGCTCCTTTTACTTCTTGTGGTTTGATCATTGGATGGCAAAGATTTGTATCGTTCTTTTAGATTATTTGAGTTCGGCAGTATGATTTTATTTCATCATCTAATCAAAATTTTCTGTACCATGTTCTCCTCACCAGTTACCTATCGTCTGCATATAACTTCTATCAACAACTATATTAGATTATCCAGAAAAAAAAACAAAGTTAATGCGAGCAAATATTGCATTTTGAATTAGTCAAAATTTTAATGCGGATGAGAGATAAGTTATCTAAATTGAAATACCCATGACGGATAGCGTATTTTCCTATGTTATTAAAAAATATCACAATATTTATAAGCAAATAAGTGATAATTGGTAGACAATTTGACTAATTGCTCTAAAAATTTTGACATTCAACATTAAATTAGAGACCTATCTACACTTAATAAGCACTAGCTAAACCTGTTATGAATATAACAAGTTTAATTTAGTAATACATTTAATTATTTCATTATTGATAAACAAATTGTACAAATAATGAATCAAATTAGCTTTTTATCTACATCAGTTTAGTTTAAATAAATTTTAATCCTGACACCACATGCTTACACATTATTATCACAACACCGGAATACGCCAATGGAAATAATTATGTCATATGATTAAAATAAATTATATTCGACAACGTTCTGTCGGCCTGAAGTCTTATCTATTGTATTCAAGATAAAAATAATATTATTTTAATAGCAATTTAAATATTACGGATTGGCCAACATGTGTACACGTCACAACCCAAACATTAGATTGCCTGTTGGATTACTTAATAGTTATTATTACACATTTTGTCTCAGGGTTGCCAGCTAAACGTGTTCTATAATAGAATATTAATATTAATGAATAAATGTTAAAAATAATTTATAAGTATTTTTAAATTAAATACGATTTTAGCATCGTTAAATTATATACATAACCGGCCTATACATTAAATGTATTTTTAGTGTAACCAAACCTGTTTGACAACTTGACCCTCGGATAAATACAAAAGATTTAAATTGGCAACCCTGCATGCGAAACGAAACCGCGAACCGGCGCGTACGCATAATGTAGTTAGGGGATTATTTTTTAATCCAATTACATAGTAAGATCTCAAAATAAATGGCAGAAGCAATAAATACGTCGTGACCGACAAATAGTGGCCTACATCACTGGATAAAACTAGACGGGTTTATTGATACAGCTAATATCTTCTACTGTTATTACTCTTTATCTTCACGCCAGTTTATTTACGGTCCACCTGCACAAGAATCGAACTGTAGGCTAATCTTGTTAAGCCTTTCTACTCAAAAGCAACTGGTACATAATGGGTATCAAGATTTTACCATAAAATTCCAGGGACTGCTAACTTTGCTCTACGAAGCTAATTTTTCCTACAGTCCTTCGATGGAGAAATATTTTCATGAGCTTAGCACACAATGTGTTTTGAGAATGACTCAGATCAATAAAGTTGAGTCATTTGCACATCACGTGCGATGACCACGATAATGTTCCACATCTTTGATAAAATCGCTAACGTTATAAATCTAAAAATACTCGCTAAGAGGAAAAGTTTTGGGATTGTTACATCATGTGAAGATAATAAACAAATCAGACTGAACAAGTTTATGTTTGTTGTATCTATCAAGCCGATCATACTATCATCATTATAATCTGGTCACCACGACCTTGTCATTGTCAGTCATATTATCGACATGTTCTAAAAAAAATTCGTAATGTATTAATAAAATTGCAGGTTGCTTTTCTACAAGTGTAAAAGGTTTGAATGTCCTTGAAAAATGATAAAAAAGATAAATATCTTTTAGTTTTACTATGGAGATAGATTGGAATCTAGTAAAGTCGTGCAGTGTGAAAGTCGATATACTTAGCTAGAAAGATTACTCGTCAGACCACGGCATATCGAAGAGTAGGAAAGAAGAAAACTTGCTGCAACGACCCCAAAAACATTGGGATAAGGGCAAGAGATTAAAGATGAATAGAGTCTAGGAAAAGAGACAAATTATATTATTCACCCTACCTGTGACATAATTTAGTACATTAAGAAGAGCTGCTAAGGAGGAAATATCAAGAAGCTAATTGTAATTTAACAATAATCCAAAACATCCCGCATCGGCAAGCTAATCCGATAGCTAAACGTTAGAGACATGCGTTCATGGTACGCAACAGGATCCATTGTCTGTGCCGATCACTACTTGATAGGTTAACGGAACACTGGATGCTTTGTTCATTCTGTACTGCACTATAGTCCAAGTAGTAAACAAATTGAATGCACTAATATAATTATAAAGACTAAGGAATCTTCAGAAGCTTAACAAAAAATCGACTACAATCTTAATACAAACTATAACCAAGTTTGTTTAAAGGAACCTCACATCAGATCATCAATGTAAGTAATATCGAATTTGGGCCAAATAATTTTAAGCAAATAAGGTTTGGCAATCATATCGAATTCAAAAGTGCCTTATCTCCATCAAGCATGATATAAATTGTAATACGACAGGTTAATAACTACTACTTGATAGGAATAGAGAAATCGCTAGATTGACTGATTAAGTTTCTAAATTCTCATATTTTTAGCGATGTTTTTCCGAGTTGCGGATGTACATATTTTCTTTGGCTGAAATACGTAGAGATGCTTTCTTCCATAAATGTTGTACTGCATACCATGATCATTTATATACAAAACCGTGATTTTCAAAGTCAGGTCACGCAATAATTGAGCATGCGTTGTAAGAAAATCCGGCCACATAAGAAACTAACATTCCATAAGCCCCTGACAACGCAACGCTAGTAATAGCTAATGAATGAATACACGCAAACAATAACTCGGATAAATTGAATACTCCTTTTATTCTTATCAACGATCATCAATAATCAAGCGTACGTAAAATGGTCGTATAACACGGCACAAGCGAAGAGGAAGGAGTGCGACCTTTCACTTTCTCTAGAGAAATATGCGACCGCTCAGGTTTTTTGCAAAGTAAAAATGTGTATAATAAAAATGCCGTAAGCTAAAATACCTGCATCTTAAGTCATCATTTGAGCCCAATTTAAATACAGTTTGGTTGAAAAGTCTCTTCTCATAGAGTTAGAAGCCATTGCCTATCTGATACTGGAAATCATATTGATCTGGGTTTAAACTATTCAGCAAATCATTTCGTGCAGCAATTCTGGATTGATAAGCCTTTACCAAATTACTCTATTCGTCCGATATTCACCTTAATCCGACACAAAGTTAAAATATGCATAGTTCCAAACAAGCTTTGACATTAATAGTCACAATTCGGAAATAACCTGATTTCCATACCATATAAAGGTTGTTACACACTCATAACAAAGAACTCCATCTTAATACGATTAATGTATCTCCATCGTGCCTGTCACGGTAATTGATAGGGCTTGAGATCATGCTGCAGCATGTATAATTAGAAGGAAAAGTAGCGGTAAATAATTAACCATTCCTAATGCAGTGACATCCTCAATGTGTTATTTTAGACACCTACCATCATTAGTTGTAAGATAAAATAATTGACTCGAATACAGTTAATATCGAAGTTGTTTTAGCTTGAAAGGAAATTAGAACGCAACTTTTGATGGTATTCTTAAACACACATGGAGACAAATTCTTGGGTTTGTTTATTTTAAGACGGATCTGTCAGTGAGCGCGTGTCGGAGTCCCTCGGTTCCACGCCTGTCGACATCCTGAAACTATTAATTCAATCCTCCACCGATAAATCAGCCGCGACGAGCGATGAAAATAATTTATTCCCAACTACCCAACAATTTATAGGACGTAAAGTGTTAACAGCTTCTTTAATATTTCCTCATTTCTAACTAAACAATGCAGGTAAAGTTTAAATGCTATCATAATAATAGCTTCCGGCATTTATTTGCTCAAGGATTAAGATACCCTCATCTCGGTTTTAAATAAACGCGGATAAAAAAGTAGGTCAGCATTCATTTGAAGGAAAAGATCAATTCTCTCGTTTTCCCGGCTTGTGTGATGTTTAATTATTTTGACGCACAATACGTTTTGTTTCATACAAAAGTTTTTCTGGCAATTATCGCGGCGGTACCTACTGCAAATCGTGACGAGACTTAATTGCAAGTAACGTTTCTGTGCGTCAATAGAAAAGTGAAATCGAAGGCGTTTAGATACGGGTAAAGTACAAAATAGAGCATGTTGTTTCCCAACATAAGTTATCAAACACAATGGGTTACATAATGGATTTAAGTAAGGGCAAAGGTTACAGACTATACAGTATCAGTATTGTATGAAAATTAGGTCATTATTAAAGCTGAATATACATATAATGTTTTTGTGTCAACTACCTAGACACCTACTTATACTTCAAAACAATACACAAAACAACTTAAAGCCAAGTACCTCAAATGGTATAATATTATAGTCAGCTTATTCAGAAAAATCGAACATCGATAAAAAACTCAATGATGGTGGAAATGGACTGGTTTAACAACAAACCAGTGAACAAAGGTCAATACATTGTGTTATAGTGTTAGACTCAATCGAGTACTAGAAAAACATCGGACCGGACGCACGAGACGGCTGGCTGTAAAGCCTAGTACTGATTACGGTTTATTATTCGAGTGGCGGATACTCTACCGGCTAAACCCCGGACCGGGTACAATGCGCCGGAAATAGTCTAAAGAAAATGCATAGCACTTTCTATTGTAACATCCGACACTTTTAAGGATCTTATTTCTATTCAGGGAACTGCTTGCAGACGTTTGGGAAGTATTAAATCAGCGCTAAGTTTTTAACGGACTTAAAACAGGAGGAGGTTTGCAATTCGAATGTTACAATCTTATGAAGACACGGATGTACCTAACTAGAAGAATTAACTTTCACTGAGGTGTGAGCCGAAGCTCGGAGCAACATAACCCAAAGCAGATAACAAAGCGACAGGGGTACACAACACCAGGTTGGACCGCCTCGCGGGGCATGACCTAGATCAAAAGGTTCGTGACACCTTCAAAGTTAAGAAACAAGGAAATTCAAAGCGCTTAAGCAAAGAGTTTGTTTGATTTGTGTGAAAACGACTAGTTTTATAATTAAAAATTTATAGCGGAGAGCGATGAGTTTGTTTAGAAGAAAAAGTAGCAAGGGAACAGATAGCCTGATACTGAAGGCTATTCAAAAGCCTTATTATCACTAACACAACTTTATACACATATTAACATGGTTAAAACAATGTAACAATAGAAATTAAAAAGTGAATAATCGCTTTTAGGAAATTGTCAATCTGACACATAGTTTACACATTGAAAATGTAAACTGCCGAATCAGCAAATAGGCTCTACATTAAAATTAACAAATCATCAACTAAAAATTACTGTAAATAAACATAATTATGTACTTGTTTCTGTTAAAAACATGATAACGTTAGCTCGAGTTCAAGGTTAATTATCCGCAAGCAAGATAAATTAACTGGATACATTATTCATTAGTAGGTAGCCGATGTTTTAATATTTAATTGGCTTCAGGGAATACTGGATATACACCTGTAGCTTTGAATATTAAGGAACGATTGAAAATTAACTTACTGTTCATCAAAAACCTATTCACAGAAAAGTGAGAAAAACATTTAGAGGCTATAAAGCTACTAAGCTACCTACTTGTTTAGACTTTATTTCTAAAAATGGAAAAGTTATTTCTGTCTAAAATAAAATTGGTTAATTTCGTGACTTAACAAAATTTCAAATGGAATCGTGTAAACAAAGAGAGTTTCTTTTGAAAGGAATCATATTACAATTTTAGCTCAGTTTTGAATTTAACTCCGACAATTTTGTAAGATAAAGACTTATTTTGGTTTGCCTTAGCAAGAAGACAGTAAACAACTTGGCAAAACAGTAAATAAATGTACTGGAGACCCTGTCTATAGTGTGGACAAGATTATCAGTCTTGTAAGTACGTTACAGGATGATGTGTGACACCGATGGAGAGATTCTACCTGACCACACTAATGGCGTCGACCAATCAATTCTACCATCGATCGATGGGTCTGGTGACACCCTAAGGACCAATAATATCATAGGTGAGATACAAGGCCACTCAACAGACAATGTCTCAACAAGTTGCCACAATAGCAATACAATCTTGTTCCGTAAGACAGAAATAATTGAAGTTCTTTCCAAATGAGCCTTTGTTCCCGGCGCTAACTTACTTAGTTTATTAATTAAGTTGTTCGCGATCTGGACTGCTTACTGTTCTGTACAACTCTAAGACCCGTTGGTATAAGTCGCAAAATTATTATTTCATATTTATTTACTTTTGCACTAAATTGACATTTTACTGACGCATTAATGGTTGTTCTTCCATTTACACGCGTAAAAGATTATAAAATAGTTTGAACAATGGAATCAGTTATATTATAATTGGCATTTCTTAAGCAAGTGGTTCATAGTTCGTTAATAAAGAGCCAGCGTGTCTAAAACAAACTCGTTTATGACAGCCACACGACAACTAACGGTCCATTTTCGAAGGCATAAAAACACCGCAATAACATCTGAATAACGCAAATATTTCAAGTGAACTTTACTACAATTAGGTTCCTTTAAACAGTCGAGCGAATGTCAACTTTTCAATCAGGGAGGGTGAGAAAACCAAGGGGTTCTTGAACCCCACGGCCGCGAAAGTTAAAGCTTCCATTCAAAAATAACACATAAAATATACCGACAAACAATCAATGGACCGAAATAGAATGCAATTTCGACAGTAAGATATAAATAGGGACTGTTTGGTTGCTGGGGGTGAAAATAGCCCCGCTCGTTAGTTAAAACATTTTAAAAATAAAACAGTGAAAAAGGAAGAGATAACTTACACGAGTATCTTGTTAGCAAGTATCGTTTAAGGAAATTTTGTTTCTTTAAAAATATTTCTGTCGTTCACCTATAGGGTATTATATTTTATTTTTAGCATAAGTAAAAAAACAAGTAAAGCTACATTAAACTTTTAATGGCTTCTAAATCCAGGAAATTAAAGGGTCACCCTTTAATTTGTCATGTTTGAGAAGGATGAATTGATAGAATATTGATTCATAACAACATTGGTTCAAACTTAATAGCACTACTTAAAATTTTATAGGCTGAATGGGTTTATTTGCAGTTACAACATAAGGGTGCTGTTATTGTGTGCAACGGTTCTAATAAATCCCATTATTCTACTGACTACACAAAAGTATTTGTTGTTTTGTCAGTAGATGGATGTTTGTGACTCTTTCACTCAATAAGTAACTAAACGATTTTGATAAAACTTTTTATTATGTGTGTTTTATACATCAGAATAACATCTGTAGGCTACCTTTTATTCGGATGCGCAAGAAGTAATAGGGCACGGGTGAAACCACGGGGAAAAGTTTACTATAAAGATCCAGGAATAGAATAGAAAATGGTATCATAGTTTGTTTTGGGATATTTCTATGTTAATTAAACGAAAATTATGTGGATGTTGTAGATGGATACTGAGTCAAGACTTCAGACTGGAGGTAACCAACCTTGTGGTTAGGTGTTTCTAGGCTGCCTTTATTTCACCTTACGAAAATAAAGTTTTAAATAACTAAATATTCTACTTAGTTCAGTTTATTAGAAACAGCTTCCAGACCTTAGATCGATTACTGTAATCGAATTAGTATCGAACATGGCATTAAAGATGTCGAAAAAACTAACACTTATCCTAAACCTGAGATTACTATTAAAATTAACAACTCCATCGACGCTTACTCTTAAATTTTTATGTAAATATTTGACGAATCAAAAGATTAAAAGATACACGAATACAGGTTTAATTAACATGCTTATAAAAAGCGTTAAACTCTTGATTTACTTATTTAAATAAGCATAAGTAATGAGTTTTTGTTCAAACCTTATTTTTTACTCCTGAACTGACATTGAAATAAGTCAAGGGTTAAGTAAGTAACAAGACCTTGCATTTTATACAAACCAAATTCATTAAGTTTAAAAATTATACCGTTTGGCTGATCAGATAGGTAAAAGATTAATCAAGCTACGTACATATAAGTTACTTACCATGGTAACTAAAGTGTATTGTTATTGGTGGTACGAGTCTTTATCAATAGTTACGTAATAATAATTGGACCGTACAAACAATATGTAACATTATGCAACCAACTAGCAATACTATAAATACACCAGCATTTACCAAGGGTGGTACACCTTGGTTTTATTGCGGCTTGTCATACTAATCGTTATCGCGAGGCGAGCTTTCTTATAAAACATCCCCTTCAGAATCAGACGTTTTATACGCTTTAATAGCGAAACCGCATTCGAGATTTTACTCTAGTTGAAGTATTATAAGTACTGCTTACTTTTATATTAAAAACTTGGAAAGATGTTAAGTAAACTAACAAGTTTATTAACCAACTCAATATTACCCGCTATCACTATACTACTATTTATTTACAATAACATTGATAAACACTGTTGTTTTTTTCTGTATCAATAATTTTTATTTATTATCATCTTATATGATCATTATTATCATATCCATTGTTTTTCAAATAAGGCGATTTTTTAAATATTTAAATGAATTCCATTGTTTTCGTTAACAAGTCGTTAAAGGGTATTTTCCAACTGGCTGATTTCGTAATTTTGTCGCGAATTTCTATGCAAAGTGTTTAGGAAGAAGCCCCCTTAAGCGGAAGGTTTTTCTGGTGTGCACCCAGGGAGGGTTAATGAATTTGGTTTCCCTTTTCTATTAATAGTATCAGTCAGTCGTTTACTGTTAGACGAGACTAATTTAAGGGAAGTAATGAATGTCGCTGCAGCGTTCATTGACATATCCGTTCCAATCCGTCTCATACTTTCGCTAGACGAAAGGATCGATTCTGCAGAGATTAGACGCGATGCTCCGGTCAATTTAATTTGTCTGCAAACTTGCACGCGCACTAGCACTAGCTCAGTGGCGGCCCTAGGGGTGTGCGAACTGTGCCCTCGCACAGGGCCTCGCGCTTAGGGGGGCCTCGCGCTACAACCCACAACTGGCTCTCGATCCAGTTTTTTTATTTTTGCTTAATTTGAGAGTCCTTAAACAAACAATTTAAAAATTTTCGCGCTCGCTACGCTCGCGGGTATTTTGCTTTCCACTTGTTTTTTTTTCATCCTTTTTTAGCCGAACCTAGAAAGTAGCGCCGCTTTAAATCCTTTTATTTACAAGAAAATAACTCATTGTTTCCGTATGAATGTGATTGCACGGTCATGTTTGCACCCGGGCGCTACATGAGCTAGAGGCCCTGAATGGCTGAATCAGTTATACGAAGAGCTGAATATTAACTGAAAAAACAGTTTTTCGAGGCTTAAAATTATTAAAACACGTTTAAGGAATTCGATGATACAAGATCGACTTTCAGTCTTTGCTATTCTTTCGATCGAAAATGACGTTGTTCATTCATTCGATTATTCTGCTTTAATTAAAGATTTTAGTCTTAAGAAAAGTCGCAATCATCAGATCATTTTAATATTTGTTAATTTTGTGATTCTTTAAATATAAACTGTAGTAAAAATAAAATGTTAGATATTAATTTGTTTAACTTGACCATTTCTCCTCAAACATGACGTTTACCTAAATCAAAATACCAGCTTACTTTCGCAACACATACTTTTCACGTTGGACAAAGGGCCTCGCATAGACCTGCCGCACGTAGCCTCGCAATGGCTAGGGCCGCCGCTGCACTAGCTTATTCGTGTTCCAAACAAAATATTTTGCACATGACTAAGACCCAGTGATAAATAGTGAGCGTTGCTCATCCAAAAACAGTTAGCCTAAGAATGTTGCGATTCAAAACAATTGGTTTAATTAAATGTTTACACGTAGAATATATCCGTTATCGTTAGTAAACTTAGTAAACCTAGTAAGTAGCCTTTTCCAGATAAAAATGGCGCAGCTGGGTACCAGACATTTAACTAGTAACTGGCCGAATTAAAAAGCAAGCTTTACAAAATTATAATGGAATTCAAATAAGGTAATTTATTTCCATACTCTTCAATTATCAGTTCACGGAATTTCTTAATAATGACAGGGCTCCATTAACCCTCAGGTTATACCGATTCTTCCAGGTACGTCGGCCGTCCGGGAAATTCGTAGAAACTCTCCCATTTCGTTCGCGTTGAATAGTTTGTTCTGACCCGGCTTTAAATCTGTTCAAATTTTGTCTGTGACACTCTTTTTGCGACATTAATTAACCGCCGTCGTTTATAAGAAGAGTTAGGCATTAACGGCGCACTGTTGGGCGACGTGCCAGCAATCTTAGAGTGAGCATCTTACTCCATGTTCGCTGTTTATTGCAATTATTCGCGAATCCCTAGAATGCTCCCCTCTGAACTTGAATGGACTGTAACAATAATTCTGTCCAAACTCCACTCCACTGTGCTCGGCACAATCGTTCGCCGTAAACCGAATTATTAAGCGAGATTAGTACTAATACGCTACATTACTAAGAACGACTGCGAATTGAGAGCGCCAAATATAGGATTAATAGAACGGGTAACTACGCGTATGTAAATAATTATCATTATCTATGTAATTACATTAACGCCGCCTACATATCAATTTAAGCGTGTTTGATACTCTAAATTATATTCCTACATCAAAGAACAGTAGGATGTGGTGAAATTATTAAGGACATGTAGCGTTTTTTTGATATCCATGTTGGCCTTCAATCTATAAGAAAAAGCACTAGAGAACGTAACGTTACGTTAGAACTAATGATCATCAGCGACTTTTTTGCACCTACACACAACTACGGCACGAAGAAAATAAAAATTACCTAACCATTAAAAAAAAAGAAGTTTAATGACCCCAGACATTAGAAGGGCGACTAAAAAGTATTTCACCCTAGTAAAGTGGATAGTTTTCAAGTGTCAGTTCCAACGACCGGCGTATGTTGAGACATGGCGTATGATCGATGCGCCCCCGCGCGGATGCGTTCGCCCTGGGATCGGGAGGGTGCGGTAGATCTTTTCAATCAGCTAGTTAGCCGGCAACAAAAACAAACAAAGCTGGGTGGTCCGATGTCCGCTGCTAGTTATGCGCTTACGTAAGAGCAGAGTATTTCCCTCAATTGTTCACGACTAACTTCGTGGATTAAGTACTTTAATGGCAGTTTGCGATATCCAATTTTCAAGACCACTTAGCCAGTTCATTAATATCAATTCGTCAACATTATTTACTCGAAAAGCTAATAACATGTGGTGGGTTTGTAATGGTTTTTGTGTCGCATTAGATTACACGTGTGTACTAGACGCCTTCCTGATAATCTCTAATACAAAGAACAACGAAAGTGTGTGACATCACAAAACAGACCTTTGTATTGACCTATCAATTCCATGATAATTATGTAGCAATATATTTTATCTCGAGCATTAGAAACACAAATATACTATAACAAATGAACATTGTTTTTGGAGCAGAAATTAAGAGTCGACCAATCGTAAAACTCCGATAACGAGGTTGTTACAAGATCGACGCGTGCGCAACTACGATTAATATAATTGCCAGCCATTATTGACTATCGACAGTAAAACGTTACCCGATAGTTAGTCTGACTTAAACACATGTTTTTACTGGTACAAGGAAATTTTCTTTAGCTCTCATTATTTTTTACGTACTAACTGAAAGTTGGTTAATGATACCTTTATGGTAAATTTAAGGTTCCCCTGTTTTATAAATCCTAAGGAGGATCATAAATTCACTAATTTGAGGTTTTCAACGTCTTAATTATGTAGTTCATGAGTTTATCTTGGGCTTAAAGTACCAATTGTGAAGGAAAATTAAAACAGAGAGCAGCGTTCCTTGAAATCGCTGGAAGTTGTTAAGTCCTACTTAATGTAAAAAATTCGGTTATGTATGTGAGGATGGATGGATTTGGTTTGTTACTCTTTAATGCAAAAACTACTATACGGATTTGGATTGAAAATTTCCAGGAATACAGCTAGTTCATAAGGATATCAAATAGATTACTTTGAGATACAGAGAAGATTTGTATTAAAGCTACTTAATTCATATTTGCATAAAAAAATTGAATAAAAAATTTAATACTGGCAACTAAGTACCAAGTTTTAAGAAAAGTTTAGCTGTAAACCGACAGGGAAAATCTACTAAATTATATAAGTCACAATGTTTAATTGTTGTTCTCAATAACTTGAATAACCCTATAACCTACTTACTTAATTAACAATATTATTTGGAATTTAGATTTTATTTTATTTTTCCAAAAATAAAATCACCAAGTCACCTTGGCAATAAAATCTGGTAGTGAAACACCTTGCAGAAACATGAAATCACCAAAAATCTATAGGAAATAATAACCCCATACATTGACCAGTTGATCTGACAAAAAGACTGGTATGTCCCCTTAAGGAAGCGGTTGGCCCTTGACATACTGACACTTGCAGGGGCCAAGGTGACCAACTTGACCAAAATTGTTCATACCGGCTTCAGTGAACTTCAATACAGTATGGAATTTCTATAGAGCATGGAAATAACTGGAATACAGATTATGTAATGCCTTTTATAGTAATGTGTACCTTCTGCAACTTTTGATTACAGATTGCTGTCTGATTATGGTGAAATTGAAATTAAGAATATGCAACCAACTGTAATGTGGCATAGAATAATGAAGAAATTGACAAAAATCTTCAATAATTAGAAAATAAAATTGTCATAAGTAATCTTCACCACCAGGACATTATTAAGTAGACAGATTACTTCAATAAAACATTTATTAATAACGTTTTGGTGCAGACAGAATTATTATTTAGCTAAGTATTTATTCCATGTTGACATAAGCCTTAGCATTAGCATTTATACTGCTTACTAAAGATTAACAATCTTTATGTTTTAACTTTTAATGTATTATTTTATTTTAAAACAAAAACAATTACATAACAATTGTGCATTTTAAGTGGTATTTCATTTGTTAAGCGTTTTGTTATTGCCTAAGCAAATGGAATATGTTCATTAATAATAATGTGGAAGTGGTTAAATAGTGGTGTTGTGATGGTGTTAGTAAAAAAGTTGATTCACAGTAAAGGATAATTTATTGAAAAACTTATGCAACGTGATTTGACGCACGTACGCACGTACATGAATAGATTCTGAAATCCGCATCTAAATGTTCTTCCGTTTAAAAGCTATGGTGCCACAGAGAGATAGATGCAGAAAGTGGACATAATTATAACACCCCTATTATTGCATTACGGGTAAATAAGAAAAGAAAAACTAATTTAGAAAACAATCCATTTACTTAACAATGTGTGCTTTATCTCCCTAATATTGCAATAGGCAATGCCAAGATATAATTATCAAGATGTAGTTAATGTAATATCTATCTTATCAGTACTGCCTTATTTGAAAATGTTTAGACATATTTTTTCAGACAAGTGATTTATCTATTAAAATTATTTTTTAAATAAGCATACTAAATGCTCTTGGAATTGTTCTCAAAAGTAAGTAAATAATAAGACAATAACTTTTAGACTTAAGTAGTTTGTCACAAGTTTCAAGATTTAATATAAAAAAAATGTTAAGTAACTGACAAGTTGCAAACCCAAATTACTTTCTAAGAATTTGGTAATAATAATTTTAGGAAGAAGCTTTCCGTGTTACAAAGAACCGAAGGTAGGTTTATCTATAGTATGGTTGTTGATAGGATTAGGTAAATAGACTAATTTTTCCCTGTGGATCTACCTGCAGATTGGTTTATTTCTCGCACCCGAATAATAAGGAAACCTTTCACATGCTCTAGAAGTTTAGACTATCAGTTTTACTTAAATTGGTTTGTAGTCAGTTAGATAGAGTTACATTCAGTACTTGTTTGAGTCAATTATTTATATTTCCAACGATATACAAAAACCTTAGGTTATGCCATTTTCCTTATTGTACACAAAACAATCAATGTCAATGATATAGTAGGCAACTATATGCGTGTTGAAGATATTTATAGTTCATGTGTAAATATTAAAACGGTTATTAATTAGAGTCATAAATCTTATAATAGCTTGCAGGTGATATTGACAAGGGCTTCTTAGTACACAACACTGTTAATGATATTCTAGTTTTAATTAAGTATGTACTTAGTAGTGTTAGAAAAATAGTTAAGAAAAGTATTTAAAGTAACACTGATAAAAAAGGACTTAATCATTCTGACTTTGCTGAAAGTATAAGATAACAAGAACCAAATTAGTAACAAGGTCTCAATATTTTTTTTGGATGAGGATAAAAGTATAAATACTTACATTTGTTTTAAATTATGTGATACCCCGCAAAAAAGGTAGTTGAGAAAAAGTTAGTCTGTATATTTCAGACAAATTGACTACTTACAACATTGAAAATTAATTATCTATGAGAAATAGCTCTGTATAATAATAATAAAATATTGTGGTAACAGTGGTAAAACTGACCTAGATACATTTTATCAGCAAATAGACATTTACAAAGGTTTCACCTACATGTTATGGGAAATATTTTACAAACAAATAAAGCTCTTTACTTTATTTCATTGATATCTATGTAATACAAAGTCACTCTAATGCCAGTTTCTTATTTAATAAACAAGAAATGATTTGCTCTGTTTACCCATAGTAATTTTTTATGTTTATTTTATGAGGCTTATGTCAAAAAAATATCCTGCCCAATTTACTTTGGGGTTTTTTCAACACACTGTTTTCTTCTTTCATTACCCTGAGCCATTACTAACATTCAATCCCTATTCAACTCATTTTCCAAGCAGTGTATATTCTTTGGTCTACTTCACCTCTCTAGCCATCCAGATAACACACGTTATTTTGTGTATATCATCCCTTCTGAATATAATTTTAACTTAATATCATTATGATATTAAGGGAGTTCAGGTGTTGGTGCTAGTTAGGCGTAAATGGAAGGAGCTGCACCGACAATAGCTGGGCTCTTAAATTGATGATGATGCTCATTATGATGGCAATAGATAGAAGAGACAAGTAGAAGTCAAGTTTACTCTGCCAACATATAATCAAGTGCTCAATGGATGTTATTAGATGTGAAATCACTAATTCTAAGAATTTGATCTCTCAGTATTGTTTTATTAAATGTTATGGATTATGAAGTGTTAAGTTTGACAAATGGAAAATTTTATGACTCTGTTAACTACTGTTTTACTATGTCATTTTATGTTTTACTTCTGTTTTTATTGGTTTTAGTTTTATATTTAGGAATAATATGATGAGGTAACCAACACATTAAGTATGGATTAACCGCAGCTTTGAAATCAAAGCATATTTTTATATTTATAAGCAGTATGCAAATATAAGTTACGAGGAGTTTTCCCCATGGTTTTATTTGCCTCCTATGAGAACTACTGCCTGTACCCGGATAAAATACAGTCTATGTTACTCTAGGATAATGTAGCTTCCCAACGGTGAAAGAAATTTTAATAATTCAGTAGGTTCTGAGCCTTTACGGTACAAGGAAGGAAATTGACAAAAGTAAACTTTCAAAGGGATAAGTACTTAAATACTGTCATCAAGTGTTTTAAGTTCATGAGTGTTTATGAAATAAATAGTTACTATATGCAATACATAATTTGTTTCTAACTAAAAGGTTACAGTAACTGCTTATCTATATTTAATATTTTTGAAACAAATTATGAGTAATGATGATTAGTCAGCTTGGCAACAGATATCATTATATCATGTAGGACAATTTATTTTTCAAAAATGTCATGTATTTAATTTGTTTTTAAAGTGAAGTAAATAAAATTCAATACTATGTTGATTAGATTGTGTGTAATGAAGTTAATATTTTGTTATGTGTGCAGAGTATTAAAAATATCATCAACTAGCCTTTTCTCATGGTTCCACTTCAGCCCTGGGAACGTCTTAAACCAGGCCCATACCTAGGCAAAATATACGTAATGCTACTTGAGGATTGTGTAACTTCCCTTCAGTGAAAGAGTTTTTCGAATAGATGTAGTAGTTTCAGAGTAAATATAAACCAAGAAATGGTTCTCTAAGATATTCCTACTGTTTACATTGGAACAATAAATTAATTTATTCCAAAAGACTATGTAGTTTCTAATAAATAAATTCAAGTCATTGCTTATGCAGTTAATGTTATGTTGCAATAAGCTTGAATAATAATAATTATCATTACAATATGATATGATGTACTGTTGTATTTGAAGTAAGTATGTAATATTAAATAATTACATAAATACTGGCTAAAAAGTTTCATAATAGAGCTTTTATTTCATTTTAAAGTGTGTTATGAATTGCCTGTGGAATTCAAATGATTGTTGTACTGTGGCTTTAAAGAAGTACTTAATGAAAAATTACATGTGTAACTTTTAATATTTTAAAAGTTACTTGGAGATAAAAATTTGTTGGTGATACAAATATGAATGAATCCTTCATCATAATCATTGGCCACAGAGCATCTAGGTCAGATGAGTGAATGAATTAGTTAGGACCAATTTTGAATCCCTTAGAATAACTAATTGCCTTTCAGATCTCTGGAATAAATTGACAACTACTTTAAAAATGTATGTTTACCTACGTATGTCACATTATTTAAGTTAGGATATAATTACCTATACTTGCTTGCTAGGTACATACTTACTACTGAAACATGCTGAAAAGTTATTATTGTATTTGTTAGAAAATAAATGAATATTTAACTCTTCTAGAGTGATGTTTTAATTTATAATGTTTTGTAACTTTTGAGTTCTTATCTCAGTGTGAGGCAACTTATGTTAAGTTACCTCACATGCTGGGTCTAAAACAGTTGTAATGAAATGGCAAATTCTCATTGACAATACCACTAACTGTACCTGTTTTATGAGGGATAAATTAGCAATTTAAATAAATCCAGCTTTATGCTAAGACATGACCAATATGAATACATGCCTTTGATCCCTTATCACGCATTTTAAGTTAACATTCATACTGCAAGTTGTAGTCCAAGTAATTATTATTATAAAAGTAAATAAAGTAAAACAGCAAAAGTAAAGTTTTCATGTATGGATATCTAAACATGGCTATACAACTTGCTCAGTAGAGCATTGTCTCTCTCGCGCGCCTCCAGCCGGGCATATGTCCGTCTCCCTCACTCCCTTCACTCCATGGATAAGAGAAAGTAACAAAAGAAAAATAACACATCCCAGCCTCAATACATAGTAGTAACTGCATCCGCATTTATGTTAACTAACTTACACTTTAGAAATAAGCACCCAAAACAAATTATGTAATTAAAGGTCTGTGAGTCAACAAACAACTACTGAGCCTTATAACCTATACTCCCCAAATAACTATACATTCAACTTTCGCAACGGTTCCGTAATTATGTTATTAATAGAAGTTACATGTATAATCACAAATGTGTACGATATATAAAGTAAACATAAACAGGTAAACTAACCCTTTCTTCATGAGCCACCTCTGTTGGCCCCAGTTGATAAAAGAACGTTCCAATGAAGAAGACACTCATCCATTTTACGATCACTCATCTATTTACACGATTTATTTAATTTGTGTTTGCACTACTTGTCACAATCAAACTAAAATTCCACTTTTTGCTGCGCTAAACGCAGACGTCATTGACAAACAACCGAAGTGACGAGTTATTGCACGGGATCACATAGTAGATGAAAACACTGCGTATTTTAAGAGCCATTGCATCGATATATCACAATTCTTATCACTTGAGGTTATTACATTACTAATCACTTCGTCTACATCGGTTATTTATAAAAATAAAAAGGTAAAAAGCAAAAATTACTCGTAGACAGCACTCACGACGTCGCACACTCACATAACGTAACGTGCGATTTCGTTCACACACACACACACAACACAACTAAAGTCAAGGTGACAGTTGGGCCGGGGCGCTGGCGTCGTAAAAGTCAGTCCGATTCCAACTCTAGTTTATTTGTCTATTGCAACACTGAGCTTAATTTCCGTATTGTACGGGCTTCAAATATTTTTTGTGTTCCACGGGACTAATTAAAATAAACTTTTAGCCTTCCTTTTCTAATTCTTCTTTCTTTAAGTTTATATTATGTATTGAATATGCTATTTAAAATCAAGTACAACATTTCGAATCGGACGGAATGGCTTTTGGCCCATACTGCCTTCCTCGATCATGTACTATGTTACTTGTATTAAAACTTTTTACTGAATTGAAATTAAACTTCGATTTCTTGACTGCTAAAATAAATCATCGAGCTTAGAATGAAATAAATTAAACTAAAGCGTGTTGATTTCATGTTGCCTCTTTTGATGAAATACGTATCTGGACATTATTCTCCTGGACACTGAGTTTCATCTTATCATTACCTCACTCTCCAACTAACTAATACTCCAAGGTATCCTGCATGCTGTACAGGCAAATGGTCTTAACTAAACAAATGGCCATCGGTTATCTATTGACATTGCCATTATTTTCATTTTCGAGGGTGTGAATGTGAATACGCAAACGTAACGTCGATGAAATGATTTCAATATATTATCTTAAGCCGCGTACGCACGTACGAACAAATTTGTTGCGTTACATGATATGCAACAACTTGGTTCGCACGTGCGTACCACTATCGAACATCGAACACTCTGTTCGTCAAACATGTTCGCGGCGATCCTTGTAGTGTGTTCTGTATGGACGGTGTCCGAAGCGCTTTAATAACTTCACAATCGACCACTTCCAACGGCGCCGTCATGGCTACTAAGATAGAGTTCACGATTGTTGTTCGCGAACTCGACTCGAACTATGTTTGCGTTCGTGTTCGAATATGCCGTCCATACGTACGAACCAAATGTTCGGGTCTGGTGTTTGTGTTCGCTATGTTCGTGTTCGTACGTGCGTACGCGCCTTTACATGACAACGTGTATGCATGCATTACCAATGATATCATTTGCATCTGCTGCTGTTATAGGCAAAGTGCTTATATAGGCCGAGAGGAGTTTCGTGTGCCCCTTTTTTGGTAGGGGGGATATTACATGACGCCGCTCGCGCTCGCGCTCGCTGATGGTACAGCCGAAGGGAGTCGTATCAGACATACTAAAACCGATGGGTTATTCCCGCTCGGTAACACCATTTCATCAACACTGTTGACGATCGGGAATAAAAAGTTTCGTTCGTTCACAGTGTTGACGAACGCTACTTATTATTTTAGTGTAAAATGGTTATTATGCACATGATAGGACCACTTTTATTTTCTAGTTAATTGTGTTTAAAAGATCTAACATAATCCATAAAAACATTTTAAAAATCCATGACATTTTATTTCCATATTTTAAAAATAAAAACCAGCATTCATGGACACTGCGAACGAACGAAACTTTATTCCCGATCGTCAACAGTGTTGACGAAAGAGTGTTACCGAGCGGGAATAACCCAAACCGATGTGTTACCCACTGCTAATTACAGATCTCTTTCTAATTCAGATTCAGTCGATTTCATACTTATAAAGTCCAGAATCCCTGCAGATGATTCAACTGAAAAAAAAACCGCAGCTGTGCAGATGGAGTTAACAATTTCAGATCCGTGCCTTTGGTGGTCAACCCTCGATGCCCATAGCATCACCAGCGGCGGGTAGTTTGTGAGTACCTAACTCTTCTTCAGATGCAGATATAATTAAAATAATCATAATAGGAAGGAGAGGCATACTGGTGGTTGTCTCTACATTTTTTTTAACGGATTAGCTTACTCTGCCATTCAATGTTGCCTTTGTTGTTTATAGTTGTGGGGTAAAATATAAATAAAACAAAAGGTCATTAAATACATAGTTTTATTAGAAAATGAAAACAAAATCCCTTACACTACCTAAATAAGGCACGACGTGTTCAAACAAATCGTGTGGTCGGCAGGCGCCGCCCGCTCACGATAGCGGGAACAGAGATTTAGCACACAAATGCACGTAGACTTTCACATAAATCAAACAACCCTATACATATATATGCTGTTTACAAAATATACAATCATAATGCAACCGCGCAGCTATCATTTATTGCTGGTTACAAGAAACTTGCTCACAATACTGTAATTTGGCCGGAAAACATCGATGTATAAACACTAACATTTGTTTAACAGCATAATAAAAACACATAAAGCATTTGAAACAAGGACGAAAGACGTCGGCTAGGTATACAAGTTTCTTAACCTCGATATGTTAGGTATATGTATTTATAATATTTGATTGATATACAACAACTGGTAGGAAGCAGAGGATTCATAAATTTTAATAAGCTTTACAAATACAGTAACACTGAAATTTACACAATGTACAACAGAATATATTATAAATATACATAAAATTTGTGCTTTCAATGCATGTGTGAAGGTGAGATATAAAATTGGAGCAAAATTTTGATATATTTTTGTATGTTTACAATTTTACTAAAAATACGTGTCAAATGTGTGTGCTGTGTATACAACTTTCTATATTACAATAAGTTAGTATACAAAGGAGCATTATATTAATAATCGTATATAAAGTTATGTCTAAAGCGTGATTAAATTACATGTCCCTATATGATTACAATCTCTATATTGAAACAAAATGCAAAATTCTTACTATGAAATAAATTACTAAACCAACATTTGATACACTACTCACTAAATTTGTAAATAATAATATAGGAATAATATCTTAATTTGTATGTCTTTGTACCAAATCATGATTTAGATTGAAATTTAACAATTTTGAGCTTCATTGACAGTGAGAATGGTGCGAGAGAGCTTTGATCGATGAGAAACTATAAATACAGTTAACAATAGCTAGAGGTTGAAAATGTCCAACTTTTCATCGTCTGAAAAGGTAATTTCGGACCCCTAATGAAAGACATTAGCAAAATTTTCACGTGAAAAATTTTGAATGCCGGAAATTAAAATACAAAGTGATTATAAATTAAGATGAACTCAGACGATATAGTATTTTATCACAACAATAAAAAAATGAAATATTCATGAAATTTCGTGAAAATAGAAATGTCGAATAAATTACAAAAATCTCAGATATCAATGTCCACAAAGTTTAACAAATTATTGTCTCCGCATTACTGATACGTGCCCAAAAACTCGTTCTCCAAATTGGTCAATACTACATTAACGTTAGAATAATCAGTGTCTAATACTTGGGTAAAAAATATTACCATAAAAAATTGGTTTAAAAATTGTTTTAGTAAAAGCCAAAATGTTGGTTTGTTATATTTTCTAGGCAGTACAAAATTTAGGTAGACACCGTGGTTTTTCAGTCATTTTAGGTGTGTTAGAATTTAGTTAATGCTAGGGCGTCCGACCCAGCAGGTTGGCACAGCAGGCTAAATGTCAGTAGTGGTCGACGTCAGCCGTCGGCGCCACTGAGTATACCGATGGAGGTCTGCGGGACAAAATGTTAGTAGTGTTAAATAATGTATGATTTCATCTTCAAAATAATTGGTGGGGTTGGATAGTATGCTAATTAGAGGGATGTTTTATTAATTGCAGATTAGTTTCCCAGTCACCACGATTCCGATGAGAACTCCAAGTACCTTTTATAATAATTTGTAAGGACGCGAGTGTGACCAAAGTGTAGTTGTCACTAATAGTGTGTGTGTACAGTATACAATAATAGAGAATAGCGGAGAATAACAGTGTATCAGTGAATAAATATTGTGGAGAATAACATAGTTTCAGTTTTTAATGGAAAATATGAGTGTGTCAGTGTCAAATGTATAGTAAATGTGTATATTGTTACCGCAGCGCCCGTCGCGGCGCGGGCAGGCGGGAAGGCCGCGGGAGTGCCGATACGCGTTCGACGCCCGACGCTGGCCGCGGCTGATCCACTACTGCCGCTGGAAATGTTACACCATTTGTTATTATAAGCTGTAATATTTCGTTCAAAGGGTTTTTCACGACTTTTAGAACCATAAAAATAAAACTTTTGTTTAATTCTGTCCTGAAATCATTACATCTTAACATCAGGTTCTAGCAAATATAGAGCCACCCCAAAGTATTGATCGTTACAGAGCTGCTAGTTTTGATTTGGTGTTGCCATTTAAAACACAGGAGCCAAAAATCTATGGCTATTTAATATAACTTCTTTGACGTTTAGATACTAAAACGAATTTATATTTCTCCTAACTCTTATATGTATAGCAGTTTTAAAAGCAACTCTATCTTCAATAATAAATGTAACTTACGTGGCTGTATCTTAGGCGCGGGTCCTGACGCTGGCCTAGAGATGCGCAGTTGTCCCGCCGTCGCTATCGAGTACGGCCGGCTAGTGGGTGGCTGTAATACGTCACACTAACATATAATATGGGTACATTAGTATTGCTTTGTTAATTTTAGTCTTACACCACAGGTGAGTTTGTAACCAAAACCATGTTTATTGCAGTGGAAATTAGTCAATCTCTTGTAGAAAGTATTTTTCATTTTTAGATTAGATATAATGCATTCAGTGATATTATTAGTATTATTTCAAATATAGCAATGGCACTCGTAATCTTATTGCCATATGAAGGGTTAAAGACATAAAGAAAGAAAAATGACGAGTTTCTTATTGAAAAGCTGAAAGGGTGTTCATGGACAATAGAAGTACAGTGGAAGAAAACTTTTTTGAAAAGCAATAAGTCAAGAATGACAGTTCCATGCTATTAGGAAAACATCCAAAAGCTACACAAACTTCTACAACATATATAAATCTACTAACTAATTATTCTAAAAATATATATCAGTACATCATGACCAAAATACACTGATGTCAAATCATTGTTAAGAGCAAAGTCGATAAGATTTCATTTTATGATGTAATAAATTCGAATAAACTTTTTACTTTTATCGATATATCCTATCGACATAGGCCTCATCTCTAGACTCTTGTAGAGAAACTGATATAGAGGATAGTGTAAAACCAGACATCGGATTAAATGCATCACAGAATGCATATTTGCATCTGCAAATGCTTATAATACGATACCTTCTCATCACACACAAGCACAACAAATAACACATAAGCGAATTTCATAGCATTCGGTAAAGCGCATGAACAAGCAGGTGATAAACATTAAAGTATTCGACATCAGTATACTTTTAGTCAACGTACAATATACTAAACTCTTGCACACAGTGGCCCATTTCTTAAGAAATAATAAAAAAAAACAACTTAAAAAAATTACTGTGAATTACCAACGTAAAGCATGCCGTTAACTATTACATCAATGCTATGTGATGTATCAAACACTGGCGCTTCAAAACACAGATAAGCTTGTCAGGGAAAACCATAGCTGGATCACTTGATGAATTCCATCATCTGCCTAGCCTTTTCCCAACTTAGTTGGAATCAGCTTCCAGTCTAACTGGATGTATGCTAAGTATCAGTGTTGTAGATGGAGATGGACTGCCTATATGATCACCTCGATCCAGTTACCCGTGCATCCCCTTAATAAAGTTGTTTTTCAAACTTATTTCACGCAAATGCAGTGAGGTGGTTGGCGCAGCATGTTTTTTTCTTACATAATCTTCTAGCTGCTGTCATCTCTTACAGCCAGTCATCAAAAGTATAAGCCAAAGTAATGTCATAAAGTAAAAGTAACGGTTAAATTAGCTTTATCGTGATTTTATCTATTAGTTTTGCTGTTATTTAGCCTTGAAAAAACGAATTTGACCGTTACTTTTACTTTAAGACATTACTTTGGCTTTTACTTTTGATGAATAAACTGGCTGTTAAGTAACATTCTTTCTAGATATGGCGAATTCCACAATATTCATCCATCTTCATGCTCATCACCTTTCTCACAACATGATCCCGAGCTATGACTATAACATCTACAATGTTTATTAACTGGTGCATCTCGCACATAGATGGTGACAAGCATGGGCCACAGTATACACTAGTGTAAACTTTACATGATGGACACTCACGGGCAGATGATGGTTGCGCATGGGCACCGGCGCGACGCTCGCTCGCAGCTGTCGTGGGAGTTAGTCACCGCGTTAGTGCCATACAAGTAACACGTTCAATGTGGGCCCGGGTTGTTGCAATGTTTGATAAATACAACTATAACTATCTGATGAGTCTTTTTGTATAACATAAAGATATGTGTAGCAATTGGATTACCAAAATTGGCTTTTTAGGCAATGATTTTATTTATTTAGTCCCCATTTAATTCAGCCTTCATAATTATTATGACCTATTTTTTTTTCGATAGTTTCAAGTTTCATATGCCTTGCCTTTAGAATAAAATTTTGGGCAGCAAGAAAAATAAAGTTTTATAGAATGCCTTCTTAAATAATGGTATTCTTTGAATATTTTAATAAATAATTTAGGATGAAGTGTACAATATTATAAAAAAAATATAAAGTCAGTCAAGTAACTTGAACTAAGACATTAGGGTCACATTGAACGGGTTTAACATATTCATTTAATTATGATATTAGTTTAATTATTCATAAGTAAGTAATGTATGAAAACATAAAAGACAAGTTTTAGACACAATTTAAATGACGAACACATTAAATATTAGGACAAATATTAATGCTATTTTACCAACACCATTTATTACCAAACATGGAAACAGAAAAAAAGAACTTTTACTTAATATTAATTAATAATGAATCCTGTATTTATGAATATTAACTTGAAAAAATCTGAGAAATAGAACTTTATTTTGGACCTATAAGAAACCCTTTGTTTCTTTTTTCTTTAAACGGACAAAACATGTCAAAAACATTTAGAAAATAATCAAAACCACAAAACCCCCAAAAAATTTATAAAAACTCATAACTTTTTCAACCAAATTCAGCCCAAACTCCTATTGAATATTAAAATACTTACATCTCTGGGTGCAACCAACTGACTTTGCGGTCGTTCTCTCCTCAAAGTCTCGGTGCCTTGTCGCACCAGCGGCGGCGTGGGGGGGACCTCGGCCTTAGCAGCCTGTCTGTCTTCTAACTTCTGAAATATTACAGGTAAATGCTTGGGAAAGTGCGCTTGCAAACATGCGGTGTGGATGCATGCTTATTTTAGGGGATAGACTGAGAATATAAGAAGAAAGATTATGCTGAATATAAAAGGATAGGGGCCAAAATGCTCACTAAATAAAATTAATTGGAATTTTCATGGAGAACAAAATGACGAGCGGAGGTGCCATAGCGGAAAATCTCCTAAGAAAGTGGCGCGCCAAATGCAGGTTTTAGGGGGTTCTTCGCCCTTATACTCCTTCTTTAGAACTCCCCATTTAAAATAAATATAATCACCAATGCACCAAAACCAATCTTTGACAGATTGATCTTCATTTGACAAGGTACTCGAACTGATCATTTCATCATTTTGGTCATTTCCATCACACATATTTGAGCTAGAAGAATGCCTTCTTTGAACGAAAGACCTACCTGCCTTATGACACCTTTACTCATTTTTCCTTCTATAGTATAGTCATTACTCACATGTGCATGATGCGGCACGGCGACAGTGTAGGAGTCGGTGGCGACGGGCGGCACGGGGGCGGCGGGGGCGGCGGGGGCGGTGGGGCTGAGCGCGGGGTTGGACGCGTACACGCCGCGCCGCACCATGGTTCGGCCCCCGAGCGAGAGCCCGCGGCTTGCGACCGCTACGCCGGACGCGGCTGGTGTGGCTGCTGTGTTGTCATAGTAGAAATTTTGTTACAAATTTTCTTTTTTTTATTGATCACATTGAAGACCTCCACTCGCTTATACAAACAAGTGTACTCGCGAGGGAGGGTTAGCAATAGCTGGCCGCCAACTTCTACCCTATCCCACAAGTATGCTCGTTTGTAAGCAAGCTGCTTCATAAGTTGACATGAAAAACACGCGGAGTTAAGATACGCGCCGTGTGCCTTGTGCTTAAGCCAGCGAAGGCTCTTAAAATCATTTTTTGATAATTTCTGTCCTTTTTATAACAGACCAAGAAAAATATCTAAAAAATAAATTTTTCGAAAGATTGTAAGATATAATGCTCGTTTTCTGTTTAATTTATGGTAAATATAAATAATTTTGTATCAAAATAACCATTAAAACTAGTGCTCAAAATAAAAATGTCCATGAGTATACCATGACGAAAATAAAACTTTATAAACATGTAATTCTTACCCGGTATCCTATTTAGTTCTCTATGTGAACTATATTGTCTTAGTTTAGACGTAGGAAGACTTGTTTTCCTCGGCACAGCTGCGGGTGGGACCATTGAACCGTATGATGCTAAAATTGAAAATTAAAATAATAATGAAGAAATAAAAAAAATACTTGCAGGTGAAGTGAATTAACCTCTTGAATGCCGTTAATTAAAGAATAATAGAAAATTCATTGTGTCTCACGTAGATCTGCGCAGCGGCATACAAGGGTTTAAGTGATTGATCATGATATATTTGTAAGCTTATGGTTTATGTATTGTGCATAAAATAACCAATTAACTCCTCTTGACAAACAAAAATGCCATTGAATCAGGTGGTGGCTTAAAATAATTCAAACCCAAAATCAGTATATCTCAGTGACAGCAGCTCTCAAAAGAGTTTTTATCTGCTAAAAACAGTAGAGTTGTAGGACAGCAGTAAAAAGAATCCCTGTAAAGAAACATAATATGCCTTCTTGGCAGTCGGGCAAAAAGCAGTTTTTAAAATGAAACTTACCAGCCGAAGGAATAACCCTAGTAGGTTTAGGCACGACACTAGGCGCAAACATTTTCTTATCCGGACTCGCTTTCCCCGCCATAATATCCCTTTTAGCCGAACTCTTTTTCACCATAGTCGCACTATTTATTATAGTAGTATTATGCATATCGTATGTGCGTTCCAAGCCCGATGTATTTACACTGGCCACTTTAGTTACCGTGTAGGACTTATCATCTATCATATCGTATATCGGTGATATTGTGTTGTGCAAATTCAGCAGATCGTTTTTGGCGCCTTTTCGCATTGTCATTAAAGGTGTGGACGCGATTTGTGGCCCTGGAATGAGATTGTGTGAATGTGACAAGCGTTTGTGCTTTGTTTTTGTACACCAATAAAAGTATAGGCACCCATGTGAGTCGTAAATGGAGTTGAAAATACAGTATGTTGACACAGCTCGTGGATATAAAAAAAGTGAATTACGAATAATTGTAATGCAGTATGTATTTTTGCGACCAACAAAAATAGGGATGTTGATTAAAAAATAAAAGCAAAAAGAGAAAAACAAATAAAGAAGAAAAAAGATAATTAAAAAGAAGAATAAAAAGATATTAGTTTTTTAGACAGCCAAAATACTTTTACATATAATGATTTTCTTACACAAATTAATAAAAACAAAGATAATAGGTGCAAAGTTGTTTTTGTACGAAACAGTTGCGTTACACACATACAGAAAGCGTCGGTCAATACTTTTTAAGGCTGTGAGTAAAGTTGAATTTCTACGCATTTTTTTTTGTTAGCTTGTTTTTTTTAATCAACATTCCTGAACCTATTGCCACAATCCTTTGCTTATTCCACCAATTTATTGGCACCACCCCGTTACAATCACCCCCTCACAATATACCCCACATGGTGTCCGTCATACTCACGTGTGTCGTGATTGGGCAGCGTGTCGGGCACGGAGTCGGGCGGGCTGGACGAGCTGAAGGTGCCGGTGTCCGTGCTCTCGCTCGACCCCACCATCGCTCGCTCTTGGGAACCCCACTCCTGGAATACGGGTTTTTTAGATAATTTTAGTCCAAAAACGTCCACTGCTGGACAAAGTCACTACTTTGCTCGGTCGGCAGCAACCCGCATAATACTAATATAATAGTAAACACATACAAAGTTATTTGAGCACTAGGAGCAATGTAAACTACCGCTATGGTATATTTTTTAATAGATACTTTTGCGTCTGGTTTCGGTTGATGCTTGCAGAATAATAACAATTTTTTTTTGTATATAGGAAGAAGAATTATTTATAAGTTCATAAAATTGGATCTCATATAAAAATACGTATGTATATTCTAATAAAATGTGAAGAAAATTACATACCCGCGCATCATGTTGTAGGGTCCTATCGCCAACATCAATTAAATTAAGGGTAGCCGAATTAATATCTATGATTTGTTTATCGTCTGACTTCACGTACACAACCGTTGTATCCATGGCGCTTGCCTTGGGCGTGAGTTTCTTAAACGTAGCATTTCTTTTGGGGGTTTCTCTAGTGGGTTCTTCCTGTCTTTCGAAACCATTACCGGTGCCGTTGAGCGGTCTCCGTCGCGCCAGCAACTCTGAAGCATTCTCCATACTCTGTCGCGGCACTGTGATAGTCTGGTTCGGCAACTGAATGGTCTTAATAGGCGAAGTGTCCACGGGAGCTGGTACCGTCTTCTCAGGCTCCGTCGGCAACGCCTTCCGAGCCATCGACAACTTCTGACGGGCCTGAATAATCTCATTCAACTCCTGCTTCCCCAAAGTAACGTTCAAACTATTCCGTCCTATATCCTCAGGCTTCTGCATCCCCATATCTTTGTAAAACGCGTCGTCAGTTTCGAAATTTTCTTTTTCAGCGTCATTGTCTCTTCTGAACCTATTATTAGAGTAGTGTAAGGTGATCGTCTCCGCCATTTCTGGGTTCGGCTTAGGTATTACTTTCGGCGAGTCTTTCTTGTCGGAGTTTTCGTTTAGAATTTTGGCGGTGTCAATCTGGCAGGCTTCCTCGCGGGATTTTGTGTAGCTTTCGGAGTTTCTGATGGCTGATTCTCGTTTCGTGAAGCTGTTGTATAGGGTGCATCGGGGTCTTGCGGACAGGAGTTTTTCGGACTGTTCGAGGTGTGTGAAGGTAGCTGAGCTGAAGATGTTAGAGTCTGTGGTGTCTTTGGGTTTGGAAGTATTTGAGATTACGTAGGAGGAGTTGACGGAGCTCACAAGGCTTGGAGGTAGGGAGTCCATGAAGCTATCGTTGTCGGGATAAGTAGTTTGTGAGAGGAAGCTGGTGCTCATATCCTTTTCGTCAAGTATACTGAGCGTCATACTTGTCATCATAGGATCGATGCTGTCGCGGCCTGACATTGGGAGACCTGGAAATTGAGATAGTTACTTATTTATTTTATTCATGTAACAGTTTATGTACAAAGTTACACACAGAACACAGACAAGAAGAAAAATAGTACAAAGGCACAGCTTATTTCATAAGTAATCTCTTCCAGTAGACCCGTTTTGGGAGAGTTGGAATAAAGAAGGGAGTCTTTGTAAATGAAGAATGAACTTTGAGACCTAGGACAATAACATCATCAAACATACACTAAAGATATATCACATAAGTCGATCTTTTTATTATAAAAGCCTAACACAATCAGAGTATGTACCGATGTGTTACCTATACCAAATTCCATGTCTGATACATAACTAAAGCCTACATACCCTCTAGTTATCAAGATACTAAATACACATTTTGCACCATACCTCAAATATTACACACGTAAATCTACTAGCTAAAGCATAGTACATAACACCGATAATGTAACTTCCCCATCCTAATAGGTTATGTTCGACGCAGCGAGGCGGCAGCACGGCTGTTGTGCAACCGCCCTAATGCGTAATACTTATATGTAAAGTGGACCATGGTTGCGATCCTTATGTAGTGATGTTACTTCATTGATTAATGTGTATAGACTACCGCTTACTACTGGTATAGTAGGGTAATTTATCGATAGCTGATCATTGTCCTTTAATTTCGGTTTTTTGGTTAAAAATAGCATGCTTATCCACAATATGGCCTTAGTTTTCTCAAGTATGTGAATGATATCAGACATATTTTAGGTGACATAGAAAATAAAATACAAAAAGTTTTTTTGCGGGTTCTTCTCTATGGAACCAATGTTTTGGCTCTTCCATAGAACAAATCTACGCTTCGGTAAATGGGTTCCACATTTATCGACTGATTAACATACGTTTTGACATAAGGGTGTTTGGTCATAAGTGCCTGTCCATGGTCTAATAAGTATAATACATACTTAATTTGATTTGTAATAAACTTTTGATTTGAAGATACTTAATTTAATGATTTAACCGTAATAAATCTCACCCGAATCCTTATGCGAAGGCATAGACTTTCGACTATCCATAGACTCGGCGTTGAACGTTCCAGAACTCTCCATGAGCAGTGAAGAGACCAGACTGGGCGGAGACATGCGCATTAGCGACTCGCCACTCTGGTACATACTGAGGCTGGGTCGCTCGTTTAACATGTTTGTTAAACCTCTGCAATTTTAAAGGAAAATAAAATTTATAAATAGTATTTGGAAATGTTGTAATGTTGCTACTATAAGAAATAGCAAGATGATGATAAACATGTAAAAAAATTAAGATCCAAAAAGGGTCATTATGCTCCACAACTTTTTTAACTTAGAAATCAGCCTTATAGAAAGATTGCTTAGTAACATTTTTGTTGTAGTTATCCTCAGGTAAGTATGTCCTATTTGTAAAAGCTGTTCACAATACTGACCCGTTTTTGGACCACACTGGGTTTCTTGGCTGAAACTTGTCTCTTACTCGAGGTAATTAAGATGAAGCCGAAATCAGAGTTATAGCTAGAAACAGGACCTAAAACTTGAGTTCACTGACCTCAACTTTCTGAAACCAGTTTACAGTAAGGTCACTGATCAATAACCCTGATAAATTATTTATATTTAGTTGATAAATATTTATTGATCAATCAGTCTAACAGTATAACAGATACTAACTATTCAGGTTTCTTAGCTCATCAGAAAAAAATCAAACGGCAAATTCGACATCCTTCAAGGAAGGACCTAAATGCCTGCTTCCATTAGTAAATAAAATCATCTAGGTACCTCAAATAAGAGACCAAATCCTATGAAAAGCAAACCATAGACCCAAGCTAGCGAGCCTCAACTGTTAGAAGCAATGTTAACACAAAAACCATGGAGAATAAAATGTCTAGCGGAGATGTCATAACGCAATATCTCCTAAGAAATCATCGCGCCAAAATGCGCGCTTTCGGGGACGAGGAACGTTACTCGCTCCGCCCTCATACGCTTTCATTAGAACCCGCCCATTATTTTCTCAATAAAATCGCCAATCAATCAAGGCCAATCTTTGACAGATCGGTTTTGATTTGACAAGGAACCCGAACGCTTCTTTAGTTCTAGTAACTGATCACGCCTATTTGACCTACAAGAAGGCACCTGACCCACGTTTCGTATGGCATCTCCGCTATATTTCCTTCCTCCGTGACAAAAACCGTACGCTCCCAAACAGTATTAAGCTAAAATAACCTAAAACAGTGGAGTGCCGTGTTCGGGGCGGCTGTCACTCCGTAACACCGCACTTGCGCATGCGCCAGTTTGACGTACAAACTGAATATCCACCTGGGTAAACATCATGCAATATTGTCAGAATGCTGGTTGCTTTATTAATGTTTTGAATAAATGTCTTGTATTATGTATGATGGTTTACTGAGATGGAGATAGCATGAGAGGCTGTTAAGCTATGGAACGGAATGAGTTATGTTATGTCTAAATGAGTTATGTAAGTAATGATCTGAAACCAAACATGATACAGTTCTAGCCAAATTTTTTTTCATCTTAAACAAATTGCGCGAGTCCTGCGCAGATTTTTTTTTATTAGCTGTGGCGAAGGGGAAAGGAAGGATATGTCGAATCTGGTTGCGGACCCCCATTGAGTTTTGCGAGAACTATTTTTTTAACCCAAGTTTACTGTTCATTTAAGGTTAAATGAAGGATTATAATGAAATGCTAATATGGAAAGTTAGTTTTGCAATTCATTCCAATACATTCAATAATTCAATAAATCAAAATAAAATATATTTCAAATAAATTGTAGATACAATATGTACTTGATCAACTCCATTGTTCACACATCAAAAGTAAAAGTATCATAAGCGCTGCCATACAAAAGCAAAATAAAAAAGCACTATGGTTAGATCCGCCTTTTCCTACTTTCCCTTTCTTACACACTGGAATCAATGCTTAGTCATGCACGGTAATTAATGAGAACGGTGAAGAGATAAGATTTAGTTTTGCCTTGCCATAATTGCATAAGCCAATTACTTAATTTAGGAGACCATTAACTATTTAGGCATAAATATTTGTCAAATCTGAATTTCGTGTATAGGTATATTGGAAACATTTTTCAAAAATATTGAAATTGGTGTTTTTTCAGGTGCGAATATTTTTGGTCGCGATTCTAATGTCCATGGATAAGAAGGTCAATCGTTTCGAATATCATTTTACTTTGATTATAATGAGTGTCCTACATTCTTGCAATGTTTTGTTCTATCAAAGATGATTGTTTTTGATAACGTGTGAAATTAAGCACATCACCTTGAGTTTTTAAAATATCAACAAGAAGATCATAAGACAAGGCTTCGAGAAAGCTGTCAGAAATCGGAAGAATTTATTTAAAAATAACAAATACATATTATCTACAAAACATTTATTAACACAAATACAAAAAACCTAATACAAGACTTAATATTCAAGAAAAAAAAATATAGCTAATCCGAATAATTTCCTAAAACTAACCCAATCTACTATGAAAATAAACAAGATGCATAATCCATAGACACAACGGCGTGCCCTCATTAATGATGTAACACGTTTAGTCCAAATTCACAACACAATAGTGGCGCTCTCGGCGCCATTTATATTTTTAGATCTCTACTCGAGTAGTATCGAACAGTATCATTAGTATGCATTGTTTTGATTTTAATTGATAGAACTTTTTACGTTTACGTTTAATCGATATCGCTTTTCAAAAACAATCGATAAACACATCCATAGTTTTGCGATTAGGTACAAACAAAATTTTTGACTCCTGTCAATACGTAGATTTTAATTGTTTTTATTTTTGTATGTATTCGTTTAAGTATAAGTATTGTAATAATAATTATTTATGGATCGTATCGTAATTATCTATGGACCCTAATGCCTGAAATAAAGGAAAAAATATTATATGAATACATGAAGCTGAAGCCAAAGTTCAATCTCTGATCACAAAAGAACAAACGAACGATTATTATTATTACAAACGAAAGGTTATTGAAATCCGCAGTTAACCGAGATTCGATTGTTTTTGCAAAGTGCTATCGATTTGAAGTTGCAGTTTTAATTAAAAGCTTTTATTGTATTAGGAGACACGTGCCGCGTGTCTAAGAAGCCTTATAGGCTTTGTATTAGGCGTATGTGAAGCGGATTAGAGATCTAACCCTTTATCATAGACATGTTCATGCTATAGATAGCTAGGAATGGGAAATGTTGGTCGAATTAAACGGCGCGAGAAATCGCGGGTTTGCGTAGCCTTAGGGCACCATGCAACACCCACATTATAACATTTGGAAAGTTTTAATCGCTCTTGTTTTTGGTCATTAGTCCAAAGGAATAAAAAAGGCAAAAATATGTCAAGATTGTCACATAACTGTTCTTGCATTTCTCTAGTTAATAAAATCTCCATAAATAAACACACCATACCACTTCTATGGAACAAGATGCTATGGTAAAATTTGAAGTAGCACAAAACCCATCATATTTTAATTTTATTAAAAAGCAAAAAGTAAATACTAACTTGTTGAAGGTGTTGTGTAAGTTGTGAGCTGGCTGCGACAGATCGATGTTGATAGGCTTGGACGATGCATGCTCCATCGATGACCGTCCCGACACCTCCGAAGCGAGGGTCACATCCAGATCTTCCAGCTGAAATATTAACGGAAAAGGTGAAGTAAATATAGAAGCTTTTGTAAACTTGTATATGGTTAAATGCACCTAAACTTTATACATATTGCATGATGCCTAAAATATTTGCTTTGACCTCTTTTGTTTAGTTTATGACATGTGGCTTCATGGATGACATTTTAAGACCGCTCTAGTACAATTCTCCTAAAAGCTCCAAATAAAGTTTTAAAAAGAATAGTTTCTTCTTTACAAGACTATACTCTTGGTGACCAAGCACCTCAGCAAGAGTGGAAGATACATAGTTGACTATAGAAGCTTGACCCACCAAAACATACCAAACAAAACATACTTTTTTTCATTTTTTATCCTACATTGTATTTACTACTAAGACGACAAAAAACCTTGAAATCGTGAGTAAACAGTACAGTACATTATTCACAATAGGACTCTGAATCTGTTTGTGATCCGCTTCACACCTTGTGCTTACGTAATTTACTTTCCGCTATACGATATTTTCGCTTGACACGACATCGCGCGTCATCGGCTTACGTCACGAGAGTGCACTTATTAATGTTAGAATCTCCCCTGCTATGTTTAGATGGGAGGATTACGACTTTGAAGGTCTTTTATCCAATAAGTGTTGATAGTGGAAAATATTTTCGCGATCATCCGCAATTTTGTATGCAATGGAATGTTCAATTTATAGTGTGACGTGAGATAATATCTACTATTCCAAATCAAACCAGTACGCCATAACAAAATAGGCAAGGAGCATAGTAACTTAACGAAAGTGTAGCCCAAATAACACTACTTTTTTTAAAGCTAAAACAGCAACATAATAGAGTCATTACTCCAAAAGTAAAACCAAGGAAATGTATAATCATAATTACGGAAGAAATAGCTTTACCAATAGATCTCCCAAACATGGTCAACACTATAAAATGAAAGTTTCATTAGACCGCCACTGTCACTTTCATTGTTTCTCTAATGGACATGAAACATTGAGTAGGCGGATCCAATTTGCCATTTTGGTTTGAGCTGGGAGCCAAAATTGATATGGCCTTTTATAAAAAACTTCTAAGAAAAACCTTCATACAACTACAGTGTAAAAGTGCTTGGCAATGCAATGTAGAGGCTGCAAAACACATGAAACCGTCGTATTTGATAGGGAATTGCTACAATACAGCCTATTTAGTTCGAAATTGTAAGATGCCTGAAATATAGAAATTATAAGCCTCGAGGTCTTAGGTAAGTTGAAGTTTGATCTCGTAACAAAGATCAAGGCCCATAATTTCTACAGTAATTATGACGTCACATCCAGACAGATAAGCAGTATAAATCCGTGTGTAATCCGTCGCTTTGACAATGTCCACTGTCCAATAAGCGGGTATTATGTAGGCCGTCTACGCCAAATCTATTGGGCTTCATAGTAGTGATTATATTATCGACCGCGATGTTAAAGCCTAGGTTCGATTAGTGATGAGATGAGAAGCACTGCATGACTGTCGAAAAAGATTTGACTGATCATAATTATGTATGAACTATGAAGAAAGCTAAATCCTTGTTTGAGATCTTACAAAAGGTTCTGTGATAAAAAAACAAGAGGCAGCTTATGGTGACTGTATATTAAAAGAATGATGAAGCTGAATAGCTAATCGATCAATCAGAACTCTTCCTAGTAATTTGTGTTGCCAATAATGCTCATTCTTAAAACCCTATGCCTAGAGCTATTGTCCAACTTAATGAGTAAAAGAAAAATGCGATACATCTGAATCGATCACTCATACGTTTGGTATGCTCTATAAGCACGTCGAGAGGATCCTTTAGATATTCAAAAAGCTATGAGACATGCTGTCTTTATTTACGACTATTAAGAGCTCTGTCACAGTTCTGCAGTCGTCTCAAGGTCGGCATCCGCTGGTAAATGAGCTTTTTCAGTGCACGTACGTTACATTAGCTATAATGTCTGTTTGTTCATACTAGGTTGTGAAGACTGACTTCTAATTTTATACCCTATTTCAATAACATTATTCTCCTTAGTTAAACCTTTTTTATTATGTGTGCTTGTTATGTTATAATGTGTTTTGTATTACAACTTCAATCTATATCACCAGCCGACACACCCAGGCTTAGCGCGGGCGTAAATTGTATACCTAATCACCTAACCTTTTCAATGAATCATTCCAAAAATTCATTAAGTTTTTTCATGACAGACAGGCAGAAATGGCGAATTGTTTATTTCATAATTGGTAGTAACATTTACATTTTTGCAGAACCAGTCCTCTTGGTCTCCCAAAACATTATTGCCTCTTTAAAACTACACCTTTTTTTAACGACGTCAAAAATCATCAAATGACCCCGCTGTGGGTTAGCAGCGGTGAGGGAGTGTCAGACTCTTACTGACTAAAAACCGTCGTGTCCCGTCATAGGCCTTTTATGTATCAGGGCCGCGGTTTTTAAAACTACACCTAGAACCCACTAATAGAAGCCAAAGTCTAACCCAATAATAACAAAACATTATGAGCTGTTATTCTGTTATGTCATTAAATTATGAGCTGTTAATATAGTTAAAACAATAGACTTTACCATTGTTATTAAAAACTATTCGATCGCCTTTAATAACATGCACGTTTTATTTACACAGCTGTGTGTGAGCTTTATCGAGTGGCAAGATGAACTCACTACGATATAGTAGCGCTTGATACTTTACTTTTTATGACGCAGCCCATTTTGATAAATTTTTAATACTTTCTTCAGTTGATTATCCTTACTAATATGATAAATGCAACAGTTATAGTCTGTCCGTGGGAAATGTCTAGTTGTAAATATTAAGTTGCCTAATAGAAAAAAGCAAAAGATTCAGGATCTTTATGGTCTGTCGTAGGCTGTGGAAGTTCTTGACAGTAGGAATCAGATACTAAAGTGCCATATCAATATTTACTTATTTATGGTATTGGATGCTTGTCTGGACAGAATAATCAATAGCGTAAGGCTACGACATTAAATTGATAAGATTTCTTTCCCAAAAGTAAGGTCACCAATTCTTTGCATACCAGCAACAAATATTGCAATAATACGTGATAGTCTCAGCTATTGCAAGCGCCACTGTGTGTACTCACCCGTATAATGGCGTTTTTAGACACGACCAAACCCTATTTCTTTATATACCTACTTTTTCTCGTGAACGTGTATAAAAATGTTTTGTTTTTGTTGAATATTAACCAAAGTCAGGAACAGCTGGTTACAATTTGAAAGAATAATTACATTCCATTAAGTTCGGGCGGGTTGCTAGGTCGCTACGATATACCACTATGTATACCTAACCAGACCATAAACTCCAAATTAAAACAAAGCTGTATCAAGTCACATTTTAAAAGTATACTTTATCAATTCAGGTTTCAAGTGACCAACAAGATGATCGGCTATCCTATAAAATCTTTAATGATTTTATTCTACCTATTTTTAACGATTGAGCGCGGTTACTGTTAATCAGGCGTGAAACTGGTGCCTAAGCTGTTAATACGGTCATCAATTTTAAGGCATAAACTCAGTCGATTTACTTTATAGGCATTAAATTCCAGAATGGATTGGTAAACTGTATAATGTACTGTTCATCTGGTAATTTAGGCTGTTCGGCACTTCAATGATGTTTCCACTGTAATGGATCGCATTAAAATCTTACCAGATTACAGTATCCAGATTACAGGAATATAAAATTACTAATGTATCCGTTATCCATTCCTAATCCAGGAAATAATCCTGAACATCAAAAAGCATAAAACGGCCAACATTTAAAAATCGCACAACATCTATTCACAATTCAATACCAAGGACGTATTTAGCATGTATCACTTATTCCATGAATACCAGCATACGACAAACGCATGCATTTTTAACGTAGTGTCATTAAGTGTACACGCTGATTTGAAACCAGCCGTGATCTCATTTATTATGCAAGTTCAGTGTCATGGCCGACAATCGAGGTTATTCAAAGAAGAGGATTCGGAATAAAACCGTTATGACGGAGTATGGGTCGCGAAAACCAGATTGTGAATGAAGTTGAGCGAGTAAATAATGAAGTCATCATTACGATTAATTTGTATTAAGATTTAACGTCTATGTAAACAAACAATGGATTATTAAAAACGCTCTAATTTTAGAACGAGTTAATGTATGTAGGGTGCTAAATTATCCCTGATTCTATACATAGAGTCAAAAATTCTGTCTCAGATTGAAAGTAGCACTTTAACACTGACATAGTTGGCGTTCTATCCAAATATGGCACTCAAGCTAGAATAGGTTTAGAATAAATTGATCCGCAGCCTAATTACGTGACACGATTTCTTTGTTTACATAGCTGTCAACCATGATACACATTGCGTAACACATGATCAACAATAGGTCAAATCTTTAGTCATAAACAGCATTGGTTTAACACAGTATGCCAGGAGCTGCAATGAACGGGGATCTTAAGATTGTAAGACGTACCTGCGGATCGTCATCCTGCACCAAACTTCTCCTCTTCATCGCATACTCTTTGACAGCAGTACTGTTCTCCGAATTCGTGTCCACATTGAAAGTCTTCAGCCTTATCATCGGACTGATGGGTCCTAAAGGATTATTGTATTTGTTGTACGTTAGATATTTGTTGGCCGACTGGTTGGTCGACTGAAGTATTGTGTTCATTGGAGGTATGGGGGACATCGAAGGTGGATTGGACGCAGCCTCGACAATGTTCTGTATGCTCGGCCGATGCGTTCGTTTCTTTGGCTTCACGTAGGTTCGTGAGTCGAACTTGTGTTTGTCTGGCATCGAGAGGACTTCATCTGAAAGAAAAAAGATTGTTAAGAAAACATACAACGATGGAACGGCCCTGAATTTGGGCCTCTTGGAATGAACGGAAATTGCCAAAACTAGCACCGTAGAACTGCTAGAAACTAATCTTATTTTTAACAAGATAGTTTGGAGAAGTCATATTTTATATAGCATACGTAACAGTCAAAATCATTTGATATCAATGCAACTGCAATGCGATAACAGCCCATTCATAACTATTGGCTTGAAACAAAAGACTACGAAAGCTGTGACACAATACAATGTTTACAGTCCAGAAGTAGCTGTATTGTGTCTCGCATTCATGCGAAAAACAATAGTGAGTAAGATTAAGATCAAATGTTCAAGCCAAATTAGAATGAACATTGGCAAACTTCACGGTTCATTTAAAAGTAACGTCCAATTAGGATTTGCTTTTAATTTATCAATAGATCAGGTAAACGCGGAAGACGCTAGAAAGTTCAACAAACCCATTTAATCGCATCTTAAAGCTTGGTATTCGTTAGGGTTTGACCGAACACACAAAAATAAACCTTACGCTTAGATTTTAAGATAGATTATAGCATGTTTTGTGTTGAGTGTTAAGTGGTTACAAAACAAAAGCGTCGAAATTCAGTTCGCAACGCACTGGCATCGTAGAAACGTAGTTAATTGGCACCAAAATTGGTAGACAATTTGCATTTGATGTGGACGTGGTCAGGAAATGGCTGTGACAGCTGTTCCTATGTTATGAAAGGAATGCGTGAGGCGACTGAGAATGCCAAGCTTCCTAGAATTGACACCAGTATAGGGCATGTTATAGAAAGCTATGGGACGCACATCCTTTGATATATTATCCATACGGTCTGAGTAGAAACTACCAATAACCGTTTTAGATGTCAAACAAGATTCAACCGTACTTTCAGTGGTAAGTGGATATCGGCACCTACGTTAATAAGCAGTGACAAAGGCTATGGTAAAATAGTTACCCATTATACAATAGTAGCATCAATAGCAATGCGGAACTTATGCAAAATTATACAATCGCATTAACGCCTACTCGGATGTCCATGCGTGCGGCAATTAGATTAAATACTGCAATACTTCAGGCAATCATCCTAATTACGTTATTGTCAGACAAAAACAGAAAATGACAAGTATCATTAAATGTTCGTTAACAGACAGTTTATCTATTAATCCATCTCGATCCATCATGTGCGTAGAAAGTGAAACTTTTATTGTACCAGTTTCGAATATTAATTGAAGTGTAGGCTGCAATGCCATGCCAATATTATGGACTGGTTGATTAACTGTATGTAAATCTAAACCAATAGATATGAACCTGAGGATTTGCTTTGCAAAAACTTCTTGGCTTAATAATCGGCTTTATAGGACCCTATTTCTGTATTTTCAGCCCAATTTTGTAGAAAGATTCACTGCATCAGGTTTAACCAAGTTACACAGATAGTTACATAATATAGTGTCTTGTCTTACTGACTTTGTTCGGTACTTAGTTGCTTGAAATATTATGCCCATTTTGGACCAGTCGACCTCCTTTACTCTCGTCTATTGAGTATTCTAGTCCTACTTTATCTACATTACCTAGGTGTTCCGAGCTACTACGATAGCTTATTTTATTACTCAGAGAAGCTGGTCTACAAAGTCTAGCTTACGTGACAAGGACGAAAATGCATTAGAATATTAAAGTAGAGATAAAGGAACGTAGGAGAAAAATATATTATTCATAAACCGTTGCAGATATGTAAGGGGATTATTGTAGAATTTGTAGAGTAAATCTAGCGTGTCTTAGGAGAAGAAGCGGGAATTTATACGAGTAATAAATAGGAGGATTTGTCCTGACACTTTATGTCATATACCCGATACGTAAATGTCCCGACAATATTCTCACATAAGCTTACAATCGATACCGCGTGGGAAGTTGGCAAACTCGAGTGAGGTGGAGTCGATACACAATATCCGCCAATACATACACATCTGTGGGTTTACTCTCAGTATTACGCAAACAATAACAACACTAATTTTATTTTGAATTCTCAGATTATCTACGAAAAGTAAAATAGCAAGGTATCTCTATTCGCGCTAGTTTGCGGGTGTTTTCATAGGTGTTCCTCAATAGTGTAAAAACGGCAAACTCAGTATATGCAATGTAATAAAAGGATGATGGGCGTTTTGGTACCCCGTCCAACAGTGTTGATTTTAGTACCATTGCTTAGGTCTTGGCAAGGCAAAAAATGTTTACTATGACGACTAGTCCCAAATCCTTGTCCGTTTCGCGTAACATCGACTAATAGAATGTGTAATGTTCATAAGTCATCAACGTAGATGTAGTTCTTAAATCCAACTGTATTGAATAAAAACTGGTAAAGTAACAAAAAAACAGGAATTTGGTCTTCTTTAAATGTTTGCCTGCCGACTGCTTTAAAAAAAGACTGTGCAAACCTTTGCAGTTCACGCAGAACCAGCTTATGTATTTGATGAAAGTCTTTCAGTATTAACAATCAATTAAGGTTGAAAAGTCAGGAGACGATGTTAACATAGTCCATATTACGACTTAATCTTGCTCCTCAAGAGGTGCTGAGATAATGATGAATTTCTTCCTAAAAAAAGATGAATAGAAATGTTTTGAACTTTTGTCAAATCAGATGATGATTGTGTTTCCGTAGTATGACTCCATAGACGATTACAACCTTTAGATTATAATAGAGTGTATCTCAAACAATGTAAGATGTCTATTAACTGAGTTTAAAATGATTACACTGACGACATAAGCCTCTTAATGCATTTGCATATATGGATGACATACTTGTTTCTATGTCGATTCAATTTTTATCATTACTCGGATCGGACAGCTAATTGAGGCAAGCCCCATAGTTTTTATTATTCTTCACGTAAATACCTTTCTAATGATTTATCATGCGTTACTGTTGGAGCGGGTACCAAATCCCATACAAAGTGCCCATTGTCCTTTAAATGAGGTGTGTGTTACTTTTAAAATATAGCAATACCTAAAAACTAGACATGTTCTCAGAATTGTCATTACAATGTTAACATACCTTTGCAGTTGATGTCACTGCATTTCTTAGCGAATATACCCGCCCAATTTTAATGACTACTCTAAATATACCAAGACCAATAGTTACAATCAACTGACCCTAGCACCGTACACCAGGCAAACAAGTAGGTAAATTATAAAGTCTAGTCAATAATAAACGATCCCAATATTCTATCTATCTGTGATTTTGGCTACTAGGGATAGAAATTTGACATCAGCCCTATGCAAGCAATGTGCTAAGGCACAGATCGGCACAGGTAGGATCGTAGTAAGGCATAGGCGAGGTGAGATAACACTAAGCACTTGCGTGTATAACGTATCGTACATGGGAAATCATTCGCTGAACAGGTTCCTAGGTTATTGCTTCCTGTGGCAGCAATTTATCAATTAGCTCGACATCCAGTTTTTGCATCTCCACTTTAATAGGAAACGCGTGATATAGAACTTTTTGTTTGTAAGATTTCACTAGTTTGATGCGAATTTAATGAAGCAGATTTTATGGGCTCTAGAGGTCTACAATCTTTGCAGTCTCCAAACAAACATGGTTTGTAAATAGTGCAGTAGGATTAGGGAAAAAGAGAAGCTCCATATTTTTTCGCAAAAACACTCAGACGTGAAATGTGTGGCGTTAACTTAACGCCCACTTGCTATTCGAAGAAGGTCGACGTTGTTGCTTTACGTTTCTTTTTTTACTTTGCAAATATTTGGCAATATGCTCCGTTTTTGGAGGCTTCGGAATGTAACAAATAAAATTCAGGTATCCATTGTAAGTGTACGTCTGTAGTAATATTGACTTCTCAAAAAAACTAACTAAGCCTTTTCGCCGAAATTGATGTGCAACCGATCCAAAATGAATCATTACTGGGTTAGCTGTAACACTCGTGTGCCAAGGGTTCCGGGTTCACGAAGACAAGGACCTTTTCTCTTGGTTATAATTATATTATAATTAAAGAACACATGGCCATTAAAACGGTTATCTACATGTTAGGTTGTGTAGTTAAAAATATTAGCCTGTCCACAAGGTGCTAAGTTTAAGGCGCGCCAGACGGAAAGATATACCTAGTGGTGTTCTAATAATTAAAAACACATGTCGTAAATTAACAGTACTTCATAACACTCGTTCGTTATAGCAAATCCATGAACCGGCCCCGACTCCTGGCAAACTACAATTCGGATACTGCACTGTCATTATCTAGTATCAATGTTATGGACCAAGTGATAAATTGGGCAGTATACATAATGCCCGGTCATTATGAATAATGCCCAATATGAGAGTGCAATTTGATAATAATTATTCAAACAATCAAATTGACCGGGCACTATACATATTGCCCGTGACCTTTTGGGCAAAGTAATACAAACATATTCACACATCCAATATCAATTGACAGAGCATAGAAGTAAGCATGCAACATGCAGCAAGCATGGCTTCTGTCACGGCTCCGGCGCTGCGGGGCTCCGGCGGTCCCATGCGAGCTTATCGTCGCAGATGGTTTTCACGCTCACCGCCGCAGCTTCAGCTTGCTGGCCGGCTGAGCCGGCCAGCCTCAGCCGCGGCGGCGAGCGCTGAAACTACCTGCGCCTCAGCTCGCAGGCCGCCTCGCCCCTCCGTGCCTACGCGGTTTTGAATTGCACTCTAGGGGTAGGGCAGACAAGACTAGGTGGAGTCGGTTTTGCAGCGATTCGTTTTCGTCACTAAGTTCAGTTTTTAATACAATGTTTTGAATCCAAATTAAATAAAAAATCGGTAAAAAAACTTTTAAGTTAAACGGTTTTATCTTATGTGCACTGAAAACTAGAAAATAAAAAAAACTGTTACTTACCTATAAACCTACATAGGTGGTCCCGGTCATATTAGACTAAAATAAAAACGTGGTACCAGGACAATCCCGCAGCCCAGGCAGGCCTTGGCCCTGTTGGGCCCCGCTGGGGTTGCTGACAGTATTCTACTTGAGTAGCCCTTTCATTTGATACCCATATTGAGGGGGTTGTGAAAAAAATATGTAATCCGCCATTTTGTACCGGCGGCCATCTTGGATTTACAATGTTATTGATATTAGTATATTGTATTGTCATCGGAATTAAAGGTGTGTACCAAATTTCAGATCAATCTGACAACAGCAAGGTACTTAAAATTGAATTACTAAATTTGACCCAAGAATAAATAATAAAACAAACAGGGTAAGCTAAATAAAACCGTTTAATAATTAATAAAAAATCGAGCCAAGAAAAATGAAATCAAGAAAAACGAGGCCGAGTTAGTAAATTAGATGACAATTGTCCATAATTTTCTGGCTAGACTTATAATTTCCCATTAAAATAGAACATATAATTTAAAACAATAATCATAAAATATGTAGCAAGTAACAGGATTTATTTATTAGAACAACTGCCACCCTCGCACCGCATAAAATATAGCTTTATTATCAAATTGCCCAACTATCATGTAGCAATATAATAATGCCCGTGCAATGTGATAAATAATGAAGTTAAGATAGTTATTAATCATGTGGCCCGATAAAGCTAGACATTATTCATAATGCTCGGGCATTATAAATAATGCCCGAATTAATCACATGGTCCATAACATCAATACATGAAATAACCTTTTCCGACAATGTTTTCCTCTGCTAAATCATGCATAGCTTCAACATAAAATCAGTCATTAATCAAGGACATAGAGTGCAATTTTCTTTGACAAATCTGCAGCTACAAAATGATCACAATGTAATTGGATGATTGCTTTAGTGACATTGAACGGTACTAGAATTATCTTAGTGTACTAGTATACCAGGTTCGAAGTATGTACCGTTTAAAAACAGTCTATTTTACTTCATCTTGTCATCGTGACGAAGATTGACAATAAAACGGAAAGTAACTGTGTCAACTGTACTTCTCAGGCGAGCGCAAGTGTATAATAAATCAATTTCGAGACATTTTGCGACAGTCACTGAGATGTTTTGAGTTTCCTGTAATTTTGGGTGCACTACGTTACTGATAGCAGCTCGGATTGGTGGACTGAATCCTCGGAGTTTTGTTGATATGATCATTTGGTATGGAGATATGTAGGTGGCAGCCTATGTATTTTATCGTGGTAGGCTACTTTTTGGACGCAGTTCCTACGGGACACGGACGAAGCCGCGAGCGAAATGAAGGACCAGAAATAATTTCAGCTTCATTAAAACCACCATCTTCGCCTAATAATCTGGAATATTGGTAAATAGACCTCTTGCCTCTGTTAGTCAATTTAGTCCCATTAGCGCATAATTCGGGACTCAAAGGAAGCTTGTTCGTCGAACAGAATTCTAAGACTGGTCAGGGGTCAAGGGTGAATGACCTTGAGGTTATTTCCGTGGCTATATACGGCACATCGTCTGTAAAGCTAGATTAGCATTATAATTTTTAAGTAACTGCTTCGATAATTAAACGACTCTTTGTCTTAGGGACTACTTTCCACGATGAGCCGTTAAAACATATAAAAGTAAAATTTCAAAGTCAAATGTAATCCAAAAGAAACGGTATAACAATTTTGTCGAGTTTTTTGAAGTATCAGATATCCTTAAGAAATTTTTAGGATTAATAACGATGAGTCCTGAAAATTGACAACCAAATCGACGCTGTATTTGAATGGCATACCTACATACCAGCTTATTATAACCATTCTAATTTTCCGTATCATTATTGTTGACGGTAAATGATAATTGTGCACAAATAACTTGTCCATTTTCCCACGAAACGGTAAATGTTTTGAGTTTTGACTGTTAACGCAACCAATGCGATGAACATGAGACCTTTGCAAACCCAACATGATACTCCTAATAAACAGACGAAGATCGAAAGTACTGATGAAACTTCATAAACTAAGTCAGGTATTTCTCTGAATTCTTCAAAGCATATTTACTGGATCTCAAGACTATTGACGAAGCATTCTGACTAGATCACGCGACATTCGAACGCGAAATTTGACACTATCTCGTACAGTATGTTATAAACTTGATATCATATTACTGCATTGCAGTGGAGGGTTTAATTAGAGACTCTAGATATAGGGCTGATCGCAAAAGGTATCTAAACAATTAAGGTGCTCAGTACGAAATTGGAAGGGATGTATAGGACTTTTGCCATTAGTAAGTATCTGCTATAGATTCAAGTTTTTATTCTATGCTAACATTTGATGGCATGTGGCTCCCACATGGGCGATGACGTCACATAATGTGAATTTGATTACCTATGTAGGTTTAAGGTCATACTGATTTCTTTGAAATTATTTATTCCACCATTAGCCTACAATTCTACGACATCTTATTAAATAGAACAAAGTTATCAGTAAAATTGGATAGAAATGCAGTCTGACCGCCCACAGATTGCAAATAGTGGACCAGTTTGAACTAGTAGAATTTCAGCCATAATTACACAACCATTTTGCTAATAGGATCTACTGCAAATAATTTGTTCATGTCGTCATTTAACTAGCATTTTACAGATCAAAAACGAAGCAAGACATATCTTTTGCAAAGTGCAATTTTATTTGATAGTGGAAAATTTTCTCTAGATAGCGAAGACTGAAAATTTTATGTAAACATGGGGTGCTCGCATGCTTTAGAAATAAATTCATTCAAGAGAATCAATCCATGACCTTCGAAGTGCCTGCCGAAATCCTTGAGGCGAGAAGACCAATCACAATAATTGTTATTGGAAGCTCAAAATAATTGACCCATTATTTTTTAGTACCTTAGCATGGCATACCAACCCAGGTTGTAAGTTACATGATATCAGATCTTTGTACAGAACCAATCAGCCGCGTCGAATGTCATTAGAACAGCTACCAATTGTTCATGATCATATCCTTTGTTTAACGACCGGCCGGCAATCATTCTGTACCACTTAATTTAATAGACGTTTCGTTTTAGAAGCATAGCGAAAGGAACTTTGAGAAGAGAGCAACTTATTTTTTTTTGTATTTATAATCAGTGACCGCAGAACTTGTGATGTCGGGAGTTTCTGCCAAAATATGAGTTGGGTGTAAAGAAGGAAAGCAAAGGAAAAAAGTTGGCTGGTCATGATGAACTTGATATTTCTAAGAGATCATAGGATATAAGTGTTATTACAATCTGTCTTAGTCTTATTATCCTTGCGACTATAAAAAAATCCCTTTAAAGGATATTTGTAAACTCATAATGTAACATTACGAGTTTATAACAGCTATTTCTTTCCAAGTCTTTGGTCGGTTTCGTTTAAAATGCTCGGGCTAGGAATCTTGTGATTTCTGTTACGTCACATTAATCACGACTAGGGCTGCCATCCGTCCGGGTTTCCCCGGATTTGTCCTCGTTTGGAGGCCGTCCGGGCGGGGTTTCAAGAAGTGTCCGGGGAAAACCCGGACACTTTTCATGTAAGGAAGCACCTCATTGAATTTAAGTATATGTTAATAGTAAATGGATTACAAATTAGGTATTATTTTGTTTAAAAAAATCGTACTCGTTCGTGAAAAAAATGCGATTTACGCCAAATGTCCGGGTTTTTTAAATGTTTGTCCGGGTTTGGCGAAATTCGAGATGGCAGCCCTAATCACGACCAATCGCTTGTCTAGACTTGCAAAAAAGTCTCTAACGATGTCACTCGTTTCAATTATCTCATTGAGCTCTCATATAAACCATCTTCCCTATACATAATACATTCAGGTTTTGTAGAGAACGAGGGTTGATGACGCATCAAAATTCACGAAAGTAAAAAGCGAACTTATCTGACTCATCTGTAATGTCTGTTACATTTTCACGAAAAACAGCTGAACCGATTGAGATATCACTGGTTATTGGCTTTTGGGATCTAACGTTAAACTGTAGGTCCCGGCTGTCATTGAACATACTTGGCAGTTGGTACGGGTATCGGGTAGTCAGAAGCCAGTAAGTCTGACACCAGTTTAACCAAGGGGTATTGGGTTGCCCGGGCTACTGGGTTGAGGAGGTCAGATAGGCAGTCGCTTCTTGTAAAGCACTGGTAGGTACTCAGCTGCATCCGGTTAGACTGGAAGCCGACCCCAACATAGTAGGGAAAAAGGCTCGGAGGATGATTGGCTTTTGGGATCAGTGTCTTGGGAGACGGCTGGAAAAGCTTTTTATTCGGCGCGAGTAGTTTTCACAGATGCATATGAGACCACAGCAAACAACAGTCTACACTATTACATATAGGTAAAGAATATGTTTGCAAAGATCTTTTGAATTACTGAACCGATTTCTGAAAATTATTCCTTTGTAGTAGAAAAATAGCTAATTCTTAATTGGGATCAACCCACTGATTGGTGCATAAGCAATCAAATCATGACCGAATGCGACTGTGTTAATCTGACCTAGTTAATTCTAACTGTCGGGTCGTTTGAGGATGAGAGTCGGGAGTGTATTATGTCAAGTTAAATTATAATAAATCATGTGTCTGCATCCATTGCTATGCAGAACTAGGTCCCCAAGGTTTTACCCGAGTCCTGGGGGAATTTCTTCCCGTACCCGGACTAAATATAGCCTATGTTACTGGCGGGATAGTCAATCTTTCCAAAAGTGAATAAATTATTCAAATCGGTTCAGTAGTTTCGGAGCATTTAGGGTACAAAAAAAGAAGTTTTCACGTATTAAATTAGTATATTAAAAAAATATTCTAGAATATTTTACGGTGCAAACTAAAACAAAACATAGAACACATTTGTTGCAAGTTAATGTGTAATTTGTAACAACAAAAGTGTGCAAGCCTTACATAACGTTAACTTGCAATATTCACAAACATTACAAAAATGACTTCATAATGCAAACAATTGCCGTTACATTTTATGTATAAACAGTTTCATAATTATTAGATCATAATATTAAAGGATAACACTGCTATCAGTGAAAACTGCAGTAATTTGACTAAATCCATAGATAAAACATAATTTCCTAAAAAAACAATATGATAGTATTGTTCAAGAACTTCAGTGTTATCTTAAATACAAATACTATAATGTCCGGAAGATAAAATACTTTAAATTAACATCAACAGTTTGCTAACATAATTATTATGTCAGATAGTAAATGACATATTTTAATTAGGGTGTTCTTATTTGCTGTGAGTAATTTGCAGTAGAGTCTACTAAATACTAAGTATTATATTTTTATTTATATCTTGAAGTTAAATTATGATAAGTGAATTCATATGTGCTAATTTATTAAAAAACATTGACCCTGGTCAATATTAAAATTGACCATATTTGAACAAGTTTGGACATGTTCTCTTATCACAATGTCCTAAATTAGCCAGTGACATAATAGATACCATGTTTTATGGTACATCATCAAATGACCCCTCCCGCTGCGGGTACAGTGTGAGGGAGTGTCAGACTCTAACTGACTAAAACCCAACATGCTCCTTCTTAAGCCCTTTATGTCACTCTTACGAACAATCAAATGAAGGAAGTCGTGTTGGCCTAGTGGGCAAAGAACCAACCTCTCAAGTATAAGGGCGCGGGTTCAATCCCAGGTTCAGGCAAGTACCAATGCAACTTTTCTAAGTTTGTATGTACTTTCTAAGTATATCATACAGGCACCAATGACTGTGTTTCGGATGGCACGTTAATTGTAGGTCCCGGCTGTCATTGAACATCCTTGGCAGTCGTTACGGGTAATCAGAAGCCAGTAAGTCTGACACCAGTCTAACCAAGGGGTATTGGGTTGCCCAGGTAACTGGGTTGAGGAGGTCAGATAGGGCAGTTGCTCCTTGTATAAACACTGGTACTCAGCTGTATCCGAATAGAATGGAAGCCGACCCCAACATAGTTGGGAAAAGGCTCAGAAGATGATGATAATATATACTTTAAAATACTTACTTTTAATAATGTTGTCGAGTACTGTGTATAGTGTCTTCTCCAACTTAAGATATTCATTGTCCTCATTAACGGGCCAGTCGCAGGATAAGTTCCAGTCCACAATGTCAACAGTCTGCCCCGAGTCATCTGGGACTTTATACAACCTGTGTACAAAGAAACAAATAGATAATAATAAACTTAGTTAATAAGTAATATGCATACAAGTATTGTGCCAACATGTTATTTAAATACATGACTTCATGCGTCCATTGCTGTGCACAAAAATTTATCACAATAAACTAACAGGATACTTCGGATCCTTTGAGGATTGAGAAACCTTGCTTTTGCTTTGGAGTTTGTTGATACATAAAATTAGATGTGCTTTATTCAGTTGAAAACGCATTTCTGTATAAAACATATTAATGTTCTGCAATCAATCAATTTGAATACAAAATAATTTAATAAGAAAAACATGATTGCCCATTTTCCAATTAGATTCTATTAGAAAAAACGTGTTTGCATTCACATAATTTAGTAATTGTAATTGAATAATAACACATAACTGAGATTAACTAATTAAGGAAAGAACACACATATATTTTGAGAACAACATACATATATTTTCTATTTATATGCAGAGTATGCTTTAAAGAGCGCTCTGTTACTAGAGTGACATACAATTCAAAACTTATTAAAGATTGGACTTATTTGAGAACAGGGCCCCGATTCTCCTAAATTAATAATGTCAAAATCGAATAGAAATCGAATCGCAATATGATCGTCATAGCAGTTTTAACCATATCCATATTCTGCTACTAATAAAAGACCAATCGTATTCGATTGACATTTGATTGGTGTGCGATTGGTCTGCTATTTTGATGATTTTGGTCTATACGGTAGTTTGCTGTACAATCATTTTGCAATCGTAAATCATTTGCAGACAAAATGATTCATTATTGAATGACAGAAAAGTATAAAAACGTTTATTTCAAAGAAAAAATAGCGGAATGCCACATACGCTTCAATCGTAATCGAGTCGGGATTGGATCTCAGTCGAATCGAGTCGAACGTCAATCGAATGGCGCTTAAGTAAAATTAGGAGAATCGGGCCCCTGGCAGAAATTAAAAAGTGTGTCACAGATAGCTGCAAACCACTCTTTATAAAACATAATATACTAACATTACCATCTTTGTATATTTTAGAAATTTGTGTTTTCGTCAAAAAGAATCCGCAACTGTTTCCTCTTCAGTCAAGTATATCTCAACGCAATAGGCGTAATAATAATAGACTATGCTTGCACAGCGCCAAAACTACCCTCATGTGGAGAAGTTTGTTCTGTATGGCTCCCAAAATTTATAATAAAGTACCAGATAGATATAAGTTATTAAATATTAACCTATTTAAAAAAAGACTAAAAAAACTTTTATGTAAAAGAGCATACTACAGTATAGGTGACTTCTTAAAAGATAATATTTAATATACTAAGTTTTGTAGTAATATTTGTAGTTTGTATTGTAAAGCAAGTATTTGTAGATTTTAAGTTCAATAAATGTTTGTAAATTTGTTATAGATTCTAGATTTTAAGTTTAATATATGTAAATTTGTACGCCTGACATGGCAAAACATATTGAAACCATAAATACTATTGTAACACCTTTGTAACATATGTTTTAAACAAATAAATTTATCTTTATCTTTATCTTCTTTGAGTGTTACAGTTTTTGCCCACTTCACTCTTTGCCTATATTATTTACCTGCAACATTACTTGTTGCACACACACACAAACACAGCTAATTTGCGCTATACAGAACTGTGATATAATTTATTAGCAGTATCTTCAAGCCCTGTCATTATAGAAAGATGCATAAACAATAACCTTTGTTCAGATTACTATCTAAAACAATTGATATCAGATGAATACTGATCAGATGAATTCATAATTGGAAAATCATTTATGTCAAGTTATCTAACACATGGTTTTTCAAGGGAAGGGTTCGGAAGAACCTAGGGATTTTACAATAAACATCTAATGATCAGCCTAAATTGTGTTTCAATTATATATTATACATTTCTTTAACCAAAAAGTTCTTATATATTATGGTCAGCGATGATTTGTAACCAATCAGAATAAAAGTTGTTTGAATTGTGTTCCGTTACATTGAAATAAAGTTTAGGAAAGTTTATAAGAGTTTTCACAAGATTGCTTGTGTTATTGATAATTATCATGCACAAGTATTGATTGGCAAGTAGATAGCAGATATTGTATCAATTATCACTTAACTTATCACAACTAATTTGAGTACAATTTATGTCAACTTGATCTACACAATAAATAATATCTTATCAGCTTGATGATTTACTAGAACACTCTCAAATACACTAATTAGAACAAAAAGAAAGGATACATACATTTATTGTTTTCTTTCTATCATGTTTTTGGAAATATTTTGTATTATTTATTTGTATATTTATGGAGGGTAGATATAGATGAGACATATTTGTTTGTTAGAACATATCTAAAATGTCTTTGTATCATGTAAACAAATAAAAAAGTTGTATATTAAATCATATACAACTTCATGACGAGTTAAGTGCTATTATTATCCTAAACTAAAACATACATCTATACTTCCAGTGTAGGTGTGGTGTACAAGAATGAGTAGGATGTGAATCATTTATCTTGAATAACCATGTCTTTAGAGACTAGCTATGCCTGCATATCATGATACCTTAAAAAAACTTTCAGCTTCCAAACAGTTGTTCTATGAAAACATAATAACAACATGAAGTGAAGGTGATTCATCACAGTCAGAAAAAACCTAGCCAGCACCACCTGTGCATGATAGCTATGCTAAAATACTGGTTATAGTGGTTTAACTGGAAATAAATAACTTTACTATTAATTGGAACGGGCTGAATAACCGTCGACACTCCACTGACATGTCGACCGGACGAGACATACATGACCCCGTAAGCGCACAAACACTCGCCACCACTTATCCTTACACTAAATACTCCTCAATAGTACTCACCACGTCTGATCATCGGAATAATCCAAAGATTCCACGTCGATCAGATCAGAATCAAACATATCTTTGTTTATATTTTGATCAACCTGATTCATAATACCAATAATAACGAGACATCAATTTGGCACTTTACGCAAATCACATATAAATTTAACGCAAGAACTACATTTACTACAAGGAATACTGTAAATATAATAAGAAAAAAGATATAAGAACCAACACGAATTGTCCCAGACAAGTTTTAGTTTGGAATTTGACATATCTGTTAGGAATTTATAGTCTATGACATTTAAAAAATGTAGGGTTGTTAGTCTATGAAAAAGCTTGACGGTGGTGTGATTTGTCATGATGTAAAAACCAGTGAGAACAATGTTATAATTCCTAACAAAATGTGATTGTATTTCTTTAACTATTAATAAAGACTTTCAAGAATACCAGAAGTTTGAATACCTACAATAGGTTATGGGCCCAGAACGCCCGAGAAGAAAAAATTAAAAACCGGGATTGGGTAATGAAAAACCCAACATGAAAAACAAGTGAAAAAAACTAAAAAACAGTAATAACAAGGAAGAAAATAAAAAACGGTGAAAAACTAAAAAATGGAAAAACCTGAGATAATACAGATAGAAAAATTAAAAGATGCGGAAACATTTTTATTGTGGAAATTTGAATTCAATATACACTTAAAAGCGGCAAATCTTGCAAAAACAATTGCACAAATAAAAGAAGATGACAAGAAAAGTGACTTCAGTATCAAAGATGCTCAGGTGCAAAGAATTATCATAAGCAGTATTGATAAGAAACTAAAAGGTCACATAATTAATTGCAACAGTGCACGTGAAATGTACGTAAAATTATGTGAAATATTCGAAGGTTCTGAGCAAAGAAACAAAGATGCCCTATTACAAGAGTTTTTCACATATAAGAAACAGGACAGTCAATCGCTTTCCCAATTAATAAGCGAAATAGAAAATTTACAATTTCGTATAAATCAGCTAGGAACAAAAATAGATGATGAAATGGTCATATCCAAAATACTAAGCTGTTTACCAAATAATTTAAACTATTTTATAACTTCTTGGGAATGCATGGCAGACGATAAAAAAACCCTTCAAAATTTAACAAACAGACTTCTGGCTGAAGAAAATCGAATGTTGAAAGCAAAAGACAGTGACAAGCAGCTAGCATTTCAAGCTACATCTTCATCTACATCTAAGAAAAAGTTTAATACAATAAAATGTTTCAAATGTAACAAAACAGGGCACATGAAGAAAGACTGTAGAGCCTGTAGTATCTGCAAAAGGGACAACCATGAAGATAAAGACTGTAAGTTTAAGAATAAACAGTGCTCAATCTGTAAAAAATTTAATCACAAAGAAGAAAATTGTTTTTTCAAAAATAAGAATAAGAATGAGAATGAAGAAAAAGTAACAAAAGAATAGAAAAGGCATTTTTACAAATGGTGAAATTCAAGAACCAAAACAGAAAGAATTTGTTGTAGATTCTGGGTGTACTGCACATGACCAAAAATTTAGACATACTAAAATTTTTTGAATGTAAACCATCATCTGTTTTGACTGCAAATGAAGAAACAATAGAGGTGAAAGGGACTGGTAAAGTCATTGGCAATAAATGCACTCTTAATAATACCCTGCTTGTTCCTGACTTATCACAAAATTTATTATCGGTTAATGCAGTTACAAACAATCAAGGAGTGGTTATATTTACCAAAGATAATGTAAAATATATAAGGAGTCAGAATTAATATTAACAGGAAAAAGAAAACGGTTTATATAAAATTAATTTGGATGATAATAATATGCAAGAAAAAACACTGTTAATGAAAGAAAATGGCACTGCTTTAGAATGGCATCAAAGACTTGGACATCCAGGAAAGAAAATACTAGATATATTACCAGATGTGGCAGATGGAATAAAAATAAATGGATTAAGGCAAATAGACGAATGTGAAATCTGTACACAAGCTAAACAAACAAGACTCCCATTTAACACAGTAAGAAACAGAGCCAGTAGACCACTTCAATTATTACATACTGATGTATGTGGACCGTTCGAAAACAAAACTTATGATGGCTATAGTTATGTTTTAACCGTCATGGATGATTATACTCATTTTACAAAAATATACTTGCTTAAATATAAAAATGAAGTTAAAGAAAATTTAAAACATTATATAGAAGAAACAGAAAGAGAGAGAACAGAAAAGGTATCTACCATAAGATGCGATAATGGAGGTGAATACACAAGCAATGATTTTAAAAATGGTGTACTGAAAAGGGAATAAAACTAGATTATACAGTACCATATTCACCACAACTAAATGGTAAAGCAGAAAGACTAAATCGAACCTTATTAGATAAAACCAGAGCATTACTATTTGATTCAGGGTTAGATAAAGAAATGTGGGTGAAGCTGTATACTGTTCTACTTATATTATAAATAGATTACCAAGTGAATCATTGAAGAATAAGACACCTTATGAGATGTGGCATGGTAAAAGGCCTAATATATCTAATATATGCAAGTTTGGTTCAATAGTATATGCTAAACAATTACATTCAAATATTAAGAAACTAGATCCAAGAAGCAAAAAGTTAATCATGATTGGATATACTAATAATGGATATAGATTGTGGAATAAAGAAGAAAGAAGAATTGAAATAGCAAGGGATATTGTTATAATTAACAATAATAAGAAAATTGAGAAAAATATGAAGAAACAGGAAGTTCGGTGATAACAGAAATAATACCAGGTAATAATGAAGAAGAAATAAATCAAGAAGAAGAAAGTGATGACAGTTATTATGAAATAGAAGAGTTAGAACAACAAAGTAATGTAATAGAAGACAACATTCCAGATATTATTGATGAAGTAGAAAATGATGAAAATAAAGAAAGTAATACTGCAGAGATAGAAACTATAGAAACTATAAATACAAAACGACAACGGAAAAAACCAGCTTACCTGCAAGATTATGTATTACTTACGTATGATGAAGTCATGAAGTCTGCTGAAAAGAATAATTGGGAGAAGGCCATAAATTCGGAGAAGGAATCATTGGAAAGTAACAATACATGGGAAATAGTTGATATAGGAAGAGCAAAAGGACACAAGATATTGTCAAGTAAATGGGTATTTTGTATAAAAGAAAATGGTACTTACAAAGCAAGACTTGTAGCGAGAGGCTTCGAACAGCAAAGCATTGACTATCAAGAAATATATAGTCCAGTAGTAAGTCAATCAGCAATAAAATCATTAATAGCAATTGCTGCTTCAAAGGAATATGAAATGATAACTTTTGATGTGAAAACAGCATTTTTGTATGGCGAGTTAAAGGAAGACATATTTATGTACCGTAAAACGAGGTGACTTTGAGATCCGGGGCGACATTGATGATTACTCAAAATTTATGGTTTTACTTATTTTTATATTTGGAATGGAACGTAATAATTTTTATTTTTATTGTGTTGGCAAGACTGACTCATCAGCCATGTTTTCCGAAAACGTCGAGGTGAGAGGATTGCTGTAAGTAATTTATTTATTTGTTTAAGTTAATATGTAAATAGGACAGTTTTTTTAATACCGGACAACTTTGAATGCACAAATGTATGTATTTACTTGGTATTTATGGAAATAGGATATGTGATTGTATGTTTATTTGAGAACAAAAACAAGTTTTAACCTTCCTCTTGCGGTCGCCATTTTGTTTTCTATGCTTTCATTTGTAGACCGGGGCGTAATTGATTAGTCATATGAGGCGACATTGATAGCTATCAATCTCGCCCCAGTTAATATAAAAATGGAAAGACATAAGACATTGTATCATTTATCAATCTAACCCCAGGTATTTATTTTGTTTGTAGAATCAGAATGGTTCGGACTTACAAGAAAACTCCGGGTACCCGCAACTACAAAAATTATAGTAATGAGACCCTCGAAGAGGCTCTCGAGAAAATCACAAACGATGAGCTTACTATAAACGCTGCCTCGCTTCAGTATCACATCCCATTCGGTACATTATATAACAAGTAGGTAATGATTAAAGAGTTGTGAAGAAACCTTCTACTAATTTAAAAAATGTGGCATTATTTCTATTGCTTATATTTTCTATGTTTTTATTTTTTTTTATTTTTTTAAGTCTGTACCACGTACAAATAATTCTAAGAATGATTGTGTGACCATGTTGATAATTGCGTAGAAATATTTAGTTTTGATAATTATGTTACCTACCTACTAGGTACTTTTTGATCTCTGATTACCCACCTATTATGATTGTTGAGACTGATTATTATAACAGAAATTAGTAAAAACTTTAGAAAGTTTGATATTATTATTAATATACTGACTGATGTTGATTAGATAAAAAGTTTAAAAATTATTTGCGTGTTTTAATGTAGACCCTTTATTACAAATTAAATAAACTTGGACTCAAATATAACACTAATCAATTTCACCCTAGAATCAGTAGCCCCAAAAAAAAAAAATAGCTATTTTGGAACCAATAATGTCAATTTTATTTTTATTGTTTTGTTCCTTAGCGGGGTGTCTTTCATATTCGATGAAAAAGAACGTGGTATCAAAGTAGCCCCAAATTCAATATTAAATTGATTACAAGCTTTTATTTTTTTCTATATTAATACCAACTTTTTCCAATAAAAAAAAATTAAATATCAAAGTATGTCGTTAGTCCACCCTACTAGCATTTTTTTTAAATGTGTAACATTCAAATACAAAGAAAGGCATCAGTTTACATTTTAAAATTAATCAATGCCACCTCGTTTTACGGTATATTCCTGAAGGATATGAAAGACAGCCTAATAAAATTTGTCGTTTAAAGAAAGGACTATATGGGCTAAAACAGGCACCAATGACATGGAATAAAAGATTTACAGAAACTTTAAGGAAACTTGGACTGAGAGCTACAAAGTCAGATCAGTGTGTGTTTTTTAATGAAGACAAAACTATAATATTGGCTATATATGTTGATGACGGTTTGGCCATATCAAAAGACAAGGAAAAGTTATTACAGATCTTGCATCAATTGGAAAAAGAATTTATCTTAAAAACATATGAACAACCTCAAAACTATATAGGTTTTGAAATAAAAAGATCAGAACAAGGCATTTTGTTGCATCAGCAGAATTATACAGAAAAATTACTTAGAAAATATAATATGTATGATTCCAAAGCTGCAGATACTCCATGCATTGTGGGAAAGGAAAATGAATCTAAGATGGCTACGTCAAATTTTCCATACAGAGAACTAGTTGGTGGATTATTGTACTTGTCAACCAGGTCAAGACCAGATATCAGTCAAGCTGTGAATGAAGCAAAAAAGGTAGAAAATCCATCAAGGCAAGACATATTAGCAGTAAAGAAGGTGTTGAAGTACTTGAATGGAACGAGAGATAAAGGGATTTTGTATAATGCTGGGAAAGATATTACAAGATTGCATGCATATTGTGACTCAGATTATGCAGGTTGTACAGAGACCAGACGAAGTACAACAGGGTTCATAATAATGTTGGCAGGTGGACCTATAGCTTGGTGCTCCAAAAGACAGCCGATAGTAAGTCTATCGTCAACTGAAGCTGAATATATAGCAGCAGCAGATTGCGTTAAAGAGTGTTTATACTTAAAGACTTTTATAAGTGAATTAATTGGTAGCAGTATTAAGATTAGTTTGAATATTGATAACCAGAGTGCTATCCAATTGATAAAAACAGGTTCATTCAGCAAGAGATCTAAACATATAGATGTGAGATTTTATTTTATACACGAAAATTATAAGAAAGGATATTTAGATATTATATATTGTCCTACAAATTATCAGATAGCGGATATGTTGACGAAACCACTATATAAAGAAAAATTTAAATTTCATTGCGATAAAGTTGTTGTGTGAATTATTGAGTGTTATGATTAGAAGTGTTTAAGTTAATGTTTTGAATACTTGTTTAAGTTAATGTTTTGAAAACTGATGGTGTCTCTGAAGTAATTATAAGGTATTTTTTATGTTCATATATTAAAAATAGGAGAAGGTGTTAGGAATTTATAGTCTATGACATTTAAAAAATGTAGGGTTGTTAGTCTATGAAAAAGCTTGACGGTGGTGTGATTTGTCATGATGTAAAAACCAGTGAGAACAATGTTATAATTCCTAACAAAATGTGATTGTATTTCTTTAACTATTAATAAAGACTTTCAAGAATACCAGAAGTTTGAATACCTACAATAATATCACCATAAGCAAAATGCCAAAAAAAGAATGAAGAAAATGAAAGAAGTCAACGGTAAATTCCATAGAGTAGGGAATTTTAATCGAATGTTAATAAATAATTTTTAAATAAAGCTGAGTTCTAAATTTTGTAGTAAAAATTGTGACTTAATCAGTTAATAAATTAATTTAATTATAGTTATTGAAATTGTAGAAAGAAAGGAAAGTAGAAGTTGCATTTTTTTTTGTCTCTGGACGATGCCTGGTGTAGCCAGCTATCAAACAATGTTTCTAAAGGAGGGAAAATACTTGGTGTAGAGTATAATTTTATGTTGCAGATATGAGTAGATGAATTACTTCAAATATTAATTAACAAACAGCTACATTTTACCATTCTTCATGCCATTATTATTACATATTTATAATAACCTTGTTGATTATAGCAAACCTCATGAAACATTATCTCTTCATGTTTATCGACTACAGTAGTGTGGCCAACTTTAGCTATCTGTGTTCTGTTTTCTTAATATTATGATTTAACAAATAAGCTTTTCCAAATCACTTGATAATTTATCCCTTTCAAAATAAAAACAAGTCAGCATGGTCCCATCTTGAAATGTAAATTTTAGTAACAAAATGGGAGTTTTTTAGAAAAGTTTTGGCAACACTGTTTTTGACAGTGACGTTTGACATAAGCCAAAGCATAGACAAACAACTTCCTTCTTTTTGTCTACGGACACGTTGTGAGCACGTTGTATTTGGTGTAGTTTTTAGAATAAAACTACGAAAATGTCGTCCCATCTGAACTGGATGATCATCCGCAACAACCACGCCTTCCTGGTGAAGAAGCGTAACATTAAGAAGCCGTTCAGCAAGGAGCCCAACAATGTGACTAACCTCAACTCGTACAGATACAACGGCCTGATCCAGAAGAAGGCTGTTGGCGTCGTCGAGAACCCTGACAGGAAAGGTTTCACAGTAGTGTACAAGAAGGCTAAGGCGACTAACAAGCCCGTCAAGAACACAGTACGCCGCACATTCAAAGCCGGCGCGAGGAGATCGTTGTACAAGGTGAAGAGGTTGTTGAAAGCCAACCACTACCGCACTGACTTGTCTAAGGCCACCCTCCGTCGTGCTTCAGCCATCCTTCGTTCCCAGAGGCCCATCAAGGCGAAGAAGCCTAAAGCCGCGGCCGCTAAGACCGAATAACTTTTGTATGTAAGCTGACAATAAAAAATATAAAACCCTACCTCTTCGTGTCATTTCTTGTAATTAGTGCCCCAACATAACCTATCAATTTCTATTTTAAAGTAAATATTGAACTTTATACTGCAATTAAATAGCAATTTAAAATTTGTACACAGCTTTTCTTAGGAATTTTAATGAAATGAGATTAATAATATTGTGGATTAGTAGTATCACAATGCCAAAAGTGTTTAATTTTATTTCCTGTAATGCAATACTGAACTAGCTCCTGTGTCTAATTCAGTTTTGAGTGTAAAAATAGTACATAAAACTTCATAGCATAATATTTGTACCCTTCTTACCTGTCACTTGAGTAATGCGAAGTAAAATTGAACTCGGAAATTACCAATTCATCTTGATAGCACCTTGATTGAAGAAAAGCCTTTTCTCAGCTTTTGTAGTAACTAGCTGTTTTCCCGTAGTTTCACTTGTGTCCCTCGGAACTTCTCCCCATACCTGGATGAAATATAGCCATATTACTCGGGTACAATGTAGCTTCCCGAATGAAGATTTTTTAAATTAGTTCAGTTGTCATGGGAGACTTTAGGGTACAAACAAACAAAAAATGCTTGAGAGCTGCTTTTCTCAAGTGACATAGGCTATACGTTATCCCAGTACAGGCAGTAGTTCCCACTTAACACTGGCACAGTTCCAGTAAATCTGCAAGTATTCAATATAGTTGTAGGTAGGTAGAATATTTTTATGATAACAAGGGGGAGGCGGAATGTGGATTTTTTAATAAAGAAACAACTTGATGCATCAATAAAATTTATTGATAACAAAATCATGATTTTCATATCACAAACAAGGAATGTTCAATAAATACATAATACATCACTGGATTTGTCATGATATAAGTTACAAACATGATCTTTCTCAGGAACCAATAAATTATATCAAAGACAATTTACTATTATTTTTAACAGATATTCTAATGCACAGTGCTTCACTAGTTTAACACAAATTGTTACAGAGCTTAGACATTATTTGTGTTCAATATTTCAGTTTACATACTATTTACAATAGATATTAGAAATAATTTATACATCAATAAATGTAATATTGTTATGTTAAATTCATTGCAAATATGTAGACATGATTGGGTATTATTAACCGACTTCATTTATAAATAAGTCCATATCAGTAAATATTGTGTAGGTATGTATTCTATATCTTTTCTACTTCAGTATTAAACAAAAATAATTGAGTGTGTAAGCACATTTCAAGAGTACATATTTTACTACACACATACTGCACAATAACTATGAGCAAAATTTGATTAAATTCACAAGTTAATTAAAATGGACATTTTCTCATGAATTTTTACAAAAGTTTTCAATAGTTTATTAATTTACACAGTTTCAATTATAGTACCGAACATCCACCACATCTACTACTATACTAGACTAGACTAAAGACAGCTTTGCTTGTAAAAGTTGCCCTTATAAGTAATCTAAACATCTTGAAGTTGTAAAAGCGATTTGTCATCTAGTAAAGGGGGGGTAGTTCTGTGCCTACGAAAAGCTCCAGGTACAAAATACATAGTAAACATGAAAATAAAAGGCACAAACATTTAACCTATCGTTACCAAAGGCACAATACACCAAAATTCATACTTTAGTATTTACAATACTACCAAATTAAATTTTCAATTTATTATGTGTAGATGCCTAACTAAAGAGATGTGACATTTTGCTCTCAAGCCCATGATTTCGCTTAGGCTTGTATTCACTATGGAAAGCAAGATGACCGAATAATTTTCTCTTGATCATAAAATTTTGTCCAAGTAGTGAATACAAGCCCTAATACCAATATGCAACCTACTCATCAATACACATGGATATTAAATGTAATTTCAATTATAATTTATTATAATAAAAAAACAGAACGTGAATTGGATGAGGATGACAAATAGGCTTTTTCGCAACTTTTGTGGACTAATTAAAACTCATTAGATAATTTTAAGAACCTTATTCAACTTGTCTCATTTTGGCAGTGTTAAGTACAGTCAATGCAGATGTCTGCCTTAAGTTGAGATTGTACAATGAGCCAAGTATGTTTTTACAAAAGTATGTCAAATAAGTACTTTGCCCTTTCTGGGAGTACATAGGTACATGAAACAGGCTGCAAGAAAACAATTTTAATACACCAAAATTCAGTGAAGCATTTGCAATCATGATAGTTATATGATTTTCTCGAAAATAGGTCAAAATTCATATTTAATACGATTATTACGATTACAAGAAGCTCATGATATTTTTATTACATAGACGCATTGACATTTTTATTTAGTAATTTACAATTTTCATTTAAGTTCTCATTTAGCTATCTAAACACGTAACCTAATTATAGGCACATTTATTTAATCTAATAGTTTTTTTTAACATTTGTTTTGTTGAACAAATGTGTTTTTTAAATCCAAAATGATCCAGGAGAAGGCAGTGGGTACAATGTACATTGTTATTGTCAGGTTTATAAATAATTGGGTAAAATAATAAGTCTAAATTGTAAATTAAAAATAATACTGGTGTGGTATCACTGGCAAACATACAACATTCATTAAGAAATTAAATCTATTGTGATTAACATGATTATCCAAAAAAAACTTAACGTTCATTTTTGTTTAAAGCAATTCCTTTTTTATCTAAATATTCATAATTGTTTATGACACCAAATAATTGAAAATTCATAAAAATCCTTAACATAATTTGTGCTTTTAAAATTCAAATTATCATCATTAGTGCTAACTTTAAATTAACTAAAACCTAAATTGACTAGGATACAAAACTAACACTAAGTGATGCTTAAGAATAGTTTGTACATAGAATTGTCAATTAATTATTTGCGTAACTAATATTATGGCAATACAATATTGGCCATATTGGATTATGACGACATGTAATTTTAAAAAGCGTTCATATAAAGAATACTGAGCAGAAAGTGAGCTGGCCTAGTGTTGCAAAAAAAACGTTTTTTTTCTAGTGTGAAAAAAAACCTTGAAAAAAAAACAGATAAAAAACTGTTTTTTTTCTGGGCCTTGTTTTTTTCAAGAGTATAATAACTCCAAAATTGTTAGGGCATTTACCGTTAAAGATTAATACTTAAGATTACATAATAGAGTCTTAGGTTTATTCTTGAATCTACGGTACTTTTCTGATAAAACAGTACCAACATTTCATGAAAATAATGGCAACATTCATAGATATTAACTCAACGAAAGGGAAATTTTGAAAATTCAACTATAAAGTAGGCTAGAAAAAAAACCAAATTTAGAAAAAAAAACAACGATGCAAAGTTTTTTTTCATGTTTTTTTTCAATAAAGTGAAAAAAAACAAACCGTTTTTTTCATTTTACATCACTAAGCTGGCCTACAAAGAAATAGAGGCTCCTATAGTGCATTTGCTTTCATTTTGACAGTTTAACATTACGTCCTATCTTGATTTTGTCTCCAAGAAGGCTTAAGATTTCAAAGTAAGCATCATGAAATGAAATGAATCTTGAAAAAATGCTATAACAAAAGCAATTGCATTATATTTTCTGTGAAGTAATGGTTACAATGTTATTACTTCACTGAATCAGTAGCTACAGAATACATTATTTTTGTGAAGAGAAATTAAAATATTACTATATGCTAGGTACCTAAATATACCTAAGTTTAAGTAAGACTGTCATACTGACTATAATGTGCAAGCATGTGCGTTGACGTAGAAGGAACATTATTGAAAAAGTATTAAAAAATACACATAAAAATATGGAAATAAAACTATTGTTGCGTTCAAATAAGCTTTAAAGTTCTCTTTATATCGCTCAATTAATTAATTTTCAATCAAATTGTCAATAAATATTTAAGATTATTGTAATAATTCCTTTTTATGTACATTATTTAAATTCATTTTTTTTCAATTTCATACAAAAGCGAATTGAAAATGCTTCATAATGGTCTTGCAACTACATTTTAAAAAGTAGTTTTATAAATTAATTCCCACATTGCATACTTTCTACTAGTAACAGACAGATATGATAGTAAATGCATATGTGCAATTTTCCTTGGATTCTATACCTTGGACCTCAGTAAATTACACTTATATTTTGTTTAAGAAACATGATAATTCTTATCGGAGCCTGCTCAAAAGTCGCCTAGATAGAAGTTAACTGCAGCATTGCATACATTGTACTTGGTTTATGAAGCAACTAAAAGATGACGAATAATAGAGTATCTTTTTTGGAAGTCTGTAAAAAAATTACTTCTCTAAAAAACTAACTAAATCTTTACTAAGAAACTATTGTTCAATTTGTTAAGTTTATTGTGTAGCGACTCTTGAACGGGCACTCATAAGAACAACCAATTTCTTAAACACAGCCTTATTAGGCATACTACAGACACAACTAGATTACAAACTTCGTTCTAACATCGATGAAAGTTGAATTACGGAAAACACAACCCACATCACAACAAGCACCAAAAACAAATGTGCGTTTGTTTTTTTTTTTCATAATAAATAATATAATGTTTTAAGTACGATAAACAAGTAAGAATTTACAGACTGTCCGACGTGTCTTGGCGAGTCTGAAATACTCTATGGGTGCGCAAATAGATTTTTTGAGAACAAAATTGTCTACTGCGCAGCTGTAGGGAATGCCAGACTTGCAAGATACGTCGAAAAGTGTATATGATGGACCTATCAATTTATAAAGCAAAAATGATGTCGGTGAAGTTCTAAGGCAAGGAATAGTATTTTCTTATAATTTCATTTAAATAGTTTTAGATTATTTGATTAAGCTGCTAGCGCTATATTAGTTACTTTCAGAAGTATTCCATCCTTATGTTTTAGTTTGAATATGTTTGTATAGAAATGCCTACTTCATTCATTTTCATCTCATAGACCTTCACCGACTATCTAAGACAATGATAAAAGACTCAAATCCTATGCATTTGTGACAGCAGCCTAAAAAAATTACGTACAAGTAAATTATAGCCTCGTGATAAAAACCACAATAAATAAATTGTAAAACCGACAACCACAATGGAATGTTGAAGTGACGAAAAACGAGATCATTCGCAAGCTAATTTGCTGTCAAAAGAACTGAGAGCTATACCAAACGCCTGTAGAGCGCAAAGAGGGTACCTAAAGTCCATTGTAAAGACATCCTCAGATATACGACCGAATTGCATGACTACATAATCCGGTTCCGAATCGTGAACAATTTGGAAATTTTTCACACTTGCCTGAGTCACTCTGCCGTGAAAATTGAGAACGTACGACTGAGTTTCGTCGTTCCAAACGGGAGTTTTGTTGTGTAGTACGACAATATCGTCTAAAGTTTGGCTCTTGAGTCGTTCGAGAAGTGTTTCGCTGTCGTCCTGTGGCGCGATGGTGACGCGTTGGCGGTCGGGAGTCATGCCTGGGAGGATGACGGTCATTTTTCTCGGACCTTTGAAACCGAGGACGTTTGTATCCTGGAATTTTAGATAGGTACATGGTTAATTAATTTGTTTATTGTTGTATTGTATTATGTTGCTACTTTTATTCAAATGATTATTCTGGTACTTTATTAATAAAGAAACTCCTGTAAAAATTGTAATAGCAATATAACGCGATCAAAGTAAATTGCAATTTAAGTTAATTATAGAGATCTGATTTGAATATAAATGGTTGTCACTATGATAAAATATAAACATGTATCCATGCCACAAAATACATAGGTACAGAAGTCAATCTACATACAAAGCGCGTTCGAGTCACGCAGACATAGGTGTCTCTGTGTGCGTGTTCACAGACGCGCTGTCTCAAAACAACTCAAAACAGTGCGAGCGCGGCTGCCGTTTTCTTGAGATACGCGCGTCACACACAAGGTAGATAAATGTGCACTCGTTGTGATACCTACCTAACTGTAATTTGACTGTAATATTTTTAATTTTAATAACAAAAGAAAAAGTAATAAAGGAGCAACAAAAAAATTCGTATTATAATTGTTCAGTGGACGGTTGTTTTTATACAACAATAAACAGTGAATTGTCGTTTTTTTAGCCTGCCGTATTACCTATAGTATGTACTTACTTATTTTCTCATATTTCGATGGTTCGTATAATAAACGCAGTAGGTACAGTTAGGTGGGTAGGTAAGCGCCCCGGCGGCCTCTGGCCCAATGCCGTAATAAGTTTTGCTAGTGTCGACCCAGGCGAACCTCCCAACCTACCCTCAAAGATTATTACTAGTAGGAGTTGATAATTTTTGTGATCATGGCGAGAGTATGTTGTAAGGTAGACGAAATAAAACTCGCACATCAAGGTTTCTGTAGGTAGAAGCAAGCTTAGATCAGGGACTGTACCAGCCCATTACATAGAAAAAAAAAATTTTCACAAGTAAAGAGGAGGGTAAGTATATATGTATGAATAACAAAATTATAAATTGCGGTTTCTGAAAAAGTTCGGTATCTCGTTCAAACGAATTTCCGTTGAAAGTGTTTATTAACCTCTTGTATGCCACATTAAATATTTTATTATTATTGGTTTATATTTCATTTTTCCTGTTTTATTCTTAACAATACATCAAATAATTAGATACGAGTACCACTACCACGTTAGTTTTATGCGCATAAAAAAGTTGACAGCCCTAGCGCGACCGCCGAGTTTAGGCATGAAAAGTGAAGTACATACATGAGATTGACTTCTGTACCTATGTATTTTGTGTCCATGCGTTGTAAACTTTAGCGACAGCCATTATTTTAAACGGGCGGTCATTATTGTCACAGTATAATGGATGAATTTTATAGCATACCATTCCGTATGGAACTACAAAACTGTGTATTATTGCATCCTGTATACGTGATGCGAGTTATAAGTAGAATGAAATTATAAAATAGTTAATAGTTTATTGTGTTAAAAGATGAAATATAGTGATGATTTTTCTAAAACGAGTTTCTTCCATTATTTATGTATCTACTGTCAGCTACAAAATTCTACTAACACAATCAAAATTACATAATATGTACCTGAAAACAAAAAATCTAAAGCAATCGGTTTAATGACTGTTTTGTTATTCTGATGTTCATGTTATTTCTTTCTGTTGTCGTGGTATTTTATAATTTTTATTTTATTTATTGGAGTTTTGTTGTTGCCCGTACATATGGGTTGCATAAATATCATTCATCGGCGTAATAAAAATATTAGCTAGTCATCAAGGTGCCGTACAATTTCTCAGAATGATGAAGTATTTATCTGAATAATTAAAGGGGAAAACTTCGACCCGTACCTAACCGCAAAGCCTACGTAAGCAAACGGTGATATTAATAATAAGTAAGTTTGTAGTTTACTGAATGGAATTATTTTGTATTCAAACATTTGTAGGAAGTTTTAGTATAATATTATTACATAACAACAGTCAAAAGCTTTGGAATTAATCAGTATTGCAGTTATTTCAGTATAAAATAATTAAACCTAGAAGTCAATCCGGGTTTTTCTATACGGCAACCGACTGCATGCGATAGAGCATCTACTAAAAACAAATTAGTTGAAATTTTGTGACGATATGCAAATAATCCTTCTTCCTTTTGCTTATAACGGTAAAATATTAGTGTGTTATAAAATTTACTTATGAGCTGTTTTCGCGGTTTCACCAGCGTCCCGCCGAACAAAATATAGCCTATGATACTCGTGGATACTGTAGCTTTCCAACAGTGTAAGAAGTTTCGGAGCCTTTAAGGTAACAAGAAACAACAAAAATGTGTCCTCTACATTATATTAATATGGCAGTAAAGATATAGAAAATAACTACTTACATAAACAACAGCAGCCAACTCATGTCTAGTATGAGCGTGATCGTGCTTCCTCCACGCTTTGCCGTTGTCGTACACAGTGAACGCAGTCCCCAGTAAATTGGATCGCAACTTGCCCGCGAAACTGTCAGCAGTGCGAGTTAGTTCTGTAGGATCCGTGGAGATCAGGTAGTTCGAGGTGGCTGATTTCTTGCGTTTGCGGGCTGAAAATACAAAAAGTTTCTTTGTTTAAAGCAGTAAAGGTGATTTTTGAATGTGATAATTTGTAGGAGTAGCAGTCGGATTTGCTAGTTTTTGGTACATGATAATGTTCTACTCGAAGGTCATTTTGGGCTGTTTAAAATCATGGTCTGTATTTTCGAACCGGTCATAAAAGATGCAAGGTCGAAAGTTACATTTAGCGCATACCCTATCAAGTTTAAGAAAAGAGAAACGTTAAAAAGCTCTAAAATTGGGAACTCTGCCAATATAGGGTTCTATATTACAAGGCTTACTCCAGAATATTTCCAGTTCGGCTTAGAATCAAGACGCAGCTTACTCAAGACGTTAATTGATAATATTTTTGATGTATTGTGTAATTAACAAAAATCCTCGTCAAAAAGATAAATTATCCTCCTGCCCTTATCCAAAAGACAAATAATGTTAATATTGCAGAAGCAGGTTACATAAAACGATTGGCACAGAAAATTCCTGATAAACAAAATAAAATTGGCAAATGTCTACACTTTTTGGATGTACTTGGATCTACAAATATAGACTTGGCTAAACAACAGTCGATTTCGATTGCATAATTATGCTGAAACTGTTTGGTTCAACGGAAAATAGAAAAATAATTCGGAATAGCAGACTAATATACTAATGGACCCATTGTACTCGAATGAAAAAATAAAAAAAACTGCAGACAGTCCTTTAAAAATACCAAAAGTTTTTAGTTAATTTTAGTCCCTAGTGACATCCATGTGACTTAAACAAAGACAAGTTAATATTTAATTTCATTCAAACCAAATTGGATTAGCAATCAAATTAATAGAAGTTTATTTATGAACACAATTTAGATAATGGACAGTGACCAATTGATAGTTTTCATCAAGGAAAATTAATATTGAATGGGAAATGAGGTGCGATGTTAATGATTGATAAACAGCGACCTTCTAATGCTTATTGATATTAAGAGCGTGTACGCTCGGCGCGCGATGTCAACTTTAGGTAATTCAACGCAAAAAACCGCGCAGACTAGCGTCGCGGCTGTGTGCGTGCCTATCATACTTCACGTATAGTCACACAAACCATTTTGATCCTTTCGAGTGAAATTGGTAGAACAAAAAATATATTATTTAGTAAATAGTTAATAGCGGGAAATAGTGTAAGTCTATGGATGTCTAAAATATAAAAGCATGAAAATAAGTCGTTAATACTTACACTCTTTTGCAAAAAAATCGGGCACCTACGAAAACCTTGGTTTTGAGGACTTTCTGTATATTACATACAATTTTTAACAGTACTAAATAGTCGACTGATGATTAATGACAATGTTAAGAGTTTCTGTATTTTAACCGATTTAAAAAAAAGAAAGGAGGAGGTTTCAATTAGATTGTTTTGTGATTGTTCTCAATTTGATTGTTCTCGATTTCTCAAAGACGCCTGGACCGATTTGAAAAATGAAAAAAAAAAAAATTATAGCTCGATTGGTAACAGACATCTGCAATAAGTGATTTCTAGCCTAAAGAGTCCGCCATATTGGATTTAGACTCGCGACACATTTTTTTTCGAGTTATTCATAGCAAGCCCTTTCATTTGATACCCATATCGTAGGAATGCATTAAAAACATTTTTTTCTCCATCTTGGGTATACCGCCATATTGGATATAGAATCATACATTGTCATTAAAACTGAACATTCAAACAAAATTTCAACTCAATCGATAAAAAAAATATGCTTCAAAATTGAGCTTTAAATAAAATAGTAATGTATCAAGATTTGTTGGTCGCGCTTGAAATGTATTCTATTCTCGGTATCCACGGCAGAGGTTATTCACCCTACGCGATGTGACGGAGCGACACGTCCTCTCTCTGTGAAGCCTTGCGGCGGTCTGGTTTGAGTTGACTCGCGTGCAGCGTTTTATAGTAGTTTTTAAATAATTTATAAAAAAATAAAAACGAGAGATTAAATTATAATATAAAGTTTATGTTTTAAAGAAAGAGTTATATTACTATAGTAAATAATTGTTATATTAAATTAAGTAAGATAGATAGGCAAAAAAAGCATTTGAAATTCACAATTTTTCACATTGTTAAAATATTTTTTTCTGAAAGATAGAGACCTAAATCAAAAAATGCTTTCAACTAACTATAGGCATGGTGATTTCGTCTATGAGTAAAAAAATAAATATGATTAGATTTGCCACTGTTTTCACATGAATTTAAGCTTCGAAATAGACGCTGAACGGGAATTTTATAAAACATCTGTTACGTTATAGGGATTTTAAGTGTTTAAACTAAACAAATTGAAATTTATGTTCAATTAACTATATAGACAGTGAAATTACCTTGCGTTATTAAAAAATAACATAGTTATAGGATAAGTAGTTACTGAGAAACAGTGGTTTGAAAAGTACCGTTTTAGGCCAAATGGCGCGCGGTTGACGTACACGCTCTTAATATGACGTTTTTCACCTATGTATTTCGAGTACGGTTTTGAAAATATACTTTTCCAGTATTTTACGTGAAGGGACTGGTTTTCTGACCTCCTTAGCTTAGTTACTAGGGCGACACATGACACTAATCAATTAATTATTTAAACTATAAAATGGTAACTAGTAATTCATCATTTTGAAGGTAATAGAGTTGAAATTAACGGTGGTTTATGGAATTTAAGATACCTTTTTACTTAATTTTCAGTTTTACTCAAAGCAAGGCAAGGCTTAACATCCTAATTCACGTTAGGAAACAATTTTTGTCATTCATAACTAAAAGCTCGCGGCAATTATTGCTTAAAATGGCATTCAAACTCTATAATATTGAAGACTTAGCACTGAAAACGATTATACGTTTATTTATTACCTGTAATACATTTCTAAAGCCGCGTTTGCACTAAAACCGATAAACACAGCATTCAAAAAGGTCGTAATACTGAAACATCATTCAAAATCCAGCCAGACTTTTAGCTCAAATTCCATTTCCAAATTCAAATTACGCGCGCAAATATTTTTTTTTTTACATACCAGCCAGCAAGAAGACCTTTTTCCCATAATCCTTTTCGAGGTGCAAGAAGTATGTAGGGTAGAGTCCTCGGTCCATGCCCTTACGGTCACGGGCTATGCGACATTTGTATAGCGTGCCGTGCTTAGCCGGGGTCACCACGAAGGTTTCTACCGCGCCCTCCACTGACCCTTCTATTTCAGCTGTCTGTTGAATAAAGAATTTGGTTAGGTAAAGATATAACACGTCTAAATTAATTGTGCCTTTGACATACGTTGATTCACGAGAAAAATAATGTGGCGTAAATACTTAGTAGTGCAAGTCGTGGTGGCCTAGTGGGCAAAGAACCAACCTCTCGAGTATGAGGGCGCGGGTTCGATTCCAGGTCAGGCAAGTACCAATGCAACTTTTCTAAGTTTGTATGTACTTTCTAAGTATATCTTAGACACCAATGACTGTGTTTCGGATGGCACGTTAAACTGTAGGTCCCGGCTGTCATTGAACATCCTAGGCAGTCGTTACGGGTAGTCAGAAGCCAGTAAGTCTGACACCAGTCTAACCAAGGGGTATCGGGTTGCCCGGGTAACTGGGTTGAGGAGGTCAGATAGGCAGTCGCTTCTTGTAAAGCACTGGTACTCAGCTGAATCCGATTAGACTGGAAGCCGACCCCAACATAGTTTGGGAAAAAGGCTCGGAGGATGATGGAGGATGAAATACTTAGTAGTATAGTAACTATTATAGTAATCTGTGCTAGTATGGTGGTTTTGGTAATTCTATTTATTTACAACGTTGTTCTCATTATGTGAGTTTTAGGGTCAATTCCCACTGAAAGAGCAGCGGCCGGCAGCGGCCGTAATTGCAAGGGATTGAGCGCGAGCGCGGCGGGCCGCGCGGCGCCGCGCTCTTACATTTTCCGTGCTCTTACGGCCGCTGCCGGCCGCTGCTCTAGTGGGAATTGAAAAGTCAATTCCCACTGAAAGAGCAGCGTTAGACTAAGGGTCAATTCCCACTGAAAGAGCAGCGGCCGGCAGCGGCCGTAATTGCAAGGGATTGAGCATAAGCCCGTTAGATTAAGGGTCAATTCCCACTGAAAGAGCAGCGGCCGGCAGCGGCCGGCAGCGGCCGTAATTGCAAGGGATTGAGCGCGAGCGCGGCGGGCCGCGCGGCGCCGCACCGCGCCGCGCTCTTACATTTTCCGTGCTCTTACGGCCGCTGCCGGCCGCTGCTCTTTCAGTGGGAATTGACCCTTAATCTAACGGGCTTATGCGTTCGCAACATAAATTACCTACTAGTAAGACTTAGATATATGATGCAAGAAACCAAGTTTTTTTTTTTTTATAAATTTATTATTCCATTCCACAATTCAGTTTCTATAACTAATAAGCGCCAAACTGCTGCAGCAGTTTGCAGGCGTTTCGCTCATTAAAATAATTACTTACATGTAGAATGTCTAAGAATACTAAATAAATATCCATTTACATACACACTCCCTTATGTATTACTATGTCTTATCTATTATAGTATATAACTTAATATTTATATTTATACACTATTTATTCCCTTTCCAGTAAACAAGCATATTTTTAATTTTTCTTTTTAATGTTAATTTACATTTTATTTTTTTATCTTCCCTCAGTTCTTCTTAATTTGAGAAACTGATCGAGAGCTAATTGTGAACCTTGAAAACTCGTTGAAGACTCAATAATTCAAATCAATTACAAGGCAAATCCAGAGGTGTAATACCATCTACATATGTTTACAAGTTACTTACATCATATACTTTTGCCTCTCCGAAATTGATCACTTGCGTTCCAACAAAAAATTACGGCCTGATTCACGAGGCCTGACACAAATAGCTCAGTTCGGAGGTGCAAATTTATTTACCGTGACATACTCAACATACCTGGCTAGGCGAGCTATCCCTCCTCGGCTTATCATGCAGGGGCGCGACAGCTGCGTCCGCGCACACGTCATCAGTGCTCGCGTCACGGCCCACACTGCAGACCGGTACGCTCTCGTCATCTTCCTCCCCGCTGCCGTCACCCTCGCCTACCGTTAGCACTTCTATCTGATTGCCTAACTCTGTGGGAAGTAAAACTGAGTTTTAGATCACGCTTAAGAAAAAAAAAAATAGGAATAGTCAAATGGAGCGTTGCTTAGTAATCCGGCTGACTAATACCTAGCGCTTCTTACAGGCCGATGCATAGTTATGAATGACAGTATGGATGGGAAAAATTTATTTACTGGTGTACCTACATTATAAACCTTCTGTTGTAACTTTAACGCTCTTAAAATAAAATGCAGTCTAGTCTCTCGCAATTTGTCAAATTACCCTGCAAAACATTGTCTATTGTAGTTTATTTTTTCATGTTTTTATGGCATTCCGAAGTGCTTCAAGCCAGTCCAGAACAATTGAACACTTAAAAACCTTTTTTTATGAGAAATCATCAAGTGCGCAATTAGCAGCGTGATCCCTCACTGTGTCAGACTCCTGACTAAACCCCATCATGTTCCTTCTTAGACCTTTTATGTCCCAGGGCCGCGGTAACTTTTTCGAACAATCCCGCAGCCCACCTTCAGTAACCTAAAGTTATCTTTTCAGTGATTTATATTTATCTAAAATGTGTGCACAGCTGGAAGTGTCCATTTATCTGAAGTGTTTAATCTGAAGTATTTGTGCAGAGTTTTATCAATTGGCCGAGGCATATTTCCTGCTCAAGTGGGAGACTTGTCCTTGTTATAATGATAACAAGTACCTACATACTTCTTCTACAATATAATAATATTTGTTCTCTAGCGATATTTATTAGATATTTTACGATTTACCATTCTGAGACAAAGAACTAAGTCAGGAAACAGGTACCTACTTTATCTTTTTCATAAATAAATTTTAAAATGAGCCCAAGGGAAAGTAATAAAAAATGTAGTTAGTGTATACTTCATGTCAAGTTACACACTGTGTCAAACTTGTATTACTAACATTGTATCCATCAAATTATTGGTTTTAAACAAACACAGAACCCCTTGTTTGCTTTTGCTACAGTTGGGCAATAAACTCATTGGGTACGAGCGCCATATTGAAAATTTAATACCCATTAGCAATGTTTAATTCGTATATGAATATAGGTACTCAGGATTCTGACAACATAATTACACTCTCTGAACGAACAATAAATTAAAAATGTAGGTATATATTGGTACTATTTTCAGATCGCAAGTGTAATTAGTGATAAAAGTTTTCACTGCTAATTGAGTCTAATCATTTTGTTTATACTGATAGTTTACTACATAGTATTTTGTGTTAAATGTTCTAAAAAAAATTGATAAATTCCCGAGAATTCTAATGAAATGTTTATTATGTGTTTACCAAAAAGTTCTTTCAATTATATATGTAATAACAATAGTAGTTCAAAGTAAAACCAGGTAGGTACAAACGGGCCATGAATGAATAATATGTTTTCCTTCTCTTTAATAACAAGCTTATTCACAAGTATCACAACTATGATTCATCATACAAGGTCACGAATTTCTGTATGTAATGTAGGCATACAATAGTAAATAATGTTCTTGAATGTTTAGGAAATCAAGTATATTTAAAATATGTCTATTAAATGAAAGTTTGAAAACGTTTTACATAGAAGAGACTTTAAGTGAAACATAATGACAAAAAAAAATCTTCAATATATTTATTCTTATGTTGATTGGAATCAGCTAAATTGTGGGTATTGGAAAGAGTAAATTAATTGTTTTATACCATGTTAATGCCCTACGACTAGTCGAGACGGGCAGCAGTTTTACTTTTGAAGTGGACGTCGGCTCAGAGTAACAAAAGCCACAATAAACATATGTAGTTAGAAAACCATATATAGAAAGAGTTACAGGTATTAGAGTACAGAAAACATTTAACTAATCATGCTAATGTTAAATAATGTACACAAAAGCATAAAGACCTCATTTTAAATTAAAAAGCAGAATTCATACTTACCATCATAAGTTGATATTCTATTAGTTTGGAGGGGTATAACTTGGTCCGGATTGACTGGCGACATAAGAAATTGCATCGGGCCATCATAGCCTGGATGAAAGGAAAAGAAAATGCGCATAACGAAAATATACATCAAAGATCATGCATGAGTCAACTAAACATTGAGAAATATTAATTGATTGGGTTATTAATAAATGATGAACTTACCATGCAGTTCTCGGGACCGGCTGCCTGATATTGGACGTTTTGCTGATCCTACTCTTAGATCATTCGCTTGAACCATGCCAGAATTTTGGCGTTTCTGTTTCATTTTCAATTCCATTAATTGCCGCTGAAATCACCAGAAAATATAAATGAAAAGACACTAACTAACGAAGGAGACCGTAAAAACTACGAACAGCTCTTCATAAAACATGCAAAAGTCCAAGAAATAGGCGAGTCTTTTAAAACATTTTTAAAACCACTTACTTGCTGTTCGATTTTTTGATCTCGCGTTGAAGCCATTGTGTTTGAGTTCTGATAACTTGTATTTAACTTTAACTACAGCGCACTACAGTTTAGTTGTAAATATTTTAACTTTTATCTCAAAATTCAATACAATAATTGGCATTTTGTAAGCTCATTTTTTGTTTATAAATCATCTTGCCTACCGTTGCCCAGGAAAATAGTGTTACCCGCCTAAAAAATAATAATTGTGCTACACCCAATAGTAGTTTTGTGATCAATGGTTATATTTTAAGTTTTATTTTTTTTAATTTCTTTAACATAAAATAATTTGAGGGTTTTGGTTATTTTTCAGGTCCAAACAGCTGTCAAATAGTATGGAATTGTAGGTGCCGAACTTATTGTTTATTGAAATTCTGTTATATTGGAAGTGTTATTGATTTTATTATGGACTACGGTCAGAATAAGGTTTCCGAACTAAAAATTGAGCTAAGAGAGAGGGTGCAAAAGTCACTGGTACATACTAAGGAAAAGCTTGTTGAAAAATTTGTTAACACAATATGATTTAGTTTTTTTTATTTACTCAACCTCAATAGTAAAACAATAATGCAGTGCTTTAATTATAAAATAAAAAAAACACTAAAATCGTTCACTATTCATAGTAAAGATAAGCACTTTGACAGTTACCTGGACCTGACGACTCGGTGCTGCCACCTCGTGGACGCCATTTTAGAAAACCCTCTTGTCTACTCGAGTAGTTTTAAATTATCAGTAAATGTTTTTAATATTTTGTGTCTAATATAATTCTACCAAAACTATCCCATCTACACTAAAACATGTGTATGCATATAATAGGATAGGGATACTTAGCTTAGATGAATGCAAGCGGTAAGATTTTTTAAAATTCAGAATTCACAATGAAAAACTGACGCGGGCGGTGATAAATATAAATACTTACGTACCTATATTTAGTACGGGTTGTCTCATAAAACCGAAATGGCTTTATGAATTCGTAAGACTAGGTAAAATGTGTGAAGCCAGATTCTGGAATTCAGTGCCTTATATTAAAAATATAATTCAGAAAGCCATTCTTGATCCGAATTGTGAAATCCCCAACATAAGTAGTCCACTTTTATGTATTGTCCTTTTAAAGTTCCTTATGTACTCCCTTATACTTCCTTATATACTCTCTAAAAAACTACTCCTTTATGTACCCTCCCCATGTTCTTACTTGTATGTATAATATGCTATGCCTATTGTGTACCTACTCTTGCTATACGCTCCCTTACATACTCTCCTTTGTACTGTCTTACATGCTCTCTCTTATCTATTCCCTTTATAAACATATTCCATTACATCCTCTCGTATACAGGTAGGTAGTAGCACAACTTCCTTATGAACTCCTCTATACACCCCCTTCTGTATTCTCAATATATACTCGCTTAAATACATTCATATGTAGTTTCTCTATATCTAGGTACACTCCCTTATGTATTCCCTTACTCACTTATCTACCTGAATTTAATGAAAGTGAAAGTTCAGTCACTCCGGATGGATGTGTCCATTTTTGAGGGCTGGATCCACCCTCGTTCTTTATTCTGTTTTTATTGAAGCCTTCACGGGTGTGCGGAAAAACATAAATATTAAGTAAATTGATTTCCAAAACACTTAATTTAGTAAGTCATCGACGACTTGGAAAATGGATTTTTAAAGTAATATCGTTTGGTCTGCCGATGACGGCAGATTTATTATTATTTATTTATTTATTTAGATAGAAGAGTATGGAAGGAGAAAACATGTTGCACCGACCCCAAATAAAATTGGGATAAGGGCAGGAGGATGATGATGATGATGATCGTTTTCTACATTTTCGAAAATGATAAAATATATGGTAACACTGCTTATTTCTTAATCTGTCAATGAACTGTCAATCTGTCATTTATTTTTCAAGATGGCTCCAAATCGGAGTGTTTTAGGATTTTTGAACCCAAAAACCATTAGTACAGTTTTCAATAATAGTATCGCAAAAATTCCTTACCGATATGTGCATGGGTGTAATGGCTGTAAAACTTTTATAGGCGGTCAACCCATAGCCGTACTATCCGTGGCACGTAAAAATTGTAAGTTTTACATGCTTTCATTACATCACCGGTTTTTCATTAATTTCATGAACAATAAGCTATATGAGCTGAACGTAATATTTTTCAGTTTTTCCGCTTATTTTGAGGTCTAAAAGTTGTCGACTTAGAATGTACTTTGACATTTTGTAAAACATAACCTAACTTTTGAATTTCGTCGTTCAGACAATGTCGGCCCTAGGCACCGATTTATTCACACAACGAACAGTTTGTGTGCGGCTGACTACTACAAGGTTCTCGGTGTTGCCAAGAACGCTTCTGCCAAAGACATCAAGAAGGCTTACTACCAGCTTGCTAAGAAGTACCATCCTGATGCAAACAAATCGGATCCAGAAGCTTCTAAGAAGTTTCAAGAAGTGTCCGAAGCTTATGAGGTAGGAAGCTGAATTAAAGTGACACTTTTCTCATAATGTAGCAGTTTAAAACCGTTTATAAAAGTTAAATTATTTAGCAGTAACTAATAAATAAGGAGGACAGAATTTTAATTTCCTTATTTTCTTTTATCTATTCTTTTATCAACTTCTTCCAAATAAAAAAATGCTTTACACATATACACTACCAGTTATATTTTAAGCAATTGTACAATACAATAAAACTGTTTTCAGATACTCTCCGATGAAAATAAGCGCAAACAGTATGATACCTTTGGCACAACTTCTGATGACATGGGTATGAGAGGTGGTCCATCTGGAGCAGATGGCTTTACTCACCAATGGCAGTACAAGTCCACCATAGACCCTGAAGAGCTGTTCCGGAAGATTTTCGGTGACGCTGGCTTCAAGAGTGAGGCTTTCAGTGACTTTGCTGAATCCAAGTTTGGGTTTGGTGCAGCCCAAGAGGTATGTTAAACATATTTAGAATTTAATATTGATTTCTGACACTTATGCGATTATAATGCATTTAAATAAAACTAATTTTATTAATTTTTTTTTGGGACTAAATAAATATTGAAATTATTTAGTCCTGTGAAAAAGTCCATAAATTTAGTTTTATTTAAATATTTAGATTTTAATATCGGTTATTAATAGGTGATGTAAGAAAATATTTCATGTTATTAAGTTTTTTTCAGAATTCATCTTGTGATTGTAAGACATCACCTTATTATATAGGACTGAGTTTATTTTACATACTGTATAATTTACAAATGAATAAAATTATCAAGCCATATTTTTCATTTGCGTTTCAGATGGTAGTGAATCTGAGGTTCACAGAAGCAGCTCGTGGTGTGAACAAAGAGCTAAATGTGAATGTTGTGGACACCTGCCCCAAGTGCCAAGGCTCTCGCTGTGAGCCTGGGACCAAGGCCATCAAATGTACTTACTGCAATGGAACTGGCATGGAGACTTTCTCTCGAGGTAGGCTCTGTCAATGTCACTTTATCCTGAACTCTGTTACATTTGGTTATGCATTGTTTACTAAATTGATCCTGATCTCTTTCCGGTTGTGTTGGATTGCCATCCCATTGGGCTATGAGAGTGAAGGAATAGGGAGGATTATTACTAAATTGACAGTGTGATTTTGTTTAAAAAATGTGAACAGCATAAACTAACTCCATTTCAACAAAATTTTGTACATTTTAAGTTGATTTATCTGGGAAGTTTTATGAGCTGTTGCACCAAGTGCCCCCATAATTTTTAAAGGGAACAGTTGTGTTGAGAAAATTTTCGCTGATTGGTGAATCTTAATACTAATTTATGATTTGTGTAGGTCCATTCGTGATGCGTTCCACATGTCGGCACTGCCATGGAACTCGAATGCTCATCAAGTTCCCCTGCGTTGAGTGTGAGGGAAAAGGACAGTCGGTAAGTGTCATCACAACGGAAGTGCGGGCCAAGAGGTTCATGTTTTGAACAAAATAGATCATCGGCAGGTTCTCTGCAAATAACACATTCTGTCAAATTTTTAAACACCTACTGTTTGCTTAAAAATCTGATGATTCTGTAGATTTAAGTTTTAACTAAATTTTTTTACCTAATGAATTATAACATTAGATTTCGTTTTCTACTATCCTTTTATTGTATGTATGAATTTAATGCCACCTAATATTTTCTCCATATAGGTGCAACGCAAAAAGATCAAAGTACCAGTCCCAGCTGGTGTAGAAGATGGTCAGACTGTCCGCATGGCTGTCGGCAACAACAATGAGATATTTATCACCTTCAAGGTGGAGAAGTCCAATTACTTCCAAAGAGACGGACCTGATGTTCACACTGATTGTACCGTAAGTACTCATTGTGTTGGATTTACTACCCATTATTATTTCATCTACATTAATGTTTTATGGCGTTATATTTTTCTTGGTTCATTCAATAAATACCTACAATAAAGGGACTTCTTTCAACATTTGCTATATTATCTCGCTGTGGTGGCATATCGGGCTGACATAGTGTAGTCTCAATATATGACATGTCATCGACACGATAGAAGAAGAAGAAGAATATCATGTTTTTAACTATTGTGTGAAAGTGTAAAGTGGTGGATAATATATCACATAGCAAAATATAGCACCGTGCTATTTATACATAGCATTATAGCAAATGCTATCGTGGCTCACAGTTGTTGCTACTTGCTAAGTTGCTAACTTGCTAATAAAATATCACACGCGTTCTGTCTCTGTCCGTGCGCGTCGTAACTCGCATCATGCACGAATCGCACGCAATCGCAATCGCAGACTAGCAGATAGCAGATAGCAAGACACGGCGCGGCGGCCAGTCGTCGCATGCTTTGCGTTTTCTATCGGTCGGTCGCGCTAAATAGTTGATTTTTGTACATACAATCAATGAAATTTTAAATACGCCTATAATTGCTTTTCATAACATACCTAGTTTATTTCATAAAACACTTACGCCCGAAATTATATTTACAAATTATTAATTTATAGCGTAAAATCAATTAAAGACAGTCCTAAGCCTGAAAACTACTGAAAAGTATGAAGGAAAGTTCATTGGTTTTTTACTGTTCCATTTTATCGTAAGAATTCATAAACGCGATGTAATATTCTTAATTTCTTGTATAGCAACTTAGCAAGCAACTACAGCAAACACTACGCTTGCTTTATTCGCACCTACTTAGTGAACCTACGCATAAAATAGCATGCTATAAATATAGCAAGTAAAATAGCATGATAAAAATTTATAGCATTTCGCATATAGCAAGTTATTGCCACATAGCAACTTTGAACACCACTTTAAGTGTTATATGAAAATGTATCTAGCTACCATGTATATAAAGTGAACTGTAATTTTGTAAAAACTAAATGAGAATGTTATTGTTTACAGATTTCTGTAGCCCAAGCACTGTTGGGTGGCACGGTCAGGATACAAGGGTTATATGAAGACCACACATTGCAGGTCAGTACTTTTTTTCACAAATAGATGATTGCTTTCATCCGTCTGGTAAGAGAAGTCAAACATAATTGGGAGCAGCTTAGTAAGATATCATGATTACGTTACGTTTGCTGTGTAACTTTATATGTATACTCTTAACTCTATGTATACTCATACATTAGGGGTCAAATTTCGACATGCATCCTCCTCCGAGCCATTTCCCAATCATGTTGGGGTCGGCTTCGAGTCTAACCGGATTCAGCTGAGTACCAGTGCTTTACAAGAAGCGACTGCCTATCTGACCTCCTCAACCCAGTTACCTGGGTAACCCGATACCCCTGGCTAGATTGGTGTCAGACTTACTGGCTTCTGACTACCCGTAACGACTGCCAAGGATGTTCAATGACAGCCGGGACCTACAGCTTAACGTGCCATCCGAAACACAGCCAATGATGTCTAAGATATACTTACATACAAACTTGGAAAAGTTGCATTGGTACTTGCCTGACCTGGGATCGAACCCGCGCCCTCGTACTTGAGAGGTTGGTCCTTTACCCACTAGGTCAAATTTCGACATGCTCCTCAAAAATTACTTGGCACACTAGTCAGTCCGTGGTTTGGTAAATATGAAATGTAGAGATTGCCACAACATTCGATGAGAAAGGACATCGTACTGACGTGCATCACATGCGCTGGCTGTCGAAGCTAATTGAATGTTGCGGGACACAAATGAATTGGGTGGATCTAAGGTTTTAAGCTCTCAATGCTTGTTGCAGATAATGCCATGCACGTCGTCACACAGCATTATCCGGCTGTCGCGGAAGGGTATGAAACGCGTCAGTCAGCATGGCTACGGAGATCACTACGTGCACATCAAAATACAGGTATGTTCTGGTTTATTTGTGATTTAAAATCATGACAGTATTTATTAATGAGAGTTCGTATGATTTAGTTGAACGCCGATAAAGTACTTGAGTTTTCAAATTCTTAATAATGGCCACCTATATTTTTAAATACATAGTATGTAAAGAAAAAAATAATCTATATTTTATCAGAAAAATTAAAGTTGACTAAAATGATAGTACAGTAGAATCCGGATATAACGATCTTCAAGGGACCGACGATACTATGTCGTACTAACCGGACGACGCACAAAACGGACGGATTATTTCTTAAGTACATAACTTAACTTGTACATACATACATAACTTACGAATACATATTATTATCTTCTTAATATAAAAATGAATTGATGTTCGTTAGTCTCACTAAAACTCGAGAATGGCTGGACCGATTTGGGTTGTTTTGGTTTTAAAATGTTCGTAGAGGTCCAGGGAAGGTTTAAACAATACGAAGTTTGTTGGGTCACCTAGTTTATATATAAAAATGAATTGCTGTTCGTTAGTCTGACTAAAACTCCGGAATGGCTGGACCGATTTGGCTTATTTTGGTTTTAGAATGTTTGTAGAGATACGAACGCGGGGCGGGGGTGCGAGTGCGTAGGTAAACAAAACATTGCGCGTGTGTCGGTTTAACCGGACGTATTATAATAAATATTGGTCGCTATAAGCAGTTGGTCGCTTAAACCGGAGTCGCACTAAACGGTTATATTCTCTTAGTACCTGTATACGAAACCTAACTTGAGTAAAGATTATCGTCGCTAAAACCGATTAGTTGTTATAAGCGAAGTCGTTATATATGAATTCTACTGTATATATAAGAGACGTAAATTAAATGCTACATTCATTTAAAATAATGGTTTTAATTTTATTTTGCAAAATCTGCAATCACAGCGATCACTGGGTTTTGTATACTTGATCATGTACATATTTTTGAACTTGAAAATTATGTTCGTCAGGCACCAAAATTGCTGTCGAGCAAGCAGAAGGCGTTAATGTACGCTTACGCCGAACTTGAAGAGGATACCCCCGGACAGATACACGGCGTCACCCTCGATAGAGATGGTAAGAAATAGTACGAAGCTTACCGTCAAACTGCTTTGCTTACTCCAAATAGAATAAGCCAAAAATACCACAAATATAGCTTGTAAGACTACAAAACAGGGTAGGACAGACTAAATTTCAACTACAATCTCACGGTGAGATAAAAAAGTGTATAGACAAAAACATTTATTTTACAGACAAATCAAAAAGCAGTGATTCGGGCGGTAAATCAGAAAAGGGTACTGGGTCCGAAAACATACACCATTCGAATCGCGATACCGACGATGTTGATAGAAATAAGTCGAAAGTGTGGACGTATATTGAAAGTATAAGCGATACTTTTAATGCTAACAAAACTTATTTTGTGGTTGGTTTCTGTATGGCTGTTGTAGCGTGTGCTCTTGCGATGGTCACTGACCCACAGGACAAATATGGCGTGAATGATTATGTGAATGCAATTGAAGACAGACCTGGAAAGGAAATTGATAAGCCATTTGGGTATGAAAGAGCTCTTAATAGGGCTAGGGAACAGAATCCTGAATTGTACAAGGAATGAATGAGGTTCTATTGTAGGTTTTTTTTTGTGTCAGTGACAAGTCTAAGAAGTGGTCAGAATACTGTACCAAGCTGTGAAAACCATGTATGGCATAAAATATAATGAACTTTCTCAATATTTTGAATGGTTCCTGTATCCCCCTAACAGTTACTTAAAAGCAATGCTCAAAAAGGTTTTCACTATCTAGCTTTAAGTTTGGATTAGTTTATTAGTTTTCCACCGATAAAGAGCTAGGCTTTGCAAAGACCTGCCGAATGTGACACCTTACACAATGAAATTACATATATTACATATAATAATATGTAACATGTTATGTAACACATCAGTTGCAATATGCAAAATGATAATTTGGTCTAGGACTAAGATATGATATTGTTATTAATTTGTTTTAAAGTTTATGTACGACCCAACCAATTTAGAAAAGACCCTAAGATATGTTGATGTTAAAGCTATATGGGATATTTTTACCTATGATATGATGGTAGGGACCTTTATTTCTACATGATATAATTATTTAATGTATATTTTGTGCATATAGCTTATTTATTTATGAGAGTGTGTTTATGAGAGTTGTGAGATTGACAGGCCTAGTCTACAGGTTATAGTATGATGGTCATACATTAGTTCCAATGATATTGTAAATAATTGTAGCCTGTTTTACGAATACATGCAATTTAAATTATTATGTTGTTTCATTCCGAACCTTTTCAAACCCTACACCATCATGCTATAATCCAGATATTTTAAATTCAGTACACAAAATTTTATGAGATACTTTTATATCTTCACAAGTTGAGAATTAATATTCAAGAAATCTAGACAGATAATTCAGAGTTATAAGTTGATACATCAAGAGTAAATTCGTTCGAAAGCAGATTCGTTTAGATTCTCTACACAGAACCACATTATGATTAGGTACATACTTAGCTTGATTTTTTACAGTGACAACAATAGGTATTGAAAATCTTTTAAAAAAAATTTGGCTCACAAGTTTCCTTTTTAACAAAACGAAAACGGGAATATCTGGTTTAAGGACAGACAACAGAAATAATTTGAAATATATTTCAAAGTTCATTTAAATAGTCGTAAACAATTGATTTACAGGAGCAATGGGGGAGAAATAATGAAAGGTCTAAATGAGCCTTTTCGTAGGTTAAATTATACAGTAAAAGAGCTGCATATTGTAAGTTCCAATATAATTAAATATCTGTTAGTTGGAGTCTTATGTAACTAAAATATTATACATAGTTATAGAAGCTCATTTTACGATAAAACACATCGTATGCTGTAAATATTGTTAGAGGTAAAAGTAATACCACCCATTCATTATATTAATATGTATAAATACATTAATATAGAGTGTAGTAGAAAGTAAAAATTCGTAAGTGTGATACAGCTTTTGTAACCCTCTGTACGTTCTCCGCCCCCACGTTCAATGGGAGTGTCAGTATCTATAGAAATATCTAAGTTTTCAAAGTACATGAAACAGTAGATTTCTTCCCTATAATTGTTCATTGATCACTATACATATGTATCGTTGACTCTTATTAAAATTTTCAGGTAAGAAAATGTCGATATCTGAAATAGACATGGTGGATGCTGTTAAGGAGGCCATTAAGGACAAAAAGTCCTTAGAAGGAGCGTCTACCGAGGAAGAAGTACTCGAGGAATCTAAAAGGAGCAAGGGATAGATAGCCAATACTATACTTTATGTGTATTTTAATGTGGGAACAGTGCTTTGCTGATGAAATTGTGGGATACATGTTGCTAGTTCTGCTGAAAATTTCTACCATATGCGTCCTTTCTGGGTGTATAAAGGAAAAAAATGTTCAGAAATTTTTGCCTGTGGACCGAATTGGGATTCAAATTCTTTATCCCTTATTCCTTTTTTTGTTTATTTGTTTTTTTGTTACTACGCCTTAGAGTTTCTCTCATATTATTCCAAAGCACAAAGTAGGTATAGAAATGGATAATTTTTGGGCAGAAATGTATGCGGGTTGGTATCGCGATACATCTGCTTTCATTGCAAGACAATATTCACTCAGTTTGAATGGAAGGTGCAACATTTTTCTCTTTGGAAAATTCTTGGTGTTTTCGTGCTTCGAATATCACTAAATATTAAGTTAGTGCGTAATTTTATCAGCAAAGCTCTGATACAATATAACATTTTTCCGAAAAATAGGTTATAAAATTCACGCTTCGCTTTAATGAGAATGTTTTATTTTTGTTTTTTGATGTATATTTAATTATACCAAAAATAGGTATCGTGCCGTTTGTATTTCCTTTACAATTCTGTGATACAAGGATGAATGGAGTAAACATTTCGTTTTAGACTTGCGAATATAATGAAAATATTATAATTTGTCTTGATGTCTGAAAATTCATGTTTTATTGGACATTTCACAAAGTAATATTATAATCAAAGAAGCTGTACATAGCCGTTGACTAGTGCGTAGGAAATGGTAGTTAAATAAAAGAACAAATTACTTACAACTTTTGTTTTATTGTTAAATTATAACCTACTTGCAAAACCTTTGTTCGCTGACGCTAAGTCGCAGATTGAAGTTAATATAGCGAGTTTTATTTTTATAAGAAAAAACAGCTAACTTCTTTTTGGGGTTCCCTACCCAAAGGGTAAATCGGTTGTTTTCGCTCCTCTCATGTCCGTCCGTCCGTCCGTCCGTCTGTCACCAGGCTGTATCTCATGAACCGTGATGGAAAGCTGAAATTTTCACAGATGATGTATTTCTGTTGCCGCTATAACAACAAATACTGAAAACTAGAATAAAATAAATATTTTGGGGGGCTCCCATACAATAAACGTGATATTTTTGTCCGTTTTACAAATAATGGTACGGGACCCTTCGTGTGCGAGTCCGACTCGCACTTGGCCGGTTTTTTTATACATCTGGGTCTGGGATATGTTACTTACATGGTTTTTGGTACATTAAGCCCCAAACCAATTTTTTATTGAGGATGGCTTTTCAATTCTGATTATCTTATCATCGACTAATCCTCATTGTGTTTCGTACAATTTATACTTCTCAGCTATATAAGCGACGACTGACCCGCCCTGTTGCCTCAGCATGGTCAACCCGCAGGACAGAAGCAGCACCGCGCCTTCCACGTACCAGCCGTACAGGAACCGCACGTTACCCGTTACCTGAACATTAATAGACGACAAAAAATATAGACAAATAGACAAATCTCAGCAGGAACCGCTTGGATTTTATTAGCGAGTTGAGAAAAATATACGGTTTAATTCGCATGGGTTAAACTGTCTCACCTGCTACTGTCTATATACCTACTATTCTCGCCTTAGAGCCCAGAACATAATATGTTATCTATCTGGATGTATGTTCTGCGCTCTAAAACGCGCTCATTACTAAGCATCTAACTAGGTATGTAAAATGTTACCTTTGTACTTAAATAAAGTGTTCTGAATCAGTGCAAAAACACTAAGTAGAGAGCATTTGGAAGAAACTTTAACTTCGAATCTTAAAATCGTACTTATTTGCTAGAATACTCACCCGGTCCAAGCCCCCGGTGGTAGTAAACTCGACGGGGAACATGGCTATGTCTACGGGTTTCCTCTCCCGTGCCCATCCGAACGCCACCGCTCCGCAGAGGTAGTATAGAACCGCTGTCAGGAACGTCCAGCGACAAACGCTTAGCATGCCTAGTAAGCGCTGGAAAAGATATATGAAGACTGCATGAGAATACGGGACTGATGTTGATGCAAGATAAAATAAAATTGTTTTTGGCACCGATAGACTGAATTTGTTTTGCACGTAGGGATTTGGAGATACAAATGAGAACGAGTTTAAATTTTTAATCCTCTGTCCGCAAAAAATACTATGAATGTAATTTATTTTTTAATGCAAATGGCTTTTTTAGGTTTATCCCTATGTCGACGAGTACATCTACTTGGGCCAGTTAGTCTCTTTCGAAAACAGGCAGGAAAGGGAAATCGATCGCCGCATCGAGAATGCCTGGAAAAGCTACTGGTCCATGAAACACTACATGAAAGGGGGACCTTCCCCTTTCACTCAAACGAAAATTAGTCGACATGTGTAGCTTGCCCGTCCTAACCTACGGTGCGCAAACCTGGTCTCTCACAGAGTGTCAGAAGTTCAAGCTCAAGGTTTGCCAAAGAGCAATGGAGCGTAGTATTTTAGGTATCAAGCGGATGGACCGAGTACGGAATACCGTCATACGCTCCAAAACAGGAATCTTCGATGTGGGCCAAAAAACAGCAAAATTAAAATGGGACTGGGCTGGGCACGTCAGCCGAATGCATCCAGACAGGTGGGCCAATGTTGTTGCTCAGTGGATACCACAGGATGGCCACCGCAGACGTGGTAGGCCCCGGAAGAGGTGGCGCGACGATCTAGACGCCTACAACCCTGACTGGTGGGAGCACTCTAAAGATCGAGAGGTGTGGAAACAAAATGGGGAGGCCTTTGCCTAGCAGTGGGACAATAAGGGCTAAGAAAAAAAAAAAAAAAGGTTTATCCCTAGGTACATCTCTTGATCTCCCGAATTGCAAAAGTAATTCTGCGTTCTGGACTTCGATCAGTGTCGAATAATGATGATGTCTTGGTCGAAAACTAGGAAGATTATAATACAGTATAGTACAGTCTATCTATACAGTAATATTCATCTGGAACAGCTTACCATTATTTTCTTACGAACTCCTCTTCTAGTAGGTGATTTCAGAACCTCCGAGCTTCGACTGCAGTTTGGGCTTTCTGAAACATAAAAAAAATATAGATCATTATAAATTTTAGCAATGCATGTTTGTGCTGCAATTATTCATTATCTAAGTATTCATTCCTAACAGTAGAAGTTACAAAATTTTACTTGGTACGAGTAAATATAGTTTCATTGTGGTTAACCGGAGTTTTCAGGCTTTTCCTACGAAAATGTAAAAGTTTGTCAATTAAGGTATCCAACCGTTACATGTATGCAGGGATAGCAGTAGTTAACAACAACAATTTGTGGTATCTGTGTTGCATTATACTTAAGCCTCATTTACCTACATGGAGAGCATTCATCGCATAACTTGTCGAGATATGTTGCCTATTACGTAACTATCCGGTAGCTACATATCTTGTGTATACAGCTTCAAAAGTAGCTGAACAAATCAACATTTTCAAAACTGCTAAACATCGTGTTGTCGATAGCTTACCAGAGTACCTATTAATTTTTTGAACATTTGGATGTTGAGTAAATTTTCGGGGCCCAACATGGCCAAGGCCAGCCGGGGCTGCTGAATTATTCGAAAGAGTTACCGCGGCCCTGGTAAATAAAAGGCATACGAAGGAACACGATGGATTTTTAGTCACTAAAAGTCTGACACTCCCTCACCGCTGCTAACCCACAGCGGGAGGGGTCATTTGATGATATTTGCCATCGATAAAAAAAGTAAATTTTAGCGTTTGTATTGAACATTTTACGTTGTTGAGCAATTATGAACATTTTGATTTGTTCAGGAACTTTTGATGCTGTTCGTACCCTATTGTGCGTACCTTAGTATGAAACAGCAATCAATTTAATTACTAAAAGTTATTTTTATTAAAAGCTTATCTTTACGATACAACTGAATAGTACCAAAGAAATAAAATAGCGTGTCCGATACAATCAGTATCTAGCTAGATAAACGATACTCGGTCTAATTTAGCGAACTCGCTCGTTCTGCAGTAATTAGCAGTAAGTGCGGCGCAAGCTGTGAAAAGTGCTTGTAATTCACTTAATGCTATGTTTAATTACCGGCGAGCCGCTACTGCGTTGCATTAAACCGATATTGTTAAGGGAATGTGGAGTATTGTGGAGCTTTTATACGCAGAGAGAAAAGGTGTTAAACAAATTAATGTGGAGATAGCTTTAGGCATGGTTTCGTTTACTTTGGGTAAAGAACGAGCACGAGCTAGCTTAATAGTAATTGTGCCTAAAACAAAATCTTAATTTCAGCTATTTTTTAATCTGCTTTCTTGAAGTTTTTAATTTATAAATTGAGGTCAACCGAGCCTGATATTAGAATAGGTAGGTAACTGGATTGCCTGCTTACAAATTTTGAAATTTCACACGAAGATTTTGTGTCGACTGATTTATTTAAACGGGCGGCGCCCTATTTATATGTGTACGCCTGCGACAACGAAAATCAGCTTTTGAAAATTTAAAATTTTGAATTTGACATTTGAACGTATTGTATTTTTCTTCATGACTATTGAAGGTTGCTAGGTAGGTACCTTCAAAATTTGTAAGCAGGCAATCCAGTTCTTGCCTGCTTACCTATTTATTTTGGGGAAGTTAAATAAATGCTATGTAGTTGTACTAACAGAAAATATGACGAATGCATTCAAAATACGAGTAGGTAACACCCCATTTCGCAGGTGTGTGTGACATCGGGCTAACTTCGCATTAACTGGCTCACAGTAAGCAATAAGCAAACAGCGAGGCAGACTAGGTAGGTAGGTACCTTCAAAATTTGTAAGCAGGCAATCCAGTTCTTGCCTGCTTACCTATTTATTTTGGGGAAGTTAAATAAATGCTATGTAGGTAGTTGTACTAACAGAAAATATGACGAATGCATTCAAAATACGAGTAGGTAACACCCCATTTCGCAGGTGTGTGTGACATCGGGCTAACTTCGCATTAACTGGCTTACAGTAAGCAATAAGCAAACAGCGAGGCAGACGATTACATATTTACCGACCGCCATATTGCCACATTAACGAATGCTCGCCACCGTATATTCCCTTGTAATGAGAATGTATTGAGCGCTGGCCGATGCGCAAACATCACACTGGGAACATGCATCGTGGTAAATAATGAGAGATAATTTGTATTAAACTGATATTGCAGGGTATTGTTACCTCTGCCAGGGCTGCGGGATTGTTCGAAGGAGTTACCGCGGCCCTGGTACATAAAGGGCTTAAGAAGGAACATGATAGGTTTTAGTCAGTAAGAGTCTGACACTCCCTCACGCTGCTAACCTAGGTACAGCGGGAGGGGTCGTAATTTCTACACAATATAGGTACGCTATAGTTTGTTAAGTGTAACAGAGGGATTTCAGCTAAGTAGGTTTGTGAAACCTGGACTTTAAAGTCTGTAATCGCCAAACCGCCTTGAGAAAATTGTGATGCATATTAAGAGACTTATGCTGATAATGTTGAAAAACTATACTTTTCGCTTAAGGTTAGTTCACAAAGGTGTTTGCCTATTTACCTATACCTACTCGGTTGTAAAAAGTATTGTGTGTACTTTAAAAAAAATACCATCTATAGAGCTCAGAGGAGACGATTTTGTAAGAATTTGCCTTCAAAATCGTGTGCTACAATTTCTGTCCACCTTGTTACATGTTTGTTAGTTTTACATGAGTTGGTTGTGTGTTGTTCATTTTTACTTGTGTTATTGTTCTGAGCGTGTGTACCTATATGTTATTAAATCATTGTGTAATATCACAACTGTCCCGTTACAACGGGCCGTAGATCTCTGATAGCTGTGGGCGCTACGACTGATGAATGGATTGCTGCATTATATTATTCAAATACACGACGCGGTTTTGATACGAAGGTTAACAAATAACAATAACAGTGTATTTTGCACCTCTTTGGGTTGAATGATATGGCATTGCAGATGTAATTTGTAAGTATTTGGAGTATTATTTTCTGCCCATTCCGTTATGTCTTGTAGATTCACAGTGCACTTTACAATACACATTAAAAAGGTATGCCTAACCGTACATAGATTAACTTTTTGTTTATTTTTGTTGTTTTAATTATACCTACCTTCTCATGAATCTGAATAAAGGTTTTAAGCATGGTCCTTTGCACCGATTTATACTAGATACCAATTTTAACTCCAAAGATTTAATTTAATACAGCATAACTTAAAGATTTTTCTGTCAGCCTGCTTCGTAGAAACATTATAATCTCAGATATACTTCTGGATATTTTTGTGTAGTGTCAGTATGAACAATAAACAGATTCAAGCTTATAATTGAAACTGTCCTGTTTGAGGTGCCCCTGATGGCTTTATTATGATACAACGTAATTATAGCGTCCTGTAACTTATTGTTGCTATTTAAAATATTGCTATTTACTCTGGCGATGTAATTATGATGGTGTCACACACAGGCGGTGCAATTTTGTTCTCGTCACAGCATTTAATTCATGTAAAATGTCGCATGCTAGAAAACTACGTAAATACGGTACAGGAGCCCAATTATAGATTATTGTCATTCTTTTAAGGTCGACGTCCAAGAATCCAATTTACCAATTTTCACTGAAAACTACGTCTATTAAAGGTCTTTTGAGGCAATCACTTTAATACCTGGGGGTTTGTAGGTAACAAAACGCAGGTAAACTGAGTGCTCCGGAGAGTTAACCTATGAAGTTCCTGCTATACATAAAAGTATGTACTACAGCTTACCTGTCTCATTATGTAGCACAGTGTCCGGCTTGTCCGGGTCACATCTCAGCCTATTGAGGCAAGCTTGAACGCGTACCACTATACATAGGCTGGCGTTTAGCACTGAAACAATATTCATTTTAATATCACCTCGAACGAAGGATAGAGTGTTTTAAATAGATCCATGATAACATAAAACGAATTTTCTTTTAAAAGCTACCTCTCAGGTACGAGGTGCTAACAATCTCGAACCTGACAGGTAGGTAGTTTCTTCTAAGTTTCTTTTATTCTAAGTCAGACAAATCCAAATATAACTTTTCCAAAGTTATGGTCACTTTCCATTGTATTTTAGACATCAATGACTTACGGGAAAGGAATACATTTTTGTGGATGCCTCACAACTGTGATCTGAAGTGTCCAATCCGCCTTGAGCGTATGGAAAGAGTCCGATATCTTACTGGGGCACAGAGAGCGATAGTTGCAAAAAAGCCTAGAAGGCTTATTCTATGAAAAAGTAGGTCTTCCTTCGTCATTTTTCATGTAGGTAGGTATCCCAGAGAACATATCTAGAAAATGAGTTCAAGACTTACTTAAATAAAAGTGTGCTGGAACAGCAAAGGCAGCGTATATTAGCGCGGAGGTTCGTCCCCAATTTGTCTGCGGCATTGGCGCGCCGAAGCCTGAGGATATTTGCATATTTTATTATTGGTTACACGGCAAAGGGGAACGGCTTATTGCATCAAGTTTGTCTGGCGAGCGTGTTTATTATGCTGTAAATGCTAATAATATTTTGGAAACTAATGACTGGATTTCGGAGGGCACATTAAACTACGGGTCCCGGCTGTCATTGAACATCTTTGGCAGTCGTCAAGAGTAGTCAAAAGCCAGTAAGTCTGACAAGCAGTCTTACATAGGGGTATTGGGTTGTACGGCTGCGATGAGAAGGTCAGACAGGCAGTCGCTTCTTGTAAAACACTGGTACTCAGCTACATACGGTTTGACTGGAAGCCGACCCCAACATAGTTGGAAAAGACTCGGGATATGATACTCTGCTTGAAGTTGATTAAAAGCTGGGTGATAGTCGTTTTTTATGAAGTATAACTTACCCAAAGCCGTCATAACATAGACAGTGAACAGAAATGTCCCGGATAAGTCCCAAAACTTTCCAGGGTCGACGCGCGCGCCGGTGCTCACCGCCTCTATGGTGAGGCGCCTCTCTTCCTCGATACGCTTCTCTATGGCTCCCCGCCATTTTGGAGACTGAGGAGTTATCTGGGGAAAAAGGATTTGGGCTTTTAGTAAGGAGTCTTTATTGCGGAGCAGCTATTCGAGAGTAACCCACCTCGTAGGTATTCCTTTTATGAGAAATAGATAAGAAGACTCATGATTGGAAATGCAACTTTAGTAGTCACGATTCGTTCATGAAAATGAGCGTAGTAAAGACGTAACGCATACCTATACTTCTACACAGAATTTCATACTGTTTTGTAAAAAGGCAGTACTTAGTTTAATATGGCTCTAATCTAGTCTAAAATAAGTACATAATTTTGAACCATTGAAAATTTCGGCTCCCAAAGATGTTAACACGCATTATCTTTTACTTTGGTTACTTACTAATTGAGAGTAAACAGGTAAGCTGTAGTGAACACCTACCTAGTGTTCTGTAAACCAAGTAAAACCACTTACTCACAACGTAACCTTTAACCCTTCTGCCTAAACAAAAACTTACATCGTTAACATTTACATATTACAGCGGAGTCTTGTAACAATATGTTAACCGACATTGACGTTTGACGGATAACGGATAAAATACATAAATCCGGGATAATGGGGGCAGGTTCTGATTAATTGCCCTCCTCGCTTTCCTGCGGCGAACAAATTTAATTCAAGTAAGTACGAGCGGTTTTCTACGCCATTAACTGCGCTCATTGCCCTATTAAGTAAGTTAGAACGATTTTCTATGACGCTGCGTAGCGTATGAGCTACACTCCAGTGCAGAAAAACGGGAAAGTTCATAGGTGTAATGGAAACAAATGACAGGAATTATTCAGTTTTGTGTCTGTTCAAAACGTTTATTTAATTTTTGGTTAGAACTCCCTTTTTTTTAGAAAAAAAATAAGATTCCATTATGTTTAATTTTTAAAGAAAAAAATTACAAGATGACGGTTGATGTTAATTTCTGCATGAAGAAAAAACTAGAATAAAAAAAAAGCTAGCAATTTCTAAAGCTGGAACGGAAAAGTACTTAAAAGATGACATTTAAAATAAATAAAAAACATTGAAGAAACAAGACGGCGAGCGAATTAAAAATAACGCTAAGCTGTCAGCAGTTATTACTACAAATTGTCTAGAATAAGACTCAGCTTAGCTTACCGTAATTGGTTTCTTTGCATAGCTTTCGACGTTGGAAACAATTGAAAAAAAATGTAGAGGAGTTCTTAATTTGAAATGTTATTTTCTCCTTTGTTAAAATGTATAATTTATTATGATATGTAGGTATAATAAATAGATAAATAAAAAATAGCTGTCCCCGCGATTTCACACACGTTTTGGTAGCCCCACTTTTCGCAACCGGGTAGAAAGAAACATGTCCTTTTTCGGGCTTGACTTTGCTTTGGCTTGACTTCTGTGTGCCAAAAAAAAATATAACACCCGATATTATTTTTGTGGAGACTTTTTACCTATTATTTGTTTTCTTTTGAGTCAACATATAATTACAGACGATCGCTCAATTAATTTCTACTCAATTATTAAGACAATAGCTAATTGGATTACTTACAGCAAGTTCTTTGATTGAAACGAATTGTTAAACATATTTTGTTCGAAAGGCTGCAAAGTTAATGACCCTCCTTTGTGTACTGAAGGTCAGAATTCTTTATGGCAAGTGTTTAAAGGTCATAAGAATAACATTAACGTTTCTTTAATAAAAATTGGTTGAAGTAAATGGTCTATTAGGGCAGAGTTTGATTTTCTTGTTTACAAATCCATCACCGAAGGGTTAAACCAGCTAATATAATATATTGTAAATTTATATAAGATGAAAATATAAATTGTATGTGTATGCAATAATTATTACACAAATGTTGTGATAGTAATTATAATGAGTGACAAATATTTAAGTAACTGATTAATTTATGTGGGTTTTCATTTAAAAATAAATCCTCTATACAAACAGGCATTTGACTACATATTTATTTTGCCCAATATTACTGTTTGTTTGATTATTGTGGCGATGGAATTGCCTTTGTCGTGTGGCTTCCACGGCTACTGTTACTGTTACTACTGTACTGCCTTTTGTGCTGGGCACAGTCCTCCTCTCACACGGAGAAGGATTGAGCATTAATCACCACGCTTGCTCAATGCGGATTGGTGATTTCAGACAATAGAAGTCCAGGTTTCCTCAAGATGTTTTCCTTCCCCATATAACCATTTTTGCGAACATAACGTAACCGTTTCGACACTTAGTGTCGACACTGATCTATCTCGAAACATAATCTCGTCGACGTTCCGTGTTAGCGCCGTCGCTGCAACTAAAAATGGGGAAGATCTCGACACAATAAACAAGTAACATTTGGTTTCTAATTTACGTCGCCGTGTAGTAACATTGTTACCATATTTTAACCAGAGATCGCACTAATCATTCAATCATTCATTCGTTCGATCAATTTCGTTGGCTCGTGCGTGAGTGACACGACGAATAATACAAAATACAAGAAATCCCAAAATGATGGTTGAAGTATGATAATGATAATGAAGTAAAAAAAGTTTTAGTTTTCATTAATTAATATGGTTTATAATGCTCAAATCTTATTGGGAAAAAAAGTTTACTGTGTAATTTCTTTGAATATGTTGATATTTCCAACGCGCCACCGTAATATCATGTTTTAATAATTCTGGCGAAAGAAAAACTTTGTTAAATAAAATAAAAATATAAAATGATGCACATCGAGTGCTCAATAGCTTCCATTTAAATACAATATCAAATATTTTAATCCTAATACAAATTATTTTAGCAAGATTTACTCATTAAATTGGTAAATAATGAACTATGAAAAAACATTTTTGATGTTTGTTATGAAAAATATGCTCGTCGCAACTAGTCACAAAGTTACGATAATGTGTCGACACGTGTCGACATGTTACGGTAAATTGTTACAAAATTACTAGATTTTAAGATGGTTTCTCTTAATATTTGGTTACAGTGTTTTCCAAAGTTTTATCAAGTCAACATGCCTTTTGCATTGTTCATCAGAATTAATATCGCTTGTGCCGGTTACTTGGGTTAAAGACGAAGACGTCTTGTTTTGGCCGAGAAAAAGAAAAAACTGCGATTTGGAGCTCGAAAGTTGAAACTTTGGCACTAGGGTAGGGACTATACCAATAAGCTCCTCCACTAAATTCCGTACTGTTTTCCTGTAAATGGCCTAGAAAAGAATAAGTTTTAAGTTCAATAAAATGGGTATCCGTCAATTTGCCCTACCAACAATGCAACATCATGAAAAAAATATTATTATAATAAAGAAAAACTTGTGTACGAGTACAATTAGGGACCAGAGATATTTTGAGACTTGGTACTTATTTCTTTAACTCTTCTGTAAAAAGTTGAAGTCCATCGGAATTTACGTAAGGTTTTTGGTTGTTTACTCATTTTAAATTTCATTAAATGGTTGGTAACGGCAGAAAACATAGACAGTTTGAGAATAACTGGCTCTCGTCATGTTTTAAATGTGTTAAAGGGTTCTGGAACATCGACTACACCATGTTACTACCCAGTTACGACACAATTGTGTCAACATTGCTCACTGGTTACAAACCAAACGCAAAGTTTCTAAAATGTGTCGTTACAAATTAAGCTGTAAAGTATCGACACAGCGACCACACAAAGTTACTGAATCTAGTTTCCGTCACATTTTTACTGAACCGTTACAACACATAAAAGCTAATCCCTACACAGTCACGTTGTGTCGTACCTGTTACGAAACTGTTGCGACTTGTTACATCTTTATCATATCTGCGACCAAAAATGGTTGTATGGGTCCCCTTTTTATCAGCCATTGGTGTCCAAGATTCATTTAGAAAGTACGTACAAACTTAGAAAATTTGCATTGGTACTTGCCTGACCTGGAATCGAACTCACACTCTGATAGTCGAAAGGTTTGTTCTTTACGCACTAGGTCGCCATGACTACTATGTAGATTTAAATAAAGATTATGTACAGATGGGTATTCTGAATACCGAAACTACTTTTTATCCGGTTAGGGAAAGTAGTTCGTCCGAGGGTAAAACCGCTGGGAACAGCTAGTCATTCATAAAGTCATATGTTAAACTATTAATAACAATGAAACAAATTGATTGATGGTCCAATTTGGGCGACAGCAACGAAGAGTTGTCAAAGTTATTTATAGCTTTCCGTGCGTACATAATTTACTGTTTATCGATTTTACTGTGTTATTAAAATTCTGTTGTTTACTGTATGTGTCCTGAATTATGAATGATATATAAAGATAAATATTATTTCCCATTGTGGAATGGCTGGTACAATCTGATAGGTAGGAACAGTTGCCTGTTTAGATTTTGTGTGAACGCGCTAATTTCAGGTAATTACTGGTCCAACTAGAAAAACCTTTCAGTGTTAGATAGCTAATATGTCAAGGAAGGTTATAGGTAACTTAAGCTTTATAACCGGGTGATCAGAATTCGGAACGCGGATGAAACCGCTGTAGGAAGCTAGTCAGTATATAAATTCTATTCATAAATGTCTTGTCAAATGGGTCATCAACTTTATCAACAAAAAACTGACCCCAAAATTTTAAATTAACAAAAAAGAACAGTATGTGTTTTTACTGTGCAAAGCGATACTGAATGCCCCTTTTTCAGTGAGGCTCGAGTTGTTGTCTTGGCATCCGTACACAGACCGCCTCCGGAATGCAATTAGAAAATGTAATTATTTTCTGTCTGCGTAAACCTTTTGTAAATTGAATGAAATAACTCTTCTCGTTTCGCTTCTTTGCGGTGGTTATTTGATTTTGTATCTCCAATTTAAAATATATAAAAACTTTGCAAATAAAAAAAAGTTAATACATAAAATATATATCCAGACAGACACAGATGATTTTGTATCCTCACTAATATTATAAATGCTAAAGCAACTGCAGAAAAAAAAACGTACTAGAACACTTTTTATCCGACTACAGAAGGCCAATACTCTCGAGGTGCAGACAGATCTTGGTAGATATGTATTACATTAGGCCATAAATATTATAATCTTTAAAAACTCTAATATCTATAATAAATATATGTCAAAAAGTTATCTAAACTTATGTCTTTTTTTTCTATTTAGGTATTGAATTCGGGGTTCAACCCCATCGTACATGACATGATAATATAATTTCTTTAAGTGGAAGAGACCTAACCGCTTTGCTTCTAGCTGTGGAAAATACAGTCTGACCCAATATTCGTGGTCGGTAGTGTACGTATAGTTTAAGTACCGGGTCATTAGGTGAGTGACGTCAAGTGCAGTGCTATATGATATTGGCATGAGACGCGCGCCCACGTCCCGCGGTCGGCTAACCGTGACCAAGCTAATGATTATAGATTATTATTTAAGGGTTTAGTTTATTGACAGGTCGTTTATAATAGTTATTATTAATAGTTATTTTTCTGATTGCTAGTTTAGGCATGTTAAAAAATATAGCAAAGATAGATTCATTTTTAAGAAGTCGGTATGTCGGTACGTTAATTATTCTTTCACGCTAAAACTACAAGATGGTTTTTGATGTAACTTGTCTGTAACAACTTTTGTCTATGTGCTGGAAGGCGTTTCAGAAACAAATTGAGTAGGTACGCGGAAATACACTATTATCTAAATAATCCTTTCATAGAAAAAAAAGTAAAAAACCTGTCAGATTAAATGTTCTCCCAGTTAGGTGATTTACGATTTACGACTATCGAGTCCATATAATGTTACTATCGTTCTCAAATTCTATCTACAGTAAGCAAATCAACAGATAGATACAATATTGGGAATAGCCGTTAGTGACGTAACGTAAGACGAGTTACCCAAATACACGTTAAACCTTCAACGTCACCAAAATATGACTGCATAAACTTTTGACGTTACCTTTCCCCGTTGGACCTTAAGGTGGACATATTGATAGTCAATATTGTTGGCTGATATTGACAAGGGTCGGGACAGGGTACCAAGGGGTGATTATTATAATAAGATACCGAATCTGTTTAGGATTTTCGGGGAAGCCAAAGGTCATAATGTGAAGTGTTATGTTATATTCTGGTTGCGTAAAGGTTTTGCATGGAACGCATACTTGCGTGTAAATAAGAAACACATTTATATATTCTGTCGTCTAAACACTTTACACGAAATTACTATAAGTTATCCCTTGTGTGGTAAGGGAAAAACGGTAAGGTTAGGTACCTATCCATGTAATGTAAATGTGCATATGTAAATTATTTTATGACGTGCTAAAATTAAAGATCGTGGAACTCACTTGAAAGGTCGCTGACACCTAACTCCAAAGGAATAAGTGATCTTTGAAAGAATGAGCAATATTCATGACTGACAAAGCTCATTGTGTTTCAACAAACACTCGATATAGACGAAGAAACGAGAGCCGCCAGACACTACAAATTAAATAAAAGTTCAGCCCTAAAATATACAGAGTTTATTTGAAGCAGTAAATTGATGAGATATTAGTCAAAAGGAGCCAGACTTGATGACATACTCATCTTTATAGTTTATTTTTGCTTGAATGCGCTAATCGCAGGTACTAATAGAAAAAAAAAATAGTATTAGATAGCCTATTTATCGAGAAACGATCCGTGTGCGAGAAGTAGTTTCTACAGGATACGGTTGACGCTGGCAGAAGCCAGTATTTTATGAGCTCAACCGAAACTTCATTCGTGAGTAGAACAAACTAGCGACTAAGCAACCTCCCAACTTTCGAATCTACTTTATCTCCTGGCAAACGTTTTATTAGTGAGAAAATAACTGATGTCTGATGGCACCTAGATCTCCTACTAAAACATCATCTATTCAGATTCACTCGACCATTATCTTGATTCAATTAAATTGTACAAAGTCGAAAACAAAAGGCGAGACATATCTATTATCCGAACCAGTGGTCTTGTTCCAATCAATTATACAGGGTTATGGACGAAACAAAAAGTTACTTCGTATATTCACTTTTCTAAGAATCAAGGATAACGATTTCCGAGAATTTAGTCATAAAACCTCTCGTTGTCAGTTGTTAACAAATTGTAATAGAATAAGATTTGTTAACCAGGTTTATTAATCAGAATTTTGAGGTCTCTCAGATTAACCAACAATAATCGAGTTTATTAATTGAAAGTTTTAAGTAAATAGAGATTCTCACAACATAAATAAAGGATGTATCTTTCGTGTTTTTACAGGAAAGGGTGTTTGTGAAAGAAACTATTCAGAAGTTGTATAAAAAATTGCTTGTCATCAATCTTCTTCTTAGCGTTTATCCCGTCTTGTGATGGCGTCCGCTTTCCGTATCTTCTTCTTCCACTTCGCTCTATCCTGGACATCTTCCTCTTCAAGTTCGCAGATTTCCATGTCTTTCTTTACGACACTCAACCACCGCAGGTTAATTGCTTGTCATCAATATTTTTAGTAATCTGTTCTCATTGCTGTACACAGCTTTTCTATTACATCGAAAGGTAAGCATTTTCACCATTAAATCAATAGTCCACCAGATATACCCATGTAAAAGGCCAGATAACTACCGAATCCAAAAGGTCTTTATAGAAAGGTTCCACGTTTCCACAATAGGGTAACATAATGGGTAAACATCCTGTCTGTTATTACCTTTGTACCCATAAGTACCTATTTACATAATTAGCTAAGTATGCTATGAGAATGTCCGAGATAATAATGGGGGATGTTTATAAAAGTTGTTGTAAGTTGACCTTTGACCCTTCAGAGCCGAGGTCAATGTAAGGAAAAAGGCGCATTTTACCTCTTTGACAAAAACTTTTGTTAATGCAGAATAGTATTAAAAAGAATCCCCTAAAATATTTTTGCATCGAGTGTAGCTATAATAGTACACAACACAAATAGTACATAAGTTCAGTTACAGCCTTTTTTATCGTCCCACTGCTGGGCACAGGCTTCCTTTCACACGGAGAAGGATTGAGCATTAATCACCACGCTATAGACATTAACCGTATTAATAATGTCAAGCTATTTATATATTTCCTTAATTAACATAAAATATACTTATGTTAATTTCTAAAGCTACTTTCTTTAATATACACAGGTACGGTACCTATATCTTAAAAGTATTATGAATGCAAAAGCGAAACTTTCTTTGTTAACTTACCACAACTTTTCATCACAGCGCAAGAAGTAGTTCCAACCAAGTAAAACCGCGAGCAAAAGCTAGTGGTACATAATTAATTAACTGAACCGCACTAATAATACCGGTAGCTACTCGTAATGGAAACTGCTCGTTCAATGTTTACCGATGACATCACAACGCTAGCTTCATATAAACGCAGCTTAGAAATACACTTCTCATTCACAGTGCCATGGCTTTTAGAATCATTTTTGGGGTCAAGTTTTACTTTACGTTATCGGGGGTTTTGTTATGTTTTCAGGGTTCCGTAACCAAAGGGTAAAACGGGATCCTATTGTTTTCGCTACTCTGTCCGTCCGTCTGTCACCAGGCTGTATCTCATGAACCGTGATAGTAAGAGAGCTGAAGCTGAGATGTTGTATTTTGGTTGCCGCTATAACAACGAATACTGAAAACTAGAATTAAATAAATATTTTGCGGGCTCCCATACAACAAACGTGATTTTTTTGTCGGCCGGTTTTTCGGTATTAGGTATTCTGATACTAAGGCGGATCTACCATGATGGGCAACGTGGGCGTCCCCAAACCCTAATTAACTAGTGATGTCATATATTTCTTTTTTGTATACTCCCTTATGTGCTCTCTCTATTCATATACTCCCTTGTGTACTCCTTTATGTTCTACTTCTATGTATGGAAACTAAAATGTTCAATATTTAAGTCAGTGTTATATATCCGTGTAAACTAGTCTTTTGTTAGATTTTACGCCATATCTACGTACCAGGATACAAAAATGATCCCAACTACACGTGTTGTAGGTAATATTCGTAGCATCTCGTAGCACCGTAGCGCCGTAGCACCGTAGCACCGTTATGCGTAACTTTGTAAAAGGATTCTGCTACAATGTGCTATAACTATGACCGTAATAGGAACGTGTCAGGTAAAAAATACTGCGAAAATAATACGACGGTAGAGGTATTTTCCGATTTAAAAAAAATACTTTTTTTTATAGAAAACCAAATGTTGCCAAATGAAGTATATAAGTAGGCACTTAACTAAAGATAAACAATGAAGTCATGATTATAAAAAAAAATAGTTTAAAAATAAAATGTAGCTAAAAATCAATTTAAATATTTAATGACGATAATTACTTAATCAGTTGAATCATTTGCATAGTTTATTTGTTTTATATGCATTTATGTAAAAAGTCCAATCAAGATTATTTACCTTTACTTAAGTGCCTACCAAAATGTCGTCTAGATCACCGTCAACAAAATCTTGATTGAATCAAAACATTCCATATTCTTACGTAGTTTTTTTCAGGTCACCTGTGAGCTAGCTTATTAAGTTTCGTATGACAAGGTATCATGTTGCGAAGGAAAATGAGATTGTAAACACCGTCGTGTCATGTCTGTGTTTTCTCGAAACGTGTCAAGACATTCTAAGATTATATCTTGTTTCATAACTTGGTTATGATTTTTCTTGTTCATTTTGTAAAAATGTTACATATCGAAGGTATATCCGAGTATGTGTTAATAAGGTAGGACTTTGTGGTTGAAAATACTTGAGTAGGTAACCAGATTAATATTTCATTAAAGTATTTGAAATTTCAGGTAACAGGCTTGAAAAGAGTTTGCCATATATGCATGCATATAATTTAAAACTTAACAGCAGAACTTAAAACAGAAAAATTACCTAGTACATTCTATAAAACGTCGAATGATTGATCGATGTCAAATTGTTGTTAAATCAGCACACTTTTTGACAACGCACATTTTTTTAGTCCCAACATTGTATTCTCGCACCAAAAAACACGACACAAAACATTTCATGAAACATGAAATATGGACGAAAACACGCAACACCATTTGCACATATTGTTACGTAAATAAAACTTGCAAAATTTTTCAGTTGAAAAGCTGAAAATTGATTCGAAATTGTCGACGAACATTTTTCATCGCCAACTATTTAAATTCAGATTTGGGTAACTGTGCCAGGGGTAGGCCACTAGCCTTCAGTATTCCACCGGCATTTTTAGTTTTCGATATTTCGATTTGAGGAAATTGGAATTTCTTGTGAACTTCACTTGACGCCTGTCTATCGCTGAAATTCGTTTATTACAAATCTAAAATTAACTCAGCTGAAATGGGCCAAAGTCACTGGCCGAAAGGTCAGATGCCTGTTAATGTAACATTTGTCACTTCGAAAATATCATCGAAATTATGTCTGAACGAAATTGGGTCTGGAATACAAATGTTTCTATTTTTATTTAAATCAAACAAATCAATTTTGGCAGGTCAAGCCAATATCAAAGTTAATCGAAAATATTTTATTTAACTTTTGACTTTAAATATGTTGGGCTGTTGATTGTTTGAGCCTTAACATAAACAACGATACCGTTTTCATAACTCAAATAAACTTTTTGGATAAAAGGGGATATTTAAAATTGAGACTGCTATTTTTGTGAAGGCCTTTAAAATTATGATACCACAAAAATCTGGTGCCTACATTCACGTAGCAACCGCTATACCTTCGCGGAGGAATTTTCAGCATCAAATCAAAGGACGGTATCTGTGAAGGAAGCTGAAGAATTTACGAGACGCGCAAAGCTGCCAGCCCTACCCTTTGTCATGTTAAAACACATAGCAACGAGATTTTCGTTCAGAAACTTTTACTCAAACATGAATCGAGTTCATTTACAAACTCGTGGTTTTTTTATTAAACTTAGTTTAGTAACAAACGATTTTTGAGCTACAGTTTTAAAATTTAAAAAAAATGTGCAATTAATAGGATGTTTGTGTTTGGTATTTGTTTACTGATTTATTTGAATGAAACTCTGAAAGGGTGCTGATGGTTAAATAAAAATTAAGAGTTATACCGTCCGTCCTGTATGAAAGAAAATACTACTACATAGTATACATACAGTGCGAGTTATTTTAATCAGTTGTTGAATGGCTTGTTATATAACCTCTACTATCAATATGCGTAATAATAAGCTTTAGAAGCAAATTCAATGGGTACTGTTTAGATTAGGTTTCTAATAGATGGTACTAATTACTGTATTGGCTGTGCTTACCTATTAGCAAGTCTTTTAGTATTAAAAAAAACATATTTTCCGATATTTTTGTAGTGGGCGATGGTTATTTGTAGAACGGTGTATTTATTTAAAAAGTGGTCATTTTATACAGGTATTTCGGATCACCCTTGATGTGAGCGTCGAAATATTTTGTGTATTTTTTTATCCAAAAATAGTTTTTGCTAAATATGAGTGGGCAGAAACGAAATTCCGAGTTGCATAAAAATTCCCGCAGTATTTTTTCATAAAGTTGATTTATTCATAAAGAAGCCTATGAATAGCCATGAACTATGCTTTTATGAAATACGTCGTTCGTTAACCGTTTATTTTTTCGTTAAATGAGTAACTAAACCTACCTAAGTTTTGGGTTTTCGAAATACAAGATCATTTATCTTCCACAGAGTAATTTTAGGCAATAACAGGGCTGGATTTCAGTCTAGCTAGAACATGGCGTAGACACCTTAATTACAGGCTGGAAGGTGAGCTAGTATTTGAGCCGGCAATTCTAGTCTTCGAGTGTTAATTCTAGAAATCTAGGCACTACGTTATCTCAATTAATACCTAGAAATAGTTCTGTTATTTTGTGTTAAATACAAAGAAATGTAACTGCTTTTTTATAAATAAAAATAAATAAAATTCATTTATTTCAGGTAAGAAACCCATAATAGAAAAAGATTGAAGAACACAAATACAATAACAGAATTACAAATTTAAAATTAAAAAAATATTTATTATCAAATAACGCTTGAAACCAGTGTTTATAGTTCCATGAATTATTGTTTGTAGTTGTTAAAACCAATAACTTTAATCTAGACAAAAACATAGATTTTATGGGAGTTGCTCGACATTAATCCTGACTATGAAATAATATCTATCGTTCAGAAAAAAAGAACACTGTTCACAAGCATTTTAAATCTGAAATGGTATACATTTATACTTAATTACTATTTTATATTTTATTTATATAACAACGATGGAATTTAAACTTTAATATATATAAGGCACTATCAAAGGGTTTTTTTGATTTATTGCTGTTCAGTTTCCATATAGTGCCTCACTCACATACGGTACGCGTGTCGTCTCAAATGTTCTTCCAATACATTAAGTCTAACTTTTTGAAATGTTGATGCGCCCCTACTTAAACGCATCTTACATTCCTCACTTATAAATGGAACGTGCTAGAATGTTAAACATTTTCTTGGCTGTGTGATGCTTTTGAAATGAATTAAATGCTTTTGATTTGTTTAGTTTATAGGGGATGGTGTTATTGATCATAAGGTTGCTAAAATCGCTTGACAGCTTGGATAAGAAAATGGGTTTAAATAGTTACCACCTTATTATAAATATTGGTCCTAAAACAGGACCGGCTTTAGTACTAGGTATAAACCATAGTATCTAATAAAATTAATACTTTAAACCTAGTACTAAACACGGTAATTTTTGAAATCGCGTTTTACGAGTACAATAGGGTGGTTAGTGTTTAATTTACAAGAAAGGCTCACTCAGATCGCAAAGCAAAAGTTTTCCTACATTTTTGTATCACTTCTTTCTAGAAATGAAAATGTATTTATTTATTATCACATAGTTACTTTATCATTACATTAAAATAAATTAAAATATCAAACAAATTAATATGAAATATAATAATTACAAAGCCGCAATAATCTGGAACAAACGGGACCACAGGACTGCGCGGTACATTGTGGTAAGTGTGACGGGCGTTTGTCTGCCTATTGTAGTGGTATGTGATGTGATGTTACTGGCCATAAATGCCATATAATAATATTATGTATGTATCTATAATATAAAAATGAATCGCAAAATGTGTTGGTAAGCGCATAACTCAACAACTCCTGGACCAATTTGGCTAATTCTTTTTTTGTTGTGTTTGTTATTGTCAGGAGTAATATAATAAAAAAATAGGGTAAAGTAGAGAAGTCAGTTGACGGGAGCGAAGCCGCGGTCAAAAGCTAGTAGGTCATATAATTATGTTGCCAAATTCGAATTTTGAATTATTATGTCTGTGAAGACAGAAGATTCAGGTATTTAGGTGATTGTGGCTAAGTTGACATACGGGTTGATCACGCGAAGGCTGGGCGATAAGTCGATCATAATGGACATTATTTAATCTTCACTGCCTCGGTTTAACTAATTTATTTATTTCAATACTTCTTGCACATACATTACCATGACGGATATAACGCTTTAGGCGTTCTCTACCAGTCTTCGTTTGGGTGGCGGAATTTACGGTTTCACTTACATTAAAATTCTCATTTTAGGCTCCAATAAATGTTTCACAATGATATGTAGTGCTAACACTTTCAATCGACATAAAACATAATAGTTTAACATTTTAATATGTTCATAGGCAGACAGGAACATACCGCGCATACCAATAAACAAGGATAAACGCTCCCCGCCCGGGGCTAACCCAGTACGAACGGGGAATATAAACACAATAAATTAATTTGCAGCGGTTTATTAGAGCACATTCCATTAGTACAGGTGAGTCGTACACGCATACTTACCTGACGTATTCGCGAGAGTAAGGGCTTAGATCATTTTAGCAACCGGAACCGCCATGATCAAATCTCTACGCAATAGTTTGCCAATTTGCGGGGGTGAGCCCTTCGTGCGTGAACGCAACAAATAAAGATAAAGTTTTATATAATGTTTTTAATTTTTATGTTATCTTTTTTAAATTTTCTTTATTTTTGAATTTCCTTTGTAAGAAATGTACCCACTCAGGTTTATGTAATTGACTTTTGAAGTCGTGTAAAACAAACAAATAAATAAATAGCACACAACACAAAAGTTTGTAAAACAAGCCTAAAATTTACACACACATGTATGTGGAGGAAACGCGGCACTCCTGTACCTTTGGCACAGGGAAGTGGTATGATGTCTCCGGTTGGCTAAACTCTCTAAGGGTTTGGTATAATGATAAGGATCTATGTGGGTCACATACCTGGAGGTTTATATTGCATGATTAAGTTTCGCGGGACGAAATCGCGGCGGCTTCGTGGAAGATTGGTTTTTGAGTACCTACAAGTTTTTTTTCATTACATTAAAATTATATTTTTGGCATGGGTTGCAATAGTTACTGCAAGTAGACACAAAGTAGATAAATATTTGGTATAGTGAAAGATATTACCTTTTTTAACCGAAAGGGAGAAGGTAAGGAAGTGTTCAATATAAGATGAACCACGAGAAATAGTAAATGTAACATTAATTACAGAGTCTAATTACCTAATTGGTTAGTGCTTTGTGACAGAAAATTAATTGTCAAGATAAGCGTTTTGCCCTAATTTTCAAAATATTTCATCACTTATATGATTAAAGTAGATGAGGCATGGATATAATTAACTAGAAAAGTTTAAAACTTGTATTTCAGGATCGTTCCAGCCACTTCAGTTTACAGTTTACAGCTAAAGCTACTCAGCGTATTTCCCTAGAGGACACTGCAATACTGCTGCATTTCGTGTATGTAATACAAATGTTTTGGAAAAGATTGAAATGGCGTTTGCAATGCAGTATGTATTACATAAGTATACCTGGAAATACTACCTTTCAACAAGCGTCACCTTTGGCATATATGTATAATTCTAATCTCGTTCAGTTTTGTGTTAGGTTGCAAATATGACATAAACGTTAAAAGCTTGGAAAGTGTACCATGTTTTGCTATAAAGATTGACTGGTAAAAAAATGCGAGTTAAAAGATGACTCATTTTAAAATGTTTTCGTTAATAGATAGACGAAAAGTTTCAGATCACACGTTTTTCCATAAAAAGAAATAGGTAGGTATTATATAAATATGTTGGTAATACAGCAATCTATAATTTTCAAACGCTACATTTTTTTTGTGACGAAAAATAAGCAGTACTAATAGAACTTTTTTTTTGCTACTAAAAAGGCCTTAGCTCTTTGATCGTTCAAAGCGAGCATTAAAAGTAGGTCGATTACAGTTCGATGTAGGAAATAGTAGTGTAATAAATATCTCTTGAATATGAATTGATACATAACATTCCGACATACATCGTTGATTGGGAGTTTCGAAAGTAGATAAATATAGCAATAAAGAAGCTTGCTTAAAAATGAGTTAAAGATATTGGTAAAAAGTGATAATTTGGATTATCACTGATATTTACATATACGAAATAACTGAACTGAACTATCTCAAACACAGTTTTTTAGCTTCAGTTTTCGTAAAAGAATTAATTTCAAAATACAATACTGTTATATCCTTATTAAATTCCTTTTAACATTTATAAAACGGGTGATCATCAAACCGTCTATAAGCCCAATCATTCCACCCAGAATGGATCCAAAATGGTTGAAATCCAGAATGGTTTGCGAAGCGGTGTTTCACAGTTCCATTCCCAAATACCCATCCTGGAATGGGCTACTATCCAATCAGGTCGGGATTGGTTTTGTTAGACATCCCAGTAATCTGTAGCAATACCTCGTTAGAATGTAAGCTGTCCTAATACCGGCCGATGAAGTATTTGGCAGAGCAATGACCGTTGCGCCTATCTATTTATTTATTAGGTTCGGCAACAATTTTCGAGCACCAAAAACTATGTAAAGAATTGGCATGTGTGAAAATCACTAGGTGAACACTGCGTAAAATGTTAAATTAAATCAACGTCAAAAATTGTTCTCAAATTTGTATATTATTTATTTCTTGATATTTCAACATAAATAAAGAGCAAAAACAATGAAGACATAAAATAATAGTGCTACATTATCGGTGACCACCTATTTTTTATATTTTTTAAATATTTTTTGTTTAATATTTTGATGAATAAATGATAAAAAATATTAAATTGAACTCAAATAAATCCATTTGGGACATTAAACAAAACAAAATAATTCTAGTATAGAAAGGTAAAAGTGAAGTGAGACACTGACGGAAGGCATTATAATTCTGCCTGTGTATTCTATACGAAGATTTTGATTAAAATATTTTTGGAGGATAAACGTAAACGATGTTTGATTATGGAAAAAGTTGGTACAAGTTTAATTGCTTTTGACTTGCTTTCCGAGTCGTTTTATATCGTTTAGGTAAATATTGGGAGAAAATTGAAATTACGATCGAAAGTTTTGTTTGGAAAATGCAATAAGTTAAGCTACACACATAAACTAACTTTAGCATAGATAGATGACAATAAACGAACATTGTCTTCAAGCTCAAAAGAGCAAATGAGCTACATCAAAGAACAAACACCAGAATAGAATTCTGCTAAGTTACGCCAGTCGAATTTATCGCGAAAGGCTTTATTCACAACCAAGACTAATTGTAGCCCGGGGAACCCTAGCAGATCCTTTAGAGATTCCGTTAACTTCACAATTTAGTCTCTCAACTCCAGCAAATAGAATCCGCTTGCCATCTGAGAATTCCCAGTTTTGCCTACAAACATTTCGGCTGCTAGAACTATGGGGTCGCTGACGGTTGACTATGCCGGTTAGGGCTGGCACAGATAAGCGATATCTTGAATCTATTTAAACTAACGTGAAGCGCATTGAAGAAGCAACTATTAATTGCTTATGAAAGTTGTGTTGTGTTTCAAACATTATTTCAATTAATGAGGTAATAAGACGTTCATAATATATTGTCATCAGCCTAAAATTTTACAGTCTAACCGGCTTAAGCTGAGTATCAGTGTTATACAGTTATCAATCGAACATTAACCTTCCACTATTGTTATAAGTTTGAAAATCTATTGAAAAACTTTATCAGATTCAGGTAGGTTGACGTACATGTGCGTCGCGTATAGCGTTGCATAGAGCGACTGCCTATCTGAACTCGAGTAAGTCGAGACGACCCATTTGTAAAAGAGTTATGTTGATAACATAGTATACGAGTAGGTATAAACATGTTCTGCTGTGTGTGTGACCTTAGGATCAGGCGAATCTTAAAATTTAACACCACGGGTTTTGGATCGAAGCCAAGTTTGCTGGGGGGCGCTTAATGAGTGTTATTGCTGGACATAGATAAGCACAAGGGAGATTCTCTGCGTTTTCGGTTGTCTCGTTTTATGGTGTGTATCGTCTAACCATGTGTACTGTGCTTAGTCAAGTTTTTATGAATGTGTGTTGTGTGTGAAGAAGTGTAGACTTAGTGATGTTGGTCCCATACTATACCAGTATGCTATAGTGGGGATAAATGTATAGAAAACAGTAAAAGTTAACGTAACATTTGCTCTCCGTTAGAAATTACACAAATAAAACTAAACGGAAATTAAATACCACAATAAGGTATGTTGAAACGACAAAATGACTTGTTTTCAATTTTTCATCCTACATTTGTACGAATCACTATTTCATTCACCGTATTCATTAAAAAAATGATTAAAACACGCGTTTAATAACGTTGTATCGGATCTGTCATGGTGGCTAAGCCCAGAGATTTAAATTGGCTAAGCCTATAAGCGTGAGCTAATCCCTACATGTAGCAGTCTTCAATAATTATGATCAGTGATCACTAATCTATGTATAGGTGAATTAGCAGCTCAGAATTTCCACGACTTCATCAAATAATTGACAGTACTCAACAACGACTACTCATTCAAGCTTAGAGAGCCATGGAAATGCCAAGGAAATTCCAACAACAAATTGATATGTTTCGGCTGAAGCTCGAACTATGGCTTCTACTTGGTTTAGCCGGCTGCAGCCAGCCGTAAACGGACATTTGCTGGTAAAATTCGTTGTATCCTCTAGACAAGATAAGAATCTCAAAACAATAATGAGACCTCACTTTATCTACGGATTTGCGGTTGCACCTAGGCCTAGCCGCTATGATAAAGGATACACCTAGTCTTTATATATAACTATAATTGAGATACAACTAAATTTATCGGTATATGGCCGACTAAACTAGCTATATCGGGTGTGTCGTTAACAATCACATTAAATCATATCGCATATACTTTATGATATTCTATGGCGAATTGTAAAAAAAATAACCTAATCCATTCAGTGGTAACCACAGGAGTCATTTTTCGTTTTTATAGTTTACAACATCATGTGTAAAGCATAGATAAAGTCAGGAGGATCGAATGTTTTGATCAGTTGACAACTGTCAGCTTCCAAGGGAGAATTTCAGTTGTTTGTAATGACTGACTTTTATATGGTGTTCTAATTTTTGCACATTTTTATTCCATTTACTTTGTTTGAAAAAAACATGTTTTTATTTTTACGTATTTTTCTTTTATCTTTGTTTTAATCGACATATATTAACCAGTATATTAACACATTTCATTTAATGTGATTATGAACGACACACCCGATATAAACCCAGGTGTAGCTGCACTACGGGCTTTAGCTGTACCAGGTATAAAGACGAAATTAAATGAACGATTTTAAATGGACAGTGTAGGACTATTTAAATATCACGAATAGCATTCGTTGGACTTGTAGTGTTCTGAAGAAAAAGTGAGTCCTACTCTTTTTATTAGGGTCAAGTGCGAGTTAGTACTTTTGCAGACTTCTTGCTTCATGAAAAAGGAGGAAATCAACCGGCTTCTTAGTTTGTTGATTGGGAAAAAGAGTAAGTTCGTAAATAAAGTTCTAAGATGGACGTGGCCCAGTCTTAGTAACTTTATTTACGAATGTCTTTTAAGAGCAGTATGAAACAAGGACGTTAATATTAACTGTTTGGCCAGGAGAAGAATTTGGTACCTACTTATAACACGTAGTGAAGGCACCAAATATTTTTATTAACAACTGGCTGATGCCGTGAACTTCGTATCTTTTAAACCTTCCCTGGATCTCTACAAACACTTTAAAACCAAAAAAGCCAAATCAGTCCAGCTATTCTCGAGTTTTAGTCAGACTAAAGAACAGCAATTCATTTTTATATATAAGAAGATATAGATGATTAATTCTTATGTTATAAAAAAGAATAACGCAAGGGCAACAACTCCCAAAGAAAAATCGCATTACCACTTCTAATTCAATTTATTTTCAACAAAACGCGACGCGGGTTTCATATGACGTCTAAAATTATACAAACCAACCACGTATATAGCTAATAAGTAAAGCACATTTATATTTGGGCTCACGGATTACATATTAGGGTGCCAGTAAATAATCTTCGTTCACACAATATGGAAGCAATTTATGACATAAGACGTACTACCACAGAACATTAAATAACGACGTTTTGGAGCTGGTATTAATATATTTCTTTAATTGTATTAATATTAGCCGCTAACTATCTTCTAATGGTCTCTGCACACAGCGGGCGCGGCGCGGCGGGACGGGACGGCGACGCGACACTGAGCAGTTGTAATGTGCTAGTTATAACGGACGACATCACACAGAGCCGTCCCGCTCGGCGCGACGTGACGCGACGATCTAGTACATTGTGTCGCGTCGCCGTCCCGTCCCGCCGCGCCGCGCCATATAAGTGATGTAGGTGCAAGTCTTACTGAAGGGTATCGGGTTGCAAGCATAATATAGTTGAGGTGGTCAGATAGACAAAAGAATGGTCAGACAGAAGAAGAAGAAAAAACATTATTATTGCCGGTTAGACTGGAAGCCGACCTCAATGTAGCTAGGAAATGACGAAACAGATTAGATTTCCTATTGTTCAAATTATTAAGAAACTCTACTTAAAGTTATTTACTGCCTAAACTAAGCTGAACTAAAGCACTCTGTCATGCCCTGGAGTTAATCAAAACTCAGAATTTACAAGCTCATTTCTTGAAACATTAAACTGCCACTTTGCCGATGCCGAACTCATCTTGGCGGCTGTAACTAGATTACTGCCAAGTGCTAGCAATTAGATGCGAAAACATAGATTTATCTCACATGGCAATGATAACCACAAGACAGTGTAGAAGTTTAGTTTATCTCCTTGCCACGCTCGAGGACACAGGTTCGATTCTCGCATAAGTAAAATATTAGTGTACATGAACCTGAATAGAATATGGTGTTCGATTTGCTATGGGTACGTATGTACGTATTCACAAAAAAGTATATAAGTAGGTATGTTTTTCAGTTGTCTGTACAAACCATACCGATAGTAAAACCTCTGATTAGTTTGGGAATATTAAACATATTTTCTTTATGCATTTTCCTCGTGGATTAGCCAGATATATTACATGACGTATCATTTTCGTACATCAACATTTTACGTTTCATTTTACACACCTGTCGTATTAGGTGAGTTGGCTGAGTATAAAAAAATTGCCTCGATCCATCCTCGTGTTAGGCGTTAGCGTTAATACAGTTAGCGTGACGCGGCATATTTTCGTCCAAAACTCTTTACTTTTTCTTATGTCTTGATTTTTTCTCGGGATTCAGAAAAAAATATACATGACACGTTTTATTTGGGCTACCCCTGTTTGTGTAGGCGCTGAAGTAACGCCTTCTTTTAAATTCATTCGATATCGATTTTGATGGGAATTTGTATATGCAAGGTGTTGATTTGCATTTGTGCCATACTTCAGGAGGAGGACATACAATACCTAAATAATCGATTGGCATTACAGTAGACAGGAAATAGATAATATGCACTGCTTTTTTTGTCATTGTAATGTCGTAGTATTTCAGAAGTAATCCAATTTTATGAATGTTTATGAATAATCGTTGCGTATGCTTGGTGGTTGCGTTTGTGTGAGGGTGCAGCACGGTTTTAAGGCCAGTAACACACGCGCCAAGTTTAAATACGGCTAGATGATAGTGACGGAATTCCGAAAAAAATTACGTACCAATTTTTTGTTGATTTCGGTCGAGAATTATTGGCATAATTACGTCCTTGAATATGGCACGGATGCAAATCAACAGCTTGTATAGAACTAATATCAAAATTCTGCCGTTGGAAAAAGTAATTTATTCAAAGTAGGCTCAAAATCGTCACTTTGTCATCAGTCTTTACAAAAGACAGCCCCAAAACGCCCACCTTTCACCACTTCCTATGTGTTTTCCTTTAAAGAAGAAATGGTGGAACAAACTCCCCAGCAACAACAAGTTAGTAAGCAAATCAAGAGGTAGAATATAGGAAACGGCCGTTTTCAATGATCACAAGTAACATCTATCTATCGTTTCATTGTTCGACTTTACGTCCTAGCTTCAAACTATCTAAATCTACAAGTATAGTAAGCACTCCAGTATAGTTAACATTCCCAGTCTCATTAGTAAATAAGGTTGGCACGGACCACGAGTCGTTAGTGAATAGAACTGCCTCTAACGTAAGATTGAATACAACTCGGTAGTGCTCTGTGGTGTCAGTAAAACACTATATATAACTGAAAGGACCTTAGAGTTACTTTTCTGTGTAGTTATTTAAAACCGTATATAAATAAATATTATGTTCATAAAGAAATAATTAGGTATATTACCAGTAAAATTCATGGTGTCAATTTACTTTTTAAGCATATTGTACTGCTACTAATCCACCATTTTAAATTGTTTTCCCAATCTCTTGATCAACACTTCAGTTGTGGCGATACTTGTTGACTTAAGTTCATAACGATCCAAATCTTTTGAAAGGAAGATTTAAAAAATAATAGAGCTGGAAAACAAAGTGCTAAAATACGGATCACTTGACATCACATCATTAGAAACATCTCCAAACACTTACAAACAACGTTGACGAAGTTATTTAGGCCGACAGTTTGCCTCAAAGCGTCCATATGAGGCAATGAGGCAATGAGGCAGTTTGGCACTCACACTTTGATGATAATGGCAGCCTGCCAAAGGTACACTGAAAATTATGTTGTGCGGTTTAATGAAAATTTCGTAATATGAAATGCTCGGTTGGGGGAAGAAAAAGTGTGTGGATTACGTCTACATATAGCTGGTTTTGGTTTGGGGGGTATAAAGAGCTGATTACGTTAATAGCAGGCTATTTATTTGTTTTGTTGTTTGGCTTATTATGCCAAACAACAAAACAAAGCCAGAAGATTAAAGAATTGACAGTGCAAAAAGAATTATTCAATCATTTATACAAGCGTTTAAATGAAAATGATCGAAGTGAGCATATTATGACATTAAGTATAACCGCTTCACTGTAGACTTTCAGTCCGACATTTTCATCGGGGTGTTTTGTTACCGCGCTGCACCACCTATTTCGGTCTGGTTGGTGGTGAGTGCGCACACTACTCAAACTATCGTCAGCTTTGTATGTAATGGGGCCATTAGTGTGCAGTCATTGGTGTCTAAGATATACTTAGAAAGTACATACAAACTTAGAAAAGTTGCATTGGTACTTGCCTGACCTGGAATCGAATCCGCGCCCTCATACTCGAGAGGTTGGTTCTTTGCCCACTAGGCCACCACGACTGCGACACCAGAGGAGAAAATTAAAAAGAGAAACCCGAGACAGTATTAGGTGCACCCAATACACAGTGTGCATCTATTGTAAGGAAAATTAAACGATTTTCACTCCAAATTGATGGACGATCCGAAAATGTTTTTCCGACTACTTATTATCGAATGAGCATGTCTAGTTACCAAGATGGACACGCATTTAAGACTTTATACATATACCAGTTGTATATTTAGCGTATACACTGGGGTTAATTTAAAGTCCAATTACAAAAATATGTGATTTATTGAAGAGCGTGTGTACAGTAGACTGCACATCAGTGGTAACTGTCATGCACCTTAACTCAATAGTTATAAGTACGATTTTCCTATAAAACTGTTACCACTGACCTGAAGTTGACTGTACAAGAAACATGACAGCTAGTGAACGGAATGAATTATAACGAATGACACAATGGCCGCGGTGACCGGTGAACGGTGTACGAAATACGCTTGGTAAAATATTCTTATTAAGTTGTCGCTTGATGACAACCGAAGCATTTAAATTTATTAGGCGTGAGGCAATAGCCGCAACACCAGTAGAAGAGAGATTTAGCAACATAATGAGGTAATGATTTGATGAATATAAACCACATGTACAAACAGTAACATGTTTTACTTCACCTTAAATCACAAATCAAATCGTAACTCTTAAATCATAAACGAAACTCTCACACATTTAAAGGTATAACGGATTCTACTAAAAAATCAAATATTTCTTATTTAGTTATCAGAAGGATCTGAGAAACTGAATCATCAGAAAAAATGAATTATCTAACTGAACTGTATTACTGGAAAGTATGCAATGATGATCTTGTGTACTGAAATGAAGACATGGGCTGTTCCATCATGTGGCTATTAGTTGATTGAGGTATTGCTTGTAAAGTATTTGTATACCTAGCCTCTGTTGTATTCTTAAAAACTTTTAGTATAGCAATCTTGGCGTCAATTTTTTCTTCATCAGTTAGTTTCTGAAGAGATGGAACAAGCGATAGGGCAAAATTTGTATCAGCATCTATTTTCATTTCATTATTTTTCTGTGCCTCGTTTAAGACTTCGTCCACATACTTATTCGATTCCATCTTTGGTTTCTTTCGGCTAGGAATCGAGAATCTGCTAGTACCAGCTTCCTCATCATCTTCAGCATTATCTGTATCGTCACTGCGCTTGCTACTTTCATTTTTTTGATTTCCAACATATGGAAGTAAAAATAATAATTGCTGAAAGTAGATATACTGGCGCCTTTTGGTCGAAGCTTGTCCCGATTTTGGGTTTTTTTGAGCGTTCAATTCCCGACGAAAGCAGGTTCGTAAATTTGCCCATTTGTTTTGCAAATCGCGACCTGAAAAAAATTTGATTGCAGATATTTGGCGGCTGAAGTAAGTTTAAAATCTTTGTCTTTTGACTACTTGATGGGACGAAAAATTCTTAACGATTTATATCAAATGTAGCATATACTTCAAGCATTGTATATGCCAGAAAAATAAGATGACTGGATTAAAATTGCCGATGAGTGCAATAGATGGCAAACACATTCGCTTAATAGAACAAGACGCTTCCAGTTGACAGCGGTGAGGACGATTTTTTGACGCTTTTTAGTTTTATTTTTATTACTAGGATAACTTTTACTTATATTGTAAATGTCTTTATTGAGTAAATATCCTAACGTGTACGTACCTGTTTTCGTTTTCGTTTCAGAACTTAGCTGATTCCACTGCGGTATAACCTCTTCACAAATTTCTTCCCATAGTATTTTCTTTAAATACACATCTGCATAAGCTCTTAAGTTGTTATTATAAAGTGGAGGTCTTTTTTCTATTTCATCAATCAGCTTAGCAGTAAACGAGTCGTCGAGTATGGATTGAGCTGAATCCATTTTTTTGTAAGGATCCCACCGATCAAATCGACCGAAAAATCTGTTCAGATTGGTTCAGATTAGCACTGATGTTGCTAGTTTAAGACATTTACCAAAAAAAATGGGAATCAAATTTTCAGGGTATTTTAAATATAACAATTAAATCCAATTACAATTTTTATTAAGAAAAATAATTTATAAACAAGACACCAGAAAGGTTTTTTGTTGCTTGGGAAATGATGCATGAGTCTGTCACTAGGCTGTATCTCATGAACCGTCATAACTAGACAGGTGAAATTTTTACTTTCACAGATGACGTTGATATTATAGTTGGTACTTCAACAAATATGAAGAGTTATGTCGGTTTTATGCTAAAGGCGTATTGAGGCCATGACAACAAGTTTTTTGAATGCGCTGACGTCAAAAAATCACATTCACTATTTATCATTTTGAGTAAATATGTAAAAATCGAAACAAACCTCTTTTTTTATTACGGGTGATTATATTTCCTCCCCTGGCAACTGCCAAGCTGTCAACTGCATGAAACAATAAAACATCCTGTCATAATTGGACAGATTATTAATAAATTACATACAACCTACCTACATGTATATTGTTTATTTTCGTGATCAAATTATAAAATTGGCTTTGACTAATTCCGCTAACAAAAAATATTTAATCTGGGTTTTGACTGTTATATGCAGACGACCATAGTCGAGGGCAAAAATACCTTCATGGATTTAGCGAAGAGCGAGAGGATGCAAATAGTTTATGACAATGAATATATTTTCGCTAATTAAAACTGGTAGCTTATAAGACCAAACTGTCGGCCGGTTTGCGAGTGCAAAAGAATTTCATACCTAGTGCAAGCTTTCGGCCGAGTTAGCCGGCTGTTTAATTGCATTATCCCATTATACATTTTAAATTGTACTCACTTCAATACATCTCCGTACCTACTTATCAAGCGCCCGACTGAAAAGTCTGTAGTGTAAACTCTTATTCAGCTACTCTTACAAATCCAATTATATAAGCGTGGCTATAAAACTATACTTCTTCCGAGTTATTCTGTGTTTATTAGAGTTAATAATAATATTTAATGGAGATTCAGTAGGTAGATATAAATTTGCATAACGAGATTTACCCACAACTCCATAGTACGGGCTCTACCGTTATTTGATTTGACATCTGGATTTAGCTCATCAGAAAGTTTTTATTAAACTCTCAGAAAGATTTATAGCTTTACAAGGTTTTTTGCTTTTTCATTTCCGAATTATTTTATAGCAAGTCCAAGATTTATTGAGCCGACCGGCCGGAAAGTTCGTTATGAATTTATATTAAGTTAAGTTTTTTAATTGTTTTTGTTCTTTAATTAGGTAATAGAGGGCGTAATGGATTAATGGAATTATGTAAAGTTTTTTTTTGCGTTGAATCAAAAGGTGTTCTTGGCATAAAAATGAGGTAAGTCCGGAATAAAAATTGTTGATCCTACTGTTGCTATTATGTCGAATGAAATAAGAACAGTTTCTGTTTCCATGGTTCCACCCGAGACCCGAAGGTACTACTTCCCTACCACACCGGGAAAAGAAATAGCCCATGTACTTTCTCAGGCTCACAGACGACAGATAGACTGACAGAGCTTCAATCGTCCTTTGTTCTTTTGTGCCCAATCACCACGTCTATTTTTGCACCATTATATCAAATCTTAGAGCTAATCAAGAACATACAGAGGTACCATTGCATATTAATCAGTCATATTATAATGATATACCACAGTATACCCATAGCAATCACACGCAACCTTCTTCAGTAAACAAAGGACCATGTAACACGACACCCAATCAAATTGAGAGGCGTTGACGCGAAAACGCAATTGCAACCGAGTCAATATTGATTCAGTTCAGCCATCTAGTGATTAAATGTTTGCGGTAGCTTATTACGGTTGTATTCAGGGTTCTAGTACTTCTGGATAGTTGGTGTTAGCTTTGAGATAATGAAGGTTATGTAGGATGGGATTTTTTCAAAAAAAGTCACTGAATAAATTAATTGGAATACTATGTTCATATAAACGAGTTGAAATAAATGATGCTGATAAAAATACATTTTAATGACTGTAACAAATATAACATTTGTAAGATCCTCGGGGCAGTTCTAGGGTTAAATAAAATTAATTCGATTTAAGTTTAAATCTCTCATAATATTACCCCCACGAAGGTAGGTAAATAGAGACTATGCATACCTATTATGCTGCTATGAATGCGAATTTTAAATAAAACTCTTGCGTCCTAAGCGTACCTAAGTATAAATCACTGCACTATTTAATTACTCGATTAACCCACAGAGTCGTAAGCATAAAAAAAAAACTTCATACAATATTGATAACAAGGAAACAACAAACAAATGCCTTACAGCTAATTCTATCCGAAAACAAATGAAAACGGCCTTATTAACTCACACATCGTCATATGTATCTATTTATAAACTCGTGTGACGTCACAGGGCGAGTATGTAGGCCAGGCAGTCCCGCGGGACAACGTAGTATCTACTTACGTACCTGCTCCGTTCACAATATTCAAATTTCATTTCTAGGAGATGTGCAAATTGGCGGGTGAAGTATATATTTTTTTCTATATTCCCTTGATGGGATATCAGGATGAAAATCTTGTGATATTCCCCTTTTGATATGTTGGTATATATTGTGGTATATTCGGCTACATATATGTAGGTATTTATGTCTGAAAGTAATATAGGCATTGACATTTCTAGACGAAAATGAGGTTTACATTTGATAATCCTTTTTTACTCAGCGATTATTTTCGGCTCTTTATAAAGAGATAAAAGAAAAATTCTTATTGTCTTTACTGCTTACGTTCGTTTACTGGCGATTAAAAAATAGACGCGGTTTCAATTTGAAATACGATGTTTTTTGGTGCTCTGTTAATTTGAAACCTTTAAGCTATTTGCTAGCGAAAAGTAGTAGTATTTACGAAGATAAGATAGTAAAGTAGAACTATGATTGTGGCTTTTTACTTACAAATACAAACAAAATAAACTATTCTAGTAAAGCTGAAATGAAATCTGTGCAACAAGTTGTCAAAGGACGGGTGGCCTTAGAACTTCGAAAGTTAGAAGGCCCTGAGTTTCTGAGACAATATAAAAGTTAGGCTTTGACATCTAAGAAGCTATTTTAATTACTTCTCAAAGGATTTGAAGTAAAAGAATGTGCTTTAATACTGTATAGAATGAAGTATACACTTTCCATTATTTCATATAAATAAAAGTGTTAATGGTCTGATTTTGTCAAAACCATTTTAACGTAGGTACTAAACGACGCAAGACTATTTATATGCAAATCATACAAATTCCATATCTTTCCGTAGAAATATAATAAAACTAATTTAACTACCTTTAAACCTTAAAAACTACTCGTATAACCTTTAACTGAGCGGTTTTATGCAACTTTACTTATCTCCGACGACTCGGCGCTGCATGAAATTAACCGGCGGCCATTCCGGGAATACTTGCAGCCTTCAAAAACCCAACCAGACATGCGGTACTCAGAAGTCTTACTCTTGAAGTGATCCCATGAAGATCTCTGCTCTGGTTTGTGTGTGTGCGTGCGATGCATAGGTGTACGAAATTGTCTCGTCGTAGAATGGTTAATCGTTGTACAATTTTAATATTTGTAATATGTATTTTATGTGCCTATGTATATTCTTGCTAGAAGTATATTTACTTTGAGTTCAATTCAGTGCAAATTCTTATTTTAGAAAGTGAAGTGAAAGTAAGGGTCCGTTCAGATAGACCGGCTCGGAGAGAAGAGCATCGTCGCGCATTTTTCTTTACACACAGACCGGAGTCGGCTCCGATCGGCTCCGATCGGCTGCGTGAGATGCAATTGGAGCCAAACGTCAGCAAGACCGAGAAAAAGTACACGATCGGAGCCGGTCGGCTCCTCTTATTATTTCACACCGAGCGCCTTCGAACATTCTTAATGACAAAAGCAGTGCGCAGTGTCTGAACGGACCCTAAGTGATCTTGTTGTCATGTTTAAAAGAGAATTCCTCAAGTTTTATTTATTGTCCATTTAGACACTTGCAAGTATGTAAGACTGGAGTCTAGCATAACTTAATTTAAAAGAGGTGCTTACACCTAAAAGCTTAAGATTATTTTTATAAAGACACAATTAAGTATTTGGACCTTCTGTTTTAATATTTTTTACCTGTAAAAGTAGCGCATACCTGCCTTCGCTACGATTATTTAATTTCTAGAAAGTGCTGCTAATAGCTTACAGAATTCTTGCTGTTCAAATTATGTGACTCTGTTAGTTTACTGCCTAGATTTTATGTGAAAGCTTTTTCTTTGCGCAGACTTCGAAAATGCTTTAAAATTATTCGCTTTTCATCAGTGGTTACTTGAAACTACATATGTGTAAATACCTTTAACATACCTAGGGTTAAATGTATCATTATTTCTTTATAGTTAATGATTTTGTAGGTGTATTAAAGATCGGATTACCGAAATTGGTATTATCAATGCATTTATATATGTTTAACATTTTTTTTATGACACTACATCCGTATCCGTGAGAATTGCTCCGAGAATTCCTCAAATTTATAATATTATATATACAATATTATATATAAAACATGTAACTTAATTAACGCACATCCTGAAATTAGTTTGTTCAGAATCGTTTACTGAATCGATTTATATCATTTTTAATATAGGTAATTTTTTATTCCAAAAATAATTAAAACTACGGAAATTATTGTCCTATTAACCCTGTACAGTCAAAACAAATTCAAATACACCGTAACTCAAAGTAATAAGGCTTCGTGTATTGTCGGCTTTTTCCGTAGTTTCGTTTATGTTGTGTCGAGTCGAGCGGCGCGCGGCGCGATATTTGCGTGCGTAGTAGTATGACCAAAAAGTTCTCCAAGAAATGGTACAACTAATTTAGTAAATAACAATGCACATGTTAAATTAAAAATTCAGTATATGTATTATGATTATAACATAATATTCTGATTGGGGTGTTTGAGGGTGTGCGTTAATTACGTTACATGTTGTATATATACAGGTATAGATTACTTACCTGCCTCAGTTCAGTAGCTAGTTTGATAACTAGTAGGTGTTGATCCTTTTCAAAGTTCACGGTTACTTTAACTTCATGAGGACCTGAAAGTAAATGCATCTGACTAGAGTCAACAAATTAAATTGTACCGAGGCTGATTTAGGATTATTTATTAACAAGGTATAATATAATATAATGTCGGGACACCTTATCACACACGGTCGGTTAGCCCCATGCTAAGTTATAAATTAACTTGTGGTATGTATAATTACATATAGCTACATATATACATATTTATAAATACATATTATAACACCCAGATCACAGCCAAGAAGCATGCTCATCACAAATGTCGACCGAACCGGGAATCGAACCCGGGACCTCAGGTACGGCAGGCCGGCATGGTGACCGTTGCGCCATCGATGTCGTCGATGGTACGTAAGTACGGTGGTAGTAATGGTTATGGATTATAATGGTTCTAGGACCATTACTACACTAGCTTGTCGACAAAATCTGTACGAAAACAGTTTTTTTTGAGACGCAAAGTTATTTGGCGTAAATGAATTATTGAATTATTATGTGTGTGTACAAAAATTCGTAAATAAATAAATAATCTTACCTTCAAAAGTGTGAATGGTGAACACAAAAATAATGGTCCAGAGTATTAGAAAAGAGCCCAGCCCCAGTTGGCAGACCATGCATCTGAAGATCACGGAGCCAATGGACTCCTCAGGGAATTTTGGAATCGGGTATAGTCTCAGCCATGTGATCTTAGAATAGAAAATAAAGAATGAATTATTATTTTTATATTAGCTCCTTCTAGCTAGCTAGTACTATTTTGCACACCCGGATAAAAAGTGTAGCCATCCTGAATGAATGAACTATATATGGCAGTGAATTTTAAACTGGTCCAGTAGTTCCAGAAATAAGTGCGTTCAAGCAAACTCTTCGACTGTATGGTATTTAATACTTATGTATTAAAAAATTACAATGCAAAAGTTCATCTCTATCTTGCCCTTTAGAGAACTCAGACAGAGTAATATGTTTTAATAAATAGTTATTCTTTGCAAAACTTGTTTGAAACACAAACAGTTGTTGTATCTCAGTTCTAAGTTGAGACAAATGTATTTTAATTTACTTCATCCTTCAAGAAGATTTCATGCTGCTAAGATTTCAAGAAAATATAAGCGTAATGTGAACTTGTTGCCATTACATCAAGAAAGTTTGCTAGAATATGATTACACTAGCCGCGTGAGCAACTACAACTTATATTACTTTCATAATATTCATCACTCAACGCGGAGATAGTTTCACAGTTTCACTTACTTTGCGAACACCGGCAATCTCATTATCGGCTTGAACGAATTTATTTGTTTTATCATCGACACCTCCTTTTTCACTATTCACATTACCACTTTCTGTTCTTAACATATTACGTCCTCTCCTTATTTTATTATTAAATTTTCCATTAGCCTTAACAACAACGTCTTTGTTAATTTTATTTGCGTTAGAACCACACAAAAATATTCTTCTGTCTTTGCAAAAATATTGTTTATCACCGCTACTATTTGCAATACTTCGTTTGACACTTATTCCATTGCCATCTAGTCTAATAGTGTTATCAATTAAAATATTAGGTCTAACTTTATTGTACCTCAATTTTCTGTAAAGTGGTTTTACGAAAGCGTTGGTTTTAAATTTTTCTTTGAGCGCGTTCTTCATGGTATCTGATGTTCAACTGCAGTGTACGAGTTGTAAACGTACCAAAAACTGTGTGTAGCGTGTTCCCGAACCTTCGAACTGTTTCTCATTAAAAGTTGAATGCAATTACTTGGCCAGTTCTCGCCCAATTTCGCCGACGATCTGTAGCAGGGCGTAATTAAAATCTATTACGGCCGTTGTTTAATTGTTCACTTCTACTTTGAATAAAATTACATAGCATTTCATCTTTTTAATTCGTCCTTTTTAAAAGTAACTTTTATAGGTGGTATTTCTCTACATTTCCTAGCCTATTTTATCATTCTTATTAAATCTTTAACCTTTTCTTTGACCTTTAAAGGTAGTTTATTGTCTAATCAATCAATCAATGAGAAACTCTTTCTGACAGACAACTCCAAACAAACAGAAGTATAAGTAATTTTATTCTCGTCAAACAGCGCATCAAATTCGTGTTTTGGTTATTGAACTTAGTATTGTAGTCAAAGAACTATGTGGATATACTCGTATTCAAAATATATATTTTTTACTACACACATAGGCGTTATCTTGATTTGGTGAAAATAATTTTATGTGAAAGACAACTAATAGAAGCAGCTAAACACTTTACAGTTCACGAAACTTCAAAGATACGGAAACATAAACCATAAAAATAGCGATGCACTAAAAACAATTTTATTCTATCAAAACTCTTGCGTTTCAATTCACCAGCTGCAGCGTCCCTCTAAGTTTCTGTTTAATAATATTCAATTATTCATACAGCCTTATCCATATTAACATTGCCTCGGAACCGGGAAAGAAGCAAAGTTAAATTGAGTTCACGTCGTGTGGTCTGTCACTCAGGGACTAGTCCACGATTACCGTGGTTACCAATTCTGGCTATTTCCATGTCCAATAAGAAAAAAGCCGGCCAAGTGCGAGTCGGAATCGAGCACAAAGGGTTCCGTACCATTATTTAGAAAATGGGCAAAAAAATCGCGTTTTCAAAATTACTTATGGGATAAAATACATAAGCCCACCCCCCCCAAATATGTATTTTATTCTAGTTTTCAGTATTTGTTGGTATAGCGGCAACAGAAATGCATCATCTGTGAAAATTTCAACTTTCTTACTATCACGGTTCATGATATATAGCCTGGTGACAGACGGACAGAGGAGCGAAAACAATAGGGTCCCATCACGGAGGAGAAAAGACTAGACAATTATTGATAGCGCATTTCATCGTTTTAATCGAGTAACAAATAAAATCTGTTTAAATTGTGGTAAAAATACAACTATGACAAGATGTCAGTTAGATGTGAAGGACGGTATATGGGCGGTGTCCAGCCACGCCTGCCGTGACGTAGTCGTGACGTATTTGACCTACCTGAAGGCGCGTGACCTACCTGCGTTAGGGCATCTCCGCTAGTCTTTTCTCCTCCGTGGGTCCCATTTTACCCTTTGGGTACGGAACTTTAAAAATGCATGTCCTGTTCGGTTTTAAAAAACCTGGTAGTGATAGGCGAACTTTACTGCGGTTTTGAACGTTTCGGAAAAAAAAACCGTTGGTAGATGAAATCGCAGTTTTGTCAGTCGATATGATTCATTCCATTTATTTTTATTATATCTGTAGTTTCTTTTTCATTGGTCTATAAAAAATTATGTTTTGCTTTTTTCTTACATAATGTTAATTTATAATAACCACAGTTTTATTTTATATAGCTCCTTTACCATTCTCTAAGTAGTAGAGAAATATATTCGACTATATTTTTTGTGGCACGTAATCAAAATTGAAATCTGAAGACAGGATAGTAAATACCTTTCTTATTTATTTTACAACATTACTCGCGATTAAATAAAATCAACGAACTGTTTAAATCGAATTCAATTAAATAATTTAATTACATTGATTCAATGAACATTCTATTCAATGAGCGTGTAATCTTATCAGCGTTTCTATTAGAATTGCGTATTCTTTGACTATTGTTATCATACTTAAGAATTTTTTACTATTTTTGTAGATACAAATTAAAAGGCATACTTTATTATTGTTTACTTCGACCCCTGTGAGCCAACCCATATTTCGCTAATTATATAAAAAAAAGAAGATATTAATTGTACTCTAATCAAACCCCGAACCCTAATCTTAACAGTGTGCTATTTACTACTTGAATCAAATACTTCTTTCTCTCTACTTATACCTCCGTAGAAGTAAGTAAAGGGTCAATTATTAGTACGTTATGTGTTTTATTCATGAACGGAAAAGGACTGCCTCTATAATTACTAAAAGTAATTTAAAATACCTCATGTTATTGATTGCCACAAGCTACGCAATTACATGACGTATTTTTAAATTACTGTGCCTGTACGACAAAATTATTAATAGTGTTTCTCATAGGTAAAAAGTTTGTAGAACAAACAACATACATAAAACAAAAGTAATTGAAACAAAAAGTTCATTTTCTATTACAACTGAAAAAATGTATTGCTTTTCATCATTAAATATAATCAGAGACAACTTTAGGGTATATCATAAAAGTGTGTTCTTTTGGAAGTGAATTTTGTGCATAGTTTAGTTCCAGTAACATTACTTCTATGGTATTTGTCGACATTGTACATACAGCTATAGACATTCTATTAAAAACTCTTCCGATTTTCCGAACTTGTATTTGTATTTAAAATCAGTAATCGAGAACGCACTCGTAACACCGTGGCGGGAATATTGATTTCCCAGTTGCGCAGATTGTCAACGGCGCGCGCAGCAACTGTCAAATACGACGTTATACAGCGATGAAATACGTCTCCAAAATTGATGTGAAAATAACGTTATTTTAACAAACTTCCGAAACTTAATGAGTTGATACAACAATTGTTTCGTGGTCTACTAATAATTTTCAAAATTATAGTATGTCGTGAGAGGCTGCAGGTGTTTATTTGGGTGCGGAAACCAGGTTACCGCAGCCCTACTCGTTCTATGTCATTGTGTGTTGTGTTTACAAAAAATCTTAGGCCAAAATAATGAGACGAAAGTTAATGTAATTATGGTGTCAGTGTGTGTTAAGTGTATACAGTGTATAACAAATTATTGTAATGAGCGAGCATGTTTAGCAAAAGAGCATTATAAATAAAAACAATGAAAGATAAAGATGTCGAGATGCCTGCGGATATTCGGAGCTTACTCCTTCAGGTTGACAAGGAAACACTCGACCATACTTCTCATAGGTTTCTTCATACTAACCATAACCGCAGTACTTCAGATGTACGCGTACAGACACCACGAGCACCCACTCCCACAGCGGAGGGTCGGTGATTTTAGCTACAGCCCAGGCGCCTTTTTAAGAGGCCGCCAGCCCGGGAACATGAGTTTTTGCATGTTCAACTATGGCCTGCCGAATACTCTCAGATGGAGGTCAATCTCAGTACTGCCGTCCCCTGAAACTGGCAGCAGAAGCCACTACGGTGTTATCTACAATGCCATCACGGGTATGGCGTTCCTTAACACCAGCAAAGTTGACGCAGTGACGTATGTTACTCAAGCGACCCCAGAATTTCTCTATCATGTAGTGGAAATCGCAAAGTTTTGGGATGGTCCTATCAGTCTTGCTACATTTGTACCTAGCTACGATCTAGACATTGCTATGCAAATATTAGACCACTTATGCCATTGTTACCCGATGATGGCTAAAGTTTCAGTCCATTTATTTTTCCCAAAACGTTTGTTACCCAAGTTAAGAACTTTGAAAGAGAGAAGAAAGTTTTTAACCACACCACCTCCGCCAGTTCAGATGGTAAATATAACGACGAAAGAATTATTGAGACAGAAATTAGAGAACTATCGCAAGTTGAACAATAAGACTAGAGCAGAATACATACAGAGAGCGCGAAAGAATAAAATAGAACGTATGATGTTAAAGCTTCCAGATTCAGGATTCGTTGTTCCTGACTTTAGATTTGAGGATTGTGCAGGACAAAACATAGATTATACAAATACATATAGACGATCAACATTGATGATGTATCCAATAAACGTTGGTAGGAATGTTGCGAGAAACGCGTCGACGACCAATTATTTCTTAGTGTCTGATATAGAAATGGTGCCGAGTCATGGTTTGGCGCCGAAATTTTTGAAGATGATTCGAAAATTAATGGGAGATGAGAAAAGGGACGCTGGCTGTGTGTTTGCTAAGACTGTGTTTGTCGTACCTCTGTTTGAAGTGGAGAGAGGAGAGAAAATCCCGCACGAAAAAGTGACGTAAGTTGATAAATTGTTTATTTTTTACGCGAGCAATACAAAGGAATACAGAAAGCGTGCTTAGTGCTTATATATAGTTTCTTTTGTTGCTATTGTTGTGGTCTTGTGTAGAAGGTTGCTCTTTTCTTGTCATTGAATAGTTGCATCTTTTGAGCTGTGTGTAAGACCTAAAGTACCTACATACTTCAGCAGCAGATCCTCATTGTATTGAGAAGGATTTATTTTGTCGTTGTTGAGTACCTACAATGCAGTTTTCATAGCAATCGATACTTAGTTTACAACATACCTAGTATATTAAATTATGTATGGTATGAGATTAACTAGTATGTATATCATGGAATGCCATCTCAAGACACATATTTTTTTTCAATCAACTTACTATACCTGACACGTCTTCTTTATAAGTACCCGAAATTGAATCCAAAACCAATTTAGGTAGCGTTCTATTTCTTTGTTTTTCTATCAAGATAGAGATTAGTATCTCAGATATATTCAGGGCACATATCAACTAGTTTCTACTTCAGACGTTTCCACGCGATATATTCTTGATGCCTAGCTATCATAATTCTTTTATTATTTCATGTGCGTGACTTGACTAGAAAGAACGTCATGACCCATAAATAGGAAAGAAAAATATTACCGCAAAGATGTAATCAATATTGCTAATCAGTCGATTTGTTTAATCATAAGTTGTTTTGTGGTCCTATTATGATAGATAAGCATTGGTTGTAAGTGTTACTGAATAGCATCAATAATAAACCCGCAAGTGCATGCATCTCGCTTGAGGAAAGGACTTGAAACAAAGTTACGAAATGTAATGAACTAGCTATGTGTTATGCCCGATTTCAACATCTGAGTTTCAGCGTTTAGATTTGAAAGAAAGTGCGGAATGTGGACATTAAATTCCTTTGGATTTCAAAATATTTTTGAATTGGCATTGAATTTACATTGTCTCTTGGACTGTCTTTTAAATATCCTTGAAAGATGCCCTTTTCCGTGGCATTCAGCTCGATATTAGAGAAAAGTACTCTACGCTCTATCACCTATTCCAATACATTTTTTTTATAATTTCATGTTCTCCCAAATTTATGCCGAAGGCGTGCCGTTTTCAAAACGTACTTTATATCAATTTTATCGAGTTCCAACCAGTAAATGTACCCTCCGGCATGCACTTGTAAAGCGACGTAAAATTTTATTGAGATGGAATATTTTTATTGCTTCCAATTTTATGCATACCTCTTCTTTAGATGTTGAATTTTTGAAAATGTGTTCGGAATGTTGTTGATATGTATGGTAAAACATTCCTTTGGTACAGTAACATAAAACGTAGGTTTTATTGAAGAATTTGGTCCTAAACCTTGGCATATATCGCCGGCAATTTCTAAGTCTTATAGGGGACGTACGAAGGCCCATACTCTTGGCAGTATGCCAAGCTGGTACAAAGGTGGTACGATTTACAATCACTCACATACCCAGCCCTTTATTTCTCCCAACATTTGTTTTTATCCAGAATGTTTTTTCACCAGGTTAATTCAAATGATAGCCACGAACCGAGCGACATACTTCCACCAGCGAGTGTGTCCTCATTGCCAGCGGTTTCCAGGACTCCAGACCTGGCTTATGAGACCCTCGAAAAATGTTTTAGAGGTAAGACATACACACACTTTTCATCTAACTTTAGGAAAAAGGAGTGGATTATTTGACTTGCATTTTTTATATATTTTATGTTCATGATGATGATTTCTTGTGGATGCTTTGAGTATTTGATATGATTATTCTTTGTGATTCGACATCTTAAGAATGATTACAAGTAACTCAATTCTCTCTTTTTTGGAAGCCATAATAGTAATTGTCAAGTCTGAAGAAGTTGATAGTTTTCAAACGTGCCTTCCTATAATAATGGTAATTTCAAAACAGACAACATGAGTCGCCAAGACTTAGGTGAAACTATAAGAATAGTTAGGTACCCACTGCATCAACAAAATACAGAAAGGCATGTGTGAATTTGCACCGGTAATTTTTTACCCAAAAACATGGACTCAAGCTGGGAATTTCTGGAACCCGGAAAATATTTGTAGATTACACCAACATCTGTTATATAACGTTTTCCTTATGAGAGTCGAGTCGAGCCATATCGAATCGGATTACTGACGACTAGCTTCTGCCGGCGGTGTGGCTTGCCTCATGTTCGGTAATGATAACAGGATAAAATTGTACTTTGGCGCAAAACCAAAGTATTTTCTTTGAGCACATATTTTTTGGAATTAAAATATCATTATTTTAAATATAACGTAGAAGTTGTGTCATTCCTAACTTCTATTGTGGTAGATTTTATAAACTGTAAACGTCCTTTGAAAGCAAGGTTTGTTTAATGTGCTTATTTTGAAGGAACCTGCTTGAATCTCAGCATGTTGTTAATGCATGTTCTGTTAATTTATCTTTGTTTTACCATTACATTATATACCAACAATCAGCAAAATATTCCTGTATTTATTGCATATTCTAATGCAAGCTGTTTCTGATAAGTTACCTGCCTTTAAATAAAATGTTTACAACAAAAAACTTCTATGAATCGCAATCAAATCACTTCATTGATAAGTAAGTCCAATCAATATGATTGTAATTGCATATAGACGGAACGAATCGCAAAAACTATTGGCGTTAGATTGAGTACAGGCTAATAGATTGCAGATTGCAATTCCTACTGCGTTTTTTTCGTAGCCTTGATTAAAAACTTTTATTGATGAATATTGAAGTTCAAAAAGGATAGATTGTATTGAAATATATAGATGCAACTTTACATTATTTTTATGAAAGAATTTATTTCTACGCATCATTCATAAATTTTCTGTAAATTGGCTTGGAAATAGGTCGACGAAATTGTGCACTATATTATGATACAGGTATTATGTTGATAGAATGCCCTTACATTAAATTAGTTGACATACTTTCGGGTTTTTAATGGTAACGTATCGTAATCAGAGAGCAATGGCTTGAACTAGGTTTATAAGCAATTTATAGTCACCCATCCGCGGACTGACTGCGACAAGTAGCGTAACTTCGATCTGAACTACAGGTGTTGGTATTTCTCAGCTTTATAATAGCCAATATGTATACAGAATTCCAGATAGACGCAATCTGACTGTCCGTCCGTACGTATTCAACATATGTATGGAGAACAAAACGACAAGCGGAGTTGTCATAACGGAAAATCTCCTATGAAAGTAGTGGCCAAAATGCGGGTGTTCGAGTAACGTTACTGGCTCTGCTCCACACAACTGTACTAATTAAGTCCTAACACCTCGTTAGGACTTAATTAGTACACTTGTAACTGATCGGTGTGGTCTTGTCTACCATACGTATTTGACCTACAAGAAGGCGCCTGGCCTACTACTTTTTGGCATCTCTGCTCAGCTTTACTTACTCTTCGGTATAGACATTGTAATAGCATAGATTTATACACGAATTCACATCTAGATGGTAGTGTGATGAGATTTCTCAGCTGTACAAACATACAGATTTATCTAGACCAATCTAAGGTTTATTCGATTTGGTTGAGGTAATCATTCTACTACGCTGAATAGGTACTTGGTCAAAATGAATGGTTCGATTAGATCCTAATTTTTGTTCATCTTAGGCATGTCTTAGATATATATTGAATCAATTAGTTTGTATTTCATTAAATGGAACATTTACCTATTAACCATTTTGATATTGCGTTGCGGTTCAACAGATCGAGATTTTTTTATTTTTGATTGAAGTCACGTATGCGTACAGCAAACTATTTATTTTAGGTCTTTAAATAAACTATATATGAATACTTAATATAAAATCTGACTTGTCGGACATACCTATAGGTATTACTTAAAATTAATATTGTTTTTAACATGATTATTTGTCAAATTCTGTCAAACATCCATTAAGCAAGCATTGGAATGTATGATGGATGGTCGGAGGCATTAAGTATACGGAAATGTACTTTACTTGTGCGTGAAATATTATTGTGTGTTCAGGATGTTTGATACGGAAAATGTGTGGTGTCAATAGAGCGTGGGGAATCAAATATATGGTCATTTATTAGCTAGATTTAGATGAATTTCTATGGGAAATGTCAACAACTTTCATGATAAAATATATGAACGATGATGATAAATTAATAAAAAATACCTAAATAAGCAATGCAGAAAGAAATACGTTTATCATACAAAATTACATAAAAATAACAACAGCAAACAGAAATAAACACTTTTTTCAGCATCGTTACAAAAAACGATTAAACTTAATAGCGTTACGGAAAAAAATATATTATATATGTAAACACTTTAACATCTTTATAAGCATCTTAACACAAAAGCACGATATTATCTCAAACAAAAGTGTCGGATGCAGGGTTAAGCCACGCAAAAACTCGTCTCCGACTTATTATGGACACTATTATATCCTCTTAAAGATAATCGGGTGCATGAGAATGACTTTGATGAACGGATTGCATTTGTTGCCAGTATTATTCAGCAGTACTAAGAGTGGTTATTTCTAAGAAGTCTTTGTATAAACATAATTCAAGAAACCTCAACTAATGTCAGTATTTACTTACGAGAATTTTCGTAAAACTAGGTGGTCCCACCCACTTTCTGCGGGAGCTACTTCTTACACCTAGATAAAAAGAGTTAATTTTTAGACCAGACTATATGTATGTATTTAAATCAGCTCAGTCGTTTTGGCGTAAAAGTGTCATAGATAGAGTTTGGAGTCATAATATTAAAAAAGATAAAAGTAGATGAACAGAAGCTAGAATCTTATAAAGACGTTTCGTGTATATATCTTTCGAATTATTTCTACTGAAACTGTACTTTTCAAAGTAACCATGAAACATAAAACCGAGCTACGTTAAGAATTTCAATTCATCGCAGAGTCCTGTCAGACCGTATTCGGCAGTCAATCAAATCGTTTCCTCCATCTTCGATAGGATTGCTAGGAACTGAGCGTTCTCAATCATTGCGGTTCAATCTTGTCGAGTGACAGGCATAGTTCTAACCATGGAGAATAAAATGATGAGCGGATCTGTTATAACGGGAAATCGCCTGAGAAAGTAGCGTCGACAAAATGCGGGTGTTCCGGCGAGGAACGTTCCAGTCTACGCCGTCATATGCTTTCTTTGCAACCCACCCATTTTTGTCAGACCGAAAATCATCGACAGATGTCTCAAGGAACCCAAACGCCTTGTTATTTCACTCGTAAAGCATTTTGGTCACGCCTACCATACGTTACTTGACCTACAAAAAGGAATTTGATTGAGATTGAGAGCACGTCAATGTTGGTCCTGTGCCTGATCAGGCGATACGACCGCAGTCTCTCTCCGGTCGTGTCGGATTACCGTCCCATCAGGCTATAAGAGTGAAGGAATAGTGAGCGCACTTCTGTTTGCGTAAATGCTTGTGCGCTATATGCCTCATACGAGAACAGCCGCCATGGCCAAAATCTGCTTTGGACGTATTATCATTATTACAAAAAGGACTCACCTGCCTTTCGGCATCTCCGCTCATCATTCCTTGCTCCGTAGTTCTAACACACTTTACCCCTCCCCTCTCCCATCTCATAGACGTAGTCTGCGTCACCCGTACTAATTGCCAACTAATTATTGAGAGCTTGGCGTCCTAACTGGGCCACTTTATCGTATTAGAATGCTAACCAGCTATAACGGGGTCCTAATTTGAACTTGTGGCTGTTATGGGAATACCTTTATAAGTCGTTTGGACTTTCTAGTGGGTTGATGTCATTGGTTATATGTTCGGCATTTACTCCTCTTATACGTACGTATCTCGTACGTTTTTATTTGCAAGCGTTCTTTTTTTATACGGTTTTTCGGTAATACGGTAATACGGTTTTTCGTTTCTTTATATACCAAGACTCACGTGCTACGACCAACTGTTAATCCTTTCTGTAACAATAATTACAAGAGAGTTTGTGTATTTTGAAAATATTTGATTATTTAAATTACTGAATAAACAAAAGTCACATTCAAAAAAATCTTACAGTTCAATGGAATTATACAAAAACAAAAGTGAATTCCGTACTTCTCAGATATTTTCTTTCCAACTTTGTCCCAATATTGGCTGACTCAATAACCGAAGCGTTTTCCAATTCATCTCAGTTCAGTTGTGATGGACGAACTTTTTCGAATGTACTCGAGTTCGTTTTGCCAAGCTTCCAGACTCTAGTGAATTTTGCTCAGAAGTCATTTGTCTTTTCTAAAACTAATGTTTGTAAGTACTTGTCGCGATTAGTTTTGGAATGCAGAGGAACTCTTTGTAAGTTACTGCTAGTTACGAAGTTCAATAGTGGGGATTCAGTGCTTAAGTTAATTAGCTTAATGATGGAGCGAAAACTAATCTACATAAAATTGAGTTATGGGTTTAGAGATATGTGTATTGTAGATTTAAAAATTAACTTACTTCCATTAAATATACATCTGGTTAATGATAGACGGAAAATTATGAAGGTTTTTGTTACTAATTAACTTAATTACCAAAGCTTCACCAACTCTGATTAAGATTCATCAACAATACCTTCATAAATTATACGCCGAACAAACATAATTACTTAATTAGTCAGAAGTTTCCTAGATAATTACTTAAGCAACGTACCCTATTCATCAAAATGCGTCACTACGATATGTTTCCGAAGAGTCATTTTCTGTGTTATCTCGAAAGAGGTTAGTAATAAATCACGGGTCTCAACTGTAGCCAAGTGAAGCATGATATATGCTATCTATGCCAGTTACCCGTATGGTGAGAACGTGGTAATGTAAAAGTTATTGGTACATAAAGTACGAGCTTCCGATACCGAAGTGATTGCGGGATTTTTCTCGCTATAGTATGGATCAAAGGGATTCTGCTTGTTCGTCGTTAGGTATATTGGTAACCAAATCTTAATATTTGATGTCAAAGAGATACAACATAAAATAAACTATCAAACCTACATTTTACAGACACATATATTAGAAAATAAGACGGAGAATAAAAATGTCATCGTCATCATTATGCTAGACATTAAGCCTTACGAATTAATTTTCAAAAGCGAATTCAATTTTTTATGCCTGGAAATGTTTCCCTATCATAAGAACTATTCTAAAAAACACTAAATGAAGGATTTGTTACAGCCCATGCTGATAGCCAAGCGAGAGTACCCGTACCACAGATGGGAGCCGCTCTACTTCGGCACTAACAAGGAGCCCTGGTACAGCGAAGCCCTATCCTGGGAGGGTCGGCAGGACAAGATGACACAGGTAACTAAGCACCTCCACAAGTCTTAATGGAATTATTTAAGGGTTCAGGTGTACCTATGTATAATGTTGAAGACGACAATATATGACAATAACAAGTGAGGACTTGTTATTGGCTCTCAGGTTAACTTACAGTTCCTTGTCTGTGTTTTTTAGCTGTTAGTCCTCCATACTACTTAAAGGTAGCTAACTAGGATATAGCATTAATTGGCAAGTAAATATTAATTCTTTTCCAATAGTCGTTCTTTGGAACTTTCCGTTTGAATTATTTACTAAAATAAATCTGTTGTTGTTGATCATAAGACAGTTAAAATTTTCGTCACGACCATCTTGATGCGGTAGAGGTAATACTTAAAGTAAAGTATCGAAGACAAAGTAAAAATAAATGTTTTAAATACAGATGTTGGAGATGTGCCTTCAACAATATCGGATGGTGGTACTCGACGGAGGTTTCCTCTCCCACGCAGCCATCCCCAGGTCCAAGCGCCACAGGAAAAGAGCCGAAAATATCAATACAAAGAAGTATATGAAAATCATCAAGTGGTTCAAAGAGAAATATGAGGAACGACAGGAGTGTAAGTTACTCTGGGGCTGCCCATCTTATGTGAAATAGTCACACAGACGCAAGTGACTGGTTAAATGTTTGGAGTTCCTCAAGGAGCAATATTGGGTCCTTTGTGAAACTTGGATAGGATTTGCGAATAGATTGACCTGGCGAAATATAACCCGGTAATTGATTTAAGGCACTATACTCACGATTCTTACTGCTTTTTCAATAAAACACGTGCAACAACCCAGCAATGTACGAATCTGACATTTGCAATTTTTGTACCTAGACGTTCATCACGCAATTTTTTTCTTGATACACAAGAGCTTGATAAAATCTCCTGTAATATATTATGTAAATGATATTCAAGGTTACATGTCTTGAACAGTGAAGTTCTAGACCTGACTCCGGTAAATATGCAAATGTAAGAGCGGTAATGTTGATATTATACAAAGTGTACCAAATAGATGGAATATGTTTATTCGAAATAAGGAACATTGCATGACTTTGAATGTAATATTTTCCGATTCTTGATGCTAATGAGCTTATGAAATTGATGCAGATTTTCGTTTAGATTCCAAGCCTATAAGATTATTGATTCAAAACATAGTATTTTATCAGATACGATAAATAGCTTACAGTTAAGGTGACTTCAGACATGCTAGTTGGTTATTGCAGTTGTGATATTGGTTCTCGTTTTGAAGTTTATTAAGGTGAGGTTTCACGGGTTACCGATAAAGTATCAGTTAGTTATCTGATACTTTATGTTATCGGCCAGATAAAGGTTGCTTATAATTTCTTCGAGACCTGTGAAACCAAAAATGATCTGTCAGATAAGTTCTTGATGCTTTATCAGTAACCGGTAAAACTGGCCATTAATGTATTTATTTGTTAAGTTAATTGATCAAAGATTAACTAGCATGTCAGAGTCAAAATAATGGTTGATATAAATTCATGTCTCCTAAATGTACCTTCTACCACTTTACGTTCCTATAACGCTGTAAATACCAGAGATATTAAACACTCCGTTTTTAAATAATATCGAATATTTATTAGCGGTTTTATGTAAAATACGCCTTATTTTATACACTTCAAAGTTAATTATTAATAGGCTTTTGATAAAATGTTTCGCTTCTCTGCCATTGTTTGAATTAAACAGGATTTTTATATATTTTATTCATGTACGTTGAAAAATTATGATGATTTATACAGTTATGTATATTAGGATATTTTAAAGTGAACCCCGTCGTAGAGATATTGGGCCCTTTTGCGGTATATATTTATATGTATCGAGGTCTTATATGTGGAAAGTGTCGTCCTAAATAAAGATTTTAATATTATTAGATGCACTTTTGGTATTATTTTTTAATCTCCCATTTCCCTCTTATCATTGATATTCATATATCTGCCTATAGTCGATTAAAACATCAAGCTCACTAGGTACGCTAGGTATTATACACCTATGCATACATAGATACCTTTAAAAACATTTGACTTAAAAAAAACCTTTTACTGGCACTTAACAGACTTGCAATTTCTTTAGCATTTTCTTACTTGAGAAGCATGTGGTTTCCGACTACGACCTTGTTAGAAACCAAAATATTATTCCTCCTAATATTACTCCGCAAATAAAGTTGATGACAAGCTTGTCGAGTATATCAGCATGTCTTGGAGTAAACAAGCCCAACTTTGCTACTCAAGTCAGTTCGGAGTGGCTGTCTCACTCGCGTTTATCAACCGCGTAGTGTTACAAGGGGATACTCAATTAGATAATTATTTTACTGAGCATTTTCCAAAGAAATATATTCCAAAATATTTTGTTTATTAGTCTTTTTTTATATAAAGGTAATTTTGGAGAACAATTTGCCCATATTAAAGTAACTTACAGGAAAGAGAGTCAGCGGATAAAGCACTATTTATTTGTTTCCTGAATATTAATGGCCATTTCCAATATTCAAACTATCTGTTGTTTTGCTAACTAGAGATAGGGATTAGACATAACTTGTATGAGACTAATGTCGAAACTATCAGTCGTGAGCAAAAGATCAGATAGATAGGCCGTAAACATACGGAATACTGAGTATACTCAGACAATATAAAGAAATTAATTGAAGCTTAATGACGATGTTACATAAAATGTTTTTTTTTAATGCTAGAAAATGAACTACATGCACAAACTAAAATAGTTTTGAGAAGGTTACTTAAGGTTTCTTTAAAATTTCTACATGAATATATGATAATGATGTTACACCATATTTCTTTAAACTTTATGTCGTGTAGCACTCGCTATTCTCTGCTCGCATTCACGAACACCTCTTAAGTGCAGTGTTGATATCTAAGAGAACAGTTATTGTTGTTCTTTGCGAGCAATTTCCCAGCATTTTGTAAGCAAACAAATCGAGCCTTTTAAAGGAAAATGTTCTAGAAACTTCTGAAGATTTCCCTTGAAAGTGAAGTAAGTATTTAAGTTTGTATCTTATGACCTGTACCCGTTGTATCGGATTGAGCTAATTCAAGATAATTTCGTTGTTGATAATAATTATTGGCCGTACTCGAATTCAGAACTGAATGTTTATGAAATTCACATAAAATTAAACGAAGGTAGTACATGATATCTGAGATTGAAAGCCAGTACGTCGTTTTTTAAATCTGCCAAAATATGAGAAATGTGTGTTGTTACTTGCTAAAACATTCTTAAAAGGTCCTTCCGCTTCCCCAAAAAATAATAATAGATTACGTGTAAATGATTGATTGGAGCTTCCCCCTTTAATGTATCTGAGTGTAAACAAAGATCCCTTTGGAAGCGTATCTTTCTACCTCTATATAATTAATTAATACATATGTTTATGTTTGTGTCCAATATTTTTTTATGATTAATATTTCTTTTTACCATAAGGCGACAAAAGTTTTTCGATTCTGGCACTGACAAATAATTTCGAGGAATATCTAAATTCAAACACAAAAATTCTCAGATCCAGATTTTATCCTAGAAAAAGGTTCGGTTACTTTTGAGAGCGAATGTGTACACAAAGACTAGTATTTTGTAATACAGATTTTGAATACTTACATGAAGAAATATTTTATTTTGTTAAAGGCACAGTGTTTGCAATTTCGTTTGCTTTATAAAGGATTTTTTTCAAGTGTAACTTGTTTGGGTAGCAAAATTGTTCATCGTATTAGTTACTTAGTTATCGGTAAAAAAATATTTTTGAGCAAAATCACAGTAAAAATCTGGACAAAAGAAAGGAATCGTCTACGTTGCTAGTTCAAACATAATTCCATACAGCTAAAGGATTTATTTTTTGTTTAGTTTCATCTATTGGTCATATTTACTCGGCTCGTTCAATAACTCTTTGTTTGACTTTCTTTCTTATAGCCTTTTTATAGATATTTACTTTGACCAGAAACTAATAGGATCCTTGAGGATTGATGATCGTTTTTGTAAAAGATTTTATCATATTTACTTTTCGCTTTATCCTTTAATATTGATAGAAAGGTTACGGCATTGTTCTTTTACTTTCTTGTACCACTCAATAATTTCAAAAAATGTTTTATGACCTTCAGATAATATACCTTTTTCATGAGCACATACAGTAATTTCCGAAGCTTTAGTAAAACCGCGGGAATCGGCAAGCATAAAGCGACTTCCAAAATGGGGGATCAATTTTCTTTTTTATATTTAGTATAGATAGGTCCTTATCATTATTCGGTCGTAAATTACAAATAGGGTCCGCCTACCCACGAAGGTTGTGACAAAGTTCTCCCTGCACACAATTACTTTGGGTTTTCGCGTGGGAGTGCTAGTACCAACATAACAAAAGCATGGTTCCTAGTAAACAATATACATCAGAAACTTCGGGGATATTTGAATCCCTCAGTACGAATGCTATTTTTGTCCTGTCACAATTTGTGACTTTTATTATGAAAGAAAACTTTTGGCACAGTACAAAAAATATTCAAGATCATTCGGTATCTTTCAGGATTTGCGATATCACACAGATAAATATGAATATACATACATTAACTTACTGTTGTTTATTTAGTCGCATTCATTTCTTAGAAACACATAAGTACAAACAATATCTATTTATGTTTCTATGTCCACATGACCTACGTAAGATCAGTTTTTAACCATCTGATCAAACCAGATCTAAATATAACACAATGTTTAATCATCATTCCTATTCTTACCGAAAACATTTTTCATCGAAAATTCTTTTATAAACCTTTTAGATGTTTCTTGTTCTTTTAATAGTATAAGTAGGTTAAGTTAAAAGCTTTTAGGCTTTCGCTATATTCGGGATTTTTCTCATATAGGCTTAAAACTAATCATATTACGTGTATCAATTTTGGAAAGTAATATAGATTTTTAGGGGAAACTATTTTTATAACATTTTTCCTTTTGGTAAATAGAGTGTATAGTATATTGGTTTTCATTACGTGTAGCAGAAATTTCCCCAGAGGCAGTAACATCACAGAAAAGAGGGAGTGTTGAGTGGTAAATTTGAGAACTGCTTCGGGTAAAAATGTAAAGAATCTCAGTAAAGAGACAAAATATATGTTTTAAACTATGCTCTGGTTGGTTGATAGAAGATTTTTGTTTTTATCTAAATTCGATTCTAAGGGCTTTTTAGCAATTTGAAACTGTAATCGTATCTTATCGTAGCTTAACCAAACAGCAACATTATCAACAAAGAAACCAGGTGAACTTTTATGTATTTCAGCAATTTGAACATTCCCAGCATGACCTTGCAAAATACCGTCACAATAAAACAACGAATATTTTGATGGCCTTAACCACAGCATACATATGACAAAAACAATTGAAAGCTACAGTGTATGGCTTCACAAACTGACGCCATTTCAAACACGACGTGTTATTATATTTTCCATACCAAAACATTTACGTTACGAGAGAATATTGTAAGGATGCGAAATTGAATCGACGTCAGTATGGAAGTGTTTAAAATTGCGCTTTTGTGATGCAATAGATTCTGCAATAAAATAGTCATTATTCTAAAAATAGTCATTATGTCGTACAGTCATATAAAATAGCCCAACCCTAAAATATATAAAACCCCAAAACGATTATTGTCAATCTCATTTACTATAAAATCATCAATATAATTAGGACTGTTGTTTGAGCACTCATTCGAATCTGTAGAAAGAAATTAGCAACATAATACAACATGTAACGTAATTAACGCACACCCTCAGATACCCCAATTAGAATATTATGTTATAATCATAATACATACACTGAATTTTTAATTTAACATGTATATGCATTGTTATTTACTAAAGTAGTAATACCAATTCTTGGAGAACTTTTTGGTCATACTACTACGCACGCAAATATCGCGCCGCGCGCCGCTCGACTCCACGCAACATAACGAAACTACGGAAAAAGCCGACAATACACGAAGTCTTATTATTTTGAGTTACGGTCTATTTGAATTTGTTTTGACTGTACAAGGTTAACATGACAATAATTTCCGTAGTTTTAATTATTTTTGGGATAAAATATTACCTATATTAAAAATAATATAAATCGATTCAGTAAACGATTCTGAACAAACTAATTTCAGGATGTGCGTTATGCCCGGTTTACACTTTGTTAAGTTAACAGTGCAGGTGATTAGTGCAGGTGTAGTAATCAAGGTGTGAACAGAAGCGTAAAGTGATTAGTGTTAAGTGATACGTGCGATTAGTACTTATTGATTAGTGCGAGTGAATAGAATCAAGGTCTATTTTTGTTGTTAAGTGACTACCCCCTCTCAACTTTTCTACTACCCTCTCTCGCAATTTGCCTGTACTTATCAGTGTGTAAATACGTGTGTGTTAAGTGCGCAGTGTCAAGTTCAAAGCGAAAATGAAGTAGACGGAACATGTTGTTCCGTCTACTTTAAAATTCGTACAAGAATACATAAAGTTTGAATGCCTATACATACAATGTAAAGTGCGCAGAATTTAAAAACAAACAGTTGAGAGATGCGGCCCTATTGAAACTGAGTGAAGCGATGGGAATTCCCGATTTCAAAATTGAGTTCATTTTCTATATCAGATACCACAACAGATACAATCTCCTTAATTATTTGTCTCAATATTAGGCTCTGATCTTCCATTTCTAGAGACACTATGCACAACGGACAGTACCACTATGAGCTTCTTCCTAAACACTGTGTAAACGGAGATGGAAAAGACTACTTAACACTTGACACTTATCGCGTAAAGTTAACGCTTAACACTTATCACTTCACACTTCGCAAAGTGTAAACCGGCCTTTAATTAAGTTACATGTTGTATACCTTCGTAATTCCTGGATTTATATTCAATTAGTATGTAGCTTACAAACATATTCGTAACTTTCCTTGATTCTAATTACTATCTAAAACAAATGAAATGTTAAATCATAAGAGCTCTATAAACATAACCCTTTCCGCGAACCCAATCGTTAAGACATATACGAGTGTTTTCAAACTTGGTAACACAATACCGTATATGCCCGGTTTACACTTTGTTAAGTTAACACTGCAGGTGATTAGTGCAGGTGTTTAGTAATCAAGGTGTGAACGGAAGCGTAAAGTAATTAGTGTTAAGTGATATGTGCGATTAGTACTTATTGATTAGTGCGAGTGAATAGAATCAAGGTCTATTTTTGTTGTTAAGTGACTACCCCCTCTCAACTTTTCTACTACCCTCTCTCGCAATTTGCCTGTACTAATCAGTGTGTAAATACGTGTGTGTTAAGTGCGCAGTGTCAAGTTCAAAGCGAAAATGAAGTAGACGGAACAACATACTTTATAATTCGTACAAGAATACATAAAGTTTGAATGCCTATACAATGTTAAGTGCGCAGAATTTAAAAACAAACAGTTGAGAGATGCGGCCCTATTGAAACTGAGTGAAGCGATGGGAATTCCCGATTTTTTGAAAATTGAGTTCATTTTCTATATCAGATACCACAACAGATACAATCTCCTTAATTATTTGTCTCAATATTAGGCGCTGTTCATCTTCCATTTCTAGAGACACTATGCACAACGGACAGTACCACTATGAGCTTCTTCCTAAACACTGTGTAAACGGAGATGAAAAAGACTACTTAACACTTGAGACTTATCGCGTAAAGTTAACGCTTAACACTTATCACTTCACACTTCGCAAAGTGTAAACCGGCCTTTACGTACATTTTAAAGCCTGCACCAAGAATCCTTGTTTGCAAGATTTTCAAGTTTAACCGTCGCCACCAGAGATTGTGAAATTTTCACAAATTAGATTAAACAACTCTTGGAAAAGTTCAACCGTCAAGACAAGTTGATTAACTCTCCCAATCAATATGTAGATGGATTTCAGAATATTTTATCTACCTGACTTAGTTAGGGTCTGTAAAAGAATTATGGAAATGTGAGACTAGGATTTTTGTCGAAAAATATAATTTTATGATATTGCCTTTTTCGTCAAGGTTAGATAGACATTACTAACGGCGGTTCCCACATATGCTTTCTATCTATAGATTTGGTTACTACTTATGTGGGATAGAATTATGACATATGCCACATACAAGTAACGTTAAATTCCTATCTATCTAATATTGGGATGGGCCTTTAGAGTACAATGTGAAAATGAGATGGAACTATGAATTTTCTTACTTGTTTCGGAATTACAGCCTATTGTTTCTTTCTTTATGTCTTTCGCTTACTTCAGAACCGATTATAATATTAGTATAAGTTACAATTAAGCACAATTTTCTTTTATTTATGAATTTTTGTTTGTTTTGTTTCAGCTTACCTCAAGAAATCCGGTCGATCCCCTATTGAAGAAGATTATCTCTAGTTATAGGATAGATCAAGAAAACTTAGTTTCAATGTTATATTTTTATTTTTATATGGATATAATAAACGCCTAAAATTATAATTTAGTTTTTAATTTTCATTTAAAGTAGGTTGACGTATAAGATATGTTTATTTCCGCCAGAGGTTTCCCTGGCTACCGGGGGAATTTATATCTAGTCCCAGATAAAAGAAGCCAATATGTTATTCCAATTTGCAAGCTGTATTAGTGCCAAGTTTCATTAAAATCCATCCAGTACTTTTTGCTTGAAAGATAAACATATCCATGCATACACACATTCGCATTTATAGCATAAATTCTATTGAGCCTAGCTCTAGAGAGCCTTTTCCAACTAAGTTGGCGTCATCTTCCAGTCTAACCGAATTTAGCTAACTATTTCGATCTTATTGTCCCTATATTTCAAAAAACAAACCTGTGGCAACTGGCAACAATATAGTTAACCAACTCCACTACACCATCTTAAGGATATAGATTTATGTTCATGTTAGAGTTTTGAATTATGATTTCGAAAGGCTTTTATTGGGTCCAATAGTAAGCTTTAAGATTAATAGCCTGTATTGGGGATAGCCAACAAATCGATATAAAGTGGAAGTCATTTTTATATAATAGGAGCAATAAATAATCTTTAATGTGGTATGAAAGTTTGCAGTGTGGGGGTACTCTAAATTAATACAATTTATCAAAGGCTGAATGTATTTCAATTAGAAATGTAACAGGAATTACTAAATGCACAAAATTGGATGTTTGTGCCCGTCGGTGAGAGTTAACAGAAAAAGGGTCAAAGTTCAATGGAGTTATATAACACGAAATTCCTGTAATTCCTCTTCCATTAATTGCACGTTATCGAATTCAACTGAAAAGATGTTTGTGTACTGTAGAAAGTACACATCTGTCTGTTCCAGGAAAATAAGACTAGCTGTTCATTTTCCAAAAGTCTTTGTTCTTTCATTTCATTGTTCATTGGGGATAAAATTCCCCCAAACAACACTATAATTATGTTCTTACTACACAAAACAGAAGAGTAGAAAATAATTATCACCGAACTTATATAAGCCTAGCGAAACAACAGACATCGCAAATAGCCAGCTGGCTCATTTGGGGCCATTATTATTATATTTGGCCTCTTTTGTCCCCCAAGTCCCCGACAAACAGTGTTATCTGCCCTCTTTGGGGACGGATTAGCAGGCCTGTCACGGAGATACAGGGGGCGTCCAATCAACCGTGGATTATTTAATCTCCGTATGAGGATACCGTACGCATTTAGAAAAACGTGTTTCTGTGGGATATCATTTATATTTTCGTTTGATAAAAATTAGAAAGAAACCACATAATATATAAATAATATAACGTAAGGATAATTTCTCATATACAATTTTATAAACGAGAAAGCAACTCTGTAAGTATGTCTGGTCGGCTTTTGCGCCTAAACTACAGAAACCAGAGCCTAATAAAAGAGGCTTTATTTTATCCGGCAACAGGAAGTAGCCATCGCCCTAATGATATATTTGGAGAAATGGGAAAATACTCGACAGTCAAGCAGAATGGCACTTTCATACCACATTAAAGATTATTTATTGCTCCTATTATATAAAAATGACTACCACTTTATATCGATTTGTTGGCCATCCCCAATACAGGCTATTAATCTTAAAGCTTACTATTGGACCCAATAAAAGGCACTTGAAATCATAATTCTAAATTCTAACATGAACATAAATCTATATATGGTGGGAGTCAGTTAACAATATTGTTGCCATATGTTTGGAATATTGGGTCAGAAGAAAGCACTAAATTCTCTCTAAATTTAGTAGAAAAAATGGGACATATGTAGTAGAAATAGGTGTGTCGTTCACTTCATCATAGTAGTAAGTATCTTTAGTCTTTCAATCCTTTTCGAATCTGACCGGTTCGAATTTGCTGCGTTGACTCCATCAAACGATTATTTTAAATAAAATTCCAAAACATAATTATATCTTTAAGCGTTTAATACATCCATATAAAAATAAAAATATAACATTGAAACTAAGTTTTCTTGATCTATCCTATAACTAGAGATAATCTTCTTCAGTAGGGGATCGACCGGATTTCTTGGGGTAAGCTGAAACAAAGCAAACAAAAATTCATAAATAAAAGAAAATTCATAGTTCCATCTCATTTTCACATTGAACTCTAAAGGCCCATCCCAATATTAGATAGATAGGAATTTAACGTTACTCGTATGGGGCTTATGTCAAAATTCTATCTCACGTGAGTAGTACCCAAACCTACAGATAGAAAGAATATCGGGAACAGCCGTTTGTAAAGTCTATCTAACCTTGACAAAAAAGGCAATGTCATAAATTATATTTTTCGACAAAAATTCGTAGTCTCACATTTCCATAATTCTTTTACAGGCCTTAACTAAGTCAGGTAGATAAAATATTCTGAAATCCATCTACATATTGATTGGGAGAGTTAATCAACTTGTCTCGACGGTTGAACTTTTCCAAGAGTTGTTTAATCTAATTTGTGAAAATTTCAAAATCTCTGGTGGCGACGGTTAAACTTGAAAATCTTGCAAACAAGGATTCTTGGTGCAGGCTTTAAAATATTCGTAATACGGTATTGTGTTACCAAGTTTGAAAACACTCGTATATTCCTTAACGATTGGGTTCGTAAGGGTTTTGTTTATAGAGCTCTTACGATTTAACATTTCATTTGTTTTAGACAATTAGAATCATGGAAAGTTACAAATATGTTTTAAAGCTGCATACTGATTGAACATAAATCCAGGAATTACGAAGGTATATTATGTTACTTATTTCTTTCTACAGATTCGAATGAGTGCTCAAACAGCAGTTCTAATTATATCGTTGATTTTATAGTAAATGAGATTGACAATAATCGTTTTGGGGTTTTATATATTTTGGGGTATTTTACATGACGAATTGACTATTTTTAGTTCATTAATCGTTACTTCGTCTTTCAAACTAACATTTTAATTCTGTTTCCTATGATACATGTATTCATGCACTAGGAATATCTACGTATGAAGTTGAGCAACTTCTAGAATGTTCGGGTCTTTAGGGGAGCCATCATACCTTTGCCAGAAGGAATCGTTTGAGGCTTGCATTAAGATGCAAGGGAAGCAGGATCCTCCTGTATAGTGATAATATTATATTGTATAAATTGTGTCTGCGATAGGCTGGCTCCTATCACTCTTTTCATTGAAATATTTATTTTTGATTGACCTTTTCGTCAATTAGTTTTGGGGAGATACAATATTTTAGTCCAATTTAATTTACTTGTAGTTAATTAATGACACTTGGAACTATACTATTGTGTATTTTTTGGCTGTAGATATACCAATTGTCTGGAGAAAGACCTTAAATAAGTATTAGAAGAAAAAAAAAAGGTTTTTAGTACTGATCTGCTCACCTGGCAATTGTTTTAGATGGGTGTCTTTCTCATACGAGGTAATCTGAAAATAAAACAAGAAGAATTCATCTTCGTGGTTCATTTTCAGGGGAAAACATATTTTTCTTTTAATTTTAGAATTCGAAGTTAGAAATTATTCATTGACGCATTGATATACAGGATTTTACAAGACTCTTTCAATTGCCAGATTTGCAGATTTAAATAAAAAAAGAAATTATAGGTGGCGGTAAATTATGGAAACTCTACGCACGTTTTTATATTAGGAAAACAAAGCACAGACTCATGAGCATTGATACACAAAACATAAAACATAATATTGCATTTTTTTATGTAGTAGTCAGTATATGTATAATCGTAACAATATATTTTTTGGATGTGTGTTACCTAGACAATTTTTATTAATTTTGAAAAAAGGTTTGTGTCGTGGTGCTCAAGTATTTACTTCTAAGATAGCCTGTAGTCTAACCCGGATATTTTATATAAAGTATTTATAAGAACAATTCGTATTGTTTTTTTATAAATATTCCTCATAATGTAAAAAAATACAAGGCTCTTAAAGGTCATAACTCAAGTTTAAGTAAAGAGCAATACTTAAAGGAAATATTTGAATAATATAATTATTCCCGGGCGCGAGCAAAGTCGTTCAAGTGAGCTATGACCTTATAAAACCGCTGTTTTTATCACGACAACATGAAACATATTAACGTCATAATATTTGACTTGTATATGTTTTCAAAATTGACTGTGCGCGACCTTTTGTGAAATCAATAGTCTTGTCTACAATTACTTTTACTATCATATTTTTAACCTTACTTAATTACATATATTGATTTTTGACTCGTACGTGAATATTAGACATTTTAATAAAACTACTTTTACGGATTTTATCGCTTCTGCCCATGACCATAGATGCTGTAAAGGATCAGAAATGTCGAGTTTAAATAACATTAATGTAACCACGATAAAATCCGTAAATGTAGTTTTACTTACTTAATTATACTTAATTTACTCACTTGGGCTGTATTAAATGGAAAGGCATCTTCCTCACAGCTTCTTCAGCTATATCCAGTGGGAACGCGAATTCGATCATGTTTTCGTTCAAGCAGTCATTGTATGTAGACGCTAGTTGGCATCTGTCTGACATGCCTTCGATACTGTCCAGGCAGAGACGGGAGACAGTGTTAAGCTTGCGGACCACGCGAGAATTCTTGCCGTTTACCAAGCTTGCTAGATGGACTAGGAGTTCTCTGTTCACCTGAGGAAGATTGAAGACTTTGTTAGAAGATTAGGGGTAAGCTTTTACAATCAAAAATATTAGAACACTCAAATCTCAAATGCAAAGGCTGTATTCAGAGACTTGCAATTCTCTGATGTCTAAGGCTAATGTTCTTCTGTAGTCGTAAGTTCTAGTAATGACTTATGGGAAATTTTTGTGCTCAGGTACTTTAATTGTGTTTCAGGCCTTATGTTACTAATTGCATACTCATATTTATGTAATTACTTATGTATGTTATAAAATTATTTTGATCAGACTCTATTTTACAAATAAGTTTAATTCACTATTTCACTGAATAATTTAATTTTACTCAGACAGATCTGATCAGCTCTTTTATTGAAAAACGTCTACTATTCTCACTAGAGAACTATATCTGACACAAAGCCCACCGATAGGCGTCTGACATAATCCAATGAATGTCAAACTGAAGATTTACGTGAGCGTATCCAATATTGTAAATCTATGATATTTTTTGTCTGGATCTTTTATAAGGCAGACGCTTTAACAGTATCGTAGATAGCTATTGTTTTAGCTTATATGCTAAGCTGATTAACATTGGATAACATGTTACATAGGTGTGAATAAATATGATGAGCGAATGGCAGTCAATACTGATAACTTACAGCCCCGTAGAGACTGGAATTTAACCTAAAATATCATAGCATAACATGGTAAAAAGGACAGAGAGATAATAAGGATAGACACACATGATATTTACTAGATAGCATCATCGTCATCATATGAGGCTATTGCCGTCCACTGCTGAACGCAGGCCTCCTCTAACGCCTACCATCCCGGTCTTAGGCAGCCCGCATCCATCTACTGCTAGCCACCTTCAAATCGTCGGTTCACCGTGCAGCAAGACGTATTACACTACGTTTCCTTAATCGGTATACCTAAGTTCTTCATATATTTACCTTGCCATGGTTAATAACATCACTCTGCTCCAGCATGCAGGCTGCAAAGCATTGGCCAGACCTGGACACCGGTGAGGAGTTCGTGAAGTACGCCCTCACGTCCTTGGGAGTAGCTCGCACTTTGATGACGCAGGATTGTGCCATCCGGACCAGAGCGTCCAGGTGCCCTTGTACCTAAAACATAAAATAAGAAGATGTTAGATTAACCCCCAATCTATCTCAACAATCGCTAGTAGAGATATTTTTTCTGGGGAGTTTGTTCATCTACTTTTCTCCAGCAAAATTAAGGAAGTGATGAAGAGCTCGAAAAGATTTTTTAAATAGTTTTAAAGAACTTTTAAACAGTTAAGGCAAGACTTTGAAAAAACTGTTACGTCTTTTGTTTTGGAAATCCAATTTTATTTCAGATGCATAATAGTCAAGGTTTCTTACCTCACCCCTCATTTATTCTAAAGTTTTTATTCGAAGTATCTACAGAAGACGTAAGTATAGTAGAGGTAACTTAAAACATCTCACTTACTTTAGGATCTGTGAAATCAACTAATGTGCCCGCTGACCGCTGCGCATTCATCTCCGTGACGAATGGTAACAGACAGGATATTATTCTGAATAGATGCATTGTTCTGGAAATAAAAGAAATACCCATATGTCAAAGTCAGTCATATTTAAGGTTAATACATTTTCTCGAAACTTCAGCTGCACTTATAAATCTACATATTGACTATAGTTGCAACTTCAAGGTTCACTAGAGCCATTTTATTTATAGCTGTCATTTTTACCGGTCCATCAATGTGTCTCACAGTTCTTACATAGCTATCAGACCCTTGATATAACAGTTTGCATTTCTTTACAACCCCAAGCGTCAACTAAAGATTTACAAATGACATACATTTATCACTGATTCGCTACTTTATTTATTCTTTCCTGGCGCCAAAGCTTCAGGAAAAACCGACTTTCAAAACTTCCTTTCCACCGAAGGGAGAGAAATACGAGTTATTTTAACAGAACAAATATGAGAAGGAAATAAACATAAAATCGGGAGGAATGAGCTGTAGCAAATTGTGTAGACGGAGAAAGAAATGTGTACACTTCGGAATTACGATGCGAAGAGATAACCGATAATGGTATGTGAAGAAGTACTCCAGTGAAACCGTTTGTATACTTGCGATTTTACTTCTAAGAAATGTATGAGAAAACTTATAGTCTAGTACCCTTAGATTTTAATGGTAGAAAGGCAACTATTTATTGTTCTAGAGACGAATAGTTTCAATCACTATAATTGTTTTGACATCCATCTATTAAGTTATTTAAATTATATCAGATGACTCTGTGGCACTCACTGTTTATAGGAGAACACTGTTTCTTTATTTGTGTATGGTTTTTCTTTCCAATGTATAATGAAGTCGGTTAACACACAAAAAAATGGTACAGCAATTTTAAATATTCGAGGTTTTTTTTAATAATAAAAGGATATTATTCAAAGCCAACTTACCAAGTGTTCGGTAGGACGGAAGCGAGTCTAATGAATTTTGAATGAGGTGACAAGCCGGGCTTATAAAACGTTTGAGAAAAAGATGATTGTACGAACAATCCTTATTGTTGCGAAACTGGCATTTTGTTTTCTATTTTGGCGGGAGCCAGGTGGTCATATTAACCATGTAATAGTTGTTGTATGGTATCGCGTTTATAAGTGACCAGTTGTTTTATTTTCAGGAAGTAGGTTATTCTTTTAGTGAATCGGTGGGTGATTTACTATGTGTTTTTTGGTTATTTTTGACTTTTTTGGTGTTGCGAAGTGTGTTTAGTTTTAGAATTAAAGTGTGTGTGTGGTGTGAGTTTGTGTGTTTTGATTGCACAAGCAAATAAGGAAGAAGACACGTAAAAAAACATATTCAAATAAAGCTGATAATCAGCATGATTCGAACGTCAATAAACAAGAGGCAGCCCCCAAAACGCCCATCAAACTCACACGGAGACAGTTCAAAGTTAACATACCTATACCTGTATACGCGAAACGCACACATGCAAATCAAATCAGCAGAGTGAAGCATGGGGCGGAGATAAAAGCATGTCGTCATTAGTAAGCGTCACGGCGTTTGTCTTCACGTCGTAACGTCTATATGTACCTATAAAAGAAATTCGTGTTTCTTACTCTACTTATAACTCAAGAATGGCTGAACCGTTTAAGCTGAAAATTAGAGCGGAGGTAGCTCCAATCCGGGAGAAGGTCCTAGGTTTTCTTGAGTGTTTCCACCATCCAGTTATCTAGGGAAGCGGACCGCTGGTAATAATTAAAAACGTTGTAATCGCCAATGCTCGGCAAAAGTGTAACAAATAAATTGTCTATAGGAATAAGATAATAAGAAGTCTTACAGTGAGTTATCATTGTCAGTCAGATTGCAGATTTGGCCTAATGGCGGCAAGTAAACAGCTACGGTCATGGTTTGATTATCGGTACGGTTAAATGGTGCCACTGATCCCCATTTTTCAAAAGAGAAGATATTGATGGACGTGATTACCTAGGTAATAAAATATTTGTCGGAGGCGAACATCAAAGATGGCACTATCGTCCGACATCAGTTAGGGTAATGAAGCAAAGAGATAACTCAGAGAAACTCAAAAGTCAAACGAACTCAAAAGTCAAACGTTTATTCAAATTAGTCAGAACAAAAGACAGCCCCCAAAACGCCCGCCCTTCGCCACTTCCTATGTGTTTTGGCTTGGGGAGAAGAAGTGGCGGAACAAACTCCCCAGCAACACATGTCTGTCTGTTAGGTTAGAAGAACCTTTACACTTTAATTTCAAAAGACACTTTACACACTTTACAATATGGATCTACAACAGTACTACAACACTAGGCATTAACACTAGGTACACTACACGTAACGAAAGGCAGTATCGAGATGTGCGCAGCACGACGACTCGACCAAGACTGAGCTCCGCGGACGCCACGCCGACCACCACTACTCTGCCAAGCGCGCCAAAATGTTGTTTCACCGGAAACGCCACCAGAGGGCGCGCTTGCGTGACGTTTAGTGTCCGTACTATTGACAGTCTCCGACACGGCCATCCTGCGTAGACCCACGTCCTCGTGGGTTAATCTGCAACAACACAAACACAGCACAGTATGCACAGTACAACCTCGGCCACTCCTGACCACTATGTAGCACACAGGCTACCAACTGCCACACAGGCTCCTAACTGCCACACAGGCTCCTAACTGCCACACAGGCTCCTAACTGCCACACAGGCTCCTAACTGCCACACAGGCTCCTAACTGCCACACAGGCTCCTAGCTGCCACACAGGCTCCTAGCTGCCACACAGGCTCCTAGCTGCCACACAGGCTCCTAGCTGCCACACAGGCTCCTAGCTGCCACACAGGCTCCTAGCTGCCACACAGGCTCCTAGCTGCCACACAGGCTAGTCATTGTCAAGTTTGTCTGATCAATCTAAACATTTTCAATGCAATAGAATGCTTTCACCTTGTGCGATGACATGCGATGTCCTGGCCTGCCGCAACTCATACGGCCTCCACGACGAATCCGGGGGAGGATGACGCTCCAAACAGCAACTGCAGCGCACCTCGCGCGCCGCTTGACTAGTGGACCTCATCCTGTTCTCCAGGCTCGGTTCACCTTAGATGTTATCGTGCACTCAGAAATCCAGAAAGTTTGTCTTCACGTGGCGAATTCTCTCGAAACTAATCAACCATCGGCCGCCACACATCACTCCGAACGAGCACATCACTTTTTCACTTTTTGAACAATGGCATGGCAATCCTTAACACATGTGGGCATTCGGATTACATCCCACTTCTGATGTCGGAGGCGAACATCAAAGATGGCACTATCGTCCGACATCAGTTAGGGTAATGAAGCAAAGAGATAACTCAGAGAAACTCAAAAGTCAAACGAACTCAAAAGTCAAACGTTTATTCAAATTAGTCAGAACAAAAGACAGCCCCCAAAACGCCCGCCCTTCGCCACTTCCTATGTGTTTTGGCTTGGGGAGAAGAAGTGGCGGAACAAACTCCCCAGCAACACATGTCTGTCTGTTAGGTTAGAAGAACCTTTACACTTTAATTTCAAAAGACACTTTACACACTTTACAATATGGATCTACAACAGTACTACAACACTAGGCAATAACACTAGGTACACTACACGTAACGAAAGGCAGTATCGAGATGTGCGCAGCACGACGACTCGACCAAGACTGAGCTCCGCGGACGCCACGCCGACCACCACTACTCTGCCAAGCGCGCCAAAATGTTGTTTCACCGGAAACGCCACCAGAGGGCGCGCTTGCGTGACGTTTAGTGTCCGTACTATTGACAGTCTCCGAATACCTTCTTAGAAAAAAGAATTCGGATACCATAGATTTGCATATTAATTTTCCTTCCTAGAAAACAGGTAATGAAATTGAAAAATTCAAAGACTATTTTAATAAAATACACGTGGAAACCTTTTTTTAGAGATTTAATTTTCTTGGAAGGTTTTAATAAAACCTGCACTTTTATAGTTTCAGTACTGAATAGACTACCTATAAATAGACTACTGGAAGTTTCCTACGCATTTTTTGTGAAACACGATAGTATATTTTAAAATTATAGTCGAAAAGTTCATACATAAGACTCTTATGGCCACAAAATTTACTCTTAGGATTCATGATACATATATATATTCATTCATTCATGATACATACTTATATCCTTTTTCTTACATATAAGAGCTAATCTCCATTTTCGGCTGTAAGTCTGTATATTGCTGAAAAAAAAAATTACGTCAAAGAACCTAATTGAAACCCAAACATTTCTTATGTAACTATCGCATACTCTACGTACATAATAATAATATATCGGGTGTGAAAAACCTGATCAATTCTAATTCTCACAGATTTTTACTCTATTTATTTTGTTAAAAAAAAAAAAAAATTATGCATATTTTTATTTTTTCTTTGTGTTAATCGGCATACATTAACCAGTATATTAACGTATTTAAGTTGATTAGGTACGACACACTTTGTGTAAGTCTTTGTGCGCCAACTTAATTGCGACCAAAGCAAAACAGTTATCAAAATGCAATTCCATCATATCAACTACTTTAACAAGTTACACAGGAATCCGTTCAGTAATTGCTTTTCAGCTTCGTTTAATTTAAGTTATTCCTCTAGCCGAGGTATTTTACTTGTCACTGCTCAACTTACGTTCATAATTATCTTAATGGTTTCTGCTTGAAATAGCTTTATGTTGGGGTATTACGATATCTCATTTATAAGTGGGTATTAATTAGAAATGTCATGTACCTACTCTCAAGTATCTCTGTGAAAGGTTATGGTTATTGTTTTGTATGATTAAGTGATATTTTATAATAGGGCTGAGTTTAAATCATCACGCGAGTTCAAAGGATGAGATTTTCTGTACGGGTGGACTAAATTACGATTCGTCGAATCTAAGAATTCAATAAAAATTTTCTGGTTCGCAGTAGCCAGTAAGTTACTTAGTTGTGTAGATATTTTATCTCCCAAAAGCGGGTGCGCCAGACTTGCGTGTGTACATGCATATTGTCTTTATATGAGATTCGGTCACTACACTACACTTAGAAACAAATATGGGTCACCTGATTTCGTGAAATAAAACATCTAGGTACACCTAACGAATAAAAACACAACCTGATCGCTAAACAAAAAAGATAAAAAAAAATATCATAAAATAATCCACCGTTCCATTTCGCAGAAACGTGAGAAAATCCCTTAAAATATAAATTAAAAAAGCCACTAAAACTTCTGACTGAAACAACGCAATTCTCAGCGTTGTTACACCACCAAATTAAGTAGACACGCGTACCTGTCCATAACTCTTGATTTGTTCGCACTTTTGAACATAGATTAAGGAATATTGGGGTCTAGTTTAACTGGTCGGATTCTGTAATGGGAGTTTATTAGATTCCGTGGTCTGCGGCTTTCGCCGTATGACGGAAACAAATTTTTATTAAAGACACCGGAATTATCCCTTTGTATTCGTTAAAGGGTCTGTTTATATTCGCAGTGTTGAACTAATTGACGGTTGCCTGAGCGATGAAAATACAATTGGATTAAAGTAGCGAGATAAAAATTGCTTTTTAAAACCTTTTTGATAGACGGCTTTAATTTATTTCTGTTTATAATTTTAATAGTTTACTTGGTGTTGGCTACAGTTTTGTAGATAGGTTGCCTATATGCCATGCTGATATATATGCTGTATTACTTTTAACTTAATATTATCAAAGTTCGCAAGTTTTTGCGTCAAAGAATAACAAAAATTCAAACTCTCTCTTTATCATTAATAATTTGTTATCTCTTGCTAGTAACTCTCTCTTATTTATACCGAAATATATACTTATAGGGCCTTACTACAAAAACTTTAAACCCTGTTTTACACTTGTCTAATAAAATTTTGGCTGCAAAATGAACCATATGTCAACGTCATAATTTGTCATTTTTTTAGACAAGGCATAAATTGACGTTTAAAAGTTTTTGTGGTAAGACGGATAATCTTTATAGTAACATCTTGCTTCTCGTGTTGCAGGTAAGGTAGATATATGTATTACCAATATTTCATACCGTGTATAAATCATTCAAGTTAAAGACAACTTTGATGTATAAAAACGATAAGTATGAGTAAATAATATTATCGATTCAAGCTACTACTTGCCTCCTTATTGACAGTTTTTCCCACGCCTTTTTCTTGGTTTTCTCATTTAAAGTACTGAAAGCTACAATTTCACATTATTAGGATATTTTATAGGACGAAAGCTGCCTCTTAAGTATATTTGTTAGTGCTATCCTTGTATTTTAATGGTTTATTTACCCAATGGAAGTTGAAACGTATATTTTTATTGTGAAAAAGACAATTTCGATTCGAATTGCGTGAAACGAATACCTACTAAGAAATATTTCAGATAGTCTAGAGGAGTATCTTTAATATATTTTCGAAGAACGCCTTTGAAGATCACCTTTCGTGTTTGACTCAGAATATGTAATTACATCTTTATTTAGTTTAGAAATTATTCTAATATTGCGTTTAACCTTTGTGTGTAGGACGTAACATTGAGTAAAATTGTGCAATATATCCATCTACATAATTATGTACATAATCGCACCGAAAATGCCATTTTCCTAATACCACAAAATTACACAAATAAAATTATAATTCGAACATGTACAAAGGAAAGCCGATCTCTATCAGATCGGATAACTATCTAAATTATGGTACTGTTGCAAAACATCTGACGATCGTTTATTTGGTTCCAAAATTCGTGGTCACCGCACATGTTCGAATTTAGAACAAGATATTGACCATGATTTCGAAAAGAGTTCTGTTGGTTGTTTTCTTTTGTTTCACGGTTTTGGTAACCGTTGGGGTCTGTCAGGATGAAACAACCATGGCAGCAACCACGAAGGCTGAGGAAGAAGAGGAAGAGGAACCAGCGAAGAAGGGCTGTTCCATCTGGTGCTGGATACAAAAAATAGCCATGTTCGTCATCTCTCAACTTTTGAGCGGTAATTGAGTTTTTGATTTCTTGAATAAAATTATTTTCTTAAAGTGTGTTTTATTGTTGTGGTAAAAGCTTTTTGTCCGTATTCAGTTATTGGTGTCTTTAAAAATAATTTGTCCAGAGTTTAACGGAGTTGCAGTACAAGTGTAAATAAGTGAATCATATTTAAAATATGTTCTGTATGAAGATAAATTCTTTGTAAAATGGTTTGCTCTAGGTATTAACAAATATTCGTATACAAGCTACAGTAAAAACAACTTCATAGGCAAAAATATATCTGTAAAATCTGTCAGGTTTTCCGAATACAATATTTTAAGCCCTGTGGTACACCAGTTTTCAATCTATCGTACTATAACGTGTGTAAAAAACGAAATACAGCACAAAACTGTTCATAGGTACACTACAGTTTTCATAGTAGATATACATAGGTATTCTTGGATAAACCGAGGCCGAATTTCGACGCCTTTATGTATGCAAATAAACTGAACTTTATTACCAAAAAAATTGCATTGCAGGCTTCCCCATACTTAATAATGTATTGGCTAAACAAGAAAACAAAGTCAGCGCCTGTAAGGCAAAAGCATTGTAATTTAAAAAATCGTTCTAAAACGCCTTCAAAGGATTCCCAATTTGAATTTCAAATAGCCTTCCAGATTTTGTTAAGCTTATTTTCTAGAAGCATTTCAGTTATGTAGACGTCGATCGAAAATTTTACATAGAACAGTAAAATGGTCTCTATCTACATGTAATATACATACTACATGTAATATCTATACATGTAGATATATGTATATTTTATTGGATACTTAAGGATATGAGGTTTTTAGCCAGACGCAGGAAGTTTCCTCAAGACGCGAATGGAATCGCGAGAACAGCTAGTTTGAGAGTCCCAAAACTATAGTTGATCCAAAGCCACAGTTATAAAGAAAGCAAGCCCAAAAATAATTACATCAAGCTACTTAACTGACGGAAAGTATATTGGTCTATAAATACAAATTAATTAGTGGCATCCCATGTCGACTGTAGAATTAAATCCTCTACCTACATAGATGGGTAATTGACCCGGATTTATTTTCCCAAAGAAACTCCACTGTCTGTGGGTGTGCTTTTGTGAATGAAATACCAAAGATCTTTGTCTATATAATAAGGTCAAAGCTATGAGCTTTGAAGCGAGAAAATATCTCTATGCAAAAATATGTACCTAGGGGACAATTTTAGACGTACTAGATACATCGATATTATATTGAGATTAAAATTAGCCGATTGATATCATCACAAGAATGGTATTGTACAATATTGCATTGCAGCGCTTTCACACTAGGGGATTTTCTGCTAGATTTTTCCGCATGGCAACGCTCGGTTCATGCGGGCGGTGGCGCGCGTATAAGAGTGACATTCAATAATTGACAGCTACTGGTACAAAATGTACCTGAAACCACGGGATAATCATGCAAATTGCTACGCAGAATCTGTTGCACGTAAAAAAACTGAGCGTCTACGCGAGAAATAATCTACTAGCGTGAATGCGCTGTTAGTTGAATATTACTATGGCCTATACTAGACCTTATGAGCAATGAAACAACAGTTTCAGCTTTCTCTCTACGTTTTGTACGACGGAAATTAGGTATTAAAACATTTATTAAGCCAAGCGTATATCCACGAACGTTCTCTCAAGAGAATTCATTTAATTTGCTCCCCACGAATTAGTTGTAGATCGGGATTGCTATTTTGACAAAGCAATGTGAAACCGTTCGAGTAGAAATTCCAATTGAATTTGTCTGATATGTTCTTTGAAATGCTTCTTTTAACTCTGTTTGTTTAATCTGCCAGCTCACAGGGAAACAAAGACTACACAAATAAAACAAAACATCTTCAAACATTCATTTGTTTCATACAAAATTCATTTTTAATAGGTCAAAGATCTCAACAGGAAATTAGAGCCAGGATTCATATTTATCAAGGAAACTTTGGATCAAGTAAATTAGGACGGGGACTAATTTACCACTCTTTTTGCTTGAGGCTTGAAACACCCCAGGACCCACAATCTAATTAATTAATGGGTACAAAATTTCGGACAGATAGTAAATGGCTCTATTTACTGAAGAAATGACGGATTTGTTTGGATCGTGAAGAAATTACTATAGTAGGATTCTGTATAAATGTGTACAGTCGTTAAAGACTTTTGCTTTTTTACAAACGTCTTGCTTGTGTTGAGTCGCCTCAGCGTTTTCTATGCAGGTACCTCCGTAGTCGCTGATTCCGTTCCTTTGAGCTAATTGGTGCGCTATTTTCACTCGTTTTCTGAAAGGAAAATCGATATTATTATACATTGAACGTTAATGCCATCAAAGTAGCATGTATTCAATGAAGCATTTCTATCGTTTGACACAGAATTAAACATAATCCTTACTTAAAATTATAAATGAGAAAGTAGCTCTGCCAGTCTGACGGGTTCTTCGCCAAAACGACTAAATCAATTTAAATAAAATTTGGAACACAGATAGGTAACATCAATCTAGAACCTGAGAAAAAATATACATAGGCTACTATCCAGCTGCGGGAAGTAATTATCTCTAGACGAGGGTAAAACCACGGGGAACAGCTAGTCCGGAAATAAAGACACAACTGTTTTTGATCGCTCCACATGAAACCGTTTCCTCGAACATCTGATTACGTTGCACACAAAAATACTTTTATACATATTTTATTACAAAGGAACATTTTCTATTTTCCTCAAAATTCTGTTCGAGTTTGCTGACATCGCGGTACCGACTGTTCTTTACGTCATTTATCTGGATTCCTCAGCGTGTTACTTGGACAACTATCTGACAGTTGTTGGACTAAAACGATTTATATCGGACTGAACATTGAAGAATCTTTGTGTATTTTTAGGGTTCTGACTGAATTTTGCGAGAGGTTGACTGATTTTGGATTGTGTTTGTAAAATTGCTCGAAGGAATTGAATGTGTCCGAACTTTGCTTATCAGTGACAATGAGTCTTGGTTAAAATCGGTTATCAGTTGGAAAAAATAAAATATTCTAGGAATATTCTGACTGCTTCCTCATTTCATAAAAACAAAGTTCTCCACCACGTCGGTCTGTTAAAAAGACTGTTCGGATTTTCATCACATTTTCTTCAATGATAGCGTAATTTATAAGGAAGGTTCAGCGTACTCGCATACTGAAGACTAACTTCAGTCCAGAATAAATGAATCCAGTCATGATTTTCAGTCGGTCTGATGGTAACTAAGCCCATAAACGTTGTAGCGTACAACCATTCATCTCTATACTTATTTAGGAGCCCAAACAAACCGACTAAAAGTAAACTTACCCGAGACAGGGTACCCTTTACTTTGAAAATAAAGTAATAAATATCTCACCTATAAATCTCCAAATTAATAACACCCGTAGCGCTCATGATTCCGAACTTCTTGAGGACACAGAAGATGATGCAGGGTTCATCAGACTCCTGGATCTCGACCCTCTTGTTCTTAGGGTACATCTCGTTCAAGCATTGCTGTGCTACCATGTCGCTCAGTTTGTCGTGAGCGTACATCACGGAAATGCGGCCGTAAGCAAAACTGGACATCATGAGTAACGTGAAGACCAGGATTTCTGAAAGGAAGGAAAATTATGGTTTTTAATTGCGTTTAAGATGTTTGCTGTCATTTATTCTATGTGTTGTTAAACTTGGAAAGAAACAAAACTTATTAATAAAGCATTTAAATTAGCTTTTGACCATAAAATAGGTATATATTTTTGAATTGAAGACAGTGTAGACACTGAAATTTTTTGGATTTCGTTTCTTAATATTTCACAATAAATTAATCCCAGATTAAACATAGCCCATGTTCAGCGCAGATAGTTTAGCTTCCTAACAGTGAAAGAATTATTCAAATCGGTTCAGTGGATCTGTAATCGATTCGCGTCCAACAAATAATCAAATCTGTCTATTTTTATATATTAGTAGAGATCGATCAATGGACCAAAATGCAACGGGGATAAAAAACCTTTGTGTAAAAAATCTTATATGTCTGGAACCTTAGTTGCTAAAGTTAGATAATTATAGTCTTAAATTACATTACCACAAGTCTCTTTATCGTTAAATACGATGGCTAACCTAATCTAAAATACAGACAGATTACTTGGGGCTTACAAAACATTTACTAACCGTAAATAATTCTTAGAATTGGTCACTAAATTACAGGACCCGTTTCTAGGAATAAACCTTATTCATAGGCTTAGACTGGATCTAAAGGATGAATACCTAGTTATATATGAACCAGACAATTGAAAGGTTTTTTGCTCTGACCTCCGACAATGTCAGATGTTGTCTAATTTATTATTGTTATTTTCCCGCCTCAGAGAAAACTAATTGTTTTGATTATACAGTTTGGGTCTAAATTAATTATATGAATAAGGATTGTTTGAAGATTTGTATTTTAACTTCTTTTTATTCATATTTATCTGCTTCGTTTCCTTTTGAAATCATGATGAACAATGTCAGGAACTATTGGTCCGTTATCAAAAATGAGAGAAGTGTGATTGCCTATTTATCTGGAAAGGCTATATTTATACGGGTGGCCGAAGTGCTTACCATCTTTATCATAAAAAACCTAGTGAAAAAATGGCCTCTAATAGTAGAACCTAACATTCCGTAATATTATGCTTAAACATTCCAGTCTATCAACAAGCCAATAGAAAAAGAGCCGCTTGCCTAAGCAAAGGTTGCAACGCGTATTTGTAAACTGGTCGAGCGATAAAATGCACGTGACTTTACCACATGATTATGTACCTGCATAGGTTTTTCTCCAAAGAAATCTTTAAGAAAAAGCTGAAGAGTTTGTTTACTTGAACGTGATAAATCTTAGAAACACTTATCTGATTTGAAAAACTGTTGCAGTGTTACATAATTCATTTAACCGACGTTGTAGGCCACTTTTTAACCGGGTGCATGAATAGTTCTCATGGCACTCGTGTGAAACCGGTAACTGGAGCTAGTGTTGTAGGTCTTTTAATGTTCGTGGGTCTGTGGGCCAATGAATGAAACCAGTCGTAAATTGCCATACTAATAACAAAGATCTTGTCCTCAAAGATATGTAATTCGCTTTGTTACATAGGCGTGAATGTATTGTTGTAGGAAGGTTCTCTATAAGCAGAGATCCAATGTCTATAAAATTTTAGTTCCTACTGTTGCCTACTGTACACTGTCAAAAGGCTCTTGATAATACTGAGGAGTGACCACCGTTTTCATTTTGTCAAGAAAATAAAGATTGCTTGTTTGAAAGCTTTCTTCTAACACAACTTCTTCGCTTCAAAGTGGAGTAAAATATTGTGAATGCCAAAGTTATGTAAACATACCGCACATCTGTATTCAAAGTAGAAAACTATCAAAATAGTTTTACCATTTTATTGTTTGTTACATAGTCGTTGGGGACAAATGACGCGTGACCCTTTCTGGGAAAAATGTCACAAGTTAAGCGAAAGTCATACGTCATCGCTCCATGTGACAAGCGTGGCCGACATTCGTCCCCCAGTGAGTACAGCCTTATTATCACATTTATCATAGCACAGTATCATCTCCAAGTTCAATGAACCGTCGCGTTTGCACGTACGACACCAAGTAAAAAGCGAGTTCCTAAACTAAATAAAAAATCTGGGCAGCTTGTGTACAATCTAATGAAACCCTCAAGGCTTTGATATGCAGAGAGCGTACGTCTAAATTATGCAGGAATGTTGTAATCAAAAGCCTTCAATGAAAATGGGTCCCCGAAACGTGAGGAAAGAAATATGGTCTAATTTACATCGGCTTCATATAAAAATTCTCAAATTATTTGGTTCTTGCGGGTTACCCTGATAATAAAAGCAGTGTAGGGTTATTGGTTTTATTAAAAATTGATATAAATATTAATTAAACGGGTCGTTACATGTTCTATATGCTATTTCCATTCGTCAGGGTCTTTATATGATACAGCGTACAGTTGCGTGCAGTCGTTGAAGACCTTGGCTTTCTTGCACACATCGTGTTCCAAGTTCATTCCATTAATGTTCTGGGCGCAAGTCTCGCCGACATCAGATATCAGTATCCTGGGATCGTACCTATGGATGGCCTGCACTCTCCTGTAGTAATTCTTTATGTTGATGTAGCCATCGTTGGACATAATACCGAACTTTTTGAGCACACAATGTATGATACAAGGGATGTCGTTCCTATCGATTCGCAGAGGGTACTTATACAAGTTTCGTGGGTACATTTCAGTTAAACAGTCATCTGTAACTTTATCACTTTTCTTGTCTCGCGCATACAGGATCGAGATTGGAGGTTCCGACTCCAAACTTGGGGAGAAAAACTTTGTTTTGTAGCTGTTCACTATTACAGCTAATGACACAAAAGTCGTGAGGATGAGTATTTCTGAAAGTATTTTAACATACACAGTTATGTCCTGAAGCTTGTCAACAAATAAAAAATATCAGAAGCTGAGAATCTCTCAACAACGTCAACGGTTCACGAGATTGGAATGAAAATTTAATATGATTTCACTCAGTTTTGAAACTTTTCAAAGACGCGAATGTTATACAAATGAATTTTGTGAAGACTTAAAAATAAATCTCTTGTTTTATTTTAAAATAATGAATTTTAGGAACTCGTTTGTTTTGCTGTATATAACTTTGCCTAAATTCTTCAAAACACTTTTATGTCTCCTTTCCGATTAAGACATTTTTGGAGAAAAATGACTTGCGGGGTCGATAACATATTAAAAACCACTTACTTTCCATTGCTGCGGTTTAATTAATTGTAAAAAATATCACAGTGACGTCACGCGATGTAACAATTGTACATCATTACTCGAGCAGAGCAAAATTACTGAAAGCTGAAACAGAAGAAATCGGATGTTTTTCTTTCTTAACGCCAGGAAATGTTTTGTTTCTAAATTTCGCGGGTCAATGTTTTATATACTAGTTGAAATTCTGCAAAACAATCGGCCATTGTTCAGGATTCTTCGATAAGAGGGAAAAACGCTAGCGACGATGTAACGTAAAAAATGACTAAATTCACCAGGTGTGCTGATCACGAAATAGATTTTTTTGTATCTTGAAGTAGCGAATAAAGTCGTGAATGTCACGGCATACAATAAAAGTTACGTTATCGATGTCTATAATGTAACAGAAGCGGCACAATTGGCAACACTCAACAGGATTGGATTATATTATATAATGGCAAACAATACATTTATATTTCCTTTGAAATTCGTTCAGACTTGCGCCTTCTTTAATGTTATAATACATTTTCCTCTAGCTACTCAAATTTCGCTTCATTGAATTTTCTTTGTGATGTATAGAGCTATCTACTTCTTTGAAAAAGAGATCCAATGAAAGCAAACGTCCCGTTTTACTGTCCCATTACGATCGGTTAATGATCGGAAGCCTTCGGGGGACAATTAAAAATTTCGAGTTAACTTTTTCCGGGTTCCGCAAGATTTAATTATATTTTTCCGGTTATTTCAATTCTGTCTGCATTTAACTTGTTCGCTTTTTGGTATTGCAGCTTTCTTTGTTACATAAGTTAGTCATTATTATTTAAAGAGTTACAGTCTTGATATTTTTATTATTAATTCCATTGTTTTTCATGTGAATAAATGTACAACTTAATAGTATACATAGTATCGGTACTTAAGTTTTTTTTGTATTGAAAGTTCAAGTATGTAAGATTGAAAGTTCAATTGAGTATATGACGAAAAGTGTATTTGATAAATATCATTTCTACAGAGATATTAAACGTTGATCTGAATCACTCTTTAAAGTTTACTTAAAACCTCCATTTAACAATAGATATTGACTAAAATACCTAGAAGATACTTAGGACAATGGCCACCAAAATTCTAGATTACAAATAAGCCAGAGCAAAGTTATGACTGTAAATTAAAGCCTTTGACTAGCTTAAATTAATTCCAAAAGCATCTGTAGTTTGCTTAACTAAACTACGTCGGACCTTCAGGTAGAATCTAGGTGATAGATAATTAGAATGACTACTTTGCTAATTAAAACTAGACCAAAGTGTTATTTAATATGAAAGTAAGTAATAAAGTAGTTTAACCTGGATTACTTAAGGATTTATTGTAAAGTAAGGATAAACTTTTTTTACTTTAAAAAGTGTGTTTGTGTGTGTGTGCAATTATGGAATTTAGATTACGACAACAATAATTAAAAAATATATTTTTTCTTCTATTTAAATCTGGAACGTCTATTTATCGTTAATCAAAATGGTTCATTTTGTGTAATCTGTATTTTTTCAATTAGCTCAATATAGTAGTTGAAGCTTGTTTATGTATCATTTCTATATTCTGTTTCCCATACATCAAACCGAAATTTTTAAAAAAGTAGCCTCTATGCTATTCTGACATAAAACAAGCCACATAACTGCCAAGTTTCTTCAAAATCCATTTGTTACTGTTATGTACACAAAACTTTCGCGTTTATAATATTACCTAGTATAATAGACGAGTATATCATCCATGAAAATACTGCAGAGAACGCTTCGTCAGACACACATCAGAATCGATTGATCTTTGTATGTTTATACGACCCTTAACACAAACCGTTCACACTTGGGAGGACAAAGTTATCTTCATAGGAATATTTCTGCGTAGAAGAAAACTTGCCCAAGTTCTATATTTTATTTATTTCATACGTGACTGATTTATTTGCTTAACTTTGTTTGTTGTTAGAGTTGTTGTACGTTTATAGAATTTTTGCGCTATTTTTATAACAAACTAGCTGATACCCGAAGCCCCACCCGCGTTTCGGAACCTAAATAAAATCCGATTTATTATAAGAGTTCCGATGTAAAATACAGTTGAGAAAATCAGAAGGTACGATGTAATTAACTGCATTTTGATGCAATAACGAAATATAACAAAAACATAATGTTGTTGAATTTCGCTCAATAAATGTTAGGTATGTTACTTGTGAGATGATGGCAAACAGAAGAGTATGGAAGAAGAAAACATGCTGCGTCAATCCCAGAGAAAATATTGGGATGAGGGCAGGAGGATGATGACGATAAAATGTTATGTGACGACCCATCTTCAAAAATATTGTTCGTAATTAAACGAACGCGACGAGCAATTAATTGGCGTGACTTTTTAATAATGACTGCTTTTTAAACTAATTGGACGCAGGCAATTGATAAAAAACGGTACAAAAAACATCAATCATTGCCAGACGAAAATACATCCAACTGTGTTGCCACGTAATTTGTTTCGGCGTAATATATTTCGGAAGGATTTTCTTTGTTGTAAGATACCTCTTTATTTACTGCGGAAAAGATAAAGGAATACATTTTAATGTTTTGGCTGGCAATTCGTTTACTTGGCGTTCCCAGAACAACAATTAACACTTGATTTATCTTTAGGATTACGGTTCCGTGGTTCATATCTTTGTAACTTTATGTTGTCATTAAAATTATTTATGCATACTATTTTTGTACTGTTTCTTCTTAAAGTACTCATTAATTCTACCATCTGTTTAATCTCGAATTGTGCTCGTTTTAAAGTAATTAAAATGAATTCTTCTCGATAACAATTGCCAAGCAAGCCTTTGAATTCTTTAAATGTCTTTTTATAACAGATACTATACAATTATGGTTCGAAAAAGATACTCCATCAATGGATCAAACGTAATCTTCCATTCAAGTAAATATAAAAGAAGCATAGAAGCCAATTTAAAATTATGTGCGAAAATTCAGACATTAATAAATGCCAAGGTTAAATCTATTCACAGAAACGATATTCACTCGGTGTGAAAAAGAAATTTCAATGACATTTGTTTTTAGGGTTCCGTACATAAAGACCAAAACGGGACCTCATTACAAGACTATACTGTCCTTCTGTTCGTCTATCTGTCTGAGTGTCCATCTGTCACCAGCCAGTTAGTTGGTATTTTCTCAGATGATGTATTATTGTTGAAACTATAACCATAACTACTGAAAACTAGAAGGAACTAAAATAAATATCTCAGGGAGCTCCCGTCTAACAAACGTAATTTTTGTAGGCTGTTTTATACATACATACGTATGTACGGAACCTTTCTGCGTGAGTCCGACTCACACTTCGCGGGTTTTTTTAAATTGAGGGTGTTTAAAGGGCATTAAACGTATATCTATGTTGTGTGTCATGAATCGCTCGTTAAGTAAAGTCATGGCACCGACCCTTTGTCAGTTTTACAAAGTCTGTTTTTTTTTTTCATTAAGTGGTAGGCACATGCTATACAAAATAAAGTCTGTCAACCACTGGGGAACGGATTGCCTGGGATGTGTTGAAAATGTAATAAGATTCAAACTTATGTCTAAAACAAAGTTCCTCAAAAGCTTCAAACTTCATTAAAACAACAAAATTGCAAGTTTTCTGTCAAATATTTAAGTATAAAGTCACTGAAAGCAGTAGATATAATCTTAAATCAACAAAGATCGTCATAAGTTCGGCAACTTGACCCCGACTCCTTAAACGCGGATCAACTGAGATTAGGAAATGGTTATAACTTTACAAATTAAGACTTTGTGAGTTTAACGTAAACATTAAGTGGAAAGAAATCACTTTATTTCATAAAGCCTTATTTATAGCATCAGAGTTTGGGTAAGGCCTCTCCTTGAAACCCCTACCTATAAGGTTTTAATACAATTCCAGTTTTCTTCAACGGTTTCACCTATATGTGAGAGACTTTGCGCGAGCCCGATAAAAAGTGACCTCTTAGTAATATACCTCAATAAATAGGCTATCTGACACTGAAAGAATGAATTAAAATCAGTCCAGTAGATCTTGCGTTATGCGCATCCAGAAAATATTTATATTTAGATAAATAAAACCAAAGTCATCGACATAGCCCACCGAATCAGCAAGCTGAAGTGGCAGTGGGCTGGCCATATTAGCCGAAGAACCGATAACCGTTGGGGTAAACGAGTTCTAGAGTGGAGACCCGGCAAACGTAGTGTAAGACGTCCTCAGGCACGGTGGAGTGATGACTTGCGCAAGACGGCTGGCAGGAGCTGGATGCGAGAAGCCGAAAATGGATCTCAGTGGCGTGCACTTGGAGAGGCCTATGTCCAGCAGTGGTCTGCGATAGGCTGATGATGATGATGAAATAAAATAGGTACAAAACGTATTCTTTATTACCATATTTTATTACAAAAAACTTACTACATATTATCAGCCAATAACTGCTGAACTATAAAAAGGGCTACTCTTCTTAACCAGCACCATATATTACACGTTGTCCTTCCATTAGGCCTATCTTCAACAGGCGCTTTGGTTGTCATACTCGTAACACTAGTATCATTCATAGTAGCATTGTAATACGGCCAATGTTCTTCAAAATCGTAGCTTGGGTAGTAGTAATACCCTAGAGGTATATATTGTTGTGGGTAGTAACTACCCATATATGGCTCTGGGTAGTGGTAACAGCATGAATTTGAAGGGTATATAAGGATGAATAGTATACATATTATTATTTGAACTGTTTTGTGGATTTTCTTCATGTTAAGTGCTGTGATGTAGTTAGATTCAGTCTTCTGAAAATAAAACGTTAGTAGTGGAAGTCAGGTAAAGTTGATATTGGTTTTCACTTTGTCAAAAGTCTTTTTCTTTCTATTGACATCATATATTTATTCGTTAAACTTCCTCGACATTTTAGTAGTTCTTCGTCTTTGTATTTATTTTTCGAATAGTCATTGCTGAGATTTCAACCGATTTTTTCTTGAATATATGCAGAAGAACTGACACTCGGTTAGCGAAATTACGCTTACAATGTTTTCAGTCGCTTTTAGTTTGGTTCTACGCTTATTTTAGCGTCAATGGTTTTCAATTAAACTATATTTTCTCACTGAAAACTTTTGTCTATAATGAATTGCAGTATTTTCAACACCATCACGAAAATAACTGAATTTTCCCTGAAAAAGCAAATACTTAATCATTTATTTTTTTTTATTCAAGTTGCAGATGTCTCTCTCGGGGCAGTAATTTACGTTTCATAAATCAAAACACAGTTATCTTTGTGAAAAAAGTTAATTACGTTCGAGACCAACTGGCAACGGTTTTATTATAAAATCGCAACATTTTTAATATCATACATTTCCGTGGATATTTTTAAAAGGATGTATACGTTGGTGCATGTTTTTCATCCACGGAAGATTTTTTCATTAACATCCCACTACCACTTTAAATTATGTTTTATATTGTCACAGTATGCTTTAATTATAAAACGTAAAATGGGTTTCCAATATAACAATACATTATGTTATTAAATTTCGCTTACCTTTATTCTTTTAATCTTTGTCTCGATCGATATATGTACTTTATAACTAGTACTTTCGTAAAGATTCGACATTAACTCTAAAATTTTACAGTATATTTTTTCATTTATTCAATACAACTAATATTTACCACAATATTTTAGTAAATATACTTACTACCAATAGTAGTTAAAGTAAATAATGACACGTTCGACGAAATTATTCATTTCCGACCCAGTTTTTAGAGCATTGTACGAGTAGTATTGCAATGATCTGTAGTGTATTGTGATGAGTTATTATTGTTAAAATATGGTCCTTATTTATAATCCAATTAAGGTTATGATATTTTTTTTAGTTGGTTACCTCATGTTTTAAATGGTATTGTAAATATGTATATAGCTAAATTGCGATTTATATATTACGAAACTTGTGTAACTATCAAAAATATAGTATCGTGTTGGTATCTTTATACAGCATTCGTTTTATGTAACATTTGTTTTGTGATATAAAGATAAAGATTCTTTTTTGTTTTCCTGAATTGTCTTTGCTATAAACCTCACAGAGCCCGAGACCTTTCCAACGAATGCAAAACCGTGGAAATCGGTTCGTGTGTTCTGGAGTTATAGCGTCAGGAAGGAAACCCCGACTTATTTTTATATAGTATATATTAAGGTAACAAAATAACTTTTTAAGAAACTGACGAATCTATTTTTCGTAGAATCTCTAAATTATTTTCGAAATACTCTTCGCTAACTAACCTTTCAGAATTAAGGTAGAAACAGTACCTGATTGAAAACGTTGTTTAGACTTTGGCCTATTCAAATACAAATTTTAATAAAGTTCAGAATATAGATAAGTAGTTAATTAGGGAGCTTCTTAGAGAACTTTCTAAGAGGACGTCTTGAAGACCTGTTTGTGAGTCGAGGCCTTTAAGGAAGCGATAATGAAATGCCTTGAATTGTTATTAGAAGGTATCTCACTTTGCTCAATAGGTGCCTCGCTTTTACAGTGTCGAGCAAAGAGAACCTTTTATAAATGACAATAATGAACATGTCTTAGGTAAAGTCATTATTAAACCTTAATAAATTACTTTGTTTTAAGTAAGGTTGTAAGTTACATAATTTTTTTCTTCCATTATTAAATCTAGTCCAATCCTGGACATATAACTAACAATTCATGCCATGTAAATGTAAAAATCTATGTGGTTTCTTAGACAAAGTTTTGGCTTTAGCGTTAAAGGAGCGGCGTTCAGACAGACAGACAGTCAAAATTTCGCATTTTATAATGCATAGGTCTCTACTCTAATTCACAAAAAAATACCAAATAAAAAGCCGCAAAATGACGAGGCTTACAACATCGCCTTATCGAGTGTCGCCTAATTCGAGGCCACGGTTTCAAGATAAATAGCCTGGGGCTAAAGAAACAATTAAAAACTTGTTTCATTTAGTTAATTAAGCCCGTCGAAGCGTCCCAGTTGCAAGCTTTCCATACAAATTAGTGCTGACGGATAGCAAGACAGACTTATTGCTATTAGTATACTTGAATAATAAATTAGTTGATAGTTTAGGGGAGTTGAGTATTTTAGTACCTACTAACTCCTAATAGTTTAGTGATTGCAAGCGCGATTGCCGTGCATGGGTGTCGTGTTCGATTCCTGGGTCGGGCCATTGATTTGTGGATTTGAAGTGTAGTAAATGAGTCTGGCAGTTTGTGGTATTAAAACCCTGAGAGTAGGTTGGTATGCAAAACGTATGTGTGTTTTCTTCGACTACTAGGTACCAGCACTTACACTGCCGTACTAAAATGCTAAGTATAGGTACTAAGCTAACCTTCTTTAAGTCATGTCCGCTTCATGAATGCCTTGCAACTTACATTATATTTATATTATACTATACTTACTTATATTATATTGAATTCCCATATAACACCGTATAGTATGGATTGTTTAAAGCTCTACAGGCCATTTCTGATTCCCGTAAAAGAACAATGCTGATGGATTGAAGATCCTTTCTGTGAATTGTTCCAACAATCCGTATGTAAAAATAACAAAAATAACCAATTCAGAGAATACGTTAAGGGCTAAAAATAAACAGGAACAGACAAACACGTACACTGAAGTTAAAGAAAGATAAATGTTTCTACGAACCTATATTTTTAGTTCGTAATTTTCTTATTTGTTTATTTCTATGAAATCTAGTGAAAGTTTCGCACGAGTACGTTTTGATATGGAATTGCGTAATATCGTTAGAAACTTTACAAATTGTCTTAAACATAAATCTCCTGGTGGATAGTAGATCAAGCGAAATCAATTATATTGCTACAGTCTATTGGAAATCGGTACCAGTATAGTTATAAAGATCACACACAGGTAAACACGCAGATACAATGTGCGATGACAGTAGGTGTATAGATACCTACTTGGTACTTTCTACTAGAACATTGGTAAAGAAATATTGTCGCCACACATGGTGTTGATGATGAGTTTTTTGCATTACTTCTTCCCAGCAGAACTAAATAGAAAGTGGCGAACGGTAGGCGAAAACCGGTAAACTGTGGTGTGAGGGGTATAGGTCATAAGGTGCTGATTTTCATGAGTTTCGATGCGTTTAAATACGTCCTACCTAGACCGTGATGGAAATGTGTAGCACACTTATACATTGGTTTCCAAACTTAGTAGCCAAAGTAAATTGATTTTAGTCGAAACTTTTGAAGAATAGACATATTGTGTCGCAAATTTCTTACCTCCCCACTCAGAGACATTTAATGGTTTCTTTAGCCATTCCTTAGTGAAGGATTTGTATGACATTCACTAAGGAGTGACTTAAGTAATCATTAAATGTCTCTGAGTGGGGAGGTTAGTCCATATTATCACAATGGCGAGTTTAAATTACACTGAGTTTCAAGGGCAATATGTACGTAAGCATTTATTTACTTAGGCCTCGTAAATTGTTGTCAAAATTATTCAAACAACCATGTTGTATAATGTCTGACAATGAACTTTAATTAAATTATGTTTGTTACATTTTACTGTGTCGTAACTCAGAAACAACAATTCATGCAGCGTTTTACGAGTTTCTGCATGTAAAAGTTTTCTTGGTATTAGGTTGGCATAAGCATTTGTGAAAGTGAAACGAAATTATCTAGGATCTTTAGTTTATAACTAGGCCTTTGCTTTAGGTATATTCCTATGTATTTTAGGACATGATATATGAGACCTATTGTTACGGCAGCATTATTTGAAAAAACAAATACGCAATAATTGTACAAAAGCCAAACGCAAGCTGCTTTGTAGAAAAAGTTTTGATTTCTTCAAGTCACTAAAATATTTCTGATTAGATACCACGTAACGAGCAAAGTACACCCAAAATTGTTCTAGGTATTCCCTTCTGGCATCTATTTCATAAAAAAAATTCTAAAAACTTTGCTACAAAACCCTTTGCTCTGTAAAACAAAAATTGTAACAACATAACAAGCAAAGTTTTTAACAAAATTATTTCTTATTCTTGTATAAAAGATAAAAATAAAAGTAACCTTTGCTATAAGAAAAGTTGTTTCAGATCGGATCGCTATGCTTTATTCTTTACAAGGCGACTGTTTATATTTTATTAAGTTACGAATGTACAGATACCTATATCTTATTTTTATATTCTTTTTATTCTGAAACTAGCCGTCTTCCCGTGGTTACATTGGCGTTCCATGCAAACCACTGCCCGCACCGAGATAAGGAATTTTTCAAATCGGTTCACTAGTTTCGGAGCTTTCAGGGTTAACAAACAAACAAAGAAAATGTTTTCTCTTTATTATATTAGTGTAGATTAAATGCATTGTAATTAATATAAAATGTGTAGGTAAATATGCAATTGGTGCGGTATATACCTAATTAAGTATGTCTTTACCCTTAGCATAATTTTCGGAGTGAATCTGCTCAGAAAGTCAGTCGTAACACATGCCATTTGAATTGAACTTGAACAATTTACTAACATTATTTATTCAGTGGTGTAAAGGTTGGTTAACGACGGAGACAGATTTCGCTTTTACTGAGATAAAATAGCTTTCGTTAATTTGTTCTACACGAGTGCAGAGAAGCGATTTATAGTTCATGCTGTAAATACGTACTTTTAGCACATTTAAAGTAATTTAAATTATATCAACAATATAATTTAAATGATATCAATTTCACTCACATGCATTGTATTGAAATATTAATATATTTATGTTAATCACATAATTTATTAGTAACAGTTTCGTACAAAAGTATACGTAAGACATTTTGTGTATTAAAATTTTAAGATAAACACACTTGACCGCAGTATTACTATTTGTATTCAATCTAAAGAATTCGTCATTGGCAGAAGCTTTCAAATACCATTTATGTTATTAGACTAGGTAAAATTAATAACGTTAAAACATGGGATGTCATTATAATTCCTATTAATAGTTTGAAGCTACACGTTGAATTGATATTCAATAAGCAGGAGGATAAAGGATCATTGTTGGTAAAATTATATCATTGATATCTTATAGCACTGCTTTTGTACACAGGACATTTATAGCGACACCGTGTGTGAATTCAATAATTTAGTATTGCAAATTGAAATTGATTGACTAATGGTTTATGTAATATAAATGTACGAACTTATTCGCTTCACCTTTAATGGATTTTGTGGTAACAAACGTTTAAGTAGACATTAGTTTTTGAGCAATCATTTAGCGCAGTTTCACAAAAAACTGTTATATGAATCTCTTATCATCAATCAATCTTGAGAGGCTTGAAAAATAAAAAAAAATATGTTTATAGGTATAGTACACGGTATGCTACTTTGGTTGATATTTATTCAGTCTTTATGTCAATCCTTCAGCTCATTTTTACTACAAGCTCAAAAAATACCGAAAAAGTAAGAAAATATCTACCTAAAAATTAAATTAAGGCGCAGAGGTAACTCTTAGTAACAGAGTAACAAATAACTCTTTTGTGTGAGCCTGAAATTAATTGAAGGACTACTTTAACCAGACACAAAATAGGTCTAATTAGGTACCTACCTAAGTGAGCTTGCTTAATTAAGATAAAACAAGATTCAATTAAGCCAAGTGCTTGTAAAACGTTCTGCTGATTTTCTTTGAACGTTGGTTATGATTTAAAAATTAGAAAAACCTTTTTTTTTTTAGCGGCGTAAAATCATCAAATGACCCCTCCCGCTGTGGGTTAGCAGCGGTGAGGGAGTGTCAGACTCTTACTGACTAAAATCGTCGTGTTCCGTCATAGGCCTTTTATGTACCAGGGCCGCGGTATCTCTTTCGAACAACCCGCAGCCCCGGAATTAGAAAAACCTTTATTCAAGTTTTTGATCAACCTGTATCAAGAGTATTTATTTTCAACTAAGAAATATAAATAAAACCGGCTAAGTGCGATTCGGACTCGCGCACGTTGGGTTCCGTACCATCCAAACTGTATTTTTGTTGCCTCTATGACAACAAATATTGAACACTAGAATTAAATAAATATATGTATGGAACCCTTTGTGCTCGAGTCCGACTCGCACTTGACCGCTTTTTTTAGAACTTGGTTTAAATTATGCTCAATTATCCTATTTTCATTGTTACGTCTACTCTATATGCGAGGATCTATAACATGACAATGTGCGGGCTTCACCTTATCTTTATAAACGATAAATCAACCTAATCCGACGTATCTTCCAGCAATACGTTTCGCAGACATTATCAACCATGGCGTACAAATCCTTACTAATATAATAAATGGGAAAGTAACTCCACATGTCTGTCTGTCTGTCGCACTTACACGCCTAATCTTTTCAACCGATATAATTTCCATATTGCTTGTAGCCTACGAAAGCACATTATATCCCTTTTTGTCCGGTTGCGTAAAGTAATTCTATCGTGACGTTTGTGCAACCGCGGGAGCAGCCAGAAGGCAATACATTTGTATAAAAGTAAGTATGTTTTGATGTCTTCATTGTTTATGCATTAAACAATTAATTCGACGATTCGTAAAAACCCAACCATTTTTTTTGTGACCACATTTTGTAAATACACTACCACATTTCATTTACGGGGACCGGTTCACGTCAAGAAAATAACACACGGAAAATGCCTGCCACTGAAACAGGCATCCGTAATTTGATTTAGGGATAAAATGATTTGCAAAAAGTTTCATTCCTTTCGTACTAAATACGAAACTAAGTTGGGCCAGCTGCTACTTATGCAACTTACGTAGGATAATTTATGTAATCAACTTAGCCTATCGGAGTCCGGTGCTAGGAGATCTCTAATTTATGTAAAACTTATGTAAATCCAGCTATCTACGTCTTTATCTTGTTTGGGACAAGGTGCAAAGCCATTAAGTTGGTAAAAAGCGTCAAATGGCTCCTCATTAATGTAAATACCATTCAGTATAAATCTCCTCTAATGTAAAGCAGTTACAAATGTGATGTAATTATTTACAATTTTCAAGTAATGTGTAGAAAAGTACAAAACTGTTTAACAATGGCTCAGTAGTTCTTTGAGAGTTATCATTTTGACCTGAACTTCACAAGCACAAAAATTGTTTACTTGTAAAATTAATATATTACGTAGGGAAAGTATTAGCTGAACCAAAGTTAGCGTTTACCAAGGCTCGTATAAAACAACTAAACTCGATTTAAAACAGACGTGGATTGAATTAAAATAGCTCATCTCTTTCAAGTTTAGACTAAAAGAGGTAATAAGGACCAAGAAATGTCAGAATTCTAAAACTAGCTTCCACGTTTCTTTTGTCGGTGGAAACCTTCAAAGTATTTTCTACTTCTTATTCAATGTTCTTTCCTCGAACAGTTATAATGAACGTCTGTGCCCAAAGGCCAAGTTTTTGTTTGGCACACAATGCCTGATGAACAATGGTCTTCGTACAGTCACCGACACAACGAAATTGATAAGAAAATTTATGAGCTCGACAGACTTGAGGGCGTTTTATGTTAGAGGTATTTAACTTGACGAACAAGAAGAACATTAAGTTGATGGAACGCTCTAAAATTGTGGGTTTAACAATTGCCATTTAACTTGACACGAAAATGAAAAAAAAAAAACATGGTTCTTGATAAAAGATAATAAAAAAAGACAGCGTTTCTATTCATAGCTAGACTGTGTAATATTTTTTCGAATTTACTTCATATATATTTCAATTCAAATTACATTACACAGAACCCCATAACACAGAAACGGAACACGGGCCAAACAAAAATATCCCCGTTTTTGTGATCCTCAAATTAGAATCCCTCAAGGCCAGACCTGCGCCGTAAGTAAATAATACCCCTAATATTACGCAAAAGGGTTTACTACAAAGCTCGATAAGTACTTATTGAGCGTAAACATCTTGGAAATATCGGTAGATATGGGTAAGAATAAGCCCACGAATGCCAATATAATCACGTAGCTAGTGCTCGTTGTGCGCGCCTGTACAATTGAGAGCACCCCATTTAATCCTTCTTTGAGGTTTTGACATCTTTACTGTGTTAGCTGTGCGCGATGGTACATTAAAATTGAATTTTAACTGTGTTTGGAGTAAATAAAGATATTTTAATTATGCCCATTAAGGAGAGTTGTGTTGTAATTAAATCTAGTAATTTTATTATGTTCGTGGTTTGTGGCGGTGTAATTCGCGATTAAGATACCCTTTTCCGCCTGATAAAGTCTTTGGGATTAAATGGTGGCCTTCAGCTGAAATATTTTCTTGGAAATTGGGGATTATAATGATTTTCACCAGAGTACTCTTCTCTGAGAAAAAATATGGAGTGCTATGTACTTTTATGTACAAGCAAGTACAAGCTTAATTAATTTTATCAAGAAGTATGTAAAACACCAAAAAAGTATATCCTTCTTACCTACTTACTACTTTTTTGTTTTAAACCATAATTATAAAGGAAAAGTACTGCAATTAATGACAGTCCTTGGATGGAGTTCAAATATAGGAGGATGGACTTCGGAGATGTATTCGAAATATCTTGTTAAAATTCTTGTGGTGAACAGATTATTTTACTGGCGCATAAAATCTTAAGGAATTACAAGACTTAGAATTTCATCCGCATAAACTGTTATCTACCAACGGTTTTATTATTCGTACATAAAACAAAGCACCCTGTTTGTCGTCCCCTTATTTTTATATTCGCTTAAAGTAAGAGTCCCTTTAATCCGTATTATATGAATCTTTTTATATTTGATCGTATGAGTACTTTGATATACGGGTTACACTGGATTGTCAGCGATATTGGAAATCTTGGCTCGTATTACTAGGTTACTTTCATCACAGTATGTGTATGTACTACACACTACTACAGACTAACGTTGTACTTGGACTGCGACAAAAAATATTTGTGTTAATAAATAGCAAGACACACACTTTCACTGGATAAACTTTTGTAAGCAAAACAATAATTTGAAAATAAAAATCTGTTAAAAAATACCAAAAATATGTTAGCAGGCAACATTGCGAACCATAAAATTTCTAAAACAATTGAAGCATACATAAGCTTTCAACAAATGAAACACCCATAAAACAAAAGACAGCACTCAAAATAACAATAAAACGAATGACGACCTCAATGACGATACAATAGTTAAACAGTAATTTAAGAACATCGCCTTGAAGGACTATCAAATTCATTGTAATAGAAAGGGCGTAATTAATACGAGTATCTAACTAACAATACCATTAACAATTGTTAGGTAAATTGACGGTGTTTGGCGCGGAGTGAGGAAAGATGAGCGGAGATGACATAATGCAGGTAGGTCTGGTGCCTTCCTTTAGGTCAAATTCCTAAGGTGGGCATGACCAAAACGATCAGTTAGAGCTCTGCCTCGTTGAGACGCTATGGGGACGTCGCCAGCGGCGCAGGCCTGGCTACTTCTGGCATCCAAAGGTCGCCAACTCGAGTGGCCATGGCGTCTCGACACTAAATTGTTTACATCGTCGCTGAAGAAATCGCACGCTGACTGGCGACCACACTGGCGATTTTTGGTATTACAAAAAAATTCGGGTCCAATGAACGTTCGTCGTCCCACGCACACCCGCATTTTGGCGTTTTCTTTGGCGATTTTCCATTATGGCACCTCCTCTAGTCATTTTGTTCTCCATGGTGTTTGGCCACTCAGATCGATTTGATAGCCGCCATCATTTCGTAAGCCAGTGAGTGGAATAATTAGCCTGGGGGAATACTGAGAGCTCCCGCACATTGCAGACTACGAGTACACCGTCGACGGATAGTTCGGTTCTCTGACAGTTTGTTTTGAAGACAATCGTGAATCTAATCAAACTTTGACCGATAACTGACCGCTGTAATGTGTTCACTACGATTTTCATCTCTACTGATTTATTAGCTCGAACAAACTATCGTCTGATTAAAGTTTCTAGCATGCATGGGCTGTCACTCGTCGAAAACGATTTCATCATTATTTAGCAGTTTCAGTTTTTTACTTCACAATATTAATAAATGAAAAATTGTTTGTTTAGATATTTTAATGTCTTTTTCACGATCAGGTACAACGGTGAACATTAAACTTTTAGGGTGTGTCTACAAGGTGCATGTTGCTAGGGCAACTTAACATGCGCAAGTGACAAGAGCACGCGGGTGGGTATTTTGCTTTGGTACATGCGCGAGTCGCTGGACTCGCACTGAGCATGTGTCTCAATATGCTCACCGTGTAGATGCACCCTTACGGATTTCAGATGCTTTATATGGTTGAGATTAGAAAGTTTCGTGGCCACAATGAAGATAACTTGTCAAGCATTCAGTTAACAACGCTTAGTGCGCGAAGAAATAGAAAAATGGCGCTACAAACATTTTTCTTCATAAGGTTTAATGTAAGGTTATATGTTGGGAACTCTCAGCTCGTTAAACGGCGTCTGGCGTTGATAATTTGTACTAAACTTGGCTATTTTGTACTTTTTCTAGCGTGTAATGCTTTCGTCGACTTTTTATCTCAGTGCCAATTATTCGTTGAAAGTCCAAATATTTAGGATTTTTGCTTGTAGATTTTAACTACTATATTGTCTGCTTGCTGTGCCAAAAATTTTCAGATCGACCATTATTTTTTATAGAATCATTCGTCATAAATGGAATGATTTTTGTAAGTACATCTAAACATTTGTTAATAGAACTTGAAAATATATAAACTACGTTAGTTAATATGCCGGAAGCAATGAAAATTTACACGCCAAGTACATTTTTAGTACCTAACTGCAATAGAACTTAAACGAGCACAACTAAAGTGGAATTAATTTTACGACAGGCACTGTTAGTCGTTTGTACCAAAGACTTTTCTAATAGGCCCTTCAGATGAGGATTTCTTTTTGTATTTTGAAGACAGAAATATTCAATTAGTATAAAGGTATATATAGGTTCATATATTATCTTTTACGTGCTTTTTAACTACTTTCGCTAAATGTAAAACAGTATGTTACATAATTAGATCATAAAAAAGGCTGTTTTTTTAAGTATTTACGTACATTAAATTCGTAACAGTAAAATAATAGTGAATTGTACCTAATTGATAAATGATCGGCTTCTTGTAACACTGAGTGGCATTTAAATTGAATTATAACAAACAATTATTCTGCATCGCTTATAATTATGATTATAAAATACCAGACATTATCTCAATTTCGTAGAAATTTTAAATAATAATTAACAGATATTCTACCTGTTGATTGCCAGTTATTATGAAACACTGAATGATTAAAAACACAAATATTTTACGTGAAATGCCAGCTTCTGTGATTCTCTTAAAATTGCTAGAAATAAATATAATTTATCGCGACTTTGCAGTGTCGTTATTTAATGAAAATGGTTGCAATTGTCTTCTCATTTTGGAATGCTGACAAATTGAAGGCTCTGAAATTGAATATTTCGTATATATTCCTTGTTGTTTACAGTAAGCAAATTAATTGAAATTATTACATGATAGAAGTATGTAGGTATTGAAGTATGAATGAAATGAAATGAACAGGTCACGGACAGGACAATTTGTAAGGATCAGAATGCCTGGGTTTGCAATAATCGTTCCTAATTTTATTATTCACAGCTTTTTCGGTTTCTCTTTCCACTCCATGACTGTCACTCCATTTGTCAATCACGACCGGGTACCTAATGATCTTTCGAAGGCACGGCTTTTGATACTGTAGGTAGATGTAACACCATATAACAACCCAAATCACCCGGTGACACCGCCTTACCGAAGTTAAGTAAATTTTGCAAATACACCCTCAATCTATTTTAATTTACGCTGACGTTTTTTCGATAAACAAGCCTGCTTTGCTGTCTACGTAAGTGAATTAATTTGTACTTGATAAAAATATTAGGTGATATCGGCTTTTTTCGCAGGGAAATAGATGGAGCAGAAGCTTTTTAAATGCAAATAACTTTTTGATGAAGACTTATACATCAAACAAATTATTTATTAGAATAAATTCTAATACAATTGATTTTAATAGAAAATCACGAACGAATATTAATATTCTAATACTCGATGAGCTTCCAAAACTTTTCGAGGATAGGTATAATCACTACGCCTTTCGCAACAAATATACTCGGAAAATATACCGTGTGAAAGGTTTCTAAGAACAACAGGTGCAGCATCGACTATGATACATTTACTGAGACCGACACAATTAAATATCTTTTCTTACTCAGCAAATAAAACGGCATGCACTTTCGTAATTTTTCATGTCGTTCGCAAAGTGGAGAAAAGTAGAGGAGTATTTTTACTTGTCAACTGCGGCAAGAAATGGCAGGTATGTATCTGATCTTGTGTAGGTAGTAAATAAATTTGATACGAGAATAAAACATTACAAAGCCTTAAAATAAGTTCTTAAAATAAATGAAAATCATTCTTTGCTTGCTTGCCCAATAATAAAGGGTAGTTGTTCCATTGTTGCACTCAAATTGCTTTTTATTAAAATTACGGTGCCCACCACAAGTGCGTTACCGGCCTTTTAAGCTGGAGTATGTACTTGCGTTTCACGCGACTTTTTTAAGCAGCCTTTAATTCGATTACTCACTTTCTTTATATTGTCATTTTTCATAGATACATTACAACTAGAATACCAGCCTACGTTTCTTTTACATAAAACCAACTTTATCATAGATTATTCCACTACTGCTTTCACAGAACTTCCCTAAATAACTGCAACCTTTTCCAGAAAGTTCTGCCATCATTTTATCAATTCTCGTTCAGAGCAATCTGTCCCATTACCGTTGCAGAACAAACTATGTTACTCGCTGAGTGCGCGTCTCAGAGAATCAATATCTACGTTTACTGAGAAAGTTTACAGTGCTTTATTTGTTGTTGCAATAAATTGCTATAAATCAGGTATTGTTTTCTTGAGTACAACAGAGCTGGGCTCAACTTCACCAACAATATAAACTCCAGTATTAAACGTCAGTTTTCTTCTGTGAATTTACTGTGAATTTTGAATGTGGAAAGTCATAGGTTAACTAGTGTTTTAAGATAAATGGACGTTTATATTGTGGGTGAACTTGGGCCTTAAAGGTATAACAAACACACTTTGATCAAGTGCTTATGTCATACGGGACCAATAGATATGTATAAGATACTACTGAAGTAATAAGTAACTTCAATGCCTATATTTTCTTTATTGTTTTTAACACTGAGATTTGTTCCAGTACAGTGTTTTTTACATAAACCCAACATTAAAATAAAGTGAGTCCCAAAAGTGGGAATATGTAAAGACATGGCCTACAAATGTAGAACTACGTCCGTCGTCCCCAAAGACCAGTAGTTTGTGTAAACTTAAAAGGACCAAACGAGGCTATTGTTCCTTTTCGTTTATTTAGGTTTGTGTGTAGACTTTGAGAAATACATACTGGCTTTCCCGGCAGCTATTTCCTCACCCTTCTTGTATGTAAAACATTGCACGACATTTTAAAGAAACATAGTATATCTAGAAACGCAACAATTAGGTGTTGGGAAAATGTTAAATATTTATGTATTTAAATCTTATATACTCGTAGATAAAGAGTAAACTAACATTTTCCTTCTTTCTTAGAATATTGTGAATAGAAATTCAGACATAAAATTACATCTATATGATTTCAGAAATATAGTGCCGTTTTATTACTTCACTGCAATAGAATTTAAACGAGAACCACTAAAGTGGAATTAATTTTACGACAGGCACTGTTAGTAATTTGTGTAGATATTTTCTTTATTGAAAGTGGGTAAGCCAAACTTGTGTGTGTTATAGTATATGCACATTGTCTTCGTGTGTGTAAGCTCGGGAACGCTCAGTAGTGGTCAAGTCGCCGTGTCACACATAGACAATGCGTGCATGTATTTTACACACACATGTGTGGCTCACTCGCTTTCGCGAGATAACACATGAATATACGAAGATTGATTGACTTTTCACATTTACAAAAGTTTTAAAAATAAGAGTAAATTTATGGACAGTGGATAGTTAATACATGATATGTAATTTATTGGATAATGATGATCGGCAAAATTGAATAAAGATTATTATATTATTAATTGAAGTATTACAAGTATCCTGTACCGTTATTATTATCGTAATAAAATATCAGACATGAGCCGAGTTTCAGTGATATTTTAATTACAATGCCTAGTAATTGCCTGTTATTATGTAATACTGTATGAAAGTGGAAATATTTTACGAGGAATTCCAGCTTTAACGAAAATTAAAATGACTCGAAATAAACATTATTATTGATCAAGTTTGCGTAATGTGTTGTAATGTAATTAAAGTGCTTGCAGTTTGTAGCTGCATGAATTTAATATTTTGAGTGGACGTTTTGATAGTAAATAAAATTATAATTGAATTCTAAGATATACAATAATGTTAATGTTAAACAGAAAATTTGTCGACAATAATCATCTCATTTCGGCCCAACCCGAGAATCGAACTCATGATCACTTGCACAGCAGACACGCTTGCGACTACCTGACCAACTGGTATTAACGGGGTTCTAAAGTATCAGAATATTCTCAGCAAAATATTTGCTATTTATTTAAATGCTTTTCAATGATGTGTAAATGTAAATACACCTTTTCGTTCGAGTTTGTAAAGGCAGAACAAACATACAAGCGTCCAGCAAAGGTTGTGTTTGCGCAATAAACATGTTTATTTACCTTGATGTTTGTTTATATGTAACAAGTATGTAAAGTAAATAATTACACCGCCCATATTCCATTTCGTTTAAGCTGATATTACCTGTAATAGTTAAAAATAATTATATTGGTGTTGGTCCATTAAACTGTAAATGATCGAACGTTGAGTAGATAGACAAGGGGGTTACAGCGTTTTCACACTCGTGGATTTTTGTCGTGCGTTGTAAAACTGAGAGTTTTCAAAGTCATCTTTTGCACCATAATTTGTCAATTGTATGATGTCGCACGTGTACGAGAGACAACTCCCGTCCTTACGTAGGTATTGAGCGCTGCCGCTTGAGAAAATGGAGCGGAAAATCCGCTAGTGTAGTATGTAGGCTTTTTATTCGGGTGCGGGCAAAAGATCCCTTGAAACGCGAACTCCCTTGGAAACACGATGTAAATAACAAGTATAAATTACAATCACAACGAGGCACTCATGTTAATACGCATTGAATTCCAATCAATTATTAAGTATTTAATTAAAATTGATTCATTATGTTGTTTAACGTGTCCACTGCCAGGAATTTCCAATAGTTGCTTTTTGTGTATATTTTTACAATAATTCGATTTCAGTCATATAACGTTACGGTACCTATAGTATTACGTGATGTTATGTACACCTCTACACTAGTCTATTATTTGAATGTTTTCGTTTCTTTGTACACTACTGAACCAAAAATCTTTCACTGTTGTGAATCTACACTAACCTCGGGTGACTGTCTCTGTACTGTAAAGAGTTTCTCTTCGACACGGGTGAAACCGCGGGAAAACAGGACCAACCAGCATTGAACGAGCGTGGTGATTAACGCTCAATACTTCTCTGTGTATCTACCTAGCCTGTCAAAAACGGTAAAAATTTTCCATTTATTTTGTTAATCTGCTAATTTAAGATAAGTAGTGTACGTTTGTATGTGTACATGTGTACATATTTGTAATGTGTACATATTTGTCTATGAAAGTAAACATTGAAAATGGAAATTAGATTATAAATTCAAATATGAATGCAATGATGGGGCAGCAAGAATGCTGTCCTCTGTACATTTCTCAAAGTTAAATTCCTACCTCCTTACCTTTGCAGCATTTCATACCTTTCGCCTTTGGCAGCTTACCCGTATAGGTACCTTTGCGTTAGACTCGTAAAGAACTTTGCAGAGATTGTCTATGCATTGCTTTGAAAGATATATTAGTTTGAAGTTATCTATGGTATGTTCTATCTTGGTGTTTAAGAACGTATTTGATTTAACTTGAAGTTCAGTGTTCTAAGCTGTGCCTTTGTAAAGGTTTTATGAAGAAAATATTGTCTGTTCACTTTTGTTGTTAATTTTAATAAATTCAAAGTGAAGCAAATAAGCGTAAATTGAGTCGATTTTTTAATTAACATTTTAACTAACAACTTGATTGAAAAGAACTCAAATAAAAACAAACAAGAGTCCATTACAAAACTTATACCGTCTTACCACAAAAACTTTTAAACGTCAGTTTAAGACTTGTCTAAAAACATGTCAGATTATGACGTTGACATATGGTTCATTTTGCAGCCATATTTTTTTTAGACAGTTGTAATACAGATGTTTAAGTTTTTGTATTAAGGCCAATAATGTCTAAACATACGTAAAGTTTAGGTACTTCTCTCCCACAAATTCTTACCAAAACACCCACACAAACACACAAAATTCGAACAAAAAACATCACCCAAGACACATGAATATATAGTAGTTCACTAAAGAACCTGTTGATAGCAGATGAGAAAAGTTTTGCATCTTCCCGTAGATGCCACAATGTATTCATGGCACCTGACGTTGATCGTCGGATGTTATTGGCATCGGAACTTTGATTACAGGTTTGTTGATGCCTCGTTGTAACTAGACCGTGTGAAGGAAGCATAGTCATGTTTTTTAACGTTGCTAGCCAGATAAGAGTTAATGAGTTGGTTTTCTCATATTTATTCAATGAGTGTAGTGTGTTTATGAAGAGGTAAAGTTAACATTAAATTAAAATAATAATCTGAACTAATATAGTAAAGATGAAACAACTTTTGTTTGTTTGTAACCCAAAGGCTCCAAAATTACTGAACCGATGTGAAAATTCATTCACTGTTGGATTGTTAGACTATCCCCGAGAATATAAACTGTATTTTGTCCAGGTATAGGAAGAAGTTCCCTCGGGACGCGGGTAAAACCGCAGAAAACAGCCAGTTTTGAATATTTTTGGGATTGTCTATGCCCTAATATGCGATTAACCTAGATCTTTTTATTTACCAAGTATATAGAATCTGTTCAGTAATAAAATACACAGTATATTATGTTAACTAGATACACTAAATCTTTTAATTAATTAACTAATTTATTTATCAAGATTACATGTAAGAAGGAAGACACTAAACCACAAAGGGAAATTAGTTAATTACTTAAGAGAGTTAATGAGATGGAAAGTAACAGACTTGAATACTCATTTGCATAACTTTGGTAGAAAAGGTATTCAAATGTTAAATGAGATACCTATACATTTACTTAAGATATAAAGATTCTTCAGGAGATCCAGGCATTAAAAGACACTTATTTGTATTCTGTCATTATCACAAGGTACAAAGGTTGAACCGATTTAGATAAGTTTAAGAAAGTAAGAATATAAAATTAAAAGTGTTGATGTAGATAGTATAAAAGTACTTACAGAATCAATTATTATGACTTTAAATGAATTATATAAGAATGAAATATTGTTTTAAAATCGGACTAGTTGTTTCTTTCGTTATTTCAAACAGTGAGACTCTTCCAGCCTTACTACAAAAACTTAAACATCTCTTGAACACTTGTCTAAAAAAGTGTGGCTGAAAAACCGATATTATTTCAACGTCATAATTTGGCATTTTTAAACAAGTGTTCAACATACGTTTGAAAGGTTTTGTGGTACGTCGGTTCAGCATTATAGTATTAGATTAGTATAGATGATATCATAATTATGATAATATAATGTAGTATAAATGTACACAGATATTATATGTATAGAACAGTCAAAATCTAAACAGTAATATACAAACTACAATTTATCGTCAAAAGCTATTTCGGCCGCACTGAATTCGAATAGGTAAGAAACTGGAATTACCATATAAAGTGGAAATCCGTCGGGCATGTGTAATTCCAAGGCTGTAGGCATAATATAATGGGGCAAGCAAATACCGGATAAATATTGGATTTGTGATAGCTGTGATCTTGTTTCTGTACTAACAAGTATTGATGTTGAGTCAATCAAAAATTAACTAAGAGTAAAAACAGGATCTTTATATGAAAAAAACACTTTAGGACACAAATGAAAAAAAATAGCGTATCATTAGGTACTTGATTCAATTTTCGATCTCATTACAATTTTATTTTCGTGTTTGGTGATGTTTCCTCCTAATGAGGCTAGACCCTTTACGACCGTGTGTCCACAGTCCTTAATAAAATCGTAGATATCGTTTTCTGTGGTATGTTTATCAAATCGAGATGCGTATATGTAAGATAATTTGGGCACTATTTTAAGTTTACTAGAGGTGAGTAAAGCTTTTCCCTGCTGATTGGGGATCCTGTTGCCTGTATGGGTCTTTTTCTTCTTCTTGTTCACGACAGTCGTAAAACTATCATCAAACTGTATTTCATCAAAGGTGTTATCTATTAGTTCGGTCGTTTTCACAAGGCAACTTTGCAACTCGGTAGGTTTAGGAGTTAAAGTTATATCGTTCTCGGTGCAATCAGCTGATGGGGTCCCGCGGTGAGGCGCGAGCGAGCGCGCGGGGAGCGACGGTGTTGCGGGCGCGGGGGGCGGCTCTTGTGCCGAAGCAGTGGCCGGCGCAGCGGTGCCGCTCTGCGCGGGCGTGAGGAGCGGCAACGGTGTCGACGACGGCACGCAGGGCGCATGCGCGCTGGTCGCTGCTTGCTGCCGCGAAGACGACGCACTCGGGACGCGCTTGGCTTCGTTATTTAAAAACAAGCCGTTGCTAAATTTTGCGCCAATATTTTGCTCACTTTGTGTCTGATATTGACAACTTTTAATGTTTTCTATCTCTTTATATTAGTATACATAGATTATTATGTCGTTTAATGAGTTATCTAAAGAATGAAATATTGTTTTAAAATCGGACTAGTTAGGTATTTCTGAGATTAGCGCGTTTAGGCACACAATGAGACTTTAGCTTTATAATATTAGTACATGTATATGATATTATAATGTAGTATAAGTGTAAATAGATATAAGGTATGTGTATAGAACAGTCAAAATCTGAACAGTAATATACAAACTACAATTTATCGTCAAAAGCTATATCGGCCGCACTGAATTCGAATAGGTAAGAAACTGGAATTACCATATAAAGTGGAAATCCGTCGGGCATGTGTAATTCCAAGGCTGTAGGCATAATATAATGGGGCAAGCAAATACCGGATAAATATTGGATTTGTGATAGCTGTGATCTTTTTTTTTATCGACGTAAAATCATCAAATGACCCCTCCCGCTGTGGGTTAGCAGCGGTGAGGGAGTGTCAGACTCTTACTGACTAAAATCGTCGTGTTCCGTCATAGGCCTTTTATGTACCAGGGCCGCGGTATCTCTTTCGAACAACCCGCAGCCCCGGCAGGCCTTGGCCCTGCTGGGCCCCGCTGGGGTTGCTGACGTCTCTTTGAGGAGCGCGTGGAACAACGCGCGCCGTCGACACGGGTCTGTCGTCTAGGAAGACAGAGGGACGATGAGCCACCCGAACTCACCGCCCACAGACCCACGCCTACGGTGGCCGGGAGTCATCTCGCGACACCCGGCGCCCATGGTGTCTACCTGGTCCAGCGCGGCGGCCGGGATGAGAGGTGCGGACTCTCTGGCGTTCCGCCTCCTCCTTCTCGAGCATGACCGCTTCGCAGAAGGAGGCGACGGCATCCCATTCCCTCGCCCCGGACCATGGCCTGAACCAGGGCCGGACGCGAGAGGTCGCCGCCGCCCAGAGCCTCGACGAGGACCCGGCGGTGCCCTTCCATGCGGGGCACACCTGGACTGTGTGGTCCACCGTGTCCTCGGGGCTGTCCGCACAATGGTGACACCGGGCGCCTCCTCACGACCGATGCGGTGCAGGTACCTCCCGAAACAACCGTGTCCGGTGAGGACCTGCGTCATGCGGTACGTGAGGGCGCCGTGACTCCTCCCGAGCCACTCCTCAAAGAGGGGACTTACCGCCACGATGGTGGCGTGCCCTGCACTGGGTTGCGATAGTCGCCCCTCCAGGCCACCATGAGATCGCGCCGGAGCTCCGCCCGCTGCGCGACAACTTGCCGCGGCAACGGGTTTCTCCCCGGCGCTGAGCCTCCTCGCGCCAGTCGTACAGGCGCAAGAAGACCCTCGCCTCCAGATCCCACGGTGGCAGTCCAGCGAGTAGGCCAGCTGCTTCGCGGGAGATCGTGCGGTACCCCCGGATTAGCCTAATGGCTATCACCCTTTGGGGCACGTTCAGGTAGTGCACAGCCCGCGGCCGTGCCGAACGTGCCCATACCGGGGCCCCGTAAAGGGCCATGGACCGCATGACCCCGCGTAGAGTTTACGGCAGGGGCGTTTGGGCCTCCCAGGTTGGGCAGGAGCCGCTTGAATGCAGCACCTGCCTTCTCCAGTTTGGGGCCCAAACGTCGGAAGTGCTCGACGAAGCTCCACCGGCCGTCGAGGACGAGTCCCAGGTACTTCATCGCCCTCTCGACGCCGATGGTAGCCCCCCCCACCGTGACTTGGGAGCCTGAAGGTGGCGCGTTCCGAAGCCCATGAAAGCACATGGCCTCGGATTTGTGCAAGGCCACCTCCAGTCCCAGCAGCTGGATCCTCTCGATGACTATCGCAACCCCGCGCGTCATTATGTCGGCCGCCTCCTGGTGCAACCTCCCTTGTGCCAGAACCAGCGTGTCGTCAGCGTAGCAGACCACGCTGACGCCGCTAGGGAGGTCGGCGCGCAGCACCCAGTCGTAGCCGATGTTCCACAAGAGCGGCCCCAGTACCGACCCCTGCGGAACACCGCACGACATCTCTCGCCGGTTCCATTCCCCGTTGTGACCAGGGTAAATGATGGACCTATCCGACAGATAGGCCTCGACCACGCGACGAAGGTAGGTCGGCACCCGGTGATACCGGAGTGCCTCCCTGATGCAACTCCAGGGAAGGGTGTTGAAGACGTTGGCGATGTCAAGAGACACCGCCAAGACGACCCCCCCCCGGGACACAGCATCCCCCGTCGTGAGAGCTCTCACGCGCATGATGGCGTCCACCGTTGAGCGCCCTTGCGGAAACCGAACTGGTGGTCCGCAAGGTCCGGCCCTATCCCCCCAAGGTGCGCGACGAGGCGGTGTGCGACAACTCGCTCAAAGAGCTTGCCCACCTCGTCGAGCAACACGATAGGCCGGTATGCGGACGGAGAGTCCGCAGGGCGCCCCGGCTTCCGTATGAGGACCAGTTTCCCTGTCTTCCAACGAAGTGGGAACTGGCCCCTCTCCAAACATGCGCTGAGAAGCCCCCTAAGTCGAGGCCCGAGAGCCTCAAGGGCCAGGACCCAGGCCTTGCCAGGCAGGCCATCAGGCCCTGGGGCGGTGTTTTTGGCTTTCAGCCTAGCCACCGCCACTCTCAGGTCCACCCCAGTCACCTCGGGGACATCGTCGCCGTCGGAAGTGTGGTCCGTACTTGACACCGCGGGTTGCAGAGACATGGGCGGGGGAGAGTGTTCCCCGCGCGAAGGGAACAGAGCGCTCACCACCTCCTCCACCAGCTGAGGCCGAAGGCTCTGGGTCAGCGGGGGGGCCCATGGGCGGAGCTTGCCCCGCACCATTTTGTACGGGCGCCCCCACGGGTCCCTGTCCAGAGACCCCAGCAGCTCCGCATTGGCCACCTCCTTGGCCTGGACGATGGCCAATTGGAGGGCGGTCTTCGCAGCTCTGTAACCCTCGTACAACTCTGCTTCCCTGGCTTCTGCATCCGGATGGCGGATGCGCAGCCTGTGGTGTCTGGTGTACAGGTGCCTCGCAGCGACGCACGCCTCTCGAAGGGCGGCGATCTCGCGAGACCACCAGTACACCTGGCGTCGGGCGCGTCCTGGCGGGACTCGGGGCATGGCCACGTCACAAATCTCGGACATGGTCTCCCGGAACCACTCCGCCTCGTCGTTGATGTCGGCGGGCCTGTCCGGTGATGACACCCAGGCCTGCACGACTGAGGCTTCCAGGAGAAGCTCCCGGTCAAGGTGCCTCAGCGCCCAACGTGGACCACTCGGAGTCTGCAGGACCGGCGCGCTAGGGTTCTGGGCGGAGACGTCAAACCGGATGTACCGGTGATCGGAGTAGGTCTCCACCCCTCCTCCACGCGCCAGTCAAAGACACGCGGTAGCAGAGCGGGCTGGCGAACGAGATATCCACCACTGACTCGCCCCGCATCCGTACACACGTGGGGACAGAACCCCGATTGAGGACGACCAGGCCTGCTTCCAGCGCCCAGTCCTCCACCATCCTACCCGTGCATCTGTGCGTCGGGAACCCCAGGCCAAATTCTTGGCGTTGAAGTCCCCTAACACTAGCACAGGGAGGGAATAACTTCCGACGACGACGGACAACTCCAGGAGGGAGTTGTGGAACTCGGCGAGTTCGGCTCGGGGAGAAGTACACCCCACGACGACTATCTCCCCGAACCGTGCTGCGACGCAACCCTTCCACTCTTCACCCCTTCGAGGGAAGGAGTACCAGCGGCGGCCGACGATATGATGGTCACTGAGCCGCTAAGGTCCTTAACCCAGTCATCCCTGGGAAGGACAAAGTACGGCTCAGCGACCACGGCGATGTTGATCGACCACTGCGCCATGCTTTGGAGCAGCAGATCCTGGGCACGGGCGCAGTGGTTGATGTTCGCCTGGAGGAAGCGCAATGGAGCCAGACTAGCACTCCATCACGTCTTCCTCCTCTTGAGACGCAGACACGGGCGCCGCGACAGCAGCAGTGGCGACGGCGTTGACAGCGGCGGCAGCGTTGGAGGCGGCGGCGGCCGCAGGAGCTGCGGTTGTGGCCACTGCGGAGGTGGTGGTGGTGGCGGCGACGGACGGCCGGCCCTTGCCCTTACTCTTGGTCTTGGCGGGTGGGGCACAGGACTTGCTCCCCGCCCGGTGTTCGGCCGGCTTGCCAGCCGCCGCGCACGCAGTGCAGTGCGGCGCGGCGCTACAAGCCACGGCCTTGTGTCCGGGCTGACCGCAGCGGAAGCAGAGGGCGCTGCGGTCGACCTCCGAGGTGCAACGAACACCCACATGATGCCCGACGTGGCATCGGAAGCACCTCAGCGGTCGGGGGTCAAGCAGCTTGACCTGCGCCGACACCCAGCCAACCAGCAATCTTCGGCCGTCTACGATGCGCTTGGCCGCCGTCACGGGGCAGCTCACCGTGATGGTGCACGTGCCCCTGAAGTCGGGACGTATGGTGCCCGCCTTCACTTCGTCGGCAGAGCACCCACCCGTCCTAGCGACGGCGGCCACCACCTCCTCCGCAGTAACTGAGTCGTCCAGGCCCATGATGCGCAGATCCGCACACTTGTGGGGCCTGGAGACTCGGGCATCGTCCGCACTTATGGACGCCCTAAGCCTCTCGGCTAGAGCGTCTGCGGCGGGCCCACTGGCCGCTCCTGGGACCTCCAGCATACGGGCGCCCGTTGCGGTCACCCTGAGCCGGAGGCCGGAGGCGATACCCAGCTCCTGCAGGTTCACCGCCTCCTTTGCTTGGGCGAGCACGTCGCGGTACGACACGCCCCTTTTGACCGCGTCCGGCTGTAGTGTGACTACTACAGCCGCGGTTTTGGGGGCGCGGAGTTTCGCCGCGGCGGCTCGCTCCCTGCGCCGCTGTTTCTGGGCCTTCTTTGGCCGCTTTGGCCGCCCTCCGCCTCTTTTTTCCCACCACCTGCCACTCAGACTCAGTGGCAGAAGAGGTAGGGGCCGCAGACGGTGTCGGCTTTGGAGGGCGTTTCGCCACTGGTGCCGACGACGGAGCAGGTGCTGACGTTGGCACCGGGGGCCTCTGCGCCTGGACCGCCCTTGCGGTCTTGGGCTTTGGCTGAGCGGGCGCCCTCCTGGTCGCTCCGTTCGGCGCCGCGACAGGGGGCTTGCTCGGCGGTCCCCTTCTGGGTGGGGGTGCCGCTGCAACCGCAGCTGCATAAGAGGCCCTTTGGGCCGCTGGGGGCTTCGGCGCCGCGAGGGAGGCCGTAGGACCCTGCCCTCCAGGACGGAGAAGCGGGCCTGGAAGGCCGCCATCTCCTGCCGAACCAGGGCTAGGACCTGGCTCTCCACCGGGAGGACTGCGGCCGATGTGAAGTGGTCCCGCTGCGTTCGGCCTCCTGCTCTCTCATCTTTCTAAGGTCCGCCCGGAGACTCCTGTTCTCCTCCAGGAGCGAGTTCAGGGCGGACGTGAGACGAGCCACTTCTTCTTGCAGCTTGGCCAGATCGCTCTTTGGAGCCTGGCCGAAGCTTGCTTCGGCTGCCGCAATGATTGTGGCGGAGGCCGAGTCAATCGCCTTCCGCTTGCTGGTCCCGAGACGCTTTGGGACACGCCCTTGAACGCGGCCGCTACCGTCTTGGCGAAATTGGCCCTCCGCTCCTGGTCAGAGCCGACGGCCGCCGAGTCCTCCTCTGAGGAGCTCTGTTGAGCTGCTCCTTCCTTGTCTTTGGGCGCCTCAGCGACCCTCCCCTTCTCCGGCCTCCGGTCGGCCTTTTTGGCCGGGGCCCCGCGGCCGCAGGAGGAAGACCCCAAGTCGTCCTTCTTCCTCTTTAGGAAGGCATCGGCTCGGTGGTCCTTCTTACTTTGGGGGACCCTAAGGTCTCCCGCCGTTCCATCGCTGGACGCGGACTCGGAGTCCGAGTCCTCGTCCCACTCCCTTTCATCATCTTTGTTTTTATTATTTTTTGTTAAGGTATCCATACAGTTCCCACGATTATGAGAGCACTAAACGTCGACCCCGGCAGTGGCCTCATACCGGGGCAAGCCTACATACTGTTGGGGGCGGCTGGCCCCAACAGGGGGGAGCGCTAACGACCGTGTCCCCCACGGCCATTCATCCCCTCGCCGCGCTCCCAAAACTTGGGATTGGGTGGTTTTTTATCTAAGAGGTGTCCTTCCTCTGGGCCGGGCGATTAAGCCAAGCCCTCGGCGGCGGCATTAGGCATGCCTCCGTCTGCTGTCCAGCCATCCTGGCTCAGCAAACCCGCCGAAAGGTTTGCTCTTCGTTGTCCGAAGAGCAAACGAGCACCGCTTTAGTGCGCCTGCACCTCCGCGGGTATGGCCGCATCCTTGCCATGTCCACAAGCGTCGACTGGTCAGGAGCGGCCCCTCCCTGGGTCCCTCTTTGTCTGGCCTCTCCCCTGAACCTTTCCGGCATGAGTATCTCTACCGGCAGAGCTTCAGGATCATTGAGGCACACAAGCCCCACCACGACGACAACGTGGGGACCCCCTCGGTGGGGTGGGGTGGGGTGGGGGGGGGTGTAAAAATATAAGTTAGCTTATCAAGTTGAAGTATTTGTAGTCACGTTTGACAGACATCAATTAAATGGTTATGAGCTTTAAAAATGCAGCCTTCCCATAAGATTTTTTCAGTTCAATGGAAGAATGAACGGGACAACTAGAATCAAACTTAGTTACAATTTTGACGTTCATAAGTGCTTGTAAAGGCCTAAATGAAATAAATGATTTGACTTTGACTTTGACTTTGGAAAAATCATTTTTTTAGTTTCTTTATTTAAAAATTACTATAAGATGTTGAAATTAGTGTAATAAGCTTAAATAAGATGAAGGTACGCAATAAGGCCGCTTACTCAACCACAATTCCTTACGAAAAACAAGTAATGTTCGTAAAGTGATATCTAGAATCTTGTGAATCTGCTATAAACAAGATAAATGTTGTACAAACATTTCTTATTGGTCGGGGCTTACATTAATGGCCCATTTACATATTTATCCCTGACGTCATGTTTCTGGTCGGATGTCGTAAAATTAAACTAGGCTCAGCAGTGATATTATGGTACAAAATAAACATTTATGAAGGTAATTTATACCTAATACATAATTTGAAATGTTAAGTATAACAAAAGGTTCTATTCTGTATCTTCCGTTAGACAAATAATGCATTTACTTGATACTAGTTAAGATACTTATGTACCGTAGAGTTTGTCGTTACTTGATAGTTTTGGAGTGTATAGAATGAAAAAAACAAACGATACATTTATTTGCTGCAATCAATTCCAAAACTCGAATACAATCCAATCATCCAATTAAAAAACAGATACGCTATTGAATAGTTTACAGAAAAATAAACGAACATAATTTGATCCTGTGCATTGTAAAAAAAACTGCTAAATGTATACCTATATATTTTAAAGCTGAAGAGTTTGTTTGTGTGCCAACCTCAGGAATTCCTGGTCCGATTTGAAAAAATATTTTAATGTTAGAAAGCCCTTTTATCAAGGAAGGCTATAGGTTTTTTATCCGGATTCGTGCAGAAGTTCGCTTATTCGTGATGCTGGTGAAACCGCTGGCAGAAGATAAGATAAAAAATCATTTATTCAAAGTAGACTGAAGCTAGTATAAACACATAATATGCATCTTGAATTCAGCTGTTTCTGCAACAAACAGGTTGGCTCTGTCTGCTGTCGCATGTCAAACACTCAACCTCTCGATGAGCTCGGAATTGTCGCAAATTGTCGTCGAAGAGCCACCTACAACTGTCACCTCTTGAAATCTCAGCATCCGAATACAAAATACGAACTGTATTGCTTGTTACGCTCTTGCTAGACTATAATTGTGTACTCGGTATGTACGTATATCGTCGAGGCTGATAGTTATTTTTAAATAAACAAATACAATGAGGTTGCATTCAAGCAAAATAACAAATGCATACTAATTTGAAGATAAGATTATCAATATATTTAAACTTTTATGATTTGTTATTTTAGTTTGTTGTATTAAGTATTAAAAGGGAGTTTATGTGCGCATATGTATAGATTAAGTGTGAAATTGATGTGTTGTAAATAAAAAAGTTATGTTATTTCAAGCACGCTAAATAAAGCTGAATACAATCAAATATTTACTTAAATATCTAAAGCAGAATTCTAGGTAAATTTAGCGTAAAATACGTACCTCAAGCTTTTAACCTTTAAACGTTATAAAATCAAATCGAAGCCTTTGTCAATTACTCACGCCAAGTCTGCCTTAATATTTAAGTGGTTTTAAGCAAAAGTAATGTTTATTTCAATGCCACCAATTTGAATAAATAATACTCTTGCTTTAAATAAATACGATATTATTTGGTAAAGTAGCAAGACTGGTTAGACCGATGTTACTATTTTAATCAAATGAAGTACAATTTCCAATCACGTCAATCGTTTAATTTATAAATAACTCGTAACTCGAACCTATAAATAAGATTATAATAATATACATATGTTCATTGCAGCTTAGAATAAATTGTCAAAATACACAGGATATTCTTAAATATTTATTTCAGATGCATCTCATCAGGCCGAAAGTTAACTTACGAGCTAATAAAAATGTAAGCAAATGGAATCCAGATGTAGCCCATATATTTCTATATGCAACAGCATGATAACTTAGTGCAAGCTTTACCGTAACGAGAGCCCATGCATTACTTGGCAGCTGTTAATAAATATTCTGTTCAGTTCCAGCATCGATCCAAGTTATTCCCGTCTGGTTCAGGTCAGGCTAGTTAGAACTATAAATAGTTAAAAAGATTTCCTTTGAAGCAGCCTTTAATTAGATGCTAATAAACTTCTTATATAACTTTGATGTATTTATAAAAGCTTTTTATAAACCCTTGCTGGTCGGAAGACTTGAAAATTATGATAGTTTTATTAGTTTGTGGATCTTAGGAGTTTCTTTTTGGCATGACTTTTTTTAAATCGGTTAAAAATTAACTTGGAATGATAAAACACACTCCATAGCTGTACGTCATACATCTTCCTGCCCTGATCCCAATTTTTATTTGGAGTCGGCGTAATATGTCTTCCCCCTCTATTCCTACCTGTCATTCGCTATGCTGACACTTTACGCCATTAATATGCACTTTTTAAAGTCCTTTCCAAAAGACCTTTAATAAAACCTCTATACTCATTTTAACTTCGCTTTGATCACTACTTTTTTTTACTTGTAACCTATCGTTCCCATATGCCTTGATTGCAGAGATAATTTTCACCTTTGTGCAACGGACTCATGAATTATTCACGGTACGATTTCAAACCTGAAATTAGGGCATTCGTTGGACTAGGAATTTTCTGAAAATGTACCGAGCTTTTAATGTAAACTCCGCTGCGTAGTGAGAATTTGGAAACTGTAAAACTAGGAATTGGTATCCTAAGCGTTTACTGGGCGGTTAAGAGTTAGCAGATTCCAAAAAGTGTTCCAGTGATTGACTGTTTTCATTGGTTTCAGTTAAGGAAACTTTTAATGCATTTTTACGATAAGGTATTCATCTCATCATTAAATTGGTATTGCAGACTTACTTGTATTGATGAAATATATAGACGAAGAGAAAAAATGTTACTGAATTTTATATATTTTTCTCCAAAAATATTTACGCGCTTTATATTTGGATTTTCCTGAAGCATTATTTGATACTTGTTTTTTATACCTCTTTCTCTTTGTGTCTTCTTGACTCTTTTGTAAAAGCAAATGAAATAAAAATTTATAAAAAAAATACATTACTGAAAATGATTTATTGAAAATAAAGTCGTTTTCACTACCAAAGGTTGAACTCCAATCCTTTTTAATTAACATGAAGCTGACATACATATATGGTTAATTTTAAGCCGAATGCCGCATAATGGGTTCTGGTTTTGACATTATTTGTGATCTAATATTCATTTACCATTATTTATTAGAACGAATATTAAATTCAGCTGCTAATTAGACTGTGCGCTATTCATTGTGGTAATAAGTGTTATTACCACATTTTATGTTAATGATTTTATAGTTAAACAAAACAATATTATATTTATTTATCTACAATTTAATTATGGCGTAAGGACTGAATGGGGTAATATCTAAGTCTACTGATCCGATTTAAAAAATGTTTTACTTCGTTATTTAGAATACTGATTTATCCTGATGAGGGAAGTAGTTCACTCGAGACGAATGAAACCTCACAAAACTGTAAGTATTACATAAAGAACATGCACTGTTTATAAAATCACTCAATATGAGTAAGAAAACAAATTAATAATACTACTCTTTCGTAGGTTAAGTCTCAATTTGAATTCAACAGTATGCCATGACTTGCGGCTTAATCTTCTAAGAAATAGAAATCATGGATGTAGAAGTAACATTACTTCGATGGAATAAAATAAAACCTTGAACAGTTGCTTTCAATTGAAGGAAATTAAATATATCTCGAAGGCGCGCTTAGAGATCAGTCCATTTTGTTTGTAGTTTTGTCCGCAATGCGTGAATAAAAGATACAACTTGCCTATTATCATCATAAGAACGGGTATTAAATTGCTTCAGTAACTCCAAAGATAATCTCTAAAATCCATATAGCACAGTGATGTCACAAAAATATATTTAGCAGGTATGTTTTTTTATTGACAGTACATGAAAATTCAATTTGTAGAACACAGGTTTAGGTCTCTTGAGTTTCTTTACACAAATAAAACTATGAAATAACAAAAAACATGTCGGTAGATAGATAGATAAAACATTTATTCAGCACAAATAAAATACACAACAAAGATACCTACACAATAAGAAATAAAACAAAACCAAAAGTGGGTAAAAAGATAAATATAAATACAAACAGAAATTAACGGCACGGTACAGTATGTCTAAAGGCGGGTCTACGCTAGACGAACCGAGCAACGAGCGAAGCACAAGCGGAGCCGTTCCCGGCTTGTCGTTCGCGGCGTCAAGTGTGGACGTACAACGAACCTACAATGATCACTGTTAGCAAATCCCTTTGTGTTCGTCAAAAACCGACAACAGGCGAGACGAACCGACCACGATCGAAATGCTCGCATGTCCACACTAGACGAATTTCGTTCGGCTCGTGGTCCGCTCGTGCTCGGTTCGTCTAGCGTAGACACAGCTTAAAGCTTGCACCGAATGAGAGTCCAGCTCAGCATGTGTCAGGTAGAATACCTGACGCTGGTATTCTGCTGGATCCCTACAACCAAGTTGCCGAGATGAAGATGTTGCGGTGGATCTGCGGCATAACTAGGCAGTTCAAAGCAATGTTGTGGTAAGGGCGACGACATCTCAATACGAGTCCAAGGTCAGTAACATAACAAGTTGCTTTTCGAACACCAACAGTGAGCCCATATTACCAACGTTTTGGCTAAGACGGAAACCAACACATAATTCTGAGAGGTCTAGTAAATTACGGATCACAGGCACTGTTTATCACATAGTTTTTATTCAGCTTTATTATAATTTTTATAATCGAGTCTCATATTGAAAAGCAACATAAATATAAAATGCCTGTAAACAGACCCAAGATAATTTCCTTCGTTTTAACTTCTCGGTAACTTAAACCAACAAAGTATAATAAATTATACGAACAACAAAATGTATTCTAGAACATCCAACTAGATGTAGTGTTAGAACAATTTATATTGGACACAAACTCTCCCAATTTACTATGTGGGGAACATGGGCTGCCCCGGCAAGCCACTAGAAAGCTACGACGTAGCCGTGACGTAGCATCTTGCTACGCCGTAGTAAATTGCTACGGGGTGCTCTGTTCAGATGCAGGGCTTGAAGTATCCTATACATACTTTATGATGTTATAAAATATCAAAAGTTGCCTATAAGACTTTTGGATTTGCGTGTCAATTAACTGACATTTTTATTTGTACGGCTATATTGCAGTGAGGCAACAAACAGACCAATAGTTGGAAAAAATATCAAAGCAAATAAAATCGCTAAAAATATATATCTATTTATTTCCGATATCGAAAAATACTAGAGTTATGCAAATTGTATTCAAAAACGTTTATTTACAAAGTAAGGCTCCAACGATTTAAAAGTTAGAAAAAAAAAATCAAACTGATATCATAAAATAGGAAAGATAAAAATATTTTTACATTACTTTTCCGGCGATTGCGGCATTCCGTTTCACTCAGAAAATTGTAACGAGATAAAAGGGAATTCTTCAAATTTCTTTTCATAACACTTGAGAGAATTAAATTTTATTGAGGGAAGAATTTCAGCAAATCGTACTCATTTATGTAGGGCTATCGACATCATTGTTTGAAGGTTTCGTAATTAAATGGGAATCTTCATTTATTTGCACGTTTCAATGATATTTTATCTTATTCAGTAGATAGATTGGAGAAACTTACTTTCTCGGAAGTAGGTCCAGTAAATTAGTTCTAGCTGAAAATGAAGTAAATTCTATACTGCTTCGGGTAGGTACAATGTCACTACTACAATACTAGCCAAGAGACAGGCAATCAGGTCTGAAAATATATAACAAGAATTTTAATAAGCTTTTGTTTACCTACAATCTATTCTTACACACTTAAGTACTTGGCAATCCCTACTAATATTATAAATGGGTAAGCAACTCTGTCTGTCTGTCTGTTACGCTTTCACGTCTAAACCACTGAACTGATTTAAATAAAATTTGGTACAGAGATAGAGTTGACCTTGAGAAAGAAGGTAGGATAGTTTTTATCCCGGACTTTTAAAAAAATCTCTTAGAAACGCGATATAACCGAACTATACGCGGGCGAAGCCGCGGGCGGAAGCCAGTAAAAATATAAAAGAAGATCATTATTGCTGGAACAACAAGGTCAGACTTGTACAGCAAATTAAAGACAAAACAAACTGTTCGATCCAATTTCACCTTGAATTAAGGCCTAGGCTTATATTCCAAGGAGCTGTCACATCTGATCTCTTACACGATTAACAATTTGAGGCCCTGTAATGCGAGTAGCGTCTTCTAACGCGTAAATAATGTTCAAACGAACACTTCCATGTTAGGTTAAATTTTGTAGGGTTGGCAGAATTTAATATTTCAAAATAAGTGGAAAGTCTTCACTGTAAAAGTTAAAAAATAGTCCGTAGCAAAAAATATCTCGATGTATTCCGTGGAACACGGAAAGAAAATTTTTGCCACAAGATCACGAAATTACCATTAAAAATAATGATATCTACTTACCACTTTTCTCACTAGATTTTCTCACCGATTCTTCTGAATAGGAACCTTTTTTTGGAACTATGTAACTAGTAGCTTTTTCATTAGAGCCTGCTTATTCCCTTTTAACTTTTAGTTTAACCGTTTACTCTCATTAAGTCCTGTTCCCACCAAAACGAAGTAGTTTTAATTGAATTTTGTTATTCAAACATCTTGTGTCTACCTATTATCAGCAGCCCTGATCCATCAATAGATTGCTTAAAAATTACTCCTCTCCGCTTTAGTAGTATTTCAGCTCCACAGTAGAAGAACAAGCTAAATCCCCAAGACTCTACGGTGATCACACACAAATCTCAGCCGCCAACTAAATACTAAAACGATACACTAACAACCTTGTTAGGCCTGCAATAAATACACGTCTGTACGTAAACGTCACAGGTTGTTGTCAGGGGGAAATTAATGAGCATTACGCAGTCATGATAGTCATTTTGTGATAAATAGAAGTGGATTTAAAATTGGTTAACTACATTATTTGTCACTTGGAGAGGCCTATGATAGGCTGATGATGATGATGATGACATTATTTGTCTGTAAAATATAAACTCAGTCTGTACTAATATTGAGTTTGTTACTTTGATTGCCCAAATCTTAGGAATTACTGGTGCAATTTGAAAAAACTTTCTGTGTTAGACAGCCCATTTATTGAGAAAGGCAATAGGTAAAATTTTTCCAGATGCGCAAAGATGTTCCTGCAAGACGCAACTGAAATTCATGGCCCCTGGGTGCCAGCTAATCTGTAAGTAAAGTCGCGCTGCAGGTTTTAAATGGTTGAATGCGGAGTATTTTGATGGGATTTCTACAATTATAGCTATTATTTTTATAGTAACGAGGACCATAATGTAATATAGTCAAGCAATATCATATGGAATCAACGGGCTCTTATTTATTACTAGAACTTTCTATTCAGCACTAATTAATCGACTTATGTAATGTAACCCGACTGTATCAGAAAGAAATATACATATTTTTAGGGTGAGATACCTACGTTTTATAATGTTTAATGTTTATATAAAAAATGGTTAATTGTAGTTTATTACAAAGATTTTATTTACCACGAATCTCATAAAAACACGTTACACGCCATAAAATAAAGCAAATTACAGGCGAAGATAATCATATTTTCATAAAAAATCGAGATGAGTTTGCAATAATACACTGTAATACGGTACGGAATAATTTTCCTTGGTAATCTTTTTATTAATATAACATCAGCTAGTATTACTCTTTAGATAAAAAGGAAAAAATTACGTGACCATTTAACTTAGGTACACGCATTTGGTCATTAAAAACGTTTGCTTCTGAATGCGTAATTAAGCTGTCCTTTTATATAAATAGTACTTAATAATGACGCTTACAAAGTGTCAAAAGTAAAGGCAAAATGAAGATAGGAATGTATTATGACCCATGCGTTACTTGTAATATTTATTTACAAAAAAAAACAGTTATTTTCAGTTTCTAAGTTGTAACGTCGTATATTCTTTTATCGTGATAAAATCGTTGCAAAGCATTGTACTTGTGTGCTTTTAATTTATGACAGACTTTTGTCTGAACGTAAAAAAATATACAGCATCGGAATTAAAAATATTTTTTGGGAGTCGGTTAACCTTAAGTAGATAGTAGCAGAAGAAATAGCTGACAACATAATTAAGTTTTAGAGACACAAAAACCTCTCTACCTTTCGACCAGCGCAGAAAAAAACACTCAAATGGCAGCCTGAAATGTACACATACCAACTTTAAGTAGTCGAGTCACGTGGCCAGCATTATTCTTGCCAAGGAGTATCGTTAAGGCAAAATACTTGAATGTGACGCGCAAATGAGTTCCCTTTTTTGTACGTACACGTAACTGTTTACTATGCAAAGTAATACTAAGAGTACTGTTTGAATTACTGTGTACACACGCGTGCAGAATATTTGGGTTAGTCATAAAAGTAAATACTTGAAAATGTCTATGTATCAAAACATGATGGTGAGATTACTGTTTTTGTTTATGTTTTTGTGAATAGTTTAGTTAGTTAAATTGTAGTTGTTGAATACATAGACTCAATTATCCTATCGTTTTTGCAAAGCTATATAATACAATGTTCAATAACAAACTCAGATTTGAGAGAAATCGTAGTATATAACAGAAACCATTTTCTATTATAAATAATAAAAATAGGTTAAGTTTTTCTCATATATCACGTCTGAGTGAATTATATTAGGTTTTGTATATTCAATTACGTTTATATGAAGAATATTACGTTTACTCATATAAAAAAGCTGGGTCTTTTATTATGAAAGATCGTGTAAGCATTAATCTTTTGTAGGCGCGTTTAAGATTAAGAATGTTTTTTTATTATTTCAACTATATAGAATTGTAACTATGCTAAAACAAAAAATATCCATTTCCCAGCCGAGTAGAGGTGTATTGATAATATAATATTATATAGCCTACATTTAGCTTATTATGTTTTAGTCTAATTGTCATCAATCATGTCGTTAATCACTATGAGAGCCGTGAGCTGACAATATAATTTAACTAGCTGTTTTCCACGGCTTCGTTTGCGTCTCGAGGGAACTATTGAGTAGTGAGTACTGCCAAGAGTAATTTACCATATTTTTGCATATCGAATACTTTTAATAAGATATCCGATGTACTTAGTACCAAACAAGATTCGCGTCATCTGCTGAGTCAATTTTTATTTCCAAACCACATATAAACGCATTGAGATAAACATACCAAAAAAACGTAACTAACTAATGTTCAATGATATACTTCATAAGACAAGTAAGATAAGTAAAATCGGTACAGCCAAACGTGATATAATCGTGATCGTCAAACTGAGAACCTTCTTTTTAGGTCGTTTAATGAGTATAGCCGTTTAAGAGCAGTTAGATGACAAACACACGTACAGAAGAATGATATGTACATAGAAGATTAAACACAAAACAGCAGTCAGTTGGTACGTATTTGTTTTGGGTGACTTAACAGTGTGGAATGCTCTTGGCAACAGACGGCACGTTTTTTAAATTCCTTTATTAGATTCCTAATGTTATGAATGCTAAACTGAAAATGAGTTAGGTTAGATTATATTAAGATAGCCGGTGTACTTGTTATCGCCTAACAGACACGCCACCTAATGAGTCTATTTTTGTTTTCAAACCACCCAAGAACCCATTAAAAATACACAGACAGCCAAATGATTCCAGCCATTTAAGAAAACTTAAGTGACAAACACACGTGCAGAAGAATGATGAAGAATAATGATGCAGAATTATAGAAGATTAAACACAAAACAGCATACAGCTGTGTACGTATTTGTTTTGGGTGACTTCAGTGTGGAATGCTCTTGACAACAGACGTCTTTTAAATTTCTTTATTAGCTTCCGAACGTTATGAATGTTACGAAGGTTAAACTGAAAATGGTTTAGGTTAAGTTATCTACTACTTATATTAAGATACCCGGTGTACTTGGTATAGCCTAAAAGACACGCCACCTAATGAGTCTATTTTTGTTTTCAAACCACCCAAGAACCCATTAAAAATACACAGACAGCCAAATGATGCCAGCCGTTTAAGAAGGCTTAAGTGACAAATTCACGTACAGAAGAAAGATGAAGAATAATGATGCAGAATGATAAAGGATTAAACACAAAACAGCAGTCAGCTGTGTTCGTATTTGTTTTGGGTGACTTAACAGTGTGGAAAGCTCCTGGCAACAGATAACACGTCTTTTAAATTCCTTTATTAGATTCCGAACATTATGAATGTTACGAAGGTTAAACTGAAAATGATTTAGGTTAAATATCTAATTATATTACGATACCCGGTGTACTTAGTATCGCCTAACAGACACGCCACCTATAGAGTCTATTTTTGTTATCAAACCACCTAAGAACCCATTAAAAATACACAGACAACCAAATGATTCCAGCCGTTTAAGAAGGCTTAAGTTACAAACACACGTATAGAAGAATGATGAAGAATAATGATGGAGAATGATAGAAGATTAAACACAAAACAGTCAGCTGTGTACGTATTTGTTTTGGGTGACTTAACAGTGTGGAATGCTCTTGGCAACAGACGGCACGTCTTTTAAATTCCTTTATTAGATTCCGGACGGCGTTCCAGTGTCGCGTCCCATGTATTTACATGTTACGAATGTTCAACTGAAAATGGGTTAGGTTTTTCTTTGAGTGCCCAGATATTCTCAATTATAGTACTAGGATAGTTTTTGATATTTACTGTAAGTATGTATGGTAAACATCTATGTTAATAAAAAAAATCTAGGTAATAATTATAGTACTATGTTTTTGGTTTTTTAAGGGCAAAAGTGGCTGACGATCTTTAAAGTAACTGATAGGTTAAACGATTAAGTACATTTTTCTTGACCACAATGAGGGAATTTTTGTTCTCAAAGCTTTGGAATTCTATCGTTTAGGAACAGAATTATAGAGTAAACAAAGTTCAAAATAATGCCAAACCATAAAACAGTTAGTACTATAAAAAAAAATGGCACTCAGCAGTGTTAATAAAATTCAATTTTATTTTTCATGCACATTTTCATACCTTCCTCTTGTTTTCAATACACCGGAATTTTAATGAAAGAAATACGAAAAAGGTAAATCGGAAATGAAACAAAAATGTTTCAGCGTGCGATAAATAAGTTACTGTAAAATTGTTTGACCATTACTTTATTAAAGAGAAATTGATTGAAATCCTTTTGTTCTCATATTTGAAGTTCTTTTGTTTCGTGCATTTCAGCATTTCGTAGTCGTATTCACCCGCGTCCCTTGAAAACTTCTAACCGTACCCAGATAAAATTCTTTATATAGATAATATTATTTAAACATCCTTTGTTACTCGGGAAGAGTGTAGATTTCCAAAAGTGAAAGAGTTTTTAAAATCGGTTCAGTTTTTTTTGAGATTTTGCATTACAAACAACTTTGTGCGTTTGAGAATGTTGTATTTTCTATTTTATTTGACTTTTGCTAAATTAGTTGTAAGAAAAAAAGTTGCAACGTTTACAGATGTGTGTTTTCAGTATGTAAGTACTACTTCTGATTTCATTTCTAAGAGTGATATCATCATCACAACTAACCAAGAGTTGAAGTCTGCAGTGTACCGGGGTAGTTACTCTGAAATCTAATTTCAACACAAACCTTACGACTGACCCAGTACTACCGGCTTCTAAAATAACTCTTTGCAAATTCGATAATAATGTTTATGTTGAACAAGGAACTCTGGTCAGGTCCCTCGTCAAAACTCTGATAATGTGTCAGCTAGCCTTTCTCTATAACTTCGGAAACTACATTATGGAATCTGTTGGAGTGCAAAGGAAATTGAACCTTTAGTCTGAAACACTAAGGGTGAATATCGGTTGTAAAGATTTCTGTAAGAGGATTTGCTTGGTTTCGGTGAAGTTCTATAAGAGATCGAATAATAAGTACGTGAAAATATTTGGTTTGTATCCGTTTGTTGTTTTGTATAGGTGAATAATATTTTTTTACGCGAGAGCTTTTTATTCTTGACTCTTCTTTTAGATTGGAAAATGAAGCCTATGAAAATTAATTGACTAGAAATACTCATACAATGAAATAAATACGACTTTCATGCTCGGATTAATTCAGGGTTAATTTTTTCATGCCAGAATTTATTGATCATTGAATTGATTTTAACAATTCTTGTAAACACAATGCATGAAGCATTAAAATGAACTTACATACCGACATGCTACCGCTCCAAAAAACTCTTTAACAACAACAATTTAAGTAAAACAATTATTATCTTATTTTATCTAGTAAAAAAGCTATTAACATGAATTCAAATTAAATTCGTCTGCAGTACCTCGAATATTCCTTAACAAAAACAATGCAAAGTCAACGACGTGGGTGTTTGAAAAAATAATGAAATTGAGAGCGCGTCGCCGGGCGGGCGCGAAGAAACTGTTGGACGAAATGAACATTCCCGTTTGTAGTGTCTACCAATGTATTTGTACATATTAAAGGGAAATAAGTAAATTCGTCGCTGTTAATAATTCCTAGGAAATCTATGTAATGTAATTATGCATTAAATTGCAAAAGACATATTTCCTTCACATTCAATCAGGAAATCTCTATCATTTGTCAAACATTTTTATTTGGAAACTATTATTATTATTCTTTATTGCACACTTAACATATATATATATACAAAGAATCAAGACAGTTTATGTACAACGGCGAGCTTAACCCAGAATTGGGTTCTCTTACAGCCAACCTTAAAGCCATAGAGAGATTCGATAGCGATACTTAAACTATCACCCATCATTATAAAAAATATTATATGTTACAATCTGGATATCAACAGGTATATTGTTATGGAAAATATCGCATCAGAGCAATGTAATTCGGACAGGTAAGAGTAGCCAAAACACTGAATAAAAGTAAGATTTCAATAAAAAGTTATGTTTTATATTATTCAAATTATCTTCTTAAACTTTGTATTCTAAAAGCAAGCTCCTATAAATTGTGTACGACAAATTGATATAGCCTTAGGCCGGCTAATGGCTGAAGTTTTAATTTCTTATTTTATAGCCAATTAGTAAGAAAGAGCGTCGCGATAATTTGATAATACAATTGGTAGCGGAAAGTAAAAGATAAAATACTTGATACTTAGTTAATCTTGCTAAGAATATAAATATATAGTAATGAGTAAATCATTGAACTGAAAACATATGGGATCAGAACAAACAAAATTTAAATAAAATTTGTTTCACATATAGTCTAGAGCTTGAGAAAGGACATTACTATTTTTCCGGCTGCGGAAAGTAGTTCCCTCCGTAGAACGGCTTGTGTAATCGTAAATTATTTTTCACTCGAAGAAACTATTTCCGACTTTCATTTTGGAGCACACTTTTATTTTTCAGTTCAGTCCCATAAGACTAGTTATTACACATGTCAAGTGTTCTCGACGCGTTGAAATCTCGAATCTTTTTATTTGAAATATCAAAATATTGCGGCATCTTTATTTTACAACTTAAAGACTAGTTTGAAAAGTATTTTCTGGTGTATTTTAAACCTAGCAGCTTTTGTAAAAGGCTTAAAGATTGGGCTGGAAAAGACTTGGCAAAGGATTCAAAAAGACTCAAAAAGGTTTTGGTTGGATCAAGCCAGTCTCTGCATTTACGAGTAGCTTTGCGATTTTTAACAAACTTTTTCATCACAAAAGTCGTGTTGTGTTACCATGAGCACACGTTTTCTGTCAATAAAATGAGACGATAATACGTGTAATAGATGAAATCTTTTCACTGAAAAAACGTGGACCACCTACTAATAGCTTGTATCAACCCAATAAATATTTCATTGAAAAAAAAAATGGTGAAAACTTGTCTTTTTTCGTATGTAATAGCTTCGGCGCATGGTTTGTCCGGCGTCCTATGGAAACTGCGTTGCACACCTGGATATATGTAAATATTTAATTTAAAATGTCTAGTACTTATAGATAAACAAATTCACTCAGCAGCAGTGCAATAAAACCGTTGTTATTCTGACAAATCGTTAGAACATATCCTTTAACAAAACAATTGTTTCAATGGCTACTGAGCTAAAAGTTGGATAGTTCGCGTTGAAGTTATATTGAAAACTAGAGCGTGCCCGCAATCCTAACTTTGCTAACACTCGGCAATTATTTGCTTATAGTTACTGTTTATGTCAGTGTTAGTTTTATATGATGTGCTTTATTCCTTTGTTAGAATTTTGTGTTAAAACAAAAGCTTGTTTATACTCAAAGTTTAAACAATTACAATTAGATTTCTACCGTTGAAATGTAACATAGTAAAATACATCGAATTAAATGTAGCGGGCACTTATATTCTTGTTTCTAGCATCGTTACCCTACTTGTCGGAAGAGACTGGATCTTGTGACAGACCATCGTCACATAATATGCATTTTAAACAAATTATTTTTCATTCAATAAGGACTTGATTATTCATCGTTTCTCGATTTTTCTTTCCTCTCTTTATTGTTTTTATAAGCAAGGAGGACCTATGGAACAAACATGCACGAAGCTATCCATTTAGAATAAGTATTAAACAATAGGCTACACATGTACTAATCTGGCTGTAGCGTTAAAGTACTCTCAATCCTACGTGGCCGGCCTCTGACATCAAATGTAAACAACTACTGACCCACACAACCGGGCCGGGCTTAACGCTTCCCGGTATGGGGTACAAAACCGTAATCTACCTGTTCAGAACACCTTTCAAAACATTTCCAGCTACTGGATCAAAGAGGCACATAGCAGGAGCATTAAGTAATCACGAGGTCAAAAAAATTATTTATATCGGGGGTGTCGTACCTAATCACATTAAATTCTATCACATATACTTTATGATATTCTATGGCGAAACAAATGATATTCAGTGCTTTGGCCATAGGAGTCATTTTTCGTTTTCATAGGTAATTCACAACATCATGTGTAAGGCCGCGTTTCCACTGACACGGAGCTGGGCGGAGAGGAGCTGAGCGGTGCATAAATTGAGCAATGACTATGCTTGAAATCTCCGCACCGCTTCAATGGAAACAGTACGAGCGGGGTGGAGCAGAACTGAGCGAATATTCATCGAGGCGGTGCAGTGCGGAGGACAGCGAGCATTGGGGTGCAGAGCGGAGGACAGCGAGCATTGGGGTGCAGAGCGGAGGACAGCGGGGCGGTACGGAGCGGTGCGGAGCGGGGCGGTGCGAGACTCGCGTGCAGTGTGTCAGTGGTCTTCGTTACGTCACTAGGTGCATACGTAAAATGGATGAATGCTCCACTCCGCCCTGCTCCGCTCTTCATCGCATTTGTTCGAAAAAATCATTTTTATATTTTTACGTATTTTTCTTTTTTTTGTCATTGTGTTAATCGACATATATTAACCAGTACGAGTATATTAACGTATTTCATTTAATGTAATTGTGAACGACACACTCGATATAGGTTCATTCAAATCAACTGTAAATATTAGTCAATGTTCTAATGAAAATTTCAAACAATTAACTTGAGAACAATAATTAATTTTCTTCAGTAAATAAAACTAAGAAGTTCTGTTTATATACAAACGTCAGTGGAGGGGTGCTTCACCCTTTTAATTAAAAAGGATAGCACAATAATTAACGTAAGACACACACCTTGTTTGACCCGTGTTTTTGTTCAACCCTTAAGCTTTGTTTCATTTATTTGAGTACTTCAATGCTTTTGTATATGGATTAAGATTTGTTGTGAAACAGTAAACGTTGTAAACAGTCATAGACCTTTAGAAATAAAGAGTACCTATTTGTTTTTTTCCAAAGTGCTTTAAATTTATGTATGTGAATTTTATTATCTATGCACGTATATTAGGGAAGTGGCTAAAAATATTTTTAATTGATTACCCTACTTACATTATAGCGGCAAAAGTGAAAATAAATAAGAATCAATACAACACAAATAATACAAAACATAATGATATCATCAACTCCAAACTCACATCGACGGATTCACGAAAAAGCTAATAATACAATGAAAGATCATTCAATATAATACCTGGTATAGGTAAATGTAAAAACCGGTCAAGTGCGAGTCGGACTCGCGCACGAAGGGTTCCGTACCATCCAAAGTAATATTCTATAGGTACATATGCAAAAAATCATGTTTGTTGTATAAAATATTTATTTGATTCTAGTTTTCAGTATTTGTTGTTATAGCGGCAACAGAAATACATCATTTGTGAAAATTTCAACTCTCTAACTATCACGGTTCATGAGATACAGCCTGGTGACAGACGGACGGACGGACGGACGGACGGACGGACAGACAGAGGAGCGAAAACAATAGGGTCCCGTTTTACCCTTTGGGTACGGAACCCTAAAAACGTATTGTGTGAAAACATTTCAGGCAATGTAACACCCACACAATTTACACAGTTCAGAGTGAAAAGGTCATTTCGTACCGCTGAAAGGAAAGTTCAAACCTTTACTGAAAACATCAATAGATGTCTAAATTGTTAAACAAACATATTTGGTTATATTTCTCACCTTTTCTAAGTGGTTGGTAAAAATATTGTGTATTACTTAGATTTTGTAAACTATACATACAACTGTTTTTTGTATTCTAGAGGTAGATACTAACAAAATTGTAGATTGTAAATATACTTAAAACTGGTTGAACCTGCGCCCCTAGAGGACTATTTTGCACCCGGGTGACCCCTGGGTTACTAAGCTACCTCTCCACAAATTTTCAGCCAAATCAGTTCAGCCGTTCGTGAGTAAAACAGTAGCAACTCAAACGACTTTTTTATGTACCAACCTAGGCTTAATTTCTTATACAAAGCCTTTAGAATAAAGTCGTGGGTGGAAAATAACAATATTTCAGTTTTATATTACACCCACGTAATTGAAAACGCAAATAAGTATAAAAACGTCTTATATTCTGTTTATGAGATACTTAAACTATATGTAGTATAACTCAATTTAGTGTAAAACGCGTAAGGTTATAATATATTTAGTAAAAATAGGTACATATAAGAATATATGAGGCAAAGAATTTAGCATGTTTCAACTTAAGTGCGCATGGCTGACATAATAGGTAATCAATTTTTAGAGTTTTATCTTCGCTTTCATACTAGTGTATTTCCCGCGCATTCATACGAGCGATGACAATAATTGACAACAACCGATTCAAATTTTAAAACGCTAATCCGCATGGCAGTTCTTTTGCCGCGTAGAAAAACCGAGCGGAGAATGTGCCAGTGTGAAAGTGCTGAGTTTTGTACGTTTTTGAAACGGATACTCCAGTTTGAGATCAGTAGTAGAATTACGGGGGTCAAATCCGCCAATTAATAGCAGTCACTTTATGTTAAACTGTACTGTTGTAGTAATTAACATCTGTATTAATTATAAACAAAACATTAAGTAGAGGCCATTCAGGAATATTCCAGAAGTATTGCAAATAAAACAAATAATGAACCTGTTAAGAGTCATTAATTAACGTTTTAATTATAAAACAGTTATTCCGTTAACAATTAGCGTTAATTACAGCTCCAATAACCTAATAATTGAAATTTATTGATATTACTAAGAAAATAGGTGTGTACTTCTCTTTTTAATCAAAACTTACTTTGAAAATTAAAAAAAAGATACGCAAGGAGAACATCCTTGGCAGTCGTCAGAAGCCAGTAAGTCTGACACCAGTCTAACCAAGGGGTATCGGGTTGCCCGGGTTACTGGGTTGAGGAGGTCAGATAGGCAGTCGCTTCTTGTAAAGCACTGGTACTCAGCTGAATCCGGTTAGACTGGAAGCCGACCCCAACATAGTTGGAAGAAGGCTCGGAGGATGATGATGACTACGCAAGGAGAATCTATAAACTTACTGACAAAGTTGTTGGGAGTTCTTAAGGAGATACACACACTGCATACTTTAAGTCGACCTATAGTTTGCTTGGACTCATAAATCAGTATTTAGACATATGGTAGAAAGAAGAAAGCAAAACTCAATACCTTAAAATAGATATTATTTTGGTTTCTTTGCTTATACAACAATAAACGATGATATAAAAATACTTATATTAATTCAAACAATAATGAGGAAGGAAAACGGTACTAAAGAATCCTGAAGAGTAAAGCCATATTTATTTATGTTGCTTTTGCTAAAACTATCAGTTTTCCTGTTTATCGACAATACTTGATTTCACCCACTACTTTGGCCACGTCTCGAGGGTACTACGTCCCGCATCCGGGTAAAAGTAGACTGTCTTCGTCTACGTATATCTATCACCATGCAAAACATCTCAAAAGTTCAGTCGTTTTAGTCCTAAGGATTGACTAAGTTTATTTTACATCCCAGTGGTCACGCGTCCTTAAAGCCTTTTTAAGGATTCGAAGCCTATTTTCAAGACATCGTCTACCATTAACGCGATATGTGTCAAAAATATGGTGAAACTTTTCCTTTGATGTTGTTTTATTGCGATTTGATCCTTGTGTAGGACTTTTGTTCGATTTTCAATCTGTCATTGTGTTTTTATTATAAGAGTTACTTTCTTTATTCCTATATTCGAATCTGTTATTCAGACCGCTGTGATGTAGGCCGACAAGTTATTTAAGTCGCTTGAAAGTTTTAATAGTTCATGAAGAGACTTATTTCCTGGGAAATTGAACATACATATATACTCAGTAAACATGTACTCTGATAAACGATTATTTCTTTGTTCCACTCGATCTACACTCCTACCTACGCTATTGACACTATATTTATCTAAGAGCTAATTCAGATAGGTTTTAAGACCAAAAAATCTTCTGTAAAACACTCCAAACTTCACAATAAACTAAAGCACGGTAGTTGAGAGTAAACCTATAGTTTTCTCCTCAGCTACTCGAGAATTTTTCTACTTAGACGCTCACCGCAGATGACGACTAATAACATTTTGTTGACAACCCGCCACCGTGCGACAAGGATGGCACTCTGCGGTATGTTCATAGAGGGGATAGTACCAGAATTTTAATTTAATATTTTGATATTTTTTGTGGATGTTCAAATTCTTAACGAAAGCTTAGTAATGAATCAGTCAGCAGTATTAGCATAGCATGAAAAAATAACGTGATAAAACTAAAGGATTAATTTCAAGTCAAAAGTTCGATAGGGATTTCATTACGCTCATTTGTGCCACGTTTACAATCGTAAGTAGGTGTTTTAAATACTCGAAATCTACGTAATCAGTCGGATTTGTGGTTCAACATTGTAAAACTTTCGTGAATCTATGGAAATCACAAACATAGGCATGTACATATCTCAATCGATTTCTATCCGAAAAATAGTTTACAGGTGGTAATGTATTAAGATTTCTGTAAGAATTTTCAGTTTTTCATTTTCAATATAAATGAAATTGTTTATAAAGTTCTGCGAAAAACAGCTCTATGCAGTGCCGCCCACCGCCATCACGTTTGGGGTTGAGAGAGTCGGTATAAGGGCTCGCGCGGCGCCCCAACACTCATTCGCGTCCTACACCGCGTCCCGACCAGTCGGGCACCGTCCGATCTTCGACTAATACAGCGACCGCGCGCGTATGTATCTTCCTTAAGTCTACAAAGTTCCTTATTCAAAAATCACCAGCAAAATTCCATCTTCGAAGTTCAATTTTAAAAGTTTAAATTTAATTTTAGAACATTTAAAATTGGAGTTGTATTTTTTTTTCTCTCTTCGTGGAGGTGCGTAAGTGTTCGTGTGTTGTGTGTGGCGAATTTGGTGAGTCGAAGTTTGAGTTTCGAATTGGTGGACGACGGCTATTCGTGGAAACTGGGTTTGTTCTTTTTGGCGTGTTATGGATGTTCAATTGTTTTTTTTTTTCGAACATTGGTTCTAATAGAATTCTGATATTTGAATTCAAATATGTTTTCGATTCTATTTATAAAGATACAAAGTAAAAGACTGTTAAGTACTTCAATATTGTCTCTCCATGCTCGAATTTTGGCCAATGTATGCCAGAATTCCTTTTAATTTGCATTTCCAGGCGTGATATGCAAATAGCCAAAAAAAATAAAATTGAACATTCAGATACGAATTCATGCATTCGAATGAGTTCCGTCGTTTTTCGAGCATCATTTGGGTCGTTTTTCAGGTATTGTTTTTCCCGTTATTTGATGACACTTAAGTGGGTTAATTATTTTGTGATCTAATTAAGGGAATGGAATAGGGTTTTTTATGGTCTCGTCGTTTTTATGCGTGTGTCCTTCGTCTGAACGAATCGATTACCGCGTACTCTTTTTGTTACGTTTTACGAGTTTACATTTAAGCTTCTTTCGGTAAAATGCGTAGGACAAAAACAGAATATAAACGTGTTTTGACAAGGAATGTATATTACCTTATACATTGACGAAATAACATTTTTGGCAGCAGCTTTGGTTACGTGAACTTTTGAATCTGAAACTTAGACGGTTATGAAAATATTTTGATCAGATTACAATGAATGGGAAGTACTTAGTTGGTGAATAATATAACGGTACCAATTAATCTTAAGCTTAATTACTTGTTGATCGTGGCCGGTTGTTTATAATCGGTGTTGGGTAAAATAGAACTTTAGGAGTCTTAGTTAATATTTGTTCATAATTTATATACACACAAAGATCTTCTGATCAAAGTTGTAAGTTGTATTAAGTTACTAGTCCTACGATGCTGTGATGTTGTATTGATAACGCATATAATCTAATCAAAAAATCGTCAAAACAGTTCTACATACACATAATGTTATTGGAAAATGGATGGCTATTTTTGAGAGAGAATGTGCTCGTAAAATTAAGATTTTTAGACTGTTTTTTGTTAGTGGTACAGTTCTAAATTAATAAAATAAACACTAACTTCCAGAAACGCAGCCAAAGTTGTTTAATTATATATGTAGGTATTTATTATATATCCTATATGTATATCTAAAGAAAAGCTCCTGTGGGCATTGAAGAACCAGCTAGACAATCCACACACTTTCTTTCTCCATTATTTAAAAAGGGTTCAGATCAGCTTTTTTGATGAATTTCTTATATCCAGCACTCCAACGTAGATTAATATAACCGGGTGATAACCCGCTTGATTGAATCTTTACTTTTCTTTTATATACCTTAAATTCTATAGTATCAGGTGCATAGTCAACTTTGACCAGAACATAACCATTAACCAGCATAATTATAAAAGCTTTTTACTCTACCTACATAACGCACTCTAACCCGATCTCCATATACAATAAAATAAACAAAAACAAAACAACATCGTACCCCCGTCAGTCCCAATCTATTCCATTGATACCCCCATTATTCAATGGGCTAATCCTATAATGCTGGACCGGGAAAGAGCTTCAACTTTTGATGAAAAACTCTATTGAGTTAACGGCTTTGCGAAGCACAGTATTGGCCGCTACATAAAATATCTCTAGTAATAATATTGTAAAGCCACAGTCCATTTGTTTGTATTTTTGAACGCGGTAATCTCATATCCGATTTGAAAAACCCTTTCAGTGTTAGATACCCCCGTTTATCGAGGAAGGCTACCGGCTTTTTTATCCGGATGTGTGAAGTTATTTCCACGACTATCTGTAAGTATAACCAAATCCGGTAGGTTCAGTAATTTTGACGAAAGTAATTTTGACGAAAGCAATTTTACATCAAGTACTTTGACACACAGAGTTTCTTTCGCATTTATAATATACATTTCGCATTTACATATTACTAAGTATTCGCAAACGTTTTGCATATGAAATCCAACCTGTAATACAAGCGATTCAGCCAAGATTAACCCAGAACATTGGAATTCAGATCCGATACAAGATTTATAGCTTACGTTCCGTTCGAGCTAAATACAGCGGTATCGTAATTTATGTATTCTTAGAAACAGACGGCCTCAATCCAGATTAATCTTGATTGGATGAAGATGTACCAGGAAACGAGAAAAAAATCCCCCGCTTTAGGGCCTTTTTAAGGAAGCTCGATAATATAATATGCAGACATATCAATCTGCATATTATATTATCGAACTCCCTAAAAAATCCTTATAAATCCTTGTTAAAAACTCCGTAACTAAAAACCGGCTAAATCCGAGTTGGGCTCGCGCTCGATGGATTATGTGCCATTAAATGACCAAAACTCACGTTTGTTCTACAAAAGCTCCTTGCAATATTATACCCACAAGAGCTACTAATCAACTGTCTAACCATCACTGTTCAGATATACAGCCTGTTGACAGACGGACAGCGAAGTACGTAAGTACAAGGAAGTAGGGTACGCAACCCTAAAAAGAACCGCTATTAATCTCATAGACTTCGCGAGTCAAGTTCTTAACCCTTTCAATGTTAAGCCAGGTATTCAAATGCATCGTGTCAGTAATTCGCGCCGATCCACTTAGGCCAGCGTAGGGTTTATTGAGCCCGACGAGCTCTCGTTAAAAGTGAAAAATATACTCAATGCTTGTGTCCACTCTTCGTACCGAATTGGATGAAATAAGACTACCTGCGAATCTATACTAATATTATAAAGCTGAAAAGTTTGTTTGTTTGTTTGAACGCGCTAATCTCAAGAACTATTGGACCGATTTGAAAAATTATTTCAGTGTTAGATAGCCCATTTATCGAGGAAGGCTATAGGCTACTTTTTATCCGGGTTCGTGCCGTGATTCCTACGGGATGCAGGTGAAACCGCTGACAGAAGCTAGTGGAAAATATATTTTCAGGCCTCTGACTTCCATACGTACTTTGGACCTTACAACTATTTTAATAAAGTTTGTATTCGACTAATAAGTAGAATTAGTAGTATTATATTTGACATTGAATTGCTCTATAATAATAAATTAGGCTGTCATTGACGTCATTAGTGTTTTGTTTGGGAAACACCCCATTATTAAAATATTCAAAGCCTATATATGAACGTACATTATTCAGCCATTGTCACTTTACGAAATTACCACGAAATTACAAACACCTTTAAAAATTATAACTATTTTGAAGTACGTAAAGTTTTCCAAGAAACCTCAACATTCAAGCTTACATATTTTCCCGAGTTGGAAACTTAGCAGTTATTTGGTCGAAATTATTTCCTTTTTCGTTGGTTAATCTTGACTGATAGAGAAACAAAGAACATGATCTCACCTGCGTCCTTAGCTGTATAACATTTTTCACAAAATCTATCCATCCCCTTTTTCTCTGTATCCATCCACGTTTGCCCAGAACCTCCCACACAACTTGATCCTCCTTTCTATGCATCACGTGGCCATACCATGACAACCGGTTTCTACACAGCTTTTCGATAAGCAGTGGCACATTAAACTTCGCGTTATACAATACGTAACTCATAACATCCTCATCATTCATTGTTATAAGAACTGTAGTCCTATTTGGGAGAGTATTTAAACAAGATTCAAAACTACTGCATCAAAGACACACACAACTACAAACAATCTTATCAGTAGAAATCGATATTTGTTTATCAAAGCGGTCTCTCAAAGCGACTAGAATTTCAACAAGTATGACGATGAACTTGTCGAAATCATAATGAAACTTATTCTTCTGGTTTTAAAGTTGCAAATTGTGTAACCGCATGATAAGTTGCTGGCTCATCGTGGAAGCCTGTGGAATAACAATACGAGTAATCCATTTTCCTATGTTGACTTTTACGGGGTTTTAGAAAAAGGGAAGAACTGTAGCCCTCGGCATTACATAGACCGTGTCTTCGTCCGAAGATCTTAGCGACGTTTCTACGCATTGCTTTAGACTTAAATTATACAAACATTGCTTTATGTTACTGTATAATAGGTATTATATTTGTTTTCAAATTATATGATTTATTATAAAAACAATAGGTTATGTATAATCATCATGCTCAGAGGATCAATAAAATCTATTCAACCATTCATAAACGATTTCAAAAGACTGTCTGCATTTAAAAAGCTGATACATTCAAAATAAAACATACATAATCATGCAAGCACCACGTTTATCAGTCCTAATAAATATGCTATCTAGATTTCATATATTCCGATGTGATATCCTAGTGGTTTTCCCCACGCCCGCTATATGTAAAGCCAATAGCTTTGTCGGATTACAGGGAGCCACACTTTCATCCGAACATCGGAATACTGGCAATCGCAACTTTTATCACGGACACTTTTATCGCGTTGCAAATGTAAGGATGCGCCCTCATTGTGTTTACTTTCGTGTAATACAATTTTAGAAATTCTATTATTACAGTAATCTAATAAATTATTAACTACCTATGTTAAAAGTTGGTCCCATTTCCATGTATTGACCGCGCCTAGTGCTGCTTGCTGCCGACGAGCCGATTATAACATAGAAAAAAGCCAGGAAGATATAATGCCTCAACCTAAATTCATATAACATTCTTCATATTATAGTCGAGAACGTAGTACGACGCTTACAACCGGCGACAGATTTTTGCAGCTTCAAATGTGCCGTGCGTATAAAAACCGCGCGACAAAAGTCGGTACAGGGAAAGCGATGTAACACATTATAATACCCATTCAGTGAGGAAACGCCTTAACATGCGGGATTCAGATTTAAGCGCGAACCGAGGTTTCGTGGCACTTCGATCAAACGACGAGATATCTTAAAGTTTAAGATCGACGAAGTTACACTAGCTTTTTTACTGATAGGATCTCGATTTCTTGGATTTCCTTTGTCAAGCATTCGCGGATGGCAGAAAATTTTGGATTAAAAGCTGACAAAAAGATTATAAAAATACCTTGGACAGTGACTTCACTAAAATTTACTTTTTCTTGTTATTGTAGATAAACAATTAGAATAACAGATAAGTTTTATAAATATTCATCATTATTCGCTGTCTTCAAAAAAAAAAAAATACAAAAATAAACTTAGGAAAATTTTATCTCCTACTTCCTTGTTTTTTAAATGGTATGTTTTTTTTGTTTCTTTAATTAGAACTCATCATCATCATCTCAACATGTCATACGAATTATTTTCTCATTTGTATAGGTAATTTGCAAAGCAACTTAATATACGTAGTAATTATTACACAGATAACTTGAATACTCAAATTAGCAGTAAACCAGTAAAACCTCAAGTTCAATATTTAGACGACATTGTAATTGAGTTTAGTAGTTCTCATCAACAAGATTAAATCGTCTATACTGTGGATACAGAGCACATTATGTTATGTGTCTGTGGTTTCAAGTAGAATATTACTCTAACATCAACTAACTTTAAAATCTCATGTTGTACTGTTCCAAATTTTTCGCTGAAAAACCTTTTAAATTAACGACAAATATAACAGCCCATTTGATTAAGCCGGGTAACCTTAAAAACGTACCTATGTTATATTCGTCGGGCCAAAAACTGAAAAGCACATTAATTGTCTCTGAAAGGCATCAAACTCATCTAAAGTCACCCGAGTGTATCGAATTACTTCGGTACAGCGGCAGAACTGCGGTAAAACTTGATATTAACATAATGTAAAGCAATATTCACTTTGAAACAAAAAACTACATTAGCATACACAACTTTCAGATACCTATCGCCAACAATGTCTAATACAAACATCAAACCAATATCCAACCAACGTGTTGGACCAACTTTTGGACCAACTTTTTCGAGAAACATCGATTCGCCGGCTAATTAACATGAAAATCAGCCGGCTACGTCTGCAACTCGTTAGAATAACAAAAGTTGGCGTCGACGTGTTTTATTAAAATCAACTTTGGGCTTTAAGAGTTTGTAATTGCAAAGTAATGGGTATTTAACTTTAGCTTTCGTAATAAATGTTTTGTTATAGCTTAGCTCAGTCAGGCATCTTGTTACGTAGGTATTTCTTTAATGTTCAAAAGTTTTCTTTGATGCGGAACATAGCTCTCAAAATTGTATAAAAGTTTTAAATACTCAGAACCGTATTGCGGAGGACACGTTGAATTGTGAAACCCTGCTGTTATGAGTAAATCTTCAGCAGAAACCAGAAAGGCAGACAATATCAGTTTTAACTAAAGAGTATCGTGTTGCTCGGGAAACTAGTTTGAGGAGATCCCGATGAAGTTAAAAAAAGCTGGCAGCAATGTTCTCAACCATCCGCCGTAAAAAAGAAAGAAAGAAAATACATTTATTTGTGGAAACGTGACGCATAGACAACAAAAATAAGTACATATACAGACAAAAAGGCGAACAATTAACAGAAGTACGTTTGACATAAGATTTTAGCGAGAGCTGTAGATGTATCAAGAGATTCAGTAAATGATGTGATTAAAGAATCATAATACCATTCATAATAATTGATTTCCTCGATACCTACCGATATTTTGGGATGAGCTCCTTGGAGCAACGAAGAAGGTGCTCAGACTTAGTTTTCCTTTATAAGACCCTCCACAATTTGGTGAATGTACCGGAGTTGTTATCGGAGATCAGTCTAATTGTGCCCCGCCGTACCTCATTTAGATCCAATTTTAAAACAGAAACATTTAAAATGCCTAAAAAAAGAACTAATCTTGGTCGTTCAGCTCCCTTATACCGGTTTTTGTCTAGCTACAACAAGCTAATCACGCGTACTAACAATTTAGACATATTTTCAAACAGTCTGAATGAATTCATACGTAACATCCTCAGTTGTTAATCGATTTAATTGTTCATTTCTTTCACAAAAGGGTAATTTGTGTGACCTTATTTAATGCATTTTATATTGTACAACTGATTATTATTATTATTATTTTTCTAATTTATAATGTATATTTTTTGTTACCAATTTCAATCTTATCCTCTAAATTTTGATTGTTGCTATTAATGTGATGTCCTACTGTATCTGTTATTGTTTTAATTTTTTTTTTCATCATGTAATTCCATTTTTTATTTTTTCCTCATTAATGATTATAGAAGTGCTGTGCACGCCTATAAGTGACGAATTCACCGCAACGCCATTCAATATAACTTAATACCTAATGTAATGTGTTAGTGAATAAGTCGTTGGTGTGTCAATAAATAAATAAATAAATACCTCGGTTCAATAAGTAAAACTATTCACATGATAATATGTTTCGTGACTAGAAATTCAAAATTTAGACCCCTGAAGAGCCTGAGTATTCCAGAATCACCACAAACATTCAGTCCGTATTAATAGAATTGTCTTTGCTACACTACAAGAAACTTAACTTGGACATAAGACATTATGTAAATGCCATCTTATATGTGGAGGAAACGCTTTGATATTTAGACGAGGGTAACAAGTTGGGGGGGTGACGTAAGTGATGACGTCACCAACTATAATAGGATGATGCTCTCTGAGCTATTTCTGTTCTGTGGTTCTATGTACGTCGTTGAGTACGGCTGAAGAATCTATGAATAGTTTGTGGAAGGTTTTGAGAAAGTTTTTATTTGTGAATTATTTTTTTATTAATGAATGTACATACATAGATAGGTACCTAGTTAAATGAAATGGCCTGTGTGGATTTAACTGCGAAATAATTAAGTTTGTGTTTAGAAATATGTTTTACAACGTATTAACTTTATATTTAACGAATTATGTTGGTGATGCTTACTTACTTTTGAGCGGTACCTGCCTACAAGAAATTCAGTTTTAGGTACAGTTTTGTAGTTCCAAAGATAACGCGATTTCTAGGTACTCATTTTCTTACACCGATATTATTGTTCGTTCGTAAACCTGTCGAATAAAGATGTGACCAGTCACAACCACTTGTTTAAAGACCCTCAAATGAATATACGAGCATTTTACACAAATGGAAACACTTAAAACTTTAATAACTTTGTAACAAATTGAACTCGGTACTCAAGTATACGAGCAATAAATTATTTTTGACATGTTAAGTACCGGCGCGAAATATGCATGGAGCGCACAGAATTACGGAAAACCGCAGCGAAAGTTAGATGAAGTTATTAATGTCTTGAATGTGCGCCTGTTGCTTCTCATTTGTAGACGGGATATTAAATTATTTTGTTATTTAAGATATATTATACAAGGTTCTCCATCATATATCTCATCATCATTACTAGCCTTTTCATCGTCCCAATACTGAGCACTGGTATCCTCTCAAACAGAAAAAGATTGAGCGTTAATTATCACCAACTTTTCTAAGTTTGTATGTACTTCCTTTCTGAGTAAATCTTGGACACCAATGACTGATAAAAATAGAAGGAAAACATGTCGAGTGAACTTGAAGTATAAAGTCTGAAATCACCAAAATTTGTGATATGTAGTTGGAAAATTCTTATAGTTTTTTGACACATTTACGTAGGTACAAAAATTGCGCTGCTGTAAATTGTGGAATATTTTTATCATTATTTGGTCTACGTTGTTATTTTTTTTCAGAAACTTATTTGCATTCGGATTTTAAAACACAGTAAATGGCTTGTTTGAGCATTCGGGTTACCTACTCCTTTGTTAACCCATTTTCTGTTGATTTCATTTCACTACTGTCCAACAATTCAACATCGAGAAATTGGTTGACTTTTTCAAGCTCTTTTTTCTTCTTTTTTGGTAAAAAAGTCGTTTATAAAAAACGTATATCGGAAATTCGCAGGCCAATTAAATGTGTTCGCACGTTGGGTTTCCAGATTAATTATTTCACTTTACTACAATTCAATATAATGAAATTGAGTGAAGAGAGATCGTTTCTTTTTTTCTTTTCAAATAGTATTCAAAAACCCGTTGATTAAAAAAAAAACTCGCACACAGCTATACGGCCAATCAATCGTTATCGAAGTTCTATGAATTCATCAAAATTCAAATACCGGTCGAATAAAAAAATCTAACACTTTTTTTCACAACAAAACTTTTTGGTACAATTGATAGTCGATTAATTCAAGCATGGAACGCCAGCCACGATCACTACAGCTGACCTATTCCGTCCGTAGTATCCAGGTCATTTACCCCATTTTACATAACATTCCAGAGTTGATAAATGGTGTTTTGTGCATCTAACTGGCGTAAGACGTGACTGATGGCCCATCCGATCTATTCCAACTTTGCATTTTCATAATAAATGGTCGCTTCTTCCTGCGACGACAGTTTGAAGACGCTTATCGCATAATATATGAAATCCTCTTCATTTTCTTGGTTGTTTTGTCTCGATTTTTTATGAATATTTATTAATTCTATGTTAGATTGCCCCACACTTTTACGGCACAAGAAAAAATCGCCGATATTCAAAATGAAGTAGGTAATATAAAAAAAATGTCGTCCCCACACCTCTGGATTCTTCGAGTGTTCCCACTTAATTTAATTACTTATTACTTTGAAAGTACGTCAAAATTGTTTGGATTTAACTTTTGCGTATGTTTCCCATGAGTTGTGCCAAGTTTGTCACACAGAATTCCACTTGATGGCAGTGTAATGAACGCCAATGTTTTCCAGAGAATTCCATTAAAAACAACTTCCTTTTAGCTTTCACGTCATGTTGGAGTTTGAAGTTTCTTCCAGTTTGAGTGTCATTTTAATTATGATTTGCCGCTCTGAGCAATGACAATGAAAGCGCGTGCCTTATTTATGTGATTTAATTTTGTTTTCATAAGCGTAGCTTTTACCCAACATGTTGGAGTTGGTTTCCAGTGTAACTGGATGCGGCTGAATACCAGTGTTATATATAAAGTTCTGCCTATCTGACCTGCTCAACCCATTAACCCGGGCCACCCTATATGCTTTGGTAAGACTTTTCTTATCAACATTTACTGTAATTTATCACCTAAAGATGAAACATTTTATCCCAAAATGGGTATACTAAATAATACGTTCATGGCAAAATTAACTGAAGGATTACTGAAAGTCCTCTGCTAACATACGTTTATTAATATCTGAATACTTATTGTAATTCAAGCTATGTGTTCACTGTCCATAATTAATCGGATTCCATTCGTGACTAGCATAGTTCCACGGTTTGTGTTATAATTCATACGTGTCATGAGTTATTGGGATGGGTCTGTATTATTACGATACTAGCTGTTCCCCGCGGTTCCACCCGCGTACCGAGGGAACTAATGCGCCCCCGAAACTTTTTAGTTAAGGTTCGGGTTATACAGGTACCTAAATGGGTTTAAAAGGTCAGATAGGGTGTTCCTTCTTGTAGAACATTATTACTCAGCTGCATTCGGTTAGACTGAAAGCCAATTCTGACATAGTTGGGAAAAAGCTAGCCAGATGATGATGATATAATATCGCATTTAGTTGAACTGTGTCTCGCTACGTAAGGTCACCCATCCAAAAGGCGACCATGCCCTACGCAATTAAAGCTTACCTACGAGCTACCTACTTAGAACTTAGCAATTACTTAACTGCTGACGTTAGTGTGACTCGTTAAACTAGTTAAGTGTAAGTTATAAGTGAAATAAATTGTCGTGCAGCTAACCGTTTTGTTAGTAACATTATACTTTTGCGCCATTACAAACTTTAAACGGCACTTCGTTATTTTATGGTGCTTTTAAAAATTTTGTAGCGCAAATATTTTTGTTTGTTACAATCTGGTATGTTTGTATAATTGCACTTACGGCTTTTATTATACCTATTACATAGTGTCCTGACTCAAACAATGTAATACTAATATAATATAAACGTTTCGTGTCGGTGCGGCTGCTATGCGGTAAAGCAATGGTGCGTTGGTTATCCCCACGGGCGTTCATTTGTTCTCATTAAACTGTGAGGTTCGTCAAGCAGTTGCAGTACTGACTTCACATGGCTCAAAAATCAGCAAGATCTTACCAGGCTCAACCAATAAGCTAGAGTACAATAAGACTTGAACTATGTTAAAGCTAATCATTGTTGTCGCTATTACAAGCACTGGTACTCAGCTACATCTGGTTAGACTGGAAGCCGACCCCAACATAGATTGGGAAAAGGCTCGAAGGATGATGTTGTCGCTATTACAACTACAAGGCCGAATCGTAAAATTCGAGACAGTCGGAAAAAAACAATTGTTTCTAAATACTGTTACCACGGTAGCACGTTACATGACACAGATTTCAGTTAATATTCTTCAGGGAAATTCCCAGTTAGGACGCTTTTGATACCTAATAAAGGGACCTCGTAAAAATATATCTTCGCTAAATGGGAGCACAATAGAATTTTTTTAATAAAGATTTTTTGCGATCTTTTGTCACTGTTGTTTATTAAAGAGATTATTAATGTTGTGTTTGAAACGAGAGGAATTTCATATTTAGTCGTAACGACACAATAAAAATATTTTTCAAGTAATTTCAAAGAAAATTTCTTGTTTATGATCTGCGGTAAAATTAAAATAAGAACTAAGATTTCAGAGAGATAACTTTTTTAAGTCCAAACAAAAAGATACATGGTTATAAAAATCAACAGGTATCTAAATAGGTCAATAAATAATAAACATTGTATGAAAGTTTGATCAAATGGATGAAATATTGGATGAAAACGTCAAAATGTATAACATAAAAACACTCTTTTCTTCAAAGCCAAGTCGAAGATATAGCACCTCTCAAAGAATCGAAATTAAACTATTGTGCTATATTTTACTAGGTAAATAAATAAAATGTATTTATATCAATGGAATGGAATGGGAAATTTTTGTAAAACAGATCAAAAATATTTACATGAAAAAAGCTAACCTAAAATCTATCCCAATTGTTTAATATTCACATTGCACACATTCTTATGTATATGATAATAAAAAAAAACAATATTTAAAGAAAGTCTAAATACATTTAACATTACGAGGCCTCAAACCAACCCCGGAATACAAAAAGATGAAAAGTAAACCCTTCGAACCACGAGGGTTTATTTTTCATCTTTTTGTTTTACAAAGTAAAGCAACTGATAGAAGTGAAATAGCTTTAGGCAAGGCAAACAACACTGGAATTGTAAGACCTCAGAGATCAACAATAAAGATTCGGAAAAAATACTGGTCAAGTGGGAATCATCACGTTGGGGTTCCGCACCAATTTACAGTAAAAATAACAAGACTACATTTTTATGAAACATTTGAACACCAAAAGGCACCGTACATAATTACGTGGGTTCCCATTACTTGTCAATAGTTTATAAATACTGCTTAATTCGTTATTTGAAGATTTCAACTTTCTACCCGTTAACGGTTCAAAAATGAATGATCTTAAATGATAGACGGATGGACGACGAGGTCTTAAAAAATGGTCCGTCGTTTTTAAGTACGGGCTTCCAAAAATATACCGCTCTTACCCAAAGGTCTGCAGAACAAAAGATGTATTCAAGCAAAAACGATAAAAAGTTTTGTGTGTACATTATGTAGGTAATGTGTGTAGTGGGTTTCATTGTCGAATACTTGGGGAAAACAGGCACAAAACGGGCCATTAGGTACATTGTTCCCTGATAGTGAACTTTATTAAACAAATAAACAGGACAAATTACGTCACATTTCGGCTAGCAACCCATCAGTTTTCTTTACATAAAACATGGAAATGTACTGAACAAAAGTATCTTTTTTTCGAACAGGAATATTGTTCTTAGGCGTAGAATAGATAACTAAAATTTTTGCTCTAACAGGAGTACTAGATGGGAGCCAATTTCTTGTCAAAGAAGAACCTAACTTAAAATTGAATACCTAGTAAGCTTTGCAGATGTCGTTTTAAGATTTTAAGTCAATTGCATCATTAATAGCATTGGTCCAATATGTGCCACCATCCTTCTCATTTTACTACAAGTTCATTGGATTTTATTTCATTTCCTGCATTAAATTCGCGGTAGCCAACTCTTTAGGTACTGTGTCATTCAAAGTACGTCAATGAACTAGGACAGAGCCAGCCAGGCAGTTCTGAAGAGCCACTTACCCTCAAGTAGTCAGAGGGCACTTGCAGTCGTGCATTTACTATGCGTAAGAGGTCGCTTGAAATCTGGGCAAAACTTCTTGCTGTTACTGTGTTTGTGTGTTTCTGAACGTTAAAGAGTGAGTAAGTTGGTGAAAGATGAGTGTGTGAGTAGGAGAATACGTGACTGGCGGAGTGGGTGAGTGATTGAGAGTAAGAGAACGAGTGAGTGTTTACTTATCTAACAGAACGTAAGGACTGTGCGATCTTGTTGCTTTATGACCTTCAAACGAATGTCACCCGTAAGGTGAACCACAATTTTATGCAACAGCTAACTTAAAGAAAAAAGGATTAAAAAACAAAAATGGTTCTCACGTATTCATTCAAAAACTCAAAAAACTATGTGTGCCACAATACTGTCTGCCAATATTAACGTAGAATTCTAGGAAATAACACAAGAAACTCGACGCGGTTCACCACCGTTTTCCTCTCAAAGAGAACAAACATTATTTGACACATTTCCACGTCAAAAATCACTTAAGGAACCTCGTGTGAACTAGCAAAACCCCTTTATACTTCCAACATCGCGGTATTATCATCTTTTAAAGATAAAATCTTTTTCTTTTAACATTTATCTTTTTGCTGACAGCAGTACCGAGGTATTTTATGATGAACGTAATGCATTTTAAAGTAGAGACACTTAGGTTTTACAGCTCCGAGAACTGTGAAGATATAAAATTAAACTTGAATATGCAAATTGGAATGTTTCAGATGCTCATAACCGTTTTTATTTTGTTTTTTATTGTGTTGTTTACGGCGAGTTAAAATATTGTCAAAGGTACCTAATATAAATATGATAATGTTTGAAGTCAACCTTATTTGAGAAAAGTCTAAACATTCTAATCGCCTTTACGATAAAATTAGAGGAAAAGTGAGGTAAAAATGGTCTTAATCCCAAAAAATACATTAGGTTTTATACAACTAGAAAATTGAAAAAAACCTACATTAAATAAAATTCACTCGACCACATTTTCGTTAAAGAATATTCGCAAAAAAAGGTATAAAATAAATAAGGGTTACTTATTTTATTACTGAACCCTAATAAAATTGGTGCAAGGGTACTAAAAATCGTAAAGAAACCTGACCCACTAGATATATTGTAATGTAATGGTCTGTGAAGATTAATATTGAATGAGGCACTGACGATCTCAAGGAAGACGTTAGAAAAAGCTGACTTAAAGGACAATGCTCAAAAAAAACCCAAGCCCGGCGCAAACGAAAAGTAACTCAAATTATAGGTAATAATAAGTAATGAAATACTGCATAGGAGGCATCATCGAAATCAATGGCTAAATGTATGAAATTGCTATTTGATTTTTTAAAGGGGTAACATGAGCAGCTGGGGCTTATAGTTTAATTAAAGTGCTATCTGAAACAACAAACAAGTAATATGGCAAGTAATAAGGTTCTCCAAAAAGATAAATCAATACCGAAGTACAGGCTGCAGCGCCCACGTCATCGCGTCATGAGCGTTTTACATTACTTAGGGTGGGCTAGACATGAGGAACAGTTCGCGCATCCCGCAACATTTTTGGATCTCGTCGTGTTAAAAATAAAGAATCGATGACTTTTAAGCGTTATTATTAAAATGAAAAGTACATTAATATCCTGTTTTAGTTCTATCATCCTATTATATTGTAAAAGTAGGTAGAATAGTGGAGAAGTTGCTATAAACATGTCATCAGGTACACTCTTAAACCACAACTGTATCTGTTTCCTGTTCCTTTTAATAATACATTATGTTACCTCTAAAATCTTGAGTAGCAATGTACCGCAGATGTAAAAATTCTAATAGCAATTTCACACATTTAGCCACTGATTTCGATAATGCCCCCTATGTAATATTTAATTACTTATTTTTACCTATATTTTGAGCTACATTTCTTTTGCGCCGGGCCTGGGTTTTTTTCTCATACTTCATGAGCATTGTCCTTTCGGCAACGGTCTCACTCCTAACTTTTTCTTACCTATTTACGTTTAAGGAACATTTATTCTCAGTTCTAATTAAAACATTAGTTTCTTTTTTGAACATGACAAGTCAAGTCATTTTGTGAACAATAGATGATTTTTTCATCATCAAATTAACCACTGTCGGTCATAAGATTTTTTATGGACACCATCGATTTTCCATGCTTATTTATAACCTCTAATTTTTGCATTTTGTCTTGCAAATTAAGCCTCTACTCTATGATTTACAAAGCGTTAATTCTCTAATTAAAATGAACGTTTATCTTGCGCTATATTTACTGATAACTTCTAAACAAAGACACGAATAAATTACAAAGTAGCTAATACCTTACCCTTCGGATACAAATTGCAGGATAAGCGAAATTCGAAGGGCCAGGGTGATCCGTTTAGAACCCCGTAACTTTGACGCCTCGACGCCCGAACTTGGGGAGCGAAAATTATGTAGGTACGAAAAGTTTATACGGAACCATTGCGAAGTAATCTAAAAGGGGCCTTTATGACCGCTGACATCAAATCCGGGTAGCGCTGATTTGATTTGTTTAAAATAAATTCGGGTTTCAATGATTTAATTTGGGGACGTTTTCACAGCAAATTTTGAGGATATTTTTGATGTTATTACGTTAGAAGGGAGGGATATTAACCAGTTTTGTTCATTTAATATTAAAAAAGAGGATTTTATGGCGGTTTAGGTCCGAAAATAATGGATGTTGGTCATTTCGATTGTTCGGATAGGTAATCTTTGTACAATTTTTAATGACCTGCGGGAACAATACAAATCGCTTTGTTAGTCAGTCAAGTTAGAACACCAAGGTCAAATTAGGTCGTATTCATAAAAAAAAAACAAGTCAGTTTCGACTACTTTGTCCACGTATTGAAAAATTATTTATTCACCCGGAAGAAAACACATTCCGATGTCTACTTCTATGATATCTACATGGTGATAGATAGAAGCGGGTGAAATTTATTCCAAATGCATGCAGCATGAACTCAGGACGCGGGTGAAACCGCGGGGAACAACTAGTTATCATATAAATACATAACTTAGATAAACTTAGTCTCGTCTCAAATCTTGGTTTGATATGCAAATGTATTCTTAATCAAACCGAGCTTGAATACTGCGGGTGCACCTCGGTTTGTAAATGAGTTAATATCGAGGCTTGCTGTCGTTGCAGAGACGAGAAGACATCAGGACATGACATGCAAATATTAAATTGTTGAGTCTACTTAAACTTGGAATAACATTATATAAACAGAGAGACAAATGGAGTCAGAACTCAATTGTCAATTATTATTGATCTCCTTAAGAAAAAATACGGCAATGTAGGCAGCAGAATCTAGATGGTACATGTAGTGGACTATCCCCTATAATTAGGGATGTTATGTTACCCCTTACCGAGTCCTGAGACTAGAACTTTATACTGCTTACAGAAATGTTAATTTACTTTGACCAAGAAATAAATAATTCCATACATAACATTACCTGCCTTCTCTTTTCATCGTCACTTTAAAAAGACGAAGCTAAACAACTTTTCTAACTGTACCCAAAACCTATTAAGTTGTAACAAAATATTTGAAAATCATAAGGCATCTCAAAGCCATTATAAACTCGATGGTAGACCACTCTAATTTACATTGACACAGTTTTTCAGGGCGGTCTTGAGTTGACGTTTGTAATAAGAGGGGGAGCCTTTGTCAAGGGAAGAAGGGACGGTTGCTCCAGTTTCCATACGTCATGGTAGCCTGTTATTCTCGACGATTAAACCTGGTTTAATTAGTACTTGCTTGGAATAGTATCTTTGTTAAAACAAGAACAGCAGAAGTAGTTCGATTTAGTTCGATTCGCAATCATCATTTGCCTTTTGTCAAATATAGTGGAGCGCTTTCCATTCTAACAGGATGCAGCTGAGTAGCAGTGTTTTACATGGAGTGACTGCCTATCAGGCCTCCTCGACCCAACCACCTGGGCAACACGATATCCCTTGGTAAGACCCGTTGTCAGACTTTCTGGATTCTGCCTTCCTATAACATTCAGTTTGATTCACAGCCATGTGTTTTAATCTTTAAAGAGAAATAACATTTAATAGCCATTCGCTCAGAGTAGATTTGAGGCAAGTTGTAACGACGAAACTTGTGTTCTTATGGGAAAGATTTGACCAAAACCTCATCGCGTTTGATGTTATTTGAAGTGATATGAAACTTTTTAATGGCTGTTTACTTGTTTCTATTTAACCCGAGGGTCACTTTGAAGTTAATTAAATATTATATTAGGAATATGAGATTGTACAGATGTGGTTTGAAACTTATCTAATTATTATGGTTGAAGAAAGAAATCTTACTTACAAATTGTAACAAAAAATCATAATTACAACATTATTATTTTTGTCTCTTCTGATAACTTAAATCGATGCTTTTTGAACGGGTAGTATTTAAACGCAAATCAAAAAATATCCTTTTTCTATGCAAAAATATTCCAAATTCCCATCAAAATTACTGATTGCGCAGCAAAATATTCAACTCAAAATATCACTAAACACACTACAATTTATTTTCGCAGCGTACCGCGATTTTTCCTAATGCAAATGCTTTTTCATCAATGCACAGCTAACAATCTTAATGCACATTATACATGTTAAGAGCGTGTACGCTCGGCGCGCGATGTCAACTTTAGGTAATTCAACGCAAAAAACCGCGCAGACTAGCGTCGCGGCTGTGTGCGTGCCTATCATACTTCACGTATAGTCACAAACCATTTTGATCCTTTCGAGTGAAATTGGTAGAACAAAAAATATATTATTTAGATAGTTAATAGCGGGAAAATAGTGTAAGTCTATGGATGTCTAAAATATAAAAGCATGAAAATAAGTCGTTAATACATACAATTTTCAACAGTACTAAATAGTCGACTGATGATTAATGACAATGTTAAGAGTTTCTGTATTTTAACCGATTTCAAAAAAAGAAAGGAGGAGGTTTCAATTAGATTGTTTTGTGATTGTTCTCGATTTCTCAAAGACGCCTGGACCGATTTGAAAAATTGATTGTTTATATGAATGGTCCAGTCCATCCAGACCGAAAAATTGTGGTCAAATAACAACAATTGCCGGAAAGCCAAATATTGGTGAAGAGCTTGGGTTTACCATTGCAAATAAAGTTTTAAGTTATCTATCCTATATGCTTCAAAAGTTATTCGAGATCAAAAGTCAAAATTTGGGTACATCCAAAATGAAAAAAAAAAATTATAGCTCGATTGGTAACAGACATCTGCAATAAGTGATTACTAGCATAAGGAGTCCGCCATATTGGATTTAGACTCGCGACACATTTTTTTTCGAGTTATTCATAGCAAGCCCTTTCATTTGATACCCATATCGTAGGAATGCATTAAAAACATTTTTTTCTCCATCTTGGGTATGTATATAGAATCATACATTGTCATTAAAACTGAACATTCAAACAAAATTTCAACTCAATCGATAAAAAAAATATGCTTCAAAATTGAGCTTTAAATAAAATAGTAATGTATCAAGATTTGTTGGTCGCGCTTGAAATGTACTCTATTCTCGGTATCCTCGGCAGAGGTTATTCACCCTACGCGATGTGACGGAGCGACACGTCCTCTCTCTGTGAAGCCTTGCGGCGGTCTGGTTTGAGTTGACTCGCGTGCAGCGTTTTATAGTAGTTTTTAAATAATTTATAAAAAATAAAACGAGAGATTAAATTATAATATAAAGTTTATGTTTTAAAGAAAGAGTTATATTACTATAGTAAATAATTGTTATATTAAATTAAGTAAGATAGATAGGTAAAAAAAGCATTTGAAATTCACAATTTTTCACATTGTTAAAATTTTTTTTTCTGAAAGATAGAGACTTAAATCAAAAAATGTTTTCAACTAACTATAGGCATGGGGATTTCGTCTATGAGTAAAAAAATAAATATGATTAGATTTGCCACTGTTTTCACATGAATTTAAGCTTCGAAATAGACGCTGAACGGGAATTTTATAAAACATCTGTTACGTTATAGGGGTTTTAAGTATTTAAACTACACAAATTGAAATTTATGTTCAATTAACTATATAGACAGTGAAATTACCTTGCGTTATTAAAAAATAACATAGTTATAGGATAAGTAGTTACTGAGAAACAGTGGTTTGAAAAGTACCATTTTAGGCCAAATGGCGCGCGGTTGACGTACACGCTCTTAACTCTTTTTCTTTTAAATATAGCTTCTATTTTTATATTATTTACAACAGTTTTTCTGAATAAAACAGCATTTTATTAGTCACAGTCATCTTATCATTTATTTATGACCACATAATAAGATCAGCAAATAAATATAAAATTAAATACAAAATTGTAATTTTTTGAATTATTAAAAAGCGTCCACACTTCCTTTTTTGCCCAATAGGCACATTTTTAGCTTCTGCAGGTGGCGCCAAGTACTTGAGTCGGATCGCAAGTCCGATGATGTGCTTGCACATATAGTTCTTAAAAAAAATGGTCAGGTGCATTTTTAGTCATTGTCAGTACTTCCTTTTGGCATACATTTCATATAAGTAGTCATTAAAGGGCAGAACTATCATATTTCAGAATGTTTATAGTCAGAATCATCTTTTGGCATAGTTTTGGAAATTTTATTTTCCTGTAAGAAGCATGCAAACAAGCCTAACCATGCAAGGAGGCATGCAGCATGTAAGCAGGCATGCAACATGGATATAAGCATGCAACATGCAGCAAGCATGGCTTTTGTCACGGCTCCGGCGCTTCGTGGCTCCGGCGGTCCCATGCGAGCTTATCGTCGCAGATGGTTTTCACGCTCACCACCGCAGCTTCGGCTTGCGCCTCAGCCGCAGCGGCGAGCCTTAAAACTACCTGCGCCTTAGCTTGCAGGCCGCCTCGCCCCTCCGCGCCTACGCGGTTTTGAATTGCACTCTAGGGGTAGGGCAAACGAGACTACGTGGAGTCGGTTTTGCAGCGATTCGTTTTCGTTACTAGCTTCAATTTTTAAAACAATGTTTTTTAATTGAAGGTAAAAATGGCAATTTGCTAAATAAATTGAATCTAAATAAAATTCTACCATCTTCATAGTACGCTGAATGAGATTTCAGTTAATTTGTTCTGCTTTTATAAATAATGCAATGTTTTTTGTTAAACTAATCATTAAATTTGCCGAGCATGGCTTTTTGAAAATTAAGACAAATATGATGATCAGGTTTTGTTGCACTTACTGGTTAATATGGGACTGGGATAGTTACTTTGCTATGAAATATGGAAAATTTGCTGTGCAGTCAGTATTTAATGCTTGTATGTAGTATTTTTGTACAAGAATAAATTTAACTGTATTGCATTATAAGGAAAAAAGCAATGTCATATTGATGTATAATTTCGAATTATCTGCAGTTTGAGTTTTGTTAAACATTTAGTTTATTTGTAGTTAAGTAAGTTATTTGATGTAAAAAAGAATATAAATGATGAGTATTTATTGATAGGCGATTATTTATTTGATATGCAATTTATAATATCCCTTTTTGAACTTGCCACAAAATCTGTGTAAAAAAATATGTAAAAGGTTTTCTTAGGAAAATACTGCAACATAACTACCAAAAAAATTTAAAAATAACATATTTTGAAAAACCAAATACTTCTATAGATGCGAATCACAAATTACTATCAACATCTGTTATGCAGAACAATATGGATGACCAGCGTTCTACAAGACAAGAGGGGATATCGTGATGCGGCCGCATGGCGCCTAACAAATTATCTGGGGAAACGTCATTGCTATGTGTCTTAATTATTTCTTTGTTTTTATATGGTGTTATTAATTCATGTTGTATTAAAATGGAGGAGTATGAAGTTCGATATTGTTTAAGTCTATTCAGCTTAGAGAGGTTGCTAGAAGTTCTTTTAATGCCATACCAAATAGTATTTTAAGTTAAGTTTTTTATTTCATTGTAATCCATCGAGTCTGAATCTGTGGCACATAAATTAAAGTTAAAAATAAATAAAAAAGTTAAAAATTAAGAGCCATTTTGCATTTTTTCAACGATTCATTCCCTTCGTACAAAGAACTCTAAAATTGATAAATTCCAGCTTGCATAAAGGAAATATCCCAAAAATGTCCGTTTCAATACATTAACGAACTGGTCAAGCGTGAACTTTACGAATGACATAAATCGTAGTCGAAAATGGACGCTATTTCTCTCTGGAACTGCTAGATCAATTTCAGTATAGTTATTTGCTTATTCTTCATTTGCTATTTGTTATTGGAGACAGCAGGATTTTTCATGCTAAACATAACATGTAGTCAGGTAAAATATAATTTTTTGAAAGACTTAATTGTATTATTAACAAAATATTGTCCTATGTGCAACAACTTCAATAAAAAATAAGTGAATGTGAATGACATGGAAATATTGACAAAACTATAACATTTAACAAATCTATTTACTATTATAATCTTACAGGGGTTATAATTACCAATCAATGAAAACGGGCCTTCTACTTGATTTCATAAACTACATACGTAGTAGTGTCAGCTAAACCACATTTTCATTTTCCCACGTAAATTAATACCCGTTAATAATAGGTCCACTTCATACGTACCAGCTTAATGGTATAGTGATAAATTCAACGCGAAAATTACTGATTTAAGCCTAGTAATTTAGCCTGTCTCGGCTTCTAATTATGCTTTAACTAGGCTTCTGATACCCGAGTCTGTTTTGGCTCATAAAGTGACAATAATATTTTATGCCTGTTATTTAGAACTGGTATTTATTTTATTATTCAGTATTTTTGGCTGTTATTTTGTTATTTGGTCGTAATAAATATTGAAGCCGTTCTTTTATCGAAATGTAAAAAATAAAAAGTGTTTACATTTGCTTCGAAAAAGCGTCAAAGGCTTGCAGTTTTTTTTTTATTGAATGTGAATGTTTTGGTTATATTTTATTAGCACATGTATTTTTCTGTGTCAAATATCAATATAAACGTTCGTTTTATATAAATTTCAAATTACGAAAAATAGTCACAAAGCATACTCCAACGTGACAACAAAATTATCCGTAGGAATTTTTTTTCTCTTTCGATTTTTTTTCCTGTAGGTACAAGGCTTCTGTACAAATCTCAAAGACATAACTACGAAGGAAATGAGACGATGTAAACACACCCAGCTCTAATCCTTGCGCTTTGCTAAAGCAAACAGAGTTAATTTTCTTTTGAGCCACATATATGTGACAACCGTCAACTGAGCAATTTCCGACCGGAGCCTGACGTAATTTGTCCAAGTCCGGTTTCACTACCAGTCGAGAAACATTCGTTTTAATTAAATGCAAATCCAATACAAATAAACATGTTTATATGACCAGTTAATGGATACTATTTCGGTGAATAAAATACAATTTTGTTTCGCTTGTTTGAATGTTTAAATTGTTTTGTAACAACATCATAAATATTTTGTGGTCCGTTGATGCAGGGAATAGTATTCAGAAAATGTTATTTAAATCATAAAAAATTCATGCCTAGTTTTATTTATAAAACTTAATTGAAAAATAACTGTGGTTTATTTACCACATTCAATTCTAGTAAAAGTACAAATATTCGCAGTGTACAACAAAAAACAATGTATGAATTATGGATACAACAGAAAATACCACAGACAAGTTGTCACTATTAGACTTTACAGAATTTCCAACTCAGAAACACGGTTTCAGATAAAATTCACTTCAGGAATTTTGTAGAAGAATGCACTAACAAGCCGTCGAAGTTTCTAGATCATGATATCCGACGAACCAGAAGGAACAAGTTTGATCTACAATTTCAAATGGAAATGTGAAAATTTTTCTCGACGCTTGGATTTCACTGCGGATTTTGTTCAATATCACCAAAGTTACGGAACAATTCAACGTTTTATGGACAGGTTGTTTGACGGTTTTTCGGTTTTAGTATTTAATCTATACATATAATAAATCTGTAGAAAAGTAATTTTTGTACATTGAAGAAATTGACAAAAAAAATAGCCAGCATGTTAAAGGATAACTAACAGAACCCATTTCCATCATTTTTGTCATTTTTGTCTGTTTATCTGTTTGTTCGTTCGGGATTCACGTAAAATCTGCGAATTCAATGCAGACAATGCTTATATACAAAAATTTTACGTAACTTGGGGTATTACTTAGTTTTTGTTTCATCGAAATCGATTCACTCTATCAAAAGATATGATTAATTTTGTGAATTCAAGATGTAAAATATTACGACACGCAATCTGTTTGTCAAAACTGTACATTTGAATGTTGTACTTATATTAGTTGATCGGCCTATTATTAATCTTTACACAGAAAATCACACCTTTATAAGTAACTTCGGAAGAAAAAAAATATGAAAAATTTGTTTAGCCAAGGTTAAAGTAGCTCCATCTGTGGTAATCTGTGTTAAATAAAATACATAAAATTTGTCAAAGGAGCGAGGTGGTAAATGACAATAAATTACCATACATTCTTTATAGAGGATTATTATTTCAACAGATGGAGTTGTGTATTTTCCGTAATTCACCATATTTTAACACGTAGTGTAATTTTTTGATAGACATTTCAATAGTGTTTGTCAGTTTGCCAATTATAATTATTACCTTGATGAAAGGAAAATTAATAGTTCTCAGCCAAATTTAAAACGGTGCCATCTAAATTATTTTTTGAACATTATGTCAAAAATGACGACTTTAGTATAACAATTAATTATCATTTAAAGTTACAGATGGAGTTCATATCAGGATTTTTTCATAAACATAGTTTAGCTTATCTTCCACTAATGTGGTGGCCTTAAAACAAATTACTTTGAGTGAGTAGTATTAAGTAGACCTTAATTATTTTTTCTGATGCAAAATATGTAAACTTAATCCTAGAAGAAAGGAGGATCTGTCTCTCGCAAGCGCTGCTAAGCGTGAGGTAGGTAGGTAATGTAGGATTCTGTAGCTTTAAGAACAAGCCCAGATACAAAGTGCAGATAAGAAATGGGAGCTTTCTCGATTTAATACCATACACACGTAAAATGCTTTATGCGTCTGAAAACGTACAAATAGCGCGTCGCATACCAGAGACATGCTTACTTTCAACTTCTGATCGCAAATACACTGGTCACGATTACGAACAGTCTCAGTAAGACCCGAGCCAAGTTTAAAAAACACCTTTTATATAAAACTACGTTTGATGTCATTCAATCACAAAGACAGAATTGTTTTCTGTTGCAAATCCTATCCACCTGTATCCTATCCTAATCCAGCATGCATTGCAGGTGTGCATTGCACAAAAACCAATGGTATCCTATTCGAGAAGTCAAAAGAGTCGACCTGCCAACGTCAGCTTCTGCGCTAAGCAAGTGTTCTTAATAGTACCATCAGAATTACATTCATCGTTGAATGAGGTGAATAAATTTTCAGAAACCACAATAACAGTAGGAGCCAAAGCATATGATCGCTTCATAGAGCTCTGATTGGCCCCAGGTGACCAAGTCAGGTCTGATTTGTTCGTTCATCAGATCTTTGAAAGTGTTCCGGTGGATACTTACTGTCGTCCTGTGTGACACAAAATATGGTATACTATAAACGTCCTCCGCAAGAGCGAAATTTTCCCGGTGTGCGGTAGTGACGCACAGTATACAACACTTATGTTTCTTTCGATTTGCTGGCTCCACCAAGAAATGACAAATTGCAAGCGTACATTTTGAAAATCTTGGCAAAACTGCAGGTTTCAAGTACGAACACATGAAGTGGACTCTCACAGATACGTACATTTTGCCTATTCGTGAACTAATGCAAACATTTCGGTGGAGTCCCGGCTTAGGCCTCCCCCACATTAGGCGTGCGCGATCCTCGGGCGTGTGAGTAGCGCGGGCGCCGCGCGTGCGTCGCGAGCGCGCTGCGTCGCGTTTTGCTGCCCTGCGGCATTTACCTACAGCGTTTAACTGCTAAGGCGTTTAGCGGGCGGCGGGGATAGCGGGCGAAGGGGTAAGAACGCAACTCGAGCGCCGCGTGCTCGCCGCGAGCGCGTCGCTTGCACTCTTCACACATGCCGCAGGGCAGCAAAACGCAACGTTCATGCAGCGTGCCCGCGCTACTCACACGCCCGAGGATCGCGCACGCCCAATGTGGGGTCAGCCTTACCATAGTGAGTAAGTGCACAGAAAATTCCCGTCATACAAGTGTTTCTCCGCAGTAGTAAACTATCCTACCCTATGCGCCTGCTGATGATGATGACTCATTTTATCATCCATCCAGCTATTCCCCAACTATGTTGGTGTTGCCTTCCAGTCACCGAATCTGTTTGAGTACCAATATTTTGCTTGGAGCGACTACCTATCTACCTATCTTCAATCCAGTCTCACTACACAAGACGATATCCATGGTGAAACTGACAGACTTTCTGGCTTCTGATTAGTCGCAGCAGCTGCAGAAAATGTACAAATGACAGCTTTGTCAGACTCAAAGCATATAGACATAGATTATAACTGTTTCCTGTGAAAATTACTTACGCACCATACGTAATAATTTTCCAAATTGGCTGACTAGATCCAGAGATATTACTAATTATACTGTCACGTGAAAGAATGCACCTACGGGATAAGTAGTATTTTGACTATTCTATATTGCCTACGCAGACGAAGTTGCGGGCAACAGCTAGTCCTAAATAAAAATGTTTGATTACTTTGTTTGTGATTGACTATTAGCTGGTGTCGCTTTTTTTAAGCTGATTCAATCATGACAAACAAATAAAATAAAAAAAATCAGAAGTGTTTTGTGCTCTTAGTTCGTCAAATCAATAAGACAGAATGTTGTACCAACATTAATGGAATCATTGACACAGACGGATGCTTTTTTTTTAACGACGTCAAAAATCATCAAATGACCCCTCCGGCTGTGGGTTAGCAGCGGTGAGGAGTGTCAGACTCTTACTGACTAAAAACCGTCGTGTTCCGTCATAGGCCTTTTATGTACCAGGGCCGCGGTATCTCTTTCGAACAACCCGCAGCACAGACGGATGATCAAACCAACTTCTATGTACTTATATAAAAAATATATAAAGCAATTATAGGTACATACGTAGAACAAAATTTCGGACAAAATTTTTCTCCTATCCTTTTACAAATCATTATGCCCTAAATCTTTTATAAAGATAAATCTAACTGAAGTAAATAAGGGTTGCCAAACAAACCCAATTACAGTTGAAAGTTTAATCTCTCCGACTCGACTTCTCAAATGTCGAATAAAATCGATGAGGATTACCATTAAAGTAATAGGGTTAGGCTTTGCAATAGGCTTTGACATTCTGCCAGGCTAGACTTAGAATACTGTCTTACAATATCTTGTTGGAATTTATTTTTATTCTTTAAAATTGTAACTGGTTTGACGTCGCTGCGAATGTTTATTTGAAATGAAAATATTTAGGTTATCTTTCTTTAATCTTGGGCAAAGATCATGACTGCATTTTCCATGATTACATTCAGGATTATAAAGGTGTCGGATTGTTTGGATGGTTGAGGACGTCAATTAGGCAGTCGCGCCATATCAAAGTCTGGAACTCAGGTGCAGACTAGAAGCCGACGTCAATATAGTTGGGAAAGGGCTAGACAGATAACAAAAGATTGAAGCCATGATTTCGATTAAGCACACGTACCGTATGACAAAATTAAATACACAACAGTTTAGAAAATCGCATTTGTAGTTCAAACGTAATCGCATTATGCATTGTCATAATTCTGTTTAGCTTCACAATAATAGTAATATCAGTATTTTACTATATTAATTTAGTACTCAGTAGATTTACGAGTAACTCTGAATTTCATTGGCAATTAGTTCGAGAGCTCGTAAAGTTTTAGTGTGCGACCTATCAAACAATTTGACCCGAGCCCAAAACAATCATTGTACGTATTCTGATTTTGTAATTAAGTAGGTACTTAATAATGCAGTCATGTAAAGTGTCATGTAGTAGGTTTTATATTTTTGACAAAAGTTGTGAGCAATAGAAAAAGCTACTAAAATATCGAACGATGGGACTACAAAAAAGTTAAACAGACGTTTAGTACATTTCCATACAAAATTTTCATAAAAGTTTGACAAACGACAGTTTGTAACTTTTTTGTATTAACAACATTATTTCTAACCCTCCCTCATAGAACACAATGCCGACCACTCTTTATAAAAACTTCTACATACATGTCAACTCACAAACAATTTTCTTATTACTTCTTCATTTTTGGTCCTTTATCCACTGTATAAATGACGTCATAAAACAGTGGGTTATCACTCAACTGCCTACGTGTGGGTGGTGCTAACTTCCTAATGCTAATCCTTCACTGCCTGTAGGTATATTTAGTTACGAGTTCCCCTGGGCCTTGTTTAGTTGGTCCTAACTTGGTCCTTCGAGTCCCTGGTCCTGTTGTAATGTGCGATTGTTGAAATGGCTAGTGTGTAATTTGATAATTTTATAGTATGAATATATTGATGTAATGCAATAAAAATCAAACGATTTTGAAAAGTGACATGTGAAAAATAATCGTGAAAGTCAAAGTTAGGCAAGACGGCATCATAAATGTATGTATTTATTAGTCGAATTTAACTAACTATATTTTGATTTCAAATTCTACATATAATAATGTTTCATTAAATTCATAAAGTGTAACTGTTTAATGTCTAATTAACTAAAGTAACACTAAAAGTTAATTGTAAAATAGATGACATTAAATTGAAAATTACATTTCACTAATTGTATCATTTATTTTGTTGAGCAGTCCAAAAACATAAATTAGAAGTTTAATTCAATTAAAAAGCCACTGAAAATAATGAATATCGTAACGACAATGTTTTTATACATTAATGTTATAGGATCACGCGTGGTTTATACCCTACTTACCGTTAATTTATTTTGTGTGCTCACCAGACATGTCGGTAAAAAAGGACCAAAAATATGCGAAATTTATTCCCACGTCCTTGACCAAAATAAATGGGCAGAAATCTACAGTAGGATAAAATACAAAAAATATATAAGATCATGTGACAGTATACTAGAAATTTAAATATACAAATTGAACAAGAAGCTATTTCAGAAATAAACATTTTCGAGTATCAGAATTCGTTAAGCTAGTTACTTTAATATATTTACATTGCGTAAAAGTTTCGCCGCATAAATCTGTTTCAAAATTCAGCATGACTTACGACTTTTACTATGTAGATACCTATCTTGTTTACGCAGACAACGAAAGTTTGTACAACTTCTTAGAAAATTTTGCTGATTCTATCTCCTTAAACCAAAATTAGTATTCGTTCCAAACCTACAAAGAAAACGCTAAGAAATTGCAAAAAGAAATTGTTTAGCTGTTACACTAAAATAAACATAGAAAAAACTTGGGAAAAATGGCTACTATATATTCTACAAATCTTGAGATCCACGTAAATGGTTTGCGCGGCATGTTTATAAGAATATATGGGTTTCATAAAAAAGGTGTCTAGAGTCTAGATATCAAGTGACTAGACCGTTACAAAGGACCTGTTGTTTGTTTGATAAAGGTTTTTACATACATTCATAAGATTTGAATTTCATAAATGTACAATGTCTTTGTCTAGTCGTTCTACGGATCTCCTCATTTCTGAGTCGATCGTTTAACTGGTCCTTTGGAAGTCTATAGGATAGGCTTTTGTTCAGCAAACGTCATAACACGACTGTGGTTTTAGTTACAGAGATGTTTCTATGTCCCAAGCATTAGTGCCATAGGAAACCATAGCACGCCTATTAAACCCATTGTGTGCCGTACTGAAGTAATGCTTAAATACGTCAATCTTGATAACCGATTCCGTCAACATCCTCTCGTTTTAACACACGATGTTCAACCAATTAAAAGAACTTCCAAAACTGGCTCGAAATCTGTATTATGTGTGTGTATAGTCAAGCAATATCAACGGAGGCCTATCAACTAATCTAGGTGCTTGTACAAATGGAACAGTCCAATCATTTTGGCAAAGCGTTCGTTTGTAAGCTCGAATCATCTATCTGTACGGTCAGTTAGAATAGCATAGATGTTCATTCAGCCATATTTGTTGTCATGTCAAAATGTTGGGGATATTTCAGGGTTTAGTGTTTGTGGTTTATACACGGATAAAGGATTGATGCATCGCGTATTGCAGATTATTTGTACGAGTATGTATAGCTGTTAATTAAATTCAATCAATGCGTGTGATATATTTGCGCGGTAAATTGAAACGATAGCAAATGAAGTAGGTTTTCACTATATGTTTGAAAGCTTTTGTTTAGACTTATTTGAATGATTATTTTCACCCTTTTAGTCAGACCAGTTGTTTGACAGAATATATAGTTCAGAAAAAAGTTGGGCAATTCTTTTTAAACTTATCAAAGAAAAAAACGAACTGGAATTAAACTGTATTTTTATAACTTCTCAAAGATTTTGTTCTTTGAGGGCTTAATTCATGTATCCCTTTCTCATGTTCTATTTATCTAAACATTGCAGCTTTATGATCATCTCAGAAGTACGTCCAATGAGAGCTTCCCACATTGTATTAAAATAAAGCTTATCAACTAAGTTATAGCCTTCTGAAGGAGCTAACAACTTGCACCACCCACCCCATTAGCGAGACCAAATTAAACGTGCCACACACTTCGGAACCAATTTAAGTTGTCCTCCTATCAACAGCTTGGACTACCGGGAACCATACTGTAGTACCTAAGTACTATGTATACTGACTTGTGACGTCACAAACCACTACTCTAACCTTGTCATACAAGTTAGATTACACTGACGTTTGCTCAGAACACTTCAATTAGATTATGATTGGAACTTTAATTGGTTTTTACCTTGACATTTCGTTTACCTTAATTGACTGAGTTTATGAAGTAATTTAATAAAGAACTTTAACTGAATCGAGGGAAAGTATCGATGTTCCTTTTTTTTAATTGGTTTATCGTTGTATCACATGAGTATTTTTAACGAAGCTCGGATCTCAAATAAACTATTTCGTATAGGCCATTCGCAATGTTCGCATTTTTTTACTAGAGATCACACTTAGTACAATGTACATATCTTACACATGAAAATATTATAAAGTTATTTCATCACTGTAATTTTCAAAATTCTTGAGCAATTTTAGACACAAAATCATGAAAGACCGAGTAATTGTGACTGTGTGAACACATTCCGGATTTTGTAAATTTCATTCGTCGCTCAAACTTAGTATGCGTAAAATTTTGTCACACTTCAAAGGAAATCTAGACAAGATTTTCTCGTGTATTTTAGAATTCTCGGTATAAAAGCCCAAGCACACTGCAAACTTTCAGTCACGGATGGTTTAACCGGGCTCATAAATCAGTATGGAGATGAATAGTAGTGCGCTCATTACAAGGATCAGGTATGCGGCCGGTATCATTCCGACTATAAAGGTAGATTCAAGTTTCAGAATAAACAGTTAGCTGTTTTATGTCAATGTAGTCTGTAGTATGCAGGAAATCTTTGAATTAACGATAATATGATGTTGTATAAATTCTTCCTTGGAAATGTTTTCTTCCGGTAAGTTATTATTTAAATATTTTTATAGGAAATCTTGTATGTGGCCTGCATTCCGCTACATAAAAACAAATATTGATTGATTTATGTTGACATATTGTGAAGGCTGCGACTTGTAAGGGAGTTCAGGAATTGGCACTCGATAGGCGTAAATGGAAGGAGCTGCACCGACAAGAGCTAAAAGAAGATGATTCATCATCATCATCATCTCAGGCATAGGACGTCCACTGCTGAACATAAGCCTCCCCTTTAGATCTCCACAGATACCTGTTGGAGGCGACCTGCATCCAGCGTCTTCCGGCGACCTTTGTCAGATCGTCTGTCCACCTTGTTGATAGTTGTTGAAGAAGATGGTTACATATTAATTAAGATGAATTAGATGATAATGCTACAGAGAGCTGCTAAAAAACACATAAAAATGTGAACAAATACAAACAAAGCTATTACTCGCTATCGTGTCTGCACTCGGCGAAAATTGTTCACATGACCGCAGAAAATGTGTTCAAAATTCTCTTAACATACTTTAAGAGCGTGTACGTCAACCGCGCGCCATTTGGCCTAAAATGGTACTTTTCAAACCACTGTTTCTCAGTAACTACTTTTCCTATAACTATGTTATTTTTTAATAACGCAAGGTAATTTCACTGTTCATATAGTTAATTGAACATAAATTTCAATTTGTGTAGTTTATATACTTAAAACCCCTATAACGTAACAGATGTTTTATAAAATTCCCGTTCAGCGTCTATTTCGAAGCTTAAATTCATGTGAAAACAGTGGCAAATCTAATCATATTTATTTTTTTACTCATAGACGAAATCCCCATGCCTATAGTTAGTTGAAAACATTTTTTGATTTAGGTCTCTATCTTTCAGAAAAAAATATTTTAACAATGTGAAAAATTGTGATTTTCAAATGCTTTTTTTACCTATCTATCTTACTTAATTTAATATAACAATTATTTACTATAGTAATATAACTCTTTCTTTAAAACATAAACTTTATATTATAATTTAATCTCTCGTTTTATTTTTTTAAAATTTAAAAAACTACTATAAAACGCTGCACGCGAGTCAACTCAAACCAGACCGCCGCAAGGCTTCACAGAGAGGACGTGTCGCTCCGTCACATCGCGTAGGGTGAATAACCTCTGCCGTGGATACCGAGAATAGAGTACATTTCAAGCGCGACCAACAAATCTTGATACATTACTATTTTATTTAAAGCTCAATTTTGAAGCATATTTTTTATCGATTGAGTTGAAATTTTGTTTGAATGTTCAGTTTTAATGACAATGTATGATTCTATATCCAATATGGCGGTATACCCAAGATAGAGAAAAAATGTTTTAATGCATTCCTACGATATGGGTATCAAATGAAAGGGCTTGCTATGAATAACTCGAAAAAATGTGTCGCGAGTCTAAATCCAATATGGCGGACTCCTTAGGCTAGAAATCACTTATTGCAGATGTCTGTTACCAATCGAGCGATATTTTTTTTTTCATTTTGGATGTACCCAAATTTTGACTTTTGATCTCGAATAACTTTTGAAGCATATAGGATAGATAACTTAAAACTTTATTTGCAATGGTAAACCCAAGCTCTTCACCAATATTTGGCTTTCCGGCAATTGTTGTTATTTGACCACAATTTTTCGGTCTGGATGGACTGGACCATTCATATAAACAATCAATTTTCAAATCGGTCCAGGCGTCTTTGAGAAATCGAGAACAATCAAATTGAGAACAATCACAAAACAATCTAATTGAAACCTCCTCCTTTCTTTTTTTGAAATCGGTTAAAATACAGAAACTCTTAACATTGTCATTAATCATCAGTCGACTATTTAGTACTGTTGAAAATTGTATGTAATATACAGAAAGTCCTCAAAACCAAGGTTTTCATAGGTGCCCGATTTTTTTGCAAAAGAGTGTAAGTATTAACGACTTATTTTCATGCTTTTATATTTTAGACATCCATAGACTTACACTATTTTCCCGCTATTAACTATTTACTAAATAATATATTTTTTGTTCTACCAATTTCACTCGAAAGGATCAAAATGGTTTGTGTGACTATACGTGAAGTATGATAGGCACGCACACAGCCGCGACGCTAGTCTGCGCGGTTTTTTGCGTTGAATTACCTAAAGTTGACATCGCGCGCCGAGCGTACACGCTCTTAACACTGGTCCGCAAGTTCTTATAAGAACTTGTTCCTTTGAGCAAACCATGCGAGGCAGACTGCGAAGTTTTTTCGAAAAATATGTTTTGCTCTTAAGTACACAAGCTAAGAGTAAGTTAATATTGGTTTAGCTTATAAAGTTACTTACAATAGGCTTGCACGTGAATCTTTTATTAAGTAGTATGTTCTCGTAAAGTCTTATAGCGAAGTTTGGTTCAACTTTTCGTTAGTACGGGGAAGTTTCGTGGTGAGGTACTTGAAGAAATTATGACTGATGCTCACTTGGACCTGTATTGTACCGAGATTTTTATTGGTATACTAGCTTCAGCCCTTGATAGAACCCACATCCCGAGGGAACTACTTCGCGCATATGGATAAACAGTAGCCTCTATGTACAAAAGCTATATACAACCAATGATCATGGGTGACAGTTTAGTTTTAGTTCAGCAGTGTGCGTGGGCTTACAAAGCTAATTTATTTACCCAAGAGAGCGTGACATTTATAACATTTTAACAACATCACGTACCTTCGAATTGATCACGTAAGCCAACAAGACTGTATTAATTATGCTAATAACTATTCCGTAGCCAATTAATTCGATTCCCCGTATTACTGTATATTGTTTTCTAGTTTCTGCATCTCTCTGTGTTGTTTCTGCATCAATGTTGTTTATTAGTAACGATGTAGTTAGGAGTCCGCGTTGTTATTTCAAACTTTAATTTAATGAAATATTGTTTGGAATAATATATTTATTAATCTGTCATAATGCAGCCAATACTGATTGTGGTGTGTAGTTTACTGATTATGAAGACATTAAAGTATTTTTTCTCGGTTTTAACTATTTACTAAGATGTTTTAAATATCATTTGGGATATCTAATCTAATTTATTATTTACAAAATTTGAATAAGAACTAGATTATACAAAGAGAGAGAAAAATCACAGTGACGAGAAGGTATTTTTTTTTTACTTTAAAAATTTTCCTCGCAAATTCTTCCTCTCACTTCAGTACTGAAAATAAATCTCAATAGCAAGTCATGTGGCTTTCTATATTACTGGAACTTGTCACCACTTAATTACTTTCTGCACGGTTGCAGTTGCAATCGGCGCACGTTTCTCGACCTTAGTGCTAGTATGTAGGAAAGGAAATTACTATGTTTTCTCTCTTTTTATTTTTTAAATTACTCCCTTGTGTACTTTGGTGATTTTGAGTAAGAGTTTTTCTTTGGATTTAGTTAGATTTTAATTTAAGAGTATGGGAATTATACCGTCCAAATTATATCTATTTTGATGAAACGTGAAGATTTTAATTAAAAACCTGCTTTCAGCCGAAAACGCATCCATCAACGTTTAGCCGTTCTACCCTAACGTTACATACAAACAAACTCCCTTTCTGCTTCATGTATTAATAAGGATTATGTATTTTAACTGGTGTTCGGTGTTATCAACCGGAGTCTGTATTATACAATATTTTAATTCAGAAACAGACCTTAAATGAAGCTCAACTCAAATGAAACTCAATAATACTCTCTTGGCGAACATAAAAAGGTCGCCAACGGAATAAATTGATTAGTACCTTTTGTTTTCTCCCTAAAATACTTCAAGGAAAAAAGTATATATTGTAAGGTTATTTCTATTATTAAGGTTTATACATTAACTTCAAGACAAGTAATAAAAAAAATTGCATTGAAATAACTGATTGGTTATTTTCGTGTATAAATTATCAGGTGTTTATTTCTTGAGAGTATTATAATTTATTCTTACTAGATGATACGATAACGTACCTAGATTTTTTTTACCATAATTACGTAAGTCGGAGGCTAGAGGCTAAGACACATTTTAGCCAGTTGAGGGAAGTCATTTTTCCAAAACGTGGATGAAGCTAGGCGTGAGTGAACACATAACTACTGCACAAAAATTTCAAAATAATCCTATTTATTAATATTATGACCTCGAAACAAAGTTGCAGATATAAATCTACCCTCATTCAGTAAATTTTGTGGCTATTTTTAAAAATGTTGCCGCAAATGGAATTTGGCTCCGTGCCCTATATATCCAGTCTGTCCTAAATAGACTCAAAGCTACTGAATTAAATATAAACTGCAAAGAAAACTAATGGCCTGCTTTTATGTTTCTGCGGAAAAATATAATTAGTTAACTTTTTTTTCTCTAGAAGTTAACAATCGACTTTATTCTATATTGTTTTACTAGCTTCTGCCAGCGGTTTCACCCGCATCCCGTGGGAACTACCGTACCGGGATGAAAAGTAGCCTATAGCCTTCCTCGATAAATAGGCTATCTAACACTGAAATAAATTTTCAAATCGGACCAGTAGTTCCTGAGATTAGCGCGTTCAAACAAACAAACAAACAAACTCTTCAGCTTTATAATATTAGTATAGATTACTTCTAACGATATACTATAATACTATAATTTACAGAACAAAACATAATTTTCATGTCTCTTATACGGTATCGCGACCATGTTATAGCAAAAAAGGCAAATTTAATAGGGCTAAATAACTCATGAATTTAATAAATTCAGTGAAATAAAAGTTTTTTCTCAAACCTATATTTTCTCATACATACAATAGTTCAAACTAAAGTCGATCGGTCAACGAAGCCTGTAGGTAATAGAAGTCGGTAACTAAATCAAGCGGCTATCGATCATATCCCAACTTTTAGCGAACAAGTATTTCGTCCACCCTTGGTATTCAATTACATTGTGAGACATGCTTTGAAATGGATTGTTCTAGAATTAGATGAATTGGCTCTGTTGTTAGGTTGAGATAGAAAATACAGCGTTTATAATATAACCGACTTTCTAAAAAGGAGGTTTTCAATGGGATGTTAAGATTTTTTTATTGAATTTGTCAAGTGTGAAAGTTTTAAATTACACTAAAATAATGTGGTATACGATGCTTTGTTTGCTACAAAAATGTTTCGAATGCAGAACACGAGCATCAAAGAGACGAAATTGTATACAATACGACAAATAAAATTACTGTCATCTACATATGGGGAATATTATTCACAATCCAAATAATTGAACTGCGCTAAATGTTGCAAATGTTTTTTTTAATTATACGCATTATTGAATTAACATTGACTACGGCGTAGCCCGTAGCAGTTACTACGACATAGCTACGACGTAGCAATAAAATAATTTACCTTTATAAAACGTGTTGTTATTTCCATTGCTTTCGTAATACTTAATGTCCAAAACACGGAAATGACCTTTTAGACCTTTTCCCTAAAGGTAAATGTTTATTTTTTCCCATTCACAGATCCACAAAGTATTTGTTGGCTATTTTTACTTGAGCGTTAATTTGTCGGAGCGTTTTTATTATCTGTTCAAGCTTTGTTTGGGCGTGTTTAGAGAACCACAGAGTTTTACCAGAAACGTAATTTATAAGATTTGATAGGGTGTTTAAGGGCTATGTTAATTTTCAAAATCTTCTAAAAAGCATTACCGTGAATTCTGAAGTAGGCTAAGCAACTCGTCGAAAACAGTAAGTAGGTCACCTATAATTTACCTACTATATACGTACTAATTTCCGCAATTTTCTTGCATGTGTTTTGGGAAATGAGCTCATAAGCTAGAGTAAATTCTTTAAAATAACCAACCAAGTGTTCAGAAGTTATAAACATACAGAATTTAATTTTCAGATTCTATAAAAAAAAAAAAAACATCTTCTTTAACTAGAAACAGTAAGATTTTACATTAGACTCTTACACGACATTTAAACAATTTACCATTATAAATACCTCTGCTTACAAAGAAACAAGGTAAATTACTGGGAAAGCCATCCAATTAAAAGTTAATCAATTGTTCTTCCCACGCGAGGTGTTAAAGTCAATGGAGAGAGATGGCCTCTTAACGACCTGCTCATTTCTCACGTAATTTGTAAGCACTCACTGAGGAACCATTATAATTATTCTGACGTCATTAGTAAAAATCGGCCAAGTGCGAGTTGGACTCGCGTACGAAAAATTCCGTGCGATAAAATACACACACACACACACACACACACACACACACACACACACACACACACACACACACACACTAAACAAACACACATACACACACACACACACATACACGCGCGCACACACACACAAAGAACAATGTAATTGTTCTATTTTTCAATCATCATGGTTCTGCACTTGTCCTAATTTGATTTGGGGTATTTATTTATTTAGTTTTTAATACTTATTTGTTGGTATAGCGGCAACAGAAGTACATAATCTGTGATTTCTAATGTCTAACTGGCACAGGTCATAAGATACAACCTGCTGACCGATGGACAGACAGACGGATAATGGGGTATAGAACCGCAAAAAGGCTATGCAATTATTAAGCTGAATTTAAGTTATTGAGTTTGTAACTATATTTATCTGATTAGTATTGAAATATTACAAGATTACTGACGACATCGCTATTGTACTTACCTCGTTTTTAATAGAAATCGTTAAATCAAATAATTATTTTGTAATTTTTGCAAACTTTCCTTTGAGAAGTTTTGAAAAATACCGAAATGAAATTCTTATAACGTTCATAATGAAATTAATTTTGGAACCTTATTTCAGGGTTTCTATTGCTACTGATCGGATGATAATGTTTTTTTGAATACATTATCCGTTATTCTCAGTATCTTATTAAAGCAATCTTTAGTATTCGAACAGAATAATCTGCCAATTTTTTTCTCAGGCTTCTAACCGTCAAACAAAAGTCGTGTTTTTTAGAATAAAAGTAGTCTCTTTTAGTTTGATTTTCCCATAAAATATAAAGCTCCATAAAATGCTATTCTCTTGTGACGTCAATAAGGGACAAACAAACACACTTACATTTATGTCGGTTATATGGACACTGGACAGTGGTCCACGTCTCGCTCATATTTCATAATTACGACTTTCAGTTATTAACTTCTGAACATTACAGAGTTTATGATAGATGCCCATACTATTGTTATTTTATAATTAAAAGTTGTAGTGTAAAGTTCTAATAAAGGAAAAAAAACTATCTTCGACTTTTTTGCAACGTGTTTTTACTGTATTTCATTTCTAATTTAATTGACTATGTACTATGAATTTTACAACCGTACTCTTGAACAAATCGACATAAACTACTTTTTCGCCTATACTGTATCATTTAAACTATTTCAGTGCTTCATCGTAAAATACACAATTTAAAAGTTCCTAAATACTAACAAAACTATACCTTTGTCATTTCTGAACAGCTGTTGTTTTTCATCTATTAGTTAATTATTTCCTGTTAAGTAATTACCATACTCAAAAATAATCACCCTAATATGGAAACTGTTGACATTTGAAAATGTCGTGAGGTCAGTATACAATTGTGTTTCAAATAACTACCTATTAGGTTATATAACTTTGACAGTGTAATCATATTTAACAAATAAATATGTTTTAGTATAGCCACTTAAACGATTGTCATATAACTAATATATCGGTATTTTCCCAAGTTGTAATAACTGCTAAGCACTTTAATATTAAAAGAGAAAATTAGATAATACAGCCGTTTTATATACTATTTTGAGCGACAGGGTTTGTCGCAAGAAATGCAAGGAAAAAATCTTAGAAAGAAGTTAAAAAATTTAAGTCAACACTTGATACAAAAATTGCTTAACAACATAGAAAATTGTATATTTCTAGCTTCCACAGTTTTACACTGTATTTCAGAAAAACTGACCACGTTATAACATGGCTAAGAATAACCGAGCAAACGAAGCAAATGATTTGTACGACATCGCAAACACTTAGCTGCGATCGTGTTACCGTAAACTTGCTTACCGCCTCGCCTTGAATCGACAGACGTCATACTTTCTGTTTATTTGTATGTGTCAGTGTGTGTGTGTGTATATTTGTATGCTACATACGATGTATATGAGTTATGTAAAGTGAGGTTAGAAAGTTGTGTATGTTATGAGGAAACTTACAGTCTATATTTGTTTACGGGATTACTAGGTTATATGTCACAGCTATGAAGATGATATTATTATTATCTCATACACAATACTCAAGTATTGTGGTCAAGAATAAGCGCTTGTTTTTTCACGTTCATGCATTGAATTTTTGAATAACATGACGCGCAAAAATATTCTAGCAACAATATATTTCCCTCCATACATCCCCCCATGTGAAACTGTTTACACAAATTAATCATTTACACTGCCTCGAACAAAAAAGTACACAGAACACCCTAACACCCTTCACTCAAGTCGATAAACATCGCCACTCCACACGTCTGGTAACACATTATCTCTCAGCCAAAAGGCCTTCCTTTTGAAAGCCTTCATTTAAAAGGCGGACCTCGGCCAATGAGGCAGCCACGTGGCCCAAATTACTTGTCTTATTTAACGATTGTACCTTTTATTGCGCCCCAAGTGTAAATGTAATGTCCCTAAAGATTTCTGCTCTTATTCAGTTGCCGAATTGGGGACATTTTAGGAAGTAATCAAATTTAGGAGTGATGGTTTATTGGGTCTTTGTGGAACTGGTACAGTTAGTTGCACTATGCCGAAAGGTTTGTTTTGGGTCAAAGTGTTTGTGTAATGTATTAACTGAAATGCAATTATGATGCTGGAGACATTTCTAGCGGATTGTTCAAAAACTTTGTTATCCACGAAAATTACTATGTATAATTAATTTTACAAATAGGTAGTACTTTTAAGGAATACCCATGTTTATAAAATTATACAAAACATACTCTATAGAGGTATATTTTATTTTGAAATCATAGGAGATTTAAACATGCGAGACACCGAGACGAGACTGAAGCAGCAACGCAGCTCTATTTACTAAATAATTTCTGCCACAAAAACATCAAAAAGGTTCTATTTTGTATAACTTCAAAAGTTTCACTTTAAAAGGTTGTGGTTGCGGTAAACTAAAACAAGATTATTTTAGTTATTTTGCAGTACTGTACGGTTGGAGAAGTTTAATTCGTTTTTAAAGTTAGTTTTAATGAAACAGCTGCTATTTAATTTTAGTTTTGTTGAATATTTAAAGTTTTCAACAAAATGCTGGTGTACAAGAATAATAATTACGTTTTGTCTGAATTATATATTGTATAGTTAAATCATGATTCACTTTTCAGTTAAAGTTTACGTGCTATATTTTAACAATTCTTATAGCAACTCAAATATGGACTGACATATGTACTTCTTTAATGTAATACCTACTTTTGTGATAACTACACAACATTCACATTCAGACCAACATTACAAATATTGGCCAATTAATTAATCAAACAATTGTAAAATCGATTACCCTGGACATATCGTTAACAATCGTATTACCTGCATCATTGCTAAACAAAGGCTATCACCAACCGATTCCCAAAACACTCGGCCATTAATCAATCGTCACCGATTGACATTTAATTCACGCAACGAATATTTTCAATTAGCGTCAATAGTATGAAAATTTTAGTTTGGATCCCGCATCATATTAGATAGACGGGTGATTGGCTATCATACTTATATTATAATAATGCTTCATCCAAACTAATATTATAAATGCGAAAGTAACTCTGTCTGTCTGTCTGTTTGTCTTTCTGTCTGTCTGTCTGTCTTTTCTTCACGCCTAAACTACTGAACCGATTTGTGTGAAATTCGGTACAGACATAATTTACACATGAGAAAGGACATAGGATAGTTTTTATTACAAAAAAAATAAAATTATTCCGGACATATAGCGCCATCTATTGGTCAAATCAAAAATCTGCTGGTAGTCACTATTCCACGCGAACGAAGTTGCGGGCAAAAGCTAGTACTAATATAAAAAAGAGGCAACATTTTTCTGTTCGTTTCTTTGTACCCTAAATGCTCCAAAACTGCTGGACCGATTTGAAAAATTATCTCTGTACATATCGTATTGTCCCAGTACGGTCAGAGTCCCACAGGACGAGGGTAAAACCGCAGGAAAACAGCTAGTTTATAATAATAATATAGTATGTATGTTTATGTGTAATATATTGGTTTTTATGTTTGTTAATCTTTCAAGCTAAAACCACGGAATAGATTTAGATGAAAATTGGCGGTTATGTGGCTCATAATGCTGGGCAGAGGGTGAAAAGAGACAGATTTCTTCTTTCAATTCCAATAAAATCTGGCACATTCCACATTTAAAATACAGACATATTGGAAGTCTAAACAAATGAACGTCAACCCAAGCAAAAGCCAGGTTCACACTCAAACACTAGGGCACGTCACAGATGTAATTGCGAATGTTCATACCTATCACTCAGTTTAGTTCGTACGCAGACGAGAGTTTGGCGTCGAACGTGTGAACACGGCTTAATTAACCCTTCTATTATAGACATCGCTTTGATTGTCGGTGAATGTTGTTATGGCATTGCGCTGTCTATGTGTGAGTATGTGTCTGTGTGTATGGGTGTATCTGGCAATTAAAATGTAGGTGCCATTGCAAAGTTAAATAAGTTTACAGACTTGATGCTGACGATGAAAAGGTTTCTCCTTTGTTTTTGTTCGGTAGAGAATACTGGGAATGTAAATAAATAATAAAACAGTTTTGATAGAACTAGTTGTTTATTTCGTTTTAAATCATGTTTCTTGAGTAATTTGATCGATTGAATAAATCGATCCAGCCGTGTAAGCGTTACACAACTTGATTTTTGCATTAATAATACGAATATGAGTATAAGGAGAATTTTTTTCATTATTGATCGCATAACGCAATACTATATATAGTATATCTATACTAATATTATAAAGAGGAAAACTTTGTTTGTATGTTTGTTTGGTTGTAATGGATAAACTCAAAAACTACTGGACCGATTTTAAATATTCTTTCACCATTAGAAAGCTATATTATCTGCGAGTAACATAGGCTATATTTTATCCTGGTGAGGACAGTAGCTCCCACGGGACGCGAGTTAAACCGCGGGAAAACGGCTAGTACCTAATATTTTTATCTTAAAACTATTCTACTACAAAAAACAGACTGAAGTTTTATAACATCAGTGGGGTACAATTTACACATACTATAGTCGGGACTTTCGCCTTTATATCAGTACATCCATCACATTGACAGTTATTACTCCGACATTGCCTTTTAGGCCGCTTAATGTCCCCAATTCCCTTGATATTAAACTAAAAATATATTGTAGTTTTACGATGGAAAAATGGAAAATATTTTAGGCAACTTTTGGTAATATCTGATAAAGAAAATACCTTAAAAGAAAACAGTGTGTGTTTTGTTAACAAAACTTTCGTTTGCAGAATAAAAAGTACTAAATAAATGAAAACACACAAACAACAACAACAAATATAAGTTAAATAAACATTGTCGTCTAACATAATATGACTCGAATATTTATTCAGTTCTGTATACCTAGAGTTAAAACAAACATTCTTTAAAAATATTAAGCTGCTCAACACTATGATACAAATATTTTTATCCACTGTGATGGCAAAGAATTCAATTCAAAGCAATCAACCGAAAATCTTTTCAGTTCATTTATTCATTATAATTGGGCACGATTTTTTTAGTTTTAGTTTTTTTTACGAGGACAGATTTTTTATATTTATTTAAAGAAATAAATACTGGTATTTCGTTATAATTTAATATTTTCCTTGCTTATTGCTGTTAAAAGGGTAAAAGAGCCCCATTACCCGTGGCCTGCGATGTAAGATAACGTTGTTATTAACTGAGTACTAATTAGAAGAACCTTTTTGTCGGTTAATGGGTAAAGCCACCACGCGATATCGCTTCTGTAGATATTGAAGTAAATTCCGCTGAATAATCGAATATTAACAGCTTTACTTAGACGCTTACTTTGTAGAATTCCGATAGAAAGAGGTTATATAAGAACCATTTGAAATAAATGAAAGATAATTTTAATATAATTATTGTAAGCTCAAGAATTATCTGAGTGTACAAAATATTTTAAAGGTACATATTTGTGTAGCCTATATATATAATACTTTTATTTATCTTTCCATCTTGATAAAAGCTTCAACTATACAAATTACAACTTCAAACAATACAAGTTAGTAAAGAAAATTGTTCACAACATTTTCAAAATTCTTGTCAGACTATTCTCATCTAAGCAATGTCATACACGACCGTTCTGATCTTATCAGACCTCAATTGTTCTCAAACTCTCAGCTACATTCGCGGGTAAGATAACAACGTTCATTTCTCCTATTGCAAGGGGTTTTAAACTTTATTACTCAATAAACGTTAGATAACTTTCCCCTTTTGTAAACAAATTAAATACGGTCGATTTTGTGTTTGAACACGCTGGCGGTTACGACGTTTTAGAATCCTTAGGTTGAGGGAAATCGTTTTCACTCAACACCTGTGTTTTTGGAAACTGAGTTGTATTATATAACGTAAGATTATTGTTACATCTGTATTCATATGTCTTTGAAATAACTAAACCTACATACTTGCATACATAATTACGTGTGTGTTTTTCCGAATAAACCAACACAGGTTTTTCCGAATAAATCTTTCTACTTTACGTCGTCTAAATGGTCTAGGTTTTTAAATTATAGCCTGTTTAGCTGCAAACACTAAAAAAACAACATACAATAAGAACACTATTCCTAACTCATTTTATTTTCAAATACTTTAGTTATCGCAAACAACACATGTGGGGCTAAAGTAAAAGTTTCTGGCATACTCAATGTAGGTTTCCCGACTCTTAGGCAGTTAGTATCTCGTGAGGGTAAACTACCAAACACTACGTTGTAAGATCGATACCTGATAAATTTTAGTTTAGGTACAATTTTATCTGCCTTTTACCTATTTATTTTTATTTTTAGAAAGTATCAGTTTTTTTTTTGTTTTTGCATTATGACCTCATAAGACATTACAACTTTTTACAATGTAGAAAATAACCTACGTAATGTTTAAATCAACTTAAAAATGTAAAGGCAATACGATACATTCTTATATTTGAAATTAGTGTGTAAATTGTTGACTTGTCATACAAAATTATCTCATACTTTCAAAAATAAGGCGACTATTATTGTAAATTGTTTACGTCAATCATAATTCCAATGTTAACGCAATCTATACGTGAAATATGCTTATTAAATTACAAAGGCCTCTAATGGCTATAACGAAATTCTTAGAAAATTATGACTTTACTTTATATAAAGGTTAGTTACACATTTCTTTCTTTGTTCGAGATATACAATGTCGGTAGCGAAAACTTCAGATCGACATAAAATCCCTTTATTTTTAGAAGTACAATTCGTTAGTGAGTTGTCACTTTTTTTTGGGTTCTTTTTTCTCAGAACATAATCTGAGAAAAAAGAACCCAAAAAAAAGTGTTGGTTATTAAAAAGATGCGTTAACCTGTAACAAACATACCGACATTGGGGTATCCCATTAAATACATCAACCCCCTTACTTATAAAAATCTAAAAATCTAATCACCTTCTAAGCAACATTTTAACTAATCGCTACTTAAAGTCTTAAGTACTGATTAAATGTTAGTTAAGACATACTTAAGCAACGTTTATAAGTAAGAATTTTGTTAAACAGCCCTTAAGTATTACTTATTATTTAATTCACTTTTATAAGTAAGGCTGTATATCCTTACAAAAATTTGCATGTTTAATAACAGTTAATTTTCTCAATATTTCAAAAAGTTTTCTACAACGCGAACACCACCTAATAAATTAATTTAATTCAATTTTCAGTAACATTTCATGCCAGTATTTGTAATCAAATTAGTTTCACTAACAACAATATTGGTTTAAACTTGATTATTGAGTAAATAATTCCAGATATTTACTTAAAACTATTCGTAATTACAACCAACTTTGTAGACATAATCTATTCAAATTATCATTGTTATGCTAATTGGCCTGTTGTAAGTTCCCGTTCAGGTTAATTTGAATTTTGAGCTTAAATAGCGAGATGGTTTAATAATAGCAACGTTAATTTATATGTTGGCACTGTTTCAGACTAGCGTACTAGAATTAGCTCTCTAAATGGATGAAACTGGCAAATCATGAGATATTAATCAAATCATTAATCGTACATTTTAAATTACATTATGTATGTAAGTTATTCCTTTAATAAAATTGGTGAGGATATAACAAGCATTGTGAAAGTTATTTAACCGAAAACTATGGAATACCAATAATTTGTTAATTCCTAAGTATATACCTAAGTATTAACAAGAAAGAAGAAGAAGAGCTCGTGGCTAAGTCAAAGCCGCGCGGATCGATCGATCATAAGGTTAAGCAACGCTTGGCGCGGTCGGTCCGTGGATGGGTGACCATCTTGTCATACTGAGTTCTTCCGTGTTTCGGATGGCACGATAAACTGTAGGTCCCGGCTGCCATTTAAACATCTTTGGTAGTCGTTACGGGTAGTCAGAAGCCAGAAAGTCTGACAACCAGTCTTACCAAGGGGTATCGGGTTGCCCAGGTAACTGGGTTGAGGAGGTCAGATAGGCAGTCGCTCCTTGTAAAACCCTGGTACACAGCTGCATCCGGTTAGACTGGAAGCCGACCCCAACATAGTTGGGAAAAGGCTAGGCAGATGATACCTAAGTATTAACAAATTGAGTCTAAAATGAATTTATTCAAGTCACTAAAAACAATATTATAATAATATTAACTTACAAATCCAATAAGAAAAATGATTGAAAACGAACTCCTTAACTTTGTCCACGGTTTTGTAGAATATTGAAGACCAGTTATCCGCCCTTTTTAATCGCTGGAAGCTGTTACAAGAAAATTAATTCCAACGTGACGATATTAACCTTCGGCCTACGAATTAACAATCAGTAATAAAACCTTATATTTATAGACTCAAACCAGTTTACGGTACGAGAATAATTCCGTGACATAGGAGAAAATACTAAAATTATTAGTAAAAATGCTCTTTATTCTTCGATATTACAGCGGCTGTGATCTGTTGTTAATCTAAATTATTAAATACTAGCTTCTGCCAGCGATTTCACCCGCATCCGGTGGGAACCTCTGCACGATCCCGGATAAAAAGTAGCCTATAGCCTTCCTCGATAAATGGGCTATTGTAGATAGAATTGTTCAAATCGGACCAGTAGGGACCAGTAGGGTCCGATTTGAACAATTCTTGAGATTGAGATTAGCGCGTTTAAACAAACAAACAAACTCTTCTTCAACTATCAACATTATTAGATAACAGTAAAAATTACTTGGATTTCCGAAATTAAACAAATAGACTGAGGTAACTCAAAAAGACATCTTCGGCCAACTATTTGACCAATAATTGGCCTTGTATTTGGAACGCGCAGTCTGCTGTACGCTCCAGTTCAAGAGGATTGAAACAGTTGGCCAAACATTGGAGCAATTGTTGGAACTGACTCCCTCAGTTATTTAGGAATCGAGACAACAATACTAGCTTAAAGCAAATGCAAATCCCTTCACACGAACTTGCACTTGAATCTGAATTTCATAACAGTATCTATATCTACTCTATACAAAAATGTATGTAAAAACACGACATACATATATTTTGGTTTTATGACATTGAACGCAGAATCCTATGTTTTTTGGCAAGAATGTGTATCAAATAGTTATTTTAGTTGTAATCAGACTGCAATTTAGTAATACTGACCGAGCAGTTATCTGAGTTTCAACATTTAATATCCTTACTAATATTATAAATCGGAAAGTGAGTTTGTTTGTTTGTTTGTTTGTTTGTTTGTTTGTTTGTTTGTTCCGCTTTCACGCCGTAACTACTGAACCGATTGCTTTGAAATTTTGCAGACGTAACGTTAGAAGTCCGGATTAAATAATAGGGTACTTTTTATCCCGAAAAAAATAGATATTCCCGAGGGAAAACAAAAATATTGTTTGCTTGATGGATGGATTGTAGATGGCGCTGTGTGTCGTTTAAAACAAGGTAATATATTGCAAACAAATATAAACATGTAAATTTAGAAGCTAAATGATACGATAATGAATCCCCGAAAATGAGGAATTCCCGAGGGATGATGTACAATTTGTTTAATCGTCTAAACTGTTTTTTTTTACATCTACTTATATATTGCAAACGAATATGAACATATAAATTTAGAAGCTAAATGATACGATAATGAATCCTCGAAAATGAGGAATTCCCGAGGGATGACGTACAATTTGTTTTATCGTCTTAACTGTTGGGGATGGCTGTATGGGATGCAATATAACCGAATTCCACGCGGGCGAAGCCGCGGGCGGAAAGCTAGTTGAAAATAAGTGGTTATGGATCCTTGTACACTTACAGGTAACAATTTCCAAGTTGCTTAGCAACCTATCACTAAGGAACGGACCAAACCAGTTGTGGCTTCAAACCCGCGACCCGCATATCGAAAATTCTATAGTAAAACTTGTTTATTCTACAGATACGAGCAATAAACAGATTTATTGGCCCGTACAACTTCAGTTTCGTAGTTTTGTTGTCAAAGCTGTTATTGCCAAACTTACGCTTTATACCTTTAATGAAATGAATTGCTTGAGAAAGTTTCGAGCCTTTGGCTAACTTTAAATGGCAAAATTATCTGCCCTTATTGGGATTCCGCGAGACATTACGCAGTAGCAAACTGGAATCGCGATTTATTCGACCAAGCGATCCGCCCCGACTTTACGTACAGAGATACTTTCGTATGAAAAATTATCAGTTGGTCGAAATGATTCACAATAATTTTGGATATATCATAAGTACACAGGTAGACTTTAACACAAATTACAGCTATCTTTTAAATATTATCTTAATACAGGCATGACTGGATTAATTTACCCCATCATATCAAAATTCAGAGGAACCTTCAATGAATTAGTCCGCGTAATCATAGATTTCCCGGAAAGAGAATATTTAATTTATTCACTCACTTAATAAGACTTTCGAATTATACTGAGATTATTATTCATACATATTTTCTGGTTAATATGTATGTATGTATGTGTAGTAGACATTTACGATTTCGTACGAACGCTTCTCGCGTCCGAATAGATGTTGAGTGCAAAAATTGTTCTCTTAAACACTGTACTCTGTAGTTCTATTTAAAGTATATTTTCTGGTAAATTATGTAAGTCCTTTTCCGAAAATAACTTACGTATATTGGAATCCATCTAATAAATGAGTCTTCTGATTAAAATCTGAATCTGATTTAAAAAATAACTAACACATACCTACACAGAAATTGACAAAAGTGCCTACAACAAATTTTCATTTTCGACATGAAAAACTCAAACCTTTAAAAATTCCTTCACAAGTATCGGGTTCCTAACAAAATTGATACGTCTACCTTTGGGGGCAGGAGTGTTTAATTAAGTGGTTCCTGAGGTCGCTGTTCATATTATGAAGGGCTTTTGTTTCGCGTGCCAGAGAGAATGGCGTAAGGCTCCCCTATTGAAGGGAGTAGGTATCGGTACTCTGAAAGGTTTTCGTATGGCTGATTAATGTACGCGTTTACGATGTTGAGATTTTCCAATATACGTTTTTTTTTATTATGTTGCCGTAAGAAAGTGGCCGAAAAATAAATTAGTTTTACCATTCCGAAATGAACAGTGACTGTGACATACATCATACTAGGATACGTTATTCCTATCATCAATGCAGTTATATTTTCGAACCGTTCAACACCCGTAAAACAAACAGCAAACACGAAATAGGTAGCAAACTATAAATAAACTCATTCATTCACACAATTGGAAATCCTAAAAAGAACTTTCGTACCAAGTATTTTAAAATAAGAACCAAGTTTATTCAGCGCAGAACAGTACTTTAACTTGTTCCTTTAAAATGCTGGCGTTTTTCTATAATAAGGTGCATTTTAATGGCTTTGCAGCGTTGTATGACGACTGCAGTTGGCATCACGTTGATTTCAAAGGCGCCCAGTGACCTATGTATTGCAGTTCGCACCTCGAAGCGACTGCGCGTGACGTCACGAAAACTTTGTCGTGATATTCCTGTTTTTATTTGTGAAAGTATTTTAAGACGGTTTCTTTTGCGATGTTTTAGTATTTTTAGAAAATTCTGAATAAAACATCAACATACCGACTTTAATATATGCTTATTTGACTGATATTGAGAGTCATGATATCGAGTAACCTTTTGCGTATGCTAGCTTACCATCAAATTAATAATACCTAGAAGATTTACAAATATCAAAAAACCTACTTATTTAATTCTAAGTTAAATAACGCTTCAATACAATTTATATGTTTAAAAATCACGTCACAAAACAGACATAACGAAGACAAAAAAGAGCTTTCTATTTCTAAAACTTGTCTTTGTTCGATAATTCTAATTGCAAACTGGTACCTTTTTATCCAAGTGTGCAAAGGCACCGTTTCGAAATCTAAGAAAGTTTGTAGAAACGATTTTCCTCTTTAGATAAAGTAAGAAAGTTGTATTACTTTTAGTATCTGTAACGAGGTTGGATTTGCGAAACCTTTCAGGAAGGGAAGTTGAAACGATAATAATCTTTTGTAAGTTGACCCGCGGGGTTTTTACACCGTTCACTATGGGTAAATGCTGGTGCATTTAATGCATTTTGTATGAAAAGAAAACGCTAAAGATAACTTAGTAAAAGTTAAAGTTGGATGAATATTAAAACTTCCAACGGTGATAAGAAATATACTTAAAATGTTTCGCCAATTCCTTTTAAGTATCTGTAATGGTTTTGTGTTTTTTATCCTAGTTCTTCATGTAATAATAATAAATTTCAATTTCACAAGTATAAACGCCTGTGGTGCTATTGGTATTAGAGGTAGAACAAAGATTTGTATTCATATACTATCGAATAATTATAAAACCAAAAAGTTATTTAGAAAAACTTCTTTCGGGACACGTATTGAACTGCGGAAAATAGCTAGTTATTATTATAACTAGTAGCTGATATGATACAACCGTTCATCACCGGTTCTATTACTGAATCATAAATAATTTATTAGTTCTAGCTCCGAACATTCCCTTCGTAATTGAGACGGGCTTTTGTATTAATGGTGTTAATTATTGACTCAATTTAATATAAGTGTGATTTTAATTAACTATATTGTTGTTCTGAGACTTCCGAGTTGTAATGAAGAGAGTAGATTGTAATTGGTTTGATACTTGTGTATTACGTACTATAGAATGTTTTTTTACACTTTTATAAAGGGTTGTTTAAACATGCTTTTATTATGTTGTGTACGTAACTATGTATTGAACTCTAAAGGTAACGATCTTCCGATGGTGACAATATAATAATTCCTGTCAAACTGATCTGATGACTTAGCCGCAAGATACGAACTGGAACTCCATGATGGATTTTGGTTCCTGCATTTAGAAAACCTTTAGTTTTCTACTGTTTTTTAAACTATCAATTTATTTATAGGTATAAATGGTGACATCGAATATTGACTAACATAACAAGTAAATAACTGCTTTTTGCACATAAAATACAGTTCGTAGTAGTCTACCTGAAAGTTCATAAAATTAAAGCTTCTTCACATAAAGCCTTCATGAAAAGGTATCTCCATTTACAAAAGGTCCAGTAGGTACTCGAGATATGTAACCGTCCTCACCACTTCATCATCATCAAGGAATATAGTATATACCTTCACAACCTCTTTACACCGTACCTGCGTATTGTAAGGCCGCTTTTACCACTGATCGGTCCTTCATATAGTTTCCAGTCTTGCAAATTAGGACTGTGGAGATCTAAGGGGGCCTTATATCGATAAGTAAACGTAACGGTCAAATTCGTTTTTTCAAGGCTACTACTTTTTCAAGGCCATTACTCTGGCTTTATCTTTTGATGAAGAAACTGGCTGTAAGTGGTTAAAAAAGTGTTAACTTATTAAAATAAACTTTGTTTTTTCAGAGCAACACAACGTTTATTTTTTTGAAGATTTCCACTATAATTGTCTTATATGTATTTAGAATATATCGTCGCATTCAGCTGTTTAAAATTTTATTTAGTGTGTAGACGTCTACTCGGGCCTAGAACCTTAATCCTTAGTACAATCGATTATGAAGCCAGCACTATACAGTGAGCATACAGCCTAAGACAAAATACAGTAGCTTTTGTTTAGCGGTCCCCACAATTAACGTTGGTTTATTACGTACAGTCAACTTCAGGTCAGTGGTAACAGTTTTATAGGAAAATCGTACTTATTACTATTGAGTTAAGGTGCATGACAGTTACCAGTGATGTGCAGTCTACTGTACTTGTACGTAGAAGGGACGTGCCTTGGTTTCTCCCCGGTTTATCGACGCGCCCCTGAATAGAATACGTGACGCCTTTTTTTGAGTTTTCTGTGATGTTTAAGATATTACACTGGCATTGTTCTTTTTTATAGTAGGTATGGAGGGTGAAAAAGCATAATGATGATTTATTACCGGATTAACAGCACAAGAATATAACATATTTTTAGAGCAGTTGTGTCATGTTGAATACTTTCAAGCCAATAATGGTATAGATTTTACACAATTATCTATTAATCCATATTTTTCTCTTATATAACATAACAGGGAGAGTGAAAAAGCAACACAAATAAATACTGAACATATGTATTTTTTTAACAAAAAATATTAATTATCAAAGCTCAAACAACAATGTGATACCGTCATTTGCAATTAATCACGCTTAACCTCGTTCACCGTAAATCTGCCATTTGCAGTCTGACAGACATTTTGGGGTACGTTCCTACCCCTCCTTTGTTTCAACACAATTTGATTTATTACGTTATAATTTAATAATAATTGTGAAATATAGCTCCAAATATAATTTAAGGGACTAGAATAAACTGAGAATTTATTTACCTTTAAAAGAGGATTTATGTTAAAGTGATTTTTTTATAAAAACGAGTTTTTTTTTTGTTAATTCAATTATAAAAAAAAAACAAACATCAAATTTGAGAACTGTATCCGTTTTAGGAAGTCGGTGAATATGTTTACTTTTCTCCAATCGAAACTTTACCACAGAAATAAAAGCAACAATATTTTGCCCCGTCAAGTTTACAAATACAAATAGTTCGGATAACCGTTCTGCATAAATCTTTGATCCATATCTTCACGTCACAATTGATAAAATGGGAACTGTTGTCAGTGTATCGGAGATGGTGACAATTTGTCCTCACAGGGATGAAAGGAGGGAAAGGTAAGGAGGAAAAATGAATGCGAGGAGTAGGGGTACGAGGAAGGAGGAAGGAAGGTGTTTTTTGAATATTTTTGACAGGTCGATTGGCTTGTTGTTTATTCGCTTTTTTTCATGGGTTCCGGAGTTTGTATGATTGCATTGTTAGTGTGTGATTTTCGTTTGTTTTTACGTAGGTACTTCTTAATTCTCTTCAACAAGGAAAAAAACTTTTAAAAAATATTAACATTTCTATGTCATATAAAGCAAAATGATACAAGAATTGTTTTAAGATATTTTTCAAAACTGAGCATCTGTAAGCAACATTACTAAAAACATTTCACCATCATTTTACAACAAAAAGATGAACATTTATTCAAATAAAATATCCATGCCAACATGTAATATATGCATGTTTTGATGACTCTCCGAAACATGAAATATATTAATTTAAAGTTAGACTGAAGTTAATATTTAGCGGCTTCTAATCCCTTACACACGGGTGCGTATTTTGCATAATATATTTTGTTACATTAATTACAAAGTAAATTAAACCTACTCATGTGGAAATAACGTTAATTTTTCATTAAATTATGGCGTTTGAAAGTCGATGCTTATTTACTTATAATTAAAGTTTATTAATATTTGTGTTCTATTTATTACCTACAGATTTACTAACAAATTATTTACACTTATTATCTAAAATCAATGTAATTAAAATAATAATTACAAAATAGCGTCAAAAAAATAATATTTAGGTTAACTTTGAAATAGTACTCAGTAGAAACGAAATGAGGATTTTACATTGACTTTGAAACTTGGCATCTAGAAACTGTAGTTTTTAACCCCCGACGCCAAAAACGACGGGGTGTTATAAGTTTGACGTGTGTGTGTGTGTGTGTGTGTGTGTGTGTGTGTGTGTGTGTGTGTGTGTATGTGGCATCGTAGCTCCCAAACGGATGATCCGATTGTAATGCGGTTTTTTTTGTTTAAAAGGTATGTCAGTCGGGAGTGTTCTTAGCTATGTTTGGTGGAAATTGGTTCAGGTCTTCAAGGTCATCAGCTCGTTTGCTAGATGTGATAGGAATGTTACACGCTCAGTTTACTTGCAAGTATATGTGGGATCTGAAATTTGAAACACTAATGTCTTTTGGAACCACTGAGCTGGTCTGCTGTTAGGGCACGAAGGTAGGAGACGTAACCCTGAACTGCCTTTTAGTAAACCCATCGAGTTTGGGCTCGTTGAATTTGTCTTGACGAGTTCTCTTCATGTTTCTGATTGACGAGAACCTGATGCTGGAAATGGGATGTGGCGGATGAAACCCTGGAATGCCGGAATGAAACGGATAAACCGATTTACATTTTTGCTGAAAATCTAGAATGTCCAAAGGTTAATCTTTATTGTTTCTCAATCTGTGCAATTCTCCCAGAGCCAGTTTGTCATGAGGATTGTTAAACAGCTTCCTTTGGCTGAGATCGCATATAGCGACCCCACCTTAAGATGAAATAAATTAAATGAAAGAAGGAAAAATTAAGAAGCTCCTTTAAAAAGCATGAAATAAAATTAAATTATAAATTTTAAAAAACCCCCGACCCAAAAAAGTACGCAATAATTATGACAAAAGGTTAAAAACGCTAAACCCTATAAAAACCAAAAAATAACTTTTAACACTACGTAAACTAAATTTTGACGTGTCGGGGGACCGCTTTTTACCTTCATAAATACTTACATAAATCAAATGATACCTACCTAATTACAACATTCGTTAAAAAAAAAAACACGTATCTAAAGTAATGAATTAGAGCGGTCCCCCGACACGACAAAATTTAGTTTACGTAGTGTTAAAAGTTATTTTTTGGTTTTTATAGGGTTTAGCGTTTTTAACCTTTTGTCATAATTATTGCGTACTTTTTTGGGTCGGGGGTTTTAAGTAGTAATAAAATAAAATATATTTAATTTTTATCCCGGTATGGGCTGTAGGTTCCGAGGGACGCTGGTGAAACTGCTGGTTATCTTGGTGGTATTAAAAAATCACTTCAAAAAATCAGTCGCATACATCTTGAAGCATGTTACAAGACCAGGGTAAAGGGTCTGATACAACAACGAGACACGTTAAACGAGTTATGAATACTTGAACACTGCGAACGTCGTGTCAAACAGACCAAATTCTATTAAAGAATTTATACATATGCGGTAGTTACGTTATGTTTTTTGCCAACATATTTTTTCACATCCTGTATATTTTTTGTCGAATATTCCGTTTTTTCCCGTTTGGATTTCTAGGAAGTCTTTTGAATGGTTGTTTGTATGGTTTACAGTGAGTTTACTTCGTTTTGTTTGTTAAAGTTCAGTTTACAAACTGACTGTTCAATTCTAGTGTGTATTTTTTACCTTCAGTTTTTCATGCATTGCAATACCGAAAGTCCTTTATTATTTTTGTTTTGGAGGTAGTTATTGAATTTATTGATATGTGTACGTTGAGAGCACTTTAGTATTAAATTTAACCAAGCCTGTACTTACTTAAAGTCGAAAAAAAATATTGCGCCCAAAAACACAGATAAAGTCTAAATTTCCACTTGACATCACAGCTTCGACCTGTCAATTTGTAATTCTATTCCGCTCCATATACAACGATGTTATCAAGGTCTTCTACACAATAAACTCGGACCGCTTGTCTTACGTTACCATGGTAACGGGTTAATAGACTACGGTTCGGAAATCCAATGGCGCGGACCAGTTCTAATAGCTTCGTAGCGTCGTAGTACTGTAGCTCTGTAGCAGTCTAAAAGCGTAGCAACGTAGCAAGTTTGCTACGTGATCTTTCGAAGATGATCTACGGTGTTCGATATGTCGTAGAATGTATGAAGTTTTATTGAATTAAGTGCTTTGTAGCAAGACGACTTCGAGGTTTTGTTTGATATCTGATATAGAGGTAAAAGGAGTGATTTTTGTGTCGACATCGTTTGAGGACTCGTGCTAGTAAAGGCGCTCTTTAGATGTATGATCACAAGCATTGTCTTCAATATTGTTTGATTGTGATGTCACGTCCTAAACATTTTCAATATTTGGTATCGTCACAGCCACAGCTACGCAACACACAACATAGAACATTGTATGCGTCTCCACATATCTTTTAGGGTGGGTGCATCCACATCTGGCAAATGTGCCGCAAATGTGCAGCACGCGAGCCGATTGCGAGCTGCGTGCGTGCAGTCACTGCAATAGTTTGGTGCGCCTCTTTAGCGCAACTCATGCAAGGCTCGTATAGAGCGCGTGATCTGCGCGCACTCAGTTCTCGCCCTTACAGTTCCGTTTACTGGCTCAGTACTATCGAAGATGTAAGACGTCGCGCGCCGCCTGCGCGCCGCTCGCGTGCGGCGCTTAGGTCGCGCGCGAACTGCGCGCGGGCGGCGCAGAAGCGGCGCACGAACCAAAATGCACGCGCGCAGCTCGCGGGCAGGTCGCAAATGGCTCGCGAGCTGCACATTCGCCAGATGTGGACGCACCTTTAGACAATATTATGAGGTCTTAAATTAAATCTTAGTTCAGCAAATTTTCTTCGCTGTACAGAGGTTTTTAATGAATAAATATCTATGTTACCAGGCAAGCAGTCGCGGTAGCCGCGTGAGCAGAATGCCGCGCGCCGGCGCCCTCCTGCTGGCGCTAGCGGCTGTCGTGCTCGCCGCCGAGTGGGCACATGCCTCGTTCATCGACCCTGGTACTGTATAGCTACTCACTGAGGAGTTAGTTAAGTTCTGTCGCGGTAGCCGCGTGAGCAGAATGCCGCGCGCCGGCGCCCTCCTGCTGGCGCTAGCGGCTGTCGTGCTCGCCGCCGAGTGGGCACATGCCTCGTTCATCGACCCTGGTACTGTATAGCTACTCACTGAGGAGTTAGTTAAGTTCTGTCGCGGTAGCCGCGTGAGCAGAATGCCGCGTGAGCAGAATGCCGCGCGCCGGCGCCCTGCTGGCGCTAGCGGCTGTCGTGCTCGCCGCCGAGTGGGCACATGCCTCGTTCATCGACCCTGGTACTGTATAGCTACTCACTGAGGAGTTAGTTAAGTTCTGTCGCGGTAGCCGCGTGAGCAGAATGCCGCGCGCCGGCGCCCTCCTGCTGGCGCTAGCGGCTGTCGTGCTCGCCGCCGAGTGGGCACATGCCTCGTTCATCGACCCTGGTACTGTATAGCTACTCACTGAGGAGTTAGTTAAGTTCTGTCGCGGTAGCCGCGTGAGCAGAATGCCGCGCGCCGGCGCCCTGCTGGCGCTAGCGGCTGTCGTGCTCGCCGCCGAGTGGGCACATGCCTCGTTCATCGACCCTGGTACTGTATAGCTACTCACTGAGGAGTTAGTTAAGTTCTGTCGCGGTAGCCGCGTGAGCAGAATGCCGCGCGCCGGCGCCCTCCTGCTGGCGCTAGCGGCTGTCGTGCTCGCCGCCGAGTGGGCACATGCCTCGTTCATCGACCCTGGTACTGTATAGCTACTCACTGAGGAGTTAGTTAAGTTCTGTCGCGGTAGCCGCGTGAGCAGAATGCCGCGCGCCGGCGCCCTCCTGCTGGCGCTAGCGGCTGTCGTGCTCGCCGCCGAGTGGGCACATGCCTCGTTCATCGACCCTGGTACTGTATAGCTACTCACTGAGGAGTTAGTTAAGTTCTGTCGCGGTAGCCGCGTGAGCAGAATGCCGCGCGCCGGCGCCCTCCTGCTGGCGCTAGCGGCTGTCGTGCTCGCCGCCGAGTGGGCACATGCCTCGTTCATCGACCCTGGTACTGTATAGCTACTCACTGAGGAGTTAGTTAAGTTCTGTCGCGGTAGCCGCGTGAGCAGAATGCCGCGCGCCGGCGCCCTCCTGCTGGCGCTAGCGGCTGTCGTGCTCGCCGCCGAGTGGGCACATGCCTCGTTCATCGACCCTGGTACTGTATAGCTACTCACTGAGGAGTTAGTTAAGTTCTGTCGCGGTAGCCGCGTGAGCAGAATGCCGCGCGCCGGCGCCCTGCTGGCGCTAGCGGCTGTCGTGCTCGCCGCCGAGTGGGCACATGCCTCGTTCATCGACCCTGGTACTGTATAGCTACTCACTGAGGAGTTAGTTAAGTTCTGTCGCGGTAGCCGCGTGAGCAGAATGCCGCGCGGCGGCCCTCCTGCTGGCGCTAGCGGCTGTCGTGCTCGCCGCCGAGTGGGCACATGCCTCGTTCATCGACCCTGGTACTGTATAGCTACTCACTGAGGAGTTAGTTAAGTTCTGTCGCGGTAGCCGCGTGAGCAGAATGCCGCGCGCCGGCGCCTCCTGCTGGCGCTAGCGGCTGTCGTGCTCGCCGCCGAGTGGGCACATGCCTCGTTCATCGACCCTGGTACTGTATAGCTACTCACTGAGGAGTTAGTTAAGTTCTGTCGCGGTAGCCGCGTGAGCAGAATGCCGCGCGCCGGCGCCCTCCTGCTGGCGCTAGCGGCTGTCGTGCTCGCCGCCGAGTGGGCACATGCCTCGTTCATCGACCCTGGTACTGTATAGCTACTCACTGAGGAGTTAGTTAAGTTCTGTCGCGGTAGCCGCGTGAGCAGAATGCCGCGCGCCGGCGCCCTCCTGCTGGCGCTAGCGGCTGTCGTGCTCGCCGCCGAGTGGGCACATGCCTCGTTCATCGACCCTGGTACTGTATAGCTACTCACTGAGGAGTTAGTTAAGTTCTGTCGCGGTAGCCGCGTGAGCAGAATGCCGCGCGCCGGCGCCCTCCTGCTGGCGCTAGCGGCTGTCGTGCTCGCCGCCGAGTGGGCACATGCCTCGTTCATCGACCCTGGTACTGTATAGCTACTCACTGAGGAGTTAGTTAAGTTCTGTCGCGGTAGCCGCGTGAGCAGAATGCCGCGCGCCGGCGCCCTCCTGCTGGCGCTAGCGGCTGTCGTGCTCGCCGCCGAGTGGGCACATGCCTCGTTCATCGACCCTGGTACTGTATAGCTACTCACTGAGGAGTTAGTTAAGTTCTGTCGCGGTAGCCGCGTGAGCAGAATGCCGCGCGCCGGCGCCCTCCTGCTGGCGCTAGCGGCTGTCGTGCTCGCCGCCGAGTGGGCACATGCCTCGTTCATCGACCCTGGTACTGTATAGCTACTCACTGAGGAGTTAGTTAAGTTCTGTCGCGGTAGCCGCGTGAGCAGAATGCCGCGCGCCGGCGCCCTCCTGCTGGCGCTAGCGGCTGTCGTGCTCGCCGCCGAGTGGGCACATGCCTCGTTCATCGACCCTGGTACTGTATAGCTACTCACTGAGGAGTTAGTTAAGTTCTGTCGCGGTAGCCGCGTGAGCAGAATGCCGCGCGCCGGCGCCCTCCTGCTGGCGCTAGCGGCTGTCGTGCTCGCCGCCGAGTGGGCACATGCCTCGTTCATCGACCCTGGTACTGTATAGCTACTCACTGAGGAGTTAGTTAAGTTCTGAATATTTCCTCTTCTTAAATAGAATAGGAATACACGTAATTTATTTTTTATTTGATACTGAAATAAAAAACATCAAAAGATAATTTATAAGCTGAACATACAATAGGCATCTTATGATAAAAATACGTTCTCAGACTCCTCAAAGAGACAAAAAAACTTTCATATTCTTGAAAAAGAATCTATTTTCCGTGATTTCCCATCCGTGAAAAACAAAAACTCTCAATAATTCTTAAACGAAAAAGTTGTTTTCGTCAAATTAAGGACTTGGGAGTCCCCGCTTTTTTATACGAAAACGCTATGAAAACATTTGATAAAGTGTGTGATAGAATTTACAAGGAAATATCATTGAGATGGAAAATAAACTTAATTATGTCGTTGAATACGAAACATATAAAGGTCGTTTTGAATATAATAAGCGTATGTGCTATCCAATGTACGACACTTTGTATTTAATAATGCTTAGAATACAGAAAACAGTAGATTGAGCTTCTTTCTTTTGTTTAGCTATTCTCTGGTCTGTAGACAGAATATCACTTAGAAATTGGTTGGCTGTCGTGTAATTGGCATCTGTGTAGTAAGTCCTTTACTCGTTACAACCTTCTATTTTTGTCATTTATACATAGAAGTAATTGGTGTTCATTCCAAAAAAAAAAAAAATATTGACGATTTTGCCTAGCTCATATGTTTTCCGTGCTAAAAAGTGTTCTTCGGTTACTAAATAAATGACATACAAAATACAACAAGCATTCTTATAAAACTCACAAATCATTTGATACGGAGAGGGTAACAGATACTTCAGAACTTTATAGTCTCGATAAGTGTTGTGCAAAGTATCGACTTGAAACTCAAGTTCCTTGTTAAACCTTATATAAAACAAAGACCATAAATAATGCGTTTTGTCAACAGGAGACGACGACGTCGAAGTAAATCTGTCTGATTACGGAGAGGATCCCGCTGATCTGCAGCTTCTCGAGGATGTTGGAAAGTGAGTCCTATACTTAACAATTTAAAGATCAAAATCAAATGGCAGTATCTAGTAAAACGAGGTGGATGTTGAGAAATGTTTACGAAGCAATCGTGATTATAGGAGTTTGAGTTATGAACTCGAGCGAACTTAGAAAATGTTTTGATCAATTAGGTTTAGAATAAATTGAATATTTTGTTTGAGAACACATGATTTTTTTCTCAATATTTATAGGTCTGAATAATGATAAAGAGAAACTTTCTTAATCTTTCTTGAATTTATTTGCTAGAAAGACAATAGGTTTGTTTAATCCAAATGTTTGGTTAGTCGTAAAGTACGTTATTATACAATCTAAATCCAAATTACCAACTCTGTCAAGGAGAAACCAGACAGCCTTCTAAAGAGCAAAGTTCAATGAAGCAGATGCATGCGCCAGCATTGCATTACCATAGACACAAACTTAGGCTAGTGTTCAATGATGTGGTTTCAGACGATCGTCGCTGATCTACGTTTTCAGGCGCGCCTGTGTGAAGCGAGGGGGCAACTGCGACCACCGGCCCGGGGACTGCTGCCATTCCTCCTCGTGCCGGTGCAATCTGTGGGGCTCCAACTGTCGCTGCCAGCGCATGGGCCTCTTCCAGAAGTGGGGGTAGGCCGCACCCCGCTCCCCGACTCCCCTGAAGCGGCGACCAGCTCCCACCAGCCGACCTGACCGCCGCTCCATCGGACGACAACATTTGCATTATCAAACGGACCCCTTGCGTTCTCTTACCTTTCATTTCTCTATGTTCCCTCTCTAGTATTTCATCTATCGGCTAGAGAGATTCGAATTGAAAACAGGGACCTAGATTTTAGTTCGGAAATATTTTTGGACCTTTTATGATATACAACATTTGTAAAATGGTATTTTTTTGACGTTAGACTTCGGTCTCTTAGTTTATTTGTATTTTGTTTAATTTCTCTGATTCTCCGAGTGTCCGCTTACGTGGTTGGGCAATCACCCAGCCTTATTGCCCAATCAGTACGCCCCGACGTCAAGCTCGGCGAATCAGACGCCAGCAACTGCCTCTGGCGACGCGCCATCCACTTCTGTTGCGTTTCATGTTTTGGTTAGGACGAAGAGACGCGTCGCCTCGCAGGCAGTTCAGCTATTCTCTTACAATGTATGTATGTAGAGTTAAGTAAGCTAATCGTAGAGAGCAGTAGCTGCTAAATTGATGGTAAACTTATGTCAATAGGAACTAGCGATCATTAAAAATAGAAAAAAAAATATGAATGTACTTTTAAACTAAATGTTGTAGTCATGTAAGAGAGTATCGGTAATGAAAAACTTGGTGAAAGACGCTATTATAAGCCTTTATATATAACAACGCCATTTGTATTTGCGATTGGCACCTTAGATTTTTAAAATATCTATTATTAATGTGTCAATACATAATTCATATAATATTAATAAAACGAATCTTAATGTATTGTATGCGACTCTCGGACAGGAGAATATATGGTATTGAAGCCAAGTAGATCATGTGTACGTAGCTTCTTATCCCGATTGCGGAATATGATAATTATATTAATATTGGAATATGGAAATGATAAATTATATTAATAAATGTTTATGGACTTTATTGGTGTTGTTATTTATCTCTCTAACTAAACCTGTTATTATATTAGGAGGAGTATGAACAGTTATTTATAAGTATTGATGTCAGAACTGACGCACTATGCTTCAATATACAAATATGAAATGAACGCAATTTTTTCATGCTCGCTGAGGGTATGATGCCATAGAAGCTTATGTTCTTTGATTTAGTAGAACTGATGAATATATTTATACAAACATAGGTACTTTATAAAAAAAATCTAGCATACAGTTTGTAGACACGCCCACAGCTTGATTGATGTTCAGCGTATTTTTACTGTGACCATATTTTTTACTGAAAATCAAACAAAGGGACCCAAATGACAGGATAAAACAAACAACCGCCAAGTACATAAAATAAAATGTCACCAACTTCATTATTAGCAAAGTTTGGAAACTTTTTTATTCAGTTCATCAATCACTCGTTTTTACCCATCGCATCGTTTCGAACGATCCGTCCCCTTTTTGAGACAAAATTAATTATTTTCACTCTTTAAATTGTTTTACTGTGTAAGCAAAAATGGACGATCAGGGCGATTTGGGACGCAGCCTTTGTATTATTCACTAGCTCATCCCATTTTGGGTATAAAAGGAAATCTGATTATGCCATGATGGTTCGTGAACATAACAGGGTTAGCAGTATGATCTGTATATAAGGATAAGTTTTATAATAAAATACTCTTCTGTTTTTGAGAGGAACGACAAAGAAAATTAAAAAATTTAAAAGCTCTTTGAATAGTCGCCATCGAATTCGACCCTTCTGGTGTCTATAGTAGGGGAGGGAGCAAAAAATATTCTTAGTTAATGGCTCGTAAAAAAAAGGATTGCGTTGTGCTAAAAATATAGGTAAGAGGATTATTCCTCTTGCTAAATGAATAATTCTCACAAAAAAGTAACCAGATTGAGACTTTTATGAAATTCTACACGATGCGTAGTTAACGGATTCAATTTTTTAAACCTGCTTCGTTAATTATCTTTATACCTACCTTTATAAAAATTCGTTAATTTTTTTATACATTAAGTATCTATTTTAAGTTTCCTGCATCTATTGTATGCATCTATCATGGTCTGAAATAAATTAATATTGTTATTAATAAGTATAAAGCTATTATGATGTAAATTGCGTTAAGCGGGTAACGGTAATATTAAGTAATCTAATAAAACAATATACCTACCACCCACACTTACCTAACTAATTTACTTAGCATCAGAAATAAATGTTGCCATCATTTCAAAAAACGTGCGCTTCCTTCCTACTTGAACAATCACAACAACAAAATTATATATTCGGGTTTATTATTCAGGAAAATTAAAATCATGAAGCCTTCTAATAATAGACGGTCGTCAAGAGCGAAAAAGAGGAAATCTTAGGCGCTTGAAAAATATAATAATACCGCAGGAGGACCCAAACGACTTGACATATAATCGAAAAGAGGGCATCAAAATAAAAGTGCACTTACCAGCCTTGTTTTCACCCTAAGCACAAAAGGGACAAGGAGACATAACTATAAGAAAATTCTTAGGCATACAAAAGAAATATCCAACAACCATTGTGTGTCCTAATGTAAAAACTCCATATAAAAATATAGGAGAATATTCCCATTGTCACGATGAAATGGGGCCCATATTAATTCGATACGCGACGCATGTGTTAAACTCGGTACTCGCAAGTCCCAATGCTCAGCCAACTGGTTCTCGATAAGGTAAAGCTTGGCGCAAGAACTTATTAATGTTTCACGAGATTCGGATTTTGGGTTCAGACACGTAGCTGTGTACGAGCTTAGATATTGACAGGGATAAGTTATTGCGTGAAGAGGTTACGCTAAGGGACCTTCGAGGTATTTTACATTTGTACACTTGAGTTGTTCGGTGGTTAACCTTTTCAGGCAATGGTGTGGGGTATACTAAGGCAAACTAGTATGGCTAAATCCTGCGTTATAGAACCAGAAGAATATACGGTAAGTAAACTAATGAGTGTTCATGATGGTGAAAATTAAAAGGCAACTTTAAAAATGTCAGGCGTATAATATACAGGAAACCACGCCCACGTAAACAACTGATATATTATTTATTTCACATACAAAATCTGCAACGGAAATAAATGTTATTTTATTGTTAAATTCTTTCAGATCCAAAATAAATCCACAATTTTTAAACAATTCCCGATTCTGGCGACGGTAGCTATGGTAATCGGCTTTATAAATTGAGTTTTAAAAGCTTACCAATGAAACCTTAAAAGGCTTGTATGTGAACAAAATGTTTCATAGAAAGTAGGCAGATTTATCTTTATGAAAACTTTGCGCAGTAGCCCTTTTTAGAGGGTAACTATTGATATTCATTGAGCTGAATATAATTCGGTAGTATTGACTACTGGGATACATGTTACGGTGCAAGGATCAGCTACAATAAGGTGTAATGTACACACATTTTGTGACACGTCATAAATGTTTATACTAATAGCGATTACACACTTGCCAATTTATCGCTCGGTTTTGTCGATCAGAAATCCACCACGTCGGCGTCGTGTATGTACTTATATATATTTGTGTAAGCTTCAATTCAAATACTTTTATCTCTTAAAAAAGCTTTGTACCTCTAAAAAAGTGTCTGGCACCTTTTTGACATGAAGAAAAAAAATGTCATTGACAAGCACGTCAAAAAATTTTGTCTCTTTTCCTTCTGTTTATGAATGACAGGTTTGTACGCTTTACCTCAGATTATGAACCTTAATAATTACTTCGTAACAACATACTACGTGGAGGCCTATGCCCAGCAGTGGACTGCGATAGGCTGATGATGATGATGATGATGAACATACTACGTACTACTACGTACTACTACGTGGTTCTACTAACTACATAATAAACTACTGAGATTTTATGACTTTGGATATAAAACAAGGCGACGGAGTTTAAATTAGAAGGAATTTTAAGAAAAATATCGTAAAATATGGATTCAATAAGAACCTTATTTCGTAGAAAGCCGACAATGTTAATACATCTAGCACCTACATCCACATTTGAACTGCATGTTCCTTTTGTAAAGATTTCGAGGCTTCTGGAAAATATTTTCATATATCGCAGAGAATTCCGAGAAAATCTTTTAGAAATCCGGTCATGTCGACGTCATCAGCTTATGTCGTCGTAAGCCAGACATATCCACATTGTACAAAATGAGGCAATTACAATTAAAATTAAAATCAGGTAATTAAATAGACGGGTAGTCAGATGCCAGTAAGTCTGACACCAGTCTAACCTAAGGGGTATTGGGTTGCCCGGGTAACTGGGTTGAGGAGGTCAGATAGGCAGTCGCTTCTTGTAAGGCACCGGTACTCAGCTGAATCCGGTTAGACTGGAAAACGACCCCAACATAATTGGGAAAAAGGCTCGGAGGATGATGAATGTTAAAAATGTATTATTTACCTCTCAACCTACGGTTAGTGTTTTTCCTTACTCAATTTGTATATCATTTTCACACACACTGAATAAATACAGTACCTATACTTTGCAGGGGCTGGTAGATATCAATAGTTAGAAACGTTTCCAAAAATAAACTTAAATTCTCTAGAGACACATGTCAAGTTCCCACCAAACTTTCCATTCCATACATCAGAAATAACTTTCTTACACCAACTTATATTTAGCTTCAGTCTATAAATATATGATTTATATGTCCCTGTAGGTCCCTGTATTTCAATACTTCCATTGGGAGTTCTCAAGTATGTCAAGTGTGTCTCATTATAAACCATGAATATCTCTAAGGGATTTTATTCACATATAAATATGTAAGAAAAAGTGCTATTGAGTTGTACATGTACAGAGTGAAGTTTTTCAGTGGTGAATGGCTATGGCTTGAATGAATTTTTAGTCTGTTTCTAACGGGGAAGGGATTTACAGTGTATATGAAATATGAGTCGATTTTAGTTTGTATTTATTTTTAGCTGACTGCGATGACGTCTGCTGGAGCAACAGCAGACGTCATCGCGTCAGCTTCGGCTCTCGCTGAAAATCATCAGCTTTTGTCCCGTATTGGGTCTCAGCATTATGCTGAGCGTTTCACGAGAGTGTGACACATATTTCCCGTTATGTACCTTCTTCTCGTGTTGTGTCTCTTATTGCAATTCGTCTTTTTTATGTCTAATTTTTTGTACATTTTTTTTTTTGTAAATCCATGTGTCACACGCGTCAATAAATATTTTCTTTCTTTTTATCCGCGGTTCTACCCACTTTCCGCCATAGATAAAAAGTAGCCTATGTTATTTCTCAGTCTCTGGACTAATGTCATGAAGAGCCGATAAACATACAGATTAACAGAGTTACTTTCTTATTTATAGTATGTATAAGGATTATTGACCTGATTGCACATTAACAGAATTATAAGGTGTGACCTTTTATGCTGGAAATGACAAATGAATGTATTATTTTTATTTACCAACTTTGCGACGGTAAGATATTAATAATGCATATTGTGTGTGGTCCAAGATAATTAATAATATCGTCAATACGGAAGCGAAATAATAAGCTCATAAATATCCATTTTCTGAAGATAATATGAGCCATATTATGATTAAGAAATAAGTAAATGCGAAAGTGAATACACATCATCCCGCCCTTATCCCATGTTTTTTATATGTTTGAGTTTTCTTCATCCATACTCTTCTGTGTGCCATCATCACACAAGTAACGATCATTCTAGCAATGTCGACTTTTTACACAATACATATGTCATATATCCATCGTTTCTTTGGTCATCTATATTCATCCACATTCATACTCGTCGTTTTTTTTTTTTTAATGTGGGTGAGTTTGGTAATAACTTAAGTGGAACCAGGAGAAATAGTTTGAGGTAAACATAAATATCCAGTGATAAGGCCAATCAATAAAAAGTATTTATATCTATTTTATGACTGCGGCAGTTAAAGTCTTCTTATCTTTGTGCTTATTTTCGGCTGAAACGAACAGATAAAACCTATCTTATTTAGAAGTCGTAAGAAATCTCTATTGTTGACCGTAATAATCATAAAAAGTTATTTTATTGTCTAAACAAATCAACGTTGATTTTGTAACTGCCTGATTGAAGGTAACTCTTTTGAGAAGAACCTTCTAAAGAATGAGAATCTCTTTTTTTGAAGTAGGATAAAAATAACATTAAAGCAATCACGTAAATTTTCAACAACAGCATAGTTTCAGGAACAGACGTTTGAATAACAGATTTTCAGAGGCAAACATCAAGTGGGATGAATTCTAATCTCTACAGTTTCCACGAATTTCAAAGTGCCCTGCCACCATGAATGCAGTTCCAGGAGATTTGAAATTACATCGCAGTTTTACACCGAATAGCTCTCTCGTTCGTTTAAATACCGAGGGTGGTGTAAATTGCATTATTGGAAGGCCAAAAGCATTTGCAAAGTGAGGAAAATTCTTTTGATACACTGCAGTGCAATGTTATGGTATAGGACCACCAGCTTATCCTAAAATAATCTACATGATAACTGTCATGATCTTGAATCATGAACTTTGCAGTCCCGAGATCAAATGTTGGGCCTATTTTACATGTATCAGTCATCAAATTCCAGACACCGGACTGCTTTGTAAAAGTTTCTTTAACAAAGCGATCTTGGCCCCAAAACCGATCCTGAGACATCGTACCTAGCAGAGGCACTATGGGTAGTTGGATTTCACTATGATAATGTAGTTACTGATCCAGTTTTTCTCCACTGTACTCTTTTACCGATTCCATTCCCCCGAGTGATGTAAATCGCATTACTGAAAGGTCAGACGCGTTTGGACATAGACAAAAAGTGCTGTAGCACCGTGCTTTTTATTTCTGAAAGGGAGCCATGATATGAATTCATAAAGCCTTTTTGATAGCCAATGTCGACTATATCAGAGTTTTTTTTAGTCTACAGATTTATTTAGGGGGGTGATGTGACAAGAATTTTAAGTAGGTTCTATGGTGATGAGATGTTTGTTATATGATTGGTTTGAGATCTGATTACGTTATTATTGTAACCAGGCTGGGGTTTAGGTTGGAATCTACATAGTTTATGATCTATAATGATTTTGTCGAAACTAGTTGGCCGAGGTAAACCGGTTTTCCCGTCATAGTGAATTCTCCAGAGAAATTCAGTTAAAACTGGAGTCTAGCCTTGTGTCCAATTAACGACTACTCACACGTGCAACTACCAGACCAACATTTAATTTGCTGTACTCATACTTAATTATAAATACGAAAGTAACTTTCTCCATAGTTCTATAACATAGTCGTACATTGGCTGTACCGATTAGGTTTTCATCCCCCTATCGTAGCATACAAAGCGATAAATAGACGCCGAACTTGACGATATTCTTTAAGGATTGTTCATTTTATGATACTGAAAAAAAATCATCGTCGTCAATATATGGCTTTGTATGCGGTAAGACGTAATCAACCAAATCGGTTCTTGGCGATAATTTGAAACATGGTTTAAGACATAGACGTATTTAACCGGGTGAGTTAAGTACGTAATTCTTCCGGGATGTGGCTGGGACCGAAAGTTAATCGTCAAGTTCTTTCTTTCTGAAAGTAAACAACTAAGTTTTTTGACAATATTTTAGCCATAGATTTTTTTAGTAAATATTTTGGTTATTGTTCTTTTTACTAACACGTAGAGGTAATTTTCACAATCAGCTTTACAATACAATATTGTTCCCACAGACCTTAATATACATCCAAAACCGCGTTAATAAGAGAAGCAAAACACTGTCAAGTCATTAACTAATGAAGAAACATCATATAGGTGGTAAATATATTACGTATGTTTATGCTCCTAACGTCGTTTATCAAAGTAATAATGATAAGACAAGCAAGGTTACTTCCCTTATGTTTTCTCAATGTTACATCTTATTAGGATAAAGTGTTTGTTTGTTTGCGTATTAATTTTTGAATTTACTTTAAAACGATTGGAGTTTTATTATTCGGCAGTTAATATTTAGTAAAGATCTTAAAGGCTATTATTATCATATGTTGCAATACTTAAATTTTTACGCCACTAGAATAATACTATGTATTAATTTATACGCCACTAAAATAGATTGCATAAAAATTTATATAACACATAAGAGTTATGTATTATCCTAATGGTGTAAAAAATTGTATGCTGATAAATGAAAAAAAAATAGAGAAATTACGTCAAGATATGTAAAGTGGGCGGACAAACCCGCAAGATACAACTAGTATTGTAATATCTCACTTCGTTTGTACAAAATGAAGTCTTATTCATGAAAAATGATGAAGCATCAGCTGTCTACAGAATTGGTATTGATGTTCAAAAGCTATTTATTACCTATTTTTTTACAGCTGTCACCTTCACGGTCGAAATTGTATCTTATATGTATGTGCTTAAGGTGGAATATCCATTGGTTTATCATTCTTAATATAAGGTGCCTTGGTTTCAATTTATTAGCGAGGGCGTTCGATCTTAGTATAATAAATATTTGAGGTATTTTGACGATGTTGAAGCAATTATATGAAAGTAGAATATTTATTCATAGAAAAACTAGACTGACAAACTATGTTTGAACCCACATTATAGTCCTAATATACTTAATTTGAATGATTTTCATCATCTGGGTCTTAACATTTGGATGAGATATAATTAAATAGATTATCGTTTTTCTGCTTCGTGAATCAAACACAGTCCGTGCTTAGAAGGTTTACTATATTATATAGTCAATGTTTATTATTCCCCTACCCTTATCTCAATGTTCGCGTTCCATGACTTCCAACTTTTCTGTCCGTCATCATTTCAAACAAACCATCCATCGTTTCTTTGGTCGTCCCCTTTCGTCATCCCTTTATCTTGGTTCACATTCATGCTCACCACCTTCTTGATAGCAAGATGCTCATTCCTTCACATTCATGCGCATCACATGCACATATTTAACCGAACCGAATTGTACCGAAGAAATTGTTACCGAATGTGCATTCGTATATACAATAAGCTACCATCTCGCATTAAAGACCCTTAGAACATACTAACATTAGTATGAGTAAATTTAAGAAGTCCCTTCGAAATTGTAGTTTTTATATAGTTAAAGAGTACCTAGAGGAGAAATAGAATTATAATGCAAAATATTGTAGGTACTTAAAATCTAGCTATTAGATTATAGAAAAACTTAAAATATTTGCATGAGTAAATTATGAATCTAATACAGTGAGACCATTTTTTTTTGTATCGACCATCATAATGTACCTATATTCTGGCAAATAAATAAAATTTCAAATTTCATTAGGTTATTATATGTAAGTACAAGATATTCACCTTTGTATTTGAAACAAGCCGTTTCACCCGCGTCACATGGAAACTACTGCCCATTCCAGAATATAATGCCTGTACCACTCGTAGATAATATAGCTTCGCAACAGTGAAATAATTTTTAAAATCGGTTCAGTAGTTTCGCAGCATTTAGAGTACACACAAACAAATGTTTCCTTTTTATCGTATTAGTATAGTACCTATTTAAGTTTCCAATAATTCAAGTTTAGAAATTTCTAATTGGTAATCCAACCGTCGTTTGTGATATAACCGAAATATTCGACTTCCAAGAATCTGATCATATCAGGTACAGATGCAACTAATGTGATGTATAGATATTTCCACTTGACTGACGATAGCAAAGTTATAAGCCAAAGTTAGACTGAATATCGGATTATACCCAAATACATACATAAAATGATATTCTTGTCTCAATGTGAACTAAATAAGCACTGATGTTGAAATATACGGGGAAGATAAGCTTGGATTATATACAAAGCGATGTCTCAAAATAGCTAATTAATTTAGAATTACATGTCGCTATCGTTATTAATATTATGTTCTTATGTATTTTGATACGGAATCGTAATAAGTGATTAGTAGTTAATTCCGGAGATATTGTCACTTAAAGTGAAACAATTGTTCGAATCGGTTCAGCTGGTAGTTTCGGTGCTAAATAAACAAACATTTTTTCTGTTTATATTACTCGTGTAGATACGTACGTTACATAGACGTATGTGATTGTTCAGTAATGTTCTTATTTCCGTAACATACGTACTTGCTCAAAAGAAGTATAGGAACACACAACTCGAAGAAGAAAATCTGTTACGCAAACGTAATTTGAATGCATCATGGCTAGTATTCTTCCTCCGACCCAAATACCCGGAGGCTTCTGCAAGCATTTTTTGTAATGCACCCGGATCGCGCAGAGAATTGTAAAGTAGTAGGAATATATGCATGGACGCACTCAGCAGCTGCCAACCGTTTGTACAGAAACGTCTCGTTTGTCAATTTATTTTGAGTGCCCGTTAAGTTCGCAGGCTCAATGTACAACATATAAAACTAGTTATAGTAGGTACTATATAATGTTGTATTTTTATCTGACTCTTGGGCGCATTTAATTGTACTTTAATTTTCCAAGATTAACACAATACTTCGTACAGAATCGGACATGAGCTCATCAGAATGAGCATCTCCTCATAAGACCATATCATGTCCCAGCGGGGCACAGCAGGACCAAGGCCTGCTGGGGCTGCGGGTTGTTCGAAAGAGATACCGCGGCCCTGGTACATAAAAGGCCTATGACGGAACACGACGGTTTTTAGTCAGTAAGAGTCTGACACTCCCTCACCGCTGCTAACCCACAGCGGGAGGGGTCATTTGATGATTTTTGACGTCGAAAAAAAAAAAAGAAGACCATATCATGTGACCAGAGTCAAAACACATATTTGAGAATTGATTAATAATTATTATAGCAGCTGCCAATTATTATCATGTACCTACTTGCTTAGGAAACAGACTGGTACAAATAGACAAATAAGTACAAAAATTCGTCTACATATATTTGTACCACTAACACAATGTCTTTCTCTATAACAAAATCTATTGTATCCAGAAATAATGGCTACTGGTCTGCTAATTCAAATAGATAGATATTATCTGTTCTAACAATTGTCTGAAGACTAATCCGCGACCAGTTGGTTAGAACACGTATTCTAGTACTTATTTATTCATTTCTAATATTTTTAGATGGAGTTCCTATAGTAAACTGAAATATTAAAAAATATTTTATATAGAATTATTGCTATAAGATAAACGATTTATTAAAATATGGTATTATTCATTGTGGTCAGATGCTTTTGTATTACAAGTAAATGCTATAACTGATCTCTCTCTAAGAACAGTCAAAGTTTTTTAATAATTCACAATATCAATTGAACTTTTAAAAGATGCATTTTGGCAGCAAAACATCACAAAATAAAGCTAGGACTGAAAATTTAAAAACTGACGCTCTTCCTCTACATATTCAACGGATTTTTCCCCTTTTCAAAACTGACGGGCATCATTCAAAGGCCAAAACATGTTTCAGACAAGCCACAAAGGCCTATACGTGTCCAAAGGGTAGTAATTGTGTTGCCCGTTGCAAAAATTGTGTTTACCTCTTGCCATTTTAACACGTCCGCAATTCGTTTAGTCCGTTGGCAACACCGTTTTGCATTTGTTTTTAGAGTTCCATGCTCAAAAGGTAAAATGGGTCGCTATTACTAAGTCTTCTCTGTCCGTCTGTCCGTCCGTCTTCCAGCCTGTAGCTCATAAGCTGGGATAGTTAGATAGTTGACATTTTCACAGATGATATATTTCTGTTGCCGCCATAATTATAAATACTGAAACTATAGTAAAATGAATATTTTAGGGTCAAAATAAACGCCACTTTTTTCTGATTTGATAAATGTACGGAGTCTTCGTGCGCAAGTCCGACTCGCTCTTGGCAGGTTTTTTGTCTATTTTCTGATATTTGGTTTGTTTCAATGTTTATGTGCGACACGCAGTCGTAAAGTGTAATGTATAGAGGCTTTTACGCCTGAAATAGGCGTGAGTTTGGTAACGAATTGAAGCAATATTATTCCTGCATGTTTGTTATAAGTACTGTATTATATTTATATCATTAGTTAGTGCAACGTATGCTTTACATGAGCACAGCGAACATTTTTAATAATGCGTCATCTAGTCTAAAGAAATGTTCGATTTCTTCTGGTTTTCTAAGTTTCTTGTGAGAAATAGGAAACCTTAATTCGGTAAAATAGTTGTTACTTTGTGCAATTTCCATCTTCTATGAGAATTGTCTGGTTGAATGTTATTATAGTTAAATATTCCAGCCATGCTAGCTTGTCTTCAACAAAATTGTGATAGACTCATTCAAAATATCGTGAAAAATCTAATAAGTCAAGCATACTATGCAAGAATAGACCAGGGAAAAGCAATTTTCCCAGCACTTTGTCAGCTTGAAAACTGTCATCACTTATGCACTCTCAATCTTTAGCTCCGTTCAGTATTATAAGCCGGTCTGAGTTTCCATGTTCCATATTGATTGGGTTTGTCTCCATACGGGAAAGAAGAAAAGACGGCGAATTTATCGACATTGTTCTGGAGAAAATGCAGACAGATTATTCGGAAGATATTTAATATTCTGTATTGAAGGCATTGTCAATAACAATACAAAGGAACGGTAATTTCAATAAAGGACTTCCTGAAACTTTATTTCAGTTAATTAAATAATTTTTGAACTGCATTGCTTATTACAATTCCAGACTGATAATAAAGACATAAATCAAATTATTACTTTTCTCTACAACATATATATATATTTTTGTTTAATATCATATTTATCTGTCAATTTTACTTCATCAAACCATTTGTTCAAAATGCACATTTTAACTCCAGTAGCCACACAATATGAAATTCTAAAGTACATCCCGGACTGCATGAAAAGAGCTTTCAAAGAAGATATTTAAATACCACCGCGGACAGACTACAGAGCACCCAGGCTACTTAAGCTGACTTCATAATTTTTCAGAATTGCATTATCTCTCTCAAGTGCTCGCTATCAGTGCTGACCATATAGTATATAACAAGAAGTACCTATGTTCTTTCTACCAGACATAAACTCTCTTCGTTAAAGTCTACTTCGGTCATAATAATTCAATGCTCTAATTTGTAGAAAGTCTAAAATCCGCTAGTCATACGTGTTGAATACGATATTTAAGTCCCGAAACATCAGTATGCAGCCAAGATGATCAAATTATGCTATCCGAACTACCCTACACTTGTGGTAAATTGGGACATGTGTAACAGGCTTTACTAAGGCTTGTTTCTAAAGTGACTTCAGATTGTATTAAGCGTAGGTATGCCCTTGGGTCCCTACTCCCTAATCTACTACGCGAACGACTCTCGCGATTCGGAAGGATTTATGGGTATCTATTTATCTGTTAACCCCTCAATAAGCGGCGGATTTTTATTGAGATTTAGGTCAACGTGACCGCTAGATATAAGCTTTTATATTTTCGGTGTAGCGATATCGACAGAATTTTTATTTATTGCTTTTTCGAACTCATCTATAAATTCTAGTCTATAACCGTAAATAAACTCAGATTTTCCGTACTTTTTAACACAGCAGCAATCGCTAAATGGGCCGTATATGTCAGGATCTTTCTAAGTAATATCATATCTAGTAAAAAATGTTTTTATGAAAATTATTGTCTGGTAAATATTAAAAAAGAACACTCCCTAGCAATAAATTGGCCATGTGTGGTACGCTGAACATTTCTTACTCTGATTGCAATACTTTCAGTTTTACTGCCACACTCATAATGGATACTTAAATTAGTCCTAACGAGTCCTTAACTAATTATCATTAAATCTGTTAATGAACGATACATCCCAGAGACGAAATTTAAGTTTTCATTAGTTAATGACAGCTTTAAGTATCCGTAGGGCAGAGTATCGTCAAATTGTCTTTGATAATGCTTATCGATAAACGAAAGGTGTAGCCGCACCTTAAAATGTGAAATTATGAAGTAGCAAAAACTGTTATTTAGATACATTAAAACCTTGTATATCAACAATAGAAAAAAGAATTTGTTAATTTCGGCATCGTTTTTACGTAAAAACACCTATTTTCATGTAAATGATATAAAGTACATGGAAACTTTTTTCTGGTATCACTGTCAATATTGTACTGTCAGTGTCAAGGTTACGTTTAAAATTCTTGTTCCGTTAACCGTCAGGAAAGAAAAGTGTGATAATCTCTGAAATAAATAGCTTTATCTTAACATATTATCATGGTAAGTTTCGTTTCTATGTACATTAGTAGCTGCACATATGTATTTGAAGAATTTAACTTGTGCTTGTTTCATTTTAGGAGTCTTCAGGAACAAGAGTGTGGCAACGCACAACGCAAACGTGTGGCTAATTTCACGGCGGACGAAAAAGCTTTGTTAGCACAATTAGTTAAAAAGAGACCAATCGTGGAATCTTAAATAACAGATGGCAAGTCAGTCGCCAAGAAACACGCAGCATGGGATAGTATAACACAGGAGTTCAATCAGGAATCAATCACCAACTTCCAGACTACGGGCTGCTTTGTGAAAGTTTAAGAATACCCTCGAGCGACCTCGAGCACAGCAGCCGCGCTTGCGACCACTAGACCAACAAGGCAGTCAAATAAACTTTGTACTACATAATTGTTCAACAATTAAAAAAGTATTCGTCTTATTTTATGGATTTTTATTTATTAAAAATTATATTATGAGAAAAACCTATCAACTATAGATTGTCGCACCAAAATCCATTGCTATTGGTTGTGTTTTCACGCCTTTCACTCATCAGGACAACATCATCATTCTCAATATGAAGATATTTCCAGTTCATTCATCAACCTGTAAAGAAATATTATGCAGTGTCGCACAAGCACATATAACAGCCACAACTGTATCCATCTATGCCCATGCCAAGTTGGAGACAAGGAAACCTTCTTTTCCAAATGCCAAAGCATCTTTCCACAGTATTCCACATTATATTTTATTTGGCTTCTGATGTAGTTTTCTTGTGCAGTTGAATTTGGTGATAACAACGGTGTCAGTAGCACATTGCTAACTGCATACCCGCTGTCCCCTAAAATTATCCCTTTTAACACACCAGTATTCAGTCTTTGTTTACTTGCACTGCTGTTATAAATAAAACTATCATGGGTACTGCCAGGCCACCGGGCTACTAGATCATAACATTCCAAGTTTGTCCCAGTGACTGCTTGAACATTGATAGAAAAATACCCTTTTATATTCCTATAGACTTCTAATGTTACTCCTCCTGGGCTCCTTATTTGGCCCCACTACTCTAAACCTTCTGGTACAGTCTACAAAATCAATAAAGTCAAGCAAATCACTCATCTTTACTTTATTGTTAAAACATTCCTATTCCTGAGACTTTTTAATAGTTATTTGTTATACAAGAGTGCAAAGTTGCTTTTTAACCGCGTGCTCAATTTTGATGACCGAGCAAGCGAAGGATTCTAAAATTGAAACACGAGCGTAGCGAGTGTTTCAATAATTAGAATCCTGAGCGATAGCGAGGGAATCAAAAGAGCACAAGGTGAAAAATCTTTGCACTCGAGTGCAACACGTAACTTTTCATCCCACCTCATCGAGGAAAAGCAAAAAAACCAAATGGCGCGCACATGAGTATCAAATTAAATAGAAGTACGTATTAAAGTTCATTTATTTGGAAACGCAGTTTAAAAATGAAACGAGGTTAAAAATCTATGTAAAAACAATAATAAAAATTACTTCTTCTTTCTTTCTCCTGCCCTGTTCCCAAATATTACTTGGGGTCGGCGCAATATGTCATTTTCTTCCATTTTCCCCTGTCACTCGTCATACTGACACTCACTCCCTTCCTATTCATATCATCTTTCAGGCAATCCATCCATCTTTTCTTAGGTCTTCCTCTTCCTCTCCATCCATCTACATTCATACTTAGCACACACTTTGTTGCATGCGTATCATCCCTCCTCATTACATGTCCATACCACGACAATCTTCTACTTCTCATCTTTTCTGTAACTGGCACTACTTAATAATAATAAAAATTACTTAATTAATTGAATAATTATTTTATTTGTTTAATATGTATTTGTTTGAAAAGTCTTATCAAAATTGTCACAAATGGAGTATTGCACACGTTGTTCTAAATTCAAATCACTTTGCCGCTCTAGAGGATAAAAACGACTTTTGCGCTCAGATATCAAAGGGTAAAACTACTCTTTCCGAGATGGTGGGATGAAAAATATTTTATTTACTTTTATAACCTTAAACATAAATGTCAAAATCAATCATTAGAAAGTTAAGTAAAGGTTTTGCTTTACTTAACTTTAATTGTCATTAAGGGATGCTAACGGATCATTAATTGTCTCTGAGAGTGAGCTTTTTTAAATCTATACTAAGGAGCCACTTAAGTAACCATTAACTGACTCTGAGTGTGGCAGTTAGAATAAAATAATGGCCCAAAAAACGATTTCAAACTAATACAATGTGTCCCGGGGATAAGTGACCGCCCGAAATTTTTTGAATATTTGTACAAAATTAAGGATAATTTCCTTTATATTTGGGACTTACCGCCTTTGGTTTTTTTTAATGATTTTTTTTATTTTTTTTTAGTAAATACTGTGACGTGCTGCAGTTTTTTTAAGATATTTCCTAAGTTTTTACATCTTTTTAAATTCTTTTTTCTTTATTGACTAGCCGACATCATAGTATATCAATTAAAATTATCAAACATAACAAAAATGTAATAAAACATTTATTAGAAAAAAAAGAAAATAAAAATTCAAAGAAAATAACGCCTTTTTTCAGTTTTTTCAAAATAAGTCCAATAAATGCCCCCTTAATATCACTTTCTTTTAATTTATTAATAAACTACATGATATTACCTACAATAGCTCAGAACAATGTTTGCTACTATTTCAAACAAATGCAAAAATACAGTCAGTTGAAATTTGACTCCTACTCGGTAAAAAAAGAGCAAAGCCTGTTATTAACAGGCCTGACAATAATTTTTTTTAATGATTTTTTTCAAAAATATAAAAGAAATTATCCTTAATTTTGTACAAATATTCAAAAAATTTCGGGCGGTCACTTATCCCCGGACACATTGTATAATATCATAATAGTGAGAATAACTTTATTGATCGATCGTCTTCTACAATATTATTACAGTCAGTATAACTGAAATAATATATAGTTTTTTATAGTTTCGCCACTTTCGTACTGACAGCCAATATTGTTTATAGACAAGTATAAATAACTGTAGACATGGCAGAAAGCTACGCGGATTACGTGCCTACACGGCAAAGCTTCAGTGATGCTCAACAGCTCACGAAATTGAGTCGACAGTCCGTCTACTGTACTTGGCGACTTTCTGGTTGAAGTTTACGGATTTACGAACCGAGATGAAGGGTGTATGGTAGTGTTTAATATAGATAGGCTGGTTGATTTAAATGTTTTGTTTCCCAATAAAATAAATATTTATATAGCATAGTTATAATAAAGAGGAAACATTTTTTGTTAGTTTGTGCGTTAGGCTCCGAAAGGCTCCGAAACTACAGAACCGATTTGTGAACATTCTTTCACTGTTGGGTAGCTAGAGTATCCTCAAGTAACATAGTTTGTAATTATTAATTAATTAAATAGGTAGATTATTTTTTTGTTAATACGTTGTAATCGTCTATCGTCATGGTATCTTCGCTCCCTAGGTATGTGTATGTTAGGCATAAAACGGCAGACCCATTAATTTTAAACAGTTCCTCTTAACCTAGTTAGCTATTGTCCTATCACAATAGGCCAATTGGATCCTTTCCAAGTTCTACAATAGTCCGGCACAGACCAGTAGTTATTTTTCGTTATTTTCTACAGATTAGCAATGAAAAAGTCCATAACTTTGTCGTCCAAGTTTAGTTTGGACTTATAGCAATTTTAATATGGTTGTTAGTTACCTAGCCTTTTTCCAACTAAGTTGGCTTCTAGTCTTACGGACTGTCTGCCTCCTGCAAACAAGCCTTTGAAAAAGCTGGTTTTCTGGTATATAACTAATTGACTATATTTAAAGCGTTTTCCAAAAGACCAAAAAGTTCGTTACGACGTAAATGATCACCAATTACTGATCGCGCCAACTGTTTTATAACCTCCATACATAAGGTACTCCAAAATAAAAGGTGTAGCACTCCCAGAACCAAACCGGTTTACACCAATAAAGAACATTGTTTTCCTCACAATTTTCAGCTTCCTCAGCAATATATATTTTCAAGTGAAGGAAATAAAGCAACTTCACACTTCAGATAGTGTTGCTAGCTGTTGAAAAAAATTTGCACCAACTTCTCAAAGAGATTATCTGGCTCTTGGCGCAACGCCAGCGGATCTGCATTTTCTTTTTGAATAAACTTTCTTCATCGTACAATATGTTGCTTGTTGGTTTCACTTTTCAACAAAAGACTGATGGTATGAAAAAGGAGCTTCATTTTTGTTCCTTAAAAAAATTATGAATGTTTTAAGAAACAATTAGACAGTCTGACATATAATAGGCCGGATACCTTTCGCTGAAAATAACAAAATAAACTTTGTAACTAAATTACTAATTAAAGAAATAAAATCTTCAATGCAACTTTTGTAAACACTCATTCCTCCTATATATGAAAAGAGGGCTACATACCAAGAAAAGTTATTCAATTTGAACTTCTTAAAATATGACCAGCAACTGAAGCTTAAAACTACCATAAATTAATAAGTAATTAGCCCAATTGGCCGCGGCGAGAGGCCATTCAACACCTATTATGTAATGAAGATTGTTCATTAAGGCTGTTATTATATTAGCTCATAACTTCCGAGTACCCGGATATAGCCGGGCCATTATGACAGTACCAAGTTATTGATATTTTATGACCACGCGAATGATATCACGGGTAGAGTGGTTACTACTTTGATAATCATCACCTGTCTGTCTAGCTCATACTGGCTTTTTACTGTATTGAAGTGTATCCGTTTGGAAAATAAGAATGATATTGCATTTCATCATCCTCCGAGCCTTTTCCCAAACTATGTTGGGGTCGGCTTCCAGTCTAACCGGATTCAGCTGAGTACCAGTGCTTTACAAGAAGCGACTGCCTATCTGACCTCCTCAACCCAGTTACCCGGGCTACTCGATACCCCTTGGTTAGACTGGTGTCAGACGTACTGGCTTCTGACTTCCCGTAACGACTGCGAAGGATGTTCAATGACAGCTGGGACCTACAGTTTAACGTGCCATCCGAAACACAGGTGTCTAAAGGTGTCTACACACCAAAGCCGCTGATGCCGGCGGCACAGCCCGGCGGCCCAACCCGCCGGCCGTATTTTGTACAATCATGCCGCCGGCTTTCATAGAGTATTTGACAATTACTAGAACACCACATGCCGCGGCAGTCGTGCCGCCGGGCTGTGCCGCCGGGTCAGCGGCTTTGGTGTGTAGATCCCTTAAGATATACTAAGAAAGTACATACAAAGATTATGTAAATGAACAATTGTATCAAGTTAGATCTAAACATTTTATCTGATTCATAATTGTATCAGGTTAAATTTAAATCGCAGCAATAAATATTTTCAGAATCGTATCTTCGTTTTTTGACCGACCCGATACGAAGGAGGTACACAATTTGATCACGAATACGTTTCTTTTTTCTACAACTAAGCTGATTATACAATTTTTGTCTACTAAATACTGTTTTTTTTTTAAAAACATTAGTAGTCAATTTTATTTTTATCGTGTTTTGTTTTTCTTTAATGTGATTTCTATTTTCATTAATATTTATACAAAAGCATTTACACAAGTACTCTATTTTAATCGAGGCGGCTAAGCAATCAGTAGTAAAACAAAATTGTTCGGCGAATTGCAAATTCAGTATAATCTCTGAACAAAAGCATAGATAATAATTTACAACTCCCGCCTCGTTTTGTTATAAAGCTACTACAGCTGCAAACCCCGTTAAGGAAAAAAACACGTTTTATTTTTCAAAATAACATAAACTACCTCGAAGGAGATATGATCTATTTAGAACTCGGGACTTTACTCAACTGAGTTATCTATGAAAAAAATGGCGCAGCTTTTTATAGTTTCTTCTACAAATTGAGAAAAAAAGGAATATTAAAATAACCGGGCCTACAAGAGAGAAGAGGAAGGCGTAAGATTTAAAGGAATGTAAGTGGGTCAATCCTGGCTTAAAGTAGAAGTCATACCTTCACAATAAAAAGCTACATCTGAAACACAGTTTACAAAAATATGTCCAGCATTTATAGCTCGATTCTAAATGCAAAAAAATCAAAATAGGAAACTAATTTTAAAAAAATGGTCCGTATGTAGGAGGTGCTTATTCTAAAATAAATAAAAAATAATTAATTTACTGAAAACCATTTCACAAACCTATTTTAAACCTTTAAAAACCTTCAATTCTACTAAACTCGGTAACCGCATTTCATTTTCACATTATTGGGAGTTTATAACGAAAACCCACATGAATCACATTTTAAGCCTAATTACGTAATGATAAGTTTATCACGAGCTGATAATATTTCAGTTTGGACCACATTGAGGCCGCAACGCCCACCCCTTGGGCATATAAATCACCACAGTTGTAAGTGGAGCCCATGATACTAATTTACGACTAAAACGAGGGTTTCACATTCTATTTTTATATTAAAAATGTGGCCAATTGAAAAAGTTATAAAAAGAGAAATAACTTTAGTTTTTGTTGGATTTATTAGGCCGCTTTTTTGGCTAGAACATCTTATTAATTCAATCCATGATCCTTACAAACTATGGTCGTGGTAGGTTTTTTTTAAGATTCGGTGCTTTCCAACGTGCTAAAAACTCTCTGAGGCTCGCGCCTATCAAACATGACGTGCCGCGATGTTGGTAAGTGACAGACGCCTGTAAATATACCATCAATACAAAACTTCGTCTAAAACTTCCAAAACTCCTTTTTGAGAAAAACAGAAAACAAACAACTTCGAATCCAGTACAGCTCTCAGGCTTTCACAGGAAAATATAAATGTATATACGTACAAAGTAAAAACTACAGAGATAAATAAGTTAGTGGTAAGTTTACGAGGGTAGGGACAGAATAAACAAGATGGTTCGCAAACTGAATCCGCAACTAAACGGATAAGTGCAGCTCTATGAAGCAACGGACATGCTTTGGGCAGCTAGTGATGCAACACAAATAAATTAATTAGCCGGGAATATTAGTATCGATATGGATATCGATATTTTTTACTATATATTTGATCGAGATTGTTATAAAAAGTTTACTCACTCCAATTAAAATTTACGAGTATTGGCGACTGGTTATAAAGACAATGATATTAATGATATAAATTTCTGTTACAGAGATAAGCCTGAATTATGGCTTAGTATAAATTATGCCTACAAGCCAGTATCTATTTGTTCTCAATAAATAGGAACTTTATCTGGGTGTAAATTTTACCAGACAGCTTAAACCGGTGAATGTGAATGACATATTTGAAAATTTATAAAAACAGAACTGTAGCTCACTAGAAAAAAAAAACTATTAACTTGATAAATTAAGTGCCGAATTGTAATTTAAACAAACTGACACAGTTCTCAAACTGATTTTCAATTAATTTTACATCTTAAAACAATCGTGGAGACTCGTCGGCAGTACTTATCGATTATATACCTTCCTTAATATTGAATTATCTACATCACTAGCGAGGCCGTCCTCGGGGATTTGCTTGAGCAAACTAAGGCCACTCGGAACTTCCATCATGTTCCGAAATGCGTTTGAAATTGGAATAAGAATGTTCCAAAATTGAATTTCAAACGCTCACTCTGGCAATTCGGTATCTCTTGTAAGAATATTGCGGGTTACTCGATCCCTATTGGTTTCGCTGGATAAGGCCTTGGCCATACGATGTGACTATGCAAATTCGGAAGGTAACTGTTTTCGTTTTTGTTTTGTAGGTTAATACATAATTATTTATTTAAGTGAAATTATTGATGCGTTTGAAAATTTATAAAATTTTACTTCAGGTATGCAAGGTTATGGGGAGGGTCTTTGTCCAAAAGAATAAACACCATGAGTAAAACAAAAGTACTAAAAAACAAATAACACTTAAAATTGCAATAAATTACAATGTTTACTGTCAAGTTTCGTCCGTAATTTATTCTGCATATATCGTTCCTCGAGTGGTTTATCTGTCAATCGAAACGTACTCTTACTTACCAATAGATGGAATAACACACTTTTGCGAATATATGTAATCACGTTTGCGCTTATTAAGATTCTACTCCTGTGTGGATTAAGCCTTACCGTATATGTTCAGATATTTCGATGAAAAAAGTTTCGATATTCGGCCACAGATTATGTAGACTTGATGATGCAATATGAAAACTGGTGGGTTGTTGCCATAGTAAATAAATAAATTACACTAAAATACTTATTTGTGATCACATTATTTCTAGTAGTTCTAGAGTGGATTAAAAACTGTACCTATAAAAAACAATATTATAAGCACTACTTATGTTATTCCATCATCACAATACTTAATTAAATTAAATAAACGTATTCTTGTATTTCTTTATAACTTTCTGATATTTTATACAAGTGATACATATTTACATTAAATAAACTATTATTTGTGCTTCACCATCTCAGTTCCAGAAGCAATGTTGCCATAGATAATATTTATGTTACCACAGATTACAAAAAAAATCATTACAACAATTTTTTTAACGAAATAACCTTCATAGATTGTAGAAAACGATAAATAACACAACATGACGTGGCTCTCAAAGGGCGTTTTAATTACCATTATACCACCATAACATTTAACACGTACTTTTTCTGCATCGTAAAACTAAAAGCCTACTTTTACCCTTATTTGTGGGAGGAGGGTGTAAAAAGTAAATAAAGTAAATGACTCGACTGCCAAAGTGGTTACGTGTAGTGTACCATAAAAATTCAAGATATGGCTAGGTATATTCCCTTACTATTTTTTTTTTTAGCTTTTTTTACTATTTGTGTATAAACATACATACAGCAATAATTATTGTTTTTTATCTGTACTAGGTATTGCTATATTTGTTTGTTTCTGCCCCAAGAAGTCCAAAACTACTGATCCGATTAAAACAATTATTTCACTGTTGGGAAGCTACACTATCCTGAAGCAACATAGAAAAAAAAAAACCTTTAATAAAACTTTATTTGATTACTTAAAAACGTGTTGTTCGTAATTTAAAAATTTGAGCCAGTAATACTTTTAGATTTATTACTTTATGCTTCTTGAATGTTAAATAAGTAAACTTTAGAATACTTTTTTACGTAAAAGTCCCTTTTTCCGACGTGGAAACTTGACGAGAACTGAATTTTTTGTCCCCACTTTGGTTGTCAAGGGCAGAATTTAATGATATTATCATTTTACAAGGAACGTCTTGTATTGAAATTTTCAAAATTGAATCAAGCCTGCTGATTTTTTAAGTATTTTTTTCGGGAGTCTAAAAAGGTTTAGTTTTCAATGTGTTTCGGACAACGGGTTCCACTATTTTAAACTTTCTCCTGCAAAAACTACTACATTCGATATCTTTTTGCTAAGATCATTGACACGTTAATCAAAACATTCTATGCGGCGATGCTAAATTAAAACATTTTGCTGAATTGAAATAATACTGATAATAACTTTCATTGTGCAATTTAGATTTTCCATCATAAGCGATTTCGAAAGCATTCACCTCAATCACTAGCCAGGTACTAAACATTAATCCCAAGAAACAAAAGAAATCAAAAGTCGAAAGTTTTTAATGCTATTCCATTGAAAGTTCTTAAAAAGATCCAAGTTTTTGATTCGTGCGAAAGAAATTACCAATTCACATTATTAAGGTTAAGAAAAGTCGAAGCTTTCCTTAGAATATACAAGTTAATTTGGAAGTCTGTGGGATCACGTAGGAAACTGGTCTTGCTACATTGAGGGCCGATAATACTTTTTTAAACTGAGTTTAAAACAATATGGAAGTTTAAGTTACAAGCTAAGAGATTTTCAGAAGCGCTTAGATGTCAAGTAATTCTTGTGACTTTTCAGACTTACTGGTATGCAGGTAAAACTATATAAATAATCATCGTCCTTCACCTTCCCACATCTCAAGTTTTTATTGTATGGACTCGGCAAGGAAACTGAAACTAGCTTGGGAATAAGAATATGCTATACTCCATTTAAAATAACATTAGAAATCAAGTAAACCTTTTTTACTGTTTGTTCAACCGATTTTGACTTCTATTCCGTAGACAAAAGAACGGAATTGAAAGCAAAATAGTGGTTACAATACCAAGTATTTACTGCAGCCGCCAAATCATACTACTAACGCAATAGAAGTTAAAATCGGTTGAACAAACAGTAAAAAAGGTTTACTTAAATTTCTAATGTTATTTTAAATGGAGTATAGATAAAATTAATAAAGAAACTGTCGGCTGATAAGTTGGCCCAATGATTGGCTGATAGTTGGCCCAATGGTTGGCTAAAGCCGGTTATTCACTATGGGATATAATATAATATATATGTCATCTTGAGATTATCGCTCGTCCTACATTTTGCCCTGTGCTATAAAATATATTACTTCCCAAACTATAAATACTTTTTCAAAATGTATGACGAGTGATAAACTATTATATCTCAGGATGTAATATACATATATTGCATTATATCCCAAATTGAAAAGCTGGCTTAAGAGATTATTTTGAAGGTCATCATAAATTGAACTTTTTACTCTATCTCTGATACCAAAAACATTGATCTCCTCCAATTCACAAACTTGATCAAACTATTGGCCGACTAAAAGTTTGCAGTCTGCGGGGCTCTAACTGAGTTTAACTTAAACCGACCGATTCGTTAGAGTGCAATCAGCCATCGGACTCAAGAAAGAACTTAGTATAACTAAGTATAGTCTATATACGTTGAAAGAGACTGATCCCATTATAGACAAGGGTTTGTTAAAAAGTTTTAGTTTTCCAAGAGGTAATTAAAACGGTTGATAAAAGTTTAGGTACGTTCTTCTTAAAAAGAACTGAATCTAGATACTGCTTGAAATCTTTATGATTTTCACCTGGGTTTTATTTGTTATTTTTCGGATTATAAAATTAAATTAATTTATTACATATTGTTCGTTCGTGATTCCTGAATAGTTACCTGATTTCAATCTAATAACAACGATAAAAAACCTTTAATAATAAAACCTTTTTACCCAAGTGACTCACTGTCAAAATGACCGACTTACCAGCAAAATACACTCTAAAACTCAGCGTATTGGTTGGTTTAGCGTCAAGACTTTTAGGATCTCAAACGCGCCACTTTAGCTCCAAAACATCTTTGCCTTGCACTCACTACGCAAGTTTGTTCTTACTTAAAATGTCGCTCTCACGTTCAGCTAAAAATAGTTTCTGTAGGTCGGTAGTTAATGGGACTTTTCTAAGAAGTGTTACAAAGTATTAGAGTGCAAACTTCTGGGGGAAATTATATTAGGAAGTGCTCTCAAAAGATTTCGTTGAGCTTGTAAAAATGTGTCTATAAAATATGTGGAATGGGGGATAGTAATAGCTTTTATTGCTAAAAGGTTTGATTTAAAATCTAATGGCTACTTTGAGAAATGTCCAAGAAAATTCAATGTTTAGTTAAATTATTGTTCAGTGGTATTTGAATATAACATGACATGCAAACAGGCATCATAGACTAAAATAAAACTAATTTAAATGTTTTGACGTGTCTCCCCCTCTCTCTCTCACCGGTTCCACTTTATTTCGTCACACGTGTTCAAGTAAATTAATTGCTGTCAATAAGAAAAAATCCCGTATAATATTCACTGCCAGCTATTATTATCTTTGTTGTATTCTTTTTTCACTGAATTCCAAGCCTTTTCATTGAGTTTTCATTGCATTAATACCAATAAATTAACGACGACGAACATAACATTAATACGCTCAATTTAACTATCATAAATATCATTGATTAATAATTGCTTCGGTCATCATTTCAATCACTCAATATAAATTAAATAGGTACTGTCAGTATCAAAAGTAGCTGGAAATTTAACAATACAAAAGTCAAGAAATTCTTAAAATTATAAACTTAATAAAATATTTTGTTAAATGACTGTTAACAATTTTGAAAATTTTGATTTGAATAGATACGTTTGAAGCTAATTGTACAGGCAATATTATGTTTTCAATTAAGCAACATTTTAATGCGAAGTATGGCTTTGATATGACTCCTATATTGTAATATTAACAGACTCCTCATAATATTATGCTAGATGAAGACGTTGAACGATAATAATCAATAACCACAGTAGAAAATCGCAATTGAATTTTGCTAAGTGTATTTATATTTTTGCTAGTGACTGTACATAAATCGTAATATTTATTGAAAAGCAGTTCTAGTCGCTCGAGTGATCTGCGTAAATGTATAAAATGCACTTAATGAATACTTGCAAGCTATGTAGTACGATATTTGTATTAAGCTTAATTGGAAACACATTCAAGGTTTTAATTAAATACAAATGAGATACAACATTAATTTAATGAATTACTAGTATATATCAGTATCGGGATATCAGTATTTTGCAACAATTTAATGGATGTTATTATACATACAAACCTCCCTCTTCAATCACTCCATCTATTAAAAAAACCTTGAATGAAAATCGGTTGCGTAGTTTTGAAGATTTAAGCGTACAAAGGGATTAAGGGACATAGAAAAAGCGACTTTGTTTTATGCTATGTAGTGATTCTGTAAATAGTTTTCGTAAAGTTTTGCTACTCCGAAATAGGCATCTGCATCTGCGCATAAGCAAAATGTCAAATAGTAGAGATGAAAATCAGAGATGCAAACTTATTTGATGAGATCAGAACAAAACACAAACAAAAACATAAAAAAATACCGTTCATTCCAACATTATTACACTACTTTGTTTTAAAGAGCACTCATCATAATTTACATAAAGCAAAACTCCGTTTAAATGAACGACCGCTTAAAATGAAAAGCTACTTCTCACTGGAGTGAGTACACATTTTTTGTGAATTAAGCGCATCGCTGGACACCGTGATAACACGGTAACTGCTAGTTTAACTAAAGCTTTGTTTTTATGAAAATGTAGGTACTTTTTTAACCTCACCTGTGGTTTCACTCACATTTCAGGGGAAAATTGCACTGAAAGAAAACCACTGTAAGTTCCTTTTTGAAAATACTGTCTATGAAGGTCTTGTCTAGATCCATCCATTTTTTAATATCTAGACACACGGCAGTGTGTCCGCCAAGTTCGAGCAAAAAAGGCGACACACCGGCCGTGGGTTATATTACACGAACCATTTCGGGCCAAATTCGACCCCCCTGTAACTCAAAATCTATTTTATTTACGCATATCAAATTTCTAGTATCTGTTGAGACCCCCTCACTTATCTAAAATACAAAATTTCATTAATATACCTATTGTAGGTCTTGAGATATTGACGTCAGAAAATCGCTATTTTTACCCGACTGCCAAAGAAGGAGGGTAATGTTTTTTACTATACACTCACTGACTGATTCACTTATTCACTGATTCACTGACTCACTCATCAAAAACCTAGACCACTTCCAATGGTCGTATTGACTTGAAATTTGGCATGGAGGTAGGTCTTTATGTCAAGGTAAAGGGAAAAATCTGAAAATGGCCAAGTGTGAGTCGGTTTCAAAATAATGAAGGTGTTTTATACCCGGTGTAAATTTATACCCCTAAGGAACTAAAACGAACTAAATTTATCTATATTTATATAATATATCTTCGAATGGTACAAAGGTTTGTATTTAGTCAAAGTAAAGTAAAAATCTGGAAACGGCCAAGTGTGAATCACTTTCGAAAATAACGAATGTGTAACTTTGATCCACGAACATAATATATGATAACATGTCATGTCAGTCAGTTGGTAAATCTAGTCATAGTTAATCTAGTTCATTTCTTTGTAAGAAACATAGTGCATATTAAAAAATCTAAAAGATAGTATAAATGAGACATTTCTTTAACTAACTTCATCATAAGAAAAAAATAAAATAAACAACCTTACAAAAATAAATGAAATCCCACCCAAAACAAAAATGTGAAAGACTGCCAAGTTCGATAATATGGGAATGCTTCGCCTATAAAAGAAGTGAGATCTGAATAAGTACCAAGTTCCATACACATACCTCAGTTAAAAATAGTTACTTTTTAATGATGATTACTTGGCAAATTTTAATAGAAAATTAAATACTTGATTCATTGCGTTTAGTAGGTTTATAACAAGGTGTATGAAAACTTGCCAAGTGATGATGATGTCCTCCTAGCCGATTATCGGCTACGGCGGCTGTTCTCATGTAAGGAGATTAGCCAACTACGCAGGACATGTTATAGTGCACGAGCATTTGCGCAGACACAGGTGCACTCACTATTCCTTCACCCTCATAACCCGATGGGATGGCAATCCGACACGACCGGAGAGAGATCAGGCGCAGGACCGACATTTACGTGCTCTCCGATGCACGGGTGTATCAATCACCAGCTTCCAGGCTCCGGGCTGCTTTGTGAAAGTCTTCTAAAACCCACAAAGCGATTTCGGCCCGACTCGGGAATCGAACCCGAGACCTCGTGCTCAGCAGCCGCACTTGCGACAGCTAGACCAACGAGGCAGTCACGACGTTGCCAAGTAACATCATTAAAAAGTAACTATTTTTAACTGAGGTATGTGTATGGAACTTGGTACTTATTCAGATCTCACTTCTTTTATAGGCGAAGCATTCCCATATTATCGAACTTGGCAGTCTTTCACATTTTTGTTTTGGGTCATTAACAGACAATAGACCAAAACGCAGACAAAGTTATAACAGACATTAATGTCACTATCTCTGTACATATATTTTATATGTATGTAATAAATACAATAAAGACAAACAAATTATTATTTAAAACATTTCCATTACGTAACACTCCAAAAAACACGAAGAAATTTATTTCACACTAAATTAATTTCAAAGTTCATTCGCTTCCAACTGAAATGGCGATAGTCCAAAATTATAATTGAACAAGTTTACACAATATAAATGCTCAGGGAATTCTTGAGAACATAACTCTCTATGTACTTAACTAAATACGAGCTTAGAAAATTTCGCGTCTTCGCTCCTTAAAATTATGTAGACAGGTCGGCAATTGTTTTTGGGACGCGAGAGTGTTTTGTCCGCGATGAGAAGTTAAACAATCATGGGAAAACGGGAGTGGCGTCGAGTGCTGTTCATTAGTTTATTTTCTCATTTGCGAATGCTAACAAAGAATAGTATTGTTCGAAGGCTTCCCGATTAATTTCTGCGGCGCGTGACCTATTTTTGTTGGAATGTAGGTTAAGATCAATGTTGGTGTCGGTTTTATATTAGTTCCATAAAGTTGGTGGAAGTAATTGGTTTTATTGGTAATCAGTGAGCTGGTAGACTGCGCTTCGTAATTAATATTGATAGTGATTACATTGTTTAAACACTGTTATAATTGTGTAGTTTTAGCAGCGAAAATATTAATGAAACGCTATACAAATAACATGGCTTAAAACTTTAAGAATTTTAACTGCCACTAGAGTCTCTTTACATAAAACATTGAATACATAAAATTGCAGAACATTTTCTGCTTTTTCCTCTTAACCGCCACTCCAGTTTGTTGTCTTTCCATTCGGAATAGTAAATAAACGTTTCTCTGTGCCCTTGTCCACTTGTGAAGCAAAGGATTGTTTAAACCGTCCAGATTTTGTACAACAATGCTTGAAAAGCTACAATAAACTCATGTCACAAAGGATATAGCCTGCCGGCGACATTTTAAAAGCAAGACGATGCAAACTTCGGGATAAAATAGCTCATTTTGGTACGAAATGTCGACGGGATTGGTGCGAAATGTCGACGGAATTGGCGCGAAGCTGACACGTCTTACGCGATATAATGGCAGTCTTTACATTTACATGTTTTATATTGTTATAAGGCGTTTTACTTGTTTTTATTGCGTGTTTATTTTATTACTTTTGTAATATTTGCTTTACGAGTTGTAATGTGAGGCTCTGTTAAATGAAAATCGTTTACTTATGTGATAAAACTTCACACATTACGACAACACACGTAAATCACATGCAAAATCGCTTTTTTTTTTCTTTAATCCACAATTTTTTTTCCATTTTCCAAAAAGAACCTACAGTTCAAATATTCCTCAAACTCACATAACTCCGTTTGAACAAATTGATCGCCATTTCAGATTGACCCTGGATTCCAAACCACGGCTTTTTAATCTTCTATACCCAAACAATGCGTTGAAAATTCACAAATCCTTTCACCCACATTTTTGATATCGGAGAATAGGCACACGTACTATCCGTAAACAAGAGAAAAGCCGAACATGGTGCTTTGTGCCTTTTATTTCACGAAAAATCTCCATCAATTGTGCCAAAAATAAAAAGGCTTTTAGTTGAAAAATGTTTGTATTCTTCATTGGTTTGACTAGAGCACGTCATCTATTCATCACCGCGAATCTATTGTGTTTTTGTCAACTGTTGGTCAGTCAAAACTTATGGTATATCACACGCTACTAAATGCAAATGTGAGTTTGATACGCTTTCATGCTAAAACTGTTAAACCGAGCATGGAATGGAAATTATAGCCTAGGTACTTCGAAATTAAAAAAATTTTTGAGATTTGCACGTTCAAGCAAACAAACTATTCATGGTCATAGAATTACCTATAGATTATGAAGGTGTGGACGTTGTGTCCAATTTATGTATGTACAATGAGATACGATGGATAATGACCTGTCGAAATAATTCAATGAGCCATTCAAGTGTCGCGGCCACAACATTATCACAAATATTAACGCATTTGTTATTTGTATTCAATATCGATGCTTTTGGGAGCAATGAATTCAATTCGGTAACAATAATTATCGTTAGTTATCGGATATAAACGTTTATTTAGTTACTTTACTTTCAGTAATTGAAGCTTAATAAATATCATGATCGTTTTTAGAGTTCCGTAGTCAAATAGGAACCCTTATTAGGCTGTGACGATGACGACAGTAATTTGCTATTAGGTAGATATACATATACATAATTACGTCCCCTATCAGCGCTAATTTAATCTATATCTGTTATCTACAGTCCCTACTAGATAAGTCATTGTTAATAACTAGCTTCCGCCAACGTTTTTATCCACGTCCCGTGGGCACTACGCCGAAAACTGAAAGAATTTTTAGGTCCTGAGATTAGTGCGTTCAAGAAAATAAAGTCTTGAAATAGTACCTATTAGTATTTTTTTTTATTATGTTACATAGCTATCTTTACCATGCTTAAAGAATTATACTACTTCTTAAGCCATAAAATTCTTTGTATGTGACCCATTTCCATGGACACCGAGTGTAGTTCAATAAGGGAAAAATTATTCCGGGAGGAATATTCGACTGATTTTTTCAACTGAGGATTCCACCCCATCCCTGAATGCCGCAAATTCCTTCAAGGGTTTTTATACAAATAGCTTGACAAAGATCGTAGGGTTGTCCATAGATTCCTATTGCACTATAGTACTACACTCACTTGACTACTAATATAAAAGCAAATAACAGTGCAGTTTCATCATCATCCTCCGAGCCTTTTCCCAACTATGTTGGGGTCGGCTTCCAGTCTAACCAGATTGAGCTGAGTACCAGTGCTTTACAAGAAGCGACTGCCTATCTGACCTCCTCAACCCAGTTACCCGGGCAACCCGATACCCCTTGGTTAGACTGGTGTCAGATTAACTGGCTTCTGACTACCCGTAACGAATGCCAAGGATGTTCAATGACAGCCAGGACCTACAGTTTAACGTGCCATCCGAAACACAGTCATTGGTGTCTAAGATATACTTAGAAAGTACATACAAACTTAGAAAAGTTGCATTGGTACTTGCCTGACCTGGAATCGAACCCGCGCGCTCATACTCATGAGGTTGGTTCTTTGCCCACTAGGCCACCACGACTTCGATTTGATTACGGTGCAGTTTATTTGGAAGTTAATCGGGGCTCGCAATATATCGCATCGCAAATAGGCACTTGCAGGTCGAGAATGAGTTTAAAGGCTTAACTATGGGCGAAGGCTTCATACTACTTACAACGCAATATTTTTTATTTCTTTTTTGTGTTCGCAACTACGAAGCCTAGACCAGACTAATGAAAAACGTTAGTACACAAGGTATAACAAAAACAAAAGATATGCCAAAACCGGGACCGCAGTGCGGAACGGGGTAAAATAACGACCTTAACTATGATTCCTCTAGCGAGCAAACCTCTTTGCTATTGTTACGTAAGACCACGTCTCTGCGGGATGTTCGAAAGAGTCACTCTGGAATTAGTGGTCGAAATAAAATTAGCGTAATTTTCAGCGCGTATACGGCAATTTTTGTATAAGTACACGGACAAAACCAGTTTAAAAATCTGTGAAGAATATTCAATTTTAGACTTTTGTATGCTGTGAAGACTGAGGGAAATATATAGTTGAAGCACAAATTTTAATAGAAAATGGCTAAATGTTTTGAGGTGGAAGTATGAAACAAAATTGAAGAGATGAAGATATCCGGGGCTGCGGGTTGTTCGAAAGAGATACCGTGGCCCTGGTACATAAAAGGCCTATGACGGAACACGACGGTTTTTAGTCAGTAAGAGTCTGACACTCCCTCACCGCTGCTAACCCACAGCGGGAGGGGTCATTTGATGATTTCTGACGTCGGAAAAAAAAAAGAGATGAAGATATGGTTAAAGATATTTTTTTTAGTTTCTGTATACATACATACTATAATAAGACAAAATCGGCTGTCAATTTTTATTTCATTGTTTGGATTATCTGCAACTACTTAAAACCCTTTTCCACTGGTGGTTTCCGACAATCTAATTTGTAACACAAATGGCTCCAAACTCTAAAGTGTTTCGACAAAGTCTAAAGTTTTGAAATGGGATTTCCAAGCGCCGACAGGATTAACGAAAACAATTAGTTGATTGATTTGCTTTTAACTTAATAACTTGTTACGTGCCATGCTACGTTTTAGTAGTACTTCTGACGTCATACCTATGTGTGAGTTGCCCACGACATCATCGCTAATGTTTACGACAAAGAAAAATAATCGGGGATAATACATATGTAATACATGTATAGCTATGTATTCATAGGAATCAGGAGTACCGCCTACATACAAACTAACAATTTTTTTTCTAATATCTGTCCTGCGATTCTATAAAATTCGATCAACAACTCGCATTTCACTTCGATTCGTAATGTCATTTCATACTTTAGGGGAGGTAGGGGAGGGATGGGCACTTTTTCACATTTATTGCATAAAAAATTCAGATTTTACAGATAATCAACTTTTATTGTCATTTCTTATGTTTGGCTAGATAAAATCAAAGAGCTATCCTAAAAATTACAATCAGTTTCAACATTACGAGATATTTAAACGGTTTCAATAAAACCGTCGACACGTCAAAATTTTGTTTAGTCTGACATGCTTTAGTTGGTACTTACGTAGTGTTTAAAGTTACTTTTTGCTTTTTATAGGGTTTATCGTTTATAACATTTTGTCATAATAATTGCGTACTTTTTGGGTCGGGGTTTTTAAATTTATAATTTTATTTTATTTCATGGTTTTTAAAGGAGCTCCTTAATTTTTCCTTCTTTTATGATGGGTTCGCTATATGCGATCTCAGCCAAAGGAAGCTGTTTAACAATCCTCATGACAAACTGGCTCTGGGAGAATTGCACAGATTGAGAAACAATAAAGATGGACCTTTGTTGATCCAGGGTTATATATCATTCTAGGGTTTCATCCGCCACATCCCATTTCCAGCATTAGGTTCTCGTCAATTAGAAACATGAAGAAAACTAGTCAAGACAAATTAAACGAGCCCAAACTCGATGGGTTTACTAAAAGGCAGTTCAGGGTTACGTCTCCTATCTTCGTGTCCTAACAGCAGACCAGCTCAGTGGTTCCAGAAGACATTAGTATTTCAAATTTTAGATCCCACATATGCTTGCAAGTAAACTGAGCGTGTAACATTCCTATCACACCTAACAAACGAGCTGACGACCTTGAAGACCTGAACCGATTTCCACCAAACATAGCTAAGAACACTCCCGAATGACATTCCTTTTAAACAAAAAAAACCGCATTACAATCGGATCATCCGTTTGGGAGCTACGATGCCACATACACACACACACACACAGACACGTCAACTTATAACACCCCGTCGTTTTGCGTCGGGGTTAAAAGAATGGTTTGCGACGGGAAATTCTTAAAGATTTAATATAACGAGCAATACAAGAGGTATCAAAAGGTTAAAAAATAAAATTAACAGCTGATAAATATGGAGTCCCTAGATCAAGTTGGCAACGGTACCTGAAACAAGATTCTATAAAGGATTTTTAGCGCAGATTTATAACCTCACAAAGGACAATGCTCATGAAGTATGAGAAAAAAACCCAGGCCCGGCGCAAAAGAAATGTAACTCAAAATATAGGTAAAAATAAGTAATCTAGACACACGGCAGTGTGTCCGCCAAGTTCGAGCAAAAAAAGCGACACACCGGCCGTGGGTTATATTACACGAACCATTTCGGGCCAAATTCGACCCCCCTGTAACTCAAAATCTATTTTATTTACGCATATCAAATTTCTAGTATCTGTTGAGACCCCCTCACTTATCTAAAATACAAAATTTCATTAATATACCTATTGTAGGTCTTGAGATATTGACGTCAGAAAATCGCTATTTTTACTATACACTGATTCACTTATTCACTGACTCACTCATCAAAAACCTAGACCACTTCCAATGGTCGTATTGACTTGAAATTTGGCATGGAGGTAGGTCTTTATGTCAAGGTAAAGAAAAAAATCTGAAAATGGCCAAGTGTGAGTCGGTTTCAAAATAATGAAGGTGTTTTATACCCGGTGTAAATTTATACCCCTAAGGAACTAAAACGAACTAAATTTATCTATATTTATATAATATATCTTCGAATGGTACAAAGGTTTGTATTTAGTCAAAGTAAAGTAAAAATCTGAAAACGGCCAAGTGTGAATCACTTTCGAAAATAACGAATGTGTAACTTTGATCCACGAACATAATATATGATAACATGTCATGTCAGTCAGTTGGTAAATCTAGTCCATTTAGTTAATCTAGTTCATTTCTTTGTAAGAAACATAGTGCATATTAAAAAATCTAAAAAATAGTATAAATGAGACATTTCTTGAACTAACTTCATCATAAGAAAAAAATAAAATAAACAACCTTACAAAAATAAATGAAATCCCACCTTAAACAAAAATGTGAAAGACTGCCAAGTTCGATAATATGGGAATGCTTCGCCTATAAAAGAAGTGAGATCTGAATAAGTACCAAGTTCCATACACATACCTCAGTTAAAAATAGTTACTTTTTAATGATGATTACTTGGCAAGTTTTAATAGAAAATTAAATACTTGATTCATTGCGTTTAGTAGGTTTATAACAAGGTGTATGAAAACTTGCCAAGTAACATCATTAAAAAGTAACTATTTTTAACTGAGGTATGTGTATGGAACTTGGTACTTATTCAGATCTCACTTCTTTTATAGGCGAAGCATTCCCATATTATCGAACTTGGCAGTCTTTCACATTTTTGTTTAAGGTTTAAATATTACATAGGGGGCATTATCGAAATCAGTGGCTATATGTGTGAAATTGCTGTTCGAATTTTAACATCTGCGGTACATTGCTACTCGAGATTTTAGAAGTAACATAATGTATTAGTAAAAGGAACAGCAAACAGATACAGTTGTGGTTTAAGTGTACATAATGACATGTTTATGGCAACTTCTCCACTATTCTACCTACTTTAACAAGATAATAGGATGATAGAACTAAAACAGGATATGAATGTACTTTTCATTTTAATAATAACGCTTAAAAGTCATCGATTCTTTATTTCTAACACGACGAGATCTAAAAATGTTGCGGGATGCGCGAACTGTTCCTCATGTCTAGCCCACCCTAAGTAATGTAAAACGCTCATGACGCGATGACGTGGGCGCTGCAGCCTATACTTCGGTATTGATTTATCTTTTTGGAGAAGCTTATTACTTGCCATATTACTTGTTTGTTGTTTCAGATAGCACTTTAATTAAACTATAAGCCCCAGCTGCTCATGTTACCCCTTTAAAAAATCAAATAGCAATTTCATACATTTAGCCATTGATTTCGATGATGCCTCCTATGCAGTATTTCATTACTTATTATTACCTATAATTTGAATTACTTTTCGTTTGCGCCGGGCTTGGTTTTTTTTTGAGCATTGTCCTTTTCACTGAAGAAGAAGAACAAAAATTTACAAATTATACATTACATGGTATGTCCAAGCCTCCCTACCATAGGGAGCATTGGACACTTTTGACTTAGTTTATAAAAAAAAAATCGGTAAAAAAACTTAACTAAAACGGTTTTATCTTATGTGCACTGAAAACTAGAAAATAAAAAATAGTTACTTACCTGTCAACCTACGGTGGTCCCGGTCATATTAGACTAAAATAAAAACGCGGGGCCCATAAACTATTGCTGTAGTACCTCTTCTAGAGGTATAATAGGTGTGGATTGCATCGACTTACTAAGTATAATCGTAACTGGAGATTTTGACAATCAATCATTAATAATAGAAAATACACATACCTTTCATTAGTTTTCTCTTTATAACGATCCGAAACCGCAACAAAATATTTAAGTACTTTTACGAGTGTTTGTTCTTGACAACTCACAGAAATGACAGAAAGTCTATGGATGAACACCGTTACCAGTCGGTAACATAAACTACCCAATAAAAAAAAACTATGATCAAATCAGAATAAAAGGACCCCCCTTTTATTCTGATTTCATCATGTCTCCCAACTGCCCATCTCTCCCCTACCTCCCCTATAGATAGACAGATTTTGGCAGATCTGTCAAAATCTCGACTTTAATTTAGTTCAACTTGTCAACACGCTCGATAGTGAAGCGCTAGTGTAGTTTGACAATGTCAATCACGAAACTTTAAGGTAGAATTCCGTGGGTCGCGATTGTCGCAGCCGCGCGCGACAAAAGTCAACCTATGAAAATGTATGGCACCGCTGCCGAGGGCCGCGACAGTCGCGCGCGGACGACGAATTTCGTGAGCCGCTCGCGGCCGTACGCTTCTCAACATGGTCTAGCGCTTAATAACATCTATAGAATTTTAGTAAAACCAGAATTAAATTGTTGACAATGCCGCGAGCAGCTTACGAAATTCGTCGGCCGCGCGCGACTGTCACGGGCCTCGGCAACGGTGCCATACATTTTCATAGGTTGACTATTGTCGCGTCCACGGAATTCCACCTTTAGATCGAAGTCGAAGTGAGAGTGATGTCGAAGTGAGTTGTGATATTTTATAGAATCGACATGCTGTATACAATCTCTATCACACCTATAGGTATACAAATAAAAATCTTTCAGGATATCTAAATGGGTATGGTAGTGGATATATCAAGACCAAAACCTTCATAAAGCCTAAAAACATGGAAAAAACAAGACTTTTTCACAATAAACATCTATTCGATATAAGCTTTTTCCACATATTCGCGTGGGCTGCACACTATGCAGTGGCCATAGATGGCATTGTTCTAGAAATACACGCCTGCATAATGCGTCTGCGTCACGTGGGGACGTAAGCTGCTTAAAGCGGCGACATTTGTGAATGCGCTTTGAAAACGTATTGGAAAACTCTGTATTGAATAAACGATGAATGTTACGCAAAATATTTGTTTCATTTCATAGGTTCGTTGGTTTTAAAATTTTCTGGCATTTTTCAACATATAAAATAGAAAAGATATCTATTTCTAATTATTTAGATAAACGGTGAATGTGTAATACGTAAAATGCAAATCACTCCCAATTAGGAAAAAATGGGTTTTCGATTGAAAGGCCTCCAATTTTCTATGTATAAATACTATTTGATAGCAGTTTCGTAAAAGTTTAACATCCACCAAATAAAATTTCCGCATTTCGGTAGGTACAACAATAATGAATGGGATATTGAGATTCTTCACAAAAGTCATATTCCCGATATCCATTTGGCAGATAGCAGGCACCTATCTGAATAAAGAAATCCAGGCAACTCAATCCATAACACAATAACGAGTAAAAAAACACCGAATCGATTACGCTCAGTATCAATTTTATCTTATATCGTTTGTTTTCTTTCGCCAATCCACAAGCGCGGCTTTGTTTCCGATTACACGGCTCGATTATTTGCAACCGACCGGTTTGGTGACGTACGGAAAAGAACTTTTGTGGAGAAACACATCCCTGGCTTCAGCTTGATTGAATTCGATTCATGCGATGTTAATCGATGTTTTGTGCTTTTCGTTTTTGTTTGTAATCGAGAAGGCATTTTTAATTAGAGAAACGAGAGTGCTATACTTTTACTGGAACCGATAAATTAATAACGATGGGTATGTTGGTTTTTGTATGAAAGCGTGGGCGTGTGTGTTGCAGGCGTGGGTGGATGTACTGAGTTTGATTTTTGAATATGTGAGCCTTACAAGCAGCCTTAATGTCACTTAGAATAATTGAATTATGTTTCTATGCGGGCTGCAAGATTATTGGAAAAATTTATTGACGTCAAGGTATTCAAGTATAGTGACGTCCTCCGAGCCGATTATCGGCTACGGCGGCTGTTCTCCGGCGGAGATATAAGGAGATTAGCCAACTGTACAGGACATATTATAGTGCACAACACAGTGAGAGCTGGACCAAGGTGTCAGTTACTTTTTCTCCTGGATTCCGGAGAACCAACGAGATTTCATCGGCCTTCCAACAACCAGTGGAATGACAACCAAGCGAGACGCCTCCCAAGCACGTGGAGCCGCTATCAAATAAATGCTCTCAGTCTAAAAGCATGCAGCTGGGTAACTAGTCTTTTACGTGGAACGAGCCTGTCTGACAGTTCCTTCAGTGGTAATCTCAACAAGAGTGTCATGTTGTGATTTTTCCCATCAAAAATAAAATACTGTACTATCTGGCATGACAATTGTAAAAGATCCAATAAATACAAACAGGATCAGCTTAACCTTTTTCATTTGATCCGCAGACACGAGTTCTTTATGTTATGAAATCTGTTTCATGGCGCATTAATACAAAAATGAAAAGAAAAATGTTTGCACGTGTAGTATATTTTTAGACTTTACAGGTAGAGATGAAAAATACATGGAATATAAAGGGTTCGAAAATAGGTGTGGGCATTATTCTATTATCAGGGCAGTGAATAGATTTATTCCTATTTGGCTATGCGGATTCTATTGTTATTCGGCATTTATATTGGGAACTATAATACCTCTTCGTTTGAACCAGAACGCTTTAAATTAGAGAAGTACGGGTGAATTTGAAAGGTCAGATATTTTCGCAAAAAATTCAAATATTGTGCAGAAATTAGAATTGTTAGTTATTGGAATTGCTATAAAACTATTAAAAACAAATATCACGCTTCAGCGTTATAACTGCTAGTCACAGTTTTTTGTTTGTTTTTTTAACAGAATAACCAATGAATAAAAATTAGCTCAAACTTTGAAGCTTGTACTGGTATAAACTATACAATTAGCATATTTGATTAAAGTAAGAGTTAGTTACAAGTGAAAGTAATAATCCGCACTTCAATTTGTATAATCTTGTTACAACCTTGTGGAACACTAGTTTCCAATTAGTTTATTAAAATTTAAACTCAAGAATTGTCTGATTTAATTACAAAACTTCGTAATGAAATAATTTTATTAGCAAGACAAGCCGAAGAGATTTAGAATCATATTATAGTTATCGGCACGGATATTGAGCTCTCGGCAGAAGAGTGGGGATCGCTTTGCGCACTGTACACATAAGGCAATAAACCAATAAATCGCTTATGCGCAGGTGAAGGTCATGGCTCAATATCCGTGCCGATAACTATACTTTATGTAAAAATCTTTTTTCTTCTGTTATTATTCTTCATATTCTGGGTAGGCCCTGGAAGAGAGGGCGTGACGATAAAGACGCCTATCATCGAGACTGGTACACTCGGTCGAAAGATCGGGAAGTGTGGAAGTGAGATGGGGTGGCTTTTGCCCAGCAGTGGGACATTATACGCTGGTGACAATAATAATAATTTATTGTTTCTAATTTAATTTTCTGAGATGTTCATTTTACATTCACATACACAGTACTCTGACCGGTTCGTTGATTTCTAGAATAATTAGTAATTCCGCAAAAACATCTTATGTAACGCTGTTTCATTCAATAGTAGCTTGAACTATAATATCACTTCTCTAGAAATACATCCAAAATTTCCAACTTATACTGAATTATTTCAATATTCCTTCAAGTTCCTAAAAGTGCCGTTCTCTAAATAGCTTTTCAATACATTGGATGATAGAAAAGTTCAGAATGGGCTCATTCTAACAACAAATTCTTTATTGCAATAATATTGCGAACAAAGTTTTCAAACTTGAGCTACACTGATCAGATTCGCGGAAAATACGACCTGTAATTATCAAGTTTGAACTACCGTTCTGATTTAATGAAATTAATGTTCATTCTTGAACTCTTTTGACGTTTACAAATAGTTTTTTTTTAAGAATTTAAGTTTTGTTCCAAAGCAGCATTTTTTGTATTGATTGAATAGATATAAAACACCTTTGCGATAGGTCAGGCTTGCTCACTATTAAATAAGAAGTTAAATTACCTATATCATCAAATGTGTGTGCGCTGACGCATCCAGCTATGTGTTCGACGCAAGCGCACGCTCTCTGACCACAATTCGTCCGAAACCGCCTCCCACTTTACAAGCACTCGCAATCTAATACTTTACACACTATCAGATCACACTATGATCACAAAAAAGAATGCACTTAGAAAAATCTGAAATCTGTAGAAGAATCTGGAGAGAACGTTATAATTACAATTTATACTTAATGTTACGATGGTACATTTTTTTAGTGATTGCAAAAATCATCAAATGACCCCCGCTGTGGGTTAGCAGCAGTGAGGGAGTGTCAGGCTTTTACTGACTAAAAAACCATCATGTTGCGTCGTAGGCCTTTTATGCACCAGGGCCGCGGTAACTCTTTCGAATAATCCCGCAGCCCCGGCGGAAATTATAATAGTACCTAGCGACGGCCTAAAATACTATAACCACCTTCCATTTTTCATCTTTGTTTAACAGAAGTTCTTTCAAAAATAAATAACAACAAAATAGCTAGAAAATACCAATATCGTGTTATCTACACAGCCATCACAAAATAACTGTGTTTATATTTAAATCACGTATTAAATTAACATTTTGTGATGGAAACCGCGCCGTGAAATTACAAAACGTAGGCTATAATTATTCTTCATGATAAAGTCAATAAATAGATGGAGTTTATTTAAACCTACAGCTAAATAAACTTTAGATATTCAACATTATTTCAATAGCAGGTTTAAATCGTTAGAAACCAGGGTTACGAATAATTCCGCGTCCATTTTATTTGGGTCTATTTCAATACCAGATGCTATGTAAATAAGTTCTGCGATTTATTTTGGAAAAGTAAGAAGATACAATTAAATGTATATGGAACGTTTTCCACAAAATAATTAACTTTGACTAAGTAATTATTCCTGAAACTGATTGTTGGCCTATTCATCTATTTAGGGAAACAATACACGCATCAGAAATTAATTTACCACGTACCTCAGCCTACCGCAGTTTCTGGCTCTGTAGTACAGACATGGTGGACAATACTAAAAATGTCTGCCCTACCCTGTTTCTAATTTTATTTCCTTCATCCCTTCTTATTCGTATCTCTCAGTCAATCCTTCCTTCTTTTGTACGGTCTTCCTCTCCCTCTCTATTGATACACTTTTACAAGAAGTTTATAAACTCTTCACGCCCAGAATAAAAAAACAAAAGAAAGAAAAATATAATAACATTTTATTTAAAGGATTACACATAGACATATATAAGGTGCTTTAATATTACCTGCCAGGACTTGAATGGGGGGTAGTATTGCGTTTATAGATTACAATAGTGAAGAAATTTCGTTCCCCGGAACAGTCAATTCAATTTGAGACATTAAACAAGTTAAATTAACATTGGCTCTACTCTGCATAACGTGGTTCACAAATTACGTTCGTAGTATCGCTTCGTCAATGAAAACACCTGCTATCTCTTTCTATCTGTTCTGTGAATGAAAACTGAAATCAGCTGACTAGTTTCGACTCTACCTAAGAAGTGTGTAAAATGTGTACTTACCAGATAACGCATTCTTCCAAAAAACTGACGTAAATAAGATGATAAACTTCCCATCACACTTAAAACAGGCTTTGGACTGACACAAGTTAGCGTAAAGAATCACATTTGTTTAAACTATCGATAACGATTATTATCAAATGACGACAAATTACAATTAAAGTCGCCACACGTAATTGTCGCTCACATTGAAGACACGACACTGCATCCCTGGTACTCGCAAGAGGATGACGCCGGAAGAAATCCAGCACTTGCTCTTCAAGATGGGCAGAATATGGAGGCCTGCCTACGTCAACGGGTGGCGGGTCAAAGCGGCCGTTTTCACTGAACCTGTACACGGCATTCAAAATGGTGTGATGGCTCACTCGCACACCAAACCTCAGCTGAAACAAGTTCACTGCATGCGCAGATACGGAGATGGACTCGCGGTAGCACAATACCATTTCAAGGTATTCTTGGTTGTTAGAATACCGAGTTGGTTGGAATAAGTTACTTCCGAGCGGGCGGGCGGCGGGTCGCGACTAGCGAGCGGTCGCGGGCGGTCGGCTGGCGCGTGAGACGAACGGGATAGTGCGGGTGAGGGTGGGGGCGCGCGGGGCTGCGGCTAGACAGACTGTCGTCAACGCGCAGCCCCGCACGCCCCCACCCTCACCCGCACTACCCCGTTCGTCGCATGCGCCGGCGCCAGCGCGCCAGCGCCAGGCTGGCGGGGCTGCGCGTTGACGACAGTCTGTCTAGCCGCAGCCCCGCGCGCCCCCACCCTCACCCGCACTACCCCGTTCGTCGCATGCGCCGGCGCCAGTGCCAGCGCCAGGCTGGCGGGGCTGCGCGTTGACGACAGTCTGTCTAGCCGCCGCGCGCCGGCGCCGTCTGATAAGTATGGCAACAGCGTATGAAAGGCGCCGCCGCGCTGTTTGCGAAATAAATTCAAAAGAATTCGATGCGGAGCGGCAACGCGGTAACTCCACTGGATAGTTTTATACTAATAAATTAAGTCAAATTTATACGTATTTTGTTTTTGTATGAAAAAAAATATGACAAATAAACAATTATTTATCTTTACTATTGTGATCTATAAACGCAATACTACCCCCCATTCAAGTCCTGGCAGGTAATATTAAAGCACCTTATATTATTTCACAATTCGTTAATCACCTATCTGAGTGTTTCAGCAAATTTCATTATTCCTGCTTGCACCTCTTTTGCGGCAGTCAATATCTCTTTTGGAGGGATAAGGTCCAGCCCGATTCTACCCCTTGTTTCAATTAGATAGGTATTGGTGATCGCCTTCTCATAGTGCATCCATTCGATGGCCATTCCATAACCCTGCTTGCCAATTCTAGCGATGTTTCCATTCGTGAAGGGCTGCCTACCCACTGCACGCATGGCCTAAAAAGCAGTATGTAGCTAAAGTATTATAACATCTGAAATGAGTGCTTCTTCCCTTTTTGGGAAGTCCGTTAGTAAGGTTTATCATTTTCGTATTGTAAAGTTTAAGTAAAAGCACTTGTTGACGTTGTATGGTTACTTTGAGCAGTATTAGGTACATCTTTATATTATTTTTATTGGTACACTAGCCGTTTTCCCGCGGTTTCACCCGCGTCCCGTAGGAGCTGCTGCCCGCGCCGGGATAAAATATAACCTATGTTATTTGCAGATAATATAGCTTTCTAATGGTGAAAGAATATTTAAAATCGGTCCAGTAGTTTTTGAGTTTATCCATTACAACCAAACAAACAAAAAAACAAAGTTTTCCTCTCTATAATATTAGTATAGATACATAGATACATTTGTTTATCCCGTTATCAACTACCGTTATTAGTCATCATCATCCTAGCGTTGTCCCGGTTGCCCTTCCGGGCCCGGGGTCCGCTTTCCTGCTTCTTCTCCTCCACTTCGCTCGGTCTTCGGCATCCCTGGTGGTTAGTCTATTGGCACGCATGTCATCCCTTACGACGTCAAGCCAGCATTTCCTGGGTCTACCCAGTCTGCCCCGGCCGGGCGGAGGCGCCATGGCTAGACATTTGTTCCCCACGTAAGTGGCCGGTTTCCGTAAAACGTGTCCGTACCAGCGTAAGCGACACTCTTGCAGTTTGTCTGCAATGTCACGGACATGAAGGCTGCCGCGGATGCGCGAGTTCCTAACGCGGTCCTTCCGCGTAACTCCACACATCCAGCGCAGCATTTTCATCTCCGTGACCCGCAGCTCCTGCTTGTGCCGCTCAAGCACAGGCCACGCTTCACTGCCATACAACTACCGTTATTAGTGACAGTGTTTATTCTTTGATGCTCAGAATGTCACCAACCCAAAAAAGTTTAGTTTTTCTTTCTATGTAACAGCAGTTTCATATGTATCTTAGCGAACAAAGTCAAGATTAAAAGCAGTCAATTTTCCTACATCTTTTTGTGAAACATTAGAAAAACCTCCACATAATTATCCGGACAGCTGAACAAAAGTATCGTGAAATCAAACTCACCAGACACATTCTCTTGCTCATCTCAAATTGTTTCTGATATGTTTCGCCACTCGTTTTTGGGAATAGAACCTTAGAACCAGCCGAGTGAATAGACAGGTAACCAGAGAAATGCGTTCCGTCAGTTAATCTCTGTAAAAAACAAAGGAAATCATTAGCCTAGTCCACCTAAGGTAGGTATTTTTAATGGAACAACTGCCTATCTTGCCTCCTCAATTACTCAATTACTGGGGCGACTCAACGCCTATTTCTAAGAATGGTTGGCAGACTATATAGTGACTTCCAAAGATGTTCAAATGACACCCGGAACCCATCAGTGAAACTCGCCTTCGAAACACGGAGGAGCTCGTCATGACACAGACGGGAAACCAATCACGGAACGACCGTACCATGCTTTTGACTTTATGATCGCTTGATCCGGGCTGTTATTAAAACTGCAAAAACCAATAGGTACATATGTATATACGAATGGTTAAAGTATTTTATAAAAAGTTACTTATCAATTAAGTTATTTATTTCAAGAATTGTTATCAAACAAATTATATACCTACACCTAAATGGTTTACCTACGTAGTTCGCATCCTTTTGTGTTTGAAATACACAAATTCCCATATAGGTACGTTATAATATTGTAATTTTACCTTGAATGCTTTGGTTTCTTCTTCAGAAAATGGCATTGGACCGCAAAAATACGGATCGCATACTGTTTGTGAGGTCTCTTCTTTACCCCAGTTGTAACTGTAAAATATAAAGTTAATATGAAATGTAAAATAACATAATTCCTCGCGTCTGTAAACACATTATTATTACACCAACTATGTCTCAGCCTACAAAATCTGCCTGCATTCTTGAACCTGTATTTAAAACAACTAAGAGAGGAGGGCGTATGCTATGTCGAGCCGGCTATACCTATATATTTAAGAGGGTGAATAAAAACAGCTCGGAGCTATGGTTGGAGGTGCACGAATAAGGACAAAGCCAAGTGCAACGCAACTATAAAATTGAAGGTAAATCCGCCTCGCTCCTAGGAGCACCTTGCTGCTCCCCTCATCGCTGCCACTGTATTGAGGCTGTCACCAGCCTCGGACACCACGGCCTGTAGTGCAGTATTCCGCGGCACGCGTTTTTACTAGGATAGTTTTTTATCTTTATTGTAAATATCTATGTGAATAAATAAAGATTTATTTTTGGTGAATCCTTATGAAATCATCAACAAGACCGTCCATAACCACGGCCCCAATATTATTCAATATATCTTATATAATATAATATTTTTGATGGAAATTATAAAAACAGATCTGAATTTTTGACTCCTGCCGATTTTGAGCTATGAAAAATAACTACTAGTAGAACTATCGAAACAAACAAACAAACAAAATGTTCCCTCTTTATCATAGTATTTGTTATTATTTTACTTCAAGGCTAATAAGAATGTTAAGGAAGTTATTTTCAGCGTACCTATATTAAATGTCTGTATAATTGATTAATTAATTTCATACTTATTTATAAAAATCAATTTACACGTGGAGAAGTTAAAATATATTACCAATATTCTATATTTATTGGTAAAATAAAACGCGACACACATGTTTACTCAAAAAACATCAACGTAAATTATCATATCCTTTTCATCAATATTTTCACGGAATGTCATTTAATAACACGACAAAGAAAATTCCCCGCCTATATGAATTTTGAATTTCTTCTATACGGCCCTGAAAATTGGAATTTTGTCATAAACGTGATAGATTTTTTTCCCATATTCAGATCAAAGATATTTTGTCCAATAAAGATTTAAAAACAACGGTGTCACTCAAAATACAGAATATATGGTACTTGTGAAAGTGAGATCATTGAAAATGGTTGTTGTAAGCATGTTACCATTACTTACTACTGCAAAGCAACACTTTAACCGCATCAACCGTTTTACTCACACATGCACAAACTTTTTGGAACCACGCGTATCATAAGGGGTAATATTTCGTATCACTGCAATTTCAGATGTAACACTAAACTTCGGGGAACATTATTCCCCACTCGACCCCAAACCGCCAGTTATATGAGCCCAGTTATAACCGTAACATCTGCATTCGAGAATGTTCTACCATAGAAATAATTGCGAAGGGAAACTTTGCTAGGCTCATTAAAATGATATAGGACTATTTTCTACGGTCTTCGTAAAACGAATTCAACGTAGCTTTGATATTTCCTAAAAGGGTACGGTTCTACAAAGGACCAGTTTCTCATAACTGAGTCTTGCGTATGGTAACTGAACTGCTGATACCTACATGTGCAAATCATTATAATTACAAGTAAATGTTATTGCGCATAATATTTGTAGTATAAAGATTTTCACTATAATGGAGTGTTACCAAAAACACATACAGTTGACATTCGCTTGTCGTATTTAATCCGCACACGATACAAAGCGATCGAAGAATTCATTTGCAAATACATATTAAGGCGATTAACAGACTGCGCCGTGCCCCCGTGTCGGAGTTGCAGATTTGTGTCCAAATAAGGAGGTATGCAACCTCATTAGAATTAAGAATTTTTATTATGACAGTTGTCAAAGTTTTTTGTTCGGATTATAGTTTTCTTTTCCTTTCATAGTTTTATTAAGATTTTTTTATTTTCTAATCTCAATGTAACCACTATGTAAATACAAGGCATGAGTACCTACAGAAGGCGATGAAATTTTTAATTCAATCAGAAGGAACCTCAGAACACAATTCTTCATTTTGGTCCTTCGAGCCGGATTGTATATCAATTTATATTGAAAACGCGCCTAGGACACTAAAAACTCTTGGAAATACAATCATTAATTCATCGCTTGATTTACCTATATTTATGAAAAACGTCTTTCAATAAATTACTACAAATTCCAACACTATATGAAGACTTTATGAGCGAAGGTCTTGGCCACAGTAATCTATTAAAATTTCAGAAAAAATCTTCAAAGTAAGTGCACAAAGTTCAAATTAATTGTGGATTTTAATGAATGACCGCGGTCGTCCTCACATTAAATACAGGGTTAAGTTCCTTTACGCTGGTTTGCGGAATTTTAAATAATATGTTCATCCAGTGTGCCCATTCAGGTCACACTTATAATTCGTACTCCATCTGTATAATAATAGGTGTAATCCTCTTTTCTTTTCAGGAGAAGCTTTCCTTGAAGCTGAATTGAGACATTCATTCCTAGATCTTTCGGTTTAAACTTTAAGTTTAAAAGGTTCTTACAAAACAAACATAATTTTGCCCAACTTTAGAAATAAACAAAGTAATATTTAATCAGTGAAAGTCCTTTTAACTTCAATGGGGGCACACAATTCTAGTAAGTCAAATGCCACGAAAACAACTATTAAATTAATGTGTCCCCAGTCGCTAATAATAGTGTGGACCAATCCGATTCGGCTTTTGGACAAAGACGGGAGATATGGGCGTCACTTTTGTTGGAAGAGGCTTTTAGGTAAACCGCTTAAGAGCAGATCGATTTCAGGATTATGTGCGCTTACGTAGTGTGGGGTCAAACTGTTTAGCAATACCTATTGGTAATTTTGGCAACGATGTTTTGCTCCAAAATGATGCACACTTTGCTGGGACATCGTAGGACAGGATATAACTGAATGTGCAAACGTTTTCCTCAAAGGGATAAGCTAAGTTATAACCATTACACTTCAAGTAACTACTCAGTGATTGTGATCGAATTTAAGTTTAGGATACCTTATTGGCACAACTGCTAAGTTTCTCTCATAGAATATTAATGCGAGTATATGTTTTTAAACGAGACAATACCAATGATGTTTGGATTACAAACATTTCTTACGCAAAATTCCTGTTAAGATCAACTCCCTGACATGCGCCGCTCAGCCTCCGTCTATTTTTCCTCCACAAGCGGTCTACAGTTAGACTGTAATCATAGCCATCTGGATTCAACACTGGTATTACGTGCCTGAAAATAAGATTATTCTGGAAATGATGTTGCGAATGCATTTTTTGTGACCTTGATATTTGAAACAAAAGTGCCAAGCATTAGTAGTGATGTTACCGATACATCGTATAATTTTTTTATAGCAACTTTTTTATAGCAAAAATTCCAAAGTTTCAAAACGACTTGCGACCTGACGGATATATATAGTATATATTTTTAAGTGTAAATAAAACAAACGGATGCACAGCAAAAATGAAGTGGTTGAAAGTGAAAGTCAATCTTATCTATCATTGGATGATGGCCCTGAAGAGGCGCCCCCCGCTACGTTATTTTTAAGGTAACTGGGGTTTGAGCGTACACATAGGGAAGGTGCATAAATCCCAATGTATGGGGCCTACCAATGTGACTGCGCCAAACCCTACACTTATCTTAGCTACACCAACTCTCGATCTTAAAAATCTGTTTCCATACCAGTCTCTTTTCTTCATATACTCAGGCTGTTTATCGTAATTCTTCACCAAGTTGTCGATGAAGTATAGTGCCGAAATCACACTGGTCCACTCCCGGCCGTGCGTTCCACCGTCCACAAGTATTGCTACATTGTAACGTTTGCCGTTCGATATTTTTAACGCCTGAAATTAATATACATACAAACTTATATACTAGTTAAAGAAAACCTCAAGAGGAAACCTAGACTCAAATAAACCGGCCAAGTGCGAGTCGGACTCGCGCACCGAGGGTTCCGTACAAATCCTGTACAGATAAAAAGTGAGTCTCGCGCCAACCGTTCAGTTTAGACCAATCATAGTTATGGTAATTTCGTGAGATTCAAAATAGTTAATATTTTTTATTTTATAATATAACTAAAATAGTAGGCCAGCACCTTGTAAAAGTTATTTTATTAAAGTTATTTATATACAACATTTTATAGTCATCATTCAGAAATTTGATTGAAAATAACTAATTATGTCTTAAAGGTCATTGGGCATATCTGACCCGCTTTGTAAAAAGTGACGGACATGAATCAAAGTAGTTTTAAATCGTGGAGAATGGTATGACGTTTCTTTGAAAATAAATATTTTATTAAAAATCCATGGAGACGAATGTCCAGGATCGTTTGAAAAATATAAAAGACAAGCAGTTTCAGAGGATTGTACAGGTTGCAATGCTAGTTTTTATTGTTAAAGACTTTTCATAAAGAAGGAAGATGCCAATTCGAATGACCAGGATCTGATGAGAATCTGGAAACCCTGAGAAATCGATCTTGAATATTGTAGGCATGCATCGAGTCATAACCAGACATGTGAGTATATTTTTGAGGGTACTGGTAAACGGTGAAGGTTTGGAGCTGATTTGATTATGGAGACCACAGAGAGTCGAGGGAACTCCTGAACGGTATGTTGCAACTACCATGTGCTTGGGCTTATTTTATTCGTATTGGCTAAGACTTTCCACATAGATAGGTTTGACTGCCATTGTGTGATCGATAGCAAAGATCAGATATAGTTATGGGAACTCCTTTACAATTTATAACGTAACCTTGTGTTGGAGCTTATTTTATTTTAGGTGATGAGAATTCACTACTAACTTGGGTTAAAGCAGCCATTGCAGGAATGGGATCTTTTATTTTTGAGGGATTAATCACCTAACGAGCCCCAGTTTCAGGTTTTTTTCGAAACCGCCTGACGACTTGTAGCTGTCGAATTGTAACAACGACTTCTAGAGAGTAGGATTCGGGGCTGCTGGCTTTACGTTTCTAGAGCCTTGACAAAAGTGTAATTCTGTCCCTTTCTTTGTTTTATAAAGTCGGCTTTATTTTATTTTGTAGCATTTTACACACAAATCCAACTTCAAACATATAAACAAGCAACAAGAAAACAAAAGCAAGAAAGAAATTAAAAAGATGTTAGGTGCATCGGTCTAGAAGTCGGTGTCTAGAGGATGCATCTATATTTACCACCGAGATCTAGACCGATGCATATAAACAGTTTTCTTGTTGTTTTTAGAAGTTGATTTATTTTTTGTAAGAGTTTTTATTTTTAACTTTTGTGAAAAGTTCTCGTCAATACGAATAATACATATAAGCCCAAACACGACGTAACTAAAACATACCGTTAAGGAGTTCTCTCGACTTTCTCACGTCTCCATCATGAGGTAAGCTCTAAACCTTCACTGTTTGATAGTATCACCAGACATACATCTGAGAATCAAGTTTTAATCCTATGCATGCCTACAATTTCTGATAGTTGCCCCTCGATTTCTCAGGATTTCCATCATCAGATCCTGACCTGATGACAATGGAAATAAACGGTGAGTATACTCTTTCACTACAAAGAAATGATTTCTCAAATCCGTCAAACGTGGTCGTTTAAATTCATTGAAATGAGGAAAATATTTGATGTTTACACCTGATTTGCTCTAGATTCCCATGGTTAACATTGATACGACTAATGCCATAGTAAATCAGAGCCTTATATCATTATACTGTGCTATATTTTGTTCGTGTCCGCCGTGGGTATGGTTTCCATACTAAGGTGCCCAATGACCTTTGAATGATTTAAAACTTTTCACAGTTTAGAGGCAACTATATTTAAGAAGTGTTTGATATGAATTTCACTTTTTATTCAAAACTTTAATATCTCTACGCGTTCATGTGAAAAAGGGTAGGTAGTAAGTTTATAATCATTAAAAAAATATTTTATGTCATGTAAGCAAAAATAATATTTTAATATTTTATGTAACTTCAAATTTATCATTTTCGCAATTTTTCCTTTATCTGTACTATATAACGTTGCTTCGTGCCGAATTTCAAGTTTCTGAGTTCACGGGAAGTACCTTGTAGGTTTTGATTCCCTAGCGTGTGACGGAAATTCGTCTAGGGTGTCGGTAAAACTGCTGTATCTTTTGATCGCTTTAACTTAGAAGTTTGATTTTTTCATTGCTTAAAGGGACAATAGACCTAGGTATTTGGTATAAATTTCAATTTGGTACCTTTATTCGTTCGTGAGAAATAAGGTAGTAAGTTTCATTTTTATTACATTATTAATTTCATTTAACTAAAAAATGTGATTTTCGCAATTTTTCCTATATTTGCATTATATGACAATGCTTCGTGCCAAATTTCAAGATTCTGAGTTTACGGGAAGTACCCTGTAGGTTTTGATTCATTTGCGAGTGTCGAAAATTTGTTGAAAATATCGACATAATCGGTTGTATCTTTTGATTGGCTTGGCTTAGAAGTTTGATATTTTCACAGCTTAAAGGGGCAATAGACTAGGTCTAGGCTACGAGTATTTCATGTGAATTTCAGCTTGATATGTCCACGCGTTCTTAAGATAAAGGGTCTTGACAGACAGACAGACAGACAGACAGACAGACGGACAACAAAGTGATCCTATAAGGGTTCCGTTTTTTCTTTTCGAGGTACGGAACCCTAAAAATCATCTCTGCCTTAAGCAAGCGTGGTGATTAACGCTCACACATTCTTTGTCTGTGTTTGTACTCCATATTGGGACATAAAAAGATGATGATGATGAATTCCATCATCCTCCGAGCCCTTTTCCCAATCATGTTGGGGTCGGCTTCCAGTCTAACCGGATTCAGCTGAGTACCAGTGCTTTACAAGAAGCGACTGCCTATCTGGCCTCCTCAACCCAGTTACCCGGGCAACCCGATACCCCTTGGTTAGACTGGTGTCAGACTTACTCCATACATATGTTGATGAATTCCATACATGTATGTATTCTATTCTGGTAATAGCTTCTTATCTATGTGCAGCAATAATTTCTCTAGGAACACAAGTGATCCACATCAAATGGCTTGAGTAAGGTCATTAAATAGCTAATAAGAACTGTAGAAAAATTAAAAAAAACTTACAAAGATAGGATTTTTTCGTGGTGAAGTCTTCCCAAGCTCTGTGAGCGAGCAGTACTTGGGATAATCTGAAGCCAACTTTCTTAAATATGTGTTGATTTCAGCCAGAGACGGGTACGAAGTCCAGGTAAACGTACTTCCCGATAAAGCTTAAAAGTTTGAAAAATTAAGAAGCTATTAAGTATTTTTTATTATGTCTACCAAACTTTTATTTAATAATATTTAAATCAGATCTCCCAGATGCCCATATGTACCTTATGTATGGGCAATTTATGAGACAGATTTATGCAACATGAATCCTCGATTTTATCCTGACTATCATAAATCGCAATAACTCAAAACTAGAGTACTACTGTAGTTCAAAACTAGAGTACCTAAGTAAACTGTCATAACCTCTTTTTCATTTCTTCTGATTTTAACCCACTAATGTATACTTTAAGGTATCTTATATCACATAAGGGGCCCATTATTGGTCTAGTTGAAGTTAATAAAACACGCCAAGTTACTTAGAACCACAAATTTATTATACGTATGTCTATTCCATTAGACTACGAATGCTATTCTAATGTAGGCTCGCCGAATCTCGAGACGACACTTAATGTTACTTCGAATAAGATTAAGTTTACGTGATGCTAAGTTTACCTACTAGAAATATCTTTGGCACTTATAGCTTAGAATGTATTTCGGAATTTAATTTACAGATAAATGGATTGCCAGACAATTTATCACAGTTACAAGTATCCAAACGTTTTATTAATATATTGATACTGAAACAAAATGCTGCTATAGGCAAAGCTTTTTTCTGGATTGATTAGAAATATTGCAAACCGCTTATATGGGGAGATTATAAGCCCCCAAATCAATTACAGAACTGAGCTCAACTATTTTCTTCATTGGCTAAGGGAAAGCACGAGCGACCGATTGCAACTTTGTCATGTTGCCAAGTGAGTTTCAAAGAACCTATATTTAAAATGCTTATTCCGTGTCCAACCTAAAGTGAGGATAATCTGAAGAACTATGTTATGTTTGATCCTAAATCCTCATGCTTTCATATTTTTGTATAAGTGGATGCCATCGCCTGGTAGCATATTTATAAGAAAAATCACATCGGGAGGAACAGGTTCAAAAAATTACTCATCTGCGTGCCGACTTATGAGCCCGATCAAACCATCGACCGACTAAAAGTTTTGCAGTGTAGTATCAAGGGGTTTCATCTCCAGTTGAATTACCATTACGTCTGGTGGGGAAGGTCTTCAATAAAGCCTCATCCACTGTCTGTCTAACATCGTCTATCAGCACTCTGTGGGAAACTTTGTGATCATCTAAAAATGATGCTAAGTCCTCCGCCTCATCTTCATAGATCAGAAAATCTATCGTCCTGTTATCCCTTTTCCATATTTCTTCAGTAAAATGTGCTGTGAAAAAAAATATATTAAAAGCTTTCGTTAGCCTTCATTTGTATTTAATAATAGCAAAACTCCCATATTTATCCTCATACCCCTATTATTTATTACGGAGAGCTTCAACATGTGACGTCACGGATGACTAAGTACTCCAGCTCCTCCAGAACATTCGAGGAAACCCGATAAAATACGTCCAAACATTTGTAACAAAATCAAACAAGTTTTTTTCGCGTACTGTTATGCCGACAAAAACTATTCGTCTTAGCAAAGCCCATTGACTTCTTTATGGGGGGTAGTTCCATTGTGTCGGGCCTCTGCTGGGTCACATTATGAGGATACCGTCTTCTTTGGCGGTTAAAACGATTACAGTGTAATGGGACGGAAGACTGTTCCATACTTATACTATAAAAGGACAGATACGTCTTGTTTATCTTTCTTTTGGAGTTTAACGGACTGGACGTTCTTGTTTGAAAAGAAAGAGGACTTTAGTGATAGATACATACAGACATATACGTATTTTGATTAATTTGAATACCAAGAGCTTTTATTACTACTCTGTATTTCTGATCAAGGACCGACAGAGGTATCACTGAAGAAGACTTTAGTATGATAATTAGTCCTCTATATGTCTTAAAATAAACTGCGAATATAGGGAACCCACTTGCAAAAATTCTTATGGAAAACTTATCAAAACTTTTGCAAGCCTACACAGACCGCCAATGTAGTGTAATTAACCTAGTCTTACAAAATAATATTATTACCTCTATCATAGAATTCCTCTATAACATCATCATCTAAATCACCTTGAGCTCTCCACAATTGCACACCACTTCGTTCCGTTTCATTCACATCAGCCAAAATGCCTGAAACTATTTAATTTTGCAAGGATAAAAAGTAGTTAAGACCACCTTCTCTTATGCCGTATAATCGTCAATATTTCACGTGACATTGAACGTAAAATAATTACTCAAACAAACCTTTTACAATGAAAAACAAAAGAACTTTAAACAAAGTCATGTTTACATTGAAAAATTTAATCAAATCGTCCAAGAGTATTCGATAAGAATTTTATTGATGTTAAACAAAAGTACATTTACTTAGAAAATTAATTGGCTGTTTTATTCTTTGTACAAAGAACATTCTTTCTCAGTGTTATACCCAAGACCTAGATTCCTAAAACACTTTCTGTTTAAACAAAAGAAATGCTCCATTAAAAAGCTCAACACAATTCTAGAGGAATTAGATTAAACGAAAAAATACTTGCAAAGAAATATATTGCCTACTTAAAAGATAAAAAACAAATATTAAGCGACCTCTAGGGATTTTTCTCGAAGCTATAAAGTGACTTAAAAGACGAATACTTTTTTCTTTTTACTCAGAAATTAATCTAAAATTGCAATAAAACGTTACAGGATTACAACATAAGTATACGTCTTTCTAATTCTCACCTTATCAAAATTAATGTGGGTTTGTGTATTTGTTAAGTTATCACTCTAAAACGGCTGAACCACTACAGATGCTATTTGGAGTGTAATATGATAAGTAAATTTTGGTAGGGGTGGGTAAAAGATATTCTCTAGAAGTCTAGACTATGATTAAGACAATATAGCAAATTAAAGCCATCAAAAAATCAATTACATGCTGTTAAAGAACAATGAATGACTGACAAAGTTGCACCTCTAATAGGAGCTGTGACGACATCAAGTCTATTACAAATTGAAAGGCAATTTGAGCATTCAAACACTTTGAACAGAGTAGTTCGACACGATGACACGAATAAGCTCAAAGTTCAAAGCTAACTGACTCTAAAACGACTAGCACTTTGGTATTCTCGTTGAAAAGTAGTTTAGCCTCTATCAGTCAAAAGTATTTTTCAGGACCTTTTTCGTAATTATCTTGGGTATGATGCTTAACTTAGAGCCGTTTTTAATTATAACTAACTTAAAATTGGACGTAATTTTTATATAGAGACTTAAATAATATCTACGCAAAAGTGAGTACAAGTTAAGAAGTGTAAGAAAAATAAAAAAAAAACATCGCTGTTATTTATTCTTATTTAAAAGTTACGAAAAATATGTAGCTATTCAAAATGATCCGATTTATATGCAAAAGGACTACGATATACAATGTTGGCTGTCCAAAAAAATCACAAAGTAATCCTTTCAAAAATGCAATGCTAGCAAATCTGGGGCTTATCAGATAATCCTAGGTAACTCAGTGCAGTGACTAGTTGTTAGGTTGGCGTTTGTGAATCCTAATTACGTTTGTGTTGGCAGCTAATCTAACAGTATGTGACGCGGTGTTTGAGGACATCTGTAATTGGGGACGATTTGAACCGTAGAATTCATTAAGTAGTGGAAATAACGAGAATTTTAAGTTGGAATAGAAATATAGTACCTACTTAAAAATGCCAATGCTGGCTGAATTTTATTTGAAAAGGCAGCGGTAATTCGGAATTGAAAATCCCAGTATAAGTAATGAAGTATAAATCTGATACACACAAATGCTGTTTACGTAGAACGTTAAGAAAACATAAACCTATATGACGCAAAAAAATGTGCTTAATTCATTAGAGAAACCAGGTGATGTAAATATTCTAACAAAAGCGTGAACGCCAAGATTACAAAACATTGTCACGTAACACATGATACACAATACACATTTCTGTTTATATTTTATAGACATACTGTCAACGGCATACGTTCTCATTTCCAATACATAACTTGTGACGGGTGTTCCCAGATTTCCAGTATGGGCCATTGTATTTTGTGACTGCACATAAATTGGATTTACTATTGAAATGACGACTGATTGGGAACACGGTACATTTAGATGATTCTATTTAGAGGCGTGTCAATGTCTTCAAATTCATCAAAAAGAGGTTTGGTGAGAATAAAATAACAAATCAGGTTAGGATTCAGTTTGAATGATAAAGTTCTGCGACTAGGCTTATGGCTGGGCTGATGATCAGCAGACAGTTTATTTATAAATCGTATAAGATCACCGTGAACTATTTTATTGGTCGTTCTGGTGCTTGATCTTTGTAATGAGCAAAGTACCAATATTGGTTAGGCTAGTCATTAAACATCAAACCAACAGCCGACTGAAAATATGAACAATAAGCTTTTACTAATTGACAAGGATGAGTGATGAAACAATATACCTACCGATGTGTGTAAATTCTCTTATAGAAAATAAACCTAATCCCGAACCTTAACCTACTTCGGGTTTCATTAACCGAGTTTACGGGTTAATCTTAAGCTTTGGGTGTTCGACTGACCCCGATTTTAGGGATTAAAACCCCGGAAAGGTTCACTTTTTTACATTTTATGTTTAACAGTTTTCAAAACTTCTGTTTTTTGTTAGTGGAAGGTTAAAAACACGAATATGTATGTCTGTAATAAGACGTGCACCTTTAAGCCCAAGGGCGGATCCACCGTTGTGGGCACGATGGGCATGCCCACAACCTTATTAGACTTGTGACCTCACACTTTTACGGTCTTTTGAAATCGATAGGCTGATCATAACACAAGGGAACAAAATAAGACTTTTTTTGTTGCATTATTTTAATTTTATGACTGCTGTTTACTAATTCGAGGTCACCATATTTTTTTCTAACAGCTTTAGTTTTTGAGGTACTTTTGTGTCCCAAAACTCAAAAAATTCGCGGCTTCTTCACTTTGCGGTGATTTGAGTCCAATGTCGAAAACGTTCGTTTAAGTTAAAATTTAAAAGTAGAAGAGGATAGCACCCCCATAACGCCCTCTTTCAGCACTTTCTGGTTAAGAAGAAGCGGTGAAGAACAAACTACCCAGTAACACAGCTGTCTATTACCATACAATTATTATTATTTACAATAGGCACTATTTTAATTTTTTTTGTTGTTTTTGGTACTGTTTTGTTCCAAAACTCAAAATAATTTCGCGCTCGCTACGCTCGCGGTTTTTTCCCCTCAGAAGTTACTATTTTTACTTGTTTGGGTGAATTCGTGTTCCAAGATTCCAAAATTTTGCGCTCGCTACGCTCACAGCTTCTTAATTAGTCAGTACTTTTTTATAATTTCTTTAGGTAATTTGTGGCACAGAACTCAAGAATTTTGCGCTCGCTTCGCTCGCGCAACTTTATACGCTTATATTCTGCGTTTTCGCTTTTGGTTTTATAACTTGGTACCTACAACAAAATCTAAAAATTTTCCGGCTAGGCTACGCTCGCGCAAAAAAAATACTACTCACAATCTTTCCATACATAGGGGTGCTTTAACAATGATTGCTCCCGGTATATTTTTTACATCGGGTCCGACTTCCTCCTAAGTTTATTTTCTTTCCTAATGACAAAGTCCTGATGCTCAGAAAAAAGAAAATAGTTTAATTCAAAAGTTCATAAACGACTTGCATGATTGTTAATGAGCATGTTCATGCTCCGATTTGTAGGTACGCCGGTAGCCGATTTTCTAGTAGCTGTGACCACAACCTTTTTTGAGAGCTGGATCCGCGCTTGTTTAAGCCTTTAGGTGCGGAACCCTAAAAGCTCGCCTACCTAAATCTTAGGTATCTAGACATTTTTCAGTAGCAAGTCCTCCTCATATTTCTATCATCCATCGCGCGAACATCCTGGCTCAATAAATAATTCGCTCCAATACTGTCACCCAGGCGAGCTTAGACATATGAATCCTAAATCTTTTATTTATTAGGTACAAACGCTTGATTTACTGATTTACTCTTGTGCAAGATTTAGGTTCGTATATTGGCGATAAAAAATATTTTTGGGTACTCTCTATCTATACGACAACGGAGTCTCTCACGACAAGAAATATTTTTTTTTTTTGCAAGCAACTCGTTTAAACCCGAGGAAAAATCGGCATATCCTGTAATATACTTACTAACATCGCTTAGCAAGGCTTCTTCCACCAACAAATGATTTATTTACTACAACGCAAACGGAAAGGTTACACGTGTCGCTAACATAAAACCAACAGACCAAACCTTCAGGAAAACAATGTGTTTTCTTTATAAATATAGAAGAGTTTCTTCTAGAAATATTGACGGTATTATGAAACTCATATTTTTGTGGAAATGGCCAGTGTGGTGGTCGTTTTCTTGTTAGCGTGAGATGCGAAAGGATAACAACACTAGAGATTATTCAGTCTTAGTTATAACTAGTCTTTGTACTAAATAAAATTGTGTGGCAGTATCTTACAGCTGAGTTTTATAAGTTGGAACTTTCAGCTGTTCTTGGCACGCGTGGCCGTTTCAGATTTTTACATTGCAGGGGTATTATATATCATTTTTACACGCTTTTTATTAGCTTCACCTGTATGTTTGTATGTTTGTAGGTTTGTCTGTAACCGACTTCTTTGGGCGCGATTTTGACCCACTTTAAACGGCCAGATTTCGTTCAAACTTTGTAGATTTATTGAGGACCGATGACAATACACTAATTTGATAAAATTATTCCATTTTTAACCGACTTCCCAAAAAGGAGGAGGTTACACATACACATCGATTACTCCGAGGTTTATAGACCGATTTACGTGATTCTTTTTTTGTTCGACTCGGAATAGCTGCCAGTTGGTCCCATAGTCATCAGGTCAGGATCTGATGATGGAAACCCTGAGAAATCGAGGGCAACCTTCAAAAGTTGTAGGCATACATAGGGCAAAAACTTGACACTCAGGTGTACGCCTAAAAGCACTATTCAACTGTGAAGATTTGGAGCTGACTTGATGATGGAGACCAGAGAGGGTCGAGGGAACTCGACAACTGAATATGTAAACTACCTCGTGTTTGGGCTTAAATTATTTGTATTGACAAGACCTTTGCAACAGTGAAGGTTTGGAGCTGACCTGATGATGGAGACCAGAGAAAGTCGAGGGAACTCGACAACTGAATATGTAAAATACCTCGTTTGGACTTATATTCTTTGTATTGATGAGAACTTCCCACTTGTATGGATAGTGACAACTATTCGTATCACTGAAAAGCTTTAAATAAATAACCTTTTTACAAAAAAATTAAACCAACTTCCCAAAACACTAAAAAGCAAAAAAAAAAACGAATTTTAGGTGCATCTGCCTAGAAGTCAGTGGCAAAATTAACTTAGTAACATCCATTAGACACCGACTTCTAGGCTTTTCAATTTGCAAAATATGATTTTTGTTAATTTATATAATTTTCATCTATAGTCGATAAGGTAAGAAAATTAATTAAAATTTTCTAGAATTTTTCTCTACAGTCGATAAGGCAGGACTCGATGTTAATTTTTATTTCCAATAATTATCTTTAGCCGTTTTCTCTGATATTGACAAATTTTTGTATACTAAAGAGAATTTTAATTCTACAAAACAAATATTAGTTTTAAAACAAACTAAAAAGTAGAAAATAAATAATAGTTTAAAAAAACTAAAAAACACGCTTTTTATAGAAAAACGAACTAAAAAATAGAAAATAAGTTTTAATGAATTTAAATTAAGAAAACAATGTTAAAAATTTCAATGAATATAAATTAATAATAGTGTGAATACAAAAAAAAATATTTAAAAAAAGCGTGGGGTGCTTTTTAAGATATTATCGAAATGAAACAAATGAAACAAATGAATGTACTCATATCTGTCAATAAAATATTTATAACTATTGACACCATGCACCCCACGCTTTTTTTTAAATATATTTTTTTGTATTCACACTATTATTAATTTATATTCATTGAAATTTTTAACATTGTTTTCTTAATTTAAATTCATTAAAACTTATTTTTTATTTTTTAGTTCGTTTTTCTATAAAAAGCGTGTTTTTTAGTTTTTTTAAACTATTATTTATTTTAAATTAGGTTCATCAAAACTAGATTAGAATTATGACAAATGTGTTCGGAAAATGTTAGACGGACGTTAATCACGTGTTTTACAAAGAACCTCCAAAAATTTTTTCTCAAGTAGTAAGTAAGGCCAATAATGATATGAGTATCTGCCAAAATCTTGAAAATACGCAGGTATCCTATATTGAAAACACATTGATGCGTTTAAAGTCATTCTATCGCTACTGTTTCACATAAAGGAAACTTTTAATCATTTCGGAATATAACAGTTAAACCATGCTTACTATACCTTCTGTCTTCTTATTGCCCTGATCCCAATTGTCTTTATGCAGCGCAATATATTTTGCGCTACCATACCATTCTATTATCAGTCATACTAATGTTAACTCTCTGTATATAAATTATGTATATCCAGATATATTAAAATTTCAAACTCCGAGCATAATGTAAATAATTATTCAAACTAATTATACAACAAAAGCTAGTTTGATTAACTCAGTGTTTATAATTAATTGTATTTATCAAATAAACTTTAGATATTAATGAAAAGTTTTGCTATATTATTTATCAGGGCTTAACAACATCTATTTTGCTGACTTTCTTTTCAGTAATAACAATCTGACTTCATGGAATTTCACAATCCATAATTGACGAAAAATAATTTGAGATTAATTTTTGATGGAGAAAAATAATTTTAATTGAACATGTTGCTATTTTGAGCAAAATCTTTTCGAGCTTAAACTCGGCTTAAGATAATTGGGTATTTATTTAATCCTCTCTGTATTTCTAAAGATATAAAATCCGTAATTATTAAATTGTTACTAGGGGTTAAAAATATAGGATATAACTTGTTTTTTTTTTTTTTCAAACTCCAATGGTTAAAAGGCTGCATGGACTAATATTCGTTTATTCTACTCAAGGATCATCATTCTTCAAAACGTAAAGAGCAATGCTTTAGTCAAAGTATATATAGCTTCTGTCAAGGTTTAGTTATCACGCTATTTGGACTCTGTTGGTCTCACACACAACAAAAGTTACATCTCAAGAATCGCACAGCCTATACCAGAAACAAGTAAAACAGCAAACAAACTGACATTTATGACATAATCTATCCTTATTTCCAACAAAATATTTATATTCTTTTTTATTGTCCCTCTACGTTATCACGCACGAGACGCCTGCTCGTCACGAACGCAAGCTATCTACAATTCTGTATGGTGTATAGTCCTGGTCCCAATGTGCCAATGTCCAACCTTTTGTGGACACAACGCACGCGATAACAATTTACAACTAGGAAAACAACAATCGTACACTGTGCAAAAAAAGTAACAAACATTTCTCCAAAGTTCTATCCGGATTCTTGTGTTTAGGGTTTCTTGCAGCAAAATCAAATTCTAGGTATATTTTCATAAAAATATACCGTACTAGTTTTTGCCCGCAACTTCGTTCGCGTGAAATAGTGACTACCAGCAGATTTTTGATTTGACCAATAGATGGCGCTATATGTCCGGAATAATTTTTTTTTTTTTTGTAATAAAAACTATCCTATGTCCTTTCTCAAGTTTCAAACTATGTCTGTACCAAATTTCACACAAATCGGTTCAGTAGTTTAGGCGTGAAGAAAAGACAGACAGACAGACAGACAGACAGACAGACAGACAGAGTTACTTTCGCATTTATAATATTAGTTTGGATCATTGTTGAGAAAGTCCAGTCGAATAAAAGCAGGTACTTTTAAATTTTAGGTCAAACTAAATGCCATTATTATTTCCGTCCAACTAGCTGAACCGCCAAAATATCTGTCTGGATCTAAAACAGTTTGTCTGGAAATAGATCTACCCGTACAATAATCCATTTAGAGTAAGTGCCAATTTTGTCCATTTTCACGGTCGGCTTTATTTCTGTGAACGTAGGAAAGTTTATTTATTGGCTATAAAAGAAACAATTTGTTAGTGCAGTGAGCTCTACCGCTAGTCGACTTTGATACACATTTCTTGGTTGATCTAGGTATTTCCGATTTTTTTGCAAACGTAGCTTTCAGCCGTCTCCAGGATACAATTTAGCATCACAAAATCTCTGACACATATCAGCTATTATGCCGTTAAGGCAAGCAAACTTGAGCATTCGCACTTACGATAATTATTAAGGAAGAAATGTGTAAGTACCTTTCATGTAGTTTTGGCATGAAAGCTCGACAGACAGACAGTTGCTTTCGCATTAAGGAAGTAGGGATTTACGGAAAGAAAACACAAGCGATATTGCTAATACATAACTCGTATTTCCTCATCAAAGGAGTCCGCACGCGCTGTGTTTATTATCTTTTTACCCTCCGGCTGTTACCCAGTGGAGTTATCTTAATCTTTGCCCTATCCTTGGACCCTACTTTGTCTTTATGAAAATAAACTTTGAACACAAACTTCACATTTACATTGCCACCAGCAAATATACAGTTTGACCACAGAATAAAAAGGATCGGAATAATCCATAATATACGAAAAAATAACTCCGCCCTGTTTGAACCACTGATTTATCAGATAAACATAAAACAAGAGGTATGTATAAAAACTCGAATGACCGGGAAACTCTTTACGAAACCGTTGATTAAATATCTAACATTTTGTTGATCTATACATATAATAAATCTGTAGAAAAGTTATTTTTGTACATTGAAGAAATTGACAAAAAAAATAGCCAGCATGTTAAAGGATAACTAACAGAACCCATTTCCATCATTTTTGTCATTTTTGTCTGTTTGTCTGTTTATCTGTTTGTTCGTTCGGGATTCACGTAAAATCTACGAATTCAATGCAGACAATGCTTACATACAAAAAATCTACGTAACTTGGGGTATTACTTAGTTTTTGTTTCATCGAAATCGATTCACTCTATCAAAAGATATGATTAATTTTGTGAATTCAAGATGTAAAATATTACGACACGCAATCTGTTTGTCAAAACTGTACATTTGAATGTTGTACTTATATTAGTTGATCGGCTTATTATTAACCTTTACACAGAAAATCACACATTCATAAGTAACTTCGGAAGAAAAAAAAAATATGAAAATTTTGTTTAGCCAAGGTTAAAGTAGCTCCATCTGTGGTAATCTGTGTTAAATAAAATACATAAAATTTGACAAAGGAGCGAGGTGGTAAATGACAATAAATTACCATACATTCTTTATAGAGGATTATTATTTCAACAGATGGAGTTGTGTATTTTCCGTAATTCACCATATTTTAACACGTAGTGTAATTTTTCGATAGACATTTCAATAGTGTTTGTCAGTTTGCTGTGCCACATCAAAATCCAATTATAATTATTACCTTGATGAAAGGAAAATTAATAGTTCTCAGCCAAATTTAAAACGATGCCATCTAAATTATTTTTTGAACATTATGTCAAAAATGATGACTTTAGTATAACAATTAATTATCATTTAAAGTTACAGATGGAGTTCATATCAGGATTTTTTCATAAACATAGTTTAGCTTATCTTCCACTAATGTGGTGGCCTTAAAACAAATTACTTTGAGTGAGTAGTATTAAGTAGACCTTAATTATTTTTTCTGATGCAAAATATGTAAACTTAATCCTAGAAGAAATGAGAGATCTGTCTCTCGCAAGCGCTGCTAAGCGTGAGGTAGGTAGGTGATGTAGGATTCTGTAGCTTTGCCCAGATACAAAGTGCAGATAAGAAATGGGAGTTTTCTCGATTTAATACCATACACACGTAAAATGCTTTATGCGTCTGAAAACATACAAATTGCGCGTCGCATACCAGAGACATGCTTACTTTCAACTTCTGATCCCAAATACACTGGTCACGATTACGAACAGTCTCAGTAAGACCCGTGCCAAGTCTAAAAAAAACACCTTTTATATAAAACTACGTTTGATGTCATTCAATTACAAAGACAGAATTGTTTTCTGTTGCAAATCCTATCCACCTATATCCTATCCTAATCCAGCATGCATTGCAGGTGTGCATTGCACAAAAACCAATGGTACCTATCCTATTCGAGAAGTCAAAAGAGTCGACCTGCCAACGTCAGCTTCTGCGCTAAGCAAGTGTTCTTAATAGTACCATCAGAATTACATTCATCGTTGAATGAGGTGAATAAATTTTCAGAAACCACAATAACAGTAGGAGCCAAAGCATATGATCGCTTCATAGAGCTCTGATTGGCCCCAGGTGACCAAGTCAGGTCTGATTTGTTCGTTCATCAGATCTTTGAAAGTGTTTCGGTGGATACTTACTGTCGTCCTGTGTGACACAAAATATGGTATATAAACGTCCTCCGCAAGAGCTAAATTTTCCCGGTGTGCGGTAGTGACGCACAGTATACAACACTTATGTTTCTTTCGATTTGCTGGCTCCACCAAGAAATGACAAATTGCAAGCGTACATTTTGAAAATCTTGGCAAAACTGCAGGTTTCAAGTACGAACACATGAAGTGGACTCTCACAGATACGTACATTTTGCCTATTCGTGAACTAATGCAAACATTTCGGTGGAGTCCCGGCTTAGGCCTCCTCCACATTAGGCGTGCGCGATCCTCGGGCGTGTGAGTAGCGCGGGCGCCGCGCGTGCGTCGCGAGCGCGCTGCGTGAGCGTCGCGTTTTGCTGCCCTGCGGCATTTACCTAAAGCGCGCTCGCGGCGCGCACGCGCCGCTCTGCTTGACGTTTAACTGCTAAGGCGTTTAGCGGGCGGCGGGGATAGCGGGCGAAGGGGTAAGAACGCAACTCGAGCGCCGCTTGCTCGCCGCGAGCGCGTCGCTTGCACTCTTCACACATGCCGCAGGGCAGCAAAACGCGACGTTCATGCAGCGTGCTCACGACGCCCGCGCTACTCACACGCCCGAGGCCCGAGGCCCGAGGCCTAATGTGGGGTCAGCCTTACCATAGTGAGTAAGTGCACAGAAAATCCCCGTCATACAAGTGTTTCTCCCCAGTAGTGAAACTATCCTACCCTATGCGCCTGCTGATGATGATGACTCATTTTATCATCCATCCAGCTATTCCCCAACTATGTTGGTGTTGGCTTCCAGTCACTGAATCAGTCTGGCTTCTGATTAGTCGCAGCAGCTGCAGAAAATGTACAAATGACAGCTTTGTCAGACTCAAAGCATATAGACATAGATTATAACTGTTTCCTGTGAAAATTACTTACGCACCATACGTAATAATTTTCCAAATTGGCTGACTGGCAGTGGCGAGGCGTCCTTATAAGCCGATTCCCATCGGCTTCCCTTTCGAATTTCAAGAAAGAAGCATAGGTATAAGTTATAATATGGGTATAGGAAAATTAATATAATCATTTAAACCACACAATTTAAATATGTAGGTATAACAAAACGCCTACCACCGTAAAAAAATGTCTATAAATTACTTGAAACATTTTGCTCCTACTAAACAAGCCGCGGCTTCCTCCTCCATACAAAACTACGCTTGCGTGACGTCATCCACGCCGCGCCGCGCGATGTTCGCGGCATAAGGGCGAGCGGTAAGCCGGCTCACGGAGCGGGTTCCAGCCAATCAAAACTCGCGAGTGAACGAGAAAGAACGCGTCAAGAGTAGAGTAGCTATATCTGTCTACGCGCGAGTGACAGCGCTTAGAACTCTCAAATATGTAAACAAACAAATCAGACAAATTCACTCTCATTCTTCTTATTTTGTTTTAGATAATACCATTAACAATTTGTTCTTTGTACTACTTAATTGAATTTATTAGTGTGTGTATCATTTAGAAATAACATAGTTCGTGTGTGTACAATATTTTATGTTAGTTTAAGTGTTTTAGTTACATTATGTCAACATAGATGGCGTTGTGCATTTTTATGCAAATCCTGAATCGCGGTGTTAAGATTCTCCGCGATTTAATGACCCTACTTGGGAATTGATAATTTTTGAGCTCACCAAGTACATGATTTTGATTAGGTAGTTGGCAGTATCATTACTTCCTACTAATTCCCGCAATCGCACTGTGTGACTGTGTGACCTGGCAGACCTGGTACTCAGTACAAGTACAGTGTGTGTGTGTAGTGAAAAAAATAGAGGTACCTACGTTGAAATGAGTTACTTTGATACGCAGACAGTTTGCATCAGGTTTCTTTTTAGTGTACCTACTTTTAAATCTTAACTAGGATAGCATTTATCGCATTAGACTGTTTTCCGACAGATTATTTACTTTAGGAAGGAACTTATTTTTCAAGGTTAAGTTTTGAGAATAAAAACGTGTTATAAAACTCGGGCACGCCGCTCGGGTGAATTACCTACCAATAATACGTCAATATTAAAATTTCTAACTTCATACCTGATAACAATATACGATGATATAAGATACCTACGATAACAATGGCTAACAGGCCGTTGTAAATTAAATACTTAAAAGGTATTGTTTCTAGTGCCAACTTTTCTCAGATTCTAGTAGTTAATTTACCTAACTAAAGATAATAAAGTTTTATAGATATTAATAATCTGCCGAATTCCTCGAGAAAACATGTTCAAACTATCAGTCTCTCAGTCAGTGCTAAAAGGTGGACTGAGAAATTACCTCCATTTCCTCTCCCCCCCATCCCTGAGTACTCCCCCCCCCCAGTTTTTTTTTGCTGCGGCTTCCCTATTTCATTAAACCACCCTTCGCCACTGCTGACTGGATCCAGAGATATTCACAACGTCACAAACTTTACTTCTTTTGTTTAGATAAATGGTCACGTGGGTCACATCCACAACACAACCTTGATCAATTAATCTATGCGACTGCTAAGTGCTTATCCTAATTATACTGTCACGTGAAAGAATGCACCTACGGGATAAGTAGTATTTTGACTATTCTATGTTGCCCACGCAGACGAAGTTGCGGGCAACAGCTAGTCCATAATAAAAGTATTTGAATCCCAAATATTGGATCCTGTTAGGATTTAAATTAACTTCTTATAATTATTTTTTTCCAAACGATTAATCTCTTCTGCAAAGGCTAGACCAGCGAGCAAAATGTGTCGCAATGGTACATTAAAAGCACCGGTTATAAGTACACACATGATATTCTTCAAGTTTTTCAAGTTTTCTTATTATTCAAGTATTGTATATTGGTAGACGAAGTTTCATCATGCCGTAGTGTTATCCTCTTTTGCAAAGCTGAGACAAAGGTGTGTCAAAGGGACCATTGTTGTGACAAATCCTTTGCTGTGCACCAGTTAACCTATGACGAGAGAGCCTAATACTAGGATAGAGATAATAGTATAGGTACATGGTCTTCGCACAAATACTACATATTCACACTATTGCGTAAACACGATTATTCTCTCTAGCCCGCTATTGCAACCTCGACCTAAGCTACTATAACTAAGCAACCTTTAGGGTGAGCCCTGTGGTGTGATTCTGTCAGACTTCATTCTTAACTCCGCATCAGAATCCACACTACACTAGCGCTACTCTTTTGCGATTTGAACTAAATTAAACTCGAGATTTTGACGAATGCAAAGTGAGAGTGAATAGCGAAGTGAAATGCGAGTTGTTGTCTGAATTTTATAGAATCGACGTACTGCATGGACATATCCAATGCGATCCGAAGTGAATTGACAGATTACGCTGCGCCACTTCAAAGAAAATCGCACCGCACTGCTTCTCGATCGCATCGAAATCGTTCACCTAGGACGCAAACTAACCACTATGAGCGAAGAAAACAAATCTCTATGCGACAAGTATTAAAATCATCTCGTGGGGATCGAGGTAACGCAAGATATTTACATATGAGTAAGGACATCTTTTTTTCAAAACAAGGCAGCTTCAATGGCGTGTCCAGCTATTCAATGTTCTAAGTAGCGTAGCCTGACGCGACGTTATTAAATAAGGGTTCCGTATCTTAAACCGGTCAGTTTCTGCATATGACAGTCCTTTGAGCCGTTGTTTATACACAACAGTTCTGTTTGACACGAACAAGAAGGATTTCAATTAGGATTGCCCGATTTAGGGATCCGGCTTACAACTTGTAGATTCGTTCATTTTGCTAATGGCTTGTTGTGGTAAGTAAAGGGAAATATTGGTTTAGTAAATAGTACATTTGAGTAATTTCTGCAGTTTTCAGAGGTATATAATATGCAAGACAGTTCCTTAGTTTCTGTGTTTTTACAGTTTTTATAAATTCTATTTTTGAAGGTCATTATCAAAATACCGCCTGTTATTTACTCCAAAATTGTTCGTCCATCATGCATAACAGGCTATTGTGAAGCTTAAATAAAATAATAAAACAAAAAAAAGTTGATGCGAGAATAATCTGTAAAACAAAGGATCGTGTGTAGTTAAAAATTTAAATATAAGTAAGGTCAAAAAATATTTGCTTAATATGTTAATCTGGACCGCATTGTGTTAAGTGGTCGTTTAGACAACAAACCTACATGTTGGGTTTTTTAAGTCTTTAATATTAATTCATTTACAATGGCTTTATTATAAACTAGCCGTTTTCCCGCGGTTTCACCCGCATCCCGTGGGAGCTACGCCCGCACCGGGATAAAATATAGCCTATGTTACTCGCAGATATGGTCCTATAGTAAAATTCTGGTGTCACGATTAAGACTACTAACTGCAATATAATATATTTTTTTTTTTTTAATATTTACATTGGGGAGAAAGGGTAACACTTATGGTATGTCTGCGCCTTTCTCCTGACTCGTTTTGGGTTGGGGAGGTATTGTGGAGGGGTTTTAGATGTTGTGGGTAGTTTGAGGAGGGATATGTTTTATCAATTATATAATATAGGTATACATACATAATAAATAAAATATAAAACTAAATTTAAGGGATATGGTACAGAAATGATGGGATGATGTAATGTTGGGAAATGGTGGGATGATGGTATGGTAATCGGCGGTTACAAATGGGCTAGTTGTTGTTAAACCGCTTGAGCTGCCTGACAATCTGAAAAATGAGATTGTGCATGGTGTCCATAGCTTCTGGCGTCAGCTGGGTTATGTCATAGGGGCTCGAACCATCCGCCACAATCAAGTGGTCATTCCGAGTGGAAGAAAAGCGAAGACATTCCTGAGTCAGGTGTTTCCAGGTCTGAATGCTAATCCCGTCACATGGACACAGATTATCGGGGGTGACGTGGAAGCGGTGAAGATAAGATTTGTGGTAGCCGTGGTTGGATAAATATTGCGTGATCGCGAAGTTTGGTTTGACTGACGCTAAATATATTTGGAGCTGCTCATAGCTGGGGATAAGAGTTTTGATGTGAGTTGCTGTGTCATAGAGATCAGAGGCTGCCTGGCGGCAGAGGAGATTATATAATAAGCTAGTACTAACTTGAAGAAAATTTAACTTTTTGTGACTACTGATAAGCTGAGGCTCTTAATTCGAAATGTATTCCAAATACCTCGTAGAGCTACGGACACAGCATCGCTTAACGCTACATAGAAAAGAAATAAAGTCTTCTATGTTTATCTTTTTTCATTTCCAGCTGGCCATAAAATAAGCGACGTGTATGGCTTCTAAAAATATGATCGTGCCTTCACCCAAACGTAAACCGGCATGGTTTACGTTTATGGCAAATCATTTCCGTATCCGCGACCCTTGAGAATGCGTAGTATGGATGGCCTATGATCACTTCCTTATTATAATAAGACGAAAAAGTATTAGAAAGATTAATACTGGAAATAATCTTTCCTCTTTTATGTATAACTAGCTATAGAGATAACTGCTTCCCGTAGCTGGATGGTGACAAAAACTATCCCTATCCTATCCTGGCTCTAAACTACCTCCCTGCCAATTTTCAGCTAAATCGGTTTAGCCGTTCTTGAGTTATAAGTGGAGTAACTAACACGACTTTCTTTTATATATATAGATATTTTTTCTAATTCTAATATATTTTTGTAAGATGACATATTTATACTTTTACGAAGTATCTCATAAAAACCACTTTTATAATTCAGAAGAGTGACGAAGCAGCACGGAAAACCTAAAAGACTTTCGTTCAAAAATTTCTAAAAAGAAATTTTAGCAGAAAATCAGCTTTTGTAGCGGTAAAGCGCGTTTTAGCTACGAACAGAAAACGAATGGGCTTCAATTTGTATGCATTAAGTACACATTTTGTGCTGCAACCCTCCCCTTATGCGATAGGTTACGTTCCAAGCACTTTTTAACAGATTTTTCTCTCACAATTTTTATTAGGTATAACTATTGAAGGATTTCCCATATAGTTTTATGTGGTTTTGTAAGTTAAAAACCAATGGCTGACGAGGTTGCTGAAGAAGCCATTGAGGCCGCGAACTAGCGCATACGCTTTTATTCGTAAATGTTGACTTTTGTGAAGTCACCAGTAGCTAACTTCGAAGTAGCAATGCTATTTGACAAGAACTGTCTCATATGTGCGAACTTCAACGTACATTAACAGCAGAGCGAATACATTTTTTTAGCCGTTTATTCTCATTTACTGAACTTAAATATGTTTGGTTTAGGTACACACATGTTTACTTTTATGACAATACCAGTTTTATTCGGTAGTAAAACTTTAAAAACTTAACGTAACTTCAGCGATGGCTCGCATTTTACTTTCCACTCATTTTATACGTATTTTTGTGACATCAAGTCTTTATGGTTAGAGACAAAACGGGTTCGTAAAACTTTTATTTGGTTCAGGTAAATACGGGTGCAAATGGTAGGTGGTATTAGTAAATAGACGTATTCATTCACAACTTGATGATGCGAGAAGCCGAAAATCGATCTCAGTGGCGTGCACTTGGAGAGGCCTATGTCCAGCAGTGGACTGCGATAGGCTGATGATGATGATTCACAACTTTAAACTACCATCTTCTACATACATATCAAACTGAATCAACTTAATTGCGTCAATATTTTCCCAAACCCAATTACATTCTAGTCAGTTCCCAGAATAATCAAAAGCTACTAAATATTAGGAATAATCACCAGTTGGGTTCTGCATCTTAATTACTAAGCGATCAACGGTATCGCCCTTAAGCTCAGGGCAATTATTACATGCCTAGGGCAGAGCAATTACTATAGAACTGGATTATTTAATTTCAGATCCCCGCAGACTGCGACTTTTAGTTTACCTAAATAGATGGATCAAGAACTATTTTTATTATAATCAATATTTCGTTATGAAAATATATGTACCTAATCTTTATCTAAAGATGATTATTCGAATTTATACCTGAATTCATAACAAAATATTTTCAGGATAACCTATACTTAAAGACAAAAATGCGAAAAACACAATAGCTCTAAGTTATTATTCATACCTCTAATTACATCGTTGAATCTCCGAATACAGCCAGCACCAATACAGTAGCTATGCACACTTATATTAAGATAAGATCCGAACTCGTTAGCCCGGCTCAGCATTTTAGCAGCTGCTGATAATCACACACATACATTGACGTTTGTAGGATTATTTGTCAGCGTTCTTCGCGCCCCACTTCATTTTACACGTACTCCTCAGGGATTTGATTTAATTGCATTCGATCAAGCAGAAGGTAGATACTAAAATGTGATGCCAAGGAAAAGTGCTTGAAAGGAGCTTCGGTGAGATTTGGGGATAACGTTAATCGTTGATTGAAATAGTATCTTAGATGTGCTCCTCGTGGTAGTGAAACCTCATTACCTAAGACGTTTAAACTATTGCATATCTGTTAAGGTGTTAAGTACCACGTTTGTCGTCACAGCCTAAAAACTTCCACTGCTGGGCAAAAGCCACCCCTAAGCTAGGGTGATTTGCGCAAACCCACTGCGATGGGTAGGTATACATAGGTACGTATTGGTGAGCGCAATGTGGGATATATTTGAACAGTGAAGAGAATTTGAATTTCATGTACAAAATTTTAGATTTTTAAGGAGGGATCTGTGTAAGACGTTTCATGTTTATAGTACCGTCAAAATCCACTCTACAATGCAACCCACAACTTCGATAGCTTAAGCGATGTTTACATCGAATGCTCAGCTATCGAGAATTTACGATATTCCGCCACGTAAACCGACAATTTTTCAACGAAGTTTCACGTCTATTATTACAACTACACCTATCATAATAAACAATTAGTTCATTAAATATAATATAAAAACTCTTGTAGTTCTTGTAATTTTTTTTCCATCTTTTGTCTGGCGAGTTAAGAAGTCCTTTTTAGAAACCTTAAGAAAATATAAACAAGTTGTTCATCCTTTTTTTTTTGTTGTTGCTGGGTAAAAAATGCTATTACGCATGCCCTTCCCGTCGTGGGACGGAAGAGGGGTATGTGGGACTCCCCGGTACAGACGTTCCCGGTATACCCACTAAAAAGGCCCAGCGGCACTCCGACCTCGCCTGAGTGGAGGGGGAGTTGTTCATCCTAACAGTCGCTTGCTACAGTCACATTAATATGGTGTGTACGCGACCTTACAGTTACAGTGGCAAGACTCGCCGACTTGTCACGAACAATCCACTGCAACTTGCAACAATCCGCTTGGGGAATAACGCTGTAGTGATCATTCGAGGATCGGTTATAGGGACGTCATCATACATTTTGCAATTGAAGTGAAGGCACTTCAATTGCTATAGCGATAGAAGGCTATAGCTCGGTCACCAGTTAGCCATAAAATAGTGAATACATTTGCCTTGCTATAGAAGATGACCAAAGAAACAATGGATGGATTGTATGAGTCGATATGGCTAGAAAGAATCTTACATGTAAAATGACGTTAGATAGAAGAGTATGGTAGAAGAAAACACGCTGCGCAGACCCTAAATAATGGGATAGAACAGAAGGATGATGAGAATGATCTTTAACGCTTCGATGTCGTATCTTTTCCTTGTGTTTTCCGAGACAGTTGATTGATTTTACTTGAAGAGCTCGTGGCTAAGTCAAAGCCGCGCGGATCGATCGATCATAAGGTTAAGCAACGCTTGGCGCGGTCGGTCCGTGGATGGGTGACCATCTTGTCATAATGAGTTCTTCCGTGTTTCGGATGGCACGATAAACTGTAGGTCCCGGCTGCCATTTAAACATCTTTGGTAGTCGTTACGGGTAGTCAGAAGCCAGAAAGTCTGACAACCAGTCTTACCAAGGGGTATTGGGTTGCCCAGGTAACTGGGTTGAGGAGGTCAGATAGGCAGTCGCTCCTTGTAAAACCCTGGTACTCAGCTGCATCCGGTTAGACTGGAAGCCGACCCCAACATAGTTGGGAAAAGGCTAGGCAGATGATTGATTGATTTTACTTGGAGTTTTGCTACCATCGCCGAATTAATCACGGACGGGGAACTTAATTATATCCTGCGGTTTTTTTGTCGCTTCTTTTGAATGTGACTTAGAAGAGCGAATATACTGTAACTACACCAAGACTGTATGGTATCTTGATTATATTTTGTACCTTATTTCTAGATGTATCGAGATTTGTGCATAAATATCCAATAGACTAGTCGATTCAGTCTAAAGTAGTAGTGAGTTCATGGCGAACTCTGGCAACTTGTTCTACAATGTTATATTGAATTACAGCACTTGCTGAGGACTTGAGATGACTAACATTTCGTTGTAAATTAAAGCGAAGTGAGTAAAGTGATTCAGTTAAGCGGTTCACCGCTCCGTGGCATAAGCTTGGAGTAAAATGTTTTATTGATTAGATGGTACTCCAGACTATGTTTGACGATCTAAAGTTCAACATTTATTTAGTTCTGGACGGTATTGAGACTGTCTCGTGTTGTTTCTAGATAAACTTCAAATTATTTAGATACACTCGTAGAGAGTTTATTTAGAGCAAGTTTGGTTCATGAAAATTCAAAGAAGTAAAAGGGAATGCGAGCAGAACTTGATGGAATTAATTGCAAACAACAAGAAATTATTTTAAAATAAACTTTCCAAAGCCAAGCCAGCACATTGACAGTTACATCAAGCCCACGGTACCCGCTAAGCCACCACGACTTCGCAGAGCATCTAATGTAATCAAGTCAATAGATTTCACTGCTACCAATTATAAATAAGCTTGGAATATACTAACTGAACGCTTTGATGATAAGAGGATACTTACTAATAATCATCTAAAGGCTATTTTAAATTTTGACAGTATAACTAAAAAAAATGCAAATTATTCTTAGTCATCAGTACGCGCAAGATACGTTTGAAACAACGAGCAATCAATCCGTTACAAAATTTGTTAGTTTTGTAGCTACGTATGGGATATACATTATTGCCCTTCATTTTATGTTAGTTTATGAGTAACCATTTAACAATCTGTGATTTAGATCCTATCTACTATATCAATTAGGTACATATGTAAAAAAAATATCTTGTTGTTTTAACAATAAGAAATCAGTACCGTTACAGTCTAAACACTAATAATTTTTATGCAATATATTGTATAATGATTGTCTGGCTGTATGTTTCGCGTTTACATCACTCCACGAAGGTCGAGGAGATCGTGGAGTATATACGAGTCAAGACGAGCTGGACCTTAAGAGTCGAGAAGTTGGAGCCGAGACACAATACTAATTTCAAGTCGTTTGTGGTACGTGTGCCGGCTCAACATCTCGACATGTTCCAGGAACAGTTTTGGCCGAAAGGTGTTGTTTTCCGGCGATTCCGCAGGAGGCTACGCGACACCACGCAGTGCAACACGACACCGCCTATTCGTGTAAACAAATAGAATTGATGATTATTGTTATTTTTTATATGTAATAGTTTATAATTATTGTAATTTAATTATGTATGTATTGTATTTTCTATGGGCCCTAGTTGCCTGATATAAACAAATAAATAAATAAAAAAAATAATAGGTTTTTATATTAAAGTTGTCACCCCCTTCCGTCCATAAACAAAGTTTAAAGTATTTCAATGCTTTTATTGAAAATATCCCGAGATCCCGGTCCCTAGAGCGCTACGCGCTACAGTACCTAAAGAACATATAACTTATAAACTTTTATGTATATATTTATTATCTTAGCTCATAAAACACAACTAAGATGCTATCCAAACATGATGGGTGTCTTAGGAGTCGTATATAACGATATAAACAACTAGACCACTTATCTAGCTCAGTTTTACGGCGTAACAGTATATTTTTTTAAGAAAAATATTAGCCGTAAATCTCTATTTTTTACCACGTTTTAACGCTGAGATATCTAAAATTATAACGGCACAAAATATTTTAAAAGATATATAGGGGTATAGCAAGTAATATTATACCTGTATTAACTACTCATTCAAACTAATATTTGCCACAAGTGCTAAATGATATACTTTATCAGATGGAATCTTATAAATCTTATCGACTTGCAAATAAAATGACAATTTTAAAGGCATAAAGAAGTCATTTTTTTTAATATACATTCTGCGTTTTAAGATAATTCATCAGATCTCCTGAGTCTTTTTCTTACATATTGAGGTCGACACTCAGCTATAAGTACCTATTTTACATGGAACGACTATCTTTCTGACCTCTGCAACCCAGTTACCAGGTAATACCGTACCCCGATGTATAGCTACTTTCTGCGCAATTTTCAAAATTCATTTTCACTATAGGCGCGTCACAGCACACACACACATTAAATATTTGAAATACAAAAGGATTATCACCACGCTTGCTCAATGCGGGTCGATGATTTCAGACTTTATAGTGCAGATTTCCTCACGATGTTTTCCTTCACCTTCACAAAATAGTAGTTGCTAAAAATGGTGCTTTTTAAAGTACTGTGAAATTCTATATTCATAACTGTTCAGTATGAGAAAAAGCCGCCGCCGCCGCCGCTTCTAAAATTGATTTTACTAACGGCCAGATAATGTACCGAACAACCTAATTGGTTTCCAAGAAATCCTGATTTCTTGGAAAATTCGTAAAAGATATTAATGACAAAAAAACTGGTGATTGATGAATTTCAGCGCTGTCTTTCCAAAAAATATATTGTATGTAACGCAATTTGATTGATTAGTCTTTGATATTGTGATGTTGATTTTGTATCACCTGCATACTGCAATTTAGTCCTTTTAAAGAACAAACGATGCCCATAGCAGAGAAATAATTTTATCTATTCTCATAGTAACTAATTTAAATTCATAAGGCCTTAAAATAAAAACAAAAATATGTAAAACATGGGTTTAAATGATAAGGTTTTTGGAGCGGTTTATGAGTTCCGCATACTAATATGTAAGTTATATTTGCTACTTATTGCCAGCTGTTGCCTGCCGTTTTATTTAAGACCTTTCATAAGTTCCAGATTTGTAACAATCCAAAAATTATGGCTAGTGGTCTTAAAAACTGTAGATAAAGCCCAAAGAGTTTCTGAAAATAGAAAACAGTTCAATCATTGCATCCTTGAAAAACACAGATACGATTATGTTTAACATTTCGGCGGTTTAACAAACCTAGAAAACCCACAGTAAATGAAACAAAATAGTGATGATCGTAAAGCCAAGCCTTCAAGGTACAACTAACACCACAAGAAAAAAGCCAAGAACTTTTATTTACGGAACAGAAAATATCAATTACTACTTCAGCAAAAAATAGCCAAAGGAGAATTCAATAGAACCTTTTTACAAGCGCCGGCCGCCATGCTTGTCACTAATCGGGAATAAAATCGAATGAAATACGACAGAAGCCAGCCTTGTGCCAGAAAATACGAGCGGTACGCTCGACGTTCACGGCTTATCAGTCTCGTGGACTGATGAGATTAATATTACTTCGAAGTACATTGGAAAGGAAAATAAATATTTCTTCTTTTTTAATTTAAATAGAGGCTTTGTGATTCCATTTCTCGTTATTTGTGCTACATTATGGAGACATCGTAAACGCCTAGCTGATAAACAAGGTTTAGCTGAGCTAGACGTGACAAGTCCACGGTTCGGTTAACATTTTCGTGCACAGCGAGACCCCCATATGTCACAAAGAGATCGAAAATCCTGATAGCCATTCCATCGGACATATGAGACACCTGTGTCTGTGATTACATTTATGCTGCGGATTCGTTTGTGCTCTTTCAGATTTACTGCAAATCCTGTCCACGTATTACCTACATCATCTTTTTATCCTGCTACAAAACACACGTATCTTTTCGTACAGAGAATGGCCCCTCAGTCTGACTTTGTTGAATAATTCAGTAAAACATAATTAGATATGCATAAAGCAATAAAGAACATCATAAACACAAACTAAGTCGGCCATTAAGGTTTTGACAAACTGACCTTTAAACATTAGCCTTTCCAAATATTCGCCCACGGGCTGTTTGTGCAAGAGGCTTTCAGCTGTAAGTTTATATATAGGCTTGAAATTAACTCTTGAATAGGTGAGGATTTTTATTTATTGTGTCGGGATTGATCAATCAAGGGGACGCTTTTAGAATGGTTTATCTGTATAATGAAATGCTCTCGGATGGTTGAGTTTTATTTTTTTAATTCTGACTTTACCTTTCTATGACGTTTCTTAGCCTACAGTATTTAATTACCATTACTTCAGCCAAACAGTGATTTATTAATTTTAAAAGTTAAAAACGCAGTAGTAAATTATAAAAACATCCATTTAACAAAACATAAATAAAAGTTTAGCTCCGAATTTTACTACTAGCAATTTTAATCAAAACTTGTAACATTTAGAGTTCACTCTAGAGGCTCTAGCCTTGCGAACTCTACAAGACCCCAGTTTGTAACTTAACACGTCCCTACCAAATGTGTTTATCCCAGTGAATATACGAAGATGAATTACCTAGAAGTTAATCCTTATCTGTCCTTTACAGACGACCTCCGTACGGAGTTGCACACTCACTCTTGAACAAGACAAGGGTTATTTTGTCGCAAAGCTACGGTTACGATGTAAGAACTTTACGAGCTCTCAAGTGCATTTCTCACTTAAAATAAGCAGTATGCAATCGTATTCTTTGATGCCATATTTTGGCTAATGTGTCATGTATTTGTAATTCGTACATATTTTAAGCATGAACGTGGACATTCTGTTTGTAGTCGACATCGGTTCATAAAATACACTTAAGTATCGAAAATTGTTTATTAACAAATGTTAAACAGTTTCAGTTGACAGTTGACGTCTGTTTCGGCTTAGTCACTTGCAAAACAATTCCCTATTATTAATTTAAATAAGAGTCTAAGTGCATTAAAAACTTTATTATTATTTACATAGTGATAAACAGCTATACATAGTTTACAGTGAGCTTCAAATAGTGCGACCTTGGGCTGAAAATCAACAATTTAAAAACAGTGTTTTGGTGAGAACTTATACAGTTACCCGCCAAAATAATTTATTTGGTTTGCTGGACGTGAGTTCTACAACGTTGCCACAGACGATAACAAAGCTCCAATCGCGCATCACTATCAGCGCCATCTGTCGCGACATCGGTGACAAGCTGCTCTCCGATCTGTGTAGTGGATCTCTTGTATCGCCATCTAGCGTGCCGGCCTGGAACTATTTGTGTAACAAGAATTGTACACCTTAAGGATGCCAGGTATCCAATGTGGAGGTTGCTCCCGCTTTGCCTCGCAGGTAGATGGCGCTAGGTGTGGGAAATGCAGGGTTCTATACTGCAGAATATGTGGAGGGTTCCCTGCCAAAGCCTCCGTTCCTCTTACTTGGCGATGTCCCGAGTGTAAGAAAAATACTGTTAGGGACAACAGAAATGATACCCCAGTCAGAGGCTCCACGCAAATTCCTCCTAGCGATGACGCAGTGATCTCGAACCTGGACTCCAGCTCACCAAGTAGGAATGTAGCGTCGCTCAATGCCGCCTCCACCACCACTCGAGAGTTGTCACCTGTACCTAGAAATGACCTGCACGTAATCCTTCAGGAGTTGAGAGCGGTTCGTGCGGAGATACAGGTGTTTAGGAGAGAAATGGAGGTGGAAATGTCGGAGCTTAAATCCACCCTGAACTGCTGCAGCGCGCGCGTCGACGGTCTAGAGGCCAGGGTAGACGCACTTGAACAGCGTGCTACTTCGAGGCCAAACTCCGACAACGTAGGCGAAATAGTGGAGGAGCTGAGGCGAGAGCTCAATGATAGGGACCAGGAGCTTCTTGCCAATGACATAGAGGTGTCCAACTTGCCGGAGGAAAAGGCGGAAAACCCTATCCACATAATCAAAGCCTTAGGGCATAAGTTAGGGATCAGCCTAGACGATCGTGATATCGTCAGTGCGGAGCGTGTAGGTGGCAGGCAGCTCAACGCAACAAACTCAGCGGGACCAACTGTATCACGCCCGCGGCCGATAGTGGTGCGCCTTGCTCGCCGCGACCTGCGTGACCAGCTTATGGCGAGCGCGCGAGTGCGACGAGGCGCAACTACGACGGACCTTGGCATGCCCGGGCCGGCGCAGCGGTTCTTTTTTAACGAGCGGCTGACGAAAGTTAACCGCTTGTTATTTCGTCAAGCACGGGAAGCGGCCGGGGCTCTTGGCTGGAAGTTTGTCTGGACCAAGCAGGGCCGCATCCTCGTCAGGAAGGCGCCGGGGGATAAGGCGCAGAGGATCCGCACGGAGGGGGACTTGTCCCGTGTCTTCGGCACTGAAATTAATACGGTTAAGCTTTAGTAAAGTCCACCTTGATGTAATTATCTTTTTATATATAAACTGGCTAAGTGATTGCCATTATCTTTTCTGTACCGTGCTCAACCATAGACTGGATGTACTTAACACACTTGAAATCTACTTAACACACTTAACACAAATGACTCATCACTCATCTGCTATAAATTATTTATTTACACTATATTTACAAATTTTTTTTACACTTAACTATAATTATTTACATATCATATTTTCACTTAACCCTAACCACTTACAAGTTATACATACTTCCCATACATACATCCACTTTACATCGCCACGCTATTGTTTAAACTGGTACCATGCCCATACACATGTAATGCATACACCTAACGGTATCTATGGCTCCTAGTAAATACATTAAGTTTGGTCTATTTAATGCTGGATCTCTGGGTACTAAACAGGACGAGTTCTTGATCGCCATGGGCAACCACTCTGTGGACATCATGGCTATCAATGAGACATGGCTACGCAGTGGGGAAGAGGATCGTGCTCCCAGTATCTCTGGGTACAAATTTAAACATATACCTAGACCTATTTCTACACGAGGAGGGCGTGGCGGGGGTGTGGCTTTTTATATTAAGAATGGTATAAACGCAAGAGTCAAGGCTCACCCTGAGCACTCGACTGTCGAGCAGCTCTGGCTGGGCCTCACAGTAAACAAAACAAAGCTTCTTATAGGGACCGCGTACCGCCCGCCCTGGCAGGATTTAGAACTTTTCCTCGATGCCATAACTGCTAGTATTAGCGCCCTAGGACCATACGACAACGTCATATTATTAGGAGACTTTAACGTCAACCTGCTTAATTCAAACAGCTCAAAGACTAGGCAGCTAATGGGATTCTTCGGCAATTTTAATCTGGTTCAAACTGTCACAGCAGCCACACATTTCGTGAACGACAGTTGCTCATTGATCGACATCATATGCACTGATGCTTTCACACGAAATGTCGAAGTGAACCATATTAGTGAGCTTGGTCATCATGCCTTCATCACCTGTGAAACAGTTTTCAGGAAGCCAAAGTGTAAACCAAGGATTGTCAGGTTTCGTCCTCTCGCTGACATCTTGCCAGATTATTTTGAGAAAGACCTGAACGCGATACCATGGTCTGATATAGGAGACTTGGATGACGTTGATGCTATGGTTCTAACATTTAATTCTTACATAACTCAACTCTTCGATCTCCATGCCCCTATGAAGACAAAGACCTATTATAAGCGGCCTACACCGTGGATTACCGACAATATTCGTCTAATGTTCAAGCTTCGAGATGAAGCTAGACAGAGAAGTCGCGAAACAAAGCTCCCACATCACAGGCAGTACTATCTGGATCTTAAGCATGAGGCAGCAGCCGCTTTAGTGAGGGAAAAGTCCGCATACTTTACAAAAAACATCAATGAGCTAAGTAAAGATCCCAAACTATTATGGCAGAATTTAAAATCAGATGTTCTTCCTGACCATAAAGATAAGCGGCTGCCAAGCCATTTTGATAACCCAGATAGTATAAACGCCGCCTTCTTGAATGTGCCAGGGAATTGTAGCGACAATATCTCATTGAACCACTACTTCAATTCTTGTAGGCATAGTCCAGCCAGGTTCTCCTTACTAGTACCAATCGGCAGACTGTTCTGGGGATAATCAAGGGTCTGGGGTCAAAAGCTCAGGGTATTGATGGTATCAGTCTGGACATGTTGACACTCACTCTGCCAAACACTCTACAAGTCATCACTGATATCATCAACAAGTCCATAGAAACTAGTACATTCCCCAGCCTTTGGAGGCGTGCTATCGTTGCCCTATTCCAAAACTAGTGACCCAGTCAATCTGAAGGACCTAAGGCCTATAAGCATCCTGCCCTGCCTATCTAAAATTCTAGAGCGTGTGGTATACCTCCAGGTAATCGAATACCTGGAGGCAAATAATATTTTGCCCGAGTTACAGTCGGGATTTCGCAAGGGTAGAGGGACTGCAACTGCTTTGATGGATGTAGTGGGCAATATTCTGGAGGCACGCGAGGGGTCAATCCTTGTCTTGCTGGACTTTTCACGTGCTTTTGATGCAATTAATACCAATTTACTGCTGTCCAAGTTAACTTACTATGGTTTTGATGGCGCGAGATTGGTTTAATAGCTATCTGAAGGACAGGTCCCAGCTTGTGCAAATCCACAAAGAGGACGGTACCATCATCTCGTCCCCTCCACTCCCAGTGTCTAGGGAGTTCCGCAGGGATCGATATTGGGCCCATTGTTGTACATCCTCTACAGCTGATATAGTTAAATCCCTTGTGAACTGCAGATATCACATGTATGCGGATGATATCCAGCTGTACACTTCCTTCAAGGGGGATGATGTGGTAGCTGCAGTTCAAAGAATAAATGAGGATCTGCAGCGGATAGTTGCTTGGTCGGAGGGAAATTGTTTGCTGCTTAATCCCCTTAAGTCCAAGTTTATGGTGCTAGGTACAAAAAAACAGGTCACCAATATAGTAGCTGCCAAGCCTGAGATAGTCATTCAGGGGGAAAAAATTGAACGCGTAGAACAAGCGTGTAGTCTGGGCCTAACCTTGGATCCGGAGCTGCACTTTGAGGCTCACATAAACAACATCGTTAGAAACTGTTTCTACAGACTAAAGGTACTATATGGTATCCGTAATTTTCTTAGCCTGCCTCTTAGGAAACAACTTGTTGACACTCTAGTCCTATCTAAGCTGAATTACTGTGATACCGTATACGGGCCTTGCTTGCTTGCTAGGACAGATAGGCTGATACAGCGGGTTCAGAATGCCTGTGTCAGATTTTGCATCAAAGTCCCCCGCAGGCACCACGTAACGCCATATATCAATCAAATTAAAATGTTAAAAATGGCTGCCAGGCGAAAACTGCATCTTGCTAGCCTAATGTTTGGAATTGTTTCAACCCATAAGCCGCACTACTTATTTGAAAAACTGACATGGAAAGAAACGTGCTACAGACATGGTCTTCGCTCCATAGTTGCTCCGCTTAGGGTCCCACCTCACAAAACTGCAGCTTTCAGGGGTAGTTTCAGATTTGCAGCCACACACTGCTGGAATGACCTTCCACCACCTTTAAGGGGCCTGAAAACAATACTAACTTTTAAATTCAATCTAAAAAATAAATTATTACTCGAGCAACTTTCTCAATAATAAATGTAAAATATTTTCACTTACCTTATGTGGTTTGGCCCACAGTCCTTGGGGGATCCCCAGCAGTGTTGTGGAGTGGTTTGGCTGCCTCCTGTCTGCTTCACTCCATATTCATCCAAAGTATATCACTTCTGGACCTGTTCAAAGGCATAAATTTGGTATCACAACAAATTCTTATATTTAAATTAAATTTCAAATTATTTTATTTCACAATATTTGTTTTAATTATCTTGACATTGTTTATCACTATTTCGGATTCTATTTTGGACTTACCTTGAACCATCATTGGAAAGCATTTCACATACTGTGTCGCATGGTCATCCGCAACGGGTCAGCATTAACATGTTCGCCCCACACCACACTAATACTTATGATTCACACAATAAACATATCCACTCACAACCTCACAACACAATACACTTATTACATCACTCGATACAATTTCCGCCATCATAATTGCATAACAAGATATCTCTTGCGCAATTGGCCGGTTAACCTAGCTAGATCTTCATCTTTGACTTTGACACATTTCTGACTTTTCATTTGCCGCGCTGTCTATGGTCTGAGACGCTCACTGGGCAACTTTTTATTATTCACAAGCTTTTTGTCTATGTCTTTTCTCTTGATATTCTCGTATTATGTTTGTTTTTGTCTATGGTTTGTTTTATATTCATTGTTACTATATCTGTTTACTACGTTTCTGTTACTTTACTAATTATGTATATATATATTTATTTATTTACCGGATTCGTGCCGAAACGGCGTCTGTTTGTATAGTCCCGAGGCAAAGTCATGTGGTGGGTCAGCGCTGAAAACCAGCGCTGTTGTCTCGTGCCTGCGTGTGCGTGACACAGCATTTATGCTGAGCGCTGCCCCTTTTTCACGCATAAGTGACGCAGCTGCAGCGCTTTTATTTTTTATTTTTGTTTTACTGTTAGTTTTGTCCCTAGATTTATTTGTTTGTATTTGTGTGTGTTTCGTTTTCTGCGTCATTTGTGTGTAAAATAAATGGTTTTTCTTTCTTTCTTTCTTTCTTTCTAAACGTTAAAACTTCATGGACGGAAAATGAAACCTTTTTTACATTTTTCTTCTTTGTTTTGTGTTTTACTTTTGTTTTAAAACTGACAGAAGGAAAATGTCGTGAAGTAAGAAATTGTATTTTAATTTATTGTTTATTGTAATTCTTTTTTTGCTATGATTAAAGGCTTATAAGAAGACTATTCGCTTTGACTAAAACCCTGTTTGTGAGGCATTGTAAAAGAAACTCTCGGGTTTACGATTCCAAGAAATTGTACTTATACATATATTTAGTCTCAATAATATTCTTTAGTATATGTGTGTAAAAAAATAATATGATTATTTTAAAAATGTCTTCGGACGTTATTAAGTGCAATAATTGCAACGTAGGTGCTGTTAACTGCTGCATCACGCTATAATTGCGTTACATGTGTTTAATATGGTGTCTAAAATTAAAATAAATAAATAAATGTCTACGTTCTAAAACGTTTGTTGCTTATTGCATCGACACCAAAAAAGATCACACAAATGAATGGTGCCCCGGACGAGGACATATGCAATTTTTTATCCGAGTGACAGAAGAAGTCATCTCAAGACGCAGGCAAAACCGCGGGTAGAAGCTAGTACACAATAAAATCCACTCATAAAGTATAAATAAGGCTTACAATAGCTTGCAGTCTGTACAGCAGAAAGTTATTAAAGTTGCGTTAAGTTAGCACAAAGTTGCGGATTAGATGTCAAGTGATCACGGGTCACGGATAAACATGCTGCTCTCGCAAACTTATGAGAATTTTGAACTTTCCAAAGACTGAGGAGGGTAAATTGCTTTTTGTTGCACTACTCTAAGTGATAAATATTTAATGGTTTTTCTGACAACGTTGTTTACCTTTTAGAAACTACGTCAGTTGCATTTTGAAATTGTATTTTATTACGTTACTATAGGACTGGTAAAGTTAAGAAAAATATTACTACGAAAGTCGTAAGTAGAAAAAATTGTACTTCAGAATCACGAAGATCAAAAAAACCTATTTACAGTATTCACCAAGTATTGTTGAGTAGTTGTAACATTTGTAAATCAAAGGGTATAAACTCAGCTTCATGAACCGGATACAGCGATGGCCAATGTTTTGAAGACTTCTTCAAAAAGAAGAACTGGTAAAAGTTTCGATCAAGCTGGTCAAAATATAAAAAAAAAAACACCATAGACCACCTATCACCTCAGATCCATTTATGCCCTCAAAAGAATCCATGAACAAGTTATTCACCGTGAAAAAACTCGAAATAAGCCTAGCCTACCAAAGACTTTACTAGACTTCATTATTCGCGATCATTATACAAATGCAGAAGATGCTTTTCTTTTTTTGTCGGGCACTTCGTAGATGAGACTGACGACAATACTTACATGAGCACGAAAAAATCTTACTGGAGATCAATATGTAGAACGAAATAATGCATCTATGAAAATAGAAAGAATTACGGCAAACTATTACGGCAATTACTCAAATAAAGAAGATAAAACATGAAAATCAATATTTTTAAAGTACTTAAAGATTAAACAAGATGTCAACCATTTGAATCGAATATCAAGAATAAACCTTTTTTTCATTTTCTTAGTTTCCTTTAATAAGTTACCATGGTAGTCGTGGCATAACCGCTCAGTTTATTAAACGAGCGGTTAACCTAACTCCGATGCTTGCTGCAAATTAATTGCGAGACAGATACTGGACACTGATTTATAACCTAAGTACGCTAGTTTGCGTTCGAGATCATTAGTTCGGTACAGAAATTGTTCAATTAATTAAGTCGAACGCAAGACTATTATGATATTGAAAGAAATAGTAGTGCTAAATATTAAAATGGAAATAAGATCTTGATACAATGGTTTTACTTAACTGTCCATCCATAGTTAAGGGGGCAAATAAACATCGTCCTGCCGTAATTACCCACCTCACCCTGCTGAAAAACGAACGGGGTTCTGGCGACCAATTGAAATATAAAAAACCTAAGTTGTAGGAGATGTACGGGCAAATAAGTACCTACCCCCAGCTTAGAGGAGGCCTTTGTCCAACAGTTTTTAGGTTGTGACGACGAAGATTCTATTCTTATAACGGACTGAAATTCCATAGTATGTATTTGTAGTGTATGCAGATAGTGGAATAAACGGAGTAATAATAGAGAAATATTACACTATTGAACATAGATAACTAGGGAGAGGGACTACTCACTTGCTAAACTACATCAAATTAATCTTGCTTGTGGTTGCATAGCGGACTTTAATCCCGAAGTCTCGTGTATCGATCATAAATAGACATCTGACACTCGATTAACGTTACAAGAGAATCCCATCATAAATGAAATAGGTTTAATAACTACATTGTCAGGATTAATGATCACTTTCGAAACTAGAGCGGCTGAAATCCTAAAGTTAGTTTATATTGAAACACGTTTAGTTACTAGAATAGGGTAAACTGGGTACGGTTGTGCCAGGGTACGGTAGTGACAGTCGCAATTGTAACGAAACTATACGTGATACGGGGGAGGAGTGTAAGGGAGAAAGACGTGGCTCACAAGCCTAAACACGTTTCCCAATATTGCGTTAGCCGGCGCAGGACGTTGACGTAAGCAGGAGCCCACATTGCTTTTCAACAATCAAAAGTAAGTATTTTTGTTCGATTTCTTTTCCTAATTACTGTTATTTTTATACAGATAGATTATCTTGTTATTTTTTTCTTTAAAAGTTGAACATTAATATTTAATTACAAGTGATTTCTTTTTACGTAAAGTATATGGCAAAATCATGGCGATTTTTTGTTTTAAAAATGATGCGTTGAGTACGGTTGTGACATTTTTTTTGGGTACGGTTGTGACGAATATCCATATATATAATAAATCTCATATTATTAATTTTTGGTTTTAGATGTCCAGAATACGTTTGTGGAAAACCGAAAGAGCGCAGTGTGATATCAAAAAATAAAAAGATGCCGATATAGAAGTGAAACAAGGGATTTCGGACGTGTAGCTCAAGCTACAAGCCTTTCTACAGCTACAAGTTTTAACAGAGTAAATGTTGTTTTGTTGATTGTTAAAACTATGATTGTAAGCTTATTATGTTTAATATTTCTACAATAAAAGATATTATAGACCATTTTGATATATTTTTATACATGTCACAACCGCCCTTGGTATGTGGCCGGTTGTGACACTTACCCATTTTTTTTTTAATTGATTTTATGAGTAATACATTGTATTAAGGAACAATATATTAGTGTTTTTACATACACAAATGTCCAAATTGCGATACAAGTTCCTTTTCTGCGAGCTCATTAGTAAAATAACAAAATTATTGGTGATCAAACGAAAATTGGCACAACTGTACCCAGTCTACCCTACTGGGTTATCAATGATGAGCAGAAGTTTGACGCTGACGCCTATGGTACCGTTCGGTGCGTGGTAATATATCATTCAGTAATAATATTACCAGACATACAAAAGGACATTTTAATTTGTCAGCGTGATGCTTATTGTATATTTGGTATTCAGACTGAAACCTCTGCAGTGTGCGTATACTGTAATACTTTTTCACATATGCTGGGTTACATGGGCTTCGAAATACATATAGCTTAAAAAATACATTTATATCTCTAGAAGTACGTTAATTGTATCAAGGCATAATAACGCACAGACATGAATTAAAGTTTTCGCCTTCCAAATGGTTTTCCTCACAACTTCCTCTACTTTAAGACAGTTTCTAGGAAATGAACTTTAGAAGCCAAAATAAAGAGAGAAAATCAAATTGTTTTGAAGATAATCACGGTTCGCAATCCAACAACGGAACCAGAAATGAAACTTTTCCTTATTTGTCCCCGTAAAGCGAGTACTGATTGCAAAACAGATGAGGTTGCTTGGTAGTATTTTTTTTGTAATTTTATCTGGTTTTACTGGTTGAATAAATCGTATAAGAAAATAACATCGAATAAACTGAACTTACATATGTTTTAGTTATTAGTTTATATTTAAAACTATTAAAATTATTATTTTTAATTAGTACTTAGTATTAAAATATGCATGCCTTAATGGCAAAATATGGCTGTACCCATAATTGCAAATAAATTCATCTTTATCTTTACACAAAATACACACAATTTTGTTTTTTGAAAGAAACAAGTAAACAACTACTTATTGGAGTCGTTCTCAATTAGATTTAATATTTTTTGTGTTTTGGGTTTTTTTTTGAAATTCAATCGTCTGTGTTAAAAGTTTTATTTGCCTTTTTAATAGTGCGTAGACTGACACTGCTAATTTTGTCGACGGTACATTCTATGTCTTGGTACTTTATTGCTTTTCAAAGTGTATGTCGTGATTTATTCGGGTTGTTTGTTTATTTTGGCATCTAGGTATGTACGGAATCGATAATAAGTAACAAAAAAAGCAATTTAAGTTCCATTGTTCCATCACGAAAACTGGGCTGTGGTTTATATAAAAAAAAGAAAAAATAGGTATCTGGTACATCGATCAAACAAGGCCACTCAAAGTAAACCAGGTATAGAATTTCTCTGGTAAAACTTGCGGTACAATTGACCTAGGAGAAGGAAGTCGACAAACTAATAGGTACTAGTATTATATAGTAGCTTCTGCCAGCGGTTTCACCCGCATCCCGTGGGAACTACTTCCCGTACCGGGATAAAAAGTAGCCTATAGCCTTCCTCGATAAATGGGCTATCTAACACTGAAAGAAATTTTCAAATCGGACCAGTAGTTCCTGAGATTGGCGCGTTCAAACAAACAAACAAACTCTTCAGCTTTATAATATTAGTATAGATCAAAGGCTAAAACAATGTGTAGGTAATCGCTATGTCCGGTCACTGAGTTTCATGTCAAATTGATTTGCCTCTCACAAATCATGCGATGCCTCAATGAGCTTTTGTTATTGTTTAACACGATTATATACGCTATCCAGTGAATATTAACATACGTTTATTTTTACACTTCACCAATTACCTAACTGTGCTGTTTTTATTTCATAAAAACCGGCCAAGTGCGAGTCGGAATCGCGCACGAAGGATTCCGTACCATTATTTAGAAAATGAGCAAAAAAATTGTTTGTTGTATGGGAGCCCCCCAAAATATTTATTATATTCTAGTTTTCAGTGTTTGTTGTTATAGCGGCAACAGAAATACATCATCTGTGAAAATTTCAATTCTCTAACTATCACGGTTCATGAGATACAGCCTGGTGACAGACGGACGGACAGAGGAGCGAAAACAATAGGGTCCCGTTTTACCTTTTGGGAACGGAATCCTAAAAACAGAAGATACGATACATTATCTCTTGGGTGAACGCAAAGGCGTGGCTGAGTTGTTAAAACACCAGCATTTTGTGTACAAGGGGCTGATTCGAATTTAAGTCACAAGTGTGTTGTATGTCTTACATCACTGACGATGATGAGAAACTATTGACGTAACCTAGTCTTAAAACTATGACATGGTTTAACCACCTGGAGCAAAATCTTATTATTGTGAGACAACCATATTAGACGAATTCTTAAGTTAAGCGTCCACTTGTCGGTATCGTACGCAACGGACGCATCGTACAAAACGGATAAATATTTCGCAGTGCGTCCACTGTATCGGCAGCGTACGGACTACCGACGGTGAGTACCAGCATACGGATTGACGATGCCAGTTCATTCGGATTTTCATAGTGAACGCACGCGTGGACTCCTGTGAGAATAGAGGAAAGCGATGAAGAACAATTTGTCGTTGTAGCTTGTTTGTTAGCAGAAGAGGAAGATTTGGAAAAAAAAGCCAATAAAAGAAAACATAGTATCTGGGTACACAACATATTCAAGAAGAGATCGGAACATGCAGAGCGAGCGCGCGGACTGCGTCCACTGATCGGCATCGGCATTACGTATGACGTCATCAGCAGGCATCGCAAAAGTTGCCTCTCGGAGCATAGGTGTCGGCATTGTCGATGTGCGATGCGTACGATGCGGACAGGTGGACGCACTTGTTTGAGTTTCTATATTGACATTGTTAGCTGCCAGTGGTTACATAAAGGGCAGCAGAGACGAGCGACCATCGACACCCCACCATTCAGTCCTGTATCTCTGCTTGGAGGATTCCATTTTCGAACGTCATTGTGACAAGACATGTTATAGTTTGACGGGAGTACGATTTTGCCGCGCTTTGGTATGCTTTTGAATACTTTTGTTCAATCATAGTTGATTTTCATGTTAAAACTATTTCTTGTTATTTCCTTGTTAAATAAACCTGCTTCTGGTTCTTAAAATCAGAAGTGGGATAGTCTCACTCCCACTATAAAGTTTTTGATTTCAGTTTAGATTCATTGGCACTTTTTATTAAGTACGACGCGGTGTAAGGAAATCCGCCGACCAAAAGTTTTGCTGTTCTATTTTAATTTTGTAATGGATTGCAGTGCGCTGCATAGATTGGTATATTCAAGATCCTATGCAGGCAGCGTAAGTGATACCAATAAATATGTTGATTGGTTTACTTGTTGTGGAACAAAAATAATACGGAAGGTCTATCGTATTCTGAAGAGTTAAAGACATCAATGCCCAAATAACTGGAAGAATACATTGAAGGATAGCATTAATGTGGACTGCATAAATTCCATTATTGGAAAAATCACAAAGGAACATTGGTTTTATTTATTTTTATGGAAATAACAGGTTTGGTAACTATGGTTATAAAATTGATTGAACATAGTCACATATAAAGTAGTAATCTAAATGTTTTTGTTATGACCGAATTAACGATTGCTTTTGTTTTCATGTCTATATGTCGAGAAGTTATGATGCTTCTGATGTATAGCGCAAGCAATATCTATTGCTTGAGCTTAATACACTGATGCTGTTGGGACTCTTGTGTGCTTCGAGTGGAATGACTTCCTGCTTATGTATTGCTCTGGTGTCTGTGAACAACATGCCTTGCTCCCGTTATGCTCAAGATAATATGAGAGGTATCCTGTAATGTGTATGTGTATGTAAATGGTGAGATCAATCCAGTTTTATTTAGCCTTTATGTCATACATGCCTTGTAATCCATCTTGGTGGCTTATTGGTTAAAAACATACTGAAAGTGTATGAGAACTTGAGATAGATTCTCAGGTGCCACCGCTAATGACCAACGGGTTGATATTTTAATACAAAACTTAGATAAATGTTTTAAAGCTTGAACAAAGTGTTATACAAGCTGAAATGATAATGTGCATCTTTTGTTTGCATTTGAAATGTTTTTGTGTCATGAAATTGAATAACTAACAGGCTTATTATGTCAATGAGCTCAGTAATGTTTATTTCTAATCTTCCTGCTTATAAGAGTTTCAATAAGTACACAGAAATATAAGTTTACTGCTGTTGTGATATAACTGCACTCTGTTTTGATATTGACTTACTCAATTTCCTTACACCAAAGTGGAATAGTTCAAATTGTGCATCAGCCTCTAGATTTGTTAGTTTGATTTATTTATTTGTTTCTACTTTTGATTCTATTGAGTTGTGCAGTATCTATGATGGATATCAGGGCGACCTGGAAAAGACCCATTGGCCTGTCTGATGGCATTGGGGTGACTGAAAAGAGACTTGTGTAAACTCTTTGGTACAGTTGGTGTTATGCCGCTGTAGTTGTGGCCTTCGAAGGCCTGTAGAGCTCAAGAAAGGGATACAACCAGTATCTAAGATCCCAATGGAAGGCAATGGTGTAATTTGCATTTTACAAATTGAAAGTCTGTATACAGACCTTAGTTATTATTTTGTTTTACTGATTATGTTATTTAGGTGCGTTAATTGGTGATGTCAACTAAAGTTCAAATCTGTAACATGACAACGCATGAGAGTTTTTCAATTGAATGTTTGGTTGCATTAGCCAGATGCTTGCTTGCTTGTCTGTTGACTACAGGTATTGAGGATAAGCCTAAGCCAGAAAACACTATGAGATCACCTTTGTGAGAACCATGCGAGGTGATGGTGTAAGCACTGCGGGTGCTGTGCTACTCGACATACTACGAGTGCTGTAACACTTCAAGCACTTCGGGTGCTGTGCTGCTGCACGAGCTTTGCATGCTGTATAGGGTGCCAACTGTCAGTATCTAGTTTGGCATTCTCCAGTAATGATAGCCAGTGGATGGTAGACCTGGTATGTCATGCATTGAGGTCAGGTGATCTGTTTTATTTTTCATATGGCATTTTGATTCCACATTGGAAGTTATTATGCCCTTAGCTCTATTTAGTGGAAAAATGTGTTATTATGTACCAACCATTGGTATTGTCACTCATGAGTATATTGTGTAGTAAAAGATGAAATGAATTTAACTTATTACTACAAGTACACGTTATTTACCAAAACGTAATGATGGTTGTGTTTTGAGTGTTGCTGACACATGATTAGTACTGATGCTTTTTCTGAGACATAGTTTTCCAAAGCTGAGTTTGTTTGTCAAGGTTATGCCTCGAATTTATTTCTTTAAAAGTGAAAAGCTTTCCAGATTTTGATGGTCAGAAGTGGCCGAGCAAAATGTATGTCGTGAGTGCTTGTTCACAGAGTTGTACACGAAAATATGTAACGGCGGTGTCACAGCAAACCAGCGCTGTTGTACCGGTGCGGCTGGTCTTAGCATCAGCGCCGCTGTGTGGGTGCTGCTGGTCGCGGCACGAGCGCTGCTGAGCCGGTGCTGCTGGTGGTGCACGAGCGCTGCTGAGCCGGTGCTGCTGGTGGTGCACGAGCGCTGCTGAGCCGGTGCTGCTGGTGGCGGCACGAGCACTGCTGAGCCGGTGCTGCTGGTGGTGGCACGAGCACTGCTGAGCCGGTGCTGCTGGTGGTGCACGAGCGCTGCTGAGCCGGTGCTGCTGGTGGAGGCACGAGCGCTGCTGAGCCGGTGCTGCTGGTGGTGCACGAGCGCTGCTGAGCCGGTGCTGCTGGTGGTGCACGAGCGCTGCTGAGCTGGTGCTGCTGGTGGCGGCACGAGCACTGCTGAGCTGGTGCTGCTGGTTGCGGCACGAGTGCTGCTGTGCCGGTGCTGCTGGCAGATTGCTGTCGTAGCTTGCCATGATGACGTCAATGTGGTGTTGAAAGAAGATGACTCTGGTGGTGAAGTTACTGCCGAGTCGAGTGGACGCTGTGGTCTGCTTAGCCTTATTGAAAGTTGAGAGCACGCTAGTGGTGCTGATGTGTTGGGCCACTGATCGAGGTGGTATTGTTGCGATAATCCATGTTGGATTATATATCACGTTGTTTCACTGATTCTGTCATTCACGATGCACTGAATTTTATTTATATTCGTGTAAAGTCTGAAGTACTTGTTCTCAATAACATTTTTCTATAGACCTTTGCCCGGGGGCGCTTGAGCACGCTTGCGCCCACGGCGTATAACTAACAAGTAAATTTTATTCCTTCTTACATTTTTCTTATGATATATGCTTCAGCCTTATACACGATACCAAGTTATTAATTAGTTAGTTACAGCCTATTTAACGTCCCACTGCTGGGCACAGGCCTCCTCTCACACGGAGAAGGATTGAGCATTTGGATGAGGTTATTAATTACATGATTGATATTGAATAATTTACATGATCGATACACAGATTGATATTGAATAATTTACATGATTTCTTTATATGTTGTATGTGTGTACATGTATGAGTAAACACTGGGAGGTATGCAAACTTTGGAGCCTATGCCTACGGTGTGGAAACATTGCGCGGTATGCAAACTTTTGAGCCTATGAGTCACTGGGAGGTAAGCAAACTTTTGGAGCCTATGCCTACGCACTGTGTTTTCATTAGAACAAGCTAGCTAGACAAAAGTCACTGTTGAATTTCCTGGAATTTATCACATGAGCCTAGAGCCACATAAATGCATGTCCCAATTCTAAGAATTGTTTTGCTTCATTGTCAACTACTGGTAAGATAATGAGGGCAGTATAAAAGAGAAGAGGTAAAAAATTACTTATTACTTGCATTTTTGCGCTTATCGAAGTAACAACATATGACAGTGAGTTTAAGTTTTTTGAAAAGTGTTAGTGATGGATCTTCAAGTAAAAGGTATGTACTTTTCAATTCTAGTTAGAAAATAGATATACTTTCACCGCACTGTTTTTAAATACCTAGAGTTTTAAAGAGTATGTTATTTTTGGTCAATTTTCTGAATTAATTGGACTAGAAAGTACTTGTACCCTTATGTACCCGGGCTGAAAATGATATGTATTACAGCCATATCTGTTAGCTTTTATATTTTACTCATTTTGATCCGCGCATTTGAGTGCAACTTTGTCATTCTGTCTGTTGTTTCAGAATACGAGTTCTCAGTCTCAAAAATGGAGTTTTTTGATGAATGGCAGAAACATCCCAAAGAGAATCGTAATAGTAGACTATATGACTTTCTATCGATGAAACGTGATCTTGGGAATATCACGGAAGCATCTGCGCGGGAAATTAAAATGACAATTGGAAGTGTCATCAAAATTTGTAGAGAAATGTTAAAGTTCTGGAAAGCGTCGCGATCGTTTTCTGACTAAGAATTCTGAGGGGTTATCTGGTGATTTTTCGTTCAGAGTATCCATCTACTACTCAGCACCATCATCATCAAGTAAGACTTCGGTTTCTGGGCGTCCATCGGTGGATTTTACTGAAGCTAGTGAAAAAACGAAAAGGAGGCGCGTGGACGACCTTCTTCAAACACGGGATGTAAACCAGTTAATAGTGGCTGCTGAACTATCAGCGCGATTGTCTGGACATCGGAACTTCTGTGATTAAAGATGCAAGTCAAAGTCCTGAAAAGTGCCAAATAATGAAAGCAAGTGTGAGTGTACGCGAAGAATCGAGATGTTTGTCAAAGGAAGAGGCTTTGGCATATTACGTAGATGCAAAATCTTAAAAAATGCCAAATATTTAAAATCTGTAACTCCTGGTTCATCACTATCCCTTATATGCAAATGGGGGTGCTATGGAAGTTCCAGTCATAATCAAAATCTAAACTCATTTATTCAAACTTGGCTGCAAAACAGCACTTTTCGAACGTCAAAAAAAAATACAAAAGACAGCGCTCCCCCCCCTCCTTCTGTAAATGTAAGTTCTAGTGTAAGTCATAGTAGTTTTTACCAAAATATCAATAGAGCTCTAAACAATATTGTACTAATCAGTTTATAAGAATGTGTACCTTATCTAACTTTGTTATTAGTTGTAGTTAAAAATATTGATAAAAAGTACTAATAGTGTCCCATTGTGTAATTAGTAGCTAGGCTATTAGTAGTTGAGTATTTTATGAGAATTGTTAATTTTATTTATTGTTGTCTTTTAATTGTCCGTCATAAACGAAATATCTTTTGTCATTTTTTGTTTTTTTGGTGCACGTGACCCTCCCTACCTCTTTTTATTTGGGTGTTTGGTGCTAAAACCGCATTAGAATATCATAATAAAGCCATACGAAGCAAAATACCCCAATAAATAATTTTGTCTAGCTAGCTTGTTCTACTGAAACCACTGTGCTACGGTGCGAAAACCTTGCGCGGTATGCAAACTTTTGAGCCTATGCCGGCGAGTCACTGGGAGGTAAGCAAACTTTTGGAGCCTATGCCTACAGTGCGGAAACCTTGCGCGGTATGCAAACTTTTGAGCCTATGCCGGCGAGTCACTGGGAGGTATGCAAACTTTTGGAGCCTATGATGCCTACGGTGCGGAAATCTTATGCGATATACAAGCTTTTGAGCTTATGTCGGCGAGTCACTGGGTGGTATACCAGTGTTTTGTTATTTATTTTGAACCAATTATTTGATTTAAAGTTGATGTTATTTATTTTCGAGTCGCTGGGTGGTATACCATGTTTTGTTATTTATTTTGAACCAATTATTTGATTTAAAGTTGATGTTATTTATTTTCGAGCCGCTGGGTGGTATACCAGTGTTTTGTTATTTATTTTGTAACAATTATTTGATTTAAAGTTGATGTTATTTATTTTCGTGGCGCTGGGTGGTATACCAGTGTTCTGTTATTAATTTTGTACCTGTTATATGATTTAAAGTTGATGTTATTTATTTTTCATTGTTTAAATGAATTAGTTCTTTGTTTGAGGTTTGTAATACCTCGAATAATGTTTATTCTGAAAGTTTCATGTGTCCAGAAAAACGATGACGACCACGTTAACCAATCGAGATTCAATTATGACGAAATTGAGCCAGGTCCAACTCGCTTATTGAATGTGCAGGTGTTCCGAGTCACAACCAGGCTCAGCCAGATCCTGCCGAGGACGTCAGGGTATCAGGAGAGGCCGTGTTAGCTGCCAGTGGTTACATAAAGGGCAGCAGAGACGAGCGACCATCGACACCCCACCATTCAGTCGTGTATCTCTGCTTGGAGGATTCCATTTTCGAACGTCATTGTGACAAGACATGTTATAGTTTGACGGGAGTACGATTTTGCCGCGCTTTGGTATGCTTTTGAATACTTTTGTTCAATCATAGTTGATTTTCATGTTAAAACTATTTCTTGTTATTTCCATGTTAAATAAACCTGCTTCTGGTTCTTAAAAATATAAATAATACTACGATCCGTTGCGTGCGATACGTCCGTTGCGTACGATACCGACTAGTGGACGCTTAGCTTTAAGTTACCGACATTTGAAGAGCAAGCGCTACGTCACTTCGAAAACAACACCCAGTTTTGAGTCCAGTCTTCAAGTTTTGCTCCAAAGTTTTATCAGAACGAGGTAACAAGTTGGACAACACGTGTATTCCAATAGCAATCAGGAACAATCAAATCGACAATCATCGGTGACTGCGACACGAAACCACATGTCCCAACCAACCACCACACAATATTGTATTAAGAAGTTTCATTTATGGAATAACTCTTTCCGTCTTACCACAAAAAAATTTAAATGTCAGTTTAAGACTTGTCTAAAAAATGACAGATTATGACTTTAACATATGGTTCATTTTGCAGCAATATTTTTTTTAGACAAGTGTAAAACAGATGTTTAAGTTTTTATAGTAAGACCATTTATGTTTAGAAATATATGACCAATTTTACCAACGGGCATTTGGCGGCCTCGGTAACTGACTCGTTGAGTCACTAAAACGCTGTTATATAGCTGCATCCAGTAAGAATGAAAGCCGACTCTAAAATCGTGTCTCTATCCTACAAACGAAAACATATTTTCTCTTCCTTTAAACAGACTGTAGCTCGATTTTGCCAAATCTCTTTTAAATCACAAAACCTTTCACCCTTTGACTGTCATTCTGTGTCGCTAAGCCAACACGGGAGTAAGTTCATCTGGTCTTCAGGGTCCATGAAAACATGATTCTTACTTTGCATTTTTTTCTAGAGACTATACTGACATCACCTACAAAGCCTCAAACAAGTGAGCCTTCTGAGTTATTTTGTTTGACAATCTTTGACATGTTGCAGTAGCGAGCGTGAACTTTGATTGGGTAACAGTTTGCTTCGGTTGTTTTTGAACAAAACATTCTGCGGGGGCGAGCCATCAGAAATTGTTTGCTCAAAATAGCACGAACAATGGAAAACAAGGATTTTTATTATGTTTAATACGAAACACAGTTGTATTTAATCCAAATGCTGATACGAGAGCGAATTTGCTACACAACAAAATGGATTTACTAAATATCGCAGAAGAAATAACCAAGATATTGGGGGATATCCAAGATATCTTTTTGAACTTACGAACAAGATTTTTTTGTGTTTATTACTCTCTTGTACCCAACGAAGCAGTATTGGTACCAATCGAAGGAAACTACAAAAATAAATGATTACTTAAATAAAAATAACAATTCGTGCTCTCTCGTTACTCTTATTCCCAAAGACAATTATTCGCTCTCAAATACTATTCACAACAAAACGCCACAAAGTAAGCTAGTATAAAGTATTAATGTAATATTCTTGCTTAAACAGACTGGACCTAAACAATGAAACAAAGAACGGAACCACAAAATACGGAACTATACGCTGAACTTAAAAACAATCGTAGCTACAAAAAAGAGACGATGCTATATGTAATTTATAGCACCATCTCTCTCAAACTGACCTGTCTATACTTTAATGTCATAATAGGACTCTTACGTTTGTTTTCAATATTCTATCTATCCGTTGTTTAGCTTACTTGAGATAGGTATTTGACATTATTTGTATGGGGCTAATGTCAATATTCTATCTCTAGTATGCATATCCACAGATAGATAAAATATTGGGAGCGGTCGCTAAACAATCTTTGTTTACTGAACCACAAAATTTTGCTTGTTTAACAAACAGTAGCACATTGTATGAGCTCTTAACCTAATAGTAGAAAAGTCTATAAAATAACTGTACGACACAGTTATGGGTCATTCAAAATTTACGTCGGCCTTATAGTTATGGGATTACTACTTATACGAGGTTTTTTATGGGTTTCGGTGCGTCACAAGCATGGGGCGGTCATGGGAGTGTTTTTTTGAGATAAGGAAGCATTTTCGCCATCGCGATGGTAATATTTTTGGAGGTAAATCGAAGGTTAATGGTATTGGAATCGCGATGTATTTGGTTCTTATCGTGTTTTCTGTCTTACTTTATTCGCAATGTATGTTTGTCTAGGTAGTTCTCGCCTAAAAAGAGTACGCAATCGAAAATGGTTCTAAAAAAAGCACATAACGGGAAAAACTACGAAAATCACAGCACAAAATGAGTAAATTCAGCAAAATACCTCACTGCAGCTGATGCTGGCTTTCAACTTACTAAATTCGATTCATTCATCCCCAAAGCCATCTTAAGCCACCATTATTCCCAAAGGATAAAGGGGAAAGTACATCTCTACTTAAGATTTTCTCTTTTAAGGTGAGCAAAAGGCATTATCCTTTCTTTTATCGGACTATGGGAAAACCAAAAAGAACGGTACTTTTTTAGCTGCAGTCTCTTGTACTGACATAATTTTTTACAACAGCTTATTCCCAAAAGGCTCTTTTTCCTATTTCCCTTTTCGCCAAATTCTGACCTACTTCAGATCATCGAAGGAATATCGAGGAACCGACCAGGTTCCATAAATTTACGACCAATAACACAGAGGCGGATAAACTCGGATATGCATTTTTCCGTGTGCACCACTTTTCTGAATATACGCCATAAAATGTGAGCATAAATACGCCACATTGTAAGTAACTGCCGTATAGACGGAAAAGTGGCCTGTGAGAACTATTCATATACATGCATATGGTTCCCTGGTAAAGAAAATATTTATAAAAGAAATCTTCGGCTAAACAGCATTTCCAATTTATTAAGAAGGTTCCAGAATAGAATCCCTTGGTTTTATACTACTGAGAAAAAGTCACAAGTAATCAATACTGAAAAAGGACGACGAAAACAGACATAAAAATAAATGGACAACATCCTCCCGTTTCATCCCGACTCGAATAAAAACATAATAATACAGATACGTTTACATACAAACTCCTTCGCGTCTCGATCAAAACGCGTTACCATGGCAACCAATAATGGCCAAGCATATTATTTATGGTGTTTGACTAGGATCCCTTGCTAATAAGATTTATTGCGCAAAAGCAATAAATTTTATTTGAACGAAAGTTTGTTATTCCATACTGAAAAAGCATGGGGAGGGCACTGCTTTAATAGGACATGCTTCCGCATAAAACTTCACTAATTTCTCGGATAATGGTATTTACCTTACACCACTTATTCGCAGAATTAAATCTCAAAAGATAGAAATGGTAATGGCAATGAAGGGTACTTTTGTTCTTTCTTTTATTGATCTAAAGGATTTCGACTGTGTAATCCGGAGTTTGGTCTTAGCTCTTCGTGTATTTTTCGTGTTCTTAAATGTACTCTTAATGTACAGTAGAATCCGGATATAACGACCTTCAAGGGACCGACGATACTATGTCGTACTAACCGGACGACGCACAAAACGGACGAATTATTTTCTTAAGTACATAACTTAACTTGTACATACATACATAAATAACTTACGAATACATATTATTATCTTATATATAAAAATGAATTGATGTTCGTTAGTCTCACTAAAACTCGAGAATGGCTGGACCGATTTCGCTTATTTTGGTTTTAAAATGTTCGTAGAGGTCCAGGGAAGGTTTAAACGATACGAAGTTTGTTGGGCCAGCTAGTCTTCTTCTTCTTATATATAAAAATTAATTGCTGTTCGTTAGTCTGACTAAAACTCCGGAATGGCTGGACCGATTTGGCTTATTTTGGTTTTAGAATGTTTGTAGAGGTCCAGGGAAGGTTTAAACGATACGAACGCGGGGCGGGGGTGCGAGTGCGTAGGTAAACAAAACATTGCGCGTGTGTCGTTTTAACCGGACGTATTATAATAAATATTGGTCGCTATAAGCAGTTGGTCGCTTAAACCGGAGTCGCACTAAACGGTTATATTGTCTTAGTACCTATATACGAAACCTAACTTGAGTAAAGATTATCGTCGCTAAAACCGACTAGTCGTTATAAGCGAAGTCGTTATATATGAATTCTACTGTACTTAAGTATTTACATACATTTAAGTCTTTTTGTCTTTTCCAAAGCGAGCGATTATGTATCTGTTTTACAAAAGCGATTATAATACTTACTCAGTTTTTTTTATTTGAATATGATGGACACCAAATCGACTTGGAACATTGTCCAATTCTACCTCAAACTTCGAAGTTGCCGACTCATCATCACGAACGCCAACTTACCAATCCTTTATTTTCCGCAGTAAAACTATTTTTTTGTTAATGTCAAAAGTTTTTTTGACACTATTCTATATTCTGATTCAAAACTTAAAAATGGAAGAAAAATAACTGCTGCCTCCCATACCCTCAAAGGTTCGTAATAGCACGTTTGCTTGTACAGAATATTAATAAAAGTCTGTGTTGACTATTATATATCCATTGTTACAGACAATCATCTACAAACTTGAATATTGAAAAAAAAATGTTTTTTTTTTACTGTCAATCGTATAAATTGTTTTTTTTTTTTCAATTTATGTCCATTTGTATCAGAATTTTTAACAATATGTGAACAAAATTCCGAATATACCATCATAATAAAAAGCTTTTCGCAAGCTTTGTAGAGCAAGGAAATATTCAAAACGTTATTTTTCATTCTGTTTTATTTTCTTCTTTAAATTACACGGCACTGAAACTTGTATTCCGACTTTTCTTTGAAACTCAGCCTTTGAAGTTAAAGCGCGAAGTTTCAGTCAAAGCGTTTGATTTTTAAATTAACTGGTATAGAGGAATTTTTATACATACCTATGCATTTAGTTGTATTTTGACTTAAAGTATGTGCATTGTGCATGTTTCAACATTGTTCTGATTCGGCGTAAATGTTTGGTTTAAAATGTGTGACTCTTTGGTGTAATGTATCTGTTTGTTTCCCAAATAAAATAAAAATAAAATAAAGTTCCTGCTTACTGTTGTTTTCATTAATAGTTTTGTTTAATTCAGATTCGAGTTCAAAATCGAGTTAGTGCATTTTAAACAATATTTTCATAAAACACTTGTAATTAGCTCAACAAAGGATTATAGTAGTGCTACTAATAAAAACTAAAATAAAATAAATAGTTTATCTTGGCCTAAATAAATCTTATGCTAGACATATTTGTGTATTTACAGTAATACATAATTAGACGCGTTAATTACGTGGATTAAGACGATTTCCGATGTGTTGCAATTGCTAATTCAAAGTGTTAAAATGTTCAAGTTAAAATAACAATGTGATAAATAAAAAACCTATGGTGAATGAGACAGAGGTAGCAATTAAGAATGCGGTTATGTTTGTTACTTTTCACGCTAAAACTGCTGGGTCAATTTTGAAGAAACTTAGCAATAATATACCTTCCATTTCAAAATAACTGAACGCTAGTTTTTATCCATTAGCGGAAGTAGCCCCTGACCCTTTGTAGCGAGCACCCGTTGCTCGAGCATTAGAACCGTTATAAAATTCTTTACAAAAAAATACGCTCTTTGCATAACTCAATTTACACGACCCTTGTTTAGATCTGCAAAGTATGAATTTATTGATTAAATTATAGCTCCTTCAATTTACGACGGTCATAAATATGTATGAAGGAAACTGTTATGTCGCTTTTTTAAATACATTGTACCGTTTTAAGGTAAAAAAAAACTATTCACCTTTGTTGAGTACAAATAGAATATTATAAATTACTTCATTGATAAACAGAAAAATAAATGAAAATGTTTTAAAGTGTTTATAATAAATCTTATAAATATCTTTTTTGTAGTAGATCGAACCTCTAGTCAAGTAGTTTTAATACAATATTATGCAATATCCCCATTTCAAAAGATATTCCTTTCATTAAATGAATCTATCCAAACTTAGGTACTAGAACTTTAAAATTCTATAGTAAAGATCTGAAGTAAATCACACACTCAAGTAATATTTAAGCGGCGTTATAAAAGAACAAGAATTTTGTGTTAAGCTATAATGGTTTAACTAACAGGTGCGATCACCTCAGTCTACTAAGACGACCAACCGATCTCTGAGTTCAAATTAAACGGATCATGAATCTAATAGCAATTTACCTACAGTTAACCGGGAGCATTTGGTAACCCGCAACGGTTATCCAGGCAAATGATTGGCTATCCCTTACGCAGATCGTCGACTCACGCTTGACCGAAGACTGTATTGTACCTAATCAGGATACGAACAATAGGTCCTTAATTAATGCGAATTCGGATAGATTAGTTGTCTGTCGAACCTTTCTCAATTGGTTTGGGTCTAACTGGATGAGACTGGATATAACTAGTGATTAGGCTATTGAGATTTACAGTGCCATCCAATTGACATGCAGATTTTGTCTTGGTAATTATGCAAACAAAACGATCCAATCGTTCGTTGTAGTTCTGTTGTGATGACAGCTTACATCTTTTTAAGGCTTTACCTAGCTTTAGCCATGGAATTTTATCTAACCGCTCCATTAAAATTATTTCATATATCATTGTTAACTCATCAAATAAAAATCGTGTACGGATTGAACATCATTTATTAACTTCAATATGAAGTTTATTGAGCACCACCTGTTGGGTATACTACGCTAGTTTTACAGGCAATTTCAGGCGCTGCTAACTTTTATTTCTAGTTTATAGTGTAAATAACGATAAAATGTTAGGTCGGGCGACAATCATCAATCCTTTAACGTTTATAGGGAACGATTTACGAGGGATAGAAACGACCCGGTGGTATTGTCAACTTTGTAGCCAGAGGAAAAGCAAGAATGGTAAGAAATTAGAAGTGGTAATATGGGGTAGTGAGATATAATTTGAGATTGTAGATCTCTTATGGGAAGTCGATTCTTTTGAGAGGCTTTTGATACTGGCTTATTTCAATAATATCAAAGATAAGCATTACTTTAATAATAGAGACTGCAAAATAAACATCCACAAGCATTTTCAAATGTATTTTTATTTGTCTATACAAATCTTTGTTCGCTAGACTAGTAGGTACGGTTTTTTGTATTTTTTACCGCGTGAGGAAACTAGCCTTTAATCCAAACAACAAACAAAACTGTGTTAATAGGTCGAACGTATCTTTTTGTCGTTGTTCATCGAACACCAGTGAGTACGAGTAACATGTTACCAAAGGTTCACATAAATATGTAGAATAAATGCATACATCCACTAACAAAAGTAAATCAACAACGTTGTTTAGAAAACATAAATTACTGAAACTTTTATTCCATGTTGAGCAAGCTATGATGAATACTGAATGTGCAATTCAGTCAGTCTGACTATCGCGGTTTCACGCCAAAACTACTGAACCGATTCGAAGAAACTTTGGCACACAAATAATTTAGTGCCTGAGAAAGGACAGCTGCTATTAAACAAATAAACAAAAGAGGAGTTCCTTGTTACTTTACAACACTAATTGGCGTTTCATGCCTGTTAATAAACAAGCTTATTAAGTCAAACTCATTAATATTTTGTTCATAACTTTTAATTAGAATCTAGTATGCTCGGTTTGTTATTATCTTCATGTTTTTATTGAATAAAACATGAACAAAATTGTTTGAACTAGCTGATCCCCGCGGTTCCACACGCATTCCGAGGGAACTACAATCTGTACATGGATAAATAGTAGCCTGTCCTTTGTCAGGCTTACACATCCCTTGCTGCAACCAGCCACGTCATAATGTCCACCAGTTATGGTCATTTACATAGAAATGATTATATTAACATAAAAAAGGTCGTACTACTCCTTCTCTGTATATAGAGTTCGTCCATAAACATGGACATTTACAACCGAGAATAATGTATTTTCTATAGATATTTTCTCCAACTTTTTCCTTATTTTGACCATTTTCAGTTTTGTAACTAATGCTGGAAGTAATAAGGTAGTTATTGTAATAACGTATCGGCGGACCAAAATATACATCAAGATATATAAAATAAGTGTGGAAAATAATAACAGAATCTGTGTGTATGGTCGAGTTGGGAAAGCTTGGAACTTACTCTTTAGATTATGTTTCCATTAACATTGGAAGCCTACGATTAACGCATGTACTTCTTTGAAGGAACTCACTACAAAGGCCATACATGTCGTGTCTACCTAATATATGCAGAAAGATAACTGAAGTCACAGACAAATCCTCGTACACAATCACAAACAAGAACATCAATAATATCGATCGGTATACCGTTATCATTCGATACAATGCCACAATTATCATAATCACCACATTCACGTGGTAACATTAACATATGAATGCGACACAATAATGTAACTGCATTATGCAAATGCAGCCGCAGGTTAACTCTATTAGCAGAATGCTCCTACTGGAACCTGCTGTCAGGATGCAGTTTGTAGATACATAAAAGTTTATTCCGTAGTTAGCTGTTTCACCCGTTTGAAGAAACTTCTTAACTCGCCATGATACAAAGTCGAAATCAAGTCTAACCAATGCAGCAGAGTACTATTTGACCTCTTCAATCTTATTACCCGGGAATACGATACCTACCCCTTGGTAAGACCGCTGGTCGAACTTTCTGGCTTCTGACTACCCGTAATGAATGCCAAAGATGTATAAATAGCAGCTGAAACCCACAATGCGAGGTGCCGGAAACTTCCTTGAAGCCGTGAGCCATGAAAGCTTACAATAAAATTCTCACTTGTTGAATAATAATATTTGTATACAATCTATGTAAAAATGTATATAATTTTAGCAAAAATTTACTACGCGTCATACAGAGATGAGTAGTCTTAAGCCATCAAGGGGATGATGTTTTTAATAAGACTATCAACGTAGGATATTGATCTATCTGTACGTTATACAAGGCAGTATTCACACATGACGTGACGCTGACGTGACGTGGAACCGACGTCGACGTAACGGGAACCTGATTACACGTCAGATGGGTTCTAGTTACCCTTCGCCGCATGTGATTTACATGCATTATGACGTAAGACCGACGTCCTTGCTGTGTTAACGTCAGTTTTTATGCCAGTCCTTTGATTTTATGTTGCTTGCTACAAATTGTTGTTTCTAATACCGAGAGTAAGAGTATTTTTTGTACATACTTATTGTCATATTTTATGTATTAATTTTCGTATTATCAAACCTATCTGATTGCGGATTGAATCGAAAGTTTTTTTGGATATCAATAGAGTGAGCTCATATGATACTTAATGCAAACCAAGCATCTCAAGCTCAGCTTACAACAACTTCTGTATCAATTTAGAATCTGAGTAGCTCTGTGAAACACTTTGAATAGCCACGCCGACCTGTCTATACGTTCTGAAGTTTACCTACGAGTCGTCCACGACTAAACTTGTTGTCAGTAAGTTATCGTCACCAGCTGCCGCATGTAGTCGCTAACTTATAGACTATAGACCCACCACCGAGTAAGGAGTTTAGATGTACGCTGGTTTGATGTTGACTTTTAACACTACCTTTCTTTTTGTAATAATTTATTTAGTTACGCTTGAGCGCTGCTGAGCTAAGTCAGCGTCGTAAGAAGTGACGATAATAAATTATCAAAAAATGACAACTTGAACAAATACAAAATACATACGGGCATTTTGTGCATTAATACGAGTACTACCTTCCAAATGAATCTTAAAATCTCCCTACAGTATGGCGTAGTACATAAAATGGCGCCTCCTTAGATTAGCTGCATATTTTTGTGGCGTAACAATATACATCCGATGATGTACCAAACTTGTTTGATTAAATAATTCAATCTTCTTAACTATAGGTGATTGACGTTTCTTATAAAGGTTACAACCATACCTTAACGTCTGTCAAGCTTTAGTTCCTAGTTTGGTCAAATGCACAGATCACTCGGTAGATCTACAGTATGCCCTTCGCTGTTTGAGATGTGTTTGTAAATTTGCCTGTTGCTTTGTTTCCGAAATAGTTTTTAAACGTTCTGAACTTCTCGTTCTTATTTCAGTTTAATTTTTTGTTAGTAGTTTGGTTATCTGAATATTTAGAAAATGATCAAATTATATGATCAGTGAAGATACTGCACTTGGATTTGCTAATGACCGTTTTTCAGCTATCCGCTAAGGAGTGTGCAACGAGTCACCTGCCGAAGCAACCAGCCCTGAAAATGGATGGCGCTAATAACTGTTTCTTTTCACAATAGCAATTATCTTGAAAAGATACAGCATTATTACAAAGTTTTTCTAGTGTATATGAGATGAGGCGATTGCGTGCTCATCGGTTTGAGAGTGTGCTTTTTATGTTTTTAGTTTCGTGTTACCAGATTTTTTATGTTATCGACACATTCCACTACCTGAAAAGTTAACTCCAGATAATATAATCTAGACTAAATTTAGGGCCTGTAAGTCACTTGTTAACATCACTTATTCACGCAGCAGTTACGCTGAAAATAAATACCGAAAATCAATTCATATGTTGTGATTTTCTTTATACTAGGGTAGGAGTTATTGTTTGAATTCGAAACTTAGAAACTCAAATATGTATATACCAAACGTATTTGTCTAGGCACAATGTAAGCCTAAACTAAACAAGACTGGCAAACAATACAGGTAGAAGTTAATTTAAACTATTCCAGCATCGTTTTAAACAAATGTAGAGGTTACAAGTTATATTTGTTTTCTGTATTGTGATTCAACAATTTAATATTAATTTTAGTACCTCATAGGATTTATAAGCCTGCTGAAAATATATAACTTATTACTTACAAGATTGCTTAGACCTTATAAAAGGGAAGAGTTTACAAATATAATCCGATGACTTCAGAAGTCATCCGCAGGGTGGTGATGAGTCATTCCATATATGTTACAATTTTCAAGTTTACCCTTAAGACCCTGATTTTCAGTCCCTATATACATATACACAAAAAGTATAAAATATCTATACTAATATTATAAAGCTAAAGAGTTTGTTTGTTTGAACACGCTAATCTCAAGAACTGCTGGACCGATTTGAAAAATTCATTCAGTGTTAGATAGCCCATTTATCGAGGAAGGCTATAGGCTACTTTTTATCCGGGTTCGTGCCGTGGTTCCTACGGGATGCGGGTGAAACTGCTGACAGAAGCTAGTCTTAAATATGTATACTACACTAATTTATTTAGAAATAGGCAGACGATGGTTAATTGTGCAAGTTACTCTTAGTTAAAAATAACGTAAACGAATATTTGTGAACAATGGAATACCAGAACCAATTTCATAAATGGAATATAGATTCGGTTTCCAATCCAATAAATATAAGTGAATGTATTTACAAATAAATAATTTTATCGTGTTTTTATTCCGTAACTGGATATTGGTAGTAATTTAAATAATTGGAAACTAACCTTTTATTTTGAACTGTGTGTGTGTTGTGAAGTAACAACTATTTTATTTTGTGGTAACGTTGATTGGTTCAAAATAAGGATTGGTAAATTGTACTTGTCATCAAAATAACGGGGTGTGTCTATTGCACTTGTGCTTGGCAAATACCTACGTAGTTTTTCGGTGACTGCAAATAATGAAGACGTATGTTTTCCAAAAAGCGCATTCAGGATTATTTATAACATTTCAACGAATTTTAATAGTTTTTAGAAACATACGTAGTTTATTCTATTAACTATGGAACGACATACAGTTAAATAATTGAACGGAATAGCAAAACAATAAAACGAATTTTCATTTTCAATCAGAACAACAGAAAACTCTCAGTACAAGAATACTTCAACAGAAAATGCAGCTTTTCTATCAATTCCTTTCGATTTCATTATCTAAAAGTGCATTTTGTAGTTCTTTGCATTCTTACAAATAATGGAATTGCATCGAAGAAAATATTCTGAGCAAGTCTCAGATCTTATTCCACGTGATACAATATCTTAGATCTGTAAAACTAACCTTTAAGTTTACTCACTTGCATATTCTTCTTCAATTCTAAGTAAAATGTTAAAAGATTCACGTTTTGACTTCCATTTACTTTCCATCTGAATCGTATCTGCAGCATGCGAGGGCATCGCATGTAGGTATAACATACACTACACGATTCAAAATCAGAATAAAGCTTTTCATCGACATCTCTTTTTTTTTGACGAGGTAAATCATCAAGTCTGATTTTCACTGATACAGATCCACCCTCTGTGGGTACAGCAGTCTGTCAACAATATCAATTAAATATACATAGAGTACACAGATAAAAAGGCATACACTACGCTACTTTAATCTGCCTGCGAGAGGTAGTTTCTCGCTACACGGGTGAACCCACGGTGAAGCTAGTGCCTAATGACGAGACATGCATGAAAAAAATACAAACATTTGAAACTACACTGAAATCAACAAAACGAGACTCAAAACAACCCAAACATCAGTCAAGAGTACTCCACAAACCATGTACTTTTGGATCGCAAATTGCAGCGTGCGACCGAATAATTGGAGTAAAATGCAACATGCAAGTCACATTCTCGACAATCAGGGCTCTAATAACAGGAATGAGCTTTCTGTCACTCGCCGCAGCGCAAATTGGACAGTCTGATGACGTGTCATGGCGGCCAGCTCACGTTTTAGGCAATAATTTGCAGTGTGAAACTTACTATCGTGTTACGAGTGGAGATTGAAAAGTTCTCGGCCTACCCATGGTAACAAAAACGTAAAGTATTTTTTTAACGGTCTGGTAGTTTATAAATTTGTTCAATATAAAAATGTTTTATCTTAAATTGTTTCAGTACAGACGAATTTTACTAAATATAGACATACAAAAACTACATTCGCTTACTAATTTCAACTGTTTCTTATAAATCCTTTGTTTTTCGTCTAGAATTTACTGAGGCATATACTTACTTCAAATAAGTTTAAATATACAATTCTCGGAATGTGATACATATTACATGGTTCAAAGGCAAGTCTGAACAGAACCCTCCTTTTTATATAATAAACAAAAAAAAACATACGTTTAAAAAATATGCTACTAAACCAACTTACAACAACGTACCCTACACGTGATAGGTAAACATCATAACATATGCTATGCATATAGCAAAATCTAATGGAGATGGCAGATTTACATCAGAATTCAAATTCAAAATAGTCCACAAAGGCACCTGACCCACTAAAGCGTAATGTTCCTATAATGGATATTCCATTGTTGAAAGACAAACGCATATAGGAACGTCAGTACAAAGGTAGTCTCTCTATCAGTACGAGAAGCTTGTATAAGGAAACTCCACGGTGATATTGCTAAAGACGATTCTTTGATGATTTGTGGAAGCTAATATGATGCACGAGTCAAATAAATCTTTACAGTTATCTATGTAGAATAGGTAGTATTAAGTTCATATTGTTAATGTTCATGTCTGTTAAGTCTATTACAACTATGTTTAAGTTTAATGTTAAGTTTATTTTGAAATATTGTCAGAATGCATATAGTTATTTTAATACAACTATTTTTAGTGTATACATTATTTCTTCGAAAATGAAGTAAGGTTATAAGAAAAAGAAAAAAAACTAATAAAATTAGTTCATGAAAGGAAAAAAAATAATAATTGTTAAGATTATTTGAAATGACTTTCAGCATTTCAAATGTTTATAGTATTAGTGTTTTAATGTTTTAGTTTATAGTTAATTTTGCAAATATTTGCATGCCATGGCAAATGGCAAACATGTTTTTAAGCACATATTTAATTGTACCTACCATCTTACATACATGCACCTGCGTGTGTATGTATGTACCTATACACATGTTTATGGCAAATAAATTATTCTATTCTATTCTATAGCATAGTGCTTTGAAGAAGAATACAACGCCTCATTATTTCTCAACACTTTTTGCAACATTTTTTTTAAATTTAAAGTTCGTTGGTAGCATATTTAATATAAGTACCTATTATAATTTTTTTTTTAGGTTTAAAGTTCATTTGAAATATTGGTAGCTATATTTAACATAAGTATTATGCATGGATCCCTCGTAATACGGAGCTACATAATATGTATTTTTGTACATTGGACAAGAACTATACTATCGTGTTCCATACATAAAACTGGTAGGTTAATTATTTAATGGTTCTTTTAAAGAGCCTTTTCGGTTTAAAAATACCTGCACAACGCAGAGTTAACAGTCGGCCGACAGTTGACCCGATAGTTGGCATTTTTTTTTTTTTTTCAAAAATGTTTCCCGTCTATCTTTTCAGTTGGTCTGTTATCGGCTAAATTCCTGATCTTTGTAACGTGGGTATCTTCATACTGATTTGTGAGCCCAAACAAACGGTTGGCCGAATAAAAGTTTGCAGGATGCAAGTACTCGAACCAGTAACTATCCCAATGTTGATTCACTTTTTATTTATGAACATTTTTTTACTACACTGGGAGCTGATTATGAAGGCACAAATAAAATTAATAATAATTTGGTAATTCTGAGATACTGATTTTAAACATACTTTTTCAATCTACCATTGCATACCTTAAGTCTTGCAGCGAATTAAAAAAACCAATAAGTACATTTGTAGATAGTTTTGCGAACGAACGGAAATACAGATGCAATTGAGACTTTGTATGTATATGTGTAGAAACTCATACGGATTCTCCCCCTAATACGCCATAAAAGTACGGCAGATATCTACAAAATAAATTACAGAATATTTTTACTGTAATTACACTTACAACAATTTCTTTCACATTCCGAGGCCCAAGCAGCCGTTACTCCTTAGTATAATGTGCACATTTCTTCGGAATAACAAAAAGGATAAAAGGAAAAGATTCGTCTCCGCAAATCGAATCATAATGTCTTCAAAGAGAAAATATATTGAGAATATCACTTCCTTGCCAGAACCTCTTTGACAGTTGAATACATAATGGCAGAATATTATGTACAATCCTATAAGTCGGCTTCTATGGATCGTAATGCCGATGTATTCAAAGATATTCCACTAGGTATATTCATAAAATTACGGCGAAGCTCTTGAGAATTAGAAGTAGGTAATACATATGTAGTTCGTCGTTGCTTAAGTATTTAAAGTCCAAAACCATGGGATCTGCAGATCGAATCCCATTTCAGTCAAAAAGGTTCCTGTAAAGACTTGATCCAGTATGTTATTTATAAGTCCTTAACAACCTAACTAGGTTTATCTTATTGTAAACACATTTTAGTGTTGTAACATTATAGTTCAACTTTTTTAAGACAGCCATTTTTGTGTACTCACAAACCAACTTGTTCATACTAAAGTTTAGCAAGAGGTTTCCATTAAAATTTTAAGAACATAATATTCCTTGAACCATAATTACCTACTTCTACAGCCTAACTTTCCTAACAAGCGTAAGGTCTTCAAAATCTTAAGGAAAATGTAAGAATTTTCACTGAGGAATTGTTTTACAGGACAAAGTATTGCGACACAATTTTAGCAAATTTCTCATCTCCGGCTATGACACTTTACGTAGATAAATGAGGATTTTTATTACACAGCGTTGTAAATAGTATATTATAACAAGGGCTTAGATCCTTTAACCGACTAATAAAAACGTAGGTGCGGTTTTAGGGATTTACCGTTTGTGATTAGTATTAGAGAAAATGTAGGAAAAGTTAGAAACATTCATTGGTATGCTGAACAAACATATGCAGCTAACCTTCAGTATAATAGTCACTGAACATATCTATAGACCAAGTACGTATCCTGCAATCCTTTATAACATCAATATAAAATCAGGCCTGCTTTTCCCCCAGGGGAAAAGATAAATTATAGAAAAAAACGAGCATTGATCACCATTCTCACTCAAAGCGGCAAGGAGATTTTAGACTATTTTTTCCTCATTGCTTCTCGTTTTTTGAAATGAAATGAAATGAAATTTATTTATTTGCCAAAATATAGGTACAATATGATGGTCGATACAATAAAAAAAATATGGTTTTCTACCTTTCTATCAAACGGTAGCATATAGCGTAGAAAATACATAAATGAATTATGAGACTTTTCACAAGATATGATTTTTGTAAACGGTTTATCTCCTAAACAATTTTTTATCTTGTTGCACCAGAAATGAGCTCGAAAACACTTATTTAAAACCAATTCCATTTATATCGTAGAACTGCACCCTGACATTCAACTTGAACCGACTACGAATTAATTGGTGAAATCAGTCCTTTAATTAAGAATCGCTCACACAGTTTAGTTTACTTGCTATTTAGTTCAACCACAAAGTTAGACCATATGTGGGAGTTCGAATCGAATTCCTGTTTGAATCCAGAGCAGGAACAAGTCTGGGTGAAAAACGGTTTGCTCAGTAAATAATTCAGTGCATATTTCTTTCCTTTATTCTAGTTCCTAGATTTTCAAATACTTATACCAAGTGGCTTTCAAACACCAACCCTCTTTTCTGCAAATTAGCTACAATGACAATAGCCGAAACATGAAAAAAAACCTTTTTTGGCAAATCCATCTTACTCGACGAACTCGACTTACTCTAGACTAAATAATGAAAGCCACTTTAAATAAAATATGAAACTGGCTAAACAACTCGTCAACTGCTTGAAAAAATTGACAAGCTATCCATATTGAGACGAAAACCTCTGGAAGAGTCCCATTTATTTTACTTTTTATCAACTTTTTGACTAACTGATTTTTATTTGTACCAGCAAATATTGTTGTGACTAGTTTACATCATCGTCGTCATCAAACTATTTTATTGTCCCACTTATAATTTCATAATTATATTTATTCACAATTAAATCATCATCATGAAACCGTACATAACCACGCCCCCAAAGATGAAGCGGAATTAACAATACAAGAGGAAATGAACATCATCTGTTCGGAGAGACTGCAGACGAACATCAATGTGACGTCACACAATTTTTTGAAAAGTCCTTACAGACATTGCAAAACAAAGGACTCAATTTCATTAAACCACTGCCCAAATTTCGGAACATCAAAAATAAATTGTACAGGATTAGAAATAAGTTGCAAGGCGTCAACAAACTTCAATTTCACTAAACCTGCGATCCGGAAATGCCTATTATGCCTAAAAATCAAAATTTATTATTTGCCAAATACAAAGATAAAAAGAAGCGAATCCTCGTTTTCGCAAAAAAAGAAATGATTAAATATTTGAAAGAAAGCACAAAACATTTTATGGACGGCACATTCAAAATTTGTCCAAAGTGTTTCTGTCAAGTGTACAGCAGTGAAGAGTATGTTAATGTGGTTCCCGTGCTATATGCATTAGTTCCCGATAAAACAAGGGCTACATATGAAATTTTATTTCAGATAATAAAAAGCCAAGTGAGAGAATGGAAGCCTACACACATTTCGATGGATTTCGAGGTAAGTGCCATTTTCATCATCATCATCATCATCATCTCAGCCATAGGACGTCCACTGCTGAATATAGGCCTCCCCCTTAGCTCTCCACAGATACCTGTTGGAAGCGACCTGCATCCAGCGTCTTCCGGCGACCTTAGTGCCATTTTGGCAATAAGAAATTAATTTCCAGACGTTAAAATTGTTGGATGTTATTTTCATTTTAGTCGAAGTTTATAGCGAAAAGCTAAACACCTTGGGCTTAATAAATCAAAACTGTGTGTAATCCACATCAAATTGTGCACACAATTGGCACACTTGCCGCCAAATTTTTTAGACTAAGGGTGGCTGTATATAATGGAAGAAAGTCCAAAAAGTGCTCAGGTCACAGCATTCAATGATTATTTTATTAAATCTGTTCAGTATTTATTGCTTTAAAGAGTAACAAACTTCCATAAAGGCAAATCCCTACAGACAGAATTGCGAACCATTTGTGGTGCGAAACGATGAACTATCCCATGGAAGGATTAAGAAGATCAGCATTAATCACCACACTTTCTTTTTGGATTGGCGATTTCAGACTAAAAAGTTCAGGTTTCCTCGAGCTATCTTTTCTAAGCTTTTACTCAACCGTCGGTAACTAACATACGTAAAAAGTTATTATTAACATTATACCTAAGGTGCCTACTTGCCTGACCCATGATCAAACCCGCACACTCGTACTCAACTGCTGGGCCACCGCGAAAACCTAGTCATATTGAAAATGTTATATGAAGGTTACAATTTGAATCACAAAGTGGCCAGTATCCCAGTGACAAGGAGTTTTCATATCAGAGAATCTGATATAACTCTGTCAGGATTTCTTAGTGACCTTTAAACATAAAAGAAAATATTTTCATGAGATTTTCCCGCATAAACTAAGTTATATAAACGTGTGTGACGAAATAGAAAAATATTTTCGTTATATTTTCGAAGGAAAAATAGGTACTTTGTTGTGGTAAAGATCTACGGTTAGCGATATTATGCAAGTAATTAAAACTTGATTAAAAACATGACAGAAATATTGTGTAATTTGCAATGAATACGAATACAATAAATACGCTCTGCTCTGCTAAATGATAAATAAATCAGTTAAATTACATGTTATTTTGCCCCAACAGCAGCGTTCTGTAATAGGCAGTCTCTGTTAAAACGTTTAGTGCCTATTTTAAACGATGAGAAAATACAATGCCTGAGCAAACTATGCGCATAGCTTTCCACATAACTTTCGCGCACACAAAGTACTCTACTATCTCAAAAGCGCAGCGTTAAATTCTTGCATAGTTTTATTATAACCATATTTTGTGGGCGCATCACTATCGCAAGGGTTAATGTAGTGACTCAGCTGTAGGGATGTCACTCAACCTTGAATGTTGGCAATTGAGAGGATATTTGTTAAATGTATGATGTTCATGTTTTGTTAAACAAACATTAAAGAACTAATTTATTCTTAGTGACCTAAAATTAATAAAACAAAAATCTTCTTGAACCACAAGCTTTTGAGATGTCATTTCACCACAATTATCTTTATGTTTGTATTTAAGATACCCCTGACAACTGTATAAAGGAACCAATGTCAGTAATTATGAAATCACAAATTCGTATTTTGTAAGCCTAATATGATTTGTAATAACTTAAGTTTTTTCATGACTACCTAATTTAACTTTCATATTTAGCATAAAGACAGACAAATAAACTATTAGTGAGCAATTTTCTTTTTTATTAAAATAAAGAACAGACATTACTTTTGTGACGTAAAACAAAATGGCGTTTGTCCTTATTTCACGAAGGACAATCTTTGTCCAGTTTGAGTAGCTTTTATGGAAAAGTTCCGAGGCCAGGCGACATGCTTCTTTTAAATTGTTTAAGAAGAAGAGGTGATAGTAATTAGCAGAACTATATTTCTATGCAGATTCATAATATAAAGTTTTTATGGATTAAACTCAGGAGCTAATGACCACGTAGCGTAGCTTTTTGTTACTTTTTATCCGTGTACGCAAAACTTGCCTCTTCAAAACGCAGGTGAAACTGCTGACGGAAGCCAGTCCAAAAAACGATCTTCATAAGCATAAGCGATTTCTTTGACTAAGATAAATCCTTTAATATTGCTACAGACACGGACTGCCGCATTGAATATTGCATACGTAAATATAAATTATTTTGTAAAGGTGCCAATTCACGGTATATTTTATCTGCAACTATTGAGTAGCAGGTTGGCACAAAACTTTCGAAACTTGGGCTGCCTGCCAACTTATCCACGGACATATCTGCAGACTTGCAAATCGACTTCTTGAAAAACTTTTTCAAAAATTTAAAAAATAATATGAACAATAGAATTGTGATAATTTAATTACTGACATTTGACATTGTAATCTTAACTCATCTTTATATTTGTACGCCGAATGGCCAAACATGTCTGTGCTTTACCACGTTTCTTTGTACCATCAGCATGTAACTCATGTTATGACAAATAAAATGATCTATCTATCTTTAAAATGTAATGGTATCTCATTATCATATTCATAATACATTTAAAAGTGAATGAAATGTTTACTAAAGTACATATCGCATATTTAAAAGAGCTTTTGGCTTCTATTAAAGAGCTGTAATTTGTAAAATAGGCCAGAACTAATGACTTGGTTAGAACCGTTGAAACAATGGGGGAAATAGTACAAGAAATACAAAAGGTACACTGTTTAATTGGTATAAAATAAATATACTGTGACTTTAAGTAAAAATTTACTGGTTCGGTTTTGCTTCCTTCTTCCAAGCGATTAGTGGAGTCCATTCGTGACAAGGCTGGCTTATCCATCGGCCAAAGAATATGCATTGCCATTGAGAGTGGCAATGCAGCCAACATTTCGAGCACGATCCCCGCTGACAGTGATGCGGATATTTTAATACATAGTTAAAATTTTTATTTTTCTTATTTGTAAAAAAAGTCAGGTTTTTGATGCTGATATGTCAGTTCTACCATCGAGCCCAACGAATAAACGACACAAAGTTAAAGAAGATTATTCAATCAAGTAGAAGATAGCTTCCCGGTCCCTATTGTACCTGTATTCTTCATCATGAAACTTCTGTATCACTTAAACTACGTGGCAGTTGTCAGGGGTAAGTTCTTGGTGGAACAAACGAACGACATGCCTATACCTACATATGTACATATATAAATACACTATTCTTTGTAACAGCAATCACGCTCTGCTCGGCCTTAAATAAAACACTCATCTGTCTCCCTTTAAGTTTGCCATTAACTACACAGTAATTATTAGAAAACGTTTGCTTGCAATCCCAGAGTTACAAGTCCATCGACAATATTTATAAACGGTCGTCATTCTTAGTACAATTGTTCACTATGAATTTTCACGTTCAATTTTTCAAAGTTAATTTTGGCTAGCTTGTAGGTATTGGTTATGGTTGAGCTCATTTTGTCATAACTATACTTCTACTAATAGAATTATGTTTTTTGTGCAGAAATGCATATTGGAAAAATACTGGTAAGTATTAAATTGAAAGTATGCAATGATGCTATTTGAGAGCTATACTGACGGCTATTGTCGAGGCTTTATCTTATATTCAATACTAGCTTTTGCCCGCGACTTCGTTCGCGCGGAATGGTGACTTTCAGCAGATTTTCGGTTAGACCAACAGATGGCGCTATATGTCCGGAATAAATTTTATTTTTTATTTTTATTTTTTGTAATAAAAACTATCCTATGTCCTTTCTCAAGTTTCAAACTATGTCTGTACCAAATTTCACACAAATCGGTTCAGTAGTTTAGGCGTGAAGAAAAGACAGACAGACAGACAGACAGACAGACAGACAGATAGACAGACAGAGTTACTTTCGCATTTATAATATTAGTAGGGATGTTCCGCACAACGATGTAATACGATCTGACTCGAAAAGCGCTCTTCAACACTGATTATACAAAAAAATACAAAATACAAAAATCTTTATTTCTTTTACAAAATTTCCTTCTTATAATTCGTTGTTTTAATCTCCTTTTAGGCAATTAAATATGCCTGTGTCAGGAGAACTGATTTGTTATGTACCGGGAGTTCGGGGTATGCTTAATGCATACGAAGAACTAAAAATTATATCTACGCATTCTTCAGAAACAATCTGTAAACAGAACTTCCGTGGATAATCCCACATAGGAATCCCAGGAAATAAAAAATGAAATCTCCAACAAGCTAGATTCCGAGCTCATGGAATGGCATAAAAAACAAAGTAAACAGGTATTTTAAGAAAATTTACGATTATGTAGTCGATGAACTTGGACCTTAATCTATTAAAATAAAAACGGTTTTACAGGCACCCGGGGGACATTTCAGCAGATAAAATCGTCCCCTCTTTTTACAAAACAAAGCTTTAGTACATCGGAGGTAAACGTTAATCTCTTTCTTCGAGCTCTCCTAATGGTTTGCTGGATATCTGGAGAGCTATTACTGATTAGCTATACCGCCTCTAATCCAGTATTATATCCTTTTTATAAGCCATAGTAAAAGTATGCTACCATAAAAACACATAATGCGCATCAACATCAATCATTATGAAAAAACCGTTGAAACCATACTCGCCCTAAAGCTGAGTTAAAAAACATGTTCCATATTCATTGTTTGGTACAGAATTTAATATACACAACCCATCAATTTATTTATCTACACACAACATATTTCCACACGACCCACAAAATAATAGTATTTTGGACTAGCATAAAAGCGACGTGGTTATGGTTTTGAAAATGTGCCAACAGTCAACTCGGTAGATTGTGAATTGTTTGTGTCAGAGACGCAACGTCAGTTTATTTTAGAGTAGTTTCCGCCAGCGGTTTTACCCGCATCCCGGGGGAACTATTTCGTGCACCCAGATAAAATTCCTCCTAAATATACATAAAATACCTTAGTTTAAATTCAAAGCTTCAATAATACAGCGAGCGACAAGAAACAAATGATAGTGTTACAAACGTTCATTCAGTATAATAGGGAACTCAAACAAAGTTGAAACTCTGCTTACAATACGTAAGTTTCACTAATTAAATATTAGTGAGTACAGCGAAGATTCATTATGTCAATTGAGGATAGTTTGTATTGCGGACGCAAGTTTCGCTTTATTTCACGTGAAACCGAGGTTTGCTTAACAAGTTCAGCGCGACAGTGATTTTCCTATTCTTCCTATTCACTTGTAGACTTGGTCATAAAACTTGCATGATAATGGCACCTTCGCACCCAACATATCAAAGTATCAAATGTTTTGTTCATATTGTCAAACTGTCGGGACGCCTTTCACATACGGTCGGTTAGCCCCACGGTAACCTATTACTAGCAGGCGGTAACACCACTGTTGAAGTACACATACTGTAAACACCCAGACCAAAGCCAAAAAACATGCTCATCACACAAATGTTGCCCCTTAGGTAATAGAATAGAATAGAAACTAACAGTGTCCAGTCACAATATTAAGGCCTTTTAACTATCAAGAACCTGCCTATTATTTTAAGTCAAACAGTTGTATCGGCAACATGCAGACTATTTTAAGCGTTATAATGGGCCCTTTATGGTCACGTTCACACGTTTTGCCCATAGCTCATACATTTTACTCATTAGTTTATCGCGCGGGTAGTCAAAAGCGGGGTTGGTGGTTACAGTCATACATCACAATCTGACATTTGCGAAAGTTCTTACATAACTTATGAGGCACAAGGATTTATTAGAGCATTTCGCTCTGTTACCTATATTAATGTTTTTGTTTGATGGATAAGATAGTTAGTAAGAAATGTAGAGAAAACAAAAGTTATTCTATTCTGATGTGGAGTGCTAATTTCCCCCAGATGGGTGTAATCATATATTTTTCTGGCGCTTTTAATGGTTTTTTCAATTCACCAAAATAATGTAAGCAGACGACACATCGGAATTATATAGCTGACTCGGACACATTATTGTAGTATAATTTCTTCAAGAAAACTGTCGTTTAAAAAAATATATTGCTTTTGACATTGCACCGTAGCACTATGAAACAATTTTTCCTCTCACGTTAGGGTGTACACTCATTACGGGGGCTTTTGATCACCCTCATATGTAGGGCACTGTAATTAAAATTGTCGACGCTATTTTAATGAACTTACTTGGGTTTTCCTTTCGTTTGCGCTTAAAATTAACAGTTATATCTTGGGTGTTCGTATGTCTCACCTATGCAAGACGAGTGTGTAAAAGAACAATCTTTGATAATATTTTATATATAAACAACCGACGTCAATGGGATCGGGGGACCAACAGGTTCCTAGCAGGGTCTCCGCTAACGGTGGTTGTGTGCAGCGCATGAGATGGACTCAAAAAATGAATGAGACCGTTATACGCGCATGCTACGGATCCACAGAGAGAGGCACTAACGTCATTGCGTTCTGTGATAGAATTATAGGATGCTGTCTCTGTTCCAGGTATTTGAACCGACCATCAACGTCTCGGCGGAACAACGCTGTGCTTGATCGGCTACGCTTAGGAAGCCCTAGCTATCATTCACTTCCAGATGGCTTCGGCCGCCCCGCTTCGCCGAAAAGACCTAATTGACCTCGAATGAAATTGAAACTCACCTTATACCACACCTAAGTGTCAGCATCTCTGTGTAACATTACAAATAGTGTCACTTTAACGGCCAACTAGCTATGCCCCCCGAGTCAATCGCCCACCACTTTCGATTCACGGAGACGCAACGCACCTACCATCCATAGTTAGTTGTTCGGCTTCTTAGCATCCACAAGTTATCTCAATAAATTGTACCAATATATACTATATAGCGTGGCTGTAATTTTAAAAGTGTTCTTTATACTTTTTCACCCGAAAACTACTGAACAGATAATATTGTTGTAACTTTAGGTATACCTATATACCATAGGTACCACCTATACACCATAGGTATACTTTAGGTATACCCTTATGCATCAGAATAACACAGAGGACAGGTACTTTTTATATCCGATATACATACCTATAAATAGGAAATTGGCGTAACGCAGCCCAAACTTTAAACCTATAGTGACAGACGGACAAAATCGAGGGCAAAATCCAGTATCAAATAAAAGATAAAATCTTCATGCGCATCTAAAAGTCGGAGAGGCTTTACGTTCAAACAAACAAACTGTTTACCTTTATAAGAGCACAAAGTATAGGTAATACGGCCTCAGTTGCTTAACACCGGCTGTCACTCAGGCTAATTGAAAGCCTGTGAAAAGGGGCGCGTGACGTCATTATGAAATGAAAGTTCGGTGACGAAGGGCGTCTGACAACTTGATATATTCATTATACACCTGTACTTTTGTGATGTTCACATTTTGTGAGGGTGTACAGTGTACATTAGTTGGCATAACAATGATTTGTTCTAGTAAGTTGAAGCTTATGGCCATTCCTGATGTGTCTAGATTGGATCTATCCGTAGCATACATCTACATTGAACAACATTGACTAAACGTCAAAATTTCGATTTAAAAAAAAAACTTAGAAAACAGACACAGGCAGTATTGTGTGTTTATCCGAGTAACGCATGTCGCATAATCAAGAAACCACAAAGTCAACATTTCTAGATTCAGAACTATGTGACAACTATGTAAATTCCAGCAAAATAAAGGGCACTCTGTGTAGTGTACTTCTTACGTCTTCAATACAATAAGCTAATTGATCCCAAAGGTTTTCTATTTTTGTCCACATGATGACTGTCTTCTATAAAAATAAATCCTCACATATGAACTAGGTTGGGCCACACAAGGAAAATATATACGGTTGCATTACCTTTAATCATCTTCAAAATATTTCCCGTCATTATCGACACTCGTACAATTTGTGACGCTATGTTTTCAATAGCATCAAGTGTAAGAAGGCTGTTCATTAACCCTTCAATATATTCGACAAGGGCATAGTTTATCATTTACGTCATCAATCAAGTCTTATCTCAACAGCACGCAAATCTTATGTACTGTAAGCTGCCTCGAATTCATTTCATGGTGTGTATTTGTTTTCGAAGAATACGGAAAAATTATGTACAGCTAGTATCACATAAGAACACCATTTCATAAAACATATGTGGGAAAAAGGATCAGAGTTGTTTCTGGACAGAACGAATAATGTTTGCATTAATCGGAAACAGCAGAGATGAGGGTTATTTTGCAACATTGAGGAAAATTTTAACGGTGTTGTAGTGATCTACCATTTTAGTGAATACTCATTGGTACCGGCCGGCTGGTTTTACAGCTACGCTCTAGAAGCCAAGGCTTGTCAAACCAGTCGGTTTTCGTTCGCGGTGCTAACGCCTATGTTTTTCTACAATAGTGGTAATGTCTTGGAGAAGAAAAACGGATCATCATCAAATTATGATTTTAATACATTCCTAAAAAGAGAATCGAGTGTTAAATAGATAATCCAATATCTATGCATTTTAACAATGCAATGTTAGATGTTCTCAAAATGAACAAATAGCATAGATTGCTTTGACCTGTGTTTCCAAAATAAGTCGGCAGCCCAGGTAACATAAAATTGCCTTTGTGCAAGGACAGTCTTTCAAAAAAAATATACTTCGTAAATACTCTATTAAAATAACCAGCTACCTTATATAACTTTTGCAATAATAATAATAGAAAAACAAAGACGCTTCAGCTCTTCAGCCACTGATTTACATAAATACATATTCCGAGATTCGCGCTTGGCCACATTGACCATTATCATTTACAATTCTCGCAGATCCAGATGGGTTAGCAGAATTGGGAAAGTAAAATTTGTAAGCATGGCCCAGCTTAATAAAGTTTTTAAATATAATGAATCAGTAAAATTAGTACATAATAGTATACCTTGAAAAAAAATTTTTTTTTTCTTAAAACATATTTCATTGTTAATATACCAAGACGTGGTTTTATTATATTCACGTAATGGAAATCATATCTTGGATCGCCAGAGATATCAATCGCCAAAGATCTTAAGTATCTCACCTTTCAATTATCATTTTTGGATGCTTTAGATGAAATTGTGTTTAAACTATATTTTTTCACTAATCATACTTTTACAACTTAAACTTATTACGATATTCTCACCATACCTTTGCAACAAATCACGTCAACTCAATTTGTAGACTCGAACCTTAATGTAAGTCCTAGGTTAAAGTCGATGTCACCTTTCGAATAATAAATTGGAATCGTAACACCGAAAGTTCTGTCGAAGCTATTTGTTAAACACGACCAATTTCACGGCTAGATGTGTAGCGATAGTGTGATTAGTTTTCGTGATATATCGTCTCATATTTGGATCTTGCTGTACCGTTGAGAAATTATTGCGACAGTTTCATGTCATATGTGGGACGTTATTTATGACAGCACATTTTTTTATTCTTGTTAGGTAAAGGTAATTTTAGAACAGATTCCGGTTTTGAAAGATTGTTTCAATGAAATGGCATATATGTACGATTCGTGAAATGAACGGATCAGTTTCAGCAAATGTCGGAGATGTGTGAATTCAAACCTTCTATGAATTTCTATTATGCTCAGTCTGAATTGCTTAAAAAGGAAAAGGGTTAAATTATAAAAAACTCCAAACTGAGAACGAGCACCTTGCAGCCGCATCTAGGGACCACGGAGTAAGGCTATCGTTGGTGGAGCAAAGCTTACGAATGAGCTGTCTGTACCTCGCAAAACATGTATTCAGTTTGACGCTTCTTACAAAACAATAGGAAAAGTTGTAAACACAAATGCGTATTCCAATTCCGTTTCCTCGCTTACACTAGCCATATTACTTCTCAAGAAAAAGAATCTCATTTGCATTATTATAATGAGAATGAGACATTTACATTTTTCTTGTATTATCTTGGTAAACACAACAGGAAACTTATAAAGTGGGACATCCATCGTTCTAATGGCCAATTTATGTTAACGCCACTCTGAAGCCTGTCGACCGAAAATAAAGGGATGCCTCAAAGATAAATTGAATAATTCTGGGAAATCGCAGAGTAAAAGTTAAAAACATTTTTATTACAACATTTTGTTTTAAATTCGACACGGGTTTTCAGTGTGGTTTGATGCTAAAAGATTTATTTTCTACGTTTAATCGTAATGGTAGGACGGTTCACACACATTTATGGCACGTTGTAGCAGGCGTGAGGTATTACAATGTCAGGATGTTTTCATACGCAGCTACAATACCTTTTGTAATGATCACAAAATTTAAAAACTAGGATCTCTTTCTTGTTCAAATCATTTTTATAGTATCAGCTCATTTTGAGCTTAATAACAACTACTTTTCATATAAATTGCGCTTCGCATTGTATGAGGGTATCAAAAAGTAAAAATTTCCTACAACCGCTTGGCACCATTATTTACTTGTATCAGTTTTATTGCGTTGGCAATTTGGGAACTTTGTACTATAATGCTCTTTATATAATGCTATTTATGAACATTTGAATCAACGACACCGAAAAATAAACATTTATTTTGGATTTCAATCCAACACAAAAAAATTAAGCAAAATCTCCTGAACTGTCAAATAAAATATGTAGAAACTTGTTGTTTCTGGAAAAAAAGTGTTTTCAGTGTTTATGCACCTAGGATTGACAAAAATTATGATACCAAGGCCAATTTTTATGCAGAAGTTTCTTAAAGAACACAAACGCTTTCGAAAATCCCCAAAAGGTCAGATACACGTGATGGGTGACTCTAATGCGAGAGTCGGGCAAGTTTAGCAAGATGTAGGTACTCAAGAAATGGGCAGAGCATTTGAACAACTTGCTTAATGTCGATCGAGCTGTAGACAGTTAAGCAGCTAAACGATCCTCTGACTGCGTGAGATCATTTTTAGCTTTCAAAACCCGCAGAACAACAAAGCATTAAAAGGATGATGGGTAAGATTGGCCGGTATATCCAATAAAAACGATTCGTATATCAAATGATAGCTTATACCCTAGGCTTCATTTTTTATTATGGACAAAACATTGTGAACCACCGGAGAACGAAGATATGACACTTGATAGCATAGGTTAGCCCATGGACTTGAACCACTCCATTGAGTATGGGAGGGATGTTTAAGTGCATTATTATTGCCAATAATTGTCAGAACGAGTCACAGAAGGTGTCTGTGCCCATATTTTCCAAGTTTATTGAAAAAAAAAAGATTATTTAGCAGGTAGTATTTACAACGTATGGTGTACGTATTCCGCAGTTCTGGTGTGTCTAACCGGCATAACCAATGAAAACCGTTTGCATATCAAATGATAGCTTATACCCTAAGCTTCATTTTTTATTATGGGCAAAATATTGTAAACCACCGGAGAACGAAGATATAACACTTGATAGCATAGGCCAGCCTATGGACTTGAACCAATTCATTATGTATGGGAGAGACTGATGTTTAAGTGCATTATATTATTGTCAATATCAGTCAGGACGTTTCACAGAAGGTGCATGTGTCCATATAAAAAAATAACAGGTAGTATTCACAACGTAAGGACCTGACCACCCGGTTGGTTACTATTTGTGTATCACTATATAGCATAAAATAAAGTCGCTTTTTCAGTCCTTATATCCCTATGTCCATTTGCAAGCTTAACTCTTCCAAACTACGCAACGGATTTTGATGCTGTTTTTTAATATATTATTATATTCAAGGATAGAGTCATTGAAGAGGAAGGTTTGTATGTGTAATAACATCCGTTATATACTGTTTCCCGTGCGAAGCTGGGGTGGGTTGCTACTTCACTATTAAAACAATTATGCCTAGCTAAGACCGATTTTTATTGATAGTCTACCCTAGGCTTATTTCAATAAGTGATAAGTTGACTAAAATACATCATATGATTTTTTCTACTATAGATTCGATTTTAACAAAAAAAAGATGGGTGCAAAAAGTAAACTCTTTTGTGCCCGACTGTACTTATTTCCGGTAGATTCTTGACATGAACTATTTTATTTCAGTAACTGTAGGGTATAAGCAATAATATAATATACATTAGAACTTTATTGGTAATCAGGCCAGGGTTCATACAAAATTGCCCATCATCCTTTCCTGAAGAACTCTTGAAGTATAGGGGGACCATCTGAAAACTCTTCGTTAGGATATGTGCCGAGGTACGAGTACCTGATGACTTTCGAGTCTCGCGGGTGCGCTCTATATAAAGAGATTAATGACGCCTTTCGCTAAGACAAAACAAGGCTGGTCATGAAGATAGAGATTAGAATAACAACACGTTTATACGGCAGTAAATCTTTACTCAATCTCGGGGAATAGTGAACACTGTAACATAATCGCCTTGCATTCAGTAACAAACAGGATTGAGTGCGGCGTTGATCGCGTTAAGCTTCATGTGCTGTGTAGGGAACGAATAGGCACCATTTTCAGTTCAAAGCGGACCGTTTAATTGCGTGAGTTGATTCGAGTGAATGTTATATATCAAACAGCAATTTATAAACAAAAATATTATATCTTATTCAATCCAATAACAAAATAAGGGCACAATTTTCTTTTTTTTTTACTTAAAAAATATTCTGAACTTTTAAAGTTTGCGCCGAATGCTGAATGTAAGCGCATTCAGAATTGCTAACAATTACAAAAAAAATACAAACATCCTCTTTTTTGGGAAGTTGGTTCAAGTAAAAGGTTAAAAAATATTATTTACTTATTCTTCTAACTTGTTAATTGTAGCTTAAATATGCATGATTTAAAGTGTTACATCAACATTTGTAATTTTGTATGCGAGTGCTGTGTACTTCTTTTTTATTTTTATTCACCATAATGTGATGCATGTGTAACAACTTATTTGCTTGTACATTATTGGATAAGTCGTTGAAGTACCTAATAAACAAATAAATAAATAATTTAAACACGAACTAATCGTTATTTTCATCTCCATTATCAAAGCAATATTAATATAAACTGACAGGCTAATGGCACGATTCGGGACCTTATTTAGTGTTATCGTGTCATCGTGTCAATCAAAGGGTCGAGGACACTTTGGAACTAAATCATCTCCTGCTAAGTGGAGGGTGGTCTGTTGATTGAATAACGTGGACACTTTGAGGTCTTCTTAATTAAATTTTCAGTCTTCAAGAAGGAATATAATTCTATAAATTATTAAGTAGAAAGTTTGCTCTGATATTTAAAATGATATTATGTATTTTAGATTTAATCATTATTTTTGAGTGCCATCAAAAAGCAGGTTTTAATTCAGATTAATTTAGGTTTATAAATATTTATTGACCAGTTTTGAAAAAAGTATTTGTGAGTTCCTATAGTGACAGTTTGTAATTAAAGCATTGTAAACTTGAGAGTTTATAATGACAGAGTATAATAACGTTCTTTTATTAAAGACACAAATTGAAACCAGCTACACAAGGTATTTTAGGTATAAGGATTTAAGCTGTAATTTCCTATATAAAAGCATAACAATACTCTAATCAATTTTAATTGATTTATGTAGAATTAGTGATATTGGATCTGCTGAAAAACGAAACATATTGCCAAAACAAGTCGGTACAACAGACCGGTATTTCGCCCGGCTGGGTCTTCGCAGATCCGGTCCAATCGGATTAATCTCCGGATATTGTTTCAGAATTGTCTTCTTGTTATTTTGTATTAGATGATTATTTATTGTTATTCATTATCTTTATCCTACCAGCCCTTTAGCCATGATATTACTGAGCTTCTGTCACATGTGAACAACAACAATTTCCAACTTACATTCTGCACTTTTGTATAAAAATAAAAACAGAATCTTCCCTAAAAAACGTAAATAAATAAAGAAGAGAAAATACGTAAAAAATATTTTTACTACGCTTTAGATAGCTGCACGCCGACAGTTGATTGGACGACGAATGAAAACCAACGGACGCACGGAAATTGGAAATCTCATGGCGTAATAGAAATTTCACTGTTCAACTGCAGTATGATGCTTTTTGAAAATGCACTCTCTTATTATATGTATTTTTATGAAGTATTCTTATGCCGTTTACCTGACGAATATCTACCTAAACATATACAAAGTACATACGTATGTATTTTGCTTATTATAATTTTGTATAAATATAAAGCATAGTAGAATGATATAAAGGACAATGGGCGATTCCGGTCCAAATGTCCACCACGAACGAGACCTATATGGCTAGATAGCCCGTTAAATATAGAACATTTTTTGTTATGGAAGTAAAAAAAATATAATGCCAGAAAAAAGTTATAGCAAAATCAAATAAAACATTTTATAGATTTATTCAATTTCATTTTTTCAATTACTTTTCATGATGTTCGATTTTCGTACTTTCTGTAACTTCTGACAAAATAGAATTGTTCATTATTAGAGAGAAGACACCACCAGTTACATCGAACTTTCTTTCTTAGATCCAGGCACCACTGAGTATTCAAGCACTTCTGGCGCCTCAATTGGTTAGCGATTCGTACATCCATCGGTCAAAAACTGGGTTGTTTATATGCAAATGTGTCTTACTCATCTTAGTTTAAGATAAAGTGCAGAAATGGAAGTGGAATAAAATAAAAAATAATAATGATAACATACAAAAAGTACCGAAAATTAAGAATACATTTTTAGCTATAACTTTTTTTTGGCATTGTTTTTTTTTACTTTCTTAGTAAAAGTTACTCTAAATTAAGTGGACTATTTAATTATATAGGTCTCGTTCGTGGTGGACATTTGGACCAAACTTCATACATTCTTGCCCAATCTCCTTTTCTGGTTGTATGATGTATGATGCAATTTTCTTTTCGTGGTTTACCCGCATTCTGAGAGAACTACTTCCCGTGACCAGATGCCGCTCATAAAAATTAAAAAATAGTGATTACCAACTAGCATTTGTGATGATAAACAACCTGTTTTGGAAAATTCAACACTCATAGTGTAGGTAAATAGAGTAGAGTAGTACTACATACCAGAAAAAAATTACTTGTAAGAAGTCGATAAATAAATTATACCTACACTATTCCAATCCAACCATATTTGAAACCACCAACTTCTGAAATTAACGTTAACTAACAAAACAAAATAAAATATGAAAGACCTTTCAAGATAATTTAATATTCAACGAATTGTGACAACCGTAATTCCGGTAACAATTCAATGTAGATCTCTCCGGATTCAGGTTTAAACGCAAATATACTTCATCCCTCGAAATTAGAACCGGGAAACCTCATCCGGGATACCCGTATTGTACAATGGCAATGTCGCAGCGGCCGGATGTTAGCGTTCACTGATCTAATTCTGATGAAAGTTTTTTTTCTATAGGTATACCTGCTTATGTACTATAAGAGCCCCCGCAGACCACAGACTTTTTATCGGCCGATAGTTTGGTCGGGCTCTTAATCAGTACGCAGATGTAAGCAAGTGCGCACACTATGGCGATTTGGTATCGGCCGATAAACAAGTTTGATGGGCTTCCCGATTCAATTCAAACTAAACTGTCGGCAAACTATCGGCCGACCGTATAATCAGTATTGGCTCCCTACCACACGCGCACACATAACGATTTTTTTATCGACCGACTAAGCCGATTGTTCAGTTTGCTCCGAGCTTTGACAGCGAATGGTCGGTCGCGCGTGTTTTGTAATTTGTAAAATGGCGTCGCCCAATTCTCAGTCACTTATTTCGGAATCTTCGATCGTAACTTTGATTGAGGAAGTCGGCACTTTAATAATCGAGTAATTTGGAATGCATAGCGTAAAATTTTCCATTTAATAATCTATCACTAAAGATATGATGCACCCAATACTCTCGGGCTCTCTTTTTAATTTTCCTTCTCCGGTGTATGAGAGCAATAATAACATTTCTATGCAATGTTATATTAATTTTCATTGTGCGGGGCGACCACTCTTTTCACCAGTTGGTTAGAAACTAGCACATAGTCGGCAGACTGTTGGATAGTTTGCGCACTCATCACCGACTAAACTGTTTAGTTGGCTCGGTGTGCGTACTAGCAGGCCAACCCGACTAAACTATCGGCCGATAAAAAGTCTGTGGTCTGCGGGGGCTCTAACACTGACACACCATTTCTATAGGTAAATACGCAAAAAAGCGTCCTTAAAATCCTAGTGCGCCCTAGCCCTAGTGCAATATAAACTGACATTAATTTGAGTGTTTAAAATTAAATAACTATCGCTCAAAAACTTTTTTTATGAACGCTAATCGAAAGAAGTGTCCTAGCCGCCAGACTTTTTGCGTTCATAAAAAGCTCCGGTTTTTTTTATAAATGATCATATTCCTAAAATAGATTCAGTACGATATTCAATTCGTGGATTACGATTATTACGAAACAAAAATCACAAAGGAATTGAAAATCATATCATCACGACTACATTTTTCGTTTTTATTTCTATACGGTCAATTGCATTACCTTTGCTTTTCCAACTTTGACCCGGAGTTAATAAAAAGAAATTGAACTTACCTTTAAAACGTTCCTGTTGGATGTGATTTCAAAGCAATACTCAGGAGAAATACATTTCTAGTATACTTAGGAATACGGAATATTACAGACTTTTAAATTTCGCATTTTCCAGTAGAATTCGTTGGGTAATAGAGCCTAAATAGCCTTGAAGAATTAGCACTTGATAGGCAGAAATGGAAGGATGCACTAACTAGAGCTTTACACATTTTTACTTTATACTTTATAAAAAATTTGCCTACATGGCGAGAGCCAATCTGACCTACCGAAGTGAAGCCTCATTAAAATTTAGTTTAGTGTTTTGTTTTATGAAGTAACCTAGTAAAGACTCAAAGTTAAGAACAAAAATCACTGACGTAAAATGTGGACCATGAAACATTGGACAGATCAATAACTGAGAATTCGAATAGCAATATCAAATTATAAAGTTTGTAAGTCAAAATTCAACAGAAACGAACAGACTAAAGTTTCTGACTGTGTACGTAGGTATCTACAAACTTTGTTTGCGTGTTTACATAACGTGTTTCACCTCAATGAAGACGAAACTTCGTGGTAACAAGCTCATCGGCAGCACTTCTAGTACTTTGTGAACCATTTATACCACGCGATTTATCGTCACGATCCATTGTTTCAAAAAAATTAAAAAGCACTTATCAGGGTTCCGAGCAAATACGAAACACTCGAGCGCACTGTAATGCTCGATTCGATCCTGACCAGTGACCACCGCGAAGCCGAGCAAATACGAAACACTCAAGCACACCGGATTGCTCGATTCGATCCTGATTACGACTACGATGCCGAGCAAATACGAAACACTCAAGCGCATCTTGTGGCTCGTCAAGATGCAGATTGTGGTATCAATGAACAAAATGCAGCTGAGTCACGTAAACAAAGGTTTATGTCCAATTGGGAAGGTGTTTGTGAAGACTATCTTTCTGCAGCACAAGAAGGGCATTTTAAACCCATGTCACTGTTGTGGACGTTTGTGGCACAAGAAGAGTATTAAAATTTCAAAATCTTCATTGAGATTAAAAAGTGATAAATATACCGATGACTATTTGTCACAAACCCAGATGTAGATAAAGGTTGTAACACATGCACAACAGATGTACGGTGTTTTAAAATTCCTCGTTTAGCCAGAGCAAATGGGTTGATATTTCCTGAAATGTCAGGAAGGAAATATCAGTCTTACTCCTATCGAAAAACACCTAGTATGTGCTCGACATATTTTCATAAAAATTGTGAGCGTTATTTTCATAAAAGAGGAAGCGGCCTAGGATTTCAGCATGGCCTTGCAGGAAATGTAATAAATATACCTGTTGAAGTAAACACCAGTGGCGAGGCGTCCTTATAAGCCGATTCCCATCGGCTTCCCTTTCGAATTTCAAGAAAGAAGCATAGGTATAAGTTATAATATAGGTATTGGTATAATTAATATAATCATTTAAACCACACAATTTAAATATGTAGGTATAACAAAACGCCTACCACCGTAAAAAAATTGTCTATAGATTACTTGAAACATTTTGCTCCTACTAAACAAGCCGCGGCTTCCTCCTCCATACAAAACTACGCTTGCGTGACGTCATCCACGCCGCGCCGCGCGATGTTCTCAAAATAAGGGCGAGCGGTAAGCCGGCTCACGGAGCGGCTTCCACCAATCAAAACTCGCGAGTGAACGAGAAAGAACGCGTCAAGAGTAGAGTAGCTATATCTGTCTACGCGCGAGTGACAGCGCTTAGAGCTCTCAAATATGTAAACAAACAAATCAGACAAATTCACTCTCATTGTTCTTATTTTGTTTTAGATAATACCATTAACAATTTGTTCTTTGTATTACTTAATTGAATTTATTAGTGTGTGTATCATTTAGAAATAACATAGTTCGTGTGTGTACAATATTTTATGTTAGTTTAAGTGTTTTAGTTACATTATGTCAACATAGATGGCGTTGTGCATTTTTATGCAAATCCTGAATCGCGGTGTTAAGATTCTCCGCGATTTAATGACCCTACTTGGGAATTTATAATTTTTTGCGTTCATCAAGTATATAATTTTGTTTCTGTAGTTGACAGTATCATACTCCCTGCTAATCACCGCGATCGCACTGTGACCTGGTACTCAGTATAAGTACAGTGTGTGTAGTGAAAATAGAGAGACCTACGTTGAAATGAGTTATTTTGATACGTAGACAGTTTGCATCAGGTTTCTTTTTAGTGTACCTACTTTTAAAACTTAACTAGGATAGCATTTACCGCATTAGACGTTTTCCGACAGATTATTTACTTTAGGAAGGAACTTATTTTTTATAAAGATAATAAAGTTTTATAGATACCTATTAATAATCTGCCGAATTCTTCGAGAAAACATGTTGAAACTATCAGTCTGTCAGTCAGTGCTAAAAGGTGGACTGAGAAATTACCTCCATTACCTCTCCCCCCCATCCCTGAGTACTCCCCCCCCCAGTTTTTTTTTGCTGCGGCTTCCCTATTTCATTAAACCACCCTTCGCCACTGGTAAACACTATCGTTACTTCATTGCCTAGGTCAGTATCAGATACGCATGTTATTACAGTAGACCTGAAACGTAAGATGTTCCACAAACACGGACGTGAGGAGCGTATAAGACCCAAAAAATAATAATTTCAAATTTGTATTTGCAATGTAATCTTTATAAAGATCATAACATTCATATTGACGAGAATTGGTCATTTGATGATCAGAATAATAAAGATGTGTGATGAGTAATGAAAATAACACCAATGAAGACGAAGATCTTGGATGTACTGAAACGTTTTAAATCAGGTTTTCACTTTGATGTAAAAACATTAATTTTTTGAAAGACAAAAAGATGTTCATCAGGCAGATGTGACCGCTTTACAAAAATACGCAAAAACCGATAGTGAAAAAGCCACGAAAGCCTCATTCATGCTTAGTTACAAGATTGCGCGAGCTGGAAAACCTCACACAATAGCCGAAGATTTGTTGAAACCATGCATGACTGAAGTTGTTGCCTGCTTGCTTGGAGAGGATGCAGCTAAGAAAGTGTCAACGGTGCAGTGCTCAAACAATATCGTATCTGACCGTATTCACAAGATTTCAGATCAATGTTTTTTTCTTTCTTTCAATACAACGGGAGAAGAAATTTTTAAAGTTATTGATAAAAAAAAGACATAAAAAGAAAAGACTTCATTGATTGGAACAAATGTATTAATGTATGCAGCGATGGAGCTGCAGCCATAATTGATAAAGTAAAAGGAACGGTGACAAGAATTAAAACCGTTGCGCAAAATTGTACTAGTAGTCATTGTATTTTACATCGTCATGCTCTTGCCGTGTAGAGTGCTTTCATTTAAAACAGGTCCTTGAACCAGCAGTACAAATCGTCAATTTTGTGAAAACACGTCTCGACTGCAAGCAAGCAATACCTCCTATCTGACTCCGGGTGGATTTTAAAGGGGAACAATAAAACTTAATAAAATCCTTATTCCGAGGTAGGTATAATGAGATACTGAAAATCAAAGTTTTCTTTTTTTACGCATAGTATTGCTTAATAAAGTTTTTTGTTTTTATTTCGAATCTAAAGGTAGTTTATGGTAGATACGAGTTTTTTGAAACAAAAATGTCAGATAGAAGGTATTGCTTGCTTGCAGTCGGTCTACTGCAGGCAAGGCTATTCAAAAAAACGTGTGAAGATATGAAAAGTCAGCATCAATCACTCATCTACACACGGAAGTGAGGCTTTCCAGGGGAAGAGTTTTAAACAGATTATACGAATTACGCGATGAACTGCGAGTTTTCTTACAGAGCCTTCCTTCGCCTGCAACTGTTAGCCATTTTGGACTGTTAAGTGTTTTTTTGTGTTGTCAAATTACGACACAATACTTAAGTTTTCTTATTCTTAATTCTGGAAGCAATTTGGACTTACGTGTTGATAAAAATAACTATGAAGATCAGTTGAATCCAGAAGTGAAGAGAAAGCATTTTCAATTCTCAAATGGCTCGTTACATTTTGGGAGTATTGTGAAACAAAATCAGATGTTATACCTCTGTTCAATGACTTTAATTAAAGTTTACGTAGCATTAATGTGTGTAGGGTGAGGATTTAGGATGTAGGTAGAGACCCATTGGAATATTATACAGGTACATACATGTAAGTACAAACTCATGGGTTTCCCCGTGAGTTAAGTACCGTAAGCTCAACAAGACCACAGCGAAGGATTTGCTAAGGCTATTCAATCCAATCTATTATGGAATGGTTTCAATGCCTATGTAAATAACAATATATATTATTTACCACAAATACCTAAATACCTTTGTGTAAGTTGATTTTCCGAAAGAGTATCTGACAAACTCTTCTAACTAACGTTTCATGCTTATCCGCCTGCAATACCTTTGTGCCTCTAAAATGCGAATGCTGTCCTTATACGCCTTCGAGTGTGCAGGTCGACGCGTCTTTGGCAGTATTGAATAAATTGATTTATGGCGGCTATAAAATCTAAGTAAACTGGTACTCAGATTTTATGGCCGCCACGAAAAAGTTACGAAACGATAAAGCTAATAGATAGTGAAGATCACTGCTCGCAGTGAAGATACCTTGAGGAATAATCAAACAATAATTAAAAAAATATCTTCCTTTTACAGCCTTTAAAAAACTTTCAATTACTAGCTTTCATATAAAAGTATTCTATTGTTTTGTACCGCAATAGCATGTGGAGCCGCTAAGATTTCTATCAAAGTAGTCCCTAGATTACCTAATCTTGGTAGGCTTAGTAACAACCCCTTTACATATATCTCGTGGCAAGTTATTGTACCTGAGATTACACCTTGGTCCTTTAAGTCGAGTCGAGTGAGGATCCCCTAATGTCAACAAGAAAACTGTGCTGATGTACAAAAAAGCCCAGAACACATTCAAACTCAAGGTGGTATCATGAAATTGAATGAATGAAATAGTTAACGAAATTGTATTGTGATATTTTACTAAGTTTTTATTTTGTTTGCACGAACCGATGCCAAGGGCTGACCGCGACCACAGATTATATAATAGTTACTACGTAACAGATAAATCACTCCATACAAAAAAGTCCATACCTACTGTTATAAGCACCTACAAGTTCCCCAACTACCTACAAATTCCTAGCTGCGTTATAAAATGAACCTTAAAAGCTCGAGCGCTTGATTGTTATTCTAATGCGATAGCGCACAGTTCAGTGACCGTGAGGGTTGCTTCTTACAATTTATTAAATATTTAAGTAGTAAAACAAAGTTACGCTTATTTTAAGATAGCCTTTTTAAAAACTGAGTTTTTAAATAAAAAGTAATATCAAGAATATTTTTTTTTTAGTTAACTATTGTATTGCCTACTAAAATGGAGTGTACCTACATATTACTAAATATTACCTAATACGTAAGCATAGGTAAGTACTTAAGTAAAGCTTTCGTCAAAATCAAAGGCGGTTTCCAAATATATTTCGAGCACAAGTGCAACCCATATGGTACAACTCCGTCGAGTGTTGATACATACCTAAAATTGGTTTCTGCGTAGCGACACGCATAATGTTCCGAGTCGTCATTAAGTTGGACCAGAACTATACCTACTTACACTCGAGATGTGTTTTGAGCTGCAAAACTCACAATACAGTTCATATAACTAAGAAACGTACACGTTAATGCAGCGATTCCCAAATGGGGTTCCGCGGAACCCTGAGGTTCCGTGACAGGTCCTCAGGGGTTCCGCGGAAAATTTAAGATTTCCATATAGTTAAACGTTTCACTTTTGACAATATTAAATTATTATTTATTATCAATTAAATTGTTTTAAAATATTGCATTCCAAAATTACATTTAGGCACCATGTAGGTACCACTCGCGAGTGTACAGTTACCGGCACGGATATTGGGCTCTCGGCGGAAGAGTGGGCATCGCTTTGCGCATCCGTACGTATAAGGCAATAAGGCAGTAAATCGCTTCTGCGCAGGTGAAGGTCAGCGCTCAATATCCGTGCCGATAACTAAGTACGAGTTCGCGACAAGTGACGGGGGAAGGCCACAGCAGCAGATAATTTAATTCCGTGTTTTGCAAATTGTAGACTTACTCAATACCCCCAGGTCTTCGGCAATCGGCAAAAGAAGGTAGCAAGTCGGCCAAAAATCACCGCATTTTTTGGTTTTTGACAGGACGTGACGTCATGAATCAAAGTGTTAAATTATTTTCAATTTTTGCACCTCCAAACTGAGGAAATTTCGCGCTCGCTTCGCTCGCGCCTCCGTGTTACGTGATGCTTTTCTGTTCGTTTCCACGATTTGTCTTCCGTCGAGGTTTATTCATTTTTCCTTTCATATGTTTATTTTTAATTCCTCTGGTTCAGAAAAAGCAATAGCGCTTTCTTCGCTAGCAGCTCCTTATTCATTTGTATTTGCTTTTTTGTGTGGATATTGTAGTTTTTGAGACCTTATTAATTTACAGTGGTTCTATTTATTTTGTGTTGGTACTTAAACTAACAAAAAATTGGCGCTCGCTTCGCTCGCGATCACGGCTACTACTGCATGTCTTTCTATACTAGCGGGTGCTTGGAACTTCTCTTTTTAGTTAAGAAAAAATCGCGCTCGCTCGCCTCGCACCTTTACAATACCCAAACTATCTCTTTTTACGTTTACTTTGTCTGTCTTCAAATTGAAAACTATTTACATACCTAATACATAAAGTCAAGGGCGGCTAAATTGTTTTCTGGCCCGTGCGGTAGATAGTCATGCCACGCCTGAGTATACTAAGTATGTCTCTAACCATATAACAATTTGGTGCGCTACCACGCGCCATGAGCCGTATCTAAGTGTATTTACGTCTTCAGTTTACTTCTTACTTAAGCTAGGGTTCCGCCAAAAAATGGTGAAACGAAAAGGGTTCCGAAACCAAAAGAATTCGGGAACCGCTGCGTTAATGAGAACTACATACGAGTGAAGGAAACTGCCAAAAAGAGTAAAGAAATAGCAAGTATAAATTGCAAGGGATATAAGATAAACAAGGAGACAACGAAATAATTTCTGATGACCAAATAACAGAAATATTACATTGATACCTAGAAGGAACAGGAATTTACAAACAATCCGATTTTTGTCGTAATAGATATTTTACAAGGAATAAACGAATAATAAGAATTCTTATTAAATACGTTATTTTTCTAGACCTATAACAATGTTATCAAGTACCGATACTCGAATTCAATTTTTATTTAGCTTAATTTCTTAGAGAAAATTTGGGTCAAAATAATATAAAGAGAACGACTGGAGGCTGCGTCAACATGATAACAGTGATAAAGCTATCTAAAAGCGTGATGCGAATAATCCTGTGAGGTTGAAAGACGTGATACTAATAACAAGTCAACTGCCTCTATTTTGTGTGGTTATTGCACTGTAAACAACAACTACCTCTAAAAATGTATTTCCTTGACGACAGGGGGAGTGATTTCAAGGAAACGTTTGCGCGGGAAATGAACACTGACATTTTGTAAACCAATAGTGTGCTAAAAACATGGCGCCTTATATTCGAATAAGAATCATTCGAAACTCAAACACGTTATGAGATTTTTATCGGTTATAGCTTTTCTTTTTAATTTCTCGCCCAAACTTTTCGTTAAAAATCACTCCCCCTATAGGGAAAACCGGTAAAAAAATCCATGAGAAATGTTTAATATCTCCTGTTCTAGTAGGTACTTGAACAATGCATAAAGCTGTACGGACATGTAAGTAGGTAATATATTAATAATACATTATCCAATAATAATTATAAATATTGCACTTACCTAAGCTACCAACTATTTGATTTTTAGATGAAATAAACAAACTATTATGTGGTAAATAAACAAAAAATTATAAGTCAAAAATGACAATGACAATTCTTTTAAAATAATTTCAAAAATCAAAAAAATATATATAGAAAGGAGGTTTATAACAAAATTATTTATAATATAAAACCTCCATTGGGTAATGGCGTCGCCTTTAGAGTACCTTTCCACAAGAATCAATTTTGATATATAAACATTTATCTACCTAGGTATATAAACATAATTGGGTCGCTGACAAGAATACTTACAGTAAAATAAATAGCAATTCAACATTTTTTTAAACTTAAGTGGGGAGAGCAAGAAAATATTGAAACTTGCTTTTAAGAAATTACTTTATTTCAGTTTTCTAAAGGTTATAATACTTTGTTCTTTAAATAGTATCTTAATTCTTTCAGTCACACGAAACCAATGGCAGTATATACATTTTGAAGCAGGGGCATCATCAATAGATAGTAGATAGTGTAGTTAAATTAAGGATATAGAAAATGTTTGGCATATTCTTTACTTAATATAGTCTTATTGTGCGCTACACTTACCTAGACATAATAGATTCTGAAACATTTCTCCGCCATTAGTTTCGCCGATGAAAGTTTCACTTTTTTTTCACCGTTAGAATGTTTCAATGACGGAACGATTCGCCGACTCAACTGTTCCCTGGATATAAAAAACATACGTAGGTATTCGACAGCAATAATCGGTGTCACTTGATTCAGGTGTAAAGAATAAATGAAAAATAGGTCTACATGACAGGCTTGTTTTATATCCCAGGGTTAGACAAAAAGTTGTGTCGGCTAATCGTTCTTCTGTCGGTGAACCGTTCATCGGCAAAACGAATGACGGAGAAATGTTTGTCACATAATATAATAATATTTATTACGTGTAGGTACAATAAGGGCTATCAATCTTTTTTAGCTATCTTTAATCTAATCAATTAATTGTTTCTCTCATCAAATTGGTACTAAGAGTTCATGTTAGAGTTAAACGATATTAAAATAGAGTTTCATAAATAATACATTTTTCAGCTATTCAATTTTATTTAGGCGTTGTTAATTTCGAGTACATTTAGCGATTTAACTTACACATGTAGGTATGTATTTCCAAAACATTTACAGAAAATTGGCAAAGACTTCATCTTCCTGGCTTTACCCCAATTTTATTAGGGGCCAGCGCAGCCTGTTTTACTACCAAAAAAGTGGTATGCTGTGTATAGTAAATTTAAAGTCATTTTCAAAAATGTGGCGTCAAATATAAGACTATAGGTAAGTATCAATGAGAATAGATCAATATACAAAACTATTTTAGGCGGAGTATTGATCATTATTAAAAAAATACAAACTCGAGCATTTCATTTAGTTTCATTAAGGTAGTTATGTAAAAATATATCTGAATAAGAACGTTCACACTATTAAGGCAAGTTTTTCCACAAAAATGTCTTACTTCTATAGGCATAATGAGATTATAATCCCCTTATTTTAAAGTGAATGAGTTCAACTGAGCTAAAATTCTCTTAATACATATTTTTTTATAAATTCTACGTTTTTACCTGTAGCAAATGTTGGACACTTCTACGCTTAATATACATATTTACCTCGTATTTGATACAATTGGGAAGTCAGTAGCAGAAAAGAATCTAGATTATAAATCATGAAGGTATGTAGGTATATGTAAATCTAATAACCAGGCCATAACATGTCTATGGTCATTGGTCATATTAGAATTAGGGCCCTTCGTAGGCAATGCAATACTCACGTGCATTAGTGATAAGATCTAACTCACAATATAAAATACGAAGCCGTACTTGGGGTCTTTTAGTACTACAATAATCATTACTATTTAATTAATTTTACTGTTTTTATGTAAAATTACAGTTTATCTTTTACTGTAGTAATAAACACCAAATACTCGATTCAATACAAATACAATCTACCGGTACATAAATACCATCTCACTTTATAATTGAACACTTGAAAGCTACTGAAAGCTTCTAAGAAGCAAATAATTTACAAAGCACTATCATGTAGCTTGCTAAGCTCCAATGAGCCAAGGTGACCAAGACAATTATTTTTGTAATATTTTAAATATTAATATGACCTGTAAAGTGCATTCTAAAATACTATACTATTACTATACACAATCTAAACCTAATCTGTCTTCATATTAATAAAATTTACATAAAAAACTTCTTGGCCAACAGGTAGAAAATAGACAAGTATTGAGTTATCTTGTAGGCAATACTAAGTCTATTAATCATTTAGGAACTTCAGAGAGAGCTATAGAAATATGAGTCTTAAAACAGTCAAAAAATAGCAAATTAAGTTATCAAAGTATCAAAATAAAAGTATAATAATTACCTAAATTCTTTGGTCATAAATTAATACTGGTTTTCCATTTAGTAAAAACTATGCATTCCTATTACGGAATGTCAAATATAATTATAAGAGACATGCAACATCCTAGAATTGGGATTTAGAATATAATTTCACATTACACTATAGCTAATATTAACCGCACAGTGGTTTTAGTTTTTTATTTGGCAATTTTTGCTTATACAATACAATGCAATAAGTTAACATGGGGTTTACCCCAAATATATTGCAATAGATAGCTACAGAATCTTAGCCTATCACAATCATACCATTGATCAATATCCTGACAAATGCTTCAGTTCAGTCCTTTAGCAGAATTCAACAAGAAAACTCTTCTTAAAAAGATTAAAGATTCTTATAAAAACTTGACTATTTACCCCAAATAGAATCATACTCATATATCTCAGATTATTTAAAAGCAAGTTTTATCTTTAGTTTGTTAAACTACCTTCTCTGTGACTTCTAGTCAAACAAAACTTTAGTATCAATCTAACTTTTAAAGTATTCCAGATTGTTCAGTAGAGAAGCTGATGATAATTATGACAACTGTTCCCAAGAGTACCCAAGTCAGTGGGTTCTGCAAGCTGGGACTACATGCCAATTCCTATAAACTTGGAAAAGGCTAACTTGCTCAGGAGCGCAGTGTCTATAGAGTTAACTTATATACTTTAAACATACGCAAATTCATTGGTATCCCCACAGATATAGAATAGTAGATAAATTGGCATTTGAGTGATTTTAATGAAGCCAAAACTGAAATACATCAAGCGACTGACTTTTACATGGGTGTCTCAATACATATGAGCTGCATTCCTCAACTTTAAAATCAGTATTTGTGGTGTTACATAATTTCAATCATAGGATTATTTAAAATTTAAAACATTTTTCAAGATGTTGCTTGTTTTTGTTAAAGTGCCTATGTTTTAGACTCATCACGTAATAGTCAATCTTTGGAACAATAGTAGGAGCCTAAATCTATGGGTATCCCAAAACAGTATACTCCTTTAAAAAATGTTAATGTTTAAATGTAATGTTGACCAAGCAGGTTAAGCTAAAGAACAATGGCGACATCTGGTATCATTATTGTGCAGTTCTCGTTTAACTGTGGCGAATCACATTGTTTGTATTTTGGATCCAGTTTATCTAAATCCACTTTAATACCTTTCTTTTTAGCCATTTCCACTACATAACTCTTCATCTTGCGGTCACTGGAATGATTGGAAGATAAAAATTAATGATTAAATGCATTTAGTTTTTTATATAAATTATTCTACAGATATATTGATAATAGATCAAAATCAAATGTCTCTCATGGAACAATGTCACCCTAGGATGACACAATATATTTACCTATATTATAGAACAATGATGCACTTGAAAATTTTAAAGTCTACTACTTCACATGAATTTGTAAATCCAGGTTAAAACAATGTATAAACAAGTTAATATGTTAGTTTTTTTTTTTCTTGACCTCTACAATGACAGCAAGGAAATCTTAATTTAACAGTAGATGTTCATTTGAATATGGAATGCAATTGTGATTGATTGCAGGATATTCGCTCTTTTCATTGAATGACTCAAGGAAGTTTTCAATTGCTATCTCAAGTTGCGAGTTTATAACAGAGGCAATATATGCTTCAATAACAATACATTCATACGAACCTGAATTTCATACAAATACAGCATAAACAGCTTAACATCGCCATACTCAATAGTACGCCCAGAGTAGTCAGAACCATATCCATCAAGCTACCGTCCAGCATGATCACCAAAAAGGTTGTATGCCCTGTAAAAAGGTACACATACACATTTATAACATAATAAAAATGTAATGCAAAATGTATTTTCTTCACTGTTATGAAATATAAACAGAAATAATAGGTATCAACAGTAAATAAAAAACAAATGTAACTTGATGATTAACAACCGCACCTTGTTGGAAATCGCAGTAACGTCACAATAGTTTGACATCAGATATAAAAGCTCTAGCTTATAATTAACAGTATTTTAGTTTTATTTATTCAGAAAACCTCGGAAATTCAGTCAATTCAATACATGGCGCAGGCAGAAAACCGACGAAAACATAAACTAGCCTGTCAGTGTCAACTGCCAAGTTTGTCAAGTTCTTGCTCTTGCTCTACGTCAATATTAAATCCACCAATAGCGAACGAAAATGATTTTTCTAACCAATAAGGTGAGAGCGTTTGGTAGTGTTTCGTTCAGAAATTTACGTCCTATTTTGAAACAGTTTGGTACATTGTTACTACTGACAATCATCACCTTTTGTAATTTCGTTATTTTCCGTATTTAGATGAATGGGTCTTATTAGAATATAAAAATTATTAGAATGAAAAATAAAGCAGCACTCTTCATCCTAATAGATAAAATAATCAAATAATATAACAAAAAATGTACTGCGAGTGTTGTGTTGTAGTATTTATTTTTAGTTATTGATACAAAAAAAAATTTCACTTAGTAAATTAAGCAACAAAGACACCCGCTGGTTCCACAACGACGCTACAGCTTTCAGATATCGCTGGTAATGGAGCAGGCTTTGGAGACATTTTCTTAGGATCGTAGTTTGTTTTCAGGTTCTTTGCCAGAGCCTTAACGTTATGTTTCAATGTCCAATCCCTGTAAAACAAAAATGTATTTTACCTTATAAATAAAACTAGTTTTACGGATTTTATCGCGGTTATATTAATATTATTTAATCCAGACGTTTCGGATCCTTTACAACATCCATGGTCACAGACAGACTAAGGTGTTGGTCGTCTTGATATTTTAGTTACAACAGTTAGGTCTAGCAGTTTTTGGCTTGGATTTTGATATAATAGTTTCTATGATGGGGTATTCCAAGCAATTGACATGCTCCAGCCATCTTTTCTATCGAAAGGATGTTTTTTTTTTCAATAGTTGGCGAATCATTCTAGGCAGGATACTACAGCAATTAATAATCATGTTTTTTAGAGAAGCATCATTCCTTACATCAAATAGTTGGCACTTACGAGTAATTAATTCTGCAGCAGTAGATGCAAGCAGCTAGAACACAAGCACTTGCGCACGCTATGAACAGGATTACTGAGATCATGATCCCTCTGAATAGATTTTCACCTTCGACGTAAATTGATCCTGGAAATAAAAGCAAAATAGGCTCAAATTGTTGGATAAAAAAGCGCATTGAATGTAGGCATAGGATTTAATCAATAGAATTTAGATATATGTATATAGGTATCTTCTTGCCACACCCAAAGTGAGAGGAGTCATGTTATAATCATGACTTGTTGTACAAAGTCCATAGATTGGTAGATCAATATACAACGCTCTACTATAAATCTGCCATAGCAAATCGGTGTTATAAAAACATGTTGTTTAGGATTAGTTAACAATCAAGCCACATTACATTTTTAGTGAAAGCAATAAAAAAACTGTGCAAAAAGTAGCGGAGTCGGATACCTACTATGAGACCAGCCGAGAACATTTTTTTTTTAATTATTCCAGAAAACAATTGCGTTTTTTTTTTCAATAATAGGTAAGCTTAATAAATATTAGTAGAGATTACTGAAGCCACAAACAACAAAATCCTGAACTTCGAGCATTTTGTTTAGTGAAGGAATAGTTACAATGGTCGTGTTTTTTACTACTATTATTCGTTTGTTTGAATTTCTTACACAAATGCATTTAAACTCAATGCTTGATCTTGTTCTATCAGACTTACTTGCTAATTCATCTTCGGGTAAAGAGTTGACATCTGTAAATCAATTTATAATTAATATTCGTATTTTTACGATTAAAAGGACCGAGTAAAGACCTGCTACAAAGGTATGTGTAGATGCATTGCTTGCCAATGTTAAAACGCTTACTTACATAATTACTTTTTACTAGTTTTCACAAGTAAGGTCATGCTTCATGTCCACATGATTATTTTCCTAGATTTTCCTTTTTTATTTCCATAAGATACCGAAATAGGATACCTATATCATTAAGAATTTACTTACCTGTCTTAGCGTAAGGAACCATGACTTTTTTCAAAACTTTTTTGAAATTCACCATACATCTGTCATTAACGGCATCGTAGACAAACATTCTGAAAAAGTTATGTTTATTTTTAGGACAACATAAAAAATTAAATTAAAAAAACACACGACAGAAAATTATTTATTTATTTACGTACTCGTCACATCCACATTTCGAAGTTTCATTGTCCGATGGCAATTGCATCTGCAAAATAATTAAATCTGTTATTATAAATTAAAATCCTAGGAAGGTCTAAATTTTGAAGGGTCGAATGTAACTTTGTTTACCATTCGGTACATACCTATCGTGTTAAAATTCATATTAAATCTACAAAAATGATTTTTAGTAGATATTTTACTAGAATCTGCACTTATAATTATTCACTGCTGTTTAATAGGTAGGTACTTACTATATTTTCGGTTGAAACGTCTTCTGCAACTGTGTACATAACAGAAAAAAATAATTATAACTTAAAAATATTTTCGCAATTGTAGGCTGGCAAAGGAGATGAGGTCTTGCTGAAGGAAAAGTATGTATGTAATGAATAGATCAATAATAACTGGCAAATCTTCATAACATGATAATTATTACAACAAAGTTGAGTAAAATCATTTTACACTAAAACATTTATAGCAGATTTAGAGCACAAGCCACTCAATCAAAGGGTATAATTTCAGTTCTAGATCTTAGAGAATATAAATAAACGAAAAAAAAAATGACTTACAGGCAATCGAGTTGCAAATAAGAATAAAAAACAAAAAAATAATGTTATAAAACATTATCCGCACCGAATCTGTCCGTACTTGCATCATATTTAGGTATCACTTCTGAATGAAGTTGTGTCCTGTTATTAACCACACAAAGCCGCCTGCTTAAATCCTCTTTGATACAATGTTACGAAAGATTCTATTAATAATATGCAGCGCACTCAATATTTCACTGATAGAAATTATTTTATTGTATTGATTTTCAATAGAAATTCTCAGTAGTAGCGCAAAATACTACTGTTTGGTTTGCACCTTTTAGCCAAAGAGTATCCCTCTCAGAAGCGTGGGTTACCGAAATAGATGTATGACCTCGCTGCCATTCGGCTTACGAACGGAGTTATTTTATTTAATCTTCACCGTGCAGATTATCCATCCATTCCGAAAGTTTGCTATACTCACTGATATTATAAAAAAATGTGAAAGAAACTGTGCCTTCCGGGCTTTCACGTAAGAACTACCAAACCTGCCCATGAAGTTGAATTCTAGAAGCCCGCGCTACCACTGCACTTTGTATACTCTCTCTTCTAAAGAGTTTTTCTATGTGCTTCTGGGTGTAGTGTAGTTCTACGTTATATTCCCTCAAGATGAAAGGCTTATTGACTGTAGAAAATCCATACAGAAGTGTTTAATAAGATTTCAATCAATTTTAAATCAATCAGTTTTTTACATAAATTATATCAGTAATTGTATAAAAGCATCTAATAGGTATTTAGGTTCCCGAAATAATCTTGTGCGAAAGTCTTGTCTTTTGACTTATTACCTACTTGTTTAAAATATCATTTTGTCTAACATTATGATATGATGTGTTTATGATATGTTTTAGTATCGTAAAATTATGATATTTTGTATTTGTGTAATAAAAATAAAGCTACAATAATATCAATTTCCAAAATTCTTTTTCTTAAATATTCCCGGGCTTTTAAGTGACGCAATGTATTTCCCGCTTTCGTTCAACAATAAATATTGAGTATAACGAAATGTAATTTTTCGTTCAGAAACATGTTACATATTCTCAATTGCAAGAAGTAGCAAAAACAAATGATAATATTTAATGTTGTTTGACTGTATTACATTATTTGTCAAGTTATTTACGAGCAAATAAATCAAACACAATTTGATGAATTTAAGTTTAAAGCGATGTTCATCTAGTCATTCAATGAGTGCACATTGAATGCAATGAATAGGCAATGAAATTCTTACTAAAATTATTGTTATCCTTATCTAACTTACACAATACGTATATAGGTTTTCCGTTAGAGCGAAATAGCAATATTTCACTTAATTGTTTGAATCCCGTAGTTGCAACGCGGCGTAGCTCGCTCGCTCAAGAATTGAGTGAGTCAAGAAGTTGAAATCAAAAAACCAGTTTATTTACCGACCACGTCCACGGCGCGCGCGTTCTATGGCTCGTGCCCAAAATTATAGTCCGAGTTTTCTCACAGAGACTGATATCACGAAGTTAATCTGTGTGGCTAGGTGGAATTATATTTCGTGAAACATTACAATCTACTAGCAATATTCTAGTGTGATAAATGGTTTTGGAAAGTCATAAATAAAGTAACCATTGGGAGTGCTAAAAAGGTGTGTCGTGTTTCGAATTTTGAATCGTGAACAAACTTTTGTGCATTCACGTGAAAAATACAAGTGTTTTATTTCGATGAGTTCGTGTGTGCAAAAGAGATGTTGATACGGAAAAGTTTTCCAGTCAAAATCGATTGTCAGTTGCATAGTTGAGTGATTTTCGTGTGATTTCTTCAACGAGACGAGTTCGCAAGGTAAACGTGAGTAAAAGTTACGCTAAAATAACTGTTTCTAGCCTTAGATACCAACTGTTCGCTGTATGGTTCAATTAACACGATGAAAAGTTCCCACTGGGTGGTTTCTAGTGAGATTTTAATTGGAAATCTTTGTTGTGCATTCCAATAGGATTGATAATAATATTCGTTGTGCCGAAATGTTTTGATTTGACATTCCTTTGTGCTAGTATCGGATGAAGACCGGTTTGTGTACTTTAATTACTCAATAATGTTTATGATACCAGTTAAAATATCGATTGCACTTCGATAATAATTAAGTATACAGATTTTTTAAAACTTATAACTGCATCAACTGAATCTGATTTATTTCCAACTTTAAAACAGCTAAAATCTATGTTGTGTGTTGTTACCATCATTACTTCAGATAGGACACACCATTTGCTGTAGGTTCTGTAAACTTATTCTCCTTAAAAAAACCTCATTGTCCAACCATTTCCAAAACACAAAAGAACTTTTAGCGCTTCAATTATTAAAACAAGTGAATGTAGAATCAACTTTAAATATTATTCTTCTGCAGATGTGCGCATCAAGAATTCAAACACACCGAACAAGTGGCCACCAGCCCTGATGCAGTCCGGAACATTCCATGAAGTCGGCTGACATGTAGCCATGGCCAGTGGCAAGGCTCTTTATTCAATAGCGGTGGTGGCACTGGGGTTCATTTGCTTCGTAGTTGGTGCCATCGCAGTGGGCCTTCCTACCTGGGGGAACTTCCATAGCTGTGAGTATTGAAACAAAGTTTTTTATTTAATACCTATCTCTAATTTATGGTGTATTACTTTCCTGCCTTGTTAGTTTGACCTGAAAGAAGCTCGTAGGTTAATATGTTAGTAACCAAAAACTGTTGCCCTAAATGTATACACATTAGTAACAAAACATAATCACCAATTTAGTAATTTGCACAAGTTTTGCATACTAATGAATAATAATAATTAAAGTAATACACAAATGTATGATACATGAATCACTTGTATTTAGTTAATCACCTACTTCAAAGTAATTAACAAAATATCATTAAAAGCTAGAAAAATATAGAGCATGTTCTTGATCACTGCAAAAAAGATAAAAAAGTTATGCACGGCTGATTTAATAATACAGCGCCGCATTTATCTCGATGGTTAATTAATACTGATCATTTCACAGTCTAATTACATACTTGCACACTGAAAACAATATGAAAAGACAAACTACCATATTATGTTACCTGAATGAATATAATACACGAAATACAATAGAACTTAATGAATCAGACATGCTTTGTTTTAATGTAGGCTAATGTAAACCCAGGGTTACATGACGCTACTGACTCAAATTTGCTTTAGTGCTTATTTCAGTATTCCGTATACAAGATCTTTCCGTATACAAGAATTACATGAAACATTGGTTCATATAATTCATAGCAATTACCTGAATACTTTCATAATAAACTCAATTGAAGGCATTTATAAAGTACATTGCAAGTATTGTTTTAATATCAATAAAATAAATTCTTGATTGGTACATTTTTTCTTATTTTTATTTGTGGCAAATCAAAAAAGTATGAAACATATTTTTTCTTTACTCAAAAGGCACTGGGCATAATTATGTATTAGCTTATGATATATTTTCCTTCTTAGTTTATTGCTAATGCGGATACAAGGAAAAAAGATAAAACAATTTTCAGAATTGTTTGTTTCCTTCTAGGGACAGAAATATCTTACATTGTTATTCAAGTGATTACAATACAAATAGGTACTTACCTACATAGAAATCTTTTTTCACATAATGATTTAATAAAAAGAGCTTCAAAATATTTCTACAACTGCATATTTATTTTATTTTACAATTGCAAATGTATATTTTGTGTTGTTTAGTTGTTAATAAGTAGAATTACAATATATTAGTAATAGGCAAACCAAAATAGTAAGTCCCTATATAGTAAGTTCTGTGCTCCCTGACTTCGCACATCGTCGTGACGTCATACGTTCTAACGTGACGTTACTGTTAGACGATTCACACACGACATAATCCCGCAGCGGTTCTCCGCACGGTCCATGAGAAAGATACGACTGAATTTCATAGAAGGTAGAATAACAGGAGATCCTTGACTTACGCCTGCCTTGAAGGAACGCGGTGTCGTGTGTGAAACACCTTACTGTTTTGGTTGGCCTATACACTTTATTGTCACTAGTCACTAGTAACTGCTTTGTATGCACCTAGATTTGTATAAAAAACTAATTCTTTCAGATGATTCTGACTTTCAACTCTCAGTCCCTGGGTATTATTGTAAGTATGCAATCCGTTTCTTGGTGATTGGAAAAATCGATACACTTACACTTAAAATGCAATTAACTATTGTGGTGAAGGTTTTATCGATCTACTTATAATGATTTTATGTATCTGACGTGCATATTTTAATATAACATGTAATAAAGGGGATGGAATGATATTTTAACTAATTAAGCTGATGAAGATCACAAACTTGCATTGAGTACATACATAGCATGGATCATTATAGTATCACAGTACCTATTCATATCCACAAAGCTTATTTAATTGGTATCTTTAGTTACTTAATAATCGCCTTTTTCGCTGATTGTACAAATACAAAAGACACATTGCAGACAGACAGAAGTAGTTGAAATCGCTACGTCACACCGCAACTTGTTAGAAAGCAATAATCTAAAACGTGTCTTATCTCGTAACAGACTCATCAGTAAACAAATAACCGTGCACGTATAAAAACCGGATTGAAAGATAATAAAAGGTGTTAGTCTACAATATTAGATGCGGAATATGACCCACGCACACACACGCAAAAAGGTATCTTACGGCTATACACTCACACTTATGAGAACTGCAGTCAGATTACGCTAGTTACGTACTTCAGTGTAGTTATCATCCATTAGAATCTGCCTTATTATAAACAGATGCACTTGTTTGCTCCAATTGGCCTTATGAATCTAAGAAATGAACTTTAAAAAATCAAGTGTTCCTTTTGCAAACGTGTTGAATGCATCCTTTCTCGTAAAACATTTGAAAGCGATACATACATGCTTGATTAATAATACAGAAACCAAATAGGAGCAAAAATTTAGCTAAATTATATGATTTAGCAACGATATCCCTTTTTGGATAATATATTTTTTTTAAGGCTTCCTTTTCCAAACATGTCTTCACATTTTGTGTATACAACCTTCATATACAGGGTTACTGGTAAGTAGACCGCATCCTTTCAGGAGGTGATAGTATAGGTCAATACGGACAAATTTGACCCTGGGATATACTGGGCAAAAGTTGACCCGTTTCAAGATAATCGAATTTCAAGATCTTTTCTTTACAAGTCGTCTAGGTACACGAATACATTTTTATTATTAGTTAAAAGTCTCGTTTTTGCGGATTTTTGTGTGTTTTGTGCCTTTTTGGATAGCTAGATAGATGTAGATGTTTTTTAAGTATTCTGCACAAAAAAATGAAGAGTAACATTTTTGAGAAAATAACTACTAAAAAAGTCATTGCTGTTCGCTATAATTTCCTCTGTGATTTGTACAGTTTTATGGTTTGTTATTATGAAGTGATTCATCTTCTATCCAAAAACACACAAAAATCCACAAAAACGAGACTTTTGACTAATAATGAAAATTTATACGTGTACCTAGACGGCTGATCTTGAAACTCGATTATCTTGAAACGGGTTAACTTTTGCCCAGTGTATCCCAGGGTCAAATTTGTCCATATTGACCTATACTATCACCTCCTGAAAGGATGCGGTCTACTTACCAGTAACCCTGTATACTACTATGCAAACAGGAAAAACGCTTTGTTTGTGTGTGTTTCTGTGTCTCTTTTTATCTAAGGGCACACAACGGAAGTATGGTCCCAAGCTCATGCGCGCTCAAAGTGGGCCAAACCACGCTCCTACCTACGTCTACTGTTACCTTTGAAACCTTCGCCTTTCTAACTTACCTTAGTTATTTATAAGATAACATCAATGATTGCTCGTCAAATCTTATAGAAACTAGCTTCGTGTACACGGGAAAATTATACTTTAAACATTTATTATTTTCGAAGCATTGTGGTAGGATAGACATTTATAAATCCATTTCGATTTTTTGCAGTAATTACACTTTTTAGAATAGTTTGAAATAGGTAAAACTATCTGCGCCAAAATTACTTTTCACTTTTACTTCCTAGTACAAGTAAAATTAGTTACAGAAAATTTGGAGATAGTGTAAATTTCGTGTCAAATTCTACAGACGTAACTGTAATAAGATAACTTTTAAGTTTGATTTAACACCGTTACTAACTTTATTACATTTACATTGTAATAATTAATGCTAAGGCTGCTCTCTGTGCTTACTTAGGACGGTATATTCAGTGTGCATTAAAAAATGTGGCACGCCCGCCAAACGGGTTATTGACCCTGGAGACCTTTGTGACTAATTGTGACAAAACTTGTGGGAGATGTGCCAGCGGTCGCTGTTATGGACTTGTTTTTTTTTTCTAATTTATACAACATCTTGCATTCAACCTTTCTAGAATATTAAAAGTATAGAATGTATAGGTAGTTAATGCTAAATCACTTTGTATTCGTCACGTACGTTGTAAGAGGCTTTTGAAGTTGTTCGACATTCAAATCACAATAGGTACTAGAAAAAAAATCTTTGCTTTGATTCCTACTTTTTGCAACTACATGATAAATTATACAGGACAATTGATAATAATGAGTAGTTTGCACAAACATTATAATTTAATTATGATAAGACTAAAAGGCTCAATAGGTTAAAGAAAAGATTTTCTAACTTAAATAGAGTCTGGCCAACGAAAGCTGTCCAAGAAAAAAGGCGGTAATTTTAAAAAATCAAGAGCTGGCAACCCCGGCTATACGCTGCTTAAACGGAGTTGATACTTATTATTATTCTAAACTAATAAGCGATATTTATATCAGTGTTTCATATTAGAAAATTACGACTATAATAACATTATTAAAAAATGCCATAGCATAGCCATTTTTTAACTTCTGCATGCATTGAAGTCCACAGGGATGAATTAAAAAAAAAAGTTGTTACAAAACGTTTATTTGATGGATTTTTTTCTAAGTACTGTGTTTCACTCGCAAACATTTCATTATTTTCGAGAATTTTCAATTTCTTTACTGTTTCCGCAATTGTAAGTTTTGTTTCCTCGTAGTCGTTGTCCTCGTTAATATTATCTGAAAAGTAGATACACCGTGAAAACGATTGCGTTTTTTGCAAATAAGTCAAAAGTATCAAGATGTTTCAATGGAAATTCAAAAAACTAACCTAAAAGTGAAATGACTGAATCCAGTCGTCGTATTTTCTCTGCAAATTTCTGATTCAAATCACTTTGTACGTCTTTATATTTGTCAATCATAGTAAATAGAAGCTTTCTCGTCGAACTTTTGATTGTTTTCGGCATTATTTTATACAAAACCAATGAAAAGAAGATGAAATAAAATAACAAACTGACTTTTTAAGAAACGTCAATGGGACAATTTTGACAGTTCTAAAATATTGCCATATTAAAAGTTTAGAAATTAATTCGTGGTCAGCTTTCGTTGGCCAGACTCTAAACGCAAACAGGTCTCTGAAACCCGACAAATTCGTCCTTTTCTGGTCTCAATATGTTGGGATCCATATCGAACATTGGCCACCAACAAAGTTTCGGAATATTCAATTGCAAAAACATAAACTTCTCAAATTAATGTACATGAAATAACTATCAGTTGGTAAATACCACCGTAAAATTAAAGTTAACAACAGGTCTTCCGTATAATTGCGCCATTACATCGGTTCTCAGACGACAAGCTATAATTCTCGCCCACGGTAATAATGGACCTAAAATAGAAAAATGTTAGCTTATTAATTTTATATCAATGCATGTCTAATAAACAGTCGGTGTCCAATAAATGATGCAAACAGATTAATTTGACAAAGAATTTTCTTGAGCACCCAAATTCCCAATTAATAAGAAACTTTACTGTTTTGAGCGCAGCGCGTGAAACGGTACATCTGACATCATATTATAATCTGCTTTAATTTTCTTCTTATCATCGATGAAATGTAACTTACAATGGTGTTTCGTGTAACTGTTGTAGGCTCGTCATCTCGAACCAAGCGATCAATGGTCAGCATGACAGCGTCATTTTTTACTGACAGGCAACGACCTCGGCTCAATCGCAAGCACGATACGCGAAGGTCCTAAAAAGAAGGTTTTTTCATACAATTCTTTTTGTTTAATGATTAGTCTTCAGTGTCTTCATTGTCCGTGACATTGATGCTAAATGAAGTGTCAAGTCTAGTATTTGTAACAGTTCATTTTTAACAGACTGTTATGCATTCCTTTTTTACAATCGTTTGTGGTTCAGTAGGCAGTAATTAATTAAGATGTTGGCGCTATATAACACCATTCATTAACTAGATGTAGGTATCTATTACTGATATCTCTTGTCATTGTGAAGATGAAATTAGAGTTATAAAATACCTTATACATTCCTGAAGTCCAACCGTTTCTGCTTATTACTAAAGATATTAATATTTTGTTTCATTTATTTTAATATCATCCAGTGTTGGTTGTACATTATTTTATTAACAATTTAGTATTATAGCTTTTTATTTCATTTTTTTTTAATTTAGTCAAAGGACTTTGTCGCCTAGCGACCACATCGCCCTTTTATTTCATTGATGTGTTATTTTCTAGGCGTATAGGAGCACACGATTGATCCTCAATCTAGGCTATCGTTTTACCGGGACTGGTCTGGATCGTAAAATTTATCGTTGTATTTTATGACTTATTGTTGCGCAGAGTTCTTTAACGTTCACAGTTATATTCTGCCTCGCCGCTGTAAATTACAATCGCAGTCACGAACGCCTTTAAACACTACTATGTTGATTTGCTGTCTTCAGATGGACACAGACAGACAGATAATTACATAGAATTATCGAAAAATTTTAGAACAGAATATAAAAATATCACGAGTATCCATTTACGGTCGCTTTCTCTATATTCTGATGACTATTTGCATTCCAGTTTTTTTTGCAATGCGCCGATCCCGAATTTGCATATTAAGTATACTTCTGTCGAGGTGCAGAATTCGGATTTTAAAAATGTTGAAAACGTATACCTAATATTGCAGATTATTGAGGAATTGGTTTTTTTACATAATTTAGTCGGAATTTTGGTAATAGGTACGTCTTTATACGATATTAAAAAATCCCAACGAGAGATTGAATTCTTCTCTACGCAATTATGAACTTTTCGGGATTACGAAAATCGGAGTGTAAGAAAATAGTTTTTCATATTTAGAAGAGTGAGCGTATACATATTTAGAACTCAAAATTTTATTTACATAGATTCGTTTCAAAACTCAGCAACCGTTCCGTACTTATTGATTGGCTTCTGCAACTGTCATAAATATTAAATTAATGCATTTGATACTTTCGAAACGCTACTTATTCTACCTTAGCAGACGACCCGTGTTAAATTTGAAATGATAGAAATCTCTTAGAGCCTTTAAAATTTTAGATTAAAAGCGTCATGTGCTAGTTTTTTTTAATTTACGATCCTCTACGTTACGTGTAATTCTGATCAATTCTTTCAACATAAGTAGTCCTGTCAAGTGCATTGTTGACCCGAACGTTAGGTGAATGTCGGTCATCATGTAATCAATTGACATGTGACTTGTGACTCATGCCATCATTAATGAAGTGCATATGCCTCATTAGTCTAGTAGTCGCAAGAGACTTCTTTGCGCAGATTGCCGCAGAGCGGGACTATTCTATCAGTAATACAGGTGCAATTCATAGTGCACCTGTGTTTGCGCGTAATATGTCCTTTTGTTTAGCATAATATGTCCTGAGGAGCTAGCTGATTTCTAGCTTCAAGTGACATAGCTCCGTGCCATTTGCTCTTTCTTACAGTGTGTTCACAAACGAGTACCTACTAACGCCTCTCACTTTCTATATTATTGATCTTAATTACTTCACTAGAAATATAATTTAAATATTAAGTAATTAATGACATCATCTTTTGAGATAATTGAATTTTCTAGAAGCCACTAACTAGGTAAATGATCGTAAATGTGTAATAGCTGCTATCAGAAACTCAACAATTAATTAGATTTTAATGTTTCATTTGCAAAGTACGTGACATGACTGTGACTACGATCATACCTCTATAAAAGATTCATAGCCGCTGTAGTAAAATCGATAAGTGGTGTTCGGTGTGCTTCTTGAATTCTAGGCTTACGTGCTTGACAAAGAATGAAAGAGGACGAAAGAGACGGGCAATTTTCGTTAGACAATTAGCAAGGTCTCATTCGCAACACACTATGAATTTAATTAGTGTACAGCCAGGAAATCGTGATGAGGCCCACTGTACCCTTCTTAGCGTGTCGCCGGCCTTCAGATTTGCAGGCATTCAATGCATTCTGCACAGTTGACAGGCTGATGGTCATAGTACTCCTAATTCCTATTTCCCTCCTCCGTAACATGACCTCCAAATTCTTTGATGGGTTCACTAATTGTAATACAATATACAACCATTCACATTGAAACACCATGAAATAATCCAAGGTATGTTCGAAGATCGTTTCCTCCTTTGCGTAGTTGTTTAAATGCTACATGTACTTAAACTTTTGACAAGATTTTTCTATACCTGCAATATGTCGAGTAAAGAGCTGACTAGATACCGTGGAGCTCTTAGTAAACATATTTATTTGCTTTATTAAGGTATTGTTGCGTCGAAATCTGTGTATGTGTAGGTGGTTTTGAGGCCGTCAATGATTTGCGTTTGGATGCCAAGTCAATATTGTTACGTTACGTCACATGTCTATAAGAATTCTTCAATATCTCCTTGACCTCCTTCATGAGTAGTCAATATAGTAGGCCCGATAGATTCTTTTATTCGGACAAAAAAATATTTGGTAGTGCACCAAGAAATCAATTTATTCATTTTCTTAGGTAGTCTGAGAAGTATTCTAAAAGCGACCGTGATAACTAAGACATTGAAAGGAAATGGGAAAAGCTTGTAAATGATAGCAATGTTGTTTATCAGCATAATTTTGCGGCTTTCCAGCAATGCTGGCCCAGTGCCGGTGGCTGGCTACTTTCCTATATTTATCAAGTCTAGCTTGCACGTTCAACGTGTGATTAAATCTAGGGGCCTACATATTTTGCTGTGACGTAATTGAGTAGCCTTGGGTGACAGTTTGTCTTCGCAATTTATTTTAATACTTACCATCCATTAAGAGCGTGTACGTCAACCGCGCGCCATTTGGCCTAAAATGGTACTTTTCAAACCACTGTTTCTCAGTAACTACTTATCCTATAACTATGTTATTTTTTAATAACGCAAGGTAATTTCACTGTCTATATAGTTAATTGAACATAAATTTCAATTTGTGTAGTTTAAATACTTAAAACCCCTATAACGTAACAGATGTTTTATAAAATTCCCGTTCAACGTCTATTTCGAAGCTTAAATTCATGTGGAAACAGTGGCAAATCTAATCATATTTATTTTTTTACTCATAGACGAAATCCCCATGCCTATAGTTAGTTGAAAACATTTTTTGATTTAGGTCTCTATCTTTCAGAAAAAAATATTTTAACAATGTGAAAAATTGTGAATTTCAAATGCTTTTTTTACCTATCTATCTTACTTAATTTAATATAACAATTATTTACTATAGTAATATAACTCTTTCTTTAAAACATAAACTTTATATTATAATTTAATCTCTCGTTTTATTTTTTATAAATTATTTAAAACTACTATAAAACGCTGCACGCGAGTCAACTCAAACCAGACCGCCGCAAGGCTTCACAGAGAGGACGTGTCGCTCCGTCACATCGCGTAGGGTGAATAACCTTTGCCGTGGATACCGAGAATAGAGTACATTTCAAGCGCGACCAACAAATCTTGATACATTACTATTTTATTTAAAGCTCAATTTTAAAGCATATTTTTTTTATCGATTGAGTTGAAATTTTGTTTGAATGTTCAGTTTTAATGACAATGTATGATTCTATATCCAATATGGCGGTATAACCAAGATGGAGAAAAAAAAGTTTTTAATGCATTCCTACGATATGGGTATCAAATGAAAGGGCTTGCTATGAATAACTCGAAAAAAAATGTGTCGCGAGTCTAAATCCAATATGGCGGACTCCTTAGGCTAGAAATCACTTATTGCAGATGTCTGTTACCAATCGAGCTATATTTTTTTTTTTCATTTTGGATGTACCCAAATTTTGACTTTTGATCTCGAATAACTTTTGAAGCATATAGGATAGATAACTTAAAACTTTATTTGCAATGGTAAACCCAAGCTCTTCACCAATATTTGGCTTTCCGGCAATTGTTGTTATTTGACCACAATTTTTCGGTCTGGATGGACTGGACCATTCATATAAACAATCAATTTTTCAAATCGGTTCAGGCGTCTTTGAGAAATCGAGAACAATCAAATTGAGAACAATCACAAAACAATCTAATTGAAACCTCCTCCTTTCTTTTTTTGAAATCGGTTAAAATACAGAAACTCTTAACATTGTCATTAATCATCAGTCGACTATTTAGTACTGTTGAAAATTGTATGTAATATACAGAAAGTCCTCAAAACCAAGGTTTTCATAGGTGCCCGATTTTTTTGCAAAAGAGTGTAAGTATTAACGACTTATTTTCATGCTTTTATATTTTAGATATCCATAGACTTACACTATTTTCCCGCTATTAACTATTTACTAAATAATATATTTTTTGTTCTACCAATTTCACTCGAAAGGATCAAAATGGTTTGTGTGACTATACGTGAAGTATGATAGGCACGCACACAGCCGCGACGCTAGTCTGCGCGGTTTTTTGCGTTGAATTACCTAAAGTTGACATCGCGCGCCGAGCGTACACGCTCTTAATGGATTGTGGAGCTTGTCAATTAACAGAGCACGGTGGAGGTTTGTAGAATACTACTACGATAATGCTTTATGTCAGTATCACGAGACAGATATGCGCTGGGGCTATTGGTACTCCGAGAAACAGGCATTAAAAACTTTCTATTTTGTTTTCATAATATTTTAATTATTAACCTGTCTTTGGAGGGACGACAAAAATATTAACACAACGTCCTTGAATAGAAATTAAACTTAAAATAATCCAAGTACATTTTTCGCACCGTAAAACAATGACAACTAATGTAGTTATTTTATCACATAGGCTACATTCATTTACCTCGGCAAGTGTGCGAGATCTTAGGTCTAGGCAAACAATAAAAAATTCAGTTGCCTCCAGTAAACCTAACGAAACTAACTTTGGCCCACGTTATTCGCGCAACATTTTAACAGACTTTAAAAAAAGATAGGTGTTTCAATTCAGATGTGAATATTTAATGCTCATTGCTCGGTATGCTGCTATCTCTGCTTGGACGTAAAGGTCTTACATAACTGTCCTTTCATTGACTTTAAAAATATTCTATCAGTTCTTCACTAACAAAAAGTAACTCTACTTTGTGATGGTAACATAACCGTCAATTATACAATAAAACTATACAGGTCGTCTCCAACAGGTATCTGTGGAGATCTAAGGGGAGGCCTATGTTCAGCAGTGGACGTCCTATGGCTGAGATGATGATGATGACAATAAAACTTATAAAAATATCTTAAGTTGTGCTAATAAATATTCTTTCTCTTATTTACAGTAGACAATCCGAACTTCGACCAAGGCTACTTCGGACCATGGCGCGTTTGCAAGAAACTGTTGTACAACAGAGAGAAATGCGGGACGGACGTATCCAAGTTCCAACCATCGAGTAAGTTACCTATTAGCATATACTTATGGTTTTATGCACACAATGTTGTTTGAAAGCTGATGACAGAAACTCACACACATGACAGACATAATCAAACTTTTTGATTCTCTTTTTGACCATCTTTTGGACACAAGTTTTCTTTTTTGTTCGAAAAGAGAAGATTACATTTTCATTAACTACCTCAAAGATTCTTCTTTGTTTATTCCGACCCAATTATTATTTAGATAACAAGAAGTTTACAAAAAGCATAAAAATAAAAATCGAACCCCAATTTTATAGCCACTTTTTGGGTCATTGGGTTATGATATGTCTATTGCTGATCTAAATCGTTGAATTCTTCATGATTGAGTAATAAGACGCATTTATAATATTATTGGGATTATCCAGTTCACCCTTGAGACTTGAGACGCATTAGTGTTATGTTTCTTATCTAATATTACAAGTACGTCAATAAATGTACCAATAGTGCGATTGTGTTTGAAACAGTTATATTTCCGATGAATGGAAGAATGCTCTAAACTCTAATGTATAAAACATTTTTTCTATGTCATGCTCCCGAGACATAAATTTTATTCCGTTCGGTAAATGTATTCACTGACCTATTTTTGTAGCCCGGCAACGCCCTTAGTTTCTTTTTGTTGTCGTTTAATGGGTTTTAGCTAATTGTGTTATGTTCAGTCGTCATATTTTTTTCAATATTATAAGTACTGCATTCATAAACTAAAAAATAGTACAAACAGACGCATTGCGAAATATTTTTTTTAATAATAAAAGGTTAAAAAAAATATCCATTGGAAGCATGTACGTCCTTTTTACGTCAGTTTCAATTGCATTTGTAGCGTTATTTTTATTAAGTGTTAATATGTTGTATGGTATCAATTAAACATTGTATGCAAGGTAACTCTATATTTTGCTCAAAGGGGGAAGTCGTTGAGTAGGAAACCAGCGTTGTTGACGGGAAGTTAGGGAAACGGGTGCGTTGCCATAACATAAGGTCTGTGTCTTTATTGATTAGTTTTCGAAAACAGGACACGGTTTATATTTTGTTTTTGGTGTAAAAAATACTAGGCAAATATTTCTGAAGTAGGGGTTAACATTACCGAAGTTAGTAAAAGAAAACCTGTAGAGGATGCTATGTACCTCTATTATACAGAAAAAAACAGTCATAATTAAAAAGAAAAAGTTTTAAAAGAGGCTAATATAAAGCTGAGAAAGTGCTTATATCAAGCTAAAGTTGACACAAGTCTATATAGACTGGACGTAGATTACACGTGAAAGTTTAGATAAAATACCTCTAACGACAATTACTTCACGACAGACAGACAGCTAGATCGAAAATAGATCTATGTGGCTATCGTAAACTTAACGTTTTGTGACCACTTAGGAAATTGGTCAGGATGTTTTACATTGCCTTAATTGAATTGTTCTGTGGTAACCGCTCCTTTGTTGACTTTTCCTGGAAAAGTGAGGTTTTAGTTAAAGGAAATGCCTTTAAAATATAATATGGACTATTTACTATATTTTTGGCACTTGTATGCATATTCCAATTTGTTGCTCAGTATAATTTTTCCTTTTCTCCACCATTTCACTCATGCTTTTTAGTTTTAAATTTTTTATTGGTCTTTACTAGGATACTTTTTTTAAATATGTTGTAAATACGTCATTAAAATCATTAAATTCTTTTGGACTTCATTAAACGTAGACTGTCTTATGTCAATAATTGAAGGGATGACGAAGGGTATATGTCGAAGTACGTGACCCAACTTTTTATGATCATTTAACATGAATGACAATGGTCGCTTTTTTGCACGTCACATAATAATGTGTTAAGGGAAAGCACTTATTAGCACTTACCGTTCAACAAACTAACCGTCCTAAGCTAACAGAAGATATAGAAATACGTTAAAAATCAGATATGGGAATATCATAGGAATGTGGCTTGGCGTCGTGGGAGGATATGGTTTCCTCTGCCACTTCAGTAGTTTTTAGAATAGTTCATATCACTAATAAATATTATTAGTTAGGAAATATTGTCCAAGCTGCACTAAACTATGTAGTATGCGAGGTACGTACCTGCGAAGCGATTTTAGTGTACCTTGTCATTAGGTAAACATTCCTCAAGATAAAATATCAGATAGCTTTCTGTTGGCCAAATGCCACACCGGCTCACACTCCACGATTCTAAATACACACCCCTTAAGTAACAGGTCACTTATTTGGTCGCATTGATCCGTCCGCCAGTTCTCTCGGTTCAACGGACACGAGTGATAGTCAAACGTGTTAAGTAATTAACTGCTACTTACAACGTAATTGCTTAATCGTAGCTTTCGGCTGTATTTTTCACGTAATACAATCGCTTTAGCCATTAACAGTGGAAGATTACCGGATTGGTGGACTTTGAGGTGATTTCAGATTACCTTGTGTGCTCAGGCTCACTTGGTGAACAGTTTCACCCGTGTCTTGAGGGAATTTCTCCTTGCACCTGGATAAAGAGTAATTGTTTATGCTATGTTACTGCTATGTTACAGCAATATCAGCGTTTTGTAATTTTTGTGTGAAAGGTATGAGGTGTGGATGGTATTACCAAAGAACCTACATAAAACAAGTAATTCAAACGCTTAGGATGGATCCTAGCCCTCTTTCTATGAGTCTAGCCACTCTTTGTAACTATTTAGATTTATTTTTCTATTCGAAAAACTCACGCATATATAGCATCTAAATAAAGCATTCTCCTCATGAATTGATTTATGACGTATTGTTTCACGTGGGACATGAAAGTTCCACAATGTGTGAGATTCACAGAATACCTTCTTCGCCAATGCGTACATCACACGTGCTACTTTAACAATAATTGAAACTATTTAATTTAGCTACATATTATAAAGAGCTTTAACCTGAGAGAAAATTGCTCTATTTATATTCCGTTCACTTTCACTGTACTTAACTCACGATTTTCAAGATTGCCATGTTGTCAACTAAAAGACAAGCTCGTGGCGAAGTCACAGCCACGCAGGTCGATCTATCAAGCGCTTAGCAAAAGTTAAACTATAATAAAATCAAATGTTTAATTAAATGTTATTTTTCCTTCAAAATGACTGAAAAGAATCGTAGCTTTTCTTACGACAATTATGAAGAGACACAGGGAAGAATACCTATCCCTAAGCTACCCAGTACATCGAAGTCTGTGAAGTCCACGATTCGGTAAAATCGTGGCAGAGTAGTAGCTGTCGATGATGATCATCATCATCTCAGCCATAGGACGTCCACTGCTGAACATAGGCCTCCCCCTTTGATCTCCAGTAGTAGTGATCTAATAAAAATACCGTTATTGCCCTGTAGGGCTGTACCCAAGTAGGGGCGGGTAATAAATAAACCTTAACAACTAGACCTTTAAGACTCGCAAAACTACCAGGGGCCCGATTCTCCTAATTTTACTTAAGCGCCATTCGATTGACGTTCGATTCGATTCGACTGAGATCCAACCCCAACTCGATTACGATTGAAGCGAATGTGGCATTCCGCTATTTTTTCTTTGAAATAAACGTTTTTATCCTTTTCTGTCATTCAATAATGAATCATTTTGTCTGCAAATGATTTACGATTGCAAAATGATTGTACAGCTAACTATCGTATAGACCAAAATCATCAAAATAGCAGACCAATCGCACACCAATCAAATGTCAATCGAATACGATTGGTCTTTTATTAGTAGTAGAATGCCCGATATGGTTAAAACTGCTATTACGATTATATTGCGATTCGATTTCTATTCGATTTTGACATTATTAACTTAGGAGAATCGGGGCCCAGTTCTGCTATTTCTGAATCTCACATTTTTTACTTCATAAATATTCACTTGCACATATGCATGCTCATACAAGGTTCCTTATTGTTGTGTTTGTGGCTCCTAAATAATTTTTAATACCTGCGATGTTTTAAGACTAACGGGAAGCTATAGTGTTCCCCACAGTACCTACAGTCTGTTTACTCGCGTCCACGTAGTGCTAAAACAATGTCATTGTGCAGTTGACGTGTGCTTGTGTAATGCTTTCATTGTTTCCAAAGCATCCTTCGTTTAATGTGTAAGCGAAACAACAGAAATTAGTAGCGTGACTATCAATGCAGTCTCTACCTTGACCTGATGCAGACAACTTAGTTACAAGACAATTTTTACGTGGATTGTGTGAAAAAACCTGTATTACCGCCGTTACCATCGGAGGAAAACACGCTAGGCCCAGCTCAAATAAAAATGATGATGACCCCATAGTATAGATTAGAGCAGGAGGATGATAAAGAATTTTCCAAAACTTATAATCCAACAAGCAAAAATTTAAAGCAACGCACACTTTTATTTTTCATACATAGGTACCAAAGGCAGTAAATATGTACTTCACAGAATTTCATCGCAATTTCTTAACTATCCCGAATTGATCATGGCTCTCAACCGTTTTCACAGCTGATTCCGATTAGTTTCACGTGTAATTCAAGAACCGTCTGACACAAATAGAGGACTGAATGAACGGCTAGTGAATACCAATCCTATTGTAAGGCCGGTTTACACAGGTGTTCAATGCAACGCGTTAGGATTCAAAGCGTGCTGTTAGCCATATTCGTGAATCGAGCTGTTCCGTGGCAGGCGATTATAACTGTGTTGCTTTAGTTATGTTACGCAAAACTGTCTAGCGGTTGGTTGCACCAAATTCCTATAGCTTATACTACGATTTTTGCATACTTGATTTATATTGTTATCATTCGCCCGCGGTTTCACCCGCGTCCCGTAGCCGGATGGTGACAAAAACTATCCTTAAACCTTCTCCCGGGTGTAAGTTACCTCTCCTTTAATTTTCTGCCAAATCTGTTAAGCCGTTTTCATGTTATGTCGTGACAACGGAAAGCGGGTTTCATTTTTATATATATAGATTTGCATTTTATACTACTGGTTATTTGGTAGCACATGTGTAAAACATGTATTTTTATAACTTGTGTTTTCAACGCGTCATATTCAGGCTTCTTAGGTGAATTCGATGGTGACGGAGTTTATCACAATAATCAATTCTACATGTATAAGTTTTGTTAAAAAAATATGTCGCTTGCTTGCATTAAGTATGTATTGTTAAGCAAAATAAGGACAAGCTAAACAATACAGAGCCTTGAAGCATTTATTTCAAAGAAACTGGATTTCTGCTTATCAGCATCTTGTGTCACTGCAGAGAGATCTCGAGAGTTGTTTCAAATCGTGTTTTTAAACTCTTAGGTCAATGAACACGAGCTCGTTATTTTTTCTTAATAGCGTTTAACCCTCACGTAATTCAAAGTCAGCCAACCCAGACCAAAGGCGTTTCTAATTCAAGTTATCATTTTCATACAACAGTCTACAAATTAGTATTAGTCTAGCTGCTGTAGAAATATGGCTGGTACACACCACTTTCAAATCATTCACAAACAATATCCTTAGAACATGCTCATTTAGCGTTACGGGACATTTAAGATGCAGCCCCAGCACATTAATGATGAAAATAAACTGGAGCTATATACCAATTCGGTGATTGTTTTACATTTATAATTTTGTATTAATTAAAATATTTACTAGTACCTCTACCTCCTGTAATCTGTATACACATGTTAATATATTTATTACGTTGTTTGTGGTTGACATAATTATTAATTTTGGGAAATCCGACCTCAAGCCAGCGTTTTCCTTGCCGATATGGAATAGATCGAGTCATAAGAGGAAGGTGTAGACTGTATTATTCTTTGGTTGCAGTATAAAACCTCTAGTGAGTCATTGTAGTAATCGGATGCAGTTCACGATTGCATGTACTCAATTTGTATTCAACATTTTATTGTCAAGGATCTAGGAAAAAATACGATACTATTTGTGATTGCTTAGTCATCGGCCTGACTGTCTACTTACGAGCTAATGGAGCCTTAATCTTGGTATCTCAGGAATTAACTAAATTATCAACATGTTGTGGTCTTGTAATTTACTCAGAACACGTGCCAATATTTCAAGAAATAATACTGGATTTGCTAGCCTGTGAGATAAAGAACAAAATTGGCAATCCAACTGCCTGATTTCAGTGGGTTCAAAATATTCGTGTGCAATAACACTGATCCCATAGAAAGTCATTCAATATCAACAGGATGTATACATAATACTGATACTCACTGTTATTTATTTATTGCAAAATGTATACAGTTACAGAAATGCATCCTTATCCTAGGCATACATTACCCTGTTAGGACGCAGCAAATTAACTTAAAACTATCACAACACAACATATGTATTTACTGTTTAATTCTTAACTAGACTTACATCTAAAGGGACGTACTATAGTTATTTATTTATGTTTTGTGACTTAATAAATAAATACATACAGTGCTATTTAGGAGCCCAAGCGCATGTATAATTTTAAGCTAGTTCCCTTCAAACTGATATTCTGACATATCAACGATACATAAATACGAGGTAATGTTAACAAGGAAAAAACATGATTTAATATTATATTCTCATAAATAATATAATAGATCACTTAATTTGCGATCACCATAATCACCTACACTGTTAATTAACGTTTGTAATATTGCTGGCATAAAATCGACCTTAAAGAAGACAGGTACAATCTTTAAAATTATTTTTCCAAATATAATCTCGTTAAACTTTTGTGAAAAACAAGTTGTATTATTTAATATGTAACTATTATGTTCGGAGCATTAGATGATTCTACAAGACTAATTGTAATTTATACCTAGTTCCAGGTACAACATAGCTAACTATATTTACCTCTACATATATGTATAAGCAAACGACCAACCTTGCAATGTCGTGAGTCTCCATTATAATTGTGATATATCTAAGAATTGTATCACTTACCGTCATCTGTTTTTTTTTCGCAGCAATCTGAAGTGAAACTAGTATTTCAGACACTTTTTATATCGGTTCCCATAAGACCTCATTTGGCTCATATTAGTTAAATGTATCTACATTTAAAAAACTTCAAAAAAATGCCCCCCATCGCTGTCGACTGGGAGCGTGCGAGGCTCGCATCATAACCTCGTTGGATTGCCATTTCATAATTAATTTATTAGGTACAGTAAGAGTATATTTTATTGAATGCGTCCGTAGGTCTTGGATGTGAATTAATTTCCTCTCACTCTCAAGACAGTCGAGCATCGCCGACGGCATATTATTATCGTGTTTGAACGGGCGTGACTCATAGCATTGTCAAACGTGCAAAAATGTTGGCTGTCGCCACAACGTTCGACGTAGATACTGCATTCAATTCAGTTTTAAACAAGAAATCCTCAATTCGACGCGTGCGTTTTTGCTAAGCATCTCGTCTAAATGATACCAATCTGCATGGATGATTTCGTTTCGCGGGTAATGTTCCGCATATTCGCCGCAGTTAATCCGCTCAAAGGTCGGACAGTGAAAATAAACATTTGCTCCAAAAGCCTGAATTCGTTGGAGAATTTCACTTTCCAAATTTGACAATAGATGTGAACTGTCGCTGTCAAAATACTTTTGGTATGAAGTTTCAAATAAAATGTAATTTTGCAGAATGCATGCTAGTATTTTCTAATTTTACTTACCCTTCTTACCTTTGTTCCATATAATTCTGCAGCGAATACGTCTACTTCTTCCCATCCCTGTCTATGCTACTGAATGATCTTATTTCATTCTTCTACATTCATAGATGTCCTGTTTTCTCCTTCACACATGATAATGTGTATCAGCCTTCTAAGCCATATTTTTCGTGAAAAAAATCTAAATCTTTTATGAAATGATGTCATCCTCAGTCTCTCGAACCAAAGTTGCGGGAGTGCAATGTCAGGTTGTAACAACCGGTCCCGGCACCGACGCTATCCAAAAACATGAATATGACGTCATGTAAAAAGCAACACTTGGAGACAGGAATGCGCTTACCGCCACACCTGTTAACATTTTTTTCAAATCTTTTAAACCAGCGATTTTATTTCTTGGTAATGTTCTGTTGAAAATAGTCTAGTATTTAAAATTAGTTCTGTCAGCATTTAAACATACAAGAGTATTCTCCTTCTTCGTCCCCTGGTTCTCGCTATATGCCGGGAGGCGATATCGGTTCACATGTTTAATCATAAAAACAGACCTTCAATATTGTGACATTTAAACTGTAGTGTGTTTACTATAATATTGTCTGAACTTTAAACGACCATGACCTCTCTTGTTTCTTCTCGGGATCGACAGTTAGCAAACTGCGGTGCCATCTAGTGCAAAACAAAACCATTGAATGTTATTTACGCTCGACTGGGTCCTGGGTATTCTAGAAATTCTCCGAGTAGAATGACTGTCATATGCCTGTACGTCATTGCAACTGATCTAGCTAATCTAGGTCTTAAAACGACAGTTTGGTTCATTCCTGTTTATCCGTGACATATTTCGTTATCATTCAAAGACTACTGGTTTAGAAATTCACTCAGCCTATTTTCCTCTTTTATGCAGTATGTGAATTCTAGGTCTGCGCTTATCTAGTTATAATCTATAGTAAAACGATGTCCCTAATGACATTGTTGACATAATTTAGCGTCATTGCATCTTGCAGTTTCTAGAAGACAATCATCAACGAGCGGTTGCATTTTCAATGTCATGCCATTGTTTTGTTATGATGACCGCTTTTTATGTAACCATGGTAGTTATGTTGTTTTACCTACTGTTACGTTGTATTACTACCGCAGAGCTAATAGTAAGTACTAGTAGAGTTTTTATGTCATTGAAAACAATTGAAATACAAACATAAATTGACGTCAGAGATTTATTTAATGTGTCCTAATTTTTTAGTTTGACCTAAATCTTAATGGGCAATGTTAGCAACGTACATTGAGTTAAGTCTTGTTAAAAATATAAAGCAGAATGACAAAAAAAGCTTTTGCGCGTCCAGTCAAAGAAGTTCATGTATAATTTTGAGAAGAGCATTGCGAGGATTTTAACTGCATCCTTTAACAAAGTGCATTCCGAAGATTACATCACACGAACAAATGAACTTTAGCGACATTGCTAGCACCCATTACTGTCCCATCTCATCATACATACTCAATGCTCATGAATACATGTATTACGGTACATTCAACATTATCTTTACGCGAAACCTTAAGCTTCTGAACATAAGTAATACCACTTGCGTTTTCAATAGAGCTGTTATTTTCTGATATACCTTTAGCATTACAGCTACTGATCAAACAAAATAAAAAAAAAAGAGATAATTGTTCAATATTCAACAATTTCTAGGCATTGTCGAAAACAGGTACTTAATATGTATGTATTATAAGGTGTTGATTTGCATTTGTGCCATAGTTCAGGAGGACATACAATACGTAAATAATCGATTGGAATTACAGTAGATGGGAAATAACTAATATGCACTGCTTTTTTTGTCATTGTAATGTCGTGGTATTTCCGAAGTAATCCAATTTTATGAATGAAATTGAGTGATCGTTGCGTATGCTTTGTGTTTGCGTTTGTGTGAGGGTGCAGCACGGTTTTAACGCCAGTAACATACGCGCCAAGTTTAAATAAGGCTAGATGACATTTACGGAATTCCGAAAAAAAATTAAAGAAAAAAAATGACGTACCAATTTTTTTATTGATTTGGGTCGAGAATCATTAGCATAATTACCTCCCCTTGAATATGGCACGGATGCAAATCAACAGCTTGTATAGTTAAGAAAATACGTGTAAAATACATAGAAGACTGTGATATACACCAGCAGTGTTATGATTATGAGCTCTAAAACCACGAGATGGGTATGATTTGCATTCCTCCAATTTTGTACATCCGTTCTTGCATTATCTAGGACTGAACCACTCGGTTCACTGTGGAAGGCTAAGCCTATCACTGCTTTGGAGCTACCGTTGGACTGTTATGTAATACAATGTCAGGAACAGACGATGTGGAACGGATTGTTTTGGATACATTGTTGATACTAATTTGGACGAACGGACGTCGCTTGTTTACGATTTGTTTGGTGCTTGACTTGGTTCAAGTTCTGGCATCCTGAACGTTGCGGATTTCTTATTAAAAGTTTGTTTCTGAAGTAAAAAACTAAAGTTACGTTTTATAAATGGAAGATTCTAATTTTAAAACTCCTGATGAAGATGGTAAATTGACTATAGCTAAAATCGCCTCGCTAAAGATATTACAGAACTAGTACACTCCTTATAACACGATTTATTCAACGCTACACGCCATGAAACCAAATATGACATAACATACATACTAATTTCTGAATTACAAAACATGACTAAAGACAAGTCCATTAGCTTTTAAAACTGACCTGAAACATGTCACTGTAGCAGCCTTGAAGCTCGACCCAAATATGCAAAACACATAGGTAACACATTATCTTACTAATTACACATACACTGACACTGTGAACTTAGCAAATTTTTTGTGATGGTTAACTTAAAAATTTCACCTGACTACAGCTATTTTCGTTGACTTTGCCGGAACGCTGCAACTTAGGATTGGATTCAATCGAGAACTCGATTGCCTGTAGAAGCCTGAGATTCAAAGAAGAAAATGACGAATAATAATGTATTAAGAATAAAACCTAGATCTTAAAAAAGGTTAAAAAAAATCGGCAGAGGCATATGGTCCAGTTATCACCCCACGAGTCAATGCGTAATGCTCGATTATGATTGACTATTACCATAAATCCCAATAAACTTTTCCAAATAGTCACTCAAGGTCCAGAGTTTTAGTAGTCAAAAGTTTTGTGAAATATAATGAGCAAGAGGAAAGCATTGGTCGCGTGAGTCAGGTCCGAACGGCCTCCATGTCAGTCAGTTGTCTAGTTTAGACCATCCCTCAGTGGTAACGTGAGTGAATTTATTTGTACTGTGATAATTGTTTTTAGTCCCTAATTAGATTGGCGAATCGTTCCCGTTCGTCGGAGTTAGGGTGTAGCAGTAAGATCCTTGTGATGGTAGTGTTTAAACCGACTCTCTGGAAACTTATACATTTTCTTACTTACACTTATACTCTTTTCTTCTTCTTTGTTATTTAATTAAATATATTAAGTGATGTGTTCTTGCCACCTATTTTCATCAATGCTAGATTGTAGACAGGTATTTTGGTCAGGCGTTCTAAAACTGCTGTTAGGTATGGTTATTTATTCTTTGATAGTGAATTAGAATGCTACGTTACTAATGAAGTCAATGCAGTACAATAAGTGCTCTTTAAGATCAAGTTTCCAGAAAGTACATATACTTAACGTAACTTACCGGTTTCCCTATAAATATATTATATGACACAATTGAAATTAATTTTAATAACAGAGATGGACACAGACCTTATTGATATTATTCAAAAATCAATAAGTTGGTAGTACTCGTAACTCTACTTGTGATGTCTACACGGGTGCATTAAAATATGTTCTGATGAATATAGTGCTGATAACACACCCTGACTATCTTGCTACTAGACAAGAGTCCAATGAAGAAGTCGCCAGTGTGTAGTAATGAATGTTTTTATCGTTGAACAGCGGCGGTGTACATAGCGGGTGTGGTCGCGTCCGTCGGCGTGTCGGTGCTTGGCGTGTTCTGCGTGCTCTCCGTGCTGCAACTCGCCATGATATCGTCCAAGGAACGAGTAGCCTTCAAGTACACGAATCTCGTCATGATGAAGTTGGCGCTGGCGCTATTAGCTAGTAAGTACCAGACATTTTTCATAGGGCCCTTGTTGACGATAACGAACGGCAGCCCAATTTTTATAACGGGCTACGGGCCGCCAATAAGTTAGCACAGTTTGTTAATGCATCAAAACGTCGTTTCGATGCCCATCGCGTTAACGCACACCATAAGCTATTGAAAGGCCCGTCGCCCGTTATAAAAATCGGTCTTTTGTTCGTGCTCGTTAAGAAGAGGGCTAACATTAAAACAGAGCTGTGAATATCCTACAGTATTATTTGTGGGTGTGATTGTTGCGTTAACACCAAATGTATTGTTTCCAGCGTTGCTGTCAATAGTGGCGGCAAGTTTGTTCGCCGTACAAGGCGATGACAGGGGTTTCTTCGTGACGAGGGGAGAGGCGTTTTACGTTCAGGTATCTATATTTCAATATTTTCCGTCAAATAACTTTGCCTCTCTGAAGTTGCCAGTGACTTCAGATTAGAAAAGAGCTTACAACTTATGTAACTTGCGTTACTTCTGTGCGTGTAAAAGCTATAATATGATTTTATTTTGCTTACCACTAATGAATTTATTGTTTTAGTACTTCATCCTCCGAGCCTTTTTCCCAACTATATTGAGGTCGGCTTCCAGTCTAACCGGATTCAGCTGAGTACCAGTGATTTACAAGAAGCGACTACCAATCTGACCTCCTCAACTCAGTTACCCGGGCAACCCAATACCCCTTGGTTAGACTGGTGTCAAACTTACTGCCTTCTGACTACCCGTAACCACTGTCAAGGATGTTAAATGACAGCCGGGACCTACAGTTTAACGTGCCATCCGAAACACAGTCATTGGTGTCTAAGATACACTTAGAAAGTACATACAAACATAGAAAAGTTGCATTGGTACTTGCCTGAACTGGAATCGAACCCGCGCCCTCATACTTGAGAAATTGGTTCTTTACCCAATAGGCCACCACGACTTCCCTTATTTATTTTTTGTTTGTTTATTTTTTTAGTACTTACGTGGCATAAATTGTTTACAGATAGTGAGTATAGTGATAAACTCGATCCTGTTTATAATGTCGCTGTACGACGCTCTGTTCTCGCGGAGAGCGGGCGGGGATCCCACTAATCCTCTAGGAGAGCCCGAAGGGACCACTATCAACAACCCTGGATTCAAAGAAGGAAGAGGTAATTACAGTACTCACAGTGTAGACGCTCTTGTAAATCCACATTAGGCCATCAAAGTACTTTGTAATTGGGGTCTTACCTACTATAAAACTTTTAAATGAGTTATCGCCTAGCAGTTTGAGTAATCGCCTAGCAGTTTGAGTAATCGCCTAGCAGTTTGAGTAATCGCCTAGCTCACAGACTAACCCCCGCAGTCAAAGATAATTAATGATTACTTAAGTCACTCTTTAGTGACATATTCTCATAGAAATTCTGCACTAAAACGGCTTAAGTAACCATTAAATGTCTCTGAGTGTGTCATAAGGCACTAAGGGCAGACTAAGGCCCAAGTTCAACGACAACATAACAGTCGGTGTTTTTAAAAACTGTTTATGATGAAACTTGAACGTAAAAATTCATAGTAAATAGTTATTTTTAGGAAACTGACGTTTATGTTGTCTGTGAACATCTCCTAAGACCCAAGTTCATGGATCAGATTTTCTTAAAACAATTGTTTACTTTGGAATTGAATGTTGAATTACATACTACCCGTGCCAATAAAGAATGGGATTAGAAATGGCGACGCATCTATTCACTTCTCGCTCGTACATTATTTCCGTCTATACTCACACTCTTTGGTACCGACTGACAAAAAAATAACGACTTTGATTATGCGGTCCCCCCCTTTAGTGATATTGATACGGTAATTGCCGGCACCAGCAAGATGTAAAATTTTACTGGAAATAAACTAAATTATAATATTTATTACATCCTTTTATTTCAAAACTAGCCTTTGCCCACGTGAATGTTGCGAATGCGTAGAAAGTCGAAGAAGAATAAAAAGTAGCATATATGTAGTAGTAAATTAGCCTAAGCCCAAGGAAGGCCTTGGGATTCAAGCTATCTCCATACCAAATTTCATCAAAATCGGTTCAGTGGTTTAGCCGTGAAAGCATAACAGAGAGACAGAGTTACTTACACATTTATCATATTAGTATGGATATTTAAGATTATTTAAAGTTATGAAGCGAAAATAGTTTATATCCAACCTTACCCTCTCCGCGATTCAGGTAATGGTTTTGTTGACAATTTGTGTACGTAATGTAGTCTCAAAACGATCACAAATTTAACTAACATAAGCTTTATTTTAATTCATGAAATAACGAAACACTTTCAACGGTAACGATATTTTTTAACGTTATTCAGTTATTCGTTTTTATTGCTATTGCATTGTTATGCTGACGCTCCCAGCTCAATGAGCCGCCATTTCTAATCCCATTCTTTATCGGCACGGGTTGTAGATGTGTATTTCGTCACTTGTGAACGTGAACTTAACAGTTTAACATTAAAAGATAACCCTTTTGATACATAACTTAATGATATTTCAGGAATCTCAATGACAGACGCATCAGGTAAGCCGTACAGCACAAACGGTCACGGAAGCGTGGCTTCAATGAACACGACGGCAACCACGCTGACCGGCTTGTCGGACGCCAGTACCATCACCAGGTCACCACTAAGGTCTTCACTCAAGAAACCAAGGCCCAGGGAAGGTGAACCCGGAGGCCTGGGCATTCAAAACCCAGGCTACTCCGGACACTCACCACCCCTAAACAGAAATGGGAGCCAGAAGAAAGTGCGCATACAAACACACAGTACCGAGGTGTGAACCAGTCTGTATGTTAATTTAATTGTAGTTATACTAACTATTACTGAGGTGGTTTTCAATATGCTAAAAGATTGCAGTACCCAGACAATGGTATGGTAATACTTTTGTGTGATCTCTTCACTGGTATTTTCTGACTGTCTTGCATATTGAAATGGTTTGGTATGTTTCATATTTGTCTCAAGTGCGAAAATTTTTAATCTCATCAGTAGATTTATTAGAAACATGAAATCACACTAATTTATTAATCATGTTTATTGTGTGCATGTTTGTTACTCTTTCAAGCAAAATCTATCGAATGGCTTTTGATGAAACTTAGCAATAATAATATATTGAAAATGATATCACGATTTACACTTTAGACAAATGGGAAAATCGGACAAAGGGAAAATTATACTATGGAAAAGTTGCTCCTTCTGTCAAAATTGTTCAGTTGTATGTAATTGTTCAGTTTTATGCAATGAATTAAAGAGAAGGCAGTGGCTAAAAAGATACAGGTGAAGAAAATAAGATTGAATGCTAAATAGAGTGAAGCTATAATTCACTACTTTCATGAAATGCTCAATCATTGCATTAGATGGTTGAATTTCATAAAATGTGTCATTGCCTGTTGGTCACATCACCATGTGGTTTGGGTAGATCAATGATGAGATTTCTCAAAATTATGTTTACTTGAATATTTTATACCATACATTAAACAATTTTGACGTAAGGTGCAGGTGGTCTATTTATTAAAATGGATTTTGTATATGGATTTTAATATAGATTGACCTTTTAATATTAAGGAGACACTGATAAATTTTAACACTATAGTGTTAGGGAGTTTTTTAATCTTATATTTATATGTATGTAATATCTGATTAGGTAATTTTTTCAAGTTTTATAATAGAATATTCGGTTTGCGACATGAGTTGAATAATACATTACTTTAGTATTCTCTCAGTTAAGATACACCATGATTTTGTAATAAGATTCGATAACTTCTAAAATTTCAATATGCATAAAGGCGTTATAAATAACAGTTTGTGGCATCTTACACTAATCTAAACATGGAGTTAGTTTATATTGTCTGCACTCTCATTTATGATTGACAATTAAAGTGATGCCTAACTTTTGTCGTTAACTGTATATTGCACTATACAAAAATCACTAGGATAGAATAGAATTCATTGCACTTTCGCAAATGGAATCCACTTATCATAAGTATATTTTTATATTTTACAATTTATAAGACATTGCAATCATCTGTATATTTCGTTTGAACAAAGTTCTTAATTGAATATTTTATTGTGTATAAAGTGCATATGTGTACATAAATCAGCACAAAGTGTTGTATATTAAGAAACTTTTTGAATTTGTTACTTTATACAGCTTTGTTGTATGTTAACATGCAATTTTAATAATATGTTAACATTTATATTTTAGATTAAATTCCGATTTATTAGTAAGATTAAAGTTAAATATGTTTAAGTGTAAATATACATGAAAACCCACCAGGCTTTTTGAGGATCATCACATTTTCTGAAACTATTTTATTACCTTTCATAATTTTGTATTTATTGTGAGAATCGTGCCTTACCTTTTAAATCCAAATTTGTGCCTTATCCTAAAAGCCATTTGTAAACCTATTGAAAATTGTGTATTATGAACCTATTTTATTTACACCATTCAAATGCAGAATTTACTTTATTTTCAGGAAATAAAACCATTCTTAAAATATACTATAATCATAATTTTTATTACAAATTGTGAACATTTCTATATGTTAAGATTAATGTAAGGGTATAAATTTTTACTCTGTCCGTCCAAATTCTGGTCTTAAGTTTAGTTTTGACATTATTATTTGCTTAACAAGTAGTAACTGTCAGTTAGGAGCATTAAAATAAAATTATGCCTGGTTTCACCACCTACAAATAAGTTTAATTAATAAACATATCTGTTAGATAAATAGCTGAATTATATATAAGTTAATCTGGAGGATAAGGCCTTTCCAGAGTGGTGAAACCGGCCGAAATTATTGTTACTTTTGTATTGTTGAGGTAAATATGATATTTTATTCTGCATGTTTGTGGACAGTCGTTAAATTTCTGTATGTTAAATCATATTTCCGTCTTTTCATAAAAGGGTATTTCTTCTTTAAACAATTCTTTATTTGTTATCTTGTACATCAAACCGATATTTTATTTTTAATTTAACGGTATTATACGATTCCGTCCAAAATATCCCATTATGTTAATGATCTGATATTTAGTTATTATATTCTGTAGTAATATTTTGCTGAATTAAAAAGCAATTGTTTTACAACCATGTGTAATTGTTTTATTACGAAAACCTAAATTCAGTGTTTAACCGATCTGGTAAACGATAATTATACTTTTTTTAATTCAATGTAGGCTGAAAATCAGCACTTTTTGAAGGTCGCGTTTTACAAAAAACAGCTCCCAAAAACTCCTTTGTTTTAGCTGGTAAATTAGTGCATATAGCGGATACAAAGAACTAAACGGATTCTTCTAAGATATGCTATTTATATGATAAAAAAGTGCAATGGATGGTTGCGAGTGGTGTAGCTATGTGCAGAGCGTACATCACGTAGCTCGAGTTGCGCATCTTTCTCGCACCGCCTCTTTGCTGCTGCGTATTTTTCTTGTGCCGCTACATAGGTTAGCGTCAGTGGAAGTGGTCACAAAGCGAAGCTATAACATTTTCGTAGCACTGCTACATAGCACATCTTCGGTAGAAAAGCAAACTTATATATTACTAGCCGTCACTCGCGTCCCGCGGGAACTACTGCCCTGCCCGAATCCGGGTAAAATCCTCTTCCTATCTTCACTTGGGATAGTGTGGGTCAAGAGTAAAGGGATTTTTCAAATCGGTTAAATAGTTTGGAGCCTACTGGGTGGAGGGGGTCAGATAGGGCAGTCGCTCCTTGTAAAGCACTAGTACTCAGCTACATCCGGTTAGACTGAAAGCCGACCACAACATAGTTATTTTGTGTAAAGTTTTTTGTGAGGATGATGATGAGTTTGGGAGCCCATTCATGTCAAACAAACAATTAAATACTTTCCCCTTTATAATAATAACGTTGACTTGTCGTTCTCCAGCGGTTTTACAAATCGGCTCAGAAGTCACGGTCTAGTAAAAAAAAAAATTTGAATCAATTTTAGGATAGGATATATTTATTTATTTATTTGTAACGGAGTGACTTGCAACACGTCTTACTGCTAGCGCGCGCCAAATATAGCATGAAAAGAGAAAAGAATAGTTCAGTAAAAAAGTACAAACACACAACCTTATATTTTCTGTAATTTATGTATTTTTAAGAACCAGAAGCAGATTTATTTAACAAGGAATTAACAAGAAATAGTTTTAACATGAAAATCAACTATGATTGAACAAAAGTATAAAAGCGCGGCAAAATCGTATCCCCGTCAAACTATAACATGTCTTGTCACAATGACGTTCGAAAATGGAATCCTCCAAGCAGAGATACACGACTGAATGGTGGGGTGTCGATGGTCGCTCGTCTCTGCTGCCCTTTATGTAACCACTGGCAGCTAACACGGCCTCTCCTGACACCCTGACGTCCTCGGCAGGATCTGGCTGAGCCTGGTTGTGTCTCGGAACAACTGCACATTCAATAAGCGAGTTGGACCTGGCACAATTTCGTCATAATTAAATCTCGATTGGTTAACGTGGTCGTCATCGTTTTTCTGGACACATGAAACTTTCAGAATAAACATTATTCGAGGTATTACAAACCTCAAACAAAGAACTAATTCATTTAAACAATGAAAAATAAATAACATCAACTTTAAATCAAATAACAGGTACAAAATTAATAACAGAACACTGGTATACCACCCAGCGACTCGAAAATAAATAACATCAACCTTAAATCAAATAATTGGTTCAAAATAAATAACAAAACACTGGTATACCACCCAGCGACTCGAAAATTAATAACATCAACTTTAAATCAAATAATTGGTTCAAAATAAATAACAAAACACTGGTATACCACCCAGCGACACGAAAATAAATAACAAAACACTGGTATACCACCCAGTGACTCGAAAATAAATAACATCAACTTTAAATCAAATAATTGGTTCAAAATAAATAACAAAACACTGGTATACCACCCAGTGACTCGCCGGCATAGGCTCAAAAGTTTGCATACCGCGCAAGGTTTCCACACCGTAGGCATAGGCTCCAAAGTTTGCATACCTCCCAGTGACTCGCCGGCATAGGCTCAAAAGTTTGCATACCGCGCAAGGTTTCCACACCGTAGGCATAGGCTCCAAAGTTTGCATACCTCCCAGTGACTCGCCGGCATAGGCTCAAAAGTTTGCATACCGCGCAAGGTTTCCACACCGTAGGCATAGGCTCCAAAGTTTGCATACCTCCCAGTGACACGCCGGCATAGGCTCAAAAGTTTGCATACCGCGCAAGGTTTCCACACCGTAGGCATAGGCTCCAAAGGACAATGCTATTCTTTGTATGGAAGTTGGGCTCAAGTGTTGCCCACAGTAACTGCATAGTGTATTAGGTTCCATAGGCTTATATTAGGTCCCAGACCAAAGCATTTCGAAATCTATCCCGGGAGTCCTGAGAAAAACTGGTTTGACTCTTATTCAATATTACATAAAATAAGCTTACGAACTCTTAACTATTCCACTTTTATTACCTTAATTGAAATGAATTATATTCATTGACAAATACGAGGTATTGTACACGACAACTTTTTTTTTTACCGACTTCCAAAAATGGAGGAGGTTCTTAATTCATTTGCATTTTTTTTATGTTTGTACGTGCATAACTCCGTCGTTTACCAACCGATTTCAACAATTACCACTCTCATTGCTCCACTTTTAAATAAAAAAAAATAAAATAAATAAATTAAATAATTATGTTTGTCATTTTAAATATTGGATCCAGAAGGATCAATGAGTCATGTAAAATTTTCTGAAAAGCCGTATCAAAGAGGTATTTTGCGTGAGTAACACATATTAAATTTTGGAGCAAAAACCGGAGCAAAGTAACCTCATTTTACGGTATTTAATTGTTTGAAAGGGCTTACTTCCTCAATGGTTCCTTTCCTTTTTCCTCAATGATAGATGGCGCTGCCAAACACGTAAACATCACCTCCGTAATAAAAATTAATTTAAAATAGTTAATCGTGCAAAATTCAACAACAAACTATATAAATAAGTTCTATAGTGTCCAAATATACAGTGACAGTGTTCGCAGAAAAAAACTCCCTCGGAAAGTGACTTTTTAAGTATTTTCTTCATCCAGTGATTAACAAAACTTTTCAAGTGCTTAAGTACAAAATCCAGCAATATTTTCGTGTAAAGAAGAACTAAAATGAGTGTAAATAAATAAACCCATAAACAACTGTGAGTAAACAAACATTAATAAGTGAGCAAAGTAAATTTTGTTTTTGTGCAAGTCATAAGTCAAATTTGAATTACCAGAAACGACGCTAAGAATTTTAACGAACTTTACGCTTACAACGTATACGCAATATTCACGCTTGACACCTATGCTTGGATGGCGCGTGGAGAAACACTACACGCTCTATGAAATTCGGCTATCGATCGCTGGTTCGAAACCGACTCGCGCTTTTTGATTTTTGCTTTTGCTTTTACTCTCATTACAAGCTCTTTTTATATTTTCTCCACTTTGTTTGATAATTATTAGAAAGAAAATGGATTCAGAGGATAATATTACTATTCTGAGAGGGAAATCAGGATTTAACTATTCCTTCGACTCACTGAACCACTTGAACCTATCACAGCATTCAACACCATCAGATTATCTTGCAAAAAGTTTACCAGATCTCTCAGTAGTATCACACAGCCGCATTGAAGAACTCAAGAATGAAATAAAAATTCTCAAGAGTGAACTTGAGAGTAGCCATTTGGAAATAGAAAAATTGCTTCTTGAAAATAGTCAACTAAAAAAACAAGTGAGTAACGATCAGAATGTTATATCACAATTTAAAAAGATATGTACCGAATCTCCCAATATCTCAAAAACTCCGAAATCTGCTCCAAAAACGAAACCTAAGACTGTTAACAGAATTATTTCATTTACGGCCCCATCACTTATTAACAACATTGAAGAACAACATTCCTTGCAAACAGTGGCCGAATGTACAGATACAACAACGTTACCGATAGATGGCGCTAGTAAACCAAATTCTACCACTACGCGACAACAGCAGCAGCAATTGACCGAAAAACAAAATCCCGCTATAGAATACCAACGCTTTTCACTAGATGGCGCTAAACAACAAACGAAAGTAAAACTAGATGTGAAACGTAAAATACATATTTTTGGTGGAGCACAATGCAGGAATCTTGCTTCGTTGTTACTATCCTCGAGACAAACATCAGTATGTAATAATAATAAATACGGAGTGTTCTCAACAATAAAACCCAACGCTTCCGCTCAAGAAATTTTGAAGAATTGTAATAGCATAGATGATAACTGTAATGACTATATGATTGTATGTGTAGGTGAGAACGATAGCGACCCCACTCATCTATCTATTGAATTAACAACGATTTTAAAACAGTTTAAAAATATAAATATCCTTATTCTAAGTGTATTAAAAAATAAATATCTCAATGAGGACAAACTTAATTATATGTTAAGAAACTACTGTAAATACTTACCAAATTGTACACATATTGATGATACAAAGCTTCAATATTATAATTCCAACCTATATAATTGTAACTCATACTTGCATCAGATTTGTAATAAAATTAATTTCTTTATAGATTGCAATGATTATAAAAAGCAATATTTGTGTAAAACTAATAATTTGCCCATGAAAAAATGTGTTGTTGAAAATACTGTATCTAAAGCGAAATTATGTACAAACGGAAAAGGTACAATTCCGTATTATTTTAAACACACCATGAATTCCCCCGTAATAAATTCCCCTCACAAACAGCCTACCTCGTCAGTGGACACACCTTTTAAGAAAGGTACTATACCTTATTATTTTTCGAAAATAACCTCATCTGCTAAATCAGTAGATAACGTAATCAAAAACAAAACAGAGCCATTTTTTCGTCAATAATAAAAAAAGAAAATTCGATGTTATTAGTGTCTTTCATCAGAATATCGCCGGAATACTAAACAAACTTAGCCTTCTAGAATTAAGTATTGAAGAATTGTCAAAGAATAACCCCATTGATATTATTTGTCTTTCTGAAACCTTTATAAAACAAGGAGATGAGCAAAATCTATACCTAAAAAACTTTAAATTAGCCGGTAATTTTTCTAGGGAAAATCAAAAGCGTGGAGGCGTATGTATCCTACTGCGTAAAAATTTAGATATGAAACCTATTAAAATTTGTAAAGACATGGCTATTGAAAAATATTTCGAATGTTGCGGGGTCGAAATACCCTTGCTAAATTGTTTAATTATTTGTGTTTATAGAATCCCAAATGCAAACGCAACTAAATTCTTTGAAAACTTAACCCTACTTTTACACAAATTAACCTACAGAAATAAAAATAAAAGAATCATAATAGCAGGCGATGTCAACATTGATACTCTTAAACCTACCAAAAATACAATAGAACTGAAAAATATACTTTCTAATTACAATCTAATATCACACATTGATTCCCCAACTAGACAGAAGTCATGTATTGATCACATTTATAGTAATATTAAAAACACTACAAGCGAAATTCATAATCATCATTTATCAGATCATAACACGTGTCAAGTACTAAAATTCTCAACTTCAACAGAAACAAATAGACTTAAATTCTGGTATGTACTAAAAAAATGCTACCACGACGAAAATATTCAGAAATTCATTAACTGTCTGTCTAGTCTCAGTTGGTCTGATGTGTACAATGAGATCGATAGTAATAACGCATTCAATGTTTTTTATGACACCTTTTGTATGTTCTATAATCTTTGTTTCCCGACTATAAAAACGAAAATAAATGCTAACGCTATAGGTCCAAATTGGATAACAAAAGGCATCAGAAAGTCCTGCGTAACAAAGAGAAAATTAAGGTATGAAAGTTACACGACAAAATCAGATATAAAAATAAAAAAATACAAAGAATTTGATAAGGTACTAAAAAAGTGTATAACTATGTCTAAAAAACGAATAAATAATATATACGTAAATAGAGCTAAAAATAAGTGCAAGGCGGCATGGGACATTATCAAGAAAAAAAATGATGACATGAAAAGCTTTCAGAGTATTAAAAATATCAAACATAAAAATAAGATCGTAAGTGATCCAAATAATATAGCAGATATCTTTAATGAGTACTACACTACACTTAATACTTCAAAAAACGGTACCAAATGCAATGCAAATTATAATAGTGTTGAAAACATAAACTCCTCCATATTTTTAAAACCTTGCACACCGACAGAAGTAATTAAAGCAATCAAAACTCTTAACGACACCAAATCGGTCGGATATGATCAAGTCTGCACAAAAATTTTAAAAGTGTGTGCAGATATTATAGCGTTACCTCTTGCACATGTCATAAATCTATCTTTTGTTCAAGGGATGTTTCCAACAAAATTAAAAATTTCCATAGTTAAACCTCTTTACAAAAAGGATGACCTCCTTGAATTAACCAATTATAGACCAATAACTCTAATACCTGTTTTCTCCAAGATATATGAAAAGCTTATGCATAACCGTATTACTGCATTTTTAAATAAATTTAAGGTCATCAAGGAAGAACAGAATGGTTTCCAAAAAAACAAGTCGACTACACTTGCCGGATTTTCTTTAATGAAGACCATAACAGAAAATATTGATAATAAAATTCCAGTTACAGTACTATTTCTAGACATGTCGAAGGCATTTGATTATGTTAACCATTCAGTCCTATTAAACAAATGTCAACGCTATGGTATAAGAGGACCTGCCCTGGACTGGATACAAAGTTACCTCTCAGACAGAACCCAATGTGTTGAAATAAACCACCTCAACACTAATCTAGTATCCGTACCTTGTAAATCCACTTACCGGCATAACAGATCAGGAGTTCCACAAGGTAGTGTTATGGGACCGCTTTTATTCTTATTATACATAAATGACATTCCCAATATAACACCCCACCAATGTATCTTATTTGCAGATGACATATGTATTATTATCCCTAACACTGACCGAGCTAACAACCACCACCAAGAAGAGGTTAATAAAACCCTAGGACATGTAATACAATGGCTAACACACAACGACTTACAGGCTAACTTAACTAAAACTAAATATATACAATTTTCTAACTATCAAACCGTGACCAAAAAAATTACCGTGCAATATAATAATACAGTAATCAGTCCAACTACTGACATTAAATTCTTAGGTATAACCGTAGACAATTACTGCAATTGGAAATCACATATTAATTACGTATGTTCAAAAATAAACAAATTCGTTTACGCACTAAGACAGCTTAACAAAACTGCTACACAATCCACAGCTATTGCTGCTTACCATGGTTATGTAGGATCAGTTTTGCGATATGGTTTATTATTATGGGGCAATTCAACTTTAATAAACGAAGTTTTCTTGGCACAGAAACGTTGCTTAAGAGCAATATGTAATGCTGGTCCCCTTGATTCGTGTAAACCCCTATTTCAGGAAACTAAAATACTTACAATTTTTTCCCTATATATTATCGAGATTGGTCTCTTCGTTAGAAAGCACCCACAATTATTTCAAAAAGTCTCAGAAAACAGTATATTTAGCAAAAGAGATCCTAGTAAGATTCTTGTACCTAAATGCAGAACTACTCTGTACCACAGAAATTGTATGTTCATGTGTGTAAAAATATATAATAAAATACCCCGAACTATTAGAGAACTTCCATTAAGATTATTTAAAGTAAAAATGAAGCAATGGTTGGCACAAAAATGTTATTATACTATTAAGGATTTTTTAGAAAATAAGTAATTAGTTTGTAATTTATATAATTTTGTAATAAATAATAATGTACCTGCCCGAATGGGCCTTAATTATTGTATGCCCAAACGGGCTGATTGTTGTACTGTATGTATATCATTATATCTAACACCTGTAACCAACACAATCAACACAATAAAGATTACTTTACTTTACTTTACTTTACTTTGTCATCCGGCCCAGGGTCTGGTGATGGAATTTCTAAAAAAATCGGAAGCGACTCTCGAAAATTGTAGACACATATCGAGTAAAACCTTGTTATTCGGGTATATGTCTCAGACACCACAAAACTGTAAAGGTTTTAAAATCTGACCTGACAATGGAGCCGACAGAGAGACGTGGGAACTCCTCAACGATATCTACTAACTACCTCGTGTTCGAGCTTATTTTATTCGTCTTGATAAGATTTTTCTAGAAGATAGCTCATAGCGCAGGCGCCTTGTAGATTTAAACCGTAAATTCAAAAATATTGCGGTAATTGCCTTTTTTTCATAAAATCATTCCCAGTTCTTATTAGAATCCAACGCTTTTAGAATTTATTTGAAAATCACAGTAAAAAAAATAACCCATTCCAACATTTTCCAGTACTGAATCCTGACAGCGAGATCCTGAGCATTGAGATTGACTATATACGTACATATGAGTAAGACTTATTTGGCAGAAAAGTCTTATCAGATTAATTTCTCAGGACCCCTAGGACCGATTTCAAAAATATTTTGATTTCTTGTTAAGAGTGAATTAAAGAACCTATTCCAACCACTCCCACTACTGGGCAAATGGCATAGGCTTTGTAAACAGACTGTTCATGTGGAACATTTAAACCGGTTTTCCTCGGGACCCCTGGGACCGATTTCAAAAATATTTTAATTTCATGTGTGAAGTAAAGAACCTATTTCAATCACTCCCACTACTAGGCAAATGGCTCAGGCCTTGTAAAGTGACTCTTCATGGAGAATATTTGAACCGGTTTTTCACCCGGACCCCAGGGACCGATTTCAAAAATATTTTAATTTCATGTTAAGAGTGAAGCCAAAGAACCTACTTTGACCACTCCCACTACTGGGCAAATGCCAAAGACTTTGTTAAGTGACTATCTAAGGAGAACATTTGAATCAGTTTTTCTCGGGACCCCTGGGACAGATTTCAAAAATATTTTAATTTCATGTTAAAGTGAAGTAAAGAACCTATTCCAATCACTCCCACTACTGGGTAAATAAGACAGGCTTTGTAAAGCGACTGTTCATGTGGAATATTAGAACCGGTTTTTCTCCGGACCCCAGGGACCGATTTCAAAAATATTTGGATTTCATGTTAAGAGTGAAGTAAAGAACCTACTTTGACCACTCCCAGTACTGGGCAAATGCCAAAGACTTTGTTAAGTGACTATCTGAGGAGAACATTTGAATCGGTTTTTTTCTCGGGTCTCCTTTGACCGATTTCAAAAATATTTTAATTTCATGTTAAAAGTGAAGTAAGGAACCTACTTCAATCACTCCCACTCCTGGGCAAATAAGTCAGGCTTTGTAAAGCGACTGTTCATGTGGAATATTAGAACCGGGTTTTCTCCGGACCCCAAGGACTGATTTCAAAAATATTTTGATTTCATGTTAAGAGTGAAGTAAAGAACCTACTTTGACCACTCCCACTACTGGGCAAATGCCAAAGACTTTGTTAAGTGACTATCTGAGGAGAACATTTGAATCGGTTTTTTTTCTCGGGTCTCCTTTGACCGATTTCAAAAATATTTTAATTTCACGTTAAAAGTGAATTAAGGAACCTATTTCAATCACTCCCACTACTGGGTAAATAAGACAGGCTTTGTAAAGCGACTGTTCATGTGGAATATTAGAACCGGGTTTTCTCCGACCCCAAGGACTGATTTCAAAAATATTTTGATTTCATGTTAAGAGTGAAGTAAAGAACCTACTTTGACCACTCCCAGTACTGGGCAAATGCCAAAGACTTTGTTAAGTGACTATCTGAGGAGAACATTTGAATCAGTTTTTTCTCGGTCTCCTTTGACCGATTTCAAAAATATTTTAATTTCATGTTAAAAGTGAAGTAAGGAACCTATTTCAATCACTCCCACTACTGGGTAAATAAGACAGGCTTTGTAAAGCGACTGTTCATGTGGAATATTAGAACCGGGTTTTCCGGACCCCAAGGACTGATTTCAAAAATATTTTGATTTCATGTTAAGAGTGAAGTAAAGAACCTACTTTGACCACTCCCAGTACTGGGCAAATGCCAAAGACTTTGTTAAGTGACTATCTGAGGAGAACATTTGAATCAGTTTTTTTCTCGGGTCTCCTTTGACCGATTTCAAAAATATTTTAATTTCATGTTAAAAGTGAATTAAGGAACCTATTTCAATCACTCCCACTACTGGGTAAATAAGACAGGCTTTGTAAAGCGACTGTTCATGTGGAATATTAGAACCGGTTTTTCTCCGACCCCAGGGCCGATTTCAAAAATATTTGGATTTCATGTTAAGAGTGAAGTAAAGAACCTATTTTGACCACTCCCACTACTGGGCAAATGCCAAAGACTTTGTTAAGTGACTATCTAAGGACAACATTTGAATCGGTTTTTCTCGGGACCCCTGGGACTGATTTCAAAAATATTTTAATTTCACGTTAAAAGTGAAGTAAGGAACCTATTTCAATCACTCCCACTACTGGGTAAATAAGACAGGCTTTGTAAAGCGACTGTTCATGTGGAATATTAGAACCGGGTTTTCTCCGACCCCAAGGACTGATTTCAAAAATATTTTGATTTCATGTTAAGAGTGAAGTAAAGAACCTACTTTGACCACTCCCAGTACTGGGCAAATGCCAAAGACTTTGTTAAGTGACTATCTGAGGAGAACATTTGAATCAGTTTTTCTCGGGTCTCCTTTGACCGATTTCAAAAATATTTTAATTTCATGTTAAAAGTGAAGTAAGGAACCTATTTCAATCACTCCCACTACTGGGTAAATAAGACAGGCTTTGTAAAGCGACTGTTCATGTGGAATATTAGAACCGGGTTTTCTCCGACCCCAAGGACTGATTTCAAAAATATTTTGATTTCATGTTAAGAGTGAAGTAAAGAACCTACTTTGACCACTCCCAGTACTGGGCAAATGCCAAAGACTTTGTTAAGTGACTATCTGAGGAGAACATTTGAATCAGTTTTTTCTCGGTCTCCTTTGACCGATTTCAAAAATATTTTAATTTCATGTTAAAAGTGAATTAAGGAACCTATTTCAATCACTCCCACTACTGGGTAAATAAGACAGGCTTTGTAAAGCGACTGTTCATGTGGAATATTAGAACCGGTTTTCTCCGGACCCCAGGGCCGATTTCAAAAATATTTGGATTTCATGTTAAGAGTGAAGTAAAGAACCTATTTTGACCACTCCCACTACTGGGCAAATGCCAAAGACTTTGTTAAGTGACTATCTAAGGACAACATTTGAATCGGTTTTTCTCGGGACCCTGGGACTGATTTCAAAAATATTTTAATTTCATGTTAAAAGTGAAGTAAGGAACCTATTTCAATCACTCCCACTACTGGGTAAATAAGACAGGCTTTGTAAAGCGACTGTTCATGTGGAATATTAGAACCGGGTTTTCTCCGACCCCAAGGACTGATTTCAAAAATATTTTGATTTCATGTTAAGAGTGAAGTAAAGAACCTACTTTGACCACTCCCAGTACTGGGCAAATGCCAAAGGCTTTGTTAAGTGACTATCTGAGGAGAACATTTGAATCAGTTTTTTCTCGGTCTCCTTTGACTGATTTCAAAAATATTTTAATTTCATGTTAAAAGTGAATTAAGGAACCTATTTCAATCACTCCCACTACTGGGTAAATAAGACTGGCTTTGTAAAGCGACTGTTCATGTGGAATATTAGAACCGGGTTTTCTCCGACCCCAAGGACTGATTTCAAAAATATTTTGATTTCATGTTAAGAGTGAAGTAAAGAACCTACTTTGACCACTGCCACTACTGGGCAAATGCCAAAGGCTTTGTTAAGTGACTATCTGAGGAGAACATTTGAATCAGTTTTTTCTCGGTCTCCTTTGACTGATTTCAAAAATATTTTAATTTCATGTTAAAAGTGAAGTAAGGAACCTATTTCAATCACTCCCACTACTGGGTAAATAAGACAGGCTTTGTAAAGCGACTGTTCATGTGGAATATTAGAACCGGGTTTTCTCCGACCCCAAGGACTGATTTCAAAAATATTTTGATTTCATGTTAAGAGTGAAGTAAAGAACCTACTTTGACCACTGCCACTACTGGGCAAATGCCAAAGGCTTTGTTAAGTGACTATCTGAGGAGAACATTTGAATCAGTTTTTTCTCGGTCTCCTTTGACCGATTTCAAAAATATTTTAATTTCATGTTAAAAGTGAAGTAAGGAACCTATTTCAATCACTCCCACTACTGGGTAAATAAGACAGGCTTTGTAAAGCGACTGTTCATGTGGAATATTAGAACCGGGTTTTCTCCGGACCCCAAGGACTGATTTCAAAAATATTTTGATTTCATGTTAAGAGTGAAGTAAAGAACCTACTTTGACCACTCCCAGTACTGGGCAAATGCCAAAGACTTTGTTAAGTGACTATCTGAGGAGAACATTTGAATCAGTTTTTTTCTCGGGTCTCCTTTGACCGATTTCAAAAATATTTTAATTTCATGTTAAAAGTGAATTAAGGAACCTATTTCAATCACTCCCACTACTGGGTAAATAAGACTGGCTTTGTAAAGCGACTGTTCATGTGGAATATTAGAACCGGGTTTTCTCCGACCCCAAGGACTGATTTCAAAAATATTTTGATTACATGTTAAGAGTGAAGTAAAGAACCTACTTTGACCACTCCCAGTACTGGGCAAATGCCAAAGACTTTGTTAAGTGACTATCTGAGGAGAATATTAGAACCGGGTTTTCTCCGGACCCCAAGGACTGATTTCAAAAATATTTTGATTTCATGTTAAGAGTGAAGTAAAGAACCTACTTTGACCACTCCCAGTACTGGGCAAATGCCAAAGACTTTGTTAAGTGACTATCTGAGGAGAACATTTGAATCAGTTTTTTCTCGGTCTCCTTTGACCGATTTCAAAAATATTTTAATTTCATGTTAAAAGTGAATTAAGGAACCTATTTCAATCACTCCCACTACTGGGTAAATAAGACAGGCTTTGTAAAGCGACTGTTCATGTGGAATATTAGAACCGGTTTTTCTCCGGACCCCAGGGGCCGATTTCAAAAATATTTGGATTTCATGTTAAGAGTGAAGTAAAGAACCTATTTTGACCACTCCCACTACTGGGCAAATGCCAAAGACTTTGTTAAGTGACTATCTAAGGACAACATTTGAATCGGTTTTTCTCGGGACCCTGGGACTGATTTCAAAAATATTTTAATTTCATGTTAAAAGTGAAGTAAGGAACCTATTTCAATCACTCCCACTACTGGGTAAATAAGACAGGCTTTGTAAAGCGACTGTTCATGTGGAATATTAGAACCGGGTTTTCTCCGGACCCCAAGGACTGATTTCAAAAATATTTTGATTTCATGTTAAGAGTGAAGTAAAGAACCTACTTTGACCACTCCCAGTACTGGGCAAATGCCAAAGGCTTTGTTAAGTGACTATCTGAGGAGAACATTTGAATCAGTTTTTTCGGTCTCCTTTGACTGATTTCAAAAATATTTTAATTTCATGTTAAAAGTGAATTAAGGAACCTATTTCAATCACTCCCACTACTGGGTAAATAAGACTGGCTTTGTAAAGCGACTGTTCATGTGGAATATTAGAACCGGGTTTCTCCGGACCCCAAGGACTGATTTCAAAAATATTTTGATTTCATGTTAAGAGTGAAGTAAAGAACCTACTTTGACCACTGCCACTACTGGGCAAATGCCAAAGGCTTTGTTAAGTGACTATCTGAGGAGAACATTTGAATCAGTTTTTCTCGGTCTCCTTTGACTGATTTCAAAAATATTTTAATTTCATGTTAAAAGTGAAGTAAGGAACCTATTTCAATCACTCCCACTACTGGGTAAATAAGACAGGCTTTGTAAAGCGACTGTTCATGTGGAATATTAGAACCGGGTTTTCTCCGACCCCAAGGACTGATTTCAAAAATATTTTGATTTCATGTTAAGAGTGAAGTAAAGAACCTACTTTGACCACTGCCACTACTGGGCAAATGCCAAAGGCTTTGTTAAGTGACTATCTGAGGAGAACATTTGAATCAGTTTTTTCTCGGTCTCCTTTGACTGATTTCAAAAATATTTTAATTTCATGTTAAAAGTGAAGTAAGGAACCTATTTCAATCACTCCCACTACTGGGTAAATAAGACAGGCTTTGTAAAGCGACTGTTCATGTGGAATATTAGAACCGGGTTTTCTCCGGACCCCAAGGACTGATTTCAAAAATATTTTGATTTCATGTTAAGAGTGAAGTAAAGAACCTACTTTGACCACTGCCACTACTGGGCAAATGCCAAAGGCTTTGTTAAGTGACTATCTGAGGAGAACATTTGAATCAGTTTTTTTCTCGGGTCTCCTTTGACCGATTTCAAAAATATTTTAATTTCATGTTAAAAGTGAAGTAAGGAACCTATTTCAATCACTCCCACTACTGGGTAAATAAGACAGGCTTTGTAAAGCGACTGTTCATGTGGAATATTAGAACCGGGTTTTCTCCGGACCCCAAGGACTGATTTCAAAAATATTTTGATTTCATGTTAAGAGTGAAGTAAAGAACCTACTTTGACCACTCCCAGTACTGGGCAAATGCCAAAGACTTTGTTAAGTGACTATCTGAGGAGAACATTTGAATCAGTTTTTTCTCGGTCTCCTTTGACCGATTTCAAAAATATTTTAATTTCATGTTAAAAGTGAATTAAGGAACCTATTTCAATCACTCCCACTACTGGGTAAATAAGACAGGCTTTGTAAAGCGACTGTTCATGTGGAATATTAGAACCGGGTTTTCTCCGGACCCCAGGGGCCGATTTCAAAAATATTTGGATTTCATGTTAAGAGTGAAGTAAAGAACCTATTTTGACCACTCCCACTACTGGGCAAATGCCAAAGACTTTGTTAAGTGACTATCTAAGGACAACATTTGAATCCGTTTTTCTCGGGACCCTGGGACTGATTTCAAAAATATTTTAATTTCATGTTAAAAGTGAAGTAAGGAACCTATTTCAATCACTCCCACTACTGGGTAAATAAGACAGGCTTTGTAAAGCGACTGTTCATGTGGAATATTAGAACCGGGTTTTCTCCGGACCCCAAGGACTGATTTCAAAAATATTTTGATTTCATGTTAAGAGTGAAGTAAAGAACCTACTTTGACCACTCCCAGTACTGGGCAAATGCCAAAGACTTTGTTAAGTGACTATCTGAGGAGAACATTTGAATCAGTTTTTTTCTCGGGTCTCCTTTGACCGATTTCAAAAATATTTTAATTTCATGTTAAAAGTGAAGTAAGGAACCTATTTCAATCACTCCCACTACTGGGTAAATAAGACAGGCTTTGTAAAGCGACTGTTCATGTGGAATATTAGAACCGGGTTTTCTCCGGACCCCAAGGACTGATTTCAAAAATATTTTGATTTCATGTTAAGAGTGAAGTAAAGAACCTACTTTGACCACTCCCAGTACTGGGCAAATGCCAAAGACTTTGTTAAGTGACTATCTAAGGACAACATTTGAATCGGTTTTTCTCGGGACCCCTGGGACTGATTTCAAAAATATTTTAATTTCATGTTAAAAGTGAAGTAAGGAACCTATTTCAATCACTCCCACTACTGGGTAAATAAGACAGGCTTTGTAAAGCGACTGTTCATGTGGAATATTAGAACCGGGTTTTCTCCGACCCCAAGGACTGATTTCAAAAATATTTTGATTTCATGTTAAGAGTGAAGTAAAGAACCTACTTTGACCACTCCCAGTACTGGGCAAATGCCAAAGGCTTTGTTAAGTGACTATCTGAGGAGAACATTTGAATCAGTTTTTTTCTCGGGTCTCCTTTGACTGATTTCAAAAATATTTTAATTTCATGTTAAAAGTGAATTAAGGAACCTATTTCAATCACTCCCACTACTGGGTAAATAAGACTGGCTTTGTAAAGCGACTGTTCATGTGGAATATTAGAACCGGGTTTTCTCCGGACCCCAAGGACTGATTTCAAAAATATTTTGATTTCATGTTAAGAGTGAAGTAAAGAACCTACTTTGACCACTGCCACTACTGGGCAAATGCCAAAGGCTTTGTTAAGTGACTATCTGAGGAGAACATTTGAATCAGTTTTTTTCTCGGGTCTCCTTTGACCGATTTCAAAAATATTTTAATTTCATGTTAAAAGTGAAGTAAGGAACCTATTTCAATCACTCCCACTACTGGGTAAATAAGACAGGCTTTGTAAAGCGACTGTTCATGTGGAATATTAGAACCGGGTTTTCTCCGGACCCCAAGGACTGATTTCAAAAATATTTTGATTTCATGTTAAGAGTGAAGTAAAGAACCTACTTTGACCACTCCCAGTACTGGGCAAATGCCAAAGACTTTGTTAAGTGACTATCTGAGGAGAACATTTGAATCAGTTTTTTTCTCGGGTCTCCTTTGACCGATTTCAAAAATATTTTAATTTCATGTTAAAAGTGAATTAAGGAACCTATTTCAATCACTCCCACTACTGGGTAAATAAGACTGGCTTTGTAAAGCGACTGTTCATGTGGAATATTAGAACCGGGTTTTCTCCGGACCCCAAGGACTGATTTCAAAAATATTTTGATTACATGTTAAGAGTGAAGTAAAGAACCTACTTTGACCACTCCCAGTACTGGGCAAATGCCAAAGACTTTGTTAAGTGACTATCTGAGGAGAATATTAGAACCGGGTTTTCTCCGGACCCCAAGGACTGATTTCAAAAATATTTTGATTTCATGTTAAGAGTGAAGTAAAGAACCTACTTTGACCACTCCCAGTACTGGGCAAATGCCAAAGACTTTGTTAAGTGACTATCTGAGGAGAACATTTGAATCAGTTTTTTTCTCGGGTCTCCTTTGACCGATTTCAAAAATATTTTAATTTCATGTTAAAAGTGAAGTAAGGAACCTATTTCAATCACTCCCACTACTGGGTAAATAAGACAGGCTTTGTAAAGCGACTGTTCATGTGGAATATTAGAACCGGTTTTTCTCCGGACCCCAGGGGCCGATTTCAAAAATATTTGGATTTCATGTTAAGAGTGAAGTAAAGAACCTATTTTGACCACTCCCACTACTGGGCAAATGCCAAAGACTTTGTTAAGTGACTATCTAAGGACAACATTTGAATCGGTTTTTCTCGGGACCCCTGGGACTGATTTCAAAAATATTTTAATTTCATGTTAAAAGTGAAGTAAGGAACCTATTTCAATCACTCCCACTACTGGGTAAATAAGACAGGCTTTGTAAAGCGACTGTTCATGTGGAATATTAGAACCGGGTTTTCTCCGACCCCAAGGACTGATTTCAAAAATATTTTGATTTCATGTTAAGAGTGAAGTAAAGAACCTACTTTGACCACTCCCAGTACTGGGCAAATGCCAAAGGCTTTGTTAAGTGACTATCTGAGGAGAACATTTGAATCAGTTTTTTCTCGGTCTCCTTTGACTGATTTCAAAAATATTTTAATTTCATGTTAAAAGTGAATTAAGGAACCTATTTCAATCACTCCCACTACTGGGTAAATAAGACTGGCTTTGTAAAGCGACTGTTCATGTGGAATATTAGAACCGGGTTTTCTCCGGACCCCAAGGACTGATTTCAAAAATATTTTGATTTCATGTTAAGAGTGAAGTAAAGAACCTACTTTGACCACTGCCACTACTGGGCAAATGCCAAAGGCTTTGTTAAGTGACTATCTGAGGAGAACATTTGAATCAGTTTTTTCTCGGTCTCCTTTGACTGATTTCAAAAATATTTTAATTTCATGTTAAAAGTGAAGTAAGGAACCTATTTCAATCACTCCCACTACTGGGTAAATAAGACAGGCTTTGTAAAGCGACTGTTCATGTGGAATATTAGAACCGGGTTTTCTCGGACCCCAAGGACTGATTTCAAAAATATTTTGATTTCATGTTAAGAGTGAAGTAAAGAACCTACTTTGACCACTGCCACTACTGGGCAAATGCCAAAGGCTTTGTTAAGTGACTATCTGAGGAGAACATTTGAATCAGTTTTTCTCGGTCTCCTTTGACCGATTTCAAAAATATTTTAATTTCATGTTAAAAGTGAAGTAAGGAACCTATTTCAATCACTCCCACTACTGGGTAAATAAGACAGGCTTTGTAAAGCGACTGTTCATGTGGAATATTAGAACCGGGTTTTCTCCGGACCCCAAGGACTGATTTCAAAAATATTTTGATTTCATGTTAAGAGTGAAGTAAAGAACCTACTTTGACCACTCCCAGTACTGGGCAAATGCCAAAGACTTTGTTAAGTGACTATCTGAGGAGAACATTTGAATCAGTTTTTTCTCGGTCTCCTTTGACCGATTTCAAAAATATTTTAATTTCATGTTAAAAGTGAATTAAGGAACCTATTTCAATCACTCCCACTACTGGGTAAATAAGACTGGCTTTGTAAAGCGACTGTTCATGTGGAATATTAGAACCGGGTTTTCTCGGACCCCAAGGACTGATTTCAAAAATATTTTGATTACATGTTAAGAGTGAAGTAAAGAACCTACTTTGACCACTCCCAGTACTGGGCAAATGCCAAAGACTTTGTTAAGTGACTATCTGAGGAGAATATTAGAACCGGTTTTCTCCGACCCCAAGGACTGATTTCAAAAATATTTTGATTTCATGTTAAGAGTGAAGTAAAGAACCTACTTTGACCACTCCCAGTACTGGGCAAATGCCAAAGACTTTGTTAAGTGACTATCTGAGGAGAACATTTGAATCAGTTTTTCTCGGTCTCCTTTGACCGATTTCAAAAATATTTTAATTTCATGTTAAAAGTGAAGTAAGGAACCTATTTCAATCACTCCCACTACTGGGTAAATAAGACAGGCTTTGTAAAGCGACTGTTCATGTGGAATATTAGAACCGGGTTTTCTCCGGACCCCAAGGACTGATTTCAAAAATATTTTGATTTCATGTTAAGAGTGAAGTAAAGAACCTACTTTGACCACTCCCAGTACTGGGCAAATGCCAAAGACTTTGTTAAGTGACTATCTGAGGAGAACATTTGAATCAGTTTTTCTCGGTCTCCTTTGACCGATTTCAAAAATATTTTAATTTCATGTTAAAAGTGAATTAAGGAACCTATTTCAATCACTCCCACTACTGGGTAAATAAGACAGGCTTTGTAAAGCGACTGTTCATGTGGAATATTAGAACCGGTTTTTCTCCGGACCCCAGGGACCGATTTCAAAAATATTTGGATTTCATGTTAAGAGTGAAGTAAAGAACCTATTTTGACCACTCCCACTACTGGGCAAATGCCAAAGACTTTGTTAAGTGACTATCTAAGGACAACATTTGAATCGGTTTTTCTCGGGACCCCTGGGACTGATTTCAAAAATATTTTAATTTCATGTTAAAAGTGAAGTAAGGAACCTATTTCAATCACTCCCACTACTGGGTAAATAAGACAGGCTTTGTAAAGCGACTGTTCATGTGGAATATTAGAACCGGGTTTCTCCGACCCCAAGGACTGATTTCAAAAATATTTTGATTTCATGTTAAGAGTGAAGTAAAGAACCTACTTTGACCACTCCCAGTACTGGGCAAATGCCAAAGGCTTTGTTAAGTGACTATCTGAGGAGAACATTTGAATCAGTTTTTTTCTCGGGTCTCCTTTGACTGATTTCAAAAATATTTTAATTTCATGTTAAAAGTGAATTAAGGAACCTATTTCAATCACTCCCACTACTGGGTAAATAAGACTGGCTTTGTAAAGCGACTGTTCATGTGGAATATTAGAACCGGGTTTCTCCGACCCCAAGGACTGATTTCAAAAATATTTTGATTTCATGTTAAGAGTGAAGTAAAGAACCTACTTTGACCACTGCCACTACTGGGCAAATGCCAAAGGCTTTGTTAAGTGACTATCTGAGGAGAACATTTGAATCAGTTTTTCTCGGTCTCCTTTGACTGATTTCAAAAATATTTTAATTTCATGTTAAAAGTGAAGTAAGGAACCTATTTCAATCACTCCCACTACTGGGTAAATAAGACAGGCTTTGTAAAGCGACTGTTCATGTGGAATATTAGAACCGGGTTTTCTCCGACCCCAAGGACTGATTTCAAAAATATTTTGATTTCATGTTAAGAGTGAAGTAAAGAACCTACTTTGACCACTGCCACTACTGGGCAAATGCCAAAGGCTTTGTTAAGTGACTATCTGAGGAGAACATTTGAATCAGTTTTTTCTCGGTCTCCTTTGACCGATTTCAAAAATATTTTAATTTCATGTTAAAAGTGAAGTAAGGAACCTATTTCAATCACTCCCACTACTGGGTAAATAAGACAGGCTTTGTAAAGCGACTGTTCATGTGGAATATTAGAACCGGGTTTTCTCCGGACCCCAAGGACTGATTTCAAAAATATTTTGATTTCATGTTAAGAGTGAAGTAAAGAACCTACTTTGACCACTCCCAGTACTGGGCAAATGCCAAAGACTTTGTTAAGTGACTATCTGAGGAGAACATTTGAATCAGTTTTTTTCTCGGGTCTCCTTTGACCGATTTCAAAAATATTTTAATTTCATGTTAAAAGTGAATTAAGGAACCTATTTCAATCACTCCCACTACTGGGTAAATAAGACAGGCTTTGTAAAGCGACTGTTCATGTGGAATATTAGAACCGGTTTTCTCCGGACCCCAGGGCCGATTTCAAAAATATTTGGATTTCATGTTAAGAGTGAAGTAAAGAACCTATTTTGACCACTCCCACTACTGGGCAAATGCCAAAGACTTTGTTAAGTGACTATCTAAGGACAACATTTGAATCGGTTTTTCTCGGGACCCTGGGACTGATTTCAAAAATATTTTAATTTCATGTTAAAAGTGAAGTAAGGAACCTATTTCAATCACTCCCACTACTGGGTAAATAAGACAGGCTTTGTAAAGCGACTGTTCATGTGGAATATTAGAACCGGTTTTCTCCGGACCCCAAGGACTGATTTCAAAAATATTTTGATTTCATGTTAAGAGTGAAGTAAAGAACCTACTTTGACCACTCCCAGTACTGGGCAAATGCCAAAGGCTTTGTTAAGTGACTATCTGAGGAGAACATTTGAATCAGTTTTTTCTCGGTCTCCTTTGACTGATTTCAAAAATATTTTAATTTCATGTTAAAAGTGAATTAAGGAACCTATTTCAATCACTCCCACTACTGGGTAAATAAGACTGGCTTTGTAAAGCGACTGTTCATGTGGAATATTAGAACCGGGTTTTCTCCGACCCCAAGGACTGATTTCAAAAATATTTTGATTTCATGTTAAGAGTGAAGTAAAGAACCTACTTTGACCACTGCCACTACTGGGCAAATGCCAAAGGCTTTGTTAAGTGACTATCTGAGGAGAACATTTGAATCAGTTTTTTTCTCGGGTCTCCTTTGACTGATTTCAAAAATATTTTAATTTCATGTTAAAAGTGAAGTAAGGAACCTATTTCAATCACTCCCACTACTGGGTAAATAAGACAGGCTTTGTAAAGCGACTGTTCATGTGGAATATTAGAACCGGGTTTTCTCCGGACCCCAAGGACTGATTTCAAAAATATTTTGATTTCATGTTAAGAGTGAAGTAAAGAACCTACTTTGACCACTGCCACTACTGGGCAAATGCCAAAGGCTTTGTTAAGTGACTATCTGAGGAGAACATTTGAATCAGTTTTTTCTCGGTCTCCTTTGACTGATTTCAAAAATATTTTAATTTCATGTTAAAAGTGAAGTAAGGAACCTATTTCAATCACTCCCACTACTGGGTAAATAAGACAGGCTTTGTAAAGCGACTGTTCATGTGGAATATTAGAACCGGGTTTTCTCCGACCCCAAGGACTGATTTCAAAAATATTTTGATTTCATGTTAAGAGTGAAGTAAAGAACCTACTTTGACCACTCCCAGTACTGGGCAAATGCCAAAGACTTTGTTAAGTGACTATCTGAGGAGAACATTTGAATCAGTTTTTTTCTCGGGTCTCCTTTGACCGATTTCAAAAATATTTTAATTTCATGTTAAAAGTGAATTAAGGAACCTATTTCAATCACTCCCACTACTGGGTAAATAAGACTGGCTTTGTAAAGCGACTGTTCATGTGGAATATTAGAACCGGGTTTTCTCGGACCCCAAGGACTGATTTCAAAAATATTTTGATTACATGTTAAGAGTGAAGTAAAGAACCTACTTTGACCACTCCCAGTACTGGGCAAATGCCAAAGACTTTGTTAAGTGACTATCTGAGGAGAATATTAGAACCGGGTTTCTCCGACCCCAAGGACTGATTTCAAAAATATTTTGATTTCATGTTAAGAGTGAAGTAAAGAACCTACTTTGACCACTCCCAGTACTGGGCAAATGCCAAAGACTTTGTTAAGTGACTATCTGAGGAGAACATTTGAATCAGTTTTTTCTCGGTCTCCTTTGACCGATTTCAAAAATATTTTAATTTCATGTTAAAAGTGAAGTAAGGAACCTATTTCAATCACTCCCACTACTGGGTAAATAAGACAGGCTTTGTAAAGCGACTGTTCATGTGGAATATTAGAACCGGGTTTTCTCCGACCCCAAGGACTGATTTCAAAAATATTTTGATTTCATGTTAAGAGTGAAGTAAAGAACCTACTTTGACCACTCCCAGTACTGGGCAAATGCCAAAGACTTTGTTAAGTGACTATCTGAGGAGAACATTTGAATCAGTTTTTCTCGGTCTCCTTTGACCGATTTCAAAAATATTTTAATTTCATGTTAAAAGTGAATTAAGGAACCTATTTCAATCACTCCCACTACTGGGTAAATAAGACAGGCTTTGTAAAGCGACTGTTCATGTGGAATATTAGAACCGGTTTTCTCCGGACCCCAGGGCCGATTTCAAAAATATTTGATTTCATGTTAAGAGTGAAGTAAAGAACCTATTTTGACCACTCCCACTACTGGGCAAATGCCAAAGACTTTGTTAAGTGACTATCTAAGGACAACATTTGAATCGGTTTTCTCGGGACCCTGGGACTGATTTCAAAAATATTTTAATTTCATGTTAAAAGTGAAGTAAGGAACCTATTTCAATCACTCCCACTACTGGGTAAATAAGACAGGCTTTGTAAAGCGACTGTTCATGTGGAATATTAGAACCGGGTTTTCTCGGACCCCAAGGACTGATTTCAAAAATATTTTGATTTCATGTTAAGAGTGAAGTAAAGAACCTACTTTGACCACTCCCAGTACTGGGCAAATGCCAAAGGCTTTGTTAAGTGACTATCTGAGGAGAACATTTGAATCAGTTTTTTTCTCGGGTCTCCTTTGACTGATTTCAAAAATATTTTAATTTCATGTTAAAAGTGAATTAAGGAACCTATTTCAATCACTCCCACTACTGGGTAAATAAGACTGGCTTTGTAAAGCGACTGTTCATGTGGAATATTAGAACCGGGTTTTCTCCGGACCCCAAGGACTGATTTCAAAAATATTTTGATTTCATGTTAAGAGTGAAGTAAAGAACCTACTTTGACCACTGCCACTACTGGGCAAATGCCAAAGGCTTTGTTAAGTGACTATCTGAGGAGAACATTTGAATCAGTTTTTTTCTCGGGTCTCCTTTGACTGATTTCAAAAATATTTTAATTTCATGTTAAAAGTGAAGTAAGGAACCTATTTCAATCACTCCCACTACTGGGTAAATAAGACAGGCTTTGTAAAGCGACTGTTCATGTGGAATATTAGAACCGGGTTTTCTCCGACCCCAAGGACTGATTTCAAAAATATTTTGATTTCATGTTAAGAGTGAAGTAAAGAACCTACTTTGACCACTGCCACTACTGGGCAAATGCCAAAGGCTTTGTTAAGTGACTATCTGAGGAGAACATTTGAATCAGTTTTTTCTCGGTCTCCTTTGACTGATTTCAAAAATATTTTAATTTCATGTTAAAAGTGAAGTAAGGAACCTATTTCAATCACTCCCACTACTGGGTAAATAAGACAGGCTTTGTAAAGCGACTGTTCATGTGGAATATTAGAACCGGGTTTTCTCGGACCCCAAGGACTGATTTCAAAAATATTTTGATTTCATGTTAAGAGTGAAGTAAAGAACCTACTTTGACCACTGCCACTACTGGGCAAATGCCAAAGGCTTTGTTAAGTGACTATCTGAGGAGAACATTTGAATCAGTTTTTTCGGTCTCCTTTGACCGATTTCAAAAATATTTTAATTTCATGTTAAAAGTGAAGTAAGGAACCTATTTCAATCACTCCCACTACTGGGTAAATAAGACTGGCTTTGTAAAGCGACTGTTCATGTGGAATATTAGAACCGGGTTTCTCCGACCCCAAGGACTGATTTCAAAAATATTTTGATTTCATGTTAAGAGTGAAGTAAAGAACCTACTTTGACCACTGCCACTACTGGGCAAATGCCAAAGGCTTTGTTAAGTGACTATCTGAGGAGAACATTTGAATCAGTTTTTTTCTCGGGTCTCCTTTGACTGATTTCAAAAATATTTTAATTTCATGTTAAAAGTGAATTAAGGAACCTATTTCAATCACTCCCACTACTGGGTAAATAAGACAGGCTTTGTAAAGCGACTGTTCATGTGGAATATTAGAACCGGGTTTTCTCCGGACCCCAAGGACTGATTTCAAAAATATTTTGATTTCATGTTAAGAGTGAAGTAAGGAACCTATTTCAATCACTCCCACTACTGGGTAAATAAGACAGGCTTTGTAAAGCGACTGTTCATGTGGAATATTAGAACCGGGTTTTCTCCGGACCCCAAGGACTGATTTCAAAAATATTTTGATTTCATGTTAAGAGTGAAGTAAAGAACCTATTTTGACCACTCCCACTACTGGGCAAATGCCAAAGACTTTGTTAAGTGACTATCTGAGGAGAACATTTGAATCAGTTTTTTTCTCGGGTCTCCTTTGACCGATTTCAAAAATATTTTAATTTCATGTTAAAAGTGAAGTAAGGAACCTATTTCAATCACTCCCACTACTGGGTAAATAAGACAGGCTTTGTAAAGCGACTGTTCATGTGGAATATTAGAACCGGGTTTTCTCCGACCCCAAGGACTGATTTCAAAAATATTTTGATTTCATGTTAAGAGTGAAGTAAAGAACCTACTTTGACCACTCCCAGTACTGGGCAAATGCCAAAGACTTTGTTAAGTGACTATCTGAGGAGAACATTTGAATCAGTTTTTTTCTCGGGTCTCCTTTGACCGATTTCAAAAATATTTTAATTTCATGTTAAAAGTGAAGTAAGGAACCTATTTCAATCACTCCCACTACTGGGTAAATAAGACAGGCTTTGTAAAGCGACTGTTCATGTGGAATATTAGAACCGGTTTTCTCCGACCCCAGGGCCGATTTCAAAAATATTTGGATTTCATGTTAAGAGTGAAGTAAAGAACCTATTTTGACCACTCCCACTACTGGGCAAATGCCAAAGACTTTGTTAAGTGACTATCTGAGGAGAACATTTGAATCGGTTTTCTCGGTCCCTGGGACTGATTTCAAAAATATTTTAATTTCATGTTAAAAGTGAAGTAAGGAACCTATTTCAATCACTCCCACTACTGGGTAAATAAGACAGGCTTTGTAAAGCGACTGTTCATGTGGAATATTAGAACCGGGTTTTCTCCGACCCCAAGGACTGATTTCAAAAATATTTTGATTTCATGTTAAGAGTGAAGTAAAGAACCTACTTTGACCACTCCCACTACTGGGCAAATGCCAAAGGCTTTGTTAAGTGACTATCTGAGGAGAACATTTGAATCAGTTTTTTCGGTCTCCTTTGACTGATTTCAAAAATATTTTAATTTCATGTTAAAAGTGAATTAAGGAACCTATTTCAATCACTCCCACTACTGGGTAAATAAGACAGGCTTTGTAAAGCGACTGTTCATGTGGAATATTAGAACCGGGTTTTCTCCGGACCCCAAGGACTGATTTCAAAAATATTTTGATTTCATGTTAAGAGTGAAGTAAAGAACCTACTTTGACCACTCCCAGTACTGGGCAAATGCCAAAGACTTTGTTAAGTGACTATCTGAGGAGAACATTTGAATCAGTTTTTTTCTCGGGTCTCCTTTGACCGATTTCAAAAATATTTTAATTTCATGTTAAAAGTGAAGTAAGGAACCTATTTCAATCACTCCCACTACTGGGTAAATAAGACAGGCTTTGTAAAGCGACTGTTCATGTGGAATATTAGAACCGGGTTTTCTCCGGACCCCAAGGACTGATTTCAAAAATATTTTGATTTCATGTTAAGAGTGAAGTAAAGAACCTACTTTGACCACTCCCACTACTGGGCAAATGCCAAAGACTTTGTTAAGTGACTATCTGAGGAGAACATTTGAATCAGTTTTTTCTCGGTCTCCTTTGACCAATTTCAAAAATATTTTAATTTCATGTTAAAAGTGAAGTAAGGAACCTATTTCAATCACTCCCACTACTGGGTAAATAAGACAGGCTTTGTAAAGCGACTGTTCATGTGGAATATTAGAACCGGGTTTTCCGGACCCCAAGGACTGATTTCAAAAATATTTTGATTTCATGTTAAGAGTGAAGTAAAGAACCTACTTTGACCACTCCCAGTACTGGGCAAATGCCAAAGACTTTGTTAAGTGACTATCTGAGGAGAACATTTGAATCAGTTTTTTCTCGGTCTCCTTTGACCAATTTCAAAAATATTTTAATTTCATGTTAAAAGTGAAGTAAGGAACCTATTTCAATCACTCCCACTACTGGGTAAATAAGACTGGCTTTGTAAAGCGACTGTTCATGTGGAATATTAGAACCGGGTTTTCTCCGACCCCAAGGACTGATTTCAAAAATATTTTGATTTCATGTTAAGAGTGAAGTAAAGAACCTACTTTGACCACTCCCACTACTGGGCAAATGCCAAAGACTTTGTTAAGTGACTATCTGAGGAGAACATTTGAATCAGTTTTTTCTCGGTCTCCTTTGACCGATTTCAAAAATATTTTAATTTCATGTTAAAAGTGAAGTAAGGAACCTATTTCAATCACTCCCACTACTGGGTAAATAAGACAGGCTTTGTAAAGCGACTGTTCATGTGGAATATTAGAACCGGGTTTTCTCGGACCCCAAGGACTGATTTCAAAAATATTTTGATTTCATGTTAAGAGTGAAGTAAGGAACCTATTTCAATCACTCCCACTACTGGGTAAATAAGACAGGCTTTGTAAAGCGACTGTTCATGTGGAATATTAGAACCGGTTTTCTCCGGACCCCAAGGACTGATTTCAAAAATATTTTGATTTCATGTTAAGAGTGAAGTAAAGAACCTATTTTGACCACTCCCACTACTGGGCAAATGCCAAAGACTTTGTTAAGTGACTATCTGAGGAGAACATTTGAATCAGTTTTTCTCGGTCTCCTTTGACCGATTTCAAAAATATTTTAATTTCATGTTAAAAGTGAAGTAAGGAACCTATTTCAATCACTCCCACTACTGGGTAAATAAGACAGGCTTTGTAAAGCGACTGTTCATGTGGAATATTAGAACCGGGTTTTCTCCGACCCCAAGGACTGATTTCAAAAATATTTTGATTTCATGTTAAGAGTGAAGTAAAGAACCTACTTTGACCACTCCCACTACTGGGCAAATGCCAAAGGCTTTGTTAAGTGACTATCTGAGGAGAACATTTGAATCAGTTTTTTTCTCGGGTCTCCTTTGACTGATTTCAAAAATATTTTAATTTCATGTTAAAAGTGAATTAAGGAACCTATTTCAATCACTCCCACTACTGGGTAAATAAGACAGGCTTTGTAAAGCGACTGTTCATGTGGAATATTAGAACCGGGTTTTCTCCGGACCCCAAGGACTGATTTCAAAAATATTTTGATTTCATGTTAAGAGTGAAGTAAAGAACCTACTTTGACCACTCCCAGTACTGGGCAAATGCCAAAGACTTTGTTAAGTGACTATCTGAGGAGAACATTTGAATCAGTTTTTCTCGGGTCTCCTTTGACCGATTTCAAAAATATTTTAATTTCATGTTAAAAGTGAAGTAAGGAACCTATTTCAATCACTCCCACTACTGGGTAAATAAGACAGGCTTTGTAAAGCGACTGTTCATGTGGAATATTAGAACCAGGTTTTCTCCGGACCCCAAGGACTGATTTCAAAAATATTTTGATTTCATGTTAAGAGTGAAGTAAAGAACCTACTTTGACCACTCCCACTACTGGGCAAATGCCAAAGACTTTGTTAAGTGACTATCTGAGGAGAACATTTGAATCAGTTTTTCTCGGGTCTCCTTTGACCGATTTCAAAAATATTTTAATTTCATGTTAAAAGTGAAGTAAGGAACCTATTTCAATCACTCCCACTACTGGGTAAATAAGACAGGCTTTGTAAAGCGACTGTTCATGTGGAATATTAGAACCGGGTTTTCTCCGGACCCCAAGGACTGATTTCAAAAATATTTTGATTTCATGTTAAGAGTGAAGTAAAGAACCTACTTTGACCACTCCCAGTACTGGGCAAATGCCAAAGACTTTGTTAAGTGACTATCTGAGGAGAACATTTGAATCAGTTTTTTTCTCGGGTCTCCTTTGACCAATTTCAAAAATATTTTAATTTCATGTTAAAAGTGAAGTAAGGAACCTATTTCAATCACTCCCACTACTGGGTAAATAAGACAGGCTTTGTAAAGCGACTGTTCATGTGGAATATTAGAACCGGGTTTTCTCCGGACCCCAAGGACTGATTTCAAAATATTTTGATTTCATGTTAAGAGTGAAGTAAAGAACCTACTTTGACCACTCCCACTACTGGGCAAATGCCAAAGACTTTGTTAAGTGACTATCTGAGGAGAACATTTGAATCAGTTTTTCTCGGTCTCCTTTGACCGATTTCAAAAATATTTTAATTTCATGTTAAAAGTGAAGTAAGGAACCTATTTCAATCACTCCCACTACTGGGTAAATAAGACAGGCTTTGTAAAGCGACTGTTCATGTGGAATATTAGAACCGGGTTTTCTCCGGACCCCAAGGACTGATTTCAAAAATATTTTGATTTCATGTTAAGAGTGAAGTAAAGAACCTACTTTGACCACTCCCACTACTGGGCAAATGCCAAAGGCTTTGTTAAGTGACTATCTGAGGAGAACATTTGAATCAGTTTTTTCGGGTCCCTTTGACCGATTTCAAAAATATTTTAATTTCATGTTAAAAGTGAAGTAAGGAACCTATTTCAATCACTCCCACTACTGGGTAAATAAGACAGGCTTTGTAAAGCGACTGTTCATGTGGAATATTAGAACCGGTTTTCTCCGACCCCAGGGACTGATTTCAAAAATATTTTGATTTCATGTTAAGAGTGAAGTAAAGAACCTATTTTGACCACTCCCACTACTGGGCAAATGCCAAAGACTTTGTTAAGTGACTATCTGAGGAGAACATTTGAATCGGTTTTCTCGGGACCCCTGGGACTGATTTCAAAAATATTTTAATTTCATGTTAAAAGTGAAGTAAGGAACCTATTTCAATCACTCCCACTACTGGGTAAATAAGACAGGCTTTGTAAAGCGACTGTTCATGTGGAATATTAGAACCGGGTTTTCTCCGACCCCAAGGACTGATTTCAAAAATATTTTGATTTCATGTTAAGAGTGAAGTAAAGAACCTACTTTGACCACTCCCACTACTGGGCAAATGCCAAAGGCTTTGTTAAGTGACTATCTGAGGAGAACATTTGAATCAGTTTTTCTCGGTCTCCTTTGACTGATTTCAAAAATATTTTAATTTCATGTTAAAAGTGAAGTAAGGAACCTATTTCAATCACTCCCACTACTGGGTAAATAAGACAGGCTTTGTAAAGCGACTGTTCATGTGGAATATTAGAACCGGGTTTTCTCCGACCCCAAGGACTGATTTCAAAATATTTTGATTTCATGTTAAGAGTGAAGTAAAGAACCTACTTTGACCACTCCCACTACTGGGCAAATGCCAAAGGCTTTGTTAAGTGACTATCTGAGGAGAACATTTGAATCAGTTTTTTTCTCGGGTCTCCTTTGACTGATTTCAAAAATATTTTAATTTCATGTTAAAAGTGAATTAAGGAACCTATTTCAATCACTCCCACTACTGGGTAAATAAGACAGGCTTTGTAAAGCGACTGTTCATGTGGAATATTAGAACCGGGTTTTCTCCGACCCCAAGGACTGATTTCAAAAATATTTTGATTTCATGTTAAGAGTGAAGTAAAGAACCTACTTTGACCACTCCCACTACTGGGCAAATGCCAAAGACTTTGTTAAGTGACTATCTGAGGAGAACATTTGAATCAGTTTTTTTCTCGGGTCTCCTTTGACCGATTTCAAAAATATTTTAATTTCATGTTAAAAGTGAAGTAAGGAACCTATTTCAATCACTCCCACTACTGGGTAAATAAGACAGGCTTTGTAAAGCGACTGTTCATGTGGAATATTAGAACCGGGTTTTCTCCGACCCCAAGGACTGATTTCAAAAATATTTTGATTTCATGTTAAGAGTGAAGTAAAGAACCTACTTTGACCACTCCCACTACTGGGCAAATGCCAAAGACTTTGTTAAGTGACTATCTGAGGAGAACATTTGAATCAGTTTTTTCTCGGTCTCCTTTGACCGATTTCAAAAATATTTTAATTTCATGTTAAAAGTGAAGTAAGGAACCTATTTCAATCACTCCCACTACTGGGTAAATAAGACAGGCTTTGTAAAGCGACTGTTCATGTGGAATATTAGAACCGGGTTTTCTCCGGACCCCAAGGACTGATTTCAAAAATATTTTGATTTCATGTTAAGAGTGAAGTAAAGAACCTACTTTGACCACTCCCAGTACTGGGCAAATGCCAAAGACTTTGTTAAGTGACTATCTGAGGAGAACATTTGAATCAGTTTTTTTCTCGGGTCTCCTTTGACCGATTTCAAAAATATTTTAATTTCATGTTAAAAGTGAAGTAAGGAACCTATTTCAATCACTCCCACTACTGGGTAAATAAGACAGGCTTTGTAAAGCGACTGTTCATGTGGAATATTAGAACCGGGTTTCTCCGACCCCAAGGACTGATTTCAAAAATATTTTGATTTCATGTTAAGAGTGAAGTAAAGAACCTACTTTGACCACTCCCACTACTGGGCAAATGCCAAAGGCTTTGTTAAGTGACTATCTGAGGAGAACATTTGAATCAGTTTTTCTCGGTCTCCTTTGACTGATTTCAAAAATATTTTAATTTCATGTTAAAAGTGAAGTAAGGAACCTATTTCAATCACTCCCACTACTGGGTAAATAAGACAGGCTTTGTAAAGCGACTGTTCATGTGGAATATTAGAACCGGGTTTTCTCCGACCCCAAGGACTGATTTCAAAAATATTTTGATTTCATGTTAAGAGTGAAGTAAAGAACCTACTTTGACCACTCCCACTACTGGGCAAATGCCAAAGGCTTTGTTAAGTGACTATCTGAGGAGAACATTTGAATCAGTTTTTTTCTCGGGTCTCCTTTGACTGATTTCAAAAATATTTTAATTTCATGTTAAAAGTGAATTAAGGAACCTATTTCAATCACTCCCACTACTGGGTAAATAAGACAGGCTTTGTAAAGCGACTGTTCATGTGGAATATTAGAACCGGGTTTTCTCCGGACCCCAAGGACTGATTTCAAAAATATTTTGATTTCATGTTAAGAGTGAAGTAAAGAACCTACTTTGACCACTCCCACTACTGGGCAAATGCCAAAGACTTTGTTAAGTGACTATCTGAGGAGAACATTTGAATCAGTTTTTTCTCGGTCTCCTTTGACCGATTTCAAAAATATTTTAATTTCATGTTAAAAGTGAAGTAAGGAACCTATTTCAATCACTCCCACTACTGGGTAAATAAGACAGGCTTTGTAAAGCGACTGTTCATGTGGAATATTAGAACCGGGTTTTCTCCGGACCCCAAGGACTGATTTCAAAAATATTTTGATTTCATGTTAAGAGTGAAGTAAAGAACCTACTTTGACCACTCCCACTACTGGGCAAATGCCAAAGACTTTGTTAAGTGACTATCTGAGGAGAACATTTGAATCAGTTTTTTCTCGGTCTCCTTTGACCGATTTCAAAAATATTTTAATTTCATGTTAAAAGTGAAGTAAGGAACCTATTTCAATCACTCCCACTACTGGGTAAATAAGACAGGCTTTGTAAAGCGACTGTTCATGTGGAATATTAGAACCGGGTTTTCTCCGACCCCAAGGACTGATTTCAAAAATATTTTGATTTCATGTTAAGAGTGAAGTAAAGAACCTACTTTGACCACTCCCAGTACTGGGCAAATGCCAAAGACTTTGTTAAGTGACTATCTGAGGAGAACATTTGAATCAGTTTTTCTCGGTCTCCTTTGACCGATTTCAAAAATATTTTAATTTCATGTTAAAAGTGAAGTAAGGAACCTATTTCAATCACTCCCACTACTGGGTAAATAAGACAGGCTTTGTAAAGCGACTGTTCATGTGGAATATTAGAACCGGGTTTTCTCCGGACCCCAAGGACTGATTTCAAAAATATTTTGATTTCATGTTAAGAGTGAAGTAAAGAACCTACTTTGACCACTCCCACTACTGGGCAAATGCCAAAGGCTTTGTTAAGTGACTATCTGAGGAGAACATTTGAATCAGTTTTTTCGGGTCTCCTTTGACTGATTTCAAAAATATTTTAATTTCATGTTAAAAGTGAAGTAAGGAACCTATTTCAATCACTCCCACTACTGGGTAAATAAGACAGGCTTTGTAAAGCGACTGTTCATGTGGAATATTAGAACCGGGTTTTCTCCGGACCCCAAGGACTGATTTCAAAAATATTTTGATTTCATGTTAAGAGTGAAGTAAAGAACCTACTTTGACCACTCCCAGTACTGGGCAAATGCCAAAGACTTTGTTAAGTGACTATCTGAGGAGAACATTTGAATCAGTTTTTTCTCGGTCTCCTTTGACCGATTTCAAAAATATTTTAATTTCATGTTAAAAGTGAAGTAAGGAACCTATTTCAATCACTCCCACTACTGGGTAAATAAGACAGGCTTTGTAAAGCGACTGTTCATGTGGAATATTAGAACCGGGTTTCTCCGACCCCAAGGACTGATTTCAAAAATATTTTGATTTCATGTTAAGAGTGAAGTAAAGAACCTACTTTGACCACTCCCACTACTGGGCAAATGCCAAAGACTTTGTTAAGTGACTATCTGAGGAGAACATTTGAATCAGTTTTTTCTCGGTCTCCTTTGACCGATTTCAAAAATATTTTAATTTCATGTTAAAAGTGAAGTAAGGAACCTATTTCAATCACTCCCACTACTGGGTAAATAAGACAGGCTTTGTAAAGCGACTGTTCATGTGGAATATTAGAACCGGGTTTTCTCCGGACCCCAAGGACTGATTTCAAAAATATTTTGATTTCATGTTAAGAGTGAAGTAAAGAACCTACTTTGACCACTCCCAGTACTGGGCAAATGCCAAAGACTTTGTTAAGTGACTATCTGAGGAGAACATTTGAATCAGTTTTTTCTCGGTCTCCTTTGACCGATTTCAAAAATATTTTAATTTCATGTTAAAAGTGAAGTAAGGAACCTATTTCAATCACTCCCACTACTGGGTAAATAAGACAGGCTTTGTAAAGCGACTGTTCATGTGGAATATTAGAACCGGGTTTCTCCGACCCCAAGGACTGATTTCAAAAATATTTTGATTTCATGTTAAGAGTGAAGTAAAGAACCTACTTTGACCACTGCCACTACTGGGCAAATGCCAAAGGCTTTGTTAAGTGACTATCTGAGGAGAACATTTGAATCAGTTTTTTCTCGGTCTCCTTTGACTGATTTCAAAAATATTTTAATTTCATGTTAAAAGTGAATTAAGGAACCTATTTCAATCACTCCCACTACTGGGTAAATAAGACAGGCTTTGTAAAGCGACTGTTCATGTGGAATATTAGAACCGGGTTTTCTCCGACCCCAAGGACTGATTTCAAAAATATTTTGATTTCATGTTAAGAGTGAAGTAAAGAACCTACTTTGACCACTCCCACTACTGGGCAAATGCCAAAGACTTTGTTAAGTGACTATCTGAGGAGAACATTTGAATCAGTTTTTCTCGGTCTCCTTTGACCGATTTCAAAAATATTTTAATTTCATGTTAAAAGTGAATTAAGGAACCTATTTCAATCACTCCCACTACTGGGTAAATAAGACAGGCTTTGTAAAGCGACTGTTCATGTGGAATATTAGAACCGGGTTTTCTCCGGACCCCAAGGACTGATTTCAAAAATATTTTGATTTCATGTTAAGAGTGAAGTAAAGAACCTACTTTGACCACTCCCACTACTGGGCAAATGCCAAAGACTTTGTTAAGTGACTATCTGAGGAGAACATTTGAATCAGTTTTTCTCGGGTCTCCTTTGACCGATTTCAAAAATATTTTAATTTCATGTTAAAAGTGAAGTAAGGAACCTATTTCAATCACTCCCACTACTGGGTAAATAAGACAGGCTTTGTAAAGCGACTGTTCATGTGGAATATTAGAACCGGGTTTTCTCCGACCCCAAGGACTGATTTCAAAAATATTTTGATTTCATGTTAAGAGTGAAGTAAAGAACCTACTTTGACCACTCCCACTACTGGGCAAATGCCAAAGACTTTGTTAAGTGACTATCTGAGGAGAACATTTGAATCAGTTTTTTCGGGTCTCCTTTGACCGATTTCAAAAATATTTTAATTTCATGTTAAAAGTGAAGTAAGGAACCTATTTCAATCACTCCCACTACTGGGTAAATAAGACAGGCTTTGTAAAGCGACTGTTCATGTGGAATATTAGAACCGGGTTTTCTCCGACCCCAAGGACTGATTTCAAAAATATTTTGATTTCATGTTAAGAGTGAAGTAAAGAACCTACTTTGACCACTCCCAGTACTGGGCAAATGCCAAAGACTTTGTTAAGTGACTATCTGAGGAGAACATTTGAATCAGTTTTTTCTCGGTCTCCTTTGACCGATTTCAAAAATATTTTAATTTCATGTTAAAAGTGAAGTAAGGAACCTATTTCAATCACTCCCACTACTGGGTAAATAAGACTGGCTTTGTAAAGCGACTGTTCATGTGGAATATTAGAACCGGGTTTCTCCGACCCCAAGGACTGATTTCAAAAATATTTTGATTTCATGTTAAGAGTGAAGTAAAGAACCTACTTTGACCACTCCCACTACTGGGCAAATGCCAAAGACTTTGTTAAGTGACTATCTGAGGAGAACATTTGAATCAGTTTTTTCGGTCTCCTTTGACCGATTTCAAAAATATTTTAATTTCATGTTAAAAGTGAAGTAAGGAACCTATTTCAATCACTCCCACTACTGGGTAAATAAGACAGGCTTTGTAAAGCGACTGTTCATGTGGAATATTAGAACCGGGTTTTCTCCGGACCCCAAGGACTGATTTCAAAAATATTTTGATTTCATGTTAAGAGTGAAGTAAGGAACCTATTTCAATCACTCCCACTACTGGGTAAATAAGACAGGCTTTGTAAAGCGACTGTTCATGTGGAATATTAGAACCGGGTTTTCTCCGGACCCCAAGGACTGATTTCAAAAATATTTTGATTTCATGTTAAGAGTGAAGTAAAGAACCTATTTTGACCACTCCCACTACTGGGCAAATGCCAAAGACTTTGTTAAGTGACTATCTGAGGAGAACATTTGAATCAGTTTTTTTCTCGGGTCTCCTTTGACCGATTTCAAAAATATTTTAATTTCATGTTAAAAGTGAAGTAAGGAACCTATTTCAATCACTCCCACTACTGGGTAAATAAGACAGGCTTTGTAAAGCGACTGTTCATGTGGAATATTAGAACCGGGTTTTCTCCGGACCCCAAGGACTGATTTCAAAAATATTTTGATTTCATGTTAAGAGTGAAGTAAAGAACCTACTTTGACCACTCCCACTACTGGGCAAATGCCAAAGGCTTTGTTAAGTGACTATCTGAGGAGAACATTTGAATCAGTTTTTTCTCGGTCTCCTTTGACTGATTTCAAAAATATTTTAATTTCATGTTAAAAGTGAATTAAGGAACCTATTTCAATCACTCCCACTACTGGGTAAATAAGACAGGCTTTGTAAAGCGACTGTTCATGTGGAATATTAGAACCGGGTTTTCTCCGACCCCAAGGACTGATTTCAAAAATATTTTGATTTCATGTTAAGAGTGAAGTAAAGAACCTACTTTGACCACTCCCAGTACTGGGCAAATGCCAAAGACTTTGTTAAGTGACTATCTGAGGAGAACATTTGAATCAGTTTTTCTCGGTCTCCTTTGACCGATTTCAAAAATATTTTAATTTCATGTTAAAAGTGAAGTAAGGAACCTATTTCAATCACTCCCACTACTGGGTAAATAAGACTGGCTTTGTAAAGCGACTGTTCATGTGGAATATTAGAACCAGGTTTTCTCCGGACCCCAAGGACTGATTTCAAAAATATTTTGATTTCATGTTAAGAGTGAAGTAAAGAACCTACTTTGACCACTCCCACTACTGGGCAAATGCCAAAGACTTTGTTAAGTGACTATCTGAGGAGAACATTTGAATCAGTTTTTTTCTCGGGTCTCCTTTGACCAATTTCAAAAATATTTTAATTTCATGTTAAAAGTGAAGTAAGGAACCTATTTCAATCACTCCCACTACTGGGTAAATAAGACAGGCTTTGTAAAGCGACTGTTCATGTGGAATATTAGAACCGGGTTTCTCCGGACCCCAAGGACTGATTTCAAAAATATTTTGATTTCATGTTAAGAGTGAAGTAAAGAACCTACTTTGACCACTCCCAGTACTGGGCAAATGCCAAAGACTTTGTTAAGTGACTATCTGAGGAGAACATTTGAATCAGTTTTTTCGGTCTCCTTTGACCAATTTCAAAAATATTTTAATTTCATGTTAAAAGTGAAGTAAGGAACCTATTTCAATCACTCCCACTACTGGGTAAATAAGACTGGCTTTGTAAAGCGACTGTTCATGTGGAATATTAGAACCGGGTTTTCTCCGACCCCAAGGACTGATTTCAAAAATATTTTGATTTCATGTTAAGAGTGAAGTAAAGAACCTACTTTGACCACTCCCACTACTGGGCAAATGCCAAAGACTTTGTTAAGTGACTATCTGAGGAGAACATTTGAATCAGTTTTTTCTCGGTCTCCTTTGACCGATTTCAAAAATATTTTAATTTCATGTTAAAAGTGAAGTAAGGAACCTATTTCAATCACTCCCACTACTGGGTAAATAAGACAGGCTTTGTAAAGCGACTGTTCATGTGGAATATTAGAACCGGGTTTTCTCCGACCCCAAGGACTGATTTCAAAAATATTTTGATTTCATGTTAAGAGTGAAGTAAAGAACCTACTTTGACCACTCCCACTACTGGGCAAATGCCAAAGGCTTTGTTAAGTGACTATCTGAGGAGAACATTTGAATCAGTTTTTCTCGGGTCCCTTTGACCGATTTCAAAAATATTTTAATTTCATGTTAAAAGTGAAGTAAGGAACCTATTTCAATCACTCCCACTACTGGGTAAATAAGACAGGCTTTGTAAAGCGACTGTTCATGTGGAATATTAGAACCGGTTTTCTCCGGACCCCAGGGACTGATTTCAAAAATATTTGGATTTCATGTTAAGAGTGAAGTAAAGAACCTATTTTGACCACTCCCACTACTGGGCAAATGCCAAAGACTTTGTTAAGTGACTATCTAAGGAGAACATTTGAATCGGGGGACCCTGGGACTGATTTCAAAAATATTTTAATTTCATGTTAAAAGTGAAGTAAGGAACCTATTTCAATCACTCCCACTACTGGGTAAATAAGACAGGCTTTGTAAAGCGACTGTTCATGTGGAATATTAGAACCGGGTTTTCTCCGACCCCAAGGACTGATTTCAAAAATATTTTGATTTCATGTTAAGAGTGAAGTAAAGAACCTACTTTGACCACTCCCACTACTGGGCAAATGCCAAAGGCTTTGTTAAGTGACTATCTGAGGAGAACATTTGAATCAGTTTTTTCTCGGTCTCCTTTGACTGATTTCAAAAATATTTTAATTTCATGTTAAAAGTGAAGTAAGGAACCTATTTCAATCACTCCCACTACTGGGTAAATAAGACAGGCTTTGTAAAGCGACTGTTCATGTGGAATATTAGAACCGGGTTTTCTCCGACCCCAAGGACTGATTTCAAAAATATTTTGATTTCATGTTAAGAGTGAAGTAAAGAACCTACTTTGACCACTCCCACTACTGGGCAAATGCCAAAGGCTTTGTTAAGTGACTATCTGAGGAGAACATTTGAATCAGTTTTTTCTCGGTCTCCTTTGACTGATTTCAAAAATATTTTAATTTCATGTTAAAAGTGAATTAAGGAACCTATTTCAATCACTCCCACTACTGGGTAAATAAGACAGGCTTTGTAAAGCGACTGTTCATGTGGAATATTAGAACCGGGTTTTCTCCGACCCCAAGGACTGATTTCAAAAATATTTTGATTTCATGTTAAGAGTGAAGTAAAGAACCTACTTTGACCACTCCCAGTACTGGGCAAATGCCAAAGACTTTGTTAAGTGACTATCTGAGGAGAACATTTGAATCAGTTTTTTCTCTCCTTTGACCGATTTCAAAAATATTTTAATTTCATGTTAAAAGTGAAGTAAGGAACCTATTTCAATCACTCCCACTACTGGGTAAATAAGACTGGCTTTGTAAAGCGACTGTTCATGTGGAATATTAGAACCGGTTTTCTCCGACCCCAAGGACTGATTTCAAAAATATTTTGATTTCATGTTAAGAGTGAAGTAAAGAACCTACTTTGACCACTCCCACTACTGGGCAAATGCCAAAGACTTTGTTAAGTGACTATCTGAGGAGAACATTTGAATCAGTTTTTTCGGTCTCCTTTGACCGATTTCAAAAATATTTTAATTTCATGTTAAAAGTGAAGTAAGGAACCTATTTCAATCACTCCCACTACTGGGTAAATAAGACAGGCTTTGTAAAGCGACTGTTCATGTGGAATATTAGAACCGGGTTTTCTCCGGACCCCAAGGACTGATTTCAAAAATATTTTGATTTCATGTTAAGAGTGAAGTAAAGAACCTACTTTGACCACTCCCAGTACTGGGCAAATGCCAAAGACTTTGTTAAGTGACTATCTGAGGAGAACATTTGAATCAGTTTTTTTCTCGGGTCTCCTTTGACCGATTTCAAAAATATTTTAATTTCATGTTAAAAGTGAAGTAAGGAACCTATTTCAATCACTCCCACTACTGGGTAAATAAGACAGGCTTTGTAAAGCGACTGTTCATGTGGAATATTAGAACCGGGTTTTCTCCGGACCCCAAGGACTGATTTCAAAAATATTTTGATTTCATGTTAAGAGTGAAGTAAAGAACCTACTTTGACCACTCCCACTACTGGGCAAATGCCAAAGGCTTTGTTAAGTGACTATCTGAGGAGAACATTTGAATCAGTTTTTTTCTCGGGTCTCCTTTGACTGATTTCAAAAATATTTTAATTTCATGTTAAAAGTGAAGTAAGGAACCTATTTCAATCACTCCCACTACTGGGTAAATAAGACTGGCTTTGTAAAGCGACTGTTCATGTGGAATATTAGAACCGGGTTTTCTCCGGACCCCAAGGACTGATTTCAAAAATATTTTGATTTCATGTTAAGAGTGAAGTAAAGAACCTACTTTGACCACTCCCAGTACTGGGCAAATGCCAAAGACTTTGTTAAGTGACTATCTGAGGAGAACATTTGAATCAGTTTTTTCTCGGTCTCCTTTGACCGATTTCAAAAATATTTTAATTTCATGTTAAAAGTGAAGTAAGGAACCTATTTCAATCACTCCCACTACTGGGTAAATAAGACTGGCTTTGTAAAGCGACTGTTCATGTGGAATATTAGAACCGGGTTTTCTCCGGACCCCAAGGACTGATTTCAAAAATATTTTGATTTCATGTTAAGAGTGAAGTAAAGAACCTACTTTGACCACTCCCACTACTGGGCAAATGCCAAAGACTTTGTTAAGTGACTATCTGAGGAGAACATTTGAATCAGTTTTTTCTCGGTCTCCTTTGACCGATTTCAAAAATATTTTAATTTCATGTTAAAAGTGAAGTAAGGAACCTATTTCAATCACTCCCACTACTGGGTAAATAAGACAGGCTTTGTAAAGCGACTGTTCATGTGGAATATTAGAACCGGGTTTTCTCCGACCCCAAGGACTGATTTCAAAAATATTTTGATTTCATGTTAAGAGTGAAGTAAAGAACCTACTTTGACCACTCCCAGTACTGGGCAAATGCCAAAGACTTTGTTAAGTGACTATCTGAGGAGAACATTTGAATCAGTTTTTTCTCGGTCTCCTTTGACCGATTTCAAAAATATTTTAATTTCATGTTAAAAGTGAAGTAAGGAACCTATTTCAATCACTCCCACTACTGGGTAAATAAGACTGGCTTTGTAAAGCGACTGTTCATGTGGAATATTAGAACCGGGTTTTCTCCGACCCCAAGGACTGATTTCAAAAATATTTTGATTTCATGTTAAGAGTGAAGTAAAGAACCTACTTTGACAACTGCCACTACTGGGCAAATGCCAAAGGCTTTGTTAAGTGACTATCTGAGGAGAACATTTGAATCAGTTTTTTCTCGGTCTCCTTTGACTGATTTCAAAAATATTTTAATTTCATGTTAAAAGTGAATTAAGGAACCTATTTCAATCACTCCCACTACTGGGTAAATAAGACAGGCTTTGTAAAGCGACTGTTCATGTGGAATATTAGAACCGGGTTTCTCCGACCCCAAGGACTGATTTCAAAAATATTTTGATTTCATGTTAAGAGTGAAGTAAAGAACCTACTTTGACCACTCCCACTACTGGGCAAATGCCAAAGACTTTGTTAAGTGACTATCTGAGGAGAACATTTGAATCAGTTTTTTCTCGGTCTCCTTTGACCGATTTCAAAAATATTTTAATTTCATGTTAAAAGTGAATTAAGGAACCTATTTCAATCACTCCCACTACTGGGTAAATAAGACAGGCTTTGTAAAGCGACTGTTCATGTGGAATATTAGAACCGGGTTTTCTCCGACCCCAAGGACTGATTTCAAAAATATTTTGATTTCATGTTAAGAGTGAAGTAAAGAACCTACTTTGACCACTCCCACTACTGGGCAAATGCCAAAGACTTTGTTAAGTGACTATCTGAGGAGAACATTTGAATCAGTTTTTCTCGGTCTCCTTTGACCGATTTCAAAAATATTTTAATTTCATGTTAAAAGTGAAGTAAGGAACCTATTTCAATCACTCCCACTACTGGGTAAATAAGACTGGCTTTGTAAAGCGACTGTTCATGTGGAATATTAGAACCGGGTTTTCTCCGGACCCCAAGGACTGATTTCAAAAATATTTTGATTTCATGTTAAGAGTGAAGTAAAGAACCTACTTTGACCACTCCCACTACTGGGCAAATGCCAAAGGCTTTGTTAAGTGACTATCTGAGGAGAACATTTGAATCAGTTTTTTTCTCGGGTATCCTTTGACTGATTTCAAAAATATTTTAATTTCATGTTAAAAGTGAAGTAAGGAACCTATTTCAATCACTCCCACTACTGGGTAAATAAGACAGGCTTTGTAAAGCGACTGTTCATGTGGAATATTAGAACCGGGTTTTCTCGGACCCCAAGGACTGATTTCAAAAATATTTTGATTTCATGTTAAGAGTGAAGTAAAGAACCTACTTTGACCACTCCCACTACTGGGCAAATGCCAAAGACTTTGTTAAGTGACTATCTGAGGAGAACATTTGAATCAGTTTTTTTCTCGGGTCTCCTTTGACCGATTTCAAAAATATTTTAATTTCATGTTAAAAGTGAAGTAAGGAACCTATTTCAATCACTCCCACTACTGGGTAAATAAGACAGGCTTTGTAAAGCGACTGTTCATGTGGAATATTAGAACCGGGTTTCTCCGGACCCCAAGGACTGATTTCAAAAATATTTTGATTTCATGTTAAGAGTGAAGTAAAGAACCTACTTTGACCACTCCCAGTACTGGGCAAATGCCAAAGACTTTGTTAAGTGACTATCTGAGGAGAACATTTGAATCAGTTTTTTCTCGGTCTCCTTTGACCGATTTCAAAAATATTTTAATTTCATGTTAAAAGTGAAGTAAGGAACCTATTTCAATCACTCCCACTACTGGGTAAATAAGACTGGCTTTGTAAAGCGACTGTTCATGTGGAATATTAGAACCGGGTTTTCTCCGACCCCAAGGACTGATTTCAAAAATATTTTGATTTCATGTTAAGAGTGAAGTAAAGAACCTACTTTGACCACTCCCACTACTGGGCAAATGCCAAAGACTTTGTTAAGTGACTATCTGAGAACATTTGAATCAGTTTTTCTCGGTCTCCTTTGACCGATTTCAAAAATATTTTAATTTCATGTTAAAAGTGAAGTAAGGAACCTATTTCAATCACTCCCACTACTGGGTAAATAAGACTGGCTTTGTAAAGCGACTGTTCATGTGGAATATTAGAACCGGGTTTTCTCCGGACCCCAAGGACTGATTTCAAAAATATTTTGATTTCATGTTAAGAGTGAAGTAAAGAACCTACTTTGACAACTGCCACTACTGGGCAAATGCCAAAGGCTTTGTTAAGTGACTATCTGAGGAGAACATTTGAATCAGTTTTTTTCTCGGTCTCCTTTGACTGATTTCAAAAATATTTTAATTTCATGTTAAAAGTGAATTAAGGAACCTATTTCAATCACTCCCACTACTGGGTAAATAAGACAGGCTTTGTAAAGCGACTGTTCATGTGGAATATTAGAACCGGTTTTCTCCGACCCCAAGGACTGATTTCAAAAATATTTTGATTTCATGTTAAGAGTGAAGTAAAGAACCTACTTTGACCACTCCCACTACTGGGCAAATGCCAAAGACTTTGTTAAGTGACTATCTGAGGAGAACATTTGAATCAGTTTTTTCTCGGTCTCCTTTGACTGATTTCAAAAATATTTTAATTTCATGTTAAAAGTGAAGTAAGGAACCTATTTCAATCACTCCCACTACTGGGTAAATAAGACTGGCTTTGTAAAGCGACTGTTCATGTGGAATATTAGAACCGGGTTTTCTCCGACCCCAAGGACTGATTTCAAAAATATTTTGATTCCATGTTAAGAGTGAAGTAAAGAACCTACTTTGACCACTCCCAGTACTGGGCAAATGCCAAAGACTTTGTTAAGTGACTATCTGAGGAGAACATTTGAATCAGTTTTTCTCGGTCTCCTTTGACCGATTTCAAAAATATTTTAATTTCATGTTAAAAGTGAATTAAGGAACCTATTTCAATCACTCCCACTACTGGGTAAATAAGACAGGCTTTGTAAAGCGACTGTTCATGTGGAATATTAGAACCGGTTTTCTCCGACCCCAAGGACTGATTTCAAAAATATTTTGATTTCATGTTAAGAGTGAAGTAAAGAACCTACTTTGACCACTCCCAGTACTGGGCAAATGCCAAAGACTTTGTTAAGTGACTATCTGAGGAGAACATTTGAATCAGTTTTTCTCGGTCTCCTTTGACCGATTTCAAAAATATTTTAATTTCATGTTAAAAGTGAATTAAGGAACCTATTTCAATCACTCCCACTACTGGGTAAATAAGACAGGCTTTGTAAAGCGACTGTTCATGTGGAATATTAGAACCGGTTTTCTCCGGACCCCAGGGCCGATTTCAAAAATATTTGGATTTCATGTTAAGAGTGAAGTAAAGAACCTATTTTGACCACTCCCACTACTGGGCAAATGCCAAAGACTTTGTTAAGTGACTATCTAAGGACAACATTTGAATCGGTTTTTCTCGGACCCCTGGGACTGATTTCAAAAATATTTTAATTTCATGTTAAAAGTGAAGTAAGGAACCTATTTCAATCACTCCCACTACTGGGCAAATAAGACAGGCTTTGTAAAGCGACTGTTCATGTGGAATATTAGAACCAGTTTTCTCTGGACCCCAAGGACCGATTTCAAAAATATTTTGATTTCATGTTAAGAGTGAAGTAAAGAACCTATTTTGACCACTCCCACTACTGGGCAAATGCCAAAGACTTTGTTAAGTGACTATCTAAGGAGAACATTTGAATCGGTTTTCTCGGGACCCTGGGACTGATTTCAAAAATATTTTAATTTCATGTTAAAAGTGAAGTAAGGAACCTATTTCAATCACTCCCACTACTGGGTAAATAAGACAGGCTTTGTTAAGCAACTGTTCATGTGGAATATTAGAACCGGTTTTTCTCCGGACCCCAGGGACCGATTTCAAAAATATTTGGATTTCATGTTAAGAGTGAAGTAAAGAACCTATTTTGACCACTCCCACTACTGGGAAAATGCCAAAGACTTTGTTAAGTGACTATCTAAGGAGAACATTTGAATCGGTTTTTCGCGGGACCCCTGGGACCGATTTCAAAAATATTTTAATTTCGTGTTAAGATTGAAGTAAAGAACCTACTTTGACCACTCTTACTACTGGGCAAATGGCTCAGGCCTTGTAAAGTGACTCTTCGTGGAGAATATTTGAACCGGTTTTCCTCAGGACCCCAGGGAGCGATTTCAAAAATATTTGCATTACGTGTTCAGAGTGCACTAAGGAACCCCCTGGAACTACTCCCATTGCTGGGCAAACTATGAGCCCAGACCCTGGCATTGTCCTTTGCATACCTCCCAGTGACTCGCCGGCATAGGCTCAAAAGTTTGCATACCGCGCAAGGTTTCCACACCGTAGGCATAGGCTCCAAAGTTTGCATTCCTCCCAGTGTTTACTCATACACGTACACACATACAACATATAAAGAAATCATGTCAATTATTCAATATCAATCCGTGTATCGATCATGTAAATTATTCAATATCAATCATGTAATTATTAACTTGGTACCGTGTATAAGGCTGAAGCACATATCATAAGAAAAATGTAAGAAGGAATAAAATTCACTTTTATTTGTTAGTTATACCGTGGGCGCAAGCGTGCACTCAAGCGCCCCCGGGCAAAGGTCTATAACACGAATATAGATAAAATTCAGTGCATCGTGTATGACAGAATCAGTGAAACAGCGTGATATATAATCCAATATGGGTTATCGCAACAATACTACCTCAATCAGTGGCCCAACACATCAGCACCACTAGCGTGCTCTCAACTTTCAATAAGGCTGAGCAGACCACAGCGTCCACTCGACTCGGCAGCAACTCCACCACCAGAGTCGTCTTTTTTCAATTCCACATTGACGTCATCATGGCAAGCTACGACAGCAATCTGCCAGCAGCACCGGCACAGCAACCCTCGTGCCGCAACCAGTAGCATCGGCTCAGCAGTGCTCGTGCCACCACCAGCAGCACCGGCTCAGCAGCGCTCGTGCTACTACCAGCAGCACCCACACAGCGGCGCTGATGCTAAGACCAGCCGCACCGGTACAACAGTGCTGGTTTGCTGCGACACCGCCGTTACATATTTTCGTGTACAACTGTGAACAAGCACTCACGACATACATTTTGCTCGGCCACTTCTGACCATCAAAATCTGGAAAGCTTTTCGCTTTTAAAGAAATAAATTCGAGGCATAACCTTGACAAACAAACTCAGCTTTGGAAAACTATGTCTCAGAAAAAGCATCTGTCATGTGTCATCATGTGTCAGCAACACTCAAAACACGTTCTTACGTTTACTACTTCACATCTTTACGTTTTTATAAATTTGATTGTAGTAATAAGTTAACTTAATTTCTAGACACACGGCAGTGTGTCCGCCAAGTTCGAGCAAAAAAAGCGACACACCGGCCGTGGGTTATATTACACGAACCATTTCGGGCCAAATTCGACCCCTCTGTAACTCAAAATCTATTTTATTCACGCATATTAAATTTCTAGTATCTGTTGAGACCCCCTCACTTATCTAAAATACAAAATTTCACTAATATACCTATTGTAGGTCTTGAGATATTGACGTCAGAAAATCGCTATTTTTACTATACACTCACTGATTGACTGACTGACTCACTCATCAAAAACCTAGACCACTTCCAATGGTCGTATTGACTTGAAATTTGGCATGGAGGTAGGTCTTTATGTCAAGGTAAAGGGAAAAATCTGAAAATGGCCAAGTGTGAGTCGGTTTCAAAATAATGAAGGTGTTTTATACCCGGTGTAAATTTATATCTATATTTATATAATATATCTTCGAATGGTACAAAGGTTTGTATTTAGTCAAAGTAAAGTAAAAATCTGAAAACGGCCAAGTGTGAATCTCTTTCGAAAATAACGAATGTGTAACTTTGATCCACGAACATAAAATGTGATAACATGTCATGTCAGTCAGTTGGTAAATCTAGTCCATTTAGTTAATCTACTTCATTTCTTTATAAGAAACATAGTGCATATTAAAAAATCTAAAAGATAGTATAAATGAGACATTTCTTTAACTAACTTCATCATAAGAAAAAAATAAATAAACAACCTTACAAAAATAAATGAAATCCCACCCAAAACAAAAATGTGAAAGACTGCCAAGTTCGATAATATGGGAATGCTTCGCCTATAAAAGAAGTGAGATCTGAATAAGTACCAAGTTCCATACACATACCTCAGTTAAAAATAGTTACTTTTTAATGATGTTACTTGGCAAGTTTTAATAGAAAATTAAATACTTGATTCATTGCGTTTAGTAGGTTTATAACAAGATGTATGAAAACTTGCCATGTAACATCATTAAAAAGTAACTATTTTTAACTGAGGTATGTGTATGGAACTTGGTACTTATTCAGATCTCACTTCTTTTATAGGCGAAGCATTCCCATATTATCGAACTTGGCAGTCTTTCACATTTTTGTTTTGGGTGGGATCATCTTTTACTACACAATATACTCATGAGTAGGGCTGCCATCTCGAATTTCGCCAAACCCGGACAAACATATAAAAAAACCCGGACATTTGGCGTAAATCGCATTTTTCCCCGGACGAGTCCGATTTTTTTAAACAAAAAAAGACCTAATTTTTATTCCATTTACTATAACTATATACTTAAATTCAATGACATGAAAAGTCAGGGCCGTCTCTAGCTCATGTAGTGGTATTGAAAGATTGTGACTTAGTACTTCGAAGGTCATAAATAAGTAAACTCATATGGAAACTAGGACAAAAAATAAACTAAACTTGTATAAAAAAATCTACAAAGTGAAGAAGTCCCGAGCGGATTGAGCGCAAAATTTTTTAACTATTGGGATATTAAAGTAGTAAAATGTAAAAAAAAGCATAGTGTTAAAACAGAAGCCGCGAGCGAAGCGAGCGCGAAAATTTTTGAGTTTTGGGACATAAAAGTACCTAAACAAGTCATAAAAATGCCACTGGAAACTGCAGAGCTAAGCGAGTGAGATTTTTTAAATTGTTTGTTTGAGGACTCTCAAATTGTGATTAAGTCCAAATTTAATTTGAGAGTACACCCTGCACTAAGCCGGACCTATGAAAAGTGTCCGGGTTTTCCCCGGACACTTCTTGAAACCCCGCCCGGACGTCCCCCGGACGGTCTCCAAACGAGGACAAATCCGGGGAAACCCGGACGGATGGCAGCCCTACTCATGAGTGACAATACCAATGGTTGGTACATAATAACACATTTTTTCTCTTAGTAGAGCTAAGAGCATAATAACTTCCAAATTGGGAATCAAAAAGCCATATGAAAAATAGAACAGATCACCTGACCTCAATGCATGATATACCAGGTCTACCATCCACTGGCTATCATTACTGGAGTATGCCAAACGAGGTACTGGCAGTTGGCACCCTATACAGCATGCAAAGCTTGTGCAGCAGCCATGGGCGTAGCCAGCTTTGGGCTCAGGGTGGGGCAGCAGTCAACTTATCTCCGGGGGAGGGCCGGCCCTCCAATTTTTTGTATCTTAAGCCGTTAATCTCTTAATTTGAGAAGTTTATAATTTCAGGTACAGAAAATAAACAATCACACACAGGACAAAAGCCAAAAGTAAGGGTATATAGTTTCTGAATACGCGAGCGAAGCGAGCGCAAAATTTTTATCGGACTTAAATTCAAATTTATTTATTTTGCGAATATAAATATAAACCAAATACATATTACGTAAAATTTAGCCCAAACGTACTTAACTTTTTGTTTGTTGACAAATGCAAAAACAAGGGTATATAGATTCTGAATACGTGAGCGAAGCGAGCGTGAAATTTTTATCGGACTTTAACCAAATATTACGTAAAATTTAGCCCAAACGTACTTAACTTTTGTTTGTTGACAAATGCAAAAATAAGGGCATATAGTTTCTGAATACGCGAGCGAAGCGAGCGAAATTTATCGGACTTAAACCAAATATTACGTAAAATGTAGCCCAAATGTACTTAACTTTTGTTTGTTGACAAATGCAAAAATAAGGGCATATCGTTTCTGAATACGCGAGCGCAGCGAGCGAAATTTTATCGGACTTAAAGCAAATATTACCTAAAATTTAGCCCAAACGTACTTAACTTTTGTTTCTTGAGAAATGCAAAAACAAGGGCATATAGTTTCTGAATACGCGAGCGAAGCGAGCGTGAAATTTTTATCGGACTTAAACCAAATATTATGTAAAATTTAGCCCAAACGTATTTAACTTTTTGTTTCTTGACAAATACAAAAATAATATAGTTTCTGAATACGCGAGCGAAGCGAGAGGGAAATATTAATTCTTTTTTAAGACTTAAAACCAAAAAGTACGTAAAATGTAGCCCAAACATACATTTTCACGAATGGGGGGACTAGGTACGACACACCCGATTTACGTCCATACGAAAACCCCCGCGCTCGCATAGATAAGTCGATAAAACTAAAGTTAGATAAATATAGCAACGTCGCGCAGCTAAGCTTCGCGGGTAACTTGGAATGCCTCCAGGGACCTCCAGTGGTCCGCGGACCACCGGTTAAGAACCACTGTGCTAAACGATCGTTCTATTGTACAGGACACGAGTGGTAACTGTCATGCACCTTAACTCAATAGTAATAAGTACGATTTTCCTCTAAAACTGTTACCACTGGCCTGAAGTTGACTGTAGGGTACCTACGTGGCCAAGCAAAATAGCGAGCGCGGTTTTTACGCTAGGATAAAATTGCATTTCCGAAATTTTTAATCACATCTACCAGTTCCATCTCCTTCAATGTATTATTTTTTGGATCGGCTCGCTACGTTAGTAAAAAAAAAACATTGTTTAATCAGACACCTTATAGGTCAGAGCCCAGGGTGGGGCAAGTGCCCCAGCTTGCCCCAGTGTGGCTACGCCCATGGCAGCAGCACAGCACCCGAGGCGCTAGAAGTGTCACAGCATACTACGTGTCAAGTGGCACAGCACCTGCAGCGCTTACACCATCACCTTGCATGGTTCTCACAATGGTGATCTCATGGTATTTCCTGGCTTAGGCTTGTCCTCAATACCTGTAGTCAAAAGACAAGCAAGCAAGCATCTGGCTGAGGTAACCAAACCTTCAATTGAAAGACTCTCATGCATTGTCATGTTACAGATTTGAACTTTAGTTGACATCACCAATTAATGCATCCAAATTACATAATCAATCATCATCCTCCGAGCCTTTTTTCCCAAACTATGTTGGGGTCGGCTTCCAGTCTAACCGGATTCAGCTGAGTACCAGTGCTTTACAAGAAGCGACTGCCTATCTGACCTCCTCAACCCAGTTACCCGGGCAACCCGATACCCCTTGGTTAGACTGGTGTCAGACTTACTGGCTTCTGACTACCCATAACGACTGCCAAGGATGTTCAATGACAGCCGGGACGTGCCATCTGAAACACAGTCACTGGTGTCTAAGATATACTTAGAAAGTACATACAAACTTAGAAAAGTTGCATTGGTACTTGCCTTACAAATTACATAATCAGTAAAATAAAATAATAACTAAGGTCTGTAAACAGACTTTCAATTTATAAAATGCAAATTAAGCCATTGCCTTCCATTGGGATCTTAGATATTCCGCACCAGGGGTACAAACCCCCTTTCTTGAGCTCTACAGGCCTTCGAGGGCCACAAGTACAGCGGCATAACACCAACTGTACCAAAGAGTTTACACAAGTCTCTTTTCAGTCACCTCAATGCCACCAGACAGGTCAATGGGTCTTTTGCAGGTCACCCTGATATCCATCATAGATACTGCACAACTCAATAGAATCAAAAGTAGAAACAGATAAATAAATCAAACTAACAAATCTAGAGGCTGATGCACAATTTGAACTATTCCACTTTGGTGTAAGGAAATTGAGTAAGTCAATATCAAAACAGAGTGCAGTTATATCACAAAAGCAGTAAACTTATATTTCTGTGTACTTATTGAAACTCTTATTAGAAATAAACATTACTGAGCTCATTAACATAATAAGCATGTTAGTTATTCAATTTCATGAGACAAAAACATTTCAAATGCAAACAAAAGATGCACATTGTTATTTTAGCTTCTATAACACTTGGTTCAAGCTTTAAAATATTTATCTAAACTTTTGTATTAAAAATCAACCCGTTGGTCATTAGCGGTGGCACCTGAGAATCTAACTCAAGTTCTCATACACTTTCAGTATGTTTTTAACCAATAAGCCACCAAGATGGATTATAAGTCATGTCGACGGCTCCTAAGTATACTGAGTCAACTATACTTTTAGTAACTTTACAGGAGGGCGATAAGAAGATCAAATGGTTATATTTAAATTGTTAATACAACCATGAAAAAAAAACTAATCGTAGTGAATTAAATATAATAAAGCCTCTTATCTGTACACAATAAATTTCATATTATTTTATTAATTTATGAGATATTGTAGATATACTAGTATAAGGCGATTATTTGTCTCTTAAAAATGGATCAAGTACCACTTATATTTTTATACGTCGCATTATTGAATCTACGTTATAAACAAAAATTACTTTACAAGTGTGGCAAAAAATATTTTTATTTACTTATTGGATTTTTTATATATTATATTGTCTGTCGTGAATTTATTTTTTGTTAAAATATAATAAGTTGACTCACTGTACATGGGCATAATTTCAAAAGTGAACCATACTTAAATTGAGTCAAGTGTGGTACAAAATAGTTAATTTATCAAAAACGCCTTTCATGTTTAATATTTTAATCAAAGAAAAATTCAAAACATTGGCAACATAAGCACAACTTTAGGATATCTATAAAATTAACAAAAAATTACAAAAATCAACAATAATCCTTAATCAATAATCCTTATCCTTAGTATTTATTGCTGAGAATAAAATCAGTCTCAAAAATTTACTTATGAGCTAAGTACTTAATAATTAATTATTTTATTATTCTTAATCATTTGTGTTTTTTCTTTGCCTAGATTGTTTTTTTTTTCCTAGATAATTATTAAGTACTTAAGTTAATTTTTTAAACTGATTTTATTCTCAGCAATAAATACTAAGAATAAGGATAATTATGTGCAGTCATGCATGTAAAGCGAGGGGAAATTGTGGAATCTGAGGGAGTACAACTCTCAGATTCATATAAATACGTGGGTATGGCGGAGGGTTTAGGCATCAATGTGGCTGTCATGAAACAGTCATTACAGGAGCGTTTCTTTGGCCGCCTGAATAAGGTTCTAAAAAGTTCCTTATCGGGCGGCAACAAGCTTCGCGCCTTTAATGGTTGGGTCATGCCAGTCCTGATGTACTCCTTCGGAATACTCAAATGGACCCAAACTGAATTGGATGCCCTGGATGGGAGAGTCCGCACACTGCTGACCGAAGAACGAATGCATCACCCACGATCGTCGGTGATGAGACTGTACATCCCACGGAAATGTGGAGGACGAGGCTTTTTAAATGCAAAGACTCCACAACCGTGAGGTGTGCAGTCTCAGAGAATATTTTCTCAAAAACGACGTGGGTATGCACCGTGATATGATAGCAGTGGACAGAGGACTCACCCCACTATCCTTGGCAAAAGAGAACTGGCGCAAACCTGTCGTACTAACTAACTACCCATGATAGCAAGGAGGTATGGCAGAGCAAACAGCTACACGGACGCTTCTTCGGGGCTCTTCATGGCCCCGATGTAGACTTCAAAGCATCCGTATCTTGGCTACGCTTCGGTGACCTTTTTGGAGAAACCGAAGGGTTTGTATGTGCAATTATGGACGAAGTTATCCTGACGAATAACTACCGGAGAAATATCATGAAAGACGGGACGGTTGACATATTTCGGGCATGTCACCATTCGGGTGAGTCTATAAGACATATTATATCTGGTTGTTCTCGTTTGGCTAACGGTGAATATTTGCACTGTTTCTGTCTCTGGGACCCTAACCACCGGTACCTTGGATCCTGTGTCCGATATCGGTGGCAACCTATTTTTAAATGTTTTTTTATTTTTTAATTAATATTTAAAAATGTAACTTATATGTTAAGTTAGTTTAAGTTAGTATTAATAATTATGACTTTCTTTAAAAAAGATTAATGAACATTATCACAAGCTTCAGAAGTATTTTCTTTATTAACGTCAGAATTAGGTATCATATTTTTCATTCACTAAATTAATGATTTTTCGAGACCTAGTACTCATCACCCCTTTCTATAAAATTATGACTCTAAATTTAAATAAGAATAACACAGGAAAGCAACTATTTCTTGATAACAAAAAGCACTTAATAACAGCCGCACACCCCGCTGTTTCGCCGTATACTGAGTCAGTTTGAACTTGCACCAAAGCGAGCGCATTCGCGTCCCACGTATATTGGTAGCAAACACTTGACTCAGTTTACTAAGTGCAAAATAAATAAATTACTATACTTGATCGAGTATACGCTATTTTTTCTTAGTTATTTATAAAGATAGATTTTTTTTTATTTTACAGGTAAATAGAAAATGATTTAATTATTGTTAATACACAAAAAAGTGCAATTCGCAAAATTTGTTAGTTGACTCAGTATACTTAGGAGCCGTCGATGTATGACCTAAAGGCTAAATAAAACTGGATTTATCTCACCATTTACATACAAGTACATTACAGGATACCTCTCATAATATCTCGAGCATAGTGGGAGCAGGGCATGTTGTTCACAGACACCAGAGCAACAAATAAGCAGAAACTCATTCCACCCGAAGCACACAACAGTCCCAACAGCATCAGTGTACCAAACTCAAGCAATAGACATTGCTTGCGCTATAAATCGGAAGCATCATAACTTCTCGACTTATTCCATTGTTATATACACATGAAAACAAAAGCAATCGTTAATTCGGTTATAACACAAACATTTTGATTAATAATTTATCATGTGACTTTGTTCAATCAATTTTGTTTACCAATAAGTTACCAGACCTGTTATTTCCATAAAAATAAATTAAACCAATGTTCCTTTGAGATTTTTCCAATAATAGAATTCATGCAGTCCACATTAATGCTATCCTCCATCAATGTATTCTTCCAGTTATTTGGGCATTGATGTCTTTAACTCTTCAGAAGACGATAGACCTTCCGTATTATTTTTGTTCCACAACAAGTAAACCAACCAACATATTTATTGGTATCACTTACGCTGCCTGCATAGCATCTTGAATATACCAATCTATGCAGCGCACTGCAATCCATTACAAAATTAAAACGCAAGCAAAACCTTTGGTCGGCGGGTTCCTTACACCGCGTCGTACTTAATAAAAAGTGCCAATGGATTTAAACTGAAATCAAAAACTTTATAGTGGGAGTGAGACTATCCCACTTCTGATTTTAAGAACCAGAAGCAGGTTTATTTAACAAGGAAATAACAAGAAATAGTTTTAACATGAAAATCAACTATGATTGAACAAAAGTATAAAAGCGCGGCAAAATCGTATCCCCGTCAAACTATAACATGTCTTGTCACAATGACGTTCGAAAATGGAATCCTCCAAGCAGAGATACACGACTGAATGGTGGGGTGTCGATGGTCGCTCGTCTCTGCTGCCCTTTATGTAAAGGCCCCAGTACACGTTGGCTTGTGTTGGGCCAAGCTGTGCAATGCACAAATGTAGGCCAGGATCAAATGGTGTTTACACATTGGCGCATGGCTCATTCCTGCCTGGCAAACCACTTGCGATGGACGTCGAAGTAATTAAGGCTTCGGCTATTTATTTGTACACTACTATATATATTTATATTATATTACACTACTATATATATTTATATTATACTACACTACTATATTTACTACTATATTTATTTTTACACGCAACACAAAAGTGTACTTTATCCTCAGCGGTCGGTGACGAACTAAACATTGGCCGAATGTGTAAACACCACACGCCAAGCTGGGCCAAGATGCCTTTGATGTGTGCCCAAAAAACCGACAACTCGCCGAATGCGCGCCAACCTTGACAAATGTCCGCCAACCTGCACCAATACCCCGTGTACACGTTGGTGATGGCGTGTATTGGCCGCACTTGGGCCAACGTGTACTGGGGCCTTAACCACTGGCAGCTAACAGTATTTACAAAACGTTCACGGGCCGCAAGTAAGATGTCCGCCAGGCCGCGGGTTGCCGACCGCTCGCTGGTACTCGCTGGTATAGATGTATGAGGCGCTTCCTATGACACTATTTGCAAGGCAAATCTCTTATTGTATTGTAAAATATATTATTGTTGGAAGTCCCGAACTTCGCAGTACTAATAATTAAAAAGAAATCTATAATAGGAAACATAGACTCGATGATTTGCGGTTCAGTGCATACTGCCGAGGTGGCAATTTGCATTTTATTTTTACAAACTCGATTCACCGCATCTGTGTTGTGCTGTGTGGCATGTTTCGTATTTTTGATTACCTACTTGGCTTGCTTTATAGCTCTAGCAACATTGAATAGTCTGTGGCTAGCACATACAAGCAAGTGCAAGTAATTAAAATGAAGATTTGGCACAAAGGCTAGAAGGCCATGCCATTAAAAAATAAAAAAAAGCAATTGCAAGCATTGTATAACACTGGTCAACAAATTATAATTTTTTTTTTGGTGCAAAGGTGAAATATACAATTTCTTGTAGGATATTAGATACGTAATCGAAGTCCAGAACATAAAGTTGCACTAGCACGCAGGGATTTAGAGATATACCCCTCCTAAAGTACCAAAAACGCGTTTTTTTATGAAATTTGATGTCATTTTTTGGGGACAGCAGAATTTTATAGGAATTTCTAACTAAAGCATCATATAGTACTACTTTCCCCGCATTAACCCCATTTTAATTTATATTTTTGCGAGTTTTGTTTCCCGATATATACCATTTTATAACTAAAGTGGAGTTTTTTCATACTAACAGGCCAAATGAAATATAGGGAAGATCGAACTATCGTAGCTGTATACATATTTCATGAAAATTTAAACTCTTAACGTTGGAAATAAAAATGAATTTCAATCGGGAAGAGTGGTACTATATAATGCTATAGATAGAAACAAAAAAAACTATTTTGCTGTACTTCAAAAAAATCGTCAAATATCGTTAAAATCGCGTTTTTGGTACTTTAGGAGGGGTATATCTCTAAATCCCTACGTGCTAGTGCAACTCTATGTTCTGGACTTCGATTACGTATCTAATATCCTACAAGAAATTGTATATTTCACCTTTGCACCAAAAATGCTGTTGACCTGTGTAATCTATGGTGCAAGCGGCTCTGTCAAACTGTCAAGTCCAAGTCAAAGTCAAACATGTACAGTGTACTGTCACTTTAAAATAAATCGTCAAATCGTGAATAGTGTCCAAAAGCAAAAGTTGAAATTAATATTACCTAATCTATCAAAAGTAATGTAACTTAAGCGATGGGTGGTTGGGCGATATTGTTTGGTATTCGAGTTTTATTTGGCTCTTGTATTCTGTCGGTTAGTGTCGAAGAACTCTATGATGATAGGTGAACCAAAAGACGAAGCCATTCGATGCGTTTGAATGCTGGGGTTGTTTTTATTAAGTTTTTGACTATTGCATTGAGTTAACCGTCGTCTGTTGTTGTGGTGTATTGTGGTCTCTCGTCTGTGCTTGTCATGGCATTAAATACTTGTTAGGCTAAAGGCACAAAAAAATCTGTTCTTGACAATTGAAATGGAGGTTATACTTGTTCGAAATTATATCGCTTTGATAGAGGTGTCGGTCAGTGGGTCGTTTTAGGGGCGGAATCCTACTGCTTGTCTCAAAAAAAAAAAACAAAAAAGCTATCTTCCTACGACAGAAGGTGATCTTTGAGGAAATTTTGTCTAAAATCGCCCATCCATAATGTCGAGTGATGTGATTAACGCATTCCTTTTCTGTGAAAACCTGTGTGCCCTGCAATGTGATAAAAAAGGCTGTTGATGAAAAGTGACAATAATCTATACCTACCTTTATATTATTCTATGTTGCTCTTACAATAAATGATCAATGCCATTCTGCCAATATTTAATGTGTTCAGAAACATAGTTTTGTAAACTCTCAGCTTAGGTGCCAAGTTATCACCGATAACTAGTTTTACGCCGTCTCGAGAGTTAGCCCATGGCAAAATTATAGTCTTAAACCAATCATCAAAACACATCATATCGAACCACCCAGATTTGGTTCGGTTATACCTAGCATTTTTTGGACCATTTTCGCACCACCTGGTCCACAAATGATCTGCCTTGTAAACCACATAGGGTGGTAGGCAATTTCCGTCAGCAGTTCCACTAAACATGATTGATACTGCACTTTTGCTAGCATTAATGACCCTTTCAGGGTGCTTTGTCCATCTTTTAAAAATACATTTTTTATTTCCGGGGTTGACGCTTAAATTAGTTTCATCGAAATTGAGAATATTGCTGGGGGGAACATCTTTAAGAGAAGTTTCAAGATTCGTGTAAAATTCGTTCATTTCCTCAACTGTTTTCGCACCCGGCTTCTTTGTCAAAATCCGCCATTTTGTGACGTCATGGCTTCCACGGTCTATAAGTGTGGTATATCGTAGAGAGGAATTATTTTTTGCCATCAATTTCAAATATTGAACTCTGTAGCTCTTATTTTTTTTAATATGCTCCTCTAGTCTCTTCAATTAAATAATTTATGGCACTTGTGTTGGATGTGCCTTGGCACACACTGTGGCTAAAACGGTAAATCCAATTAGATGTAATTGCTTTATAATTTTCTTTATTTGTGCAGCCAAAATTTCTTTTGGTATACTGCCTGAGCAGAATGAGTAATCATAAAATCACCTCTAATCATAAAAACTAATACATTAACTGCAAGTTTCCGTGATTAGTCACCATTGTGGTTTACAAAACCCAATACTTTATCTTTCTTGGTATTAAACTGCATGTGTGACGGGTGAGAGTGCCACCTCATCAAAAATCAATGTGCACAACTTATCACAATCATTCATTTTGCCATTTTTTATTGGTTAAATATATTTTCGTTAGCCCGTTTGTGAGGCTTATTTGGTAAATATTGCTTCAGGAAATGTGCAATTTTAGTGGAACACATCGCACAGAGATGTCTCGCAGCCTCGTGATGGCATAGACAATGAGGTGCCAGTGCTTAGATCGTGGATGCATCCACGTAGTTTTGTGCTTAGCAGCAAGGTGAAACATGGTATTTGTGATTGCAAGTTGGAATTGAGCACATAAACTAAGCAGCAACTGGCCATTAGAGTTGATGTTGCCTACCCCATGTCTACTCAAAACTTTAGGCCACGCTTCATAATCTCGACCAACTCTAGCATTGAAGTCCCCTAACAAGAGAATCTTTTCTCTGTTCGGTATTTTATGGAGATATTGTGTAAGTTCTTCATAAAATTTATCCTTGATGTCGTCAGAACTACCTAGCGTCGGTGCATAGACACTGATAACATTAAGGAAATTGTCACCGTCTAAGTGAAGGCGCAATGTGGTTATACGGTCCGAGATGTGGATTGGACATTCTTGAAGTGTCTTCACAAGATTATTCTTGATCTCAAAACCAACTCCCGACCTTCTTGGTTCTGTTGCAGCCGTGCCCTTCCAGTAAAAAGTGTAGCCACCGCCATGCTCGACTAGCTCGCCCTCATCGGCAAGGTGGGTTTCGCTTACAGCAGCTATATCAATGTTGTAGCGGCGGAGTTCTCGAGCAACTATGGCTGTTTTTCGTTCTGGGCAGGCGTCTCGCGGTCGAGAAGGGTGCGAACATTCCATGCACCAAAAGTCAGTAAAGGTGTTTTAAGTTTATTACTATTGTTGCGTCGACCACGAATAAAAAGATGCGGAAGCAGCCGTGGATACTGCTATCCCGCGCAGTATACGTTGAGTTGGAATAATAATGCGCGAATCCAAATTTGAAGTTTTATCTTGGTTTGGTAAACATGACGGAGATGATGGTACCTGCTATTCCTCCGATGTTGAGTCTATTACTTCAGCGGCGACTTCGTCCAATTCGGCTTCGGTTTCACTCTGCACGTCATCTTGATTCAAGTCATCCTCCACTTTTCATTGTAGAGGTTGTGTTTGTTGCTGAGTTGCACACTTTACCATCTACCATGGTGAGTAACAAGTTATGAGTAACTGTTATTCCGCAGGACCCGAAAGTTATCTTTGTGCCAATTAACCGTTTAATTTGGTCTTTGTGGTAATTAATTTCATCATTTGTTACATCTTTGCTCTCGTGTATAAATCTGATCCGGTGATGGATTTTTCCAAATATTTTTTTTATTACTCTTACTTATCAACTGTAATGGCACAAGTGATGATTGAAAAATATTTGCGTCAGACTCACTGCTGTTAGCGAATTTTTGTTTATATTGCGCCTGCTGCGAACCATCACATCCCCATTTATATGTGAGCTCTAGGTTCACCAATTCTTCCTCTGGTAAAGTTTGTAATACTTCTTCAAGATATAATATAAGACGCTGAGCAGTGTGGTCTAGTAATACTTGTAACTGAATTTCTGCACACGTTTCAGTGACCCTATAAGATTTGCATTATTATATTGCACATAGCATTTGGACAGCAATCTCGTTTTGCTTTTTGTAAAATGGAATAGCACGGATATAGTTTTTTAGAACTTTCTCTAATTATTTCGTACTGTTTTCTTGTTAATGCAGCTTCCACAAACATAGACATAGATTGTAATCAAAGAATGTCTCAGCAAGCACGGACGAGGTAACATTCATTGATTGTTATTGATACAGTAATGTTGTTTTAATGCTCATCAATTGTTAAAACGGTAAACAACCAGCAAAAATATTTTTATCGTAACTGCAACGCCATTACAAAGTAACGTCGTCAGTTCAATCGCGACGTGTCAAAACCGCATTACAATCGGATCATTCGTTTGGGAACTACGATGCCACACACACACACACACACAGATACGTCAAACTTATAACTAAAATATGACAAAATTGACTGCTTTGAAATAGAAATTCAAACACCTATGAAAGCAGTCCATCAAGCCCTAAGCTGGTCTGATTACAAAAAAGCCAATACTTTAAAGTATTTAATAAGCAGCACATCAGATGGTATAATTAATTTTATATCTGGAGGTTACAGTGGTAGGACAAGTGATGTCACCCTAGTTGAAAATTGCAAGTTTTTGGAGAATATAGAACCAAGAGTGAATTGAGTGAATATACAGGATTCATTCATAAAATCTAGATAAGAAAACAGAAGCTTTTTATTTATCATGTTTTATTTTGTATAATAAAGGAAATACATTTGTTTTCCAAAAGTCTACCAATTTCTGCATAATAGTATTCACAAATTGTTCATCATAATCAATCTTTATAACTTCTACCCTTTTATTATTTTCGAAATCACTGTCTGCCACACCAAATAAGCACTTCTTAAAACCCATCTCAAACATCTGCAGTTGCACTTGAGCATTGAACTTTGCTGTTATTTTCTTATTATTTATATATTTTTTTAAAGTATTTTCCGATGTTGGACATTTTATTTCAATCATTGTGTCATTTTTTAATATTCCATCAGGTGAGGCTGCTAACTTTGGATATGTTTGGCTGATAGCTAGACCACAACTTTAAATTTTTCCATATTCCATTTCAAGAGCGGTCCTCACGAAATCTTCCAATTGCCTGCTTCTTTTCATTGCAGGTGTATCAGGGGTTCGTGCTCCCGTTATGTAGGCTATTAGAGGCCCATTGCCTGTTATACACCGACTTACTTCAAATGCTTTTGATGCAGTACTGCGTGCATAACGGAGCTCATGCCAGAGGTTTGATTTGTGCTATTCTCGTGTCTCACATTCAATTAAATCTATTACTTCTTTGGTGAATAAGGGTACTATTTCATTCAGAAATTTATTCATGTCATTTTCATTTAGATAATTGAATGACAAGTAGTGCATGCTGAACCGATCTAAACCTCTTGTTTGAAAATCTGGCTGATGCTTTAAAAGCTGACAATTCTGTAACTAGTCTTTACCAGGAATGTTGTTCTTAAAAATTTTCACAACTCTTCTCTCGTGTAGTGCTTCTACCTTAACCTGGGTTGGTATGTAGTCGTACACTGGCTCACTGACATACACCATGTAGCTATCCTATCGCGTCCGGTCCGGCCATAGAGTATAGCAATTACTAAAAGGAATAGAGAGGCAAATCGACCATAAAGAACGGCAAAGGAGAAAGTGCTGCCGTCTATGAAACTTTATCAGAACTTAACGCCAAGGCCGTGGTAATACATAATTTACTTTTTTGGTTTAGTTCTATGTTTCATGAAGTATGAAAGGGCTTCTAATTTAATTTGGTCTTCACCCTCGTAATTGTATTTACCTGATAAAATCCTGTTTACACTTTTGCACAACGATACAACAACAGATTTGATGAGATATCTGTAAAGTATTTTATAACAATTTGTCTATGTTTATCATAAGCAATATACGAAAAGTCAGAGATTATTTCTATGAGAGATTTAATTCTTTCTTTTACATCGTACGTGCACATCGTGTGAAAAAATTGGATACCACAGATTGGATATGGCTAAAAGATGTTGATACATTTTTAGATGGATATACTAGCCAAGTTTTATTTTTATTATACTCCTTTTACTTTAAAAAATTGTTTCCTGGTTCGTTTTTACTGCCACATTTTTTGTACCCTTTTACAGCTTTTAATACTTTTGTTAAATCCCCTCCACAAACATAATTTCTTTGGAAGATGCCCGGGGTTTCGGTGTCGTCTATCCTAAACAATTCAAGTGGCTCACCAATGTGCACATTTCTATATTTACCAGTTTCTTCCTGGATTTTTTTCTTTTTCAGTAATAAAAAACTGCAGTGACTGTAGGCAAGAATTTGTGTCCTCTTCACAATTTGCACGAGGTGAATGGTGTGGTGAACTAAAATTGTTTAGTAGCAATGTTTTATATGCTCCCTCGAACCCTACACAATTTGGCGACACATTACATACGTGCACCCATACTCCTGACATTTCCAAAGAAATTTTCCAGAGGATCCTGGTTGCAGTTTCGAGTCAGGAAAGAATCTTGGGAGTATTTCTTATTTAAAGTTTTCCATAAAAGTGTCCTCTATGGTTTTAATCCAATTTTTTACAGTTGGAACTCGTTTTTCTATTTTGCTTACTCTATTTACATAGCGCACAGAATTAAAAAAAAACTTTTTGCCTCCACAGTTTATGATGTGGAGTTTTTTTTTACAGCTCCAGTATATATTTTGCTATTTTTAATATAAAAAGTACCGCCATTTAGGCTATCAAATAACTTGTCAATCATTTGTATAAATGGTATGATTTTTCTATATCTTTTGGAACTTCATTCCTAATAGACAAATGTTTTATGCCCACTGCTACGCTGTGACTAAAAAGCTGTGCAGCTGGCTTGACCCGCATTTTATTAATGTTTTCGGTCAGTACATGCTCCTCTGTGTGCATCAACCGCAGCTCACCATAACATTTGTCAGCCTCATAGAGCATGTTAAAATATTCCCATTTCACAGTTAGATCTACTTTTGATGTTGAATCAACAAATATTAGGTCTTTATTTAGTAAATTATTCCTCAAACCCTTTAAGAGGTGTGGCATATCATATATAGGTATTATTTCCATTGCACATGTCAAATATATTTTTGGAGTTGGTTTTGAAACCATCACAGAACTTCATAATAAGGGAGTTGCTCAAATTCCTTCTATGACATTGTTCCTTAAATTCAGTTAAGACAGTAGCTTCTTTCGGCATAAGTTTTGGGGTCTTAACCTTTGGAAAAATATCTTTACTAGTAACTGGTCCTGCTCTTGCACTTGTAAGTGAAGGTTTGTTCCAGTAACATTGAACTGCAGTTGATGATGGTTCAGAAGGTTTTTTTGCTAACCAAAACAATAGCAAAAGGGAATGCTTACAACCACCTGTATAAAACAAAAATCATGGTTAATCCAAGTTTGAACAAACGGTGCTTACATATATCTAATTTAAAAGTTAAATACCTGCTGATGCTGGACAATCTTCACATGTTGCATTAATAATATTATTATCCTGTTCATCAATTTTACAATTGACGGTATACAATTTCTTGCTTATTCTGTGTTCAGGCACTACTTTAGCACTGACTATGCAATCACTGCCTGTTCGACTAACTTTTACGAAGCCCACAGCGGTATTGATGTACGTATCCCGAGATGACCTAAAAATTAAAGATGCTTTAGTATATATAGTAATTTAAAACAATACAAAAAACAGAAATCATTTAGTCACTAAATGATATCTGTTTTTTGTAAACCCCTAAGTTAAAACGGTTACGTTAATACTATTTCGTTGGAGCCAAGTATACATGAGTAGTTGGCGAACAGGCGAAGGATTTGTTCGAATTCTAATATAATGTAAAAGATACTTACATTAAAATCTTTGCTCCCCTTATTTCAGCCAAGTTTGATGGCTACATGTTGCCACATACTCTAATATCATAATATTTTCCACCTTCGGTAGATCAGCTGGAGTCAGCTTTCACGAAGTTGTCAGTCGGTCATGGTAAACCGTTCGTAAAAAAACAGTAACCGTCTTACCACAAGAACTTTTAAACGTCAGTTTAAGACTCGTCTAAAAAAATGACAAATTATGACGTTGATATATGGTTCATTTTGCAACCACAATTTTTTTAGACAAGTGTAAAACACGTGTTTAAGTTTTTGTAGTAAGGCCATATGTTTATAAAATGATTTACAAACAAGATGAATGAAAGCGTGGTATTTATTTAAAATTATTTAAAAATTACTCCTAATTTTAAATAATTATTAAAAATAGAACAACTCCATAAAATTAAAAATTATTCAAATTAGTTTCTTGGAATACTCTATATTATCGAAATCTTAAATAAAAAATGAGGGTCGAAAAAATTGTTCAATGCCCATTGCCATACTCCTATATACATGCCCAAGAAAAGAAATAACAATCCAATTGCAAAACTTACCAAAATACAGCAATACACATCAAAGTTTGCAGTAGAAAAATACGCCGGTGTTAGTGTCAAAATTTCAAATGGCGCGAACATGATATAGCGACGTGCAGTCGAGTCGGTAAAACAGTTCCACAAGTACACGTCTATATCGCCATCTATTATCATTAGTTACCGAAGGAACTACGACGTTCGGTTGCACGGTCGCGACACGGCGGACAGTTCTAACATTTTCTCGATTTGGGCCAATCTTATGCCCTAGGGTCAAAGTCAAAATATAACGCCAAAATATTTTGCAAGAATGTTGTATCGGGGTCATTGCTTGTGCTTGCATTGCCTGTAGTTTCTGCTAAAGCTTCTGGCACATTATTAATATTAATGACTTCTCTAATGTACGAGGAAAGAAACGAGGTTCGGGCCATATTCTGGTTTTCTAGATATAAATCAATTTCAGTCAGACTCATAAAGCGGTTATCCAATAGTGCTGCCGCGACAGTAGGCTTTGTTACTGGGAATTTTGCATATTTATTTTCTCCATCATGTTGCGTTTTAAGCGCAGCATTATTAGTGCTTCATCATCTTGATTACTCTTTAATACGTCCAAAATCTCAACGGAACACTACAGCTACATTTAGAGTGCATGTTTTTTGAGAAGAAAGGATTTCAACGACTTCCCGAAAGCTTAAAAAAGGTATAGGTGATAGTATAGGTCAATACGGTCAAATTAGACCCTGAGATACATTAGGCAAAAGTTAACCCGTTTCAAGATAATCGAATTTCAAGATCTTTTCTTAAAAAGTCGTCTAGGTACACGTATAATTTTAATTATTAGTTAAACGTCTCGTTTTTGTGGATTTTTGTGCGTTTTTGGATAGAAGATGAATCACTTCATAATAACAAACCATGAAACTGTACAAAACACAGAGGATTTATAGCATTTATAGCAAACAGCTTTTTATGCTGAATTTCTGAACAATTTTTTGTCAATTACTTTTTTAGTAGCTATTTTCTCAAAAATTTTAATCTATATTTTTTGTGCAGAGTATTTAAAAAACATCTACATTTATCTAGCTATCCAAAAAGCTACAATAGTCAGCATAAAAATGCACATTCTCAAATAAAAATGATACTAACAAACGTAGGAAAGCAAATCCGAAATAATGAAAATGAAAAGAAAGGGTTAATAAAAGTCTAATTAAAAAGGTTAATTAGTCAATATTTACACAATTTTTAGCTTGTTTTCAATGTGTCCACCTCTATTTCTTACACAGACTCTCATCCTACTTCGCAGACCAGTCTTGACCACCTTACTTGTCAATTGGGCCCTTATTTGATTTGCCGCATCAATATTTTTTTCTTGCAGGATTTCTATGGTTGGTATAGGATGGCCATCTTTGTACACAATTGTTTTCATGTGGCCCCACACATAAAAATCCATTGGTGTCAAATCCGGGCTTCTTGCGGGCCATGGTACGGGGCCTCCTCTTCCAATCCATTTATTCTGATAATTTTGATCCAACCAATCACGTACACCTCTTCGATTTCGTTTGGTGCCCAGTAGTGAGCGTTATGGTAATTGGTTATACCGTCCTTGTCAAAATTGGACTCGTCAGTCCATATATATTTTTTTTTTAATTGACGATTTTCAATATCGGCGTTCATCATAAATCGACAAAAATCCAATCTTCTCAATGGATCTCCTTCCTCAATGGCGTGTACTGGGGTATAATGGTATGGGTAGTCTCCAGCAGTATGCATTGTAAACCACACTTTCCACTGTGAAATTCCCAAACGCTTCGCAACAATATTTGTAGATGTATTCGGATCTCCAATGAAGTGGCTTCGAATGAAATCTTCATCATTTACGTTATAACGATTAGGTCTTCCCAAATCTGATGTGCGTCTTCGGAATGTTCCAGTTTCTCTCAGGCGGCGGTAAACTGTATCGAGCACACTTCGGTCTGGTAAGCGGCGGTCGGGGTAACGCAACGCGTATTCTGCCTGTGCGTTTGTAGAAATTCCTTGGCAAAACCTGTAGCACATGACTATGTCAGCATATTCTTCATTAGAATACATTGAAAATACGCCTGTGACAGATCTGGCCTGCTTTAAAGTTAGTTGTTTCTTTGCCTTAGGTTTTCCTTCGAATCTGGGTCGTTTTGATTTCCCAGATGTTGCAGAAGATGGGAACGGTCGCTTCTTTACTTGCTCTGACGTTCGAAAATTGGGCCTTCTTTCGTTATACCTCGATTTCTCTCTCCTTTCTTGGTTGGTGGAACTTTTATACTGGGCTCTCGTTTTATAAGCGGTAGATGATAATTGTTTCCGGGCAGGAAAAAACTTACTGGTTCCTCCTTGGTCTTCAATGAGTTTCGATAGTTGTGGTTCTGAGAATAGATGCGTTTTAGATGGTGGAATAGCATGAAGAAGCTCGTTAAGAGTCTTATTAGATGGTTTATAAACCGATCTTCGCTGTTGGATGATTTCGGCTCTTTTCCCACACGTATACTGTAAGTAAGAGTGAATCTGAAGTACGGCGAAATGCAGAGTCAGATGCCAGGAAGTTATTTATTCTTTATTGCACACTTAACAACAAATATATAAAAATAATACAGACAGTTTATGTACAATGGCGAGCTTAACCCAGAATTGGGTTCTCTTACAGCCAACCTTAAAGCCAAAGAGAGATTCGATAGTGGTAGGGTAGATTCAAAAAAGTGCACAACAAACATTAATAATTAAAGAAAGAAAAAAAAAAATATATATATATATATATATATACGCATATATAAAATAACAATATACTAAACATATATATGTAGTAAAACTACACAATACATAAACATAATACACATACAAAATATATATATATACATACAAATATAAATGTCATTCATGATGATAAATAGTAATCCTTTACTCGTCTCTTGAATGCACCCAACGATGGGCTTTCGCGTATTGAGTGTGGAAGGGAATTCCACAGTCTCACAGCACGAACAGTGAACGATCCATCATAGCGGCTCGTAGTGTGGGAAGGGACACGAAGAAGGAGAGATGAGGAAGTGCGACAAGGTTTGCCTCTGGGAACAAGAAACTCAAAACGTTCCCGAAGATATCTTGGTGAGAGGGGATTATAGAGAACAGAGAAGAGAAAAGAAAGAATGTGAGCATCTCGACGCCGCCGAATGGGCAACCACTTCAACTGACTTCGAAATTCCGACACGTGGTCGTACTTCCTGAGCCCAAAAATGAAGCGGATGCACAGATTCTGCAGACGTTCGAGCTTGTCTAGAAGTTCCTCAGTCGCATCAAGGAAACAGACATCAGCGTAATCTAGTAGTGGGAGAAGAAGCGACTGAGCAAGAGTAATTTTGGTTGAAAAAGGCAGGAACTTTTGGAGCCGTTTAAGAGACTGAAACGTGCAAAATACTCTCCTGCTTACTTCCGCAATGTGTTTACCCCAAGACAAGTGGCAATCCATTAGCACACCCAGGTTTTTGACGTGCGAAGAGTAATTTATAATGACATTATCATACAAGAGTGGCGGAGGAGATTGCAACCTATTTAGAAAATATCTGCCACCAACAATGATAGCTTGAGATTTAGAGGGTTGACTAAAAGTCCAAAGCTCTTAGCCCACTGACTTATGTTGTCAAGATCATTATTGATGGCATCAATTGTCCTAGGAAGCTCCTCAAGGTTACAATGTTGATAAAGCTGCAAATCGTCTGCATAGAGATGGTAATGTGAAGTAAGTGACTTTGTGATGGCGTTAATAAAACGGAGAAAAGTAGAGGAGAGAGACGCCGCCCTGAGGAACACCCGCAGCAAGATCACACCACTCAGAGGAACCCTCGTCAGAGCGAACCGACTGCGAGCGACCTCGAAGATAGGAACTAAACCACGCAATTACAGACGGAGATATATTAAGAGAAGAGGATTCCTAGGAGGATGTCAAAATCAACTGAGTTAAAAGCACTACTGAAATCCAGTAGTACCAATACAGTTAAGCGCCGGTGCTCCATAGCCAGGCGAATGTCATCCGTGATTTTCACCAGAGCGGAGACAGTGCTATGGCCCGGACGAAACCAGACTGGTATGGACTCAGCAGGCTGTTAGAGGAAAGAAAGTGAGACAGTTGATTATTGACAACACTCTCAAGGACTTTGGAGAGGATTGGAAGTATGGATATTGGACGGAACTGGGAAACGGAGGAGGGATTGGGTACCTTGGGCAAAGGCAATACATGGGCTTTTTTCCATGCTGAAGGAAAGGAACTGGTAAATAAGGAGAAGTTAACAAGATGTGAAATCACCGGAATTAGTACATCAAGAATGGGAAGAAGCATTCGAAGATGAAGCCCATCATCTCCTACTGCTTTTGAGGAAATGGATAAAATTGAACGCTTTATATCCCCCTCTGTAGCTGGATGGAACGAAAATGAAGTACAATTTGGCAAAGAAGCATTTGATAGATAATTGAGAGTGCACGATTTAACGTTGTCATCCAGCGTCACTGGTGACTTCGAAAAATGTGCGTTGATCGTATCAAGATCTATATCGGAAGCGCTATCATTAGCAGCCTTGCCGATTCCAAAAGACTTGAGGAATTGCCATACTTGTGCAGTGTCAAAGTTTTTAATGGAGTTATGAATATGGCGTCTCTTTGCATCTCTACACATACGACTGCAGCGATTTCGCAGCCTCTTGTACGAAGTCCAATTCTCCTCACTGGGATCACTTCTGTAACGTCGTTTTGCCCTGTCCCTTTTCGCCATCATTTGTTTAATATTTTCCGACAACCACGGGGCCGGAAGATGTCTCACTCTAACCTTTTTGAGAGGAGCATGTTTGTCGAAAAGATCCAACACCAACTTATTAAATTCAGAGACCATTGTGTCAACATCATTGCAGTCGTAAACAGGAGACCAGTCAATATTGCCCGCATCCTCCCTCAAACGATCCATATCAATGTTCTTGAAACTGCGAAGGAAGAGAAATTTGGCTTTACGTTTAGGTGGACGAATCTTATAAGATAAAAATAGAAGATCATGATAAGAGAAAGAGGCAGGGAGTTGCCCATGAGTGGCTACTTTGCTGGAGTCGGATACTAGAATGAGATCTAGAAGAGAAGGATTACAGTGAGGGGCATGATGAGTAGCGTTAAGCTGAAGGATATGCATATTGACCGAAGAGACAAGAGAACGGAGTTTGCGGCTGCGCACATCATCTTTAATCAAGCAAGTGTTGAAGTCTCCGAGGATAATAGTGTGTTCATATAAGGGTGTGAGATGTTCGAGCTTTGCCTCAAAAGATGAAAAATAATCGATTGTGCATAATGGATTGTAGAAAACCCCCAATAATAATTTGTTGTGATTAAATGTGACTTCTATGAACAAATGCTCAGCAGATTTGGAATAATCACTCGGAGACTTGTCAACGATTTTATATGGCATGTCACCACGAAGATAAATGGCTACCCCTCCGCCTCCCTTGCCAGTTCTGTCGTTACGCACAAGCTTGTAGCCGGGCAAGGAGTATTGAGTGGAAGGGAGTGCTGGTTTGAGGAAAGATTCTGAGACAAGGATAGCATGGACAAGGCTGGAGTCAAAAGAAGTTAACAGGTCCGCATGATGAGCAGGAATGCTTTGGGCATTTATGTGGACCATGTTGAAGAACTTGCGGTATGGTGAAAAGGCAGTAAAGAGTTGATCGCGAAGATTTACCGTATCATCACTGAACGCACTAGCAAAACTCTCATCAGATGCACAAGACGACGAGCAAGAAACAAAACTATCATCAAAATGATCAAACATGATAGATATAAGTAATAAAATATATATATATAAATAGTTCTATAAAAATATATAACAAACGAATAAGTTACTAAAAAATTAAATAACAGTTATCTCAAAATCTCGATGCACTCGCCAGTTAGTGTAAGAGATCAAAAGACACGTGTCTACACTTTGAGGAGGTTTCTGAACGAGCCTTAACTAAGATGTATAACATACAGGTTATGTCAAATGTCAAAGTCAAAGTGAAAGTAATAGGACAATATCAAAACAAAACAACAACAAAAAAAAAGTTAACAGTGACCGACATAGAAATAAATAAAAAAAAAGAAAACACATTACGAATTATTTTGCCGGCCGCTTCGATCTCTTCCCCGACGGAGTTTTTGAGTTGTTGGTTGGTGACCGAGCGCTCGGACCTGGCTCACTAGCCACGGTAGCAGACGTCGGAAATTGCACCACCAATTGTTGCAGTTCCGCCAAGCATTCGATCTTCCGCCGTGATTTATTTGGAAGCAGTATCAAAATCTTGCCCTCCGATGTCCAACAGTCCTTAACGCCAAAGTGCTTTCGAGCGGCAACAAATGTGTCATGCCTGGGCTTGGTCAGGAACTCAGAGAGAACCAGCCCAGAGCCCTTCAGCACTGTCTTGCTCCGCCATACATCGCTGCGCAGGCTGTAGCTCTGGAATCGGATCAACAGAGGCCTTGTCTTGCCACCATCTGCTCCCAAACGATGACATGATGCAATATCCAATGAAGAAACATTGCCCAGCTTCATCTTATCCTTCAAAACTGAGACAGCCCTGGACACAGTATCTTCGTCCTTTTGCTCTGGCAGACCATGTAGAAGAAGGACCTGCCTCCGAGAAGCCATTTCATGTCGGTCGAAGCCCAGTGCCAGCAACTCAACCTGCATTTTAAGGGCACTCATCGTCTTCCAGACAAGACACTTAAACTCAGTGTAATCGCGGGACAGGCTGGCAATAGTCTTATGAGAGGCTTCAGTGCTGCCAGCGTTCTTCAATTCTTCCTCATAAGCGGCCATTCTTGAAGTGAAGGTGTTTGACAATTCTTCCATACAGTTAGTCAGTTTGGTGTATAGGTCCATGTTGCAAAGATGTTGTAGCAGTGATTTTGAAAGTGGTAGTAGATAAATTAGTGAAGAACTGAGTGCATCTAAGATGAGTGCAGTGCTTTAGTGCATTTGCACAGTAAAATAACTGTTTTATATATTTTTAAATAAAATAATACAAAGGAGCTCTTTTTTAGTTGTGTTGTTTTCCAAACTACCCACAAAAAAAAAAAAAAAAAAGAAGTTTTTGCTTATATGGGATTTTATCTCCAAACTAGCTTTGCTGTATATTTCCTGGAATTGTTTTCGCTGCTGCAGGAGTCCATGTGTAATAGCACCCAGACACGCGTCCATTTTCTCTAATAGCGTGACTGTCTGCCAGCTTAGAAACCACTAAGGCGTGTTTGTGTGTCTAACCGTTCGACGCACAAACTCTTTGTTATGCGGTTCCCTCGGCCCTTACGGCTGGAAATTCTAAATGGACCCGCAAAGTCTACCCCACAGGAACTAAATGCAAAGTCAGTTCTTACGGCTGGCAGATCGCCCATAATTGGTTCGACAGGTTTACCTCGCAGGCGCGTACATATAACGCACCAGGTGCGTACATACTACGCACTGCTTCACGGGCGTAGCCAGGTTTTAGAATCTGGGGGTCAAGAAAATAAAACGAATAAAAATACATAAAATAGCCGTTTATTCATAAGAACAATATTTAATATGTAATAAACAGATTCAGAGAAAACTTCTGGAATGGAAGGAATCGTCGAAGACCTTTGGCAGGGGGACAATATAGGCTAAATAAAAAAATTACGTTCAGTTATACCTAGGTACACGTTATAGAATTAATCTTCTGTTCTTCTTTTTAAATATATCCACTACTTCATTCGCATCAATTTCTATCCCATAGTGAATGTTCATGAGAGCCAAGCCATTCAGTCTGTTTTCACCCGTTGTGTTCCGCAAGTAGTTTTTAAGCCTTCTTAGACTTGAAAAAGACCTTTCTGGGGTAGCAGTGGAAACAGGTAGCGTAGCCAGTATTTGCAACAATGTGTAAATATTTGGATAGAGTTTTTGGTCGCACTTATTTTTTGGTCGCATTCCAAAGCTGATTTTGGAGTAGGGGAGGTGAGAGTCATAGCTGCTTTCCACACTTCAAGTTCTGCTTTGACAACAGTTGTACTCTTTTCAGGCTGCACTTCTGAATACATACAAAATGCCTCTTCAATTTCACAACCTTTCGCAAAATTTGACGGTAAGACACCAGACAGTGCCGATACTACTTTACGGTGTTTCGTAAATCTCTCAATTAATTGTTGAATTGTATGAATTGTATGAAGTCGAGAAAAGGGATGAATAAATTTATTTTGTAATATGTGGATATATCCGACGCAGGAATGTTAGAGCGATTTAACTGCCTCCCGACGATACGTGGCATAAGCAGAATACCACCATTTTCTTCTATTAGCACCTTTGCTTTCTCATAGAGATGGGGGTACTCTTCGTCAACTTTATCTCTCAAAAGTTGCAAAGCATTAGGTCTCGGTAATGAACGCGACATGCGCGCGGTGCGCGTGGGATACGAAACGGCACGACGCGGCATGAAACTACACGAAGATTACCGAATGTGACACGACGACGAGCGGCTCGGCGCGGTGCGCCCGTAGAGAATCCAATCCAAACCACATACTTTTGAGTGTAATTAATTAATATAGTTAAATTTTATCTTAACTTTTCGGGGTTGAACCCCCAAAACCCTCCCCCTGGCTACGCCCGTGCACTGCTTGGTTACTTAATGCAAGCTGGTTTCTTCCTCCTATTGGCCAATATTCTTCACGAATGGCTGCGAGCAGTGCCTGTGTTCCCGAATTAGATGGTAAATCTTAGTCGCTTATAGATGGAATAAGTTCTGTTTATTCTTCATTGTTAGGTTCTAGCCCTAGGTATACCCTCATTGTTGAGCTTTTCTTTTGATGGAAATTTCTTATTTTTACTTACCTCATGATCTACACTATCATTAAAAGACGAACAAGAGGTTGTAGACTCATCTATATGTATTACTTTACTACGTGAAACATAATCCGGATCTCTAACGCTGTCAACACTATCACAATAGTCAGGTGCATCTACGTGTTTTGAAATGTCATTATTTTCGTTTATTATTATTATTTATTTTTTTAAATACTAAAATGTACATTTTATATTATTATTTTTGCTTTAAGCTATTGAAGGGTTGTGAAAAGCCTGGATCTGCATTTAGTGAACTGTACCAGGATCGAATAACTCTGGGATGTGGAAGTGCTAAGTTGTTCCTAACATATGCATAGGCTTTAGCTGAATTAAAATGAAGAGCTATTGCAAAAACACGTAACTGTGGGGGGTACTTATCATGACTGAAACTTTTGTTCCCTTTGTTTATAAGCACTCTATTAAATAGTTCCATTTGGAAGTCATCATACTGTTGAATGCATTCTTTCGACACCTTATTTTGAAAAATTTAATAATTTATGACACTTGAGGTTGTATATTTTTAATTTCAATATAAATAAAAATAGATAGCCATAGACATATGATATTGTAGGAGACGGTATTTATCCAAGCAAACACTTTGGTCGGAGTCATAGACTGAGGTCTGAGGTAGGGACACGATATCGCAACCATAAATATCGATATCGGTATAGTATCGGTATCGAAACAAAAGTATCAAATTAGTAATAGTATCGAAACTCCAGTATCGATATGAGTAAGTATCGAATAAATATGGTTTTTTTTATTTTGTGTGTAAATCCATGTTTTTACATATAAATAAATAATATGGAGTTTCCGTACGAATAATGTATGGAGTTTCCCTACTACTTTAAATTAATTCACATCCAAAATCCACAACAGAGATGCGCAGACCATGAATTTGACCTGTTGTGATTTATTAAAGGGCCACAATGAAAATAAAAAAAACACCTTAGACACAAAAAAAGGTTTTATTTCTAGCAAACAGATCATGGAGAAGATATAAACAAAAGCACTTAAATATTCCACTCTTCTTCAGTACAGTCACCGAGGAACAAGAGTTTATTAACTCTTTTTCCTTTAAGTCTGTTTCTTGCTCTACTTAGTGTTACTCCTGCCTTCGAAAATAACCTCTCTGAGGGTACAGATGTAGCAGGTGAGTGAAGATATTGCTGAGCCTGTTTATACAGTAATGGAAAAATAGTTTTCATATCTTCCCATTGTATGTGTGGGTTGACGGTAAGAGGGCCCACGGGGTTTGCCAAATACAGAGAAAGCTCATCCTTTTCTGCACCCGCTGCATCCCATTTGGACTTTTTTTTATTTTTACCATGTGCTAAATTTTTATGGAGTCTCCAAAAATCGTATTCCGGCGGCAGGTTTGAATCATTTGACTCAGCAACGTCACTCTCTTCGCCACTACTTGTAATATAGTCTTTCATATTCCTTCGAATAACCGATAGCGCTTTAGCGCATGCTTTTGGATCCGTAAAATGTAAGGTTTTGAATCGAGGATCCAAAATACAAGAAACCGCTATTATGTAATTATCTTCCACATGACCAAATCTCTGTTTTATTTGGTTTAAAATCGTATCCTTGACTTTATTAATTACTTCACATTCCTCTTCTTCTATTTCTACTTCAGCAGATGATATTTGTGATTTTAAACAGTTTATTATAGGGATGATTTTACTTGCCGTGACATAATTCTCCCCCGACATTTCGCGCGTGACATATTCAATAGGTTTTAATATTTTTAGTATTTTATTTAAGTTTTCTAGGTCATTTGCAGATGGAGTTGGTGGCGCCTTAGGATTCATAACTAATATTGGATGAATTATTGGAGCTAATTTTACATACCTTTCTATCATGAAATAGACCGAATTCCACCGTGTGCTTACATCAAGAATCAATTTTAGAGGATTATCACCTTGTTTTGATCGTAATATGTCACTTTGTATAACACTGTCACGAAAAAATTTAACAACTTTTCTGATTTTATTACATAAGGACACAAACTCTTCAATTTTCATAATACTTTCAAAAATCAAGTTAATGGTATGTGCGAAACAAGGAAGGTGTTTTGATCTGTCCAAAAACATGTTGATTGCTGCTATCATATTTGCGGCATTGTCTGTTACTACACTAGTTATTTTTTCTTTTGTAATATTAAAAGAATCACAAATATTATCTAAATTGTGAGCTATGTAGATAGCTGTGTGCCTCTCATCTAATTCGACTGTAGCTAACACCTTTGCTTTTAATTCATTTTGATGATAGTAATGTGCAGTAACACCAAGATAACTTGTCATGGTCATTGTTTCAGTCCAAATATCACATGTAAGGGATATGTAACCTACATTTTCTATGTCTTGTCGAGTTTTCAACACCATCACATCGTATAAGTCATCTAGACGACTTTTAAGTGTATCTACACTAGGAATTTTGAAAGTAGGGCATAATTGCTTTATGAGTCGGCGAAATCCTCTTCCTTTGACGATATCAAATGGTCTTTTGTCGACACATATAAAGTATAAAAGTAACTTACATAATAAGGAATGCCTAGATCCTCCTTCAGAGTATAACATTTTACGATTCAAAGTTTCTGTGATTGACATTTGTTTTTGTTTCTGGGATGGTGTGACTTGTGAAGCAATTTTAATGTTTTCAGCAGTGTCCTTGTCAAATTGTTCAGAAGAAATTGTATTACATATAGAATCAACAGTGGAAGAAGTTGAAGGAAGAGAATTATCTGTTGAAGTGGAAGAAGTAGCAGCTGTAGCAGAATCTGCAGTTGTTGTACAATGCCTTTTCAGTTGCTGTTGCAGTAACCGAGGTTTAGGTGAACTGACTTCGTCCAAGGAACTGAAAGAAGAGAAATAGAACAAATAAAGTCAAGTACACAAATTATGTACCTACCTAACCTACTACACATAACTGAAAATGAAAAAGTTTATTATTTCTTCACAAATTTTCAATATAAAACATTTGCTAATCATGCAGAGCAAAAATCGTGAGTTATATGTGCGTGCATACTTGAATAAATTTATCGAATGCAACAAACTGGTTATACTGTAAAAAAATTTAGGTATTTATATATACTGTCATGTCATGTCATTACACAAATATCGCGTATTCATGAATTATCGTGTGTTACTTAAATTCGAATATTCTTTATAAACATCGATCGATAATTTTGTCGACTGCAACTACATCACTATTAATTTACCTACTTTTCATGAGCCACACCCGCACGCGACTTGGCCCGCGTTTACCACGCGAAAGAAGTCGCGGGCGTGATGTGATATAATCCCCGATAAACGGGCTTTCCAATAGTGAAAGAATTTTTCAAATCGGTCTAGTATGTAGTGTAGCTACAACAGAGCCTATTAGATGCAAACCAACTTTTTTATTACTATATCTATAGTAATGAAAATAGATATAAAATAATTATGACGCCTTACCTGTTTGAGTGCTGCTTCACATGTTTTTTCATGTTAGACGTATTCCCACTTGTTTTTATTATTTTAAAGCAGGTCTTACATGACGCTTGTTCATTACTTATTTTCTTAAAATATTTCCATATCTCGCTTTGGGGAGGCGCCATTCTTGCAGCGTGTAAACTAGACTGTCCACAATTACTTCAATAAAACTTCAAATAAATCTCATCACAGTCCCACTAAGGTTCACTCCGTTCACTGCAGGTTCTCCAAATGAAATAATTATCATCAATACGTGAACGAAACTAATGCAAATTTCAATTATTGTTCTGAGTGTCGATACATGCGTGTTTTGCGTGATTGACAATAAAACAAAATGGCTACCACAGATTATATAGATGGATCATGGATGTGAGTCATGTGACTACTTGGTATTGGTATTGCCCATTCCGTTTCATCGTTTTATAAGGCCTTTGCCGTCATGTTGGCAGTACTATATTGCGTTTATTTATTTTTATGTTTTTTTAAATTACGTTGTGTTCTGAATACCTATGTAGGAACGTTAAAATGCGTTAAATTGGTATTTATGAGTTAGTTGCTCGTTTCATTTTTTTTTTATGGAATCGATACTAGATGCTAAGTACTGATATGAGTACTAAGTATCGAAAGGAAGTATCGAATTTCTGAATACTAGTATCGAATCAAAAGGTAGCGATATGAGTAAAGTATCGGATTCGATATCGTGTCCCTAGTCTGAGGTGGCTGTACGCGCTTACGTGGACAAATAAACATGTGTAACACAACTTAGTACTGTTTTATATTATTAAACTTTAACATTAATTATTAACACGAAGTTACAGAGATGAGATTATTAACATAAGATTGCAGAGATGCGATGGACCCGTTACGTTATTGGTTATAGTTTTTGATCTCGATGGCCCGTGAAGTAAGTGGACGAGCGCGTCCTCGCCCCTTCTCCAGCGCGCCGGCGTCCCCGTGGCGGCCTCCCATTGGATGATGCAGGACGTAGTTGGCGCGCCGTTTGAACCGCCGCCTGCGATTGGCTCGCGCGCAGGTGGCGTGATGCGCGGCGGGCACCTCGGTGTTGCCAGGGAGCGCGTACCGCGCTTCCCCAGCATTTTGCCCCGCCGCCCGACTGTGTTGCCAGGGGGCGCAGGCCGTAACAGTGGCACTCAGTGTCTGCACGATTGATTCTTATACACAACATACCACAAGGAACGGTTTTTGGGCGGTAAATGAAACCGACCTTTTGTAATTTAACGCTTGTATTTCGACAATAATTACAAAAGGAACAATATTTCGTAAAATAACGATGCGTTTCGTTCGAGAGAAGAAATGGCAGTTCAGTTCACCGGAACCCCCCCGCACACGTCGCCGTTTCACCCGGGTTGCGTTCCGGCGTAGACAAACGGTTTAACAAGATTTCTATATTTATGAAGTGAACAAGTCTTTTTTTGATACGAGTAGTTACTGCTTTTTTGCTCATAAATGTATGTTCCATCCAATATTACTATGGCTTTTCTTTCCTCAATATTACTTCCTTTCTGCAACTACTTCCCTTGAAATGTGCTCCAACCCCAATTGTTGTGGCTCAAAGTGTGTCATCATTACATCTCTTGTTTTTTTTATATATATTTGCTAAGTGTGCTTCTGCTCATATTTAAGTTTGAATTCTTTTAATAGTCATTAGTTCTTGTCGTTTACTTGTATCACTTTCAGTTTTTAATTGTTCTTGCAGTTAAGTACATGGCTTATTGACGGTGTGACGGTTAAGGGACATTGAGATACACTTTGCAACTTGTGGACTTTGCCAAAGTGTATCTTCAGGCTCTTTTCTCCTTTAATACATGATCCTAAGTATAAACATTGTGCATTGTAGGACCCTTGTATTTTTCAAATTCTTCCTTTCTTTTCTCTATTGGAATAAAGCTACCACAATTTTTTAACATTTACAATTATATTCAATAACGATTTTTGGTTTCACTAATTTATTTTTAGTGGTCGTGTATTCTAAATTATTGTATTTATTATATTTCCTCTCAGACCTAAGTTGAGGATTCATTCTTTTACGACCCTTTTCGGTCTACCAGTTCCCGAATTAGATGGTTAATCTTAGTCACTTATAGATGGAATAAGTTCTGTTGATTCTTCATTGTTGTTAAGTTCTAGCCCTAGGTATACCCTCATTTTTGAGCTTTTCTTTTGAAATGGAAATTTCTTATTTTTACTTACCTCATTATCTACACTATCATTAAAAGACGAACAAGAGGTTGTCGACTCATCTATATGTATTACTTTACTACGTGAAACATAATCCGGATCTCTAACGCTGTCGACACTATCACAATAGTCAGGTGCATCTACGTGTTTTGAAATGTCATTATTTTCGTTTATTATTATTATTTATTTATTTAAATACTAAAATGTACATTTTATATTATAAAAAGTACAAAAATGTCCAACAAAACTGTATATAACATAGTTTGTCTGTTGGATCATATTTTTTAAATATTATTAGAAGTATATAATGATATGTTATATAAGTAGTATTAGAAGTTAGATATTATATTAAGTACGCAAGTATGAAAATCGATAAAAAATTAGATAACTACAAGTACCGATACAAGCTGTTGATTTGCACCCGTGCAATATTATACACAACAATAATATAAACATTTTAAATAGAAAAGAAAACAGCATAGACACTGTATGTATATGTGATTAGAAAAACTACAAAATATATCTAATAGTGCTTCAGCACTGGCACTCATCATAAGGATAATGATCATATACGCTGGCATATAAGCATGGTTTACAAAATAAGATTGACCATCAGTGCACATTACACAAAAGTATTTACAGCTCACACTTTTACTTTTGCTAAAAAAATTTTCCTTCATTAAGTCCTTCTTCGGTATTGATTGTGGTATGGCATTTGTAAATAGATGCTAGAAATGCCTCCATGGTATCATAATACAGCCATACTGGTTTATAAACATCATCCTCTCCTGCACCAGATGTCAATGATTGTTTCTTGCGCCGCAAATGCTGACGAAATGTTGCCATGAGGGAATTTTTCTTACTTTTCAAGTCACTTGAAGGTCTACCCATTTGTACACTTAACCTTTCCCAAGCATCATTCACTTTTTGACTATTTTTATGATATTTGTCTTTGGGATCCCAGATAATGTTTTCTTTTTGGAAAAGTTCCAAAAATCTAAACGTTTCTTCTTGCGACCACTCCATTTCGGTAATATGCAAGCCACAACCTGCGCGGCACAAGGTTGAAACTCGAATGGAGCGAGCGCGCGAATGTAAACACTGCGCTCGCGTACGTTGCGAGGTCCTTTGACTCGTGCCCAAAAAACCGCCTCGGACGCGAGCGCTGCGAGGCGCGAGACGATACACGTGGCGAGCCGCAAGTGTCTATTCACACTCTCGTCTCGTGCTTCGGCTCGCGACTCGTCTCGCGACTCGCGCGCGAGTGTAAATGCGGCATTACGTGTCACAACGTTTTTACGTGTCACAACGATTTAGACGAAATCAATTTTAATGCAAAACATATTGCGGTAAATCATTTGTTTTTATCTTCAAATTTATGTTTAATTAGGTCATAGCAAGTACAAGACATTTTAGTTGAACTACAAAAACAACTCAATATACGACACTGAATCTTATCGATGCCCCGCTTATAACCTGATGGATGTTCAGTGTTCCTTTTATAGTTTTAAGGTATACATTCTTTTATAGCCTCTATTTCTGTTTCAGTTATGTACTCACATTTACAGCCTAAGGGTGCATCACTATTGTAGGGTGGTATGGTTTTATCAAGTTTTGATATTTATGCAAGCTCTGTATCTTTGAAAAAGGAAGTTCGACCTCTTTTGGAACCATCACATATTAAAATAGCCTTAGGTGTGTCACCACTCCCAAAAATATGATTTGGTAAACCTCTATTTCGTTCGATGACTTCACTCCGTGTACTGTGATCGAGTCCTAGATGCAGGGGAACAAAATAATTTTTCTGTCAATAGCTTGTCTTGACTTGTTAAAAACTGTACACAGACGTATGCTCGGTTCACCAGTCCTCATTTTGCTGAGATAAATACCTCCTATAGTCTGTACGTGGTGTACATATGTTGATGTTGAAACATCTACGCGGACTCTACTTGATCAAGCAGATCATTGAATTGATTGTGATTTAAAACAGTTCAGAAATTAAAATCTTCCACTGCTATTTCGTCAATATTTTCAAAATCTATTAGAGTTCTTTGTTCTATTGCCTGAAGATACATATCCAGATAATTGTCAGCCCGGCCATCTCTTGGATTAGGTGATGATGAAATACCCATCTGCTCTACCAATTCCTTCGCTTTTTTGGATTGCCGCCTAGACGTATGAAACTCATCAGGAAGCTTGTTTTTGCTCCATGATTTGGGTGCTGAAGTACGAATCATAGTTTTCACAGAAACAGAGGTAGAAGGGGTAAAGGTTAGGAAATACGACTTAAGACGTTCAAACATTTGTAAAATCCTTTCTATAGCTGGAAAAAAACTCAGCCAGCGCGTATTTGTTTAAAATGAATGTCTAATTGTGAGCTAATACTTTTGTTAACTTTTTCTTTATGTACTGCTGATATGCTGGGCAAATTTTCATTCATAGATATCTACAGATTTTGTTATAGGCGTCATTTTGTTTCTAGCAATAGGGGCTCTATTAGCTAAATCAACATAGTTTTCATTTTGTTTACTTTCTCGATTTGTTCCTCATTTTTCTTCAGCATACGTTGTTACTTTTGTCAATGGTTTTTTAGTTTTTTCATACAAATGACTTCTGTTTTTAACTGGAACTTTTCGTTTTGCAATTTTTTATTTTCAGATAAAAAAATGCATGTGCACTTTTAAGTAATCTATTATGGGATCCATATGAGCCCATACAGCTGCAGTATCATGTCTGAGATTCGGATTAAACGTGGCAAAGCATTGTCAAAAAATAAAGTACACTAGTGTGAATAGTGATTTGCGGCCGATTGGATTTCTTTTGCATATAATTTAATTATAAATACGTACCTTTTTTAACTCCCGAAATAAGGATGTCCGCATATTTTCAATATTTTTTTCAATATTTTCAATATTAGAAAGATGTCAGCCAAAAATTTCAAACATTAGTGTGAATGTTTGCTACCTCATGTCGCGGTTAAAATAATCTGTATTATTTTTATCCCACATGCGAGGTCGGTCTTTATATGTAGACTTCTATAATTCGCGTTCCTTGTCGGCCGCCATTCTGATTGTACGCTTTTCGTACGTGCACTCCGTGTAAGTTACGTACGTTACCGCACTGCCCTACAGTCACATAACATAAATGTTAAGAGGATGAAAATGTTTTCGATTAAAATATTGTTTCTCATGCTCAGAAGGTCTAACAATTGCATTATGCATGCAATCAAAGCACTCAATCACACCAGGAAGTCCATATTTATAATAATGATAATATATCATTCATTCTAAATACATAATAAAATAATCATGTTGGGTACGGTACACACTGTCGCTTAATAAGATTCCTTTCATTTATATTTTGCGGGAATTTGATGTACTACCTTTCTATATGGGGTGCATTTGGGACAGTCGAGATTTCCTTCAAACAACGAGAAACAGTCTGTTGTGCCAAGGGCCCGTCTAAGTTTTGTCCCACTGACCTTTGGGAACAACCTCGAAAATAAAAATTCAAGGATCTGAAAAAGACGAGGATTATGAAGTTTGATATGCTAATTTTAATAGAAAAATTAAAAACAAAAATCATCACCTTTGACGCTTTGCCTTTGGAGGTAGTAAAAGCACTAATTCCTGGCACAACTCCTCAAATAATAGCAGACTGAGTCTGTAATTTCCTACAAACTCTACGTCAGGAATTTCACTAATATTTAATTGATTGCGCAAACGGCGCCGCCGCCGCCGCCGCCGGTTCCTTCTACGCTGTACACGATCTTCACGAAAAGCTCCTTCGGTTAAAAGCATTCTTGCAGCCATTACCAATAATTTTCATACAAAATTCGCAAACGAGGCAGACACAGACGAGGCATTGAGTCTGGATCTCTTGGTTGTTTTTTTTTGCGTTATTGTTCAATTCTTCGGAGAACTCTTGTTTTATGTAAATAGTTCCGCTAGTTCTGTACTCAAAGCAACGCAAGTCAAACACAGTTGCTTCTCCTGCTTTCTTGCCGGGCTGATAGAGTTTAAAGTAGCTGTCACTGGCTGACCTGCGAACTATGTCTGGATGCCATGTGATATGCGACTAACCCATATCGTCCTCAAAACATCATCAGGAACAGTAAGGCCCGACAGGCTTTTTTCGACATCGCCCCGTCACTAGTGCCGGGCATTACATTCCCTCCCATGGTTCTTCACGGGGTCACCAGTTTGGTATGTTGTATCACAGGGGTATGTGGATGCGTGTGTATCACAGAGTACATTTTTATTAGGGTATAGAGTGGTCACTCAGGTCATTTTGAGGAATGTATAGTATGGCGCCGTCTGGTGCTTTGTGCAAGGTACTTTCGCTTGCCGCTGGGCTTCACCGTGCCTATTTTTTATTTAATATTTTTTAGGAAATTGAAATAAAACAAAATATATGATACAAATATCTATAATGTACGTAAGTGCTAATTTTTGAACTACATAATTTTCTTCAGAATCAGTTCTGGACCCTGTTCATAATTTATTTGTTTTTTTTTTTTGCACTAGCTGATTTATTCAGTTTTTTAAATGACTTATTTTTGTGTCCCTCGCACTTTATGAAACTGTAGTCAATAACTAGTGATAATATCGTTTTCATGTATTGCATTAAATTGTCGATTATGGGGTTCTTTCTTAATATACTAATTTAAATACATAAATATACTCTTTTATTAATGAAGGTGATGGATATGTGAAGCAAGTTTTTTTTTTAATATTCCTTTACCTTAATGGAACTATTAATTGTGTCTTTATGACAAAAATTATACTTTATTTTTTACTTGCGCAGCACATATCCGCACACGTAGTCAATTTGTGATCTTATTTTTGGATCACTCCTTTTAGTTTCTACATCTTTAAATATGTGGTCACTATCAACGTCTTCAAATTCGACTTCTGTTGTACAAACTGACCTCTCATTCGTCTTAAAAAACATGTTCTTTAATTATTTAAATATAATGCAGGAATTAACTTGACACACATTTACCCTGGTGAATGTACACTGCTCATATTATTAATTGGCAGTGAGGCAAAAACTGCTTCAAAGGAAGCCCAAGAAGGAGAAATATTACGGCACCCATGGCTTCTTATGCTTCCGGAAATTTTCCAATGAGTCTTGGTTGAAGTGGCGCAAAAGAGAGGTCAGATTGTATTGTTTTTGTAATATGTCTACAAGATATTCTATATAATTATTATTGTGTTACCAGTTTTTAACTGAAGGTACAGTAACTGATTTACAATTTTTTTGGAACCTCATGGAACTCAAAACCGAAACTTGGTGATACTGGGCCCAGCAGTAGTTTTCGTCTTCTCTTTTCAAAGTTATCAAAACTTCCATTAATTGAGTGAAACAACTCATCAAAGAACTTGAGCAGTGCAGCTGTTTCCTCACATTCTTGAGGAAGTACTCCATCGCCTGAAATAACATGCTTGTCTGGTCATATTGACTGGTCACAGCTTCATACGTACGGGTCATTCTACTTTTGGGTTAAAAAATAAAATGAAAAAAAAAAGAACTTCGATTTTCATATGCTTATTAGATTGAATGTGTTTAGTAACAAAAATAATTAACAAAATAATTAGTCACAGAGGTAACTTATGTTTTAATTACGAGAAAATCGGCAAAAATATAAAAGGACGATGACAGATGTGACGCCATACGTAACAGAAATGATTATATTCAAAATAATTCTGGTTTACAAATAACCAAAAATTTGATAGAAGCGATAATTGTTAACATAATAGGGGTTAAAGTATGAAATTGCCGATTTGTACTGAAAATCTAAATTGTATTTTTTTTTAATTTTTAACAAACTTATTTAATCAAAATAGTTGCCATTATTATCTATACATTGCGGCCATCTAATAAGAAGGTCATTTATGCCGTTACGATAGAACTCTGAGGATCTAGACTGCACAAACTGTGTGAAAGAATTTTGATCTGCCTCCTGGGAAGAAACTTCTTGTGACGCAGATAATTGTCCAAATCACAAAAAAAAATGGTCGTCCGTTAGAGCAAGGTCTGGCGAATATGGAAGAAGACGAATAGTTTCCAACTGCAGTTCCTGAAGAGTTAAAACGGTTTCTTTTGCTGTATGAGGCCTCGCGTTGTCATGGAGCAATAACGGTCGATTCATGAGTCGTGGCTGTTTTACTGCTAATTTTTTCAACATTATTCGTCTTCGGCTGGGTATCTGGGTAGTTTAACTAGGATCGGCGTTCGCCGTCTCTCTTAATTTCTCGTTAATCACCTGTCAGGCGGTCTTTTTCATGGCTCGTTCTTCAAGTCGAAGTTTCCACCACGAAAGCGTTTAATCCAAAATCGCACGGTGCGTTCATTAGCAGACACCTCTTCAAATGCAGCATTGATATTGCGGGCTGTTTCTGCCGTTTACTTCCGCGTCGGAACTCATATTCAAAAATTACTCAAATTTTCGCAGTGTCCATCTTTCTTGTTTAAGTTGAATAACAAAAACAATTGAACATCGATAATCAAATGTTTCACATTTTTTAAAAGAAGAACATCACAGAAACCACGTGAAAAAAGTTTCATTCGAAAACCTCAAACCATGAAGACTCTATGGCAATTCAAAAACCTACTAGAATAAAACGGCAATTTCATACTTTAACCCCTAATATATTGATATCAATTAAACCAAAAAAATAATTATTCTTGAACACAACAAGAAGACAGAAAAAAATACTTAAAGTCCTGGCTTATTACAATAGTAACATCTCACTTCCAAATGATGATTCTTGGAATTACGAAAATCATCAGTCTTATTAAATCGGCACTCACTTGTATAATGTCCTAGTTTATTAGAAGAAAGAAAGAAAGAAAGAAAAACCATTTATTATCGCAAACGACGCAAAAGCAATAAAACAAATAAAACTAATTACAGAACAAACAAACATTTAAATACGCTGCATTTGCGCCACCTTGCGAAAAAGGGACAGCGCTCAGCATAAATGCTGTGCCTCGCGCACGCAGGCACGAGACAACAGCGCTGGTTTTCAGCGGTGACTCGCGTGTCCTTGCCTCGGAAATTTAATAAGTTCCGAGACAACCCTGGACATGCTTAACTCTGTTTCGGCAAGGGACATCATTAAAAACATGAATACAAATTATACAAAATATTACAAAAAAGTTTAACAAAAATATAAAATAAAAACAAAAGTATTATTACAAAAAAAAAAAAATACAAAAAAGGCAGACAAAATTAATTAAAAAACAAAAACAACCAAACCATAGACAGCGCGGCACTTTGTTGTGTTTTGTCTGCGGCGCGGCGCGGCAACGATAAGTGTGAAGAGGGCTATCACAAATTTTCGCGAATTTAAACGTTTTATACGAGTTTTGATGCTTTGGATATAGTCACAATAAAAAAACAAAAATAAGATTCAGAAAGTTTGATCATTTATCTTGAAAGTGTATTAAATAAATATTTTAATTTGTCCACGTACATCAGTAAAATCTTTGTCTCTGCAAAGGATGTTTCATAAAATGTTGCTTTTGGGTATCTTTTGATGCTTCGGTACTCCGAGGATATAGCAATTTAACCATTTATAAAAATGTTCAAGATACAACTATATCTTGTACTTGGAAGTGCTTAAATCAATTTATTACAATTCATACAGTATTACACCAAAAATAATTCTATAAAACTGAGAGTTACTGACAATTTTCCGTACGAAACTATATTTTTTATCTGTAAAAGTATAATCCAAATTCAAATAAAAAACATTAAATAATTAAGGTGGTATTGTTATAAAGCTTGAAAAAAAAATTGGTCTATTTAAAAGTAAAACAATATTTTAAAATAATTTTTGTTTGCAATGCAAAAATCAATATAAATCTTGTGACGCGCGGTGTTCAACTTTAGTCAGCGCCAGGCGCTTACCGAGGAGGGACGTATCGCTCGCTGTTGCGCCGCGTAAACTCGCCGGAGTTCGAAAAATATAGCGCAACCTACGCATCTAACACGTTTTGATACTAGTGAGTTTTATTTTATTTATTAGTTATAATGATCTGATTGAAATGTAATATACATAAGTATTAGGCCATGATATTCTAATTCGAAAATGTTATAGATTGGGTTCTCTTTTTGTTCTCTGTTGGTTATAAAGAAATATGTACGTAAATGTCATCGTCGTTAGTTTCGCTATTGCATAATAATGTAATTGGACTTCTTTGATTCTTGCAGGATAATGAAAGCATATTTAATTCAGACTATCAGACTCAATTGAATACCAGTACAAATAATATGGTAAGTATTTTTTGTCACCCGCAAAAGGTATACGTGACATATTTGTTTTAATAAACTATCTACATTCCTAGTTTTCATTGTTGCAGGAAAATGAAGATACAATACATGGAAGACGAATTATAGATTTTAGTTTTTTTATAAATCAATTACTTATAATTGATAAACATGGTGAAAAGTTTGGTTGTCGATTAAATAATTTAAAAATTGAAAACGATTACTTGTTTATTGTAACTCAATCGAGCTATTCTAGGTTATAAAATTCATCGGTACAAATAATATTTCATAAACTATAAAAACAATAAATTATTTCGGAAAAAAGTGGCAAAGTCTCAAGTTTGTTTGTGCCGCGTGGCGGTCCGCAGGTGTGCGTTGCGTATTGACTAGACGCACACATGCGCAAGTGCTGCCGGCTATCGTCTAATTTACCTACAACTGAGCAATTCGATTTTGTAATAGCGCTCTGAAGTGTCAAATGTGTTGAGTTTATTTATTGTGAATACAGTGTATAGTAATAGATTGGGAAGTGATTGTGATGTAATGAAATGCAGTGTTTATGTTGTTGTTAAATATAATATCTCTTTATTGAAACCACAACCGACCGACAAGACGACCCACTGACCGAAATACGTTCATGGGGTGTAAAACAAGTAGGCTATGGCTATCCGGTAACATAAGCGGGAGAACATACAGTACAATTTGTGCATAGCTTTCCATCGACACAAACCGAGGTAAGAAATGCTACAATTAACTAACTCTAAATAACCTACTATAGAAACAATGTCAATCAAAAATCCGAAAGAAAATAAGAATAATATAAAATAACCAGAAATTGCATTTATGTCAAAATTAATTAAATACTTATTGTTGCCTGTGAAACAGACAGGGGACAGCCAGACCGCTCCACAACAATGCAGGAGATCCAACCAGCGACTGTGGGCCATAACCTATAAGGTGAGCAACTATTTTTCCATACATTATTGAGATAGTTGTGCATCTAATAATTATTACATTTAAAACACTTGGCAGTTTTCCTGTTGTTTCTTTTAGCCACAAACGCTGCCGATGATTGCGAGCTCTTTTTCTTTAATTCTCTCTTCTTCTATTAACAACCTAGCGACTAGATTATCATAGGTTTGCTTATCATCTGGAGCGGATTCCCATGCCGAGACAAAATGCTTATAATCTTCCGGTAACGACATCAAAATCTTCGTTATAACAAACTTATCAGATATTGCTTCACCAAGCTGTTTCAAGTGGTTTTGCATCTCCTGTATTTTCGATAAAAATACGCACATATCTGAATTTTCATCGTATTTGAATTGAAAGAAACGTTGTTGTAGTATGTGGATGCTGGTTTCAGACTTCTGTTCATAGACACTCAGTAGTTTTGCCACATACTAGCTGAGTTCTCACACGAAATGAAATGTAACATGACTTCTTCCGACATTCTTGTGACCAACAACGTTTGAGCTTTCGCATCCTGAGCCTCCCAACGATTTCGTTGTGCTTCATCCTCAGGTTTAACCGAAGTTCCATCCACAATATTGTAGACGCCTTGACCACGCAGTAATACAGACGTTTGGAATTTCCATATGTTCCAATTTTTGGCACCTTCTAGTTTTATAGTAAAATGATTGTTCTGTATAGACTCCATTTTCTTCCTTCCTATAAACTTTACTGCCTTGTTGAACTTTTTCAAACAGGTAATTTCCTTCACGTAACCTCAAAATTTCTTCCGCCGACGCTCGCCGGTTTTTGTACTTTTACACTACAGTATTTACTTTCCTTTTAAACTTTTATAATGTTCTGTTTTAGTTTTTTATCTGGGCCCATAACCAGATAAAGTATACATAAAGTATAATCACATTTACTAACTTTTAGCAACACACAACCAAAACGCCATTACAGATAGAGAGAGTAAGCAATATATGTCTCACTCACACCAAGACCATATTACATTGCACTGCATTGCAACCTTTTATATCACTGGTACATGTGCACTGATGACAACATTATTACTGCTTTATTCATTTTGGGTACATACGAACACACAGTTGCTTCTTTGCTAAAGGCGAAGTTAGAAGCATAAATCACCATCTCCTTGTGTGCTTGCATATTTGGAGGAAGAAACCGTTTATTTTTTCGTACCGTTCCAACTAGTGTCATGTTCCACAAATTCAAGGAATGAGCCAGTTGAAGAGATATAAAATATAAATTGTTGAATATATATAAATTATCCGTAGTTACATTTAGTCCTGAATTGGTAAAAATTTAGTATCGTTTGGCAGGCGGAGGGGGAGGAAAAGGGGGGAGGGCATTTAAAATATGCATTTAAAATAAAATAACCACGAAGGGAATGGCGGGGTCTTGCAGACCCCGCGCCATCCCCTTCGAACCTAACCTATTCGAGTCGGGGGTGCCCTAAGTCGCGAGCTCGCTTCGCTCGCTCGTGCATACTACGAGAAATAAGATGTTATTTGAAATAACATCATAGTACATTGACGCAACTCGAAGAGAAACGGAATGACAGCTCATCACAAATCGCGAAGCGGATCACAAATGACACTTAACGCAAAAACCAGAGACATTTATTTATTTTTTGCGTTCCTTTTCACGGATTTGTACACCACAGACGATATACTAAAACACATTCGGTTGTCTTTGACTTTGGTATTGTCGCTGCTGATGTTTGCAGGTGTAATAGTGTTTTTTAAACTGTGGAATGCTGGTTTCAATTTTTTTACTTAAAGTGCGAATTCTTCCTTCCATCAATACTTTAGAGTAACTTTTTTTTTTTTTGTAACTACAGTCTTGGAAATTCCATTCTCAGTCTTCTTATATTCGTAGTCTTCACGCTCCCATTATACCCATTTCGCACTCAAAGGAGATTGGGCAAGAATGTATGAAGTTTGGTCCAAATGTCCACCACGAACGAGACCTATATAATTAAATAGTCCACTTAATTTAGAGTAACTTTTACTAATAAAGTAAAAAAAAAACAATGCCAAAAAAAGTTATAGCCAAAAATGTATTCTTAATTTTCGGTAGTATATGTTATGTATCATTATTATTTTTTATTTTATTCCATTTCCGCACTTTATCTAAAACTAAGATGAGTAAGGCCGCTGCCTCGAATTTTGCGGGCAGCGGGGCGGCAGCGGCGGCGGCGCGGGAGCGGCAGGATCTAACGCGTATAAACCCTCGAATACAGCGGCGCGGGAGCGGGGCGGGCGCGGGCAACGAGCGGTGCGCTCCAGTCAAGCGGTGACCGCCGACAGCGCGTTGCGCGTCCACATTGTAGTTGTACATTTTTTTAGTGACGTAGGTACCTATCAAAATGTCTTTGGACGTGCAAGAACTACTTATTTCTTTAATCTTTGAGAGGACACCCATATGGAACAGCAAAGATGTGAACCATAAAAATAGAAGAATAATCAACCAATTATGGGAAGAAATAAAAAACGAACTGAATATTGAAGGTAATTATAATGATTTATTATGTCAAATAGGTACAATACTTATTATGTTTTACAAATTAATTAGTAACTAGTGCGATTATTTACAAAATATTCTTTGAATTTTTCACGTACATATTGTGCTTGATGAGACGTCCGGGCGTTTGTTCGTAAGCGTGTTTGTATTCTTTGTTGATTCGTATTGACAGTAATATAGGCAATATCATTATTACCGTCCTTATCTCGGATAATATTATGCAACAAACAGTAAGTTTTGATGAGTAATCTTGCGTGACATCTGTTTGTCTCTATGGGTGATCTGAAAATATGCCACTTGGATCTCAAAATTCCGAAAGCACACTCAATAGTCTTTCGAGCCCGCGATAATCGCTTATTATATAACTCATTTTGTGCATTAAGTACGCTTTGAGGATAAGGTCGCATCAAATAGGTTTTGAATCCTTCATCTCCAATAAAAACCATTGGTAGAATGATATCTGATCTGGGTAGGTATCGTGGACGGGGTTCATTGAAGTTATTACTTTGAATTAAATGGTTCAAATTAGAGTAATGGAATGTCCCTGCATCGCTTTGTTTTTTATGGATCAAGTTGCAGCCAAAAGTAATGAAGCTCCCTACTGAACCCGAATGGAAAGTTATAGCAAAAGACTTTTATGATTTGTGGAATTTCAATAATTGCCTTGGTGCAATTGATGGCAAGCACGTAGTAATTTTTTCGCCCCGAAAATCGGGATCACAGTACTTTAACTACAAAAAAACATTTTCGATTGTACTGTTAGCAATTGCTGATGCTCATGGAAGATTTATAATGATCGATGTTGGATCAATGGGCAGATACAGTGACAGCGGAATATTCACAGATAGTAATTTCTACAATGTGTTGCAAAACAATGGATTGAGATTACCCGCAGATATACCCCTATATGAAGGAGGTTTGCCTCAGCCTTATGTTTTTATTGGTGACTGTGCATTTCCGTTGATGACACATTTATTAAAACCATATCCTGATCATGAAAGGTTGGATAGAGACCAGTTAATATTTAATTATAGACTGAGCAGAGCACGCCGAATGGTAGAAAGTGCATTTGGTATGTTGGTGCACAAATGGCGTATCTTTTTTAGGCCATTAGATGTTAAAATAAGTACCGCCAAAAAAATTGTAAAGGCTCCGTGCGTTCTACATAACTTACATTTGACTCTGCAAAATGAATATTGATTTAACTATAGGTATATGTTGTGTTATACTCGATCGGTTTAGGTAGTTAACTAAAGGTAAACAATCTTGGTATGACTTTTTGTTTAAAAACACAGTTTAAAAACAAAATGCAGCTAAAAATTAATGTAAATACAAAAATAACAACTAAATAATCAATTGAACCATTATTTTAAGCAGTAGTTTGTTTCATGTGTATTTGTATAAAAAGTTCTACCAAGATTGTTTACCTTTAGTTAACTACCTAAACCGATGGAGTATAGATAGATGTTAAATAAAAAACTTACCACTTTCTATGTTTGTTTTCTTTAAAATGTCTTTCCAAGCTGCGTCCTTCACGTCTAATTGTTTATATGAAATCAGTTTTGTGTTCCAAAGACACGGATATTGTCGAACACATTCAATAAAAAACTCATCCATTTTTATTGGAAAATTGGGAACACGTGTATCGCGTATGAGGCTGCAAGACTGACTGCACGCTTGACTGCCGCGAGCGAGTGATGCGAGTAATCGCCCGCCTCACTCGCACACTCGTTTATAGCCGAGCTACACAAATATCGGAACTACGCACTCGCTCCCGGCGTCTCACTAACTCGTTTCTAGTTCTAGCTCTACTCGTTAATCGTTGCCGGTGAGACAAGTGCCTAAGGCACATTTGCATATAAACAGCCCATATTTTTTTGTCCGATGGATGTACGAATCACTAACCAATTGAGGCGCCAGAAGTGCTTGAATATACTCAGCGGTGCCTAGATCTAAGAAAGTTCGATGTAACTGGTGGTGTCTTCACACTAATAATGAACAATTCTATTTTTTCAGAAGTTACAGAAAGTACTAAAATCGAACATCACGAAAAGTAATTAAAAATAATAAAATTGAAAAAATCTATAAAATGTTTTATTTGATTTTGCTATAACTTTTTTCTGGAATTATATTTTTTTTACTTTCATAACAAAAAATGCTCTATATTTAACGGGCTATCCAGCCATATAGGTCTCGTTTGTGGTGGACATTTGGACCGGAATCGCCCATTGTCCTTTGCCTGGCCTTCTGCAAGGTGATAATCCAACTTGGATAGTTTGCATGCCTCACATTCGCCATTCACTGCAGTTTACTTCCAGTAGGCTGCTGGAAGTATTTCTACACAACTCAATTGTATGCGAACCATCGCCTCTTACGTGTTCTCCGTAATAGGAACGTGCTTGTTTTAATTGATATGTTCCACATGCAATTATATTCCAGCCTCGGCTATTATACATTATAATCTATGTTTACATTTAGGCTGCGTTTCCACCAGAGATGTGCGAGGATGCATAGCGAGGGATGTGTTTGTAAAGAACCAATAGGATCGCTTCATTTACCTTGCCTCGGTCAGCACAGCTCTGGTGGAAACGGCTCAGCGGAGCTAGATTTTTGCGCATACAAAACAAGCGCGGGATGTGTGCGAGGGATGTGTACGAGGGAAGTGTGCGAGGAATGTGTGTTGAGAAAGATGTGTTGCGAGGTTTGCGCATACTGTACCAGCCAGTCCATAGACGGAGTTTGTTGGAAGTAGAAGTGCGCAAAATAGATAATAATATGGATAATTGGAAAAAGAAAATACTTTTATATTTAACAATTTGTGATGAAGAAATGGAAGCAGAAGATACGGAGTTTATTAGTTCTATAATTTTGAGCAATACAAGAACACACAGGTTTTGGATACGTAACCATATTAAATATCATCGATTACATGGAGAATTCTTTACCTTTTTTCATACGGCTGATGATGAAATATTCGAAAATTCTTATCGAGTATCTAGAAGTAACTTTTATGAGTTACACAATTTGATTGAGAACATTATCAAGAAAGAAGACACTCACTACAGAGAATGCATCAGCACCAAGGAAAAATTGGCGGTATGTTTAAAGTAAGTAAAATAGTTTGAATCAATTTTGTCTTTATTAAACATATTAATTGAAAAGTAATCATAATCTGCAAAATAAGTAGACAACAAGTTCCTCTTTTTCATGGCAAATTAGGCTCTGTTCCTACTTTGTTTGAAGTATTTGGCGTTTGTAGGTCTGAATGTTGTGTTCCCGGAGATGCTGGTTGTACAGCTTCCAGTTGGAAAGATGAATCCATCTGGCCCACTGTTTTATTTGTATTTCTACCAGAGCTTGAAGAATAACCAAGTTGTTCAGGATCCAGCTGAGGCGGCAAATCCATCTGGCCTGCTATATTACTACCTACTGCTATACTGCTATCAGAGCTTGAAGAATAACCAATATTTTGATTATACCACGACAGCACGTAAGATTCTTCGGCTTCGCTAATCATATTAAAAAGTTTCCTTTTTAAAGGAACTTGCATGTAATCTGGTAATTTTTTAAATGTTTTCGCCATTGAAAGAAAAAAATGATCAGTATCATCGCAGTCCGTTGGTTTTAAAAGTTCTCTTAATTCTTGCCTTTCTTTTCGAAAATCTTCTTGATTTTTCATATGTTTTTGTATTAAAATTGATAATTCATCGCCTTTTTTCTTCTTTGATGATGACGGGGTGACCGAATCTGTTGAAATGCCTGAAGTTGAGGCTATTTCGTAAAGATTGTTGGGATTGTCAGCTTGATTTGGTGTATGTTCAGTGCTCTGCGAAGAGTCATCTTGGTTTAATGAATATTGAGTGCTTTGCGAAGAGTCATTTTCATTATTTGGTGACGAAATATCCTCTTTATAACTTGACTCTCTATCTCTGTTGGCCATGTACGGTAAAAGAAATTCCATCAATTTTTGGTATTTCCATTCACGTGTTTTGGTTGTAGCCTGTCCGCTTTTTTTAGATTTCTGCCTCTTTAGCGCGTCCCGATGGCTATCCCGTAGTTGTTTCCAACGATACTTAGCGCTTTTCACTGAAATAATAGAAAATTATGATTAGGAATATAACATTTTTATACCAAGCATGTTGTCTTACAGATCGCAAAAAATCAGTAACAGGTAAAGAGTACTTTTTTATTTGTTAATTATTTTTCTTACTATTATTATAAACATTCCTTTTTTTGCAGGTATTTATCCACGGGCTCGTCGTTCACACGATTGGCAGAAAATTTTAGGATTGGAGTAGCAAGTGTGTCGAGAATTGTGGCAGAAGTTTGTAATGCTCTTTGGCTTGTTTTACAACCTCTTGTTATTCCAAAACCTACCAAAGACGACTGGAAGCGAATAGCAAAGGATTTTCAAGAGCTATGGCAGTTTAAAAATTGTTTGGGGGCTCTAGACGGTAAACATGTTTATATAATGTGTCCTGCAAACACTGGGTCCTCTTTTTTTAATTACAAACAAAGATTTTCTATAGTGCTTATGTGCTTAGCTGACGCTAGGAGAAAGATTATAATGGTTGATGTGGGATCCATGGGAAGATTTAGTGATGCTGGAATATTTGATGATAGTGTTTTTGGAAAATATTTGAAAGAAAAAAGATTGAATCTTCCAGAACCTGAACCATTATATGAAGGAGGTGAACCAGTACCATTTGTATTCATTGGAGATGAGGCTTTTCCTTTGATGGAAAATTTCATGCGCCCATATCCGCGGGACCAGTTAGACCAACAGAAACGTATATTTAACTATAGACTTTCGAGGGGGGCACGTCGCATTGTAGAAGCTACATTCGGTGTATTGGCACGAAAGTGGTATGTGTATCGTAAAGACTTTGAATGCAGAGTGGAAACGGTTGACAAAATCGTAAAAGCCACATGTGTAATGCATAATTTTTTAATTGAAAGACAAAGTAATTATTTGGATTGCATTGATAACACAAATACAAGTACTCTTGTATCGGTTCCTAGCATTTCCGTCGTCGTGTCAAGTGATAGTTATGATGTAAGAGAGAAATACTGCTCTTATTTCAATAATCAAGGAAAAGTGTCATGGCAAGATACTCGTATTTCGTCACGAATTCATCGCACACAATAAATACCCAAATATTGTAACTTGTATTTTAATATACCTGATTTTAATACATGATTATTACTTACCATCTTTATATTGTATTTCTTTGACTATTTCCTCCCACGCAGCGTCCTTAGTTTCATTACATTTGTAAAATGACAAAGAAGTGTTCCACAAACACGGAAACTTTTGAACGGCATCAATTAATTTTTCGTCCATTATGCCACGCAACCGTACGACATGCGTACGACTACAAGCGCTTACGACAGCAAAGTGAGACGTGAGCGCAGCGCGGTGAGCGGCAGGCAGGCGTTCGCGTTACTCCGCTCCCACTACACCGCACCCCCGTCGACACATTTCACAGCTTCGCAACGCATCCTCGCGCCACACATTAATGCGCATTTTCACAGCTCCGCTACACATCCTCGTAGGCACATTATCATCGCACAGCTTTGGTGGAAACACCCACACATTTTCACAGCACAGCTAGACATCCTCGCACGACACATTTCCATCGCACATCTCTGGTGGAAACGCAGCCTTATTGAGAGAAAATTTGTGCGCCGTCTATTTAAATTATTTTCAATAACAAAATCAGCAAGAGTGTTATTTACATTCATATTTTCATTTATTATCTCCAGTATCTGACCTGCATCCTCTAATTCTCTGGTGAAACCTATTTATTAGAACTGCTGCTATGCGAAAATCTGTTATTGCATGTTTAGATGCTCGATTAAAAATTCGTGCCTAAGCAATTTGAATGATTGCTTAAATATGCCATTTACAGCTTCAACAACCCATCTACAAACCGTGACAGCTCTCGACTTACTGGCAGCAGTGGTTGACAATTGATTTTCACCTTGTTGTAAGGATGCAGGCATATGTGTTATGTAATTACATTCTCTCAGCAGCGGCACAGAATCTCTAAAACCCATCCAGAATAAATACATCACTTGCTTGGAAATATCTTATTAGTGGTTTTGTTTCTTCATTAAATTCATTTATATTTGCATCTGATGTTGTAGCTGGATCAGGGCCTAATAATCTATAATGTATCCATCACAACAAACCATAAGTAAAGGCTTCATCAAGTTCCTATACTTGTGTAATGAATAATATGTATCTTTTTGGTACATATAATTTGAGGATTTTTGTACATACAAATATGTTCCATCACTTATAACAATAGGTTGCCTATTTTCACCTCCAAATAAACCATAAGGTATTATCAAATTGCTTTCTGATATTTGTGTCCTGGATATATGGTTGATTCCTAAGTCGTTAGGAACAAATACACGCTCTATTATTTTTCGAGCTTGACCCAATAACCTCATTAATGTAGTGCGAGGTACATTTAAAAGTGTTGAGATCCTTTGATCACTATCACCTGTTCGCAATTTAACTAGATAGGCACCAAGTGCCACTTTATTTTGGCGAATATTTTATATTTCTGGCAATACTAAAAACAGTTGTCAAAATTGTTCTTTGCTCAACCCAATCCAATAATGACTAAGTTCATCTGTCATAGTTTCTATATTATTAAAATCCAGGATTAGTTGAAGTTGAAGTTGTTGCTGTTTCTTTGGCCCACGAATAGCAATAACTCTCTTCGGAGTATCAACTTCTATGTTACCAAGAATGAAATTCTTTCGTCCGGTATAGTTCAAACTCCAGTAGTGACGACATAAATTATGTCTTTCTTCTTGAGGGATAATACTACATTTATAAAAAAAATTCTCGCAGTTAATCTCTTTCGGTATTTTAGCACTCCATTCTTTTTTTCGCGTAGAATAAGGTAAACCTCTGATCGCCTTTTCATCGCGATATTTACTTTCCAATTTTCAGGTTCTGGTTTCATTCAAGCAACGTTTTATTTTTCGAGTTGCATCGAATACTCCTTAATAAGAGTTCCCAGAGAGATATTACGGCTTGATGTGAATCAGATATTGGCAATACCTGTGGAATCAACACGTCACCGTCAAAAGGTGGAATTACTTCGTCAAAACAATTATCGTTTTCAGGGAATCGGACCATATTATCGGAGTCCTCATTCTTATTATTCACCCATTGTTCTCCGAATAAATCCTCTAGTCGTAATAAAGAGTCAGGATCCGGGTTGTAAGTGGGATCTCGAGCAGAGTCATAACTGTCAAACATGCGCTCCATTGCAGCCGCTATTTTCTTACCTTTCGTATTCACATATTCCTCCCCTCTAGCGCGTTTTACCTTTTCCACTTACTTGGCTGTCGAACTCGCTTTCTTGGCTTCCGTTGCTCTTGATCGTTTTGAGGGCTTCCTGGGTCCTGCTGGTTATCTGCTAAAATGTCAAGTAGATCCACGGCAGTTGGCGATGGCGATCTTGTTGGCAAATACTCAGAGCCTGAAACTAAATTTTAAGCCACTGTGGCGATGACTTTTACCGTTTAGAACAGTTTTAACAAATACAATCTGTATTATTACAGTTAGGTCACTCTGGCTCTCATGGCCTCAATTATAAAATAAATTAAGATAAATTAAAAAATAATTATAAACTCTTCTTTTAATTTACCTTCACAGCAGATTGTTTTGGAGCTAATAGGATATTTTCATTGATTACGTTGGCTGTTTTTAATGCCATAGTTAATAGATCCATGTTTGCGTGATGAATGCATAACATGTATCGCGTTGTTTTGCGTTTGGAGTAATTACCCAAAAAGGGCGATAGCATCAGAATAGGGAATAAGAGATTTTACGGTTTATTGTAGATTTAATATATTATTTATTAGATTTAATAAATTGAGCAATGAATCGTTTAGCAAGCGTATTTGCTTTTTAACTTTTCTTGTAATCGTTTCTTTGGTTAAGAATGCATACAGAGGAAACAGGGCTCCATACGACGGACAGGCACGCAACACAGAACGTAATCACCTTTTTTTTACAAACAGAGCAAGACCGCCGCATGTGCTGATGTCTCCCTTTGGGATACACAGACAAACGGTGGCTTACGTCTGCTTTGTTCTGTGTGGTGTTCGGTGCTGGCGGAATCTGCGGAGGGGTAGAATGTTTAGAAAGAAGAGATTTTATAAGATTTATGCGGAAATTTCTATGAGAGTCGGAAGAACTGGGTTGAAAGATTATATATGCATTTAATACAGATACGTTAAGAAGGCGCTTAAATAATTTTTTGTACCACACTTTTGTACGTTTTCTTTCAATAGGGTACATGGCCAGAAGCTGGTCTTTTTTATCCACCCCACCCATCATGATATTGTAATCCAATATCGAGATGGGTTTGGTGGACTCTCTGGCTGTTTGTTGGCCGTTGCCATGGTATGTAGAGATCATAGCCACCCTATTGGTATCTCTCCATACCATGACATCGACGTCCCCAGAGGTGAGACCAGTGATCTGGCCCTGTCGCATGTTCCTCTTAGTGAGGTTGTTTAGAGCCTGCGGGACAAAGGACCATGGGCAAAAATGTATGAAGCCTGGGCTCACCCACCAACAGAGATGAGACTACTTTGAATATACTTGTAAAGCACTAAATATAAAGATTTAAACTCATTTTTGAGAAGAATCCATGGGGTTATTTTGCTATAAATATTTTTCTCCGACCATAAATAAACTAATATTCTGCAAAAAGTTGTGCTGTTATGGCATTGTAGGTTTTGTTATTGAACGCCTTTAACTAGTTTTAATTCCAGGTTTAATGTATACATGAAAAAAAAAACAGCTGCTATCAGTTAAAAATATTTTTGTTAACATTTCAATCAATATCAATAATAATGTCATCTAAATATCCTACCGGTGGATTAAATTGTGTGTGCCTGCCTAACCCTAGATATCATATTATTGAAATGATATGAGCACAACTTCCTACTGTGCGTCTACCTATTAGACACGAGCAGTAATACTGAGCGATGGCATCTCGACACATTTCGCTTCTGTTAACCAGAATGTATACGTAATATGAACGTGCACGAACATGTCTTGACTATATCCTTCCTCTTAATAGCCAAATCGGTCTAGGAGTCTCCGAGTAATCGGTGAACAAATACAAAAAAAAAGAAAAAAAAAGATCTTGACGAATTGAGAACCTCCTCCTTTTTAAGAAGTCGGTTAATAATATAAATCCTGCGAATTAAGCGCACTACGACTCCTAACAATCGTCTTTTTCTACAAAACCTATTTAGGTGCATATCTTTTTTTTGCCATGGAATTGAAGGTAGTGCCCATAGTAACAATTTTAGTACAAACAAAAACCTTCACAACGGCATATGCTATAACTCTGTTGGACAATGAGCCCAATTTGTCTCATGGTCCTTTGCGGTCTGTCGGCAAAGTCCCCACACAGTCACAAGTCTTCGAGCCAGACATGGGGACTGGTAAAAATTGTCCAGCCAGTACCCCTTGTGTTCCAAACCTTGAACTAGTTTTAGCACTAAGGCCGGGGTAGACGCGTTCAGTGGACTTTCAATCTGCTGAGAGTGAGACTGAGCTTTTTTATGAGCGTGAATCTCAAACCGCCATAGGTAGCCGGTTTGAGATTTACAAACCTCGTAAATTTTTATGCCCCTATTTGCAGCTTTATTGGGTATCAGCTGGCAAATCTCCAACCACCCTTTCCACATGAGCTGACTTTCGTCTCTTGAAATTTTTTGTTCAGGTGTAAAAGAATTGGGTTAATCTTAAATAACCTCGCCTCGGAGTAGTCCAGGTCTAGCGCACACATGTCATCATTGTTATTGAAATGAAGACATTTGTTAAGCATGACAAATCGGTCGATAGACATGTGTGCGCTAAAACCCCGAGTATAGAATACATCAGGGGTGGCACCCCAGTATTCCTCCAACCGCGACTTCACCACAATCCCCATGGCGAGAATTAGGCCGAAATAAACATATAGCTCGTCGGCCGTGGTGTCATGCCAACGAGTAATGCGGCTTCTGGGGAAAAGTTCCCCAGTTGTTTTCAAACATCTGGGATGCCACCTGCTGAGCGCATCTATTTGTCTCCGAGGCAATGTGCTCCATAATTTGCCGATCCCATATTTCAATAAAAATGTCATATGGGTCGGCATGTGGAGTTGTCGGACCGACTTTAATTATGGAGAAAATTTCCCGTCTCGATTCAGGTGAGATAGGAGGGTTCGGAAATTCTCTCCAGTTAAATTGCAGGAGACCCCGTGGCTGCTCCGTCGCCGTAACTGGGGCATCGGCGGGCCCAATTCCAGTACTGGCTCCAGTACTGGGTCTCCGACGTTGTCTTCGTCATCGTCTTGATCCGTCATTGTCTCTTTCCCTTTTTAATAACATTCGGAGCCGGTAAAACTTTAATTACATCATCAAAAGGAACATCCGATACGTCATTCTCCACCAACTTAAACTGTCTTCCACTATCATCGACGGTACTTTTTGCTACTCCAACGTAAGTGTATTGCATGTTCCTCTCGCTTCTTACTTTAACCAATACGTGTACTCCTTCGTTAATATTTGTTGGATAAATGTCTTTAGGCTGGAGTGTTTGGTAAGAAGTAGCAAAAACGGCAGTTTGATCAGTTGGATCTTTTCTTTTAAGCGTGGCCAAAGGTTCATCAGATGATTCATCTGAGCCATAAACAGTATCGTAGAAACTTTTTCGGGGTATCCCAATTGTGTTCGTAATATCAGCGAGCGTGAAATCCTGCACATCATGAATCATATCGTCTTCTTTTTCATTAGATAACAAATCGTCCACAGTATTTTGTTGTTGTTGGTCAGGCAAAGACTGATAACAATATGCGTCGGAATTATCGCTCGTTCGTGGAGATTATCCGACGATATAAGGGCGGACTCGTCGCGATTCTTTAGCTCGTGGAGACAGCCCCTTAGATTTCGAACATATTGAAGAGATCGATGACGGTGAACTGAATTTTTGGACTGGATCCATTTCTACGTACGAGGATAAGCCTGCAACCGCTTTAGGCATATACTTGACTAAAATAAGAACTGTTGAACCGGGCAGACTTGTTACAAAATTCAAAATATCGAAAAGTACGTTAGAGAGAAAAAATCGCTAGAACTAGAACATGTTTAACTGATGACTTTTGGTAACAATGGTCCGATGGCCAGTAGAGATATCCGATTTAAAAAAGATTTTTCGGGCGCTCATAACAAAATTGAAAGAATTGTTTTCAAGATTTGGTATACCTAATGTCATAGTTTCAGATAATGCTGTAAAAATTAAGTCGACCGAATTTAAACATTTTTGCGAAATGAACGGAATGCGATATGTGACATCTCCAATATTCATCATTCTTGCAGTAACGGACAGGCAGAAAATTCTTTAAAAACAGGCAAGAAAATGATAAAATGTATCATTAGCGATAAAAATTCGCAAAATTTAACTAACGAAAAATTATAAGAATTTTTTTTTGAATACCGCACGACACAACATTGTGCAACGGGCGAATGCCCAGCAAAGCTTATGCTTGGTTGAAATATAACATCCAGATTGGACTCATTGCTCAAAGATAATTGATACAAACAATGAAAATTTAAAAATAAAAACGTAGAATTAGCATTGGGGATAGAGTATGGTTAAAATGGTACATAGCTAGAAAGGAAATATGGACTTTAGGTAAAATAATTAGACAAATTGGTAATTGGATGTTCGAGATATTCGTTGAACAACTACAATGTAAACTTTAAAAGGCATATGATCTAAGAAAATAAATAGGTGCGCGCGAGACGAACGGCTCGCGTGCTGATGTCGTGAGCCCCTCGCAGCCGCCACCGCCGCCGCGCCTGCGCTTGTCCTCGCCGGAAAGGGGGCCATAGTCGCCATCAAACATTAACATTCAACCAATACTGAGTTTAAAGTTTGTGTTGAGTCTCAGGATAAAAAAGAGCTAATTGGAAACAAGAGTCCAATTTACCTGAATCATATATTCACAACAGAAATAAAGGGTGTGGTGACTCCGCAGAGAGTCAACGCGAATAAGATTGTTTTTGTATTTAAATTGGCGAACACAGCTAAGAACTTTATAGCCAACTCTGTTTTTTTGGAAAAGTACAATTTAAAAGCATTTATACCGGCGCGGCAGCCCAAATAGAGAAAACAGGAATAATCCGTTTTGTACCTACTAACATCTCCACCAAGGAATTATACTCCAAGCTTTCCTCTCACTTTGAAATTATTGCAATACGACGTTTTACAAAGAAGGTTGGGCAGCAGCGCGTTCCTCTACAAACTGTTAGTTTGACCTTTTTGTCTAATAATCTCCCTGATAGTGTACAGTATGATCTATTCTCGTATAGGTTATTTAATTATGTTCCGCCTCTGCAGCAATGTTACCGCTGTTTTAAGTTTAATCACTCGGCTAGAGTGTAATGTTAAGCAACGTTGTATGTTGCGCTGGAGAGCACTTATACACAGAATGTGACAAGCCTAATGAACTCTGCTGTGCCAACTGTAGGGGAGCCCATTTGGCTGTATCTAGATCTGGTCCTATTAAAATTCAAAAAATGTTAGAAAAGCGCAATAAAATTACTTACTCAAATGTTGTTGACACAAAGAAATATGAACAGAATTTTCCAACTGTAACTGAAAATGTAAATAAAAAACAAAACATGTTGTAAATAATAATATAATTACAACCAAACCAAACCAAACAAAATTGTACAAAATGTTAATAAATCTGGAGCTTCATCTGCACATAAAGTAGATAGTAGCCCTACTTCTAAGATAATAAATTACCTGTAGTTGTACCCACTACACAAGCTCCTCAAATTAATTTAAAAGAGCAATTTTATTCATCTATATAAGGTGTAAAAAAAGTAATGTTCAAATTATTATTTACGTATTCGTAATCAAAAAACTAATATAGTAAAAAAAAAATTGAGAATCGGAGCACTTTTGTTTTTTTACAGAAAAAAAATAATGTAGGGTAATTTTTGTATGCGCGCTGTACCAGGGCTGCGCTCGCGGATCGGCGCCGCGCTGTCTACCTAAAGTTGCCGCTGCGCCGGCCGCCCCACGGACGGGCAATTCAACCAATTAGGCGGCCAAAAATACAATTCATAAAATTTGTCTCAGGTAAAAAAAAACGACTACCTGCGACTGATAAATAACCGTAGAACAATGGGCGACCCAACCCGCTTCCCCACTCGGAGCGCGCGCCAAGGTGTGCCAGTCTAAACTTGATCGTCGCTCTAAGTGTTCGTATTGCTTTTAGACATTTCGTGCAAAACTGTTATTTTAAAAGTGAATATTTTTATTTTGGAGTGTGTTGTGAAGAAAATTGTGATGGATTCAAGTATAACGGGTAAGAGTTCATACATATTAATAGGTTTTAAGCCAAGGGTAAAAGAAAATATTGCGCACAGGCAGATTACAAAAACATGCTAGTGTTTGTTGTACTTCAGGGTCTGTCCCATCGGTTTTGTCAATTGTAGTATAAAAAAGGGTATTTAAGCTAATTGAAAACGATAACTTTAGCCGTGATCTCCCGTGAAAACAAAGGGTGCAACATCAATGAATGATATAGTACAAATTCATCGAATTTGCAATTTATTATAATTTTTGTTTAAGTGAGTTCTCCTTTTGTTCCAGAAGCTGGGGGTACTTCAGGGATGCGAGTAGTAACGCGTAGATACCTTTTTAACAAAATGCAGGAACAAAACTTGCATAGTTTTGACGAAAAGTTGAATTATCTCGAGAGATTTGTTTTATCACAAGATGAGTATTGTGAGGAAGAAAAGAAGGAAGTAAAGCATAAATTATCCTATTTGAAGTCTCAATTTAAGAAAAAGTGGATAGAAGCTCATAAAAAATCACAGCTTTTCCTTCAAAAGAATGATAAGTGGTTACAAGGAACATTCGAAATACAGAGAGTTAAAGGGCGTTCTTCTGGTCGACCAACAAAGTCATTTTTGGAATCAAGTGAAAGGAGTAAACGCAGAAAAACACAGGAAGTACGCAGTGCTGTTGATAAAGAATTGTTAATACATGCTGCTCAGACATGCCTTCAAAGTTCGGGAGAGAGAATTGCATCCAATATTCTAAAAGACATTACCAACTCTCCACAAACAGCTCAAGCATATCAAAAAGCATACAAAATAACCAAGCAGTGTGAAAAACCATCACAACAAGATCCAACAACCGTCCTTTCAATGTTTGTGGAAGCTGATCTTTCACGGCGACAATATGAAATAATAAGAAATAGCAACAAGAAGTTTTATCCGAGCTACAAATTGTTACAGCAAGCTAAACAGACTTGTTATCCAGCGAAAGATGCCTATCGGATAACTGAAACATGTGCTGAAATTAACCTGCAGGATCTAATGGACCATACAGCTAAACGCTTGGCAACATATTTAGAGGACGTTTTAAAACACTTAAGTCCAGAAGAGCGTCAATCGTTGACCCTTATTTCAAAATGGGGATGTGACGGGTCTCAACAATCACAATTCAAACAAAAAATGCAAGATTTGGACGCAAGTGACAGTAACATTTTCCAAAGCTGCTTTGTTCCGCTACAGTTAGTATGCAGGTCAAACAAAAAAGTGGTTTGGCAAAATCCAACTCCTTCTTCACCACGATTCTGTCGACCAATAAGGATCCAATTTATCAAAGAAACAGTGGATATCACTAAGCTTGAAATCGCAAATGTCGAAGAGGCTATAAATGCTTTGAAACCCAGTGAATTCGTAATGAGCGAAATTTTCTTAAGTATAAAACACGTTATGACTCTGACTATGGTTGATGCAAAAGTGTGTAACGCTGCAATTTCGACGATTTCAACCATGAGATGCTACATCTGTGGTGCGACATCAAAAGAATTTAATGACCTCAACATCAAGAAAACTGTCGATATTGACGCAATACAATTTGGCCTATCTGTGTTGCATGCTAGGATTCGGTTTTTCGAAACCATACTTCACTTGGCATACAAGATTCCTGTACAAAAATGGCAGTTAAGATCTGAAAATGACAAAGGTATTGTTAAACAGAAAAAGGTAGAAATACAAACAAAATTTAGAGAGCAAATGGGTCTACTAGTTGATGTGCCGAAAGCTGGTTTTGGCAATACCAATGATGGAAATACTAGTAGAAGATTTTTTGCCAATCCAGAAATTGCTGCTGAAATCACCGGTGTGGATTTAAATCTAATAAAACGCCTGAAAGTGATTTTGGAAGTCATATCCAGCTCCCATAAAGTTGATTTAAAAAAGTTTGCTCTATATGGGTATGAGACTGCGAAGATGTACATAGATTTATATCCCTGGCATCCGATGACTCCCACAATGCATAAAATATTAATTCATGGCGCAACTGTCATGGAAAATGCACTTTTGCCTATTGGTTTACTGTCAGAAGAAGCAGCAGAGGCGCGTAACAAGCATATTCGACTGTACCGACAAAATTACGCTAGAAAATTTTCTAGACAGCAATGCAATTTAGATGTAATGAACAGATTATTGCTCAGCTCAGATCCCTTGATATCTAGCATCAGACCAAAACCTAAAAAGAGGTCTACGCCACATAGTGAAGAAGCAATACAAATGCTTATGCCTGCTGAGGCCCACACGGTTGAAGAGAATTCCTCGGATGAGGAAACGGCCGCAGAAGAGACTAATGATGAAATAGATTAAAATGCGAATAGATGAAAAATCTGGAAGAGACGCGAGACTCTTAATTGAAAAATAAAAAGTTGTATTTTTTTTTTTTCAATAAACCGTAATTTTCTCATCAACAATTGTGTTTTACTTGAATATGTGTTCACCAAAAGCTTTTATAATTGATATAAAATAATAATAAACTATTTAGAATACATAAAGCAAAATAAACAATTTTGGCCACCTAATTTGAATAAATGCCCCACCGTGCGCCCGCCCGCTCTCCGCAGTCGTCCGTTATCGGTCGCGCTAGAAGGGTGTTTTGTGCCGTTACTCCCGCGCTCACGCAATTCCGTGTAAAATATCTAAAATGCCGTTTACGTACTCAAATCGCGAGTATTTAGACATGATAGTGTGCTATGTTGTGACCGGTGAAAGTTTGACCGCAGCACGTAACCGGTACCGTGAATTATACGGTAACCAGCGACGAGTGCCTGCGATTCAAACAATCCTGGGAGCGTACCAGCGCTTACTCGACAACGGACAGTTTCGACCTCATCAAGCCGATACCGGGAGGCCACGCATCGCTAGTGACCTTGAAGAACGAGTACTGGACTACTTCAGTGATAACCCACACGCGAGCACACGTGATGCAGGTCGGGACTTAGGCATAAGTCACACTACTGCCTGGCACATTCTACGTGAAGAAGGCCAACATCCATACCACTTCTTAAGAGTACAGGAACTCATACCTACAGATTTTGAACCGAGGCTGGCATTTTGTTGGTGGAAGAACCTAGCAGGAACATTTTATGGACGGACGAGTCCACGTTTAGTAGAGTGGGCTTATTCAACATCCACAATGCTCACTGGTGGTCGTACGAAAACCCGCACGCTGTGGTTCCAGACCATTTTCAGCACCGGTTCTCAGTGAACCGGTACCGTACCAGTACCAGCCCGTATGGGCTGGAATCATAGGTCAGACGGTACTCGGACCTATCTTCCTAGAACGCCTAAACGGTGAAACATATTTAGGATTGCTTCAGTCTGTGCAAGACATGTTGGAAGATGTGTCTCTTGCCGAAAAAAGGCACCATTTTTTCCAACAAGACGGAGCTCCTGCACATTATCACCGAGCAGTTCGTTCGTACCTCGACGCTACCTATCCTAACCACTGGATAGGCCGTGGAGGACCTATTGCTTGGCCTCCTCGATCACCCGACCTTACACCCCTAGATTTCTATCTCTGGGGCCGTGTAAAAGACTTAGTGTATGGACACAGTGGTAACAATATTCGAAATGTGGACGAATTAAAAACCCGCATAGTGAGTGCATTTAACGTGGTTAAAAGTGACAGAGACACATTAATCGCGGTAAAAAACAATGTGATACGTCAAGCCCACTTGTGCATTGATCAAAATGGTGGACACTTCCAGCATCTTTTGTAAATAAGGTAAGAATTTATACCTACTTCTATGAAATGGTTTAAAAATAATTGTAAATTGAATAATTCACTTTTGACCGTACCGTAAACTTAATTTAAACAATTAATAATTATTTATCAATACGAGTATTAAAATAAACAATTGCAATTAAATCCAATAAACAGTCGGGCAGAAAAATTGAATCAGCTGTTAACAAAACGGCGTATCGCAGGGGTGCTGGAATTGCAAACATTAAAAAGGGCAAATTATTAAAATTAACTCTATCTGATTCTTCAATTAAACCGCACGACGATTTTAAAGAAATAACCGAAGCAATGAAAATTCTTAGCATTGGTGAAGGGTGCGATGAAGAGAATATTATAGAGTGGCTGAACTGCGATAGTGAAGACCCTGGATTCCAAATATTAACTGATGAAGAAATCATTGAGGATTTAAACAGTAACGAGAGAGAAGATGAAGAAGAGACTGAAACTGGGGATGTATGTCAAGTACCATCTCACGCAGAAGCCTTTGAAGCTCTAGATGTTGCTTTTAAGTGGTTTGAAAGACAGGACGAATCGGATCCCATACAGTTGTTACAACTGAAGCGCATCAGGGACTTGGCTGCGAGAAAAAGATGTGATTCATTACGTCAAAAATCTATAACAAGTTATTTCCAACCAAAATTTTAAATTACATAGGTATTATGTAATTCATTATCTATCGTTATAGCTCGTTTTTTATATATCGTATTATCTAAGTAAAACCCATTACATAATAAAAAAATATTAAAACTTAAATATTATTTGATTTGCTTTGAAATCGGTTATCCGGGTTTTCGATTATACAGAATACCCCTGGTTTTAATTGATCCGGATAATCGGGAGTCTACTGTATTTCTTTGCAAATAACGTTAAAATGGGATCAGAGCATGTTCTTTCATATTTAATTAACGAGGACAGTTCCTTCTGATGACGAATTCATATTTGGACAATTTGTACCACAAAGGCAGAGAAATTTTCGCCCTCGAACTGATTCTTATTTATAGGAGGAAGTAAATTTTAGAGCACGCTTTAGGGTGTCGAAGAATTGTGCTAAAGTGCTTGTAAATTTATTAGATTCTCGTCTCAAACGTTTGACAAGGAGGTGAGTAAAGTTTTATCCACAAATATTAATATACACATTAGGTACTAGGTAGCAACTAATGATCTATGTTTATTCACATTTTTCAGAAACGAAGCAATTACAACTTCAGACCAAGTCTTATTAACCCTAGAGTTTTACGCATCTGGATCATTTCTCAGATGTGTGGGAGATTCTAAAGGAGTGCACAAATCAACAGCATGTCGAGCAATTCACACCGTCAGCAAGGATCTAGCAAAACTAAGACCCTACTTTATTTATATGCCAAGAAATGAAGATGAGCGAAAAACCACTGTTAACAATTCTTAAAACATAAGCCGATTTCCAAAAGTTATAGGTGCTATAGATTGTACCCATATCTATATACAATCACACCTGGTGGCAAAAATGCTTACCGCAACAGAAAAGACTCATTTTCACTGAATGTCCAAGTAATTGCTGATGCTAACTGCTACATACAGAATATTGTTGCAAGATGGCCTGGCGGAAGTCACGATAGTCACATATTTGATTCAAGCAACATCAAAGGTAGAATGGAAGATGGAGAGTGGCGATACATGGCTCTTGGGTGATAGAGGATATGCCTTGAGGTCATTTCTTTTGACGCCATTAGCGAACCCTACAACAGCAGAAGAGCATCTTTATAATGAAAGCCAAATAAGAACTAGAAATGTGGTTGAGAGGACATTTGGTTGTTGGAAACGAAGATTTCCTGCAATCGGATCAAAATTAAGAGTAAATTTAAAACATGTGCAAGCAATAATAGTGGCTACAGCTGTTTTACACAACATCTGTCGTAAAATGAATGAGGAGCAACCACCAGATTTTTTTCAGATTGAGCACTGTTTATTCTTAAACTTACAGTCTTTATCTTCATGGTGGTCCCTTTTACAGATACTACAGGCTCAACAGTCTTTCTTCATGTGTTTTGTTACATTTGAAACATTTTATTGCATTAAACTTTTTCTTTGAAGATGTAGCTTGAAATACTAGCTGCTTGTCACTTTCTTTTGTTTTCAACATACGATTTTCTTCAGCCAGAAGTCTATTTGTTAAGTTTGGAAGGGTTTTCTTATCGTCTGCCATGCATTCCCAAGAAGTTATAAAATAGTTTATTTGGTAAACAGCTTAGCATTTTGGATATGACCATTTCATCATCTATTTTTGTTCCTAGCTGATTTATACGAAATTGTAATTTCGCTTATTAATTGCGAAAGCGATTGACTGTCTTGTTTTTTATATGTGAAAAACCCTTGTAATAAGGATCTTTGTTTCTTTGCTCAGAACCTTCGAATATTTCACATAATTTTATGTACATTTCACGTGCACTGTTGCAATTAATTATGTGGCCTTTTACTCTCTTATCAATACTGTTTATGATAATCCTTTGCACCTGAGCATCTTTGATACGGAAGTCACTTTTACATTTAGTTTAATTCACGTTTATAAGTAAGGCTGATGTTCTTTTTAGATCACCTCGAGAGTAATTTAAACAAATCGTCGTACAAGCTCAAATACATGAAATACCCACGTCAAGACCTAAAAATGTACTTGGACAAAATGATCCGTGCCATCAAACTTATCAGGCTTTACGGTTATTCCAACATAAACTGATTGGGATATCATCTAAACAGACGTTGATTTTGCTCGTTAAACACCGATTATGTAAGTATAAAATCACTGTGAGCAACTAGAGTAAAATACAATTTATTAGGTTTTACGTATTCTGATTGAGTTATATGCGCTTACAGGACTACACAGAAAAAATCGATGTCAACGACATATGAACAATATGAACAAAATAAATCCAGTGACTCCGAGTATGATACAGAACTCTTCAATATATCTTTCGATAACGTTACTGATTGTGCAAATTTAGAAGGGAACAGAATAATAAATATTGCATACTTATTTCAACAATTGCAAAATATCAGACATGTACCATTCGAATGCAATTTTCAGCATTTAGAATTTATAAAAGAAAAAAGAATTGGGTTTTACCCACAATTTATTTCTAAATGTAAATTATGTAACAAAATAGAAAATATTTACTCTCAGGACTGGAATAAAGAAAAAAAAGACATTCCGATAAATTTTAATGTCATAGAGGGTATATCTCAAACTGGCAATGGATAGAGCCAGCTTGACGAAGTATGTGCAAGTTTAAATATGCCTAATATGAGCGAAACATATTATTCTAAATATAATAAAAAGTTAGCTGTAATTCAAAAAGGCATAGCTCTGCAGCTTATGTTAGAAGCAGGTGCAGAAGAAAGGCGCCTTGCTTTAGAAGCTAATGATGTCACACAAGGTGTACCATGTGTGACCGTCGTAACAGACGGCTCATGGGCTAAACGCAGCTACGGCACAAATTTTAATTCACTTTCTGATGCGGGTTGCATAATAGGTCACCGGACAAAGATAATTCTGTACATTGGGGTCAAAAATTCTTATTGTAGCGTATGTGCTACGGCTCGAAACAAAAAATAGCTTGCAGCAACACATACGTGTTTTAAAAATTGGATTGGGTCATCTACCGAAATCGAGACGTCGTCGGTCATTCTAGATGGATTCAAAGCAAGCATGAAGATGCACGGAGTTATGTTCGCGAAGATAATTGGTGATGCAGATAGTAGCGTCATGAACCGCATTAGGGCCGCAATGGTGTATGGTCCAAATATAAATATAAGAAAAATAGAATGCACCAATCATTTATTACGAAATAATTCTAATAAATTAAGAAAAACTGGAAAAAAACACATAATAAGTTGGCTTTGTACCTGTGCCTTTACGTAAAGCGCTTCTAAGTAGAATACGACGTTTACACAACGCAGTTACTAGGGCAGTAGCACACGCACAAGAGCTTGAGCCCACAACAGTAGACAAGCTTAGCGTGCTTGTAGAAGATATACGAAATGGGCCATGCCACGTATTTGGATTGCATGACAGTTGTAAGCCATATTACTGTAAAAGGTTCGTAGGTGAAGAAAACCTCGTTCCACAACTCAAATCTAGCGGATTGTGGAACGATATTTTTGAAAATCTTGGGTGGCTTATACAAAATGCGGAAAGCTTGCTTCTAAAACAAACAAACAAGGTCTGTCCTGAAACTTCATATCCATATACGGAAAAATATATAAATAAAATGAAAAGTAAATTAGTAAAGCAACGAACTAGGAATGCATTATACAAAGCACGTGGAGCCAAAAGAGCTAAGCGCTTCACAGTGGCCGATAAACATTACGGTGAGGTAACAGAGCAAGAGCCCGATATGCGACTTCATATTTTTGAAAAAAAAGAAATATGATTTTCTCAAAAATAACTGTCACGCAGTCTAATTCAGATTTGTGGGTTGTAGAGCGCAAAAAACGAATAACCGCATCTTTGTTCGGCCAAATATGTAAATTGAAAAATTCTACGCCGCGCCGTGTGCAACATTAAAAAATATGTTATATTCTACATTTGCTGGTAACGATGCAACGAGATACGGTAGGGCACATGAAGGAACTGCAATTGCAGATTTAGAAAATAAAATTGAAAAAAAATAACACCATGTGGTTTATTCGTATGTATGGATAAACCATACCTTAGTGCAAGTCCAGACGGCCTATTAGGGACAGACGGACTTGTAGAAATAAAGTGCCCGTCGTCTGCAGCAGGTCTTTCACCGCTAGAAGCAGTACGGCAACAAAAAATTAAATTTTGTTTAGAGACTGCTAATGGAATTAAATTAAAAAAAACGCATAATTATTATTTTCAAGTGCAAGGCCAACTGAAAGCTAACTAAAAGAAAATTTTGTTACTTTGTTGTTTGGACGCCAAATGGCATCGAAATTGATGTCATTGAAAGAGATGATGAGTTTTGGACGCCAGACGAAATGTCTAAATTGAATATCTTTTACCACCGATGTGTTTTGCCAGAGCTGATAGATCTGCGTTACCCTCGCAAATTACCATTTAGAGATAGATTTTAACGATATTGTTATCATTAGCGTAACATCATCATTATCATGATATTTCCGGAATATTTTTTGTTTGCTTGGAGTCCAGTAGGCTCAGTGATATTGGCCCCTAATTACTATGTAGTTTGTTTATTATTTAGGAAGTGTATGTTGTTAGTTTTAATCCATTTGTATTATTGATATACTTAATTTGTTTTGAGCTGTAGTAACGATATTACGTAAAAAATAAAAAGCGTGTAAAAACCATGTCACCATTATCAATAAAGATTTATCAGTTTCAATTGATTTGTTTTATTGTGTTCCTGGCTATCAAACTACTATCAAAGGCTCCCTGAACATCTAACAACACCCATATTAGGGTAGACTGGGTACGGTTGTGCCAGGGTACGGTAGTGACAGTCGCTGTATTGTCGAAAATATAAGGATTAGCGGGGGGCGTGCAAGGGGAAAGACGAGCGCCTTGCACGTCTCAACCTGTGTCACAGTGTTGCGTCATCCGACGCGCAGAGTGTACGTGACCAGGAGCACATTTTGATTTTTGAACGCAAAAAGTAAGTATTTTGATTCATTATTATTTCGTAATTGCTATAACATGTATACTGATAGGGTATTGAGTGTTGTTCATCGATATAAATCAAATAGTAGCAGTGTAATATCAGTGGTTACATTTATTGTAGGTTATTTTGTTTTGACGTGGTGGTGTTTCTTTTATTAAAACGATCTGTGGGTACGGTTGTGACATAAGTAAAAGCGGTTGTTTATTGTTTTAGATGCCTAGAATACGCAAACGAAAGACTACAAGAGCACAGTGCAGCTTGAATCAGTATGAAGATGCTTACAAAGAAACTAAACGCGGGACTTCTTTGCGACAAGCTGCGGAAATGCATGATGTTAATCGCATGTCACTATTAAGGTATGTTCGAAAACGCGATAATGCCAGCACGGGCGATAATGAAAACAATAGCATTAGCATGGGGTATGTTGCTCACAATAAAGTATTTTCCGAACAACAAGAGCAGCAGTTGTCAAAATATTTACAGCGTTGCGCGGACATTTATTTCGGACTTACTGCAAAAGAGGTGCGGAAGTTGGCTTTTGAGCTTGCAACTCAATATAACCTAAAGCGACCTGCTACTTGGGCTGAGAATGAGATGGCAGGCGAAGAATGGTTCCGTTCCTTCCTGAATAGAAATCCTTCTCTATCTGTTCGAGTAGCTCAAGCTACAAGCCTTTCAAGGGCAACTAGTTTCAATAAAACAAATGTGGAAGCTTTTTACGACAACTTGCAAGTTGTTATGGATAGACATCCTTACGAGCCACAGGATATCTACAATGTCGACGAAACAGGCGTCACTACGGTCCAAAAACCTGATAAAGTCATTGCAAGACGTGGTACGCGGCAAGTGGGAGCCGTTACTTCTGCTGAACGGGGCACGTTAGTTACGGTAGCTTTTGCAGTGAACGCCTTGGGAAATACCATGCCTCCGTTTTTTATTTTCCCTCGTGTTCGTTACCACGACCACTTTGTGAGGGACGGACCAGTTGGATCTGTTGGAGCTGCAAACCCTTCCGGCTGGATGCAAGATCTATCCTTCTTAGAATTTCTTAAACATTTTAAGAAATTTTGTAATGCTTCACTAACTCACAAAGTGTTACTCGTGCTTGATAATCATTCATCGCACATTCACATTAATACCTTAGATTATTGTAAAGAAAACGGGATCACTTTACTTTCATTTCCCCCACATTGCTCTCACAAGCTTCAGCCTCTCGACCGGTCTGTCTTCGGACCTTTAAAAAAAGCTATTAACACTGCTTGCGATGGATGGATGCGAAGCCACCCTGGTAAAACGATGACAATATATGATATACCAGGTATCATCAAAATTGCTATGCCTCTGGCTCTTACACAGGCGAACATACAGGCTGGTTTTATGAAAACTGGGATCTATCCATACAACCGTAATCTGTTCGGAGATATTGACTTTGCACCCTCTTTCGTAACCGACAGACCAAACCCTGATACTGAAGACAATATTCCTGCAGTACCGTCACCTGGAAGAACTAGACCAAATCCTGACACTGAAAATAATGCTTCTGCAATACCATCTCACACAACAAGCAGAACAGACACTGAAGATATTTCTCCTGCAGCACCATCACCTGTAATAAGCAGACCAATCCCTGACAATCAAGAGGATGCTCCCATAGCACCATTTTTAGTAAATATTGCCAACCTTGACTGTATTCAAGAAGAAAATTTTGTTACTGAGAATTTTGGACCTAATAATAAAAGTCCACCACTTTCACCTTCTATATTAGACAATACACCAAGCCAAAATTTTAGCAATGTTCAACCATCTACTTCTGCCATACCATCAGTTTTTTCTCCTGAAATTGTTCGGCCCTTTCCAAAAGCTTCCCAAAGAAAAACGCGAGGACCTAGAACCAAGAAGTCTACGATTTACACGGACACGCCTGAAAAAGAGGCAGTCAGGCAAGAATATGAAGCAAAAGAAAAACGACTGAAGGCAAAGGGCATCAAAAAAAATCTCAATGAGCCGAAAGGAAAAGGAAAAGGTAAAGCAACGAAAAGGAAACAATCACCGTCAATATCAGATGAAGAAGAATATTTTTGTTTGGTGTGCCTTGGTCCATATTCTGAAAGTAGGCCTGGCGAAAAATGGATTAAATGCCAAGGAAAGTGTAACCTTTGGGCCCATGTAGACTGTACAGATGGTAGTCGGTATTATATTTGTCACAACTGTGATGAGTCGGATTAGATTAGTTGTCAAACTTACTTTTATAAATTTTCACATGCTACATTTCTAAAAAAATATTTGAGTTCCTGTTTAAAAGATTTTATTATGTTTTGAGTTTAGTTTCAAAATAGAATAGAGATTAAGTTCTAATGTGATTATGAACATGATTAATATATTATATTTGTTAAGTCCGCTTTAACTAATTTTAAGTGCAGACTGTTATAAATACTTTAAGGTACTTAAATAGTGGGTATAGATGAAGACTGACTGTACTAATGAAGACTACTGATTGTAACCAAAGATCCTATAGTGCCTTATATGTTGTAAGAAATTAAAATGTTCAAAGATTTTATTTCTTTTGTTAGGAAAGTATAATTTAGTTGATTATTATATAAAAATAAATAAATATTTTTTGCAATTAAAGTGTTTTATTGGCATTTTAGAGTATTTTTATCTTATTTTGTGATCATATTACAGTATTTTCATCGTGTCACTATTGACCCCCAGTACTGTCACAACCGCCCTTGGGGTGGGTACGGTTGTGACAATTTACCTTTTCTTTTTAAATTTCATTTTATGTACTAACCATTTGATTTAGACATATACTTTCATGTTTATACGTTAAGCAATGAATAAACTTAATTAGAATACATTTTTTGTTCAGATTAATAGCATAAATAAAAAGCTATAGTCAATCATTTGAAAATTGTCACAACCGTACCCAGTCTACCCTACACTTGATTTACTATTTTTCGCATATTTCAGATCGGAGACAAGTGAAACAAAGCTGTCTTCACAACTTCGCCCTCGTCTGAAGTCATATTGAACATTTGGTAGTATGTTATTGTAATCAACAAACCAGTCAAGCCGAGTTTTTATCATGTTCTCAAATATTTTACCTAGAAAAGATGATAATGAAATAGGTCGGTAGGAATTAGCACTATCGGGAGGCTAATCTGTCTTTAAAATAGGTATTACACTAGAGTTTTCCATGACTCGGGAATAAACTGTTCAATCCATAAGTTCACATCGACACACTTCGATATATTGAACTCGAGAGCATCCAATTTGTATGGCCTAAAAAAGCCACTTTCTGCACAAAATGTAAATGAAGTGTTGGCTTATCTTGAAAAAGCCAAACAATATACATATATTGGGATTGACCATATTTATAAAGTACAGAAGAGTTCTTCGTAAACGCATCACAATGCAGATTGTAAAGAAAAAAGTTGTGGAATCAAAAAATAAAACTGGGTTTTTAGGCTTCCTTGTGTGTATCGAGAGATTAAATCACTTGTATGCAACGTTGATACAGGAGGAGCAACGCTTAAGGTACATTGCAACATAAAGACTATCCCAAGGTCATATTGAAATTCTATTCGGTGTTATTGTTATTATCATACATATTCCTAATAATAGCTCTGGTAGCTATCCAGAAGGTACCTAGTTCTACCAACCAAGAAGTACGTAGGCATAAATATACATATATTATACTCAGCTCGGGGATTTTTCAAAACAATCTTTTTCATTTTTGCAGTATTTTGATGACACTTTATTCTTAATCTATACAATTAACTTTATAGATATTAATTTAAAACAGAAAGACGCTTTACATTTAAGTAATCACGTATTTATTGCAATTAAAACAGAGCGCGACACTTCACCACGAAATTATTGTCCGGTACTGATTTAAAGTAAACAAACACGGCGGTCAACAAACGAGGTCCGATATTCCACCACCAGGACCTCTACACAAGGACCAGTGAAAGTGCTACTTGGACCTACATTAGACTGAATAGAAAATCCCTACGATTCCGATATTCAGTTTATAGATCACTAACTGGATCAAAAAAATATATAGAAATTTTTACCAATACAGTAAGTTTAAAATTTAAATTCACTGTCATAATAACTCTCATTCTGAAATTCATTGCAAAGTCTATAGAAGTCATCGCCTCTCAAAATACATTATTTTTATTTATTTACTAGGATATTGTAGCGACTCAGAATACAGACAAATCTGGATGTAAATGCTGCTACTTCTTTACAAACATCTCAGGATTCCACTCAAGAAGATAAAGGTTGTACATTGCCAACAAATGAAATCAGAGATGACAATATTTCAACTGAGGTGTGTAGAAATACTTGTCTTATAGGTCCTGACCAATATGTTAACGACGGCTCCACACGTTGGCCCCAACGCTCGTTCCAACGCAATTCGTCCAACTTGTGGATCTAGAAAATGACATTGGTCCCAACGTTGGGGCGAGCGTTGGTAGTTGGCCGTCTCGTGTCGGTTTTATCAATGGAATCTGCGCGCCAACGTTGGCGATCTGTCCACACGTTGGCGCTTTGCTCAGTTCTGCTTACAACACGCAGCGAGTGCGTACGTCAAGTAAAAATGTCTTCCTCATCCAGCTAATCGCCACCGGCATGGACAAATGAGAAAGTGATACAATTTCTAGAATTATATCAAGCACACCCCATAATATGTAAAGACCACAAAAAATAAAAATTTAGTAGCTGATGCACGGCGAACCATTCAACATAATATGGGAAATAATTTCACAATTGAAGATTTAAGAAAAAGCGAGAGTCATTAATGAGCACATATCGTCTTTACAGAAAAAAAAAAATTACGCATGGCAAGAGGCAAGAGGTTGCTGAGAATTGTTTTGAAGATTGGAACAATTTGAACAACGAAGACAAAGAAATGAAAAGTGAGTATTTTTTACCATATTTTTATTAACATGAAAATATTATTGATATATTGTAACAACTTGCTTATACCCACATTTCGTGCAAATAAACGATGATTTATGATTTATATTATATCATCTATATCGGCCGTATCTATATGCTTTATTCTATATTAAGGTTATATTAAGATCAGAATACAGAATTGATTCGATTTTGCCAGGGTAACGCTCCTACTTCACTAACGAAGTAATTTAAAAAAAAAATCTCTGGTGGCTATAGCAGAACTCGACAACCTTCTTCCATTTGAAATTTGTTGAACACATTGTAAAGGACACTTCAGAAACTCATCGTCAAAGTTAGCTCCAACTCTCCTTCGCACGAAATTGTGCAAAACACATGTAGCTTTAACTATATCAATGGCAAAGTCAGGGTTAACTTGCATTGAAGAGTGGAATACCCTCCATTTATTTGTTAATATGCCAAAAGCACATTCTACACATCGTCGTGCTCTACTAAGACGATAATTAAAAATACGTTTGTTTCTGTCTAGGTTTCTGTTAGGATATGGGCGCATCATATTTCTGTGTAAACCAAACGCCTCATCTCCAACAAAAACAAAAGGTTGGGGTTCGTTTGTATAACTGGGCAAATTTTTGTCTTCCGGTAAATTTAAATCATTTCTGAAAAACTTTTGACCTAATGTAGACTTTCTGAATATAGAGTTATCCGATTCTTTTCCATAATCACCAACATTGATCGTTGTAAAACAACAGTTTGCATCTGCCACAGCCATTAACACGATAGAGAAGTATTTCTTATAATTATAATAATTCGAACCACTGTGTGAAGGTGATTTTATTCTGACGTGTTTACCATCTATTGCCCCAACGCAATTTGGAAAATTAGTTTTCTTATAAAAAAGCTCGGAGTTCGAATTCCAAATAGATTCATTTGGTTCTGGTATTTCATTAGGCTGAAGTACATTCCATATTTGTATACAGGTATGTTTGACGATATCATACGCAGTAGAACGCCCAATCAAGAAGTCTTCACTTATTGTATTTAAATCAATACCTTTGGCAAGATACCTGAAACAAAATGTAAAAATAATTAATTGAACACAATTTAAAAAACTTAAGTTAAATTTTATTAGGTACATAAATCAATAATATAATCATCCTATTAAAATTTAAATCTTTTGCTTTTCAGTACAATTTCTGCTAAAAAAATGGAAAGCCGTAAGAGATTACTACATGCGTGAAAAAAAAAAGAAAACGATGAAAGAAGTGGTAGCGCAGCAAAGAAGAAGAAAGTTTGCCCGTATTTTGATTTATTGCAGTTTCTAAAAGTTACCAAACTGTCAAGGAACTCATTTTCAAATGTAACTTCTCCTGAAAACACTGATAACGATGACAGTAATATAACTGGCAACAATGACGATGAAGATCTTGATGAACAATTCAGATCCACAGAAGCGGACTCACCACTGTATCAACCGTCTACTAGCCAGCCAGCGTCAATGCAAACACCTGTGTACCAAAACCAGCCGTCGACGTCAAAGCAGACAGTGTCATCGCAACCATCTGTATCCGGAACCAAAAATAAAAAACAAACACTGACACTGTTTCAAGAATCTCTTCTCAAAAAGTTGAATAATGATGATAAGGATCCTAATCGATATTTTTTATTATCTTTTTTGCCGGAGATGTCCAAAATGACAGAGAAACAGAATTTCGAATTTCGCATGGAAGTTATGAAAGCATTAAATAAAGTCAAGTATCAAATTCCAGAACAGCACACACAATCAAACTGGCCTCATTTTTCATCACCCTTTTCCGATTCCCACAGCAACAGCAGTAATCAATACTACCCGACACCAGTAAATAGAGGATACACAACACAGGCCAATGAATATCACTCCAATGAAACAAATGAATATGATGAAACATAGAACACTGTGCAGCTTGTTTGTTAATCTTTATACTTAAGTAAAATAATAATTAAAATACTTTAAAACTTACTTGAGTGTTATTATTAATCTTTCCTCTGGGCTGATGGCTAGTCTCATATTTGTGTCCGATTTAGTAATAAAAGGTTTTATGTGATGTAATAATTCTTGAAAAACATGTAATGGCATATGGTAGTAGTTTTTAAACATATCTGGATTTGCACATACACGTTCATATAGTATATGGAACTGTCCCCATATCAGCCTCTCACTATTGAGTGGGTTTACCCAGCTTCTTTTTCTGGTATCATCTTCTGAATAAGTATCTTCTGAATATGCTTCATAAATACACAATATTTTCAATGGATCCATCGCACTTGACAACACAAACACCCTGTACCAACGCTCGGTAGTAACTGAATAAATTACGTCCGTCTGGCAGCTTAACAGAAATTCAGTTGAACGTAAAATAAGTTACCGAAAATACGCGACTCACAACTCATAAAATTACGCTCGTTTGGCTTCAGCCTAAGTGCCGAACTTACGCAGCAGAAGTTCAGTTGCGCAATTTTGTGTGTATGAACTTCGGTCGCGTATAATGTGTGTTCTTTAGAATACGTTGCCGCCGAATTTCAGCTGAACTTACGCCCGACTGAAGTTCGGCAGTACGCTATAACGCAACGTAATTTCGGCATAATGTGTCGCCAGTAATTCAAATAGCATTGCAGGCGTAATCTTGCCGAACTTCCGTCGCGTATTCTCGGCATAGTGTGTTTAGACACTTACAGCCTTTTTCATGCTCCAGGCATTGTCAGTCACAATAGTAACTATATTGTCAAAAATGTTCCATTCAGTTAAAATAGCTTGCAAAGCTTTTGCTATATTTAACGACGTATGCTGGTCGACAAGTTCAGATGTGGATATAACAAGCGATTGTAATTTTGAACTTTAAATGAAATGAGCAGTAACACTATATAACTCTTTTGACTATCTGAACTCCAAATGTCCGTTGTTAGTGCAATATATTCTACATCTTGTAATTTTTGTTTTATTTCAGAACTGCATATGTTCTATTTTTCTTCCAGCATTTGAGATAATGTTTTTCTTGATGGTAATAAATAATCAGGATTTGATTTTTTTGAATATTTTATAAAACCCCTTATTTTCAACAATTAGTTATTAGATCTAGTAAGGCTTCATCACATGCTTTTTGGTTTATTTTATAAGGAGCAGTTAAGCGCATCTGTCGCGCCCGCTTTGGAGGTGGCTGAAGAGGCTCAGGAACAGAATCGACGGTATTATTCTCCTCCCGATTCTCCGACACACAAACACTGGACAAAGGCATTGGCAAGTTAATTCTCGAAACCTCACGCTCACTACTTGCACATTCGTTTCTGGGTTTTGCACCAACGGTTTCACTATATTGAATTATATGGTTCACTAAAGTAGTAGTATTTTCACTTTATTTATACTCACAGGAGCATAACTTACAAACTACTTTAGTGGCTGTTTTCAGTTTTCGAAAAAAACTCAGACGCAACACTTCTTTTATTTCCAGGAGACATTTTAAACTTATTAAACAAAACAAACAACACTTAAAGTACTAAAACTGCAACAAAACAATAAACAACGAACAAAAACAAAGTAACAATAACAATAAGAAAAACGTAAGCAAAACAAAAATAAGCGAGCTGGCTATTTCAAAACTCATCAGTTTTGACTAACCGTCTGATAAGAAACCAATAACGAGAACGATTTCTTTCCCTCGCGGCTCCGAGTCGTACGTTCGGGTCGTCGGGCTGACTCGGTCGGGCTTGTTCGGAATCTTTCGGAACTCGCGACGCACCGCTCGCAGCGCACGCCAACTCGATTCGCCGCGCGCGTTCTCCGAGTCAACTCGGTTTGCAGATATTTTAACTCGGGCTGACTCGCTCACGGGAGTTAGATAACTCGAGTCGCCCATCACTAATTTATACCTTCGACTAGGGTTGCCAACCGTACTATAATATACATATATAGTATTGTACTATATTTCGGGTCTGCATACTATATACTGTTGAAAAAATATATAATACGTAAAAATACTATATGTATTTTATGTATTTTGTTTCGGATGGCACGTTAAACTGTAGGTCCCGGCTGTCAGTGAACATCCTTGGCAGTCGTTACGGGTAGTCAGAAGCCAGAAAGTCTGACACCAGTCTAACCAAGGGGTATCGGGTTGCCCGGGTTTCTGGGTTGAGGAGGTCAGATAGGCAGTCGCTTCTTGTAAAAGCACTGGTACTCAGCTGAATCCGGTGAGACTGGAAGCCGACCCCAACATGATTGGGAAAAGGCTCGGAGGATGATGATTTTCAACACCGAAAAAACTAACAACCAAATCCTTCATAAAAAAAAAAATAAGAACGCGCCTTTAAAGTAAGTACCTGATAGGCGATACCATGTATCCGAACGCTTCCGTAACGAACTTGTCAATGTCAAATTGACGTCAATTTTGACGTCGTCAAACGAACGACTGCTATACTTATATATCGGCAGAATTGTTTATAGTTGTTGTTATTTCATTTAAAAAGTTGAAATCCTAAATAAATTAAGTATGGAAAGTGGTAGTAGTGACGACGAAAGTGCGTCAAATTCTAGTGCGCCGCTAACGCCAATTAAAAAGCGAAAAATTACAAAAAGACTCCAAAAATTTTAACCGGAGTGGGAAAGAGAGTATGGCTGGATTACTGAAGATCCCCAAAATATTTATAATGCGAAATGTAAACATTGTAATCTGTCTGAATAATTTGGTTTTGAGAAGTTCAATGCAAAAGTGGAAAACATAGAAAAGCTTCTGACATTAAACTACACAAAAAACTGTAAGAATTTTCACTGTCCATGAAATATTTTTACTGACCCTAAGTTACTATGGACGTCTGACATTGTTCTTTGATACAGGAACCAAGAACCATCACCTTCCGTCCTCGTCGAGACAAAAGGCTAGAAGCTAATTACACAGAATATGGAATTTCAAACACTTATGAAGAAGCAATGAAAAGTCCTAATTCTCATCTGTGGAAGAAAGCTGTAGCTGAAGAGCTTCAGTCTTCCTCCGAGCCTTTTTTTCCCAAACTATGTTGGGGTCGGCTTTTAGTCTAAAAACTAAGTTTAAGTGTAGCTGAAGAGCTTCAGTCACATAAAAAAAATCAGACGTGGATACTAACCGATAAAAGTTAGAAGAAGCCTGTATCGTGTAAATGGGTGTTCTCTTTAAAGAAGAATAGAGATGGAAAAATAGTACAATAGAAAGCACGACTGTGTGCACGAGGGTTCACACAAGTCAAGGGCTTGGATTATAATGAGACTATTTCCCCCACAAGCAGGTACGATTCGATCTGGGTTCTGTAACAGAACATAAATTTAAAAAGTGATGTTGAATATCAACACTTTTCTCACTTAGTAGAAACTTTGAAACTGCAAAAACTTAATATTAACATGGATGACCTGTATGAAGAAGTTTCTTTATTAAAAGAGTTATATGCACAAGTTAATCATTCTAAAGATTTTTTGGAATTATCTACATCACAGAAGTGGCAAAAAAATTTTCAAAGTAGTAATGATTTCGTAAATATATATAAAATCGTGTCATTTCTGCTATCCATTCCTGCCACTTCAGCATTTACAGAGAGAGTTTTTTCTCTGATGAATGCTAAGTGGCGGGACGAACGAAACAGAGCGTCCCTAAATTTAATAAAAAACGAATTATTTATATACTTCAATCTAAACATAGATTGTAAAGATGCGGTTAAGACGTTCTTTGATAATAAATATTTGTTAGATGTTGCCAGAAGGAACAAAAAATATGTATGGAAAAAAAATAGCAATTTAAATAAATAATACTTTATTTTCAGATCTTGTACTTTATTTTTTTAACCTTGAAAAGTAAATATACTCTATTTGCTTTAAAAAAAGGTGGCAACCCTAGTTCTGTTGAGCATCGCTGCTAGAGACAAGCTTCACATTGAGCAGTTTTGCAGAGTCAAAAATTTGTCTTATTTGGTAAATTCATAATTGAATTAGTTGTACCTACCTACCAAACAATTGCTACCTACCAGAAAATACTACGCGCAGTGCTATTTCGTTTTGAATGCCATTCATAGATCCCAGCAAACTCGCGTCTAAGGTCAAGCCACGCCCCCTTCTGGCCAGCGATCCCTTTTCGAGCGGGTGCGCGCGTTTTTATTTTTAATTGTTTACGTTTTTACTGTCGCGATGGCTTATGAGTATGGCCGCCAAAAATTGTACTTTTGAGAAAAATATATTGTCCTTGTCATTAATTTATAACTTATGGATATTTTTACACAGAAGATATGGTAGATTTTAAATAATTTCAGGTTCGCGGTATTATATGTATTAATATAAATAGTTTCCACCCATTTAGAATGTATTAAACAAGCTCCATTTTATTTTTTATTAATATGTTTATTTTAGTTTCCATACACGAGTCGTGTGTCCTACCTAGACATTTTACACTTCGGAGTCACAAAATTGGGTACCTACAACTGTAATATATCCTGTAAAATCTTTTAATTTCTAAATTAATTGAGTAATTTACTGTATACTTTTAACTGCACCATTTTTTTTTGTTAAAATAATATCCATAGTAGTAAAATTCATTGCATGATGTATTTTCGTCAACTTATCACTTATTTAAATAAGCCTAGGGTAGATTATCAATTAAAATCGGTCTTAACTAGGCATAATTGTTTTAATAGCAAAACAAAACATAAAAACTTTTACTTCTACCACCGTATATTATCTCCATTATTGGAGATAGCATTTCCTCGTGTGATATGTTCTGACTAATATGGACAATATTATAATGCACTTAAACATCGCTCCCATACAAAATGAAGTGGTTCAAGTCCATAGGCTGTCCTATGCTATCAAGTGTCATATCTTCGTTCTCCGGTGGTTTACAAGGTTTTGGCCATAACAAAAAATTAAGCTTAGGGTATAAGCTATCATTTGATATGCGAATGGTTTTTATTGGATTTACCGGTTAGACTCACCAGAACGGCGGAATACGTACACCATACGTTGTAAATACTAGCTGCTAAATAATCTTTTTTTTTTTCAATAAACTTGGAAAATATGGGCACAGATACCTTCTGTGACTCGTTCTGACAATTATTGACACTAATAATGCACTTAAACATCCCTCCCATATGCACTGAGGTGGTTCAAGTCCATGGGCTATCCTATGCTATCAGGTGTTAGGGCTATATTTCACCGGGACACCATGGCGGCGCAACCAGTTGCGCCACCGTGGTGTCCGTAAGCTACCAAACTGGACACCATACAGACACCAGAGTCGCCACACCACACTGAGACAGTATCAAAATGGACGTTGAAGAGACAGCACTACTGCTGTATGTACGTAGGAGAAGAGAGTTCAAGAGAAAAAAGAAACAGTGGTGGGTTCATCCTTATTTAGCCGATCGCTGTAAGAAAGGACAATTCGTCAACATATACGTTATTATGTGAGGATGTCCGTGAGGTCCTTTGATGAGTTACTGACTTTGTGTGAAAATGATTTGTTAAAGCAAGACACAATATTAAGAAAATCAATCAGTCCTGAAGAAAAGTTGTTTGTAACATTAAGGTAAGTTAAATCAAACTATGAACATTTTTAAAGTAAGTTTTATTAAAAAATGTAGACTAACAAACAAGCATGAACGTTTAAGTGCTATATAGATCCATAAGTGGTTCTGAGTCCTGTGAATCATTTGTGTCGCTTGGAGAACTTGCATATGTCATTGTATTCATAGAATTATATGGGGAATTAGGACTACTTGTGATAGGTTCATTCTGATAATTCGTGTTTGTCCTATAACTTGGTCCAGGATATTCAGTAGCAATCACTTGCCGTTGCGTCGAATAACCAGGATGGTAGGTGTCATGACTCATCATCCTGCCACCTGGATTAATTTCTGGAGAATTCCGAAAAGACGGACCAGTATAATCAAACGTCCTGTTACCAGAAAAACCTGACGCATCGTTCAACAAAGTTAGCATCTTTATTTTGGTAGCCATTTTAATTTGAGGAGGTAGATTTTTTAATGTGCTCAACAATGAAAGCAAAAATAGCCGATCTTCGTCAACCTCAGCTGTCTCGCGTAGTCTCTGCTCTGTTGTCTCACGGCGTCTTTGCTCAATTGAATTATTTAATGCTTGAATAAAAGGATCATCGTCTACTGCTAGTTTACGTTTGTTTGTAACTTTTTTTGGTCGCTCGCCTACTTCAGTGCTCTCCGAATTTTTTTCTTCTTCACCTTCTTCTCTGATAGCTACTACTTTTTGTAGAAACTGTAACTGCTTAAAATATAAATATTCGCTTTTGCGGTTAGTGGCTCCAGACCCGGACTTAACATTTCTTTGGCGTTTGACTTCCCGCGCATAGCATGATCTGATGCTTTTCCACCTTTTTTGCAACACTAACCCTGGAAATAAAATTATAACACTTATTACTTTTTACGTATAAGGAAGTTCTGGAGTTGGCGCTAGATAGGCGTAAATGGAAGGAGCTGCACCGACAAGAGCTGGGCTCTTAAATTTAAGAAGAATTACTTTTTGTTAATTACAGGTACCTCGCAAGTGGATGTACGATGAGAGAATTGCATTACAGCTTTCGTCTAGGACAAACAACATTAAGCACAATAATAAAAGAAGTGTGTGCTGTGATTTGGGATAAGTTGCAAACATGTTTATCACTTCCGGCTACTGCAAATGACTGGATGAAAATAGCAGATGGTTTCGAAAAACATGCCAACTTTCCACACTGCATCGGTAGTATCGATGGAAAGCACATAAGACTGATTCAACCTGCTGATTCTGGTTCGATGTATTATAACTATAAACACTTTTTTTCATTGGTGCTGATGGCTGCATGTGACGCTAATTATAATTTCATTTATATAGACGTCGGTGCCTATGGGAAAAGTAGCGATTCAGCAATTTTCCAAGAAACTGAATTGTATAAGAAACTCATAAGTAATACTTTAAATATTCCAGAGCCCCTACAAATTTCAGAAAATAACCCAACGCTTTTCCCTTACGTATTTATAGGCGATGAAGCATTCGGGTTGAGCACAAATATTATGCGTCCATACGGAGGAAACAACCTCAGTGCCGAAAAGAAAATTTTTAACTACAGACTATCGAGAGCTCGCCGTTACATCGAGTGCACATTTGGCATCTTAACAAATAAATGGAGAATTTTCCACAGACCATTAAATGTCCACACAGAATTAGCAAAATCCATTGTGAGAACATGTTGTGTGTTACACAATTTTGTACGTTCTAGAGATGGATATTCATATGACGATACTCTGACAATAATGGGCTTTCAAACAACAACACAGCAAAATTTCAATAGAGGAGGGCGTGCTGCTACTACCACTCGAGATAATTTTACACATTATTTTGTAAACGAAAACCCACTTCCATGGCAAAATAATTATATTCATTAATAAATACATACACAACTTACAACGAGCTTTTGGCTTTCCATGTTACACCAGAAGCATCATGAACATTTATTGATTGACAAATTCATTCAGAAAAATAAATGTTGTTTACTTACCAAAGCTCTTTTTTTGTTCAACGGTTTGCTCCTGTTCTCCAAATAAATCTACAACTTCCTCCCAACATTCCTTTTTCAAATCTCTATCGGAATTATCTGACGAGGAATTATCCCAAATTGATGGTCTACTTTGAATTTCGATAATAAACCTTTCTGTATCGAAATTATCCATCGTATGCAGTTAACAAACTACTCAGATATTAAAATAAGCAGTTAAAAAATAAAACATAACTGTGACACGTGCTGCATGCAATGAGGTGGGAGCGTCACTGGCGGCCGGACTGGCGGCCGAGTGAGTGAGACACCATATCGCGCTATAGTAGTTAGTGGTGGCGCGACCAGCGTGGCGGCGTAACCAGTAACATTCTATGCACGCGTCCGAGTTGGTCGCGCCGCCAAATTGGTTGCGCAACTAAACGGATACCAGGTAAGTAACTCTCTATAGAGCTGTATACATTTTGCTGGCAGCGGCGACTGGTTGCGCCGCCATGGTGTCCCGGTGAAATATAGCCCTTATATCTTCGTTCTCCGGTGGTTTACAAGGTTGTGCCCATAACAAAAAATGAAGCTTAGGGTATAAGCTATCATTTGATATGCGAATGGTTTTTATTGGATTTACCGGTTAGACTCACCAGAACGGCGGAATACGTACACCATACGTTGTAAATACTACCTGCTAAATAATCTTTTTTTTTTTCAATAAACTTGGAAAATATGGGCACAGATACCTTCTGTGACTCGTTCTGACAATTATTGACAATAATAATGCACTTAAACATCCCTCCCATACGCACTGAGGTGGTTCAAGTCCATGGGCTGTCCTATGTTATCAGGTGTTATATCTTCGTTCTCCGGTGGTTTACAAGGTTGTGCCCATAACAAAAAATGAAGCTTAGGGTATAAGCTATCATTTGATATGCGAATGGTTTTCATTGGATATACCGGCCAATTTTACCCATCATCCGTACAGAAATTTAACATAGAACTTAATATTATAAAAAAACATATTTACAACATTAAACATCAGTATAACCAATACACATCGTGCATAAAAACCTTGAAAAACATTGAAGTTGCTGTTCATATAGATTTTAGCGAAAATTACACATGCAAACTTGCAACAGAAGTGCAATCTATGCACTTTGGTGCATCTAAACCACAAATAACAATTCATACTGGTATCTTGTATACCAGTGGAACCAAGCCACAAGCATTTGCTTTTTTATCACCAAGCAATGAACATGGTCCAGAGGCCATATGGGCCCATCTTAACCATATTAGAAAGGAATTTCCAACTGTGTCCGCTGTTCATTTTTTTTCTGATGCCCTACTAGCCAATACAAACAAAAGAAGAATTTTTATATATTTTCAAAACATACAAAATTGTTAGGATTCCCTAACTCCACGTGGAATTTCAGTGAGTCTTCTCATGGAAAGGGAGCCGCTGATGGAGTTGGTGGCGCGTTAAAACGCAGACTCGATGGTTATGTGTCACAGGGCATAGATATACGAAATGCCCAAACAGCATTTAAAATCCTTACACAATATCAGAAATTCTAACGCCTGTACCACAGACAATGATTCTTCATCAAATTGCTAACACAGAGATAGCAGATGTCATTAAATTCAGATGTTTGAGCTGCTTTTGTAGTGATGTCTTGTTCCCAAAAGGTCATTGTGAATGTTTAGATGTCAAAAACCACCAACTTATACCAAACAAAGAATCTGAAAAAGACAGTGATACAATAAATAATCGTGATCGGAATAAAGCAAAAGAGAATGATAAAAAAGGAAAATATCAGAATTAAGTGAAATATCTGATTCAGAGCAAGAAGAGAAAGAAAACAGGAATGACATTGAGAAGATTGGCAGGACTGGTAACGACACAAAAAAAAGTAACCCTATTATCAGAAGTGAGGTACAAACCGGAAAATCGTGCCTTCTGTATCAAACGTTTTCATAATGGTAAACCGAATCTCATAAATATTGACATGTGTGATACATTAAATTTATCATATAAAAAAAATATAGATATATATCATAATCCGACTCCATCCACGTCGACCATGTCAGAACTAAATGAGAAACAAAATATTACACTCAAAAAGACAAGATTTCGTGAGACGCAAAATATCGCTGATTCTAGTGGAAGCTCCACAGAAAACGATGATGATTTTTCTGTTCATGACACCTCAGATGACGAACAGTTTATACCCGATTCTGACTCTATTATAACTCGTGAAACAGTTGAAGAAGAAACAGGAAATAATCACAATATTCAAGAAGAGACTGATATAAACAAGATAACTGACAAAGAGTGTGATTCCCCAAACACCAAAGATGATAATATAAGTGTAGGTGATAGTGTATTAGTGAGGTATTTTATAAGACAATCTTGGAAATATTATGTTGGTTTTATAGAAAGGGTAGAAGTTGATGTTACTGTAGGTTATTCTGTGCTGTTTTTAAAAACAATTTATAAACCAACACTAAAATTTGTACCTACAAAAAAAGATCGTGATATTGTTCCCGAATTAAGTGTGGTAAAAAGAATAGAGCATCAGATCAAATATATTTTCTATAATCTGTGAACGTAATTTATTGTCTTTCGTAACTAATTATTAATCTATGTCATGTCTAATTAATGTCGAACGTACATTTTTATGCCGCCTACGTTCCACTTGTGGAAGTTTGGAAGAACTGTTGGGGGTGTTGGACGAATGAGTGGAGGCGGCATTACACGTACAGTCTGTCACGGATTGAGTTTTATTTGGTAAAAATTAGGTAGATTTAAGATTGATTAGTGTAATTCTTATGTAATTCTTAAAGTTACGAGAAAACAAGAAAAGACTTCCCAAAAATGTTGATATTGTTATAAAAGGTTAGTCTTTTTGACTTATATCCGCCATATTCAAATATAAGTTAATTAGAACGATACGAAGTCAAATTTAATTTAATGATAACTTTTTAAAATATTTTTCTAATATTATTTTTTTTATGCTAAGCGTTTACGCGGAATGGCTTTATACAAACTTTTATTGATCTTGAAAACGAATTACCTAAACACTTTTAATAAAACTTGGTATAGGTACAAATTAGCAGGTTATATAGATCTAAATACCAGTTATATAATTTATTTTCAAAAAAGTGTTTTAAAAAGATCTTACAGTCAATTTCAGTTTTCTATGCAAACGGAAAATTCCATAGTTTCATAATATACATATTTCTTAAATGTGTTTATTTTAGATTTAGATCTTTAAGTATAACTTGCGTATCGAATTTTATAACAATCGGTTTATCTAGGAAGATATGGTTTTACTTTCGAATGATTATATAGATAGATATTACAATTTTTTTTTACGAAAGCCATGCGGCGAAACAAAGACTTTTATTCTTTTTTTTCTTACCTACCATTTTTATGGTAAACAAAGAAGAAAATATTTGATTTGTTATTGTTTTTTTATAGAAGACTGTTTCTTAGTTGTTTTTTTACTACATACATATAATAATAACTCGTACTTGGATCTCGTACTTCAGATCAGTTACGTAAGTACCTATAAGGTGTATGGTTCTATTCTATTAATTTGAAATAGATGTACATAAAACATTTTTATTTGAAAAATAAAACTTTCTTTAATATATATTTTGTTTTATTGAGTTTAAATCTAATTTTATCAAATTAATTAATTTACAGTAAAATTAACAAAAAACCCAAAAAAAAAACAAATTCTAACATTGTGTCTAATGTACACTAGGCTTAATAAAATCACGCGTGTTAGAGCCCCCGCACACTGGCCACTTAGTGGCGGCCACGCTTCAGCCACTAGTGGCCGCCACAACCTGCGGACGCGTTTCTTCATACATTTTATATAGAATCGGCGCACACTGAGCGCTTGAGTGGCCGCGTCCGAGCCACAAGCTGCGAGAGTCGAGCGCGCTCGCTACTTGTGGCTGCGTTTTGTCGTTCGACTCGTGCGCATACACGGCCACAGTTGCCGGCTTCTTCCCACCCCTGCGCGCCGCTCCCCAATCCCGTCTCCCGGGTCTAGTCTTGTTGTAAGCTGCGTACTGAATGCACGTGCATGATGTCCACGGATCCGATTCCTCATTTTGATGTAGACGCTTTTATTTCCGATGTCGAAGAGCGACCCGCTATTTGGGATTTAAAGTCAGATTTGTATAGCGACAGGGGTAAGAAAACTGAAGCTTGGGAGGAATTGTGCCTAAAATTTATTCCAAATTTTAGTGAAAAAAATGTAGCGGAAAAACAAAGCAGGTAAGTTTTGGACAATTTTATTTTACATTATTATTATATATTTATTATATTTTATTATTTTGCCAAGGTACAGCTCCCTCGTTGCTAATAAAATAATCTTTCAATATATCTCTGGTGTTTAATGAACGACGAGATTGCACGTGGGCGTTATCGATATCGTGAAGTCCTGGTACAGTCAATGTATGATGGAAATTAAATCCATCTCTCTGACGAACAAAGTTGTGTAGTATACAACAGGCCTTCACGATGTCTTCGGCGAAATCTATTGACACATTCAATGGTCGATGTAGTATTCTCCACTTATTCACTAATATCCCAAAGGCACACTCGATATGACGCCTGGCTCGAGAAAGCCTATAGTTGAAAATTCTTTTTTCAATATTCAAGTGTTTTCCTGAATAAGGTCTCAACATGTGTTCTGCAAGACCAAAAGCTTCATCACCAACAAAACAGTAGTTTACAGGACCAGAACTACTAGAAATTGCTTTTGGTGCAGGTAAATTCAGGGATTGGTCTTCCAATTTTTTGAATAATTTCGATTCTTTGTAGATAGTCGAATCTGAAGCTTTCCCATAAGAGCCGACATCAATAAATGTGAACTTATAATTCACGTCACAGATAGCTAGAAGTACGATGGAAAAATAGTGTTTATAATTATAATATAAGGATCCGCTATCTTGAGGCTTAATAATCCTTATATGTTTTCCATCAATTGCACCACAGCAATTTGGAAAGTTAGCATATTCTTCAAACCCCTTAGCTATTTTACTCCACATCTCTTCAGTTGGTTGTGGTACGCAGATATCTTGAAGTGATGCATAGATCAATTTACATGTTTCTTTTACAATCAATCTCGCAGTTGACGCACCACATCGATATACTAATTCAAAATCACCAAATGAACAACCAGTAGCAAGGTACCTGCAACAAAAAGAACAGATTAGAAACCTTTGATTATGTTATTTTTATGTTTCAGCATCCCAGTTGCAGCGAAAATGGAAAAGCCTTCGTGACTGTTTCAAAGAGAACACTCTAAACAAATGAGCGTTAAAAGTGGATCTGCATCATCGAGTCGCAAGCCGTATATATATTATCAACAACTATCTTTTTTAAAAAACTTGGCTGACACACGACGTGATCCCAGCCCATTACCGAACGAGGTACACGATGCGACTGAGAGAAAAAGGCCAAAAAAGAACAAGACAAATAATGAAGACATTCAAGCAGAAACTGATATACTTGTTAGTATTTCAGAACAATTACAATCTCGTCATTCTAACAAGCATGAAGAAGACGCTGACCATAACTTTGCTTTGTCCTTGGTCCCGCACTTTAAACAAATACCCAATGAATTTAAATTGGATGCTCAAACCGATGTATTGATGGTACTAAAAAAATATAAACAGTATATGCGAACATCACAGAATCAACAACATGGATATTTCACATCATCATTTCAGGAACCACGCTCATACCATACTATGCAACCATCTACTTCGGGTTATCAACCGACTCCGCGTCCATCTGCTTTGGGATATCAATCGGCTTCGCGTCCACCTTCTATGGGATATCAATCAAATTTTGAGCATGACTTTTCCGTTAGCTCGCCATCTGCATCTGATAATACTATGAATTCTGTTTTGTCAGATGATATAAATGAACATCTTTTTGACAACTGACTATGTAAAAGTAAATGTGTATTTGTTATAAAAACTGTATATCTGCGATATGTAACTTGATTTAGTTTGCGATTTTTCAATTCTCATTAATAAATAATTTCTATTTCAATTTGGCTTTTTTAATTGTTTGTTTTACGTTCTAGAATCCACGTGAGTCGCAAACTAATAGAAGCAAAATGATACGAATGAATGATACTTACCTTAAAGTTATAGCCAGCCTTTCTGTTGGAGAGATGCTTTTCTCATGCGTGTATCTTGATGTTTGAGGTCATCGTGCAAAACGCTAAGTAATTCATTGAATGAGTTCACGCTCATTCTAAAATACTTGAAGAACTTATCTGGATAACATTTTAACTCTTCGAACAGCAATTTGTGCTGTCCATTTTTATTGCGTGATGTCAGAATTGGATGTACCCAGTGACGCCGATGAATTGGTCGTCGATGGTTCTGAATTCGGCGCCGTTTTCTACGTTTTAGAATAATAAGCAACAATAGCGAAATCAAGAGTGCGTCCATTCTTGGGCAACACACGTCTACCTCTGTCGAGATACTTGCAGCTAGTGTCTGACGCAAGTGGCAGCCACTGGTGGCTTGATGCGGCCACTAGTGGCTGCCACTGGTGGCGGCGTGTAGTGGTCTAGCCGAACTACTGGTGGTCGCGTTTAGTGGCGGCGACTGGTGGCCGTAATGTGCGAGGGCTCTTACTTTCATTCACGTATGTTACAGTGTTACATTTTCACGACTGTTATTGTACAATTTTTGGCGGCCATACTCTTATCAATTTACATCTCGGGAGTATACGGCGATGATACGAGCATACTTTTTGTGTGGTGAAAACGCGAGCGAAGAACGGCGTATTCGCAGGATCTGTACGACGATGCCGTGGACTACTTAGAAGAAGATCCCCGGCGAAGTACAAATGACGCAGCTCGCCATTTTAACATCAGCCAGTCCTGTGCATGGAAAATATAATTAGTTCGTATGAATATCATCCATACCACTACAGAAAAGGTCAAGAATTGACCACTGTGGATTACGAACAAACGATGACATTGTGCAGATGGATACTCGACAACACAGAAGCAAATATCCTCTTCTCAGATGAGTGCATGTTTACGCGTGTCGAATTGTTCAATCAACACAATGAACACTGGTGGTCAATACGCAATGCAATGTTAACCAGGGAGGACTCTTTCCAACACAGGTTTTCCATTAACGTCGGGGCAGGTATTCTGAACGACAACATTGTTGGCCCGTATTTCATAGAAGGGCGCCTTACTGGCGAAAGTTATTTAACTTTGCTGCGGAATATGGTGTCTTCAATGCTGGATGAGATTCCATTAGCCAATTTAAGAGATATCTGGTTCCAGCAAGACGGCGCGCCTCCGCACTACCACAGCACTGTGCGTGAGTACTTAACTGAGCAGTTCGGGAGTCGGTGGATCGGTCGAGGCGGCCCCGTGGCTAGGGTTGCCACCCGTACTTTATTATAAAATATTGTACTTTATTTCAAGTAATTGTACTTTATACTTTATGAAAACAATAAAGTACACGAAAATACTCTTTTTAAATAATTTCTGAACGCAACCTAACCTCAATTATCATAATGTCTACAATGTCAGTATTATTGTCATTGTCACAGTTGTTTTGCGCGAAGCCGTTTAATACGATAAATGTTAAAGATTTGAGTTATCGTAAATAATGGATAGGGTAAAGGCGGGATAGATGCCGCAGTGGGATAGATGCCCCATTTTTTAAAAACCTAACTTCCCATCTTCGCCATTAAGAAACAACCTTTTAACTAGAAGCCACAAGCACCCCGCACCTAAATTAGCCACGCGCCATCGAGGGGTGAGGTCGCGTTTCGCTCGTGTGTGAATTCATCTCCGCGGCGAACTTACAGCGAGCGTAAAATTTTTAAAGGTGAGTATTTGCTGTTGTATAACTTTATAAGTAGATATTAATTCCATCAATTTTTTTATTACGTATGTATATTGTTTCATAAAGTATACATTTTGATGTAAATAGTTGCTCTATTGTATTTATTTATTTAAAAAAATACTAGGGCATCTAACTCTGTCAAAAAGGATAGTTGCCCTGATTTTTTACGGTATAGGTGCCCCTAGGGGCATCTATCCCTCCATATACCACGTGTACCCTGAATGTATTATAAGTGCTTTGAATATATATTTTTTATATTTTTCATGTGTTTATGTATAGGTATTTACACTTTTTATTGATTACGAATGATTTACTGTTCAAACAGTGAAGATGAAGACAATTCACTTAAGAACAAAGTTAAGGAATAGAAAACTAAAGATTTGCCGGGGAAGAAGACTAAAAGAGATGGACAGGATGAGCCTAAAGATACAAATAAAAATAACTGCATATAATGCTTTGAAAACTATGAACAAACAAAGTCTAAATCCGACTGGATTCAATGTGTAATGTGTCAGTGCTGGTTACATGAAACCTGTATACGTTTTAGAATTTTTCGTAGAAAACTTAAAGCACTGTCCGGTTAAATATTATGATGCTAAGTATTGTTTTATTTTAGTTTTTAAGAAAGAATGATTTTTATGATTTTGCATGTTGAAACTAAATAATTAATATTTTATAATAAGGGTTTAAAATATGAAAGCATTATTTTTGTTGAACAAATACTTTTAGAATTTTATTGTGTTAATTTTAATTAATCTGATAATGAATATAAAGACATTTAAAAAACTGCAAAATACTTTTCATTTCAAATAAATTAAAGTCAAAATATATATAAATATTATTGATATAATATGCTTAAACAGTATGAAGGGCATCTATCCCGCACCGTAGGCATCTATCCTTGCTAGTATTTTCAAGGTGGGGCAACTATCCATAGGGGTAGGCATCTATCCCCAAAAATTGAGGTCTACAAAAAGCTAAAATCTGCAAAACGTGTAGTATATAGGTCCAAAAAGACAAATCACAAATAAACATAAAGGATTAAACTATTTACATTCATAGGTGTTATTAATGTAGAACCAATATTTATTAAATTATAAGCATATTTGAAAAAGTGGGGCATCTACCCTAATAATACTTGTAACGAGACGGCAAAGCCATAGTACGTATGCGACTGCCAGCGCCACCTACCATGATTGTGGAGAATCTGCGAGCACCACACAGCGCCTACGCTTCACGCACACAGCGCCACCGATGCCTACACTTGACGTACACGGGTCAATCCGCGGAAATTCATTTATGACAAATATATGATAATAATAAATAAAATATCATATCTGCATTGTTAATTTACTTTAAATGACATTTCTTACATATTTTTACTTAAGGCTCCGCGCTCTTTAATAATTTACCACCTTTATCTAATCTATTATTTCATTTAACACGCACCAAACGTCAATCACCATTTACGGAAAAAAGACAAGTATTAAACTTCCTTATTTATTTATCAAAAAATGTCAATGTAGTTTCCGTTTTTTTCCTCGTATTTCGAAAGAACACATTATCTTAAGTAATATAATAAACCATCAAGTGATTTAACAACAAATAACATATAATAAAAAATAATATAAATTTTGTCACAGAAATTCGTCAACACCATTCCGGCATCGTCAAAGTTGTATTTCTCGAACGTTCTTACTACCTACCGTGATCGAGAACCCACGCCCACCTTCCCTCAGTCCCCTCAGTCTCACGCAGTGAAGCGGAGCGCACGTCAATTTTACCGCTCAAATTTTTCGACTAACAGTAGTTTGTGAACAGTGTGTCAGTTATTTATGTCATCACCACTTCCACAGGAAATCAGGTAAGCACCAATACTAGGTCTTTTTTAAATATGCATATTTGTGTGTTTTAGGTACTTAAACATAAAAATGGTTGATTGTGCTCTTTGCAGTGATATGTTTAGGTACAAAAATCGTAAGGAGACTTAAACGTCATAACCATCGTCATCATTACCCTTTCTTCCGTGTTAACGGTAATGATAATATGTGAATGGTAATTACATAATTTGTGTTAATAAGTCCCATTTAATATGTTCGCTTTCAAATAATATAGTTACTTTATTATACAAGTCTTTAAGGCCACCCCCACATTATACGCGCGCGTTCCATGGGCTTGTGAGAGACGCGGGGGCCGCGTGCGCGACGCGAGCGCGCTGCGTAAGCGTCGCTTGTTGTCGCCGTGTGTACAGCGTTACGCGTCACTCAAATCGCGTTCTTACCCGATTTCTTCGCCCGCTGACTTGACTGAAGGGGGTTAAACGCTAAGGTGAGCGTCGCGTGCTCGCTGCACACGTCGCAAGGCAGCAAAACGCGACGCTCACGATGCGCGATCGTGTCGCACTCTTCACATGCCCCAGCTTGCGTGGGGGCAGCACGCCTAATGTGGGGTCAGCCTTTAACCTGCTTATGTGGATCAGGCATGCATGCGTACTGCCAGCAACGTGAAAATTGCATGCGTTGCATGCGGGCGGCAACAAGCATGGCAGCCTAGTATGTCTATTTATTTTCAGTGAACATGTAAATATTAATGTACACTTTGCTTATTATTTTAGTTAAATCATGGACAGGAAAAAGAGTTCCAAGGAAAATAAGCGGTTAGAGAAGCAAAAGATTGCCAGAAGAATAAGATACGCTGAAATTAAGGCAGATCCAGTTCTCTACGAGCTAGGAAAAAAGAAGGTATCAGAAAAGAAAAGACCAAAAGAAAATTAAAAGCGTGAATCAATTATCACCTCGTGATCAACGAGAAAAGAGGAAGAAATGGTGCGAAGCGTCAAAAAAATACAGAGAAAATAAGAAAAAAGAGTCTAAAAAACAAACAGTCCCTGAGGTAAGTGTTCTTATTGATATAACTATAGAAGAAACTGAAGACAGCAAAGAAAAAGAAGCAATGTCTGAAGATCCCTTAAAATTAAATCAATCTCCTCAAGCTGATGTAAAAATTCGAAGAATTCGATACATAGAACAGAAGAAAAGAAAGTACCTTATGACAATAATTAAGAAACTTAAAGAGGAGAACAATCAGTTAAAAGTAAAGCTTAATAAGTGTGTGAGAAAGAAGCAAAATAAAGAAAAAAATAAGATAGAGTCAACCGAAAAAGTCAAAAGAGTGATAAATAAAGAAAAGTCTAAAGAAGATAGTCGAATTCGACAGTTGGTATGAAAAGTGCGCAACTTTTATCTCGACGACTTAAACAGCTCAATCGGAGCAGGAAAAAAAGAGTATATAACAAGATTGAAAATGCAAAAGCAAAAACGGTATATGACAACGACACAAAAAGTATTGCATGAGAAATTTATGTCTAAACATAAAATCAAAGTGAGTTATAGCTTCTTTTGCAAACATAGACCTTTTTGGGTGTTGGCTCCTAAGAGTGCCCAAAGGGACACATGCAAGTGCATCATTCATGAAAACATAGACCTAATGATAAAAGCATTGAAAATATCTTCTATAATAGACGAACCAGACTGCGATGCATTAATAAAGAATATGTGTTGTTCTATATACGAAGAGAAATGTCTGAGACGAGAGTGCCAATACTGTAAAGATAAGCTTGTACAATTCAAGGAATTTTCGGATAATCATCATATTACTTATTGTAAATGGATACGTGCGAGAGAAACTGTTAAAACAAGAAAAGGCCTAAAAGTTATAACAGTCATGAAAAAAGAAGAGGTAAAAGCCACGCCAAGAGAATTAATTAATGTTTTGATTGCAAGTCTACCAGCATTTTTTAAACATATTTACAAAATCCATAATCAATATATGTATAAGCCTGAAGAAATTAAAGGATTCAACGCCTGTTAACTGTGCTGTAATTCACGCAGACTTCTCTGAAAACTATGGATTAAAATTTAATAAAGAAGTACAATCCATGCATTTTGGTGGAAGTCGAAAAGAAATTAGCCTTCACACTGCAATAATCTACAGTTTTGATTTTGCAACTAGTTCAGCAAGACCAAAATCTATTTGTACAACGAGTTCTTGTTTGAGACATGACGCTCCAGCTGTTTGGGCACACTTTGTTCCTTTGATACAAAAAACCATCACCGATAACCTATTTATAGACACGTTACATATCCAAACAGATTCACCGACTTCCCAATATCGCAATAAATACATATTTCATATGATAACACAAATACACAAAGAATTCGCACAAATAAATACAATAACATGGAACTATACTGAAACTGGTCACGGCAAGGGTGCTGCCGATGGTGTCGGGGGAACAATAAAAAGGACAGTTGATTCCTGCGTTAACCATGGTATTGATGTAGGCAGCTATGACAAGTTTATGCAGGTGTGCCGAGAAAATATAAAAAATATTACTCTAATTGATGTACCTGAAGATAAAATCATTGATAAAGAAAATAAAATGCCAAAGAATTTGCTACCATTTAGGGGAACTCTAGAAGTCCATCAAGTTTTGTGGAAAAAGGGACTCTCTATGTTAACATTACGCAATGCAAGCTGCTTTGAATGTGACTGCGGAATCATATGCGCCCATGGGAAACACCTTGGATTTTTGGACATACCACAAAGTTTGAGCTCGTCTCCTATTACTGATACTGATAAAGTGACACCTCTCATAGCTACAAAGCGTTATTATGGTAATGAAGTATTTGCAAATATTACTAACACTATGCAGAGGTCCACACCGATTGAAGCTAATGTACCTATCAATAGTTGCTAGACCTTCTAATATAAAGATTTTACAAAATAAAAGAATTATAATGACAGAATAATGAAAAGTATTGTAAGAAGTAGAAAGTGTCAGTATTTCGATCTCATTTATATAAATTGGTTGTCGAGGAATAGTTGATTTCAATTTGCATTTTTTAAGCTACTTTTAATTTTTTTTATTTAACAATGTCGGATTATTCATATTGTCATCAATAAAAGAAATACTTGTCTGTTACGATGATTCCTAGGGCCATCCACCTTGGTCCAGCGTAGGCTTTCGATGAACGTATGCGCAGCGCCGCGACGCGAGCACCGCCGTCGCCGCGTAGTCGCAGCGTTAATGCAACGGTAAATGAATACCTTACATTAGCGTTCAATTGACTGACAGAGGAAACGCCGCATTGTCGCGGCTTCTGGCAGTCAGAAGCCGTAACTACGTGATACCTGCGCCGAATTGTCGCGTTTCTGGCTGCGTATACGTTTATCGAACGCCTACGCTGGACAAACAATAGTGTGAAGGGGGTCTAATTTGTTTTGTAATGAAACATAATTCTTATTAACTATATTAATTACGAACTAAGTACGAATTACTTAATTTCCAAAGAAGAAAAATGTTTTGTTAGAATTTTTTTAAGTTATCTTTATATATTCGATCGGGTATAATTGTCAATCGTAAATTTTTGATATTTTTTATGATTATATTATAGTGATTCGAAACGGAAGATGTGTTATTTAGTCTTTTTCATCATTCCCATTATCATATTGTCATTCTCGTAAAAGAAAAGTCATTAGCCGCGTACCCACCTAGCGCACAGGCTCGCGCGGCAGCCTCGCGAGCCAAATGCCTCGGCTGGTGTGGACGTGCCTCGGCCTGCCTCGGGCGCGCGTTTGCTCGACCGAGCACGGCTCGGCCCCGAGCCATCTGTTGTCGGTAAACTTGACGCGCTCAAAGGTGCCTCAGTGAGCGCTGTGCGTTAGGTGGGGACGGATGTGTTTTGGCTCGCGCGCGAAGCTGCTTCAAGTTTTGTCTCTTGCCGTGTTTGTCTTCTGTTATTTTGATATCATGGGCAGTCAGGAGGAGTCCATTCGCTTAATACAACTGTACAGCACGTACAATGCGCTTTGGGACCCCAAAGATCCAAAATATTTAAACAAAAATCAGCGGGAAGACAGTTGGCGGCAAATATCTGCTCAAATTAATATGCCTGTCAAGGAAGTGAAAAACAAAATGGTGTCCTTGTGTGGTTCTTATCGTCGAGAGAAAAGCAGGGAGAAAAAAAGTCGTATAACAGGTTCAGGTATGCATTTTTATACTTAAAAATATGAACTTACAAATTATTTGATAAAATAATTACTTGTTATATACTACTAGCTTTTGCCCGCGACTTCGTTCGCGTGGAATAGTGACTGAATTGATTGAAATAAAATTTATTCCGGACATACAGCGCCATCTATTGGTCAAGAATCGGCACTCTTGACCAATAGATGGCGCTGTATGTCCGGAATAAATTTTATTTTATTTTTGTAATAAAAACTATCCTATGTCCTTTCTCAAGTTCCAAACTATGTCTGTACCAAATTTCACACAAATCGGTTCAGTAGTTTAGGCGTGAAGCAAAGACAGACAGACAGAGTTACTTTCGCATTTATAATATTAGTTTGGAAGTTTGGATTTAAATTTAAGGAAATGTATTTATACAATTAAAATATTTTAAATTTTGGAAATATAAATTTTATTTTTGTTCTGTTTCAAGCGCTGCAGATGTTTATAATTCAAAGTGGTTTGGATATCCTTATTTCCATTTTCTTAAGGATAAAAATGAAACTGGTGACACTCGGGAAACGATGCCGAATGTAAGAATTTTTAACTATGCATAATGATTTTGAAATGGTATAGAACCATTAGTTATAAAATGTTCTGCCAAGTGCAACCGTATTTCTTTTGCGTTATTAGAACTACGCCTTGGACACGCTGCAATTGGTGCGAATGTAACTTCATTTATTTCATTTCTCCATTGGCCAGGAATCATTGCGCCATCAAGTTCTTTGTCAAACAATTCCGGTGAAATAAGATTAGTTGAAGTATTTTTTCGGATGTAGTTGTACAAATATACAGCTGCTAAGACTACCTTTGTTGCTTTATTTGGCTCTAGTAAGATAGGTTTTCTAAAAACGCGAAATATGGCACTTAATATTCCAAATGCATTCTCAACGACACGCCGAGCTCGGCTAAGGCGATAATTAAATATTCTTTCTTTAGAACCATTTTCTGGGTTGCCCTCAAATGGTTTCATGGTATATTCGTTGAGTGCAAAGGCTTTATCAGATAAAATAAAATAAGGAACTTTTGTTACATATGGTATTTCCAATATCTTCTCTTTAGGCACGTTCAATTCTTTCTTTTCTAGCTTTTTATACAACGTTGTGTTTTTAAAAACACCACCATCAGAGATTCGCCCTTTGCTACCAACATTTACATACAAAAAATTGTAGCTAGCATCAACTAATCCAAAAAGCACGATCCTTGGAAATTGTTTGTAATTATCATAATCAGTGCCACTGTTAATCGGTGCCTGCAACATAACATGTTTTCCATCCATCGCTCCAATAGCGTGGGGAAAATTCCATTTATTTTCAAATTCATTTGATATAGCAAGCCACTCTTCTTCTGTAGATGGGATCTGTAAAAAAATTATAGAGTACTCAGCATGACAGGACCCTCCGCTGTTTGAAAGTATTCAGACTAAACGTATTTGGCCCCTATGAGTGGTTGTATTGGGTACTATACACCACTCCATATTTGGCCTCTTTTAGTGGTAGTCCGAAGACGTTCAAGCAATGGAGAATCCTTCTAGAAAAATATTTAAGATATCGCTACTAAGGTACTTGAAAGTATTAAATACTACGGACGTTAAACTTTAGCTTCCAATCGGATTAAACGTAGGGTCCTGCCAAATTATATACACATTCACACTGCACCACAAATTGATCTATTAATTAAAATTATGTTTTCAGGAGGCAATACCGGAATCTTCACAAACTTCTGACGTAGAGAGACACACAGAGACTGAAAACGCTCCGACCAAGTCGCAATTGCCGGAGGCTAGCATCGAGGAAGCGCCACCACCACAACTACAAGACCTAGCCTCGGAAGCTAGCATGCCTTCACCATCAGAACCTGCTCGTAAAAAAAAACGACATAATCCAAAGAAAACGCAGCCACAGGAAGATTCGGCAGATATCATGCTCGCAGAAGCCCTTGAATGCTTGCAAAAGTCTTCGATCGACATCACCGATCCATACTCTTCATTTGGAAGACACATAGCCAACGAGCTAAGAAAATATGATCCGCACACATTAGCGAATGTTAAGAACGCTATCAATAATATAATTTTTGAAGCCGATATAGGGAAATACGCGCAACAACAAATTAATACAGGATACTATACACAGCAGTACAGTAATTCCTCTACAATGGACTCATCTGGCACTTCATCATCAGCATCACATACCGCTACGTCTTCTCATGCCATTACACCATCACCAGATGCCAATGTTGGATTCGAAACTATCACTGAATTGTAATTAAAATAAACAATTGAATTTTAATTTTGTCAAATTATTTTTATTTACCTTTACATAATCACTTAAGGCTTCAATAATAGCGTCACAAACTTCTGGAACCATTCTTGAGATACTCTGCTTCGATACTCGAAATAAATATTGCAAGCTGCTATAAGAATCTCCGGTTGCTAAAAATCTTAAAGTTATTAAATCTCGTTCCTTCACAGTGATTGCTTCTCTGTATTTTGTATCGCACTTATTGATTTTATCAGACAACAATGAGCACAAATTTTCGAACTCTTGTACGGACATTCGTGTAAAATTATGTACAGTCTGATCATATACTAAATCTCCAAGTAATCTATTTCCATATTGGTGGCGACGCTCATAAATTTTTCTAATCCAGAAGCGTCTAGGTTTTTTCTTGATACGTGACTGTTTTCGTTTCTTTAAACAATAAGCAGCTAGGAAAATAGCTGCAGCTGAAAATACACGACTGTCCATTACGAATACTCTCGGACTTATGATGGCTCAGCCTGCCTCGCGAGGCGGCCTCGTGTAAATTGAACAAAACTACTGAGGCTGCCGAGGGAGCCATCGCTCGCGATCCGGACACCGAGGCTGCCGCGCGAGCCTGTACGCTAGGTGGGTACGCGGCTATTACCAGATAATATACGTCATTACCGCTTCAGTTGAATAACTTTGAAAATCGATAACTTCTGATATTTTTGTTGGATTTCAGTGCCTTTAGTAGTTTTGTGATGAGTATTATAAAAACTGATTATTTTTAGTGTTAAGCACGCATTTCCGACCAATTTAAAAAAAAAAAAAAACAAAATAAATAAGAAAGAATCAAAACAGCGGATCCACCCACACAGCGATCAAGCGGGCGCCTTTAGAAGGCGACGCTCGCCGTGAAGACACCACTCGCTACCAGGGGGGTGAAAGTTCCATACAAATCACAGTACCAAAAATTTGTAGCAAAACTAGCGCCACCTTGTGATTAAGGTTAAACATTATTAAGAGAGTATTGTCGCATTTTTTCAACAGATGACAGCAGCTACAATATTTGGTGTGAAAATGATTAATATACGGCATTATTTTTCGTAATTAATAAAATATTTCTAAAATAATCATACAAAAAGGACCATGGCCATCTGTGCCCCAGTAACGCCCAGAGAAAGTATATTACAAGATAACCCTATTAAATAAAAACTAGAATTATGATGATAATTTGAAGTCTTAAAAAGCACCGGTTAAAAAATAAAAAAATAAGACATTCTTGTTGATATTGCAATACATGACATCGTTTCAATCATGCTTTATTTATTACGGTCTGGAATCTCGTCTTTTGGCCCATGTATATATTCATTTAATGCATACAATATATTCAAATAACTGACATGTTTATCTAATAACATACAATTAAGTCATGAATTCATGGTGATCATGAAGTTCCTAGTGAAAAACTAATAGCAATGCTGTCTATAAACGATAAAATGTATAAAAAACCAGTGGGAATTTATCATGTTTAATGTCCAATATCTTTTGAATCGCTTTATATAGTGCTTTATATAATATTAAATCTAGATATCTTACAAATATGGCTGTAAAGCTATCGTATGACATAGAACTGGAATTTGGGCATTGCATGGCGTTGCTGACTTTTGTCTCCATACTAATATGGGCATGATCCTTTATGAATGCGAGTAATTAAAAAATAAAGAAATTTTATTTAAGTCTATAGCATAGATAATACACTAATACGTCTATAGTACTCTATGAGTCTGTCGATGACAGATTTTTCAAACTTGACCGTTTTTTTTCTGTTCCGCTGTTTTCGTTGCTGTGTTGTGTTGATGTTAAAGTGCTTTTGGATAAGAAAATTGGACGACTTGGCTTTCTTCCTACGGATTCTGACACCCGTATTTATAAAGAAGTAAAAGTAAGTACTTGAGTAAAAGTAATTACTTAAGTAACGATTTGTCTTCTATTGTTAAGTAATTGCTCAAACTTAGAACTGTCAAAAGTTAGAATTCTCAGCCAAGTAATAGTCACCATTTCCTTTACGACAAAGCACTACTTTGACGTTATTTGAATAAAAATGGACACTTTGGATAGTATCGAAGCGGTTTTTGCTGTTGTAGACAATATAGATGATAATATATTAGAGGAGATAGAAGTTGCTGAACCTAGAAATCCCAAAGTTTACTTTCGTGATGTGGATCCATTTCATGACTATTCGGAAGATTGTTTTAAAAAGAGATTTCGTTTCACCAAAAGTGTTGTGAGACATGTTATTTTACCGAGAATTGAAGACACTTTACAATCAGAGACACAAAGAGGGCTTCCTTTAACTCCACTGTGTCAGTTGCTAACTGCTTTACGTTTTCATGCCACTGGAAGCTTTCAGATTGTATGTGGAGATATCATGCATATTTCTCAATCGACAGTGTGTAATATAGTGAAGAGAGTTAGTAGAGCATTGGCATTGCTAATGCCAGATTTTATCAAGTTTCCTGCAAATTTGAGGAAAACAAAGGATGATTTCGAAAACCTTGGTTGCATTGGCAGAGCACCTGGACTGAAAAATATTGTAGGAGCAATCGATTGCACCCACATTAAAATCACCAGGCCTAGAGGTATTCTTCATACAGAGCAGTACCGGAACAGAAAAGGATATTTTTCATTGAATGTGCAAGTAGTTGGTGGCCCTAATTTGATGATATATGATATAGTAGTACGTTGGGCTGCCAGTACACATGATAGCCGAATTTATAGAAACTCGCGTTTAAATATAAGGTTATGCAATAATGAAATTGATGGGGTGTTACTTGCTGATGGAGGATATCCTTGCACTACCTAGTGCAAGGATATATGTAAATAATAGTATAGTAATATTTTATTATTATTCATAAACAATAAAACTAAAACTGTATGGAACTGTTTTAAGCTTTCACGGTTTGAACTTTAAACTAATATTGTTATTACTTACTCAAAATAAAAAAAAACAATCATGGAAGATATCCCATAACAATATTAGTTTATAACTGTATGAGTACTATGTGCCATGTGGTCATCAAAGTATCATAAATACCTCACTGCAATACCGCTCATTTGTTAACAATAAAGCATTCTTTATTTCAGACATTTACTGACTCCAGTTTCAAATCCTAGAACTGCACAAGAGGAGAGCGATAATAAAGTGCAAATAAAATCAAGAAATTCAGTAGAACGTTTATTTGGAGTTTGGAAAAGACGTTTTCCATGCTTACAAATCGGTTTAGCAACCAAACTTTCATCAACAGCCAATATCATAATGGCTTGTGCAGTGCTCCACGACATTGCAGTAGAAGTAAATGACATATTTGAATTTGATGACACCGTGGACAATAATGCACATCAGCCTTCTAACACAACAACGACAAGCACAACAGGTACCAGTGATGGTTTGGTACTTCGAGCGAATATAATTTCACGCTATTACACATTTTAAATGAATTTTAAAATAAAACCAATATTTTCACTTACATTATATTTTATTTATTTACAAGAAAAATCCAAAGTACATGAAAGGGTTTCATATTGATTCTTTGTCATATTTTTCTAATTCTTTTTGTTTTATTTTTATTTCAGTTTAAAACAAATTTTCTTTGTGAACCCTCTCTATAACTTTAATCTTGAGTTCTTCCTCATGCATTTTTTTCTTAAATTCTAATTCTTCTTCCAATATTTTACACTTCAGTAAATCTATTTTATTAATTCTCAAATTTTCATAACTCTTTTTGCTAGGAGTTTTGAACTCTATTTCCTTTTCCTCTTGAGTAACTTGCATTGTTGCTTCTGCTGTTTTACACCAAGCTTCATTATTGGTATCCCCTAATATGACTACGCTCCCTGAAAAACAAAAAATAATTGTCACAGAATAAAATGATAGATGCATGTACTACTACTAGCTTTTGCTTGCATTCCACTGCACTTTTCTGGGTTCCAAAGTAACCTGTGTTAATCCAGTTTATAAGTTACCCCTATTGCATTTATATTATTGTGATATGGTTATTTATGCTGTAAGACATAGAAACCAATTCAAAAGAAATTTTGGGCAGTTGTTGTAGGCATGTTTGCAAAGTTTTCTGACTATTAATAAAAAGGCATTTATACATTTTAATCTCTTACCATCAATATCGCTGTCAATATCCACAGCAATGTTAGTAAGGATATTTTTATCTATATCCATGACTTAGGAATCAATAGGATCCATATCCATAAAAGATGGCCCACCTCCTGTTAAGTGGCGAATATTTTCTTTTGTTTTAGACTCCCTTGCCTCTGCCTTCATGTTATACCATAGCTTTATTAATTGTTTTGTAGATGCCTGAAACAATGAAACGTATGGAATTAGAAAAGTAACTGCATAATACTAAAATGACACATAGGAAAAGACCATGGTACACAAATGAAACTACATATTTGTAAATAATAAAAGTATACAAAGCATATTATATTTACCTTTTGAGTAACAATACAGGATTCATTGAATTCCCTCGCTATATTCTCCCATGACTGCTTCTTTTTTAAAGCACTCGTAGCGTTTGTTTGTTTGCAGGTTAGGATTGTATCATATTTTTGTATGATATTCAAAAATAAATCCTTTTCCAAACTCGAGAACGGTTTCTTCATGTCTACTTCATTTATATTTTGAAATTCACAAAATAAATACACAGAGTAAAATAAAGCCTTGTATAAGTTTATACCACGGAGGACAGAAGACTAGCGGAGATGCCCTAAAGCAGGTAGGTCACGCGCCTTCAGGTAGGTCAAATACGTCACGACTACGTCACGGCAGGCGTGGATGGACAACGCCCACATACCGTCCTTCACTTCAAATTGACATCTTGTCATCTAGTCGTATTTTACCACAATTTGAATATATTTTATTTTTTATTTGATAAAAACGATGAAGTGTGCTGTTATAAATTGTAGAAATTGCTCAGGATCCAAACTCAAACATACTGACAGGATAACATTTCACGTGTAAGTAATATTTTAACTCTAAAACATATTTTTTGCTAGAGACATCTGTCGTCGAATAGCTGAATTTTTAGAAGTTTTTAGTGAATTTGTATTATTTTCGTATCAATGCATACTATTAGTACCAATTTTGGCTAAAATAGCAGCTTCATTTTTACTTGCATGCTAAAAGCTTTTTTATACCTTATTTACCAACCAAAACAAATAAAAAACCATAAATTTAAAAATTTCTAAAATACGCCATCTTTCGGTAAGTAGTTGACTTAATATTTGAAGTAAAATTGCGTTCGTCAGGCCAGATAGACCAAAGTCAAAGTCAAAGTCAAAGTCAAATCATTTATTTCATTTAGGCCTTTACAAGCACTTATGAACGTCAAAATTATAACTAAGTTTGATTCTAGTTGCCCATTCCAAAAGTAGCTTCCTATGGAGAAGAACGGGCAAGAAACTCCATGGTTACTCTTTTTAAAAATAATATAGTATTACAATTTGTATGTATTGATACATACAGTAAAAGCATGACCACGTTGCAATAATAATAAGTATTAATTTATGAAAATATTATTTCATAAATTAATTATTATTTCCTTTTTTAGATTTCCCGTTAACCATGATATAAGAAACACATGGATACGCATCATAAATAAACCAAACTGGATACCTACGAAATATTCCAAAATATGTTCCATACATTTTGAAGAAACTGATTTCTATGAAACAAACTGATTTTTGGAAGGCGAACGTGGGGCTAAAGCCAACACGCTGAAGCCCTTTAGAGACAACTTTAATGAAATGGCAACACAAAACCGACGATTATCCCTGTATACACTATAGAAATGTACCCAAGGACAATCCCCGGTTCTGTGTTAAACTATTGCTAATTATGGAATAAAACTACTAGGGCTATTGGGATGGGATGCTAATGGACTGGGAATGGGGATAATTATGGTACTATGGCACCTGCCGATAACGATATTTGCACACGTAAAAATGGCAGGTGGAGACTTATTATTTTACGAAAAATAATAATCACGTAACCTAAATCCAATATGGCGGCCGTCCCAAAGTGGCGGATTGGCTAATGAAATGCAGCCCTATGAATTCGGTATGAAAAATAAAAATAATAGTTTTTAAACTATTATTTTTTACCTTTACAAGTGGTTCAGCCACCTTGATGGTTATGCGTTCAAAACTACAGATGTAGTTTTATCAGTGTTACCAGTCGTAGAAAATTCAATCACCCATACTTAAAAGAGGTTTTATTTGAAAGCTACAATTATTTTAAAAATTATCACAACTTTTATTTTTTTATCTAAAAAACATGTTTTTGTTGAAGATTACTCGATAAGTGAATATGAATATCTTTGTTATGATGGATGAACAAGGATGTTCCTGTCTATCGCTTTATAGAATATTTTTCTGTTAATACCTACTGTGTTATTTTAAATAAAATTTTTTACGAAAATTTTTACACATTTATTTATCTTGATCCTCAGCAATATTTAACCTATATCTCTCTTCCCTTACACACTTTTTGACTGTACTTTTACTCAGGATAACATTCGACGCACATCAAATACCTCAACTAGTGGATGCGTCAATATGATATAGTTGTGAAAATTTTAATTTGAATAACGCTGTCCCTAAAATGTTTAATAAAATTTTCATTGTTCTTGGTGAATCTCATAATATGGCAACATCGAAAAGAACAACAGTCATCATCAGTAAGGTTCTAGAACAAAAAGAACAAATTTTCGTGCTTGTGACGCCATAGTGGCTAGTAGACGAACTAACACAATGACATAAGTTGATACTTAAGTAACACCATGGGGGTATTTTAGACCCGTGGTGAATAAAAATGATTTTTAATCGAGTCTCCGTTTAATGGTTCCTAGTAGAATCATACCGAATACCGCTGAATCCGGTTAGACTGGAAGCCGACCCCAACATAGTTTGGGAAAAAGGCTCGGAGGATGAGTAGAATCATACCTATTTCATTTCTGAGCGGGTAAATGAATTGTTGTGGGGCAAGTTCTCTGCACCCGATAATACTTGTATAAGTATTATTTTTCTAACTTTTTTTATCTTTCTCTTTTTCTTTGGTCATTTCAAATGAATGCTTCTTCAAACTTTCTAATTCAATTACTATGTAAAGAATTATTAAGTTTGAGTATTTACTTCACTTTTTAGTGGTCGGTGTTAGTTTAGGGTTAGACCTTAATTGTCCTATTCCACGCTATAGTAGGGGAGGCGAGAGTGCTAAATCGGGAGTGACTCGAGCGTCAATGAGACCTATTAGATTGCGAAGCTTAGATGATAAGAAGAAAAAAATGTCCTGACATACACACACTTTCATCGGTGGGTGGAGCGGCTATAAACTTTCAAAAATGTAAAAAAAAACAGTTGCATGGACATACTGGAGCGCGTCAGATATTAATAGCATGCACGTCCTACGTCATTTTGAAAACATACGTATATTAATCTGACTGTTTCCATGGTGGGGGTGGTAGTAGGTAAGGGTTAAAAATGGGAAAAAAAATTTTTTTATCGAGCGCGTCAGATTATCAAAAGGGGTGTTAAGTGAACCAAAACGAAGGCTCTTATGCAATAATCTGACGATTTCGACGTGACCTAAACTCGTGGCCATTACTTGAAATTGCAAAAAAAAATCGCCATTTTGAAATACTCGAGCGCGTCAGATTAAGATATATATGGTTCATTTATGTACCCTTAACGTAATCATCTTATAATCTGACGATTATCTGGAGGAATTCGCTTAATCTGACAATGGAAAGTTATTTTGCAAACCTTTTAACAAATTGAAGAACTGAAAAAATTGCAAGTAAATAAACCAGTATGTACCTATTCTTTGAAGTACAAAACTTTTATTTATAAGCAAATAAGTATGAAAAACATAAAGGACAATGGACACAAATATACGGAACCTCGTACACTCCACCAATAGCAATGTCATACATATCATTGTATAGTATACCTAGGCCTTTTTATCTAGAACAACCTTTAATATGACAGCTTTGTTGACGTTTGCCCGTCCTGAGATATAGATCAAAAAGTTTGTAAAAGTTAAAACTAAATAATCCATTGATATCTCAAGTTTTTAAAGGAATATCTAAGTGCTACTACGAGTATGTCTTCTAAGTACTATCAACTTTTACACACTTTTTGATCTATATCTCAGAACGGACAAACATTTCAACAAAGCTGTTATAATAAAGGTTGTTCTCGATAAGAAGGCACATACAATGATATATGTATATGACATTGCTATTAGCGGAGTGTACCAATCTGCTCATACATTACATACATTTCTATAATAATTACATTTAATTATAATGACATTGATAAATATACATGTGTCATAAACAATACAATAGAATCTATAATAACATGGCTTGACGGAAATAATCTACGCGTAAATCTTACAAAAACTATTTTTATTCAATTTAATACACATAGATAAATCTAAAATCTAAATACTCTGCCTAGCCTTTTTCCCAGCTATTTTCATACAAAACAAAATACGTATAAATTTAACTTAATTTATTAGTTTAAAACCATCCAGTAGAGTTGCGCGTTGCCACTCTTGCAGAACAGATAGAAAGAGGTAGCAGTTGCTTTCATTGATGAAGCGACACTACGCGCGTAATTTGTGAACCACGTTATGCAGAGTAGAGCCAATGTTAACCGGATGACTAGGCCACCACGACCTGTATAAAAAGGCGAAGTATACGAAACGGCATTTCTCGGTATCACGATAGACAAACAATGCAACTGGAAGGCACACGTATTTAACAAAAGTATCCAATAAAATGAATCGTCTTCGTTAAAAACAAAATATATCTGCATACCATGACCAGTAACTTCCTGAGATTAGCGAGTTCAAACAAAAAAACTCTTCAGCTTTATAATATTAGTGTAGATTATTTAAGACCCAAAATGTACTATCACTTATTGCAAATGAATTGAATTGAAAAAAGAGAGAGAGGAATAGAAACTTGGGAGGAGAATACCGGCATCACGTAGCTGCACGCTTTAAACTTTATCGATTAATTTTCCTTACTTCGGCTTACGGGAATCGTCAGATTTTATATTTTTCGTGAACGTTGAATTACTCCCTTCAAAATAAAAAAAAAAATAGCCGCGCTCGAGAAAGTCAAGATGACGTTTTTTTTTTACAAGTTTGTAACCTTCCTACTTCTTATCGTCAACCGCAAATTGTCAGATTAGTGGAATATACACTTTTTAGCATATAACTAACTTACCCTATCTTAATCTGACGCGCTGGAGAATGTCAGATGATAATTTTTTTTTTACTAATCTGATCCTTTATTCTAGAGGCGCGGCTGCATATACAGGGCTTATATTTGGTGGAGGTGTTAAATGGGGTAATAGGTACCTCCCTATATACTAATCTGCCGCGCTTGAGTAAATCCCGAAATCCCTTCTAGGCCTCCCCTACTACTAGATGGATTTACAAAAAATGGGTGGCTTCCCATAAAAGGCGTATAAGGGTGGAGCACGGGTGGAGCCAGTAACGTTCCTCGTCCCCCGCTCACCCGAATTTTGGCGCGTTGCTTTGTTAGGAGATTTTACGTTAGGGCACCTCCGCTAGTCTTCTGTCCTCCGTGGTTTATACAATGACCGGTACTATTTGACAGAATTGAACGTATTATCTGTCTAAGTAAAAGTTCACGAGTCGGCATATAATCCATGTGTCAAAAGTAAACATTTAAATTTAGTAGGGTTATACCATGTCAAACGTTTTGTTTCTCCAAGCATTCCTGTTTTTGTACCAACAAAATTATATGACAATAATATACTTTTTACAATTCAAACTACTTTATACAACGCTATTGTTATTATGAATGTAAAATAATGTAATATAAAAATATTATTGCAAGGTTTTGTACAAGTAATCTAGACCTTATGTTTGCTATTTTATGCAACGAAACGTGGTCACGAAGTGTTGCCACACAGAAACAACCATCAAGCGTCGACTATTACTTAAGCATTTGCTCAAGTAAGTAACGTGTGTTACTCAACTATAGAATGAGATTTTGTATTTAAGAATTCTAACCATAAGTAATGACTTAATTAAGAAATTACTTAGCAACAAGTAATTACTTCTTTATAAATACGGGTGTGAGATCCCAGCATACCTGTTACTACTTGGCTTTGAATTTGGACACCGATTATTCCATTCGCGAGACCTTGGCAAGATATCCGGACTACTGGCGGCTCACGATTGTGTTTTGATAATTGGATTGAAACCAGAGAAAAATACTTGAGGAAAGGCATGGAGTATAACTCCAAAGAATTTGAAATTGAAAATTCAAAGATATTTCCTCTATTTGATACGCCACATTTGCTCAAGGGAGTCAGAAATAATTTGTTAGAAAAAATGCTCAGTTTACTCAGAATCGGGAAACAAAAAAAGGCTAAATGGGAACACATAGAAATGTTGTTAGAATTAGATGATGGGAGGATTGGATTGGATGGTTAGGATTAGGGGATGATGAAATAAGACTTGTCAATAAATTAACAGAAAACATATTGATTTCTGACACTTACGCGAATATTAGACATTTAAATAAAAGTACTTTTACGGATTTTATCGCGGTTATATTATATTATTTAATCCCGACGTTTCGGATCCTTTACAGCATCCATGGTCACGGGCAGACTAAGGTGTTGGTCGTCTTGATATATTAGTTACAAACAGCTACCCTACATTTTGTTAATTATTATTGACAATCCGATTCACGCAAAACGAGCTAACTGTATCCTTAGGTCGAGCAGTTGTAGGCTTGGATTTTGATTTAATAGTTTCTATGATGGGATTCCAAGCAGGTGGTATGACCCAGCCATCTTCTCTATTGAAATTTGGATGTTTTTTAATTTCAATAGCCTCGCGAATCATCCTAGGTAGGAATCGGTTTTCTTTTGCAAGGACTTGTGGTTTATCAAATCTGATGTAATGCTGGGCCTTGTCTAGTGTGTGTTCACAAACTGCTGACTGTCTGGAACGGCGGTGTTTGACATCGGCGATGTGTTCTTTTACGCGGGTCCCTATGCTTCTTTTAGTTTGGCCTATGTAAGAGAGACCACAATCACATTCAAGCTTGTATACACCCGCATCTTGTAGAGGTATGTGACACTTGACAGGTGGTAAGAATTGACTAATCTTCTTCAGCGGCTTGAAGTAGGTTTTGATTGAAGCTCGCTTCAAGATGTAGCCAATCTTGTCTGTGACTCCTCTTATGTATGGAAGAACAGCAGGTAGACGCTCAACTGTGGCTGGTTTCACGCGGGTTCTGCGACGAGGGCGCGGTACTCGGAGCTTGTTGTCGTGCAGTACTTGCTTAACATGTTGAAGCTCAGCACCCAGGTGGTGTTCTACACGCAAGTGGATGGTGTAGCAATGGGCTCCCCAGTATCTCCCATTGTTGCTGATATCTTCATGGAGGATTTTGAGGAGCGAGCCCTGCAATCTGCACCCATAACACCCAAATTCTACAAGCGGTACGTAGATGATACTTTCACAATACTACCATCTGACAAAGTCACAGCATTTTTAAATCATCTTAACTCCATAAACCCCAAAATTCAATTCACTATGGAGTCAGAGGCAAACAACTCCTTAGCTTTCTTAGATGTTTTGGTTATCCGTAACCCTAATAACACCTTGAGTCACACTGTGTATCGGAAGAAAACCCATACAGACAAATACCTTCATGGTGAGTCCCACCACCACCCAACACAGTTATCTACCGTTGGTAAATCATTGTTTCAGAGAGCACGTGGGATCTGCGATGAACAACACCTGGGTGCTGAGCTTCAACATGTTAAGCAAGTACTGCACGACAACAAGCTCCGAGTACCGCGCCCTCGTCGCAGAACCCGCGTGAAACCAGCCACAGTTGAGCGTCTACCTGCTGTTCTTCCATACATAAGAGGAGTCACAGACAAGATTGGCTACATCTTGAAGCGAGCTTCAATCAAAACCTACTTCAAGCCGCTGAAGAAGATTAGTCAATTCTTACCACCTGTCAAGTGTCACATACCTCTACAAGATGCGGGTGTATACAAGCTTGAATGTGATTGTGGTCTCTCTTACATAGGCCAAACTAAAAGAAGCATAGGGACCCGCGTAAAAGAACACATCGCCGATGTCAAACACCGCCGTTCCAGACAGTCAGCAGTTTGTGAACACACACTAGACAAGGCCCAGCATTACATCAGATTTGATAAACCACAAGTCCTTGCAAAAGAAAACCGATTCCTACCTAGGATGATTCGCGAGGCTATTGAAATTAAAAAACATCCAAATTTCAATAGAGAAGATGGCTGGGTCATACCACCTGCTTGGAATCCCATCATAGAAACTATTAAATCAAAATCCAAGCCTACAACTGCTCGACCTAAGGATACAGTTAGCTCGTTTTGCGTGAATCGGATTGTCAATAATAATTAACAAAATGTAGGGTAGCTGTTTGTAACTAATATATCAAGACGACCAACACCTTAGTCTGCCCGTGACCATGGATGCTGTAAAGGATCCGAAACGTCGGGATTAAATAATATAATATAACCGCGATAAAATCCGTAAAAGTACTTTTATTTAAATAACAGAAAACATGTTATCAAGAACAAAATCCCAAAGATGCAGGTCAAATACGCAGCCCAAGTCTTCAGCCAGAGAGTGTCTAGCGCCCTACGATTTTCATCAAGTAAGTATGTTAATAGTATGCATATAAGACTTTCTTTAATAATAAACTCAAATAATGTATATTTTGTTTGTTACTAGCGACCCGTCTCCACCTCACATAAGGTGATTATAAATTCGAAATTGTTATGTTATCACACCAAAAACGGCGAAATCAATTTGATTGATGACTAGTTTATAGACTGAGATATGATACTTTTTACCCGGGTACTGGAAGAAATTACCTTGGGACGTGAAGAAAAGCTAGTAAACAATAAATTTACATTATTTGATAAATACAATTTGTTGTCACAAATTTATATTTGTTTCCGCCCATGGTTTCATTTGTGTCCCGGGAGAGCTACTTCTGTCCCCTGAATAAAAAGTGTCTATCTCCAATCCCTCTCTGTGCCTAATTTCATCTCGATTGGTTCAGCCTGTAAAGTGTGATTACGTAACACACAGATAAAATTACTTTCACATTTCTAATATAATTAGGGATGAAAGATAGTCTAAAAGTTTTCATCGATTATGCTACTAGTAATCTATTATTTTTAGTAAATGACTCTCGATTATTACATTACGTTAAAACAAGCATTCACTCTTTGTTTCAGAACACAATATACTTCCTACAGAAGGCCAAGAAACTGCAGAGTTTCTTTTAATTTTCGACAAGTTATTTGATTCATTTAATTAATGGTCATTCTTATGAAGGATCACCTAAGAAATATAAGCAATGCCTGACAAATTATTCACCCCATTTCCAACTGTGGAATGAAATGTTGCCGATTTTAGAATCAATTAAATTTGAATCAGTAGTTAGAAAAAATAATTCTGTGTTGATTAAACATGAATCAGTTCCGTCTGTTAAAAATTGGATCCACAATATACGTACATTTAAGGAAATGTGGCAATATTTAAATAAAACCCGAAATTTCAATCAAGACCCACTGGAAAATTTCTTAAGAAGTATAAGGAGTAATGGTGTGCGTAATGTGAATCCAAATTGCAATCAATTTACCAATGCATACAAAACTTTGCTGATTAATAATTTTAATTCTGTGCATTCTGTTGGAGCTAATTGTGAAGATGATTCTAATAAATCATTTCAATCAATTATAAATCTGCTTGATGATAAATCTGATGATTCGAATAATGATGATTTTGCATGTGACATTAATCCTTTATTAAATGTAATGAATGAAATTAAAATTGACGAGAGTAAATTTTAATAAGAATAAAAAATAAAAAATCAACCAACGAAGATCCTTTAAGTTCGCTAACACCTAATTACAGTGTGCGTAAAATATTTACTAAAGACCAAGAAGAAGTTCTGGCTGAATATATAGCAGAATGCTGCAAAGTATTTTATGGTTTATCTACTTAAGATGCTTGCGAAATTGTTTACGAAACCGCTGTCGTTAATAATATAGAAGTACCTCAAAAATGGCATGACACAAAGCAGGCAGGAGTTGAATGGCTATATGGTTTTCGAAAAAGGCATCCGAACATCACTTTAAGGACACCTGAGGGGTGTAGCCTTAGTCGGGCTACCTCGTTCAATAGACATAATGTCACTATGTTTTATGACAACCTAGAAAATGCAATGTCTCGACACGAAATGTTTGGGAATGGAACTAGAGTGTATAACCTTGACGAGACAAATACTATGACTGTTCAAAAATCGGCCAAAGTTTTGGCATTAAAGGGACAAAAACAGGTGTCAAAAGTCACAAGCGCAGAAAGAGGGACTCTGGTGAGTTGGAGGTAGTTTGACACAATAAAGAATATTTGTATTCGTATTTGATGGATCTAGTCTACCTACTCATAGTTAGTTTATTTCAATACTTTCAAAGTATAAAATGTTGACCTAATTGAATATTGAATATCTTTGTTCAGTGATGATTCTATCTGACTTGATGAGAAATGATTCTTTCTTGCCTGGCTTTAAGGTCTCTGCACACAGCGGGCGCGGCGTGGCGGGACGGGACGGCGACGCGACGCTACGATCTAGTACATTGTGTCGCGTCGCCGTCCCGTCCCGCCGCGCCGCGCCCGCTGTGTACAGAGACCATAAATGTATCCTAGAAATAGAAAATATAAACACAGTTTTTGCCATATTTTTGGTCATTTGTATGGGGGAAAGAGAGAAAACTCTTCTTGAAAATGAATGTTTTCTGGGTGCAATTCATCTAGATCCAAGAGTAAATTCAATGTTGTCAAATCAACAGCTGGAATTAGCTCGTGCCCATTTAGTCCAAACTTATCAAAGATATTTAAGGTTAAATTCGACCGTTAGTGTAAGAGAAACAGAAAATGAAACTCCAGATGATCCCATACCATCAACTTCATCCTTGACAATTTTTTGTAAACGCAGTTCAGGGAACGATATCAAGATTTACCGCATTTAAATCATAATGACAATTTGCAAATTAGTTTGCTTGCTTTTCTTAATGAACCGTTGCTTCCTTCTAATACAAATATTTTAAATTATTGGGAATCAAACAAGATTACTGATCCACAATTATACTTAACGAAAGGCAAGCACTTCAACAACTTGAAAAGCAAGAAAATGTAAGTATTATGCCTTGCGGTTTGTTCATTTTTACGGATTAATAGGCGATGATAACTGCCGTAAAAAAAAATCAATCTAGTGCAGTACAGCAAAACAAGATACAAATTTTAAAATACAACAAAAAGACTTGCACCAGCACAATAAATAAAAAATCAAACTGGTTTTATCAAATACAAGGACAGCTTCACGTTACTAAAAGACGATTTTGTCTGCTCGGCATCTAGGGTAGAGAAAATGAATCCTAGCTTACAGAACGTATCGAAAGGGACGATAATTTCTGGAAGACACAAATGGAGTCAAAGCTGGTCAAATTTTACATGAAGTGTTTATTACCGGAAATTGTGGACAGTAGACATGCACGTAGAATGCCAATGAGGATGTTAACCTTACAAGATGACAAGGAAATGAAAATTTTAATTATGTGGACTCTCCAACGATGCCATCACCTGCGCAAAAAATCGGCAATTCTGTACAGTCCATAGCCCTGTCACCTTCTGAGACACAATCAGAATTGCAACCGGCCACCAGTTCAAGAGAAATAAATTTTGAAGAATTTTAAGATGATTCATGTTGTACAAGATTCTATGTTAGTTTAAGTATTTTAGTTCTATTATGTCAACATAGATGGCGTTGTGCATTTTTATGCAAATCATGAATCGCGGTGTTGAGATTCTCCGCGATTTAATGACCCTAGTTGGGAATTTGTAATTTTTTGTGTTCACCAAATATATAATTTGACTAGCTTCTGCCAGCGGTTTCACCCGCATCCCGTGGGAACCTCTGCACGAACTCGGATAAAAAGTAGCCTATAGAGTTCCTCGATAAATGGGCTATCTAACACCGAAAGAATTGTTCAAATCGAACCAAAACAAACAAACTCTTCAGCTTTATAATATTAGTATATTATCAGAAAACGAAAAGGTAAACCAGAGGCAAAAATGGAGAGAACAGAAAAAAAGACAGAAAGCGAAAAAGACTGACCTTGAAAAGGACAAAACTAAGAATAATGAACCTACATCCTCTAAAACACCTATTAATATATGTATGAACAAAAAGCATGTATTAACTATTAGAAGGTTGCGGCGTATGTACGAAAATGCTATCAATAATAATAAAAAGTTGTGTAAAATTATTCAAAAAACAAGAAAACAAATATACCGTTTATTGCACTGGACAAAATAAAAATTGGTTTTTATTTGCAGCGCTTGAACCTCAGTTCGTCAAAGGATCGCGAAATCTGTTCTATAAAACAGATTTTGATGAGTCTTACCAAGAACTGAACTTCTTGATGAAGAAATTTAATGTCAACACTATTCCTCCACTTTCAAATACTATCCCCTGAGGGGTGAAATCATCGAAGAAAGAGGAGTATTGTTTCAAAATTTGTCCCCCTAATGCCATTGAGCAGAAGAGAGTTTTGAATAAAAAGAAAAGAGAATAACAAAAAGCAAAACAGCATGCGAGAGAATTGAAGTCAGCGAAAAATCTGTTAGGATTAACTGAGCCAAAAAAGAAAAAAAGAGTGACTTCTTTGCTTGCAGAAATAGATTCCGATTCTAGTCAAGAAGAAGTTGTGATGACGAGTGAATAGTGATAGTGAAGACATCGAAATGCCCCGTCGGAATCAGAAGAAGAGGTAATTAATGAAGAACTAGTTAATCATCATCCTCCGAGCCTTTTCCCAATCATGTTGGGGTCCAGCTGAGTACCAGTGCTTTACAAGAAGCGACTGCCTATCTGACCTCCTCAACCCAGTTACCCGGGCAACCGGATACCCCTTGGTTAGACTGGTATCAGACTTACTGGCTTCTGACTACCCGTAACGGCTGCCAAGGATGTTCAATGACAGCCGGGACCTACAGTTTAACGTGCCATCCGAAACACAGGGAAGAACTAGTTAATCCTGAACACATAAATATTGGAGGTTTCCTGAAGCTCTATTTAAGTATAATGTGACAGAATATGAAGTATCATATCTCAGAATAAAGCAGGGTCTTCTAAGTTTATATTTCCAATTTTGGAAGACAAAGCAAGTGTGGATGTTAGAGATGTAGTTTTGCAATTACCAAAACCAACTTTCTCCAAAGGAACATCTCGAACATCGTCGCTTTTACACGTCTTACCTCCCAAAATAAGGAACTGTGAAACATGTGTCTGTGTGAAGCACTCAAATATGCAATTTTTGGTGGATACATTAAAATCACAGGGATTTCTCCAGGAGAAAGAAAGCTTAAATGACATCACTTCAGACTTTCTTTGTGATTTTAAGTCTAAAGAATGTATGTTTGGAGAATGCGATATTTGCGCAGATAAAAAAAAAATCAGCTAGTGATGATCAGGAAGAAATTGAAGTTAAATGGTTTGAGTGGTCTATGAAAGAGCATCAGGGTGGCCAGGGTGATAAAATGAAAAAAATAAAAAGAATGATGAAAACTGCTAAAGTGGGCACACTGAAAGATTTACTAAACAAAATAGAATTACAAAATTAAAATTTAAAATTACAAAATTAAACTACATTACATTCAATTCAATATATATGTATAGTTGCTGTATCAACCAGGGTCCTAGGTCATACCGCTGGCTCAGTTTTTTTTTTGTTTTACCCTCATCATTAACATTAAGTCGTATGATAACCAGAGCAGCTCTCGAGCCATTGCTGAATGATAAGATAACTTGTTTGAACAGCTAAGAAGTAAAGTGGAGAAAATGAAGAAATATGACGAGTAATGAATACTACTTTCTGATTAAGTAGCACTTGCACCACACTTTGGATCACAGTTTATAACTGGATTTATTGATGATGGCAAAAACAGGATGAGAAACATAGATGACCATGCATTGCTTTTTATGATTAGGGGATTAGTAGAAATTATAAACAGCCTTTGGAATATACATTTTGTGCCTCTACAACATCAGCTATGGAATTAGTCAGTCAGATTAAAACAATTATTAGAAAACTGAAGTCCAAAGGCTTAAAAGTATTGGCAACAGTTTGTAACCAAGGCACAAGCAATGTAAGTGCCATAAACTGGCTAATAAATGAGACTAAAATGAGCTATGCAAGAAATAGTAAAGAATTCTAAAACAACATTTTTTTAAACAGATGGTGATGAAGTAGTGCCCTTATACGATCGCTCTCACATTCCTTTTATGAGAAAAGGAATAAGAAATAATTTACTGCAAGCAAAGGACAATGGGCACTTTGTCCGTACAAACTTAATCCCATGATTAAGTACCCGCTCCAACAGTAACGTATGATATATCATTAGAAAGGTATTTACGTGAAGAATAATAAAAAAGCGTGTTAAAAACTACGGGGCTTGCCTCAATTACCTGTCCGATCCGAGTAACGATCAAAATTGAATCGACATAGAAACAAGTGTGTCATCCATATATGCAAATTCATGAAGAGGCATATCGACCTATCCGAAGAACATAGTTACTTGTAAAAATGTATCAATTTTTTTTTGTTTCATCATCCTCATGATGATGAAATGATGATTTGTTTGTCGTATTTAATTTAGAATAACAAGAGCTATCTAATGGTGTATTTATTTTCTTTTTATGAAGCCTATTTTCGAAGTTATAATGTGCCAAGAACGTAATACGTAGCAATATTTAGAAGAATAGCGATTCATGAATAGATAGATCGATGTACGCGGGCCCCACTCCGCGCTACCGCTGCCCGCGCGCTGGTTACTTCGTCATTCACGGTCGTGTTGGCGGGAGGTGTGTATGTGTTTGCTTGTGCATGGGTGGCGGTTAGGGCTTTCAATACCGGTATTACGGGATCCCGTAATACCGTGATCACGGATATATTTTGGTCTTATTTCAATACCGGTATTGACGAGCCAATACCGTGATTACGGTATTACAATCTTTTTATAATTTTGATTATTGTGGTTTGTTGTAATAAGTAGCAGGAAGTTGTATTAAATAAAATAAATAACTACATACTCCTAAGATGTACCTATGTACTCATATTAGTCTCACACTTCACACTTGTGTATTAAGCGCCAACTTTTATCTCCAGCATACCCGCCCGCTCCTATCTTAAACGATCGGATTAGTCGGTCCAGCGAGCCAAACGGCGTTATTGTTTTGTTAGTCAGTACTTAGTAAAGAGACATCTCATCACTAGGATGTATCGCCAATCTACTTGGCAACGCTGCAGAGACTCCAGAATAGACCAGATTTCAACCGAGTCGAAGGCCTTCTCATAGTCCACAAATGCTAGACACAGGGGCTGATTATACTCTTCGGTCTTCTGTATAATCTGTCGCACTGTGTGGATGTGGTCTATGGTGCCGTATCCGCTCCGAAACCCAGCCTGCTCCGGTGGTTGGAATTCGTCTAGTCTTCGCGTAAGTCGGTTCGTGATCACTCTTGAGTACAGCCTATATACGTGGCTTAGGAGGAAAATGGGTCGATAGTTCTTCAGCTGGGTTTTGTCTCCCTTTTTGAAGAACAGGACGACAACACTCCTACTCCACGCCTCTGGAGTTCTCCCTTCAAACAGGGCGGCGTTAAAAAGCTTCTGGAGCTCCCCCAGTACGGGCTTACCACCTGCTTTTAATAGCTCTGTTGTAATGCCATCCTCGCTAGGGGTTTTTTCCATTTTTGAGCTGTCTCAGAGCGATCTCGATTTCGCCACTGCTGACTTCTAGCAGGTCTTCGGTGAAATGGCGTGTTAATGTGGCTCTAGAATCCTTATTTCCGGGATCAGGTCGAGATGCATGCGATGCGTATAACCGGCCATAGAAGTTTTCCACTTCCGAAAGCACTGCCGGCACCGAAGAAATGACTTCTCCACTTTTTGTGGTCAGCTTCGTCAAGTGGCTTCTTCCAAGAGATTGTACGAACACTTTTGAACCCCGATTCAGCTCAATTGCTCTTTCAATTTCAAGAGTATTGGAGCACCGGAGGTCGCGTCGTACGTGCTTGTTGATCTCTTGGTTTAGAGCCCGCTTAGCTGACGAAGTGACAGGCGGGTTTTCACGTCGTTTCTTCATAAGCCCCAATGTTTCTTCCGAAAGCTTTGATTTCTTGCCATAACTCTGCATGTTACAGAATCTCGAACCTTCCTCCCTGAGGATCCGAACCACATATTCGTGGTTCTGGTTAACGTTGTGGTTTCCAGGGCGGCAAATCGGTTCTCCAAAGGAGATTGCCACGGGGCAGGTCCCTTTTGTGGTATCGTGTGCCTGAATGGAATAATAACCTAAAAATATTGTTTATTTTTTTGTTTCCAAATTATTTTTTATACAATTTCTTTCACCCTGGGAATAAAGTTAAAATTAATTAATAGTTAAACATTACGTCGACATCCGTTTGATTGGTAAACAAAAAAAAGTTGCCAGATATCAAATAACTATTGAAAATTACGTATTTTAATCAATAGAGTAATCGATATCAAAACAAAACAGTTATTAAAAATAAAAAAATACAATTATTTTTAATTATTATTCTAACTATATTCATGATAAGTCTATATTGTTGAACAGATAAGATAAGATAGATAAGATAAGAGCGATTTTAAATTAAAATAAAAGCCTTACGTAATTTAAAAACTTAAATCGATTTATTAATGATTAAATATAATTGCTCTGGCAACATTTACTTGCGCATGTCACATCACTTTGACGTTCGTTCGTTGTGTGTTCGTGATTGCTTTGTATAATACGTTGAGTTTTGAATTCCGTATTTACTTAGTTATTATTTACGATACGTGCCTTTCTGCTACCACCGAGTTGAGCTAATAAGTTCCTCGCGTACTTACTTTATGTTTTGTGAGATAATTGACTCCTCTTTGTGAGATATTGACTCTAAGTGCTTGACTCTTGTTTGTGCTGTTCTTTGTGAGATAAAGTGCTATTCTTGGAGAACAATTTGACTCTTAGTGAAATCCTTGTGTGATATTGAACTCCCGAACTGTTTTGTCAGAACTATGTCTACCCCAGCCAGAAGTCGGGCACACCGCCTGTCTTACCGACGCTGTATTAACTGTTCCCTTTACTAGCGTCTAATTTACGCCGGTATACAGTTGAGGAGTTGAACGAGCAAATGACAGTTCTTCTACGAACTTGGACAACGCCTACACCTGTAAGTTATCGTGTGCATAAACAATAATAATTATTGTGGACAATATAAATATAGTGGTTAAATGCATTATGCAAACTCAAAATAACATTTGATTAGAGTAAACTTAGCACTGTAAACTTAGTTCTTTATGAGAGTTTATGTATTTACAAGTTTAAGCAGTTATAAATATAGAATAGTATAGAATATAATCTTTTCCAGGTAACGTCAGATGATATCCTATGTATTGAATGTTATTTGCTGTTGCAAGAAAGGATATTGTCAAATATAACTGGATCCCACGAGGATATATCACCTGCATATGGTCACTTAAATGTTTGTTATGGATGTGGTATCTCTGTTGCAAGTCGGAGAACCCACAGAGTTGAGTTAGACTGTCCACAACGTAGCATGATTTTAAGATGGACTTTAGCACATCTGGTGAGTATTATTTAATAACATTCTGTATCATCACGCCTATAATCCCCAATCACAAGCGTGACGACGATTAGGCAGAGGTGTACCTAACAGTACACAATACATTTTGTCAGTTATGTTCTAAGTAATAACGGTGAGACCATGCAATCAACCAGGCACAAACCCAGTATTCCAGGCTCTTCTGGTTACTACTCATGAAATCTTAATGGAAATACCCAGAAACCCAATCCTGGAACTGAACCTGAGATCTCATACCCTGCAATTGTGTTTAACATTTTCTAAATAATGTTTCAGAAAAAATGCTGCATAGTTTATTTCTAATTGATGCTATTTTTATTCATATGCTTGCACAATAACAATATAGGGTTTGGTACCTATTCTGATATTCACTAATACCAACTATTTCATTTTAGGTTCCACATTTACAAAAAGTGTGCATTCCTTGCTGGTTAGCAGCAACTCGGGAGACGAGACGTTTGGAGGTTCAAGATTCAAACAGACCTGCAAGGGTCATGGATGCAGCTCTATCTTCATTAGAAGACCCGAGATACCTGAACCACCTCCAATGCCAGCTCCAACATCTCAACCACAACAAGCATTACGAGTTCAATCTAAGATTAACTCACAAAAGTATAAACGAGTTGCTGCAGCTTCTCGTCACTGTATGTTTGTAGGCTGTGATAATGATGAACGTCTTTTAGTACCTATGACTATAAAGGAACTGTTGTTATTGCAGTACAATATATATATACCTTTAAATGCTAGAATCTGTCATCACCATTTATATAGCAATCAGTGGGATGAACTGACTACCAACCTAAATGACTTTACTAGCTTTCAAGTTGATGATATATTTTCCATACTGGAAAGAGCTTCTCAAAGAAGTTTAGATTTTAATAATATTGCAGCAATGGATGCACATTTACGCCATTATTGGCTGGGACTTACAGAGATGCAGTTTAATGAAATATTAAATAGCCTTCCTACTTTACATAATAAGGTTAGAAATCCTAGCCTTGCATTAAGCACATTTCTTGTTAAACTTAGGACAGGGGACAGCAACCAAAGACTGGCAACTCTTTTCAATTGCCACGATCTACATTAGAAAAAAAAATGAACATTGTTAGGGAATGTTTAAAAGAACATTTTGTACCAATGCATTTGGGAGTTAATCACACTAATATACAAAATGTGGCCTCACGTAACAGGACTATTCCTGAAGGTCTATTCGGAGACAGTAGCATGGCTCCAGATTCTAAACCTGCTATTGTCATATGTGATGGTACATATGTTTATGTACAGAGTAGTAGTAACTACAAATATCAGAAACAGACATATAGTCTACACAAATATAATAATTTGGTTAAACCCTTTTAATCACATGTTGTGATGGATATATTTTAGAGTGCATTGGACCATATGAAGCAACAAAAATGACTCGACAATCATGAGTGATCTATTTCGTAATGAAAGTGGTCCAATGCGCTCATTTTTAGACAGGGGATGTCTTTATATTGGATAGGGATTTAGAGACGTGATCCCTGAACTCCAAAGCTATAATTATAAAACATACATGCCTGAGTCATTATTGGAAGGTGAATTTCAATTGACCACTGACCAAGCAAACAAGTCTAGGTGTGTGACTATGTGTAGATGGGTAGTTGAAATTGTAAATGGTCGCATCAAAAGAGACTACAAACTGTTTCGACAAGAATATTTTAACAGAGCATCAACACACCTTATGGATGATTTTAAAATTGTTTGTGCCCTTTTGAATAAATTCCACCCAACAATTGAAGATAGACCTGACGCTGCAGAGTATGTGCAAATTGCTCAGGCGAGATTAAACAGTAGTAATTATTTGGGGGAATTTATTCGAAGGGATAACATCAATAGGAGACGTACGGTTTTCCAAAACATAGACAGCAATGCTCCCCATTTAGATCATTTTCCAAGATTAACTTTAGATGATTTAAGAAGATTTGCATTGGGATCTTACCAATTAAAACAGGCTAGATCCTATTATGGGGAGCACATAAGAAGTAATGGTACTTATAATGTTGAAGTAAGCAATGATGTCTTGGAAGAGGATTTGCCCTTAATATTGGGTCAAAATAATTATTTAATTAGGACTAGAATTAAGTCCCGCCATGTGAGCCATAAAACATATTACTCTTATTTGTTGATAAGTAGAGATGAAGATCGGGCAAATTCTTTAGAAAGTATCATTGCTTACTATTGTAACTGTCTAGTGGGTAACCGTACGGTAGGGTGTTGTGCTCATACTATGACAGTATTGTGGTATTTAAGCTGGGGCCGCTTCAACAATGTGAGTGCTCCAGCTCAATCTTTGGACGAAATATTTTATGAAGAATAAATAGTTTATTCATGTTTTGTTTTTTATTTCCCTTGCTATTACTAAAATAATAATAACTATCAATAACGGTAATTATGAGTCTATACTAATATTATAAAGAGGAAAGATTTGATTAGGTAGGCTATAATTTATCCGGGTATGGAAAGGTGTTCCCGGGGACGCGGGTGTAACCGCGGGAAACACATAATAACAATTCCATTACTTTATGCATAAATAGAGACATAATTCCATGGTACTGCTATTTACAGTACATATTTCTATGCTCATAGTGATCTATAGTCCATGTCAATTTCTAATTATAACCTATATTCTTAAAACAGAAAAATAATGATATCTCTTGAACCAGGGTGAATAAATGAAAAAAGGTTTCTGATTATGAAAATGCAATGTTTTTCCTATTAGTTAAAATAAAAATCTTCAGGGCACAAACATTTTTCACTGGGACCCAACTTCCCTTACAAAACGGGCAATCTCCTTTGACTGGAACTTTTCAGATCCTGAAATGGTTTGGAGCAGTGTTGGTCGGAGCCTGGCCTTCATCAGACGGAAACGTTCGGCCTTGAAGTTGATATTCAGAGAGCCTCGGACAAGTCGGTGATCGCTACCGGTATTAAACCTATTGATCACGGAGACTTCTCTGAGTATGTGCTTCTTGTTCGTCATGATGAAGTCAATCTCATTTTTAGTCATAGGGTCGGTGTTATGATTGGACGCTTTTTGAAACTAAAGGATTGTGTTTTAAAAGTTTTAATCGATTTAAAATTAAACTCCGATTTCGAATTGGACGAATTCCATTTGACAATATTAAAAAATATTTACAACAGCCTTTCTGTAGTCAAAGTAACTGTATTAGTAAACGGGATGCCAATTTACTAAAAGCGGATATTGCGCTAAAATTTATGTTGACGAAGTTAGATGGTCAAGCTAATGACTTAAGATAAAATCTTGCAAAAGTACTTCGAAGACGCATAAAGGAGCGACGACTTTTAATATCTGGAGTATTGCAATATTTGCATGACCGACAATACCGTGATCACGTGATCACGGTATTGAAATTTCTAATTCCGGTATTGATACCGGAATTGAAAAAATCCGGTATTTGAAAGCCCTAGTGGCGGTTAAAGCCTTAATAGACGTTCGAATATGGTACGCTCCGTACTGTGACCTTGGTGTGCTCCGGATCATATTCGATGGTATGTTCAGCGGTCCGCCGCACATTATTATTATTATTGACGGTGCGCTCGGTTCGATGATTCTTCCAAAGGATTTGGTGCGGTCCGCACCTAGTTCGCTCGTGTGGACGAACCACCGCACCGTTTAGTGGTTCAGTCGCAATTGTACCTCCGAGAGAGGAACACGTTACACGTTTTCAATGGCGTCAGACGAAGAAGCCGTGAATATAACGGAAAAAAGATTAATTGTGGAAGTATTGGAACTGTACAAAGATTTTCCATGTTTGTGGGATTCGTCTCACGACCTATACTGTAACAAAGATGCCCGCAGTCAAGCTTGGGAAATAATTTTACAAAATGGAAAACGGGTTACCCACGTGCCACCACAGAGGACGTCAAGAAAAAAAATTGAACATCTTAGAGCTGCATATAGGCGTGAACGAAACAAGGTAGGTAAATTTCAAGCAAACAACACTCAGTAAAATTAATATTTTATTTGTGATACCTAAATAAAATTAACTAATCCAGTTCCTTACATGCTTTTCATGCCGAAAACAATATAATATTACAGAGATATACAGGTGTGTCGTTAATAGTGGTCCAACGTTGAGGAGTCGATAGTAGAGACCTTTGCCTTTCTCCAAAAAATATAAAAAAATCTTCACCAAAAGTTTTTTGAAGCTTGTATGAAAAATTCTTAGAATTTCAGAATATTTTCATATAAACTGAAAAAATAAAATTGTGAGGACTTTTCATATTTTTTGGGGAAAGGCACAGGTCTCTTCTATCGACTCCTCAACGTTGCACCACTATTTACGAGTTTACGACACACCCTGTCTTAGTCCATGTTTTACACCAAATTTTCAAATTACAACATCAATGCAATAGACTACCTATTTGCTTTTTTATCATAAATATTACAATGTATAATTATTTGCAGGTGGAAGCCAGCAAATCAACTGGTGCTGGGTCGAAAGACGTACACACTCCTTCACTATGGTACTATCCGTATTTAACTTTTCTTCACGAGAAAACAATTCCGATATCAGAGGGAATCGATAGACAAGTAAGTACTTAAATATTTAGTACGTTAATCATTCTTTCCTGAAAATCAACACGGCCTTGATTGTTAAAATATTCTGTAAATATCTGCCTAACCGCATTACCATCTGCGGTACGTTGTCTATCTGTTCTATTGAGATTTACTGAGATGTCATTTTTCCGCCAATCTCCTGATCGAAAAGTATTATTTCCTATTTATCTTCCTGATCGACACAATTCCTCGTGACGTACTTTGCAGACTTTTTTAGCAGAAAATTGTGCAGGAAACATGAAGCCATTACTATTATTGGTACATTTTTAACATTAATAGTGATGGGTTTTTTGAATACCCTAAAGCGTTCAGCTAATATACCGAATGTATTTTCAACAATTCTCCTAGCTCTGGAAAGTCTATAGTTGTATATTCTTTTATCATGTGTCAGGTTTTTCTGTGGATATGGCTTTATAAGATTTTCATTCATGGCAAATGCACTGTCTGCAACTAAACAATATGGAGCAACTACATCTGATGACGGCAAGACAGATGGTCGTGGTAAATTCAGTTGATCAGACAACAACTTTTCATGAAACGATGTATGATTAAATACTCCACCATCAGAAATACTCCCATTTATACCTGCGTTTACGTAAATAAATTCGTAATTGGCATTAACAATGCCAAGCAAAACTATGCTAAATGTTCCCTTGTAATTATAATATGTTGAACCAGAGTCCGGTGGCTTTTCGATAAGAATATGCTTTCCATCAATTGCACCCACACAATGATTAAAATGCCATTTTTGTTCAAAGTCTTTTGCTATTTTTAACCATTCACTTTCTGTTTCAGGAACCTGTAACAAAAAAAGAAAAACCTACAAATAAGCAGCTAAATTCTCTATACAAGAAACAAGAAGAATTGATTCAGTCCGCGACACAGTTAATCAAAGAGAGCAGCTCGCATGAAGATACATCAGCAGATGCTTTTGGTCGCTCAGTTAGCTTTCAGTTAAAAGAATTACCGAAACTGCAGCGATACATAGCAGAAAAAATGATTGGAGAACTATTGTTCTATGCTAAATTAGAAGAACTCTTTTTAGATACTTCAATAAACTTAAATAAAAACATACATACTGGCACACAATCCTACGACACTCAACCACATAGCAGCCATTTATATCAGCAACATTCATTACCGTCCTCATCATGTTTGCAATATTCGCAACCATCTCCGTCTCCTCAATATCCGCAACCATCTCCGTCTCCTCAATATCCGCAACCATCTCCGTCTCCTCAATATTCGCAACCATCTCCATCTCAATATTCACAAACATCACAGTCACCCAAATATTCACAAAGATCACAATCACCTAAACATTCGCAAACATCACCTAAACCATTATCATCATCTCACTACTTACAACATTCATCTTCATTATGCCAACAATCGACACCCTCTCTACCTCGAACACCAGCAGATACGATAACAATTCATTCAGCAGACCCACATTCTCAATCTTTGAGTCCAGTATTATTACCAAATGACATACAAGAGTTTTTGATTTTTAAAAATTAAATATTTTCCGAAATGACATGTAATAAATAAAATTTAAAAATTTAAGACTAAATAAATAATTTTGTATGGAATTAGTCTTATTATTTTTAAACACATACCTTTATATAATTTTTAAGCACTTTACAGATTGCTTCACAAGTCTCTGGTATTATGTCGGACAATAGTTGCGATGATATACTTGTACCGAATTTGAGTTCTCTGAATTCTCTCCCTGACGCGAGATATTTTAATGTTGCCACTAATCTCTCTTCAGCTGTTACAGCTTTTCTCATAACTGTATTGGTTTTAGTTACATATGGTTTCACAAGTTCAAGCAATTCACCAAATGAATCGGAACTCATGCGAAGATATATACGAAAATTTTCATCATCAAGGTCTTTTATAAGTCGCATATGACTGTATGACTCTCTGTCTTTTAAATAGAATTTTGCCCATTCTTTTCTTTTTTTTCTCTCCTTTTTGATAGGTGTAATAGCTACAACGGTTGCCGCAACTAACGCGATTTTGGCTTGTTTGGTTAACGTTGGAGGCATGTCGACGTGATCACTACTGCACGGAAAGCACTGGACCGTCTTTGACGCGGTGCGGTGGTGTGGCGTGTCGAGCGCACCGTCCGGTCCGTCGGTTCGAACGCACCATATTCGAACGTCTATTAATAGCCTTAGGTCGCGCGCGAACTGCGCGCGGGCGGCGCACGAACAAAAATGCACGCGCGCAGCTCGCGGACAGCTCGCGATCGGCTCGCGTGCTGCGCATTCGCCAGATGTGGACGCACCCTAACGTTGTTGCTTACTCGGACTGCTGCTACGTTGTGGAACGGAGTAAAAAGTGACATAAAAAAGTGGAACCAAGCCCTAGACGCAATTAGAACATCGTTTGCGCCAAAGATGCAGCCGCACGAGATTTATTTAGAATGTTTCGCAAAAAAACAAACTAAAGAAAATATAAGATTCTTTTGTGTGTGAGAAGCGTGCTTTACTAGCACAACTTCCGACGAATAGGCACAGAGAGGAGGAACACCTTGATTTCGTGTACGGACTCCTCAACGTAACCTACAAAAAGGAAATTCCACGCAGTAGAAACATTATTTCGATAGTGAAACGGATCAAATAGATAGTGAATATGTTAGGGGAAGATGGGTAACAGTCAGTGAATCACTTTGCATAACTTTGTATGTATTGCACGCACACACTCACGCGCTTGTGTGTTTGATGACCTAGCGGTGCCCCCCGCGCCTAACTAGTTGCTCGCAGTGTTTCGAAGCGGGAGGCCGCGCGGCGACTATCTCGAGATTAGGTAAGTACGAGAATAAATTTTAAGGTTATTTTTGAACACTTGTTTTAAACATATTAAATTAAATTAGCTGGATTTTTGTCTTAAGGCCTTGCTCTTTAATGTTGTCAGATACAACGATAAATTAAAAAAAATCAACCAACGAAGATCCGTTAAGTTCGGAAAAGCTAACACCTAATTACAGTGTGCGTAAAATATTTACCACAGACCAAGAAGAAATTCTGGCTGAATATATAGCAGAATGTTGCAAAGTATTTTGTGGTTTATCTACTTTAGAATATGCTTGCGAAATTGTTTACGAAACCGCTGTCGTTAATAATATAGAAGTACCTCAGAAATGGCATGATACAAAGCAGGCAGGAGTTGAATGGCTATATGGTTTTCGAAAAAGGCATCCGAACATCACTTTAAGGACACCTGAGAGGTGTAGCCTTAGTCGGGCTACATCGTTCAATAGACATAATGTCACTATGTTTTATGACAACCTAGAAACTGCAATGTCTCGACACGAAATGTTTGAGAATGGAACTGTTCACGCATCAACCGCGTGATCATGTCGGCGGGCGATGGCGGCGGCTGAGGCGCGGGCGCGGGGGAGAAAGCCGGCACGCGGCGAGCGGCGGCGGCGAGCTTCACTTCGCGTTCGACTCGCGTCTCGCGTTCAACCAACGAATGTTTACACTACTAAAATACCTATTGTACTTCTTGAAGATTAAAACAGTAATTCACCAATATACAGTCCACTCAATACAACCTACCTGAGCTCCGAACAGAACTAGAGTGTATAACCTTGACGAGACAAATACTATGACTGTTCAAAAATCGGCCAAAGTTTTGGCATTAAAGGGACAAAAACAGGTGTCAAAAGTCACAAGCGCAGAAAGAGGGAATCTGGTGAGTTTGAGGTAGTTTGATGGATCTAGTCTACCTACTCATAGTTAGTTTATTTCAATACTTTCAAAGTATAAAATGTTGACCTAATTGAATATCTTTGTTCAGTGATGATTCTATCTGATTTGATGAGAAATGATTCTATCTTGCCTGGCTTAAATGTATCCTAGAAATAGAAAATATAAACACAGTATTTGCCATATTTTTAGTCATTTGTATGAGGGAAGGAGAGAAAACTCTTCTTGAAAATGAATGTTTTCTGGATGCAATTTATCTAGATCCGAGAGTAAATTCAATGTTGTCAAATCAGCAGCTGGAATTAGCTCGTGCCCATTTAGTCCAAACTTATCAAAGATATTTAAGGTTAAATTTGACCGTTAGTGTAAGAGAAACAGAAAATGAAACTCCAGATGATCCCATACCATCAACTTCATCCTCCACCTTGACAATTTTTTGTAAACGTAGTTCAGGCAACGATATCAAGATTTACCGCATTTAAATCATAATGACAATTTGCAGATTAGTTTGCTTGCTTTTCTTAATGAACCGTTGCTTCCTTCTAATACAAATATTTTAAATTATTGGGAATCAAGAAGATTACTGATCCACAATTATACTTAACGAAAGGCAAGCACTTCAACAACTTGAAAAGCAAGAAAATATAAGTATTATGTCTTGCGGTTTGTTCATTGATAGGAGTTATCCATTTATTGGAGCCACTCCTGACGGATTAGTAGGCGATGATAACTGCCGTAAAAAAAAATCTAACTAGTGCAGTACAGCAAAACAAGATACAAATTTTAAAATACGAAATAAATAAAAAATCAAACTGGTTTTATCAAATACAAGGACAGCTTCACGTTACTGAAAGACGATTTTGTCTGCTCGGCATCTGGGGTGGAGAAAATGAACCCTTGCTTACAGAACGTATCGAAAGGGATAGTAGATAATTTCTGGAAGACACAAATGGAGTCAAAGCTGGTCAAATTTTACATGAAGTGTTTATTACCGGAAATTGTGGACAGTAGACATGCACGTAGAATGCCAATGAGGATGTTAACCTTACAAGATGACAAGGAAAATGAAAATTTTAATTATGTGGACTCTCCAACGATGCCATCACCTGCGCAAAAAATCGGCAATTCTGTACAGCCCATAGCCCTGTCACCTTCTGAGACACAATCAGAATTGCAACCGGCCACCAGTTCAAGAGAAATAAATTTTGAAGAATTTTAAGATGATTCATGTTGTACAAGATTCTATGTTAGTTTAAGTATTTTAGTTCCATTATGTCAACATAGATGGCGTTGTGCATTTTTATGCAAATCACGAATCGCGGTGTTGAGATTCTCCGCGATTGAATGACCCTAGTTGGGAATTTGTAATTTTTAAAAAAAGACTGACCTTAAAAAGGACCAAACTAAGAATAATGAACCTACATCCTCTAAAACACCTATTAATATATGTATGAGCAAAAAGCATGTATTAACTATTAGAAGGTTGCGGCGTATGTACGAAAATGCTATCAATAATAATAAAAAGTTGTGTAAAAACTATTATTCAAAAAACAAGAAAACAAATATACCGTTTATTGCACTGGACAAAATAAAAACTGGTTTTTATTTACAGCGCTGGTAATGGTTGTTAATTCTGAGTGCATTAATATTGATACTATCACTCTCAGATTTCTTACTAAAGGCCATACCCATGTCTGCTGACGGCGTACACGGAAATATAGAAAAAGAGATGAGGCGTCGAGATGGAGTTTATGATTACGAGGACTACAAGTCTATTATAGCGAACTGTAGAAAGAACATAGACGTTATCGAAGTGCAAAAATCATACCAATGGGTGAAAAAGAAACGAGTTCCACGGCGTAACACAAATGATGATTCAGCCCTCAGCACATTTTTGCTAAACCCAGTGTTTGAACCTCAGTTTGTCAAAGGATCGCGAAATCTGTTCTATAAAACAGATTTTGATGAGTCTTACCAAGAACTGAACTTCTTGATGAAGAAATTTAATGTCAACACTATTCCTCCACTTTCAAATACTATCCCCTGAGGGGTGAAATCATCGAAGAAAGAGGAGTATTGTTTCAAAATTTGTCCCCCTAATGCCATTGAACAGAAGAGAGTTTTGAATGAAAAGAAAAAGAAAAGAGAATAACAAAAAGCAAAACAGCAAGCGAGAGAATTGAAGTCAGCGAAAAATCTGTTAGGATTAACTGAGCCAAAAAAGAAAAAAAGAGTGACTTCTTTGCCTGCAGAAATATATTCCGATTCTAGTCAAGAAGAAGTTGTGATGACGAGTGAATAGTGATAGTGAAGACATCGAAATGCCCCGTCGGAATCAGAAGAAGAGGTAATTAATGAAAAACTAGTTAATCATCATCCTCCGAGCCTTTTCCCAATCATGTTGGGGTCCAGCTGAGTACCAGTGCTTGACAAGAAGCGACTGCCTATCTGACCTCCTCAACCCAGTTACCCGGGCAACCGGATACCCCTTGGTTAGACTGGTATCTGACTTACTGGCTTCTGACTACCCGTAACAGCTGCCAAGGATGTTCAATGACAGCCGGGACCTACAGTTTAACGTGCCATCCGAAACACAGGGAAGAACTAGTTAATCCTGAACACATAAATATTGGAGGTTTCCTGAAGCTCTATTTAAGTATAATGTCTTCTAAGTTTATATTTCCAATTTTGGAAGACAAAGCAAGTGTGGATGTTAGAGGTGTAGTTTTGCAATTACCAAAACCAACTTTCTCCAAAGGAACATCTCGAACATCGTCGCTTTTACACGTCTTACCTCCCAAAATAAGGAACTGTGAAACATGTGTCTGTGTGAAGCACTCAAATATGCAATTTTTGGTGGATACATTAAAATCACAGGGATTTCTCCAGGAGAAAGAAAGCTTAAATGACATCACTTCAGACTTTCATTGTGATTTTAAGTCTAAAGAATGTATGTTTGGAGAATGCGATATTTGCGCAGATAAAAAAAAATCAGCTAGTGATGATCAGGAAGAAATTGAAGTTAAATGTTTTGAGTGGTCTATGAAAGAGCATCCATATGGCCAGGGTGATAAAATGAAAAAAAGAATGATGAAAACTGCTAAAGTGGGCACACTGAAAGAGTTTAAATCTTTATATTTAGTGCTTTACAAGTATATTCATAGTGGTCTCATCTCTGTTGGTGGGTGAGCCCAAGCTTCATACATTTTTGCCCATGGTCCTTTTGTGTCCTCCGAACAAAATAGATACATATGCACGTGAAACAGTTTACTTTGAAAACTGTTGAGATATGGTATACATTTAATATTTTTATTTTACTGGCAACATCTCTCTCTCTCTCTGTCTGTCACCTTGCTTGCACAAAGTAGGTTCTATAAAAATGTTTTTGTAATTCTTAGAGGTAAATAAAAAGGTAAAGTTAAACCTTAAATAATGTTTTTTCATTTTAAATCATTTTCTTAATATGGCAGCAGAGCGTCATTAATAAAAAATACAAAAAGATTCGTCAGATTAAGAAAAGTTCCGTACAACGTGAAGTGTGAAACCAAATCAAAATGGAGCGTGCCTCTAATCAAATAATGATACCGATATTCGATGGTAAAGAATACGCCAATTGGAAGATCAGATTAACGAAGTATTTACAGTATAAAAAGTGCCAAGAGGTTATAATGCGAAAAATCCAAAGTACAGATGACCAAGACAAATGAGTTGAAAAGGATGTGCAAGCTAAGAATTATATTTATGGGGCCATTACAAATAAACAATTAGAATACATTTCTGAATGTGAAACGGCATACGATATCATTACAAAATTTGACTCGTTGTATTTAAAGGGCTCGACATCACTACAAATAAAGCGTTATAAGCTTGAAAATTTGAAACTAAAAAACTAAACTGACTTAGATGCCTTCTTCGATGAGTTTGAAAAGTCTTTTTATTGCAAATCATTGTTGTTCAGGCAACTCGTCTGTGGAATGCACTGCCGGTGACCATCAGACGCGCACAGTCTCTTGCTGTTTTCAAGAGTATGGTGAAGAATCATTACCTGGCTCTGTAATGCTGCTTCTCCTTCTTATATAAGGTGCTTTAATATTACCTGCCAGGACTTGAATGGGGGGTAGTATTGCGTTTATAGATCACAATAGTAAAGATAAATAATTGATTATTTGTCATATTTTTTTTCATACAAAAACAAAATTTGTATAAATTTGACTTAATTTATTAGTATAAAACCATCCATCCAGTGGAGTTACCGCGTTGCCGCTCCGCACCGAATTCTTTTCAATTTATTTCGCAAAAAGCGCGGCGGCGCCTTTCATACGCTGTTGCCATACTTATCAGACGGCGCCGGCGCGCGGCGGCTAGACAGACTGTCGTCAACGCGCAGCCCCGCCAGCCTGGCGCTGGCGCATGCGACGAACGGGGTAGTGCGGGTGAGGGTGGGGGCGCGCGGGGCTGCGCGTTGACGACAGACGCAGCACCGCGCGCCCCCACCCATTCATGTCATTAGAAGCAAAATCCCCTACAGAAAGTTATGCAATTATTTCATTAAAAGAATTTTTTGTTATTTATTGATAAATGTTTAGACTATCTTAATAAATGGTTTGATTTTGGTGATAGCAATTGGTTATGTAAAATCCAAAAAATAAATTTAAAAAAGGAGGTTTCATTTAATGACTGTGAGACAATATTAGAAGTTCTAAATTTACAAGAAAAATTATGTATCAAAATGGACGACCTGTACTCTGAAATCACGATATTGAATAAAATCTTTGCTAAAGAAAAAGACTGTAATGACTTTACTGACAAAACTACAGGCCAAAAATGGCAGTATATTTAAAAAAAACTTAAAATGACTTACCAAATTTATTTAAAGTAATATCATTCCTGCTCTCTATTCCCGCCACTTCGGCATTCACAGAAAGGATATTTTCGGTTATGAATTCGAAGTGGCGAGAAGAAAGAAACAGAAGTAGTATATCATTAATAAAAAATGAGCTTTTGATTTATGTTAATTTAAAAATTGAGTGTGACAAAGCATATGACACTTTTATTTTAAACAAAAAACTGTTACACAGTGCAAGAAGTGCAAAAAAATATAGTTTTTATAAAAATAAATAATTAACAAATATATATTTGTCTCTTTTTTGTTTTTCCCATAAAATACTATATTTTTTTAAAATGTACTATATTTTTTTTACACCTTATTTTGGAATATACTATATTTCGCTGATGAAATGTTGGCAACCCTACCCCTCACCCGCACTATCCCGTTCGTCGCAGGCGCCAGCCGACCGCCCGCGACCGCTCGCTAGTCGCGAGTCGCGACTCGCGACCCGCCGCCCGCCCGCTCGGAAGTAACTTTTTAGGCTAAGAGCCCCCGCACACTGGCCACTTAGTGGCGGCCACGCTTCAGCCACTAGTGGCCGTCACAACCTGCGGACGCGTTTCTTCATACATTTTATATAGAATCGGCGCACACTGAGCGCTTGAGTGGCCGCGTCCGAGCCACAAGCTGCGAGAGTCGAGCGCGCTCGCTACTTGTGGCTGCGTTTTGTCGTTCGACTCGTGCGCATACACGGCCACAGTTGCCGGCTTCTTCCCACCCCTGCGCGCCGCTCCCCAATCCCGTCTCCCGGGTCTAGTCTTGTTGTAAGCTGCGTACTGAATGCACGTGCATGATGTCCACGGATCCGATTCCTCATTTTGATGTAGACGCTTTTATTTCCGATGTCGAAGAGCGACCCGCTATTTGGGATTTAAAGTCAGATTTGTATAGCGACAGGGGTAAGAAAACTGAAGCTTGGGAGGAATTGTGCCTAAAATTTATTCCAAATTTTAGTGAAAAAAATGTAGCGGAAAAACAAAGCAGGTAAGTTTTGGACAATTTTATTTTACATTATTATTATATATTTATTATATTTTATTATTTTGCCAAGGTACAGCTCCCTCGTTGCTAATAAAATAATCTTTCAATATATCTCTGGTGTTTAATGAACGACGAGATTGCACGTGGGCGTTATCGATATCGTGAAGTCCTGGTACAGTCAATGTATGATGGAAATTAAATCCATCTCTCTGACGAACAAAGTTGTGTAGTATACAACAGGCCTTCACGATGTCTTCGGCGAAATCTATTGACACATTCAATGGTCGATGTAGTATTCTCCACTTATTCACTAATATCCCAAAGGCACACTCGATATGACGCCTGGCTCGAGAAAGCCTATAGTTGAAAATTCTTTTTTCAATATTCAAGTGTTTTCCTGAATAAGGTCTCAACATGTGTTCTGCAAGACCAAAAGCTTCATCACCAACAAAACAGTAGTTTACAGGACCAGAACTGCTAGAAATTGCTTTTGGTGCAGGTAAATTCAGGGATTGGTCTTCCAATTTTTTGAATAATTTCGATTCTTTGTAGATAGTCGAATCTGAAGCTTTCCCATAAGAGCCGACATCAATAAATGTGAACTTATAATTCACGTCACAGATAGCTAGAAGTACGATGGAAAAATAGTGTTTATAATTATAATATAAGGATCCGCTATCTTGAGGCTTAATAATCCTTATATGTTTTCCATCAATTGCACCACAGCAATTTGGAAAGTTAGCATATTCTTCAAACCCCTTAGCTATTTTACTCCACATCTCTTCAGTTGGTTGTGGTACGCAGATATCTTGAAGTGATGCATAGATCAATTTACATGTTTCTTTTACAATCAATCTCGCAGTTGACGCACCACATCGATATACTAATTCAAAATCACCAAATGAACAACCAGTAGCAAGGTACCTGCAACAAAAAGAACAGATTAGAAACCTTTGATTATGTTATTTTTATGTTTCAGCATCCCAGTTGCAGCGAAAATGGAAAAGCCTTCGTGACTGTTTCAAAAGAGAACACTCTAAACAAATAAGCGTTAAAAGTGGATCTGCATCATCGAGTCGCAAGCCGTATATATATTATCAACAACTATCTTTTTTAAAAAACTTGGCTGACACACGACGTGATCCCAGCCCATTACCGAACGAGGTACACGATGCGACTGAGAGAAAAAGGCCAAAAAAGAACAAGACAAATAATGAAGACATTCAAGCAGAAACTGATATACTTGTTAGTATTTCAGAACAATTACAATCTCGTCATTCTAACAAGCATGAAGAAGACGCTGACCATAACTTTGCTTTGTCCTTGGTCCCGCACTTTAAACAAATACCCAATGAATTTAAATTGGATGCTCAAACCGATGTATTGATGGTACTAAAAAAATATAAACAGTATATGCGAACATCACAGAATCAACAACATGGATATTTCACATCATCATTTCAGGAACCACGCTCATACCATACTATGCAACCATCTACTTCGGGTTATCAACCGACTCCGCGTCCATCTGCTTTGGGATATCAATCGGCTTCGCGTCCACCTTCTATGGGATATCAATCAAATTTTGAGCATGACTTTTCCGTTAGCTCGCCATCTGCATCTGATAATACTATGAATTCTGTTTTGTCAGATGATATAAATGAACATCTTTTTGACAACTGACTATGTAAAAGTAAATGTGTATTTGTTATAAAAACTGTATATCTGCGATATGTAACTTGATTTAGTTTGCGATTTTTCAATTCTCATTAATAAATAATTTCTATTTCAATTTGGCTTTTTTAATTGTTTGTTTTACGTTCTAGAATCCACGTGAGTCGCAAACTAATAGAAGCAAAATGATACGAATGAATGATACTTACCTTAAAGTTATAGCCAGCCTTTCTGTTGGAGAGATGCTTTTTCTCATGCGTGTATCTTGATGTTTGAGGTCATCGTGCAAAACGCTAAGTAATTCATTGAATGAGTTCACGCTCATTCTAAAATACTTGAAGAACTTATCTGGATAACATTTTAACTCTTCGAACAGCAATTTGTGCTGTCCATTTTTATTGCGTGATGTCAGAATTGGATGTACCCAGTGACGCCGATGAATTGGTCGTCGATGGTTCTGAATTCGGCGCCGTTTTCTACGTTTTAGAATAATAAGCAACAATAGCGAAATCAAGAGTGCGTCCATTCTTGGGCAACACACGTCTACCTCTGTCGAGATACTTGCAGCTAGTGTCTGACGCAAGTGGCAGCCACTGGTGGCTTGATGCGGCCACTAGTGGCTGCCACTGGTGGCGGCGTGTAGTGGTCTAGCCGAACTACTGGTGGTCGCGTTTAGTGGCGGCGACTGGTGGCCGTAATGTGCGAGGGCTCTAAGAACTCACGGAGCGATTTTTAACCGTGCCCGCCGCGGCTGCGGGCCCGTAGCTTCTGTAGAATGCAGATATACATGTAAAAAATTAAAGCAGATTTCACGACGCGATTTACGCCCGCAGTCTGCGCGTTTGTTTGCGGGTCCCGCTGCACCGGCGGGCAACTAGTAGAATCGCGCGGGCCGCGGTCACCCGCAGCCTCGGCGGGTTGCGCCCGCGCGCTCTGCGGTCGATTGGCCGGCGATCGCGTTGGCGCAGAGGCGGCGGGCGACGGGGAAGAAATCCAACGCTATTTTGCACCAGTGACCTACGGCATCGGACGTGTTGTGTCACGTTCGACAAACTTAAAATGGATATTGAAGTCGATATGCTTATTACTTTGGTGCAAGAAAGGCCAGTTCTATGGGATAAGAGCTTAGAAGAATATAAGTACAAGAATTTAACGCTCAAAGCATGGGAAGAAATATGTGGTATTTTAAATAAAGATTTTGAAAATTTGGATGAGACAAATAAAAAAGTATATGGTAAGTATTATATTAAAAGTTTATTTTCACGGATTGGCGCCCGTCGGTACATGTAGGCTGCGTCTCGAGGCGCCGCACGGTGCATCACGACGCTACGCAAAATCATTGGCTTCATCAAGTATCGTCAGCAATTGAACAAAACAAGCGGCCAGCGCTGACCACCCCGCGCGCCCGCGCTTACAGCCCCGCGCGCCCGCGTATTCCCCCGCCCGTCAAAGGGTATCACCAGGCCTCGACGTATTGCGCGCGATAAATGCCTACCGCTCGCCGGACCGCTGTCCAGTGGTACCAACTCTACGACTTTTTACGTAGATCTACGTACTTTAAACCTTTCTTGCGAACCTACGAACTTTTGTCCCAGAATCTACGTATTTCCTATCAAAATTGTTCAAATTTGCAAAATAGACTGAATGGGCATAATTACCTTTACTTTCGCAAAAAAAAATAATAATAAACGTTCCGTTTCATACTAACGCACACCCCTCGCCTCGCCACTCAACACGTCGCGACATTCATTTGAAACGGAGGAGCCATAAATTATAAAAAAAAATGAAATGTGACGTGACCGTCAAAGTGTCAAAGTGAATCTGCATAACCTAAAAAAATATTATTTTTCAACTTCCCGCTCAATTTAATTGGATTCAATTATGGAAATAAGCAGTGACAGTGAGGAAGAGCAGAATGTTACTCCTACTAAAAAAAGAAAGCTGCATTATGAACAAAAATACTTACAATTATGGGAAAAAGACAAAAATTATTCCAGTTGGATTAAAAAAGCAACAAAGGAGATTACTATTGTTATTGTAATGTCTGTAAGTGTGACTTGAAATGTGGCGGAGGTAAAAGAGTTTTGAAAAAGCATGCGGAATCTATTAAACATAAGAATAATATTAAAGGTTGGTGTGGGTGGTCTAAGTCTACTTACTTTACTGGTGTGGTATTTTGTTTTGGTTTTAAATTATTTACTTGCTTTTCTAATAAAGTGTAAGAAAGAATTAGGTAATGTAAATATTCTGAATGTAAATTTATTTAATCATCAGGTGTGAAGGGTTATGGTTTCAGTTTCAGATTATTATTTTACAGCCACCATTTGTGTACGTCAGAATGGCGGGTGTATGAGTATAAAAATAGATTCAGTAATTATATTATAAATATACCTTTAATGTACTAGTTAGTACCTGTAAATAAATTCAATCTACCTCTTTAAAATCGGAGTTATTTACAATGATAAGTGAGTCGCCAACCTGACTGTTCCGGGGAACGAAATTTCTTCACTATTGTAATCCTTATCCACATTGTTGGTTCATAAGTTAATGCTTGCTTTTGTTTTCAGAAATTACCAAACAATGGGTTGACAGCAACAATTAACAAAATTTGGCAAAAGAGATTAAAAAATTAAAGACAAAAAATATCTCATATAAAATGAGATTGCAAAAAGCATTAAAACTGTCGTCAAATATCTCGTTCCAAACTGCCTTAATGACCAAAACCACCAAAAGAAATTTTGGCCGCACAAATAAATGAAAATTATAAAACAGCTACATCTTATTCGATTTACCGTTTTAGCCACAGTGTGTGACCAAGGCACATCCAACACGAGTGCCATAATTTTTTTAATTGAAGTGATTATTTTTCCGACCCAAATATCGACCAATAGAATTGCACCATTCGACGTCACGTGGTACAACCTACATGGTATTATACTGATAATTTTTTTTGAATATTTTCTCTGGTCGTTGCTACGTCAAACTGACAGGTTGTGGCCGACATTTGGGACGGAAAAATAATCCCCCGAATACCACACGAGCTTCAAAATTATCTGGCATTTCCCTCAAGGTTCCCTGCAAACAAATAAAGTCGTCAAGTTTTTCAGGAAAAATCACTCTTGTGGTATTATAAGTGAATATTTTCATTTTTTTTTAAATTTATTTTTACAGCGTTGACTTGACAAGTCCCGTCAAGTATCTACGGGCTGGAGCATACTTGACAAAAATTTTGATTGACGGCACTTGAACTACCTTGCGCTTGATGCGACTTGACAAGTCCCGTCAAGTATCTACGGGCTGGAGCATACTTGACAAAAATTTTGATTGACGGCACTTGAACTACCTTGCGCTTGATGCGACTTGACGCGACTTGACAAGTTTTATTCATTTGCTGCCGGAACATCGAAGATGGCGGACGACGAACCGAAGCGGCAAGCGCCGACCAAATTACCGAGCGTGATTTTGTCTTTCTATTAATATCTCTCTATAGAGATTATCCTGCATTGTGGAAAATTAAAAGTAAGGAAGATGCGGATAAAAACAAAAGGTCGCTTGCTTTATCAAGCATAGTCAAAGCACTTCGAGTATATAAACCTGCATACACCGAAGATTTATTGAAGAAAAAAATTAATGCTTTAAGAACCAACTTCAACAAACCATTTTTTGGAAACCATTGTAATTTCTGCGACGACCGCTTTCCTGAGTTCAGGAAGGTAAACGACTGCGGTATGTGGACTTGTCTGATCTTCAAGTCGCGTCAAGTCCCTCGTCAAGTGAAATTGTCAAGCACGTAGTCTCGCGGGGACCCATAAGAAAAAATGAAGAGCCGCGGAATTCAATATTTGAAATTGATTGATGATTGATATTGCGCAGGGAGTGCGTACCGCGCTTCCCCAGCATTTTGCCCCGCCGCCCGACTGTGTTGCCAGGCGGCGCAGGCCGTAACACTAATAAATAAAAATGCGTACCTAACCATAATATTCCTAATATCATTCCCTCACTGTGTCCCAAGTACTAATTTTATTAAGTTTCATTTACCAAAAAAGCACAAAAATCATTCGAATCATATTCAAGTAGCTGTATTATTTAAACTTATTATATATTTATTGGAAAAACTAATAATTTATTTTTTATATGTGTCCCACATAAATAAATTATTCCCTCACACTATTGCTAGCAGTTGAATCATGAACGCATTTCAAATAAAATACGAAGGCTACCATTCGTTTTTGAAAGTTGACACTAATATCAAATAATCGGAATAGCGAATTTTCTGGTAATATAAAAGCAGAATTAGCAAAATTGTTTGCTAATGCTGAATTGGACGAATTTGAAAATACGAGTAATTCAACAAATGAAGGACGAAACCAAACTAGCCAGCAACCATCGTCGCTAATGTACCTTTCACCTGCATATTCTGTAACGTCTGATGGATCTACTGAAAACGTTTTAACAACAGGAGAGCATTTACAACAACCGATGCAACCTGTGTCGATAGCGGAAGAAACTTCTCTTGAACCACCTCAAGAAGATGATGTCTTTCTAGCCATAGATTTAACGAAAAGATTTTAATGAAAAAGTAAAAGCTACCTTAAAAAAAAATTGCAAGTCTTTCTCTTGTTGCAACCGCCTTTCTGTAGTTGGTATCTAGTTTAAATATTATGTGATTTCACTAAATCATGCAATTCTTCAAAAGAACTTCTTGACATATGGAAATACAAGTAAAAGCGATCCTCATACGATTCGAGTTCACAGCAAAGGTTGTGATATCCACTATGTGTTTCTCTTCTTTCATTTATATCATGGACCCATTTTCTTTTTGCACACGCAGAAGTATTCTGGCACAATAGTAGTAATATTGCGTCTTCCTTGTCAGATGAACTACTAGGTCCATATACCCAATCTTCGTCAGACATCGTGCACAACATAAGCGTCGAAAACAGCAAAATAAAATATGGCTGCTGCAGCCGGGCACGCAATGCGCCTGCGTTCCATACTCAGCTCGATAGCGTAGACGTATGAGTAACCCGGTGTAACATCGGGTTTTTTAATTTTAAGTAAATTAATACAGTATAATATATATTGAACTTTTGAACTATACATTGAATTTTGGACAATATTTTAACACAATTTGATTTAAGACAAATAATTGCATTTTTTTTTTAAATTATATTTTATAAAATTTTTGCATGCCTCATGGTAGAATGTACTGGACTCTACTTTCACTTAACACCATATTTTTGTACCTACATTCATAGCAAATAAATAATTTCATTTCATAAACGTTGATTTCAACAGAAATGAGAAAAATTAAAACAGAAAGGATATAATAAAAAATATAGCACTAAGAAAAGTGATAAACTGTGCAGTCACAAAATAGTCAACAGTGATAATAGCAATAAAATCAACAATCTTTACCGTGATATAATGAATTCAATGAAATATGCCTTTGGAGATAACGAATCCTGAAAAGATTTATTATTGCTAGAGCAGCGAAGACCTAACTTTGACTCTAAAAACTTGTTCGATTTGATTTAGGATCAAAACAATCGTCACTGCCGTGGATGCCAAATCTCGCAGCCTAATCAACGATGCCGACAGCAACCGTGTAGAATGCTTCAATAGCATAGATGAAATAGAGAAATTCATAGGCAGTAAATGTGTCAACTTTTCTTTAAAACAAGCATACTAAGCTCGTTGTGAAGCAGGTGTCGTTGCATTTAATACAAAAAACCGCTTTATAATTTGCAGAAAAGTATGTTAGGCAGAAGTCCAAGTACGAAAGTAAAGACTCTTGAATCTCGAAGGGCAAATCGTTGCAAAAACATAAATAATAAAAAGAAAAGTAAGAAACGCCTTTTTCCTAAGTCCAACTTGGATAGGCACTATGGTGATAACTGCCAAAAACCCGACATGCCCGAAGATGTTTTAGAAAAATGTAATGTACGGTTTGGAAAGAACTAGTGAAGAAAAAGCGATAGTTCAAAGAAATACCATTTTGCAAAGGGATTCGAGTGAATGGTTGGAGTTGCGTCGCAGTCTCATCACTGCTTCAAACTTTGCTAGAATAATAAAAAGAAAATATATTACGAGCGCTAAAAACCTTGTCAAAGACATATTATATAAAAAAGAATTAAGTCATGTCTCGTCGATGCAGCACGACATTGCTAATGAAAAAATTGCCATAGAGCAATTAGAAAAACAAATTGGTCAGAAAATTTTTCCTTGCGGTCTCTTTATAGATAATGTAATACATTTTTCAGGAGCTACCCCTGATGGTCTGATAGGAGAAGACACAATAGTCGAAAGTCGCAATAAAATCAACAATCTTTACGGTGATGAATTCAATGAATCATGCCTTTGGAGATCACGAATCCCGAAAAGATTATTATTGCCAGAGCAGCGAAGACCTAACTTTGACTCTAAAAACTTGTTTGATTTAGGATCAAAACAATCGTAACTGCCGTGGCTGCCAAATCTCGCAGCCTAATCAACGATGCCGACAGCAACCGTGTAGAATGCTTCAATAGCATAGTTGCGAAATTCGTAGGCGGTAAACGTGTCAACTTTTCTTTGAAACGAGCATACAAAGCTCGTTGTGAAGCAGGTGTCGTTGCCTTTAATAAAAAAAAAAAAAACTATTATTTTTAGCTTTTCAGTGACAAGCATAGTTGTCACTAGCCGCATCAGCTGCTACGCATAAAAAATACAAATATTTTAATCAACTCTTGTTTCCCTTGCCAGTAACCTTTTGCTAGAATAATTGATTATTTTTGCAGCGATAATCTCAATCTCAAAAAAAAGAATACCAGGAGCGGAAACGGGTGGTTGAATCAAAACCCGTTCTTCTACCCGACGCGCCTCCGCGGAAGAGACGAACGCAGTATGTATTTAAAATCTCACCTATTATGAAACCTCGTGTTAAAAAGTTACGAATTATGCGAATCATCGACGGGATATCTTTGGAAGTTTATGGTATATGCTGGCAAATCAAAGACGACAATCAATAATGTCAATAACGACAACGATGATGACAATAACATTGAACAGACTGAACAAGACGGAACAAACTTTGTCTGACTTTCAAACCGAATGCAACAGCAAAACTAGTTTTTGATTTTGTACAGCCACTTTTACATAAAGGTATAGTCGGTAGGTCCATTATTCATTCTTGTCTCGTCCGAAGATGACGATAAATGATGATGATGACCTACGCCTGACAGTGGAATTGCCAGTAATGATCTAGGTCAAAATTATCATCAATCAGAACCTACTGCATTATCTCCATTGCCAACTGTACCGCGGCGCCGAAAGAATCCGGTTGAACTACAAGAAGCTGGCAAGACTATGAAGGAAGCCATAAGTTCACTGCATAAAGTTTTAAATAAACCAAAAGTGATAGAAGACGGTTTCGATCGGTATGGCAAGATTCTTGCTAATAAGCTTCGTAAACTATCTGAATCAGAAAGCTTAAAAATCATGTATGAAATTGATGGATTATTTATTAAGTGTTTAAATACTACACCCACTTACTCTGCACGGCCTTCGCCGATTTACTCATCGTATTCAGATTCATCACATCCTAATACATCACCAATAATATTACGTACGGCCTAAATCGTCATGTACCTTATACTCAGAACCAGACATGTCAGCAACTTGTTCTTCTTCAGCCGTTTCCAATACAAATACCATACTTTTGTCTAATGAGATTGTGAGCCCACCAACAGATACAGCACTCACAGCACAAAGGCAAACAACAGAAATCTTCCGTACAAATGAAAACGCGAGTGTGTACACGTACGCTCTCGCCGAGACTCATCGGCCGAGACTCTCGAAGAGTGTGTACAGCCGCCATTACGATCCTGGTGATGCAAAGTACAGCGACACAATAAAATAGATCAAGCATGGAAGAATATTGCTGGCGTTCTATATGCAACAGGTAGATACATCTACTTACTTTCCTAATCATACTCATGTGTAGGGCTGTATTTTCATAATTTAAAGGACATTGTTCAATTTTGGCCTAAGAACCAATGTGAATATAAATTATATAATTTTCATTTATTTTTATATTGTTTGAAACATATTTTAGTATTCCACAGACACTTCAAATAAATAAATTCCAAATAAAAAGTTGGGTCACAATTATTGATGCCTTATAAAATGTTTTCCGTCAGCCAGTGCTGCCAGTCTCGGAAGGTTTCGCGACTTCGGTAAATACGGATCGAATTGAGAACCTCCTTTCCGAAGTCGGTTATTAAAATTAGTTGGTAACACTTTATTCATTTAAATACCTAAACTGACTAGCTAGAAAAAAAATTGTATTCTATATTTTTTAAGCTAAATCGCGAATTTCTAGCTTGGCATTCGAGTATTATAGTTTTCGTAATTGTACTGTTGGACGCAATTGTGTACTTTGTAAGAAGCTCCTACCATCACGCAAACGAAATCATCAAATTATTGCTTTGAGAACTGATAATGAGCATCACAGAAATAAACGAAGTATAATTTTCTCCTACAAAAATGAAATACAAAGCAGGCACATATCAAGAAAAATACATTTTATTTATATTTTAATTGACAATTCACAGGTGGGGAGGGAGGCTATAAGGCATTACTGTTGCAATTGTATCGTTGGGCGTAGAACAGTGGGCTGCTGTGCCCACATAATGACTATTATCTGGTACTTAAGCTGGGCGAGATACCAAAATTCAATTGAACCCCCTGCTCATTTCTTAGATAATATATTATTGAGAAATATTGATGATTAAAAACCTTTAATTGAATATGGTGAAGCGTCAATGTCTTTTTTTAATGCAAATATTTATTCAATAATAAATTAAATACATAAGTTATTTTTCCCGCAACTTAAAACTTTATTTCGATCATTTTCATATTTATGATAACCCAATTGAGTTTCTGGTTATGATATCCGAACGAAAATACTAGCTACCGCAGCGCCCATTGGTTCGTATCGAGTGTTCTAGAAGATACTCACATCAAGCCAGTGTTGCGTCTGGCCACCGCCAAGGACGGACGTAGTACTTCTCCCGCCGCCATTTGCATTGTGTCGAATACACACCGCTCCGCGTCATTATTTCCCTATATGTGATTTCCTGAAGATTCTCGTGTAATAATTGAACCTGCTGCTAGAAGACATTGTGGACTTATAGGGCAGTGCTGATTTCACGAGTTTTAACCAGTCCACCGGTGGATGAACATAAATTTAGCTCGCCGGCCGGCAGCCCTTACCACGACCACGCGCCCTGGAACGAGGCATCTTCACATCTCGCTGGTTCTAAGTGAGGTCCCTGGATTCACAAGGTACGTGGGCTTTATTGCTGCAAATAGTTGTAGTGGGTATTGGTGTCTAACGGAATATCATCAGCAGGGATTTAATTGAAATACGATTTGGGTTTCACCGCCATACTGTTTTCCCCGCCTTCGATTTTCACGTAATTTTAACCTCAAAATATTAACTTTTTTCGTAATTATTTTAGTTTCCTGAAGTGTCCGTTCGTGAAAACTTATTTCATAGGATTCCATATAATTTTAAGAGTTTATAGAAGTCACTTTCCATTCGAACGGTTCTTAGGCAGAACATGTATGGAGCCGGAACAATGAGCGTCATCATTCATTCAGAAAACTCTTGGCTTAAAAGGAAAAATAAGAAAACGAAAAAAGGCAGCCAAAATACTGGGAATAAAGAATTCTATTGAAAAATTCTTCTTAAGAGACGATATAAGCCGATCTACTGCTGGCCAAAGAGAGTGCAGAACTTTACATAAGACGAAAAAGCAAATCAGATATCTTAATAATTCATTGAAATGTCTTTATGACAAATTTAAACAAGAAGGCAACCTGGTGTCATTTTCTTCGTTTTGCAGATATAAACCATTTTTGGTTCTATCACCCTCTGTTAAAAATAGAGACACTTGTTTGTGCGAAAAACATAGCAACATTGACTTTAAATTTCATAGTTTAAAAAGAGCAAATGTATTTAACTACTACCGACCGATATATGACCGATCTATTAAACTCACTTGTCTGTGACATTTACTGTTACGACTTATGTATAGTGTATAGACTGTAAAACTAAATCCCCGAATTATAACACGGAAGAATTCATTCCTACAGAGGAAATTAGTTGGCAGATGTGGGAGATGACTGACGCTGTATTAATAGTGACGAGCCAAATAATCGTAAGTTTACTTATAAATATTTTCTTCCTGTTATAACGTCCGAATCTCTTTGCGCTAAAATAGATATTGTATGATGTAAGACAATGTTTTTAAATACTCTTGGCATAAGTGGCAGAGTATTACAAACTGCTTGGTCAAAGTATGATGGTACTGCAGTCGTGGAAGAGGATCAACGAGGTCGTCACAAGAGTCACAAAATAGTACTTGTCGATGAAATGATTCGTAGCGTTTGTGACCACGTCAAGTGACGTGAAGACACGTGAATATTGTGGGTAGATAAATAATAAAATCTGTAATGTAAATAATTTGAAACGTCTCCTTTCCCTGACTGCTGATGAAAAAGGATGGATTGTGGAAGAGCGCATTGCAAAGGCGATATGAAAACTCTCATGAGGCAAAACCGTGAAATAGCAAAGGAAATAAGATTTTGGAAAAAGGTGGCTGAACAGTGAAATGAAGAAAAGCAGGCCTTTTTGAGAGAAAGGAACGAATTAAGATCAGAAATAAGCAGGCTCTTAAAAATTCAAGCTGATCTAGCAGACATCTTGGATTATGCACATCATAAATTGAGTGAGAATGTTGTTCAACATGTCTTCAATGCTAAAACTGAGGTAGCTAGCAACGTTGCGTTACTTAAAAACAACAAGTTTTGTAAACAGTTGGATACTATAGATTCGGAGAGCAGTTCGGAGTCCTCTCCGACGGTGCAGCGGAGCGAGCGCACAAAAGTGCCAGTACAAATTATGAACCTGAATGACGGGTCTTCGGCCAACCGGGTGCGGTCACCGCTGCCCTACAACGCACCAGACTCCGAGGGCACCACCGTCTCAAAAGCCATAGTGACAGAATCAAGTTCCCTTACCGAAGAGGCACTAGGCAGTAGAACAACCCCAAATAGTGAATTATTGTAAAAGCCACAGTTCTCAGGCTTCGAGTGATAGAGGTGCGAATAAAGGCCGTCTGAAACGCGTACGAAAAGTCGCGAGCGGAAACTCCGAACGCACTCAAGGTGGCCTCGAAAGCCCCCACCACAGGCTACCGAGCCAGAACGCCGATAGCCTACAAAGCCGTCAGCACAGCTGCGACAGCAATGCCGGCGCCGGGGACGCTTGCTCAGGCCTAGGAAACCTATCTGTTATAAGGAGAAGCCACTGAACACTAAACTAAGAAGAAACAATTAAGAAGTGTTAGACAATCAACGTGTAGATTTAATTTAATTTAATTGACATAAACATGATTTGATAATGCATAATTAACACAAATAATATATACTGTACAACATAACACAAATGCATTCACCAGTGTCTACGTAATTATAGGTCAACGGAATCATAGCGCGATTCAGAAAGTAACAACGCCATCTATCGCGGTTATGTGTAAACTTTTAACTTTTATATCCCATATTGATCGCGCTATGATTCCGTTGACATATAATTACGTTTGCACCCCAGAGGAGATTTACAAAGCTGCAAGAGGGGGAATTATGGGGAGTATGGGAAACTCCTCATTGATAGCTGTGAAGCAGACTGGATCAGTTTCGGAGTCACCATAGGTCTGAGGGGCGAGAATATCACTCCCTGGGACCTGGTCGATGTCACAGAGGGCACGATGTATCAGCCAGTTGAGTAAACCGGTGGGGGAGTGATGCCCATGTCTACACAACCACAGACTGACATTTCGACTTGGACTCCGAAATCCCTTGTATTACAGTGATGCCAGATGGGGGGGATTCCCCCCAAATTTGGGGGTATTTTCTGTCCACGGGGGATTTTTGGGGGGACAGTAATGCCTTAAGTGTACAGTGCGCAAAGCGAACCCCACTCTTTCGCCGAGGCCCGAGAGAGAGCTCATTATATTATCCGCGCCGATAACTATAAACAGGTTTTTACCGCCACTGAAGATAATGGCACTGTCAAAACAAAATTATGTAAGAAGGTATAGAAAGGAGTGGGAAAGTGACCCAATATTAAAAGGTATGTAATTCGAGACTACGAGTAATTATCTATTGTAGTAGGTATAACCTAAGTGAAATCATGTCTCACAATAGTTTATGTTTATAGTTCCAACGTTACCACTTGGACCAACGATTCAAACATCAACACGTATGTAATAAATAATATAATAGGTATTAATCAGAATATATGAATACACTAATTTGTAAGTTCCATTATCATTATAATTGGGATTGGGTTTGTGTGCACTTAATTTATCGTGTGGCATCGCATGATTTCATTCAATCCCTTGGTTTTGTATTGTGGACGTTTTTGATGGGTGCTTGTGTGCTCAGTTGCTTGTTTTAAGCTTGTTGGATGTGATCTGTTTTTGGAAACACACGTGCACGATTTGAATGTGTGTGTACACAAAACTTGGGTTGCCATTTTACTTTTTTTCCCCATTTTCAGGGTGGCTTACAGTTTGCATCGGCGACGATACAAAAGCGTGGTGCAAGGCCTGCAAGTGCACGTTGGTCGCCCACAAGAAGGATTTGGTAGAACACTCCAAAACTAAAAAACATGACCAATCTCTAAAACGATCTAACATAGTTGGTCACTCAAGTAAAATGTCAGATTTTTTCGAAAAGCCCTTAAAAGAGCCACGAAAGGTTGCAGAGTTAAAAATTGCTGCATATGTAGCTGAGCATTCAAGTATCAAATCTGTGGATCATCTTGGTATACTCATAAAAGATTTAGACCCAACCTCTCCAGTTTTAAAGGATCTGAAGTTACACAGATCAAAATGCACTGCTTTGATTAGAAATGTTATTTCTCCTTGCTACTTAGAAGAGTTATTGGAAGAAGTTGGAGACATCCGTTATTCAATAATCGTCGATGAAACCACTACTGTTGACACGAAAAAAGTAATGTGTATGATTATCAAATTTTTCAGCGAAAAACAGAATAAAATTATTACTCAGTTCTACAGATTGATCGAAATAGAATCTGCAGATGCAACTTCATTAACTGATGTATTCAAAGCACAACTGATTGCCGATGGCCTCAACCCAGACAAACTTTTGGGTATAGGAGTCGACGGCGCTAACGTCATGGTTGGTGAACATCACTCCTTTTCCTCTATTTTAAAGGAATCAATCCCTGAACTGATAACTATAAAGTGCGTCTGTCATTCGTTGCATTTGGCAGCTGAAAATGCATTCAAAACGCTTCCCCGGTTTTTGGATTTTCTTATCAAAGAATCCACAACTGGTTTTCAAACAGTACAAAAAGACAGATTGAATACAAGGAAATATACAAGTTGCTATATGAAGGAAAAAAACCGTTAAAAATAAATAAATTAGCTGGCACTAGATGGTTGTCCAGGTACGAGGCTGTTGTCAAAATTTCAGAGCAATGGGAAGGGTTAAAACTACATTTTGACATGGCGAAGTCTAGAGAACGCTGTTATACTGCGGACCAATTGAGCACTATGCTCAAATGTAAGGCACATCTGTTATACATGACTTTTCTTGGGACTTATCTCAAACCTATTACCATGGCAAATAAATTATTTCAAGCCACTGATGCAGACCCTTTGAAGTTACTTGAAGATGTTAATAATTTATTGCTGACCTATTTGACCATTTTAATACCTCCAGCTCAACTGGAAAAGGCAGAAAAACATAGTTTGTGTAACTATGATTTTGAAAAGTACGTCATGGACGCATCGTACATGAATTTTGGGTATGTGTTAACGCAAGTGCCGTGCCAAAGGCCCGGTGTCCGCGCCGGGGAGTACAGCGAGCGGCGAGTGCGCCGCCATGACACTTTCCTTTTTACGCTACGAACGCATCGCTACAAGACGTCGTGTCGCCACATTTATACACAATTTTGTAAATCCATTTATTGAATCCTAAAATACAAGTTTTAACAAGAATACCTGTGCCTCATTGAAGAATACTCAAGTTTCGAGCCGGATCCTTGCCGCTTTGGGAAATTATTACGACATTGCAAGACAAGGCGGAGGGTTAACGAGGAGTTCCACGGGCACAGGTTGACACGTGGCGCATCAACGAACAAGGCGAGACTCATCTGGTGCTAGCTGGGACACAATTGAGAAAATCGCTGTGCTGTTCTGCTGTATTCAACTAAGAACCCTTGAAGAGTTTCCAAGGATGAATCGAGAGAAAAAAAAAGGCCAGGAAGGGTTTGCTGTGTGGTATAAGTGAGTCCGTTCCAATCATTTAAAATAGCGCTGTCAATTAATGCCTGGTACTGGCAAAAACCATTTCCACTTTCTCAACAGAGAAATATCCACGTCCAATATTGCGTCATCTAGTATAACCTAGATGAATGTAAACGGTGCACATGCACTGATTTAATTGTAATAGTGTGCCGACTTATTTCCAAGAACATTTCATTTCCAAAAAATTTCACGTAGACAATTTCCATACATCGCAATCATGTGCTAGTGAATTTCCTTTTCAGAGGTCTGATTTACTGTGTTGTGTCAGTTTGTGCCAATGCAGTGCAAGCCATTGTAAATTTCTAACAGTTTTCAACATTCCAGCGGATCGGAGGGCGGTCAAGTCCACAGCGCGCGGCCTACGTGACTCGCGACGCACGCGTCATACATACCCACCCTCTCTGCTTCGCACAGTTTCTGCCGCTGCTTGCCTGCAAACATTTTCTTGCCTGCTATATCAAAAATTTAAGTATTGCACAACATTATTCTTTCACTATACTCAATTCATCGCGGGTTATGATCATTTGCTTTCAGCTGGGCTGTTTGAGACTGGTTTCATTGCACTTATTGACTTGTTTGCACAATGGATCTTAAATCGTTAAAGAAAACCAGAGCTAGTCATAAAGCAAAGCTTACCATATTTAAATCATACATAGAATCATTTTTGCCTAATAAACTTATAAATAAAGTACAAGTTCTCGAAACAACAGCTCGTCTAAACAAAATAATGGAATTATACAGTGAGTTTGATGCTATTCAAACGGACATTGAAAGTCTTGTGGAAATTCCAGGTGAAGAGCACAAGGAACGGGAGATATTTGAAACAAGCTACTTCGGCTGCGTGGCTGTTGCACAGGAGCTGTTGAGTGCTGCCTCTGCAGAGCAGGAGACCGGATCGGTGACGGGTTCTAGTGACAGCGCTGGAAAGCCGGGTGGGCCAAACATTAAATTACCTACTATCAAATTGCCGATCTTCTCTGGACGCTATCAGGAGTGGCTAGAATTCCACGACACTTACAAATCACTTATACACGACAACACAACTATACCCAAAATTCATAAATTTCATTATTTGCGAAATTCATTAAAGGATAATGCAGCTTTAATTATTAAATCATTAGAATTCTCTGCGGATAACTATGATGTTGCATGGAATTTACTATGCAATAGATATCACAACGATCGAATTTTAATTAACAATCACATACAAGAATTATTTAATATACAACCAGTAGTTGAAGAATCTTCAAGGGCCTTAAGAAACACAATAGATTCAGTCAATAAAAACTTGAGGGCTTTAAAAACATTAAAGTTACCTACTGAACATTGGGACATGATTATTATACACATGGTGACTAGTAAGTTAGATCCATCTACAATACGTGATTGGGAAAAGGAACGTAACAACATTACACACCTACCCACTTTACATGATTTCAATACATTTCTAAAAAATCGTGCTGACATACTAGAAACCGTGGAAGAATCAACTACACACAAAAAACAGCAACAGACACAGCGTAGACAAGGCGATATCACTCACAATCGTCCTAAGACATTCCTAGTTAGCCAAACACAAAGGCAAGCGCACTTTAAGTGTCCTGTGTGCAAGGGTCATCACACTATTTACCAATGTACAAAGTTCAAATCAATGCCGATTGAGACACGCATTGAACAAGTCAAACAATTAAATTTATGCACAAATTGCTTGCGTTCAGGACATGATGAGCAGCGTTGTAAGCTTAGTTCCTGCAGGCTCTGTACGCAGCGTCATAACACAATGTTACACAATAATACTACTGTTCCTACGGCTTCAACTTCATCAGAAGGTTGTGTAGTTTTACCCACAGTACAGGAACAAACACAAACACAATCAAGCAGTGTCACACTCTCATCAATACACCACTGTCAAGTACTCTTATCCACTGCAGTGATTAATATACAAGATTTGCATGGTCACACATACAAGGTTCGTGCGCTACTTGACAATGGAAGCACATCTAGTTTCATCACAGAAACATTGCGAGTTCAATTAGGGATACCCAGTTATTCCACTTCTCTATTAGTACAAGGATTGAACAATCAATCCTCAGAAATTACACAAAGATGTGACGTCACTATATCGTCACTCACAACCAGTGGTTACACAACTGACATCAATTGTTTCGTTGTGCCACATATCACCCAGTTGATACCTACATCACAAATTAATTGCAATTCCTTTACCATTCCCCCTCGCATCCACCTCGCGGATCCAAATTTCTCAACCCCGTCAGAGGTGCAGATGTTGCTTGGAGCGGACATCTTTTGGGATGTCCTCCTAAATAATCACATTTCCCTGGGTAAAAACAAGCCAACCTTGATTGAAACAACATTAGGGTGGCTCGTCACAGGCTCAGTACAATCAAATAAATCTAACAATAATATCAACCAATCACATACAGTCCATTGCCACTTTTTAAACAATATCGAAGAGAAATTAGACAAGTTTTTTGAAACAGAATCAGTTCCCACTACTCAACAAGTCCATACTAAGGGTGAGAGTGAGTGTGAACAAATATTTAAAACAACTACGAAGCGCCACCCAGATGGCAAATTCATTGTCACAATACCATTCAAGGAATCACCTGAATCTTTAGGCGACTCCAAGCAGCAAGCTTTAATACGGTTTCAAGCTTTGGAACGTAAATTCAAACGCAATCCAGAGTTCAAAGAAAAATACACACAATTTCTTGATGAATATTTAGCTCTAGGTCACATGTCAGAAAACACAACTCCACATAGCGATAGCATTTCATACTTCATGCCACACCACGGTGTGCTGCGGGAGGATAGTTCCACCACAAAATTACGCACCGTCTTTGACTGTTCAGCCGTGACAAGCACGGGCAAGTCATTGAACGACATTCAGCATATTGGGCCAACTGTACAAGACGATTTACTTAGCATATTAATTCGGTTCCGACAGTATAAGTTTGTAGTGACGTCAGACATAGAGAAGATGTTTCGGCAGGCCTATGTAAATAATACTCAAAGATGTTTACAACAAATATTTTGGCGATCAGATTCTAGCCAGCCAATCAAACAATACAAGTTAAATACTATCACATACGGAATGGCGTCAGCCCCGTATTTAGCAACTAGATGCCTAGTTCAGTTGGGCCAAGAATGCACTGATAAAGATGTACGTGAATCAATTTTACACGACTTCTACGTAGACGACTATGTCGCGGGCCATGAGGATGAAAACACATTAATACAAAGATGTAAAGGCGTCATTCAAGTGTTAGAGGGCGCTCATTTCCATTTACGCAAATGGCGGTCTAATAAACCGTCTATTGTTGATGAAATTACCTCTAGTGAAATCACTAAACCAGATGATGTAGCAAACCTAAACAAGGTTGATCGTGCAAAAACATTAGGTTTACTCTGGACCTGTAAGAAAGACACATTACTATTCTCAGTAAATAATACTTCAAAAAATAAACACATAAACAAACGCACAATTCTATCCACTATTGCCCAAGTGTTCGATCCGCTTGGTTTAATTAATCCTTGCATGTTACAGGCAAAACTCATTCTACAAACACTGTGGGCTAAAAACATCACATGGGATGACCAGTTACCCGCAGAAGTTGAGTCACAATGGCATGATTTTATTGAACACTTACCAGAAATTACTAAAATTGAAATACCTCGTAGAGTGTTGTGTGATTCATACATTAAGGTCGAATTACACGCATTTTCCGATGCCTCCATTAAGGCCTACTCTGCCTGTGTATATGTACGTACAGTCTCCGATACTGGGAATGTACAAGTTCAACTGCTACTTTCAAAGAGCAGGGTGGCGCCACTAAAACATAAGCTTACTATGCCTAGGTTAGAGCTTTGCGGCGCCCTTCTAGCTACGAGGTTAATGGATAAGGTAGTTAATTCATTACGTTTAAAAATTGACTCAAAATTTTATTGGTGTGACTCAACTATTGTGCTGGGCTGGCTTAAATCATGCAAATTAAACTTAAAACAATTTATCTATAATAGAATTCATGAGATTACTAATAATTCTGATCCTAATTCATGGAATTATATTCCCACAGAAATGAACCCGGCGGACATAGGTTCACGCGGGCTCAATGCATCACAATTACAATCTTCACTTTTGTGGTGGGGAGGTCCCCACTTCCTACACCAAACAAACATGCAGTTGCCTACACAACCAAAAAATCTAAACATCACTAGTTTGCCAGAAATTAAACATCAATGTCATTTGTCCACAGATGAATCACACGGTCATGACGTTAACTATTTCATGAATTTTTCTGATTTCGGTAAATTACAAAGAACTGTAGCTTACGCCAAAAGATTCATTTTTAATTGTCAACATACTAGCAATAAAATGACAGGTCCATTGACCGTCAAAGAGCTCAATTCAGCTTTACAAGTATTATGCAAGCAAGTACAACGTGATTCATATTGCAAACAATACTTACAATTGCTTCAGAAACGCCCATTGTCTCCTAAAGACAAACTCTTAAAATTTAATCCATTTATTGATCAGGCAGATGTTATAAGAGTAGGAGGCAGATTATCAAACTCACACTACGACTATAACACAAAGCACCCTATCTTACTTGACGCATCACATCACATAACTAAAATATTAGTTGCACACTATCACAAAATACTATTACATGCTGGACCACAGCTGTTGTTATCAACATTACGTCATAAATACTGGATAGTTAATGGTCGCAATCTTTGTAGAAAAACAACTCGAGATTGCATATCTTGCCTTAGATTTGCAGGGAAAACTTACCAACCTATCATGGGCAATCTACCTATACAAAGATTGCAAGCAGACTATCCCTTCAGTAATACAGCTGTCGATTATGCTGGTCCCATCATGATAGCGAACAGAAAGGGTCGTGGCTGTCAGTTAAAGAAAGCATACATAGCTGTTTTTGTTTGTCTAGCAGTGAGAGCAGTGCACATAGAACTCGTAACCGATTTGAGTTCTGAAGGCTTTATTGCAGCCTTAAATCGGTTTGTTGCTCGCAGAGGTAAGCCAGCGACAATATATTCAGATAATGGAACTAATTTTGTGGGCGCTTGCAACGAAATAGCTAAGTTTCTAAAAAATCAATCTAAAGATATTACTTCATATGCTGCTGATAATGAAATCAGTTTCAAATTTAGCCCGGCCTATAGCCCACATTTTAACGGCGTAGCAGAAGGGTCGGTTAAGTCAATTAAAAAACATTTAAATCACATCTTGTCAATGGCTCATCTAGATTACGAAGAAATGAACACTGTATTGGTTCAGATTGAGGCAATACTGAATTCTAGACCTCTCACTCCAATTTCATCTGATCCATCAGATTTAATTCCACTCACACCAGCGCATTTTTTAATTGGACGGACATTAACTATGCCACCTGCTCCCCAGGTTGACCAGGCTCCACTTCACACGCTTACCAGATACAGAAGGCTACAGTATTTAAAAACACATTTCTGGAATAGATATTACAAGGAGTACGTTTCAGAATTGCAGATCCGAAATAAATGGCGCACAGATAAGGGACAACCGCAGCCAGGAGATATGGTCCTCATCAAGGACGACCGCCTGCCTCCCAACAGATGGCTGCTGGGCCGTGTCACCACCGTCTACCCTGGCGCTGATGGTGTCAACCGGGTGGCAGATGTAGCAACAACTTCAGGAACTTTACGCAGAGCTTGGAATAGACTCTGCCCACTACCAATTACGTTGGACCAGGATGCTGCTCCTGCTCCAAGGGGGCCAGCTTGTTAACGCAAGTGCCGTGCCAAAGGCCCGGTGTCCGCGCCGGGGAGTACAGCGAGCGGCGAGTGCGCCGCCATGACACTTTCCTTTTTACGCTACGAACGCATCGCTACAAGACGTCGTGTCGCCACATTTATACACAATTTTGTAAATCCATTTATTGAATCCTATAATACAAGTTTTAACAAGAATACCTGTGCCTCATTGAAGAATACTCAGTATGCATTCAATGAAACATCAGAAGGCATAACAGCTCACGAATTAAAAGATGTGAAGCAAAGGTGCAAAGAATTTCTTATAGAAATCTGCAAGCAAATACAGATGAGACTACCAAATAACATGAAAATTTTAGAAAGTTGCAAGCTAATGAGCCCAAAAAATGCGACGTCTCAAATGAAACCTGACATTACTAATTTAGCCAAATCTTTTAAGACCGTCTGCAATGATGTCGATTCAGTGGTACAAGAGTGGAATGCTTTACATCGAACAACCTGGAAATCCACGCAGAACACTGAAGAGTTCTGGGTTGAAGTGTATGGCTTCAAAAATGCAGTCGGTGATAAAACTTACGGACATGTAAGCAAATTGGCATTAGGAATTTTGTCGTTGCCTTTTTCTAACGCGGTTGTGGAAAGAGCTTTCTCGCAAGTTGTAATTATAAAAGATAAATTAAGAAATAGATTAGCCATCAACACGGCCGAATCTATTTTAAGAATAAGGTATTCAATGCCGGAAGGATGTAGTAATTTTAAAGTCACTCCAAAGATGCTCCAGAGATTCAACTTGGAAAAAATGTACGGAACTGCAGCCGACGACGCAAGTGAGGATGCTGATCCAGTAATGGAAGAAATTTCTAAATTGTTATAAATATTTTTCTAATTATTGGGGGTTTTTTCTCAAAACTTTGGGGGGATTTTGGGTGAGATTTGGGGAGAATGCTAAATCACCATCTGGCAACACTGTTGTATTATACATCCTATGTATTTATCGTCTGCTGAGGATCACGAACCAGGAGTAACTCTGCTAACAACCAAAATGGAACAGCAACTCACTGCTGAGGGGGGGAAGTGGGATGAAGCTTAGCGGAGCTACCCTGGTGTATGCAGGTTGGGTGAGTGACCGGAATTATCTTAAGCTTGAGGCAGCTTATGATATGTTCCTTTACCATTTCAGCAGTCATGAAGATGGTATACTACGCCTCGGTTCATTAGGCAGTCGATTCCGAGATTGCGCGGGTCTCCTCTCCTTATGCTATGTCCATTTTAGACATAGAGGCAGGTGCTTTGATAGACTGGATCTTTGTGAAAACTATGGGAGATGAGATGATGAGGATGACCCATGAAGGGCAAGAGAGTGGGTCCCCTGAGTCGTATTTCCCCTATCAATCAGACTTCCATTTGGTGAATAGATCGGCATATTCATCAAATGCTAATCCGTACATCTTTCACTGGATTCATATTTTCGGGTCATTAATGAGTCATAAGCGGTCAATTAACGCTAGATTCAATTTCGAAGGTAATGTTGCGGATATCGGACTCAATGCGGTGGTCCTATGCTGGGCATTTGCTCGTGGAGGAGAACTTAACCCTCAGTTCCAAGAAAGGGGTGTCGATTATGGTAAAGATATTGAACAGACCTCAACTGGATTAGACGATGAAGAGGATCAAGGACCTCTTGAACTGACCCCTGAAGATAAGATCTGGCTGGACACGACCGGGAGAGACCCATCCACATGGTTTGCCCTCTTAAAGGGAAACGGGTTCGAAGTCCCACCCGTTGTCTCAAGAGTTATCAAGCGTCAAAGAGGACGAATAGGAGAGGCCCGTGTAGACTCAGTCGGGGAATACGTCAAAGATAGATTGATTTACTAAAAACAGAGCAACAGTCCTTGAAGGAAAAAAAAAAAAAAAAACATGAACGAAGGTCGACTTGGGAGAGGGTGATTAATTAAAACACTGGGATACTAATTAAGCGCGTATAATAAAGTAAACCACAGTGCTTGCTGCTCACACCAAAAAATTAAATTCTCCGACATCCATACTATCGCCGGTAACGAAACCATAGCGCGATTCAGAAAGTAACAACGCCATCTATCGCGGTTATGTGTAAACTTTTAACTTTTATATCCCATATTGATCGCGCTATGATTCCGTTGACCCATAATTACGTAGACAACCAGAGGGATTACAAGCTTAGGTACTCACCTTCCTGGCCACACCCGGCGGGGAGGGTACACACACATCCCCAGGCAATCCTATCTGGGAAGTTAGGTTTAGTGGCCCTTCAGGCCGGAAACTCAGAGCTAGCTAGCGAGTTTGTTTGTGTTTTTCTTCTCGCTAGCATAGCGTGGGAAAAATCAGTTGTACCTCTGAGACTTATATAGGGCGATCCCGAGGGCCCAGTAAAAGAACAAGTTGTGTATTGGAGTAACCCGAGGCCTTCATCCACAAGATATTGTCGTCCGATTAAATTTCAATTTACTCATGAGACAACTGAACTTGACCATATTAATACACAAATTCTTATTGTAACCAACTGCATACGAAATAAATGGTCGCAGTATTATGCGTCACAAACTGTTTTTAACAAAGGATGACGGGAAAATCTGCAATGCATTGACTGATACCAGTTCGACAATAAAATGTTATCGTATTCAAGAAAGTTAGTCAGAAGTCCAAGTACGAAAGTACTACTTGAATCTCGAAAGGCAAACCGTTGCAAAAACATAAATAAAAAGAAAAGTAAGAGACGCCTTTTTCCTAAGTCCAACTTGGATAGGCTCTATGGTGATAACTGCTAAAAACCCGACATGCCCGAAGTTGTTTTGAAAAATGTAAAGACCAATTCCTCAACGGTTTGGAAAGAACTAGTGAAGAAAAAGCGATAGTTCAAAGAAATACCATTTTGCAAAGGGATTCGAATGAATGGTTGGAGTTGCGTCGCAGTCTCATCACTGCTTCAAACTTTGCTTGAATAATAAAAAGAAAAGATAATACGAGCGCTAAAAACCTTGTCAAAGACATATTATATAAAAAAGAATTAAGTCATGTCTCGTCGGTGCAGCACGGCATTGCTAATGAAAAAATCGCCATAGAGCAATTAGAAAAATAAATTGGTCAAAATAATTCTCCGTGCGGTCTCTTCATAGATAATATAATTCATTTTTTTAGGAGCTACCCTCTCAGAAACAGAATGATGGTATGTTGGTATTTTAATGAAGTGGTTCAAACGAGTAGAGCTGATATCATTGTAGTAGTAGTAATCGGTCATTCATTTATGCCTCCAGATCGGGTTTTTGCCTACATCGAAAAAAATGCCGTGCTCGTGAAAATATAACTAACCCTCAAGATATTTCTGAACATGAGACAATACGCCATCTGGGTACTGAAGTACCCGTCTTTGATTGGCGCACTGCTACAGAAAATGTTCTAAAAAAACCAGATAAACTGCATTTCAAAATCAGTACAGTGAAGAGAATCATAATAATACGGTCGAGGACGTCCACAAATATGTTGGTGAGAGGAGAAATCTCATACAATAGTGACACTGGAACATCTAAAAGTATTTTAGCCCGTGGTAAAAGAATAACGCAATTACAGCCAGAACGTTTGCCTTGTGGAGTTTCTGTAGCCCAGGCATAATTTTTTTTTTTTTTTTTTTACTAACATAAAATTAAGTCTTTTACTAACATTATGAGTCATGTTACTTGAATAAATAAACTTTCTATTCTATTCTATAATTGACTAATGTCCAAAATCTTTTAAAAAACACTACAGTGACGAATGGAATTTATTAGAAAGGGACAATAATTTACCCCAAGGAGAAATTGAGAATTGTCATGGTCAAGAGATGGAAGAGCAAAGAATAGGTCTATTTATTTAAGTTTTCTTAATATTTCATAAAAAAGAAGAGATAAAAGTCAACATAAAACATTTACAGCCAGTTTCTTCATCAAAGTAAAGCCAAAAAGTAAATGCTCGTTAGGGGGCTGTAAAAGCTAACCCTGTCATTTTGACAAAGTTGTAGTGTTTCATTGCCTTCACAGCATTTATTTATAGAGTTTATTTAATTATCTATTGATATTAAAGTGGGTATAAAATGTTACCACGAGCTTCGTCGTCGTTCAGCGAATGTTCAAGTTCATCTGATGATGAAATTATCGTTAGTTATTTAACGCGTCGACGTAAAAAGTTCAATATTCGCAAAGATCATTTTTATGGGATGACACTGAAATTCTATTCCGATACAGAATTGCAAAGGAAACCGTTACAAACCTCAGCTCATTGTAACAAGATATCTTGCTTTTAATGAAGACGTGGCATTCGTCAAATCGATCCTCCCTGCAGACAAACACTAGAATTTGAAAAAAAAAATAATTGAAAAGTCAGAGAGATCAGTGGATTAAACAGAAACGTAAGCAACGTGGTAAAAAACAAAAAGCTGTTGTAGTGGACGCAGTAAAAAAAAAAAGACGAAACTAGTGAATTACAAAAAAAAGATAATGTCAAGGCAGAAACTTCAAAACTGAAATATTTAAAAATAAAGTGTACTAAACTTAATAATACGTTTAAAAAAAAGGAAGAAAGGATTAAAAAATCTTCTAACTATATGAGAAAAACAAAAAAAAAATATCGATTAAAACTAGATGCAGAAAAACAGATAGAAAACAAGGAGAAAAAATGAAGGCTCGAGAACAAGTAGTTCTAGCCTCCTAAGTCCTAGCTTCCTTTAAACAGAACAATTTGTCCGACATGATGAAGTCCCGACATTTTTCTCAGTACACTTGTATGATGACCGCACGTTCTTTGTAAAGGTGTCTACACACCAAAGCCGCTGATGCCGGCGGCACAGCCCGGCGGCCCAACCCGCCGGCCGTATTTTGTACAACCATGCCGCCGGCTTTCATAGAGTATTTAACAATTACTAGAACACCACATGCCGCGGCAGTCGTGCCGCCGGGCTGTGCCGCCGGGTCAGCGGCTTTGGTGTGTAGACCCCTTAACACACAAATTAGATTTTCGTTTAAAATTCGGCGCCGAAACACACAAACGTCGGTGTCAATGACAAAATTGACAGAATATCCGCGTTATCGTAAAGTCAAGAACTTTGCGATTGAACACTTTAAAAAATACAACTTGGACGCCTTGCTTATAGCGACTAATGCTCCTGGGCGGAGCGCATATAACTGAGTTGAGCGTCGGATGGCTCCCCTCAGCAAACGACAGGCAGGCGTCATTCTGCCTCATGAACATTTTGGTTCTCATCTCGACGACAAAGGAATGACTACGGATGCTGATTTGGAAAAACGCAATTTTCAGCACGCTGGGGAAATACTTGCAGAAGTGTGGAGAGAAATGAAAATTGTTAATTACGACGTTTCGGCGGACTATAGATAGCATGCAGGATCCAGCAGAACCAAATCTGGCGTGATATAGCGTTCACGTCCGTGAATCGCAATACTTCTTACAGGTTGTAACGTTGTACTTTGCTAGCTCTAAGAATAGGTTAGAAATTAAAAAAAATACAAATAATCACAATAGATTTATTCTAAAATTAATAAGTCTAAATTAAACTAAATAAATACAACTAATCTAATATTCAAATTGACGTAATTCATATACGGAACCCAATATTAATTATTTACACAAAGGTCCTCGTAACTATTGCGCCTACGCATCTCTAAACGGGTGAACTGGTTTCGCCGCTTGCGACGGTGGTGCCTCGAGTGCATTCGGGCCGGAGACGCAGGCAGACGACCAAATTGCATCAGACGTGACAGCTGTGTCACACGTTTTTTTAGTTGACCTTCAATTATTGCGTACCTGCCTAATTTCTACTTATTTGTGCTAGACAAATTATAATCGGAAATCCCGCTGGGGTAAGTTTCCATGCATTGCTTTAATACTATTGTAAGGTGTTCTTCTTGCTAAATTTCTGTCTAAAGCAGCTGTTCTTAGTTCACTTTGTTTGCTGGGACACTGTGACCTTTGGACCCGGCAACGTGGCCCAAGCTCTGCTAATGCTAGCCTTGTCTCTGCGCTTCCAGGATTTTTTTTTACGTTCTACTTTAAATCCTTGCTACGCAACGTTTTACCTGGCGGTGAGTGAAAGACCAGACCTGATCCTGTCTGGAACTACGTGGGTCCTGCTGGAGACCTGGAAGTGCAACCTGGGAAGGAGCTGGGCCGTCGTTGGAGCTACACCACGGTTCAGGCCAGTGTTCCCAGTGTACCTTCTACCTCAAGATCTATTCGTGGTTAGGGCAACAGAAGTTGGCTTAAATAAAGTCTCAATTTCTACCAAATTGTGTACTTTATTTGGACCCCTACCTACCTACCTGTCGGCCAGCCTGACTACCAGGTTCACCAACGGCCGCAAGGTTATAAAATGCGCGAATGAATCCTGCTGTTCACCACCGAGAAGTGCATTTAAATCTGTGCTTGCGGATACTTTCATGCCTCCACCTTGCCCAATACTTCAAACTCCAAGCAAGCTCGTAGTACCCAGTTTATTAGACAAAGGAACATCCAAGTTTTCGCCACTTCTTGTGAGGTTGTCCGTTGATCTGTCACCTCCTCTAGAAGAGTTTAAGCAGATGCCTTACGATTTCTTTTGTCCATCTGTACAATTCGACCTGAAGAAAAAAGTATGTCCAACCTGTGGAATCTACGTGCATGACAAAACTGTCCCAGACCATTGTGAAACTAGAGTACAGCCACAGCGCCTTGCTGCCAGAAGGGCGAATGAGCTTCTCTGCATTATGCGTCGTTATGAAACATCGTCTGAGGATGCTGACTGGCTCGACGAAGACGAAGTTGATGCAAGTGTCTTAACAATTCCAGCACCGTCTTCGTCTGCGCTTCAGATGCCAGTGATGAAAGAATCTGAGTGGCTAGCAAACCCATGGACAGAGGAGCAGCAATTTTAATCGAATTGTTTTTATAGACCTACTTAGATACTTACTTGATTAATAGTTGATTATTTTTTAATTTTGTTAAAATATGATTTTATTTCGAGTAAAATGTTTAATTTCAGTTGGGTTTCCATTTATAATTGCATTGTCAAAGATTAAAATAAAAATGTTATTGTATTTTAAGAGTTTATTAAATAGGAGAATAAAGGATGAAAACAATTGTGTAAAGCCAAAAAATTATAAAATAAAATACGCAGGTGTTGCGGATAAAAAATCTCTTGTTTTATTTAGTACGTATTATTACCGTTAAAGTTCCAGTATTTGAGAAACAGAGGACGTGGAGGATACCATACTGGACGAGGACAAGGAAGACGAAGCAGTACAGGACAACAGGACACCGGACAAGAAGACAATACAAAGCAAGGCATGACACAAGACAACGAGGAAGAGGAAATCATTGGAGATATGGACACAGAAGAGGACGAGGATATGGCAATAGAAGAGACAACTGGACCAGGGAACAGAGTGATGCAAATTTAGCAGGTTATGATCATAATGCATTCATGAGCAATGCATTGCAAGGTAACACGTCTCACGATAATATTAATAACTAGCTTTTGCCCGCGGCTTTGCTCCCGTCAACTGACTTCTCTACTTTACCCTATTTTTTTCCCATAAGAACCTTCTCCTGACAATAACAAACACAACAACAAAAGAATTAGCCAAATTGGTCCAGGCGTTGTTGAGTTATGCGCTTACCAACACATTTTGCGATTCATTTTTATATTATAGATTAAGAATTTTATATTGATTCTGGATGTACTGATAGTTTAAATAAAATAAATACAAAAGATTATTTTACAGAATATATTGAATTAAAGGTAAAGTAAAGGGGTAGGCATTGTGTTAGATAAGAACTTGAAAGAAAGTGTGATAGATGTAAAGAGAGTGAATGATAGTTAAGTTAGAGAAAGTTTGATAATAAATGTTATAAGTGTGTATGCTCCTCAAGTCGGTTGTGATGACAGGGTGAAAGAACAATTTTGGACGGATTTCGATGCAGTAATGATGAATGTGCCGACGAATGAACAGGTATTTGTGGGAGGAGACTTTAATGGCCATGTTGGCAGAATGAGAGGGAATTATGAAAGAGTGCATGGAGGGTGGGGGTTCGGTTGCCAGAACGACGAGGGTGAAGCCCTGCTACAGGCTGCTACTGCGTTTGACCTAGCAGTGGTAAATACGTGGTTCCAAAAGAACATCGAACATCTGATCACTTATAAAAGCGGTCACCACGTATACACACAAATAGATTACTTTTTGGTCAGACGCAGCAGTTTAAAGAACATCAAAGACTGCAAGGTGATACCAGGCGAAGCTGTAGTCTCGCAGCACCGACCCCTAGTTATGGATGTGATTTTAACTACCCGGCCAAAAGCCAAAGAGAGACGGCCCCCCGAAATCAAATGGCTATGTTGGGGAAGGCTGAATTAGCCCAGGAATTTAGATAAGTAGTGGTTGATAAGATGATTGAAATGGGAGAAATGAATGAAAAGAATGTGAATGATTGCTGGAGTGGAATGGCGACGTGTAAAAGGGAAGCGGCAAGAAGCATTCTAGGAGAATCAAAAGGGAATGGAGATAGAGAAGGAAACTTGGTGGGGGAAGAAGTGCAGAGTGTATTAAAGGAAAAGATGAAATTCAAGGAATGGCAGCGGACGGAAGACAATGATGATAGTGAAACAAAAAGGCTGAATATGATGAATGTAAGAAAGAAAAGATTGTGGCTGTTTCAAGGGCAAAAGCGCACGAGAATGTATGACTCGATAGGGTCAAAGACTTTACCGATTGGTTAAATCTAGGAAAAATGACAAGATGTATGCAGATAAAGTGTGTAAAGAATGGAGACGGAACGGTCCTTTCGAATGATGTGGAGATTAAAGGTAGGTGGAAGGAATATTTTGAAAGACTGATGAATGAAGAAAATAAGTGGAGCGGTGTGCTCCATCATAAAGCGGTGAACGAGGGCCTTGTAAGAAATGTATGTGAGGATGAGGTCAGATTAGCAGTGAATGGAATGAAAAATGGAAAAGCGATAGGGCCAGATGGAATACCAGTGGAAGTGTGGAAATTATTAAAGATGGATGGATGGAAATGGCTGGCTTTATTCTTCAATAAGTTGTTGCAAGAGGAAACTATACCAGACGAGTGGTGCAATAGTTTCCTGGTGCCCATTTTTAAGAACAAGGGTGATGTGTTGAATTGCAACAACTATAGAGGAATAAAGCTAATGTCACATAGTATGAAAGTGTGGGAGAAAGTTATTGAAAGGAGGCTGAGAGAAAAGAGTGATATCGCACGAAATCAATTCGGTTTTATACCTGATCGGGGTACAACGGACGCTATATTCTGTATTCGCCAATTGTGCGAAAAGTACAGGGGTGCACACAAAAACTTGCATATGGTGTTCGTTGACCTCGAGAAGGCATATGACCGGGTGCCTCGTGAGGTTTTGTGGTGGGCCCTTGAGGTGAAAGGTATAGTAGGGAAGTATGTGCAGTTGATCCGAGCGATGTACGGCAGATGCAGTACAGAAGTCCGGTCCGCAGCGAGCACTACCGCCAGCTTCAGTGTAGGTGTTGGCTTACATCAGGGGTCGGCTCTCAGCCCGTACCTCTTCCTGCTTGTAATGGACGCGCTTACGGCAGATATACAGGAGGAGGCACCCTGGTGTATGCTTTTCGCCGATGACATTGTTCTGGTGGGGGAGAGTGGGCCAGAGGAATGGATACATTAGAGGAAGTTTGAAAGTAGCGCCAGTTACAGAAAAGATGAGAAGTAGAAGATTGTCGTGGTATGGACATGTAATGAGGAGGGATGATACGCATGCAACAAAGTGTGTGCTAAGTATGAATGTAGATGGATGGAGAGGAAGAGGAAGACCTAAGAAAAGATGGATGGATTGCCTGAAAGATGATATGAATAGGAAGGGAGTGAGTGTCAGTATGACGAGTGACAGAAGAAAATGGAAGAAAATGACATATTGCGCCGACCCCAAGTAAAATTTGGGAACAGGGCAGGAGAAAGAAGAAGATTGAATTAAAGGTGCCTATTAGAATATGTTCAGCTAACAATGGTGTTAATTTAGAAGCTATAGGAGTGGGTAAATTAAAAGTAATATGTAAAAGGTCTCTTATCCAAAAACCTTCTCCCTTGGCAATAAAACCAGCAAGTATTGAACCTTTGTTTTCGGTCATCACTAATGATTCATCTGACAGCTTAGATAATACCCCCGTACCTTCACCCTATTGTGATTTTTCGGAATCTTCGCAAAGTTTAAGCGATACTTTGGTGCCCACTTCTTGCTTCGAAGAGACTGAAGATAGAACACTGACACCTGAAATCGGTACATCCGCCCCGGAAAGTCTTCCTGATTCGCATGTGGATAATAGCCTCACCATAAATACAGATTCAATATCGGCAATATCAACTTCATGTAATTCAATTTCCTCGCTTGCAACGTTCAATGATATTGACTATTCTTCAACTTCAACAACAAAAAATACTAACCGCAGATCTAAAAAAAGGAATGATGTGGGTCTCAAACGTCTTAAACATGAAAATGAATGGATAGCTAGAAAGAGAAAACGTTTGTGTAATATAGGATTGGTATACTCCAACCTCCACGTCTAAAGGAAAAACTAAACCAGCAAGAAATATTAAAGTCAGTTGTGTCAATTGCCGTCTGCAGTACTATAATAGTAGTACTAGTGATCACGCGAAACAATGGGAGATTATAGCCAAATATGTGATACAAAAAATAAATCACTAATTTTGAAAGCGAATCTAGTCGTCGATCACACACTTTGCATTTTCATCTTCACATAAATTCTGACAATGGCGTCACATTACAAAAAGTTTGTAAAACAATGTTCTTGAACACGTTCGATATAAGTAAAGATTTTGTTTATACCGCAATACGAAAAAACCAAGAAATAAATGATTTTACTGATGTTACTGATGACAGAGGTCGGCATAAAAACCATAAATCAAATGAAATGAAGCAGACTGTCATAGTTAATTCTTTCACCCCTGTCGTGTCTCACTACGTTAGAAAACGTACTAGTAAAAAATATTTAGATCCTTCTTTATCTTTTTCGAGAATGTTTAAGTTGTATGTTGAATGGTGTGCTGAAAATAATTACAATTATACTTCGTCGCTTCATTCGAAGATATAAAGTTAACCATGTAGTCCTTTCAACCTACCAGGCACACATCGCACATATTTTAGGGATATCGATTTATTTAGTCGATACCACAAAGTTTTCCCTAGTACTACATCCCTAGCAGTACGGCCGCCAAACGTCATTCTTTTTTTGTGCGAGGCAGCGCACGCACATAATTCTAACCTTAAAGTTGTTTTTTCGTGTCGTTTTACATACCGGAGTGCTGTTTTTGTTTCAACAATATGCCGAAAAGAAAGCATTGTGATAACAGTGACAAAATTGAGCGTTACATACGCAAAATCAGAAAACTGGAAGAGAAATCTCGCCAGAAAGAGGCACGAAATCGCGTCGCAATTTATTCATCGTAGGATTCCGAGAAAAAATCAGGTGAGTTATAATAATATTTTTACTGGTTTTTATACTGGGTTTAGTATAATAATACAATGCACCTGGAGGTTGACTGTGGGTCTTCACGAGGGTACCAAATCTTGTCTGGAGGTTTACCGAGGGTTATCACGAAGACATTCCCACATTTAATATTGCTTAACAATTATTTAATATTGTTTTGTTTAGTTTATTGAGTTTTCGAGCTTTGCTTTGCTTTTAACAATTTAGAAATGGAAGCAGCTAAAAATAACGGCAGTCGTGGTGGTGGTCGACAAATGTTTTAATTATATTATATTTCCAGAAAAGTGTCGCCCTTTGGTACAGGGCACCCCAGCAGTGCCGCCCCCGCGTATTCCTCAACAATGGGAATTGCAGAAGTCAGGTGTGTAAATTGTCTGCCGGATATCGTATCCCTTATTGACTGATCCAACCTATATATTTTAATCCTTTTTATCCAGCGTTGGACGCAAGTGGGCCTTCGAGGTTTGAGTTCGTGGAAGAAGGTGCCATCACACCGCCACCCTCGAAGTAAGTTCGAACTTAATCTCCTGACTTATTCGAAACATTCAAAAGGATTTGAATTAATATTATGATGTTTCACAGGGAAAATCAGTTAGGTTTTTACCCCATTCCACGGGGGTAATTATCCTAGATGAAGGCCAAGAGGAGGACGAGCACATGTTGGTCGATGCCAACATTGAGATGGTTGGGTTCCCGCCCGGGCCATTGACGTCTTTCACAAGACCAGAGTGCTGATTCGAGTTTTGTAAGTTTACGCGCTCGATACGTAATTATAACCTGGCTGAAGTAAAGAGTCGTATGCTACATGACATGATTAGAATATAGTACGTTCATTAATTTTTCCGGATAATGATGTTTACTATTTCGCAAGTGAGCGCGTTTGTAGTACGACCAAGTGCCGATGACAGCCTTTATGAAATAAACATGTCAAAAATGAAAACTACTTAATTAAGTTGTATGATAATTTACGCATCGAGAAAGTTAACTTGCAAAACACTAGGCACTCAGGTATATTATATGTTTATTTCTGTTGTAATAACAATGTTGTTTGTGATGATAATCTAGTTGCGTCATGAACTCATCTCATCTAGGGGCTCAAAGCAGCTGATAGTTAAATAAAGGCTCATATAATTTGGTTTTAGAACCTTCGATTTACGAAGAGGATCCGGAGGAAGAAATTCTGCAGTGCGAACACTCTGCGGTTCTGAATCCTGGCAGTGATGTTGAGAAGGAGGATTGCCTGGATGGTATTCGATCTTCCAGGAGGAACGCTGGAGAATTCGCCGTGGAAGACTTGTCCAGCGAGCTCCGCGAGGTCTTAGGATCCGTCGACAGGCAGGATGATTGTGCTCTACGAGAATCGAGTCAGGAGGATTTGCTGATATTTGATTGGTCTCACGATCCCCAAGTTTTTTTTGGGGTGCGAGAAAATTTTACGGGACCAGCGGGGCCAACTTTCCCCATTGAGGGTATGTCTCTGTTCCAAATTTTCTTGAAAATTTGGGACGGAGACATAATCAACCTCATCGTCGATGAGACCAACAAATATGCAGCGAATCTGGTCTCCTCGTCCATTCCACAATTCTCTCGTATGAGAAAATGGACACCAATAAAGTAATAATGGTGTCACATCCCACTCCCTGTGGAGAAGGAATACTGGTTCCCCTGTTTGCCTTACTTAAAATTGGGCAAATTCACCGATATTATGGCGTTCCATCGTTTTTCGCTCATAAAGGGATGTCTACATTTTGTAGACAATATTTTGTGTGGCAGAGGTATCCCGACGAAGCTCATGAAGATTCAACCAGTAATTGACCACCTCAACACTAAATTTAGGTCTTTATAACTACCCGAGCAGGACATTGCTATAGACGAGTCGCTGATGCTGTGGAAAGGCAGACTCTCTTTTTCTCAGCTCATAGCAACTAAAGCTACTCAGGTAGGTATAAAGTTATGAACTTTGTGAGTCCAAGACGGGATATCTCTGGCAGATGATAATATATACTGGGAAGAAGGAACGCCATAATGTCGAGAGTAATGAGAACGAGGCTGAGCCTGAAGGTGCGACGTCAAGAACTGTTGTAAAGTTAGTTCGTCCATTACTTAATAGAGGTCACACTCCAGTAATGGACAACTTTTATAACAGTCCTTTACTGGCACGCACGGTCAAGGCCCAGAAGACGGACGTAATGGGCACCCTGCGTCTGAATCGGGAGTTTGTGCCTGACATTTTGCGCCACAAAAATAAGGCAAACATGCCGTCTGATGAAGTGGCATTTAGCCAGACACGGGACATGACTATTACGGTGTGGAAAGACACGAATGTGGTATCACTAATATCAACATACCATAAGGTAGAGGTCGGCGGAGAAAAGAGAAGTACGGCTATTTTCGGTATAAACCGAAAGTAGTATTAGATTACAACCTGGCTATGGGAGGCGTCGACAAAAAGGATCAACTTTTGCAGGCGTTTCCAATAGAAAGGGTTCGTAATTCAATTTGGTACAAGAAGCTTTTCCGTCGGCTTCTCAACGTGTCCATCCACAACGCCTTTGTCATGTTCTCAAAATCAGGGACAGTCAAAATGGCACAGCGGCAATTTCGGCTGTTGTTGGCGGATGAAATCATATAGAGATTTCGCCCGCCAAAAATAGAACAACCGCTCCCAATAACCAGCCACTTCCTTGCTAAGACAAATGTTAGGAAGTCACGTTGCAAGTGGTGCGCATTAAAAAAAGTAGATGCTTGCACAGCTTATAAGGGCAATTTTAGAAAAGTTAGGTTAGTTAGTTTTAGGTAGCGATTTGACGTTGTCCCACATTTTATTTTTTTAATTACGTGTGACTGTAACTTTTAAGCAGATTATATTTTATTTTATAAGATAATTTAAATATTGGACAATGTTTTAAAACCCTACTTGAATCTTTTACGATAAATTTAATACGAAAATTAATTATTTGAACTTGGCAATGCTGTTTTCTACCGTTGTCCCACCCTGTTTATGGCACATGTTTTGTCGCGGCTTTTAAAATTGAATCCCAATATTCCTAAATTACTGGTGTCATGAAAAAGAACGCAAATTTTACTTTTCATTTTGTACGTTATTATCAGTGGTCGGAATAGGTAGAGCTATTTGGGGTGAATGACCGCAAACATTGATATTAACATGGACATGCCTCTGAAATCCCGGGATTTTGAAATTGTCGATTGATTTAAGTGAGTTAATATGGGTAAGTGGGCAGTTATGAGCAGGTAGTAGGTGAGCACCCAAACAGTATATACTTACTTATAAACACACACAGGGATCCTGGAACGTTGTTAGAGGTAGCTTCGTGAAATATGAATTAATTAAGTAAAACTGTTAGAAACGATACTAAATATACTTTACTGCACAAGGAAATATTAAATGCCTACACAATACAGAATAGAAAAAGATAATATCGCTGCCACCGGCTGGAGGTACGCGACGGCTGAGGGGAGCGAGGAGTGCTAGCGCCGGGTTTACGCGGGCAGCGGGAGGGGCGCGGGATCGGCGGGCACGAGCGCTCGCCTGCGCCGCTGCGAGCGAGACGGCGCTTCTCATTTTACCACGGCGGTGACGCCGCATTTTGTTATTTCGTATTTATTGTAATTAATGTAATACACAATTGTCAAATCAGTCTACGAGTTTTCCTGACCAGCTCCTGCTACACTAAGTTATCGATACATCAAGAACAAACCAATTTATCTCTCTTTTATTATTATATGTTTATGCTCCATGTTGCCAACCCGTCGTAAGCGCTGTTTTCGTCGCTTATTTTTTGTCTCTTTCTATCTTAAAACGTCTAAAGTATTAGCTGTCTCACTTATACAAATACAGGTACAGCGGGCTTCACTCACTCTTTGTTTCGGCTTGTAGAGTGCGCACGTGTGATTTATTGTGTTCCTTATTTTATTTGACGTTGGCTTGTTAACTGGTTTCTGGAATCTTACTAACACGAATACTTTGGCTTGGATTTACGAATTTTGATTTGTTTTTTGCGGACTGGATACATTTGAAACTGTTTATTTGATTTACCTACCACATTTGGGTAAGTGTTTTTTATTTTTATAATATCTACAAAGGACATTTAGTGAAAAAGTAAAGTAATTGTCCTCTGCTAAATACATATTTTTTCAGGCTTCCGAAGTTCCAAAGGAAGCTTTATAGTTTTGCCTTGTCCGTCTGTTTGTCACAGCCAATTTTGATATACAAAAGTTTGAAGTGGAATTTTTCGTTAGTGACCTGAGTAGCAGGGAACTTGTTTACGTAAATTGTGCTCTTCCGCTACCCTACACCTTGTAGGTGATCCGACACGCACCTGACCGCTTTTTTCTAATATAATCTTGTGTTAAAAGCTAAGTCAATTACAATACAAGGTGGACTAAGTCCTCCCCCTCGCACACCCCTTCAAGTACCGCGTTTTCCCACAATAACCATTTTCATTGGCTATTGACTGCTCTTACCTAAATATTTTCGGACATGAGCTTGACAGTGTTCTATCTGATTGTCTTAATCGGCTAACAAAATGCATTTGAATTATGTATCTCATACTTACTGTGCAATTGTGCAACTGTGTGTGGAACAATTTTTCGTGAATTTTTCACACCGTTTTTATTTCGACTATTTATTGGAAAGATTTTAACTGTTTACTATTGTTTTAGGGCGATAAACAAGAAAAGCCAAAAATGCCAAATATCAAGGAAGAAACAGTACAAAAGTGGATATCCGAATATCCAGAGCTGTTATACGACCACGCTAGTCGTTCAATATATTGCTCGAAGTGCGAGAGCCATATAACGGCGAAAAATGTAACATCAATAGACATGTCGAAGGAGCCGTGCACAAGGGAACGTTTAAACGGCCTCCGGAGGAATTTTATTCCGACCTGATCAAGTTTCTGGTTCTGTGCAATATTCCTGGTCGCAGATGAAAAATCCAGCATTCAAGGAGTTTTTTCAGAAATATATCTGTACTGTTTGTTGTTGTACTTGTACTAGTCGTAAAGTACCCGATGAGTCGCTGTTACGAAAAGTATATTTAGATAAAGTTTTTACTAACAAAATCAAAACAATTTATGAAAAAAATCAAACTGAAAAATTGTGGATATCATTAGACGAGACAACAGATTTTTTAGGTAGAAATATTGTACATTTTTTGATAAAACCATTGCATGAGAATATCTCAAATCGGCCATATTTAATTGCCTGCAAGATGTTAGAGGTGGTTAATGGACAAACCATTGCCAACTTTGTAATACAGTGTCTTGAAAATCTATGGCAAAACTCGTTTGAAGAAAAAGTTGATAATATTTTAATACTATGTACTGATAGTGTAGCATATATGATATCTGCAGGGCAAAATTGAAATGCTATTTACCACAATTAAAACATGTAACATGTTTTGCTCACGCACTTCATCGTGTTTCTGAGCAAATTCGAATGGAATATAATGATGTGGATATTTTGATATCAAATGTAAAAAAAATATTTCTAAAAGCGCCAAGCCGTGTTCGCATTTTTAAAAGAAAATACCCTGACTTACCACTACCTCCACAACCAATTATTACAAGGTGGGGTACTTGGTTGGAGGCAGCATCATACTACGCAAAACATTTTGATGCAATAAAAGATGTTTTGTCTCATTTATGCAGCTCTGATGCAATAGCTATCCGAAACGCGAAAACATATTACAAAAAGAAAACATACAAAACGAGTTACAATATATAGATGAATATTTTTCAGTTATACCGTTTGCTTTAAAAGAATTACAAAAGCACCACTTGACGCTAAGTGATTCATTTTTAATATTAGATACAGTCAGAACTTGTATAAATGAGTGTGCATCAGAAAATATTAAAAATAAAATTGAAAAAGTTATAGAAAGAAATCCGGATATAGATATATTACGAGAATGGAGTGAAAAAATTGTAAGAAATGAAACAGATGACCAAATTTTATTGAAATGCAAATTTGCTCCAATGACCTCAACAGATGTCGAACGTTCATTTTCCATATATAAATGGATTATGGATGTAAAAGAAATACATTAAAATGGATAATATAGAAAAACTGATGGTCATTTATTTCAATTCCGTAGATGGTGATGGGTTTTCAGCGAAGAATTGGTAGACGATGAAACATCATCGTCTACCGGTTTAGAATAATTTAATAAAAGATTAAATTAATAAAAAATAGTTAATTATTTTCATCACGCGCAGTAGCGTGAAGTCTTTCATTTACGAGCATGTCAAGAGCTTCTAGGAATAGAAAGTGTATCGTAAAGTTTTGTTACTAATCGTTAAAGATTAACATAAGGAAACGGCTTCACGTCACTGCGAGTCGTGAAAATACCTACTCTCTATCAATGTTTTCAATACGACGGCGTTATTAATGCTGAAAATGTCATAATTACATTTTACGAATGATATAGTACAAAGTTCTTTATGCATATTTTTGTAATTTATTTGCTACTTACTACTTTAGTTAAGTATATTTATATATCGTTGTAGACAGACCAACCAGTAATGTCAACTGTTTTGAAAATTAAATAATATATCTAACTCGATCATCGCATTTTATTTATATTCCATGTCTCCTATTTACTATAGTAAACTAATAAAAGTGGATTATCCATTTAAATATAATGTTCTAATTAAGCACTGACAAAAGAAAGTACTTAGTTGTTTTTTTTTTAATTTCGATAATTCCCGGAATTTTTGGAAATATTTGGCATATCTATGTTATGTCCGCATGTAGCAAATAACAAAAATACTTCTACTTATTCCTATAAAAACTACTTGAACAATGTTTTTTTAATTCCAAGAATTCCCGGGATTCCGGGAAATATTTGGCATATCCATGTTATGTCCTCATGTCGCAAGTAGCCAAAATAGCTCTACCTATTCCGACCACTGGTTATTATTTAGTGAATATATTGTAAATTATAATAAAACAATAGTTTAGCAAATTATTAAAAAATGGGCATGGTGGAAAATTCCACTGAGTTACGCAAATATACCCAGGAAGAAATGAAATTTACTAACTTGATATCTTTTTTTAAATTATGGCAACTCTAAGGTTCTTTTCGAGAACTCCGCCATGTTGCTATTTCGTTCAGTTTGGCGTGTGACATCGCCGGAACCGGTACGACTGTGGTAGTGCTGTTAGAAAATTCCACTGATTTACGGAGATAACTTGGTAAGTACGCTTGTTTTACTATTTTAAAGAGTATTCACGAGAAGAATAATCTAGTATTTGTTAACAAAACAACCATTTGAATCAATTAGACCTGTGATTCACGAAAATTTTATAAAGAATTGACCTAACCTTAAAATCCGTTACGTCAACTGAGAAACGTTCTCTCAGTGGATAGGTTTTTGTAACTCAGTGGAACATAAATACATAACCTACTGCTTATTTTATTTTTAACCGACTTCAAAAAGAAGGTGTACCTATTTAATTACCTATTTTAAAGATTAAATTTACGTCGTAAAGGACAATGGGCAGATTGGTATACCCCACCAATAGCAATGTCATATATATCATTGGATAGGCCTTTTTATGTAGAACAATATTTACTATGACAGCTTTGCTGAAATGTTTGTCCGTTCTGAGATATAGATCAAAAACTGTGCAAAAGTTAGAACTAAGTAATCTATTGATAACTCAAGTTTTTAAAGGAAAATCTAAGAACTACTAAGTGTAAGTCTTGTATGAAAGAAAATCAGATTACAGTATTGATTAGCATCAGCTTTAAGATTGTTTGTTATCTACAGGGTTAATTTTCAACCACCATCCAAATTTTCAGAAATGATTTAGAATCGGTAACCTAATCAATTAATCAAATAAAAAAATATAAAAAATATTAGATGATTTTCATCATTGTCCGCTACTAAAATCACAACGTGTGGAATACACACAGTTCGGTTGTTGAACATGGCGCGCTTGCCTCAAGATTCGGGAAACGCACACAAAAAACAGCATGCACTACGCCCGACATCGTACTACCGGCACTACGCCCCCCTCCCTCATACCCCGCACCCCGCACAGCCCCCGGTCGGCCAAGCGCCGGTGACTTTTTGTTTAGTTGACCGTGACCTAGTTACGTGCGAACGTGTGCCATATTTTTGTCGCTCTCGCTGCATTTTCGATTCCGAATTCCGGTCGGTTATCATCGCACGACATGGCGACTTTTTATTCTAATGCAGAGTATTTTGAAATGGTCAGGTGCTACATTTTAAGTGGCGAAAGTTTAAATGGTGCGCAAAGAATGTACAGTGCAGAAAGTTTACCGCGTTTACAAAGACGAGGTATTAATTCGCGAGTGCCTAATAGACAAACAATTTTAGCCGCAAACCAAAGGTTGTTAGATTATGGGCAGTTTATCACACCAGCCCATGCAACAAGTCGTGGCGGTCACAACGAAATAACACCAGCAGTCGAAAATTCTGTACTCGAGTTTTCGAACGTGACCCTGCGCTAGCACTAACGACGCTGCTCGGCGCTTCGGTGTCAGTCAGTATTACGTGTGGAAGCTGCTGAATTCATCTGGTTATCACCCATACCATTACCAACCAGTGCAATCTCTTCACGATAACGATGGACCCGCTAGAATCGTGTTTTGTGAATGGCTGTTAAGAAACATTAATTGTAACATTTTGTGGACTGATGAAGCATTATTTACGCGAATCGGAATTTATAACAGCCGAAACGAACATTATTGGGCGTTAAGCAACCCCCACGTTATTAGAAATAACTACCATCAAGTGCGTTTTAGTGCGAATGTTTGGGCAGGTATTATCGGTAATGTTATCGTGGGACCGATTTTTATTGAAGGACGCTTGACGGGTACTAATTATTTAAACATGTTACGTGGTGTTATTGAAGACTTAATAGACGAGGTGCCACTTTCATACTACAACAATCATTATTATCAGCATGACGGTGCACCACCTCATTACACAAGTGCAGTGCGTGAGTTTTTAAATAATAAGTATGGCGATAGATGGATTGGTCGCGGAGGGCCTGTCCTATGGCCTGCCAGGTCACCAGATTTAACGCCACTTGATTTTTTTTTATGGGGTGAAGTTAAAAGACGTGTTTACGTTGAAGAAGCACAAAGTGTTGAGGACCTCCGTAGTAAAATAATAAATGCATTTAATGAAATTAAAAATCAAACAGATACTTTAAACTTATTAAAAAATAGTTTAGAAAAACGTGCACGTTTGTGTATTGAGAGAAACGGACTCCATTTTGAACAATTACTGAAGTACACGTAATTTGTAGGTTAATCGAGTTTATTTGGTAAGTTGAATTATTGTAAATAGCTAGTTGATTCCAATTTTTTAAATACGCCATAATAAAAACCAGTGATTTCACATTCATTATTTTATTATGTCGGTCCTAAGCCCGTAAAGTATGAAGGGAAAATTGGAATCAACCCTTTTAAGTAAGACCGCGTAGGTACCTACATCAATCGCAGCGAGCGAGCGAGGTCAATAACCTTGCTGCGTGTCTCTACATTCTGTTTATTTTCGGATATTTTCTTTTGGATGTTTTTTTTTGTTTTTGTTATTATTTGATTATAATGTTTCACATATGAAAATAAATTAATTAAAAGTCCTCGATTTTTAAATTTGGATGGTGAATGAAAAATAACCCTGTATATCTCAGAACGGACAAACAATAGAACAAAGCTGTCATAGTAAATGTTGTTCCAGTTAAAAAGACCTATCCAATGATATGTATGACTTTCCTATTGATGCGGTTTCTCACTACGCCCAACATCCAGTTGGTACAATAAAAGGTTGAAATGCTACATAATAGTAACAATTATGGATCCTAATGGGCACAGTAGTACTTACAAGACTTAAAGTTATTAGTACTTAGTTCTAACTTTTGCACAGTTTTTGATCTATATCTCAGAACGGACAAACATTTCAGCAAAGCTGTTATAGTAAATATTGTTCTACATAAAAAGGCCTATCCAATGATATATATGACATTCCTATTGGTGGGGTATACCAGGTCCCATATATTTGTGCCCATTGTCCTTTAAAAACCTAAATTTCATATTTAGATTGAATAATTTAATTTAATTAATCTGGTTTGTATAGTTTGATTTAAATGTGTTTTAGAAGTAATTTCCTTGATTTGTTGTCAATAGCACGAATATAAGATAAAATGGCTTCTGCCAGCGGTTTCGCCGGAGTGAATGTAGTTTTTCCATACAAACTTAAGAGCCCCGTTTAAGTATGCAGATAGAATGCCTGAATGTCTTGCACTTGAGTGGACACTGTGTTTAATTATTACATACCTATTTTCTATATTTATTATTTTCGTTGGGTGTCAAAAAGGCGCTTACTGCGGCGGAACGGATGAAAAAATATAGAGAAAAACTGAAACAAAATCCACAGAAATATGAAGAAGTGAAGAAAAAACATGCAGAAAGAGTTAAAAATAAAAGTAAAATATCTCAGCTCAGTGAAGAAGAGAAAGAAAAAAAACGAAAGAAATGGAGAGAACAGAAACGGAAACAGAAAATAAATAAAACATCCAAAATTTAAGAAAAACCTAACAGTGTGAAATCTAAACCAAATAAAAGGTCGAACAGAAATAAATTGGCACGAAAATACACTCTTTTGCAAAAAAAACGGGCACCTATGCGAAATCTTAGTTTTAAGGACTTTACGTGTATTTCAAAGGGTTTTAATGGTTGTAGTATGTTTCTAGCATCAAAAGAACTAGCCGAGCATGCGTGAGAGTGTATTCTAAAATTGAATTTTGTACAATTGCTAAGAAATTGGTTAAACCTTGTTTTGGAATAATTGCTGGCAGAAAGTTCGTCGGTGTTTTGAAAAGTTTTTGAAGTGATTTTCAGGAAATTGATAATGCAGTTTTAATTAATGATTAATGTACTTTTTTGTTACATCAAAACATTTTTGAAAAACTATGCGTATTTGTCAAAATTTTCACCTGCTCTAAATGGGCTATACTGATGGTTGATGGTAATGTTAAGAGTTCCGGTATTTTAGTGTAAAGCGTTCTATTCTTTAGATATTGTACTCACGTGTTATAAAATATCGCTTTTTTATAATTAAACACTATTTAGAAGAGTATCAGTACCTTTGGCTGCGACAAAACCAATTTAAAGTAAGCAGTGTCGGTCACAACCCGTCTCCTATCGGACTTTGACATTTAAAAAATACCAAATTTTGTGTTAACTGTTAAAATTAACCACATGAAAAATGATGACGAGTGTTAAAGCTATCTAAAAAGTCAAATTATTGCCTCGTTGAAGCTCTCGATAACTCCATAGGTATCGGGTTACTAAACGACGTTTTAGCTGAAAGGGAGTCAAAAATTCAAAATTATTGGCCAAACGTATGTTTCTTAAGAAATGAGCAGATAGCCGATTATTGTTATGATTTAAGCAGGATAGTGCTGCAGATGCCAGAAAATCTCGGTGTAGGCAAGTTTATTTAATAAAATGTCCATGGGATGAAAACACGCTATTTGAACACTCAGACTCATAGATCTTCAGAGGTCTACGGAGTTTCCCAAGAGACGAGGTTGTTTAAAAATCAGTGATTACGAGACCTTAAGACCTCGTGCTCACAGTCTATGCGCTATTTTGTGTATTTTGTAGAATTTCAAGACTTTTAAAAATGTCAAAGTCCGATAGGAGAGGAGTTGTAATGGGCACTGCTTACTTTAAATTGGTTTTGTCGCAGCCAAAGGTACTGATACTCTTCTAAATAGTGTTTAATTATAAAAAAGCGATATTTTAAAACACGTGAGTACAATATCTAAACAATAGAACGCTTTACACTAAAATACCGAAACTCTTAACATTGCCATCGACCATCAGTATAGCCCATTTAGAGCAGGTGAAAATTTTGTCAAATACGCATAGTTTTTCAAAAATGTTTTGATCTTACAAAAAAGTACATTAATCATTAATTAAAACTGCATTATCATTTTCCTCAAAATCACTTCAAAAACTTTTCGAAACACCGACGAACTTTCTGCCAGCAATTAGTCCAAAACAAGGTTTAACCAATTTCTTAGCCATTGTACAAAATTCAAATTTAGAATACACTCTCACGCATGCTCGGCTAACTCTTTTGATGCTAGAAACATACTACAATCATTAAAACCCTTTGAAATACACGTAAAGTCCTTAAAACTAAGATTTCGCATAGGTGCCCGCTTTTTTTGCAAAAGAGTTTATAATGCCGCAATAAAAAGGATTCAAAAGGACAATGGGCGATTCCGGTCCAAATGTCCACCACGAACGAGACCTACATGGCTAGATAGCCCGTTAAATATAGAACATTTTTTGTTATGGAAGTAAAAAAAATATAATGTCAGAAAAAAGTTATAGCAAAATCAAATAAAACATTTTATCGATTTTTTCAATTTCATTTTTTCAATTACTTTTCGTGATGTTCGATTTTGGTTCTTTCTGTAACTTCTGACAAAATAAAATTGTTCATTATTAGAGAGAAGACACCACCAGTAACATCGAACTTTCTTAGATCCAGGCACCGCTGAGTATATTCAAGCACTTCTGGCGCCTCAATTAGTGATTCGTACATCCATCGGGCAAAAATATGGGCTGTTTATATGCAAATGTGTCTTACTCATCTTAGTTTTAGATAAAGTGCGGAAATGGAGGTGGAATAAAATAATAAATAATAATGATAACATACAAAAACAACCTAAAATTAAGAATACATTTTGGCTATAACTTTTTTTTGGCATCGTTTTTTTTTTACTTTCTTAGTAAAAGTTACTCTAAATTAAGTGGACTATTTAATTATATAGGTCTCGTTCGTGGTGGACATTTGGACCAAACTTCATACATTCTTGCCCAATCTCCTTTAAAGACGGCGCTTAACACGTCTAAAAAGAGTTTCTATCGTTAAATAAGAAAGTTGTCCGTATTCAATTTTAGTTTTTAACTAGTATCGAGTTGTCTATTTATGTATATTTCTAAGTACAAAGATCAAGGCATAAATGAATTTCGATTTTGGTCTGACAATTGTGTAGGTCAAAATCGAAATCGAATTGTTTACCTATGCAATGTATATGCACGCCGCTATTTTGTATAAGGTCTCAATTCACCATAGTTTTCTGGAAGTTGGTCATACTCAAAATGAGGGTGACAGCGTTCACGCTTTAATTGAAAAGACTGCTTTAATTGAAAGCTTATTTATGCGCTCTCTGAATGGTTTTGTTTAGTTCGCTGAGCTAAAGAAAATGGAAAACCTTATATTGTAGAAGAATTACAGCACAATGACTTTTTAGATTTTAAACAGGAATTAAAGTGTAATTGGACGAAAAATACTAACGGAGATAAAGTACAATGGAATCAAATAAAAGAAATATATGTTAATGTAAAAATAAATAATCAAAAGTTAACGATATTTGCTCGCTGATATCGACATCACAAGTGGTACTAAACCACAGATACTCGCTACGTCCCACAGAGGCAAAATGGTGATTTTCAAACAGACACAAAAGCACCTTTGATAGTGAAAGGGTGATTTCGAGTGCTGGGTATTTCTGTAACAAAATAAGTAGTTCGCTGTCTGATGGAATGTCGGATGCACATATATTCTTGAGATCACATTAGCAAGAAGAGCGATATCTTGAAAACAAGTGATTTATGCTTTATTTACATTAGTGTACATAGTTGATTACACTAGTTTACAAATTTTTATTTTTTTCATATACCCCTCACAAAATCTATACCAGTACTCTCTGCCACCTGTGTACATTCTAAAAGTAACAACATAAAAATTCTATCACGTCACATTTTTTTTCTATCCCCAAATATTTGTTTTTAGGAATCATTCTTAACTCTCGATCTTTGGTGTTGCATTACTTGTTTAGTTTAGAAGATATTTTTTGTTTAATTAAAAAAAAAATGTCGCGTAGACAGTGTAAACAAAGTTGCGATCGATTTTGTTATGTTTGTGGACAATTTATATTTATAAAGAAGAAAAGACATATGACAGAATCGTTGAAAATTGCATATCTTCATTATTTCGGATTTCCTGTGGCCAATAAAGAAAAAACTGGGCTCACTATGTGTTTTGTGAGAGCTGTAGAATCACTTTACTGTGATGGACATCCGGCGAAAACGTACACCTGTTATTTTGGTACACCAATGTTGTGCAAGGAACCAACTAATCACGAAAATGACTGTTAATTTTGTGTAACCAAGACTTCGGGTTTTAATAGGGAAAACTAAGTCGGGTATTGTATATGCATATGTCACTTAAAGAGGGGGTGTTTGGCGTCCCTCAAATACGCAAAATCATAAGTTATTTTAATGTTGATACTCTTTTATCTACGACAGAAAGAGTTGCTTGGAATTCATTCAAAACTGTTGTTAGAGACTTTTTAAGCAATAATAAAAGTGAAAACAATAAAGAGATAGTAAGTGATTCATTACAAAATTATCATAAGATGGGTGTTAATATGTCAAAAGATTCATTTTATACATTTCCACTTGCATTTTTTCCGGAAAACTTAGGAAGCATGAGCGACGAACAAGGAGAGCATTTTCACCAGGATTTACAGGCTTTTGAAGATCGTCATCAAGGCTATTAGGACGAAAATATGTTGGGAGACTACTGCTGGTCTATACAAGGTGTTGATTTGCATTTGTGCCCTACTACAGGAGGAGGTCATAAAATACGTAAATAATTGATTGGAATTACAGTAGACAGGAAATAGCTAATATGCACTGCTTTTTTTGTCATCGTAATGTCGTAGTATTTCAGAAGTAATCCAATTTTATGAATGAAATTTATGAATAATCGTTGCGTGTGCTTTGTGTTTGCGTTTGTTTGAGGGCGCAGCACGGTTTTAAGGCCAGTAACACACGCGCCAAGTTTAAATACGGCTAGATGACATTGAAGGAATTCCGAAAAAAAAAAAATTCGTACCAATTTTTTTGTTGATTTGGGTCGAGAATCATTAGCATAATTACGTCCTTGAATATGGCACGGATGCAAATCAACAACTTGTATTAAAAGAAACCGATTCCGAAACCTACAAAAAGAAATCCAAAATTAATAATTTTAATTGTTTATGGTCCGTTTTCTCGTGTTTTTTAAATTAAGTATAATTCCAAATGTGGACGTGATAGATTTTTTAAAATATTTTTCCTAGAGTCCCCAAAGATAGATAGATAAAAATCAACAACTTTTATCTGGGGTATAAAAACCGTGTAAACTAGTGTTATTGATCTCTTTTTTAGTGCAATATGAATCATATTATAATAATGTTATTTTGTAGTTCGTCTTCAAAGTTACAAAAATGTTGATTTTTTTGGTAGGTAATTGTGGGTCGCTGTGTTTAATATTTGAAGCCATATGATTTCAAATGTCTCAAGACACGGCTCGGGCTAAAACAGATCCCAAATTTGAATGTCTTACCTACGATCTAGAAACAACGCTGCCCCGAATACCGACTAACATAGTGTTTTACAAACGTCAGCTTTGGGTATACAATGCTGGGATTCACGTTGGCTCTAAGGACCAAGGACGATGTAACATCTGGGTTGAAGGTGAAGTCGGACGAGGAGCCCAAGAAGTTGGCTCGTGCCTCACTAATTTTATAAAAAAAGATATGAGAGATGGAGAATTTAGTCCTTTGGAGCGATTGCTGCGGAGGACAAAATATAAATATTAAAATAATCCTGATGCTGAAAATTGTACTCAATAGGCACCCAAATCTTGAAACGATAACTTTCAAATATCTAGAGTCCGGCCATTCTTTTTTGCCTAATGACACTGACTTTAGCAAAATTGAATGTGAGCTCAAGCATCATGAGCGCATTTACACCGCAGAAGAATACATGAATATCATGAAAATCTGTAAAAAGAAAAAATCCCCTTCAGGTCATCGGAATGAATAAACAACATTATTCCCGATCCCGTACTTGTCTGGTTGAGATCGTCGTTTCATAATTGGTCTAAAACTATATCATATTTTTGAAGAACCTAAGTGTCGGCTAACAATTTCATATTGGTGAACTGTAGTGCTGTGTAAAGTAAAATAAATAACTTTAGTGGAAGCATGACCCATGTTTCCACTAAAGTCTTGGATGTAAACAAACCCAATTTCTAAATTTTTTACAAAACCAGTAAAGAGTGTAAAGTTATTGTGCAGTAACATAAAAGACGCGTTAATAGATTCGGGAGGCGACATTTTAATTAGATTGGACTTCTACGAAGTAATTGGTTCTCCCGTGTACAATGGTGAATGTGTTATAATAAGTAATAACCGGCTTAAGACTTACTAAAATCACACAAATTGGAAAATTTCAGACCAGTATTGAGATTGCTCGGTATAGGTACGGTGATGTCATATTCTATTCTATATTAGACCTAGAGACACTATTCAATTTATTCGTCACTATTTCACTATTTAATTGGTCACGAATTACTACATACAACATACATTGAAACAATTATTTTCTGCACACCGTAACTACGCGTTTGGTTCGCAGGCTCAACATTTAAGTTTATTAATTTGCTATTTGCTTGGCATAAAAGAAAGATTTTATCTGCGTATTAATTATACCTATGTATCAGTTATAATAAAATTACAGTATTACATCGTGTTAAGTATTAATTATTTGATAAGTATTGGTTGCACAACCAGACGCGATGTGTGTCGGCATGGTGTGTACGAGCATGACGGTCATCGCCATTGGTGAGTCGTGTTCTCTGGATCGTGGACTACTTCGAGACTACTTTAAGCATACCAATGAGTTTTTTGAGGTTTTTGAATTTAGTCAGCTAAGCCTGTGCGCACAATGCTGACTATTTAGTTGACTCTTGGTAGAAATAAACATTTTTTTTAGCAACGGCTCTCACTCAATCGTATATTATTACAGTGTTATGGTGTCCAGCCGAGTGTCAATATAGTTCCAAGACCAAAGTTTATATAGGGAATAAAGCGAACAAACTTACACGCGAGCTGGTTGCAGACGCGGAGATGAAGGTCATGGCCGTGAAACCGTACTGCGAACAATACCTCGGCTCGAAGCATTTCCAGATGGGCCAACTGGTGTACGACTTGCGCCACAACTACGCGCGCGTGGTGTATCTGTACCAGCTTGTCGACCGTGACGTCATGTACCGGAAGCACAAACACAACACGGTATTGAACGTTACAACCATAACTTCTTAATTTCGCAATGATGTTATTGAAAACTGGGTGCAATTAAGGCATGCTGGAATTTAAATTACTTTTGGGGGTTAAGGGGCGGAAACGTACTTTACCATGTGGCGTTAAAGCTTACAGTCACAAGGGGAGACTTTCATATTATCTCATGACAGGTATTCCATTATCATCTAGCTAGATTCTAGACCGATTATCGGCGACTGTTCTCGAAAAAGATTAGCCAGCTGACTTAATTGCACTAATGTTAGAGGAAATACTGGCACTTTCTAATCAGTTACTTGCTTGCACAGTCCTATGGGACGTTGTTCCGACACGGCCAGACATAAGATACGGTTTTTTTTCTCGGCAGAATCTCCCGTTGATGTTCGAAGTATTTAAACTCAGCACGGAAGTTGAAAACACAGCTGTAATGATTAGATTGTGGGAGAGAAAGCAGGAAGACTCGGCAATGTTCCACTCGCGCATGAAGGGAGTCTTGCGGGGTGGCCAGGAGCTCCAGGATCAGCACGAGCTTAAGCCGATAGCACGCGTGCGGCCGGGGGGTGCACCCCCGCCCCCTACCAGCAAGAGGAAGAACATCAAGTGGCGCCACGTTAGCGACCGTGACTTTCTGTAATGCCTCATCAACCGCAGCAACACTAAACGCCCAATTACACAAGCGCGCCGAAATGGCACCTTTCTACCGTATTGATGTTAGCAGGGTGTAATCTTGCCAAAATCGGTACATTTATGCTCAAAATCAAAATTCGTTTATTCAAACTTGGCTGCAAAACAGCACTTTTCGAACGTCAGAAATTTACTAAAGACAGCCCCAAAACGCCCACCCTTCATACATTTATGCTCATCAAGCAACACCATTGCAGTCACGTGTATTTCAAACTGGACAACAGTATCAAGCAACATCATTGCAGTCACGCGGATATCAAACTGGACAACAGTATCAAGCAAGACCATTGCAGTCACGCGGATATCAAACCGGACAACAGTATCAAGCAACACCATTGCAGTCATGCGGATATCAAACTGCACAAAATGCCCAGTCTATACGCAGTCTAATACCGGGTGGCGCAATAGAATGTGCATATTGCGTCATCTTTTTTAGAGGGGTAAATGGCGCGCGGGCAGGGAGCCTAGCGGGGTTGGATAGTGACACTTGTGGAGTTTTAGTAGCCATGAATCACTTCGACGCGAAGCATCGCGCTTTTTGTGTTCGCACGTTTTTGAGAATGGTCATTTATACATCTCTACAAGGCGACTGTATTGTTGAATATGGATTAAAACACATTAATGAAGCTCCGAGTGCAAATATGGGTAAAGCGTTTTGAACGTCTAGGATCACAGATAATATTGAGAGGGTGAAAGAGTCTACGAGAAAATCGGCAAGTGTCTACTCGGAAGCGATCGGCGGCTTTACACTTGTCGCGACGAAGTTTACAGCGAATTTTAGAGTTGGATCTTAAACTGCATCCTTATAAGCTCCAGTTAACACAGGAGTTGAAAGAGACCGACTTCAGACAGACAAAAACGGACGCTTATCCATTCAATAGAGAAGTTTTTAATGAATCGGTCTTCGCTCCAAGCTATGTGACGGATCGAGCAAACCCTAATAATCAACAGGCACCAAATTCTACTTCTACTTAGCCGTATAATACTTCTGAGTTATCCACAGCTATTCAAACTTATCCACCTATAACATCCACATCACCAAGTTTGTTAATACCTAGCGACCCAGCAGCAGCTGATTTATCTACCGCTTCGCTCTTATTGTCACCAAGTGATCCATTGCTTTCTGCTAGCACTATTGGTATGATGGAGCCCGAGCCATCAACTTCCCATGCTGTTCTATCTTTTTTCAATGAACCTCAGCCATCAACATCTACGAGTAACGTGTTTTCTCCCGAAGCCATTAGACCTTACCCTAAGGCTGGAGCTCGTAAGGGAACAGGGGGAAGAAAGCGACGCAGTACAACTATTTAAACAGACACACCGGAAAAGGAAGCGCTGCTTTTAGAACAACAAAATAAGAAAAAGAAAACTGTTTCCCGAAAAAAGGCTGTCGATCAGAAAAAAAAGCAAGTGAAGAAAACAATTTTAAATGACAAAAAGGAAGACAGTTCTAGTTCTGAAGAGGAATGTTTTTGCTTGGTGTGCTGTGAATCATACCTGGAGAGCATTTCTGGGGAAGTCTGGATGCGATGTTCTATGTAATTGCAAAGGTTGGTCCCACGAGAAGTGTGTTAATCCTTCACTGTCATCTTTGACCTATGTATGTATAAATTGCGACTCAGATGACGAGTAATTGTAAAAAAAGTATGTGAATGTTACATTAAAAGCTGGACTAATTAAGACTGAAATGTTGAGCCATAAGTTAAAATAAGTAAAGTTGTTTAGTTTAGTTTATTTTAATTAAATTAAAGACTGGTTGATTTAAAATAGCTTTCATTTATTTACTTGCTTTAATTAACCTTAGAAAACTATTTAATTATACTGGTCCTTTGTACATAGAAATGTTCCCCAACAGACAGATACCATCATACAGTTTGATGCTAGGTGTCAACCAGCGTCTACGAACGTATGGTCAATTTACCGAGCCAACGCATGCTCAAGGACGAGGAGCAGCACCATACCCAGTAGACCTACAACATGCATTGTCTAATTTAGACAAAAACATTTTATTCACCGATGAAGCCACTTTCACGAGAATGGGGATTTTTAATGTACATAATGAGCATTGGTGGAGTAACGAAAATCCCTATTTGCATAACTGTTTACAATATTTGTGAAGCCCTGACACCTGAGCTAGATATATAATACCTGTATTTCAGGAGTCAGTTTCTTCTTCCTAATTACATGGTGCTTTTTAATGCAATAGTCAAAATTAGATTTATAAATTACAATAAATAATAATAACAATAAATAAAGTTTTAATTACACATTGTTCGAATATCACTAGTTACCCGTTGGATTACAGAAGATTTTAGAATTATACATTAATAATATTGAACTTAAAATATTGAAATTATTATCATTAACAAGTTTAAAAATAAATTAAGTTTTTTTTTTTGTATTTATATTACAGTTTACAATTTTAGACACGGATCCTAATTAAATTGTGCTAAATGTTTGTAGTAAGGCTTGTGTGATGTGTGAGATTTATGGGGATGTTTGAGTGAATGTGTGTTAGAGGGTGAGTGATGTGTGAGAGTGTGTGTATGTGATTTTAAGTGTTTTGAATCGAGATGTTGAAATATTGAACCATAATATGCTTTACGTCCGCTGCAGTAGATTTTCGGTTTTATTATAATCAAGTGTGAGCAGCCATGTTCTCACTTTTTGCTTTGTTTCATGGATTGTGAGAGTATGTTCTCCTCTCAGATTTTACCTCCAAGCTAATGACATCTTTATTTTAGATAGGGGTTTCAGAGACTATCAGCCTGTTAGAAGAGTACAAAGCATACATGCCAGACTCACTTTTAGAAGGTGAACACCAACTCACCACAGAGCAAGCAAATAGAAGTAGATGTGTTACAATTTGTAGGTGGGTGGTAGAGGTAGTTAATGGTTATTTTAAAAGAGATTTTAAATTATTACGGCGAAGATTATTTTAATAAGACTGTGCCGCATATGATGCAAGATTTTCAAATAGCAGCCAGTCTTCTGAACAGGTTTGGTGTTCGCCTGAAAAATAGAGATGATGCAGGAGAAATGCTCAACATTATCAGACAAAGGATTTCCTTACCAAATAATTTGTCACGATTGGTTGAAAGTAACAACTTGAATAGACGGTCTTCTAACTTTATTTATTTATTTATTTATTTATTTAACAATTTATGTACACACACACAGAATACAGAGAAGAAGAAAAATAGAAAAGATAGTACAAAGGCACAGCTTATTTCATTAGAAATCTCTTCCAGCTGGCCCGTTATGAGAGAGTTAGAATAGAAAGAGATGCAGATAGAGTGCGTAAAAAGAAAAGAAGCTAAAACTAACATAAAATAATTACTAACTTAACCTAAATATGTATATATAAAATATATATCAAAATATATATATATATATATATGTATAAAAATATATAAATACACTAAATACTATAAGCATCTATGATGACAAGGAAAGATAGTGTTCCTTCAACTTGCGTTTAAATAATGCAACAGTTTGGCAGCTCCTCAGCTCAGGCGGCAACTCATTCCACAGCCGTACAGCGTGCACGGTGAAGGAGTAGGAGTAGAAATCAGTGGAGTGGGAAGGGATTTTAAGTAGGGATTTGAGATGAGTCCTGCAGGAAGCATCAGGTGAGCGGAGAAAGGAGAAACGTTCCCGCAGGTACGAAGGAGATTTAGGATTGAAGAGGATATTGAATAGAAGACACAAAATGCGAGTGTTCCTGCGAAGACGAATAGGGAGCCACTTGAGATCCTTGCGAAATTGTGAAACATGATCATACTTTTTGAGATTGAAGACAAAACGAATACAAAGATTTTGCAAGCGCTCAAGTTTATTTAAAAGCTCCTCTGTGGCATCCAGATAACAGGCATCGGCGTAATCTATAATAGGTTGGATGAGAGTCTGAGCAAGAGAAATTTTGGTTTTTAAGGGCAAAAAGTGTTGAAGACATTTTAGCGTATGAAAAGTGTAGTGAACTTTGCGACTAACTTCATTGACCTGAGCTGACCACGATAAGTTAGAATCTAGAATAACACCCAGGTTTTTCGCTGTATTAGTGTAGTCGATCTGAACCCCATTTAAACTAAGCGGTGGTAGTGACGCAACATCTAGCCTGCTACGCATGTATCTGCTACCAATAATCATGGCCTGAGACTTCCTGGGATTAATTTGCAGTCCAAAGGACTGCGCCCAATCACCAATCGCATCCAGGTCACGATTCATGGCAGCAATGGCAGCTTCTGCATCAGCACAGGGAAAATGTCTGTAAAGCTGCAAGTCGTCTGCATAGAGATGGAAGTGGGAAGAAATGACCTTAGTGACAGAGTCAATGAAAATAGAAAACAGGAGAGGAGAGAACGCCACCTTGAGGTACACCCGCAGTGAGATTGCACCAGCCAGAGGTTAGGTTATCGAGGCGGACAAATTGTGAACGGCCTTTTAAATAAGAATCAAACCAACTTAGGGTGGAAGGGGAAATATTGAGAGATTTTAGAATGCCGAGAAGAATATCAAAATCAACAGAGTTGAATGCACTGCTAAAGTCAAGAAGGACTAGTAAGGTGAGAGACTTGTTTTCCATCGCAAGGCGAATATCATCAGTGACCTTTAGCAATGCAGTTGAAGTACTGTGACCAGGCCGAAAGCCAGATTGAAACTGACTCAGCAGGTCCATTCTGGATATATAAGCAGACAACTGACGGTGAACTAAATGCTCAAGAACTTTAGACAGGAAAGGGAGGATTGAGATGGGTCTAAAATCTGTCACAGCAATAGGATGTAGGATTTTGGGTAAAGGAATGACAATCGCTGCTTTCCACAGATCAGGGAAGGAACCGGAGAATAAGGAAAAATTAAAAATATGAGTCAAAACAGGAAGGACAGAGGAAAGAGTAAGGGATATCATTCTTGAGCATATATCGTCATTGCCAACCGCATTAGATGAAATCGCGAGAATAGACCTCTTCACGTCATCGGAGGTCACAGCACACCACTCGTATGGAGGACAATCAGGCAACGGCAGACTGGCCAGCTGACTTAATGTACTGGCTCTGACGTGTGCAGCCAAACGAACTGGAGGAGAGGAGAAGTAATTGTTAAGAGCACACACATCAGTGTCACCACTATAAGTAGCCGCAGCCTTTCCGATACCGATCGATTTTAGGAATCTCCAAACCTCGGAGGAGCTACGATTATCGAGAGAATTATGGAAGTAGCGTCTCTTAGCATCTCTGCACATTCGACTGCAGCGGTTACGTAAAGATTTGTAAGCAATAAGGTTGCGCTCAGATGGACTACGCTTCAGCCTCCTCTTCGCCCTATCCCGACTGGCCATCAACTCTTTAATGGCAGGAGTGAGCCAGGGAGCCGGAATATTCTTAACTTTAATACGACGAATAGGAGCATGGCTATCAAACAAGCGTATTAATTTAGAGTTGAAGCAGTCTACCATTTCGTTGATGCAGGTGCTCTCCAGAATACAGGTCCAGTCAATGAGATCAGCATCACGCGTCAATGCCTCCAAGTCAATGCCCTTGTAATTCCGAAGGAAAAGGTACTGTGGCTTTCGCTTAGGAGGACGAATCCTGTAAGATAGAAAGATGAAATCGTGGTAGGAAAAACAAGCAGTAAGCTGTCCGTGAAAAGAAACATTGCTGATCTTTGACACAATCATAAGATCTAGCAAGGAAGGAGTACAATTGGGAAAGTGGTGAGTAGCAGAAAGAGGTAAAATACTAAGATTGAAAGAAGAAAGAAGAGATTTAAGTTTAAGCGCTCGACTGTCATCCTTCAACAGACAAGTGTTAAAATCACCCATCATGACTATATGCTCGTACAAAGGGCAATAATCATTCAACAGCGAATCCAACATGTCAAAGTAATTAATGTTGAGGTTCGGACTATAGACTACTCCAAGAAGCATCTTGGTGTGATTTAGGATAATTTCAAGAAATAAATGCTCTGCTGATTCCGAGTACAGTGAAGGGGAAGCACTGATGATCTTATACGGGACATCAGCCCGCAAGTACATGGCAACGCCCCCCCTTTCCTGTTCTATCGTTCCGAACCAGAACGAAACCAGGGAGGGCATAGTGAGCAGACAGAAGCGAAGGTTTCAAAAAAGACTCGGAAATCAACAAAGCATCAAGATGCGCACTGTCAATAGATGCCAGAAGGTCGGAGTGGTGACCAGGAACACTTTGAGCATTTATGTGGGCTATATTGAAATTATTGGGATACGGCGACAGAAGTGAGGAGATCTGATCACCCAACGTCAAAGGAGCAGAAAAGTCGCCATCCGCACTGACAAAACTGTTGGAAGTTGAAGAGCATGAGAAAAAACTATCGTCTAAGTTGAAATCACTCATAGATATTCAAATAAAAATATACCAATAATATATATATATATATATAAATAATAATACGCAACTAAAAAATAAGAAAAAAGTACATTAACAAAACAAAATAAAATTGGCAATAACTCTTGGCTATTTTAACTCACCCAGTCGCTCTCTAGTAAAACAAACAGTAAGGAGAGAAGAGAATACACGCCACACACAAAAAATCAGTTAACGCTTGAAAGAAAAAATAGCATCAGTTAGAAAACGAGAATAACAGTATAACAAAATAAATAAATGAAGGTGGCAACACAAAATAAGGACAAACATCATTAAGCTAAATGGGAATATCATAGGTACTACAAATTAAAAAAAATATACATACCGATAATTTAGACTTCACTGATCAAACTTATGAGCAATTTTCTGAAATACCGACTACTTCGATATCAAAATGCCAGTATTGATGCCGCTGAAGTTATAGAAATAGCCTACGATCAAGCCACTGAAACCACAGGAGCCCCAGGAAGTAATTCTGAAAAACTAGACAATATAGCCCAAAAGCTCGACCACTTCATAAGTGTGGCATCAGCAAACGAAATAAATATTCAAGTACTATTTGATAGCCAACAAAGAAGTCTATAAAAACTTGCTTTATTGAACACTAGATTAGAATTGGTGACAAGTATTTCGGTACCAGTAACAGATTTTAATCGTCAGGATAATAATAAAAGACAATTTCAAAAATATTGTAAGCAACCTACAGGAACTCGAACGTTTAAATAATCCGCAAGCTGAAGAAATTATTATAAAGCAACTTTCTGTACGAAAGGCAAAGGATGCGCATATAATAACGCTTACGCATTGGTGAATGCCATGTTCACTCGGCAATTTATGACCCAATGTCCTTGGTCTGGAGGTACAAGAGGAGAACCAAAAATATGTTTTCTATCGTATAATAAAACTATAACATTATTTTTTTACATGATACACCAATCTGACAATGACTTCACAATACCAGACTGCAAATTATTTTAAAAACAACATTCTGAGGCACGCTATTAAAAGAAATGAATGCAAAATGCTGACGGCTTCTGCTCAAAAGAACAGGCCAAAAAAAGTTAGTGTCAAGAAAATAATCACCAGTTCGTTGTAGATAGGGCACGAATCTCGGAATATCGCAATATCGGAATCTCGGAGTGCAAGTTCCGATATTACAATTCTGATACTGGGTGACCCAATATCGCAATATCGAAATCGGACAATGTTTTCGATATTTTGAGTCTTAAACTAAACCAATATTTTAGATTCTTGTGTATTGCCGAGCGCGACTGCACGCTACCACCATATTCCTGTTGCCAGCTCGCTAAGCATGCGTGCGATACAAGAACAATAATAGTGTTATCTGTCTCGCTCACTCTTTACCTGCTCGGTACGTCTTACTTATTCACACAAACGTTAATCAGTTGCGCTTATGAATTTTGTAAGTTAAGACGTGTTTGTTGTGTTTTATGTGGCTACATGCAACGTCGCTTTAAAAGATGTAAGTACAAATTACTATTTAATTGTTGTTTCCAATTCAGTATAAACTATAAATATCTTTGTTTAAATGATTTTATAATTGTGCTCGCTCAAAATAAAACAAAAACGCCGAAAGTGATTCTTTCGTTCGTAGGCTTTTAAGATGCTACTTTGTAATCGTAAAAAGATAGTTTCTCCATTATAATTTCGCAAAATAAACAGAACTTAAACGCTAAATAAAGCAGAAAACTAATATTAAGTTATGTAGAGAAAGAGTCATAAAACCTTCGTATAGCAGGTAATATTCACTATTAGGTACCTGCTATGGCAGGTTTGCTTATTTATTCCAGGCCCAGGTAAGTACCTAGGTTGAGTAGCTATCAAAATTACTAGTCAAAGTTTACGTTACAAAAATCAATTATTTTCTTTGCAGGGCTTCAAATCAAAAAAGAAAGACACATACTCAAAATTTCTCAACAAACGCTCATGAAATGTATGGGATCATTTTCATCGATCGGATGACGGCCAAACAGCTAAGTGTCAGATTGAAAGAAGAAGAAGAAGTGAAAAAACTAAAAACTACGGGTGGGTCTGCTGCAGGCTTACACACACATTTACGAACTGTGCATTCAAACATCACTGCAGTTGAAACTGGAACCCCTTCATCGGAGAGTACTCCAAGCACATCAACGTCATCAACAACAACATCACAAGAGCAGACCAAGCTCAAGAAACGGAAACTAATGACTGAATACTTCAGGTCTTCAGAATCAATGGAAGCTATTGTTTCCCGAATGACCGCTTTAAATGGATCCAAATGGTCCAAAGATCCGTATTCTTCAACGTCTAAAGATCAGTATCCTTCAACGTCTAAAGATCTATATCCTTCAACGTCTAAAGTCCGTATCCTTCAACGTCTAAAGTATACTCATAGTCCAGCAAAAAAGTCATTACTGATTTCTGTTACAAGAGGCTTGCAATAAGTGCAAAAATCCCACATCATTGCATTATTTGATAAGATGTATGTCTTGCAAAAAATATTATTGCGATAACTGCGCACAAGGACAAGCATACTTCGATTACATATGCGATTTTTGTTTTGAAGGTTGTAAAATTGATGTTGTACCACTTAACTGAGACATAACGGTTGATAAAATAGCATTGTCACGTTCCACCTTTCTACACTAGAAAGCGGCGTAGGTAGGTAAACTTCCCCGCGTTACGTCGCCAGCACCATATTGTACCATCGCACCGCGCTGCAAAAATCATGAACCGATGCAATTAAACGCTGCACCAATAGCTAATCAGTACTTATAAAAGTTTTTTTTTAATTTGGCAGGTATAAAACCGCAACGGGTCGTTTCAGAAATGGTGATTTACTTTGATATTGATAAGTTTCTGAATAAAACTGACTTTTTTACTTTTATACAATTATCATTGTATTAATAACATGGTTTTACATCTGTAGCAGAGGATTAAAATATTTACATTTTAATGTCTGCTTTTAGCTTGTAATTTAATATCCTATTCTATTTATAGGGGCAGTGCTACGTGCTTTCCCAAACCCTTCATCTGAAAGCGACAAGCCTCATACATGGGTTGTCAATGCTGGTCTTGCGGGAGAAGATGATGATTATATATTTAGAAACAGAAGAATCAGCCGTCTCCATTTTGAAGAAATATATTATTATCCCAAGAATAGATTAAGTAAATTAGCTGTACCAAAGCTGCATCTTTCAGGAATTGGGCATATTTTTTCTAAACTTATTTTGTTTTTCAATTCAAGTTATTGTTTGATAACAGTTTTTTTCATAGCAGCGGTCATTCTGGTGACAGGTGCCAACTGAAGTGCGCACATACTAACCTATTGGCTCGAAATCTCATTCCATCTTACTGATTGTGTGCGATTGTGAATAAAATGGTAAGGAAACCAAATAATGGAACATTGGACTATGCAAGCGTGCCTTTATTTCTGAATTCCGGTAGTTGCAACGCAAACGATGGAAGGTGACAGCCAGAACTCTTTCTGACGCTCCCACATATAAATTTACTGACCTATTGGTGTAGAGGTTAGTGACCCTTACTGCTATGTTGGAGGTTGAAAGTTTCATTCCCACCTAGGACAAATGTGTGTGTGATGAGTGAGATCATTTGTTGTATAAATATCGAGTTAAAAAGTTTAGATTTTATATTATCTCGTGAAATTCCAAGCGAAATTGAGAAATGTGCAGCAGTAGCGTAATGTTATGGCTGGGTTATTAATTTAATGTACAAAAAAAATCTAAAAATTGCATGGAATGTAAAAAAGCGTTAGAAGAGGATAGTGAAGAAACATATTTATCCTATTTTAAAGTTCATAACTTTAAAAAGAAATACGAAAATGTATTCTTCACGATCCCAGTAAATGTTTTCTGGAATGTATGATAAACATAGAAATTATTACAGTCCAAATTTTAAAAACGAATTGTGAATCCAAACAATTAGTAAATTATATAGAATTGGTGACCACCACACTTGTTTCTCTCGATTTTATTCAATGTGACCAACACAAAGTTAAATTAAAAGAATTCCTTTAAAAAAAATTCATACATTTAGTCATTTTCAATTGGTGCAAAGATGTCAGTAATTTGTTATGTGGCAAAACCATAGTTTATGATCAAAATGACCCAATTAAAGAATTAGCACACAATTATTATGTACGGCATAAAATTAGATATAAATAAATGTTTTCTGAAAAAATATATTTTCTTTCTTTCATAATAATTTATTTACTATAGATACGATACTATGATAACGCATCGTGTATTTAATAACAAGCAGTTTTAATTTCTTTATGTTAATAAAATATAACATAAAATAAAAAAATAAAAAGTAAATTAATATGTATAACTTTACAGTTGTTATCGGCACCTCCAAATCAGCATTAGATAAGGTACGCACATACATTTCATTTCATTGGTGTGAAAATGAACACTCAAAATCGTCGAATGAAATTCTGTGGTGTTAAGGCAAAAGGGGATGAGTCAAAAAAAACAACTTTTCACCAGGGGCTAATCAAAAAAACGCGTGTTTGTTTTGTAATAAAAATGCAGTTTAATCAAAAGTGTATAGAAATAATTAACACAACTCTGTTTTAATTTTCATTTATTAATTTAGTCGTCTTTTATATGTACCCGAAAAATATTTTTATTTCTTAATTATTAAAATAATTGACATATCTCCTTTTTCCGTAACACGGTAAAAATTAAAAAAAAATCCTAGAACGACTCGTCTCTTTATTTGCTATTATTATTTACGTATATACCTTTTTTTTGGCAGGGGGGAAATCCTCATGGACTTCCCTCCACCTGGGGTCGGTGGAGGGGGTGTGCCAAACTCTTACCGGCTAAAAACCCACCCAGTGTTGCCTTCAATTACCTATTGTCGAGGGCACGGGTATCGCCAAAGCATTCTTCCGCACCCCCGACAGGTATTGGCCCCCCAGATGTTCAAAGGCGGGCCCCGTCAACCTCTGTGGCCGTCACCCAGCGGCCACAGCAAACTCCACTAAGAGATGCGCGCGCAACACAACGCCACCGTCTCGAGGCCTGTTTCTGATCGGACGACAGACGCCCCTAGTCTGTCGCCCGCAGGCCGCGCCCTATGGTGGCCGGAGATTAGTCATTCTGCGACGTCCTCCACGTCTGCTGCGGGCGGGGAGAGAGGAAGCAGCTTCTCTCCCTTTCCGCCGCCTCCTTTCAAACCATCACATCCTCACAAAAGGATGCGACGGCGTTCCATCCATCTTCGCTGCCGACCATGCAGGACACGACAGCCGGCAGCGAAAGACTTCCCGCAGCGTCTACTGCTGCCGCTAGGTCACGGCGCTGCGTTGCCCCAGATGCCACAGTGGTGGCATTCGGGCGTGGGCTCCCGACCGATGCGACACAGGAACTTTCCGAAACACCCATGTCCGGTAAGGACCTGTGTCAGCCGGAAGCTGAGGGCGCCGTGGCGTCCCTCCAGCCACTCCTTCAGTATGGGCCTTACCGCCGCGAGAGCGGCGTGCCATGCCGTGGGTCGCGCAAGTCGCTGCTCCCATTCCGCAATGAGGTCTTGGCGCAGCTCTGAACTGCGCAACTCAACTTACCGAGGCACGAGGCGCTCGGCCCGCCCCACCGCTTCCTCGCGCCATAGAGTATAGAGTGACGCGAGGGCTGTCGGTCTCGATCCGGCTAGGAGGCATGCAGCTTCGAAGGAGATCGTGCGGTATCCTCTTATAACCCTGATGGCCATCGCTCGCTGTGGTCTTCGCAGCACTGGAAGGTTGCGGGCCGTCAGGGTGCTCGCCCACACTGGCGCGGCGTAAAGCGCCATCGCCCGCACGACCCCCATATAGAGCCTCCGGCAGGAGGTATTGGGTCACCTGAGGTTGGGCAACAAGCGTGAGAGCGCTAAAGCTGCGACCAACAACCGAGGAGCGAGCCGCTGGAAGTGTGGCCCGAAGTCCCAACGACTTTCGAGAACGAGTCCCAGGTATTTCATTGTCGGCTCCACAGCGATGGTAACCCCTCCCACCACGATACTGGACCCCGGAGGTGGCTTCTTCCTTGGCCCATGGAAGCAAAGGGCCTCGGATTTGTGCAAGGCCACTTCGAGGCCAAGACCTACCCACGACCTGCGCGACACTGGCTGTGGCCCGAATGGCCGCCTGCCGGTACGTCTACCCATGTGCTGTGACTAGCGTGTCGTCAGCGTAGCATATCACGCTGACGCCGTGGAGAAGCGCATCGCGCAGGACCCAATCGTAGCCAATGTTCCACAGGAGAGGGCCAAGAACCGACCCCTGAGGAAGAGATGTTCTGACGAACCCATCCTTCTCGATCCAGGTACACGACAGCTCTTTCGGATAAATAGGCCCCGATTATGCGACGGAGGTACCCTGGCACTCCATGATAACGGAGCGCCTCCTTTATGATATTCCAGGGCAGGGTGTTGAACGCGTTAGCGATGTCATGCGACACCGCCGAAACCACCTCGCCCCGGTCGACTGCTTCCTCCGCCAGGACCGCCAGGACCCTCACGCGTATGCGTGGAGGAAGCAGTATAGCGTCAACTGTTGAACGCCCTTTACGGAAACCATACTGGTTGTCCTCCAAATCCGAATCAGCTCATAATTTAAAGGTTTTAAATTCATCATACTTACGTTAAATCGAACTTGTTAATCCTATTCATTTCTGTAGGTTTCAACACTCAAATTACCCACGTAAACCATAATTTTAGGATTTTTTGCACCGTTGCACTAGTAAAAAGACGTCAACTTCGCGCGCGAAATGCAACTAACGCGGAACGACGAATATGAATTTAGGCACAAGTCGACTTATCTCATTATACCTAATTTTATAAGTAAAGGATCACGTATGCAATAAGAAGATAACTAGACAAAACTCCTTTTTACTTTTTAGGTTTTGCTATTTATGACTAGACTCGTATTTTTTATTGGAGATTCACGAAATAAAATACATTATATTGAATTATCTCCTTTTTACCATGATAGTTCGTAAAATTTTGTACCCAACTGTGTAATTAACTCATTTTTCACAATTTCTGACTCATCCCCTTTTGCCTTAACACCACAGAATTGCAAGTGCAGTCTTTCACACTACACTGGCCAATCTTGAAATTACTGAAAATGTTTATAAAATAAGACTATTCGCTGATGGCTGTGGAGGCCAGAATAAGAATACAACTCTTTTGGGCATGTGCTCCAGTTGGTTATTTTCTCATGCACCATCACATGTAAAGCAACTTGAAATTATACCTATTTCCCATGGTAGGCCATTCGTTGTCGGAGTGATCTCAAGTGTACCTCTAGTGTGGTAAACTCACGACTGTGGTATGCTATACTTGTTTTTGGCGGGAAGATAATGGTGCCTAGGCTTTTGGACAGAGCTTCGGACAGATAAACGGGCGGATATTCTTGAAGTAGATGCAACATTTTGTGAGTGTAACTCGGCTAACACCTGACAAGAAAATAATTTTAGTAATGGATAATCACGAAACCCAAATATCTTGCAGCCTTACACTTGGCCTCAAAAAATAATGTAGTGTCTACCATCACGCACAACACACCGCTTGCAGCCACTCGATAGGTACATGTGTGTACGGACCATTCAAAAATTATTTTGAGCAGGCCATTTCACTGTTTTAACGAACACATGTCGGGGGCGTCGTATCACAGTACGTGGCAAAATTGTTTGGAGAGACCAGCACCGTTTACTGGTAATGAGACTTACTCTGTTGCTAATGAACCATATACATATGTATATCTGTTGTTGAGAACGAACATTATATTGAAACACCAAACATATAGAAGATTCATAGAGAATGTGAAAAAGGAAATGAGGTGAAAAATAACATTTTGGATGACATAAAAAAAGCTAAATATTTCGGAATTATTTTCGATAGTACTCCAGACATATCACATGTTGATTAGATGAGCTATGTCATCAGATATGTTTCTATTGAAGGTGATTAAGTTGAGGTGAAGAAATCATGTCTGGGTTTCTTCCCTATTGCTGGAAAGAGCGATCACTTGGACATGATGGTTAATGTTGGGCACAGGGATATGATAATGCTGCCTGGAAAATGGACTAACATTACCAGAAGAGTTGCAGAACGCTATGTTGGAATGTATGGATAGATTTTATGAGGAACTAGGGCATCACTACCGTGCAATGGAAGAATTGCAGAGGGCTATGTTGGAATGTGTCAATAGATTTTATCAGGAACTAGGGCATTGTCACCGTGCAATGGACGAAATTCTCTCAACTTTTGGTATTGTTCAACCTCAAATTCTGTTTACCTCGACAGAAACAGAACTCCACAATATTGTTGCAAATCTTATAAGTATAGGTGAGAGTAGGGTAATGGGAGTCACCCACACCACCACGAAACACAACATGAGATCACAGACACGAAAAAAGTATCGATGCTTTGTGGTATCTAGTACATTCCAGTTCGATACCGATACTTTTGTACTCGATACTTTACATTCGATACTTTTACTCTATAAGTACTTTTTCCCAGGTATCGTATCGAATGAAGAATTTAATTTAACAGCGCTTTCTAGCTCACTCGTTGAAAACTTTTTAAGACTTTCTGTCTTGATTCATTATTAACGGCCGGTCGTTGGTAGTTCAATTCCTAATCAATCATTTTTCACTCTGTGCACTCGTTCACTTACTTGTTCAGTTTGTTGTTGTTAAATACGGTATGATTGATCATTATTTTGTTTAATTACTAGTATTTGATTTCTTAAAGTTTATAAGTAAGTGTAAGTACTTCTATTATTCTCTGTTGTGTAAGTGTAACTGTGTCATTACGAGTCTTGAGAAGAATGCCGCCTAAAAGTGACCTTTGGCAGTATTTTGTTAAAATGAACAACAACGAAGTAAAATGCAAGACATGCTTCAAAACCATAAAAACATCAGGAAACACTTTAAACATGAAGGAACATCATAAGACACACTCTACGACTACTGAAACAAGGTATTTATTTTCCATTTTTCTATTAAATTTGTGTACCAATACCATTTGTTTTTTATGTCCTGCTGAACTGAAGTAAAACTGACATTATTTACTGACTGATATTGACCTAGCAAATTTTGATCTAAAAAAAGTACTCGATACCTTGAAGTATCGATACTTTAATGAGTACGATACTTTGTTATTGATTCTACTCATGAGTACGAAATCGATACTTTTGCTTCAATACCGTGTCTCTACCCCCGCGCCGCCGCCGCACTGTATTTCGCCTAGAACATGCTAGGTGGACAAAATTCAAGTTTTCGTTTCCAGGAAATCTTAATTGCATAACACAAACAACACCCCCAAACTCCAAATTCCGAGAAAAAGTTGTTTTTCAAATGCTTAACTGATGAGTCATAAAGATAAGAAGTCAGGTAATGAGTTGAGTAAAAAAATAAATGAGTTTAATGCAAGCGTTCCGGTCAATCAGTTGCAATTTAGCGACTCTTTTGTGCTCATCTCATTGTGGTTTATAGTGATATTGTGAAATTTTTTTGTGATGGATATTAACCCTATAAAGATAACCTACGCTTCAGAGGCGCCCGCGTTGGTTTAACATTACTGTCTCTTTCTAATGAGCGCGCGTAATCTACCTGTCCTTTTAAGTTAGCTCAGTTAGTAATCTGTGGCTCAGTGGTCGGTGCACTCCGTCGCGGGACGGCCGTTTTTACGCGGTAAGTACCATAGTTTTGCAGTTATGACTAAGTGTTGCGCTCCAAAGGCGCATGGTTATCTTTTGTGTGACTTTTAGTGAAAGTATGAACTTGTTTATACTTACATAAAATGTTTACTATAACTGTTTATTTCTTTGTTTTAGTACAAAATCTTTTCGCTTACATCATGACGAGCCGGAGGACACTACCTGATGATGCAATATGTAGGTTTATCGCTGAAGAGGAAGAGAACGAGCATGAACGAGAGCAAGGAAGTGACAGTGAGATAGAAGATAATTTGAGTGAAGATGACATACAGAGTGATTTCGAAGACGAGTTTATAGATGAAGAGGTGCCACAACAATTGAATGACACACAAAATGAAGACGGTATAAGTCCATTTGTATCTCCAGAGCTTACTGGAACTTCGAAATCATCCAGTCGTGACCACCGCATTATTATTCCTAATCGCCGTGTACTTAGAGGTAAGTACCAACACTGCTGGTCGACAATAAAAGGACAAAGTCGCGGAAGGACATCTGCCATAAATATTATTCGCACAAGTAGAGGTCCAACGCGCATGTGTCAAAATACATACGACCCAATCTTATGTTTAGGACCACATCTAGGACGATTCACTGTCTTTAGTCCCGAGGCAGAAGCCGAGTTAGCGAACTTGGTAAAGAAAATGACAAATATTTTCTATGGTTGTACTTCTAATCAAATCAGAAAAGCTGCATTCGAATATGCGGAAAAAAATAAATTTGAAGCACAATTAATCATCCTTCTAAAATGGCTGGACGTGATTGATTGCATGCTTTTATGGCAAGAAATAACATTTCTATTAGAAAACTGGAAGCGACCAGCATAAATAGAATCACGGCCTATAATAAAACAGAGGTTAGTCTGTTGTTTGAGCTACTTGGGCAAATGATGGAAAAACACAGATTCGTTGCAAAAAATATCTATAATTGCGATGAAACCGGTATTTCCACGGTTCAAACACCGGGAAAAATTTTAGCTACAAAAGGACAGAAGAGAGTAGGATCGATCACCAGTTGGGAGAGAGGAAAGAACATCACCATGTTATGTGCTGTGAGCAGCGCTGGGGGGTACATTCCACCTATGTTTATCTTCCCTAGAAAAAGGATGACTCCTCTACTCGAGAACAGACAACGGATGTATCAACGAACATCTCTTTCTTGTCGGCTAGAATACCGTCTCTTAACCTTAGTGTCCCTCATTGCAGTACAATTATCGACAAAATTCATACTTTGTAAGAGCAGTAAAGAGCTTCAATACACTACAAAGTAATGTTAATAAGACCGATTTACACGGATGTTGCAAACCTCGGTTCAAAAATACTTTTACGTCAAATCGTATACCAATTGGACGTAGTTATGCAGAAACGTTCCAACCCACAAGTCACCCGAAATCGAGTTATTGTGAACAAACTACCTTATATGACATGTAGGTTCAGATTAGCAAAAACGTTCCAAGTTTTAAGCCATAAATCAGAAAATATTTTTTTCACTTACGTTCGATTCCACAACCTTTATTTATGAAACAATATATTTATTTAGTCAAAACGCCTCAACAATCTTGTAGCGTTTTAGCAAAACCATGTTAAGCCATTTTATTTTGTAACAAAATGTTCCATTTATATTTGGAACTGTTGTTACTGTTACAGCCTTTTTATCGTCCCACTGCTGGGCACAGGCCTCCTCTCACACGGAGAAGGATTGAGCATTAATCACCACGCTTGCTCAATGCGGGTTGGTGATTTCAGACTTTATAGTCCAGGTTTCCTCAAGATGTTTTCCTTCACCTTTTTATCAGCCATTGGCGTCTAAGATATACTTAGAAAGTACATACAAACTTAGAAAAGTTGCATTGGTACTTGCCTGACCTGGAATCGAACCCGCGCCCTCATACTCGAGAGGTTGGTTCTTTACCCACTAGGCCACCACAACTTTTTATATTTGGAACGTTTTTGCAAAATTACAATAGCGCGGTCTAAACGATCCATAACAATAGTTAATTGGTTAATTACAAAAGAAATAAGACTAGAATAAGAGAAAGTGTTTTGAATTTTTATGAAATCATCGTTAGAGGTAGAATCACAGAGTACTTTATTACGAAGATTACAAGGAATTAAGTATTGAAAGAAAAGTTAGAGGGGAAACACGAAATATTAACATGTCCGATTTCTGTTTGTTGTGGCCAGATGGAAGCCATTGCTCCAGCCAAATTAGCGATGTTGATTGAGTTAAAATCTATGTTTCAGGACATCCCTGAGGATTGTCATGAATTTTATAAAAACCTAAAGAGTACGGAGGGAATCACAGATGATGTCGATGGGCTTGGTGGGGAACCAGATTTCAAAATGCAAATTGATAAGCAACTAGCAAACCTGGCGAACTCCGTTTAACCACCAGATGGCAACGTTTTATGTAACATTTTGTTTGGTGATATTTTTTTTTGTTTTTCCTGAATTTTTTTTGCTATAAACCTCGCGGCGCCCAATACCTTTCCAACGAATGCAAAACCGTGGAAATCGGTTCGTGCGTTCTGGAGTTATAGCGTCAGGAAAGAAAACCCGACTTATTTTTATATAGTAGACTATCATTCTTTTATATGTTGTTCAGGTTTAACATATTTTTATTTAAATCTAATGATTATGTAAAATTTAAATAAATAATTAATTTCTTATTATATAGTGAATAGCCCAAAATTTAACATATGATTACCTAAACACAATATAATTCAACAGTAAAACCTTTAGTATAGACCTTTACTAGTTAGAATAAAAAGAGAATACAATTGAAACGCGTAAATGCTTTTATCTCAAATTCAACTTACTGTGGGATGAAACATTTTTGCATAACTACGTCCAATTATCCCCACTTATGGTAAACAAGTGTTGAAATCGCATCATGAGTTCTAGCTATGAAGTTTTCTCACTTACTCTGTTCTCATTTAACAAGTTTCAATATAATTTAAAGTATTTTAAGTAGAAAGACGAATTCAGACACAACCAAAACCAAACAAGACAAAACAGGAAAGCTGCTCTGTGACCATGTTAAATTTTTCACTTGCACTTCAAAGATTGCATTCCTTTTTTTGGTCATTCTTTCATTTTTGGACAAACCATTTTACCCAAATTAATTAAATCAATATTTTTTTTTATATCGGAAAATACACAATTCGATGCACACATTTGAAGAAAAAGTACACATTGGAAGAAAACAACACCTAGCAACCTCACCAGTAAAAATGACCAATACAACAATTGAGATGTTTAAAATGGCTGGATTCAGATCTGCAAGACATACAAAACTGTATGAAACCAATATACATATTTCTCTCAACACACAAAAACCAACTTTGAAGCAAATTTTTCTCTCATCATCATCCTCTGAGTCTTTTTCCCTCTTTTTCTCTTTTGCTTTTTTTGCTCTGTGACCATGTTTTTTCCCCTGCACTTCAAAAATTGCATTACTTTTTATGTTCATTCTTTTATTTATTCATTTTTTAGAGATAAAGAAACCATTTTACCCAAATTGATTAAATCAACACAATTCAATGAACATATTTGAAGAAAAATAAATAAATGAAATATATGACTAAAACTTTAAATGGAAGAAAACAACAGCTAGCAACCTCACCAATAAAAATGACCAATACAACTCCTAGACAACTCCTAGATTCAGATCTGTAAGATATACAAAACTGTATGAAACCAATATACATAATTCTGACAACACACATAAATCAACTTTGAAGCAAAATAATCCTAAAACATAATATAAAGAAAGCTTCATGTGCTATAAAAGTATAATAGCTATAAGGAAGAATTAAATTACTAAACAAGGACTCAATAAATAAAACAAGCATGTCAATATCTTCTGAACTGTTTCTTAAACTTCTCATAATGATAATCATCAGTCGCCCTTTCACCTTTAGCTTTCTTAACTATTTTATCTACACTATCGTCTATAACACTATTGTTAGTTTTAGCCACTTCTGGTTTTTCTTGTTTTCTTTTCTTGGCTACATCACTGTCCATATTAAACCTGTTGTGTTGCACAAAGTTCACTGCCATATTCGTGGGCACAAATTGTGACGGACAATCTTTTTTATTGTGTCTCTCCCACAGTAATTTCATTTTGGCTTCCTCTGTGGCTTCAATATTTTTAATTTTTGCATCAATACCTAAGTCCACTTCAGGTATACCACTGAGCATCTGATTAGACAGCATCTCCTCAGATCTGTGTGCTGATGAAACCCTTAGATGCTCTGGCAATGATAATAGGGCAGCTTCTTCAGGTGACAAATATTTTAAAGTGTCATTATGTTCCGACTCCTTTACATCTTCGTTATGTCCCTCTGTAAAGAGAAAAAGTTCATTTAAAATCACCAATAATTTCACATTGAAAGACTAATTCAATTATATAATATGATTATTTCTAGGAATGTACTGTTATAAATGCAAATGATGGGAAATATCAGCTTCATTTAGTTTAATCAGATTGATATATTGTTAAATATTGTTTTATGTACAGATATAAATATGATGTGTTGATTACATGTCGGCAAATCCTGTCATCAATAATGCAAGGTAATCATTATACAAGGTGTTACAATGGTACCCCTAAAGACGAAAGAGGGTTAAATGGCCCCATAAATAAAGAGCCAATTAACCTTATTATTATTATAAAATAAAACCTCAGTTTTTCATTGAAGTGCTCAGTAGGGCCATAGTCCCCAGGCCGGAGAACAAATTTTTTTTTGATACATATACATTTAAAACTTTGTGAGTGCCTTCCTTACGATGAGTCCGACAAACTTTTCGAATGCGCAAATTTTGGTGCCGCTGCGTTTTTTAATGCTTGACTCCTGAAATTGTCGATATGACGTCACTATGGCTCTTCGTACATACACGTTTCATCTTTTGAGATTCGTTTAATAAAGTTAACTAGAGAATGGTGGTCAACTTGTCCGATAAAGATCGTGCTGCGTTTGGAGTGTCCACCATCCTGAAAATGTCGATATGACGTCACTATGACTCTTCGTACATACCTGTTTCATTTTTACACGCTTTTTATTAGCTTCACCTGTATGTTTGTATGTTTGTTTGTAACCGACTTCTTTGGGCGCGATTTTGACCCACTTTAAACGGCCAGATTTCGTTCAAACTTTGTAGATTTATTGAGGACCGATGACAATACACTAATTTGATAAAATTATTCCATTTTTAACCGACTTCCCAAAAAGGAGGAGGTTACACATACACATCGATTACTCCGAGGTTTATAGACCGATTTACGTGATTCTTTTTTTGTTCGACTCGGAATAGCTGCCAGTTGGTCCCATAGTCATCAGGTCAGGATCTGATGATGGAAACCCTGAGAAATCGAGGGCAACCTTCAAAAGTTGTAGGCATACATAGAGTAAAAACTTGACACTCAGGTGTACGCCTAAAAGCACTATTCAACTGTGATGATTTGGAGCTGACCTGATGATGGAGACCAGAGAGGGTCGAGGGAACTCGACAACTGAATATGTAAACTACCTCGTGTTTGGGCTTAAATTATTTGTATTGACAAGACCTTTGCAACAGTGAAGGTTTGGAGCTGACCTGATGATGGAGACCAGAGAGGGTCGAGGGAACTCGACAACTGAATATGTAAACTACCTCCTGTTTGGGCTTAAATTATTTGTATTGACAAGACCTATGCAACAGTGAAGGTTGGGAGCTGACCTGATGATGGAGACCAGAGAAAGTCGAGGGAACTCGACTGAATATGTAAAATACCTCGTTTGGACTTATATTCTTTGTATTGATGAGAACTTCCCACTTGTATGGATAGTGACAACTATTCGTATCACTGAAAAGCTTTAAACAAAAAAAAGTAGAAAATAAATAATAGTTTAAAAAAAACTAAAAAACACGCTTTTTATAGAAAACCGAACTAAAAAGTAGAAAATAAATTTCAATGAATTTAAATTAATAGTGTGAATACAAAAATATATTTTAAAAAGCGTGGGGTGCTTTTTAAGGTATTATCGAAATGAAAATCACTCTACTCATATCTGTCAATAAAATATTGACACCATGCACCCCACGCTTTTTTTTTAATATATTTTTTTTGAGATTCGTTTAATAAAGTTAACTAGAAAATGGTGGTCAACTTGTCCGATAAAGATCGTGCTGCGTTTGGAGTGTCCACCATTCTGAAAATGTCGGTATGACGTCACTACGACTCTTCGTACATACCTGTTTAATTTTTTGAGATTTGTTTAATAAAGTTAACTAGAAAATTGTGGTAAGCTTGTCCGACAAAGATCATGCTGCATATGGAGTGTCCACCGTCCGGAAAATATAGATATATTTTAAGATTTGGTATAAACTACTGACAATTGGTGTGAAGTATGTTAATAGTAAATGTTGCATTTAGAAAGTCGTTTCGAATGATATATGGATCATTACTACAGGAGGGATTTATTAACTTGAAAACACCTATCGATAAAATAATCTTATATAAGCTCTAGCTTCTGAAATACTAACAATTCGCCGAAGTTTTTTAACATGAAATGTTGCATTTAAAAACGTCTTTTGAATGATGTATAACTCATTACTAGAGATGGGATTTATTTAATTGAAAACATCTATCAATAATTATAATTTTAAATAAGCTCTAGCTTCTAAACTACTAACAATTTGTCGGAAGTATGTTAACACGAAATGTTTCATTTGGAAAGGTTTTTCAAATAATATATAATTTGTTACTAAAGAAGTAATGGATTAGCTTGACAGAACCTACCGATAATATATTCTTAGAAAAGCTTTCTAGCTTTTAAAGTACTAACAATTTGTCGGAGTTATGCTAATACAACCTTGCGCTTAAAAAGATCTTTTGATTGAAATATGGCTCATAACTTCAAGTGAGATGTTATTCCTTAACTCTGTGTAAACTATCAATAATATGCCTTAGGTCAGTTATGTCTTCCAAAATACTAAGAATCGGTAAGTGGTATGTTAAGACGGAATATAGCGCTTAAAAAGATCTTTCGATTGACATATGGTTCATACCTAGAGGTGGGACATTATTCCCTAACACAGTAAAACCTATCGATAATACGCCTTATTTGGGCTATATCTTCTAAAATACTAAGAATTGAAAAGTGGTATGTTGAGACAAAATGTTGCACTTAAAAAGACCTTTTGATTGATATATAGTCCATAAATAGATGTGGGATATTATTCCTTAACATAATACAAACTATCAACAATACGTCTTAGTCAGGCTACTTTTTCTAAAATAGTAATTAAAATTGGTAAGTAGTATGCCAAATAATATACTTAAATAATGCACGTGAATATTTAATTCAGAAATTGACAAAAAGAATAAACTTCTTCCAATTGTAATATTTTTTTCTCATTTTCTTGTCGAACTGACTATTTGACTCACTACATTTGTCGGACAAGTCGATATTTGCAATAAGAATAGTCTTATCTATCATTGTTGTATTTGTCTGACATGTATGTATGGGGAGACACAGTGACGTCATATCGACATGTTTCGGATGGTGGACACTCCAAACGCAGCATGATCTTTATCGGACAAGTTGACCACAATTTTCTAGTTAACTTTATTAAACAAAACTCAAAAAATGAAACGTGTATGTACGAAGAGTCGTAGTGACGTCATACCGACATTTTCAGGATGGTGGACACTCCAAACGCAGCACGATCTTTATCGGACAAGTTGACCACCATTCTCTAGTTAGCTTTATTAAACGAATCTCAAAAAATGAAACGTGTATGTACAAAGAGCCATAGTGACGTCATAACGACAATTTCAGGAGTCAAGCATAAAAAAACGCAGCGGCATCAAAATTTGCGCATTCGAAAAGTTTGTCAGACTCATCGTAAGGAAGGCACTCACAAAGTCTTAAATGTATATGTATCAAAAAAAAATTTGTTCGCCGGCCTGGGGATAATACTATTAAGAAAATAATAATTATGCTACAGGTAAGAACAAGCTACTGATAGCATTTACTATTCTTCATTTTACTATATGTTCCTTTAATTAAATCTTTAGAGTGCTACAGTTGGCTTATCCAAATGTCTCTATGTATATTATCACTAGAAGAATATGTCTATCATCTTATACAGCCATTAGGTTCTAAAAAATAATAATAATAAACGGGCCTGCTGGAAGAAATTTCACAAGAGATAAGCTGTGCCCTTGTACAATTTTCCCTATTATTTATTGTTGTTTGTGTTTTATGTGTACAAACCTGTTAAATAAATAATGCAATAATAAAACCAACCTTTTCTTTTGGCCAATTGTTCTTCAATATACTTCATCATCTCTTCGTCTTCATCGCGTTTGTTTGTCTCGGCCGAAAATTGTGTGCCTATGCCAGTATCATACGCATCGTCCACTTGCTTTACCTTGCCACTTTTTAACGCCTGCATATTCACCATACCACCAGCTTTAACTTTGAAAGGATCTTTACATGTGATTTCTTCTTCTAACGTGGTCTTTTGTCCGGTAGCCAAAGCCACTACACTAACGCCATTGGGTCGTTCTCGAAGTTTCTGTAAAACTTTCGTCTCTTCCAATTTGCCAAGATGTGTTCCTCTTCAGAATCATCATCATCATCGACTTTTATTCGCTGGCGAAGATTCTTCCTCTTCTTTGGTTTAAACTTTATTTCTTCGTCCTGCGTTGTAAGATCTTGTGTAGCTTCTCCGTCCATTTTATTGACAATAGTAGTTAGTACTTAGTATTACTCAATGAAAAATTGTATGTAAAATAATTTCTTAAATTTCCACAACCACTTGGTACAAAGTCATACCTACGGACTTTTAATCAATTAAACTATTGACCAATTTTGAAAAAAGTACAACGTACTACAAGCAGCACAACTCCGCCATATTGGCATTTGGCATTGGCACAGATTACTGAATAGTTACTCTGATAGCCACAGATTATGTACTATTCAGGGACAGAATAATATAAAGCGCTCTGCCTCGACGATCAAAACTGGAAACACACTATCGAAACCCGATGCCACCCTACACCTTGCTGGGGAGTTTGTTGCGCCACTTCTTCTTCCCAGCAAAAACACATAGGAAGTGGTGAAGGGTGGGCGTTTTGGGGGCTGTCTTATGTAATTTTTTTCTGACGTTCGAAAAGTGCTGTTTTGCAGCCAAGTTTGAATAAATAAGTTTTGATTTTTGATTGATTTTTTGACCTCGCGACGCGGCGCAATGTTTTTTTTAACCTTGGCATTTTGGCAAAAGCCGAGTCACGTACTAAGTAGGTACCACGAGATCTAGCATTTTCTTTTGAACAATTATTTTTTTTTAAGAATACCTCCCATTGTGAGTTACTTTCAAAGTTAAACCAGGACACCAAAAATTACTTAGAGGTATATTATAACCGCAATCGATAAGATCACACATCATTTCGAACGTTAACTTATAAATTGCACAATAATGTATGCGTAAAAGTTAACCGATTAATTTGATGATGATTGATGCTTGAGAGAATATTTTAAGTGTACAGTATTGTTGTGTTGTGTATATGATTCTTAAAATCCGACCATAGAGCATAAATATTGACATTCTCATTGACTTGACATTGATAGTTTCCACTGACAGTTGCGATGCGGATGACATGCTTTTGTTTATTTCTTACTGATAAGAAGTTGAAAGTATACTTGATAATGAAAATGATAAGGAAGGAAGGAATGAAACAAGTTCATTGAAGCGACTATCGTGGCGATAAATAGTTCATAACCATTAGTGCGATAACTGCACTATTGATTGGTTGTGTCGTGTGCAAGCATTTTTTAAACCAATAGAAATGTCCAAAGTTCTTCTTTTACAATCACCGCCGCCAAAATTTGAAGACATACAGAAATCAATTTTCAATGAAGGAGCTGTGGACTTTTTATATCGTTTACACAAAACATTTGAAAAATCAATCGAAAAACTTTTTAAAGATAGATTGCGCCGCACGGTGACAACACAAACACTTTCGACTTTGGACTTCAAAAGGTCTCCAGAAAGGAGCGATAAGTCATGGACAATAGCTCCGTTACCTCCCCGGTTACTGTAAGTTATTATCAAAGTCCTTATTGACTTAGTTTTGACACCACAGTAAAATAATCATTACAAAATAACAGCTCAATCAATAATAAGATAGTTTTAAAGTTTATTTGCTTCTTAAAATAAGGTATATAGTCAGTTAGATAAACTTTTACACTTTAGCACTAGAAATACCTTCAAGCTGAGAACAATTTAGCCCTGCTGCCAATAGTTATTCTATGCTACATTATAAAGATTGAGGTTTGATTTGTATGTTTGGTTGCAATTAATCGGCGCAACAGTACTGAACCAATGAAAAGATCTTTCACTCTTTGGAAGCAACACCATCCCTCAGTATCAGACTATACTTTATCTGGGCGAAGAAGTTTCTCCTGGGTTCATGCAGTTTCTTCAGATTTTAATGAAGCAGTGGAGAACTGCTAGATTTTGGTATGGTTTAGCAGTTCTCTAAAGCTTATTGTTGACGACCTCTGTGGCGCAATGGTCACCAAGCCGGATTGCCGAATCTGAGGTCCCAGGTTCGATTCCCGGTTCGGTCGACATTTGTGTGATGAGCATACTTGTAGGTTGTGGTCTGGGTGTTACAATATGTATTTATAAATATGTATATGTGTAGCTATATGTAGTTTATCAGTTGTGTTAGCACCCATAACACAAGTTAATTAATAACTTACCATGGGGCTAACCAACCATGTGTGAAAAGGTGTCCTGACATTATTTATTTATCCCGACATTATTATTGTTACTTGTAGGAATCGACATCTAGATCTTGGAGATGTCTCAGCTTCAAACACTGCTCACTTTGTATCCTCTCTCAATGAAGATGTTCAAGGCATACAAGTTGATTTTGATGATGGTCATTGTCCTACGTGGAAGAATCAGCTACAGGCTTACCAAAATATAAAACTGGCTGTGAAAGGAAAACTTCTTGGAGCACCTGTCACTATCACCACCAGTCCCATTCTTATGTTGAGACCCAGAGCTTGGAATATGATTGAGCATAATATTTTGGTAAGATAATTTTATCTTTGTTCTAAAATATGTTGGCTAATATATAACATATTCTAAAAGTTAATAATCTATATTTGATGACTGTAAAATTATTTTTAGATTGATGGCAAAGAGGCTATTGGACCTTTAGTAGACTTTTCAATATTGATGTACCACAACGCAAAGATTCTTTACGAAGCAAATAGTGGCCCCTTTTTTTATCTTTCAAAATTGGAGGGTGCTTCAGAAGCCCAGCTCTGGAATGATATATTTATTTGGGCACAAAATGAACTCGGTCTGCCTCTGGGTACCATAAAAGCTTGTGTGCTGATTGAGAATATAATCTCTAGTTTTGAACTGGAGGAAATCTTGTTTGCTCTTCGAGAGCACTCCTTGGGCCTCAACTGTGGAATATGGGACTACTGTGCATCTATAATATCCAAGTTTGGTGATTATTACCTTTATTTGTCGGATTAATTAACCTTTTTTCACTTTGTTGGATAGCTTTTCTCTTGTCTTGAATGCAATCGTTTTCCAGGGGATCGTGAAGAATTCTTGTTGCCAGATAGGAACAAGTATGTAAATATGGATCGTCATTTCCTAAGCAGTTATTTGAAACTCGTTGTGAGTACATGCCATGCTAGAGGAGCTCCCGCCACGGGAGGTATGGCTGCAGCCATGCTCAAACCTGGCTCGGACATCAACGATAAAGAGTAAGTATATCGTTAAAAAATTACAAGCCTGTATAATATGCAACAAATTAGCAGCATTTTTTTTGTTTGTTATATTTTTTGGTAGCTTTGAAATGCTAGCTAATTAAGTGATCCATCTATAATCGTGATTACAATAATTGCAAATCGATAATTGATGAATGGATTCCATTTCATGGTTTCACAGATCGCTATAATCTGAGTCATTTCAAGCACGTTTATTTTCGATATGGTGATCTGAGACTGCAAAAAAATCTTGGTAAATGAGTTGGAAACCCAGCTCAAGGCTTCAATTAGATTCAAATTAATGAAATTCAAACGCGTAGTGCTTCCTGGCTTCACTTCAATAAAACGTAAACGATTTCAGATCTAAAGCGATAATAACAAAGATACTGGCTGCAAAACAGAAAGAGATTGAAAATGGTGTCGATGGTTTCATGGTGTATGACGCAAGAGTTGTGCCGCATATCAATGAGGTTTGTTAACTTTTCTACTGGGTACTTTACTTATTCCCTACTACGCTACAGAATTGGCGACATTAGAAGGAAAAGAGGCGAAAAAAGAAGGAAAAGCTTGATATCTGCGTAAACTGCCTCGTTTGTCTAGCTGTCGTAATCGCGCCTGCTGTGCACGAGGTCTCGGGTTCGATTCTCGGCAGCCTGGAGCCCGGAAGTTGGTGATTGACACACCCGTGCATCGGAGAGCACGTAAATGTCGGTCCTGCGCCTGATCTCCAGTCGTGTCGGATTGCCGTCCCATCGGGCTAGAGAGTGCACTTGTGTCTGTGCCAATGCTTGTGTGCACTATATGTCCTACGCAGTTGGCTAATCTCCTTATATGAAACCAGCCTTCAGAAACTAGTAAATCCATCGCCGGAACAGTTAGCGGACCTAGCAGTACCCACGTAATTATATTTTTTACAAGATACCACGACAATCGGACTCTTCACGGAAATACGATGTGGATTAAATTGAGTTTTTGTTTAAACGATTGGAAATTTCTCGAGTGTAGAGTTAGATACTTTGCTTAATTTGCAATTACATTAAGTGATACCACGGAACGTTTTCTAGAAAAACCTGACAATGAATAACTTTGATAGTTTTCTATGATGTTCTGACTTCTGAAGCATTTTGGCATGAATTAATCATATTTCATTTACGAAGTACCTACAAGTGCCTGAACCTGAATAGATTCTTAGGTAACAGGACTTATGGTATATGTAGGTAGGTACTTACAGATGTTGTTGAACATCTTATCACAGTTTTGGCTCATTTGTAGAAACTTGCAAATCATTATGGGTAGCCATTCATAAGCTATGTGATATCAACCAGTCTTACTAAAATGCAGTTGCTTCATATAAAATAGGTACTAGGGCCTAGACTGGAATCTAACCCCTTCGAAGGTGGAGGAAACGAGGTAGTTAATAGATATACTTACCCCATACAATGCTATAATCAATATCTAGGTTTATTGCAAGCGGTGTTCTTTCTATTTATGTGCGATATTTGTTTACAGCTCTGGAAAAAATCTGGTGCCACTCCAAATCAGATATGCAAGAAATTCGACGTGAACATAACGCCCCAAGATTTGCTTTCCATACCTCGTGACGGGGTGACGTTGCAGGGATCAGACACAATGTGGCGATCACCATACTATTCATATATTACTGGCTGGCGGGCATCGGACATTTCTTCTACAGCGGAAATGTAGAGGACTCGGCCACTGCTGAAATTTCCAGATTTCAAATCTGGCAATGGATACGATTTGCTGTAAGTTTTGTTTTTAGGGTTTTCACACACATACTTTTTATACTTAGGTATTGAGCATAGGCATCTAAAATAACGCTTGGCGTTTGTCATCTCAGCAGTTAATTAAAGGCATGTTAATTTGTGTAGTAGCAGTAATGTTAGGTGACTATTATAGTAGTCTGTGGTAATGGGTAGATACTTTAAGCCACTTTAAGAATAGATAGTCAAAAGTCATCCACTACCCACTATCACTTACCAAAATGTATCAGATTGCCATGGTAACTTAACTGGATTAAGGTCAGAGAGGCAGTCGGTTCATCGAAAAGAAACACTGATACTCAGGAAAAATATAACACGAAATAACTATTAAGGTAATCTGTGCTGTAACATAACATTGCTAACAACTTACATTCAAATCTATCCTCATCATCCTCTTCCGAGCCTTATCCCAACGTACGTTGGGGTCGGCTTCTAGTCTAACCGGATTCAGCTGAGTACCAGTGCTTTACAAGAAGCGACTGTAAAATTCAAATCTATCCTCCTCATAGGTAATACAGAGTTTAGTATAAAATAATATTATTTTGTTTCAGCCGCCTCTTGAAGACGACCCCGAAGTGCATGTAACAGCTCGCCTAATCGAGAAGAAAGCAGCGAGTTTCGCCACGCATGCGCACAAGAACCTTTGCCGCTCGAATGCCGAGCGCAAACGTTTGACAGCCGCTCGTTACATGAGCATGGAACTGTTTCTATGTAGAAACCCGCCCGAATTCATCACAACCTATCTCAATGACAATCATAAATTCAGAACGTTACACAATAAAGCTCTTCAGAGTAATTTGTAAATATCTAGTTAAAGGAAATAACGATAAATGTTTAAGATTTACATCTAACCTATTTATCTGAATTCGTTACACTAATGAAGTATATTTTTTATAAATTGAGATTTTAAATTGTACACTGTGATTGACCTAGAATATAAGTGTTATTTTTACCCGACTGCCAAGAAGGGTTCAATGTTTGTTAATAAATATACATACATGTTTTTGGAGTTTACTATTGTATTTAAATGCATTAAATGAGCAATCAGTCACCTTTGTAATCAATAGGGTTGTTTCCAATTTTCGGAAATCTGTTTAGATAGCTTCTAAATAATTTTAAGATCACCCTCTCTTTCATTTTTCGTCTCAAATCTTTTTATTTTTTATGTATTTCATCTTTTTCTATTTTTCTTAAAATATTGCTCAGAAAACGCTAGATCACGTGACTTTGACGTCATTATCTAATGTCATTCCTTTACATTTTAAAGCACATCTAACGAGAAAAAAACTAAAACATAACTAATCAATTTCTTAATTTTAATAATTTATTTTAGTAAAATAGCTACAAAAACTAAAATATTTTATACATGTAAATTATTTTTATACATTTAGCACAAAAATAAAATACCTCAAATGTTTTGAGTTGTGTACGCGGAAAAATGTAACGGTGCAAAGAAACGTAAAGTTTGTGTATATTTATATTGAGGTTATGTTTGTGTCCGCGTTCGAAACATGTTCGAAAACATTTACTTATGCTTTTTCAAAAAACTAAATTAAATGAATATTTACGAGGTTTGTGTTGTGCGAGACTGTGGAAATACGACCATTAGTGCTCCAAATAAATTGTTCATCCACGTTCCGCTGAATAAAAATCTTGGTTATTGGCAAAGAATTGAGCGACCGTAAAAGAGTCTACTCTTGGCAGATTGGAACTATTAGCTTTCATAAATCCTTTCTCCATAATTCTTTAGCAGTTGTACCATTTAAATGCAATTAACACACAGAACTTCACAGAAGCAAATAAACAAAACATTAATTCTGAGGTTATTTCGATATATCTATCACTGTCAAATACTTGTCATTGTCAAATATAGAAAGGATGACGTCATCGGTCTCTTCTCGTCGTTTTTTATGGCGTGACGTCATAGGCTCTAAATTAAAATTTCATAAATGAATTAGAAAATATATGGTCAGTTATAAATAATATAATATAGCTTATCGTGTTTCTAGTTTTATGAACTTTCGGTGCATTCATTTATTTTTAACTAAATGAATAGTAGGAAACTGTTAGGAATTTATAGTCTATGACATTTAAAAATGTAGGGTTTGTTGGTCTATGAAAAAGAATGACGGTGGTGTGATTTGTCATGATGTAAAAACCAGTGAGAACAATGTTATAATTCCTAACAAAATGTGATTGTATTTCTTTAACTATTAATAAAGACTTTCAAGAATACCAGAAGTTTGAATACCTACAATAGGTTATGGGCCCAGAACGCCCGAGAAGAAAAAATTAAAAACCGGGATTGGGTAATGAAAAACCCAACATGAAAAACAAGTGAAAAAAACTAAAAAACAGTAATAACAAGGAAGAAAATAAAAAACGGTGAAAAACTAAAAAATGGAAAAACCTGAGATAATACAGATAGAAAAATTAAAAGATGCGGAAACATTTTTATTGTGGAAATTTGAATTCAATATACACTTAAAAGCGGCAAATCTTGCAAAAACAATTGCACAAATAAAAGAAGATGACAAGAAAAGTGACTTCAGTATCAAAGATGCTCAGGTGCAAAGAATTATCATAAGCAGTATTGATAAGAAACTAAAAGGTCACATAATTAATTGCAACAGTGCACGTGAAATGTACGTAAAATTATGTGAAATATTCGAAGGTTCTGAGCAAAGAAACAAAGATGCCCTATTACAAGAGTTTTCACATATAAGAAACAGGACAGTCAATCGCTTTCCCAATTAATAAGCGAAATAGAAAATTTACAATTTCGTATAAATCAGCTAGGAACAAAAATAGATGATGAAATGGTCATATCCAAAATATTAAGCTGTTTACCAAATAATTTAAACTATTTTATAACTTCTTGGGAATGCATGGCAGACGATAAAAAAACCCTTCAAAATTTAACAAACAGACTTCTGGCTGAAGAAAATCGAATGTTGAAAGCAAAAGAAAGTGACAAGCAGCTAGCATTTCAAGCTACATCTTCATCTACATCTAAGAAAAAGTTTAATACAATAAAATGTTTCAAATGTAACAAAACAGGGCACATGAAGAAAGACTGTAGAGCCTGTAGTATCTGCAAAAGGGACAACCATGAAGATAAAGACTGTAAGTTTAAAAATAAACAGTGCTCAATCTGTAAAAAAATTAATCACAGAGAAGAAAATTGTTTTTTCAAAAATAAGAATAAGAATGAGAATGAAGAAAAAAGTAACAAAAGAATAGAAAAGGCATTTTTTACAAACGGTGAAATTCAAGAACCAAAACTGAAAGAATTTGTTGTAGATTCTGGGTGTACTGCACACATGACCAAAAATTTAGACATACTAAAATTTTTTGAATGTAAACCATCATCTGTTTTGACTGCAAATGAAGAAACAATAGAGGTGAAAGGGACTGGTAAAGTCATTGGCAATAAATGTACTCTTAATAATACCCTGCTTGTTCCTGACTTATCACAAAATTTATTATCGGTTAATGCAGTTACAAACAATCAAGGAGTGGTTATATTTACCAAAGATAATGTAAAAATATATAAGGAGTCAGAATTAATATTAACAGGAAAAAAAGAAAACGGTTTATATAAAATTAATTTGGATGATAATAATATGCAAGAAAAAACACTGTTAATGAAAGAAAATGGCACTGCCTTAGAATGGCATCAAAGACTTGGACATCCAGGAAAGAAAATACTAGATATATTACCAGATGTGGCAGATGGAATAAAAATAAATGGATTAAGGCAAATAGACGAATGTGAAATCTGTACACAAGCTAAACAAACAAGACTCCCATTTAACACAGTAAGAAACAGAGCCAGTAGACCACTTCAATTATTACATACTGATGTATGTGGACCGTTCGAAAACAAAACTTATGATGGCTATAGTTATGTTTTAACCGTCATGGATGATTATACTCATTTTACAAAAATATACTTGCTTAAATATAAAAATGAAGTTAAAGAAAATTTAAAACATTATATAGAAGAAACAGAAAGAGAGAGAACAGAAAAGGTATCTACCATAAGATGCGATAATGGAGGTGAATACACAAGCAATGATTTTAAAAATGGTGTACTGAAAAGGGAATAAAACTAGATTATACAGTACCATATTCACCACAACTAAATGGTAAAGCAGAAAGACTAAATCGAACCTTATTAGATAAAACCAGAGCATTACTATTTGATTCAGGGTTAGATAAAGAAATGTGGGGAAGCTGTATACTGTTCTACTTATATTATAAATAGATTACCAAGTGAATCTTTGAAGAATAAGACACCTTATGAGATGTGGCATGGTAAAAGGCCTAATATATCTAATATATGCAAGTTTGGTTCAATAGTATATGCTAAACAATTACATTCAAATATTAAGAAACTAGATCCAAGAAGCAAAAAGTTAATCATGATTGGATATACTAATAATGGATATAGATTGTGGAATAAAGAAGAAAGAAGAATTGAAATAGCAAGGGATATTGTTATAATTAATAATAATAAGAAAATTGGAGAAAAGTATGAAGAAACAGGAAGTTCGGTGATAACAGAAATAATACCAGGTAATAATGAAGAAGAAATAAATCAAGAAGAAGAAAGTGATGACAGTTATTATGAAATAGAAGAGTTAGAACAACAAAGGAATGTAATAGAAGACAACATCCCAGATATTATTGATGAAGTAGAAAATGATGAAAATAAAGAAAGTAATACTGCAGAGATAGAAACTATAGAAACTATAAATACAAAACGACAACGGAAAAAACCAGCTTACCTGCAAGATTATGTATTACTTACGTGATGAAGTCATGAAGTCTGCTGAAAAGAATAATTGGGAGAAGGCCATAAATTCGGAGAAGGAATCATTGGAAAGTAACAATACATGGGAAATAGTTGATATAGGAAGAGCAAAAGGACACAAGATATTGTCAAGTAAATGGGTATTTTGTATAAAAGAAAATGGTACTTACAAAGCAAGACTTGTAGCGAGAGGCTTCGAACAGCAAAGCATTGACTATCAAGAAATATATAGTCCAGTAGTAAGTCAATCAGCAATAAAATCATTAATAGCAATTGCTGCTTCAAAGGAATATGAAATGATAACTTTTGATGTGAAAACAGCATTTTTGTATGGCGAGTTAAAGGAAGACATATTTATGTATATTCCTGAAGGATATGAAAGACAGCCTAATAAAATTTGTCGTTTAAAGAAAGGACTATATGGGCTAAAACAGGCACCAATGACATGGAATAAAAGATTTACAGAAACTTTAAGGAAACTTGGACTGAGAGCTACAAAGTCAGATCAGTGTGTGTTTTTTAACGAAGACAAAACTATAATATTGGCTATATATGTTGATGACGGTTTGGCCATATCAAAAGACAAGGAAAAGTTATTACAGATCTTGCATCAATTGGAAAAAGAATTTATCTTAAAAACATATGAACAACCTCAAAACTATATAGGTTTTGAAATAAAAAGATCAGAACAAGGCATTTTGTTGCATCAGCAGAATTATACAGAAAAATTACTTAGAAAATATAATATGTATGATTCCAAAGCTGCAGATACTCCATGCATTGTGGGAAAGGAAAATGAATCTAAGATGGCTACGTCAAATTTTCCATACAGAGAACTAGTTGGTGGATTATTGTACTTGTCAACCAGGTCAAGACCAGATATCAGTCAAGCTGTGAATGAAGCAAGTAAAAAGGTAGAAAATCCATCAAGGCAAGACATATTAGCAGTAAAGAAGGTGTTGAAGTACTTGAATGGAACGAGAGATAAAGGGATTTTGTATAATGCTGGGAAAGATATTACAAGATTGCATGCATATTGTGACTCAGATTATGCAGGTTGTACAGAGACCAGACGAAGTACAACAGGGTTCATAATAATGTTGGCAGGTGGACCTATAGCTTGGTGCTCCAAAAGACAGCCGATAGTAAGTCTATCGTCAACTGAAGCTGAATATATAGCAGCAGCAGATTGCGTTAAAGAGTGTTTATACTTAAAGACTTTTATAAGTGAATTAATTGGTAGCAGTATTAAGATTAGTTTGAATATTGATAACCAGAGTGCTATCCAATTGATAAAAACAGGTTCATTCAGCAAGAGATCTAAACATATAGATGTGAGATTTTATTTTATACACGAAAATTATAAGAAAGGATATTTAGATATTATATATTGTCCTACAAATTATCAGATAGCGGATATGTTGACGAAACCACTATATAAAGAAAAATTTAAATTTCATTGCGATAAAGTTGTTGTGTGAATTATTGAGTGTTATGATTAGAAGTGTTTAAGTTAATGTTTTGAATACTTGTTTAAGTTAATGTTTTGAAAACTGATGGTGTTTCTGAAGTAATTATAAGGTATTTTTAATTTATGTTCATATATTAAAAATAGGAGAAGGTGTTAGGAATTTATAGTCTATGACATTTAAAAATGTAGGGTTTGTTGGTCTATGAAAAAGAATGACGGTGGTGTGATTTGTCATGATGTAAAAACCAGTGAGAACAATGTTATAATTCCTAACAAAATGTGATTGTATTTCTTTAACTATTAATAAAGACTTTCAAGAATACCAGAAGTTTGAATACCTACAATAGAAACAACCCTATTCCATTGTACCTACTTTGGGGTAACTATGTATGTCACGAGAAAAATAAAACTATGTGTCATTGATCCTGAATCAGCCCTATTCGATCACACCTCGTGGGTACTGGAGATGACCGAAAAGGAACGAGCACTCGATTTTTTTTGTTTTTGCGTTTTTACGATCAAGGGTCAAACATACCTATTTATTTATGTTTATAAAATTATAATATACTAGCCGTTTTCCCGCGGTTTTATCCGCGTCCCGTGGTAACTACTGCCCGTACCGGGATAAAATATAGCCTATGTTACTCGTGGATAATGTAGCTTTCGAATGGTGAAAGAATTAAAAAAACGGTCCAGTAATTTTTGATTTTACAACCAAAGTTTTCGTCTTTATAATATTAGTATAGAAGTATAGATTGACGAAATTAATTTTCCTCATATTGCGCATACCTACTACCTACGAATGCATCGAAAGCTTTTTCCTTATTGAGAGCAAAAAAAAATACTAGTCATGTTTTTAAATTATTTATTTTCTTATAGTTTATAAAAATATTTTGATTTATTACAATTGAATATTCGACATCGTAGGTGGCCACTGCAAAAGTGAATTGCATTATTCTTGTTTTATTGCATTCTAGTCGCAATGTTTACTCCACAGTCATTGGTCAACAATAATTGAAGGATATCTGCACGGTTTTGGTACTACTAATGTATTAATCTGTGAACTTAGATCTATCGCGTCACACAAGCTGGGCAAAGACTGAACACTTGAGCTAAATACGGAGAACGCCCCAGCTGACTGACAATACCTATAAATAGTAGATTTTTCACATGTTTCAAAGTAAATCTCCATTTAAAAAAAAATCTGATGAAGGTCTGCGTTATTAGTTAGGTACCAATAACTATACTTTCCTCGTGCAAGTTTGCATCCATTATGATCATCACGACAAATGAATAAGGATTATTAAACTAAACAACTTTAATGTAAGTTTGTAAACAAGTATTTATTTTGATGTCTTTTGCTAAGCAAGTTTTCACAAATCAATATTGAAATGTCACTCAATTTTAAGTTCGACAAATTCAATAAGTTCAACATGCAAATTATAACAAGTACTACTCAAAATTGAGTGACATTAGTTATAATATGTACCTAGTCTTTCAATACAATAATTAAACATTTCATACTTGGTAGATAGGTACCTAAATAACAGTTTTACAAACACAGTACAACCTTTTCACCGCCACGCCATATCGGTATTCCTATGCCCTGTACGCCAAGCCCGAAAATCTTAATTAATATAATTAATTAATAAAAACATAAAAGTAATGATTTAATAGGTTTATTTTGTATTTTTCTGCGACCTGTTTTTTGTCGAGTATAGCCGTCGTTGGCGCACAGGGCACGCTTGCTCATGTCGGCTATAGCCGACATTGGCGTTCAAAAGGTTAATTCAACAACAAAGTCACAAAACAGACATTTAATTATATAAACCAATGACACCTATATTATGATGTCCTCCTAGCCGATTATCGGCTATTATAGTGCACAAGCATTTGCGCAGACACAGGTGCACTCACTATTCCTTCACTCTCATAGCCCGATGGGACGGCAATCCGACACGACTGGAGAGAGATAAGGCGCAGGACCGACATTTACGTGCTCTCCGATATTATAACAAGTAGTTATGTATCCCAAAAATATATTCTTCGTGTTATACAGTCAATTCAAATACAATTTCTTAACTAGTCTTCAATGATGGTATGAGTAACAAACCATAGCCATTCAATTCGTTACATTGTGATATTACAGACATGCAATTGAAAAACCTCCTTAGGGTAAGTCTACACGGTGCATGTAGCTGGAGCAAGTGATCCGCGCACACGCAACAGAGCACACGAGTGGGTATTTTGGTTTGGCACATGCGCTAGTTTTTAAAATGCATGTAACCTGCGCATGTGCCTCAAAATGCCCAATCTACCTGCACCGTGTAGGCACCTTTACCAACTTTCCTCCAAATCCTGGACGGAACATTGGCAGTTATGATGTGATTAACTAAATGCTATACACCATATTCTTTAAGCTGATACGTAACACTAAAAGTTAGTTATTGTACCTATCTCAAAGTAGATTGTAGTTGTGAATATTGCAAGAGTCCCTGCGCAGAACTCAATTTTAGGTATGAGCGACTATATTGTGTCACCAAATCCCATGATATACCTACATTCTTCATAAATAAAAATGGCGTAAGTCTGTTGTTTTGTCCTAATTACTTTTTGATGGTAGTATGTATTACCGTTGTCACATGCACCTACCTACATTATCACGAATAATATAATTGTCTCAGCCAGTTATAATAGCTCAAATAAAAGAAACTTCATGGTAAACAAAACGTGAAACATATAATAATAAAAAATATACAACTGCTTTAGGACTGGTCATATTTACAAATTTTTTGATTTAACTTACCGTTGTAATCACAAGAATAATAGGTGTCTAAATAAATACTATTCTTTACCGTCAATCCCGAAGAGATATGTAGAATAAGTAGGTATACATATACCATTATTTTAATTATTTCCTCTAAAGCAGCAGCTAATGGAAAACAACTTTTCAAATCGAGCATCATTCTCTATAATAAGTATAACTCCTTTCAAATAGTTTTCGCCTTTTAACCTCATGTGCGTTAGATTTTGCGTATAACTAATTTCGTCGTAGCGCAACAGATATGGGATAAGAAAACAACTTTTCAAATCTTATTTAATAATTAGTCTTTTTTAGTGTTTAATATTGAGGATTAGTGAGAGTTATGATAATAACAATAATATTTACTTATAGCTGACAGGTTACTTCGCTAAGTCTACTGGCTATGTCTTGAAGTAATTATGCTATAAACGAATTATAAGGACACTTGTCTAATATTGTAATATTCATTTTAATTACGTTTATATATTTTAGAACGACAAACTATAGGTACAAGAGGCGTGGAAAATGATGTAAGATAATAAATTCGATGGAACTAACCTTCATACTTCAGTCTCGTACACTGAAGGTGAGGTGCAACTCACCCATTTCATGTAACTATAGCTATAATCAGCTTCATTAAATTTGATCAAATCGGTCAACTGAAAATGGCTCAGTCATCGTTATAGTTAAATGGTGCAAATAATATTCATAACGCGTGTTATGTGAACCACGACGTGTCAAATAGGCTCGCCTGAAGCAAATACACGAAGTGTGACGACAAAACGTTGGTACACAAACCCATTAACGAGGGCCTTGCGAGTTTCTTTTTCTTGCAAACTGTTGTTGGCAACTCACGGCCGTTTTTAATATTTTATCTATCTACTGTTTTGCTTACTAGAGATAGGAAATTGCCAAATTCTGTCTCTAGGAATGTCTAGATGATGATGAGCAAGCAAATCAACAGATACATAGAATATTGGGAACGCCCGTTTGCGGTGCAAGACAGAAGAGTATAATTATGAAAAAAAGTCATCGTTAATTTTAAAGCCTCTAGTTTGTCTAGTGCGTGTTTATTTTTAAAGTGTTGTTTGTACGTTGCTAAGATACGGAACACCTGGAGTTCTGTTCGCCGCCTACTCGCGTCCGCGTTAAGGCGCGAGCAAAGGCGTTGTCTCGGGAATGTAGGCTGCCATTCTCTTCTTGTAAGGAGAGCGCTAAAGCATGTGCTAACGCCTCGTCTTCAGTCTGAAAATAAGGTAAAAATTACATCATAAATATATTTCGAATATAAAAAACTTTAAAGTTTGCATGTGTGGATTTTGATACAACTTTACAGCTTATTTGTCGGGGTTCATCAGTGTCCCTGTGGAACCGTATACTTAAATACTGGATATTTGTTACCTGGGCATGTTGTAGTATTCAGTATTGGAAAAAATATAACTTGTATACAACATTATGTACTATGAGTTAAATGTACAGTCGATTTCTACAACGCCAATAATCAAAAGTTTAAGTTCTTATGATAAATTACTATTTAAATCATCTTTTATTTTTCAGACTGCTTAATTATGGCCGTCTTTTTAACTTTGACACAGATAAGCTAGAGATACATAGAAATTGAAGACTTACCATGTTTCCTTGTACTTCTGAGAATGAACTAACTGGTGCAGCTATTGGAGTTCTGTTCACATTTACACGATTCTCCGCTGCTTTCATACGAGCCATTGCCGCTTCACTGTAAAGAAAACCTTGAATTATTAACTTTATAAAACAGTAAAGGGGTTGGTTGATTTTTGTAACATTTTAAATTCATTCAATTACTAGCTGGTGCCCGCGACTTCGTCTGCGCAGGTTTAGTATTTCGAACAATATGTTTACAAATTGTAGCCTATGTGTTATTCTGATGTATAAGCTATATTATTGTAAAGTTTCATTAAAATTTCATTCAGTAGTTTTTGCGTGAAAGAGTAACAAACATCCATACATACAAACTTTCGCGTTTATAATATTAGTAGGATGTACTACTAACTAATTCTTGTATTTATAAAAGGTAGCCTATGATCTTTTGCAGACTCTAGAATATTTGAGTACAATATTTCATTTAAATCTGTTAGGTAGTTTTGGCGTGAAAGTCTAACAGACAGACAAAGCTACTTCCCCATTTATAATATTAATTAGGATTATATAATTATAATACTAACGCTGCTTGTCTTCTCTTGGCAGCCAGTCTGCCTTCACATGCGTGGTCCGTACTGTGTCGATGTCGCAAACAAAAGTTTAATGTACACTCGCTACACACAAGTGGCACCATCTCTTTGTCTTACAGCCCTTGAATGCACACCGGTTTGTAAATACCTGCAAACAAAGATCATAAGAAGTGTTAGAAATTGTCCAAAGCTACCTTAGCATTGTAGCAAACAAGAGAGCTCATTGAATTTTGATTATTTTTTTTTTGCTAAAGTTTCAAATTACATACATTAAGACAAATTACAGCAGATATAAGCACATCTCGCAAAATTTTACTTTGTTTATTAAATTTAAGGAGTCTATACGGTTATTTCCTATGTCTCAATCCATCCAAAGGTCTCATCATCTGTAAGAGATTGCTTTTAACTACAAAACCGTCCATTGTGTGTCACCTAAACTTTTAATATTTTGTTTTGCATTTTGTAATCTATATAGGTGTACATAATAGAGAATATATCTATCTATAAGCTCATGTGTACAGACTGATAAATAAATTTACGAAATCGCAGGCTTACTTTTTTCCGCCTCTCCTTAGCTGGGTCTGAGGTACATTGGTTATCAATATGGGCCCCCACAGCCACATCCGGGGGTTCTCCTCTTCTGCCCGGTACTGGTTTCCCACAAAGGGGACAGTCAGGAACTTGGACGTCGCGAGTGTTGGGCTCAGGACATTCATGCTTTGCATATGCAAAGTGGTCAGAACTGTAAAAGACAATAATAAAATATTAGGAAGTTGGAATAATTATGACTAAGGATGGATGACTCATTTCCATCTTTAGCCCGATTAGAAAATATTAATGTATGGAAAAAATAACTATTTTGTTTACTTATTCATGACCTTGCATTGTACTTTGTTTGAATCAATAACTTAATGTGCTAATGTGAATTTACATTTACAAAAACATAAACAATATTTTTACATAAAAATCTGCAGAACAACTCATATTGTTCATTGAGACTCAATATAACAAACATTCCTTAGATACATTCTAAACTGTTGCACTAAAAACTATGACCTTAAAATCACTTACCAGAACACGTCTTTACAAGCTCCACATTTGTATGGCAAAAAGTCTGAAAGAGAAAAAATGGTAATATTATAGTACATAAATATGGGAATTAAGGACACTCATATGCATGAAGTGGATAATGTTGTGGTAACAGTACTGATTATTTGTATGAAAGGCCAATATGTGGGTGGAGATAAGAGGAATTTCCTAAATTGCGTCGAAAATACTAGCTAAACAATAGGAACAAAATAACAAAGATACCCACTGACTTGCAATATCGAATTGTAGTTGAAAACACTATTTGTGGATTAAAACAATAATTTGATTCACTACTGAAAGGTATATGTAAGGATATTTACTATTGATATGAAACTTTGTTAGCACTCACCCAATTTGTTGCATGATTTGTATGAACAATTCTTTCCAATATGAGGAAACTCCATTGTTTAATTTAATAATGTTGAACTTGGAACTGGAGAAATAACAGTGATGACGACAATGATTTGCTAACAGTTTTTATATCACGTTATTGCAAAAGAATTACACTATAACATGTATTTTTGATTCGTCATCGTCTGACTGTCTGTCTGACACTTCTGACAACCAGATTACCAGAAAGTCAGCGAAACGGAAGAACCGAAAATGCGGAAAGAAACGGTGAAACTTTTTTTAAATTGATGTGCATTTACAAATTCTGTATTTCTTTTATAAAGTAGTACGAGATGCTTATAGTTTTAAAAATAAAATCTCTTTATAAAATCACAATAGCTTTATAGACCCTACAATTCAATGTAAAGTAAATGCGATGATATCAATTGCTTTGAAAGTTTTACTTCAAAAGCATAACAAATTTTAAAATAGTAAACATAAAACCACATTTGTAAACTCATCTAGCAAGAGGCGTTCCATTCCACGCAATGTTTGAAAATTCACCTTAGCCACAGTGAACTCCTTTTACTTTATTTAAACAAGTTTATAGGATTCAGTTTAATTTAAATAAGCAAAAAAATATCTTGATATATTATTTGTAACGAACTCTATTCTGTTTTCAGTTGATGGCGTCCGGTAATGAGATGAGAAGGATGAATAATTTCTGATGACAATGCCTCTGATCCACGTGAGAAAAATAAAAAAAGCAAATGTCAAATTGCCAATGTCACTAACGTCATCTTCGACCTGTGCGACGTCTGGGACGACCCGTATTTTTTAATTAATCCTTAAAATCAAAAATATCATAAAGTGATCCTTATTCGGGATCACATGACACACTGGGCTTCTTAGAAGAACTGTCAACAAAAATGAGTAAAATTATTTCTTCCACGGCTAAACTTCTAGCCGGTAATACGGTTACGGTGGGTGCAAGTTCCTCAAGATTTTTCAGCAGATCGAGCTTTTCTTTTATAAAAGTGCCGTTTAAAATAGGCGAAGAAAGTATAAGAGTGATTATTCATTACAATGTTTGATTTTAGAAAGTGGGCCCCGGTCGCAACTACGACTACAGCTAAATACAGTACGAAGAAAGAAGCCACTTTTGAGATCAAGGTAGCTTCGATATATTATTTATTCTAATTAATTACGTCCAATGTGTGTATACTAGAGTGTATATTCACGTTTGGTAAACGCCGGCTTTTATTTTTGTTGAATTACATTTGTTAGTTTTGAAATTATGTAACCTAACCTTCATTGTGTCAAGTGTAATGGTGTTTTGATGTCAGTCATTTGACAGAATTGTATTCCTGAAACCACCCTGATACTATGATAGCTGTGGTATATTGAAGATACGTAAAAAGCACAAAAGAAGGTTCGATTATTGAATTAATCAAGCTATCAATATTTACACTTCAATGAGTTCATTGATAGCCATGTTTTGTGATAATTTGAAAACAATTCAACACCTTGAAGGTGTTTATACTACAATAGTTTGAGTCATGTCATTGTAATATAGATGTATGATTATAAAAAATTATGAACCTTGTATGTAATATGTTAGCGTAAGTTCTTACGACTAAAATTCTGTTGGAACAGCCTTTCAAACTCCACAAGTTGGATAAAGGCCCTGCAACGAAAGCAACTCTAACCAGTGAAGATGCTCTCAAACTTTATGAAAATTTGGCAATGCTCCGACGTATTGAAACTGCGTCTGGAAACTTGTACAGGGAGAAAATCATCCGTGGTTTCTGTCACTTATACTCAGGTATGTACTTTTGGGGAGCAAAACTTTATGTGCATAAACTTTGAATTTGCTACACTATTTGTAACTTTTAAACCTTTTATGAGGTCTTACCAGTTTATTTTTTAATATCACTTAGGAAAGCCTACATTGACTAAGTTCTGTAATCATCATCATCATCATCATCATCAGCCTATCGCAGTCCACTGCTGGACATAGGCCTCTCCAAGTGCACGCCACTGAGATTGATTTTCGGCTGCTCGCATCCAGCTCCTGCCAGCCAGAGTTCTAGAGTGGAGACCACGCCTCGGCAAACGTAGTGTAGGACGTCCTCAGGCACGGTGGAGTGATGACTTGCGCAAGACGGCTGACAGTTCTGTAATATTGACTCAGAATTCCACAAGAGAATATCCCAATAGTGTAAAATATTTTTATTCATTAGACATTCATATTATTGCATTTCTCACTAGTTTTGCCAATAACATGTCACTGTTTTATTGTGGAACATACATTCAACGGAGCCTCATACCAACATTAACAGATTGTACTGTGAATAATTTGACAATGATCAAAACTCAACTCTCTCAACACAAACCTATTGTTTCAACGTCTGCAGTTATATCATCATTCATCTATTGAAGTAGTAATAAAGTAATAATATACCCTAGGTCAAGAGGCAGTTGCTGTGGGCATGCGCGCTGCTATGCGTGAGGTTGACTCTGTGATCACTGCGTATCGTTGCCACGGTTGGACACATCTCATGGGTGCTAGCGTGCTTGGAGTACTCTCCGAGCTGACTGGCCGCAGGACTGGTTGCTCCAGAGGAAAAGGAGGTTCCATGCATTTGTATGCTAAGAACTTCTACGGTGGCAACGGAATTGTGGGGGCCCAAGTAAGTTTATTTTGGCGTAATAACATCTTTGTCAAGCCATGTTAAGTATTTATAGAAATTGTAATATCAGTGTTATTTATTAAAGTAAAGTAATGTGTTTGCTTGAATGTGCTAATCTTTGCAAAAGATTCTTTCAGAAATAGACAGATCAGTTATCTTATCTTTGTAGTTAACTTGTAGTTAATTGTAACAGTTTTGATCTTTTTCCAGTAATTGGGTAACAAAATACCCTCTCAGAATAAGAGTTGTTTGATTTTGATTCTACTGTACTAATTGTATGCTCTCTGAGATAAGCGTTTGTAATCAAGTTGGCTTTAACGAGTAATTAATTCTTCAGGTTCCATTAGGCGCTGGGGTTGCATTCGCGCACAAATACAAAGGTGATGGCGGAGTGAACTTCGCTCTATATGGTGATGGAGCAGCCAACCAGGGCCAGCTGTTTGAAGCGTACAACATGGCCAAACTGTGGGACTTGCCCTGTGTCTTTGTCTGTGAAAACAATGGATATGGTAAGAACATTTCTTATTATTCTACAAGCGGTTTCCCTGCCATCCACTATCTCCCGGAAATAAAACTATATTCAGGAAAAGCTGCGAGGTGCAAAGTTCCAGTAGAACGTATACCAATACACTAAGTCGTTCAATCAATCAATGCAATTTAATTTTAATTACTACAGGTCGTTACAAAAATGTACTACAAGATGCATGTGACTGTGACAGAGTAATACATCCGACCTCTATTTGACCTTCGCGGCATACAAATGATGACTGATTGATAACATGCGTTTTGTTTACAATTTAAAATCATAACAGTTATGAGTAGTACCTATGTTCGTTCTGAAGACCTTCGTATTTTAGAATCGAGGAACAACCCTGCAGCTTATTAGGTAACTTAGGTACTTAATTGAAAAAATAACCCAGGCATTAGAAAGTTACAGGGCACATTAATGAACATGTCCATTTTCCTGGGTTTCACCTGTTCCCCGAATTAATGGAAATAACAGTGTGAGCCCTAAACAAAATAGAATTAAGTTTTTTATAACAAACTTTTCAATAATTTTCAGGATTGAAAAAGCATTAAAGCTATTCCTCAGAGTGATCAAAATGCTATGTGAAAGAAAATTTTTATTGATGTAACTTATTCAATTGTTCATTCGTAACAAAATATTTCCGTGTGCCAGTGTCATGCTCAAGTGTTATGATAATATCGTGGTTTTCACACAACAGCCGTCTCGTCTTATTGCCTTTGATTTTATTATTTTATTGTTATCTCCCAAAGTTTGTCTAGACACGTTTATCTCATTTGAAAGCCAGCACAGTTGTAATAAACGAATTTTTATCTCCATTTTTTATGTGATAATTATTTTTAATCTATACTAATATTATAAAGAGGAAAACTTTGTTTGTTTGTTTGGTTGTAATGAATAGGCTCAAAAACTACTGGACAGTTTTTAAAAATTCTTTCACCATTCGAAAGCTACATTATCCACGATTAACATAGGCTATATTTTATCCCGGTACGGGCAGTAGTTACCACGGGACACGGGTGAAACCGCGGGGAAACGGCTAGTAATCTATGTATAATATAAAAATGAATCGCAAAATGTGTTGGTAAGCGCATAACTCAACAACGCCCCGACCAATTTGGCTAATTCTTTTTTTGTTGTGTTTGTTATTGTCAGGAGAAGGTTCTTATGAAAAAATAGGGTAAAGTAGAGAAGTCAGTTGACGGGAGCGAAGCCACGGGCAAAAGCTAGTAGATAATAAAGTTATCTAGTTCAAGTTGGTTTTAACTGCTTGCAGACACTTAATCAGTCATGTAGATGTTAGTTTGTCAGCATTGTCATCACAATAAAATGAAATGTTGTATGCATTTCAATCTTTATTGGTATTTATATGAATGTGTATAGTAACTTCCTAGTTGATAAAATAATCATTATAGCTGAACTGATATTAATGGTGAGATATGCCGGTGATAGTGGCCATTGTGCATGCCTATACCCCTAATTTACTTGTGACGTTACACTTATTTCTTTTTTTTAGGTACCTACTCCCTTATATACTCCCCTATAAGCTCCTTTATGTATTGCCATTATATACTCTCTCTTATGTACTCTCTTATCCCTTACATTTTCAAATCAAATCAAATCATCTTTATTGTCAGGCATCAAAGGCCCATAGATAAATACCTTAAAACTAGCATACATATCAAATACAAAATTTTTAGTAAATAAAAACTTTAAAACTATGTTAGTAGCACTCCCACACCCAGTTTACCACTATGTACTTCTTCAAGTACTCCAATATATACTTTCTTACGTACTATATACGTATATACGAATCCTATTTATCTCTGAAAGCAATAAACACCAATAAAGAAAATTTTAACTTAAATAAACAACTAAACTTCATATCTTTGTGTGTATCGACATATTTTTTTTCTAACACTTTTATATTTTTATATTCTAGGTATGGGCACCAGTATGGACCGTTCATCAGCAAGCACAGACTATTACTCTCGCGGCGACTACATTCCTGGCATCTGGGTCGATGGTATGGACGTGATCGCGACCAGGGAAGCCACGCGATTCTGCATTGAATACTGCACTAGTGGAAAGGGTATGTAAATAAACGTAACCTATATCTATACTAGATATATATTTTGTATTAGTCACACCAGATCTTTATAAGATCAAAAATGAAATAAATTGGTGTGAAAATCTAATGAAAGACGGCAAATTCCAATACACTTACAAAACTGCTGAACCGATTCGAAAAATCCTTTCGCTGTTGGGAAGCTATACACTGTCCCCGAATGACATAGGCTATATTTTACCCGGGTAGAATCATTGGCACGAATCTTGAGCGCTGACAGACAGAGCGCTGACCTGCGCAGAAGTGATTTATTAGCAAAGAACCAATCCCGAGTGACGGCTATGACGCGATACACTGCGGGCCAATCACCGCTCTAGCCCGCCCCCGCGCCTCACTTCATACCACAAAAGGGACCCAATAAATTACTTCTGCGCAGGTGAAGGTCGGCGCTCAAGATTTGTGCCGATGATTGTACAGAATATATGTAGCTCCTACTGTCTGCGGACAAAACCGCGGGAAACAGCAACACGAAAAAATATTACATCAAACAACTTAGCCACTTCTAAGTCAGCCAATTAATGCATTGGTATTGCATTCACTTATAGCCATCTTCGGACAAGCGAAAATTGATGAGAACTGTGGAACTCTTCAGATTTAACGATAATATCCTTGTTCCTTGTTCCAGGTCCATTAGTAGTGGAGATGGAGACATATCGTTACTCTGGCCACTCCATGTCCGACCCTGGTACCTCGTACCGCACCCGTGACGAGATCCAAGAGGTCCGTCAAACTAGGGACCCCATCACATCTTTCAAGGACAAGATACTCAGCAACGAACTTGCCACCCCAGACCAACTTAAGGTGATTATAATATTTATTCATACCTATTTATACATATAATTATCTATTTATTTTGTTAAAGTTTTTCATTGATTGGACACCGTTAATAGTAGGGGAGGCCTAGAAGGGATTTCGGGATTTACTCAAGCGCGGCAGATTAGTATATAGGAGGTACCTATTACCCCATTTAACACCTCCACCAAATATAAGCCCTGTATATGCAGCCGCGCGTCTAGAATAAAGGATCAGATTAGTAAAAAATTATCATCTGACATTCTCCAGCGCGTCAGATTAAGATAGGGTAAGTTAGTTATATGCTAAAAAGTGTATATTCCACTAATCTGACAATTTGCGATTGACGAAAAGAAGTAGGAAGGTTACAAACTTGTAAAAAAAAAACGTCGTCTTGACTTTCTCGAGCGCGGCTATTTTTTTTTTTATTTTGAAGGGAGTAATTCAACGTTCACGAAAAATATAAAATCTGACGATTCCCGTAAGCCGAAGTAAGGAAAATTAATCGATAAAGTTTAAAGCGTGCAGCTACGTGATGCCGGTATTCTCCTCCCAAGTTTCTATTCCTCTCTCTCTTTTTTCAATTCAATTCATTTGCAATAAGTGTTAGTACATTTTGGGTCTTAAATAATCTACACTAATATTATAAAGCTGAAGAGTTTTTTTGTTTGAACTCGCTAATCTCATTAAGTTACTGGTCATGGTATGCAGATATATTGTTTTTAACGAAGACGATTCATTTTATTGGATACTTTTGTTAAATACGTGTGCCTTCCAGTTGCATTGTTTGTCTATCGTGATACCGAGAAATGCCGTTTCGTATACTTCGCCTTTTATACAGGTCGTGGTGGCCTAGTCATCCGGTTAACATTGGCTCTATTCTGCATAACGTGGTTCACAAATTACGCGCGTAGTGTCGCTTCATCAATGAAAGCAACTGCTATCTCTTTCTATCTGTTCTGAAAAGAGTGGCAACGCGCAACTCTACTGGATGGTTTTAAACTAATAAATTAAGTCAAAATACGTATTTTTTTTGTATGAAAATAGCTGGGAAAAAGGCTGGGCAGATTATTTAGATTTTAGATTTATCTATGGGTATTAAATTGAATAAAATTAGTTTTTGTAAGATTTACGCGTAGATTATTTCCGTCAAGCCATGTTATTATAGATTCTATTGTATTGTTTATGACACATGTATATTTATCAATGTCATTATAATTAAATGTAATTATTATAGAAATGTATGTAAAGATTGGTACACTCCGCTAATAGCAATGTCATATATATCATTGTATGTGCCTTCTTATCGAGAACAACCTTTATTATAACAGCTTTGTTGAAATGTTTGTCCGTTCTGAGATATAGATCAAAAAGAGTGTAAAAGTGTGTAAAAAGTGTGTTAAGTACTTAGAAGACATACTCGTAGTAGCACTTAGATATTCCTTTAAAAACTTGAGATATCAATGGATTATTTAGTTTTAACTTTTACAAACGTAACAAAACGTCAACAAAGCTGTCATATTAAAGGTTGTTCTAGATAAAAAGGCCTATACAATGATATGTATGACATTGCTATTGGTGGAGTGTACGAGGTTCCGTATATTTGTGTCCATTGTCCTTTATGTTTTTCATACTTATTTGCTTATAAATAAAAGTTTTGTACTATAAAGAATAGGTACATACTGGTTTATTTACTTGCAATTTTTTCAGTTCTTCAATTTGTTAAAAGGTTTGCAAAAAAACTTTCCATTGTCAGATTAAGCGAATTCCTCCAGATAATCGTCAGATTATAAGATGATTACGTTAAGGGTACATAAATGAACCATATGTATCTTAATCTGACGCGCTCGAGTATTTCAAAATGGCGATTTTTTTTTGCAATTTCAAGTAATGGCCACGAATTTAGGTCACGTCTTAATCGTCAGATTATTGCATAAGAGCCTTCGTTTTGGTTCACTTAACACCCCTTTTGATAATCTGACGCGCTCGATAAAATTATTTTTTTTCCCATTTTTAACCCTTACCTACTACCACCCCCACCATGGAAACAGTCAGATTAATATACGTATGTTTTCAAAATGACGTAGGACGTGCATGCTATTAATATCTGACGCGCTCGAGTATGTCCATGCAACTGTTTTTTTTTACATTTTTTAAAGTTTATAGCCGCTCCACCCACCGATGAAAGTGTGTGTATGTCAGGACATTTTTTTCTTCTTATCATCTAAGCTTCGCAATCTAATAGGTCTCATTGACGCTCGAGTCACTCCCGCTTTAGCACTCTCGCCTCCCCTACTATAAATAAGTTCATGATGTTTTTACCGAGAACACATCATAAATTACTCTATACCCTTTTTCCGTTTTTCTGCGACTTCTGATTACAAATGACTACTGGTGAGTATCTACTGAGGGATGTCAAAGTATCACGTTTAAATTCCCAGGATATCGACTCGAAGGTGCGTGAAGTAGTCGACGAGGCCACCAAACAGGCGAAGACAGAAGCCGAGGTTGGCGTAGAAGAATTGTCGGCCGACATCTACGTCGAGTGCATCGACCCCGTGATCCGCGGCCTCCTGCCCAACGCGCCGCTGCAGCACATCTCCGTCGCACAACGCAGTTAGACCACTATCGACAAGGAAATTAGGTCTGTTTTCCAATATAATATGCTCCACTACACCCAGTGAGATTAACTAATTTAAGGATAATAACGTTTCAATTTTTGTATATATATTTTAAAAGCAATTTTTATTAGTGTATGTATATGTTTTTATTCAAATCCTTCTTAGTGTCGTTTATCATACTTCTGTTTTTTATCTAGTGGAACATATTGTATGGGATTAGGGTGTTTCATAGTTTGACTGAAAATGGACACTGATACTAGAAACCAAATATTTTTAAACAATTTCGATTTAAAATCGAGGTGGTCGTTTTTCACATGTAATATCATTAGCTAGTGGTGCTATTATTTTTATATTTTAATTAATACAGTAGACCACTGAAATTAATGCTTTAGCGTGTTTCTAGTGTAGTGTAATTGCATTTTCGTCAATTGTTTATGTGAAGGCCTCATTTTAGTGGAAAATGTAATTTTATAAATAAATAAATATAGATTGGTACATATATCGAATTACAGAAACCGTCAAGGGATACATGGTCGCGTACTAATTGAGTTTTGCGCAATTGAAGACGTTATTTTTTATTGTTTAATGTAAGAATATGCGAACGTATTATTTTAAAGTTCATTTTGTTTATTTATTTATAAGGGCCGATGATTTATTAAAAATATAAATTAATTTGCTGTATTTTATTCCTGTATACCTATAGCTGTTTCCCGCGATTAACGTATTTTTGGTCTTCTGATAACATGTTAACAGGCGGAACGAATCGTGCAACGTTGTAATTGGTAATTGTTGGTCAAAATGAAACAACACAATCAAGTTCACAGTTTATTTCAATATTTACCTGTACAACTACATAATACACAGATATACATTAATTAGCAAAACACCAATTATTTATAATAAATCGTAATACGGTATAAAAATATCATTTTGATCACAAGTTACACCGTGACACTTGAGCACAATTTATTTGATGATTTGTAACAGTACCTACTCTAGAAATGCTAATTAAAGATGCTTTACAATACTGAAGCAATCATTAGTAATGTTCATTTATATTAGTAGCATATAGATTGATTTAAAAATAATAATTCTTTGGCTAAGTTACAGCCAAATGAGACTGCTATTTTGTTGTGAAGGCACCATTAAAGGCAAGCTTGTATAATTCGTATTTACAATAAAACCATACAAAATAAAAGATATAAAATATGAGTATATTGTGGTAAGCGCATAATCTAATTCATACAGCATTCATATTACAAATGTTTGCAAAAAAAAAAAACAATAAATTCAACAATATGAATATTTTGGAAGGGTTCAATGAGGTTTAAGCGGGTATTCTATTCGAGATAATAATATTGTATCAATTTAGGTAGATATTAAAACTAAAGCATATTTTAAAATAGGAAACAGAGATTGTCTTTCATTTAGGGAACGTAAAAGGACAAGGAATGTCGGGATAATTGGGAGGAATGTTTCTGAACAAAACAAAGGTAGGTGAGGAAGTACCGTATTTTTCTCGTAGAGGATTTGGCGATTACGTACCTAAATTGGGTAAAACTTACTACTTATTTTTTATTTAGATATATCAACATTATCTGTCCTCGTTAACTTTTTGCAATAATCAGAAGCTCTTAGATTAAAAAAAAATAAGGAGATGATATACTTTTGAAGTTAGTGATGTGACGGAATCAAGTACCAGGAAACAAATTAAGTTAACTGGCGCACCACAGTTAGGAGAACCAAAAATATTAAATTTGTTTGCGTTGAGGACAGCTACAGATGTTTAAAAAGACCTTTGCATTTGATGACCTTAATAAGGAAACTGCAAAACGCAATCCAATGAACGGTTGGCCGATGTACATATCTAGTAAGTTAGTATGTACTATGTACAGGTACCGTCTATAATATTCTACAACACCTGCGAAGGATTATGCTTCTTGCGCTTCATCTGTCTCTTCAGGGATCCCGCACTGCAGTTCGTATAGCCTCGCGTATATGCCTCGTTGAGCAATAAGTTCTCTGTGTGTGCCCTTCTCGGCGACCACGCCTTTCGAAATGACTATGATGACATCTGCATTTTGTATTGTTGAGAGGCGATGTGCTATGATGAGACTTGTGCGGCCTTCACTGGCTCTGTCCAGAGCTTCTTGTACAACCTGGGAAATTTTTAAACAAATTATTTCTCTTTATATTCCGACTACCAGTCAGTGCATAGGTAGTCAGGAAGATCAGTAGTATTTGAACAATAGTTCTTGTGAGTGTCGCGTCATAAATAGTCTTGTAAACACTTACAATCAGTTGCACAAAGCTCCATTAAAGTTAAACAAGATAAGAAATCAGCAATAGATTTAATGAAGCTTTAACTTTAATGGAGCTTTGTGTAACTGACGGTAAGAAGAAAAATATGAAATGATTCCCTCAGTGTGTCGGGAGACTTGAATGGTTAAATTAAAACCTCAGGATACGGCGAAGCAATAGAGCTCTTTACCTTTTCACTATGTGTGTCAAGTGCCGATGTGGCCTCGTCCAATAGTAGCACGCGCGGGTTTCGAACAAGCGCTCGAGCGATAGCAATGCGCTGTTTCTGACCTCCGGACAGCTGCGATGCACGAGCGCCGACACGAGTCTCGTATGCCTGTTGAAGCAGACTTGCAGTAAAATATACGAAACACTTTAATATGTACAATATTAGGTGAAGTCAATATGGACAGACGACCTTACAAAGGTCGCCGGAAGACGCTGGATGCAGGTCGCTTCCAACCGGTATATGTGGAGATCTAAGGGGGAGGCCTATGTTTAGCAGTGGACGTCCTATGGTTGAGATGATGAATTAGTCGGTAAAGCAAACTACTTAGGTACCTGATAATAGGCCTATGTGCAACTTACCCAAGCAGATTTAAACAACATAAGTAAATCTAACCCAATTATTGATTTGTAGATAGCTAGTTGATCACTAATTTATCTTTAAGTGTGGATTACAATACTCGATCCGTTGTTTTTCGAGAGATTGAGACATAGGTACTTTTACATTATGTTTTTATTCAATCTCTTATCTCAAAACAAAGGATGGATTGGTTTTTGTATTCTGTACTTAAAGAACTGCGATAAAAGTTCCTGTTAGATCTAACATCGCTTGATGAGATTACTTAAGTTCTCTTCTGCCGAAGTAGGTACTTATAATAGAAAATATAGGTACATCGCTTTATGAAGTTAGCATGTTTGTGTCCAACTATTCGCAATACTACTTACGTTAGGCAAAGCTGCAATAAAAGAATGGACGTTGGCTTGTTTCGCCGCGGTGACAATTTCTTCGATAGAGACCACGCGTTTGTTGTCGCCATATGCAATGTTCTCGGCTATTGTGCGATCGAATAACACCGGCTCTTGAGACACGAGGCCAATGTTTCGACGCAGAGTATCTAAACGCATGTCCGATACGATGTTATGGTCGTCCATGCTCTGAAAATAATAAATTAGAAAATAATCTGAAAATAATAAAGGTTTTGGTGCCCAACGTGGGACTTTTGAAGGTGGATTTGCATTAAAAATACCATAACCAAACCTAACAAATAATACCAGAAAGTTTTTTCGAAAACGCGATGTTATAGGTACTTGACCGTTAAATTATTTATTACACTTTAATATTTTCAGATCGCCAAGTTGGGTGCCAATAACAAATCTACTGAATTATCTTCATTTCCATATAATCCAAAATTAAGACGCAAACACAAAGGTTTAACTCCGTTAGTTTGAAGTAACAGCTAGAGAGGAATAGTTAATGACTTACCACAGTGCCTTCATCGGGGTCGTATAATCTTTGAATCAGCTGTATGAGGGTAGATTTCCCGCAGCCGCTGGGCCCCTAGCGCCACTCGCTTGCCGCATGGGATCAGCACCGAAAGCCCTTTCAGCACCTCCACTTCACGCCGCGTCGGGTACCGGAACTTTATGTTACTGTACTCAATCTTGCCTTTCGCGACCTGCGTTAACCAAATTGAAAGTTATTAAAATATATATAAACTTTTTTCGGAATAAAATGAACAGATGGCTTTGACACGTAAATTAACAGCTAGTATATTAACAATTAAATGAATGAGCTTTTGTTTCTACACGAACTATGTTTTGCTGTTGATTCGTGTAAAAATCTTTTTTCATTTACATATAGATGATGTTATAGGGATTATCAAGAAGCAGGTTTAGGTATTTTCGTCGCGCGTGTCTTGTCTTCACAATACTAGCTTCGTTCAGCGATCCGCATCCCGTGAGAACTACTCCTCGCATCCAGCTAAAGAGTAGCCTTCTTCAATAAATCTTCAACTTTATAGTATTAGTTCAGAAAAAGGTAGAATATATCGGCACGTACGTAATCCTTAGGCACGGAAGGAGTGACAGTGTCGGCAACACGTGGCTTGCGGGCCAGCAACGTCATGACACGGCCAGCCGCACTCACTGCTGCGCCGAAGTTGGGGGCAAACGCCAATGCCTGCCCCATCATCCACGCACCGAAGATCAAGGCTTCGGAAACTCTGCACAAGAAAAGTAAGATAATGAAGGAAAAGAAACTAAGCCTTGAGATGCGAAAATGTATAGGCTTGTATATGGTCTGATTTAGTATGGATTTCCCTAGGCTGTGTCTTCCACTTAGGTAAAAAAAATCATCAGAGTAGGTCATCAAATTATTCGCTTTCCAAAAAATACCGACAAGTGCAGTTTACGTCGATCTCCATAAAACCAACAACTGTATATGATAGTAGACGTGACTCTTATTTAAAATAGGTACTTCTTGCGCAAACAGTACAATGGCGGACTTAACGCTTTAGGCGTTTTCTCAGTCCACCTTTGGGTGGTGGGAAATAGCAGTGGAAGGTGCAGTATGCTACTAATTGTAACTAGGGCTGCCATCCGTCCGGGTTTCCCGGATTTGATTTGTCCTCCGGTTTTCAAGAGGCGTCCGGGCAAAACCCGGACACTTTTCATGTAAAAAAGCACCTTACTGTATTTACGTATTTATCGGCATTATTATACAAAACGCTAACTTCATTCGGTGTAAGAGTAACACGATAAAATAACAACAGACTGCCCTTCGTCGCCACACCCTCGCGAGTTCAACCACTTCGATTGGATGATGTTGGAACACATTTCAGTAGATTCATCGTGGCCTGAAGTAGAAAAAACTGTTCTATTTCTGACAGAAAGAAACATTAATATAGACGACTCGGAATTATTTGACGAGTGGGTCAATTTGAAAGAATTTAGCCTAAATCTTTCAGACGAAGAGGAAAAATTCATCGCTAACCAGCTTTGGCTGAATTTTTTTAAAACAAAGAATGCACATCTGTACACTGAATTAAGTAGGATTGCGCAATATTTTTTCTGCATACCTACATAATGCGAATGAAGAGCGAATATTTTCATTAATTAATCAGCAATGGACGAAAGACAGAAAGTCGTTAGACACAGATATAATATTTTTTTGTAAAAAAATGATTTGTTTTTGTAATTGTTTATGGCTAAAATTACACATTGAGTGAAATTAACCCTGGACAACTAACCTTCGTCAAATCGACGAATACGCGACACAAAATAGGCTATATCTTTTTAAAGCGGGCGCCAGTGATCGTGTCGCGACTTGTCAACTCAGTGCCTCTCGCGCTCTTTCAGAAAGCGGTTGTGTGCGGCAGGTAAGTTTTAAAGTTTTTGAGATATTCAATATTTAGTCGTCGTTTCGACGAATGGTTAGTGTTTGTGTCACTTTTCATATTTAAATTGAATATTTTATTTCGCAGTTTTCTTTGTGATGGCTTCAAAACAACCACTATCGGAAGAAAATATTACTATAATGTGTCAACTCTGGGACAAAAGATAATGAGCCGTCGTAATTATATGAAAGAATTGCATTCCCAACTTGTAAAACCGTGGCTCGAAACACGACTGCAAATGCCCACAATGCCCACGCATACAAAAACGAAAATACAAAATGTATTAGGGATTGGTACTGATGTTGAAGGTGGTGATCGTGACGAAGTGCAGTCAACGTCGAGAAATGAGTCTGTATCGACAGGTCAAAATATAAGAAAAAGGAAAATTTGCGGTATATGTTCCTATAAGAACACACAGAGAACTCACAGTGCAGCATCGCAATCTGCGGTGAACATAAGATTGATTTCTGCACTAGTTGCGCAGACAAAAAATAGCTTTTATATATTTTTTTATATTACTTAGATCTCGTTCTATAAGTAATTAAGAGAAAAATATGATTTTTTTTTGTTTAAATATTTTTGTTAATTTTCCAAAAAATAACGTTTTTTTGATCTCATGAAAACCAAGTGCTTTACTAAAAATGTTAAGTTTGAATAAATATTTCTCATTACTTTATTTTTTGTAGTTTTATTTGTAAATGTAACCTATGTTATATAATTGTTCAGAAGAATTTAGATAAAAAACAGCATAATTCACCTAAAAATACCGCGTTAAAAACATGTTCGTCGAAACGACGAATGGTTAGTTTTAATAGGGTACTCTGGAAGGTTAGTGGTCTAGGGTTAAAAAAAAAAGAAAATTAAAGGTCTTTTTTTAAATATTATTTTCGGACCCGTCCGGGGAAAAAATGCGATTTACGTCAAATGTCCGGGTTTTTTTTAATCTTTGTCCGGGTTTGGCGAAATTCGAGATGGCAGCCCTAATTGTAACTCTCAGAAGTAGACTCACTTGATGACGTTCTTGTAGGGTATCTCTCCATTAGCGACTAGAACTCCACCATACCAGAGGGCCAGAGCATACCCGGCGACCGGCGCGGTCTGACCGAATGAAAATACGCAACCGCGCCAACGTAAGCTTTTGCGCGCTGCCAGACGACCTCCCACAAACGCCTCGTGGTAACGCTTCAGTACGCCTTCTTCACCACCTGAACAAAATAAATTCAAAAGATGAAAGTGTTTCTGAAGATTGAAATCCACAAACGTGTCCATAACGTTACTTATTAATTCAATTTGGTATCACACTTCCTTACACCCCAGAATAATGAAACATTATTCCTCTAGATTCTACTACATACCTAAATCGTTTTTTTATTGTTTTCAATGTGCAGATATTCTCATTGTGTCTAAGAAGCGAATATTGTGTTAAAACGGGCACAAGCAGTAACATTCTACTGAAGGGAAACTGTCATACTTACAGAATGCGCAAACAGTTTTGATATTAGTGATAGCCTCGGTAGCTATCGTGGTTGCCTTGTAAGAGGCTTCTCTGACCAGCGCGAGTCCTACCGACAAGACCCGGCCTTCTAGCACCACGGCACCGATGACCATGGGTACAGACACCAGTGATACTAGTGTCATCTTCCAAGTGTAGTACATGGAAAGCATGATGCCGATCACGATGGTCGCTGTTGCCTGCATCAGAGCGCCGATACGAGTGCCTGTTGCCTAAAGCCAAAAATAAACGTGAAGTGAACGAATCAGGGACTTTTTCTTATGTGTTCCTTAAAATTTTACAAATTTTGTACTCGTTCCGAGAGTTAGCGAAGTGGAAAATCGAAAATTAAAGAAGAAAAATACTACGCAATGATGACTAACCCCTTGTACTGCAGCAGCATCAGACGCCAGCCTCGCTGACAGAGCGCCGACTCCATTGCGTGCGTCGTCAAACCATCCTATTTCTTGTTTCAACATCGATTCAAATGCAGCCACTCTACAATTTTAGCACACAATTAATTTTAGAAAAAAAATAATTGTCTAGGTACATCTTCATACAATTTTGGTTTAGGTAGATATATTTTTAGGTTTTGATATATTTGAGTAAGTACCTGAGCCTAGCCGTCAGACGAACTCCAGTTAAGTTGAATATAAAAATTTGGAAGAAGATACCAACTCCAGTGTAGACTCCCACAAGGAGGAAAAGGACTGCAATGACATTCGTCTGACCTCGCACCCAGTCATTGTCAGGACTTTCCAAGTACTGAAATTATAACGCAGAATTAGTAGGAAAAATTTAACTTAAGACCCCAGCAGGTCTCGTAAACTTAGCACAAATCAGTTCATGGCCCCAGCTTTTCAGTCCATACCAATCGTTTACAAAGTATGACATACCCCATAGGTCTCTCCGAAGAGAATGGCAAATGTAGGGAAGGAAGAGCCGACGGCTATGGCAGATAACACACCCGCTATCATCAGCCACTTCTCCGGCCCACATAGCTTCAGGATCTGCCAGTTAGTCGGATGAAACTCCTCTTCCTCTTTATCTCTTCTATAGAGCTAGCCGATGACGCCGAACTAGATGACTCACTTTTAATAGACTCAACAGATTTGATTTTCTTTGGCTTTTGTTTTATTTTTGCACCTGCAATTATAGAAACCATCAAGAATGTGAAAAAACCCTAGTTTACTGTTGCGTATCTATTGATGAATAGCTAAAATAAGTTTTTGACCCTTTTAATGCAGGGTCGTCAATAAGTTATTTAATTTTAAACGTTGTTGTTATTGTTTCTAGTTTAAGAATTGTTCTCGCAGAATATAACGAAAGAACTCTCAAAACCGGAAAAATAGATCGCCGTCTTTGGGAGAAGATTCAAGAAAAATACGATTCTTACGTTTCGCTACGTTCTGGGCAGAAGGAGGAGTTCATCTACTGCTGCCTCGTTCTCCGCAGCTAGTTGATAGAACCGTCCTTTTTTAGCCATAAGTTCGGCATGAGTGCCTTCCTCGACGACTTCGCCTTTATCAATAAACACTATGCGATTCGCATTCAGCACTGTTGATAACCTGTTGAATACGTAAAAAGTACTTTTTATACAAACTGTATCAAGCGCTTCACAGCCTTAGTTTTGCTTCTACCGGTAACTATATTTCTTACTGGTTTTACATAAATGTGAAAAACCTTGATATATAATGATTCCCAAGAAACTGATGCCAAAACATTAATTAATGTATAAGACACTTTGACTTCTTTATAGCCTGTTAGCATCTATAAAAGATGATCAAAGCTGCATCCATGTCAAGTCTTTGGAACTTGTGCTGATGGCCAACAAGGCCTAAAGGGAGCAACACTTTCAAGATTCAATATACAACCCAATTTTCCTGCTCGCCCTGACAGCAGGGCTTAATTGGCGGAATAAATTCGCCAAAGCCCATTGTTTGCATATACTTGTACCTGTGGCTCACCATGACAGTAGTCCGACCTGCCGCTGCTGCGTCTAGAGCCCTCTGCACTTTAGCTTCGCTTTGGGAGTCGAGGGCTGAAGTGGCCTCATCGAGCAGCAAGATCTTCGGTTTCCTTACCAACGCCCTCGCTATAGCTATGCGCTGCTTTTGGCCTCCAGAAAGTTGAGCACCCCTTTCTCCAATCAAGGTGTTGTAGGCCTGTTAATAGCGCCTGGTATAAGTTTTTGAATTAGGCACATCGAAAAATAAACTTCACAGATTTTGAGAGACCGTAAATGTCTGTGCAGACATAGATTAAAGGTAAATAACTAAAATTGAGCAAAAATTTTGTACGTACTTCAGGAAGTGCCTTGATGAAATCATGGCAATGACCAGCTTTAGCTGCAGCAATTATATCTGCATCAGTGGCTTCGGGGTTGCTCAATCTAGAATGAGAATAAATTGATCACAAATTGTACATAGGTATGTATCGAATAAAGAGACCCTTGATTCCTAAAGGCTCCCATCATTAGATCCTGGACCTGATGACGATGAGACTATTTGGGAATTACCTTCAAACAATATTTTTTAATCGAGTCTGGTTTCTTTTCAAACTCCTCCTGTTTGGGAAGTAGGTTAAAAACTAAAAACGACTCCAATTAGAATTACAGAGAAACTAATGTTACTATTTAGTTGTTGTTTTAAAATAGTCTCTTACCTAATATTCTCCTTAATGGTGCCAGCAAAGAGCACAGGTTCCTGCCCCACGACTGCTATATGGTTCCTGTAGTGCCTGACGTTCATGTCTCTCAGATCGTTCCCAGACGCGGTCACCGAGCCTCCGTCAGGATCGTACATCCTCTGTATCAGTTGCAGCACCGTAGATTTGCCGCAACCACTTGACCCCACCAGAGCTATTGTTTCGTTTGCGTTAATTTTCAGATTGAGTCCGTTTAAAACCTAAAATCGTACAATGTGGTTAGCAGATACATTTATACCTAAATATGTACCTAAGCAATTTTTTGAATACTTGATTTATAAAACAACACTGATTATAGGTTATTTGGAGTCTGTGGTGATATGATTTTATACGGCTAGTGGCTACTTATTCGTACATTGAATTTAATATTTTTAAAATCTTAAGTTGAAGGTAATCGGTGTTAACGTTTAATAAATGATACGTACCTGTACATCACTTCGTGCTGGATATCGAAAGTACACATCTCTGAATTCGATATCTCCAGTGAGCTCCGGTCTGTCACCTTCAGTGGAAAATATGTCAATAAGCGGTTTTCTATCAATGACTGCATAAACGGACGCCGCAGAGGCTCTTGCAGTCGATATGGCTTCCATGTGAGGAGCTGTCAGACCAACGTTTTGAGCTCCTTGTAGTACACTGAAGAATACCTAAAATAAGAGGTCTTTAAAAAGCTGTTTTTTATTGTTGCTTTACGAAAAGAAGGCATTGAAACACACAACGGTTACTGACTGGTTTAATTCGGTGGCTCTTTACCCGATTTCTGTAAATGGCTGGAATGGCTTACATAGTTGAAACCTTTTGTTTCTATATTTATTTTCTAGTACTTTGTGAGATCTAAACTAAAAATATTTATGTATTTGCTTGTTAACACGTGTTCTGATTAACAATAAGTGCAGCTTAGCGATCCAGTACACACGTAGAAGTTACTTTTGCTGACGGAGATAATAATGATTGGAATGATAGCGAAACAAATACAGAGTAGGGAATCTGGGACAAAGATAAAAAGTCAAACTTACAATCATGAGCACAGCCGCTGTATAGACAGGTTTTTCTTCATTTCTACTGTCCAGAATGAGACCGACGCCATACCAAAAGGACAAAGCATATGTAGCGTATATGATAAACCACATTATACCACTTCCTAAGCCAGCAAATATACCTTTCTTCGTCCCCATTTTCTTAGCTGGTTCAAGGCGACGAGCATATCTATAAATATGAATACAGTTTTTTCACACATAGGCAGCAGATGCTTCTATAGATAGAAGACGATAGATGCACGTAGAAAATTCCAAGTAGCAGAAGACCGTTATTTTCAAGATATTTTCAGTCTTGCTTCCAATCTATTGTCACCATTACACTACATACCTGTCTATTTCTTTTGACTGGCCACCAAAAGCGACCACTGTTCTGATCGCTGACAGTACTTCTTCTGCCACAACTCCTGCTATACTGTACGCTTTTAGTTCTTGAGATGTCAGTGAAGATTGTACCTAAAGCATATGGTTCTGTATTACACTGCTACTAAATATTGCAAACGTATGGGTTTAGGAAATGAATATTTTTTAACCTTAGAGGCACGCCATGTAGATAAATATTTAAAAAATTATGTGCTAAAAATATTAAGGAGAAAAGAACATACCTTAGCAACAACAGCAGTAGTGGCAATGATCACTGGTGTGCACGACAATATCACGAGAGTCAGCTCCCAGCCATAAGCAAAGGAGATGAGCACCGAAGTAACAAACGACATCACCAGGTAGATGAAGATAGGCACTTTCTCTGCAATCCCTTCTCGAAATTTCTCGATGTCACTGAAAGAAAACGAAAGAAAATGTGGTTCTTAAGAACTTTAAGATTCAGTCTGGTACTGATCTAATTTACTTATTATATGGCATACTCAACTCTATTCAATAATTAGCCGTTTACCCGCGGTTTCACCTGCGCCCGTGGGTACTACTGCCCCACACCCCGATAAAATATAGCCTATGTTCACCGTGAAAACTATAGTTTTCCAACAATGAAAGAATTTTTCAAATTGGTCAAGATGTTTTGGAACCGATTTTGTCAGACAGTCAAATATTTCCCCTTTATAATATACATAAGTGTAGATAAGCATTTCCGCTGTTTAAATCACATAGCCAGTAACCCAGAACATAGGTGTGTTCTGGGTTGCATATTATGTGCCTATATAGTCTAAATCTGATCTGAGATATATTCGAAGAAGCAGTATACTTATTGAATTGTTCCAAGATACTTATAAATAAAATAAATAAATAAAATAACTTACTCGGAAACCTTGGTTGCAAAGTTCATGGTAGTATTCAGGTCATACCAAGTGATGTCTTGCCGAAGCACAGCTCGCAGAAACATCGCTTTTAACCTGTCAACCTGGAAAATGAAACCATTTTAATAACCAGTACTTACGATGATAATAATATGCCTATGCCCTTAACATATCAAGTGCTATATCAGATTAAGATCCTCTTTACATGAACCTTCTTCAGTTTATATCCAGGAGGCATCGAGCGACAGACGTACAGTCATTGCTCTTTTTTCATTTTCGTTTTTCGGAATAAAAACCACGGAGGAAGGAAAGATGAGCGCAGATGCCTTAAGGCAGGTAGGTCAGGTGCCTTCTTCTAGGTCAACTACGTATGTTGGTTATGGTTAAAACGATTAATTACAAGAGAACTAACGAGGTGTTGATAAAGGAATCGATCTGTTCTTTGGTTCCTAGAGACATCACTTGGTCTTGGTTGATCGATTGATGGGTTAGGGTCGCGTTTTTAAGAAGCAATGTGCTTCACTCACCTGTTTAAGTGCCATGTAGTTGAAGATATCCACACTGATGACGCCGACGATGAACTGGCCGATGGAAAACACGGTGCAACCGACGCCGAACGCCTGCGAGTCTTGAATTAAAGCTATCCTGTTCTCTGCTCTCGATGCATTTGTACTGTCAATTTAATATATTGATTCATATAATTTCCATTTAACTAATGACTTACTTAAAAAAGGGGATATACACTACTTATAACTCAAGAATATCTGGTCCGTTAAGGCTGAAGGGGGGAGGTAGCTCAGACCCGGACAAGGATAGATTTTATCACCAGACGGCTACGGGAAGCAGTTCTCTCGAGAACAAGGTTGTAATATCATTTGTTTGGTTTATACAGCAAGAAACTTCGTCCCCACACTAGACTAGGAAAAGCGCTATGAAAATGTAAAGAGAAAAGAAAAAGTAATAACTCACAGAACTTTCCCTCCACCGAACCAAGATATGGTCCACGTTTCAGTCGAGGTTCCGGTCATCACGGTCCTGTCGATGAGGAGTGCCGTGAACTCGCCATATATGATGACGCCCAAAGGCACGAATAGTCCATTGATACAAGCAAAAAATACTCCGACCATCAAAAAAAGTAACTCGCACGGCTTCGCGTACCTATACTGTGGAACGAATAAATATATTAATATCATGTGCTTGCTAATTTTCATGATCATTATATTCACGTTTCAAATTTCATAATAATGTGAAAAGTGGAAACAGCTAAGCTCCACAAGTTTCAATCGAATCTTGATAATTAAGTATTAATAACTTTATATTAATTTTATTTAACTATGAAACTATGATAGTAAAATTATTAATAATTACACCATTGAATTAGAAATATGAGATCTTGCAATAATACTTACTAAGTGATGGAAAGCTACGGGTTCAGCTTGAGCTCTTGCGTCCTGTTCTCTAGAAAAATAATAAGTAGCTTGTTTAATCACTATTGTCACGTGACAACAAGAATATAATAATAAATATATCGATAACGTCTAACGGCGCCTATCTGTTGCTTTGGCTACTTATATTCTGGCAGGTGCCCAACTTTTTGTTCATTTTATTAGTTATATTTGATAAACATTCATTAATATACCTAAGCCTATAGATATGGCGCCGGTTTTTTAGTAGTTACAACTATTATTCAAACACTTGAAATAATGACAATACGTACAGCTGTTGGTTTAAAAGTTTCTCGGCTAGGTAAGCAGAGTTCTGTGCTAATGAGTTTATGGTGAGGGAGTTGTGACGCCATCCAGCTATGGCGTACGAACCACTCATCCGCCGCTGTGTCGGATATTTTGAGAAGCTTCTCGTCGAATCATCGCGTTTCATTGTCGGACTTGCTCTGTGAAAATGATTGAAGAATAAATAATTTCAGAACAACAATAATATAAGAAAAGACCATTAGAGCATAAATGTTGCTTGTGAGATGTGGCGGGTTTCTCTTTCCATAGCTTCATGGAAGGAGAAACATGCAGCGCCGACCCCAAATAAAATTGCGATATTGGCAAGAGGTTTAATGAAACACCATCAATTAAGTACAAGGTATAACTTATTCTTGTGGACATCGTAAATTGATTAAAATCAATCTGAAATCTGAATCTACTCAGACAATATTAGGGACGATAGGTTTCCCTTATAGTTGTCATAACTAACCGTTAGCACGCATACGATTTTTGCGGGCAAATAAGACACCATTTTGTAGAAAAATTTATACCAGACTGGATTGGATATAACGTCAGATATGAGAAATTAAGTACGAATTCATGAGTCGTGGCACTAGGAGTGAAATTGTTAGCCTAGTGGTTTATACATCAGATTGTCAAGTACGAGTGTGGATTTTGAGTCCTGAGGTACGTACCAATGTAACTTAGTTTTCTAAGTTATTTGTACTTTCTAAGTGTAACGATTGTGGTGATGAAGTTGCATTATAGAGGCCTGGTTCCTAATAGCAGGACAGTAAAAAGTCTATATATGATGAATGGATGTTCTTAATCTTTGGTACAATAGTTATGTAAATATTAATTCATACACTACTTATGTATCAAACTCAATCTGTGGAAATACATTCCTGTAATTTTTTAACTCTAAAATTAACTGTGACTTGTGTATATTTGCGTATTGTAATATGTTACACATTTCTGCTTTCTTGGTCAAATACTTTTGGTATCCTTACCGAAAACAGAGAAACTATCACGACTTAACACGAGAAGATTTTGTCTCGTTAAAAATAAAAACTTGTAACATTAAAACACTTTTGATTTTTTCATTTCCCCTGATGGTATAAGGTGAAAATTTACACGATATGATTTGATCTTTCTCATAACATTTTAATTCTTTGGATAAACAATGATATTTTGCGCAGTCACTTTGACATATACAATTTTCTAGAGTTTTGATTTCATTTAGAGATCTTGATAAACTGGGAGTTGTCTTTGGGTTATCCGCTTAATCATTAGGGGTAATTGAAGGTACTCGTATATGGAAATCAAGCTTTGCGTAGGATAATATAATTACATTATGATAGATTATTTCCTGGGTTTATACCCAGTAGTAAGTAGTGTTTCATAAAACTATCTCAAATTAATGGAAACCGAGTTAGATTGAACCGCCGAGGGTTCAGTACAGCGATATACATCGATTATAAAGTTCAATGTTCCGCATTGCAGAGCACTGAATAAAGCTCACTGTTAGTTTTAACTAAACAAACAGCAAAAACTTTGTCTAGTACAGTTTTGCATGAACTTTGGCATTAAAGTTTCGTTTTAAAGGAACATTGTGTTTTTTTATTGCAGACACCATAACAGTTCTGTGTGATCCAAATAATTTGAATTTCATGGTTTCACCTCAATGCATTCACGTTTGGTCAACTAAAGTGAAAGAACAGACTCGAGAGGTCATATCATATAGTTAGGTTTAATAGTCCTGTAATATGTTGTTGCCCGGGTAACTGGGTTGAAGGGTCAGATATGGCAGTCGCTCCTTGTAAAGCAATGGTACTCAGCTGCATCTGGTTAGACTGGAAGCCGACCTCAACATAGTTTGGGAAAAAGGATCGGAGGATGGATGATGCCCTCGATTTCTCAGGGGTTCCATCATCAGATCCTGACCTGGTGATTATGAGGTGGTCCCATAATCCTAGCATAATAAAATCCTGCGAATTAGGTTTTATGTCATGAACAACCAAGCGCACTACGACTCCTAACAATTGTCCTTTTCTACAAAACCTATTTAAGTACATATCTTTTTTTTGCCATGGAATTGAAGGTAGTGCCCATAGTAACAATTTTACTACAAACAAAAACCTTCACAACGGCATATGCTATAACTCTGTTGGACAATGAGCCCAATTTGACTCATGGTCCTTTCCCTCTAAGCTGCGAACTGACCGCAGCATACCTAGTTAAGAAAAGGCTAGGCAGATGATTAAGATTATCAGGAAGAATTTATGAAGTATCATCCAGAAATAGCTATTGTACTGATGTGTTAACTGATAAATATTTTGCAGTATCATTAAATAAATCTTGATTCATGGTTAATATTTATCTTAGTCGTACGACGACGTATTGATTGTGCGTTATCTGTCAAATGGAAGAAGTTAAATGCATTGATGTAGGTAAATAACTTTTACTATGAAGCTGTATTTATTTAATGAGACCTAGGTAACGTATTTTGATAGTGCCCTTCCTTTTTCAATAACCAAATGTTTTTCAATCTTAGCTTGAATTTACGTTATTTACTATTTATAAAAAAACATGTAGGTAAGTACTTAGTAAACTAAGCTATTGCTATTTTACGGACCGAATTTTTTTTTACGAGAAATATTTAGCTTAGATTTTTTTGCAAGCAAATACCAAACAGTACCTGCCTAAGACATAAGTATCAAGTACTCGATGATCGTAAAAAATATAGAGCCAATCATAAAGTTCAGGTTGAACCTAATTTATTCATTCAGCAAGACGATATATCCACCAGACAGTTTTCGAACTAAAAACAGACTAGACATGCGATTAGCTAACTCAAATTAGATCAAGGGCTGCCAGACTAAAGTTAAATTAGAATATTGTTAGAAGCCAAGTACACCTGGCAGGAACACTACGCTATTATTATATCAATATTTTTTTTGTTATTGAAATATGAACCGTGTTCAGTTGCAATAAGTGCGCGGGAGATTGGACATGATTCTCAGATCATTTCATTCAGTCACAGTCTAGAGTTTTAATTGCAACGTGATATTGTTATGAGAATTTTGTTTGACGTAGGTAGGTACTTCTTACGTAAGATTTTCGTTGGTTTTCTGACGTCATGGGATGGACTCGTCACACTTACCTAGGCTTTGGAAAGAGTGCATTTCTAGTCAGTTTCATATACTCAAACTGTGAAGCTTTTACAGCGATTGCGAAGCTACTGGAATTGGTAGTTTTTATAGCAGTCATAAAGAGATTCAGCTCGAGTATATATAGTAGAACGTCGATGGTTTAAGTGTTGCCAAGTCACAAGTACCTACGAGTTGTGCTTGTTTACAAGGAGAGCTCATGCCTATAGTATACCATTTCTATATACACTCTTTTGCAAAAACAGGCACCTATCCGAAATCTTAGTTTTAAGGACTTTACGTGTATTTCAAAGGGTTTTAATGATTGTAGTATGTTTCTAGCATCAAAAGAGTTAGCCGAGCATGCGTGAGAGTGTATTCTATATTTGAATTTTGTACAATTGCTAAGAAATTGGTTAAACCTTGTTTTGGACTAATTGCTGGAAGAAAGTTCGTCGGTGTTTTGAAAAGTTTTGAAGTGATTTTCAGGAAAATTATAATGCAGTTTTAATTAATGATTAATGTACTTTTTGTTAGATCAAAACATTTTTGAAAAGCTATGCGTATTTGTGAAAATTTTCACCTGCTCTAAATGGGCTATACCGATGATTGATGGCAAAGTTAAGAGTTTCTGTATTTTAGTGTAAAGCGTTCTATTGTTTAGATATTGTACCCACGTGTTTTAAAATATCGCTTTTCATAAATAAACACTATTTAGAAGAGTATCAGTACATTGGGCTGCGACAAAACCAATTTCAAGTAAGCAGTGCCCATCACAAGCCGTCTCCTATCGGAATACCAAAAGTAAAAATACCAAATTTAGTGATAAATGTTAAAATTAACCACATGAAAAATGATGAGGAGGATTAAAGCTATCTAAAAGTCAAATTATTGCCTCGTTGAAGCTCTCGATAACTCCATAGGTATCGGGTTACTAAACGACGATTTAGCTGAAAGGGTCAAGAATTCAAAATTATTGGCCAAACGTATGTTTCTTAAGAATTGAGCAGATAGCCAATTATTGTTATGATTTAAGCAGAAAAGTGCTGTAGATGCCAGAAAATCTCGGTGTAGGCAAGTTTATTTAATAAAATATCCGTGGGATGAAAACACGCTATTTGAACGCTCAGACTCATAGATCTTCTGAGGTCTACGGAGTTTCCCAAGAGACGAGGTTGTTTAAAAATCAGTGATTACGAGACCTTAAGACCTCGTGCTCACAGTCTATGCGCTATTTTCTGTATTTTGTAGAAATTCAAGACTTTAAAAAATGTCAAAGCCCGATATGAGACGAGTTGTGAAGGGCACTGCTTACTTGAAATTGGTTTTGTCGCAACCCAATGTACTGATACTCTTCTAAATAGTGTTTATTTATGAAAAAGCGATATTTTAAAACACGTGGGTACAATATCTAAACAATAGAACGCTTTACACTAAAATACCGAAACTCTTAACTTTGCCATCAATCATCGGTATAGCCCATTTAGAGCAGGTGAAAATTTTCTCAAATACGCATAGCTTTTCAAAAATGTTTTGATCTAACAAAAAAGTACATTAATCATTAATTAAAACGGCATTATCATTTTCCTGAAAATCACTTCAAAAACTTTTCAAAACACCGACGAACTTTCTTCCAGCAATTAGTCCAAAACAAGGTTTAACCAATTTCTTAGCAATTGTACAAAATTCAAATTTAGAATACACTCTCACGCATGCTCGGCTAACTCTTTTGATGCTAGAAACATACTACAATCATTAAAATTAAAACCCTTTGAAATACACGTAAAGTCCTTAAAACTAAGATGTCGCATAGGTGCCCGTTTTTTGCAAAGAGTTTATTTCGCTCTTTATGCCTCTCTCGTATATCGAATCTATTTCAATGGTCCCAATAATTTTTAAGTACAACTGGAAGGGGCCATAATAAAAGATTGTCATAACTGATCATGAAAATGTTTTCGGAGTCCTTACTGCGTATAAAGTATTAAGTCCAAATGCCTATCTATATAGCGTGCTAACATCATCATCATCATCATCATCTCAGCCATAGGACGTCCACTGCTGAACATAGGCCTCCCCATTAGATCTCGCGTGCTATGTAGGTACATAATCATTTCTACATCCCATTCGCAATAGCAATTTAAGTACGTAAATTCCCAGACGATTCCCAGATGCCTGCGCCATTCATAAATCTACATCATTTAGAGTGTGTCACGTGTCACGTTATTTTCTCTGAACTGTACAGTCAACTTCAGGTCAGTGGTTACAGTTTTATAGGAAAATCGTACTTATTACTATTGGGTTAAGGTGCATGACAGTTACCACTGATGATTACACAATGTACACGTCACGTACGGTGCATTGCATCCATTGTATCACGAGCACTCACCGGGTATCGGCCAAAAATGCGTGATCGCACGTGTTTTAATGGCGCTAGCTGTAAGAATTACGAATAGAAAATAATAAATACGAAACTTTTAGGCTAGTAGTGTCTAAGTGGTATAAAGCTTATCTGTCTTAATCTTGATAATTTTGAGATGAAAAGTTACTTATAAAGTTAGTGTTCAAGAAGAGCATAGGTACATTAAAATGAGTTTGAAAACTATATGGAATCTTAACTTTGCCATTTAATATTCCTAGGATAGTAAGTAAAGATCAGAATGGAGCAGATTTTTTACGTTACAGGTATTTGAACTTTCAACATCTGTTCACACATACTAACCGTATATAAATAATTAAAATTCTCTGTACTACAACGTTTGCTACGCTACGTTCAGGACTACGTAGTTTACGCTAAGTTTACATATTTGTGCCAATTTCGACGTCACTGCATATTTCGTAGCTCGCGTAGCCGTAGCTAAGATGACTACGCGGCCTACGAAAATTAAGATGTGGAATTGGGAAATTCTTCACGACGAACATTCGCGTTGCAAGTTTGTCATGTCATATCATCATCATCATCATCATCAGCCTATCGCAGTCCACTGCTGGACATAGGCCTCTCCAAGTGCACGCCACTGAGATCGATTTTCGGCTTCTCGTATCCAGCTCCTGCCAGCCGTCTTGCGCAAGTCATCACTCCACCGTGCCTGAGGACGTCCTACACTACGTAAGTTATACACGTCCTACACAGTTTGTCATATAAGAAACATTTTTTATTTAGGGTATTATTGATGATGTCGCATCGTAAAGAAGTGGTGCACCGATATCATAAGTTTATTTTGCCTATCCTTCGAGCAATTAAAATATGTATAACATAAAATAGTTAACTTTAATTTAAGTTGAGTTGGTTCATGGTTTAAACCAACATGTGCCTACCGTCGGGAAAACTTAACTCCATTGTGATAATGGCTAGCTTTCATCGCAGTGAGTAAATAATCAAGTAAAAATTTTGACGAAAAGGAATCCCATTATTTGTGTGAATCTTGAAATCAACTGCTTGCTAATACGAACTTTTAACTTTATACCCTCATTATATTCCACTTACTTCTTACGCTTATGTGAAATCGTGGTTTTTAGGTGCCTAAATTATCTGTATAAGTATTATGGGAAAAGGCTCGGAGGATATCTGTATATTATCTTTTGTTATTAGGCCCAATAAAAATATCTCCTGTTCTATAATATCCGGATCAATGTATGGAGGTTAAGAGGTTAAAGTCCTGCCGCGGGGTTGGAAACTAAAGCGCCAATAGTAGGCGTCGGGCGACGCTATGGCGCGACGCATTCTACTGTTTACTATAAATATAGCCTTTAAGAAGGATCCCTTTTACGAGCGACGACGCCTTGAATCCATTCAGTCATTTAGAAGTAATGGATCTCTTAAGTTGTCATTAAAATTCGTGTTATTTCATAGAATCATTAAATTAGAGGTAAGTATTTCTAGTAAGGGGTAAGTACCTTTGTAAATAGGTACCTACGTACACTCCATCGATATGAACCCATTTACGTTTAAAGTGTGGTTTTGAGAATTGGAACAAATTAAAATAGAAAAACTTGCCAACTGCGTGAATGAAATGAAATACAGTCTAGTGATAAACGTAGGTAAATACAGCGAAGTCTTAAACTACAGTCTACCCCTACCCTACTTCTACTACCCTGTTTGGTGTCGTTTAACCCTGAGTTCAAAACAGAACAAAAACTTGTTAAAATGTGTCCTTCATCAAAAATCTCTTTCATAAAGGCTAGGACATGAAAAATAACTGAGCTTATCGGAGTACATCCCAGCCACGACTTTCAATCAAATAAAATTAATTGAGCCGCGGTCTAGTGGAAAAGTCACACGTCATAAATAATACAGATTTAACGGCACATGCTCATCTGTCTCTGAAAAGTTATTACACCCTGAAACGCGACCGACATTGGGTGGGCGAAGCTGGCGCTTGCCAATCGCCAAGTCTCCCTAGACAACATAGCCCACTAACACTGCAAAGCTGACCTACCTACCTTAAAAGTAAAGTTATTCTATTTTTAGGACTTCCAAATAAGACAACAGGGCAAAAACCACCCCAAAACTAAAATCCCAAATAGACTCAAAAATTGCGAAAATTTCAAAAAAATATTACATAATAACTTACTTATATTCTGTAGAAATTATTATCCTTAAAGCACGTTAACGTCGCTACGAAGTCCCAAGGAAAACTCGCGAATATTTCTTCCTTCATAAGGACACCTGAACTGGGGACGTGTTCGCCAAAAGGCGCGGGAAATTTATGAAAAGGAGCGATGAAGTGGTTATGACGCGTCTCGTCAACCCTCCGCGGCGGTTGGCATGGCACTGGGTAGTTTTTGGCACTAAACCGACTTATCAAGCCAGTGGTTTTGCAGTTATAACACAGCTGCATTGTGATCATATTTGTCAATCGAATTTCTATATCGAGAGTGTGTGATACAGAAAATGGGAAAAGTGCCACTGTTGGCCTTTCATACAATGACGTCTTTCTTACGTTACTGTTTAATTACATACTATTTTTAAGGAGTTAAATCCAACTGCACAATAAAATCTGTAAGAAATAAAATTAACCAGGTACAAATAGTGGAGTCAGCTGCTAATCTTCCCACGCGAATCATAAGGGCCAAAGTGGCCATTGGATATAACACGCTTTTATAAGGTTGGCATGTGCACGTGTCTTCAGATATTATTATCATTGGTCCAAGGAACTCGTACTATTACCATTCATACTAACCAACTGCTAATGTTATGAATCCCTACTTTATGTCTGGATATAGTTTACCTAAGTAAGGGAATGGTCGCTGTTTATTTGTCGGTTAGGGAAAGCAGACTCAACTTATCATTTCATGAACATTACCTAACTACACCTATAAAAAAATACTAATACTACAACTACTTAGGTACGTAATTATGGTGCAACGACCACTTTGTTCCAGGCGCTGCACAAACTAATCAGCAAGCTCCAGTCCTCAAAAAATGTTGTGTCCATCTGACATAAATTAAATTCAGGTACCTACTTACATGACTACGTAAGGGAGGATACAAGTTAAGCAATAAGGGATTTTATAGGAGGAGTAGGTACATAAGACTGTACATAGTGTAGGTACATTAATCTACAGGGGGAGGTAGGTACATTAGAAGATATAGGATAAATACATAGGAAGAGTACATAAGGGAGGTGTTCATAAGAGAGTGCATAGGATGCCTAGGGGAAATACATAACTTAGTTCTTAGGGCAAGTACCTACATACTGGTAGATAAGGGGTACCTACATAAGGCTAATACCTACATAAGATAGTATATAGGGAGATTACACACGGGAGAACATTGTAGATGCGCCAATGAGTTCCTCTTTGGGTTTTCGTTCGTAAAAGTTTGATACTAGACGTGATCTGATGATTTCCCACCTCAAAACTACTCAAGGTAGACTGGCAGAAAACGCCTATGGCGTTAAGTCCGCCTTGTACGAAATGTGCAGAAGCATTAAATAAATAAATAAATAAATAAAAGAGTGCAACGGTCTCAGTATGATCTGCACCGTAAGCTGATGGTAGATAAGCTTTTATGAACTAAATTTTCCATTTCGCTCTATCCCCGTTCTCCAACACTACCGATGACCTGGCATTCTGGACCTAGCCTTAGGGTCGGTTCAGACAGACCGGCTCGGAGAGGAGAAAATTCTTAACACGTTGAAATTCGACTACTTGTATTTGTAGTAAGGTTTATTTTTTCATGTGCACTGCTTTTGTCATTAAGAATGCTCGAAGGCGCTTGGTGTGAAATAATAAGAGGAGCTGATCGGCTCCGATTGCATGTTTTCAGCCGATCGGAGCCGATGACGGTCTGTTTGGAAAAAAAAATGCGCGCCGATGCTCTCCGAGCCGGTCTGTTAGAACGAACCCTTAATCTATGGTTGGGGAAGAAGAGTTGCAGCACCATGTTAAACACGGTGTCTGGTCTTTTACGTGGCACGTAGATTAAAATACTGTTATATAAATCCACCCATTCAAGAAAGACATGTCAATTTCATTTGCTCAGCTATCGACAAAAATCAGCAAAAGCATTGCCACAAATTCCTCGACCACTCTGTGTTTGGGTCGTTGGTTTGGTTGTATGTCTGTTTTGTTTTGTAAAGTTACTGTGGGGAAAGGATAGTACGGCTGAGCCCGTTTTGCTCCCCAAATTTTGGGAACATTGAGGCAGTAAGTCAAAATAATTAGGGCCAGGCAGAGCCAGGCTACAAAAGCAGAGCGGAAAATCTAACTTTCATCACTCAGGGATTGGACTCACTGTAGGTACAGTAGACTGCACATTAGTGGTAACAGTCATGCACCTTAACTCAATAGTAATAAGTACGATTTTCCTATAAAACTGTTACCACTGATCTGAAGTTGACTATACCATATCACTTAGCATGATCAGAATGAGAAGAAATAAAACATAAACATAATTATAACGTATTTATTTCCACTAGAAACTCTGAACTAGACATTATTGCACTAAAACATTATATTAAAAATAAAGTTATCTAATCACAAAACTCCCATTGACATTTAATTTTGGTGCGAAATAGAAAAAGTCGCGGCCTTAGTTCATAAATGTGTGAATCTTACAAAATCAAGATGTTTTTACTTATAAAGTCTAACATTTGCAAGGAAACTCATTCATTCTACATACAGACAGTCATGAAGCACTTGTTATATGATAATATTATCTAGAATATTACAAGAACCATAACTTTTGTGTTATAGTTACCGAATCCCTCTTTTTCAGAAATGGTTTACTTAAAAGCATGTTATTTTTCGGGACACCGTCAGAGAGAAGTTAATCCTAAGAGGACTTCACGACCCTCAGCATTGAGGAATACGACGCAAGGAGGAGGTTTTTTAACACAAAGTTAAGAGATATAATTATTCCTTGATATTCCTTGATAAAATAGAGTTCGGACTTTTATAGGTTTCGTGTATTTTGCGACAAGCCGAAAGAACAACTAGATTTGATCACGTCATACATGATTTTTAAGACTCATAAATGGATAAACTATTTAATAAAAGAGGGTTCGGTAAAAATGTACACTGCCTATTTTTTGTTTATTTTATCCATCGGTACATTTCAGTACTAAAATGTTAGCTTAACAAATCTAGTAAAAATGTGCTGATAGATAAAAATATTATTAAGATATTCCACCAAGATGAATTTAAATACAGACTAGCAGTTTTTAATATCTCGGCCATAAGTTTATCATTAAGATATTTTATTATACAATCGCCCGTCGTTGGTCGAAACTTAATACGTGTATTTACAGGTAATTTCTAAAGTTTACTTCTTTAGGTAAAACTTTTTCCTTTCTGCATTTTCTTATGCGATATAATATTTTTTGAATATAAGCAGAAGCCCTATTTGATTTTTAATATTAACTAGTTGATGTCACAATATATCGATGACAATTACTTTTTTTCGTGCTTCAATTATTGATTTTGAAATTGAAGCGTGCAGAATAAATACATAAAATGCAAGTGTCATGTATTTGAAATAAACATGATAGACCAACGACGGTGCGAATAGCTTAGAATTATAACAAATATAGATATAACTAACACTTAACTAACGCCATATTACATCCACGGAATGATTCCATTCTACCGAAAAATTATAATTCGAGTTTACATTTAACATTAAACTTAATACCGTAATTGTCCAATTAAATGTCTTACTTTACCCAGTATTAGTGCTATTATACAAAATAAGTACCCGATAATTCATTATACCCAATAGTAGAATTTCACGTATCGGTGAGAATAAATCCTATTTTCGATCAAACTGATCAAACTTGCATATATAAAAATATCTGCTCAAATATAAACACTAAAGCTGAGCTACTTACAATAATAAATTAAAGATATATCTAGTATAATATTGGCTTATCATGTCTTTGAAAACACAACTCAGTGATGCGTACAATGTGTACAGAATGTCATCGACTCTGTATCATTTAATCATTGCGTATTTGTGTGATAACGAGGATTTAGAACTAAACTATATCGTCTACTGATACCTTAAATATCTACCAAGCATGATCTGAACAATCAAGTTTGTTTGATATTATAGAAATCTTTAAAGGTATAGACACATCTTCCGAATTACAACGACTAACGAAATACTCCGAATATTGAATCTCAATAATGATGCTTGATATAAGAAGTCGTGAAACTGAGAAAAATATGTCTATCCTTGTCGCACAGCCATACATATGCCAGGTGTGAGTGAAACAGAAAGCGGTGCGTTTAGTAGAAGAAGAGCAGTCGTTCCTGGGCCGTGCCCGAGAGCAGACGCCAGCCGCGCTTGATGTTCAGGTACTGGATGATAGCGCGCACACAGATTAAGATACCTGAAACATTACAATGGAAATATCAATAAAACACTCGGTTCATGTGCACTTTTGCTGACCAAAATACGCTTAAAAAATTAAAAACTAAGGAGAGTCTATTGCAAAAAAAATAATTCAGACAGTTATTGACCACTGAGATCATATAATAGTCTTACATATGTACAGCTATAAAAAGTGCCTACAGCTTAAAATGACTCCTACACTATCATTAAACGTTCAGTGGCGTAATAAAATAAAAAAAACGTGACAATCAATAGTCATACTCATTGAAATTCGCACGACACGGCTGGATGACGTACATGCACTTAAATTATGACGTCATTAAAACGTTGAGAAGACGTTTGACATTTCCTCGAATCAGTCGTGGACTGAGGGCCGTTCCCAATACTCTATCTATCTATTGTTTTGCTTACTGGAGATAGAATTTCACATTACTTGTCATCATCATCTCCCGAGCCATCTCCCAACTATGTTAGTTTCGGCTTCCAGTCTACCAGATGCAGCTGGGTACCAGTGTTTTACAAGGAGCGACTGCCATATCTGACCTCCTCAACCCAGTTACCTGGGCAACCCAATAGCCCTCGGTAAGACTGGTTGTCAGACTTACGGGCTTCTGACTACCCGTAACGACTGCCAAGGATGTTCAATGACAGCCGGGACCTACAGTTTAACGTGCCATCCGAAACACAGTCACTTGGCGTCTAAGATATACTTAGAAAGTACATACAAACTTAGAAAAATTGCATTGGTACTTGTCCGACCTGGAATAGAAGCCACACCCTCATACTTGAGAGGTTGGTTCTTTACCCACTAGGCCACGAAGACACAAGTCTGGTGCAAATTTCAATATTCTATCTCCAGCAATCAAATCGACAGATAAGATATTGGGAGCGGCTGTTTTACCAAGGTAAACTGGCCTCTCAATCCGCATGTGCGCTGTCCGTGAATATCGGGTTTTCCTTTTTTGATAAAATTGATATGAAACAATGAAGTGCAACGAACCTTTGCGGTGATATCTCAACGAGTTGTAGCCGTGAATGCAAACATTGTCCGAACGACGCATAAAACTGAACTATGTTTGAAACTGCTTTGTCTAATTATATTATACAGGTTGATATCATATTGAAAAGTATTTATTTTTATACAAACTACATTTCATTTTTTTTACATTTAGAATTTCGCACAGAGGACCCCGTATGGGAATACGGGATCCTCTGTGCTTTTTAAGTGGACATGGCCCAACAAATAACAATTTTACAAGTAGGATATCAAAAAGTATCGAATCAAAAGTGAAGGTGCGAACCAGTTTGTTAACGTACTGATTATACAAGGATACCCACTAAACAGGACTTGTATGTAATGTTGACAAACTGCGGTGACGATGTAATACTTCGCAATCGACACTAAACTCGTAATAGAGTTTGCAAACAAATCACGCGACCACGCCATGTGATTGGTTGAATAATGGTGGACACACATTTATCTTAGCCGATTGCGCAAAACAATGCGATTTTTTAACCTTCTCTAAATCAAATCCGACCCGAAAGAGATGGCGGAATGACCTGGATGCCTTCAACCCTGATTGGTGGGAGGTCTCAAAAGATCGAGAGGTGTGGAGACAAAATGGGGAGGCCTTTGCCCAGCAGTGGGACAGTACGGGCTAAGAAAAAACTTTAAAACCTTACTCGAAGCGCATTGGAAGAACCTCGAAAATGCTAAACGAATTCGGATCACGTCAACAATAGTTGTGAACCTATTGCAGGTGTATAAATGCAATAGAAACGATTTCTTCGACACAGTCGATTTTTTCGGTGACCTTTCGAGGCCTTATTGAATTCTATTTGTTCGGTGCGTCCGGCTAGGATAAAATGTGCGTCCACCTTAAAGCAACTACTTCAAAATATGTCTGTATATACGGCCCATCGAGCTGAGTGAAGGAATAGTGAGTGCACCCGTGTCTGCATAAATGCTCGTGCACTATAATATGTCCTGCGCAGCTGGCTGATCTCATTACAGCCACCTTGACCGAAATCAGCCTTGGGCGCTATTATTAATGGCCTCAATTACATCGGACGTAGCAAAACTATCACACGAACCATGATTTATTAATTAACATACTATGCTTATTTTATCTAGTGTTTACAGACTTTGTTCACAAGCACGAGTGTTAAAAATATCTAAGGTTGTAACCATGATCATAGATGTAAAAGTTACTGTTTTAATTTACCGATAAATCGCATTTTTGAAAATAACATTTTAAATGGAGTGTATGCCGTGTTTTTCATGTGTGCCATGACCTTTAATTTCATATTTTATTTAACAGTATAGAAACGGAAATGCACTTGCAACCATAGGACATCATTCTGTGACCTATTTTAAAGGCGTATATCGTCTCTTTGGTTAGAAACTTATTTGTTAAGCGGAGTCCCGGACGTTGACACAGATTGTTAATAGTAATAGAGAGTTCTGACTGCATTGAATATTTTTACTATGAAGGTTCATGACCCTTTTATTTATTTTATAAGAGTTCCGTAGCTGACGAGTACCAGCGGACTAAACTTTACTGTAGATCCTTTCGCCTGTGTATCAGTATGCTGTTCTTATAAATATCATGAGTGGTGGAATTTCACAAAGTAATATCACTACATACACACGTTTTTCTAGACTACTTAATAAATCGTATGTGTTTACTCAAGACTGTAAAGGGAATTACTATGTTACTATGTTAAATACGATTTTCTAACCGCGTCTTGTCTTGTTCATTATCCTTCCGCCATATTTAGTCTCTTACAATTGCTAGGTTCACAAAAAAAAAATCTGTAGAACTTCAAAGCTGTGTACAAATTTGGGACCATGTAACAACTCCTTCTCTAATATTATAAATGTGAAAATTTATGAGAATGTATGGATGATGTTTGTTTTTCTTTCATGCAAAAACGGCTGGACCGATTCGGTTGAAATTTGTTATGTAGCCCTGGATTAACACATAGGCTACTTTTCATCAACACACCACGCGGGCAAAGCCGCGAGCGGAAACTAGTAAAGAATATTTATATTTGTATTTGAACTTACCAAAAGCCATAATAAGCCACCAGAGCCAAGAGTTCTCATGGGACGCGAGTTCCGTGGAGTGCTTCACAATGAGCGTCCACTTGGCGAGCGATAGGCCGAAGCCGGCGAGAGCACCGTAGCGACTGGCAACCGTGTGACAGAAGCACATCAGCAGTAGGAAACCGATCCAGTTGAATAGGAATGCCACTGGAAATGTTTATACGTTGGTAAGTAAAAAGATGATGAGCTGTGGGGTTGTTATTAAGTTACCCTTCTAAAGCCCATTTTAACCGACAGCATAAACTGTTTACTTTGAAAATTGAACGTAAAAAGTCATATTAAACAGTTGTTTTAGGAAACTGACGTTTAAGTATGCTGTCGGTGAACTAATGGATCTAAGGCTTAGATGATTTCCCGGTTAACAAAAACCGTATGTAATAGTCCTGTTTTCTATTTTCTTGGGGGAGGACCTAAAGTTGCTACTAACGTAAGCCAAATGTCATAGGTTTACCACTTTAAAAAAAGTGAAAGCAGAAAAAAAGCAACGGTGGTGAAAAAAAAAAATAAACACTGTTTCTTTTGGTTTTGTAATGTTAATTAAAAGTACGATCTTACCAAAGAACGAAGTTAAGAACATAATATCAGTGCCGAGCAAACTGTTCTCCGGGTCGAGTTGTTCAGCCGTGCCTTCAGTCGGCTCCACCGTCACGAACGCAGCGAATGTTGGGTGGTTCGGAGGCGGCCCTTGCATCTGAGTGAACAAACATACTCACATTTATCTATACTAATATTAAAGCTGAAGAGTTTGTTTGTTTGCTTGAACGCGCTGATCTCCAGGAACTGCTGGACCGATTTGAAAAAAATCTTTCAATTTTAGATAGCCTATTTATCGGGGAAGGGATCATCTACCCAAGACAACTTTTTATCCGGGTTCGTGTTGGAGATCCCACGGGATGTGGGTGAAACAGCAATCAGAAGGTAGTTATTTCTACATCTTTTTGAAAGAATTTCTCTTGTTGCTGTTACAGAAAAATATGCATAGTTAACGAAATCTTCGAAATCTGTCATTGTATACAATTCCAGAGAAATGTAAACTGTAAAGAGGCTATCGAGGTTTATCAAATCGTTTGAAAGATTTATTCATCATCATCGTCCTGTCCTTATCCCTATTTTATTGAGCATGTCTTCTTCTTCCAAACTATTCTATTATCGTCGTCACAAGTAAGATTCTATTCAATACACACATATCCCGAAAATACATACGAGTACAATTCCTAGACTTCACATATTTAAGGTAACACATATACAAGTCATCATTATATTTTCGCCCTTAAATCTTAAATTAAATAAGGTAGAGCAAAATTACTGTTTCTGCCATAGAGGTGGCACCTATTACAAACGATGATGAAATATCCTACATCCTTTTTACATACACTTTTTTACGTCCCATGTCGGAACCGAACTTCTAACAGTACGCAATGTATCGGTCAATTGTTCAACCATGACGACAATCAAAGTCATTGTTATAATTTTCGGCATATGAATCACACATTAGGTCTTTCTAGAGTTTCGCGTCGCGACTATTAAATAGCGTGATGCACGAACATGTGACTACTTAAGGTTCCATTTAATATGTCACAACCATTTCCTATCTATACATTACTATATGCTATAAAAAAGACCGCCGTCGTGTCTGTCTGTTCGCAAAAACTCTTCAGCAATAGACAGTGATTCATGAGAAAGGATTAGTAGATTAAAAAATACTTGTCATAAGCATATTGATTTCCTTCCTACGTGGAAATGTCTTAAGAATTAAGAAGTATAATTTTAAGTCTACTCAAACTCATACATAAGACTATTAGTTACTATTTAAGCTTAATGTATTAGAAATAATTTAATTACATATTTTACAACTTCTACTACTTGAAATGCCTTTATTTAGAAGGTACCTATTAAATAGCATATCTATGTGAGCTATAATAAGTACTTAGCAATAATGTGATGTGATAGATAGCAATCACATATCTATGGTAAATAGGTGTTTTATATGATAAGAGAATGTGATTCACATACAAACAAAAGGGACCATTTAAATAGTCATGCTAGCGCAGTCTGTTTACTGTTTTCTTTTTATCAGTAATCAATAATGAATTTATTATTAATACATCCATGGTAGTTTAGTAGTCATGCAATAGATTTATTGTTTTAGCTTGCAATCTGTCCTTGTGATGTCATATGTGAACTGTTTATTGATCATTATCAAAAGTATTTATTAAAATAGGTTCAACTGTCTCTAACAAAACATTTTGTTATCAACTTCTTAAACAAAATGTTTATAGCAGACCATGCTATGTTATTTCAATAACAATAAAAAGATAAAGATATATTGAATAATTTCCTTTAAGATTATAAGCTGATAACAGATTTATTTTTATGTAAATTACCTTAATACATATTTTTAATTCTGTATCGTTTTGTGAAATAACAAACAGCACATTGATAAACTTTGTAACATCCTGTCATTTTAGTGTTTATAAAAACCCAGTGACTCATTCTGCCATTAGGGTGTCACTAAGTAAGATTGAAATGGGCATAGTGACAGTTTTAAAGGCTCAGTCACCATGAATCAAGGCATTCTATTGACCCGGATATATATTTTAGATATATAGTTTCTGAGTTTTTCTTTCTGTCTTTACTCATTTTGAGTAGACACTTCTAAAGGTAAACAATATTGACAGGACTTTTTACACTAGCAACTACTATAGTTATCGGCACGGATATTGAGCCTTGACCATCAGCCTTTTGTGTACAGTGCGCAAAGCGATCCCCACTCTTCCGCCGAGAGCTCAATATCCGTGCCGATAACTATACTTAACCTAAACATAACTGCTGCCTAATATAATGATTCAATTGATTAAGTGACTGTGATTATTGTTTTAACATTTTATTTTAAACCAAGTTTTGAAGTAAAACTCATATCAAATTTGTTTACCCTTAGTTAAGTGCCTACTCAAACAGAGTATAGATAAAATAAAAGATTCTTAAGTTATACTATTTTCTGGTTATAGTTTTGCGCCCGTTGCAAGAGAACCATGTCATAACCAATTTCATACATAGATAAAAAGTAGCCTACATGTTATTCTATACATAAGTCATATACTATGCCTTTTAATAAAACCTGTTTGGTAGTTTTTGGATGATAGAGTAACAAACAAACATTCTTTTGAAGAACTGTCTCCAAATTGATAATTGTCATCGCTTTTCTATACCTGTTTTAGTATTAAATCATGTCAATAAACATACCTGAGGTATATCTTCCCCTCCATCTGCTTTTCTCTCTGCACCTCCTCGTAAGTGGGGAGTTTGGAGTTGGCCACATCGTAAGGCGGTGGAGCCGAAGTCCGCTTGAGGAGGTGGTATGTCATGAAGGTTGTCTAAAAGAAAAAATAAATAAACTCCAATCTATGCCAACATTGTAATAAGGTTGATTTTATAATCAGCTTTATATTTTAATTATTCAAATAATTTTCTTGATTTGTTCTAGACAATGTGACATTTATTGCTTAGGTATTTTAATTTGCGCTAACATATTAATTATGGTGCAATGATGCAGTACAGTCAAGTGCAAATGCAATATTATCACATATTTTTATAAATATATTTATTTATGTTTTAGTCTCCCAAATAAGTTACAAATTGTCATCATTAGCCTTTTTAAATTCAGGTGTTTTCACACACCAAGTAGGAATAAGCATTAATCACCATGCCCACTCCATGTGTATTTGTGATTTCATACTCTTTAGGGTTTAGGTTTCCTCAAGAGGTTTTCCTTTACCTTTATTTAGTCATTCATACCTAACATACACTAATAAAGAGGATATAATTGAGGAAAGTAACATATTTAACTGGTTTTCAAATATTTTTTTTGGACCCAATTTTTGCTTCGCTAAATAATCCAATATGACAACTATCAATATTACCTGTGTAATGTATGCAATTAAACCATTCAATCAATGTCAATATTTATAAAACATATGAGGTGTGAGTCAACAAAGTACAGGTAAATCTTGTTAGATCCATATTGTTATCGCAAACCGTATGTAAATGTATAGTGCGTGTGTCGTTGCAATTAATTACTCACTTATATCGATAAACGGCGGAGGCATACTATGTTCCACAGATGTCGGCAGCATCACTCTCAACTGCGCCGCCGTGCATATGTTTACATCACTTCGAGGGTGGCTCTGCAACAACACAACGACTTTCACATATCACATACTCCACGCAAGTAGTTACATAAATAAACAATTGATAAAAAAACATTAATGTCATCAGTCCGTACCATGTCCACTGTTTGCGACCGCAATATTTTATTGATCGATTTAACTAGTCCACTGTTTTTACGAAAACGCGTGTTAGGTACAATACTGAATTTCAAGCACAATTTAATAATGATCTTCGCATCGTTCAAGGTTTTCCGACGATTTATCAATGCAACAAGAACAGGCGCACCTCTTCAATCACTCACTGGAATGACGTTTATGATTTACGTTCAAAAATCCAATATTTTAAGCATACGAAAGTCCTTTTGGTTAAAACTATTAAACATTTACTCACTTTATTGCTCTAAACAAGACATATTAGGAACAGTATTTTTATAACATTCAATTCTGATTAAAAATATGATAGAGCAAGTGAAATTATTGTGACAAAAATTACTATTATAGATCTTATTATTGTATAAGTGGTTTTCGAGCACACACTTTAAAAGTTTTTTTTTAATTTATAATTGACCATAGAAACAAGTCTTTCAGTCAGACACATATTATAAATAAGATAACCCTATATAAAAAATATATGTCTTTATGTATGTACAATAAATAACTTATTTATTTGTCGGCGAAGGTCAAATATTGCTGTCCGGGCGTGTAATTCATTAATTTGAGTGTTATCGGCAAAAAACTTGAGATGACAAGACCACATTTAGTGACACTGACAAGTGACACTCGTTTTCAGGATTTCTGTCTGGGATTAGGGATTCTGCTTGGCGATTTTGTGGATATTGGATTTATTTAATGATAGGATCTTTTGATTTCAAGAAATTAAGATGAAGACGGCTTTGATGGTGGCTGAAAAGCCATCGTTGGCTCAAAATGTCGCTAATTTACTCAGCAATGGCAAATGCAGCACCACTAAAGGTTTGTGTCATAACCAATTTCCGTAGTTTATATTGTCAATTACTTTGTTTATTCATTTCAAATAATAAATAATGTCTAAATTCTTATATCGGCAGCATCCAACAATGCTTGTAACATCCACGAATGGAATGGAACATTTAAAATGAGCCTGTTCGTTTCAAAATGACTTCCGTATGTGGTCACGTCATGAGCTTGGATTTTACCGGCAAATACAACAACTGGGACAAAGTGGATCCTGTGGAGTTGTTCAGCTGTCCGACGGAGAAGAAAGAGGCTATGCCCCGGCTGAGGATACCTGCGTTGTTGGCACAGGAGTCAAAGTCTTGTGACTACCTGATTTTGTGGCTGGATTGTGATAAAGAGGGAGAGAACATTTGTTTTGAAGTAAGTTTTGACTATGTATTATTAAAACGTTAATGTCAAACGTTTCACAGTATAAGCAATTTTTTATATTTTTTTGTAATCTCAATGTCCTCTTAACATTTTAACTATATAAGACACCAATCTATTCTCAATAAGTGATGCAGTAGCTATTTTAATCAATGGAATAATTTTTTAAGTATATTTGAATCGCCAAACTCTTTATTTCCAGGTAATGAACTGTGTACTGTTAGGAATTTATAGTCTATGACATTTAAAAAATGTAGGGTTGTTAGTCTATGAAAAAGAATGACGGTGGTGTGAATTGTCATGATGTAAAAACCAGTGAGAACAATGTTATAATTCCTAACAAAATGTGAGTGTATTTCTTTAACTATTAATAAAGATATTCAAGAAGACCAGAAGTTTGAATACCTACAATAGGTTATGGGCCCAGAACGCCCGAGAAGAAAAATTAAAACCGGGATTGGGTGAAAAACCCAACATGAAAAACAAGTGAAAAAAACTAAAAAACAGTAATAACAAGGAAGAAAATAAAAAACGGTGAAAAACTAAAAAATGGAAAAACCTGAGATAATACAGATAGAAAAATTAAAAGATGCGGAAACATTTTTATTGTGGAAATTTGAATTCAATATACACTTAAAAGCGGCAAATCTTGCAAAAACAATTGCACAAATAAAAGAAGATGACAAGAAAGTGACTTCAGTATCAAAGATGCTCAGGTGCAAAGAATTATCATAAGCAGTATTGATAAGAAACTAAAGGTCACATAATTAATTGCAACAGTGCACGTGAAATGTACGTAAAATTATGTGAAATATCGAAGGTTCTGAGCAAAGAAACAAAGATGCCCTATTACAAGAGTTTTCACATATAAGAAACAGGACAGTCAATCGCTTTCCCAATTAATAAGCGAAATAGAAAATTTACAATTTCGTATAAATCAGCTAGGAACAAAATAGATGATGAAATGGTCATATCAAAATACTAAGCTGTTTACCAAATAATTTAAACTATTTTATAACTTCTTGGGAATGCATGGCAGACGATAAAAAACCTTCAAAATTTAACAAACAGACTTCTGGCTGAAGAAAATCGAATGTTGAAAGCAAAGACAGTGACAAGCAGCTAGCATTTCAAGCTACATCTTCATCTACATCTAAGAAAAAGTTTAATACAATAAAATGTTTCAAATGTAACAAAACAGGGCACATGAAGAAAGACTGTAGAGCCTGTAGTATCTGCAAAAGGGACAACCATGAAGATAAAGACTGTAAGTTTAAGAATAAACAGTGCTCAATCTGTAAAAAATTTAATCACAAAGAAGAAAATTGTTTTTTCCAAAATAAGAATAAGAATGAGAATGAAGAAAAAAGTAACAAAAGAATAGAAAAGGCATTTTTACAAATGGTGAAATTCAAGAACAAAACAGAAAGAATTTGTTGTAGATTCTGGGTGTACTGCATACATGACCAAAATTTAGACATACTAAAATTTTTTGAATGTAAACCATCATCTGTTTTGACTGCAAATGAAGAAACAATAGAGGTGAAAGGGACTGGTAAAGTCATTGGCAATAAATGCACTCTTAATAATACCCTGCTTGTTCCTGACTTATCACAAAATTTATTATCGGTTAATGCAGTTACAAACAATCAAGGAGTGGTTATATTTACCAAAGATAATGTAAAAATATATAAGGAGTCAGAATTAATATTAACAGGAAAAACGGTTTATATAAAATTAATTTGGATGATAATAATATGCAAGAAAAAACACTGTTAATGAAAGAAAATGGCACTGCCTTAGAATGGCATCAAAGACTTGGACATCCAGGAAAGAAAATACTAGATATATTACCAGATGTGGCAGATGGAATAAAAATAAATGGATTAAGGCAAATAGACGAATGTGAAATCTGTACACAAGCTAAACAAACAAGACTCCCATTTAACACAGTAAGAAACAGAGCCAGTAGACCACTTCAATTATTACATACTGATGTATGTGGACCGTTCGAAAACAAAACTTATGATGGCTATAGTTATGTTTTACCGTCATGGATGATTATACTCATTTTACAAAAATATACTTGCTTAAATATAAAATGAAGTTAAAGAAAATTTAAAACATTATATAGAAGAAACAGAAAGAGAGAGAACAGAAAAGGTATCTACCATAAGATGCGATAATGGAGGTGAATACACAAGCAATGATTTTAAAAAATGGTGTACTGAAAAGGGAATAAAACTAGATTATACAGTACCATATTCACCACAACTAAATGGTAAAGCAGAAAGACTAAATCGAACCTTATTAGATAAAACCAGAGCATTACTATTTGATTCAGGGTTAGATAAAGAAATGTGGGGTGAAGCTGTATACTGTTCTACTTATATTATAAATAGATTACCAAGTGAATCTTTGAAGAATAAGACACCTTATGAGATGTGGCATGGTAAAAGGCCTAATATATCTAATATATGCAAGTTTGGTTCAATAGTATATGCTAAACAATTACATTCAAATATTAAGAAACTAGATCCAAGAAGCAAAAGTTAATCATGATTGGATATACTAATAATGGATATAGATTGTGGAATAAAGAAGAAAGAAGAATTGAAATAGCAAGGGATATTGTTATAATTAATAATAATAAGAAAATTGGAGAAAAGTATGAAGAAACAGGAAGTTCGGTGATAACAGAAATAATACCAGGTAATAATGAAGAAGAAATCAAGAAGAAGTGATGACAGTTATTATGAAATAGAAGAGTTAGAACAACAAAGGAATGTAATAGAAGACAACATCAGATATTATTGATGAAGTAGAAAATGATGAAAATAAAGAAAGTAATACTGCAGAGATAGAAACTATAGAAACTATAAATACAAAACGACAACGGAAAAACCAGCTTACACAAGATTATGTATTACTTACGTATGATGAAGTCATGAAGTCTGCTGAAAAGAATAATTGGGAGAAGGCATAAATTCGGAGAAGGAATCATTGGAAAGTAACAATACATGGGAAATAGTTGATATAGGAAGAGCAAAAGGACACAAGATATTGTCAAGTAAATGGGTATTTTGTATAAAAAGAAAATGGTACTTACAAAGCAAGACTTGTAGCGAGAGGCTTCGAACAGCAAAGCATTGACTATCAAGAAATATATAGTCCAGTAGTAAGTCAATCAGCAATAAAATCATTAATAGCAATTGCTGCTTCAAAGGAATATGAAATGATAACTTTGATGTGAAAACAGCATTTTGTATGGCGAGTTAAAGGAAGACATATTTATGTATATTCCTGAAGGATATGAAAGACAGCCTAATAAAATTTGTCGTTTAAAGAAAGGACTATATGGGCTAAAACAGGCACCAATGACATGGAATAAAAGATTTACAGAAACTTTAAGGAAACTTGGACTGAGAGCTACAAAGTCAGATCAGTGTGTGTTTTTAACGAACAAAAAACTATAATATTGGCTATATATGTTGATGACGGTTTGGCCATATCAAAAGACAAGGAAAAGTTATTACAGATCTTGCATCAATTGGAAAAAGAATTTATCTTAAAACATATGAACAACCTCAAAACTATATAGGTTTTGAAATAAAAGATCAGAACAAGGCATTTTGTTGCATCAGCAGAATTATACAGAAAAATTACTTAGAAAATATAATATGTATGATTCCAAAGCTGCAGATACTCCATGCATTGTGGGAAAGGAAAATGAATCTAAGATGGCTACGTCAAATTTTCCATACAGAGAACTAGTTGGTGGATTATTGTACTTGTCAACCAGGTCAAGACCAGATATCAGTCAAGCTGTGAATGAAGCAAGTAAAAGGTAGAAAATCCATCAAGGCAAGACATATTAGCAGTAAAGAAGGTGTTGAAGTACTTGAATGGAACGAGAGATAAAGGGATTTTGTATAATGCTGGGAAAGATATTACAAGATTGCATGCATATTGTGACTCAGATTATGCAGGTTGTACAGAGACCAGACGAAGTACAACAGGGTTCATAATAATGTTGGCAGGTGGACCTATAGCTTGGTGCTCAAAGACAGCCGATAGTAAGTCTATCGTCAACTGAAGCTGAATATATAGCAGCAGCAGATTGCGTTAAAGAGTGTTTATACTTAAAGACTTTATAAGTGAATTAATGGTAGCAGTATTAAGATTAGTTTGAATATTGATAACCAGAGTGCTATCAATTGATAAAACAGGTTCATTCAGCAAAGATCTAAACATATAGATGTGAGATTTTATTTTATACACGAAAATTATAAGAAAGGATATTTAGATATTATATATTGTCCTACAAATTATCAGATAGCGGATATGTTGACGAAACCACTATATAAAGAAAATTTAAATTTCATTGCGATAAAGTTGTTGTGTGAATTATTGAGTGTTATGATTAGAAGTGTTTAAGTTAATGTTTTGAATACTTGTTTAAGTTAATGTTTTGAAAACTGATGGTGTCTCTGAAGTAATTATAAGGTATTTTTAATTTATGTTCATATATTAAAAATAGGAGAAGGTGTTAGGAATTTATAGTCTATGACATTTAAAAAATGTAGGGTTGTTAGTCTATGAAAAAGAATGACGGTGGTGTGAATTGTCATGATGTAAAAACCAGTGAGAACAATGTTATAATTCCTAACAAAATGTGAGTGTATTTCTTTAACTATTAATAAAGATATTCAAGAAGACCAGAAGTTTGAATACCTACAATATGTACAACAGTACATGAAAGGTGACATATTTTCACCCCTGGTCACATATCGTGCCAAATTCTCTGCAATTACGGAGAAAGATATTAAAGCTGCTATGTTGAACCTCGGTCGTCCAAATGAGAATGAGTCTCGCAGTGTTGACGCCAGGCAGGAACTTGACTTACGTATTGGTTGTGCATTTACACGGTTCCAGACTAAGTACTTTCAAGGTAATTTTATAAAAATAATGTTGATAAAGAAATGTTAAAAACCCAATTTTTATGTTGAAATGATTAATATATAAATATACTTTATGTTGAAATGAAAGCTTAGCTTAAGTTATTTAGATTCCGGGGCTGCGGGTTGTTCGAAAGAGATACCGCGGTCCTGGTACATAAAAGGCCAATGACGGAACACGACGGTTTTTAGTCAGTAAGAGTCTGACACTCCCTCACTGCTGCTAACCAACAGCAGGAGGGGTAATTTGATGATTTTTGACGTCGAAAAAAAAAAGTTATTTTGATTCAACATAACCTTTCATATTTACTGAAATTTTCAGGTAGATACGGTGACTTAGATGCCTCACTCATTTCCTATGGGCCTTGCCAAACTCCTACTCTAGGATTCTGTGTCCAGCGTCATGACGAAATCCAGACGTTTAAGCCTGAGACCTATTGGGTATTACGAGTGACTGCCAGTACTTCAGAGGGCAGAGAATTACCCCTTGAGTGGAAGAGAGTGAGGAGTTTTGAAAAGGACATTGCTAATATGTTCCTGGCTGGAATTAAAGAAATCAAAGAGGCTGTGTAAGTAAATTTTTAAATCTTGTAATTGCAAAATGAACTTTCTCTGGAGACAGTCATTGTACAATCAGCTGATACAAATCTAAGATAAAATATTTTAAAGAAATCATGGATTTATACAGCATTGGTAATGTTACCAATTTTTTATGTAACATAGTTACTTCAGAACACACAATGGCTCACAAATACATAAACCATCATTTTCTTTATATTGTTGTAAAACTAAGAGTGCCTTTAGACTAGCAGATATTCCTTTGTCAATAAACAATTGACAACTGCCACTGAGACGAAAACGTCTGAGAGATTTGTTTCGCAAATGTGCGACATAATTCGCTATTGTGAAAGTGCTCTTACTTTTTTGTCCAACAGAGTGGTCAACATCCAAGCTAAAGAAAGGTGAAGCCGCGTCCCGTCGCCCTGAACACTGTGGAATTGATGAGAGTTGCCAGTGCAGGCCTAGGCATGGGACCACACCATGCCATGCAGGTTTGTAATCAGAATATCATACTTCCATATTAGCTATAATTCTAATTATTATTATATATTAATATTAATACTAATAATGAAGAGGAAACAACCTTTGTTTGTGGTTCCAAAACTACTGAACTGATTTAAACAATTCTGTTACTGGTGTTAAGCTACACTATCCCCAAGTATTATAGGCTTTGTTTTCGCCGGGTACAGGAAGAAATTCCCCTGGGATATGGGTGAAACTGTTGTTTCCTACAGTGTTAAATTAAAAATCCTATAACTATAATATTGTTTTTTTGTCAGGTGGCCGAGAGATTGTACACACAGGGTTATATTTCCTATCCGCGTACTGAAACTACCAGCTATCCTGAAAATTACGATTTGATGTAAGTTATGATTTTGTGTTTATTTTTATTAGAAAGCACTTTTTTACTTTCGAATCGTCAACAAGTTAAATTTTTTGGACAAGACAAAACTGGTTCAATTTCATCTATAAGGTATAGTTATCGGCACGGATATTGAGCTCTCGGCGGAAGAGTGGGGATCGCTGTACACATAAGGCAATAAACAAATAAATCGCTTCTGCGCAGGTGAAGGTCAGGGCTCAATATCCGTGCCGATAACTTAAGGTAAATTAATAAGTAAATGAGTAAAATATTCACAACCTTGAGTAATATACTAGCTTTCATACAAAAGAAAAATGTCTTATTTTAGTATCATATAGGTTACCTACATAGGTTTTATAGGTTCGTAAAGTTCCACGTATCCATACAAACTATCACGTCTATTACAAATGTGATTCAATATTTTGCAATGATATTTCCTAATTCTACAATAAGCACATGTTTCTTCTCAGGGGCACTCTACGTCAGCAACAGAACTCCAACAAATGGGGCGCTGAGGTTCGTGCGATCATTGCCAATGGCATCAACCGGCCGAAGAAAGGCCACGACGCTGGTGACCATCCTCCTATCACACCTATGCGACCAGCTGGTAAGGAAAAGCATTTTTTTTATTCAAAGTAGGCTGAAAAAAGTACTTTTTGAACGTCAAAGTTAAATGAGACTAAAAACTCCCCTCACCACTTTCGATTTGAAAGGACAATGGGCGATTCCGGTCCAAATGTCCACCACGAACGAGACCTATATGGCTAGATAGCCCGTTAAATGTAGAACATTTTTTTTTTATGAAAGTAAAAAAAAATATAATGCCAGAAAAAAGTTATAGCAAAATCAAATACAACATTTTACAGATTTTTTCAATTACTTTTCGTGATGTTCGATTTTCGTACTTTCTGTAACTTCTGACAAAATAGAATTGTTCATTATTAGAGAGAAGACATCACCAGTTACCGCTGGAACCAGGAACCGCTTAGTATATTCAAGCACTTCTGGCGCCTCAATTGGATAGTGATTCGTACATCCATCGGGCAAAAATATGGGCTGTTTATATGCAAATGTGTCTTACTCATCTTAGTTTTAGAAAAAGTGCGGAAATGGAAGTGGAATAAAATAAAAAAATATAATGATAACATACAAAACTACCGAAAATTAAGAATACATTTTGGCTATAACTTTTGGCATTGTTTTTAGGGTTCCGTAGCCAAAATGGCAAAACGGAACCCTTATAGTTTCGTCATGTCCGTCAGTCCGTCTGTCCGTCTGTCCGTCTGTCCGTCTGTCACAGCCGATTTACTCGGAAACTATAAGTACTACAGTGATGAAATTTGATGGGAATATGTGTTGTATGAACCGCTACAAAAATATGACACTAAATAGTAAAAAGAATTGGGGTGGGGCCCCCATACATGTAACTGAGGGATGAAATTTTTTTTCGATGTACATACCGTGTGGGGTATCAATGGAAAGGTCTTTTAAAATGATATAAAGTTTTCTAAAAACATTTTTCTTAAAGTGAACGGTTTTGAGATATCAGCTCTCAAAGTCGTAAAAGTATGTCCCCTCTATTTTTATAACTACGGGGTATAAAATTCTAAAAAATAGAGGTGATGCATGCTAATTAACTCTTTCAACGATTTTTGGTTTGATCAAAGTATCTCTTATAGTTTTTGAGATAGGTTGATTTAACTGTAATTTACGGAACCCTTCGTGCACGAGTCCGACTCGCACTTGGCCGGTTTTTTTTTACTTTCTTAGTAAAAGTTACTCTAAATTAAGTGGACTATTTAATTATATAGGTCTCGTTCGTGGTGGACATTTGGACCAGACTTCATACATTCTTGCCCAATCTCCTTTTGAAGTGAACTTTGTATTTAACTAAACCTCCTTTCTCTTTTGGGAAAATATACTGTTATTTAGAAATAAAGAAGTGAATGTTTCTCCGAAATATTCTTCTTGAATCTAACTGGAGACTAACAACTACCGACTTATAACATTTTCGTTTAAAATCGGTTATCGGTTACCCTATTCTTGCTCTATCTCTTGGTGATTTACAACTGTATTGCATAAAAATATTGGATTAAAATCCGTATTTAACACAACAAGCGACTTTGCTTTAAAGCAGTATTCGTTTTACGACGAATAATTTAAGAAATAATTATGTAAATACAGCGTAAAATAAGTCGAGGATTAGTAAACCTCAGCCCTCAAACGCCAAATCATTTTAAACCCTAAATATTAGACAATAAAAGTCATAATCCATCCGCAGTGGAATCAGACTTAGAGGGCGACGCATGGCGTATCTACGACTACGTGACTCGTCACTTCATAGCGACTCTGTCTCGGGACTGCAAGTACCTGTCTACTGCCATCACCTTCCAAATAGGATCGGAGACTTTCAAGTATACTGGGAATACTCTGGTCGATGCTGGGTACACGGAGATTATGCATTGGCAGGTAAGATTTATATTAGTGATGGAATGTGTGAGAATTTAAAAAGAAATTATATAATATATTTAAATATAAAATAATGTAGGTTAAGGACAAAATCGTGTAATTATTTAGATATTTTAATGACAATGACATGCGTTTTGGAAATCGTGAGCATGTTTCGAGTTCAGATTATTGGTTCTGTTCGTGTGACCATTATCTACTTAAAATTAGTCTGTCTTTAATGCTTACAAAACCTACTATGAAGTGTAAAGAAATAACGTCTCTCAGTAACTAAAATTAGCATTTTGTTTTGGGGCAACAGCATACCAACCTACCTCAATCTATCAAATTTCTTCAATAGATTTTCAACCTTATCACTATAGTGAAAGATTAATGTTCTATTGGTCAAATTTGACACGTTATAAAACCTTTTTCTTTGCTTTTAACAGGCATTCGGCAAAGATGAGTTCGTGCCGCTACTGAATGTTGACGATGTACTGCGAGCTCACGACCATAGACTTGTAGAGTGTCAAACGTCACCGCCAGACTATCTCACTGAGTCGGAGGTAAGGAAACTTTTACATTATGCTTTTAGATATCAAATGTGTTTATGTATGTATGACATAATACAGAAAGAAGAAGGGATGAAAGATTATTTTTCAATAAGTCATCGAAGAAAAAAAAAAATTGTTTGAAAGAGAACATGAATACTAGGAAGCGATTAAAGGGGGTTTTGGGGGTGCTGTCCTATGTAATTGACTTGAAAAAATGTGCTAATTTAATAAGCTTAATTCCAATAAACTGATTTGAATTGAAAATAAAATTAAAATGGAGTAAATATTGGTATCACGTCTTGTTGACGCCACATTTCGCGCCATTCTTCATTCCTCAAGGACACGGCAGAAAGAAGAAGATGGCCCAATACCCTTCTTATTTATTTGATCTATATCTCTTGCTTATAAATTTTGTATTCAAACGTAACATAGACTTCAAGACTTACCTACGATATTTTTTCTTCAATATCCAGGTTATCACCCTCATGGAGAAACACGGCATTGGTACCGATGCTTCAATCCCAGTTCATATAAACAACATATGCCAACGTAACTATGTGACCGTCGGCAGCGGCCGGCGACTCGTGCCCACTAACCTCGGCATCGTGTTAGTGCACGGCTATCAGAAGGTAAACACTATGTTATATTAGTCTTTATTGTAGTTATAATAAGGTTGAAAGTCGTAATTTTGAAAGCCATTCATCTGCCCGATGTATGACTATTAAAAGGTAACGTCAAGATTATGTTATAACTACAATAAGGATCTAGAAGTATGACGTCAATGCTTAGAACTGTAAGGTCCATCCAAGCCTTATAGATAATTACAAATAAAAATTAAATAAATAAAGGTTCTGTTAATAAAAAACCGAGCTGAAACTATACGACGTAGTTTTATTTTATAAACCAATTTTAGTTATCATGTAATGTAAAAATTAATATGTATGTGAAACTAACTTATTCTTTTAATTTTGTAGATTGATCCGGAACTAGTACTACCAACTATGCGGTCAGCTTTGGAGGAGCAGTTGAATCTCATCGCGATCGGTCGAGCCGACTTCCACGCCGTACTAACTCATACTACCGAGATATTCCGTAGAAAGTTCCAGTACTTTGTGCGGTCTATCGAAGCTATGGACCAATTGTTTGAAGTGAATTTCTCCTCGTTGAAGACTAGTGGTAAGGCGTTGTCCAGGTGCGGGAAGTGTAGGCGGTATATGAGATATATTCAGGTGAGATATTTTTCATAACTAATTAATAATTTAATAAATGGTTGTGTCAAACCATAAAAATATATAGTGCATGTAGAATATATGCCGAAAAGTCTGATAAAATTATATTATTTGACCATATTCAAAGCTGCTTTCTATACCTACATTTACTTTTAAGCAGTAATCGGGAAAGCTTGCCTTGATATTACTAACAGAATATTTCAGGATAACACAATACGGGTACTTACCCCTATATTTCATATTTCATACATAGAAGTTCTTGCATTAGCCACGGTTTTACAATTTTTTTGTGCAGCGAAGTTTTTGTACGTCGTGTGCCTATGCTCTATTTCCACAGTCTAAAAAGTCTGCCACCGACAGTACATCGTCTGTGCCAAACTGTCCTCATAAAAAATATAAATTCCACAGGCAAAACCGGCCCGTCTTCATTGTTCCCACTGCGATGACACATACGGACTGCCTCAGAACGGCACGGTCCGCATATACCGCGAGCTCAAGTGTCCGCTCGATGACTTCGAGCTGCTCTCCTGGTCGTCCGGCAATAAGGGCAAGAGCTTCCCTCTGTGTCCTTACTGCTACAACCATCCTCCTTTCAGGTACGTCCTTTAGTATTTGATGTATCAGCTAATACAGTAAAAAAAAACTTTAAAAAAATTACGGAATCTGTGTCTAGAGGTAAGTGCGATGTTTATTGGGTAACCGACTTTTAGATTCGACAAGCGTTTCTTCAGAAGAAAATAAATTATAATTTTCTCTGTGGTTTTGAATGTCGTGTTTTGAATTGTTGGTATTCTAGTATTTTTTTTGTTTGTGTGTATATTCGCTCTCTTTTTGCATTTACACGCCGAATTATAGTGATGGAAGTAATCGTATTTTATTATGTTGCAAAAACATTATTTTGCAATTAAAGCAGATAAAATAAAGTTTCTCTTGAGTGCCCGTCTTTTTTTTTGTAAAAGAGCTTTTTCTCGACAACAACCGCTATATGAAATTGTATAACATTATTCTCAGGGACATGAAGAAAGGTTTCGGGTGCAACTCGTGCACTCACCCACGTGTCCGTACGGGGTCAACTCGACGGGGTCTCGGGGTGTGTCGAGTGCGAGTCCGGGGTCTTAGTACTAGACCCCTCCGCGCCCAAGTGGAAGCTTGCATGCAACCGGTACGTATGAGTCACTTTTAAATATTTTTATACATATTAAACGGTTGGAGTTTTATTAAAATACATGTAAGTGTTATTTACTTAGTAAACTTGAGATAAAATAAATCATAGACGACATATAAAAATATTAGTCCGTCGGCGTTGCTGACTGAATTTTTATACGAGCCGCGGTGATCAGCTGGTCACCCTACCGCCCGCAGCGTCATGCGTCGCTGTTGGTCACGCGATCAAAGCGAGAACATCATGTATAGAGTTGAACGGCCAGAACTTCCAATTACTATTTTTAAAATCCTTTTTTAAACATTTCAGGTGTGACGTAATAATAAACGTGTTCGAGGACGCGACGCGCGTGACGGTGTGTGACACCGCCTGCAGTGCCTGCGGAGCCCAGCAGGTCACCGTCGAGTACCGCGCCGAGCGGACCCGCCTGCCCGCCGCCATCACCGAGATGACCGCCTGTCTGTACTGCGAGCCCACCTTCAGCGCACTGGTACGTAGTGCGGCACACAGCAGGTCACCGTCGAGTACCGCGCCGAGCGGACCCGCCTGCCCGCCGCCATCACCGAGATGACCGCCTGTCTGTACTGCGAGCCCACCTTCAGCGCACTGGTACGTAGTGCGGCACACAACAGTGTTTGATATTGTGTGTCTAGACTCCAAGCTTCGACTGGATCCAGTACATCATCATCATCATCATCTCAGCCATAGGACGTCCACTGCTGAACATAGGCCTCCCCCTTAGATCTCCACAGATACCTGTTGGAGGCGACCTGCATCCAGCGTCGACGGCGACCTTTATAAGGTCGTCTGTCCACCTTGTTGGTGGACGTCCTACGCTGCGCTTGCTAGTCCGTGGTCTCCAGTACACAATACATAACAAAAAATATAGTGATGACGCGCGTAGCGAACGTGTTACAACGAACATGAACAACCTTCATTCACCATTTCACCCAACTATATTATTACAACAGGTACATATTTGCCATGGAGAACAAAATGACTAGCGGAGATGCCATAACAGAAAATTTCCTAAGGAAGTAGCGCGCCAAAACGCGGGTGTGCGGGGAACGAGGAACGTTACCGTCTCCTCTCTCAAACGCCTTCTTTAGACCCGTTAATTTTTTGTAATACCAAAAATCGTTGACAGATATTTCAAAGAAGTAGAACTATAAATTAACTCAGTCGTGACTGATCGTTTCAGTCACACCCGTCGTACGTAATTTACTTAGATGAATGTGGATGCCATAATGCTTATAGTTATCGGCACGAATGTTGAGCTCTGACCTACATCTGCGCAGAAGTGATTTATTAGCAAAGAAATCCCGAGTGACGGCTATGACGCGATGCACTGCGGGCCAATCACCCGCCCCTGCGCCTCACTTCATACCACAAAAGGGACCCATTTAATTACTTCTGCGCAGGTGAAGGTTAGAGCTCAAGATTCGTGCCGATAACTATACCTGCATTATGGCATCTCCGCTCATTTTCCTTACCCCGTAGTGTATGCCTATTTAACCGTGCCACCACAGTTTATAAACCTACTAACCTACCAATTTCCCCTTATAGGTAGAGAAGCACCGCGCGGTGGCGTCGCGCGCGGCGGTGTCGCGCGGGCGCGGCGGCCGCGCGCGCGGGAACAAGCACAAGAACAAGCAGCCCAAGGACAAGATGGCGCAGCTCGCCGCTTACTTCGTATAACTGTACGTTACACTTATTTACTAATCCCACGAACTTTATCTCGTTTAAACATAAACCTTCACTGGACAAAACCAAAATAAACCAAATCGGTCCAGCCATTCTCGAGTTTTAGTGAGACTAACGAACAGCAATTCATTTTTTTAATATAAAAGTAATCTTTACTTTTATCAACAAAACTAATTAGGAAAGAAAAAATCGGTCGTGTAAATAAGAGCTCACATTAATTTAATGATTTTTGTAAGAGGTATCAGTTCAGTTACGATTCAGACCGACAGTCTCTTGCCGGATCGGATTTTTAGTAGCGCGAGAACAAGCAGCCCAGGGACAAGATGGCGCAGCTCGCCGCGTACTTCGTATAACTGTACGTTCTACTTTATTACTTCTATTTGTACATTGATATAGGTAAACGGCCAGGGCGTAACAATTGTCTCACACTAATGTAATAAATAATGGTTTAAATCACGGAACGATCAAGTGGAAGTGCCATTGAGCCTCAAGTGTCAGTGACGCAAAAGCAACCTTATGCAAATTGCGTACAGACTTATTTTGATTAAAGCTTAGTTGGCATTTATATTTATAATTTTCAAATGCGTGAATTTAGCGACACTGATTGTGGTTCTCGTTGGGCATTTCCATGTATCTTTCTCTTCAGTTTGGATACTTTGGAAGTCGGTATGACTTCAGTATGGTAAGCAGTGTGCAATATGACGAGTATTTGTTTGTGGAAGTTGAGAATTTCACGTCAAATTGTTTAGTTTTATTGTGGCGTGAGAGAAAGTCCTGGATATTAATGTACACTCAACAGAATTAACAAGTTCATTGTAACATTTTAAAGTACCTAATTATGGCCAATGATTTTAATTTTAACTTCAATCTTTGAAGTAATGAAGTTTATCAAAAAATTTAGGGGGTCAAACGTAATGTATAGTTTCGTCAAACATAATGGTAAGTCAGAACATGACATAAATGGTTCTAGCAGCGTAAATGGTTTCAGACTCTATTTTTTGGTATCATGGGGTGGGAGTTGCGCAGAATGATATGCATACAAGGGTCATATACCCGTACCTATACTAGCAAATCAGTCGCGAACCGCCGTTAAGTTTGGCGAGAACTATACCAATGGTATTATTGTAATATTACGATCTGAGTTGCATTTTACTTTATCAAGCAATAATGTGTGTTAGAATATTTCCATACAGAAACATCAAAACTTGTTAAACCTAGAATAATACAATTTTGTGTGTAGGTGTAGTAAAAACCTCTCTACTATTTAATACATTTGTATTAAATTAATCTAAGTATTTTATATTAATCTTGTCGTCTCGAAGGAATTTATAAAAGCGAGGTTTTGTGCTCTGGTAGCATAAAATGTCTCGTACTGATATATCTTTTGTGTAAAGATTAACTTGGTACGTTGTTATAAAACATGTTTTGTATTTATTTCTAACATAAGAATAAATCATTTTTAGTCAACAGTTTTTAAGTTTTATTTTTGATAGCCCTTTATTTTATAAGTCAATTTTATTTCAGTAGATTTAAGGGCAGAAGTGTCAGCTAGCCTGCGATTGGATGTCAAAGTGCTTGTGTAGACCCACCACCGATCAATATATTCAGACCTGAGTTGCTAACTTCGATTTGATGTTGCCATTTTAGGAGAGTTACCACGAAAGAGGGAGTTAAAATTCATGAAATACGATTAAAGTAGTTTGAATAAAACAAAAAGGTTTATTGAAGTCTTCATTTTATTGTGAAGGTTGTCACCTAGTATAATGTATAGATACAGTACGACATAAGCTTACAATGTATTACTGTATTTTTCATTACATTTAATATTACACTGCCCGTTTTCGTAAGAGGGCGAGCAGTACCAATGATTTGTATTAAAAACTGGGACTTAACTGGCTAGGTATTCATGTAGCTGGAGCGACGAAATAGACAATATATTTTTAAACGAAACATCGGCTTTTTTGGAGATATTTTGAAATTTTGACGTCCTGTATAAAGTCGTAGATGTATTAATGTTTATATTTAGGGTTGCAAGGTGTATTTTATATAAAAAGGACACAGTTTTTGAAGTGCCAGTAATAATTTTTTTTAAACATCTGCTCTCTGCAACCAAAGTGAACATTTTACTGATGTTATTTTACTTTTAAATATGTTTATTCCGTAGCTCCACCTACATTCAGTACATGATTGATATGAAGATATCAGCATGAGCATTATACTATTGTTAATATTTTACGAGTGCAGCGTAGTGTAGCGAGGTTAGGTATGATAAAAAAATCTATTAAATCAACGACATCAACCAACGGTTGTCGCGCTGTTCTATAGAACATTATGTTCTTGTGGTGTTCTTTTGATACTGTCTAGGTATAGTATTGGCTATTGAAAAGGGGAATAGATTGGCCCAATTTCTGAAGTGTGAAAAGGCCTTACCTACATCAAGTCATTTTCTGATGAGTGATTTCTTTTGAAACTTTCATTAAAGTTATGTGATCTCAGTCAAAAAGTTACTGATGATGATGTATGTTTGTTAAGTTGGATACTATTTTCGACAGTTCATCGGAATACACATCGCTTGAACAGCGCGTCCCATACTTTACAAATTGATATCGTCGTATAAACAATACTGTTCTATGTGCTATCAATATACTTTAAGTAAATATTAACAATATGCGTTGTTTAATTTGTATTATAGATACTTTTTATCTCTTGCCAATGATAAAAATCAGACAAATATTTCTCTACCAAATATCATGCGGTCATAAAATTAATATCACATATATAAATAACGGTTAAATGAAATTTAAACAGTCAACAGCAAAATATGTTTCCTTAGTATTAGGTATATGTACTTTTCCTCGTTTTGTAAATAATTTCAAATAATGTGGGTTTGTGCCAATTTCTATTATATATCACAGATTAAGCCAATATGAAATACATTTTATATGAATATGTATGTACACAAGATATTAAAATTCGGAATATAAGGATTGGAAAGGAATAGGTACATACACTTACTATATAGTTACAATAATGCAGATTTATTGTTATTTATTACTCCATAAAGATAACTGAAGGTTCTCGGAACATAACTAATGTGAGTTATATTTGTTCGGTGTCAGTTTGGTCACATGGAGAATAAAGTACCTACATAATAATTCTATTATATTTTTCTACGTGCAACTGCGTTAAATAATTGATAGAAATCCCAACACTTTATGTGACAGCGACACCCTGCGTTATTTAACAAATAATTGTATCAAGCAATTTAATTTACAAAAATAGGAAAATAATATACATTCCTTAAATACTTAAACAGCACTGATATGCTTCAAAAACTTCACAACTTCGAATAAAATCAATTTAATGTCCATCGGACAGACTTAATGCTCGAAATTATTTTACACAAGTAATATAAAATTGTTTTAATTATAATCGAATATTTTATTTTAATGGAATGTGCTTATTGGTTGTGTAAGGTGACAATTGCATTTTATTCAATTGTTTTCAGACCAACTGATTTAGAAAATATTTACAAGTTAATTTGTTTTACGCTCAATGACCTTTGAATTCAGTCGAATATATTGATATATCAATTCGGCATACTCGAGAAATTGTTGATATAAGATTAATAATTGCAATAAAATATAAATATTTCATATGTTATATGTAAAATATAGTGTTTTACTAAACAAAACAACCATTTTGACTTCATTCAGTTACCATTTGATTAAAATGCAATTGTCACCCACGTGGTCGACAGATACTGACTTACAATGAAGACTTACATAAAGATATTAAATTAATAGGTACAGTAACGGTTGTGCATTTTATATATATATATAATATATATGTATATATATAGGTATATCATCTCTAACCGCTACAGTCCATTATTTAACTAATGCGTACATTCCTAATGACAATGCGACAACGGCGTATTTTCTGCACATTTAATACTATCCCCAATTTTTGTTGAGATTCATTTTCATCAAAGAAAATATTAAACGCCCAGCCGCCTGTTCATTGTTATATTTACTATAACTATAATATTAATTTTAATCTCACTGATTTTTGATAACATAATTAATTTCTAATAGCTTTATATACTTATAGCGATTATTTACAGTTCAATACCGAATACTTTTCAACGTTAATGTTACCATGTAAGCAATGTTGCCATATCGTTCGCCGATTTGTAAAAAATAAAAGTTCCAGGTGGATCCTTGGCCATCATTGTTCAATCATTTCTCTTTTGATCAGTATTGTTGAATTTCTTTTAAAAGTGGCCTAAATATTTGTGGCATGGTATAATATAATTTTATGGCTTGGCTTCTATTGAATTTTTTCCTCATTTCTTCTGATAATATAAACAGAAATACATTCGTTTTATGAAAGTTATTACATTATGATGTCCTGTAGCTGCACGGTGCATATATATTTTATTAACTTATCTATGTAAATACTTATTAACTAATACGTTGATAAAATGAAATTTAAAATTCGTTATTTTCACTTATAATAAATGTTATTATGAATTTATTAAAAGGAAGATAGTCTTTGGAATAGAAAAATAAAAGAGAAATAACGTTTTATCTAGCTTATGTCAATTAACGATTATGTAGGTACTTAAAGCTGGGACAATAGCATAAATTATATATTTTAAAGTTGGATTTAATTGATTTTGTAAACCCAGTGGTTAGAGAAAAATGTGATACACCTTCATCAAATTTTTATTTCTGAGGTTAACATAATAATAGAATGTATATACGGCACTGAAGAAATAAATTCTGGATCGGGAACGGAAGAGTACAATTCAAGAGTACACTTACTGGTACTGAGTATTGAACAAATAATTTATGCATGTATTTGTACTCTCAAGTATTATACAAGTAGGCGAGGGGGACTCAGGTTGCCACTACCACGACTAAAACCTCTAACTTTACTAAATGGTCCAAATTTAGTATGAAATGTAAAAACGCGATATAGGTGGCAAGAAAGTACGGTGGACCCATACATGATTATACAAGTTATATGAGAGGCCAACTCGTTACAATTAATACTGTAAAGAAAAGTACAATTTTATAACACCAGATTATTTATACGATAATATTTTTAAATAAAAAAAGTTTAACCATAATCCAAAACCGAAATATTAGTGGGAAATAAAGTGTGATGTGTCGGAAAACTAAATAGAAATTTGTAAGACGCCATTACTACAGTTCCGTTATTGTCATAGAACGATTATAATTAATCTGAATATTTTCATTGTACCTAATTATTTTGGTCTTGGAGTATGGTCTAAATTCATTATACCTATAAGTATGGGAGAATAACGTTACAATTTCTGTAGGTATACATGAACGTCAGAGTAAATAAGCTATGAATAGCTTATATAATATTGAGCCACTGAAGTATATAATATATTATATTTAATTTTTCACTATTTAAAGCTCTTAGTTTTCATTCATGCGAATTCTATTATCGCATCGAATACTAATGCCCGTTGTGCTAAACGTAGTTTTAACTTGAAGTCATTTGTGGGAACTGTTCGTATAATATGAACACATTACTGCACGTCAATACAGGCAAACATACAAGTAATGTGACACCCACACAATCACACACACATAACTCCCGTTAAGCTACGTTCCGCAATGGGCAACAAAATTGTTAAGATTATATTAGAAATAACAACTAGTAAACTTTTATAGAGTGACTAGAATATATTATTAAAAAACAAAAGCTATGCTTTTGGCATTTTCGCATAGTTAACACTTTTTATAAGAACCGCATTTCACGAGTAAATGTCCTTAACACTCACTTACGAGTTTGTTATGAAGGTCACTTGGATGTAAACACTGCACTTATTAGTGTCCTATGTTCATAATTTTATGGTCACAATCTTCACTATTTCATAAGATTATAATATGAACCAGAATAATAATTATCATCAGCCCCTAAATATACCAGCAACGAAACCTTGTATCAGCCATTAGACAAAGAGTGAGTACACTATAAGTCCATTAAATGGTCCATACTTGAACTTTTTCTGCTATAACACACCAGCTGGCCTGGTCGTAGTACGAGGACACCACGTGTAAGCTTTCCACGTACTTCTCGATCAGCTGGTCGAGTTCTCCTCGCTTGAAAACATGATAATACCGGTGGTATGTGACAGCACCTCCCTCGGAAGGTAAGCTGTCGGATCCGTCACTCAAGGAAGGTAGCAGCGGCGCATGTGGGAAGGCGCGAGGCGGTGGAATAACCGGAACAGGCGCCGTGTCTTCAGATGAAGAGCGCGTCTCCAAAAGTTTCCGCTCTTTGGAGCATTCGCTGTATGAAGGTAAGGACGCAAGGCTAGCGCAGCCGAGCGATGCCGTGCTTCCAGTCTTATCTCGCCGACTCCAGTCGCTACCAGCTGATGTATCACTCGACTCGATCGAGAAACCAGACTTCAATGGAGCTGTGCTGGCACTGGAACGTGATGTGACGGATTCAGGACTTATTTCCATTTTGTCCAAATCGCTCGAGTCAGTAGACTGTCCGACTTTTAGAGATGATCTTTTATCGGTGCTAGTGCATAATGAATCTACACTGATTTCGGACTCTAAAGAGTATCCCGTTTCGAGCGATTGGCTTGTGTCATATGATGCACCAGAGTCGATTGTAATTTCAGGATTGCCGTTACTTGACGAGATAGCACTGTCGTCATCTGGATTTTTAGTATCGATGTCAGTTATTTTATCTGTTGTAATTGGTTTTGCTGTGTATTGGATATTGGCACAATTATTGAGGAATATATCCTCTTCACTGGAAACTTTCATCGATTTCTTTAATTCCCTGTATTTATTTATAATTGGATCGACGTCCTTTGATCGCTTCTTGCTTTTCGTCTTTGACATACATTTCGGAAATAATTTGCTAATATCAGTTTCTTGGACATCGTTTAAAGATGCAATATATTTGTTCCTTTCCTGGATTTCTGCACTCAGTTTATTAAGGCCTTGCATCTCAGTGCTTATTTTATGAATGTATGGATCTTCTAGGTGCTGTAAACTATCTGATAGCTCATCTAAGATTTTCTGCGTATTTCTATCTTCCTCTTCTCGTTTCAGCCTAAGTGATATACTCTTTTCGCTGCTGCTGCTACTCGGTAAGTCGAAATCTTCTTCATTGATTCGCTTTGAGTATTGGTCAATTTCTTGCAGAAGCTTTTCACTTAGCTTCTCTGCAAATTCAGTCAAATGCTGACTTCTATCTTGTTCCGGCCATTCCTCTTCAGTAGCTATCATGTCTGATTTGCACGTTATAAGGGGCTCATTTTGTATTCTGTTAAAGCTTTCTGATTTAGAAATAGATTTATCCGAATCTGTACTAGAAATTGAAATCGAATCGTACGGTAATCTTGTTGGGCTCCTGTGAGTTTTGCCGATGTTTTCATCTAATGAGCGCCCTTCGGGCCTGTTAGGAGATAGTCTGTTTAAACTCCAAGTAGAGTTACTAGTACTACCCAGCTTTGGAGAACGGTCTTTTGATCTTCTCCCAGGCGAAAGTCGTTCTAGACTTGATGAGCTTCCACTGGAACTAGTATGTGATTGGGATCTTGATTCTAATATCCTTAAATCTCCAGGTGACAGTTTATTGAGGCTCCAGTTACTACTACTACTGCTACTAGAAGTTCCCTGCACGATAGCCATGGCTTCAGCACTTTCGAGCTTTTCCAGTTGTTTTCTTTTGGATCTCGGACTACTTTGAATGACTGTTTCGCAAGTTTCATCTAGAGAATGTGCAACTTCTGCAGCAGCTTCAATTAGAGTTTGTGGACCGAAGGTTGGAAGTGAAGAAGTTTTTTCTGTAATTGGTTCCTCCTTCTTCGACTCGGATGTTGGTGGATTAATAAGATCTGTAATGCAAAAATCTGATATTAACTTTTGACAGAAAACTTTATTACTTTGATTAGTTTCGTAGATTCTATATATGTAAATGTATATAAGCAAGAGAGTATAAACATGAATCCAAAAGGTGACAATATTAGCAAGGTTATACGGGAGCATTGGCAATTTTTTTTTATCAATGATGTAGTTGTAGTACGCAGAGTGCTATAAAATGTCACATTTACCTTTTTCAATAGCAGTTTTTCGAAGTTCCTCAGGGACGACGCTTATCACGCTGTCCACTGAATCTGGTGATGAAACACCACTTGAGTCGCTGTCCATGTCATCGGTGGCTGGATTAAATAACTCCAGGGACATAAGAGTGGGCCGGCTTTTAACGATCGGTTCTGTATTCTTCGATCCTCGAACCAGAGGAAACGGTGGCCTTCTACTTATACTACCAGACGGAATACCTTTGTTTAACATTTCTTTAATCTGCCGTATTCTTTCTTTTCGCTTCCGATCTGCAGATCTTGAATCCAAAGTGTCAGTTGATGATTTATTTGACTCTTTTGGCTTAAATTGTGGTATTTCGGGCAGTTCTGCTACAGTTTGCAATGTTATTTTTGGATAAGGCTTGACATCTTGAAGTACAACACGCGGTTGGTATTTGTTAGTCTCAGCAGTTAGTTTATGTATTTCTTCGATGTCTTTGTTTATTTCCGCAAGTAATTCTTTCGTGACGTCGCTTGTTGGAGTTTCTTCTTCTTCTTTTATCGGTGGTATAGGGTCCACTTCTTCGAATACATCAATGGATACATTGTTATTTATGATAGAAAGAGGTTCTGGTTTATTAACGCTGGTGTCATCAGACTCGGATTTAGGCGGAGAGTTAGGCTGACTTTTAGATTGAGGTTTCAATGGAACCGTTGCGACTGAAGTAGTAGTTGAGTAGTTCTTTAGGCTGTATTGTGCTACCAAGATTTTATTCACAGTTGTTGGTGCTTGAACTGAATTTGGTGAGGCTGGTGGCCTTATTAAAGGAAAGGCTTGTTTGATCCTCGGTGATGGCAGACCTGGAGAAGTTTTCATTCTAGGTGACGTGGGAACCGAAGATACCTTTAACCTGGGTGAAGTAGGTCCAGGTGATAGAGGCGTTGGCGAGAGAGGGTCGCTAGATCCGTCAGCTTTTGGAACATATATCACAGATGCAAAACTGTCTTCGGAGTCCACACTAGTGTCACTTTGAAGGCTACTGTCTTTGGAGGAATCGGATCCGTCTTCCTTAGAATGTCTTCTTTCAGGTTGAGTTTTTTCTGTTCCGGGATTATTGTCGCTCGGCGTAGGAACTTCTGGTGCCGGTCCGTGACTTTTCCATCCCTGGAGCATTCTCACGAACACGGTTACTTTATCTATATTCGTTGTAGACGTTTTGAACTTACTAGTGAGGCCGTTTTTCAATGATTGGAACTTCTTGCCAGTGGTTGCGGAAGTAGAAAATATTGAGTCGCGGATGGAGTCTAAAACCCCTGGTCTGCGATAAAGGTATTCCTCATTCAATGAAGCTTGTTTTTGTATATTTTTTCTTAATCTTTCCTTTTCTCTTAACCTCTCAACAGACATCAATTCCTCATTAAGCGACGTTTGCTTGAATACGCCTGGCTTTTTACTTGACTGTAACCGTGGGGTGTATTTTAAAGTTTGGCATTTCTTCTACCATGCTCTTCATATCTGTCGGTTTATCAAGATCTTCTTCGGCGTCATCTTCGTTAATCGACTTCTTTTGTTTTACAAGTCGAGGTTTCTTTCGAGGCTCATTTATTTCTGGTATTGTAACTTGACTGGGTGGGGGTGGCTCAGGCTCATCGCCACCTAGACTGGGTAGACTTGATCGTGATCGGACTAGCGCTCGCCTTTCCACGTCAGCAATGTCTGTTAGACTTCGTGACTTAATAGTTGATGCGTCAGAAGCCTGTGTTATTAATCTCGGTGGGAGAGCTTCATCTAAGCGTCGTAATTCTATGGGTAGGTCAGCGGCGGGTGGTTCAGGTCGTAAACAAGGTCTCTGCGGTACCCGAGCTCCGATACTCCACGAAGGTAGAAAGGACCTCCGTCCCGCTAGCCGCTGGAGTGCTCTTCTCACAAATGAGTAGCAGGTTTCGTTGGGTGATGATAGGGATGACGATCCTGGGGAACCATCCCGGCTTTTCCAAGGTTCAGCATTGCTGCAAAAGACAAAATGTTTTAGAAACCGTGATTGTTGTCACTATAATCATTTTAAGTTAATCGGACACTTACTGGTCGTGGTCAACTGAAAGGAACCTTGGAGCCGGTGTTGGTGGGCACAGTGTGACTGGTCGATGCCATGGGATCAATACATCCTGAAAAAAATATATTAACATCCATTCATTATACCACTCAAACAGGTCAATGAAAAGCATCATGTAGGTAAGACAAATGCCAATTGGTAATGGCTTATGTTTAACTGATCACCAGAAATAGTAACAAATAGCAGACAAAAATAGTAAATGATCACCAAAATGAAACTCGCATTTTAATGCAAAATGATAACCAAAGTTTTAACACTTTGCTATCCCATTTAAGTGAAATTACTCCAAAATAAATCATGCGCAAGCCAAAAATAGTAAATGATCACCAAAATTAAACCACCATTTTAAAGTAAAATGATAAGCAAAGTTTTTACATTCTGCTATCCTATTTAAGCAAAATGAGTCCAAATAAATCATTGTTATCCCAAAAGTAGTAAATGATCACCAAAAGTAGTGAATGATCATCAAAATTATACCAGCGTTTTAATATAAAATGATAATCAAAGTTTTTACATCTTGCTATCCTGTTTAAGTAAACTGACTCCAAAAAAATAAGTTCGGCCTGATACAATAAATGTAATAACATTATGGGGACCCTTTTCCTGCACTAGGGTGGAAAATTGTCTATTGCATGCCTCTAAACAGTGCGATAAGAGTGTGTTTTCGAGGGAGTGTATTGAGAAACACATTCTTCTTCTTCTTTCTCCTGCCCTGTTCCCAATTTTACTTGGGGTCGGCGCAATATGTCATTTTCTTCCATTTTCCCCTGTCACTCGTCATACTGACACTCACGCATGCATTGCAAGCCGGACACATAACTTAATATGGCATCATAATACTTTATTTGATAATCAGCCTACATTTTATGGCAATCACAGTGACTTATTTAGGCAAAAATAATACATTAATTTGGTGGTCAAGAGTTGGTGATCATTTACTAAATTTGGTGGTCGAATACAATTTAAAGTGAAGTCGTGACTAAAATAGCTGGTACTATTACATTTTTAGACTTTATTTTTCTGGTGTTCAGTAGATTTTTCTGGTTGCAAAACTAAGGGTATCAAAGCATTTTATGGTGGTCATTATATTTGTTCCCATTGGTAATTCGCAAAGCTTAACTTATAAGTCATCAGTGCCCATGAATATTACCTGTGAATGAAAGTTCCGTCCCTCATGTTCCATGGCCCAAACAGTGAGGAGTAGCCGGCCACCTATCCTAGTGACTCGGGCCAGTTCTCGAAGAGCCATGGCCCGCCGCTCCACCGTCGCGAAGTGGTGGACTACGGCGATGGACAGAACCGCGTCGAAGGACTCATCGCGGAACGGCAGGCAAAGGTTGTCACATGCGACCACCTGAGAAGTTAGGACACCAGGAAGTTAAGTGCAATGCTTCTTGGGAAACTAGTAAAGTAGATGGTTTGAGCGTATTATTAAGCACATTGGGCTCCGTAATTGATCAGATTTTTGGAATATCATAATATATTTTTGGACTGGAAGACACAAATAAACACTAATGGAATATACAGGGTTACTGGTAAGTAGACCGCATCCTTTCATGAGGTGGTAGTATAGGTCAATACGAGATTTTGACTAATAATGAAAATGTATACGTGTACCTATACCCAGTACCCAGTACCCAGTGTATGCCATGGTCAAATTTGTCCGTATTGACCTATACTACCACCTCCTGTAAGGATGCGGTCTACTTACCAGTAACCCTGTATAGAGTAGGTACTACCGTAGTAACTATTAATCTGTGGTATGTACTACGTTGATGATTTACGTAATGAAGCAAGTCACGAGCAATTCTGCAAAGATAAGACGGTAATGCAGAGATGTAATGCGAGTGGACACCAACTGACCTCATTATTGTGCTGGCGCGCCTGCGCAGTGAGCCGGGTACAGCGGTCCCCTCCAACTGTGTACACGGACGGATTGACGCTCAGGTATTTGCCATTGCCGCAACCTGAAGACGAGAAAAAAAACAATTTTACCTTTTACCTATTCCTCTTTGACATTGCAAAATGATACCCGGAAATAGGTAAACCAGGAGCAATTACCTAATACCTAAGACTATCATATACAGAAGTACGTCTTACCTACTCAAAAGCTACTGCGAATTCTACAGCTGACGTAAATAATTTATAGGCTCATGTTGTACAGAGATTTACCATGATGTGTATGTAGGTACCGAACTACTAGATATATTAACTCAGTTTAAAGCACCTATGCATTCATTTCTGATAATTTGTAGAGACTAATAAGCTAAATACTAAAACAGCGGGGTGAATTATGTGTCATCTAGTACTTTTAAAAATGTATGGATATTTATAATAACTTACTAATATAATGTAATGATGACTGATTTAAAGTAAACAGAAATACAGGATGGCACTGACATTTTGAAAAACCTACGTGGGTTTCTGGTTTAAAATTAAATAAATAATTTAAGTAACCATTTTATATGTTTTCTGAGGTTAAAATTACAGTCGTAAAGGTTAAAATAACGCTTGCATAGATTTTATTCCCACGCATAACTCCTACTTAGTGAAATTAACGTGGGCAAGAATATCTATTACCAACCTAACTAGATGATATTGTTATGCTTCAGTTTTATTAGAATTCTCCGTATTATAAATAAACAGCTCATTAATGTATTCCTATTTTGTTATTAGAGTAGTATTAATAAGTTCTTTGAATCTAGACAGAACGTGATCATGTAAAGTTCGTACCTAGTAGCTTGTGAAGTACCTAAGTACTTTTAGATAATTTTTAAAAGTCAGAAGTTGATAGGCAATTCTAAATATGGCTAGTATACGTACGACGCCTATGTCTACACTGCTTAATAATCGAGGTAACATATCTAACTTACAGACGGAGGGTAAGTATTTTTGATATAATTTCAGTGCCTTTTCACATGTGTGTTTGGTTACACGGTATCTTCATTTACCGCTCGGGCATTGTAATTGTATAAAGAGCAGAATGACCATGCCATCTGAAATGGAGCTTTAGAATCTTATTATTATGTCTTAAGCCAAGAATTTTGAAGATGTTCAAGGATTGGTTGTCAAACCATAACGAGTTGTCAAATCGCCGTTTTGACTTATCGTCGGCCAGCACCAATACGGCTTTATTCTATCATAGAAAAGAGTTTACATATCAATACTAACCGACATCACAAACCAGGCTGCCCGGCTCCAGCTCGGACAGAAAGGCTTGCACGCCAGGCGCGGGCGCTCGCGAGCTCTCGTCGCCATCGTCTCCCGCTTGTTCGTACACGTCGTGAACATACGCCCGCTCCAGCGCAGCGCCGCGCGCCGCGGACTCGCCCGCCCCCTCCGCGACCGCGCCCGCGCCATCCGCCATCACCGTACCGCCATTGCACCGCGCTGAAATTTAAATTTTGATTATTTAGTATATTTTGAATTCACTCCAGTTTCAGAGGTTCCCTAATTCTAAGGTAGGGTTTCCGAGGTAAGGTTTCCCACTAGATGGACAACGATTGCTGCTTAGGTAGCAGCTGTCATGTCGTCTAGTAACGTGTGCAGCACCACCAACTAATCCCGAGATTTCAGCAAACGAAATAGTGTTCTTATTTCGATTTAAGCTGAGCAGAGGCGGCTGTTACTTAGCCATAAGCTCAACATACTGTACTTAAGTACTAAAGTATTATTTTGATAAGGACAAGAACGACCGTCGATAAATTGCCGATCGTTTATCAATTTGTTGATCGCAACGACGTCACACATTTTGACTACGTCAAAGCACTAAATACTTCTAAACTATGACGTTGTTACTGCATTTTTTATTGGTTACTGGTGACTCAAAGTTTTGTATTGATTCTCTTGTCTAATTTTATACGGCACGGTTAGCGTGGGTGACACCGCTGTCGTCATCTGATCATGATTTTTTAATGGAATCAATATTAGTGTTGCAATGGCTCCAATCGATACTGCTGAGTTGACTTCGCATGCAACTTATAATATAATCGGTGATGTAATTGTCTTAGCAACTGAAAGTAGACGTCATTCTATTCTGACGCAGTGCCCATTGCTGTTTTCCCATATTTTTACTTATTAGACAGCTGTTGTTAAGGGTTCTTTCGGTGGCCGTGTGGACTACAAATGTAGATACCGTTGCGGCATCGCAACTGCACCGGAATAAAACGTACAATTTGAAAGGACCCTTAGTCCTACCTTTTATGGGCAGCAGTTTGGATTTGTTCGGTTTCAGGCTTTTGAAATTTAATTTGATGGCAAAAATCACTGAAAATCACGACGGAATTCATCATGAATATGTTGACGCAAACTATTCACTAAAATATCCCTAACCATCCTTTACTTATTCGATACTGTTTTGAATTCGTTTGTCACCTCCTGACCGCTCCTATAATTGAGCGGATGGAGTTAATAACTCCGCCATTATAAACAAAAGCAATGTGTAATTGTGTTCATCACGTGTAGCGCGACCCGATGACCTGACCTCCCTCCCTTTTATCCCGGGGTAGGGCTGCCTCCCGCGGACATTTTCCCACTCCCAGATTGGGACTTAACGATTTTCCCGAAATATTTTTGGCCTATCCACATGTAATGATTGATATTTGCGTAGGATTATATTAGCATACACGTGTCTGATATTATAATAATAGGTACTTAAGTGCTATAATTAGGAAAACAATAAGGAGTTGTAGTACCTATTCTTAAATGATAATAACCTTTCTTAAATGAGAGTATCATGTTACCTAGGTCTAAGATATGTTAGAAGAAAAGGTAACAAATATACTGAAATTTCAAAAGTTGAGATAGGGTAGGAGCATGATGTTCTTGTCTATCTATGACTAGATAGAGCGACAACCGATTATTTTTATATAATGGCAGCTACGGATGGACGAAGCAGCCCTGGGCGTTGTTCCACGTTCCCGCCCCAGCACCTATCGGACTTTTAACCCCATAAATCGCAACAGTTCTCCGTGACTACGGTCCTTCCGTGTTCCCCTAAATTGAACGCCACTTTTTGCCCTCAAGATTCTCAGCGAATTCTCCGAGAGAATTTTCCAATGGCAATTTCGTGAATTCGATATTGCCATTATATAAATACTTATCATTGGATGCAGACTATAGATTGTGTTGTTTTTTTAGCGTTCCTTTAAATCTCGGTAGATTTTTTGCAGAATTTTAATGTGATTTGTTAAATCTGTGTTTGTAATTTATGTGATAAGTAACTTGATGGTATAAGTGGTAAATATCAGTACTATATAACTCTATTATATATTTTTCTAGTGCCTTTTTTGTCTGACACTATGAAGACCTTATAAATGAAGAAAATGAAATGAAAATAAAATGAAAAAAAAAAATGCAGAAATATAAAATAGGTAACTAACTGTAAAAAGCTTGGATGACATCGATCAACTTTAAAGATATTGATGTACCATTGTACCTATTTATAAAACAACCAATACCTTCCTTCACTCCAAGTATCGTCAAACAATATCCAAATACGTATTTTATTGGCCGTAACATCAGCGCTGGTCGTTAGTAAACAAAGAATCAAATAAAATATGTGACGCATGTGTTCCGCGGCCGCTGCCGAAGCATTTTATTAACAAAGTTTAGGAATCAGCTGAATGCTATGTTGGAAGAAGGGCTTCCTTCTTGTGGCGAAGGGACCTTTAAAATAAAAGGATAGCACTTGTTCGTTCTATAAGGAAATGTTTTTATTGCGATTTCATTCTGAGATTTGTGATTAATCAATAATTTTTAGTTATTTTAACAAAAAGTTGGTTAATTAATCTCCAATTCAGATTGGAGAATATAAAAAAATCTGAAGCTATAGAACGATTATATCCACATAGAATTTAGGATGGGTGGAGAGAAGCTAGGCTTTAAAAATGCAGTTTGAACGTAAAGTAAAATACTAAAAGTCAAGGCGGTTTATAAAGTTAAAACCATGAATTGACAACATAATTTTATCGACACCTTAATCTAATTCATAAGCAACAGCGCAGCCAATCTCTCACATTAAACAAACGATTCTCACAGGACTAATTTAACATAGTTTTCTATCATAACACGTTTATAAAGTAATCGAATAGCCGGGGAGGGCGCGTGCTGGTTGCTTAGCAACGCATCTGGGACATAAACCGGGTCGGCGGGAAACCTTCAACCCTCCCCGGGTGGCCGCCTGAATGCACCGATCCCGTACGAACGGGTCATGTCGGGAACGCTTTTCTGTTAGGATTTCAAATTTTAAACTTGGAATTGTTTTAGAATTTCGTGCGTTTATCAGCTGTAGGTAATTTAGGTCGGTTTTGTTCAATTGTTTTTTTTTTGTGTATGCTTGATTTGTGGATGCAATGTTACGAGTATTTCTGCTTCTGTAGAAAAAAAACCATGTTGAAGTACATTTTGAAAACTGTTCTTCTACTAGTTTCCACCGGTGGTTTCACCCCCTTCTTGAAGGGCTACTTTAGCACTCGGATAAAAATAGTATATGTAAAATTAAAAATAGTGTAATAAAAATGATTCCGTAGTTTTATAAACACACATACATTCATCCATACCAACTGTCTCATAATATTAGTAGAATGACAATGATCACATCAATATAATCCATTGTTAAACGTCCGTCTTGAATGAACGCAAACGGTATGAAAGCTTCCTATTTCTTAAAGACATACATATTTGCATACCAGGCTGTTTCCGAACAAATATTTAGTATAAAATCCCATGCTATACAAAGTATAACATCGTTGGCTGTAAACCCGGGTGGGGTCGCAATGCGGTTGCCTATCGGATAACTATTTGTGGCCTCTCGCCTTTCCATCAACATCATTCGAAACGGATTAGTCTTCAAAAGGCATTTATTGATTTCTCTTGCAGCCCGCGGCGAAGCGCTAATCGATTGACAGCTCGTTTGATCACTGGGATTTTTTAAATGTTTTGTGGTCACTTTTTTATTTAGACTATTTTTTACCCGACTTTAGCTGTCGGTCTGTTTGTTGGAAAACAAATTGGAAATCAAAGCCTATTGCAGGTACTATTGACACAGGTATTTGGTCTACTTATACGATAATTTCTAAATCAGAAGACAGTAATTTAGCATAACTATAAATTTGGTCTAGTGGGCCCACTATTCGTACGTTATCGATACGTTCTCTCGACGACCTCTATAGACTAAAGGTACACGCATGCTTTTAAAATACAAAAGCTATGGTGTCCGAATGCTTTGTTATATCACGGTAATGAATGGTTTAAATCCATAGAAATCGATTGCCATGGCCGTAACTGCTGACAAATTCAGTATAAGGTTACTTTTATTTATATCCATCACGTGGAACTATCGGATGAACCAAAATTAAGAAGTTAAGTGAAAGATTTTATTTATAAAGATCTTTTACATTTTCAGTGTAATATGGAATTTATGTATATGTATAATTCAATGTAGGTATGTGGTATATGTAATAGGGTAGGGCGGGCATTGGAGCAGTACTGAAGATCAGGCGAGACAGTCCTCCGGCTCTCGTTTAGACTCCTGACCGGATGACTCTTTGGATGCAGTGAGTACCACGATCTTAGACGGAACGTCTGGCTATAAGTATATGTACCTTTATGAGCACGACATAAAAATGGCTGTAGAGAAACAGAATCTTACGTTAATACTTGGACCAATTTGACCCCAAAACTTAGGAGTATACTTTCTTCAAATGCAAGATACCAGGCGCTCAGAAACAGTAGGAGATATAAATATTAAAATGTTAAATTAAAACCTCGTTTGTGCATCGTTCGGGGCGGGTCGACGGCCGCGCGACCTACTTGCAGCCGAAGCCGCGTGTTGCAGACACCCACCATGAAATATGGACGGAATCTGATACTGTTAGAATGTTCCCATTTGAATAATATGGAAATAGTTATCCCATTTTCTTAACGGTCGAGTAATAAACATTTTTGTGTAGCTACCTCTCTACTGATAGGAATATCTTTAATGATTTGTTTTACTGACTTACCCCCGCACTCAGAGACATTTACTTAACTCACTCCAGTGACAGATTCTCATAGAAATTCTACACTAAGGAACGGCTTAAGTAACCATTAAATGATTCTGAGTGTGTCCATTACTGACTTAAAACTTCTAGAAAATTATCATAAAGCTATTACTGGACAAATTAACTTAGCCATGTATGCATACGAAACTTATTCAGCAAGCATTTGTAATCCACATCTTAAAGAGAAAAAAAAACAATTGAATCCCCATTTCTTTCATCAGAAACATAAGCTCCCCTAAAGCTGTAACCACCTCTAACGTTTTGGCACCGTATGCAGAATTTCCTCCCCAGCAGAGTTGTGTGCCATAAGGATGCAGTTATTGTACACACTTTACATATGTGCAGCGGGTCTGTAAAGTAATTTAAACTTCGCCTAAGTCAGTGTTCCTTCCTAAGCTATGTGACGCCTGAATTCTGTGATCAAGATTGGCTTGTGCCAGAAAACTGATAAAGATTTAGGGGCTTCCTAAAATTATGAGTCAGATTAAAAAAGAACGGTATCTATGTTATGGACCAATTGATAAATTGGGAAGTATACATAATGCCCGGTCATTATGAAAAATGCCCAATATGAGAGTGCAATTTGATAATAATTATTCAAATAATCAAATTGACCGGGCACTATACATATTGCCCGTGACCTTTTGGGCAAAGTAATACAAACATATTTAATTTCACTTTTTTAACATAACACATCCCATATTAATTGACCCAGCATGGAAGTAAGCATGCAACATGCAGCAAGCATCGCTTCTGTCACGGCTCCGGCGCTGCGGGGCTCCGGCGGTCCCATGCGAGCTTATCGTCGCAGATGGTTTTCACGCTCACCACGAGCGTTTCTACCTGCGCCTCACCTCGCAGGCCGCCTCGCCCCTCCGCGCCTACGCGGTTTTGAATTGCACTCTAGGGGTAGGGCAGACAAGACTACGTGGAGTCGGTTTTGCAGCCATTCGTTTTCGTCACTAAGTTCAATTTTAAATACAATGTTTTGAATCCAAATTAAATTCGACCATAAAAAAACGAGCCAAGAAAAATGAGATAAAAAAAAACGAGGCCGAGTAAGTAAATCAGATGACAATTGCCCAATTAATAATTTTGTGGCTAGACTTGTAATTTTCCATTAAAATAGAACATATAATTTAAAACAATAATCATAAAATATGTAGCAAGTAACAGGATTTATTTATTAGAACAACTGCCACCCTCGCACCGCATAAAATATAGCTTTATTATCAAATTGCCCAACTATCATGTAGCAATATAATAATGCCCGTACAATGTGATAAATAATGAAGTTAAGATAGTTATTAATCACTTGGCCCAATAAAGCTAGACATTATGCATAATGCTCGGGCATTATAAATAATGCCCGAATTAATCACATGGTCCATAACATCTATATCTTATTTATCTAGAAATACAGTTGTTTTTCTTTCTTTTATCTGATTCTTTTACCTTTAATGCCTTTCCTGTTGTAAGGCCATTATTTCCAAATTCTCAATGGTTAGCGATGTGATTCAATCTTTGACCTGATCTCCTTTTCAGGTTATAATAGAGCCAAATTATTGGAGATATGTATGTCGGCTATCTTTGATTTGTATTAATTTCAATGTAGTTACGTTCGATTTAAGTAATCACCATTATTAAATATAGAACGAAAATAGTAGCGTTAAAAATTGTCGGTAACACTGGTTTTCTTTCACTTGCTAATCTCATAAAAAAATAAACAAATGAATAGGTACCTGTTATACATTGCTAAGTGCAGACGAAAATAACAGTCCCATTTCAAAGAATACAATCTGTATGACCGCGATATGGTGTTGACACGATACGACTGCACGTTTCGGCGAGTTCTTCGAATTCATAGTAACTTAGATACCAATATGTTCGAGTTTTTCAGTCAAAACCTCACCTTAACTGTATGTACTTAAGCAAATATAGAGAATTTAAACAAAAATACAACAATGTAATCAAAATACCTTCGAGCTATAATAGTAACATTTTTCTTCCACGCCATAATTTTACTAGGGCCTGTAAATTGTTCCGAGGTGGTAAACGTCGCTATTACGGCTGAAACTTTATAAGTTTACCATCAATCCATCACCGCGTAAGTGCACAGCAATTTTAATAATGTTCTTTTAAAGCCAACGAAATACTAAACGGTATTTAGGTGAAAATAATACTAATACATAATGGCACCCGACGTGGGCCACCTTCGCATTTGAAGAAAATTCGATACTTGAAAAGTGAAAAGATTTATTACTAAAATAAAAACAAATATTGTGTACTGATAAAATATGTTGAAGTTTTTATTCGATTCCAATACTTTCGAGCAACACTGTCGTTGCAAAAACTAAACAATAAAATGATTTTTCTTGGCAACTCCTGCAGCGTTTTGCAGATTCAAAGTTGAACGAACTGAGCTTGTCCCGGCCGACCAATGGGGGCGTTCGTACGCGCAATGCGACGACCTCATTGGACGGCGGTGCATTCAAAAGAGCTGCACATGTGACGTTTTTGGTACAACACCATATTATTTATTGTCTCACGTGTTTTAAATATCGTAGTTTTTTGCTACATTTTTAATAGTTTCAAGACTATTTATGAGTGTCTCAAACTGTGTGGTTATCGCGGTAGCTGCATGTTTAACTATCATGAGGACCGTGCACGGATATATTGTTAAGTTTGTTTTTAGTTTGTTACCCGAAGTGTGAAACGTGACCCTATTATATGTACATACTTCAAAGTCTATCTGTTCATCGGTCACCACGCTATCTCATTAACCCTGATAGTGAGACAGGTATTTTCACAACTAATGCATTTCTGTTGCCGCTATCACAACCATAAGTACTGGAAACTTGTAACAAAATAAATATTTGAGGGCTCCCATCGAACTTGGTCGATTTTGGTTATTATGTAGCTAAAAGCCTTGCAAAAATCAAAATCAAAATCAAAAGTCATTTATTCAAACTTGGCTGCAAAACAGCACTTTTCGAACGTCAAAAAATAAATTTACAAAAGACAGCCCCCAAAACGCCCACCCTTCACCACTTCCTATGTGTTTTTGCTGGGAAGAAGAAGTGGCGCAACAAACTCCCCAGCAACACATGTCTGTCTGTTAGGTTAGAAGAACCTTAAACATTGTTTGATATGTACATTTGTATACAATTTAATTTGTATATTACATTAGAGGACAATACAGTAAAATAATTTATACACCACATGCTAGCTAGCACTCACCCTACATACCTTTACTAACTCAAGCATTGAATATGTTTGATGAACAGAAAATTATAGCCTCCAATTATTTACACTTAATAGTATATCGGGGAGTGCCCACCTACATGTGCTATTCTTTTGTAAACTAGTAAATTAGTAAATTAGACCGCTCAGCCAGAACATATGTAAAATAAAAAGAGTTTACAAAAAAACAAAAAAAACTTATATATAGTCAGTAAGACGACCTGGCACCACAAGCAGCACCCGTTCACGAGCATAACGCGAGGATCAGCCATCGCCCCCCTCGCACATCTTTGAGGGAGGGAGGCAACCCGACCGCCGACGCTACCGCAAGCAGTGCCGTCTAAGGGAGCATGACGTACTCACTGCTACACAACTCAATATCAAGATTAAATTATCAGTTCCCGCTAAGTAGTATTTTTTACTAAAATCCAAAACAGAAAATTAATACAAAGAATGTATCTTGTCAATAATGTAAAAACATTAAAAAATAATAATTAAATAATAAATAAAAATAAAATAAATGTCATTGAGTCAAGAAATTGAATGGGAGAAATTTAAATTATCTAAATAATATAGCTAATATAGCTGTCTTGCGTTCATCATGGCGACCAACTATTTTTATCATTCAAATAATCATTGATGGTGTAATATGCCTTTTTTATAAGAACAGCCTTAATTTGTTCTTTGAATTTATTAAACGGCAGTTCTTGCATGTTTTAGAGCCTTCGATACTGGGTAAAATAAGCGGGAAACCTAAGGAATCATTTTTACAATAAACAAAATATTTGACTGAACCCAAAAATATGACGCATTTTACGTTTTCAAATGTAAAAAATGGAATTTGTTTGTGTAGTGTTATTTTTGTATCATGTCTGTACAGTAGACACAGCAGATTGTCATTAAATAGTCGTTTTGCAGTACATGTAAATCACTAGGCGTCGCCTATTTGGAAGCGGCCCAGAAATCTGAATAGCTTAAGTTTATGCAAGCCATACCTTACTATATTTAGGTCAATTTTACTTTGTTTCATATTATTGTTTATGCGCAAAACGGTCTTGTCTTACGATAAATATTTCGGTACCTACATCATTTGTTTTATGTTCTATTTTGTAATTTTCCACTTTATGGGCAGAAACTGACCTATTGATACTTAGAATCAAAATAGATAAGATGGGAGATAGTAGGCTGGAAGCCGACCCCAACATAGTTGGGAAAAAGGCTCGGAGGATGATGATCGTAGGCGTATGGGTTTATAAGTCTTTTTTAGGGTTCCGTACCTCAAAAGGAAAAAACGGAACCCTTATAGGATCACTTTGTTGTCCGTCTGTCTGTCTGTCTGTCTGTCTGTCTGTCTGTCAAGACCCCTTATCTCAAGAACGCGTGGACGTATTAAGCTGAAATTCACATGAAGTACTCAGGTCTATTGTCCCTTTAAGCTGTGAAAATATCAAACTTCTAAGCCAAGCCAGTCAAAAGATACAGCCGATTATGTCGATATTTTCAACAAATTTTCGACACTCGCAAAGGAATCAAAACCTACAGGATACTTCCCGTAAACTCAGAGTCTTGAAATTTGGCATGAAGCATTGTCATATAATGGAAATATAGGAAAAATTACGAAAATCTCATTTTTTTTGGTATATAATGTAAAAAAAAATATTTTAATAAAATGAAACTTACTACCTTATTTCTCACGAACGAATAAAGGTATCAAATTGAAATTTATACCAAATACCTAGGTCTATTGTCTCTTTAGGCAGTGAAAAAATCAAACTTCTAAGTTAACGCGATCAAAAGATACAGCAGTTATACCGACACCTTAGACGAATTTCCGTCACACGCTAGGGAATCAAAACCTACAAGGTACTTCCCGTGAACTCAGAATCTTGAAATTCGGCAAGAAGCAACGTTATATAGTACAGATAAAGGAAGAATTGCGAAAATGATAAATTTGAAGTTACATAAAATATTATCAAATCAAATCAAATATTTTCCTCATTTCAATGGGGAATTTAAACGACCAAGTTTGACGGATTTGAGAAATCATTTCTTTGTAGTAAAAGAGTATACTCGCCGTTTATTTCCATTGTCATCAGGTCAGGATCTGATGATGGAAATCCTGAGAAATCGAGGGCAACTACCAGAAATTGTAATAGGATTAAAACTTGATTCTCAGATGTATGTCTGGTGATACTATCAAACAGTGAAGGTTTAGAGCTTACTTGATGATGGAGACGTGAGAAAGTCGAGAGAACTCCTCAACGGTATGATTTAGTAACGTCGTGTTTGGGCTTATATTATTCGTATTGACGAGAACTTTTCACAAAAGTTAAAAATAAAAACTTTTTACAAAAAAAAACAACTTCTAAAAACAACAAGAAAACTGTTTATATCCATCGGTCTAGATCTCGGTGGTTAAATAAATATAGATGCATCCTTTAGACACCGACTTCTAGACCGATGCACCTAACATCTTTTTAATTTCTTTCTTGCTTTTGTTTTCTTGTTGCTTTTTTATATGTTTGAAGTTGGATTTGTTTGTAAAATGCTACAAAATAAAATAAAGCCGACTTTATAAAACAAAGAAAGGGACAGAATTACACTTTTGTCAAGGCTCTAGAAACATAAAGCCAGCAGCCCCGAATCCTACTCTCTAGCAGTCGTTGTTACAATTCGACAGATACAAGTCGTCCGGCAGTTTCGAAAAAAACCTGAAACTGGGGCTCGTTAGGTGATTAATCCCTCAAAAATAAAAGATCCCATTAGTACTGAATTCTCATCACCTAAAATAAAATAAGCTCCAACACAAGGTTACGTTATAAATTGTAAAGGAGTTCCCATAACTATATCTAATCTTTGCTATCGATCCCACAATGGCAGTCAAAACCTATCTATGTGGAAAGTTGCGGTTGGCGCGAGACTCACTTTTTATCTATACAGGATTTGTACGGAACCCTCGGTGCGCGAGTCCGACTCGCACTTGGCCGGTTTATTTCTTACAGCTCTTCGGTTTTCTGTAACTCCAGTGATTTTAAAACAAGGTACTACTGTAACAGGTCTTGTATTTTGATATGATAATACAATTAATACCACGGTAGCAATCAGCTACATCCTACAATGTGTATGGAAATGTAACGCAATGAACTCTCCTTTATGAAGTAAAACATCTAATAGAAGACGCGTATCTTTAATAAATTCGATTTTATGGTGATAAAAGGTCGTTCTTTGACTTGAGTATTAAATTGTAGCTTTCACATACGCGGTTACATCAAGGTTTTTTCCTTGGTCTTGCCTAAGATAAGGATTGTGTGGAAGGGATTTGAATATTCGTCTACTAGCCATCACATGTAATAAACATTAATAAGTTCTAATGACTGGTACCGAGCAGTCAATATGAGAGATATTTTTGTACTCTCGGTATCTTTCTAATCTATCTGTGTTATCAAGGAAAGTTATAACTTTCTTCAAATGCCCATAAATTCCAAAGGAAACCCTATAAGTGAGACACACGTGACTTAACATTACATTCTTTGAAATCGTTTCATGAAAAGCTCCTCAAAGCTTTAGGTGACGTACAATCTCTGTCAATTCAATGGTATTCACTATTCGAACAAAATAAATGGCCAATAAAATGTACACACTTGTGATAGAACACAAGAATTTGCGTACTAGGGCGAACAAATTCTCCAAGGACATAATCTCCAAGCATGAATGCAGCCGTCAGAAGACGTTCAATCCGTTTAGCGGCTGACAAGATTAGCCTCTCTCACACACCCACAACTCGTCTTATTGAGCTCAGAACTCGGTTATAAGTTTATTCGTTTATGCTGTGCCCCTATGTTCGTAACGACCCGTTTTACTTAGTAGTGGTTAGTTTTTATTTGAATGAACCTACAAAAAGTAGTGCTTGTTTAAATGCAATAAGGTCCCATTTTTTTAAACATTATTATCATAAAGATTTAATTGACCATCTGTGGCAATCGTTACGAGTAGTCAGAATCCAGTAATTCTGACAACCAGTCTTACCAAGCTAGCGCTCCTTGTAAAACACTGGTACACAGTTACATCTGGCTAGATTGGTAGCCGACCCCAGCATAGTTGGAAAATTTATAATATATGTATGTATTATTATTCCATTATGTTCTGTTATATTATCCCATTGATAAAATTGTGTATAATGGTGCATTTATATTTGCATCGTTATGAAATAGTAGTAAACAAAAAGTTCCAATAATTCTTAATAACCTAACTCTCCCTTATTCACTCCAGGAGCTCAAAAAAATGAATTTCGTTTGTAACCTCTACTTCAAAACTTTCAGCAAATGAGACTGTAAATAGTGTTCAGTTTATGTTAACACGAAAACGCGAGGGCTTGCCGCTTGCATCATAAAATGCAGGGAGCAAGCCTGGCCCGGCGTTATCTTGAAAGTAACGTCAAGATAAAAGGACGTAAAGACTCTTTGTGAAGCACCTCCGCATTTGACATTGAGCTTTTAAAATTTCGCACACTTCAAAGGAAAATTTTAAAAGCTTTCATGTCGGTGCATAGCGTTATTGTTTACAGGTAAAGGCTGGAAGGATGTAAGCCACTACTGTGCTTGTAAAAGGTTATTTATTTTCAGGCTCCTTTTTACTGTACATGTTAGCTGTTCAGGTAAAACGGAATAAATACAAAGTATTTATTTTCTATATGTGCCGAGAAATGTAATAGCCGTAGTACTTAACACAAATTATTTAGTCACAATAGTATTTATTCTGGGCGAAATAAAAGTCCCACGCTGGGCGCCAATAGAAACTGTTAAACTGTTTCGTCTCGCATTGTAAGGTATTTATAGCTACAATAAACAAAATGGTCCCCGGAAAAGAGGAAAACAAGCCGGGTTCCATAATAAATCCTTGTAGCATAAATATTGATGAGAGAGAGACCAACAACTATTAATTTTATTATTATGTCCTAAAGCAGATAAATGCTTTAGACAAATTGGTGATCGATTTATTGTTCTCGTACCATGTAAGTATTATTTAGGTATCTTCGAGGTGTTTTAAAGCGATTTAATTCGAGATTTTACTCTATTTGCCATTAGTTGAGTAGAGTAGTAGTTAGTAGCATTGCGAAAATACCGTGAAAAAGATTAAGATGACATTAAAACTGGTTTCAAATCCCATACTCTTAAATTTTCTCTCTGGTCACAAAGAAAACGAAAGCAAAAAATCCCTATAATTTAGGCATCAGGAAGAACAAGCATCTTAAACAACAATATAAAGATTATGTGCAAATGAACTGTAACAAGATTATGTTTGTGCCAAACGATAGTCGAAAGAAAGATAGCGATAAACCGAATGTATCACAGAGCAATTCAATTTCATCGGTCATTTGCTTGTGGCTGTTATGAGTGGCGATTGTCAAAGTTCCAACTGTGGCCGGAACTGGAACGCATTTGGCAACTAGACCGCGAAACTCGGACACGGAATCGAAATAATACATATCTCGCGTTCGCAGATTATATTTAATTGTACTAAGCTTTCGCTGAAATTTTAGTGTTGTGAAATTAAAAATCTTATTGTGTGTAATATTTTTGCATAGTCTTGCTGCTATGGATACCTAAATAATTATTACTGTTAACTGTAATGGAGTTATGCATATTGTTAGTGTTGGGTCAAGGAATAAAATTGATCTAGAATTTATGCGTAGGGAACATTTAGGAAGATTCTAACCTGACCTGATTGAGGCTGAACAATATACGACAGAGTGCTTAATTTGCAATATGTACATTTAACGGTAGATCTTGAAGTCATTTTGGCCATGGGACCATAGGAAGGAGTTTTTACTAGCAGATTTAATCCGGAGTCTAAATAAAGTCGTGTCAAGAACTAGGTTCCAAAAAAGAAAGCCACTCCCTCCTACTGCTTTAAATCTTTTAATTTCCCCAAACTTTTTGACACAACCTACTATTATATGCACTTGTACACACAACATCTACAATGGGCAAGTTCTTGCCGCATCTGGGCTAGCAGCGTGGTTGGCCGACCGCCCAACGATCGCCGACCCAATTACTATGTCGAGTTACGAGCCTCTACTTAGTCGGCTGCGGTGTACCTGATTATTTACTGCCGTTGAAACTTGTGGCATTGCTGTTTTGTTTACGCACGTTCTATTTGTAGAAGAACGTATCAAGATTAGGTGGGGATGGTATAGTTGTGACGTATAGTTTTATGGTGTCTTTTTATAGTTAATTTTAGACTTGCTTCTTGCTGGCGTCTTTGTGTAAAACTTTGTCACTTGAAGATGAATACTGATGATTAAAACCTCATGCTCACTTATTTTGAGTACTGTTATAAATAAGGTCATTATATTCATGTCTGTCAAACGTATGCTTACCAGCAGAAATGATTTGAAAGCCATCATTTGCCGGTCACCGTTGATCAATTGAAGTGTTGTAAATATTTTGAATTACAACAAGTTCAAAAAGTTAATTTTCTGCAAATTACATTAGTGCAGACAAAGCGTATACTAACAAAAACGTCCAATTGAGACATATAGAGTATTGGAATAACGTTTGTTTTGACATTCGGTCCACAGACGGCATAATTAGCAGTCGATGCTTTCATTGAAGGCTGTCATCATATAGTGACGTCATACACACTCACCCCGCTCCCCATACATAAAGGTCAAATATTGTAGGTACCTACGTAACAGACGCGTTTGAGCAAAACAAGTAGCTGATGGCACCAGTTTAAATATAACGTTATTTAGAAAAGGCTTCGATAAAAATATTTAATGTCAGTTAAGAACAACAAAAAGGACAGTTTCAGGAATAATGAAATTTTACCTATTTTTGAAAACTTGAATTAGTCCCACGGTGGGCGCCAATAAAGTTTTTAATTGCTTGTAAATAAAGGCAGCACGAAGTTCGATTTGGTTCAATGTATAGATAAATATATACAGAATAGGTAAATTGTTGAGACAGAGTCAATGTGGCGAGCCGGCGACATCGCGTATCATACGATGAATAACTGCAGGAATCACCCAAGGTCGGCTAAAATAAGGCTTTATTGCTAAATCTACACAACTATTCTGGGTTCGTTTTCAACAGAACATTTGATTACAGCGTTTCTTATATAATTTTACTTAGCTTTTTAGATTGTTACCTTTGACACTACCAATTTGATGACGTGTTTTGAATGTTGATATTGAAATAATTATAACGTCGCTTACTGCCTTGGACATTAAAAACCAAGTACTATCGATTTTTTTTAAATCAGTTCGAACATCCATGGTCACAAAATTGCAGTTCCATTAACACATTGCCATTTTAGCACGCCATCACATTGTGGGGCTAAGTGAAGATAATATATGATGTTGACTCACCTAAATATAATTATCTAGTGGTTGTGTCATTAATCTAACAGAGGCAGTGAAGGGCCCATTCACGAGTGCTCAGCTAGAGCCCGGGTTGTTGGCACTACTCCCAGACTACATGTCTACCGTCCAACTTTCCTCATTTGCACTACAGATGTAGAATGGAATATATCATAGATACTGGGATTTTGGCATGAATTGAGTTGAGGACAGTACGGGGTACTTCGGAGTTTGATGTTGGAAATTATGATTTTTATATATGTTTGGAAGTTGGATGGGAATAGCATATATTATGGTTTCTTTACAATTCAGTCATTTAATCAGGGCATTTTGTATTAAGAGATAAAAATATAGTTTAATATAGTTTAATGTAGTCCATTTGCTTACAACAACATACACTTTGATAAATAAATATAATAGTAATTTATGACGGCCAAATGGCGCCCAACCGGGACTTGAGAATAGCCAAAGTTAGGAGAAAAGAAGTGTGTTATTTAAATTGCAGTGTCTTGATATTAAATCAAACGCGAACAAGCAAGTAGAGTCCCCATAACAAAATAATCATCTTTTCTAAACATTTTAATAAGAGCTTTTTCCATCTGTTCTATTTTATTTTGTTTTTAGTAATAACAAAAAGGTAATTTTACAATAGTTTAGGAGCATCAACATCGTGACAGATGGTTCAGTTAACTCCATTTACAGTAAAAAGCTCATCATCAGCTACTTAAACAAATTGTTCCCAATTTGACCACCCCTGTTAAACATTGACAGTTCCTGTCAGAGCATTAATAATACAGTGTGTTGAGTACATGTCAAGCGAATTGATGAAGTGTGCAATAAAAACTATGGAACTGATAAAATTGCTGTATAACCTGTATCTAAGTGGGTCAATAGATATAGGTACCTATGTATACAGATAGTAACAGAAGGGTCAGTTTTTAAATCATTGTTATGTAGAAGGTGATAAATTATATATATATATATATATATACAATATTAGAGTGACCGTTTAAGCGAAGTCACTCTAATATATATATATATATATAAACTCTTTTGCAAAAAAAGCGGGCACCTGTGCGAAATCTTAGTTTTAAGGACTTTACGTGTATTTCAAAAGGTTTTGATGATTGTAGTATGTTTCTACCGTCAAAAGAGTTAGCCGAGCATGCGTGAGAGTGTATTCTAAATTTGAATTTTGTACAATTGCTAAGAAATTGGTTAAACCTTGTTTTGGACTAATTGCTGACAGAAAGTTCGTCGGTGTTTCGAAAAGTTTTTGAAGTGATTTTCAGGAGAATGATAATGCAGTTTTAATTAATGATTAATGTACTTTTTTGTTAGATCAAAACATTTTTGAAAAACTATGCGTATTTGTTAAAATTTTCACCTGCTCTAAATGGGCTATACTGATGGTTGATGGCAATGTTAAGAGTTTCGGTATTTTAGTGTAAAGCGTTCTATTGTTTAGATATTGTACCCACGTGTTTTAAAATATCGCTTTTTCATAATTAAACACTATTTAGAAGAGTATCAGTACCTTTGGCTGCGACAAAACCAATTTAAAGTAAGCAGTGCCGATCACAACTCGTCTCCTATCGGACTTTGACATTAAAAAAATACAAAATTTTTAGATAAATGTTAAAATTAACCACATGAAAAATGATGAGGAGGGTTAAAGCTATCTGAAAAGTCAAATTATTGCCGCGTTGAAGGTCTCGATAACTCCATAGGTATCGGGTTACTAAACGACGATTTAGCTGAAAGGGAGTCAAGAATTCAAAATTATTGGCCAAACGTATGTTTCTTAAGAAATGAGCAGATAGCCAATTATTGTTATGATTTAAGCAGGAAAGTGCTGTAGATGCCAGAAAATGTCATTGTAGTCAAGTTTATTTAATAAAATGTCCATGGGATGAAAACACGCTATTTGAACGCTCAGACTCATAGATCTTCAGTGGTCTACGGAGTTTCCCAAGAGACGAGGTTGTTTAAAAATCAGTGATTACGAGACCTTAAGACCTCGTGCTCACAGTCTATGCGCTATTTTCTGTATTTTGTAGAATTTCAAGACTTTTAAAAATGTTAAAGTCCGATAGGAGACGAGTTGTGATCGGCACTGCTTACTTTAAATTGGTTTTGTCGCAGCCAAAGGTACTGATACTCTTCTAAATAGTGTTTAATTATGAAAAAGCGATATTTTAAAACACGTGGGTACAATATCTAAACAATAGAACGCTTTACACTAAAATACCGAAACTCTTAACATTGCCATCAACCATCAGTATAGCCCATTTAGAGCAGGTGAAAATTTTAACAAATACGCATCGTTTTTCAAAAATGTTTTGATCTAACAAAAAAGTACATTAATCATTAATTAAAGCTGCATTATCATTTTCCTGAAAATCACTTCAAAAACTTTTCGAAACACCGACGAACTTTCTGTCAGCAATTAGTCCAAAACAAGGTTTAACCAATTTCTTGGCAATTGTACAAAATTCAAATTTAGAATACACTCTCACGCATGCTCGGCTAACTCTTTTGACGGTAGAAACATACTACAATCATCAAAACCTTTTGAAATACACGTAAAGTCCATAAAACTAAGATTTCGGAAAGGTGCCCGTTTTTTTTGCAAAAGAGTGTATATGTATACGTATACCGTTTAAGCGAAGTCACTCTGATATTGTTCTTAACGTGATGTGACAATGTAAGCTACAGTCAACTAAAAATACACTCTTAAATGCTCAAGAAATCTATAAAATTCCCAAAGAACGAAGTCAATGTACTTAAACAAGAACCTGTATTTGACCTAAATACATGTGCTACATTGTGTAGTAAAAAGATAAAAGCTATACATAAAAGGAGATAAAAATAATCGTATAAAAATAGTCTTGTCATTTTCGTATAAGAATAGATTATAGCGTCATCAGATATTTTTAAGGCTTATTTAACAATTTATTTTTATATGAGGAGTTTACGTCATCACCTGCTTAGCTTTTGCCATCAATGTTGGGATCGGCTTCTAGTGTTGATAGATCCCAGTGAGAAACAGAGATACATTGAGTGATCTCCTTAACCGAGTTACTATATAGGCTATGATCTGCCTAGCCTACAAAGTTACTAGAGCAACACGATACTCCTTGATAAAACTGGTTATTTTTTACTAAAGCAGTGCTTAAGTACCTGGTCTATACTCTTAGAATCATGTTCCAGGGAGAGTACCCCTGTCATTAACCAGGCATCAGACTTGGAACTTGTAATGCAAAATTGATAATAATAAGTTTGATCGACCCAGGTTCTATTGAGAGTGATAAAGAGGAAGAGGTATTGATTGTTGAATATGCATGAAACAGGTCAGCTTCTGGCTGACTCTCTCTATATTAATATCATCATCTCCCGAGCCTTTTCCCAACTACGTTGGGGTCGGCTTCCAGCCTAACCGGATGCGGCTGAGTACCAGTGTTTTACAAGGAGTGACTGCCTATCTGACCTCCTTAACCTAGTTACCCGGGCAACCCGATACACCTTGGTTAGACTGGTGTCAGACTTACTGGCTTCTGACTATCCCTAACGACTGCCAAGGACGTTCAATGACAATTCTTTGAATACTAATATTTTGTAAACAAATTTACACGTACCTTTATCATATTGTGTAGACAGTTCGCAAGTTGTCTGAGAGTCCAGTCATAGCGGGCGGCGCACGCGTCGATATTGCCCGCTCATTTTGAATGCGGTCCCCTGATTGGCTGCCTCAAATCTCCCACACTTTACTCCAACCAATCACGAGACTATTTAATTTTCATTGTATTGTTAATTTTGAATATGGAACGATTTCGAATGTCACTACAGGGTATCCACAAAATGGACGCTATTTGGGAGTTTGGGAGACTTTCTCACATTTCTGTTTTCTGCGATGTGTACCTGAAACAAACCATAATAATGTTGTTAGTTTTTGTTAAAGACTGTCGGCCGATTCCAATATTCTGTCTATCTGTTGATTTCCTTACTAGAGATAGATTTTTGACACTACCTTCTTACAAGTTATGTCTTACATACATAAGTATGTAAGGAAATCAACAAATAGGTTATTGACATCTACCATTAATCATTGGATAACCTATTCATCTAGTCGGCAATTTCTCAAACATCTTTGGCTTTTAGTCGCAGGCGTAGGGTACAGTTTAAAAGAGTGCCCGAGTTGATATGACATTTACCAACCATATAGGATAACATGAAAGAGATTTTCTGGCTCAAAATAAATGAAGTGGGTACTAGGGTAGGGCTATTGATTAAATACTGTTAGCCCTATAGACAAGTTTCACCAAGGGGACTATTTAAGAGGACTAATAGAACCAAACAAGTTAATTGTCTATGTGGCTTTTCTGAAGGTTTTTTAACCATTATAGCTTATCCAGTTATAAACAGCTGCAAATGGTCATTATGTTGTTTATAAACATACCTATACAAACTTCAATCAAGAAATTATATTTCAATTATGTTGGTGGAAACTATAAAAATTCTGATCAACCTGATTATCAAAATAAATAAAAATTAAATTTTATAATCGAAATTGACATTTCACGGTTAAACCTACGGTACCTACAAGTATACCTATGGAAGGTATTTAGGATAAAAATAATCTGTCATTAGAAAAGGGAGATTGATTTTAAATGAATTTACACAAACAAGCCCAACAAACCCAGAAATTTGGTAGTTTATGCAAAATTATTACTAAGAAATAAAAAAGCGACGATCTCGGAAAATTATGATGATGATGATGAAGTTGTGCAATTAAGATACAAAACTAATATACACAATATATTTTACATGAATATGAATGTTTGCCTGTTCAAGAGCCGCCCTGTAAACAAGACGCTTCAAAATTGTCCTTCATTACAACTCCTACTAACTAAAGGCCAGCAATAAACAATGTAAATTACAGGAGAAAATATAATAACCTTATAACCTAAATGCATTATTCGACATTGCGATACTGTTTCATGTGATTTCGCACAAGGTTGCAATATCGATTGAAGAATGGGCTGTTTGTTACTTACAACCCTCAATAACAACCTCCAACGCGACACCTTCAACTATTTACCAAACCAAACAAAAATTGCATCGTATAATCGATGAACCGAATCCAACCCGAAAATAGCTCTCATTCAACAATCGATACCTAAAAATACCCCGAAAATAACGTCACTGTTGTTCCCAAGATGTCAAACAGAGAAGCTATCTCTCATTCTTATCTATCGATAGACACAATATAGGTTCGAGATAGTCGTCAGTCGGATCTAAAAATAATAGTTGACAAGGAGCGGGTCGGTGTTGTTGGCGAGATAGTGGTGTGGAGCGTTATCAAACAGACATTAGGAGCGGAGGTCCCACGTCATCGTCATTCATCCGCTTCGATCGCACGCGCGCCCACGCTCACCACACCCGCGGCTCCAGCGCGCCACCACCGACCCAGACTTCACCACCAAGCCTAACCACGACGTCGCCCTACACTCTCACACAGCCGTCCACCATCTTAAATTCATTCACAAAAATCGCTATGCCACAGCTCCTATTTGTTTACCGTTTTACGCCTCTCTGAGCACACTCTCGCACTAAAATTGAACACAGCTACCTTCTCCGGGACAGGATGTTTGGTTTCACACTCGTTTTCTTGTTGTGGATTCGTTTTTAGCTCGTTTTTTGTTGGCAATACGGTCGTTTGGTTACGTACGGGGTCATTACGTCGGGACGTCGCGGCGGACAGTATGCAACTGAAGAATGGTGGCAGGACTGCGGACGGCCGCGGGACGCGCATGCGCCCTGCTGCCCGCCAAAATACACCTACGCGCATGTATGCCTTATGTAGGCTGTGGTTCTCTTTCAAAAGTTGCACAGATTATATTACATCTTTACTGTCATACGAACAGTTGAATGTTTTATTGTTTTTGTTTATTACTGAATAAAACAGCCGATTACTTTTATCCAGTTGAATTTCACTAACGCGAGACTGGCTACGTAGCTTCGTACTCTTTTTGCGCTACGGACGGCTACGGCGTAGCAATGTAATGAATTTAGGTTTTCACTAACATTTTTCTTTAGCAATATAGAGTTAATAGTTACTTGTGGTACTTACAATAAACATATTTTGGTATGAGCATCTAAACATTGCAAACATCATGGAATATAACCACCTCAAACAATTGTAACAGAATATGTAGTAATTTTTTCAATATTTTAAAATTTTTGAGCTACTAATTTTTTGACAATATGACACATACCTATATAAAATTACGAATCCATTACAATAGAATCATATAATTAGCTCTATATTAACACGCTTCAGCTGTTTTGTTCCCAAAACAATGCGATGTTTTCAGTTCTATTTTTAGAACTGTCATAGTTCGTAGGCACTTTCTCTTTTGCAAGCCTTGTTTGTATTAGGTTCATATGGAACTATAATTACTATATTAAAAAAGTATACTTAAACGTATCATTTTCGTCATATTGATGATTGGAATGAGTACGATCAAAATTATTGTATTTTGGGTTTATTTTCGCAAGTGACCAATTTTCAGTTATCTCTCCTGAAACTGTTCTAATAAATACGCAACTACGATAGAGATGATTATTTGCTGGTCAACAAGAAATATACTATCTTTCAGGTTTGACCAGAGGCGCACCGATTAATCTATATACTACTAGTAGGTTAGTATTACTACGAGTATAAGTAATCTATTATTGTTATAACAAAATTTGAAAAATTTAAGCATTGATTTTATCTAATATGTCACTGTTGCAATTCTAAATGTACCCTGAGTAACATAGGTTATTTTGTACGATATGCAGAACATCTATGTTTGGCATCAATTTCACGAATAAATTAGCTCATTTCAATTTTAGGTCAAACTGAAAATTGTTGTGATAAATAATTGAATTGTCAGTTTTATTTCAGACTCTGTTAATATAACCCTAATGCTGGTTCGCTGTTCCGACCTTTAGAACAAATTGTAAAAAGGTCACCTTTTAGCATATCCCTCCTATTCTATTAGGAGACAATTTTGTGAGTTATTTAAGGCTAACATTTATAATTTGCTTGTTGTTTGCCGCAGTTTTAATGCTATAAACATCATCAAGATTCATCCTCATACCTTTTACTTCAATCAGTACATAGGTACAATACTTTCCCCTGCATTCGTAACTGAATTTAAAATGAAAACTTAATACATTCAAATTTTGTAATGTTACATAGGATTTCCGCTGAAACTGAAACCATTCCTGTCCGCGATGCAAAACGCAATAGTTAAGCAATCCCCATGTAACATATGATTCATGGGACATTAGATTAGTCAGCTCTGAAAGTGAAGCAAATTCATCAGCGAATGAATCATTTTATGTAATTTTCAAGAATTGGTGTAATTACTTGATTTTCTCGAAACTAGTGATGTAGTGGAAAATATATGACGTTTTATTAGTATTTAATTAAATGGTGTTTAGAAAAACTATTACAAATAATACTAAATATTTTTATAATAAAAATGTTATGAAACTTTAAAACAATTGTATTGTCAGTAAAAAATATTAGATTCAAGTTGCAATTTTATTCTACCGTCACAAAGAAATCGAATCTCTTGCAAACAAACATGTTTTCGCCTTAAACATATTTATTGAAAAAAAAAAAATCTTCTCACAAAATCTATAACGTGCTAGATACGACAATGCGCCTTCAGAATGCAATGCTCCCACGCTCAGCTTGAATGCAATGACGCTTCTTGCATATTGTCATGTCTATGTATTGATGCGATGCTCACTTTGAACTCGGTGCTCAGATGAACGGGTATAAAAGGACATTTTTTTCTTAAGGTGAATACTTCGACTGGGAATGGGAAATTCAATTATAAAATGTTTTTTGATGTTTTACCCAAGTTAACTTTTCTTGTAAGTATTACTAACTGGTTTATGAATGCAGTGAACTTATATGAGGCGTGAACTTATCAATCGAGGTAGTATACATTGGAAGAACAGGCAAACCAGATATTAAGTCTGTGGAAATGAGGAACTTGCTCTTCTTGGACTTATTTTTTGAACAATCTTAGCAAAAATGATTTCAACTAAGTAGTGCATTTCACGTGCGTCAGTACGTTAAACTGTAGGTCCCTTTTGTCATTGAACATTAGTCAGAAGCCAGTAAAGTCTGACACTAGTCTAACCAAGGGGTATTGGGGTCTCCCGGGTTGAGGAGGCAATCACTCCTTGTAAAACTCTGGAACTCAGCTGCATTCAGTTAGATTGGAAGCCGGCCCCAACATATGTAGTAGGGAAAAAAACCCCCGACCCAAAAACATTACGCAATTATTATGGCAAAAGGTTAAAAACGCTAAAGCCTGTAAAAAAGCAAAAAATAACTTTTAACACTACGTAAGTACCAACTAAAGCACGTCAGACTAAACTAAATTTTGTCGTGTCGGGGGACCGCTCTAATTATCTTATAAAGATTCGTGTTTTTTTATATACGAATGTTGTAATTAGGTAGGTAGCTATCATTTGATTTTTGAAGGTAAAAAGCGGTCCCCCGACACGTCAAAATTTAGTTTAGTCTGACATGCTTTAGTTGGTACTTACGTAGTGTTAAAAGTTATTTTTTGCTTTTTTACAGGCTTTAGCGTTTTTAACCTTTTGCCATAATAATTGCGTAATGTTTTTGGGTCGGGGGTTTTTTTAAATTTATAATTTAATTTTATTTCATGGTTTTTGAAGGAGCTCCTTAATTTTTACTACATTTAATTTATTTATTTTAAGATGGGGTCGCCATATGCGATCTCGGCCAAAGGAAGCTGTTTAACAATCCTCATGACAAACTGGCTCTGGGAGAATTGCACAGATTGAGAAACAATAAAGATTAACCTTTGGTGATTCTAGATTCTAGATGCGAGAAGCCGAAAATCGATCTCAGTGGCGTGCACTTGGAGAGGCCTATGTCCAGCAGTGGACTGCGATAGGCTGATGATGATGATGATGATTCTAGATTTTCAGCAAAAATATAAATCGGTTTATCCGTTTCATTCCGGCATTCCAGGGTTTTATCCGCCACATCCCATTTCCAGCATCAGGTTCTCGTCAATTAGAAACATGAAGAGAACTCGTCAAGACAAATTCAACGAGCCCAAACTCGATGCGTTTACTAAAAGGCAGTTCAGGGTTACGTCTCCTGTCTTCGTGCCCTAACAGCAGATCAGCTCAGTGGTTCCAGAAGACATAAGTGTTTCAAATTTCAGATCCCACATATGCTTGCAAGTAAACTGAGCGTGTACCTAACATTCCTATCACACCTTACAAACGAGCTGATGACCTTGAAGACCTGAACCGATTTCCATCAAACATAGCTAAGAACACTCCCGAATGACTTTCCTTTTAAATAAAAAAAACCGCATTACAATCGGATCATCCGTTTGGGAGCTACGATGCCACATACACACACACACACACACACAGACACGTCAAACTTATAACACCCCGTCGTTTTTGCGTCGGGGGTTAAAAAGGCTCGGTAGATGATGATAGTGCATTTCATTGACGCACCAGAGTCAGGAGATATGAAACAATACGCAACTGCATTATAATATGTGGCTTGTGACGTCATCGCGACGTGAAGTTCGGAAGCCATCCTATAGGTGCATATGTTCACACTACATACATACACTGGTACGTTCATTACGGTCAGTTTTCAGCACCCATTGATAAAATTGTGAATTACTTTTTTTACCTTAGTGCAGTCATCTAGGTTCTAAGCGGATTGGCCGCTTGTCAGATCTGATGCATTTTTTTGCTTTTAGTAATAAAGTTTTCAATTTGAAGTGTATAATTGATATGTAAATGATTGTAAGTATTTTAATTACGATAATATCAAACGGTATTTGCTGCTGTGATATGTTTTCTCAAAGGTTTTAATTTTTCTATCCCCAATTATATTACCACACATTGTAGGTATGTGCCAAGAGGAAGAGTATACGACTTTGATTAAGCAAACATATTATATCTAATCAACTTTATTGTAGTAATATTTTGGAAAATAAACACATTGTTTGGGCACAAAGATGGTTAGTATTCCTTTATACAGACAAATATCCTATGGTGTCCTGTCTCGATCAATACCATACCCATTCAGCTTCTTACCGCAGTATCCAGACTACGTTACAATGACGCACGAAGATTAGGACGCCCAGATCCAGACACTCCGGCGCCGGTCTGGCTAGACCGAGGTCAGACGAGACACTTCCAGCCAAAAAATAAGTCTTACATGTAGCTTTTAATAATAAAAGTGTTGTGTAATCTGTATGTCTTGCCAAATGTTTGTTATGTGAAAGTTTTATAGGCATTTAGGTGGATGTTTTTATTTAAAGTTATGTAATTGTCTTGAAATCTGTAATTTAGACTTATTTTTAATGCTTAATTTTTATCCATAAATAACCTAAGACCATAATGGTCCATTGGCCAACTGCACAGAGTATCTAATTATTTCAGGCTATTATTGTACTTTGTTCTGTATTCCACTGCCATTATATCACTTCCCAAATTCAGCGATTGGGTAGTAGTGTTACGCCTAATAATGCCGGTATATATGGGTCCTGAAATGCTCAGAAAATAATTTTTTGTTGATTCATAATCTACTACAAGACGCAAGAGGTTTGAGAGAGTCATCGATTACAGTACCTGATAAATACATTTTTAGATCAAAACAAAATGTATTTTCCTTATTATCATTTCTTACTATCAGTACATCGGGAGAAGCCCATAATATAATACATATATAACCTTTTTCCATGTAGGTATAACCTATTTATAAAATAAAATTTCCATAAAATACAGTGCGACTGCAAAAAGCCTGTAATATTGATATTTCACAAAACTTAATCTATTGTTGCATTACACAAGTTTGTCATGGCACACTGACGTCACACAGATGTCTCACAATTCCTAGACTTAGCGAAACTCGACATTTGTGTCTATAAATAGCCTTTAGTTCATGAAGCTAACTAACTCATACCATGATAATAAAGCAACGTTTAATAGAAAATAAAGTGATATATCCTGTGTGTCATTTTCGTCCAGACAAAGTTATTTACCAACAAAACAAAACTCTAAAATATACCAATATCGTAAATATCGCACTCGGTGGCGGCTGGCTACGCACGATCCGCCTACGGTTTTGAATTTCGAAGCATTCATACATGCGAGAACGAGACAACAAGCAACCAAGTAATACTGGGAAGTGTGAGTGAGAGTGGGACGGTGAGAGTTATCGATCGGCTTGCGTCAGAGCGAAAGCGTGGGCGCGATGACGTCACGGCGCACCCGCCAATCACCACTTAAGGAAAAGGCGCCACGAATTAGCGAAGTGTGGGAATATATTCAGGAAGAGTTTTTTCTTAGTCTTACATCATTTGCGGACGTATCAATGAAGTTTTGGCGACCTATAAAATGGTATAGTAATTGCCTCTCTACAAATATTTTTTGAGGATACTAGGATGAAACCTCTCCTTTAATGAATGTTAGTGTTAGAATATTTTCAATGATGTCAGATGATTTTAATAGGTAAGAATTGGAAGTTGTATGTATATAAAATAGCCACCATTCTGTTACATTCAAGATAAGCTATTTTGTTATGTTTTGAATCTTAATCTTCAATTACATACATTAGCTAATACCTATTTGTCTGAAATTGGTTTGGTTTCATGTATCTCAAGCCGGTTTTAATAAAAAAAAAAAAACGACTGCCTTAATATAAAAAGAATTGGTGTCATTTTTAAACGATTACTACAAGCTACGAAGCTTTGCGAATGGAGCTTCGTAGCCATTCGTAGTATTTGCGTAGCAATGTCTTCTCATGCTACGAAATCGCGAGAGCTCCGAATTTTACGACAATAGCTACATCTAGTAATAGTTTTTAGCAACTTGATTTTCTTGATTTATTTGTTAGATTCTAGATGGCGCTACTGTCGACGCGCCGAAGCGACATCTAGTGACATATTTGAGAACTACAAGTGATAGTGCAATCGTCGACTCGTGTGGTAATTAGTAGGTATAGAAAGTGTAGTATAGGTGGCAGCGAATATTTGTTTTTTAGGGTTCCGTACCTCGAAAGGAAAAAACGGAACCCTTATAGGATCACTTTGTTGTCCGTCTGTCTGTCTGTCTGTCTGTCTGTCTGTCTGTCAAGACCCTTTATCTTAAGAACGCGTGGACGTATCAAGCTGAAATTCACATGAAATACTCGAGTCTATTGCCCCTTTAAGCTGTGAAAATATCAAACTTCTAAGCCAAGCCAATCAAAAGATACAACCGATTATGTCGATATTTTCAACAAATTTTCGACACTCGCAAAGGAATCAAAACCTACAGGGTACTTCCCGTAAACTCAGAATCTTGAAATTTGGCATGAAGCATTGTCATATAATGCAAATATAGGAAAAATTGCGAAAATCAAATTTTTTTTGTTATATAATATAATAAAAATATTTTAATAAAATGAAACTTACTACCTTATTTCTCACGAACGAATAAAGGTACCAAATTGAAATTTATACCAAATACCTAGGTCTATTGTCCCTTTAAGCGATGAAAAAATCAAACTTCTAAGTTAAAGCGATCAAAAGATACAGCAGTTTTACCGAAACCTTAGACGAATTTCCGTCACACGCTAGGGAATCAAAACCTACAAGGTACTTCCCGTGAACTCAGAATCTTGAAATTCGGCACGAAGCAACGTTATGTAGTACAGATAAAGGAAAAATTGCGAAAATGATTTTGAAGTTACATAAAAATATTATTTTTGCTTACATGACATAAAATATTTTATTAATTATTATAAACTTACTACCTACCCTTTTTCACATGAACGCGTTGAGATATTAAAGTTTTGAATAAAAAGTGAAATTCATATCAAACACTTCTTAAATATAATTGCCTCTAAACTGTGAAAAATTTTAAATCATTCAAAGGTCATTGGGCACCTTAGTATGGAAACCATACCCACGGCGGATACGAACGAAATATAGCACAGTATAATGATAAAGGCTCTGATTTACTATGGCATTAGTCGCATCAATATGAACCATGGGAATCTAGAGCAAATCAGGTGTAAACATCAAATATTTTCCTCATTTCAATGGGGAATTTAAACGACCACGTTTGACGTTTCGGAAAAAACCTGAAACTGGGGCTCGTTAGGTGATTAATCCCTCAAAAATAAAAGATCCCATTCCTGCAATGGCTGCTTTAACCCAAGTTATAGTAGTGAATTCTCATCACCTAAAATAAGCTCCAACACAAGGTTACGTTATAAATTGTAAAGGAGTTCCCATACCTATATCTGATCTTTGCTATCGATCCCACAATGGCAGTCAAACCTATCTATGTGGAAAGTCTTCGCCAATACGAATAAAATAAGCCCAAGCACGTGGTAGTTGTAACATACCGTTCAGGAGTTCCCTCGACTCTCTGTAGTCTCCATAATCAAATCAGCTCCAAACCTTCACTGTTTACCAGTACCCTCAAAAATACACTCACATGTCTGGTTATGACTCGATGCGTGCCTACAATATTCAAGAGTTGCCCTCGATTTCTCAGGGTTTCCAGATCCTCATCAGATCCTGGTCATCCGAATTGGCATCTTCCTTCTTTATGAAAAGTCTTTAACAATAAAAACTAGCATTGCAACCTGTACAATCCTCTGAAACTGCTTGTCTTTTATATTTTTCAAACAATCCTGGACATTCGTCTCCATGGAATTTTAATAAAATATTTATATTCAAAGAAACGTCATACCATTCTCCACAATTTAAATCTACTTTGATTCATGTCCGCCACTTTTTACAAAGCGGGTCAGATATGCCCAATGACCTTTAAGACATAATTAGTTATTTTCAATCAAATTTCTGAAAGATGACTATAAAATGTTGTATATAAATAACTTTAATAAAATAACTTTTACAAGGTACTGGCCTACTATTTTAGTTATATTATAAAATAAAAAATATGAACTACTTTGACTCTCACGAAATTACCATAACTATGATTGTTCTAAACTGAACGGTTGGCCAGAGACTCACTTTTTATCTATACAGGATTTGTACGGAACCCTCGGTGCGCGAGTCCGACTCGCACTTGGCCGGTTTTTTTTTATAAAATCTACTACTTTATTTATTTTTTTTTACATTTTGAAACGCATTATAATAATATTTCGTTCACTGGGATGCTACCGGTGAGGGTTTAGCATGTTTTGCAAAAAAGGTTCCGACTTATATTTCATCGGTACCTGCGCCGAGAGAAGTTTGAGATTAATGTTCAATGAAAGATTTTTGTGAGTTAAGCGATATATATATAGTACATACCTATCTAAATTATATTGATGACCAGTTAAGAGTTCATTGCCCTTGTGATTAGTATTCATGAGAGACACACCTATTTATTAGCAGTTATAATATAAGAAATGTCAATATTTCTGGTTCGTTGTTTATGTGGACAAGTTCTTTCAAGTGTTTTCTATTTCCTACCGTTTTTCGTCAGGCTTTTATTAATACCCTTCTTTTAATCATCATAGAACTGTAATCTTTTCGTGATAAAGTAATAGTATTTGGGATTCTAATAAATCGTTTAGAAGCCTTTTCAATCCGGTTCAAAAAAATATAGTGTGTGTAACTACCTATGTGTTTTTTACTTACCTATAACAAATCTACTCAAATGTTTTTGTTCATCAAATATAAAATTCAGTTCCATATTATAGTTCCGCATATTATTATTATCTATGATTGGCTGCTACGGATTTAACCAATAATTTTCAAAATTATTTCCAATCAAACTCATCATCAGAAATACAATTAGTTTTTGTTCGATAAAACCCTGGAGATTCATCTGCACCTTGAGTTTTTTACCATCAAGGAGACACAAAGCGCCGCCTGTGTTAAATAATTTAACTTTACAATAAGATATTACATATACATAATAGCATTTAGCTCAAGAAAACTATGAATCGGCAATCATTGTCAGCAAGGATTGAAAATGTGCTTCAAAAGTGTGCAATTTCGTGGCACTTAAAATTGTGCACAGTTCATGATGGACATACTTAATAAAGAACATAGTTTTAGTGAAGCATCCAAAAGTGAATTTAGTTCAAAGATACAAAATACTGCAGTCTAACACTCACTAGAAGTGGTAATTAGTGAAATCAAACGCATGAAACACAAGCAAACCGTAAATTACCTACACTGTATGTTCGTAATTCGGTAATGATTACGTCGATACACCTCGATGAATGTTACAGAATCATTCGGCGAATAGAAAATAATCACAATGCTTTGTTAATTCAATTAACGTTGAGTTTGCAGCGATAACTGACAGCTGAGTACATCTAGTCATGCTATGTCGGTGTGTAGATTTGACCATCTCGAAAATGACTAATGGAGATTTTTTGTTGTGGGAGTTTCCCAGATAAAATTAAATCAACCATAAAATTGCAGTGCTGCAAAGGGTTTCTCTTAAAAACTTTTCATTAGACACAACACTAAAACGGAAAAGAGAGCTTAAAGCAGACACAAGAGAAGTTTGTTTATTGACATTCAAGACAAACAACACTTGACTCTGCTAAGTACCGAGGGCGAGAGGTCGGCCAAATAATATCGCGAGCACTACGAAAGATTCTACTAAATAAATGTCCATCTGATATCTGATAAAAAAATAAAATACTCGTTTTCGGTTAAAAAAAATCTTTACAAACATCTTAGATAGTTTAAAAAAATGAAACAAATTGATCAACGTCCTGTAAGTAATTGACGTCGCCAATAAAATAATGGATGAACGTCTCAATGTCAATATGCGGATGTTTGTGCCAAAAAAGGGCAAATTAGCACAGTCATATTTAACGAAACTTGCCTTTGTAAATCACCTTAAACTTGGCGGTTCCCCTTCATTTGTTCCCTTGAAAAAATTGGACAGAAATGTTCCGCGAGCTAATTGAGATGTAGGTAATTAAATGCATTTTTTTTTCGAAGAGCGATGAAATGGTATGGTAATGGGTGGTATGTATATTATGTTTATGTATTATTATCCATATATTTTTTTTTGCTTTTTAAGTAATATCAAAAACTGCACCTACCACTGCTATTTCCTCATCACCCAAAGGTAGACTGGAAAAAAACGCCCAAGGTGTATTGTGCAAAATGTGCATAAACTTTTAGTACCTATAGGAATAAAACAAAATGCCATAAAAATCCGAAGAAACAATTGACAAACAAAATAGATGAAAGTTTCCTCAGTTACTCTGGCCAATACCAATAATTCGGCATATTAATATAATGGTTTTAAAGCTGATGATGATGATGATGTCCTCCTAGCCGATTATCGGCTACGGCGGCTGTTCTCATGTAAGGAGATTAGCCAACTACGCAGGACATATTATAGTGCACAAGTATTTGCGCAGACACAGGTGCACTCACTATTCCTTAACTCTCATAGCCCGATGGGACGGAAATCCGACACGACCGGAGAGAGATCAGGCGCAGGACCGACATTTACGTGCTCTCCGATGCACGGGTGTATCAATCACCAGCTTCCAGGCTCCGGGCTGCTTTGTGAAAGTCTTCTAAAACCCACAAAGCGATTTCGGCCCGACTCGGGAATCGAACCCGAGACCTCGTGCTCAGCAGCCGCACTTGCGACAGCTAGACCAACGAGGCAGTTTTAAAGCTACTATAGTAATAAGAAGAGAAGATAATCATTATACACCTGTACACCAGCAACCGTTCTGCCTATTAAATCACAATCTCCCCAAATTACTCTAAGTACACTTAATAGATGTCCATATTACAAAAGTTGTATCTGCAACCTTGCAAATATCATGTGGTATCGTGAGGTTTTTAATACAATTTTATTCGAACAATAGGTTGCTAAACTATTTCATTCAATATCTATGGGAAATGTTATTATTCTTTGGGCTATTGTCTTATCCAATCATGTAATGACTTGGTAACGATAGACTGCAAGAATAGTGGACCGCCCTGTGATTTGTTTGTCGGTTCAAATTATTGTTTTTATCTATGTCATTGGAATTATAGGTTGAAAGACTGGCTGTATAGTGTTCGATTAAAAGTTCCATAGATTAAAGGTATGCTTTTTAATATCATGGTGGAGGTTTGTGGTTGGTATTAACGGTAATCTCAATTTCGTGGAGTTTTTCAGATTAATGATTGCATCCTAAAACTATCGTCAAGGTGATTGATAGTAAAGGATTCTACGGCGAAAAAGTACCTACCTAAGTTGCAAAATAAAATGTCTTTCTCTTACTAAGAGATACCTACTGATTGCATAAGGCTAAATCAGAACCTGAGAGGACTTTATCACCTTTTAAAGAAAGCAGAAGGTAGACATCTCCATAACTTAATATCCCCAGTTAGAATTACTATCCTAACAAATTGCGAAATAACTTCAATCAAGATACCAGGCTCAGCAGGAAGTGAACGGTATACTTGTATCGATAGCGATAGAAATAATTGGTCTGTCTGTCCCAGTTTCGCGTGCCCTACGAAAAGGTGAAGGCGATGCAAAGGTTACGAGATATAAACAAATAACCTTTGTGCTGCGTATTGGGTTACAAAGAGGTGTGTCCCTTTAGAGATCCTTGGAATTATTGTGGCTTTTCGAAGGTGATGATGACAAATGAATGAATGTGAATTAAATCAAAGTAATCTGTAGTTTTTTCGTATTTAACCGACAGATTTTGAGGCACGAGGTGTAGCTATAACCACCTACATACAGATTCCGTCTTACTATGTGAAGTTTCTTAAAACCCATAAAGCGACGCAGGATTCGGATCAGAGAGTGCACAGAAGTGGCGCTATATGACCATTAGATCAACGAGGCAGGTAAATATAGTAGGTAAAGTAGGCAAGTATGATACCACAGAAAAGATGTGACTACGATATGTTTTTGAGAAAATAATTCTAGCTAGAGTTATTAAAACTCAAACATCTTGTGCATTTCATATCTAATGAGTAGCGAGACATGTTAAGAACAATAAGGTCGAAAACAGAATTTGTCTCACCTTCAAAAGGCCATTAAGCCCTTGTATCACTGTTCTATTCTCTGACATTCTCTTTATTACAGATATTGGTCAATTATTATGTCTTTATCATGTCCACATTAGCCCTGGAGTGGTCGTGAAATGTCAAAGCGCATTAACTGTAACAGCTATGAGTATTGTCGTGTTTTGTTCTACCTAATTTGGTGGTTTTATATTTTTATAGTACCGTTGACATAGAAAGTATTAAAGAATTTTATTTAAAAAAATGATCATTATATGTAATTATGCCAGTAAGTCTTTTATAAAAACCAAGCTCTTACAATTTTGAATTTTTTTGCAGGCAAGTACTGCAGAAGATGAGGAAAAGATACCTAGGTGATTGTACAAAAATACTCGTCAATACCGCCAACACCAGTTACACGATACTAAATATGTACTTACATACTTACGGACTACTTTTCCTGTTGATTGTACCTGCCGCTCCCTAACTCATAAAATTATACTTTATAAAAATAATTACAATGACTTTTCGAAATAAATTCGTATATTTGCACGATAATTTATCGATAAAGTCCAACATCGATTTAACTTATTATAAGCAAGCTCATTATAAGCAATAGCCACATACTATTTTGTAAAAACAAAAAAGAATGATTCAAACCGTTAAAAAAGAATCGAAAACTTTCCTAAAATAAATCTTGTTTACTGAAGAAAATTCAACTATATATTATAGAATGGTACATCGTAAACTGTAGAGCTATTACAATGTTATACGTGTATATTTGACCTTGACCAATTAATCGGTATTTTCGGCAAGAGGAGCATCTGCCTCCGTGGCGCAATTGGCTAGCGCGTTCGGCTGTTAACCGAAAGGTTGGTGGTTCGAGCCCACCCGGGGGCGTTCTCTTTTTGCGTTTTTTATTTGTTCGAATATAAGCTGTTTTTACTTCATTATATTATTTTAGTGCCAGTTCTTGATTCTTTAGTGGTAAAACATGTTACGATTAATTATATAAATTTTATTGTACATTCATAATTATTTCTTAAGCATTAATGCTGAAATCATTTGTTTGTCGTTTAGGATCGAAGAACAAAACAATCTTAGTAGATTTTTTTTGTAAATTCATACTGTATTTACTGCTAGAACACACACAATTTACAGGGCTATAAAAAATATAACGTAAATGTTTTAACTATTTCATACTCATGCTTTATTTTTTGTAGAATTATTACGTCATCTTATTTTCGAAAAGACAAAATCAAAATTGATTAAGTAGGTACTTCAACTGACCCTGTATAATATTTTCAAGTTAGTTTAGTATTTGCGAGATATTTTGATAAAATATTTTCCTTAGTTTTGTAAAAAGTTATTAAAGTATGATTAACAATTGTTTGATCACTTGTTTTTACAAATTACAATGCGCGTGACGCAAAAATCAGATAGCTTTATTAAACAAAAGATTTGATACACTCACCAACAACATCCATTTTACAATTTTGACGTCTCTCGCAAGCCTTCGATAGCTCAGTTGGTAGAGCGGTGGACTGTAGATGTAAAGCAATTGGTATCCATAGGTCGCTGGTTCAAATCCGGCTCGAAGGAATTCTTTTTGTTTTCTTATTATATATTCTTTTGAATTGTAGTATTTTTATTTTGCGTTGCACGATTAATTAACAAATATTGCATTTGAGATTATTTCGATTTTGATTGACCTTTCCGTTTCATAATTACAAATTTTATAAACACAGATTTTTTTCATGTCTAATGAGTCATCGCGTAATTTTGTCCTTCATATTTCTGCACATAAAATAAATAAATTCAATAAGTCACTATTTGGTAGCAAGGTCAATATTTTTAAGACTAGAATTGTTAATTTCCTGCAGATCTAGATTATATATTTTTATAAGTAGTGGTTACCCTCGACACAGGCCGATATCCGCTTATATTTTGCGTGATTTTATATTGTTGACCTTTGTTTTGACGATTGGATGACGTCATTATTGATTTCAGATTATTACATTGTTTCTTTATTTTAACACAAACTCTATATTGAAATGGGCAGTTTTACTAACAGTTTTGACCATAAAAATGTTTGATAATACCTACCTAATAAAAATGCTAGGTAGGTACTAGGTACCTATTTTATTTATTTCTTTAGTTAGATACCTATTCAGGTTATTTGACTACATTAAAATAATCATTCTTTTAAATTAGTTTTTAATTAACGATTATCTTATCACACTATAAAAGACTTTGTTGTTTGGGGCTGCGGAATTGATAGAAAGAGTTACCGCGGCCCTGGTACTTACATTAAGGCCTGAAGAAGGAACATGTCTGATACTCCCTCAAGTTGCATCAAAAGCGGGAGGGGTAATTTAATGATTCAAAAAAGGGGCCTTTGTAAGTATATGTTAACAGACCTCTTTAATAAGGTTTTCACCTCAAGTTCATCGAAAACCAAAGTCAGATTAAAGTAATCACCAGCACAGCTAGGCCATTCGTAAGACAATTTCGTCACAGCTTAGAACCTAACACCGATCATAGTTTCGGTTAACAAGAACACCTTGAAATAAATCCTATTCCTTTCTAAATATACTTTGCATACACGCGTGAGAAAAATATGCAGTTAACAATCTTACACTGACAATCTATGACGGATGTCCTTTATTGTTTTATGAGATGTGTATCACGGATTTACCCGTATTTAGCTCTACAGTTCAACCTGGCACGGCGGTATGCCACGATGCTACAGCTTTCTTCCAAGAAGTTGTCTCATTTAATATAGAAGCAGAAAATAAAAACTTTAAATTAATTGTGGCTTGCTTCGTCCTATTGGCTGATGACTATTGTGACGTGTGTTAGCCATTTGCAAATTAGTAGTCCATGTATTCTGATTATTTTGAATTATAGCTTAGGTATATAAATTTTTAGATGTCAATCCTCCTTGCGCCCAACCTGCACCGAGCAGGCTGGCAAGAAGAAGAAGTTAAGACGTCGACTGCGATGACAGACCTTCAGAATTGACATGATTTCCAAATTATCTTCAATGCTGTATTTTTAATAACTTCGTTTTGATATCGTTAAATCATTTATAAAAGTAATGTTTGTAAGCAATAAAACTTGCACGGTTGTATGTCTTTGAATTATGTGTTTTTAATGTTTGTCTACCCCTTCTGATCTGTCCTTTAAGAAAATATATATGTACCTAGTTGGTTTAGTTGCTTTGGGCACAATATAGAGTCCTTAATAAGCCCCGAAAACTGTTTATCAAATTCCATATTAATAGAAAGGATTTAAGTGAGTAACTATCCCTATAAATATATCAATTTATTTGTCTTTCAGTCCCTGGCGTCATGTTTCCAACATTCCTGAGTTAAGGGCACTCTGGCCCTGATCTTAGGACACTAGGTATTTAGAAAGCCATAGACGTGACTTTAGTGTTAAATGTTCTAAACGGTTGCAAACTGCAAGAGTTCATGCCCTTTGGGACTGCGATTGAAGTAAGGTATGGAAAGACATGAATTCATCTGTTAATGTAAATTATGTTCTTTATATTTGTATAATATGATCCCGACAATAGTTGTACCGTACAATATATGAAGCTGATGTCAAAATTAAATCTGTAATCGCAAATCAACGGTAAGATAAGTTTACTGACAGCTTTTCCATTTAAAAGGCTGTTTAAAAATGGCTTTGAAATGTAAGCTAAAGTTATATGACTTAAAATAGTATTCATGAATCAGCAATTAACAAATATTTTAAATTGGCCAACGGGTTGTTATATCATCCGGATATTCACATCTGACGAGCGACAACTTCTTTTAATAAATTGTGTAAATATATTTTATAATAACACATTAATAAGATAAATAAGACAATGACTCTAGAATATTAATTTGTTAGAACAAGAAAACAAAGTTAACAATACAAAGTGTTATGTCTATAACAATATAATACAGGTACTTATATGTATGTAGAAATATTCTCCCACAGAGCAACTTGATTTATCATCGTTTATTACAACAAGAAATTGTATCACTTCTTAACCATCAATTCTAACAAAAACGTTGGCAATTAAGTAGTTAATACATATTAGGATGATATAGTAATTCCTTGATGAATATTAATCAATCTATCATCATTAATGACTGATATATTCGTTTAAAAATGTCAAGTGACTGTGAATTTTTTAAATAGATGAGCTGAGATATTTTAAATCGAATTGCGAAGAAGATATTTAGGTCAATAATTATGTTAAATACATTACATGAAGAGTATTTCATGATATATTATGGAATTAAGTAAGGATGATATTTGCAATGAAATAGTTTCATTACTAATTTATTTCTAGATCATCTTACAATTTTGTAATGAAATGTGTCGAAATAGTGCAGTTGCCTCGAATGAAAACATACACCGTGGTAATGTTAACGTTTCAACTATTCCAGTTTTTATGCTCTCTTACTATTTTTTATTATTTATTACGGAAAACATTTATTTAACAAAATAATTTTCTCTAGAAAACAAATCCATTAGGCCTGTAAAACATTAATACCAAACAACAGTTCGACATCGACTATATTAATTTATTTCCATCTTGAAAAAACTGACATACTAGCCATCACACCATAAACATAATTTGGTATAGCGCACTTTATTAGAATGTATTTTGACACATTTTTTACAAATATAAGATTGGCTTGCATAATTTATAAATTCTGGAACAAGCGACTGCGCCCATAATATTGGCACGTATATTTTTTACGAAATTACTAGTTTTAGAAGAAGACATCTTACCATCGATGAGGTAAAATAATCTATCTATATCAAGGACATATTCGGTACACTCGCGTCCGGTATCTCTTATTTATATTTTATTATCCATTTTAATTAATCGTGTTTGAACTTTAAAGACATTCATTAAAAGTCGATTAGATTTTATAAACTTTTATGATTGGCATTTTGCCACTTATATGTATTTAAAAAACTTGTATTTTGGATCATCTCATCCGCAGTATTTTGAAATAGATATATTTATGTATTATTTATATGTACATATTAATGTTTACGTTTACATGACTGATTTACATTTTAAATGTGGATCGAAATGAATTTGAAAATTACTATCCAAAAATCTATTTTTTGACGAGAAGCTACTTGCACATTGTTGATATACCTATTTATAGCCTTCCTGGGTAAATGGGCTATAAAAAAAAACATTGATCCTGTAGTGCCTGGATTCTTTCCTTCAACCAAACAAATCAACTCTCCATTAGTTTTATAAAATGACTGCTTATCAAGTTTGTCTCTACTTCTATTCAGGATGAAACATATTATTAGTCACGTTTACGATAACAGTCTGTAAAAAAATCTTAGCAGATTTTTTGTCATTCTTAGGATAAAACTCGGCAATTTAGTTTTAATTGATAAAACCAAATTGGATAAAACCAAACATATGAATTACTAGCTGTTGCCCGCAACTTCGTCTGCGTAGGCAATATAGAATAGTCAAAATACTACTTATCCCGTAGGTGCATTCTTTCACGTGACAGTATAATTAGGATCAGCACTTAGCAGTCGCATAGATTCATTGATCAAGGTTGTGTTGTGGATGTGACCATTTATCTAAACAAAAGAAGTAAAGTTTGTGACGTTGTGAATATCTCTGGATCTAGTCAGCCAAATTGGAAAATTATTACGTATGGTGCGTAAGTAATTTTCACAGGAAACAATTATAATCTATGTCTATATGCTTTGAGTCTGACAAAGCTGTCATTTGTACATTTTCTGCAGCTGCTGCGACTAATCAGAAGCCAGAAAGTCTGTCAGTTTCACCATGGATATCGTCTTGTGTAGTGAGACTGGATTGAAGATAGGTAGATAGGTAGTCGCTCCAAGCAAAATATTGGTACTCAAACAGATTCGGTGACTGGAAGGCAACACCAACATAGTTGGGGAATAGCTGGATGGATGATAAAATGAGTCATCATCATCAGCAGGCGCATAGGGTAGGATAGTTTCACTACTGCGGAGAAACACTTGTATGACGGGAATTTTCTGTGCACTTACTCACTATGGTAAGGCTGACCCCACATTAGGCGTGCGCGATCCTCGGGCGTGTGAGTAGCGCGGGCGTCGCGAGCACGCTGCATGAACGTCGCGTTTTGCTGCCCAGCGGCATGTGTGAAGAGTGCGCTCGCGGCGAGCACGCGGCGCTCGAGTTGCGTTCTTACCCCTTCGCCCGCTATCCCCGCCGCCCGCTAAACGCCTTAGCAGTTAAACGCTGTAGGTAAATGCCGCAGGGCAGCAAAACGCGACGCTCACGCAGCGCGCTCGCGACGCACGCGCGGCGCCCGCGCTACTCACACGCCCGAGGATCGCGCACGCCTAATGTGGGGGAGGCCTAAGCCGGGACTCCACCGAAATGTTTGCATTAGTTCACGAATAGGCAAAATGTACGTATCTGTGAGAGTCCACTTCATGTGTTCGTACTTGAAACCTGCAGTTTTGCCAAGATTTTCAAAATGTACGCTTGCAATTTGTAATTTCTTGGTGGAGCCAGCAAATCGAAAGAAACATAAGTGTTGTATACTGTGCGTCACTACCGCACACCGGGAAAATTTCGCTCTTGCGGAGGACGTTTATATACCATATTTTGTGTCACACAGGATGACAGTAAGTATCCACCGAAACACTTTCAAAGATCTGATGAACGAACAAATCAGACCTGACTTGGTCACCTGGGGCCAATCAGAGCTCTATGAAGCGATCATATGCTTTGGCTCCTACTGTTATTGTGGTTTCTGAAAATTTATTCACCTCATTCAACGATGAATGTAATTCTGATGGTACTATTAAGAACACTTGCTTAGCGCAGAAGCTGACGTTGGCAGGTCGACTCTTTTGACTTCTCGAATAGGATACCATTGGTTTTTGTGCAATGCACACCTGCAATGCATGCTGGATTAGGATAGGATACAGGTGGATAGGATTTGCAACAGAAAACAATTCTGTCTTTGTGATTGAATGACATCAAACGTAGTTTTATATAAAAGGTGTTTTTTAAACTTGGCTCGGGTCTTACTGAGACTGTTCGTAATCGTGACCAGTGTATTTGCGATCAGAAGTTGAAAGTAAGCATGTCTCTGGTATGCGACGCGCTATTTGTACGTTTTCAGACGCATAAAGCATTTTACGTGTGTATGGTATTAAATCGCGAAAGCTCCACTTTCTTATCTGCACTTTGTATCTGGGCTTGTTCTTAAAGCTACAGAATCCTACATTACCTACCTACCTCACGCTTAGCAGCGCTTGCGAGAGACAGATCCTCCTTTCTTCTAGGATTAAGTTTACATATTTTGCATCAGAAAAAATAATTAAGGTCTACTTAATACTACTCACTCAAAGTAATTTGTTTTAAGGCCACCACATTAGTGGAAGATAAGCTAAACTATGTTTATGAAAAAATCCTGATATGAACTCCATCTGTAACTTTAAATGATAATTAATTGTTATACTAAAGTCGTCATTTTTGACATAATGTTCAAAAAATAATTTAGATGGCACCGTTTTAAATTTGGCTGAGAACTATTAATTTTCCTTTCATCAAGGTAATAATTATAATTGGATTTTGATGTGGCACGGCAAACTGACAAACACTATTGAAATGTCTATCAAAAAATTACACTACGTGTTAAAATATGGTGAATTACGGAAAATACACAACTCCATCTGTTGAAATAATAATCCTCTATAAAGAATGTATGGTAATTTATTGTCATTTACCACCTCGCTCCTTTGACAAATTTTATGTATTTTATTTAACACAGATTACCACAGATGGAGCTACTTTAACCTTGGCTAAACAAAATTTTCATATTTTTTTTCTTCCGAAGTTACTTATAAAGGTGTGATTTTCTGTGTAAAGATTAATAATAGGCCGATCAACTAATATAAGTACAACATTCAAATGTACAGTTTTGACAAACAGATTGCGTGTCGTAATATTTTACATCTTGAATTCACAAAATTAATCATATCTTTTGATAGAGTGAATCGATTTCGATGAAACAAAAACTAAGTAATACCCCAAGTTACGTAGAATTTTTGTATATAAGCATTGTTTGCATTGAATTCGCAGATTTTACGTGAATCCCGAACGAACAAACAGATAAACAGATAAACAGACAAACAGACAAACAGACAAAAATGACAAAAATGATGGAAATGGGTTCTGTTAGTTATCCTTTAACATGCTGGCTATTTTTTTTGTCAATTTCTTCAATGTACAAAAATTACTTTTCTACAGATTTATTATATGTATAGATATGTATTCGATTTGTGAAAGTAAGATTTTAATGTAAATCTTTTTTTTTTTTAATTCTAAATACGAATAATTACAAAAGAACGACACCAAACTCATTATGTACCTATATCAAATATCGCTATAATTATCTTCCCGATCCAAAGGCATTTCAGATGAACCATAGTTTAATTTAACCAACTAAAAATACAAAAGTATTGAAATACATGATTCATATATCGATCGTTACGATAAATAAACAGACAGACAAGGTCACTTATTAGAGATTTGCGTACATTGCGTAACGAAAATATAACACCCACTCTGTATCTCTGCGTATAAATAGATTGATGGGGCTATATCAATGAAGACACATGTTTTTGCATCTTCTAATAGCATGATGTAGCTTAGACGTATAAAAACACGCTCTCTTTTATGTATAAGTATCATTGGTACTTCAATAAGGAAGAATTTACTTAGGTGCCGGAAGAGTTTTACTGTCCCATAAGGAACACCCAGTTTCGATCTACTTAGTGAAATAGACATTTAAATGTATTGAGATAGATGGATTGGAAAAATGAGAGTTTCATCTAAAACATACCACTGCGTATCCATTTAATGTTTACAGGATTATGTTAGGATGTTACATCTATACTACCTCATACATATAACCAGATCTCATCTATAAATAAGTAGTAAATAATTAAACCGGATTGCGATCGGATGTAGCGTATTAGGCCATTTCAAGTTTCATACATTTTGCGTAACTGTGTGGCAATGTGGCTTCAAATTACTTCTCGTTGGCAACTACCAGTATGTTCGTATGTCCACAAGACCCGTAATATCTAATTCATAAATAATTATCCTCCGTATATACTCAATAATTTATATTATTATTTTTAAATTGTTGCAGAGAAAATTATTTAGAAATCTTATTTCGAAATCTGTCTAGTATTCTGTTTGATCTCTTTCATATTGCTTCAGCTATCAGCACGAAATTGGTGTAATATTGTACCGTACATATTACATTCAATACATAAATATTATACTGCTAAGTTTCATAAAAATCCATCTAGCAGTTTTTGTGTGAAGGAGGAACAAACATTTATCCATCCATAAATACACTAACATTTGCATTTATAATATTAGTAGGATTGGTAGGATAGGAAGTATATGGGGGAGGTATTATTATTTCATTTTCTTTCATCATCATCATCATCTCAGCCATAGAACGTCCACTTCTGAACATAGGCTTCCCCCTTAGATCTCCACAGATACCGGTTAATTTTCTTTAGTGGTTGAATAATATCTATACAAACATTTCCCCTGTCTTTCTTCTCCAATACCATATAGGTGATATGCCATCTGTTAAAACTTTTAAAGCGATCACATTCAACGAAAGTTTGGTAATACTCGATATGACGCAATGAAACGCGGGCGCCAGCGTCGACGAATCGTGCGCATATACTCACGACAAACTATTACAAGGGATTACAGCGAGTTACTGAAGTAGCTTAAACTATAATTACGCTGTTTTAACTGTGTTATGTGAACGTTCAACTTGGTTTTGTTTGCTTTTGTTAGTGGGTTTTAAATTTAATGTTAACATTGAAATTAATTTTGGGAATTACGGCGGATGTAGAGATTTTAATCTTTCATAAGACATTTAAATATCAAACCATATCCTAGCGTTGATAGATTACTGATTCTAAACCGATTCCGGACATAGTTGACTCTTATTGCCTTGATTTCAAATGTTTTTATTATAGACTTAAGGATTTATAAAAAAATCCCATAATCAGTTTGCCGTCAGAGTATTCTAACCATTTTGAAATACTTAATAAAATCTGAACACAATTGATAATTATAAATATAATTGATCAATGTAATTGAGTACAATATGATTGGTTTATATTGTTAAAAACTTACATAGGTAAGTATATAAACTTCCTTCATCGTCTCAGACGTTATTTACTAAACAAATCACTAAAGAAAATCTACCATAGATCTAGATATATATATGCTAAGAGACTTATTTTGTTTTACCACCTTTTGTCATGTCTCTGCGAATAAAGATTTTCATTTCAATTATAGTTATCGGTACGAATCCCGAGCTCTGACCTTCACCTGCGCAGAAGTAATTCATTGGGTCCCTTTTGTGGTATGAAGTGAGGCGCGGGGGCGGGCTAAAGCGGTGATTGGCCCGCAGTGCATCGCGTCATAGCCTTCACTCGGGATTGGTTCTTTGCTAATAAATCACTTCTTCGCAGATGTAGGTCAGAGCTGAAGATTCGTGCCGATAACTATACCACGAAAAATCCTTAAATTGTAAATGCACACAGTAATAGGTGCCGAAAACTACTCTTTAACACTGAATCCATTAATTATTTTGAACTTAATTAAGTATCAAATTCCTTACATTCGATCAGTAAGTTATAATGTAAAGGTCATACAAGATGGGTAAGTGACAGCTCGACGCTTAAATGTCAGGAAAACACGTTTCCCTCAGTTGCAGAGTCGTGCGACTTTCTTGTGAGTTACAACGTGAATTGAAGTTACGAGTTTTATTTTGCAATATAAAATTAAACCAGATAAACCAATGATTGATTTTTAATAATCGTTAACTTTAAAAATATTTCTAACCGACTTCCCAAAAAGGAGGAGTTTCTCAATGCGGATGTTTGTATGTTTTTTTTTCAGTATTTATCATAGAGTAGGTATCCCTTATCGCACACGTCATAAAATCCTATATAAATCTTTAATTTTACATAATAAGGGTTGTGAAAATTACCTACTGTCTGTCTGGATAATATGATTAGGTAATTAATTATTTTCTTCTCTGAACAATATTCAGCACTACAAACTATCACACAGAGAAACGACACAATTCGGTGAATAAACAAAAGCATGCAAATAACCGTGTGAAACAATTTCTTCACCAACAATTAACAATAAATAAAAATTTACATAAAAAAACTCTCATCAACTCTTCAGCGACAACTTACAAGGATCGTTGAACACACAAAATAAATTAATTTCAGCTGTTTCCTAAAAACCGCTTATATTTATCGTTTATTCACTGTGAACGTATTACTTGAGTGTTCAGATTCTTAGTTTCACGACCGCTAATATAAAACTGTATTATACATTATACATTGACGACTATTATTGGCTGATGCAGTAAAAGGAGGTTTTTTTCTCTTTATTGAAAGGCAGTGTATGTTGCATACAAGTTTCAGTCGCAAGGAGGTTTTAATGCGATTGCCGACCTGCGTTGACCGAAGCGCGGGGGAACGATCGGGCGACTTCGTTCAGTCTTCGTCTCGAACGGAGCGGAGTCACTCGCCCGTTCCCGCACATTTCAAACTTCGAACCACAATTCGAATAAAGAACGCGTGCGGACTTTTTACTCCGAGAAAGTGACTCGTGATATATAAATAAAATTGGACCGGTGTTGCACTAATAAAAAAATTCGAAAGTTGAAAGGATTTTTTGGTCAAAGTTTTGTGATGCGAGTTACGTCGTCTCCCTTACGGTGAGTGCTTTTTGTAATAAAATATAAAATACAATAAAAGTAATTAAAATAAAATTAATTGCTTTTTATAACGTGATAGCGTGTATAGCGATATAAGAGGAGATTCGTTTTCTTTTGCTTGTGAAGTTACAATGACATTTAAAATTACAAATCTTGAGTGAATAACTGCACTGACGTGAGACTTACGTACACGTTTAATTAACTATTATCACGTACATTACAAAAAGGCTCTACATAGTATCATTTCAGTAGAAAATCGTAATCGTCTAAAATGTGAAAGAATTTTGTAAAATCAGCGTGAATTGCTAAGAGGTTGTTTGACTTTACGAAAAGCTGAAAGGATTTTTTTTACAATTTGAACCTGTAAACACACTTTTCAGGTACATCTATCTTAAATAATACAATTGAATATATTGCTTTGGCCGAATAAATGATTGCCACTGGATATTGCCTAGATATTATTTATTTTGATTTTAATATTCCTTTCATTAATTCTTCAATATATTTTCGTGAATAAAAATAAACAAGCAACTAACCAAGCATAAAATAACATAGAAAATAAATTTATCGATAGGTGCTTCAAATCGACTCACGCGCACTTCGTAAACGATAGAAGCAAAGACATCAACGACCGCCGCTTATTTTAACTTACATAAGTATAGAAAACTTTACGAAGAGAAACATTACCATTTACCAATAATATTATACGCTATTACTAGTAAGTTAACTGTGTTTATGGACATCTCTTCAAATTATGATTTCATACATATGAATTTATCATTTTCCGACTTCAACAGAAAGGTGTGCGAATTATTTTTTTCCATTCAATGTATTTATTATTTCCTGTAAATAAACCCCCATAATACTACAACATAAAAGTGATTTTGACTCGAAGGATGTCTGAAATCTTCTGAAATAAACTAGAGCAGACTAAAATAATGTGTATAAAAATTATTTAAAACAATTGTAAGCAGTGTCGGAATCTTCTAAACTAGAGCAGACTAAAATAATTGTGAATAAAAATAATTTCAAAAATTGTAAGCATTGTCGTAGCCTACAACAAGTACCTAAATTATCAGGTGCACAATCCACTATCAATTATGCAGTTACGCCTATATAATGTTTGCAAACTGGTCGGTTACTGCTCGATACATATTTCATATTACGTAAACTTAATAGATTGCTGAGCAGTTTACACTGACGGCGTTGAAAGAGAAGTAAAGCAACATTCACTTGTACATATTATTTATACATGTTTATTTGTGGTAAATTATAGGAGCTACTGTGATATTATTTGAGACCAATTCGCGCAAAAAATGAAATATAAGGTGACTGGTAATTAGTGACCGCTAAACGTTAAACTGTAGGTCCCGGCTGACATTGAACATCCTTGGCAGACGTTACAGGGTTGCCCGGGTAACTGGGTTGAGAGGGTCAGATAGGGCAGTCGCTCCTTGAAAAAATACTGGTATTCAGCTGCATTCGGTTAGACTGGAAGCCGACACCATCATAGTTGGGAAAAAGCTCGGGAGATGATAAAGGAATAATAGTGAGGTATCATTTGAGTCCAATTCACCTAGAAACGATTAGTTTTGTCAAACGAACGATAATAAAAATAAAAGTTTTTTTGGGAAAGTTGTTTGTAGTTATCAGTAGAATCACGTGTTTAAATATCGGTCACTAATTACCAGTCAATTTCTTATACAATAAATAATCTATAAACTGGTTTATTGGTTTAAATAGATCACGCATGTCAATAAAATAAAAATATATATTTTATGCTGAAATATTTTTGGAGAGACTTGTGCTGTAAGAAAATCATTTTATATACATGCTTTCTTCTGTAAATAGTTTTTTTTATGGATATCGTACCAATAAGTTCTTTGTTGTATTTCCAGTCATTTATTTATTTTCAAACATATATTTTACATTTTTAAATATAAAAATTAAAAAATCCAAATGATTAACATTGATTGATGTTTGCAGGCAATTATACACATACAAACAAAAAAAAACATTTAAATGGTGCTTTTTCTATAAAATTCCGATGAAAACAGCACTTGCAAGTGTAAATATATATCAAAGGTACTGAGTGAACGGCTACATCGCATCGTGACGAAAGTTCTGTTTACCAACTTTAAAGAGCAGAGGTTATAAATGCGATTAGTACTGACTAGATTGACCAATGAGGTATTAGTATAGGGCTCAGCGGAGCAGGAAAAATAACTTGGAAAATGTTTAATGAAACTAGTAAAATATTTCAAATGATTTCATCCCAAGTTAAAAGCATGATTTTAGGTACTTTATTGTGTTAAAAATTTTCATGAATTATTTTTTTTCTCTGCAGATTTTCTGCCTATGTATTAATTAGACTTTGAGAAGGTCCATGTAAAATAGGTACTTGTACTCAGCTGCAACTAGATAGATTGGGAGCCGATACCAATACATTTGGGAGAACGCTATATAGCCAGATATATGTAAGTTTTCGATAAAGTAATAACTCTATATCAATTTTGAGTATAGTCTTATTGTCACAGCTTTGATATAAAATAGTGTGCAATTAACTGAACATAATACGTACAATACATATCTGCATAATAATAAAGCAATGCTTGCGTAAGGCAATAAAAGCATTAAGTTAAATAATAATTATGTATAACTGCAATCAAAAATAAGCATCTGAAACAATAAAAAAATAATTACTAAAGTAAGTAATGAACGAACATGCAAATCGTATTTTAAAGTCCGGTTCAAAAAAATAATATAAAAAAAAATACTCGCAAAAAAAAACCATTGCTGACCCTAAAAACGTGGTAACCGAATTTAAGTAATGTGCTTAATTTTATTATCAAAATTGCATCATGGTCCCACAATCATCTGGTTCGCGGGAAAAACTGTTCGTTTATATATATAAAAAAAACAATTGCTATGTACATGTACACTGAATGATCAGTTACTTTGAAAACAATTATTTTTCTATGACTCGTTAATGGCATCCTGTGTGTAATAAACGCGAAATGATTTTTATATTAAAAAGATTTGCGTTAGTATTAAAATATGAGACTTAAGAATATTGTGTTGTATGTCATATTTTTATTATATGATGATGATGATGATGATGTCCTCCTAGCCGATTATCGGCTACGGCGGCTGTTCTCCTGTAAGGAGATTAGCCAACTACGCAGGACATATTATAGTGCACGAGCATTTGCGCAGACACAAGTGCACTCCCTATTCCTTCACTCTCATAGTCCGATGGGACGGTAATCCGACACGACCGGAGAGAGATCAGGCGCAGGACCGACATTTACGTGCTTTCCGATGCACGGGTGAATCAATCATATATATATATATTATATATATATTATAGGACATTAATTATTCTATGATATAACTTTTTAAGTATATTACTATATAAAACTGTTGTACATGTGATATATAAAAAATCTGTTCTTTTCAAGTAGACAAACTATGAGCGTCGGATTTGACTGGCAAAGTTTTGGGATATGAGATCATAATGTAAATTCCAGGAAAAGGATTAACTTTATCCTTTTTATTTTTGCATAGCACCCATAAAATATTTCGTAAGGTTTGTTCCTATCTTAAAAAAAAGGCTCACCTTTGTTCATTTTATTTTGGTCGTTTGATTTATATCTTTACATACTTGTTAGAATTTGAAATATGAGTATTATAATTTAAAAAATGAGTAATTCATTTAATTCATTGTTAGCTGTCAAGCCTTTGTTCTTTTTAGTCACAATTTAAAATTAAAATCTAGATTTTGATGCATCTTACCGTAACGTTTAATAATGTTACAAAATAATAATATATATTAGCTCAGTTGCAAAAGCTTAAAAAAACACGGAAATTTGTATTGAAATAGTAATATCGCAATTATATTTGATGTATTTATTTCTTCAGCACACACAGACCAATGAGATAACTATGTAGGTATGCGAGTAGCTTAACTATAGTGACACAAACGAAGATAAATGCATAAAGCTTGGTTTAACCTTATTGTAAAGCTCAACAATATATTCAAGTCCCGCGAGCATTACTGTGTTACAAATAGTATGTTTTAAGTAGGTATACTACAGAACCTCAAACCAGCAACAGTTCACACTTGATACCATTTTAATTACTTCTATCCGCATAAGGCAATAAATTTTCATAAACAAACCATCGACATTGTTGATTTACAATTTATTAATGCTAAGCACTCATTGAAGTGCAAATGTGGACCAAAGAATTCTTCACGCGAGTTGACCATGCAACTTCACTCCTATACACTGACCACGTAATTTTGTATTGTTTGTAAACCAACGGTGAGTCAGCACAGTGACTTTGGAGGACCATCCATTATTATGCGCAAATGTACAGCGAATAATATTTTCGAGTGTGGCGGTAAATATTTTATGTGTTAACTTTCTAAAGGAGCGTTCTGTGTTGTTACGGAAGCGGACGCGCGGTATGGACGCTCGGTGTTCGTAATGTATGAATCGAAGTGTGTAGCGAATGTTCATGATAACCGGTATTGGTGCATTAAAATTTCAACGACGAGAGACAAGTTAAAATAAAGTTTAAACCACTAACTGCCCACTTATTTTAAAGCCTAAAAGAGTAAAGGAAACGGCCCGGAATTTTTTATAGGTACACGTTTATGTCTTCGCAGTAGAGGTCACTTTTTAGGATTATATTATAATTTGATAATGAGGATCTAATATTATTATAACATAGAATATTTTTAAGCTCAAAAGAGGTCGAGAAAAAAATGAACATAATAAAACATGCCTACACAACTCTTGAAAAGTTGAATAAATCGCATCGTAGAATCACATTTTTAAACTGACCTAGATCGTAACCCATAAGATACTAGTGAACGAACAGCTTTAGATAAGATAAGAGCCCTTTATGAGCTTTTCACGCACAAGGTCGTGAGAACTTTGTAATTTTTCTCATACTTGATACGTTTAGTAGGTCATCGTAGTATTTTATTGTAGGTTACCGGGTTCTCATCGTCAACACACCCAAAATAATGCTCAATGAACTGACATGTGCAATCATTTGTATGGTAAATAGTGAATTTTTTTACCCAATTATTTTGAAATGATTTCTGACCCTTACTGGTGCTCTGAACTTATCTGATTACTAATCATATATAGGTGCTTGAAGTACTTTCCTTGGTACCTTGGTTAAATAGTGTGGCTAATAGTTCTTTCTGCTAGCATATTTTGCTGATTCCAAGCATTCATGTGTACTTAATTAAGACCCAGTGGCGCCATTAACTATACCCCGTATACTTGAATTCCATTGGTTAAATCGGCGAGTAGACAACTGAAAATGACTCGGTTATTCATCCTCTCCTCCCGAGCGTTTTCCCAACTATGTTGGGGTCGGCTTTCAGTCTAACTGGACGCAGCTGAGTAAGAGTGTTTTACAAGAAGCGACTGCCCTATCTGATCCCCTCAACCCAGTTATCCGGACAAAATGGTTCGGTTATTGTTATAGTTAAATGGTGCGTTTAAGTCACATCACGTTATCAATGTCACGAAATCTGTTTATATTGTGATTAAATTAGGTTCGACAACTGCATAGATTGGGCAGCTTAACCTTGACTTCTGCTTACATTATTAACGTGTAATAAGGATGTAGATATTCACATTGATATAAAATTATTAACTGTCTTAAAGTGCAGGATTATTGGCGTTAATAGCATGTAATCATTTTTTTAAATGCAGAAGTTAAGACTTTTTTGGACATGAGTTAGGCTCAAGCCATATGTATAGTCATATGTATGAACATGGCATATGTATAGTCAGTTAAAGGAACATTAATACTACAATTTAGGATTTAACTTACCTGCTTATTATTTATTTCTCAGAGAGACGTTGACTGAAAGCTAAAACCCGGTAACTAACATTAACTTTTTTTTTTAAATAAATATACCCAATTTTATATCCTAGAAAGACAAAGCCTATTAACTAGGAAATAACTAGACCGACCTTCACCTTATCCATTTTTAATGTTCTATTAAAATGTGTAGATTAAAATAATAGATTTCAGATAATGCCCAGTAGGCGTGGCCTTGTAGCTCAAGATATATCCATTTGTCATAATAACGTACTTAAACTGTTCTGTGTAAATTGCTTTTGACGTTTTATTGTACTTACTCGGTTTTTTATTGAACTTTGACTTTGTTACGAAGTAATATTTTTTTCATCACGAATGCATCTAGCATTGAGGAAGTATTTATGATACAATTTCGTAAAGTTATTGTATATTTTTTTTCATTATGTTAAATTGTTTCTTTGATGTCTCTGTCACGTAGGTAATAAATAAAGTAATCATTGTAGATAACTTATAAAGTTTTGTATTGTATTTTTCTATACTAATATTATAAAGAGGAAAACTTTGTTTGTTTGGCTGTAATGGATAAACTCAAAAATTACTGGACCGATTTTAAATATTCTTTCACCATTAGAAAGCTATATTATCTGCGAGTAACATAGGCTATATTTAATCCCGGTGCGGGCAGTAGCTCCCACGGGATGCGGGTGAAACCGTGGGAAAACGGCTAGTTTTTATATAAATCCATTTAAGTGTCAAGGTTTTTGATGTAAACTGTCATGTACCTTTAATTTTCTTCATGAGTTTAAAACGGTGTCATGCCAAAACAAACACAAAGAAAGTGCATTCCGCATTAATTATTCATTTTAACACATGCCAGGTACATTTTCCTGCTTCTACAAATTGTTTATAATGAGGGATTAGTAGCTTCCTCGTTACATAAACTGATCAACTTTAAAATTGTTGGATGTCACCAAGCATCGTCCCGTTTGACTGTTAAACATTATTTAATGTTAAGAGAGAAATTGAATAATTGTTATAAATGCAAAAGCAACCCTGTCGGTTTGTCGCTCTTTGACGCCAAAATCACTTAACCGATTTAAATGAAATGTGTGTAGTACACAGATAGTCTAGATACGGGAAAGGACGTAGGCTACTTTTTACCCTATTGCGGAAAATGGTTGTCCTGCTCCATGGGTGAAACCACCAGGAACCTGCGGGGTTTCATTAAGTTAGTGCATAAACTCCAGCCTTATTACATAAATACAATTCCTATCGCAAACTTTCAACAGCTTATTAATTAGCAATACATATCCTATTATGTCAATCATCGGCTATCAGCGCTGGCCTGATAAGATTCTGCTAATTGATACGTTTTGAAAGGCTCTCACTCCGGCCAGGCGCGTCAATCAGTGTCTACTTCTCCTATAGACGGGTTGATGTTAGGGTTTGCACTTAATCTTAAATGCTTTTTTGAGTCCTTAATTGTTACTTATTTGTTAGAAATTATAGGAACTCGATATACACTTTTTTATTAAGACTAGTTTCCGCCAGAGTTTTCATCTGCTTCTTGAAAAAAAAAGTAGCCTACAGGTTATTCTAAAGTATTTGGCAAGTTCAAAATCTGTTTAGTGGTTTGCGTGTAAAGAAGTCTCAAGCTACCACTCAAAATATCTGGGTAGAAAAACTTGGGATTAAACCCAAAACTCGTAGAGATTCCAACATCTTAGTCTCACGTTTGATTTATTATAAAAAGTTGATTGGAACATTGGGAGAACGATAATTATTTTTAATGAGAAAACTTCTGTTAAAAAAGCCAGTGCTATTATGGTAAAAGAAACGATGGGCATTACAAAAAATTAAGGTTAATACAAACATTATAGAATGAAACCGCAGCTTCTTATTGTAACCACGAGTCTGCGGTTTTCGTATCTGATTCCGCATTCTTTAGTATTGTTTAGTAACTTAAACTTGTTACCAAGCAACATCCCCTCACTAGATGGACGGACGGTCTGGTCAAGGTCACCGGGAAGCAGTGGATGAGGGTTGCTGAAGATCGAGCCACGGGAGGAACCTTGGGGGAGGCCTATGTCTAGCATTGGACATTGGACGTGTTTCGGCTTACACGATGAGCAATATTATCGTTTCACAATATGTAACATGATGTAGTTTGTAGTCCTAGTGTGTGTTCTAATTTGCTATGATTATTTGCATAGCATTCTACCATGGTGATGATGATCACTTGTTATATTACTGACCCTACAAGATTATTAACTTACTTTGGTTGTGGTGATTAACGCTCAATCCTTCTCCGTGTGAGAGGAGGCTTGTGTCCAGCAGTGGGACCGTAAAAATACTAAACCGTTGGTTGATCCTTTGTCCATACAAATTACTCTTGTCTACCGCTTTATTTTATAGATTATTATTTCTCACAAATTACTCTCGACTACCGCTTATTATTATTTATTTCTAACTCCACAATTCAAAGCACGGCATTGCCTGTAAGATTTAAGAAGATCATAACAACAATTTGATTGCATTTGAGTGTAGACGTGAAAATATTTTTCTTCGCTCATCGTAACTAATAGTTAGTTTGATTGCTTAAAGTCGTAAAAATAGCTGTAGTGGGTAATTAATAAAGTGGCAACCCTGTGTGTTGGCAATGTCCGTCACACGCATCATTGCGGCGAGTAATGAAAGTCGTTGCGCTGGATTCCGCTCGATCCTCTTTTGGACGCAATATGTACCAGTTGGGGCTTTGACTGGCTATAAGGTCTTTTAATTTGCCATTTGGATACAGTTATACTAATAACATTGAGATGAAGTGGCTACAAGTTACTTCAAAGTAGTGGAATGTACGGAAAAATAATTGTGAATGCGCAAGGCGTCAAATCGGTCTATTTCAGAGCGTCTACAGAACTAAAACTAAAGTATATTTTGCTATATAAGTCTGTAGTAGCAGAGTTTGGTATGAATAAAGTACAAATAATCAAAGTCGATCATTATTATAATCAATGGGACCTTAAACACATTCTGGGACCTTGAGGTCTTTTCAAAAATACATGTTGTGGCACCACTTTCTTGCCTGCGGTCAGAGGCACCGAACTCTCCGGAAATGAGTGCTATCATTATCGAGATCGGGTTCGTTGATTTACAATGATGAGTTCCGATGCTTTATTTGGCTGCATACGACAAATATGGTCACATGGATATTCTTGTCAAGGCAGACATTCATTACTTTTGAGACATTTAATTACTACATTTATTTAATAAAGCCTTCACAATTGATATGCTCTTTTTTCAAAATGACGTCGGCACGTCATTTATATAAAACTAGCTTTTTCCCGCGACTTCGTTCGCGTGGAATAGTGACTTGCGGCAGATTTATGGTTTGACCAATAGATGGCGGTATATGTCCGGAATAAAGGACAATGGGCGATTCCGGTCCAAATGTCCACCACGAACGAGACCTAGGTATATGGCTAGATAGCCCCTTAAATATAGAACATTTTTTGTTATGAAAGTAAAAAAAATATAATGCCAGAAAAAAGTTATAGCAAAATCAAATAAAACATTTTATAGATTTTTTCAATTTCATTTTTTCAATTACTTTTCGTGATGTTCGATTTTCGTACTTAGTGTAACTTCTGATAAAATAGAATTGTTCATTAATAGAGAGAAGACACCACCAGTTACATCGAACTTTCTTAGATCCAGGAGCCGCCGAGTATGTTCAAGCACTTCTGGCGCCTCAATTGGTTAGTGATTCGTACATCCATCGGGCAAAAAAATATGGCCTGTTTATATGCAAATGTGTCTTATTCATCTTAGTTTTAGATAAAGTGCGGAAATGGAAGTTGAATAAAATAAAAAATAATAATAACACACAAAAACTACCGAAAATTAAGAATACATTTTTGGCTATAACTTTTTTTTGGCATTGTTTTTTTTTAATTTCTTAGTAAAAGTTACTCTAAATTAAGTGGACTATTTAATTATATAGGTCTCGTTCGTGGTGGACATTTGGACCAAACTTCATACATTCTTGCCCAATCTCCTTTATTTTTATTTTTGTATTTCTTTGTAATAAAAACTATCCTATGTCCTTTCTCAAGTTCCAGACTATGTCTGTACCAAATTTCACACAAATCAGTCCATTAGTTTAGGCGGTAAGAAAAGACAGACAGACAGAAAGAAAGACAGACAGACAGAGTTACTTTCACATTTATAATATTAGTTAGGATGACCTGGTAAATATTATCAGTATATTATCAAGAAAAAGCTCCAACATCCTTACAAACTTTCGCATATCTAATATTAGTAGCATTTCCAAGCCTTTTTCTTCTCTTGTAACTATACTTATTGTCAGCAAGCTTACAGCCCAGCACAGCTTAAGCTCTAGTGTTGCATATTTATCTTTCGTAATACTTATTACTGCCTTATTCATTACATAACTTGTGATTCCATCATTAACATCAGGTGTGACAGAATAGCATCGACCTTGCAACTAAAACCGTTCTGTAATAAGACCACACATTATCGGCAATATCTTGTGTTGTAATAGATATAATGTTACAACCTCTTTGGAGCTAACAATTGTATTAACAACTCTTTGGTGCAAACAAATGTATTAACAACTTTCTAAGAAACTGCTTATGGAATGATGAATTTGTGGGTCTGGTTTGCAGCATTTTTGATCAAGGAAAATAGTTCTTTTTCATGGTTTATATTATTTTGTAATCTATAGATTGTATTTTTGGTGATATACCTATAGCATCGTTTTTGGGTACTGTCTTAATTATAATGCAAGGAAGACAAAGCGAATTATGAACTTTTGAATAAAGAATACATGACTACCAGAAAAACTGTGACAAAGAAGTAAAAAATTGTAATAGAAACAACGTTACGTTATTTCAAAACAACTCCGATGTTATTCAATACTGAACATGCAGAATAATTGCACCTATCATGAGATCAGGGTTCAGATCTAAACAGGGTCAATTGAGACCGTCAAGAACAATCAACTGGCCTAGACATTCTGCTAGGTCGAATCAATGATATGAAGGAAAAACAATGCATATTAGATATGCGTCGTTACGTTGGGACTGTTTAATTGGGATTAATGATTCAAGGTCATTTGGAGACGCAGAACTGATCTCGAGGTGTTGACAAAGTCAGGATCTTTAATTTGGATGGATATAGAAAACATACACGGCATTCTTGTGTTTTCAATATACCAGGTATATTTTGAGATTGATCACATTTCCTTCGTAATTTTGGACTTTGTATTGGGAATAGGACTTGGTTGGGGCAAAGTGGCACTAGATTGAAATTAATAAAGGGCGTATCTATCTTTGCTACAAACATGTTTGCAAGGGCGACCTTACAAACTTTAGGCGTGGCTAAATAAGCGAGCAGACCAAAGTACAGGCAGTGAACAGATGTCGACCTTTAGGATAATAAAATGTTGAAATTAAACCAGAAATTATTGATAGATGGTCGACATAATATGGGTCTTCTGGTGTAGTATTAATTAGCATTATTTATTGAATAAATTAATTGTCTTTTTATATTTCAGCATATAATTCTGCCTCTTATGATAATTGTCGACCTGAATTATAAGAATAGTTTCCTCCTGCGAATCATTGTCGGTGCAAATTAAAAACACTTGATGCTTATTTAGCATTGCAGAATAATTAATTTGTAACACATTTTCAGGTCGTTTGTAACCATTTCTACGTGCTCATCTTTTTCCTAATCTTAATTACAGTCGCCTAGATTCTTGTACTAGATGTTTTTATTGAGCTTCTGCATAATACTAGGGTGTTATCTAACCGAATATACTCGCAAGTAGACTGTAACATCCACAGAACAGGTGTGGGCAAAAAATAATTAGGCTATACTAATTGCTTTAAATCGTTCACGGTTTTTAAGTTTTGTTTATCTATGCCTATTAATATTATACAGCTAAAGAGTTTGATTGTTTGGTCACTGGTCCGATTTGGATAATTATTTCAGTGATAGGATAGAACAGGCTACTTTTTATCTGGTTGCGTGAATTATACCAGTTCTCAATAACACCCAGTAACAGCTAGTTTTATGTAATACTGGTTGTTGAAGATTTATTATGGACTTTAGTATTGTTATTATTAGTTAGTAGATATGTTTATTTTGCTGCTGTGTCCAATTAGAGGTTCTCAATCAATTTAAGTTAATGATTTCCGAACTTCTCTTAAACCGTTGTTTAATCCATACAAAATAGGAACATAAATTAACATTAATTATTGTATAGCACTTACCTAAATATGTAGGTAGTCTTTAATTCTGCAACATTTCCTATATTTGAGTGCAATATTGCGACATATTCTCCCGGTAAAGTTCTTTATGGACCGAGAACTAAAACCTTGAGTGCATATAGAGCGACTGGCGAGTCATATACTAAGAAATTAGTGCATACGATTATGGTCACTAGTCGATACGCAAAAAGGAATATTTCAGCATGATTTATATTTGCTGGTCTCAGATATATTGCGATTTATATGCCCAAAGTGCGGTAGCTATATAATAAGGCATCGTTGAGTAATTCAATTTAAATAATGACTCTTTATTGCAGTCTAAATGCGGTATTTATCGTTATTAAGTAAATTGTGTATGTACTGCGATGCTTACTAAGCATTTTTTACTGACTGTGCGTCAGTGCAATAAAACAAAACTCGGCCAAGCATGAGTTGGACTCGTGCAAAAATTACGCTTGTATGGGAGTCCCCTAAAATATTTTTGATATTCTAGTTGTCTGTATTTGTGGTTATAACCGCAACAATAATACATTATGTGCCTAGTCATTATGGTTCAAGAGAAACAGCCTGACAGACAGAGAAGTCTTAGTAATAGGGTCCCGTTTCACCCTTTGGGCATGGTACCCTAAAAACGACTTGTGCTCGTTTTTCTAAATCCCCTATTAGATGCTAATTATGGTTTGTTTTTTCCAAGATTAAACTGACAGGTTTCCAAAGATAGCTAATTTATGTTATCAGCCAAGCATTACATGGAATGTGTAGATAAAAATCTTAAGCCTGACGGACACTAGCTGAATAGTAATTTGCGGCTCCATATTGTGAATAAACGTTTATGCATTGTAGTTTTTTTTATTCAATTTGAATTCAATTATGAGAATCTTAGGAAAGTAAGGTACACAAAGAGCTTTGGTAAATTCACAGGCGTTTGAGATATATCTGGAATCTAGACTGTTATATAAAGAGGAAAAAATGTATTTGCATGGTGAATACAGACAATCTTTTTAACCATTCACGTGATTTTAAAACAATAATGACTTGAGTTATGCTTTATTGAAACAAAATTGAGCTCACTCAGACAATATTTTACTCTCACTTCTCATTATATATTCATGTACAGTGTGCCGTACCTAATCACATTAAATTAAAGACGTTAATATACTGGTTAATATATGTCGATTACCACAAAGAAAAAGTAAAATACGTAAAAATTAAATATGATTTTTTAATCAAAGTAAATAGAATAAAAATGTGCGAGAATTATAACACCATATAGTCAGTCATTACAAACAACGTAAATTCTCCTTTGAAAACTGACAGCTGTCAACTTTTCAAAACATTCGATAGTCGTAACATGATGTTGTAAATTACGAAAACGAAAAATGTGGTTGAACCACTGAATGGATCCACCACAAAACCACTTATTAATTACTAATTACTTAGGATTAGGTTATTTTTTACAATTCGCCATAGAATATCATGAAGTATTATGTGACAGGATTTAATGTGATTAGGTACGACACAACCATATTTTATTGGAATTAATACGTATCCGAGTATAAAAACTCATTAGAAATATAATTGTTACGTAGGTATCATGTCTTCTGATCTCTAATCGTTTCAGGAGACAGACATAATTAACGTACTTAGTATAATAATCTGGCTGATTTGCGTGTATTGCCTTGAAAGCAAAGGAAATCCTGCGTTTTAACTTTAATTAAGTGGAGCTAAGAATTTATTAAATAAACGTTCCTAATTTATTGTGTCTAGCCGTTTATGTTGTTAAGTAAAATGATGATAATTAAAGGCAAAGATTTGTAGGTACACATTGTTTGTGCATTTATTTGTTTTTAATTTAATGTCCCATGTTAAATCTAATAGTTTCCTATATATAACAAACACTTTTGAAAGTTTTGTATAATATAGCATTCTGATAAGAATAGGTATATAAAATTTGCTGTTTTCTCGTAGTTTCAGCCGCGTCCCGTAGGAACTCTTACCCGTACCGGGATAACATTTAGCCTATATCGAGGGTTAAGAACTAGAGTAGCGTAAGGGAAAAAATACAAAAAAATTTTTTTTTCACCATTCGTTTTTTTAATCCCCATATTTTTATGTGCCAAAAAACTGGAACGATGTAGTGAGTTAATTGCTTAGTACAACAATAACGTATAACAAAAAAAGGTATTTGTTTATTGCCAAAATGAAGTGTTTCTACTTACAATAATCTTGACATTATTTTCTCAAAAAAATTACGAGCTCAACGATCGTAACTCGATTTACAGAGCGAATAAGACACCAAAATATGCCTTCAATGTAATCGCTTAAATAACGTATCTTGTTATACGTTATTAACGCAGAAAGTTTGATTATGTAGGCTTAGTTTGTTTCGTGCCAAATAAACGTAAAGTACCGTTACTGCTTATGGGTCCTTGTTTCGTAAGCTTCCGTAATTTTTCTTCCTGCCAAAAAAACGTAAGGGTGGGATACGCTACTATGGCACTAATTTATGTAACAGCCAAAATGTCGTATGTCAACCAGTTTTTGAAAAATAAATTTTATTAAAATGAAACCGTATTTTGATTGACCAAAAAGTTACATTATTCTGTAGCCGATAAATAAAGTTTTATTATAAGTAAAAATCAGATATCTAACTACTATAGATATGCCACAAAAAGGTCTATAAGATAACAGTAGGTAAATTTGAGTTGTTTTCGGGCTCTCCTGAGAAGTTGTCATTTTGCCCTTACGCTACTCTAGTTCTTAACCCTCGATATTACTTAAGAAGTACCTATGTAGCTTTAAAACAGTGAAATATTTTTTCAAACCGATTTAGTAGTTCCGGAGCCTTTAAACAAACAGAAAAACAAAGAAATGTTTCGTCTGTATACAATGTTTAGTATATACCCATGTATGACATTTGGGTCTCTGAGCTAATACTACAGATACTACGATAAATAATACAACAGTAACAGATTCTGCAACCATTGAATAATTTCCTAACATAAAAACAAAGCAAGGTCGGTTATTATAAATTATTAAATTGTATATTTAATGACGCGTAATACGACACAAATGATTGCAATACTTGAGCCTACTTTATTATTAAAAGTCATAGTGTTACGAAATATAAGGTAAATTGTGTGAGATTTGTCACACATTGATATTACTCACACACTCATGCAAACTTTATACGTTTTAAGGTACGTTTTGAATGCCAACTGTCGACCGCACATGTCGCGATTGCATAAAATCGGCCGCAGCTGCACTACTGGTTTGTATGTACTTACATCAAATAATAAAATAGTCACATATGAATTTTGTCCTCCGTGATTAAACATGAAACCGTTTCGGATCGAAGCGGCAGCAGCACGTGCAGTCGCGCTTAGATATCAACTTTTTCCATGCACAGCATGTGCGGTCAGCAGTTGCAGTCGGCAACTAGTACTCAAACCGTACCTTTTCTCATGGGTTGTACATTAGACGAAATTTTCGTAAGACAGGTGTTAGATAAGTATGTTATAGAGAATATTGAGTAACTTGACGGAGCTAAGATGTTTCATTATCTTCTTATATGGTCGTCATTTATTTATATTTACTCAACAGCTGTACTGGGTATATAATTTGTGATTAACTTTCATGTACTTATGTGTGAGTATAGGATAGATTAGTTAGTTAGTTAGTTACAGCCTTTTTTATCGTCCCACTGCTGGGCACAGGCCTCCTCTCACACGGAGAAGGATTGAGCCACGCTTGCTCAATGCGGGTTGGTGATTTCCATAAAGTAAATAACCACTAGAGAGCGCACTCGCCAATTTCTTCTAAGAACACGACTCACCACTGCGGGCAGGGGGGGGCGACATAATCCGCGGCTACTATTGGTCAGTTCACGGTCGCTACTAAAGGATCGTACTGATCGTAGCCTTATAGTACGCGCAAAATCACTAACTTTTGGCGAGCGTCGGGGCACTGTATGCGCAGTCAAGTGGTTTTATAGTCTTTGGTGATTTCAGACTATATAGTCCAGGTTTCCTCAAGATGTTTTCCTTCACCTTTTTATCAGCCATTGGTGTCTAAGATACACTTAGAAAGTACATACAAACTTAGAAAAGTTGCATTGGTACTTGCCTGATTCATTGGTAACAAGACGTTGGTGGTCAAGTCAAAGCCGCGCGGATCCATCGATCATATAGTTAAGCAACGCTTAGCGTGGGCAACCAGTGGATGGTTGACCATCGTGTCATAACGAGTTTTTCCGTGTTTCAGAAAGCACGATACTTAGACTGTAACTCCTGGCTGTTATTTGAACATCTTAGGCAGTCGTTATTGACAACGTTTATTGTCGCTTCTTGTAAAACACTTGTTCTCGACATGTAAACATCTATTAGAAAGCCGACTCCAACATAGTTGGGAAAAGGCTAGGCAGATGACGGTAACAGGATGTGAAAAGTCTTCACAAAAGTTTTAACCTTTTTCAGCTAAATTTAAATAATTATGTAAAAAGTAAATTATCCAAAATTTGTCATACGTTTTAAATCTGAATATGGTAAGAAGAGTATAATCCCAAGAAAGTGCGTGACAAAATGCGAAACTTCAAATAGGCTTATTAAACAAAAGCATAAGCTAGTAGAAGAATAGGTATGGTATGTTCTTATGTACTGTCACGGAACTAGTTTCATGGATTATTTAGTTTATCTAACTTTCACGAACACGTAAGTACAATAGATAGATACGTCTATACCTAGATACATTCGGGTTTTTGATCGCACTGTATGCTGACCAGCTTTCTTCAGTTTCTTTTGAGATGCAAAAACATTGTATCCGTTTTTCTATGTTATTTATAAGACGTATTCTAATTAGACGTTGGCATTATAGCAAAAGCTAGAACTGACAGTTATACTTAGTTTATTTTTATTCACAAGAACGCGAACCGTTGATGAAAACCGGTCATAAATTAATGAGATCAAATGAGTACAATTTCAAAAGTTGAATTTTAAATATAACTTAAATTAAATATATAGTCTGAAAACATATCAGCATTACCTGTTTGATGACTTAGGCCCGGTTGTTCGAAGCTCGGGTTCGTCAAGGTTAGGGTTATATTCTAGTTAAAGTAAAATTAACCGGGGTTAAATTTAAAAAGCATTGTTGAACGTTAAAATTTCATAGTAAAAATGTCAAATTAACGGTGGTCAAAATTGACATCGGTCAAATTTTAACTTTAACTTTACCATAACGTACGAACAACCGGGCCTTAAAAAATACCAACTTTAACCCCTTCATACTTTTAGTAGTGTTAATTAGTGTCAGCTGTCATTGAACATCCTTGACAGTCGTTACGGGTAGTCAGAAACCAGTAAGTCTAACACCAGTCTAACCAAAGGGTATTGGGTTGCCCGGGTAACTGGGTTGAGGAGGTCAGATAGACAGTCGCTTCTTGTAAAGCACTGGTACTCAGCTGAATCCGGTTAGACTGGAAGCCGACCCCAACATAGTTGGGAAAAAGGCTCGGAGGATGATGATGACTCTTAATATGACACATTCAGGTTTTTTGTTTTCATCAACCACTATGATATAAACCTCTTTGTTAAGTTTTTATCTAATTAGCATACTGATTGACTTAACTATCGTAACACTTGTGAATTGTTAGCCTCTACACCAAGTGTGAAAGTGACATCATTTGCATATAAAACACGTGTTTTTATATCAGAACTTTTGTGTGGGAAATTTCACCTTATGGCAGTAGATATTGGGGTGAATTTTGAGTGAAAGATTCACTGCAGTATCTTGCTTGTTTCTCTTGCAGGTTGACCTTGAGGTTATGGTAAGCCAATAAAGGTCAAAGGTTGAGAACGTTTTAAGTCATTGTAGATATACTTTAATCTTAGCCCTGTGAAACTTTGTAAACATGATTTCAGTATAGCAAACCTTTCAGGTGTATTCTCACGAAAAAGGTCAAATTGTAATTTTTTTATTATTTATATTTTATAACAGTAAAATGTCAAAGAAATTAGCTAAACGTTATTGTAAAAATTAACGTTTGAAGAAATTAAAAATTTTATGCATTCGCTAACTACCTCCTTAATTATATTTACTCTTTGATTTGGCATCAAATAAGCTAAAAATTTCTATTACCTACTTTCACTATGACAAAACAAAATAACCTTTTACCAAACACTAAATAAAAGTTTCAATAATTTTTGTGACTTGTGAATAAAACTTAGTACATCTTGATTCGACGTACCTATTGATTTGACGCCTCGGCAAACGTAGTGTAGGACGTCCTCAGGCACGGTGGAGTGATGACTTGCGCAAGACGGCTGGCAAGAGCTGGATGCGAGAAGCCGAAAATCGATCTCAGTAGCGTGCACTTCGAGAGGCCTATGTCCAGCAGTGGACTGCGATAGGCTGATGATGACAACTTGATTTATTCTTAAACTAACATATGGCATCTTGATCTAATCTTTACGTTCGTGGCATTAAATTATATCACGGATTCTACATCAGCAGATAAGTGTATACCTACCTTTACCCTAATTTCTAATTCCGTTGGCTTAATTACATTTTGTACTCTGACTGACTGGCACTTCCTTTTCCATTGACAGTCTAAACCACGCCTTATTAGCGGTAATGATAAATCGGTAATCATTGCGAAATGATATAATCAAACATAATTGGTGTTCATATGTTGGAGATTTCAGATCAATTTGATACTGCTGTAGTATAGTTTATGTAATTGAATGACGGGTAGAGAGAAAGATGAACAACTAGAGGTAGTATGGTAAAAAATATTATATTACATCTCTGAAATATATTTCAACTGTCAAGGAGGTTATGATTTTACAATCCATATTGTTAAGTATATTTCTTCTGCATTATTTAAGAACGCAATACGAGAAAATTGATAAATAATAACTTATTCAAACATTTGAATAAGTGTAATTACACCATATTTTCGGGCTCATAATATTTTTTGCTGATTTTAAAATCAGCCCACTTATAAACACTCAAAGGAACGTTAATCAAAGTAAAAGCGCTTATCTTAAACTTAATTAAGGCAATTAATTTATCATTATCGCACCATCTCATTCAAATCTAGCAGAAACATTCATATATCGTGATTAGCATTAATAGATTTCCCTGCAACACAAACAAACGAAGATCTACAGCCGTCTTCTACGTCGTGTTCAAAATGGCATGAATGATTATGAGTATCATTGCTCGATTCTCATTTCTAACGATAAATAATGCATCTGACGGCACTTGCATATAAGTATGTTCCCACAGACAGAACTCTTTTGTTTGTTTCACGTGAATAAACTAATTGCAGGGTTATTCTGGGTTTTAATGTGTGATAATTATAATTAGTCATCGTTATTATGAAGGAATTGAAAATTAGTTCTGGTTAAAATGTGACTTTTGTGAAGTTTGGGGCGCAACACGCGTTCAGTTGGTTTTGCAACCCCTCAAAATTAAATATAATTTTTTATAAGTATATCCGATCATCTTAGCGTTAAGTATAAGCGTTAAGTAAAATACTAGAGAGAGAAGTTCTTCTACAAACATTTCAAATCTAGCCTAATCATAACACTTGTTAGCTCTCTACCACAATTTATATAACCCCCACTTAGCCCACCAATTATCAACGAACCAATCTATAACTTTCTCACTTATCACTATAACACTGACCTCTGGCGTATAATTTAGATACACGTTACAGAATAAGCAAGTAGAGTAGAGCGGTTACGTCACTACGGTTTTGTTTTCTCCGCACTTTCGATTTTATCCGCGGCGCGAGCGCACGGCATCGAACCACAGAGCAATAACATACAGAAGACCCATAACTTTGACGTCTTAAAACTACACGCTTGTAAAACAATGTTCAGTTTATCTTAGACACCAATGACTGTGTTTCGGATGGCACGTTAAACTGTAGGTCCCGGCTATCATTGAACATCTTTGGCAGTCTAACCAAGGGGTATTGGGTTGCCCAGGTAACAGGGTTGAGGGGGTCAGATACGGCAGTCGCTTTCCTTGTTGAGTACAACTATATATAGACGGTTAGACTGAAAGCCGACCGCAACACAGTTGGGAAAAAGGCTCGGAGAATGAATGATGCTTGTAAAACAATGTAAGCCGTATCTAAGCTATAATGTATGTCTTGGTATACTGCCAATGATTGTAATGGGTTAGACTGGCGTGCGTGCGTGAACTTTTTATTGCAATCAGTGAGACTTTTGTTAACCATCTTTTTCGTGGTTGTTAGGCATCTGGTGGAAATAAACGCTCTTACTGAGATAACGTTGTATTAATCGTGTCATTGAACTGATGAACACAATGAGAGTAGGTATTTTAATTGGAAAGCCGTGATTAAGATCCAGACTAGTTAGTTGTAGTTTATTTTCTCTGAGATTTTGTTAGATATTTGAGGATCATGAAATGTATGGTATGCGTAAGATTGTCATACCAAATGCTCAATTGTTTTTCTTCTGTAATATCTACTAAGGAAAGTAAAAACAAGTTTAACCACGGTTTTATTCAGAGGTATCTATTTACGTAATTATACCTACTTAGGTCCTCAAAAATCCTGAAGATCAAAAGTTGTAGTTTGATATCTTCAAAATTTCAAAATACTTGTAATTTTTCCCATATTCAAAACTATAGCACTCCTGTCCTTTAATAACTATTTATTTACTATTGTTAATAAAAATCTAAATTATTATCAATCACATAAAATAGAAAATAAACAATTGCATTAAATATAAATACGACATCACATTACGAAAATTGACTATTTTGAGTACAAAAAGCTCATTTCTATGTTAAAACTGACTATTTAACTAACTATGTCGGCCGTTAGTTTAATATGCACTTAGTATATAAGGCCAGTGTTTATTGTTTTATTACATACATTTACTTGCAATGATATGCCTATATACATTTGCATACTGTGTCAAGTACAAAAATTGTAACGTATGACTCGTTGCACGCATAACTTAAAATATACATACATACGCGTAACTTAATTTTGTTCTTAATATACAATAGACCACTTTTAAGTCTTAAAATATTTGAATGTGACAGATAAACTGCATTTTTCAAAGCTGATATATAAAGGTCATCGACCTTAGCTTTTGTAAAACGAAACGTCTTTTTTTATTTATTTTTTTTATTTATTTATTTATCAAAAACACAGCTAATTTAATCTTTACAGGCACTTAGCCTAATACGACAAAATTAGTTACATTATATAAAATTTAAAAATTCAAAATTACATTATACATACGAAACTAAACATAATATCACAAAAATAATACCACTACTAAAGTTTTAAATACTAACAATACTATAGGTGGCCCTTGTGAACTCATTCAGCGAACAAGTAAACAAATCGACTCTACTCGACACTGCGTTGAGCGTGCGCAAGGCGCGCGTCTGTGGCGCTCGCTGTAGCACTTCTCAAGTATATGGAATTTTTCAAAGATTTCCTGCAACATTGTACCTATTTTCTTTTACAAGTAACTAGACCTTGCTCTATCAATAATAATTTCAAAACTTTTAATCATTACGACAACTTAATTAATCCTTAGAACAAAAACGTAACAATAAAACTACAATAATCAAGATAAGATCATACGCAAGAAGTATTGTTAGGAATAATCTGTACAAATACTAGATAACCTTACCTGTCAATAACAATTACGCGATCCTTGGCAGTCGTTACGGGTAGTCAGAAGCCAGTAAGTCTGACACCAGTCTAACCAAAGGGTATCGGGTTGCCCGCGTAACTGGATTAATGAGGTCAGATAGTCGCTTCTTGTAAAGCACTGGTACTCAGCTGAATCCGGTTAGATTGGAAGCCGACTCCAACAGAGTTGGGAAAAGGCTCGGAGGATGATAAACAATTATGCGATTACCTCTTATCTGCAGCTGGTTAATAACAAGGAGACCTAAAACATCGCGTGTAGACATCTCATAATAATAAAGTCAGTTCATCTGATATTCTAGTTATCTCAGTTTCATGTTAAAGAGTACTTACAGCCTTTTAGATTTAGGATAATTTACTGATTGAGCGCAATGATTGATCATTCGCATTCCGCTTTGGAAATCAACAGTTAGTTAATCTTTCTAACTGTTGATCTTGTCTGTATCATGGCTAAGTATAAGTGATTTAGTGAATTAGAAATGTTTGTTTGATTGATCACGTTTTTTTTTTCAATGATGGTCGCGATTTTTTTTTTCAGTGTTGAAGTCCTTCGAAGTTATAGCTGTTCTTTTAAGTTAGCAGTAAGAGATACTTACGTAGTAGAAATTCTAGATTTAAAAGAATTATAAATCGCAAGGGCTACTCTAAAGCAGTCTAGCACCGTATGATAAATGATATGTTTTTTCAATTTAAACAGGAGAAGAAAAGGCCCATATTTTTATTAAGTACAGCTGTCTATAAGGACATAATATGCTTTCGAAGCAACTGTATTTTTAACAATTTAGGGACCCTGAACTAGATTGCTGTAGGTAAGTATCCATAACCTTTACGACCTCAAACTTACACACGAATAATAAGTTTAAATCCTCGTATCAATTTCATAATCAAAATAACGTTCTAGTGCAGATATTATTATAAACGTTACGGTATTGCACAAACCGGTCCTAGCTGACCTATATAACAATATCGAGAAACCAGCTCAAATGTGCACTAGTTTATTAGTTATAGAACTATGATATTGTACAGTCGTTGAGACAATCACATTAATTGCGACGCTTTAAAATAAGCTACATAGTGTTAGATTAGCAAACCATCGTAACATAAAAAAAAGATTTTTCAAATTCAGTGAAAAGCTCACTAGCTACATTTTTTTGCTAATGCAATGAAAAGTTCAAAAGCTAACCTGAATACAGTAAGTAACAAGTTAAATAAAAGCTTGTAAAAAATATACCCTTTTGTCACTGTCAAATGCCTAGAGCTAAAAGATTTGGATCAAGACCAGTAGTCAAGAGTTATGAACTTAAAATCTTATAACATTTAGGTACAAGATTGATGAAATACCTAAATATTTTGATTGCTTCATATTGAATTCCATTTTCGTTTTCAATATCTTTTACAACCAACGAATAGCAATACTATAATTACAAATGTAGATATATTCAAGATGTTTCAAGTGTGGAGTTGGCAAATAAAATGTGATTGGACTTGTGAACGCGGTGCGGAAATCAAGATCCGCGCGGTCGCGTCCGCCTCCGTGGCGTTGCGTTGCGTTGCATACACAGAATGTAATACATATCAATTCATAGAAAGTGGTCTTGCAGGAACTGTTGGCGCGAAAACCAGAGCTGTAATTATTTTGGTGGAGTTTAGAATTAATGTGGCGATTAGATGCAAATAAAGATACATTTAAAATTAATAAATATAGACCTTGGATTATATTCGTAGGACATGCTTCGTATAGTGATAAATTAAATAGAAAGAAATGTAGCTCATAGTTTATTAATAGCCAAAGTTTTTTTTTGCAATTGTGCCTACGCTATTGCGTAAATAGCAAAAAATTAGGAACACACTTAGATTAAGAAAAGATAAAGAAGTTTATTTTGCATATTTTCATGATAAAATTGCAAGTTATGTAAGTGTTATGACCAGTTTTAGTAAAGCAATACTTCTAATACCTACTAAATAATGTGTTGAGTAATAAAATAAAACTGACGGACAGGTGCTAATATGTATATTTACAGCGTGAAAGCTAGAAATGTTTATTCGATGAAAACTACGTAGCAAATAAATCATTAAGTATTCTGTGTCTAAATTAGATACATTGTAAAAATTACTATTTTATTACGACATCATTAAATGACACGTTTTTGAACACCCTTGTCAGCAAAGATAAGCCGCGGATAGGTGTGCTTGGTGCTTGGAAACTGGCTTTAAAACATACACGTCCTTTTATCTTCCTAGACTTCCCCGACTATGTTGGGGTCGGCTTTCAGTGTAACCGAATGCAGCTTTTTTTGCCGAATGCAAACCAGTATTTTACATGGAGCGACTGCCTGTCTGACCTCCACAACAAAGTTACATTACAGCTGAGACCTACCTGTTTATCGTGTCTTCCTAAACACGGAAGAACTCGTCATGTCAAGATGGTTAACCCATCCACAGACCGACCGCGCCAAGCGTTGCTTAACCTTATAATCGATCCGTTCGGCTTTGACTTAGTACGAGCTCTTCCTAAATATATTGCACTGTCATCTAAAGTAACTTGTTAAAGTTTTCTTAGCGGCTGTACTTAGTTACTTACTAATAAGTTTGTACACGTAACAACGCCGGCCATGTTACACTTTGGTCCGGTTTCTTACATAAAAATTACGTAAAGCATGGACACTCGAGTTGGACGCACGTTTTTCATTCATGTACGAAGACACGTGACTGTCTCGGATAATTCATAAATGATTGTCATACTTGGAAGTAATTGAAATGGATTTGTGTTAAAGATTTTGTATTTTTATTATGTTGGCAATTAGTTTAGATGTTTTAATTTAAAGAGTTTTTTTGTTGACTACGTCGTTGATGATTTACCTTATTGGTTACTTAAGTGAATACTTTTTTAAAAATAACTATGGTACCTTACTTGTGACATTTGCCAAAAATTAATTCGGAATTATAGCATAAACAATATTATTGCTTAAACGTTTGATTAATTTTACAAGTTTAGGATTTAACAGAAAATACCTATTATACTTTTATATCACTGCAACAATTGTATTTCTCGTTTTCTATCTGAATAGTGACGTTATTAGAGTATACTTAGCATTATGTTTTTACTGTATGAACTAGGTATATATACTGTCAGAACAGACTTTATCCTGCGATGTAATTTACATATATACCTATAACCTTTATAAGGCATATCCTATCTAGATGATCTATGATGGTACAATTCTGTGAAACCACGTAACCATCACGACGACTACTAAATAGGGCGAGACAGGTAGCGTTGGACATATGCCAATGTTTCGCTAATACAACTCTATCAGTAATTAGAGAGAGCTGAAGAATTCACCTTTGAACATAAGTATTTGAAAATGTTATCCTTTATGATATGTTGTACGAAACTTTTTATTTCATCTGTTACATGAAATGAATTATCTATATTAATATAACAAAGCTGAAGAGTTTGTTTGATCGCAGGAACTACCGGTCCGATTTGTAAAATCTTTCAGTGTTAGACAGCCCATTTATTTTATTTTATTTAAAAAGGAACAACAAACAGCTACAATATGGGATATAACAACATGTTAACTTAAATAATAATGTAGCAGACAGCGATTTATCTAGGAAGAATATAGGCTATTTTTTTATCCGGGTTTGTAGAGACGTTCCCAAGGGATCGGATGACACCGCTGTCAGAAGCTAGTTATCAATATTATAAAGAAATTATGGAGTTGTGTGATGCAGGGCAATTTTTTTACCTTCGAGTATGTAACCACATAATTATAGTTATCGATACTCTTTTAAAAGTAGTAGAATACAGTTTAAATAATCACGTCATACGTAATTTTGAAATAACTTCAGCTGCATGTTTCTTTTTGTGCCTTGTACTAATTTGTAGGCACTTGAAGGAAACAATTGTAACATTGTAACAATATCATAGGAATGTCAACTAAAAAGTGATAATATTATAAAATACGGTGTCTTGGGTAAAGATTTTAATAAAAACAAAACGAGCCACATTTAATTTTAATGTTTCATAGCATTCGTCATTATATCACAGCACCTGAGTTATGAAAATGTCATAAAAGAATTTTGGAATGCGTCCACACTTTTCCAAGGGGCAATAGTCGGTTCGTATGGGCTGAGCGTCTATTTAAAAAATAAGATGGCCAAAAAAATATATTGACCAATTATTCTTCTTTTCCTTATAAATAAACGAACCACAAAAAGAGTTGCAGAATATTGGTCAATTGAAGAGCCCAGATACCAAATATGGTTACCTTAACGTAACCTTGATCGTACGATTAATGGATGAAACAAAATACTCAGACTCCGGCCACCTGTGGTCACATTACTCAATATTTCCACAAAAGAATGTCTATCACAACCGCATAAGGTGAGTGTAACAATAATCTAGTGTGACCTAGAATGTCCAGTAATTGTTTGCAATACAGTACACGGCAATTTGGTTTTGTACCCCAATCAACAGTAATACACCCGGTATTAGTACATTTCTGTGCATTTCCCATTATGCACGACTATTATGCATCGTGGGTTTTATGGAAATGACCAATTGGTCACATGGTGGCCATTCATGAAATAATTGGTTGAATTATTTTCAATTTTGCGGTAGTGGTTATTGTGAACTGCATTGAATTGAATTTAGCCCTTGAATCATTTGAATTGGACCAATTTATGTGGGGTTTTTGTAATTTATAGACCGAGAGCTAAAGCTATAAATGATACACAGATATTAATCACCTTCTAAGGAGTTCATAATACTTACCAATAAATGTGTTTATGCAACACGTAATATTAGTATTGATTATAACTACTACGTAAAGATATAACCTATGACACTAGCGGATGTGAGACTTGGTTATTTCGAAACATGACGGAAGATTAAATAATCCTGAGGTAAATTGAAATTAGGACATGATTTCCTTCTTCATTAGAAGATAGCATTTAATAAGGCGAAAAGTTTCTTAGAAATGCGCAATCGTATTTCTATCCGACAAGCCTTTTCCCAAACAACATAGGCGTCGGCTTCCAGTATTACCAGAAACCAGCTGAGTACCAGTGTTTCACATGGATTGATTGCCTATATGAGCTCCTCAACCCTGTTACCCGGGCAACTCTATAGCTGTTGGTAAGACCGGTTGCCTTCTGACAACCCATAAAGACTGCAAAAGAGATATTGACACGACAAAACTGTCCAACTTAAAGTCACTTAGAACTAAAACCGTCTTGAATGCACAAGCTAACAAGAGCTAGGTTTGTATGTAAAAGCAACTATTAGAGTGTTGCAACGCCTCGCCCCTGCAACTGCAATTATTTTACAACTGTTGCAAGTTCGTTGCACACTGCAAAATAGAGCAATTATCTGTCCGATCGAACATTGTGTTGGGAAATCTTATCGGATATGTATGTTTTTTAGGATATTTTGTATGTATCAAATGTTCTCTATTGTTTTACACGAATAGTCCGTAAGAACTTGCCTATATATAGAGTTAGATTAATTTAAAGAAATACTCGACTCCTTGTTTTATAATTGGGAAATACATTTATGCAACTTATTAATTAAAAAATTGAAGTTAGGTACTAAGTTTTAAAGTTCAAAAAGGGTGCTTGGAGGCTAAGATGCAGACTTTATTTATAAGCTTTCTCTAGCTACATCCTATTATATAATAATTTGAAAAGTCATAACTTTTCACCAAGCTCTAACGCAGTGTGTGCGGCAAAAGTAATTTTCACCGTTTATTACGATCGGTATAAAACGTCCGCTAAAATAACAATGCTTCACAGCTGTTAATAACAAAACAACTTAGGTACAGTCAACAAGACAATACAATTCATAACAATAGCTAAATTACCAGGTATCTAACCTACAATCAAAATAACATAAGCCGGAACAAATTCGTAGAAAAACCTCATTTCTTTGTCTAGATTAGAATATTATCAAGAGGAAATATATCTTAGTTTGTTTGCACCCTTAAAGCACGAAGTACACTACTGAAACGATTTGAAAAATTATTTCAATTTTGGAAAGTTAAACCGTCCCCTGGTGACTTATTTTTAATCTGGATAAGGCAAGTAGGGACACGGGTGAAACCGCGGGAAAACCCTTAGTCTCTCATAAATTCCAAATACCTTAAAATATAAAAGCTTTGCTTGTTAGTTGAAGGATTTTTATGAACGTGTGAAAAACATATGTAGATCTTTGCGATAGAATGGTAATGTCGTCATACCGTGTAACGGATCGTCAAACCTGCGTCATTTTAATGATATTATGACGTTTTAACAATTACTTTATCTAATTGTGGTCGGTATAATTTTTAAATAGCTTGTGTTAATTCTTAACATTATGCCTATTTGTATGAACCAACCTTTTCCCATTTATTCCGACGAACATCTATTTATTTCTTTGCAAATGTCAAAGTAATTAAAAAACTTCAAAATATTTTATTTGATATTTTATTTCATTGATTTCGGTTTTGGAATTTGATGACAAATTGGCGCTAATTAAAAATACAACCAAGAACAATAATTGCAACTGAAACCATAATCAAACACCTCCCATTTTTCATCATATTTATATAATTGCGACCAAGGTTATCAAAACAAGAAATAAAATGAATCCTGAATTCATTGTTTTCAAGTCAATAGAGCTACATATCTAGTGAAAATAATTTCACTTTTTGTGACATTAAATTATGATTATGTAGATCCAAGGCGACATGTCGTGGGAGAAAATATACTTACATAATTCATTGCTATCATACATTGATAAATTACGTGCATAATATGAAAGAAGAATACATCCCACTATGATGTTCACATGACTTGATGTACCACCTACATACGTTACTAATTATTTATTACACGAAATACGATGTTACTGTAATAATTTATAGATACGACATTGTATTGTGGTAATCTTTACTTCTTTACTAATATATTAAAGAGGCATTTTTTTGTTTCTTTGTTTATACCCTGTAACTCCGAAACTACTGGACGATTTGAAAAATTAGTTTACTATTGGGAAGCTAACTAGACCATTCCCGAGTAACATGCTATTTTTATCCGGTTACGCGCAGTAATAATTTTTATAGATACATGATACATATCACTTTGTACCGTAGCACACAGAACAGTTTTAGACATAGGTGTGTATCTATGTACAATCAGTGGCAATGAATCATTTTTTTGACTCAAACATACATACACCGATCACTATTTATTTAAACTTACATCTCAAAGAATTGCCACCATAAATTAAGACCTACCTCACTCAGCCTGATTAATATAGACCTTTACTGTCAGACATATAAATTGATATTGTTTTGCTATATAATTAACCAATCAATCAATGATCATTCTTCAATGACCATGTCCATGACATAAACTGACAGCTGAGATAAAAAAAAAACAATATAAAAATGAATCACGTCCATTGTACATACGGTTCATTATAATGATTAGTCCTCTTTAATTGCTATCGCCGGCATTTTATCTTGTACCTATAATTATAATTCTTCTGATACACAATACATTGCATATCATTGTGATGTGGTTGTACAATTTATTGTGTGAAGAAGGTTGTAGGTAAAGTCAATAACATGTAGTATTTTTTTTTCTTATCCTTTCTTATTTATTCTTAAACTATTACTTGCTAGCGGTTTCAACCGCCTCCCGTCGAAACTTTTCCAAGTGTATATTTATCCTAGGTAAATAGTCCATACAATACATAACACTGAAAGTATATTTGATATCCGTCCCGTAGTTCTGAGACGAGTATTTCGCCCACTCAATAAATTAAAGAAACTCTAGGTTTATAATATAGGTACAGCGACGGAGGCTTTATAATGTGCACATATCTAAATACACTGTATGTTGAAATTATATCCACTATCCACAGAAAGGCCCTCTTAATGTCAGTTCCATAAAATATTTTTTAGAAGATAGGTTTTTCCCTCGGGACGCAGGGTGAAACCTTTTAAACAGCTGGTTTGAGACAAAGCTGAAATGTCTCAATTTTAATCCCATTAACCTTAGTAATTTACTATCACAAAGACTTCTACTTTTCACATTAGCCAGATTATCAAAGAGATGTGTTTATAAAGGATAAATTAAGTCTGTAGCCATTCATCGCGTGTCCAGACACAGATTATAATCACGGCTAATTGGTTCTGGTTATTCTTTCATATTAATTATGCTTTTTACAACAGTTTTCCTCTGTTATCTTTTTTCTTTATTTTGTACTGTAAACACAGGATTCTGAGTCACGGGTTAACGTTCACGTGATAGATTAAAATATGTGTTTTTTATTTTTATAATTGTGCTAATTCTATCCTCGTGTCTGCGGTTTGTGCGGTTCTAGTAAAATAGTTTTGATCTTAGAAAATGAATTAGTTCAAAGGAGTATTTGTTGATACAGTAATGATGAAGATATTTGCGTAATCTTGTAATAAATAATATTGATGAGATGGTAGATTAACTCTTAAATAGATTTTGGATTGAATTAATAGTCAACATGTTAAATACGACAAATTCTGCAAAGAAACATCAATGATAGATCAATAAAATGTAAAGGTCATAAAATTTAAAATTATTTAGCAAGTCTTACAAAAGATTGTTTATTAATTAACCAGTTGTGTGTTAATAAAACATTATTTTTATGTTGTTTGTCAACGTCGGTATGTTAGGTTCATTATGTATAACGGTACGCTATAGTTCAAAAAACGGTAAACCATAGTTCAAAAACCTTAAGTTAATAATTTCTGATGTTACCGGATTACATATAATATTGTAATAAATGGTGTCTAAATTAGTTTGATTATATTATAAACTAGTTTGTTGGTTCAGCGACCTTCTGATCAAGTATTTCAAAGATTTTGAAATATTCAAGTCAGTATTTGTCGTGAATTTGATGAGATAGCACCTATTGGTATGTGAATTTATTATTTCTATAGTCTCTTTATTAATTTAAGACAGATTTACTAAATTAATTTAACTAAGCTTGTTTTAATGTACTACTTATTCTGTAATATTTGTTCGTGTTGTTTTAATTTATCGTACACTGGACTATTTTATAAAAATTGAATTCTGTTCTACGACAATTTGTAACTTATATTATCATCGAAATCTTATCTTACTCTTTTATTGAGTTCAACGGATTAAAAAAAAATAGACTATTCGATAAGAAGAGGGTTTTACCTCCATGAAGAGTTAACTCAAACATGAGATCTCATCCATACCCTATTTTTACGCGTTTTCCCTGGCCTGACATAATTCTAAATAATTTTCTTTTACATCTCTATTCTCCTATATATTCAACACCTATTCATCATATAATTCTCAATAATGATGGATCAGTGGCGATGCTAGATACGACATAATGATGCTGATGAAGTAACTACCAGTTGTCTGCGAGATGACGAGATAAACATAGCCTTCGTAAGCGTGTAATCTCATAACCTTTATCTGGGTCGTGTAGTATCGATAGGTGTTAGATATCTGTAATTTAATTTCAATTATCCAAGTTATATTCTGAAGAAATTTAGAAAAAATAAACTTGAAAAATCTTCTCTTTACAAAAAATGTGTCGCCACGAACAACCCCCACTGTTAATATTTGTTGCGCTATATCTAAGTCAATATTTAATGTTTTGTTAAAATAAAAAATATGTGTCCATTATTTTTTACCAAACTAAAATGATTCGGACTAAATCTAAAATCTCAATTTTTATACTGTCATCACGCCTATTAAACATAAGTCTCACCTAACATATGTACTTCTCACGTGTACCAATTTTCCGGAAAAGAGAACTCTTTTTTATAAAATCATTTTTTTTTATAAAATAAAGATAGATTTTCGACGGTTAGTAAGTCGTTATATCCGCATTTCAAAAGTGATGCGCGTGCATTTTTTTGGTATTTTTATTTAAATAGCTAAAGGTTAACAAAGGCTGATGATCTGAATCCAGATCATTTAGAAAATAGATTTATATAATAACATGTTTTTTTTTACTATATTTTAAAAGTCAATGCCATAAAATTGGACCAGTTTGTGTTTTTCGAATACCATTTTGTTTTGTTATCCGTTGCTTTTAGATTGCAAAATTATTTAAAAATTGAATAAATCACAACGTCCAAGAAGAAATGTTGTCGAATAAATAAAGTAACAAAATCTGTACCTATCTTTGTAATATGATCCACACTGCACCTAATTATAAATTTTGCAATTATGCTAATACCAAATTCGTTTAATTCATACGTGAATTGCAATATAATCAGTATGCATTTTAGTGTACTCGCAAGAATACCAATTTGCTTATTGAGTAACTGGTTACAAGTCTTCTTATGCGATATCCCAGTTAGGTATTAAAAACTTGAGGAAAAAAATTACTAAAAGTGCGTTTATTATTGTTACAGATAACTCACGCTGCAAGGACAGGAACGAACCTCCATCGCACCGACCTTCTTGCCGTGATAACCTACACGGATGGAATGTCATTCACCAACTGACGTTTCAACGTAGCACTTGTATTTACGGCATTTTTAGTTCGTACAAAATCGGACAGTGAAAAACTATGCGGATAAGTTCCGAAAGTAGATAGTATTTGTATAAAAAAGGTTTTGTTTTTTGGTGTGATGGCGTTGTGGAAGTCTGTGGGTTTGTGGACAGTGTGTGTGGTGCTATGCCTGCTGGGCAAGATCTCCGGATTGGACAATGGACTCGCACTGACGCCGCCGATGGGCTGGCTCGCGTGGGAGCGGTTTAGATGCAACACCGACTGCAAAAATGATCCTGATAATTGTATAAGGTAAGTTTTTAACAAACTTTTGTCGAATTAAGCAAGCTGGAGGTTTCCCAAGTTTTAAAAAGTACCTAGTAAACTTCTTTCCAATACAGCGAAAACATTTAGTCACTTTGGATGACCAGGGATTCTCTCAAGGTGTGGTCTTAGTGCGGGGCCTTTGCTACATGGTCAAATTCGGAGATGCTTGATATTCCATTTGAATATTTAACAATGTCCGTCTCTAGAAACAAGCTTTTTGACTCGTCAATCTCAGTCAGGAACAACAATTAATAATATTGTGAAATCTAGTTCCAAATCTAGTCCGACTGTTGAATTATTAAAATATTTAGGAAGTCACACCTGGTCGGTTGAACTTCAAGTTATTATTAATAATGCATTATTTATTATTTTATATTAGTTATCATGTTTTTGTTACTATTTAAAATATACCTATAGACGTACGATCCAGGAAAAAACCTTGAACCTTTACGGGTGCAAATATGCAATTTCCTGGTCAACAATCTAACATAATCAACGATTAATAATAGTAAACAATATGGTTTATACATAGCTAGGGCTGCCATCTCGAATTTTGCCAAACCCGGGCATAGATTCAAAAAACCCGGACATTTGGCGTAAATCTCATTTTTTCCCCGGACGAGACCGAAAATAATAAGTAAAAAAACAAGACCTCATATACATATTATTTTTTTAATTTCACACAATGGTCCGGGTTTTCCCCGGACACTTCTTCAAAATCCGCCCGGACGGCTCCAAACGAGGACAAATCCGGGGAAACCCGGACGAATGGCAGCCTTATACATAGCAATGTTTATATTAAACGCATCTTGTTTCTCGCTGTGGTTTTAAGTGAAGTTTATGTAATTTCCTTTAGTTAGCGGATATAACAATGTGTTGAATTATGTTTTCCGACCATCGCTAGTTAATAAACTTTCCTGTAGCTTAGAGAGTTGTTGATGGTTTGTACGTTATTTATTCTGCGTGTCTTGTTTGGAAATTATTTCGATGTGGTGCTTGTTATCAACTTAATTTCAGTTAATCATGTTTTTATTAGTGTGATAATTAAGATTAATTGTAACTATTTTGTAACATAAAACGTAAGCACCCTTTGCGTTACATCCCTTTCTAGTAAGTATTATAAATGCGAAAGTTCCCGTTTCGAGATTTCACACCAAAACCAATACACTCATGTTAATGATATCGTACATAGTAGATAATTAGACAGTATCGGAAAGTGGTTCTTTTAAGATATTGGTACCGCGGGAACAGCTAAGCTACTATGGCAAAACAATAAATAACGAATTATCATTACGATGTATAAATCAATCCTTGATCCTCCTGTTTAACCCAGTTTCAGAAAATGGTTTTCCAACACCTGGGTGAAATTCGGAGAACAGCTGGTTCTAATACCTACTTATAAAAAACAAAAATATATCTATAGCTCATACCAAAATAACCGTCAACCAATCCACAGTGACCGTCTATTCCGGACAATGACGGACATCCTGGTCTCGGAAGGGTACGCGGCTGCCGGGTACGAGTACATCAACGTGGATGACTGCTGGCCCGAACGGGAACGCAACGCGCGCGGCCAACTTGTGCCCGATCGGGAACGGTTCCCGTATGGCATGAAGAGCTTGGCTGACTATGTGAGTAGTTTTGCTTGTTTTTTTATTAACCTATGCATTTTAACCGAGTTGAAAAATTCATCCGTTACAACGAAAAAAAAGAAAAAATTGTTCTAACCGTTCTCACGTGATGCCGGAAACTTTGTCCCAATTCTTAAGATTCTAAACCACCAATCCACTATTCCAAGAGCAATCCTAGTTTATATTGAAAGTAGATATTTCTTCTGAAATTAAGGAAAATTATGCAAAGCTTTTAAAACTTTATTGAATTTATTCATCGAAGTCTTTGTTTTAATGCACGATTTTATTACACGTGTGTTTGTACTGACCATTTACTTGCACCAACCTTTTCCAACCTTCATTAAGATGTTAAGAAGAAAATAAATGTTATAAGATTTATATAAATCTTAGGATTAGGATCAAAGTATTACCAACTGCTATAATTACTCGGCTTGTAAATTCCTAACATTTTCATAACATCCAGTCAGCTTAGTTTTCGTAACTGAATGAGATTGGTTAGCCAATCGTGTGTACTACACATTCATAATCTAACGTCGTAATCAGGCATCTAAATCACTGTTTACCAATATTATCCAATATTTGGTGTTTGGTGGTAACAATGATGAAACCGTTTGGTTTTGTGAAGAAACAATTTTTTTGGCATTTTAATTAACATCATCAACTGTGGTTTCTATGGTATGCCTTCGAAATCGTTCCATGTCAAAATACTCCTAATATATGTATGTATAGTGATTTTGCAAATTGAAAATCAGTAACCCATATGAACTTGGATCTCTGAGCTTTTCAGCATTTATTTCGAGTGTAGATGCTGATTCATGAATACTACGTTTACGCTGAGTTATGGATTCCATTACTGTATGTAGTATTTAGATCACATTATCACCTCATCATCTGAATCCACTTAAATACCATCTCGATCATAAATCGATACTTAACCGATAATCGCAACGCATTACATCGACAATTTAAAACAGCTATTGATGCTCAATTTTTCCTCGAACACAGAGCATATGCTGCATAGTTTTTGTACATTGGCCTGCACACGCATCATCGCAGTCCAAAGATTCATTGAACCGTTGAGATTACTTAACTCGATGTTATTATGTTCGTTCTTATGATTTACTGCAGTTAGGAATAGATGCAATCACGAATGTTACTTGAGAACTGTTTTAATAAGCTGAAAAAAGCGATTTGGTGTTCAGTAAATTAGCTGGAATTTCGTGTTTGCTGTATCCAAAATATCAACTAATCGGATTACTCGTTAATTTGATATCGCAACGTCTGAACTTGAACGTCGAAGACAGACTGAAGACGGTTCAGTCTGTCTTCAAAGACATATTGACATGTTTTCTTGTTAAAATCTTAAGTACATAATACAGTATGAATGGATGATTCAGGAGCTAATTTATATTGTAGAGTACAGGCTCTTATTTTTATAGATATAGAAGCTTTCAGTGGACATTCAAAAGATAAAGGGGAGTGATTTTGTTAGAAACCTATTTCATCTTTCACGACATCTTAAAAAAACTATGGCTTATTAAAAAAAAGTGGTATTTGAGTTTATAAAAGAGTTTGTTTTTCTAACACTACACCCAAAGCTACTAAACAAAACACGCGTTGAGATTTTCGTCACGAACACAAAAGAGTTAGTGCACAGACTACATCATTACCTAACAAGTTGAAATAGCACTCGCTCGGTTTTTACACTGGTCTTATAGACAACCTATTGTGTGCCTTGTTAGACTGTGTCTGAAAACTTTTCATTCATCGTTTGTTTATTGTTTGGTCACTCTCACGGTGAAACTTTGGGTTCACGATAAAACGTGATGTTGGTTTACTTTAAATAAATATTGGTTAGTATTTTTAACCAACATGAAAAAGGAGGAGGTTTTCAATTCGGATGTTTTTTTTGTCGGTCTCTTTGTGGTAAATTGGGAAGTTGTTAATATGAATATAATACGAAATTCTGGTTTTGTTAAGACTTGTTTCCTGTTAAAAGTCTAAGTTAAATATAGATATAATTTTATTTATCGAAAGATGCAAAAGGTATTCAAATGAAAAAGTAAATATTATTATTCTACCTGCTGTTTTGTTTAACAACAAAAACCATGTAATTGCTAATTGAAGCTTGAACAAAAAACTTTTCTTCAGTGTCAGTGACTTCTTGTAATCTCAATGTCAGTTGTCAGTGTCATCTTTTTATTGGTCATTTGAATGATATCTTTATCGACAAGAAATAATGAATCATCGATCAGTTTGTATAAAAACATCCATAAATCACTTAAGGAAATATAAGATTAATTACAGATGTAGGCATCTTTGCAAATGCAAATAAGAGAGACGGGGTTTTTTACATTGTTTATGAAACGTCCAAAAGGTTGAAGTTGGAGATAAAACCGAAACCCAAATTATTTTGGTAGTCGAGGTAGAATTACCTACTATTAGGTTAGAACAGAAATCGTGATACTGAAAATTTTGTAAACGGTAGGAAAGGGCGATTTATTAGAGCAATTGATATTAATAATAATTAGGGTGAAGAACAAGACAGCGACTACAATGAAAACCCTTGACCCGTCTTTACACCTACAACACGTTTCTCCCATAGGTATTAAGTAGAACATGATAAAACAAATAGGCATCAATTAAAAACAATAGAGCATGTCATTATAAATTCTGCAGTATGTTAGTTATTAGAGCCTTGGGGCAAGGCTATTATTGATACGTGCTATTTAGAGAATCAAGCCTCAAGGGATTTTATCAAAGCCACGGAGGACGATGTAAGAATGATAAATAGTGAGATGTCTTTGAAAATGGCTAGTAGTAATTACGATGATATTAATAATTTGATTTAAATTTAGTTGCTGAGATTAATGATAATGTTGAAGTTTAGAGTTCAATGTAAGATAGGACAAATTAAAGATTATGAGATCAGAGACAAAATTAAAATGTTCCGAATATAATGAAAAATATATGGAGGTGCAGCATTCTTAGTTCCATCTGGTTCTCACACTAAAAGAATTATGGTCATTAAACCATCATAATAGGGCCTGATAACTTTTTGTTCTCACAGGTTAATATTGAGTAATATTGTAGTAGCTACTATGTTATAGTTTACACACAGTCGCTAGTAGACGGAGCTTTATATTCTACATGATAAATCACCATTGACGAGTCCATAAAAACATTAATCTTAATCTTGTTACAAAACAGTGCTATTGTTAATTTTTCTTATGGTTACCAGTGTAATAACAGTACGCCTACTATTAATTTTTTAATTGCTGTTTGCTAAAACAATGATAGCTATGCTACCTACGGCGTTTTCAACCTTGGTATGGATGGTTTGGAAATCATTCATAAAGAAAAAATCGTTATTGTAATTTGAGAAGATTTATTATTTTGACGTTTAACAAGATGGCAATTATTTAGTTTCAAAGGGAAGGTCATAGGTATCGTTTACTTAAATGACCATACTTAAATCTTATGGACCTCTATCAATCATTATTGCCTTTACCAAATGAATTATATGAGATGAAGATAATGATTGGCCTTTGTACTAAGGTACACCTACCAGTTAACCAACTAATGCTAAGAACTTAGGACATACGCAATAACAGAAAAAGGGAGTGACTGCATTAGCTATGTGCGACGCTATTAAAATCAATATTCATCAAGATGCAGATAACAAAAACAAACTAGCATAGTCGTGCTTACATGTGATTAATATCTTAGATAAATGATGTGGTCTAGTAGGCGTCAATAAGTTCTCATGGGAACTCTAATAGTTCTGAAGTCCTTGATACACACCCACTTCTGCATATCCTTATTCGTGATTACACTTAATGAAGTAAGGAGTACTACCTTACCTACCTTTATTCTATCGTTGCAATTTAAGCTTAGATGTAAATCGGATACCTCATCATCATCTCCCGAGCCTTTTTCGTAACTATGTTAGGGAAGGGTTCGCTTCCAGCCTAACCCGATGCAGCTGAGTACCAGTGTTTTACAAGGAGCGACTGCCTATCTGACCTCCTCAACCCAGTTATCCCAGCAACTTACTGGCGTCTGACTACCCGTAACGACAGCCAAGGATGTTAAATGACAGCCGGGGCCTACAGTAAAACGTGCCTTCCGAAACACAGATGTAAATCGGATTGCGAAATTTTATTTCGCAAATATTCTAGGTTATTAGATTTGGTAGCAGTAATATTTACTCTTTGAATTAATCATGCGTTGTAACCTTGCTTCTAATCCATTTAACTTAAGTCACTTTCAGATTATAAATGATATGCCACAACTAATGTTGAGTTAAGGTCTTTTTTGCCAATGTCGTGTGTTATTTTGTACTTAATAGCGTACTTACCTACTTAGATCGATGACAATGTAAGTGTTGAAGTGTTATTTCACAGTTCGTGAATTTATTAAGTGGGTACTTTAGTTTTTGTCATCATAATGTATTTGGTGGCTTAAATACATAGAGCTATAGCATTGATAAGATGTGTATCCTTTTATAATTATTCAATTATTTTGTTTTGTTGTAACTTTATTATTATATCTAGAAGCTTCTTAATTAATTATGAGGGTTTTGGTTCCTGTATTTCGTCTGCGCGATTATCAATAACTTCTACAAACAAGTTGAAGCCAACACTTACAAAGTCTCATCGTTAGTGACCAAACTAGAAATAAGTATCATGTCCAACGAAATGACCCGCAGTCATGTCACGAGTTACGCAACATACTTATCGTCGAACAGTGTACAACTTTTTACCATCTGTTGTAAAACACTTAACTTTACCGTGTTTGTATAATGAGGATTACTTCCTGTGGATTTCGAAAGAGATGACTAGAATACTCTTAGAATTTGGTAAACCAGAAACAGTCAAATAATTGCAAGAAGTATCGCCCTCTAAAAGTGTTGGCCCTAACATCAACCCTTGTGGCATTCCACGGTGTAATAGAGAACCATTTATGTTAATTAATAACTAAGTTGCGAAACGATTTCTAATAAATTGTAGACACGTAAAACAGTAATTATGGTGAAGTAACAACGATTATCCGTGACAAATCTAATGTCACAATCGCCACCTATCATATCACGCTACCAGGAAATCATGACTCTGAGGGATTATCTCGTCTTCAAGTATTGCCAAAGTGATGTTTTGGTAAATTGATTCTTACCGCAGTTTGCCCGCGGTTGGCGCGCGTGCCTAGAAAGTGGTGGTAGATCAATTACATGACATAATAGACATTCGTGAGATTTTTATTGTGTTGTGCTTATGTGTATGGATTTTTTATGTCTGTATTACGTATTGAATAGAGATAGTAATTGTGTAAAATTTTGTGTGAATGCTTTTCGTTTAGTTGAAAGCTTTTTGGCAAAACCCTATAGCAAAATCTTTTTATAGGATGTATTTTGAGGATCTTATTGATTGAGCAAATTATATTTGCCATCGTCATTTACAGTTTTGCATACATCCTCAATTGTATCAACCGAATTGTCACTGAAATATGTAGGGGAATCGTTGGCCGTTGTACATATTTGTACAATAAGATGAGATAGTGCTAATTACTACAGCGTTAGAAAGTATATTTGTCTTCATAAAAGCTTATGATGGATCGCTAGCATCAACACCGTTAATTCAAAGAAATCAGCACCTCGTGTGTCTGTGTCCAGTTAATCAAATAACTGTCATAAGTTAAATGCTAAGATTAAAATTTGTTTGCACTAGACTTTGGCACTTGCTACTGCTAATATGTAGGTGCTACGGTACTACTATTTGTTTGTACTGAGACAATAGAATTTAAAATTAACGGAGTCTTTAACAACTGTAATTTGTTTGCTTACGATGCCATTTTTTTTCTTAGTATTAGTAGAACTTTCTGTAGTAGACTTATGGAATTGTGAGTATACCTAAACTAAGCTTTAGGGGACTTAAAGCAGCCAATCGCTATATTTAGTTGCCATAACAATTTTTGCACTATTTTGAACAATTTTGCTTGAGAAGAAACTTCTTATTCACATTTGCACCATCTATTTTTTCTAATGTTGCATCAAAACACCTACTTTTTGCACGTTTATCTTCAGTCACATCATCTTTGTTGTGAACAGCCGCGAAATGATTAGTTCAACGCACTTCGTCTACTGAATGTTCTTCAAGGCTTTGTTGCCTTATAATTCAGTAGAACGTCAAAACTTCATGACATTAATTGTCGGCATGAGTGTATTAATCACTCTCATCTAGTAATGCGTCGGTTGGGAACACGAACCAATGAGTTATGTTTTGATTGACTAGTATATCTTTGACTGTTTATGGATTTATGTATATTTGTTTAGCTGTTTCACTTCCATAAGAAGCTGGTTGTTCAGTAGAGTTTTTTTTTTGTGAATGGCATCTCGCAGTTCAGCGTAGGAGGCTGTTGACTGCTTAAACGGTCAAAATCCCTGTGGATGCCAGGGGCAAAAAAGCTTACAAACTAAGCGACTGCGCTAAGGGCACCCCCTGTGGGGTACGAGCCTCGGCTTAGGGCGTCGCTGACTAACAGCAAAGGGACAGGCTGGATCATGATTTTAGGGGTTCAGTAGAGTAAGCCTGCTTATATGTGAAATATGATAGATCTAAAAATGGTATCTTTTCATCTTCACTTCTGAGATGATTTCTAAATGTATCGCTGTTATCATTAATGTATGTATTAGAAACAATTCCGCCATGTATCCAATCATTTATTTGTGAAAGTGCATATTAGGTTACGCAACAAAATAAATTATTAAATTTTCTATTTGTTCAATATTGCTTAGATAATATGCAATCATTCACTTTATTTAAGTCACATTAACTTTATTTTGCTCTCAAAACTTTCTTGAATTGGTCTATTGTTGTTTTAATCGAATCGTAATCCGGTACATTATCGAATTTGGAGAAAGTTACGCAGCCGTTGGAAAGACCTCAAATAGAATTGACACGACTAACCTCTACGGTTGCTAGGTGTTGTGTTTCAACTGTTCATCGAATCTGATGATACCGTTTACACCTTATAAACCTGTTTATTTATAAATTTCTCCGTTATTACAACATTTCCTTTGATGATCAATGTCAAAAATGTTATGTATCTGTTGTCTTCTCTTCTTCTTAATTCTTAAAGTATATTTCACAGCTTTCGATTTTTATTCTAATTGATATTTATGTTTATAAATGTCCTTGTTATTCATTGCATCAATGTGTCTCAGCTGGCTCGATTTCCTAATACTACTAGTAATATTGATGAAGCTCGTTGCAGAAATTGTATTAATTTAGATTCAGATGATAAACCTGTTTCATTGTATCTGTTAATTGCGTTATGATTTCTCCTAAACGGTGTCTTTCAAAGTAATTGGAAGATTAATGTGAGTCTTTGTTTCGTCCATTATAGATGTCAAAGTATGATTATGAGCATTGTTAAACTGTTAATGTAACTTGTGTTGCAAATTGAAAACTGGGTTAATATTTCTTAATAAGCTTGATGTTGATGACAGAGAGTTTTCATAATTAATGAGAAGTAGGTACTTTACGAATTACTTATCAACATTGTACCTACAGAAATAGTAAAAGTCATAGATAGAGATTTCTGTTTGTCCCCAATATGCATAAGTGGTTTTGAAAACAGCGGTTACTTGGAGTTTAAAGAAATTTATTATAATATCAAAAACTGCACTTACCTCTGCTATTTCCCCACCACCCAAAGGTAGACTGGGAGAAAACGTATATGGCGTTAAGTCCGCCATTGTGCAAAATGTGCATAAAGTGTAATAAATAAATAAATATTATAGTGATTTTTTATGTGATCCATTAGTGCTTTATGATAAATTACAATGAAGAAAAATAAAATATCAATAAAAAATTAAAAACCTGAAGAGGTATTATATGGAAGTGATTCAACCTCAGTTCCTAATGCAAATATTTATCACCTTAAACTTAACCTAAAGACAGAGGTGAATAAACTTGATATTTACAATATACATACGTTAGCGAATCCCATTCCGTTGACATAAGTGATTTGCTTGACACTAAATGTGTACTTACAAATCAGCAGAGAAAATTGATATTTATGGTTTTTGTTTGTGCCCTAAAATCTGTTAACTATTGAACCGATTTGAACTATTCTTTCACTGTTGGGAAGCCGGAAAACTTAGACTATCTCCAGATTACATAGGACGCGGGTAAAACACGGGAAACAGCTGTTAGGATCATGATGTCATACAAAAGAGAACTACCTACCTAATAAGTGTGTTATACTTACTCACAATTTTTAAGGCAAAGTAAGGGCTCTATGGCTTTTTACCTTGCCACTGACTCACTGTAATTAAAATGTACTAATTTGTACCGTAACGTAACCATATTAACACTAAGTGCTCTTCGTTTTTCCTAAGCTATTAACGCTTTATCACTTCCAACTAGTTTCCTGATTTCAGTTCATTTTCTACGATTTCCTCGTCACAGTCTGACGTTTAGACAATAGCAATTACGTCTAAAATATGTGCGAATCCATTGGTTTCTGTTTCTTTGGTTCACATCGTTTGAGGCGTACAATCGTTTGGTTCTGTAGTGAACGTTAGCTCTTTGCGAATTATAATGTTAGTACTTGTAATGATCGGTTTTGTTAAAAAGTTAATTATGAGGAATGTGGTCCTTGAACTGAGAATGGGACTGAGTCAGCCAAGGCATATCTGATGTCTGTACTACAAGGGCTTTCCAGTACTCTGTTCAATGCTCTAGTTAAATAAAATAATACGATTAACAACATGCTCATAACACAGATATAATAAACAGAGCTCTCTCCTAACCATTTTGCATTTCCCCAACATTAATTTGATAACTTCCTACAGCTCATAATATCTAGTCTATTAACCTCCTTATGTGCACACAATAAGGCATAAAATCCGACGCGCCATAAATTTCCAATCATCACGGATTGTGCCCACAAAATGTATGCAGATTGTATAGAAGATCTAGGCCTAGTAACCCGCTTTCCTTCAACCAAATCGTCCGTGATGCCACCGAATCATTTCTAGACGAGAGAGACAAAGTTACGGATGGCAGACTGCAAATTGCATTGTGGCTGCGACTTTCTTTGCGATTCTACCGAACTAGGTTAGGTCTGGAAATTTAATAGCCTAATTGGACTGTTGGGTTCCTGAAATAATTGGATTGAACTTCTGTGGTACCTTGACAATGTTTCGAGGTTTTAGATTTCGAACATCTAGTTCTATTTTATTAATACTAGGTGTGGAAATTTCGGTTAGATCTTTGATGCACCCATCTTTATCGTCATGATATCGAATAAAGTCTACTGGCGGTAATATAGACACAACACGATCACTATCTATCAGTATCACATCAGTTATTATGTAGTTGAACACACAATATCGTAAAGACTCTCTCTTGAACAATGATTCTGTAACTAATAAGTATATGGTAAGTCTTGTTACGTTGAGTTCCGTTTTCTCTTCCATCTCGTTAACTTCGACGCCAATTTAAAACCTATATACTGCTTCGGTATCATACTATAGGTTACTTATGATTTGTTTCTTACATTACCTCTACCTACCATAACTGCTTTCAATGAAATCACCCTGAAAAGCACACGTGCAAAAGTCACCTAAAAGTTGTTGAACATGACGCAACGTACGCAATAATTTACAAACAACTGATGTTCAGCGAAACCACAAGCAATTCTCATTACCTCGCTCCAGTTTATCTGTTGGGCGCCAATAACATTGATCTTGTATAACAAGCAAAAATAGCCTGCCTTGAGACGCCGAAATAGCCTCTGATTGCCCATGAGCTGCCCTAAATAGGAGTTGTAAACGATATCAACAATTACGTGGTTTTAATGTTCAGTGGGTGTACATGTATTAACGAATTGACTTGTGTTTGCAATTTTTTGTATGCCACTATAAAGGTACTTAGACAATGTTGTATGGTTTTTGGTTGAGCAATGACGTTAGGAGAACATTCAATTCATGCAAATTTAAAGTACATAATTCACATCATTCGTACGAGAGCGCGTTACAGATTCGGTTCAGTGTCGTCTCATCGCTCGCCGTGAGAAAAACCGCGGCTACCTGCCCTGAAGGTCGCGGTAAAAGTGTAAAAAACGGCCAACGCCCAACTTGTCGATAACTAGGCCAAGTGTACGCCAATTAAAAGTCGATTGCACGGTGTGCGTAAACACGGAAACAGACTCGCTTTTCAATAGTTTTTTACAATTGAGGAATCTTCACGCTTTCATTGGATAGGAAATTGTTCGATTTGGATGAAAGAAGAACGCGGTTTAATTGAAAATGTTATGTTTTTTTGTTTGACGGCGTTTTGCTTCGTATCTTTTAGACCAATTTAATAAGTCACATTCTAACTTCTGTCATATTACAACAACATAGGTTTTTGATACCTATGTCCTTAACATGTTGTTATAAGTGCAGTGGTATGCAAAATGCTCGCCCAATCGATTATGCATGCAGCAAAAAGTCTACTCATGCATAGTTTTGCTATAAAACCACTTCAACACTTTAATCCGATCATCAAAATCAATTAATGTCCAAGTGAGTTATGGTGTGCATGTGCGAACAAAGGTTTGTTCTCGTTGAGAACACATTACCCTTTGGGGGAACGAATGAATTTGATACAGTGTCGTTTTGTACCTAATCGTGTCATGGATCACGCGTTGGATACGGCTGTGAGGCTGTGAGATACTTTTGTATTATACATAGGTGGTTTCGGTTGTTGCCAGTATAGAGAGCAGTTTCTAGTGTAGATTGAAGAACCCTTGTATGCTGTGCGAGCATAAGCTTGGATTTCTCTAGCTAGCGTATAAATTCGTAGCGAAAGTCTAAGTTTGCCGTAGGCTTTGTGATTTTTTATTAGTTCATTTAGCTACATCTTCTTTGAATTCATCTCTCGTACTACATTTCGAATCTCATTTTTATACTTGTTACCACCAATGAAGATGTAAGCAACTTACGGCAGATGGTAAGAGGAAAATAATGGATGAAGGAATGCATATTTCCCAACAAGTAAATAATTTTTCTATAGCATATGAACCTATATCAAAACGTCATACGAACATAATAACGACTATGATACACAACATTGTAGTGTCGCTCAAACGCCAACGTTTTTCCGTTGATGTGCATGTGACCTTGACACTGCGTCGTGCTGTCTAGCCTGACAGCTGTCAAATTGTATGGGAAATAACTCGTGGCCTCATTGTATTTCCGTTTTCAGGTCATCCCAGATAAAAAAAATGTTTAATGTGGGAAAAACGTAAATTGTTGTTGAAGCGGTAATAGGTGACTAGTGCACTGTTTATGATTCAGTGTGTTTGAGCTTCTAGTTAAATTGAGTTGAAAGAAGATTTGGTTTGAAATAACAGAGATTCGTCGTCTCCTAATAACAGATAATTTTCTCGAAATTATGAAAAAATCGGCTCATTAATACGATTTTTGTGTGTGACAAAAAAGTTATAATAGACAACGATAAAAAATAAACAAGTAATTTTTAATATGTTACAAAATAAAAATAAAAATGACTCACTCACTGTAGTGATTGTACCTAAAGGAAGCTTACGTAGTAATTAAAAGTGATTGCAAAATAATATTAGCAACCTACCACTTATTGTATCTAAGGTGCGTCGTAATAGTTTAACCTTTTCAAACTGAGTCAATTACTTTTTAATTGCAGGCGTAGAAGCCATGGTAATTTTCATGTCAAAACAATTAATTGTAGTGTAAAAGTATACATGATATAAGAGGCACTTATCTTCCTGTTTGTAAAAACGTTAAAGCCTTATTCAACTTGACTCATTTCAGAAATTTTTAATAGGATTTAGTCAGTGATGATAGGTAATTGACGCTTTTTCCGATTGTCAATTTCGAAATTATAATATGTTCTTGAATGTTATCTCACATGACATCTGAATTTAGATAGTAATGTAGGAATAATTTCTTTAATAGAACATTTCGCATGTGTTGTCGCTTTTTATGTTAATTGAACAATAGAATTTAATAAAGAATTACTAATTAGATGATTTTTCCGCGTATTAGGTACATTTTTCTCATTAAACATGTTTTAGTAAACATACCATATAAATCCATTCATTATTCTCTTAAATTAAGCAATACTCGTGCATAAAGGAATCTGCATAACAAGATGGAGCGAACATTATCACTAACAAGTTATATTGCCCTACATACGTCAGACTTTATTACTTCATTCCAAAAATGGCATCCCTTATAAGGTCACACATCCTCGTCACTATATTTCGTCACACATTTAAAAAAGAGATCAGAGTAAATAAAAGGTCAAGAAACAATAAGACTAAAGTATTTTAAACAGATTGCAACTTTTTACACCATTCGCAATCGTACTACAATAGTGTCGTAAGAAAAGCCCTTACATTTATGAGAACTGGCCAACAATACATTCAGACAATGAGTGACATGTAGGTATGTAGGTACACATACCTGAATTATCGCGGGACTTATCTTTAGACCTTCGTGGTCGATCAGATGTTTCTCACGCCTTCGCCGCATGTCAGACCAGAAACAAAAGAGTTTGTGAACAACAATGATGTGACCTTTTTAAATTAGATTAAAAGTTTGAGACATATTTAGGAATGGAAATAGGTACATGTACCTATATTAATTATGTATGCTTAATGGCCGGATGCTGGAAAAGGCAGTTTTTTTTTTAAATTATGTTAATTTTTGATTTTATTATCTCCGTGTTAAAACCCGGATTTTTAAAGTGGTTTACATCGTTAAAATTCGCTAATCATTCGATTTGTTCGCAACATGAATCATGCATCCTGCAAAATCATCTAAGCTAGTCTGATGTTTGTACAATGATAATCGAAAACTAAAATAAAACTAACAAAAAGTGTACCAACGTCATCGAATGCAAATGAGTACATACTTATAATTTTTGACTGTTTACTAAAGATAAAATTGAAACATACACGCCATGCAGCATTTATCAATTTTTTGATCGTTAAACAAATCAAAACCAAAGTTTCGTAATACATTGAGTCACCAGGCTAGCAGAACCCGCAAGAAGTTTGTCAGCAAACAGATTGGTTACATGCAAATAAGATCGAACTTTAGCTTCCAAGTAGAACAAGTGTTGCAAATGAAACAGGTTGTTTTCTCAAAGGAAGCAATAAATAATGTTAGCGATTATCGGCCGAGGCCTAACCGCCTAACTAGCCTGGCAACCTGTCCCAATCCCCCACTCGAATTGAGATGTTACTACGAGAACTCGATTGAAATCGAGAAATCGTTAAATAATCGAGTATCGAACATCGGAGCTGGATGCGAGAAGCCGAAAATCGATCTCAGTGGCGTGCACTTGGAGAGGCTGTGTCCAGCAGTGGACTGCGATAGGCTGATGATGATGAACATCGGTGTTACGACTCAATGTATAACGATAGCTTTAACGTAAAATTGAATCCTTAAAAACAAACCAATTAATCTGATTTTTCTTATCCATTATCTCATATTAAACTATCCAAACAAATATGTGCTCAGCTATGTAAATATATCATTTAACGGATCCACATAATTAAATATTGATTCATGGCGCTACAGCTAAAGGTTTAACCACTTAATGGGTCATAAATAAGCCATTATTATTATAATGTAATGTTATAACGATACATCAATTTCAATAATACGTTTTATAGCTCAATTTTGCTCTTAAGACATGAAGTTACCACTTTAATAACCATAGAATATAATAGTCTATATAGTAATATATATAACTAGCTTTTGCCCGCGGCTTCGCTCCCGTCAACTGACTTCTCTACTTTACCCTATTTTTTTTTCATAAGAACCTTCTCCTGACAATAACAAACACAACAAAAAAAGAATTAGCCAAATTGGTCCGGGCGTTGTTGAGTTATGCGCTTACCAACACATTTTGCGATATTATAGATTAACACGAAACAGTTTTTTCGTCTGGTTATACCCTAAAGGTTCTGAAACTACTCAGATCATTTGAATTATTTCAGTGTTTGAAAGCAACACTTTCCCTCGTATCATAGGCTATATTTTATCTCGGTACGGGTTCACACGGAAAACGTCTAGTAAAGTAAGAAGTGAGTATCGAGAAAATGAACAATAGTACCGTATAAAAGTTCAGAAATCTAGGAGAAGATAAAGGAAGCTATTATAGGTTCTTTACAGTGGCACCTCGTAAGTTTCGAAACGGAGTCAGCAGGGGCTTTTCCCACGGGTTTGCGCAATAGGCCGGCACGACGCGTTCGCCTAACTACCTTACATGTCATCTTTGTAGCTTGTGTGATGTATTGAACCGTGAGTCGAATGCTTATTTGTGGGATAAAGTTCTTTTACCAAATGAACCATACCAAAACCTATGAAAGTTTGTGAGAATGTATGGATGTATGTTTGTTATTCTTTCACGCAAAAACGTCCGGACCGATTTGGTTGAGGTATGTAGATTGATGATACCCTGGATTAACACATAGGCTACTTTTTATCAACACACTACGCGGGTGAAGCCGCGAGCGGAAGCTAGTATATAATAAATTCGTTATGATATAGGTACTTGTTAAAAAAATGCAAAAGTATTAGTGAAAAAAAAAACATGATTTTTGAACCTAATTATGCCACGAATAAAAAATTGATTTATGAATTGAGACGACAGTTTATTGAAGCCTCTAAAAGAGTATTGTATTCACATCTCTCTTGTCTTATATTCTTGAAAAATATAGGTGCCTGTTGGACACAGAACTACCTTTTTCTTTCAAATCGGTTGAAAAAGGAAAATATATTATCAAGTTGAGTGTATTTAAATTATCCATCAACACACATTATTATTGTCAAATTACCTTATTAATGGATGTGTTATATGTCTTTTTAATGAGTCGAATATTAAAATTGCTAGTTGTTTATTTATTTCGGTGAGGGAAAACACATCAGCGTATAATATAAACGTATAAGTATGTATATATTATGCTTATAAGTTATGAGGAAAGTGAATTTCGAACAGAATAAGCAGTTTCGCTAGAAAGTTGTTGTGCGTAGATTTTCTTTGATGATATGTTATTGTGATATTTATGTTTGTAATTGTGTTTGTTTACTTTCTTTTCCTATTGCTTTGTTAGGTATTGTAAAGTTTTGAATGTTGAGACAAAAGGTTCCTTTAGCATCGGTTTTCTTTGACTGCGATATTTCCACCAGCGGTTACAACCTCTGCCTCAGAAAAATACATCTCGCAAAAGTAATAAAAGTAACTGATATTGCAACTTTTCTAAGTTTGTATGTACTTTCTAAGATATCTTGGACACCCATGGCTGATAAAAGGTGAAGGAAAACGTCTTAATGTTTTCTTGAGAGAGAGAGAGATCTAAACATTTTAATGAGGAAACCTGGACTATATAGTCTGAAATCACTATTCCGCATTGAGCAAGCGTGGTGATTAATGCTCAATCCTTCTCCGTGTGAGAGAAGGCCTGTGCCCAGCAGTGGGACGATAAAAAGGCTATAACAGTAACAGAAACAGATATTATGTTACTGCCAAGTTACATCAAAATCCGTTTAGCTACCTTACGCGTGAAGGTGTAACAAACATATACACACACTTATAAAGTTTAGGTTGCCTTGTGATTAGCATCCATTTCAGTCTCATTACAAGAGATTAAAACATCCTCTATACGAGTGTACCTAATAAAAGTTCAAGGTGCAACCAATTCTAAGACATTACCTTTGTTTCCCACTTACAGAGTTAAAATTACCCGTTTAACATAGTAAACACATAAACAGTTGAATGTAAATGCTCGACCCTTGAACTGTAGTTAACAAGCTATCGAAACTAGTCGGCTTTGTTTTAACTAATATACTGGTAACTGTTTAACTGGTAGGTATCTAGTTAACATATTTGACTTATGGTTTTACGATTTATATAAGAATATTAATTTTATAATATAAAGTAAATCAGAAATATCTACGTCCCACCATGAACGCATTTTTTTGTAATCTCAAATTTTATCAGTATGGAAGCTTATCGAAACATCTTTTTGCTTATCTGCGTAAATTAATTAGGCTGTTTAGTTTTTCATATGTATGTACATCGCCATTTGTATCGATTTCTTATACAAATAAACTTTTTCAAATGAATGAATAAATAATAACAAAAAAATCCGAAAGCTCAAAATTTATGTAAGTACCAAAATTCAAGGTTGGATTTCTCAACACAATCACTGCAAAAGAATGCCCATTGAATAAAGCTTTATGTATCAAAATATCTTTGTTACTACGCCCTTGAACCGCCAAAACGTGTAACAATATCGATCAATCTCTCACAAAAATAATCGGTGACTATTATCTAACGAATAAAATGTTATAGTTTTTCGTAGCCTTGTAGAGGAGTGAATGACTCGTTCAAAATAATGATCCGTGATCTCTCACATAATGAGCATAGTTTTTAGGGTTCCGTACCCAAAGAGTAAACCGGGACTGTATTGTTTTCGCTCCTCTGTCCATCCGTCCGTCTGTTACCAGGCTGTATCTCATGAACCGTGATAGTTAGAGAGTTGAAATTTTCACAGATGATGTATTTCTGTTGCCGCTATGACAACAAATACTTAAAACTAGAATTAAATAAATATTTTAGGGGGGCTCCGATACAACAAACGTGATTTTTTTGCTCATTTTCTAAACAATGGTACGGAACTCTTGTTGCGTGAGTCCGACTCGCATTTGGCCGGTTTTTTTCAATAGATTTTGTAACAATGAACCACATTATCTAACGATGCACGAATTAAGGTCCATGAACGCGATATTGCTCAAGTTTTTTGCTCAAAGTAAAAAATAAGGTGATTGCAAGCATCTTTTTACTGTCAATTGTTTTCTTGCGAAGAGTATTCACGCAGAGAAACAAAAGAAAAACCAATGATTTAGGAGGTTGGTAAAAAAGTTTTGGTTCGAGTTCCGTGGTTTTTGAATTACGAAAAGATCTGAAGAAGGTCATTGACACGGCGATATATATCAGATATAATATGTATGTAAAGGTTTTGTTTAGAAACTAAAGCTTGAGAAATTGTTGTAATGTTGTGGCTGTAACCTACGCTACTTTATGAACTTCTGAACTTGTCGAATCCTAGTTTTTTTAGGTATAACTATACCAAGTACCTTTGAATATTTAGCGATAGAATGCATAGGTATAAATAGGTTCAACCTAACCTACTGGTTGGCTTTCAGAACTCCGAATATAATGAATTTATTTCATATCATATTCATGGTATTAATGGTGATTTTTTTATTAACAGGTACACAGCAAGGGTCTGAAGTTTGGAATCTACGAGGATTATGGAAACTTTACATGCGCAGGATACCCTGGAGTCGTCGGACATCTTGCTGGAGGTAATCACAATTATTTTTAATATAAATCGTACTAAAATAAGTGGCATTGTATCAAAAAGAACCTAAGTTGTACAGGGTAAGGTGCAAAAGTAACGATATATTTCCTTATTTCAAGTGAATGCTAGTTACAATCACCAAGCAGAAGTAATCAATTACATACATCATTAGGATGTATGATTTTACACTTTAATCACAAATACTTCTTCTAAATGTCAAGAGACTGGCTATAATAAATTCTAACCAAATTCGACTCAAAACTTGTCACATTATTATATCATTTGAAATGCAACACCTATTTTTGCAAAGCGAAAATTTCAACTCACAAAGATACGTGAAACAGCATTTGTAATCAGACTACTTAAAAATACATATACGATAACTTACAACACAACAATAGACCTATGTCTCAACTTAGCCTACATATCGAAATTTGCTATTCGATGTACCAACTCGAATGACCTAATAAGTGCTATTCGATACTTTTAGAATCGATATAAATTCATGGGATGCTTGGAATAGTATGATACGCGTATGTCTGTTGAATATAGTCGTATTTATCATAAAGGTTGTGCAATATCTTGTGTATTGCAACAGTTGTCGTGACTTCCTGACCGACTGTGTGCACTGGGGCTTTGTTAGGGTCGCCATTTGTCAGGAATTTTGTGGGAATGTCCTAATGACACGTGAAGTGTAGAATACATGATGACTTCATAAATACCAGCTAAACCTTTGCCCGGGTTCAAATTATATACCTATTTAATATTTTTGAAGGCCTTACACCTATCTCATAAACTCCACACTATTTTTGAAAACCACATCAAAATCAGTTTGGTACTTTTTTGCGTTTCCCGCGAAAAAGCAGACGAAGAAATAGGCATGCGTTTTGCTAGATATGTTTTATTATTTTTTGTTCCTGCTTTTTGTTATGACGTTACCACAATAATTTAGCCAACTCGGACCACCCGTGAAGATCTTTCAAACCACGAATTAAAGGTTAAATTTATTATCTTAGAAATATATCCTGATTGATTCCCACGGCTTGGTTCACCTACTACATACACGTGACTTCCTCTGACGTTGCTTGTAAGCATTTAGCTTGTACTGCACTATTACACTATAAGTTGTGTTGCGTGCATATTTCGCGTGCCTATTGCTTGGAAGTTATTAGGATAGGAACACACTTAATAGCTAAATGATGAATAAATATTAGTTTCAGTTTTGTTAGCTGTAACACGGTCTATTTGCATAGATATTTGATTGGTTTCCTTATGACTTCAACAATCGTTTTAGCAGTAACTAGTATTTATAGTGCGATAAAAAAATTATCGGCTTTCAGAAATGGATACCTCAACAATATAACACACTTCACTTCACTTATTTTTTCAGTAATTTACCTATGATTGGTTTTTACCCTGAAATGAGACAAAGTTAATACAACGATTGGCCAAAGACACAATCAATAAGTGGTACTTCATGACATAACATATATATTGAAAACCGAAAGTCAACAGTGAAAATGATATTACCATCGGTCAACTAAAGATTCCTTTGATTAAAATGCCACACGCATGCGATACGCATCAACAATTCTACAATGACAGTTGTATTACGATATCTGATTGTCAGTTGTTATTCTAACTCGTACCTGGCTGAACATTATTCGAATTTTAAAAGTTGATAGAATGCGTGAGAGCATGCGTTCGTTGCAGCCTTGTAACGCCATCTGTCGGTCAATTTGATAACCATTTATTGATTTTCTTAATGCCATGTTTAGGACTTTTTTTATGTTGCGTGTTCTGCCGTCGTTTGTACCACAAACAGTATCGTATACGCTCATTATACAAAAAGTATGTCTGTCTGTTTGTTGATCCATACTTTCTGCACGAAAAATTAATAAATGGTTTAGTTAAATTTTATACAATATAGCGCCATCTCTAGAAGGAATTATATTGTTTTGCAAAAAATGTGTATGGTTGGAAAATAATTTTCAAAAATAATTATGAATTTTGGAAAAAGACAAACCAAGACAAAATCGTTTTGCGACTAAAATCTCCCAAATGATTTTGCGGTTATTTAGTGTTATGCAAATAGGTAGAACAATGGAACAGGTTCAGCTAAATACAACAGGATTAAGCATAAGTAAGATTATTATAAATGAACCAAATATCCTTGGAGCGTAGTAATAGTTGCAAAACAACCGTTGGTTAATTAAACTTGTATTCAAAATTAATTTTGTAACCAGAATTAATTTGATTGCAAATTCTTTGAATAGAGAAAACACAAACAAACATTTAAATAACATTAAGATACAATATCGATTATAAAAAGAGAAAGTTCTTAAAAAGTAATCAAATGTATTTAATGATTACTTAAAAAAATAATATTATCTGCCGAAAGGACCAATAAGTCCTTTTACGTTTCACCTTTCACTGATTTTATTTTTCAGATTGTGAATATTAAACGAATTAAAAATAAGAAAGTTTCGTTATTTTGCCGAAATATGTGTAAAAGAAGTGAAAGGAGCCTAAAAGCACGGCCCCTTTTTGTTTTCTGTAGATTCTCAAGGAATACGTCATGCGTTATCATATCACTTCTTTATTTCCTATAAAAGCATAACAATATAAAATAAGCAGTCCTATTATTGAAACTTTCTTCTTATTTCATTCAACGTCTACCCCGCTGTGGGTGAGGAGCGTGATTGAGTGTCAAACTCTTGCTAACTAAAACCCATCATATTCCTTCTTAAGCCCTTTATGTCCCAGGGTGGCTTTAACTCTTTCGAACAACCCCGCAGCCCCGATAGGTCTTGACCCTGGTGGGCCCCGCTGGGATCAACCTCTACCCCTTTAAAGCTCTTTACTTAAACATATTTCTGCATCTCCAGACGCAGCTACCTTCTCGGCATGGGGCGTGGACTACGTGAAGCTGGATGGATGCTACGCCCTTCCCGCAGACATGGACTACGGATACCCTGAGTTTGGCAGACAGCTCAACTTGACCGGCAGACAGATGGTCTACTCCTGCAGTTGGCCCGTCTATCAGATATACGCTGGTATCCAGGTGAGAATCAGTGTTTTCTAAATTCTATAAAATTTTCACCGATTTGGAGTCAACATCATTCTATGTTATTAAACATTTAAAATTCTATGTTTTTGTGTAAACTTTTTGGAAACAAATAAAGCTTCGTTGCATTATTATATAATATTAAGCTTGGATCATTTACAATTTGGTGGAAACGTTTCGCTCTAAAATGATTCCAACAGCTAATGAACATGACCAAAACTATATCGAATCTCTCGATTTGTGCACTATTATGCCTATGACATGTTAATGTCAATAGCTCATAAAAAGCAAGGCCATAACTTTTGTCTATTAGTCTCGGTAACGTCAAGCTATACAATCGCGCACCTAATGCAAATAGCAATAACATTCAAGACACAAAATTGCTTGCTTTGAATATAAAGGCACCTTCTGTAAGACTCGTGGCAAATTACCGTTGATACAATGTTAATATACGTGAAGAATGTAACAATGTGCTCATTAGGGTGTCCCAAGACATAAGGGGGATTTTTTTTTTCTCGAATTCAAGTACGCATACCCTCTAATTTTTTTCGGTTTGACCTCATTATCTCGTATAATAAATATTATCTCGATCAGACAGTGGTAACCCGTGCCGACTTAGTGCCAAAGTTTTCACATGAAAATTTGTACTGACTTACTCTGGAGAAATTTAGATCTTAATTATTATTACTAAAAATAAACCTCGAATACATCCAAATAATGTTTTATCTTCTCATATACATTGAAAAATAATTTCATTGTTAAAATTTTCATTTTAAAGTAGTTTTTTTTTACAGTCAGGATAAATTTTCCGATGTTCTAGGAGGGTACCTAACAATAATTGTTTTTGTTCCTCATCTACTGTGATTAATCAATAAAAGTCTTGCATGAACTTCACCGATCTTTCGGCCACATCGTTCACTAACTCTCAGTGCTGAAACTTTGGCTTCTTGATACGAAGCATTATTTGACTAGAAGGTAGGACACATTCATGTAGAAAACTGTCATTAATTTTAAGGCGATCGATCAAATAACTCGTTTTTTACTGAAATGAAGTTAGAGGTGATTTTGTCATACAACGTACCGTTAAGATCTTCTTTTGAAAAAAAAAAATTAAGCAAAGACAAAATAACCCCTGAAAAACGATACATCCAATCGTTTTTCAAGAGTAATTTCCTTTGCTCCTCACAGGCACGCGCTTTCTGTAACTAACTGTAGGCCGGCTGCTCTCCTGGCTGTCATTTGACATCTTTGACAGTCGTTTCGGGTAGTCAGAAGCCAATAAGTCTGACACTAGTCTTATCAAAGGGGTATTGGGTTGCTGGGTAACTGGGTTGAGAAGTCAGATAGGCAGTCGCTCCTTGTAAAACTCTAGTACTCAGCTGAATCCGGCAAGACTGGAAGCCGACCCCAACATAGTGGGAAAAGGCTCGGGACATGATGATTTATTCTTATTAATCAAAATCAAATAAATTACATATCTAAGTTGCTGAAAAAGTCGTGATAGCGTTGCTTAAAAACGTCTTGTGTCTTTTGTCCCTCCAAACTTGATACAAGGTGACGAGTTTCGTCACACAATTAGGCAAAGATTTAGTTGGAATACGCGCCTTTTCCCAGTAGATAATATAATGCATTCGCGACTAGTAAGATTTACGTTTTCATTCACAATTAAATTAATTCCCCGAATATTACAACATAGTATGCAACAAAGTCGCTTTTTCTGTCCCCGTGTCCCGTTGTAAGCTTCCTAATTCTTCAAAACTACGCAACCGATTTTCATGCGGTTTTCTCTAATAGATAGAGTGATTAAAGAGGAAGGTTTACATGTATAATAACACACATTAAATAGTGCAGAAATACTGTTATTCCGTGCGAAGCCGGAGCGGGTCGCTAGGTGTACTATGAAACTGCCAGAACTTGTCCATTAGACGGAAGTTTTGAGCCCGTCATTTGATGCTTTAGGTCCCCTAATTAAAAATATACTCTTTTTATAACTGCTTAAGTCTAGTGACATGTTGGCTGTTTGAAAACAATGATTCGATCACTAAATAACAAGAAATCACAAGCACATCGACGAGTTAGATTGCGTTAGTCTTAGAGAGCAAGTATGACATACATTCAAATGTAAGTCGGCACGGGTTACCGTGGTCCTACCACCATAAAATTTTATTTATAATAGTTTTGGACCAAAAGGAAAAAAATAGGAGGGTATGCGTTAAAAAAAAATGACTTTGATTTTTTTGGGACACCCTAGTGCTCATTCTGTCTATTCATGCGATTCAGCTACTGGTAACGAAACGTAATTATGCAAATGATCTAAATATTCTTAAGTCTACATTGTAAGAGTTACACAATCTATGTGAGATGCTTATGCTTGCTGATATAAACATTAATGTTGCGTATCTCAATTCGATTTTATGATAAATTCTTCATAAACCTGTCTCTCACACATTGTATTCTAATGTCATCTACATATTTATTTAAAGTCTACGATTTTTTTTTAATAATAATTTCTCACCGTCAAAAAATCGGTCTCTGAAGTACTCTGTACATCTTTATTGAAACTTGTTACATTTAACAAGATTTTACTTTTTCATTTTTTTTTTTTCACATTTTTTTTTTACCAAATAACTTATTTAGTATCATTGATCGTTTCCAGCCCAACTTCTCGTCGATCATCGAGCACTGTAATCTGTGGCGTAACTTCGACGACATACAAGACTCGTGGGCATCCGTCGAGTCTATTATAGACTACTACGGAAACCATCAGGACGTCATCGTGCCCAACGCTGGCCCTGGACATTGGAATGACCCTGACATGGTGAGGAAACCTTGCAAAATAATTATTGATACAAAACTGAGATTCTGAGATTGACGCAAATTTCGTTGCAGGCTTTATGTTCCAGTTTTATTAATTGTTGCTGATAAATAAATCGGAAATTCTGGCTCAATACATAAGTAGCGTCTTTCAATCGACAAGTTCATTGATTCTGACTAACATAATTTTTCTACATTTCCAGCTGATTATCGGCAACTTTGGCCTATCATACGAGCAGAGTAAGACGCAGTTCGCGATCTGGGCGATCTTAGCGGCGCCACTACTGATGAGCGTGGACCTGAGGACCATACGGCCCGAATACAAGGCGATCCTGCAGAACAGGAAGATTATCGAAGTCGATCAAGACCCACTTGGAATTCAAGGCAGGAGGATATACAAGGTAAATAATGACGTCGTATAAAGTTAATGTTAGCAACTTAAAGCAATTTTGTCGTAAGCTAATATTATGTTTTTCCGGAAAGTAAATCAGTGCAAGTATCCTAGCTTTTAACATTTTTATCGTAACAATTTGGACTTACTTGATTTTATGCAACAATGATGTTATTTATCTATTTAGACTTATCATCATCGTCATAATTATCTTTTTGTAGTATTTTACTGGTTGTAGGCCTTAAATTTTCTTCATTACAATTTCGTATTTTTAACTGTATTTCTCTTCTTCCAGCACCGAGGCATCGAGATCTGGTCGCGTCCGATTCTGCCGATCCAGAGCCAGTACTACTCGTACGCGGTGGCGTTTGTCAACAGACGCACTGATGGCACACCCTCAGACGTCGCCGTCACGCTGCGGGAGCTTGGCCTCAACAACCCTGCTGGATACAGGGTTGAGGTATGTACTTGTGACTTATGAAGGGCCTTCTTAGCCTCTTATCAACTTTATAGTTTAGGAATATAGTTAACGGGGGCTTTTTAGATAAGGCCATTTGTAAGCTAGCATCGATTGTATTTATGGAGTAGACTTTAGCCGTCCTCGTTTTTGGGATTATGTCTTTGATGACGCAGTAAATAAATTTTACAACAATATAACATATCTGAGATAAAGATGTAGAAAAATAATAAAAGTAATACAAACTGGCATCGTTTATAACGGTCAAATAGAATTGTCAAGTAAACTTGCGACATTTCCTACAAAAGTGATCCTACAAGCAGAAAAACAAGAACCCATAGATATCAGTGTTACTTTCTTTCGAGTTTATTAACGCCATAAAATTTTCTTTTAACAGGATTTGTACGAAGACGTTGACTACGGCGTCCTGTCGCCGCAGACCAAGATCAAAGTGAAAGTGAACCCCTCAGGTAGAAAGTGTCTCACTTGTTCGCTTTGCAAGGCTTTGGTATCACGCTGTCGCTTCACGCTGCCTCTGGTAAAGTATGCATGAGGTCCGGCCGAATCCGAAAAATTGAAATTTGGATGTCCAAAAAAAGCAAATCAATCAAAATGGACTTCAACTACACAAAGGACCATGCCCATCTGTGCCCCAGTAACGCCCAGAGAAAGTATATCACAAGATAGCCCTATTAAATAAAAACTAGAATTATGACGATAACTAGCTGTTGCCCGCGACTTCGTACGCGGATCCTGTCCCTTATGCCAGCGACTACGGGCTCAGCAAAATCAAAGATCTGAATAGTCTGATATTGAATTTTAAGGGACCGAAGAGAAACGTTCTATATACTTAATTTTTGTACTTTAACAGCAAAAGCACAGCAGACTAAACAAAACGCTGAGAACTGAACCGCAATAGACGTGACCATAGGGATAAAAGTAGTGATTCTAATTAGTCCGCATTTGTGTGTGGCAAAAATATTACACAAGTATTATTACGTAAAAAAACATTAAATAGATGACAAAGTCGTGGTGACTTAGTGGAAGTCGTGGTGGTTTAGTGGGTAGAGAACCAATCTCTCAAGTATGAGCGTGCGTCTTTGATTCCATGATCTATCAACGCACAGCTGAAACCACTGGACGGATCGGGCTGAAATTTGGGATGCAGGTAGATGTTATGACGTAGGCATCCGCTAAGAAAGGATTTAGATCAATTCTACCCCCAAAGGGATTGAATTCAAGCGTTGTTGTATCTTCGTTATTATTTGTTTGTGAGAGAGAGAAAAGAAAAATACGTGTCTAAAAGACGGACTAATTACTTTTTTGATTCACCATACCTATTTCATAACCTTCATTTCTATACATTTCAAGTGTAGTATTGCTCCTGAAGTTCCACATCAGGTGTTCCAGATTTTCGATGTTTATACGTCAATAGAGAGTGCATCAGATTGAACCACTTTTGCTAAAACGTCATATCTTCATATGCTATAGTCTAGCGGGGCTCCTGGAGTTCCACATCAGGTGTAGGTGTGGTTCAATTTTTATAAGTCAACAGAGAGTGCTTATCAGATTGAACAACTTTTGCTAAAACGTCATACCTCTATATGCTATAGTCTAGCTGGGCCCCTGGAGTTCCACATCAGGTGTTTTAGATCTTCAATTTGTGTAAGTCAATAGAAAGTGCTTATCAAATTAAACAACTTTTGCTAAAACGTCATACCTGTATATGGTATAGAGAAGCTGGGCTCTTGGGGTTCCACATCAGGTGTTCCAGATCTTAAAATTTATTATCTCAGCTGAAAATGCTCATCACATGAAACAATTTTTGCCATGGCATCATTTTTGTATCTCTTATAGTTTTGTTGGTCTGTTGGAGTTCTGCATCAGGTCTTCAAGTTTCGAAGATAAATTATAACCTATATGTTGACCAGGCTTAATACTGATACAACAAAGAAAAAATCATTGAAATCCGTTCAGTAGTTCGGAAGATTAGCGTGTACAAATCTAAGAAGATGTATACAAACTTTCATCCCCTATTTTATCCCCTTAGGGATGGAATTTATCAAAATCCTTTCTTAGCGGATGCCTACGTCATAACATCTACCTGCATGCCAAATTTCAGCCCGATCCGTCCAGTGGTTTCAGCTGTGCGTTGATAGATCACTATGTCAGTCAGTCACCTTTGAGTTTTATATATTTAGATAGAGAGTGCATCAGATTGAACCACTTTTGCTAAAACGTCATATCTTCATATGCTATAGTCTAGCGGGGCTCCTGGAGTTCCACATCAGGTGTAGGTGTGGTTCAATTTTTATAAGTCAACAGAGAGTGCTTATCAGATTGAACAACTTTTGCTAAAACGTCATACCTCTATATGCTATAGTCTAGCTGGGCCCCTGGAGTTCCACATCAGGTGTTTTAGATCTTCAATTTGTGTAAGTCAATAGAAAGTGCTTATCAAATTAAACAACTTTTGCTAAAACGTCATACCTGTATATGGTATAGAGAAGCTGGGCTCTTGGGGTTCCACATCAGGTGTTCCAGATCTTAAAATTTATTATCTCAGCTGAAAATGCTCATCACATGAAACAATTTTTGCCATGGCATCATTTTTGTATCTCTTATAGTTTTGTTGGTCTGTTGGAGTTCTGCATCAGGTCTTCAAGTTTCGAAGATAAATTATAGCCTATATGTTGACCAGGCTTAATACTGATACAACAAAGAAAAAATCATTGAAATCCGTTCAGTAGTTCGGAAGATTAGCGTGTACAAATCTAAGAAGATGTATACAAACTTTCATCCCCTATTTTATCCCCTTAGGGATGGAATTTATCAAAATTCTTTCTTAAGGGTTGCCTACGCCATAGTAGCTTTATGCATGCAAAGTCTCAGTCCGATCGGTTTAAAATTGACAAAGTTTCATACAAACTTTCATCCCCTATTTTATCCCTTTGGGGGTAGAATTGATCAAAATCCTTTCTTAGCGGATGCCTACGTCATAACATCTACCTGCATGCCAAATTTCAGCCCGATCCGTCCAGTGGTTTCAGCTGTGCGTTGATAGATCACTATGTCAGTCAGTCACCTTTGAGTTTTATATATTTAGATTAGAAGTCTTAAAAAGCACCGGTTAAAAAATAAAAAAGTCATGAATTCGTGATGATCATGAAGTTCCTAGTGAAAAACTAATAGCAATGCTGTCTATAAACGATAAAATGTATAAAAAACCAGTGGGAATTTATCATGTTTAATGTCCAATATCTTTTGAATCGGTGCTTTATATAATATTAAATCTAGATATCTTACAAATATGGCTGTAAAGCTATCGTATGACATAGAACTGGAATTTGGGCATTGCATAGCGTTGCTGACTTTTGACTCCATACTAATATGGGCATGATCCTTTATTTCATGATAATGCAGGTTTCTTCCAATTTAGGAATTTAGTTAGGAATAAAGCTATTTATGATGAATATAATGTAAATGAAAATACACAAATCATGAGGAAGTTAGGAGAAATATAAGCACACAAATAAAAAGTAGTGCGACAATTTTAATTGTATGTAGGTAGGTACGTAAAACCTACTTCTGTTTTCAATGGACTCGGCCGGACAATAACTAAAAGGAAAATTCTTCTAAACCTTCCTGAGTTTTCTGATTTTGGATTGTAGAACATCACCCTAGTTAGCACTGTTGTTTAGTTTGATTTCCTTAGACAATTGAGATTGTTTTGTAAGTACATATTTATTCTGTAGACATTAGTATTTTCTCAAACACAGTACCTAATTTAACAGCAGTATGTGTTAGCCGGTATGTATGCATTATAACAACAACTACTGTCGTATAAATCATATTTGTAATTAGTTTATTATTGTCTCTCTTAGAACTAGATAAGTGTATCTACTAATCCTCCTTATTTTCGCTTGTAAAAACTTAACTTTCATCATAATTTATTTGGCGATTACTATCATTAACAACACTAATTGCTTTCCCATTGATTTATCATGCCATCGCTAATTTATCATTATCGGTACATTGTATCTTTTCTACGTAACAATAAACTTAACAACATTGTATTGTATCATTATCATTGGTGATTAGTTAACCTATTTCAGATTCTAATATCTTTATAATAAAATCAGCAAGTAACATAAGTTAATTTCAACCGATGTTCTTAATTTTTGTTGCTGACACTGGGTTAGGGGACATCCTTTCTTTTCTCTTCGCAAAATTATAATGTTCCTCTTCTTTGGCCTTCTTTAATTTTATACCTGAGAGTTCTTACTAAAGCAGTATTTCCTTATACAGGTGTCGTGATACTCAGAGCAGACGCTCAACCATCATTTGCATACAACGCGATACCCACGCGGACACCATACGCCCCCCTCAACGACGTCTTCAGATTGAACAAGAAATAGCGCCATCTACCGAGCGCAACTGAAATTAAGTCAGACTTGACACGATCTACAAGTACAATAAATAAATGATTTGTCTATACTTTTGTAACTCTATGTCGTTTACTCGCTACGGATTTTGAGTTTTGTTCTGTGTGCTTGCTTAGAGAAAATTAGGTGAATATACATAGTAATTTAACACCAGTTTTAGGTGAAGTAATTTAACGTTTTAGAAACGTCGACTACTCTTTATAATAAAGGATATTTTTAGCTAACAATTTATTCAGAAGTTCAGATTTTTATCTGAATTTCTTAGTAGCAGACCAGAGTCTGTATTTGTGCCAGACTCGATTCCCCTATTTTTATGGGACTGAGATATAAATAGTGAAATGTAGGCCCTTGCTTATTTAAGCTTTTGTGGATAACTTGATGTTACGTAATGATAATGATGTGTGATTGTGTTTTGTTTCCGACTTTGTTCTATTAGTTTGTTTTAGATTCATGTGATTGGAAGGCTTGTTGGCTGTTTACGATTGTATCTCCGCGAGTACAATTAGAATCGTAGCGTGTAAACGATTATGTATCCGTACGTGTACATTTACTTTGGTGTGAAAGATAGTTACCAGCCGGTATATCTCTGTCTTGCCTTAGGTTACATTTTATTTATGTCTCGTTTCAGTGTGATCATTGGGATGTTAATGTGTGACAAAAACACGTGGAGAATTGATTATTTGCCATTACGTTGTACCTAGTATAAGGATGTACATTTTAGGTGCCTATAAATGTAAGTTTTTCGTAGTGAACGTCAATAAATAATTATACTTTTTATGTTATAGTTTCATTTATTATAAAATATACAGAAATAAGTAGTGTCTAGCTTTAATTTACCTTTATATACAATGTTTTTCTAAGTACAATTAATTTTCCATCTTAAGTGTAGTTCCACCAAAATTAAAGTCCATCTCTTCTATGAATGAATATTTTTGAAAACCGATTCATTGTTGAGTCTGGTATCTTTCCATGTGTATTTATATCCAGCTACAGTTGATGCCAGGTTTTCCTCCTCGATAATGTTACTGCCCCTGAAAGAAAAAAGGTTATGGATAAATAACAAAACTCGTCAGATACTACTTGTATACGAAAGACAGGTACAGAAGACTAAAACGTTCTTATTACTTATGAAAACATAGAATATGTCCAAGTGTATTGAATGACAAATTACATTTCGAAATAAAATGCAGATAGCATTAAAACGTGAACCTTAATACGTGACTTTTGAACACAAACATTACCAATATTAAGAATTAAAATTAAATATTGTTTTACCTTTTTCTCCTAAAGACCTCTGGTTCGTACATTTCAGTGGTAACGAAATCCTCTTCACTACTTATACTAGCACTGTCTTTTGTTTTCTGTGCTGGATCTACGAAGATGAATTCTACCGTATCTGGGATTTCAACTTCTGTAGGACTTGTCGGTGCAACAGAAACATCGACAAAGTCATTTGTTTTATTTTCTTGGTTGACTTCAACTGGCATGTTTACTTCAGGAGGAAATATAACATCCTTTAAACTAACAATATCCTTATTTTCAGAAACATCACCAGTAGCTTCCAATTCTTTTTCATCATTCTGAAGAATGGTCTCTTTCATTTCATCAATAACAATTTCTTCACTTTCCTCAGACTTGTCGTCAATGATTTCTATACTAACTTCTTCACTGAACACAACTGATTCCACTCTTGGAGCACCATCTACATTGTTATCGTAAATAACTTTACCGTGAATATTTGGCTGTGTTGGTTCGTTTTCATTTGATGCACTGCTTTTTTCTAGGAAGTTCAATTTCTTCATCAAAGGTTTCTTAGCTTTATACACGAATGGTTTGTGAGTAGCAATCTTGTATATCGGTTCTGACGAAATGACGTACTTCATGTAACTTTTTGGAAATATTGATAACTTGCGTCTTTCTTCTGGTGACTTGTGTCTTGAAAATTCTTGAGGTTTCGTGTCCTGAGAATGCCAATTCCATTTTGGTTTTGGTATTCTGGTTGATAGGCCCGCTTGAGCCAATGATACGAGGGTCAAACTGAGTAGAATCTGCAAAGAAGAATATAATATAATTATTAGAAATTAAAGAAATATGTGGACGACGAAAAAGTTGAGAACGATTGAATGTTTATAGACAGAATTTGGTGAGAGAACTGGAATGAGCGCACTGGTCAAAATTAAATCGAAGAACATCCACCTGGAATTGCTTATAAGTGTGAAAAAAGAATCAGTTAAAATCACACAACTAAAATAATTATACTATATTCGACTTACCGATATGATTTGCATTTTCAAAACGATATGTTCAAACAACACAATGTACGTTCTGGTTAGACTATCCCTATCAAGGGTCCACAAAGTACTGGTAAGGACCCTTCTAAAATTAAACTTTAAATACGCAAGGAGAAAGCTACGCATCACATTAGTACGCAATTAGTTATTATTATGTCGATAATTATGTACCCTAATGATCGATATTAATTATGCTAAGTATGACTCAAGATCTTTTGTTTTACGAAATGCTAAGTATTACAAGTATCAGATGGGTCGGTAATCTCCGAAGACACTCAAAAATGTATTTCTTCTTAGATCTACTTTAGCGATTCTAGATTTCTGACTACTTGAAATATTAGATAATTAAGAAAAATCGGAATTATCATAATTGTATGAGTAGACTGTGATATGTGTAATTCTTATTTAACATTTTCGCATTGTGGAGATCAAAGGGGGAGGCCTATGTTCAGCAGTGGACGTCCTATGGCTGAGATGATGATGATGATTGTTTGGTAAGACTTTGCAAAAAAATATCATTTTTATCATAATGCATGCACTAAAGTAAAATACATAAGCATGTATCACTGATATGAAATCATATGCATACTCCATGCATAAATAGGAATGCATGAACTCCCGAGGTCACCGGCTGTCAGTCCAGGGCAGCTGATAACTGCTAACCGTATTCATTTGTTTACATCAGGTCAATAACCCATAACATTGTACTGTAGATATGTGCAATATGAATTTAAGATTTCTTCTCATGAAAATTAACTGGTGCTGGGAAATTATTTTCTAGGAAATTAGGTTTAGGATGATTCCTAATACTCACAAACAACAACTACTTGGAAAAGAAAATAATTGCTTTCACTTAGTTTAAATTTTTAAAGGTATACCTTATTTAAATAACTAACACAGCAGGAACAAATATTTCTATAAATAATTTATTTGGGTCTTAAATATACATAAAAAACTAGCATACATTCTTTCACGTCAAAAGACAATCGACTTCAAAAGGGGGTAAATGTGGGACAGTCTTTCTGAAGTCTGAAACAGTACAGCAGAAAGTGTACCCTTCATTGTTGTTATCAGGATGCCACGACAACCAAGGGAATGCACGATCAGCCCTACACAAGTCTTTACAAAAGAACATCTGACGAGCTTCTTGTATAGTATAATAAGGATTATTGATACCAACAAAGGCTATTCCACATTTACGAGTAGGTTCATAAACAACTTTATAGAAAAACAGAGGGACGGGTATCACCGGATTATTGTTCTCATCATTGTATAAATAAAGATCAACTCTTCGTCCCACCTCATTATTAAGTTGCGCCAGACCAAATGTTCCTGTGTAAATGATAGTATTGTACCCAGCTATGTGGATGTGGTTCCTCAGATCAACTTCTAGAGTATTCCAATTCCCGCCATTGAAACCGACCCATTGTGGAGCGCAGTTCACGTAGTGAAAAGTTGCACGCTCTCCAAACGCTAGAGGAAAGTCAGTTTTTGCAGCCAAGTGTCCTCTTGAAAGGAACTCTGTCTTAGTGACGTAGTTATCGATAGCAGATCCTACGAGCTGAGCCACAGCACCTTTCTGACCAGCGGGCGAAAACAAGAAGTCAACAGGAATGTACCCAAAGTTGTTATCCGCGATAAAAAACGGACGAACAATTTTAGTTTGGTACAAAGCGTTGTAAGGTTTCTGAGTGTACTTCGAGTAGATAGCACTAAAACCAGCTTCATTGAAACAGGATTCATAAAGGGGATAAAAGTCATTCCTGACAGTGTAACCAACTTCTATGATAGGGTAACCATCATAACACAAGCGTTCTGTTCGTTTGCTGACATATCTTGGAGGGTAATTACATTTGAAAAGAGAGAAATTAGCTGGAGAGTTTAGCCAGACCTCGTTTTTGAACATAGCTCCTCCTTCACAGCTGATTGTAGCCACAGGCAGTTCATGCTTCGCGTTAGGGTGGAGTATATTCCCTGTTCCCTCACAACTTAATGTCAGAATGTCGCCATAATTCATGTCAATGTTCCCAAATTTATCAGTTGGCTCTAAAAGTTTATTGTCCCTAACTATAACGGGTAAAGGTTCTCCAAAATGCTTTCGAGTGTTGAGTCTGCATTTCTGTCCATGTTGTATATTTAAGGCACATAAAATCAACAAAAAAGCACGTTGTATTATACTCATTTAGAAATATAATTTATTTCTGTTTCTTGTTGATGTCTTGAACTATTCGGTTTTTGTGTAATCCAGATAAACACCGGGTAATTTTGATTTCAAATTGGCATAGCAATGCCAATCAAATGTCAAAAGAATTAATGCGGGCACAGGTAAGAAATATTATAAAAAAAGTTTATCAAGCAAGTGGGATCTCCTTTGAAAAAGGTATTGTATAAATATAAGTGGTTTTCCGAAGCTTTGTACTCAAAAAACTTTAACGTTTCTTTCATCTCCCCCTTTGACTGTCATGATTATATTTGACTACCCAAATACTCGAAGATAAATCACAAAAAAACTAAATCACTTCTTTGTGTACCTAATCAATTAAATTAATGATCAATAAAATTAACGGACCCATAATATAGTCTTCAAATATTTGTTTAACTCAAGCACGAAAAGTCAACACCCTCTAAAGCATGGTAGTCTCAGTGAATGAACTATAGGGGACTTGTAAAAACTATATCTGTTTAATTCTAATGTATTAGACGTCTCGCAAAAACCTGCCCAAGGTTAATGACCTTTGTGACCCGTGATCCGGCTAGAGAACATACATCACTATATCGTTTGGACGTCTATTATTAGGTATTAATAGGCAAATAAGAATAGATATTTACAAACAGGTATATACATATATAAGTATCTAAGTTTATATTCGTGTCCACTTACCGATATTTTGTAATTACATGCAAGAAAAATGAAAAGGAAAAAAAAGAGTATAAGAAAAACAGGTAACTTTATACTGACTCTAGATTTGCATATCATTCTTAAATTCATTATGAAAAATTCTGTACCCTGTGTAAAATCGAGCCAAATTAATGTCACGTTAGAATTTGAACCCGCATCGGAATAATCAAGTCTACCACTATGCAATGACAAGACAAATAGTTAATAGACGATACTCTATAATTACGCATATAGCAACTAACAAAGGCCCAAATTCACCGACAACTTAAACGTTAGTTATCTTAAACAACTATTTAGTTTGAAAATTGAACCCACTAGAGGGACGGACGATATGGCCAAGGTTTCCGGGAAGCAGTCTGTGGGGATAGCTGAAGATCAAGCAAAGTGACAACCCCTGGGAGAAGCCTATGTTTTGTCCAGCAGTGGTCATTCAGCTGAAAGAGCGACTTTGAAAATTGAACCTTACAATTCATAGTAGTCTGACAGTTTTTTGGTGCAGTCATTTGTAAAGGAACACCAAAAGATTCTGTGTACAAATTAACCAAAATAAAAGTTTCTAACTAGTAAAGGGCCTACACGAATCCCAATTACAGGTGCACGAAAAGTTGCTGTCAATCAGTACAAACAACGGAACTTTCCCTTGAAAACAGACAGCTGTAAACAGCACAAATATTCGATACCCCTATAAACAGTTGTCTATACTAATATTATAAAGAGAAACACTTTGTTTGTTTGGTTGTAATCAATAAGCTCAAAAACAACTGGACCGTTTTTAAAATTCTCTCAACATTCGAAAGCTACATTATCCACGAGTAACATAGGCTATATTTTATGCCGGTACGGGCAATAGTTAGTTACCACGGGACGCGTGTAAAACCGCGGGAAAACGGCTAGTTTTAATAAAACTGACGTTTATGTTGTCGATGTAAATGGGTCTAAACGTTACACAATTATCAATCGGCTTGTTTAGTTTGACGTAGGGCCGTGCGCGTGCTTCTCGATCTTTGCACGTCGGCTACACGTGACATTTTCCGCTTTGCTTTACACTAGCGTTTACCCACGGTTTTATTTACCTCTCTTGTGTAACGTGAGCATTTTGGTCATACTCTAAAAATATGCCATTCGCTATTTATTTATTTATTTAAATCGGGCAACAAAGGCCCATAGAAAATACTATACATAAATATTAGAGACATTAAATCATATACGCTTGGAAGCGTCCATCTGCGACCTTTGTCAGATCGGCCGACCATCTTGTTGGTGGCCATCCTACGCTGCGTTTGCGTCTGCAAATCGGTCGTATTTTAAGGAAAGTACACCCTCAAGCGCCGGTGTGACAAAAATGATATTATATCTTTTAAAGCCTATTATTTGCAGCTCTCAATTTATTTGAAAAGTCTCGTGCTGCAAACATTACGAGCGATAAGCATCATAATCAACTTGATTAGAATTTCGTTTTTTTCTCACATTAATCATAGAACTCCATATTATCACGTCTCGAATCGGTTTATCTTAGATTGGTAATAGTCTACGTTTCAGTAGTTTAATATGTTATGCTCATTAGTTTAATTAAACAGCACGTTTTTGACGACCTAGTTACAGATTTGGCAGTTATTATTATAGTATTTTCACCTAAAATACCTCCATCCTCCGAGCCTTTTTCCCAACTATGTTGGGGTCGTCTTCCAGTCTAACCGGATTCAGCTGAGTACCAGTGCTTTACAAGAAGCGACTGCCTATCTGACCTCCTCAACCCAGGTACCCGGGCAACCCGATACCCCCTTGGTTAGACTGGCGTCAGACTTGCTGGCTTCTGATTCTGATTACCCGTAACGACTGCCAAGATGAACCTAAAAAACCTATTATGAAAATAGAAAATTCCCAGTTTTGCCTTCACCACAACAACCGCAACCATAGGGTTGTATTGTTATTTATCTCATCATAAAAAAATTTTTTAAAAATAAAAAAACCTAACATTATTTTTTCATTTAAATGTGGTTAATTAGTAAGATTTAATTCGATACATAATTTGTCACCCTTCATGCCTGAGTAATATTGCAAATGAACATGTTTTACTTACTTGTAGTTAATAGTTAGATACTTAAAAATAGTGGTTTACATTACAATGTAGGTATGTAGGAATTAACTAAGTTGCATAGAAAAATGTAGGGAATTTTTAAAATGGTAAATAACATGGCAGTCATCCTGTTATTTAGGTTTCGAACCACCCACATTAAACGATACCTACACATATCTAAATTAAATCCTTAACAAACAATAAATAAATATTTTGACAAAAATGTAACAATACGCTAATCATAAATTAGCGTACCTACCTACCTAATTGTACACGGCATTAGTGTCAAGAGTAAAACCTAAAAATCTAAAAGTAAAACACGCAAGTTGATGAATCTTCTTCCTCTAATTCAGGGACAATATAAAAAGAAAGACATAGAAAAATGTTCAGTGAATATACCAAAGTACCCAAAATGTTCATAATGCCTAAACAAAAAACTTATTACAACCAGAATCTTATCCTTTTTTTTGAAGTGGTTTGATTGTAGAAGTCATGCACGCAAAAAAAAAACAACTAGGTAGTTCAAACTTTATTAATTATTCATTAAGTACGTTATAGTAGCTTATTTGTCACGTCACTAATCAAAGACCAGACCTATACATATAAATATAAGCATAGACAGAGCTATCATATGTTTACAAAACAGTACAAATTAAAGTTCCTCATCTCGTATTTAGGGCAGAGAATCCACAATCCTCATTGTCGTATCAACCAGCATACGCGACAGACGTGTATACACACTGTTAATAATAATAAACATTATTATTGTGACGTGAAGATAAACAAAAACAAATGAGTGTGTTGTGGTGAAACTTCGACGATCATTTGGATGTAGTTGCTATATACACAATGGCTAAAACAACGGTGAGTTTGTTGTCAAATATATTTTGGTGTTTACGTATTATGAGATCACTAATTAGACTACAGCGAAGTATCTTACATTCACTTACAGACCTATTTTTAGCAGACTTCCTAATAAAGAGGAGTTTGTCAATTCCGTTGTCACAAATCTTAACATAGCTTAAACCCAAACCGTGATCCGATATTCTAATTTTAATTGTATGTAGGTACCCTAAATTATGAACAAGTCAAGTTATTTTTAACAATCATTGTTAAGAATTCTAAAATTAAACTCTAAATATAACTTAAAGTTATGATAATGTCTTTTTTACGTTAAAAAGAGCAGTACCTTTTAAGTTATTTTTGGACAGGAAAAAACGAAAACGACAAACGGTCGAATTAAGGTGAATGGAATATTACATTAATTTTTTTTTTATGTTAGGTACTAACATTAGATAGACAATATATTATGTTTTTTTTTATACCATCATATCTTTCTCTATACTTGTTGTAAAAATCGGTATTCCAACTATTTATTTAAAATAACAATCAACTAAGATTCTCATGGACTTCCTATATTGTTATTTATAATATGCCAGAGCCAATAAGCATGCCATGGCTTGTTATGTTTTTTTAACAAAATATTATTATAATGGTGGGATAATTTAAGTGAAAATGTCTTATAAAACCTATTGTTTTTGTTATTAAACAAAAAATAATTTAAACTATAAACATTAAGGGGATTGTGTGGGTATGCTTTGCTTACTACTACTACTACGATTTTTTTATCATACCCCTTTTAAAACCCCAAAAAAGTATTCACGTAAGAATGTTTACGGCAACACTACGGCAAGGAAAATTCTACCTATCCTAAGGAAAAGTCCATAACAGGAAGATATAGGAAGGAATGAAAACTATCGACAAACCAAATAAATTAACCAAATAGATAAATGAGCCTTTTTGAATTTTCAAATATCTAAGTCGCGAGTTCACTGCCAGCATGTATTCGCGTAGCAGGTTGCTTTCGCGGATATTTTTGAAATATTTGTACTCAATGGTTCTTTTATCGAAACATTTTGTGCGCGTCACAATACTACGAAGAATGCTGCCGATGAATCTCGACTTTTACCTAACTACAGTTCGCATTACAAACACAGAACTTCACAGATGACGTTAACCCATCTCACAAAGATGACAACTGATTACGAACAAGCTGCTAACACATTCAGCCTTGATAAGGGTTCCTGAAGTCATGGCTGTGTTATTATCATCGCCTTGTGACTTGCGAACAACTTTGACAGTTCTACACAATGATGCATTAATTATCTTGCAAGTATTTGAAGCATTTCCGTATGTTACTTGTTCGTTGTTTGTTGATATATTTGACGGACATAGAATGTGTAGGAATGTTTATTAGGTACTTATGCACAGGTATATTACCTAACTCAAAATCTATGAAACAGATTGGCCAATTAGATCAGCTCAGGTTGATATAATGACTTGCAGTTTTCTTTCTTCACCACTCAAGAATTCTTTAATATTATCATATGCCTTGGGGTCAGCTTCCAATCTTACCGTATGCAGCTGAGTATCAGTGTTACATGTAAGGACTGCTTATCTGACCTCCTCAACCCGGTTACCCAGACAACTGTTATCAGACTTTCTTGCTTCTATCCGTAAAAACTGCCAAAGATGTTTAAATGACAGCAATTTTTCACTTGACCTCGTTTAGCTAGGGTAAATTGACTTTGCAGTGTAATACTGAATATTTCATAATGGTAATCCTGGTAAAAAAAGGTCATCCACACATATACCCAAGATAGACATAGACACCCATTTAAATAAATTAGGACTAATTAATCATCATTGCTACTTACCACTTTTTAAGAGCATTTAGTAAATGATGAATAATGTTAATTGTATAAACTACAAAATGAGCAATTTGTAGAAATACTTCCATACTTAAATATTAAGTTATTTAGTCAATTCTAAAATCCTATTTAAATCCAAATACCGTTGTTGATCGCTACATCATCCGTCACAATATCAATTGTGTACCTACCTATGTATAAACACAATGCACGTAGTACGTAGGTATGTATACAATGCCTAGCCCCATGGGTATTATAGTACCCATAACAATTGCTATGGGAATCTCTGGCCTACGGGGACACGAATAATAGGAATGCCATTGGCGATCCAATGAATACTGCAAAAGTCCAGAGTAAATACGTTAATCTGTTTTCCTTCTTCATTGATGAGGAATCTTTCTATGATTCCTCCGAGTATTTAAGCGACAGGGATTAACGTACGTTTTCATGTAGACCATGTAGTCGCTGCAAGTGCTGTCGGCAGTTGCAGTCGGCAGCTAGGTTTCAAAACGCATCTTAACACTCCCGACTGACTGAAACCTATTCATATTCCAATGCCCTTGCGTTTCAGGGCCACAAATAATCCCGCAAAATTGATCTTAATTAAAATAAATTAAAGCTCAGAAAAGTAATTACACCCACTTTCACTCTTTTCAAATGAAACAGTTTATTTCACGTTCAGACCTTTTTTAAGAGCGAGCAAAAGTGACTTGTGTTAACTTGTGTTAATTATTTTTTCATTTCAGGTACTTATTCTGATGCTGTGTGCGACCATATTAGTAAATGAAGCCACCAGCTATATACTACCAACACAAAGTAAAACAATTGAAAATCAACTTACAGCGGGCGTCGAGAAAAACTCGACGAAAAATGAAATGTCGGATGACTATAGAAAATACAGCTATATTATAACCACGTATTTATAGTATTAGTTAATTAGTAGTATGTGTAAGTATTGACTATAAAAATAATGTGAGAAATAATTGTATATTTATATTTTCAAATGATATATTTTCTGACAATGTTTTGGAAATAAGAACGTAGTACAATTCATTGAATTTTGATGGTATGGTGAAAATTGTATGGTTAGGTATTTTATAATTTAAAAAAAATACATAAAAATGATGATATTTTTTGCTTATAAACTGTTTAGCGATACCTTACTTCGCTCGGATTTACTCAACTGCGTTAGAAATGTTCTGTTTGCCATTCTTAGAACCAAACACTTATTATAATAAGTATGTATAAAATAAACTAATGTTCCTTCATGTAGCATTTATATTTGTATGTAAATATCCTGACTGTGAGTATTAAAAATAGTGATGAGAAAATTATACATTTAAATATGACAGCAACAGAGAATTTATTTTACTGTTTATAAAGACCCAATAATAATGATTTCTCAAGACCAAGAATTGAACTCAAGGCATCAATCTTATTATTTAGGTATAACTCATTTAAAATATTAACCTTTGCACACACTTGTAGGTACCTACAGTTATTTTATATACAGCGATAGTTTGCACATTAATTACCAAAATGTAGACTGTTCTTTATTTTTTTGTCAGATAATATGTATCATAGTTTATCAAGTGGTGATTTAATCCGGAAATGAGTGTGCTGGGTGCCCGTCCTAGGTAGCTAGGTATTAATGTTTAGTATCATTGTAGTACAGTCGGCTTCAAAAGTTGCTGAACAAATCTTGATTTTCAAAAACTGCTGAACACCGATAACTTGCTAGAGTATCCGTCTACTTTTTTGAAGTTTACGATGTTAAATAATTAAAAATGTTGGCGATTGTGTAGTTAAGAAATGAGAACCCTTTGCTTTGTTTGGCACTTTTGAAATTTTTTTCGAGCTACTTGACGATGACCCTACCATTTTTGCAAAAATAACAAAAGCTATGTAAAAATATACGCGTTAACTTATACCATTGACTTTGCTGCAGCTAACGAGGGAAAATTGCAAATGGCTTTCCGTCTAGAGTGACAACAAATAAAAAGAAAAATGTAGATCATAACATTTTTCTTTTTATTTGTTGTCACTCTCAGAACAGTGTATGTACCTACCTAATACCTATATGTAACATACATATACCTACTTATTTTCAGATATGTAATGTTTTAAATCGTAAATAATTATCAAAATCGTGACTCATTTTAACTACTTTATAAAATTATGACAATGTATAAAGTATTTATTTTTATTTGACACGTGTATGTAGTTAACATAAAACTAACGTAATAGGAAGTATTTTAATATCATTCAACCTATGAACTTAGCTGATTCTTTTCTTATCATCTCTGACCCACCAAGGTTTGGGTTTGACTGTCAGTTAATCGTCAGCAGTGAATCTTAAATGTAAGAAAAGTGTTTTTTAGTAAATTCAAATTGTCAGTTTTTCTCCATATATAAACGAAAGTACACAGATTGTTACAAACCGTATAGCTTTTACGGGACCGTTATATATCACTTATCAAGAGTCTGTTTACGTAAAATCACTTCAAAAATTACCACCAAATAAGGGAATCTTTTTTTCATTGGCTTTTAAATCGATTATTATTAATTTAAGTGTTACTAAAGATTAACAATGATATAGGCTAATCTATGCCATAGCTAAACTTCGCTGAAGTCATTCAATTCCTAGCAACAAGCAAGAACAAGGCACCGTTATTTTCACACCAACAATAGCCTGCCTATACTTTGTTTCCAATGTAAACAAAAATATTTGCAATACATAGATTCTTTGTTCCCAATGAACGTCTGTGTACTATCGGCCTACTGTGAAACAGCCACTGTTGAACCGTGGACACCGGGTTATCTGAAAAAACGTTGCTATGCGGGTATTATGTAGCTAGCTATAGGTACCTACATCCTTTGTGTCAGAGCAAAACCTGACCTACAGTGAGGTCTGTGAGTTGATAAGTTTCTCTTTGCTATCATGTAACTATGTATATCAATGCATCACGTTTACAATAAGTACCTATCTTTTACTTTTTACTTCTCCAATGTCAGGAGGAATCTGGAAGAACGATTTTCTATTATTCTACTGATACGATCTAAATCGATTTTTAATTCAATTGCTATGGCAAAAAGCTAGGTGAGAATGAGTCTGTTTTCAGACAGCACCTACTGACCCGAAAAAGCCAGAGGCAATAGATAATGTCGTCAAATACTTTTGAAAAGGTAACCGCACAAATTACATTCTATGTTAAATAAAACACAATAATATCTTCCCTTATTTTAATCTTGATCTGTACATATAAACTTACGAATACCAAACAAATATTCATCATTCTACGAGCATACCAATCAGATGCAGGTATCGTCTGCCCGTCTTCTCGTCGAAGGCATGGGTTCCTTGTACCTCTGCATGGACCTCCAGCAGGCCTTGGCAGAGGCACTGTAGGTGTCCATGTACTCTGTCCTGCCGGGGTACTCGGCGAACCAGGTCTGTATGGCTTGGGGAGCTACGCCCGTGTGGATCGGCCCTGGGAATGGAGAGGGGAGATGTCAGACCCATAAAATATATTATCATTTTATGTATCGATTTCTGGGTTTTGGTACCAAGGTTGTCAAAGAATACTCTGACCTCTTTTTATCATTAACTCGAATTTATAATGCATTAATAATTTTTGAGCTACTCAGCTGCGACACATAAGAACACTTAGGTTTACTAAAAATTTACTAGTGCCATTTGAATTAAAAACACTAACATGACTTGTCCATTCATTGTCATGCGTACAGTCAACTTCAGGTCAGTGGTAACAGTTGTATTTTGTGGTAACAGTTTTATAGCAAAATCGTTCTTATTACTATGTAGTTAAGGTGCATGAGAGTTACCACTGATGTGCAGTCTACCGTACCTGGAGGGTTGATCGTGGGTCGAACGGTAGGAGGCTTGTCGGTGAAGTTGGTGGGATCCTTGTAACATCGCAGCATGCCAAGACTGTTGGTCTCCATCGGTATGGGAGCATTGGACTGAGAGGCTGCTATGATCGTTCTGTAGTCCGTCATTGGAAATGCTGCAAGAATACGTGTAAAATGAGGTGAGTTTGTTTGCAACGGTTTGTATTAGTTATGCTTTTCATGGACGTAAATGGAGGAAAGAAAATTGTTTAATAGATATACTTGTATGAAGTAAGGAAAAGTAGGAGTTCCCTCAAGACACCACTATTACAATAGGAAACCCATGGTATTGGCAGATGTATTAGATGAAAAAATGAATCAAGGAGATGGGCAATTGGCTGGGCAACACAGAGGTTTGTGTATTTTAGGAGAAATCCCAAAAAATGTATAAAAAATCTTATGTTCCGAAGTGCTACTAAGAATGTCAAGAACAATAGAATTGATTGAATTTTCTTAGAATGCCTGAATTTTCTTCAAAAATTTTCCATCATATAATACCGACACTGGCGTGTTAGACCAATAAACAATCATATTCAACGTTAATGTAAAAATATACCCATGTTAAATGTAATAGCATTCCTAATTACGAGCACTTTAAAAATGAATTCCTGTCTGAGTCAGTTAATTGGTGTATTTAACCCAAGCTGACCCGACCATTATGAATCAGTCATAATAAACGCATTGTTCCTCCTTTGCTCACACAATTATACAGCTAAATGTGCACTTTCCTTTAAGAATGGGGGTTTCTAAATAGTCTGACATTAGGGAATTATAGACAATATTTACATAGTACCTACAATAATTTCATTCAACACTAGAGTTCAACGTCAGTGTAGGTACCTATACAAAGATTAATTATTCTTTACCAGTTGTGTTTTGGTACAATTTTGTATAGACTGAAATACCTACTTAGAGAAAAACCTTAGTACCTAAGTACTAGAAATCTCACTCATACTTTGAATGGCTTGGGAACTTAACCTAAAACACACTGCAGTCACTTTGAAATTAGAAGACAAAATATTGAATTTAAAAATTGGTGCTATTTTTAACCGACTTCCCGAAAAGGAGGAGGTTCTCAATTCGGATGCTTGTATTTTTTGTACTCACATCTTTTCTTGAACGTGGCTTGGTACATGGTCATCATTTTGCCGTCGAGATCATCGCAAGGATGATCTAAAATATCATTCGTCACATCAACCATCTGTAAAGAAAAGACTAGGTTGACAATGAGCAAAAAGAGTAAGAACATCATACACGCACAAGTTAGCTTAATTTTCTACATTTATTCTGTCGACTCAGAGTCTCCACTTAACCGTTTATAAAATCAAGAATAATTATATTGTACCCATGTTCTCTTTAGAAATATAGTGTACCTAGGTAGGGTAATAGGTAAGGTAACCATTTTATTGATTGTCATTGAGGATAATTTTATAATAAGCTTCTTCCATTAAAATAATTATAAGTTACTGAGCCCGGTAGCTGTTCTCGTATATTTAACTACCGGTTAGTGCATTATAATAAATACCTACTTCAGCACGTTATTAGATCATCAGACAGGAATAGTGACAAGACGCTTAAAGAGTGACAAAAGCAGCAAGGACCAGATTGGCTCAAATTCTTTAAGACTGGCATTGACCTAATTACCAATCGTGCCTAATAATTTTAGCGGGGCAAATATCAGTAGTTCGTCGTCGTCGTCACAGCCTAAAAATGTCAACTGCTGGACAAAGGCCTCCTCTAAGCTGGGGAGATTTGCCCATACTCACCGCGCTGGGCAAACATTTTGAGTCTTTGTATCCGAAATAATACAAAGACTCCATACATCGGTAACACGTTGTAAAAAAATGCTACCTACCGACTTCTGATTGAAGGATAAATAAATATATTCTTTATTTCTCTCAAATATGTACGTTAAATTATTATTATAAAATTCATTTATACATCACGTTTTGTAATAAGACAAAGAAAGAAAAACTTAGACAGGATTGCGGTTCTGAGTATGATTCAGCTTTGTCTCATTACCTGTTTCCTCAACTGCTCATAGTCCTGGCATAGCTTCTGCTCCTTTTCAAGCAGTTGTTTGTACTGCTCCACTCTGGGCGAGTAGGAGTGAGCATCGCAGTGGCAGTACGGAGCTACGGGGGCTGGACGCACGATCGGCGCTGTGTCTGGACTTGGCGGCTCGCATGGTCTAGAAGACAAGAATTTGTGATGTCATCAAAGCTATAGGCAACAATCTTGGACTTATTTGGGGTTTAGCTCATGGTTGGACCTCGATTAGGCGAGTCAGGCATTTCCACATTACCATTTTTGAACCACAATCCAGAGGCAATAGAAGACTGGGCTGTGAGAAAACATAATTAAGACGTCCTTCTGAACAAGGATGGCAAATATATGTAGGCAGCAGAAATCAAAAGCCTTAACTACTAGGTATCACAAAATGAATGATAAAATCGATTTCTGCTTCAAGGAAAACTTTGCTGAACGTGATACTCCAAATAAAGTGACCTAATGAATACTAAGTACCGGCTTGTGCATTTTTACACCATTTGTAAGTAACACATCCAGTTAAGTCAGTATCAAGTATCAAGAACCAGTCACGATTTTAAAGATATAAATGCATAACGCAGTGCGGCATTGTCAAGGCTTATTTCGACCCCATAAACACAAGTATGGATTGTAGATATCAATAAAATACGAGCGTGGGAAATAAAGGCAGCTGGCATTTTGCTAATGTTACTTGTAACAGTGATGAATGCAGTAAGACCTATAGCTTTTAAAGAACGGACAAATGTTAGGCATAAAATGAGAGTACCTCTCCAAACTTAGATACAACAAATACACATACTACTTAAGTGGCAATTTGAACACCAATTTCTGATTAAAGGTGAAGGAAAACGTCGGACATCCCGAACTATAAAGTCAGAAATCACCAGCCCGCATTGAGCAAGCACGGTGGTTAACGCTCAATCCTTCTCTGTGTGAGAGAGGGCTTGTGTCCAGCAGTGGGACCATAAAAAGACTGATGATGTTGATGAACGGAAACCGCCAGAGGAAATTACGAAAATTGACTATAGAATTAAATAACTTCTGAAGTAGGTAAAAGATCCGAGTGGGTCGCTACCTAGGTAATACACTCTGCTCTGCCCTGACCAAAATCCATACCCACAAAACATAATACGCCAATATAATCTTACTTATTCGCGAACTCAATGTGGTTTGATCCATTGAGAATGTATTGAAGGCCGATGCGGTAGAAACATACAAACAGCCACGAACATAAGCGATTAGATCGAACGCGAGGTCACTTGTGTAAGTAATCTAGACATCAAATGCGTTTGCAACTGCACTTTCCCCGGGGCAACTACGAGTCATTTAGTCGTATATACCTATAGGTAAGTAGGTAGTATAGTTAATGGTAGCTACTGATGATAATTTGTGAACAAAAAGTAAGTGATAGGGAATTTATTGCCCCAATAATATTGTCAGGCGCTTACTACTTTTACGTACTTTCCTATTACGGGTTTTGAAAACGGCCATTGAAAGTCGTTAGTTGTTGTTGTCTTGAAATCCATTTTGCTTAAAGTTTTCTGAAAGTAAACAGATTATTTTATTTTTATTTTACTTTATTCTGCGTCAACAAAGTGACACACGATACCAATTTTACCTCAATTTATAACGTTAATATTTTTGAGATTTATTATTACTATTTTAGCTAATTGACACCCTACATAATTTAGAATTGCTTTTGATGCCAAAAATTTGATTTGTAGTAGAATTTCTTCAATGAGGGAAGATAAAAACATTTTTGAAGTTTTGCGTTTTTTTTCTACTAGCCTTGCCAAGAGACAGACAGTATTTGATATAATCTAAGAAGTATTTTTCTTTTGCAATGAGTGATAAGGTAAGTTTTCGTTTCCCTTTACTGGTAACATTAAAAATAATCTACTCTATCAAAAAAAGATATTCTTAGTGCCCGCTCAATAAATTACGAGCCTCTTCTTTATTGATCAAGTACATTTTTTCTATTAAAATGAATTGTTAATATTTTATGCTTAGAAAAAACTTCATAATTGAGAAGAGTAACATTTTATATTTTTACAGATTCTTGGGTTAGTAACTTTTTTATATAATGTCCTGGCAACATTATAACTAACTTCAAGTTTTTTTATATGTCAACATCGTTGTTTTCCTGTCATCCGTCATCAAATCAGCTGTGTATCACACACAGAGAACATGTAACATAATAAATGTGCGTATTAAAATTATTGGTGTGAAAATGTCCACTGAGACATCTGATAAAAAATCAACTCAATGTTTATGATAAATTCACGGTGGAAGAGACATGGCGCGCCGGAGGAGCAGCGGCATAACGAGCCTGGGGTTTAACCAGGATCAAGGTTTGTGTTACTTCCTAGTTCGTCAACCTGAGTTCTTTGTTCTCAGGTGCAGTTAGTATTAGTCGCGTTTGGGATGAGGAGTGCGAGCTGGGCCACGGGGCTGGTGACGAGACACGCGTGGAGCGAGCTGCGTCGCAGGCGGAGCGCGAAGCTTCCTCGCCACGCTCTCGCGTAGCTGCGCGCTCCACGTGTTGTTTATATTTTTAGTGCGCGCCCACGCGCAATTTCCATTCTTCGCGAGTTCGCTCGCTATTGTTTGGGCGTTGGTTTGGTTTGCCCTCGTATTTGCGTATGTACTCGTAACTTAAAACGCAATTTTCATCAGTTTTTCAATGTACGTCATAGTGTTATGATGTAGGATTTTGTATTGTTTTGATAAACAGCTGTTATTTGTTTTGGATATCCACTATCTTGGTACAGTGTTGCTTCTAATAGCATAATTGTGCTCCAATAGAGTATATAGCTCAGTAACAGTAATAATAACACTTGCCTATGAATAAATTAACATACAAATAAACTGCACAGTACAGTTGTTGTTGTAAAAAATAAATCAGTAATGACTTTTAATCACAGCACAATAGCAAACTCATTGTAATTAATATTAATCAGAGTGTCTTATTAGATAGATTAGTGCTTTGTTCTGTATTATTTCCTAGATTACTCATACAAAGTATGATCTGTATAAATTAATGATTGTGCTACTTTGTAGGCTGCTTCACATGCTGCCTAAAGACCGGCCTGCGCGTCTACAATGTGGAACCTCTTGTCGAGAAAGCACACTACAGTAAGTATCTAGCTTGTATCTTCATATTATGTATCTTAATCGTAAGAAACAGAGGGTATAGATTACATTTACAAATGTAAAGGTGAGTGGCGCTATTTAACTATAACATTTTTTTTTTCCTCAATCCTGCTTAGCACAGCAATCTGTTTTTCCACATTTAGCTGTTATTTTCTTTGACCTCAGCCTGAGTGTGTCTTTAATTTAAAGAGGGGTCCATTGACTTCACTCTTTATAATGTTGGAAAACGGTTTTTGAGGGAGGGAACACTGTTTCTCCTCAGTCTTGAGTGCTGAACGCTGCCAGTGCCTGTTAGTTTAGTAGCTGAGGCATTTACATGTTTCGATAACTTGGTCTGATACTTGGAACTTCTGATGGAGATTTCTTGTTTCACCGTATTAAGATTTAGATCTCGTAAAATATATTTATTGCTGATGCATTTAGGTATGTTATACATGCACCTAATGCTCTTGGTTTGGAATCTTTCCAAGATATCAATATTGCTGCTGGATGCTGTGCCCCATAGTTCGATGCCGTACGTCCATACTGGCTTGAGGATTGCTTTGTAGATTAGCATTTTGCTTTCATTAGACAGTTGGGATTTTTTGCCTACCAACCAATACAAGCTTCGGAATTTTGTATCCAGTTGCTTCCGCTTAGTCCAGATGTGACTTTTCCATGTCAGTCTCCTATCTAAGTGCATACCGAGATACTTGACGTTGTCAGAGTGCGGTATTTGCTCTCCGTTAAGGGTAACTGGTGGGCAATCGCCTTTTCTAAGAGTGAAGGTGACATGGACCGATTTACTGTTGTTTGCCTTTATTCTCCATAACCCTAGCCATTCTTCAATTTCTATGAGATGCCTTTGTAGCGTTGCTGATGCGGATGCAGCCTCGGTGTTCACCGATAATATAGCAGTATCATCTGCATACGTGGCTATCATAGTATCTTCTTTTATTGGTATATCAGCAGTAAATATGAGGTGTAGAACTGGGCCTAAAATACTGCCCTGTGGGACTCCTGAGCTAATGTCATATAGCTCTGATGTTTCATTTTGAACTTTTACCTCAAAGCACCTTTTATTTAAGTAGCTTGCCAAAATGGAGTAGAATGAGTGTGGTAGCTGATTTTTTATTTTGTAAAGAAGACCCATGTGCCAAACCCTGTCAAAGGCCTGACTTATGTCCAAGAAAACTGCTGAACAAAACTGCTTGTTTTCAATAGTTTGGCTTATGGTGTTTGATATTCTGTGCACCTGTTCTATAGTACCATGTTTCTGTCTAAAGCCAAATTGGTGTTCTGGGAGAATTTCTTCTAAGTGGGCGTACATTCTGTTGAGTATTATTTGCTCAAAAAGTTTACCCAAGAGAGGGAGGAGACTAATAGGTCTGTATGATAAGGTTTCCTCTACTGGTTTGCCCGGTTTAGGCACCATTACCACCTGTGCTATCTTCCACTGGGATGGGAAATGGCTCAGTCTTAGGCATGAATTAAAGAGCATCACCAGAAACATTATGCCCTTCTTCGGGAGGTTCTTTATTAGGGTCGAATCAATTTGATCATACCCTGGCGCTTTTCCAGTGGGTAGTGATATAATTTCTCTAGAAATTTCTTTAGGTGTTGCTGCTCTTAGTGGTAGGCATAATTGGTTGGGTGATTGAAGGAAATCCCTAATTTCTTTATCCTTTTCTTCATTCCTAGTCTCAAGAGGGGTGAAGACATCTTTGAGGTGAACAGCAAAGCTGTCGCTTTTTCATAATTTGATCTGGCCCAGGTGTTATCTCTTTTTGATTGGCGGGATGTGGTTTACAGGTCGTTTGAGGTTTTTAGTCGCGCGCCACAGTGAATAATTAGTGTCTTTGTTAGGAGTCAGGCGAGTTAAGTAGTTTTGAAAGCTGAGATTTTCATAGTCGCTAATCATTTTCTTCAATTCCTCTGAGGCTCTATTTAATTTGGTTTTATCCGAAGGATATCTAGTCCTATGCCACTCTTTCCTTAATTTTCTCCTCGCTAGTGCTTTCATTACTACTTTCTTTGGATATTCTCTATGAGGGCGATTTGTATTTTTTGTAGGGGTTGTTTTGATGGCTGCCATATGAATTATGTAGTTGAATTTTTCAATACTGTTTTCAATATCCTCTGTTGTTTTCAATTTAATGTTTAGTTCTAGGTTTTGAGAGATGATGTCCTTGTATTTGTCCCAATCAGTGTTTTGATTGTATATTCGTGTCGATGGCTCAGAGGGAATGGCAACTTTTGTTTGATTAAGAATAACCGGGGAGTGGTCTGACGATAGGTCCTCACATTTCTCTATTTTAGTGTAGTTCCTGCTGATATTCTTTATTATATAAAAGTCCAATAGATCAGGTATTTTGTTTAAATCCTTTGGCCAGTATGTAGGCTCACCGTGAGATATGCAATCAAGGTTCATATCTACTGTGGCTTTGTATAGTTGTCTACCCTAACTATAACAATAACCAAACCATTTTCAGTCATGAAACGGCCGCCCATAGGTCAAATTGACAATTCAACAATTTATATGTGCAACTCACCATTACAAGGATTTTGTTAGTATGATTTTAATAAATTACATATGTCACTAGCATAGTGTACTACTTGTAAAATACTCTGCTTGAAATGCTATAAATAAGCATTCTTATACATAGTTACATTATTTTAGGTCAAATCTATATTTGGGTTTACTAAGAAAGCCTTTTATGTCTATAAATAGACCCAACCTTTGTTAGTGGAGTTTATATTGTAACTTACTTGCGCTAGTATATTTTGAGCTCAAAATATTCTATAAACGGTACATTCAAGAATTAATATTTTTATGTTATGTAAGGAGTTTGAGTTCTTGTTCTTAACGTTACCTCCATAGGTGATATAAGGACAATATAGTTAGTAACAAGACAAAAAATAAGTCATATCCTGTTGAATTAATTAAATGTAAAGTATGATGTAAGCGTCTTGAGCGGTCAACTCACTGGGCTCAACAGAATATTGACACTGCTCAGCGGTAGTCATTCTAACTATAATATACTCGTACATATCATTATTACAAAGTTAAATAATTTTTTATATGGAAACTGTAAAGCGTTTAGCAAGTTTAATTTTTTTGGCTCACAATTATGGTTAGTTACCTTATCTCCGGATTGGTCCTGAGATTTCAATATTATTGACTCTTGTCAAGACTGTATGTGTGACCGGATTTTGAGTTACAAAAATAAATACCAGCTACAATAAATGAATTGCACAAAATAGCTTACATATGATAATGTGCACAATACAAAATTAACATTTTGAATTGGCTATATTGGACAACACACATTATTTACATGTATTGACATTTATGAACTTTGATGATACATACGTAGTACCTACCTTAATAATGCTAAATGTTTTTAGCTAACAAATTACTCTAAAATGACATTTAAATCGGCTGATTTGGGTCCTACTGATATCCTCCGAGACACTACTTTATGACGCCCACTCGTTTCAAAGTAGGTATTTCCACATATTTCAAATAGGTACATTATACATACGTTAGGTACTCTACTACTTAAGTACATCAAAGGGAATTCAGCCATTTATTCCTTCGCATTTGTACCTTACATTATGCTGAATAAAAACTGTTCAGATTAAACCCGATACTGTAACGCGATCCCGGAAAGACCTTACTGAACATGCAATACCATTGAGTATCGTAATGAATGACATACATTTTATGTTAATCAGTTAAAAATTGCAATGCGCTATCAAATGTGTCCATGTCCTAAAATAATAACCGTCTCACTTCTAGTTTTGGTAAAAAATCGCTAAATACCTATTTCTGCAGTTCCTGATAAGTCCTAAAATTCTCTTCTGGAAAGGAAAAATTCTTGCATTTTAAGTAGGTACCAAAAAATTGTGTCTCATGTAATGTTATTTTACTCCTATACAAATGGTCTAATGCCTACCATAGTCTCGTTAGATTTAAACTATAGCAGTGTTTACCCACGTTGTTTGTCTTGTAACGCGAGCTATATGCAAATTCATTAAAAACAAATTAAACCTACGAAAAGAGGTACCTCATTATCAATAAGTAATGTTGATGATGTGAAAAACACGCGTACCTACATAGTAAATCATTAGCTGGTCTAATGACTTTCGAATATGTCACAACGGTTGACCATTGGGAATCAAAGTACATAGTAAGAGTGAATGAACCTCTATATTTAGATCGTTCCGGCGATCTTTGATTGAAATCTTATCCTAATCTGAACATCATCCAAAACTATTAACGATTATTTATTCGTAATGACAAACCACTTTTCTATTCCACTCGCTTAGGAAGTATGAATCTTTTAGAAAACTGTCTGGGGTGTTTAATAGCTAGAAAGTTCTATTAAAAAGCTCGGCTTCCTATCATTTATTTCTAGACCTCTGATGCCATACTAATAAACCTTCTGCTAGATAGTCCCCCAAGAAGGTCCTGCAAAGATTAGCAAATTAACTATACTTATGTACGTATAGAACAGATAAGTTACATACTATAAAATAATCATTTGTCAAAGCAGGTAATCTATTTGTAATGAAACTTGATTCCTTATACTTGAACTAAGTCGTAACAATCAAACAACAAAAACATAAAATAAATGCTGAGAATTTAAAGACTGCGTACGTACATAAAACGGGTGTTTCAGACGCATGTATGTATGTAATCAATCTCGGGTAAGCCATGACTCACCGCAAAGCCAGCAAGTGAGGAAAACCGGTTTGTTTTTGTTATTTGCGTATTGGTTTAAAAATCTTGATCTTCAACTGTAAATCACATATTATCTACAGAAGCAAAAGATTTATCAATCAACTTATCAAGAGTTGCCATTGACTCCACATTTGACCTCTTGAATGTCGACCGAAAAGTTCGCCCATTGTTTGCTATGTTGATGATAAGGTTCACAGAAGAACCAGTTCACCGTCATATAGTTACTGAAGTAAGATAGTACGTGGATCAAGAAAAAAGGATACTCTCTCTGTGTCCATCGATCGTACGTCCACAATTTCTAATCCCAGACAGGACAAATCTTAGGACGTTTTACAGCAAAAGGTTGCCATGTTTCCAGACGTTTGGACGTTGAACTCAACACAGAGGTTGCGCTCATGCAAAATAAGTGAACGATGCATACAAATTGAAAGTTATTTGAACAAAGAAAACTTCACGTTTTATTTTATTTGTATTTTCAGTATTATTATCTTAAAGTTTTTTTAAATTTTACTAGAAGCATGTGAATTTGCAAACATCACATTTTGCACGTAGACGTTAAATGTTGTTGACTTTTTAAATATTTGGAAAATTCACAAAACTAAGTCAATACTGTTACACAGAAACAGCAGGTAAGGACAACAATTTTCAACAGAATTTCAAATATGAAAATAACATATGCACTTTAATACCGACCGCCCAGTCTCGTCATGTGATGCACAAAAATATTAATGAGACCCCTAATTCATACGGTGACACAACAACAGACTGAATTCACAAGTAACTCATTACATATTCTAAGTTCGTACTAAACATTAAACTGTAAGGTCATGGTAAGGAATCGTGTGATAACTACGCCTTTGTTGGCGAAGCTTGTTCCGTATTACTTGGACAAATAGATCACGAATTACGAGACTCGTAAGTGGCTTATCGGAGCGTGAGAATTATTTTTTACGAGTCTATTCTACTGAAGTAACTTAGATATAATATATTTGATTCAGGCATATGTTTATTTAACATTAGCCGTTTTCCCGTGGTTTCACCCTCGTCTCTTAGGAACTACTGCCACAGCGGCCTAAAATTTAGCCTATGTTCACCGGCCATAATTTAACTTCCCAAGTGGTTTTTTTTATTTCAAATCGGTCAAATAGTTTTAGAACCTAGTCATGTCAAACAAAAAAACAATCAAATTAGAGTAGACAAATAAATATTGCGTCGCGTAATATAAAAAAATATATATTAAAATCAATATTCAGTAAAAAGTCAAGTACAAAAGTAAGCACTTAGCAGTTACGAGGTTGTCGACACATGTGATACACACTCATCGGCTATTGAGTCGATTTAGTTGGTTTAGTCTCTTGACCATTCAATTCCACTCCAATCTTGTAATCATCTAAATAGCAACATAGAAAGGAAACACACCTTTACTACGGAAAAATAAATACTACGGTGTACATATTTGTCTCTCTATAAGAATAGCAATACTTGGACCCTGTAAGGCCTATCCATTCGTCTGGTCTAGCACTCAAATTCGTTGGATGCCCTCGATAAATTCATTGCGTTATCCAGTCTGTCCAAACTGGCATACTGTCCAAATGCCCACTGGATGCTTAACGGGCTATATGTTAATGACGATGTAATTATTATATTGCCATTGAATATCCTTGGCAGTCTTACCAAGGGGTATTGGGTTGCCCGGGTCGCTTCTTGTAAAACACTGATAGGTACTATGCATCTGGTTAGATTGGAAGCCGACCCCAATATCGTTGGAAAAACGCTCGTGTGATGATGGAATTTGAAGAATGACCGAGATTCAACAAGATCCGTAAAGAAGTAACAATCATACATACAAACTTTCGCCTTAATAATACTATTTTTACTCCTTAATAATACTATATTCCATTATTTCAGGCAAGGAGGAGCTCGGCGATGTGTCGCTTTGCGAGATGGTGTTCCGCACCAACTGGCTGCTGGTGGTGAAAGCGCGGCGCCCTTGCAGCCTCATGTTGCTCGATGACCAACAGCGCGCCTTCAAAGCTGAAGTGCTCTTCAAGTCACCCATCAGAGCGCTTAGAGCGAGGAAGGACAAGTAAGTCGCTTTTAATGCTTTACTAAAAGTAATTTACACTTTATACAAACAACTACTTTTCGGGTAGGAGACAGACATCTTTAGTTTTCTGGTTTAAAACTCACCTATCAGAGCACTTAGAGCGAAGAAAGACAAGTAAGTCGCTTTAAATGTTTTTCTAACTGAAGTAATTTACAATAAATATTTTTAGGTGAGCGGAAAAAATCTTTGCTTACCTGATTTTGCCCTGCTAGGATGACTATGATTTTCGTAAAAAAAAAACACTACGCACAAAATATTGCAGAGTCATCGTGGCAAAAAATCTGCCACATATGTTTATTTATTACATAACACATTTTAATGCTTTCAATATAAAGTAGGTTCAAATTGTTGCTTGTGAATCTAAGTAGGTAATGGTCATAAAATGCGTTTGCGCAGTATGAATTAACTAAAAGTAATACATTCGTATACGAGTCAAAAACAAGCTTTTCATTTAAAGTGATTTTCATATAAATGACTTAGTGTAAATTGAGAACAAGAAAAGTAGAAACATGCAGGACTAAGTGGCCAGTTATATATGAACGTAATAATATATCGACTCCAACGATAAGATAAGACCAACCTTCACCGAATAACCCAATAAATTGTAAAAGATCGACGCTATTGTTCTATCTTTGTATCATAAATATATCATTAACGCTTATTGGTTTTGATTGATTGATTGCTTTTATGTAAATAAAGACAACACCCGTTTATGTCCGCATTTTATATGAGAATTTCGTCCAACTATTTTTTTTGTGTAAATGTTCACTTTAAAGTGGTCAAGAAAAGCCCTTTCTTTATATTAAATGAAAGGTCATGTCTTCACAGCTCAGATAAGTTTTGCAATAGGACGTTGAGTAATAATTCTGCACAGGTTAACTGTTGCCCTTTCGCTTGATAGGCCATAAGCGGCAATAATCCTTTCCTATGTCTACTACATCATTCAAACGAAGTTGCATTGTCAAGCGATTTGTTTAATAGCTTTAAGGTATTCAATTTAATTACTTTAAATTTAAATATATACCTACTTAATTTGACTGACATTTACCGGAATAGATACACTGGAATGATTCAATTTTATCAGGATGACAATGCATGAAGTACTTAAAGGACCTTGTGGATATATCACAATCCTCTTCAATCTTGAAGTATGTTTGGAAATATTGACTTTACTAGATAACTATAATCTTTCATAACTATTCACATACATAGGTGCCTGAAGACGGATCTCTTAGAGGTCTCCGTCTTCCAGAACTGCAATTTTTATTGCAATGGCTGATTTAACGCGGTAGGCGTTCTAAGAAAAAATATACATATATAAATATGTATTACTGTATCTAAGAGAAGAAAATTAAGAAAATAAACTACTGTTAAGATTCTGCCAACTTACTGTGAATGTGATTTCGCTGTTTCAGTTTAAAAGCGTGTCGACTATTTACCATCAAATCTTCTCAATTTTCTCCATATTAATTCACATTCCCCACTTCCAGGGTAGCAGTAGTGCTTTCATCCAGCATACAGGTGTTGGCCTTACCATCATTATCGCGGGTAGCTCTGATGCGGACGAGGTTGGGCGCGAGGCCGCTTTGCGCGCTGGCCAGCGAACCGTCCGCCCCGCATCTCTTAGCTGCTCCCGCGCATAGGAAAGGATCTCTGCAGTTACTTGTAAGTATTTAAGACTTGAAGATTGGGGATTTTTTAAAAGACCTTTGGAGTGGAATTGAAGGGAGGTTTGGTTTTTTACGGACTCAAATTAGGAACAACTATCCGCAAGGAATATGGGTCCTTCTGGAACTCTTTTGTCCGGTAAATAAAATAAAAATAAATAAAATAGAAAGAAAAGAAAGAAAGATTAAAGAATAGTGTCTATTAAAAAAACAAATTTATCTTCTAGGACGTAACACGTGCAGTAAAGGGCGCTCACTCATCATCGCCTGCGGTGATGGGTTGCCATCAGACGGAGCTAGTTTGCCTCAGCCTCTCCGCTAACGGCGCCCGTTTAGCCACCGCGTCCGAACGAGGCACCATCATACGCGTGTGGGACACCGCGACCAAACAAATGCTGCATGAATTGAGACGCGGGTCCGATTATGCTGATGTTTACTGGTGAGTTTTGTTGTGCAAAAATGATTTTCCAGTTAAATCATGATTTACCTATAAACTAATTAATTTTTTTTTCTCAAATTCGCAGTATAAACTTCAACCAGTCAGGCTCGCTAGTGTGCTGCGTGTCGGACAAGGGCACGCTGCACGTGTGGGCGGCGCGCGGCGCGTGGCCGCACCTCGCCGCCGCGCGCGCCAGCGTCGACACCAGGGCGCTCTGTGCCTTCACTGATGATAATACTGCTGTGTGTGAGTATACACTTCAACAGTCAGGCTCGCTAGTGTGCTGCGTGTCGGACAAGGGCACGCTGCACGTGTGGGCGGCGACTTAACCAACAACCAATAACCGAACCCAACTTCGGCTTGCCCAGATGCGACGTTAACGTTGAGTTTTTTGGCAATAGAAACATGTGCGCGACGCTAAAGTTGCGTTGCCGCTTTCTACAAAGTATAAGCTCGCGACGTTACCGTTGCGCAACGTTCAAAGCGTTGGCAACATTTTATCAACAATAAATCATATTCCTGAGAACAAATTAACCCATACAACAAATTCATATTTTGATACCCATATCATGGGGGCGCATTTCAAACAGCCAGTCCGCCATCTTGGGGAGGCCACCATATTGGATTTGTAATGAAGTTTCTTAGCTAGTCATGTGTTGTCATCGAAACTCAAAATTTCATCCTAATCAAAGACCGAGAAGTGGATCAAGTTAAGATTCCAAGATTTTTTTGCATGCATAGTTAGTTACAAGTGAAGCTTATATTATGATCAATGCTCAATCCTTCTCCGTGTGAGAGAGGCCTGTGCCCAGCAGTGGGACGCTAAAAAGGCTGTAACAGTAACAGAAGCTAATAGGTATATCTACCTAAGCGTGTTAAAATACTTCGAAGATTTGCGTCAAATTCGAATAAACATAATTATGCCAAGTCATTCAATTATGCTACAAAATATACTTGGCAAGTCAATTACCCGTAATTATAAAATGAGTAGGTAATAATGATCACCTGATGTATTACATGTGATGATCACAAATCGTATGACAAGTAAAAGTGAAATGGATGCATGGGTAATCGCATGACAAGCTGTCTTGTAATTATCTCAATGGCACGAGTCGTTTTCATTACTTAGTTATCTACATAAATATGTACATGTAACTACAATATCTATACCTATATAAGTGTATAAACATACTGTAGTCACCTAATTTTTTAGTCTAGCAGTACCTACAGCTATATTTTTCAAAATGGCGGCTTCTAAAAAAGGTTGTAAATGTTTTTATTTTTAGTAAATAAACAACGTTAAATCATTTCGTTTGCAATCTATTACCTCAAAACAGTAAACTTGAATAACTTAGCATTTAAATAAAACAACAACACTTGGTTTAATTTACAGTGATATGCGAGGACGGCACTTTCCACAAGTTCACGTTTGCGGCTGAAGGCAACTGTCATCGCAGCGACTTTGAATACTTTCTACAGGTAAGTAACCAAAATAATAAGTAAATAGCTTGATGAAACAAACAAAAAAAATGAGGTAATCCGTCAGAGAACCAAGGTCATCGACATAGCCCACCGAATCAGCAAGCTGAAGTGGCAGTGGGCTGGCCATATTAACCGAAGAACCGATAACCGTTGGGGTAAACGAGATCTAGAGTGGAGACCACGCCTCGGCAAGCGTAGTGTAGGACGTCCTCAGGCACGGTGGAGTGATGACTTGCGCAAGACGGCTGGCAGGAGCTGGATGCGAGAAGCCGAAAATCGATCTCAGTGGCGTGCACTTGGAGAGGCCTATGTCCAGCAGTGGACTGCGATAGGCTGATGATGAGCTTGATGAAACTAGCATAATAAATAATGACAATAGGTACCCTAAACGTCAATATACGCACCTATGCATACCTATACCTACGTATTTTTAATGCCTTGAAATGTAAGACTATTTTATAAACAAAATGCCCTGCACATCAGATATGACTGATATATAATAATATTTATTTATTTTTCAGGTGGGCGACGACGACGAATTTCTGCAATGATGTTTTTTAATTAATAAATTGACTATGAAGATATATAGTTATGCCTATAATAAGTGATAACACAGTGAAAAGTGATGTTATATAGTAATATAATTATAAATAACACTCTAATGTTACAACGCTTAGGTACTTTGAAATTCGTGATAATTTCAGTAAATAATATATTATAAAGTTTTGAACTGTACGTGTGAAATGCACTCGCGGCTTCTTATAACTAGTAGTTCTTTTTTATAAATATATTTCCATAAATTTTATGTAAATATTAAATGCTCGTTTCATTACTAAAGATTCTAGTTGCGAAATTCATATCGTTGAAGAATATTTGTAAAGAAATCTCTATTTTGTTAATAATTTTAAAGTGGTTTATCATATTTGAAAGACTGGTTACGGTCGTTTGTGTTCAACTGTATATCAAGACTAAGAGTTGAGGGAAAATAAATCCAAATTAGAAAAAGACTAACTAAGTCTTAAGTGCAATACGTGTCAACTAGAATTTTTAGTAATGGCAACAGCTTAGATATAGTATATAATAAATCCTCCTGTAATATTTGTTTTACTAAAGGGAGCGCCACTTGTCTATATCTGGCACAATATATTTAATTTTGTTACTAGGATAATGTTACAAGGTCAACGAAATATATGTTTGAAGTTCGTGAATTGACTTGAAAGTAATACTATAATATTCGCATCCTTTAATTGTTTTCATACTACTTATACGATAACTGTGGCGGAACACCAAAGTTGCCATGTTCAATGATATTTTATAAGTATTTTAAGCCTTGAAATATTCAACAATGATAATGCTACTTTGTTCCTTATGATACAATTCACGAACTTTAAAATTAGAGTTTTAATAATTATTATAAACATAGTTTACCAGGGGTTTCTTCATTCGATAATATTTAAGTCATTCAAACCACTATGTTAAAAGACAAAGGGCACTAAATTGCATTTTTATTTTTAGGTTCAAAATGATCGAGTGTTTGATTTTACTAACAGCAATTTACATACAATTTGTTAAAACGTCTTTAGATTTTCAACTCATTCCAATTTAAACATTCACCAAAAAGGTTACATTTCCGTAGTAATTAAACTTTTTGGGCAACTTGTAAAGAAAAGGTTGCCCACATAAAATAAAATATAAAAAAAAAACAATTGTTAGAGACAAAATGCAACTTAATTTTTATATTTTGATTACCTACTAACGGTTGGGGTGATCTACGAGGCTTGACTAATGATAATATACGTACATTTATTTTAAAGAGATAGAAGCATTTTATGCTTCAAGTTTATTTAGAAAATCATAAAAATATACTTGCTACCGAGAAGGTATGTTGGCCTATCAATGGCTTGTTGTACTAGATTGACACAAAGCGGAGGGAGGGGGGAACGCCATGGCATGGCCCTCTAGATATTTTTCTCAAATAGCAACATTGTCAAATCTAGCGCCATCTTTGAGAAAAACTTAATAAATGTTTGTGATGTGTTTTATTATTGTAATGCAATAAAAATGTTGTTATTCAATAGCCATAGTAATAATAGTTACATAAAAAGCAATAATCAATATTAAATTGTAGCTGCTTTCTGCAAATTAGTTATTTGTATACACAGGGTTTTCCGATGATGGTAAACTGTTTTATTTAGCGTGGCGTCTATGTCCACATTAGCATAATTAATTGTGGTCTGATGATTTGTGTTCACAGTTTTCTAAAGACTCTGTTATTTAGCTGAATTATTTGTAATGAAAGTTTACTTCCATCATATTTTATATGCCTATCATTAATCGTTGTTATATAAAATCACTTTATATCATAATTTTATTTACTCAATTCATAATATTGTGTTTCATTGTTATCGCTCAATTTTAAATTGTACCTTTTGCATTTGCTCATATTATTAGTGAAGTGCTCTGAAAAAACGTTCTTTCATAGATATAATTACTTATCCAATATTAAATAGCCATTAAAATTTTCAACGTTATTCATATTTTTTAAATACGTCGTATTTGAACTGAGAGAATATTTTAAGAGTTGAAATGTTGATCAGAAGCTTGTAAGTACATAATATACGTGAGCCCTTGTGTAAAATTATATTGTAAAGTTTATTATGTATAATTATGTAAATATTTTAATAGTCACACAATAGTTTTTGTACTTGACATTAGCAAAATAATTGTCTCAGCTTAAAACTTATTTAATCACTTTAGTAATAATTATTTAGGGCAACAAAAACAAGCACATTTGGACACTGTAAATATGGAGTTTCGGAATAATGATTTATTTTTTTATGAAATTGTAAAAACGACAGGGACTCCACTGTTTTGTATAAAAGCTTTAGGGGTATAGATATGTAATATACCCAAATAGGGTTATTTGGAATTTAAACATTAAAATTTTCTTTTATAAAACCTGTTTTTTATTTCTGACCTAAGAACTCAAAATTCCTCTTTATGTACTTAGATAAATAAGCTAGAATTGTCAGTTTCATAGGTAGACACCAGTAAGATCGATTTTTGTACCCTATATACTTGAGACCGAACTTTGTTAAAATTATTTTGAGGAAACTAATCAAAACTATGGCATAGTCTCCCAAGCTTCTTCCCAGCATGTTGGAGTTGGCTTCCAGTCTAACCCGATGTAGCTGAGTACCAGTGTTTTACAAGGAGCAACTGCCTATCTGTCCTCCTCAACCCAGTTACCCGGGCAAACAGTAAAATATAAATAAAAGTCAAGATAACAATTCATCAAGTTTCTTCTATAATTAATTAATTAAAAATACTATAATACATCTAGTTGCGCTTAATCACTCTCCGGCTTCTTACGTCCAAATGGATCTGTCCAAATCTTCATATCTGTAAAGGAAATAATGTATCAGATCAATATAAAAAATAAATCTATATACCTATGTTTTTCTAGCCAGGATATATCTGTCTCTAGCAAACATAAATAATCAAATCAAAGCAAATAGAAATCAAATTAATCAGACAGTTTTTTAACTATGAATAGGCAGGCCCGCCGCTAGCTGTTTGTTCGCCCGCGTGCAAAACTAATTATGCCGCCCTAAGACTACATACGTTTTGTCAAAAAATATATAAGGGGGGGGGGGATCCAGGGGGTCCGGACCCCCGACGCCCATTCATATCCATCTTACTTGTCCAACAGAAAAAAATATGTACATGCACCGCTCTGATTGCAGAAAACCCACCTACTTTTGGATAAATTACTATTGCAATACATAACATACATTACACATAACTTTTTATTTACTTGAAATGTTCAGAGTAACCTAAGCAGTCCTGGGTTAGCCCATAAGCAAACTAAGCAATTAATTAGGGCATTATTAACAAGCAATTGCTTAGGGCATCAATGCAGTGCAATCATTACCCAATGTATAGAAAGATTGTGATTAACTTAAACCAACGCAAAAGTCAAGTTATGAGATACATGTTATATGTAAGGAAGCGCGAGCGGAGCGAGCGCGAAAATTTTTTAGTCTAATGACACAAAAACAAATAAAAACTACTGTAAATTAACAAAGCAAAGTCAAAAAGTAAGATATGCACCAGAAGTGAAGTGCAAAAGCCGCGAGCGAAGCGAGCGCGATTTTTTCCTTAGAGTTTTCATGAAGTAAACATATCATAAAAAGTCATAACGGACGTGCGCGAAAAAAGATTTTTCGGAATTGAATGCCTCAACAATTAAACAAAGATAAAATGCGACATCTGATATGGAGCCGCGAGCGCAGCGAGCGCGAATTTTTTTGGGGATGCAAAGGGTGAAACAGTCAAAATTAATAGGAGACGACCAGCTAGGGCGGCTTTTTCTGAAATTTTATTGGTTTAATTTTGCCGCCCCCTAAATAGCATTTGCTCCACGCTACGCCACTGGTTGATCTTAAATCGTTTTTAAGAATCTTTAATTTTGAAAATGTCCTTTCAACAGATGTACCTAACTGAAACCGGCAGTTTACCTAAGTAATATTCTTAGCGCTATTGCTCTGTTCGGAAATATTGAAATCAAATCATTAGTAAAAATATATTGTATTTTTTAAATATTACGTGATCACTCGCTAGATTTGCCGCCCCCTAGGACGTGCCGCCCGCGTGCTATGCACGCGCTGCACGCCCGCTTACGGCGGGCCTGTGAATAGGCCTGTAACAGCTTTTTCAAATTGTCAAGCTAATTGCACAATTCCAAAGGGTGGGTCTTATGAAGAAGAACAATTGTTTATTTAATTCCTGTAAAAGTTATACAGTGCAAGTGAAGCTAGAAATTGTATATATTTTATGTTCTCCTGTGTCTCATGGTTGCATTTCTTAACTAAATGATTGTTAGAAATAGTTTCTATTAAGAATATACTCACTGCCAGGTTGAATGTCTTCCTGCCTAATATTTTTCCGTGCCTCCTTTTGAATCTTTCCTAAAAATAAATAATTTAATATTATTTTTAAGACAACAAAAATGGAAGTGACAATAGCAGAAAATCGAGTGCACCATGGAATTGGCTTATAGCCAGCTGTGGGCTTATACGGTCCGATGATGATCCTGAAGATTTTTAGGTTAAATAATTGTGGACCATTTGTTTTGATGATTGAGAAGTAAACTTACTGTATTCCGAAGGGTCAATCATAGGGGCTATCGCAATAGGATAAAGTGCAAGTCCTAGGAAACCTACAAAACCAGAAACAAAGGCAACATAGCGCCACCCTCGGAAAAATGCCATTTTATGTAATAGATTTTCCAATTTCGTGAAAATTATTTTATCAACAATCGGTTCATTTTTCGTGACACAATACCAGCGACTTGACTGGCAAGTGACATTAATTTATGTCAATTGTCATTTTTGTCAGTCAATGTCAATTTGACATAATTGTGTTTAAAAAAGTTACACTCTAGGTACGTACAAGCCTTGTTACCATCAGTAGCTCATCAGTGTCTCAGAATATCACGAAACACTGCTGGTGAAATAAACTGGCAGTAGAATAACATTACGATTAGTAATTGATATACTTGAAGGAACTATGTACAAAACTATGAACATGCTGCAATATCTAAAACTTAGGATTAAATACAAAAGTTCAAGTAATTTAGGAGAAAACATCATAAAACTTTTTTCGCCATTATTAATTTCAAAGAAGAAATTAAATTCTATAGACCTAATATAGAGGTATAGACTGACCGAGTAAACTGCCTGTTCATCAGATCAAAAGGTGCCGCTATAAAATCTAACTAGAACAGGCCGCAGGAATTTCGTTAATGCAGTTTATACTTAAATACTTATGTATTTTATTCATGTATCATCCTCGGAACAAAGCAGAATGGCAGTCTCCTTGAACATTATTAATTTCGTGCAGGAATACCATTGATCCATTTTTTTACCAAAGTAGGCAGCTCGGTACTGGTACCTAAATAATAATATGAAATACTGAACACGAGATCTTACCTTTCATATACTTACTTGAAACTTATATACAAAAGCCCATATAATTTTTCGATCCGCCCCTGCGTACAGGGCCCAGCCGCTCCTGTGTGCGAAGCACCAAGGAAGTGGCGCCACGCCGCAGCGCTGAGTCAAAGAAAGCTATGGCCATACTGAAAGTGAGTTGTGCTTTCGCTACAATAAATGGGAATTACTCACGCTGGCTAGGGGACGCTAGCACTTGCCCTGCATACCTGCAACACATGATCCTCCTGCCCTTATCCCAATTTTATTTGGTGTCGGCGCAGCATGTTTTCTACTTCCATACTCTTTTATCTGCCGCCATCTTACGCCCTGTGTACTAATAGGGCTGCCATCCGTCCGGGTTTCCCCGGATTTGTCCTCGTTTTGACCCCGTCCGGGGGACGTCCGGGCGGGTTTTCTAGAAACGTCCGGGGAAAACCCGGACACTTTTAATGTAAGAAAGTACCTCATTGAATTTAAGTAAATGTTAATGGTAAATGGATTACAAAATAGGTATTATTTTGTTTAAACAAAATCGTACTCGTTCGGGGAAAAAATGCGATTTACGCCAAATGTCCGGGTTTTTTTAATGTTTGTCCGGGTTTGGCGAAATTCGAGATGGCAGCCCTATGTACTAACGACTGTTAGTTAAGTAGGTACCTACTTATTATGTAAATGTGAAACTGTGGATACGCCTTGTGTGTGATTGAATGATTAAGTAAATAGATTCTAAATAATCTACAAATTCTACGTAAAACAGCAATTCGATTGACGCATCCCTTAGTTCGATAGGGTCAAGTGCCTTCTAATCAGTGACTCACGAGTCAGATAGTGTGTACCAAAGTGTTGTCAGACAAGGTTCAATAAGTTTACAGTTACACGCAATATTGTCATAATTAATTGACTCATTGAAACATTCATTGTTTCTTGTTGATTAATTAACTTTTGTTTTTTATAATAATCATTTTTCATCGTAGGTACTTTCGTAATACGAATATTTACCTAATAGTAAGTCTTTTAGGTACCTCCATACCGTCAGCAACACTAAAGTTTCTAAAACAATTTAGGCATTTGCTGACCGCGCCCTAGTTAGTAGTTCTTATTGTTCATTGAAATTAATTAGGCAATGTTACATAACTTTATTTACCTAAATAAAGGATATAAATAGAATCCATTAAGAATATTTTAGAAACATTATTGAATAGGTAAACTTTATTTATTTAAAAACAAGAAATTATTAAGTATTTGCTAAGTACCTACCTACTACCTACATACATTATTTTTAAGACAATTATTTACACCTCGTTAGGTAAGGCACCTTAAACTTTTTTCGCTTCATGCTTGGAAAAATCTGGCATACTTTTATAAACAACTTCCTAGATCCTTAGAGGTCACCCAACTACAAGTGATATGCATTAAGGAAACTAGTTTTTGCTTTTTATATCGTTGCATAACCAGTTTAACATCACGACAAATCTCAAAATTCCTTTAAGACTAGGAATAACATTAATTCATATTACTCAAAGATTTTTATTAAATAACGAAATATCATACCTACATTTATTATCATTTTAATATGGATGTGCCCACTACCTTTTTTGAGGGCTGGATCCGCCCCTTTTTTGGCGGAATGTCACCTGACCAAACTAACCCTTTCGCTGAGGGTGCAGCGTAAGGGAGTGTCTGATTTTAACCCACCATATTCCTTCTGGAGCACCAGAGCCGTGGTAAGCCGTGGTTCTTTGTGTACCAGAGCCGTGGTAACCCTTTAAAGAATCCCCCAGCTCCTATATAGAGGTATTCTGATACAAGTCCCACAGCCAAGATTGTCGCATAAGGAACACAAACAAACAGACTCTTCACCAGTGTCTGGCAGATGATTCTAAGTAGGTAACCCAATATGTAAAGGTTGTTTGTGTGCACAACAATTATTGTAAACACGACACTCATTGAACATTGACACTTTGTGGGGAGCACGAAAATATCCTGTTGCGTATAAATGTGTGGTTTTGTAATCGCCTTATTGTTATGTATAAGGAGATACCTACAGTTAAGTACCTAATGATAATTTCAGTATTTATGTAGGTAGGTAGTTTTTTTTTTGGGTTTCAGCAAGAGACCCACAGGCACGTACATCTGGAGGACATCTTGAACTACCACGGAGTTACGAGTTGCCCGGGTAGCTCGGTTGAGGAGGTCAGACAGCTACTTTGTAGACTGAAAGCCAACCCCAACAGTAAGAGGAAAAGGCTTAGAAGATGATGGTGATGTTGTCTAATCATCCTCATCCTCCGAGCGTTTTTCCCAACTACATATGTTGGGGTCGGCTTCCAGTCTTACGGGATTCAGCTGGGTACCAGTGCTTTACAAGAAGCGACTGCCTATCTGAACTCAACCCAGTTACCAGGGCAACCCAATACCCCTTGGTTAGACTGGTCAGGCTTACTGGCTTCTGACTACCCGTAACGACTGTCAAGGATGTTATTGACAGCCTGTGATGTTGTCTGTTAGGCGCATTGAGAAAGCCGTCAAGTGCAAGTTGGGCTTGCGAACCGAGGATTCCGTGCGTAGCGTTACATAGGATCATGATAAATCCGAAGGAATCGACTGTTCTATGGTGTTGTGTGTGATGTTTTAGCAGTGTTAACATCAAGCATTAAGTATCTAATATCTTCAATCTAAATGCGTCACTTTTTCTAAATATTTAGCATACCTACTTGTTGAACTAAAATAAGTAGGTAAACATAGTTTATCGTCACAATTTTCGTCACCCATATTTTGCTGATAATAAATGACGTTGTCTTTGTTATTGTTTTGGAATTCGGATAACATAGAAACATCTAGTGGTAGAGAGATAAAGGTCATTAGTTAACTTTGTTATCTATGTAAGAAAGTGAATTTGTAACAGATATTACAAGTACCTAACTACTACCATTTTCCAAAGCAACGTGCCAAACTTCGTAGTTATAGGTACACCCTATGAGGTAAATGATGATAGATGCACACATACACAGCCCTTATAAAATAACGAAGGTCTGGTAGACCCTGACTCTTGGGCTAATAGACATCATGGCGAAAAGTACCTGTAGATCAGTAGATGCGACACTCCATAGTTTAACTCCAATTACAAAAACCTTCAATGGATACCTGCCTAGTATTTTATCAAAACATATAGGTATGGGCCTACTTACGATACTTATAAAAACATTAAACATGTAACATTATTGATAGGTTAATACTTACCAACAGGACGTGAAGTGCTAAGATAATTTCTTAAGGTTAACTACTTACTTGTAGGTATCCTTATTTACCATTTTAACCTGAGATTACTTATAGCAAAGTAGATAAACCAACAGAAACTAGATATACCAGTATGTGGGATCTCCAGCAAGAGTACCTAAAAAGTGGCCAAATTGCAGTACATACAGGTCCTTTATAAATAAGGACTTTACAAAGGTCGATTGGAAGTTTAGTAAAAATAAAGACATGAACAGACAGAATGTCCTTTAGGACAAAAATAACCTGTAACAAAAAAAAATAACCGACTTCCAAAAACACTAAAAAGTAAAGAAAAAACTAATTTTAGGTGCATCCTCCTCCTTTTTGGGAAGTCGGTTAAAAAGAACTGTAAATCTTTGAAACTAGCTGTTTTCCGCGGTTTCATATGCGTCTCCTGGGAATAGGACCTATTAAAATCTCATATCATACAAAAACTGCCGTAACTCCAATATTACAAAATAAAAATGCGATATGAAAAATAAAACATTTTATTTACTATCTTTGGCAATAACATCGTCTTAATCAGATCATTCTAAAATATTGGAATCTAAAATATCGCCGGAATACGGACTACTGACGCCTTCTTCTAACAATTGCATTAACTTAGCGTAAACAAGTGTGGGTGCATCCACAGCATACAAAAAGTCTATATGATTAAATTCCTTCAATGGCACTATGTAATGATCTATTGGGTTCACTAACTGCACATATAAGTTCGTCACATCAATGTCACTTGCTAACCAATCGTTTTCAGAACCGAATAACGCTATGGGTAAAGTGATTTTATGCAATGGATACTCAGGAGGAGTTGCGGTCCCGTACCTTTTGAAGTTTTCTACAGGTCCATAGTCAAACTGCTGGAATTTGCCAGCCTGCTTAATTTCTTGGGCGTAATGAACCAAGGTCTTTGTAGAAGCACCGGCCGGCACATGTCCCAATATTAACGGTAACAATGTCTTGTTGAATTGTCTTTCATCGTGTCCACATAAAACAAACATTGAGTTCTCACATATCGCTTCCTCATAATGATTTATCTCGCAAGCATGTTTTGATAACCACCTTAACACCGCATTTTGAGGAAGGAACTCATTAGCGCCGAGTAGCTTCATTAAATACTCTATGTTATCGCTGTACTTAGCCAGCAGTCGTATCGGACTTTTAATGTCTGTCATGTAGGCAACAGGAGCAAGAGCGAATCCGGCCCTCAACACTTTGTTATAATGGGTTTTTGTAGATAACAAGGCGAAAAGCACAGTCGTTCCCATCGAATGGCCAATATAGTTAATTTTTACGTCCCATCCTTTGGCTTCCATGATGTAATCTATGACTGCCGGAAGGTCGTATTGACTCACCTCATGAAACGTGAAGTTCCAAAATTCAAACGTGTCAGGATTTATGGAAACATGAGCTCGAGAGTAAGTATTACCTCGTACGTTGGCCAACCAAACATCGTAACCAGCATCAGACAAGATATAGCCCAGTCCCTTCTGAGGTCCTGGTATTATCCAATCTGCAGAGCTGCCAAGCAGCCCATGATGCAGTAGCACTGTTTTTCTAGGGCTTACTTTACTAGAGGAGTTTTTGGAATGTGGAATCCTGTGTACAGTCAATATATATCCGTCACTCGTCATAATAGTGTGGGACTCTGCCGGGTAGCCGTGGATAGCTATCAGTTGTGGTGTGGTCATATGGATAGTCGGGTCGTCGTCGGAGCACTTGTCCTCCATTCCACCTGGTGCAATAGAATCAAAAATTTTATTCTCAGATGACCGAGCTTCCTCAACAAAATCTCTGAATTTTCTCTTTATTCTGGCTTGTTTTTCATCGTTGCTTTCTCTCTCGGGGCTTGGGTTACTGGTGCTGTTATTTGAGAAGTAATAAGTGATTTTCTTCCGCACATTATCGACGTAAAAGTTTTTCAGTCTGCGTCCTCGTTCGCGCACATAGTTTGTGAATTGGCTTGTTTTGTTGGACAAGCTGTCGAACATGCTCGGAAACCATGAGATCTCTCGGCACTCACTAGGCGGTAATTGTGTTAGTAGTATGAAGGTAAACAACACTAGCAGTGGAAGCTTCATGTTTGCAAGGAGCGGACGCGACGCGACGACCGATCTTCCAGCGACTGAACTCGTTAATGGAGCAGTCGACACTCGAGCCATTTATTCCCGCGCGAGAGGTCAAGGGGAAACAATGAGTAATCCATAACAGACTGATGCACGTATTCGAATATATAACAAACATAAGACTGCTGATAAACAAAGTTCATTTTGTGAATCATTATATTATTTCCTTCAATTCAAGTTATCTATTGGCTAGTTAGCAATTAAGCAATAATAACATATTTTGTTTACTCATGTAGTTATTTCTGGTGATACCTACCTAATTGCTTAATCATTAAGTTTGTGAATATTTACATAAATAGTTTTGTTTTGTTCTAGATATGGTTATTTAATGTTACCAAATTACTATCCATCTTACAGATTTTTGTTTAGGTACTAAAGTTACTATTGTTCAATAAAGTGGCGAAAAAAGTATTCAGCAAATTGTGGACAGTGTCTGTCCAATTTAAATTAATATTCTACCATTATAGTGGTAGGTACTCCTCACCCTAATCGAATAGTTGGCCATCATATCTATCTATGTCACGTCACACATACCATTGCAGAAAAATCTGAAACAAAAGCTATGGCGGTGCCTCCATATTCAGACATTAGCTAATTAGGATAATTTGATAGGTGATTGATTTGTGTTACATAATTATGGTACTTAGGTAGGTACATAACTAGTTGCTAGAATTAGGTACCAGTTCTCCATTAAATGTTATGATTACCTAGTACCTCCTAACTCGTTGTCTTGTAACGTCGCGTCAGTCTGTCTGTTAAACTCAAAAATAACTACGTACGGAATTTTCCTAGGTAGGTAAGACCCGAAAATAACTGGTGCGGTCTGCCATATATAAATAGTTTAATATATATAAAACTAATAATCCAATTTATTCTTTATCGTATTTACCTACCAGCATTTTCCTTATAAACAATACAATTTTATTTATAGCTAGGTACGTACCACATCATAATAATTTAATGGTTTATAATTATTACCTACCAACACAATGATATGCACCAGTGCAGTAGTAAATATTATTCTAATTAGCCTCTAGATGTGTACCTAAACATATCTTGGCTGTATAGCCTTAGCTGAGTATGAGGGCTCAAACCTGTTGAGTCCCAATGTTTAAAAACTGTTGGGCATGCATGAACAAAGAAATTATGTTAAATGTTTTTGGGCATGAAGAATAAAAAAATCTTTTCTAGGAAAGATACGATTTAAATCTCTGAAAACAAGGGTAGGTACTTTAAGTCTTTTTAACGTTTAGGGGGTTTGAAATCGTCAATTAACTTAGTTTATTTACTTTGCTCAAAGGTGATGATCAATGTCATCTTTGTATAAGAAAGGCCTACTACAGTAAGAAGTTGGTGATTGCAGTAGGTAGGTTAGGTAGTGCCTATAAACATGTTAATTCATTTAAGTAGTTGATGTTTGTTATGTAAGTTATGTTAGATGTTTTGGGTGCTACGTATGTTACATCATATTGCCCTTATTAAGGTAATCTGTGCCTACAGGTACCTCCAGTCAGTACCTAAATATCAAATGCTGCATTATAAGTAACACTAGGAAGTGTTACCTGTTTTGTAAGAACAAAGATAATATGCTTATCACGCTATCAATCGTAAGTAGATAGGTACTCAAAGAACATCCACTACTATAATTATTATAAGTAGATTCTTTAAAGATGATTTTAAAATTAGTACAAGCTGGTATGGTACTTTTTTAAGACTACGATTCATATTATGGTGTCCATTGCAGTGGCGGATTTACAAATTTGCCGCTAGTAGGCCATTCAATTTTTGCCGCCCCTAATGATTGTGAACTTAATAATTTTTCTGTCAGTTACTAGATTATTTTTGCAACCCACTATGTACCGCAGAGTTTAATGTTGACCTAACAAGTTTACAAGACAGCCAGTGCCGGCTTTAACTCTACTAGCGCCCTGGGCGAGATTTCCCCAACTGCAATTCAAACCCATACGAAAAACAGAGACATATGCAGTTACCGATTGCGCAAGCGAAGCGAGCGCGAATTTTTTTTTTATTGTTAACAAGTCAAAGCAAAAATTACCTTAAATGTAGCCCAATTGTACATAAGTTATTGCTGGTTGATGAATGCAAAAACACGGGAACACAGGTTCTGATTGCGCGAGTTATATTTTAGAACTCAAAACAAAAATGACTTAAAAATGTAGCCCAAACGTAGATAACTCTTTGTTGGTGTTGGCGCCTATGAATTAAAATTTTGGGACTTAAAGTAGTACCATAAATAGAAACTAGAAGTTACTTTCTTATTAATAAAAGGACTTAAAACGACGCTACCTTTTTGCTAGGGTAGACAAAAATATGTTGAAAAATAAAAACAACTATAAAGTGAAGCAAGCCCGAAAAAGCTTATAATAAAAGACGACTGTGAAGTGAAGAAGCCGCGAGCGAAGGGAGCGCGAATTTTTTTGAGTATTGGAACATTAAATTAAAAGTAGGTATATGTGGAAAAAAATGCAAGTGTAAAGTAAAGAAACCGCGAGCGAAGCGAGCGCGAAAATTTTTGAGTTTTGGGACATAAAAGTAGTATATCTAACGCGCCCAGCATTGTATGACAATACATTAATTTAATTGAAATTTCTTGGTCCAGGAGTGTACCGCGGCGCCCCTGAGCCCGCGGCGCTCGGGTTATTCGCACAACCTGCACCATAGGTTAAGGCGGCCCTGATGCTATGCATACATTTGGATACCGTTCTTGTAAGCTGCGATCTTTGATGAAATTTAAAACAAAAATAGGAGTAAAATTCTGATCAAGGTTTGGTTGGGGGCGCCTGCGGCGCCCCTTATGCCCGGCGCCCTGGGCCGTCGCTGTACTGTCGGCGTACTGTTGACAGCGACTTTAAAGCGTATAACCTCTGTAATTTTTAAACGGCTCAATCGATTTTCATCAAACATGTCTAAGAACACTCGCCCGTAAAACACCTGTAATACAAAAAAGAAAACTAAATTGAAATCGGTTCATTCGTTCGGGTGCTATGATCAGTGGCAGCGTAGCATCGGGTGATACCCGGGGCGGACTACCTATTGAGCTTGAGCACCCCCCCAAAAAAAACGACAAAATATAATCACGGACTAAAATTGTAATTGAAGTAATTAAACATCGTGTAGAAATCATTGTGCTTTTTGCTAGATTTACCATAAAGAAACCAGAGTCAGATCACTGCAAACTTATAAAGCGCTCGCTAGTTTTATAAAAACCAGCGCTGCAAGCGCGAAATTTTCGAATTTTTCAATAGTGAAGTACCATAACGAGTAAAAAAAACCGCCGTAAAGTGAAAAAGTCGCGAGCGAAGCGAGCGCGAAATATTTTAGTTTTGGAACACAAAAGTATCCAAACAAGTGTGAAAAAACCACTGTAAAGAGAAGAAGCCGCGAGCGTAGCGAGCGCGAAATTTGTGAATTTTGGGACGCAATGATACCTAAAGACATTAGGAAAAAGTCATTGTCAAATTGTGCGAAATTTTTGAGTCTTGGAACACTAAAGTCCTCCACCTCCTAAACAGCTTAGAAATCGTTAGCGTAGAGCGTCAGTTTTCTTTGCTACTTCGGTGCTTTAACTGTTTATTAGATTGAGGACTCACAGAGCGCAGAATAAACCAGAAATGATGAAAAAACTGCGAGCGAAGCAAGCGGATTTTTTTTTATTTTTATTAGAACGCTATTGGAATATTTTAAAATTCATGATTACATAAGCTTAAGTATATATTACAGTGCGCTTATTAATCGTTTATTTATATATGGATTGTGTACTCGCATAATTATAAAAAAAAAAACTGTAAAAGAAAATAGCTAAATTTGCCGCCCCTCTAAATCTGCCGCTCTAGGCACTGGCCTACTTGGCCTATTGGTAAATCCGCCACTGGTCCATTGTCAAACAAAAAACTTAGGCATCTACCCAATGTACCAACATACTTACAATATTCGGTGCACCACCTATGTAGGCTTATAGGTAATAGGTATCTATATGCTAACTGCGTAGAAGGTTCCAGATTCACCCCTCCCCCTCTCATGTAGGTAGTATCATTTATTTAGTGCTTCAAAGTATTGATCGCTCTGTACTTAGGTACATAACATAGGTAGGTACATCTTTGCATCTCACTTCCACCTGCATTGTGCATCGCAATTGGTTATTGATTGCCGAGGAGAGCTGAAAGCTCTGCCCGGGCTACAAAGTTCCTAAGGGAGGTGGCAACTAGTGTGGTGAATATGTACCTACATCCTGACGCGTAGCTATTTAAATTACTGTTACGTATCGGTAACAGTTTAGTAGTAGCTATTTGGTGCTAATCTGTTCCGTTATGTCACAGGTCTTTCAAGAACAAATATTTATAGATTACCTACCTACGTTCCGGTCTGGTCTACTGGACTATTGACGTGCTCTGAAAGGAAAAATTTTTGACAAATCTGTGTCTGGGAGATATTGAATGATCTCACAGTTATAATAGGCAGTCACATAAATAATACTATGCAGATAATCTTTGACCCCAATATTTTTTGCACTTGCAATGCAGGGATGTGTCATTTATGTGGTCATCCTGATTGTACAAGGAAATGGTATAGGTTTACTTAAGTAGGTAGATAGAACCTAATGTCTCTATTCTTACTACATTCCTGACTATTATTTGTTATCTTTGAGAGATCATCATCATCCTCCGAGCCTTTTCCCAACTATGTTGGGGTCGGCTTCCAGTCTAACCGGATTCAGCTGAGTACCAGTGCTTTACAAGAAGCGACTGCCTATCTGACCTCCTCAACCCAGATACCCGGGCAACCCGATACCCCTTGGTTAGACTGGTATCAGATTTACTGGCTTCTGATTACCCGTGACGACTGCCAAGGATGTTCAATGACAGCCGGGACCTACAGTTTAACGTGCCATCCGAAACACAGCTATCTTTGAGAGATATTAGGTAGCTATATTTTTTGGAACAGTGATCCAGGACTGTTACTAAGGAAACACATCCCTTAAAGTGCGTCTACCAGACTGCGCTGAAAGCTGGGAATGATTTAGTACCCATCCGGAGTAGTTAGGAGACGGACGCGTCCGCGGTAATTGACATGTCCTATTGCATAACTAATTATTTCCATTCAAATTCAAGATGACAGTAAAACAATCGAGAGCTTTCAAGCGTCGCGGCTCCGCCACTCCAATGGACGGGACGAGGTGACTTTAGTGCTTCCAACATTACTTCAAGATCTGGGGTAATGTTGGAAGCAAATCAAGCACCTCAAATATTGAAGCAGGGGGGGGGAGGTAAATTTGGGGGGTTGTGTGAGAGCAGAAGGTTTTGTAACTTATGAAACTAAAACTAGGTAGGAAGTGTAGGGCATTAGGAATCTTTCATAGTTTCGAAACCCTTTGTTCTGCGCGCAGCACCTGCTCTGCTTCAATATTTGGTGTGCCTTTGTAGGTCAGGTAGGTATCAGGCCGTATATCACATGTTATTGTGATCTACGGTCTCTTCTACACTTGAAAGAAAGGAATCATGAAGGACAAATAACAAAAAGCTAGATACTTATAAACAGTAATTGTACTTCTGAACAAATATTGTACCTAAAGTACTTATGTATTGTATGTGATATAAGTATAGGTACCTAGAGTTAAGAACAAATATTGTAAAGTGGATTAGGCCTCAAGGGGATACCACTTTAAAAAAAACGCACCTATTGCTCTACCTCCGGGGTGGTGTGGAAAAGAGCAAAATGTTTTGATGACCAACAAGGCTATATCATGTTTTATGTTTCAACTACCAGCTACTTCAGTATATTATACCTACGTACCCGTTTTACTAGTAGGGTAGGTACGGCCCCTAAAAATGGGCTTCAGAAACAGGAATTTACCTATAAAGATTTAGTTTTGTTCATCTAGTCTTAGTTTATAACTGGTGGGGAAATGCAGCAAGATTAGACAGACAAAACGTGCTGAGCAGTACCAAGCTAATGCGATTGTTAATTGCGAATAAAACCTTATTTTTAGACCTTTCATATATCGACATTATCATACATGGGCGTGGCCAGTCGTGGGCACATGGCACATAGTCAGCATTTATGTACCATGAGCGTACAGAACCTATATACCTAAGGTTTTGTCAATTTGAAGATTCAAAAAGTAAATGCAAAAAACTTCAAATTAACAAAAGACGCTAGCGTAGAGAGTACAAATCTTATCATAGGGAAATTCGGAGGCACTTTTCTTGATAGTTAGAGGACTGAATATTGTTTTGTTTTTATTTAGCGTCGAAAGTGAATCGCAGCTTGCCCCAGCGTGGCTACGCCCATGGTAGCAACTCTAATTTTTAACCGACTTCAAAAAATCTCAATTCGACTTTTATTTAATGTTTTTAAATAGGTACCTATTAAGTCAACCAATATGTCGAATCAACCGAATGTAGATGTTTTTAGAGGTGAGGCTTAGAATTTAAGGAAGATTTGCGTTCATGGTACCCATTAAAATCAGTTTGTAAAATTAAAATTCACTTTATTTTAATATTCTACTATTTCAATGATTCCATAATTGCGCTAAGGACACTTTTACAGTAAGAGTTTGATATCTTCACATATCTTATTGAAGTCATCTGGAACCCATTTTGCCAGCTCTTTTTCAAGATCCGCAGCTTGAAGATTTTTGAATTCTTCTAGATCTGCAAAATATTTTTTGTTTGTTAATAGCTGTTCTCTAACGTTTGACCTGCCTCTTACTTCGTCAAACTAAGTCTCGCATCTGGATAAAAAGAAACTCCTGCTACATTATCTATCTGCCAGTGAGTCCCGTCAAAATTGTTTTAGGAAAATGCTTCTTTAGTGGCGAGAAATCTACACTCATATGTATTATAAAACTGGAGTGTTCGTTTGTTTACTTGAATTGGTTGGGTAAGTAGAATCGTAGATACGGTACTTTACACAAATGAATATCTATTCATACGAGTAGGTATGATTTAGCTGTACTTATTGATAAGTATTAAAAAGCTGACAGATTTGTTTGTTTAGTCAAAACCGGTAACTTAACGATTTGCTACCACTGAGATTTATAGTAAATAAATATAGGTATATTCACCATAAATAGGAAACCATCCACTGAGTTCCAACACAGCCACATTAAAAGCTGCCAGTTTCTTAGCACCTGTAGTACTTCTCCGAGGCCATATAATTACGCACACATCGCCATTGCCATCCAACCTTCTTTTAGTAAAAAGTATATTGTGAGCTATGGATTTGTTTAAGAAGTATTCTAGAACTTTCCAGACCTCTTTCAATGTTTGTGCGTAAGATAGTTTTTGTAATTGGAAACAGAATGCTGGTACTGGATAGGTTTTGTCTAAGCAGTATGTGTTTCCTTTTATATGGTGCCATTTCTGAAAATAAATGATGAAATTATACTTTCAAACATTTGACAAGGATATATTATTTATATTATACTAGCTTCCGCCAGCGGCTTCGCCCGAGCGGTGTGTTGATAAAAAGTAGCCTATATGTTAATCCAGGGTATCACTTATCTACATACCAAATTTCAATCACATCGGTCCAGCCGCTTTTGCGTGATTGAATAACAAACATACATCCATACATTCTCACAAACTTTCACATTTATAATATACATATAAGTAGGAAGTAGGATTATACAATACAAATACAATATGCATTCTACTTACCACTTTTTCAACGTACAGTGAATTATTTTCTACAAAGATATGGTAGTGCAAATGGTTGACAGATGCAAAACCACACATGCTGTTGAATCCGATTCTTACGTCCCTGCAAAAATATAGAGACATTTATTTGTACATAGATTTTATTTTAATTTTACGATAAGACTACTGCCACAAATAAATGTTTAAATAGATAAGTGGTTTAACCTTAAATAAAATATCTAATAATTAACCAACTTCCCAAAATGGGAAGGCATGTGGAACCTAAACCTTTTTTTGTTTTTTTACTTTTGATTTTGTAAGCTTATTAAGACAATGATATTAATTTATAAAACTGACCAGTTATTATAACTATGATGACAAAAAATATATTCGTACCTACTCACCAATCCTCAACAAGGAACATGATTTGTACTACCAACTGCAAGCTCTCCAGTGTTACTACTTGAGGCAGGCATTTGTTCACCGAAGGACATATCAAGGAGTGATAGCGGGATATCGGACTCACATTCACTAACACTGTGTGAGTATCTGCATCTGTGGAATAAACAATCTGATATTATGAAAAAAAATAGAGAGTATATAGATATTAAAGAAGTTTTCAGTACTTCATAGTTATAATAATATTATAGAGTGATCCAAGAAGGTTTGTGTGTATGATGTACCTACTATGGATACAATTCAAGAAAGGGTGGACTAATGGTTGAATTAAAATAACTTATTATACAGTTATTCGATAGTTATTGTTCTCTATTACTTCATTGATATGAGAAACAGAAGTTTATAATTAAAATAACTGCAAATCATCAACATTACCTTCACTTATGGAAAACAAGATTTCTTCAGGCGATACTTTGTTGAAATTAAACTTGTTTTCATCAAAAGGTTGTTGAATATTATTCATTGCTTCTGGTGTTCTTCTTTTGGTTTGCCGATCTGGATTTAACTGGAAAATAGAAAACAAAGATTGTGAATTGTTGGATTTCTTTCTCTTTACCCGGAGTCATAGAATTCGAAATTGGGGGCAAAAGCTTAGACATATCCCGGAACGCAGTACGTAATAGATTATGAGAGTACATAAGATATTACCTGAAGTAAGTATTTTCCATCTACAATTCTTTCTTCCAAGTTTTCAATTTTATATCGAAATATGTCCGTATTTTTGTGGAGTTCCATCCATTTTGCCGTCAATAAAGTTAGGAAACTTGTAGAGCTTTCACTAGTCAAATCACTTAATTTATACATATTGTTTTTAGCTATGATTTTGCCTCTCAATTATGTATTTATTTGTTTGTTTTGATGATTTTCTAACCTTACTGATAACGTCAACTGATCTGATAAGGCGACGTCAGTGTACTGTCACTGTCATGATATTTTTTTAATGATTGAAAAGCAGTCTTTTGGGTGTTCATTCCTTTACCCAACAATGGGTATTGTAATAAGTCCTTTCACTTTGCAACTAGCAATCTGTTATATTCATAGAAGTGGTACAGTGGCGTTCTTGACAGTTATTTTATCTTGTCCAACTTGTCAAACAATTCACTTTTTAACAATTCTTGGTCACTATAACCAGTGGCGGCGTAGCATCAGATGGCACCCGGGGCGGCTACCTATTTAGCACCCCAAAATTTCATCTACCTGCCATCAGTACCGTGTGCATTTGTTTTTTAGTTTTTGGGATACAAAAATACCCAATTAAATCCAAAGAAATGCGCTCGCGGCGCGAAATTTTTTTAGTTTAGGGACACAAAAGTACCCAAAGCAGTTAAAAGAAACCACTGTAAATTCTTGAAAAGCCGCGATCGAAGCGAGCGCGAAATTTTTTGAGTTTAGGGATACAAAAGTACCTTGAGGCAGTTAAAAGAAAGCACCCCAAAGTTTTGTAAAGCCGCGAGCGTAGCGAGCGCGAAATTTTTCGAGTTTTGGGTCTCAAAAGTACCCAAAGCAGTCAAAAGAAAGCATCGTAAATCTTGGAAAACGCGCGAACGTAGCGAGCGCGAAATGTTTTGTGTTACAGGACACAAAAGTACCCAAACCAGTGAAAAGAAAATAGTGTAAAGTGGAATGGCCGCGAGCGCAGCGAGCGCGAAATATTTTGAGTTTTTATGGGACACTCGAAGTAGTTAAAATAATGCAGTGTGAAGTGGAAAAGCCGCGAGGGTAGCGAACGCGAAATTTTTTGAGTTTTGGGTCACAAAAGTAAGCGCAGAATAAATAAAAATGTGTAAAGAAAAAAAAAACCGCGAGCGAAGCGAGCGCTTTTTTTCTAACTTTAAGGAATTCATTTAAATAATCAGTTAATTTATTGTGATTTAGGCGCGAGTGGGGTGCGGCAAGGATGTGAGTGGAAAAGAGGGGTGACAGTCGGACTGTGTCACCCCTCTCAATCCCGTGGCGATGTCTTGGGCCGGGCCTGCACTGCGACTGGTAGGGAACCTAGACTTTGCAGATTACGAAAGCCCTCCGTGAATGGTCCCTTTTGCCCGCGCCATCCTGGTCGTGCAGATATGTGCCGACCGAGATGGCACCCCCCTAGACGTGGTACCCGGGGCGGACCGCCCCCTCCGCCCCCCCCTTACGCCGCTACTGACTATAACACTGGGGAAAATTATAAAACAAGTAGGAAGTACAGTGTAATAGATCTTCTGGAACCCTCATTTTCTTTATTAAATGTATTATATTATTCTACATACAAAATTTACAATCTTTTACCGCAACTCCGGTTTCACATTATTTGGGTTTTGCGGGTTATCTTCATTATACAGCAATAATAATTCCATTATTTTATTAGACATTTGTGCAGCATCATAGGAACTCATTTGTGACAACTTAGTGGCCACTAATCTGCCTATTTGTCCATACTTTGAGTTATCTAAACCGAATGTATCATTTTGAACGCCTCGGAATACATTGAGTATACTATTAGCTATGTTGTCACAAGTTGTGTCATCTTCATTTGATTTGTCTGAATTATCATCACAGGAGTCTTCTTGTTTCATTGAATCAACCTGGAAGCATAACAAGGAATGTTCTATTCAATGGCGAAGTAACTGGATCTGTAGGTTCAAATATAATAAAGAGGATTTTTAGTAATGGACAAACTCAAAAATTACTGGATTGATTTATGATGTTTGTTCTTTCAATGTTAGAAAGCTTCACCTTTCCTGACTAACATGGGCTATATTTTATCCCGGTAGGGACAGTAGTGCCCATGGGATGCAGATGAAACCATGGCAAAACAGCCAGTAAGATTATAAAATTTGTTGATACAGCAATCTTATTCCCACTATGTAAGTAGATACTTTGAGTTGTTGTAGTGCTTGTCTGTACAAGTGTATTATGTATTACTTACTTTGAAGTCTTCATGATTGAACTCAATGGAATCTGATTGAACATTTTTGTTTGCCTTGAGTAAAAACTTGCATGCATCCCATAAATGCCATGTTATTTTACATGCCTGAAACAGAAGCATATTTCAAATAAGTACTATAAATAAAAACAAATTCTAATGAAATTAAGTGACTTCTCCGCCCCTAAGACGACCCACTGACCGACTTAGCAATATTTTAGGAGCATATTCTTAGGTCCCTTTCCTCTTTTCTTTTGAATCTTAATTTCCAGAAAAAAGTTTTTACCTAGGCAGGCCAGAGCTTAACATACCTCTCCATTGTTTTTGGCTTGACTTGCTTTAATTTTTCGTAAGTAATTGGCAAAGGTAGATCTTATATTCGTCCAGCGATCTTTAACAGCTTGGCCTGTGAACTCATTACCGTATTGTGAAGCGAATTCTGCGTAAGTTTTGTCCCTATATTTCACCGAGGTGTATTTCGGATGTTTCGGATTCCAAATATTGGGCCTGCTCTCCATAAACTTGACCAATTTTAAATTCATTTTCCTCGTCCAGAATACTTTTTCTTTCGCGAACTCCGAAATCATTTTCTTATGCTTAGTTCTAACTAATAATAATAGGGATAATATGAAAAGTTTAATAATAAATACAGCTCAACTTGTTTTTGTTTTCGTGCCTTTGTCTCTTTGTTTGACATTAAAAGCAGTGTGACCATAGTGTTTACTAACAAATCTGCCTAAGACCACGGTGCTATAACTTAGAACAAAAGTGACCGAATCATAGCCGACCAATTTCAGTAGGCTCCTGCTTTTATAGGTACACATTTGGTTTAATAGATTTTCAATTTACCCGTATAGTAATATCAAAAGTTTGTCTTACTTAACGATAGATGGAGCTTTTCTCAAAATATTCATAGGTTCAGCCCAAAGATAAGTTTCGTTTCACTCAGATATTCTTAAATAATCAAAATATTTTTTTGATAAATTAAATTATATTATGAGTTACTACACCCTTCAAATACATTTTATTATCATAATACGTTTATTTAAATGGATAAAATTATCCACAAATGCAAATATATTAATTTTTGGAGCTGCTTTAAATGAGGGAAAAACTAAATAAAAGCTTGTGAAAAGGAACGCAACGCAAGTAAATGTCAGTTTGTTTTCAAACAAAATATTCCGTTTTTCTCTTTCGAGTGAATGGATGCGCTCCGAGTATTTTGTGGATTTTTCTTGACGACTTGGCTTGTAAGGACACTGACGATACTGCTTTTAAACGTAGACCTGGAAAAGTTTTGGATACCGACGATATCGCTTTCTCTGAACGACCCTTGCATGAAAATCTGGACTTTGTACTACTTTGGTAAACTGTTTGTGTTGTTAATAAACATGAACGCGAGCAAGTGTTGTGTGCGGAACTGCAAAAATACACGTAAGTACAAATTATGAGGTATAATAATTTTATATTGCTGATAGATAGTTGCAAGGGTGGTACCGGTACGGGTTTGGTTTAATTAGAAGTCAAACTTACTGTCTTGCCTCTTTTCGAAGAGTGATGTTTCCCTAATATAAATCTAAATTTGTGAAAAGTGCATAGAATGTTAATAACAATTAAATCTTAGCCACTGGATAAAAATTATCTGTGTATTGTTTAAAACTATCGGAGTTTATGTAATAAACTAAAAACCAAAATTTGAATGGGTATTTTCTTTTAATTTTGCTAGATTTATTGGTTTTAATAAAGTATGAAATTAGTAGTGTTCACCTTCAGGATAAACGACTATAAGTTGAACCAAAAGGTACTTCCCATTGATCTAGAACATGAAATTTTGTAAGACGTTGAGAATGTCTCATAGCACAAGTAAAACCATAAAAAAGTTACATGGAATAATTTAGAAAAGATAACTTGTATGTTGCATTTAAAATCAGAAATTCCTTTTTTTTTCATTAAGCTGACCATTACCTGTGCAACCTACATCAAATGTGTGCTTTGTGTGTTTTTTATTGAATTAAGGTCTTTTTCTATTAAATCGATAGTTGGGTCAAGAAATAATATTTGGTAATTTTTCAGGTCCAGATACTACCTTGCATAAGTTCCCTGATCCAGAAAAAGAGTTGGATAGATTTAATTCTTGGATTTTTGCAATTGGTGGAAATGTTTTAATGATGGATCCCAAGTCTATCTTTAAAATGGAAGAATTTGCCACTCACATTTTAACCCAAAATTTTATACTGCGAGCAAAGACTTAGCAAAAATGCAATTCCATCATTGTTTTATCAGGTATGACAATAAATGTATGCAATAACTATTTCTAAATATACCTACTGTTAGCAGAATTGAACTTGTGACTCTTCTCTCAGTTTTTTAGTTGTTCAAGCAGTTTTAGTGCATATGAACTGGCCCCACACTTACAAGACTGAAACCATATGAACTTACACCACAAATAGCTTCTCATATAAAAATTTAAATGGCCATATTAGAGTGTCTACCAGTAATTTTAACAATTATCAGATGATCATCACCTTAAACAATCATGACATTTATTAAAAAACATACTCTATTCTATTTCAGGTGTTCACTCATCTTTGCCTGTTCAGCCTGCTCCATCAATTGTTGAGCAACCTACCCCATCAACATCTAAAGGTACTACTAGAATTGAGGAGAACTAATCAAAAACCGATAAATCCATTTTGAACTCTTTTTCATAAAATGATAAAAACCTTCTAGCATAGTGTAATATATACTCTTTTAGTGTAAGAAAAGAAACTATTTTTAATGAAAATTTTATAGTAAAACTACCAATAGATATGATTGTTATTAAGGAAATATTAGACAAAGAAATATGGAGATAACGGCTTTTGTTCAAGCCATTTTAGATTTACCAGGCTTAGATCGAGTCTGGATTTATCCACAATTTGATCCAACCAACTTAGATTAATTTTTTATTTCAAACTGATCTAGAGTTAAACTGATTGTGATTCTGCCATTTTTGGCAATTCTATCCGAAAACGAAATCCATATTAAAATATTAATTTGACTAAATAATAATTTACTGAACTTTCGTTTAACTGAACTATTTTAGGTATCCACTCATCATTGCCCTTACAAGATGTAACTAACATGACAAGGGAAACCATGTTTTCGGGTCAGAGATGTGAACAGGTGCTGCAGCCAACTGTTCTACCTCCAAATCAGCCGGCTCCATCAATATTTGAGCAACCTGCCCCACCTACATCCAAAGGTACCTTTTTTATTCAATTCATTGTTACATGTAGCATACTGATTACATTTTTTCGCAAAAGTCGGTTCGTGCAGTGTTTGAGTATATTTATGTTACTGTAAAACCCCGATCTACGGTAAATCCTAAGATTAACCAGTAAAACCTAAGATTTACTAACCCTTAGTGGTAAAAGTACGAAAACTTTACGGACTTTTACCACTGAGAGTTGGTAAATCTTAGGTTTTACTGGTTAATCTTAGGATTTACTGTAGATCGGGGTTTTACAGTATACATTAGGGTGGTCCAAAATTTTCATTTTTATTTTTTCAATATAGCCACCCCGTAAATTTGTTACACGTATCTATAGTATTAACCTAGTAAAATTACAGCAATCTATCTTTAGTGGAAGGGGGTGCTCAATCAAGTTTTATTTTTAATTTTTTCTAAGAAATGCCTGATTTTGACTTTTTTTTTATTTTTTTGAGGAAGATTAGCAATTTATACTCCACGTAGTGGAACAAAACACAAAAATAATTTCTATAGAGACATCCAAAAAGACATAGTACACATAATTTTAGATTAAGAAAAAATAACTTTTTTGCATCTAATTGTTTCATGACCTACTTTGTTTTTTTGGATTTGCAATATTTAAATACTATTTTTTAATAAAAGAAGTTAATAAAAAAAAATGTTTCATTTAAATTCTGACTTTCCCATATTAATTTTTTTTTTCATAAAATTAGTTTACTTTAAAGTCGATGAGCACCCCCTTTAACATAAGATAGGGGGCTGAAATTTAAAATGGATAATAGTATAGATATGTGTAACAAAATAATGGGGTGGCGAAAGTTCTACCTGAAATTTTTTTTTTCGCCATACATTTGTGGACCACCCTAGTATACATATTATATTATTATATATGTATACAGTTACATATATATGTCACCGTAAGATTACAAACATCGTTAGATTACAATCTATCTCGAGAGATTGTAAACTGTCGAATTATTGTGAACCGTAATATCTGATTGCAATTTAACGCATTATTTTTCGCTATATTATAATCTATCGATGAGAAATTGTCAAATTGTCAACTGTCCGAAAGCTCTCCCTGATTGGTCAGTCTTTTTGTTAGATCGACCAATAATCCGTTCTGTTCCCATGGAGTTCCCGTAGAGTTAGGAATGAAATAGAGGTGTCAGTTAAATAAAATAAATGCTCTTCAAAAATTCTTCAAGTATTTATTATTTAGTACGAGTATGTAATTAATATTCCTGACATATGGAGAGAACAAATTGTAAGGAAATATTTATTCTTCAAACACAAATTGAAATTGGAAACATATTGATTTCTGACACTTACGCGAATATTAGACATTAAAATAAAACTACTTTTACGGATTTTATCGCGGTTATATTACATTATTTAATCCCGACGTTTAAAACCGACCGCGATAAAATCCGTAAAAGTAGTTTTATTTAAATGAAATTGGAAAATTATAAGAAACAAAATAATTAGGTAGTTTGTCTTCAAACACAAATTCATTCCTAACTCTACGGGAACTCCATGGCAATAGAACGGCTGGTCGTGATTGGTCGATCTTACAAAAAGACTGACCAATCAGGGAGAGCTTTCGGACAGTTGACAATTTGACAATTTCTCATCGATAGATTATAATATAGCGAAAAATAATGCGTTAAATTGCAATCAGATGTTACGGTTCACAATAATTCGACAGTTTACAATCTCTCGAGATAGATTGTAATCTAACGATGTTTGTAATCTTACGGTGACATATACACCCACAATACAGGAAAAATTCCTAGTGTGGGGAAATGTTTCCACTCTTCCTTGTAATCAATAATGACATTGAAAAGCCAAAAGATAGCAGTTATAGTAATGAAATGAATGATAGTGTTGCTTCATTTTCAGACTCATCATACTATTATAACTGAGCTATCCAGAACTAAAGTCATAATTCGTATTTTCAGGAAAACAAGGTGTCAAAAGAAATATTTTCAGTTTTGACACAGAGACAATTATGCTAAAAAGTAAAATAAAAAAATTACAAGGACAAAAGGATTCTGCAATGACAAGATTGAAGAAAGCATTAAAATTGTCAGAAAATGCAACATTTAAGAAAGCACTTAGCAAATTTTCACCAGCAGCAAATATTTTCACCATGCTACAATTTCGAGAGTCAGGGAAGCATAAATTAGGTTGCCGATTTAATAAGGACGAAAAAGTGATGGCCTTATCCCTGTATAAACAGGGGCCCAGAGCATATCGCTGGCTAAGAAAGTTTTAGTACTGCCTTCCCACTAACACTTACCAGGATGATCTCACGGGCTTCATTGCACCCCGGAATTAATGAAAACTTATTTGAAGAATTAGAAAAAAAAGTGAAAAAAATGAAAGAATCTGAAAAGTTATGTATTTTGCTTTTTGACGAAGTTGCCCTAACTCCACATTTCGATTATAATAGAAGAACAGATCAAGTGAGTGGTTTTGTAAATAATGGCACTACCGTCAATGACAAAATTGCAGACCACGCTCTAGTATTTATGGTGAGAGGCGTACAAAAAAATTATAAACAGCCAGTGTCATACACATTTTGTGCAAGCACCACACCAGCATTAGAATTGGCTTCACAAATAAAAAATTTAATAAGGAAATTACATGCCATTGGGCTAAAAGTAATAGCAACTGTTTGTGATCAAGGTGCCACAAATGTAAGTGCCATTAATTGGCTCGTGAAAGATACAAAAGAAAATCAGTTGCGACAAGGAAAAATTCAAAAAAATAAAACATTTGAGGTAGATGGAGCAGAAATAATACCACTGTATGATCCTCCTCACCTAATTAAGGGAATTAGAAATAACTTACTGACAAAAAATTTGGTGTATCAAATGGATGGTCAAGAAAAGACAGCCAAATGGGATCATGTCCAAGACCTTTATAAGGAAAATCCTTCATACAAGGGGATAAGGCTGATGCCTAAATTGACCGATAGGCACATAATTCCCAACAAAATATCGAAAATGAAAGTCAAATGTGCAACACAGGTCTTCAGTCGCTCTGTTGCAGCAAATATGGGATACCTTGCAGGTAGGGAGTAAAAATAACATTGACATTTCAAATTGTTTTATTTAAAGCAATACTCTGTGATTCCTACTTGATAAACTTTAAACTGTAAATAATTTAAGAAATGTTTTTTTACAATCCACCTTTTTCAAGAAATGTGCGAGGGTCAGTGGAGTGTCATACTTTTACTGACTACTCAACCCACTTTGTTCCTCCTGGAGCCCTTTGTGTGCCAGGGCCATGGTAACTTTTACAAACCACCCCTCTGCCCTAGCAGAACTGAAATTCTGACCAAACCAAACAAATTAATTACCTTGTTTAAGTTGTTTACGAAAATATTGTCATTTGGATTCACACAGTCCAGTCCAAATAGTTATGGATAACTTTCATCATTCTCCTGCTCATCCCAATTGATACTTCTCTATTGTCATCCCAACAGGCACCTCGCAAACCATCCGACGATTATTTGGTCTTCCTCTATTCCAGTTATAGATAGATAATTTGTAAATATTATTAACTAGCTTCCGTCAGCTGTTTCACCCGCTTCCTGAGGAAACTACTTCCCGTACCCGGATAAAAAGTTGCCTTTGTGTTATTCTGATGCATAGGCTATGTTACTGCTAAGTTTCATCAAAATCCGTTCAGCCATTTGGGTGTGAAGGGGTAACAAACATACACACATATACACTCACAAACTTTCGCATTTATATATTAGTGTGACGTGATGTGGTGTGATTATACATAATTTAACAAATTGAATGTAAACTTTCAAGTGAAGTCGATGTTAATAAATTTATCTTGCTTTTTCAGATATGGGAATTCTACCTGCAGAATGTCAAGAAACAGCAGATTTGCTTTTATTTTTCGACGAGCTATTTGACTCCGTCAACGGGAGCTACGACAATTCAAAAAAAAGGGCCGGAAAACCGTTGCTTGGACCAGTAACTCCATATTCAACCCACAAAGCGGTGTGGGCAAATTCAAAAAAAATTCTTAAATCCATGAAATTTTGCGGTAATCGTAAATCTGGTACTGTACCCTCAATTGTAAATTGGTTGCAGACAATTGAAAATATTGAATATCTTGTCGATGTTTTAGCCAAGCAGTATAACTTGACGTCTCTATGGATGAGACATTTCAACCAGGACCCCCTAGAAAATTTTTTTGGCTGCATTCGAAGCCATGGATATCGGAATACTTCGCCATCGTGCGTTGGCTTCGAAGCAGCCTATGCTTCCTTACTTATTAATAATTTTAGCAATACGCATTCGCCGGGGTCCAACTGTGAAGTTGACAAATGTTTAAATTTTAAATCTCTAAAAAACCTCTTTTTTAAGAAACCTGAGACGTCAAGTTATACAACGGAGGTTGATTTTGATGATGTCAACAGTGACAATATCTTTGTAGATCTAGAAATTAAAAGACAAGATCCAAAAATAAAGGCACAATTGGAGTATGTGACAGGATACGTATTGCGTAAATTAAAAATAAGAAAATGCGAAAAGTGCAAAAAATCATTTTATAATGAAAATAAAGAAAATACTTCCATTAATTATAGGGAATATTTAAAAAATAAAACAAGCCTTACGTATCCGTCCATCTCACTAATGACATGCTTTTCAAATATACAAGATATTGTCACTGATATATTAAAAAAAGATTGTAAAAAGAAAAACATACGACAGTATATGAAAACAATATTTTCAGTTATTTTAGATTATAGTTTTATTCGCTGCAACCAACACAAAGTGCAATTAATTTCAAAAATTGAAGATACATGCACAAATCTTTTTATTTATAACTGGTGTAAAGACACCAATAAATTGCTAATAGGGTCACGAAAAGATTACGACGTAAAAGATAAGGTTCAGGAGTTGGCCTACAATTATTGTAAAAAAAGAATTAAATAAAGGATTCATATTTTATATCTTTTGTTTTATTTTTAGAAATCTACTACTAAAAGGAAATATTGCTACAAGGAATGAAAACAATACAAAGCCTACTGCACAGAGTACATTACAAGAATAGAGTTATCAGTGGCCAATGCAGTACAGCGCCATCCTTTGTTTATTTTAGGAACTACAACTTGCTATGTATATACCTATAGCTAGCAAAACCATTATATAGCTCTGTTGCACAAAAATCTTACCTAAATCTGAATTCATCTACCGTTTCGTCTGAACTGATGTTTATGATAGTACAGAAAAATATTAATTATCAGTACAGAGAAACGGTAGATGAACACAGTATAAAAGTTCTAAGGGAATAAAAAATAAAACAATCATTATTATGATTTGATAATGTGTCTTTTATTATAATAAGTAATAGCCCGTTCTTTAATGCTATCATCTTCATCTTTTTCTGTCCTGGTGCCATTTAATAACAAATTTACATCCCGGCACCAGTTATTTATAAAAAATCTTGAAGAAAAGTCAAATAAAAAATCTGTCAACTCGCTTTTGTGGTCTGGGCAAGTCAAAAAACTAAAATCTATGACTGTGTACAAAATTGTCTTTATATAATTTTTATGCGAGGCATATCACTTTTCTTTTAAAATATAAGTGACTACGTCTTGGATTGCAGAGAATAGTTTTGTTGTGTTTTCGGAAGGGTAGGCGAGTGATTTAAACGAAGAGTACTCTCTTATTTTTATATATTCATTTATTTCTTGTTCTTCTTCTTCATTACAATATAAAATTGCTTTACAATTTTGCAATTTTAAATACATTTTTTTGCCTGTTTTATTACATAGCCGGTTACGTAGCTGAGTTGGCTTATAATTTTGGATTACTTTTTTTCATTAAAATCTATAATTTCGCAATTAATATCATCGATATCTATTTCATTTATTTCTGTGAGTTCATTAATATCCTCCTTTTTAATAAGTAGTCCATTGATTGAAAAATTTTACAGTCATCTTCTTCACAATTTGACCCTACAGAATGACTACTTGATAAATTATTTATTAATAAGCTTGCAAAAGCTGACTCAAAGCCAGATGGGGTTGGTGATATATTTCTGTATCCATGAGACCGTATACAGCCAAAAAAATTCTCTAATGGATCTTGATTTAAGTGTCTCATCCAGAATGATTTTATATTATATTCATTGAATGCCTTATTTTTTAAAACTTCAATATTTTCCAGCGTACGTAACCAGTTTGTAATTGATGGCACACTACCTTCCCTTCCTCCTCTACCAATAAACTTCATAGATTTTAAAACTTTTTTTGCCCTCGCCCATACCTTACTGTGATCAGATTTTGGGGTGACTGATTTTAACAGCACTTTACCGCTTCTTTTTTTTGAATTTTCAAAACTGCCATTCATAGAGTCGAAAAGTTGATCGAAAAACATCAATACGTCTGCGGTATCTTTGCACTCCGAAGGAAGTATTCTTTTATCTGAAAAGTAGAAATAAAATTAATTTAATTTAAATGATCCCTAAGAAACTTTGTATTGCATATTACTAGTGATCAGGTAATTGGTGCTTTATGAAACTTCGAAATCATGTTTGGTATAATGACTACTAGCTGTCCGCCCGCGATTTCACCAGCGTCGTGAGGGAACTGATAAAAACTATCATTATGTTATTCCTCGGATTTAAATCTATGTCTATACAAATTTTAATCTCAATTGGATCACTAATTTTTGAGTTTACTCAACACACAAAAATACAAATCTTTCCTTATTATATTAGAAACCTCATTTGGAACCTCGATTGGGATTAAACTTGGCAGTAATATAGCCTTCATCGGAAAAACATATAGTAGTTCCCTCAAGAAGCTGGTGAAACCGCTGACGAAAGCTAGTTTTCTATAAACAAACACATTATCAAGTTTTAGTAAATACTTTAGGCTCAGGAAAGTGTATAATTACCACTTATCTGTACAAATTTTATTATAGGTATCGGGACAGATCTTGAACGCTCGGCGTAGAGTGGGGGCGCTTTTCGCATTGTAAACTCAGTATAACCCAAAATTTCGCATGTGCGCAGCTGAAGGTCAGCATTCAAGACCCGTGCCAGTACTTTGCGTGTATTACTACTCACCTGCTAGGTATCCCATACTGGTAGCGACTGTTTGACTAAATATTTGAGTTGCCATCTTAACCTTCATCTTGGGGATTTTCTTTGGATCAATGTGGGCTTCTGTAAGATTTTTAATTAATCGTATACCTTTATAAGAAGGATTTTCCTCATGAAGTTTAATTAGGTGGTCCCACTTCGCAATTTTAACTTCATCTTCTATAATGCACTTCAAATTCTTGGTAATTAAATTATTCCTAATCCCTTTTATTAAGTGGGGGGTGTCAAAAATAGGTATTATTTCCTTGCCATTGACTTCAAATATTTGATGCTTAAAATTTAGATTTTTTCTTATATAATCAACTCTTCTTTCTTCTATCAATTCGTTTATAGCGCTAACATTTGTAGTCCCTTGGTCACAGACCGTTGCAAGCACATAAAACCCACACTGTTGCAATTCGGAAATAATATTTTTATTAAAAGTTTCAAATCTCCTTTGGAAGTTGTTCCTTTGCAAAATGTGTAAGCCAATGGTTGTTTGTAATTATTTACAAACCCTCTTAACATAAAACAAGTGCATGATCCGCTATGTTCCTGTTTGTTTGTTTTCCATTATTAATAAATCCCGTAATGGCATCTCGTTTTCTATTATAGTCATAATGGGGTGTAATAGATATTTCATCGAACAGAAGAATGCATAACTTTTCATTTTCTGTCATTTTTTGGGCTCTTTTCTTCAACTGGTTAAATATCCTTTTGTTGATTCCTGGTCTTAGACCAGCACAGGAAATCAGACGACTCAGAGTGATAGGAGATGGTAAAATAAATATTTTACTGAGCCATCTATATGCTTTTGGGCCCTGTTTGTACAAACTGAGAGCCATGATTTTTTCGTCCTTTGTGAACCTTCTTCCCATTTTTCCTTTTGAAATTTCGCGAAATTGCATGACTGTAAACAAGGCTGCCAAAGTCGAAAATTTTTGTAAGCACTTCTGAAAAGTGGTATTTTCAGAAAGTCTTAAGGCTCTTTTCAGTCGTGTGGCGTAACTTTCTTTCTTTTGTTGTAACTTCTTGATTGTTTTTTGCAGATTCGCTAAGTTTGGTACTGAAAAAAAAAAACCTGTTAAAAGGTAGGTCAATTATCTCTTTCATAGAAATTGAAAACTTAACTTATTCAAGTGCGACTTTGACATAATGAGATTTTCAATTAATTATTTTGGAGGAAAATCTACTTCAGCCCAATCTTCCTCTCTATGTGACCAAAAACTCTATTCTCTATTTTGAAATTCTTACTGCAATATACAGTGTAGCGATAATGTTATCAGTATCACATAAAATAGTACACAGTTAACTATTGATCTAATAATTGTATTAAATAAATAAACAATTTCCCTAGTGATAACCTTATCGCCACATAGTATACTAATACAATCTATGAAATAAATATTTACCATTTTTTGTCATTGCAGCTGCTTGTTTTAGGGAAATATGTTTTACTCCTGAAGTCTTTACAGGTTTGCCTAAATCTGAAAAATTAAATTAATGCATTTATGTATAAACATAATAAAATATATATATATACACTGCTGAAGAACCAGCAGGTATGGTATACATTACCTAGGCAAAGTATTTAATGGACAATCAAATTTGCAATTTTTCATACATTGTTTAACCCTAAACACCCCAAGTATTCTATAAATTGCCTAGGTATTGTATAGAATACTTGAATAATACACATTGATGGTAGAAAATAAATATATCTACCATACCTATCAACTGATTTTAATCCAAACTAATATAATAAATGCGAAAGTAACTCTGTCTGTCTGTTACGCTTTCCCGCTTAATCCTCGCAACCGATTTTGATGAAATTTGGTACAGACAATCTTTAGACCCCGAGACAGAACATAGGCTACTTTTATTTCGAAAAAAGGGATGAAGGGGTTGAAATAGAGGTTGAAAGTTTGTATGGGATTTCTTAATTTTAAAAGATAAAACCATGAAACTTTATATTTAAGCACTTGATAAGAAATCATTAAACATTTTTCTAGCATTTTGAAATTTCGACCAGCTGGGGGTGAAATAAGGGTTGAAAGTTAGTACACAAGTTCATCAAATATCACGTCATAAGAAACAAAAATCGTTTGTTCATTTTGAAAGTTATTTTTTACCAGTGTGGGGTGAAATAGGGTTAAATCCCTACTTCCCTACTAATATTATAAATGCGAAAGTAACTCTGTCTGTCTGTCTGTCTGTTACGCTTTCACGTCTAAACCACTGAACGGAATTAAATAAAATTTGGTACAGAGATAGAGTTGACATTGAGAAAGAACGTAGGATAGTTTTTATCCCGGACTTTTGGAGAGTTCTCTTGGAAACGCGATATAACCGAACTGGACGCGGGCGAAGCCGCGGTCGGAAGCTAGTTAAAACTATAAGTGTTTTAAGAAATTTACCTGCTTCTGCTAGCTTCTCAAGTTCACTGGTCTTGATAGATATTGGTTCACCAGAATGAAGTGGACCTGCCAAAATAAGTTAACCAGTTCTGAAGAAAAAATCACAAATAATTTACAAAATATTTTTTATACCAATGTTAAGTCAAGTGCAACAATCATATATTAACTCTATCAAATAAAAAAACTTACTACTTTAAAAATAAAGTTGATGTGACAATTAAACTTTTTCACTTTACTGAATAACACTAACATGCTTTCAAGATTACCTCAGTAACAAAATTATGGCTTACCTGCTGTGGATGTTGAAGGTTGAGCAAATATTGGATTGTAACTGGTCACATTGGTAACATCTGATAATGGTCTTTACAAGGTATGCCTGTAAATGAAATACATATACTTTTAGAAACTTTTGATAAAGCACTTATTCTTTTTTTTTTAATAAATTGTGCCTGTTTTTAATCTTTGACGAAGGAAGGTTATTTAACTTTAAAAATTCTCTCGAAAACAACTTCCTTTTGCATGTAGTGTCAGTCACATTTATATTTTACTAAATAAATGATATTTCAAAATATCCTTGGTTGGCATTTTTTCTCTATAGAATAATTGTTGAAACTGCTACAAAGCCATGTTTAAATTGAAACTAAAAACATAGTACTAATTGTAATAATTACGCAAAACAAAATGTAAATCGTGTCAAATGTGGAGTCGGTCACATATTTAATTGCCAACTTTTTACTGCAGTAAAATTTCTCATTCCCAAATAAATAGAAAGTGTTTTGAGCAGTAATGCTTATTCAAATTACGTTCACAGGCATAGCGCTAGTCTACATCTACACTAATATTGTAAAGAGGATAACTTTGTTTGTTTGTTTGTAATGGATAAACTCAAACACTACTGGAAAATTTTTAAAAATTCTGTCACCATTAAATATTTATATTATCTGGGAGTGACATAGGCTATATTTTATCCAGGTATGGGGAGAAGTTCCCCCGGGACACGGGTGAAGCTGCAGAAAACAGCTACGTACAGTCCACCCACGGTTTCACCTACATCCCAAGGGAACTACTTCTCATATTCAAATAAAACTATCCTATGCATGACAGTATTTATCCAGCAACAACTTGTCTCACTTGTTTCCCAAGTAGATACACCAGTAGTTTTTGAGTTAAATCTTTCCTGTTAATATTATACTAGCTGTCTGCCTGCGGTTTCACCCGCATCCTGAAAAATCCTGGGTGTCAATCCAAGTCTTTCACCGGGTTTTAATCTATGTCCATACCAAATTTTATCTCAATCGGTTTAGTAGTTTAGAAGCCTATTCAATACAAACAATCAAGTCTTTCCTCTTTATAATATTAGTATAGTATAGATAGTTACCTATATAGTAATAGTATAGATAAAAATCTATAGTTGTACTCAGGCAAAAACACATTTCAAGTACCTTTTAAATGCAAAGTAGGAACTGCATTAGCACTTAATCTTGAACTTCTTGTATGGTATTTACTTTCGAAGTGCTTGTGGCATATTTTTCTGTTTTGAATACAAATTGGTTATCCAAAACCAGAATATCTCCCCCAATTGAGTAGACCCAAGATCTAAATCTGTCCTCTTCCTTATCGGGGTTGGGAAATGAATGCAAAATAACATTGCAATCATCACCTGTAAATGAAGACATATTATTATTGTTCTACGGTATCTCCTATAATACTGTACTGTATATACTTATAATGGGAAAGTCCACATTAAAATAGTATATTTAAAACTTACTGCGAGTTGTAGTGCAATAACGAACACAACATCTGAACGGAGATCCCATATCGTCAAATCCAAATCGTAAAGAGAAAACTCGGAGTCCAAAGTAGTGCGCACAGGTGTAAAATTAAAGCGGAGATTTCGGTGTCCTTTGGAAAGCAAACGTTGTCGGAAAAGCCACAAATATACGGAAAAACAGGAGAACGCACCACACAACACAATCAACAACTTTTAAAGGGTACCGGCCGGACGCCATGACATATATGCGTTCCATTACACACAAAAATTTACAAAACCACTTGGAAAAAACCAAAGCGATTTTCTACCTTAATAAATATCAAGTAACAACAAGTAAGTGTAGATCACATGTGTAGACATATTTTGTTTATGATTTAGATGCTTTGAAGTTTGCATTCCTCTTTTTTTTCTGAAGAAAAAGCTTATTTCAAAGTTAGAGACGTAAGTATTTTGCGTATAAAGAACTGACAAACAGTCGATAGCAACACCACATTATAATGTTGCTAACGAAAAAAAATATACAAAATTGAACAAAGCGCCACCTCTCGTTAATTTTCAAAACTAAATATCTTAACCAGCCTCCGTACATAGTTTTTCTATACGAACTGTTACGACCGTGGCCTACTGTAGATTTGAAGGTGTAGTTATACGTATATATCTTGATGGAAAGTTGTTCTTACTTATTGCCAGAGGGCGCTATAAAATGTTCGAGTGACGTCTCTATCTCAGTATATACAATGTACTCTGTGCCTAAGACTGCCTCAGGAATCAGGATGCAATAAAATAGCCAACACCTACATTAATTAAACATGTAAAATAATTTCGCGAAAGTAATAGCTATTTGGCTTTTTGAAATCACGTTTTGTCGAGGATAACAAAATATGTATGATCCTTTATTTATTAATCAACATTCGTAAACTATCAAAGCAGACACAAGTTTCCACGCACCATGTTTAAGAGCGAATTCGACCGAAATAGCAGAAATCTGCTATTAATGGTAACACCAATTGCAATTGACATTGACATTTCAAGTTAGTTTGAAGTTTTGTTGTTTCAGTAACATTATAACAGATGGTGTTGTTTCAAATTATCAAAAACCTCACTCTTCATTTTCAATAAGTGTAAGCAGAAGTTTAGCTACTCTACTAACAATTATCGTAGTGGTAGCTCAGTCAGCTAATGCGGAGTAAGGAAGGAATATTCTAACTGTAACGAATATCCTCAAATTAAGCGGGGACAATGTTTTATTTTCGAGAACTTGGAATCTAGGTACCTACCTACCAGAAAAAAAATAGTGGCTGGTAAGTTCAAAATAAATTGTTCCCAATTCTCATATAACGTTTGTTACTTACCTAATTTTTTGATTTTGTTCGTATTGTTCTACGTTCGAGCAAACTGGGGCCCGATTCTCCTAAGTTAATAATGTCAAAATCGAATAGAAATCGAATCGCAATATGATCGCAATAGCAGTTTTAACCATATCGGGCATTTTGCTACTAATAAAAGACCAATCGTATTCGATTGACATTTGATTGGTGTGCGATCAGTGGCGGATTTACCAATAGGCCAAGTAGGCCAGTGCCTAGAGCGGCAGATTTAGAGGGGCGGCAAAATTAGCAATTTTTTTACAGGTTTTTTTATAATTGAGTATATGAGTACACAATCCATATATAAATAGACGATTAATAAACGCAAAATTAATAAACTGTAATATACATATACTTAGGTACTTACGTGATCATGAATTTTAAAATATTCTAATAGCGTTTCAATAAAAATAAAATAAAAAATCCGCTCGCTTCGCTCACGGTTTCGCGGCTTTTTTCATCATTCCTGGTTTGTTCTGCGCTCTTTGAGTCCTCAATTTAACAAAAAGTTAAAGCACCGAAGTAGTAAAAACAACTGACGCGTGACTTGTGTCCAAAACTCGAAAAATTTCGCGCTCGCTGCGCTCTCAGCTTTTTCACTTTACACTGGTTTTTTTCAACCTTGTTTGAGTATTTTTGTGTTCCAAGACTCAAAAAATTTCGCGCTCGCTGTGCTCGCGCCTTTCACTATACAGTGGCTATTTTCTGATTTCTTTAGGTATTATTGCGTCCCAAACATCAAAAATTTCGCGCTCGCTACGCTCGCGGCTTCTTCTCTTTGCAGTGCTTTTTTTCCGCTCTTGTTTGGGTAGATATTTTTGTGTAGATACCAAAACTAAAAAAAAATTCGCGCTCGCTTCGCTCGCGCCTTAGCCTAGGTAGCCTAGGTAATCCACCCCGGGTGCCACCCGATGCTACGTCGCCACTGCATCATAGCACACGAACGAATGAACCGATTTCAATTTAGTTTTTTTTTAGTGTATGATGAAAATCGATTGAGCCGTTTAAAAGTTACAGAGGTTTTACGCTTCAAAGTCGCTGTCATATAAACTTGTTAACATTAAACTCTTCGGTACATACATAGAGGCTTGCAAAAATAATCTAGTAACTGACAGAAATATCATTAAGTTCACAATCATTAGGGGCGGCAAAAATTGAATGGCCTACTAGCGGCAAGTTTGTAAATCCGCCACTGTGTGCGATTGGTCTGCTATTTTGGTAATTTTGGTCTTTACGGTAGTTTGCTGTACAATCATTATGCAATCGTAAATCATTTGTAGACAAAATGATTCATTATTGAAAGACAGAAAAGGATAAAAACGTTTATTTCAAAGAAAAAATAGCGGAATGCCACATACGCTTCAATCGTAAACGAGTCGGGATCGGATCTCAGTCGAATCGAGTCGAACGTGAATCGTATGCTGCTTAAGTAAAATTAGGAGAATCGGGCCCCTGGTTTAGGTACATAGTACCTACTTTATTACGAGCATAGCAAGCTCTAATTTAAATCCTTAATTAGGTACCTACTTAAGTGCTGGAATTATTATTTTAATGGATGCCTTAACATTGACGGTACGCTTCGCGTGATCATGAAATTGTAATACTTACTTGCACACATGCAGTTATTGATTCATATGAAACACACGATATTGAACTACTTAATATTAGCTTGATTAATACGAATAATGTGCCATCGTTTTGGTGACTTTCCCTTGCTTGTACAATGTGCGTATTAGGTATTTAGGGGAGATGTTCCTAAAACGGGTAAGCTAAGGGAGACGTTTAAATAAAATAACCAAGAACATTACATGCGACTTGTATTTGTACTCATAAGGTTGTTCATATAATAAACTTTGGAAAACATAAGACAGTCTTAGTAATCTTCTTCAAAATTCAGAAAAAAATCAAAAAAATAAACCCCTTCGAAAAACCCGCTTTGCCCTTAGGGGGGTCCTAAAACGGGTAGCGCCTTTGGGCAAAGCAGGTAATGAATGAATATATGTGATAAATGAATTAGAAAACATATCTTAGCCTCCTATTATCCAGAAAATCTTTATCGTTAATTAGTCTCATTAATTATGTTAAACAGTTTTCTAATTTTGATCAGTCTATATCACTTTTTCACTTCATCAAATGTTACATTTGAAATTATAATTCTACCAGCAGATAATTTTGTTAAAAATCAGAGAAAACATATTTAAATTTCTTTTTCACGCTGTTCCTGTACTTCTTCAGCTCTCTGTGGCTTTCTTTGTCTTCGATTAGCTTTCTGTGGGATCAATTAAGGAAGTGGCCCCTTATTTCAAATCGGGTAGTCACCCGTTATGCCCCTACCCGTTTTGCCCAAAAGAACGTTTTAAATTTCAACTACCCTAACCTTCAAATAGTAAAAAGGAGACCACTAAGTATTTACAATTAATAAGCATATACCTAACATGCAAAATGATAATACAAAACTACGAAAACCGTATCTTGCACCATATTTGAGTAGTCAGCACTAGCATAATCCGTTTTTTTTTAGTAAATTTAGCAAAAAACTTTTTTTACATCTTACCCCGAAAACGCTTGCTCTAGGCGCGCGAGCCAACTGACCGTGATCGGCAGGGGGGTAGTGCACCGCTCTACACTCACAGGTTCACACTAAGACCTATAATATACGAATGGCAAAGCCTACCCGTTTTAGGAGGGGTACCCGTTTTAGGAACATCTCCCCTACCTTTAGTTTTAAACTTACCTTTAGGTAGGTAGGTACCTAGACAGCGTCCTGAAAAAAAAGGTATAGGATCTCAGTATAATTGTATAGTCTCTAGCCACAAAATAATAAATAAATAATAATTTCTAAACATACTGCAATAGGCATTTCTAACTTCTTTGGGCATGTTAATTTTAATTTAAAAAAAAACATGAAGTATAACAAGCTTAAAAATAAAATCTATTAAAGAAGAGAATGCACCAACCACAGAAAAAAATGCATTAATCAACATGCCCTCAGAAAGAGAACGGCTGTTAATTGCCGTCCATGACTGCAATGTCAGAAACTGCGTCGACTCCCGCGCAACGGTACACCCTGGGATCTCGATCGCGCGCGCGCAGTCGTCGTTGCGGCCTTAACCGCCATGGGTCGTTCTCTCCGCACGTTCGCGGCCTACACACAACCGTTCACAGTGAAAAATGCCCGACACGCAACAACTGGGTGCCCGTTCTCAAAACGTCAGCGTTCCCAAATAGCCCCAACAGCGGAATTGAGTGAGGAAATTTTCTCCAATGCGAAGCCTTACTCTGAAGTTCCTGGACCGAAGCCTATTCCTATACTTGGGAATACGTGGCGTATGGTGCCTATTATTGGTCAGTTCGACATTTCTGAGTTTGCGAAAGTGACCCAACATTTTCTGGATAGGTACGGGAGGATCGTACGTCTTGGTGGTTTGATCGGAAGACCAGATTTGTTGTTTGTGTACGATGCGGATGAGATAGAGCGGATATATAGACGGGAAGGGCCGACACCGTTCCGGCCTTCGATGCCCTGTCTCGTCAAATACAAGTCTGAAGTCAGGAAGGATTTCTTCGGAGAATTGCCTGGTGTTGTTGGAGTGTGAGTAAAATAATTTATATCTTAAGCTTTGAGGCTCCTAAATGTATAATTAAATCAAGTGTCAATTTGACCTACTTTCAGTTTGGCTAATTTTATGTCGCATTCGTAAGTAGATTGAGATTAGATGTGCAATAAGATCTAAAGCCTGTATGTCGTTTGAGTCATATAATAATTGATAAAAAAATATAAGATTAAAAACTTTATAAATACCATAATAGTGCGCCAAATGCGGTTGAACTTAAAAGAACCTCGAATTAATGAAACCATAGTCGGAGTTCCGTTAACAAACGGAATGTAGAGAACTTTCACTTTGCAAAAACGTAGCACGATAAAAACCATTAACTATTTTTAATGAAATTTCATTACAAAAGAGTAGACTAGTAATATAGAAATTAACGCTAGTGTTCATTAGTAAATTATTTTAATGTGAAGAAATAAAATGTGTTACAAAACTTCGACAAGGTTGTAGTGATCAAAATTCAAGGTATAAATCCGTTTGGCAATCATAATCATCTGTTAAGCTTTTGTAATATTCTACACAAAATACAGCATTAGGTATAATGTGTTGTAACATAATTTGCTGTGGGATAAAAGATCAAGTCTTTGTGACAGAAACTATTGTTTGCGAAATAGAGTAAATATGTACGATATGGAAGTTCCTCTTTCGTAGTTTAAAAGCTCTCTAGCTTGGCATCCTGTAGAGGTAAATATTCATCGTTACCATTATTAGTCTCCGTAAGCTAAATGCCAAGATAATATGTGATGTATTTTTCCTAATAGTTCTCTAGTCTAGCTGTTTAAATATCTAAAAAGTAGGACAGACCCTTCCTTCTCCGTGTGAGAGCCTGTGCCAAGCAGTGGGACGATAAAAAGGCTGTAACAGTATCAGGACAGACCCTTTCAAAAGGCGTCTTAACCACCGATGTTCATTCTAGTACTCCTATTACGAGTATTATGACCCCTTTAATCATACTCTAATCACGATTCAGAACCGAGTGATCCCCAAATCTATGATTACCAGATATTTGTTGCATCTCATATCATATCCCAAACTACTAAATATCATAACCCAGACCTTCTCTGCAGTTTATGGAAACAATGACATTAACCTTTTATAGCTTAACCTTAACTGATTCTAAATCTGCACCAACTTTTACACACTTTGCATATATTCTAATGACGTCCATAGAGCTCTGAGACAGTCGTAAACTATTCAAATTAAAATTAGTTACAACCGAAGATGCAGTAATGTATGAACAAGAACATTAAGTACTGAATAAAGATTTATCTTGAATAGCTAAATGATTATGATTAACAATTACCGCGATCCTTGTGCTCGTTTTAACAAAGATTTGAATATCGAACTCACGAGAGGAATGGAATTAAACGGTTGTTTAATTGATTAACGTTACTTTGACTGGCGAAGATTAAGTTCTATACGAGTATCTACAGGTATATATTATGAATCTTCAAGCAATTCATCATTGCTCTTAAGTTTAAGTTGGCTTTTAGTAGATTATCTACAAAGGTACCTACTATTCTATTGTTTGCAATTCTCAGAGGATATCCGTCGCTTAACAAATCGGTTCATATAGGATAAACTGTGTGAACGTCAGTGTATTGAACAAAGTGGATGGATTTGCATAACAATCAAAATAATACTTATAAATCTTACATAATATAGGTACAGAGTGTGTAGAACTTCTCTGTTATTAAAGTTAGACAGAAATAAGTCAAATAAAGTGTAGGTACATAAATACATAAATGATACATACATAAGCAAGCCTAAATAAAAGTTTTTGGCAAATCTCATATCTGATTAGACAGCATAGCTACGTTAGTGTTAAATATTTTATTAAATCAATAAAATCCACGGCATTGTTCTTCACGAAGAACAAATATACTAGACTGAATAATATTGTACAAGACTATTAGCTTTACTTTAGATTTGTTTAACATGCGTACGCGCATAGTGCGTGACTCCCTTAGATATGTTTGTGCTTAAGTGCGAATGTCATTTAAGGACCACTTAGATGTCATTCATCCTTGGATTACTTTATAATGTTACTTGTTGTGTCACACATTAGCCCATTGTATCTTCCTTGTCACCTATATTATAAGCAAACAGCTTCAAAAGCTGTAGATTTTACAAATTTCTACATTTGTGTCAGAATTAGTAGACACAGGCTCAAAAGCAAGCATTTCTCAAAAAAATACTTAACATTCATTCATGATGACAATTTCGAAATTAAATGTTTTTGCTAATTACGGTCATAGGGTCATACTCATTTAAATATTGACCCTAACTTCGCTGTTACTCAAATTACCAAACTTTTTGGGGGTTACATCATTTTAGTGTACTTGCATCATTTTTCATAGGAGTTTCCAGCACTGTACGGTTTTCTATCTAATTTGTATTGTACATATTATTCATGATAAGGATTTTTGGATCGAAACTGTCTAGTCATTCGTTTTCTGCAAGTCAAAGTCTAAGGTTAAACTATAGGCCTTCATCATCCTTCACCTCAGTATGATAACAATTGACATATTTAGATGCATGATAATTCGCACTTCTTTATTTTTGGCCAATATTGTTTTTTTTTATATAATATACTATTAAGTAGGTATAATATACAATTAAGTAGGTGGTAATAACTTCTCTATTATTTTCATCGTTTACTTACCTGATTTACAAACTTGTGTTTGATTAACAATTAAATGAAGAGTCCATTGGATGTTAAATTAGGACATAGTCTTCCTGTATTCTATGGGATATAGCTTATAATTTTCTTTGACTAATTATATCATCGTCATCACATCCTCTTTCCCGTATGCCATAATATGCATACTATGAATAAGATTTACAGCTACAAAACCACTTACATCGTCAGGAAATACCCATAAGCAGGACAATTACTTCATTACAATTTTCAATGTCACTCTCATTACTATTTCTCCAAATAGACAATACGTACAATTTACTAACAGTTCACACGTCAAACAGTATTGACAACATTATTTAGCACAATCATGTATATTGGTTCAGTTATTAGCACTATTCCACGGAGGTCGCATGTTAGATAACTATATCTTAGAATATTATGCTCAGTCATTCTGATATTTTTGAACTTTAAGACCCTGAATGGACCCTCTTCTTTCAAGGTTGTTGTTTTAATTCAAAATGCCACAGTTGCATGCAACCGGTTTTTGAGTGGCTTCGAAAGCTGTTCTGCGCTTAAGGCTTCTTATAAGGTTTTTATACAAGCTACTTTACCGGTACGGTTATATTCTCATATTGAATGGATGCCGTTGGATTTTTTGTGGTGTCTGGTTTTAATGTCCTGTTGCAGGTGAAAGTTTGTTGTCGTTCCGTTAGGTTTTTGTTAGATTGGATACAGTTGTGTTATTATTTCGACTTCTTTCTTTAACATTTGTTAAAGGTAACTTTTCTCATATCAATATTAACTATTGGGAAGTTAAGTTATAAATCCATACACGTCAACGATACGGTTATGTTGTGATAAAAATCTTGCTGATTTCGTAGGCTATCCGTCGAGTTCGAAGTACACTTCAAAGGACAAAACTGTCTAGCTTTATTTTTTTTCATATATTTTTATTCGCACACATATTAAGAGTACATGATGATGATTGTAGAAGTGGTACACAGTGATACTTGGCCCACTTGGGAAGCAGGGCGAGGCGAAAGCCGCCTGCGCAGCGTGACGTGACGAGCACGGTAATGACACATGCCCAAAACGGACAGAGAAATTATCTCTCAACCTGTGTTAGTTTGATGACGAAAGAATAATAGTACTAATAGACCTGCTGCACAAGAAAATCCTCAGGGTTACAAAAAATTCCATATTAGGTACCTACTAGTGGAACTCAATTTGAAAGTGTTTCTTAGGCCAATGGTCTTGAAATAATTCCCACAATAAGTGTAGCAGACACTCAACACCGCTTATTGTATCATCAACAATTACCAAAAAATGCGTAACGTAAAACTTAAACAGACTACGCAAACATTGGAGACAATACTAAAGGTACAAAAACAAATATGATATTTACAAGACAAATATTTGTGTTTACAAAACCCTCAACAAAGCGAAACATAAATTAATAAGATGTCTTCAGAAGCCACACAGTTTACCAGCTACGTTATAAACTACACAGTTTAATATCCTAGTTGAATGCAACGACATACCTACGAAATAATTATACGTTTCGACACAACCTTCCATGTTTTGATCGTCAACGAAGATGCATCTGTTAATTGCAGATTCGAGGCTAATCTTAATTTAACGTGGATGCACGAACATGGTTGGGTAAGTAGCCTTATCAAAGGCAATTAGATAATGATCACAATTACCGTGGATAGTTATTAAATAAGCTTTCTATAGTCTAGCATTACTTGATCAGGCTTGTAAAATATTTCGAAACACTCTACTTCTTCTGATTTGTTTAATTTCTTCAATGTGACGAAACATATTCGTACTCGGAGTTTCTATTCTACATTAAAAACCTTGGATTTTCATGACCTCCCCCCAAAAAGGAGGAAACTCTCAATTCGCTTGTGGTTTTTCGCCTTTGTGTTAATTTTGCTTCATTTCTCGGATCCGTGTCAATCAGTCAGTTCCTATGGTTTAAAGTTTGAATAGGCTCTCGTCATCAGTAATGGGTTTTTACTGGCTGACTTAATAATTATTATTTATGTTTCTCATTATGTCATAAAGGCTGCCATTATTTACATTGTGTCATACTTACACCTACCTTACATCTGTACCTTACCTACCTTATATCCCTACCTTTAACAGACTGTCTGGTATTTATTATTACTTATCTATCTTCTATCATAATTCATCTTCCGACATCTAAAATACTGATTAGGTTTATATCTATAAATTATGTATTTAATCATTGCGAATAGACAAATCATACGAGATTCTCTAGGTAAAGAGTGAGAAACGTTCTATTTTATTAATAGCTCTGCAGTTGTTGTAAGAAATACAACTTTTAAAGATGGCCTTGCAAATGATTGCATTTACATGAACGTAGTATCAAAAGTGACAAAAGTAAACGAAACTTGGTATAATACATTAAGCTGCTGCAGACTTAATAACAAGAACGAAGGACAACTTCCATTCGTAAATGAAAGGCAACAGATATTATCAAAAGCTTAATTAAACAAACAGGTAAAAATAAATCAGGAAGCTCTAAAGTTAAAGGACAAGATTATGTATGCAGTACATAGTATAAGCCATTATGTTAGCATCTTGAAACTAACTGCGATTGTTACACATCTGGTTCTGCATATTGATGTAACTATGATCATGATGGTACTTCGGGTACTGTAGATAAGTGGGTGGGAGAGGGCTCTATTGTGTTACCTAACTTTTTTGTGCATAATTTAAAGTGCATTTTTCGTCATTCTACATTTTTCGTCCTAATCATCATTTGTTCGAATGATAACTTACCCGAGCTTTCCTTCACATACCTAATAATTATGTCCTAAACCCGTTTATCATTCAATAATATACAAAAGACATAAAACTGTTTCCAGTTGTTAATTCTGTATTGCATGTAGTATACAAGCAAGCAAGCGACTGACGAATTAAGCAAAATAATGTGAAATTCTTGTTTTACTAAATTATCAACTGATCAGTATCTAACTTAATCTTTTAATTTTACGTATGTGAGGTATATTCTGAATAGAAATCAGATGCAACCCGAGCTCCTATTATGGATCTAATTTGCTCAAGATGTTGTGAAACTAAATATCTATCTCGGTTAGTGCTAGAGAGGCGGACCGGTTTCAACACATAAAGTTGTCAAGAAATACTTAGCTTCAGACTTTAAGTATAAAACGTTTGCGTAAAACGTTTTTGCAGTAAGTACTAAGAGCCATTAAGGATCTGCTTAAGGAGCTGTGATTTCGTAAGCTTTAACGTTTTCCATTGAACCTATAGACAAAATGGTTGAGTTCAGGTGTACCTTTCATCCTGTTATTTTTGAAGCTTTGACTTTTCAAACCTGGAAGAGGAACCCTGAATGTCGAGAGAAACCACTAGACCAACAGCAATCAAGACCCTAAATTTTTATTGAAATGTTCATTTTTCCTCAATTTTTGCCTTCAAGGACTTCTCCAAAAGTTGAAAAAGGCCACTGCCCCCAAACATCGGCCTATTTGATTAATATTTTTTAAGTCAATTCACGACTCACCTATGTTTGCTGTTAAAATACTCGTATTTCGCTAATTAGGCATAAGGAATTTGTGAAGTGAGAATTCCGAAGACAGTCGTAAATCGCAATTTATTTTAGCGGATCTTGAAGTGTCAATAGCTTGAGTTGGACAAACAGACAAACATCCTCGGTATAATGCTGTGGACACACTTCATGTCTCAATAATGTAGTGCTTGTTATACACCACTTACGTTTTTAATGATTCATTGCAGTCAAATAAAAATAATCGTAAAAAAGATTTATATATTTTTGTGTGATTATCTGTGTTCCTTATTTAAATCGGTTTAGTAGTTAAGTTCAAACTTGTCGCGACAGAAACATTTCACATTTATAAAATAAGAGAAGGAGAGAAAATTATAAGACAAAATTTTAATTATAAGCGCTAATTAGCTTCTGACAAACAGCATTGATTTATTAGATCACCTGCAATTTTCATGTGCGAATTTTTTCGACGCTATTCTAGCTTATGAGAATTGGATTACCATTCGTGTTACAAATTTCACACCGACGCTGATGACGTTTTTTAATCTTTCATTATAAGTAGTGGCATAAAATTACAGAGATTTCTCATTTTCACTGCAGATTAAAATGTGAATGAACTCACCACGTTTACTAAGATGAATGCAAACAGTTGCAATAAAGTACTTCATATCTACACATAGCAAAAATGACTTGATGCAACGCCGGTTCCTCCTAGCATGTTCCGCAAACGAGAGAAAGTTAAATCTGTTTGGATTTCATAGAGTTTGTTGACTTATTTGCTTATAGCGCCTTAGTTTCGATTTCAAACTGGCCCTAATGGGCCTTCGCTAAACGTTGTCAAAAATATCGCTCATGATTGTATTTTTTTGGTACAAATTACCATAGAGATTACTTTTCTTCTTTTAAAATCAGAGATGACATCTAAAAGCACCAAAGTTAATACTATATTTAGCATATCCACAAAAGCGGTGGTAAACGCATAAATGAATATTATCGATGATAACAAAAAAACAATGGATACCTAATCAAATTAATTCACTTCACAATCATTTCACTGAACGCAGTTTAACCATTGAAACTTTTACAAGAAGGAAAAAAAAATAAGTCTAAACATGTCCATTACAAAACCACACACGCTATTAAACGTGTTATGAATGAAAATTCAGCAATACCCATTGACGCATCTCTAAAAACTAAAATAGGCATTGTGTATGCAAATGGAGCGATGGATGTTCCAATAGTAGCCAAGTTGTACGAAGAGATGGCGTGTCGTGATCACGCGCCGCATATTCTCACGCATTTGCTTCGTATCACATTTTTATTCTTCAGACGATTTCTTCGCAGCTATGCTGTCATTTCCTCCTCATTGTTGGCGTAGTTTGTTAAGAATTCATATTGTAAATGTTTATAGTTTTCCATTAAATTTTATGTACAGGGTAAAGAAATGTTTAGCTTTATCGTTAGCATCTTTTGTTAACGCGTTTGCGGTTGTGCTTTTCAATCTATTATTGCTTGCGGCTCGTTAATCAATATGGAATTTTCTCAGTATAATTGATATATTTTTTTAACTCCTATGCATATATCCATCCTATTGGTTAATAATGATCCAGAATTTACTATATTAATCTCTATAGGTCTTTTATCTCATCTAGGTTGACTGCTTTTAAGAAGGTTTCACAGATCTTTAAAAGAAAGTATTTAGATAGATAGGTTTGAGACTATACCCCAAGAACTGCTCAGTTTAAAAATATAGTTGCATTCAAACTATGTGCTCAGCGTCATCAACATTCAATGGGCACAAAAAATGATACACAAGTTGCAGCAGTGCATAAAGAGTTAGGCTGTTAGTACATCAATCATTAGCATTTTCCTGGCGATGGACTTGCGACATGGAATAAACGAAACGATACTAGTTGCACTTGCCAAGTTAGCGCCACTTGGCATTGGCTGAACATTAACTGTTAGGAGACATGATTTGCATAAAACGTAATCGATCCTTAAAGCATTCGAATGATTAGTAAAATTACCCGTTTGGTAGCGGTAAGATGTCTGATAATGTTGTAGATCTGTGCTGCTTTATCGTGATTTCACACTCGATTCAACCAATTGTTCCAACACTTCTTCTTCTTCTTAGCGTTTATTCCCGTCTTGTGACGGTGTCCGCTTTCCTTATCTTCTTCTTCCACTTCGCTCTATCCTGAACATTGCTCCAACACTATCAACTGCAATTTTTTTTTGTAAAAGTTTCTTAAAGTTCAGTCCTTACTTTCTCAAATGTTTTACATTTTAATAACTGAAAGTGTAAAGGCAGATAGGACGATAAAAGTGGTCACTATTGTTCTTGGTCGCTATAAAGTTTATTCATGTATTGATTTTTTATTATAGCTACTGTCAATAGCTTTATTGGTGTTATTTCTCTTCGTATGGTTTCACCGTCTTTGATGTACATAGTTTCTTTTATTTTACTGCCTTTGTTGTTTTGTTGTAGATGCAACTGTTGAATTTCTTCCAAAGTTAGGTTTTTGTGTCGTGAGAGCTTTGAATTTGCATCTTTTATAGTCTTCGACAGTGTGTGCATCTCTATTGAACTACCTTCTTTCATGTTCCTATCTATTATTAGGTGAAAGAAAAAAATGCCTCTTTAATATTTTTATTTAAGAACACATATATTTAGATGAGAAAAACTTGGAATTTTATTATTCCAGGCACGGAGAGCAATGGCGTCGTTTTCGCTCGAAGGTCCAGCGGCCGATCCTGCAACCTCAGACGGTGAAGAAGTACGTGGCCCCCATAGAACTGGTGACCGAAGACTTCATCAAATACATGGAAAATGCTCGCGATGCGAATGGAGACCTGCCTCATGAGTTCGATAATGATATCCATCGGTGGTCGCTTGAATGTGAGTATAGGTAGTTTTTGATTTTGTATCACTAGCAGTTCCCCGCGGTTTTATCTGCATCTCGAAAGAACTATTTCCCGCCCGGGGATAAAAAGTATCCTATGTCCTTTCTGAGACCCTAACGATATCCATTTTTTTACCTTTCGCATTATAATAGTAGTAAGGATTACTCAGCCTGCGTCATTGTCCCCATCCCTAATTTCACGTATATCGATAAAACCTTTACGCGATAAATGGGATATTTAGAAACTAAATAAGATAATCTTTAGTATATCATGTTATTCGTGTTCTAGCTGCACTTAAATCTTAGCAGACTTCCATTAATCATGCACTAGTAACATATTGCTCAGTCGTGCACGACACACGAGCTGCTAATCTGACTTATGTAGCTGTTATTTATAATACTTCGTTGATTTATGAGACTATAATAATAAATCATTATGATTTTTCATTGAAAGATCGTCAATTTCATAACCTGATCATCCATAGCAAGAAAAGGGACCAACATAAGGACCTTATTATAAAGCGTGTTCCTTATTATAAAGCGAGGACCTTATTTTAAACTTGCTGGCTTTAAAAAAGGCTTGAACCATGAAGTTTGTTAAAGTTCATGGTTTTGAACTAAACCACATTTTATAACAGGGTGGTAGAAAAATCGTTATTCCCTAACAATTGAGGCAAGACAATAACAAAGTAAATGCGCAGCCATCTATTACAATAATCATGAACACTAACTAACAGCGCCATCTATTATCATTCCTCAGGTATCGGCCGCGTGGCTCTCGACACCAGGCTTGGCTGTCTATCATCAGACCTGACCAGCAACTCGGAACCTCAACGTATAATCGACGCAGCGAAGTTCGCTCTCAGAAACGTCGCAGTTTTGGAACTTAAAGCGCCTTACTGGAGATATGTACCGACCCCCTTGTGGACTAAATACGTTAACAACATGAATTTCTTCGTCGAGTAAGTTCTAGATTTCCTTAAAAAATCTTTATTTTAGCAAGGCCTTTAGCATGTCTCTTGTGGCAAACAAAATGTTGGCTTAAATACGCTCATTTTTTAAATTTGATTTTATAAATAAGTAGTCTTAATATTATCGACTTACATTTTCAGGCTTTGCAGCAAATACATAAACGAAGCTCTTGAACGGCTAAAGACCAAAAAAGTAACTTCAGAGAATGACCTGTCTCTTCTCGAGCGAGTCCTCAGGAGTGAAGGGGATCCTAAGATCGCTACTGTTATGGCTCTGGATCTTATCTTAGTTGGTATTGACACGGTAAGGATACTTCTTAACAATTCCACAAATCTTAAGTAAAAGCTTAGGAACTTTAGTACTTAGCAATCAAATATTGATGTCCAGGGGAACTACCTACTGCACGTACCCAGATAAAATATAATCTATGTATGTTACTTGGAAATAGTGTAGCTTTCTAACAGGGAAAGAATTTCACTGTGAAATCAAATCGGTGCAGTAGTTTCGTAGCCTTTAGGGTGTACAAATAAACAAACAACAAATGTGCCCTCTTTATTTTTTAAGTAACAGATAACTCAAATTCTGAAATTGAAGATTACATCGGACACATTATCTTAAGTCTTATTAGATCTTCAGTCTTAATAGTAACAACCAGCTGTAAAGAAAATATTTTATTTCTCCCCTAGATATCAATGGCAGTATGCTCCATCCTGTACCAGGCGGCTACAAGGCTCAAGCAGCAGGAGAAGATGGCTGAAGAGATCAGGAGAGTCTTCCCTGATCCAAGCAAACCAATAAACTATGCTGACTTGGACAAATTGCATTATACCAAGGCTTTTGTTAGAGAAGTGTTCAGGTAACGTATACTCCTAGATTTTGAAGGGTTATTGCTAAAATGATGTCATCATCATGTCCCGAGCCTTTTCACAACTATGTTGGGGTCGGCTTCCAGTCTAACCTAATGTAGTACCAGTGTTTTCCAAGTAGCGACTGCCTATCTGGCCTTCCCAACCCAACTATCCGGGGAACCCAATACCATTAGTAAGAATGGCTTCTGACTACCCGTAACGACTGCCTAAGGAGTTCAAATGACAGCAGTTTGCGAAAACGTTGTCAGAGGATATTGTATTCTATTTGTGGTACGATAAGTAACAATTTTGTTTGTCTTTTTCCAGAATGTATTCTACAGTTATTGGTAACGGTAGAACGCTTCAAGAAGACGATGTTATTTGTGGTTATCACATTCCCAAAGGTGTAAGTACTTTTTTTTCTTCTCTGTCTTACCGAAACCTTTAGAATACCTTCCAGTGTCATATATACCTAATTTAATTGATTTGTGCTCATCAAACTTTTACGCGAAATTATTTAATACTTCTTTTACTTAAGCCCACCATGTTCCTTCTTCATCTCTTTATGTACCAGGCCCGTAATAACTCTTTCGAACAATTCCTTCCATATACATTTTTCCTCATCTTCTTTGTCTTCAGGTTCAAGTGGTATTCCCCACAATCGTGACGGGTAACATGTCGCAATTCGTCTCCGACCCTGAGGAGTTCAAGCCGGAGCGATGGCTGGAGAGCGATGGTCGTCTTCATCCCTTCGCTTCTCTCCCTTACGGCTTCGGAGCCAGGATCTGTTTGGGCCGAAGATTTGCTGACTTGGAAATTCAAATTCTTCTAGCTAAGGTACCTAAAGGCTGATATGGTGCTCGATAATTTTTAAGTTAGTGACTTATTAAATGGTTTGCCTGAAAAATAACATGAATAAGAAGGGAATGAGGTCATGACGTGTGACAGGGAAGAATGGAAGCCGATATTGCGCCGAGGGCAAGAAGACGAAGACGTTACTTATGATGACACCAACTTATACACGGGGGAAGAAATAGCTGACGTTAATGAAGGTTACCAAGAACAGACTTTTGGTTGAATTTTCCCGAATTCCGAAGGTACATAAAATGCCCTGACTGACACGAGCAAGATCGAATTTCTACCATATTCTAGGCAAATTAGTAAAAGTCTAATTTTATGCAGCAATTCTGTCTTTTTAAATAATAATATTGTATTGTTTTTTCTTTCACAGCTAATCCGCCGGTATCGTCTGGAATATCACCACGAGCCACTCGAGTACGCTGTCACCTTCATGTACGCGCCTGACGGACCTTTGCGTCTGCGCATGATTGAACGATAGACCTCTAATAATATATTAATTAACAAACTGATGATAAATATTTTTATTAAAAATAACTAAGGCCGGCAATACGCGGACCGATTGAAGCAGTCAGGGCCGACCGCCCGAATCAGTTGCAACTGCTCGAGCGATTCGTGTATGTGCGTCCATAGAACTCTGCAGTTCATTGTGCAGTCGACAGCTTGACTGCTTCAAGCGGTCCGTGTATAGCCGGTCTAAGTAGCCTTTCAAAAAAAAAGGTTGCAAAATTAAAAGTGTTATTTACTTAATTTGATTTATACATAGAGGTCTTGCGGTAAAATGATAGCTATAATAAAATTGTAAATTAAGCTTATTGTTATGTACCTAAAACATAATATTATTTAAGATGTAAATAAAATGTTTAATTATCTTTTGTTTTGATTTATTTAATAATATTTCTTCTACGCGAAATATACCAAGATACTTACACGCGAAATATACAAGTACACCAAGATTACTTCAATTCTTGCTTGAAAATTATCTCTGGAAGCCGCAAATTAACTTTCATTCCACTTCATTCATTCACCATACTAAAAAGTTTCAGTTATTAAATCTATATACATAGATACCAGTACTCTTTGTTCTCAAGATTCAATATTCTCATGCTCAATACAAAACAAAAAAGCATTCACACTCATTCTGCTCAAACTAGTTCTACTAAGAACTTCTTATCGATAATCGACACTAGCGTTACAACACTTTCTAATAAAACAAAGCTAGCTATATTGTAAGAGCAGAAAGTTATGCGGTTATGTTACCACAGTTTAATGTTACTGTAGGTACATAAATAACCTAATGGTTTAAAGTTTGTTACGGAGTTACGCCTACTATTTGCTCTTGGCACTTAACTGAGAAAACAATAGAACATCGTATTTGATTTTAACATATTCATAGGCGTTACTGAGTTGCGCTTAAAAGGAACATAACTCGAAAGTATGGTACAAGTCACTTACATTGATAAAACAATGGTACAATGTACTTACTTGTTTTATGTTAAAATGGTTTGCCATTTAGGTATGTAAATTGGAAAAAATATGTCGGTGCTTGAAAAGTCCAAAAGAAAGTTAGTTTCAATGGTTTCTTAAAGAGAACCTATGCTCATGTTCTTAAAAAAAATCTTTGTTAAGTGTGGATTTCCACAAGACTTCTGTTTCTCAACCGAATTTATTAGGCGCTTCAATTCAAGAAATTTAATTTGGTTAAATGAGCAGCTATGTTAGATTTTTATTACAACATGAGAAGAATCTTACTAAAGTTACCCAAAATGGCTCACATATTTAATGAGTAGGTAACTTAAGTCATTAGTAGTAACTATTTAAATATCACAAGCGGTACAACGGTAATACATTCCTTCTAAAAACTCTTAATGTCTTCACGAGCACAACCAAAGTACCTTCTTAAAGGTTTACCATTTTCCCTACAGTACCTTTTCTTATGGTATATTTCACAAAAGCTAAATCATTATTAACGTCATCAGCTGCAACCACAAAGTACCATGAAATAAAATTTAATGTAAGTACCATAAAAGTAAATGACACATACGTCTCGCTACCACATGTATTTGGCACATTCATGTGGTCTTACCTTATTTTTATTGAGGTATGTAGTTACTGCAGAATGTTGAAATGCTGATAGAGTAAGAAAATGGAAACTTAAACAGATGACAGTCAGTAAGATACAGAATTATCCATTTAAGATAGAGAAGAAATAATGACAATAAAGACTACGAGGTTTAAAATACTCTTCGATCATGGTAGAATCACATAAATAAAATTTGGTTAGGTATTTAGTAAGTCCACAGTTAGTAGTTCCCCAGAGGGTAGGTAGTACCTACAGGCTTTGGCTTACAAAGTGGACTTAAAATCTTTGCTCAATTAGTTGAAGTTCAAACTTTTGCCTTCTCTGTTTCCATTTCTAAGAAAAAACATCTTGAAACACGAGTTAATTTTGGTCCCTGAGGCACAACACGAAATTCCATAAACGGCATGTTAAAATTTCGAGGTCGTCCTTCTTGTTTGAGATGACCCAAAGCCACGTAGTTCTGTTTACCCTTCAATGTGTGGTGTCCATTGCTTGTTTTAGGAATATCTTTGGGACCACGCCCAGCTTGTATACATATGGGTACAAGTTTTAGGCGTTATGTAACTTACGTTTGATGACTTGCAAATATTTCGCTTTGCTTGAGGATGTGGGTTGTGACAAGGTTTGTCGTTTGTTTTGTAGTTTTGTAAGTGTTATAGTATTGGTCTTGGCATTGAGAAAATACTTGGGTTGGTAGTTTGCTTTTAAGGTGTAAAGACTTTCAAATTATCTATATCTACTCTATCCAGATGTAAATGTACCTGCATAGCTACATTAAATGTGATTGGCAACTTGTTTCGCTTTGATCACCATGTGAATCGGGACCGAACTCTAATGGAGCTTTCTGATTTTTCGCATCCAGTGATTTTTTGGTTCACCCAAAAACATGGTTTTCACCCAAAAACTTTGTTAAATCCTAAACTACCAGTTATTTACTTATTACCAAAGATTGTTTTGTTGCTGAAAGATTTTTCGGTAGGATGCAATGTATGTCACGAAAGTCGTCTTTGATCCTCGTGGCCCCTCTAAAAGGCAGAAGACGGCACAAACGCTGAGGTTTTTAGTGGGTGCAAGCCCCACATAACCTCACCGTCTCCCCGGGCGGTGTGTGTATGCGTCAGGCATTTTCCTCAGCCGAAACAAAAAAAAAAAAAAAAAGGATGCAATGTATGCAAATATGACGCGAAACAGAGCTTCTTGCTGGTATTTTCTCAAATGATGTAGGTAATTGGCCATCAACCAGTTCGAATTGCCGAGTTGTCTTTCATGACTTGCTGTTTTCTGAACAACGAAGAGAATTACGCAATTTTAAGAATTACCCCTCTGAGGTAATTTGTAAGGTCGTTTCGTTCTCAAAATTGCTCTTGGCTGACTGGTCAGAAGCTACTAGACTAATAGTGTAGCTTTCTAGTCGTCTAGAACTTATTATTACAAAATAGTGGAGAAAGTAGCAAAGGATATAAAAGTGTATCTTAAGCTACAATGTGATATACATAATTTGAAACTATGTAAGTACCTATATAATATATTTTTTGAAATTATGATTACTTCAGGCTCAAGCTATGTTAAGGTTCGCAAGGTTAAGGTTTCACACGGAAACAACTCTTTTAAAATAAATATAATTAGTTCAAACCAGGTGTAAAACTAACGGGTTTTGATCCTAACAGTAAATCTACTAGAAAATCGATACAGTCAAAAAACGGTTTTGAACTACTAATGAGTAGACTACATTTTTTGATTTCTAAAACTCGAAACAGATGCTGTTATCACTGGCCTATTAACCCATAAAAAACCGGTTATCAGTTTGTTTTGAAATTATTATCCGTTTTGATTTTGGATTTATCATGTCAATTAATAACGGTACTACCGTTAGTCCCACTCCTTAATTTTGGAATGCGAAATCGCGATTGAATAGTTATAATTTTTGTTCTACTTGCGGAGGAATTTTAGAATATTATGTTGGCCCGTTTTTTTTCCTAATGTTGTTTAAATTTCAGTGCCTCCGTTATCACTGTGGGAATTTTTACTGAATTTTACTGTAAAAGTAAAAAATAAATAAAAATAAAATAAAAAATAAAAATGTAAAAGTAAAAAACTGTAAAAGTTAAAGACTTTAAAGCCTGCACATTCACTGGGTATTAATTTCATTCTTTAAAATACTTGTAGTTTATTGTTTGTTATGCAAATCAAATCCTGTAAAAAAATAGTTATTTCAAAAGCACTTTTAGGTCTAAAAGAGTCTTATAAAATACTACGGTATTTCAATACTTCCGAATACCACAATCACTTCGTAACATAAGCATAATTGTATAAGTAAAGGTTCATTCACAGTTTTCCATTCATGAATGCGTACGATTGCACTTGGCCGTCGTATGGTGAGAAATAGAAAGTGCTCTACGGTACTGTTTGCTCAAATCATAACCGCGATGCTGTCAAGGTGAAATGAGAAACAATAGAATCGTATTTCTCTTATAACCGGTGTTTTCCGGAATCAATTGTTGGCAGTATCTTTTTTGTAATGTTATGATGGGTCTTTCTTATTGGTTTACGTAGGGGTAGGAATGTATCGATTTTCATGAGACTTTTCGGGTCCCTTATAAAACTACGTCTTGTACGGTTATATGTATAGGCAAGCACGCTCCATCTTCGACCACTTTGTCGGTTACCATCAGGTGAGACAGTGGTCAAACGCGAGCCTATAGACGATGAAAAAATGACAATAACCAAATTGATGTCGTTGGTCTTCCTCGAAATACCTTTAGTAGTTGTAATGTAGGTATTCTTTATTCGGTTATTTTGATTATGTGGTAAGTGACTACGTACATAGATCCATGGAAGTTTTCATGGGAAAATAGCCTTGCGTGTGGACATTTACCATTGATCAGACAGGATCAAAGTTCAGGACCAGGTACCTACAGATACTTATAAAGTAGAAAAATAATCATGTCATTCTATCGATACCTACCTACATATACAGAAAAGGCGATAATTTGAGTTCTCAACACATTCTTTGGAATTCCTTACGTGGGAAATGACAATCATATTTTTTACGTGTGTGTGCTTAATCATATTCGTGAATCATCTTAAGTATCAAATTCTTCTATCTTGAAAACAAAAGTCTTAATTTTATTTTACCTCATCTTTTAGAAAAGTTGGAAAAACTTAAGTAAAATGTGTAGATTTACTATCTGGGAAAAACATTAGTATGAGAAATATCTTTTGCACAGACTTTGCAAAGACTTAAGTAGGTATTTTTGCTGTTTCTTGCCGTGCTATCGACATCTGCATATTATACACTACAAGATCTTGACATACCAGTGTTGCAGACTTGGTAGGCACTAATTAATTTTCAAAAATACAATGTATCAAGCAAGCAGGTACTCAGTAGTAGGTCAATCGATACTTGTATGCACCTGTTTATGACGCAACAAATGACCACTCGGCTCATCTGCCCGCTTAACTACACAATTCAGGATGCGATGACGGAACAGAATGGCTCCACTATTTTTTGTACGTAAGTCGCTGTAATGATTGAGTCATGTAAGAGGAGAAATTTTGGACAATCAAAAGCCAGGTAATATTGTTTTTTCCAAGAGTTGATTACTGTGTGTCATGTAATGGAGGGAATAAGGAAAAAGTTAATAGTGACACCTGTTTTGACTTCTTGTTGATGTTCCATTTGCAAGAAATGCAGTACACATACACATGACACATCAAATTGTAGAAAAATTCGTTTAGAGATCTAGACTCTATTCTGTTTTTCCGCTATTTTAGGGTTTGATTGATTCAAGATCAGGAACCTTGATAAACCATATTTTTTAATAAATCTTAGAACTAATAAAAACTTAAAAATTGTTAACTAGGGGATATTTTGATGACAAAGGTAGTTAAAAGCAGCGTTTAACTGTTACACCTATTTTTCTTTGTACTAATGCCACTTAAAATATGGATATATTTCTTCCATTTTAAGATATGGCCTTATTTTCTGGGGTAATTCAACCAACAAAGACCTGGCTTTTAAAGCGCAAAAGCGGTGCATCCGATCAATTGTAAATATAGATTCAACTGACTCATGTGTTCCACATTTTAAGAAATTGAAAATACTACCACTTCCTTGTATGTTTATCTACGAATGTGCCATCTTCGCTAAATTAAATATTCACCATTTTAAATTTAGTAATAGAACCAGACGTAAAGACAAAATGACACGTGAACCCCACAAAACTGCTCTTTTCCACAAAAGTGTTTTTTATCTTATACCCGACATTTATAATAAATTGCCAAATACAATTAGAGACTTAGAGTTACATAATTATAAAAAGAAATTATTTGTATTGTTAATAGACAAATGTTACTATACTCTAAAGGATTATTTGGATGATGTTATTTAATTTTGATTGAGTTTATAATTTATGTTTATGTTTATAATTTATGCTTATAATTTCAATTGCAGCCTTGATATCATTATGTGAATTAATCTATAATCTAATCTAATGTTATAAAATGTTACCTTAAAATTAAAAATTAAAATTAAAATATTGTATGCCATTATGGCGGGTCATAGCTGTGTACAATTTAATAAAAACCATGTAACAACTCACTGTTTACCTATGTACCACAAAAAAACATTTAGTCTGATTATAAATCAACTCCCACGCCTAAGATATATGATATAGTGTGAATGTTACTGCTGTAACACATACATACTACCTACATTAGGGTGTCCCAAAAAAATCAAAATCATTTTTTTTTAACGCATACCCTCCTATTTTTTTCCTTTTGGTCCAAAACTATTATAAATAAAATTTTATGATGGTAGGACCACGGTAACCCGTGCCGACTTACATTTGAATGTATGTCATACTCGCTCTCTAAGACTTACGCGATCTAACTCGTCGATGTGCTTGTGATTTCTTGTTATTTAGAGATCGAATCATTTTTTTCAAACAGCCAACATGTCACTAGACTTACGCAGTTATAAAAAGGGTATATTTTTAATTAGGGGACCTAAAGCATCCAATGTCGGGCTCAAAACTTCCGTCTAATGGACAAGTTCTCGCAGTTTCATTGTACAACTAGCAACCCGCTCCGGCTTCGCACGGAATAACAGTATTTCTCCACTATTTAATGTTTGTTATTATACATGTAAACCTTCCTCTTCAATCACTCTATCTATTAGAGAAAACCGCATGAAAATCGGTTGCGTAGTTTTGAAGAATTAGGTAAGCTTACAACGGGACACGGGGACAGAAAAAGCGACTTTGTTGTATACTACACCTATGTAGTGATATTCGGGAAATTAATTTAATTGTGAATGAAAACGTAAATCTTACTATTCGCGAATGCATTATCTACTGGGAAAAGGCGCGTATTCCAATCTTTGCCTAATTGTGTGACGAAACTCGTCACCTTGTATCAAGTTTGGAGGGACAAAAGACACAAAGACGTTTTTAAGCAACGCCATCACGAGTTTTTCAGCAACTTACATATGTAATTTGTTTGATTTTGATTAATAAGAATAAATCATCATGTCCCGAGCCTTTTCCCAACTATGTTGTGGTCGGCTTCCAGTCTTGCCGGATTCAGCTGAGTACTAGAGTTTTACAAGGAGCGATTGCCTATCTGACTTCTCAACCCAGTTACCCAGCTACCCAATACCCCTTTGATAAGACTAGTGTCAGACTTATTGGCTTCTGGCTACCCGAAACGACTGTCCAAGACGTTAAATGACAGCCAGGAGAGCAGCCTGCCTAATAGTTAGCGCGAGTTACAGAAAGCACGCGCCTCAGAGGAGCGAAGAGGAAATAACTCTTGAAAAACGATTAGATGTATCGTTTTGCAGGGGTTATTTTGTCTTTGGTTATTTTGTTTTTTCAAAAGAAGATCTTTACGGTACTTTGTATGACAAAATCACCTCTAACTTTTTACTTTTTACTGAAATGAATTCAGTAAAAAGCGAGTTCTTTGATCGATCGCCTTAAAATTAATGACAGTTTTCTACATGAATGTGTCCTACCTTCTAGTCAAATAATGCTTCGTATCAAGAAACCAAAAGTTTCAGCACTGAGAGTTAGTGAACGATGTGGCCGAAAGATCGGTGAAGTTCATGCAAGACTTTTATTGATTAATCACAGAAGATGAGGAACAAAAACAATTATTGTTAGGTACCGTCCTAGAACATCGGAAAATTTATCCTAACTGTAAAAAAAAACTACTTTAAAATGAAAATTTTAACAATGATATTATTTTTCAATGATATGAGAAGATAAAACATTATTTGGATGCATTCGAGGTTTATTTTTAGTAAAAATAATTAAGATCTAAAGTTCTCCATAGTAAGTCAGTACAAATTTTCATGTGAAAACTTTGGCATTAAGTCGGCACGGGTTACCACTGTCTGATCGAGATAATATTTATTATAGGAGATAATGAGGTCAAACCGAAAAAAATTAGAGGGTATGCGTATTTGAATTCGAGAAAAAAAATATCCCCCTTATGTCTTGGGACACCCTAACCTACATACAGAGGAAAAGGTTTGGTTCTGCCTATAGAGGTCAAAAATACACGAATTGTGGGCGCGGCTACTAGACAATGTCGTGACAAAAAAGTCAACCTGTTTTGTGAAACATTATCATATTTGGTTCTACCGTTGAATATGCTTAGAAAGATTTATTTGTACCTACTGTTTAAACTTTCAAGTTCATCTGATTTTTGTCTACTTAAATTTTTCATTGAATAAATCGCCTATCGTATCGTATTTTTGACCTATACTACGTTCTCCTGATTTTATGCGGAGTCGGCGCAACATGTATATCTTTTTGATCCATAATCCTCAATTTGACGTCAAGACCAGGAAGTCTATTCAATTATAATCACAAAAAATATCCTAACGTAATTAACCTAGTTACAACCTTTCTTATCTGTGGTATTTAAAATTCATTTATTTTTATCCATTAAATTAAAATATTTTTTTAAGGTTTCACAAATATTTGATATAAACTAACGCCATTTACATATTTACTTTAGGTCATTTCATTGACCTAGTTGTAAATTAGGTAATAAGGATTAAGTTCTTTACACAGCAAACATTAAAACTCAGGTACATCCCCAGTCCTACAAAATACTACTAGTACAATATTTACCCATTTAGTAAAAAAACGCTGATTAAGTGAGGTGTAGTAATAGTAATTCTGATACCCATCCCTGAAAATTTGACTCTAATTCAGATACCGCACGGTCGAATTTACCATAGCAAAAAAACACAGTTAACATCACATTAGTTCACATATTTCAGTCATTCATTATACGCATCATCTAGTCAAACCATTGTTCCGATTACGCAATACCCAGTCACGCACATAGTTCCGTTTGCTGATTATCGCAAAAAAAAACTAACCGAGTTAGAAATGCTTTACTTTCGAATCGATTCTCAAACAAAACGAGTTCATATCTGATCACACCCACTTTATATAAAACCAGTAATTAATCAATGAATTCTATGTTACAATGTCTCGAGATAAAGATAAGAAGAAATCGCTAGTCAGTTGTTCTCGATTTAAAATAAAAATCGATTTGTAGTTGAGCATTGTATGTCCGCGTTGTCTAAAAAACAATATGGAGTGAATCAGAAATGGTCTATAGATTACAGAGAGATCCTTCGTGTTTCGGAAGGCAGGTTTAATAGGTGCACAAGGGCTGTTAGTTTAACATCTTTGACGGTCCCTGGTAGTCAGGAGCCAGAAAGTCTGACCACTAGCCTTACGCCGATTTAAAGGGAACTGCGAAGAAACATGTGTCTATGTTTTTCGGTATGTACATTTCGAAGGAATTTAATTCTACATCTACATAGTCACCAACCTAGAAACTATGGCAGAATGTGTTTTTATTTTCCCACGCTGTGCTTGTTCGCTGGAGGAACCTCTACCTATTATATATTTTTTTGTTATATTCTAATTAAATAATATTACAGTAAAATTAGTCTGATAATTTACAACAAAACACTCAGCAATTGTAACAAAACTTTGTTTTACCTAGATTTTCCTTCACCTGTATTATTTACAATACATTTTTCGCACGGCTTTTGTTTTTCGCAGTATTGTTAACGTGCGAAAGCTGATAAAAATATAGCTGTCTTTTTCTTTTGCTCCATTAAGATCAGTCAGCGTCTTAATCCTAGAAACTCAAAGACTTTCGATCTCGTTTCGTATATAGCGTGGAGGCTCCGACGTGTTGCTACCTACCCGCGTGGTGTGTGTCCATTGTTATACGACTTTTTATGCGTATCAAGTGATTGCGTGGTTAGTTTGCATTTGTATATACAAAAACAATCCTGACACATTTATTACAACGACAGAGTAGAAAATTGTTCGACTATTTATTTTAATGAAAATTATTTGCATCCAAGATTTATATTTGAACATTTAAATTGACTGATGAGCGATTCATTTAAATTGATAATTGCATTAAATATTCTTTTCTTTTCGATTATGATGATGTCCAGACATTAAAAAAAAATTATTTTTGGAAAAAATAACAGAACTGAAACAGAAAACTATGTAAAAGTAATTTTAATCCCATAATCATATTTATTTAGCCCAGTTATCACTAATGAATACCAAGACTTCACGTTATAAAATGAAAATTGCCTCTATCACGTCTTACAAAGTCACATACAATGGAAACGCACTCAGAAAGCGAGCACCTAACTCATGTATAAGGAAGCTCAGTCGACGCTCGACTTGCTAAGGGTTCACAGGGAATCTACAAAATTCGTGCCAGTGGTTATAAATAGTGCTGTGTGAAAAACTGTGTGAAAGGGGAAGAAAATTTCAGAAAGGATTTTAGGGGAGGTATGTAATTTTTTGTATCTTTTTCGGGTTAATGTATAGGGGTACTTTAAGGCTTGTTTTTTGTGTTTGTAAACAAATAAGTAAGTTAGTAATGTATTGTTTTTTTAAGATTGTATTTCTTCAAGGTCAATTTTTAGAGCAATGTGTAGTTAGAAAAAAATACAGTTTTTTTGGTAATTAACGGTTTGTTAGTAGACAATGAAGCCGTTAATTTTATCATTTCAAAATGCTAAAATGTTCTCTAAATTCAGAGTTTTATAGTTCTCATAATTAAATAGGTAATTAGATTTTGGGTTCACGCGTGACGTAGGTAGGATTATACTGTTAGCACAATTATTTTGGACCGGTTAGAAGATTCGTTGATAGATAATAATAGCCAATTAGCAAAGATATCTGGAAGTGTCATTCAAATTATAAGAAAAAGTCTTAAATATACCCAGCAGTAATATAACATAGTTCTGATCTTGTAATTAATGAGAAAATATGATTGGTAGTTATATAGATTTGCGGTGTAACATATCTACCTAGTTTATGAGGTCATACATGACGAAAACTTTTTCGATCGATAGAAGTAATAAAGAAAAACTTGTAATCCTATAAAGGTAACCCGATAAGAAGATTTCAAGAGGTTTTCGACCTTCAAAACTTAGAGGTATTCTTCATTAATAGTTAATCTTTAAAAATGGTTTCAAAATTATACATATTCATCGTGATTATCATTTTCGAAATCTTAATTAGGTACATCTGCATATAAATGCACTATAAAAGAACTGTCTATTTCTACAGAAGTCCGACACTAAGCTTACCTTTAGCGTAGCATCTAGAAAGGAAATAAAGAAAAATCCTATGATACTGAGTTTATAACCGATATTGGTTAATTTTTATCGGATCCAATTTTTCATCTCCTTGTGTGATGTGTTAGACATTCTATCTGAACAATACCTTATTCATATATGTATAACTAGCCGTTTTCCCGCGGTTTCACCCGCGTCCCGTGGAAGCTACTGCCCGCACCGGGATAAATTAATATAGCCTATGTTACTCGCAGATAATATAGTTTTCTAATGGTGAAAGAATATCATCGGTCCAGTAGTTTTTGAGTTTATCCATTACAACCAAACAAACAAAGTTTTCCTCTTTATTATAATATTAGTATAGACGAACAATTAATACAATCCCGCATTTTCCAATTTTCACCCCCAGTCAATTGTTTTTATTCCTAATTGAATTAGCTGCGAAATATTACGATAGACATTATTAAATAGAATCTTTAGCGAACACGATCGTTACTTTTTATGCAACACCTTATTGCAAGCATTAAGCGATGCACTCACTAATTTATAACGTTTCATATTTATCAAATGCAGATGTTGCAAACATTACTAGATCCTTAATATTATTTTTAGATTTATTAACATTAAAAGCTTTAGAAAAATAAGGTCAAGCTGAATGTCTGCCCGTCTACTACGTTATTCAAAGGTCAGATTTTGATTTAAAAGTTGCTTGAATTGACGATAATGCTTATAATTTTAATACCAATTAACATTTTCGTAAATGCTTTATTGTACACGATTTTTGTTGTTTAGATTAGGTACACATGATTTTGCCCTTCGGAGAAAAAACCGTGAACACGTTCCCTCGTATTTTTTTCCAAAAATATAAGGTGAACAATTGTTTTAAGAGAGTATCCACTAGTTTCTGTCTAATTCTTCTATTCAGGACAAACTTTTTATGTACTAATTTTTTTTCTTAAAGATGCCAAAAAATAGTCTATATCATCATCGTCATTTCCCCAATTTTACATGAAATGACTGCCCATCTGACCTCCTCAACTACCTGTTCAAACTAATGCACGTCGGTAAGACTGGCAGTAGGATAGGACTAGCAAAGATTGTTTAAATGACAACCAGGACTCAGGACCCAAAAATTTAACATTGAGTTAAGTATTAAAATTTAATTGGTTTACTGGTATAAAAACAAAAACCTTTCAGTTTTATTTTTAGTCATTATTAAAATGTTTTCAAGGAGAGCTTATATTTTAGAGGTATTTATTAAGTAAATACACTTCTGGTTTCCTTTGATATCGTTTACTTAAAAATAGTTTTGACCTTTGGATTTGCATTTACTTCTGCATTTACGTCAATTTTCAGTACTTGAAACAGTCCTATCCAAAAGGTACATAAGGCAAGAGTATATCAATATTATGCCGTGCCATGCGGGCTATGTAATAATTTTATATCGATTATATACCCAGCAGTCTGACAGACAGGTTTAAGGCTAAAGTAAAAGTCAGAGAGCTAGACTAATAGCAACATGTTTTATCTAGTTTTTTTTTTAATACGACTTAATGTTACAAACTTATTTAATTTTTCAATACTTTATTTTAATGGATCTCCGGTTGTGAAATTTTAAGTTGCAGTTTATATTTGTCTTATAAATCAATTATTTCGTGGGCAAAATAAGTACCTGGGTATCTTTTTCTAAAATATATTTCCGTCTCTTTGACCAAGCTGTTAATAAAACAATACTTTGGTAGTTATTATTATTAATACCAGTTATGAAATAGCAGTAAAACTTACAGCTTGAAATGTAATTAAATACGCATTACTGTAACTCTGTAACTATTACCTAACATCGTTTTTTGAAGAAGATTACTCTAATGACTGCTGTCTAAAGAAGGTTGATGAGGTAGGTATTCTGACCTTTTTGTTAGTAGATCATAGAGAACCTTTCATTTTGTCTGCTTTATGAGAGGTCATTTTTTTAAAGATAGAATACAAACTTATTTCGTACTGGCCATTGCAAATTTTCGGGTATTATTTTTCTTTTTCCGCTCCTTCCTGGTTTTCTTTTGTTTATCCGGCACTCACGCATTAGATCGTTGATTGGTGTAACATTGTTGGTTTAAGAACAGCATAAAAATAATTTTGTAATTAAAATTATGATGTAGGTAGTTACCTAGTTTCCTGCACACTTCAAATAATTACTTAAAATACGTAATACATAAATAAAATCTCTATATCATAAATAAAAACTGAGGAACTTCTAGATAAGCTTGAACGTCTGCAGAATCTGTGCATCCGCTTCATTTTCGGGCTCAGAAAGTACGACCACGTGTCGGAGTTTCGGAGTCGGCTGAAGTGGCTGCCTATTCGGCGGCGTCGAGATGCTCACATACTTTCTTTTCTTTTCTCTCTTCTCTATAATCCCTTCTCACCAAGTTATCTTCGGGAACGTTTTGAGTTTCTTGTTCCGAGAGGCAAACCTTGTCGCACTTCCTCATCTCTCCTTCTTCGTGTCCCTTCCCACACTACGAGCCGCTATGATGGATCGTTTACTGTTCGTGCTGTGAGACTGTGGAATTCCCTTCCACACTCGATACGCGAAAGCCAATCGTTGGATGCATTTAAGAGACGAGTAAAGGAATACTATTTATCAAGATGATATTTCTATTCTTATATATATATATATTATATTATATTACATATATATTATATTCTATATGTATTATGTTTATATACTGTGTAGCCTCTACTACATACATATGTTTAGTTTATTGTTATTTAATATTTGTTTAGTATTTCATATTTGTTGTGCACATATAATTGACCCTACCTCTATCGAATATCTCTATCGCTTTAAGGTTGGCTGTAAGAGAACCCAATTCTGGGTTAAGCTCGCCGTTGTACATAACTGTCTGTATCCCGTATGTATTTACTGTTTAGTGTGCAATAAAGAATAAAATATATTCACTTTTTACGACTGATGCTGAAATGTAAAAAGCATTCTAATTCAGATGTTAGAGAAATAAAAACGATACCAATACTATTCGTTATTTCAACCTTACCTTACGATTTTTTACAGGAATTAACACAACTAAAAATATGAGGAGTCGAGTGAGCGTAGTGAAATGGCCCCTACGGACCATCACTTCTGGCCGGTTCCTTTCCACCACGGCGCAAAGAAGCCAGGCTTCCGACAGTGGATTAGAAATCGGTGAGTACAAACTACAGAGTATTTATGAATTTCCGTTACATGATTAATGGCAATCACCTTTTTAATCGAGGTTCAGCTTGCTTGTAAGTGCTATATACTAACTGATTGCAAATGCAAATGGGAATTTGCTTGCCGTAGTGAAACGTAGGAAGCACTTCAGATAGTAGTACGGTAAGTAGACCCATTCAGAATATTATAGTGTTCCGTGTTAAATAAAGAGTGAGCGGGAATTAGCTAATGAGACTAATAGGTTATTTTATGTACATTGGACAATACAGTATGTGTTGAGCAGTTTTGATATAATTGTTGTCATCGCGTAGTACTCCTAAGGCCCTATTTAACCCACTAGATATAACAGTCTGATTAATGAAACATTTATGTTTATCACTAAATTCCCGTGTCCCGTGTACTCAAGTTTTCTATGAGATTACCTAATTGACTGTTGGTGACATTGCCGCTCAAAGTTACTGTATAATTATCATGTGTGAAAGAGTTAGGAATACTTAGTTTTTTAGTGCATCAAAAGGCATCGTACCTTTTCCTCACGAGTTAGGACTACTTTCACGTACATAAAATAAGGCCCTTGAAACGTGACAGAAAATGCACGACTCCTGTCAAGAGACCAGTCTGATAAATGACCTTTCTGTATTATTTTTTTTTCTGATCCATTTAGTTTACTTGCTTAATTATTGTAATGTAGGTGCGTAGTTTCGAAGTAAACCAGATTTGCATGACATTTTAAGCGCGATTGTTTTGCTCTTATTAAATATCTACATTTATCCGGAAGCAAAGGTTATTTATAAATACAAATTCAAGTTTGTTGTTTTCAAGGGACAATCGATTTAAATAAGTAGGCACCACGGAGGAGAAAAGACTAGGTAGGCACTGACAACTTGAATGAAGGAATAGCTTTTAAATCCACATTATGAAAATATGTGTCTGCTTGATGTAAAGAATTACCGGCTGTAGAATATCTATATCTATAGGTAATTACATATTAATGATTATTAACCATTATGAGAGGAGGATCACACTAAACTTCAGAGATTTTTCGCTCCACTCACAAGGGGGTTATAAACGAAGTTATAAACGAAGTCTTCAGACTGGTTGAAACTATATGAAACAGTTAATTAGAAGTAAGTAGGTAGTGTTTTGTTACATATGTTCTTGTGTACTACATATGTTATGCAAGCATTCGCGGTGTTTGAGTTCAGCACGCAAGGTACAGTTGCATGCAGTAATTTGATATACATCTTTAAGGTTGTTCGCAATCTAGAAATAGGACCGGTTGGATTAGATTAATTTGAATTATCGACATGTTCTAGGAAGGAAGAGTTTATTAGTCTTCTAGGTATTTTTGAAGATTTGTTTGAGATATATTCGTAGTCCATTAAATACCGTAAAATGTATTCTTCTCGAGAGTGGAAATATGAACTGAAAATTCTAGGTCCCACATATTATCGAAGTACTAAGCAGTCACTGTAACCAACTAATAATAGGTATGAGATGATTGTGATGGTCATGAGGCTGTATAGTTCTTTACTGGGTAACACAGTGGTTATCATCTTATACTACCCCCTTCATCATCATTATCATCATTATCGAGAGTTGTCAACATCATAGGTTTGCTAAAAACTTGAAAAAGTCACCTTTTTGGCAGAATTTTTACAAGTTGTGGAAAAATTCCTATTTGTTTTTTCAACCGAAAACGTATGCCTATTTTAACAAGTCTTTATTAGAGGTATGTACAAAAAAAATTACCCAATTATCGTTTGTTAACAGGTACAAAACCAGTACAGTCGTGTCCGGCAAAGGGTTATCGTGCGCGATCGACTCACGCGGCGATCGATTCGTCTGTGTTCGACATGGCCCCGTCGATCAAGTCGTGGGAAGAAGTTCCGGGGCCCAGGCCTCTGCCGTTCTTGGGGAACACTTGGAGATTCACGCCTTATATTGGTAAGTATTTAATTTGATTTTTTGGGAGAAGGAGTTAATTTCAGGAACTCAGGAAAATAATATTTTTAGCGTTAAATGTCTTATTTATTGAGAACAGGCAAATAAGGCAAGCTTTTATCCCGTCGCGCGGAGATGTTCCCACGGGCCACAGGTGCGGATGAAAGCTTGTTTCATAAGGTGAATTTCATAAAGTTTTCACTTCGCTATTTTGTAAATAAAAATACTACAACTTCTTACCAAAATAATGTTGAATGCTAGTAGTCATATATTTCAATTACGCATCCTTTAGTTCTTAACATTGAAATAGCATATTTAATTAATAACACACAAATGGCTAATGATTTGCATACACTAAAGTGTCATTTCACACGTCGACTGAATGAATCTACTAAAATAACACAAAGAGCATAATTGCAGTGCAAATTGGTTGCATACAATATACAACTCGCGAGAATCAACACATTAGGTGTCTGAGTAAAATGAGACAAATAAAAACGTCTGACTTTCAAGTCCGCGAGAGTGCATTAAAAGATACATATTATAACTTTTTCTTTGCAAGTCTAGACTGAGATTTCATTTCTTATATTCATGATTTAGTTCATTATGAATGTCTGTATTGCTCTGCATTCAAATTGCAGTTTTAATCTAAATCCTAACATTAAGAAAATTATTTTGTTAAACGCTTTCGAAAACTCCTGTGGACCGATTCTGACGAAATTGAATGACTCCAGGTATTGAAAAAAATTCTCCGTATTTCCCGTGGGACATATATGGGGGAAATCAACTCGAATTAATATTGCTCGGTGTCTTATATGTGTGTATGTGTGTCTAATATGCTTATACCCTAATGCTTAGAGGCAATAAGCCCGAGGTCAATGACTCTTAATCAAGGTTTTGCAACTAAATGACTTTTTATAGACCATGGTCAGGCGAATATTATAAAATATAAAATAACTTCCGATTAATTTGCAAATGGCGGAATTTATGACTAACACAATGTCATTTCAAATGATGAGATGAATAGGTATCCAGATTGATATTTAAATGTGAGTTTTTATCAAAATAATGACTACCAAGTAATAGAAAAAAAAGTTTTTTTGGTAAAATGACACTTAAAAAACATACAGATTTTAAGCAGTTCATAACAAAATTGAAAAGCAGACAACGGTTCACGGTTTACGGCTATTAAAAATACCATCTTTCAAGTTCACGCATATGAACGCAGAGTGCATTTACACGCATTTAAAATTCCTTCAATGTACTCTAAAATTTATCTCTGATGTCGGTAGTTTCGTGTTAAATGTAACATTTACAAACAGATCACATGGAAAACCGTTCTACAAAATTTGTATGTCGGTACCTTAAAGTACCGTTTATCTACGCATTGAAATGATTGTACATTCCTAATATGTATAACAAAAAGTAAGAAAAACATATACAGTGTTTTACAAGGAGCGACTGCATATCTGACCTCCTCAACTCAGTTACCCGGGCAACCCAATACTCCTAGGTAAGGCTGGTTGTCAAACTTACAGGCTACTTACCCCCCCTTCTCAGTAATATCCGCCAAGGATGTTCAAATGACAGTCGGCCCCGACTTCAATAATACACCTAAAACCTTCGACAAATACTATGCTGAAAACCGCGTCAAAATCTCTCCAGATTAACGTGAGATAATCGCGCACAAACTCACATGCAGGTCAAACTAAGAACTGCCGGGGCTGCGGGTTGTTCGAAAGAGATACCGCGGCCCTGGTACATAAAAGGCCCACGACGGAACACGACGGTTTTTAGTCAGTAAGAGTCTGACACTCCCTCACCGCTGCTAACCCACAGCGGGAGGGGTTATTTGATGATTTTTGACGTCAGAAAAACAACGTCAAACTAAGAACCTTACTTTTTTGAAGTCGGTTAAAAATAATGTATGTTCACCGTGACCTTTCCACTATCAACCATCATCATCTCTACTTAATTCACGATGCGCTAAGTGGTCCCATAAAACAGTACTAGGATTACAAATTGTAGTCTATTACGATATAATGACTATCATATTACGTATCTTGCATACATTGATACGTGGTATGCAGATGACGTATCGAAAACCTTGTCAAATGTGGACTGGCCTTGAACTGGTAAACTTGAAGCCGATGTGTAACATGCCTAATTTTATTATAGTCTAGCTAAGATCTATTAGGTTGTACTCAATAAACATTTTATATTATGATTTAGTAATCACGGATTGGTAGGTTTTATTTTACAGGATTTTTTCACCAAGTTTTGACCTTTTCATCGTCCCACTCTTGGGTACTGCCTTCTCTCACACAAAGAAAGATTGAGCGTTAATCGCCACGATTGCTTAGTGGGGGTTTGTGATTTCAGACTTTATAGTTAAGATTTCCTCGAGTTTTTATTCACCTTTAATCAATAATTTTGTATTTTATTCCTTTTTTATATTACTCTAAAACAGTATGCGTGCAGCCAGGTAAAAATTAGAACTGTCAGGAAATCACCATTACACGAACGTTAATAATTATAAGCGTGTTAGAGTATTCGTAAAGTTAACCAACCAATTTTATTGCTATTTCAACAACAATACACCAATAGCAACAAATACTAATAAATCATTTGTATAACACTAACCACACAAAACAAATACTTGTACCGATCAGCTCTATTTGTCATCCGCCTTAAGATATGTGAATAAACATCATAAGCCCATCTTTAAGACATTGAGTAAGTATATTTGAATAGCAAATAATGTGGGCGAATTATGGTTTTACAATTAGCTCACAAGTATAAAGAACCCGTTTTGTTAGGAAATTTTATTTATAAGACTGTTGAATTCTTTCTCAATTTTTGTCCCATTGGATTCTTGTGTCTATGTCACATAAGTACTTACTTGTCAACGTATTCATTTCGTCATTGATTATTTATATTATTATCTTCATTATAAAACACGTGTGTTGTCATATGTTGTGTAATTTTTACATTATTCTTCTTAAAGCCCTAGGCGATGGTAGGTGTGCCTTTTTACATGTCATTGTCATTATGTGTTATTGATGTTAATTCCTCTACTTAAGCATATTTTGTAAGTTTTACTTTAACGTTGAAGATAGATTGTAAAGTCTCTCAAGAGACTCACTTTACAAACCTTCTTGGTACCTTAGGGTCTTTACTTTTAAAATTGATACACATGTATGTACGTTACACAAAAACAAAACTCTCATCACCAAAAAAATGAAATTGGCGAGCGCCTCTCAATCATGATTTTCTTGTTCATCCGAGAACCTTACAGACACTAGGTTTATGCAGTTTTTAATTGGGCACTGCAGCTTTAGTTAATCAGTCACTCCACTATTATTATCAACAACATTTAATCATTACGATGCTACGATAGGCTGCACGAGGCAATCTTCAATAATTACGGTGTAATAACCCATCAGACCATTGTTGTCGTATTTCATAACTTTGCCGACACAGGAGGCATAGCAATTTTCTTTAACACAGCCACCGTGACGAAATATATGTAGGACAAGGTCGATATTTTGGTTCTTTATGCTCGTTAACAATGTCTAGTCGTAAATTATTGTTTATTTTATGTAGTTTGTGTTTTTTGATGACGCTTTCAACATTATGTTGTGTTTGGTTGACATAAAAGTTGTCATTATGGTTGCATTTCAAGCGGTAAGTATCATTTGTTTTGGTAATATTATAATTTAATGTTAAACTCTTCGTTGTAATATTAATGTTTAACAACTTTTATGTATTTTTAAGTATTTGTGGATTTATGAATGTATAAATCAATGATTGCATGCAAGACCCGAAACATTTGTTTTACCGATACTTATAAGCAAACAAGTGTTTTACATGCTATGTAGGTATTACATGCTGTTGTAATAGGGGCAGGTTCAGGAATCACGCGTAACATGCAATGAATTTCCTTCTTTGTGCAACCGATAAGTATGATGGTGACCATGCGTTAACCTGCCAATTTAGGATTGCGAGAAGGCATTCAATTATTATGTCTCTAATTAAATTAAGTTTGATCAATTGTATTCTAGTGTTTATTAATTACCTTTAAATGAAAAATACAAGTTAGATAAAGTACATGTGAGTTAATTGATTTCAAACAAATATAAACTTTGTTTTACACCGACCGATCGTTTACATCGACTCACAATAGTGCCTCGATTTTATTAGCCACTAAACCGTCGTGAAACCTAAGCTTCAACCACAAATCGCTACTGTTTTACCTTCAATAAAAACTGGTAGTATGAGAAAAGCAATAAGAAAGCTAACCTGCAACTTAAGGGTATAAACCTCAGAATAGAAAATCTTGATCGAATAGGCATTCAAGATTTCTAAACAGGCAGGGAACCGCGAACCGCGTTTACGTAAAACTTGTCATACAATGGTGATTGTGTTTTATTTTATGAGTCTCGTTCGTACTTTGTTTGTTTACAATGCATTTGAAAAGGTTAAAGAAATAACTGGAATTTATGAATGGGTAATAAGTTGGTAACATTCTAGCTGTTTGGTCTTTTCGTAGAAAGAGGAAACACTTTTCCTTTTGTTCGTATCATAAAGTACAGGTTACTAAATAGTTCGTAAGCCCCTGAAGCTACTGAATCGATTTAAAAAGTTCCTTCAATGCGAAAGCTACACTATCCCTGAGTAACACAGGCTATATTTTATCTGGGACGGGAAGAAGTTAATTAGTGTTGAAAAAAACTAGTGGGTAATAAGTTAATAACACCGTAGCTACGTCTTTTCCTGTTTCAAATAAATAATTATAAAGATAACACACCACGGATGTCCTGGTCATTGCGAAAACAATGGTCACTTTAGCATTGCGAGTCAAGAACCTTTGAACAAATATTTTCTGACGGACGCTCGGAGAATTATGTACAATTTTGGTAATGATGTATTTCCTTGCGTTAGGTAACTAAACGTTATTTAATTTACAACTATTGAATATACGCTTTGCAAACTGGCACGCTAATTTAACAGAAAAGTTTAGGGAGGGCTAAAGATTTCAGGGGAAGTAAAAGAGCTGGATAAACCTCTTTTGAAACTTAATAAGAATCATTCTATTCTTCTAATATAATGACAATTCAGAGTTCTTGGTTACTAGGCCGTAAAGTGGTTTTATAATCTGAAGCAATAATCACTACCTCTCTATTTTGTTTGATTCTATGGACGGATAAAATATGCAGCAATAAAATATTGCTCTCTTATGTTATACTTTGCAAAATATTCTCCAGCACATTTAAAGAACGTGAAAGTTAATGGCAAAAATATGAACACTGCACTTGACGTGCATAAAAAATATAATTTATATTTAATGTGCATACAAATATGCATGTTTGTGATAGCTCTATATGTAATATGGGAAAGTTTTTGATTAATAATTCTGTGAACATTATATTTATGTATTTAGGCTGTATAATTTCGGTGACATTATCGCTCCAGCTGATTTTCATTATTTATATATTCGATTCGTTTCGCACATAGTGAGTCATTATTATTTATTTTTTATGCACACTCATTTAACTTGGGGTCTCCAACGGCAAACCTTAGAGCGACAGAGATACTCGGTAGGGAAGGGCAAGTTATAAGTTAGACATATGACAAATGTTGTAATATTTATTTCTAGAAACTGTTGCTTCTTATGTAGGGCTGCCATCCGTCCGGGTTTCCCCGGATTTGTCCTCGTTTGGAGGCCGTCCGGGGGCCGTCCGGGCGGGGTTTCAAGAAGTGTCCGGGGAAAACCCGGACATTTTTCACAAAGCCGTCTTAACTTAGTATGCAAATTTCAGAGGACGATCACTCGATTTGAGAGGATAAGAAGTCAAACAATCGTTAAATCCACCAACCAAGCTAATTCCTAGCCTGCCTCGCCTTCATCAACTACGAGTTGAAAACATAAGATTGCTTGCCTTGTATGGAAGTTTAACCTTGTAAAATTACAAATAAACAAGCATTTGCTGGAGAAGTCGAAGTGTCCCAAAAGTCAAAAATTTTCGCGCTCGCTTCGCTCGCGGCTTCTTTCCTTGACTCTGTTTCTTTTACGTTTAGCTATTTTAATATCCCAATATTCAAAAAATTTTGCGCTTGCTTCGCTCGCGGCTTCTTCACTTTGCGGATTTTTTTTTATTATACAAGTTTAGGTGCTTTAGTGACCCAAAACTCAAAAATTTTCGCGCTCGCTACGCTCGCGGCAACTTCACTTTGCAGTTCTTTGTATTTTTCAATTTTTTTTTGTCTAACCTATCAAAAAGGTAGCGCCGCTTTAAAGTCCTATTACTAACAAGAAGGTAACTCCTAGTTTCCATATGAGCTTCGAAATACATTAAGTCACAATCTTTCAAAACTGCCCTGACTTTTCATGAAAGGAAGCACTTCATTGAATTTAAGTATATGGTAATATTAAAAATTAGTTCTAGTTTTGTTAAAAAAAATCGGACACGTCCGGGGAAAAAATGCGATTTACGCCAAATGTCCGGGTTTTTTTTCATGTTTGTCCGGGTTTGGCGAAATTCGAAATGGCAGCCCTATTCTTATGTAAAAAAATTCTATATACCTAGTCTATAGAAATGCTGCTTTCTATTAAATAAATGACAAATCTGTCATGATATTAAAACTCAAGTTAATCACATTTTGGGAGTCGAGGTTTGGTCTTGACACGGTGTGCTTACTTAACCTTAAATTTTGCTTTCGGAAAGAGGTTTTAGTGCTGTTTCTGTGTTGTGTTTTTGTTTTTTGTTTGGTGAAGGATTTTTGTAAGTCTATATTTGTTTAGTCTAAGTATTTAACACTCATTTCCTTGGGAAATGAGTGACAAAGAACCCCCTGATGGGGGTGGAGGGGCACCTCCAGATATAGACATTTTAGATTGTTCCCAAGACATAAATGTAAGTCTTCAGCAGAGATCTGCCCTAAAACGACCTGCGGATTCAGATTCCTCCATTGAATCCAAGAAAAACAGACCTCCGTCTGACTCGATTCAGTCGGTATTTTCGAAGCCTGGATTCGAAACCAACTCCAAACTTTCCTACAATGAGTGTGACAGAGCACCCTTCACTGTTTTTGTATCCAAAATTGAGCCTGATCCTGCCACTGGCACAACTTTAAAAGTCCTGAAGTTCGCTCAGTTCTTACACAAAAATAATGTCAAAGGCATTTCTGAAGGTGGAATTAAGTCCCTAGGACGCAATAAACTCGCCATTGACTTCAAGACAGCTTCTGAGGCCAATAGTTTTGTGGAGAGTGACTTTCTTACCTCAAATAATTATAGCGCTAAGATCCCCCGCTTCCATGTTACTCGTATGGGCATTGTCAGGGATATCCCTACCGACTGGACCTTGGAGGACTTAGTGTCAGGGGTAGAAACTCCTCGCAATTGTGGGGAGGTCATTCGGGCTAGACGCCTCAACTTTAAGAATAAGAAAGGGGATACAGTAACGTGGTCCCCTTCATCTACTGTGGTACTGACTTTCGCTGGTCAAACTCTTCCAGAGCGAGTTTTCTGTTACAATGCCTCCCTCCCTGTCTCTGTCTATCATCTCCCAACAATTCAATGCCGCAACTGCCTCCGTTTTGGCCACATCCGCTCCCAGTGTAGGTCGAAAGCTCGATGCTTTAAATGTGCCCAGCCACATCCTGGTGACAGCTGCGACGTCCCCGACTCACAGACAACTTGCATTTTATGCGATGGTGGTAATCACAAGGCTACAGACGAGCAATGCCCTGAACATTCACGCCAAAAAAATATAAAAATGGTTATGTCTCAGGAGAACCTCAGCTATAGTGAGGCTTCTGCAAGATTCCCCCGAGTTAAACGCTTCTACTCCAACGTCACAGCCCAGCGAACTCTCCTCAATACCATTCCACACAGGCTACCGCTCCCGACTTCTCTCAGCTTTTTGCTACCCCTCTCTTGTCTCCTTCTTCTACACCTGCCTCCCCCTCCAAAACATCGTACACCAAAACAGTTTTCCGTTCCCCCAGACCTAGACCCGAGCTGGGCAAGTCATACGATGTTCAGGCCCATAGGTCGATTGTATCGTCCCCCAACTCCGCTCAGCCAAATGGTTGTGCTTTACAGCAGCCCCCTAACACAGAATCCACTCCCCTTTGTACTCCCAATGATAACCTTATTGAACTTCTTACTTGCTCCCTTATCAACATCCTCTCCAAATTTAGTGATGCCATACCGAACAACGTCCTCATACTTGTTGAGCAGCTGCTTCAATCTTGGATCCGCAGAAATGCCAAAGATCCTTCAATGGAATAGCAGAAGTATCACTCAAAAAAAGCACGATTTACTGTACCTATTGAATCGCCACGATCCCGTTATTTTTGCCTTGTCGGAGACGTGGCTGAGGCCGGGGTCCCCTTTTAGGGTTCCTGGCTTCTCGTGTCTCCGGGATGACAGAGACGACGGTCGAGCGGGATGCGCCCTGCTGGTTAGCAGATCAGTCTCCTTTTCCCAGATTCCCATCCCTCTACATAATCCTGGTCTCCATGTTGTTGCCATTAGAGTCATGGACGTCTCCTTTGTGTCCGCCTACATTCCTCACCCAAATGCCAACATCCTGACCGAATTTAATCATATTCTCTCCACCATTCCCAGCCCTTTGATGGTGCTAGGCGATTTTAATTGCCGTCACACGCTCTGGGGTTCTCATACTAACGATCCCTCATCTAGCTTTCTACTAGACCTACTGGATGATCTGAACCTCTGTGTCCTGAATGATGGATCTGCTACCCGTAGGGTCTCCCCTACACAGAATGCTAGTGTCCCTGACCTTTCTTTTGCCTCTCCCTCTCTAGTCTCAATTCTCTCCTGGTCTGTCCTGCCTAATTCATATGGCAGTGACCATTTTCCCATCTTAATTACTTTTCATAACTCCTTCTCCCCTAACCCTCCCACTCAACCTCTCCAGAAATATCGCCTCCTTCAAGCTGACTGGGGTAAATTTTCTTCCTTGGTAGATTCAGAACTTCATTCCCTTCCCCAGGTAAACTCCTCTAATTCCCGTGACGTGTATGAAAATTTTGTCTCTTGTTTAAAACGTGCGGCTGACGCGTCTATCCCCCTTAAAAACGCTGCCCGGAAATTTATCTCTTCCCCTCCATGGTGGGACGCTGAGTGTACCGATAGCGTTCGAAAACGTAGAGAAGCTGAAAACCGATATGCTTCCTCTATTAATATGACCAATTATCTCAGTCTTAAGAAAACTTCGGCTCGCACCTGCAGATTGTTGGCGAAAAAGAAAAAATCTGGTTGGCATAAGTTCTGCGAATCTCTGTCTCCCCGTTCTCCAGCATCCATAGTTTGGAAAAGAATAAAAGCATATCGCAGAGTTTTAGACGACCATTCATCAGACATTTCTTGCAATGACCCCAGCTGCTGGCTAGAAGACTTCATAAGTAAACTAGCCCCTCCCTCTGTCCCTAGTTTCGAATGCCTTTACTTGCCAGACTCTCCTCCCCCCTCTTCTGATAAATTCGATGAACCTTTTTCTCTTTCTGAATTATCTTGTGCTTTGGACCATCTGCGGGATTCCGCCCCGGGTGTAGATGGTATCCCATATTCTTTCATTTGTAAATCCTCTTCTCTTTGTAAACAAATACTCCTCAACCTTTTCAATTCTTTCTTCCTCTCTGGCGTAGTCCCCGAGTCTTGGAAATGCCAAATTATCATTCCAATATTAAAGCCTGGTAAAAATCCAAAAGATTCCTCCTCATACAGACCCATAGCTCTGTCCTCTGTTCTGGCCAAAATCATGGAGAACCTTATAAAGAACCGGCTTGAATGGGTGTTGGAAAGTAAAGGCATCTTATCTCCTTCACAGTTTGGCTTCCGAAGAGGAATGGGTACTCTGGACAGCCTTAGCATTTTCGTTTCGGATGTCCGAATCGCTTTTTCAAAAAATGAAAGCGTAGTTGGTGTCTTTCTTGATGTTGCATCAGCTTACGATAACGTCCAACTTCCACTACTCAGGCAGAAGCTGCATCAGCTGAGTGTTCCTGTGAGGTTGGTCAACATAATCTGCAGCTTGCTAATGTCTCGATCGATTACTATCCGTCATCAACATTCCGTTTCCCCATCCCGTTTAGTCTGGAAAGGCCTGCCCCAGGGTTCGGTCTTAAGCCCTATCCTGTACAATTTATATACTCACGATCTAGAATCCTCTGTTAACTCCTTCTGCAAAATTCTACAGTATGCTGATGATATTGCCCTCTATTATAGTTTCTCTTCCCCTCAAGATGCTTCTTCTCGCTTAAACTCTGCTCTGTACTACCTCAATCAATGGTTATGCGACCATGGCCTTAGTCTATCAGTGCCTAAATGCAACGCTGTTGTTTTTTCTCGAAAACGTAATATCCCCCCTATTAACCTATCTATTGATAATGTTCCCATTTCTATTCTTGACAAAATTAAATTTCTCGGTATGATTCTTGACTCTAAATTATCTGGCCTCCATCATCTAGATTACATTAGTAAAAAATGTGAAAAAGGTGTGAACGCCCTACGTGCCCTTTCTGGGGTTCGGTGGGGTGCTCACCCATCAACCCAAAAAATCCTCTATAATGCCATAATTCGGAGTCACTTTGACTATGGCAGCTTTCTGTTGGAGCCATGTAACAAAATTGCCTTAGCCAAATTGGATAAGATCCAAGCCAAATGTTTGCGAATTATTACAGGAGCTATGAAATGTTCCCCTATAAACGCTCTGCAGGTGGAATGTTTGGATCCTCCTCTTAATTTACGCAGACAATACCTCTCGGATAGATTCTTTTTCAAAGCTCTCCAAATTAAATCCCACCCCCTTCTTCCTCTTTTAAAAACACTGCATGAGCTTATTGCCTCTTCCCGTTACTGGTCACACAAACTTCCTCCTCCCCTTATTAACAGCTTCAGTAAAGTCAATGATCTCCACATATCACTATTCCAGTCAAATACTAACCCTCTTTTTGAAGTCAGTTTCGAAGCGTTAATCTTTCAACCAAAAGTCATTCTCAGCCTCGGCATTTCTAAGAATGACCCTGCTGCTAATAATAAATTAAATAAAATCTTAGCTGAGGACTGGCAAGACTGGCTCACTATGTATACGGATGCTTCTAAAATATCAGAAGATGGCATTGTGGGTACGGCAGTTTGGATTCCTAAATATAAAATTATTTTGAACAATAAAGTTTCTCCTCACTCCTCTATCTATACAGGGGAATCAATAGCCCTATTAGAAGCTGTTAAATATGTTGAATCCCATAGCCTAAACAAAACTTTAATTCTTTCAGACTGTCTAAGCTGCCTTCAAGATTTGATTAAATTCCCTTTTCGTGCTCGTCATAACTTCCCTATTACTCTCCAGATCAAACAAATCCTGCTCAAATGTCACTCTTCAGGTATACAAGTTACTCTGGCCTGGATTCCCAGTCACTCGGGCATCGTGGGTAACGTTAATGCAGACACACTCGCCAAGGCAGCAATTCAAAATGTAAAGATTCCAATTATCGATAAAAGTGAATCGATGAGGCTAATCGAGTTGGCTCTCGCTTTCTCAGGGAGAGGTGGTGACTTTGACCGCGTGGCTCGAAAGTGAAATGGCAAGGAATGGGAATGCTTTGCGGTGTTTAGTTTCTACGCGGTTCAAATTACACTTCACCTTGATATATTAGGTTTCTCGAGAAGTTGTAATATGTGTAATATACCTAAGTACTTACCTACCTCATAATAAGTTTTTCCGAGTTTTGGGAGGCAATATTTTGTGGGTCCCATCCGCAGTCCTTTGAACAACTTTGGCGGGTGAACAACCTGTAGTCTGAAGCCAGAAAGTCAGACAACCAGTTTTATGTAAAAAGGGGTATCGGGTTGCTTAGGTTACTGGGTTGAGGAGGTCAGTTAGGTACTCTCAGTAGCACGTAGTCAGCTACGTCTGGTAAGAATAGAATCAGACCCTAGGAGGTTTTGCAAATGGCTAGACAGATAATAACGTGTTCCGAATACCAATTGTTTCCCGAATAAAAAATCTGGTATTTCCATTTTTTCAGGTGGCTATTCCGTGGAGCACATCGACAAAGTATGTCTGTCTCTTCGGGAAGACTTTGGGAACTGTGTGAAGGTGACAGGTCTACTTGGCAGACCTGATATGCTGTTTGTCTTCGATGCCAGTGAAGTTGAACGTGTATTTAGAGGCGAAGATGCTGCACCCCATAGGTGAGAAACGAATTTTATAGTTTTAATTACAAGAAGTAATGTCCTCGATGTACCTACATATATTTTGGGATATAGTCTAAAATAAGGTGCAGTTAAAAATGCTGTTATTTCCCATTTAAAACATATTCGACAATACAATGATATCTACCTAACAGATAAACATTACTCCTACCTATTTATCAAATCTTTTGTACTTTCTTATTTACAGACCTTCAATGCCCTCATTGAACTATTACAAACACACTCTCAGGAAAGACTTCTTCGGAGCCGAGGAAAACTGCGCAGGAGTCATTGCAGTGTAAGTGCTTTTTCATTACATTTAGCTTATGATTCGATGGATTGATTGAATCTGGGTTCATTTTGAAATAAGCATTCAGAAAAAATATACAAAAAATACATAATTCGCTGAATACAAATGAGCTATATGTAAGTACTTACGTTGTTCTACAAATAACTTTGGCTGCTAGTTACTTCGAACTAGTGGCAATGTAAAAGAAAAAACTTAAGTTCATGTCAAATAAGTTGCTCATAAGATTTATGTGGTGTTTCAGTCACGGTGAATCCTGGTCAGCCTTCCGGACAAAAGTGTCTCGTGTAGCCTTAAGTGCTGGCGCCGCTGCACAATACACGGTGCCAGTAGCTGAAGTAGCTGATGCTTTCATCCAAAGGTATGTTTAAATATCCTTTCTTTATTCCTCAGGTGATCAACATGAAGATAGTTTTAAATGTTTACGGTATTTTTGCAGAATACGTAAAATAAGGAATGAAAATTCAGAAACTCCAGACGATTTCCTGAATGAAGTACACAAGTGGTCTTTGGAATGTAAGTAATCTTTAGCAGTTTAATAAATATTTAGCCATGTTACCTACTATACTTACATACCACCTACTTAATATAATACTCAAAGTGTCGCTGCAAGGATGAGACCTGAACATCTTCTATGTTTATTTATTTTGTCCCCTTGCCTTGTCATAGTCTTCTAAATGGTTTTCTTTCTCCATTTAGAAGAAAACCTATTTTCCCAAAATGTCTCAAAGTATCCAATTCCTATATTAAAGTCACCTAAATCAACACCATACTAATTACACCATTTTCTAATCACAGCCCTCAGCCTCATAGCCCTAGACACTCGCCTCAACTGTTTCGAGGCCTCGGAAGACTCGGAAAGCATGAAGCTCATACACGCAGTCCAGACCTTCTTCCTGAGCGTCGGCGAGTTGGAACTGCGTGCGCCCTGGTGGAGACTGTACCCTACCAAGATGTTCCGACAATATGTTGCTGCTTTAGATACTATCCTTAGGTGAGGAACAAAACGTAAGGTAACGGAAGGCACATGTAAGGTAATGAAAGGTATACGTTAAATAACTAGTTGGCTTAAAGACACAAGCGATCTGTAAGAGCGCAATACTCGAGATGTATGGAAAGATTATAAGAGCCTAGTCCCGTAGTGGTTGCAATGAGGGTTTTTGAAATTTTTTCTGCCACCGGGTGGCGCCACGTATGCGTCTGGTCCATAGATATAATATTACTAAACAAGATTGCGCACGCTCAAAATATATATTTACGAAAATGAACTCTATTCTAACGCAATAAGGTACTAAATTGGTTGCATAATACACAGAGGCAAATCCGAGCCGAGAGGGATAGTTCGCACGGAGGCTGTTTGTCTCTTTCTAACACCTTGCCAGCATAAAAAAATGTTGTGATCAAAAGTTTTGTCTTCCCAAAAAACAATTGAATCACTTATATTTTTATCTTATTTTAACAATTGTAAGTCAACAAATTAATAACAATCGCATTAATTTATTCGTATTTATTATTAAAACATAAACAACATAAATTTTTATTTTGCTTTTTTTATTTTCTAGCGGTAACCCTGAACATTCTTGGCGCGTAATCAGCATTTAAAATGTTGTTTATATTTTTTGTATTATATCAATTTAAACTATTAAAATAGTGAAAAAGTGTTGCGTTTATACTTGTAAAAGTGAATCCTATGGGGGTTGCAGTATATCGTTCCACAGGTTAGCTAATATTAACATTTTCGTAAATCAAACAACTAGGGTGCCCATGAATTCTTGTAATGAGTCAAAATATGGGTGATGGATTTTAAAACTGTTGTACTATTGTTATAGCTTCCCAAAAAATGAAGGAAGGCGACATAAATGGCTTAGCAGTCTATATGTGAAGCAAAAATACAGACAAATCAGTCTTCACTTCGAATCTCCCTGCTTTTATACGGCTAATTCCCGCTAATTTTTAAAAGCAGATATTAGTATCTTAAGGTCACAAACTGAGTAAGTTAAAACTTCAATACCAATCTGTGTTTAATAATCTTAGCAAATTCGGATTTGTCTCACATAGCTTAATCTCATAGTCACCCTATTAGAAAGGGACAAACAGCCTCGGTACTAACTGTTTCACTCGGCTCGTTTTTTGGGTATAGGTGCGCAGTCCTGTTTACTAATATTATGTCTATGGTCTGGTCCAAACAGCTGTCAAATAGTATGGAATTGTAGGTGCCGAACTTATTGTTTATTGAAATTCTGTTATATTGGAAGTGTTATTGATTTTATTATGGACTACGGTCAGAATAAGGTTTCCGAACTAAAAATTGAGCTAAGAGAGAAGGTGCAAAAGTCACTGGTACTAAGGAAAAGCTTGTTGAAAAATTTGTTAACACAATATGATTTAGTTTTTTTTATTTACTCAACCGCAATAGTAAAACAATAATGCAGTGCTTTAATTATAAAATAAAAAAAACACTAAAATCGTTCACTATTCTATTCATAGTAAAGATAAGCACTTTGACAGTTATTGGACCTGACGACTCGGTGCTGCCACCTCGTGGATTGCCATTTTAGAAAACCCTCATTGGCATAATTATGCCACTATGAGCTCGATGCTATGAGCACTCTCGCAGATGAGAGTGGTCATGACATAAAATATTTATATGACTTTACATAATGCTTCTAGTAAGGTTTTTAAAACATTAATGAACAAAAATCTCTTTTGTTATACATGTCACCGTAAGATTACAAACATCGTTAGATTACAATCTATCTCGAGAGATTGTAAACTGTCGAATTATTGTGAACCGTAACACCTGATTGCAATATCATTATATTATATATCTTCGAAAACACAGCAATGATGTGAAGAAGCAGTCCTATGATTCTGTGAAAATATCGAGAATATCAGTCATATCTGTATACAAATCGAGAATATCCTCCCAATTTCTGTCACCACAGGGCTATCTGTCATACTTTACCGCCAAATTTTCAACCGGCGACATTGCATTCTTGTGATTCATTCGAAACGCGTGAAAAACTTTTTTCAAGTGCAAAAAAATTTGTTCCTAGTGTATTTAGCCTAGGAAAAGTGAGTTTAGAAAACACGGCAGTGTAAATAATAAAATGGACTCGGTGAGTAATACGTGCGAGAACCGCGAGCGAGACGCGGCCGCTCCGGATGGAGGGCAATCGTCGTCGACAAGCTCGAAGGCTTTGGAAAGTAGTTCCTCCTCATCCTCGGAGTTTGAGGAGGGCACGGCTTCGCCCTTGCCTAATAAGCGTTCTCGTGCGTCGGCGAGGAACCGTAAGTACAAGTCTAAACATGTCCGTACCGATCCTCGTGTTGATACTTTGATGACGCAAATGGCGTATTTGTCTAATTACTTAAGTTTATATCAGTCAGGTTACTGCTATAATGGTAGGGCAGCGCCAAATAGTACAATAACGAGCTCGCAGCCTTCTGCTGCTAAGGACAGTTGTGCGGAAGAATTTATTACTTTGCCGGCACAGCCCGAGTCGCTCTCTCTAAATTTGGGTGTCTTAAACACCGAGATAGACAGTAAGAAAAATATTCCACCTAGTGATAAGGATAGGTTTAATGAGTTAAATAAGCTGCAACAATTTGACTCGCAGGCTTGGAAGGGCATTAGATACAAACAAGCTTTGCAAGGTTGCCTTGCAACCCCAGGATTTACAGGCCTTATGGTCAATGATGAGTTGTGTCACTTTAATAAGAATAAGGATTATTTAGCTGCTACTGAAATGTTTTTAGCTGGTATATCTAACAAAGTCTTAGAGCAAAGACAATTGTTGAAATCGGGTTTACAGAATATTGTAGATTGGGCTAGCGCGTATCCAACTAATTTGAACCCCAAGTCATTGGTGGACAAAATGTCAGAGATTTTTGGACCTGGGTCTTCGAGTTATAAAAATTCAGAGACCACAATGCAAATTATTTGTGGAAAACGATCTGAATCTATTGAGGTTAGGCGGGACAGGATTTTGAAAGACTCCGCCCCTAAGACGACCCACTGACCAGAAATTTCAAATACAAACCTTAGGAACACATTGAGGAATGTTCCACCTAGTGCTGAACATTTATTTAGCAGAGAGGCACTACAGCCTATTATACAGTCCCTCGGAGGGTCTCAGGTCTGGCTGAATACTCCAACCTACCTCAAGGAAAGGAAAGTTACAGAGCGGGGTGAGCCCTTTCAAAATAGAAAAAATAATTTTAAAAATAAATCTAAAAAGTTTGATAAGAAATTTAAGCATACTTCTAATAAAAACCGGCCCTTTCGTCAACGTTCCACTAACACAGCCAATAACGATAAGTCCACCAGATCTAAAGAAGAATGACTCTCACCGGGTGTTCAGAGGAGGTTGCCTAAAATTCTCCAGTTAACTGCTCTGCCATTTGGCCTATCATCGGCACCCCGTGTATTTGCGGCAGTCTCAAACTGGGTGGCAGAGATCCTCAGGAATCGAGGCATTCGTCTTTTGGTCTATTTGGACGACTTCCTCCTAGCTTGTCAGGACAGATCCAAGTTAATGGCACAAGTTGCGGAAACGTTGGCCGTCTTGGAGTCTTTGGGTTGGCACCTGAATTACCAGAAGTCGGTGACGGAACCAACACACAGGTTGGAATACTTGGGCCTGGTCTGGGATACTCAGTACCTAACAATCGCCTTGCCCATCAGAAAGGTAGAAGGAATAAAAGCCTCCCTGACAAAGCTATTAAAGCGGGACAACTGCTCGTTAAGAGAGTTGCAAAGCGTGTTGGGAAAACTAAACTTCGCCAACTATGCGATTCCCCAGGGCCGTCTTCACTGTCGAAAGGCCCAACTCTTCCTGAGAAGGTTCTCCCGGAGAAACCAGAAGAGAAAATTGAGTTCCGGAGTGCGAGAGGTCTTCCGGTGGTGGTTGGAAGCAGTAGAGGGCTGTCCAAACCCGTTACTCAAGAAAGAGGTAACGCATTTCTTGACCACAGACGCAGCGGATGCGGGCTGGGGAGCAAGTCTAAACAGCAAGTATCTCTCAGGCAAATGGGCCACGAACCAAAAAGCCTGGCACTCGAACCTAAAAGAGATGTATGCCGTTTATGCGGTAATAAGGTCACAGGGGTCATTGTTACAGAATGCCCACATTTTGGTTCAGACCGACAATCGGACTCTAGTAGCGTACATAAGGAATCAGGGCGGGACTCGGTCCTTGAAGCTGTTAGGCCTAACAACCCAGTTGTTAGAGTTGACTTGTCGGCTGAACATAACGATGACAGCGTACCACCTGCCAGGAAACCTAAACGGCATTGCAGATTGCCTGTCAAGGGGAAAATCAGTACCCGAGTGGCACCTGCTGCCACCAGCCACGGAGGCAGTGTTCAGACAATGGGGGGTTCCAGAAATAGATCTCTTTGCTACAAGACACACGGCAGTAGTTTCAAGGTATGTCAGTCTAGACTCAAGGGATGGCTCCGCAGAGTTCTGCGACGCCTTCAGCCAAACTTGGGACTTTCAGACAGCTTGGGTATTTCCACCTCCAAGCATGATGCCCAGGGTTCTGGCACATCTGAACAAGGCCAGAGGGACATACATTGTGATAGCGCCACAGTGGACCCAGTGCTTTTGGTTTCCCGACCTGAAGACACGCGCAAGTACCCCACTTCCCATAGAGAACCTGAGGGAGGTGCTGCTGGACAGGACGACGGGACTACCTCCACCGTCAGTGGACAAGCTAGTACTTCAGGTTTGGAAAATTGGGGGTGGGGAGATCAAGTAAAGGACTGGAGCAGAGACGAACAAAGATTGTTGAGAAGTAGCTGGCGCCCCTCCACTATTAATACATATAGTGCACCTTTAAAAAGATGGATACTTTGGTGTGAATCCCATGGAGTGGATAATAAGTGCCCAGAGGGCAAGGACCTAGCCAGATTTTTAGCTAATTTATACTTAGAGAAAGGTTTTGCATACAGCACGGTAATGTTGCACAAGTCTGCTGTCTCAACTTACTGTGCACCTAGGGTTGAGAACTTGGCCAAAAATTTTTTCGTTCAGCAGGTTTTAAAGGCAGTGAGTCTAGCTAAACCACGCCCAGCAAAGCTACCAGTATGGGATGTTAAAATATTGTATGAGTGGTTAAAGTCTTCAGAATTTCCAGACACTCTTTTTTATCAAAGCAGACACACTGCATTGATTCTTTTACTTGCGTCTGGCCGAAGGTTGCATGATCTTACACTTTTGGAGCTTGGTGATCAAGGATATGCTGAAACTGAGGACACAGTAACATTCTGGCCAAAATTTGGCTCAAAAACAGACACAAGTTCTCAAAGACAATCAGGCTGGCTTCTCATGAAGCACCAAGATTCTAAGCTTTGCCCAGTCACTAACGTTAAGAAGTTAGTCAAGATTTCAGAGACTAGACGCAATCAAACTACAAATGTTAATTCCCTTTTTATATCAATCACCGGTGATACAAAGCCTGCCTCTAAGACCATGATCTCAGGATGGGTGAGGTCAGCCTTCAAATTGGCACAGATAGATGGCTACTCTCCAGGCAGCATAAGGTCAGCAGTGGCCTCCAGGGGATGGCTAGACAATAGACCTATACAGGAGATATTAGAAAGAGGAAACTGGAAGTGTGTGGAAACCTTTTCTAAATATTATTGTAGAAATATAAATAAGCCTGTCAGTGAGGATGTCCCTGGTCTACTTTATAATAATTTTAAAACAATGTGATTAATAGTGATTATATTTGATTATTTATGATAATGTGATTTTGATCTCAATTATTAAGGCTGAACAACTGAAGTGTTTATGTTTGAAAATTATTTGTTAATTTGTAGCAGTTAAACTGCATTTTTATTTATCAATCCTAAGAAGGAAGTTATGTTTTTTGTTTTCATATTGAATTGTTTAATTTGAGTTTCTTGGTAAGAAAAATATAAATATTTTAAACTAATAGTGTGGTTGGATTTTGTTCTTAACATTTTCCCAGCAAATATTGAAAGTTAAAGATGGTTCAAAGAGAGTGATAAGTAAATTGGTTATAAGGAAGTACCTAGTAAATTATATTACTCTCACATTGCATTCTTGTGTTTTATAATTTCTGATCACCAGCAGATATCAAACAGGTCTTCACATCATTGCTGTGTTTTCGAAGACATATAATATGACTGTTTTGCATTAAGACAAAACAGGTATTATATGTAGAAGAAAACACAGCAATGAGCCAAGGTTCTTGCTGATGATGAAGACTGCAATGGCGCCGGTTGAAAATTTGGCGGTAAAGTATGACAGATAGCCCTGTGGTGACAGAAATTGGGAGGATATTCTCGATTTGTATACAGATATGACTGATATTCTCGATATTTTCACAGAATCATAGGACTGCTTCTTCACATCATTGCTGTGTTTTCTTCTACATATAATACCTGTTTTGTCTTAATGCAAAATAGTCATATTATAATCTATCAATGTAAAGCGGTCAAATTGTCAACTGGCGTAGAACGGAATGCATCTTGCGCGCTGATTGGTAGAACGTAATGTGCCCCCGCCGCTACGGCATTCGCCATTTTGTTTGTTTATTTCGTTTGTTGTCGATTGTGTAAACAACTGTGTTTTCGTGATTATAAATTGATTTCCTGTTGAAAATAACTTATATCTTTAGAATTAGTTATATAAAAGTGTTGAGGATGTAAAATTTATCTGTGATTAACCAAAGAAAAGCAGTTTGAACGATAAACCATCAAATTAGTGTTAGTTTCCGAACATAACCTAAATTACATTAATTTCTCGTGTTTTAATATTTGTATATGCGTGGAAACTTACGTGTTCTCATTAAATAATATTAGCCATGTCGGATATTGAGCCTGGTCAACAAAATAACTCTGAAAAAAATCGTGATTGGTCGATCTTACAAAAAGACTGACGAATCAGGGAGAGCTTTCGGACAGTTGACAATTTGACAATTTCTCATCGATAGATTATAATATAGCGAAAAATAATACGTTAAATTGCAATCAGATGTTACGGTTCACAATAATTCGACAGTTTACAATCTCTCGAGATAGATTGTAATCTAACGATGTTTGTAATCTTACGGTGACATACATACTTGGTATGTTTGGAATTTTACACTAAACGCTTAGCAATTAGTAGCTTATTCCTGCTCATTTTTTCTTGCAACTTAAAATCTAATAGCAAAACATTCCACAGCGTGACTCTCAGACATGTCGAGAAGGCGCTAAAGGAATGCGAAGCGACCGGCAGCAGCAAGTCACTGCTACAAGACCTGGTGGCGGCTGCTGGGCCAAGAGTAGCAGCTGTGGCCGCTTTAGACCTGTTCCTAGTGGGGATTGATACGGTCAGTACTTGTATTAGTCACACTATATGCATGGGTCATATAGCATAGGACATAGATAAGGTGATGACGGAGCGTGAAGCGACCGGCAGCAGCAAGTCACTGCTACAAGACCTGGTGGCGGCTGCTGGGCCAAGAGTCGCAGCTGTGGCCGCTTTCGACCTGTTCCTAGTGGGGATTGATACGGTCAGTACTTGTATAGAGTAAGCTTCTGCCAGCGGTTTCATCCGCATCCCGTGGGAACTACTTCCCGTACAGGTAAAAGTAGTCTATATATAATATATAGCCTTCCTCGATAAATTTGCTATCTAACACTGAAAAAAAAATTCAAATCGGACCAGTAGTTCCTGAGATTAGCGCGTTTAAACAAACAAACAAACTCTTCAGCTTTATAATATTAGTATAGATGAGTATTGTACAGAGTATGTACCGATATGATGTACAATGTACCTACATATGGGATAGTGGATATGGGACTTATTGCAGCACCTAGTCAAAAGCTTATAGCAGTATGTCAGAATGAAATTGGTACATGAATATTCTGTATAGTTTAGAAACTGTTTTGAAAATTGGTCGTAGAATGCATTTTCTTCCAGTCTCTCAGTCTATCCGTCATATAGCCAGTGCAACAGCTATTAATGCAAGAATGCTGTTATTGAAGTCGTAACTATAGAAACCACGCCGGTTTGAGGATTAAAAAAAATCATGGTTCTTTTTTACCTGTTCTTAGTGTTCCCATCGTTCTTTCTGTTTGAAACAAATATTCAATATTTTTCCTTTTATTTCCAGACATCAAACGCGGTAGCTTCCATTTTGTATCAGCTATCATTACGACCATCAGTGCAGGAGCGCCTGTATGAAGAAATTAGCAAAGTACTGCAGGACAGGCCGATGAAACCCGGCGATGTTAACCAGATGCCGTATCTGAAGGCCTGCGTCAAGGAAGTATTGAGGTATGTCCAAATGTCTATAGTTGTTCGAAAGAGTTACCACGGCCCTGGTACAGAAAGGGCTTAAGAACGAATATGATGGGTTTTAGTCAGTTAGAGTCTGACACTGCCTCACCGCTGCTAGTCCACAGCGGGAGGGGGGTCATTTGATGATTTCCAATAAAAAAAGAAGGTGTCTCCAAATGTCTGTTTGATCTTAGAGGCAAACTTAGCCCCGGTCATTAACATACTCTATGCATCGATACTCTAAGGGTAAATACCCACTGAAAGAGCAGCAAAGAGCACGGAAAATGTTAGGCCGCTGCCTCGAATTTTGCGGGCAGCGGGGCGGCAGCGGCGGCGGCGCGGGAGCGGCAGGATCTTACGCGTATAATCAAATGGACCGGCCCTCGAATACAGCGGCGCGGGGAGCGGGCAACGAGCGGTGAGCTCCAGTCAAACGGCGACCGCCCGCGCCGCCGCCGCTGCCGCCCCGCTGCCCGCAAAATTCGAGGCAGCGACCTAAGAGCGCGGCGCGGAGCGGCCCAGCGCGGCGCCCGCGCGGCCCGCCGCGCTCGCGCTCAGTCCCTTGCATTTACGGCCGCTGCCGGCCGCTGCTCTTTCAGTGGGGATTGACCCTAATAAGCACGGAGTAGAGTTAGCCTACGTTTAAACGTGCGAAAATATTATTGTTGCTATGTTATTCCAGGTTATATAGGTAATCTTAATCCATGTTTATTAATAAGGGTGAAACTTTTTTGAAAATATATTTGAGGTATTAGTTGCATAAAGGTCCTGTAACATGTAATGCAACATTTAATGTTATTTGTTTTTACAGAATGTATCCCGTGGTGATTGGTAACGGTCGACAGTTAACTAAAGACACAGTTATTTGCGGCTACAATATACCCAAAGGCGTAAGTTACTTAATTTTTTTGGTACTTAGGTCATACATAAATTCCGAACCTTGGATTCGTTTGAGTCTGTACAAAGTATCTGGGTTTAACCATTTATAGTTACTACTTATTTTATTTTAAAGCCTGTGTGGGAGTGTCCAGCGTAGACCCAGAGATAGACTGGCCCCGTTTACACTGTAGTCTCTCCCGCTAGTCTTACCTGCCTAAGTTTTGTTGTTAAAAATGTTTCCTATAACAGTGGCTACAACAATCTTCATCTCAAACTTCCTCTATACTAGTTCTCTCTGTAGGTAATTTTTTATTGCTCAAATTACAATTTAGAGCTATTTATCCACTCCTCAGAGCAGAATATGAAACCAAATTTTAATTAAGTCCACCATTGTACCAACAAAATGCTCTTATTACCAAAATAAAAATATTTGATCATGTCCTCTATTTTATCTATTTTGATGTGTAATTAATGAAATCCCTATTTTATTTTCCAGACTCAAGTAATATTCCAGCACTACGTAATGGGCAACACTGATGACTACTTCTCAAACGCGTCAGAGTTCCGTCCGGAGCGATGGCTGAACCGATCTCCCGCTCAGAAGCATCATGCCTTCGCTTCCTTGCCTTTTGGTTACGGGAAGAGGATGTGTTTGGGCAGAAGATTTGCTGAACTGGAAATACATACTGTTATTTGCAAGGTAAGGGTTTAAGAGAAAATATTATTATATAAAAGTCCATACAATGATAAATAGCTGTCACACTTTAATATGCAATTTAAGAGGTTGATTCCACAAAAGATCTTAAAGATCACTCTTAGAAATGAGACCGTTCATTATGTCACCTATTTTATTTAGTTCCAAGATCAAAAATGTAAAATACTGTGTACCTAATAAATTATCTATCTATTTTTCAGATGGTGCAAGCCTTCAAAATGGAATACCACCATGAACCCATGGATTATCACATACACCCCATGTACACGCCAAATGGACCAATCAGAATAAAGCTGACGGATCGGTAGACTAGTAACTATTTATAGGTGTAATATTTGTAGGTGTAAGTAAATAACTACAATAGATGTAATTATGTAATGTACGGTGCCACCAGTAAAAAATATTCCTTAAACAATCAAATTTGTACTATCATAAACCTTCTTTGGCAGTCGTTACGTGTAGTCAGAAGCCAGTAAGTCTGACACCAATCTAACCAAGAAGTATTGGGCTGCCCGGGTAACTGGGTTGAGGGGGTCAGATAGGGTAGTCGCTCCTTGTAAAGCACTGGTACTCAGCTACATCCGGTTAGACTGGAAACCGACCCCAACATAGTTGGGACGTTAATATTGTAAAAATTAAACATTATGAAATCAATGGTTAATGGTTGCCACCATTTATTTTGATTTCTTCAAGCCAAATCATGACAATGTATTGTATAAAGAATGAAATACCAGAATTTGTAGGCAAAAGTAGCGTGTGTAGTATGCATCTAGTTGTAAAGAAAAGTACTTTATTTAATTTAAGATATTATTCGAGTGATATTCATTAGTTACCAGAATGATTTAGGATATTATATTGTCAAAGTTTTATTTTTGTTGTGAAATATAGCCAGTTATTTTCATAATTTTTTTGTCTTTTAATCATCGCCTTTCTGCTTACTCTAATACGTTCATGACCCATCCATGAGATGTCAATATAAAAAGAATGCTTTCGACAACTATCCCTTTGCTACAAGAAAGCTTTGTCACAAATACTTGATATTTTTTTCGTTTAATTAATGATGGGATAGATGTACTTACCTATTCTTTTTTTGGGGGTTTACTAAAGTAAATTAAAACAACAGTGTTGACATTCATAGAATGTTTTACTTAGATTGACTCGACAAGCAATCTTAGGTACTAACATTACAAAATCATTGAAAATAAGATTCTATGGCATTAGGTACTGTCTGCATCAGAACATATTATACATTTCTGAAACTTTCTAATTAATGAAGTGATTCGTTTATCAAGAGAGTACCTAAGGCTAACAATCTTATATAATTAACAAAATACGTACACTATTCGTTCAATGGCCACATCAGCGTACTGGTAAATATATTATGTATTTACACAAAAATATCACAAATGAGTATATTCAAACAATGAGTAAATTTTAGATTTTATACATCATGAATTCAGAACATATTATACATAAGTCATACATAAACAATATTGACTAGGGATAAAATATACATTTATAAATTGTGAGGATGCATCAAAGCAGACACGATACTATATTACATATTTATATTATGGCACTATTTTATATAGTGATAAAATAGGCAAGCTTATTAAGCGCCTGAAATAATATCTTAAGAGATAAAGCTTAAAAGGCAGTGTAAGTTACTTTAAACATCAATCAATCCATGTCTCGCAGCCATTATAAAAATATATCGTAAAAATTGCAATTTCGAATGCGTCAAGTAGTAACATTAAGAATTATAATATCACAATATTTAAGTTTAACACATTAAAGTTATTTACATATTAACAGGGGTTCGTTTTAGTTTGTGATACAGTTTTTGACTTGTGTGTTTTGTTATTTTTGTACAAATAAATGGCAAGTGTGATAGACATTAGCATAACTGTGGCTGAGCCAATGGCAACGTAGACGATGGCATTTCCACTGGTAACGAATGCTATTGTCTCACTAGCACCGCTTACATCACGCACCTTTCTCGACCTGGGCTGGGTTCGAGAAGACTCAAAGGAATCTGAAACAAAGAAAAAACAGTTTAATATAGTTTCAGTTCGCTACCACCAAAACAGAGACTTATAACCAAACGCAGTATGTATGAGACATTGCATTCAAGTTATAGAACAAAAATATACTGTCAGATATGGATATCTACAATATCAACGTTCAACTACACTTTAAGCAATGTTATGTATCTACAATAAGTTTGTAGATACATAGCATCCAACTTTTGTGGCATAAAAAAAGCGCTAGTTAAACTTATTTTAATGTGAATGTTAAATCAATAATTACCTATTTCTGATTGAGTATCTGCGTAGGACTTGTCATCTTCCAAGTCCTTATCCTTGACTAATCTGCTGACCCTTGGTCCATTGACTTCATTTTGCTCTGGGAATGGGGGCAAATATGTCGAAGGCGGGTTTGTACTACTGGGAGCAAATGGTTGAGGGCACTTGGGATCCCTAGATCCAGGGTAACAAGAGCTTGGCGTTGGTGGTTGTGTAGGCTTGGGGCACCTAGGGTCATTAGAACCGGGATAGCATCGAGGCTGTTCGGGCGTTGTAGGTTTAGGGCACCTAGGGTCACTAGAACCTGGGTAGCATCTAGGTTGCTCTGGTGTTGTAGGCTTAGGGCATCTAGGGTCATTCGATCCAGGGAAGCAACGAGGTGGCTCGGGAGTGGTGGGCTTAGGGCACCTAGGGTCACTGGAACCTGGGTAGCATCTAGGTTGCTCAGGTGTTGTAGGTTTAGGGCATCTAGGGTCATTCGATCCAGGGAAGCAACGAGGTGGCTCGGGAGTGGTGGGCTTAGGGCACCTAGGGTCACTGGAACCTGGGTAGCATCTAGGTTGCTCAGGTGTTGTAGGCTTAGGGCATCTAGGGTCATTCGATCCAGGGAAGCATCGAGGTGGTTCTGGTGTGGTTGGCTTGGGGCACCTTGGATCGTTGGAACCAGGGAAGCACCGAGGTGGTTCGGGAGTCGTAGGTTTGGGGCATCTAGGGTCATTAGAGCCTGGGTAACATTTAAGCGTTTGTGTCGTAGGTGGCAAATATGTGGGAGGATTTAACGTGGTAGGTCGTGGTGGTTGAGGACACTTGGGATCAGGAGAACCGGGGTAGCAAACTGGCTTAGGACTAGTAGGTTTCGGGCATCTAGGATCGTTCGATCCGGGGAAGCACCGAGGTGGTTCGGGAGTCGTAGGTTTGGGACATCTGGGATCGTTGGAACCGGGATAGCATCGTGGCTGTTCAGGTGTTGTAGGCTTCGGGCATCTTGGATCAGTAGAGCCGGGGAAGCACCGAGGAGGCTCAGGAGTTGTGGGCTTGGGGCACCTAGGGTCGCTGGAGCCTGGGAAGCACCGAGGAGGCTCAGGAGTTGTGGGCTTGGGGCACCTAGGGTCGCTGGAGCCTGGGAAGCACCGAGGAGGCTCAGGAGTGGTGGGTTTGGGGCACCTAGGGTCACTAGAGCCTGGGAAGCACCGAGGAGGCTCAGGAGTGGTGGGTTTGGGGCACCTAGGGTCACTGGAGCCTGGGAAGCACCGAGGAGGCTCAGGAGTGGTGGGTTTGGGGCACCTAGGGTCACTGGAGCCTGGGAAGCACCGAGGAGGCTCAGGAGTGGTGGGTTTGGGGCACCTAGGGTCGCTGGAGCCTGGGAAGCACCGAGGAGGCTCAGGAGTGGTGGGTTTGGGGCACCTAGGGTCACTGGAGCCTGGGAAGCACCGAGGAGGCTCAGGAGTGGTGGGTTTGGGGCACCTAGGGTCAGTCGATCCAGGGAAGCACCGTGGTGGTTCGGGAGTCGTTGGTTTCGGGCATCTAGGGTCATTAGAACCTGGGTAACATTTAAGAGTTTGAGTTGTCGGTGGCAAATATGTGGGAGGATTTAATGTGGTTGGTCGTGGGGGTTGAGGACACTTAGGGTCCGGGGAACCTGGGTAGCAAACTGGTTTAGGAGTCGTTGGCCTGGGGCATCTAGAATCTGTTGATCCAGGGAAGCAACGAGGTGGCTCAGGTGTTGTGGGCTTGGGACATCTAGGGTCACTGGAGCCCGGGAAGCAACGAGGTGGCTCAGGTGTTGTTGGCTTGGGACATCTAGGGTCACTGGAACCAGGGAAGCAACGAGGTGGCTCAGGTGTTGTGGGCTTGGGACATCTAGGGTCACTGGAGCCCGGGAAGCAACGAGGTGGCTCAGGTGTTGTGGGCTTGGGGCATCTAGGGTCACTGGAGCCCGGGAAGCAACGAGGTGGCTCAGGTGTTGTGGGCTTGGGGCATCTAGGGTCACTGGAGCCCGGGAAGCAACGAGGTGGCTCAGGTGTTGTGGGCTTGGGACATCTAGGGTCACTGGAACCAGGGAAGCAACGAGGTGGTTCAGGAGTTGTGGGTTTCGGGCATCTAGGGTCGTTTGAACCAGGGTAGCATCTAGGCTGTTCGGGCGTTGTAGGCTTGGGGCATCTAGGGTCATTCGATCCAGGGAAGCACCGAGGTGGCTCAGGTGTTGTGGGCTTGGGGCATCTAGGGTCTGTGCTTCCTGGGAAACATCTTGGTGGTGCAGGTGTGGTAGGTTTAGGACATCTTGGATCACTGGAGCCAGGATAACACTTGGGTGCTGGTGATGGTGTTACCGTTGTTGTGGGCTCCGGTGGTAAATAAGTTGGAGGATTCAGTGTTGTAGGACGTGGAGGCTGTGGGCACTTGGGGTCAGGGGAGCCTGGATAGCAAACAGGTTTTGGAGGTGTTGGTCTTGGACATCTAGGATCATTGTTGCCGGGGTAACAGTTAGGAGGCGCAGGAGTGGTCGGTTTGGGACACCTAGGATCTGTACTTCCTGGGAAGCACCTTGGAGGCGCAGGAGTTGTTGGTTTGGGACAACGTGGGTCTGTGCTACCGGGGTAACAGTTTGGTGGTGCAGGCGTGGTTGGCTTCGGACAACGGGGGTCAGTGCTGCCTGGGAAACACCTTGGTGGCTCAGGTGTAGTTGGTCTAGGACAACGTGGGTCTGTGTTACCAGGGTAACAGTTTGGTGGAGCAGGTGTGGTTGGCTTCGGACAACGAGGGTCTGTTGATCCAGGGAAGCATCGAGGAGGCGCTGGAGTTGTTGGTTTTGGACATCTAGGATCATTAGATCCAGGGTAACATTTAGGTGCTGGCGGTGTTGGAACTGTAGTAGGCTCTGGTGGCAAGTAAGTTGGAGGATTCAATGTTGTAGGACGCGGTGGCTGTGGGCATTTTGGATCCGGTGAACCAGGATAGCACACGGGCTTTGTTGGGGCTGGCGTCGTTGGTTTAGGACAACGAGGGTCTGTGCTACCGGGGAAGCACCTTGGTGGCGCAGGAGTTGTAGGTCTTGGACACCTAGGATCAGTGTTGCCAGGATAGCAGTTTGGTGGCGCTGGTGTCGTTGGTTTGGGACAACGTGGGTCTGTACTACCGGGGTAACAGTTAGGGGGAGCTGGTGTGGTTGGCTTAGGACATCTCGGATCAGTCGATCCAGGGAAACACCGAGGAGGCGCAGGTGTTGTTGGCTTTGGACAACGTGGATCGTTGTTTCCAGGATAGCAGTTTGGTGGTGCTGGTGTGGTCGGTCTTGGGCACCTAGGGTCGGTGTTGCCAGGATAACAGTTAGGAGGCGCAGGTGTGGTCGGTTTTGGGCACCTAGGATCGGTGTTGCCAGGGTAACAGTTTGGTGGTGCTGGTGTCGTTGGTTTGGGACAACGTGGGTCTGTACTACCGGGGAAACAGTTAGGGGGAGCTGGTGTGGTTGGCTTAGGGCATCTCGGATCAGTCGATCCAGGGAAACAACGAGGAGGCGCAGGTGTTGTTGGCTTTGGACAACGAGAGTCAGTGCTACCGGGATAACAGTTTGGAGGGGCAGGTGTCGTTGGTCTCGGACATCTTGGATCCGTGTTACCGGGATAGCAGTTTGGTGGAGCCGGAGTGGTAGGCTTAGGGCATCTTGGATCAGTCGATCCAGGGAAACAACGAGGAGGCGCAGGTGTTGTTGGCTTTGGACATCTAGGGTCATTAGAACCGGGGTAACATCTTGGTGCTGGTGATGTAGTAGGCTCTGGTGGCAAGTATGTGGGAGGATTCAAAGTTGTAGGACGGGGAGGCTGTGGGCATTTAGGGTCAGGGGAGCCTGGATAGCAAACAGGTTTTGGCGTTGTTGGTTTCGGGCATCTTGGATCTGTACTTCCTGGGAAGCACCTTGGTGGCGCAGGTGTTGTTGGTCTCGGACATCTAGGATCATTGTTGCCAGGGTAACAGTTAGGAGGCGCAGGTGTGGTGGGTTTTGGACACCTAGGATCGGTGTTGCCAGGATAGCAGTTTGGTGGTGCCGGTGTGGTTGGCTTAGGGCACCTAGGGTCGGTGTTGCCAGGATAGCAGTTCGGTGGCGCAGGTGTGGTTGGCTTAGGGCAACGTGGGTCGGTGTTGCCAGGATAGCAGTTTGGTGGAGCGGGTGTGGTTGGCTTAGGGCACCTAGGGTCGGTGTTGCCAGGATAGCAGTTCGGGGGTGCCGGCGTAGTTGGCTTAGGGCAACGAGGGTCTGTGCTGCCTGGGAAGCACCTTGGAGGTGCGGGTGTTGTTGGTTTAGGGCAACGGAGGTCGTTGCTACCGGGATAACAGTTAGGAGGTGCAGGGGTGGTTGGTTTGGGACACCTTGGATCATTGGACCCAGGGTAACATTTAGGCGTTGGTGGAATTGATGGTGTAGTAGGCACTGGTGGCAAATAAGTAGGAGGACTCAAAGTTGTAGGGCGAGTAGGCTGTGGACACTTAGGATCAGGTGAGCCTGGATAGCAAACGGGTTTGGGAGAGGTTGGTCTCGGGCATCTCGGATCTGTGTTTCCTGGGTAACAGTTTGGTTGTGCTGGCGTGGTTGGCTTAGGACAACGAGGGTCTGTGCTACCTGGGAAGCACCTTGGTGGCGCTGGGGTTGTTGGTCTCGGACACCTAGGATCGGTGTTTCCAGGATAGCAATTTGGTGGAGCCGGTGTGGTCGGTTTTGGACACCTAGGATCGGTGTTGCCAGGGTAACAGTTAGGAGGCGCAGGTGTGGTCGGTTTTGGGCACCTAGGATCTTGACTACCGGGATAGCAGTTTGGTTGTGCTGGCGTGGTTGGCTTAGGACAACGAGGGTCTGTGCTGCCCGGGAAGCATCTAGGTGGTGCTGGTGTAGTCGGTTGTGGGCATCTTGAGTCAGTGGATCCAGGGAAACAGTTGGGAGGCGCAGGTGTTGTTGGTTTTGGACAACGCGGGTCTGTACTGCCGGGGAAGCACCTTGGTGGCGCTGGGGTTGTTGGTTTCGGACATCTAGGATCATTGTTGCCAGGGTAACAGTTAGGAGGCGCAGGTGTGGTGGGTTTCGGGCACCTAGGATCGGTGTTGCCAGGATAGCAGTTTGATGGTGCCGGTGTGGTTGGCTTTGGGCAACGAGGATCTGTGCTGCCTGGGAAACACCTCGGAGGCGCGGGTGTTGTTGGTTGAGGGCATCTAGGGTCATTAGAACCAGGATAGCATTTAGGCGCCGGTGGTGTTGCCGGCGTGGTCGGGCCTGGTGGTAAATATGTTGGAGGATTCAATGTTGTAGGGCGAGGAGGCTGTGGGCATTTAGGATCAGGAGAACCTGGATAACATACTGGTTTAGGTGATGTTGGTTTCGGGCATCTTGGATCGGTGGATCCAGGGAAACAATTGGGAGGAGCAGGTGTTGTTGGTTTTGGGCACCTGGGATCTGTGCTGCCTGGGAAGCACCTAGGTGGAGCAGGCGTTGTTGGTTTCGGACAACGTGGATCTGTGCTACCGGGATAGCAATTTGGAGCAGCAGGCGTTGTTGGTTTTGGACAACGCGGGTCTGTGCTGCCTGGATAACAATTTGGTGCGGAAGGCGTGGTCGGTTTTGGGCAACGAGGGTCTGTGCTGCCAGGGAAGCACCTTGGCGGTGCGGGTGTAGTTGGTTTAGGGCAACGAGGGTCTGTGCTACCGGGATAACAATTTGGTGCTGAAGGCGTAGTAGGCTTTGGACAGCGAGGGTCTTGACTACCAGGATAGCAGTTTGGTGGTGCTGGTGTGGTTGGCTTAGGACAACGTGGATCTGTGCTGCCTGGGAAGCATCTAGGTGGTGCAGGGGTTGTTGGTTTAGGGCAACGAGGGTCTGTGCTACCGGGATAACAATTAGGAGGAGCTGGAGTAGTTGGTTGTGGGCATCGCGGATCAGTTGATCCAGGGAAGCAACGTGGACCCTCGGGTGTTGTTGGTTTCGGACATCTTGGATCTGTGCTGCCAGGGAAACACCTTGGTGGAGCAGGCGTTGTTGGTTTTGGACAGCGCGGGTCTGTGCTTCCAGGATAACAATTTGGTGCTGCAGGAGTGGTCGGTTTAGGGCAACGAGGGTCTGTACTGCCGGGGAAGCATCTAGGAGGTGCAGGAGTTGTGGGTTTAGGGCAACGCGGGTCTGTGTTTCCAGGATAGCAGTTAGGAGGAGCAGGTGTCGTTGGTTTGGGACATCTAGGATCGTTAGACCCAGGGTAACATTTAGGAGCTGGTGGTGTTGCTGGCGTAGTAGGCTCTGGCGGCAAATATGTGGGTGGATTCAATGTTGTAGGACGAGGTGGCTGTGGGCATTTGGGGTCAGGGGAGCCTGGATAGCAAACAGGTTTTGGAGTTGTTGGTCTCGGGCATCTTGGATCAGTATTGCCTGGGTAACAGTTAGGAGGTGCAGGCGTTGTTGGTTTAGGACAACGGGGGTCAGTGCTTCCTGGGAAGCAGCGAGGTGGCTCTGGAGTTGTTGGCTTGGGGCACCTAGAGTCGGTAGATCCAGGGAAGCAACGAGGAGCCTCAGGAGTAGTAGGCTTAGGGCACCTAGGGTCAGTTGAGCCGGGATAGCAGCGAGGTGGCTCTGGGGTGGTTGGCTTGGGACATCTAGGGTCAGTTGAGCCGGGATAGCAACGAGGTGGCTCTGGGGTGGTTGGCTTGGGACATCTAGGGTCAGTTGAGCCGGGATAGCAACGAGGTGGCTCAGGAGTCGTTGGCTTAGGACACCTGGGGTCAGTAGATCCAGGGAAGCAACGAGGTGGCTCAGGAGTCGTTGGCTTAGGGCACCTAGGGTCAGTTGAGCCGGGATAGCAACGAGGTGGCTCAGGAGTCGTGGGCTTGGGACATCTAGGATCGTTGGATCCAGGGTAACACCTGGGAGCGGGTGATGTACCCGATGTAGTAGGCTGTGGTGGTAAATATGTAGGAGGACTTAATGTCGTAGGACGTGTAGGTTGTGGACACTTGGGGTCAGGTGAGCCTGGATAACAAACTGGTTTCGGAGATGTTGGTTTCGGGCATCTAGGATCGTTCGAACCTGGGAAGCAACGCGGTGGTTCAGGAGTTGTTGGCTTGGGGCACCTTGGGTCACTGGAACCCGGGAAACAACGAGGAGGCTCAGGAGTTGTAGGCTTGGGGCACCTGGGGTCAGTAGATCCAGGGAAGCATCGAGGAGGCTCCGGAGTTGTAGGCTTGGGGCACCTTGGGTCAGTTGATCCAGGGAAACATCGAGGAGGCTCCGGAGTTGTAGGCTTGGGGCATCTAGGGTCACTGGAACCCGGGAAACAACGAGGTGGCTCAGGAGTAGTAGGCTTGGGGCACCTTGGGTCAGTAGATCCAGGGAAGCATCGAGGAGGCTCAGGAGTCGTTGGCTTAGGGCATCTAGGATCGTTGGATCCAGGGTAACACCTGGGAGCGGGTGATGTTCCTGGTGTAGTAGGCTGTGGTGGTAAATACGTCGGAGGACTTAATGTCGTGGGACGTGTTGGCTGTGGACAATTGGGGTCAGGTGAACCTGGATAACAAACTGGTTTCGGAGTCGTTGGTTTAGGGCACCTTGGATCAGTCGAACCTGGGAAGCAACGTGGTGGCTCTGGGGTCGTTGGCTTGGGGCATCTAGGGTCACTGGAACCTGGGAAGCAACGAGGTGGCTCAGGGGTTGTTGGTTTGGGACATCTAGGGTCAGTTGAGCCGGGATAGCAACGAGGTGGCTCTGGGGTCGTTGGCTTGGGGCACCTTGGGTCAGTTGAGCCGGGATAGCAACGAGGTGGCTCTGGGGTCGTTGGCTTGGGGCACCTTGGGTCAGTTGAGCCGGGATAGCAACGAGGTGGCTCTGGGGTCGTTGGCTTGGGGCACCTTGGGTCAGTTGAGCCGGGATAGCAACGAGGTGGCTCTGGGGTCGTTGGCTTGGGGCACCTTGGGTCAGTTGAGCCGGGATAGCAACGAGGTGGCTCTGGGGTCGTTGGCTTGGGGCACCTTGGGTCAGTTGAGCCGGGATAGCAACGAGGTGGCTCTGGGGTCGTTGGCTTGGGGCACCTTGGGTCAGTTGAGCCGGGATAGCAACGAGGTGGCTCTGGGGTCGTTGGCTTGGGGCACCTAGGGTCAGTTGAGCCGGGATAGCAACGAGGTGGCTCAGGAGTCGTTGGCTTAGTGCACCTAAGCCAACGACTCCAGATCCAGACTCGAGATCCAGGGAAGCAACGTGGTGGCTCAGGAGTTGTTGGTCTGGGACATCTAGGGTCGAGTGAACCAGGGTAGCACTTGATCTGTGGTTCAATGGTGACGCGTTGGCAACCAGGGTCTCGGGAACCCGGGTAACATTGTGATGGTCGTATTGTCGTTGACACTTCTTTGATCACACCATCGCAGCTGGAGTCACAGTTGTTTGTACATAACTGAAATTAGAACAGTTGTTTTCATTATTAAATGGTTCAGGGTATAGGATACTAATCGGATAGTAAATAAGACAAATAAGTTATGAATGTGTAGCATTTGTCAAATAGTTATGACTATTATCAAGTTCCATATCAAAATCTTTATATCATTATTTTGTGACTCTGAACTACCACTTTTAAAAGAGATAGAAAGGGAGAAAGAACATAATAAAAAAGTGAAGATATTTACCTCGACGTTACATGTCAGGTAGACTTGGTCGGTCTCTGGGAATCGGAAGGCGCTCACTTTGCTGTAAGCTATCAGAGTTGCTCCACTTTTACCAGTGTTTGTGGTCGTTTGGAACAAGTCGATAAGCTTCTTCTTCCTGTAAATAAACAAGTTGTAGTAAGAATCGATTTATAATTGACTTTGTCTGAACTGTTTTGTGTTTGTCTGAATTGGTTCGACGCAAATAACTTGGCCTTTAATGAAAAAAAAACAAAATGCATTCGATTTTCATTGCCAAATGTAAAAAGTAGTGAATGTGACATAATACTCAATAGTCAAAAACTAGAATTTATAAATCAGACAGTTTTCCTGGGAATCACTCTTGACAAAAAACTACAATGGGGACCCCACATAACATCTCTTGCGGGTCGTCTTAGCTCGGCCGCCTATGCTATTAGAAAGATGAGGCAGCTAGCGGACGTAGAAACAGCTAGACTGGTATATTTTAGTTACTTCCACAGCATCATGTCGTACGGCATTCTGCTGTGGGGACGAGCTGCTGACATTGAATGCATATTTATCTTACAAAAGCGAGCTGTCAGAGCTATGTACAACTTACGTGGTCGTGAATCTCTTAGGGAACTGTTTAAAAACATTAATATTATGACCGTGCCTTGCCAATTTATATATGAAAATATCATGTATGTTAGGAAAAACCTACATTTGTTTGATAAAATATGTGATAGACATAATTATAACACTCGAAATAAAAATAAAATAGCCATCCCGCAGTTTAGACTATCTAAAGTACATACATCTTTCATGGGATATTGTGTCAAATGTTATAATAAAATACCAGACAACATTCTGGAACTAAATGACATGCGGTTTAAAACTCATATAAAAGCCACACTTTGTAAAAACGCTTATTATAAATTAGAAGATTATATTCAAGATAAAAATGCTTGGAAACATGCTGGTCCTGCTCCATAGGACGCACTGACAGTATCAAATTATTGTGAATTTAAAATTACACCCGCTAGTAAGATTGTGTTATTCTTTTGATTGTTTGTTTGTAACTTTGTACAAAAATATAAACTGATTTGTAAATGTGAACACCATGTAGCATTTTAACCTTTTTTTATTATTATTTATTCTCATATTCTTTGTCTATTGTGATTCTACATGATCTTCGCATGTTATTATAGTATGTATCAATACATAAAAACTGTAATACCTATTATTTTTAAAAAGAGTAACCATGGAGTTTCTTGCCCGTTCTTCTCCATAGGAAGCTACTTTTGGAATAGGCAACTAGAATCAACTTTATTTATATTTTTTGACGTTCATAAGTGCTTGTGAAAGCCTAAGTGAAATAAATGATTTGACTTTGACTTTGACTGAAGCATTTCCAAATCCAATTATTGGATTTTTAATAGAAACAGAAAAATGTTGAGATCAACATTGTGTCATAGATATTGATAAATAATACATCACATAGATCTTGCTAGTTCTCGCCAGCAATTCTGTTGAATCCTTTCCAACTACGCATAGCTCTAGAATTAATCAATCATCAATCACAAATGTCCAGATTTCATTAATCGGTACAATGAGGATATTTTCTTACTTGGGACAGCCTTCTTTGTCCGTCAGTTGAATCTTGCTGGTTTTAACACCGTCGTAGTTTTCGCTGTCATAAGCCCAGCAGTCGTGGATCTTGAGACTGAACTGTTTCCTTACATCCTTCAGGTACACGAGGATCGTCAAATATTCACCAATCTTGATCGAGTCTTTCAATGGAGTAGTCTAAAAATTACAGAAAAGAAATGTTAACAAAATAATTGAAAGTCCGACAATATATATGCTCCAAAAATAATTACTCTTTTTCCTCTTAACTTTGTCAGTATTCAATTCGGTATTTTACAATATATTTTTTAGATCTATGTCTAGATTACTTTTAGCAAGGTAATGGGTCTAGTGCTTCCATACTTACGTTGGGAAAAACTCCTTTCTGAATGTCCATCCAGCATTCAATTCCTCCGGCAGGTCCTTCCACAGCTACCACATCCAGCATATCAACCATGAAGGGCTTCAGTTTAAGAGTGTGCTGTTCTTTTGACGCAACCACGCCGGTTGACACTTCTAGAGAAGTGCGCGCACATGATACCTGGAATTGAACCGATGAGAAAAGGTTTTAAAGTTGTTTTATATCAATGGCCTAGCTAAGTTTCTGAAGGTAGCAATTTCCGACAAAGTTTTACATTTGACATAGTTTTTCAATACTTCATGTCAAATAGTTGTTTCTCTACAAAATTTACTGTAAGTATGACACATTACTTGGTAGAAGATGACGTAAGGACGAAAAAGTGATGTTTTGGAACAGGCTCTGAATAAATCTGAGCTTCATTTCTCACAGCCTTAGCTATAACAAAAGTTTTCTTCATATCCTTAATAAGGGTGATATTGTCTCTAACCCCTCTGCTCGACAAGGTTTTGACATATGACTTTACCGTTGATTCGGCGGGATATTTTGAATAGCGACATGTCAAGTGACAAGTCAAGAATTTGTACTAAAGGAGATGGCCAAATTTTCATAGAAAAAAAAAAACCAGAATCGACAGCAATGAAATGGTTACCAATAGGTTCTTTATGATAGACCTTTGATGGTGCCAAAAAATCCAGACTGAAATCCATGGGGTATAGGAGCTATTTCATATTATCGCAAAAATAGGTTATGTTGAATATATGTTGATTTTAAAGATTATTCTATATCAAGGGACATAAAAAAGCAAAGTAAACTAACATTATACAAGCCACTAGTAATAAAATAACCCCATAGTTTCAGAGTTGGCCTAGTGATTAAAAGGTGAAATGAAATGAAATGAAATCTTTTATTTTGCAAGTTGGACATTAACTACACTTTTACACGTCATTTTTAAGAACGCTTAGGGTCGGCATTTCCTAATGACTGATCCCTGAGAAGAAATGCCGAAACAAACTCAAGGGTCATAGTCTCTTTTAAAGTCCAAACATGTTGTAAATCAAAATAATATTACGTGTGAGTGTCACCATGTACGCGGTCTGGAATGACCTTTTGAGGAAAGAGCCACATCAGGCTGGAGCTGACCAGTCCCAACAGACGGCACGCATGCATCAGTCGTCGTGTAGCTCAACCATATCTTAGGGAGCTCAACGACCTGTCACACGACGATACCAGATCTGCAGAACATTTGCGTAGGCCATTCAAAAATACTCAAACCCGCCAGGCTGTATTTATGCTATAAGAATATATAATGTTGCTCGCATACACGATACTCACATTCACAATAATAATAAATAATAAAAAAAAATACAATTATAATATATAAATGTCAAAAAAAATGTCATTAATAAAATGTTATCTGATGATAATAATATTTAAATGTCAAAAGAACAATACACAGGCATTTGAAAAGATATCACTCACTAAGCGAGCAGCTCATTCCCAAGCTTCTTTATCATTTAAATAATCAGATATTTTGTAATATCCTTTTTTCAAAAGTTTGGATTTTATGTGATTTTTAAATTTCTTAATAGGTAAATCACGAACCGCTTTGGGAAGTTTATTGTAAAAGCGTATACATTGACCCATGAACGAGTTGCTTACTCTGTGGAGGCGAGTACAGCAAGATTATGTTTATTCCTAGTATTTATGCCATGAACATCAGACATTTGAACAAAGTTAGAAATGTTTTTACGAACGTACATTAAGTTCTCAAAAATATATTGAGAGGCAACAGTCAGAATATTTATTTCTTTGAATTTCTCTCTGAGAGAAACTTTTGGACCCAGATTATAAATGGCTCGAACAGCTCTTTTCTGTAAAATAAATATAGTCTCAACATCCGCACAGTTTCCCCAAAGGAGGATCCCATACGTCATTGAACTATGAAAGTAACTAAAATAAACTATTCTGGCTGTGTCCACATCGGTGATTAGTCGGATCTTTTTAATAGCATAGGCGGCTGAACTAAGCCTTCCTGACAGTTTAACAATAATAGTCTTGTATTTAACCACTCCAGATACGATTAAGCACCGACCTTACCTACTTGGAGAGGTTTCGCAGTTACATGCAACCTTCACAACTGGCTATGAAATGTTTTTGGAGAAATTGACTTTGAAAATCGCGCCATGTGACATGTCAAATATAACAAATGACTTAGCAATGCAAAACGGTCCAATCACGAGTCTGCATTCAACTTCTAACGAACATCAAACAGTAAAAGTAAACTTTTTTGTGAACTAAAATCTTGATCGAAAAAACGTTATAAAAAGAGAACCCCATGGTTTTTAGATGATTTGATATACTTTTTAAAATCCACAAATTATACTGAATCCAATCATACATATGAAGTTCCTGTCGAGTCTGGGTGTTTTTTTGGCCATCTCCTTTCAACACATGAATTCTAACTCCGTAATGCCTGATCAGAAGTATTTTAAGTCTATCGAAAAGTTAGGGTCAATTCACACTGAAAGAGCAGCGGCCGGCAGCGGCCGGCAGCGGCCGTAATTGCAAGGGATTGAGCGTGAGCGCGGCGGGCCGCGCGGCGCCGCGCGGCGCCGCATCGCGCCGCGCTCTTACATTTTCCGTGCTCTTACGGCCGCTGCCGGCCGCTGCTCTTTCAGTGTGAATTGACCCTTAGGCATTTCAAATTTGGTGAAAACTTACCAATAAATAATCGCATCACTTTCTCAAACACAACACAAACGTCATATTTATAACATTTTCAATCATGTTGCAACAACACATTTCGTGCACTTATTTATGATTCATAACTAAAAAATCAGCACATAAAATACACAATAAAAATGAACAATTTACAAGATCAAAGTCACAGACAAGAAGTAGAGTTTGGAATAGAGTACATTTTTTTTTTCAATCAGTGGTGTGCATTCGATACCTAAATCGGATGTTTATTATAAATAATCGAATACCAATTTTATATATATTTTTTAATAGTAACTTATTTCAATTTTATTTCTTAATTTTAAATTATAGGTTCAATTTGTTTTTGTTGTGAAAAAAAATATAAAAGTTTTATGAAAGTTTTTAGCATTAAATTTTTATACTGGGTGTCCCATAAGTCCTTTGAATTTTAAATTTTGAATAAAATTCAGATGGCCCGCGGGGTGCGGGGATAGTATCAATGGTCTTTCGGAATTCATTCACCATGGAAAGTTTTATCGGAGCAGACCGTGGTTTTTGTGTGCGTGAGTCACACAACAATGATTCGGCCACCATTGCGCGGCGTAAAGGACATTGGGCGAGATGTTTGAATGTTGGTCTACTCCCCCTCTAGTAATGTGTCTTTGCCTTTTTAAAAAGAACATTTCGTACTTAAATACCTCTAACAAATTGTCAGTACTTAAGAAGCTACAGTAGACTTTAGACATAGTTATTATTTCACTAAACATGGTCTAACTGTCGCCGGTTAGCTTGTCGGTCAAAAATAATCTTTCTTGTTCTACTAGTCAATGCCATTTATTTGATACCCATATTGACAGATTTGTGAAAAGAAAAATAAGTCGGCGGCGGCCATCTTTCTTCCATCTTGGACCAGCAGGGCCCCGATTCTCCTAAGTTAATAATGTCAAAATCGAATCGCAATATGATCGTAATAGCAGTTTTAACCATATCGGGCATTCTGCTACTAATAAAAGAGCAATCGTATTCGATTGTCATTTGATTGGTGTGCGATTGGTCTGCTATTTTGATGATTTTGGTCTATACGGTAGTTTGCTGTACAATCATTTTGCAATCGTAAATCATTTGCAGACAAAATGATTCATTATTGAATGACAGAAAAGGATAAAAACGTTTATTTCAAAGAAAAAATAGCGGAATGCCACATACGCTTCAATCGTAATCGAGTCGGGATTGGATCTCAGTCGAAACGAGTCGAACGTCAATCGAATGGCGCTTAAGTAAAATTAGGAGAATCGGGCCCCAGTTCCGACTACCTATTTGCCCTTTCAAACAATAAAATCGTCATAAAATTTTGCGATAACTACACCTAACTACAGCTCTCGTCAAATAGCTTTGCCGCTCAGTTAAAAAGTCGGAAGTAACGAGCCGCCATTAAGTTTGGCAGGACTACAGGAATTCTGCACATAAAACACAAGAAGAAATAAATAAGTCTTCAAGCGGTCTCCAGAAATCCTAAAAATCGAAAAAAAAAAAATCCGGCTACAACGTATTTTCTACCACTGCTTTTCTAGCATTTTTTCAAAATAAATTAAGTCATTTTAGTTTTCCTAATTTTTTTTTCAGATTATAGTATACAAAAGTGCAATTTAGTAATATTATAATATCAAATAATATAAAATTATTAAATCGATTCTTTATTTTAACGAATCGGATCATTTGATGCAAAACTTCTATCACCGTCGCCATCTTGTCTATGCGTCTTCAAATTTAAAAAAACAACAAATGTAAACAAACATGGCGAGTTCGATCAGAATTCCCGGTAATTACGATTGGATTATCAAAAGGTATATTACTAAAGGGATGCTAAATATGAAAGGTTTGAATGCGTTTAGTAGGTACTCACAAATACGGTTTGATTGGAAAAAAAAAAAAAATATGAGCGTAAATAATTAGGAAAGTGTATGACTCATTTGCGGACCCCAATTGGGGTCTAAACCGAGCTTACGGTGACATTGATGTTCAGACCCCAATCGGGGTCCGCTATGGATTTGACGGTTAATTTACGTACCTTGCGAGCGAAATCCTGTGGTCCTTGCAGCAAGTCATCAGCTTGGAAGACGAGCACGTTGTCGATGGTACCGCAAGCATTACAGAGGGGACGAGAGCCGCAGCCATTCAGGGGCACTCGGAATGAGTACCGCGATTGACTGCCGCCTAATGATACGTACCTGGAACATTAACATAGAGATTTAAAAACACCTTTGAATTATGTGTGAACTATTGGGATAAAATGGAGTGCTTTAATGACGGAGGAAATGGATAATAATTATATATTCGCCGATTGGAAGGTCTGTGTTTGTTATGGCATCTAATCTCCCAATCATATGAAGCGATCCTTCTATCTTCATTACGTTTCTTAGTACATCCGGTCCAAAAATAATTGAAATATCTACTTTATTTTCTACTCTTTTGTTATAAATTAAACTATACTCACTTGCACTTCGGGTCATTCAGGAAGCCCTTACTGTAAATGATACCATCATAGATATCTGCGAACTCGACAGTGACGTCGATAAAGTCGCCTGCGCATTGCACATCTATGTCGGGGGAGAGGGGCGAGTCGGCGGCCCTTGACCCCCTAATGAATACGACCCCAGCATCTTCACTGCTTTCGTAGAAAGGTGAGAGCGCATTGTCGCCGGAGAGCTCGCGGTTCAGCTCAACCGCTGTGAGCGTTTGTGGTTCATCTGAAACAGCTGTAGCGAGCGACAGCTACAGACGAAAAAAAAATTTGTATCGGCCATAAGAGATTAATGGGACCAAGGACATTTTATAACACACACACATTAATAATTTAAAAGCTGGCAATGCCGAAAGAGGTAGCTTGCTAGCGGACAAACATACTGTCATTTTAACAGCTCATGACATGTATTTGGGAACTGATAAACAGAAACTAGAAGCATACGTTTTAGGACAAAGAAGAAGAACCATGTAAGAATAGCTCAACTGCTTACTAACAAGTAAAATAACTTATGATAACAAAAGAATTAAAAACTTAAAGCATTTAAACAAACACACAATGAATTTAGCTAATATGACAAATAAGAGGCTGTGTAACTGTTCGTCAAATTGCCAAGGATCCGATTGTGAGATGACGGCATTTATGTTATTATCGTTAAATCAGTAATTTATTGTTCGCCTCGCACAATGGAGTAGACTCTCACGTACTTAATTTGGTGTCACAAAACGCTGCACAATATGAAAACTAAAACACGCTCCAAATTATAGTACGAAATAACTTGAGTCTCTAGTGTGTCCAATTGTTAAGACTTTAGGTACCTATCATACATCGTTTTTGGTTGTTAAGAAGAAAGGTATTTGTAGCTATCGCTTATAAGTTTTAAATCGACCGCGACTAAGCGATAGTTTTGACGACGTCAATTTTCTACGAAACTTGGTATTTCAAAATGGCATATTGAAAGAGAAAAAGAATAAAAAAATTTGGAGGCAACATTGAACTTGGAAATATAGGATACTTAAGTACATTTGTTTCAAATCACAGCGTTTATTTTAGTTTCACTTTCGTTACACAGTCGCCTTTTCTCAAACAAGCTTATCGTTAAGCAACAGAGTCCCATAAGCTTAAAAAACTTAATGATTCTTACACATCCCATGAGGCAACCGGTCGATTATTCACTCGCCCAGTTGACGAAACAATGTCAATAGAGTACATGTTTCATCAAACCATGATATCGCACCATGACTTGAGAAACAGAACTTTTTGGGCCAGCTCCCATTGGCAGGGACGTTACGACACGACATTTTTGAGAAGACCAGAATATACATAATTTTTAATAGTGTGGAAGTTAACGGCCACTTTCAATAAACTATATTTCCGTTTCTTTTGCTTACTGATAGGAAATGAAATGAAATGAAATGAAATGAAATGAAATGAAATGAAATGAAATGAAATGAAATGAAATCGTTTATTTTGCAAGTTGGACATTACATCACTTTTACACGTCATTTTAAGAACGCTGAGGCCGGCATTTCCTAACTGACTGATCCCTGAGAAGAAACGCCGAAACAAACTCAAGGGTCATAGTCTCTTTTTAAGTCCAAACATGTTATAATCCAATAATATTATGTGTGAGTGTCACCATGTACGCGGTCTGGAATGGCCTTTTGAGGAAAGAGCCACATCAGGCTGGAGCTGACCAGTCCCAACAGACGGCACGCATGCATCAGTCGTCGTGTAGCTCAACCATATCTTAGGGAGCTCAACGACCTGTCACACGACAATGCCAGATCTGCAGAACATTTGCGTAGGCCATTCAAAAATACTCAAACCCGCCAGACAGTATTTATGTTAGAAGAATATATAATGTTGCTCGCATACACGATACTCACATTCACAATAACAATAATAAATTAAAAAAAAATACAATTATAATATATAAATGTCAATAAAAAGATAAAAGAATGTCATTAACAAAATGTTATCTGATGATAATAATATTTAAATGTCAAAAGTAACAATACACAGGCATTTAAAAAGATATCACTCACTAAGCGAGCAGCTCATTCCCAAGCTTCTTTATCATTTAAATAATCAGATATTTTGTAATATCCTTTTTTCAAAAGTTTGGATTTTATATGATTTTTAAATTTCTTGATAGGTAAATCACGAACCGCTTTGGGTAGTTTATTGTAAAAGCGTATACATTGACCCATGAACGAGTTGCTTACTCTGTGGAGGCGAGTAGCATGTACAGCAAGATTATGTTTATTCCTAGTATTTATGCTATGGACATCAGACATTTGAACAAAGTTAGATATGTTTTTACGAACGTACATTAAATTTTCAAAAATATATTGAGAGGCAACAGTCAGAATATTTATTTCTTTGAATTTCTCTCTGAGAGAAACTTTTGGACCCAGATTATAAATGGCTCGAACAGCTCTTTTCTGTAAAATAAATATAGTTTCAACATCCGCACAGTTTCCCCAAAGGAGGATCCCATACGTCATTGAACTATGAAAGTAACTAAAATAAACTATTCTGGCTGTGTCCACATCGGTGATTAGTCGGATCTTTTTAATAGCATAGGCGGCTGAACTAAGCCTTCCTGACAATTTAACAATATGTGGGCCCCATTGGAGTTTGGAATCAACGGTCAAACCAAGAAATACCGTTGACTCAACAGGCTTCAACTCTACTCCATTTAGTTGTACATTGGTGTGTAACTGCCTTACGTTAGGCGTTGAGAATTTAATTAATTTCGTTTTAGATTCATTTAAAAGAAGATTATTGACATTAAACCAATGAACAACCTTAGAGAGTGCATTGTTAACTTCGTCAAAATTGTCGAGTTGGCGCTTGATTTTAAAACGAGTGAAGTATCATCGGCAAACAACACAATCTTATGATTATCCCTTACGTGATAAGGGAGGTCATTAATATAAATAAGGAACAAAAAAGGGCCTAGAATTGAACCCTGCGGAACCCCCATGGTGACCGTAGATCCAGAAGACCTCTTACCGTTGACATCCACCCTCTGAATTCTATTATGCAAATAAGAAGTCAGAAGGTCAAGAGCCTTATTTTTGATACCATAGTGGTGAAGTTTCCTGATGAGTATATCATGGTGCACGCAATCAAAAGCCTTGGACAAGTCGCAGAAAATACCGAGCGCATCCTGCGAATCCTCCCAGGCCTCGAATATATTTTTAAGCAATTCCACGCCCGCATCCGTAGTAGAACGACCCTTGGTAAATCCGAATTGTTTAGAGTGCAACAAGTTGTTTCTATTAAAGTGGCTCAACAATTGACGTAATATTAACTTCTCAAAAATTTTACTCAAAGTGGGTAAAATTGAAATTGGCCGAAAATTTGATGGATCGGTTGTACTACCAGATTTAAACAATGGAATTACTTTACTAAGTTTCATCAAGTCAGGAAAAACACCAGATGCAACACAAGAGTTGAACACAGTTGCTAAATAAGGTGAAATTATTTCAATTATCGATGAGATTATCTGAACTGACAATCCCCAAAGGTCAGCAGTCTTTTTTACATCGAGATCTTTATACGCTTGAATAATATCCTTAGAGCTGACAACCGTGAATTCAAAACCTTTGTCACATTCCGCAACACAATTTTTTAATATTGTAAGAGCCGAACTGGAAGATGCCATCAGAGTTCTGGTTGTTAAAATAGGGATATTGGTGAAAAAATTTTCAAACTCAGATGCCACCTCCGAGTCTGACTTAATGTCTACATTGTTTATTTTTAAGTGAAAGTCTCGATTCCGTACAGTGGATCGGCCTATTTCTGAATTAATTATATTCCAGGTGGTTTTTATTTTATTTCCAGAAGCTTTTATTTTCTGTTTTATGTGTACTGATTTTGCGGAGGTACAGGCTCGTTTAAATATTTTTGAATAGTTTTTAACGTACTGTTTAAATGTTTCATCTTGATTGAATGATCTTTCAGAGTATAATTCAAACAACTTCTGTCTACTTTTGTAAATACCCGGCGTTGCCCAATCACTAAATGTTGCCTGATCACAAACAGATATGGACTTAGTAGTAAAAACTTTTTTAAATTCACAATTAATTAAGTTGAATAAAAGGCTGTAAGCTTGATCAGGATTATCATGATAAGGCAATTCAGGCAGTTTTTCAAACAAGTTATTTTTAAATTGTTCCAAACGATGTTTGTTTACAGGAATAAAGCTTACATTTTTTCTCAGAGCTCTGATAGTTTTCATAGGAAAGGTAACTAATTGACCAGAGTGATCAGAATCCAACACATTTAAAATTTGTTTATTTAAAGGTTTTAAGTTTGTAAAAATGTTATCTATACATGTAGCACTAGTGCAAGTTATTCTAGTTGGCTCGAGAAATGTACTGTACAAGTTGTATGATTTAAATAGAGTTATAAAATTATTAACAATAGAATTATTTTCCAGTATATTAATATTAAAGTCTCCACAGACGACAACTGTTTTATTATTATTAGAAATTTTGAATAATACATCTTCCAGATGCTTCTCAAAAATTGTATATGTTGCACATGGGGGCCTGTATACACTCATTACAATGAACTGCTCAAGCTCAATGCATGATATCTCAATTACTCGCTCAACAGAAAGGTTCACAATATCCTTCCGTTCTTTGTATTTAATATTATTGCGAAGAATTATTAGAGAACCACCACGTATTATATTTACTCTGCTGTACGAGCTGCCTACACAATGGTTCTTGAAGCTAAACATGAACTGATGCTCTTTAAGCCAATGCTCAGTTAAACATAAAATATCTATATTATTACAGTTCATGAACAACTCCAATTCCAATTCTTTACCAATCAAACCTTGAATATTTTGATGGAATATATTCAAATTGTGTTTGTTTCTAGTATTTATATTCAAAGTGTTTGATGGATCAGAAGTGACAACATTTTTTGTGGTATTTAATTGTACATTTGAAGATATAATTGTATTTATGTCACAATTCAAAATAATCGATTGACTATTGCTAGAGATTGGCTCTATTGTCTGGTGGTGGAATTTAAATCACTTGGAACTAATTCCAAGTTCTGTGAAAGAAATAGGAATTTGGCATTTTGTGAATGTTGCGTGAATGTTGACAAAATTCAAAAATATTTATATTAAGAAAAATAACAGATAAATAGAGTATTGAGAACGGCCGACGGAAGAAGATTTTGAATCTCTACTATTAACTTTAGGCGACGTGTAAATATATGACCGCCACAACGCTAGGTCATATATTTACACGTCGCCTAAAACTGCCGTGTCGTATCGTCCTCATCAATGGCACCGAGCCGGCCCTTTAAGTACCTATGTATTTCAAAATTACCAAAGCATAAATTAATTGTATTCTCATATTGGTTAATATGACTTCTATTACTTAATGTTAGAAGTTTAAGAGATATTGTTTCGTAATTATTTAGATGAGAGAATGCGTGAACGTTGACCTAAATTGGTTGGTGGTTGGTCATTGTCAGGTCAGCATTTTAATTAGGTAGGTATGTAGTTGTTGACAAACTTATCATTAACCTGGATATCATAATGATTGTAGGTATGTATGTTGTTTGATTATTAATTAGGACTAATTATGGGGATATGAACTTTGATTTTAATTATAAATACTTACCTTTAATTATGAATTTGAGGTACCATAGTTCAAAAGTTAGGTAGGTACATAATTATACTTTTACTTCACTTATTAAAATTGAACATTTCAAAAATGGTTTGTTATTTGAAGCTGATTTCAATTAATTGCCTCCCAAAGTAAATTATGCAAAATACAGACGAACAGATTTTCCTCCTTCAAATTATGCCTAAATTATTATGCCTTTGTCTACCTTATCAAACCCAACCTATAAATCTATTACACCCTTACGACACACTCCTTCAATCAACAAGCCTACACACAATGCAATGATAATGATATAATTAATGACGGATTTACTAAGAGCGGATCATTAAAATGATCGATGGTGTCATTATGGGGTCGGTGACATACCTGCACGAGTGCAATCAGTGCCGCTATGCGCATGACAGCCGCTTCATGGGGCCCTGGAATGGAAGAAAATAGAATAATTAAGTAAAATTTATCTATAGAAAAGTGATATACAGGACCTCAAGCCACTACAATTAACAATCTGTCTTTCTTTATTAGATTTCATCTTTAACTTTAAATGGAAGTGTAAGGATTAATGTTGATTGGATTTTACAGATTAGAGTAGCTCGATGTTGGTGTCTGAAAACAGATTTCACAAGGTTTTATGTAAAGAATTCTTTAATTCATCTGTAGATATCATTCCGCGCTTTGATGCGTCCGGATCTGAAAGATGTGCGTTCACCATGAGAGTTCTAAGCCCATGTTTACCGATAGGAGCTGCAGTTATCTTAAAGTACTGTTTATTATGAATTAAAGTTTCAAAGTAAACAGTTTTTTCTTAAAACAAAAGAAAAAACTGAAATGTTGTAGGTGAACTTGGTGAGCCGTGAACTTTTCATTACAGAAATCTTTTAAAATCGCTGACATTATAAATTGCAAAATTGAAATTGTATTGACATGCATGTAATTAATAAATCATCGATCATCAGTCCCTATAAAATGTCATGTTTATTAAATTCAATTAATCAGTTAAAAATCATAATTTATTATCATTTAATTAGCGGTTACACAAAGCGACTGAATAACTTGTTAACGCAATTAGTTTATCTGACAAAAGTAATCATGAAACTGTGATTAATAGACAAAATGACATAACAACACGAAACCTTTTCGCATAATTAATGTGAATAAAATTTAAAAAATAATTAGCTGTTTCCCGCGTGTTAATGCAAGTTTTTCCGAGATTCTCATCGAATAATTTAAAAATACGTTTATATCTTGCTTGTGCTGAACAATCCAATAATATTTATATAGTCTAGATACCAAAGTCTAGATAAAAAGTCGTGGTGGCGTAGTGGTCAAAGAACCAACTTCACGAGTATGAGGGTGTGGGTTCAATTCCAGGTCAGGCAAGTACCAATGCAACTTTTCTAAGTTTGTATGTAATTTCTAAGTATATCTTAGACACCAATGGCTGTTACAAAGGTGAAGGACATCTTGAGGAAACCTGGACTATAAAGTCTGAAATCACCAACCCGCAATGAGCAAGGGTGATTAATGCTCAATCCTTCTCCGTGAGAGAGGAGGCCGTAGCCCAGCAGTGGGACAATAGAAGGGCTGTAATAGTATAGTCTAGAAACCAAAACGTGGTATGCCATCAAGACTCTTCTTCAAGTACCATAATGTTTAATGGGGTAGCTTAGAAAATGATATTTTTTCGATTCTTAATTACCTACTTAAAAAATGATCTTTAATTTCAATAGGTCAAATCAAATAAGACAAAAAACCCAAGGATGTTCCGCCGACCCCAAAATAATCAGCGGTACTTCTAACAACTACAACCCAAAAAACAATCAGGTTCCTATTAAAACGTAACTTTACGCATAAATAATCGGCTATTATACGTTCGTTAATAGCTTAAGTGGCAGCTCACGACGTGTTTAATTGTGGAGGTAACTTGAATTCGTGAGGTCATGGCGTGAACCCTCGCCTGAAGCATCTTCCGCGTCTTATTTCGTCATAGATCCCTCCAATTATACGATCCTGGGGTATTTCGTCATGTCTTTGGTATAATCTAGGAATTTACTATCAATTGATGATATTCATACTTCCTAGTGTCTATTACACTTGTTAGAATTGTTTATTTAACTAGACTTGTGCCGAAGTCAAAATCTGATTTGTCAATATCGCTATCAACTCCCTTTGTGAGTAGGGCTGCCATCTCGAATTTCGCCAAACCCGGACAAATATTTAAAAAAACCCGGACATTTGGCGTAAATCGCATTTTTTCCCCGGACGAGTCCGATTTTTTTTGTTTAACAAAACAAGACCTAATTTTTAATATTACCATATTACTTAAATTCAATGAGGTCCTTCCTTACATGAAAAGTCAGTGCCTTCTCTAGCTCATGTAGTAAGTACCTAGTATTGAAAGATTGTGACTTAATGTATTTCGAAGGTCATAATTAAGAAAGCTCATTTGAAAACTAGGAGTTACCTTCTTGATAGGTTAGACAAAAAAATGTTGAAAAATACAAACAACTGCAAACTGAAATCGCCGCGAGCGCAGCGAGCGCGAAAATTTTTGAATTTTGGGTCACTAAAGCACCTAAACTTGTATAATAAAAATATCCGCAAAGTAAAGAAGCCGCAAGCGAAGCGAGCGCTAAATTGTTTGAATATTGGGATATTAAAGTAGCTAAACGTAAAAAATATCGTGCCAAGAAAAGAAGCCGCGAGCGAAGCGAGCGCGAAAATTTTTGAGATTTGGGACACTTCGACTTCTGCATTATTAGGCGCCCGGGTTATTCGCATACCCAGGCACCATAGGTTAAGATGGCCCTATGAAAAATGTCCGGGTTTTCCCCGGACACTTCTTGAAACCCCGCCCGGACGGCCCCCGGACGGCCTCCAAACGAGGACAAATCCGGGGAAACCCGGACGGATGGCAGCCCTATTTGTGAGGAATAGAATTGAAGTTTCTAAGATTGGATTAAGAAGAACGGAAGTGAGTATGCCAACTGCTCATTTTTTCCAGGTTTTCATAGTAAACTTGGTAATCACATGCTTGACAGATATTTTTCTCTTCGTAAAAATAACAAGTATTAATATGTGTCATGAAAAATAATATTTGTGATAACCCAAATTTTCTGCTCTCTTGAAACAACACCACTCAGGTGTTGTTTTCTGAACATTTCGACAAACAAGATTCCTTATTATCTCGGCTTACAATAACTTGGTCGTGTACGAAATACCTACAGGTTTTATCACAGTAATTAATACTAATCGGCTGAAACAATAGCGGTTCGGTGGTTTCCCAAGTTTTTGTTTAGTCTGTTTGAAGAAACACTAATTTGTATTGTTCCCTCAGCATTGGTGATCGATTACACGACAATCAATTATTGTTTAGTAACCTATCTCTTGATTAATTATAACTCGTTAGCAGTGTGAATTTATTAGATTCTTTACATATCATATATCAGTTTCATTCAAAGTACCCACACACGGTAGACAGTCTACAGACTAAACAGTCGGCTGTCAATTGACACGATTGTTGGCAATTGTTTTTCAAAGAAAATCTTGATTCCAGTCAAAGTTTTCAGTCGGTGGGATACCGGCTTAATAAATCGATCTTTGCAATGTGCGTACTTCCATTCATCTTCATACTGATTTATAAGCGCAAACAAACTATCGGCCGACTAAAAGTTTGTAGTGTGAGAACGTATTAAACTTCGCAATTTTTTTGATCATCAGTTTTTGTGCTTTATGTGATGTGAATGTATTAACCGTCTGTCAAAACACGTTATTAATTTACGTCTATTAGGCCTTAAAGGTCAAGTGGATGCTTAGCGATAATTTGTACGAAATGAAACATTTTGAATGAATAAAATATTTCGTATGTATGACCTTGGAAGTGAGTGGGAAAGCTTTGGATTACCGGATTTGTTTTGTGAGCAATACTTGATAAGAGTATTTCTTGTATATTTTATAAAGCTTTATTGAATAAAAAAAACAAAGGTTACGGAGTTTTCCGGGGCATTTCTAACACATGAAACGGATCAATTACATAAGACTTCTGTTTTAAAAGAAAAACATCGTGTCAGTTTTCCAGACATATAGCTTTTGTAAAGGCTTGCCTGTTCCCATGATCATTGTGCCATTTGTTGTTAAAAGGTTTAAAATTTTCCGAACTACTCAAAAATACGAAAAGCTGATCAATAAGGAAATTAAATAAACATAAAATTATTAGCAATTATAAACGATGTTATTACTTAATCAAAACAAAATCGTTTAAAACGGAATGCGCCTAAAATATATTCAAAAGGAATTCAGACACACACGATTTAACGAAGATAAATTAATCACTCATTTACTTAAACGCTTCACATTACGAGTACAATCCAAGGTCAGAATTCACATAATTCCAGGTAATTCACGCTTGAATTCGGTAAAGTTCATCAGGTCATTATTAAAATTTAACTAATCCATGTTTTTGCTATAATTACTCGAGTGATGGCTACTTGTGTCATGCTTTTGACCTTATAAGCCAAGCTGTTTATTTTATAATAAGTACTGTTAGTACGACCCATTCATACATTCTTGACTGTATTTGGTTATTTAATTACTTTATTATTTAAATAAAGATAAACATTCGTTGATATTAAACGGAAGTACGCTTTATAAGGAAGACCTAATCTTGCCTTATCCTAGTACACTTGAAACTAAATACCTATGAGTTAATTGAATAGATTTTTTCTGCTATTATTTATTTAATTATGGATTTTTAATTATTTCTGTCTGACTTATCATACATATTGATCTTAATATATTAGTACGTAATCTATAGTCTGTTTTTTAATCTCGTAGACTAAATTGACACTTGCAAAATGTCAAACTTTCTAATAATTTTGCTAGCTCTGTGGTGCAGTGTTGTACTTACGATACCGGTTCGTTGAATCGTAACTTTTTACAATAAGTCATCCTGAAATAATGGGCTTATCCTTGATGATTACGCATGGCTTTGCGTGGTCAGATATCCCTGGCAGTTTGTAGCACGTCGTACAGCCATGTGTACGTACGTGAATTTTAAATATAAAACTTTGAATGAATATTAAATTCGTCTATTATAGATAAAAAGTTACGATTCAACGAACCGGTATCGTAAGTACAACACTGCACCACAGAGCTAGCAAAATTATTAGAAAGTTTGACATTTTGCAAGTGTCAATTTAGTCTACGAGATTAAAAAACAGACTATAGAATGCATAGCAAACTTTTTTGAGCCTTGGACAAGCATGATTTTAGCCTCCAATTCCCTAAAGATATTATTTTGGCTATAGTAAAATTATAAGAGTTTTATTGAACAAACCAAACAAAAGATTGCTACTTTATCACCCTGACGTAACAAGCAATTACCTACACACAAATAAAAAACATTTAAACATTCAATTTACGCATGACATGTTAACCAATAAAATTAGATTTTTACGCCTTCAATGGCGGTGTCATCGAATTATTTCGATGTAAACTGTGTCATGGTCGCCGTGACTTCATCGTATAAACTCTTTGCCCTAGACCGGTTCGACTGGTCGATGCATCGCAATATAATGATATCGATTTATTATTCGATGTTCCCGAATCGGAATACAATCGAGTTGAACAAGACCCGTCGGCGTTGATCGGTATCGCGATTCGCCTTTTGAGTGAAGTCCGATACTTTCTTGGTGATGTTACGTGTATTTCAGATAGATTTTAAGGTTCGATAAAAAGCTTTGTAATCATGGTATATATTTTTTTACCATATGTCAACGCAGATAAGTTAGTGATATAGTAAGGTTATGTAAAAAATATATAGAAAGTAAAAGATATCCACCTAATAATATGTGCTTTGTAAGATCAAATATGTTACTCTTTCTTTTGCTGACATTTTGTAAATACCTAATATTAATGACATCTGTTGATCTTCTTGCTGTTTTCATATAACCGCCGTCTACTTCGCTATTTGCTAGACAACACACACGCATACATCTCCATAGAATCAATCTAATTAGGCAAAATCTTCGTAGCTTATATTAGAACTTCCATTCATACGCATAGTTGTATCTTATCATTCTCGATAAACATCAGCACCAATCGTATTCATGTGGCTATAAAATATTGGCCATACAGTCGTCAAGGCGGAACGTAAATTTAACTCCTGGGGTCTATCGAGGCTATACGAATACTATTTTAATATAATTATGTTTTTAAACGAGACATCCTTACCAATGGGTACTGTAATGTGTAAAGAGGAAATATGTGATTGTTTATATGTTTGTTTGCATCGAATAGGTTTCGGATCTACAAAACCGATTTGCATAAAAAAAATTGGGAAGTATATAATACACTCTTTGTGCTGAACATGGGCTATATTTTATTCGGACACTGGAAGACGATTCCCCTTGAAACGGGTACCAGTACCTAATTTAAATGGGAATTGGAGTCTGTTGGTTCCACCACAGTAAAAGGATTCAACTAATATGACTGTAATTTGACATGGAGATAATGCATCTTTAAAGAACGATATAGGCTACTTTTTACCCGCTTCAAGAAGGGCCCCGAATGAAACCGGGAGAATAAGCTAGTTTATCATTAAATGTTTAGTAAAGGATCTGCAGATGTCCCAGGCAGATGAATATTTTCGTATCGTCACGAGGTTTAATGTCAACTTGTGAAGGGCCTGATATTTGGCATTCCTGCTAATGGTGCCGTTTTATTTCAAGATGTTCAATATTGTAATTGGATATCTGGGAACTAGTTAAGTGAGACGTTAGTTTTAACTCAAGTCTAAAATTAACATAGGTTCCTTACTCAGGTAGTTACCTATTTAATTGGAAAATAAATACTCAGAATTGTGGGATATCCGTCAATCTCTTAACTTTTGAAAGCAGGCGTGTGGGGACTATGGGCGCCAAAAATCGAATACCCACACTTTTATCAATGTTTATTCAAAGGTTTAATTCGATGAAGTAACTTTTCGAAGAGTTTTATATGCATATGAATTCTAGTACAAATCACCCATTTATTTACAAATAAACATTTCTTTCATAACACGTAACTACAATAAACAATGTAACCTACAAAATTGTTATTGTTTACGAATTTTGTAACTTTGTTCTACAGTTGCGTAAATCATGTTCACGGCCCAACAATTGCATTATTAATTACAAACAAAGTTCTACATAGTAATTAAACATTTTAAACTAAACGTGGGAATGTAAGTCAGATGTCTTGTGTCCATTATTCTTCAGTTCTCGAGTTCTCAAAACTATGTAAGAGTAAGGAAGTTTAGCTTTGACATGACCTCTTACGGCCAGTTTCTTCATCAAAAGTTAAAGTTAAAGTAATGTCTAAAGTAAAAGTAACGGTCAAATTCGTTTTTCAAGGCTAAAGTGACAGCAAAATTCATAGAAAAATTTAATTTAACCGTTACTTTTACTTTAGACATTACTTTGACTTTTACTTTGGCTTTAACTTTTGATGAAGAAACTGGCCGTTAGTCTTATAAATTCTACTTACAGTTGAGACTCTATCATAGTTTATATCTTAATATGTACGTACAAGGAATTCGATGATATCTGAGGGCAGTAAATATGTCCCATCTTGTTTATGAAGAAAGGAGTTGTCTTCATATGAGAACACGTTTTGAGCACAAAGATGTCGTATGTTAGAAGTACAAAATACTATGCAAGGTAAAATGCTAAGAATGTGAATGATGCTAAAGTGCTAAAGAAAAATTAAGCCTCATCGCAATTGGGCATAAAACTTTCATATGATAGCACACAAATCATTTGCAGTCTATTTTTGTCGTTTTTTTTAAACAATGACTAGAGGCATTTGTCAATATCAAACCCAAAAAACTCAGAAAGAATCTCCGGCACTTTCAAAGACTTTTAAATACTATAAATACTTGGCATATTTTACGTAAACCTAAATAATGTATCCGCCGTCACTGTGACTGATAAAAAACCATTTGAAATAATGCAGAAGTCCAAGAAACAAGTAAGAGTTACATCAGTACATTTACATAGGTATTGGACGTTACGTAAAATGCTTTATCTTGCTCTCGGTAAAATAGGTTAAATGGGGTTCCGACGGTTCGTGGTAAAAATAAGCCTCTTGTTTCTGTTGCTAATAGGCTAATATTTCATAGAGTTGAATAATCTTCAGAAGAAAACAAACAATGTAAGAGTCAGTATGGCAAAGGTTCTCTGATAGTAGGTAGACTACACTACTGGCATTAAACCTATTGAAATATTTCCCAAAAAATCAAAAGCATCCTTTATGTCTGATGATAAACCACAGCCATCTTAAACTGTTCTTTGAATCTTCAATATATGTATGTCGTTCCGCTGTTAAAGTCTTCTTACGTCACAAAGTCCTATATCAATCGTTTTCAAGGCAAACCTCCGAACATCGAACATTTAAAACATCCACAAGTATCGTGGAACATTTTTCCTTAATAATATCATTTCATAACACTTACACAATGTTCCAAGGCGGTCAAGCGATGAATCTTCAGTGTACCTACCCCCTTAATTATACCTTATGACTGTGAACCTTAATTCGCGGTCGGCAATTTGTGCGGGTACCAATATTGCAAAACTTTGCGGGTCATGATTGAGGATCTTATAATTTTATACATTACAGGGAAATCACTTAGCTTCGGTATAAATTATTGTGGGAAGCCATTAACGAGGATAGTAAATTATTTCATGATGTGTTTTATACAGACGTTTATAGTAAACTGAGGATCGTATCTAATTGAAATATTCATAAGATATCACACCCACGTACGTACATCATGTAGATTTACAACGCTTCGACTAAAAATAATGAAGATTCATTCATGAAGTCGTAATCACTACAAGATTTGATAAAACTAATTACGCTGATGTAAATTCTTGAATGATACCAGGGCATCATAAGCTTGAAGAGGTCCTATCCAATTTACAACTACTCACAAACATTTAAGTTGCATATATGCGCTATTGATGTTAACAACTAAACGGTTTTTGTTGCTTCGAAAATTATGTAGCTTGGCAAAACAAATTAACACATAGTAGTTCATGAACTTTTGACCAGTACTTATAATACGATTTAAGCAATATTATTGCGTGTTCACAGCATAACACACTACACAGATTACTTTTAACTTAATGCTGAGGGTTATTAAGTAAATATTTTAAGTGGAATGACTGTTTAAACACTGAAGGCAAAATGACATAATTGTATTCCAATTTTCTTGCTGTTTAACTTGTAAAACATTGATAAACTTCTTACAGTACAAAATACCGTAGATGATGCAGTAAGTAAGGATGGTGAATTACCTGGAACAATAAAAATATATTTATTAGTACTTATGTTAAAGATGAACAAAGAGATAAATCCTTCAATCAAATCAATATTAAATAAAAATATATAGGCAATAATTGAAACGTATTCAAAGGTTATAGAAGGGACAACACAGTCACGTCGGCAGTTATTGAACATCACGATATTCGTAATAATATGTCATTGAAAGACAAACTCAATCATTGATGCAATGTTTAATGTGGAATATTTTATGGCTAAAGGAAGGCCCGACCGAACCTATGTCATCATACCATTACGAATACTTTAAATTTGCATTTTATAATACACTTTAATTTGTGTGATGCAGAAATAATCTGAAATCTCGACGTGCATCATACAATTGGTTCTACTCCATGAGAACGTTAAGAACTTTGACCACTTACGACTCCAGCACTGGGTCAATTGGTTATTATGGTTTTCTATTTCAATATATTTATATACGGCTTTTAAAAGCTATTGAGAGCTGCAATAACGAACCTCATTCCATAGATGGTATTTATAAAGCATAAAGGACAATTTTAATAGAGTTCACATTCAATCTTTGGAAGAAGGCTGAACAAAATTATGAAATCTTCTTTATGAGCATAATTATAATTAAAACGATGATAATAAATAAGGAAATTTTAAATTCGTTATGGTTGAACTGTGTGAGTGGTTTAGAACGGTCTGTGTAACCTTTACATCGGCGTGTCAGGTCAGACATGACGACGCGAGCGCAGATCCCAACGGTCCTGGTAAAGATCATCCAATAAATAAACGCATCCGTTCACTTATGTGAATGTACTCGTGAATTTGCTAAAAAGCTAATTCTACATGATGATATTGTTCTAGAAATAGACTTTACACCTAAAATAGATATCGAAGATAATAATGGATCAGATTTTTTTTGCAGGAACAGTGCTAATAATTTTATTTGTTATGGGTATTGCCTATTACTTCTAATTACAATGAGCGTCAGTATTACAAGACTATGTTTCAAGCTCATAAACGAAATGCAAGCACCATTGTTGATGTTTTAACTGCTTCGAACAAACTAAGAGAATCGGTACAGCTTTAAAATATTAAGACCTTTTGTCGCAACACGTAAGTTTACGCTGATATTCTAAGCGATGTTCACAAACGATGCTTGCTCAAGTAGGGTACCGTTCTCACGATTACCTTCATTAGTTTTATCTTTTGATGTATTTTTAGCCGTCTCTTATTGGCTGAGACTATTAACGAAATCATGACCTTTAGGTTCTTTAGAATTATTAGCAATTACATCTTTGTTAACTTTAACGTTTCTTCATACATCATTAATATGCTTCCTTATATGATCATAAACATTCTGACCACGGCACTAGAAACCAAGCATAAAATTATCGTGTAACATAATGTTCGTACCGTGAAAATGTGAAGCAATCTAATTACCTACATCATTACCCTTTGTAAATAAAGATGGTACATAATCCGTGTGAGCAATAAAGCTTTACGTAGGAACTCGTCGATCATGTAAAGGTTAAATTTTGTATGTATCGTAATTATCTGTATGGTTTACACCATCTTTAGTATGTTGAAGATAATTATGGTGAGTCTTTTCAACATTATTATCACCGTGTTACTCCATAGCACTTTCATTTTCAGATGTTATGGGATGATCATGTCATCAAATTGAGCCATATCAGATATCAAGCCTCCAGATATTTCAACTGTGAAAATCGGTCTCATTTGACATAGGTTGGTATCAAACCTTTATGCTCAACAATTAACCTAACTTCAAAGAGTCATCTAATAAAGATAATATCAAAAATTCCCACACTATTGATGTCCATACGAAAATATCGCTCGATTTTAATTACAATGTTTTTAGATATATTCAAGGGCGTGTCTATTTATTGCCGTCTAAAGTTAAAACAATGGCGGGAGTAGTTGGGCAATATAGTAGGTGTCATTTCATGGAGCCGTGGACAATAAGAAGCTGGTTTCTCACAGACTCGCTAAAAGTAAAAACGCAAATCTATGACGAAATGGTCAAACGGATGCGGTTTGCATGTCTTGTAATTATTTGTCTTTAGATGGACAGTGGTTACTCGTGGTCGGCGTTTCAACACGTTTGGAATCTGTCATTGATATTTTATTGGTTACAGCGTTCTTTGATCAACATGTGCTTACCAGGAATTCTTTTGTGGTTGTCAACTTGCTTATGGTATTTTTTTCATTATTCTGCAAAATTTATTCATAAGTAAAATCTGTCAAAGCCACTGAGAAAAACTTACATTTTTGATGAAAATATGCATGAGCCAGAACTGACATAAAATTATGAACTTCACTTTTTTTACATCATGTATAGTGAGTTTGAGAATCGAGAATGAGTAATTCTTAAATCAAAAGAATGAGTTACCATTAGCGCGGTAAAAAGGTCAAAATATTACCTAACCGTGTCACAAGATGACCATTAAACATTATTTAACCGACTTAAATTATCATTGCGGTTGACTTCTCGAGGACATATTTATCCTATTTTCAGACATTCGGATTTTTTGAACTGTTAAGGTAAAATAATATAAAAACTAAAAGAACTATAGATTCTATTCTTATTCCAAACGTAGTATATCCTAGTGATATTTAATCGTGACTTGAAATCTGATAATGTCGTTTTGTGCATGTTTAAATAAATTAATACTAATCTCTTCTGAGGTCTTTTATTTTTTAAGCAAATGTTACGCATCTTCTTATTAGTGGTTTTAAGCAAACTTTTGCAGTTGCTAAGGCCCATTTTCATATTTTCATTCTACAAGAGAGTACCTAAGTCGTTTTAAAAGGTCTTATACATATAATATTTCGGGCCCAAAACAACTGTTTACTTTAAAACTCGTTTATATTATCGTTGGACTTGAGCCTTAGGTACCTAAACAAGACATCTGTGGCATTATAATATATCCTTGCCTTTTTAATTTGTTTTATTACAATAAATTATTAAATTAAAATATTATAATATAAACATTAAGTTCACCCAAATTAGACGTTTACCTTAATTTAATGGCATTATAATGTATCTTCCTGTTCTGCATAGACTAAAGTTCATAGTTCGTGCGCTTTATGGATAGATTGAGATAATCTGTGCCCCTCCTTGATTGAGCCCATAGACTAATGTTAGGTCATAGAGTAACTTCGTAAAATGCTTGCATAAAATGTTAGGCATCTGGATATATTTGCGAAATGTGGGTGTTTCAACTGAAGAACTTTCCCATGAATTTTGAAACACGTTATTTCACAACTATAAATTAAGGTTTACTTTGAGCAAATCTTAATTTATCACTAGAGACATTATGACAGGCTCGTTCATCAAAAATAAAACAATAAAATATCAATTACCATATTAACAAAAAATATTATTGTTATATCAGCCCCGGATCTTCAATTTTTATTAGGCGGGGCAAAATCTGAAAAATGCCGCCCGCCTACCTTCTTATGTTTATTTTCACCTTTATCATCCATATAATATTAGCTGTTTTTTTGTTATAGTGTAGAATCTTTTTTAAGTTTAAGTTTATCCCGTAGCCGAACACTGTCTCTTAAGATACAGGTTACCCTAGTTTAAGAGGCAGGGTTAATATACTTTGTACAGATTTTACAAAATACAAAAATAATATTGTACCCACTAGCACTGCGATTGTTACGAACACTGCATATTCTTTCTATTTTTTTGTGCCTACCTATCTGTAATTTTTCGCTAATAAACTAATGGGTAGTTCTCATTATGAAGGAATTTTAACGGAACATTATTAGTCCCATGCTTTTTTTCTAAAATTGATTATTCTAAGTGGCTAGAAGTCAAGATTGTTACATAAATAAGCTCAAGTTTTGCGGGTCAGACAAAATATTGATAAATAATTAAATTATAGGTCTTTAAAAAAAATAATAAGGCAGGCAAATGATATATGGCACAGGAAAATGAAAATAAACATGAAATATGTATAAAAATGCATAATAAGTGACATGTAAATTATTCACTGTATAATATTTTATATATTTATTAAAAACCGTTAACAATTTTAAAATGTGAACGTTATTTAACTGCCTGAAAAGTGAGAAATAACCAGGAAAGTGAGATTATTAAACACAAATTACCTGATTTATTTTTTATTTAAAAACAATGAATTACAAATTTTTTATAGCAAGTCACAATAAATAATGATAGTCTGTTTTATACAAGTCTGTAACTTAATAGTCTAAATTTGTCTTAAAGAGATCAATAAAATCAACCCATTCTAAGAAATGAATACGTTACACAAAATAATCAGCTGCCTTTTTTCAGGTACAAACTTTAAAGAAACTTAATTATTAGATGGGCATATATAATTTCATTGTTTTTTTTAATAATAATCAGTCGAAAATTCTCTAAATACATAGGTCAGTTTAAGTTTGCATTGCATAGTCTTTATCCAATAACCAGGCAGGACACTTAAACGATACTATATCCGTTTTGATGCAGTTACATTGCGCCCATTGATGACATATGATGCATTTGATCCAATCTTGACCTGTTGTGTTTTCTTTGTATAACAATCCACAGGTAATACAATAACAATCATCAAAATCAGTTTCGTGTCTTTCTTCATCATTCAGTCATCTCGGATACTGTTTTTATCTTTCCTGTACGTACTGCTTGTCTTTAATTACCTAATACTGTTTTTTTCTTTTCTTTCAAAGTACCTAACTTCTCTGGATCATTTTTCATTCTGTCATAAAGTTTACTTGATTTTTTTTTGCTTTTGTGCTAGTACTTCTTCCCTGGTCTTTTTTTTCTTAGGTTGTGACATTTTGGTTTCTGTGGAAACAAGGCCTCAAGGGATAAAAATATAAAATGTTAAGAAAAAAAAATAGAAATCCAAGGAAATCTATCACTATCCTGCAATGTTATCACTTTCCTGTGTACACAAATCCAGACAAGTGATATACAGAAAAGTGATAATTTTGATGTTATTCACAAAAAACACAAAAACGTTGTCTTTGAATGACATTTCACTACTTCATTGAATATTTATCCTTGGTGTATTATTTAAAATAGTAAAAATTATATATGAAATCTAAATATTGTTTACGTAAATACTTACCATACAAGTGAGAAGTTGTCTGTCCCGAACGCGTCTGCGGTCGATCAGAGCTTCGTTGCGACTATCTGATTGGCTGTTACGCGGAACTATGAGCGGCAATGAGCTTACCTAACTACCTACTTTGTCATAGAAATCTGGCAACAGCTATCAAAATTCAATTTATAGGTATTCTTGACACGTTTTTAGCTGACAGGAATGTGATACACAATTCTTGTCGCCCCTATTCTATGATTAAAAATCGTCAAAAAATAGGGAGCTACAAAACTTTTTTTTAAGTTTTAGCAAAGTTTTACTAATTGTTACTGTGATTAGGTATTGATTGATTTATTTATGTATTTACTTTACGCATTATGTCGGTAGAAAACTTGCGTTTTGGAAAATCGCCCCACAGGAAAGTGACATTTTTGCTCATGTTGAGGCATTTTTCTACAAAAAGATATTTTCGAATCTATCTGAATTTCAGTGCCCATATAAAATCCAATTGCTTAGTTATTCTAGATTTAAAATAAATCAAAAATATTTAAAAACTAATGAGCTATGATTCGAGCCAACCAAAATTCCTTAATTATGAGAACTAGCCTAATATTTATTTATATCATATTTATTTATTTATCAATATGTAGGCAGGCAGGGCCGTCTCTAGCTCATGTAGCGCCTGGGTGCAATCATCACCCAAACGCCAACTATGTATTGAAGTACTTACAGTAGTTACAAGGAATATAAATAAGAACGTTCGAATGAAGTGCACTTTTTTGGTAGGTAAAGGACTTAAAAAAAATGTGTCCAATTCATTGTAGGCTCAAACTGCTGACCAGGTTTAAGTTATGAAAGTCGAGACAGATCAATGTAATTGAAAAAAGTAGCGCGAGCGAAGCGAGCGCGCAAATTTTTCAATTTTGGGACACAAAAAGTTAATAAGTTTTAAAAAGCGCTGTAAAGTAACAAGCAGTCGGAAGCGCAAACTTTTGAGGACTCCATAAAAAAAATTTTCTACATTTGACTTATAAAAGGTAAGACAGCGTAGACTTGACTTATGAAGTTATTAAGGCAATGCATGTATAATATTTCGCGAGCGAAGCGAGCGCGAAATTTTTTGAGCCTACGACACAAAATTATCTGATCAAGTACACTGTAAAGCGAACTTTTTAAATTATTTGTTTGAAGACTCACAAATTAAACTGGGAATTATGTACAAATTGAAAACGTGATTAGAGACCGAATCAATAACCGACGACCGAGTCAAAAAAAATAATAAGCAATCAGAAAAAAAGTACATACATTGCCATTTAACCGCGAGCGTAGCGAGCGAGAATTTTTTCACTTAGTTGGAGAATGTTAAAAGTAAAAAATAATCAAAATGATCAATCAAACAAAGCGAAGATGACTTTTTTAGGAACCTTGCTTGTCAGTATCGTGATATAATGTGGAACTTCCTTATGAAACGGGTGTAATTGGCTCCACCACCAGGAATTTCGATAAAATTACACCCGCCGCGGGACGCTCGTCCCGCGGCGCCCCCGAGATCGAGGCGCCTGGGTTATTCGCACACCTTGCACCACAGGTTAAGATGGCGCTGTAGGTAACTATTACAGTAATCTGTAATGTAGGATTTAAAATAAAAATAAATATGCGATATTCCTGGCTCATAGATGATCGCAAATAATTTTTAATCAATTTTAGTTTGCTAAAACTTCGCCCCGTGAATAATAAACGTTCGTGCAGTCACACAGCTTGTCTCACTCCACGCTCAGGGTATCGGTCAAGTTGATATAGCCATGAAATTGCTGTACTTGTGCTTTTTTTATTTATTCCGTGGTCAAAATTAAATAAAATATGAGTTATCCATTGGTCTGTGAAGTGTGAATTTGGCAGCCGCCTGATTTTGCCGCCCCCTGAATTTGCCGCCCGGGGCACAGGCCCCGGCTTGCCCCCCCCTAGATCCGGGGCTGTGTTATATTCAATAGTAGATTGATGAGCCTTGACATTTAACTAAAACATCATTTCGAATTGTTAATTTTATTCGAATTTAGAACATTAAAATGATAGGACCGGGTCAAATGTCATGTCATAGACAAAAAATACAATTTATTTCTTTTTCACAATTATAAATACATGTTCGACAACTTTTTTCTACGGAACTCGTTTTTATTATTGTCGTTTTCATCCTTGACTTTGAATATTAATTTTATGTTCCTATAGTTTCCATAGGGATTATCTATTAGGTATTATAGAAAAGTTTTTATCGTAATAATGTTTTTAATAAAATAAACTTTTGAACATTGTTGTTAAGCGAAGAGAATAAGTTTTAATTTATGTATAAGCTTTTAAGGGTCATAAAAGCAAATCCATATTTGTACTTAAGATTACTCATAAGTTTGATAGGCATTTAACATTAGGACGTATGACACATCTGTCATGCAAATATTAACATCATAATTACAAGTTACCTGTCATAAAATTTAATGTCAAACCCAAACAATAGATACAAAATAAAATACATACGTATAGATATTAATATTAATATTAAAGGTTTCGCAAATTGTGTCATCGAAGTAATAACTTGTCTAAAGAATTATTCTCACACTCATCAATTTAACGGCTAAGCAAAGTTGCCTCATAGAGAACATTACCAGTCAAATGTTAGGTTACAGTAATACCCGCAGACTGCAAACTTTTAGTCGGCCGATAGTTTCTTTGAGCTCAAAAATCAGTGTGATTATGAATGGTAGTACGCAAATTACAAAGATCAGGTATGTAGCCGGTATAAGAAGGACTGACGAACTTTGATTTGCTTTAAAAAAACAGTTGCCTACCATCGGGTCAATTGTCGGTCGATTGTTTAGTCTGTAGTGTGTCAGTACTCTGAAGAAGGTTCCTTGTTCACAATAAAAAAATATGGTAAATGCCATATCTGTCAGAGGCAAAGGTCTGTGGATGAGTCACGATGCACAGATGGGTAGTCCGTTCTCACAATACCATTGATGTTATTACAGTTGGTTCACGATTTCATTAGTTAAGTTTTTATACTGTGGCCTAATCTTAACTTTATGTTATTGTTCCGGTGTAATTTTAATGTTTCCGGATTTTAATGCCTATGTTCTGATATTTGAGGTCGTAGTTACGCTCGATTAGACTGAAGATGGGATTTGTATTTTTTGAATAATAGGTATATTTTATTCAAATTAAAAATTATGTCACAATATTAAATTAGCAAAATATAACCATTTATTTTAGCAATTTATATTGTTTAAACTTGTTTAGAAAAGTCTTAAATATGTAGATTTTTGCTAGTAAATGTTGTAAAACAACTTCAAAGCTAGTTTGCGTCATCGAGTTAAATATTAGGTAAATTATAAGTTCTGATATTGATATCTGGTTAAGTTTGTTAATTTGACCTTCATGAGCTTTCACTATAACTCTTCTAAGGATAGATATTCTGTGATTATCTAGGCAGTATCTACAATTACTCATCTTCTTTCGTGGTTTGGAATTATATAAAATTACCATCATGCCCAAAGGGTATAGCAAAAATTATTGACATCCAAAAGCCTAAAAGCAAACGTGAAAGTTCTAATTACACTTTAAAATAAACACTATGTACAGACTGTGTTAGTTAGTTACAGCTTTTTTATCGTCCCACTGCTGGGCCTCCTTTCACACGGAAGGAAGGACCGACTGTGTACTACTTTATTATTTTTAAATGTTTGTTTTGCAATACAAAAAACTACGAAATAACTAGATGCCAATATGCTCGATATTTTAACCAAAAGTATCAAAATATTAACTAGGCGGTTTATATAACTTGCGTAAGTCAAGGAAAATGAATACACAAATATAGCACGAATGACACACTTGTTCGCATCAAAAACAATGGAAGATCGCCACTCCTAAACTTGATCGATGATCGTTTATCAAGCAAAACGATCAGATGTGGGATTGTTGCGTATTTGATCAAAATGTCAGAATGGAAAGCTGTATTCTTATATGGCAAGATTATACTGGGAAAGGTGCAATTATCCCCATTGTCAATATCAATCTATCAATCGTGGTCTTGTGATGTAATGTTGGTAATAAGTATGTCGGTATGTAATTGTGACGATTTGTGTATGTGTGTGTGAGTGTAAGTGATTCTAATATGGCACTGTTAGTTTTTATGATGAGGACGTTGACCTCATATTGTGCATTGTCATAAATACAGTAGGTACTATATAACAGTAGAGTATTGAAGTTTTACTTAGAGGCTCCTGTCGGGAAGTTCTTTTTCAAAAATGGTTAGACTTTTTTTAAGTCCCATATAGTAGAAAGGGAGTAATTATTTTTGCATAGGCATAATGATATATCGTTATGTAGAGATGACCGTATCATAACACCAATTAAATGCTTGTAACATTATAATTACTAATTACACCACAAACATATTCATAACAGATACGAACCATACCAAATAAGATACTAAACAAATCTACCCAATAAACAAATTGAAAGGTATTAATTAAATCGTTATAAAATAATAGTGAGTGTGCCATCCGACGATTATTTTGTAATACCTACAACTTGCGTCATATTGTGAAATGGATACTCGAACTCCCATAGATTACATTACATAACTCTCTTGTATAGCCTATACATTTTTATTTAATATACACTAATAAATAATATGCCTATTTCTCTATTAATTTATGTATTTGGAATTCCATAAAATGTCACAAAGTTCAACAAGAAAAATGACATGTGTAACTTAATCTTGTTTTGTATTTTTGCAACTTTTTTGCGACATAGATTCAGTTTATGGTAAAAGAAAAATATTGTGTGTTTTTTTATATATGAAAGACATTACTTAATACGAGAATATTATAGTATCGTTACAGGAGTTTGTCAAGTCTTAATAGAAAAGCGTAGTTTTCATTGCGAAACTAAAACTTGAATATCAATCTTCATCAATTATACGTTTGCATTTATATGTATTGATTAAGTTCTCATGATTCAATATTAAAATTGCTGAAAGATTCCGATTTATTAACATACCCATTTAGATTATCCAAACCAATAAAATGCTATTTTAATCATTTTTAAGGTTATAAGCCTCTTCATATTAAAAGGTGAAGCACCAAAAAGTGCATTAACCTATTACAAAATGTAACAATTAACATCAACTGACTTTAGCATGACCAATCACGTCAGCCCATCTGTCACACCATTCTCTTTTGTTTCTATCTTCAAATACCCAAAAATAGCAATCAATCATAATTACACATCATTTTGCAATCCCATCGATTTCCTAACAGATTTCAGTCGATTATTCTCACGTTAAAAGTAACTGACTATAAATTTTATGCATGCAAATGTATTGCAGGGAAAATGAGACGTTTGTGGGAATACACGTGAACTATGATGTGTGAACTCGATTATGGTTCTAGTTAGTGTATGAGTTAGTGTGTGTTGATGTGTTAATATTGGAACGCAATCTTAATGAAAGATGGATTATGATTTAAATAATAATTAGATATTATGCTTGGGTAATTTATTTTGATGTCTCATTTCTGATTTCATGTTTATTCCCTAAATTAAGCTGTTCTCTCTCAGGCAATGGATGTAGGGCTGATGAATCGTTCAAAAGAGTAACCGCGGCCCTGGTACATAAAGGGCTTAAGAAGGAATATGGTGGGTTTTAGTCAGTAAGAGTTTGACACTCCCTCACGCTGCACCCACAGCGGGAAGAGTCATTTGATGACTTCCCATTAAAAAGAAGGCAATAGACGTACCTATCTACCCACCGGCCGACATGTTAGTTGACTTGCCATAAACTTCATAAAGGAAATCAAATAATTAAAACAATATATAAAATTCAGAACACATCATTCAAAAACAGCATTTCCCAATAAAATAAAACAAAATCTCGAAACAATACAAACCTATAAGCATTTGTCAAGCTCAACAGTCGCACAATAGGACATCGTGTTAGTTCCCAGTACTTTCTCTAGTCGTGATCGACTGTTTCAGAGCATCGTCTCGCGTCTGATCATTACAAGATATTATTTCCGCTAGATTTGCATCCTGACTGGTTATTTTGCTGACCGTTTATTTTAATGCTGATGAGATTTGTAATTCCTGATTTGTAGTCTAGTAACGTTAGTTGACATCATCATCTCATCTTACGAGCCTTTTCCCAACTACGTTGGGGTCGGCTTCCAGTCTAACCGGATGAAGCTGAGTACCAGTTAAGTGTTGTCCAAGAGTACCAAATAATTCATATTGCAAAAAATTTTTGTCATTGTGTTTGCAGGTCATGTTATATTAAAGTCATTCTTGCTACCAAACGTATTGTTTTTGAATTATATTATAAACTTCTATTTAAATTTAATGATGAATGAAAGTTTCATAATATTACATACAATATCATTCAGTAGCCCCACTGAGTGATCAGGTAGGTGTGGCTAGATTATTAAAGAACCATTATGAAATTCGTATTTACATAATGTATATGTAAATTTTGATGTCAAGTTCTAAAAATTGGTAGTATCTGAATAACAGGTCAATAGGTTGAAGTTGAATGAACAATCATACATTAAGGGCCGAAAAACAAGGGCCACTTCTTAAAACTGAAATTTATCAGAATTATCAAAAAAAGTCAGTGAATTAAAATTATAATCACCTGCGTCATGTAAAGCATAATAATAAAACAAGTATTTATTTTCTTTATTACACCATCGCATAATATTGAAGCGAAAAATACCTACCTACCACTTAACGAAAAAAGGTGTGAGTCCAATTTATTGTCCCCAAGTGTAAAATATTTATTGGACAGTCGTAAACTAGTAACCTCGTGTTATGCGAAAACCTACCTTTATTTGGAATCCATCACCATTAATGTCAAACTTGATCATAATAAGATATTTCGCATAAACAATAAATTATCACAGTCTGATGTTTTTATTACTAAACTTAGCAGTAACTTTAATAAAATATAGGTATGTCAAGGTGATGACATATTATAAAGGTGGCTTAGTGATTAAAGAACCATCCTCAAAAGCCTAAAAATGATATAGGTTCGATTCAAGATCAGGCAAGTACCAATGCAAATTTTTAAAGTTTGTAGGTACTTTCTAAGTATATCTTGGACACCAATGACTGTGTTTTGGAGGGCACGATACAGTGTAGGACCTGCCATTTGAACAGTTTTAGCAGTCGTTACTGGTAGTCAGAAGTCAGTAAGTCTGACAACCGATCTTACCAAGGGGTATTAGGTTGCCCGCGGGTAACTGGGTTGAGGCGAGCAGATAGGCCGTCGCTCCTTGTAAAACACTGGTACTCAGCTGCATCTGTTTAGATTGGGAGCCAACCACAACATAGTTGGGAAATGGCTAGGGAGATGATGACATGTCAAGGCTATCGAATGTGTATATTTTTTATGTAATTTTGTAAGCGTACAAAAACCATATTTACCAAATTGTGATTTCATCAAAATATTATTAGGTATTATCGGTTTTAAAGAGGCTTTGATTGGACGTAATCAATTTACGCTTGCGTTAAGCTAATCATCACTTATTTAATATTATAAGTTGAGTTTAACCTGTCAACACTGAATATAAATTAATTGCATTAACTTTGTGTATGTGTTAGATAAAAGCTTTTTTCTCTGCAGTGTTGCAATATATAGATAATTATTAAATTTTATCTGTGGGTAGATAAATTATCTACTTAAATGTCAATCGGTCTATGAGATGAGTCAAAGTTTGTTAATTCGTTCCCAAGAATTGGGCGTGGAGACAGGTTCTTAAAAATATTCAGAAAATTATAATGCGATATAATAATATTTTTTTTATGAAATCCTGCCTGTAACTATCCTGCCTATATAGCTTTTTACTTCAATATCTATTATCATATAATTTAATTATAATTATCAAAGATAAACTTTGCTACAACCAAGTTTACATGTACCTATAGTTTAGCAAAAAAGTTGTTTTAATAATAAAAAAAAACTTAATTTATCCAAATACGAAAGTAACAAACAAAATAAATAAATTACCAGAATTGTCACTCAAACCGGCCTTGTATTACGGAACTACTTGGCCGTCACCACATATTATTTTAGTGCATTTAACACTCGTCTTAAGAAGCTAAGACATCTTAATCGGTTTTTATAATCCATCATACTAAATCTTGCGGATGTGGACTTCTTTATTTAAAAGTTCAAAAGGTCATATTGTGACATTTTGACTAATTATACAAAACTTTGAGGCGACAAACCGACGGACATAAATAAAAAATATTTATGTATCTGTCATAGATCTAAGAGCTCCCGCATATTGCAAACTTTTAGTCGGCCGATAGTTTGTTTGGGCTCATAAATCAGTATGAATATGAATGGTAGTACGCATATTACAGAGATTAGGTATTTAGCCGATATCAGACCGACTGAAAACTTTGATTGGAATCAAGATTTTTATCAAAAAACAATTGCCAACCACAAGTCGACTGTCGGTTCACTATTTAATCTGCAGTATGTTTTAATATTCATTCATTTTAACTTGGAAGATGTTACATGTGTATTTCTTAATTAAATAATATCCGTCGGAACATATTAAGTAGGTACCTAATGCATTTGTTTACCTAATCTTTAAAGTTCAGAACATGGCCTTCGGTTTAAAAATAAGTTCGAATATGCATTTAGACTGACGTGCTTTTGTTTGTTTTATAATTATTAATATGTAGATGTGGCTTTATTTATGGCATTTATCTTAGCTAAAAATCTTTTAATGGCAGTTTTTATGCACGAATTATAGTAATAATATGTCAGTAGGATACGTAGAATGTCGGCATTCAATCATTTTGTGGCATCGTCTCCTCTTGGCCTTATCCTAAGTCTTTGGAGTCGGTCAAGCTTGTTTTACTTTTTCTATATGTAAATATTATTGTACTCTAGGTTTACTTAAATGTCCTTTTTTTCTGTCTGAATATCTGACCTTCACCGACAACAGCCAAACTAAAGAAAAAGGCGTAAATGGAAACAAAACACTGTTTTAGTAACATCAGCAGACAGAGCACATAATTTAGCCCGAGACCTGTTGACCTTGAGGTCACAAAGACATATTACTATGTAATTTAAGTACACCCATATATCTGACAGATTCATTAATTTCTTAGGTATGTCAATGTTCTATGTAATCCTTAACAGTTGTCCTCGGTAGCCGATTGCTTTGAAACTCTAGTGTTTACTTGTGTTATTTGCTATTGCTCAGAAGCACTACTGAGTGAATTTTGTAAGTGTCCAGTACTTACTCTTGCGAGATGACCCAGTGTGATGTTAGACAAATTATTTTATGTAAACATTGTGTAAATGTTTGTGGGTATCATTGTACGTGGAAATTATTATAATGTGCTTGTGTGTAAGTTTTTTTATGCGTTAACGATACGAGCATATTTAATGTGGCATACACATTACTTGTAGGTTCCTTAACCCTTCGAGTACCTACCTAAATTTTGTATGGTTTTTATATAACGTTATATAAAACGTTATAACGTTATATGTATATAACGTTATTAGTTTAACATTGATGTTCCGATGTTAGGACCAAATTGTTTAAAACATTTTTGAGTAAAATATGTCTAAAGGAGAAATAAACTTTCTTGCTACATTAAAAAAAAAATTGTTGGAATATTACCGTTATTCATCAAACGAGTTAACATATTCCTTTCAGTAATTTCAGCTTCAAACGCCTTCCATTATAACCTTTCACCTCTTCATACAATTTCAGTGTAACCTATTGCATTATATTAGCAATATTTACAGTTAAGAAAGCATCAGTTATCGGCACTTCGACAAATAGTTTAGCGCGTATGTCCACATTTCATGTTAAATCTATGATGTATCTACACTTTGCAATTGGTTGCTTCATCATTTCACTAGGCACTATTACCTTGTAATCAATTTGAGAAGGCTTATAGGGTTGTCTAACATACAAAAGTTTAATAAATATTTATAGAGAAATAAGTTAATCAAAATTAGTAAACGGATAAGAAAATATCTACTGTAAGTTCGTACGGGTAATTATGATTTCTTTAGGCTAGATCATTTTCCGTGAATAAAGTTTGGTAGTGCATCAAGATATTGTTACATCCCTAGAAGACTAGAGAGAGGTGACATACTAACTTTGTCTCTCTCTAGTTAGAGCTCTTATTTAAAAAGAAATTCCATGCCCAAACCATCGATACGAATAAACCACATTCTGCGATATATCGTATTATAATAAACAAATGTATTTATTCACTAAAACATTGACAAAAACTATAACACATAGACAAATAAACAGGGGTAGCCAACTGTTTTACATGAAGTACCACTGTTACTTGTACCTACTTCCAAAACAAAACACTGTAGCACTATTTGTTCCAAAGCTCTTTCACAATGAAATATCATTTTGTAAGTCCATTCAAACGTTTTACGAGAAGCCTCCGAGTCTGAGGTTACTATTTGTATTGCAAATGCTTCTAATATATAATTTAGCATTATTCTGTCATTCAGTAGGTGCGGTTTGTGGTTTTAGACTTATCACAGCCTATACGGAATACTAATTGGGTTTTTTTGTTATAAATTGTCTGCTTAACTAAATTATGCTAACAATGTCGTCTTTTAGGTAAGGACTCGTTTAATGTATAACCATTTGCATTGGATTTTGGTGTTTGACGTGCAGCGGTGACTGTGAGATGAATGGTAGATACTCGTGCCGATTTGAAACGCGTAAAATGGAAAAACGTTGCGACATAGGCTGTTGCTTTTGCCTAAAGAACCATTGTTGCATCACGCTTGTTTTCATAGGAATAGGCAGACATGTTTCCGTACATCGAGTCGATAATGTGTATGTATAAGCCCTTATTAGGGTGAGACCATATTGCCATCGAAGGGGCATTTATAAGGGAGATCCAAAGTAAAGTTTTTAACTAATATTTCTAAGTAAAATATTCTACAAAATTAAGGTTGCAACACACGAATATTCGTTAGATTCTATAAATAGATGTACAAAATGTCAGTCAAATATATCGTGAAGGTTCAACAGAAACTTAGCGATTCGTTCCGAACATTACATCTTAGATATTACGAAGTTCGTGCAAACCCGAAAACCTACTTACAGCTACTGTTTAAACGATCATCATTAAATAAACGAGTAGTTAAAGCTATTGTTTACTACTCACTATTGATTCGTGATAATTTTTCCGTCACGATTTTTATTTAAAGACGTTCAGAATTTTTTGTTTTAACAACTTCCTTTGATTTAAATACTGCCTGTTTTGCCGCGTCTTGTGGGATTATTTGTTCCCGTACTAGGATAAAATATTGTCGGAATAGTTTAGTTTCCCAACAGTGGAATAATTTTTCAAATCAGTCCAATGGTTTCGGAGCCTTTACTAATATTATAAAGAGGAAAACTTTGTTTCTTTGGTTGTAATGGATAAACTCAAAAACTACTGGACCGATTTTAAATATTGTTTCACTATTAGAAAGCTATATTATCTGCGAGTAACATAGGCTATACTTATCCCGGTGCGGGCAGTAGCTCCCACGGGACGCGGGTGAAACCGCGGGAAAACGGCTAGTTTATAATATTTGTACAGATGAGTAAATATTTGCTGATCGATTCAAATCAAAGGGCCAATTACAACTTGTCAAACAATTAACATCAGTGTGAGCCCTAATCTCAGTTTAAAGGTTAATAAGTGGTCGCACCCAACGTCGGCCAGCTATTAATTAGCATTAACTGGACAGCACACATCCGATCCGATGATACCAGCATTATTGAGTACTAATTGTATTATTACAGACAGAATGTCACTTCAATATCTGATAGACGTTTAACAAACAACTGATTCCTTCAGCTTAATAGTTGTCTTAAAATTAATGATATTTTGCCACATTAATCCCTACTAATATTATATGCGAAAGTAACTCTGCCTGTCTGTCTGTTACGCTTTCACATCTAAACCACTGAACTGATTTTAATAAAATTTGGTACAGAAATAGAGTTGACCTTGAGAAAGAGCATAGGATAGTTTTTATCCCGGACTTTTGAAGAATTCTTTTGAAAAAGCGATATAACCGAACTCTACGCGGGCGAAGACGTGGGCGTAGGCTAGTAGATGAATATCCTCTTAAAATTAACGATATTTTTGCCACATTAATATCTCATAAAGAATGCCTTAATTGAGCTGTTGGATATTAGCAGATTTTTTAATGGTTATGACCTCCGTTACCATAATAAATTATGAAGTTGATGTGTTGATCGAAAATTAATTAATCGATTTATATAATTTTGCAATTTTGTTTATTACATGACCTTTGAAAGTATGCGAAAATCTTATCAAGGTACAAATATCTTCCTGTCTATTACTCAGTCATACCTATGACAACGCTGTGAGAAACAGAATAGAGAGTGCACCTGTGTGCGCAGTTGCTTATAATCTGTGTTAGTGCCATATAAAATGAAATATACGCATCTTGAAATAGCAGACATGTCACCTACAAAACTTAATCTTAATCCTAAATCCTAGGCACGTACTTACATTGCGTAAGTTAGCTATGTTCGTCAAGTTATTGTTAATAACAATGCACATTGTGGCTACATACCGCAGCTATGAAATTTGCAACGTTTGAAACAACAGTTTTTAGTAAAACCACTACAATAAACTGAGTAATATTGTGCGTAGTTTATAGTTAGGGCTTAAGATTGAATGTCTTATCAATCGTGTTTTGTTTGTTTTGAATTACCTATGTTTGATAGATCCTTGAGTTTGTTGTTCTAAGTGATTTTTGAATCTAACCTTAATTATATATGTAGATAGATTCCTCGATACTGTGAAAGTAGAATTTAGATTTTTTTGTGTGATAAATGCGTAGAAGTATCAAAGACAGCCTGTGCTCTCATACCTATGTATATTGAGTTATCATAGGGTGCATGACTGCTACCATCGTAGAAATATACTTTGCAAAATATTGCAAAATATATTCAGTTTTTTTTAATAAGATTTAGCTGAAACAAAATTCTCATACAACAAAAGCGAACACTGGTTAAATGTAACAATCAGATAAAAAAATCGTTAATAAGCAACATTTTTTGTGTGAAAATGTTAGTTTTATTCTCATAGGAATAATCTTAAAGAGGGTCAAGTGCGAATCATATAATAGAAACAGCTATTGTTTTAAAATTTGTAATATTACAGATACAAATGTAAGTGGAAAATATGGTACAACAATACTCTATTTTCAATCCATTTTTGTCAAAGAATGGTTTTTCATTGACTGTCCAATGTTTTATCAATGGAAATGGTTAAATAAATGAAGAATTTTTTGACGAAGTATATATTAGTTTTAAGTTTGTGTAAATATAGATTCAGTTTTAGTTATATTATAATACTAAAAAAGAACTATATAGTTTATAAAAAATAGGAACTTTGTTATGTACAACACAAGATCTAGATCAAGTTGTGTGAGAGTCTAATTGTATCGCGAGGATTGTTCACATTCACAATTAAATGATAACCGTTACAGTTACAACATAATTCTTTATTTCCTAACGCGAACAAAATATTTCCAAAGTTTGTGTTTCTTTTTAAATAAAATCAGGATGATAAAATAAATAGTAAGCTAAGCTATCTTTGTGCAATATATATTTTAGAATTTTGTAAAAATGTTTCAAAGTGTTTTTTATAAGGTAAACTAAGAAAAAAGATACCTAATTTTACGGAACCCCAAAAAAATGAACACCTTTAATACTATGTGCCAAATCACGACACCGTAACTCGGGTAAAGACGCGCGCATAATATAACACTTTCGCTTTCCGCGTGTGACGAATCCATTGACAGATGCTGTTTGCTTTGACAGCGCGTGCGCAGTGTAAGGGCCGTTACATACGAGAGATCTGAATCTGGGAATATAAGACCAGTAATTGTTGTAAAACTTTTTTATTGTACTTTACGTAGGTAGAGAACACGATTTCAATTGTCCGACTTCTTCTTCAAAGTCTATACTTTATTATCACAATTAAAGCTGAAGAGTTATATCGTTTGTTTGCTTGAACGCGCTAATCTTCGGAACCAATGGTCCCATTCGAAGCATTTCAGTGTTCCATAGTCCAATTACCGAGTAGGCCTTTAGGTTTATTTGTTTTAAAAATGCGGGAAGCAGTTCTAAGAAATCTTGCTGACATGCTGATTTATGCTCTATGCTCTTGTATTCGGGATCAGCGATCATGAGTCATCTGCTCTTTTAAAATACGCCGTGTGCTTACAGCCTTAAGTTTGCGTTTCGCTTGCGTACATACTGCAAACATAATTGTACTTTCGTTGACCTGACGATGTAAATATTATTCAATTGTTCTGTTTTATTCGTACGTGGAAAGATTTATGAGTTCTGTGACCTTGAAAGTGAAAGATCAGCTTTGAATTGATGGCTTAGTATGCATTTTAATCAATGTTTTTGTGATGTTTGTACTTTATAAAGAAACTTTCAAGTGTTCTCTAGATGTATTTAATTATTTTAACTTTTTCAATTATGTAACTAATATTTTTAGCCAAAGGAGCCTAGACGAAATGAATTCATCTCAAATTCGGCACAAAAGACCGCGAACAACCTTTATTTCTTTGAAAAGACGCCTATAATATTCATAACCGTCAAACTTCATCTAAGTACTAACAGCAGCGTGAACTATATTTATGTTTCCTATATCCATATCTATTTATCGATTGGCATTTGTTCATCATTTTCTATAGGCTATATAATTAAAGGCAGATGTAACTTCAACTAATAATATGCATACATTATCGTATAAACAACGATCGTAAAATGTTATAGGATGCTTCACAGATGTATGAAATACCTATTTAAGTGTCTATAAATTGTGCATTTGTAGCTATATAAATGGTGCTTAACCTCAAACTAATGGATAATGGTGACTAATAAACGGAACTGGATTGCATGAAAATCTAATCAGAAGCTGTATTTATTTGTCTTCTAATAAATATTTAATTTATACCTGATAGAATAAATAAGTGTTGCTGGGGAGTTTGTTGCGCCACTTCTTTCCAGCTACCACAACACATGGGAAGTGGTGAAGGCTGGGCGGTTTGGGGGCTGTCTTTTGTACATTTTGATGTTCAAAAAGAGCTGTTTTGCAGCCAAGTTTGAATAAATGATTTTGAGTTTGAGTTATCTCAGCCCTAGTACATAGAGGGTCCCAGAAGAAAATGAGGTGGATAAGTCAATAAAAGTGCAGACTATAAATAAAACAGATTATTGCAATAGGAATGGTCATCAAAAAGGTTTATAGCGATTCCAAGCTTTGCAGTAAAACTACTATTACACAAGTTATTTTCCTATTACGAAAGAACTTTTGAAGAGTTCACCGGACAAGACATACAGTGTTATAACATTGAACAAACACTCACTTGGAACCGTTCTAACGACTCACATTCGTAACTCATCTTTTATAACTATTCATATTCATAGTACAAAAAGTCGTGGTGGCCTAGTGGGCCAAGAACCAACCTCTCGAGTATGAGGGTGTGGGTTCGATTCCAGGTCAGGCAAGTACCAATGCAACTTTTCTAAGTGTGTATGTACTTTCTAAGTACCTATATCTTGGACGCCAATGGCTGATAAAAAGGTGAAGGAAAACATCTCGAGAAAACCTGGACTATAAAGTCTGAAATCACCAACCCGCATTGAGCAAGCGTGGTGATTAATGCTCAATCCTTCTCCGTGTGAGAGGAGGCCGCAGCCCAGCAGTGGGACGATAACAAAAAGGCTGTAACAGTAACAGTATATTCATACGTCAGTTTATTGTAGTATTGTGAAGTTGTAAAATTGAAGGCAATTTGTTCATATTACTTGCATTCATCAGATACTAGTAAAGTTGTTAAAGTTTTCTTGTATGCTTTTCATTCTAGATGGAAAAATCGATGCTAGTTGAGTAATGATCAAGTTAATTAAGTACTGTGGATATTAATGGTAGAGATATATATTTAACACGTTTTATATACGTAGAATAATCTTGTTCTCTGTGAAGCTACTCAATGGCAAAAAAAAACACGATTCTTTTCAAAAACTGTAATCGTTAAAGATTTAGGAATACGAAATATTTATGTCGATGTCGATTAAGATAATTATGTAAGTCCAAATAAGTAATAAGACTTTCTTCCAATCACAAGTTTTGTACTAAGTGATCAATTAAAAACCAATTGCGTTAATGACAGGAGCTAAATGATCAATCGATAATGCGAAAGCGACTTACGAATCTTCTAGAGGCCTTAGGTCAAATTCTTGCAACCGAAACATCGATATGATTTAGCAATACCTTCAAAAACGATCGATTAGCTAATTATAGGGCCCATAATGTTTCGATATTTTGTACAATATTTGTTAATTTGGTAGTTAATGTTAATCTAACATCAACAGTTAACCAATGCATTGCCTTCACATTTTGTAATTAAGTATGTTTTGTTGCTTATTTCGATTCGACTTGTGTTATTTGGGAAGGTTTAATGTATTATTTGGTTTGTCTACAAATTAGGTAATATACAAGATTTACATATAGCTTTTGCTATGTATATGAAAAACAGTATGATAGAATAATTAAAGCTATAGGTACTTCACCATTTATTTAATGAGGTATTACTAGCGTTCGCCAGCGAATAAAAAGCTTATTGCCTCCTCCGACAAATTATCTAACAACGAAATGATTTTTCGAATCGGTCTAGTAGCTCCTGCGATAAGTGCTTTCAAACAAACAAACCCTTACTTTAAATTATTAATAAATTCGTTTATTTGTACGAATAATATTATAACATTTAAGGTGGTTTATAACATACAGAACCTTAACATCTTATTATTTAGTATCTATATGCTTTCTAAATATGAATGGTCGTAGTAATGTGAATCATTTCTTTCTCTTAATTTGAATGTTTTATGTATGAACATTAACTAGGTAAAAGCGCATTAAATATGGATCATGATCAAAACTACCATGCATTGTAATGTTTTGGATAAATTACATTTTCTAGTATGGGCGTCTTAGCCAGTTTATAAAGAGTTGAGTATATATTTGGTTTTCTCATTAAAAGGGTAAAGTAACTATGTAAATAAATTATCAAATGTTTCACTAAAAGACAGCCGGATTTGTTCGTGAATGATTTTTAACTGACTTCCCAAAAAATGAGGAAGTTTTCAATTTCTTTTTATTTTAAGCTTTTTTTTTTCATAAAACAGTTAGTAGTTGCAAAATAAGTTAAGAACCAGTCACCGTTATGACATCATATGCAAAAATGATGATAATTATAATCATCACTTATAAAACAATTAAATGAGCAAGTAATTTGAATAGAGCTACTATCCGAGTAGCTATTTATTTTTTGATGCAAATAAATAAGCAAATATACCAATTTGAATTAAAACTTCCAATCATTGTTACCTCTAATTTAATCGATATTTAAAAATAAGCATGGGTAGTCGTTTGTCGATAGTTTCATCAGTTTCATCAAGGTTGTCTAAAAGCTGATTTTAGATATTATAATAATTGATTTATAAATGTTAATTTGATAAGCTTTGATTCTATTTCCAGTTTTACCAAATTATTGATCTCCCATTATTTACAGATTTAAATATTGATGAAGATTAAATTAGACTTTTATTGTTATTGATTTGCATTGTTATATTAAATAGAACTTTTATGCCATGTCCGTTCCGTGTCGACCCGTGCCTTAATTTATGAGACAAATAGGTATTAGTTATGGGTCATTGAATTAAAAATCTTAAGAATCACATAATAATAGTACCTACACAGTTTACGACACTTCGATGTTTATATTAAAATAAACAATAAAAATCTTTGCATATTGATACATATTATTATTATTTCTCTATATATTATATTTTATGCGTAAATAATCTGATGCAATTAATTAAGATTCATTGTAATAATTTTAAATTGACCTCTGACGTTGTTATTGTTATCGATTTCCGGATCTATTCTCTAAAAAAATCTAGTATTCTGATAAATATTAATTTTGTAAGCTAACCTTGACTGATTGTATATTGATAGATTTTATGATACCCTTTTTTGCCTCAGTCTCGGCAAAATATGTACCTACGGTTTCCAAAATGTTTATAAGAATCAGGTTCAATCCATAATTATAGACATGCGTTCCTAATCTTCTTTCTATCTATTGATTTGTTTGACACTGAAATATTTCTGACATTGGGCCCGTACAAATAATGTCGAATATCTTTCCTTAGTAAGCCAAAAAACAGACATACACCGGCCGTTAAAGCATAACATGAAAAAGTATTTGTTTAACCTTTCCTCTTACTAAATTATTCTCACTTCATTATTGTTTAAAAAAACAGTTTACCATAAATGACCACACAATTTCCATGAACCGATGAAGTAACTTATTACAGAATAAGGCGGTTTCTCACAAGCCTTTGGTCATCAGTCATTAAACTACGATCTTCCTTATAGGTGTAAAACTTCTGAATAGCTTTGAATTTCTATTTAATTACCGATCAAAGCAATTATGTACATATTCATCGATGAATTATGTTGAATACGTCATGTCTGTGGCCATCAGAATACGGATATGTGGAAAATTATTGCTTTCAGTATGAATAGAATGAATGTGACAATGTAAAAGGATTGCGTATGGTATTGCTTATCGTGTGGGTTAAATTCATGACTTAGGCCAATATATTATTGAGTAAAATGAAGCATATTATGTAAAATAAATAATTTATATAAAAATAACAAAAAATAAGTATATCGATTTATAAAATAGGTAGAAACCAAAACCAATCAAAAATTATATATCTCTAATATTGTTGACAGGGATTAAAGTACTTTAACCAGCGAACTCCCTAAGATTGCAATTTGACTACGTATCATACATACATTTCTTCAAAGTGTACATACACTGTTCTTTTCTTTTATTCAAAACAAATACCCCACAGCCACAAGCAACTGATTTAGTTAAGGCACTGTTTGTCGGTCGAATTTTATCTATCATTGTTACACGACTTTTCTCACGGAAGATGCGTTGTTCTCCCGACACACTTACCCACATTATGTAGTTACGTAGGAAATGTAGTTAAATTTTAGTGTACTTTGATTGTGTTATTTGTAGAATTTACAGCTTTGAATAAAACATTTTAACTATAAAAATATTTAATTACAAGTCGATAAATTTAATAAAATATCGATAACTTTTCACATAGTCGATGTCACATCCCTAGCTGACTAATCGTTATGAATGTTTATATGAAGTTATGACAAGCTTGAGATTGAATAATGGATGTCTAGTGACGGTATCAATGACATAACTTTATAAGGTATTTACTGGAACTTACACATACTACACCTAATATGGAGTAGGCAATATATTTACTACTAGCCGTTTTCCCGCAGATTCAACCGTGTCCCGTGGGAACTACTGCCCGTACCGGAATAAAATATAGCCTATGTTACTCGCAGATAATGTAGCTTTCTAATGGTGAAAGAATTTTTAAAATTGGTCCAGTAGTTTTTGAGTTTATCCATTACAAACAAACAAAGTTTCCTCTTTATAGTTTTAGTATAGATATAAGTACTAAAGATCAATTATATATTTTGTAAAATTACAGGATACTTAAACGAACGCAGAATTAAACAATTAAGACATCTTAATACTAATGAATGTGATTAAATCACAAGCATGTATTGTAGAGACATACTACCCATTACGTATAAGGTAATTAAACGCCAATCAAGCATTCCATTCACCAAACAAATGCAATTATGTTGTCATTGTTTGACTTTTGCATGGGGGCAATGAACGATACTTCATTAAGGTAAGCTATTACCGCAGTTGGTAATATGGATGCTTTATTACGTAAATATAGAATGTTAAAAAAAGTTTTAGGGTGCTTCAAATAGCCACAAAAAGCAACGTTGCGACTGCTACACTATTTATTTACCTTAACATGCGTAATTTAACACTACGGGCGCTTTTAAATAAGCCTCAATCTGTAGTGCGTCTAATTGAAGGTCTGAATACATTTTCAGATATAAAAGTCAAAGTGTTCAATCTAAGTACCTGATTGGACTACAACGTATAGATTAACCTACGATTCACTGAGTCATACCATCCTTAAATGCTACACTAAGACACAATTACAACGATATCGGATACCTCTATATGTAGCATAGACTTCATTGATCTAATCATCGCCCACTGCAAGTATACCTACTTTTTTTTCCTACAAGGCCCTAACCAATCCCTTACCCAAACATTGACAAACACAAAAAGATTAGCACGTTACCCAGTAACCTGTCTATCTTAGTAATCAATGTAGGCATGTCAGCGTGCGATAATGTTGTGTAACCAATACGTAACATCTTCGCTTTCACAGCCCGACCTCTGACATTCTGTACTGAGCGGACTTAGCTTACGTGCAAACTGCAAACTAAACTGTCGGCCGATTGTTGCCCCGGTACTGGCATTATTTGCATCGGAGAGCACGTAAGTGTCGGTGTTGCGCCTGATCTCCCTCCGGTCGTGTCGGATTGCCGTCCCATCGGGCTATGAGAGTGAAGGAATAGGGAGTGCACTTGTGTCTGAACAAATGGTTGTTAACTATAAATATCCTGTACCTACAGCACAACAACAACAACAGCTAGTCTTATACATATATATTTTTTTAATCATGAATTTAATTTTTACTCTCTCTGATGCCATACAAATATCTAATCGTTGTTACGTGTGTACTTCCATTCCTCTTCACACCGATTTATGAGTCCGAACCAACTATCGGGCGACTAAAAGTTTGTACTGTGCGCGGTCTTAGGACATTCTTGTCGTGGTGATTTATGGCGTGACAGACGGAATTGGGACGGTAGAATTGAAAGATATAGATTGTCCGTTATGTGTTATGACAATGGTCTATGGTTATGTATGTTTAGCTTCGGGTCTTTTTGTTGAATTAATGATCGCGATGTCACTACTCAGATCAAAAAAATAAGTAATAGTTGGTTTGCTATTTAATTAGGTCATACAATTAATGACGGAAACAAATAACCTAGTGCAATATCTTCATTATTAGAGTCCAAATCGGGTCTAAAACACAATGAGAGCTAATTTTGCGCTTATAGTTTTAGTTTCTTCTATAAAATAGTAAATAACAAAATATAATAACACATAGAGCAGATTCATAGCCAACATTTTATATAAATGGCTCACCTAGATACCATAGGCTTGACGTTTCTACATTTTTCACATCTCTAAACAATACAAGTATGAACACAGAATCTTATAGCTCCTATGTTATTTTTACAAGGCTGCCTTGAGAGCACTTATCTGATATGAAACTTTAGGAATCTGTGTCCATCCGAGTAGGAAGTTAGGATATAATGAATAAACTACAATACAAAGTAAATATTAATATTTAATGAGGCTCGTTTTCAATATCATAGGAAGTAATTAATTTTTGGAGTTATGTTGACGTTTTGGTTGGTAGTAGGTAACTTAAGCGTAGGATGTTTTTGATGAAAATACTAGGTTTAATAATACCATATTGCTGACATAGTTTTTTTTACAAGATAAATCAGTTTCAAATATTACATTGAAAAAAAAAAATTACAGTAATTTTTACTGTAGTTTATATTCTATATTTAGCAACAGATTAAAACCTTTGACTATCTAGGAATTCATTAAGTGGGTAAATTACTTCTCAAGATACGAGTAAAACCGGGCTAAATATATTCATTTTATAACATAAAATTAACCTGTATTACAAATTACTAAACTTATAAACGCTTAAGTAACAAAAACTTAAATGAAGTAATAAGAATAACATAAAAACTGCAAGTGGAAAAACGGGTTTCATTCTTAAAATTACTTACTTGTCTTTAAATGGAGGATGTAACATATAAAAGTCGACTACAAAAAATAGTTTAAATATGTATCTTATGTATCTTTATTTTGTACAAGTTTAAATGTCAAAGTTTTTTTTATTTATTTCTTAAAAATGCACAACTTAGTGCATCTCGATTTCATGACAAATATAACAAATTATTTTGTGATTAACTTTAGACGAAGTTATTTACATAAATGATAAATAGTTTGCATTTGCTAGGTCAAGTGTAAAATATACTTTGAATGCAATATTAACATTAACTTGTATGTTTTGTGTGATTAACATAAGATTATTCTAAGATCACAATAAGAAAATATCGGTAGATTATAATTTTATTTTATTTGAGTTTTTAAGTACACTTTAGAACATTGAATCCGGGTTATTTCTATCATAAAACGATACTGCAATAAAAGCTTTAGACAATTTATAATACTTTAGTATGTTTAAGTCGTTATACATCTGTTTTCTAAATAAAATTAATAGGCATGTGTGCGAAACGGTCAGTTGGTCGATTTTCCTTTACATAATAACAATGAATATGTAAAACTTCTGATTAAGTTTCACATGACCCAGTAGGCTAGAAATTCGCAAACAACCATATTTCAACCATATCTGTCATATTATTGGATAACAAAATTTTGATACTTAGTTTTAATATTTCCCTCTTATTATTTGAATTGTTAAGATTAGATGAATAATTAATGCAGATAATTACCTAATTTAAGTTAACATTTTTTTTAACGAGTCAAAATGCTCACAATAGAAGCTCAAGATATCATCATCATCATTATCATCATCTCAACCATAGGACGTCCACTGCTGAACATAGGCCTCCGCTTTTGATCTCCAAGATATGCTCGAGTATATTTCTAGAATACCGGTCTAAGAATGCTTTACTTTACACACTCATGTCGATTTAAATCAGAATAAGTACATGAGGAGTCTCGTAAGCGATATTTATAATAGCATTGTATTCCTAAATTATGAGCACTGTGTAGCATTGCTATGTATGAGTGATGCATAATGAAAAACTAGAAACTTGTATTCGTAATATCAGTGCAATTTTTATGACACACTAGCTGGTGCCCGCGACTTCGTCTGCGCAGGTTTAGTATTTCGAACAATATGTTTACAAATTGTAGCCTATGTGTTATTCTGATGTATAAGCTATATTATTGTAAAGTTTCATTAAAATCCATTCAGTAGTTTTTGCGTGAAAGAGTAACAAACATCCATACATCCATACATACCTACAAACTTTCGCGTTTATAATGTTAGTAGGATAATGTTATAGGTACTTAAATTAATCCTTAAAATAGTAAATCCCTATTAACCTATATACTAACACATTTTTTATTGTTGACTTTAGAATTATCGGATTCAAATTATTGATACAAGAGACTTCTTCCATTATATAGTTGATGCAATCTATTTGTTTTACTAAAATTTAGCGAACAAAAAAGACCTTTAAAAATTAATAATGTCAAACAAAAAACATGCGTAGGCGCCCGGGTCTAATCTATTAAGTCTAGAGGACCATAAGTTCACAGTTTTTCGTTTATTATGCAACAAAGTCTAGAGGTCGTGTCGGACCACATTTCAGAAGAGTCTGCGCCGTGTGAAATAGCTTTATCTATCAAGATAAGCAGTAGTGTACTTTGAAATCAACAGTAACTGTGTTAACTTAGGCAACCTGTATTTGTAAAGAATAAATGATATAGTTATAGATAGGGTTTATAGGCAATAAGTGTGAAACCTGCCATAAAGAGAGGCAATACAATCCATAACTTTGAAATGTCATTAAAGGGTTTAATAAAAAGGATGTCAATAATAAGCTATGTTGATAACACAAATACAATTATTGGTAGGAATGCTGAAAACCGCATCAAAATCGGTTGCGCCAAACGTGAGCTAATCGTGCACGTTAGTGCCACAAACGTATAAGGCATTTCTTATTTTTAAGTCGCTTAAAAAAATCTTTCAATATTCATGTAATGAAATAATGATAAACATTATTCTTCAACTGCCCTTTTCGTACTATGAGCCAATAAATAATTTATTAAAAATGCATAAAGTTACATCTTCTTGATTGACACACGTCAATATTAAATAACAATGCAAATATTTAACGACTTTCTGTTGATTTTTATTCATCTTACGTCATTGAGAATTGAGTGGGTCAATTTTATTATCACACCTTACAGCATTTTGTAGGTCTTACTCATGTTATAAAATGTCAAAGTTGAAATGAAGATGGACATGTACGTTTGTTACATTCACACAGAAATTACTGAACAGATTTGGGTCAAACTTTGCACGCAGAGAGACCAAATTCTAGGTCACCATCTAACATCTTTTTTATAAAAATAAATAAACATTTACCATACTAAAGACGAGTAAACCACGCGGAAACGAATAGTTAAGAAAATTAAAAATGAATTAAGTTACTATAAAAAGAAACTGCAAGTGGTTTAAAAAGCGAAAGTACATCAGAAATAGCTCTATTACAGCCACTTATGTGTTGAATAAAAATACTATAATTACAATACTAATTGTCTTAAGTAAAGTGCTTTGTTATTTACCCTCGTATTGTATGGTTTCACGCGAAGTTAAACATATTTCCTGTAAGTTCATAGATTATGCAACTGTGTATGTTCGTAGATCCGGACTTTTTTGTTAGAATTAATATGTAGCTATGTTTGGTAAAGAATGGATGCATGTGCGTGTCCGACTTTCATTCAATAGGTCACAAAAAAAATACTAGTAAATATTTTCAAATAAATTTCAATATTAGTGCTCTAGTTATTGCATTTTACTATTTTAATTTTAATGCTCAAATTATGGTATTTTTCTAATGCTCATTGGCGCCGTTTTTACGTTTGTATCCAAAATTCTGTCTCTTTGAACTTTATTTACAACTTAAAGGTAAACATTACAGCATTTACATACCAACACGAACACACTACAATAAAAATGAGAATTTAACAAGTCTGTTTCGCAAAGACCGCATTATAATAAGATAATTTTATTCAGTGGCAATATTGTGGAGGCTACAAATCACGTCAAAATACCCTTTGGGCGACAAATGAGGCTTCTGTGATGTCATCATTATGTCAGACGATTGACAAACTATAGATTGTCAGACAAAGCTATGATCTATTGTAATATTGTACAAACTATATAGACGACGGACTATACAATATCAATGGTAGAAGCCACCACAAAGGTTGGTATAATAAGTCCAACCTTTGTAGTAACTGGCTGGTGATAATTAAGCATTCGAATTGATTTAAAATTCTAATTTGGAAGCGTTTAAAAATAACATGAGCTGCGGTTTCCTTTTTCAAATTAATGACGAATTCTGTTCTGATTAGGTTGAAGCAATTTGTAAAATCATTTCGTAGTAAATGAAGTATTTCTCAGTTTAACTCATTCAGTCATTTTACTAAGTACCAGAGCTACTGTAGCACATCCACATAAAACCTCTCGGCAATAAAACGCATGATATACTGGGCAGCTACCGGACGGTAGCCAACTGCCCATGGAGAACAAAATGACTAGCGGAGGTGCCATAATGGAAAATTGACTAAGAAAGTAGCGCGCAAACAACGCAGGTGACCGGGGGACGAGTAACGTTACTGTTATCGCCCTACGACCCGACCATTTTTTGTAATACTAAAAATCGTTGACAGATGTCTTAAAGAACCCGAACGCCTCGTTAGTTCAGTAGTAAGTGATCGTATTGGTTATGCCCACCATGCGTATTTGACTTAGAAGAAGGCACCTGACATTCCTGCATTGTGGCATGTTTTTGTTTTTTTTTTTTTTCATGGGAAATCATCATAAATGACTCCTCCCGCTGTGGGTTAGCAGCGTGAGCGAGTGTCAGACTCTTCCTGACTAAAACTCATCATGTTCCTTCGTAGGCCTTTTATGTACCAGGCCCGCGGTAACTCTTTCGAACAATCCCTTATGCAGGGCGCATTATGGCATCTCCGCTCATCATTCCTTACTCCGTGCGTAACGAGTAGCAACTCATTGTTGCATCTATCTAGCATCTTCAACGTATAATGAACTCCGGTAAGTCTTAGGAATAGCTAACAAGTTGGATTCAGGCCACTAGTGCCATCAGATTAGATTCTGGCTGTTTGTTATACGATCTTGGCCTCCTTGGAATGGTGCCTAAAATACTTTTTTGGTAAAACCTTTTTGGTCGTACTCAAAAAGTATTATCGGATTTTTAAACGGTTTTATTTAGCTCACCCCGTTTGTTTTATTATTTATTCATTCTTTTTTCTTGGGTCAAATTTAGTAATTCAAATTTCACCCTCTTCCTGTCAACCGATTAATCTGAAATTTTGTATACACCTTTAATTCCGATGACAATACAATATAGTAATATCAATAACATTGTAAATCCAATATGGCCGCCGGCACAAAATGGCGGATAACGTAGATTTTATCAATCCCATCAATATGGGTATCAAATGAAAGGGCTCAACAAGCAGAATACAATATACTATAAAAAATTGAAATCCAAGATGGCGGCCGCTACAAAATGGCGGACAACGTAGGTTTTATCAATCCCATCAATATGGGTATCAAATGAAAGTTCTCAACCAGTAGAATACAATGTACTATATAAAATTAAAATCCAAGATGGCGGCCTCTACAAAATGGCGGATAACTTAGGTTCCCATCCCATCAACATGGGTATCAAATGGAAGGTCTCAACAAGTAGAATACAATTTACTATGCAAAATTGAAATCTAAGATGGCCGCCGCTACCAAATGGCTGATAACAATTTTTTATCAATCCCACCAATATGGGTATCAAATGAAAGGGCTTCACAAGTAGAAAACTGTCAGTAACTCCAGCGGGGCCCAACAGGGCCAAGGCCTGCCTGGGCTGCGAGATTGTTCGAAAGAGTTACCGCGGCCCTGGTACATAAAAGGCCTACGACGGAACAAAACGGTTTTAGTCAAGAGTCTGGCACTCCTCACCGCTGCTGACCCGCAGCAGGAGAGGTCATGTGATGATTTTGGGGTTGTTACAAAAAGTATCTGGAAGGGCTATGTATTGAGGAATTAGATTGTAATAAATTGTCAGGTAAGAGACCGTGTAATAATGATGCACTAAATGAATTAGATAGAATGAGGAATATTCGGTAGGCATTTTCATTAAATACTAAAACTAGAAAATAAAAATCGGTAAAAACTTTTAAGTTAAACGGTTTTATCTTATGTGTACTGAAAACTAGAAAATAAAAAATAGTTACTTACCTGTCAACCTACGTAGGTGGTCCCGGTCATATTAAACTAAAATAAAAACGTGGGGCCCCTGTGAAATCCTACCTATGGCAAAGCATACCTATCGTTATACTTTGGTAGATCATGAGCTCGGCGTTCGCTGGTGAAGCCGCTACGGCTGATTATCGATTGTCAAAATCTCCAGTTACGATTATAGTAAGTCGATGCAATCCACACCTATTATACCTCTAGAAGAAAGTACTACAGCAATAGTTAATGGGCCCCACGTTTTTATTTTAGTCTAATATGACCGGGACCACCTACGTAGGTTGACAGGTAAGTAACTATTTTTTTATTTTCTAGTTTTCAGTACACATAAGATAAAACCGTTTAACTTAAAAGTTTTTTTACCGATTTTTTATTTTGTTATTGATTCTGAGGGATACATGTTCGTAATTTGAATTTTGGTACCAATGAATTTATGTACTTCATATAGGTGCTTTACCCGTTTCAAAACTTTAACAATTTATAAAGTTACGTCTATCACTTTAATAAACTTAATTATAATCTGTACAGCTGTTTTTAAGTATTGCTCTTAGCGACACTTTGCGATTCATTTTTATTTGTTTAGATAATATTGTTTTACTTACTGTGTCATGGTGACTAGGGTGTCCCAAAAAAATCAAAATCATTTTTTTTTAACGCATACCCTCCTATTTTTTTCCTTTTGGTCCAAAACTATTATAAATAAAATTTTATGATGGTAGGACCACGGTAACCCGTGCCGACTTGCATTTGTATGTATGTCATACTTGCTCTCTAAGACTAACGCGATCTAACTCGTCGATGTGCTTGTGATTTCTTGTTATTTAGTGATCGAATCATTGTTTTCAAACAGCCAACATGTCACTAGACTTACGCAGTTATAAAAAGGGTATATTTTTAATTAGGGGACCTAAAACATCAAATGACGGGCTAAAAACTTCCGTCTAATGGACAAGTTCTGGCAGTTTCATTGTACAACTAGCGACCCGCTCCGGCTTCGCACGGAATAACAGTATTTCTCCACTATTTAATGTTTGTTATTATACATGTAAACCTTCCTCTTTAATCACTCTATCTATTAGAGAAAACCGCATGAAAATCGGTTGCGTAGTTTTGAAGAATTAGGTATGCTTACAACGGGACACGGGGACAGAAAAAGCGACTTTGTTGTTTACTATGTAGTGCTATTCGGGAAATTCATTTAATTGTGAATGAAAACGTAAATCTTATTATTCGCGAATGCATTATCTACTGGGAAAAGGCGCGTATTCCAACAAAATCTTTGCCTAATTGTGTGATTAAACTCGTCACCTTGTATCAAGTTTGGAGGGACAAAAGACACAAGACGTTTTTAAGCAACGCCATCAGGACTTTTTCAGCAACTTAGATATGTAATTTGTTTGATTTTGATTAATAAGAATAAATCATCATGTCCCGAGCCTTTTCCCACTATGTTGGGGTCGGCTTCCAGTCTTGCCGGATTCAGCTGAGTACTAGAGTTTCACAAGGAGCGACTGCCTATCTGACTTCTCAACCCAGTTACCCAGCAACCCAATACCCTTTGATAAGACTAGTGTCAGACTTATTGGCTTCTGACTACCCGAAACGACTGTCCAAGATGTTAAATGACAGCCAGGAGAGCAGCCGGCCTACAGTTAGCGCGAGTTACAGAAAGCATGCGCCTCAGAGGAGCAAAGAGGAAATAACTCTTGAAAAACGATTGGATGTATTTCAGGGGTTATTTTGTCTTTGGTTAAATTTTTTTTTTCAAAAGAAGGTCTTTACGGTACGTTGTATGACAAAATCACCTCTAACTTCATTTCAGTAAAAAGCGAGTTCTTTGATCGATCGCCTTAAAATTAACGACAGTTTTCTACATGAAAGTGTCCTACCTTCTAGTCAAATAATGCTTCGTATCAAGAAGCCAAAGTTTCACTGGGGAACGATGTGGCCGAAAGATCGGTGAAGTTCATGCAAGACTTTTATTGATTAATCACAGTAGATGAGGAACAAAAACAATTATTGTTAGGTACCGTCCTAGAACATCGGAAAATTTATCCTGACTGTAAAAAAAAACTACTTTAAAATGAAAATTTTAACAATGATATTATTTTCAATGTATATGAGAAGATAAAACATTATTTGGATGTATTCGAGGTTTATTTCTAGTAATAATAATTAAGATCCATAGTAAGTCAGTACAAATTTTCATTGGAAAACTTTGGCATTAAGTCGGCACGGGTTACCACTGTCTGATCGAGATAATATTTATTATAGGAGATAATGAGGTCAAACCGAAAAAAATTAGAGGGTATGCGTACTTTAATTCGAGAAAAAAAAAATCCCCCTTATGTCTTGGGACACCCTAATGGTGACCCATAGGTTAACGAGCCCAAACAAGGTGTCGCAATTTAAGTTTTGTAAGTCAATATCTAAAAATAATGACCTTGGCCAAAAAATGAATCTAGTATTAAAGTCTTGTACGATAGAAAATCCCACGTAATTCGATATTATATAGAAACTTTACCTTATTTTGTTCGTTTATATCAAGGTAATTATGGTAATTATATGTTAATAATCTTAGGCAACATTATTGATTGTAAATCTTGCATAAATTAACTCATTTTAAAGGCTCTATTAACAAATTATAAATAGGTGTTAATTATTTATTTGTCTCAACAAATAGGTAAAATTAATCTTGAAAATGTTCTACAAAGTCAGTAATAAAATGAAACACTCCTTGACGATATAAGTAGGTTCAATTTTAATATGACATATTTATTGAGCTAGTTATCCCTTGGTAAATTCTTTAGTTAAACTAAAAAAAACTAAGACCCAGTTGCAACATTTAACTATAAAGATAACCAAACCATAACCTTCAGTTTTAAGCCGCCCATTAGTAAAATCGGCGTTTTGAAAATTTTAAATGGTAAAGTTATCGTTATACGGTGCATGTGACCGTAAGATGATTATTAAATAAAAGATATATATAGAAAATATTACATAAAAGTACCCAGTAATTATCTTAGTACCTCTAGTGACACATACTACGGTAACCAGACAGAGAATGCTAGTATCTGAAAGTGGAATGTCTGCCAGTTGGCGCATCTCAAACAGGCTCCTAACTCCTATCTAGCCAGGGGTCGATCAAGTGCAACTGACCTTCGCACTTTCTTTTACTTTGTAAAACTTACTATATAGGATCCACAACAAAGTATATAAAGAATGAATATAAAACTAACAATATTTTAACTAAGTACAATGGATGATTTTGTGCAATTTATAACAGTATGCGTAGGCACATGGGAAAAACAAAAAAAAAATTATGACAACTAATCTATAAATGTTTGTGACAGGTTTGACTATAAATGCATTTTCCCTTAGGGTGTGTTTAAATGAGCGTTACTTTTTTCTATTCCCATCTTATTTTAGACAAAATAACGAAAGAATTCTGTAAAATAGTGGTTGGGCAAAAATAATGCTTTCGTTTTTTGTTTCTTTGATCTAAATGCCATTTTATAGAAAAAAGACGGAACAAACTTGAACATCGATCCCTATTGAGCCTGACTTCACAACATTTTCCTTCACTGATAGACATCTAAAGATTATATTAAAATTAGTATTTACCATGTTTACCACACATACTTGTGCATCAAAACCTGGCAACTGACCCGCGGGTCTCCACACAAAATTACCAATAAACATAATATTATTAAATTATTAATTAAGTTTGTTAGTGTACGTGTAACATGCAAAACGTGTGTAAGTTTTTGCACTAATACAACTGCATGATAAACTAAGTATGTCAGATAGTTCCCACGAAAATCTGGATGACTCAATAGCTGATTTTGATAAACTAGTTGGCCAAAGATACGTTTTAATCCCACGAGAAGAACACTAATTAAATCTTAATGTTGTTTTGTTTTTTCAAAATTATAGTGACATGTACTTATGGACCTTGGAGTAGCTGACAAGAGATCACGAATTTGGAAACCGTTTTTACCCGATTGTCAAGAATTTTAACTGGTTCCTAATCTTGTATTCAATCAGCCGAAAAAACATAGTAGTTAAGCAAAAAAATATTCGCTACATTTAGAACAAATTGTCGTTTACGGATCTGTTAAAAATAACTTAAATAGCAAGCCGTTTTATTCGAAACCACAGAGCGTTAAACAAATAGAACGATCACTAGTATTAGTTACAGCCTATTTATCGTCCCACTGCTGGGCACAGGCCTCCTCTCACACGGAGAAGGATTGAGCATTAATCACCACGCTTGCTCAATGCGGGTTGGTGATTTCAGACTATATAGTCCAGGTTTGCTCAAGATGTTTTCCTTCACCTTTTTATCAGCCATTGGTGTCTAAGATATACTTAGAAAGTACATACAAACTTAGAAAAGTTGCATTGGTACTTGCCTGACCTGGATTCGAACCCGCGCCCTCATACTCGAGAGGTTGGTTCTTTGACCACTAGGCCACCACGACTTCAACGACGATCACTATCAGTTTCAATTATTCAAATGTCACCAATAAGGTCGATTTTCCAACGTTTGACATTTAACATGTTCAACTACTAACATATGGTACATAATCACGGAGGAAGTAAAGATACCGGAGATGCTATAAGGAAGGTAGGTCAGATGCCTTCTTGTAGGTCAATGGAATGTACCCGCGATAGGCGTGATCAGTTACTAGAACCAACGAGGTGGTGTGGTTCCTTGTCAAATCAAAACAAACTGCCAAATCTGTCAAAGATTGATCGGTGATTTTATTTTGAAAATAAATCATCAAGCATTGGCATTTTGGCGCGTTACTTTCTTAGTAGATTGTGCGTTATGACATCTCCACTTATCATTATGTACTCCATGCACATAACCCTTATGTACAGTCAACTTCAGGTCAGTGGTAACAGTTTTATAGGAAAATCGTACTTATTACTATTGAGTTAAGGTGCATGACAGTTACCACTGATGTGCGGTCTACCGTACAATAACCTCTTAAGTTTAACAACGAATTGAAATACTCGCGATGTGTCGTACTTATTATAAATTACATAGTAATGACACACACACACTAACATATGTAATATACAAAATCAAATAAGCCTAATGCAGGTTTGATGCGCAAATAGTTTACGAGTAAATATTTAATAGTGATTTTGCAATAAGCTTTTAGACTGTATCCAATTCGTTTTAATATTCATCACGGTGCATCTAAGATGGGTAACTAAAGGTCGGATGCGCAAGCGCATGGAACAATAGTGACGGCATATTCACGTGCACGAAGTGTTTAAAGCTTTTGATGGTTAATGGGCTAATTGGTCGTGTAGCTTTTATTTGGATATTTTGAAATTTTTTATATGCGTAGTTTGAAAGGTTAGGCTTAACCTAGTTAATTTAACCTAGTTACCCACGGGTCACTGTCGATCATACACTTGATAAAGGGCTTCAAATGTCGAGATAAACTATAGGTGGTACTTACTTAAACAATGCTCAATAAATGGCTCACTTAATCTACCATGAAATATAATTATAATTAACTGTAATATAAAATTATCAACAACTTGCAAGTAGGTCAATAGAAATATAATAAAATCTTGATAAACAATTTTCTCACATTTACTCACAAATGTAGGTCAATTTAAAATCTACCTATTATTATAAAAAAATACAGACTTATCAACGAACAGAGATGGCATTTGACTTTTTTTTGCAAATATACATTTTCTAAGTCACATAATGGTTATGTAAGTGCAATATGTCATAGGTAGACATGTTTAGTATGTGCCATAAAAGCCTGCAATATAAGTTTAACGATATAAGCACTAGGAGTGTCTATTCTTCCTCTAAGTCTGTTCCGGTTGCTATTATGAAACGTTCAATCGTATGTCAATGCAACGATTGTGCGTTGATGTCTTTTTGATGCGCGACCGTGCATCGTGAATTTGTTCGCCAATTGTAGGATATTGTGATGTTTTCTATGTATTTTGTTACATCTTGTATGTTTTGTAGGAAGGTGTTATCTATGTTAAATAATATATTTTTTTAAATAAAAAAAAATGTGTGATAAAAATACTGTAAGTACAATACAGAATTAATAATTTATTAATTACTTGAAATTCAATAAATTAAAAAATATATAACTCACTTTATTGTATTGCATATATTTTTTTCACTTCATTATTTTGACTAATAACTCACAATAATTATAATCCTTATATGTTTCTTAAATACACAATTTTGACTAAAATTAATCATTTAAAATTATTGATCAATCAAATAAGCCCTAATTTTCTCTAATTTTTGTTTTTAATAAATTAAATAAAAAAACCTAATAACCTAAATAAATATTCCACAATTATCCCAAAAATATAATCTATAACACAAAAAAAAAAATCAAAAAAAGAACTCACCTTGCACAATAAAAAAAAAATACACGACACTACGTCACTCACACTCGAAATTCAAAATTCAAATAAAGTCCGTTACCGCGCTCGCCGGGGTCAGAGTGCGCATGCGTGGTACCGCGGTGTCATCCCGCGACTCACGCGCTCGCGCAGAGAAAGTGCTTATATAGCTTTTAGTTGCAAACCGTATGACGTCACGAACTGCAATGGATTTATAGGCGGCCGAAACAATGAGATGAACTTTTGAAGCTCCGAACATACCTATATACGTACAGATATATTTTTAATTACTCATTTTTGAGGAGTTCAAAATGGCAATGACATAGTTCTTGGTAAGTTCGGGTGGGTTATTTTTAAGTTTTTGGAGTCTGGTTACTTGAACCAAAATGTTTATTTTTAGCACACATTTTTTAGTGAATGAAAGTTTTTTTTCTTTTATATGTGTAGGTAGCTTATATATTTTTTAGTTGCAAACTGTATGACGTCACGAACTGCAATGGATTTATAGGCGGCCGAAACAATGAGATGAAATTTGGGAGCTTCGAACATATAGATATATTTTTTAATTACTCATTTTTGAGAAGTTCAAAATGGCAATGACATAGTTCTGTTGAGTTGAGTTCGGGTGGTTTATTTTTAAGTTTTTGGGAGCTTTCTTGGTGTGTTTATTTTTAGCACGTATTTTGTAGTGAAAAAGTGGTTGAAAGAAATTTTACTTTTCTATGTGTATAGGTTGTTGAATCGATAATTTTTGTAGGTATTAATTACAAAAAAAATATATATAAATAATGCATTGCTCAATGATTAATGCTCAATCCTTCTCCGTGTGAGAGGAGGCCTGTGCCCATCAGTGGGACGATAAAAAAAGGCTGTAACGGTAATAAAGGAAAAAAAATCGTTTAATGCATTCCATTTGATTGTAGTAAAATCATCCTTAAAATGGATGAATTGGTGTATTATAGTCCAGAAAAGTATATCTACCAAGTAACAGCTTTTTGATGTCGATCGAAATTCTACCTAAGCCTTCTAAGAGCCCTGATTACACAATGCTTTCATCATCATTACCACTGAAGACGGAATAAATAAACAGGTTTACTGAAGACGAAAGGTCATAGCTAAATTAAAATAAATAAATAAAATACATTTATTTCAGACAACAACGATCCATATTGTGTTAGTATTACATATAGTTTTTATCCTAATGTTATTAATAACAAGAAAAATAAAAAGCAATTAAATAGATAAATACCCGTAAAATTGTAAATAAATAAATAATTTGCCCGTTTAAAATTGTAGCACATTAAGGCTCAAGTTTACGGATAACTGAAACGTCGTAGAACAACTACTTATTTTCAACACGTGCAAAATTGAAAACCGTTAAATTAAGAAAACTGTCATTTATTGTCTTTGAACTTGGAATTAAAAACATAAAAATATATCGAATTAGATACATCCATTGACACTTAATAAAATTGGAAGTATTCCATTGCAATCGATTAAGAGAGCGTTCAAATATGTATGTATTTTGATTAATGGCTCCATTGAAACCGTTAACCCGGAAAATTGACCAAGAAATCGGACGCTCAATATCCACCGTAACCCTACAATGCTCACGTGAAGATGAAGCCTGATAGTGTCAAAAATCATTCGAAATATTTCACAATATAATGTTAAGGTAGTGATACACTTATCGAATATCTTGGTCAAAAGTGTATTCTAAGCTTTCATAAGCTATTATTTAAAATGTTAACAACTATCAGCCTTACTTATAAAAATCAACAAATCATCTTCTAAGCATTGTTTTAAGTAATTACTACTTAAAGCCTTAAGTAGTGATTAAATTATTTTGACCTATAAACGTTGCTTAAGCATGTCTTAAGTAATGAACAGATAATGTCATAAAAACATACTAATTTCTCAACACTACCGGAATGTTGGTAGCTTAAAAAAATATTTGTCATCAAAACGTTGTGTAATGGCAACAATGGCATCCGTAAAATATAAAATTAAAAAGTTGAGCTGTCAATAAACCGGAAATGAAAAATCAGCTGGTAAGAATCCAGCCATTTTGATAATTAGCGGGTTAAACAAGGGTGTGAGGCTACTTAATTTGACAGCTCATTTAAGACATTGCTAAGAAAATGATTTATTTCAGCCACGTTTATAAGTAAGATTTTTTCTTAAACATCTCTTAAGTATAACTTATTATTTTATAAGTAAGGCTGCGGAGACGGTCATTAGTACGGACACTAAACGAGACGCAAGCGCGCCAAAATGTTGTTCACCGGAAACGCCACCAGAGGGCGCGCTTGCGTCTCGTTTAGTGTCCGTACTAATGACCGTCTGCAACATATACGTTTCGCGGGAATTTTGATCGTGTTGTTATTCATCTATTATACCAAATTATAAAGCTGTAGATTTTATGTTAGTTTGCTTGAACACGCTAATCTTAGGAACCACTGGTCCGATTTGAAATATTCTTTCCATTTACGAGGAAGGTAAAAGACTACTTTACTTTAGACACTAGTGAGACTTGCACGGAAGCTAATATTTGATTAGATAAAACCTCAGTTTTCATTACATTTGATGAATTAAAACCATCACATTGGACCAATATATTTCAAGTGTAACCCCACCCTAACAGTCAGCAATGATTAATAGCCGTATTGTACTACCTGACACACTAACTATTGTATAACACAAGTACCTCTATACATGTAATAACTTGGTACACAATAGCTGAAAGTGCGAAGTGCGTGATCATCGCCCGAATTACTTGGTCACTTGATAAGGTCAGAAGGTCAGATATTAATGATTTGACCCCAACAAAAAGGACCAATGATGGAACTTTTTAGCCGGTTTATGCAAGATTTGTGTTTGTTGTGAATCTAGTTTTAAAAGTAATGTTTAGAGGGCATTAAACTAGCTAGTCTTATGAGTATTTCATAAATAAGTGTAAAATAAGATTAGTACAAAATAGTTTTTGTTACTAGGATAATGGAATAAATGACCCCAATAGGACTAAGTTTGAATGTAATTCAAACTTATTGAATTCAATAAGCTAGATAAATAAGGTATTTTCATATTTATGTTCACGTTGATTTTTTTTTACCAAAATTAATACCACTAGTTTGCTTGTTTCTTTATTGATTACTTCAAACTGCAGTCATCATCCTCCGAGCCTTTTCCCAAACTATGTTGGGGTCGGCTTCCAGTGCTTTACAAGAAGCGACTGCCTATCTGACCTCCTCAACCCAGTTACCCGGGCAACCCGATACCCCTTGGTTAGACTGGTGTCAGACTTACTGGCTTCTGACTACCCGTAACGACTGCCAAGGATGTTCAATGACAGCCGGGACCTACAGTTTAACGTGCCATCCGAAACACAGTCATTGGTGTCTAAGATATACTTAGAGAGTACATACAAACTTAGAAAAGTTGCATTGGTACTTGCCTGACCTGGAATCGAACCCGCGCCCTCATACTCGAGAGGTCGGTTCTTTGCCCACTAGGCCACCACGACTTTTCTGCAGACTGCAGTCTGCTAAGATATTTTCAATCGTTTGTACGCCGACCACTAGGAATGGCTCTGATCGAACTAGGTACTTTTAGTTAAGTAATTTTGTCGTGTTCTGAATACATTAGAACTTTTCACAATTATTAAAGCTTCCCTTCATGATTTAAAAATAAAACTAAACGTTCTAAATATAAATAATTTAAATAATGTCTACAGTTAAGTTAAACGATGTTCTTAATTTTTCATGGCATTTAACCTTACGTGGTCATCAAAATGTGCGGTTAAATAATTTTATAACACCACATCTCATTGACCATGAGATTAAAAACATCGTAAAATTTTACTACAAAATATTATTCGGGCAGTTTTGCAGGAACATAATTTATTTAACACATTTTGCATTAATATAATAGGAGCCGTGATGACCTAGTGGGTTTCAGTCCAGGTCAGGCAAGTATCGATGCAACTTTTCTAAGTTTGTATGTACTTTCTAAGTATATCTTAGACACCAATTACTGTGTTTCGGATGGCACGTTAAACTATAGGTCCCGGCTGTCATCTGAACATCTTTGCAGTCATGTAAGACTGCAATACAAGAACTGTAAAAGACAGGGCAATAGCCCTATAAATAGGCAATAGGGTTGCCTGGGTAACTGGGTTGAGTAGGTCAGATAGGCAGTCTCTCCTTGTAAAACTCCGGTACTCAGCTGTATTCGGCTGGACTGTAAGCCGACCCCAACATAGTCAGGAAAAGGCTCGGCAGATGAGTCAACATTAATAGGAAATTAGTCTTGAAGATGATAGTTTTGACATTTAGATATATAATAATTAATATCATTATTAACCTTCGTTTATGTTTCATAAAGTTAATTACAACTACTATACAAGATAGGCAGAAAGGTTGAACTTACTGTTTTTTTACTTCATCACCTAATAGAAGATGTGATTAAATACGCAATCGTCAATTAACCCTATTCCTGATACGAAATATAGAAATAATTATTTGTGTTATGACAAGAATATTTGAAATGTTAGGCTGCGTTCATACAAAGCGTTTTGCCGACAGCTGGCCGTGAGAAAACTTAGTGGATGAGTTCAATATGATTTTAATACATATATTATTTCCACTTATATGAACTATAGCATATTTTGTATATGCAAGTGTTAAGTTAGGAAAAACTTCATCTAAGTATACTATTAATGTAATAATTGGTACAGTTACCGGCACGGATATTGGGCTCTCGGCGGAAGAGTGGGGATCGCTTTGCGCACCCGTACGTATAAGGCAATAAGGCAGTAAATCGCTTCTGCGCAGGTGAAGGTCAGGGCTCAATATCCGTGCCGATAACTGTATGTAAGTATATCCATATATCTCTCTATCTATACCCTGTTTTTTCTCACCAATGGACAAAAAGATTAACAAAAATCGACTGAGCCTCACATTTTATATTATTTATAACGGTGTGGGTCTTTATTTGATACACAAGCAACAAGTTTTTAAAAACGAATTAACAAAACGTTAAGTGTAAACCAAGCCTTAACAGTAAGCAGAAACACGCAATACCCATAAAATACTTATCTCACTATTTTGGTAATCTTTCTTTACTAAATAATAGGCACGCCATTAGTTACACGATTTCGTCCAATACACACGAAATGTTATTTAAATATCGATACTCGTGTTCTTTGTAATATCGACTCGATTCACTTTTATTATCTTATCGATATCGGCATTTGTCTCGATTCGTTAAACAATCGAATGTTTTACCAAATGGAGGAGGATCCGACATGTTGTGTTGTAAGCAGTTTTTAAAATGGGACCTTTAGGCAAATGCCAGGTTTCTATGGAAGATGAAGAGATTTATATTTTTTAAGATCTAACAAGTATATTATTGTCTCTTGTTGTATTTTTAAATAAAACTTAGAAAAGTTATAAACACTTTTTTTTGAAAAAAATAAAACTGACTGCCTGGCACCTTTTTCTAAATCTGATTAAAACTATGCTAAAAACTGCATGTTAATCAGTTCAGCCAATGTGAGACAGTCGCGCACAAACATAAATTCATACATACAGGTCCAACTAAGAACCATCTTTTTGAAGTCATTTAATACAGCAAATAGTCTCATAAATGCAACTTTTGACAAACATCACATTGTCCCCTCATTTTTAAATTAACTAAAGGCCTTATCATGCCTTTAATCCTAACTCACCTGCACTTAGAAACGTTAACAAGCACCTCCTTATCTCCACTAGGTTATCAGCGAATCCAAGTACGGCAACATTTAGGTTGCAAAGATCAGATGTCAGACCAAAGGATCTAAAGGTTCGCCGCATCTGATTAGTCTAACAACTGACCCCAACATACTTCGGAAAAGGATCGCATTACTTAATTACTTCGCTATGCGTAGGCGCATACGATCATCAAGATAATAGCCAAACAAAAGATTCGAATACAATATTATTTTATTGACACAGAAACTCTATCCCTACTAATATTATAAATGCGAAAGTCACTCTGTCTGTTACGCTTTCACGTCTAAACCACTGAACTGATTTTAATAGAATTCGGTACAGAGATAGAGTTGACCTTGAGAAAGAACATAGGATAGATTTTAACCCGGACTTTTGAAGATTTCTTTTGGAAACGCGATGTAACCGAAATTGACGCGGGCGAAGCCGCGGGCGGAAGCTAATCTATACTAATATTATAAAGAGAGCTTTGTTTGTTTGTTTGTTTGGTTGTAGTGGATAAACTCAAAAACTACTGGACCGATTTTAAATATTCTTTTACCATTAGAAAGCTATATTATCTGTGAGTATGAACAGTATGAGTAGTAACATAGGCTATATTTTATCCCGGCGCGGGCAGCAGCTCCCACGGGACGTGGGTGAAACCGCGGGAAAACGGCTAGTAATAAATAATGTTAATGATGATAGTATTAATGCTTGTGATGCGTTTGTCAGATGGTAACCTTTTTACGACTGGTGATGAAATGTTCTTACAAAGTATGAAGTGGGAAATGACATGGGGCAATCATATTTCGTATCAAAATCTAAATTATCTGTTTACAGTGTGTGCTGCAATATATTATTATGTATTGTAAATAAGTTTTATATTGCAAGTTGTACTTTGTACTATCTTTTTGCAGAAGCCTCGTAAGTGACGGAGTTCGCAGGTGAAATAAGTAGACCACAATATTAGCTGCCTTCAGCGATTTCACCCGCGTCCCTTTGGAAAGAATTTCATGCACCCGGATAAAAGGTAACCTATTATAGGTTACACTTATGGAGGAAAGCTATTATAGCCATAAGTGTGAGATATCTAATTCAAAAAGAATGTTAGAAAATCGAACCACTAATAGAAACACTTCAGCTTTATAATGTTAAGTTCAGATAAAATTGGCGCGATCGTATCTAAAAGTTGACCCGCAGGAAAAAGTTATTGTTGAACCACATTTAAACAGTCATTGTCCAACTTTAATTCACTAGTTGATTTATTATTGTCGAATATTTATGAATGACTGTGACATTTAAACATATACATAACAACACAACATGGGTGGAGTTTTGAGTCGAGATTCAACGCGTTTTACAATACACACGCGTGATGATGAAACTTAATGTATCTTCACTACTATTGGCAATATATTGAGGTTGCAAGTTCTTTAAAGTTTAAACCTTTTATTCATGAATATGAATGAACTTTGTTAACTTGGGGGCAATGAATTATAACATATCTGGCGACAAAGATCTTTATGTCATCAAAATATTGCGTTCATTATGTAATGGTGAGCCTATGGTAATGATGAGTTGGGCAGATTTATAGTAGCTTGTTACAAAACCACGAATGTTTAGTATGCTTAAGTCTGATCCTTTATTTAATTTATTAATTTGTTATTATTCGGCTAGTTAAACCGTTAGTCGCTAGCTTCTGGCAGCGAATATCACAGCGTCCGGGGAACATGTAGGAAATTCCCGCGCTCAAAAAAAAAGAAGCCCACAACCTGCATCGATAAATGGGCTATAACACATGCTATTATCAGGATCGGTAGTTCCTGAGCTCAGTGCGTTTAATACAACATACTCACATAGCATACTTCAATTTCATCGTCAAATGTTCCTACCTATATACATAGTATAAAGCTACACCTAAGAAAAAAAATCTTGTATAAATCTGGGCGTGGTCGCTTCTTCGTATTACAAGCTTAATCATATAATATCGATTAAATTAGCCAAACAACTATGATCTATGAAAATTCCTTCATCAGTTTTTGAGACAACAGCGAATAGTACAGGTATTAAAGCATACAAAACAAGTGGTATTTCTGGTCTAACCAGCTTTATTTAAATTAGATACAAGTATAGATTTATAAACTTGAGACATCTCTGCCTACAGCTGGTGAAGATCAAGTTTATTTAGCTGTGGGACATATACCCAACATTGAGTCATACATACCTTATCAACTAGCTGTTCCCCTTGGTTTCGTCCGCGTCCCGATGGAACTACTTTTTGCACCCGGATAGAAACAAGCCTATGTAATTTCTCAGGTTCTAGGCTATTTGTGTACTATATTCGGATGTGAAACGTCGAGATTAAATTATATTAGTATAACCGCGATAAAATCCATTAAAGTAGTTTTATTTCAATGACAAATATTCGTGTAAGTGTAAGAAATCAATGTGTACTATAATTTCAATTGAAATCGGTTGAGTAGTTTTGAAGAACAAACCACAAACAGACAGACAAACTAAAATATTAATAAGGACTTATTCATTTATTGGATACTGGTTTATGGTATAACAAATGAATAAAATTCTCAGTACGAGTAATTGTTATATTACGCATATCTGTTACAGTCGTTGTGATGTATTAAAACATCATTTTGTTTGAAGGCAAAACCTGATCTATGTTAAATTGGAATTCATTAAGTATACGTTTAACATTTAGCGTTTTATTCTATTTTACAAAAGGTACAAGGTTCAAAGTCTTTGGCTTTTGGCTTGTTTGGGGCTAATAAAATAACTTATGTATGTCGTCATCTGGGTAGCCTTTTCCCACCCATTTTGAGGTCGGCTTCCAGTCTAACCAGATGCAGCAGAGTACCTACCTACCAAGGAACGACTGCCTATCTGACTCAACCCCGTTACCCGGGCAACTCAATAACACTGGTAATACTGGTTGTCAGATTTCCTAGTGATCAGTTAAATTGTATCCTACTTTTATGCCAAATGTTAAAATTCTAAAATCAAAAATATCTATGTATATGAGATTTAATTCATATGAAATCCAAAACCCATAGGGTGTGAATCGAGTAACATTATACTAGTACGCTTTATAGTCGTATGGAAACGACCTTGTGTTTTACGAGCTTACGATTTCAATGCGTAGGATGATTACATACGCGAAAAATGGCAGACAATTATTATATTTAGTCTTGGGGGGATCTCACACTGAGATTTACTCTGAGAGGAAGTTGCATTTTGGACTTAACTATGCGAAGTATCTTACCTACTAAATGATGACCCCAAGTTTTCGGTGTAATAAGTATTTTGTTACTTTATTATGGTTCCCAGAACGAATAGGATAAGTCCCGTAAGTATATAAAATAACAATAATACGTTTTTATATAGATACTGACTTTCAGTTCTGGCAACAGTTCTCAAATGAGATTAGGCAAGTGCAAGGGACTCTTATAGTATATAAGTACACACCGGAACACTTTATTCCCATACTAACTTTCGCGCACAGTTTCACCCGCGTCCCGCTCAATAAAAAAGTCGTATTCCTAGAACCGTCCGTGTGTTGTCCGCCTTTGCTGTTTGCCAATAACATGGAAAAAATGTGTGGTAAACATTACTATGTGTTACTCTGCACTTTGACTTTTGCAAAACGCCTCGTTAACTATTGTAGCTTGATCCAATAATGAGTATGGTTGCGTAGATGTTACCGATTTCAGCTCAATCACATATCGATTTGGAAAACAAACAATGATGTGTCTTGTGGCAATCGTGTAGCTTGTTAATGTCTTAATCTATACTAATATTATAAAGTTGAATAGTTGGTTTGTTTGATTGAACGAGCTGATAAAATATTTTTAAGAACCAGAAGCAGGTTAATTTAACAAGGAAATAACAAGAAATAGTTTTAACATGAAAATCAACTATGATTGAACAAAAGTATTCAAAAGCGCGGCAAAATCGTATTCCCCTCAAACTATAACATGTCTTGTCACACCGACATAAGCTCAAAAGTTTGTATATCGCATAAGATTTCCGCACCGTAGGCATAGGCTCCAAAAGTTTGCATACCTCCCAGTGACTCGCCGGCATAGGCTCAAAAGTTTGCATACCGCGCAAGGTTTCCACACCGTAGGCATAGGCTCCAAAGTTTGCATACCTCCCAGTGTTTACTCATACACGTACACACATACAACATATAAAGAAATCATGTAAATTATTCAATATCAATCATGTAATTATTAACTTGGTACCGTGTATAAGGTTTCCACACCGTAGGCATAGGCTCCAAAGTTTGCATACCTCCCAGTGTTTACTCATACATGTACACACATACAACATATTAAGAAATCATGTAAATTATTCAATATCAATCCGTGTATAGATCATGTAAATTATTCAATATCAATCATGTAATTATTAACTTGGTACCGTGTATAAGGCTGAAGCATATATCATAAGAAAAATGTAAGAAGGAATAAAATTCACTTTTACTTGTTAGTTATACCGTGGGCGCAAGCGTGCACTCAAGCGCCCCCGGGCAAAGGTCTATAGAAAAATGTTATTAAGAACAAATACTTCAGACTTTACGCGAATATAGATAAAATTCAGTGCATCGTGAATGACAGAATCAGTGAAACAACGTGATATATAATCCAACATGGATTATCGCAACAATACCACCTCAATCAGTGGCCCAACACATCAGCACCTCTAGCGTGCTCTCAACTTTCAATAAGGCTGAGCAGACCACAGCGTCCACTCGACACGGCAGCAACTCCACCACCAGAGTCGTCTTCTTTCAACGCCACATTGACGTCATCATGGCAAGCGACGACAGCAATCTGCCAGCAGCACCGGCACAGCAGCACTCGTGCCGCAACCAGCAGCACCGGCTCAGCAGCGCTCGTGCCGCGACCAGCAGCACCGGCTCAGCAGTGCTCGTGCCGCCACCAGCAGCACCGGCACAGCAGCACTCGTGCCGCCACCAGCAGCACCGGCACAGCAGCGCTCGTGCCGCGACCAGCAGCACCGGCTCAGCAGTGCTCGTGCCGTAACCAGTAGCATCGGCTCAGCAGCGCTCGTGCCGCCACCAGCAGCACCGGCTCAGCAGCGCTCGTGCCGCGACCAGCAGCACCGGCTCAGCAGTGCTCGTGCCGCGACCAGCAGCACCGGCTTAGCAGCGCTGGTTTGCGACACCGCCGTTACATATTTTTGTGTAAAACTCTGTGAACAAGCACTCACGACATACATTTCGCTCGGCCACTTCTGACCATCAAAATCTGGAAAGCTTTTCGCTTTTAAAGAAATAAATTCGAGGCATAACCTTGACAAACAAACTCAACCTTGGAACTATGTCTCAGAAATAGCATCAGTACTAATCATGTGTCAGCAACACTCAAAACACAACCATCATTACGTTTTCGTAAATTACGTGTAATTAACTTCACTTCATATTTTGCTACACAGTATACTCATGAGCGACAATACCATTATAACACATTTTCCCACTTAATAGGGCTAAGAGCATAATAACTTCCATTGTGGAATCAAAAAGCTATACCTATGAAAAATAGAACAGAGCAACCTGACCTCAATGCATGATATACCAGGTCTACCATCCGCTGGCTATCATTACTGGAGTATGCCAAACGAGATACTGGCAGTTGGCACCCTATACAGCATGCAAAGCTCGTGCAGCAGCACAGCACCCGAGGCACTTGAAGTGTCACAGCACTCGTAGTATGTCAAGTAGCACAGCACCTGCAGCGCTTACACCATCACCTTGCATGGTTCTCACAATGGTGACCTCATAGTGTTTTCTGGCTTAGGCTTATCCTCAATACCTGTAGTCAAAAGACGAGCAAGCAAGCATCTGGCTAAGGTAACCAAGCATTCAATTGAAAGACTCATGCATTGTCATGTTACAGATTTGAACTTTAGTTAACATCACCAATTAATGCACCCAAATTACATAATCAGTAAAATAAAATAAAAACTAAGGTCTGTAATCAGACTTTCAATTTGCAAAATGCAAATTACACCATTGCCTTCCATTGGGATCTTAAATATTGTTTACATCCCTTTCTTGAGCTCTTCAGGCCTTCGAAGGCAACAACCTCAGAGGCATTACACCAACTGTACCAAAGAGTTTACACAAATCTCTTTTCAGTCAAACAGGCCAATGGGTCTTTTCCAAGTCACCCTGTTATCCATCTTACATACTGCACAACTCAATAGAATCAAAAGTAAATAAATCAAACCTACACATCTAAAGCCTGATGCACAATTTGAACTATTCCATCTCAATGTAAGCAAATTGAGTAATTCAAAATCAAAACAGTGTGCATTTATATCACAAAAGCAGTAAACTTATATTTCTTAGTACTTGTTGAAACTCTTATAAGGAGTTAGATTAGAAATAAACATTACTGAGCTCATTTACATAATAAACCTGTCAGTTATTCAATTTCAAAGGACAAAAACACATTATTATTCCAGCTTGTTTAACACTTTATTCAAGCTTTAAAACATTTGTTCAAGCTTTTAAACATTTATCTAAGTTTTTGTATCAAAAAATCAACCCGTTGGTCATTAGCGGTGGCACCTGAGAATCTAACTCAAGTTCTCATATACTTTCAGTATGTTTTTAACCAATAAGCCACCAAAATGGATGACAAGTCATGTATGACATAAAGACTAAATAAAACTAGATTGATCTCACCATTTACATTCAGGTAGGGACATTACAGGATACTTCTCGTGACATCTCGAGCATAGTGGGAGCAAGGCATGTTGTTCACAGACACCAGAGCAATACATAAGCAGAAACTCATTCCACTCGAAGCACACAAGAGTCCCAACAGCATCAGTGTACCAAGCTCAAGCAATAGACATTGCTTGCGCTATAAATCTGAAGCATCATAACTTCTCAACTTATTCCATTGTTATATACACATGAAAACAAAAGCAATCGTTAATTCGGTTATAACGGTTATAACACAATCATTTTGATTGCTACTTTATCATGTGACTATGTTCAATCAATTTTGTTTACCAATAACCATAGTTACCAAACCTGTTATTTCCATAAAAATATATAAAACCAATATTCCTGTGTGATTTTTTCAATAATAGAATTTATGCAGTCCACATTAATGCTATCCTTCAATGTATTCTTCCAGTTATTTGGGCATTGATGTCATTTAATTCTTCAGAATACGATAAACCTTCCGTATTATTTTTGTTCCACAACAAGTAAACCAACCAACATATTTATTGGTATCACTTACGTTGCCTGCATAGCATCTTGAATATACCAATCTATGCAGCGCACTGCAATCCATTACAAAATTAAAATAGAACAGCAAAACAAGGAAATAACAAGAAATAGTTTTAACATGAAAATCAACTATGATTGAACAAAAGTATTCAAAAGCGCGGCAAAATCGTATTCCCGTCAAACTTTAACATGTCTTGTCACAATGACGTTCGAAAATGGAATCCTCCAAGCAGAGATACAGGACTGAATGGTGGGGTGTCGATGGTCGCTCGTCTCTGCTGCCCTTTATGTAAGCACTGGCAGCTAACAATATTGATTCGATTTGAAAATGATTGTCACATTTTGACACAATTTTTTCAATTGCCCATATGTCGAGAAAGGTTACAGGATAATTTTTATCCGGATGAGAGATGTAGTTCCCACGTGGGTAAAACCTGTGGCAGAAGCTCTTGATTCTGTTCATTGTCAAAACAAACTTTTGAAGAACTTTATTGTTCCAGGAAGTCAGACAGCCAGTCTTACCAAGATCCATACTGTGTAGGTACATGTGGTAACGTTTAGTGAGTAGTTAAAGTCAAACATAGGTACAGTAGCTTCATATAAAATACGGATGATAAAGATAAATAGTTTAAATAGGATATTACAAAGAGATGGATGTCAGAAAATCTTCATAAATGTAAAGGGCAAGTGATTAGTGTATTGTTACAAAGCTTATATATTATAGCGTAGTTAAACTTTTCGGATACGAGTCTTTAAGTACATGCAAAATATCGTAAAACTAAATACCCTGTCCTATGTATTTCCACTAACTTTTGCCAGCAGTTTTGCCTGAACCACTTCACGCACCCAAATAAGAAGACTATAGCCTTGTTCCATAAATGTGTTATCGAATACCGCAACAGTTTTCAAATTGGGCCAGTTGTTCTTGAGATTATCACGTCAAGGAGGCAATAAAATACTTAAACTCTCTCTCAAAAAAATAAACTTAATAGAGCTACAAACCTTGCCATACAACCTATTAGATATCTCATCTCAAAATATGGAATTTCTCATTAAATCAATAAAGCCACCGTGATAAAATGATTTCACAAGCTATACAGTACTTGCCTGGCTTCTTAAGAAGCACGCATAGTAATCAATCAAATCTCGCTGCGGTTCATGCGCCTCGCCTAACATTATCGCAGACATCACTCACGCATCAGGAACTAAGCCCTAACAGGTCGTGTTTTTATATAATAAAGTACAATTTTAATTACCTGTAGATATATTTTTTTCTAATCATATTAATTCAAAAACAAAGGCTAAAATTAACCCATGTCCATTTGTATATTATACTGGCTTCAGCTCGCGGCTTAGCCCGCGTGGCTTGTCGATAAAAAGTAGCCCAGCTATCTACATACCAAATTTTACCAAAAGAATAAAAAACATGCATCCATACATTGTCACAAACTTACACATTTATAATATTAGTAGGAAGTATTCCCGTTTTCGGTAATCTATCACGCAGGAAAATGCACCTTCCTAAATTATTTGTATGAAAAAATACAGTTTCCAGTAAAGTATTGAAAAATTATAGAAATACAAGACAACGGATTTTTTTTTCGTCTCTAAAAGCTTAAGTAAGCTTCTAGCCTGAAAATCTGTACATTTGGATGAATTTTCACGCACATAGAATTTGTACATCTTTGGCGACATATGTATATACTGGTACATACATATACACATTATATATCTAAGTGCCTCAGTATTCTAATCTTCAGATAAAACGTGCCTGATTTTATACTCGATGTTCGTCTGACAGTATTTTGCACAATTCCTCATAATTTCAATGAATGTTTAAGGAGAAATTCATAGTTGAATCTCGATAAGTGTTTCTTCGTGACTGTACCAGCTTTGACTTTCCAACTTTGTCTTTTAAATTGACGACAGAACATCAATCTATTGTATTGTAGGGTTAAGATGACAATTTCCTTTCCTTTGAGTAATTCGTATATTATATGGATCATAGTTTGGTATAAGTTTTATATTGTGTAAAATAATGTTTTTTCGGCAATTTTCATGCTATGCAGTTTCATTATTCTTTGAGAGGATCCCACTGATTTGATTGGGTCGTAGCTAAGAATCCAGTAATTTGTTTTTTTTTTTTATCTGATGCTGGCAATATACTCCCTGCACAGCACTGGTATTGAGCTGCACACAGTTCGACAGGAAGCCGACCCCAACATAGTAGGGAGAAGGCTCGGGGGATGATGATGCTGATGAAAGAAATATACTAACCCAAAAAGAATATTTATAGAAATGGGTTTAAAGTTCGTATTAAGAAACAAATATATGATACAATCTACATCTGTTTATTCCTTGAAAGAAAACAGGTTTAATGATATTTTATTAACACCACATGTTTTCTCAACTATTATTATCGCAGAAGGCTGAATATAATTAGCCTACGTGTAAAAAGCGAGGTTTTGTTTTTTCTAAGCTCTTGACATTTCAAGTTACACGCTTATATGGAATACCTTGCTATTTAATGCCTGCCCTAGGCATCTAACGTTTTGTTTTTGCCTTGTTTTCTTAGGAAGCACGCGACTAGCGCCTTATAATACAATAATAGTTACAATTAATGTCATCACGCTATTTAATACAAAGTTTCATCTAAATATGTAAAGAGGAAAGATTTGTTTGTTTATTTGTTTGCCTCGAAAAGTCTCCGAAACTGCTGAAGCGATTTGAATTTTCATTCAGTTTTCGGAAGCTAGGTATACTTACTCTATTGAACATGGGCTATATTTTACCCGGGTGCAGGAACATGTTCTTCTAGGCAGCAGGTGACATCGCGGGAAAACAGCTAGTTTTATATAAAGTTTCATAAGATAAATAAAATGTAAGTAATGATATAATTTTGTAATTATTGTCGTATTTGTATGCAGCGTACATTCTTCGCGGCGTGTAATGGTGATTATATGATAATGGTTATAATTAGTCCTTAACAAATGTAGAAGTAATAAGTAAATGCTAAAGGATACAGCCGTAGGTACTATTTATAATTACTGAAGAAGAAATTATTTATTAATTAAAATTAGGATGTACCTAATTATTTACCTAAAAGTTGGGTCCAAGTTTCCTCGGTGTATACTTAGGCAGATTGGTGGAATTAATTTCAATTAACATGAATGTATAAAAAACATGGGACCTTAACAAATCCAAAACATACAAGAACCAAAATCGTTGTTATCTCCCCCTTATAATCTGTCGGAGAATTTTGCAATAGAGAACTAAAAATAATCTTGTTTCTAACCTCTGTCTGTGCAGTGAAAAACAAACAAGATATCTTAAGAGCCTTCACACTACAAACTTTTAGTCGGCCGATAGTTTATTTGGGCTCATAAATCAGTACGGAAATGAATGGCAGTACGCATATTACCTACAACAATCACGTATTTAGTCGGTCTTACCAAGGGGCACTGAGTTGTCCGGGTAACTGGGTTGAGGAGGTCAGATAGGCAGTCGCTTCTTGTAAAACACTGACACTTAGCTTCATCCGGTTAGACTAGAAGGCGATCCCAACATTGTTGGAAATAGGCTCGGGAGATGAGGTATTTAGCCGGTTGATACCGGATTATTGTCAATTGTTTAAGTGTCGGTCTGAAATTGGACTGTCGACCGACTGTTTAGTCACCTGTGTAAGCTAGTATAAAAAAGTTACGACCTTCAGCCAGGACTAATTGATGGTGATGATAAGTCATTAACGGCTGATGAAGATGTGTTTGTTATAAATATTCAAACGTAGGCATCGCATTATGTATACAGGATGTAACTTGAACTTTCCGACCAAGGAGATGGACAAGAATCAATGAATATAAATAAATAACAAAAGAGACATTTAAAATATATAGTCCTTTTTAATGTCACCGGATAAACATCCTTTTGGCTATAAAAATATATATAAAATTGCAAAACAGTTGGCGAATCGTAAAATATTATATAACGTCTTTAAATCGAATGGTTAAGAGAACCCTATTTACCTACTAACAAGAAACCCATTAATGAAAGAAACAGGTTTGCTATTTCTTTGATCAGAATCCGCAAATTTTATAATTTGTTGTCTATGAATATCAATTAACGTGCGTATATGGTGTTTGACGTAACACTTCTTGCGCAAGTTTGCGGACGAAAATCAGCAACAGTATGTTTCTGGGTAAATAGCCTTTTGTTCTCAATTAATGAAAGATTTATGCTTTTTAGATAGGTCAGCTGCACCTAGGCACAGTAGACACGTAAAAACTAGGTAGCTAGTTATACTTACAACTGGCCTTAAAATATAACTGGATGGGTTAAGTTTTAAATCCAGATATCTACTTAAGCATTTCTTCAAACGCGTTAATGTCAGGACCGATTTGAAATATTATTTCTAATTTATCCAGGTCCTCGAAGTAACTGTGGTGAAACCGCTAATAGAAGCCATGGTATTATGGTCCATGCGAGTTTTACACTTCACTATAACATACACTTGACTGCACATAAAACTACCCAATAATCTAACATTATAAAGCCATTCAAGTTTCCAAAAGTAGTTTAAACAATAAAATTACAGTCAGATAAGGTGAGTAGAGTAATCCAAAAATTGTGTAACATTGCCCACACTTAGATAAAATCTTCGAGTCAATGCGTTTTCAATTATCGCCGTCTCGCTAACATTTGGGCTCGATTTCTAAAAAATATAGCGAACAGACTTGACGCTTTCGACATTACTTTAACTTTGACAAACATTTCGATTTACATTGAAATAATATTTTCGAAAGGTCTTTTTTTGCATTCCTTTTTTATCATTTTCATATCACTCATAATAATTATTTGTACTATTTTTTTTTCGTGTGTCAAGTGGGCCGCTTTTTAACTTGCATGCATGAATGCAGAGAGAAGTTCTGTCGCTTCTTAAAATATACCAAATTGAATTTTGAATATTTTGAATTGAATTTTGACCTAACTAGATCCAAATAACTTACGTATATAACTTTTATGTTACCAACCTAAACTCATATACCTAAGTGATTCAAGGTAAAAAATATATTAGAACCAGTTTACCATCATAGTTTTGGTCAATATAATTCAAATTAACCTTTCTTGACATTAGGCAATAGTGAATCTTGCGGCTTTATTTTCAACAAATTGTTTCACTCGGTTTTACACGCATACTGAACTATGAACTATGTACCTGTAGATATGTATATAGGTACTTCCAGCACACCGATAAAAAGCTAAATACTCAGTTGTTATACAGGTGGCATTTTAAAAGATGGACACAATATGGACCCGGCAGGGCACAACTTTAAAAATGGAGAGTTATGCAGTAGCATATTTTTCCAGTTTTTTCCTGAGAAGAGCATCTATATTATATAAAAGAAAGTCGTGTTAGTTACACATTTTATAACTAAGAACGGCTGAACCGTTTAAGCTGAAAATTAGAGGGGAGATAGTTTTTGTCACCATCCGGGACGCGGGTGAAATCGCGGGCAGAAGCTAGTATTCAATAAAACATACAAAATCCTCCACTTCATAATATTAGTCCTATTATATAATTCCTGTCTTATACGTTCAGAATATACTAGTAAGGTTTTGCCTTTGACATTAATTTTGTAGATTTATGCAAAAAAAAGGATGGACACGCTCCGATTCATTACAAAACCGGTCCGGTATAGAAAAATGGGATTCCTACTGTCGATACAATCTAATTGTGCTTTTGTGAGCTAAACAAAGGTGGATTCCACTACTTACAATATGGAGTAGCTATACGTAACTGCACAAAACGTATGGACCACAAATATTTGAGGCATCTACTATCTGGGACTCTACATATACAGTTTATAACAAAAATTGTAGTCTTCTTTTCGAGTGAGCAAGTTTTAATCACCTTACAAGCTCAAGTGACAGATATTCCTCCTTTCTCATCTGACGACGAATTATTGTAAGTAGGTACTGGATACGGCCTTTAATTTTTTAACGACATAAAAAATCATCAAATGACCACTATGGGTTAGCAGCGGTGAGGGAGTGTCAGACTCTTATTGAACAAAAACCGTTGTGTTCCCTCGTAGGTCTTTCATGTACCAGGGTCGCGGTAACTCTTTCGAACATTCCCACTGTCCCGGCAGGCCTTAGGCCTTCTGGGCCCCGCTGGGGTTGCTGACATCTCTTTGAGGAGCGCGTGGAACAACGCGCGCCGCCGTACTAGGTACATCCTAAGCCGCGGTAATTATTAGAACAAGTGCTTTAAAATTATCTTGAAACTTCGCTGGGCATGCGTGTTGGTGAGCGCATCGTGGGATATTTTTTTATTTTGGAAAAACTGCTGCCCATCTCCAAGCTTTGGATATCCCACTTGATGCTGTATGGATAATTAATTAAATAATAATCTATTTTGTGTAAACTCTTGATATAATAGGTATATAGGTGACTTATTAATATCTAGTGATTTTGGTATTTTAAAGTTCTTTTCTTAACACGTAATATAATTAATTATACATCATGAACCAGTTGGTCATCCGATCGATGTTTTTTGTTAAATATTATAATAATGTTCTTTTTGGGCTATTTTACTTTCAAGCTATAGATTATTTTGCTGTTTCATCAGATAATGCATATTTGATCATAAAATTGTTACAGCCTTTTTTATTGTCCCACTGCTGGGCACTGGCTCTCACGCGTAGACGGATTGAGCGTTAATTCACCACACTTGCTCAATACGGGTTGGTGATTTCAGACTTTATTTCCTCAAGATGTTTTCCTTCAGCTTTTTATTTTATAGATAGAAAAGTTGCATTGGTACCTACTTGCCTGCCCCGGAATCGAACCCACACCTTCATACTTCATGCATTTTGTGTTAAATCAATCTACACTAAAACAAAACAATCTATAGTATCCACCTTGATATTTGACGGCATAGCTAATTTCCTTGTACACAGCAATTTCTACCATCCATCTGAACTTGGATTCATAGGAAAAAAAATATCAGTCGTGAAACAAAACAAATAATTATCTCTATTATCGATCAATATCATAAAGTTCAATGATTTAGGGGAGAGTGGGGGAATTGCGGACGCTGAAGGGAAATAACGCACAACATTCGTACTATTAGTAATAATCAGTCTGTCTTTATTAATTATCAATCTTTAGTTATTTGTCTACAAAACCAATTATACTTATTATACGAGATCAATCAATAAATATAATATTTTTAGCAAAAACAAAACCTTGTCAGTCCGTATTTACCCGTAGCCCTCAGGGTAAATTCGGACTGACCCTGGGTTAATTCCGGACAGCATGGGGTATTTACGGACTAGGTCCACATCACTGACAAACATCACAAGTCTATAGAAGAACTGCCTGCAGTGTAGTTCTCATGAGCCCACTTGTTACCCACACTTACACATAATCCAGTCTTCGGCAGGTGGATCACTTCCTGACAATAAATGCAAAAGTAATCAACATTTCAACATCAACATTCTAAAACGAATTTTAACCTCTCTTTGGTACTGTAGAAACACTGCCCTTTTTCACTTTGTCAAACAAAGTACCTAGTTCTGGGAATACCATATTTTTGTAATGATTCGATTTTTTTCTTATATATTTCCGAGGCATCTAAAAAAGAGTAGTTATTGATTAATTTCATAATAGTTTATCGAATTAGGGGTAATTGCGGACGTACGTATTTACCCCGCGAGGCTTGTCCGCAATTAACCTAACTGGGTATTTTTAAATCAAAGAGGGAAATTTGTAGGTTATGAAAACATTTAATAAAAAAACAACATTGGCGATTTAAACTCCATTGACAAAGCTATGCATAGAAAATATCACTTTTTACCATCACTTAATATACAGACCTGTACCTCGAATTGTAAAACACTAAAAATTAGATCAATGTTCACTTTTTTTTTAAATTTTACCTAACTTTGAAACTGTGCGCAGCCGGCTGTCGTAAGTTTTTGTGTGGCACTAAAATGGTGGAAAGAAACAGATGACAGCACCGGGCTGCTGCGGGGGGGATTGAATGAGTAGATACTTGCTAGTCCGTATTTACCCCGCGTCCGTAATTCCCCCACTCTCCCCTACAAGAACCTTGACCCTAATTTTTGAGTTCCGACTTCGAACTGATGTACCTAATTGCATTCAAAGAAAAAAGTATCTTCCTAGCTAATTGTAATGTATCAATATAATTATGTATTACCTACAAATGTTTACAAAAGTCCTTTTTTGTAGGTGATGATCTAACTAGATTACGGATATCATGTATTTAATATGATGCAAAACCACAAACAGCTATTGAATAATTGTTTTGTGATGTTGATTTTCCAATTATAATGAAATTCAGGACCGATTATGTACTTGAAATAAATAATGGGGACTATGTCTCTACCATCAATACTCAAAGAATACTCTGAATTGACAAGGGTTTCTCGGTTTTTTTGTTGTTGATTTAGTTTCTCAGTTAATTATTAATATCATCTTCATCACCTGCCTAGCCTTGATCCCAACTATCTTGGGATCGCCTTCCAGACTGTCAGTGGTTTACAAAGAGCGAGTACCTCTAGGTAAGACTGGTAACAACTGCCAAAGACTTTCAATGACTTTAAACATCTTAATTATTAAAATCGTTTACAAAAAAGTAAAGAGTATTTTTTAAATTAAGTTATAAAAATATCTTTTTCACAGAGATATACTAGCTTCCATCTAATAATAACTATTTCTTACGACAGATGACTTTTGAACATTCTATTTATGCATTGCGACTGGCAGGATAAAAATACCGTTGCAAATCGTATTGCACATGCATTCAATTTGAAACATTGCCAATGAGTGTACGTACAATTTGTTAAGAATACTATCATGTACAAAGTATATTGAAAATGTTGGCAAAAATGAATAAATATGTACCAATTGACATTTCACTTTTGTCTTTGAATGTACATATCAATTGTTTTTGTTCGTGATTGATACTGTGTATTTTATAATCGTGATTTTTTCTTTTTTATTACAAAAAATACACATTACATTAAAGCTGTCTTATTAGAATCGACTACTTAATTAAATTAAATCCTAATTTTTAAAGAACATATGTAAGAAACTAAACACGGTACTTATTCACAACTAGCTTCTACCGGCCGTTTTACCCGCATGGATAAACGTAGTTGAAACATGTTATTTATTCTGATACATAAGCTACAGTTATTAATACAAAGTGTCAATAGAATAAAATTAAATATTAGTAGGATTACTTTTAACAATTCAAGAATTTTAACTTCAATTAAAAGTAGATGACAACAATAGAAACTAATTATATAATCCACCGAATTATGAAGATGAGAAAAACTTGACACTTTATAATTAAAATTAATCAACTGGTATTCACCTAAAATCATGTTTCGTGACCTAAATTTGTTTTAAAACCAGACATTTCCTGAACTATAAATTGTGTTCTATTCATAAATATTTTAGTATACCTAACAAACTACTAGATAAAGAAATCCTAATGCTTATGAATCATCTAAAAAAATATATAGGTATTTTAGGTAACCTAATCAGCAGATTGCAAAAAATGCTTTGACGTGAATGGACGGATAAATCACTTAATTATAAGCAAAAGTTCACTTGCAAGATAAGTTTTTCGACTTCCTAGCTAACCTTTGTTGATTTACTACGTTTCTAGGTATGCTTAAAGTCCTTGTTCGTCGCTAGAAACAACAGCTGCCAGACAAGTTTAAATATTATTTGATGAAAACCGTCATGACTTTTCTTCAACATTCACATCTGCCTAGCGTTTTCCCAACTGCGTTGGGGTCGGCTTCCAGTCTAATCGGATGCAGCTGAGTATCAGTGTTTTACAAGGAGTGACTGCCTATCTGACCTCCTCAATCCCTCCGGGCAACCCAATACCCCCAGGTAAGACTGGTTGTCAGGCTTACTGGCGTTTGCCTGACTACCCGTAACGATTACCAAAGATGTTCAAACACCAACCTGAGGCGGTAATTAATTTCAAAGGTACCTAATTAAGTAGGTTAGGTTAGGACAAGGACTTTTTGAACTAACCTAATTATGACTGAAATTATTAAAAATAAATAAAAGATAAAATTATTGATATCGACCCTAACACTGCACCGATTTTCAATATATATTTTGAAATAAGCTATTATACTACTTACATAATTTGTCATACTTAAATCGAATGACCTATGACATTGGTTATGTTTGAAGTCACTGCAAATTAAGCGACTGACGGGTGTGACCAGTGCAGAAATAGATTTTTAATATTAATAACTCGTTAATTGAAACGTGACACATCATAATCATTAACATCTATACTAATATTATAAAGAGGAAAACTTTGTTTGTTTGGTTGTAATGAATAGGCTCAAAAACTACTGGACAGTTTTTAAAAATTCTTTCACCATTCGAAAGCTACATTATCCACGAGTAACATAGGCTTTATTTTATCCCGGTACGGGCAGTATTTACCACGGGACGCGGGTGAAACCGCGGGAAAACGGCTAGTTAGAAATAAAAATAACTATGAACACAATAACTCATTTTGTGAAGTCGGTGACATTTTCATTTCAAATAGATCTATAGCAATGCCAACTGGTCTGTTTTCTTAATTTATTAAAGTCCATATAAATCACAAAATGATAATAATTTTGCTAATAAAGCTTATTTAATTTAAATGTATGCATTTAATGCTATTTGGCAGCGTGAAGAAGGTTAGAGAATAAAAGATTTTAATTAGCTTTATGGACCGCACCCTTTTTTTTTGAACTGGTTGATTTATTTATTAATTCAATATTTATAAAGAAGTTCTTGTTGTTTGCCAAAAAATCCAATAAAAAAATAGACTTTGTAGGTATGTATTTAAAAGTTAATTAAGTATTCAAGGACATAAAGCGCGTAAAAAAAACATGTAAAATAAAAAATATATATATAGGTCATCATCATCATCTCAGCTATAGGAAGTCCAATGCTGAACATAGGCCTCCCCCTTAGATCTCCACATATACCGGTTGGAAGCGACCTGCATCCAGCATCTTCCAGCAACCTTTATAAGGTCGTCTGTCATATTATTATAGGCATATAGGTATTATAGGCATATTAAACAAAACATAGCCCAAAGCAGCTCTCAATTATTTATTTACTCAGCAGTCTACTAAACTCATACCGTCTACGTACGTACAAAAACGTTAGACATGTCCGTACTACGGTTTTACCGAAGCCTCTGACTCGCTCAGTTGAAAGGGCACGACTGGTGAAGGTCGGACCTGACCGCATCCGCTTCAAACAAATGTGCTAATGTTTTAAATGCGCTGATAAATAGCTGAGGTTTGTAATTTAAATCGTAAACTTTAAAAAAAGGTTAGGTGTGTGTTGGATTCGCACATGGAGGGTTCCGTATAAATAATCACGTTTGTTGGATGGGAGCACCAGTAATACTTATTATTATTTTTTGGTATTTATTGTTACACAGTACCTAAACATTAAACAAAAATCACTACATAGTATAAAACAGTTGCTTTTTCTGTCCCTACCTCTATATTCCTGTGTACCTTTGTACGCTTAAATCTTCAAAACTACGCAACCGATTTTCATGCTGAAATACTGTTGTCCCGTGCGAAGTCGGAGCGGGTCGCTAGTATATCATATGTGAAAATTTCAGCTCTCTAACTAACGTGTTACATGAGGTACCTGATCTCTCTCCGGTCGTGTCGGATTGCCGTCCCATCGGACAATGAGATTGAACGAATAGGGAGTGCACCTGTGTCTGTGCAAATGCTTGTGCACTATAATATGTCCTGCGCAGCTGGCTGATCTCCTTACATGAGAACAGCCGCCGTAGCCGATAATCGGCTAGGAGGACATCATCATCATCACATGAGGTACAAGCCGGTTACGGACAGACAGTAAAGTTACTATTACCGTGATGAAGTATAAGTAGGTAATAGGGTCCCGTTTACCCTTTAGGTAGGTACGGAACCCTAAAATGTTTGAAAACTTTTCGGAAAAAATAAATGGCGGACGTAGGTATATTTTTTGTGATGTTCTTAAATTGTTTCTTTTCCTTGTGTTGGTTTGGTTTTGGTTGACAACAAGAACTAGTTTCTTGAAAATTTACCTAATTGATTGAAAGAAGAAACGTGCCATATGTGGGCGTGTTATTTATTTATTTAATAGCTAATAAACGTGTAATTTTACTCTTAATTAAATCAAACGAGTTTTAAGACAAAAACTGAGTAGTTTTGGAGAATTTCTTGAAATTATGGACTTGGTTCGTAGACGTCGATACCTATTTATGCTATCGTATTTGTTAATATAAAATACGCTTTTTATTTTTGTCTAGAAAAGTATTTTTATTATTAAAAGATATTAAAATATTTGATTAGAATTAGGTACAAATTGATGAACACCACACATATTGTAGTACCTAAGCTATACATTGCAACACTATTCAATAAATATGTTTCTTTTTTTCAAACCGAATGGCTTCATTCCCTATTTGGGTCTTATTCATGTTTCATATGTTTTAGCATTACTTTAGAATACTGGCATTTGATCACAGACCATACTGTAGTTGTCAGACTTCATATGTCATTGATGCCCTTAACGGTAAAGGATCTCGATGTAAACATATAATGTAGAGATATAGATACTGTAAAGGTACACAATACAATAGGTACAAAAGATATTCAATCCATAATTCCACGATATCAATCAACGATTTTGCTCGAGATCGCATATAAATTATAGATTTTATAACAATTATGATCTACTCATCGGTACATTGTCTAGATACCTATGTATTAATGTAAGAAGAATGTCCGTTTGTACATCAGTAGAATATAATAAATTTCAATTAGTTGTTGTATGTAAGGGTGAAATGTCAGAGGTTAGGTACCTATTGTGTGTCAGGTGTAAAATGTATGGTGAGTCTTTTGTGATGACAAATATGATGTAACGGTAATAATATACGTTTTATTTATTACTTGATCCATAAGGTTTTAAATGTACCTACTAGGTGGTATAGATACAAATCATGACCAACATGGCTATTGTCCATATTTCGGAGGATCTTACCAGGTTACCATTTATTGAGATTTCATAAAAGAAAACAAACGTTCTATACCCAGCTTTCTAGGATGTCTATGTTGCTGTTAGTCGGAATACAAAAAAAAATGTCTTCCAGGCAACATTTTATCTGAACAAAGTCCTGCTCAGTCGAAATATTTAAAATTCGATCGAAATATTAGTAAAGATGTGAAAAACCACAGACTTGAAATAGAATGTTAGAAAAGATAAAACCGACTTCTGAAAACACTAAAAAGCAACAAAAATCTGTTGGATGCCTCCTCCTTTTTAGGAAGTCGGTCAGATGAACAAAACACACTGTTGCCATGTGATACTCTTACATCAAGTTGCGTATAACTAATTGTAAATAACTCTATAATATTTATCATCACCGAAGAAGCATTATGACCTTAGCACAAATAAGGAAATCCTACTAATTTGGGAGGTCGATCGTAACTCAATCATAAAAAGCGGTCAAGTGTATTCTATGGTAGGTATGTAAGTTTTTCATGTAAACTGTTGTATCAATGATGTAATTGGGTATTACCTTTATAGATATACAAACATTGAAATCAACCGCATCGAAATGGACTCAGTCATTTCAATAAGATACGCACAAGTCAAATGAGAACCTCTTTTTTATGTCGGTTAAAAAAGCTAAATCTTTGATAAAATATCTCTTGATTGTCCAATATAATAACTTTTATTAAAATCCTAGCTTCAGATCCGTCCCGTCTTTACTTCACGCACCCGGAATAAAGTAGCTTATGTCCTGTCTCGATAAATGAGCTATCTAAAATTGAAAAGAAAAAAGGATCATCCATACTCCTGAGACAAACGCGCTTCAACAGGCCAGCAGTTAAAGCCGATTTTTTTTAAATTCTATTGCATTTTGATTGTATAAAAAAAAAAGTGTGTAAAGGTTTCAGCCTCAAATAGTTCTTTATAGTATTAAATTATGAATAAAAGCGTGTGAAATATTCTGCTATAAAATAGAAGCATCAGCGATTGCATCAAAGTAACTTTTCAAAAGCAATAGACAGGTATTTCTTTAGCAACAATTATTTTATCACATTACAACGTGCCAAATAATAACTAACAGTTTTAGGTCACAGATAATAAAGATCTGAGAATTATTAAAGCGTTTAGAAATATTGAATTTTGTAGTACATTGTCCTTTGAAGATGACCGAGTGTTGCATCTATTTTTACTGTACAGTAGACTGCACATTAGTGGTAACTGTCATGCACCTTAACTCAATAGGAATAAGTACGTAAGACGACCTCGATGGCGCAATGGTCACCATGCCGGACAGCCGAACCTGAGGTCCCGGGTTCGATTCCCGGTTCGGTAGACATTCGTGTGATGAGCATGCTTGTTGGCCGTGGTCTGGGTGTTACAATATGTATTTATCAATATGTATATATGTAGCTATATGTAGTTTATCAGTTGTGTTAGCACCCATAACACAAGTTAATTAATAACTTACCATGGGGCTAACCGACCGTGTGTGAAAAGATGTCCCGGCATTATTTATTTATTGTTTAAGTACGATTTTCCTATAAAACTGTTACCACTGACATGAAGTTGACTGTACGTGTGTGTGAATGTTGCATCTATTGATTATTATGAGTTACATTGACGGGTCAAAAGGTCAGTAATTGACTACGGACGAGGTCTGAGAGCAATGTGTCGTGATTCTTATATTTTGTTCATCACGAACTATTGTGATAGCATTTGTTTTGTGTGTGTCTAGTGCTTTAATTTTTAGTTTCGAAGAGTAAGCGTGTGACCTTATATCTCATCTGTTAATTATTGTTTGTTTTGTTTTATTCAAAGAAGATTTTAGAATAATAATATATCTGCATATTATTAACACGTTTTTAATGGGAAATCATCAAATGACCTCTCTCAATGTGGATGCCCTTATCCACGCTGCACCAGACTCTTACTGACTAAAACCCACTACGTTCCTTCATAAGCCCTTTATGTACCAGGGCCGCGGTAACTCTTTCGAACAATCCCGCAGCCATATCACATATTCTATGTCAATGAACAAACACAGGCAATTGATTTGACATACTTTTTAATTTAAAAGCCATAGAGCTCTCTAAGCCACATATTACTCATTTTATTTTCATTATATGAAGAAGTTCCCACCGCTGACAGAATCAAGCCTTATCTATAAAATGAAAAAGACAAGAATAATGATTTTATAGTCGACATAAACTTAGGTACTTTCAACGTTATCGTACAAAACAACTGAAGGTTAGTGTTAGACAGTTTCACAAGCTCACATTCCTTTAGTACTCAAAGCTACAACCTTTGACATGAGCTAGCGATACGCCTAGCTCACGATAGTAATAATCTTGGTAGATAATTGTCATTTAATTAATGTCTTCAATAAACCTTTCGTTGTGGAGAAATAGATGATATCTGTCGTGTTTTAGATTGAAATGTTTCAGGTGTTATTAATGTCAGTCTTTTACATCGTTCGATTTAAATATATCTTAGGAAATAAAGAAGTTTATAACAACACAACATAATGATCGAGTACTGCATGCACGATGTGCACAGCCTAGGACTACTGAACCGATTAGGAAAGTTCTCTCACTGTTCGGAAGCTACACTATCCCCGTGTAAGTTCGGCTATATTTTACCCGAGTACGGGATGAGTAAAACTGGGTTAAAGAGGGTGAAAGCGAAATACTACGCACTGATTAGTTACGAAATCTCAGAAACTATAAACTCCTACAAACTTGAGGGGTGGTAGGTTCTTTATAGAGGGAAGACATGCATTAAGGAGGGATTTTACCAAAATCTATTCCTAATCCTTATTCCTAGCAAACCATACTGCAGATTTGCCAAAACGAGTCGGCGTTCCTATAACGATTGGTCAAACAGGTAAGAATGAGTACTAGGTACCCATCTATCATACTTACGGACCACCACAAATCCATTGCTCAATGTAATTGCATATTCCAAAAAAGCATAATTATTATTTATCATGATCGTGAGAATGCCTCAATTAGAGGAATCACATCGATAGACCTTGGCAATACAATACTGTTTGACAGGTAGCTTAAATATTCTAAGACGTCAAAACCGTCGGCATTTAGTCCAAATAGCAAAGTGATCAAATTAGCATTCATAGAGTTATTAACGATTACTTCATCATGATGAATTTCTTTAACAAATTAAATAATTTTAAACCTTGACCTAAAGTTAAAGAGTTCGAAAAATCAAGACTGACGTTGATTACAATTGGCATTTGGAAGTACCTTTTGTTATGTTCCATTATTTTGACGAAGTACGAATGTAACATAAATCAGTACCTAAGTACGGGCATTAATGAAATTTAATATTATTTCTTTGTGTTTTGACAGCATACGTGTCGAATAATAATGTTTTGTGTTTGATTGTAGTAGGAGTAACCTTTGACTTGCTTGGGAAGGTGTGAACAAATTGATATGAATTATTAAAACGTATTGAGTTATTTATGGTTGAATGGGAATAATACGATTGGGAATGAATGAACAGATGGAAAATAAAAGATCCCCTTTAGATCAAGCGATGTGTGGGAACTTCTATCGCTACCCATTTACTTAAAGCATAGGTAAGTAGATTATATCCCTACAGGTCTATTCAATGGCAAAGCTCAGAGCCGCGCAGATCAATCGATCACAAGGATGTTTTTAAAAACAAATGAGTTTGAGTTCGTCACAGACAAAGTCAGAGACAGAAACAAGATGAAATTTAAGGATATAAAATTCCTTTATGATGAGGATTTTAAGATTTTATAGCAAATTACGAGTAGGAGGCGTAGTAAAATATAGTGACGATAGAATGTAAGTAAATACACTTGTAGGCCGGATTTTGAATCTTGGCGTGTCGTAACATTTACCTACAAATATATTATGGCAATAAAAGAACCGGCTAAGTGCGAGTCGGACGCGCGCACGAAGGGTTCCGTACCAGAGCAAAAAAAATCACATTTGTTGTACGGGAGCCCCCCAAAATATTTATTTTATTCTAGTTTTCAGTATTTGTTGTTATAGCGGCAACAGAAATACATCATCTGTGAAAATTTCAACTCTCTTACTGTCACGGTTCATGAGATACAGCCTGATGACAGACGGACGGACGGACGGACAGAGGAGCGAAAATGATAGGGTCCCGTTTTACCATTTGGGTACGGAACCCTAGAAACGGTTGCTAGATATCTACATTTATAGTATAGATGCTAGTGACATGCCCTGGATTCGCATGTGTAATCTTCTAATAGGTATTATAATGTTAAAGTGGTTTGGCTCTTTGTAGGCGAATTTTGATTAAACTTGGCAATAATTTTATATAAATTTTATACATCAGAATAACTACATAATATGCACTACGTTTAAAGTTTCTTCTAAATTAGTTCAGCTGTTATTTAAGTGACACCTTAACCAACAAATAAATATATTTTAACACTATTTATAGCTGTCTTTCTTAATGTTATCAAGGCATGATATGATTTGTAAAAATAAACATTTGGCAACAGTTTTCACGATATGTTTTACGATGATTCTCTATCGGGGTCATTGTTGTTTGTCATTACTTTGGAACTGCATTGCATTAGAATGCCTCTGAATGTGTTAAAAGTTTCTAAAGTATAGTATTTAGCTGCTTGTGAATTTTATATATTTTTGCACGTTTAAGTACTTACATGCTTCTGTTGACCTTACTTTTAAACTTATTTTGTTTAAAAAAATTCCAAATCTGACTACGTTTTTATATCAAGCAAAATACACATTGTATCCTGTTTTGAGTATTTCTTAAAATGTCAAATAATTATACAGTTATTGTTTCTCATAAAAACTTCAATGAGATTCGGCCCGGTGACAGACAGACGGACAACAGAACCTTGGTGATACGGTCCCGTTTTTACCCTTTTTGTACAGCACACAAAAAATCGCCCATGTAAATTCATATTAAGTTGCATATAATTATGTTTCTTAGATTATTATCAGATAACAAGTGTTTTTCAATCAATAATTGTGAACAAAAATAATTGTTTATAATAATCGTTGTCTTAGTATAATGTCAGTGCTGCAACCTTCAACTCTTGCTTTGAAAGTCGATAGTCGAACAGAACATAGATTCATGTCTTTCTAGACTCCTAGACCATCATTTGTACAGTAAACTGCATATCAGTGGTAACTGTCATGCACCTTAACTCTATAGAGATAAGTACGATTTTCCTATAAAACTATTACCACTGACCTGAAGTTGATTGTACATCTATCATAGATTTTGGATCCCACCAATGTTTTATAGATTGGTAATGTGTGACAGATAGCTACATACTTACCTGGCTAAATTAGTAAGCTGTTAGCAGCCACCCCCCCGACTGTGCTACATAGATGGGTTGGTTAATATTTAACAATTTTAATACTTATTTTTCTTCGATGATTAGCTGCAGGAACAATCGAAAAATAAATAAAATGATTTAAGTACTTTATCATTAATTTATTACATTATACATTACGTAGTGAAGAAGTAATTATATTAAAAAAAAATACGTCTCCTCAATAGTATCTTAACCTTAACCACAATAATAACCTTCGGGTGTGGTGCCATACCACAAACCATGCGGCACCTTCTATGCTGCCCACTGCGCCGCGACAGCTGTGTCTGAATTCAAATATACCTCATTAAGTGTTTATAATGACTCGTCGAAAATAATAATTCTGTTCCAAGTTTTGAAAACGCAAGGTAAAATATTCTATTTCTACTCACGTCGGACGAAGGTTTTGAATATACCGCTGACTGAACCGACGTCATTATTTGCTACCCAATTGTATGAATAAGAGTCATTTATGGTAGGATTTCCTATAACTAGTCTTACACGAATGATAAAAGTCGTGGTGGCTTAGTGGGTAAAGGACCAACCTCTCAAGTATGAGGGCGCGTGTTCGATCCCAGGTCAGGCAAGTACCAATGCAACTTGTACTTTCTAAGTATATCTTAGACACCATTGGCTGTGTTTCGGATGGCACGTTAAACTGTAGGTCCCGACTATCATTGAACATCCTTGGCAGTCGTTACGGGTAGTCAGAAGCCAGTAAGTCTGACACCAGTCTAACCAAGGGGTATCGGGTTGCCCGGGTAACTGGGTTGAGAAGGTCAGATAGGCAGTCGCTTCTTGTAAAGCACTGGTACTCAGCTGAATCCGGTTTGACTGGAAGCCGACCCCATGATTGGGAAAAAGGCTCGGAGGATGAGTCTTACATTAATGGCATATGTCGTCCCTGAAACACAAGACTTGTGAAATAAACTAGAGAGAAAAAAATCTGGGAGTTGTAGTAGTAGTAGCTTCAAGCTACTATTTAGAACCAATATATCTGAGAAAAGCCTAGTTGACGATGTTAGTACCGACTGTTATAATGCCTCTTTTATTTTATGCTCAGAATTCCTGCGAGCAGACTAGGTTACTAATTATTACCCTTTCAACGGCAGATTGACCGAATACAGGAGCAAAGACAATGTTTTTTTGTTATAAATGATTTGTTTTATTCTTATGATTACCTTGAATGATCTTCTTTCTTTTTTCCTGCCCTATTCCCAATTTTACTTGGGATCGGCGCAATATGTCATTTTCTTCCATTTTCCCCTGTCACTCGTCATACTGACACTCACTCCCTTCCTATTCATATCATCTTTCAGGCAATCCATCCATCTTTTTTTAGGATTCCTCTTTCTCTCCATCCATCTACATTCATACTTAGCACACACTTTGTTGCATGCGTATCATCCCTCCTCATTACATGCCCATACCATGACAATCTTCTACTTCTCATCTTTTCTGTAACTACCTAGCGCTACTTTCAGACTTCCTCTAATGTAATCATTCCTCACTTTACCCATTCTCGTAACACCACACATCCATCTCATCATTCTCATTTCTGCTACATGCACTCTCTTCTCATCCTCTTTTTCAACGCCCAACACTCCGATCCATACAGGATGACAGGTCTTATGACGGATTTGTAAATTTTGCCCTTCAGTTTGAGGGGCATCCGCGAGTCCGCGATGCGTAACGTCCCTTTCCACCTCACCGTCACTTTGGGCAAGTGAACCAAGGTACCGGAAGTCGGCGCAGACTGGTAGGGGCATGCCGGCTAGGGTTATGGTTATGGGTCCTGAAATACCGCTAAAATCGCAATGTAGGTATTCGGTTTTGCTCCTGCTCACCTTTAAACCTACTGACTCCAGTCTCAGCCGCCATGCCCCCAATCTACTCTGGACCTCTGGCCCACTCTCCCCCACCAGAACAATGTCATCGGCGAAAAGCATACACCAGGGTGCCTAATCCTATGTATCTGCCGTTAGCGCGTCCATTACCAGCAGGAAGAGGTACGGGCTGAGAGCTGACCCCTGATGAAGCCAAAACCTACACTGAAGCTGGCGGTAGTGCCCGCTGCGAACCGGACTTGTGTACAGCATGTGCCGTACATCGCTCGAATCAACTGCATATACTTCCCTGGTATACCTTTCTCCTCAAGGGCCCACCACAAAACCTCACGAGGCACCCGGTCATATTCTCGAGGTCAACGAACACCATACGCAAGTTTTTGAGTGCAATTCTGAACTTTTCGCACTGACGAATACAAAAAATGGCGTCCATTGTCCCCCGACCCGGCATAAAACCGAATTGATTTCGTACGATATCACTCGCTTCTCTCAGCCTCCTTTCAATAACTTTCTCCCACACTTTCATACTATGTGACATTAGTTTTATTCCTCTATAGTTGTTGCAATTTAACACATCACCCTTGTTCTTAAAAATGGGCACCAGGAAACTATTGTTTCCTCTTGCAACAACTTATTGAAGACTAAAACCTGCCATTTCCATCCATACATCTTTAATAGTTTCCACATTTCCACTGGTATTCCATCTGGCCCTATCGCTTTTCCATTCTTCATTCCATTCACTGCTATTCTGACCTCATCCTCGCATACATTTCTTACCAAACCCTCGTTCACCGCTTTATGATGGAGCATACCGCTCCACTCATTTTTTTCATTCATCATTCTTTCAAAATATTCCTTCCACATACCTTTAATCTCCACATCATTCAAGAGGACCGTTTCATCTCCATTCTTTACACACTTTATCTGGCATACATCTCTTGTAATTTTCTCCCTAGATTTAACCAATCGGTAATTTTGACCTGCTGGGCTATCTAGGGAGTCATACATCTTCTCGCGCGCTTTTGCCTTTGAAACAGCTACAATCTTACCTTACCAAGCATTACCTTTGTAAATTCTTTCTTTCCTGTCATCTTTCTTTATTATGTGTGTGTACAAAAATTTGTAAATAAATAAATAAATAATAAATCTTCCATTCGTCATATTCAGTCTTTTTGTGTTTTTTCACTATTATCACTGTCTTCCGTCCGCTGTCATTCCTTGAATTTCATCTTCTTTTCCTTTAATACACTCTGCACTTCTTCCACCTTTCCTTCTTCCACTACCAAGTTTCCTTCTCTATCACTCCATCTTATCAACCACTAGGTACTTTTCTAAATTCCTGGGCCAACTCAGCCTTCCCCAACAGATGCCATTTGATTTTGGGAGGCCGTCTCTTTTTCGCTTTTGGCCGGGTAGTTAAAATCACATCCATAACTTGGGGTCGGTACAGCTAAACTACAGCTTCGCCTGGTATTATCTTGCAGTCTTTGATATTCTTTAAGCTACTGCGTCTGACCAAAAACTAATCTATTTGTGTGACGTGGTGACCGCTTTTATAAGTGATCAAATGTATGTTCTTTTGGACCCACGTATTTAACACTGCTAGGTCAAACGCAGTAGCAGCCTGTAGCAGGGCTTCACCCTCATCGTTCTGGCAACGGAACGCCCACCCTCCATGCACTCTTTCATAATTCCCTCTCATTCTGCCAAGGGCATTAAAGTCTTCTCCCACAAATACCTGTTCATTCGTCGGCACATTCATCATTACTGCATCGAAATCCGTCCAAAATTGTTCTTTCACCCTGTCATCACAACCTACTTGAGGAGCATACATACTTATAACATTTATTATCAAACTTTCATACATTACTTTGACAACTATTATTCTATCATTCACTCTCTTTACATCTATCATACTTTCTTTCAAGTTCTTATCTAACACAATGCCTACCCCATTCCTTTTCCCAACACTTCCACAATAATAAAACTTGTATGTTTTGCCTTTGGTAATCTTCCTGGTGGGTATTGGCATTAATTTCGGACGAACTGCAAATTAATACTTGATACAAATCTAATCCAATTTATAGTTTATAGATATTAAGTTAATACAACCTTTGTATATACTTTACTGACCTGATGGAACTTCTTTCACAACAAAAGGATCCCTAACTGTGACCGTTGCAGAGGCTGAGGATTTCCCTTCGTTGTTCTCGGCATAGCAAATGAATTTATCACTTTTAGAGACCTGTGTTTTTATATCACTAATGTATTCATAGGGTACGTCTGTACGTGATGTCTGAAAGAAAAATTAGATAGGTTAGATGCAATCAAAACAAAAAATCGTCTATTCAAACTTGGCTGCATAACCTCACTTTATGAAATGTATATGTACATGATATTGCTTTTGGGAAGCAGGTTCTTTCGTGCAGTTGGTTTTAAAATAGACGATAGGTTATGCCATTCCTAATATTCTATCTATCTGTTGTTTTGCTTACTAGAGATAGAAATTTGATTGTACTTGCATGGGGCTCATGTCCTGTCGCTAGTGAGCAATCAACAGATAGATATTATAGTTAATGAGCACATTACACATACCGTCGATTGGATTATAGATCCTTTGCTGTTAACCCATGTGATTTTGGGTTCTGGGTGCGCTTCAACTTTACAAGTTAACTTCACTTGTGTTATAACTGCAGTAGGTCGCCCTGCAAATATTACAACATTCAAATATTGTTTTCAAACTTTCCATAACGTAAAGTATTTGTGTGAGAAAAAGCTTTTTTTCATACATCGTGCATCATATCGTAGGTATTTCGGTGCAGTGGGAAATTGAGTGTGTATTTTTTAGGTGCCACAGGAAAGTTAAAATACTAGAAATATTCGTCGGAATATTATATTGTCACAATCAAACGGAACTTACTTTTTGGTTGTGGTATCGAAGTAACTGGGAGTTTGGCGATCCTTTTTATGGGCAATCCCGTTGCTTTCACTATACCGTTCACCTAAAACGTAGAAATAATAGTTTTAATTACATTATAACATATCCACAAAATATGGAAGAACACAATTATTGATAGTATTTTTAAGAAAAAGGTTAATACTTACAACTACTTTGAACATTTGCGACGGAGCCACAAATGGCTGTGTCACGTAAAAATCTTTCGAAACCTTGATTAAAGGAAGCGTTTGTATGACTTGGTCGTTCATTTGTACAATCTCCGCTGTTACTATTTGCACAGAATTATGTTCATCGATGACGGATGCAGATAGATGAACTTTCGTATCTGAAAAACAAAAAGAACTAAATTGATTTAGGACTATTGAGGGTATTTTGTAAAATGCGTTTTTCATGATGTTCGATCGGTGTGTCTGAAGATCCCAGGATAAACAATAATAAATGTTACTTTTTAAACTGGCCAAAACGTCTTCTATGTTCCTCTAGCCTAACCTCATAACAAGTCGTTTTTAAATCCACTTGTCTAATTACTAGGAGCACGGGATAACTCACCAGCGATGGGCTGAGGCGTTACGTCCTTTGCTGACTTGGGCATTGACTCAGAAAAGCCAGGAGTGAAAAAGAAATCCGTTCTGCCCACAATGATGATAGATGTTCTCGACTTACTACCCACAGTAGCCACGTATTCGCCAGGCCTGATGTTGTTAAGTTTAACCACCTAAAAGAAAAGTAGGCGTTGGGTTGGCACTAATTGAATTTGGAGGTATAGTCAAGTCAAATCATTTATTTCATTTAGGCCTTTACAAGCACTTATGAACGTCAAAAATATAGCTAAGTTTGATTCTAGTTGCCCATTCCAAAAGTAGCTTCTTATGGAGAAGAACGGGCAAGAAACTCCATGGTTACTCTTTTTTAAAATAAAATATGGTCTTACACTTTGTATGTATTGATACATACAGTAACAGCATGCGAAGATCATGTAGAATCGCAAAGACAAATGAGGATAAAATGACAATTAAAATGCTACATGGTGTTCACATTTACAAATTGGTTTATATTTTGGTACAAACTTACAAACAAATAATCAAAAGATATACAATTTTACTTGCTGGTGTAATTTTAATTTGTTAATTGTCCTATGGAGCAGGACCAACATGTTTCCGAGCATTTTTATCTTGAATGTAATCTTCTAATTTATAATATGCTTGCTTACAAAGTGTGGATAGTGTATATACTTGACCTACCATGTTTGCTACTCACCATTCCATTATGATTTCGCATCAGGTCTTCTAATTGAACCCCAGGTCCATTTATTTCCAGATATGGTATTTTACCAGATACAGAAATTATGGCGTTGTCAGTGTGGGTATCTATTCTGAACTGTGTAAAATAAAATTCAAGAGTTATTGCACATTATCAATAAAAGTACCTCTCAATGTTTCACAGAAGTACCTTATTAAGGACTAGCTGTTCCACGGGGTTTCCACCCGCGCACCGAGGGATTTACTTCACGTGTTTCATGCTGTCCTGGTACATGGTGAGCAATGACGTCAACACTCGAGTAATGATATGCTCATGTAAGTTGTGCTGGCCTGGTACTTTATGAGCATTTACGTCAAAAATACCCCGGGGGAAGGACAAAGATAGTTTTTGTCCCCATCCGGCTACGTTAAGCAGGGCGCACACCAGCGCCACATGCTACGCGTATCGAACATTTACGTCGCCACAATCATTGCGCTACAATTCAGCTTACTACAAATGAATTGTATATGCGCACATCGAAAGCACAGTTGTAGCGTGGCACCGCTTTCAGCATGTCGACTTCATCTTCTGATGACGACGATTTCTTGATGTGGCTATTCATGAGAAAAAAAGACGTTACTGGGTTCATCCGTTTGTACAAAAAAGATAGGTACTAACCTCGGTGTGCGTGCTCACGTAGGAATATGTGGGGGTGTTAAATGTGTCGCATTTATAATGTGGCGCTACAATTGTGAAGATACAATTGTATGCCTGGTGTGCGACCTGGCTTGCCGGGACAGCATAACTTACCAAAGTCTTCCACCAATCTCCCAACGAAACTGCTCACCAACTATCAGGACTGTATGACTTACATATATTAACTCAACTGTTAGGAAACTACACTACACGTGATTAGTGAAAACGAACTTATCATTACTTACATAGATACATGAGCTTGATACTCAAGTGTCGTCGTCACCTATAAACGGTTAATTAACTAAATATGTAAGAAATAAAGCAAAAATGCGGTAATAACTTACTGTGATATTTTTATAAACATTGGCTTCTATGGTTGTCGATACAAAAATACTTTTATTGCCCTTTATAAGTTCTTTAATAGGTCCAAGCACCTGAAAAATGGGAATAATGTATTTATGTGTACTTTGTGTACGTTAAAGCTTCACTATTAAAAGTTACTTGAATTGCAGGAGCATGTTTACACCTTGCCTAACTGCCAATCATATGTAATGTTTTACTTCTCGTCACTATCCATCTATATGTTGTATAGAAGAGACCGTTCGTAGCGATAAAAATAATTCGAGAGTAAAAAATGAAAAAAAAAAAATAAGTAGGTACTTAATGAAGTATATATATCCTCGAATATGGGTCAAGGTTTAAAAGTAAATAATAGCAAGTGCGCGGCTTTACCTCAGAAACTTGGCTTTTATCAATCTCGAACGCGAGTCCCGAACATGCCTTCGCTATTTCAAAGAATACATTTGAAGCTTCAACTCCGTGTTGTCCATGACAGTTTCCAGTAAGCACGAAAACTATCTGTGAAATAAAGAATAATAGATGATCATTTATTACTCTCCTAAATTTTATGGTTTAGTTCAATTGCGTGGTGTGTTTCTTCATTCTGATTGGAGTATTCGTCGTGGGTACCAAGGAATTTCGAGGGCCCACAAGACATATTGCATAAATATTAACTTTTTATACAAAAATAGTCAGATTTAGCTAATTATTACCTGAATCTGTTTTCTCTGGCAGAGTTCTATGACACGGGGTGCATCTTTATAGTCTCTGGCGGGTGCATCGGTGAACACATACATGTAGGAGTCGCGATTACTTTCATTCAATCCAAGGAGTACTCCATTCATCGCTGGCTCCCAACAGTCATTGTTAATAATGTTGTGAGCCTCAACTTCGTCCAGTATCCTCTTATATTGGTAGCGATTTCTAGTATTAACTCTTACTTCGGCATCTAGGATTGGTTAAAAAAGATTGATATGTAAATTTTATCAGCAGCGGCAATATTCTTATCATGGCATGTCGTGTTGGACTGTATTAGGTCATCGGCGGCAGATAGGAAAGCTTCGGGACAATAATTATTAAAAAAATTGGAAATCTATATTACCTGGATCGTTGAACGTGACCAGAACCATATTGTCAATTAAGCTTGACTTTTCATTGAACACAGTATCCATGATTTGGTTCACGCTTGCCCTCACTTGATCTATATCGTTAAACATGGATCCCGTGTCGTCTATGACGAAGGTTAAACTACCATTTCCATTACACATTACTTCAGATATAGAAGACACGACGATGAAAAACACTAGAGGAAATATCCGCCCCCCCATTTTGGACGAAAATATTTTTCGGAGTTGTTTGAAATGAACTGTCCCACAGGCTTGCGAAACGAAAACTAAAAAAATTAAATAAATATCTCCAATTTATACTAATGAGTTATTCTGTAGATTTATTTTCGTGCCGTGTATTTTCCTTATATAGATAAATTGTAACATTTCACACTGGGGCCATTGTCATTGACCGTTTGTATTTTGATAATTTAAGTATACCTATTGATTTTGGCATGAAATATGATGATTTGAACAAACTATTTAGCTAGAATGATAAAAAAGACTTTAAGCTAATTTTTATTATATTAATCCCACCCAAAACAAAAATGTGAAAGACTGCCAAGTTCGATAATATGGGAATGCTTCGCCTATAAAAGAAGTGAGATCTGAATAAGTACCAAGTTCCATACACATACCTCAGTTAAAAATAGTTACTTTTTAATGATGTTACTTGGCAAGTTTTCATACACCTTGTTATAAACCTACTAAACGCAATGAATCAAGTATTTAATTTTCTATTAAAACTTGCCAAGTAATCATCATTAAAAAGTAACTATTTTTAACTGAGGTATTTGTATGGAACTTGGTACTTATTCAGATCTCACTTCTTTTATAGGCGAAGCATTCCCATATTATCGAACTTGGCAGTCTTTCACATTTTTGTTTTGGGTGGGATTTCATTTATTTTTGTAAGGTTGTTTATTTTATTTTTTTCTTATGATGAAGTTAGTTAAAGAAATGTCTCATTTATACTATCTTTTAGATTTTTTAATATGCACTATGTTTCTTACAAATAAATGAACTAGATTAACTATGACTAGATTTACCAACTGACTGACATGACATGTTATCATATATTATGTTCGTGGATCAAAGTTACACATTCGTTATTTTCGAAAGTGATTCACACTTGGCCGTTTTCAGATTTTTACTTTACTTTGACTAAATACAAACCTTTGTACCATTCGAAGATATATTATATAAATATAGATAAATTTAGTTCGTTTTAGTTCCTTAGGGGTATAAATTTACACCGGGTATAAAACACCTTCATTATTTTGAAACCGACTCGCACTTGGCCATTTTCAGATTTTTCCCTTTACCTTGACATAAAGACCTACCTCCATGCCAAATTTCAAGTCAATACGACCACTGGAAGTGGTCTAGGTTTTTGATGAGTGAGTCAGTGAATCAGTGAATCAGTGAATCAGTGAATCAGTGAATAAGTGAATAAGTGTATAGTAAAAATAGCGATTTTCTGACGTCAATATCTCAAGACTTACAATAGGTATATTAATGAAATTTTGTATTTTAGATAAGTGAGAGGGTCTCAACAGATACTAGAAATTTGATATGCGTAAATAAAATAGATTTTGAGTTACAGGGGGGTCGAATTTGGCCCGAAATGGTTCGTGTAATATAACCCACGGCCGGTGTGTCGCCTTTTTTGCTCGAACTTGGCGGACACACTGCCGTGTGTCTAGATTAAAGATATTAAAAGTTGTATCGTGCAGGCACTAAGTGACTACACAACCCAATCGGAGTATATTATTGACGGTGCTAGAAACGTCCACATAGATGCGCCTAGCAGCATTGGGTAACACGCAAATTATTATATTTTGCAATAAGTCAAATTGTATTGTGGCATGTCAAGACATTGATTTCGATGGGTTACTTCTGCTCTACAAACCACCTGTCCCAACTTTGCAATACCTAGATATATTCTTCTAAAGTTTGGATCATTATTACGCAGGATTTCGCCAGCGATTTCTAACCTATCTCTAGATCTAGGGCGACTAATTAGTATACTTTCACATTTATTTTATAGCGTGTAGGTATTCAAAGACAATAAATTGCCGTTTAGTGTCTTTTCGATTCAAGTTGTTTATAGTATACTGGAGAATGTAATGCCTGAGTACCTCTTAATTTTATTTAGGTGCATCACATCATCCAATTCTTTGAGCAGTACAGGAAAGAGCTTGTATGTAAATAGATCGGGTAATATATGAATCAGACATGGTTTTCGTAGATTGAATTCCTTCATACATCTCCGGTAACATATATGTATCTATACTATCTATACTAATATTATAAACAGGTCTATACTAATATTATAAAGAGGAAAACTTCGTTTGTTTGTTTGGTTGTAATGAATAGGCTCAAAAACTACTGGACCGTTTTAAAAAATTCTTTCACCATTCGAAAGCTACATTATCCACGAGTAACATAGGCTATATTTTATCCCGGTACGGGCAGTAGTTAACACGGGACGCGGGTGAAACCGCGGGAAAACGGCTAGTATCATATATTTTTATATGTAATATGTTTATGTATTGTGTAGTTTTACTACATATATATTTTTGAATCTACCCTACCACTATCGAATCTCTCTATGGCTTTAAGGTTGGCTGTAAGAGAATCCAATTCTGGGTTAAGCTCGCCATTGTACATTGTATTATACTAACTGTATTATTTTTATATATTTTTTGTTAAATGTGCAATTAAGAATAAATAAATAAATAAGGCTGTACACAGAGTTGGCAGATGATTTAACAAGCAGCATTTTTTTATCTGAGGGCACGGCAGTGCCCCAGCCAATCAGTTTCAAAGGGGAAAACCTAAACATACATATTCTGATAATGGGACCTCGTTTGTTGGTGCTTATCACGAACTTGGTAAGTATTTAACCTTAGGATGACAACAGGGGTTACCCGTCACCCCACTACTCGGAAAAAGTTTCGATAATAATTTGTTATTGTTTTTATATCTTTCTGACGCTCGATCTATTTCTCTAATGAGGGTTTTTTCCCTTTTTTCTGCCACCGGGTGGCGCCACGTATGCGTCTGGTCCAAACAGCTGTCAAATAGTATGGAATTGTAGGTGCCGAACTTATTGTTTATTGAAATTCTGTTATATTGGAAGTGTTATTGATTTTATTATGGACTACGGTCAGAATAAGGTTTCCGAACTAAAAATTGAGCTAAGAGAGAGGGTGCAAAGGTCCTGGTAGTAAGGAAAAGCTTGTTGAAAAATTTGTTAACACAATATGATTTAGTTTTTTTTATTTACTCAACCGCAATAGAAAAACAATAATGCAGTGCTTTAATTATAAAATAAAAAAAAAACACTAAAATCGTTCACTATTCATAGTAAAGATAAGCACTTTGACAGTTACCTGGACCTGACGACTCGGTGCTGCCACCTCGTGGACGCCATTTTAGAAAACCCTCATTGGAGTGAATGCAAGCAGTAGCACGCGTCAACGTGTCGCGGTAAGTTGTTGTTTTTGTTATATTGTTATATTGAGTATAAACGGGACAAAAAAGTTATAACTTTTTGCATACAATGCCTTCAGCTCGCTTGCCCTGAACACCGCAAACATATGTATATGCTTGAACTGCGTTTAATATAAAAAAGAATAATACCAAAATTTTAGTGTACCATGATTACTATTGTTTTATTTATGTTAAATACATACGTTTTTGATCTCTTAATAAATAATTTGAATTTTCTTACACAGTGTTCAACTCCTCATATGGTATACGGTGATGAGTCACCCCTGTTGCCATTTATGTATTAAAAAAACAATTCAACTGCCTCGTTGGTCTAGTTGTCGCAAGTGTGGCTGCTGAGCACGAGGTCTCGGGTTCGATTCCCGAGTCGGGCCGAAATCGCTTTGTGGGTTTTAGAAGACTTTCACAAAGCAGCCCGGAGCCTGGAAGCTGGTGATTGATACACCCGTGCATCGGAGAGCACGTAAATGTCGGTCCTGCGCCTGATCTCTCTCCGGTCGTGTCGGATTGCCGTCCCATCGAGCTATGAGAGAGAAGGAATAGGGAGTGCACCTGTGTCTGCGCAAATGCTCGTGCACTATAATATGTTCTGCGCAGTTGGCTAATCTCCTTACATGAGAACAGCCGCCGTAGCCGATAATCGTCTAGGAGGACATCATTAAAAAAAAGTGTTGTCAGCCGAAGGTTAAAGGGTAGTTGCGATTCGTTATCCGGTGAGTTATCAAATTAAGATATTAACTTTCATTTTATCCCTCCTTATTCCCGGCACTTTGGAGGTCTTTGGGAGGTCGGTATAAAATGTGTTAGATATCATTTCAAAAGAGTATTGGGCAATTGTAATCTAACACATGAGGAGTTGAACACTGTATTAGTCCAGATCGAAGCTATACTAAACTCTTGCCCACTCACACCACTCTCTTCGAACCCTAACGACTAGTCGCCGCTTACGCCTGGTCATTTTTTAATTGGACGACCGCTGACATCACTTCCATTTTCAAACCTTGAGGACCGATCGTTGACTTAGTTAACCCGATGTCAACGCATAGAGCAACTTCGTCAGCACTTCTGGTCACGATGGTGTAAGGAATATGTGTCGGAGCTCCAGCAACGAACGAAGTGATGATCCTGCACAAAGCCATTAGAAAAAGGCACTCTTGTGCTCATTAAGGAGGACAGGGTACCTCCTTTAAAGTGGCGCCTGGGCCGAGTCACAGAAGTGACATTCCATGTTCACGTTTCAAGCGTTTGCTAAGCGGACGTTCAGTGGCCGATGATGTTTGTGACACAGAAAATAAATGTAGTTGACTGTACTTTTTGCTTGAAATCGGGTTAAATTCTAAAACGTGTCGAGTTGGTGAAAACATAAAAGTGTATGATTAAAGGTTCAGTAACTGGACACGCATCAAAATCTTAACGTGTCGTGTTGACGACATGATAAGTGTTAAAATTTTGAGTTTCACCAAGTGGACACATTCGTGATGAGTTGAGTGTGTCGAGATGACGAATGACCCGATGGCATCAGTCGTGTCGCGTTATACCTTTTTTCCGGCACAAACATTAAAATCTTTCAAGTGCGAAACTTGTTGTGTCAGTGTTTTGTTTTTTTTATTAATATTTCTCGGTCTGTCAAAATAAGCTTTCGGACTTCTTGCGGAATACAACACTTTTATAATTTTCACGAAGCATTTTTATTAAATTTAATACACCAGTCCTATTCAGGAACTGCATTGCATTAGAATGTCTTTGAATGTGTTAAAAGCTTCTAAAGTATAGTATTTAGCTGCTTGTGAATTTTATATATTTTTGCACGTTTAAGTACATGCTTCTGTTGATCTTACTTTAAATACTGACAAATTACAAGTCTGACTCCGTTTTTAATATCGAGCAAAATACACATTGTATTCTATATTTATTATTTCTTGTTAAAGTAACAACAGTAAAAGGTACATCATCCGTTAACATGTAAACTATTGTTATTGTTTCTCATAAAAATTTCAATGAGATTCGACCCGGTGACAGACAGACGGACAACAGAACAGGTAATACGATCCCGTTTTTACCCTTTACGTAGCACACAAAAAATCACCCATATAAATTCATATTAAGTTGCATATTATGTTTGTTAGATTATTATCAGATAACACGTTTTTTCAATCAATAATTGTGAACAAAATTAATTGTTTATAATAATCGTTGTCTTAGTATAATGTCAGTTAGGATGTTAATGTCAGTGCTACAACCTTCAACTCTTGCTTTGAAAGTCGATAGTCGAACAGAACATAGATTCATGTCTTTCTAGAATCTAGAAACTAGACCATCATTTGTACAGTAAACTGCATATCAGTGGTAACTGTCATGCACCTTAACTCAATAGTGATAAGTACGATTTTCCTATGAAACTATTACCACTGACCTGAAGTTGACTGTACCTACATCTATCATAGATTTTGGATCCCACTAATGTTTTATAGATTGGTAATGTGTGACAGATAGCTACATACTTACCTGGCTAAATTAGTAAGCTGTTAGCAGTCGCCCCCCGACTGCGGTAGATAGATGGGTAAGGCTGTATACTTATTACAATTTTAATAGGTACTTCTTTTTCTTCAATGGCCAGCGGCAGGAATGATCGAAAAATGAATAAGATGATTTAAGTACTTTATCATTAATTTATTACATTATACATTACGTAGTAAAGAAGTAATGAGAAAAAAACAAAAATAAACTTCTCCGCAATTTAAGTGACTTAACCTTATCACAATAATAACACATAATAAAATAAATAACAGAAATATAATATATTCTTAAATATAATAGTTTTAGGTGTATATTAACCTATGTAAGTGGGGCTACACTGACGACAATAGCTGCGGGTGTGGTGCCATACCACAAACCATGCGGCACCTTCTATGCTGCCCACTATGCCCCGACAGCTGTGTCTGAATTCAAATATACCTAATTAATAGTGTTTATAATGACTCGTCGAAAATAATAATTCTGTTCCAAGTTTTGAAAACGCAAGGTAAAATATTCTATTTCTACTTACGTCGGACGTAGGGTTTGAATATCCCGCTGACTGAACCGACGTCATTATTTGCTACACAAGTGCATGAATAAGAGTCATCTATGGTAGGATTTCCTACAACTAGTCTTACATTAATGGCATTTGTCGTCCCTGAAACACAAGACATGTGAAATAAACTAGAGAGAAAAAAAATCTGGGAGTTGTAGTAGTAGTAGCTTCAAGCTACTATTTAGAACCAATATATCTGAGAAAAGCCTAGTTAACGATGTTAGTACCGACTGTTATAATGCCTCTTTTATTCTATGCTCAGAATCTTCCTGCGAGCAGACTAGGTTACTAATTATTACCCTTTCAACGGCAGATTGACCGAATACAGGAGCAAAGACAATGTTTTTTTGTGATAAATGATTTATTCTTAGGATTACCTTGAATGATCTTCTTTCTTTCTTCCTGCCCTATTCCCAATTTTACTTGGGATCGGCGCAATATGTCATTTTCTTCCATTTTCCCCTGTCACTCGTCATACTGACACTCACTCCCTTCCTATTCATATCATCTTTCAGGCAATCCATCCATCTTTTCTTAGGACTTCCTCTTTCTCTCCATCCATCTACATTCATACTTAGCACACACTTTGTTGCATGCGTATCATCGATCCTCATTACATGCCCATACCATGACAATCTTCTACTTCTCATCTTTTCTGTAACTAGCGCTACTTTCAGACTTCCTCTTATGTAATCATTCCTCACTTTATCCATTCTCGTAACACCACACATCCATCTCATCATTCTCATTTCTGCTACATGCACTCTCTTCTCATCCTCTTTTTCAACGCCCAACACTCCGATCCATACAGGACGACAGGTCTTATGACGGATTTGTAAATTTTGCCCTTCAGTTTGAGGGGCATCTGCGGGTCCGCGATGCGTAACGTCCCTTTCGACCTCACTGTCACTTTGGACGAGTGAACCAAGGTACCGGAAGTCGGCGCAGCCTGGTAGGGGCATGCCGGCGCAGCCTGGTAGGGGCATGCCGGCTAGGGTTATGGTTATGGGTCCTGAAATACCGCTAAAATCGCAATGTAGGTATTCGGTTTTGCTCCTGCTCACCTTTAAACCTACTGTCTCCAGTCTCAGCCGCCATGCCTCCAATCTACTCTGGACCTCTGGCCCACTCTCCCCCACCAGAACAATGTCATCGGCGAAAAGCATACACCAGGGTGCCTAATCCTGTATATCTGCCGTTAGCGCGTCCATTACCAGCAGGAAGAGGTACGGGCTGAGAGCTGACCCCTGATGTAGCCAAAACCTACACTGAAGCTGGCGGTAGTGCCCGCTGCGGACCGGACTTGTGTACTGCATGTGCCGTACATCGCTCGAATAAACTGCATATACTTCCCTGGTATACCTTTCTCCTCAAGGGCCCACCACAAAACCTCTCGAGGTTAACGAACACCATACGCAAGTTTTTGAGTGCAATTCTGAACTTTTCGCACTGACGAATACAAAAAATGGCGTCCATTGTCCCCCGACCCGGCATAAAACCGAATTGATTTCGTGCGATATCACTCGCTTCTCTCAGCCTCCTTTCAATAACTTTCCCCCACACTTTCATACTATGTGACGTTAGCTTTATTCCTCTATAGTTGTTGCAATTTAACACATCACCCTTGTTCTTAAAAATGGGCACCAGGAAACTATTGTTTCCTCTTGCAACAACTTATTGAAGACTAAAACCTGCCATTTCCATCCATACATCTTTAATAGTTTCCACATTTCCACTGGTATTCCATCTGGCCCTATCGCTTTTCCATTCTTCATTTCATTCACTGCTATTCTGACCTCATCCTCGCATACATTTCTTACCAGCCCCTCGTTCACCGCTTTATGATGGAGCACACCGCTCCACTCATTTTTTTCATTCATCATTCTTTCAAAATATTCCTTCCACATACCTTTAATCTCCACATTATTTGAGAGGACCGTTTTATCTCCATTCTTTACACACTTTATCTGGCATACATCTCTTGTAATTTTCTCCCTAGATTTAACCAATCGGTAATTTTGACCTGCTGGGCTATCTAGGGAGTCATACATCTTCTCGTGCGCTTTTGCCTTTGAAACAGCCACAATCTTACCTTACCAAGCATTACCTTTGTAAATTCTTTTTTTCCTGTCATCTTTCTTTATTATGTGTGTGTGTAATTTGTAAATATATAAATAAATAATAAATCTTCCATTCGTCATATTCAGTCTTTTTTGGGTTTTTTCACTATTATCATTGTCTTCCGTCCGCTGTCATTCCTTGAATTTCATCTTCTTTTCCTTTAATACACTCTGCACTTCTTCCACCCACTACCAAGTTTCCTTCTCTATCACTCCATCTTATAAACCACTATACTTTTCTAAATTCCTGGGCCAACTCAGCCTTCCCCAACAGATGCCATTTGATTATGGGAGGCCGTCTCTTTTTGGCTCTTGGCCGGGTAGTTAAAATCACATCCATATCTAGAGGTCGGTACAGCTAGACTACAGCTTCGCCTGGTATTATCTTGCAGTCTTTGATATTCTTTAAATTACTGCGTCTGACCAAAAACTAATCAATTTGTGTGACGTGGTGACCGCTTTTATAAGTGATCAAATGTATGTTCTTTTGGACCCACGTATTTAACACTGCTAGGTCAAACGCAGTAGCAGCCTGTAGCACGGCTTCACCCTCATCGTTCTGGCAACGGAACGCCCACCCTCCATGCACTTTTTCATAATTCCCTCTCATTCTGCCAAGGGCATTAAAGTCTTCTCCCACAAATACCTGTTCATTCGTCGGCACATTCATCATTACTGCATCGAAATCCGTCCAAAATTGTTCTTTCACCCTATCATCACAACCGACTTGAGGAGCATACATACTTATAACATTTATTATCAAACTTTCATACATTACTTTGACAACTATTATTCTATCATTCACTCTCTTTACATCTATCATACTTTCTTTCAAGTTCTTATCTAACACAATGCCTACCCCATTCCTTTTCCCAACACTTCCACAATAATAAAACTTGTATGTTTTGCCTTTGGTAATCTTCCTGGTGGGTATTGGCATTAATTTCGGACGAACTGCAAATTAATGCTTGATACAAATCTAATCCAATTTATAGTTTATAGATATTAAGTTAATACAACCTTTGTATTAACTTTACTGACCTGATGGAATTTCATTCACAACAAAAGGATCCCTAACTGTGACTGTTGCAGAGGCTGAGGATTTCCCTTCGTTGTTCTCGGCATAGCAAATGAATTTATCACTTTTAGAGACCTGTGTTTTTATATCACTAATGTATTCATAGGGTACGTCTGTACGTGACGTCTGAAAGAAAAATTAGATAGGTTAGATGCAATCAAAATAAAAAATCGTCTATTCAAACTTGGCTGCATTACCTCACTTTATGAAATGTATATGTACATCATATTGCTTTTGGGAAGCAGGTTCTTTCGTGCAGTTGGTTTTAAAATAGGTGATAGGTGATGCCATTCCTAATATTCTATCTATCTGTTGTTTTTCTTACTAGAGATAGAAATTTGATTGTACTTGTATGGGGCTTATGTCCTGTCGCTAGGGAGCAATCAACAGATAGATATTATAGTTAATGAGCACATACCGTCGATTGGATTATAAATCCTTTGCTGTTAACCCATGTGATTTTGGGTTCTGGGTGCGCCTCAACTTTACAAGTTAACTTCACTTCATCATTATAGTCGTATTGTAGTGATGTGCCTTGTGTTATAACTGCAGTAGGTCGCCCTGCAAATATTACAACATTCAAATATTGTTTTCAAACTTTCCATAACGTAAAGTATTTGTGTGAGAAAAAGCTTTTTTTCATACATCGTGCATCATATCGTGGGTATTTCGGCGCAGTGGGAAATTGAGTGTGTATTTTTTAGGTGCCACAGGAAAGTTAAAATACTAGAAATATTCGTCGGTATATTCTATTGTCACAATCAAACGGAACTTACTTCTTGGTTGTGGTATCGAAATAACTGGAAGTTTGGCGAACCTTTTTATGGGCAATCCCGTTGCTTTCACCATACCGTTCACCTAAAACGTAGAAATAATAGTTTTAATTACATTATAACATATCCACAAAATATGGAAGAACACAATTATTGATAGTATTTTTAAGAAAAAGGTTAATACTTACAACTACTTTGAACATTTGCGACGGAGCCACAAATGGCTGTGTCACGTAAAAATCTTTCGAAACCTTGATTAAAGGAAGCGTTTGTATGACTTGGTCGTTCATTTGTACAATCTCCGCTGTTACTATTTGCACAGAATTATGTTCATCGATGACGGATGCAGATAGATGAACTTTCGTATCTGAAAAACAAAAAGAACTAAATTGATTTAGGACTATTGAGGGTATTTTGTAAAATGCGTTTTTCATGATGTTCGATCGGTGTGTCTGAAGATCCCAGGATAAACAATAATAAATGTTACTTTTTAAACAGGCCAAAACGTCTTCTATGTTCCTCTAGCCTAACCTCATAACAAGTCGTTTTTAAATCCACTTGTCTAGTTACTAGGAGTACGGGATAACTCACCAGCGATGGGCTGAGGCGTTACGTCCTTTGCTGACTTGGGCATTGACTCAGAAAAGCCAGGAGTGAAAAAGAAATCGGTTCTGCCCACAATGATGATAGATGTTCTCGACTTACTACCCACAGTAGCCACGTATTCGCCAGGTCTGATGTTGTTAAGTTTAACCACCTAAAAGAAAAGTAGGCGTTTGGTTGGCTCTAATTGAATTTGGAGGTATAGTCAAGTCAAATCATTTATTTCATTTAGGCCTTTACAAGCACTTATGAACGTCAAAAATATAGCTAAGTTTGATTCTAGTTGCCCATTAAAAAAGTAGCTTCTTATGGAGAAGAACGGGCAAGAAACTCCATGGTTACTCTTTTTTTAAATAAAATATGGTCTTACAGTTTGTATGTATTGATACACACAGTAACAGCATGCGAAGATCATGTAGAATCGCAAAGACAAATGAGGATAAAATGACAATTAAAATGCTACATGGTGTTCACATTTACAAATTGGTTTATATTTTGGTACAAACTTACAAACAAATAATCAAAAGATATACAATTTTACTTGCTGGTGTAATTTTAATTTGTTAATTGTCCTATGGAGCAGGACCAGCATGTTTCCGAGCATTTTTATCTTGAATGTAATCTTCTAATTTATAATATGCTTGCTTACAAAGTGTGGATAGTGTATATACTTGACCTACCATGTTTGCTACTCACCATTCCATTATCATTTCGCATCAGGTCTTCTAATTGAACCCCAGGTCCATTTATTTCCAGATATGGTATTTTACCAGATACAGAAATTATGGCGTTGTCAGTGTGGGTATCTATTCTGAACTGCGTAAAATAAAATTCAAGAGTTATTGCACATTATCAATAAAAAGTACCTCTCAATGTTTCACAGAAGTACCTTATTAAGGACTAGCTGTTCCACGGGGTTTCCACCCGCGCACCGAGGGATTTACTTCACGTGTTTCATACTTTCCTGGTACATGGTGAGCAATGACGTCAACACTCGAGTAATGATATGCTCATGTAAGTTGTGCTGGCCTGGTACTTTATGAGCATTTACGTCAAAAATACCCCGGGGGAAGGACAAAGACAGTTTTTGTCCCCATCCGGCTACGTTAAGCAGGCCGCACACTAGCGCCACATGCTACGCGTATCGAACATTTACGTCGCCACAATCATTGCGCTACAATTCAGCTTACTACAAATGAATTGTATATGCGCACATCGAAAGCACAGTTGTAGCGTGGCACCACTTTCAGCATGTTGACTTCATCTTCTGATGACGACGATTTCTTGATGTGGCTATTCATGAGAAAAAAAGACGTTACTGGGTTCATCCGTTTGTACAAAAAAGATAGGTACTAACCTCGGTGTGCGTGCTCACGTAGGAATATGTGGGGGTGTTAAATGTGTCGCATTTATAATGTGGCGCTACAATTGTGAAGATACAATTGTATGCCTGGTGTGCGACCTGGCTTGCCGGGACAGCATAACTTACCAAAGTCTTCCACCAATCCCCCAACGAAACTGCTCACCAACTATCAGGACTGTATGACTTACATACATTAACTCAACTGTTAGGAAACTACACTACACGTGGGTGATTAGTGAAAACGAACTTATCATTACTTACATAGATACATGAGCTTGATACTCAAGTGTCGTCGTCACCTATAAACGGTTAAATTAACTAAATATGTAAGAAATAAAGCAAAAATGTGGTAAAAACTTACTGTGATATTTTTATAAACATTGGCTTCTATGGTTGTCGATACAAAAATACTTTTATTGCCTTTTATAAGTTCTTTAATAGGTCCAAGCACCTGAAAAATGGGAATAATGTATTTATGTGTACCTTAAAGCTAAGCTATAAAAAGGTACTCGAATTGCAGGAGCAAGTGTAGACCTTGCCTAACTGCCAATCATATATAATGTTTTACTTCTCGTCACTATCCATCTATATGTTGTATAGAAGAGACCGTTCGTAGCGATAAAAATAATTCGAGAGTAAAAAATGAAAAAAAAAAAATAAGTAGGTACTTAATTAAGTATATCTATCCTCGAATATGGGTCAAGGTTTAAAAGTAAATAATAGGAAGTTCACGGCTTTACCTCAGAAACTTGGCTTTTATCAATCTCGAACGCGAGTCCCGAACATGCCTTCGCTATTTCAAAGAATACATTTGAAGCTTCAACTCCGTAATGTCCAAAACAGTTTCCAGTAAGCACGAAAACTATCTGTGAAATAAAGAATAATAGATGATCATTTATCACTCTCCTAAATTTTATGGTTTAGTTCAATTGCGTGTTGTGTTTCTTCATTCTGATTGGGGTATTCGTCATGGGTACCAAGGAATTTTGAGGGCACACAAGAAATATTATCTTTTTATGCAAAAATAGTCAGATTTAGTTAATTATTACCTGAATCTGTTTTCTCTGGCAGAGTTCTATGACACGGGGTGCATCTTTATAGTCTCTGGCGGGTGCATCGGTGAACACATACATGTAGGAATCGCGATTACTTTCATTCAATCCAAGGAGTACTCCATTCATCGCTGGCTCCCAACAGTCATTGTTAATAATGTTGTGAGCCTCAACTTCGTCCAGTATCCTCTTATATTGGTAGCGATTTCTTGTATTAACTCTTACTTCGGCATCTAGGATTGGTTAAAAAAGATTGATATGTAAATTTTATCAGCAGCGGCAATATTCTTATCATGGCATGTCGTGTTGGACTGTATTAGGTCATCGGCGGCAGATAGGAAAGCTTCGGGACAATAATTATTAAAAAAATTGGAAATCTACATTACCTGGATCGTTGAACGTGACCAGAACCATATTGTCAATTAAGCTTGACTTTTCATTGAACACAGTATCCATGATTTGGTTCATGCTTGCCTTTACTTGATCTATATCGTTATACATGGATCCTGTGGCGTCTATGACGAAGGTTAAACTACCATTTCCATTACACAGTACTTCAGATATAGAAGACACGACGATGAAAAACACTAGAGGATATATCCGCCCCCCCATTTTGGACGAAAATATTTTTCGGAGTTGTTTGAAATGAACTGTCCCCCAGGCTTGCGAAACGAAAACTAAAAAAATGAAATAAATATCTCCAATTTATACTAATGAGTTATTCTGTAGATTTATTTTCGTGCCGTGTATTTTCCTTATTTAGATAAATTGTAACATTTCACACTGGGGCCATTGTCATTGACCGTTTGTATTTTGATAATTTAAGTATACCTATTGATTTTGGCATGAAATATGATGATTTGAACAAACTATATAGCTAGAATGATAAAAAAGACTGTAAGCTAATTTTTATTATATTAATTAAAGATATTAAAAGTTGTATCGTGCAGGTACTAAGTGACTACAGAACCCAATCGGAGTATATTATTGACGGTGCTAGAAACGTCCACATAGATGCACCTAGCATAATATTATAAAGAGGAAAACTTCGTTTGTTTGTTTGGTTGTAATGAATAGGCTCAAAAACTACTGGACCTTTTTAAAATTCTATCACCATTCGAAAGCTACATTATCCACGAGTAACATAGACTATATTTTATCCCGGTACGGGCAGTAGTTAACACGGGACGCGGGTGAAACCGCGGGAAAACGGCTAGTATTATATATTTTTATATGTATTATGTTTATGTATTGTGTAGTTTTACTACATAGGTATATATTTTTTTTGTTTAGTTATTAATGTTTGTTGTGCACTTTTTTTGAATCTACCCTACCACTATCGAATCTCTCTATGGCTTTAAGGTTGGCTGTAAGAGAATCCAATTCTGGGTTAAGCTCGCCATTGTACATTGTATTATACTAACTGTATTATTTTTATATATTTTTTGTTAAATGTGCAATTAAGAATAAATAAATAAATAAGGCTGTACACAGAGTTGGCAGATGATTGACCAAGCAGCATTTTTTTATCTGAGGGCACGGCAGTGCCCCAGCCAATCAGTTTCAAAGGGGAAAACCTAAACATACATATTCTAATAATGGGACCTCGTTTGTTGGTGCTTATCACGAACTTGGTAAGTATTTAACCTTAGGATGACAACAGGGGTTACCCGTCACTAGGGCTGCCATCCGTCCGGGTTTCCCCGGATTTGTCCTCGTTTGGAGGCCGTCCGGGGGACGTCCGGGCGGGGTTTCAAGAAGTGTCCGGGGAAAACCCGGACATTTTTCTTACGAGTTGAATTACAAATAGACACATAGACTGCAGAAGTCGAAGTGTCCCAAAACTCAAAAATTTTCGCGCTCGCTTCGCTCGCGGCTTCCTTTCTAGACACTATCTTTTTTTACGTTTAGCTACTTTAATTTCCTAATATTCAAAAAATGTTGCGCTCGATTTGCTCTCGGTTACTTCACTTTGCGAATTTTTTTTATCATACAAGTTTAGGTGCTTTAGTGACCCAAAACTCAAAAATTTTCGCGCTCGCTACGTTCGCGGCGACTTCATTTTACGGTGGTTTGTATTTTTCAACATTTTTGTCTAACTTGTCAAAAAGGTAGCGCCGGTTTAAAGTCCTATTAACGCGCTTTCTTATTTATGACCTTCGAAATATTAAGTCATAATCTTTCAATACTAAGTACTACTTGAGCTAGATATGGCCCTGACTTTTCATGTAAGGAAGCACCTCATTGAATTTAAGTATATAATAGTAGTAATAGTAATATTAAAAATTAGGTCTTGTTTTGTTATAAAAAAATCGGACTCGTCCGGGGAAAAAATGCGATTTACGCCAAATGTCCGGGTTTTTTTAATATTTGTCCGGGTTTTGCGAAATTCGAAATGGCAGCCCTACCCGTCACCCCACTACTCGGAAAAAGTTTCGATAATAATTTGTTATCGTTTTTAGGGTTCCGTAGCCAAAATGGCAAAAACGGAACCCTTATAGTTTCGTCATGTCCGTCTGTCCGTCTGTCCGTCTGTCCGTCTGTCCGTCTGTCCGTCTGTCACAGCCGATTTACTCGGAAACTATTAGTACTACAGTGATGAAATTTGATGGGAATATGTGTTGTATGAACCGCTACAAAAATATGACACTAAATAGTAAAAAAAAGAATTGGGGGTGGGGCCCCCCATACATGTAACTGAGGGATGAAATTTTTTTTTTCGATGTACATACCCGTGTGGGGTATCAATGGAAAGGTCTTTTAAAATGATATAAAGTTTTCTAAAAAACATTTTTCTTAAAGTGAACGGTTTTTGAGATATCAGCTCTCAAAGTCGTAAAAAGTATGTCCCCCCCCCTCTATTTTTATAACTACGGGGTATAAAATTCTAAAAAAAATAGAGGTGATGCATGCTAATTAACTCTTTCAACGATTTTTGGTTTGATCAAAGTATCTCTTATAGTTTTTGAGATAGGTTGATTTAACTGTAATTTACGGAACCCTTCGTGCACGAGTCCGACTCGCACTTGGCCGGTTTTTTATATCTTTCTGACGCTCGATCTATTCTCTAATGAGGGTTTTTTCCCTTTTTTCTGCCACCGGGTGGCGCCACGTATGCGTCTGGTCCAAACAGCTGTCAAATAGTATGGAATTGTAGGTGCCGAACTTATTGTTTATTGAAATTCTGTTATATTGGAAGTGTTATTGATTTTATTATGGACTACGGTCAGAATAAGGTTTCCGAACTAAAAATTGAGCTAAGAGAGAGGGTGCAAGAGTCACTGGTAGTAAGAAAAAGCTTGTTGAAAAATTTGTTAACACAATATGATTTAGTTTTTTTTATTTACTCAACCGCAATAGAAAAACAATAATGCAGTGCTTTAATTATAAAATAAAAAAAAACACTAAAATCGTTCACTATTCATAGTAAAGATAAGCACTTTGACAGTTACCTGGACCTGACGACTCGGTGCTGCCACCTCGTGGACGCCATTTTAGAAAACCCTCATTGGAGTGAATGCAAGCAGTAGCACGCGTCAACGTGTCGCGGTAAGTTGTTGTTTTTGTTATATTGTTATATTGAGTATAAACGGGACAAAAAAGTTATACATTTTTGCATACAATGCCTTCGGCCCGCTTGCCCTGAACACCGCAAAGATATATACTTGAACTGCGTTTAATATAAAAAAAGAATAATACCAAAATATAAGTGTACCATGATTACCTACTATTGCTTTATTTATGTTAAATATATACGTTTTTGATCTCTTAATAATTTGAATTTTCTTACACAGTGTTCAACTCCTCATATGGTATACGGTGATGAGTCACCCCTGTTGCCATTTATGTATTAAAAAAACAATTCAACTGCCTCGTTGGTCTAGTTGTCGCAAGTGTGGCTGCTGAGCACGAGGTCTCGGGTTCGATTCCCGAGTCGGGCCGAAATCGCTTTGTGGGTTTTAGAAGACTTTCACAAAGCAGCCCGGAGCCTGGAAGTTGGTGATTGATACACCCGTGCATCGGAGAGCACGTAAATGTCGGTCCTGCGCCTGATCTCTCTCCGGTCGTGTCGGATTATCAAATGAAGACATTAACTTTCATTTTATCCCTCCTTATTCCCGGCACTTTGGAGGTCTTTGGGAGGTCGGTATAAAATCTGTTAGGTAGGTCGTTTTCAAAATAATTGTAAATAACGGATATGAAACAGATAGGAAAGCTATATTATTATAACAGAAAAGTAACAGAGATGAATTATTAGGGTTAGTATACAACGACATAATTTTAAAAGAAAATAAGTAGGTAGTAGTATTCGAATCGTTCTCTATAATTTCGCTGTCGTTCAGCTGGTGTTAGTAGCATATTGCCTGTGAAGAAAAAAAACCTTAATACGTAAATATTAAATATTTTACAACAAACCCCACAGTAATTCTTATACCCGAACTAAAGCCGTCCCTAGTAAGTACGTAGGTAAGTGGGTAAAATTATTTTTCTCAACTATCTCAAACTTATCCCACTATAATACATGATGTTACCTGCAAATATCGATTGTAAAAATGTATAACGATAGAATACATTTTCAAGTTTTAAATTTTATTTGTGGATTGATTTTTATTTAATTTGTCCATGTCGACTTTTCGTAAAGATACCGTTACAAAATTATAAAATAAAAAGAAAAGTGGTAGGTTTGATTAAATACGATTTTATCTCGGTGCGAACACTGTGAACAAACCTTAACCGTTCACATCTGTTACGTCACAGAAAAAAGTAATCGATATGATAACCGATATGAATAAATTGCTTGTGTCTAATCTAAAAAAATCTCTTTTTCAATGCTAATTCTTACTTTATACGAAACTTGTATAGTGCAGTGATAGTATCAATATACATTTATTCTAAGCTGAGTTATAAAACAGTAAAAGTACTTACCGATACTTTAAAAGTCTCACAGTAATAAGTAACTTTTAACTGTCGAATAATCACTGCACCACAATATTTCGTGCTTGTTGCGCTTAACAAAATTACCGAACATTTTTGATTCGTCGATTCTTTTGACAGTTCAGTTGCTAATGTTTTAGGTAAAATAATTTTGATAACTACTACAAAAAGATTAAAATTACTAACGTAACAGACAGGAATAACAGAAATGAAGTGAAATCAAGACATGCTTTAATTAATTATTCCTGAATTCTGCGTGCTACATTTCATGATAATTTTAGCAAATTCCTTCAGGTTCCACAATGCTCTGCTAAGAAATAAATTATTTGTTAGTTAAAATAATGATATTGAATAATAAAATGTTTTTTTAATGTCGCGCCAAGAATGTGAACACGCATTGCTTATATGAAAACAAATGTTCTACGTTGTAGTTTTCTTTTAAAATTAATCATTCATTGAGGATTATGGAGCGTTATTTTTGTTTTTCATATTGCTGAAATAAATGTTTATTCTGTTTTAAGAGTAATCAGCCAGTAGCTATTTAAAAAAAAGAATAACTCTGTTGGACGTTTTAATATACAATTTTTTTGAATATGACCCGGTATCATTTAAAAAGAGTACTGGGCAATTGTAATTTTTTTTTATTTTATTTATTTAGGATCTCCAACAAAAGATGTACACATAACATGACATCTAATCTAACATATGAGGAGTTGAACACTGTATTAGTCCAGATCGAAGCTATACTAAACTCTCGCCCACTCACACCACTCTCTTCGAACCCTAACGACTAGTCGCCGCTTACGCCTGGTCATTTTTTAATTGGACGACCGCTGACATCACTTCCATTTTCAAACCTTGAGGACCGATCGTTGACTTAGTTAACCCGATGTCAACGCATAGAGCAACTTCGTCAGCACTTCTGGTCACGATGGTGTAAGGAATATGTGTCGGAGCTCCAGCAACGAACGAAGTGATGATCCTGCACAAAGCCATCAGAAAAAGACACTCTTGTGCTCATTAAGGAGGACAGGGTACCTCCTTTAAAGTGGCGCCTGGGCCGAGTCACAGAAGTGACATTCTATGTTCGCGTTTCAAGCGTTTGCTAAGCAGACGTTTAGTGGCCGATGATGTTTGTGACACAGAAAATAAATGTAGTTGACTGTACTTTTTGCTTGAAATCGGTTTAAATTCTAAAACATGTCGAGTTGGTGAAAACATAAAAGTGTATGATTAAAGTTTCACTAACTGGACACGCATCAAAATCTTAACGTGTCGAGTTGACGACATGATAAATGTTAAAATTTTGAGTTTCACCAAGTGGACACATTCGTGGTGAGTTAAGTGTGTCGAGATGACGAATGACCCGATGGCATCAGTCGTGTCGCGTTATACCTTTTTTCCGGCACAAACATTAAAATCTTTCAAGTGCGAACCTTGTTGTGACAGTGTTTTGTTTTTTTTATTAATATTTCTCGGTCTGTCAAAATAAGCTTTCGGACTTCTTGCGGAATACAACACTTTTATAATTTTCACGAAGCATTTTTATTAAATTTAATACACAGTCCTATTCAGGAACTGCATTGCATCAGAATGCCTTTGAATGTGTTATAAGCTTCTAAAGTATAGTGTTTAGCTGCTTGTGAATTTTATATATTTTTGCACGTTTAAGTAAATGCTTCTTGACCTTAATTTAAATACTGAAAAATTACAAGTCTAACTCCGTTTTTAATATCGAGCAAAATATACATTGTATTCTTTATTCATTATTTCTTGTTAAAGTAACAACAGTAAAAGGTACATCAACCGTTAACATGTAAACTAAGTATACAGTTATTGTTTCTCATAAAAATTTCAATGAGATTCGGCCCGGTGACAGACGTAGCACACAAAAAATCACCCATATAAATTTATATTAAGTTGCATATAATTATGTTTGTTAGATTATTATCAGATAACGCGTTTTTTCAATCAATAATTGTGAACAAAAATAATTGTTTATAATAATCGTTGTCTTAGTATAATGGCAGTTAGGATGTTAATGTCAGTGCTGCAACCTTCAACTCTTGCTTTGAAAGTCGATAGTCAAACAGAACATAGATTCATGTCTTTCTAGACCATCATTTGTACAGTAAACTGCATATCAGTGGTAACTGTCATGCACCTTAACTCAATAGTGATAAGTACGATTTTCCTATAAAACTATTACCACTGACCTGAAGTTGACTGTACATCTATTATAGATTTCGGATCCCACTAATGTTTTATAGATTGGTAATGTGTGACAGATAGCTACATACTTACCTGGCTAAATTAGTAAGCTGTTAGCAGTCGCCCCCCGACTGCGCTAGATAGATGGGTTGGGCTATATACTTATTAAAATTTAAATAGGTACTTCTTTTTCTTCAATGGTCAGCGGCAGGAATTATGGAAAAATGAATAAGATGATTTAAGTACTTTATCATTCATTTATTACATTATACATTACGTAGTGAAGAAGTAATGAGAAAAAAACAAAAATAAACTTCTCCGCAATTTAAGTGACTTAACCTTATCACAATAATAACACAATAAAATAAATAATAGAAATATAATATTCTTAAATATAATCGTTTCAGGTGTTTATTTACGTAAACATCATAATTTGTTAATTGTTAAATATATTTACATTCTTAAATTAGAAATAATACTATTTTTTTGTCAAATAACTTTCAGGTATAAGACTGGTGCTGAAAAGAACGCGGTTCATGTCAGGACTAAATAGATCTTTAAAGCCGAAAGCCTTTTCAAATTCTGTAATGGCACAGCAGTAGGTGAATCCATCTTCGACATTCTGCCAATCAGAGCCCCTCAACCAATCGATATTCTCACAAATGTCAGGACATAGAATATGCCTTGAAGCGTCTTCTCTATCCAACAAGGGGAAATTGACCTGAATTATCGCTAGAGACTCCCCAGTTGCGGGATCTTGCACCACCTGGGGATCCAAAGTTTCTTCATTAATTTTATGTGTACTCAAAAATATAATGAAGATAAAAAAATGGATTTGATGAATTAAGAAATATATCAAAATAATAATCTTTTGTTGAGTCCCTGAATTACTTTAGTCTCTGAGTTGAATCTCTAGGCTGCTTTTATTTGGATACGCTTTACTACTTCTTTCTATTGTTGATTGATAGCAATTAGTGTAGTTGTAAAGCACACGGCAAACCGTCAAAAAAATCGTTAAAAAGATATTGAAGGAAAAAGTTACCCTATTATTATCGACCTCATTAATAGTAGTCCATTGATTACGTTCGTTTTTCTTAATCCTAGCCCCCTATGCTCTTTAAACATCTCACCTTTAACTAAAAAGTCGTTTACCCATAGGGGTCTTACCTTCCATAAAAAGGGTGATACAGCCTGAGACACTCCATAGCCGTCTTTAAGAATAGGAAACACATAAGGAGCTGCATCAGGATATGGGTTGGCAATACCGGTGCTAATATTAAGATCTCTTCCAGCTTTTTTCACCAAATTTCTCACTCTGTCTTCCAAATCATCCCAATTCTGAAAGCATACAATTGTTTAAGTCATATTTTTGGAACTATGCTGACACTTTCATTTGGGTGGGTTTGACAAACCCTGTTTTAGTCAAGACTAAAAAAATTTACTTTATAAACTGTATGAAAAACATTCCTGTTTAGTCTCATTTGAAAGAGAACAAAAAGTGTTACCAAGGTGTTAAAACAAATGTTTCCAACATTGGAAAGAACATACACACCTTTGAATTACAAGTACTCCATTGAGGGACAACATTCAAATAATTAAACGACGCTGAAGCTGGCACTCCTGGCTGCAAATTCTTAGAGTTCACCAGCTGTCTTTTGCCATAGCAGCAAGATCCATCTGAACGAAAACCCGGCAGAGCTAAAGAAATATCATACGCTTGTCTTGCACAGTCGTACATGGAGTCGAAATCATGTGGCAGAATATCGTTGAACCATTCCGATTCAATAGAAGAATCCGTGTGGTCAGGAGACAGTTTGTGTTTCGCAAACAACGGCTCATTCTTATCATTGTCGTAACAGACTTCGTACACCTTTAGGAACTCGTTATGCACTCTGAATCCAATCTGAATGTATTGCGTATTACCAGGTAAGCATTCGAAGCCAGTTTCCATAATATCAGGCTTCACTTCTTCATTACATTTTAGGTCTTCAAAATTATAGTTAATGCCTCGGATTTTGATTTGATTGTCTCTCTCACAGAATGCCATTACGTGAGCCCCTGATGGGAAGTTTGCAAATTTTTCGGGACAGTTGAAGTAGAAATATTCTGCTTTTGGTATGATCATGAATCCTTCGGTCACTTGGAAAGCTGGCCAAGATAGTGACGATGAATACATCAAGGGATGTTTTTCTGGAAAATCGTTCTTGAGGTCCAAAATGCAATCTGTAAATATTTTTATAGTTATTCGAAATGTTCATGTTCAGTGAATGAAAAAGTACAAATGGACTTTTCTTGCAAAGATTAGTAACAAAGACAGATAAAAAAAAACTTAAATCCTTATCTTTATATGAAAATAAGTTATAGTTTACCTCTAGATGTGACTTTAAAAGTGCGACGGATAGTCCCAAAATCATTGCTAACTTCACATTCGTATGTTCCCGTGGCTCCGAATACCATACCCAGAGGATATGACATGTCAGTCACGTTGGTCACTTTGCCATCGTGTTTCCAAATGGTGTCCTGAAGAAACAAAAAAAATATTTCAACACCATTATGAGGATTTTTTTAAAATAAACTGTGAAGGTGTGCCATTTTGGAATTTCGAAAAAATGTACTTCTCAATAACAATGTACCTCACTATCTGTTCTCGGCGGTTCCACCCGCGTCCCGAGGGAACAACTTCGCGCACCTGGATTAATAGTAGCCTAACCCTATCTCAATCTAGAGACTATTTGTGTATCAAACTTCATTTAAATCTGATCAAAGCCCGACAAATAGAGTTTTAGCATTTTATGTTTATTTTTTTTATGGTTATTGATATTGGGATTTTTTTCACTATACCTTAGGTCGCGGTTCTCCATAAGCTTGACACGAAAGGAACTCAGGATCAGCATTGAGAATAAACTGGACCTCTTCTTTTTCTTCGGTAGCAAATATTGGTTTGAATCCCACCACCACTTTGGTGGTGAATGATCGTGATTTCACAAAGTCACTCACTCGGCAAGTATAGAGGCCATCGTCACTTCGTGTTATGTTCACTATGTGTAGTTCCTCACTTTCTATGGGCCTGCCGTTCTGTAAAAAATAGTCTTTGAGGAAAACTTGAAGAAAAAAAACATGTAAAATTAAAAGAAGTAGGTATGAATTCTATCAATTTCCATGCTTTGCTCCGGGCAAAAATTGCAAAAAAGACTTTTTAAAACAGCATAAAAATATTTCAGACAGTTTTCAGGTGAACAAATTAATACCTATACGCGACGGAGAACTTAACTATAAGTTTTAATTTTATAAAGTTGCCCTTTCTTGCACCAAAACCTCTATGAATTGTTATAAACTGCAATACACTTATTTCTCTATTTGACAAAATACTTAGGCAGTGTTGATTTTATCTCAAATCCAATAAAATAATGGGAGAAGGTACAATAAAATGATGATTTTTAATATAGTGATGATGTATTAAGTACCTTAAACCAACGTATTTTATCGGTAGCCGTATGCGGTAGGTCGCAAGTGATGTCAGCAGGTTTGCCTTCCTCTATTAACATCGTTTTTGTTGGTATCTCTAATACTGAAGGATCTGAAACAATTTTCTAATATATTGCCTCGTGGTCGCAAAAGGGAAGATTTTTTTTCGTAGGTTTTCTATGCGCCTATTTTTATTATTGCTGCAATTGACAATCAGTAAGAAACAGCTCCAAAAACAGTAGGGTCAGGGGATAGGGTTAATGTCTATGCCACACAGATATTTACAGTTTTAGGCAATACCTAATTTTTTTAAAATATATTTGCATTGTTTAAAACAAGCTTTTAAATATCCTACTGTAATATAATTTATATCCTAATTTTATATCTTTATCGGCTGATAAAAATTATAATACTATTCTGTGTACTTCGTATTTTTTCCTAATGTTCGATTTAATAATTTTATGTCTATGTACTGTTACCTCTCATAAAATAAAGTGATATACGTATATTCTCCAACATACCTTTGACTTTAACTTCATAGAATTCTGTATCGTTTCCAAATCTATTTTCTGCTATACACACATATGTTCCTTCAGCACTATGGTCGATATTCTTAATGATTAGAGTTCCATCTTCTTCCATTTCATACCACTCAGTCCCTGAAAAGAATTGTAGCAAGTATTTTATTATAAACTAGCCGTTTCCCGCGTTCCGTGGTAACTACTGCCCGTACCGGAATAAAATATCCCATCAAAAACATTAAATGTAAAAAAATGCCAAGTCTCTCGATGCAGTCTTTCCATCGTAAAAAGTTTTGAGATCTCATAGAAGCCAAGTCCTATTCAAAATATTTTGTAGTTATAAATCAACATTTAGTAATTGTATCAATAGTTTTCTTTATATTATAATTATAGTGACTTGGCAATGAGCACAAGAAGAAACAAATAAAACGGCATATTTGGATTTAATTTTCTTTTGGTTTATCCGTGTCGTCCCAACCGAATTTCGGCAACGGCAGTCAGTCTTAGTGTACTCTCGATTCATTTACTTTTTTAAGCGATGGCCCGTAAGGTATTCTTAATTATTGTATTGGAGCATGTAGTCGGTAGTGACCATCATGATTCACACGTAACAAATAATCTGATCACTGGTCTCGTCAGTAATATTTGCACATAATTCCAGGCAGCAAGCAGCTTTTAATTTGTGCTCATTGCCAAGTCACTATAATTATAATATAAAGAAAACTATTGATACAATTACTAAATGTTGATTTATAACTACAAAATATTTTGAATAGGACTTGGCTTCTATGAGATCTCAAAACTTTTTACGATGGAAAGACTGCATCGAGAGACTTGGCATTTTTTTACATTTAATGTTTTTGGTGGGATCTCATTTATTTTTTGTAAGTGTATTTCTTTCTTTTTTTTCACGTTCCATTACACTATATTTACAATTACTACTATAACAATATATTAATAGGGCTTAAACTTATATATATATATGCAAATATATATATACATATATATGTATAATAAATAACTAACTAAATAAATATATATCTACTAACTTACAAACTATAACTAGCTAAACTAAACTAAATAACACGTAAAGTTCTCCGAATATCAATTATCACTACAATATTTTTTAGTTTCGAAATGGTTTTTCATAGACAGATGGCGCTATCAAATGAAATTTATCGAATTATTTTGAAGTACTACTTAGACTGCGCTTTGTAACGAAACCATAGCGCGATTCAGACAGGTACAACGCCATCTATCGAGCGCGCATACAATATTTATCGCAATACAATGGAGTTTTAGCTTTATTAATTTAATGAATTATGAACTTTATGTATTAATTTGTATTAATGATAGTCTATGTATTATTTTCTATTCTATGTATGTATTCATCCAATTGAATAGGTACTTAAACAACGAACAAAGTTAACAATGCAGTCAAAATCCATACATAATGTTCTTACCAAACCGCAAATATAAAATTGTTTTCTATGGCATATTATTTTTTTATGTTTTTATAATTTTTCCTTTATATGTGGCTAATGATCTATCTTGGTGCAAAATTTGAAGTTTCTAAGTCTGCTAGAAGTACCTTAGATTTTTGATGATCTGTCAGTGAATCAGTGAGTCAGTTAGTCAGTGAGTGACAAAATGGTGTAACTTTGATCGACCGTAAGTCCTAAACTATTAATTCAATCGGCATGTAATTTCGAACTTAAGCTTGTTCTAATGCCTACTATTATTCACCGAAAACCTAAACTGCTAGCTTTGTCCACGTCGAAGATATAGGAGGGGCGAAACAGCCGCGAATCGCTTCGAGAAAAGATGGTACGGCCGTGCCCGTTTTGCTCGAGACTTGGCTGGGGCACTGCCGTGCCCCCAGATAGCCTATGTTACTCGTGTATAATGTAGCTTTCGAATGGTGAAAGAATTTTTAAAAACGGTCCAGTAGTTTTTGAGCCTATTCATTACAACCAAACAAACAAACAAAGTTTTCCTCTTTATAATATTAGTATAGATGATTCTTTCTCGTGCATTTGTGTTAAAATTACGGCAGGCGCCTATAGTTCAGTAAAACTGTAAAAGGCAAAGATTGCGTAGCATACACTTTTAAGTACATGGTATAAAAATAACTTCATTTTGACAGTCATCAGTTTTACAGTTGCTGGTCACACTTTTAGCCGACCGATATTTTTTTTAGGCTCAGACTGCCTAAAACTGTTTGAATTCACGATGTAAAAAATATATATTTTATTCCAACAATAGAGCGACTGTCTAGTCTGCAGTGTGCTAAGTTCGCTATATTATCTTCAAGTTAAATAAAAGCTAGTAAGTTAACTTACCAAAAGCTAAGTTGAGCCCATTCTTCGTCCAAACTATTGTAGGCTTCGGACTCCCCGTTGCTTTGCACGCAATCCTGAGCGTCAAGTCACCTTCCAATGCTTCGAATGTCTTAGTCGGGTACACGTTTTCAATTATAGGTGGAGCTGAAAACAGTATAGTTTATGATTGTGTTGCTGTTGTGATGTTGATGTTTATCTTCACTAATATGATAAATCTTGAGAATTTGTTTGTTGCCACTTATTTTAAGACCTACATGTAGGTACAGGTATACATAGCTCATTTGTTGGCAAAACCTTTTGGCTTCTTTTTAATGTAAAGTACCTAGTTTACAGGTAAGCGTAATACCAAATTTAATAACGACTGCTTCTTGAAAACCTTAAAGTAATGGATGTATATCAGCCCAAAAAGCAGGATAAAATATTACTTAAATAGCTAGTACATACCGAAAACGTTAACTTCGTAAGTAAGATTGGCAGATCCCCCTATGTTCTCCGCCACACAGGTGTAAGAACCTTGTTGGTCCAACTGAGCATTCTTCAGGGGCAAAGAAGGTACGGCATCAGAAACTCTGAAATAAATAAAAGAAAGTAAAAATTAAGGTACTGAATCTGGCAAAATATCTATGTGAATATTGTAAAAATGTGTAATTGCTATTCTTAATTCGGTGCTAAGTTGCATGTTAATGTACTGTAATTTATACAAGCATTACAAAAAAATATATACAAATAAATTGTTATTAAGTGTTCCGATAATCTAGAAACTACTACCAATTGCTTCCAATTTTAGCTGCGAACAAATGCTCCTTACCTAATTACAAGTATTTAGGTACTTTAATTGTTTTCCCTGCCCATTACATATTTTCTTACTACAATGTATAAATTGAGTTGAATTACAGAAATGGTAGGTACTTACGTTACATGTTTCTCTGGTGTTTTGCCATCAGAACTGTTAAAATACCATTTTATTGTTGGTTTAGGGTGGCCATCAGCCAGGCATTGTAACATGGCACTCTTTCCAACCATCATTTCAATTTTCTTCTCTTTCGGCTCGTGAATCGTTACTGGGTCTGTAAAGAAAAGTATTTTGAGTACCATTTCTTTCATACTTATACCAAAAGGGAGATTTTTTTGTTTGTTTGTACCCTAAAGGATCCGAAACTACTAAACCAATTTAAACATTTTTACTACATCATCTTGCTACACTCAAGTAAAATAAGCTATATTTATCCTGGTACGGCAGTAGTTCAAACTGTTAAAATCGCGGGACAACGGCTAGTTTAATATGTTTTATTTTTACAAGCTTTTATTGCAATGCTCTATTACTTTTTTTTATTATTATTTTAGACGTTGTTCCATACGCACACAAATACAACATACATTCAGTACAGTTCAATTATTAAAAAAAAAAACCATTGGTAAAATGGAATCTAGTAACTGCCTTGACTCAAATCATGTTTAGGTTAACAAAAATAGCAGTGCTAAGTTTATACTTACTAAATACTTGGACCGAAACGTGTTTTTTTGCTTGTCCAAGTTTGTTTTCTGCCTCACACGTGTAACTTCCAGAGTCGTCTATAGTTGCCTTGAGCCTGGAAATAATTTTAATTAGTTGACAATTATTGAACTATTTCTCATTGCTAGCCACAGTAGCCTGTTTGAATTACTGCCATATATTGTCATTTCTGCAAAATTCACGCTTAGTTCATTACAGAAAAATACGCAATTGTAAAGATAGTTTTGGAAAAAAACCTGTAATACTGGTCGGGTTTTGAACCCACATGGAAAGAGCTTGTTTATCGAGAGCAATCTAGATATATAAAGTCAGTTTTTTTAATATGAAGTAGGATACTTACTTGAGACTGAAGTCACCAGTAACAGTCGCATTTTCAATTCTAGTGCCATTGAAGTACCATTTGACCGTAGGATAAGGTTCCCCAGAAACTTTGCAAGGTAATGTTAAGTCTTCGCCCTCTTTGATCAAAATATTTTTCTCATCTTCTTCTATTTTTGGTTTATCTGAAAATTCATCATCAGAGGAGATCAGAGAATGACTAGAGAGTTTACCAGTGTTATTATTGCTAATTCGCTCAGATTGCTAAGACGCTGGATGCAGGTCGCCTCCAACAGGTATCTGTGGAGATCTAAGGGGGAGGCCTATGCTCAGCAGTGGACGTCCTATGGCTGAGATGATGATGATGATGATGATTATTATTGCTAAAGTTATTACTACCGAACAAAGCTGATTATTTGTGTTTTACGAAAATAAAGTACTGGTAATCAGATGTCTTCGGTTTGTCTGATCATAGTTGAGAATTGAGATTAAATGGAAAAATAATCTTTTAGTTCAAAGTCAAAGTTTTCAACAATCTCCTGTTTAAGACTTCAGTATTTATTGTTCAACGATTTCTTCGGAATGTTTGATGTTAATAATACTCTTCAATAAATACTTACATTCCACAACAAACTCCACGGAAACTCGATCTAATCCCATTATGTTTTTAGCAACACATTTGTAAGTTCCACTCTGATGTTTGCCCACATTTTTCAGGACTAATGTTTCAGTCGTGTCTTTCAATCTAGTAATCCTGTCAGTGCTCGCTTGTCGGAATACCCAACGAATAGTCGGTTTTGGGATACCCTTGACAATTCTAAAAATTAAAAAAAAATATTAAAAATAGCATCATAATTGATAATCATTTTCCTAGACTAATCATATGCCCAGTCTGTACCTGGACAGAAGATTTCTAAAACGGAGACGTAAGCTATTTTTACAACCTTCCCTAATAATATTAGTTTTCTTAATAATACTTCCTCTAAGTCAGTTTAGCTGCTTTACTATTAAACCGTAACCAAATAAATAAGAAAATTCTAAACGTTATTTTGGCTTCATTAATACCTACCTATTATTTTGTATTTCTTCAGCTTTTATTTTCCTTTAATATTATTGCAGTATTATCAAGACGTTTTATCACAACTTATTACATCACCTTTGACCTCTCTTACTCAGTTTCATCTCTCGGAGTTTTAAAAAATAATCTTGTGAAACTTTTATCCAATGTTAATTTAGGTATATTATGACAATAAGCGAGAAGTCGAAAATCAATCTCAGTGGCGTGCACTTGGAGAGGCCTATGTCCAGGACTGCGATAGGCTGATGATGATGATGATGATGATGACAATAAGAATCAATGCCAAATCATTAGTCATATTGATTAATGAGTTAATGACTCACCTACAGGACAGGACTGCATCTGTTTTCTCTGCAGTACGTACTTCTGTGTGCGATTTATCAATAACGGGCGATTCTGAAATATTAAAGAACTGTTTTAGGAAAAGCATCATAAAACAAGAAAAAACACAATCATCGAGTGCAAAGTACACTGATAAAATATTCTCAATAATATCTGAAATTACACCTTCATACATACACTGCTAAATATAAGTCTGTATCTACTAAGCTGTATAAATCTGCAAAAATAGTTGTAAGAATTCTGCCTTAACTACAGCTGATATCAATATAAAATTTTATCTATTCTTTTACATAATCCGAGTTATGTTGACTTGATCGTCTATCAGTCGTGCAGAAAACTTGCCTCCACCAGAAATGGTGCCCATAAAATTGTGTCTTTTCTGTTACATAATCTAAGTTATCACGATTATCTCCTAATGGAATCGTGCAGTACACTTACCTACTCCAGAAATGGTGACTTCTGAATAGAATACTTTCCGATCAACGTCATTGATAGCTTCACACATATATGTTCCTTCTAAATTAGGTTGCATGTCTTTTATAGTAAGAATAGACTTGTCACTGGAAACTTGAATATGCGGATTGCTAGACACATCCTTTCCATCTTTGTACCAAGATATCGATGCTGGTGGGTAGGCGTCTACCTTGCAAGTTATTTGACCATCCTTTTTGTAATCGATATGAATATCTAGAAGAAACCAAAAGGACTTCTGATCAAGTATGTTTATCTAAGGGTGCAGGTAGCTGGAGCAAGTTAACATGCGCAAGTGACAAGAGCACGCGGGTGGGTATTTTGCTTTGGTACATGCATGAGTCGCTGGACCCGCACGTTTTTGAAACGCATGTAACCTGCGCATGTGCATCAACATGCGCAAGCTACTTGCACCGTGTAGATGCACCCTAAAGTTAATTTAGTCTTGGTTTGGTAAATGATTATTTTTAGTATAAATTCATTTTCTGTGTGTGAGTGTATTCTTTTCAGTGTATTTGACATAAAAGGGTAAGTACTTAATAAACATACAATTAAGTAGAACATATATTTATTAGTTTGAAATTAGTTACAATAGTTATCATGCATGTACAGGAATTTTAGAAAGTTAATATGCAAATGTTGTTTGTTAACAGTTATGAATATTAGTATACAAATGTTTTTTTTTTGTACAAATAATGTTATTAATAAGTTATTATAATATTTCATGTATAAATCAATAACTAATAAAATAGTAAAGGTTTCGACTAATTCCACCATCCCTTTGTTATTTCCTAATTAATTTGAAAAACGATTAGATTCCCAAGGTGCTCCCCTGCGGCTGTTGAGTAAGAATTTTTGACACATTTCTATCCGTATTTAAAAAGTAACCAGTATCTAAGTGATCCTAAAAATTACTAACTTTCTTACTATAGTCTTATCTTCTTATGTCAAATACCACAATCCCTTATTCACATTACCAATACAAAAAATTCTATTGCCAAAAAATTACCTACTATCAATAACATACCTATAACCAAATATAGCTAGATATAACTTCTTTGAGAAAGGAATGGCGCGGGCACAAATTTTTGCACACGATTTCAAAGTGTTAGTGACCTATTTAACTATAAGAATAAAATCTATAGTAGGGAGGTAGTTTAGAGCCAGGAGAATGGCATAGGATATTTTTTATTACAAAAAGTAAAAATAAAAAATACCATTTATTCCGGACATACAGCGCCATCTATTGTTCAAACCAAAAATCTGACGGATGCCACTATTCCACGCGAACGAAGTCGCGGGCAAAAGCTAGTACATTATAAAATACACGAAAGTCGCAAGTACATACTTGGATTAGAATATACTAACAAAGCTTGTGATCTTGTTATTTATAAAAAAGTGCTTTGGTATGGGTTATCTATAGCTCTTAAGTATACACTGGTCAACAAGTTTTTGCCACATAAACCAGACTTCACTTTTGAGGATGTTTTCAGTGCGCTGAATCCAAATTTGGCTTCAGAATTGTCCTGTTAGCTCGGGATTTTTGAGATATTCTAACCTAAAAGTGCGAAAAACACTGTTTCAACCATTTTAATTCCTATGTAAACCGGCGAGTTTTTTTTTTACCCGAAAAAGTTTTCAAGGGGTCTCAAAGAACAAGTCTTTTTCTTTCAAATAGCGTTGAGCTTGCTCAAATATCAATTTCTTTCACTGAGATATTACAATTTGAAGTATACAAGTAAAACTCCCGTATCATTGGAAATACTCAATATATATGGATAAAAACTTAGAATATCTCAAAATCCCGAGCTAACAGGACAATTCTGAAGCCAAATTTGGATTCAGCGTACTGAAAACATCCTAAAAAGTGAAGTCTCATTCTTGTTGCTGGAAGTTGGTCTAATTTTGTTGACCAGTGTATATGTGCTTTAAGATTTTAAAGTTACCTTTCGGAGCCTCAATTACATCTAAATGCAATTTCCTTTTAGTTTGAATTTCAACAAATTTTATGTTCACTCCAATGGAATTGCTTGCTCTGCATTGGTAGGTGATATTTTTGTTCGACTTCTCTACATCCAAAATGCTGACGTAGTCATATGGTACTTCAACTAGTTGCACCTGTAAAACGATTTTCTTTTATGAAAATTTATTTAGAGAGTGTGGTGAGTAGACTCGACTGCTCATCTGTCAATGGGTGCTGGAAGCTGTTCATATCTATGATGGCTATGTGGCAGTGTTTCATATAAAGGTAAGTATAATGTTACTTGAAATAAAGAGATTAATTTTTATTATTTAGTAAGTTTCTATGTACTTTCTAAGTATATATTGGAAACCAATGTCTGCGTTTCGGATGGCGCGTTAAACTGTAGGTCCCGGCTATCATTTAACATTCTTGGCAGTCGCTACGGGTAGTCAGAAGCCAGTAAGTCTGACACTAGTGTAACCAAGGGGTATCGGGTTGCCCGGGTTATTGGGTTGAGGAGGTCAGATAGGCAGTCCCTCCTTGTAAAACACTGGTACTCAGCTGAATCCGGTTAGACTGGAAGCCGACACCAACATAGTTGGGAAAAAGACTTGGGAGATGATGAGAATTATTATCACTTATAAAAACTAATCAAGACTAAGTGCCTTCAGTACTAAAAGTTTACAATACCGTTGCAGGGATTTTCGTCCCACTATCTTTCTCCTCCCAAATGATATCAGGTTTTGGGTAAGCGTGTACTCTGCATTTCAATTGTAGAGGTTCATCATATTCCGTAGTTATTAATGGAGAACCATCGATTGTGATCTGTGGTGCTGTATTTTCTGCCTTTTCTGTTAAAAAGAAATGAATTGAGTCATTATCTTTATGTAGATATTCTGTTTCTTTTAGAATTACAATCAAAGCAGTCGTGATTTATGTAGCAATAGTATTCTAGGTTTACCTGTTCTTGGATTCTGTCGTTCTATCGGAGTAGGCCCCGTTATTGAAATCGGCAATTTACTTTCGACGTCATACCCTTCTGCCTAGAAAAAGACGATGAATAATTGGTTATACATACACTTACGAATAAAGTACACCTACTAAAATAAATTAACTGTCAAGTGGAAAGAAAATACTTACTGACACACGGAATATAGTGTTTGGTGGAGAAAAAGAAGGAGTGACATAAAATTTAGATGCTTCATCGACAAGCTCCAGAGGCAATTCCGTGATGACGTTATCACTCATATCCAGAATTTTAGCTTTTGTTAGTTTGACGCCGTCCCCTTGGAGTTTGACACCTAAGAAGCCATTGCCCTCTGAAAAAAATGTATGTTTGATAAATTAAAATGTTGTCTGCTTGTTATGCGATTCATGCACTGTACACAACCAGGTGACTTGAGAACCTTAAAAATAGCTTATATTGTTCAAATCACAGCTATGAAAAAACTGCTCTAGTTATTTTATTCTGAAATAGTTAGGTAAGTACTTTCCACACATTTGCACATTGCGATTTATATACCTAGTTATATTTTATTCTTTATTCAAACAAGTAAGTACTTAATGTTGAAAAACATGATAATAACATATACCTAATATAACCAATTAATTGACTTCTAGCTCATTCTTTTTAGGTATCTCATAATATTGTGGATTGTTTCTTATCCTCTCTGTTGTTTACAAAGCGCTGACAATTGAGCCCAATCAAGTAGGTAAAAATAAATTACAATTTATTACTGCAGCTAACTAAAAATAATCTGTGTGATTACATGGTTTAAACAACAACAGAAATATGTATGTGTCAGGCATGATCAGTATTTTTTACAATGAACTGTAAAATGACTCAATTTATATTGATGATATTTCGGGTGGACATAGAATTTTAGGACTTTTTAACAGAAAAATCATAAGAGTTATTTGCAAGTTTTAACAAAAAATAATAATAGAAGTGATTACACTAAAACCAAAAAGCTTCAAAAACTTCTCATCGCTGTCGTGCTGGAGCGTGCCCAAAAGGCTGGCATCATTGGATGGCAATGCTTATCCTTTATCCAGAGGCTGGCAGCTTTTCCATACTAGATGACAATGCTTATCCTTTGGCTATGGTAGTAGCCAGCCTTTTGGTCAAGCGAAGCGTCAACAAGCCTTTTGAAGACAGATTGAAAAAAAAATTACGCAATTTCTAATAAAAAAAAACTTACCTGGAGCAGGCTTGGTGACCGTATCTTTCATAGAAGTGGGCCTCAGTACAGAAAAACCGAGCTGAACATTGAAACTGGTCTTGGCAGTAATGACGGCGTGGGCTCCAGATTTGCTGCCAACTTCCACTTCATGGTCACCAGCTTCTGGAGCTATGACCTTCACTGACTGCAGACATAAACATTATTCGATGTAAAGATAATAATGTGGTACTGTAAAGTTGATTTGATGATAAAGTTAAGAAGACATAAACTGGCACTTCACGGTGGAACTTTGTATCAAAGCAGTGTTTTGATAAACTTTGACCACGCCGAATTTTTTGCTTAGTTGACGTGCATTTATAAGCGTTATTTTCTAGCGATAATGAACACTTAATTAATTTATTTTTCTTAACAATAGCCTTACTTTTATGTGATAAATAGTATAGAATAGGTATTGTTACTTACCGCCATTTCTTCTTTGCCTGAGATCACGGGTTCGGTTTTTGGCTTGCTTCCACCAGGACCTGTGACTTCTCCTATCTTAGCTTCAGAACCAGTCACAGTGATGAGAACATCTCCGGAACGGGGAGGTACAGGATACTGAAGATAAAAAGTAATATAAGTAAATTAAGAAAAAAAAGTGTAGATTCACTATAGGACATGTCATCGACACGAAAGAAGATGAAGAAGTAAACTATTTAATACGAAACCTTTACTATAAATAATTTTAAATCCTTACTTTAATTTTCTCACTTCCAGGAGGTATTTTTTTGTTGACAAGCGTGATACTTCTTCCAGTGATGGTCTCCTCTATATATTTCAATACCTGAGAAAAAAGTAATCGTTATTGTATAGTTATGTCTTTAAATGTTAATGAAGTAAGTGTTTTTACGTTTTGGTTATCTACTTACGACTTTGACATCGTCTTTCTCCATATGAAAAACTTGACCAGAAGTAGCTTCAGCTATTTTATTGTAAACTAGGTAATCAGTATCATCCGTGGAACCGCATTCACCAGTGAGTAAAAACACTATCTGAAAAAAAGAAAAAAAACAAAACATAAAACATTGTTTATCCTACTTTATATCTGTTTTGTCCACATTTTGTGCAACTTTCAGATCGCAACTATGACGTATATTTGCTATGGCTTAAATATTTTGAGCTATCTACACATCAATTGTACAATATTGTTTTACAATTCGACCTATCTCTGCTTCTAGTATAAAAATGCAAATATAAAATGTTTACCTGACTTTGCTTTTTCTGCGCCAGACTCTTGATTTCTTCAAATCTAGTGTGGTCATAAGCAGACGCATCAGTGAACACATAGATATATGATTGTGGTAGACTTTGTTTTAGACCTATTTCAATGCCTTTCATGGCATATTCCGGACAATCCCCACCACCATGAACATCTATACTGGCTAAAGCTCGTTTGAATTCATTCCGATCTTTTGTAATTGTTAAAAGTGCCGCATCTGTTGAAAAAAATCTCTCGCTTACACCTGTTAAGCTTCATGAACCATCCTATCTACTACATTTATATTGTTTATATTTTTGTATGTCCAGTACTTGGTAAAAAACTCAGTTATTTAACGGCGCTTTGGAATATCAAAACAATTGCTGCTAGAAAGTTGAAAGTTAAAAAATAACTGTTTCAACTATCAACTCTGCCCAGATTTAAGCCGAAGTCTGTTGAGACCTAGGCACGTCAAAATTTACCATATAATAGGCGATAAGCATTCTATATAATATGTAGGTACATAAGCATAACTGATGATTGTAGCAAACTTTATGCAAGCTGTAGCAAAGTCTATTTACATTTGGTATATAGGTGAACAGTCGCTAGAATGAATGTACAATTGAGATAGGATAAAACCCAAAAATAGTTTTAAAAATCATCGATCAATAATACTGAACAGAGATAGAATAATACGAGAGGTATAAATATTTGCGAACATATTTCGGGATTGTTTGATTTCCTCATAACTCAATTTCATTAAAGACTAAATCCAAATAAAAAAATTACATTATCAAAAATATTGCAAAAATATTTAGCCACTTACTCGTAACTTGCTTTCTGCTATATAAGCATAACTATCCAAAATATAAAATTTAGGGAAACACCACTTACTTGGATCATTGAATGTGACTAGAACAAAATTTTCAATTTGCGATGCACTAGACGATAAAACTTTTTCAAATATAATGTTCACTTCATCTTTGACTTGAGCTATTTCACCATACATGGACCCCGTATCATCAATCACGAATGTTAAACTGCTTTTCGTAATTTCTTCTTGTCCAAAAACTACACATGTTTGCGTAGCTAGGACAACAAATAAAAAACACACTCTATACGAAGTCATATTAGACACTGATGGTTGCAAACAAACGGCTGATATTATATACTTGGTGTAATTCGAAACTTTACTAAATAGATATGTTTCATTGATACGGACTGACCCCTTGATATAAGAGTTCAGATTCTTTGTGACCAACAGTAAATACGCAGAACGGGAATCCCTGATACCTGCATCAATTGATAAGACTGTATTGAGGAATATTTTTCCTGGGGCCCGATTCTCCTAAGTTAATAATGTCAAAATTGAATAAAAATCGAATCGCAATATGATCGTTATAGCAGTTTTGACCATATCGGGCATACTGCTACTAATATAAGACCAATCGTATTCCAACGCCATTCGATTGGTTTGCGATTGGTCTGCTATTTTGGCGATTTTGGTCATACGGTAGTTTGCTCTACAATCATATTGCAATCGTAAATCATTTGCAGACAAAGTGATTCATTATTGAATGACAGAAAAGGATAAAAACGTTTATTTCAAAGAAAAAGTAGCGGAATGCCACATACGCTTCAATCGTAATCGAGTCGGGACTGGATCGCAGTCGAACGTGAATCGTATGACGCTTAAGTGAAATTAGGAGAATCGGGCCCCAGGAGTGTTGAAACGAAGAGTATTTTATAACGTTGCTGCACTATGGCGGTTACTTCGTTCTCATTTGCTATTGGAGAGTTTATGCTGATGCAGGATTCCAAGTATGCTAGTAATATCTTTCTGTTTAATGTATCGCGTTACACTTTGGATCAACATAGGTACTTTTGTCGGATGTCTACTCAATAACTGTCGCTAAAAATATCCCTACCTACATGAAGAGATTACCGACCGCAAATGAAATAGGGATAAGGGTATGATGATGATGATGATGATGATAGGTAAATTACTAAAATCTTACCCACATCACTTGTAGGACTTTGACATCATTGATTCAGTTAATACAGTCCTATTTTTTATTATTTTTGTACACAAGTAGATTTAATTTGTAATATGGGTAGTAGTTACTATGAACCTAAAACTATTTGTGAAAACTTGTTAATGGCCTTCAAGTGTCATATTATTTCTTTCATATTGTTTCTTCTAGCTGTAAGTTTTCCGAAAATGTTAAAATGAAACCAAGTTGTGTAAATGGGAATGTAAATATCATTGTAATATAATATTAGTTAATACATATAAATACGTTTGTATATCAGAGTTGCACAACTCGCAGAGCAGAGTAACCACGAATATCGCAAAACTCATACATTCCTTTCGTACTTTATATATTAGCAAATAGCTTTGGCTCGTACTAGAAATCCAGCAAAGGAGTCGAAAAATGTGTAGCGAAAATAATAATTGCTTTATTTTTGTATAGTGCAGGTATAACAATCAAGATTCAAGATCAAGAAAATACTTTCTGGCTACATATTGCTGACAAAGATATACATGACGACCATTGAAACTCTTTTAGTTTGATCAAATAGTGATTTAGTCAAATAGTGATGATGGCGCAATGGTCATCATGCCGAACCGCCGAACCTGAGGTCCCGGGTTCGATTCCCGGTTCGGTCGACATTTGTGTGATGAGCATGCTTGTTGGCCGTGGTCTGGGTGTTATGATATGTATTTATAAATATGTATATATGTAGCTATATGTAGTTTATCAGTTGTGTTAGCACCCATAACACAAGTTAATTAATAACTTACCATGGGGCTAACCGACCGTGTGTGAAAAGGTGTCCCGACATTATTTATTTATTTATTTATTTATTTATTTATATGAATTCGATATAGCTCAGTCTCACTACACTGTCAACTAGCTTTTTTACGCGTTATCATTTGAGGTGCGTGGAAACCACTTCCCGTACCCGGACAAAATATAGCCAGCGTCACTCAGGGATAGTGTAGCTTCCCTTCGAAACCTTTAAAAATACACTTTATATAGAGATTTTATATTTTAAGTCAGTCATGGTAAGCATGTGATGCGAAGGAACGAGGATCATGTTGTGAGGAAAGTGATGAGCATGAATGTGGATGGCTATACTGGAAGGTGACGACCAAAGATGGATGGATGGATTTTGAGAAAGTCGATATGGCTAAAAATAATGTTTTTATTTATTTATTCGTTATTACTTCACCAACAATTGTACACATTGGTATAAAATAGATAAACAATAGTGTACAATATTTTACAGATAAACTCAGGATTCAAACTAAAGTTGTACGTAAAACAGGAAAAAAAATGTTTAAAAGTGTTAACTGTGAGGTGACGGCAGTCAGAAGAGTATAGAAGAAGACAACATGCTGTACTGACCTCAAAAAAAATTGGGATAAGCTCATGTTGGTGATGCTAAACTTAATTTCTTGCTCTGAAAATCCATTAATTGTGAACTATATATTTTCTTAATTTCTGCTGATCTTGAATTGAAACGGAAGAGGGCTGATTTATAAACGTGCCATCTTCTAAGGAGAATGCCCTACTAATATGCTCAGGTCAAAAGTTATCTTAAGATACATTGCAGATACTTTGTTGCATCGTTAAGGGCAGGCAAACACAAAACTTCCTATCCCATCTGATTGAATTCTGTTAAGAAATATGTTGGAAGAAGATTATATTCTAATACGGAAAATAAAAATATAGAAACTCTTGTAACTCGGCTCTCAGATTGCCAGAATCTAAAATTGACAGTTAATGGTTTGATGATATCACTGCTGCCAATTTCACCTTTTTATGAAACACAGGCATAAAAATACATGTATGAAAACATATTCGTCTCCTTTGTGGATTCTATACATACGATACGACCTTAGCACATCTAGCTACTCCAATCTAATTTCCTCAATACATTTTGAACCTTATCTGTAAGGTGTAAGGTTCAATGTGTATTTGAAATAGTTTGATCTTGGCGTGCGTATTTCGGAGATTTTGATTCTTCTCACAAGTGTTTGAAAAATGCAACATGAACGTTAGTAGTCTCAGTAAGATTCTAATAGAGAGCTGGATATTGTGGGTGCAAGCAAAAATTTTAACAGATTGTGTAAGCAGGGTGATATAGATCCATTTATAACTCGTCATTTATAACTTCGGCTTAAGCGCTTTCTGTCCTCGGTCAGAAAGCGCTTAAGCCGAAACTTTTTCATTTAGCTTTCAACTTATATTAAGTTTAATTATTTAGTAAGTATTCCTTCTTCTGTACCATAAAGTGTCCATAGAATTGGCTTGTTATTGGCTCTCAGATTGAAATAAACAAATATTAATTATTCATTTCACAATTTGAGTATTTATATGAATCAAGTGTAAGCTTCTCTTTAACAGTACTGTCTCATAAACTGCCATGTTCGTAGCATGAGGCATCAGTTTGTCGTCTTCCAATACCTTTGCAAGATGTGGTTCAAAATCCTTCTAATATACGTCTGGTTATTCAGATATGTATCTTGTGATAAAAGCCTTGCAATAGTGCTGGATATAACAGGGTCTATGCAAGAGGAATTAGAAAATATAAAAGTGGGTATTATTTCTGCATTCACTACAGCTACTAATGCGGCGATTACTGATTATATTTTAGTGCCGCTTAATGATTCTGGTAAGTGATTATTCTCTTGTAAAAATGTAATTTGACAGCATTAAAAAGTGGTTAGTGCATTTTGTATTTCTGGTTCTGTGTGAGTTAAACCCTGTAAGGCAGTTGTCAATGTAGGACCTACATTGTAGGTAATGTAGTGTATGACTGAGTGATCTAGGCAGGTAGAACTAAATGGAAAACTTTCGGGAACTTTATATTTATTCCCTAGGGCAATAATTGGAAACTTGCAGTGAAAATATAAAAAAAAAACGAAACAAACTTTTTTCACATTGTGGTAAAATCTTTGTGCTAACATCGAACTGTCCCTGTAAAGAGGTTTTTGGAAATTTCTAAAAACGCAGGTTAAGCAGTTCGATCATATATCAGATTTCCTATACTTCCATACTAATATTATAAAGAGGAAAACTTTGTTTGTTTGTTTGGTTTTAATGGATAAACTCAAAAACTACTGGACCGATTTTTAATATTCTTCACCATTAGACAGCTATATTATCTGCGAGTAACATAGGCTATATTTTTTCCTGGTGCGGGCAGCTCCCACGGAACGTGGGTGAAACCGCGGAAAAACGGCTAGTCTATAATGTAAAAATGAATCGCAAAATGTGTTGGTAAGCGCATAACTCAACAACGCCTGGACCAATGGCTAATTCTTTTTTTGTTGTGTTTGTTATTGTCAGGAGAAGGTTCTTATGAAAAAAAAAAATTGGGTAAAGTAGAGAAGTCAGTTGACGGGAGCGAAGCCGCGGGCAAAAGCTAGTATTCCATAAAATAGTGACTCGAGTACGTGATGGTACAGCCATAGTAGTGATGTTATGATATAAATTAAAATAAATACATTAATATTAAAGATGTAACACTAGGCGGTAATCTTGATACTTTGCACGGACACGATCAATCTAACTTGTGACGTACACGGTCACAGAATGTGCTCGCGTAAACTTTACACGTGTTTCTAGTTTACTTACAAAGTATTTCTTATGTAGCTGAAACTGATAGAATCACAAACTTTTGAGGGATACTATGCAGAAAATATTTTATGGCAATGAGGTCAAAAAATATATCATATATTACTAGCTTAAGCCCGCGGCTTCGCCCGCGTCTGGTTCGGTTATATCGCGTTTCCAAGAAAACTTCTCAAAAGCTCGGCATAAGTTCTATTCTATGTTCTGTCTCAAGGTCAATTCTATCTCTGTACCAAATTTTATTAAAATCAGTTCAGATGTGAAAGAATAAGGGTCAATTCCCACTGAAAGAGCAGCGGCCGGCAGCGGCCGTAAGAGCACGGAAAATGTAAGAGCGCGGCGCGATGCGGCGCCGCGCGGCGCCGCGCGGCCCGCCGCGCTCACGCTCAATCCCTTGCAATTACGGCCGCTGCCGGCCGCTGCTCTTTCAGTGTGAATTGACCCTAACAGACTGACAGACAGACAGTTACTTTCGCATTTATAATATTAGTAGTATTTTTTTTACTACTTCATGTTCTGGCAACCCTTTTGTGTTTTTCTATGGAATTCCCTAAACCGTTAAACGTATGACGCAATATTACGATAATGTGCAAAATTCACGTAAGTTGATAGGCGTTGAATATTACACAATAATTTTAGTAACTATTTATTTTATGTAGTTTTGCATAATATTCTTTTAGTTCAAGGGGGCACTTTTTTATGGAAAATCATCAAATGACCTTTTCACTGTGGGTTAGCAGCGTGAGGGAGTGTCAGACTCTTACTGACTAAAACCCATCATGTTCCTACTTAAGCCCATTATGTACCTACCAGAGCCGCGGTAACTCCTTCGAACAATCCCGCTGCCTGGTAGGCCTTGGCCCTGGTGGGCCCCGCTGAGATTCAAGGGGCCACCTTACACAATTAAAATAATGATTTCCATATTACAGATGTAGGAACGCCTACAATAGTGCACAAGCCAGGAGAACTGATTTCTTCAGTGCGTTCTGTATCTGCTGGAGGAGGGATTATATGCCCAGAAAATACATTGTCAGCCATCGAAAAAGCCCTTATAATAAGTAAACCAAAATCAAACATTTTCGTTTTTACCGATGCGTACGCGAGAGATGCCCACAAATTCGGTTCCGTTGAAAACTTATGCAGGTCTACTGGCAGTCAGGTAAATACTTTTTGTTATTTATGACGATGTTGAAAAATATTTTTTGACAGTATCTGGACAATAGTAAAAGAGAACATATAAATAAGTAAAGTACTGCATTAAGAGGTTGTTAAAAGTTTCCATTGATGACTATTTTGGTGGCCTTGAAATCTTTCATTTATTTTTTGGTACTATTTATTACTCTCTATGCTAATTCCAATGCACTTTATTTCGAGATAATTTCGATGATATCTGTTACAGGTTGTCATAGTTTTGAGTGGATTTTGCTCTTCGAAGTTATCGCCTAACGCGACTGTACAAGCTTATTATGATGTAGCTAGAGTTTGCTCAGGCGCATTGCTCCTTTTCGATGCGGCTGCGTTAAGACATGTGAGAAACTTTCTTTTTTTATTTATAACTTAGATAAAGTTCTTGAAAAACTCGATGTCAATCCGTTACTTAATATGGAGCACTTCCGCATTCCCGCCACTAGCTAATATCTAGATTTGGTTTTAGGATGTTTTAATGGAAAACCCCAAATACACATTTAAAATGTTCAAGTATCTAATAATAGCAGAATGTGGCGTACCATTGTATTGTTTGGATTATGATAACACACACACATTTATGTTTCATCTCTTTTATTTCTATTTCCCTTTCACAAATAAGTCAAAGTCAAAAATGTTTATTGAAACTAGACTAGCTTTTAGCACTTTTTCACGTCAAATTTACAAAAGGCCAAAACCCCCAAAACCCAAAACCCCTTTCACCACTTCCTAGTGTTATGGCTGGAAAGAAGAAGTGATGAAGAACAAACTTCCCAGCAACACAGCTGTCTATTACAATTTAATTATATTATAATTATATGAGCTGAAAGAGAAAGTTTAAATTTAAAAAGAAGTACCTTTCCTTCCTTTTGTGTTAATCAATCGTGTGTGTACATGAATTATACATTAATACATGATATTAATGGATTATTTCTCTTTCAGTCTTTCATGTACATAAAGGAGGTAATCAACGAAGAATGGACAGATATTACCGCTTATGATACATTCACGTCATACAAACAATTGTCTGTAAGTAGATTATATACCTTTATGTAAGTAATTAGAGGCCACAAGAGTGTGTTGAGTTGGATGGAGAGGAAAAGGAAGACCTATGAAAAGATGGATGGATTGCCTGAAAGATGACATGAATAGGAAGGGAGTGAGTGAGAGTATGACGAGTGACAGGGGAAAATGGAAGAGGATGACATATTGCGCCGACCTCAAATAAAATTGGGAACAGGGCAGGAGAAAGAAGACGAGTGTGTTGAGTTGTAGATACATGTGGATCCCACTACCGTCTGACTGATTTGTCATGCGTGACAGATAACTATATGTATGTGGTGTAAGACCAATAGGTATTAACCAACAGTTTAACAAGATATTTTGAAGAATATTTTAATTTGCTATTATCAAAATTAAAAAAATAAGCACTACAAATATTGATTTTATAACGGCACATATTTATTTACTCATACAATGAATTGCCTGAAAGAAGACGTGATTAAGAGGCGGTAAGTGTCAGTATCTAGGATAGAAATGAAGCGTAGTTAAAGTAATTTAGCCCGACCCTATAAAATTGGGAACAAGGCAAGATGATATTAGTTTTCTGTAATGTAAAAGTGCCAACATTTTGAGCTCTTATCAGTAGACTCAAATGTTTATAATTACGTAAATATGAATGGCAATCTCCCGTTAGAATACAGTCTGTTATCTATCGGGAATTTTATTACGTATGCAAATTTAATTAACTTTGTTTGAAACGTCTTTTGATTGTGCCAGTCAATTACAAATCAAATGATTCATTCTTGTGCGTCATGAAAAATAATCACACATGTTTTTTTAATCGTTATAGGGCAGTCCTAGCATTTGTCCTCATACTTTGCAAGGGAGGAACTTTAAATATGACACATAGTGCCTTTACCAATAATTTCCTTAAGCAACTGGTCTACACTAATTTATAATCAATCTATCTATATAGTATATAAAAACGTATACAACTTTTCGTTGTAATTTCATAACTCAAGATCGGTTTCACCTATCCAAACCAAATGTTTGTCGATAGTGAATAATCTCTTAAATTCTTCTATACTAATTTAAAATTAAATTATTAGTTTTCAGTCGACGCATATACAACTAGTTTATTGATAGTGGTTTCTGGTGATTATCCTAAGGTGGAAATATTGACACCCGATAACTCAAATCACACTGTCGAGAATGTAGTGGACACAAGACATACGAAGGTATTTTAATATTTTTTTTACCTGTAGGCACTGTAGAGTAAATAGTGTAAGTTCGATTCCAGATCAGGCAAGTACTAATGCAACTTTCCTAAGTTTGCATGTACATTTTAAGTATATCTTGGACACCAATGACTGGTGAAAGTAAGCATCTCGAGGAAGCCTGGACCCGCATTGAGCAAGCTTGGTGATTAACGCTCAATCCTTCTCTGTGTGAGAGAAAGCCAGTGCCCAGCAGTGGGACGATAAAAAAGGCTGATGATGAGGTAGCACCCAAAGTTAGAATGCGCTAATCTCAGGAACAATTTCAAACATTATTTCAGTACTGCACATTTATCATTAGAGGCTACAGACTACTTCTTATCTAGGTGCGTGAAGTAGCTCCCCTTCCTCTTGAAGCAAATGTGCAAAAAGCAATCCCATTGATTTTATTTCATTGTAATAACTAACCGTCATTTTACATTCATAATAGGGTAGACGACTGTTCAATCATTCAACCATTTTTACCAACTATTTTCATCATTAGGTATATCATTGGTCTAATTGCTTGTTTCATTTTTTTTTTATTTGTTCAGGTATTACGTTTGAAAAATCCAACGTTCGGTAACTACACGATGAAAATCAACTGTCGGGATCAAACTTCCCTTTTGATATACAAAAAGTATGAATTACCGGTCGCCTTCGGATTTTCAACAAAGGTGCCTAGAAAAATGATTGAAGCTAGTAAAAGACCTATACCAGGTAAAAATAAATCCTACTAATAATATAAACGCAATAATATAAAATTTATATGGATATATTATGTTCCTCTTTCAGGTATATTAATATAGCTTAATGTTAGAATAGCACATAGGCTTATTTTAACCCATAAGCGGGAAATACCTCCCTCGCGGTTGAAACTATGTAGAACTGGACCATTTGGCAATTTGTGTATTTGTCTTGTGTAAAAACAATAAAAAATCTTCGGTGATAAATATACCTACCTAAATAGCGATCCGCTCCGGCTTCGCAAGGGAAAATAGTATTTCCCCACTTTTAATGTATGTTATTATACATAAAAACCTTCCTCTTTAATCACTATACCTATCAAAAAAAACCGCATGAATATCGGTTGCATAGTTTTGAAGATTTAAGCGTATAAAGGGACTTTGGGAGGGACATTGACAAGGGAGAAAAAGCGACTTTGTTTTATACTATGTAATGATATTTTACAGGCCGAGTGAATTATATCCTCGTCGATGCATCGCAAGGAAAACTGAAACTTGAAGGAATAGAAATACAAGTGGCGAATGAAGAGAAAAAATCATTGGAGATACAAGAAACTCTTACTAAAGGCATCTACCTGGCCAATACATTTATTGAACCTGATAAATCTTTTCGCATTTGGGTAAATAATATTGACTAAATTAATCTTCATTTACCTGCATAGATATTAACATGATAAACATACATATTTACTTGTCTCATATTTAAATAAAACTACTTTTACGGATTTTATCGCGGTTATATTAATATGATTTAATCCCGACGTTTCGGATCCTTTACAGCATCCATGGTAACTAAGGTGTTGGTCGTCTTGATATTTTAGTTACAACAGCTACCCTACATTTTGTTGATTATATTGTTTTATCATATTCATGTTATATATATATACTTGTCATAGAATTAAGATTACTATGATCAAGTACAAGACAAAATTGTCGCAAAAAATATGACTTTGCCCAATCGCTGCTTCTATGACTCTTGTTTAATTTAAGAGCCTAGCTCTCGTCGATTCATCTCCTTCCTTTTACCCCCACGCCTATAGGTACCAATTTTCTCTTTACTTTCAGATAAAGGGGTCTGATACAACTACATTTCAGGGAATTAACACTTCATCAGAAAACATTTTTCCTCAAAAAGGTATTGATATTTACTAAACCTGTTGATTATCCTTAGAATTTAAGTTAGTTAAGAAAGTTAAAGTATAAACGTTGAAAAATTTTGAGTTCATGGACTATATTAACTGATCTATCCTTTTGATATAATGCTAACAAGTTGATTGTAACATTGTAGCCACTGCAACAGATCCAACGTGGACTAAACCTCATTCGATACTATTGGAAACTGATCCAGTGACCGTAGATTTCGGAACAAATGCCACTTTCGCATGTAAAGTCACTGGTTACCCAAAACCAAACATCGTGTGGGAAGACAGCGATGGAAATATATTGCCTTCAGAGGTAAGGAAACAGTCCTTGGCAGTTGTTACGGGTAGTCAGAAGCCAGTAAGTCTGATACCAGTCTTAACAAGGGGTATGCCGGGTAGCCCGGGTAACTGGGTTGAGGAGGTCAGGCAGTGCAGTCGCTCCTTGTAAATTGTAAACACTGGTACTCAGCTACATTCGGTAAGACTGGAAGCCGACCCCAACATAGATGGAAAAAATTAAGGTTGGGAAGAAGGACCAAAAATTCTTTCAATGTTGGGAAGCTACATTATTCCTGGTAAAGCCTATATTTATCCAGGTACGGGCAACAGTTTTTACGGGACGTGGGTAAACCGTAGGAAAACGGCTAGTATGAGATGAAATTATACCTACACATCTCGTTGATCTAGCTGGGTCGGGCTTAAATCGCTTTGTGGCTTTAAAAAACTTTCACAAAGCGGCCGGGATTCTAGAAGTTGGTGATTAGAACACCTGTGCGGACACAGTAGAACACATCGGATATCGTGTTAAAGTCGATCCTGCGCCTGATCTCTCTCCGGTAGTATCAGATTTCAGTTCAATTGGGCTGTGAGAATGATGGAATAGGGAGTGCATCTGTGCCTGCGCAAATGCGCATGCACTATAATATGTCGTCCACAGCCGGCCGCCGTGGCTGACTACCAACTAGAACGCCAAACTTTAATCAGCTGGGAAATTCCACCTCATTTGAGCTTGCCATGGCGTCATTATCTAGAACAACAATACAATAAACACAAACTAATAATATTATTATGTTTCAGAATGAGTTACTGGAAATACCATCGTTATACATAAGTTATGTCAGCTTAGAAAATGCAACGGTCTATACCACGATATACTGTAAAGCTAAGAATTCAAAAGGTGAAGATAGTCAAAGTATTAACGTATATGTGCATAGGCCATTCACATTTGAGGTTATTCAGACTCCAGAAGGTAATTATTATATACTGATGTACTAATAATAACTTGAATTAATTTTTCGAAAGATCCAGAAGTTCCACACTTCTTCAGCAAGTAGCTTCTTCTTCTTTTGGCCTACGTACCAATGTAAAATTTGAAATATCTATTTAAACTTGAGAAAAGGCCGAACCCTAATTATTATCCAGCAAACACACATAGATTTGGTGCGTGAAGTAGTTTTAGTAGATTATTTCCATGAATCCATAGTTTCTCTTCTAATAATTTTATTTTTGTAGACCAAACTATCGAATACGGGAGTGAAGGAAAATTATACTGTGAAGTATCAGCGTATCCACCTGCCGAGGTTAAGTGGTCCTACAATAACAGCGCCATATTGCCGTTTGATGATGTACAAATAGACTCCGAAACGAACGCACTGTGGATCAAAAATATGACCACTAAAAATGTCGGTGAATATAAATGTGATGTCACCAACGAAGTCAATGAAAGAACTTTCTCCGCTACCGTTTCAATTTCGGGCATAGGTAAGCTCACTCTTTTATGTGTAATAAAATACTGCGGACTAAACAAACAGTCGGCCTACCAGTACATTTTCATTCTGATTTACGAGCCCAAACAAACTATCGACTGACTTAAAGTTTGCAGTGTAAACGTTTAAATAATCTAATGACATTTTTGATATTGCAGAAGCCCCAGAAGTCGTTGTTGATAGAGAAAACGTTACCCTCAGGCTAGGAGAAACGAGTTATCTTGAATGCAGGTAAACACAGCCAGAGATTGTGGCCCTTAGCCACGTTGTCCGATCCAAAAAATATTAATCGTATTCAGTAACAGACCAGCTATAAAAAATAAGTAGTTATACGAATGTACCAACACTTCTTGATACAGACGAAATAATTAAACGGTTTACTTTCAGAATTATTAAAGGAAAGCCAACACCTACCATAACATGGCAATACCTACCCTATCATGGATACGACTACTGGAATGTGCCAGAAGGCACAGAGGTTACTGATGACGGCAAGCTAAAGATAATATCAGCAGCGAAAGCACACTTCGGCAAATACAAGTGTGCAGCCAACAATATACTAGGAACTAGTGACTCAGTAATCCTCGTCCAAATACAATGTGAGATAATTTATTTATCATCATCAGAATTTTTATCCTCCCACTGCGAGTACATTCCACCTCTCACACAGAGAAGGATTGAGCGTTAACCACCAGGCTTGTTCAGTGCGGGTTAGAGATTTCAGATTTTGCAGTCAATGCTTCCTCGAGATGTTACCCTTCTCCTTTAATCAGTCATTAGTGTCCATAATGTATATAGAAAGTACATACAAACTTAGAAAAGTTGCTTTGGTACATGTCTGATCTAGAAACGACCCATAAGACATACTCATAAGAGATTGGTTCTTTATCTACTAAGCTGCCACGACTTGTCAAATTTTTATTCACCATAAAATAACACTTGTAATAATTGGTGATACTAATGATTGCATTGCTAAAGACATCTGTGAGGGGAGATCAGTCGCAGGATTCACAGTGTTCTTAATTTGATTTGATCATCCAAATGTTATGTTTTCTTATAGATCCGCCGTCGATATCGGATCCTGAAACCACTACACTGACAGTTAAAGAAGAAGATGATGTAGTGTTACCGTGCAAGGTTAAAGCTTCACCAGAAGCTACCGTGCATTGGGAGATCCCACACGAAGTTATATTGGACAGCAGACATTATACCGACCAACACCATAATCACCGGTAATGCTTGGGATGTTAGATTTGGTCTTGTGCCTACAATATTGATAACAAAAAATTGTTGTTGCAAAATTTCTTTATCTTTGAACCCTGTGTAAAATAACTGTTGTGAAGATGTTGGGTTATTTCAAAGTCTGTTTATTTTGATGAACAGATAAGTTGTAGTTTCATTAAGCATTTATTAAACATTTATTTATAGGGACAGGATTTTCATAACTTTACATTTCCATAAAGAGTTTACATAAATTATTGAACTAAAGCCAAAAAAAACCTATTTAACGCTTAGGCTCGTGAGTAGTGTTCCATAAGTTTTCTGATAGAGATTTTTTCTTCAGATTTAGAGCTTTGTGGAAAGATTCTGGCAATTATGAGTGCATCGCTGAAAATGGTGTAGGTGTGGCAAGGAAAACTATAACAGTGGATGTCCTTGGTAAGTGGAGTTCCTGTAAATCAACTAACTAATCTCCGAGCCGTTGTTGCGTTGCAAACAATGATTTGTGATTATTATTAACCCGCACTGCTACTGAACATTTAGCAGTTTTCCTTCCTTCATACTCTTTTTTAGAAGAATTCCTAACATAAAACAATCTGCTATTGTTAAGTGGGCCAAAAACATGTTGTCAATGAACAAAGTTACTACTGTCTCTAAAAACATGATATTCCAACCATATGTTATTTCCAAAATACCTTCTAGAGACAATTCAATATTATAATGTTGAATTTATAATTAAAATTTCTTTCTGTCTTCTGGTAGCCATACTCTTCTATATGCCGTCTTCTCACAAGTAACAATCTTTCTACCCATGTCGACTTTCACAACATCCATTGTCTCTTTGGTCGTTCCCTTCTACTACATCCATACTCATCACCTTCCTCACGACATTTAGTTACTTCCACAGCATCATGTCGTACGGCATTCTGCTGTGGGGACGAGCTGCTGACATTGAATGCATATTTATCTTGCAAAAGCGAGCTGTCAGAGCTATGTACAACTTACGTAGTCGTGAATCTCTTGGGGAACTTTTTAAAAAAAATAATATCATGACCGTACCTTGCCAATTTATTTATGAAAATATCATGTATGTTAGGAAAAACTTACATTTGTTTGAAAAAATATGTGATAGACATAATTATAACACTAGAAATAAAAATAAGATAGCTATCCCGCAGTTTAGATTATCTAAAGTACATACATCTTTCATGGGATATTGTGTCAAATGTTATAATAAAATACCAGACAACATTCTGGAACTAAATAACATGCGGTTTAAAACTCATATAAAAGCCACACTTTGTAAGCAAGCATATTATAAATTAGAAGATTACATTCAAGATAAAAATGCTTGGAAACATGCTGGTCCTGCTCCATAGGACATACTGACAATATCTAATTAATTAACAAATTAAAATTACACCAGCAAATAAAATTGTATTCATCTTTTGATTATTTGTTTGTAACTTTGTACCACAATATAAACCAATTTGTAAATGTGAACACCATGTAGCATTTTAATTGTCACTTTATCCTCATTTGTCTTTGCGATTCTACATGATCTTCGCATGCTTTTACTGTATGTATCAATACATACAAATTGTAATACTATATTATTTTTAAAAGAGTAACCATGGAGTTTCTTGCCCGTTCTTCTCCATAGGAAGCTACTTTTGGAATGGGCAACTAGAATCAAACTTAGTTATAATTTTGACGTTCATAAGTGCTTGTAAAGGCCTAAATGAAATAAATGATTTGACTTGACTTGACTTGACCTGAAACATGATCCTCATTCCTCAGTATCACATGCCCTAACCTTGAAAGTCATGTTTGTTATAATTGTTTTGCAGTTGCACCGTATATTGAAGGTCCAAGTCACAAGACCGTGGTTGCGAGAAATGGCGACAATCTTGTGTTGAACTGTAACGTGCAATATGGCAACCCTTTGCCAGCTACCAAATGGCAGTTTATAGCACCGGATTCTACCATAAAAGTTTTGTCAAGGTATTAGTATTTCAATACTATATGTATCTTTGGGAGCAATTGGGAACAGGGCAGGAGGAAGAAGATGTATCTTTAGATTTGAAGAATTGGGTACTAAGTTTATCATTCTCGCATTTCTTTGTAATTCTTGTTCCTTGGAATCCTTCAAATGGAACTTTATAAAAATGTATTCTTATACATGTATTTTTTTTTATTCAATGCACATTAATCTTTTATATTATTTTTCAAATGTTGAATTGTTTTTTCTAGGAACCGTTCGTCGAGTCCACTGCATTTAAACAATGTGAAATACACCAATGAGGGATCATATCTGTGCATAGCAGACAATAGTATTGGCACCGACAGCATAACTATTTATGTTAAAGTAATAGGGGAGGATTGGGGAGTTGCGGACGCTGAAGGGAAATAACGCACAACATTCGTACTATCAGTAATAATCAGTCTGTCTTGATTAAATATTAATCTTTAGTTATTCATCTACAAAAACAATTATACTTATTATACGAGATCAGTCAATAAATATAATATTTTTAGCAAAAACAAAACCTTGTCTGTCCGTAATTACCCGTAGCGCTCGGGGTAAATTCGGACTGACCCTGGGTTAATTACGGACAGCATGGGGTATTCACGGACTAGGTCCACATCGCTACAAAAATCACAAGTAAAGCCTTTAGAAGAACTTCCTACAGTGCAGTTCTCATGAGCCCACTTGTCACACTTTGAACACATAATCCAACCTTCGGCGGATGGATCACTGTACTTTTCTTGACAATAAATGCAAACGTAATCAACATTTCAACATCAACATTTTAATCAAAATTTTCAGTTCGTTTTCTTGTATTCCGTTTAAAATGGATTTTAACCTCTCTTTGGTATTGTAGAAACACTGCCCTTTTTCAATTGGTCAAACACAGTAGCTCTGGTAATACCATATTTTTCTTCCGCCTGACGAAAAGTTATCTGGTCTTTTATTTCTTGCACAGCTTTTTGTATTGATTCGATGGTGTATGATTGTTCTTTTTTCTTATATATATTTCCGAGGCATTCAAAAATGAGTAGTTATTGATTGATTTCATAATAGTTTATCGAATTAGGGGTAATTGCAGACGTACGTATTTACCCCGCAAGGCTTGTCCGCAATTATCCCCACTGGGTATTTTTAAATCAGAGAGAGAAATTTGTAAGTTATGAAAACGTTCCATAAAAACAAACATTGGCGCTGCAAACCCCATTGACAAAGCTATCCATAGAAAATATCACTTTTTACCATCACTTAGTATACAGACTTGTCCCTTGAATTGAAAAACACTGAAAATTAGATCATTATGCACTTTTTTTAAAAAAATACCTACCGTTCAAACTGTGCGCAGCCGGCTGTCGTAAGTTTTTGCGTGGCACTAAAATGGCTTAAAGAAACAGATGACAGCACCGGGCTGCCGCGGGGGGAAGGAGTGAGTAGATACATGCTAGTCCGTTTTTACCCCGCGTCCGCAATTCCCCCACTCTCCCCTATAAGCCATTAGTTATTTATAGATAAGATTTTGAATGTATCGGTTTAATTATTACAATAAATAACTTCTGTAAAAAGCATGAGTATTTATTTCGACTTGCCTTTCACGAGCACAAAAACAGTGTTAGAACTTATATATTTTTTTATGTATGGTAAAATACTCTAGACTAGATAGGTAATAATACTTTTTTGAATAACGTCGAAATAATATCAGAGGTACAATTATTAAGATAGAAATGGCTTTAATGTGAACTATCATCCTCAGAGCCTATTCCCAACAATGTAGGGGTCGGCTTTAATGGTGAACAAAATCTATATTTCTTTAATGCCAATTTTAACAGTACAATTTAATTCAGAATAACCATAAAGCACAAATATCCAAACCAATACATAAGCTTATCTGGAGGACAAAAATGCAACATAAATATAAAAACCCCCAGATCCTTCATAAAATATAGCACTTATTAACAATTGCTATGAACAACATGTGGCTGACTTTATTAAAAATGTGGAAATACGTGTTAATACTGACTTTGGCCAATTTATTGGAGGCATCGAGCTCCTTCTCGAAGATCGAGCATTTCGACACGGGTACGTATATTTTTACATCTGATAAATCAGTGTAAAAGATATATGAGATAATGAAGAAAGAAAGGCAAGAATGGAAAGACAGGCAATAGAATAAAAATAGAACAAATAAACAACAGAATAACATCTTGAATTCAGAACTAATAATAAATAAGTAAAACATACTAAAAGAAACTGATCTGATAGATAATAATACAATTTCTTACCCAAAAGGTACTACGAACGTGCTATATGGTTCCGAACGAATCATAAAATGTGAAATTCATTCAAGTGTACCAATACAAATTCATTGGTACCACACCAATGAGAAATCAGGCCGTATGAATAAAATAGTAGCTTCGGAAAAGTATTCGATATCAGAGAATGGAACTGAGCTAAGAATCATGAAAATGGATTTTGATATGGTGGGTCGTTACATTTGTGTAGCAAGCCATAGTAAGAAAGTTGGGATAATATTGAGTAAGTTTATAAAAAATGTTATTCTTAATTTATTTATTGTCCAAATGTTTGATACATTTTCAAATATTATTATATTAAAGGTGTCGGTAACTAACTTCAGTCGGTGCCTGAACACCATTTTAAGATTACCTCTTATTATACGTTCGTATAGCGCCATTGCTATGCATAGTGTCTCGGGTTCGATTCCCGGGTTAGGCCGAAATCGCTTTGTGGGCTTAAGAAACTTTCACAAAGCTCCCCGGAATCTGGAACCGTATGATTGATACACCCGTGCATACGGAGAGCACGTAAATGTCGGTCCTGCGCCTGATCTCTGTCCAGTCGTATCGAATTGACGTCTCATCGGGCTATGACAGTGAAAGAATAGGGAGTGCACCCACCTGTCTCTGCTCCCTGTAATATGTTCTGTGTAGCTCTCTGATCTCCTTAAACAGGTATTAAATTAATCTGAACAATAAGTATATATATATATCAGTATATGTCCTTTGCGCTGATTATTAATTTTTTTTCCTCATATTTTAGTCATGTTCGCGATAAGTTGGAACATAACATGTTAATATTATACAACAAGGACTTAATATTAGTATTTATTTTTAGAGCCACCTAAGATAACTGGTACTAATGAAATCAGGGTTATTCGAGGTACAAATGCTGTAATAGAATGCAAGTAAGTTTCCTATCAAAACTTGAAATATCAACTATCTAATTATATATCAAATATCATCCAAAAGGTCAAATAAATCTTTCAATGGAACTGCATAACTTTCCAGAATAATCGGAGGCTTACCAAGACCGAAAATAACTTGGGAATATAAGGACAAATATGAACAAAACTTTAAACCTATACCTGGGTCAGGAGATAAGTTAAGTCTATTGAGTGTGACCGACCAAAAAGGAGGAAGTTACAAATGTGTGGCAACGAACGTCGCGGGAGAAGATGATCATATCACGAACCTTGTTATTGATTGTAAATATTTTATCATTAGTTTTCATTCCCTTATAACTCTTGCCTTTAAATATTCATTTAGGATTGTCCTGCTTTGTTATCACTTGAATCATGACCTATTAATTGGAAGCGTGATTATTTACTTACGAAACGTAAACCGCAATTCATTTTAACTTACTATTTCTTCACTCTATCTCAATATGAGGTTCATTCCAATTTGATGATCGTCGTTGCGCCGAATGACAAATGCATGGTTGCCGCACCGGTGTCGCACCATAACATCTAATTTTAAAGAACCGAAAAAGAAAAATCTAATAATAATTTGTCCACAGTTCCACCAACAATTTCACAATCTATGGAGATATACGAAATCATTGAAGGAAAATCATTGACTTTACCTTGCAAAGCTGTTGGTAATCCAAAACCAGTTATCGATTGGAAAAGAAATGGAACTGCAATATCATCCAGTAAGTTAATCATTTTTATTTAAAGGTATTATGATTATGAGACCCGTCTAATTATTCGAGAAGTAGTAGTAAACCGGTAAACAGGACAATAATACACTGATAGCGTGGTTTTGAATAGAAGATAAAAGGGATAAGTGTTAAAAAAATCTTGAGAACCTATTACAGTTAATATCAAGGTACCTAAAAAAGTGAGAAATGAAAGGAAAAAAATATAACATAAATAGGGCAGAAGAAAGCGTTATTGATGGCATAGGTATAAAACGCACTTCTCAAAAATCTATATCCACTAATTACAAAGTAACTAGTATGAACTGTTTTATGAACTGTTTCAGGTGAAAAGTATTCTATAGAAGATGGTGCTTTAGTTATAAAGAATCTGAATGAAAGTGACTCCACATCATACACATGTGAAGCTCAAAACTATGTCGGTTCAGCAAATGCGGCATTTATTGTGAGAGTTTATAGTAAGTGCTCAGGGATTTCAGACAGCTATCATATAGTCTTTTACCATTTTTAGGGTTCCGTACCCAAAGGGTAAAATGGGACCCTATTGTTTTCGCTCCTCTGTCCGTCCGTCCGTTCGTCTATCACCAGGCTGCATCTCATGAACCGTGATAGTTAGAGAGTTGAAATTTTCACAAATGATGTATTTCTGTTGCCGCTATAACAAAAAATACAATAAATATTTTGGGGACTCCTCTACAACAAACGTAATTTTTTTGCTCATTTTCTAAATAATGGTACGGAACCCTTCGTGTGCGATTCCGACTCGCACTTGGCCTTAAAGTCTCTATAAATTATATCATATCCTTTCTCCGTCCATTTTTGATTTTATCTTTGTCTTTGCATTTGAAAATATCCAACAATTAAGCAATACTGCTTGCTTTCTTTTTATGGTTAAAAATATTATTTTAGCGGCTCCAAAAATATCGGGATTGGCTGAAGTTAAAGTCATTAGAGGTTCTAATGCGGTCATAGAATGCAAGTAAGTAGTAGATCCAACCTATTGATGAACAAATAAGATATTGGTCAATGTGAGAGCAAGAACTAAAACAGTATCATTATTTATATTTTTTTTCAGCATTATTAAAGGCGCGCCAGCGCCTAATATAACTTGGTTATATTGGGATAAAGTTGTATATAAGAATTTGGAAAAATCATTCGGTTCTAAAAGGTTACTCCTACCAAATGTGGAAGAAAATAATGCTGGAAATTATAAGTGTGTGGCAGTAAACATCGCAGGCACAGACGAACATATTACCACACTTATTATTGAATGTAAGTTGTTAATTATCTTTACTAATGTTATACCTAATGCTGAATAGTTTGCTTGTTTGTTTGTTTGCGTGAACGCGCTATCATCTATATCATATATATATCTCAGGAACTACTTGTCCGATTTGAAAAAATCTCTACATATAATTTTAATCCTGGTTCGTGTAGAGGTTCTAACGGGATGCGGGTGAAACCGCTGGTAGAAGCTAGTCTTAAATAAGAACTATAATACTAAATCCACCCAACCGTATTACGTCGACTACAAATAAAACTGGAAAATACTACAAGAAGAATGAGAAGAAGAAGTACTAAATCCATAAGAAAAAATCACTATGATAATGTACTGATAACATATTTCTGTCGACAGCACCACCAACTATAGTTTCAGAATCATCCATTGAGTATGAAGGACTTGAAGGAGATATAGCGTTTAGAATTCCATGTGACGTCATCGGTAATCCACGACCACTGATCACGTGGAAATTAAACGGCAGACTTATAAATCCCGGTAAATTACAAAATTAAACAATAGATGGATCTATATGTAAACATGCTCATATGTTGAATGCTAATATTGGAATGTCTATTTTAGATAGCAAATACGCGATAGGTGATGGCGCTCTCGTTATTAAGAATCCAGTTGAAATGAACACTACTTCATATACATGTGAAGCTAAAAATGATATAGGTTCAGCTACAAAGACATTTAAAGCAAGGGTTGATAGTAAGCATTTCATTTTATTATCATTAGAAATCAGACATTAGATAATCTGCAGCGTACAAATAAAACTTATTTTATTCTCTTCAGAATTTATTAGCCGGTCGGAAAGAAGCAAGTACGTTTACATACTATGGGGTAAAACTACAAAACTGGATTGCGAAGGGTATAATTCTTCATCTCAATCAGTTCGATGGTTCATTGTGAGTATGTTCAATTGCTGACTTACCTATTCATTTCATCATTTTCTTCATGTGATTGTGCCTCTCGATATGTTTAAATAGGAGTGTCACAACAGTTACCACGACCTTGGAAGTTTATCAGACGGTCTTTGATTGTTAGGCACAGGCTTCCTCTCGCACAGAGAAGGATTGGTCACAAATCACCACGCTTGCTCAATGCGAGTTTGTGATCTCAGACTTTATAGTCACGGTTTCCAAGACATGTTTTACATCACCTTTCATTAGTAATGCGTGTACAAGATAATAAGATAACAATGTTCAAAAGTACATACAAACATGGAAAAGGTTCAGTGTTACTTGCCTGATCTGGAATCGAACACACCCATAGTTAAGAGGTTCGAGCTAAGTTTAAGAATTGGTGCCAAAGACTAAGTCCAATCATTAAAATTTGTTTGATGTTTACAGGAATCAGAAGAAGTTCTTACATTGAACCCTTACATGGAAATACTGAAACCTACACTTTCTAATGACGGCAACTACACGTGTCGTATAAGTGATGCTCACGGATACGCACGCACACATACATACGTGGTCGATGTTGGATACCCACCGAAGGTTCCAGATAACTTCCAAATAGACGACTGGCGTGGCGATGTGGGAGATATCTTAGCTCATTGTGAAAGTGATGCAAAACCGGAGGCACAAGTTAGTTAAGTTCTAAAATAAAACTTATATCTAGACACACGGCAGTGTGTCCGCCAAGTTCGAGCAAAAAAGGCGACACACCGGCCGTGGGTTATATTACACGAACCATTTCGGGCCAAATTCGACCCCCCTGTAACTCAAAATCTATTTTATTTACGCATATCAAATTTCTAGTATCTGTTGAGACCCCCTCACTTATCTAAAATACAAAATTTCATTAATATACCTATTGTAGGTCTTGAGATATTGACGTCAGAAAATCGCTATTTTTACTATACACTGATTCACTGATTCACTGATTCACTTATTCACTTATTCACTGACTCACTCATCAAAAACCTAGACCACTTCCAATGGTCGTATTGTCTTGAAATTTGGCATGGAGGTAGGTCTTTATGTCAAGGTAAAGGGAAAAATCTGAAAATGGCCAAGTGTGAGTCGGTTTCAAAATAATGAAGGTGTTTTATACCCGGTGTAAAATACCCCTAAGGAACTAAAACGAACTAAATTTATCTATATTTATATAATATATCTTCGAATGGTACAAAGGTTTGTATTTAGTCAAAGTAAAGTAAAAATCTGAAAACGGCCAAGTGTGAATCACTTTCAAAAATAACGAATGTGTAACTTTGATCCACGAACAAAATATATGATAACATGTCATGTCAGTCAGTTGGTAAATCTAGTCATAGTTAATCTAGTTCATTTCTTTGTAAGAAACATAGTGCATATTAAAAAATCTAAAAGATAGTATAAATGAGACATTTCTTTAACTAACTTCATCATAAGAAAAAAATAAAATAAACAACCTTACAAAAATAAATGAAATCCCACCCAAAACAAAAATGTGAAAGACTGCCAAGTTCGATAATATGGGAATGCTTCGCCTATAAAAGAAGTGAGATCTGAATAAGTACCAAGTTCCATACACATACCTCAGTTAAAAATAGTTACTTTTTAATGATGTTACTTGGCAAGTTTTAATATAAAATTAAATACTTGATTCATTGCGTTTAGTAGGTTTATAACAAGGTGTGTAAAAACTTGCCAAGTAAAATCATTAAAAAGTAACTATTTTTAACTGAGGTATGTGTATGGAACTTGGTACTTATTCAGATCTCACTTCTTTTATAGGCGAAGCATTCCCATATTATCGAACTTGGCAGTCTTTCACATTTTTGTTTTGGGTGGGATATGTATTAACCTATATTGGACCTACCTGGAAAATACATACATTGTTCACTCACTTCAGTCTCATCTCGAAGATACTCCAAGTATTTGATACCCAATCTATCCATATTAATGATCGTTTTACTTTTTAATTTTTAAGTTATTGAGTTAAAAAAACCTTATTGAGTAAAGAATTTGAAATCAAGGTATATCTTAGTGTAATTTTATATGTTTTAAAGTATTGATTGACATTGTACTGAGTGCGAATATTTTCAGGTGCAATGGAAATTCAATGGCAAAGTGTTAACCAATGAAGATTTAACAAAAATAGGTGATCAATTTAAATGGGGAAACTACACATGTACCATAAGTAATGTGCACGGAACAGTCACTCGGAACTTCCATGTAAAGTCTTCAGGTAAGTTATTTTCTCCTTTAAACGTGGTAGACAATACAAACAGTAAAGCTTTCGTAAGTGGAAAACATACTTACAATAATTTACATCGACTTTTAAAAAATCCTCGAAAAATTATTTTTCTTCGTCAAATCGATAGATTTCTTTTTCACAACAATTCTCTTTTTTTTATTCCGATTTATATATACAGATATGTGCTAATCATCCAGTTTTAATATTGCAGCATGTTTCGTGAGTAGAAAACTGGATGAAATCAAGAATATGCCCCTCATGCTTACTGAAGAATTTACATGGCCACGATGGGACTACACCAATTATGATACAATAGTAGAACAAGGAGACAGTATAACATTATCTTGCCCCTACGACAGCAAAGGCACACGAAATACTTTTATAAACTTTCCTTATCTAACTGAATTGAAGACATCATGTCATAAAGAATACACATTTGCAGTAAACGATAAATTCTATAAGCTTACAGATTTTCTTTGCAATAACAATATTCAAGCTTCAGTAGTCAAAGAACATACAAAATGTTTGACTGATACTTCACAACAGTTGACAGTCGGGTATCGAGCATATGAATTTGTAGAAACTTACAAAGTCTGTTTTGATCATGCAAAGAATATGCCTCTTTATACTCGAACATCACTCACGAAGACAGACGGTAAGATAAACGGTGCCCACGATTGGTTTACCTACCCAGAAATTGGAAACCCAAGATTGAAAAGTACATTTACTTGTCAAGCTTGCTGTTATAATAAAACTCATCTTGTCAACCCTAGAGATTTTAATTTCGACGCTGCTAAGAAAACTACTTTCATTAATTATTTGAATGAAGTCCCATATTGGCGTGCTTGTGAAAATACTGCAATGGTAAGAAAGTACACATTTGATTTATTTTGTAACTGCGCTGACTATGATAGCTGATTTTATTGTCACGCCAAGCTGTCATATTATTGTAACGAGCTTCCCCGATATTCATAAAAATAATTTCCAGAGCTAGCTTCTACCAGAGGTTACACCGCATCCGTAATACTTTCCGTACCTGAATGAAGTTTAGAGGCTACCTCAATAAATGAGGTGTAGGTATAACATTGAAAGAACTTAAGAATAATCAGTAGTTGACGTGTTGTGGTAGTTGAGTATTAAGCGCGTTCAAGAAAACAAATAAATAAATAAAAAAAACTTCTTTAAATGATCCTCTTTCATACAAAGATGAAAGATAACCGTACTCTTTATATATATTGTTACAGCAAACAACTTGGGAAGACATATCACATATGGTGAGGGATCAGTTAATTAACTATGATAACATTATAACCTGGTCTGGGACACATACGTTTCAACAGAAACATGGACTGCTCATACCACGATATTTGTGGAAGGTATATTTTAAATCAAATCATATATGAATTTGAGGAAAACGTACATTTATTTCGTCGTTAAATAGTAAATAAGTTTACATAAAATTGCTGATTAAAATAGAGCATATTAGAATAAACAAATAGAGATAGACTCGCGCATACCTCGCTGTATGATTTCTCGATGATACGATGCAACTTGATGACAATTTTCTTAAAACTACCTTAACACAGTAACATAATATGCAAACCTTTTATAATTTCTTTTAGGTGCTGAAGTTCGAAGAAGATATTATAGCTTTAATTCACGTGAATGACCCAGCACCGACAGACTCGGATATAAAATGCAATGACATAAGTCAAACAAATGACATGTTATACTGGTTTTCAGCCAGTAATAAATACACTTATTGCTGCGATTTGAATGAATTCGTAGATGCATTTGGTTTGCATGGGATCGACTTTACAGGTAAGTATAGTTATCGGCACGAATCTTGAGCTCTGACCTACATCTGCGCAGAAGTGATTAATTAGCAAAGAACCAATCCCGAGTGTCGGCTATGACGCGATGCTCTGCGGCCCAATCACCGCTTTAGCCCGCCTCCGCGCCTGACTTCATACCACAAAAGGGACCCAATAAATGACTTCTGCGCAGGTGAAGGTTCAAGATACATGCCGATAACTATATCTAGGCTTTTTGTGGCCCTGCTTCACCTAGAAATTGAAGGGAACTTTGAATTTTTGAACCATTGCAAGCTATATGTAAGAGTTCATAGGTATGATATTGACCAGAAGAAAAGAAAAAAATAATGTTTAATGTTTTCAGAATAATGTTGGGGTTCACAATCAAAACAAGATATTTTCCTGCTCTTTATAATACTGAAATATAAAGGTTTAAACACGTATATGTGGGATTTGTAACAACAACAAGATTCAGGAAAATACATTAAAATAACCATGATGTATAAATAGATTATTAACCATATTGTAAATTCAATGCAAATAATATAAAATTCAATCATTTTAAATAACAGTGGGTAAGTGATTTAACCGTTTGATATATTTACCTACATAATAACAATAAATGTCATCAGAAACAAAAGCAGTCTTTTTTTTCAAATTCCTATTTTTAAGTCGATGATATCCATAAGCAGGAGAATGTAGAGATGTAAGAAATATACTGCATATTGTAAGTAATAATGGAACTCGTGACTGTCAATTTTAGGCAATGCGGGGCGCGGTTGGTCTTGAATATATGACCATATCATGACGAGTTCTTCCGTGTTGCGGAAGGCATGTTTAATTGGTGGGCCCCAGCTGTCCTATGAAAACATTTGACAGTCGTTACTTCAGTAATCAAACGCCAGAATATCTGACAACCAGTCTTACCTATAGGGGTTGCAAGGAAGAACAACATCGGTACTCAGTTGCATTTAGTGAGACTGGAAACCGATCCCAACATAGTTGGGAAAAGGCAAAGGTAATGGTTGGTACAGATAAAAATGTACCTCAAAGTAGACGTGTGTATCTTCAGTTGTATGACCTATCTATGTGGAAAGTTGTTTTTATTTTATCAAAGTTATTTGTAAGTTTATCCCTTACGGACTGGCGCTTAAGGTAATATTGAACTCAAATCTTTTAATGAATCTTGACACATCAGAACAACATAATATAAGCAGGCTTTTTTATTACAGTGTTGGAAGTTTTCTTAAGAAGAGGGTAAACCGCTGGCAAAGTCTAATTAATAATCCGCAAAAATACTTTATCATGAAATAAGAATGAATAAAATGCAAAATATAGGTAGGTTCACATGCCTGTGTTTTTGGGACTTATGATTACTGCATTTTGAGGTCGGAATTTACACACATATAATATTCTACTTGGAAATACAGTACCAGTAAAATGAATAACTTCTGTCATTACAAAACCTCGTAGAAACCTTTCATCGTCATCGACATTTGTCACCTCATGATTACTGCACAAATAGGTACTTGGTATTCCTAATACGTCATCAGAGCCTGCATAGTACTTATTACTGTATAAGTATTTGGAGGAAACAGGCAAAATAACCGCAAAATCACATAATTCAACGCTTGACTTAAAAACATTAGCAGCAACTGCTCATCCTTCATCAATTTTATTCATACAGGGTGCTTTGGAAGGCACGATAAACTAGTGCGTCTGGATCGTCATATGAACATCGTTGGCAGTCCTCACGAGTTTTCAGAAGCCTGAAAGTCCGACAACTAGTCTTAGCAAGAGGTGTAGGGTTGTTCAGGCAAGTGGGTTGTTGAGGTCAGATAGCCAGTCGCTCCATTAGAAACTCTGGTTCTCAGCTGCAACCGGTTAGACAAGAACATAGTTGAGAAAAGGTTAGGCAGATGATGACAGGGTGTCCCCCAAAGTATGGATCCAATAGAACAAGAGTTTTGGCAGGGTATAATTTACCAACTATATTTAACTTCAGAATGTAGCTTTAGAAGATAGGAACTTTCGTGAAAAAACAATCTATTAATTTTATCATCCTGAATTAATTGCAGATCATTCTTAATTAGACAATCTAATAATAAATAAATAACCATGAAATAAAAGAGAATGAAGAACCCTGTTCAGATGTTATTTCCTAAATACCAAATTGAGGATACTGGCTATTTAAATTAGTACATAAATTCCTCAATACAAATAATGGGCCAAAAGACAAACAAAATCACAATAATCAATTGTTATGATGTAGGTGAATATATACCTACCACTGTATGCATATTGCTAGGAAAACAATGTCTGATTAATATATTACCCGATCTATTTACATACAAGCTCTTTCCTGTACTGCTCAAAGGATTGGATGATGTGATGCACCTAAACAAAATTAAGAGGTACTCAAGCATTACATCTCCAGTATACTATAAACAACTTGAACCGAAAAGACACTAAACGGCAATTGTCTTTGAATACCTACATACTAAAAAATAAATGTGAAAGCTCAGATCTTTGATCTGAGTGTGAAAGTATATTTAGTCGCCCTAGAGGTGGAGATAGGTTAGATATCGGTGGCGAAATCCTGCGTAATAATGATCCAAACTTTAGAAGAATATATCTAGATAGTAGAAGCAACCTATTGAAATCAATGTCTTGACTTGCGACAGTACAATATTACTTATTGCAGAATATAATAACTTTGCATGTTACTCAATGCTGCTAGGTGCATCTATATATCTACATCGGTATCACTTAGTACCTGCACGATACAACTTTTAATATCTTTAATTAACATGATAAAAATTAACTCAAAGTTTTTTTTTATCATTTTAGCTATATAGTTTGTTCAAAACCTCACATTTCATGCCAAAATCAATATTGCCTACGAAATAGGTATACCTAAATTATCAAAATACAAACGGTCAATGACAATGGCCTCAGTGCGAAATGTTACAATTTATCTATATAAGGAAAATACACGGCACGAAAATAAATCTACAGAATAACTCATTAGTATAAATTGGATATATTTGTTTAATTGTTTTAGTCTTCATTTCGTATTTCTGTGGGACAGTTCATTTCAAACAACTCCGAAAAATATTTTCATCCAAAATGGGGGGGCGGGTTTTTCCGCTAGTGTTTTTGGTCGCCGTATCAAGTATATCTAAAGTACTGTGTAATGGAAATGGTAGTTTAACCTTCGTCATAGACGACACGGGATCCATGTATAACGATATAGATCAAGTGAGGGCAAGCGTGAACCAGATCATGGATACTGTGTTCAATGAAAAGTCAAGCTTAATTGACAATATGGTTCTGGTCACGTTCAACGATCCAGGTAATGTAGATTTCCAATTTTTTAATAATTATTGTCCCGAAGCATTCCTATCTTCCGCCGATGACATAATACAGTCCAACTTGACATGCTGTGATAAAAATACTGCCTATCATTCTTTTTTAACCAATCTTAGATGCCGAAGTAAGAGTTAATACAAGAAATCGCTACCGTTATAAGACGATACTGGACGAAGTGGAGGCTCACAACATTGAGAACCCTGACTGTTGGGAGCCAGCGATGAATGGAGTACTCCTTGGATTGAATGAAAGTAATCGCGATTCCTACATGTATGTGTTCACCGATGCACCCGCCAGAGACTATAAAGATGCACCCCGTGTCATAGAACTCTGCCAGAGAAAACGGATTCAGGTAATAATTAGCTAAATCTGACTATTTTTGTATAAAAAAAATGTAATATTTTTGCAATGTTTCTTGTGTATCCCCTCATAATTCCTTAGTACCCATGAGGAATACCCCAATCAGAATCAAGAAATATTCAACACGCAATTGAACTAAACAATAAAATATAGTGAGAAATAATCATCTATTATTCTTTATTTCACAGATAGTTTTCGTGCTTACTGGAAACTGTCGTCGTTATCACATCTACTTAGATGAAGCCTCAAATGTATTCTTTGAAATAGCGAAGGCATGTTCGGGACTCGCGTTCGAGATTGATAAAAGCCAAGTTTCTGAGGTAAAGCCGTGAACTTTTAAACCTTGTTTACCAAATTATTTACTTTTAAACCTTGACCCATATTTGAGGATAGATATACAATATACTCCATTAAGTACTTATAGATTTTTTTCATTTATTTAATTCTTATCGCTACGAACGGTCTCTTCTAGACAACATAAGATGGATAGCGACGAGAAGTAAAACATTATAGGTATGTACATATGATTGGCAGTTAGGCAAGGTGTACACTTGCTCCTGCAATTCGAGTAACTTTTTATAGTGTAGCTTTAACGTACACATAAATACATTATTCCCATTTTTCAGGTGCTTGGACCTATCAAAGAACTTATAAAAGGCAACAAAAGTATTTTTGTATCGACAACCATAGAAGCCAATGTTTATAAAAATATCCCAGTAAGTTTTTGCCATATTTTTGCTTTATTTCTTACATATTTAGTTAATTTAACCATTTATAGGTGACGACGAGACTTGAGTATCAAGCTCATGTATCTTGTAAGTTATGATAAGTTGGTTTACACTAATCACCCACGTCCCGTGGAAACTTCTTCACGTACCCGGATAGCCCATGTTCAGCGCAGAGAGTGTAGTTTCCTAACAGTTGAGTTAATGTATGTAAGTCATACAGTCCTGATAGTTGGTGAGCAGTTTCGTTGGGGGATTGGTGGAAGACTTTGGTAAGTTATGCTGTCCCGGTAACGTAGCCAGATGGGAACAGAAACTATCTTTGTCCTTCCCCCGGGGTATTTTTGACGCAAATGCTCATAAAGTTCCAGAACAGCACATACCATTACTCAAGTGTTGACGACATTGCTCAACATGTACCAGGATAGTAAGAAACACTTGAAGTAACTCCCTCGGTGCGCGGGTGGAAACCCCGTGGAACAGCTAGTCCTTAATAAGACACCTCTGTGAAAAATTGAGATGTACTTTTTATTGATAATGTGTAATAACTCTTCAATTTTATTTTACGCAGTTCAGAATAGATACCCATACTGACTACGCCATCATTTCTGTATCTGGTAAAGAACCATATCTGGAAGTAAAAGGACCTGCGGTTCAATTAGAAGACCTGATGCGAAATGATAATGGAATTGTAAGTAGCGTACATAGTAGGTCAAGTATTCCTCCAAATTCAATTAGAGCCAACCAAATTGATTTCCTGTTCTTTTTTTTAATTATGCAAAGAACCATGGAGAGATCGAAATGAAGCGAAGGTGCCATAACTGAAAATAGAAGCGCCCAAAAATGCGTGACCTAACCATTCTTTGTAATACCAAAAATCGTTGATAGATGTCTCACCAACCCGAACGCCTAGTTAGTTCACTCGTAACTGATCATTTTGGTCATGCCCACCGTACCAATTTGACCAAGAAGAAGGCATCTCACCTACCCGCATTATGTATGGCATCTCCGCTCATATGTCTTTACTCCGTGGAAAAATTTTCACACTTAATAGTCAACCAAATATCAATAACTTTTTACGTTTCTTTTAGGTGGTTAAACTTAACAACATCAGGCCTGGCGAATACGTGGCTACTGTGGGTAGTAAGTCGAGAACATCTATCATCATTGTGGGCAGAACCGATTTCTTTTTCACTCCTGGCTTTTCTGAGTCAATGCCCAAGTCAGCAAAGGACGTAACGCCTCAGCCCATCGCTGGTGAGTTATCCCGTACTCCTACTAACTAGACAAGTGGATTTAAAAAGGACTTTTTATGAGGTTAGGCTAATGGAACATAGAAGACGTTTTGGCCTGTTTAAAAAGTACCACTATCACTGTTTATCCTGCGATCTTCAGACACACCGATCGAACCACATGAAAAACGTATTTTACAAAATACCCTCAATAGTCCTAAATCAATTAGTTCTTTTTGTTTTTCAGACACGAAAGTTCACCTATCTGCATCCGTCATTGATGAACATAATTCTGTGCAAATAGTAACAGCGGAGATTGTACAAATGAACAACAAAGTCATCCAAACGCTTCCTTTAATCAAGGTTTCGAAAGATTTTTACGTGACACAACCATTTGTGGCTCCGTCGCAAATGTTCAGAGTAGTTGTAAGTATTAACCTTTTTCTTAAAAATACTGACAATAATTGTGTTCTTCTTCCATATTTTGTAGATATCATCATCATCTCAGCCATAGGACGTCTACTGCTGAACATAGGCCTCCCCCTTAGATCTCCAAAGATACCTGCATCCAGCGTCTTCCGGCGACCTTTATGAGTTGGTGGACAGAAGATCGATTTTGTAGATATGTTATGATGTAATTAAAACTATTCTCTCTACGTTTTAGGTGAACGGCATAGTGAAAGCAACGGGATTGCCCATAAAAAGGATCGCCAAACTCCCAGTTACTTCGATACCACAACCAAAAAGTAAGTTCCGTTTAATTGTGACCATAGAATCTTCCGACGAATATTTCTAGTGTTTTAACTTTCCTGTGGCACCTAAGAAATACACGCTCAATTTCCCACTGCGCCGAAATACCCACGATATGATGCACGATATATGAAAAAGCTTTTTCTCACACAAATAGGTACTTTACGTAAAGGGATGCTTGAAAACAATATTGTAATATTTGCAGGGCGACCTACTGCGGTTATAACACAAGGCACATCACTACAATACGACTACAACGATGAAGTGAAGTTAACTTGTAAAGTTGAGGCGCACCCAGAACCCAAAATCAAATGGGTTAACAGCAAAGGATCTAGAATCCAATCGACGGTATGTGCTCATTGACTATAATATCAATCTTTGATTTGCTGACAAGAGCCCCATTCATGTACAATCAAATTCCTATCTCTAGTAAGCAAAACAACAGATAGATAGAATATTAGGAATGGCATCACCTGGCGTCTATTTTAAAACCAACTGCACGAAAGAACCTGCTTCCCAAAAGTAATTCATCTACACATTCATTTCATAAAGTGAGGTTATGCAGCCAAGTTTGAATAAACGATTTATTATTTTGATAGCTTCTAATAACCTATCTAATTTTTCTTTCAGACTTCACGTACAGACGTACCCTATGAATACATTAGTGATATAAAAACACAGGTCTCTAAAAGTGATAAATTCATTTGCTATGCCGAGAACAACGAAGGGAAATCCTCAGCCTCTGCAACGGTCACAGTTAGAGACCCATTTGTTGTGAAAGAAGTTCCATCAGGTCAGTAAAGTCTATACAACGGTTGTATTAACTTAACATCTATAAACTATAAATTGGATTAGATTTGTATCAAGCATTAATATTGTTTTATTTTTTTCATAGGAGTAGCAAAACTAGCATACGGGGAAGCAGGCACTATAACATGTGACGTCACTTCGAAGTTTCCAATGGAGATTCAGTGGTACCACAGAAACGATATCACAGGAATGTCCAACAAGATACAAACGTCTGACAAGTTCTTGGTATCAGCAAGTCAAACGCAAATAAAAATAAGAAAAATGAGTATGGACTTAGCTGGACAATACATCTGCAAGGCATTCTTGAAAAATCAGAAGAACATGGAAAAAGAATTTAGAACGCGCGTTTTTGTAGATGGTTTAGGTAAATTTTATACTTTTATATCCACACGTTTTGGAAATCATTTTGGAGATTATATTTTTATTTAAGTACTAAACAATTATTTATTGCAGTTCGTCCGAAATTGTTGCCAATACCCACCACAAAGATTACCAAAGGCAAAAATGGAGTCTTGGAATGCAAGTAAGTACTACGTAGTATACACATTTTAAACTGTAGCTGATTGATTAAGAAGCTTTATTATTTTTATAATATTTTCGACAAATTCAATCAACGACTATGTACATGTCGAAATAAATGCCGCAAACCAACACGACTGAAAAGATATCATGCGCTAGACCAACGGTAAATTTTAAATTTATAGTAATACGAATAATTCAAATGATGTTCTCAGGGCTTTGAGTGGCGTACCCGCACCAAAGATAACATGGTACTCAGGAGGTCAAACTGGTACTAAGTTCACACTCATACCGGGTTCTAGCAATGTTCTAAGGATTACAAACGCGGAAGAGAAACATGGAGGGAAATACAAATGTGTGGCAGTAAATGATGTTGGCAGGGATGAGCATATCACCACAGTGATCATTCAAGGTAATCCTAAGAATAAAACAAATCATTTATCACAAATAAACATTGTCTTTGCTCCTGTATTCGGTCAATCTGCCATTGAAAGCGTAATAATTAGTTACCTAGTCTGCTCGCATGAAGATTTTGAGCTTAAGATAAAAAGAAGCATTATAACAGTCGGTACTAATATCGTCAATAGGCTACATCTGCCTAGCCTTTTCCCAACTATGTTGGGGTCGGCTTCCAGTCTAACCGGATGCAGCTGTGTACCAGGGTTTTACAAGGAGCGACTGCACTGCCTGACCTCCTCAACCCAGTTACCTGGGCAACCCGATACCCCTTGGTAAGACTGGTTGTCAGACTTTCTGGCTTCTGACTACCCGTAACGACTACCAAAGATGTTTAAATGGCAGCCGGGACCTACAGTTTATCGTGCCATCCGAAACACGGAAGAACTCAGTATGACAAGATGGTCACCCATCCACGGACCGACCGCGCCAAGCGTTGCTTAACCTTATGATCGATCGATCCGCGCGGCTTTGACTTAGCCATGAGCTCTTCATATCGTCAATAGGCTATTCTCAGATATATTGGTTCTGAATTTTAAGCTTGAAGCTACTGTTTGTTTGACTTCCAAATAAGCTTACTTGGTGTATCATTTGAGTCTCTGGTAAGGCTGCTTATTGTCAATAAAACAAAAAAAAACTATATAACTAGAGGGTTTCTGCCTGTCGGTTAAACCTGACCCGTATAATAATATTACATATGTACATTCTTTTTATTTACAGATCTACCTAAAATTATCAGGCCTAACAGGTCTACGGTCTACATGGTTACTGAAGGGGACACAACTTTAAGTATACCTTGCGTGGCAAGTGGTCTTCCGAAACCTACTATTACTTGGGAGATAAACAATAAACCTCTTAACCTAGGTAATATCAGAATTGGTCATGATTTATAAAGTTTATGCTATGCTATTATCAGCTCGTAATTTTCCCAGATTTTTTGATCTCTACTTTATTTCATACGTCTTTTGTTTCAGGAACGAAATACGCCATTAACGATGGGACTCTAGTTATAAGACATCCTACCATAGATGACTCTAATTCATACACATGTGTAGCAAAGAATGACGTCGGTTCAGTCAGCGAGATATTCAAAGTCTTCGTCCGACGTAAGTAGAAATAGATTATTTTAACTTTCGTTTTCAAAACTTGGAGCAGAATTATTTTCGACGAGTTATCATAAACATGATTAATAAGGTATATTTGAATTTAGATGCATCATCCCAGCCTCACATCTCATTTGTAACTAATACGATTTTCATGTTTTAAAATGTTTCAGAGATTCCTGAAGTTAGGGGAGTTGCTTCCATGAGAGGGAGTGTGGGCAAAGCCGTCAACATAGAGTGCAGGTAAGCGAGAAGAATCTCTGATTAACTATTGAAGCCTAAGGTGATCTTCACACTGCCCCGCATCACGCTGCATCTTGCGTGTCGACGCACCTACGCGCGGGGGTGCGTGTTTCTCCGCATGTATGTGCGTGATCCGCATGAACGCGCGTGGATGCATTTTCAGTGTGTTGGACTATGCGTGTTTTCCATACAAACGGAGATATTTCCATACAACGGAAAAAAACGCATCCACGCACTACGCTGCATAGTGTGTGATAATCGTATCGTATCGTAAATAAGAATAAATTCAATCTTCACAAAGGAAAGATTACATCCATATAATGTTAAAAAAACAATACAATGTAGGTGATGTAGGAAAATCAGTATCCAGTTGAAATCTTATACAATATGTTCTCCGTCGGCTTTTTTCCATTTTAAAAACATTAATTTTAAAGACTTCTCTCGTTAAAAATTTATGATTTTTCTTAATTTCAGGGTTCACAAGGGAGTGCCAAGACCTAAAATCACTTGGAAATACGCGGATGATGGCAAAAATTTTGTTCCAATACCTGGCTCCGAACAAGTCCTATCCATATCAAAGGTGGAGATGAAACACGCGGGGCGTTACAAGTGTGTCGCTCAGAATGACGTCGGAGATGCGGAACACATCACCACACTTGTGGTACAAGGTATGAAGATGAAAGAAATAAAAACATACAACAACTTGGAACGAATAGCAAAAGATAAAAAAAAATGTTGTAGAACCTAGTGGCAGTTACTGCAGGCAAAAATAATATACCTATTAAATGTAATAAATCCATAAATTAATCCCACCATCCCATCCTACTGAATATGCAGAATAGGATATATTTAGATCACCTCATCTGTTTACAGAGGTTCCAAAAATATTATCAAGTACTTCTACCGTCTATAAAGCTATTGAAGGGGACGAGCTGTTGAGGATTCCTTGTGTCTCAACCGGTCTTCCCAAGCCAAGAATCGCTTGGAAGCTGAACGGACGCTACATCACTTCAAGTAAGTTACTTTAAAACCCAGAGCTTTAAAAATCTGCAAACGTTTACCCCTTTCGCAGAGCTTTTAAAATATGAGCAGATATTGAAAACAATAATAGTCATGATTTTAACAAAACAACTCACAAAACCAATGATTCGACTAAAAAAAGACCTTCACACAATGTTTTTGTTTTTCAGACGCTAAATATTCCTTGGAAGATGGTGCATTGGTAATAAGACACCCGACCGTGAGCGACACTAACCGGTACACTTGCGAAGCGACTAATGATGCTGGTCCGGCCAGTGCGACGTTCGAAACATACATTCGCCGTGAGTACCAGTATATTCGGTTGTATCATCATCATCATATCAGCCAATTGCCGTCCACTGCTGAACGTAGGCCTGCCCCAAGGAACGCCAACCATCCCGGGATGCTTCAGTTGGACCTATATTAGCATTTATTTCATTTGACCTCCGTGAGACCTGTTTCATTCCTTCTTCTAGTTATTTTCTTTCAAAGTCCACTTTCAAGAACTTGAAAAGTGCCTTATTTACGTGAGATATTTTTTATGTTTTCAGAGAAGCCTCAATTATCTGGAGTTGCTGCTGAGACCGTTAGAGTAGGCCATTCTGCAGTAATAGAGTGCAAGTATGTATTCTGAAACTCAAAAGTTTGATAACTTTTTTTTATTGGGACATCAAGACCCACTTGGAACCATATCAGCAGCCACCCATAATACTAGTCCGTAGCGAGGTCTTTTATTATGCCTCATATCTCATAATATCATTCGATGGACATCTAGCTTCCCGATTTTTAAATGTCTCCTGTTAATATTAGATTTATTTTAAAATTAGATAATCTGCGGTACACGAATTTACTGATCCCATTTATTACGTCATATAAGACTGCAGGTTTACTAACTATAAGACAGACTTTATCGTACTTTTATATGTATTGAATTTAAGTCTCGATTACTTATTAATATATTTATATGTCCGTAGAAGTCTCTAGAGTTTTATCAAGTCTGTCCGATTTATAAAGAGGATTTTTTAAAATAATTTTGAAATAAACAATACGTGTATTGCCTTTTCAGGATCATAAAAGGTGAACCCAAACCAAAAATATCTTGGTATATAGCGCAAGGTGCTTCTGAGTTTGAGAAAGCCGAAGCTCATCACGAGAGGTTACAAATCATTAGTGCAGAGGACCGACACGCGGGCCGGTACAAATGTGTTGCAGAAAACGATGTTGGCAGCGCTGAGCACGTCACCACACTAGTGGTTGAGTGTAAGTTATCTTGAGATATATTTCGACAATCGTCAATAGATTCGTCCTTACAGCCGTCGTCGGCGAGTTTGCACTCAAAAGACGAGCCTCGTCCATACCTAAGTGTAAATTACCGGCAATGGATCAATAGTCTATATTTCAATATCAATTAATAAAAGTTCTGATCCCAGATTAGGCATCTCCGTATGCTTCAACCATAATAATTAAGTTTTGTTTTTCTTTTTATATTTTCTAACCTTGCTTTATTTTTCCCACAGCTGCGCCTAAATTTACTTCAAAATCTAAAACAGTGACTGCTATTGAAGGAGATATTGCCTTAAAGATCCCGTGTGACGTCGCCGGCGTTCCTCGTCCAGTTATAACGTGGCTTCACAAGGGCGTTAAAATTACACCTAGTAAGTCATGGAATATTCTTAAGTCATTTGTCAAAAACCTCATCTTCTCCCGAGTTTCTTCCCAACTATGTTGGGGTCGGCTTCCAGTCTAACCTAATGCAGCTTCTGAGCGACTGCCTATCCGACCTCCTTAACCCGGGCCACCCAATAATACTCCTTGGTTAAACTGGTAAAACCTCCTATTCGAAAATTATAATTTTCCCAAATCATGCACTTTTTCTCATAGCTGAGTATTACAGAGGTTGTCATGAAGGTATACTTTCAGATTCAAAGTACGCCGTTGAGGATGGAAATCTTGTTATCAAGAATCCTACTAAAACGGACAAAGGAAGCTACACGTGTGAAGCCAAAAACTATATTGGGTCAGTTAGTGCCACATTTGAGGTCAATATTGATGGTAGGTACAAAATTAAACGTTGCTTTTTATAAGTTCATACTACAATGTTCAACAAACATTTCTGTATTGTATAGATACTAATTTATGCACTGGAATAAGTACTTAATTTAAAATGTTGTGTCATTACTTTTCAGAGGGACTCGTTGATTTTGGCACGAAGCATAACGTATATTTGCTTTTGGGTGAAACAAAAAAATTGGAATGTGGTGCTTATAAATCGAAATCCCAGTCGATAAAATGGTTTAAAGTAAGTATAATTAATTAAGACTATGCTATGACCCAAAGGAATAGGTTTGAAGACCCTGTTACGGGTCGGAAAACTTGAATCCGGGTTGCTACACAATTTATATAGCACATAGACAAAATATACATATATTAAGTTCCTTCAAGTCCAAAATTGTATCCTATGTTCAGTTACCTACATTCTGAATTCAAATGTTTTACTACTTATTTAGCTGGCTGATATATTAATAATGTTTGTCTAATTTACAGGAATTTGATGAACTGAAAGAGAAATTTGTTCAAATAAACAAAGCTACTTACGCCAACGACGGTAACTATACATGCCATGTGAGCGATGAGCATGGACACGTAGAAACACACACATATGTTGTGGACGTTGGCTCTATTCCTAAACTTTATACACCAAACAATCTAGATGACTGGCGTGGTGATATAAGAGATATTTTGTCAAACTGTGAAGTTAGTGAGGCAAAACCAGAAGCTAAAGTAAGTTTGAATTCCATCATCATCCTCCGAGCCTTTTCCCAACTATGTTGAGGTCAGCCTTCAGTCCAACCGGATTCACCTGAGTACCAGTGTTCTAAAAGGAGCGACTGCCTATCTGACCTCCTCAACCCAGTTAACCGGGCAGTTACAGATAGATAGGAATAGTAACCCGGGCAACTACTCCTATCCATCTAGTCACTAAAATATTATAAAACTTAGGACACCGTTACCATGACGGGCGCAGTCTTACTCCTTATTTGGTGGCCCAGTCCGATTTTATTCAATGAAATCCTAATTGTGATGTCAGAATTAAGTCCGCCGATATATCACTTTTTGTGGATGAAGTGTACATAACTAATAATAATATTAGTATTTAACTTTCCAATAATAAATTCACTAATTTTGCATTATAGATAACTTGGTATTTCAACGGCAAAGAGTTAACCGATAAGGAGGTACCAGAGATAGGAATTCGATATAATTGGGGTCGCTACACATGCACGGCAACTAATGTACACGGATCAGTTAAGAAAAGCTTTGATGTCAAGTCTTCAGGTAAGCTACATAAAACAAAATGCATACAGTTCATTTTGGTGTGACATACACACGTTAATTTATGACGAACTGTACCTACAAAACGGTTCGATACAAGGCGACTTATACAAAAACCTAATTGTTTGTTACAGTATGTTTGATACCTCGAAATTTGAGAGACGCCGCTAATATGCCACTTTTACTAACTAACGAAGGAACTTGGCCTAAATGGGAGTTCACGGATAAATATACAATACTGGAACAAAATGAAAAAATTACTCTGTCCTGTCCAAAACAAGAAGGAACATCAAATACATTCAGAAACTTTGCGGGACAAAGTCAATTAAAAGCAGTTTGCCTTAGCGAGGATGCGTTCCTGTTAAATGAGAAAAAATATAAGCTTTCAGATCTACAATGCAAAAACAGCATTCAGTTGTCTGTTCTTAGAGAGCCAGTTAAATGCTCTAAACTAGCAGAGAAACCTGAATTGATACGGGTTGGCTACAATGTGACTGATTTCTTAAAAATATACGACGTGTGTTACGATCATGCCAAAAATATGCCTCTTATTGCTCGCGCATCGATGACCAAAACTGATGACAGTGTAGGCACCAACAGCAACTGGTTTAGTTATCCAGGAATTGGAGATACGAAAATTGCGAGGGGATTTACCTGTAAAGACTCAAAGACATCTTGTTGTTATGGAAAATCCCAGCTGTTGAATGCAAAGGACTTCAATTATGAAACTGCAAAGAAAAGCACCTTCATTGATTATCTAAATGGAATCCCAATCTGGCGTCCTTGTGGTTCACAGGTAAAAATCATAATATGTAAATATAGGTAATAACGCGTGTACCTACATGAATTTCAATTATTATATTTGGGATGTAATTAATTATTTCAGACCAGCTGGGAAAAAGTCGATGACATGATTAGAAGACAATTGGAGGGCGAAGATGAAATGAAGACCTGGTCTGGTACACACACTTTTGAAAAGAAAAATGGAGCCATCATACCGCGATACTTATGGAAGGTAAATAAAAAATACGAGTTCATTTCGCTAGATTCCCTAATTTTAATTAGAAAACTCAAAAAGGGTTCGTGAATTCGATATGTTCGTTCCGAGGCCCGGGTCTTGGATTGTCTGTCTTCGAACGTGAGCCTCCTCCAAATCACTGCGTACTTCTTGGTACTTTCCAAAATCCTTTTAGGGTTTGAACAGAAAATAGGTTCATCAGGTAAAATTAATTCTTATTGGGAATTTCAGGTCATAGCATATGAGAGTGAGGATCCGCTGGCCATAGTCCATGTTAACAGTGGTGAACCAACAGAGAAGGACATCAAATGTAAGAACATCTGCAACGATGACGATCAGCCGTGGTTCTCAGTCAAAGACGATTACACTTACTGTTGCTCTCTCACGGACTTCTTAGATGCATTTGATTTGCATGGCATGAAGATTGGCGGTAAGAATTTTATTCTTTTAATTAATACTAAATAAATCTTAAAATCAAATTAATTAATTCATTTAAACAAGATTAACTTTCGACAAGATATTATGTTAGAATCTCAAAATAAAGCCAAAAACGGTTAACTGAATCGAAAACAGCACTTAACAAGGTTGCACCTAAGTTTAGCCACGGGTGTGCGACTGCATCTAGGTGTGGCCGCTCTGATGCAGGGCTCGCCTAGTTCTAACCGAAGATACACTAACTACTTAACTAAGTTACCTGTTACCGTTTACATCTAGCAGTAGCCGATTAAACCTACGTGTAGAAGCCCTTGGGGCTTTATCATACATAACGTATTAATCTGACATTTAATGACAATTTTTATTATTTTCCAGAATCATCTGCATAATTTAAGTAACCGAAGAAACAAATAATTATCATAAAATTTTGGAAATATTATATATTTGAAACCTTCATCGTCCTCACATTCAACGAAATGTTAAGATCTCTACCTAAGTATGAAATGTATGGAATACATAATGTAATTAAGCCTTAATAATATATATTTTGTATATTGTAATTCATAATAAACCGAAAATGAAAAATTAGCCCAATAAGAAAAACATTTTGCAAAAGTAATAAGTACTTAGTACACCTTCCTAGATTGTGAATGGTACGTAAGTATTTGTAATAAACAATATCCACAATAATGTTGTTTCATTTTATTGTACTCATTTAAGACCTTATATTATAAGACCTCTGACCACTACACCCTATATCGTAGACACGAAAGACCACACGATATGCTCGCACCTTTAACTGGAAATCAAGAAACACCAAAACACCATCAATTCGTTATATGAATACAAGAACATGATAATATGATAGATTCAAAATTAGAACAAATCACATTTTTTTTAACAGTTACATCAATATATTATTGTTAGCTGCCAGTGATTACCAAAGAGTATACAATACTACGTAAGAAGAGACGGGACTTCCATAGATAGAAATAAACTCATGAACCGTCAAAATAAGAGCCGCCGTACACGGACTGCTTCAAGCAGTTGAGACCGACTGCTTAAAGCCGCGACCGCGCAGTGAACTATAGTCATTCATTCGCTGCCGTACACACGACTGCTCGAGCAGTCGCGACCGCTTCAAGCCGTCAACTGCATGATGAAATTCCATCGTGCCGTCGACCGCTCGCGAGCGGTTGCGAGGCATACACCGACTGCTCGAGCCGTTGACTGCGCTAGAGCAGTCGACAGCTCTCCGACTTCCCTCTCCCCCCCGCCCAATTGACATTCTAAAATAGTTGAAAAATTTTTCTTCATCACTTCTAAGTTCCATAAACAAATGATGGAATTGTCCACGTTGTTCTCTTAATTGCAAAATTGGATGAACCCAAAATTGTCTCTTTTGACGTCGCCGCCGTCGTCTCCGCCTGAGCAGGAGCAGCAAAAGCAGTGCTTCCTCGTCAGAATCCATGACTCGACTGTGGTAGAAAATCAACTGCTCGAGCAGTTGGGTCGTAGCTCGAGCAGTCAACAACCGACAGCTCAAGCAGTCGACGCCGACCGCTCGAGCGGTCCGTGTATTTCACTCAGCCGCTTACTGCTCGAGCAGTCAGTGTACGGCGGCCCTAAGGCTAACCTAGAATAGCCAACTTAACAACCTTATCAATAGTGCATAACAGTGCTACCAACATAAAGTTAAAACCATAGTGTTGTGCAGTTTGCAGGAACTCTAGATATCGATAATCTCCTACTTAGAACCATAGTGTTGGGCAGTTTGCAGGAACTCTACTTGCCTACAAACCCATCGACAGAAAGGAAATTTATTTATTGCCGTCGCGAAACCGCCAATGACTATGCCGCTGTCATTGACGGTTTCACGACGGTCAATCTAGTTTAAAATAAAATAAACAAGTACTAATAAATATTTTACTTGATCCAAAGTAAATGTTACATTGAACAAAATAAAGGATTGACACTCAAATATAATTTATTCAAACTTGGCTGCGAATAAGGCTACTGTACCCTCGAAAAGATAAATATGGCAATTACTGAAAGGGAGCAATCAAATGCAACTGAAATTCTACAACTATTACTTAGCTGTACTCGTTAATTGAGCAATTTTATTTATGTTCGCATTTGATTGCTCCCTTTCAGTAATTGCCATATTTATCTTTTTACATTCGTTTCTTATTAATAAAACTGACAATTTGGTTAACAAAGTGTCCATGAATATGCCACTGTGCTCCTCGCACATCCATGTCGAATCAACGTCTTTATGCATCATCACACAACAATATTTAACTATATCATTGTTATACAGCAAGTGTTTCACATCACGTTCAAATACGGATACACATAAATTTACAGTATTACATAGATTCAGAGTCGGATAAGTAAGAGAAAGCATGAACATAAACAACAGGTTGTTTGTCAAAATGTTCAAAAAAAATATCTTCAACATCAGTTTCAATATCAGGCAAATGTAAAAAATAGGATTATTACTATCATCATATACAAAATCATCTTTATCTTTAGAAACTGGATAAGAATGATCTACATTAGTAAAATCTTCAGATTCTGTATGTTTAAATACTAAATCATGAACATCTAACATCAGTTGGTTATCATCAGGGTCACAATTAGCTCCCCTTATAGGAGTACTAAGTTTAGTGAGTATACTGGTTTTGAGGGCTGCGGTAAAATGGTGGCATGTTGGATTTTGATTAGTTGGAGGATGCTGCCTAATCAACCCAAAAAGATTCTCCAAAGTGTCTTGGTTGAGTTGTCGCAGATTGAGGAATTTAAACCCAATTGACTCTACATAGTTCCAAATGTCTTGTAAAGAACATAAAGTCGTATAATACCCATTTACGCACCGGACGTTTCTTAATCTTAATTGACTGTCAGATTTTAAGAAGTGCAATGTATTTACTTTTTTTTTTTAACTCTGGCCATAATTTGTGATGAATGCTATTTTTCGAAACATTTACGCGTAAGCCTTTCTTTACATCTTTTTTTGAGGCTGGCCCGTTAGTAATATCAAACAAGGTATCTAACTGCTGGGGCCCGATTCTCCTAATTTTACTTAAGCAACATACGATTCACTTTCGACTCGATTCGACTGATATCCAATCCCGACTCGATTACGATTGAAGCGTATGTGGCATTCCGCTATTTTTTCTTTGAAATAAACGTTTTTATCCTTTTCTGTCATTCAATAATGAATCATTTTGTCTGCAAATGATTTACGATTGCAAAATGATTGTACAGCAAACTACCGTATAGACCAAAATCACCAAAATAGCAGACCAATCGCACACCAATCAAATGTCAATCGAATACGATTGGTCTTTTATTAGATCATATTGCGATTCGATTTCTATTAGATTTTGACATTATTAACTTAGGAGAATCGGGCCCCTGAATTACATTGGCGGTTTGTAAAACAGCATCACGTTTCAATGTTCCATCAACATCTTTTACATCATTATCAAATGTTTCAGTAAATAATTTCAAAATAGCAGATACATCATTGCTGAGTATTTGCGCGGCCAGTTTCACCTTCATTTTAGCGCGAAACTTGGGATTTACGTGCAACGGTGTGATTTTTTTGAAATGAAGTGTTTTGTTATTTCTTTCCTGTAATTCCACTAAATGTGACCATTTAGCTTTCATTCCATCCAAAACCAATACACCCCCTTCAAAGAAGTTGTTCCTGATGGATTTGAATAAATGAGGAACATCATATAGTATATAAACTTTTTCATTTTCCACTATATAAAAGTTACTGTCAGAACACTGCCCAGAAAACTTTTTCAGTAAATTTAAAGCACCAACGTTACTCGGGCCTTGATCACAGACAGTTGCGATTACTCTAGAACCGATTTCAGAACCATTTTGATGGTATTTTTTATAATAGCTACCAATTTATCTGACGATATTGTACCTTTCACAAAGTAGTGTGCAAGTGGCTGCTTGATTTTTTTGTGCACACCTTGTAGTAAAAAGACTAAAGCCTTGTCGGCTAACTCTCCCGATCGACCGTGTTCTCCTAAATCTTGAAAACCCTCAACTTTGTCGTAAGCAGTATTAAAAATGAGCCTCTTCTTTAGAGACATCTCATCGAATAAAATGACGCAAGTTTTATCTTTACAAGATAATTCCTTGACCTTTCTTTTAAGATGATCAATTATTGATTTATTGAATCCAGGATTCATGGGCATTTTACTAAGAACATTTTGTAAAGTCCTTGGACTAGGTAACGGTAACAAATGCCTTAAATACCGATATAACTTTGGCGATTTCTTGTACATGGCTATGGCTAGGGCTTTGTCATTATCGGACCATCGTTTGCCCTGAGAAGAGCGATTTTCATTTCTTATTGCCGAAAACATCATTGTCTTTAGCGTTTTTGATTGAATGTTATCAAACATTTTTACTTTTTCTTGAACTTTTCTAATTTTTGATTTCAAAAGTTCAACCCTCTTCATAAGTTTCTTCTTTCGTGGAGACAGATTTTCATTACTCATTTTATTTGTCCTTTTGCGCCTTTTTCGGACAGAAGATGTTGAGGGTTCATCTGTAAAAAGACAATTTCAGAATTTAGTGGCAATAGAAGTTATAAGGTAGGATTATACTGCAAGTAATAAAAAGAAATACGTTCAATCAAAATAATCTAGATTCACCTACGCTCTCTGGGAAATTAAAAAGACCACCGACTTTCATACAGTCAATTAATATTATTATTTATATTTATTACATTAGTATTAGTCTAGATACCTTTATGCTTGTAAGTTACCACATACCTTTCATACAAATGTCTTGTTCACTTGTCATAATGTTTACGGTATATTCCACTGGTGGAACATCATCTTCATAAACAATTTGATTATCAACTGTAGTAGCTTGTACTTGTGCAGTAGATGTAGATGTTGAGGGTTCATCTGTAAAGAGACAATTTTAGCTTTTACTCACCATAGATGTTTTAATTAGTTGAATTAGTTTTAGTAATATTAGAAGTAACTCCATAAAGAAATAAAGGCTCACCTTGGCTTTGCTTGTGGTATGTATTTGTTTCAAATGTACTAATTTCTACTTGTGCAGAAACAGAAGATGTTGAGGGTTCATCTGTAAAAATAAAATTTCAGCATTCAGATACAATCAAATCAATCAAATAAAATTGTAAAAAAATAATCCGCAGGGCATCTGAGGCGGATGACAGGGAGTAGCGACCCCGCGGGGCTACATATCCGAGTGCTCCAGGGAGAGTATACTGTCCCCCATCTCCGGCTTGCCGGAGTGAAGCATGACGGGGGATAGGTCTCCCGCCTCTTGGCTTGCCTTCATCGGCCGGTCAGAGTGGAGTCGCTAGAGCAAGGTTAGTCCTGCTCGGAGGGTAGGTGCCTCGTGGTAAGTGGCGAGTGGGCCGGTGATGCTGGACCCACAGGGAGCGCGTGATCTGCGTTTAAAGTCCGCCGAGGTATCCTCACCCTTCTCAGCCGCTCATGTCCCTGTTGCCCTCTTGTTGCTTTTCAGTGACTGATTCCCGGGGGCCCAGTAAGTGAGTTGGCGAGTCTCCACCTGCCATTTTAACATGTATTTAATACATTGTCATCGGCAGGTGCCATAGGTCCCGTAGTTTCCCCATTCCTAGTCCATTAGCATCCCATCACAATAGCCCAAGTAGTTTTCATCCATAGTTAGCAATAGTTTAGCACAGAACCGGGGATTGTCCTTGGATACATTTCTATAGTGTATACAGGGATAATCGTCGATTTTGTGTCACCATTTCATTAAAGTTGTCTCAAAAGGGCTTCAGCGTGTTGGCTTCAGCCCCACGTTCGCCTCCCAAAAATCCGGGACTCTATAGTTCCGAGGTCTGGTAAAGACATAGGTACAAGAAAATAATAATAATTGATTGTAATATTTAAATGTCATTTACAAAAATTAACATTATAATATAGCTGTCTTGCGTTGAACATATAGATACAATGGTAGTTGTAATAGGTGAAGGAAAACATCTTGAGGAAACAAATGTGTATAAATATGTATAATGCGTATATGTGTATAAATGCAAAAGTATGTGAGGATGTATGGACTTTTGTTACTATTTCAAAAACAGATTATACATCACAATAATCCATAGGCTATAATTTTCATGCAGGCAAAGCCGCGGGCAACAGCTAGTATATGATAAATTTATTATTACACTACTAACCTTCTTGTAAAGGTTGCTGTTCTTTGAAGAGGTAATAAGGAAATGCTGACAGAATGGCGTCCGAAAGTGGCATAGAAGAAAGATTTATTGACGGAATAGCAGATTTTTTGAGCTGTGTCCTTTTTTTATTAAAATCATTATCTTTAAAATGCTTTCCACAGATAAATTTTAATTCATGGAGTTTTTCAATGGGCACATAAACTAGATCCTCGTTTCCTGCCATTTTCACCCATTCTTTACATCTGAAAGCAAAAATATCGACAATGATTAGTATACTGTGTCCCAACTAGGGCTGCCATCCGTCCGGGATTCCCCAGATTTGTCCTCGTTTGGAGGCCATCCGGGGGCCGTCCGGGCGGGGTTTCAAGAACAGTCCGGGGAAAACCCGGACGCTTTTCATGTAGTAGTAGTATATGTTAATACACTGGACAGCAAACAAACCGAGCCACCCGCTACTATGGCACTCTAATCCGATTTTCTCAAAAAGTATAAAACTTACAAATATCAAAAATATACCTATAGAAAGAACATTTCTTAAGGATTAAAATGGCTGTAAATTTAATTAAAAGGACCATCAATTCACAATGTTACGTACTTTCTGCAAGTATAATTTTGATATTTGTATGTATTATAGTTTTTGAGAAAATCGGATTAGAATTCCAAAGTAGCGGGTGGCTCGGTTTATTTGCTGTCCAGTGTAGTAAATGGATTACAGATTAGGTATTTTTTGTTTAAAAACAATCGTACTCGTTCGGGGAAAAAATGCGATTTACGCCAAATGTCCGGGTTTTTTTAATGTTTGTCCGGGTTTGGCGAAATTCGAGATGGCAGCCCCTAGTCCCAACACTATTTCCCCGATTCAAACTTTTAACAACTTATTTGTTAAACTAAAAAATAAGTTTTAAGACTGAAAATGGAAACATAACTCTGTTAAATTACGAAATTTTAACTTACCGCAATTCATCTAGTGGAAATCTGGCCATAAAGAAGCGTTTTTTGCCATCTTTGCGCTCCGACCTCAATCCACAAATTTCACATTTCCTGTACGCCATACTTCGTAATAAATCGTCCTGGCACCACAAACTTCAAGAAATAATGGTTTTAGACACCTTTAAAGACCAAGAAATGGTAATTGCATTCACTTCGCTTTAATAACCGGTAGTACCGGTACCGCTGATAACAACAGTTCGATGTAGAGATGGGTAACTCAGGAGTGATAGATAAAAAAGATATGTATCTTTCCGTTCTGATCACTCACTCTTTGTATCAGTTCAAATCCGAATGTATCAGTGTATCTTTAACAACTCATTCAATCCTCGTCCGTTTGTATCTGTGTTGCACTCGCACACACAGCGTTGAGCGGCTCGCGTCACGGTTTCTCATCGGAAATTCCAGACATCTCTTTCGCACTTCCCTACTTAGAATGTTCTGTCTCACTTTCTCGATACCGAGTATAAGTGTTTGACCATTATTTTTATTTCTTTATTCGATTTACACGGCTTTTACAGCCAATTACATAAATCGTAAACTTAAATTTAAAATGAAAAATAAAAACTTAAAAATATTATAAACTGATATACGAATCTATCTATCCCAAACGAATCTATCACTCTTAGTTCGTAGGTACTGATTTAGTGATACATTGGATTGAATTGAAAGAAGCGAGTCACTCTGAGCAACAGTACAATATCACTCGCGGATACGAAAGGATCCCACCCAAAACAAAAATGTGAAAGACTGCCAAGTTCGATAATATGGGAATGCTTCGCCTATAAAAGAAGTGAGATCTGAATAAGTACCAAGTTCCATACACATACCTCAGTTAAAAATAGTTACTTTTTAATGATGTTACTTGGCAAGTTTTCATACACCTTGTTATAAACCTACTAAACGCAATGAATCAAGTATTTAATTATCTATTAAAACTTGCCAAGTAATCATCATTAAAAAGTAACTATTTTTAACTGAGGTATGTGTATGGAACTTGGTACTTATTCAGATCTCACTTCTTTTATAGGCGAAGCATTCCCATATTATCGAACTTGGCAGTCTTTCACATTTTTGTTTTGGGTGGGATTTCATTTATTTTTGTAAGGTTGTTTATTCTATTTTTTTCTTATGATGAAGTTAGTTAAAGAAATGTCTCATTTATACTATTTTTTAGATTTTTTAATATGCACTATGTTTCTTACAAAGAAATGAACTAGATTAACTAAATGGACTAGATTTACCAACTGACTGACATGACATGTTATCATATATTATGTTCGTGGATCAAAGTTACACATTCGTTATTTTCGAAAGTGATTCACACTTGGCCGTTTTCAGATTTTTGCTTTACTTTGACTAAATACAAACCTTTGTACCATTCGAAGATATATTATATAAATATAAATAAATTTAGTTCGTTTTAGTTCCTTAGGGGTATAAATTTACACCGGGTATAAAACACCTTCATTATTTTGAAACCGACTCACACTTGGCCATTTTCAGATTTTTCCCTTTACCTTGACATAAAGACCTACCTCCATGCCAAATTTCAAGTCAATACGACCATTAGTTCCTTAGGGGTATAAATTTACACCGGGTATAAAACACCTTCATTATTTTGAAACCGACTCACACTTGGCCATTTTCAGATTTTTCCCTTTACCTTGACATAAAGACCTACCTCCATGCCAAATTTCAAGTCAATACGACCATTGGAAGTGGTCTAGGTTTTTGATGAGTGAGTCAGTCAGTCAGTCAGTCAGTCAGTGAGTGTATAGTAAAAATAGCGATTTTCTGACGTCAATATCTCAAGACCTACAATAGGTATATTAATGAAATTTTGTATTTTAGATAAGTGAGGGGGTCTCAACAGATACTAGAAATTTGATATGCGTAAATAAAATAGATTTTGAGTTACAGGGGGGTCGAATTTGGCCCGAAATGGTTCGTGTAATATAACCCACGGCCGGTGTGTCGCTTTTTTTGCTCGAACTTGGCGGACACACTGCCGTGTGTCTAGATATAGAGATACAAAAGAGTGATACATATCCCAGTGATCAAAAGATACATATCAATCTTTTCTTTTCAATGATACGTTTGTCCCATGTCTAGTTCGATGACAGCAAAGAGGCAAAGAGAAATGAGAATACAATAGTACCTAGGTACGTAAGATGGATGACAGTGACAGTGAGAGAGAGACGACACAGGAAGTAAGCGAGATAAATATAGTCGCCATTAAAATTTAGCCCCGTTTCATACATTGAATTTTTTCTATGGAGTTGCGACCATAGATGTAATATAATAAACAAGATTGCGCACGCTCAAAATATATATTTACGAAAATGAACTCTAAGGTACTAAATTTGTTGCATAATACACAGAGGCAAATCCGAGCCGAGAGGGATAGGTAGAACGGAGGCTGTTTGTCTCTTTCTAACACCTTGCCAGCATGAAAAAATGTTGTGATCAACAGTTTTGTCTTCCCAAAAAAACAATTGAATCACATATATTTTTATCTTATTTTAACAATTGTAAGTCAACAAATTAATAAAAATCGCATTAATTTTTTATACGAATAAATTATTTATATAAATTATTATTCTTAAAACATAAACAACATAAAGGAGATGGCCAAAAAAACACCCAGAGTCGACAGGAACTTCATATGTATGATTGGATTCAGTATAATTTGTGGATTTTAAAAAGTATTTCAAAACATCTAAAAACCATGGGGTTCTCTTTTTATAACGTTTTTTCGATCAAGATTTTAGTTCACAAAAAAGTTTACTTTTACTGTTTGATGTTCGTTAGAAGTTGAATGCAGACTCGTGATTGGACCGTTTTACATTGCTAAGTCATTTGCATGTCATTTGTTATATTTGACAATGTCACATGGCGCGATTTTCAAAGACAATTTCTCCAAAAACATTTCATAGCCAGTTGTGAAGGTTGCATGTAACTGCGAAACCTCTCCAAGTAGGTAAGGTCGGTGCTTAATCGTATCTGGAGTGATTAAATACAAGACCTTTTAATCTCCAGGCTAACTCTGAAACTATGGGGTTATTACTAGTGGCTTGTATAATGTTAGTTTACTTTGCTTTTTTATGTCCCTTGATGTTAATAATCTTTAAAATCAACATATATTCAACATAACCTATTTTTGCGATAATATGAAATAGCTCCTATACCCCATGGATTTCAGTCTGGATTTTTTGGCACCATCAAAGGTCTATCATAAAGAACCTATTGGTAACCATTTCATTGCTGTCGATTCTGGGTTTTTTTTCTATGAAAATTTGGCCATCTCCTTTTTATTTTGTTTTTTTTTTCTAGCGGTAACCCTGAACATTCTTGGCGCGTAATCAGCATTTAAAATTTTGTTTATATTTTTTGTATTAAATCAATTTAAACTATTTAAATGGTGAAAAAGTGTTCAGTTTATACTTGTAAAAGTGAATCCTATGGTGGTTGCAATATGTATATCGTTCCACAGGTCAGCTAATAATAACATTTTCGAAAACCAAACAACTAGGGTGCCCATGAATTCTTGTAATGAGTGAAAATATGAGTGAGGGATTGTAAAACTGTTGTAATATTGTTATAGCTTCCCAAAAAATTAAGAAAGGCGACATAAATGGCTCAGCAGTCTATATATGAAGTAGAAATACAAAAAAAACAGTCTTCACTTCGAATCTTCCTGCTTTTATACCGCTAATTCCCGCTAATTATTATAAGCCTTTATAAGTATCTTATGGTCACAAACTGCGTAAGTTAAGACTTCAATATCAATCTGCGTTTAATAATCTTAGCAAATTCGGATTTGTCTCACATAGCTTAATCTCATTGTCACCCTATTAGAAAGGGACAGACAGCCTCCGTACTAACTGTTTCACTCGGCTCGTTTTTTGGGTTTATATGCGCAGTCCTGTTTACTAATATTATGTCTATGGTTGCGACAGACTGGTGATTACATTAAGGGCAGCAGAGACGAGCGACCATCGACACCCCACCATTCAGTCGTGTATCTCTGCTTGGAGGATTCCATTTTCGAACGTCATTGTGACAAGACATAGATAGTTTGACGGGAATATGATTTTGCCGCGCTTTGGGATACTTTTGTTCAATCATAGTTGATTTTCATGTTAAAACTATTTCTTGTTATTTCCTTGTTACATAAACCTGCTTCTGGTTCTTAAAACTATTTATACCTACTGATGATTACAAGGCAATCTTCAAACATTGGTTGTCGGTTTTTGGTTGTAATGGATTTTTAGGGCTATTGTATTCACATAGGCACATTCATTATTATTATTCAGGTAAAACACTCGTACTCAGCTGCAACGGTTAGACTGCACGACTGGAAGCCGACCTCAACATAGTTGTGAAAAGGCTCGTGATAAAAAAAAAAACGAATCCATCAGGTTTTTGAGGGCTTGTAACATTGTGCAGCTCAGTCTTTGACAGACGTCAGACTGATTTTTTGAGTTTGACATTGACATTTGTTTATATTGCTTCAAACAGGGCGAGAGGCGATTTGACTAGGTGAAACTTTAAATAAAAATTAAAACATGATTATTTAAACATGTCTCATTCAAATTTGTCACCTTATTTACTGCAAGAGCTTCCAGATATAACGGAGAGTATAAATTATCCGATACGAAATGTTCAGCGTATTAAGGTTAGTTGAAATATTTCCTTTCTATGGCCTTTGTTCAAATATAATTTGGCTTTTTATCAGTAATATGTTTCAATTCATAACATAATTATTGGGTAAGACATAAACGCTTTATGTTTACCACATTAGAATCGCCTTAGATTATCTAAAGAACAAATATTTCATTGGAATGTTCTCGTTTTTAAATTCCTCACCATTTAGAAGTCTTGTTGCTGTTATCTGTTTGAGTCTAAAACCAGAAATAATAGTATTTTCTATGGAAACTTGAATTATTCGAAGTGTTAGAAATCCGACATCTACTAGTCATGTTTCATTTTCTGTTATTATCACATTACAAAGGCATTTGGAACTAGCATGCAAATATGTTGCCTATATAACTTTGACCCAAATATTTTGAAAAGAAATGTCTACATTTTAAATAAGTGAATAGCTTTCTAGGCCTCAAATTTATTAAGTTATTTATGTGTTAAATACCTCACAGTATGAATACATATATCTTATGAGCTGGTTCCCACAGTTTTACCTGAACCTTCTTACCATACTCAGACAGAATTTAGCCAAATGTAATTTAGCGATAGTGTAGCTTACAAATAGCAAAATAATTTTTCAATTCTGTTCAGGTTTGTAGTGTTTAGGGTACAAATAAATAATGTTTCCTCTATATTGTATTACAAGTATTACAACATACTTAAGCAATACTATTCAAATTATCAAATGACTCAGAGACTTTTATTCAAATTAAATGTAAACAGATTTTTATAACTAAAACTAAGCCTACATATAACTATAAAACTATACTCAGCGGTCTTCTCAGATTGTCAAAGTTCTATTATTTAAAAAATTCTTTGTGATTTTTTATAACATTACTGAATAGTTTTTTCAAAATAACCTTCTTTTACCTGCCAATATAGCAGTATCAGCTCTTAAACTTGATCCCCTATAAACTTGAGTTTTTTTTTTCTTTCAGTACACCTGTTTTGACATATCAAAATCTCTAATTGCTTTTGGTGCTACGAGTGGAGGAATTTATGTCTTCAATCGGACCCCCTGTGAGTTTGTACAACTGATACCCAATAAGGTATGTGAGAGACACTATTCTCAAGTTTTTTTTATTTTGTTAAACTATTACACTAACATAGTCCATAACTTAAATGTAAAAACGATTTGACTATAAATAAATGAAATATTTACTTTAATGCATATCTCTTACTGACATAAATTAAGTTCTGCTGTTTTGAGATACAACAAAATACATTATTTAATTGTAGTCATTTTAGATTACATGGATTTTGGGTGTATTCTTATAAAAGAATGATAAATAGTGTTTCCTCTTTCCTGTATTTTTATCAACTGTCAATGCATTTCCCGTTTATGAGCTTTTACCAATTGAAATCATGTCTATAAAAAAATATTAAAATGTTTTCAGGATGGTGCCATAACACGCCTGGCCATATCAACAGATGAAAAGCACATTGGTTTTGCAAATGGCCGAGGATTGGCCACCATTGCTGGTTGCAACCAATCCCTTAGTGGGAGTCACTCGGTCTCCAAAGAACATCAAGGCAATGAAATAACGGCCATGATCTGGAGTACAAATCACATGCTGTTCATGGGAGATGATGTGGGGAAAATTTCTGTGCTGCAGCCGCAGAATTTTATTGTGAGTAGTTTTTTAATATATTAAATTAATAGCGGATAACTGACGTCTCGAGGTTACTATATCCCAGACCTAGATATAAAGTAGTCTCCATCTCTGCCTACATTAATGCCTAATTTCATCTCAATCGTTCAGCCATTTTAAGAGTCAAAGTGTAACATACGTCTAAATAAAGATATTTCCACATTTATCATCATGATTGTGAACTGCATTGTGAATACTGTGGTATTTGTCATACTTTGTTGATGAAACCAAATGCCAGTGAAATAAGAGTGTTGTTATCTGAAATGCGTAATTTGCATCTGTATTACTTACATACATAATTTCAAATACGACTGGTAATTTTGCTGGTTCAAGAGTAGTAGATAGTTAGGTTTATTCAATAATATTGATGTTTGCATTATCTGCCTAGCGTTTTCTCAAAGAAATATAAGGCTTGATCTATGAGCACCAGTGTTTTACATAGAGACTATTTTTACATGGAGCGCCTACCTATCTGACCTCTTCAACCCAATTACAAGGGCAATTTAACACTCTTCTGTCTGTAAGACTGTTTGCCGGTCTTCCTGGTTCCTCAAGAAATGTAGCCGGAACCCACAATTTATAGTGCTCAACACAATTTGTTATACCATAGAAGATGGTCCCATGCCTAATATATATGAAATGATTTTACTCTTTTTATACCTTAAGCTGATAACATACATGGTACACATACCTACTGATAGTTATTACTGCAAATAATAGCATACAGGTATTTCCTAGTTATTATGTAAAACATTGATTGTCCTGCCATATGTGTTAAAGTGAATGCTATTCTCAACATATTACAACAAAAGGCTTATTCTTTAGTACAAAGTATTATATATGTAGGCAGAGGTACTAGTTTCCGCCTGCGGCTTCGCCCGCGCAGAGTTCGGTTATATCGCGTTACCAAGAGAATTCTTCAAAAGTCCGGGATAAAAACTATCCTATGTTCTTTCTCAAGGTCAACTCTATCTCTGTACCAATTTTTTTTTAAGCAGTTCAGTTGTTTAGACGTGAAAGCGTAACAGACAGACAGAGCTACTTTCGCATATATAATATTAGTAGGTATTTTAACACATTACATACAACACATTAGAGGCTAGTGTGAAAGAGATAAACCTATACAGGTTTCAAAAGATAATACCTAGTTAGCATACTCGTTTAGTTTTTGTTTGAAAATGAGAATGTAAGATAACAACGATAGTTAAACGGCGGATGTGGAAATAATCACCATAATATTACGGAGTAAACATGAATTTACATGATAATTGTTTTTCAGCTGTATGTACAGCTAATAAAATTTTCTTGAATTAAATGACGTTCGATTTTAATATTCGTTTTTTGTATATCCAAATGTTAAGAAAGACGATATTTTAATATTGATTTTTGTTTAAATAAATAGTTTCTTGCAAGTTGTGATGATTACCTATACTTATTTTTACATTGGGTCTCCATTCTATTTTCTTTAAGAAAACCTACTTACAACCAATTATGATTTGTATTCAAATTGAAGCTTTTTTCTGATTCATACTTGAGAATAATTTAACATTATAACCATTTTACAAGACTGGCACATTAATTTTGATGACAAAACTAAACAATATATACTAATGCTTTCAGGCCAAAACAATGTTCCAGAGCTCATCTCTAACCATAATGAGTTTAGACTCTCGTATTTGTCAACTGGATATGAAGTCATGTATGCTACTCGTTTCTACTCTAACACGATGCTATGTTTGCGACACATCTCGAGAACAATACAGACAAATAGGCCAGAAGCTAAGGGACGGAGAATTCGGAGCCTGCTTCGTTAACAAAGAAACAAAAACAGAGCAACAAACAACCAACAACACACAGGACTTTACCGAAGTAAGAAAATATAACATAGTCAGTGACGACTCAGGATTTGCTATAGGCAAAGACCTCGAGAATACAATGATATTCTGTGCCAGACCATCTTCGAGAGTATGGGAAGCCACTATAGATGGCACTGTGATAAGAACACATCAGTTCAAACAAGTACTCGCTAAAACACCCATGAAACTTGTGTCTAATGAATCTTACCAAAATCAAAATGTCTCCGTCGATGAGCCTGCAAGTGACGGCGAAGGGCAGTCAGTGAACTTTCCCAAAATATTTGCAACAAATAGTGCCATATTTTCATTTAGAAAGAATGCTTTGTATTTCTTAAATATTTATGATGTTGATCACACAATTTGGTTCGACAATTACAAGGATATTGTGGATTGTAAAGTGTATCACGACATGCTGTATGTATGGCTGTCGAACGGCTCTCTAGTTAACTTGAAATACGTGAAAGTAGACAAGTTTTTAGTCAAATGTTTTGTAGACGAGAAGTATGTGCTTTGTGCAAAATTGTGTGCCTTGTTTAGCGATTATTTGATGGCGAATAATTTGTCACCGAAATTGCATATTCTGGTGAGCTTGAAAGATAAAGTAGATGATGAAGAGTTACTCGGCAGCATGAAAGAGGTACTTGATAAGTTTGAAGGATTGAAGTCTAATGACGCTACTCAAATGAAATCTGGAATTTATATAGTTGACAATACTTACCATGCCCAGTCATCGTTACTAGAGAGCGACACAAAATTAAACGATGAATTCAAATTCAGTTCTTTGCCTCCAGAAGCAATGCAGACGCTAAAAGATCTGAGTTTGAGCGTGTCTGATAAATTAAATAATAGTAAAAAGAAATTAAAGGAGAAATGGGAAGACTTTGAAGGTAAAATGAAACACCTCAGTGTTGATAAACATCAAGAAGTAAAAGACATACCTATAATAGAAAGAGAAGAGACACAAGATTTCATTAAAAATATTGTGACCGAAGACACCATTGAACATACACCAGTTGTATTTGATAATGATATCATTTACAAAGAATCTAGTCAAAAGGCCATAGAAGTAGACAATAATAGTTTAGAAAAAGATAAAGTGAACAAAAGTTTGTATCAATATTATAAATTAAGCGTAGTTGATAAGGAAACAGATCGATCGAATTTAGTTTCTACTATCGAAAGTTATGCCTGTGATATTAGTCAGATCTATACCCTTATGTTACAATTAGAAAGTTATTGCATTAATATAGGAGCGTTCGACGAATCTAAGTTTGTACCTAACCACATTTTCCTCAGTTATCTCAACGAGTCAAAGAATAAAGATGGCTTGCTCGATTCTATTATTAAAGACGAGACATTGTACAAGTACTTTGTAGATTCATGCATATCTGTGAACATGAAAAGTCAGAAGCTATTAAATATTGGTTGCGAATGTGGGTTTCCACTACCTTACTCAAGAACTCATCAGACACCAACCTTCTCAGAGCTTATAGACGAATTTATAGAAAAACAATGGTCGAACCAAACGCGGAACCAATGTTACGATATTTGTAAACGTATGCCTTATTTGTGGAGGAAGATTCTGTACTTGAGGAGGAACGAGGATTTGCTGAACATATTGAGGATATTACTGCAAATGTTGGATGAAAGTTTGCTACACTCTTTTTTGCCACAATTCACTTTGGACACTTGGGAGCGGACGGTGCAATTATATGCTACATTACACGCTAACATGTGCTTGAATTGTTCGAAAAAGTTTGATCATATTTCTGTGAAGGACACTTTGAGTTGGGACGATCTTGGGGCCTTGATGATCAAGTCCATTGGCGGTAGGAATGCTATCAAAGTCATGGAGAAATATGCGAGTCTCATCGACGAAGGAGCTATTACTGTAAAATTCTATCATACTTGTCTTATGGTAACAATGTATGAGAGATACGATGCAACTATAACTGGACAATTGACGGACACCTTGTATAGTTGTTATAACTTTGAAGATTCGAGGATAGAGGTATGTATTTCTCTCATTTCTTTTACTATTGAGATTTGCCATTTGAGTTAATATTGCCGAGTTTTCTGCCCTTGTAGATGACTATTACAATATTGTAACAATCATTATTTTCTGTGGAAATAGACCGAAATTAAAAACTTTAAATAATATGTAAAATCATAATTCCAGGTGTGCAGACTACTACGAAGTACAATAAATGGCAAACCGAAGAATACCGCCTTGCCATTAATTGCTGCGGCAAAGTCAAAAGACTGGGGTCTCAAACCCCTTACCGCGACTAAATCTACGGGAAATGACGATTCTACCGAGGAATTTATAATCGATGTATCTTTAAATAGCATACTGGACAATTTATTCCATATCATTAACGGAGTGACAAATTGTGTACTGTGTGGGTTGCCATTACAAAATACTGTTCTAATCAAAGATGGCGGACTCTGGGTTTTTAAGTGTGGCCACACTTTTCATGGAGCGTGTTTAGATTTGAATAAAGTAAAGCTTTGTCCTTCGTGTTCGCCCGTCAAATGAGTTTTTGTACGCACGGTTAGCTGAGCACAATTACTATTATTTTGGATTTGATTTTACTGTAGATCTTGTTATGATTTTATTAGTATAGGATATTTTGAAATGTTTATTTTGGTGGAAAATACTTGTTTGCTTGATATTATGGATTTTTAATTATTTTGGCGATCTCGAACAGCCCATATAGAGCCATAAATTACAGTACATATTTTACTTTTATATTGAAGTACGTAAACCAATGCAATTTTGTATTCACGTAGTTACAACGGTTAGTACTAAATTATGATTTATATTTAAATTGTGTATTCTTGAAAGCACTTATGATTGATGTACACTTAAATTAATTTTACTAATTTGTTATGATATTACTAAAGTATTGATAGCAACGAATTTATTTCTGTAAAGTTACCCAAAATAATGTATGAATTACTGTACTGCAGCTTGAGTATACTTTGGTCGAGTTAATTTATTTAAGACTCTATATCAAGGGACGAAATGTCGAATTTTGCTTAGCAGTAAAAGCTAAAGTGTACCATACATAGAGAACTATTCAACTTTCCTAACATTTATTTGCTTTATTGATCAGGCAATTAATACACCCTACGCCATTTTATTTTAATAAATTCTGCTTGTGACATACTAAAATAAATATCCTTAAAAATAATATATTTTGGGCTTCGATGTAATAAAGAAAATCATCTCGACCGAATCGGTGTCAAAATGAATATAGATTTTTTCGAAATTTCTCGCAATATTTTGATAAGATATTTTAATAATCTCACGTCTAATATTAAGGTACATTAGAGTTGTTTACCAAAAATATACTTGTATCCAATTGTAATTATGTACTTAAACAGTTTTGTATTATAATATATATCGTTTAAGTGGCCTTTGCATTGTGTTAAATTCAATAGTTTCCTTCGTAAAAATAATGTTAAATATATTTTTTTTGCTGATTTAAACAGTTTCTTTGAATAGCGTTCTTGATATGAAACATGTATATGTGTTATTATGTTGTCTGAATATTGTATTGTAACCATTACAATCGGTTTACTAATCAGTGGTAAAAACTAATGATAATTGTCAATTTTACAAATATGCTCTTATGCTCGGCTCCCATTGACGCAGGGACTGTTATGTGAATGTACAAGTAAAACTTTCAGCAATCAACATTGAAAATTCAACTTTATGTCCATGGCGCTAAGCTATATTTTTATTCGTCTCTTCAGCAATACATGACGTTCTTTGGAGCCGGGTCATAAGGTACTTTTTGAATTTTTGTTGCCTACTTCAACTACCGACCGCACATGCCGCGACTGCATTAAGTCGGCCGCAGTTGCACTACTAGTTGTATGTAAACGGGTTATGAGAGTGAAGGAATAGGGAGTGTACTTGCGTCTGCGCAAATGCTCGTGCACTATAATACGTCCTTCGCAGCTGGCTGATCTCCTTAAATGAGAATAGTCGCCGTGGCCGCCATTGTATGTTATTACATGAAACCGTTTTAAATCGGAGCAACAGTTGCAGTCGTCTGCAAGAATCCAAAACGTACCTTTAGGAATTCCAAAACTAAAAGTTTTCTTTTTATGATTCGATACAAACGATACTTCCATTCAGCCATGATCTGAAAAATAGCAGTAAAACACCACAGTTTACTTTAATTAAAATTTCTGTTATTTAAAACATTAACTTATGATATTTTGATAATATTATTGTTTGATGATTCGTTCTAAATAACGTTGTTTGCCATTTTAGACGTTTGTGTGTTTTTGCATCAAACTTATGTTTATTGCTACGTAATTAGGTGTTTTTTGTGCCTATAATATTTTTTGTTGAATAAAAATATATTATGAAGTAAATAAGTACCTTTGTTTTGTACGGTATGCCGAACACATTGAGTAAACTGACTTGTGCTTTACTAGCGCCATCTACTTAACACGACTGAAACTAATATGGATATGACGTCACACACGACTAGTAGCGCCATCTATTGCATCTAAGCTTAAGCACGGCTGCGCCGTCAAGTACCTATATAAAAAATCTTTGGGAAGTTGTTTGTAATTATGAGTACTTTCATGTTGTAAAGTAGATATCACCTAACCAAGTCACCCTAAATAGGTACCTACATATCTACTATATTGGATTTCAAGCCTCCAGTTTTTTTGATACCTTAGAGGTTTTTGTCTTCCACTAAATCACTCATTACCACCATTGGTGGTCATTACCATCATTTGTCGCAAATCATTTCCTTCATTGGGGTAAATAAAATAAAACAAATTCATATATTTTTATTATTTATTTTTTAATATACTTTTGGGTTTTGGCACAATTTTAAACAATGTGTCCTGGTTTACACTAGGTAATAAAACCTAAACTCTATCAACTTACACATTTGAAACATTTTCGAATGCTAAGTAAAACGGCATGCTAAATGGAAATATCAACAAATTGTGAAAATAGGAAGTTAAAAAAAAACTATTAAAAATAACAACAATTTCTTTTTTAAGTACGTAAAATATCAATTGTGATGTTTAGTATTAAAAGTACTTCTGTACTTACATAGGTACTCTATATGGCAAGATATGTGGGTACTACCAAATAAATTGTTTTGTTACACCTGTTTCAATAAATAAAATAAACTCGTTCGAGATCCTAACTCATACAATGGAGACACCAAAATTAAGTATCGTTCATTAAATAACCACAATTACTAACGTTTACATCAAAATATACGCATATTTACATGAGTTCAACATAAAAAATAAATAATTTAACGGCACTGTTCTAAACCCTTACACATTTACTATGAATACACACTACTTATAAACATTAAGTTTCACATACACTGTAAGATTATTCTAACGCTACTTCACGTCATTACTGGCATACAGCTTTTAAGAAAAAAAGACGAAAATAAAACAAAACAAGTTTTATATAATTAGAAAAATAAATAACAAAATTCAAAAATGGCAATTAACGTCATATTGAACAATTTTTTTTAATGTATTTTTTTTCGAAATAGGTATCTATACAAGTTTACTAGAGCTATATAAAAATGTAGATAATATTATGCGTTACTACAGCTTAGTTACTATTATCTACTTATATAAATTGCACGATTCGATAAAGCGAATATTTGTTTATATTAATAATAGTTATGGGCGTTACATCACTCCTTATTGAGAAAGTTCTTAACTCATTTTAGTTTTCACTAATTAATGTCATGTTGGAAATAATCAAATTTCTTTTTTTTTCATTCACATGTATTAAGAAAATATAAATCAAATATAAAAAATACCATATAGGTCTTTTAAGAGAGTTATAATTTTAATCACTTATTTTTGTACATCTGGGTACCTTTTCTTCTTGGTACCCAATAAAGTACTCATAATTTTCAGTAGATAGGTGATGTAAGCCCCAAATTATCCCACATTTGTCGGTGGGGTACAACAAATCGATAAAATGAAATGTCTTTATGTTGTAACAAATTGACAATTTCACAATTGACCAATCAATTGAAACAATACTGCCAGTAACAAAAGATTTTAAATTTGACAGTTTTACAAAAACATTTTTTTTTGTTTTTCAACGTGGTGTTGATATAATTCTCCTTAGTTTTTTTTATTGATTTATAAATACATTTTTAGTAATTTGCTATGTCGATTAATCTTTTAACATTAGGTATGTTCATGATGAAACTGCTTACAATAAGAGGGTCTATTACCAATCTCAATTAATTAAGTCTATGAGTATTTTTATCATAACCATTATGCATATCTCACTGATTTTAAAATAAAAACAGTTCCCGTGTTCACAACACTTAAATTTTCAAGCAATCTGCTTCAAATTTTTGGTTTGATACATTTTAATTGCTTATGTCTAAAGCAGATACAATAGAACTTCAATAAAAGTTTATACATGGCCACGCGATAGTCAAGATTCAAAGTACTTATTAGGACTTACACTAAAAACTAACCTCTGAATCTTACACTAAACCTATTAGCCGAACATCCGAGTAGAACTTACTGTAATCTATCTACAAAGGGAATTTTACTTATTTACAAAAAAACACCTGAACCGCTTCATTCCGGTTCCATCCAGATAAAACCGGATTTACAATTCAAAATGATTCACTTACGGGTAGATATTTACATTTCTTGATCTAATTATCTATGTGTTGGTTTAATACAAAATTTGGCACAATTTCTTTTGTAAAAGGGATTATCTATTTGTGCCAAAAATCTACGATTCTAGTCCAAACATTGATAGATTATAAGTAGGTAGGTCGAACCTAAAAGGGCTATATTTACATAACAGGAGAACTAAACACCCGCATAATACTTATCAATTAAGAGTAATTTAAAACATTTTCACTAATTATATTTAATCAATTTCTTAGTACAGCATAGTCCATAGGTATGGATCATTAATTAAAAGTCTTACGCAATCGAACCTTACATTACTGTACTAAGATTTTGTTCAATTTAACTTGCCATTAATTTGTCAGAACAAATTCACTGGGAAAACCACTGCGTCAACACACATCAAATATACGGGCGAAAGTGTCCAAAAGTTAGAAGTTTCTTAATTCACTAATGGAATAATCTCATTATTAATAATCAGTATTTTGTAAACGAGAGATCCAATTTGAGACACTGGCAAAAACTCACAAAATAATAGCTACCGTCTATACGTGAGCCTCCCTGTGACGTCACACGAGGGGGGATTAGGGCAACACTAGAGATTCCTGCTCCAAGTCTTTCCAGAATGTTCTAGTAGTCTAGAACTGCCTGCATTTATTACCAGGGATGGTGAGAGGGGGGTAAGGAAAGGGGCGCGGCGTGCGGGTACGGCCAGCCGCGCGCCGTTCCTCAATCGTCCTCCCGGGGTGACAGCGGGGGAGAGAACCCAGGGTTCATGTAGTTGCCTCCGTTGGGTGGAGGTGAGGAGTTGGAAGGTCCTGGGGAGGACAGTGATGGCGGTAGGAAGCCTAGCTCACTGCCGCCGTCGCGACACCACAGTTGCCTCATCTCCTGTCGGCGTGTGCGCATCAGGTTCTTGTACTCAGATATCCGCATCTTCTTGCCGTCGACTATGCATGTCCTTTTTGGTCTGGGTCGGTACCTGGAATGGAAAAATGGATTCACATCAGTTTTTGAGTCACATTTACTTAGCAATACTTTTCCTAGTGGGACTAATAGGTTCAATAGTAACAGTGGTTTGGAAGTATCACTCTGTCATGAACCTCAGAAGTTAATGAAGTCTAAATCAGTAATTACCTATAGTCAGGGTGCTTCTCCATATGCAGTTTGGACAATCTCGACTGCTCTTCATAGTAGGGTTGTTTCTCAGCGTTTGACATCGCCTTCCACCTGGCTCCCAGGATCTTGGATATGTTGGAGTTGTGCATATCAGGACATGCCTTGAGGATCTTCCTGCGTTCGTCTTTGGCCCAAACCATGAAGGCGTTCATTGGTCGTTTGATGTGAGGCTTGCCAGTTTCGTCGCGGCGTGGTTGGCGGACTAATTTCGCTTTCTCTGCATCCTCGGATGGTGATTGGCTCCAGGATGGCGCTGAAAAGTTTGAATTGTTCGTTAGTGTGTTTAAAAATAGAATGGAACTGTTATTCCTGGATTGGATTTCTAACAGTTAAGATGTTAAAATTTTCTGCAAATGACTGTTTCGACTATTTCGAGTACCTATGTGCCTATAGGTATATGGATATACAGCTATATGAAGTTACCTACAATAAGAAGTTGCTTATGTTTCAACAACTTAATACCTATAATACCGGCCAACAATTTATGATAGGTACCTACTCATACCAAGAGTAGAATGCATAAAAGCAATCAATGAAATCTAATCTGCCTGAGCGACACCTACCCTTAAGCTATAAAACTTAAACCGACGCTGAATAAAGTTATCAACATATAACAAAGATATAAAATAAGATATGAAATTGTATATGCTGTGGTACTTTAAGAATACAATCGGAAGCTGCGCTTAGCTCGGCTATAAATTATCGCGAGCGATGGATGTCGGCCGTAAAACAATCGTTAAACAGGGATTGTGTGACTATTTCAAACGTTTCCATTTATATTTGGATGCTTACAATTTCTGTTAAGCATTTTATATCCGTAATAGGACTTATGCCCTCTTATTATAAAAACTGCCGCAAGTAGTGGTTTAAACCAGACTGAAGTCGTCTTGGTTTGTTACGGTACTTACGATAGTCTTTACATCCTTATTACAAAACGTAGACTAAGAGACGACTGTTTAGTACTTCGATTTGTCTATGATTCAAATAATATCCACAGATTATAAGCAACAAATATTTAAATCATTCGTTCAATCGTTCCGAATTCTATGCGCCGTTCCTTTTTACATTATTTTGTTAAGTCTATTTTGATGAAAAACAAATAACTATGATAATAAAAAAAATATCTCTGCAGTTGAAAATATTACTTTTTATTATTTAAAGGTAATTTTATATTTTTAGTATCTTTTAACGATATACATGATCCAATTATTCTCTTTTAAACAACTATCGAGTTTGCGTGTATAACGGAACGTCAGCGCGCGTATCCGAGTTATGTTTTGTTTTTAGGTTAGAAATAATTTGGATTATTTTCATCCCGATTTAAATGATTAAATAAGACGTTGTGCAACTAATTAGAACCTCTTCAAAATTAAGTGCACAATAACTTACACACAGAATATCGTGTGCATTAAATTACCAAAAGAAAATGAAACATTCGAAACAACATAAAAGTAGAAAATTATATTTTATTCCGATGTCTATTTATACAGTCAAATGCACTGATACATGTTGGACACTGTTCTTCATCACACAATCTTGTTCCCTTTCTCATCTAGGCATTTTTGTACATTTTAGCAAGCTTCCAGTCTTTTACAAACATTGCATATTACTGGCAGAGATACGGCGTGCAAAACGCCAAAATAGTACTGTAAATAAACAGTAGACTGTATGATAATCTGATATATTTTCGGAGTTTCATCAAAATCTATATGGTAGTTTATGCGTGGAACATAAACAAACATCCATAATAAAAACTTTGACTCTTATACAATTAATTAGGATGTTTTGGCAACCTACTTGCACTGTAAAGGCTACTTACTTTATAGCGAGCCCAGTTGAGCATCATAGGATCATCCTGGATTATCATCATGCATTCAATTGACTATAATTTCGAAAAACGTAAATCGATATTTATATCGAAAATTGTCGTCAGGTAATTTGAAGAGATTTTGTCGATGACGCATTCTGTTGGGTCCCCGGACACTCTCAATAGTATTCTAACACATCCAAGTATTCCAAATCACACATATTTATATCCACTTTCGTTTTTTTCATCACAAAACAAATAACCTCAAAAGTAAATAATGTCGGAATTTGACGTTTGTCGACTAAGTACTGCAGTTAAACTAGGGGGCTCGATGGTTTATCTTTTGTACTACAGATAGTAATAGGACTTGCGATAAACTGCGTTTTGTAATAACGTTTTTTCAAGGTCGTACTTAAAGGTGGATTAAAGGTAGTACAAAAGCCGATACTTATTTGATACCGCGTTTTATAATAAGAGGGATGAAGTTTTAAGACACTTTCTTAATTTTGTATGGACATTTACCCAAGTGCGATTAATGTTTGTGAAATCTGATTATGCATAGGTACCTATAAACCAGAAGAAACCTTCCTAGTCTTTAAGTTTCTAGTTGAATAAATTATAAAATATAGCCATTGATTGCATATTTTATGGCGTAGTGACCTGTGGTAGTGACTGTACAACTACTAGCTTAATTGCTTGGTAAAATGGGTACAATTAAGGGAACTTAATTAAAATGTTGAAAACAAACCTACCAATGAAAGTTAGACGTTACCAACTAAATTCAAGTTAGTATCAGAATTTTTCAATACTTACTAAATTTTATTAGAAAATCAAAGCAAACTAATATTGGTGTCGTGCGTGCGTTGCGGCCGATGCGGGCCAATCAGACACCAGAGTGAATCACGTCACGGGTGTCGCGTCCATTAAATTTCGCACTAATCAAATTCCCAAACGATTATTGCGACCGCACCCCTTCCCCTCCCCCCGCGGCCAGCTATGTGGGTCAGGCGGGAAAATGTCCGGCTAACATTTGAGCTGACGGATTCGCTACCAAGTGTCCACTCGATTAATAAGCCACCGCGGAAACATACCGCACTCAAAGCGCGGGACATTCCTCGAATTAATTTGAAGCGCTGTTAGATAATTTATAACATCCTACCGCGCTTGATACCCGCGCGATACACTTCTAATATGAACACCGATGCCACCACTTTCGCGCACAAAACTGTTACGCCCTTATTTTTTTGGGCATCACAGTTTTACATCGCGTGTCGTCTTATGACGTCAATAGCATTTTATTTTTGTCTTGGTTCCGCGGCTGTCACGCTAACAACTAGTATTAATGACGTGCGCTTGGAATGACGGCAATAATTAGCTCTCCCTGACAGGTCAAGTACAGCACAGTTGGTGATTCAGATACAGTTACAGGCCATTTCGTTTTATAGCGTAAGTCATTATGTGTTTTATCTAGGAATTCGCCTGACGTTATGACTCAAAAATATTGTATTACAGCTGTCATATTTATTGTAACATGAAAGTATGTGGATAATTGGATATTATTTATATTCTTATGAAAACATTAAGAAAATCCGGAAAATGTTAACTGCCTTCATCGGCTTAGCTATCTACTGGCTCGAGAGATCAAAATCTGGGGACATCACGATGTGTTATAAATTCTTTAATTATGAAATTCTATGGAGATTCGTAGATAGAAGGCAGAGAGATGTTCTATTTGAAGTTTTACAAGCGAATACAAGTTCATCATCATCCTCCGAGCCTTTTCCCAATCATGTTGGGGTCGGCTTCCAGTCTAACCGGATTCAGCTGAGTACCAGTGCTTTACAAGAAGCGACTGCCTATCTGACCTCCTCAACCCAGTTACCCGGGCAACCCGATACCCCTTGGTTAGACTGGTGTCAGACTTACTGGCTTCTGACTACCCGTAACGACTGCCAAGGATGTTCAATGACAGCCGGGACCTACAGTTTAACGTGCCATCCGAAACACAGCCAATGGTGTCTAAGATATACTTAGAAAGTACATACAAACTTAGAAAAGTTGCATTGGTACTTGCCTGACCTGGGATCGAACCCGCGCCCTCGTACTTGAGGTTGGTCCTTTACCCACTAGGCCACCACGTTTTCGAATACAAGTTATGTGTGTCTTGAATAAATTTCTAAAGTAATGCATAGTGTGCGCGAGTGTACCACAGGCGGGACGATGGGCCGAGCGGAAGTTTGCGTCTCCAGCGCCATCTATTTCACGTTTCATGCGATTCTCTTGTTTTAAAGGAAACGAAACGACACTCGCGATTTTGTAACCAATTCGGTTTGGGTTCGCGCCAACTATTTAAAGTAGATATTTGTTTTATTGTACACCATCTTACACAATTATTTATATGTATGAATTATTAAAGTTTATTTAATATTCGAAATTAATGTTCTGTATTTGCGGATTGTATTTAAAAATAAAGAGTGACAGATGAACCGAACTCATTTGTATCTTTGCATCTATTGTGTGACCGAATACAATAAAAAAAATACGTTATACATTTTTGTCCTCAACTTTAAAAAATAATTGGAATGCTCTTCCCATTATCCTCGATGTGGAATGTCATCAAATCGCCGAGAGATGCAATAAAAACGTAACTTTATAAACTCTGTAACATAAAACCTGGAGCCATAAGATTTACAGATGACTTTCAAGATTACACTATAATTAATATTTGTGAAGTAATTTGTGTGTCTCTCAATTTTGTGGGACGTGCGTCCTACGAGATGTGTCGGATAGTCGCGGTGACAAACTTAGACAGGTTACCTACAAGTTAATAGTTTCGTGAATTTGTATTGAAATCAATAAAAATTAACGTTTTTAACGGAGCACTTATAGGACCATGTGGTGGACAGAAATGTGAAAAGAATAGAAACAGTTGTTGTTGAAAATACTACACCGGTTTATTGGTCACTTAGGTACAGTTAAGGTTTTGAAAGGGATTATAACTTCAATGAACCTTATTTCTTTATTTCAATAAATGACTTTGACTTTAATACTACTAGGCTTTATCTTCGTTAAACTTTTCATCATGCCATTCTGTTGTTCCGTTGCATTGTCGAGTTCAATTCTCGCCCGCAAAGATTTATTTAAGAACATTAGCTACTTTGGGACCTTTGGACTCAAATATAACAACTTCAATAATCACAGCTTTTAACAAGGCTTCAATAATCACAGCTTTCGCAATAAATTCGAGTAGGGAAACGCGATGAATCGTATGGCCTACATTTCACTCGATATTTACCGGACTAACTGTTACTCGGTGTAAGACATATTAATTATATTTAGCAATTAAATGTGAAACATCAAAATGTTTGGCGGCGACACGGGACATTTCTTCATTTTAACATTTACCCACTATTTATCTAAGTGTACCTATTCCTTGTTTATTTTGGTTCGTGTTATGTAAGTCACATTTGATATTAAAACTGATTCGGGTGATATCCTGTAGTGTTCAATTTTGGGATTTACGTCAGTCAGTTGTTTTTTGAAAAGGAGATAAAAAGGAATTTATAGAGATATCGATGAGTGTGTAAATAATATGTCAATAATTCTCACTATTACATGCTATTTTATACTTCTTCCTGATAATACAATTAAGAAACTCCACTTAAATTTTAAATCATTTGAGATGCCATTTGATCGAAACCTAGATATTTAAAAGATGACCCACGGAAATTTATTGTTCTCGTAAATCGTAACGGGTACCACAAAGATTTTAATTTATAATTAATTGGTACAATTTGAGATGCCTTCTTCATCAATATAATTAACTTGGAATAATGCTTGTTTACTAACTGGTTATGTAAATATAAAGCCTACTAGCGTACATCTGTTGTTCGATATTATTTAAAGCAGGTTTAGTTAATTTGGCTGATATATTGGTTCAGATGTAGGTGTTAATACAAAAGATCATTTTATAGCCAGATTTATGGCGATAAGAAAAATTGTATTTTAATGGGAATCTATGGAAACTTACTGGATTATTTATATGTATAGCACTTTCGAAAAATTGTTGACCGATATTATCAATTACCTAATTGAGCGCGAGCAGTAGTTTCTGCTTTCTTTCGTCACCAAAAGAAAATGTTATACTTTTTCAACCACATTTTGTATTAAGGCAGAACTGACATACTTCCACTTCACGCAATTATCCGCGTCTAGGTAACAAGTGAATCAGATAATATGATGACGTGGTCACTGCGTCACTGAGTGCGTACCGTTTCCAAAAATATTAGCACACGGCTGTCTAATCAAATCATTGGCGAGATTTTAATGATGTCTTACAATGTTTTAGGGCTCTGAAGAATAGTAAATATGATTAGATTAACTGTCATCACAGTCGACTGTCTCTTTACCTATCTATACATAATATAAGATTGATTGAACAAAATCTAGTTTTTCCAGAGCATTTGGTGACTGTAGTTTTTTTTATAGAATTAGAAGAAGAATTTCTACCTAATCGAAATCTTACTCCTAGTTCTAGCTATTCTCTGCATTCACACCTATCTTATGTATCTTTCTATATTAACAAAAAAGGATAAAAGATACTCACTATTACCAGCAGCATTATAATCCTCTTCCTTAGGCATGCTATACTGGGACTCTTCCATAGGAGGGTACACGAAGCCGCCGCTTCTGGCCATCATCATCATCGGCTGTGCTGGGGAGGGGGACCGCTGCTTGCTCAAGTTCAGCGGGGTGTCCGGGTCTTGGGGAGGTGGCGAGCGGGCGCTGGCTGTGAGCTGAGCGAGCTGAGCCGTCGCTGGCCATTGGTTTGTTTGCATCGCCTGGAAATTGAATACATGACTTTAAATTAGACTTACAGGATTTTTACAATGAATGGTGGCTTTAGACAGATCGTAAAAGAATTTTTCTCCCATTATAATGGCGATCGAAGAAAAATTTTCAATTATTTCGCATTTGAAATACCTAGTTGAAACATTGCTAAACGTTGGAACATTGCTAAAATCAGCTCCCTATAATTTTTGACACTTAAAAATTAAACCAAATTCAATTTTGAAGTAAACAAGTAGGCAAATGATCCTGTCTGTACCCCTGTTCCATTTGATCTTCGTTTACCCTGTAAGTACAGGACATTAAGACAGCTGATTGGGATAATCAAAACATAGGTACAGAATAAGCCTACTAAAAATTACCGTAAAACAATCGCTAATAATAATGATATTGCGTGAAACAACTCGTGAATGTGTGTTGCCATACCTACTCAAAACTGGCCATCCAACAACAGGATTTGAACGCATCTAATTATAATTTACATAACAAACATCGGTTGTAGCAGGTAATTAGTTTGAGAACAACTTTCGTTTTATCTCGCATCTTCGTCTTAAGTTTATAGTCGTCATATTTGGTTACACAATTCAAGGTTCCACTGAAGTAATATTAGTGAGATGACCGTATAAGAGGGAAATCAGAGAATTTAAATTCAGAAATATACAAAACAAAGCAAAGTGCTATAAAATAATTTAAGAATAGAAAAGATATAAAAATAGGACTATAGAAATAGGAAGATTAACATAAGATTGACCTTAAAGGGCACATAAAAAGAGGTAGGCAAGTAAATAAAAAAACATATTGCCATCATCGGCAATAACTGAAGAACTTAGATAACTCTTACTGAACTATAAACAGTGTCAATTATAGGTGTTATAGAACACAGGAAATTAGCCAATATTTAGCTATAATATCGTGATGGTCGCTTGCCAAACCAATCTGTTTATTAGATACGTTCTCATCTTTGCGCGCACGCACTCTCACGATCATAATTTGGTTGCGTTTTAAATTCAGATTTGCTCTTCTAATGATTTAGTTTGCTAATAGTATTATATTACTTAATAGGTGAGCATTACTAGGTCATATTCTTTATCAACTTCTTCAATAGTCAGATATTTAGATTTTGCACGCATTACTTCTTAGGAGCAACTTTTGATCATCTGTCGTTATGGTCGTATAGATTCCGCAGTCAACTCCTCAAAATAGGTAACCATTGAATCAAACAGCTCTTTATTAAACAACGTCATTCAATCTACTGTCTGATTGAACCGCAATTTTACTAGTTAACTGTTTGTTAGACATCGATGTCATTTTTAAACCTCGTTTAATCATCAGCATGTCGATACTCTTTGTTTCGCTTACTTCACCTGTATCTACACCCTTGCTTATGTTCCTAATAAATGAAACCCTATATTAAATAAATACTCACATTAGACTGTGGCGGTTGCGGCCGCATTTGCTCCAACAATGGCAGTAAGCCCAGCGGTGGTCCAGGGTACAGCCCATGGCCACGCCTCACCATCTCCTGGCGACGAAGCTGTTCCTGTTGTAACCGCTGCAACTCCAACTCTGCGGTCACGTTTCCTATGTTCTGTAACAAGAGAGAAGATACATTAAGGTTGGTGTCTTTAGGGAGCAAGTTAACATGTGCAAGTGACAAGTGACAAGAGCACGCGGGCGGGTATTTTGCTTTGGTACATGCGTAAGTCGCTGGACCCGCACGCTTTTAAAATGCATGTAACCTGCGCATGTGCCTCAACATACGCAAGCTACTTGCACCGTGTAAATGCACCCTTAATAAAAGTACGAAGAAGTTTTAATTTTCACAAAAATGTTCCCAAAATGATCTTCAAAGCGACTTAAAATACAATCAATGAAATGTTTGTTTCAATGAAATAAAATAAAATTCACTTTAAAACCGCTCTTTTGACAAAGTTTTTCGTGTCCTTTTAAAGCTTTTACTACGATCCACTTTATTCCCAGATTAATTACTTTCGCGAATTTTTGTTTCCAATACCTGAAAAGCTGCAAGAATATTGGCGATACATGTGAAGTGATTTAATTATTCCGTGTATTGTAACCGTTTAAAGACTACTGAAATCTGGATGGACACTCATCGAAGTTTTATGCCAGCTGTTTGTGAATAAAAATAAACCGTATGCAATAGTTGTCATTCCGATGATAATAAAAGAGCCGCAATTTCGTTTGCGTCATGCAAAATTTTGAGTGTCGCGTCATTAATAAAATAACTTTATATGCAGCAACAAAAGGCACCGCGCGACGGCGGCTCCATACAAGCCACGCTTTAAGCATTGCAACTTTCTGCTATCAGTCTTAACAGTCTCTCGACGCGATATTTGTTCCACACAATATATTGCACACTTAAGCACTTCCCAACACAAAGAATAAGCTAAAATGTGTGCACAAATCAAGCGGCGGGACGGTCACTAAATCACGGCGACCATAAAGCGAATTCCCAAAAAAAAAGTACACCAATTAATTGCCTGGGAGTCGTGACGAATAACACAATATACATTTTATCGGCTCTTCATTAAGACAGTATTGAATTGTTAATGGTTGTACAGAGTAAGACGTTATAAGGTGATGAAATCAAAACAACTCGACGATGTAAGTTTCCGGACGAACGAAGACACAAAATATGAAAAGGATTTGCAATTTTAAAAGTTTCCTGCAAACGTATAAATGCGCTCCTGACAGTGGGAATACATTTAAGTGAATCACTGTCGGCGGAGATAAAAAAGAAAAAGCGCTAATGGAAGACAAAAGCGAATGCATAAATAAACGTGACATAATCGTGCGAATAAAAAGAGCGGCAGAGTGTAATAGGCGTCCCTTCGGCGATACCGCGATACATCGAGCGCCACCGGTAATCGACCAAGTTTTTCCATCGGCCTGACAAATTGCCGTCATAACCGAACGGATTAAACTTTTTATTAAAAACAACAAACTGAGCATAATGTATGGGCGTAATCGGCAAGGGACAGATGTTCCCGAATAACGTATGCGATTTATCTAATGTAAAAAGACTTTTATTTAATAGCTCTGCGGAGATGTCCTAGCAATTGGCGCTTATATTTTACAGCGAACCCGTCGTTTTGGCATTTTGACCGCGTTTTGATAGCATTATTAATGTTAGAGATGATATAAAAACGCGATTTTTGATAGAGGTGACCAGCTGTGGCGTCACGATTTATTGTTGCGACACAGGTGGGTCGCGTCGTCATGAATACGATATGGATGCAGAACAGCTAAGATGGAGTGGCGTCATTATACTGATTGAAACAATGGAACCGGTGCCAATAGAAATAAGTGGGTGTGATTTGGCGAAGACCACCGGCCGATGTTCTGTCAATACTGATGACGATGGATATAAATGGAAGCGAAAACATAATTCTGTTATTATGTCCTTGTCGCTCATATGTAAAGAACGATTTCCTTTTCCTATATTTCTTCGCTAAACGAATTGTTGACACATAATCATATAAATGTTGTGAGTGATGTCTCTTTATAAGTCGCCCTTCGAGTTAATTGCGTAAACATAGAAACTATACAATACCTATAATTAATAACAAATGTATGAGATAGTATCCTGTTAGTAATTCTTATGATTCATGGGGAATATGACGTTGATAAATCTAAAATTTATCAAAAACATAATGCTCTATCAGATGACACAATTCAGAAACTACAAGATTTATCGAACTCGTGGATAAAGCTACAAATCCCCATAAAGCTATTGTCAATGTAACAGACGCACAAAACCCTAATGATTTATATGAAACCGCGGATTAGCATGAAAGCGTACATCAAAAACAATATAATTGAAGAATATATAGTGGACAAAGAGATCACAGATGAACACCGGACATACCTTGACATAATTTATAATGTGGGCGCCGATATCAAAATAGTAATCCCAGTTTTTTATATCCTGACTAACGATTTTGACCCTTAGGTGGTCGGGTTAAGAGTCGATGATGTGAACTGAAAAGATTAGGTGAGAATACACGGAAAGCTGTATAATGAAACAGACGTCACATTGACGTAAGAGATGCAGATCTTTGGGTGAAATCATAATATTTACTGTCACAGGCCGACGTGTTCTCATTTCTAGATAGATTATTCGACTAATAGATTTAGGTTTTCAGTAGTTTTCCTGGTGACTGAGATTTATTTGATAAAACTTAGCAAGTGAGTATTTTGGGGTAAGCCTTATCAAGGAGGTCAAATCTTATGATTTATGGACGAACGTCATAGGCATAGTTTGGAAGATGTTTGTGTCAAAACGACAAAAATACGTTTTCAGGAAACACGTGTGGTTTTTCATCTGATGCCGCTAATAGGTGTTGAAGAAATAGAACAATTGAAGTTACAAAAACTACTATTGTTTTTATAGTATATTAAAATTATATGTATAAAAAAATGGGGAAAGTTATTTATTTACAAAATATTTACATAAATTGAAAAAAAAAAATGAACTGGTGTATTCTGGTATTGCATAATCCGTTAGAATAGAAAATTGTGCAATTTTTTTGCAACCTGTAACCCATCTTTTAAGTGCCTTTGTACTTAAAGAACCACAACGAACTAATAATTTATTTATTCCGTGACCCCAAAGTGTCGATAATTTGCATAACGCAATATAAAAAGGGCATGACAAGATTTGAGGGGTGTTAGAGAATAAGGGCGTTAGTGGCAATGCAAGGCGATGAAATATCAAAATGAATCACTAATGCATTGATGGGAAGAAAAAATGTGCAGAAGAGTTGCCAGCCTATATTGTTTTTGTTTTACCATGGCCGATAAGAAAAGAAATGGGAAAGGAGGTTATGTTTTATCATGTTCCTAACTGTCCTTAACTATTTATATATGAAAGTGGAATTTCTTCATTAGAAATATACAACTAGGGACACCCTAGAATCGGGTGTAGGTAATCGACAAATCGGTCGGTAACTTTGAACCAAACAACTGTTGGTAGGTAAGTAGTTAAAACGATGTTGACTTCATGACAAATATAGACAAGAAAGATTTTACCATCGTCAATACAGAAACATGAATACTACAAGAAAACTCTACCTCGTGCTCACACATAATCATTAACTTAGAACATAGGACGGTTATTTTATAGTAATTAGTAAACTTAGTTACCTACAAAGAAATTCCGAACACACGTAATAAATGCACCCGAGAGCTACAAATTTAGGTCAACTAAGAGAATTACATGAGTAGTAGTGCGAAAATATACATACTTGAATACTAGGTATCTTTATTTGTATCTTGTCAAATAAGATACAACATTCATAATTTCAAAGTCAATATTTGTTACCGATTCATTCAGATTCATTGCTCTCATGTATGACATTAACAAGTAACAAATAAGCAAAACATTACGAAGTCCCCCAATTAAGCTGCCAGAGGGTTTAAACGTTACCCCGCAGGAGTCCGCTTATCAAAGTTTTATTCTTATGCGCATGAGTCGTCGTTTCGAGCGCCGATCTTATCTAATGTCCGCAGTGATTATGCATTTTGCATAATGGAACCGATGCATCCTTTGTCTTGTTCGGACCCTGTTTTATATTTACAGCGTTAATATACGATTATGTTTATTAAAGCAGAAATATGTTAACGAGAGGTTGTTGCCACCGAGAAAAAGTTTTACGATAATAGCCGCTTATCATTTTGGCGTTAAATTAATTTGGGTGTTTCTTGCTTTCGATGAGGTATTTGGGCTTAATAAAAGGACTTGAGTTTCAAATGACCCTCCATTCTTGATCTTAATGAAAGTCAAAATATTAGGGGGTGCGCCCACTTGTGTGTGCGAATTGTTATTGAATGACACAATACTTGATTCGTTGATGGTGGCAGCCCTGGGTGGAGTGGCAACCCTGTGGTTTCTACAAATTAGCGCTGTGATTGGTATCGGACGACGTTCGGACGCGTGGCGTCCGGAATTAGGCGGGAAGGTAGTTAGAACTGTTTTCATTTTACTTTGATAGTGAATGCTCGTACTTATGAGTATTGTTTTCAGTTTGTATTGTAGATTCGTCATTAGATTGATGTTTTTTATTTGATTATTATTTATAAGATGTCAGTTTCCATACTTTATGATGGTATTGTTTCAACTTATGTACCTGCAATAACCAATTCTGCTATTACACTCTTTCTTAGCCTATCTGTCAGTATACCTATATTTACATTTCCATGTTGGTTGCCAACTAAAGACTTAACGAGCGCACCATCTTTACAAAAGAAGCCATATTTACCAACAATAGTGCAACCTGTATATAACAAAGAAACTCATTATAATATTAAAACAAAACCTTTTTTGAAGTCACCTCGGACAGTTTGTAAACACCTCTAAGATTATACCTTCTATTATTTTACAGCTTCCTTCGACGTAGGACATATCAAACAAGTTTAGGCCGTAAATCATGAAATTAAGCTATTATGCCACATCAGAAGTCGGCGCCCCTTTTGACTTCGACTTTTTTATAATACAGAACAATTTTTAGACTTCCGGACGACGAAAGTAACGACTTTGTAATTTAAAACACGTTTTTGTTATCGATTTTGTTAGAGCTGTTTTTATAACAAACAGTAGTAGAATAATGCATTATGGGGAACTTATGGGAAAAGATTCAATGTCTCCTAATTTGCAATCGTCTGAAATGTTACCATTCACTAAAGGTACCAAAAATAATTGATGTAACCTAGATTATACACCAAAAAAGATCACTGTCATAAATAACAAAACAAAACAAAAAACCCCTTAAAACAAAATAAAATAAAAACATCAAACAACAAAAAAATATATAAGTACCCAAAAAATTACCACTTCAAGTAACATTATGTGGGTTCAAATAAGTATAAACAAAAGCTGGGTCGACCAGCCAACCGAGTCCCATGAGGCTTACAGACAAACATAGCTACCCCCTCCGAGCCACCCTGACACCCCCCACCCCTGTCTTGCCTCTTGCTAGCCCCGGATGCTCGTCCCACTTGAGCTTTTCTTTTATTCCTTGCCTACTCTTATGTTTATTTTTGTTTTCCGTTAGCCGGCGGAAATAATGGCGTTGGTTTTGTGTGGATGTGCTGTGTGTAAAATATTTTTTTATTACAGAAATGTTGTTTAATTTTTGTTTGAGGAATCATATGGATCGATTTGGCACTAAAAAGATACACAAATTGACAGGTCAGTATTACATCTTTCGCGCACGTCCAAAAATAAAATACCTAAATTATATATACTGTGCAAACAATAGCTTTTCCACTATAATTTTACAGCACTTGTCATTTCAGTGTCCTAGACAAGTGATCTTAGTTTGAACACGAAACTTCATACGGAAATATTTAAGTATATGTATTTGCTTACGTTTAGTTTATGTATTAACCTAGTTTTCCGCCAAAAACGCATCAGGGAGAAATACACAAAAAAGTAAACCAAAACTCGTAAAATAAAGTACAAATTCCGCATGAAAAGTCCACAATATTCTTTCGTATTCCCAAGATGACCTTTTGTAGGCGATAGAGTTGTGGAGTGCCTTCATTATTCTGTTCTCATTCAATTCTATATTTTACCACAGTTTATACATAAAACAAATGAGCATCGTGCATTGAGAACAACCCAGCCTCGCAGAATGCACATTAATTAAGCACTTTACTGTTTTCAATTACGAAATCCTTTTTTATTTGTTATGATTATATTATATTGCGTTTGTGCTAGTGATTATATTCGAGGATTGAGGTTGAATACGTGGTTTGGATGCGTGAGGAATACTTGGATCATGTATAATCATAATTATCTAACCATTCTATCAACAGAAAAAAACACATACTTATCAACCACATATTCCAGACCTGGTGATGTAATTAATTACACCTTAACCCCTTAAAATAAAATTACTCTTCAAAAGAATCACCGCCATAAGACACGACCACACGTTAGTGCAAATTGAAAATCATTGTCTACAAAATCTTTAACGGCTTAACAATTAGACCAACCTCACTGCTTCGCCATAATATATTATATTCTTAAGCTTTGTGCACATCAATGGCTGATGCCACAAAAGTGCGAAACCTCACCGCACTCGAGAGAAAAGATTAATAAAGCTTAGAACACACTCAACACCTGTCCTTTGTCGCTAATGGACGGCCTCTAATCTTCAGAGAAATAGTGCGGTCAGGAAATGGCGAAAATCTTTCTTTTTAATATTATTTTGGAGGTCTTGTGTGTACTTATTGTTGTGTTAAGAAGATTTGTATCGTAAGCACTTTCATTGTACGCGAAAATTATGAATATGGTAAAGTAAAAGCCGGTTTTCTATTGGCATTTCTAAGTCCTTAAAAATACTCCCTAAATGAATAAATCCGATTGCCATCATACTAATAAGAAAGATATGAGTTTTCCGACTCAACTTCACGGAAAAACGTTATCAAAAATGTCTAGTCAAACTTTATTAGCTACAAACTCTAGGTCCTCGAGCTGCCCTCTCCAGACTAACCGAACAAGAAGCGACCAAAAATTAAAAGTTACATTCCAGTTCCAACCGGTTTGAGCTGGAAATAATTGGAGGAGACTCGAGCTAACCACCCGGATGGGGGTAACAAGCGAGTTATCCGGGTAAAAAGGCAAGACCGGGTAACAAGCCGGGCGAAATGCAGTAACGAGGATGCAACGGAGCTTCTTTCAAGATGTATGCCTTTGTGGCGCCAAATATTGGCGTGAATGTTGGGCCAAGTGGGTGCCTTTCAAAGGTTAAGTCAGATATTTCTTTTTACAAAGACATGAAGAGATTGGAGATCTTTGATGCTTTTTGAGAGGTCCACAAAGGCTGGTAGATTACTTTGACCATCGTACACAGGCATAGAAGAAAGTAACTATTATTGATTACAGGGATGAACAGAAAGAATCTTATTGAAGCAGAGAAAAAGAAACGTTCTTATTTGTTTCATAAGATCTTTAATTCCATTCGCGTACACGATATGGCGTTTTGTAATTATTTACCATCAGCAACTACTAAGTATATAAAAATAACAAAATCCCCGTCCTACATACAGAATTCTTAGAACATGTTGAGTACGTCAAAAAATACTTCATCTCTGTATACATACAATTAATCATGAACATTTCAGTAAAAAAATAATATACCAACATAATTATAATACTTGTTTGAAGGAACGAGCCGGAACTATTTCTTAGAATTTATCTTTTACAAAGAGATACATTTTTATGAAATGGATGTTTCTTTTAATATAAACTAATACCAAGAGATTGCTGAAGAAATTATATTCAAAGGAATATGCAGATTTAGGGCGGTTTACTTTACTACTACGTAGTAGGTAGGTACATACTGGATTAGTTTCCTACACATAATGCTGAATTAATCAGTTACTAATTGATCAATGTAGACTGCCCTCGAGGTACTCCGTGCCCAAAAACGCTTCAACTGTGAGAAGAACTAAAGCTTAATAATTGTACCTCTATTGTTGGGACAAGTTTTTCATGATTATCTTAGCGTAAAGACACAACTGATACCCATTTTTGACTGTATTGCGCAGTGCCAATGCGGCCATATAACAATTGTTTCTTCATTCATATTATACAGGAATATGTGCATATTGCATGTAGATAATATGTACGTAGGTATGCCTATATCAACTTATATAAACAACACACAAAAACGTAAATGCATTTATTAACGCCGTACATTTTATCCGTTCCCCGTTGACTGACATTTACACAATGATTCGTCAAGCCGTCAATCTGACGGGATCGTTCGATGGCTGCGCGTGCGTCAGTCTTTTATTTATTGTTTATCAAAACGATTATAATGGCTTCGATGATTGCGATGCGTTCTGGACTATCAATAGGCCACTTTGTAGTTTAGGAGAATGTAATGTAGTTGCTAATTTGATGGATGTCTGATGGATTAGTGAGAGAATAGTAGGATACAATGAGATTTTTGGTTACAATGATGAAACCACCGAAATTGCGCAACAAAGATGTGCTAAGTATGTAGTAATGGATAGAGGAAAGATTCCCCATATTGATGATGGAGACAGAACCGACTGCAGTGCCAGTTTCGAGCCAAAACTAAAAACTCTAATAATAAAATTATTATAATTCAATCTTCACTATCGATCGGCACGCGCCTCTATTTATAAAGATATTAACCTTTACCCGTCAACAATATGCGGTGAAAAGTAAATATTTATTTTTATACAATCCCACCGTTTGGTGCTCCGGCCACGCAACGAACAGTTTAAGAATAGTTCACGAATAAAATTTGGAAAACGTACACGGTAAGCCGCCACTTGCCTTTAGAATAAACATAGTGGTCTTTGTGATGTACTGACGGGCATTACAATAAATGTACCGAGGAACGAACACTTAATAAAATAACAAACATAGAACGCTGTTCAGTGTTAACTATCAAACGGATCTAAATACTTCTTTTCTATCTAAACACTGGGCTTTTGTCTATCCAACAGTGCGAGGCGATAAAACACAATGATGTATCTGTGGAATGATTTCATACCTGAGAGAGTGCAGACTTTAATGAAACATTGTTGGAACTGTACAGATCGAACGTTTGTCAAAACAAACTTAAAACACCTGTGTTTCAACCAGCTAACTGAATGGAGGATAACACGGAATGTATGATCTGCTTATTTTCTCTAACCAGTTGTAAAATTCATTGAGCAAAAAACAGCTCTTGAGCCATATATTTCTAGGCTACGAGGTAGCAGGCTCCTATTGTATAGTGCGGTACATAAACTAAGACTCACCGTCTATAAACTCGATGGTTTTATTGTATGAGCTTTCAAGAAGGTTGAGAAGTTAGCGGCATACCTTATTGGACAAAATGTGCTGTAAAATATTTCATAATATCATAATTTATACGTAAGTGGCAAGTTCAATTATGTACAAATTAAAAAGACTGTCTGACGAAGAAAGGAATTCTCTTTATATTATTGCCTTCACTTGAGTGCGTCAGAAACAATTGCCGCGGAACGTGAAAAAATAATCATTATCTGACCACTCCGATGGTTCCAAATTTAAATCTCAATAAAGTTTGAGATTTGTCGGCCATATGCGCGATATCGCGACAAAACGTCTGGTGTCATTTTTAAGCCCCCTTTCTTCCGTCCGCAACGATTTTAATAACAACATCTCCGTTTTCTTTATTCGTTCTTTTGAAATCTCTTTTAAGCTGAAGTAAGTTTATTACTAGTCAGATCAGGAATTTCAATCTCACATCCTGAGTGAGACGTCTTTGATGTAACCGGTGAGAATTGATGGGGAGATAACAATCTTAATTGTTAGAGCAATAGGGTTGAATATTCCGTAGCTGGGGCACTTCATTGATGGTTCTTCTAAAACTAAATCTGCACTCATTAATACTATGAATCTCATTCATTGTGATAGTGTTTTCGCAGAAGAGGTGTTGACGTCTTATATATTGTGATTACGTACGAACATGAATGTTCTATATTGAACTGGTATTCTTGTCATTTAGATCAAATAACAGTGGATACAATATAATTTATTACGTAGAGTATGGTCTCTGTGTGCGTGTGCTTTGAATAGATAGGTTAGTCATTGTGGATTGGGGATGTGTCACATTGTAAAGGACTAGCGGACTGTGTTTGGCCATCGGGCCGGTATCATTTACAATTTTGGGGACAAATAGCCGTAGGCAGGGTGAAATGGGTATACGTAGGTTAGATAAGTAACGTATACATACATACATACATATACCTACTGAAATAAGCTGCTACTGAAAACGCATTAAAAATAATGTTGATATTCGAACGAGTTGTCTAGGCTTTTGAAGTTTCATAATTTACTTGATCTATAATTTCTAACACATTTTCTGCATTGCTAACAGCATTAACCTCAAATTCACAAAGATAATTTACAACAATAAAACTCTCAACCAACGATGTGTCGATTAAAAACACTAACAAAAGCCTAATTTAATTAGGAAATAGAATATAAAATATAATATATCACCGTTCGTGTACAATATCAAAGAAGTATAATGTCATTATTTCAAAACGTTGTAGATCAAAAGGAACAGTGTAATACGGAATGAGCGATCTTCATAATAACAGTTATAATGGGGGATCTTGTAAAAAAAAATCTTAACTAATTTCCCCGATCCGTTTCTTTGTACAAAAGGGGCTATCTCTTTGATAGACTTTCTTGTACAGTCGCTCACGGTATGCAAATGACACGGGTTTTTTTCTTGTTAGAATGGAAGGAAGAATTTTGTTAGTACTTAACTTTTCTTGTTTTTGGATTGGTCAGTGGCCAACACGGTTGAGAAAAAGGCTCGGAGGATGACGATGATTGGTCAGTGAATTTTTTTAGTGCGTGAGAAAACAGTGAATTTCTTTAAAAAAAAATTACAGTGAAATGGTTCTTGTTTTGAGGGAAGATTTTTTTATAAGTCCATGTTTTTAAATCTCTTCCATGTATTTTGTAATGAAACTTAATAATTATGTCCCTCTTGTTAATTAAATGATATCTTCTTACTTACGTAAATACCAAGGCAAATAGATTTAAGCAGAATAAAACATTTCTTTATTTATAGATTAGGTACCTTTATAATCAAGTTAAGTACCTACATCTTAACAAAATAGGAATAACCTAACGGTGCCGACTGTACTTAATAATTTATGCAAGTGGTCAGCGATTGCTGAATAGGGGCCTTTTAATCATAAAATGATTTTCCCCATACAAATAGATCCTCAATGAATGGCCGGGGTCTCTTAAGAAAATGTTAAGTGCATTAGAATCTGTTTAGAATAAAATCAATTATTTTTACGACGGGGTTTTTCAAGCAGAAATCAAAAGGAATTATGCTTGAAGAGTTTTTGTAAGATAATAGACTTTTTGGGGATTACATGGAATGTTATGTTAGCGAAATTATTTACGGAATTACTTTTTATTTTGTATTTTTTATTGATTTTGATACATGCTTAGTAGGGCCTTTTTAACTTTTGTAAAATAAATCAAATTAAGGTACGTAGAGAAACTTCTTCGTTAGTATAAAAGGATAGCAATAAGAGGATTTTATGTATACAGTATCATTATATGGAACTCAACTTATACATATAGCTATGTAGAATTAATAACAAAACACAAACATCCCTAATTTGCTAAAGCTCTTACAAATACACAATCATGAGAATTTGAAATTCGAACGCCTTTGATTTCAGAACGATTATGTACCGAACGCTAATAAAGCCACCATTTTATTTTGATCCCTTCCCTCCCCCTCCCGCGCTCATTTCTAAGGCGCCAGAGGGGGGAACGAATGAAAATCGACGGCCTAAGTTAAATAAGCATCTCATTCAATACAGAGAAATGTAAACAGACAATCAGTTATTTTAAAGATAGAATTGCGAAGGGAAGGAGAGGAGGGTGATACGTAATTTGACAAACGCCTTGAAACGATTTCCATAGGCTAAAGACTTCTTGTTTGAGTTTAGAATGTTAATCTTACTTCTACTTAGGTACAGCAAATTGTATGATTTGACTTTACATGTTCTAACTAGAAGTAGGCTTATTGTGTAATATAGATTAGGCAACGATAATAATATCTAAGATACATTTGCAAACACCGGATGTCTCTAAAACGATTAGTATGCTAATTGATTTAAGTAATTCAAGGTATTGAAGAATGGGTGCTAAAATGTTGATAGGTTACACACTAATTAGCTCTTAATTAAATCTTTTAATAGTCATAATAAAATTAAAAATTAGCATAGAATGTGAAATAGGCAACATCTGTGACACAACGAATCTATGGTTTTTCATTTTATCTGTGACGTAAATCTTCCCGCCAAATCAAACGAGGTGTGTATAGCCACAGAATAAAGCTGTACAGTTGTGAAGGTACTTACTAATGTTAAAAAAAATAACACTCACACACGCATCTGTATCGACGAGCTTTTACCGGCGCTACCGGTGCTGTCAATACTGAGTGTCGTGCATCGAGCATATGCGTGTGTGAGTGACATTATTACGAACGTTAGTACGTAGCTTCACAACTGTTTACAAGAGGATAAATTAAACTGTGCTATAGGGTACGTTTTCCAGTCCCGCGATTTTGTAAATGGAAAGAATTGTCAGTTAGCAAACAACATGGCCGTTCTCTTTGAAACTGTCGAATGTACCTAATCTGTTTTGTTAATTTTCAAAGTCTGTCGGCGTTTTTCATCTAAGCCCCGGCAAAAGGAAAGGTTGGATTCTATTTGTTTAAACCCGGGAATGATTATGGAGCGTTTGTTTCGTCACCACAAACAAATGGGAACATTTATTTTGTATTTTTTTGATCAAGCATTTGCGTTAAAAAGTTGAACTGATTTTTTTTTAACATGCAAGGTTTTTTTATTATATTTGAAATTGGAATGCTTTTATTTTGGTTGTGTTTTGTTTATTTCGGGAATGGTGAAGAATTTTCACTATAAAAGCTTTTCAGACTAACTTTTTACACCTAATACAGTTTTTTTTTAATTATCTTACATGTTACTCTTTTCTTTAATTTGGTCCTAAACGTAATCATGTATTAATAATACAAGATGCTTAAAATGTTACATACAAGAAAACCAATTCACGTAAATTCCCGATGTTCATTACTCAAACAAACTCACACATAGACACCTAATTAAAACATACTTACACACACAAACACAAGAGAGAATATTAAGCCATTATGTATCAAGGGACCTGATTTGAATAAGCACAAATTGTCAAAGAGATTTTATCTGGTTAAACAAAGACGTTCCTTCTGTTAGCTTTTGCCCCTGTTTTGGGGTGCCTCTTTAATGCGATCGGGTAATACGGTTGATGGTACCTAACCCCCTTGTTAATAGGGTGTTTTGTCTCACTTGTTTTGCTAATGAGAGATAAGGGCAGGAGATATGATTATGAAAATGCGGTCGAATGATATTGTAAGCTGCTTATTTTGTTTTTATTGTTGTTGTTACGGTTAAGAGTGATTTAAGTCTTTATTGAGTTCAGATTTGCGGCTGTTAATATGACATGCGAGGGTTTTTCATCAGTTTCGATGTTGTTGTATACTTTTGTTGTTTTTTTTTTCATTTATCGGTTTACACGTGCAACGTTTTCTATGAAATCGCAATATTGTATTTGTAGACCTTCACCAGAACTGGTAAATTTTTGGTCATATCCTGCTACCATATCTAACCGTATTACATAGGTACTACGTCGAAATTGATAATGTTTACCTAATCATAACGGCATCACGAGCCTACTACCATCACAAACAAACCAAATAAAAATAACTACAAATTAAAAGTAACAAATAACAGCTACCAAAAAAACGCTGGTAATTTAAAACTACACGTGTTCAATCTAAAAACGCTAACATCTAAAAATATACGAACTATCAACACTAATCACTCTTAAAATACCAGTGCGTTGAAACCGCAAACAAAAATAGTTTCCCTAAAACATTTCGGAATCATCAATCCCAATTATATCCCCTACGTGAGAAAAATCTTTGAAAACACCCAATCAGTGCGACCACAAAGGTCTGTTAGTACCCACCCTCTTTTTTAAAATCATCTGTCGTCACCGTCATCGTGACGAAAGATAGCGTGACGTCAGTCGTCATTAGCGACTGCTTCGTCACTCCGACACGATTTGTCGACGTTTATCGCGCGATTTTTTGCCGCAACGCGTCCTATCGCCACACGTACAATATGCGTAAATTTTTCGCTAGCTAATGTGTTGGAAGTAACTTTCGCGAGATAAGCTATGAAAGCAAACGCTGAACGCTACGTTTTTTGTTCGCTAATTTTCTGTAGGAAAACATTTATGACGCGTTAATTTGTAAAGAAAATATTTCACGATTAATGGAAATGTGTTAAAAGAAACGTTGGTGGAACTAGTTTAGATTTAAGGATAAAAAAGTATCTTATTATAGCAACGTTCTGCAAAGCTCTTAAACATAATTAAATGCCCATCCAACTGTTTAAAAAATTACAACGCTACAAAAAAAATGGTAAACCGCAAAACTCGTTACGATTTTTTTGTACCAAAATAGTGAACCCTTGCCGGTATAATGTGAAAATAAAAACATGACTTTAAAAACCATTATTTTGCGGCACAAAGTTGGGATTGGAGCATGAGGGGTAAACGCGGGTACTAAAAAGCACAAGAGTACTCCAAATGGCACGCGTCACGGACCACAACAAACGAACGTGGCGGATAGAAACGACAATCGGTATAATTTTAATTAGAGAAAAATTGCCGCGGCGAAATGCGCAAGTAGCGTGTGTACCGTCAGATACTGTATGATGAGGGAAAAAGATAATACTAGGTATTAAGTAGGTACTTGAGATTTAAAGAGACAACATAGCCACATTTTGACAAACAAGTAGACTGTATGTCAAAATAATATAAAAGCTACTGCTAGCTGATGATGTAAAATAAAAGCTACAGAGGTATCAGAAATAATGGTTTCCTTGAAGTATTCTCTTGCTCATATTCTGACTTTTCTACGTGTATGTTTAAAGCTTAACTGTCATGAAATTTTATTGTAAATCACGATATCGACCTACGTTCATTTCAGAGAAATTGCTGCCGTTACTATGTTCGGCATAAAATATTTTCAAAAATTATCATGCTGACGGTAAAAACTCATTGGAACAATACTCGAGGAACCCTTTCTGCAAACAATTAGCGCACAAGTGCACTCGGAACAACGGCAATAGAGCGTCCCTCCAGCTAGAGTGGTGCAAAGCTTCCAACTGGCTGCAAGCCATCATGCCTTTGCCTTTGCATCCTCGGTCGCCGCCCGTGGCTCAACAGCCCGTGTACATTGCCAGCCGCTTTTGTTTTTAATCTGTAGGAATAAACTGAATTTGAAATTTCAAAAAACGAACGCTTCTTTTTTGTTGCCAGCCTGTTTTAAAAAGTTTGTTTATCGAAAGAGGTGACAACGCCGTGTTTATTAAAGGAGGTTTTAATAACATTAAATACATTTTTTTCTATAAAATATAGCGTTAAGTTAATTCTATTAGAAATAAATGCAGTAGGTGGCGACAATTGTAATGTATTGACAGGTCGTTACTTCATTGTCAGCCGATATCGCGAACTGTTATCGACTCTCATTCTATTTTCACGACACGAAAAGATAAGAAATAGGCACCAGATAATACTGCGAGTACTTTGTTTTTAGATCTGTATCATTAACTGAGAAATGGTTTTAGTTATCTGTCTTCAAATAAAATGAACACAATATTTATTGGTAGGTTTTACTGGAACGAGGAAATTCTATTCATTACATATTTAATAGAATAGGCGGATATTTTATAAAAGGAAAAAAGGTGAAAATTGCTATCAATTACTTATATTAGGCACTATTGACACTTATGTCATTGTTACATTATTTTCGGGGGTCCCCGAGTAGATGAATAAGGTAATAGTAGTTGCGTAATATTAAACTAATATAATGTTCTTCAATAAGAAACTTGAGCACACTTCCCTATCCTAGAAACGCAATATCCACCATTGTATAAACGTAATTTATTTGACAGCAATAAAGCCTTAACTGAGACGAGCTTCTGTAATGTCTCTTAGCTGATTGTAATCATAACTCCAATCTTTTCCTTTCTCATATATTTTACTAGTAAATGGACATTTTCCGATGCATATCTTAAGTTTTGAATAAAGCTATAAAAATAACAGATCACATGACCCGACTAGATGACCCATAGAAATCCTTAAACATTTAAAATATCTGATAAGAAAAGTTGAAAACAAAACAGGAATCTACCTATTTTACTCGTATATTAACGTCAATGATATGTATGTACCTACTAATTAACATGAGGTTTCTTGCCTTTAAACCAGTGGCTTATTCTCCGAATTGTTATCTCACTAACGTTAATGTAACCACTAAATGTTAGGCAATAATTCGTTAAATTATGAGAATAAACCGCTCAAAGAACACAAGATTAAAAAATTAAAAAACAGGTTCTGATTGGTCAGTATTGTTTAGAACGTTGTAACTTTAAATAAAGAATACGTCAAGATAGCATCTGTATTTATCATTTTTGGTCTTGTCTAATGAGTTTGTATGTAATTTGATATTTTTTTTAATATTAATGATTTTGTAGCCTTTTAAATCATCTTTTGCATTATGCGTGCTCATTTAGGTTAAATGTAACCTTAAACTGTATATTATTAAAGATATTTATAGTCATCTGTTCTAAATTATTGCTTGTTATTAAAAGAAAAAGAACATTAGAAATGCAAATATAGAAGTTTTGCCTACTCATTAAACAAATATGGCAAATTATAATGATTACTTGCTTTCTGTTACGTGTAGGATGTCTAAATAGACAAGCATATAGGCTTAAATCAAAATGTAATAGGATGTAAGCTCACGGAAAACAAACAATATACTTTGAAAAAAAAAGTGTAGGGAGCTAGACAGTAATAACCTACTCACGTAACAAAGACATTATTATTATACTAAGTAGTTGTGTACCTATAATTAATTCCCACAATACCTCTAAAGGCTCTCTGAACGTCTGAATCCTCAGTACATTGTAATTATTGGATGAAAGTAACCTGCCTGTATGATAAATGAGGCAAAGACGACCCGTCATTGTTCCACCAATGAAAGAGCTTTTGTCTATGGGCCGAGACAAAACCCTCGCTCGTTGTCTATGCCCCGCTCGGCTCACTCCTTTGTCGACCGTCGCGGTGTATTGTCGTGCGATGCGTCGGCGGAATCATTAAATGTGTTTAAAAGAACAAAGAAAGGCTTTGCAAATATTTGCGAAATTCTCACGCCATGAAATACGGAGCTTACATAATTAAAATGAGTCGGTTCTTCACATAAATATTATATTTGACCAACTTTGCATAAACGTGGCTTTTATTGACGAAGAAAACGACAGGAAACATATTTTATAGCAATTTTATACTAATGCAAAACATAAAAAATGTTTCCGATCAGATTATTATAGCTGCATCATTTTATTCGTGTGAATTTGTTACACACTTTTTAGCTTTAGATAGGATATTAGTTATGGACAAGCTGGAAACTAAAACTGATTGATTTAAGAGACTTAAAAGTTTATTGATTCAACAAAGCAAGATCAGTAACACACTAGAATACTAAGAAACATGAAAACAATAGCAAAGCGCGGCCATATTGTGAGGAGCGCGTACGCAAGCACAAAACGCCATTGTGCGCCCATATGGGAATATATCGCTTGTTTTGTCATCCTCATTGTTGTTGACAGACGGACGGACAACTGAAAAGACAGTCTTTGAATAGTTATGTAAGCAGGAAGGCACTTTGTGAATACTCTTAGTTAGGAGGCTCGGTATTCTATGCGCGTTTGTTTAATGCCTACGTTGTTTTTATAACAGGATATATATTTTGTTGAGAAAATTATATTTTCTTGAGTTAGCCTGAATTTTCAAACAACTTTATCATGTTGTTAATTCTTAAGTAATAAACACTTTTTTTAAAGAGTGTCTATAAAGTTTCTTGCCGGTTCTTCTCCATAAGACCCACTTTTTGGAACCGCGCAATTAGCTTTCTTAAGCTTGACTTTGAATTGTAATTTTTAGGTTCAAATAGTTCGTTCAAAGTCCATTCCAAATGTTGACACCATCAAAAATAAACAAGGAAAAAGATGGACTTTGGTACAACTCCAACAGAAGCTATATCTAACACAAACGCCAACCATCTCCAAAGATGATTATCTTCAAACTTTATTAACCTAAAGAGGCTTTATTCCACCGCATGCCTGACGATGTGAAGTAATTAATTTAGAAAAAAAGCCTCTAGTTTCGGCCAGTACGATCCCATCGCTTGCTAATAGTCCAATTTATCACCAGCTTGGTCGTTCAACACTAGTCTTAACACGGAAATATTTTTCCTATGCCTATTAACCGCGTCTGCTAGGAGACATCATTCATTTTGTTTGGAAACTAGTTAGTGGTCATCATTAACGCTCGGTATTGTGAATAAATCATATTATTTATTAATATAATATGCCATGGTCTGGTTGTGGTGTTTGGTTGCTGCGATCCGGATCTGAATTAGTAGTCTGATTAATTGCACTTTCACGCGGTTTGGTGAAAAAGTTATAGATGGGTATTTATTTTAGCGATTTTGGAGCGGCCTCTTGTATTGATCTGTTAGTTTTTTTGTGCGTTTTCTGTGTTTTTTAGAGATTAAAATAGTTCTTATAAGACATATGCAATTTCAAAATAGCTGGAAACCTTTCTTTATTTTGTTTTGTGTTCGTGAAAAATTCAAAAAACAAAGAAAAGCTTCTTCATTTTGTATACTCTTCCAAAATGGTATGCAACAAACTAGCTATAAATTAAAAGAACTTAGTATAAAGATAAGGATAGACAGTTAAAAAGCGTATGTCAAGTTTTCAACATTATCATACCTAATAAAGAATTTTATTTTGATTGGCGCTTTGTTGCTTAGCCGCTGATGACGGTATACTCCCAGCCTTATCTCGTTACATCATTTGTCAAGTGGGTTGTGAACACTGACGGTTTTGTCCAATCTGTCGAAGCGTGGGACTGGACATCACCATGGTGTGAACTAGCTATCACCATCATTTATATTTTTATTTGAATTTTTATCGAACACTTGAAACAAACGACGAATTAAATCCAACCTTGTGAGGTCAAAAATAAAGTTTAATTTTGTCAACTAATCGAGGAAAAGCATTATCGAAGTTAATCTTTTACGACGGCTTTGTCACACCAGTAGGTCCGTCTTTATTGCAAGATAAATTCGAAAAATCTATTTCGGAAGGTAAGCTTTTGACATATATATGATAATGTGTTTGTTGAAACTGAAGCTGTGAAATTAAAAACCATTGCTTTGAGACAATATTGTGTTGTATTAATTCACGGTTTTTTAAATGACGTTCCGTTTTGAATATTTTGGGCATTCGTTTTATTGGTCACAGTCAAATAAACACCATATTCGAGAGTGTATCAAAATGTTCTATGTTCCGTAACTGGTTACAGATAGTATTATTCAAATAAACGCTATAAATATCGACAAAAAACTATAAAAGAGAATGCGTTTAATAGTCATATTTATGTATGAGCTAGGTTTAATGTTAGAAAGGATTTTACTTGCTCAAGAATAATCTTACATGGACGATAACTTGCATCAGTGACAATTATTTTCTAATGGCCCTTCCACACTTTCACGATATAAAGCATACTCCAGCTTCACATTGCGTCAGTTACTCAAACATTATATTGTTGTTTTTAGTTGACTAATTAACAAACATTACACTTGTAGCAATAAAGAGGTTGTTACCACCAAACAAAAATTGCCACCATTTAAATACCCCTTTTTCTACAACTACACAACGACTAAACATTGTACCAACGTCCGTCGCATAGCTGTTAATTAATACATGTTTAACAACGATGCACATTACCATATTACTTAGAAGACTAACTTAAGTGTTACACATAAAACAAGCAATGGATTGTCAAGTATGGCCTGTCTTAGGTCAACGTAGTTTTGACGACTTTACAAATTAACTTCGTGTTGTCATGTTTAATGGCCGCCGGAGCAATTAAAGACTGGGATTAAAAGTAAAACGTTGGATCTCGAGTTTCTTGGTACATTTGTGGGAAAGTATCATTGTTAATTACTTTAGAAGCTGTGTTATATTGCTTTATCTGATGTTGCTGTGTCGTGAATTGTTTAGAATTTAGAAGAATTTCGTAGTTGATAGTAGCTCTTGTTTTCATCAAGATAAGTTTGGAAGGTCGAACAAATATTTTCTTTTAATGAGCTTGATGGACTTTACCTTATAGGTATTCCTAGTACGTGACATTTAAAAGCAAACTGATGAAATAACTTCCCTGTCTCATGAGTCATACATATGTGACACACACCTATTGTTTTAATATTGTGTCTGCTTCGTGGACAGTGAAGTGGTCAAAATGATGACGAGTGCTTTACAAAATGTGTTTCTTACCCATATGAAGCGTCTCTGATTCCCCATTGCCTCTTACCTGTAAACAAACAAATTATACTTATTAATAAATTATATTCATTGTATATGGATGTATATATCATTAATTGCCTGAAAGAGGATATGAATAAGAAGGGAGTGGATGCTACTATGACTTCTTAGAGGGGTATGGAAGAAGAATACTTATTGCGCCGACGCCAAATAACTTGAGAACAGGGCAGGAAGAAGATAATGGATGTGCATTTCAAGACACAATAGGATCTCTTGCTTAGATACCTACTGTTAACAGCCTAGAGGTGTCTCAAACAAGCACTTACAATATAAAATATTATTGAAAAAACTATATAATTGTTATAAAAGGGTCTGAAATTCAGTAGAAATAGCCGCCCACTAATGAGCATAATATTCAGAATATTGTGGCGGCTCAAAGAGTCTTGTTAGGTGCACACATGGCCGTCGAGAAGGTGAGACTCTATTAAATTCTAACGCCCTGGTGCACTTAAGAGGCGGTAGCGGGAGCGGGTTCATGAGCGACAGCGATTTTGATTGTATGTTTTCCTTTTTAAACGGTAGACCTGAAATACTTGTATTTTTTATGTTCTGGAACTAATTATATCTGTAAATTAATAAATATTTCACAGATCAAAGAATTACAACAGGTTTTCGACATGGTAATTATGCTACATATATGAAAGTCTACTGAGCGCATTGCAAGGTGACAACAATATAGTTGTTTAGATGGATTTGTTTTTATTTTATCTATGTACCTTTCAGTTAGCATAAACCTGTTCAGTACGGTACAAAAAATGCTTTTTTGCTTACGAGGGCCTCCTTTTGACCCATGAAATGAATTCAACGTCAAACGATCTGTTCAAGTTAAACGCTGTTCTCTCACCCCTTAGGCCACACACATCAGTGTTCGCGCATTAACTCGCAAAGCCTCCACACACGCTCCTGAATGCACAAAGACATATAATAACATAAGGCCGGTCGCAATTAAAAAATTTAAGGCACTTTGTCAACCCGGCGTTTAACTTTCTTTCCCCAATGTAAACGCAACGGTGGGTAGTTTCATAAAGATTTTGTAGTTAGCGCAGTTGCTGTACATTTTGTCTTTAAACATATGAAACGGTTTTAATGATGATGTCATTAATTTAGTTAAACGTCAGTGATGATTACTGTGAGCGTAAAGTGCTGTGACTGACCTTACTAATATGAGTCGTTCGGGGGTGTTGTTGTTTTTGTTTCTATAGTGACTTATTCAAGTAAATAAATGACTAAAGGAATAACAAGTCATTCGTATTACAACATAATTGTTTTGGTGGTGTTTTGGCCTACCTTCAAATGACTAATAACACAACAGTTTTACGTGTGCAACAAAAAATAAACTCTAATTTATAGGCTATTTCCCTTATTAAAATGTGTGGATAAACATTTATTTGTGTTCTTCAATGTTGATTAATGCCAATAATTTAGTGGACGTTCGGGACACATTAATGTTGGCCCTTGGTTAATTTCCCTCAGTTTATTGTGGCCCTGCTGACATCCGAAATGGCGATGACAACCCGTTATACGATGCTTCGAGGACAGATTTGTGCGCAAACCTATTTAGGGTGACATCGAAATCTATGTTCCGGACACTTTTTTTTTATTTTACAACAAAAAGGTGTGACACTTCGTGAAATATTCTCCGACTAGTGGATTTATATGACAAGCGTTCTAACAGATATTGTGCTGAAATTAGTTCGTTATGATTTTCCGAACTAATTTTAATCACAGAGCATTTTTACGTGTTGGTCCAGTTCTTCTCCTGTCATAACTACTTTGGAACGATGTTTGGGCGTGTCACTCAGTCACGATAAAAAATGGGTTAAGCTGGTAGCAGAACATAATGAGCCATAAAATATATTGTCGCATTTTTTCGTGAATTTTAAGGATTTCATGTGGGTGGGGCAGGTATTCTTAAATCTAAATTATGTGTGGCAATAAAAACCAACACTAAATTACCGTCTAGCTGTCTAGTTAGCACTACGATCCATATTGTCACATCATTAAAATCACGCACCTTGAAGCTCAAATCAAAGATTAAATTTCATAGTCCTCCATAAAAGTCATGTCAATCGAGACATAGCCGTCAAATATTTAAATGAAAAGAAGAAAAAAAAAACTTCGAAATCCAAACATTCTATCAAAGAATGAAAACTGGCTCAGATAAACACAGATTAATAAACAACAACAGAAGTGTCAGTTCGCGGAATCGCTGATGAGAATAAAGCGATAGCATTTCGCAATGGATAGAGCGTTACTCGGAAACGCGTTACGATCCTCACAGCTAGACGGATGCGATGCCTCTCTCTTTATTATTCCAATAACAATCCGTAATGAGTGCTCTGGTCAAACGTAAATAGCAACTTCATACATTTGAATGATGCCAATGTAAACTCTGTTCTATGGACTACTCTGTGCCGTTTAGGGTTATCGCTCCGGTTTATTATTCGTTACGTCTTGAATTGCATGATTATCAAAACCAGATGCGATTTAGCACAAATACAAGTTTAAAATGAGATCAGATTCGATTTCTTGTTTACTTAAATTATACCTATATTTGCTCGAATATTTCTTATTTTTAACGAACAAAACGCTTGCTGTTATTTACACACAGCATTAATTGATCTTAAATTTAACTACACCTATGATATTTCCAACTGCAAACACGGCTTTATTAACAAAAACAGATCGACAATTATTTCTCCATTACCCCTAAGTCATTGTTACACACTCCTTTAACCGTACAACCCTATGTCCGCGGCGGGCACATCAAAGGCGCACCTCACACTGACTAGTTTACATTGTAACCTCTACAGGAATGTTTACACTGACATTAGACTACTGACCTCTTATGACACTCGTTGTGTCGACACAGGAAATTGATTGTGTGACACTACCTTTAGTTTGAAGGTGGTTCGCGTGTTTGTGTGAACTTTACGTGTAGGGTGACTAAGAGCAAAAAGTTTGATAGATAATCGTAGATAGGTGCGTATTTTTTGTCTTTTGTTTACAGTATAAAATAATTAAAAAATATACATGTAAAATGTGTCGTTTATAGCACAAACAAGCGAGTAAAAACTTAATAAACGACTACCGATTTTTTCAAGTTTTTGTCAATTATTCTTTAAAATAATTCGGTTGTGAAAAAAAAACTTTGATTTCACAAAAATAGCTACGTTTGCAAAGTAGAACAAACGAAAGAAAACAAGCGGATGCTTTTAATTAAGAACTCTTAGTTTCTAGGTTAGAATGAAGTAGGCGTGTGAACACATACAATATTCATAATAATACGAAGCTTTGATGTGTAATACCGTCAACCGAAACCAAATTATGACAGGGTTCAGCCCCGACAATGTTGACGTTCCGATCTGTCATAGATATTCTTAAAAAAAAATAACGCTTAATAAATGTAAGCTCGTGATTTATTCGCGATCGATATATTATTTTCAATGCGCTGTCTACAAATGTATTTCGCTACTGTTGTACCATTAGCCGGCCAAGAGTGAGCAATTTTAATTTTTTTCTACCATTACTAATTGTAGAACATAACTCTCGTTTTAAAAACGACCTGTCATAACTCAGCTGTACAGTTTTTTGTTACCATTTTTTGATTCATAATAAAAAGTACCGCTAATTCCAATAAATTAATCTAAATGCTTAAAGAGGAAATTTGTTTACCACAGAAAGTTAAAAGAAACGAAAATTAAGAAATCTTAATATAAAACCAGATTTCAATCAGCATTATTGATGTAATCAAAGTGAAAAAGAAAAACATTTAAAGGCCGGCCAATAAAAACGTTACTACAAAATAGTAACTGTACGGTGTTAAGATTGAGATAACAGTAATACAAGTAGGTAACTAAATACATTTCTTTAATGCTCTGTTCTTACTTTACACGAGCGTCTAATGAATTTTGTCCCGAGAATGGAAAGCGTGTGGTTACATAAATAATGAAAAACTTACGTGTTGATTACCGACTTGTAAAAAGTGTTGTAGACTTGAAATAATTGTACTTTTTTCTTAGATTTTGAAGGTTAGCAACTATGTGTTTTGCGGCATTTTAAAAGTTATAGCTGTTCACTTCAATAATTATTTTAATGAGTCATACCAGAATGCAGAGAAAAAGTGTCTTCCTACATTTTTAAACTTTTTTATTAATTCAATTTACTTAAGTAAATAAAGTTTAAAATCATAAATATATCCATGATAGCAGCCTATTTAACGGGCATCACTTACCGTAAAAATCGTCTAAAAGTCAAAGACTGTCAGTAAGACACAAATTTATAAAACATAAAAAAAGGAATGTGCCGATATCAATGTGAGTAATTTACCACGTGTGTTGACTCACAGGTTAGACCTACGTATTTTTAAAAAGCCATATTTTAAATAAAAACAAATAGAAAACTGGATAATAATATAATGTTTAGTCACAATAGAGGGAGCGCTCGTAAATCCGTCTGGCGGGCACGAATTAAAATCTATTCGAGTGTAGAAAATAGGAGTAAATGACGCGTAGACGGACAAATGTCGTATTATTTTGACGGGAGCGAACACGCTGCATTATAAAAAAATATTTTGAGGTAAACTGAAGAATATCGCTCTATTTTGTGGAACAATCGTAAATCTAATAAGCTGGAATTCAATTTAGCAACAGCAAATCAATTAGCTTTCTGCCCACAAGGTCGTCTTGACGGCCACATTTTATATTTTATTTATAAAAATATATCCAAGTGAGAACCTGTTTATTTTTGTTGATTGAAAATAGAATAATAGTTATTCAACTATTTGTTTTTCTTTTTAAATAAAAATACTATTGTAATGTCATTATCTATCACTGTCTTTAAGATAAAAATCACATCAAATTGATATGTTAACTTATTTACAAATATTTTTAACAAAATAGAGAAAAATATTACAGGAAATGGCCAACCATTATACTAAACAACATTGTGAAATATTTATTTTTATTGTAGTTCTACAAATTAATGCATCCATGTTATATATTTCTAGCTGGCAATCTAAATATCATCTACATGGAAATAACTAAAGCATAATACCGCGGTGACCTTTACTTGGCGTCATAAAAATATATTGTTACACGTTTTTGCTTTCTCCGAGATTTTTAATCTGTAAGATTAAGTAACTATCGTTAAAATATCTGTTCGGAATCCGAGATGTGCAATAAAAGAGATTTATTAACATTCCTTCTGTAAACAATGCCAGAGATTTAGGCCGCGTTTTTTTATCCTCGTAAAACTCTGAACGACGTCACATTACTGCAAAATTATAATATTTTAGCCATAATTTTGTGGGCTTTATTTCAACGCATTTAGTGCTGACGATAGGTTAACGACTTCACAGGTCGACCACTCTGAAGATTGATACCCTAATTTATTGCACGTTAAATTCTAGCACTCAACACCGCAAGTATGCGAAAGGTTTTTCTTTCCATAAAAAATACAATTTATTATGTCAGCTCACTGTAATAATAATTACGGAACTTCAAGATCTATTTCTGGGTGGATAAAGGATAATCCGAAACACGACGAACTTAACAGAACGTTGCATTCCCATACGCCATCGACCACCAACAATGGAGGGCAATTAATAAAAACAGCTTTTTAAAAAAGGAACCGGGACGAAACGCGCGACTCCCGCGCACCTTACGTTGGTCTAGGGTTGCCAGACATTATGCCATTCAAATTTCGAATACTCCCCAATTGTGTAGTCAGTTAATTAATAATATTACAGAGGGTTCAGTAAAATTTTTAGACATTTTTTTTATTAAAAATCAGTGTAGTATATTTTTTCTAATAAATATAGTTTTTGTATATTTTTATTTTCAAGCATAGCAGCCCTAAAAGAAACGCATCACGAAATATACGCTCATCCGCGCACTTCGCACGAGATCACGTTCCGCGCATTATTTTGATGAATTCCAATTTCGAACGCACCTTCGCCATTTTGTTTTCTTTTCTTTACGCTCTTTTGTTGTAGGGAAATCGTTAAAAGGGTATTATATTTAGTAGCATAATATGTTGACTTTGGAAATGTTGTAATGTATCACGATTTAAAAAATAATCTGGGTTTTTGTTACTTTATTCGTCATTGCGTTAGTTTAGACTGAAGTTAGTCGGGGAATTACATATTCTTTAAAGCACTAACTAAAAGTATAAAAAAGGAAAATATTCCCAAGAACTAGCTCATAGTACCTACTGATAGTAGCATTTATGAAAAGACCAAAATCGTTGGTAAACGTAAACATGACTCATTCAACGCAAAAAATCCGCATTTCATGACATTATCCTTTACTACAAACTGAACCGCCATCAACATACTCAGATAAGTGGAAACAATAAAAACGAAAACAAAGCAATTAAAAATTCATCAAGTACACAATTGAGAGAGACATTAATGTAATAAACAACAGTTTATTACTACTATTAATCACACAGTTAAAATCTCGCGTCAGTTTTGTAGGTGCCTATTGTGCGGTGAGCCTTTCAAGCAGTGTGACAACCCGTAATAAATCGCGAGTGTTGCCATCATCAGTATAAATGTTACAAGAATTACAAGCCCGTCTTTTCAACTTTCAACCAATTATTAACAACTTACCTGGTTTTTGTTTTTAAATGCGCGGTTTTTTTTATCATGTGTCAAAAGTTTTAATTTTGTTGTAAGATTTTTAAGCTTATAATTTTATGTATAACTATTGTTATTACTCGTTTTTATTTCGAACTAAAGGAACCGACCTCCATTTTAACAGGGAAAACTATAAAATTCGATTGATTCTGAAAACTTTTGTTCATTATCAGTACCTATACTAAGAAAAAAGCTTCTTCACAATTTCCATAAAGCCCTCACCTAATTAGCACGATACGGCCAACTGTCACAAAATAGAAAATATAAAAAATAAATGTAAAGCTTCTGTTTCCTTTCAAAAACAAAATGCTGAAGATTTTTTTTTGTGTTGAAAGAGAAAAAAAAATAAGAAAGAAAAATGGAAAGTCCGATTCATCCAGGCGCTCGTTGCTCGGCGGTGCTCTATTCAGAAACAACTTATTAAATAAATTAATCGCAAGTTGGTGGAAAAGGAAAACTAAGGCGGCGCACGTAGTTCTAGACGGAGCGGTAGCGTTTATGTAAATGTATCTAGTACCTATAGGTAGCTTTTCTTTTAAAAAACTTTCAAGATGCATAAAAAACTTGATACCTAATTTAATTTGCGATGGTGTTTTTTTCAAGACTTATGACATAATTTTATGACATAAAAACTTTACAAAATAGCTGCCTTTTTAGAATACAGCTCACGCTAAGGATTTCAAAATTTTCAATGACAAATCTGCACTTATCGATACTCTTGCCTAAAAATATTTTAATGTATTTCTATAATTCGCTACCGCTAGTCAATATGAACAGAGGTTTAATACTAGCTCCCTCGTCAGAACAAAGCTGTTAATTCCTTAAAACCAGCGTCATTCTGTTCGCATTCAATGCGGACTGTAGTCTGTGAAGAAAAGCCGCAAAAATAATTGAAAACCGACTGAAATGACTACGGTCTAGTGAAGCAGAATCATCGATATTATCCTTTATATCGAGGTATAAAAGATGACAGAAGTGTTTTTCGGAAATTCGATTAATGTTTCAACGTCAAACGTAATCTTTCTTGGGACTCGGGTATAAATATAACAGTATAAAATAGCATTAGTGTATTCTTTTACAAAAGTTCCTATAAATGCATTCAAAGCGAGACAGTCACTGAACCCGATTCTATAGAATAGAACGACCAGCATAATACTAAATCCAACCCGCTTTTCTTTACATGCACACAATTTTCTTTAGAACACATTTATCGATAAAGTACACAAGGATGTTCGCATCCCTACGTCGCCCCGGGAACGCGGCCCAGATTCCCAACTTTTCATCACTCTCCTTGCCTTCCCGGCGCATTGTGTCCGTGGGAACTTTATTGCCCCCATAGAAAACCGTGAATACCGACCAAGAAAAGCATTTGTGTACTGAATACATACAAAGAAGCATGTTTCAGTTGATTCCGTACCTGTTTCAGACGTCTTTTCATTTCGGTATTTTCCGATTGGGGCAGCTCTATTGGCTGCGTCTTGTTTTGTATCGGTAAATGAGTTTCGGAGCAGAAAGGTTAATTTACTTTTCAGTACGTTTTTGTTTGAGAACGTAGGAGGTCCTGTTTTGTGAGCTCTTGAATATTGTATGGGGTTTGATTGTGGATTTTTGTTTGAAAGCTTTTACTTTTCATGGCGTAAAATAAACCTAATTACGATCAATACATAGTCATTATTAATCCGACAATTACTTAAGCAGAATTTCGTTCTAGTTGCGTTGTACATTCGACAACATTCCAGCACAAAAAAGACCCTAAATGGAACTACAATTCTAGATTCAAAAAGCCTTCACCTTTCAGACGAACAATGAAAAAGAAAAAAGCAAAACGAAAAAATGGAATTCATAATAGCACTTATTTGAAAACGACATTCAGTTTTCTTCACAAACTTTGCCTTCTTCGAGTAACTAAGCGTGTACTACTTAATTACGAAACAACCCCTTTGAAAGCCGTACATTTTCTCCTACTTTGCAAAAAGGGATAGATAATTTTCTTTGCTTTTTTGCCACAATGAAGGTTGAATTCGGGTACTTTTGATGATAGAAGCAAGAAGATGAATGGTTTGAATTAAAATTCTATGATATGGATTTTTGAATGGGTTATGTAGGAAGCGATTTTTTATATTAGAAACATAATAATAGATAAGTATATCGCATCATACTAACGTTTAAAAGTAAATATGAGCTGTGACTGTGGCTGTGACATATCAAAAGATTCTTTATTCTTCAATGCAAAAACTGCACACCACAATTAGACTACATTATTAAAACTATGTCTACTATAATACAGGCTAATGATCCTTCCTCTACAAAACGAATGCAACTAAGTAGCTAGATAATTTCCATATCTTTTCATAAGTACACAAGTAGCAGATAAAACCAACCATCCACTGCGAACGAGTACTAAAAATCAACAATACAGCTTTTTCTTATCAAGAACCAAAGCTACAAAGTTATTAAAATGTATGTAAAGGAAATGTACCGAATTGATGAGTAGTTACAGATTAATATTACGGCCCTTCCAGTTATTCGTACAAAGGTGAAATCGTGCTACTGTGAATGTACAGTAGACCGCACATCAGTGGTAACTGTCATGCACCTTAACTCAATAGTAATAAGTACGATTTTCCCATAAAACTGTTACCACTGACCTGAAGTTGACTGTACCTACACTATCTAGTTATAAATTATGTTATAGCATTTAATATGTATGCAAATGTAATTGTTACTTGTTATATTGTCTTAGAAAGCTAAATACAGTACTACTGATGAGATTTAAATGAGGCAGCCGATAATGTGTATTCGTGGTACTCTGAATTTCCTAGTTGTCTTTGAATATGTACGTTTGAGTATTTACCGCTTATTACAACGGTTTATGCTGCGTACCTATATATGGAAATTTTCGCGTCTGTTTCGTTCATTACATTCCTAGAATAATATCAAAATCCCTATTTGTTACTGCAATACCGACTCCTTCTCTTAATATGAAAATATCATGTTGGTCGAACCAAATTGCATTCTGACTGGAAAGAATAAATACCCAGTTCTTTTTCGTAAGTTTTGCAACATTTAAAACCTCTAACGATTATTTAAATTATAGCTAAACCAACACTATGTACAACAAACAATGTATTAATGGTTTCCCCCAGATTTTTACTGCTAACACTGTCCGATATAAAACGGCTTATGAAAAACCAAACATCGTAAATGACTGGGCTGAAACGACGCCAGTAAATTTCTTGCAAACCATAAACTTCTATTTATACCTACGTTCATCCATTGTTTTCTCAATGACGACTAGCGAATCAAATTATTGGCTCACCAACGTCAAACGAAAACCAACCTTAGCTTACAGTTATAAGGTACAAAATCGTGTGGAAATATTTACACAGTTGCGCAGAAGTGGGGATAACAATTGTCTATTGTGTTGGCTATCTCTTTTGCGCATCGCGGCGGCGACTTTGTGTGAGCAGGACAAGTGTATAGTTCTGTTGCTTTCTCCCACAATGCTCGGTGGAAATGGGCACGCCTTTGTCTGAAGGATTTTCTTCTATTCGTCGGTTTACACGAGTTTAGTGATGTGTTGTGAAATGTTCTGCGCATGGCTATTTGGTTATGATATCATTGTGGATTAGGTGTTCCGGTGAGCGATTGTGGGCGGGTTACAATGGTATATAGGATACGTCATTATGGATTAGTAGGCAAATATGCGGTATTAGAGTTCTATGTAAGTAAAAGGGACGTCCTGCGAGGGAACTGAATAGTGATATGATAAGGTGTGAAAATACAGGTACCTCCGTAACTTAGTGAAATTATGGTCTGAAGTAACTTGAAATATACCTCCAATCCAATATTACATTATTAAGGAAATTAATAAACCAGTATTATACGTTTCATTCCAATAAATCTGCACACGTTACTTTCATAAATACTATAAGGAAAATATTTTTATTAAAACCACGAATGGAACCTATTCAGTTCGAAAATAGACACTACGTTTTATTTTACGATTACTTATTTATCTTTAAACGGTAATCGTAAAACGTTGCCATTTTCATATCGGTTATTAAAATTTTCCGTAACCTGATTGGATCGGGTTCGCTTCAATATATTCCTTCGTTTACAAATTGTAACTGTTGCCTCCCAGAGGATTATGGGTAAAGATATGATTTGGCATTTCTGCGTTACTTATTCTGTGGCGATGATTGGTGGAGATTTTGTTTTATAAAAAATAAATAGGAGGCATTTTGTTACAAATTATTTACTAGGTACAGATTACAAGAATACCTATAAAAATCGTAGTATTTTAACGGAAATGACAAACAGAAAATTGTCTCTCCTGGCGTTCTAACTGTGATACGCATTGTAAGATAAAAACTATGCCCATGAGAAATTCTTGATAACGATACTGCAAAAACTACTATAAGTAGAGTAAAGATCGTCAAAAATGCACATGTTTTTATATTATTGACAAACTGCCGCAATAAATCGATTAAAACCACAAAGTACATTCAGTAATTTTAGCCTAGCGTTAAGCAAGCTCTAAGCTATTAAAATTCTACTTAAGATAACTTAAGTCGTGTTTCTAATTTGTGTGGAACATGTAAGCGGTTAAAATACTTAAATACTGTAAGTAAGTGATGTATGGTGCAGTTCATAGGAACAAATAGGGGTGATGGCGGATGCCAATCAGAAATCGTTTCTCTATGACTAATCGTTCTGTCAGTAAACTAATCGATAAACTGTAAATCGAGTTTCTAGATGACGTTCGATGTTACGAAATTTAAATACTGGCTGGTGAAGAGCAGCTCAAAATAAGTAAGACTATTTATAAAAAAAATTCGAACAGATTTCGAAAATGGAACAAATATTTATTCTGTCCATAACGCTGATAGGATTACGTATAATTGTGACTTTTATTTGGATATATTTTTAACTTTTGAATGCCATCAATATTATATCAAAAGGAATTTAATCTAGCTTTCGTCAATTTAAAATATTTCCGTGAAAACAAACCAGTTTACTATGTTCACAGATGAAATAAACGAGCATTTCGCCTCGCCTGTCGGCTTGGTTAAGGGCTCACCACTAACCACGCTAAAGAGCGAGTTACCACCAACTTTTAATATTATCTTTTTCAAGTTTTTAATCAAAAACGTTGTCAACACATGTCTGTCCGTCACTCCTGTAGTTTTCTTTCAAAAACTAATTGGTCTGACACGGTTAACCCCTCGAATGTCAGAGGATATATATATTTTTTTAATTTGAAATATTTTTTTAAAGAGCAACTTGTTGACTCGCTTTACGAGGTCGCAGTTGACGGTTAATGGAAAATGACACCTTTTAAAAATGTTTCTGTTTTAGTTTTTGATGTACATATTTGAAATATTTTCAAATTGAAGCGTTTGATTCAATATAGCGAGCGCTGCGGTGTTAGATATTTAAGTAATAATATAGTATGTTTTGGATTTATGTTTTTTGTTGTTTTTGGTTCATGTCGCGATTGAAGAAGCCAGTATTAGTCAATATTAATATCTCCATTATATTTGGATTTTTTGCAGGAATATGTACCTAAGTCTAGACATTTACGGAATAGGTAATGTAGGCAAAAAATATTCAATTATTATACATTATGGTACTTACAGATAAAGTACGAAGCTTTCTCGCATACTTATAGATAGATAGATAGCAACAGCCTTTTATCATCCCATCCCCCACCCTCGCGACACAAGCAGCGGACACACAAAGATGGCCACCCTACTAATTTATTTGTTTTCAATTTTTAAAAACAGAACGAGGAAGCGGACCAATGAGACGCGTCCTCTGACTGATTGTCAATTAGCAACATGAAACGGGCTTTTTGCGAATTAAGCGGTCGTTTGTGTTCATTTTTTGTCCGGCAGTCGGCGCGAGCTAGCGTTTGATGCGTTTTTCCGTTTATACGTTTCATTTTCATATTTCCGTTTGTCTGGCCCTTTGGGAGGGCACAATATAGGGTGTCTGCACACATATGCCGATGCATTTCATTTATTTCGGTGATATTTTAATTCGGGTGAGTGCTTGCAGAGTTTTAAATGCAAATGGGTAAATGTTGTTTAGGTTTCGTGTCGTTAGTTCAAGTTAGCCTTAGGTATTGTTTATTATAATTTATATATATATTTCGGAAAATTTGAGAAAATTTGCGACCGAAATTATCATTGTTATCGTAGGTATGTATATCTATTTCCGATTACTGCTGAAAGTAGCCCGATGCAAAATTGGAATAAGGGCAGAAAAATTGAGACTTTTTGTAGAAGAAAAAGTTCACTATGTAAGTAGGTACCTGCATGATTTTGAAATTTATATCTTTTTAAAAGAAAATCAAGAAAAATACTTACGTAGATAATCGCGATGGACAAAATCCTTGATCCGGCAAAATTAAGCACTTTTTTGTGACAACTGGCATACACTGACTTGGCAAGATATCTATTCTTGTGCATAGATATTTGCCTACATAACAATAACACTAAGTTATGAGGAAAACATAATGTTCAAGTTATTTTAATTGTAAAATTAACCGCGAATAAACTGACTTAGCATAAGTGCTCGCACCTTAAGGTGATATTGCAGACTGAACTAATTTAATTAATAATTACATAAAAGGAAATGAATGAATATCCTTACCCAATTGCATGTATGAATCGACTATGATGATACCTAAGTAGGTACATAATATGCGTAAGCCAATTGGATAACTTAAGCGGAATTCGTGTAAAACCACACGTATTACATTTCTTACTTAGCTAACAAGACCACAATACATATTTTATTTGCACATATTTTGTTTCTGACGTAATACTTTCAGGGTTAACTTAACGTTTTAGAGAGATCCATTCGTCAAAATTAACATCAATGGAGTATCAAACAAAACAGTCTGGTTCTAAAGACAAAAAGTAAAAAAAAAAGTCTATGAATCGAACGCGCCGTATCGAACGCTATACCGAATGCACCGAGCACAGTCAACAAAGGGACGTTCTGAAAAAAACGCGCGAATACGAACGCGGCCCGCCATTAGCCGCTCCCATTTGCACTGCTATAGACGGGCCTCTTCAATCTATACCGTCAACAATGTAGGGCTGCTACAAATGTTAGGCGACCTAGGTGTCTGTTTACCTCTTTGCCCTAGAAGCTACCAATACCAGTGATGAAACATCTGCGTAATCTGCCACAGATGGCTTAGTTAGACGAACGTTGTAGTGGTATTTTATTGTCTAAAGATTACCAAAAACAACCTCCATGTCGTTTTGAAGATAGCATAAAAAAATTACCTTTATAGACAACAAAAGTGAGAAAAATAATCTTCCATTAGCAACATCACAAAACAATTTCCCCTCCCATTTCTACCAAAAAACATTTATTCATCTGGCAACCCTACACGATGTGATCGAGTGTTGTTCGAGTTTTTATCGCTGATTCATTAGTATGAGAGTGTCTTTGTTGCCGAGTGCACGGCCAGCCAGCACAATATGCATTCAACATGAAAATTGATTCGAAATGAAAGGATACATGCTATTGTATACATTGCTAATTGAAAATGAATGTAGCCCTGTAATTAGGGTATGTAATGATGAAATGTAATCTATGTATTGTTGTTGTTTTATGAGCTTTATGAATCTGCTTGTTGTATTTGTTGAAATTAATGTTGAATAATACACTTGTGTATTTGGTATTGCAAATGCAGGAATCATTTGTGAAACACGATGATGCAATGTTATTAATAAAGTCTCATTATAAACCTTACTACAATATTTAAAAACAAAAACAAAAATAAACCCAACAATGCTTCCTGACAGCCTCTTCTAAATAACAAAGTGTTTTACAAAGTCACGGACCCGGAACAAACCTAATTTGTAAAAAGGGTAAACAAAAAAGTTGGACGTTGAGGGCGGAATTACAATGCAAAAGAAGTCTTTGCATCGGCTCTTTTTAGATCAATAAGTACCACTTTTTGAGTTTTGATTTTAAAGTCTACTGTTTCTTTGTTACTCGTATTATATTCTTCTTATTACTTTCTCTTAAACTATCCTAGGGTATTACAATATTTTACATTGTAATCATTCTAAATTACAAGACACTAGGTCATTGACATTAGATTTTCCGCTATCTTCCCATTAAACAGCAATGTTCCAAAATACCACATTCCACCATCTACATAAACTTCACTACGCAGAAACAAAACTCCATCATTTCACACAAATTCCGCAATCCCTTAACAATTATCAATAGCATTGTACAAAACTTATTTTATGACGAACAGTTGGATTCCTTTAAGTAAAATGGTCATTTAAACGACACCGTCGCTGTCAGCTCCATAAACGTGCATGAAATGGAACAATAACAACCATTTTACGAACTAAACGTAAAGTTCCAAAACGGGAATAAACCTTCATTCCTAAGCCCTTTTGAATTCGTGACCTAGCATGCAAAACAGATGTCTGGACTCAGATAAAGCGTTCGAAAACAAAGTATTACCATTCGTTTGTAAGTGGGGTGGTGAGGTCAAACAGACCTGTCCCTCTATTTTAGCATTCTTGCTATTCTAATTACTAAAGTGTTATTAGCTTAGCTCTGCCTTACATTATTCCGTAGATAGCTTCTGAGTAATCTTATTAGCTGTTCAAGTTATTTCGTTTTAACTCCCGTTAAATTGACCAAATGATTTATAGAGCGCATTTCAAATTAATTTTGCAAAAATACACAGCATTTTTTACTTGAAGAAATACCAATTAAATTTTAACTAGTAGTCGCGTATTAAGCTTAATAGCAAACCAATTATTATGTTTGATTACATACTTTTTAGACGTTTGATAAATTAGTACTAGTTTGTAGATACAACTATTACAAAAACCAGGTATGACTTAAATCACAATTACTCGCCACGGACTTTTTTCGTAACACTTAAGTCGGATTAGTCTAAGTGATCAAATGAACAAAAAATCCATTACCTAAGATTACCTTCACTAGACTAGATGTGACACCAAGAGTGAATGGTATTATGATCCAAGAATCTTGAAATTAAAAATCCCTTCTTGAGGGAAACAGGAGTAATCTAAATAATCCTGAATCCATTTGTCACCCGTAATGTTAATCCAACAAACTTCATAACAACAAGCAAGCAGCTGCAAACGAGGTCATCTATATAGAATTTACTATATTTTTAATATGAAACCAAATAGTATTGAACACAAGACAAAATATTGGTACCACCAATTTTTCTAAGTAGATCAAACACGTCAACTCTAAGATCAATTTTTAATTCGTAAGCTGAAACTAATTTGATATGTCTGTGATTGTTATTAATAAGCTTCACAATTATTGGGTCATCTAAAATCATAAGTGTGTTGAAATGTAGCGAATTCTTTGAGCCTGATTCATACTTCCACAAGATTATTATTTACTCTTTCGTAAGTATCGCCTTCTTATAGGCCTCCTGGATTTATCATCATTTGCCTAGCCTTTTCCCAACTATATTAGGGTCGGCTCTCAGTCTAACCAAAAGCAGCTGTGTACCATGGTTTTACAAGCGACTGCCTTTCTAACCTTCTCAACCTAGATACCCGGGCAACACAATTTTCAAGATCAAATTCCTTACCTTAGCGTGTTCCTGCTGCGCTAGGAGCTGTTCTCGTACCATCTGCAGCTGAAGTATCATCTCGGACAGCTGTCGTTCCTTCTCCAGGACGCTCTCACCAGCTAATGCCTGCAAAGCTGCTGCGTCCAGGACTGCTCGTCGCTCGCTGTTGACAAAGAGAGGGATTTTTATTAGTTAATGCTACTTTTGAAGTAGAATTTTGAATAGACAAGAAACATTGGGATCAAGTGTTGGACCATTAACTCTTTCACTGAAGCTAGCAGATTTTTTTTTCACTTTATCCACAATTTGGATGTTCAAATTCTAATGATTCAGCTAGTTCCTAGATAACTCTTTATTAGAGAACTTCAGTGCTGTACAATTCTCAAATAAGATTGCTAACAAAAATTCGACTAGCATAAACAAACGTTTGATGATCCTTGCACATAAAGTTTAATACAATTTCGCGAACTAACATTCCGTGTTAATATGATGGTTTGGAATACAAAACGTATAACATTATGTAACTTTGTATCAGGCAGGCGAATTCGCGTGAATAATTCATGGCAGTGTTAGGATGCTAGTGCTGTATGATATTATCAACAACAAAGATTGTATGATGGCACGTTCGCTGTTACTCTTTGAACTCGAACTTATTATAGGCTGTTAAAAAGTTTTGATATTCAGAATAGGGTGGAACCCCTAAGCAGTCTTAAGTTGTGTATTTGTGTTCTTTCTATCAAATCCTATTCTGATGATTGCTAGATGAAAATGATTCTGCTATGGCTTTGGTACAGTTACCATTTTAGACACAAAAACAGCATTGCATTAATGCAAATTTCTTTAAAGTTCCAATGGTTTTCTCTCGAACCAATACATTTCGAAGTTTCAAGTCTTCTTTCCGACTTCCATTTGAGTTCCGTAGTAGAGGCACGTTACTTCGGGCACCGCAAACAAATGCATCAGAGGACGGTTCTGAATTATTAATGCTGTGGTCTGAACCTCCTCTTTCAAGAGGTTATGACGAAACCTCTTAGTCTTATGCTACGAATTCTATTGGCTTACATTTTTAGTAGTAACATAAAAGGGTAGTTGTATAAAATGTAGTTGTAGGTACATCTATATCTGGTGGAATTATAATATCAAGTGTAACATTATAAGTATGTATTTTTGGATTTATCTCGATGATTTCTTTTTGTGTTCAACACAGGCAATAAAGTTTCTGTTTACTTATGATACAAGGATAATAAATTCAAATTGATTCATGATAAAGCAAATAACACAAAGAAGCTTGGTTTTAAATGTCTGATTCAGCAGTTTTAAGAAAAGATCAGTGAGCTTATTAATTGCAAAAACTTGAAGGTACACAATTGTTTCTCGCTTGTCAGAATATTTCGCAACCTTTATTTTGCTCGATACAAAAGATTGGACCACTTTCTTAAAGAAAGGGCTCATTGTGAAACCAGTTCGGTGAAATAATAAATTAACGGTACCTAATTAAGAATCTCATTTTTTACTATGAACCAATTTATAATTCTTGAGAATTCAAGTTTTTTAGAAGGCGTGCTGAAAATGTGAAATGATTTATGTAATGAAGTAATTATTGGTGTATTCATTTGAATTTCATTATGGATTATACAGTTTTGAACAATTTACAAATCAATTATTGTAAAAATTGAGATTATTGAAATATGTAAGAAAATTACTAGTGACATCTACGAAAGATGCAATCTTTGATGACATTGAAAGAGTGACTCATTTTACTGAAAACTGTGACTTATATAGAAGTCAGCATTTTGTAATAGTCTGTTAAATAGTAGGTGAAAATGACATTGCTTATAAGCCTCTTTTCTCTTTCCACTACAAAAACAGTTTCACCTTAATTCACAAACGAAACACCAGCAATAGCATTACGTGAACGACCAAAAACGGCAAAAGTTGAAAAAATAAGAGCAATTTTTGATCACACGATTCAATTCGTGTCAGTCAATTCAGAGAAATGCGTTTTATTTTCCTGTTCAGTGGTATGCCACTTATGATTTATTGTATTTTTGTTGTGTACATGTAACCCCATGGGAATACGGGATATGGTGTGGGAGAAACGTGGCCTTGTAATTGTGTTAGTAGTGTTGACATGGTGGAGAAAATGGAGCAATTATTGCTTATTTGTGTTAAACTGACAGAATAATTGCAAAGCTTTCGTAACAAACATAGTAAAATATAAAACTATATCCTCCTTCAAAAACGGATTTTGATTTTTATAGTGTCTTAAAATCCCAGATTTGGAACTTATCAATTAATTTTGCTGGTAATAATACCTTATCTTTTTGTATAAGGACACTTACGTTTACGTTGGAACTAATGATAGTCGTCCCTATGTACAATGAAAAATGCCGACAAAGTAGGTATTTTTACCTATAAAAATCTAGATTAAGGCACTCTAAAAACCAAAAACAATACACTTAGCAGTAACTACATTAGAGAGGGGACCCGTAACTAAACTAGGGTGAACTAATAGACCAATTCACAACCACTCGATGTTTCGTTTCGATAGAATCGATTCAATTATTCCGATTCGTGGCGCACTGCCTGCGTTAATTTACTGTTTATCGATGTTTGTTTGTTTTTTTGTTGAAAGCTCTATTTTTTATGAGTAGTTTTTTAGTTCCGTACACATGACATTTATGGAGCCTGATAAATGATTTTAGAGATGCATATAATTTCATCAATCCACTAGTTCAAAATTGTAAGTCTTATTATTAGGTATTAACCCTCATATTTTCAACGCCTGAAAAAGGCCTTTAGATAAGCTGTACTTTTAATACCTAAATATTTTTGAGATTGGCCATAATCTAGTACAAAATATAGCAAACACCGTGGTCCATTCCAGCTTTGTTTTATAACCATAATAGCTTTGTTTGTTACTAAACAAAAGGCAAAGAGGTGTCTTGAAAATCTCAAGGGTTGTGCCGAGAACAGAGGGTTGAAGTGATGTCATTAAAATGGATGCTGCGCGCGTCACGCGATGAATTTTGACACAAAGTTATACAGTAGGCTACGATTTTTTAAACAACTTTTTTGTAAAAAAAATATAAAAAATGTAAAATGTATTTATTTTAAAAAACGTGTCAATAATAAATGCGGGTTAAATTGGCTATTATTTCAAATGTAAATTGTCACTCGTTCAATAATTTTATTTATACTTCCGCTGTGGATTTTTTTGCGATATTATTTTATATTTTAAAAGGTTATTTTAAAATTTAATGTTTAATATTTATGTTTGTACAAAAATTAACCTGTATGAAAATGAAAACAAGATTAGTAATAAAAAATGCTTAAAGCACTCACGCAATGTCAGAATAAACAATGACTTCACAACTTAGCACTCATAACAATTTCAAAATACCCATCAAAACAACTAAACAACAATTTAAAACCATACAATTTACCTATTTCCCCGACTCCACAAAAATAACAAAATCTTATTAAAATAGAACATAAATATGACGTGTCGTTCAGTTGTGACCTTTAAAAAACTTCGCCAATTACAAGCAAAGGAAATCGGAGCACTCTGTATAATCGAAGTCGGACTTTTAAAAGAAAGTCGTTAAAAAGCCGATCCAATATTAAGGCTTGTCAGTACCACCTGTCGATGGCGTGATTGTAAAAATATCGTTGCTGTGCACAAGAATAATGGCGTAAGTGATATTATTTAAATATTTTTGAACTTTGTTTCATTTGGGAACACGATGTTGGTCTACGTGTTTGGTTTATATTTAATATGTTTTTTGTGAATATTCAATTCCAGGAAAATAATAATATTTTCATATTATTTATATTGCAGACTGAAAATAACAAAATTAATTTCAAATTGATATTTAGTTCGATGAACTATTGTCAAATAAAATGCAGGTAGCTTCGCCATTTTTATAAAAATTTCAGTCATAACAATTTACTTACGTCATTTCATCCCTAAACAGGAACGAAAAAAAATTATAATAAGTAACTTATTTTTCTAAAATTTTCTTTGATTTCATCCCTACTTGGGATTTCGATCAAAATCTCCGCATCAAAGCCGAAGAAAGAAAGGAAGGCAAATGAGATAATAATTGCTTTTCGTATTATTTGCAGATCTTTCCTTTGAGGGGCATTACCTATGGACTTAAAACCGTATCTGTGTTATAATTGTATATTAATTAGCTATCGATTTCAAAGTATTACCGCATTTTTTAAAGACTCGGGTCGGCATTTTTTAAAGACTCGGCTCGTTCTAATTAATTCAGGAATCACCCTGTATTTTGATGGCTTATTGAGAATATAAAGAAATATAATGAGGTTTTATATCATTGTTGGTCGCTTTTGAAATTGATTATAATGTGCCCAGTAATTATTGTTTTGTTAATGAAAATATTTGGACTCGTTAAATTGTGAAATGAATCGTGTATTACAAACTTTGTAAATGATACAATAGTGATCATTAATTTGAATATAAATAATAATTAATTTGTATAATTCAGTCATTTTCATTATGCATATTTTCCTCTACTGAAACTAATGACATGAGGTGTTTTCAGTTTCAGAATGTTTGCCTTAAATCCTAAAATGGTAGATGAGATAGTCTATTTCTGGTAAGAATAGGATAAGCCAAAAAGAAAATCTGGACATGACTTTCAACTGTTTAACAATTCCTAACCAAAACAACGTAGTTCCTAGTTTGATCTCGCAATAAAGAAGCAGTCATTTGTTTTTCACCGCCAGTCGACACGACATAAAGTATGCAACGCTAGGGTTGACGGCTACAGTTTGAGGCAACAATAAAAAATCCCTTAACGCGAGACAACGGCGGTTGTGGGGTTATCCGTCTTGTTTGCCCCTCGCGACAGACACGGTAGACTAGTATGGATATGCCTGTGTTTTTAAAGAACGGCTAGTTTTGCATTGTATATTTTTTTTGAGTTACTTCTTACAAGATGAAGATGGTACTTCTTTGCGAGGTAATAATCGTGATTGCTGATTTTGATTACTGCAAGAGGCAAAATACATATACGTGCAGACTAATTAAATGTGTATTGATTATGATGGTCAAGTAGTTTTAATGAAAATTAATTTTGATATGCTCGGTAGCGGAAATAACACTAAATATTTTTATTAGACATTTTTTTTGTGTATTTTAATTAGTAAAGTAAGACTGTGATGGCGTATTAGTTGATTGACTTGGAAGAGAATGGGTAAGTTAATAAGTCACTTGTAGAGCAACTATTTTACCTAGCACAAACCGCATCCATCCTAACCTTACCACCAACAATACACTCATTACGAATTTAACAACTTGCTACCGACATACTCAGTCATGTACTGTACCTTTTTATTGAGTTCGTCATTGCTCGGCTATGCTCGGCAAAGCTCGGGTTTTCCCGACTACCGACAAGGGGGACTGATAGCATTTTAAATCAGGTTAAGGTCAACAACAGTCGTTTGGAAACGCTGTACACTTGATGCAAAAAAATGGTAAAAACGAGAACTTTTAGACCTTGTTTAGATCAAAGTTTGGGGCAGGTATTGAGTTCTTGAGTATGCATGTCTGTTTGGATAGTTCTCTTTTCGATCGGTTTCCATAGTAACTGGTTTTAGGTATAAGGAAGACCATGGGACCAACCAAAGGTTAGATGTCAAAAATGTTTTTGGATGGGTTAGATAAGCATTTGACGGATATACATGCATAGAATACGTGTATGAAGGATAAAATATAAAGGGTTCTGGTAAAATAAAATATAAAATACAAAGGGAACTGTCATAATTAGAGCGTTTTCATATCAATATAAACGACAATTCCTTGATAGATCATCAAAACAACTCTGGTTTGCAAATGGAACTGTTTCCTCTTCGATAAATTCTCTTAAACTAGTATATGTAGATTGTAGAGTAAAAAGCTCGTTGCACTAATTAATGACCATAATTAGACAATTTAAATGAAATTGCAGATAATCTTGTTATTTGTTCAGTTAAGAAGTAAATGGCTTTTAGTTATGTGTGGTGTGGTCGTTAATGGTCCAGTTCCTTTAACTAAATGATATTGCAACTAGATTAAGACTATCTTAGAATTTAATATTAGAAATCGATTCAGTTTTATAGTATTAACTTTCAATAGGAAGATGCAGTAGGAAATATATTTATAGGTGTTGTAGGTTACATTTATTCTAATCTATTTTCATGTTATAATTATTTTCGTTACATAAATCGGAGATAGAAATCTAAAGTAAAACACGACAGTCTATGATCTTCATTAATCGCCTATTTCCCACCATTTCTCTGTTTTTATTCACAACCATTTGATTCATAGCTTTCCTGTTTCGATCATTGCTTTCACCAATTTACGATAATACGTCCGTTTCAACAAAACGATCGGCTATTTTTCTATCCCCCCATACAAACCGGTTTTATTTATTCGAAATAGTTTCGCAAAAATCACTGCATAAACCACCGCTCAATAAATAAAATGGACCGAACCTGTCCGATTCAGCGTCAATAAAAACACATCCCAAATGTAAACGAGAACGATGCATGAATTCTTCATTTCAAATTGTATGGCCATGTTAGGGCATTATCATTTTTAGTGCTTGCCACACTGGTATATTCAGATGGAATTTTTGATGCACTGGCGACACAGCCGCGCTGCGATTGGCCGCCCTGAATATTGTATGAACCAATCACCGAGCTGCGCTTAACGTTGCATTCCAATTTGAAATCGTGAAGGCGGGAAACAGCGACAAAGTTGTGTGTTTTGCAATGGCGTGCAATAGGCATAATTTGTTGTTACACAATCAAATTGGTTTTCCGAACAGGTATGTGGTGGCATAGCGCGGGAGATAATTGGAGGGCCGATTATTGGGACGCGGTAAGAGCATTTCCTGCGTTTTATTAGTATTGTGAGTACTTCATGTATTTCAACTAGACGACTTCAAATTTTCCGCACGTCTCAGATCAATACAGATTCTATGTAAATTACGAGTGTGGTTGCCTCAGTTTTCATGCATCGCTTGGAAAATAAGGTTTTCTTCTTAGAAAGTTTTCAAAATCTAGCACGGCAAAGTTATCGTTCTCTTAATGGAAGCATTACAGAATTCAAGGCCAGAAAACAAATACCGTCTGAATTCGAATCGATATGCAAGATAACGTAATGAAATCTCCATTTTTTTCCAGTAAATATGTTATTGTTATAATTAATAATATCGCAAGAACAGTGCACTAATTGTTGTGTTATTTATTAGCGGGCCAGCTAGCGAGATAACCTCTGCCACAACCGAAATTATTGTTCCTATATTTTGTCAATCCTTATCTCGTATATTGTTATTGTCTCTGCTCTTAATTGGGGCGTGTGCCGGTGGGAAGTTAGTAAAAATTGCAGTCCTTCTTAACTTCAGATTATAGTTCAACGGTCACATGATAGGCTGATCACAGTTATGATCATTTAACCTAAAAAAAGATAATGCTCATTGATTTTGATGCAACTTTGATCCTTAATACGGCAAGACAGATGATAAGTTTTTCTGTAAATGATACTTTGTTTGTGACGCGTGATTGAAACGTGACGACTTTTTTCAATAGTTCGGTGGTTTAAATAACTTAGAACAAATAAGGCATAACAGATTTTTTCTATCACTCAGAAATACGCAAATAGAAAAGACACAAACAGACGGTTGGACTGATAATATTATGTCTGGTGACATCATATTACATTGTTCGTGTTTTTCTTATTTTCGGAACAACAATCATTGATATAGTGAACCGCGTATCGAAATACATAAAAGTGTGACCTGGGAACATTCCAAACTCCAACTGAGGATAGTTATTTTTTAGAGAACTGATCACTTTATTGTTTAATATATTCTAGAAGAAGATTCTTATGCAATATCATGAGTTAAAACTATAGATGAGATGAACTTAGTCAATAAACTTGAGTTTAGAATTGTACACACTCAAAGACACACATCTAGCGCGTGCTATTTTAAATATAGTCATGACATTCCTTTGAAATGGTCACACAAAACATTACGATTACTAACATTCCAACAATGAGAACAATTTCAATTTGCACAATTGTGGTGTTCATGTAACAAACGAACAATTCACTGAACAACGTGAGTTCTGTTCGTAGCTTCGCGTGTGTGGGGCAAATCTTTGCAGAAGGCGACTTTGTGACTACTATAAAGAGTTATTGTGGTACACAAAGAAGTATTGTGCTAGCCTTGTCAATTGTCTTTGGACTCGTGACAGAGACATGTTAGGTGCAGTTTACCTTGAAATCTGTTTTGTTCATGTATTGATTTGTATGAAGAATATCTATCAGTACTTGCTCACAAGTCGTAACATATAAATATGAATAGCATTGATGTAATTGATTGCATGGTACCTTACAGGGACATGCTACATCTGTATGCAAAGACTGCAACTGCAGTGCATATCTAAAATACGTTTAAAAAGATTTTAGCTTCTTCTTTCGTTGTGGTTATTGAGACATTTGAAACATTTTTCCTAGCTCCAAATAAAATTAAAACACCATAAAACACATAAATTATTTTGTCATTCCCATCATTATTTCTGTGTTAAAACATTTCTCATGGTGGTTCAACAAAAACGGTTGGAACGCCCCCAGGCCTCCATCACCGGGTTCATAAATAAGATCTTCGTATTAACTAATGTTACTCTTCTGTAATCTGTAACATTATATTGTGCTTTCTGGATATATATCACTGTACAAATTATGACTTTGTCTATTGTTATCGTTTTGTTCACTGACGTGGGTTAAGTCTTGGGCTTTTAGCAGATAGAAATTGAAATCTTTGTAGTTCTTAACGTCCGATTTTAATCAAACTAAACCAACTTTAGTGATTTTGTGAGCGATTGCGGAACAGAAATTTTATAGCTTTAAAGAGAATTTCACCATTTTAAATGTAAAAATTTCCTAAAGCTAATGTAGAGAATATCGAGGCCTACAATTTGCTATTCGTTATTTTTTAATTATTTTATCTAAATGCATAGTTCTTATTATTGCCTATTTGTCAAGAATAGCCTTGTATGCCGCACTGTTTAGAAACCCGCTTCTCTCTCATGTCTTACCCCACAACCCAAGCCCAAAGCCAGCATAACGGAGATGGATTGTAGCACATTACAGGCTCACGTCTTAATCTCCGCGGCGGCTATTACGGCCCGTTTAATTAGTGCAGACAATAGACCGCGCCGGGCTTAATAATACGCCAAAAGTACCCTTATTGTCTTTGCTATGACTTATTTATGAGATTAGAAACGCAATTGTTTAACCTGCTCTGTAATTGCCGGTGAAATAATAATTATTGATGTTGAAATGATTTATAGTGATTGATTTGTTTCTAGCGTTTTGTGTACCGTCGTCATGTCTGTCTGACTCACCTTAATGATTAGCTCCAGATGATTTAATTTCATCTATTATCTTAATAAGGTCAGTATTAGACCTGTTTACTGTGTCAAATGCTATCGCAGCAACATTTTTATCGTTATTAATTAAAGAATTACTTCATTCAACTGTTTTCTCATCCTTTATCGCGATTGTTTACTTTTCAATTGAAAACAGATTCACGACAATGTTTCTCCTGGTAACCAATAACAACATATCCGCGAATACAATCATAGTTATCAACAAAAGCTATTAATTTGTGATAACACCGCTGATAAGGTTGGCACGTAAATATTGACATAGATCACGCTTGACACCGCCTTAACCTTTGTTATAATTATCTTCTATTATTGAACGTAATCTGTGACTATTAAAATCTGTTAGCAATTTGTGCATATTTCTATCATTGCATTATCGGTCTTATTGTCTAGTATTCTAATTGGGGCTTGGCGATAGAAGGGTTATGAGAGGAACTTAGTCGTAGTGAGTAGACTTAAAGGTTTTGATGAAGCGGCTCTGCTTTGTACGTAAGAAACTGTCCGTTTTGACCAAAGAAAAACTGTTATACTTAGAACATAAATCAAAGGATACAACTATTTAATTTGGTCTAGACTAGAATAATTGATTGATATGCGGTCAATTATTTGTATCCGACTTTGCCTCTAAGGACCTCAAGTCACATACCTATAGACGATTTACATTTAATTGCTCAGATTGCAAAAAAAGATGCGGGTAACTCTAGTCTGTGTCCGATTTCACTACGGAACATACCTAGAACCCTATTAGTTCTGCAATTACCTTCCATAATAGGTCTATTTATATTGGCAACGCTAATGTCTCTGGACTGTTGATTAATCTACGGACTTTGATATCATGCTGAATTCCGGGCTGGTTTATCAAAGAACTAATTGCACAAAGTAATAATAGCAGATAGAAAGGCCAATAAAAAACTTGTTTCCGATCGTTATCCAGACATTTTATCTCAATTATACTTCAGTTTATAAAGCTCTGATAATAAAATCATATTTTAGTGACTAGACTGTCTGTGCTAGTCAATAAAGTTGGAATACAACATGGCCGCTGAAATGGCGCAGTATTCTGCAACATTCATAATTTACTTGTCAATAATGAATTTGATAAAATCATTATTAACATTGGTGATGACAAGAATGATAAAAGACTGTTTGGTAAAACCGTTAGTTGTTTGAGTGTACTAATTATGAATATTAATAACAAAAAACATAGTAACCATAACATAACTTTTGAGACAAGAATATTTTAATATTAAAAATCAATTTGATGAGCAAATCTGACCTTGCTGAACTGCTACAAACGGTGTTTAGCATATTAAACATGAAGTAAAATGCGTAGTGAAATTCTGCTTTCCTAGTAGGTTACGACAAAATATGAGACAATAATATTGGATCGTGCATTTCTAAGCCCATTCCATGATAATGGCACGTAAAACCTTGCCGTAGATGGGTTAAAATAACCATCATTATGAAAATAATATTTTGACATGCACTACCCTGGATGATGGAGCAATAAAATCAATTGAAGTTAAGATAAAAAAAGAGATGGACATTATAAATAAACATGTAGTGAAACAAGCAACAGAAGATTTTGAGCAAAACAATGACAAACAAATTCTTAAAGCGAACAATACCTAATAAAAATAAAACAAAGTAAAATGAGCATTTAAACTGCAAACGAGGAACATTAGTTCGGTGATAATCTCACGCTTTGCCGTTGTCTTAACGCATTAGCATCACGGGGACTATAAACGAGACAATTCTCAGTTAACACATCTGTTTAACGCTAAATATCTGCTTCAAGGAAATGTTGCTCATACTACAGTTTGGATGTAATTAAATTATGTATTACATCATTATTATCTACTTACATTTCTCTTGGTAAGATTTGTTTAACTATTTCACGCTGCCTGTTTGTTTTCTCAAGGATTTACGTTCCAAAGGCCATCATCAGTAAGTATATTTCTCATTTTATTGAAATCAATATCTCCTTAATTATATTTTCTTAGGATTCTGTGTCTTCCTATTCTTAGTTTCATTGAAAGTAGCAATAATTTTCTTATTTTATTTATTCATATTCACACTAAAACCGTTGAATTCCAAATTACCATAAATATTGTCTGCACCTAATGAAGAGGTTAACTCAACGATTAATATTCATATTTAAAGTCAACCGTACCAAATATTTTGGTTCCACCACCTTTCTTGGGAAATAGTCACTCCATAACAACAAAATTTAAATTCAAGCATATTGGTTTAATTACTACTTAAGCCATTCTCCATTAAAGTTATAGGCTGTAAATAATTCAGTGTCCACTTAAACTCGCGTAAAATTATAATAGTATTAGCTATGAAACTGGTAAGCCAACGTGCTGTAGTTTTATAAATAACATGTTTGAGACGACCTTTTAATGGTGGCTGTTGAACTATGTCATGTTCATCGCTAAAAGGTTAGCCGTTGTTTACATGAAAATTGGTTTTTGACGCCCTGTTAGAATTATAATCAGGTTTTTTATTGTATTCTGATAAATTATTAGAAAAGACTTGTAGAATAGCATTTTAATTACGCCAATAAATTAGACAGCTTTCGTATCAGATACAAGTTAGCTAATGTTATTTGCATCGCTAAAAACATCAAATTCATCTTTCTTATCATCTTTGTTCTTTAATGATTCCACAATATCTTGTTCATCGATTAAAATAAAAACTTCTTCAAGTGAACCCTCTTTACGCAACATACTAACTCCTTTACGATTTCCGTCACCCGAACTCAGTGGACATACTTTAACGTCGGAATATCTATAAAAGCCTAGTAAAACAAGCGTTTAACGCTTTTATAGTAAACTTGCGGTGGTCCTAACATTGTTTTTAATGTGCAGTAATATGGCTAATTAAATTCTGGAAAACGACTAACTTGAAATGTCTTAGTGTCTTGGTTTTATTTTAGTAGTAAGAGACCGACAGTGGTCGCAATTAAAACGGTAGTGGGTTGCGTAATTGTGGATGTAACAAAAGGAAATTCTACATCTATCTATTTATCTATATATGTTTTATTCTGGTTGTATGTTAAAATATTTAATTTAGAACTTGTTTCAAATTCTGTGTCTTGCAAATTTACTGCATTGCTTACATTCTATGTAATATTGTTTATTATGATTGTAGGATGCCTTGTGACCTTTCTCTAAAGAGAATAATTATAAACACTGTTAAGTGCTTAAAACTAATTTAATTGAAATTAATTACTTAGTTGATTTTTGTTTACGTATTTCACAAGCGTTTAAACGAAATTGACGTATGTGCCATATATCCAGATCAAAAAATAGTTAATCATGAAGGTAAATAAGTTACATAACTGAATGCATACCGGACGTAGGTGACAAAGCCTAAATTCGCATAAATAAACACCTTATCACTAACGGGATTAATAATAAATTATCATCTAATAATAATAAATTATCGTCTAATAATGATTTCCGTATCTCTTTGTAAACAGACTGAAACAAAACATTTGATAAATGTTGATGTAGGAAACTGCCAATAAAGGGAAGGTGACCAGATCAATTAGATGATAATAATGTAATGTCTGTCGAGCTAATGAGTGGGGAATGAACAATGATAGACAGAGGACAAGCAATTGTTACGTATGTGTCTATAAATGTAATTGATAGCCACTGATGCGACTAATTTATTGTTGTCTAATTACAGCCGGAGAGAGCTAATCATTTTCTCAAGTAATTAAATGTTGCAGTGGAAATGCTAAGAGATTGTTTCTACAGAGTCCGTTCGTACTTATCGTTCCGAATGAAAACATTGCTAACGATGGCCGTGATTGAATACGTAAACTGATAAAATTATGATCATATGATCCTTAATACCTACTTAATTTAGATTCTTGGATTCTGATGTATTGTCATTTCATAAGATTGATCATCCGTAATTAGGTAAAAGAAATTGACTTACTTGTTCTTATTCACTGGTGTCGTAGACGGGGTAGGCCTTTTCTCTTCCTTAATCGTACTATTGTTCATTTTCGACGTTAACCTCTTCAAAACGTCATCCATAGAACGCTTATGGGGCGCAGTCAACGATAAAGCGCTGTTGTGATTCAGTAATGAATTGTTATTGTTGCACAGTCCCAAAACCTTAGCCTCAGCTCCAGGACTACTGCATTCTGAGGAGCCACGCCTTCGAGCCTGGAGATCATTCACTTGATGCAGACTTAGAAAAGACGTTGGGACTAGAAGATTATTTGTCATGTCTAATGTTTGCTCGAATCGTTGCTTTTTTGACGGTCGTTCGTCTTCGTAATTCGTATCCTCTTCACTAATTGAACTCCTAGTTGAAGAACTGGGGGAGAATTTATAGTAGCTATGCTGTTCGTTGTCATCTGACTCCTGATGGTCAGGGAAGTCGAGGTTGGCAGGGCCGGCTTCAGGCTTCTCTGTGTCGGCGGCACCTTCTTGCAATTTCGACGGTGGTGACTTTCGTTTAGATGACATGTTTCTGAAAAGAAAGAACTAATTAGTACTTCATTCATATAGTAGCAATCATAGGCATGTGACGTAATAATATTAAGTCTTCTATGAGCCATACTAAGTGCTGTCAAAGTATGAAGTGTTGACAAGTTAATAGCGCCAGTGACGTCACGGCCGGAGATGTCCTAATTATCCAGCTCAGTCTGTTCGTTAGCATCACTGTAGTACTTGAAGTACAAATACTTGTTTAATGCTAAATACAAACACGGTTTACAAACAGTATCACTGTTTGATCGAGATCTCGGGTCAGACGTCAAACGTAGTATTTGTCACCAAACTCCCCCGACTAGTTACGAAACTCGCTTCGTTAAAGCACCTAATTGGGCTCTACTAATTGTACTAATTGCAGTTACTGCCTCCTTTGGACTTAAGGTGTCCGCCGGTCTATGTAATACCAACCATCGGAGGTAGACCCCTAAATGTGAATTCAGTAGCGTTGGAAACACCTATTTTGTTAAGAAATTAGAAGGGCGGGGAAGGCCTAGTAATGTTTGCAGATTTCATGTATGTGTGGGTGTTAGTAACAGCGGATTGGCCGATAACGTGTGTGGTACTCTAAATATTGCGCGTGTGTGTACGATTATAGACTAACATGTGTACTTTGATGCTGATTTGAGTTGGGAATGTCTTCATTGATTGTGTTAACAAACAGTTCCTCTGCGCATAGTGTCTGGCGCGCCTGCTTTGATGTTTGTCTACGTATCTGTTGTAAGTATTGATGTGATTATTTTGAAACGTTTACGCAGTGTCATCCTTTTGCCGGAATGTTTCATCCTTTGAACTTCAGTGACAAATGAGGTAAACAGATTTAAAGCATATCTATTTAGCTGTGAACGTGTTTACTTTATTTTGGCGTGGTCGCTATTGCTTTGTTAATACTCTGTGTTGTACAAGACTGACTCTTACTATATCATTGACTTTATATACAGTGCAGATTGTCATTTTCAACAATAACCCTCCTATTGATCCTTTCTATAGATGCTGTTGCCAAAATCTTATCATATTTCCCAAATCAAATAATAAAACATTGACTATTAACTAGATTGATTATAAATTTAGAAGTCCCAGTTATCTCCGTTATGACCTAAAGTCCTTTAACACTTAATCCTAAGAAACTAGACTAAATCCATTAACAATTATTTACATACAAAACATTGTTTATGTTTAGAAGTTTACTCAAAGTCTGCAAAGTTGGGACAGGCCTGACAACTAAATGAAAAATAAACATTTAATTTTGAGGCCTTATTTGCAACGTTTATTTAATACCAGCTTATAATTAAAATAGTTTTGATTGAATAAATTATGTCACTGAAATATTAATATTCTTTTTTTTTTACTTTATTTGATCTCTGAAGATTTCACAAATAATCAGAAAAATCGAAGTTAAATGTTACATATTATTCAAAATATGCATAAATATTTTAATATCACTATCCTATATGAAAATTATCACGTACTTACTAGCAATCTGGTAAGTTTACGTGCTTCGCTACGTATAAAGTGAAATTACAAAAAATCTCATAAATGAAGAACCGTTCGACTGATTTTGTACAAAACATAAATCATCTACTAATTATGTACATAGAATAGAAGATACATAGATGCATATGACCCAGGAGCAATCGATGTATCGATTATTGCTAGAAACAAAAGGTGTCAAATCGATATTCGCGTTAAAAGGCCTGTTAGCACACTGCCACAACAAATCGTGTTAGTGCCCTTGAGACAAAGAGGGGTGATGGTGCGACATGAAACTATGAAATCATAGAGGAGGCCAAAAATAAAAAGTATTTTTTTTATTAATTATTTTTATGAAGTGAGTACTGATGCCCGGTTTCTGAAGTCTCTGGATATCTCTTCGTTAGTTATCGATTCGACAAAGCTATTGAATTGATAAACGCCGTTTAACTTTTGCTGCGTTTCTGAGCACCAAACTGCCAGATAAATAGTTAAGGAACCGATACGTACTTCTTAATTTGTCGATAGATGGCTCTTTTACAAATGTACGTTAAAATTATATAAAAAACGCAATAAAAAGTTGTTCCAACTCAGACCATGTGCATTGAAGGAGCGCAACAGGAGGTAGAGTAAGGGTGATGAATGTCATCCAGATGTATTACGGTGTTTTTTTCAAACCGATATCTCTTAAATAAAACGACTTTCACGGATTTTACGTACTTTTGCGATAAAATCCGTACAAGTAATGTCTAATAATCGAGTAGGTAAGTGTCAGAAATCAACATGTAAAACGATATCTTTTTCAAATTTTATGTAGGTAAACATTTCGATAGGATTTCTCCTGTCCCTTCTATTCCGTGACACTAATATGATATACTTATTAGAAATTATTTAAAGCACTTCGAAATCCGATTGTGACGAGCTTCTTACATTCATATTATCTATATTCATTGTTTGTATTTTTATAAGTAGGCATTTTAATATTAATTTTGTTCACTGGCTTCTTAAACTGACTCGACGCGACGAAAGTAACCTAAAACGTGGTATTTTTTGTGACATCTAAACGTCAAACAAAGTTATGGAACAGATAAACGGCCAAATATGGGCAGTTAAGTTATACGCCGTTTAAACTGAGTTTAACTTAAGACGCGTAGCTCGGAAACGCATTCGAAGGAGTTATCGAACCAATAGCGCTGACGAATAGATAAACTCTCGTTAAGTGGACCTCAGAAACCGGGCATGAAAAAACCAAGGCTTAACAAAATTTTTGGTAACAAGCCATTTTCACCCGCGTTCCGTAGGAACTATTGCTCGTAACGGTATAAATTATAGCATAAATTACTCGGGAAGAGTGTCGCTTTCCAACAGTGAAAGAATTTTTCAAATCGGTTCAGTGAGTTTTTATGATCGTATTGATAAGCTTCCCGTACAATAATTTCTTATTGTAGTTTTCATAACTTCAATTATTCAAAAATTATTCAATTTATTTCACTTGAGAACGGGTTTTTATACTCGATGGCAATAATTCAGTTTCATAAGGTTGCGCTTCGACAGGACTTGTGATAAAATGCAGCAATCAACTTACGTTGAACGGTTACAATAACCATATTGTCTGTGGTTGCCTCCGTAAAATGAAAAGCAATTGAAGTCCTGTTTTAGTTTATTTTTAATAAACAACTAAAACTAACAACAATGCATTGAAAACATTTCAATTTTTTAAATTAAAATCTTTAACCTCTTGACATTATGTCACTATTTCTGCTTAATCAAACTCCTTGCAAACCTGTTCACCCCCAAAACAATGAAATACAGCTCTTATTCATAAGCAGCTAAGGTTCATTGCAAAAGAAATACATAAACATGTCAATTGTAACTACTAATTTCCTTTTCATTGCTCACTGTCACAATGGCGTCATGCAGTGGCGCGAACAATATGGCGTATTGGCGGGAAATTTGACAGGTCAATATTACGTTCGGAAATGTTTATTTCTCGTCAGTTCATTTTGCGTTTATGATAATGTTAGTCATAAGTTTTGGTGATTGACATTAACAAATATCTGTATTATAGTTGTTGTAACAGGAAATTCGTGTCAGATTAAATGCATATTATTTTTTTAAATAATGTCAATGCTCATAACGTTGATCATGCTTTAATAATATGACGACTGAAATATATTTACAAAAGCATTTATTTCTTGTTTTTGTGGCATATTTTAAGCTGATTTCGAGCCCGTAATAACTTTATTATTATTCATATAAAATAATTTATGAAATATTTTAAATTTAATCTTTTCTGAAATAGCAAATAGGTTGTGTATTGACGAAACAAAGTAAATCACAAACAATATTGAGTAGTTTCAATGGTGCAACTCAATTTCAATTTGCAGTGGGGTGACGTCACAATGACGTCAGTGAATTGGTAGCAAATTGTTTTTGTAAACGCCTCCCCTTGTTAAGAGCGTGTACGCTCGGCGCGCGATGTCAACTTTAGGTAATTCAACGCAAAAAACCGCGCAGACTAGCGTCGCGGCTGTGTGCGTGCCTATCATACTTCACGTATAGTCACACAAACCATTTTGATCCTTTCGAGTGAAATTGGTAGAACAAAAAATATATTATTTAGTAAATAGTTAATAGCGGGAAAATAGTGTAAGTCTATGGATGTCTAAAATATAAAAGCATGAAAATAAGTCGTTAATACTTACACTCTTTTGCAAAAAAATCGGGCACCTATGAAAACCTTGGTTTTGAGCACTTTCTGTATATTACATACAATTTTCAACAGTAGGTACTAAATAGTCGACTGATGATTAATGACAATGTTAAGAGTTTCTGTATTTTAACCGATTTCAAAAAAAGAAAGGAGGAGGTTTCTATTAGATTGTTTTGTGATTGTTCTCAATTTGATTGTTCTCGATTTCTCAAAGACGCCTGGACCGATTTGAAAAATTGATTGTTTATATGAATGGTCCAGTCCATCCAGACCGAAAAATTGTGGTCAAATAACAACAATTGCCGGAAAGCCAAATATTGGTGAAGAGCTTGGGTTTACCATTGCAAATAAAGTTTTAAGTTATCTATCCTATATGCTTCAAAAGTTATTCGAGATCAAAAGTCAAAATTTGGGTACATCCAAAATGAAAAAAAAAAATTATAGCTCGATTGGTAACAGACATCTGCAATAAGTGATTTCTAGCCTAAGGAGTCCGCCATATTGGATTTAGACTCGCGACACATTTTTTTTCGAGTTATTCATAGCAAGCCCTTTCATTTGATACCCATATCGTAGGAATGCATTAAAAACATTTTTTTCTCCATCTTGGGTATACCGCCATATTGGATATAGAATCATACATTGTTATTAAAACTGAACATTCAAACAAAATTTCAACTCAATCGATAAAAAAAAATATGCTTCAAAATTTAGCTTTAAATAAAATAGTAATGTATCAAGATTTGTTGGTCGCGCTTGAAATGTACTCTATTCTCGGTATCCACGGCAGAGGTTATTCACCCTACGCGATGTGACGGAGCGACACGTCCTCTCTCTGTGAAGCCTTGCGGCGGTCTGGTTTGAGTTGACTCGCGTGCAGCGTTTTATAGTAGTTTTTAAATAATTTATAAAAAAATAAAAACAAGAGATTAAATTATAATATAAAGTTTATGTTTTAAAGAAAGAGTTATATTACTATAGTAAATAATTGTTATATTAAATTAAGTAAGATAGATAGGTAAAAAAAGCATTTGAAATTCACAATTTTTCACATTGTTAAAATATTTTTTTCTGAAAGATAGAGACCTAAATCAAAAAATGTTTTCAATTAACTATAGGCATGGGGATTTCGTCTATGAGTAAAAAAATAAATATGATTAGAATTGCCACTGTTTTCACATGAATTTAAGCTTCGAAATAGACGCTGAACGGGAATTTTATAAAACATCTGTTACGTTATAGGGGTTTTAAGTATTTAAACTACACAAATTGAAATTTATGTTCAATTAACTATATAGACAGTGAAATTACCTTGCGTTATTAAAAAATAACATAGTTATAGGATAAGTAGTTACTGAGAAACAGTGGTTTGAAAAGTACCATTTTAGGCCAAATGGCGCGCGGTTGACGTACACGCTCTTAAATGGTTTGCTGTCGGTGATAAAAGGGTTACCTTTCTATTCTTAGGGTTTTTCTGTAATATTTTTTAATTATTTAGCTATTAATAAACAACTGTTAATAACATTTAAATTGTGGATGTTTTATTATGTCATCTCTCAAATATAAAAAACACTTCGCTGCTGCTTGATATTGTAATAGAACTTTGGGCTCACCATTGGCCCTTCTGAGAAGAACTCGGAAATGTTTTTCATCAGAAAGGGCTTTCAGGAACCCTTGTTCTTAGAAAACTTAATATTACGACATAAACTTTAACATCGCAAAAAATGCGGTACCAAACCAACCTATAACCTATTAAAGATACGATTCCGTAATTGATTTTACTAAGATATTTCCGTTCAGAAGCCATAAGCCACGGAATCCGAAAGCATCCTCCGATACCCTATCAAAACTGTCCTTCCACGATTCTACCACATTCCTTTAACTCCATAGGCCATATCTTACCAAAACCAGTCACATCACCTAGTACGACTTCTAATTTATACGAGATATTAACATGTGCATCCGTTTAGAAATTAATCAGTGGACGACGGACCGACGGACGGACGGACTGACTAAGTAAACGTAACGAGTGTCTAGGCTCCAATCTATTTGACATAGGAAATTGCGAACTGCCGTCTTAGATAAACGGCTAAGGTTTCCTACCCGATCGGTGTATTAAAGTGTCATCTGGTAACTAAGTTGTTTGAGAGTCGCTCTTAAATCTTGTAGATTCGTTGATTGATTGATTGATGGAATTGCTTTTGCTTATATGGAAAGGTTAAGTGTGTTAGCGAGGATTGAGGGCGTGGATAACTTATTGTTTAAAGGCCGTTTCCAATATGCTATCTGTGGTTTACTGAAGATAGGCATTAGACACTATATATAAAGTATTTAGGATAAAGGAACCTTCTTTCATCTTTAATATGTAATATTATGTGAAGAAAGAAGAATAAACCCAAGTGTACATCTTTCTAGATGTCGATACGGCCTACAAAACACTTCCAAAAGAGACATAATAAAAACAACTCAAATCAAATAAGCGAATAAAAGTCCCAGAGAGTCGCCGAGTACAATGAGAATAAAAATTAAATAGAAAAATATTGTGAAGCGTCTGTAATTCAATGAGGAACGAGAAACATTTTCTTGCCTTTGGTAAGAGAAAAAAAAATGGCCGGCAGAATTTCTTGTAACAGAATTATTCCTATTCTATAATAAGTTTATTCACAATAAGAAGGAATAAAATTTTGTTGCGTTCCTTCAAATTAGGTTTCGATGCCTATTTTCTTGTTTGTTAGCTTTCCAATTTATTCGCTTAATTTGCTTCGCGAGTTTCATTATTTTTAGTTGATTTTGTTTATTCGTAAATGTGGAAATAATTTTAGTGGGAATTCGTTTACGACTTGACGCTTTTGCTGAATAAAATATAGGCATTTTTCTACTATTTACGTACACGTGCATAGCCCACATTTTATAAGGAAAATCAGACCTAATTTCATACGTTTTCAATAGCAATCTCGATGAATGCTAATCATTTGCCAGAAAAAAAACTTATTTCAAAGAAAATACAAAATGACATGTCAAAACAAGCGCTGCATCGCACAATTGGCTTCTATTGAGTGAAACGAAGGGAGGTAGAATTATCGACGGCAAATTACAAGAAAACTCCCCCGAACAAAATGTAGTTACAAGTGTAACATCTAACATATGATAAAGATGCTGGATGTGGCAACGGAAACACAAAAAAAAATATGAAAAATACCTAATTTTTTTTTTAATCTTTTTTTAATTCTATTTTTAAACTAACTCAACTGGTATCGGGAAGCGAGAAAAAAGAAAAGTGTTTTTGTTTTATACACTTCGTTCAGACGATCAATAACAATTGAATATTGTTTAGTTTCCCCAGCCGCAAATAAAGAATAAAAACCATAAGCTAAGCCAAAAGTCGTTAAACCTTGGTTTATAGCGTGTTTGAAAAGGTTCCAAAAAGCATCAATAAATAATATAATTAAAAAAATATAAGTGTAAATAGTTGATAAACATGTGGTCGAAGTCAAAACATCCATTCCATTCTGAAATGCTTTTGTAATTTGTCATGTCTAATATCTAGAAACCAAAACTATGTCTATATAATATTTTTGTCCCACACCACTCACCGAGCCTTTTGATCTACAATACACTAAATTCGCTTTCGAAATCGAAATATCATTATGTACTAAATTGTTTCTATAAAACGATTACTGAGAGGAAAAATTGCTCGAAATAAAATATCTGCGCAACTAATTTACTTTCCCTTGGTAAAAGAATTTAATATTTTTCATGAAGAAAAATGCAACATATCAGTTTTATTGGTACTTTTCTTTACACCTACATACTTTTTTTATTTAATACTTTCTTTGTTGCCAATGTGAACAGGTGGTTTATATGAAATATCACATACATACATACTTTGGCATTTTTTACAAAAATATATATTTTTTTTTGTTTTGTGCGATATATTTTTGGGTCAATAGGTGATGTCGCTTCCAGTAACGTGTGTTGTTGTGAACATTTTCTTGGTTCTGACAATGGGGGAAATTACCCATCGGGTGCGCGACAACGCGAGTCGAGTGGGCGAACCGGTTCCATAGTATGGAGTCGTTCATTTACTTTTATTATTTTTACGCGACTGTCTCTGATAAAAACTACAGTATGATAATTTGAAATCAGTCAGTATATTTTCAATAGAAAAATGGAAAAAGAAATTCTTATAGAATGTCGGTAACAATTGCCTATAATTTTCTGTTCAGTTTTGTCAAAAATTATTTTTCTTGACCTTACCAAAACTGATATTATTTAACTACATCACATATTCACACATACTTAGGTACATCACAGCCTTTTCTTATGTACGTGATATACCTATTTCATTACATAATTCTTTATTCTCTGCTGAATACTGACCCCTGTATTTCAAAGACAATAATATATAAAAAAATATATATATTCCTTTATAGGTCTCACAAAATACGGAATCCGTCTCCACGCCACCTCCCGACCCCCAATGAGCCGCTTTATGATTACTGGGTGACAAACAATACAGTTAATACGGCACAATGCCCAATCACCGGCTGTCATTGTTCTGTACGTTGCTACTTTACGTCTTTGATGATGGCTTAAGTATTTATTGCATCTTTAGCAGTTGTTAAGTAGTCAGAAGCCAGAGGACTAACAGTCTAGCCAAGAGGTATCGGTTTGGTCTGGTTACTGGGTTGAGGAGATCAGATAGGCAGTCGCTCCGTACAAAATACTGGTGATCATCTGCATCCGGGGAGGCTGGAAGCCAAACCTAACATAGATGGGAAAGGTGAGGCTGATGATGATGAAGTATTTATTCGGCGTGAGACTTTTTGCTACGGTGGAAAGAGAAAACTTTTAGGAAACTTTTACTGGTAAAAGTAAGTCAGAATCTGAAGAGATTTTACTTATTGTCAGTTAATTTGGAAACATCTATCGGTCATGTCTGCTATATTAGGGACAGTAAGCACATAAGCTGATCGGCAATGGATTCAAAATATCTTATGTTAAAAGCTTCACTGTCCCCCGACCTTCCTTATAGCATGTCTGAGAATACCAAGAACTATTTCGTATTGCCCTACACAGCTATCCTACAATAAAATCGACCTATCACACTAGCATCCCATCTCCTTACATCATCAATATAAATATAATATGAACAATTAAGGCGTATACAGACTGAACGTCACGGCTCGACGATTTTCCTAAACAAGAGAAGTCTGATGAGAGCCTATTGTGTTCTTAGGTCAGTGCGAAATGAAACGCTAGCAAAACGAACCGAATGAAAATGTAGTACGGCTAAACGCCATTCAGTGCTCGCTTGTTAGTTTTTTTTGTGATATTTCATAGTTTTGTAGACCAAAAAGTCATTCTGTAACTTTAAAATTGAGGCCAAATAGGTTAGAATATATGCAATGCCTCAGATAATGCCACCCCAAAAATCGCTTCAATTATAATCAGACTTAAACAAAATATAAGTGGAGGTAACATATCAGACCAATCGACAAATTAAAAACACCATAAAAATCAATAGAAAAAAACACAGTTTTTCCACAAACTTGAACACAAGCAAAAACCAGCAAAAGGGAACAGTGGATACAAAATGGTGAAAGGTAGAAAAAAATAGTTGAACATAAACGAGTGGGGCTTTTGACTCAAGATCTACTCCGGAGTTTCGCAAAGGAAAGCTCGTCGAGGAATTCGGTTTGCGAGAACTACTCCAGTTTCCCCGATCCTTTGTACAGATGAATAAGTATGATTGTTTGCCAATGTGGGTAAAGTTGCGGAATTGAGAGCTTTGTGACTGCGTTTTGGTTGGATTAATCACGTTATTGATGGAATGTGTCGTGTTTCTGCTGTGTCGGAGTGTACTACAGGCATTAGTAGCAAAGAGTTGAAAAGTTTTGGATAAATGTAAAAGATAAGATGAGACCACATGGATATGTGTAAGTACATATCGATTCGTCATCGTATGGTATGAAAAAAACCAATTACTGGTTACCGGGAATACCAGCTATATTTCGCTCAATATGAACTATGAAACCAGAGCCAGATGTTTCAAAAGTAGCAATACATTGTCAGAAAAAAAGTAATGAAGCGCAAGTCAACGATTGTCATTCAGCTACTTAAACATGGCACTGTTTACACAAGTCGTCTCCCTCCCCTCAGCTTAAAGTAAACAAGTGCACATCCTTTGACAGTGCAACACAAACAATTCTCCAAATCATAAACAATGGTTCACATTGCAAATATAACCCGAGCCCGCACAAAGTATCCCTATGTATAATGAACCATTCATACTGCCAAACAAACTCCAACCAACCATATGCAATAATTCCATACACGACGACTCAATACGACAAAGCTGTAACCCCCTATCACGTTACAAAGGATTCTAAATCGAAAATAGATGGCAGTAAAACCGACAATTAAATGACTAACGTAATAGATGTAAATCCTTGGTTCGCTGACAAAGAACAGAAGCGATTTCACGACATCAAAGTGGAACACGACATATTACGCTACAAAATAAACACTAGAATAAATACATCGAAATGTTTGTTCGGAAATATTCGGCGATGGGGTGATCATATTCTAAATTATCTGTTAACAGAGGGTAGTTTGCAAACCCTTTTGCCGGCAGGATTAATTTGCTGTTTGTGTTCGTACGGTTGTCTCTGTGAACGGATTTGCAATTAATAAGACTACCTATGTGTACCTACATATGGTGTGTTCATTTGTATAAACGTCCACATTGTGGAACGTACATTTCGGTCCGCAAACACGAGCATACAATAATAGCTGTATTAAAAACTTTTCTAACGAACCCAGTTGTTCGCGGGGCGTCTGCGTTGAAATCCGAGTAAGCTCAAAAATGGCAAGCTATAATTTGCACATAAAACGTATCCTAATGGCAACGTACGTGATCACTTATTCGTCGGACTCACAAAGCGGGGCATCTTCATCTGAAAGCAGACTCTGATTTAAATACATTATTCTTGTAATAACAGCGGCGCACCGGACGGAGGGCGCTCTATTGAAGTCGTAGAATACATTATTTTAATTCGAACCACCTCTTTGTGACCCCATCAGGGAATTAATGGATTCAAAGCCTTCTCTTCCGTTCGACAAAGAATAATTTACTAAGTAAATGAACGGACAGACAATCGCGTTACGAGCCCGAGTTTTGTTTCGGTTATAGATTAAAGAGTGGCAGAATCGTTGAAAGGGGCACCTTTCAATCCGAGCCTTTGTGCGCGTTATCTCTGTTAATTTTGGAAGGTCAATGAATAAAATACACAGTAGGATTTCATTATTCATCTTCGGGCTTTGATTAAGTTTAACATTCAGTAAATAAAGGTTATTTTTAATTTGGCATGTGAGCGTTTCAATAAATGCTGATTGAAGTTTGTGTGGGGGTTCTATTAAGATATTGCATCGTGAACAGCGAAGCAATAATCTAAATTGAAATAGGTTGTGTCTAAGATACGGAGTTGGTCTCAATTCAGTATTCATTGGGAGCGGTAGAATAGAGGAGCTATCGAGAATTATTGTCAAATCTCAGGGGCAATGCGACCGTCCGTGAGTTCGTGGAAAGGGGCCGGTGTAGCTGAATTGTGGAAATTGTTCAAGTGCAATAGTGTAGCCCGCTAATATTTGTATCAAGATAGCGAATTTTACTTTGACTACTAAATAAAAAATAATACGTTGTTAGATTACTTTTTCCAAAAATTAATAGATTAAGCTACAAAAACGCCCCGAGGTAGAAAAAAAGAAAAATAGCCTAGCGCATCAGAGCAAATTATAGCCTAATTCGCTAATGGAAAAAATATTGAAAGTTGCACTAATACTACAAAACAGATCCCTCTTTCACTTCAAATATGAAATTCTGAAACACGCGCGACTCCATAGCTTTCTCAGTTACAACCGCGAGACGGCGGCTAAGGGGTAGCTCAGACGATCGCATTAACCCCTAGGGTCACTTATTGTGTCATCATACTCCCACATCTTGCCTTACTAGCACTTAAACAGAATAATCCATTACGTCACCAAAAACAATAATTTCATTAAAATTATCTTCAGTCCAAATTACATGAGGAAAATGATCGGTAATTAACATTATTAAACCTGGAAATACCTACTAGGTACATAAGTCATATGCATCAAATATTAGGTATTACCGTGTGAGGAAATTGACATTCTTAATTGATTGATTATTTCTTTATTTCAGGTAAAATTTGTCACGTGCAATACCGTGAATGAATAAAAGAGGATTTTCCACAAAACCCACAATTTTGTTCACCACGAAAACATATGTATAGGGAAATTGGGAAAGTTTACATCAAATAATATCGAATGATTTATATATTATTCATCGTGCCGGTTCGGGGAAGCCACTACACCTTTGTGAATAATTTAGGCCGCAGACACATATTATTTTTGCAGGGGCCGGTCGGTTGGCGTTTGTCCTATAAAATATTATTTGAGGACAACTGGGGGATGAATCCTTGAGGTTAATCTTTGAAGGACAAGACGTGGGGTTGCTGTGGCCTTTTAAATGTAACTTTTTAGACCGAATTGCATTACCATTTTGTGTTTTTGAAACTCGAAAGGTTTCTAATGTCACCATATAGGTACACAATATTATGTTGATGACATCAACAAGGACTAATTCTAAATCAATTAAGACAGTAACTGAAGACAATATTAATCCCTAATCCAATTGTAGCTTCTATTCAACAGCGGTGCACTCTACAAGTAATTAATAACAAAACAATAGAGCAAACTACCCGTTTGTTTCTCCTCAGATGCAAACTACGAACACACGTTCAAATGACATGAAATCAATCTACGGAAACAATAGCTCAATCTGAGACGCCTCTAACCGAATTACTTCAGAAACCTACGACTAAAACCATTATTAACCGCCTTTCAAGTCACAATCGCAATTTGTGGTTATTTGTCAACCCGTTAATGTAAAGTAAACGGATTTTGTTTAATATTTCGGCTTTATTTTGTAATGTTAACGTTTAGATGCGGTCGGTGATTGCTTGGGAATGCTTGTTTGTGGTTCCAGTATTGTGATTGAGGCTTTATGTGATGGTAATGTTAGTAAGTGTGAAATGAGCGGTCGTTTTGAAGTGTACTGTCTGAATAAGCTTTAATTTGATGTTCGGATAAACGCAGGAGAGACAAGTTCAACAAATGATGTGAGATATGACGATGTTTTCAGGTCATCATCCTCCGAGCCTTTTTCTCAACTATTTTGGGGTCTGCTTCCAGTCTAACCGGATGTAGTTGACTACCAGTGCTTTACAAGGAGGGACTGCCCTATCCGACCACCTCAACCCAGTTACCCGGGCAACCCAATACCCCTTGGTTAGACTGGTATCAGCGGATGTTTCCAGGTTTCACACAAAATATCTTAGCATTAAAATAATACATTCCGAGATCATTCTTCCACAATATTCAAGCGTATACAAACTCACATACAAATGAATTTGTCCCTAAACACGTCACCGACTGTCACCGACATTAACAATTGTATAGAACAATGAGCTTTCGCTGAACTTAGAACAATAACACTACATTATTGAAATGAATAGAGGCACACAATGTGTCGAAATGCGGCGAAACCACACGAAGTAAGGAATGCTAGAGAAGTCAGCCTAGAGATTGTGAGGTTATATTCAATATGCGAGAAGGAATATGGATGCTTAGCACTTACTTCTGAAGAGTATTGTTTATGAAGGTGGTTGTTGTAATATTTATAACGTGAAAAGCTGGAATGATACTCAAGTTTTACTACAGTGAACCGTTGAGATAGCTATGTTTAGTGGGTACAAAAAAAGACGGAAAAAACTCTTATAATGTTAATATAAAACAAGAATGAATTTGGACTTGGACAGTGCTCAGCTTATGGAAAAATGGCCTCTTGCTTGCTTGCTTCAATAATATTTTTATGACATTTAACATTATTGTATAAAGTTAGGGTAACAACCCTTAAATAGAAGACAAATAAAATAATTACCTACATAATTATCATCAATAATCACATGACCGATGCCTTCGCAATAGACTTGTTTGAACCCAATAAGTGTGAGATGAAGTGGAATAATCGATCCGACAAATAAGAGGGCTCCGCGGTGCCTCGATACATCGGTATACGATTCGATACAGACGTTCGAATTAGAATCGATTTCCGTGATGTGTTCACTGCTGGCTTGTTGGAAATGCGATGTCTTTGTTACTTTTTTTTTTCTTTTTGTAGAAGACGGGGTTTGAAAGTTTGAATATGGAACGGTTTGATTGTGAAAGTATTGTGTCATAACTATATTCGTACTGTATTTTGAGTGAATAAATGTTATTATTTTTTCCATAACTATGTCTAAAATGTCATGTAAAAATGTTTGTAAATGTCACCCAAAAGAAAAACACGCAATCAAACTCCAGATATTATTATATTATTCCCTACATTTCAAAGTGCACACTATAGAACTAACAGTTATTACCATGTTCCCATGTCCGCAATAAAATCCAACATTGATTGTCGAATTTTACAATTCTGACACAAATATCCCGCGCAGACAGCATACAAGTTTATTTTTCTAATACATTTTAATAAAAATCTCGGCCATCAACAGGCGATGTCTGGGAAATATTACGACTTCCATCAGTTCTAAGATCAAAAAGAATGTTTCTATCGACAACCATTGATTAGTCCCTCTTGTCACATCAAAGACCCTTCGGCCTATTGTGTGACCTCTAATAATATTTCCAACAATTTTTCTCAAAGAATTTCTATAGTGCATTCTGTACGATAATAGGATCAAAAACGAAGTGCCTTTGATTGTAATTGAAGGCAAACGTAATGATATTGACATGAGTGATGACAAGTTAAATGATCACTTTGATGATGAATGATGAATTTTCGTTAACACAAACTAAGTGTTATCGCCTTTAAAATTACATTTTGACATACAAAGTAATGTTCGCGAAAACCGGACACATAAGTAAAGCTGACGAATTTTAAAAAAGGTCAAGATTGACATAATAAACGTTAAATCTCTGCTAATGGCGCATTAACGTATTATGTATTGTCGTTTATATTTTTAAGAAGTGAATAATACTCCTGAAAATTGTTTGAGTCCGTTTGAAGTTGAGATGTTGAACAGATTGTCAGTTTATTGCACGTATGTACTCGTACCATCGTTTTATGCACTTTGTATGTTGTAGATTATTTGCTTTATATTACAATGTTTCATAATTTCATTATTTAAATAACCATTGTATAAAGTATCAGTTCTATTTGTTACCGGCTATTGTTTTTGGCACTGCCTCCATGTCACCGCCGGTCACTTGTCCCGCTAATAAATATCCTTCACTCCTAAATGGTTTCGTGGAAAATAATAAATAAGTATCATTGACTTGAGCAGTTTTTTACAAATTTTATGTTTTAGACTTCAAAGGAGGTGAGTGGTGTGTGCAATAATTGGTCAATGTTAGGATTCAACGACGCATGGCCTGCGCTCTGCCAAATGCAAAATGGTGAAAAAAACATTGTTTATGAGACGCCTTATTAACGAGAGATTTATTGTTGACTTTACACTTAAAAGTTTTCTGTTGTTATTTTGTTTTTTTGACGTTTTAATTGTGAACCAGATGGTATCTCTGAGCTTTAGAAAGAACCAGAAAAATATGATTTTCATACCTAAATATTGAATTAAAAAATATTATTTAATTTCTTAAACATGAGCTTATTCTCTGGTTGAAGTGAATACAATCATTCAATGTTTCAACTTACATTATTTTTATCATTTTAACAAATTAAAATTACCGAATCACCGTCGTATTCGACTATTACAAATGACACATGACCCATGCAACCAGTTTGCTGTCAACCTCCAATATTAATTGCCATCTAAAACACAGGATGTCTATATTAACTGGAGAATTTGACAGCAATAGAATTACGAGCAAAACAGCCATTTTTATTTCATTCAGTCGATATATCACGGAAGATATTTACGAACAAATAGAATGTGATGTTGGCACAAACTACACAGAACAAAGAGAGTGATAAATAAAATAATAGTATAACACAGGGATGTCACAAAGAGGAAATATATGAAACATTACAATATGTTTCAACTTTAATAATTTTATAATTTTACAAATTAAATTCGTCAATTCATTTTCCTGGAACGAGAACAATTAATTAATTTGAATACATATAACAATTACATACGAGTAATAATTTTATATTATCAGTGGTTAGTGACACGTGCATTGAAATTGCATTAAAATATAACAATGCAATAAGTTACCTTTTATGACTTTAAAATACTTATTTAGGTATCTATATAATGTGTGTTATATATGGGCAGCCACATTAATGAAATTGTAACACCAATGTACCTAAGTTAAAGTTATTTACGACAAAAGTATGTATTTTCATTGTTTTGATTCATTTTCAAAGCATACTTTCTTCTTGTTTGCCAGCCCTATCGCGAACAACTGACATTTTCTCAAACATTGTATGAATATTGTTAGCATCTGCCCTGGTACAATATCCGCAAATATTATTAGTCCTTTCAGTATGGGTGATAATTAACATATTACTATTATACCCCGGCTTCTAAAATAAACATGATTTGCTTAGTAATAATGCTGCCAGAGTATGAAAATTTCACAGAATTATTTGCAAGAATTAGATCACCCGGATCCATCAATTGATTATTGTTTCTTAGAGAACATTAGGTTTTCAATATAATTTGCATGCCGATAAAATTGATCTTCACTAGAATCAATAATCAGAAATAGTGGAACAAAACATATTCTGTCTTTTTTTACCGCTTTACTTGAAGCGTTTAGTTAAAATTGCTTCGTGAAAGAAAAACTAGAATAGTTTTTGCCCATAATGATCGGTGAATCAAAGCCAATTGAACGTTTACAATAATGTTTAAACATTTTATTCAATTTATAACTTAACCTCGTTACTTTATTAATAAAAAACTGCAGACAAGATTCTGTTATTAAGAAAAGAATAACAAAAAAATCACATAGGAAACGGATGTTGTTACACACGACTTTGTGTCTACATATCTGTTTAGTTTTCAATAAAAAATCACCAGACGTACGAACATTAGTTTTCAAAAATAATATTCCTCTGTTCGAATAAATATAATCGTAAAACTGTTAGTTCAAGGATTTTATTAATATCTGTTGATTTTAAAATTAGATGTTCGTATCATTGGTTGAACTGAATCGGCTTCAGTTACAGCGATCTTACAAAACTAAATGAAAAGTAATTTATCATACATCTAAGCTTGGAACAGGATTTCGTTTGTGGAATGTGTAAATATTTAATGTTAAAAGAGCAATGACTAAGTATATACAGACAAATGCTAGATTCCTCATCCAAACTAAACATTTACCGATTATACTTACGATAGTCACAAGTAACAATTATAAAAAAACAGTAGGTACAATTTGACCCGTATAACTACTTAACTAAAAAACATATTAAGTACTGTATGCATCTATGAACATTACAAAAATAAAAAGTAAACAATTATATCATAATCTTGTACCCTATTGACCCCAGTTTAAGATGGCTCGGTTCTATTTAAAAGGTGAATACATAAGACATTTCCTTAACAACAAAATAATAATAGCTTGCACTGATATCACTAACCTAAATTGACAAGCACATTTTAATTGATAAACGAGACGAAATGGGAAACAATAAAATATTCAAAGTATAAAAAATATGTAATTATCTTTGGGTCACCGATCGACCGACCCATATTCGGGACGATTGGTAGACACCTACCCTCTTATTATAAAACGCGGTATCAAATAAGTATCGGCTTTTGTACTACCTTTAATCCACCTTTAAGTACGACCTTGAAAAAACGTTATTACAAAACGCAGTTTATCGCAAGTCCTATTACTATCTGTAGTACAAAAGATAAACCATCGAGCCCCCTAGTTTAACTGCAGTACTTAGTCGACAAACGTCAAATTCCGACATTATTTACTTTTGAGGTTATTTGTTTTGTGATGAAAAAAACGAAAGTGGATATAAATATGTGTGATTTGGAATACTTGGATGTGTTAGAATACTATTGAGAGTGTCCGGGGACCCAACAGAATGCGTCATCGACAAAATCTCTTCAAATTACCTGACGACAATTTTCGATATAAATATCGATTTACGTTTTTCGAAATAATAGTCAATTGAATGCATGATGATAATCCAGGATGATCCTATGATGCTCAACTGGGCTCGCCATAAAGTAAGTAGCCTTTACAGTGCAAGTAGGTTGCCAAAACATCCTAATTAATTGTATACGAGTCAAAGTTTTTATTATGGATGTTTGTTTACCTATGTTCCACACATAAACTACCACATAGATTTTGATGAAACTCCGAAAATATATCAGATTATCATACAGTCTATTGTTTATTTACAGATTCAAGACTATTTTGGCGTTTTGAACGCCGTATCTCTGCCAGTAATATGCAATGTTTGTAAAAGACTGGAAGCTTGCTAAAATGTACAAAAATGCCTAGATGAGAAAGGGAACAAGATTGTGTGATGAAGAACAGTGTCCAACATGTAGCAGTGCATTTGACTGTATAAATAGACATCGGAATAAAATATAATTTTCTACTTTTATGTTGTTTCAAGTGTTTCATTTTCTTTTGGTAATTTAATGCACACGATATTGTGTGTGTAGGTAAGTTATTGTGCACTTAATTTTGAAAAGGTTCTAATTAGATGCACAACGTCTTATTTAATCATTTAAATCGGGATGAAAATAATCCAAATTATTTCTAACCTAAAAACAAAACAACTCGGATACGCGCGCTGACGTTCCGTTATACGCGCAAACTCGATAGTTGTTTAAAAGAGAATAATTGGATCATGTATATCGTTAAAAGATACTAGAAATATAAAATTACCTTTAAATAATAAAAAGTAATATTTTCAACTGCAGAGATATTTTTTTTATTATCATAGTTATTTATTTTTCATCAAAATAGACTTAACAAAATAATGTAAAAAGGAACGGTGCATAGAATTCGGAACGATTGAGCGAATGATTTAAATATTTGTTGCTTATAATCTGTGGATATTATTTGAACCACACACACACACAGACAAATCGAAGTACTAAACAGTCTTCTCTTAGTCTACGTTTTGTAATAAGGATGTCAAGACTATCGTAAGTACCGTAACAAACCAAGACGTCTTCAGTCGGGTTTAAACCACTACTTGCGGCAGTTTTTATAATAAGAGGGCTACAGTTTAGATATTTATATTAATTCATATCTTTTCTCTTTCAAGATACGTTTTTGTTTTCATTTAAAATTGAAAAATCTCTTTTGAAGATAGTGATACTTTTGCACCACATAGATTTTTAATTAATTCAAGGTCGTACAGCTAAGCTGAGGATATTTAAATAATGCAAATGAGTAAATTAGTATGACCTTGAAAACGTGACATAAAGATACCTACGATTTTATTTAGAACCAGATCTTTTATCTTCGTACTGTCGGGGCTTCCCATGTGCATAAAAGACCATCTAAGATTACTCATTCAGTTGATTCAGACAAGCGTACAACGAAATATTCCAACAAGACAGTTCACGTAGAAGAATTTAACAAAACCAAATCGGTCAACTTGAACTTGCCCAACAGTGGACCAACAAAGCATTGTGACGAAGATGTAGCATTAGCTTTTGTTCACACCCCAGCACGTGTGAGCCGACTACCGTCACAGAACGTCATTATTTGCATACCAACTGGTTCCGTCTATACGATATTAATCAAAGGTTTTATTAGTGAACATCAAAGAATAAGCACAATGCTAAGATCTCTTATAAGGTTCCCTCAATACTATTGTTACTTTTGTCTGAGGTTGATTTACGAGCGGCCACTGTTGTTGGCCCAACGTATTGTAATGTCAGTTTTTGTTCGGCCGCCGACATTGTACTACCCCTTCGTCGGTCCAGCGCGGATGCCTTTATTCAGGTTGATCTCACTTTGATGCTTCTAACTCAGTACAATGCCCCGTGTGAGTCACAACAGATTTTATATGTATGGGATTTGCATATTTCAAGTCGTCCGCGGTTTCCTCCGTAGTAACAATTTTAATGGATTTATTCTTGCTATTGAGGTAGAATTCTGCTAAATTATATTAGAATTAATTACAGTTACCTATAAAGGTTTTCTGAACTGATATATATAAACCTACATTAGAATGCGTAATTTGGTAATTAACGGAATCAAAAAGAGTTCATGATGAACTTTTTATTTTATTAGGACGCGTTTTACCACTTTCAAATTCTCGTAACCGTGCCATCAAAAATTCACGAGGACCACCGATTTCAATATTACCTTCCCATCTTATAACCCTTTGTCCTTCATCAAGTCCTTGACCGTCCATTGTGAGCTTTGCCACACAAAAGCGCGGCTGCGATTGAGCCCCGCATGTAATTTTCATGGTTCGCTCCTCACATTCACGCTTACATCCACTCGCTTCCAAATCATTACGTTCTTTACCTTTGTGTCTGCCTTTCCCGTCTTTATTACGCGGTAATACTTCATTGTACACATCTTATTCTTTATTAGACAAACCATTGTGAGCACTACTCTCTTGATTGGCTCTCAGAATTTTTTCAACGCTGTTTTGAGTAACATTTGCGTCATCAATACTAATGATTGCAACCGGTAGCACAATACTTATTGTTGTGTTCGTTTTTATTTTGTCTGTACGAGTTTTTTCTTCGTCTTCAGAATTTACATCGTCATTACATTTAGTTGGATTTTTATTACTATAGTTTAATAACAATAAAATATTGTTGGGATCAAACAAGAGTGTGCGGGTAGCGGGCTTGCCGTCCGATCAATAAATATGTCAAACTGATAAACAGTTTGCATAGATTATGATATCCCAATTTTACGACGTGATTTATTTGTAAGTATTGACTTCATTATATAATCTCTATTCTAATTTCGGTGATAGCTTGTGAATACGTGACTACTATTAATAGGAGTAGTATCAATATAACATAATTGATGTTTGTTAAGGAATTACCATCAAGCAATTCGTCACTACGGATACCGACTACCTTATTCCGTAGCTTCCAGCTGTACATAGGTACACACACAACTAAATCGTACTACCGTACATTTATACAAAATAAACCATCAATACAATAGATAAAATTTTACGGCGCAAACTATATAAAATACATACAACACATAAGAGATCTTTGTCCATCCAAAGTTTTGTTCATAACGAAAATTGAAGTCATAAAAGTTTCATTATAATCTCAAAGATAGCACCGCAGTCGTATGATTGAACACCATGCACGAAGTGCGCACGACCATCGCCGAACATTAGGGGCCTACCACACGCACAACCAATCGCAACGACACAACAGCTGTTTGGAACTGGACAAATATAAATGTCCTTGGTACATGAAATTTTGTAGACCAGATGTTTGTCATATCATCTGATTTATAAATAGAAATTATAATTAGGATCTTTATCATAAGAACATTTTTTATTGCGAGCTGTTTTTAGATCTTTAATATTCCATTTGGCGGACACGATTTGACAAGTCGGTAATGAGATAGCAGTTTTATGTTGTCTTTATAATAACTGAAAATAAGTATTGCCTTATTCTGGACTTTTGATTTTAAATTCTCTGTAAATAAAGCTTTCAGTTAAAAAGATGAGTCCTTTTTAATTATCAAACCTCGCGTAACATATCTAATACCTATGCTATTAAGAATTATACAGTCTGGAAATAGAAAATGTATCTTTTTCTGTAAATTTTCCTCTGCAATATCATTATTGATTTACATGATGTAATGTCGTCTACATATTTCAAGTTCTTTGATATAATATTCAATAGAAAACGCGCTGTTTAAACTGTAGTGTGGAGAGAACTTAATAATCTAAATCTGTACACAATCCAGTCATAAAATATGGATCCAACAATAAAACAGAAGTGGTCCGTTCTACTTCAGCACTGGCGAAAGTGTTCTATCTATATATTCTTAGAAGGATGAACTTTTTATTGCTGTGCACTGTTTAATTTCTTCTAATCCAACAGATTATGGTGTTCTGTTCGAAGTATATTTAAGAGATAATAGACAAACAATGTTTTGGTTTTGAAGTTTATTCGTGCAATATTTTGTATCGTAATCTTTGAGATCTTTGTAATGGTGGTGGAATTAGATAGGAATGTTTTTTCTGATCGGCGAAATTCAGATGTTTTTTCTATGATTAGGTTGAACTTTTGAACTTATACTGTAATTATGCAGTGAAAGAACGACTATGTTCGCAAGACCACTTTTGGACACCGAATTATATAATTTACACATACTACACAAGGTTGTTCTCAGCAATAGCCACTGAAAAAAACACACACCTGTGTTTTTACACGAAGCTAATTCTGACAACAAAGCGTATTTATATAACCACCGTCTATTTAACTAAGAACAAAGTGCTACGTCACACAGCCAGCCACTAAATAAATCAAACGCGAACAATATTACCCTCTTTATTATTGTTTTTTATGAATTATCGCCTACATCTGATCTCTTTTTATTTTCTTTTGTGTTGCCACCGGTAACATTCATCATGTTAACATGTTATTGTTACAATCTTTGTAGTGATGTTTCTCGATGTGACTCGATTTTAGTATCTATCGATAATTTTAGTTTTAGTATCGATATGATTATGTAGAAGCTTAAGTAAAACGATTGTGTTTTTTGCTTAATGGAAATATTTGAATTTTTAAATGATTTCATATTTGTTGACAGGACTCACATTATAAGTCATCATTTAACCAATAGCAATTAAATACGTAAACCACAAATATTTTTCTAGCACATTTTAGGAGTGTTTACAATTTCACCTCAGATGATGAGACATGACGATGTTGACTCATATGAGTCAACTTTCGATATGAGGTCAGAATATCGACTGTTCCCATCACTTTACTCGACATTAGTCATAAGAATTCGTTTTGTTCCGTGGGCACGGGTCGTTTGTGCGGATTAAGACGCCCTTGATGATCCAGGATGGATTCTGGATTCCAACACATTCTTTCCATATCCCTTAGATTTATTCCAATCTTAGAGTATTAGAATACAAATATATCTTGCAAAGTATAGCAATGCATATTAATGTCAACAATTATTATAGTAAATGTCTGTCATTTGTAACCTGCTTTTTGTTTGTTTTTATTAGAAGTGTACAAGCAGTTTGTCGCTTCACAGTTGGATATTATACGACATTATTTGTGGCGCTACTGTGTTATTCTGCTATCAATATTTGGCTGTAGTTATATCTCATTATTTTTCGCCTTGCACACAATTTTTAGTTTTATTAGCATCAATTATTCTGTGCTAAAAAAGTTTCCTAAGCGAAATTCTCACCAATCCTCGAACTTCGACCTTAACATCCAACAATTATAATCACAATAATTACAAACCATTAAGATGACGAAATAAATTTCTCCAGCACACAAAATAATAACTTTACACATCCCATAGTAAAGAGGAGCAACACGTTCGTTTATTACGAAACAGTTTCATAAAGTGTTAATAGCAACAAACTAGTAGTTATAGCCAAAGTAATTAACGCTAACCTTACATTATCTGCTATTAACAATATACGTGGACATGCTGTTAACACACATTTGTGTTGCGGCGTTATAGATTTTCTAATAGCATCCGAGAATGTATGAATCCAATTATAATTTAAAATCCGATTTCCTGTTGGAACTTTATCAAAGGAAAAGAAAGTAGACAAAGATGATGGTGATGCTACTAATACAAAAATTCCAATAACAGTTATTACAAATAATATAGCTTCTGAAGCAGCAAATGAAGTTTCTGAGGCAAAAGCAGGTATTCTTTGTTTTCTAAAACATCATAATAACCGTTGACAACACAGAAATCCCCACAGTCATGAATGAACGTTTATAATATGTTATATTCGCGTTCACAAACTGAAATAAACGAGCGAACGGAAACGGCCGTAATATTATTAGATACGACAATTCTATTATTTTTATTCGTTATATATCTCGGTAGATTTATACGTGAATCTGGCTCGGTATGGTAATGATTCCCAGAAGCTATGGCGTTTTACACCTAATTGAAATTCTTTAATGAGATCATTCATGGAATTTGTTTTGTGTGTTTATTTTTGCGGTCTAGCTATGAATTTTAAAAGAATCTAGTTTTAGGCATTGGAATTTCACGCGAGCCAATTTTTATTGCAGGTGCTCAAATTCTTGTTTAATCTGAAGCTCATCTTTGGCAAATTTTTAAATCTGAACTATTGAGCAGGTTTCTACATCATCGCCTTCAATTACAAGTGTGCGCAGTTTTTTCATTCCTGCGCTCGCATGTAAACTTTTTTATAAATAGAACGCAAATATAAAAACTCTTGCAATTATAGATGCCATTAACTCTAAAAATAAATATCGCGTTCAAGGTCTTCCAGTTTCAAATATTTTGGCGCCGAAAAAAGCGACATGGCGCATGCCGTTACAATTTATTGAAAAGAAGTCTTGTATTGCTTTGAACTATATGAAAATCATAATAAAAACCTATGGGTCCCTGAATATCATCAACATGTAAAAGAAATAATTTATTGTTGATAGGAACATTTTTGTTCTTATTTTTGGTCGGCCAATGTCGCATGTATGACTGGGAGCATCTTTCATGTGGATCGCCACGCATTATTTATAAGAAACACTGTTCTGTTCATTGTTTCATAATAAAACATTAATTTTGTCAACGGCTACGGCTGGACGCTCCGCGACAATATTAGAACTTCCGTTCGCTTGAAAAAATGTTCGAGATTCGATAAAATGTAGGCGAATGCGACCGCTGAAGTATTTTATTATCATACCGAATTGTTCTATCATACTGAAATATGTGATTATGTCCGTAAGGTTAAATGATGTTTATTTCCAAGCTCACATCGAAGAATATAAACTTTCGAATTATCTCCACAGAAGAAAGACGTTTCCGTCACGATTTTTATTTTTTATTTCACTTTTGCAAGAATAGGTTCTCCAAAATAAAAACGCAGCGGTTTTCAACAAAAAAGTTTTCGATGGCACTTGAGAATCAGAAGGATAATATGGAATCACTTGAAAATGATGGGAACCGACCCAAAAATCGAGTTCGAATCGAAAAGTCGCCCAAACAGTTTCGCACACATGCAAATCTTGTACAACGACCAACAAAAACAAAAAGCTCTTCAGACGGCTCCGACAAAAACAAAACTACACGTGCAACTTAAATGGAAGCAAAAAAGGTCAACAATATGCCTAATCTACAATCCGTGTCACAGGCTAAAGGTTACGGAAGGTTGCACAAAAAACCATACAAAACGAACCATGTCCCGATGAAATCGACCCTAAGACAGTCATCAACGATTCGATTTTATGTTCTATCTCATTTGTTTTAGGGTTTAAATTGATTATGATTTCAGAGACAGGATCTGAATGGCATTGTTCGTACCTTAGGGAGTAGTGACAACAGATTTTTGTCTTTTTTTCAGTCATTTCACATGTGGCATCGCAATCCTGGACGATATGTGACACATGTGGCGGTTTTAAGTTACTTCTCGATAATGACTGGCTCTTCAGTTTCTCATGCCTTGGAGCGTCCATTACGAGATTTTTGGTTGAGTCTAATTCCAAATTGGTGTCAATGCACCTTTCTTTTTGATGTTCACCTTTTACAGTTTTTAGTGGAATATGATATGTCTGGTCAGCAGTCAACAGGTGATGTTGATTTGCTTGACAATTTGTATTCTTTCCAAAAGCTTCTAACATCACACCTACTAACTATTTGTTGATGTTAATTTTCTCAGTATATGTTTCACAATTTTATAGAATCTGAAGGAATTAAGATCGTAAAAGAAATTGAGATGGTAGTCGAAATAGCCGGCTCTAAGCTACATCATCCAATATTTTAACGACACAAAACAAAACATATAAATAACCATTGCACAGTAGTAACAACATTTTGTATCTGGACAATAAATTCAGATGCAGCCATAAAAAATATTTTACGATACACGAGTGAGTTACATTAAGACAATGTTGAGGGTACATTATACAATGAAAACATTATAGTTTAATTGATTTGGCCACAATGCTCTTTATGTGAACGCTGAAGTAACAAAGCTGTTATTGTCTATCAAGCAGACGTCTGGAAATACTTGACCGAAGACAAAATGGCTTTGTACCGATGGCAGGCGCCAACGGTAATTTAATATGGATTCTAATTAATCAGGTTTGATTCTGGTCTTGTGTTTGGTAGCGTGGGATACGGGAGGGTATATTTTTTGATTGGTCATTTGATAACAATTTGATGCATCTTTTTTTTCTTTAAGCGTTTTTAAGAAAGTTGTTTTTTTTTTTTACTAAACGGAAATTCTATGTATTTTAGAAATGCGAGTAAGAATCGTGTCGATTACATTTCAAGACAGGGAAAATAAAATTATACATATTTTAACAACGGGTACCGTAGTATTTTTCATTTTCAAGTGAAAGTACTTAGCTAGACATTTCAATACAACAGGATATTAATATTAATTCTTCTTCTTGTTGTCAATTGTAAATCCAAAAAGAACACATTAATCAGTACTTTGCGCTTTTGTAGGTACTTACAATTTAACTCAAAAAATACAATTAAGATTTTACGTTAGGTACTCATTTGTGGTCAAAAAAGGAAAATTTCACTTACCGTTCTGATAAACTTATTGTGCGAATTAAAGATGATAATTATTTACCTGTAAACAAAAATGAATAATGTTAGAAAAGTCTTAGAACCCTATAAGGAAATGTGATATGATTAACTCAAGCAAGCGTCAGAATGAATCACTTTATTTTCTAATTGGAATTTGTATTCGTTAATTTATATATTATTAAGTAATTCTTCCTTAAAAGTCAAGCTGCTGATAAGTATAGCTGGAATTATGATGAATTATTCTTTTGTGGACTTTGTATTGATTCTTACTTTAAAACGGACTTGTTTTGTTGGTCCTAATGTACTACCTTGTGGAACTCCATATTAGACATACAAGAACAACAATTGTAAGCGATTAATTTGGTCAAACACACATTTGCTTGAAAAAATCAATACATTAACTCAATAAAATCCCTAATAAATTAACAAAGCACCCACATGGGTGATATAAAAAATGGCAAGCTCAGGATTCGAATAGAAATTCGATATTATTTTTTCCCAATACCCGATGCGTCCAGATGTGTTAATGCAGTACATATGTTCAGTTTATCTCGAGCACAATACCATGCCTGCTCATGGCTCGTCTTGTACGAATTATTTATAGACACCATTCCTCTTTTGTTTAATTATAATATGATTCAATTTTTCATTGGAAGCGTAGGTGGGTTCTATTTTGTGGGAGCCATTGGCGTGTGTAATGTGCAATGATTCGGTGATTTATTTCTGTTGAACTCCCGTTTAACTGTTGTAGATTTATCTATTGATATTGTAGCTAAAATACAAGTTCTAGATATTACTAGAACAATTGTATGAGAATGGTTTAGGAAGCCGACCCCAACGTAGTTTGGGAAAAAAGGCTCGGAGGATGATGGTTTTGAAGAAAATGTTTTAGCACAAACTTCAGATTCCATTCTAAAAGTACATGACTCAATTTACAATACTTCATCTGAATCTATTACTTCCCAAATATCGTCCCTTTCACGTCCCAATACAAACGTCATTAGTCAGCCCTCTTACTCCATCCCCTTAAATCACCAGATGTCAATGATCAACATCGTTAAGGAGACTCAAAGAGACATTCAAAACAATAGTTTTAGTGAGTGTAAAATGAACCGATACTTGATAGTTTCTGTAAAGGCCATAAAATCTGTCATTAATACCGTAAAAGGGACGAAACCGTGGAGGGAGTTATGTGCAGGAAATTAAGGAAAAGGCCCCTTTATGAAGTTAGCTGTTGGTTAAGTAATGTTGGAATTGGAGTGTCCCTGCCCAGTCTGTATTACAAACTGCGTGTCGATTGACTAAGACAATGCAGGGATTAGAAAGAAAATATATATTGTTGATTCTGTCCGACTTTGAGGTGATTAGAGTTCTGCACTAAGCCAAGAATATTTTCACGAAAAAAAAAAATAGTTTCACGCAATTCCGTGAACGGAAGTCCCATAACAAATGCCTTGAATTATTATGATAACATTTTTGACCATAAAATTGGAACTATTACGTACATAGACGCATAATAAAGAGTTTTACGAGCGTCCATCGAACGCAAGCTTATATCTACAGGATGCAGGATTATCAAACAATGTACTATAGCTTTAAGATCTGAAGCCGTTAAAATATTATAGCGTTTTTATTATGATAGATTTTGGGTGGAATTGATATCGGGCCCTGAATTTACATAGGTTAATGGTGCTGTTCATATGGTTTCAGTAAATGGAGACTTTGGTTTGTATATAGGTACGCATAATGTAGCTTTATAATTCAGACTTCTGAAAGTTGAAGAGAATGGTGTCTGACAATAGTATAATTTGGTTGTTGAATACACGATAAAGTAAATTGTGTTGTTCTTTGAAATTCCTAATCTAGATTTTCCATTGTAGGTACCATGATAAACTGTCTACATATGGTATACACTGATATGGGAAGTTAAGCCAAAATTGTAAAAACTAATAACCTTTCAAAGTTGATTTAAAATAATAAAGCCATAACATTTCCATCAATCCAGCACAATATTTTCATTAAAAGCCAAATTGAACTAACCTTTTTACTAAACAAACACCAGAAGGCGAATTTTCCCCACGTTTTTATATAGACGATATAATTATAGGATCTAAATCAATCTCCATACAATACAGGAGCTATATGTCCATCGATTTTTGTTTCGACAGCCATTTTTCCCTCCTACAAACAAACAGACGTCTGTTCGATAGTAACGTGTTTACTTTTAGACGTCACTTTAGCTATAAATTATAGGAAATCACATTAATCTTTGTTTGACTCAATTTTGGAGCGATTCCGACTATCGTGGAGTTTAAACAGGAATTTGGGGAATGACAATACTAAAATGTTATGAGAATTTTCTGAGAATACGTTCAGATAGAATTGTAGATCTTGTAGGATTTACAGTAGTAGATTACAATAAAATTAATATACATGTATATATCTTAGAATTTACTTGCGTTTATTGTGTTGTATCATACTTTATTTTAGAAAGAAACAAACTAAAAACTTTGTCAAAAACACTTTGTAGTAAGTACTAGTAAAAAGAAGATCTTAACCGATCCATGACACATCAAAAAAATATCGGTAGCAACAGCTTTCGAATTCTCTCAAATCACACAAATATTAGGACAAATCCTCAATAATAAGATCAAACTTGACTCCAAAAGACCCCATTTCACACGTGTTCCATACAGGTATTTCTTTAGAACAGGGTCGTATGTCTCCGACAATTGTACAGGAAACTCTTTATTTTCTATATCCAGACGAGAGGAGAGTCGGCACGTAGAAGCTTGGTATTGTGAGCTCAATGTGGAAGATGAACAATGGAAATTATATGCTTCGTGATAAGGCGAAGTAATACTAATATTAATATGGTTGAGTATTTGATCTTGGATTTTAGTATTATTACTGTACTTGCTACCTAATTCATTGCTATATAAATCATAAGTTCGCAGGTTTCGTTTGGCGGACCTACTGAAGAGTTTGAACGCAGAAGCCGGACAGGTACAGGAAGGTGAATAAGTTATCTTGTTTTAATTACCTATATTAGACATTGATCTGTCTTTGGTTTCCGTCAAAAAAATATATTTTAAAACTACTTAATCCCCAATGTACCTCCCTGTCTATATCTACTAATAATGTTTACTTCAATGATCTCAGGAACTACTGAAACATAACTTCGGTGTTTTTCTTGAGGAAAGCTATGACTTTTACCGGGTGCGCGATCTAGTTGCGAAGCGAAGACGCTGGCGGAAGCTTGTGTTTTCATATTAAATCTCCATATTATTCATAATTTGGACCGAATTACACATTTTGTTTGCAGTATATAATTCCTGTATAGGAACATTTTTCCTACTTGGCAGGCGCCCGACAGTGCTATTTGAATCTGGGTATTATTTGTACGCGTGCGAAACGTTGACAAGCAGATGCGATAGATGGATATACGCGGAAATCGTAATTAGTTGGAGTTCATTCAACTTTCCAAAATATAAGCTTTCGTTTATTTATCAATTATGAAGCAATCTTGTCGTCATCTAATGTAAAAAGTCTAAAATCTTTATCTATTATACTCGTAGGTACATAATTTATAAACCTGAAGAGTTTTTTGTTTGTTTTCTTGAACGCGGTAATCTCAGGGACTACTTAAAGGATCGATTTGAAATTCTGCGTAAGATTGCTCGTTTATCAAGGAAGGCTAGCCATAGTCTACTTTTTATCCAGATTCATAGAGTTGTCTCACGAGACACGGGTGATACCTTGCGGAAGCCAGATTACCGATTTACCATCCACAATAATCATATTCCACTTGGCTCCAATTCTTTCCCTAACAATGGCACTTCCTCAGTATTCTGTAGTCGCCCTTCAATAATTGCACAATAACTACACAATAAAACACGTGCTAGCAAACAGAAGGGTTCCGTACAAATAGGGACACCTAAAAAGTACACCTATTGGGGATTCTTTCGTTTGGTTGTGTGTGGCTCAAGTTATTGGAGTGGTTTATCTAACAATGAAAGATTTTGACATAATATTAGTAAAGTATAGATAAACAGCCACGGTTGAACGGATATGTCATATGGATATATCATCTGCTAAAATGCCTGCAAGTTTTTTATCTCTTTGGAGAGCCCATGATCAGGGACAGGACAGGATCTTTAAACAGCCTATTGGACTACAACTGTGTGAAAATAGATCAATTGCTTTTCGCTTTCTTTCTGGGATTCAACATACTGGGGTCAGAACATCAAGCTACCTCAATCTATAAAATTTTCCCAATCATCATTGAATCTTACACTTCAAGGATAAGTTCTTCAAGTATCTCAATTATCTTGCGTTACATAGACAATATTAAACACTGACAATACGGTACCCCAGTGTCAAATCCCGCGAATCGCTCAACACTTCCAACGGTCCCCCTTTTGTTCTTTTCTAAGACTCAATGAAAGAAACGGAAGGCGTTGTCTACGGGAATCGTCGATTTGTTGAGGGTTAAGGCGAAAGGGCGCAATCCATTGTGGAGCCATCAATGAAGTTTATTTAGCATAAAATTCCCTTCAAATAAATTTTAAAGAGGTGTTAATGCGTTTGTGAAGTACTCTCGTCTGATGTAATGTTTGTTTTTGAAATCGCAAATGTTTGGGTAATTTTGAAATATGGTGGATTGTTCAAATGTCGATTGTATCTGAATAGGAGTTGAGTTCAAATTCAACAGTTGATTATAGGAAATACCTAGTTGTGTGATTTTAAGGTATATTTTCATTAACCTAATATTGCCGAATTTTTTAAACCTTTGAGGAAGAATTACAATTTTGGTCAGTCACTTCACGAGAAAGATTTTCTAAAAATTATCTTACGTAATTAGCCATACCTTTTACTTGTTAAAATGATGACGTAACGTAGGTATTTTCTTTTAAATTAGGAAAGTATAAAGGCTTTAAATGTACGTCAAAGCAGCCACAAAAACACACTACACCTAAGAGCATTACTCACTGCACAGTGAACCAATTTGATAAAGCTCAGGACAAAATACGAAAATGCCATTCAATAAGCATACTACGTATTTCTATTACATGTGTATTCACAATGGGACGAACAAAGACGATACGTGGCGGGAATTAATAAAAAAAAATCGAGGGCAAAAGTAGGGTGGGTTAATGCTGCCAGTTTGAATCAAAGAAATGTCACAATGGTGATGGGAGACGTGACCTACCTATGTGATTTGGTCGGGTAGTCGCCAGTATTTGTCTTGTAAATCTGATGGGTGTGTCGGATAAGAATCCTAATAATAGGGCTTTGGTGTCGTCTTTTTCGTTTTCGTTATTTTCAGGTGGGAAAGTTTTAAACTAAGATGTTCTGTATTTGGTTCCTTGGGATTCTTAAAATGGATCATTTGGTTTATTTAGTCTTGTACAACAAAACTGAAATCTTATTTTGAAGGAGGGCTAAACAATCACTAGTTGACAATAACATACTTACTAAGGAAATTCTCAGGTCATCAAATGTAGTACCTACAAATACGACATATGAAGTAATGACATCTTCTTAAGCTATGTACTCGAGTCCAAAAACTTCGATAACCAAAAAAATTTTCTTCAACTTCGATAATTAATCACTAAACATTTTTTTCACTTCAATTACATGATTACAAATAACTAGATGAATAGCCACAGTCAACACACGATGTGGCTTATAATATGGTCATTAGTAGCCATTAGCCAACTTGACGCAATGTAACAGATTTGTTTGAATTAAATATGATTGCTTGCGATTACAACACTGCTTCTTAGAAATTATAAACCTACTAACCTAAAGAGAAGATTTATCTAAATGCATATAGAAAAGAACTTGATTAATTGTTATAGAATATTATGTAGTGAGAGCGTGGCTAATTTAGGAATTAATTTCAAGTTCGTTTATATCTACAACAGTTTACAAAAAGTAGTAGTAGTAGTAGTTAGTGTAAGCGGAGAAAAGCACTGATATAGGTAAGTACCTACTTATTTTAAAATGTGCGAGGTCTAAACAATAACAAGGAAAATTACAAAAACTTTAAAAGAAAAGTCTTTTTTACTAAGTAGGTGCTCCCAAAGTCTAAACGGAATAATTCGCCCACATCAAACAAAAATGACCGAGTTCCTAGATCATGTAATGGAATAAAACGTAATTTCAAACAGCATATCGGTCAAAAACTGTTTATTATAATACATGTAAATAAAAAACTTCACTCAAAAACGTTACAGCCATCACACGTTAACTTTGAAAAGTTCATAAACATTAGAAGTCTTCGCGACCACAGTGTTTAATTTACAACATCAACTGGACAAAAAACCACATCCTACACATTTTATTAAAAACTAATAAATCGGTTATTAAAATCGACCGCATCTTCGGTTTTATGAACTTTTGACGTTGCCTATTTAGTGCACATGGTTAAATAGTTACTTTTTTTAATATACCTCGCATCCGCTGCAAGCAAAGGTTTATATTTGATTGAATTTACGACTGTTTTCATTGCGCGGTGTTTTAATATAAATATGTTCGCCGTTTCCTGTTGGTTAATAACAAAAATAATATTTATTAAAAACAATTGGTGTAGTTATCCTATTTTCTGGAACTGGTATGTATTTATTATTGTAATGTTTTAGGTTTGTTCAGTCTACTGGGTTTGTTTTGTCGGCTATGAAGATTAATGAGCAACAATGTAAATATGGATGGATAATGAGAAAGTTCCTTGTATTTTAACTCCCTCTAACTAGGGTACATGGTTTCTGTTTTTTCTCATTTATTTTTTAAATCAATATAAAAAAAGTCTTTGGTAAAATTACCTATATTGTTTCAAAATGCTTTAAAATGAAAAGCAAAATAAACAAACACTGGTCAAAGGTGCTAAAGAGAAAACCAAAATTTTCCGCGAAATCAATATAAAAGCGGGAAACCAGAAGATAACACGCTTCCCCTAATTTAAATTTTCTTTTATCTTTTTAACATTTATTAAGTGTTGATAGTTGCCATCACATTTTAATGTTTTATCTACATTCATTGAAGTGTAACTGATCCATAAAATTTTACAGTCATTTCCGAAACTACAGCAAAAATTATTCAAAAATATTTGATTCGATGAAAGCAGTATGAAAATGAATAGTACAAATGTATGTTAGTTTGTCTGTGTGTATGTAAATCGTAAAACCGAGGCGTTAATTGATGAGTGTCGTGGAGAGCGGTGATACGCCCTGCGTTTGACAGCCCGACAACTAAACGAATTTCCTATACTAATGCTGGCCGCAGAAATAGCTTAGAACATTCCTAGTACTCATTACCGTCAAAAATATTACAACACGTACAATATTCGGTATGTAGGTAAGTAAGTATGATTTTTTGCTGTTTTTTTGCACGTTGGTATTTTTTTAAAAACTTTTAAGAAAAAAATAACAATCACATTACGTATTAGCTAGTATAATATACATTTATAAAATTATGTGCTACATTCAAGTAAAGAAAGTAAAATTATAATTTATATAACTGATTATGGGTATGGATCATTCAAGTGCCTTAACTAAGCTCTCATCGAGACCGAATATTGAAAATAAAAAATATTGTATCGGATAACGCTGAAGAGTATTCTTACGAAACGAAATATTAATGTAACTAAACTCGCATAAGCTTCACAGGCGCATAAAAAGTTCATTAAATTAATTTCTCAAAACATTCCCTCATTAAGAAGACAAAACCTCCCAATTAAATAGTCCCGAATGCGCTCATACTTTATTTCATCCATCCAATCGTATTTCTCCAAACCTGACTGTCGTTAACAAATTGACAAGTTTTTATTACTAAAAAAACTGGGGATCATTAAATGAAATTTAAGAACGGAATAAACAGTGTTCCGAAGCCAAACGATTTCGACAAACAACAGATCAATTCCCGTTAATTTACCGCCTACTTAATTTTTAAATTTAATTGCGGTAATTTCGAAGTCAATTTACTTCACCAACAATACTGTGGCAGTAAAATTTTACCATTGTGACAGTCATTGTAAAGTTTTACCGTTTGTTACACGTTTTTTACTTAAAGAGATACCAATTATGGTTTGTCACTTGAAATTAGTCGTAAATGAGAACGTACAGGTGAATAATTGGAGCCTTATTTATTTTTGGAGAGTTAGCGGCTAAACGTTTAGGTATTTACGTAACAGGTACTTAATATTTTGTAATGGTAATGCATAATGAATTGTGTTAAAATTTAAGGAATAAAATAGCTTTGAGGACACGTAAATGCATGGTTAACGAAAATAAATTAAGAAGGTAGGTACTTTATTGAAATCAGAGATTGAATATAATACCTACTCCTTTAAAATAAGCGAGTTTAAGTAGGTATTTTTTTTTATTACGCAAGTATTCAACTAAAGCGCATAAGTAGCTCACATCGTAAATTCCTACCCTTTAATTTTTAACATCAGTAAATTATAAGTAGGTATTGATGAGGATATTCAGTTCATATTAAAAAATATATATTTGTATATCTATATGAAAGCGAGCTAAATTTTACCTACTACTACCTACTGATATCCAATTGACTACCTACACGACTAGAAAATCTTCAAAAAGTAACTCTCAATCGACGTATTAAACAAATAATTAAATAAAGATTTACCTACTGACCGCAGACGCCAAATTACGACCAATAAGTTCGAACAAAAAAATCTCAAATCCAACGTACATACAATCTATTGAACTTTCAATAAATACATCAAATGTCAAATAATATGTCCAGAGTCCAGTAATTCAAACAGGTTTCTATACAAGTCTCTTACAATAGTATTGCATAGTAGGTATTTTAAAAAACATGTCGCCACAAGAAAACTTCTCGTAAGCGAATACAATGTGATAAAAGGAGATTCTCACGTATTTTTTTTGTCCACCAATTTTTTACCGTTAAAACACTGTGCAGGTTGTAACTAGTATTGAGAGTTGAAAAATATTATGCAACTGTTATTATGAATATTTATTTGAGAGTTTAGTTTACTTCAGTAAATCTAATTGGATGTTCTCAATCGATGATAACACCGCATTTTGTCATGGAAAATAGACCAGGGTAGATAAATACCTACAGCTAGAATTAAACACCGGTCTCGAATAACGAAGAGCAAACTAACACATGACATAAGATACCTTCAGAAACGAAAAATATTCATGACAGAAAATATTACTAAAACTACAAATAATAAACAGTTCTTTACCTTCAGGTGCATTACCATCATTCCTTCTGCTTTTCGAGACATCAGAAAAAAACAAAGTGCGACGAAAACTTATAAAAAATTAAAATAAACCGTAATAAAAACTAATACAACACGTTAAATCGTCCGATCACACCGTTTCTTTGGCATTATTTTCACAATCATATATCTAGTTCAAAACGTTATAGTCACAAAATAAAAAATAACACACAAGCAAAAATATAACACAAAATAAAAACAATAGTCCAACACAAATATTTCGCAGTAACGTTCGAGAGTTCGTGCGAGCGGTCCGCGATCGAACGCGTTCGGAAATTTCAAATAAGAACGTGATACACGTCTTGTGAACGCGCGGCGCCGATACACAATGCTGCCAGATCGAAGCGGGTCGACAATACGCGCGCGCTACAATACCGCCCCCCGCCCCCCGCCCCGCTCCCACGTGCGACAAGGACGCACCGACCTAATGTCACTGCCCTATGAACAATGCCGTCCTTCGGAGCCCAGTGCTCAACGAAAATGAATCAAACATCATATTTTGACCACAGTATCGTCATTAACACATCTGAATCTATGAGACCAGCCAAAAATTCAGTGCACTTCTATTCATGACAACGCTTACAATCAATTGTCTATGCGGAATAACAGCTTTCATCCCGCGGAATCTATACAAAGCCGTTCAGCCCATCCTTTTCTAGCGGGCAATGTGTGCGTGTGGACGAGCGCGCTCTCTCCCGCTCGAGCGCGGCCGCGGCCGGCTAGGCGAGGTTTCATCTCGCTCTAAGCTCCGCCCTGCGAACGTCTTTGAGTGTGGCGATCCCCGCACAGTGTGCGTACCGCGGTGAATAGCCGGGCATTGTGAAACCATTTTCGCACACCACAATGAAACTCAGGTGGGTGTGCGCTCTATGAGGGCGTTTAAAAAGTCAATACAATCTCCGTTACGTTTGTATTTGTGGAGAAAATTTTCTTTATTCACGAATGTTGGAGGATCTAACTGGGCGTGTTATTGTACCATTGTGTCGTGAGGCGTGGCCACAGGAAAACGTTCTATTGTGTGCCGGTTGGATTGTGCGATTGGCGAGTCTCTATTGTTGTGAGGGACAACGATTTCCCACCAAACCTGTAATGTGACGCCGAAATCGACCGAATATTTTATGTCACCGACTCTTTTGATATTTGCATACGTAGCAATTAATCAACAAAGCATTCATTCAGTCAGTATTGGATTACAAAGAGATAATGTAAAGCATAAAATATATGAAAAGTTAAAATGTAAATTTGTTGTGAATGTCAATGTCGCAAGTTCTATTTATACGGCGTACGATTTTAGACTAACTGTAACTGGGACGTAGTTCAACGTAATCCCTAAAGATCTCATCCAATTTCACGTTTTCTAAACAATTTGGAGTAAGCACAAAATAACTGTTGATTCGGGTTGATTTTACGATCAAAATCAAGGAAATCAAGACATTTTGTAACTACTGTGTCAGAATCGTGATCATGAACGGTTTAAAAACGTTCAACTATCGAAATGATTGTTTTCTAATCATGACATGGGAATCTTCGTCGATTATAAATCCCGAGTGATTACCTACATACATGTGAATAAGACAGTTACTCTCAATGGCTCAAAATCATGAATATTCAAGTTACGAAGTTGATCGCATAATTTCGTGCGACCGTGGCGTCCCCACGTAGAACTTTTGAAACGTTATCTCTTTAATTACTGTCTTTTATAGTTGATTGACTCTTTATTATAGTTCAAACACAGTAGTACCTCACTTTACGACACATAGTTTTTTTATTATACAATTTAAATGTAATAAAAATAAAGATTAGAACGATAAAATGTAAGCAAGCCATCAAGAAGTAAGATATTTGTGTAAATAATGTAAATATGTAATATTAATGAGTCGGTGCGTATGTTTAGCTAATTAGTGTGTTAATAGACGCTTTCCCATGTGATCAAAAATTTCTATTAATAAAAAATAAAATCTTTATTGAGTAATTTGTTTTTTGGCGTCTTCGTACTTTTTTTGGACCACTGCGCTTATTTTATTTTGATTTTACACTTAAAAAAATAACGGTTTGAGGTATTAAATTGATTTATAGTAAGTTTAGATCGGGTTAGTAACTAAGTTAATTTAATATGATATTCCCACGGTAAAATAAACAAGAAGATCGTTTCAATTTCCTGTGGAACAGTAGCGCGACGGGCTTTAGTGTTAAATTCACTTTCTAAGATAAAAGCCACTTAAAGTTATTACCTATTTTACATGTCTTGTTTATTACTTGATTTTTGCTTGAGAACCGAGCTGTTTTTAATACTATATAGAACCTACATTTACACAATAAGCACTGTCTAGGAAGAAACACCCTATATCTTATCTATCTAGTTACGTATATGAATTAAGGTATTTCTAATACATAAGACAAGATAGTACGAAACCTTTTCCACCTACATAAATTCTGTCCTTTGTAAAGGACAAGGAACCTTCCTTAAAGGACAATGTGACCCACATAGACGCGCACGCGTGTAAGAATGTGTGTCTCGGGGGTGTCCCCCACCGCTAGGGGGGTATTATCTCCCGGAGTATGAGGACTCCCCCCTGGCTGTGTTCCAAGCTTTTATTAGCCCCGTACGGGGGAAAATTGCTTTTTGTTTGATGATTTGTAATGAGTATTTGTGTGTTGTATTTAGGTTTTACTTTATAGATGAATTTGTTTGGTTTTTGTGCTGTTAAATGGGACGGGAATTGTATGACAACTGAGGTTTTAACAAAAAATGTGCTTAAAATTCGGGACGTAGCTTTTTCAGTAGCAGCAAAAATTGGTTATATTAGCAATATAGACAAGTATGGATGTAAATGGCATAAGTGATACCTTAAATAATTGTATGCATTGGAAACATAGAACCTACTGAATTCCAATAGGTACAATTAAAATAGTATTCAATCCACAATCAGCATAAAAAATACTCTTCTACTTTGCCTTCACATAAACAAATACATATAGTAATACACATATCTAGTACCTAATAAGAGTAGCGGCCTATTGAAGATAATTACCAAGTTTCAGGTAAAATTCCCCCGTTGTCCCCCTCCCCTTTGTCCCAGTAATGAAGATTATCGACTAAGGAAGCGACCGAAACCGGGGGAAGGCAATTACTTGATTGGTTTTTGGTGTTTTGTTTATATACTGTATACTGAAGGAGTGGGGTTGTTTGTATGGAACCCTTATTCCTTTAAGTTCACCAGTTTCAAAGATTATTTGCCCGTAAAGAGATTTCTGAATTTTGATAATGTTTTCTTATTTCGTTTTGGTTACCACGTTCTGATTATGGACAGACGTAATTATTTGTTGTTTTGTGGTGTGGTAAAAATGGGGAATTGTGAAACCAGATTATTTTTATATTAACTATAAATAAAGATTAAATAATCCGTCGTAGTTTTATTGATCGTAAATTAATTTTAACACAAAATAAAAATCTCAAATCTTGAGCGAAATCAAGATTTTAATCTGACTTATCGATTTTATTACTTCACCAAAACCTTTAATATTCGAAATAAAAATAAAAGACGACTGATGAAAATCAAAACACGGTAAGTGACAATAAATAATGTTAAAGGATGATTAAGAAATTCGAATGTCGAATGTGAAGCACGAGCGAATCCGAAGTTAGCCGAACGCCAAAATTTAAAACTGGAAGCTTCACCTTAACCGATGTCAAGAGAGGGCGCGCTGGCTAATTGGCGTCACTTAGCGCGTCCGCGGCCTATCTATTTAAAGATCTTTGCCTCGCTTTGAATCTAATCCGCGCGAGTCCATGTCTCATTGTGGCATTTCCGCCTCTGTTGCGCTCAATGGTAGATGTTTTTTTGTTTAATTAGTAAGTTACTTGAGACCGGTAGCTGATTTAAAGGTATTGTCCGTACTTTCAAGAAAATAAATACTCTGTTCTTTAGAACTTTAATCGGTAGGTTTAAAACGGGTATTGTCTCGACTTTACTAGCTTTTTATGTTAGTGACCGTCCTATCAAGTGTGTTTGTGTTTCTCAGTGGTAATTTGTAAGTAAATGCTGTGTCATTTCTAAAACTACACCTCATAACACATACGAGTTACAGGTCCCTACAATTTAGTACTCATGTTGAAGTATAACATGTAATATAATTACGTTGTACGGTAGTATCTAATCTTAGAAAGTTAAGTCATGTAAGTAATTTAACTAGTCGTAGTTATAAACAGGTACCAGTTAAGTATTTGCCGTATCTATAATTAGCAAACTTATGTGTTAGGTGTCTTAAAGATAAGTTAATTTTATTAATTAAAACGGTAACTCTTCGATTATAAATGAGAAATACTTATCAGTGGACAGTAAAATACTTTTCACGGTTGATCTTATCTGTGTAGTAATATTTCTTGTTCTGTCTTTAGACCTGACTACAGTAGCCAGGTTTGTATATGTTTCCTTTATTAAAGTTTAATTCACCCCTTATTCTAAATTATACACAACACATCAGTTGGTATGAAGCCCCTTCATATTTTCCACATAACGGGTTCATTTTCACCCTTCCGTTTGGGTCCCCATAACATAAAGTTAGTTTGATGGGAAACTTACTCTCTGAAGGGGTTTTCCATGCGGTTTACTTTTATGGTGGTATTATGTTAAGGAATTAGTTGAATTGTGTTGGGGTATAGCGCCCTTTTGATCTTCGGGGTAATAGGTAGGTATTTGATACAGCGATTGAGGTTTAATTTTGGACTTATTTTAAACTGTTGTTGTAAGTTCTTCACTTTGAGTAAGACTCTCCTAAGACCGTAGCGTTTTATAGATATTGTACATTGATGATGTTACACACATGTCCATTGAATGAAAGAAGACTACAATATTATTATAACCCGTAAATCTGTGTTAGATTTTTTCGGATTTCTACTTAAAAATGTTTAGAGCCAATAATATAATTAAATAGCCCATATACCAAACAAACGTATGCCCGTAACCAAAAAGGTTTTCTATAACCTAATTTTACATTTTGTACCTTCTTTTCAAAATGTATTTGTACAGATCTGTCAAGGACTCTAATAAATTAAGATTTGGTGAATAATGTGCCTATATCTTACAAACATAATTTCGTGTAACACACATAGATGGCCCACATACAAATGAGAATACACACATACAAAACATAACACATCATACGATATGAAGAACCTTTTATGAAACTTAAGGCTTTGATGTTCCACTGCCGCCTTTATAATTAGCTCGTTATTAAATTCCTTGAAAGATTGTTTATCTTACATTTGATACTTAGATAATAAGTGATGTTGCTATGTATGTATTTTAGTAATTAGAGGACAAGTGGGTTATACATGTGACGGTAAAATAGAGAAGGAAAATAAATATTTAAGACTCATGTTAACTAGAAAACTTAGTAAACACGCTTGGAGAAGAACCAAAGATCTAGACAATCTTATAAATATATTTTTCTCCTAAGTATGTGTTTATCGCTTCGATTCTTCTCTTTTAGCCATCTACCACCCACTACCGTTCCTTCCAACTCATTTATATCGTATGACAAGCCATTCATCGATCTTTCATCTCCCATAGGTACTAGGAATATTATTTGATAATTACTTATGTCTTTTTTACCAAAGACATTAACAAAGATGTTTGCTCACATTTACTTAATTCAGATTACACAATCAGCTTCACAAACCAATATTAGTTCACCATCTGCAACTATTTAACATCAAGTAACTGGTTAATTAGGTACTGCGTGTCCACTTTATTAATTATCTTATCTGTCATCAACTCCCAGCCAGTTAGCGTTGACCTCTGATGTCCATCCATTACCTCAGCCGAAGAGACCAACATCAGTGGTTCCCATGACCCAGTGTTGACCTTACAAAACGGTTAGTTAGGGGAGATGTTCCCAAAACGGGTAAGCTAAGGGAAGATGTTAAATAAAATAACCAAGAACATTACATGCGACTTGTATTTGTACTCATAGGGTTGTTTATATAATAAACTTTGGAAAACATAAGATAGTCTTAGTAATCTTCTTCAAAATTCAGAAAAAAAATCAAAAAAATAAACCCCTTCGAAATACCCGCTTTGCCCTCGGGGGGGTCCTAAAACGGGTAGCGCCTTTGGGCAAAGCAGGTAATGAATATATGTGATAAATGAATTAGAAAACATATCTTAGCCTCCTGTTATCCAGGAAATCTTTATCGTTAATTGGTCTCCTTAATTATGTTAAACAGTTTTCTTATTTTGATCAGTCTAGATCACTTTTTTACTTTATTAAATGTTACATTTGAAATTATAATCCTACCAGCAGATAATTTTGTTAAAAATCAGAGAAAACATATTTTAATTTCTTTTTCACGCTGTTCCTGTACTTCTTCAGCTCTCTGTGGCTTCGTTTGTCTTCGATTAGCTTTCTGTAGGATCAATTAGGGAAGTGGCCCCTTATTTCAAATCGGGTAGTCACCCGTTATGCCCCTACCCGTTTTGCCCAAAAGCACGTTTTAAATTTCAACTACCTTAACCTTAAAATAGTAAACAAGGAGACCACTAAGTATTCACAATTAATAAGCATATAACATGCAAAATGATAATACAAAACTGCGAAAACCGTATCTTGCACCATATTTGAGTAGTCAGCACTATCATAATCCGATTTTTTTTAGTAAATTCTGCAAAAAGCTTTTTTTACATCTAATCTCGAAAACGCTCGCTCTAGGCGCGGGAGCCAACTGACCGTGATCGGCAGGGGGGTAGTGCACCGCTCTACACTCACAGGTTCACACTAAGACCTATAATATACGAATGGCAAAGCCTACCCGTTTTAGGAGGGGTACCCGTTTTAGGAACATCTCCCCTAATTTATTGAAAAATGAATACTGCTTGTTGTAAAATGAAAGTGTATGTTTATTTTATTGTTTGCAGTGAAAGTTGTTGGTCTAAGCCTGATTTTATCATTTTAATGGAAAATCTATGTTCTGTTGATTCTCCTTGGTTAAGTGCTAAAGGTAAACACTTCATACAATTTCCTACACCTAGGAATCTAATGGGACGAGTTTTACTTCACAGATTTTATTAACTTTCAAATCCTATTTACTTAGGAAGAATTTTATCTGATCGGATTGACTTCTTAACTTTCATTAAAAAGAAATAACCACAACTTGCATTGAAACATCTCTCACCAAGATCAAGGGTGACAATAACAAATGATTTCTTCTAAAACTTAAAACCAAGAAAACAAAACAAATCTATTGAAAGCGCACATCAATTCCTGAAGCATTTAAATAAGGTAAGTAGGTATACTTTGACATAAAAATGTTTGTAGTAACACATCCAAATGGACCATTAGCCGTACTAATCTCTATTTGTGGGCCCTCTGCAACATTACCGCTGTTTCGGACTACATTTTGCCTACGTCTTGGGTACCGTGCGATGTTTTTCTTAGTTTTTTCAAGGTTAGAATATCTTTAACATTAGGACGACAGGCACCCAGAAATAGCTAAGGAAAAGATATATAGGTAGGTACCAATATTCTTAACATAATATAAAATAAATAAAAATTACAGCCACAGAGATAGCTACCTATCAACGATTAAGAATGGGATGGAAACTGTATTGCTCTTGCTGATATTTTTGTGGCTAAAAAGACAAGAACGAGTGTCAAATTTCTTACTTCTTTAAGTGATCCACAAGGGAAAAATGAAGGGGTTGGCTCAATAATAAGATTGTTATTTCTATGTGTAAAGCCGGTTTCTGTCTACGGAACCGCTACCCTCATACCGAGACACATCTGACCAAATTTTAAACGATGCTTTTACGGAAAAAATAAGTAGCTGCCATTTCCATTTGGGGCGCTTAAGTGGGCGCGATCTTTTTTTTTAATTTATTACCAGTTTACTTTCTGTTTTAATGTGTTTTTGGCTTTTAAAAATCGTCTCTTTCCCGATTTGATTTTGTTATATGTTTACTATTAAAATTGTGTTTTCCGACGGACATGTCTCTCTTTGAGTTTAATTTAACGTACGTTTTTGTAAATTAACTACAAAATATATTTAGAAAGCTTTTAGGTAAATGTCGCTTTCCTGCTTCATTATCGATCACAACATTCAATTACTAGTAGTCTTTAATTATCATCAGCTGAAGTTGAACATAGCAGAATTTATCGTCGTTTTTCCTGTAACACGAAAATGCCAAATAAAATCTAATGTTCTATAAAAAAATATAACAACGGTTGGGCGGCGCGCGTCGCCACGACAATAGGGCATTGTGTGGTGGGCGTGGCCCATTGTGCCAGCCAGCCAATCAGGGCGTTGTATTCAACAATAGCGCACCGAATTGGAATGCCGCGTCACTTCTATTGTCGGATTGGCGATGTGCGCGTATTGTTCCGCGTTTAAATTTTTTGATTTGACATTTACTTACCACGTTCTGTTTGTGAGCAGTCGTACTTTCAAATTGAGAATTATTTGACGTGACTTGTGTAATGTTGAATTAAAATGACAAATTATTATTCATTCTATTGGTATTTTTATTCTTTGGTCTACTTACCTACCTACAAAAAAAATATCACAGCCAAATCTAGGCAGGTACCTACCTACAGTATCTAGGTATAGGTATGCAATTCTAATTAGGTACCTACCTAGGTATTAGGTAGGTCATTTTCATGCATAAATTACTGCGAAACTAATTAGCCATACCTACTTAGGTAGGTACGTACCTGTAGGTAGGTATTTACACATGTAGGTAGGTGGATACCTAACCTACCTCACTCCTGTCATAAAATTCTTTAGAACAAACATTGCATACCATAATCTGCATAACCAGCATAAAAAATACACATGCACTCGCATACAAGTCAAACCAGACTAAAATTCCTAAGAAGTACAAACAAACTAAAAATATTCATTGATAAAATCAACATTGCCTACAAAAAGTCCTAATAATAGTGCCTGCATACATTCTGAGTTAACGCCTGTCCTTTTAAATAGACTATCTATTTATAGAAGAACATAGAAACACGCCTAATATGTCCTCAGCCTAACAAGACAATAACCCAAGGTTAACTTACGCGTTTACGTTACATCATCATACAGTTTTTTGTACTAAGTAAACGCAAACGTCTTTATAATACCAATTTAAATACAGACTCATCTCTTTAAAAACGCGTGAAATCGTGATAGTTTTTTTTTTTTCCGCAAAACTCATTCAAGCTACAGACACGCAAGACACGTTTAAGTTACACATCCCAATAAAAATGTTCTAAAAACAAACGCAAACGCAAACTGCAAATAGAATTGCGACTCAGACTTGAAATCCGAACGCGGGTCAACGCGTTTACGTTCGGTTATCGAACGATTTTCCTCGTAGAGTGAACGTAAACGCGTGCGTTGAGGTATATTGGCATATGGAGTAACGATGGCACTCATTAAGAAGTGCAATAGGCATAGTATCTGTGACCGGATGCTGGGAACAGGTGTCGCTGACTGCCCGACCCTGTACTAAGAGACAAGCCGATCGATGCTTTTTGTTTTTTTTTTGGTTGCCTGGTAAAGAGGTTTTAATAAGTTGTTTGTTTGTTTGTGTGACTTTTATAGAACGTAGAAGGTAGTTAGGTACATTGTTAGTCAATTTATATATTAACGTTGAGGTAAATCGACACATTTATTGTCGCTCCCAACTCCGCACCTTATTTCTTATGTTAGAATTTCTGACAGGTCCTTAACTAATGTCTATTTAAAAAAAATATTTTTTTCTTGTACAGCGAATTTGGTTAAGGAACGACGCAGTCTGGTTTAGAAATAAATTGACTGCAGTCTTTGCAATCGAACTGTTTTCAATACCTTATACCTATTTATTAGTCACGTTTTACATTGGTTATGATATAGTAGGTCAAATGTTATACCAAAGGCATCAGTTTGCAAATTCTTAGGACCTAGGATTTAGGAAAATAGAAAACTCTTCAACGATTTCAGATATAAGTCCTACAGTAGGTAGGTAGGTAGGTTTGGCATGATACAGTATAAAATGTGCTCACACGAATACAATTTCCAACTAACTTCTCCGTTCCCCAGAATTCCCTAGTTTCTAGAACACCGAGAATACCGCATACAAAGAAGAATACATTCCTCCTGTATTCTGCAGCTTTGCTTCATTTCAAATAAACGAGTTCACACACACAGACAGCGCTTAAAAACCTTATTAACCACTTATATTTGACCTCCCACCATCCCCTGGATCCCACACAAAGTTGGTAAAAGCGGGGTTAAGTAATGCATTTTCACGGGTCTTCCTTAAATGGACATTGTGTTGGGAAATGCCAACTTAAGACTGCAGCTCACGCCAATCTTATGTCTTTGCCCTAAGGTTGATTTTTGCATGTGTGGTTGTGTAGTATATCTTTGTATCTCGTTTCCTAGTACATGAGCCAGGAGTATGGGGCTGGTCTCCCACCACCCCCAGGCAACGTCTTGGAAATGTTTAGTCTTGCCTCCATACATGTTTTGTTTGCCTTTTATTCTCCGTCTCTTTTATGTGGAAACAGATAGATAGCTACGGTTTTGTGTAGCTGTGTCAACTTTCTGAAGGTTTTGTTAGGGAAACGTTCTGGCTGCCTTTTGAGAGATTTTTGTTTGGCTATCAGGTCAAGTTATAATGGTGATTGAAAAGCTACATTTGTATGTGTAATACATTGGCGATATATTTAGATGATATACTTACGGGTACATTATCTGTCTGAAAATATTTCAAGAGTTTTTTAGATGAAAGGTATGAAAACTGTCTATTATAGGTAAGCATTTTTAGGTAGGTTTAAGTTAGGTTTACCATTTATGTTTTCTGATCAAAAAGGAGGACTAGTAATAAGATAGGACTTGCTCTATACACAATTCATAAAAGCTTCTTAAGACACGCATAATATAACCGAGAAAATGTCTGAAAAGTTTTTGGTCTGATGTTATTCATGTTAAGTTACTCCTTTTCTCAGGCGAAGACCAAAACATAACAAATAACACCATTTTTAAATTTGCTACTTCAAAACAAACCCTAAAATACTAATTAAAATCGCAGGCCTTATTCTGGAAAATTGCTTTTAGCATAACACAAAAATAGAAACAAAAGTGTGTAAGTAGGGGTAAAAAGAGGATCAGAATTCCATCGCATGGTTGGACAGAGGACAGAGGACAGAGGACATGGGGAGGGAAGAGGGACCAAAAAGTAAAAAGTGGAAGAAGTAAAAAAGAGCAGCCGCGCCTTTGTGTAGCACCCTCCCTTTGTACGGTCGGTGAAAAAGTTTCATAATAATTTTTGGATGGGTATTGAAATTGATGATGTAGGTAGGTAATTACAAAATGAAGATCCTGAGCATTAATGTTAATGAATATAGTGGAAGGAGATGTTAAAAGAAATGGATTGTTTTTCTTGTGAGATGACGTCACATAAGCAGTGTGGTAAGGGATATGAAAATATCAAATCAAAATTGGAATAATTTTACAAGTTTGGCAGGAGGATGTTGTTAAGGTGTTGGTAAGGATCTGCCTATGTTGTTTTACCTACGTAATTTTGCAAGTGTTGAAACTGTTACTTCTGAAAACAGACATATCTTTAAAATTGTGATTTTTATGTTTTAGAATAGGTACCAGTATTTCCAATTAAAAAAGAAAGTCACTTCGCAGTAGTTAGAAACTCATGAAGTTTGATTCATATTCATAGTTTTATAACATGCATGTAACAACTTACCATGGTACATACCTACCTACATGCCATGAGGTGAGACAAGGTGAAGTTCAAATAATGTAAATTTCACCTCAAACCATAAAAAATGGCCATTAAAAAGTCAAAGATCGTTCCACAAAATGTCTTATATTTCACTTTTACATTAATTACCGTACAAGTTAACAAGATTTTATAATCATTCCATTAGCAATTAAGTTAAATATTTCTCCGTTACATCAATTTTCCCGTTGTAAAATAAGGAATACAAAGTATCAACGAAAATAAATTGGATAAACTATGTGTTTTTATTAAATTGAAACACGTCGAAACGTGTTTTTTCCCACTTATGTCAATACTTCAATTATTTGAAAATTATGTAAAATAAATTGTTTTAATTGAGAAAAGTGATTAATAATTGTGCTAAATGCCTCAATCGTTGCCGCGTTAATTATTTTATGGGGAAACAAAATTGCTTAATGCAAGAAATGGCGGGTTTTTATTGAATATAAAGAGTTATTTACATTCGTTTTCACGCTGGGGAAGTAGTGATAATTTGCACTCAATGTTTTATTTATGCTTGCTTTTCGAAATGTTTGTTCACTGAATTTATTTGTGGAGCAAATGGGGACCATCTTTTGTTTTTTTTTGTGTTCATATTTAGAGACGAAGTAGACGTCAATCTTAGATAACGTTTTTGTACAAATTGTACATTTTAATTTGTAAGCATGTAAATTACAAAATTATACAGTAGGTAATAAAATTAAGCAAGTTTCTCACTTAGCAAATTAATTCTTGAACAAAATTAATTTAGTGATTTTACACTTTTTTGCTGTCTGTTCACAAAAGATAGAACTTTGTAAAGCCCGACTGTGGGGGAGGCGAAATTAAGAGACACTTTGTGTAGATTCATAAAGGAATGTTTACATGCATACCTACATACAGACATAATTAACTTTCTAATTATACTTATGTACCTACATATACTTAGCCTACAGTTTCAAGTAGCAAGCTTTCTTCGAAATGGTGATGAGATTTCAGAAGTTCTTAATAAGCTCGCTGAAAGGGTGAACTAAAGGCATAGATTTTGACTTCCACGAATTTTTGTTCAAAGAACACAATCTTTTCAGTCTTGTTTGTGAATATAAGAAGTTTTTGAAACAAATGGCAGTCGTATGGATCTCAAAGTTATACTAATCATTATTATTTGATACTCCATGACGAGAAAGAAAGTAATTTTAAAAACAGTAGCACTTATACGTAGGTATTGATTAGACTAAAAGCTGCTGCTACAAAAAAGCATATATTCATAAAAAGAAACATATATAAGGTAAACGTACCAATAGTCGTCGGATTTCGGAAATCACTGACTTTGAAGCGCTACTGTGTGTTAAATATTCAATAGAAAATGAAAATTTTTGCATGACGTGATAGAGTATTTATTCGTTATTCTAAGTAACTAATGTTTTTTTAATCATTTTGATGGATTTATATACTTATTAAGGCAAAAGTAAAAAAAGGGCGATTTGTACCAATAGTCGTCTGATTTGTACGGATACTCGTCAAATATTCCCAGTACTCGTCAACTTTTAATGCTAATGTAAACTCTCTGCTCTTGAACATAAGGTTCAAGTTATGTACATTTTTTTCCTGAATTTCTAAAGAATACTTGTTCTTTTGAAACATTAGGTAGGTAGATAGATAAAAACCAAATTCCTTTTTAGAATAGCAGGTCATAATCTGTTAGAAATGCAGGTATTCAATAAAACAGATACATGGTTGCATTTTAATTTATATTCTTATCTATCAAACGCTTGGAATCACAAAACCAGTCTTTAAAATATCTATACCTACTAATATTATAAAGCTGAAGAGTTTGTTTGTTTGAACGCGCTAATCTCAGGAACTGCTGTTCCGATTTGAAAATTTCTTTCAGTTAGCCCATTTATCGAGGAAGGCTATAGGCTACTTTTTGTCCCGGTACGGGAAGTAGTTCCTACGGGATGCGGATGAAAACACTGGCAGAAGCTATATTATGATTACCCAATACCCCTTGGTTAGACTGGTGTGAGACTTACTGGCTTTTGACTACCCGTAACGACTGCCAAGGATGTTCAAGGATAGCCGGGATCTACAGTTTAACGTGCCATCCGAAACACGGTCATTGGTGTCATTGCAGGATATACTTAGAAAGTACATACAAACTTAGAAAAGTTGCGTTGGTACTTGCCTGACCTGGAATCGAACCCGCGCCCTCATACTTGAGAGGTTGATTCTTGGCCCACCAGGCCACCACGACTTTTTTTCCAGGTGCCATAGTTCCTATAGTTTCCTATATCCTAATCCACTAACATCCCAACGCAATAGCCCAAGTAGTTTTCCTCTATAGTTAGCAATACTTTAGTACAGAACCGGAGATTGTCCTTGGGTTCATTTCTATAGTATATATATACAGGGATAATCGTCGGTTTTGTGTCACCATTTCATTAAAGTTGTCTCAAAAGGGCGTTTTAAATTTTTTTGCTGCATCTGATGTTGTGTGTGGGCCCTTGATTTACAGCTTTTATGACTTTTAAAAGGCCCTCTTGCTTGTAGTTTCTTTCAGTCATGATCTGCTATTAAAATTACGATCATGCAATCACTAAATAAGACAATTTTAAATAAAAATATCTTACTTAAGATTACTCTTTACCCATCAATATCGAATACGACAAGCAAAGACGTGACAGCGATGGAAGCTGTCATCTTAGTTTTAAAACTGATTTTAATATTTTTTGCGTCAAAACTAGTTAAATGACATAATTTTTATACAGGCGCTATTAAGGCACGCTAGGAAGACGCGGTACAATATATACGCGTGACGAAATGCAGTTATTTCGAACAAAAAGCATAGTGTAAGAACAGTCAATTTTTGTTTGGCACAAATTGTAATCCAAGCGCAGTAGAAACAAAGGCTAGTGCTAGACCTACTTGTACCCAAAGCGGTAGATCTTAATCGAATGGCGGAGGCTTACAGCGGCCAATATATACCTGAAAAAACACTCGTAGAAAGTGCATACTTATAGAAAACAGGGGATTTAATCATTAAGAAACATATGAATTGAATCGAATAACATGACTGTGTACGTGCATCTAGAACCAGCAGAGTAAAATTTACCCCTAAGAAAAAGCTTAAAAGAAACGCAGTTTTATGAACAAATGTAGTCTAAACCTTAAATATGTTTGTTCTAGACAGTTATCAATTTTGTAAAAGTCCCGATATTAGCTATTTATTCGCATTTTGTCCTGTAAAACACAAAATATCCTCATTATGACGAGTTTAGGTGCAACTTTTGAACATGTCCCAGTAGTCGTCATAATAATTGTAAAATTGACGGGTTTTGGGTCAAATGGGAGTTTTGAAGTACCAATAGATGTCACTTTAAAAAAATATATCTTCTATGTTTAAAGTATTCCAAATTGCATATTAGATCGCTAGCAAATAAACTTAACTATCTAATTAAACAAAGAAACATACTACAGACCCCACTGGAGTTATGTAAATCAAAACACAAAACCACGTGCTGAGTTTCGCTTTTGACAGCTGAACTTCACGAAAAAACGATTTTGTTAGGGCACACACGTTTCAAATAACATATCTTAGAAGCCGTGACTGTTAAAACCCCGTATTGTTATTTCAATTGTGCAATATATTATCAAGAATATGTTGATATATAAACCGGCCCATTTTAAGTTCAGTAGAAAATAATAATAAAAGTTTTAAGATTAATTGACGACTATTGGGGCATGACGACTTCACCCGCGTTTACCTTAAACCTAATGGATCACTTTAGGCGTGATCCAGAAATCAAAACCCATGCTCTTCCAATGCACACTCTTCTATAACGATAGTGGTCAAAAAAGAGTCACTGTTAAAAGAGACCCCAAAAAAAGACTATCAATTTATTCTAATTGTCCAGCCCCAGCTAAACTTATCAACAATAAACTTCTTAGCTCATTAGAAGTCAACGCAAACCGGCCTGCAAATTACCGACTACCGTTCATCAGCCAAAAGGAATCAAAGACTTTGGCCAAAGAAAATAAAGGACGCATGATATACGAGGGACGGCAAAGTGACGCGATTTGACTCTACATCATAATATCATTGGCAGCCGTGTTTAATGTGCACCTAATCTATTGTTATTTATAGGAACTTGGGTACAGTATATGGGAAATAATGAGAAGAAAAGGCGAAAAGGATTTGCTTCAAAAATGAGCTAAATATTTTTTTTCAGCTGTCTTGTTCATACTCATAAATGAATGCTTAGATCCCTATTAAAATTCATGAAATGGGTTTGTCATAATCGCGATATTGTTTAGTCTGCATTTAAGTATTTATCATAAAATACCGCGTTCATAGTTAATGCCTATGTATCTTCTGTCTATCTAATTATTCTTCTTTGTAGCGCTATTAGGTACTTCACCAGCTAAAAGGAATCAAAGACTTTGGCCAAAGAAAATAAAGGACGCATGATATACGAGGGAAGGCAAAGTGACGCGATTTGACTCTACATCATAATATCATTGGCAGCCGTGTTTAATGTGCACCTAATCTATTGTTATTTATAGGAACTTGGGTACAGTATATGGGGAATATTGAGACGAAAAGGCGAAAAGGATGTGCGTGACAAATTAGCTTAATATTTTTTTTCAGCTGTCTTATTCATATTCATAAATGAATGCTTGGATACTTATTAAAATTCATGAAGTTTGTTTGTCATAATCACGACATTGTTTAGTCCACATTCAAGTATTTATCATAAAATACCACATTCATATTTAATACCTGACCTCTGCCTATCCAATAATTATTCTTCTTTGTAGCGCTATTACTTCATCAGTAAAAAGGAATCAAAGACTTTGGCCAAAGAAAATAAAGGACGCATGATATCATGCGTCCTTTATTTTCTCGTATATACGAGGGACGGCCAAGTGACGCGATTTGACTCTACATCATAATATCATTGGCAGCCCTGTTTAATGTGCACCTAATCTATTGTTATTTATAGGAACTTGGGTACAGTACATAGGGAATATTGAGATGCTACCAAGTAGTGAGAGGTGTAATTTGCTAAATGATACAGCCCTTTTTCGGAGATACGCACTCATAAATGGATGCCTAAATATTAAAATTCATAAAATATTATTTCTCTGTCTTACTTAAATGATTTATAAATCTGAAACACCACACTCTTACTTAATGCCTATCCAACACAAGTAATTATTATTTTATGTAACAATACTGTAAATCCCAATACGTTCACTTCTCTAGTGTTGCTTACAAATACTATTAGCAGATCAAACTTATAGGATTATTACCTGGACAATGACATTAGCCTTGAAGAATTATTTTCACATTTACATAATTCATACATTTTTAAGCTTCCTTAATAAAAGATTATCTGAAAACCCCTCATATACTGCACGTCACGTTAGAAGACAAAACGTGTTCACTTATGAATGAAACAAAAGTGTTCCGGTCCATTGCAAATGTCAAGCCAGCGGGTTTCAGATATATATTATTATATGAACTGTAATAATGAGAGCTGTGCGTATTATTGTTAGTTTCAGGACCATTTGTTTGTATTGTTTCACCTATTAGATGTTAGGTAGCGTAATTGGGATACGAATAGATTTGATTGTTTTGTGTAATTTTGAATAATGACTGATATTAAATGAGATGTAAGCATGGGACTGATAGCCTTTTAAATTAGCTTTGTCTAGTATGAACATGAACAGACTCCGTAGATTTAGATTTCATAGGAATACCAGCCTGTAGCCCTTATTAAGACACCAGTAAAACTATAAAAAATTATGCCGTGAATCACAATCTTAACACTATTAAAAGTCACACCAAAATTACACAACACTGTTTATTACAAAACAATAATTAACAAAATTAATAATGGCGTTTAAAAAATTCCAAGTTTACGATAAAACATAAACGTATAATTATGGAAAAAATATGTTTCTTTAATAAATCTTAAGTACAATAAATATACGGTGGCCAAAATATACTTGGCATTAACATTTGACACCGCAGTTTAAGTGCGTTCTCGTCGGCTAATTGGTGATAAATTATGATAATTTGCTGTATGCCCACTAGGGTGTCCCAAAAAAATCAAAGTCATTTTTTTTTAACGCATACCCTCCTATTTTTTTCCTTTTGGTCCAAAACCATTATAAATAAAATTTTATGGTGGTAGGACCACGGTAACCCGTGCCGACTTACATTTGAATGTATGTCATACTTGCTCTCTAAGACTAACGCGATCTAACTCGTCGATGTGCTTGTGATTTCTTGTTATTTAGTGATCGAATCATTGTTTTCAAACAGCCAACATATCACTAGACTTAAGCAGTTATAAAAAGAGTATATTTTTAATTAGGGGACCTAAATCATCAAATGAAGGGCTCAAAACTTCCGTCTAATGGACAAGTTCTGGCAGTTTCATAGTACAACTAGCGACCCGCTCCGGCTTCGCACGGAATAACAGTATTTCTGCACTATTTAATGTGTGTTATTATACATGTAAACCTTCCTCTTTAATCACTCTATCTATTAGAGAAAACCGCATGAAAATCGGTTGCGTAGTTTTGAAGAATTAGGCAAGCTTACAACGGGACACGGGGACAGAAAAAGCGACTTTGTTGTATACTATGTTGTGATATTCGGGAAATTAATTTAATTGTGAATGAAAACGTAAATCTTACTAGTCGCGAATGCATTATATTATCTACTGGGAAAAGGAGCGTATTCCAACTAAACCTTTGCTAATTGTGTGACGAAACTCGTCACCTTGTATCAAGTTTGGAGGGACAAAAGACACAAGACGTTTTTAAACAACGCTATCACGACTTTTTCAGCAACTTAGATATGTAATTTATTTGATTTTGATTAATAAGAATAAATCATCATGTCACGAGCCTTATCCCAACTATGTTGGGGTCGGCTTTCAGTCTTGCCGGATTCAGCTGAGTACTAGAGTTGTACAAGGAGCGACTGCCTATCTGACTTCTCAACCCAGTTACCCAGCAACCCAATATCCCTTTGATAAGACTAGTGTCAGACTTATTGGCTTCTGACTACCCGAAACGACTGTCCAAGATGTCAAATGAGCAGCCAGGAGAGCAGCCGGCCTACAGTTAGTTACAGAAAGCGCCTGCCTCAGAGGAGCAAAGGAAAATAACCCTTGAAAAACGATTGGATGTATTGTTTTTCAGGGGTTATTTTGTCTTTGGTTAAATTTTTTTTTCAAAAGAAGATCTTTACGGTACGTTGTATGACAAAATCACCTCTAACTTCATTTCAGCAAAAAGCGAGTTCTTTGATCGATCGCCTTAAAATATAATGACAGTTTTCTACATGAATGTGTCCTACCTTCTAGTCAAATAATGCTTCGTATCAAAAAGCCAAAGTTTCAGCACTGAGAGTTAGTGAACGATGTGGCCGAAAGATCGGTGAAGTTCATGCAAGACTTTTATTGATTAATCACAGTAGATGAGGAACAAAAACAATTATTGTTAGGTACAGTCCTAGAACATCGGAAAATTTATCCTGACTGTAAAAAAAAAAACTACTTTAAAATGAAAATTTTAACAATGATATTATTTTTCAATGTATATGAGAAGATAAAACATTATTTGGATGTATTCAAGGTTTATTTTTAGTTATAATAATTAAGATCTAAATTTCTCCATAGTAAGTCAGTACAAATTTTCATGTGAAACTTTGGCATTAAGTCGGCACGGGTTACCACTGTCTGATCGAGATAATATTTATTATAGGAGATAATGAGGTCAAACCGAAAAAAATTAGAGGGTATGCGTATTTGAATTCGAGAAAAAAAAATTCCCCCTTATGTCTTGGGACACCCTAATGCCCACCCTGCGTTAGAACGCCGTGAATATGATTATTAGAACGGGCTAGCGAAAAAAATATAGTTATGATTTATTGATGCTGGAAGGAGTATAAAGTGTATTTTATTTTTTGAATGTGACTATTTCCTGGATACAAAAAAAACGTATAGACTTATAAATTCAATAATAAAGTTCTGTTTTTATATCGATCAGGATGAGAACCTCATAATTATATCAATCTGAAAACATAGCTAATGAACCTTAAATAATGCTAAAAGTCAAAACAAAAGAAAGACAAGACCATTCACCTATAAACAACAGCCGTCACAAAATGAAATATACTTCTATCATCTGTCCGCAAACTCATAACTATTAGCTCCCAGAATAGAAGCTTCTAACGCAATATAATAGAAGACAATGCAAATATCAAACACGTGAGTGCAATAATTAATAATAATATTAATACCTGCTCTAGAAACGTGCAGTCTAATAATACAGCTAATGTTATTTCGATAAATACGAGAGAGGCCAACAATGAGAGGTTGCTTTTGACAGCGGCGTCCGTTTCATGTGTGACTTACGGTCGCCAAGTCAATTGTCTGTGCTAAATGTGGGCGCAAATAAAACTATATGGTTTGTGAATGTACTGGAGTGAAAGCGAGGCGATATGAGATTTTGGTTTAGTTTTATGGTTAAGTATTTGGTCACTCTTTGCATTTGTTATGCAGCAAACTACTTATACAATTAAGATTGCTACTGAAAATTTTTAACCGAGAGAGTACGTGATGTGATCTAATTTCAAGATGAGCAACTTTTATTGTTTCGTGTTGGCTCGTAGAGATAATCCATGATATTCATATAAGAGAGTGTGACTTAAAAAAAACTTGCGTCACTTATACAAGTACTCCTTGGCTGTTCATATTCCATCGTCTGAGATATTATAACCAAGGCTCTTAGGTATCGTTCATCATCATCATTGTCTGAAATATCATTAGCCTTTCTTCGCTCAAAGTTCGCTGTTAGTCATGCCTGTTATTCCATATCTGTATACTATCTAGTATCTTTAACTGGATTACTTACCTTACCTAAACCCAAGAGCTTAGTTCAAGGTAGTACACTTGTTTTATTCATTACCCGAGTCAAACATTGTCGTTTTGGGTTGACACCAGCTGACAGGCCAGTAGGGGGTTTATGCGTTTTAGTAGAACGCCATTGTAAACATACAGTAACAGTAAATTCATTCGACCAAGTCATAAGTACAGATCTTCTTATTGTGAGAGTTGTTGAGTCAAGTGAATTTATTTTTGAGGGTTATGATGAAGATGAAGGGTGATTTGTTTGATGATTCTTTGAGCACTAATAAAGACACCGATAAGATTGAAATACGAATCTTATAAGAAGAAAAATCTATAGTCAAATCTAATCAGAAACGTCCTATCAGAAATGTTGTTATTAGAAGGAAAAGCCGGTGTACGCAAGTTCTATTGCAAGATAAAGAGAAACAAGAAACCACTGTAACAATGCACTTATAACGGATTACAGAATTATTGCGAAGATCAATCAAAGCCTAGACAATGCATCTATAAATGTCTCCAACAAAACCGTACATCATCCACAAGAGATACTGCTATTAAACACGAAAAAAACAAAAGACGAGTGCTAAAAATAGTCATAACAAGCATTGTAAGTCGGCACAGCATTGACATCCGCGTCTATTACGGACCATCATTCCTAGAACCAGTCGTACGACAACAATGGCTGCCTGTTTGACGACTTGTCGCGTCGTTTTATTGGACTCCGCACTGTTTGAACTTTCCTCCAGTTACGTTGTTACTACCATGTCTTATGTCTCCCTGATGTCTTCATCTGCAGTCTTTTTGGATTTCTCGGGATTACAGTAAATTCGTCTTAGTCTTATATCATAACAATGAGCTATTGTGTCTCTTTGGTGTTCATTAATATGAATGTCGCAGATATGGATAGACCGACTGATTCACTTTGTCACTGAATTCTCTTCAATATTGTTCGGTTGAAATATAAAATTACGGTTGTAGTTTTATAGCTGTTCTTATTGCAGTTTTTATTACAACATTATAATTGCAAAAGTCAAAATGTCACAAATGGTGAATGAGATCTATGATACTTCCTTGTAATAATTGGAATCTTTGGATTTTCTCAGTATTTTTATTTTCCTTCTTTGAATTTAACTTTACTATTTCTATGGAACCTATCCGCTCAGAATATAATTTTTGGTCCAAATAATTCTACAACTACCAATAATACAGATTATTATCAGTACCCGTTGAATCATGTATTGTATTGAGAAGTTTCAGGCGTCATATCAAAACACGATACCTAATGATCTAATCCTGTCAATATAAAATAATATCTTCTATTTTATTTCAACCATCCTCTATGGACAGACCACCAGCATCTTTATCAGCTGCTAGGAATTAAAACAAATATTTCACTCACAATACATTCATCGTTGTCACAGTCCATATATAGTCTAGTTAGTGGAGCATGCGCTTGAGTCTCCTGCGCTCGCATCGTTTCCGCTTATTATTGCACCGTTGCACTCTGCTTTGTTTGAATATCATAGTGATATTGGTGTGGATTGGCTAGTTGGCTTTAATGTATTGGTTCTATTGGTTTGGTTGGAGTAGGGCCTTGTGAAGTTAAAATATTTTTGATGGTTGATGATGGGGACCAGGTGATGGTTCAAATGACTCAAAATTGAAGTTGCTTATTCTATCAGTCAAACTTCTACATCTATTTTTTTGAATGCTTTCATATTAGCTGGTTGAACCTATTCTGCATTTCAAGTGAAGTTTTCGCAAAAGCAAAGAAGGACCCATCTGGATGCAAGAACTTTGGGAATCTACCTCTATACCTAAAAATATGTTTTCTATCTGGCCATATTTTTGGTGAAAATCATATACATGTTAAGTATCCAGTAAGAAAATCACCAGCCCTATTCAACCAATAAGACTCTAACGTTGTCATACCAATAAGACCGATCAATGCTACAGTATTATCGCCGCTTGCGCATAACATTTATGAATTATTGTGCTCTATTTCTGGGCTGTGCGCGCTTAAGAATGGACGGTGCGCCCGCGCCGATCGTCCCTTGTTTTAACTAAGTGTATTGACACTGCGGTTTAATTCAATTGTTTTTATTCTTTTGTACATATATTAGGAGTTTGTTTAACTTTTTGGGTACTTCGTTGCTTGAATATTTTTGTTTGGTTATGACTCCGAAAATGTGTCATTGGAAAGATCTTGCAAACGTCAACGGATGTTTGTTGAATGTTAAAAATTACTGGTCTTTGGAAGGTAAACATGTTGGTAATTAGCTGAAACTGATTGTAGTGAGGAAAATAAATAAGAATGACAAACTAAATAACCACTAAATACCTAAAATTCATCATGAAACATACCTACAGACAAATACAAAATAACTGTTAGTACTTACTCAAACCAACTGAATGGACATTTCATTTTAATATCAATCAGTGGGTCGTCTTCCTTCCATATTTCAACCGCTGCATGCAATATTTTTTCAGCAGTAATGGCGGATGTTTTGGCGCGAACCGTCGACGCTTCCGCTGCGTCGCAACTCACGCGCACAATCACGGCATCCTGGGGCCCGATTCTGCTATGTTAATAATGTCAAAATTGAATCGCTACAGCAGTTCTAACCTTAGCGGGCATTCTGCTACTGATATTAGACCAAACGTATTCCAATGACATTTGATTGGTTTGCGATTGGTCTGCCATTTGGTCTATGCGGTAGTTTGCTCTACAATCATATTACCTACAATCGTAAATCATTCGCAGACAATCACAGAAAAGGATAAATTTTTAAAAGAAAAAAATAGCGGAATGCCACATACGCTTCAATCGGTATTGATTCGTGATTGGATTTGATTCGGATGTGAATCGTATGTCGCTTAAGTATGTAAAATTAGCAGAATCGAACCCCTGCTCTCTTGCGCAGGTCACGTCGCTTCTTTTAACAGCCCATTTAATCTTCATTTGTTTCTGCGGTGAGGTGAAATCCGTCATTTGTTTAGCGATGATTTTGATGCAGATTTGAAAGGGTTAATTATTTTATGTCCTCAGAATTAATGCTAGTTAGTTTATGTATTTTTTTTTTTGGTAAGTATGGTTGTGAATGCAATAACCTTATTTTGTCAAAATGTATTTTTACGAAAGGTCAAGGTCAAACTCATTTTATTTTTAGTTTAAGTAGATAAACAACTTAACATGTTGCATGCCGGTGCGCGGATCCACGCGAGACCGATTGATTTTCTATTGGTTTACAACTAGCAACATACAAGCAGTTAAAGGATGAAAAACCTTACAAAAATGTCCTGAAGTATGAAATCGAAGTGAATTGAAAACACCATGGCATTACCATAATCCCCTCAGTTTAGAGACCTGTTGAACACCATGTATCCACCACCGATCAACAAGACAAATGTTTGTTCGTTCCAACCCCTATTATTTAGGGGTGCATTGTTTGTAGGGCTGGTAGTTTCGCTTTTGTTTTTTGAAAAATATTTTTTGGGAATATTTGCAGTTGTTCGTGATCTTGTACTTACCTGTAGTGTAATTAGTACAGCTTTGTTATGATACTTAGGTATAATTGTTAAAAAAACGATTACTATACTTTATAACAGCAGCAGAAAAAATCTTTCTAATTTCTCCGAGTAATTTTGGCATGAGCTCTTTTCTCCCACATTTATCGTCTTCTTCCTCTATCAATCATCTTTACTATCTATGAACTAAACGAAATCAGGTCTGGTGCTACTTATAAATAATCCAATCCCTTCAAACTCATCATCACCAGCCCTTTATTTGGCACAGTATGTCTTCTTCTTCTATTCTCTTCTAACTGACATCATCTCACCATCTACAATTCTTACTACATCTATAAAAATACCTTCCATTACCAACTGGCAGCCCTAGCAACAAGCGATGACTTCCACTTGTTGCTCCCCCAACAATAAGTTAGGTCAGTTTAATGGCACTCAGGGCTGTCGCACGTTATGCGCCGCTGTCACGCGATACGTACCTGTAACAAGGCAATTGTTTTCATTAAATGTTGTGGTTTGAGCTTGATAGTTATCTTTGTGGTTTCTGATGTCATGTTAGTATAGTTTTGAGGCTTTTGAGAGTGAAGTATTTATTTGTGGAGGTATATGGTAAACTGCAGAAAGATAAGAATATAAGCTATAGAGTAATAGGTCCAAGTTCATCGATAACATACATGTCAGTTTGAAAGACAAGACAGGATAAAAGAGTATGGAAGAAGAAAACATATGCGCCGACCCCCAATATAATTGGGATAGGGATCAGAGGGTGATGATGAACAGTTAAAGAAACTTGAACGTGAAAATTCGTAGTTGACAGATATTTTAAGGAAATTGTTAATGTTGTCCATCAACTTGGAACTTAATATTGTTTCTATCTAGACATAGTGGCACCACACAACACCAAAGCGAATTTTGCAAACGACACCTCGCAGCTAACATATGCAATTGCAACTAAGAACAACGTACATAGGTGTCTCCAAACAATTTCTCACGCGAAGATTTCAGCTTTAGCTTCACTAACTTTATCGCCATGTTCAATAGGTAATGTTGAGAACATATTTGGGAATGTACTCTAGTTTACGATTACATTGGGTACAACAAGCTTGGACAAGCGATTGAGTTGTTCCGCCCACGGCTCGTATTGTATGCTAGTTCCAACATGTTCCGAATAATGTTCGCGTGTATGCGAAAAATTATTCGAAGCGTATTTTATGAAGAGTTTTAGAATGTTTCGTTTATTTGTTGTATTTGTGGTAGGCTTTGTTTTCGATTTCGATCGTTGTATTAGGTACCTACTGTTGTTTTAATATATTGAAAGGCATTTAAAACCTTAAGGGGTCTACACACCAAAGCCGCTGACCCGGCGGCACAGCCCGGCGGCACGACTGCCGCGGCATGTGGTGTTCTAGTAATTGTCAAATACTCTATGAAAGCCGGCGGCATGATTGTACAAAATACGGCCGGCGGGTTGGGCCGCCGGGCTGTGCCGCCGGCATCAGCGGCTTTGGTGTGTAGACACCATTAGCTTCAGGTTTTCAGACTCATTATACTCACGAAACAATTATGATTGTTTAGTCAAACTTTTCATAACCTAGTCTAAAGTTCTTTAGTGGAAAATTATTCTGAATTACTGTATTCAAAATTTTTGTTCAAACATTGGGCCGAGGTTTTAAGCAAGATTCTGGGTATCAAAAAATATTTCGCAAAAATCAGTTAAAATCTCCAAAGCCTTAAAATAAGAAGGTCCCACACCACAGGGCGGTCTCCTAAGATTTAATAGTTGTAACACTCGGCAATTGTCGTGTCAACTTCGGGCGAGATCGGCTTTACCAGATTTTATGGTTGTCGTGCGCGCACGCCGCTGTTACTAACTCGGGGATAATATAATTGTCTCTGTCCATAGATATTTATTAGATTGGCGTGCTTTGAATGGGCTGTTTATGTACCGATTAGTGAAAACGATGTAATTAGACAGGCACGTTTATTTATTTTGTTTATTCAGTGCGAGATTTGCAATGTGGTTTTTAACGGGGTTTTTATTGGTTTGCACTTTACCTAGGTACTATGTATTGGCTTGAGCCTACAAACTACCGTTCAATTTGTGCAAATGTAAGTAAATAAAATTTTATTTTGAAATCTATCCATTACTCAAATGCTTATCAATAGGAGCGACCGACATAAGAATAGCTTACACGATGAGTTAGTGGCAATGGTAGGAATCTAATGGTATGGGAAATACAAAAACGATTAGTTCCACAACCTCCAAATATTTTGTAAAAAACACCATGAGAGTTTCACATATTTAGTACCTACCTACTTCAAAAATTCTGCGTACTGCAAGCAGATTATAAAAATGCATACGAGAACAACAAGACTTTAAAGAAACTCAAGAATACCTAGAACAAAACACTTGCACTCAACAATCTGTAAAACTGATCCATATTTCAAGCTTTAAAACGTAACGTACGTAAAAACAGCCATAACGCCTTATGAGGCCCTAGTATTACATGCTACATTTACCACAATAGTTTCCCTTCACACTGCACTTAATGGCTCTATAAACTAAAATACACATAAAACCTTGTATGGAGAATCTGTGCGCTAATCGGCACTGTTTATCTGTATGTTTGTGTACTGTCACGGACATTGATGATTGAGCAGCTTACTACAGTTCGTATTGTACCCGAATTATGCTTTCGGTCGACAAAAATTGCTAATAGGCTGGCCTTAAAAATTTTTACTAGCACAGACAATAAACAGGAACATTTTCTTAATAAATTGTATTTTGTTTTTCATTGTTAGGAAGCAAGACTAACCCCTAATAATGGCTATATCTTGTCTGGGCACTGGAAAAAGCACTACTCTGATTCTCTCAGCACGCGGGTGAAATAAACTGAAAGAGCTAGTATTGCATAATCTACCTATGGATTCATCAGTGACAATTAATTTGCATCAAGCCTATGTGGATAAAAGCATCCGTTGGATCCTTTGGAGTTCATGTTTGATCGTCTAGGTAATCTAGTGTATAATTCAACAAAATTGCGAAGCTTTAAAAGTGACACCAACATAAATTTCCTCGAAGTGGTCAAACATCCATGTCCTCGACTGTACAAGCCTACATAACAATAAAAGTTTTTCAAGTAATGTTTGTGTACTTAAGTTCTGAGGTTTTTAATCCTTGAATTGCTTCATTGATTGGGAAAGAGTGGTTCGACTTTACGAGGTAATTTTGGAAGATCTTGTATGTTGAAGTACCTATTGTTTTGAAAACGGAGAAGTTGTATATTTTTAATGTCTTCATTATCCTGTTCTTTTATTTTCTTCTTCTTAGTCTTCGAATTTGTAGTTCTTTATCAATGTTTACGTAGTTTTACTTTATGTTCTACCGTACATACCTATGTATCTACCAATTTTCAAATCTTATTATTTACGTAAGTATGTTTATATTATTTTTTGTGTTAATCTATTGTATTACTAGAGCAGCAACTTCAAGCAACAATATAGTAAGCAGGCCGTAACAAATTGACTAGCCACTTGCCATTAACAGCCTATAAACACATTACATTTACTCAAAACCTTAAACAATAACCTAAAGTACTTGCAAACACGTATATAATCACGGCGGTAAAGAGATAAGGTCGGCAGGATGACTGGACTAAAGCAACGTGGATATCTGAATGAATCGCACTTTCATTGATGGAGAGCCAGAAATATACTGCGCGTGAGTCGGTGCCCGCTACTGGCTGTAGACTTAGGAAAGTGGTAGAGAGTTTGGTATGCACAAAACATATTTTTTTTTTTATATTGGTTCTAAACTTAAAATAAATAAAATAAGCTGTATGCGATGTAAAATAAGTTAGGTGCACATGCAAATATTTTTGACAGAACTTAAAATGTCAACATTTTTGTTACTTGTAATGTATTTGTGAAAAAAAAATACACAGTAGGTGTAGGCTACACGGCAATCCTTTTCAGGATTTTTCTATTAAAAATTATTGAGCATTTATATCTAAAAACCATAACTGAAACATATTGTAATCAAATTTCATGTTCGATCAGACGAATATTTGTCCAAAATTGTCAGGTTTCTCTAACCATTCTTAAGTCTATTCCGTCAGGAGATGAAGTGCAATGATTATCTGAGGGTATTTCCTACCGAAGTCTTATTGTTCCTGTATCAACAATGCAATGAACTTACAATGCACATTGTTTTTACTGCAGCATCCGTACAAATTCTTTGTAGAATTAATTGTGAGTGTTCATAAGTAAACTTGGTATTTAACGAAATTAAATATGATTTTTAGTTAATGAGCGATATATTTTTTAGAAATTAATTATTGACCCAAAAATAATTTACAATGGCTTTGCAATGCCATTAGAAAGGACATTGTGATATTGCGAATAATATTCATGAAAGTTCCATAACAATTTTGATACATTTGATTAACCATCCTTACCATTATGGTTTTACGAATATCAGTAAGTAACTTGGCACATGAAATGGAACTGCAAATGGAAACTCCTAACAGAAATGACAATAACAGATATTGTTCTATCTAATGTTCCGAGCTACTAAACATTAATAGTAACGATCACGCATAAAATCTTCAGTTTATTACAAGAAAATTGTTTAATGCAGTTCATAACACTGCATTCGAAGATGAAGACATCTTTCATCATTCAAATGACACACGAAATGATTTGATGAAAATTTTCAACCACGCGTGTCTGCTATATCAAGCTTGATGTCCCAAATAAAATATAGTGTCACCCAAAACAATAAAACATAGTAAATGACACAAAAAGATTATCAAGAATAATGACAGCAGCTGACTGTCACACCTGGTACTAAATATTTATGTAAATAGTTCACCCCTGATTGATAGCAAAGAAAATGGGCCAAACTGTGACTGGCTCCTACTAAGTAACTTCCTCTGATATTAACAGTCCTCATTACCACATATTTGAGGACTGACAAAATTATATTCACTCACTAGTTGGCTCAAGATACAACGGTATTGCAAAACGATGAAAAGGACCTTTCATTCAGGGAATTCTGTTGGGGAGACAGAGATAGTGATATAGATGATTGTAATGAGAAAATGGGAGGGGTGATGTCCTTAACTCGATTCTTGGCAATTGTCCACCGGAAGGCAGCTTTTAGCAATAAGACAGCTTTGAATATGAAGCTGAAATACAAAGCCGGTCCATTCAGTGGGTTGACGAGCTGTGTATGTAATTGGCTCGGAAAGGTCAATCCATTGCGCTCAATGCAAGGGTTGATGTTTCTATTTGGGATTGTCCTGTGGTTGATACATAGCTGGTCACTAGTTCTATTCACATTTGACTATCCCTTAAACTCCGCAATGAAACAAAAGCTTACCTAGAAATGGGTAGGTACTTATATGATGACTTATATGAAACTTATATGAAAACAGATGCCTGTTTTAGGTCCTAAAATATTTCACCAAAATTAAAGCTCTTTAAGCAGTTCCATAGGATGTTGTAAATGTTAAATAAGCAAAAATTCAACACAAATATTTTTGCATATGTCATAACAGGATATGCTACCAGTTTTATCCTACAAAGATGTTTTCACATCAAACTCTTATTTAGATGTTTATAACATTGCGTGCTACTACCAAATACATTTTAAGTCGCCATCAATCAGGCTTTGTCTGACTTCTCTATGGAATTTTAAATTGGATTCCTGTTAACAATACAAGGATTAGTGAGTGCGTACTTTTGTCCGCCATTGTACATCTAAAAGCGTTACCCATGCGTGTTACGACAACATCGATTAGTTGCACAACCAATGCTGGCTTTGTACGAACAATAATTTTGTAATGTCAAAGCGAATAAGCAGTGTAAGTACGGTTTATGAGAATTAACGTTTTGTACATGGTGTTGTAATACCAGAAACAGTATTTTACAGTGTCGATCGCTAGTTTCAATGGTGTTTAGGATTATATGTTATTTATGGGGATTCTGTAGATGAGTCGGTAAGGTTTTGTAGTTTAAACCTGTTCTTAGGGGGACAGATAAAGTCAGAACTATTTCGTTGACAGATTGATAATATAAATTGAATTTTAAAAGATTTGTAAGTGTCCTCACTTAAATAGATGCACTGAATCAAATCTGAGATTTATGAGGAATTTTGGAACATTTTATTAAATCATTCACAACAGCTGGGTTTGGTAGGAAGCTTTTAAAAGTCGAAAGTAATTCAATTTATAAGAAAGACAAATTGTGTGTTCATAAAGATATTATTAGCATGTCAATGTGGTATTAAATATGACTGTTTCTTAATTCTGATTATATTTTGCTATAGCATATTATTTACTACTTGTATACCTATGTGTAATACTGAACTTCATATAACTAGTACATTTCAAGTTTATGCAAAACTATCCCTTTACCTGTCACCATCGACTTTATTGAATAAAAAAAACTTTCAGCTACCATCAAAAACCAATATACGCAGCTACCTCTCAAATTCAGTTTTCTAGTCATCGACATCTATATAAAACGATACGAAAAGTAAGCAATAACTAAAAAAGTAGCGCCAAAGCGATCCTGCAAAAGCTTTTACCAAAGAAGTCGTAGTAAAATATTATGATGCACATAAAGAGTCCACAATAAGTTACGGCACTTGCCCGATTATCTCTTATTTGTTTGTGTTTTATAGCGGTACTCCTCTCAGTTTTATAGCTTTTCGATATTATTTCGCGTATTTTTTTTCCTTGCGTTCGGCTACCGCGAGTCGGGTGCTCTATATGGACAGAATATCATGGATGTGACTAGCCAGTAAAACGGACAATTGGTCGTAATAACTATTATGGGTCTGTTATGGGTGGTTTGTAGGTTATGCCTTAAAAGGCTTGTTTTTATAGGCGTAAGTATGCAGCGGTATATAGTTGACATTATCAAATGGCGTATTTGTTTATTGTGCTTATTTTATAGTATCACATTATGTTGCTGATGGCCTAAGGAGCTTTCAATGTATAACTGCGTTACTTCATCTTTCAGAAGACAAAGTTTTATGAATCTTCAAAACAAGTCAATCAAAGGCAAAACAGCGTTAGTATGTAGGAGTTCGAATCCGTCATCATATTCAAAGAAAATTCCCAATAATGTTGGGGCCGGTTTCCAATCTAATTGGGTGCAACTGAGTAGGCAATTATCATTATTTACCATAGAAGGATTACCTAGAATCCATAGTAGTCCGTGTTACAATTTTAAAGCCTTCCGAGACGTACGAAAATGATCTTAAATTATTACAGTTTATTGTAATTATACAATAATTTATAAAAGCAAGTCGTATCCCCAACATCCAAACGCAGCATGCACTGTCCTCCACAATACCACTTGAGCCTATCGGGTATTTGAAAAAAAAAATGTAAAATCACCCCTCGACCACAGAGTACCATAAACTAGTCGGCTGGCGCACCAATTAAATATGAATGTGGTAGCCACTCTCATTACCACGTGAAATTTTTAGTCGAATCTACCCTCTTTTTTGATATTGTGTTATACGATATTGGATAGGTCAGTTGTGTGAATTATTGAGTATTGCTTACGATGTAATGTGAGAAGAATGTTATTGGAACTTTTTTTTTGGCTGTTATTGCCGTTCTTTGAATGGGAGTCCATTCTGGTTGACATTGAGTGCTGATGTCATTTTTGTAAATGGAATTGAGAAACAGAAGCAATAATTGTAGAGTATAAACAGTAATTGTTACTTACGATACTAAATAAGGGGACAAATTGTTACTTTAATTATCTTAAAGTATAGACACTTTTATAATAGATTTTTACTCAAAAACACCTCGTCTACATACCAAGTGTTCTTAATACCTATACTCGACAAAGTTATTGTAACAAACACTCAAAGAAATATCGACCTTATTGCTTACAAGAAGGACTTATCTACAAGTGTCAAGAACTGCAAAAGTAAAGTATGTCGAGATATACAGGGGGTGTGATAATTGCGAAGTGAGACAAAGTCGCTTCAAAGGCATTGTGGATGTTGTATAGACTTAACAGGCCCTTAAACATTTGAGTTGATGTCAACCACACTTTGTCGTGTCGTAATTATGATGCGACTCTCAATGGGACACCCTGTGTAGGTACAATGCGTCTTACAAAACGACAAATTAATGAGGATATATTTTTTTTTTCGCGACAGTTGTTTTAATTTTAAACAATATTACTTACGTACTTACGTAGTATTTTAAATAATGTATGTATTTAGTACCTCATTATTACAGTTTTGGTATTCAGAGTTTTCTTAATGAGTGATTGTTCTCGCGTTAATTACTGTTTTTTTGACCTTCATTTCCATGGTGATGTTTTGTCGCGATATTCTTAATGGACCGTCATGGTGACATTAATTTTATGGGAGATTTTTTTGCATTATATTGTAATGGTGTATTATTTGTATTTGTGGTTGTTAAAAAGTCTTTAGTGTTTAAAAGCCGTTATATTGAGACATAATAAGGCCTTATTACACTCATACTTATCCCATTATTGAGTTAATTTTAGATTTAAAGGACACCTAAATGTATTAAACATTTCTTCAGTATGAATATCCGTTTCGTTGTATTTAAGGCAGATATTATCAAAATTTTCCCTTCTTAAGGAGAATTTAATACCTCAATTTCTGCTGATCTTTCTTCTAATAAAATAGCGTGATAATAAACAGAAACTAATGAGTAATCAATACGAAATAGCGTTAGATTGTATCGTCATAATCTCCGCGGCTCGGTAACTGTCAAGTTTTCAACAAAACCAAAGTCAGAGTTGTATAAAAGTGAATGATTAATGGGTTCTCACATTAGGACGTGATCCACCCTCTCTGAGGGTATGGGTTATATGGGGGTACGTGTGGAGCTAGGAGAACAACGTTTTTGTAACTACATACCTACTTACAAACATTAGGATTGAGACGTTATTTTTTTGGGAAGTCGGTTAGTCGGTACATCAATTTTTCTCATCATCATCCTTCTGCCCTTGTCCCAATTTTATTTGGGGTCGTCGCAGCATGTTTTACTACATCATCAAATCTTCCCGACGACTCTAACCAGTTTGAATCCTATTCTTTGTGGCTCTGTGATAGTGAAAATTAGGTGACATTTAAAAAGGTTTATTAATGTGATTTAAATTATTATTTCGAAACTCCAAAAAAATCTATTATTATTAGCTTATAATATGCACCTATGTGTATGTATATGTATTTAGTTTATAATATGGTATTCACTATGTATTTGTCAGACTTGTCATTGACAGTTTATACCGTTATTACACATAGGTAAAGATGGGTGATATAACTTTGACCGCTGTTTCTGTCTGTATATGTATAAACGCTTAAACCCATTCGGGAGCGTTTTTTGGCAAATCGCTTATTCAATGGCCCTCTTTCTTAAACACGTCAATCGATTTGAGAGTGTAAACAGGAGTCGCCCTTTGTGCCTCTCCTACTTCCCTCCCGAGTGAAACAACTCGCATGAGGTGTATCAAGAAGGTTTCATGTTTGTTAAGCCGGTAATACATATATCTATGTAATTAGCTGATTTCCTCTACTTCATCGTCTGAGAGAATTTTGACAATAATCGATGTGTCTATGTATATATGTCTGTATATTTATTTATTTATTCTTCAACCTTATCACTAATATTACAGATATACAATCTAATGCGTTAGTGAGGCACTTATTACTTCTTACAAAATTAAACACATGGCATTCGGGTATAATCTATACCTTTCTGGTTACTGGCATGGTTTGAATCGGGTACGAGATATATCGTACTGGTTCAGTCCTTCACTGTGAAAGACTAGCGAAGAAAAATGTAGGAAAATGGAAGTAGGAGAATAGCAAGTTTGTTGAAATATCGGTATATGTATCGGTAACAAAATCTTGTTAGGTATATAGATATTAAAGTAACTAAGCCGCTGCTTTTGAGTTTATGACACTTTTATCTTCTTATCCTTCTGGGCTATGGAAACAGTTTTTTACTTAGAATAATAAAGTTATCAGGAACTAAGTGTGTGAAAGGAACAGTCTTCAAAAATAACATGAGCTGTAGCTGTTTTTAAAACCAAGGACGCATAAAAATTATATAATATTAACTTAGTCTACAAATACATACAAATGTTGCAGACAATTTGTCATACAATGTCATAATGGATTTAAATATAATCGGTTCGTTTGAATTATTTGTTTTCTACGTGACTTTTTGTTAATGTCCGTTCTTTCTTATTTAATGCATTATGATATATAGAATATTGTATTGGTATATATATTCTTGGTTCTAGAGTCGTTTAATCAACAAATTAATATTTTTAGTTTATTACATTTAAAATGATTTATGCTGGCTACTTTTAATTCTTTGGTGATTAATAGAAACTAATAAAGTGTAGTGTTTGTGGTATTCGAAATATTTTTTGTGATATTGTGTCATTAATAATGCTGAAATTAATGTAGGATCGACATCGGTATGCGGCTATTTTGAGACGCGATCTCATCGTTTTACGATATTTAGGTACTATGTACGAGTTTGTTTAGAAATTAAAAGCTTTTTTCTACTTGTATATTTTTTTGAGAACTGAAGTAACAATGTGGATTATAAAATTAAACAATATGATTATATGATTCATAAAATTAAAAAATATCCAAAAAGTAGTGTTTATAATTATGCAGACTACCTATATGCGGTTTTTAATTTCAAACCAAAGAATGCAGACTTATTTTAAGTTTTATTTATAAGATTATAAAAAAACCCCAAATTATTTTTTTTTACATTATATATATTTAGCATAGATTAAGTTTAAAATATCCACAGATACAATGATTAGTATAAACTTCAAAATCTAGACAAAACAATCTTCAGTCACAACGCGAACACGCAAAACTGCTCACGCAAACCCAGGTACGCAAACAGTTACTCTAGGTCAGAAGCTACGCAGTAAATTCAGGAACTTAATCATAGACAGGCGATAATATCGCTCGTCATAAAGTTAGGCTAGCTAATTAAGTGTCATGGCGGATAGATTTATCAATAAATTTATTTGAGGTTATGTTTAAAGGTATTGTGAGTTTTAGGACTGTCGTTTACTGTTTGTTTAAGCTTATACACACTGGAGACTTAACAGTCGGCCGACTGTTGGCCCGGTGGATGTAAACATTTTTTTTTTTGAAATCGAGAATTTAATCAAACTTTTTCGTCTGTCTGATACCGGACGAATGCCTGATTGTTGTTACGTGTGTACCAACGATCGGCCGACTAAAAGTTTAATGTGTGTGCGTACTCTCAGATGAAGTAGGAAGATAATAACGGATTTTATACTTTTATATTTGTAGCAAATAACACTAACAAGTCTGCAGTTTTGAGTGATTTTGAGGTCTAACACCAGTCAGATATATATAATTTATCTGAAAAAGCATTCCGAAGTCTGCAGTTTTTTTTGTGTAATTAAAATTATTTTCAATTTGGAGTTCATGTTGTTTAGGTAAGTTATTTTTACTATGTTTGTCATGACCCCAACTACCCAAGAAGGAGGAAAATCATCCTAGATTTTACGTTGTAGGTATAGAACCTGGTAGTAAACACATTTATATTATTTACACCAATTTACCGATATAAGATCTGATGGCTAACCCGCTGCGCGGTCACGACGGTCGTTGCGACCCGGTGTTACAATTACAATAAATTAATTCGAGACGTTTTGTTAACAACCATTTTACGGCCGATCTCAGAGTCGTTCAAGCACTAGTGACAAACAGGACCGCACATCTAACACTAGATTTATGCCAGCAGTTGTAGGGTTAAGAATGTTTTGTGAAAAGAATTAGCAGTGAAGGGGTCTTTTTACAAACGCAAGTATTCTTTTTTTTTCGATTTATGTATAAAATATCATGCCTATAGATTATTCTGTACATAATACCTATTGCTCTATTTTTATCTGAGTAAAAAAAAGTTGAAGATATATCGTTAACAGTACAACCTGAGTAAATCTGAAATTAAGGCACAGTTAAGTCTAATAAATGTTCTTGTACCATCTACGTTAACTTTAGTATATTTCTGTGTACAAAAGAACTGATAAACAAGCACATTTTACTTCCAACAACTATTTCAATTCCCACACGGAACCACAATGTTTAAACAAAATATTTGGGCCGCACAACGTCAAGTCGCAATCAATTGTGTTCGCGACGACTGCATAAATTTTGCGGCACTAAGCTCGCTTCTAATTAACCCTAAACAGACGCCGCGAGTGGGACGTAAATCACCCGAGCACAGAATGCCTCGTTGTCTTTAATTGAGCACAGAACTTTATTTACGTACTTTTGTGTACACACCCGGTTTTTTTACAGTTTAAAGAATAAAGCCAGCTTTTCACTATGGGAAAATATATATTACATTCTGAGATATAATAAAAAAAATATTTATAGTTTGGGATGTAATATACATATATCATAGTGTGAAAATCGATCTCAGTGGCGTGCACTTGGAGAGGCCTATGTCCAGCAGTGGACTGCGATAGGCTGATGATGATGATGATGATGATGATATATCATAGCATAGGGTAGAATGTATGACGAGCGATACAATATTATATCTCAGGATGTAATATATACTTATTATATTATATCCCATAGTGAAAAGCCGGCTTAAAAATGTCCAACTTTACTATTGAAGTTTAACATGTTATATTAATATGAAAGTAGCAGTTCAGTTAGCTATGAATAATTATTACATGACACCCGATAAATTATGTATAAGTTTATTAATTTACATGACTGTATATAGAATATTAATTTATTGAATTTTTTTTAATTTCTTGTTTGACAGTTTGTATGGTTATTTTTCTTAAAGTTAAAAGGATCATAGAGCCGTAAACTGTTTGTCCTTTATTTTTTTATTATTAATGAAGTATCTGGTAGTGACATTAAATTAATAGTAATCGTCGTTAGTCATTAGAATATTTATATTTTAGATTATGAGCAATTATAGCGGAAAATATGAGTAGGTAGTAAGTAGCAGTTTTTTGGAAAAAACATCAAAAAAAAATTTGCTCAGAGGCAATTTTTAAACAAGAAAACCAACAATTGGTCCAATAAACCACTTACACAAAAATAACCCGCTAACAAGGAGCGACATAATGAAACGCGAACGCTAGTAAATTTACTTACTTCACTGAGAAAAAATCCCAACGCAAAAGTTCAGAAGGAGATTTTGTTGTGAGCGGGCAAATTTGTGGCTTAAAAACGTCTGCGGTACTTTATTGTTATAATAAAATTTCGCAAAATTATTTGGCACTTGTTCGAGGCCTGATTTACGCGTGCCTCGGCCGGGAGAGGCGCCTCGTTATACTCTGCATTTAAGGGTTATTTAGCTCGAACAACATAATGTAAACAGGTGCCTTAGTTTTTTTTTTCTTTTGTAATTGTTGTTCTTTACACATGTTTGTGGTCATCAAACATAGTAATTACTGTACTTTCATTTTATAGGATGTACTAGTCATTAACGTTTTGATAATTTTATCGATGTTTTTGTTAATTCTGTACCGCGACATGAAAGGTGAAATTCTTCGTTGAAAGGTTAGGCCTTTTATTGTTTTATCGGTTTTGGTAAAAATTATAGAGTTGTTATTTTGCTACGTTTCACATTTTTGTTAAAAATTGATATTTTTAAAGTTGTCACTTTTTTATCGAGTCATTTTCAAACAACGGACATTTTACTTTCCCAAGTGCGAAATGAACCAAAATATAGTCATAAAATGGATCAGAAAAAAGTACCAAACTACAAACTGCTTTGTCAAAGTCAAACACTTATTGAAAGTTGGTTTACGTGAGAATGCAAAGGGTTAAGTGTCGAAAGTAACGTTAAAACTAATTCTGTGGAAGTTTTCGGCAAGTCACTCATTCCGTACAATTGCTTTTGAGATGTATTTTCTTTGACTACTATTTACGGTTTTCACGTTGAACTGTGAGCTAAGAAATTTTGGAGAAGGCGATGTTACGATTATTGTTACGATGTTTTTTTATTTTCTAGCATTGTGTAATAAATAAATACAAATATCTGAATTGAGAACAACCTTTTTTATTCTTTTTACTTTCCTCCTTTTTGGGAAGTCGGTTAAAAAATTTAATGTAAAACAACCAAAAAAGCGAACATTAGGTAGGTACATCACACAACAACAGTTATTTCAATTATGTTTTATATAAATTACACACAAAATCTTGAACACAACTTTATTCGATAACGCTTCAGAAAATACCCAGTTAACACATAAAGTGCATAAATATACCTAGTTTTTACAACACCGAGCGTTGTATTATTCTAAGTAACTTTCAAACTTAACCTATTAACCATGTTTTTAGAAGGCTTGACTCCACCGGCTATGATTTTGCAAATCATTGGTTCTAATTAAACGTTTTACTGCATTCTGTCTACCTTTGAATAAATAAGTAATGGTTTAAAATCTATACATATAATAAAATTATAGGAAAGTCAAAACTGTACATTGAATATTTTTTTAAAAGAATACTTGGGGGGTGATCCATGATCGATTCTGAACCCAAATATGTAGTTTTTAGAATTTTTGTCTGTATGTCTGTTTATCTGTTTGTCTGTATGTTTGTCCCGGATAATCTCAAAAAGTACTGCATGGATTTAAATCAAATTTTGCATGACTATTACCTGGAGGCCGGTTCAACACATAGGCTATATATTATCACGCTATCACCCACAGGGGTTGAGCAATGAACGATTAAATAAACGAAATTTTAAATTCTATATTGCCCACGCAGACGAAGTCGCGGGCAACAGCTAGTACACTTTAAACGAACAAAGCTATGCCAATTTTAGAATCAATATTTTTAGCGTTGGGTTTATTTTTCTACCAATTTTTGTCGTACAACAAAGCACTCGTCAAAGGCTATTGAATCAAGTTATTTTTATAGCTGATTTATAAATTAATTACAAGCAATAAAAACAAGCTAATTTCAATAGATTTTCAATAAACGTTAGTGACGAAAACTTTATCTAACAAAGTACAAGTAAAACCATGTATCTCTCTCATATTACGATTAGAAGATACAGCAAATAATTTCCACTAATTTGTTGTAATCTTATACTCAAAAATTAACATGGAAACGGGTGTCACGCCCAAAATGCGTGGGAAATATTAATTCCTCGATAAGAGAAATGGAACAATATATGTTTATAAAGATACCATTAAGAAAATCAACGGCTTTTTAATATTAGAAGTACATGACCTGCAATAGATAACTTGTCATAAAGCTAATCTTTATTCACGTTAATGTTTTCTCTCCGTAATTAAATAAATTGAAGTGTATCTATAAACTCAGATATCAGGTAGCTATAGTCATAAAAATACTAAAGAAACCACTTAATTTTACAACTGTGACAATGTGAAGCTGTATGGGTGGCCCGATTGTCTATTTTGAGAAGACACACGAAACCAACATGGCGACATAAATAACACGTTTTTGGACAATTAATATCGGATGGTCGCTTGATCTATCGTTAGATTGGGTTTATATTTAGATTTAGTGCACTTACAGCTAAATTTAGCTTCTGTTGGATTTTTATTTGTGGCTTTAGCTGCATCTAAGCTTTATTTAGAGTCTAATAAAAAGATGATCTTATCATTTCATTACCCTATTCCTCTACAATGTAACTAATAGTTATTAGCAGCTTCGAGTCTTAAGAAAGCTAAGGACTACCTCATTGCAATAAGCGGTAGTCTACTTGACCGGGACCAAAGGTTTACTATTTATAAAATAGAAATTGACGTGAACTTAGCGTTGGACAAACAATTCATTTTATTAAATCTTGGTTGCAATTATTTTAACAAGTTTCGTGGCAAAGTTGAAAGTGCTCATTTCAACACTTGAGATACAAAATTTAAATACGAAATTCATTTTAATACGGCTTAAATAACAGATTACTTTAAAATGATTATGTAAACGCATTAAAAAGTAAGAGCAAGCTTAAAATTAATATTTTCACATAGATATTCTGATGCAATTAATTTCCTTCATAAATAATAAAAGTCCAAAACGAATGCGCTTAAATCGAATTGTGGATGTGGTGGACTCTTTGACGTTGGTAATAAGGTTGAATTTCGTATGCCTCAGAGTAAGTCGTCCATGAAGAAAAGTTGGACATTTTCCGTGACAGAATAAGGCAAATTGTTATTATATTATTGATAGGCTTCCGTCCACTAAAGTCAACTAGAAATATATTATAAAACAGGAAATGCTTATAATTTGACGCCGCGTGCATGAAAAATTATAACTTTTGTCATGTAACAAATACGTTGTGTTAATGACTTGAAAATTCGAGTCAAAACTAATTTTTATATTCTATCCTTGTGTTTGGGTGGCCAGCTGTGTAACGTGAAGACTATTAATAAGTGTAGTTGCTCCAAATTAAATAAAGCTTTAGAAGAAATAAAGTTGCATTGGATCTTGATTATTTTAAAGGACATCTTATTCTTGTGTCAGCTGTTTTTCACCTTCTTTGTGAAACTCTCTTCATGATAAAGACGACATATGAAATCAATATAAAGAAGCAATCCATTATTCCTATGAAGAAGTTCTTCCTACAAACGGCATTTATGAAAATCTTAATACCTATTTACTCTATAACCTTTACGCAATATCACACTATAGATCATCAGAATACAGATGAAAATACATAATGTCATCCACACAACATTATTGGTATGTGAAGTGATAAATCCAATAAATACAAGTTATTTCCGTTTAAACTGTTATTGCTTGCAATATTAGATTTAAAATATATTGGTTTATTCATGTGATATTTATAATAGCTTCATAACGACTAATGCAAACGATAATTTTGTCGAAAGTTGAACATTTACCCAGTTTTGCTTTATATTTGTGGAATAAGATTGAAATTATATTGCGTTTCAGCTCCATTCATTTCGTGTTTTGCGAATATATTTTCATTGTCACTTCGATGGGCGTGATGATTTGCGAAATAGTTTTTTTTTTTGTGTTACAAAAATGCATACTTTACTTTTGCATTTTATTCTAACTTTCATGCTCTAGACATTTGATAAAGATTTATAACAAACATGTTAACATGACATTCAAAGTTCCATTAGACAATTTACTTGTCATAAAATTCGTGTTTTCAGTATAAAAAAATGACCCAACAAATTTGCAGCAAAACTGGATTTATAAGAAGCTTTCGATACCCTGAGCTATACAATACATATTAGTTTCAACTATACAATTTTGTTCCTCAAAACAAATGACGGATATAAGATAACAAAACAACAGGGAAACAGTAGAAGTATTATGTGTCCAATTAGTATCATGGAGGAGCAAAAGCGGTAGTCTAAAAATATATATAAAAACACTCTGTTACCATTTGTCACGGCACGCCTTATATTTATCAAGATTGCGTTCCGCGTTCGTTGTATAGGGTGTTCTGAAGATCATGTGAATGTGGTACAGGAATAGTAGATAATGGAGAATTTGATGTCAAGGGTGACGGTAGAGATGATGGGAAGGTTTTAGATGATGAAATAGTCGGAACGTGAAAAGAATGAGACGATTTGATTTCGCTTATAGTCGAAACGCAAACGTTTGTAGACTGACCAGGGCTTAAACGTGCGGGATAAGATGGATAAGCAAATTAGAAAAACACCCAATAAGGCTATGCTTAAGAAGTTATAGGATGAAAATGTTGAAAGTTCTTATGAATCTCTAAAGATGACATATTCGAATTGCGAGGTCTCTTCAAAACCACGTTATCTTCATACAAATTCCACATCAATACCAAAATTAAGAGGATTTTCTTTGATAAAAAAAACTGTTACCTCCCTCCCTGTATCCACCGCAGTCATAGGAATAAACACGGTTAACATTCTTATAAACAAGCCTGTTGCTCTGCACTGATTGATGGATGCGCGCGCGCACTCACTATTAGTGACGGTTTATGGGAGAAAAAGTTCGAAGAAAGAATCTAAAACAGCGAATTTATGTGCGTGAACATTGTGCTTTTAATTTTGGGGTTCATTCATGATTTAAATGACATTTCAGTGATGGATTTGGTAAAATTGACGCTTATACCTTTGCTGGATTTAATGAAAAATAATGAATCAAATCTGTATATAGCTGGGTACTGATATAATAAAGAGGAAACATTTTTTTCCTTCATTGATTGTACCTGTAAACTGCCGAAACTACTAAACCGATTTGAAAAAAACTTTCACTGTTGAAAAGCTGCACTCTTGCACATAGTATAGGCTACATTTTATCCCGATAAGGACAGTAATTCTCAGGTAACGCGGATGAAACCTCGGGAAATCGACTATAGTATACGATAAAAAAAATTACACGTGGCATGCCAAACACATAACTGGCTACCAAAACAAAAAAAATACATAATATTATTAATATTTTTATATAGAAAACAGCGGAACTATTTAAAACGACATTATCTAATATCTTTATTTGAATGGCGCGCATCGTGCATCTAATATATCAACATGTGAATCCCACAAATGTACTGCGGAAGCACACGCGTGGCTTATGATAATTTGTATTTTGGGAAGCTCGTAATGTTCGGGATAATGTCTTTTTTTACTTTTTTTTTTCTATTAGAACATGGTTTGAATTTGGGTTGGTTTTTGTAGGGTCTTTTGTAAGAATGGTCTAAAAAATTTGATCTATTTCATGGTCAAGCTAAGATAAAGGATGGATGGCAATGTTAGGCACTCGGAAAACTCGTCCTTTATTTTTCTGTTATTTATTTAGGTAAACTTAAATACCTATCATAATTACCAATCTATGTATTTTAAACAGGAATTATGCATATAGGGCCCGTGTAAGTCAATGGTGTTGAAAAAAGTTTTTAAATATGAACAAGATACTCAAATTAATAAATTTATTATAAAACAAATAGAATTCATCAAATCCAATCAAATTCAAACAACAAAAAAAACAATTGCAATTAACAGTTGCAGTATTGCGTCACAAATCGTGACAACGGGACACAAATAGTCGGCCGTGGGCGTCCACGCTCGACCGACGGTGGTGACATCTAGTAAATATTAATACGTTATAATTGTGCATTCATTAAACACGTCAGATGACCGAGAAATTGGTGCGGTTGATAAGGAGTTGTAAATCATTCTTGGTTTTGTTTAAAAGCCGCCTTTTTGGTATTAGGTACACCATTCGAACCTCGATCAAATCATGAAGTGCCGGAACCCAAAATTGGTAGATATAAACTTTGTGTGATTGTTTTGTTCCTAGGAAGTGTCTATCCCAATCATGATGTCTTGATTTAAAAAGAGAATGTAATCGAAAATTAACAAATGAAAAGCAGCAGGACTGTAGACATTATTTCATTGTTGGATAGTCAGAGCACTCTCAAAACTCCAATTTTTAAACGGGATTTTTTACTGAATATAATATATCTAGCGGCTGATATATCTATAGGAAATAGCTACTAAATACCGCAGTCAACCAGCTGTTTTGACGCGAATGCTGTTAAAGTCAGTTTAGAGAAATGAATGACTAAGTTTCAGCGTGTAAACCAGCGCAGTGACGGCTATCCGTCATGCGCACCTTAATTTGTGAATTTCTTCATCAAAATATTTTGTTTTCTATCTAGCTATGCGGAATCTTGGCCTGCTTTTATCCGCTGTTGTGCCCTTTTCATTATTTAATTCTTATTTTAAAGTTATTAATAAAAAAGACAAATGAAGTTGTTTAAGGAACGGCGTCATCGGAATCAAACCTAGTAAGATTCAACTGCATGGTAAGATGTAAGTGTATATGAACAATTTATCATAGAAGTGATAGTATAGAATGGTTTCGTTTCAGCGGGTAACAAATGCATATTCTAATATTATAAAAAAAATGTGCAAATATTGTAACTAGGCACCAATGACTAAAGCTTCGCAGAGCTAACACTGCTCCTAACGTAGACATACCTCGATTTACCAATGTAGTTTGTATTGAAAAAATCTAGTATTTAGTGAAGAAATGAAGCAATACATTTGATGGCACCATACTGGCCCACATATCGAGTGTTTGTCGACGCTTCTTATTATTCTCATACATGCTTGACGTATATTTTTCAACGCTCTTCAATATTTTTGAACGGCTATTTTTGTTGCAAGACCGCCTCCTTCGTTTGTGCAAAGATTAGAACAGTGTTGCGCAGATGCGACAGCTCTGATTTTATACCTACGATTTTTTTCCAGTAGGTAGCAATATTGCTTTATACAGTGAAATAATGTTATTAAGTCGCATATTTTTTAAACTAATGCCTTGGAAATAAAGAGAGACATCGATGCTTACTTTCGATGTTTTTTTAATGCGATGGTCATTTAACCGAAATATCATGTAGCAAAAAAAAGGTAAGTACTTTGATATTTTTTTTTGTTTATGAGTTTTTGCAGCAGCAGTATCTGCAATAGTGTATGACAGCAGTTGTCGCTCGCTGATATTAAACTATTAATATTTTATACAATCTCTCATGACTTACCTACTCGAATTTTGCCCACGTGAGCATCTGTAAGCATAACACTATCTACATTTTCACACGTCAGTCAGTATGTCGTTCTGTGGGCCATTCTACAGCTCTTTATCGTCGCTCCGCCATTGTTTATTTAAACAATAACTGGACATTTTATTGCGTCGACGGTTTTAACGATTATAAACTATGCCTACGACGCTTGTCATCTAGTTTTTTTTTCTCCTATATATTTCAGTTTTATTGTCCCAAAACCAAGTGAAACGTGACCACATGATGTAATAAATTCACTTTTTTAGTGATGTAAATCGTAAATAACACTGAAATTATGGCTGTGTTTAGTAATAATGAAGAAAAAAGTTCACGGAATGCGGTATTTGATTTAGTGACGAGTTCCCCTCGTATTTTTGTTAATGTGTGCTTTATTATTAGCACATTGTTAACAATTAATGGTGCAGCGTGAAACGATAAAAAAATCGCCGGTTAAAAGATGACTTCCGTTATAAAAACAAAATAAAATAAAGATTTTGTTAACAAAAGAAAAAAATAGTAATTAATAACATCGCTTACCCTACTTCCTAAATTAAATTCGCGTAAATTAATAGAAGGAATTCGAATAAAAGACATGCAACTATTTGTAAGATTATTGGCGACTAGCGAGAGAGAATAACAAAAGCCATTTCTTCTATTTAACCCAGTTGTTTTGACGTTCCGCTCTATTCTGGTATTCGGGGAATCACTAACAAATCAGCACCTGTCACTTTAGTTAACATATCCACGAATATCCGAGCCATTGTTTTAAAAGTAGAAAACAATTCAATCTTCACTTTGAAAAAATCTTCTGTTATTTTTTTTAGTATCTTTAATGGCGGTGCGTATTTTGTTTTAGAATAACTCCGCGGCCCGTCACACCGATTAGGAACTCTAATGTGAGTCCAATAAGATTCAATGTCGTTTCGATTCTTATTGTGTCTTATAATGTTTTGAATTTGAATCGTGTTGAAAACATTGTTGTATTTTCTACAATAGGCGTCCACGCGTTGACAGCTGATTATTGAAGACAGTCTTAACGAAGACAATGGAATTTTCAGTATTGTTTCAAATGAGTGACAAATTGCCGCTTTGTGAATATTTTTTTCGTCATATTTCTTGGCACATTGTACCTTTTCTTTATGAATAATAAAAGTAAACACCTTTTTTTATTTCATTATCTTTATTCCTTATTTACGGCCGGTGTTAATGTTAATATGAGTTATGAGATTATTACTTTAGAATAATTTGTACGCCTCGGTGGACTAAAGTGACTTTTAATTTTATTATTTACTGCTTTTGTCTCGTGTGAGCTTAACCGTTGTTTTCTTGGTTTTAAGTTGAAAGTTTCACTTGAGGCAATATTTTATCTTGTAATCACAATATTTTTGGCAGTTCATTTTTGGGAATTATTTCATTTTGAAAAAGATGAAAAGGTTTAAATTACAAAAACACTAATGTTTTTTTTATTTTGTGTAGCTTTTTGACTAATTCTCTGTTATCAGTTAAGTAAATTGAAAATTTGAAATGTATTTCGAAGAAAGGACTTTGTAAGACGAAAACCAGTTTTTCATCAAATTACTTAACCTGACTTAATTCTTGGAGTTAAAACTATTAAAGGTCACTATTTTTCCAGATTTTCTTTGATTAAATTTTGCTTAGAAACTCATAGAAAAAATATTTGCAGACTGAACACATCCAAATTCTTTAAACTCCCATAGAATATCATACAACCAAATCCAAGAACATTGAAAAATCTATCCACTCGATCATTCCACGAAACATCTGATGTTTGAGCACATTGTTTTCTTATTCGGACAATGACTTATTCGCCGCTTACAAGAAACGTCTATCGTTTTAGTGCGTTAATCTCCGAGATTACTGCGTCAAAGCGGATGTCACCTAAAGTACCTACACTTTGACACGTCTCGAAATACGTGCCCATTTTGTTTACTCTAGAACATCACCAGCAGAGAAAAATTACGACAACGGTTTAAGCAATATTAGACTTTATTGCTGTAAGTATAAGGTTTGGAATCACTTGTGCAGTGTTTTGTTTATCTTTGCACCAACTGATTGGATTGTCATAATGTTCGAATTTTGAAATGAGTAATTGTTTTGTTCTTTTTTTAGGTGTGATATAAAAAAAATGTGACGTAACAATGTGTAGCTACCCATACCTATGTATCTATTTTATTTTGCGTTATAAACTTTTAAAAAAATTAAAACGAGTAAATCATTAAAATCATGAAGTTTTTTATTTTTATTTTTAAGAAGTTTTTTATTAGATATTATTTTTATGTAGGTAGGTAGGTACCTGTAGGTATACGATTAAATTACTAACGTACCTACCTAAAATGCGGTTAAGATTACTAAATATTGTATTGCAAAGAAAAATCATTTGACTTAGCCAAAAATATATTGCTTTCTGACACTTAACTACGCGAATATTAGACATTTAAATAAAACTACTTTTACGGATGTTATCGCGTTTATATTAAACGTCGGAATTAAATAATATTATTATAACCGCGATAAAATTCGTAAAAGTAGTTTTATATAAAATATTTCATTGACTTTAACTCAAAAACTCCAATCTATTTAATTTACCTAAACCCACAAAATAAACACAAAAACCCGAAAAAAAATTCAAACACCCAAAATATTTTAGAACAAAAATACAGAGCGATCGTACATAGGTAAAACTTTACGTCACAGTATAAATAAAATGTAATAGAGATATGAAACAGGCAATCAATCGTTGTGTAGGAGCAATTAATATATGGGTCTGTGCCATACATTTTAACTCTGCGCTGACGTCAAACAAATGTTGAGGATTTTTTTTTGTAACTAGTCTTTAGCTTCATAATTCTTGTCTAATGTGACACACTGATTTTTGTTAAAGTGAAGTTTTGTGTGCATCATTAAAATTTTGGAAAATTATTTTTGCGGTTTCTATTGCAAAATGGCTTTGAACTTGTTCAAGTACATACTTTTATTTTGGTCAAAATAATTTTGGAACTTATTGCAAAAATATTTCGGTACCTAATATATATCTACTTAGAATTACAGTTTATACCTCTAATATAATTACATAATGACATTCTGATATTAAAAAAAAAACTAGTCAAAAAAAATGTTTGCACTAAAAATAGACTAAGTACATGTTTATAGAAAAAAAAAAACAGAAAATAATAAAACATTGCTTCCTTGAATATTTCCTATATATTTATTTAGCACATTTTTCTACTAAAATCTGTGGAATCCATTCCACAAGAAACACATTAATTTTAACACACAATGTTTAGAATATTGTCACATTTATTATTGTAATTTATTTTTAAACAGTAGCTATTATAGTTTTACAATAATAACACTATATTATTGAACTATTTTTAATAATATGTTTATTTCACTAAATAGCATTTAATAGGTAATTTGTCTACGAACTATAAACTCTGATACAAATAAAATAGTTTTAAATGATACATGAGAACAATTAATGTGAGTTGTTATTGTGAATAATTGTCACTTTAAAATTGAAATAGTATTTACTTTTTAAAACAAATTACGGTCTTATTTATTTTTTGAAAATAAAAATGACTTCGAAAATCATAGGCTTTCATCACTGTTTTGTCCGAGATATGAATAAAATCTGTTAAGTGCAGTCACATACAATATTGTAGGTATCCAGTTAAAAAAAACATCCAGTTTTGAACCACAAAACAAACCCTTCTCAGTTTATTCTTCGATCTATCAATAAAATTGCTTTAAAATGTCTATTTGACCCATTGGAATTCAATATGTACGTAAGTACTAAAACAATTAATAATAATAAATAACAAAAAAAGGAGTCAAATCATCTGCAACAGTGGGGCGGAGGGTTAACAACCCTCCAAACGATGTAGGTCTTGCGACCAACCTTCAAGTTGAATTCCACCGATTCCCGTCCTCCGCTAACGGTTGGATCGGCTTCATCCGTTTTGCTCTTTCGAGCCCTCCACATGCAGACTTGCCTTTGACGGGCGCAGTCCGCGAACGCGTTGTGACACAAGAGTCCCGGAGGCGAACAGGTCTCTCGAATGTCCGCGTTGAATGAGGAATTTGACCAGCTCTACCTCAATCTTACTGACTAACTGAGCAGATACGGACTCCTGAGTACATCGATTCGCATTATTGTACTGGTGTTAAGGGATATGCAAACTTCGCTTGCGCGATGCAGGACTCGTTTGATTTGTTAGTCCCATTGTCAATATAAGGGGAAGGGACTGAGAGTTTAGTCATTCTTTCGAGATATTATTATTTAAAAGTTGATAAAAATGTTTTGTGTCGATTACAATGACTTAAATGATGAAAAGAATCCACATCGTTTATGTTAAAATTATTATTTTGTACTTGCGGACCAGAAGGTCCCATTATGACCCACTATCGAAGAAACGCGAGTTCGAATCTCGCAATATGACATGTCTTTTTTGGTGATATATCGTTTTTTAAATTTTGATATTGATCATTTTGAGTTTCTTTTTATATATTTTTAGAACTTTTTTTAAGTTTTTAATTTTTTTATAGTTAATTTTACGGTATGAGTTATTGCAGTTGGTATGAGAAGCTGTAGGTATATGAAAATGTTTTATTACTGCATGTAGGTAGGTAGGTAATCCTTTGCTTTTACCATCTACCTATTTACTTCTGTGATCAAAGGGATGAACTAATTGTGATGAATTTTTTTTGTGGATTTTTTCCCCTTATTTGTAATATTAGACCACATATATACCTATTTCGATAAGCCTTCGAAAAATAAAATACCATATTAAATAGAATACTGTTGCCCGTTTTCACCGGTTATTGATAAAATCTCTGATAGCCTATCAGGAACATATCTGACAGATAAACTATAACTTTAGGTTTCACAGCCTTTATCTGAGTACCAGAGAGTTACATGAAGTGAGTGCCTATCTGACCTCCGCAACCCAGTGACCCAGGCAACCCGATATTTCTTTCTAGACTTTTTGTGAATACCGGTAGGTAATGTTGTGAATACGCTTGCTTCTAAATACCTGTATAGACTTCCAAAGATGTTCAAATGACAGCCGGGGCTCACCAGTTTGTCGTGTCTTCCGAGACATATAAATAAATAAATAAATAATGTCGGGACACCTTTTCACACACGGTCGGTTAGCCCCATGGTAAGTTATTAATTAACTTGTGTTATGGGTGCTAACACCACTGATAAACAACATATAGCTACATATAAATACATATTGTAACACCCAGACCACGGTCAACAAGCATGCTCATCACACAAATGTCGACCGAACCGGGAATCGAACCCGGGTTCAGTTTGGCAGTCCGGCATGGTGACCATTGCGCCATCGAGGTCGTCAAATATGACGCATGGTGCTAATTTTACTCCCTCAAATTGGATATTTACTTACGATATATGGGCAATTTTATGTTACGCAAAAATTTCGATTAAGTCGCGTCATTTTAATGTTTCATTAAATGTAGTTTATGAAGCCGACTGTAATTTTGAGTGCGAAGAATTTCGCTTTTGGTGAGCGTAAGTTTATGAATTTTTGTGTGGGTATTTTTATGAGGTGTTGTATTTAATATTTAAGGATTAGTGTTATTAGTTTTATATTAATTATGTTTGCTGTTTTTATGTTGTAGGACAATGTTCCTCATTTACTGATGCTTTTCACACTAGTGCATTTTCCGAGCGTGTTTTTGCGGGCGTTTACGCGCGGTTTTTTTTAACTTCATTTTATACAGGTAGCTGTGATATTTCTTTGATATAATGTGACCTAGGTATGTTGAGACGCGTTTCTTCAATTTCTTAAAATAATCTAGACCATACTTTTGATATATTAAATTCAAAAGCGTGCGAAAATACAAACAATACATACGTAACCCGCCTTCCCAGGATCCCATCAATAACGGGTCTCTTATACCCTCGCCCCCACTTCCGACAAATTAACCCCCTTACCGCCCAACGCGTCAAGCATCACGCAATTATTGGCCCGATCCATCATCTAGACGTGTGACACAACTAAATAATTTTCGGGTTAAACATTTAATTCTGTGGGGTAAAACAACGTCGCTTTCATAGGGTTGATGTATGGGTGTTAATCGTGGTTTTAAGCTGTGTTTATACTTGGTTTCTTTGTGGTATGAAGTTGGTTACTCATAAATAAGGATACTTTGGAAGGTAGATACCTACTACAAAAGCTGTGATAGCTATGAGGAATCTTCACTGAAAGTTTAATTTAATGTGCCACAGTATGAAAAGTAATAAGAATAGGAAGAAAACTATCCTTCACTTTTTTAATATAGTTTCTACGAACATAACACCCAAAACAAAACGTTTATCCATCCTTCCAACAAAACCTCGAAAAACAAATTATCGCAGGCGTCCCATACAATGGGCTTTTCTAATATCGCGGCGAACAAAGCGCCCTTTGGGTTCGCCCCATTCACTTGCCGGCAATCCGTCAAGAGATGGCGCCACAATAGGGGATTAGCTGTCGTTATTACGTCACCTTTGTGGCACTGCGTGTTATGATCGAGAGCTGAATATTAGGGATTATCACGGCTTCCCCATTTCTGTGAGTGGGTGTGGGTTTAAAGTTCTGTTTGAGGGCTTTTTTTGATTATTTTGGTATCGATTTTTAGGGGTATGTACCTCTATAAGTATACTTGAGGATTTTGGTCAGCATTGCTATAGTTATCGGCACGGATATTGAGCCCTGACCTTTCCTGCGCAGAAGCGATTTATTGGTTTATTGCCATAAATGTACAGTGCAGCGCAAAGCGATCCCCACTCTTCCGTCGGGAGCTCAATATCCGTGCCGGTAACTATACCTACTTATTATAACATCGAGGAGTACACAAAACATATCCAACCTCTTTAATCTACAGTTTCAACACAAAACCTACAAATAATTAGGTACTAAACCACACTTAAACCAAAATATTAATTCGAGGATAGTGATACAATACACAGTGCACAATATTAGCTTTAGGGGTTGTAATAATGGTCGGATTACATCGGCATTATTGCTGTGGTAGATGGCTAATATTTGTATGGATCAGGCTTAGTACATAATGGACCGGGAGCAATGGACAAGTGAAGACAAACAATAACTTTAATACATTTTTTTATGTGATCCTTATATCGTTAGGTAGGTAGATAACTAATAGGTGTCAAAGGTTTCAAATGGGTCCATTTGCAATCCAAATTAAAATAATTTCAACCAGTTTCGGAGACATTGAAGAACATACACGATTCATACTCATGGGTATTTAGATATAAGATGACATCTTATTATTAGGAAAAAACTGTAATATGTTATGTAAAAGTTCAGAAAACACACACACAAAGATATTTTATACTTAAAAAATATATTTTCTTTGCAGAATCACCCAGTCTAAGCTGAGCATTAAAGCAATCAGTCTTATCGCCACAATACATACTGGTCCCCCCGACACCCGCGTTTGATTACCGCAGTTATGTCAGGCTTCCGTCGCACCGTGCATGGCGAGCCTTACGCCCTGCTGTGAAACAAACCATTTTGTCCTGCGGTAAGAAATGTTAGACAAACTGCGGGAAAGACAATCACACAAATATTTTTTTTTTAAATCGTATTGTTATGAAGAAATTAAAATAGGCCAAAATGTATGCGTTTTCTTTGCAGATTCACCCCCTAGACTAAGCTGAGCAAAAAGGCGGAAACTTCCGTGTCGTGTGTGTTTCATACATTCAATATGGTTAGAAACATATTTGTCTGTTGTGTCGTATCACAACACGCGTCAAGACACGCCACTACGCGCAAGTGTGTTTTCGCCTTTAAAGCAATCAGTCTAAACGCCACAATACATAGGGACTTCGGCGTTTGATTACCGCAGTTATGCCAGGCTTCCGTCGCACCGTGCGGGGCGAGCCTTACGCCCTGCTGTGTAACCAACCATTTTATCCTGCGGTGAGAAATGTATTGGCAAAGACAAACAGGAATATATAATGAGGTTACAATTGAAGTTGTTTAATGAATTATTGTTTTTTGGATTTGCTACTTTTATTTGTGGAATTATTTTTTGATATTATAGACACGATTTAAGTATTTGAAATTTGGTATAGTCTGGATTCTGTATATAAAAATATATTTTACATTAAAAAATAAAGACCAACTCAAAAATGTCTCAAGTCATAACTCCCACTTCGCACAACTTGGATTACCGCACCTCGCAAATATCAATACTAATCCAAAATTATAAGACAAAAACGTCAAAAAATCCATTAAATCATAACGAAAAACTGACTAAGCTTCAATGTTATGTAAACACTCGTGTTTCTGTCTTTTCCATACGACAAAACCGTATAATTTACGACTTATCATATACAGAAAATTTTGTTTATAATATTGTCACGGAGAGAAAATTATAAAAGTATAATTTATGGTTTCAGTAAACATAACAATCGTATATAAACTAATAAAACGTGTCAGCGGCAAAATAATTGGGCCAGAAAATTATTATAATATTATAAATAGTTTAGTCTGGGCTGTAATATTGTATGTGTCGTGTGAGAACAGACCGCGCTCGTAACTCATAATTCTGTTTATAGCGTTGGTGCATCCTTGATACTTGCAAGCGTTTTGTTGTTACGTTTTAAATGAACGGAACTTAGATACGATCATTATATATATTTACCTACACTGAAATGGTTAGTGAGTATCTCGTAATTTGCTTAATTTTTGATACTTCACAATTATCACAAATCCTATTACTGTTGTGCTAGGTAGACATCTAATAGTTAAAAAACTTATTCATATACTTAAGTAGCTATTTTGAAATGTTAATTGCCTAGTGTACACATTAAGGCCCCTACAATTGATTATACTCTTAGCAAGCAACTTCTTACTAAGCGCACATACATCACATAGGCATTAATAACAAAAAAAAAAACATTCAGTTATCTTCCAGATAAGTGCTACTAATGAACATTTGTCGATGCTCACTGTTCCTACGCTAAGATGCTATCAGGCCTGTCAATTTTTGAGATGCATATCGCATTCTTGATTGCCACTGAAAGGCTTATTAAGTGAAAATGTTTAAATGCATAGTGAGATAAGAGCAAATATTTATAACAAAGATGCTGATTATAATGAAATGTCAATATTTCTAAGTACAGTTACGTATGGTGTCGGCATCTTGGAGTGTAATTAATTGATGAACTGAATCGTTAATGCTTGCAAGACTTTAGAATACCTACAGTCGCGATAAAAAATCTCAGTAGCAATTAAAAGCCCAACTTTTTTAAGCTTCAATAAGACAGTAAATGAATTTATCAATTAAATTACTTAGTTGTTGATAACGACGAGATATTTTTTTACTTTTGGTATTTTGACTATCGACTTTTGCATTTATTCAACTATCAAAATCACTCAATCCAATCATACATGGACAAAGATTTTATTGTACTTGACAATAAAAAAAATCATATAAATAAAAAGTTCTTGTTTATTTCGACGTAACTAAAATTTGATGACACGACATGCAATAATTTGATAGTTTTATTGGTTATCGCTGAGAAAATATCGCGGAAACACGCTTCGTTTACGATTTATTGTTTATTTTATATTTTGTTTCCTGTTAAAATAAATAACTTATTTTTTTAACATGTCATTAGCAAGAACTCTTGCGTTTTCCTTTGATCTTTACTTGGTTAAATTGGTGCGTTAATTTCTACTGTTTTTTTATTATTTTTTATTAAAATGTTTTTAGTGTTAATGTTAAATAATGCCCAATTACTGTCAACAGTAAAGTGTTGTAGGTCGCCAGTGTCACAGACTATACAAAGCAGGAAGCATAGATAATAAATATAAACATAGATAAATATAAAAGTAAATTATGAACAGTAACTGCGAAGGAAATACGCTTCGGTTGCACAGACATAAAAACACGGTCTAATAATGTGTTCAGTTATACGCTTTTTATAAATATCAATGATGTAGGTTGATTAATTAAAAATAGATTATTGGTTAGTGTCGTGTTGATCATAAAAAGTAGATAGATATAATGTCGCCGAATGAAATTGTATCCAAATGCGTTTTTTTGGGTCGCATTAACGACCATGTAACTTCAAGTTTTTCTACTGTAACGTTCGTATTGTCTGTTTTTAATTACCTATGTATTTTCTTGCTTTACTTTTTTTCTCATTGCTAATGATAAAGAATAGATAAGGCTTCTTCTCAAAGTAACCGTTAGTAGTTACTAGTTATATAAAAACAAAAAAAAAACTGTTGCTCTTTTGACATTTATTTTGTTGTGCATTCAACTTGCTTTGCCAATTTAATAGTGTTATTATTATTTCCTTAGTTTAATTTAGGTACCTTAAACTCGCTTAACTTGAAATATGCACGTTAATTTTGCAAATTTAAACTTGCTTTACAATAATTATCCCAAATCATACTAAATGTTTTACCATAAATACCTATGTGTCTATAGTCTGCTGCTGTAAATTGTGGCTGAGCATGATTTTAACACTATTCCATATTTACATACGTAATTAGCACACCAAAAACAAAATAAGACAACACAACCCTCCATTACTCAAATACTGGTTAATAACAAAATAAAGCTCTCTATATATCTCTAATCAGCAAGTTCCATTCAAGTTAATAAGTTTTGTCTCCCAGCTAACAAACTTAAACTCATGTTAATGTGACCGTACTTTAACATAATTTACCTTTACCTAAATCGCGGCATGTGCGGTCTGCAGTTGCTATCAGCAGTCGGCATTCAAAATGTACTTTTAACCTACTTTATTATTATATAATGATGCTCAACAAATTAAATAACTTTACCATACGTTTTGAAAACAATCTGCTATAAATCCTAATATAGGTCCTATACCTATACACTGCGCTTATTGCGACTACATCTCTAAGCATGATTTTAACACTATCCTAACTACACAACAAAAACAAATAAAATTATAATTTCCTTGCACACAACAACCCTCTACTCCTGGAGTGCTAGTTAATAACAAAATATAGCTATCCAATCACCAACTTACATTCAAGTTAATAAGTTTTGTCTCCCAGCTAATCTTCCGGTCAGCTACAGCTTGTCTCAGGATTATGTTCGCCAATCTAATCAAACTTGTACTGTAGTTATGAGCTAAGGATTAAGGATGTGGTTATTGTGATACTGCGTGGTTACTGTTGTTGTTAGTTTTAGATGGTGTTAAAGAAGTACTAAGTATAGAAATAGAAAGAAAATAATAAGGTTTTCTTACTGTACATTTTGCCACCAGTTATTTTATGCCATGCCAATAGGTTCGCTGATTCCAATCAGGGCTTTTTTATGATCCCTCTCAAATAAGAATGTTGGCTGTCAATTGAAGAATGTCATAATATATGTATAAAAAAACTACATTGAGATGGTTCCCATATGCTCGTAAATGTACGAAAGTATTTCAAAACAAAACTATAATTAAAACCAAAAAAAAACTTCCGTGCACTTTGATGACGTCTCGCGGGATTCTAACCCCCTTCTGCAAACGTAAAAATAAAGATCATAAAAACATACGAATTACCGCCAACCCTTGGTCTTCAGAGGCCATTTGAATTCATAAATAATCCCTTCAAAAATAAACGGGACAAAAAACACCCCAACAATTAACAAATTGCTGGCAGTTTAGGGTTAATTTTAACCGCTTCCTACTGTTGTAATTTGAGTGTTCCTTTTTTTAAAATTTACTGCAGTAATTTGAATCTTGAAACAATAAATAGTGACAATTATAGTCAAGATAAAGGTGGTTTACATTTAGCCATCTCTGTGGACCAATTTTAAATAACACTAAACCAGACGTCACTAGTGTATTTAATTTTAATTTGTTACTTAATTTACTAATAAAACTGTCCAATAAATTAGCATAATAAAAGTATATCGTTAACTTTAACTTGTAAGCGTAAAATTTCTCTGACGTCATAGATAAGTATCGAGATAGTCGAAAACAAATAATCTTGACATTTCAAAAGTCGAAATTAGGACGTTTAGATTAAGCAATGATTGGAAGTGTTATTAAAATTGACATGAATAATTCTATTGCGAAAATGTCAACACGTATGTCATATCCTGCGTTGCTAAATCTAAGTATTTGTCGTCGACAAAGGTGATAATTTTGCAATAATTAGTATTGGAACATAATTCTTAAGTGTGTACATATTATCTTCGGGCTATGTAACGTAATATTCATGGTCACAATAGCTGTCTTTTTTATAATTAAACATGGGTGTACATCATTTTGGTGTAGATAAAGTTGTCAAATACAAATAAACTTATTGTGTTGTCAAAATTAATGATTGTTAATATTTTGCAATTAGCGGACAGGTTGATTGCAAATCATAACTTACCTCTTAGTCGATTAGTTTTGACTTGAAAACTTTCGGGGATAGTTATAGGTAAAGGTAATTAACACACTGAAACTTTTTTTATTCTGAAATACGAGTAAACCGTATGCAATACCAGCTACCACACTTCCTTCTTTCTCTCCAAACCCTTTCTCGATTATTTTTTACAATCCAACCATCTGTTTGTTATTCAAATCTATTTCGGTCTGCCCCTGTCATTGTCCTTCAATTAAAGCCCGTTTTTAACTGCCGACTATATATTATATATTTCTATGTATGCACTGAACATTTTTATGCGATGTTTTTTGCCGTAATTAGGCGTTTAATTGAGTAATTTATTGGTGTGCAGCAAGCTTTATGGCTTGTTATGGGCATGCGTGGACCGCACGCGAGAATAAAATTTTATTTAGAATTTCTTGTGTGTGTGCTTGTGTTAGATCGTTGTTTGTGAATGGTTTCTGAGTTTGTATGATTTGGTCCTTGATTGACAGAATAGGTGTTAGAGAAGTTAAGTGCATAGGGTAGTTATTGACGATCTGATGCCATAGTAGACGATGTATCTGCCTTCCGCGCTAGAGGTCGCGGCTTTGATTCCCGCATGAGTCAACATTTTGCATTTACCTATCAGGTTATTTCTTAAGTATCTTAGAAAAGTATAGATACACGGTAATTATCAGTACTTTCATAAAAAAATAGGTATCCCTTAGGTTGAAATGGAATGGTCACTTAGCTATGGCTATAGGCAGTTTTTTTATATCATGTCACTAATATAATGTGATGAAACTCGTGGAACTGAGTGTCAGTGAGAAACTTAATATCTATGATGTTTATGCCAATACAACTAAAGATCCCTATTACCCTACATCGATAGATTTTTCCACTCCATCTAAGCATTTCCAAACTTTTAATACTGGTATAATGTAAGAGATTCCAATACTTTAATATCTGCAGCCTGACCTACATTGAAGATAAGCTCCGGTCGTGTGCACCACGGTTTAAGACGACTAACATTGCATCTCTAAGTGTTCCCCCTTTGAATTTACGTTAGTGTACTCTAGGCTTTATGGTAATATTTGGGCTGGTTTGTTATAGTATCTTTGAACAATTTTTGTGGGTATAATGGGTAAAGAGATAAATGTTCAGAATTTACACGTTTATAACACATAACTATTTAAATCTGTAGTTAATATTTATACCTTGGTTTACTTGGACTGAAATCGTGATTACATTCCTGAATAAAAAAATATATATGAGTGTTTTTATGCTTCGCCTTTTTAGAAGTAAATTATAAACTAAATAAAAATAAGAAACAGTACGAACCGTTGGTCCTAGACAAAAGGTGCCCAGATGGTTTTCGTCTTATTTTTAAGTTAATTCTATACGATAGAAATGAAAAACTAGGCATTTTCAGAAATGTTAGTAGAAAAGTCCCAAAAGCCTTGCACACCCTTTGCACACACTAACCGTAATTTCAGCGTCTTGTTGTCACATTGTCAAATTATTATTACGGGTAATATAATTTCTAATATAATACCTATCGGTAAGTACCTAAATTAAATCCTTAATATCACCACAAAAGATACCCACCAACTCACTTAAAACACTTTTGTCCACCACTCAAAACAACCACAACCCAGCCCGTTCACTAAAACGTCTACCAAAAATAGTTAAAACAATAAATATATTTCACGTCACTCACTTGTCATAAATATAACACACGACGAAATGAGGCGAAATATATGTTCATTGTCATAATAATATGACATACTAGCTGTAGCACGCGGTTTCACTCGTCTTCTTATGGAACTAGATACTTCCCGAATACAGAAACCTATAGAGTTGAACTAAACCATCTTCATGATACTTAACAGTCGTTATAAGTAGCCAGTAAGTCTGACAACCAGTGTTACCAAGGAATATTAGGCTGCCCGGCTTGAAGAGGTCAGATAGTCAGTTGCTCCTTGTAAAACACTGGTACTCAGCTGCATCAGGTTAGACTGGAAGCCGGCCCCAACATAGTTAAGAAAAAGACAGAGCAGATGCTACCTGTATTCATACTTTAATTTCATCTCCATTCTTTTAGTGTAATAGTGTGACAAACAAACAAATTCTTTTACCGTTTTTATTATTAGTAAAGATGACAGTCAAAAACAGTCTTAATACAGTCCTGAAATAAATCTGAAAGCTTCACTAAATTGGATATCTTCGGTGTCGGGTTGCTTAAGCAAATAAATTTCAGTTACATTATTATGATTTTAAACAAAGGGAAAGTGATTCTTTATGATGAGCTGTTTTCAGACACCAGTGTTAAAGTAACAGATTTAAAATTAAATAAAGGAAACTTTATTAAACGAATTCTTAAGAGTTGATATTTGTTAATATAGTTCAATTCTAATCTGAAGATGTTTATGTCTTTTTCTTTAATTCCTGCGTACCTACGTTAAAGTGATAAGAAGACATTATCACACTTCTTTAACTTAAAATGCTACTGTTTATAAACCTCTACATATTCACTTCTGTACACCCCACTTTACAAAAAATATACTAGCAGCACTGTACAACCATTAAGAACTTAATTGGTGTGTACATATGCAAATACCGCCGTAATGAAGCTCGTTGACAAATCAACGTCTTTTTCTTCTAAACTTAAAAGCTTCATGTGAATTTAGATATCCTTGGTAAAGGCTGGTACTCAATAGGTACCCAGGCAGGTACTTAGGTACGTACCTATAGGGGTATGGTGTGCGCTCGCGCAGTCTAGACCCCCGTGGCGCGCGCATCTTGATGCGGCTAACGAGCGCCCGAACAATGTCTCTATTAGCTTATTCTGGAGTTTTAGATCAGGACAGGAAAAACTGTGGAGTTGCTTGTCCTTTTTTTGGGTAGAAGCATTTGAGTGTGACTTGTGTTGCTTTATAAAAATAATTTTTATCAACTTGAAAAGTTATCGACGAATTACTTTTGCAGTCGTTTTTTTTTATATTCTTAAACTATGTAGATCTTTCTTGTAAAGAATATTAATTAACCATACATATTTATAATATATTACAAAGCCTGTTATATATTTTATATCATCAGTAATTACAATACAAAAGAATAAGGTTTATTAAATACCTCACCTCGCTCGATAGTTATGCTTATTATAAAGGAAAAATATACTTATGAATAAAAAAGACAATACTAATCGTGCTCCTAAGAAGTTATAAAAACAGGTACCTAGATATTTATTTATGAGTCACTGCATATGTTATCACACATTTAAACTTAATACTATGAAGTCATCAACATTGTTTGCTATTCACAATAGTTATTAATAAGAAACGAATGATTCTCATCTGCATCACGCATTTATTCTTAAGAAACTAGAATTTTAATAGGATTTTCCTTCACCATTATATTCTATCATATTAACACTACCTATTATTATTTTAATACGTAGTATTTTTAATGAGTGGCTTTATGTTATTGATAATCTTGATAATAAATTATTTTAGTGCTTGTTATTTCTGCCATCTTATGTTTCTTATTGCTCAGTAGTTAATACAGTAGTACCTAGATAATTGCAAGGTTTTAATGTTATCGACTATTAAAACTGATTTCGAAACTGCAATAAAAATAACATATGAAAAACAAATAATGCAAAATTCGACTCCACAGATTTTTCTGTCCAACGAAACAAGACTCGATCCCCTTACTCCACTATGCAAATAAAGTTAGTAGCAAAAACAAAGCGAAACACGGTAATTACACTTGGTGGAAAATTAACTGACATCGATACCGCGTACATGCTCTGGCCTGCACGGTATGGACGTAATGAGTCTAGATATCGGGCCTTAGTGCACGCCACGGGCCACTGTATTTAGAGAAACCCTTTTTTTTGCACTGAAGTACATTTTAATGAGAACAATTAAACGATTTTAGTTGCGAGCTGAGTTAGGGGTTTCTGTAATATAATTTAGATAGTAATATTGCATGTATTGAGAATATTATAGCCCCATTCTGTAGCCACAATTTTATTTATGATAAAAGAAACTCTTAAATAAACCTCAAGGGAGCAAGTCACAAAAAATGCAGTCTATTTTCGGCGGCCATTTATAAAATAAAGAAACGCGATCTTTTCTGCATTTGAGGGTTAAGTTAACCCTGCGATCGCCACATAAATCTGCTGCAAAAGGGTTGTAAATCCAACCAACCCCTTCCAAGAGTAGTGATGGACGACCACCAGGGTATTTTGAACCCCCTCCCCTCTCTTACTTCGAAAGAATATGAAGTCAAGAGGGAAAATTTCATCCAGTGATAGGGGTCAAAGATTTCTGGTCGATATGTATAAATACGAATAAAAATTTCAAGGCGATCCGAAGATATGTTTCGTTTCACCCTTTCTAGTCTATTTTGTAAATTGATATTGGTTTTTGGGAGCGTTTATCTTTTGGAGTGTAAAATTTTAATTTGGGTTCTGAATAATTACCTTTAGAGGACTCTTTAAAAATACTTGCCTGTCAAATGAGAATATACACAGGTATATAAACCGACCCATATACCGCTCAAATAGAAATATTAGGTACTTTTCCCTTGGGAATCTATATTGTCTCTAATAAATCATTTATATGTATTTCTCTTTCAAACAAAAAAATATATAATACATAACTTAAACAATATACCAAAAGTTGACACAAAAAAATCTAATATCACACAAAAAACATTTTTTAATCTCGACAACACAAACACAAAATTCGGAACTAGCAACACAAAAAAATACAAACAAATATTTCAATCCAATCGGTTTCTATTCCCTTGCCCGAGGGCTATTTTTTACTATTTTTTAGAGTTCCGCAGGTGGAAACACGGCTCGCCATTAAGGTATTGACGCGGGTAGCCCGTTCCTTTACGGAACCCGCAATAATTCACAAAGAAAGCCTACCGCCTGTATGGGAGCTGTATTTGGTCATAGAGTAACTGATACACAGAGAAGACATCAAAGGATTTTAGGTAAGGAGTGGTTTTACGTTCTTAGACAAGGGATTGAAGAGGTAAGAAAAAAAAATTATGCTAGGATTTTTTAAGAAAATATTGTGCAATTTTTATTTTTTTTGACCTCAGAATCTGTGCAGTTTTAAGAAAAACTTTATTAAATCGAATCGTAAATTTACTTATCAGGAATTGGATATCTTATTTCTTTATTTTTATACCTGATTCAAAAGTTTATGAATAAGCTTTTATTATTTCAATTCAACATGATTTTCAATATAAAGCAAGACAAATATTTTACTAAGTTATGATCGACATAATGAAATAAATTGCTGTGATTTATAAATTTTGTTAAATCTGATTTTGTAAAATATTTGAACGAGACTGGAATAAATTAGAATACAATTTTATATGACGAATAGAATCTACTTTTATTATAAAAGCACCTTAACCAATATCTTTTATTAACAATTTGAAAAGCATAAAATATAGACTATACCTATTCACGTATTTTCCTTAATACCTAACAGAAAATATTACATTTCATAACTTTCTATCTTCTACCTACTCTGTGGGCATCAAAGACGCCGGCAGTTGGCATAATTCAGCGCATATAGTATGCACTGATCGGCATTTTATCGGCGACGTCGGGGTTCGACGCTAGTTTATGTAACCGATATTCTCTATTGAGACGTTTTGCAATATGTTGCTTTGTTAGTACTACTGGGTATTGCTTTATTTTGTAATTATTGAAGATCGTTTTTTGTTTTTTCAGTTGAAAGCTCGCTATTGTTTTGTTGTGAGTTACGAGTGTGTGTAGGTATTAAGTAAGAGTTCTCTCCCACGGCGTATGTAGCTGGCATGTTGTTTTAGTATTTTGAACATCATGACAATAATATGACCCTATTCTAAACCAGAGTCTGTGGTACAAAAATGTTTTGTATGAATCCAATGTGTTCACTTTTGTTTAAAAAAATACAAAATCTTTAACATATTATAATTCAATTTATAAAACGACTGGTTTATTTATTACTTATATTATAATGATAACAATATATTTTCCCTTTCTTTCGTAAATATTTTAATTTGACAAGCATGAAAAACAAATAGTTTTATTTTGTCATACCGCCTAGGATCACAAAATATGTTTTGACGTCAAAGTTATAATAATAGGGAAATTTACTACATTAATTAAAAAAACAAAATACCCGACTGCACACTAAAAAAAGAGTAAAACAAGCCCCACAATAATATTTAATTTATAAATATTGATGGAAAGCATCGCAGGCGGGGACCAACAGAGGCTTATTTATAGTCATTTCGGTTGTGCACCATTTAGCAGAATTTTCGTTGGTGGCGGTCAAGGTGGTCCCCGCCTGCGATGCTTTCCATCAATATTTATAAATTAAATATTATTGTGGGGCTTGTTTTACTCTTTTTAGTGTGCAGTCGGGTATTTTGTTTTTAATAATAATTCTTTTATTTATAACTTTTAGCTGTTTTATTTAACGAAAATGTTGTAGATGTAGAAGACTATGTATATGTAAGTACCATTTTAAATTATTTCGACGACATTTGGCTTTAGATTACGAGTGATGTTACTCCGCAACATAAATTTACCGCCAATCTGGACTGTTGGTAGTGAAGAAGAAAAGAATTAGGTGAGTCATTACTGCTGAAGACCGTCAACGACGTGTGCCCTTATGCGTGTGCCCGCATTCGGGCTGTATACTCGAGCATATCCCCTCCGCGCGCCGCGCGCCGCATGCCAGGCCACGCCCTATCTTTTGCTTGCTAACGCATGAGTTGCTTTGCGTTGACGCAGAATTAACATGTTCCCGTGGGAATTTTGAGAAAAAACGTATCCTATATTAATTATTACTCCCGTGATTGAAATGAATCTAATGATACCGCATACATATTTTTTTAAAGGGAAATTTAGAAAAAATATCCCGTGGGACTTTTAGGATAAAATGTATCCTATGACACTCCCGTAATCAAGACAAATCTAACGATACCTCATACATCAAAATCCATCAAGCCGTTTAGGCTACAGGAGGTCACAAAGGAACAGACATACATACATACATACATACATACATACTTACATACACTCGAAAAACATTACCCTCCTTCTTTGGCAGTCGGGTAAAAAGCAGTAAAATATGTCGCGTACACAAATATAAAAACGTAGGCAGGTATCATAAAAATATTATATTAAGTGTTCGAAATCTAATACTTTTTGAAATGGGCCTATTATGCTCGCTAATTATTAATATTTATGATGATACTAAATTATGTAGTATGTAGACAAGATTTTTATGAAGCGTTTACTTTATGTTAATTTTGTATTATTTTATAAAGTCTAGTGCACATTTAGTAGACTCATAATATCGGAATATATTTTTAATAATACTGTTTTATCACATTTTTATAGAGAGAAAACAAAACAAAATTAGCAAACACAGAAACAAAATGTATTAGGTAAATCTAAATTTTTTTAAAAGTTTGAAATCCAAAATATATCGTCAAATGAGTTCTGATCAAATAATAATTTGGTCATTTAATCAGGCATTAAATATACCGTAACATCAAACTGTCAATGAAATACAAAATTAATTTATTTTGTATTTCTATCATCATATCCAAACAAAAAAAAAACATTCCAACCCATTGTTTGAATGGTCTCTAAACAATTCTCCGTTAGATTGATGTAAATGGTCAATTAACATATTTAAAGGATTTTTATTATAACATTGTTCTAGAATCTTTCCATTTTCAACTCAAAATAGTTTTAACATTTTCATTTTCATTTGTGGTTCTATCACAGTTAAAATTAATTATATATATTTTTTTCTTTCATTTCTTACGATGACATTTTGATTGACTTTCATGCCTTTGGTATAGCAGTTTAAAAGAGGTAACGACCTTCCAAACGACCTTCATAATATTATGCAGTACACAATATATTAACTCCTAAATCAGTGAAAAAGTGGCAAGCATACATCTTTATAAAAGATGGCATAACATGATATTTTTGACCTACAAAACATAATCTTCCGTGGGAAAAATTGTAAGTTAATAAACAAACTACACACTAAGTTTGTGTCATCCGGAAACTTAGAACATTAACAGCATTAAAAACCTGTCATTGTATATCATTGGAACTACAATTATTTATTTCGATTCTCACATTAATAGATATATTATTAACGCGGCTACATTATATTCCTAACTTTCTTTTTACAATATTTTTAGAAAAAAAAAACTACATATTTCGCCCAGTTGTCCACTTTTGACCAGTGTGTCAGAATAAGTGTAATTTTCGATTGTTTAAAAAAATACGACATACACAAAAACATGACCATATTTTACAATATAATCGAATTAAAAAATTCATTACGCAACCAATTTATCACATTACCACGCGAATAACATTTAACCCTTTTACCGCGACAACAAAACAAAAGTGGCTATAAATTAAAAAAAAAAGAACAACCGGCTACTTAACCCTACGATTCGGAAAGCCGATGTAAAAGCCGCTTGGACACCACTCGTAAATTTATGAAGTCGAAACACGATTATGTTAATACAAGTTGTACGTTCGACATATTTGTGATTTTCTCACGAATACGGCGACATTTGGTCTGCCTATAATGTCGATGAACTCGGTGAAATTTGTCGTTTGGCTTTTAGAATAGACACCTTGTTTTTAATGATTCCATTTTTAAAGATTTTGTAGTTGTCTTTTGTTTCGTGTTTACAAGTATGTTGACAGTTGCAAAAAGTAGGTGGTAAGTGTAATTTATATTGCTTGTTTTTCAAAATTGAATGATTTATGGACCTAATTCGTTATTGATATTTAAAATTGTGTTTTCCCAAAATCTTCTACAACTGTATTTAACTTGAGCAATAGTTAAACTAAAATAGACATTGTTGTTCTCATTCTAAAAGTATCGATACCAAAACAATACTTTTAACATTATTTTTCAAAAGCCATACCAATACCTTCCGTACGTGAACCCAACTTTTTCTCAAAACTTCAGCTATTTCTCATTGGAGGAAAACCGACACTTTTTTGTAAGTCTGCCATTAGATAGAAAAGCCACAAAGGCGCGTGCGGTATAGTAATTAGCAAATGGCCAAAGATCGGGAACCGATATCGATACCTTTTTTTTATTTTCTCTTTCCCCTCACTATTCGGTTAGATCCTTTGGTTTTGGGAAAATGTGTAAATGTGAAAGGCGTGTGGATACGATTACAGTTTCCGACTTTTACTGAATAAAGTAGTTGTTTTTCTGTTTGTTTTTATTTACAATATTGATTTACTTGATTTTTTACCTATAATTCTTTAAAAAAATATTCACCTTTTATTATTTATGCTGCTGATTATGATGAACAAAAACACTAATAGCCAATTTCACCGGTTATTGATAAAGTCTCCGATAGTTTACTTTTGGTTTCACAGGTTTTGGTTAGCAACATATGGTCGAAATCATTAGCAGCCTTTATCTGGCAGAAGGCATTAATTACCACATAACTAACTGACAGTTTATAAGTAACCAGTGAAACTGTCTTTAAAAAATGTTATAACATTCTTTTCGCACAAAAAAATCACTACAACACTAAACTAGTGTTGTCCAGTTATACCTATCGATAATTTGTACACAAAGTTCATAACTGTTCAAGTTAGTAACATAGTATAATTCTAAGTACTTCAAACACTAAGTGGGCCGGTTCAGAACTGCTCCATAAACTAGGAGCTAGGCGGTTCAAAGGGCACAGTTATGCTTAAGTAGTGATAGGTTCTTAGCCCATGAACTCTTTAGTCGGCCATTTTCTTTACTAGTGATGTCGTAAATGGTAGTTTTAGAATAGTTTGACGTTAAGATTATATGGGATTAGAGGCAGTATGATTATTGGAATAAGTAATGTAGGGAATAAAAACTATTTTATATTTCCTTGTATCTAGAGAGTATAGTATGTATCTACTCATAAAGGAATTCTCGTTAAAACAATAGGAACAGCCCGGATTCTAAGGCTGTCAGAGATATATTGTTGTGTCTTGAGGAACCGTTTTTTTATAATTAATTGTGAGAAGTACCTTTACGAATTCATAAATATGAAAATTAGACTTGAAAAAATTGCAGTCAGAGACAGCAATCTACCTACAGGCAAATAATTTCCCCTCTTATGTTTATTATAAGCTTCTTTTTCCTTACTGTATTTCTAGCATGGAACCTCGTATTGATAGTGATAGATGATATTTGTGCCACGGAGAGAGGCCTTAAAGTAAGTCAGTCGTGCAGAATTAATTCAACGTGAAACTATAAAATATAACAGTCTTAATTTGTCTAGTTTTTATAACAATTAAACGATATTTAATTACAGCTAGAGCATGTAACCTTAAATAATGTACGGTTGACCTCACGATATTGCAATTTTTAAGAAAAGTTCGTGTCTGTTTTAAGAAAGTTGATTGAAAAGGCCATATTTATAACATTTTTTTATTGTAAACCTTACCTTTATTCTGAAAGCTTAATAAAATAATTTGATAATAAATGTCATAAAATACTCATATTTAACTAATAAAATCGCAGTTAATTTGTTTTAAAATAATTATCTATATACAGACATTAAAGCGTAACATCACTACGTTATTGGGTTTGTGGTCTATTACCAATTTAATTTGAATCCCTTTTTCTAAATTTTCTTTCATCTTCTAAACAGGTACCTACATATAAGATCGATAAAGAAAAAAAATAAGAACTAAGAAATGGGCAGATCAAAATCTATTTTATTGTCAGATCTGTGGTCAAGCACGAATACTAGATGAAATAAAATAAACGATTATTCTATTATAATTTTAACCCAGATAGAAGAATTTACGATAAACATATTAGAAAATAAACAACAAATAATTAAATTTAAATACCTTAATAACATTTAAATTTGTCATTAGTGGAGCCTATCTTTATCTAAAATTGTTTATTTATTTTTTATTTATTGAGTCGGATTTTTACAGCATGACTCATAGGTCATTTTATTTGTTAATTTATTTTAAAAAAATCAGGTCCTTTCTCCTAAACAATATGATTTTAAAATGCAAGCATGAATGGAATTTAGCTTAGATATGGAAACTAGTTTTCTAGATTAGAATTCCATTCTTAGCCTTTGGAATTACAAAACCTAACGGTAGCGTGTATCAGTCACAACTGTTGTTTTTTTTTAATATATTTATTTTATCTCAAAAGGTCATCGAAGGCCGATCGAAAGAGAAACATAGATTAGGTGATTACTATTTTACTTGGTTAAAAAAAATAAAAGAAGTTTTAACAACGCTACTAAAAACGTTGTTTTTCAAAAAATAAAAGTTCAATTTCTTTTGCTTTCACACCTTTTAAAAGAAATGAAACTGCACACAGCAGTATATAAAGTCCAAAAACATGTTTTTGTGCCTATACATACAAGACAAGAGCCAGAAAGAAACCTAAAAATACAAGCTTGAATGGAATTTCAGTCTAGAAAACTAGTTACCCAGATCAAACTTTTATTCTACGGACCTCTAAAGTTAACGGTAGGGATACAATCAGAACTATTTATTTTATTCAATGAACGGGTTTTATGTTTTTATAGTCCATTAACGAAGTGATTGTTAGATTTATATTTGGTTGCCGTGTTTTTGTGTGGAGCAACAATTCATTAGTTTATTGACGGCAATCAACGAACAAATGGTAGGATTCGAATAATTTTCTTAATTTTTTGAGTAAATTGGCAGGCGCCTTAAATGAAAGGTAAATTCCATAATATGATGAATGAAAAATTCGTTTCACACACTGTTCAATCGAAATATCCAGTTAGTTTGGAAAATGCCTATAGACATTGATAGGTATAATGTTTATAATGTAATGTACACTTTTTGCTGTATAAAGAAAACTTACCTTTTTCTAACTCATCCCGAAGATCTTGAAATGATGTTCACTTCACGATTTTAAGTATCTGAAATGAAAAAATAGTATTTTAATAACTGAATCGATCGGTATACAATTTTAGTTAAAACAGGCTGTATCTTTAAGAAGGCCGCACTATAATTTTTTTCCTATAGATTTTCTGAATAACAAAATCAGTAGGTACCTATCTACCACCGTATCTAAAAACAAAATAGTCTGACCATAAAATACATTAGTTACACAAGTTTTCAATGAAATCATTGTTTTTACAAACAATCTTTGTAATTGGTACATCCAATATTTAACTGACCAATCACTGAAGTTTGGCGACTAAAGCGTGAAAATTGTGATGCCACGCATACCGTCGTAAATTCTTTTACCTACGTTGTAAACAAATAAGATTGCTATAGGTATAAGTTTCGTAATGTATACATTCTTGTTTTGCTTGGAAAATACGTCCAAGTAAGGTACTCTAGAAGAGAAGTCGTACCTACCTATGTATCACCTCTATCGCATCTTATATCTAGTATCTTTTTCCAATACAAAAAATATTTAGTAAAGGCGTTTTTATTGTAAGTACATGAAGCGTCTTATCTGTTTACCTATTACCTGATAGATACAACATAATCATACTTACATAACTATTATCTCTATGAAGGGGGAAAAGTGAAAAGCATCTCCAAATATTATACTGCTCAACACTCCAACAGTCTGAGTGCGTAACAAGCTCAAAGTACACAGCAATCTTCTATCATCGTATCACAAAAAGCAACATTTAAATCGCGGACCAATCACTCAAGCTATCCTTTGAGATGCACCGTGTGAATTCTGATCGAGCCGCAGTTGGCGCAATCGATTCGTACGACGATAATTTTAAAAAGTGATTTTGAAAAAATGTAAGAACAAAAGTGCCGCTCCTCTTTCGAAATTCGCAGATTACCGCGGCATCTGATAAACCAATAGTCATGTAGTCATGCAGGTGTAGATTGGCCGTTGATTAGTTTATTTTTTTATTTATAATTGGTTGTTTATACTGGTTTTGCTGTTGATGTCGTCTTGTCTACGTTTTGGGTGGTAGTGATAGTATCGGTGTTGAATTTTGGGTGATGTTTTGGAATTCATTTTAACTGGATTCTTCAAAAAATTTTAAAACTTTTTCAAAAGCTTAAGTTTAACTCAAAACAACAATCTTTAAATACAAACCAACATAATGTATCACCTCAGCTACATTTCTAATTAAAACAAAACCAACTATTCCACAAAAAACACATTTAGCGATGCCGATCTCAGTCAAGCACGGATAGCCGCGTACTTTTTGCACAAAATTAATCACCAACCATGTTTACAAATTCCGTCATTCACTCAAACGTTATCAGGCCCAAAAAAGGCCCTCCAGCGACAAAACGAAAACATTTAAATAATTACGAATATCTCGGGACCAATTAAAGGCGTCCCGCGCCAATGCGTTTCGAGCTGACTATAGGAGACAAAGTGTCGAGATGAAAGGCACCGCAGCCGATTGTCGCGGCATTGTATCCTCCGTCGTTAGTCCGGCATTATCGTATCAAGATTTATTTTAACGATTAAGTTTGTGGGCCAAGTTTGAGGGGGAAGCGGGTAGTTATCGTCTTACATTTAAAATTGAAATCAATTGCCAGTATGGAAACAAATACAATTGAAGAGTAAAATGTGCTTCCTTAAATTATATGTACATCCTTACACATTTCTAGTATTGCCTCAAGTTTTTATTACGGATAAGACAACAAGAATGCAAACTTTCATCAAAATCCGTTTAGTAGTTTTCTCGCTATCATACATTTGCTTCCAAACATACAGTCGTCCAAACCTTTCCCGTTTATAATATTAGTGAGATATGATTCCTGAAATTCAACCTTGATAACATTTCGATCGTAATGTTTTAGTATACATTAAGAAAATAATACCTACAGAATATCTATTTAGAAGTAAATTTTTACCTATTACTTCGAAAAATAAAAAAATGAATCCACCCGCTACCGCTTATAATTTGGTACGGCCACAAAATCAACGATTAACGCTTATAGCCTCAGTCATTAAGCCACAATTGGGCTGTGTGCACCTTCACAATTATAGAACGACCGGCCATTGTCTTACATGAAACAATATGCCTATTTTGTACCAGTTGGCTATTTCAATGGAAATAATTCCGATTGAAATCAAGGATCACCAGATTTATGCTGAAATTATAATTGTTGGGCGATTAATCGCGGTGGATTAATTAAAATTGGTCGTAAATAACTTGAAGAGCTAGGGCCTTGTGGTACTGTATTCTTTTTTGGATCGTGCTAGGTAAATGAAGGTAAAGGTTTATATTTTAATAATTCATTAGTCAAATTAAAAAATACAAGAAATATATGCACTGGTCACAAGTGTCACGCTATTGTTGTGTGCCATTGAAACTAATCTAACATGACCAGACTAGACTAAATTGATATATGCCGTTTGTTTGTCTATCATCTGTTTTGTTATATGACTATCAAAATATTTTAATTCAGTACCATAGAAATACGAAAAGGATATGATAACGTTAACATTATTGCCATACGGTAAAATATTAAATCCGTGATGCCACCAATACGAACAATGTACAATGTAAGCACCAAAATACAAACTACCCCATAATATTCCATCAAAAACCGATACAGTACATTTTATTACCCATGGCTTTCTTTAAAATTGAACCATTACTTCGTCATTCGTTCTGTCACTGACTTATAGCACCATTGTCTCTTATAAGGAACAATATTTCACGATACAACATAGCAAATTGCTTCATTTATAACGGAAAGGTACCAAAAAAGTACCACGGTACCTTTTGATGGTACACAAGTATTTGGGTTAAAAGGTATTGTAAAATTTTATTTGTGTGCCATGATTTTTAATGAACATTTTTCAAGGTCTTCTGAACGTTTCAAGTATTATTTATTATGTTTTTTGTTTAAAACTTTTCTTCTTGAGTATTATTTTGTACATATTGTACGAGACCCTTGGCTTCAGATCAGTACCACCAGTTACCTAGGCAACTGTACCTATTTAAATCCTTGTTAATCTTATGATCGTTTTGTATGTATTACATGTTAGCTTTTTAGATGAAATAAATAAATTACAAAACTAAATAAATCTATAGGTACTCCGAAAACCATCCAAATTAAATTCTCCTAACTTTCACGTTCCACGAATTGTCGATACATCCCCAAAATCAAACATACATACAAAATAAAAAAAAAACAACCAACTGCGAACAGGTTCCCCGAAACATGGTAGCAAAATCAGATTTTTCCATTGATGGGAACTTTCAAAAATCTATTTCCTGTCTGGACAGTTTTCCGGTTCGCACACCCTCTTATTATCCTGAAAGCTATTATGTAGCTAAATGGAGGGTGAAAACTGGATTGTTTTTGGCGAATATTACACCTATGTATTGCTTAGAAAAACTTTGTTTTTGTGTAAATACAAAACATCTGCACTAGTATAATAAAGAGGAAACATTTTTTGATTGTTTATACCTAAAGACTCCCAAACTACTGAACTAATTAAGAATTATTTCACTGTTGAAAAGTTACACTCTTCCCAACAGGGTATATTTTATTCCGGTATGGGCAGTAGTTCCGAAGGAATATCTGCGAGAAAACAGCTAGTGTAAAATAATACAGCACCCTTGAAATGGGTGTTGTAACATTTGTAATAAGTTTAAAATACTAAATCTATACCTCATTATAGAGAAAACAAAATGAAAATCAAAGTACCACCTGTACAACCCAGGTAATTGGTCTCATTATACCAATAAAGACGACTTCAAAGAACTTTTATGTCCTAATAAAAGCACATACGAACTTATTCTAAAGACACCCCGCTAAGTAACATGTACGTGTATTTTCTAACCTAAATTTAAAGCAACTTAATAAGCTCGTTAAAACAAAACTTTACATAACAGAACTTAAACTATTCTTTTAAAGTTTTCATTATAATCGGGTAACAAGCTATTACCTGGACTTATATTAGTTTCGAAGCGTCGCATATAGATTTTTTCTGTTGCCACCCGTTGACACAACAGTATAAGTGAGAAAGACGACAAATAATAGAACATTATGGGCCTTACTACAAAAACTTTAAACCCTGTTTTACACTTGTCTAATAAAATTTTGGCTGCAAAATGAACCATATGTCAACGTCATAATTTGACATTTTTTTAGACAAGGCATAAACTGACGTTTAAAAGTTTTTGTGGTAAGACGGTATATTTCTAAGACAAACCTTTTTAACGCCCAATATAAAAGTAGTCTCAAACATCCTATTACTAAACAAAAATATACCGAGAATTTTTGATTCTGGCGGTTCATCTTATATTGGTTGTAAAATGACATTAAACAAATGAATAATAAATGCTGTCTATAGGGGGCTTAATTAAATAATTTCTTTAGTTTACATACGCAATCAGATGAGCAGTTTAACATACAAATTGTTCTAACTAATGGTTATAGTTTTGAGCTATGGTGGCCCGTGTTATATGAAATCCGATAGCGACATTAACGAGTTAAAAGTATTTTGAAGTTATAAAATTGAATTTTGAATGAGATACTTAAAAATGGTTATGGTAATTATAGCTTAGGTTCTTCGTATTTTAACGAATAACGGAGTTAAGATGATGAATTATGTTAATCATTTCTTTTTTGTAAATATTTTCACGAAATTAAGGTTAGCAATATGGAATTATGGACGGCATTAAAGTCATAAAAAATCAGCATGATAATAAATTCAAACACTTTTAATGATAATAACAATCAGGTCGTTTTTCTCTTGACAAAAAAAAAAACATTATATATGTACATTATTGTACATACATATTTTCTTCTAAGTTCATCCCGAATCATTGTCCATTTCCAATACAAGATAAGTTGATCCCTAATTTTATAAATAAACGAAATTCGTTGAACTTTAAATCCTCTAGGTATTAATCTTTAACCCCAATCACAAAGACCATTATATTCTTAATATTCTCTCCTCGTTACAATATGTATAATGTTTTATGTTCTACCGATGAAAGCGACACTCTATCACAAATGTGTTTAATCCTATGTAAATTGGGTGTAAACTTTAAATAAACTATTGTCAGTGAATAATTTATAATGGTCTTAAGATTTTATTGTTTGATTTTAAATTGTGTTTTTAAAATATGGACTGTTAGAAATAATTTGTTTTGTAACTGGTTTAGAGTAGAGAGTGGTCCTATAGTATTTTTTTTTGTACTTCAAGAAGTTTACAGGACACAGTACACTTTTTATGTGAAAATACAAATTATTTTGTATATTGATAGCTGCATAGTAACGAAGATTGTTAGATGTGTTTAAAAATGGGACTGTCTTCAAGAGATTCTTGTAAATATAGGTACCTATAAAATGTGTCATATTGACATTAATAAAGAAAATTAAGAACGAATGACACAAATTAATATTTTTATATATTGTGACACTCGTAAAACTTAACATTTTAACATAAACCAAATGCATAATTATGCACCATCTTACCAGCACTGTTGTAAATTAACTTGAAGTTTATCAAGAGGTTAAAATTAACCTATACACGACTATACAACAAGCTTAGATACTTTGGTTTAACCATGATTAATTTTAATTAATTTATTAATACCATAAAAGCAGGTATGATTTTGATGGTCATAATTTTATAGTAAAAATATGATGTGGCTACTTAAATGTCGGTAGGTAAGTGGCTAATATATTGCTAAATGATGGTACATTAAAGTGTGTTGTGCTGTGAGGCACCCACTGTTTTATGACAACAAACGGCTTTTTGACCGCTTTTTGGAAATGGTAGCAGAATTATAATTTGGTAGTAAATAGGCAGTTCTGTGGTAGATTGGGAGGCGTGACTGTAATAATTTATCTCGATTTATGAGATGGGATTTCGCACCTAGATGCGCGAAAGTCGAGATTAATCGAGTAAAAGTACCTACTGCTAGTTTTTATATATTTTTTGAAATATTGCTCCATATACACTCATGTAGTAAAAAGATGTCTTGTCATTTTGAAAAAAATAAACTGTTGAGCAGTGCTTTGCAACAATAATCATATGTATTTCAAAAATCAAAAATGCTTTCGCCTTAACAACAAAAACATCTGAATTTTAATTCTATCATATCATAAAATAGTCTTCAATCTCAAATTGGACTTTGAAAACCCAATACAGGTTTTCTCAAAGCCTACATTATAATGCCTGCATGACAACAAGTCTACCTCTAGATCTAGTTTCCAACACAGCAGAATTCAATGATGACTCACACCTTTCTAATCAACATCATCACACAAATATGCAACAAAAAAACAAAAAACTTAAAGCATCAACAATATTAATAGCTCAACGCTGACTTTTTAAATGACAAATTAATACTTATCGGAACCGAAACGGCCGAAAATCAATTCTTTGTGGGTCACTGATCTACGGCTATCGGAGGTCATAGAGCTATGCATATATAAATTTTTAAGTAGCAAACACTCGAAAAGTTTTCTCGACACGAACAAGTTTATTTCTAAAGTTATCATAGCTCTTATTGTCTGCACAATAGGGGTTGTTTTGCAGTGTTTTGGTGTGATTGTAGTGTGGTAGTAACATGGTTATAGGTAGACAGACGGGCGCGGAATGAGTTTGTGAATATTTCAAATGCAATCTTAAGTCGTTGCCCACTATAGGTTCTATTGTTCTCGCAGGTTGTTTTGTGGGTAAGATGCTCTACTAAGATGAGCTGAATATTTTTTTTTATAAATAAGAGGCATAAGTCGAAAGCATAGAATAACTTTGAAAATATGTACCTTCTTAGATTATTGTATTTATCTAAGTCAGAACAGAGATAATAACTTTGATAAATTCATATTTATTTATATTGGTATAATTGGCATTAGTGGTTTACTTATTATCAGACTATTTACTTAATTTTATGTTCAAGTTTTTTTATATAGTTAGGAAGTAGGAACTTTAATCTTTTTCAATAATAATTTCACGTGACTTTACATAATGATGTAGTAATGTTTAAAATGTTGTATAGCGTAAGGATTATATTAAAGCTTATTAAGTAGGTAAAAGTGTAATTACATAAGTCAAAATAATGTTATCTCAGAAAATGTATTATGCAATAAAACACAAAAATTACCTTATAGAAAACGATAGTCAAAATATCATAAAAATCTAACAATTAAAACTACAGCTCACGACCAAATAATTTCCTTTAAAACCAACATTAGAACTAACCCAAGACTTCCTATAGCAACAAATAAACATCTCACGACAATACCTACGTGTATAAAATACATCAACAGCACAAAGGCACGATTTATACGTCAATGTGTACCCTGCCACGCAATGAACCAGTTGCAATACAATACTTCGAGAGCCATACATAAGCCTGTCAAACCTTATCCATGTTTATTTTAACATGATTTGCTTGATCTAGAAGTTGATCTGCATCTAATCAGCCGTTTAACTCGCATTTAAATTTTAATCGACGATCAAACACATAGCCCTTATTTCAAAGGCATAAAGTTGAAAATTGCATGGCAAAGTTGAGTGTTGAGTACTAAATTTATCAACGGTGATGGTGTTAATTTTGTATCGATAAAACCTACTGTAAGTTATGAAGTTTAATAGTAATTCTGTTTTTGTAACGAATTGTTTGGTTACAGTTTAGATTACGAAATTGTAAATTATTGTTTACGGTTGCTAGTTAATGTATTGTGTTTATTAAATTGATAATACTAAAATACATATTTTATTATGCACTAGCCGATTTCCCGCGTTCCGTGGAAACTACTGCCCGTAACGAGATAAAATATAGCCTATGTTATTCGGCGAAAGGATAGATTTGCAACAGTGACAGAATTTTTCAAATCTTTACAAATAAAAAGATGTTTCTTTTTTTTACAGTAGTACCTATACATTATAATATAGTTATTGGTCATACTAAAACACATATTTAATTATGGATTAAGTACAATTTAATAACCACCTCGTCGACTAAGAAATATTTTATAACAGTTTAAAATTAAAGTAGAGCTACTTTCCGACCGTGACAGCCTCCCAAGTCAACAACTTGTCACCGCATTGCGTTGTGGTTTGCGAAAAACAAACAACAATAGAGAGACTCTCTCCATACAATATCCTTTGTCAACCTTTTTATCAGGCCGACAGAATAGAGATAGCAATGGAGTGACCATTAATCATATATTTTTTTGTTCATGAGTACTTAACATTTTAAAGTCTCATTATTTTATTTTAAGATGAGAGGTTGTGTTAAATTAATAATTTTGTGTTAATAGAAATTTTCTTTAAAAAGACTGGTACTCAACTGCATCGCGTTAGACTGAAAACCGACCACAATATAGTTGGGAAAAGGAAAGGCAGGTGATGAATATTTTATTTTATTTTTTACCTATATTTTTGTTTGCAAAGTTTTGCCTTACTATTGGATACAGAGAGATTTGCGAATAAGCGATGATCTACCATTAGAAAATACGATTTTGACAAGCAATGGATACCCAGTCTAAATACTCGTCACACTTAAAACCAAAGCCTCGATAAACTTGCCAAAATAATAACACATTTCACATCTTGATTATAAAGTATTTCATACAAAGACTCAGCTGGTTCCATACGGTTGTCAGTTCAAATCAGTGCTAATATAAATACCTTTCATATACAAAAGAGTTTCTAAGAAGACCCACAGAGTACAGACTAAAAATCGGCCGATAGTTGGCCCGATGATAGGATCAAAAACAAATGAAAATCGTTAATTCAATCAAAGTTTTAAGTAGGTCTGATACCGGGCAAATACCTGACCGTGTCGTGTTATGATGAAGATAAAAGTCATTTATTCAAAGTAGGCTGAAAATCAGCACTTTTTGAAGATTACATTTACAAAAGACAGCCCCCAAAACGCCCGCCCTTCACCACTTCCTATGCGTTTTTGCTGGGAAGAAGAAGGTGGTGGGTGTACATACTACCATATATCTCTGCACTTATCAAGCGATGGAACAAACAGTCGGCCGACTAAAAGTCTCCAGTGTGCAGGTATTCTAAGAGCAAGCGAGTCGATTCATCAATCAACAAACAAATGAATACAGCATTTAACTTATTTTCCTTGTTCGGATAAAGACAATGAATATGATAATAATATCTAAAGAGATATCGTGATGGGTTTGAAAGAGTGATGTCATATATAATTTTTATTATTTTATCTTCTGGGAAAACATCTACAAAATGTCACAAATATTAGGTAATATTCACGGAAATAATGTTACTCATATCTTTTAAAAATTCCTGAGATCTTAGAGCTCATAAAATATTATTTCATAACATATTTTTGTCAACTAAATCTGATTCACAAAAATTAAACCTAAAGTGAACCTAAATCGAAACCGTAAAGTTATATTATTGTTACATTATAATTTATATTTAAACAATTACACAGTAACTAACTATAAAACAAAACTAACATTACACACTACATTAAATACATGTCAAGGTTTTAGCATATGTCTATACAGGCTGATGATTTGCATAATCTTTATTTAATTGTTATTCACTGTACTTGTATGAGTACAGTGTACTTGTATGAGTCCACTTCTGTACTTAAATGAGTACAGTATCAATCGAGGTTGATTTCTTATGTGATAGGTAGCCCGTTTATGTTAGTAGTGTAAATTAAGTGCGGTATAATTCTATATGTTATCTGATCTGTTTTATGGATTAAGTAGCACTTAATAAATGCTGGTTTAGAAGTCGTAATGTGTATTAGCTTATGCCAGTTATTTATTTTTAACTGTTCAGACATGGATTATTATTATTTTTTGTTAATTTTTTTACCATTCATGTTGTTATTTAAAAAATCCTTTCTAGTCATACATATTCAATTCTCAATTTTTCTTATACTTAGTTTTAAAAATAATTGGTGGTCCTAAAATAAATGATAAACCAATGTCATGTCATTGCTTTTAGTCCACTTCGCTTCAAATCTGGCGCAAGCATTCAAGCTTCGCGAGTGGACGCAAGTGCACATTGTTACCTTTTATTACCTCCTATAACATCGTATGAACATCTTACATCACACTGAATTTCCGACTCTGTGCCTCAAAGAATAAGGGCAAGTTTAGAATGACAGGAGTAAAGCACTTACGCTACATTGTACAAATCAATAAAATTCTATCAGCTAATCTCACTGCAATCGATTTGAAGCCTTGTGTACTTAGTTTAAAGATGACTTTTGGATTGTCGCGAGATGCACACTAAATCCCTTTAGAAATAAATCGTATTCCATTGTTGCGAAAAATTGATTTACGTACAACATCTGTTAAAGCGTAGCTGTAATGTTATATTATATTGTTGTTAGACTTATGTTAGTATGTAGGTCGTACACAGGTGCTTAAGTTAAAGTTTTGTAAGTACTGTAATGTTAACTATTGTTTATTACTTAGATAATTCACTGGGAAACACTGTGAATGGTACAACACTGTTTTGAAATAAGATTAAAATCTTTAAGCTCATTTGTGGGTAGGAACTTAATTTTAAGTGCCCATAAGTTTGTTGCGACCACAATAATAGAAATGAGGGGCTTAAATAATAATTTTGTAATCAAATTGTTTGGTGATTGTTATGTTAATTTCGTGATAAAATTTAATATTATTGTTGGCAAGAGTTACATTCTATCGTATTTATAGTTCTATGCTGTAGAGGTGTTTTCTACTTTCTGCATACCATAGCTGCGTGATAATAACACGGGTAACGGATTTCTTTGGAAAACACTATAAGCCATAGGTATACTATAGAATTTAAATCCTCTGCCTACCTGTAAATGTGAAGCAGATGACACACAAGCTTTTTAGTTTTTTAGATAAAAAGCCGAGCTAAAAATCTTGAGGAAAACAATAAAAAATACTTCTCAATATGTACTTTTAAAAATGTTGTTCAATAAAAGATTGTATGATAAAACCAGTTTTAAAGAAATCAACGTTCATACCACAACAGTAATATACAGAATACAGCCTTCTTAGCATAATTACATTTTCTTAAGCTCTTATACATGTCATGCTGCATAATCAGAGATACAGAAAATAACATTAGATTAGACCCAGCCTAGATTATGGGCTAACTTGACTTTAGGTTAAGTTGAGATTTTGCTGTGTCTATTTTAAGTTATTTTTATTGATGGTTTACAATTGATTTTATAGACTGGTGTTCTTAATACAAAAGTTCATAGTTATTTAGCAACAAAAATATGTAAATTATCATTTAAAATATCAGCTTAATATTCAGTGTCTTCTACAGTACCCATCCTTTTTTTCGTAGAGAAACTATAGACTTCTAAGCAACATGACTTTCCTAGCAATTTACTATCAAAGAAGAAATCTTAACACCAATATATCATCCGTATAACTAACATTCATATCGCCATTTATCAACAATAATAACTATTACACTCTTTCATTTAATAACTAAAAGTCATATAACAATAGATACAGACTTTTCCTCTCAAATGTCAAAAGCATTGGCCAATATAATGAATACATGTAAAAATCTACGAAACAAATGAACAAACAATAATTACAACACAACGAGCATTGTACTATGTATCGATTAATTGGCTTAATTCTATTTGCTCTAAATCCATTGTTTTCTGTTATCAAAGTTTTCATACATTACTTCCACTGGGGTCGAAAATTTTGTAGAATAAAAAAAAATATTGTAGCTTTAAACTATCTATCTTGCATTATTTTCTTAAATATGTATAAATAGGATACCTATATTATTATGTAAATAAATAAAATTATGTAGACCAAATAAATTAATTCAAATATATTTTCAAATTCAGTCCACATGGCCAAAAAAATGGGTAACGTCAGCAAAATATCAAAATTACGACTCTGTCCTACCTAAAATCTTTTGAAGCTCGGGGGAAGAATTTTATTATTTTTTAAAAATATTTTTTGATTAAGACCCATTGAGAAGGAATTTGTGGAGCAGATGAGAACAAACCGATTGTACTACATATCGATTAATTTATCGATTCCCCGTCGTATCGTAGAGGCGACAAGTAATCGATCATAATCGAGAGAGGCGGCGAATTGATCGATTGTTTTATAAGCTGTGAATAAATTAAAAATCGGATTGTTATCGTGGATAATGATGTATAAGGTTGTTTGATGGGGATTTCATGGAATTATTGTATAAAGGAGAAAGAGAGGTCTAGTTTATTTGTTTGTATTAGGATTTGTAGAACATACTCCTTTTTTATTGTTGATGGCTTCATGCATAATGATGCTTATTTCTTCATCGAATCGAACCGTGTATGAAGTAGGTTGTATCTAATAAATAGACAAGTCAGTCATAGAACCTGGTATAATAATCTATTATCCCTTTTAAAATAAAAAATAATAATTCGAACCGCCAAATTGCTCGCTAATCCGAGCCGGTCCAAATCGCGTTGTATCGTCCTTGATAAAAAACGTTTGACGTCATGTCGACCTGATTTACGACATAAAATAGCTTACTAGAAGCTAGTTGAAAGTTATTATACACACATACGTAATCAAACTATATCCAAGTAAGTTGCATAACCTTTTTATAGGTAATAACAAATCTTCTTTGCAATTTCGCAAGTAACTACTTAAATCGTTCTCACCGTTTCACAAGATTCAATATAAACTTTTAATTAGACAACTGTTAAGCTCAGTAAATCAAATGTATCGTAAACCATTTCGTCTATTATAAAATGTTGCTGTATGTTATATTATGCTCGTATAATTACCATATGTATTAACTAATTATTGCGTAGTCAAAGTAAATAAAGTCGAGAAGTGCTAGTCATCTCGCGAACTATTTCGTTTAATTGATTGACGGGTAATTTGAACTGTTAGTGCCGGTCCAGACGGTACGTTGCGTTGTCGTAACGTAAATATTTTGACGCACGCCACACAGGCCTTATCGCAGCGTTACTACGACTCAGTTTTAACGTTCCATCGACGCAGCGGCGATGCGCTGTCGCAGCAAGCATTTTGTCAAAACATTGCAATCAGTCTTTCAACGCACAAACAACTCAATGCTGTCGTTTTGACGTCGTAACGAGTACAATCCCTCTAACATCGTTTTGGTTATTGGTATTAAAAAAAAACTCAGCAAAACCGCTGCGTCGACGCAACGCGCCGTGTGGACCGGCTCTTACAGTTACGTAGGTATAGTGGGTGTGTTTCTCTTATTCCGAGTGACCGTGATAAGTTCGTGAACAGGTGCACAGTTTGTAGGATTACTATACTATTGACTGGTTGTGTAATCTTCGTTGTCGTATAACTATCAGTGACGTAAAGAAGTCACATGTTGAATAATCATCATCCTCCGAGCCTTTTCCCAAACATGTTGAATAATGACCGACTTAATTATGTCGGCTCAATACCATTCTAGGAAGGGAAGAAGATTCAAGAATACAGGACCACCGTTTTGATCAGGAGGCCTAGAAGACAATTTTTGTGAGTCTGTGACATTTTTCAGTCAAAAGGAATCAATAAAGAAGGAGGATAGAATATCAAGAGTTAACTAGAGGAAGTCGGATTTCCCATCAATTTATGCATTTCTGGGGAAATCCTTATGTAAAGGCTACCGATACCTATGATCTACCTAAATAGGTCATGCTAATTTTACAACTATGAAAATCAAGTTATTATTAGTAACAAATACATTGGAAAGACATTAATTAAATCGTATAAAAACCCAAAATTCTGAGGGAAATCGTCGTGGGAAAATCCACGGAATAATAATAAATTAGTAATAATGTGATAGGTCACGCCATCTGTCGCGATAGTGGGAACTACCGACTCGACGTTAATCTATTTAAAACCTTATGATAATGATTAATGAGTCTTAATTGGCGTGTGATCTTAGTTAAGTATAGCTCCATTGGTTTTGTTTAAAAGAAGTGTAAGTGGTAAGTAAATGCTGTGAAATGACACATTTTTTGCAAATAATTGGCATTTCATACCGAGCTTTTGAATCTTTCTTTCTGTATACGATTATTTCCTTCTGATTGTTTTACTTTTGATATAAATATGTAAACCTACACACATATTTTGTGCATGTAATTCAATAACTTGGTCATTTTACAAGGCATTCATATAATAAGTTCTGTACCTACATGTAATCGGAAGTGACAATACTAATTACACATCTTAATTCCCTTTCGAAGATTAATGACGTAATGTATTATGTTACTAAAACAAAATAACCAGTAACAGTACTCGTCGTAAAGAAACTAGTTTCGATACTATTTCCTAATTTATTACCTAACTTTACAAGGTTTATTTTTATTAGAATAGCTTCGATTTAGTAAGTACCTGTTAAGTGAAGTTATGGCTAAGAAATCCGGCCAAAGCCGCGGGGCACGGCTAATATTTATATTATAATTGTGTTACTCAATGATCTGTTTCACGGGCTACCACCGTTGAATTCTCACAATAAATTATATTACCGGCGAAGTAGAGCAACTTGTCTTGCGATAACACAAGATTTCGTACCTACAGTATGCTCCAATTATGAAGACAATATAATTATATTTATTCTAAAATTCAATTTGTGTGATAGAGATCTTTTAATAAGTGCATAGTGTTATGAAATTAGTTGTCAAAGGTGCCAAAACCGTTTGACATTCTAAATAGATAATTGTGAAGTGGTGACCTTTTTGTCCGCGCTTGTCAAAATTTTCGACACCAAAGTTGCTCTATTTGTCATCGTACTTTTTTTTATTTTATTCAATGACGTTTTTGTTATTATAACAAATGCATATGTAACAATTAGAGTTTATATTAAGCTACCTATATTTTTACATGGTTAGGCTAATAAATAATGGTTATTATAATTTTTACTACATTATAATTAGTATGTTTATATGTAGGTATGTCTGATGCCCATGGCCAGATTTTAAGTACTTATAACAGACAGGAAAATACGAGTGCGGTTTTAGATTTCGCCAAATCACTTTCTAGTTTAATTTATAGCCTTGTTTGTCACATTATCTAGTACGCCAATATGCAATTAAATTAACTAATGCTTACGTTTTTTAACTCTAATATTAATAGCGGTATATTTTTTAATAATAGTTTGGTATCCAATAAATTTTGTGTGACCAGACTTCTTAGTTTTATTTCTAAGCTTTCTTTAGTTATATAAATCTTCGGCCTATTCGTTATTTTAGTATCTACTGTAATTGGGCATAGGCAGTTTTCACAAAATGAAGATATCATTGATCACCACGCTTATTTAATAGAAATTCGCCATATCAGATTTCTTTATATTATATTTCACTCTTGTTCAGTAATGACCACCCAAAAACTAAACACAACCATTATAACAATAATTCAAGCCTAATAGTTCCCTAAAAAGTAGACCACACATTTTCTCACACGCTATACATACATATACACACATACACACACACACTCGCGCCCACATCCCGCGTCAGAAAGTGGACGCTCCTCGTTGCGCAAACGCAAAACAATCGAGAGTTGCGAACATATTAGATAACTGGTTTTTTGTTTGATACAGAGTTTGAAATGTTTAGACATGACAAGTGTACAAAAAATAAGAATTAAGTTTATTAAGGTAATTCTGAGTATTTTGTATTTAAAACGTGCAATAGTTTTTACCTTTGTTGGACAAAATAATGTAAGACAAAATTCTATAAATGCTGGTAACATTTACAAGTTACAAGTTATTGACATTTATACAAAACAAAAGAACATTACAGCACAATATTTTGTGCCGCATGCTTTGTTTCAGTAAAACAATATGCAGTCAATATAAGTTTTACTTTAACTGTGTGAAAGTAAAAGTCAATGCTTATTGCCGCCTCCGTACTTACACATTACGGCCTAGCCTTTTCTCGAATAGCATGCGGCTTCCAGTCTTACTGGATATGACTGAATACTAATTTCACTATCCATAAAGTCGGCCGAAGAAGCTACCTGACTTCAGTTTACCACCATTGTTTGTTTCCAACTTTCTTTGTTTGTGAAAAAAATCGGGAATACATTTCAAATATTCCAGCTTTCAATTGGGAACCTATTGACTTAGACTTCTATTTTAGGAATATCGATTTTAGCAAGCAGTACTTAGGCAAAATTTTAAGAAAACATGCAATCAATTAGAAAAACATTTGTTTCCCACGCTATAAAATTCATTTAAATAAATTCAGGCCTATTGTAGTGATTCTTAACTCTACATTCCCAAACAGAAAGTGTACCAATCCAATCTATCGCAATCTACCTAATTGATTGTTATGATTAGTTATATTTATTGGTCTAGCATTATATGTAGTTATAATATACGTGTCGATACTTATAGTAACGTTGCTAACACTTTGATTCTACCATACATTATGGCCTGCACTTAAAAAGATTGATATTTAAAAGTCATTCGGTATCGCAATGTTGAATCAATCTATCGATATTTATGACTTCATTTGTAATTCGATTTGAAGTGAAATGTCTTATTGGTGGTGAAAAGTGAGGTGTTTAGATAAACAAATAAATGGTGTTTTATAAAATTATTTCTAAAATCGGATTTACCTTCACCATTTGAAAACAGTTAGAGAGGAACCACGTGGCCAGCAATGGGACAAAAGGCTTACGATGATGGCATTAGGTAGGCATACGTTCAACGTAGCTAAATAAAGGTTCGTGGATAAAATTTTTGGAATGTGTATTGTATATGGCATCCCAACAAATCTGTTAGTACCACCACTGATTACGTACCATTTTGAAAACTCAAAAAATTACTGTTTCACGAGGTTCAATATACATACATACCTACGTTTAACTACTTAAATGAAAACTTAACAATAACAAAATTCCAGGCACAAAGTTTCAAATTGTTCATGCAACACAAGTGCATTTGATCATAATAAAGCCAAGAACACAATGCAATAACACATGGTAAACATTATTACACATTCGTGAGTACTCTTCGTGACTATAATATAACTAAAAATATTTAACAATAACACATACTTACGGTTATATTTACCTGTTTGACTGTAGTTATTTAGCTGCCAATGTCAAAAAAACAATTGTACAACCTATGATCCAGGATCTGATGTGGATTTCCATCTAAATTGTGTTTGGGTAACGCAAAAAGTTTTATTGTGTAACGTGGTTAAAATGCTGCTTGTGTTTTTGCGGAACTGCGCAAAGATGTTGGTGTGATGTAACAAACTATAAAAAAGTGTGAATTTAAAATAATTTCTATAGTGATTACTACTTAACTTTGACTACCACTTTCTCCTAACTGTTGCTACTTATCCACAGCCATAAACAGCAGTTTTAGCAGTTGGCCTTAAGCATTAATAAGTTCGTGTGTTAAGCAGCATTTTAGCGCCCCACAAAGTAACAATAGTTTCAAATATGATTACGATGCGGCTGTTAATTAATTACAATTTAACGCATCAGCTAATTTAACAATACTTGTCAAAACTTCCAACGTTGAGTAACAAGTAGGAATTAATGAAGAAACAAAAAAGCATTGCACGATTGTTTTAGGAGGAAAAAACAGTAAGTATTTGTAGGTAAATATTAAATTGTTTAAAGGTAACCTTTAAAGCTAGATATAAGTAGAAAGATTTGAGGATATATTTTTTGAAGTAACGTTAATTAGATAGTTTCTAACTAGAATTTTGATAGACTCTGATTACCTATGCAGAAACGTCTGATGTGTGTGAATGTTACATTCTTTGATTTTGAATATAAAATTGGTAAATATGAATGTTGAGATATTACGTCAGATAAGTTTGAGTAACTGTTTAGGCGGCATACTGTCTACAGTTTCTGTCTCCCACAGTTTTTTTACATAATTCAGGCGTGTCAGCATTTTTTACTCATCAAAAAGTACCTATATTAAGTATCAAGTTTGCAGAGATTATAAGAAACATCAACGAGTTATGTTTTTTAATGGGAGTCAATCTATACGAATAATTTTGATGTGTAAGTGAGTTACTCTATCCGTGTGTAGGGCTTTCATACCAGATAGCTGATAGTTAGAGATCCAGAGAAAGGCTACTTTGTACCTAGCTGCGGCAAGTGGTTCTATTTTCTATCAGGACGTGAGTGAAACCCCGGGGAATAGCTAGTCTACACATAAAAAAATGTTGTTGATGAAAGTCTATCTCGAAACTTTAAAAGATTTTTTTCTCACTATCTCGAAATTTTAAAAGATTTTTACACGGAAGCAGTTTATACCTCCGGACGAGGACAAAACCGCGAAAAACAACAGGTATCGCTCAAGAAAGTGAGGGAAGAGAAAGCAATAATTTATGGCATTTCAGATTATTTACTAGGCACCATATTGATTCTGCTTGCGGTACCTACCTAACCCTACAAATGGCAGCAATCAGACGCGCATGTAGCAATGTGTGGAGGGTTAAAGATCAGAACAACGGCTAGATGATGAGGTGAGCCTTCTAACACAATGTATGGGAAAACTGTTTTGTTTTAACTGACAATGAATTCAAATGGCCTTGTTATTGACAGTCTAAAATTGTTTCTTTATATTTGCAAGCAAGCAGGCATGTTGGAATGATATTAAACTGGTAATCCTATTTCCTAAATTCGTTAAATCATGTTTTCAGTCAAACAATCGGCAGATAAAAATTAAAGTCAAAATGGGTTCCGGCTAACTAGAAGGTATGTCTAGCTTGATTTCCATACTATGTCAAAACAAATCTATTCTTTCGGACTCATAAAACTACCTTCACTTTCTCCTATACCGAAGTGACTATAGTCCAACACAAATTATTTTTATCTTATTCAAGAAAAACGTGAGAAACTTACTCAAAGGATGTTCTCCCACGACTTCTATCTCATTACCAGACAGGTGTATAACAAGGAAATTACAATGTAAAATTAGCACCAAAACATTATACTTGGCCATACTATAAGCTATCAAGTATGTACAGTCAGCTGCACAACTCTATTAACACAATGTAACTTATGAAATACCGCGGGGCTGCGGGATTGCTCGAAAGAGTTACCGCGGGCCTGGTATAAAATAGGCTTAAGAAGGAACATGATGGGTTTTAGTCAAGAGTATGACCTCATGCTGTACCACAGCGGGAGGGGTCATTTGATGATATTATTTCCCACCAAAAATGTTATCATATGCCGGAACCAAATGGTATTTCAACCAAATATTAAAGGTGTGGTCAGCTACTTTGTGTAATTCTTTAATGTCCAGGTTATTTTGTACTACAGTGATGACAGTACTTTACTTATGGGAGATTCCTGTATTCTTTGTTACTTTGTAATTTTGATCCCATAGATTGAGTTTTGTAGCCGACTGTACAATCAATTCTTCATCCATGATTGACGGCTGATGTGTCTATACCCTGCGATGTCAGCGTATAAATATTAATCGTTCATCGATATTGTACGGAGCACGAATATTATTTCCATCTACAACTAATAAATTAGACTTGCCGCTTTTTTAGAACTCAAATTGAGACGTTACATTGTAATAAATCAAGTTTTTAGTTCGAAAGAAGGCAGTATAGTTGGACCTCTTAGCATGTTGTCTGTAGTTGTATGTTTTTATACATAATGTTTTCTACTTTCAGTTTGGGATTAAATTATAGATACATTTAGTAGCTTTAAAATGAATTCTGGCGATGTGGTTAGAAAAAAATTAGTTACTTAAAAACCCTTTACTTTCTTTTCTCACAATTTTTTTTAATACTTCCAAAATTAAAAATAATTGCATTCTCTCTCCTGTTATGAACCCCAAATGGTGGTGCATAAGCTTTCCCACTTCCCTTTATCTAAGAAATAATTGTAGAAATTCTGAACAAATCCGTAAAAAGAGTCTCAAAAATAAAATGTAATCAACATTTTAGAACCACAAACTTTTTACCTCCGCTAACATCGATGCTCACCCAATACTTCACGCTCTCATAACACAAAAGACTTGAAAAAACAGTAAAGCAAACATTTGAAACTCCACGGAATATTAACAAGAGTGGGTCCTCTTGACCTCTGCGAAATATTTCGTATTGTAATCATTGTGCACCTGATTTGAGAGACACTTGTCATAAATTACGGACCCCTTGAATTGTCAATGACAATTTTTGAAGCAGTTCATTAGAATGGTAGCGTTGTGTAACTTGGACAAAGGAAAAAGTTTGATAAATAAGCTGTGGTTAATGAAGAAAGAAAGTATACATTTTTAGCAAGTAAAGGTACCTTTAGTACATGCAAAATATCAAAAATGTTTGCAAGTCAAGTTCTGCTTTTACTAAAATCTGATTTACAAGCAAGAAAACAACCAAAATTTGGTACATCTATAACTAGGTACTAGCTTATATATTTTTTGTAACATAGTTCCTAGAGATGACCACTCAGCTTCCAAATCCAAGAATTTTAGAAGTATTAATCTCGAAGATAGAAAAACGATTAAAAAATAAAATTATATTCTCCTCGTACAAAACTCGACGAGTATGTAAAAGCACCAAAAGCTGCAGTATATTTCACGATTGTATGACTGCAAATAATGATTTTCCAAACATCTCAATTACCATTTGCTAGTAAGCACATAGCATACTAAAAAAGTGTACATAAGTACTGTAAAATTTTTAAGTAAAGTTCGTACTTGACAATGCGCACGAGTGCTCTTGACAATCGGTCCGAATTACGACACGAACGTCTCGGACAAACAGAATTTTAGGACCGCTTGGAACTAAAAAGTACCGTTCAACAAATATTGGCTCCAACATCTGTCGTTTGAATGAAATTAGAAATTGGCCACGAACAATTGTTCTGTTGACTGATGACCATTCGAGGTAAGCTAATAAGTTGGTTTGAAGATGCAAATTAATGTTAAGTGCTTACCATAACAATGCTTAAGGGATTCCACTTTTGTCTTCATAGAATTTTATCTCATTTGAACATGTTAATTGAATATTAGTAAGTAGGTAAGTCAGAAATATGACTAAGAAGTTTGCGAAACGAAAAAGTGATTGTATTATGTTTGAAAGGAAAGAACGTTTATTTTCTAGAGCGTCATTTCCTCTTTCCTAAACACAGCAAACGTCAAAAACGTACAAGTAGCCAAATACGAGATCTATGACACTCCAAAATACGTAATGAATATGCGTCGTAGGGTAAACACACCAACTACGGACGCTAATCAAACAAGACAACTTGTGTGTCCGAACTATCGTTACGGTGGTCCGACAATTGTGTAGACCACCTCAGTTGTCGCGTATTGTGCGCAAGAGTTTGTTTTCTCGTCTTTTGTTTAAGCAACTTTCACAATTAACCTGTACATGCGAAAGGTATGTCACAAAAGGCCTACTTTGGCAAACAAAACCGTTTGTCAGATTCCATTTGTCAAAACCTTTTAAGACATATTTCAAATCTCTGATTCTATAAACGCTCGATTAATTTCAAGTGAAAACGTGAAAGTGGTTAAGGGACCCGTATTATTGTTGCAATGTGAAGGAAAGGAAAACCTGTTGAAATTATTCATTCAAATTAAAACTGTCTAAGAAACTTGATACTAACGATGTCTCCTTTATAAAGTGGTAATAATACATGTGGAGATGAAAGTGTTGGTTGGTTTGTAACGTAAGTAAATAATTTATATGTAGTTCTACATGGTTTTATTGTCTGTTGTTTCATATTGGAACCGGGAAGTCAAACTGTCATGTACGAAATATCTAATCCACTGGCTCGTTTAATTGGATTTTGGTCTTAGAAATCGATTCGATTTTCCATGGTATTCAGTGTGACTTTAGGAATAATCGTCTGTGCAGTCATTGTTTTTGAACATTAAACTTCAAGATACTTAAATTTTCTTTTTTTTTCTAAAGTGAAATTAACATCCTCAGGGTTTAAATACCTTATTTCATAGTTACAAGCAACGAAAGCCACTTAGATTGTGTTTTTCTTAATTTAAACAATGCTATTTGAAACCATACCTACGAACTTAAGCTGCATTGCACAAATAAAAACAATAGAAATAATCTTTAATCCTTTTGCATTTGATTGTACCCGATAGCAGACATGTCGATACTTCTCGCGTTAGACAATGACGGAAACCATCCATAAACTCAACCGGAATGTGAACCTAGACCTCTGACCGAGAAAGCCGGACTACTGATGGGTCAAAGAGTCGTATTACTTAACAATAGAATTAAGTGTGGGGAATAACGTCTTATTGGAGACTGCTTATTGTTTAGTTAGGTTTTCGTCGCGGTTTTACCTGTGTGCGTAGAGAAATACTTGCAGAAGAAAATATAACAGAGGTTCAGTGAAATAGGATGAGGATCATGATGTTAGGAAGGTGTTGAGAATGAGATTGGCTGGATATAGAGGAAGACGATGACCTGAGAAATGATGGATGGATAGTGTGAAAGACGATATGGTTTGAAAGAATGTCATTTGTTGGACACAGAAGTATGAAAGAGGAAAACATGCTCCGCAGACTTCTATGGTCGAGCAGAACGTGCAATGATTCGCCTTTACCAAATTTCTTCTTAATCGGTTAAGCTGTTATATGGCAAAACTCCTCAACTTTTTATTATAAATGCATGACAAACCAACTCATATTTATTTTACTATAAGTATTAAAGAATTACGTCACAGAGGTTAAGCAACGGCCTGCGGTTAGGAAGATGATTGGAGGCTGTTGTGGTTGATTCAAGGACGCATACATATTGATTGTATCGTAATATCTAATGAACTGGTGAAAGGATTTCATAGAACAATGCTTGGCTATTGTTAGACACTTGGGTCTTAGGTTAAGACTGGTGTGTATCTTCTAAGCTTATTTTATAGACGTGAATGTGCGTTTGTCTATAAATTGTTCATTTTAAACATACAGTCATGGACACATAATTAAAGACACCCCCCGACTCGAAGTGAAATAAATAGTTATGGTACTGACATGCGCTGAAGCACGGTATAAACTGTAGTGTAATAATTATTAAAACAAACATTACATTGTGTTCTTTAAATTAAGGACAAAAAATATTTTCTTTCTTTAATACTTTAGATATAAAGCTCTATGGGAAATGAACACTAACTTTTGTAGCTGATACTTGGCTGGTCAGCTAATTAAAGACAGTTGAAGCCCAGTTAAGAAAAAAAAACGAAAGATACAAATAGTTGCCATACTTTTTTTTAGAAGTGAGTAAAATACTTATGAAAACTCGAATTAGGTAATAATTTAGGTTTATTTCATAAAAAAATTTCATTTTAGTCCTATCAATAAGACTAGAACAAAAATTCTGGTAAGTAAAATGTTTTAGGCTTTTTAATATTATATTTTGACATACGGATTTATTCATACCACTTGATCTATAGTAAGGACATGGTAATAAATTTATTATTAAAGATTTCTTATCAATGGCACTAAAAAAGGCATGGTTTGAGAACAACTCAAAACTGACCCCAAGGAAAACTTGTCCGCAAACAGACTTTAAGGCGGTGCTATAGGCAAATAGTGAAAAATTTACATTATTCGGTACTGGTTTTTTTGGGAGTCATCTGATGCTAAAAGGACGACAATTGTGTCTGCAGAACTTTTAGACTACAACCGGGTCGGGAAAAGCTGTAAGGCATGGGTATCGGAAGATGTTACTTTTGGAAAAGCACCGCGTGTCCATACTGTAGTTGGCTATTTCTATCAAATGTGAAAGGTGCAGTTTACAAGTGTTCAAAAATGTATTGTTTTTCTAATTAAACAAAGGGATATGAATAATTATAAAATAATGTATCGAAATTAGTCGCCTCCAAAACATGAGATGGAACCAAAGTACACTAAGAAAGTTCTCAAACATAGGAGGCGAAAAAGTAATAGTGTGGGGCTTCTCTCCGCTACTTGGTGTGGTGATCTTTTAGAAAGATATTATTAAAAATAGGCGAATTCAAGTACTATAATATTTTAGAAATAGCATTTTGTTATATGCTAAGCATAATTTACCGGTCTTTAACGCTTTCCAAATTAGAAAAGTTCTGAAAAACACTGTAAGAGTAGTAAAAAGGACTCTTTGATCGAGCAACTTATGACGGTTTTGGTTTGGCCCATCGCAAATTTAATAGAAAAAAAACTGGTGATCGGCCAGAAAACACAATGGCGATAAGTCATACATGAAACATTGATCAATTTTACACAGCTTTTTATGAAGCATGGAAGAAAATTCCCGTAGCGACTTAAAACAAAACTGACCGCTTGCACGCTTAGGGATGTCGTGCTGTCATTGAGGTAAAAGGAAATAAACCAAATATTAGTACTCATTAGTATGCTTATTTATAGTGTAGGGAATGTTGTTATAGAAAAGTACCATCAATAATATTAATAATTTGTATTTCTTCCCCTGAGCAAATGGAGTGTCTTTAATTATATGGCCAGGCCACGTTATGGTTCATACCGCTCGAGATTCGGATAAAGCGTAAAAAACTTGTCGCGAAGGATCACTGAAGATAGTCTTTAGTTTTAATATTTCACAATGCCCTCTTAAATATTTTTAAATAGAAAAAAAAGTTCCAGTAGCAATCTTTAATTTCAAAACAGGACAATATGATATCATAATAACGCAAAATTAATTGATATATAATTACTTAAGTAGGTACCGAACTCATTTTTAATCTAACTTTGGTTAGGTATGTGGTTCTTTATAAAAACTGCTTCAGACGTCTAAGTACATAAATGCATTATGTAAATTAAATAAATTAAAAAAAAAAAAAATACAATCAGAAAAAAGAAATACAGATGAAATGCGGCAGCAATTTAAGATTCCAACAGTGTCTTTAATTATGTGTCCATGACTGTATATGATGACATCTATGAGTATTTTGTATAAATGATATTTTAGCTTTAAGATATAACTTTCACTCTATTGTCATGAAGTATTTCTCTATAAAATGATTGTCTATGAAGAATAATGCATATAGTATCTTACGTAAGCTAGATAAAGTTTATTTTATTTTGATCAGCCACAAATGGTTAAAAATATCTCCTATCAATGTCTAGCTTTCCTATCTTTTTTACAATACGATTAGTTGAAATAGTGAGTGATTAATTACTTTACTATGATTGCATTTTACTGTCTAAGCAAATTCATAAAAAAATATGAGATCATCCATCCCAAAGTCATAATGTAGTGTTGCTCATTAAACAAATTAATCGATGTATCGATAAAATCTTTACATATCGATAACTGTGCTAACGTAAAGATATAAATCGAAATAAGAGTTTCGATGATGGTAAATTGATAGCAAAACAGATTATTGATATTATCTATAAATTATGCCTATTTAACGACTTGTATTTAAATAAAGATGAATTGATACTAGTTTGACATTATTAATGTAATGCAATAAAGTACAATTAGGAATCTTAGCGACAGGATCTAAAACTGTAAAATAAATTCGTGTACCTAATGTTAATCTATGTTTTATCGATTCACATTCAAATACCATCTATTAATGTAAATAACATGAAGGTAGGAATATTACCAAGTACGAACTTCTAAATCAAATTATATGATGATGGTAGGTTTATTTTAACCTGGAAATTCATAACAAAAGTATTGTGTAAAAATTATTGGTTCTCATTGTAATCATTATAAATTAAATAAAGCCCCATCGGTGTTTAATCGATATAAAAAACATCGATATCACCCAACACTAGTGACGTAGCACTTCAGAAAAATAAACAACAATAATTCAAAGGCACTCAGCATGTTGAGGTCACACGCTATTGTCTGATAGGTGAAAAAAATCAAGTGAGTTCTAACCTTCTAACCAGCGTAGTCAGACACATCGTTACGTGGTCTTACAAACGCGTATTTAAACTTTTTTGGTAGTATTAGAGATTTTTTTAAGTCTGAGGAATAGCAATACTGGTTAGATAGAAACTTATTGTTTTTTTTTTGTATTGATAAAATATGGATAAACTTTCTCTTGCATCTGACGTTTCAAGTGGTTAACAAAAATATTTTTCGCAATTGTGATGTCTTTGGATCAGATAAAGGCCATTGTAATCTTTGAGATTATATGACAAATACATAATGTTATTTACGCTAGGATTTATATTCGTTTTTTTTTGTGTTGAGTAAACGATGACATTACCTGCACGCATAAAATGTTTTTCTCAAGATTTTTATCTATCTTCATATCAAATTACACCAACATTAGTTGATCTGTGCAATTGCTACAACAAAGAAAACAGAGAAAGGTAGATACACTTGCATACAAGATGTCAACAACAATGGCCGACTATCCCAAATCTACCAACCTAATAAACCAAACTACATTGTTCTACCAACACCAAAAAAAACAAAGGTTCCTGTTATATCAGAGAAGAACTTTAAAACGCGTGTCAGAGGTCAACCATTATTTTATGTTAATGTATAGTCCGGTACGGCGTAAATCAATTATGGCCCGTGACCCGTAGAGGTCGCCGGTTCGATTCCCGGCTAGTTGCTTTTACACCTATTAGTGTTGTGTAAGATTAGAATGCGAAATTATTTTCGCTTTGCAAGGGTAATGACCGTAATGAGTTTATGCTTTCATTATCGGCTTTGAGAAAGGTCAATTTGTTGGTTAGATAGTTTATGTGTGGCGTTTTGTTAAGATGTTATTATGTAAAAGTGTGAATATATACTTAAGTAGTACCTAATTTGAAAATAAATATGTTGAGGAAAATTGGCAATTGTATGTATTTTGGATTGTGATTTTTTAGTTTAGATCATGATCTAACAAAAGATTTTTGTGGGAATGTTATCAAAAACATATATATTTCTGTAAGTAAATTAAAATCATATGCCTTATTCGTCGGTAGGTACTGGCACATATTACAAATTTTATAGATGTCTTGTTATTTATAACGGATTTATTCCTCTATATAAAAAGACTAGATAGGCCAATAAAAAATACCAACACTATAATATCAAGTAAAAATCGAAAATTAAGATTCTCATTCAAGTCACCACGTAGCACACTGCAAAATTCAATATTGATTTATCCTCATTGCAAAACAATAGAACGTAAAAGCCAATACATACAGACAGTTCAAAAAAAATCTTTTGTCATGTTCCAATAAATGCAAAGTCATTCTAATGATCACATCATCACTAATTTCTAAACATATCTTTCCTACACACACATACATATTATGTAGGTACATACATGGTAAGATATGAAAAGCAAAATTCTCATAATTACGTATAACCCACAATAAATTAATACACGAACAAAGAGAGCACGCTTTATTCCAATGACTATGGTGTTTCGAAAGCCTACTGTACGGTCAACAAAACAGTGAGGCTACCGGCTCACAATAGGAATTTTTATTGGTGTACCGTGAGCAACAACAATAGGCCAGTTGATGACTGAGCGGTTTCTGGTTGATAATCTAATTGTCAGATTGTATTCTGATTTGTTGATTGTATCGACACTAGTTTTGATTGTAGCGACAGGAAAAAAATAAATTATCGAAAATATTTAGAAGAAAAACAAGAATTTATTGATCAAGTAGGTAAGTTAAATATTATAGTATATTGTATTTACTGTTATAATCTTATGTATTAGTTTGTAAGTATTTTTTGTTTTTTTTTTGTATTATATTTTTATGGGTTAGGTGCCTGAAATAAAGAAAGAAATAAAAAAAATACATAACGTGACTTTTCATATTTATATTTGGACCTCGCAATGATCTATACCTGAGTTACTATAGAAATGCACTACAAAGTGAAAAATAACCACCAATTGTTATTTATATACGGTCTAATGTAGTTTAATCTATTTTAATATTTGAAACAAAAATATTACTATGATAAAGTCATTAAAATTACCATAATATTATTATTATCTAAAAGGCATTGCTTAAAATAGCCGCAGGTAATTTAAGACAAAAAAGGAGACTACCTAATTAAATCTCCTTTTAATGGAACAATAACCTAAAAGTTCGGAAGTGTATATTTTTAATATTTTTATTAGGTATGCTTCAGTAGGTGTTGCTAATGAAGAATAATAATAGCCTTTAGTTTTTTTCAAGCTTTTGTGTTACGCAGAAAGAATTATGTGGGAGGATAAGTATAGCTTAACAAATTCGGCAGACCTATATTCAATACTTTTATATGAAACCTCAACAAAATAAATTGCAACAGACAGTGAGTATTATTTGAAAAAATAAGATCCACATGTATGTCCATATTCACAAAAATAAAGTTTGAAAAATGTGTAGAACTCATGTAAAATATCTTCATATAAAAAAATAAAATTTTTGTGTGCTTCTTAAACAATAGCACAAGCAATCTATTTTAATATTGAATGTTGCTACGTTCTCCATTCAAGATTCTCATAAAAAAATATCGATGATAAAGTTTGATAAAATAATTTTCTCTCCAAAAAACTTTTGTGCACACTCTACAACACGAACCGTGAATGATTACTTAGTTCTAAGACATCAGCGCTTCAAATGTTTAACAAAACAAGAATAAGTTATCGGTAATAACGTATTATTTGCTAGCAAACACATCGACTTTATAATAATATTGTCATTAGCACTAACAAAGTGGAAACCCGAGTTTTTTATACCACACCTTCGTACAATGGTTGTAACGTTTTTTTCTACTGACAAAATTATTAACGTATATTTAATACTAAGGTCATTGGACTTTTGACAATGTCATACTTTGTTGCATGGTAACGATAATTTGATGATTAATTTTGTTGTTATCATGGCTGCGGGATTGTTCGAAAGAGTTACCGCAGCCCTGGTACATAAAAGGCCTAGATGGAACACGACAGTTTTTTAGTCAGTAAGAGTCTGACACTCCCTCACCGCTGCTAACCCACAGAGAGAGGGGTCATTTGATTATTGCCATCGTTAAAAAAATGATGTTGTTATCATTAAAAATAGTGTATATTTGTGTGCATGTAAGTATAAGTAGCTGGGCATTAAGTAATAAGTAAGCTACGAGGTTGCAGGTCGCCTCCAACAGGTATCTGTGGAGATCTAAGGGGGAGGCCTATGTTCAGTAGTGGACGTTCTATGGCTGAGATGATGATGATGATGAAGCTACATGGTTCAGCAAAGCTAGGTGCGATCAGTCCATGGATGGGTGACAATCTATCTCATATATTTCTGCCTGTTTTGAAAGGCTAGTTCAATTTGTGGGTTTCGGCTGTCATTTGAGCTGTCTTTGACAGTCAGTATGGGTCGTCACAAGCCAGAATGTCTCATGACTGACTGATTAACTATCCCAACATAGTTGGAAAAAGACTAAGGAGATTTGTCAGAGATTAATTAGCTATTAAATATAGAGGCTTTGGTCAGTAAATCGATGAATTTAGTAGGTAATGTGTTAACTGTCGAAACTTGGCATTGTGAATGTGGGTTAAAATATTACAATAGATAACAGTTTGCCAAAAATGACTCGAATAACGTCAAGATGTATTTATGTTATCTGGATTATGCATCGAGAATTTGCAAAATTAGACGATTTTCGCATATGTAGTGATTGTTATGCATAAAGAATGAGTAAGTTACAATAAAATTCGCGTTAATATATTTTAAAATGGAATCAGGTTAACTAGATATTTGAGACATAAGTTTTTATGTTTAAGAAATACTAATCGAATCTACTAAAAAAAAAAACATAAAATACAATTCTCTCATAAAGATTCACTTGACAACTTTTTTTTCAATTTTTTTTTGAAAATATTTTTGCAACATCTGTTATATTCCAATATTTTATGTTATTGTTATATGTTGAATATTAAACTTTATACGCATTTTCAATTTGTTGACTCGTCTATGTTTGATTTCACACTGTTGCCGCATCGGTTACGGTTGTGGTACATATTAAAGGAAAATGCGAATATAAATCTTAACTTAGTAAAGTATTTACTACTGACTAGATTTTATCAGCTTCCAAAATCACTAGTATTAATAAGGATTTGAGAAAGTTTTTCTGACAAATATTTTAAAGTTCTTTTTTTAATTCTCATACTAGTTGATTCCGCGAACTTCGCGCCTATCGTTCAAACCTTCCCTGGACCTCTAAAAACATTTAAAAAAAATTAAAGCCAAATCGGTGCAGCCACAGTCGAGTTTTAGTCAGACTAACGAACAGCAATTCATTTTTATATATAAAAGAAGATTACTATTTGTAATGATTTTCATTTTATATAGTTTTTTAGTTTTTCTACAAGTGTTTCGATTAAACACGCTTTGTTCTCCCAACTTGCGGCTCCATCAATCTGACAGGTGCTCAGTGGGTCTGTACATCAATCACGGATGAAACAATCGTGCGAGGTCAGCAGTTATATCGATGACAGATTGTCAGTAACCGCATCCGATGTAATGCTTGGTAATTCCACATGTCACGCTCTCCGGTTTTTAGATCCGATATTTAAAGCGGGTTACCATGTTTTTAAGTTGTTACTATGACCTCTGTTTTGTTGTCGGTGGGGAGAAAAGATGAGTTTGAAATGTTCGCTGTTGTATTTTTTTGGTATTGTCTGGATATATATTTGTTTTAGAAACTAGCTGCCCGTGGCGTCGTCCGCATTAGCGATGTAGTGTAGCAAAAATACTGAGGTTGCAGTACTGTTCGTGTATTGTTTACCAGAACTTACATAAATACAAATGAGATATAATGATGATGGTGTCTTTATTATGCCAATTTTATTAACAACATTGATAGAAAAAAAACACAATCGATAATTGCACCCGCAAAAATATAATTGTTTTATTGGTAATACCTGTTTTACAAACACCTAGTAAAAATCAAAAACTCCGTTACATAAGGTGGTACAACTATGATTATCTAAGTTTTTGCAACCGCATCGATAATAAAAGATCTTTGATTGCAGTTCGCAATATAATTGTAATGTCGAACATGATTAATAGTTTGTACGAACAAACAATGGATTGCTGACCAGGGCACCTTGACCAATACAATAATGAATGTAGGTATTTTACATATAAAAGGTTATTGTAGACTTATTATATTAAATTGGATTTGTACAGACTAACACGTTTTGTTGTTAAAGAGCTACATTTAATGTTAATGTTAATCCTAACTTAAATAATGGATGTGAATGTGACTTTGTTTGTTATGTTTTCATGGTCAAACTGCTGATCTGATTCAAATTAAATCGAGAAGAAGCTTCTTTGGACAATAATTGACAGACTTAAGAAGAATAATTGCCAGTTCGGTTTAAAAGAAAGGAAGCTCAATAAAACTTTACATAACCATTCTAAGATTACTAAGCAGAACGTCATAAAAGATATCAAAGTATACATTTAATTAATTGATTAGGTAATATTATTACATTTTAGACGTGTACGTTAAATCTAATCCACAGCAACTATTAACTAAGTTAAATGATAGATGACCTTTCACGTTTCTAGCGAGTCATCATCCCGTGATAGGTAGGTGAGAGTGATAGGTGATTGAAATAATCAATCACGCCTAATATCACTATCAACAACATGTCTTAATAAAATCGTTACAAAACCAAGTCTACATGTTTTTATCAATCATTTTTTGAACGTTCTACACAATATTTATGTTTCTATCCAACTCGATTTATAAACTTATCTATTGGCATAAAATAGAACATGGTAACCAAATAAACTTGTTCAATTTAAATTTTTAGAGCGTTAAGATTTTTAGTATTGTAGTCAAGATTGTATTTTTCCATCTTCATTTTATTGGAGCATTATACTTTTAACATGTCAATAAATTGTTAAAACGATTCTCGTTTCGCACCTACCGTTCCGCTAAGTTCAGACCTTTTATAGGATTTTAGCACAAATTGTTTAGATATCCAAACAGATTTAGCATAATATTATAATTCCCACAAATATTCCTCATAAATACTTTGCTGTAAGAAGCTATAAAACTTAATTAGTAGGTAAATAAAATATCGAATGACAATTTACAACTTTCTCGATCATCGAAATATATTCTGAAGGTGAGGTCAAGGCCGAAAAGAGGTTTTTAGATAATTTTAAATTCTTGAAATGGCGACCTAGCAGTGTAACGGTTGCTGTGAGTTATTATTATGAGAAGCCGAAATCTTTTATGTATTTTATATGATCATCTAGAAAATAAAAATAAATATTGTACAGGTGTTGGTGAGAGAAATATGGCTGATGCATATTTTATGTTTCGTTTTTTTTTTATTACGGTAAATAGATTTGTGAAAGTTTAATGCGACGTTTTTAAGTGTGCGGGTTAATTTACATTACTGACACATACCAAAGAGATATCACAATTGGAAAATAACTCACTCGATTTTTGAATGTTCTTATGGTTACTTACTAGGTTTTGATCATCAGTAGACATTAAGACTTATCCGTGAATTATTGTGTGAATTACATCGAGTGTGGGGTAAAACAAATGCAAACCTGTAAGTACGATAGATATATGGACCTACATACTTACATCTTTGATTCCTATATGGGGCAGATTTGCCATTTTGGCGGCAAAATAACAACACAAACATGGGTAATTTAAAACTGTCAACGTATCTTATAAACTTTTAATTTAATAAACAATCAATTTAAACCATGTAATACTTCATCAATTTAACCTTTTTTACCTAACGTTGACCGGTAAAGGGCGATCGGTTTAACCTACGACCATTTGTTTTATAATCATATGTCATCTCTATAAATTATACTTATTATGAACACAGAAGTTACCTATTATGAACATCGTTTATGTTAAGAAGCTTGACCCAATGATATTTATTTATAAAAATGCCTAAGAACATTTTTTTTATATGATTTAATTTCTGCGAAGATAATGATTGGATAGACAAGAAATATTATTTATTTGTTTGTTATGGTGTTACTGTTAAAGTTAAGCGGATATATCACATTCTAGGGAAGGTCATTGTGTATGTTACTTAAAACCAAATTGAGTGCAATTTTCATTTTCTACACATAATTATGTATGTATATAAAAATAATTTTCAGCTAATAACAAAAAATCTAAATTGATTTAGTCGTCTTATAACTTTAAGTGACTGAATCAATTGACACGTTTGTCCAGTGATGTAAGAAGCTCCCCTCAGAATGCGAGTGAAACTGCTTTCAGAAGTCAGTTTAAACTCCCGGTTTTTAGTATGTAGTACCGTAGGAGTAATAATGACAATATCGGTACTGCAACATTGTTTACTAAGGTGAAGCAGTTACATCCTTAATCTTCGTATATCTGTTTACAAGTAACTGTAAAAGGAGATAACTAACATGTGTGGTTCACTTACTAACTTGAGGCTAGATGTGGCTTGTGTAAAAATTTAAAATGCACGAGCGTAGTTTGAAAAATGATTGCGTTACATTTAAAACGAATTATTAAATGAGCATGATACTAAACAAGGTCTAAAAATACCTCATCAAGTGAGTTACCTGGGAACACAATATTTGTTTTTTTTTGGGTTTATGGAAAAACAAAATTAGGTACCTATCATATTCTGTTTAGATTATTTACTTAGGTAGATAACATTGAATAGCACGATAATTTCAAACCATGTATTGTATTCACAACACACAACACAATACAACCTTAATTATAACCAACTTCAAGTTCCAAAGAAAATCCTTACTTTTCCACACAAAATAATCACTTTCTTCCCTATTCTCAACTAGCATATCTAGCAATAGTATAGATCCATGGCTCGTTCACACACCACCTAATCAACGGACCCGGTTCACTAGTGTGCGTTGTCATTCTACTTTCTACATAATTTTTTACACTGCCTTGTTCATAGTGCAGCTTTTTATGTATCTTTAATCTTAATTTTTAACTTATATTTATATCTATACAAGATATTACTTAGTTTTTTATTTATATATTTCAATATAGGTACACAATACACATGTTTACAATTTGTTAGAAATCTAAAACTAATCTGGAAAAAAATATTTCTACTATCTAAAATGAAATAAAGTGCGAAACTTAAATCCGTTGGTTTGTAAAAACCCAAATGATACTAGTATGGATGTAGTTAGAAATGCAGCAGGTTCGAGGTTGTTTACCTAGTTTATTTTCGAAAAAGCGAAAGAAAATCTTGGAAAATTGTTTTCGAATGAACTTGAGATTTGTAATTAAAATTAAAGATTTTCTACTTAGTGTGTATACTTAGTGCCTTACATATAGATATCTCTACTTCACAGTTTCTTTTAGTCCCAACACCAAAAACAAAAAAAATACCCTTCCATATTATAATTCATTATAATTTCTCAGACAGGACTATGAATAAATGTCACATACACAGGTCTGGTCATCCGCACCATGTTTGCTTTGTGGTCCAAACGAGATAGAATCTCAAGATACGTCTCGAGATAAATCTATTGTAATCGCTTATTAACCTGTAACATTTAGTATGGTAACATAATTAGTTCTAAGTAGCTGTGCCGGTATTTTGATAAATTGATAAGCATGTAAGTACAGTCAACTTCAGGTCAGTGTTAACAGTTTTTTAGAAAAATCGTGCTTATTACTATTGAGTTAAGGTGCATGACAGCTACCACTAATTTGCAGTTTACTGTACAATGTACAGTTGAGATCGAAAAAATGTTGACATTGTGTAGTTGTTAAATGTATTGTAATTAATAGGTATGAAATTTGAAGCATAAAACATTATTTTATATGTAAAAATTAGACCATATTTGTTACTGAGTTGAAAGAAAGTAGATGTGATCCATAAATTTATCGAAATAGGTATACTTACTTACTTTCGGATAAGTTGCAGAGTGTGCCTAATAAAGAATTAATTAAAAACGAGAGTGATTTACGGTTAGAAACAAATAAAAGCAGATGCGGCTTTCTTTGATACAAGAAAGTATACACTTACAAATATGGCATTTAGAGGCTTTTTATAAACGTACAGATAAACCTATTATTACATTTTATGACGTTGATGCAACCGTGAGAGAAATTTTCTATCTCTAAATTAAGATCAAGAGAAATTCACAGATGATGATTAGATTAATTTAATATTATAAATTAAATAATTAATTAATCCAAGATGAAACTCGGCGGTATACGATGATGACATAAAGATCACTATCATTGTTTCACTTACCTCAAAACACTTTTACAAAACGTGCTTAAAATACTAAAATTCGCCGTTTTTAAGCACCAATATAATTTTATTGCCGGTCATAATATTCAAAGGGCCCGAAGCACAGATGCAAACGACAATTAATTAGTTCGTAAATTAATATGCAAATAAAAACATTAAAAATATCGACGCCGAGATAGGGAAGGGAAAGACATCGAAACTAATTCGAATAGTTACGTGCCTACTTTAAACAAGTGGTACGATAAATATCGATGGTCAATAACTCATTTTAATTGAATCATTCCGGCTAATAGTGCTTTCTAGACGTTTGACAGCTACGTCATTAGAGACATGATAGAGACAGACGACTGGATGTCGATTAATAAGTGCGTCGTTTTATTTTTATATCGATATACGTTTTATTGAAATCCTTATCTTTTTAATGATACTAAGATTTTTATTGTCAAGATAGACGATTCTTAATGAAGCTGTAATCTCTAATGTCAAACACATTATTCGAGTAAAAGCTGTTATCCGTCAGAAACTTTCTACGTTCACATTTGTTAAATTACATCGAGCGGTTTAGCAATTCTAATCCTGATTTTGTTATAACAAAAACAACACGCAACAAAAACTATTTGACTGTTAATTTACTTTCGAAAAACAAAAAAAATAGCAACAAGTTTTCGCTTCGCCATAGTTGAGTAAAACGAAAACGTAGAATTGAAATACGGCCTGGTTTTAATTTCTGGTCAGTTCGCGGCGAGCGACAAATAAAGTGGCGATCCCGAGATGGTTATCTGCGGACAAATCGTCGTGTGTGTTGCGTACGCGCAGCGGTGAGAACCTAACGCACCTGTACCGGTCGGCGGGCCGCTAGGGATGCCCCAGTGTCGATAGATTAAATAATTTTTTTTCGTTAAAATTTTCAGTGTTATTAAAATTACATGGTGGTTGAACTTATTGGTAGTTAATGAAAGGAGCTGCACCGATAAGAGCTGGGCTCTTAAATTAATGACGATGATGAACTTATGGCCGATTAATTAAAGTATGCTAGTGAAGTATTTTTTTTTATATTTGATAACTTATGAGTATATCTTACAGCTTACGTTATTTAGTAAACTTACACATTTATTGAATTTGAAAACCCTTATTTATTTTACAAAAATTCCAATTCCACGTTTTCTACAAACAACATTTCAAACTAAACTAAAAGACACAAAACCGACTTATCAACATCTAATCTCACTTATCGACGTACAATCCGCTACTTGCTTTATCGATAACCGATCTATCGACATCTATCGGCATTACTAGATCTCACGCAGCGCCGCCCCGGTCCATCGGGCCGTTTCGAGTCACATCATAAATCACGCACTAATAGCCAGTAAACTCATTCGCTAATCCGAATCGAACAACTGCGGGACGGCCGACCATTGCGTACGCGCAGCTTCGGGTTTTTTCGTTTTGTAACTTTCGTATGATTATTTTTTATGGTATATTAGTATTTATTAAATCTATGCCGTCCCCACCAGGCTATGAGAGTGAAGGAATAGTGAGTGCCTCTGTGTCTGCGCAAATGCTTGTGCACTATAATATTTCCGGCGCAGTTGGCTAATCTTCTTACATGAGAACAGCCGCCGTAGCAGATAATCGGCTAGGAGGACAGCATTAAATCAGACGAGATAGATTTTTTTTGTTTCAAAGAAATTAAAACTTCTGTTTATATACGGTTTCAAACTTATTTACGGAACCCGACAAAACAGTAGCCGAAACTGAACTCCTTTATTCTTACACCAAAGAAATGTATCTTCCTTTTCTTGTTGACGCGTGTATCTTAACAAGTAAGATGCTAGAGGTCAGACAGTAGTGGTTCCGTGTAAAATACTGATACTGCATCTGGTTAGACTGGATGCCGTCCCTAACTTGCCTAGTTGGGAAAATGCTAAGATGTACCCCTCGATGGTCATCACTATACGTAAGTTTTTATACGATTATTATGTGTTTATACCATTAGAACCGGTAAGTGCTGGCCTAAAGGCAGCTTTTTATAGAAAGTAACAGTTTGCCATCGGATCGAGTTGAACCTCCTCAATAAATAGCAGTTGCACAAGCTAAGATATTCCATTGAGATCTTTGTTTATGTCAAATTATGGTAATTGATTTAATTAATTGGAAGCTGTACTTAGTAGTTGCATTCCTAATTTTGTAATCTGATTTAATTGTGTAAATTGAAACCGAGTTTAATGTTGTAGAAGGAATTTGTTTTATGTGCCTTTCGTGAGTCTTCCTGGGAATGCAAATGTACTATTTACAACTTTTGTGTATGTAGCTCTTATTTTTAAGCACCGACTTATTTTTGAGTTGAGTGACACTTTCTGATATCATCAGGCACTTAAGTCTGTAGGTATTTTTGTAAAGTCGTTATCAATATAACGAATCATACGTTTTTTAAAAATGCAACATGATTTTTGGGCTCCTTTTCTTTCACTTAATAGACCTATAAAAGAATTTCCAAGGAGATGTCGGCATTAAATCTTTGTTTCACAAAACACAAAATAAGCAATACTTTGTTCTGTTACGTAAAGTTATATTAAGTGTCAAAGCTCTACTTACTGAAGTACCCGTGTTGAACATAAGCGTGTGGGTGGCAGGTTGATAAACTGTTCGTGTAATGATCTATCTGGTATTATCGCCTATCTCTGGACCAACCAATAGAGAATCACATCTATCTGTGTTATCTACTTTTGTGGTAGGTTTATCTATTTTTGGATTTTATTGATAAAGTTTAGGTTTTTAGTCTCCAGTTATGTTGGGAGTATCTTTAAATCGGTTCAATTAAGAATGAAAAAACTCACTTCAGAATTGAATTTTCTCAAGAATAATGTAGAAACCTACATTTGCATTTCCTGTGCATAAACAAACGACTTTCCTTTTAATGAATGACAAAAGTCTAGTGAATAAATCAATAACTTCACTTAAGCATTCTTCTGTATTCCCCCTCTTTAGCCAAAACATAATCTAAATAAAATTTTCTCAGGCGAGCTTCCTCCGTCATATCTCTTGTTTTTCTGTTGCGGTGTATTAGTCTTGTTTCTACACAGTTAATGGTTTCTCAATGGCAGCTTCAATTGATACTAAAACAACTCGATGCGGTATAAACCACGTACCTGAAACAATTAAATATGGACGTTAGAAAACGGACGATCTCTTGAGAAACCTGATTTCTTCGACTGAGTTAGGACCAGCCGTCGATTGAGCAAAGCCACATCGCGTCAATGGCGCAATGGTTATTAAAGGCAGAATTACAGATAAATTGATTCTGTCGTATGTTTGTACTGTCAGTCTAAAGGGACTTATTTAACTGGATTTTAATGGATTTGGTCTAATTTGTTAATAAGCTGTAGTTAAGATGGTTCATAAATAAATATTCGATGGTCCAAACGCTGCAAGAGAATGCCTTGATAGAAGCTGTCAAATGATTACACTAGAGAAACTTTACCGTAACGAAGACCACACAGGCATCCATCTAACATAAAATAAATTGCCTTTAATTATTTGATGCAATAAAAACAGTGACAAATTGCGAACCAACGCTTTGGAGGAGGATAGCAATCCGTTTTCCCCGACTTTAACGACAATCCCTTTTTTCCTTTCCTTGACAAGGGAGATAAATTTAAAAGCGTGTCCTTTAAATTATCGTATTGCCAGTCTCTTTTTGAAATCTAAATTCGCTTGTGCAACGACAATTCTAGTTTTCAAGTCAGTCTTAGATAAGGCTTCCTACGCTGTTGGATGGACGGAGACCGGTCTGTATTGTGAAGTATAATGAAAAATACCGCTTGGTTTGCGCCAATCGGTCAGACATCGGTAACTAGTAAGTGCTAGTTGGTGATCAGAATTATAAGTCATTAGTAGGATCTTTTATTTGTTGTTCTTCTTTCTTAATCCTTCTTCATTTTTCAAGTATTGTTGGTATGGAGATCTCATCTTTAGCGAATACCTACTAACCTTTAACACGACTTAACCTAATTAGTCTAAAATTACAAGTGATGGATTTTAATGTACTTCTGTCATTATAAATAACATCATCTTCAGGTTGTCAATTATTTCTATGATCCTTGAACTAATTGACTTGACATTTGAATTTTATATGCTAAGTTCAGGGATCGTAACGCACAAATTAGCACGTTCACTTTCAGTTTTAAACTGTCAAACTGTTTCGCAATTTGCAAACACATATGGTCTTACTACAAAAATTTAAACATGCGTTGAACATTTGTCTAAAAAAAGTGTGGCTGCAAAATAGACCTTATTTCAATATCATAATCTGTAATTTTTTTAGACAAGTCTTAAACTGACGTTTAAAAGTTTTTGTGGTACGACGTATCTTCAAACAAAACCTCATTTTGCCGCATCGTTCAGAAACCTCTTGATTTTGGTTTAAAAAAAAAAGATTCTGATTTCAAATCGTCGTGACGTAGTAAAACGGACACGTTTCAAATCGGGCATGAAAATAATAACCCTCGAATCGCTCCTGATTATAATTGGTGGGTGCGCGCGCGCCGATCCGCACGCGTACAGTTACCGCTATAAACTATCATTAGTGCGATGCGCACTCTGTGGGAAATTACCGCGGTTTTATTTGTAGGTTTGTGAAATTGACCGTTGTAGGGTTGGCTGTGGATTTTTTTCATTGATTTTCTTAGGGTCGATGGTGTGAAAGGTTGAGCTTACTTGTAGATACCAATTTGATATAAGGAGTTAAAATTCTGTGCGTAACTCTTCTAAAATATGAAGCTTTTTATGTACCTAAATAATAAAGTTTTTTTATTTGGTTCTTATTGGGCATTGGTAATTTATGTTGGTGAATGTGTGTCTGATTTTCTTGTTCGTTCAAAGCCACTGGAAGTTGCATCAATTTAATTGGCTCAAATGCTAGGTTTTCCTTTTCTAACAAAGCCATAACTCACTGAAAACAATACTGGCAACCCTGTGACATCAGTTCATACATTTTTATGGATGTAGTTTGCGATTTTCCATAGTCAATAAACAGATTAAGTTGATTGTTTGATTTTAACCGATCGATCAAGATGAATAACTAATTTGTTGTTGATTGTACAGTCAACTTCAGGTCAGTGGTAACAGTTTATAGGAAAATCGTACTTATTACTATTGAGTTAAGGTGCATGACAGTTACCACTGATGTGCAGTCTACAGTACCTCTATTGTGATTCGAAGCAGGCTACGGGATTGAAAAGATTGTAATTGCTATTATTCGAATATTGGCTAACGTCAAAATTACCAGCCTTTAGGACGAATCGTTGATTGAGCAGTCGAATTTTGAAATGGGCAATTTGAGCGGTTTGATTTTAAGGACTGGTCCTTATGGATTTCTTTTGAAGAATTGGGTGCGAAGTTTAACAAAAAAACTTTGGTCACTTTTATAGAAGAGGTTTTTCTACGTAATTTTTCCTCAAGTTTTTCAAAATGTAAGTAATAATTAATAACTTTACTATCCTTTGAGTACCTATGTACCAATATATTTTTTGAATAATATAATATTTATCTAGGTAACTTTCCTTATTCAAGAAATGTACAAATCAATTATGATAAGCCAGCGCAAAGTACTAGGCTCGCATAAATCCACTGGGCTACACAACGGGCTGGCAAGCATTGTGAGGTGACGGAATGGGCCGCACGCTAACATTGGTTTTATGACACGTGCACTTCACCTGTGTGGCATTGAGGATCTACAGAATTTAGAAGTGGCCAAGGAAAAACTTAAAAAGTACATAATATCAATATTTGGTCATTGGATCAAAGGTATTTTTAACTTAATAACTCCTGAATTCTGCTATGTAAGCGAAAACAGAAAGATAGAAAGAAACATTTATTTGCAGGGGGAAGTTCCACAGAGATGGCAAATGGCTACGTCATTGTACTTTTATCCGCCTAGTGTATTCGTATTCATCTTTACCATAATCCTTAATATGTCTGTTACTTATATAATGTATTGTCATAAGAATTAATAAATCGTAAAATACAAAATATTGCGTTAGGGATATAAATGAGCCCAAAAATATCGAGATTATACCTAAGAAAATAACTTCGTATAGTTTCTGAAGAAAACTCATTTAGAAACAAACCGATGAAAATTTTCCATAGTGACTCATTCCCAAGGCACTTCCATCACACAGATGTCTATACAATTCTCTTACTGCACGCGGTACCTTCTATGACATCACGCCATTGTCCAGCGGCAATGGTCAGACAAAAGCTCACGAGTATGTGCCCGAGCGCAGCCTACGGTGGGAAAGACGCTGTGGCAAATAGGGTTGCCAACTTTTTGTATAAGAAATCTAGCGACCTGTCCGGCTTCACACGCTTGCGTACTAGCCATGTATATTCTGTAAATACGCGTCCGGCTTCGCTAGAGATAACAGTTTTTCCAAACTATTTAATGGATGTTATTATACATATAAACCTTCCTGTTGAAACACTACATAGTTTAAAACAAAGACGCTTTTTCTGTCCCCGTGTCCAGTTCGCTTAAATCTTCAAAACTACGCAAACGATTTTCATGCAGTTTTTCAAGAGATGGAGTGATTAAAGAAGAAGGATATATGCATAATCACATATGTTAAATTGTGGGGAAATACTGATATCCCGGGCGAAGGAGTTGGTCGCTAGTATAGTAAAAAACAGAATAGGTTCTGTTTAAAACAGTATAATAGTTGGCAGCCCTTGTGTCAAATAGCATTGTTGTTATTCTACAGAACTAAGTATTATTGTTAGATATTGAATTTTGAGTACTTTGTTGATTGGCGCGTATTTCCTAGTACTCTCTTTGTAGCGGCTTTTCTTGACGAATGTTATGTTGTTACAAGAATTTATTTTCTACAGTTACGTTACAGGACTTTAGTTTTTGGCTTCTTATCTATAGGTTTCGCAAATATCTAGTTAAATAGTAAGTATGTAGAGAGTGAAATATGATATAGTTTATCCTTGTTTGATTAGATTATGTGATGTCGATTTAAGCTTAGATAGTGAAGGCGTATTTTCTTCAGAATAATTTGTTTAAGTCCAGGAGCTCAGATGATTGAAACCAATGTATGTTTGTGTGCTGTAGGTAATACTTAATTTCTGGGGTTAAAAAATATTCATGTGATTCACGTCATAATTTATCCTTCATTTTAATAACAATGAAAACTTTCATAAACACACATTTTATGTTATCAAACCTTACATATGTAACCTTCCCTTTTAAATGCCTACTTCCTCAACAGTTTTCAACTACACCTATTCAGTTAACTTGTAAAACACAAAGGCGTATAACCTCTCCACTGTTAACTGCTCATCCCACGATATTTGTCTAAACACAAACAATGGCGGCTACAGACTAGTGTTTGTTGAAGCTGTTTGTTGAGGCTTAGCGTTGCGACAGGTAGGCGATTGCGCAATCACAGAGGTGTGGTCGCGAAGTTATTGATTTAGGGTGGGCAGATCAATTTGATCTTACGAATTTTATGGTAGGTAAAAGTGATTTTTATTTGCAAGTTTTATATTAGGTACTTGTTATGGTATATAAATAATTTCTTTAGTGGGTCAATATATTTCAAGTGAAGCAGTACTTATACTTTTTTGGTTTTGTTAAGATTTTATTGTCATTACGTATCTACTTAAAGACACACGTCTTAGACAAACATTCAAATTGTAAAGGTATTGTGGTTTTTAAAGTTGTGATTGAAAATAAATAAATCTTCCATAACCAATATTACAAAAGACAAATATTCATAATGTTTGGATATTGCGGTTTTTAAAAATGTACCTAGTTGCAAAATAAATAAATGTACCATAACCGCTATTAATAAAAACTTACACATTAAAACATTATTTACCCAACCTCATGAATGACTAATCTTCTATTGACTTACTATTAAAACCTAAATCTTTGTTTCTTGTACAAACATCGAACAATAAACTACACTAATTGAAGGTCAAGTTTGAGCACTCAATACTCAAACGTAGTGTACTTAACATACTCATACAAGTAACAGAAATCACACCATAAAAGTTTATTATTACATATCTACATTGTTAGGCGTGTCTTGTATGACTTACATGTAATTACGACATTTTGTACAAATGTACATATTTGTATAAAAATATCTTCAAATGTTAAGTTAAATTTTTGAGGTTCGATTAATTTTTGGAGGTCTTCGCAAAGAGCTTTCTAAGTTATAGTTATAACAGAAAGCGAGTAGCATTTGTTTTGGCATATATTTGGCACAAGCTAATTCAGAGAACCTATTATTGTCTAAGAATTCATGATAATTCTTAAACAGCTTTTCCAGTTCCCTGTAAGCGTTTTCTTTTTGAAGAAAGCTTCAATAATAAGCAACCATTGAATCCTACAATAGCCAACAAACATTTCAAAACCAGTACCTACTAACTATTAACTAATCGAAAATCGAAACCATCCCACAGATTCTATCGATACAAAATTTATCTCTAAAAACTACCATTACAACCCAAAAGCATCATAAACAAAAAATATACGAACACAAACAATTAATAGTAACCCGATCCCAGAGATTTCATTAGGTAATAACTATTGAAGAATTCAAGATAACAATGGAACGCTATACCACAGAGTAGAGAGGTACAGTAGTGAAGCTACGTACTAACGTTCGTAAAAATGTTACTCACCCACGCATGTGCATCGACGAGCTTTTACCGGTGCTGTCAGTACTGAGTGTCGTACATCGACAAATGTCTATGTGAGTGATATTGTTACGTTATGAACGTTAGTACGAAGCTTCACAACTGTTTCATCTTCCGAGCGTTTTCTCAACTACGTTGGGGTCAGTCATCAGTCTAAAAGGATGCATTTGAGTACCTGTACTTTACAAGGAGCCTATCTAACCTCCGTAACCCAGTTACCCGGGCAACCCTATACCCTATACCCTAGGTTAGACTGGTTGTCACACTTGCTTGCTTTTAATTACCCGTAACGTCTGCCAAAGATGTTCAATAACAGCCGGGACCTATAGTTTAATGTGCCCTCCGAAACACAGTCATTGATGTCTAAGATATACTTAGCTTAGCTTCACAACTGTTTACAAGAGAGTATATTTAAACTGTAGCTTTAGCCAGTGGTCGTCAACATTCCTACAGAGAATAGGGCATTAATAAATTGAGAGCCCCATTAACATCTGAAGTAGTAGATGTTGATCAAGATTTATGATAAAGCCTGCGACAAGATTGAGACACGCTTGTGTTATTGTGTAAGCTCCGTATATTGTTTTATGATATTCTCGTATGTGTATGTGTTTGCGCATGTCCTGTGTTACGCAGTTTTGTATGCGACCAGATTATAAGAGAATAGCATATTAATTTATCGATAAAAATATAGTTGATATGACCTGTTTTGGCATCATATCTTGACTATCTTTTACTTATTTCCTGAACAGTATAAAATCAATTAATGATGATGATCTGAGACATGTATTTCTTACTTAACTATCTCTTTTAACGAATATTGACATTGATTACGGCATATTTTAGGAGAACTTTGAAATTTTTGAAAAGTAGTGACGAAATTATACGAACATCTCGAGCTTAAATTCTATTCCAAGTTCAATTTAGCATCATTACCTTAGAGACCATTTATCAGACAGTTAAACTTTCCTAAATAATAAAAGATTACATTTTAATTCCACAGACATTAATACAGTTTAGAAGGCTAGTAGCTGGCAACATTGAATATTGTTTTAATTGTTCTTAATGCCACATCCGGCGGTAGACTGTAAATCAAAAGTGAAGGTATATTAACACTGGCCACCTGTATAATGAATTTGAAAAAGGAATTGTTATAATTAGTGTTGTAACATCGTTTTTTTTTAAGTGTCGTCATTTCTCATGCAAACTTTTTTGATAGATTTAAGTTCTGCGAATTGCACTTTAAAGACTTTTGATTACTGTAACTTGTAAGGTTTTTGCTTACACGGTGTTATTAATAAAAAAACGTTTTTCACTTCAGGTGTGCAAATCAGTTGCCCCATAAAAGAAGACACAACCTTTTTGGAAAAGCTGAAGACGAAAAAATGATTTAGATTGACGCTCTGAAGCAAGCAAACCTTCGCCAAGAGTGGTCATAGGTATACAGGCAGCAGTTTCATAAAAAAACACAACTTAGCTACATTCTTTTAATATGAAAACGAACCTAATATAGTTGAAAAAAAATAACAGAATATGTACTAGTTAGATAACGAATACTCATTACACCACTATAAACTATCGTAAGAATCGAACAATTCCCATAAAATCATCAAACGTCGCTTACTCAATACTCGTTCAATTAAATCAGATCGTATCTAATTTCATCATTCTATGATTTATAGGGCAAACAAAGTGTCTTTAATTGACTGTCACATAAACCTGTTATGGCCTACACTTACCTTTCAAATAAAATAACCTTGAAGATGGAATTACGAGAACAAAGATTAGCATTGCCTTGGCTACCTTTTTAGGGTGATCAGAAACGCTAGTAGGTACCTACTACATGATCCGTGGGAACCAAATATTTTGTGCGTAGCTTCGGTAGCCGGAACGCATCAGATGTATAATATATGATACTTTTTTGAGTATAATTGGTTAGCTAATCAGTTAATCAGGTCAGTCAGTTATGGCTTGAATTTATGTGTTTGTGGTAATGAAGAATTAAGTGTGGAAATGGCTGTGAAAATCGAAGACTGGATTTTGAAAACTGAACCAACCTTGTACCTTAAGAAACTTCACAGCAGAAAAAATGTATCGTGTAGTGCATATTATAAGCTTTTGTTTCATTTACCAACAAGTCTTTTATGTCTTTTTAGTATTTTTAAGAAACACATGCGTTACAAAGCGTTTAATACTCTGGATCCTCAAAAACTATATGTATAGGAAATCAAACAAAATTACCTGCATTAACACACTTAGCTTCTTATATGCGTCATTTTTCTGTACCCACTGTGACCACATGAATGGCTACACTTTGTGTGCGTCAAACCGACCCCGCATAGAGAACAGGTGCTCTCATTGTTAATGATCTTAGATCCGATGCGATTTGGACGACATTTGTTAGAGATGGAGTCGCCAGGTACGCTGTCTTTTTTAGGACATTACGTTCGAGTTTAAACATGTATAACAATTTTTCACAGGGTGCTATTATAAATGATAATGTTGATTTCTTTTTATGATGTTTTTTGTCTTTATAGAGGCAAACGTTCAGATTTTGCCTCATGGCAAGCGGCACTAGAGGAACCATAATTAAGTGCATACCCCTATGCTGTACATACCTACATATTAGACTAAATAAACTCTAAAACAGCCATTGTTATCCAATTAACATATGACATTTACGAACACTACACACTTTCAAGACTGTCCTACTTAGTACTTTATCTTGGTCACTACACACGGACCTGTTTAAAGTAAGATTTATCTCGTGTCATAAAACAATGCTAAGCGCATAGTTATATCGTCGTATTGTCTGAGACTAACTTATGTTTTAATAAGCTGCGTGCTTGCTTACGATGTAAATTGCCCTTAATATATTAGTGGTGAATAGTAGCCGGTTAATACTAGTGGATTTGTTTCCTTTGTAATAGATGGAGAAATTAATAACCTTTAAAACCATTGGGTATCCTATCTCCCTACATTTCCTTCAACCGTTCTTAATTTTATTTGAAGTCAATGCAATAAGTTTTACGCTCCCATTCTTCAATGTCACACGTCATACAAAAGTTCAATATTTATTTTATTTAAATCTTTCACGTCATTTTTCAGAGAAATGTATCAATGTTTTCTGTTCTCTACCTCAACTGTCTGCATTCATACTTAACACTGTACCTATCATGTATTAAAAAATATATATCCAAAGTCCTAACTTACAAAAAAGCTTTGTGAATGAATAACTAGGTGATCTAGATTTTGGCCCACAAGATCCTATTTCGCTGATAAGCATCAGTGAATTGATCGAATAGAACCATAATCAGAACAATCGAACAGTTACAATATTATTCTAAGTAATGTAAGTTCTAAGAAATATGAGTCTTATTCGATTTTCGTCAAATCGATTCAGCATCGAATGATAAACACCCTACTTAATATAAGCCTACTGATGGCAAAATGCTATCTGCTTAAATTGCTCTATTTGCCCATTTTGGGCGGTTTCACTCGCGTCCCGTGGGAGCTACCTCCCGTATAGCTAAAGGGATAAAGTACAGCTTATGCTACTCGGGAAGAGTGTAGCTTTCCAACAGTGAAATAATTTTTCAAATCGGTTTAGTAGTTTCGGAGCCTTAATAAACTTATTAAATAAACAAAACATGTTTCTTCTGTATTATATTAGTACCTATAGTTTATCTAGGTATACTATGTATATTATTATTTAGGTAGAAGGTCATTTTGTATTAATTCTCATCGCCCAAGTATTAAAATATCGACACCGACAAAAGCTCACGCAAGAACAATCCAATTCCAAAATTGGAATCGTCATAATTGAAATTGGAATACCACTACCGAATTTAAAAATTTCACGACTTCTGTAACGCAAATCGATTTTGAACGCACTAAATACGAATCGAGTGGGGCATCGAATTGTAATCGAGAATCGGAAAGAGCTTCCAATGTGTAATGTATACTATTAATCATGGAGAACAAAATGACTAGCGGAGGTGTCATAACGGAAAATCGCCTAAGAAAGTAGCGCGCCAAAATGCGAGTGAGGGGGGACGAGGAACGTTACTGTCTTCACTCTTATACGCCTTCTTTGGACCCGATCATTTTTTGTAATGCCAAAAATCGTTGACAGATGTCTCAAAGAACCCAAATGCTTCGTTCACTCGTAACTGATCGTTGTGGTCATGCCCAAAGCAAGAATTTGACCTACAAGAAGGCGCCTGACCTACCTGCATTATGGAATCTCTCTTCTTTCCTTACTCAGTGGTAATGTATATTAATCAAGGCACAATGTAGCTTTCTAGCGTTGTGGACAAAAGTAATTTCACTCGGATTGGGTTATTTATACGTATAGGCCGGTTGAACAGGTGTTCAGTGCCGTATACAGGTTGTTGTATATTTTTTATATACCGGAGATATATTTTTTATGCATGCTGTAGATTATATTTTTAAATGGCGGTGATTCCTATGTATGATGTTGAATTCGTTAGGAGGTAGTGCGTACATGACTAAGGACAGTAAAAATAAATTGAATAAATAATATCAATAATTTAAATCATGCTTTAATTTCTGAAAAAAATATCAATTAAAGTTTCATGTACTTTTTTTATTATCATTGGAAATGAAACCCTTAACTTTTAGTTTTTATTAGTTAAAGTTTTAAGCATTTTTTTAGTATATAATTGGAAATGATACAATTTACTTTTACAAATATAAAAATACCCAAAAATATTATCAATTAAAGAAAACTGAAAAAAACATTCTAAAAAAAAATCACCTTAAAAAATCTAATGAACCAATTCAGAAATCAGCCTGTGTGAGAAGACGCCTTTGCCCAGAGGATCGTTATTAATTCGGAATTTGTTACAGCCTATACTTAAGCCACTAGATACCGCGGTTAAGCGCCCGCGCATACATATGAATACATCACACAATCGCCGAACGCATTAACGTTATACATACTAGATATACACGCAACTTACATGTATTTTAGGCTGTATTTTTTATACTTTTATTTGCTCTAAATATGTATTTTTTGGGATCAATTAGTTTACCTAAATCAGAATCTACTTATCTATACTTATAAAAATGAATCCCTTTATCCCTTAGTCATGCTATCATGCGAGAATTACTTAAATATCTAAGCTAAAAATTTGAAGGGAGGTAGCTTAGACCCGGGGAAAAGATATGGGATAGTTTTTATCACAATCCGATTACGGCAAGCAGTTATCTAGGGACGCGGGTGAAACCGCGGTTGAAAGCTAGTATAACACGAGTATGCAGATTTGGGTACATTCTTAGCTGTATTTTGATGCTAAAATAAACTAATTAATGAAACCAATAAAAACAACGACAAAAATACTCCCAAAACAAAAGAGTGATACAAAAAGAATTTTAATTGCACCACAAAAGATTTGGCATATAAAATATTAGCTTGATAGTTGTAACCACTTAATCCTTTATGGTTTTCGAGAAAGACCATCCAATTTTGAAGGACCTATGCCTTAGAGTAAAGTCCTCTACATTAAGAATAAACTTACAACGGTTAATAAAAAAGCCGGTTTACTTGACTTATTTTTTTTCTGGTCTCAAACAATAGGTTTTTGTTTTACGAGGTCGATGGTCAGGTTTTCTAGAAGGAAAACGATAGTAAAATATTACAACGATTACTGAGAAGCAGGTGTGACTAACTGACTAACTAGACCCAGTCATTGTTGCGGTATTTTTAATGGACGAAATATATAAGAATTTTTACGTCCTCGTCGCAAAAATGGTTTGGAATTTTTGGATTTTTTCGTGATTGTGTTTTGCTGTTTTAAATAATAATGAATAAGGGGATTTGGTGATTTGGCATTTTTGACACAGATCAAGTTGCAATTGCTGCGAATAGCTTAAAAATAATTATTGAAAAATCTTTTTTATTCAAGAACCTATCTCTTATCTGTGCAGTTCCTTCCATGTACGTCTATCAAGTGCCAATTCCTGAACTTCCTTATAAATACTGTTCTGTTAAAAGTCTCAGTGGCTCGCTCTGCTTCACTTCAACTCAAGTTACGAGGATCCAACTACTTCATCATGATGATGATCTTGTTATAAGTATTCCGATAACCTAACTAACCGTCAGAATATGCTTTGTATTTATTTTGAATAAACTTACCACAATGTAATGTTTATAGTGAAGGCACTATCTAGTGTTTTGATTTAAAGGCATTCACTATAAAATATCCTGCTAGCTTCGTAAGACGAGCCTCAATTAGAGAACAGTTAGAAGACTGATTATGATTAAATATCTCAAACGTGTAAGTAAAAGGTATTACTTGGTAATCCAAACTTCACGCTTGTTCCGTGAAATGTATGAAGCATACCTACTAATTACCAGGCGTTCGAGAAATAACAGCCTGTCTCGTATCAGACACTTTAACCAAGTTTGCATTTTTAAACTTGTCTTGTTAACTTTGTGGATCTTCGTAAAGGTCGGTTTTGATGTAAAACTACTCACAAAAATACAATTATCTTTATATTAAGTTGTTAAAAACTGTAGTCTAAAAAATCAGGAAAATTTATGCAGGTGAAATAAATCCAGAATTTTGTGCTTAGTAATACTGGTTTCAACCACAAACCACGAGTGAAATGAAATTTAATTATCAAGGAAAACTTCACTAATGATGTAATGAGTAAAGAACAGCAATTTTAAATCAAGGAAAATTCCTTTTTAATTTCAAACGTCACAAATTACTTTCCGCCCATTATGACCAATTGCTCTATTTATAGAAAAAAATGAACAGGATACATCACATAGTCGACAATTACAATGATTGCAGCGAACAAAAAACCTAACTAATTTTCCTTTTACAACACTTTCCCTAACGTAATGCCCCATGAATCATAACGGTAATTAACTGGCTACCTGTCTTAGAAAATCCACAAAGATTCCAGTTGCCATACTGGTTTGGTTGAGAAAAATCTTGCTGGCTGTGTCGTAATCACAAAGGAAATGGTATAAGCTTGACTTGCGCAAACGCGTAACTCGGATGTTGACGATTACTGAGCCTCGGGTGTCGGGCTAGTTACTGGCGCGAGCGTTCGAACGAAGCATTGTCGGACTGATTTACGAGCTACGCAAAATATTTGTGGAATTATGTTAGGAAAAATGAAGGCATGTCGTATGGGTTTTGATTACTGTAATTCACTTTTTTTGTTTAGATGTTTGACATATTATTTCATATAATATAAAATTTAATTAAAACGTCTTGTCTTAGGTTGTTTGCTTATAATATTTATGATCTAGATAACTTATTTAGAGACGTACAGTCTAGAAGTTATCGATGATAACGGTGAGTCAACTACTATCACAACTTACTAAGAAATGAACCAGGTAAGTCATTAAATCAACCGAGTTATTAACCACCAATCACCAATGTACATAAACCAATTCAGACACCAATAATGACGTCAATGAAATAGTAAAAAGATTAAGAAATTAAAGATAATCGCTCCACCGAATAATAAATGAGAGAATATACCTTGTTACGTAACCTAGCAACCAGACACAACTTTGTATAATTATTGCAAGAGCTATTTTAAGCTCTACATATCATTGGTGTTGCAAATAATCCTACCTCGTAAAGGTAAACGAGCCTCAACTTAAGCTGTTGACTAGGAATTACGAAAACCTATAGAGCCGGCTTTAAAACTCAATCTAAGCAAGGCACCGTTAAATTTAGATTAAACCATTAACTTCTTCACAGTTTGTAATATGCGAGACAAGTAGACACGCCTAATGTCAAACTGGGAACATTGTCATACGAACTAACGCTAATAAAATTCTAATTAATTCATTATGCCGTCTTTAAATACGAGTCACAGATAATGACGTGTTTCAATCTGAACCACTACAATGTAAGTGCCGGTCGAGGCGAGTGGTCAAGCGAGTTAACTGGAACGGTGTGAACGAGGCTCTGTGAAAGTGGACAGGGGAGTAGAACGGATAATTTCTATGAAAATGTGTTCTTAGGCCGCACAATTGATAGGAAATTACCGGTAAGAGTGGCCACTGTGCGCCCAGTGGTTCTGTTGCTGATTCTTACCTGAAACAAAAAAACAAAATTAGTGTTTCCATCACTCTTCACTATTAGAAGAAATAGTTGAATAAAATTGGTCATCACAAAAGGAAACTTCTGTACTTAAAAATCCAATTCTCTTTTTTCTGTATTTAATAAGATTCTGCATTTCTAGAATTGTGTGTACACTCCCTCTAGAGTTGCTTGTTTTTCTTTATTAAATGGAAGGTTTTTGTAATTCGATATACCCAAGTAGTTGATCACAACTATTAATAGCCACAGCTAATTCTGGTTTTTATACAATCTTCGTCACCAAACAGATTAATTTCATAACAGTTTAGAAGCGTCCATTTGAAACTAACGTTAAGTTAACTACTTATTTCTAATGACGCGCTCTTAAGTAGGTGACTAAAGTATTACAATAAAAAACCTTCGAACGATTTCACATGCCGATATCATTTCTTGTCTATCGTTAATTCATTACACATGACAATAAAAAGACAAAAAGCGGGCCAAGTCCCGGCCATTCATATGTCGTAAAAAAACATTATAAAGTATTATCTATATAAAAAAGTTAGCGGTAGATTGACATCTGTCCGTCCCAACTGCTTCATACGCTCGGTTGGACAAAATCGAGTATTACAATTAAATTAAAAATCACTCACGTGTGGGTACCACCGATAAGTTTTGTAGCGACCGCAAAAAAAAATGTCAACCAGCCAGTTCTTTAATGTTTGTTTTTTCAAGACTGTCTGCGGAGACTTTACAATAGAATTATGAGTGTCACTCAACTTTTTTAAGACACAAAACTACATTAATATAAAAAAGGACTTTTCTGAATACTATGTTTACTTTTTATAGTTTTTTATACGTTTCTGTGAAATAATTAACACACAAAACTAGCAACTCCCACATGGCTCGGTCCACTTATTACAATGTTTGCACGACAATTTTACGCATTCCGTCATCGACCTGTCAAATTGTTTGTCGGCCATTTTTTATTTTAAGCTTTATTACCTTTTGGCACTTAAATGCAGACATAAATCAAATGTGATTTTTATGATGATTAATGTTGTTCTAAAGTTTTTTGGCCTATTTTATTTAACAGCTGTTTGGTAGCTTCTGTGACATTATTATAAATAATAGGATTAAATACGTTTTCGATTAGGAATTTGAGACTGAGATTTTACGCTAAAACTTCATTTTAATTTGTTTATTGTTACTTAAAAGGAGCGTATCGTTAAGTTTTACTGTTTTATTGTATGGTTTTTCATAAGCTGCTTTTGGTTATACAAATAAAGAATCTATGGAAACCTCTATTATTTAAATTAGGCTCTGATCCTCCCACAAAAATAATAAATTAACTTCTAGCTAATTCTTACATTGCAAACTTGTTTTACACTGTTATTTTCCCATCTGTACTTCTACACTATTTTGTAAGTGTGAACTTAATTAAAAAAAATATTGAACTGACACGTATTTCCGTTGTCGACGGTACTCGAAGCTACATAATTAATGGTAGAATGATTCAATTGAATCCGCGGTATGCGTTAGTTTCCACTCATTGTGGCTTAGCTTTCTACACACCAAGCAAGGTGTCACATTGCCCAACGTTTGTCCAACGTTGGTCCTAATACAAACTGACAGAGCAACGTGTTCGCCCAAGGCTATACTCTTTTAATTTATATTTTTATAGTTCTTAATTAGATTTCGGAAGATGGATGTACCTTTTTTAATAGGATTAATCTTATATTACAATTAATGTCGTATATTAAACAAAGACTATTATTTTTCTAGATTGTAATCTATTGATTGGTAAATAATTTCAAGGCTTGTGGCCTGGTTGAAGTCAATTTGTAATTCATAGGCATTTAACTGGGGAGTTCTTTTTGTTAGTGTACACATTTATTGTTCACGCAAAAATAGTGTTTGAAAGAATCTTTATAAATGGATACATATACCCTTTGTATTATTAAGTAACTCGTTTTTTTTTCTGACATTTTAATGTCCAATATTAAAATACAAAAAAAATATATACCTAATCGTGTACGCTTTTCAGTAAATCTACTCAAACAAAGTCGCATACAAAAGCTCGTACTATATAAAAAAGAAACTTTACCATAAACACAAGTTAGATCAACTAATAAACCATAGACGAGTAACATGCTACTCAGTAATTATCCATCATTATAGTTTTACTAGTAGCCATAGCCATAATACCACTTGTACTATAAAACGGTAAGGAAAGCACTTTATACGTTATTATAGTGGGTTCCACTTTTCTTGGGTACTTCGGAAAAGTTGTTCAGCCTGATATGTTACGCCTGTATTTGCAAGTTGCTAGTATTTTTCTTTGCAACATAATAGTTAATTGATACTTTAGCAAAGAGTTTACTATGTAATGTTTTACAGAACGAGTAAGTCTGCGTCCAGTCAGTCCTTCAGGGCATATTATAGTGCACAAGCATTTGCGCGGACACAGGTGCACTCTCTATTCCTTTACTCTCATAGCCCCATGGGACGGCAATCTGACATGATTGGAGAGAGTTTAGGTGCAGGATCGGGAGCTTAACGTGCTGTTTAGGTATGCTAGCAAATAGTTGAATACTACTGCTGTTCTTTATTTGATTAACGGCCTTTACTATACACTAAAAAAAACATTGTCAGAAGTCGCGATTTTCTTGGGTATTATTCTATCTTACTTTTATGACAACGCTGATTTGAGATGATGGTATCGCAAGTAAGTACCTTTGCAATAATATGTATATCGCAATTAAGTCCCTATTGTGTACAAATATGATTTGCACTTTGTCACACAATTGATACACTAGGTATACAAAATACATTGTCTCCTTTTCTAACTAACAGTATTATAATAGTAAAAGTTATCTAAGCTTATCGCGAAAGCCACTTCCGTACATCTGTCGGCATTTACTAAGACAATGACGTAAGCATATAAAGAACTGGATATTTTTTAATGAATCACTCTCGAATCTAGGTCTAATGCAACACCTGTTAATAAATGACTAATTTTTCATCACAATCAACGAATTTATTGCTAGAAGCCAGTAGCTAACATTCTTTCTCACGCAAATTATGTAAAATATACCCAATAAATGTTTCGTAAAAACCATCTTTATTAACGTGTATGAAGTTCCAATCAACAAAATTCTCTTTATTAGTGTACGCTATAAACATTGTTCACTTTTTAATTTTATTACTATGGGCTCTGTCAATCATGTGTGCTATTAAATCGATATACTATGTAATCTTAGTTATTTAAATAGTTTGGACAAAATCATTCCCAAAGGCGAAACTGTTGTTTAGTGTTGTAGAGGTGAGTTTTTAGTCGATTACTTTTGTTAGATAGTCGAATTCAGCAACTCGGAATATGTGGTACCTACTCGGGAATCTAAGAGCTTTTATAGGTCTATTTTAATTGGTTATTTCTCAAACCAGATTTGTATTGGTAGGAAAGAAAGGTCTGGTGTTTTATGATTTATCAAAACATAGATACCAACCTATTCAAAATTTTAATCTTCATCAATCATCGCTTAACAAAACAAAATTAATCTCAAAACCGAATCTCCCTCGTTCGTCTCACTAAAACATAATCGAAAGCTACCAAAAAACCCATCGATAAAACAGATCCTTAATCGATACTATCAAACAAAAGCCGACTATCGAGAAAGAGGCGGCACAGCACTAATGAACGCCGTTATATCTAATCACTAACGTTGTAAAAGCTATAATTTTGCAAATTACCGCCACACATTGACGAAATAACTTTATAGGTAGCGGACATTATGAAAGTAATTACACACATACACGTTTCATATACATACTAAATACTAACCTTCAGTACATGGTTATTATCTGCGCAATTATAAATTTCTAAGACAACCTTTCTATTTAGAATCTTGTATTCAAATAACAGAGAATTTGATAATGACTAGAGTACACTGGCTGCGGGATTGTTCGAAAAAGTTAGCACGGCCCCCGGTAGGTAAAAGGGCTTAAGAAGGAACATGATGGGTTTAAGTCTGTAGGAGTCTAACACTCCCTCACGCTGCTAACCCACAGCTGGGTCATTTGATGAATTCCCAGCAAAAAAAAAACAATGTTTTCAGTCAGTCTGTTGCCGGCTAAATACCTGATCTTAGTAACATGCGTGCTTCGTTCATTTTCATACTGATATATAAATCTAAACAAACTATCGGTCGACTAAAAGTCTACAGTGTGCTCTTATTCTCCTTTCAAGAAATTCGATATAGAAATTGTCAATAGGTAACTCTTTGTTCGATTTGTAACTTAACCGATTATTTGACGAGGCAGTCAACAAAACGATACATGTTGCAGTATTAATTACTTAGATGTATAAACAATGTGAATGCTTATAAGAATATCAATTTCGGTAGTTCGTAGCTACTTCGACAGCCTACCAAACTGTTATATGATATGAGATTTCGTTTTCCGTTCACACATTATTATAGTTAGAAATAGTTTTGTTTGATTGTGTAAACTGTTTTATGTCTTTGCTAATTTTAATGATAGTAGATTTTGATGATACTTATTATGTTCCTAGTTATCTCTTTTATGTAGGATAGGAATGTATTTTTGAAAGAATTAGTGGGTTACTGGGAAAAAGGCTGCAGATTAAACATAGCAAGGTTTTTAGTCACGAAAAGTCTGACAGTCAATATCGCTCTTGCCACTGCGGGATTGCGATTACAATACCTACATTGTACATACAAAAACAGTCGTTCATAGAGTTTAATTTTATATTTGTTATATACAAGCACTTTACTACAAACTACAATCATCGTCTGAGAAGAATTTAACACCGAAATAAACTGGCCACTTGTCTTAAACTCGATCCACCAAACGCAGGTTCGCATTAACATTATTATTAGAAGATGCTCGAGGTCACAGCGAAAGTACCAGAAAGTTATCAACAGCTAAAATTCAAATCGAAAACCAAAATAATGGTTCACGTTACACCGTTAGGGCGGGCCTTATACCCATGCTTTGCTCCGGGCCCCATGCTTATTGATATTTTCATATAAATTACTTATACAATAGAAAGTTATCCTAAATCATTATTGCGATATAGTAATTTGGGCGTCTCAAGAATACATTTAATTCTCAATTTCTAATTGAAACAATACGAATGGTAGTAATAAATTTGAAAAACTGTCTGATGGTTTAATTGACCTGCCTAGGCCAGCGTTGGTGGTCAAAATGATAGATGTTTATGTTTGATACGATTATACTAAACAGTTATAATTTCTATTATATGTGTATCAATTGTTTTTGATGATATATTGGGTTTATCTGATGGGGAAGACTTTCACCTTAGTTCTAATTTAAATGTACTCGACGTGCTTTTAAGGAAGAAAGAAATGCACCCGAAATGAAGCGATCTTGTAGCTTAAGAAATATGACAGCTACCATCTATTTATTTTTCAACAACTTCTACGATAATATATACCTCTAGGTAAGAACTTTTAACATACAAAAGAACACACAATATCTCTCAATCAAGACACTAACAAAATTATCTCAGAAAAAAAATCTCTAATGAATCTAGCACAACACATATTAGCCATTACTCAATAAAAAAAAAACTGTCTGAGCAACTTCCGCACAAACTTTTGTCTCCCACACTTTCGTAAATACTCATCAATCATACACACACGCACACACACATATGTAAGTACCAACTCACACAATTAACTATTTCCAAATGTCAATAACTGTTGCTAGTAACAATTGTTGCCTATCAAAGTTGGCTTTAATCCCCTTCTGGTAGCTGCAGCCATCGATTTACAAATTGGTACTATGATTGATACTAATCCCCTCTAATCCGTATGTCTGTATGTCCAAAAAACTTACTGTTGAACTACGAGTTTGACTGGACTGTTATTTGTTAATTGAAGGTACGTTTGATTTAAGTTGTATGTATTGTGGGGTTCTAAATTAATGATGGGTCAGCGGTATTGAATGGGTAAATAGGTTTTTGGTAAGTATTTTTAATTGCAACTTACGTGTCTACGATGTTGGTCATGACAATTAAAATAGTACTCGGTAGAATTTGACTGATGATTTCGTAACTTTTCTTATGTTACGTCTAATTACAAAGGCTCTAATCGTGTCTTTAAAAATGACGTGTCGATGTTATTAAGTATATTGTTTTACAATTGCCATACTTAACGACTTTCATTGGTATTAAATTTCCTCAAAGTTTTGACGTCAACAAAGATTTTTATGTCAAAACATAGGTAATATTATGTCTAAAGAAAATAACACGCTATTAAAAGAATTACAACTATGATCGCTTGTACATGAGCTATTAATAATTATTATTAACAGAAAATTATTATTATTAAACGCTGTTAAAGTTGAACTGAATTTTATAGCTCTCAGTAATTGCTGCAAATAAAATTTTAAATAACAGTGGTGACATTTTTGTTGATAACCTTTATGATCGAAATTGAAATATTTTGAGTCATAAAACTTGGTGATAAAAGCTAATTGGCGATCAGTCTAGTAAACAAGTATCAAAATTGTGTGGCAATAAACGAAACTTTTTTTCATCTTTTTTATGACAGTGTGCAAATATTCGCTTAAAAATATACTCATATAAAATCGACCACCATCCTACCACCTACCACCAAGAATATAACCGACATAAAACAGTATAGAGCTCACTAATTATCATTATGATAATTTCATTCTTTCAACAAAACATTAAAACCTAAACTATGATAATTCCATTAAAAACACATTTTCTTGTCGTATTAAAACCTCATTCGACCGATCAATAAACCAATGATCAAGAAAGTTAATTTAATATCGATTCACATGTAAACTTACACCGCAATGTAAACAAAACCCCCAACTTTAAAATACTCGGATAATTTAATCGTTCGCTTGTCAATTAAAAAGCCTTAAGCATCGATCTTTGAATCGATACACGTAGGAACCGATGTATCGATGCGAAGGGCCCATGCATCTTTCTAAAGCAGTGTTTCCCAAAGTGGGCGATAACGCCCCCTTGTGGGCGCTGCAGGTCTCAAGGGGGGCGGTTAAAGACCCAGAAAGAAAATGGGGGCGTTGTGTAGAGGCCTGGGGGGTGATTTGTAATTTTATTTAGCAAGGAGGCCTCTTAGACAACGACTTGTGAACATCAACTAATATAATATGAATATGAATTATAAGATTGCTCAAACTCGGTTCTATATTTCTCTCCACGTAGTTCATATATCTGTCCTATTTTATTGAATATAGAAAAAATAAAAATCAAGTCAATGTCAATTGGTCGCTCCGTTTCGTGATTAAAGTAGACACAAACAAACAAATAATAAAAAGGCAACAGACACATTTTCGCATTTTGATAGTTATTAGTACTCGTAGATATCTATCATGTTTTAACAAGTTTTTGTTAAATAACCCGAATTGTGAATTCCTGTATCAGTCGGCTGGTTCAAGTTGTACGAGTATGGCACGGGGAGAAGAGACAAGTCACTGAGGGTGCCATTCTAATCTGCAAAGCCTAGGTTCACTTCATTATTCAAATTTTAAACAAAACTACAACAGTGCATGCGCAAACAAGGCATGACGTCGAGGCGGCACTGGAGGGGTGCCAGTCCGGCTGTCACCCCTCTCTTTCTCGTTTATTTATGTTTTTTCCCGGTTTACTTAAATTAATTCCTCAAAGTTATTAAAAAAAATCAGTTTTTTCAACATTTCTGGTTTATTCTGCGCCCTTTGAGTCAGTCAAAAAATTTTGCGCTCGCTGCACTCGCGCCTTTCACTTAACAGTGACTATTTTCTTATTTCTGTAGGTATCATTGCATCCCAAAAATTAAAAAATTTGCGCTCGCTGCGCTCGCGGCTTCTTCTCTTTGCAGTGTTTTTTTTCCACACTTGTTGAGGTACTTTTGTGCCCCAAAACTAAACAATTTGCCCGGTTTTTTTTTAACTCGTTTTGGTACTTTACTCTTCCAAAACTCAAAAATTTCGCGCTCGCTGCGCTCGCGGCTTTTTCACTTGTGTTACGTCCCAAAACTCAAAAATTACGGGCTTCGTTCTGTTATACGGGATCCTCGAACACGGTTTTTAAAAAAAACTAATTTTACACACAAAAATGATTATATTGGTTTTTCACCACAATTGACAGTATTTAAGGATATTAGGACACTTAGAAATAGTAGAACTAGAAAATAGAAATAGAAATAGTAACGAATTGGTAATTGGAAATAGTACCGATATGTGTCGAGAATGACAACAGACTGCTCGCGCGGGCGAATCCGACGTATATTTATATTATTATAATTTGCTGACATAGCACCCTCTACATGGGGTTGCAGTATTAAAATAGGGTATAACAACCCCCCGCATAAGACCGAAATTCGGGGTTAATTACCGAAATTCGGAAAGGTTATACTACTTCCCTAAGTCGCGGTAATGGGATAGAGGCGATAGAATGCAGCGAAGCGTTGTCGTTCTCGACGTGAGTAGTATATAGCTAGCGGTTCAAAAGTTTGCAGTGATCTGTCTCCGGTTTCTTTATGTTAAACCAGGCAAAAAGCTCCATGAATGATTTCTAAACGATTTTTAAGTACCTTCTTTAATTAAAAATTTTAGTCCGTGATTATATTTTGTCGTTTTTTTGGGGGGTGCTCAATAGGTAGTCCGCCCCGGGTGCCACCCGATGCTACGCCGCCACTGTAAGAGTCAACTTGAGACCTAAGCGCCGCGGTATGTTACCTACCTGCGCTCAGGTTTTAAGTTGCGGGTTATAGTAAAAGTTTCGTTTAGAACTCTCCGTATATAGGTCACATAAATTAATTAATTTAATTTGAAGTTATAGTGGTTTTTAAATAGGTGAAAAAATGGGGGGCGCTAAAAAAATATTTATTCTCAAAGTGGGCAGTAGGCAAAATAAGTTTGGGAACCACTGTTCTAAAGTGTCATTCGATTTTTATCGCTAAAGATAAGGTTGACGACATTATTTTTTTTGAAGGCAACATTGACTTTTGACCTGAGCACCGTGTGATTTTACGATATGTATGGTGTCGCTTTTCACTTGTTTTTGTTTTCTGTTGTGTATCTTTTGTTCGAATTTGTATTTATTAAATTAATTATTATTAAATAATTTATTATACTTATTGAATATAAACACATAGTACGTACGTACATTTAGTCTGATCTAAGGGTTGGTTGTCCGGGTAACTGGGAAAGGAGGAGGTCAAATAGGAAGTTGCTCTTTGTAAAACACTGGTACTGGAAGCTGACCCCAATATAGTTGGGAAAAGGCTAGGCAGATAATTTTATAAAGTACGTATAGTGTGATGTGCACTACTTTTTATTTATGTCTATCTATATCTATACATATAATAAATCTGTAAAAACACTGTGTCTGTACATTGAATATATTTAAAAAATAATAATTGGGTGGGGTTTAGAAACAGTAATGGAGCACAAATCCAAAAAAAAAATTCTGTCTGTATGTCTGTTTGTTTGTACACGCTAATCTTCTTAACTACTGAACGGATTTCAATGATTTTTTCTGTGTTGTATCAGTATTAAGCCTGGTCAACATATAGGCTATAATTTATCTTCGAAACTTGAAGACCTGATGCAGAACACCAACAGACCAACACAACTATAAGAGATACAAAAATGGTGCCATGGCAAAAATTGTTTCATATGATGAGCATTTTCAGCTGAGATAATAAATTTTAAGATCTGGAACACCTGATGTGGAATCCCAAGAGCCCAGCTTCTCTGTACCATATACAGGTATGACGTTTTAGCAAAAGTTGTTAAATTTGATAAGCACTTTCTATTGACTTATACAAATTGAAGATCTAAAACACCTGATGTGGAACTCCAGGAGCCCAGCTAGACAATAGCATATAAAGATATGACGTTTTAGCAAAAGTGGTTCAACTTGATAAGCACTCTCTATTGACGTATAAACATCGAAGATCTGGAACACCTGATGTGGAACTTCAAGAGCAATACTACACTTGAAATGTATAGAAATGAATGTTATGAAATAGGTGGTATGGTGAATCAAAAAAAGTAATTAGTCCGTCTTTTAGATAATCCTAAAATAATGGACACGTTTTTTTATCTTTTCTCCTTCTCACAAACAAATAATAACGAAGATATAACTTGAATTTTGTGTTAAGTCACTGCTTAGTACAAATTTTACACACCTAGACGTGGCGTCACGAGCCCCCACTCTCCGAATTTGTTGCGTTATATCTCATTATTATTTTGTATGTCTCTTCCAGACCTCGGGACTACAGAGTTCCGAATTTTTGGGAGGTAAACGTGGGGCCGAAGCCAACACTCTGAAGCCCTTTTGAGACAACTTTAATGAAATGGTGAAACAAAACCGACGATTATTCCTTTATACACTATAGAAATGAACCCGAGGACAATCCCCGGTGGACGTCGTTAAAAAAAAGACAATCCCCGGTTCTGTGCTATACCATTGCTAACTGTTGATGAAAACTACTTGGGATATGAGCGGCTGAAGTGTGAGGATACCTCGGCGGATTTTAAACGCAGATTACGCGCTCCCTGTGGGTCACTTCCCACGAGGCACCTATCCTCCGAGCAGGGCTACTAACCCTGCTCTAGCGACTCCACTCTGGACGGCCAAGCCAAGCCAGAGGCGTGAGACCTACCCCCGTCATGGTTCACTCCGACCGGCCGGAGATGGGTACAGTATACTCTCCCTGGAGAACTCAGTATATATAGCCCACCGGGGTCGCTACTCCCCGTCATCAGCCTCAGATATCCTGCGGTGCTTATGTCTCATTATTATTGTCGTTATTATCTCAAGAGCCTTTGTCCCAATTATGTTAGAGTCGACTTCCAGTCACGATGCAACTGAGTACCAGTGTTTTACAAGGAGCGACTGCCTATCTGAGCTCCACAACCCAGTTACCCGCTCAACCCAATACCCCTTGGCAATACTGGTCAGACTTACTGGCATCTGACTACCCATAACGACTGCCAAGAATGTTCAATGACAGCCGGAACCTACAGTTTAAGGATACCAATGACCGTTATTTGGAGGCATCCCCTCCAAATAACGGTCATTGGTATCCAAAATATACGTAGAAAGTACATACGACGTACATACTTGCCAGACCTGGAATCAAAGACGTACGCTCATACTTGAGAGATTGGTTCTCTACCCACTAAACCACCACGACTTCCACTAAGTCATCACGACTTTTTTATCTCAGTAACATTTAATGTTTTTTAACGTATTAATACGTGTAATATTTTTGCCACACACAACTTAAATGCGGACTAATTAGAATCACTACTTTTATCCCTATGGTCAGGTCTTTTGCGGTTCAGTTCTCAGCGTTTTGTTTAGTCTGCTGTGCTTTTGCCGTTGAAGTACAAAAATTAAATATATGGAACGTTTCTAATGGCTATGCGTATTCCGTTGTTTTCAAGTCAACGGGCCCTTAAAATTCAATATCAGACGGTTCAGATCTTTGATTTTGCTGACCCCGTAGTCGCTGGCATAAGGGACTTTATCCGCGTACGAAGTCGCGGGCAGAAGCTAGTTGATAATATAAGTAGAGGGAAATTATTACAAATTCACTTTCATTTTTGTTCACATAATTGTCAGACAATTGCGTCATTATTTATCTCAGACTTTTAAATAAAGTTTAAATTGTTGTCGTTTGTAAATCAATTAAGCAGGATGTTACACAAATAATAAATTTAAATGTATATTTAATTAATGTAATCGAGTTTGTCTTTGTAAGATGTTGATATTTCCCGGATGAATTGCGTAATTTTTACAGACAGTTTATAGATAAATATTGTTTTTTCATAGGTATTGGTGAAATAATGGGCATGTAAATATGTAATACGATAGTTTTACGATCAGTGAATAAATAAAATAATTTTAGGTACCTACATGTTAACACTGTTAGTTTTTTTTTTTTTTTTAATATATAAATCCATCTTATTTAAAGGAATAAGAAAAATAACTGAGCCTTACATACAAAAAAAAAAACTTAATAGAAAAACTTAATAAAACGAAAGCAATCAACATTCAAGCACATTACCATAATCACGCTAAACCTATAACACAAAATGTTACAAAAAAAACAAGCTTCACACAAAATTTTATTCAATTTCCACAAAACTTCATATAAATGGTTATAAATATTTAAAATATGGCCGATTATGTACAGTCGACGCTTTTCAACAATACCCAACGACTCGATAGAGTCATCTCGACATTTCGTTCGTGAATTTTGAATAAATTAACTTGGCTCAAAAAAAATATTTTCCCACAAAATCTTGGAATGTCGGTAAGTAATACGTATTGTTCTGAATCTAGAGTTACGTATAAAATTCGAGCTGTTTGTCAAGATAATTTGTTAGAGAAAGTCTGATATCCGGGATTGTAAAAGTTAAAATATCTGTATTTGTTGTTAAGTTAGACGTTCATATGTTATAAGTTATAATGTTACATAAGCCTATTGTTAAAGTTAAGTCGTGTAATGCTGCGATTGTAGACATTTTCGTTTATATAATTTCATGTCTTAGAGCTGATTATGATGTTATTTCTGAGTCGGTTTTTTATGAAGAAATAAAGCGGGTTACATTACTAATATGATATTTTATGGTCACTTCTTGGTAACACTGATGATGGCTTAGGACGCCTATTTATTCCAAACATAATGTAAAATATATTAGGTAGGGTAAAAAATATTTAAAGAAATATGTATGGATAATTTGGGGTTTCTGAAGGTTTTTATTAAACCTATAATTTGCCTAGTAACTATGACATCGACTATTTGTACAACATGAATGGTAACGTTAGTTTCAGCCTTGAATGACATGAAATTAAAAAAAACTCGATCAAGGTTACATAATAGGAGGTTGTTCATTGTCAACCACTTCAAAATAATGGATGGGTGATGCAACCCTCCTTTATTTTAGTCTGTGGTTCATTACAAAAACGTGAGTAGTATAATTTTAAGCACTCAAATCAACGCCGCTTTGATTTACAGTCAATTTTCCACAGGCACTTATAACTCTGTTATTAAAAGTTAACAAGAGAAACTCGTATAGCCCATACAGTTACAATACAACCTTTTACCAGACCAGTGTTACTTGGCCGGCAATATAAAGAATGTAGAAGGACCGCGCAGGTCAAAAGTGCGTGGTCATAATTCTTTGGCTACCAGCGTAAGTTGATCCCTGGCATAAATATCATTGTATACAGTAAGGAGGTCTTAGTTAAATTGTAGGTGTACCGCAAGGAGTAATGTTATGCGGTAACGTTAAATCTAAGTTTATAACTGAATCTTCATTTACAGTGAGGTCCGGATGATATAAAACTACTTTGAACTATGGAGATGGCATTATTTTATGACCCTTAATTAATATAATAATATCCGACTAAGCTATAATTTTATTGCTAACTAAGGGAATTTAATGAAGGCCTTTAATGATTGCACATTTCCTATTTTTATGAAATTGCTTTTCACTTGACTTGATCAAATAAAATAAAATAAAATAAGTGAAAATAACATTATGACTGCGGGCGGTAGACTCATTGATAATAATAATTAGCAAAAAATACACAGCAATGACGATTAACATAAAAAATATCAAAGTGATGCTAAAGTTACGTATCTTGTTAGAAAACAAATCACTAAAAATGAACGGAGCAACTATACTCTAAATACTAAAGCACATCCATTACAACGAAAACCTTAGAAATTTCATAAAAACGATAAAACAACAAAAACGCCTATCACGTTACATCCCAATGACAATTCAACTCCTAAAGTCGAGGAATCTGATGAAACCCACACGCCACATCTATCATAATCAAATCAAGTTATCAAGCAACTAGAGAAACAATTTGTGAGCAGAACGTTCCAAATTGGCTCGTTGGACGGACAGGTGGTTGCCGTGGTCCATTACCATTGTAAATGTTGCTTACTGCAATTTTCTTGCTTCCTTATCCATCAGAAAGCTTATTACGGCTGTGATTCTCTGCTTTGAACATGTTAGTACTGTACTTTCTTGTTAGTTTATAATTTTGTGTGATTCTTGTAGTAGCAGTGTTATGAGGCTTGTTAAATCAGTGTATTCAATGATGTGACTATCCATATTGTCATTCACTATTAGCTGAGTCTAAATGGTTTCGATCCTACTTATTTTTATATTTAAATATAGTCACCAATTTATATAAAAGTTTAGTCGTTTAATTGATGGTTTAGGATCAGTTATCTTGGTTTGTCACTTGTTAATCATGAACATGTTTTCATATAGATTCATCTTTAAATATGTCTTCCGTGAATCTTGTAAAATTATTGTTATATTCTGTTGTATAATCTCTTGTATAATTCTCTCTCTTTCGCTTACAGTCTAACCGTCCCCTTACAGTGTGCTTAGTTCGAATCGTAATCAATATTTCTATTACCTGTATCCGCTTGTTAGGCTCCTCTTCATTTAGCTTGCATCCGGCGCTTAGTTTATATCTTCGCTATTGTTAGTATATCATAACATTTGTTTGTAATGGCCGCTAAAGTGGCCTGGGAAGATCATTTGCGGTTTTTAATTATTTTTTGTTTGGTTCACTGGTGTTCATTGCACACTGTATTTGTTTTTGCACAGTCATCATTATAAGCGTCTATGCTATTTTTTGTAATTCTAAATGACTGGTTTTAGACACCTAGTTTCGTTCAAATTGTTGTTTAATTAATAAGTTTATATGAAAGTATGGCCTGTGTAAGAGTGTCATACTCATGACTTTTTCAATCTATTCCAAAAGTATTGCATGCTTATCAATTTAACAAAATATCACGCACTGCAAGCGTGCATGTTATTCAAACTCAAGCCGTTTTCTATTAATACACCAACCATTATCATCATCACCTACTTAACAACTACTGACTCTAAGCCCCTTACTATCCGACTCTAATCAGTCACAAAGCATCCAAAAAAACGAACAAACATCGAAAAAAACAAAAGCCGATCTTCCAAATTGACATGTCACACGATGACGTCAGAGATCCCGAACAAAATATCAAAAAGTATTATTACACTGTCATGGGCTAAGTGGCGTAAAAAAACGAATGAGAATCTTTAACAAACGAGTGTCAAGCTAGTTGCGTAGGAGTTTGTGAGAGACCGCGCCGGGGCTTTTTAAATTATTTGTCAATGTTGTCCATCTGAGTGGCGGTGTTGTGAAAGGTGACTTTTATTTAGTGGTCATTTTAGTACTTGGCATCCTCATTTCTTCTGGGGAAATGTAGTTTTTATTTCTCTGTTTTCTTCGAACTTGTAAATGTTGGGATTTTGCGCTTTATTCCTAGGTTAGACAACTGTACTTAACACCTTTTTATGAACCATCAACCAATCGATTACAAGAAGCTTACTTTCTACTCCATACTTATGACATAATCGTCATATTGCGTTCCCATCCCATAACGTTGAATAGTTTGATTGAATTTGTTTATATCAGGAGCCACTAGTCTGGTTTGAAAAATCTTTCATCACCATCATCATCAGCCTATCGCAGTCCACTGCTGGACATAGGCCTCTCCAAGTGCACGCCACTGAGATCTATGTTCGGCTTCTCGCATCCAGCTCCTGCCAGCCGTCTTGCGCAAGAAAAATCTTGAAAAATCTTTCAATGCAGAAATATTGTCTAAAAGGCTACTTTTTATATGGGTGCGTAGAATAGTCCTAGAACTTGTTTTAAATAAATGCACTGCTGCACCATTATGAATGTACTTAAATAAATTCAAAACTCAAAATATTATTCTCTTTATCAAATAAAATTCGATGATTTGACATAAACAAAAATGAGCCTTCATCACCATATCGAATCACCACATTTAGTTGGTTCTCAGTTACAATAAATAACCATATCTTTTACTGATTAGTTATTGGTGAACTGTGATTGGTTCAAACTGTATTCTTAATTTAAATGGTAATGTAACGATGTACTGACAACGACCACTTTGTTAATGATATTAGTTTTCACAAAGTATTATGGAAAATGCTTTAAGTTAATTATGATCGTGGGAATTTAAGTTCTTTAGAGAAGCGATAGGTAGGTTATGTAGGTACAGTTAGCAATAAAACTGCATAGCTTAGTAAATATCGTAAAGCTTAATTTTATGTAGTTTCCTAAACCTAAATCTGTTATCCTATGATGTTGGTATACCTCCTAGTGTTATGTAGTTTAAAGGTTTGGGAAACGTTAACTTTATTTATATCGTTCTAATCACATATAAATCAAAAGAAATTAATTGATTCGAAGAATATAGGAAATACCAAATATCTTCACAGCTTTGTTTTGCACATCCTTTCTTGATTTAATTATTGATTTTGCCTTAACAAAACATGATGTTTTTATAAACCGATTGCAGCCAATAAATTATTTGTACATGATGCGTTTATTACGTTCACGTTTATAGATAAACTATTGACGTTTTGACTTTTGACCAAACTCAACATGTTATTATATTAAAAATATTTATTTATTACTGTCGAAGTTCAAAAAGAGTTAAATCTATTACAATGCCATATATTTTTGTAGTTATTTAGAAACAACATATCATTCACAATAAACTGTAATAACCAATAAAATGTAGATTTAAATTTTCTAACTAATTCAATGGTGCTATCTAAAACAATTTATGCACATAAATAATCGGTGATAGTTTACGCAATGCTACAAAAGGGCTTCTTAGGAATTGATACATTTGTTCAATGGAAAGCGAACCAATATTCAGATGTTGGTTTTTATAGAGCATTTTCTAAATAATAAGTCGTCGTGGCTAAGTGGTGTCGTCATAACTAATAGATTAAAGAGTAAGTATGAGTGGGCGTATGCGATTCCAGGTTAGGCAGGTACCAATGTAACTTTTCTAAGTGATATGTTATTTTTAAATAAATCTTGGATACTAATGACTGAACAGAGAAGGAAAACATCCTGAGGAAATCTGGACTTAAGTTTTAAATCGCCATTCGGCCTGAAACAAGCATGGGATCAAGCTCATTCCTTCTCTGGTTGAGAAGAGGCCTGTGCCCAGCTGCTACTGGGACAATGGAAAAGGCTGATGATGAAAGGAATCGTGATTTGTCACGACCCTGAAATGTAAAGAAATCCAACAGAAATTCCTGGGTATCTATTCATATTTCAATTATCGATTGATAATATCTACACCTCCTTGAACCAAAAATAAAAGTCTCGATAGAAAAACCAATACTTATTTAAAATTTTATTGCGGTATCAATTTCTACTGTTTTAGATTACAAGAAACTATAGTTTTAAGTACTACGGTACCCCATCCAGGCTTTTACGATCCGCTAGAAGATAAACAACTAATAATTTTAACTTTTATTCCCAATTCCGTATGTTAATTTTAAAATTTATAGCCTTTAAGAGAATCTCAGATGGATTTTTAAAGTTAAAAAATCAACAGTTCGCAATTTACAGTAAATAAAGTTATAAAGAAAAAAAATCTATTGGGCATTTAAGTGGCTGTGGTTTTTATAAATTGGGTTTTTTACCTCGCAATACTGAAACGTTACTTAACTTTAAGTTTTGCTTAAAAGTATGTAGGTACATATATGTCACCGGAAAATAACAAAACTCGAAAGTAGATCAATTTTCTAGGTAAGTACTTGATCAACTCTCGGAAAATAATAAATGGCATTTGAAATGTACTATTTAACGTATGTATTTTAGTAAGTTGATTAATTTACGGCGTCTTGCCGTTGTACGTTAATTTGTCAAAAGACTCACGTGCTACATACAACGTATATATTAGAGATAGACTGATGTTCAAGCAGTCCTTAAAATTGACTTTCATTTTAGAACTCGTCCGTTATAGTATTAAATTGAAGTCTTGTACAGATATTCGCCCACACTAGTTATAATCCGTTGATCAGAACAATGGTTTTTGAGTGTTGTTACGACAAGGTGACATGGTTCCAAGTAAGACATTCAACCTACACAGTCATTTGGTATCATGTATACAAGTTTTCGAACAGTATTTGTATGACTTTTTAAAGCCAGAATCAACATAACAGTTCAGAATATACTGAACTGTTATGTTGATTGTGTAAGTAATTTCAGTATGCTTAGAGATGTACCTACTTAAAACTAGCTTCTGTATGCATCTCAGGCTCTAAATTCTTCCAGATCCTTTACCTTTCAAGTAAACCGGTTCGGTATTTAGGGGTGATTGTTAAACACATGGGCAAATCATACTCTTGCATTTATTCTACTAAGTGGTTCTCGTGGTTTCACAATCGTCTTGGAAGAACGTAATCCCGTACGAGAATAAAACATAGCCTTATGTCACCCGGTGATAGCGTAGGTCCCAATTTTTTTCCGTAAAGGTAGAAAATAGGTTTATGAACAAAATAAGCTACCTTAGCTTATATGACTAATCCTTTGTTGTAGATATTACGCATGCGTAGTTATGGTCATTGTTTCTTTGGTGTTATCTAAATAGTAAGAACTTAAGTGTAGTATTGTTTTCTTCCCACACTCTGTCCAATAGTGGCAAATGGTGAGCTCCAATTTGGTTAGAAGATTATCTATACTTAATATTGTGACGCTAAAGAGTTTGTTTCTTTGTTGCTAATCTTACTAGACGGATTGAAAAAAAAAACTTTCAGTATTATTTAAGTATGTAGCTCATTTATCGAGAAAGGCTTGACTACTATTAAACAGTAAGCCGAAACACACATAGTATTAGATTCTCGTTAATATAAATTAATTAAAAACTTACAAACTTTAACACTTCTCAAACGAAAACGCTCTATTCTTAAAGATACACACACAAATACAATAAGAACGACACACATATTCACACAGAAAGACACACACACGTACACCTCGTTAAGATAATTTCCGATTCACAGACACCAAACCTCAATCCTGTCAAATCTTCACTTTCGGACTAATTGATCACAAAGTAATTAATTTTCAAAAATCTCCGATCCCATTGTTTAAATAGAACCGTATGCCATATATCATAATGTTGATTTTCACACAACATATTTACAACCCAATTAATCATACAATTAAAATGATTTGACATGTAATTCGTCACTCCTAGGCGCTCACAGAAATTTCTCTAATAAAAAGTTGTAAAACTTTGATTGGAAGCAGACGGGCTACATTTTTGTGTTCGATTTATTATAGTCTTAAGTATTTTTAATGTTAGCAACTTTTTTTGGATTAGAATATGAGTACATATTGTTGATGTTTCGAGAATTTTGTAAACTTACAGCCTAATGAACTTTTAACAGTCCTCAATTGTATTTACATTCATGAATAGTTGTTAAACAAACAGACAAATCCAAAATATAAGTGTTTATAATATTATCACAGAACTTTGTTACCATGAACAAACAGATGAACAGAAGTGGGTCGTATAATTTGATGATATCCTTTTTCTTTTAATTAAAATTATGTTTCACAGGCAACTTTAAATTTCCTTACTGTGGCGCTGCTATAGCTCGTCTGCTTATCCACTAAACTTGATTATGCAGTTCGACAATAAAATAAGTCGGTCAATTCCGCCCACGTTTTCTCTTATTGGAAGACATTGTATCGGAGTTTCTGCTTGAAATGCGTAAATAATGTTATAAAATATAGAAATTAATGTGTTTCTTATGTATCACCTGCCGATCTCACGCTTAAGAAGCAGATGACTCGAGTGACAAAAACCGTTTGACAGATTTAGTTTATGTCCCCGTTTTGTAGGCATTTAGATTAACTTAATGGATAGGTTTATTTGACAATTTCTTTATTTATTATTCCATTTGTTTTTATTATTGTTTTGTTGACAATCCTAGCCAGAAAAGGTTGTCATAACTCACTTAAAATGTGGTTTTAACTATTCAATTTACAGCGGTCAGTTTCTAATATTTTAATCAAGAATGACAGTGTAAATAAAGTTATTAGTTTATTTGTTGTTATTTAGGTTATGATATTAATATGGATTATTCGTTTCTGACCATAAGTCTCGTCTCCCACGGTATTGTTGGTCATATTGTCACGAACTTGTATGAAATAAGACTATTTGCTATTGGCCATCGTAGTTATAGGATCTTATGATGTTTTGCATATAATAATAGTTATTACTTTTCTGTTTATTTTTTCTAATAGGTTCCTAGAATGGGCGGAATGGGTTGGCTTCTGTCTGTTGTGTATTTTATGCCTGTGTCTAACGCAGTATTTCATATCCCACGTCATAGAATTATGAAAATTGGTATGTTTGATCATAGTGCCTGCAAATGTCCCTTTACCTAATAGTGTAAGATGACTGTCCTACTGGGTTGCGAAAGTAAACAAGCATTAGACAATTCATCTGGGTTTATATTTGAACTTGTGCTTTTTAAATTCGTCCATGAGATGTAGTCTGTTACATTTTGGTTGATTCAAATCATTTAAAGTATCGGCGTGTTATTTGAAAAACATTATACAATCTCTAATTTATTACAAAGATTGTTAAATTTACAACAGTTTTTAATGATAATCACTAGTCAATTTTGAAAATTTCCGAACGGTGAACTTTCAGGTACCGTTACTACGTCTGCCATGAATTTAACTGATTATAAACGTGAAAGTTTGTATGTTTGTTCCTTTTTTACGCAAAAAATGTTGAATGGGTTTTATTAAAACTTGATAATAATATAGTTTATCTATGCATCCGAATAATAGATAAGCTACTCTTTATAAATACTTATGCGAAAAGGAGTATCCTCAGGATATCAGATCCTGAGGATACTCCTTTTTTCTTCCTTTAACTGCTGAAGCTATTGTTTTATAAAACATTATTATTTCACGTTGTTTGTTAACATTGTGAAATAGTTCATTTGAGTATTATGACACGCGACAACAGGTGGACTAGTCCGAAATATAACCAGTTATGGAAAATATCTAAATATCTAAACATCCATTTTAGAATAGTCTAATAAGCTTCGATCTTTGCAAAATAATGTTCAGCTCAAAATTCAAAATGTGGTAGATTTTTTATTTCTTTCTAAGATTCGTTCGATACTAAACCGGTTTATCTCTTCAAGATTAGTTTCTTCAATAATGCGAATACTGAATATTAATATTAAAGATTTGAAATGGCCTTCAAAGGTCATGATGGAAGATGCAAGGAACTAAGCATTTTTGTTGGCGCGTGCTATTTTTAGTAGGGGAGGCGAGAGTGCTAAAGCGGGAGTGACTCGAGCGTCAATGAGACCTATTAGATTGCGAAGCTTAGATGATAAGAAGAAAAAAATGTCCTGACATACACACACTTTCATCGGTGGGTGGAGCGGCTATAAACTTTCAAAAATGTAAAAAAAAACAGTTGCATGGACATACTCGAGCGCGTCAGATATTAATAGCATGCACGTCCTACGTCATTTTGAAAACATACGTATATTAATCTGACTGTTTCCATGGTGGGGGTGGTAGTAGGTAAGGGTTAAAAATGGGAAAAAAAATAATTTTATCGAGCGCGTCAGATTATCAAAAGGGGTGTTAAGTGAACCAAAACGAAGGCTCTTATGCAATAATCTGACGATTTAGACGTGACCTAAAGTCGTGGCCATTACTTGAAATTGCAAAAAAAAATCGCCATTTTGAAATACTCGAGCGCGTCAGATTAAGATATATATGGTTCATTTATGTACCCTTAACGTAATCATCTTATAATCTGACGATTATCTGGAGGAATTCGCTTAATCTGACAATGGAAAGTTTTTTTTGCAAACCTTTTAACAAATTGAAGAACTGAAAAAATTGCAAGTAAATTAACCAGTATGTATTCTTTGAAGTACAAAACTTTTATTTATAAGCAAATAAGTATGAAAAACATAAAGGACAATGGACACAAATATACGGAACCTCGTACACTCCACCAATAGCAATGTCATACATATCATTGTATAGGCCTTTTTATCTAGAACAACCTTTAATATGACAGCTTTGTTGACGTTTGCCCGTCCTGAGATATAGATCAAAAAGTGTGTAAAAGTTAAAACTAAATAATCCATTGATATCTCAAGTTTTTAAAGGAATATCTAAGTGCTACCACGAGTAGGTATGTCTTCTAAGTACTATTAACTTTTACACACTTTTTAGGGTTCCGTAGCCAAAATGGCAAAAACGGAACCCTTATACATAGTTTCGTCATGTCCGTCTGTCCGTCTGTCCGTCTGTCCGTCTGTCACAGCCGATTTACTCGGAAACTATAAGTACTACAGTGATGAAATTTGATGGGAATATGTGTTGTATGAACCGCTACAAAAATATGACACTAAATAGTAAAAAAAAGAATTGGGGGTGGGGCCCCCCATACATGTAACTGAGGGATGAAATTTTTTTTTTCGATGTACATACCCGTGTGGGGTATCAATGGAAAGGTCTTTTAAAATGATATAAAGTTTTCTAAAAAACATTTTTCTTAAAGTGAACGGTTTTTGAGATATCAGCTCTCAAAGTCGTAAAAAGTATGTCCCCCCCTCTATTTTTATAACTACGGGGTATAAAATTCTAAAAAAAATAGAGGTGATGCATGCTAATTAACTCTTTCAACGATTTTTGGTTTGATCAAAGTATCTCTTATAGTTTTTGAGATAGGTTGATTTAACTGTAATTTACGGAACCCTTCGTGCACGAGTCCGACTCGCACTTGGCCGGTTTTTGATATATATCTCAGAACGGACAAACATTTCAACAAAGCTGTTATAATAAAGGTTGTTCTCGATAAGAAGGCACATACAATGATATATATGACATTGCTATTAGCGGAGTGTATCAATCTGCTCAAACATTACATACATTTCTATAATAATTACATTGAATTATAATGACATTGATAAATATACATGTGTCATAAACAAAACAATAGAATCTATAATAACATGGCTTGACGGAAATAATCTACGCGTAAATCTTACAAAAACTAATTTTATTCAATTTAATACCCAGAGATAAATCTAAAATCTAAATAATCTGCCCAGCCTTTTTCCCAGCTATTTTCATACAAAAAAAATACGTATTTTGACTTAATTTATTAGTTTAAAACCATCCAGTAGAGTTGCGCGTTGCCACTCTTTTCAGAACAGATAGAAAGAGATAGCAGTTGCTTTCATTGATGAAGCGACACTACGCGCGTAATTTGTGAACCACGTTATGCAGAGTAGAGCCAATGTTAACCGGATGACTAGGCCACCACGACCTGTATAAAAAAGGCGAAGTATACGAAACGGCATTTCTCGGTATCACGATAGACAAACAATGCAGCTGGAAGGCACACGTATTTAACAAAAGTATCCAATAAAATGAATCGTCTTCGTTAAAAACAATATATCTGCATACCATGACCAGTAACTTCCTGAGATTAGCGAGTTCAAACAAAAAAACTCTTCAGCTTTATAATATTAGTGTAGATTATTTAAGACCCAAAATGTACTAACACTTATTGCAAATGAATTGAATTGAAAAAAGAGAGAGAGGAATAGAAACTTGGGAGGAGAATACCGGCATCACGTAGCTGCACGCTTTAAACTTTATTGATTAATTTTCCTTACTTCGGCTTACGGGAATCGTCAGATTTTATATTTTTCGTGAACGTTGAATTACTCCCTTCAAAATAAAAAAAAAAATAGCCGCGCTCGAGAAAGTCAAGATGACGTTTTTTTTTTACAAGTTTGAAACCTTCCTACTTCTTATCGTCAATCGCAAATTGTCAGATTAGTGGAATATACACTTTTTAGCATATAACTAACTTACCCTATCTTAATCTGACGCGCTGGAGAATGTCAGATGATAATTTTTTTTTTACACGCAGAGAAATTGGTGACAAACAGAAGTACTGAATCGAATAGTAAAATGAAGTTACAAAGTTTCTAGTTTGAAATACTTGACCCTTGTTATCTTTACGACTAATTACTCATTCCTACTAATCGTATGTTTCATTATATTATTTGATTAATGTAGCTTACAAAAAAATATAATTGAACAAAAACATCAATAATTTATGTATCATGAACAAGAATTCTGTTAATATTTATATAATGTATTGTAAGTAATAAGAAACAGAGATTCGCAATTACTAAATGATCCAATTACGGTTAATGATTTACAATGTTACTGGTAGACTACGAGTGTGTTTGTAATCAAAACAATAATATTTTTATTACAACTACATTATTGTTTGCAGTACATATCGTTCGTAGCGTCACTTAAAAATCGTTTAGTTTGGTTTACCCTTTATGTAGTGTTAGGCCTTAACAAGACTATTATAGTAAAAACCGCACCGGAAACAGTAAACGGTACAATGCATGTATTACTCCGTGCTATTTGTTAGTGTGTTTTAAAATATTATAAAATAATAATGTTACAATAACAATCGAGGTGGTATTCATAGCAAAGTATCTTGTACTGTTTATCGAAAACTGTGTTTTTGTAAACAAACTCGCGCGCTCGCATCCCGCCCCGCCACCGCCACCCGCACCCGAGCCGGCGTCCGGCTTGGCGGCCATTGTGTTTTGACCAGCGAGCGAGCGCAGTATTGCAGATTGAATTTGAAGTGTTTTTCGCCTTTTTGGGTTATTATTACAAAACCAGTGACGAGATGGATGATGACATTGACCAAGACGTCCCTCAGTTATTAAAGCAGTGGGGTTTACCCCAATATATTCATACTTTTCAAGGTAAGTTGTACCATTGTCTTAGTATCAGGATGCCATGTGTTCTATGAATTTTATTGTAACAACTGTACATTTACCATGGTTCGCTTGGTTCGCATTAAAGTATTCTATTTTATTTAAATAAGCGATTTGATCGATTGTTGTTCCGGCTGTTTTTGGCCACGCAGTAAGAGTGTTGGCGTTCTTGTATTCGCATAATGGCTGATGTAGGTCTTCTTATTGTTGTAGTATTCATATTCAATTTATACAAGTATATTCTATATAAGCTATTATTCAATTTAAACAAGTAAGTGGTGTAACTATATAATGACTTTATAAGTTTACAACAAAAAGTCTTAAAGTTATTCATGGAATTTCATTATATACTTACGCGATAAAATTAGTTGATACACAGTCATCTCATCTTAAACTTAATGGGTTTGGCACACAGGACACCCAGAGTCAGCTCAGCTTCAAAACATGCGAAAAGGATAACTAGTCAATAGGCTTGTTTTATACAATCTAGGTTCCCAAGCCAAGTATTCGATTCCCTAGACCAGAAAATTATGCCTTAGGCGTTGGGACTTTCTTGTGTAAGTTATACAATTATGTTTAACTATCGCGCTAACCGAAGACAATATTATATCATAATAACCTACTCAATTATTTTAATAATTAATTTTATTTTTGTGTATTTCAGCCGTTGAAAAATCTACTCTTAAAATCGAATGAAGGACAAGGCCTGCTAAATTTATATTCAGAACAAGGCAAATTATCAAATAATGGGCGAAGAAAAGTTTGCAATATAATAATAAAAGACCTAATGCAATCAGACCCAAATAAAAGAATAGACAGTTCTCTACTTCTTACAAAAGCACAAGAAATAACTGAAGTATTCAAAAAGGAAAATATAAGTACTTACTTTATTCCATACATTAATGATACTAAACTTAAAATAAAAAGATGTGCAAAAGGCAAATTATATGACTGTCTACAAAACAGGCGCCGCGAATTAAGGGAGGCTAAGGTTATTAAAAAGAAAAATGGCAGCAACATCAACAATAACAGCAACGAGCCAGAAGTCGTCGAAGAAGGCAAGTTTTAAGTTATCTACCTGGGTTTTTATTTTTTTTAATAGCCAAATGTGATCCCACTGTTGGATTAGAGCATCTCCCAAATAGGTTATTAATTGTATTCAAACCTCAAAAGGAAAAACCGGCCAAGTGCGAGTCGGACTCGTGCACGAAGGGTTCCGTAAATTACAGTTAAATCAACCTATCTCAAAAACTATAAGAGATACTTTGATCAAACCAAAAATCGTTGAAAGAGTTAATTAGCATGCATCACCTCTATTTTTTTTAGAATTTTATACCCCGTAGTTATAAAAATAGAGGGGGGGGGACATACTTTTTACGACTTTGAGAGCTGATATCTCAAAAACCGTTCACTTTAAGAAAAATGTTTTTTAGAAAACTTTATATCATTTTAAAAGACCTTTCCATTGATACCCCACACGGGTATGTACATCGAAAAAAAAAATTTCATCCCTCAGTTACATGTATGGGGGGCCCCACCCCCAATTCTTTTTTTTACTATTTAGTGTCATATTTTTGTAGCGGTTCATACAACACATATTCCCATCAAATTTCATCACTGTAGTACTTATAGTTTCCGAGTAAATCGGCTGTGACAGACGGACAGACGGACAGACGGACAGACGGACAGACGGACAGACGGACATGACGAAACTATAAGGGTTCCGTTTTTGCCATTTTGGCTACGGAACCCTAAAAAAGGACAACTGTGTTGTTTGTCTGACTGCCTTTCCTTGGCCTCTTTCCAGCAACTTTAATAACTTGCAGTTTCATCATCCTCCTAACGTTTGGCCCACCTTTCTGACACGGTTCAATTGAACCTGGGGTCCGCTTGACAACCTAATCCCATGATTTGGCATGACACTAGTTAATTACATTAATAACTTGCAACTTATTTTACTAAATTAAATTATTTTGAAGTCTTTATTTCATGATTTTTTATGAGTCCATGTATCTTTCCAGATGGTGTTGCAGATGAAGATATCCAGTGGCTCCAAAACTGTACAGAACCCTGGCATTTAGTGATAGAGAAGTGGCAAAAAACTTCCAAAAATAGATTGAAGGAAATAGAGACTTCAGAAATGACCATCGGAGCATACATTAATAAATATCCAGTGTTAAAAACGCCACGCGGGCATGAGCTTCTTATTGAAGATTTAAGAAGGGCCCTATTAGAGCCTGTTCACACTAGCATTAATATCGCCGCGAGCACGCGGCGAGCAAGCTGCGATATCACACACATATAAAGTTTGCTCGCGGCGATATTATTGCGATAAAATAATCGCCGCGATACCGCGACGACCCGCGGCGAGCTCGTTGCGTGCACGCCGCGATCTCGCATCGCCGAAAAGAATCGCTAGTGTGAACAGGCTCTAATAGGGCCCCATACTTTACAAGTTGAATGTAGAAATGATAAGTATAAGGGACGTCGACGCTGAAAAGACGCCTGAACGGATAGCATGATCGCGCGAAAAGTGATAAAACATCTCCCTATCGCACTATTAGTAAGTGCGATAGGGACGGATGTTTTATCGCGCGATCATGCTACCAATGCAGATGTGAGGGGCCGTAATGTGTAAGTGTAATTTCTACGGACCAATGATTGTGATGATTATATTAAAATAAATGTCATTTTTCTCTGTACGTAATATTTTTTATTTTTGATTCCAGGGATCCTAAACATATAGAGCCGTAGCGCGTGGGACGTCGTAAAAAATGCCGATAATCTCAAATTCTATGATTCTAATCTAACACTTGATGACACTTATGATACAAGATAGTCGGAGTCTTTAGATAATGTATTGAAAAAGGCATTGTTTTACTACGTCACACATACTGCTGGCTCTATATATGAACTGCGTTTTGATGGAGCGCCTGCAATCCAGTGGACTGACAGCACCAACAACGGATCCCTTTTAGGCTTTCAGTGGAGAAAATACAGTTTTATTTACTTATAGACAAATAAAATTGGATTTTCGTCTACTAAAAGCCTGTGAGGACCGTTAGTAGGTACTATAAGTGCACTAGATTGCAGGTTTCATCTAAACCAGTAGGTACTACATACGAGATAATAGCTATAACAATACCTAGGATGCTAGCATTACAATATGTATTGTACTTGTTACAATAAACATAAAGCTAGCATTGCAATACGAATAGTTATCATTACAGTTCAGGTCGTTATGTTACATAAATTGATTAGTAGATACAGCAAAATATTTAGTAAACCCAAAAAAAAAAAGTGTTTATGTATACAAGATCGCATAGTAGTCCTTACGATCGATTTAGTAATGTAAATTAGTGACGTATGGTTCTAATTACATTGGTATTGTAACAGGCGCGTTATTTGCACTGTATTGAGTACTATGTTGGTTGGTCAGTTAAACTTAACGTCTAGTTGTCCTTAATAAAACGATAGGTAAAAATAATAACAAAACGGTTTTTGTAAAGTCAACAACGAGTCTTGCTGTCACGGTTGTTAACAGAAGTTCTAGTTACAGTAGCATTTTTTCTCGTATAGATAGCCAGATATTTCTCTGCGTGTACTAATCTGATCCTCTATTCTAGACGCGCGGCTGCATATACAGGGCTTATATTTGGTGGAGGTGTTAAATGGGGTAATAGGTACCTCCCTATATACTAATCTGCCGCGCTTGAGTAAATCCCGAAATCCCTTCTAGGCCTCCCCTACTATTTATATTAGGTATAAATGTTCGTTCGTTATAAGAGATAAGTATTTTTTTCGAAATGTGTGAATAATATATTCTGTACAGTTTTTAATTAAAATGTAAAATAGCTAATTGCAACTACATACATAGGTACTCGTTGAACCGTAAAAAAATATCTAATAACATATGTTCCTATTATTCGTAACATTTTATTAGAACTAAAATAATAGAAGCCGGTCTACCAAATTATTTTACCTACTGTATCAAGTATCCCAGTTCTATACATAAAAAAATTTACTGCTTCTATCTAATGTGATGAGCATTGTCTTAACCTCTCAGATAAGTATTGAGATGCTGTAACAGTTGATGTTATGACGGACGGACGGACCGACGGCACTACTGTAGTCGATTGTTTTTCACCTCATTTTAGAAATATTCTGAAAAGAATTCTCAAGGAGTGTTTTTCCAAACTTGAAAAATATTGTACTTGAGACGATTTATTATTAAAATGCTACGGAACCTTAAAAAAGGCATACATTTCTAAAATGGTAATAAAACTGTAAAACTACAATTTATTTTTGTCTTCAAATACAACACACACATTTTCAATAAAAATACCTGTTCACTAAATGAAACGATACTTACCTACTTTTCAGGAAGTGGTCAAGAGAATCTTAATAATTTCATACATATAAATAGTTTCTTATTTTAAACAATTACCTAATGGCTACTTATCATGAACATTAATAAACATAAATGATGTTTAGACAAAATACTTTCACATTTCGATTTAATTCCAAGATTGGAAAGTAACTGTTTTAATTTCACCGAACACTGTTATTCATTTAAACTGTATAATTTATTTAGTTTATTAGGCGTAGAAAATTTCGTTTGTACTAATAAGTTAGTTTCTTTTTCTGGTTAAGGCGAGGAAGTGGTCAACAATAATTCCATAACCGGCACGCGCATCTAAGGCGCCAAAAGGGGTCGGAGCGTCTGAGCGGGGCGAGGATAACAATACGCGCGCTAGCTTATAACTAAAAGTCGTAAGCGACAAAATGGTTTTGTAATTTTATTATTTAGAAATGATAATTTGATAAAAAATCCTACTACAATTTTAAAGAGTATGTATATACTCAACTACTAAAAAAGTTAAGAGGCTTTAATCGGTCCCGTTTGCCCATAATATGTGAATCTCTCTTTAAAAAGAGGTATGTTTGATATATTTTTCTCTGTTATAAAAGTTACCTAATCATGTTTCTACAACTAACAAAATAAGGTTTATATCATGAACTTTCAGGTAACCAAGTTGTATTTTGATCCGTTTTGTATTTACTGAGAAAAATTGACATCCTTGGCGCCAAAAATTCCAATTCGTCCTCTTAATCTTTATAACGCCCAAACGCCATAGATATGATTAAAAGTGCGGATAACATAATTTAGATCAGACAGTTCCATATTTTTTAAAATTATTCAATTTTTGATTTAATCAGTCTTCCATCATTCTAAACTTTACATTACATTAATATCACAATAATTGGTATAAACACAATAATCATTTTTCATATCAAATGAATTCATCAACAAAACACAAAAACAAAACAAAACACAAAAATCCATTCCAAATTCAAACTCTCAAATCTCGCTTTTAACCCAACTTAACCCTTCGCCCGCTTAGTACTGGCCATTACCATGACACTACGGGTTAGACAGGTGCACGCACGTAACAATGATTGAGCTATTGTTTCCCACGACGATGATTATAGCGCCGGCCAAAGAATGTTTTGTGCCAGTTATATATTTAATTTTAGAATTACATTTAAATGAAGTGAGCATTTCGGTAATGGTAATGGTAATATGTTTTGTTGATTTAATATTTGTTAAGTGGGTGGTGAAGGGTTAATTTGTTTTGTTGTTTTTTTGTGATGCTTATTTGTTTTTTTTTTGTGTGTGTTTTGTTCATGTAAAGGGATTTTGTGATTGACATAAAACTTTTTGATATGTTGTTTTTTTGTTAGTCGTTTAAGTTGTGTAATGTGTTTATTATACCTAACTTAAGTTTAAAAATGACCAACGATTTTTTGCCAACATCAAAAATAAGAATTAGATGTACGAGTTGTAATAATAAAGCGAAGATTAAACCCGACATAATTCTATAATTAAAATACATACAAACAATAAGAAACTGCGTAGTAAAATATCAGTCACACTCGTTTGAACAAAACACATAACCTTTTACGTAATAAACACTAAGATTATTGATACGCCATAGATAATCACAATGTTTCTTCATACAAACAATGGACCATTATGAGAGTTCGCAAATGTAATACTTAGTACTCCCCCACACTGCAAACTAAACAGTCGGCCGATAGTTGACATCGTCTATCTCTCTCTCAAAATCTCAAATCCTTCATTCATCTCAAAGCCTTTTCCGAACTATGTTGGGGTCAGCTTCCAGTCTAACCGGATTCAGCTGAGTACCAGAGTCTAACAAGGACCGACTGCCTATCTGACCTCCTCAACTCAGTTATCCGGGCAGCCCAATACCCATTGGTTAGACTGGTATCAGACTTACTGACTTCTGACTACCCGTAACGAATGTCAAAGATGTTCAATGACAGCCGGGACCTACAGTTTTCCCGACAGTTGACCCGTTGATAGGAAAAAATATTTTAAAATCTAGATTTTAAGTCAGTCTGTTTCAGGCTAAATACATGATCTTTGTAACGTGCGTACTACCATTCATCTTCATACTGATTTATGAGCCCCAACAAACTATCGGCCGACTAAAAATTTGCAGTGTGCAGATACTGTTATACCAATAGGTATGCGGTAAATAAATACACATTTACAATGGATTTAGTCACGAGTTAAAATAAGTTATTTAATGTTATTTCTAATAAATTTTACTTGCATTGTTGTTGATAGAAATTATTATGAAACTACTTGAATTGATATGGCACTGAAGGCAACTATTCTGCAATTATCTTAATAATATCGTTTTTCATTATACATATTGATTGACACTTGCCAGACTATTGATGAATATTATTTTTATTTTTCGTCAAAAAAATTGTGAGAGGAGACTATAAAATAAATAAATTATTACCAGCATAAAAATTAAACCTTTTATTTTTCTATGCAATTCTCATTTTTTATTCGTTCACCTACTCAAAATTTGAGTAAAAAGCTACTTAGATTTACGACTGTTTAATACAACAATTCAAACCAACAAAAATAAAATCTACAGCATCAAATTCCGATTTTTATTTCTTCTTATATTTTTAAAGGTATATTTTTTTTTTCAATTTAATTTCAATTCCTTAAAAAATAATCGTTTAAAAAACTAAAAATATTGGCTAGTCATATATTGTCATCAGAACTCAGTGCGTGTGCAAAATTTCATCCTAATCGAAGACTAAGAGTGGGTAAAATTAAGATTCCAAGATTTTCTTACAAACATAGAAAGTTACAAGCGAGTTAAAAAATATTCACTTCCTACTAACTTCTTCAAATCCCCAGTACTTTATATAAACCATAAACAAAACGCTCTTACTTTTAACATGTTGCGTTCCGTCGTACGCAGTAACATTGTCGCAGTAGACACTTTATGTTTGCCGCTGACCTAACCTTTGAGTAACAAGTCTTTTGTCGTATCTTAACTGTTACGTACCTTACTTTATGATTTTTCTATGCTAATCGTAAAAGGTATTGTTGGTAGTAAGTTTTTTGAAACGCCGACAAAGTTTATAAGTGTCTTATCTAAGTGATATCTATCTTCAGTCTTAAATATAATTCTTATCCCTACATAATACTGCCATATATATACGTACTATTATTTACATATTTACAATTGCTGGTTGCACTCTGACTCTTGCAAACTTGCAAGAATTAAACGATACTTTTGCTTTGATCATAAATTCGGAGCAATAAGTTAATATAATTTTAGCTGATTATGTTCAAGTTTTTTCTTACTTTTCCCTATCGCTCCACAATTTATAATAATTTGTAAAAGTTAATTTAAATGAAAAAAATCAATACAGGAATCCGTATTTCACTATTTTATCTATAAACCATAAATATGTCTACAAAAAATAAAATCTATTAATGGTAATAATATTCTAGAATCGTCTTTCAAGCCGCCAATTAAAATACATAAGTAGTAAAAAACAATAAGTTTTACTGTAAAATTATAGGCAATAAAATACTAAAACACGCATGTAAAAGATCTAGACTAATTAATGCTTTATTTTAACAAACTATGAATCACGGCTATTAAACTGGTGGTATATTTTTCAGTCAGGACATTGACCTGCACTCACACAAGCAAAGATCATATAGCTCCATAAACTTTGAATTCTGTAAACTGCTTTGCGTCATATATTTCCAGACATAATTTATTATAATTGAAAAGTAAAAAAACTTAATTTAGAAATGTTCAAAACATGCGTTTTTTATTTGCATAAATTGGGTGATAAAATAAATAATATAAACTAAAATAGATCTTGGCTCGTGCCGTTTTTTAGATTCTCTAGAAAATGGTGGCTTTTTTGTCTGAATTTTAAAATTTAAATTCTTATTTATTTCCAAGTGGATTAGAAGTTAAACATAAATTCATTAATAAAATGTTTTAGTGCCTCATTTGTTAAGTGGTCGCAAAAACGACTACTGAAGTTCCGGGTTCAATCCCGTCTTAGTCAGACTTTTATTGGAATTTTGGAATAGACTTTGACTTAATGGCAAACAGGCAAACATTATTGAGTTATGATCAGGATATTATATTGTTTGAATGCAAAAAAGTGGCTATTTCATATAAATAATATACCTTTCCAAGTTTTTTACAAATAAAACCGTGAAGGCATTTAATTAAATCGTTTTAGAACTAGGTATATACCTATTCAATAGTGTGATGAATTTTTATACGTGACATCCGGCATGTAGAGAAACATAAGTTTGCACACCAACTAGAAAACTAAAATAACCAAAATAAAAAATCATTTATTCAATCTTGGCTGCAAGATAGCACTTTTTTAACGCTGTCTATTGTAAATTCCTGAATTTACAATAGACAGCCCTCAAAACGCCCACCCTTCACCACTTCCTATGTGTTTTTGCTGGGAAGAAAAAGTGGTGGAACAAACTCTTCAGCAACACATACCTGTCTGTAGGTTAGAAGAACCTTTTTAGTAGTGTTTTTAAGGTCAAAAAACACCTACTTACAAAAATAAGTCATACAAATTCAATAAGCGTACGTATCCATCTATATCGTAAGTTACTTACAGCCTCGTCACCCGACAATCAGGTAGGTTTAGCAAGAAACGCCGAGTGGACTCGCCGCCTTATACGGCACATAGGCGATCTAAAAACTGGAACGCAGCCTGTCTTAGAACTGACTATTGTGCGAATATTTATTGTCAAGATGATAATTGTTTTTAGCTTCGAAAGTTGAGGTAACTGGATAAATGCGGATAAATGTGAGCTTCGGTTCTTGGTCGATGTAATGTTTTTTGCTAGTAATGGTTTTCTCTTTGATGCGTGTATGTAGGGTTTTGGGGATTAGTGCGTTATTTTCATCATTATTGTCATATTTGTCATCGTTATCCATACCTAATATTATATAGCTGAAGAATTTGTTTGCTTGGATGCGCTGTTTGAGGAACTAATGGTGCGTATTTAAAAAAAAATGTACAATGATAGCTAATTTACTGAGGAAGACTATCTTCAATTCTTTTTGTCCGGGTGTGTGAAGCAGTTCTTATGGGATGCGGGTGAAACCGATTGAACCAGTAATGGAATAAGGTAAAGAGGTGCCCATTCAGGGTTATGTACTTATCTGTATAATAGGCTTACAGAATTTCTGCACGGATTTCACAGAAATGTTTAATTATGAAGTAGAAACACCTTTGCGAACTTAATTGAAATATTTCGTGACAAACAAAAGTGCAGCTGTTTTATTATATCCTTAAAACTTTTTCCGACTTACTTTAGTCAGTAATTTAAAATGAAAACGAAATGAGAGCCACACAACAAATTACAACAATAATAATAGATTGGAAATACGAACATTAAAAGCTATTCCTACAAATGACTTCACGTCTTGAAATTCACATCTCGTTCGTAATTCACAATAATACATTTGCTGTAGTTAAAAAACGTCATTATGAAGCATCAATGAGCCGAGTAAAACAGTAGAATAGACTTACATTGCAATAATAACTGACACAGTAATCCAGGACAAAAAGTTAATGAGTTGGGATCGTCCATCAGTTTGAGCGAGGCGATAACGAAGCGAAGATATCTTAGTCAAGTACCTAAGCTACTTATTCATCGCGGTTTCATTTGCGTTTCGGGAAACTTTTCCGTATTCGGAAAATATTTGGCTAAGTCATTCAGGGATAGTGTAAACTCCTAACAGTGGAATAATTCAATTTTGGTCAGTTGTGAAAATATAGTACGTACAACATTTTATGAGGACTAGGCACTCTCTTTCCTGCTACGTATCCCACCTGGTCAGCTTTCCTAATTTTTCTTCAACACTTCCACTTCAATACTTTAGCAAGAAGATATGACTTTTTGCAAACACAAAACAAACAATAAACTAAATGAATCCTGCATTTCTTCTTGCTATCTATAATTACACAATGAAAATACCGACACTCACTAATCCTCTACACACACACCAAATCTACACAAAACTACCGATTACAAAACAAAACGACTCCCAGCTATAAAACATAGCTCCTACAGTGTACACCAGCCTTAGGTCGCAGATGACATACACATTAAAGACTTGATCGAGGAAAATGAGAAACAACGCGTTAGGTGAAAGGTCTGCCTAGGAAACAATATTGCGAATACAATTTATTGTAATAGGGTTTATAATATCGATTTGTGATTTTGTAAACCGGGTTTTAGTGTACGTGGGAATTTGGTTGTGAAAGGATGTGTGGTAGAAATAGGTCTCTCGGTGTATGTAGTTTGTAACTTAGATTAGTTCTATCAATTTATTTTAAATGATATAATGGTGACATAGCCTTTACACACATTTTTAAAACTTAATTTTTATTTTAAGCCCTAATTATCAAAAACGTTACAATTGCTTACCAAGAATCTTGACACATTAATTTGAAATTAACGAAACATTTTAAACACAACGTAATTCCACGCAAATAAAAGCCCAACATAACAAACAAAACAAAGCAAAAAAAACGAATAAACAAAAGAAAATAATAAAAACAAAACAAAATAGAGTAAAAAAACAACTGCAACACGGGAGCGGTGTTGCGTGCGTGGCGCGTTCCGTTTCGCACGAGAAGCCCTCAACTTTTTGCACCATCCTATAATCGAACCCGTAAATTGAAACCTCCATTCGATAATACACAGATTACAGTGTATTATTTGTAATCTATATTTATACAACGTATAATTTTACAGTTTTATTTATTCGTAGTTTTATTTTTGCTTCTGTTTTTGGTGTTAGTTTGGGCAAAGGATTGCATTTCGGATTTTTGGCAATCGCATGATAAGTTATTAAAGTATTTAACCGACTTCAAAAACGAAGGAAGTTCTCAGCACTTCATTTATGTATGTACATTTATCATGTATCAATAGACATTGGACCACAGGCTTGTATACTTCTGATTCTCAAAATATCTATACCTACCTACATATAAAAATATTATGTCCCTGTTGTAATTTTATAATTCAAAAATATTCAGTAAATGGTATATGTGAAGTTTGCATAAAATGGAATCAAGCGGTTCTTCATTTATACGTTGCGAAGTACGTACCGCGGGCCACTAGTTTATTTTAAATAGAAGAAAAGAACATCCATTACCGCTACATTCGAAAGAAGATATACGCCTACGAGTTATTTGCTTTATTTTTATAAAACAAACAAACAGGCTACCTACCTTCGCGCTAAGTATAAATTATTCACCTGTCAACCAAGCTGTGCAGTTAGCTTTCCCTATGGCGATGGGATAAAAATATTTTTCGTAATAAATCTTGATGGGGTAGTTAAATCCTACTATCTGCAAGAGTTAATTTCATTTTATTATCTTAACTTTCTATAAATCTAACAAGTTGAGACTTAAAATTGTGAAAATGACTTTTTTGGTGGGAAATCATCAAATGACCCGCTGTGGGTGCAGTGTGAGGGAGTGTCAGACCCATACTGACTAAAACCCATCATGTTCCTTCTTAAATCATTTATATAGCAGGGCTGCGGTAACTCTTTCTAATATGTTCTCTCTATAATATAGTACTATTTCTTTATATGTATATAGTAATCCCGCCGATTGTAACAATAAATTAAAATGGACAAGGAATTAAAATAGTCAGTTTTTGAAATTCTACTTTGACTCTGTTTTGGTCATACGGATGCATAAGGAGCCCTAGACTTTAATATCATCCTCCGAGCCTTTTCCCAATCATGTTGGGGTCGGCTTCCAGTCTAACCGGATTCAGCTGAGTACCAGTGCTTTACAAGAAGCGACTGCCTATCTGACCTCCTCAACCCAGTTACCCGGGCAACCCGATACCCCTTGGTTAGACTGGTGTCAGACTTACTGGCTTCTGACTACCCGTAACGACTGCCAAGGATGTTCAATGACAGCCGGGACCTACAGTTTAACGTGCCATCCGAAACACAGTCAATGGTGTCTGAGATATACTTAGAAAGTACATACAAACTTAGAAAAGTTGCATTGGTACTTGCCTGACCTGGGATCGAACCCGCGCCCTCATACTTGAGAGGTTGGTCCTTTACCCACTAGGCCACCACGACGACTCCACGAGGCCTAGACTTTAATAATTGAATGTTATATTCCATAAATAATTCGATGAAATGAACAAAATTTTACGACTGTCATTTAGTACGTTACACATTTAACTTTATGTGTATTTGATACCTATTTAGGCGTTGTTGTACAATAATTTAGTAATATTATTGTCTGTTGTACTATAAAAAGGAAAGGAAAACATTATAAACTAGTCGGTTGGTCAATATCCTGTGCATTTGTAGAACAACCGAAGAGATATTATGCATTATCTGAGACAAGTTGAAATGGCGTAAGATTGTAACATTTAGTATTAGCTATCCCCCGTGTCTTGAAAGACTGTACTTCCCGCAGCTGGATCAAAATTACTTCATGTCAGGCTCTAGACTCTGTCTGTCTGTCTGTCTGTCCGTCTTTTCTTCACGCCTAAACTACAGAGCCGATTTGTGTGAAATTTGGTACAGACATAGTTTGGAACTTGAGAAAGGATATTTTATAATAAAGAAATATAAAAATAAAATTTATTCCGGACATATAGCGCCATCTATTGGTCGATTCTGCCGGAAGTCACTACTCCACGCGAACGAAGTCGCGGGCAAAAGCTAGTACCAAATAAAATTTAAATTGGTTCAGCAGTTGGTCGTGAAAGCGCAACATACGGACAAAATAAACGTACCTAGTTGATGGTATTGTTGGTAATAAGCAAGTACAATCAACTTTAGCACATTAGGTGGTAAAAAAAATATTCCACTTAATTGAAAAATAATAATCTTCTCCATTCCACTTTTTAATACTCAATTTAATCTATTATTAAAAAAACAGGTGAATATCAAAAATAATAATGACGTGATCAGCACACGCTGGAATTTCTTTACGATCAGGATTAATAATCGGAATCAGTTCATTTTAGCATTAAATTAAAATTAAGGAGACACACAAACATCTTCTTAATAATAGCCAAGGTTTGAGAAAAAAACTTTTATCTAAACAGCATCATAAATATAGCATTAAATTAGTCTAAACAGAATTAGCTGTTTCTAGGCATTTTTTTACTAATTCTGACGCAGGTGATATGCCCATTCAAATTTTATAAATAATTATTGTAAATATCTAAAAGTATTGAGAATATTATTTTTTCCTAAATTTTTTTTTGTATTATGTACATAGGTATTTTAGTACCGTAGGTAAAACAAAAGTTGCTTTTCCGTCACTTTTTTTAACAACTTTTGGATATAGAATTTTCTTTAAACAAGTGACAAACGTCTATTTAATTTTTTCATTCCCCATTTATACCTCTTCCAGAACGTATCATTAAATAAATATTTCAAACCATAAAACACAAATGCATTAAATAAAACATAACAATTATTGACAATTGGAATTACATTTGCTACGTGTGAAATTGGCATGCTGCGTCCATTACGGTTCAGTTAAAATAAATAAACTGAAACATTAAGTTACACCTGTTCGGTGCGTTCCGAGCTACTAAACCGAGATCTGGAAATACACGGTTACTTTACAGTTAAAGGAATTATTTTAATATAGTAAATTGAAGCTTTTTAGTTTAGGATTTAGATTTTTTGTTAGATCGTTATAATATTATTGTAAAGTAGCTTCCACTCGCGATTTCATCCACATCATTTTTATTATGATTTCATGATAAATGCTTCCCGAAGCCAGATTGTGACAATAAATTCCGAATAATCCTATGTCCTTCTCCCGGGTCTAAGTTACCTCCTCTCTAATTGTCAGCTTAATCGGTCTTACCGTTCAAGCATCATGGCGTGACCAAGGGATACAGAGATTTGAGATTTTGTAGTTATATATGTAAATATCTTTGTAAATAATAATAAACAATTAAATAAAATATTGAATATTAGATAAATAGTTATTTTTATGCAGGAGTAGGCGTTTATACATTTTAATAAAACAATAATTTAAATTAATTGATAGTCCTGATATGAGATCAATGAACTCTATAATTGATTTTTAGCTCCTGTTTCTTATGTCTTAGGCCTAAGTTATAGAAATAATATTCTTTGCTAAAATAAAATTATGTTATAAAAATATTTATTTTCGCAAAACAATAAAAAGTATAGAATTACAATATTTACCTAAGAAAATAAGAACAGTAAAATTAATCAGTCATTTTATTTTATTCTGTTTATTAATTTATGAATATGCATATTCATATTTTTCTTTATCCGGTTGTATCTTAATAATTTATACAGGAAAAATGCCTACAAATGTCTCTGATTTACACTTCTTATTAAATATGATTTATTTTCCAAACCCACTACCTGCTACCTACAACAATTTGTTTGTTTTTTCTGGTCTTGTAATCAATTCATTAAAATTCATTTCTTTGTAAATGTGCCTATTTATTAAAAGATTTAATCCCAATGTTGAAAATATAAACTCTGATTTTGAAATAAAAAATACACTCAGCGGCACGGAATCTGGCCCAAGCACATTTGGGTCTTATAACCATTATTTAAATGAAACATCGGTATTTTTATTTTAAAATTGTTTAATTTATTCATTTTCCAAAAGAAAATGACTAACAAATAACAGAATTGTGAGGATTTTCATTAAGTTTCATTGAGTTACAAACAGAGTCCTTTACCGCAATAATCACCATAAACTTTTAAATTCAACATTTTTAACAAAACAGAAAGTTGTCGAATTTTAATAATGGGTGTTTCTTCCTCTTGATCTGATGACTGCCTGCATACGATCTGGCATGCACTGGATGATGTTTTTTATCTCCACCTGAGAGATCTCCTCACAGGCAGCTACCAGCGCGGCTTTCAGTTCACTGAGAGTTCGTGGTGGGTTACGACTTGCTCGGACCTGTTTTTTAAGCATGTTCCAGACATATCCTACAGGATTCATGGCTGGGTTTCTTGCAGGCCAGTCCAATTTTAAATACCGCCCTCGAACAAGTAATCGATTACGCAAAGAGCTGTGTGAGGTCGAGCATTGTCCTGCATTAAACGAAATTCTTCACTTCCTATGAATCCCTGACAGGGTAAAACATGATTTTGAAGGATCTCTTCAATATACCGCACTGTTGTCAGACGACTTTCGACAACCAATAATTCAGTACGGGCTTCTGAACTTATGCCTCGCCAAACCAAGATGGACCAACCATGAAAACCGACTGTTTGCTTAGTAGTGGTGGGAAGAAACCATTCTCCGCGCTTTCTTCATTCACATTCACGGCCGTCTGGAGCTCTTAAGATGACTCTGCATTCATCAGTCCATAAAATTTTACTCCATTGGTCATACGTCCAATTTGCATGTTCTCTTGCAAACCTAAGTCTGGCTATGCGATGGTGCGGGAGAAGTTCCGGGCCTCGAGTTGGTCTTCGATCACGCAGCTCCCGTTCCTCCATCCTTCTTCTTATTGTGTGCTTACGGACGTTGACTTCTCTTGCTGTTTGCAAAGGCTGGCGTATCTCTAACGCAGTGAGAAACCGATTTTTCATTATTGCACGTACGATAAATCGGTCGTCGTGCGCCGACGAACACCTTACACCGCCAGTTTCTGGTCTTCTTGTGTAAAGGCCAGTCTAGTCATACATTTTCTATGCATATTTTTTACATGTACGCGGTGCACTTAAAGTTTCAACAATCTTCCACTGCGTACGCCCTTGACGTCTTAGCAACACTACTTGAGCAACTTGAGCTGCAGTAAGGGTAATTTTCAGATCAAATTGTGAATAAAAGGGAAACAAAAAACGATCATAATCATTTTTTTTTTTTGGAACGTGCTTAGTACTTCGGCAATTTCTATCTGAATTTAAACTTAACTTTCTGCTTTGTGTTCCAACAACGTAATCTGTTTCTAGTGTTATAAAAGTTAAACAGACACACATTTTTCTGTATTTTAATTAACAATTATGAAATTACTGACAATATGTCATATGAAATTAGAATTTACAACGGCTATCTGGGCTGATATCTACTTGTGTTTGTTTGGGCCAAATTCCGTGCCGCTGAGTGTACATATTTTAACTTATGCCAACATTCCAGGTTTCATATCAATCGGTTTACACGTTTTTGCTAAAACTTGAAAAACTCAACATGAAACGTATCTATTGAAATATAAAAATATAAGAAATGAATCTATAAATCCATTTACTAGCATTTAAAAACCATATTTTGTGCGATTCGATAAAAAACTAACTCGGAAAACTTTTATCGATCGTAATCGATACAGTCGAACAAATATATCGATTTGCATTATTTGCAGAAAGTAATAACGTTATCAATATTTACTGCTTATGTATTATGTATTGAACAGATACATGGTTTGTTGTATATAAATATAGGGGGCAAAAAAATTGTAATTTCGTTGGTAGATTGAGCTGCGCAAGAGTCGACAGACAGCTTAATCAGAGCTCTTAGGAAAGACTTCAACGAGATGCTTCGACCAATTTAATTTATTTTTAATGTCAGAAATATTTTTTAATTATTTGTGTTATTTAAACTTTAAGAAAAATTGCATGATAAACAAATAGTTTATTTTTATTTGTTTGAACAAATAAACAATCTCTCTTTATGTGTCAAGGGATACAAAAACAAGTTTTTATTTGTTTCTTTGTGTCTTTTGTATTGTGAAACCTAAAAATATACCAAACGTAAAACCCAGTGACTCAAAATGTTTTTTGTTTGTATATTTATTATTTTTAAAATAAACTATTGTCTTAAATTAATATACCTGTTTAACATGAATACACAACATGTTTTTGAATCATAAATCGATATATTAATTTCATGTTTTGTTTTATTAATTGTATTGAATTGAAATAAATCCTATCTTCTTCTGCAAATAAATAATTAATTGAGTACCTGTTGTCGATATTATTATAAATTGGAAAATATGTACCGTTATTCGTGTCTGAATTTGTGGAATTGCTGAGTGCATTTTTTTGCATAGCGATGTACGACTTTTTTCATACGGCGTTTTATATTCAATACGCTACATATTTTAATGCAACAATAACAGATTATTTGTAATGCAATAATTGGATTGTTATTAATTTAGAAATCAAAATAGTATTACATAATTTAGACAGAATATCTTCAATTTCTTTCTACCAAAATTTTAGTTAGAAATTGGTTTATCCGTGAAAGCGTTATTGCAACTTTACAGTTTTTATCCTGTCTAAAGTCAACAATGTCACGTCTTGCGTATATGCAGTTTTTTTTTCATTTTAAAGGTCTTAAAGTTTACTAGTAACCAAATTGGATGCAAAGTTTTCTTGACGAGAACCTTACATCATACTTTTTTTACTCTTCAAATACGGCAGTTCTTTTTTCATGTTAAATAAAGTCTAAATAATTCGATTGGTTTTCCTTCAAATAATATCTACACCTATTACAAGCATTTCATCAACAAAATCCCGTCAAGCTACCAGCTACCTGATGTTAGCTTTCATCTGACACCTTGTGTATCGGTTGCCATGGTTACGGAACAGTCTCGCTCGACTGCCATCCAACAGGTTGTAACAAAAGAACGGTTTATATTTGTTTGTTTGTACGTGTGTGAAGGAAAAGTGATATCGTTCCTTGTTCAGATTTGTGGGGTTTTCTGTGTAAGAAAGGTCTAGATGGTTTTTATAAAGAGTTTGGTAATATAGGCTATATGCAAGACCCATATTCGTGCAGATTACAAATTACTAATGCTACTGTAAACTGAATGTGGTCTAAAAATGTCGGAGATTTTGACTTGCATAACTCTTTGGTTTTGTCTTACAGACATACAGATGAAAATTGTCAGGAAGAGAAATTTTGCGTCGTCTGTACAAAAGATCCAAGTTTGTAAGAAAGAAAAACTTACTTTTTTTATTTGCATTTGTATTGGCAAAATTTTAAGTGGTATGGTACTCGCAGTAAAGTCCAGTAAAGAACAAAAATACATAGGAAGCTTAAAAGCCTAAGGTATTTTAAAATAGGTAGATAAACTTAAGAAAGAAAAGAGATATTTTTTGATGATCCCAAATAATTTAAAACACGACGATCAGAATATTAACAGTGAATAACGTTAAAGGTTATTTATTAGGCAGTTCTAATCACCTCTAATGGTTTCGCGGCAGACTTAGAAATTTTTAAATTAGTCTTCAACATCTGCCAATATTAACGATCAATAATCTTACCGAAAAACATGTCAGTGAAATACTAATAAAGCTATCTAATTTGACTTGGATGACCTTAGTTCATGATTTTGTGATCAACTTGAAAGTCTTATAATAATTTACGTCACACTGCATCGGTAATAAAATCATAGAAAAATTGTATTATTTATCATGTGCAACACTTTCAAATTAGCGGATTTTCCGCGCGGTTTTTATTTCACGCGGCAACAAACAATTGACGACTACCGATTTAAGGGAGGCCTGGAACCATGTCTTTTCGCCGCTCGAATTACATCGCGCATCAAAAAGCTGTGCTTATAGTTGCGACAAATCCCGCTAGTGTAAACGGGTCGATTTCAGCTTAGACAAGCTAAACTGTATCCGTCTTACCACAAAAACTTTTAAACGTCAGTTTAAGACTTGTCTAAAAAAATGTCAGATTATAACGTTGACATATGGTTTATTTTGCAGCCACAATTTTTTTAGACCAGTGTAAAACAGATGTTTAATTTTATGTAGTAAGGCCATATCTGTCTAGCACGTTTTAATGCTAATACTACTGAAGCAAATGAAAAGTACATATTTATCTAGTCTAAAACTTGAGAAAGAACACAGGCTATTTTAACCGGGTAAGTTTCAGAAAGTGGTTCTCACATGTCGGGTGAACCCCGCAGAACAGTTAGTATTACAAAAAAATACAAATAGAAAATAATATCAAATTCTGAGTCACAATTTACTGTTATGTATTTAAAATAATATACAGTTAGTATTACCAGTTGTCTATAGACGAGATTGAGCTACGGAAAATTTCAGGCATACATAGAAGGCCTTAATTCATCACTTGGATGCGATTTAGTTTCAAGTGACAAAATAAGCGTGTAAATAATATATTTCATCCTCATCGAAGACCAGGAAGTGGGTAAAATTAAAATTCTAAGATTTTCTTACATACATAGTTGCAAATGAAGCAAATAATAAGCGTGTTAAAAAAGCGAGCAGGGAGAATACATTATTGCATCGGGCAACCCACAAGCAAGAAAAGCTTATTTTTACTCATGGAGGGTAGTTTTTTGACAAACGTAAATGTGCAGTTATTTTTCGTAAGCGGGTAGTTGTTTTTTTTTTAATAAAAACCGCGCGTAATATTGCAGTGCCGTCCTTTGAGCCAACGGGTCGTGAATCACTAAAAAGATTCATATAGCTGTCGGCACGGATATTGAGCTCTCGGCGGAAGAGTGGGGATCGCTTTGCGCACTGTACACATAAGGCAATAAACCAATAAATCGCTTCTGCGCAGGTGAAGGTCAGGGCTCAATATCCGTGCCGATAACTATAATAGTTTCTACGGAGTGTTACAAACCTTAGCTAATTTCAAGAAATCTAAAGAATAGTTTGTGTTTAATGTATATATAAGTAACTATACGTATTAGTATATACACTTGTTTGTTGAGTGCACCCTGGACAGTGAGCAGGAAATCCCGTTACTACCTTGCTGACCGGCCAATATTTTTCACTGGTAAGTTATTAATATTGTTTGAATGGCAATGTACTTAATTGTTAAATGAGATGAAATGTAGGCTATTAACGAAGTAAGAGTTTTTTGCTTCTTATGAGCCAAAAGTTAATTTACGCATCTGAACATTACATTTTCGAATTGCTTGCCTTATATTTGCTGGTAAATTGGAGATAACAATATAGATGTTAAAAACAATGTGGGTACCTGGGTTACAAGTTATGCTGTATATATTCATTAAAATCGGTTCACCGTGCTACAGGAAAAATGCATTTTTTTTTCATTTATTATTTTAGTTTACTTAGAAGAACTGTAAGGCTATGCATGTAACGTTATGAGATAATGCCTTTAACGTTGTTATACTACTACTAAAACCTCTTTCGTATAAAGAGTTCCCGTGACTCACAATGCAGGCCTCATGTGGGGAGGTGGACTTGTCAGTTCTTTGCTTTTTCTTTTTTTAATGCTAGAACTTAACGGCCTCCTCAAGACTTTGTTTTCTATTTTTGAAATAACAGTGACGAATTGAAGAATGTGTGAAACGGTAGTATTAAAAGTTGGTCAAAATTAGCGGAACTTTTGAGAAGTTGCGAATTTACGAAAACATGAGCTAATGCATTTCTCTGCAATGAGGGTTTCTTTCAGTGTTTATGATAGTGTTTTTTTGCATTGATTTGTATTAGTATTTACTCTACTTTTAATAATAATAGTAAATTATTTTCCAGGTATATAAGTAACATTACTTTGTGCTTTTTTAAGCAAATTAAATAGTAAAGCATTTGATTCTCCGTTCATTCTGTAGAGCTCGCTAGGTTAATAGAGTTTTATATCTTAAAGCTTAGTCGAGCTTTTTATATCGTAAACATAATAAACACAGTTCTAATAAGAATTGCGGCAACACCTAGACCAAAGAACACTAAATGGAACTCAAATATTCCAATTATTTCAAATCCTTCAATAAATAAAGCCTCCAACTATTATCAAAGGTAACTAAAACTAGTGTTTATGTTACCGACAAAAGGTGCACATACCTTATAGTCCTCAGTTATTAAAAAGCTAATTGCACTTCACTTTAGAAGTTATTTCACAAGTCACATCAGGTTACATACACTCGGACACTCACACAGATCAATTACTTTATGTCAACAAAGTCCACTTTACCTAAACAATACAAAATCATGTCTTTCATGTTTATCAATTTTCTTCACAAGTCTGTATGCAAGTTAGAGGGTGTAACGTAAACGCACGCGTTACAGCCATACATTACCTAAGCATCCTAAAAAAATGTTTTTCGAAACGTAACATTCCGCGTTTCATTTTCCGATCGCGTCGCCGTATATGGGCGCGTCAAAACGCGGTTGTGTGCGTAACAACCTGACTATAAGCTTGCGTAGACGCAACTGAAATCACCTTGCAAGGCCCACTATACGGCTCTCGCTCTAAACATGTTGGTGTCCCTCTCTAGCGGGCATTGTGCTTGGACTGGCGAGTGGTACGCAGCTTGACAATAAATTACCTATAGGAATCTAATCAGTTTAATAGATGTGTGATTTTTTTTATATATTTTCTGAACGCTCCTAATGGTAAGACAGTGATGCTTGGAGAACGTTGAAAGCGGTGAAAATGTTGTATTTACTCATATCGTCCTCACACCAGGCTTTATAAATAATACGAAGATTTAGACCTTTCATTCTTACTTATTTTTCTGATGTTCATACTTTTCTTGTTGATTGTAGAGGCAGGTCCAATCTCATTCGCTCATTAGATGCTATCATCAATTAATACTGACATATTTCCTAATAAATCCTTAAACCAAATAAGACCTATAGACACATAGAACTTCGATTTCCGTAAAATTCAGCCATTAATCTCCCAGCAAACAAATTAAAGGAGAATGCAATCGAGCTTGGTTTCCCACAATGCAAACGCTTAAGATTAGCCATTAAGTTGCAGAATAGAAAGGATTACGAGTACGCATTCTTATATTACATTTACTTCTAGTTGAACAAATCCTGGCTATTGCAAGATTATCATCTGTTTGAACAGATCGACTTACATTGGTGAACTTAGTTTTATTGTGAATGCTAACTGGTCGTTGGTATAAGGATACTGTAAGAAGCTTTCCGTATGAAAGTAAGACTGTCTGTTATGCTTTGACTGACAGCAAAACGGCGGGACAGATTTCGATTATATTTGGTATACTTATTAGTTTTGAAGTTAGCGTCTTATTTCGGAAGGACCTTTATTGGTGTGATAATGTACTTTATAGGATAATTTCATAGTGTAAAAAAGTTCAGTAAAACCTGATTCCATCTATCAATTTCAGAAATTCCGAAAGATATAAATACATATTTGTGCCTGTAGTACTATTTCCAATCGTTAAGTAGGTGCTATGTTGCCCGGACAACTGGGTTGAGAAGGTCAGAAAGGCAGTCGCTTCTTGTAACACACTGGTACTCAGCTGTATCCGATTAGACTGGAAGCCGACTCCAACATAGTTGGGAAAAGTCTAGGCAGATGATGATGAGTACTATTTCCCAATTAAACCTATCAGAAAGATAATGATGAAGTTAACTAATCACATAAATATAAAACAATAAACATTTCTAATGAAGTACGTTTACATTAAGTTGCAAATCTAGTAATTGGTGTTAAGCAACCAACCGCATGGGTTCGATTCCCGGGTCAAGTGGTCGGTGATTCCACGATATATGTGCTGATTATGAATTCAACTGGTGGTTTCTTGTTTAACCTTTGTTCTTGTAAGATAATGATTAACTATTAAATTGAAAGTGTTAATTGTAAAGTTATTATTAATTATGAAACTAATAGTGGCCATTTTTACAGTGTAAATATTTCTTTTTAAAACAGAATTGCAGCCGAAACCCTCCCAGAAGGTACGTCGCTTTTTTCTCAACTTGTTTTCTAAAATTATAGCAAGAAAGTATAATACTGCACTACTTAGGCCGGCAATACACGGAGCGCTTGAAGCAGTCAGGGGCGACTGTTTCAAGATGCGACTGCACAGTGAACTGCAGAGTTCTATGGACGCACATACACGAACCACTCGAGCAGTTGCGACTGATTCGGGCGGTCGACAGCTTGAAGCTGTCGCCCATGACTGTTTCAAGCGGTACGTGTATTCCCGGCCTTATTCTGACACTATACACGATAATAGTATATGTATGTAATATGTATATAAAAACAAAGAAGCGATCATCGTTGCGGTTATGCGACACCGCGTTGTGGTAAGCGTTGGGAAAATTACTATAATAATGCACAATTCAATATCATTGTTGATATATGGGATGTTCCTTTTCATTTGAACGATTATGAGACGGCTACTAGCTGATATGATGACGATGAAGATGACGATAATAAGTAACTGTTGTCTGCGTGCCTCTTCTTCCTTTTTGATAGTAGGTATGTGTGCTTTTCAAAAACAAGTTCTGTTAATCTGTTTCCCAAAAAATACTGATATATAAAATGGCTTTCGTAGTCACGTTCCAACTTTCAACTTCTAATACCGATGTCTTAATCATCACATGGATTATAAAAACAATGGTTGAAAATAGACATTATTTTAGATAAATCTCCACAAAATTATAAATCTACTATGAATTTACGGTTAACCTGTCACAAAATCATTACAAGCCTTTTATCACACGCAAAGCATGCGTAACACAAAAACACATAATATCATTAGTGACAGTAAATACGTAATTACCCCAGCTTTAAACAAACAAGCCTTACAGGGGGAATATTACAATTTGTAATACCTACAATGCGCAAGCGCACCGGGGCGGCACAAAAAGTGGATGCTCCCCAAACAGTCGGCAGTCAGTCCAGTGCAGTGCTCGCCTTACACGTCCGAGATGTCGTTACTAGTGTTTTGTAGACAAAGAACAAGGAAATATAGAAAGGATAATTTAATGACATGAGCATTTTCTTCAAAACTTACACGAGTTTCTGCGTCTGTTTTGTGAAAAGTTATAGTGAAAGTTCTGAGAAAATTCTGGATAAGCTGAACTTTTCTCAAAGCTTTCCATAATCACAATAAGAAAGTCACCAGATTTTACACATAAAACATTTCGTTTCAACAAATTTACACCAATTTTTCTCAGATCAAATGTGAACTTTTATTTCTCTTCATCTTCAGGTCCATTGATAGAGAGAACAGATTATAATAAGTACCTCTAGATATGAGATTTCCCAAAAAAAAACCGTTTATTTTGTGTCACTATTTATATTTTTGAAAACTTAATATGTGTTAGGGGTACCCACTGACCGTGGTTTGAAATGGTGACCAATTGAGTTGACGTTTCTATATTTTTTACTAATCTTTGCAAAGTTAGTGTAACAGGAGATTTTTTGTTTAACACTTATGGCAAATACGGAACATTTGCAAGGGAGGCGCGGCCATATTCTACATTATTACAGCGGTACTAATGGTTTTCGTTTTGTGGTGATGCTGATTTTTGTAGAGAGGGAAAAAGTACCGTGGTAGGAGCAAGAATGTGCTAGGGACTTTCTTTTGTTTTGGTGTATTGTTGTTTGTATTGTACTTCGATTTAGGTTAAGCAACACTTTTCGTGGTTGGTCCGTGGATGGGTTTGGTCGTAGTGAGTATTTAACCTACCTCTATGTTTTGGTGCGTTTATCTTTTGGGTCTAGGCTGTCATTTGAAGTTCTATGGCAGTCTTTACTAGTCTAGAGGTAACCAGTCAAAGATTTTTAAAGCTTTCGTGATTTACAGGCAATTTATACACTGCAGGGACTTAGAAAAATAAGTTTAGTTTTCTTTACTCGTAATCACAGACGTAAGTTTGAAAGCTGAGATACAATAATTGTGAATCTTGTTAAGGCACACATACATAGTTAAATAAGAAAAATAATAGAATTTTACACTCCAGACTTCAAAGTAAACATTTTGAACAAAAACAAGTATTTACCTACAATGATACATACGGGTGTTAATGAAGAGAAAGAAAATACTCATAACTCTTTTCTAACGGTACCTTTATTTCCATATTTAAATAGGTATATTTAGGTAAATTACCTTCTATAATTTTCCTAACTTATGTTAATTTCAAAAGCTTGACTAATATTTAATATTCCAATATTTTGTGCTTACTAACTAAATTATTCGCCTATTAGTTAACCATTTTATATCAATGATTAGGCCGGACGTTTTTTTTTACATTTTTAAGTTATTAGAAAATGACGTATTTTTTGATTCAATATGCCAAATGTATGATTAATTAGACGTTTTTATATAAAAAGCTTGTTCAATACAGTTATAATATTTATCTCATTTCATTATAACATTTGATTGACTTTTAGTATACTTAATTGGTGAAGTAGCGTCATTACTTTTTTCTGACGTTTAGTAAGTTATAAATATTTTTTTGCGTTAAAATACCGATAAAACTTTAATATTGACGTATAAATTAATATGAATCTTTTTGTGGATGATCATTGAGGTGAAAATATGTAACAAAACGGTAAGATGGTGTGACATTTATGGATTCAATTTGGTGATAAAATCATATTATACATAGTAAGTTTACTACAACTGCTTAAGATTCATAGTACCTACCACTCTTCTATAATTAGTTTGTCAAAACTAGATAAGTACTATTTATAACTCAAGGAGAACTGATACCATTTGGCTGAAATAGTATAGAACGGACATAGAGTGGAAATTTTAAGTGAAAAACTATCCGTATGAAAAATTGATGGGCTCACAGGTTTTATTCAAAAGTAATTTTCTTACATGTAATTTATAGAAGCTGCGAATTTCCTATTTAACATATTAATAGTCTATATATTATTTATCTATAAATTATATTAACAAAAAGTCACCCACGATGACCACAAGCCATCCCGTTAACTGTTACAGAAACAATAAAATTGCCACGCCCCGCCCACCGGCGCACGCGCATAAATCAATACAAAACACAATTATAAGAAATTACACCAGCTGTTATAATTAAAAATGGTTGTATTTCATTAATGTGTCAATTATTAACAAATATAGAGGACCACCAAGATTGTGTGTAGGTTTTTAATAAATGCATTTGCCTACTTATTCTTTCGCTGCAACCATATTTAGTGGTGTGCAATTTTATTTTAACAATACATCTCGTACCTAGTGTCACTATTTAAATCATCATCCTCCGAGCCTTTTTCCCAAACTATGTTGGGGTCGGCTTCCAGTCTAACCGGATGTAGCTGAGTACTAGTGCTTTACAAGGAGCGACTGCCCTGCCTGACCTCCTCAACCCAGTTACCCGGGCAACCCAATACCCCTTGGTTAGACTGGTGTCAGACTAGTGTCACTATTTAAATATGAGTTATAATATCTATAATATAATAAATGCACTATTAATAGGCATAAACAATATTGGTAGATATTTAATGATAATAATAGGTATATCTTGTATTCATCGGAAAGTATAATGTTCTTGAAGCTGACCCCAGGGTTTTCCTGAAATCAACGTCGTTTCGCTTCCAGTTTCTTCTTATTTCTAACTGCTGTATTCTGCAACAAAGAAAATTGAAATACATTAGATAAAAAACTTTTTTGTGTTTCACGAACTTGTCACTGAATGTAAGAAAATTCGCCTTAAAGTACCTAACAAAAACGAATATCCTGCGTCATTTTTGACCGAAGAAGGTTTTATTCTAATCGAATATTAAAAATAAAGCTCAAGTAATTGATTCCAACATTGTTGTACCAGTATCTAAATAACGAACTCGCAATAAATTCAAAATGATCAATGATAAAATTATGATGATTAATTAATCAAAAATCAGAAGCGTTTTTAAGCAAAAATATAATTACTGGCCATCAAAATGAAAAGTTCAAATCGTTAATAATTCTTTCTCCATATGTAAGTAGGTATAATAATATGTGTTTCCGTTACAAAAACTTTAATATTTAGCCGATTGGTAATTATTTTATTTGACCTCTGATGTATTGACAAGTGATTAAATGTATCTATTTATTTTATTCAAATTGTTCTGCTGATGAAGAAGTTTCATATTAATAACATAATTGAAAAAAGTAATATTAACGGTTATATTATAATGTAACTGTTATTTTGGAACTACATTAAAAAACGTATTTATTTGGTAAGATAATTTTATTGCAAATACAAAATTGAAATTAAATTGTGATATTTTCACCAAGTGCTACTTGAAATGGCTATTAAATTTGTGATTATTATCTACTAGGAAAATCCAAAATGTTTTCTTCCGAGTTACACCAAAATCCTCATTTTAGATCACGTGTTTATTATAACGTAAATAAAGTTGTCTCCCAATAACGGGGAGCAATATCAAAGTTTTATGATGTTTTATTGGTAAATTTTACTGTGTCGATAAAAGAAATCGGCCGGCCGCTTTGACATCAAGTAAAACACAGTTTTTACTGTTCAACTTACATAATATACGTTTACAACTTAAGAAGTAAATACAAGAACATTTATTAATCTAAACTCGAAGGTTCTAGTCGCTTGCTAGTCGGTAGATTGATCCAAAGTGGCTTAACAGTAAACACTCGAGATTTAAAAAACGCCGCGGCGTCCGAAACTCAATTATCTATACGACCAATTGTCCGAAGCTCGGACCAATAAAATTAATCTGAACACAACCAACGCCATTACATACGGGACCGTATTAATCTCAAAGCGTTGATTAGTAAAACTATAAAAGCGGAAGTATCACAAGAATGCGGTTAATGAGTTACTGAAACCCGATTTTATGGCTGATCGTTAAAATGGCCGACAATTGTCTAATTGTTGCCTACTAAACAACTAACATCGTGGGAAGACGAAGCCTCACTGACGGTGAAAGTCTAAATCTTGACGGTTTTATAGCGTCAACCAAATTCGAAATTCGAATTGTAATCGAAACAACGAATCGCTTTTAAGTTCTTATTTTGAAAATCAATTTGTTTTTTATTTCCTTAAAAAAAGTTTTTATTGCTTCTTAGTTTGATTAGAAAGGTTTCAAAACAGTGGCTTTTAAGTATTAATGCTTGTGTCAGGGTTCATTTATTATTTTTAAGTGATGAGATCACGACCTTGTATAAATCCGTCATTAGGTCATTGTTATTATAAAAAGAAGGCACGTACTGGCCGTAAATAACAGAAAGGGCAGGTAATCTATTGATTAATCATCCTCGTAATAAATTGAATGATAAATCGCCATCATTACTATTGTGGGAAAATAACCGATCGATTTAATTGAACCAAAACATCGACTATATTCTGTAAAATTATTTACAAATTCTCAAATAAACATAGGGACAAACAGTAGCTCATTAGACGCAACTATCAAATGTAAGCTATTCAATAACCATTCAATTTCGAAAACCGATGCTCAATCTAAGTACACTGCATTGCATAAAAACGGCACCACTAAAGACAGGCTCTATTCAAACGGGCCGACATTTTTCCGTCGCGTTTTTCTCCGACAAGTCGCAACATTCAATGCGACAATACGTCGCCGACGTGTTGTTGACAAGTCGCGTTGTCGGACGCCACTTTATAGTTAATTGGATGTGTGTCGATTTGTTGGTAGTTAGTGTAGTGGTCAGTTTAGTTTGAAACTGAGTGTAGGGAAATAAAAAATGTATGAAATAGATGCCTGGATTGATTTTTGTTGTTGAATTTTGCAGTGATAAAATTGTTTAATTGTTATAAGTATAAAAATATTAAACGGATCTTATTATGTTAATTAAAAGAGACTGGAAGCCGACTCCAACATAGGAAAAGGGCTTAGTAGATGATGATGATCACAATAATTAAAAACGGGTAATTTAAACCCCATTTAATTCTTAAAGTCACTAAAATAGAACCTCCATTATGAATAATTGAGAAAAAACTTACAATTAAATTACAACTATTGACTAAGCGACCCTTCAAGTATTGATATGAAACTCATTAAACCATACACTCATAATAAATAATAACCACAGATCCCAACAATGATAACCCGTCATCAATCACAAATAAACGCAATTTTATGCACATAACTTACTTCGACTCAACTATAAATAACTATAATTGTGTTAACACAAGTATAATATGATATACTCTAACCTTAACACAAAAACTGGCAGAACGAATTATATACTGTTTACACAACTATTGTCATCAGTAAATTAAGTACTAGTCGTTTTCTCGCGGCTTCACACGCATTTTATAGAGAACCGGGATAAAATATAGCCTATATTATTTGGAAAGAGTGTAGCCTTCCAACAGTGAAAGAATTTTTAAAATCGGTTCAGTAGTTTTTGAGTTTATCCATTACAAAAAAAAAACATACAATTTTCTTCTCTTTGCAATATAAGTGTAGATTTACGCTAACCTTAACACAAAAAGCAAGCAGAACTAATTATATGTTCACAAACGTGTCGTCGATTAAATAACATTAATATAAATTACGTGAAAAGTAAAAACTATGGAAGCGTGACAAGACAATGGCTATATAATCGTGCAAACACACCCAGTTTTTGTTCAGCCAATCAACAATAATCATCATACTATTACATGGCCTGTTAACCCTGTAATTGTCGACATAAAAAAATACTAAGCGCGTGTTATACGTGCAATCTCGCACTACACAATTACATAATTATTTCTGCAGTTACTTATATACAAATCACACGATTATAAACCTTATTTCGTAAGCTACAGAGGTGATAAGTGAGTTGGGGAGCGGTAAAAACAAATGTGCATCGAAGCGTCAAGCCTCTGATTTTGGTATGGTATGTCTAAGGGCGTCGGTTTAATTGAATAATTTTTTTTTCTACAATTTACACCTAATTTTCTTTTGTTTTATTGCTTTTGTGTGAATGTGTGTCGCTTAATTTAGTTTGAAGGTTTTTTGCAATGATGTGTGTTGTTTTTGTTCGTCTTTTGTCAGATTTTATTTTTGCGGTGACTTGCAATAACATTATTAAAATTAATTGTACTTTTTATTTTTAATTCTAACAGGCATGATTATTCTTTTAGAAATCACCGTCGAAACAGGTGATATAAATAGCAATATCTTTATTATATTTAAATACACACTGGACAAAGCTTTGCCAACTTATCTTAGACTTTATTGTCACAATTTTGTGTTCCTTCTGAAAGGGTATGAGCTACAAGAAAATTGAAGATTTTTTTTTTAATAACAAATCTCAGACCACCAAGTAACACCAATAACCCATATATCGAAAAACAATAAAAATTCCGACTGCCAAACCAATATCGTAAAAAATCTTTTAAATATTAATGTTTACCATTAAGCTGGGTCTATTGTGCCGAATATACATTACAATTATAAATAATTGATAAGTGCTATGTTATTACTAGCTGTAAAAATAATAGCCAGCACGCGTTTGAGGGTTATACTGTGTAATTACGAATGATATTGGACTATCATGGATAGTGAAGATAGGTGTTTGATTTCATATTAGTTTGGTGCCTCAGGCTTTGAACAGATATTTTAGGGTTAAGTTTGGAGAGAAGAAAGCGGTGTACTGAGTAACTTACACACGTGAATGGAAACTCATAAAGGTTAGAAAATTTTAATTGGTAAAATAATAGGACCCATAATAAGATAGAGTTTTCTACACCTAATGTTCCTACTGCAAATAATACACTGAAAATTTCGATTATAACTGGAAGTCTACATCGTAAGATGTAAAAGTGCAAACGATAATTAGGACCAATGATGAAAAAAGTCAAAGTCAAATCATTTTTTTTCATTTAAGCCTTTACAAGCACTTATGAACGTCAAAAATATAACTAAGTTTGATTCTAGTTGAACTTATAAGTACTATTTATTGTCTAACGTCTTCGCCTCAATCTACCCAAGTATATTATGGGTTAAATATACATAATTTAATTATACATTTCAAGAGTAGACTAAAAGCTTCTAAGGGGAACATCTTCAGGATAAAAGTACCCAAAAAGAACGAACGTTTTGCAATGCGTAATATACGGAACTTTTTGTACGCAAACTCCATTCACTCATGACCAGATATTAAGCGTATCCATTGCTTAACTATCAGTGTCTGCAACTATTTAAATGATACTATTTCTGATTTTATGGTCTATTTTATTTATAGCCTTTTTCACGTTACGTACGAAAATAAACGTTATTGTTTTATTAGTATGTTTCCACTACAAAAAGTTTTTAGCCAGACGGATTTTTTGCCTTGCAAATTGGAATGATGACGTACTTTTTGTGTGCAAAACAAAAACTTATTTTGTTTTTGTTATCATATATAATTTGGAATTATTAAATTAGGTATTAGACATACCTTTTAATTGCTATTAATATTGTTTTTGTTCTTACTCGAATTAATTTATCTTAAAATGAATACACTGCGTTAAAATTTTATCTTGTCGTACAAAACTTTTTGCTACACAATTTCTTGCTAGAAAAAGTGGTTTCTGCCACCAATTAGCAAGTAAGTATCGTTTACATGACAGTAGAACTACCTTAGAATCGAATTCCGATGTCCGGCGGCTATTTGTACATTTTCACGGCTCAGCTAGTTAGGGGTACCATTGATCCGTCCATCTGTGCTCGTACAATGGGCTCCTTGGCGCCTGGAAGCATTTAGCAGTCATGTACCAACTGGGTGATAGATGATTTTTGTAATAGTATTTACTTGCATTATTATTTTGTGTTGCAACACTTGTTTTAATGGCTGTTTTGTTGCTGGCAGTTAGGTATTTAAGTTAGAGGTATTTCTGGGTTGTGTTGTTTCGTAAACTTTATTCTTCGATTGAATAATCTGAAATGGGATTGTTTTTAATTAAGTGCTTTAATCTTCTAGAAAATATAAAACTGGTAAATGTTGTTGTCGTTACAACCTAAAAGCTACACTGATGGATAAAGGCCTCCCCTAAGGTCAGTCAAAAATGCGTGCTCTTGAAATGTTCATTTTTCATTTATGTAAAAGTATTGTAAATATGAAGCCGAAAATCGATCTCAGTGGCGTGCACTTGGAGAGGCCTATGTCCAGCAGTGGACTGCGATAGACTGATGATGATGATGATGATGATTGTAAACATACCCCAACTATGCTATAACGTGTAGGTACCGCACATACTGAATGGTACATTTACACAACTCTCAAAGAAACTGCATAAAACCCTATAAAAGTTGTAAATGTTCTCTCATCCATTAAATATATTTTTAGTCTGAGAGTCTATCCGTACATACATATGTGTTATAATATATGTGTGTACGTACGTTAATGTGTTTCTTTTTGTTTATCAATTTGTATTTGTCCCCATATTATCGGCAACACGTCGGGCGGCTTACTTCAGAAGGTTTTGTGTTTATATAGAGCTGTGGTACGATGGTGTGACAAGTTGATTGAGTGTGATTGATTTCTTGTTGATAGTGGAATCAATGTTTTAAAATTAGTGTTAGTAGGAGTTACTTTCTGCTGAAGAGGAGGCTGCAAGAATTCTGTAATTTACAAGTTAAACTCATTGAACAAAATACTTTATATTAGTGCAGCTTGGAAAATAATTTGTGCTGGTCTCAATATTTCATTTCTTCTCAAAAATAATTCTTTAAATTAGGGTACAAAATGCTTCATTTAATGAATGGTGTTTAAGTGGACCATTACTATCTTCGTTTTATTTTTGTACTCAACGAGGTGACAGGCTTTTAACTCTTTTTACACCGTTTGGTCAGTAAATGACCAAAATTACAACGCTGTATTAATTTTATGGATTCAATGTTTTATAGTTAGTTATTTTAATTTCACAATGTACACATATTTCCATTAACACAAACCTAACAAAACACGAACCTTATAATTATATACAGCTTAAAACTACAAAAGTGCATCGAAAATTTAGTTGGTGGTTTTACCTCCTCTACGTATGTCCACGAACGCGTCGACATTTCTCATACACGTTACTACCGAGTCGGTTCATCGTTCGGTTTATTGGTCGACGTTTGTTACCCAGCTGATAAACCTTTGTATTAGCTTTTATAATACTATCTTTGGACTATATATTGTGGCCGGTAACCACTTTAATGATTAAAACACCAATTTATTTACGATGCTGTAAAATTGTTCTTGATTTTTTATTAGCGTTATTATTAATAATGAAATACATTTATGTGAAAGTCAATTGCAGTTTAGTTGGGGTTTTGAAATCATTTTTGAGTCCTCGGCTTTACAATAGAGGACTAATTAAAAGAAGTTGATGGAAGTTTTAGACTCTTTCAACTCTTTATTTCTCTTGTATTTAAGCCGGTCATTAAGGATATACTTACTACTTATACCTCAAGTAACTAAGGACGAACCGAAGAACTAAATAACTACCATCTATCACTGGACTGATATAAGCTAATAATAGTAAACAATAAGAGATTATTCATTAATACAATAATATAGAATCAGCTTCTCTACCAACCAATTTTTAGGGTTCTCATACTTCTCTATCTTTTCTTTCGTGGATAGAACGAGAATATCAGAAACTAATTCATTTACCTTATAATTACGTGTTCTGATCATATCTATGCCATATTCAAGCAGCCAGCACTCTTTTGCGAACAACTTACTCCACTTCTGCTCACCCATCATTTACCTAACCATGAGCCATTAGCCCATCACCAAACCAGCATTAAAGACACAGCAAAAACATCTGCCTATCTCAAAACAATTGTCTTTTGTTAAAGTTACCGTCACAAACGACGATAAGACAATATTACTACGACTGTTTGTTCGTTTTGCAATGTATTAAGTTACATACGAAGATAGAAAGCAATCGAGGACCTAGTATATGTTATTGCTGAAGATATTTGCATACAAGTAATAAGATTGTTTTAGTCTTGTGTTGTGTGTAGAGGGATCAATTGAAGGTGGATGGAAATGTAGAGAGATTCAGATATGAAGATTTTTGTAATGAGTCCCCTTGTATTGTATGGAAAGGTTAAATTTTTTTAGTTAAGTAAATGGCAATATACTCGTAGTAATTGTTACAGAACATGAGTCGTCTCAATTAGCATGTCCAACTAATTTGAAAATGCATTTATCTGCTTGATAAATTCTAAAGAACTGAAAGCAGTTGCGATCTTTTACAAAGATTATTATCTAGCCTTTCTATATCATTTCCATCACATCTTAATTCTGTCATAACCCATGCTATGTCCTCATACAAAGGAGACATCAAAAACAAAAGAAAATCAACCCACATACGAAACTACTCCGCCATTTCGCTACTCTAGCCCCATGAACAATCAACTATGAATGAATGGAATATCCATCTAAGTCCACACAATAAAAATACTCAATGAACATTGACATACAAAAACGTCGCCCGTTTAATGAGTTGCGAGAGATAAAAAACACCGCGGCGGCACCACAAAGGGAGGCAGGGCAAATAAAAGATCACAGTCAATGTAAAAGGTTCGCGTATTGTTTTATATTAAAGTGAAATAACAATAGGTAGCCCTTTCAATGGATAATGCCGCCACAATGAGCGAGGTTAAGCGCGGTTTGTATGGTGGTGAGAATATATGCATGTGGTGGTTCATTTGGCTATGAAAAGTTCTGTTACAGTATGCATTCCCACTTTTGAAACTATGAGCCATTGCTGAATCTATCGTTTTCTGCCATCTTTCTATCGTTCATCTAATTTTTACCTATTTCATATTGACCTCAGTCTACAATGATGCCATTATTAGTTGTAAGTAGAGGATGGACTTCCGAAATTCCAATAAAATAAGTACTTTCCTTTCTATCTTTTCATTACTAGACTACTCCTAAACCTCACAAAATCATCATCATCCATCAGACGTAGGTAACTCATTGTCTTCCAAAGAATCTGGAGGGATCTACCATCTTTAATATCATTAAAATCCCTAACAAATCCACCTCCATGTAACTACCACCGAACCCGAACATAAGTGGACAACGTAGGTCTTGTGAACATAATGTAGTAGTGAAATACAACATCACATTGTACCGTCACCTGCACACGTCAGTGTATGTGCTCGCGCTTCTTATTATCTTGTGCATCACGCTTTTGTTTTTGTGGGTACTTCCAAGCAGAGAGTTTTATGCATGGAGAACCAAATGACTAGCGGAGAAGCCATAACGGAAAATCACCTAAGAAAGTAGTGCACCAAAATGCGAGTGCGAGGAACGTTACTGTTTTCGTCATTATTCGCCTTCTTTGGACAATGGTATCTCCGCTCATCTTTGCTTAATCCGTGGTTAGGTTAGGCATTATTAGACATTTGCAATTTTATATCTAAACCTATGATAAATTGGTGCCCATGATAAAGTCATTCCCAGTTTGGGGACAATATGAATCTTCCTGTACTTAACACTTTTAGGATAGCATTGCTACTACATAGACATTATGACCACTATTTTATTATAACTATTTATATTATGGTTATCTTGTGCATCACGCTTTTGTTTTTGTGGGTCCTTCACAGTGGGCTTGTGATGCAATGAGTATAGTGAGGTTTGTTTGTTAGTTGCTAGGTGTTTACAATTTGGTTCATCCAGTCAGCTGATGTAGCCTGTAACATATTGGTGACCAAGATAAAGGCATGTCTATTTTTGGCGTCAATTAAGAATATTCTTATACTTAATACTTTTTCGATGATGTCTTGATGTTATTCGCGCGATTTTATGTAATAATCTGGTGAAAGACCAGATAGTGCAGCTTGAAAGTTTGCATACTTCATACTTACTTTGTTTATTGTGTGCATCTGTGTCGATGCTAGTTTGCGTTCAAATTTTCCTTCCAGTTTTTCACAGATTCATCACTCGTCGTCGTTGCTGACCAGCTGTCGATTGAAAAAATGTTACGAATACCTTTTGTGTCGGTCAAAATAATACGAGAATTTGCCATCGAAATCAGGATAGAATTGGCACATTGGAGTACTTTGGGAAGAATACGAGTATTATCTTAAATTAAACATTAAACCAAAAATGTACAATTACACCTGCTTCTTCTACTTTGGACGCACTCCCGCGCATTGTCTTCGATATTGAATGATTTAGTACACTCATATGACAAGGACTCATGCTCAGCAATGTATGAAGATGCATGGCATATGCATGATGTATCACATACGTTGCCAATATGACGTCGTTTTAACTTCTTTATCAATGTCATTCAGGCCTTTTTTTGATGATATTTTGAGTTTTTTTTTTGTATGTTAAAGCCAGTTGTTGCAAAGTGGTAGTTTTTTGTTGTGTTTGTTACATTGTTGAATGGTAAACTGTTGGACAACTTCTTAAAGTAAGTTTACACTATTCAAATGTGTGATGTCTTCATTTTTTTTTGATATGGGTAAGGAGGATATCATGACCAAATAGGCTTTGTGTCAGATACCCTATAAGTTTTTCAAGATAGACTATGAGTTCCTTCTTTGGGGAGCAAAATTATGCATTGCTGACGATTTGTGTCAAGTTTTTTTTACAAGAGCATCTCAAATAGTAGCCATCAAATTATGCGAGGGCCGAACCCCGACATGTTTAAGGATTGTATGATTTGAAGAGTTAGTACGACCCTGATACACACAGGGTTTATGAAGTAACATAGATGGGTTTTAATCAAAAAAATATGATACTTCCGCTGCAAATATAGGGTAGGTTTTTTTTTGTTATTGAATGTTTTCTTGCTTGTTAGATGATGTTTGCCATTTACTTTTTTCACCTCAAAAAACCTGTTTCAAAGCGTCCTTAACCGCGTCATCTATTAACTTAACCCACACTGGGCGTTCATTTTATAGCGTCGATAAGTGAGCAAGGCCAGTAATTACCGCTAATGGTTTCGATTGCTTGTGACAAATGGACAAACAGATTCGCCCGCGGACCGCATGTAACGCATATATTATGGACCTGTTAGGATGATGGGATTTTGGTAAGTTTTCGGCTTGATCAATTGTTCCGATATTTTTTGAAAATGAAAGATCTTATTCTGAAAAATTATAGCAAATATTAACCAATTAAAATTTATTATTATGGGGTAATGACTTTTCTATTTTATTTTAGTATTAATTAACCGTTCGTCTATCTTGGTATCTCTGATCATTGCAATAAAACTCGTACCTATATATTTTTAAAATTCTGAAAGACCACCATGAATAGGTACTAAAGGGCAAAATAACAAATAAATACCAATTAATAGGAATTATTTTAATCTCAATGAAAACGATTTTATATAGAGAGGTACCTATACCTGCAACGATGAATTAGTTAAAAGACTATAAAACAATATTAAACAAATTACTTATCAACAAAGAACTTCTAACAAGCCATCACAATATTATTCTAGACAGGTATATTAACAATTTGTAATATTTTATATACAATGCATTCATTAGTACATTCATTTACATACAAATTGTGACGAAGCTATTAATTGATAGCTTCTTGTATTCATTAGAATATTGTTTCTGAATATTCTATCAAGCATATGTTTATAAATTATTGTATAGGTACGGTTGCTATCTCATGATCTTCATCATCTTCCTGCCCTGTTCCCAAGTCATTTGGGGTCGGCGCAACATGTCTTTTTCTTCCATTCCTCTCTGTCAAACGTCATACTTACATCCACTCCCTTCTGCTTGATGTCCTCTTTCAGGCAATCAATCCATCTTTTCCTCGGTCTACCTCTATGGTATGGATACCTACTACCTACTGTTTTACTGTTTTGTAAAATATAGCCTATTTTCGCATTCCCTAGGCTAAAAATCTGTCCTCCAAATTTTATTTTAATTCATTCAGTTGTTTAGGCTTCAAATCGCGAAAGACGTTTATCGAATAGTAAGATTTTTTAATCTGAAAATTATTAATTCATATTTGTTTAATCTATCCTTGATCCCTTAATGTATCCGATAACATCTTCAAACAAACAAAATCTAGGCTCACTTAAATCTTTCCAAGCACCTATTCTTTGCAAACAACAAACAAAAAAAAACACAAACACCTTGCACACTGGTATTTTAACAAAACCACAACACAGATGAGAATAAAATTTTAATATAAAATGCCTCAAAACGCCGCGGCCTCGAATCCCGGAATCCGGGAATATTAAGTGTTGTTCTTTTTTGAGGCGATGTGGTTGTTTGAACTCAATATGTGGTTGCTCATTTAGTGACCGGGATTAACAATAAAAACGAAATTTGATCATTGCGGCCGACGCTACGGTGATCCGTTAAGGGGAAGTAGGGTTGCATTTTGTTCAGTTTTTAATTAAATTCTTGTAAATATTTTTGAAATTGTGGATATATTCAAGAATGGAATTTTTGTTATGCATAGAGCGAGATCTATATTGCTTTAACTTCCAATCCAGTCCATTAAATTCGGTTATTTTATATTTATAAAATAACAAATAACTAATTAGTAATGGTTTTATTTCTTTTTGCATAACATTTTTTTTATTCGCTATATTTTTCAAAATAGATTCTATTCTCCGTAATTACATAAATATGAATAAATAACATAAAAATAATTATTTTCATTTACAACAAATAATTTGAAAAGCTTCAAAAATTAAAATATCACAAACCAGCAGCAACTTCACCTTAACTTCACATTTGCCGCGTTATCAGATCATCGTCCAGCCTGTCCAACGTAAATAAATCCAATAGTTTACTGCCCAGCCATTGTTATTCTCATTAACCCTTTGTCTCATTAGACCCCAACTTCATATTCTACCTTATTTTTATTCCCGATGACAGCTGAGATTAGATTTTTCTTCCTTTTTTATTTTTTCAAAAAACTTTTGTCCACCATCTTTGTTTTTCTCTTTTTTTTCGTTTTTTTTTTCGTCGTATAAAATTTCAACCAGCCTTATAATGTTTTAGTGTTTATTGCTTGATATGTTTTTTTTTGTTCACTTATGAATTTTTCGAATACATTGTTGTCAATGTAAAGACTGAATTTTATTGTTGAATTGTCGAGTATCTTCGACGATTATGATTGTAATTAAGTTTTAATTGAAAACATAATTATTGAATGAAAATTAAAAATGTCTTTATTTTAAAGATGTTTGTCTCGAAATTGGAATTAATTGATACAAATGAGGTGAACTTTTGAAATCAATTAGTTGGTCATTAAGAGTTGATAAGGAATGCTTCCTACATGGGCATTTTATATTAAAGTGAAAAAACTAAGCGTGTTTGGTTGTCCTCATACCTTCATGCCAACCTTTTTATGTGGTTGTCAGATGCAACCGCTATTCAGCTTTCTTACAAATTGCTTTTTGAACCGAATTTTTGAAATCGAAATACAAAAATCCATAATGGAGCAAGTTGTACCTACGCAAATTGGGGGTTTGTCCAGAAATTGGTGATAGTGGAAGGTAAAAAACTACCTTCGTATATTAATAGAATTTGTAGCCATTTTATTTATGTAAAAATAGGGCGTGCTAGTAAAAAAAAAAAAACACGAACTGTTCCCCCAAAAATGCAGGCTCCATATTTTTACCAAAAGACAAAGGTAGTTTGCTAAGTTACATACTAATATCCAAAAGCATAAACCATCTTTTATTACCTCCCAAATGAACCTTAAAATATTACGCAACTAAATAAAGTAGTAGGTATCTAAGTACCAATACTACAGTAAATTTCCGATATCGAAGCTACTTGAATCTCGGCTCAAATTGTTCTAAAGCCGGGTTGCAGCGAATTAGTTAACACGTTTGACTAGCAATTTAGACGCCTAGTGCATTATCTGCCTTACTTCGATCTCAGTAAGAGGTGGGTAATTTCTCATCGTCTTAAAGTTGCTTCGTTGGTAGTCTTTTGCTGGATTAACATTGGTGTACATACATACAATAGCATTTTTTTATATTCTCTGAAAGTAAATAAATCATAAAAAGTGCTGTATTATTTTTGCTTATATATCTGTTTTGTGTACTTCTAATCGTTTTCGTTATGTTGACAATAATTCTTCTGAAAACTAAACGTGTTCATTGCTGATCTTGTTTGTAGTTATATTTATTTAGAGTGTAGGCTTTTCGTGCTATTTTTTTATCATTTAGTTTGCGCCAATCTGCATGGAAACTAGATTTTCAAATACTTTAAGCAAAACCAAAAAAATACCTACCATCAAATCCCAATAATTAATATCAATGATACAAAGGTCCAAAACTCCAAAACTTTATTAAAACGTAACAAAAGATTAGATAGGGCTCTTATAAAGGTCGTTCACACTATCCTTTGTCGCAGCGACCGGCGATCCGTCAGCGTACAGATATGGATGTCATGTGTTTTATACAGGGTTGCCGCTACGCTTTAATTGATTAAAAGCTCTGTGGGAAAACTGTGGAGCTGGCTGTAATATAATTTTGTAAAAAAGAAAGTTATTTTATTCGAAGTTTTTTTTTATAAACATAGAGTTTTAACACCATCGTGATATGATGGTTTTTAAAACCAATAATGAAATGAAGTAGAAGAAATCTAAGTTATTATTTTTCAAGACTTTACTGAAAATTTGTGATGTGATGATCAGAAGAAGTGTGCTGAAATTACATGAACAGGTTATCCTGTGCCTTATGGCTTTTTTGAAAAAATGAACACTTCCATTTATTTTGAATGTCATTTTAACAAAATAACTATCTGTAATTTTTAAAACTCCACTCCTACATATCGAATCCATGCCACTTTTATTAGCGACAAAGTTTGACAATGGTCGCGGCAAGCTTAAAGGGCTGACGAACAGGTGTAGCGGCGACCAACGCTCTCTCGCGTCCTCCTTCGACCATGCAAGAGATAAGAGGATGCTGATTACTTACTACTAAGTTATTTTTACACTTATCCTAGGTTTATCCTAGATAGGCAATCGGATTACTGTGGCCGTTGATACAGTTGTGATTTCAGATATGGGGAAAATTATTATGTGTTTGTGTTAATCTTTTTTTTCATTTCCGAAATGTCTCGACTCATTCAGAGTTATATTTTATTAACGGTTTAATAGTTTATATGGGTTTTATGTACGTATATGTGCATCAGAAATTACCTACACATCTGTTTTGAGAATTTAAAAACCACGTAATATTCACATATGTATTTAGTTCCTCAACAAAAATAATACATTTTGAAGGTATATAAAACGAACTTACACAGTGATTTTGTGCAGTTATATTGTGTAATTAAACGTGTATTTCTGCATTTGTTGTCTTTTATATACGAGTCATGAAAAAGGTTAGACTGACAATCTTATATACTGGAATATGTATATCATATCACTCTTTAATGGACTTCAAAATAAACAAGAACAAATTTATCATATAAATAACAGATAACTCCTGCAACATAGTATGTGTTTTCTATACATTAAGTTGTAAAGTACAGGTCTTTTTTTCAGAAGTCCTTAGCGGTGGTAATCGGTTGGCTTTTAGTGTTTTACCGAACAATTGAAAGGTACGATAAGCTAAGTAAGAGCGGTTAAGGGCAGCCCTTAATGGGAGTAGGCTCAGGACATTCTAGGAGGTCTATACTTAGAACTAAGGTACATTATCTAGACTAGTTTGGCAATAAAGCCTATCAGAAAGTAACTTGGACCAGACTTAGACAAATGATTATTTGAAGTTATTCTAAATTCAAAATTGTATTTTTTTTTTCTTTTCGTGACGGTAACTTTTCTTAGTTGCCAGTATTTCGATTATGACATCAATTTGATCTACATTTTTAAAATTATATTTAGGCTTTCTTTTGACACTGATTTTCACAGCTCATTGGAAATGAAATACCTACTAGCTACACCACATAAAATGTTAAACCCCAGTAGAAAGTTAAAAAATGTCACGGTATCCCCAAAATTATGGAAATCAAGAAGACCACTTCAAAATCGCTAGCTCCCACAAATTAGAGCAAGCCCTTATCGATGCGGCTTTTCAGTTAAATGCTTACACGGGGCAATAGTGCCAATTTGTTGCATATTATCTACTACGAGGGGACAGATAACCTGACAGATTGGCATGTACTTAGTGCTTGGTGGGCGTCTGGGAAAAATACTCCTTATTCGCAAAAGGATAATTGCTCACTATTCATGTACCATCTCGTTGATATGTTGACTCAAAAGTGACAGACATTAGCCAATTATGGTGGTTCAATTGTAGGTTTGCTTATTTTATATGGGGTAAATCTATTGGAGTGTCTGTTATGTTTTTAATATCTGCTGTTTTAAATACTTAAAAATTGCTGGGAAGTTTGTTACTTTAGAAATCTTTGAGTAAATCCATTTTTTACAAGAAATGTTGTGCTCTAGCTTAATATTAAATAGCAAAATTAATATTAAAACATAGAGTGCATCTCCAAAATTCATGATGATTCATGGTCTCTTGTAAATAGCACAACAGATTTTTATGTACTTAAGGTTTTTCAGCTATCTTTTCCACATTATAACCACATAACATCATTTACCTTAATTATTATACCTTCTTTTGTCCTTTTTAACACCATGCAAGTTACTACAATAAGTTTAAAATACAGCCTATAGATTATTCCTCATCCGTACCGTTCTTAAATTAAGACCTATTTTTAAAAAGAAGACTATCGACATTCATCAAATTGCTGATCGGATGCGCGGGCGCAATGCAGCTACAAATTACCATGAATATAGTTAAATTCATTACTTTATTACTTGACATGGTTGTAAACTACAATTATGTTTAAAACGTTTTAATCTTTTAAAGCATAAATTTCATTATTCAATGAAGGTCAAGATATGGCTCAAATTAAAGCGTTTACATACATTATACATACGGTTTCACTTTTCATCTTAAATTACTTTTTTATTATAATCGCTTTTGCACAAAAACAAAGATTTTTTTATTCTCTTCAACAAAGGATTTTATAAGCTTTAAGCCTATTTTGTTATCAAGTTCATATCATTGTGCAAGATTATGTAGATCCACCAATCTCAAGCTTAATTTATTGTTGTGTCTGACTTTACGTAACAAATGAAAAATAAGAAGACGGATAAGACAAACAACAAATGAAAAATAATAAGAGGATTAAAGCTAATAAGGATCTGCACTAATTTAGTCAAATCCCAAAATGAACCTGTGTATTCCACAAACGAAAATTGTTCTAAAAATGCATCTCCCAAAAACATAGGTCCAAACGTCCACTTTGAAAGTCCCGATCGATACTGTCTAGTTCACGAGGTCGTAATTGTGATATGGGCCGTGAGAATATTCAATTAAGCGGGCGAACTTAATTGCAACTTGATAAAGTTAAGTTGGCTCTAAGTGAACTATCTTCCGAACTAAGTTAACTGACCATTATCTTTGCCTTTGTGCTCGGTAGCTCCGTGCTCACCTAATTGGGGGTAGTACGGGGGTTGAAACTTGTGGATGTGGTTCGTTTATGAAATTCTGTTCTAGGAAGTGCAAGTGGAATTCACTTGAAGGGCACTTGCAAATATATCACGTGTATTTTCTGAATGCTCTGTTATGGGTATATAGTGAGATTTAATTATACCTGGTTTGTTCCTCTGGAATATAATCACAATTTCACTTGATGGATATTCTGTGTTGATAATATTCTTCACATGTCATTCCTTCAAGTAATGTTGTCATTTTATTCTACACTCTCAAAACCATTCCATAGTCAAAGTTATGTATTTAGGTTTTGTCTAGAATTTTAGTCTTTTTTATGATGATGGGCTCACCTAACAGCAACCTACAGTTTTATATAAGAATACACTTGAGGACGAAATGCAATCTCGAACTTTAAATATCTTCTTACCTCTAATTTTCAAAGGTTTTAGATTCCTAGCATGTCCACACTAGTTCGGTCGGCACTACGTCCGGTGCCGTCCGACTCTAATCGAGTTATTGTGAGCGGCACAATGCCGCAATCAGCTGCACCCGCAGTCTCTGCAGGTGCTGTATTGTCGCATATACGAGGAAGGGGTTCCGTTTTTCCTTCTAGAATATTCTTGGAGACTTCTAGAGTGTCTATAAAATATTCCATAACTACTTCTTACGTCACATTTTCTTACATTTTCGTTTCGAGTTATTGTGAGCTTCACAATGCCGCAATCAGCTGCACCCGCAGTCTCTGCATGTGCCGTATTGTCGCATATTATATACGAGGAAGGGGTTCCGTTTTTTCCTTCTAGAATATTCTAGTATCTTCTAGAAAATATTCCATAACTACTTCTTACGTCACATTTTCTTACATTTTCGTTTCGAGTTATTGTGAGCTTCACAATGCCGCAATCAGCTGCACCCGCAGTCTCTTCATGTGCCGTATTGTCGCATATTATATACGAGGAAGGGGTTCCGTTTCTCCTTCTAGAATATTCTAGTATCTTCTAGAAAATATTCCATAACTACTTCTTACGTCAAATTTTCTTACATTTTCGTTTCGGGTTATTGTGAACGGCACAATGCCGCAATCAGCTGCACCCGCAGTCTCTGCAGGTGCTGTATTGTCGCTTATATGGGGAAGGAGTTCAGGTTTTCCTTCTAGAATATTATAGGAGACTTCTAGAAGCTCTGGAAAATATCTGATAACTCAAAATTATCGATGACAAATATTTACTTAGCTTTTCACACTTTGGCAATAAAATTGATGAGCCGATTGAGTTGTAAATCTCTGCATTTACTGAACAAAAATAAGCTGATAACAGTATAAAATATAATTAAAATCAGTAAAAGTATTAACCGTTTGAAACGGAGTTTCGTAGTACCTATAGAACGGTATTTTCCGGTATTTATCATGTGCAGAAATTATATACTAGGTACATATTTGGATCCATTTGATTGTTGTTTAGGTTCTCAACAAAACTCTTTTTAAATCGAAACAGCTTTTTCGAGGAAAGGTTTCGTGCTCCTTATGACTTCACATTTTATTATTTTCTGCTTATAAAACTTTAGGTAACTACTGTAATTTTAAGTGTTTCGAAGATTTTAATTTACAATGTCGTAAAACTTTCATTGTCTAAATAAACAGCAGGCGTTGCAACAAAATCAATTTTAGGAACTTCAAGTATTGAAACCTTTCACGACAAAATTAATACGGTAACAAAATAAAATATTTTATTACCCACATTAAATTTCAAGTTGATTCATGAGCTCTTTGGAAATAAAGAAACGTAACGACTTTATATTATTCGCAGTACAAAAAATCAATTTGAGACAATATTCATAACATGCAACATTGTTTTAATTGCAAAAAAGATTTTCTTATAATATTTTATAAGATGGCCGGTGGCCACCGCGAGGTACAATAAAGGACAATGAAGAAAACAAAAAACCGGTTGCAAAACAATGCTGGCCGCGCGGCTTTGCTTGACGTTTTTATCATTTCGTGCGGAGAACAAAAGCTGAAGGCTTCCTGTTGAAGCTGCATCACCATTCTTGTGAGGCGACTTGCCCACGGACACACGGGTCAAATGGATGGTCAATGTTATTTGAGTGGTTAGGCTTTGATTTAAAGTGACGAGGATGAAAATTACCTTCGAGCACTCCGGTCTCCTGTAGTTTCTAAACGATCTTGCGAAGACAATTTTTACATTGCTTTGAGCAAAGAAAAAATCCAAAGAAAACAGAACAAGTAGGTATTGTCAACCTCTTTATCACATATTGGCCATTGTCAGCTAACAAGAAGAAAAAACAACATAGTGGTGACTATGAATCCTTAAACTGTAGTTATACATAGGTATCTTATGTACGTTTAAATATTCTCCAAGCATCACCCCCGTATGTCCCCCAAACTGTTGTCCCGATACATTAACGTACAATAGAGGTGGACGATCTATTCATTGGCGCCACAATGCGATCAGATCGTTCGATCGCATCGCATCGCACGTGATCGCACTTGCAACGCACTGATAATAACATCACTGTACCATGTAATTTGAATCCTGATCGGATGATCAGACGATCGGCCGATCAGTCGAATCGGAAAGTCGGAAGATTCCGAACGAATAGTTTATAGGACGTGTAGACAATAAGTTATATGTGTAATGTGGGTAATATTATATGGTAGCTTTTGTTTCTTTGATATTTACGCTAAAATATTGGATCAGATAAGGATACATGGCTATAGAGATTTCTCTGCCGGCTTGGAGCCATTCTGTAGGAGCGAACAATTTTTCATTGTGTATTTCTGTTTCAATATCGTTTTACTTTTCAGTTAAATTAATTGATTTAATTATTGAAAATCTTCATCTCTCTAAACTGCACATGTCACTCTGCCAATCATAATATCAATCAAGATGATGAATTCATTCAAAGTACTCATATTCATATTCATTTATTTGCATTCCATAATGTGTGCTACGGATGGTATACAAGGCTTATTAAAGCTTCAGTATAATTATGGACCCTGTTAGGGCACTAAATAAAAACTCTTTATACTCCAAAATCATTGACTGACAATACCTATTACTAGGACTCACACAAACAGCAAAATCAGCAGCCTTAATAACCACTAACGGAACATGAACACGAATGAAATCCAATCACAGTTCAAAGAAATAAAATGGCCAACAATACTAGCAGAAAACAAAGAGTGAAAAGACAAATAATCGTCAGGTATCGGGTCTCGTATTAACGAGGAGTGTTCGAGGCATTTGTCAAAAGAATAACACAATAACTGTTATGGATAACCGATAGTTTGTTGCCTAGTTAAGTCTAACGAGGACGTGGTGCAACCTGCCTAACGGATAGTGACACATTGGGAGGGAATAGAATTTATTAAATACTTTATTTGGGGGAAGCGTGAAAAGTATATAGATGGTAGATAGCATTTTTGATAGGTAATAAATGAGATGTTGACAAAAGGACACTGCAGGTTTGATAGAACTTATAAAATATCAACTTTAGCACTTTTTGAACTAATTACCAGTTTAACAGCTTAATGGGGAAAGAAAATGTCCCTTGAAAATTCACTCATCTATAAGCCAATCATTCAATGTAACTTCACTTACCACGGATTTCAATAACACCTATGTATCTATTTGTTAATTTGGGTACATACTTATTAAAAACAGAATTTTGATATTTCATTAGCCATACCACATTCCTATCAAAATCAGACACACGTTAATAGGTCATTGAAACCTGTTAATGAGACGACCAAAAATTCCAACAAAAACAAAAGCTTAACAAACAATCCCATCCCAGTATGCCACAAGAACATCTCGATACAAATGCGAGGCGACGGGGGGCCGCGACCGAAACGCGCGCATTGTTGCTCGTTACTCGCGACTCGCGACAAATCGCAGTCGCGACCCCGGTGTGTCCCGGCCACTAGTCAGCTAATTGTGTGCCTATGAGAAACAATGCAATTATTTAACGTACGAGACGATTATTTGCACGTCGGGAAAGATTATAATTTTACTGTTGTTTTTTTTGTTGTTGAGGAGAATTGAGAAGGAAGTTGAATGCGCTTTTAGAATTAGCATCTGCGGTGTGTAGAAGTGAATTCGTGATTAAGAAGATAGGTATGCCAAAATAAAATAAACAACACCAAAAAATGCAAACAACTCGCAAAAATTAAAATTCAGTACGCTAATAAAGCTCTAATTATGTCATTTGAATTCGACCCGAAAATATCTCGAACGGATTCGGCGAAATAAAAAAAGGTAAGTAAAGAAAAAAAGGACGATAACTTTTTAAAATCGCATTCCAGAAAACAATGTTCAGTGGACTGACGGGCCTCAAGGCGAATGCATTAACGAAGTACACCTTCTTTGATATTAAGTGTATTATTTTTTACTTGGTTTTTATAGGGATCCTTTGAATGAGAGCAGAAGTTGATTCATTTCGGTATTTTTTTTATTCTTTGCAAAAGCAAAGTTCTTCACTTTGTGGTTATTTTGATTGTGGCTTTGATCTTGTTGAAGTGTTTTATTAGAACGTCCAAAAGTTCGACCACCAAGTAAAGTTTTGCATTGGCCGAGTGTTTTAAACATACCTACCTACTTACATTTTTAAGCGATATTCAAATACAATTTTCACTAAATTTGCCTTAGCAGCTTTCTACATCATCATACACTAAGTATTCCAATATGACACAGATAAGCAGTCATTACAGATGAAACAACCTAAAAAATCAACTGTTCTGTCATTCCATTCAAATTACGCACGGAACCCACCGTTCTACCAACCAAGCGACTTAACTCATACTTTTTGTTCGTACCTCTTTGTAACACACTGGTAGCTCTCTCAGTCGCCCGAAGCAAATCGCTGCTTATACCACACCGCCCGGTAATTTATTATTGCATTTTTTGCATTATCAATAGCCTATACTCTTCGACTTTTTTCCTATATTAAAATGGCTATTGTTTATGAAAAATCGTTCGCGATTCTTATCGTGGTACGTCGATGTTTGTGCGTCGTGAAATTAGCTCCTGTTGTAATATTGTGGTTGATTTTGTGGTTTGTTTGTAAATGTTTTGTTTTTATGGGTTTTGAGGAGTGTGGTCTCTTAGGTAGGATAGACTTAGGCAGATTATGAAATATGCTACAATGATACTTAGGAGTCATTACGGGTAGTCTGAAGCCAGTAAAACTGACACTCAGTCTAACCTATCGATATGGGTTGCCCGGGTAACTAGGTTGAGGAGGTCAGATTAGCAGTCGCTCCTTACACTCAAATACTGGCACTCAGCTGCATCTGCTTAGACTGGAAGCCGACCCCAGCATAGTTGGGTAAAGGCTAGGCTGATGATAGATAGGTACTTAGCACTACTTATCTTCCGAAACGGGGTCTGCTCATAATCGTTTCTACTTATTTAAATTATCTTTTAAATGTACTACCTACAACAGCAGTTAAATATCCTGCACCAATGACTTAAACACTACTGTAAATAACAATAACTGGAATACCATTAAGTACTCCAAATTAGTTACCTAATTAGTTGCCAACATAAATAAGTCAAGTTTTTTACGGAAGCACGCAACCGAACAATGCCACTTTAAAAAATTTGCCATCTTTTCGTCGCCGCAATTTTCCCAATTTGCCAAAGATGTAAATAAGAAAAAAATCAAATAAATTGGAAGGGAACCACGACGAATTGTTTCCATGCACCTTATTTGGAAACCGCAGAGTTCGACAAAAGAGGCCTTACAGACTACTGGTCTTCGCTTAAGTGACTTTTTTACAAAGCCTTGTATTGGGACCATAGGCCATCATAAGTATTGCAAAGTTGCCAGGTGCAAATTGTGATTTTCGACGTATTTGTAAACGAAAAATTGACAGCTAACTTATAGATGCCACGTTCTCTAGTAGTATGTTAAATTAGTGCCAATAAAATAAATCAGTCTTTCGCTACAAAATACTTTTAGAGAAAGTCACTGTCATCTCGAGATAGTTACACTAAACTATAATCGAATAAAATCTTTCAATGACAGAGTAAAAAGAGTTCAATTAAATAGATATATACCTAAACTAGCAACACCTGGGACATCGGTAGCCATTATATCAAAAAAAAAAAACAATTGCCCGCGAAAAACCGTGCATTGTCCGTTCCAAATTCAAAACGAGGAAGGAACGGGAATAATGGCGCTGGTTCTCGAAACAGGAACGTCCAGTTTTTTAAAAGGGAATCGTTTAAACGGAGGCCGTTCGCAGGTAATCACAGGCGACGCGCACCGAGAGTTAGGGCTTGTGCATATGAGAGGGTATATTGGCTGGAGAATTTTCTTGGAGATTTTACGAATACAAACTAAAATAATAAATTGATTATATCCGTTAAACCTCAATGGAAAAACTAGAAAATAAGTTTTAACTTTAATTCTTTATTTTAAAAAATAATTGTAGGGAAACGTAGTGTGCATTATAAATTATTTAGCAATAATTTTAGTTAAAACTTTCTCTTCATGACTCCGCGATGTTAAGCAGATCTGAAGGAATCTACATAGGAATAAGTACGCTATGAAAATCTTATAAACGAAATCATATAGCACCTCGTCGTTTACAGAAATGAGCCTGTATTTTTATATTAACCCTAAGTTTCATGATCATCATTCTCATCTACATTATGTACCTATATATGTATAATCACACTATTTAAAATCGTCATCATGAAAAGTAATTTTACTTTTATTAGAACTTTCCAAAAAAAAATCTTTACTTACAAAAAAAAATTAAAGCACCTACTGTGCACACCGGCGCACATCGCGTGCACTTGGGCTACAGGTGCGCGCGCAGCCCGGAGCGACGCCCGCGCAAACTTCATTCATTGTTACTTAGGCCGGCAATACACGGACCGCTTCATGTGATGTCCTCCTAGCCGATTATCGGCTACAGCGGCTGTTCTCATGCAAGGATTAGCCAACTGCGCAGGACATATTATAGTGCACAAGCATTTGCGCATACACGAGTGCACTCACTATTCCTTCACTCTCTGCGCCCGATGGGACGGCAATCCGTGTCGGATCCGACCGGAGAGGGATCGGGTGCAGGACATTTACGTGCTCTCCGATGCACGGGTGTATCAATCACCAACTTCCAGGCTCCGGTCTACCTCGTGAAAGTTTCGAAAAACCACCAAGCGATTTCAGCCCGTCTCTCGAATCGAACCTGAGACCTCGTACTCAGCAGTCGTGCTTGCAACAGCTAGACCAACGAGGCAGTTAAAAGGACCGCTTGAAGAAGTCAGTAAGCTGTCGACCCGAATAAGTTGCAACTGCTCGAGCGATTCGTGTAAGTATGTGCGTCCATAGAACTCTGCAATTCACTGTGCAGTCGACAGCTTGAAGCTGTCGCCCCTGACTGCTTCAAGCGGTCCGTGTATTACCAGCCTTAGTACTGCCGATTATGTTACTTACAAACTTACAATACAATTTCAGCTTCAACATTGTACCTAACGGTAGGTGACAGAGTTGGCTGACTATTAAGTATAGGGTCTGTGTTGGAGTTAAATGTTTTTGACACTGTTGATTTTGTTTTTCGTAAAGCATGAGAGCTTTGACTGCCGTGTTAATATAAAGATCGGCAATCTTTTCATATCAACACAGGTGAATCCATAATGTAGACAAACCATTAAGACCTGGGATACTTATGGTTGACAGAAGCCTGAACTTCTTAGAATCAAAATTACTTTATCGTATATACGTATATCTATGTACCGTGTAAAATATAGATGTTACTTGACAGTTACGAACGAGATTATCCGCGTCATAAAGTGTATAAAAAAATCCATATTAGAATTTTTATTTTTATTCGCTCAACAAAAAATCCCACGCAGATTTCTAATACACATCTCTCAAACACTCGAACTTCCTTAACGATTAGACCATTAACCATACTACAGCATAATAAAGTCCAATAAATACACCATCCAATGTCACGCTCATAAAGGAAACTATTTGTAACATAAATAAAATAATTACACCGTCTAGACCGACCGTCGGATGCGCGAACGCATCGGTGATCAGTCACTGCTCCGGTGATTAGCTCGCAAGAACACGTTACTTCGGAACGGTGATGAATGTTCTTATCACCATTAAGCCATTTAGCAGCCTTTAGTTTAAAGCACATCTTTATGAATATATTAATAAAAGTTTTATAAATTGGGTGGCGATTAATTGAAGCAATCAGAGAGGTATTTTGAAAAATTGGTTACGGAAATTGTAGTGTGATAGTTTCTGTTTTGGATTAGATAGGTGGCTAATAGACTTGTTTTCTTGTGAATGGAACATCATTGACTGTATATTACCAAATAAATTAACATTAAAAAAGAATGTCAAAATATACGTCTAGTGGTATATTTTATCTGCTGTTATGCTTAGCCCGTCCTGCCAAACAATCTACATTTGGTCCGGATAAAAATATCCTTCTCTCAATCATCTCAATTTTGTCATTTATATCCCTACTTAATGTCCCTTAAACTAGTACAGGCGCTTTTACGAGCAAGCAAACAAATAAACTTAAGATACATTGGTTGTTACATGAATCCGCGCATTTTTTTCTTACCCATCCTTTTACATCTAAATTCCATCGTATCCAGATTCCTGGACATCTTGTTAGCTGCTCCAAGTAGGTGATATCTTAGAGCAAAGCTTAGTATTCAAGACGTACCAATGATGTTAGTTAGGGTAGCTGGATGGTGCATAGCTGTCTCTCACGTACGCGCGGCTAATCGACGCGCCTGGGTTCAGAGCTTGATGGATGCGCTTCCAGATAGATTATGTATTGTTGTTTCTTTGTTGCAGAAATATTAGCGGTAATTTCTAGAAGTAAATACCTACATGGTGAGTTTCTTTTGTTTTATTTTGTGACGAATGTAATGTCAAAAAGGCTTTGAGATGATGATTTTGTAACATTATTTTGGGACACTTTTATGCAACGCTTTAAGTAGGTAGTTGACCTCAATCAACATAGTCTTTGTATTCGGTATTAGGAGCATTTTCAGATACTTATTGAATAGAATAAATTTTACAACCAATTTTAAAGCAAACACAAATCTTAATAAACCATCTAACCAGCGTAAAATCAACAACATTACAAGAACAAAGCAATTACAAATTACCTCCAAACAAAACAGTGCAAAATTAATTTCAACACGGCACACAATTTGTCCATTCTATTAATTACCGTTTGAAATTAAACCCCCGGGCGAGTGGATCAGATAATGTTCGAAATTGAATTGTCAATAATTACAAGATTGTGTAAGGTCATGTTAGCTAGCCTCGTGGTTCGAACACACCTACAATGCGATGTAAGATTGTACCTAACATGCTAATTATTACTTGGATATGTTACGTGAAACTCACTTTCTTCCGTGGTTAAACAGAAATCAATTATAATGTACTGTTAGAGGTGATGTATGGTTGCAACGGGATGTGTGGAGAAGGTTTATGTTTTCTTGTGTTTTAATAAATTGTTGGGTTGAGTGGAATAATAAAATCATTTTCTACTGTGCTATAAACAATAGATTCAGACTCTTTTTATCATCCACTTTGGACAGGTATGGTGCTATGGGACTTTCCATCACGGAATCCTCTGTAGCAATCAGGATGTACTTTAATTGGTCTTGACGATGAGATATATTTTTCCTTTTCGATATCTTTTCTGAGTTTTTTCTAAAGAAAGCAAAAAAAACATTTTCCTGTTCTTAATTGCTTCTGCAAGTGTGTTCACATTTATTTTATAAGTTCAATTGTACAGCAAAAATTCGTAGGTACCTGTTATAATTTATAAACTTAGTAATTTTTAGCATATAACCGTTCCCCGCTACTGTCCCCCCACAGACCTAGCACAGCGCCGTTCAATCACAATCACGCGCATCATACGCGTATAATTTCTCACGCATGTTCCCACGTGCGCGGGCGCATGGATATTAAATAAAAGATGGCCGCTTCGAGACCGCGCGCGGTGTAGGGTTGGCTACTATGCTGTGTTTCTGTTTGATGTAGAACCTAGACGTATGCTCAATGGAAGGCAAATTATTTGTGCAAGATTGTTTAGATGCGGAAAATGCAGTGCTCTATCAAGTAAAGTAATTATGCATCAATTAGAGATTCTATTAACTTTTGTGTTGTAGTTTTTTGACTATCACAATACAAAAGTAAATACCTAGATAGTACCTACCTAACTGAAATAACTACTTTGTTTCATCTAGATCTCAGCTCAAATATTGAACAAGTCTTAACCTTTAGGTACGTCCATAATTTAACAGGAGTCAGGAGGAACAGGAGTCCAAAATAAGCTCATAATCCTACTAATGACGAAGTGGATGCCTAATAGTAAACATTTAAAATTGTGTTTTGTGCTACAGAAAGTTTTATTAAGGTAGAAACAATATAATTATTCTTAGTTCTGCAGAAGCATAAGAAAATTACTGTTTCTACCGCTTAATCATCGATTCCAAAATAAGGACGCACCAACAACCACTGACCTTCGAACAGGTCAGCTGCCAACCCTACCGAATGCTAATGCCTAGCGGTCACATGATATATTGACAGCTACGGACGGACAAACACGAAGCCTACTCGGCTGTATGTATGTCTGTCTGTGAGTTACTACTTAACAGCCGTGTTATTATTTTGTAGTTTGATACGCTACGTTTCAGCAGTCGTTTGATATATGGGGTTTTTAGAGTTCGCGAAGCTTAATGGGAGACGTTTAAAGGCAGGTACAGTTATAGATGGCGTGTGTGTGTTTATTTTTATTCTGTATTCAACTTTGTTGTGACATTACCTTCTAATCTTTATAGTAAGGATGAGTAGGTTGCCTACTGCCGATCGGAAAAATAATGGTTTGTTCTATCATCATTTTCGTAAATAATTGATGTACTTACCTAGGTTCAAAAAATTTTGTAGTTGCAGTAGATACTAGATAACTTTCTATTTTTTGTGGCATTGTGTTTTCTATTCCTAATACTTACGAGATTATAATTTCCGAAATGGACAACTTACTTTAATCGCTATTCATTAATTTACGTATTGCATTAATTGTCATTAACGTCAATTAAAGCAGTATTTAAATCCTGGTTAATACCCCAAAAGGCAGAATTGTTGAAACTTAGTAATTGATGTTGAAAGGATATTAATTAAATCAGTTCCCAATTAGGTAAAACCGCAGTCAATTAAAACCTTTTGGCTTAGTTTCATATGTAGATACTTACCTGTCACAGTTTTTATGGAGTTTTAGAAAGGCAACTTAAACTACATCCTACTTCATCATTAAGTAGGCATTCTGTAATTAAATACAAAGAAATCGACCACTTAATTCAAACAGGAAAAGTTAATCAAGGCAACTTATAAAAGATGAGCAAGTTATCAAATTGAATTTAAGAAATTGCAAGTTCACACATTAATCACTCAGATTTAGGTACATACAAACAAACAAGATGACTAACTGTAAACTTAACCACACCATTAATATAACTGGAACACAACAATTAAAATAACTGGTTACGATAAAACTATTGCTAACATTAATTTATTCAACAATACGTCTTGTCACCAATCGGACAGCCATCACTATTTCGCATTCATTTCGTCTCAGCCAATGAAGTGTCAGAACGCGCCTCCCATACTTCTCTTGGCCAATCAGCGAACGCCATTTGAAAAACAATAGAACATAAAAAATTCCGTCACGCTCTTCTGCGCACGAGTCGACGTTCTAATTCGTGGTAATTCAACTCGTAGACGTTCGGTATTCGTCGGTTTTTATCGGTGAAATCATTTTTCTATTTGGCAATTACGTCTTATTCGTTAATTTGTAATATTTCATTGACCATTTAATATAATTTGCATTTTATGCTAATGAGCGTGACGTAATTATTTCTGCATCTTTGCTGCGAATAGCCACCTCGATAGGTTCATCCTTAGATTTAAAGTAGTAGGTTGTCATGATATTCATAAAACTCTGAAAATCACATTCCTGTAAAAGGATTCAATCTTATAAATAGTTATCCTAAAAGCACTGAGGCACAATTAAACGTACTACTTTAAGCATCACTAAGCGTTAAGTCCAACTACCACATCAGTTTGTCTATCCACAAAATAAATACATTGATCTATCCCTCTTCATGTAGAAACTACATGACACCCATAGTCAATCAGGTTTATTTTAGGTTTACCGCAATCAACTTTAAAAGTGCCCCAACATATTTCTGAACACTGTGTCATTCCCAAAACGAAGAAATCTGAAGTAGATGTTGCAAGGAATAAAATGAAGAGCACATAATATTTATAATACTTACATTTGTCCTACGATATTCTCATTCAACATAAAGCTCATCAGATAGACACACCGATAAAGACAAAAGACGAACCACTAGTTAAGACCTACGCAATATAATAACTAAGTACATCCACTTAACTCAAGTTTTTATCAGATCTTGCAACGGAACATGTTTACAATCCGCTTCCATGTTGCTTCTCCTAATATGTAAAACTGTTGATAATAAGCATGGAGAACAAATGAGTACCGGAGATGTCAAAACGCAAAATCGACTAAGAAAGTAGAACGCCAAAATGCGGGTGTTCAGGAGACGAGGAACGTTACTAGCTCCGTCCTTTCACGCCTTCTATATGGGACTCGCCCATTATTTTCAAAACAAAATCACTAATCTTTGACAGATTGGTTTTGAATTGACAAGGAACCCGAAAGTCTCGTCAGTTCTAGCCACTGATCACGCCTACCGTACGTTCCTTGACCTACAAGAAGGCACCTGACCTACCTTTCTCGCATCTCCGCTATTTTTCCTCCCTCCGTCATAATAACTTAAGCTCATTTACATAGAGCACGAACCCATATTTATAGGCTTGAAGCTTCTTACATGAACATGTTATCTAGGAAAGGTTGATTGTTCACAACCTTTTATGTTCCTGATATTTATATTTGCGATTATAATATTTGCTTGGTTAATGCCACCCAGTATCTTGATATTATTCACATTAGAATTATTTATTAATTATGTGAAGTGAAAAAGTCCGTTTGCCTTATGTGTATGATGCTCGCTTGTTGTGCCCATCAGGGTCCGTTATTGTGACAACTATTTTATTTTTCCACCTCACATATTGGAAGCAATAAACAATATAAATATGAATACTATGAATAGGTATGCTAGCGCCATATATACCTACATATATAAGTGACATCTTGGGTAATTATAACTTTGGTTCGGGCGTTCTGTAAAATGCCATTTTCACAGCGTATACTTGACAAAAAAAATTAAGATTTATTTTCTGAAAGCATACGTAAATACTAACTAAGATCTATACAGAATATCCCAAACCAAAAGGAGCACCTATCCTTCGATAAACCAAGGAATTAACTTCCACGATTTTACAGTTCCACCAGAATAACAAATTCACGAAGGAACACATTACAATCACTGCGTGCAAGCGCGCCTATTCCCAGCCATCTCCTAATTGCGAACAAGCTTACGATTTGACCCTCGTACGCGTTCTGACCCTGGACCAACAAATGGTACTTCCAGCATTTAATTCAACAAAAGCATCTGCAACTCGTTCCAGAATAGAATGGGGACATGGATTCCAACACCTAAGTACGCCTAATTAGGGGACAACACCAGGACTCAACTTCTAACGCCTAGGCGTTAAGGTTTTAGGGTTGATACTTTGGATCTGAATTGTTGTATTAAGTATAGGATTGTAGTAATGACTGACAGAAAATGAAAGCTACAGTAAAGATCTAATCAACTATATCGAGACGTAATTGGGCATGGCAAATATAATAAATAATATCGCAGGTACCAAATATGTAGAAAGAAAATTTTTACGAAGAGACTTTAAGGCCCATTTTTGCGGACAGCATAGGTACTCGTAAACGTTGGTTTTTCTTAAATTAATTTTTGTTCTTTAAATACGTTTTTCATAATTCCTTTAAATTCGCAGTTCATTAACAGTTTTATTTATTAACGCTGACGTTGTCAACGCTGACCTCATGTCAATGAGAGTTGTCCAATTGTAAAAAGTGATCAAAATTCAAGCCATTTTTATATAAAGATTCTTCGTTCCTGCAACTGCCATCAAAAATCCCAAATATTATAATATACTGGTCAGTACATTTCCATGGGAATCAGTCCACTCAAGGTCACAACAGTTATTAATTCCGCCACAAGCATCAGCGATCCGGTTTTCAACATAATGTTCCGACGTTACCCGTGAGACTTTCCAATTGATTTCTAAGACTAGCAACGTTGGTAATCTTTATTCGCCAGGGTTTACCATGGTTAAATAAAGAAGTGGATAAACAAAGATTTGGTATAAAATTGTTGCATTCTCGAAGGAATCCCCTTGCTAAGGAAATTGGTCCTTTTGCAGGGTCGAAAGGACCAACTCTGATTTGATTTACATTAGAACAGTCTTCTATTTTTAGGGTTCCGTACCCAAAAGGTAAAACGGAACCCTATTGTTTTCGCTCCTTTGTCCGTCCGTCCGTCCGGCCGTCTGTCACCAGGCTGTATCTCATGAACCGTGATAGAGAGATGAAATTTTCACAGATGATGTATTTCAGTTGCCGCTATAACAACAAATACTTACCGAAAACGAGAATAAAATTTAAGATTTTTTTGCTCATTTTCTAAACGCCTCGACGGATTTTGATGAAGCTTGGCAGTAATATAGCTTAAGCAACAGAATAACATACTTTTTATCCGGGTGCAGGAAATCGGTCCCTTAAGAATGCAGGTTAAGCAGCTGGTGGAAGCTACGTACTAATAAACTTAAGATCCATTAGATTCACACACACTCATTAGCCAGCATTATCTCCCAGTGTCAATTTATTAGCCTAACCTATGTCCTACTTATCTCCCATAGAGTGTAGTAGCTAATTTGCATATTACATTTATGAGTCCCTACTTATCAGAACGTAGTGTGAGAAAACAAGAAAATTAACACCTCTAATATTTATTGGATTCGGTCCTCTTTACTGTTATTTGTATATGTTCTTGTTATTTCCTTCTTAAATCTTGTAAGTGTAATTTAATAACATAAATACATGGGTACCTATGATTATTTATAAATATCTTAGAGAATTTCTTCTCATGGGCGAATAAAAAGCATTTACCTATATGTCAGCTATATTATTGTCCAGTTTCATCAAAATCCGTTACTTAGTTCCTGTGTGAAAGGGTAACAAAGATCGAAACATCAAAACTTATTAACATTATATTACTATATCACTCTGATAAGATGAAATTATCAATGTTTATCACTATGACAGAAATTATGCTTTATTTTCTGCATATTTTATTTAGCAAATGATTCTTACATCGATTGATGTGAGATCGCCTCTTAAATACGATGGCAAAATTAGTACCTTATTAAATCGATATAACACGATATGCCCATTAAAGTTTTAAATATCACACACGCAATTTATCAACTCAACTTGCGTTGTTTGTACTCAAGCAATAAACTACAGGATCAAAGTTCGTAATGCTAAATCTAAATCTAGCAAGATCTGGCAGCCCTAAACGATAGAAGGCGTTGCGTGTAATTAGAGATTGTATACATTAAGCGAGTACAAATAAAGCACAATGCGACGAGCAGGGCCGGGCGCAAACATTAGTCTTGCTAGAGGTCGGGAGATTTAGCCTCGGTGTTCTCTGAACGATTGCACTGAAGTGGGTTTAGTTAATTAGTGGTTAAGGCAACCAAGGATCTATTGTGGTTTGTTACAATTACTGTCATTTTTTGTTTTATTCTGGCCTAATTATGTGTTTTTAGTTCAAATTACAGGAGCCTTTTCAGGTATATATTGTAGGTACTGATCAACAAAATAAGGATAGAACGATGAACTCCATTTTTGCCTTAATAAAATGTGAGAAAAAAACAGCGATTTTCAATTAATATAAAGTTTAGTTTAAATATTAGGAAATAAAATGTAAATGTTATTTCTTCTTTATGTTAACGGTGATAAGGTCGACAATTTATCGAAAACTTAAAATTTATGATCGTGTGAATTTTTAAATTTCTCTTTTTAAGAGTTTATGTAGACACTATCGTAAAATCTATCTTAAAATTTAATTACTACCGAACATTGGCTTTGTAGTATGCTAATGAGACTAATTAATGTGTTAAATATAGTATTGATATGGGAGGGAAAATGTTCGGTAGATTTATGATGTCCAAACACGAATAAAATTCTTAGTTCAGCGTTGTAAATCATCATCGGAACGAGATTCTAAAGTAAATGTTTGTATATATTTGCATCGTATCATACTTATTCAATGAACTTACATACATACCTATAAGTACAATTGCAGTTAACTACTGATGAAGACAGGCAAAATAACTCAAAGGCGACAAGAAGAAGGTTTTTTTTCATGTTCATTTTCGTTGGTCATTTTCATTTTCATCATCAACGAACATCATTATATTTTCAGAAGATACCTATAATTACATATAGTTTTCATGACATAATTATTAGAAAATGCAATCAAATTAAGTACAATAAGTACCTCAAAAGACGAGTTAACATTAATTTGAACCGTTAAAACACATGCAATTAGTAAATCAATTAGTAAAACATTTACTCGATTAGATTTGGTCTTAACTACAGCTACTTAGTCAGTACAGTTTAACAATTAATTTAACTACGTTAATCGGGCGGTATCATTCGCCGTTTCTTCTCGCTACAGTGGCATCGGCTACTCTAATTAACATAAACACCAAGTCTTAGTTATTTATAACCATTGCCAATATATTTATTTATTTAAGTTGCCCTCTCATGTGGTCCCTGTTGTATGAAATACGGGACTATGATAGTTCTTGTTGTGTGGAATTTAAAATAAAGGACCTACGTACGCATCACTTGAATAAACTTAGGATTATTCGATAAAAAAGACACTAATAAGATGAAAACATTTTTTTCTAATCTTGGAAAACCTTCGATTCCCAACTGATATGGAACCTAAGGTGTACTATTAGTTATTTCACCTAGGTACATTGATACTAAAAACAATCTTTGTAACCATACCAAATAAAACTATAAAGAGCTTTCAATAATGCAAATGACCTAAAGTCAAACATTAAAATTGTGTATTGGGGTCTAATTGAGATAATACGGAGTAATTTTGTCAGTAAATCTATAGATATATAAAGAAACAACAACTTTATTTATTTACAAAGAAGAATATAGGTGTATTTCCTAACCCAGTACTACAGTAAATTATAATTACTATCCAACAGTCCAGGATAAAGAACAACGGACCGCGCAAAGTAATTATTCACTAAGAGAAATTGTTAGTAGATCGATCTAGATTTTATCTCGACATCGACATAGTGTTAGTAAGTGCTTTTCAAGTATACTTGATATCTAAGTATAGATAAGACACTGGTAATGAAATATTTTGTGCTACAGATTTGGAGCTCAACTTTGCATTGCATTATTTCTAACACTTTGATTAGGCACATTATTTTCTAAGCGTATTGTAACATAGACTTTACACCAAAATATATTATGGAAGAGATGATTTCAGAAAGAAAATGAATAGATTGATTAAACGGTTCTGAGCATTTAATGAAGTAGGTAGTCAGTCTCAAAAACTATTCTTAAGTAATGAATACCTGTTATTGTCCAGTCAAAGAATACCAAAAAATATGACAACAAATTAGGATCAATAAAGGACAGACCAAACTTCGATAACCACTTAATCAATAAATAGTCGTCTCATTTCACTCTTTCAAACAAAAACAAAAGACAAAACAAGACAGTAAGAGATTTAAAACAAAAACAAACAAGACAGTGAGATGTATTAACTTTACAGTAGCTGTTTGAAATCACGCGACGATAAAATCCTTCTAGTACACTGTTCCTTGCATGTATGCAAATATACATACCATTAGAATGAAATATATACGTGGAATTGACTTGACCAGTCGCCGATACAATTAATGTTTTCATGAATGTTTATACGGACAACGATGATGAAGATGGCAGACATAATTTTCCCGTAATCAAAGTTATTGAAAATGCAATTTGTCCCTTTTTACGCATCATAAAAATAATAAAAGTTCAAGAAACATTGTCATGTTGAAATAAAACGGTAAATAATAATTTGTGATTGCATTAATAAATTGAATTTCTGTACCTACTGACTCAGATAATTACTGAACTACATTTTTTTATTAGACATCTTACATTTAATTATTTAATCCAAAAAATCTTAAAAGGTTTTTCAGATTTTCAAGCTCAATAAAGAATTAGGTAAGTACCTTAAACAAGAAATCTTCAACATAATATACTGTAGATTGTTATCCTCAAAATCAACTGTATTTTATGATCCATTCTAAGAGAACAAAGCCTACAATTCAACATCCAACAAATAAAATAAACAAGAAGGAACGCGCGACTGTTTATGAAAACAAAACAAGTGTACACGCAAACACATCTACTATATAAATGGGTACATTTTTCATAAATAAATTTAAATATCTTTTGCTGTGGGTGTAAATCTCAGCGGGCGTACGGTAGCGATGGGAACACGCGAACTAATTAATATGGAGTAACTGTCGATTTATAGGTGTTTGGTACGGAGTTACGCGTTGTTCTAGCTGAGGGTTTACGGGGGAATGTTTTGGTGAGCTTGTTAGAAGTTATGGAAGTTAAAGATGAAGAAATCGACAGCAACTATCGAAGGACCAATTCCAAAATGATAAGAGGACCAAATTATAATCGTGTAACGACTTTCTTAGTATTGGGGGACTCATCCCCAAAACTAAGTTCATGAACTCAAACAGTTGACAAGAATCTTGATATTTGAGATGTCAACCACGCACCCGTGGAAGTGGAAGCAAAATCAAGGAATATTATTTAAGTAAAAACGACGTTACCTCTAACTTAATGGTATGTTACTGAAACGACAAAAACATTACTAGATAAAAGCACTCACACACGATTTTATACACTATGTAGGTATCATAGGTACTTACATACTTTCAATAGCATTCCTCATCCAACACGCTCGTCGCAAATCCCTCCCGTATAATCCAATAATAAAGTACGAACCTTCTCACATTACAATGTTGTCCACACAAAACCATACACTAGAGCTTGTATTCACATAGATTTCGTAGATTACCATCGCGCGGTAGTTCTTGTAAGTAACCAAATACTTTTTGACGATGCCTCTATGTAGATAGTTACCATATTTAGTAGTACTTTAGTGACAGCCCTTCAAATTGTTGGAGTTATGTGGCTGAAGATGTTGGGGAAAAATGTTTATTTGTATTTTTTTTTTTTGTTTTAGTAGATGTAAATAAAGATCAATGTTTCAAAGTCAAAGTCATATCATTTATTTAATTTAGGCCTTTATAAGCACTTATGAACGTCAAAATTATAACTAAGTTTGATTCTAGTTGCACTTTCCAAAAGTAGCTTGCTATGGAGAAGAACGGGCAAGAAACTCCATGGTTACTCTTTTAAAAAATAATATGGTATTACAGTTAGTTTGAATTTAGTAGTCAAAAACTAGTAATGTTTCTACAAGCAGCTCTTGCATATTTGAAATAATTATAACATAGAATTAACGAATCTACAATATTAGAATACCTCTAATATATGTTATTAAAAAAAGTATTCTTATACGACTTCGTTAAAGTCGAATCTATGTATCTGCATTTGTAAACATACAATGTAAAAAGTATCTTAAAAGATGCACTGAAAATTACATTCCTTTTAAAAACGATCATTCTCAGAAAAGTATCTTAACTTCAACAAACTAATAACACCAATCACTACCTACATAAAAAATCTCGTACTTTAATTAAATTATCTTCTTCCTAATAATATCTTGGAGGGAAAAAATATTCGCTAGAGAGTATCATGTTAAATTGGACGTCCCACGCTTCGCAGTTCGGTGTACATTTCTCAATTTATCGGTCTCTAGGCACTAAATGTGATCTCTAGGACTGCTTGTTAGATTTTTATTTAGATATCAGTTTGAGGAAAATGTTCTTAAATTTTGTAGAAACGCTTTCAATCAATTAGGCTTTGGTGTAGTGTAGTTTTAAGTACTTGTGTGTTAGGGACCTGTTTGAGGATGTTAAGGCTTTTTTGATGGTAATTAATGTGAGTTCTGTATCCTACTGTTTATTTTTTTCTGAATTCCTTGTTATTATTTTAATAATATGTTGTTGGTTGTATATTACTACATATTTTTAATTTAAGTTAATGATTAATGTACACACTGATAATGTACATAAATTAACATAAACCGGTCCATAGAGCCAATTATTTTTCATCTAATATTCGATACATTTCAACATTGCCAACAATGAAAGAAAAAAAGAAAATATAATGCTAGAATTAATAACTAGGTAAGTTCATCTCAATATAAATCAATAAGTAATAGGTACAGCATAAAGTCATCTTCGCGATTGGCTCAAAGTCACAGGCCGGCTTGCTATCAAAGAGCCAAAATAGGGTACCTGCTTCGGATATTAATAAAAATAAGAGTATACTAATAGATGAACTTATACAGAGACTCCCAGTCAGCTGCATTTTCTTAAAGGAACCAAGAAAATGATGTCCGATCACACGGTAGACTAGGAAGGATACGCCTAAGAACTATTTTTAAGTCCAATTCGTTGTAATGGAACTCTAAATTACCCGTTGATTTTACTTGAACATTGATTAAGACTAAATAATTCTGAATATATGTTTCAACTAGAATTAATGTAATCACTTATTAATTTCAAATACCTACAAGTACAAAATCTTAATTAATTTAATTAAATGTAATAATTCTATTTAGAATTACTGTTCAATGCAGTGTTAACAATGCAGCTTCATACACCTTAATAGAAAGCATTAACTTTAAGAACGATTAGATGGCATCTCATCAGCAATTTAACTATCAAAACTGCTGCAACAAAGCTTCTGAATTTCCCGCAGGAAAATCTCAATATTATCATTAACTTTTTTTTAACGACGTCAAAAATTATGAAATGACCCCGCCCGATGTTGTTTAGCAGTGGTGAGGGAGTGTCAGACTCTTACTGACTAAAAACCATCGTGTTCCGTCGTAGGCCTTTTATGTACCAGGGCCGCGGTATCTCTTTCGAACAATCTCGCAGCCCCGGCAGATATTATTATCATTACGTCAGTCTTACATTTAGCAGTTCTGACCACTACATCACCAAAATGCCTTCCATCTTCAACTCTCTTCTTCTTCTTCTTAGCGTTTATCCCGTCTTGTAACGGGGTCCGCTTTCTGTATCTTCTTCTTCCACTTCGCTCTATCCTAGACATCTTCCTCTTCGTGTTCATCTTCAATTCTCTATTCTCAAAAAACATCATCAGGTCCACTCTAAGTCTTTCTGCGCAAGTTCATAACGGCACCGCCGGATAAAATTGCACGTAGCATAAAGGAAAGCTGGCGGATATAGAAAATCTCTCAATACCACCCGGTGGATTCAGCTCAAAGCTGCCGTGTCCATGTAATAACTACGGATAGCGGATAGTTTTTGCTGTTTCTACGACGTTTTACATTGATGAGTAAAGTTTTGATAGTGAATTTTTTGGTAGTTTGTGGCCTTTGTAAAAGTTGGCAAGACGCGTGAAGAGTATGTGAAAAACTGCTGGAGTGAGATTTTCTTCTATACAGTTTATTTTCTTAAGTAGGTTATACTTGTTAACCAAGTGTACCAAAATAAATAAAGGAGGGATCGGCGTGAAAATGTAACAACAAAAGGAAAGAGAAATAAAACCAACTGCCATCCAGCGTGGCAATGCAGCCAGCCTTTTGGGCACGATCCCAGCTGACAGCGATGCGGATGAATATTTTGATACTTAGTTTTAATATTTCCCTAGCATAAGATCAGTGTATACCAACTTAATAGACATGATTCCACGTAAACTCACAACAATAAAAAATCCTTCCATAAAGAAACGAGCACAAATAAAACCCAGAATTATACCAAACAATCAATTACAAAGGGAAAACTGTCAAAGCGACAACTCCCACAGAAAGCAGGTAAAACACAAAATATAAAAGTTCGCGAAACTCCCGCCAAACGGGAACAAAACATTGATTAATGACGAAATGCACTCGAAAACAAACTGTCGAACTTCTTCAAATTCGCAATACAAATGCCTTCAGTATAACCCCTGGAAAATAATGGTTTCCTTTATAGTGGCACTTATCGTAACCGACAACCACCTCCCACGGAAAAACCAATCCTATTTTTAAAGCGTAAGGTTGAAATTCGCGTGTGAAGGAAATGTAGGGTAAAACACCTAAAAGTATCAAGATTTTCTTTTCGTACTGAGTTTTGTTACTTTTTTTGTTGTCGAAGGCAAACGGAAGTGGCGTGTAGGGACGTGTGTTTCCTCCTTTTTTGTTGAGAAATTGTTTCGGTGCCATTAAGCCGTTGACAGATCGCCTACACTGAATAATGCTTTGGATTGTTCGTGGTTGGGGGACCGACATTTGTGTGACAATGCGATGTTCAGATGTGCATTTAGCGTGTTTAAGATGGGATGGATGGGATCGGTGAATTGGTAGTTTGGATTATTGGGGGCTCGTGGTGGTTTTTTCCGGTCAATATACACTTGAATAGTGTAGTGTTTGACTTTCAATTTCTTAATCTTGGATTTTCTGCTTTTCTTTTCTACAATTTGGGACATCGCAAAGTATGTAGTTAAATTCTTTATATTCTCTCATTATTCACAGCTTAATTCACATTCTGAGAATACATGTAAAAACCCAGCTTTCTCCGAAGAATATAATTACTTCGTAAAGTTTAGTGCTGTTAGCATAGAAATGATTTCTCTGAACTGTTGCAACATCTTTCATTTACAAATCCAGTTCACTGAAAAGGATTGCAATAGATATTGCAAAAATTCCCACATAAACATGAAATCAAATCTAATTTATATTAGCAAGTATAAATACATTTAATTCAATAAATACTTATATAGTTAAAGCGCAAAATTAACTAGATCCTGTTTGTAACAGATACCTTCCAGGGCTGCCAATAATTACTGACTGTTTCTCTACGTCAACCACTTTAATCATACGCTGTTCTAGCAACAAATGGTCTTTATTGCAAGGGTTTAGAGTTAAAAATTGATTTGTTAGGGTGTGTTACGTATGTTGGTTTTTCTGTAATGAGGAGCGGTCGTCTCATCCATCAGTCTAGGCCAATTACAAGCGATCACGCGTCCTTCTTGGCAACCCTATTTCGCGTCAACATTTTTTGTGAGCAACGTATCGACCGAGTTATTATCTAGACGAATTCGTGAGTTGAAATATAAGTTAATGAGGTGTTGTGCACGACAGTTAGCTGGTTCCTTGTGTAATCATTGTTTTTTAGGAGAGAGAAAGTTTATTGAATGTAAGGTGATTGTGTAAGAACAGATTTAGAAGAAAGGCAAAGTTTTTCAAGTTTTCCTGATTTTCTTTGTAGTATTTCCTCCTTAAAAGCAACAAATAATTTTTCTCCTTCAAGCTTGCTGTAAAAAGAGTGCAGTTTTCATTGGCCACAGCTGAGGTAGAGGCAGGAGTCTCAATCACTAGGACACTACGATGTAGGTACATTATCAGCAATGTCTTTACTTCTATACTTGACTTCGCCCATCACATACTTCCTGAACATCGGTATCTACCTGTCATTTTCTTCAAAATATATTGGACCCCTGGCTTCTCAGGCATGAAAGAAGCTCAATAAAAAGGCGTGTAAGCTTCTGTTATAAAAGTCTAAGTATAGTTCTTTTCTTAAAAAAATCTCTTGCATCTCTTATCGTCAATGCAAGCATATTATGTTCCTAAAAAGTAAAGCCACCTATTATTTTACAAAACAGACAGTAATCTTCGTTTATCTCACATAAATATAAAGCTACAGTGTCGTGAGACAAGTTACAACAAACGCTACTCGTTTGAACACGACTATACATAATACAGACATAGATTATAAGCTTACTGCTTGACAGTTTCCGATTCACACGGTTTATTAGGCAAATTAACGAATCTTTCTCTTTATGAAACTGTGTATTTATTTTTAGATGTATATGTAATGTTACTTGTGTGATGACGGCAGATAAGAGTATGGAAAAATAAAATATACTGCAGACAAGAGGATGATGATGATTTGTGTGATATTGTATAGTCCCCTAGATCTGCAGTAATCTAGACGTTTACGCAGTAAATGCAAGACCACAAACCGCGTCTTACTTAAACCCTTTTGTTTTTTTGAGTTCCGTACCTAGAGGCTATACGGGACTCATACTACTAAGACGTCGCGACGTTTTTTTTAAACCTATATAGAGGTACAAGGAAGAAAGGGGACTTTACAAAAATATTATACGATTATGCAACTAGAAGTAGGTATAACTTTGTTCCAAAATATTTATGCTGAAACAACTTATTAGCCAGACAGTCTGGTAGTGTGAATGACTGCACATATCATAGTTTGCGTCATACTTACCTACATCCCATACATCTAATACTAGATAATTAAAATATTTGTACAAAACTTAGTGTAAAATAAGCATAGGTAAATCCACCTATCAAATAACTTAAATTCACATAATTAATACTCAGAAAGCTTTAAAAATCTATAATTGAGGAAGTACAACATTAGCAGTAAGAATTTCCGAGTAAATTAAATGCTGATACTCAAAAGTACGCGTAGGCCGGTAAAGCAAAGATACTGAGAAAATAGTTTTAATATTCTTCTCATCATAACTGAACTCTTTGCTTGTATTTAAATCAATTAAGGTTTCTTAGAAAGTCTCATTTTAAATCAGGTCGTCACCCACTGTGTGTCAGTTTATAGATGCGCTTTTGCCATTTTATTATTTTACTATAAGTACCTACCTACATACATACATACTAACTAAGGGAATTTCTACACGTAATAAAAAGTGGTCTCTTATCGACAATTCCGTTAATCCTCAACATATAGACAGAATTACTTTCGGATTTTTCACAGTAATGTAATAAACGTTAATGTTTGGATGGGTACATGTTTGTTACTTTTTTACGCAAAAACTTCTAGAATGATTTTCATTTACCTTAAATCATCAGAATAACGTGCAAGTACTTTTTACCCGGGTGCGGTAAGCAGTTACCGCGGTGCATGTTTCAACAGCTTGTGTGTAGGTTCCTAGCAAGCATGTTCTGAACTTTACATAATAATTTTCACACATTTTTCATGAACTACATCAAAAAAGCACAAGTTAACAAAATGTACATAATTGTGCTTTTCACATTAATTATACAACACTCCACTTCCTCCACCGAACTCACGAAAGATGAAATTACACCAATGATTTCCCACTCCAATAATTATTGCTTACCAACACGTACGAAGTTCAATATTGATTAATTTTACAGCTTTATTGAATGAATTCAATTAATTCTCTACAATATTGCGTGGCATCGAAGCACTAAATCATAGGTAATGCATTAAAATTGATACGGATAGCGCAATAAATTTATTGAGGCATTCAAACAACCATTAAATGTGATAAGAATTGTGATAAAATTCGTGCTGTGACGTATATCTGATGACTTTTGACATAAAGGTGGGGTTACAGAGAAGCGGAGTGGGAAAGAAAATTGGATGTACTTTACGCTCTAGTCTTTTCGTATCGTCTTTTAACATAGCTATATGACTACATATTAATTTGTATATTGTGTTATATTTCATGGTTTATTTTTAATGTTAATATAATGAATGCTGAATTCATTTCTTGATTGCAATTATAACCATATCTACGCATTACATAGTTTCACTTTAATGTCGGGATTCGGAACATTTTGTACTTGTACTAATTTATTTCCAGCTATAAGAAATCACTCTAAGTGCCCAAAAACATAATAAGTATGTATTAACAGCCATACTTACCAATACTTACCAATATCATACTGACCAATCAGAAATCACAAGCGTTAGCGATAACTAAAATCGCTATCGCTCACCAACATAACCTCATCCTACCGTCAAAACTTAAACACCAGAAAACTTACGAGGATCGAAGGTCGTTGCGTGCACCCAACAGCTGATGTATGTCGTTTCTGATTTCATTATCACCATACGAATTGATTCCGAACGAAATTTATTATAATACCAACCGTACAAGAGGTGTTGGTAAAATATAGTCGAGACTAACGTGAGAAAACGTATTTTAAATGATGTTACGAATTCAACATGTTTTATGTGTGAAAATCTTTTGATTTGTTGGTTTGTTTGTATGTGACATTTCTTAGTATTCGTTGCTAGTACAGTTATTTTAGAGTTTATTCGTTTTATGAAACGTATTAAGTAGGTACCACAGGTTGGTCCGTGGATGGGTGACCAGTGACTATCTATCATGACCAGTTTCTCGTATTTTGGAAGTCACTTTAAATTGGTCACAGTTGTCATTAAAAGGTCAAAATTGTTAATTTAAATTATTATTTATTAGGACCAAAACTGCTGGCTTTGTATCTCATGATTATTGATAAAGAATATACTGGAACCAAAACAGCATAAAAGGAAATTAAATTATGTATCTAAACAGTAGTTAATATTTATATTGTCACCTACATACCAACTTAAAATAAGAGGTAAGTATTTAATATTAAAAACTTCTTAAACTAGGTGCGCATTGAAATAGTTGCCAAATTGATCGACATTTACACATTGTTATAGGCAATTTTATTCAAAAAACTTACTTGTAGTCTTATTTAGAGTTGACGAAGGAAGCTTAGCCCAGTTATATACATATTAACATTTGTATTAGGCAGTGTCGTTCTTGTTAGGAATAACGTACGGGTGTGGTGTGTAAAGGGAGGTTTAGATAGTAGGTGTCAATTGTTTTTTAATAATGTTGCATTGGAGTATTATTTGCAGATTCAAATCTTTAGCATTTCTCAGCACGTAGCTTTACACATACCTTTGTGCTCGTCTTTGAATTAAATTATTCCTACTGACATAATTCACTTTAAGTAATTACATATAGAAATAAGACTAATTCTTAGCTCTTTTTTCTAATATCAAACTAATTAAAACAAGCTAATAATTATTTTGAGTAAATATTCAACTACATACATTTATCTTTTACCTTTCAGAAAATCTAACATATAAAATCACCTTGCTCTTTACAACTGTGCTGGCACGCCATTAAATAATTTTTCCCACACACTTCTCTTAAACCTGCGTATGAGTGAATACGCGACGTTCTGCACTCAGCCTTAAAGAATTCACTTTCTTAGGCAGGAAATTAATTAGCCATTGCTGTATGTAGTTTGTGTAAATACTGCCTTATTCTGTATGAAGTGTTAGAATATTTTAGTAATGAATATGTCTTGTGTTTGAAAGTTAATGTAATTAGACTGTGTGTTGTAATTTTGGCTTATTGAAATTTCCTGTGATTTTGCTGCTTTGTGATTGAAAGTTCCTTTTGGATAAGGTTTGTTTGACGGGAATTAGAGTAATTATTTGATACGTAATTTAATTTATTTTATTATATATTATTTCTGTGCCCAAATCTAATGAGGTATGTATAGGATAGTTTTTGTGTGTATTACGCAAAATAAAGCATTAAAAACTATTTTCTAAGCCATTTAAATTTCCCATCAGTACCCTTCTATGGTACCTAAGTATCTAACAAAAAGTAAATAAATAAAAACGAATTTCCAATACACATTTCTAAAACAATAGTACTATTACCACGTCTTCTCCCAGTAAAGTCTACCAACTTTGTGAATCAAAAGGTCCGCGCTACTCGAATCGGATTCCAAACAATGATTTAAATTCAGTGCGCCGATTGGTCGGCGGCGAGTGACGCGGGACAAAATGCGCTGTAATTGGTGATTGACATGTGAGCGTTTCCTGATTGGTTACGTACAACGTGAATGCCGTTGTATTTGAAATTCGATAGAATTGGCGAATTTATGAAGGTATTTTATAGGTGCGTTTGAGCAAATTGATATTTTTAATGGAATAATTACTTTTAACGTTACGATTATAAGTCTTATTAGATTATAATTTTGCTCATTTTAATTATGTAAAGTAACTTAGGTATCTATTTATAAGATTTATGCTAAGCATTAATTTGGCAACCGATCCAATCATAGCTTTTAGCGTGCTCATAAAATGGACATTAATCTGATTTTATAATCAGTCTAGATTAATTGAATTAGCGTTTTTTCTTGACTTTATTATTACTTAATTAAAATAAAAAAGTCCTATATAATTTTAACCTCATGCATATTAATTTCAATTTAAACTGAATAACTGCCCTATACAATTTTAATTTTAATCATTTTGTCACTCAACTTTTCTTTTGTTGTTGATTAACGCTCAATCCTTCTCCGTGTGAGAGGAGGCCTGTGCCTAGCAGTGGGACAGTAAAAAGGCAGTAACAGAAACAGTAACATTTTGTCACTTCTAAACTTTTGTAGTTCTACGGCGACTAAAGCGACCGTATCATTATATTCAACCAGTGAAGGCACCCAGCCTATGTAAGGTGAAATAATAGTGAGCCGTTCTCCAAAACAGTACGAACTAATCAGACCTAGTGATGGATGACTGTTTCAACGTGTAGATTTAAGAGTTTAGACATACATATTTTAGAGGTATTTTATCTAGGACTTGTTGGATGTATTTGGCGGTGTGAGGTAATGGTTGAGTCTTTTCGTAATAGGTGTTAAATGTATATGAATATTGTAAGGTGGACTTGTTACTCTTAAGGCTCCGAAAATACTGAACTTATTTTACTTTTGGAAAGCTACACCATTCCCGGGTGATATAAGCTTATTTTATCCGGGTATGGAAATTCTTCCATGGGAGTATAACTGCCGAAAGCAGCTGGTTTAAGAATAAAACTTTTTAACACATTTTAAGTCTTTGCGTAACTATTTTTTTTAAATTTTTTGGCGACTTTGGTTAAACAAAATCAATTTACATCAATAACATAAACTCACGACATAAATTAAGAAAGCACAACACTAAACAAATAAAAAGCCCATCTAAAGGTCACCAATAAATAAGAGTAAAACAATAAAACAACAAAACAAACATACATTGTATACTAACTAATAAATAAATCAGTTACGCCATTTGTCAGGGCAGACATGACATATTTATAAATTACACTGTGAGCAGGTAAGATTTCAAACATTTACAATCAAATTAAATCGACGTGGCACATGGCAAAAGACGAGCCATCTATCATGGGAATTTAATCACAAACAACAATGGAAAACCGACCATAATGAAACAAGAATAAAGTTGAGAATGCTTGAGCAATTTATCCACCCTTCGGTAATGAAATGCATTATTAAACAGCGATTCTATGACCCCATTCGAAATACATTAGATAGCATTATGTGTAATTTGCTTGTTTTAATTCAGTTTTCATTATAACAAAGTGTACTGTTTAATTATTCTGTAAAGACTTGTTTAAGGGGAAGAACTCGTAGTAAAGTCAAAGCTGCGGATCTATCATAAGGTTAAGCAACGCTTGGCAAGGTTGGTGTGTGGATGGGCGACTATATTGTCATATCGAGTTCTACCGTGTTACAAAATGCACGATAAACTGTATGCCCCGGTTGTCCTTTAAACATCTCTGGCAGTCGTTTCGGGGACTCGGAAGCAAGTAAGTCTGACAACCAGTCTTACCAAGGGATATTGGGTTGCCCGGATTGAGTACTTAGGTCAGATAGGCAGTCGCAGTGGCAGTCCTTGTAAAACACTGGTATTCAGCTGCATCTGATTAGACTGGAAGCCAATTCCAACAAAGTAGGGAAAAGGCTAGGCAGATAATAAAAGATTTATTTAAGGGACCCATTAAAGAGGCTTATTTAAATAGCCTGGAAATAATGGAGTATGGAAGATGGCTTCCTCATTAAGATGAAAAACTAGTGATGTAATCCAGAAAGACAAGTTACTTCGATTAACTATGAAATTGGAAATGGCGGGAGATAGAGCCTTGGTTGGCGTCTAGAAATCTATGCGATAAATCTTATGGGAAAGTATGTTGGAACATAAAATTTTTAAATAGAGACTGTCTCTCAATTAAGTAAGGCTTAATTTTTAATCGACTTGTCAATAGATATTGTTTGGCTCAAAACCTTTCAAAATGTAATAGTAGGAGTCGAAGATTCAAAAATCATGTAATAGAGTCTATAGGTATATTCTTATTTATATCACGGCGCTTCGGCGTAAATAAAAACAAAGTACTGTAGATTATTAACAAAATATAATAATTAAAAGATGACATAATTATTATGTATAACAAGGGCATTCATAACGATATACGATTGTCCACAGATGTATTAAAAATAACGTAATACTTTCTACTGCACATAGTAAAGTGACATTCAATTATATTCTAACCCTACCAACGCTGCAACAAAAATATTTCACCTAGCAACTGCGGTAGCTAGACATAAAATAAAACAAACCAGTAGCTGTCTCGTTGTGGTTATTAGTGAAACGACTGGTGATTAGCGTAATCACCGCCCACAGTATAACGATGGACACATCAGTTACACCGAATAGGTACAGAGGGACATGTATAAATATTTATATGGAGTACTTTTTACTATATTTTATATGTATGTATGAGTAGAAAAATGCTGGTTATTGTTAGATGAGGATATGGTATAGTGAGAATCCTTGCAATCTATTGTCTACTGTGGGTTTATAAGCTTCTTGATTCTTTAAGGAATATTCGCAGATAACTGTACAGACATCTCGAGTTGCAGATTTGCTAATTGGATACTTAATTTAATTATTCAACTTATCTGATATATATTACAGATTGATAACCAGGGCCTATCGTATTGCTTAAATCTAAGTTGCCTTGAGGAAGTCAGACAGACAGTTACTCCATGTAAAACATTAGAGTATTCATCTACATACTTTAAAATTAAATAATGATAATTTGTAGATTTTGCAAAAGTTTCTGATTAAGTGCAAGCCTAGTCAAACACAAGAAAACCAACCGAAATCTTCATTAAAAGTATCCTACAGAAGAGATCCCAAAAAACAATGTAACACAATACCAACAATTAGTACTAAATACCATCATATCAATCCATTACCTAACCCTCAAATACATCGCGATATATTTGTCAAAACAAACGCCACTCCGGCGGGAGGGTTTAACCCTTCGCTGCTATATCAATTAATCGGCTCAATTTATGAATTATTGCGTCGAAACGACCCCGGTTTGATATACGGAATATTAAATGAGTTGGGTGCATAATGTATTTTGTACTGTTCAATGGAATTTTTCAATGATTTGATTTTTTGTGCACTTTGTAACAACGCTTTTGTTGAGTGCTTTAGCGCTCATTGGGGATTATAAACACCAGTTGATTATGAATGACACCCGGTGACAGACAATTGTGTTGTATTTAATTTCGTGCAGTGTGTCACTTTCATTGCGCTTAACCCTTAATATTATATTTGCTTCCACTGCTTCTCTGCGACCTTGGCCAGTTCGTCCGTCCATCTAGTGAACCCATAATATACCTATTACATTACTTAGCTACAACGTGAAAATGGTTTAGCTCTGAGTGTAATAAATTGCATTGTGTCTAAACTATTGTAAGAATATTATTTTCCTGCTGACAAAACTTTCATACCTCTTTTGTGTGTGCAATGAAACTGAGTTATTCTTTCATTGAGCTACATCTTCTTTCTTTTCTCTTATTACAACTATGCAGTTAAAGATTTCTGTACTACATGAAATGGTATAATATGGAATCAAAAATAGATCGGTAGAATTCCTTTTTAAGATTGTTATCATGATTGTTTCATTATGCAGAAAAATATGCAATAATTTCAATAAAATAAAAACCCATTAAAATAACAACTTACACCGTTACCTCTCAATAATAATTCATTAAAAAATTTAAATAAAATAATTATTGAAAACTAAAAATTCCGCTCACTCACAGACCGATGTACAAGAAAAATATTTTATGGCTTAAAAAAGGAGGATTCTATGAAGACTTAAACACGGGAGCTATAAAGATTTGCATACAAATACTTAGTTGATGGGAATAAATCATGTGCGACAGTAATCTGCAGCCATTTTGATGTACACCAGCGCCATCTGTGTCAACTGAATGAGTTATTATACTGCTATTTTAGGGTTGACTCTTGGTTGTTGTTTTTTGGTGCAGCGAGCATTGTCGGGTTAATTGTTTTAGAGGAATTGTGGTGGAATGAAATTCTATGAAAGGATGGAGGTGAGGTGAGGAGGCTAGCTATGCCTAGCAATTTCTTGCATCTCAAATTATAACTTCAAAGTAAATGACAAATTATAAGTTACTTACTTTACGTTAAAATGCAGATTTGCTCCATTTGCAGATTTTTAAAAGTTTCGTAATAAATAAAAACAGGTAAAACAAAAAGGATTACACGACACTTAAAAATATTTTTAATTGAAACGATATACCTACTTGAAAACCACAATACCATGTTTTTATCATCACTTTCTGTTCAATACTTTAACCAAAATTATTTCTTCTCCTCGCCAACCCTACTAACTCAAAACGTAACATGATTTATAGGGCAACCCCTTAGAAGATTAACCCTTTATCCAGGGTCAAACGACAGGAGCACGCGAGGTCGAATAGGCCTCGTGATTTTGTTATTTATTGTGTTCCGTCTCGGTCTACGCGATATTTCATTCTTTGGCAGTATGTTGTCTTGACTAATTGGTTGGTTATGCTAAAGATTTATTAATTAAGAATGGATTATGGTGAAATGTTGACTAATAATAATAATTTGGTTAAATGTTGAATTCTTCAGTATTGTATTTGTTTGAAAAATAACAAATATAACCATTCTTGATATTTATTTAAATATCTGCCCAACTATTTATTTTTACTTTAACACACACATTAATGATTTTTAGTGTCAACGTCTCCATGAAAATGAAACTGTAACAGTTTAAACAGCCAGTAACAATCAGACCTCTCAGCTGGCTACCAACTCACTATACTACTATGCAACTATGCGTAAATAAAGCCCATTATATTAGGTCATAAATACCTCACACTGCCAACCAGTCTACATAATTTTTAAGGCTTACATCACAAACTCTTACGCAATATATGATTAGAAAAACACCACATAATGAGGAGTTTCATGAGGTTTAAAACAAAACGATAGCACATCCTCTGCCGATGCCTCAGGGATAAGGCTTGAAGGTGTACTCTTTTAATAACCGTTTCCACTCGCCAGCCAACACAAATAGCTAAAAAGATTAGACGCTTTGTAGAGTACGCAGAATAATGTTGCGAATATTTTTTCATTTAACTGATCCTGTTTTTATTAGTCTTACTAATATGTAGGTACTTGTATTATAAATGGGACGCTAACTCTGTCTGTTCACTGAGCATACACGCCAAAAGTAAGTGCGGCAAAGAAATATAATAAGCCAACTACATACACGGCCTAAGGTTTACTTTAGAGATTGAGACAGGACACACTCAGGCTACTTTTTACTCGGGTGCGAGAAGTGGTTTCCTCGGGACGTGGGTAAAACCACACAGAAATGCTGGTACTTTATTATGCTCGTTAGTATGTATTGTTAAATATACATATAATGGTGTTAGTAAAATTGTTTTAAAAATTCAACCGATAAATAAAACTTCGGTCGCAAAATGTTAACATTAAAATTGTATTATTCCAAGTCAAAGGGTTCTTAAAGATTATTATAATAATGAGCTGTTCGTGTACTTAGCAGTGAATTTTAGCCACAGAGGGAATATTTTACGGGAACTAATTGTAGCAATAACCAAAGTTTGAGTTTAAAAGGGGTCGGTTGAAACAATTTGCAAAGTGTTCAGTTATTCTTGGGAAAATTTTCGAGCTTCTTGTAAATTTTAAGTACGGTAATGACAAGCGTAAGAAAACTATAGATAAATACTAAATTTTGGATGTGTCAGCTCACAGTAATTTTTTTTTTTCAATTTAATAATTTTATTTTAATTTTATAAAAAGTCAATAATCAATACGATTCTCCTTAGTATTAAAGGGATAACTGTCTTCTCTAAAACTAATACAATATAAAATATATTTACTTTTGTGCAGGGTAAGGCTACTTTCAAACCAAACTGACCGTCAGACGCCGAATATCAGTCATGCATGTTACGCATAACGTATCGTCGGTTAGATGCGAACGCAAAAGTGAATATGTATGGAAATACAATAAACTGCGTATCATTCGCTCACATTCGGCGGCTGACATTCAGTTTGGTTTGAACACAAGCTAAAAGTCATTGTGACTATATTTTTTCTGCAGACACTACGTCATAATGTTGCTATACGGTTGCACGGCGCATCTCAGGTAGCCTGATTTACTGCTGTCTTAATGAAACCTGTTATATAACTGGAATTATTTATTATTTTGTCCCAAGAACGAGTCTAGGCTGCAGCTTCTGTCTTAGATAATAATTAACTTTCTATGACTGTAGTTAGCTCGGTACGCTCAGAAGAATCTTAATGATCCAATAATACTTGTTTATTATGATTATTTTTTAATAATAGCTTTGAATTTATTATTTACGATAGGGTTTATTTGCGCTCGTGTTGATAGCTTTTGAGTTTGCAACACGAAATAATTTTAAATTTTCTATGATCATTTATGGTATTATTATTTCTCGCTGGGAAGATTTTATATGCCTATATGGTAACTGGAATTTTCTACTACACGCGTCAGACTCATAATATTTTAAAGTTTATTTTAACACTGCATTAAAAGCACTGTTCAAACCCATATAAACAATTTCAAAAACTTACAAAAACACACCATTCGTTAACTTTATCTATATGTCGAAAAATTCCTAATTTGAAATGCATTTTCGAAACATTCAAAAACAAAAGAACTGACACCTCTTTGCTTAGCTAGAATTACAAAAATCGGGGTTCAATCTAAACTGGCTGTACAGAAACTTTAATTATGTTATTAAAAGGAAAAAAATGTGTTTCCTATGGGTATTTCGTCGACTTTGCCGCTTATAGATGCCATTAAGAACACGTATCTAAATATCTTAAGAAATCTATCGTATGGCCGGTAAAGACCGTAATTAATATCTTTGGAAATATTCGAGGTAAAAATTCAAAGCATTCGCAAGTACTGATGGTTTGGTTGAACAGGATTTTATAGAGTTGTTGTTAGTGTGTTTGTAGAAGATTTTGGTGTGACATCGTTGGAATAATAAGAAAATAATTTTGTGTGAGGTGTGAATGTTTAGAAGTAGTTTTGCAACAAACGGATTTTTTCTCTACGTTATTTTCACCAACGAATGTTTACACTGATGCATACTTATAACTCTTAACAAATAAAATTCAAGTGTAACACTCACTTAAAGGTAAACACCACAGTTCATTACAGAACAGAAACAGTTCACTAAAGAAAGACATGTTTTGCAGAGAAATTTTACAGTTTTTTTTTATTTAGTAAAAGACAATTTAAAATGAATCATTTAATATTCATTTGCTTCTAATATTTAGTATTAAAACTAATGTTAACATTTAAGCTATGCATGACACACCAACTATCCTGATCAACTCCTATCAAATCGTTCCTCTGTGCCATAAAGTACTCTGTGCGGTATTAACATCTCCAAAAAATCCACCAAAACATTGTTCTCCGTTGTACGCAGTCCAAATGTCGAGTAGGTAATGATCATTTTTTTCAAAAGATCGCATCTACAGCGGTGTTTATTTATTGAACGTTTCCACATAACTCCTTTACCTTTATTAAAGAAGCAATTTATTAATGAAACAATTATTCAAGTGTTATCGTAAGATCTTTGAGACGCCGAAAGTCCTGTGTTTGGGCGTGCTTTTGTAAGTAGCTGGTAGGCTGATTTTTTTTTGTACGTAGTAGGTTGGTATTTAGGTAAGTACATAATATTGGAATTTTATTTTTGCTCCGCTAATTGTTTTGAAAATAGGTAATTAACTGAATTAAAAAAAAAACTTTCTACTAATTATTTCTACCTTTATCTTATTTTATTCTTGTAATAACAATAATAACTCACCCTTTAGTTTGCTTAAGCTAAAAAAAATTAAACATTCAAACTATTAATTTTAATTTTACTCTCAGACATTACCAAAAACAACTGCTTACAAACTTGCACCGCGACATAAAAGAAATGCATAAGTCTTATTCAATGTTGTCAAAACGTGCCTCCCAAAATGTTCACGGTGCGTGTTATGACACTCCCGTTGATCAAAAGTGTCAATCTCCCGTACAAAATATATGCAGTTCGCATTTTATAAGAATGCCGAAACGAGTTATTATGACAGCTACATCTGATGTTACTTGCTGATCTGAAAATAAGAGTAAGTTTTATCATACTGGGTTTAAATTATTTGTGGTAGTTAGGCAGTTGCACAAAATTAAATTATGATGTACAATATTTTTCACATGATTGATTAAATAACTTAAAAATAAGAATTTTACATAAAATCATTCAAAAAATTCATGACAGAATCTGAATTATTTTTTATTGATAATAACATTCAAAAGCTGAAGGGTTTAAGTATTAGATGTAGCGTTAGACTTTGATTATTGAGAAAGTCTTTTTACCCGAGTGCTCAGAGTAGTATGGAACAATTGGCGGAAGCTCGTACTTATATATTAATCGAATCAAAAATGAATTGAACTTATATTATAAGATCCAGTTTAATAACAAACCCAATTTCCATTTCAGGAAACCAACATCTTCATTATGACAAGGTACGTAACTTTCATCTACCCAACTAAACTAGAAACAAAGACAAAACCAAATTAAGGTGGTTAGAACAAAAACTGTGTCTCGCCGGCCACCGGCGTGCTGTATTCAAAACAGTTGAGAAGATCTCTCTCAGGACATTCCCACATCTAGACTACTTTGGGGTGGTTGTCCAATGTTGTCGACACAGGCGGTTAAAGTCCTAGCCGTGAGTTGACAGTTAATTAAACGGCTTTATATAATCATTTTTCATGAATGCAGAAACTTTTATGAAAATATAAATTAATGAGCTTTTAGTAGTTTTTCACATTTTACATGAAATCACGTCTTTATGATTCAAACCAAAATCTGTCCGTGATATTTTAACTCGGACATTAACTGCACTACCTACAATTCCAATCTAAAAAAGTTGGTTAATATAAGCAAATCTACCTATTTACATATGTTCTGACATCGGCATCGACAATGTCACAATTGAAAATAGAATAGACTATTGTACCAATGAAAGCCGTGTCGTAACTCACATGAAGCAAATCCGACATCAATGGAAAACGCAATGTCGTGCCCCTTTCCCAGTATCGGGCATCGTCGGAGATCGATGTATGTAGATCCGCCTCTATTTACATATGCCACGTCTATTATTTCACGAATTTACCATGCAACGGTGATGCCAACTCCTGACATGTGATGCTGGCATATCATTTAAAACTCCTGTATTAAATCTCTGGTTCGTATGCTGAACTTTCTAATAGTTTGAAATCCGAATATGGGTATTTTGATGTCTAAGTTGATGTTTTTAGCACCTATAAATTATTACGGATGCGTATAAAGGTTATGAGAATTTATCGTTAATCTATTTATGAAGGTGAAGTTGTAAATTAGATGAAGAGTTCTGTTGAAGTGTCTTTGATTTGTGGATGTCTATTGAGCCTTAAATCAGGGGTAATTATGATCACAACTTAGGCTCATGCGATTTTGAAATAAATGATTATCCCATCAAGCTCTACATTATTATTTAAATACCAATCAAACAAAAATACATGGACAATATAATTTAGCCCATCTCCATCTACAAGGTACCATCGGTCACTCTTCTGAGCTTAATTTCCTCCAAATTGGTGAAACCGTCCATTTTAGCATAATAGCGTAGCAAAAAATAATTAAACAGTAGTAAGGATTAGTATTTTTTCTAAGTTTTCCATAAGATCTAAAATACCAACCATTTACAAGAACCACTACCAATCTATGGTTTACAACTCTACACTTTCATCCTCAATTTGACATACGATACCGCCAACTCAAACCGCTGACATACACTAGCTTCCACTAGAAACAGGACAGACTTGCCCTCACATAAAGCACGAACGTACTAAATCGCTGTTCACCGTTCTAGAAAGTTCCAATGACTAATGTAGGAACATTGTGCGTAAAGCACATACGAGCGCGTATCATAAACTATGTGATACATACTAGTGTGTGTAGTTGATTTGATTTTGTGTTTGTTTGTAATGCGTTCTCGTGTGCATTTAGTAGCTTAATTCGTCCCCTTTTTAGTGGGAAATCATCAAATGGCCTCTCCCGCTGTGGGTGCAGCGTGAAGGAGTGTCAAACCCTTTTTAGCTAAAACTCCCCATGTTCTTTCTGGAGCCCTTTATATACCAGGGCCGCAGTAACACTTTCGAATAATCCCGCAGCGCTCTTCATTTGTTCCCTTGAGCTATTTAAAGAATCGTTTGATTATTGTCGGGATAATCAAAAACTTAAGAACTTAGAAATTCTTAATAAGTCCTTTCAACTGTAAAATGAGCTGAAAAATATCAAATTTGTGTTTTATAGCTTAACTAGCTTTTGCCCGCGACTTCGTTCGCATGGAATAGTGACTTCCGGCATATTATATATATATATAATATATGTCCGGAATATTTTTTTTTTTTTTTGAAATAAAAACTATCCTATGTCCTTTCTCAAGTTCCAAACTATGTCTGTACCAAATTTCACACAAATCGGTTCAGTAGTTTAGGCGTGAAGAAAAGACAGACAGACAGACAGAGTTACTTTCACATTTATAATATTAGTTAGGATTAGCTGTGAAGGTTACAATAAAATTCATCATCATTATTGATCTAAAAAGCCGAGAAAAGCCTAGACGAATTATACAATGCTTTTATTTTGGCAATTACAGGCAGGCAAAACCGCAGACTAAACCTAGTCTATATTATGAAAGTTGTATCTCAATAGCTCGTCAGCGAAGGCGTGGAGTAAGGAAGTCATATCCAATGTTACCACGATATCATTCATCGGTGACGGTATTTTCCGCTGCGTCTGCGCATGTTATGGATGTGGTGCAAATGTAAATGATTGTGGGAAATTGAGGGCTTGTTTCTGATTAGATTCTGATCGCTTTATAGGCTAAGATTTATTGGTTGCGTTTTAATTACCGGTTGGTGTGTATTTAGATATTTATTAGGTAAATTGACATACACATTACGTCTTTAGGTAGGGTACTTGGTTTGTACCCTATATTCATCTAATAGGGCAAACACAATAAGAACCGAGATTTGTGTGATGATGGCAAATAGAAGAGTCCGCCGATCCCATATTAAATTGGGATAAGGGCAAGGGGATGATGTCTTTTTAAACATAATAAAATGTAAGTATGTAAGTAGTTAGTATGCGAGCTATTTAAGACAGATAAAACTTACCTAAGAAAGGACATAGCTAAACATAATTCAGGAAATATTCATCCATATTTAGAGGTAAGAAAGAAATAAACATAATCAAAGTGGAACCACATGTTTAATTTTAAAGTCTACACTCAATAAACAGCCTCAAATGTTTGGCAAGGATTACTCACTACTAGCTCCATTTAATTTCATCATAATCCAATAGAAACCTTCTTTATAAGGCCATGTATCCGCTATCCAAACATAGGTGATGCATTTGAGCTGCATTCTTTATTGCCATAATACTTCATCCTAAACGTTCGGTAGACGGGTTGGAGACCACGGGCCTCATTAGTGTGTTTATACATTATTTATTATGTTTAAGTGGAGCTTCGGATGTTACTACGTCGATGATTAGTCTTTTGGAATGAAAACTTGTAGGACTTGTAAGACTCTCCTTTTATAATTTGATTGAAAAGCAGCACACAATTCTAATTCAGTAAAAATTACAATAACTAAAAGCCTTGAGTGGTTTTTTCTCAGTAGAACCTTTTATGGGGCCTTAAATTAATCGACTTTTAGATGTAATTTTTAAAATCTGGTATATCCTGAACACAGAAATGATAGCACACTTGCTGCTTATCCTTGACCGACGCAAAATCTATGAAAAGTCTACACAACGATTGTTGAGAGACTTCAAGAAGAAGAAAAACCACAGCGGTTGCTACACCCTTTAAATGATCCACACAATAAAACCTGTAACTGCCATTTTAACAAACCCAATTAAGACACACCAACTAATCTTCAAGCTACTGCAAAATCTTGTTATAATTACCTCACATGTAACGAAAAGCGGTCTTAGCAGGAAAAGCAAACATCTAAATAATTTCTCCGGCACACCTCGAGATACTATCGTTTTGTCGATTTTTTACTAACGCAAAAGAAATTCTTTTTATATATATTTTTTTTTTAACGACGTCAAAAATCATCAAATGACTCCTCCCGCTGTGGGTTAGCAGCGGTGAGGGAGTGTCAGACTCTTACTGACTAAAAACCGTCGTGTTCCGTCGTAGGCCTTGTATGTACCAGGGCCGCGGTAACTCTTTCGAACAATCCCGTAGCCCCGGCAGTTCACACACCGGACTAACACATCTTCTGATCTTACACTAAGAAAAGATTACAAAAATAAACAAAGCCATGTCGATTGATACATTGTTTACCACTGCACCCCTTACCATACAATAAAGCCTGTAACTACCATTTTAATAAACCCAATTAAGTCACAAGCTACAGCAAAATCTTGTTATAATTACCTCACATCTATCGAAAAGCGGTCTTAGCAGGAAAAGCAAACATCTAAATAATTTCTCCGGCACACCTTGAGATACTATCGTTTTGTCGATTTTTTTTACTAACGCAAAAGAAATTCTAAGGGGCGATCTAAGGGGGAAGGCCTATGTTCAGCAGTGGACGTCCTATGGCTGAGATGATGATGAAAAGAAATTCTACATTCACACACCGGACTAACACAATCTTTCGATCTCAACTACTACAATAATAACAAACGACTACCAGAAGAAACACAACCATGTCGATAGACAGATTTTTCACCCCTTACAATAAACCCTGTAACTACCATTTTAATAAACCCAATTAAGTCACAAGCTACTGCAAAATCTTGTTATAATCACTTCACATGTAACGAAAAGCGGTCTTAGCAGGAAAAGCAAACATCTAAATAATTTCTCCGGCACACCTCGAGATACTATCGTTAAGTATTACAGGCGTTTAAAAGGATATATCGTTCATATGAGTCGCAATTTCTGTGCGGAGTTATTAGTAGGTGTAGCTGTTAACTGCTAGGGGGGACAAGATTTGCGGTTATTGGGGAATGTCCTGATTTGATATGATTTAGCATTTCAGTTCAAACACGTTGGTTTACTCCACACAACGCTAATAATCTGTAAAAAAAAAATACAGAAAAAACACATACAGAAATGATCGTTAGTAAAGGTGTTAAAGCTGATTGAGAAAATTTAAAGTTTAGACTGCGAAAGTTATTTATATGGTTTTAAATTGTTGTTTGATTACTTTCTTTCTTAATTCTAGATTAAGGAATGTTGTGAGTGAGGATGATCATACACGGGTTCATGCTATATCGATAGGTACCTATTACTTTTCCTATCTACCAAAAGAAGCAATATACCGCATTTAATTTAAACGACGTACTCATCATTTTCACAGAACCGAAGCAAACACCATCACACTACAAGTCGCAACACATAAAAAGTCCACATTAATTGAATTACCACAGACCTAGAATGCGCATCGTATTCCCACAAGTTCCGATGATACTACAAGTCCTAAAAATAACTTCAAAGATGGAAACTCTAGCGTTCAACGTGTCATACAATCTAGTTTTCTATTTAAATGATACACTTTCGAATTGCCTCATTTGTCTAGTCGCCCCGTGGCTTTACCATTCGATTTCCAATTGTAACCGTGCGAAAGAAGTGTGGGAACACAGAGTTACATCTGTAGAAGTCACTACTCCTTATTTGGAACCTTATCTGATTGTAGTAGGCTCCCTATGCATGGATAAGTTTAAGCTAGCCTATATTATGTACGGACAATTATTCAATTCAGTTGTATGTTTGCTGGGTGTTGGGCTATTCAAGTATTCTTTACTGTTTTGTAAATGGGAGGATCTTGTCCGAAAGAATGTCTAAAGATGTGTATACGGACAAAGCACTAATATGGGATCAATACTTTGTATTGAATGTTCAGAATATACCTCTAGAGTAAATAGGTAGAATATGCAGATAGAGATTGCATTTATTAATACATGAGTAATATTTTTATTATTTAAAAAGTGCCATTAATTATGTATTTTAATTCATAACATAAAAAAAATGACCATGTAATGAATGTCTACCTATAGCCAAATGAAATATCATAAAGAGTAGGATATGACAATTATACCGGAAAATATTAAGCCTACTGATCAAAAAGCTCTTCTACTACACACTTTTGAAGAGTTTTAGGCAACAAACAAATAACAGACCAAATCCTATCCCAAAACCCATTCAACACCTAACTACAATTACCTCACCTAAATGAATCGAACTCCACACACGAATAAACACTATTTAACCAGCATACGTTTAACAACATGATAAATTCGATTGACAATCGTAAGGCAACAAGGCTTGCTGTGTTCACAATTGCTCGTACTAATTTAAGAAGCGGTGCCTTATACAGCGGTAGGAGTGTTAAGAATGTACACTTGATCGGCGTTTGTATAACTGCAAGGGAAGTACTTTGACGGGCGCGAGTAAAGCCTTATAGGGTTGTCGGTGTAGTGAAAAATTTGCTCTTCAACCCCCCTTAATTGGGTGTCGCGTTGTTTTACATGGTGCGGACATACGTGCTTGAGAGTTGGCGAGTAAATTTGGAAATTAATTTTGGGAAATGATGGTGAGATTTTCCAAATTAAATTATTTGTGAAGTGTATCGCAAACTTTATAAGTGAGTGCCAAATTAATATTTTCACTCTACTTTTTACATAAATTGCCTGTTCACACTTTACTTTAACTATATTTTTTATATTTGCATAATTGCGGGCAAATAAAATAAATAATTATTACAAGACAATCCTGATGCCAATGTAATAATGTCAGCGTTAAAGACATTTTAACAAATAAAGCTAGAAATATACTTATATCCGCTCTTGGATCTATTTTATAATATGATGCGCATCCTTCAGGAACCTGATTCAATTACTAGATAAAAAGGCCGACGCACTGGTCCGGCTTATGTATTAATAATATTAATATGATGCATCTTTGTGGCTTTTAGAATGGATTAAGTCATCTCAACGGCATTAAGTAGCATACATGTATGGTCTGTTGACAATTATTTTGTGTTTGTAATGGCATTATTTAGAATTTTTCTTTTGTATGTGCGGTAACTAAACTAAATGTTAACGTTTGAGCTGCCTTTAGACTGATACAGGTGGTATGAATAGTATTTCAAATTTTTTTAAATAGAATTATTAGATACATTATTTAAGTAGTTTATGTTAGTGATTATGTATTGGTTATATCTTCTTTTCATTATACACAGTCTATCTCTATCTCTTTTTTATTTAAACTCTCCCATATCGGGCCTGCTGGAAGAGATTTCTTTTGAAATAAGCTATGCCTTTGTAATTTTTTTATCTACTTTTATTCTTGTCTGTGTTTTGTGTGTAACTGTGCATATAAATAAATAGATGCAATTAACTTTCGAAGCTCACCAGGATTTTTCTCATAAAAAAAATCTGATATACTATACTAATCGAATTATGACCATTGTCTAGCAAGAATGCTCTTAATGACTGCAATTTTTTCTCAAAAATTATTCTTAAAAGTTGCCCAAACTTCTTAACCGTATGTCTAACAAACTAACACAGGGTTGTCAGTGATTTGTTGCGGAGACGTTTCTTTTAGCGCTGATGTGGCTCTGATTGGGACGTATGAGGTGTTTGTGAAAGCATTTTTGTATTCTTTTTGCAGCTAATGAACTCTCGTTAGCTGTCGAAGAATTTCCATGACTGTGCGCCGGTTTGTGACGTGTGTACCTTTTGTGCTCTCTGTTTTGCTTTTTAATGAGATTTTTTTTTGGTTTCGGCTGTTGTTTATTTGGGGGGAAATAGTTTTACAGTAATTAATAATCTTAAATAAATTATGAGGTTCTGGCGCCTATTAACAATATTAAAATGTAAATATCATTATCCTCATCGTCCGAGCCTTTTCCCAACTATGTTGAGTTTGGTATATATGTTATGGACCATGTGATTAATTCGGGCATTATTTATAATGCCCGAGCATTATGAATAATGTCTAGCTTTATCGGGCCAAGTGATTAATAACTATCTTAACTTCATTATTTATCACATTGCACGGGCATTATTATATTGCTACATGATAGTTGGGCAATTTGATAATAAAGCTATATTTTATGCGGTGCGAGGGTGGCAGTTGTTCTAATAAATAAATCCTGTTACTTGCTACACATTTTATGATTATTGTTTTAAATTATATGTTCTATTTTAATGGGAAATTATAAGTCTAGCCACAAAATTATTAATTGGACAATTGTCATCTAATTTACTAACTCGGCGTCGTTTTTCTTGATTTCATTTTTTTCTTGGCTCGTTTTTTTTATGGTAGAATTTAATTTGGATTCAAAACATTGTATTAAAAACTGAACTTAGTGACGAAAACGAATCGCTGCAAAACCGACTCCACGTAGTCTTGTCTGCCCTACCCCTAGAGTGCAATTCAAAACCGCGTAGGCGCCGAGGGGCGAGGCGGCCTGCGAGCTGAGGCGCAGGTAGTTGAAGCGCTCGCCGCCGCGGCTGAGCCGGCAGAGCCGGTCAGCAAGCCGAAGCTGCGGTGGTGAGCGTGAAAACCATCTGCGACGATAAGCTCGCATGGGACCGCCGGAGCCGTGACAGAAGCCATGCTTGCTGCATGTTGCATGCTTACTTCCATGCTCTGTCAATTGATATGGGATGTGTTATATTTTACACGTACTGAGTAAAAAAAAATGAAGCTAAATAAATATATTTTATGATGTCATTTAATAGTATTTCAGAAGTTTACTTAAGTTTAGCATGCTACAAATTTAATTGTGGCTGACTTAGTAATTTAGAAGGCAACATAAATTTTTGGGGGCGAGTAATGATATTAAATAAACCTAGGGTGCTATTTAAAGCCTGTTTAAATAGCACCCTATTTTAATTATATTTTCTATGTGACTTTTATTTAGCTTCTCTAAATAAAAGTAATCAAATGTTAATTATGCCAAATAATGAGTCTGATCGCTTAAACTTTAGTTTATTTTGTTTTATAATAATAAGTCATTTGTATAAAACAAAGATATGTTGTTTTTTTGTTTTAAATTTAATTATATCTTATTTTATATTTTTAATATGACTTTCCTTAACTTTTAAATGCAAAAACTAGTGGATTTTTAAGGCAGAAGTCCGTCATAATTAATCCAAATCATGAGGCTGATTATTTAAGTGGTTTAACATTTAGTTTATTTTAAGTTAAATGTCAATAACAATAACAAAAATGAAATTAAATATGTTTGTATTACTTTGCCCAAAAGGTCACGGGCAATATGAATAGTGCCCGGTCAATTTGATTATTTGAATAATTATTATCAAATTGCACTCTCATATTGGGCATTATTCATAATGACCGGGCATTATGTATACTGCCCAATTTATCACTTGGCCCATAACATATACATGTACGTACTTATATCCGAAATAAATTATTAGAATATCTATTGGTTTAGAATGCGTTTATTACACCGATCATACTCAAGTCAAATTACGTGAAAGTTTCTGCACTATAATATCCTAATAATGTAGTGACAGAATAATGTACAAATCAAATCATCACAAACCATAAGACATACACTACAATAATTTCAAATCAAATAAAATACCAACCACACCACTTATACTTATAGAGATAATTAATAATCTTAGGAATGGCTAATCCTAGCCGTAACGAATTGACGACACAACGCAATACCTAGGACTAAGAACTGGATCTGAAGCAATCCAGGATTATAGTGACGAGGCTCAAGTAGTGGACAGTCTTAATCTATAATACTAATATTATAAAGAAGTATGTAAGTTTGTATGTAGGGGTTTATCTTTGGAACCGCTGGTCGGATTTCCTAAATTCTTCCATTGATAAATAGCTACAATGTTCCTGAATACTATAGACCATGTTTTATCCCAGGTTGGGCAGCAGATCTCACGGGACGTGGGTGAAACCGCGGAAAAACGTCTAGTATTATTAAAAGAGAAAAACATTGTATTTCTGTTTGTTTGTAATGCAAAAACTACTGAACCGATTAAAAAAAATCTTTCATTGTTGGAAAGCTGCACTCTTCCCACTTAGCATAGGCTATATTTTATCCTCGTACGAGCAGTAGTTTTCACGTGACACGAGTGAAACCGCGGGAAAACGGCTAGTGGTTAATAATGTAGGAGGCGCTGTTATGAAACGCATTAAGCGTTTTACTTGATCACTGGTTTGGTTTAGATACGGTATTATTTTGATTTGTGTTTGGAATTATGTGGCCAACTAATCTTTGGTGAATTGCTTACAGGCATCTACATCAATAGTGGCCATTTTCATTCTTTGCTTATGTTTGGGTGATCGTGAAAACTGTTTCGCAACTGCGTAAAAGAGAACTTGACCAAAAGTACTGTTAAGATTAAGATCCCTACTATGCATTCTAGTTGTTGACAATTGAAATGCTAAACAAACCAAGACAATAATACATATCACGATAGCATTTGAAAGATTCTCAAAATTACTAAATTCTTTAATTTAGCATAGTGTTATTTATGATAATATTTTCTCAGGTAGCACCTACAAAACAGCGATTTCCAAGACCAATTAGCAAAGAAACTTGTCATCTAATTGCATCCTTACTTACCTACCTAACTCATGTTTTCATTCATATTACAAGTGTACCGAGTTAGCTAACACGTCATATTAAGTGCAACAAATAGATCTATGAAGCCAATAAAAAAATAAAGCGCGTATCACACGGAACAAATGCGCGGCTAAATAGAGGCGCGTTGACGCGAACAAATTGACGAGTTGTGTCGCACCTATGTAGTGAGGTTGATAGGTCTTGATACTTTAGGGGAAAAAATAACGTTTGAAAGCAAAAAAAAATGTTTGCACGTTACATTGTTTTGGATAAGTTATTTGATAATATGATCAACTTTCATCATTATCAGTCAATTGCTGTACATATATTGGAGTATGTGAGCCGTCTGTAATGAGCGCCAATTATCCTGGTCTTGGGCAGCCCGCTTCTAGGTATCTGCTGTCACTACCTTTTTCATATACTTCGTTTACCAAGCAGAAAGGAGTCTAACATCATCATGTGGATGTTCTTAATTCTTCATGTTGTTTATATGTTCAATGTAAAATAATAAATAATATACCAACGGGTCATTTCATTTCTACAACTCAAAATGTTCAGAACAAAATTCGACTATTGTAATCAACGTGTTAATAAAACTTCATTTATTTAGATAGCCTGCTGACACTATAAATATAATATAAGCATTGAAACATCCAATAAATCCAAACATCCCACGTTTTGATAAACAGCACTTCACATGGCTTCAACCATTCTAATTCTAACAAAGAGTTACCTAACAGCGTCTTTACATAACCGAATACAGTCAACTTCAGGTCAGTGGTAACAGTTTTATAGGAAAATTGTACTTATTACTATTGAGTTAAGGTGCATGACAGTTACCACTGATGTGCAGTCTACCGTACTAAAGACAGTTTTAACAACAAACTCAGTGTTTACATAACCAAAATGTTATTGTACAGAATATAAGATAAATAATAAAAGGTGTCAAGGAAGAGAACATAATTGATGATCACTCGTCGCTCCGGTATTTTCAATATTGTTCCATGAGAATTTCCGCATAGAAAGTCCGGTTTTATGAGAGGTTAACAATTTATAGTGTTGCTATTAACTGAGTAATTTATGTCTTAATTTTATAATATGGTAAACAACGTAATTAAGTGCTGGCGTGTATCTAAATCTGTTTTGTAATTACTGATAGGATGAACACTATAGCCGGTGAAAGTTAGGTTTACCCGTTGTGTTCTGTAGTGCTATAAACTATTGAGTAAGTAATGAAGATATACTTAACACCACTAAACATCGTTAAAATTATCTTTAGTTAAGTATAGGATTTCATGGTATTAATAGAAAGTGAATTAGGTATTTATGTTAGTATGAAATGGGAATGTCGGCCAATATTATTGTTGTTATATTTGTCGCCGCCCCACTTTTTGTTATAGGTTAAGTTTACAGCTACAGCTTTAGTGGCAGAAATTACAGTACAAAATACAGTCACAAAAGTGCTGTATTTTAATCAGTATGGTACTGTAACTAGTTTAGACGTCAAGAGCAAAACTATGATTGAAATTTTTTTAAACTTATTTTTTTTACGCTTGACATTTTACAATAGCCGTAGACAACTTTCTTTATCTACATAATCACATGTCAGAAAAATATACAAAAAAAAAACTTATTCAAATCCAAGTATCAAAACTGCACATTCCTCCTACCATATCAAGTGCGGAAACAATAGAGGGGATCAAGTTTACAAGCAGCTCAATTGGCCGGTTGTAATTTCGTCCCATTGTCTCTATGTCCCCTGTTCCCATCAGTCCCCTGGCTTCATCCGTCCCATGGAGAACAAAATTACAAGCGGAGATGTCATAACCCAAATCTCCTAAGAAAGTGTACAACCAAAATGCATACTTAACTTCTCCCTTACACTCCTTCTATGGAATTTTATTTGAAAAATAATTCGGACCATTATTTTCAAAATAAAATTACCAATCAATCAAGACAAATCTTTGACGATTTTGAAAAGGTCTCACTAGTTCAAGTAACTGATCATGCATACCGTCCGTTGCTTGGCCTACAAGGAGGCGCCTGACCTACCTTCATTATGGCACCTCCGCTATCCTTCCTTGCTCCGTGATCTATCCCCTGGTCCCAGTTCCCCAGTTCCTCCCAGGGGACGTAGTTACGTCCTTTGTATTACCATATTTACGACGAAACGAAATGGCGATTATTGTTGCTTAATTTATAGGAGGGTAAGATGTCTTAGTGTATTCGGTTCAAGCTTATTTTCCAGTCGTTAGGATTTTTTCTAAGAATGTTTTGCGACTGATTAGTTTTCTTGACTTTAATACCATTGAAAATTTTCGTGGTAAAATGATTTCATTGTTATGTAAATCTGTTGATAATTCAAAAAAAATTCTTTATGAAGCAATATTAACATCATTAGAGATAAATTCATTATTTCATTAGAAGCCAATAATGAGACTGAAAACCATCACAGATGTAAACTAAATTCGTTTAAACTACTTCAAACCACAGGTACAATTAATTAACATCCATAATAAAAAAATAACACCAACTGTTCAATGAATTCACAAAGCGTTAAAGGCTAACAGTTAAAGGCTGCGTTCACATATAAATAAATAAATATAAATAAATTCACACATACTTAACTCTGACAATAACAAATACATACATGCGACAGCTTTTAGCAACAATGAAAAAAGTCGCCTTCTAAATACCAGCCGTAGTGATGGGATCAGATACTGGTTTTAAACCGTTCAGTTGATTTAAATATCGACTCAACTCGATTAAACTTGAGTTATGTCGTTAGATAAGCATTTAGATGTTTTGTAAAAATTACGCTTTTTTGAAACTACTAAAAGCTTTGAACGCTAGCCTAAATTCTATACCTACACATAATTTTGTGTGCACGTGTTTTTTTTTAGGATTCTGAATCTGCTAAAATGATGTCATATTTTTTGCAAAGACATAAAATAAAGAACTAAATCTAGCTCCTACAACTTTGCATTGCGAAGAGCTTGGCCGTCATTAGCCAATTATCACGAACATTCATGCCAATAGTGACAAACGACGATCTCAAAATATCAAAAAACAATCGACAGCTACCGTCCCATCACTAGCAAAGAGACAAAGGGTTACTCCTCGCCTCAAGTCAGTTACTAATGGCGACGGCGACCAGCGATCACGCAAACAGATCCCGCAGAAAGCAATTAAACCACACCAGATTCCTAAGAGGACAGCCACTGGTGCAATCAAAATAATCACTGCGATTTAACACTCTACTACCTTGAGATAAGTGATAAACTAAGTCGTGTTGCCGTCGGATATCGACTGACGTATTTATTTTGATAGTGCTAATGAAGCGGATAGATTAGAATTGTTGGGTTCTCAATGGACATTGTTAGGTTAGAAGTAGGACTGGTCAGGTTGTGTTTTTGTTTGAAGGCTTTATTTCAAGAGGTGTGTTGATTAGTGAGTGTCCTACTGTATATTATTGCCGAGTCTGTGTCTAAAGCTACTGCTGAGGTTATGGTCGGCACTATTAGCAAATAAATGCTGAAAGATGGCGAATAAACTCGTGAAATCTAATATGATAGACACTAGCTTCCGCTAGCATTCTCAACCCTTTTCCGTGGGAACAACTCCGCACGCCCGGATAAAAAGAAGCATAAACCTGCCCAAATAAATGGCTAACACTGAAAGATTTTACAAAAATCTGTAGATTCTGAGATTACTGCATTGAAACAAATAAAAAAAAATATTTTTAGCTTTACTTAACATGGTACTGATACACATCCAGATATGTGAAAGATCAAATTCACACCTTCAACATTTTAACCACCAAAGTCCACCTGCAGTGATATCTCTATACAGTCCCAACCCAGTTTCCCTAAAAGTAGTTTCCCGAGTTAGATAAACACCATATAGGACTCAGACTTCGGATAAAGGAAACAGTCGTGCACTTGCTAATGAGCATATCAGACCATAACAAACCCATGGGAAAATGTAAAGGGGGAACGAAAAAACAAAGCTGAAAATACTTTGTAGGGAATCTATGTAGATACATTGTTTTTAATGGTGAGTCTTACAGGAATTTGGAGTGCTACTGAGGGGAAAAGCAAAGGGAAAAAATACGTATCGTTGTTTTTAATATCAAAATCCCTAATACAAAGATTAACACAAGCAATATTTATGGGTTTATTACTGTTTCAGACGCATGGAACCATTTTTTTAATAAGTCCAGCAATACATATGAAAAATATCAGGAGCGCTGACCTTTATATTATTTTTGTTATAAGTCAGGTTTACCAAATAAAATAATAAAGAATACACTGAAATAGATTTCGTATTTATTATAAAACAGTTAATTTTTCTTACAACGTGAGCATCGATACATTCTTGTCGTACCTCTATATCGACATGGAACATCAATGGTAACTAAAATCGTAACCGCATCTACAGAGGCTACTATGCAAATACTCTGGTTATCTCCTCTGATATGCTGTAAATATGTCTAGAAAACCACCATAGAAAAATAAACCTTATGCTGCCTAATCTTAAGGTGGCTTTTACCAAGTCGGAAATGTTAGACAATAAAATAATGCAAAACACCTGATGGTTAAGCTTGTATACTCGATTTCAACTGGTTTTGCAACATCTATTAGCAAACGGAATCATTTTTCAAAATATTAATGTTTTGTGGTTCGGGATATTTGATATTCATCATCACTATTTATAAACATCTTCATATCCTAGCAATTTAAAAAGCTTTTGGAAAACATATTTTTCCACAAATAGATTCTGTCATTTAACATCCTTGGCAGTCGTTACAAGTAGTCAGAAACCCGTAAGTCTGATACCAGTCTTACCAAGCGTCATTGCGTTGCGCGGGTAACTGGGTTGAGGAAGTCAAATGGGCAGTACCTCCTTGCAAAATACTGGTACATACTTAGGAAACGCCTAGGAGATTCTGATATTTAAATAAAACCAATAAATGACAGCTAAAAAAATTTAAATCAATTGCATAAGCACCATCTATCGGACACATAACGCACTACATACAAAAAAACATCACAAATCAGCCCTCCAAGGAAGATATCAACAGCCCTACTAAGCTATTCACTACGTTACAATGAAACTCGAGACAACATAATCAAGAAAGCAACAATGTAACTATGTAGGTCCTTATTCCGAGATGTCAAAACGTATAAAGTTTTAGTACAGGTGGTATATATGTAGGTACAGTTTATTACGACTTGGTAAGGTTGAACTACGGGTGTAAGTGTGTATTCACAGTGTTCTAGAGGTTTAAGTGTAGATTGATTTTTTACGTCTATCTTCTGTGATCTATCATAATCTTTTTCCGAAAAGTTTGTTAGAAAGTGCCGATCTCAAGAACTACACAAAGATTTAAAATAAAATATTGGTAGATTATATTTAAAATACAAAATATTGCAATTTTTGACCAAAGGAATGACATTTTGTGTCTTCTCCTTTCTTTGTGAAAATATGACTCAAGATAGGATTCAGTTTATAAAACAAACGAATGTTGTGATTCGTGTAATCTGCTAACCCAAGTGCTGCATCAAACCTCTTTTTCTTTAGTTCTTTAATTCTCTGTTAAAGTGTTGCAATCGAAAAAATAATAACACATTTTAAAAGGTCTTTAATAAATGGCTGCAGTGAACACGCCCTACCCCGCGGTAGCCGAAAATGCAAATCCGATCCAACGCGTCTCTTACGCAACTTTATTATTCTTATTTTGCGTGTCTTTATTTTTAAGACTCACTTTTTATCCTTTTATATGTTGCCTTTTATTTATCTTTTATCTTTTAGCCCATCCCCGTGTCGTGAGCGTTGATTGCATTCGTGAGTTGCAACCAGATATAGCAAGTTTTTAAAGGAAGCCGCTTGATCGAAACCTTTTAAATAAAGTGCATTGTCCAAATGTATTGTTTTGGGTATCAAATGTTTTGGACGGTTTTAAATGGTGGCGATTGCCCGGTGCATGCACGCGATAATTGCCCGGTGCATGCAGTAGGACTGTTATATTTTTGTAGGTATCTATCTGAATTTAGTCCTGGTTCATTTTTGAAATATTTTATTTTAAAGATCCTATCGATGGCTAGCTATTAAGATGTCGTAAATAAGAGCCAAATCTACCTCAAATAAAACAGTAACAGTTAACAGTCTTCGTCTACCAACCGTCCCAAATACTAATCTGCGTAATATTTTCTCCGTTTCCATTCCTTTCCATCATCCGTTGTACTGACATACCTACCTTATTCAGACAGTTTATCCCTGTCGATCCATCTGCAGTTAAAAGCCCAAATATTTTGAGCTTGACAAATTTCGCAACACCAGTCCAGTTACTAGGTCTTCACCAATTAGATTCGGAGGCTAGGCTGGTGAAATGTCGCGGATTTCCAAACGCGTGCGTCGGAGCAACGACCCGCATACCGGCAACCTGCTCCATGTGATGACAGAGTACTTGTTAGTTGTTTCGCTGTGTGGTGCAAGATGTGAGAGACTTGGTTTTTGGGTGAAGGATTAAATGTGGCAATGCTGACTGAGGTTTGGGTGTGGATGTCAAGGTGATGATAAAATTAGGAAAATAAGTACCTAGGTAATTAGTAAGTCAAGATATTTTATCATACCTAATATTAGCATCAAAACTACTTAGGTACTGCAATTTTTTTTAAAGTAAATAACGAAAAAACTTTATAAATATTTAAGCTGCTGATGTTTGAAGACAATTTCGGTACATGCTATCGATAAAAAATGATTTATTTTTATGTAGGTTGACAGGCGGTATTTTGGTCCACTGTAATATATTACTTGCAGATAGGAAAAAAAAAACGTTATTACATAAACAAATAAACAGACATTGACACGTGTTTAAGAAAGTTTTCTATTGAAACCAAAAATGTTTTAGCAGAAACAGCCGTCTAGCCAAATCGGACACAAAACCTAAATAGGTACGAAATAAGTAAAACCAAAAATTTAATTAACAAAAAAGCCACAGTCTACCACCTACACCACACAACAACCAGTAGCTAGTACAGCAACTAACACTGGCGCACAAAAATAGTTTCAATCACACGCCATTGATGCACTGACTCCGCTACTCTGTGTCCTGTTGAGGTCAAGCAAATTGTTTGCCTGACTGATTGGTACATCAATATTATTTTTAGGTTTTTTTCTAACAGTTTTGGGCTATTTTAGGGATTTAAATAAGATTTTTTATTCGCATAGAAATGATGATGTAGGTCATTTTGATAAGAGATCTGTCAAATGAGGCGCATTCGAGGACACTTGTTTCAAGTCTGTTGAGAATGGAAGCAAATTGTTTGACTGCCTGATTGATGCTTCAAACTTAATGTTAAAACAATGGTGCTGAATTTGTGAATACATGCTTTTACACATTCGCACATACACGCATTCACAGCAAGTTTTTTTTCTAAGCTAGTGGTTTGGCTCACTTTTAAGAAGATTTTTAAAGAATCTTTATTCGGATAAAAATGATGTAAGTAGTTTCAATCACAAGCCATTGACGCACTGACTCCGCTACTCTGTGTTCTATTGAAGTAAAGCAAATTGTTTGTGGTACTGATTGGATCTTCAAACGTAATGTTAAAACAATGGGGCTCTTAGGTTAGTGTATGTATAGGTGAATTTGTGCATAGAAGTAGGAGTTTTTATTTGACATGAAGGATTTTTTTAAACTAGTGGTTTGGCACAGGTCACATACTCTTGGAAAAAAATGGATGTTGGCATAATCGCATAGGTCAATCTTTATACATGTTTTTTTTTATTATTCAGCTATTTAGCTTTAAGGGTGAGACGGGTGGATAAACTGCCTATTTTTGAATTGAAAATAAATTATGGTTTATTATCGCTTTGGGTTTTGTATATTGAATGAAAAAAATATAACCGGACATATATTTTGAAAGGTTTGCTGAATTAAATCAAAACACATCTAAATAAATGAATAAAATTGTTTTATTTATTGTGACAAGTCTTATCAAACATTCAAAATACAAATAACAATAAAAATGAGACAAAATGTCTTAAAAATAAAACAGTTTATTTTTTGTCACACCTATTAAAATAATAGTCTAGATCTATTTTAGACATTTTTAAAATAAACTTATGCAAGACGACCTTTCTAGACGTATTGTTTAAAATTCGTATTTTAATTTTATAGTTTTTTTATATTTAGCCAGATGTTGAAATAAAATCTAAAAAAAAACTAAATTGATACCAATCATAACTATCTGTTTTATGATAATTGTAAAACTATATAAAGTTCAACGACACATTGTTTAACTACCTAATAAAAATGGCTCGACGTATTTCGATACAGATGGCAAAAAATTCATTAGAATTTGTCGAAAAAAGTCCTATTTTGTTTTACAAATATAAAATTAAAAAAGAAAATAAATTATGCAAAATAGATAAAGATATGCTAAATTTAAATAATCAAGTGATTGGCACGAGTGGACTGTCATTTTGAGATTTGCATCTCGACCTTGTATCATAAAATGCGTTATTTAGAAGATTATTAATACAAATGTTGCTAAACTGGTTAAAAGATTTGGCTTTTTTTGCAAAAGGCTCATTTTCTCTTCACGGCTTCGCTAGCTTTATAAAATATCTTCTTTTACTATATTAATTTAAGACATCATTAATTTCGCCATACAGTTTTTGTAAAATACATAAGAAAAAAAACTTACTACTTTTGTCTATTATGTACTTTATTTGTATGTACTTTTGTATAAATAAATTATGATAAACAGACAAAGTTATAAATAAGTATGTACGTAGTATATTTACAAAAAGTTTTGTAGCTATTTTAAACAGGTAAATGTCCTGTAAAATGTTTAAAATTTTATGTGAAATAAGAACCGCTATTTCCAGACAATCTGTCTCGCATTATATTAATGTGTATAATAATGTGCTTTAGAAACTCACTATTAAATTGCAGCCTTTGCTGTATATATGAATTTCCCGAAAATTAATAATTTATATTATATAAATTATATTTGGCTTTCTTTTATGGAGGATTCAATTTAAGTTTTTACTACACTGATTAAAAATACAACATTTCCTTGAGATCAAACTAGTCCTACCAATAATCAGAGAACACAGGAATGTGGACTGCAACTAGAACCATGTAAGAGAACAGCCCGCACAATAAACAAGGACTAAAATATGTACAAAGAAAACAGGTCCTCAAACGAACGTCACAATCACAATAAATCGTCTATTTCTGTAACAACTCTATCCATAGTAAAACAACATTTTTTTAACCATAGACCCAACCATTAAGTACTAAATATGACATAATCTGTCAACTAGTGATGTACGACTTATTTGAGCCGCATAATATCGAAGCAGTAATTAGCGTCAACAAAACGTACACGGTCAGATCCCAGGTAATATTTACATGGAACATAACAATAAATCACTCGATTCACTTTCCTAAATTGATATTGTAATCCGTTCGCTTCGTTTTGTTTTTGTTTCTTATTGAATAAATGAAGACGTTGCTGTGATGCCGGTTCGTTAAATTGCTATCTCCTGGCTCTGTGCTGTGGTGGAGTAGGGTTTGTGTGTATATTTTTTGAGCTAACAATAACGGTGTTCGTTTTGTGTTGTGTCACATTGTTCTGCAATTTTCATACTGAAATAGATACTCGTGTAACTAGTTTTAAATCCTATCTTGTAAGTAAGACTATGTTTATTCACAGAATATTACACATATGGAAAATATATATAATTCTCAAATGAAAGTGCTTTAGATACCTACTGTTTTTTAGTTTGACTTAATTGGCCTATCTTGTTGTCTGAAAAGTTTTGTTTGTAAGTTAAGTTTTGAATGCCTGTAGGTTATATTGTACCTTTCTTTAATATGTTTTAAGTTCAATTCAACATCAAAAATATAACAAAACGTCGACTCCATACCCCTTTTAGTCCCACTTATCGCACACTCCGATACAAAATGGAGAATCACGATGTACAGAAGCTCTTGAGTTATGTCCCCATCCTACCGTGATATGTTCATTTCAACAATAAATATTGGTGGCCAATTAAACGCGAGGGAGCTACCGTCCGCCAGGCGTCTCGACGTGATCTGTTGATCTTATCGCCCGATAGATGGCGTTCATCATAATAATGGAAGATGGCGGTTAGTGCGTAATGGCGTTTGGAAATCGGTTTGTAAATTGAAAATTCGATTAAATTAATCGTGGGTATATTTTTGGTTCACGATGTTTTTTAACAGAGATTAATATAAAAGCGAGTGAAAGATAATTTTAGGAAAATTATAATATTTTTGAAAGCATATAAGATCTACAAGCCTCATCATTGAAGGCATTCTCATATTTTTGAAAGCTATTTTTTTTAACTTTTATATTATTCTTATTGGTACGAAAGATCATTTAGAATGTACATTAACTTCTTGTACGCAACTAAGTAACTACACACATCTAAAACACAGACAAGCACAAATGTGAGAAACTCATCTGCATCTGCAACTCGCATGTCGCTCGATTAAATTGTTTTACTGAATCGATTAAGCTCTCGATCTCATATCGATTCTAGATCGATTATTTTTTGTTTCGTTCACCGTTTCATGTACGCCGCCGTCTGATATCTTTATTAAATGGTCTGAAGTATTATAAATGGTTGCTACAATACTTATGTATCATGTATTGCTACTGTTTCAAGTTATAAATGTAGGTATGTACCAATGGACGCTCTGATGGTAATGAGGTGTTTTATCGATATTAATGTATAGTTTGCTTCTGAGCAATCGGTTAATGAAGCTCTCGATAGTTTTTTATTGATTAATATATAGTTATGTTGGGTACCGCGGTAGGAGTTACAATTATAAGGTGGGTGAACATTTCGTTCTACGCTGGTGTTGTTAAGAGAAGTGAGTGTAAGTTTGTATGTAATAATTATTGATTGCTCTTTCAATTACTGGTTAGACTCCAGAAATAATTTCTTGATTTGATCTGTGCAATTTTATTTACTGATACATCTATACCTATGGAACGTCAAAGAAAGAAACGATTTGAACTTTAATAATATGAATGATTTAGACTACAGGAAAATCAGAACGCGTTGCCTTATGTATTAGTATTATTTAGTAGTCAGTCGATGACATCACGAATACAAATAAATAATAGACTATTTCATATGAATGGAACATTATTTTTTTAAATGACAGTTAAACATAAATGTACCTAATGTTCTGATGAATATCAACGAGGTTCTATAAATAAATTTTCCAAAAGCCACTTAGCGTTTACCATAGAACAGGCGCCATATTGGTTGCTGTATTACTATCCGCCTTAGGCGCTTTGTCGACCAGCAGTTTAGCGCTGTCAATAGTGCTTCTACTAACTATTTAGATGCACTGTAGTGTACGCTACTGTTGTAATCCTGTGAGTTATTGCGCTGGTTTTGTTTTGTATAGTGGACTGCATTAATTAGGGGTAGCATTACTATTTTTTAATGTAATTTTTTTCAAATTTTTGTATATATCGTTAAAAGATTTTGTTTAGTTAGCGCTACTTCGATGGCAGATTAATAAGGTTTCGTAATTTATTTAAATTATGTTGTAATAATTCGTATAAGTACGGAAAAAACTTCCATATTATCATGTGACTAAAGCTAAAAGCTTCAAGTGAAATACCTATTTATACCTATAATCTTTTACACAAAAACCCCATATCTATCATCGTAGTATTGTTTAAAACCAGGTAATAATTCACTATTGCCAGTTTCCTTTTAAGACCAAAACCCAATAAAACCAATGAGTACCTACCTAAATTATCCATTCATACTAAACAATACAAAATGACGACTCAACAATATCCCGGATCTAAAGAATCTTTATTCACAATTTAAAAGAACAAAGACTAAACTTACAAAACATTCGGTTAGTCAGTTCATTTCAAAGAAATCTTGCTTAAAAACATGATTCACAAAATTATAACAAATCTACAGCATAACTTATTTGTATTAAAATAAGGTATTTTCCTAATCTACACATACTTACCTATATAAATATTAATGTCACTTTTCGTTGTTTTTGTAACTCAAGAACGGTCTCACCTATCCAAATTAAATGTTGAGGCTTTGTTCGGACTATTTAGTAAATAGTTTATGTGAAGTTTTCAAAAAATCGGTTCTTCATTTATCACATGTTTGTAAAAAAATGGTTGACTTTATACGTAGCGAAGAACGTACTTTGCTATTAGTATTGTATAAATTACTATAAGAGTGTTGTAATGTGATGTCAAAACGTCTAAGGTTCCGTATAAATAGATATACAAATAATAGATAGGTACGTTTGTATCGGATTGACAAATTGATTGTTGTTCCGTGAATCTCTTGTTGGCACCAATGTTGGGGCCAAGGTTGGACGGTGGATAACGAGTTTAAAATGTAGATTTAGATGATGCGTCACATTTAAATAAAGGACATTAATAAGATAGCCATGGGTAACATATTTTTTTTAACAATAATTTTTATTATGTCCATTGTACTTAAATTATTTTTATTTTTGTTGACTTAATGAATTAACTACTAGGACGGTCCTAGAGGAGTCGCCATGTTGAAGCGATGTTTGTTTATAATTCGTTTATAAATCATAATCTTATACATATTGAGAACATTTCTTATAAAGCCTCTTTTCAGCGCAGCTGAATAAAACAACAGGTACCTTACAAATCTTCAAACATACCCGGACACAAAAAAGACCAAACCAACATTGGCCCAACATTCACACAAGCCAACATGCCACAGCAAGCGGATAAACAAATTATAAAATGTTAATAGTATCGAACCTTTGACTCCTGCGCACAATACATCATTGTCAGTTGCGCCGAGATTAAAGCTCAGCTGACAGTGGGAAAGTTCGACCGACTGCTGTAAGATGTGTGTGGATTGCGTGATTGCGAATGTTAAACGCAGGTCGAGGTTGAAATCTTTGGAGTATTTGTATTTTTTTTTTAAATGCAAATGCAAAAATTGTAAAGGTGTTTGGTTTGCAATAAATAGACACACAATTTTATATGGTAGGTACTAGACTTTTTCCCGCTTTTTCACCCACGTCCTATGGGAACTACTGCTGAATAAAATATAGAATAGTTACTCGAGATGAGTGTAGCTTTCCAACAGTTTAAGAATTTTTCAAATCAGTTCAGTAGAGTACCAACGAAACAAAAACACCTCCTCTTTATTATTGTATAGAGAATGTAGAGTTTCAGTATAAAGAAATATATGTACATAGGTAGATATAGATATTTAGCTTCCGCCAGGGGTTTCGAGCCCGTTACTTACACAAAAAGTATTGTATACCCTTCTTCGATAAATGGGCTGTAGTAGATCCTAAGATTAACGATTTCAAGCAAACACACATACTCAAATAATCTGCCTAAACATAAATTTTCTATTACCGCGGTTTGTAGTTCCAACATTACAGTGAGATGTTACTTACCCGACCGATAACCGTTTTCAAAACCATACGACTTGCGCTCGCGTCGACAGGCGTAATCTCTTGTTAATTTTTACTTAAGTTTAACTTTATTCTTTTGGACGAATATGAGTGATATTATTGTGGTTTTAACACTACAGATACGATAACGGAAGGGGTAATTTGATGATTTTTCATTAAAAAAATACAGGTACGACATATTTTCAGGATTCTATACATTGCTGGTTCTTTATCAAATAGTACCTACATATATTATCTCGAATCACTACCTAAAGTGGCAAAAAATTTAGTCGATTAAAAAAAACCCTAATATAATTTTTTATTTAGCTACATTTTCCGTTTTTCTTCAGGTTGTAGCCTAATAAGTAACTTGGTGACTTACTTTCGTATTTATAATAGAGACTTACTTTTTTACCAGGACCCAAAGCTATTATAGTAATCTGTGGCTAAACTAAAGGCAAATAATCCTTTTAGAACTCGGGACCTTCTGCACATAATTAAGCGAAAAACCACGTCCAACCTTACCTCGGTCACAATATTAACAGATACAATACCGGTGCATAATAGCGGTTCCACATGAGCTATCAAACTGCATATTAATGCAGCTTCCGAACGTTCCCATGCAGCTATATCTCAGCGGTTAAATTATACAATTTATTGCGCAGCTATGGGAAATTGTTGGCTAGTGATGGGAATGCGAATCGAGTGATTGGTGATTGGGAATTTTAAGATCGATAAGTTGTGTCAGAGACGAAATCTATTTGATACTAGCTTCCGCCAGCAGTTTCACTCGCGTCAAGAGATATCACTGCTTCCCGTAGCTGGATGGTGACCAAAACTCCCAATCCCAAGTCCTCTTCCCAGATCTAAGCTACATCTCCTCTAATGTTCAGCTGAATCGGTCCAGCCAAATCCACCACCAAGAGATAAATGGATTCATTTTTTTTTATAAGAGGACGATAAAAAAAGCATTGTTTATCTCACACTGTGAATTCGGGCCAAAACACGATTTTCATTTTACTACACATTAAAAATTATGATTATCTATCCATTGACCAGCCTCTATAAATCTACCCATATTAATAAGATAGACTGCTTTCTCGAATCTGCCTATAGTTAACCGTTACCGATTCATTCGATTAAATCGATTCCAGTTCCGTGTCCCAACACTATTAGAAATGGTGGCATACAGTTCGTGATTAATGCTGTAATTAGTCTGTTTGTATGCTACCTATTGATAATTTAATACGTACGATTCTGATTAGTTACGGTGCATACCAAATTTCACAATTAAGAATCATGAAAGAAAAGAAGAATGACAGCTAGTTTTTTTTTTTAAATATATATGATGCGATTGAATATCGGTATGTTTAATTGCTTTACATATATTAGAGAAGTTGGGAGATAGGCAGGTGTACCTACGTTATTGGGCAAGGGAACTAGGTATTTCAATTCTTAGTAAACGTAACATAATCTTATTAGATAGATAAAGTGAACAAGAGCCGGCTAAGGTACCTAACATGGCCACGTAAAGAAGAAACTGCGAAACTATGCTTTTGGGGCTTGACGCTGTAACTTTCCGTCTCCTGTTCAAGATCTAGAAGCCGGTCCAAATCATGATGGAGGGAAGTAGTGGTGAATGATATGAAGTTCTTGCCAGGTTTTCGAAAGCGACGTTGAAGATGGAGCGAAGTGGGGAAGAAAAATCTGGAAAGAAAAAAAAGGTGTTTATACTTACAGCTAATCATAAGTCATAGGTATAAGGTTCATTAAAAAAAGAAAGCGGCAAATTCGAATGTTGTTTGGGATGAAGTAGATACTCTTGAGCGAATATACAAGCCTCAACATTTTTTTTACCATCATTTTATAAGACAAAAGAAGCTTTAAGAGAAATCTCACATAAACATCCCTTCATAATAAAGATACACATGTAAAACATAAAAATCGCCTCACAATACAGTGTAAGGCTTGGTGCAGATAATACATTTATAATACGTGGCCTGTGTTCCGATTATTCGCGCCTCCGACCACCGGACCGCCGCGGGGTAACGCCACTCTTTATAATTTGATCACATTTGTAGAACGGACAATGCAAGCCCAAAGCGAGGAGACGACAGATGGACAGAGGTGGTGTAGAGTCGGTGTTCTGCTCATATTTTTTATTTGCTTATAAGGTATTATAAGGTATTTATAATTTACCTTATTTATAAGGTAACTTGTACGAGGTAAGCAATATTTTAGATTCAATTCCATTTGTTTTCTTCTTCTAATACTTTTGCAGTAGATATTCGAAAAGGGACAACCTTTTTGGTATTTTTATATACTTGTAAAAAATTTACGTTACCGCTGCCAAAGGGATACCCAGATTGGTACAAAGCAATAGAACGTATAGATAATTTTCTGAATTTTTGAATAACAATTAAGTAAAATTGGCTCGCAAAAACTATGGGCAACAACTATAAAAAGGATTGCCATTATCAACATCAGCTAAAACGTTGAGAGGCTACAAAAATATGAACCTTACATATAAAAAGTACAAAGTCGACTCCATCCATTACCGAGTCCCTCTCACCATTTCACGGAGGCAACTCCTTCAGTGGAGTTAGCCCGAGGCTTGTACAATGGCCACTACTTTTTCCCGACCATAATCAACATTTGTATTCAAGTCATACTTGCTGACCGTGCCTTCTATAAGATATTGCCGTACACATTAAACAGATTATCTTTGGAAATTTTCGGCCTCGTGAACAAAAATGTTGACTTCAATTTGGTATTTAATGGTCGATAATTTGTTGTGGTGTGATGGATTTGAAGGGAGATAAGGTATGAATCGTTTTGTATGTACTTATGTACTTTTTTATAATGTGTGGAGGTCTATTGATATTTTACTTGTTCTACATGTACACCTACCTATGCAGCATTGTGAAGGGAAGTCTATTTACAAAATATCGTTCTTGTGTCGAATCTTCCGGTACCTAGTGTGGCGATTCGATTATTCATGTAGGTACCTAGTACAGTCAACTTCAGGTCAGTGGTAACAGTTTTATAGGAAAATCGTACTATTACCATTGAGTTAAGGTACATGACAGTTACCACTAATGTGCGGTTTACCGTACCTATGTGATTAATCGTGTTAAATACCTATGAAACAGGCTTCCAAATTGTACTACTACGACCAAAGTTTAGCTGCTCTTTGAAAGGCTATCAAAATAAATATACTAAGATGACTCTAATAAAACACTCTTCCAGTTTAAATAAACCACATAATTAACAACAAATACCTACATTATTCAAGCAATTTCCCCAATATACATAAAATTACAACACGATATTCTCATCAATAAATAAACGCTATCATCAAATTAATTCTCATTATGATAATATCATTATTTAATGTAACATTATAGTAAATATGTCTCTCAAAGTTTAAAAGAATCGGTGATAAATATCCCCATATGGTCGTTTACCCATAACTTTAACCCATAGACCGACCTATAAAAGATATAATATTGTGTTTCATTATAAGAGTCCTCATAATATTAATGCTCTATAAGGCAAGCTATGTTAAAGGCACTAACTAAAATCGGAACTTTTAAAACATGTCTAATGTCAAAATTAGAATCCATAAGAGTAGTACATAGTCAACGAAAATCAAATTAATATTTAGAGTACTCGCACGCTGCAAACTTTCAGTCAGCCGATAGTTTGTTTTAGAGTCATAGATCAATACGAAGATGAATGGTAGTACGCACATAACAACGATCAGGTATTTGGCTGATATCAGACTGGCAAAAAATTTTGAGTGAATTCACGATTTTAAATATTTTTTGACAATTACTGTCGGCCGACTGTTTATTTCGCAGTGTGCGGATATTCTAAATATTCAGTAGATCTTCGTTTGTTAGTTTCGTGACAATTAACAAATGTTAGAGTACACGATGTGAATGCATTGTCCAATTAGTAGGAATATTCGTGAAATATATTAGACTAGCTACGTTCTAAATTCTCATACAATTGTTGATTGGTAGTGTGTTGAAATTCGCATATATCACGCAATGAAGCGAGAGTTCATTTGCTTACCGTTACTTTTGGATAACATATTTTAAGTGGTCAGGAATTTGTATAGAAAACAAGTGTAGGAAGATATTTTAGCTATAATGGGTAATAAATAATATCTTATTTGTTAATTTTATAGCCATTCTCATATTTATTTTTGATTGCCTAGAGTGACTAATCACAGATTTGTTTATATTAATATTAGAACTTTTTCGATAACCCTATTTTTATACTTTTACTGATACATGAAACAATTCTTTACAATATTGTTTTATAATTGCAATTTACAATCTAAGATACTTTATTAACTGGATATTGCCTAAATATTATCTTAATTATAACCTGTCTAGTTTTTCCCTATTACATAATCATCAATTTAAACAAATTGTTTAAATCATTAAATGTTTTCTTATATGTAGATTAGCTAGAATTTATAATTAAGAACCTTTTAATTACCGATAGGTATGTGAAATATACATATAGGTATTAAGTTCAAACTTTATTTTATGACGAAGTTTCCAGTTCCAAATGAATATTATTATCATGTGTTAGTAATTAATAATTATTATTAAGCACTAAGAATGAACTGCTTCTACATTGAGAATAACTCCCGTTTGTTATTATATTTCTAGATGGATCACTGATAAATAATAGCCTGCTTTATACGAGTAGGAGCTTTAAATAATGCATGTCGATATGACCTATTACCTACATCTACATTGTTGCTAAAGTTAAGTAAACATAATCACGCTCACAGCTCAAATCACAGCTTCACTAATTTACAAAACTTACCTCAATCATAACCCCAATTTTATCACAAAAAAAAAACAAAACACCTATCATATATTTTTCACAGTGGACATTACAAAAGTAATGGCGTTTTAAATTCGTGCACACAACCCCTCATTATTATGAAACAAAGGGCGATCATCTGAATACATTTGCTAAATAATTGTTATTTCGTATCTGGACCTCGGGCGATTTGGCCAAATTGTTGCAACCACGGAGGAAGGAAAAATAGCGGAGATGCTATAAAGGAGGTAGGTCAGGCGCCTTCTTGTAGGTCAAGTAGCGTACGGTAGGCGTGATCAGTAACTAGAATTAACGAGGCGTTTGTGTTTATTTTCAAAACAAAACGATTCGGTCAAATCTGTTAAAGATGATGATGAAGTCTTGATTGATTGGTGATTTAATTTAAAATATTATAGGGTTCCCTAGAAGGCGTGTATATTGCTCGTCCCCCGAACACCCACATTTTGGTGCGCTACTTTCCTAGGAGATTTTTCATTATGACATCTCTGTCAATGATTTTGTTCTCCATGGTTGGAAAGTATTAAGTATTACTACAGGTTTTAGAATAAGATTGGAGTGAGCGTTTTTTGTTTATGTAAGGTTGATTTATGATATTTTTTTAAGCTGTTTTTGTAAAGCAGCTAAAAAACTAAAATAAATAGTCTTTTTGACAACTTATGTAGGTAAGTAGTATCAAAAGATATCAAGGGATAGGTCTTTAGGTATACAGGTAAACTTTTAAGTACATAGACAGACATGTAAATTCCATTTCTTCAATCTCATAACTCAATAGGACGGAAATACCTAAAATAGGCAAGTCTTGGGTCTCCACAGGCTTTTTAAAACATTTACCTATTTCACCTGAAATTCTTTTATAGATATTCAAATTGGTGTTATAAAACAAGTCATATTTTAACTATAGTAAAATTAACATACGCAATAAAATCTTACAAATTAGAGCAAGTTTCGAAAACACATAGTAACACGTTGTAAATTACCTATTCTCGAGTAATGGACTCGCTCATATTTGCGAGATTTAAAAACCGGCTAAACGCAAGTCGAGCGAGCGTTTGAAGGATTCCGTACTGATATCTAGAAAACTGCAAATGAATTATAATAAACCTCGTTTGTTCTATGGGAGTTATTTTTATTTTATTCTAGTTTTCACTATTTATTACAGGAAAATACATTACACATACAAAATTACGTCATCATCTGTGAAAATTGCAACTGTTTTACTATCCCGGTTCATGAGATACAGCCTGGTAACAGACAGAAGCATAGAGTAATCTACATTATGTAATAGGGTCCCGTTGTTCTGTTTTGGTGCGTCCTACGGAACCCTAAATATACAGGTGCTGCCGCTTACCGCGACTCGGCTCGCCAAATAATTACGGATAATATCCAATGATGTTTTTAAGTGTTTAAATTGTTCGCAATTTTCGGCAAAATACTTTCAACTTTGTTTTCTTTTTTAATTTTACCTTCACTTTGAACAAACAGTTATTTTGACATCATCAAGATTTTGAGTCGTTATTGAATTATTACTCCGAGTTTTAATTTGTGGAATTTGATAAAGGCACTTTTCATTTCCCCGATTGCATTTAAATCTATAGGGATTCAATTAAGTAAATATCAACACTTTACATAGAGCGAACACCACCTTTTCTTTGAAATTTTGTTCTTTACAATACCTAATCGATCCAAATGATAGTCAGATCACAGGCTTCTGCAGGGCTCTTAGGCCAGACGCTTGGGGTTGTAGGATCATTCTGAAGAGTTACCGCAACCCTGGTACAAACAGGGCAAAGAAGTAAATGTGGGTTTTAGACGTTAAGTAAGTCTGTCACTCCTATCATCATCATTAGATTATAATATTTTCCATCAGTTTACATATGGTAACAAAGATAAAATTACATATGATAAAAATTATTTAATAAGTAATTTTAACCAGCTTAGCATTACTATTTTACGAAGCATAGTCCAAAAATATCATAAGGTCTCAACAAGAAGGGCCTACGCTATTACAAGCGTCAACCTTTCCTAAATTTATCGTGCCACCTTTGACCCTTCATAATTATGTCAGCCGCAATCCTTACCTTTAGTATTAATTGTAATAACTGCTTGTTAAGACATGATTATAGTGTAATAGTACTTAATAATAATTAACTTATAGGTAGGCAAGAGGTATCCTTCATTAAACGTAAAAGAAGATTTAATTGGATTTGTTAAATGTTTTCGTTCGTTAAAAGGCATTAAATAGAATTCACGATAATTTAAATTGAATGTTAAAACAGGAAAATAAACTCACAGATAGCTATTGTTTTATTTTAACTAAACCTAACATTTACACACAACAAAGTTATTAAATAAACACAAATTACATAGAACGAGGCAAACACAAGCAGTACATAGAACGAGCGTATGAATATAATATTTGTCCCGTAGCATAATAATCTTAATTAACACACATATCAAATATTTATCGAATAACATAACATGGATATCAACATAGAAATCGCCGAATTTCATTTATTAACTTCATTAGAATCTATTTACAACTAAACTCGTGTAATGACAAACGAGAATTAGAACCGAAATGGTAATTTTAGTCTATTTGATGTTTATTTAGAGACTGACAATATTAATACTGAATAAACGACAACTTGGTCCAAAACGGGAACATTTTACAACCACTGTATAAATTCATCGATAACATAGTAATAAAATATTTACATGCGTAATGGCGACTCATTCCGTAATCAACCACTCCCGATCATAATTTATATTAAAATATTTATGTGAACGTCACAACAAAGCACAACGTTTTGAGTGTAAAACTAATGCCACATAAATTTGCAGACCCTACTCTCATACTAAACGATGCCTCGAGCAACTAACACTACAACCAGTTTCATCTACTTGTCTTCTTATTACTTTTTCAGCTACTGTAAATTCAACCTTATCTTGATTCAATTTGAGCTTACACTTGTCTGAATCCAACCCGTCATTTTGATGTTTATCATTTTGCACAGTTAGTGTTCTATTTCTATCGTCCTTAGCAATTTCTTCTCATAAAGCTCAAAATTCATCCTTCGATTGTTCTTCTGCACCTTTTGTTTTTGCTGCTACTGCGGTTGTACAGTGAGTTATACGAGAATTTATTTCTACAATAGAATCAACACGAAATGGTTTCTTAGCCGCAAGGAGAATAGCGACTGAGTTATTGCCTGGTAGCATTACTTGCTCAGAATCATTCACTATCTTTCCATCTGGTCCATTCTGACATACTTTACAACCAGGGCTTGGCTTCTGATTTTCTTTAATGACGCAAGATATATGAGGTCTTATGAAGAATTTGTTTCTTTATGTATCGTATCTTGATGAGTGTGATATTTTATATTAGCCTCGTCCGGTTTTGAAGAACCGACATGTTGAGATTTAATTGCGTATTTTTTATTGATGTGCTTCAAATCATCTACTTGATCGCTATCGAGTCATCAATATCTGTTATTTATTGGCGTGCGTCTAACAGTTCTATTAGTACAACAATTGAAGTTCTCATTCCTATTTTGATTGATGTATCCAGAAGCTTTGGTTCTACAATTATTGCGTAGCTGTTCAAAATCTTCCCACCATTAGAGACAGGTTATTGACCGAGGTTTATAATAAGGTGAAAAATTCAACAATAAAGGACTTAATAATTATCATTATCTCTAAAGATTTATAATCTGAGAGATGGAGTTTTATATTGTTTGTAAGCATCCACGGCCTATCCATTATTATATTTTGCACCTGTTCAGCCTCAAGCCTTCTTATAATAAAACCAATGATCTCACTAGTCTACTTAAGTTTCATAATTCCAATCGATTAACTAGAAACATCCGCCATTTTCCCGGTCTTAATTAAAGCTGGCAGCCCTACAGTTTCCTGTATTGTCTATAAACTGACAAAGGCGTGCGTTTGCGCAACCGATTGATTTGCATAGCAGAGCGTTTATTAGATTTTGTTGCGAGTTAGGAACGTTTAGCTGCGTTGCGAGTACTTGCGACATTTCTCCCGGCTATTGTAGGAGATTGATAAAATGTATATTGAGCCACTTGTGATTATTATGTTGTTTCTAAAGTCCGTGTTCGTGTTTTCCAGTAGTTGCGTTTAATGTTATCTTTATACGCCTTAAGCGACTTTGATAGTGACAGACTTTGTAAACAGGGTACGAGTTTATGGAGTTGGGTTTTGTCAGTATTGTCGAGACTATGGTACTATCGACCTACACACAATTTTCGTAATTAATGATGTTAAAAAGGTCATTATTACTAGTATTATGTTCATGATATTTTATAATATCTACTTAATATTTAGGTCCTCTTAATTTCAATTTCATTTTTATCTTAACATCCCTTCTTTCATTAAAGTCCTCTATAAGTGGTCTATCTAAATAACTAATACTCACTTTATGGAAAGTTACTTTACGATTGTAAATATCTATTATCTATTCTACACAAGACTTTACTACTTCTTCTATAATATCGTTATTAAAACTTATATTTACGTTAATTGCCTTAGCTATCATCACTAGGACTCAGGTTACCATACCAATTATAAAATCATAATGACCATCTATTTTTGTACCTGAAACGGGTTTCTTTTGTACTGTAGTGTTAATATCCGATTCTACTGATAGAGATAGCGTGTGCAATGTTGTTTTTTTTAGTACATTAGCGAAGAGTCTGTGGGATGCACTAATGTGGTTTTGTAAGCCAAATATAAAAAGGACCTGGTTTTTATGAGGACTTAAGGGTTGTAGCAGTCGCATTTATCACTGTTTACGAGTTGAATGTACCTATGTGTTTAAAAATGATATCTTGAAAATTGAATGTAGTCATCGCAAAGCCAAAATTTCAAAAGTTTTCTTTTAGACGACTACTGTATAGTGTTGGTAAAATTGGTGAGTGAATCCACAAAAAATATTGTGTCTGATCACAAAAGAAGGCTGTAAACCTTTACTGTGAGACAACCAAGACAATCAGAACAGTTATTTACACACAGATAATCTAAAACAATCGCCTAAAGGTATGGAGCAATTGGTCCACAAGTGGAACCATATCGTGATTTAACGATTAATAAATTTAATATATCGGATCTTATATCATTTCCTCTTGATAACATAGTGAAAGAGAAACAGAACAGTTTATGCAAAAACTATCTTGAAGTAGTTTAACATTGCTTAGATGCTTAGATGATTAGATTTTGTTAAAGCCAATAGGTTTGCCTTATCTGATTTCCACATCAAACACTATTGACGGGAAGTCAGGACTATCAAAAGTATTAGTACTTTTGATCTGGCTGGATCTGACTTTTGATTTGGTCTACCAATGCACACCTTCACCACCTACAAATGGCTCCTTTAGAATGTATGTAGATATTGAATAAGGGGAGGAAGATCCTTAATTTCTCCGTTCTTCCTCTTTTACATCCCCTCTATCCATTCTTATTCTTTTTTATGCCCTGTTCCCAATTTATCTGAACTCAACGCAATTTTTTTTCGACTTCCATTTCACTCTATCAGTCGTATTCACACACTTCTCAGTCACATCATCTTCCAGGTAATTTGTTCATCCTTTCTTCTGACAACCTCTTTCCATAAAAATCATTCCCGTCCATTGTTCTCGATACAAAGTGAAGGTTCTTCACAACCACTTCATTTGCAGTTGCAGATTGCAGTTCTATCACAAGTTTCTCTGCACGTAAATCACATGCACTATTAGTTAGCCGGGAGCTGGCGGCTGTTTTAACGCCTCAATATATTTACAGGGCATTAACATGCCTCTTATTTATGATACCGGTTATCACTTAGCTAATACGGTTTGTTAGAGGTGCAGTTGCTTTGTTATGGTACTGATATTTAAATGGTTTGGGTTACTTCGCGCTCTGCAAATTTTTTGTCGGCCGATAGTGTGATCGGACTTATAAATCATTATCACGATGAATGAATGGTAGTGCTTACATTTCCCCGCGGTTCCATCCGCGACCCGAAAGAATTACTTCCCACAACCGATCAAAAAGTAAAAAAGTAGCCTGTGTCACAGCTAGGTTCTACACTATCTCTGTACCGAATTTCATTTAAATTGGTTCAGTAGAATTGGTGCAGTTAAAAAGTAACATACAGATAGGCAGACTTGAAATGCCAGTTTTTCATTGACTATTATCATAACAATCCAGCGTACATATAATTAGAAGTTGATAAATTCTATACCTTTCTATTAACTTAAGACAAGCGTGAAAGCTTTATTATCTAACCTTCAATCTCTCCCAAATTAAGATCTAACCGGCAATTAAGTTAGCCGTTACTGTTAAAAGTTAAACTGCCTGAATTCATTTGTATGCAAATTGCTTTCAATAGAAAATCACCTACGGATAGCCAACTATGAGGATGTAGACATAACTTCTCTTGGATAATTAGATTTGGATAAGAATATGAAAAAAAATCGTGTTCCGTGTCATCATATCTAATATAATATTCAATTAAATGTATTCTATTAATAATCATGCATCCTTGTGCATCCATTAAATTGTTAATAATTCTCAGTTTGTTTGTTTAATTCACATTTATAGTAGTTGTTAGGATCGCACAGGTTTTACTGCTAGAAATAAAACCATAAGCATGCTAGAAATAAATGGGTATTTAATGGGTGCACAGTTTGATTCAGATAAGTACCTAATCAACATCCAAAAGTAATTTAATTTAAACATATCGCACACGCCAATATTACAAAAAAAGTATGTAAATAACCTTTCTAGAATGAAAATACATTGCCTAGCTTTATCGGTATCAATTCCCATAAATTATTCTAGAAAAAATATTATCCTACATTAAGATTTTTTTCCTGATAATGACTACCATATCCTGCATTAATCTAATCTAAGCTGATAATAGAATACTATTATATTAATGGTGTTCTACGTCGAAGCCAGGTGATTATACGTCGGGCTCGAATTATGTGTAACTACCCGCATTGAGAACAGATTGCTTTAATTCAGACGACAGCTACGCGTAATAATGTAAACATACATTATGGTGCATCAGGCTTTGTTTGAGGTTCTTTTGTTTTTTTTTTTTTAATCTGTATTTTCTATGTTGGGAGATATTTTAAGTTATTATACGTACAACTCATAATAGCTATATACTACCATGCGAACCTATTTATTTTTGTTTACACATACATATGTATACAATCTGATTACTTATATAACTTTCAGTGTCAATATGAACCTTTAATGCTGAATATTGGCTTATGCATGCTTTTATCATTTTACATAATTCAACAACTTTAAATGTTAAAATTATTTTAATCTTGATACGCTTATTAATTTTACCTGCCTAAGTTTTTGCTTATACATAATTTTATACATAATTTCAGTTTCACTTACGAACCAGTTAACTTCCCATGTAACTAAACACCACAAAAACTACACTTTCCAAATCAAGCATTTAAGGCATAATTGGAGGTTTACATTAAAATGACTACCGATACCTGTACCATGAGTTCAAAAGCAATAGTATTTGTCGATAGCATAGTCGATATCGACTACGAAAATTTTTTAAGGCAAGTTTTACAGTACCTCTAGCGGTCACTTACGGCACTAAAATTGGCCAAACAAAAAAATTATAAAGTCGATATCGAGTTTAGGCCTGCCTGATATAGGTACAAAGGGCTCAAGGCTGTAAGTAGGTACTTGGTGGGTTTTAGTAATAAGAGTCTAAAAGGAGGGGTCATTTGATGATTTCCCATCAAAAAAGTCAAGTATCGACAAACATGCTTTAAACTGATGGTAGAGGCCCAGTCAACAAAAACTATGAGCCAGTACATAACTGGTCACTTATGTGCTAATCTGAAGCTATGCCGTAACTTAATACATACATAATAAGTGTGATTACGTAAGACGGGCGCTGCAACGGGAGCCGAGATGTGCCAATCTTTTCCTTATTGCGTGCGGTTTATATGGAGATGGTCTGTCAGGTTTTGCTGAGCTTCTGTTTCAACGTTTTTCACCGTCTCGTCTTTGCCATGTCTAGAAATATGGCTGTGAATTTGGCTGGCATGTCAACTATTCTTTGCCTGTGAAAATATTTTACATCTATTTAAGCATGGTTAGTAACTTCACTCAAGAAATAGTAAGTAAGGATAGATGAAGACATAACATTTTGTTGTTCATCTTTTGCAGTTTTATAACTCTTTATGCCGGGCGTCCACAGACAACTACCCTACGAATAAAGCGATGTCACACGGAAAACCGCGGAAAATTTACTGGAGTGAAAACTCTGTTACTTACCGTCAAAACTAACTGTCCGTAACGAATCATTTATCACTGGAAATTGAACTAAAGCGCACTTACATAAAAAGCAGGTAAAATTTTTCCGCGATCAACATATCAATTTCAACCGAATCAAATGCCGTTCATACCCGATTTTCAATTAAAGCATTTTCCTAGAAAGCCGCATGTAAGCCAGCACACCGTCATACGCAATATACTATTAAATGGAGTCAACGCACCTCAGTATATGTGAACACGGAATAAGGACAAATTATAGGAGATGCCATAATGCAGGTAGGTCAGACGACTTTGTCTAGGTCAAATACGTGAGGTGGGCATGACCAATACAATCAGTTAGGAGTGAACTAAGAGGCGTTCGGGTTCTTTGAGACATCTGTCAACGATTATAAAAAATGATCGGGTACAAAGACGGCATCTAAGGTCGAAAAGAGGAACGTTCCTCGTCCCCCGCACACCAGCATTTTGGCGAGCTGCTTTCTTCGCTAGATAGGCGTCAATGGAAGGAGCTGCACCGACAAGAGATGGACTCTTAAATTAAAGATTTCTTAGTAGATTTTCCGTTATGACACCTTTATTTTAACGACGTCAAAAATCATCAAATGCCCTCGCTGTGGGTTAACAGCAGTGAGGGAGTGTCACTTTTACTGACTAAAAACCGTCGTGTTCCGTCGTAGGCCTTTTATGAACCAGGGCCGCGGTAACTCTTTCGAACAATCCCGCAGCCCCTGTTATGGCACCTCTGCTAGTGATTTAGTCCTCCGCGTTGTGGACGGTAATAACAACGGACTACTGTTGGCCTTACAACCGGCTAACCGCGCGACAACTTGCTGGAAGCCCACCGAGATGATAATACCATTTAATAACTCTTCTGGGTATTGTATAGAGATGATAATACCTACTTTTGAAATGTGGGATTAGATGTTTAGTTATCGATTTGTGATCGATACTATCTCTAAGTGAAGCAGAGATGAACACACTAGATATTTTTAATTGCCGAACGACATTAAGCTCAATCGAGGAAAAGATTTAGAAGCTGGATACTACAAAACTCCATAGTTGCTGGAAGTAAATGTTAGTAAGTCCACCTATTTCAAGACAGGCTTTTATTTCCTTAATCTGCAAAAGGTGCTCCTTGGAGCAAGCTATCAATACCAACCACTTTTTTATGTACAATTTCGTTTACATGCATTCCAGTCATAAAAATAACACTCCAACACAGTTAAACAATCACACAAATTGTAGGATTTTCTTCCAACCACCTATAAACATATTTCGTATCAAAAACGACTAAACCCTTTATTCTAAATCCTTAACTTGCACTCACACGTTACAAGTAATAGGTGATTGTCTAAACAACGTGATAATCTACTCGAAGAGGCACCAGTCTTCCTGCTGCCTCCGAGTTATTGCAAGCGACAACATACGAGGAAATCTATAGAGATGATAATACTTGAAACGACCCAATTGGTTGTTTATAATAAGTATAAAATAATTAGTAGGATAAGACGTGGATGGTTACGTTTATGTTATACTGCAGCGTAACAGAACTTATTTTCCTTTTTATCATTTTATGCCTTTAAAAAATTCAAGTCGTCAAGGTAGTCGAAAAGAAATAAATTGTTACCCTTATCACAATCAAATCTATTTATATCTACTGTAGTATATTTTCGTATACTGTATATGCAAGCAACTAAAAAAAACACTGTAGATAAAAAAAAAAAATCCTTACAAGATGTTAAATCTAGAATAAAAAGCAATGCAAATATGTGCGTATATTATAATGAAACAAAAACAACCACTTCTAACACAACAAACTAAAACCAAAATTAATTCAGCACTATACAAAAAAATGCGCCCCAGCGACATCCTTGAACAAAATGCTCTGACTGTGTGATTTTCTTGAGGCACCGCGATTGTATGGAAAATAATAAATTGCGTAACAACAGGATCCTGTATTTGTCAGACGCGACCGGTCGCACAATAATCGCTGCTTGCGTGTACATTGTAAATTATTTTGTATTTATATAGAGCTGTTTATACTGCTATGTGGTGGATTTATTGTTCATTTATATTTTTTTAAATTATTTTTTATTGCTGGAACACGATGGAAACATTATTGATAATTATTTTGATGAAAAGTAGTGTTAACATAATCATTTTAATTTATTCCTGTTATTTAGTTAAAGTTATTCAAATTGAGACACCTTAATTTATTACACGTAAGTCAGAATAAGCTGTACTTTATCAGATCAAAGTACAAATAATAAAACTTTTGGTCTTATTGACACATAGTTTTATTACATAAATTAACTCATTATCTTCATTTCCGTGGTGCAGTTGATCAAAACTGAAACGCCATATATAATACTTAACTCAAAAACAATTGTCACACCAAAACATCCCCGACACACTAAACCAAACAACTTTACACAAATATGAGTTGGCAATTAGATTGTCAATAGACAAGTGTCTCTAGTACTCGTTTCATTCCGATGGCGCGGTTAAGAAACGCCAGCAACTAGTACCTGGGCATAGACAACATCTAAGGGCGGGTCTACGCTAGACGAACCGAGCACGAGCGAAGCACAAGTGGAGCCGTTCTCGGCTTGTCGTTCGCGGCGTCAAGTGTGGACGTACAACGAACCTACAACGATCACTGTTAGCAAATCCCTTTGTGTTCGTCAAAAATCGACAACAGGCGGAACGCAGCCGAGCGCACAGCGCGCTCGTTAGAGGCTTGTAAGTTGGTCCACACTAGACGAATTGTGTTCGGCTCGTGCTCCGCTCGTGCTCGGCTCTCCTAGCGTAGACGCAGCTTAACCGACACAAGTGTGGCTAGCAATTATCAACGAGTTTTCTTGTACACTTTCTTTAATACAATTTCATAGTTGAAGCCTAGTTGATGGTAATTGATTCGGGATTGTGTAACTGTGGATGCTGGTCTTTATTTATTTAGTTGGCTGGTTTTCCTGCTGTTGGTGTATTTGGTCCTTCGATATGAAGTAGTGTGGTTGTGGTCTTAAATGGCGATTTTGAAGTAAGGGAACACTTTAAGATTGATCGCGTCAGTAAATGAAATTTTGTAGCTTTAACCAAATTGGATTTATAGAAGAGTGAAAAACCATAAAGATTTGTAGCTACAACTTTTATATTCAATCTTTTAACAAGATAGTTCTTTGATGTATACCAAAATGAATTTAATTATTGCTAATGATTTCAGTTCTGTTTCGTTTTTTTTTAATGTAGCATTTAGTGAGAGCTAAAATATTTGGTAAATTAAATTTAGCTACTTAAAGCTTAAAGGTACACTAATTAAACATGTGTGAACTTAAATTTATGGGCGTACTGAAAAATAAGAGTACCCTACACCCCCAATGAATATATTTCATATTATATTTCCACAGCAACCTGTCAAAATCTGTAGCACAATAAACAAACAGAACCGGCTGACCGGCTATAATCTCGGTAATACGGCAAAATTGCCGGACGCGCGTGACGCGCCTGACCATTGTCTACGCACACCACCTGTCTATGATTGCATGTTTGTACGCTCTAACTTTGTACGCGACTGAATTACGCGCCAATCGATGGCCGACGAAAGATTTGAGAGGATTTTAGTTATTTATGCAGAATTAAATGAATAAAACTTATCGTGCTAACATCCGTGTAGCCACCCCAGGTTGAGCAAACATGGTGATTAACGCACAATCCTTCTCTGTGTGCGAGGAGACCTGTGCCCAGCAGTGACATTATAAAAAAAGCCGGTGATGATTATAATCCGTCAATCGTGGCTAGTAGATAAGTGCCAGATACTTGGTGCTTTTGTAAACATAAGTGATCAGTTGTGACACCGTTTGAGAGAAATATTCTTCGGTAGAAGTAACTTATCTACTTACAGATTGCTGCTACTGCACACTCCCTTAACTTAATATAAAATCTCGTGCTTATGATCCTACACTCTCGCTTAACACCTAGTAGTTTAAATAGATTTTCATATCAAAATCAAAAGCATCCAATTTCTCATAAACTGCAAAACCTGAAGAGCGTCTATCAGCACTAAGACAAGCCACTGTTCAGCTCGGAAATATAGAGGTAAAAATAAAAGGCATATCCTCATAAATCGTACACGTTAGAAAGCGATCATTAGTTCGTCATAAGTCCGCCAGGGGCGCTTCAATATTATGGTGCATTCAAACCTATCGTTTGAACAATGAATTGTAGATCTGTTATTTGGCTCCTATTTCTCATGTTATGTCTATAATGCTTTCGCTTTATTTGCAAGCTGATACGTGGGGATTTTACTCTTCATAATAATGTGGCTATTTCTAATGAAGGTTTTCTTGTTGCTTAGAACATTTTTTTTTTTAATGTACTTTGTTTGACAATACAAAGCACATTACAATTTAAGTGATAAAGTCAATATTTAAATCTAGGTAATAACCCTAGATTTTCTTTTTCGAATTCCTAGAATCAATTTCCATTTTCTATAGACTATTTTACGAATTCTAAAAACAAACCTGAGATTCACAGGCAAGGTAATTTGAATAAAAATATAACCTTTTCTAAACATTATCTCCTGTAAGATCCAGCAGACCCCAGAAGCCACACTTTAAAAAGCTATTTCTACACAAAAGTAAAATACACCAACTTTTATAAAAGAGTCCCATCGCCATCTCTATACATATGCAAATGACCGTCATTGCTCACTAAATCGATTTCATTCGGTCATCCATTCGTTCTTTCGGTCATCAATCACTGAAGAAGATTGAACGGGTATCTTCAGAAGGATAGTACATACTTAAAATATTTTATCTGAGCGTTTACAAAGTTATTTATGAGATGAAAATTTCAGATTACCTAATACCTGCCACATGACTTAAATGCAGCATTTTATTCAAAACGAAATGAATGAATGACAATTAGGGACCTTTTGATATGTAGGTAATGTCAGAACATAAATTTAAAAAATGCCGTATAATAGGTGAATTAATTGTCTTTCGTTAATTTTCATAGTGTTATAAATAGGGGACAGAAACACTCAGTGGCATAAAAATTGAAACTCATCAATAATGAGACTATTAAAAAAAAAAGTTCCAGGTCCATTTACTACGACGCTTCATAGCGGAGTCCTCGACTACCAAAATAAATATACAAAACAATTTAATATGGTATAAAATAAAACGTTATTTTTCTTAGATCAGAAGATAAGAGACATTTTCGCTTTATCAGATTTACAATAGTACTAAAATTTTCAATAAAAAAACCTTCACAGGTTATTTAAATTAGATGTTTTGCTCTATAAAGCATCTAAAAAATAATGAAATCACATAAATGAGGGACAATAAATGGTAATTTTATATCGTTTTTTTACTATTTCCAGTGGCGGATTTACCAATAGGCCAAGTAGGCCAGTGCCTAGAGCGGCAGATTTAGAGGGGCGGCAAATTTAGCAAATTTTTGTTTTTTTTTTAACAGTGTTTTTAAAATAATTATAAGTGTACACAATCCATATTGTCTGTCACCATTAACTGATTGTTAACATGTTATATTTTAATACAAATTGTTTGTATTGTTTTTAAACTGTTAAGTGTAAAAAAAATATTTAACAAAAACAATGTTTACTGACCACTGATTATTTTGTCTGTGTTCACATAGTGAAGGTATTTTTAAGTCATGCCTTTCCCCACCTTATGATTATTACATGCTGCTGTTTTTGACCCCCGACGCAAAAAGAGGTGTGTTATAAGTTTGACGTGTCTGTCTGTCTGTTGCATTACAGCAACCGTACGAATGAACCGTTTTTTTTGTAATACATGTGTTTTACGGGCGAGTGTTCTAAGACATATCTGATGAAAATCGATTGAGCCGTTTAAAAGTTACAGAGGTTTTACGCTTTGAAGTCGGGGGTTTTTGTTTTGCCTGTCGAATAAACTTATTAGGCAGTATTGTAGCGTGGGGGGGGGGAGGGGCAGGGGGCAAATGCCCTGGGACGCACGATTTAGGGGGCGGCAAAATTAAACCATATTTTTTACTTAAAATAGATAAGTAGATTAGCAATAAAATTTCAGGAAAAGCCGCCGGTTTGGTCATGTCCTGTCAATTTTCGGGTTCACCCCTTGCATCCCCAAAAAAATTCGCGCTCGCTGCGCTCGCGGCTCCATGTCATATTTCTGGATTTATCTTTGTTTAATTGTTGAGGCACTCAATTCCGAAAAAAAATTTTTCGCGCACGTCCCTTATGGCTTTTTGTTCAGTTTGGCTTTTTATGATATGTTTACTTCATAATAACTCTAAGGAAAAAATCGCGCTCCCTTCGCTCGCGGCTTCTTATACACTTGCACTTAATTTCTATGCATATCTTACTTTTTGACTTTGCTTTGTTAATTTACAGTGGTTTTTTTTTATTTCGTGTCCTTAGGCCTTAGACTACAATATTTTCGCGCTTGCTTCGCTCGCGCTCCTTACATATGGCATGTGTCTTCTACGTTGACTATCAACATCTTTTACTAAATTTAAACATTGTTATAGATATTTAAGTTCGTTAGTTTGGGTTACTCATAAACTTTTCTAAGCACTTTGATATACATATTAATCACAATCTTTCAATACATAGGGGCAACTTAGGTCATGAATGCACAAAGGCGCTACACAAGCTTAAGCTACATAAGAGACGCCTTTGGCTCCAATGACTTTTTCGGACCATAAACTAGAAAAATTTCGCGCTCGCTTCGCTCGCGCCTATTTACATTTGCTTCTTTCCTCTATCATCGCGCCAGCGAGCGCACTAAAATATAAATCAAAATCTGTTCACTTTATCGGTTGTAGTGGTATTGTTAATGACAATTGTTAACCTGAAAACCAGATTCCCACAACCTTTTAAGGGCTGCATGTGCCAATACATAATTGTACCCAAAACTTGGGGGCGCCAAAATTGCTTGCCTCCTGCCCCGGGTGGAGGATAGCCACGCTACGCCACTGTTGTTAGGTCAACATTAAAGTCTTCAGTACATAGCGGGTTGCAAAAATGATCTAGTAACTGACAGAAATATCATTAAGTTTACAATCATACTAATAACGGGATTAAACTAACGTATTGAATTTCAAAAGTCAGTAGGGGCGGCAAAAATTGAATGGCCTACTAGCGGCAAATTTGCAAATCCGCCACTGACTATTTCTGTGTATTAGAAATTGGGTTTATTGGGGTAATTCTGTAATCTTATTTTGGTAGCCATCTTGTCTTTGACGACCTCTATGGCGCAATGGTCACCAAGCCGGACTGCCGAATCTGAGGTCCCGGGTTCGATTCCCGGTTCGGTCGACATTTGTGTGATGAGCATGCTTGTTGGCCGTGGTCTGGGTGTTACGATATGTATTTATAAATATGTATATGTGTAGCTATATGTAGTTTATCAGTTGTGTTAGCACCCATAACCCAAGTTAATTAATAACTTACCATGGGGCTAACCGACCGTGTGTGAAAAGGTTCCCAGACATTATTTATTTATTTATTATTATCTTGAATTTATGGTTTAAGTTTATTGAGTAGCTCGTCACGGAGGAACTCGTCATGACAAGATAGGCATGAGGACGTCCTACACTACGTTTGTCGAGGCGTGGTCTCCACTCTAGAACTCGTTTACCCCAACGGTTGTCGATGACTGAACTGACATGAATGAAAAGTTTTTCCTCGATATGTGCCTACAATTTTCGAGAGTTGCTCCCGATTTTTGTAGGCCCTGGACCGGATCTTAAGGAACCATTTAGGAAGTTAACTGTTTCGAACAATAAAATATTTTTTTAAATCGGTTTGTAAACGATGAATTTATGCACGGACAAACGTTAAAATAATACAAACGAACTAAAAATACCCTCCATTTTGGGAAGTCGGTTAAAAAAAGTTGTATACTATAACTCGTATATTTTGACAATTAATATAATTCATTTCAATTGATGTTAATATGAATTAGAGAGAAACCAGTTTTTCTCAGGACTCCTGGGATAGATTTCGAAATGCTTTGGTCTGGGACCTAATATAACAGAATATAATACACTATGCATTTACTATGGGTAACACTTGAGCCCGACTTCTATACAAAGAATAGAATTGTCCTTTATGAACGTTCCATGTAATTATTCCCCTAACCGAGTTTAGAGTAGCCGCAAATTGCAGACTAAACACAGTTGACCGACAGTTGACTCGTTGCCAAAAAATATTTTTTAAACAAAATGTGAATTCCAATCAAAGTTTTCAGTCAGTCCAGGATACCTGTCACATACCTTATTTTTTAACGTGCGTATATCTTCATACTGATTTTTGAGCCCAAACAAAATTATCGACCGACTAAAAGTTGTCAGTGTGTGAGTACTTTTAGTATCATCTTATTAGGCATTTACCTCGTTAACAGCCTTTCACGAAACCACGTAAGAGCCAAATAAAAAATGATGGCCCAACATGAGATATCAAAGTATTTTAATGTATGCTAATACGATGCAACAGCTGCATGCGCTATGTTAAATTTTCCCACGTGTAAATCACGCTATATTCGGTCATAATTAACGTTAATACGATAAACGTTTTAAATATTATTTGGGCATGTTTTTGAAATTGTTGTATGAATTTTTGGAAAATTCAATCGCCTGACTGAAAAACATAATAATTTCTAATTATTCCAAATCAATGCGGGCAGCAATTTTGTAGGAAAATGTCTGATCCGATTAGTATATTACTAACTGTAGTTATATAAATATAATAGAGAGAATACAGTGTAGGGATACTGATAGATTAATATCCGTGAGCCGAGATTTTTTTTTAGGAACTATGTATGTACTATGTACTGTCAACAACTATGTACGATTTTCCATACTTATATTATTAGTCACATTATTCTGTACGTATTATTTTTAGTTACAAGCAATATAGTCACGACAGAGACCATACAAGATTTATTGCTTGATAATCACCAGACTAGCGTGACTTTTATCAAAAGAAAAGGCGATACTTACACAAACACGACAATTTTCACAAGAAAAGCATGTTATAAACCCATTAATTATATTCATTAATGTATTGATTATTTTAAGTATGCGTGTAAGTTATCTAATCTAATAAGCTTTAGTGTAAAATGAAAGGAAACCGAGTTGTTATTGATCATGTAGTTTTTAAACGGTTTTATTAAACGGTTTTATTTAGCTTACCCCGTTTGTATTTAGCTCACCCCGTTTGTTTTATTTATTCATTCTTGGGTCAAATTTAGAAATTGAAATTTCAGTGCCTTCCTGTAGTCAGATTGATCTGAAATTTGGTACACACCTTTATTTCCGATGACAATACAATATAGTAATATCAATAACATTGCAAATCCAAGATGGCCGCCGGTACAAAATGGCGGATAACGTAGGTTTTATCAATCCCGTCAATGTGGGTATCAAATGAAAGTGCTCAACCAGTAGAATACAATGTACTATATAAAATTAAAATCCAAGATGGCGGCCTCTACTAAATGGCGGATAACTTAGGTTTTATCAATCCCATCAACATGGGTATCAAATGAAAGGTCTCAACAAGTAGAATACAATTTACTATGCAAAATTGAAATCTAAGATGGCCGCCGCTACCAAATGGCTGATAACAATTTTTAAACGGTTTTATTTAGCTCATCCCGTTTGTTTTATTCTTGGGTCCAATTTAGTAATTCAAACACCCTCTTCCTGTCAAGCGATTAATCTGAAATTTTGTATACACCTTTTATTCCGATGACAATACAATATAGTAATATCAATAACATTGTAAATCTAATATGGCCGCTGGCACAAAATGGCGGATTACATATTTTTCCACAACTCCCTCAATATGGGTATCAAATGAAAGGGCTACACAAGTAGAATACTGTCAGCAACCCCAGCAGGGCCCAACAGGGCGCCAGGCCTGCCTGGGCTGCGGGATTGTTCGAAAGAGTTACCGTGGCCCTGGTACATAAAAGGCCTACGACGAAACATAACTATTTTTAGTCAGTAAGAGTCTGGCACTCCTTACCGCTGCTGACCCAGGGAGGGTCACTTGATGATTTTTGGTGTCGTTAAAAAAAAATGACTTTTTTTTAAATTAGATTGTAATAAATTATCAGGTAAGAGACCGTGTAATAATGATGCACTAAATGAATTAGATACAATGAGGAATATTCGGTAGGCATTTTCATTAAATACTAAAAACTAGAAAATAAAAAAATCGGTAAAAAAACTTTTAAGTCAAACGGTTTTATCTTATGTGCACTGAAAACTAGAAAATAAAAAAATAGTTACTTACCTGTCAACCTACGTAGGTGGTCTTGGTCATATTAGACTAAAATAAAAACGTGGGGCCCCTCTGAAATCCTACCTATGGCAAAGCATATCTTTATACTTTGGTAGATCATGAGCTCGGCGTTCGCTGGTGAAGCCGCTACGGCTGATTATTGATTGTCAAAATCTCCAGTTACGATTATAGTAAGTCGATGCAATCCACACCTATTATACCTCTAGAAGAAAGTACTACAGCAACAGTTAATGGGCCCCACGTTTTTATTTTAGTCTAATATGACCAAGACCACCTACGTAGGTTGACAGGTAAGTAACTATTTTTTTATTTTCTAGTTTTCAGTGCACATAAGATAAAACCGTTTGACTTAAAAGTTTTTTTACCGATTTTTTTATAATCTTTGAATAGTTTTACAATATATTTGATAATTTAATTTGAAATGCTTGAATTATGTTTATTGAAAGCGTAAGGCGAGAATTACCGTGTGAATACCAAAAGATTATAAAGGTTGTATGTAAATATGAGAATTTTTAATTAAGATTTATACATACGAGTACTTACGTGGTTATTGACAAACATTCTATTATTTCAGGTAATATACTTTATATAGAGATTTTTTGCATAGGTATCTTATTATTTCTTTACCTTCAGAAAATATGATACCCAATGTAGATAAAACTGAACATTACAAACTATGTTGGCTCTTTCAAAAAATTGCAATCTATACCTACTTTTTTCTTTGTTGTAAGATATCAGTATTTATATTACTGCCCTTTTCCCTAAAAGCATTATTGTGATGGTAAAATCTATCTCTTCACGCCTTACAAATTGCATAACTATAATTCTACACCTACAAAGACTTAACACTAACGAGCCATAACACTTGAAACTTATCCACGTTACGTAAAGGTGACAATAGGTTAATAAACATTCATAAATAAACTAAGCCCAGCGGTGTCCTATCAACTATCTAAACCTTCTTTTATTTCAAATATCTAATATCACAAATTTGCATCGGAATTGTTTCCAATTTAACCGAATACTTCTTACACACACCTTCTAAATTGCATTTATAATTAATCTTACAACAAACTTAATCTAATCTATTGATATAAGAATGCCGTGCCATAGATACTTGAAGATTTTGTATAAGTCAGTTTCAAATTCTGTTCTGCTTTCACCGTAATTATCATTTAAATTAAGAGTATTATTTGGACTTAATCTTACATACTTATTAGTTTTGAGTCCATTGCTGGTTCTATAAGCAGGACTTAGAAGTTTTTTGTTAAGCAGCAAGCAATGAAAAACTTTTTGATGCTTTATATAGATACGAAGGTGTCTCAAAAGCATTCCGATTTGAATAAAGATAAAGATTAAAGATGGAATCTGTTTCGTAATGTTGATAAAAGATTAGATTTCATAGTAGCCAGGTGTTGATGTAATAATGAATTTTATTCACAATGACCTTTCTTTAAACATCGACTTTTTATAGCGTAATTCTGTTAAGAAGTTTATTTACCTTTCACTTGTTAAAGAAATAAAATCGATGCACTGATCTTGATTCTGAAATTCGATATTAATGATTTCTAAGTTTTTAGTAGTATTACGCTTTTGAGGTTAAACTTGGGTAATCCTGGTTCAAATCAGTGGTTTGTTATTTGATCATTTCTAGTTAAAAAGGCGGACTGACAGACATCAATGTTTGAGCGTTAATGTTATTTTGCTTCTATTTATCTATTTAGATTGACTTTTTCTAAAAAAAATTTTCCATTTCAATCCTTATCGCAATTTGGAAACTGGACACCATCAAAAGTAACTACCATGGAGAAGACAAATAGTAAAATGTTTAACACTTCGTCTGACAAAATTTTTTGGAAACAACTTCGTTATACTTACGTTGGCTAAAGCATTTTTTTACGAATGTCCCTTAAATAAGAATACATCTATAACACCATACAATTTCCCAACCAAGGTTGGAAAGTAAGGAAGTCTAACAATAAATACCTTCCATTGAGAGCTGAGCTCGTTAGCACCAGGTCAGCGAACAATAAGCCAATTGTTATACCAAAGTTTATTGCAAATAAGGATATATTCAGACTAAGCCACAATAAATTCTCGTCCACGACAATCAATCTGCGAGCCTCCTAGATAATGTACCAGGAAAACGCCGTCCAACTAACAATGGACATTTGCAATTATAATATAAACGTTATTGTACTACATAGAAGTACTTGATGCATCGCATTATAGCCCATCTAACGGAGATGCTTTGACATAGCGCTTTATGGAAACATCGCAATAAACTTAAAACCAACTTAACATTTGCATCTGCAAAAACCCTTTAAATACGCCCAACCTCCTTAACTACAACCCCACACGGCACAAATTGAATAGATAAATTATAACAAAAATGCAAATGTAAGTTTGTCGGCAAATCCGAACAGTGCCACCCGTAGACACCCTTTGTCCATTCCTTGATTGAATATCGAATGCATAATCGTAAACTTGAATCGATTCTTACGAATACGAAGAATCGATATTGAAATCGGCAAGCACTGAGGCTTTGTATGAATAAACGCACTTAGTGTGTGGAATAGGAAATCATAAAAGAGCATAGTGGTGTTCTACATACAATATTAAATCGAATTGGAGTTTATGCACCGATTATGCTTTATGCAAGTTTACTTCTTTTATATTTTTCCCTTTTAATGGCGACGTTATTCATCTGTGCGGTTATTTGGTATTAGATTTAGCTTCAATAGAAGAAGATGATTTTCTTCTCGAGTTTTATAGTCGCGGTAGCTATTGCCCCTTGTATTCACAACGTTTAAATTACAAAATGTGTTTACTTCACATCATTTTAAAATATAATAGTGTAGTGTAATATGCTGTTACTCGATTTATAAAACAGTAGTCTAGTATTCCGTTAGTATTTTAACGCGGGAGTTAACGGTGGCGCCATCTATTAATTCTATGGTGAACTACAGAAAGGTCGTAGTAACGAAGGGATGTTACTACCCCTATGTTTTGCATGTTTCATACTGGTAAAAAAAATAAACCGAAATAAGTTTTTGAAGCTTAACTGGTCAATAAAATGTTCATGTTAAACATTTTGTATTTGTATTGTATTTGTATAAATGTTTGTTAACACTAAGCTTTAATATTATCTAATTAAATATTTCGTGTAGCCAACCTAGTAGCAATTCTATTGAAGGCAAACGATATCCATAAAATAAATGAATGTCAATTAAAATATCCTCAATTTGTAACAGGTATTATTCGCAGCGACTCCGAAATAATAAAAGATATAACTGAATCCAAAAAGCAAGTCTTTGTATTTCTCAAGGATCTAAATCGGCCAGGTTACCATATCACACGGCTTGCATTTCCAAGGAATATTGGTACAAATTATGCGACTGAGGATTCTTTCACTCGAGATAATATATTCGATTCGGGACCGAGTCGATGGCATCGTTCACGCGAGCTTCGAATGTTAGGCGACGTTTTATCCGATACTTAGGGTTTTCGATTATAAATCGAATGGGACTCGATTTGTTTGTATGCGTCCATTGTTTATGACTTCTGTTTGAAATTGGAATATTATATTAGGATTGACATAAAGTAGAGTTTATGAGGTAAACGTTATTCATTAGTTTAGTTACAAATACAGGGCCAAGTTGCCCCTCCGAATATTTTTAAGCGCCTCTTTTTTACACGCCTGAGCAAGACAAAGGAGGATAAACTATGGGTATCAGCTACTGTGTACGTAAGTGTATAACTTATTGACACTATTTTGGACCCAAGAAGACAAAATTACGGGTACATTTACTAGTACTTTATGTATTAAAGAGGCAGATATCATACATAAGAAACTTCGAACGCCCAGTGTGAAAATCATTCATTCTCCCGGTGCAGGACACTGTCAACTATTTTGCTACAATAAACTAATATAGTTTAGTTTTCCAATCGAGAACCAATAGTACCTCTATAGATGTTCGCTCGATATTCGGTGCATTTGCGCGATCATATCGATACACGACGGCGAATATTTTGCGCGTTGGACGAACACTGTCACCCGAGGACAACGTTACGATAAAATACCGATTTTTGTGCCAAACCGGTTTTTCGAAATTGTAGCACTGATTAAATTTTTGAATTTCGGTATTTTTTGGGTTTTTGTTCGTTTTTGTTGGATCAATAAGTACAGACGAGTGGATTATATTATTATTATACAGCGTAGGTACCTAGGTACATAAATGTCATTTTTAGCCAGCAAAGAAAAATTAAGTTCATAAGACTTTATGGCTAATTGAAGCTAACTCTACAACAGTTTTTCTTTCGATCAGTTCCGTAGCTTTCTATTAGAACTCTCAGATTTATTCCATTAGTAACGATTTTGTGTTCTTTTGATTCTATTTTGTAGTCATTATTTTATTTCATATTATATGGCAGGTTTATATAATTTAAAGATAATAAAACAGTTAAGAAATTAAAAAAAAAACATAGTCTTATTTTCCTTTTGTTTTTAATTCTTCCACTACCTAAAATCTGCATATCATGCAACAAAGTCAGACGTTCATCTGTTGGGTGGTGAAATGAGAACAATTAGCCTGCCGCGGTAGCCAGTACTCGGTGACAGTGGCTAATGACTTGTTAGTACTGCCGCCGAATACACACATGCCGTGTCTAGTGATGTGCAACGATGGTTGATTGTTATCGATAGTATTTTGTCGAATTTTCCTTCTTATTATTATTCACAAGTAAGAATGATTGGTTAACAGTATGTTCAAAATTGTTTATTAATGCTACATTGATTAAGATTGGTTAAGGGTGGTCGTTAATAGTGCATAATAGATTGCGATAGTAGAAATAACATAAAAAAATATTTGTTTCTGATTATAATACGTACAGTGTACACGATGTGTAAAACAAACCAACCCCTTGTTACGTGTAGAGTACGTTTTATAATACAATAGCCACATTACATTCATTTTGAATAAATTAAAACATATCGATAAACATCCACATTATTAGCACAACACTAGCAACTGAGCGACGACCGCGGTCGCCACTACACCGCCATCTATAATTGGTTTGCTCCGCAGCTGATTTTTATCTCCAATTATTGAGTTTTCACGCCAATTAAATATTATCTAGCTTCCGGTGGAAGCCGCGATGTCGATATAATCATACCGTTTCTAGAAATGGCACAACCCTTAAGAGTAGCTTAGTAATACGTTTGTTGAATAAATGATTTAATTATAAACTCTATTGGTATTTTAAAGTAGATTATAATTGTTATAAGAGCGCGTTTCCGTTGGGAAATTACTATTGCGCGCCTATGTAGTTTATGTTCACTACTAGTTTAAGTAGGGATTTTATAAAGGTTTTGCTACTATGAGTATTTGTTATGACTAAAGCCCAAAGTGCGGCTGCGCTTAGGTTTAACTGGCTAATGCTAGTATAAAAGTATTTTGAAATGATTATGTGTTCAACTTCTATCGCTTAATACATGCAAGTAAGAGGTAGTAAATAAAAATAAATAATTTCGTCTATTTTTCTTAAAACAACTATTTCAATCAAACTAACGTTTATATTGTCGATGAACTTGGGCCTAAGTAGTTGCAAACATCAATCTAAAAGTTAAGGAAACAAAATCAACATTTATCTGCGATACAATCTGAGTGCTCTTGCGCACCCATCCGGGGACCAGCACAAATAACTAGTAAAAGGTCAACTTTCTCACTATTAACTTGTTAAAGCTTCGTGACGGTGGTATAAATTGTAGTAGTAGTATGTCCTGCCTTTTGTAGAAGTGGAAGGAGGGTTAATTAGTGGTTCATCAAGACAAAATAGGGTTGTCTATATTATTACTTTACATGCTACGAAGGTTTTGTTAGCAAAAGAACAAAAAATGGTATGACTTTTAACATAAAGAAAAGGAAAAATCCAACAAGTTATACCGTATTGTTCAACTCCAGTTCTATCTATATCTTCAAAGTTATCATGATCATATTGATCATGCCGTCTTCTCACAAGCAGCATTCTTTCTAATGATATTTAATTTCACACAATCCATCCAATCTTTCTTTGGTCGTCCTCTTTCACTAATCCATCAGAGGCCATGCGCAAAACATTTCTCACAACAAGACTTCTTTATCAAAGTATAGTTTGAAAATACGCAGCTCAGGTACAAAGTTCCAACTCTTGCAATTATAGTGGCCGGACATAGAACATCTATTTTGCTACGGTAAGTTTATTAGCACTTTCTAAACGCTTAATTGACTTTGTTCACTACCGGTGTAGAGCCACAATGTATGTACAATGCCTATGTAATGAAGTAGCTTAAGATATAATATGTACTAGTTGCTCATTGTCATTGTTTCACCCGTGACCCGAGCAATTTTTTCGCGTCCATATAAAAGTTGCTTGTGGCCTCCCTTCCAATTACGATATTATAAAAAAATAAGTTTGGATGGGTTTTAATTAAACTTTATCACAGTATCACAGCTTAGTCAGAATCCAGAAGTCTGACACCAGTCTAGGTAAGGGGTATTGGGTTGCCCGGTTAACTGGGTTGATAGGGCAGTCGCTCCTTGTCAAGCACTGGTACTCAGCTTCATCCGGTTAGACTGGAAGTCGACTCCAACATAGTTGGAAAAAAGGCTCGGAGGACGACGACGACGAGTATCACAGCTTATAGCTACATCAGTATAGCGTTAAGGTCACTATTTAATTAAACCAGGAGCGGGAAAGACGTTTCCTCAGGACATGGGACAAAAGCGCGTTACGCGGTAGATTTATTATGACTTTTTAAAGCTCTGTTTTCAAAACAACTGGTTTTCAGAATTTTAATTGCATAATAAAAATGATTGTAAACTTGGGGTGTGAATATAACAATAAAACTTTACTTTCGAGTTATAAAGAACTTGCAAAGAAAGTGCCGCGATGATATAATAATTCAAGGAAGATATATATTTTTTGGAAATTTTATGAGATTTTTGATGTCATAATTGTACCATAGTCAGAAGATTCTGTGAAAAATAAAGGGAAAATTCTTGTACTTGATGAAACAGTTACTTTATGAATTACATAACTTGCTTGTTACTGTTATAACTGAAATCATCTGAAAATTCTACAAAAAATATAAAAAATACAGAATATAGTGTAGTGAGTTCTTCGTAACAGTTGAAATATTTTCTTCGCTACATAAAAAAAATCGCTATACACTGGAAGACTTTTCGAATTATTTTCTGTTTTAATCTTTTTAAATCATTTTACGCAAAACTTCAAAATTCTCCTTACTACGAGTACTTAACAAGCCTTGCAGATGATACTATTTTATACTAGCTTCCGCCAGCGTCTTCGTCCGCGTTGTGTGTTGATAAAAAGTGGCCTATACTTATGTTAATCCAGGGTATCACCGGACGACAAACCAACAAAATCCGTAAAGTCGTTTTTGCGTGAAAGAATAACATACTAAATGCTCACAAACTTTATTTATAATATTAGTAGGATCTTCTCACAACAAGTTAACTGTCATCATCTATACTCCCTCGTCACTGAAGCACGTTGTACCGACCAGTACATGACGCGTCCGATTGTTCTCAAGTTGTTCGTTATAAATAAAGTATTATCTGCAATAATAACTTGCTGGATTGAACTGAACAATACGCTGAGCGGACGTGTGGGCGGCGGATACTATCGACCTATTGAACGGAGGTGTATAGAGCTGGGGATACGAGTTCTTTTTTATAGGAATTCTTGAGAGAAAACTTTTTAGGAACTATGTGTTTAATTTAGAACTCCTTCTTTATAAATATGGAAATCTCTACATTTTATTCTACCACCATTACCTACATCTACAACTACATTCATCATCATTCATTACATCTACAACCTTTGATCATGTTTTTCTGACGTTGTGCTTAGATACTCCAAAAGAGACATGATGTCTTTGTCAGTTAAAATTATGTTTTAATTTATCACAGTCGATGCGGATTGCTGAAGACCAAGCAAAGTGGCGAACCTTGAGGAAAATCTTCGTGCAGCGGTGGTCGGATTTCGACATCGACGATTGTTATACTTAAGGTAAGTCTACATACTTAAGGTTTTCTTGATATGTAAAAATATGGCCATTGATGTAGACTGGACTGACAGTTTAATCAAAACAACCGGGTAAGTAATATTATCACCATTGAGCTATTCATTGTCTCACTGCTAGTCACGTGACTATTTATACATGAAAAATAAGGCAATATATAAGTATTTATAACATACAAAGATTTAAAAGGTAGGTATTATCCTCTCTATAAACATCCCATCAAAGAGTCTTTGTTGAGGTCCAGTCTGATTTAATTGCGTGCAGCGTTAATTGGCCATTGTCCGGTAATATTGTGCCCTTGCCCTCGGTTAACTATAGCCGATTGTTTTTGTGCCCCGTTGTGCCTTGTGCCCCGAGTGCCCCGTCGGTAATGTGCAGTCGTGATGTTTGCTTACCGTTTAGATATCGATTGAGATGTTCGGGGGTGGAGTTTTATTGGTATCGATTATTTGAATCGATTTGGATTTTATTGCTGCAATGAGAATGTTTAGTGCTAAATGTTTTGTAGAGCTAGGAATAAACAGGTATACATTTATAGGTAGTACATGTTTTATATATGAACTCATTTGTTGAACTTTTCATAATCATCAGCCTATCGCAGTACACTGCCACTCCAAGTGCACGCCACTGAGATCGATTTTCGAACTTTTCATTGAAAGCAAATTATTTCTATGTTCATTAGACACTGAAAACTTTAATCAGTTTAATTTAAATGCAAACTTAAAGAAAAACGAAAATACACATTGGATTACTAAAACTAGAAAATAATATTACGCACAACTGTCTTTCAACAACCTGAAATAAGATCTCCGCATATCTCTCACAATCTCATGAAGATCACAAACTATTAACAACAAGGAAAGAGTAACCAACAAAAAGTTATAGCTTCCAACGATTACAGGACAAAGGCGTTTAAATAAAAACCTGCCTGTTGTTCTTTGAATCATATACATAATCATAATAATTAACTGTCGCAATGAGGAGTCGCGTTATCAGCCGGACGCTGAATGATGCTACTGACCATCCAACGTCATTCTTTACACCACACACACCAACTAAAACAAAAGACCTCACATACATTGCGCATGTAGCTTAAGTAGCAGCAAAACGAACCGTAACGAGAGCCGCAATGGCGGACGCACGAGTTAAAGTGACGTCAAAGAAGAGGTGCCACAGTACAGTAAAGTGTCAGACTAAGAACCAGTTAGGCAAATTATCTGCGAAGAATCAGTGAGTCCACCTGCCGACCACGGCTACATTTATTTATTTATGTATATACACTGTGTTGCAAAAGTTCGCGTGATGAAATGCAATGTATTGTTGTAAATGGCTCGCATGGCGGGTTTTATTTTTACTTGTTTGGTACCCCTATTGAATAAACTTTGGAATGTATTAGAAACAGACGTGGATTATTATGTATGGCTGGTGGTATGATTATTTATTGGTATTTGTGTTCAGATGTGTTTATTTTGTCCGAGTATTGGTAGGTAAGAATTATTTAATTAATAAATTAAATGTATAGATTGCTCAAACATAAACAATTTCTTTAGCACATGGCTAAGTCTATTGACTCTTTCTCTTGTCTCGATTAAAATTAAGTTTAAACAGAGAAATATAATTATCACTAACAGCGATAAAACGTAGGTAAACTGATTATTATATGATGACACCGACACTTTATTGTACCTTTACCACAATAAAATCCAAGAATAACCACATATTCCATTACAATTTTATACCACATCATAAACAAAAAACGCATTACCATCAGACAACTTATTTACCCAAATCACATTTAAACAAACACAATATACATACAATTAAAGCTAAGACAATAATGAATAGTTTAAAATAACCAGACAAAACCAATATATTAACTTGAAACAACATTGAAGATTTTTCAATCACCTACACAGCTGGGAGTCTAATTAAAAGTATAATGATCCGTCCTATAATAATAATTGTATAGAAAAACTAATGTTCTCATAACCAGCGTTATAATAATGAATAATAATTTCGTAATTAGTAATTGTGTAACAAAAAAAAATAACTGATTTGTTTGAGGAGCATCTTCGTGACTAACCGTTATAAGATTTTTGTTTTAATCATTATTGTATTTCCTTATAAATAATCGATGGTATTATGCATATTCATATGTTGGTTTAATTTTGAATGCTTAACGTATTAACAGAAATATTTCAGGCATTTTAATTAGTTGTGTGAGACTTGATAAGAAGGTTTTAATGATCTATAAATGCGAAACAAGCTTAAACGGCTGTACTGATTGTTCTGAAAATTGACATGGACAATGGGGAGAATCATGGAGAACATGGTAGAATTCAATGGCTTTACAATATTAATAACTAATTCAAGAGCTCGCAATAATGACCTTTTAGCAATTAATCAGATCTGCCACATTGTAAGTATAAGCCAAACCAGTAGGTAGCCTCACGCCTACAAGTTTTCCCTCACAATTGATTCAACGGAACACCTTAATTATTAAATACTATAGCTAATCAGCATACATTTATGGATTTTCAATATCTATATTAATTTCCTTTCCTGAGTTATCAATTAACGGCGTTTGAATTGACTATGTTAAGTGATTAATGCGTATTAACGGTTAATATTTGAAATGTTTAGTTGTAAATAAGATGTAGATTCACTCATTTAAGAGCCCCCGCATATCTTTTAGTCTGCCGATAGTTTGGTAGAGTTCATAAATCAGTACGGAGATGAACGGTAGGCATCGGCTACGCATATTACATATTTGGCCAATATCAAACAGACAAAAAGTTTAATTGCATTCACGATTACCTACCTTCCAAATCAACTATCAACCAACCACTGTGACAATTTTACTCATCATCATCATCCTCCTGCCCTTATTCCAATTTTATTTGGGGTCGGCGCAGCATATTTTCTCCATACAGGTAACATTATTTCTTACTTAATTTATTATTATTGATTTCTGACACTTACGCGAATATTAGACTTTTAAGGTTAATCAATATCTTTAATTTTCATAATAATAATACCTACTCTTGATCGAAGATGTAGATTACATTAAAAGCCTACCCACTATACCCACTGCCCAGCTATCAACAAACAAAATTGATTATCATTACGAGAAACATTCTAAAAAACCCATAATAATTGTTATTAAAGTAAAAATAACCCGGCAGGTTTGTATTGGTATGTATTGCTAAAACAAATACAAAGGACGCAGGCGCATTTGAAATGATAATAAAACGGACAAATGAAATCGCACACTTAACCGTATCTTTGTGATGCGCTCGGACAAAGTGGAGGATTAAAGCCGGGAACAGGACTGGTATCCCGGGACTGGGAAAAGTGCGGGACCCTACATTTTTCATGTACCAAGTGAGACTTATAGGTACTATGAAGCAAGTCATGGACAAAAAATCTATCTAATAAAACTGTAATGTTACGATTTATAGGCTATAAGTATTAAAAGTATTTAAGATGTGAATCATTATAGATAATACGGATAATTCTTATCATACAAAACACCACATCTAAGCAGATATCTAAAACTAACCTGAAACATAATAAAACTCAATAATTTCGTTCGTAATTACATTACTATACCTATGCTTTATTTACAAAAAAATCTTCAAAACTGTAGTTCATTCATCAACCAATAACTTTCAATAGCATATTGATTTCTGACACATACGCGAATATTAGACATTTAAATAAAACTACTTTTACGGATTTTACACGGACTCGAAACGTCGGGATTAAATAATATTAATATAACCGCGATAAAATCCGTAAAAGTAGTTTTATTTAAATTTCAATAGCATACAAAAGTCCCGGCAAAAATTACGGGACTACACAATATGCACAGGCCTTAAGCGTATGAAAACTAAGAACACGACTAGTATAGTAATATTTGCGAATAATCCGCAAACTGGTAATACTATACGGACGCTGCGAACTGAGGAGTCTCAGATAAAGAAAATATCAAGACTATTATAGCCCGTCGTACGGACGTCGCTCTGACCAACGATTTGTATGGATAAGACTTTTAAGAGTGGTTCAAATCAAGCGCGATCAAACGAAGGGTCGAAAATGAAACGAAAGTGTTTCTGTTGCATAAAAATGAATGCTCAGTCGGTTGCTAGGGCATCATAATATATTTTTTATATAGTTCGATAATTTCTCACAATTCTTTGTTAAATAATGTTCAGTCATACAATTGAGACCAAATAAGTTTAAATAACAAATTGCAATTGGTTTTTGACCTTACTGTTGAGCTATTTGACCGTTGAGTTTCAGTTAAATGAGTATAAAGATATGTTACAGATCCGAAAAGTGTTTTATTTAAGGCCGATTTTTCTATTGCCGATGATTTATTTTTATTTTAGATATTATCTCAAGAATATGTTTAATGTTTGACAGCTTTTGCAAAGAAAATAGATGTTAAATTACTTTATTCTTCAAATGATTAAAAAATCATCTAAAATCGAGGATTAACGCATTTTTTCACTTTTTAAATTCATTTATTCTTTCCAAAAATAAATCTTTAAGACCTATCCGTATAATTCCAATACGTCATCCGAGTATATCTTTTGTAGTTTGGCATGCAGCGCTGTCATACGGCGGGGCTTAGCGAATTAACACCGGAGTTAAGTTGCATTATGTGCAGAGCCTTTTGCAACGCCGCACCTCTTGCCGGTTGCCATGGTAACGGGGAAACAGAAGGTGTAGTTGTCACTACAGTTGCCGGTTGCCATGGTAACGGGAAAACAGAAGATACAGTTGTTTTACCCTTTGGTGGTTGGTTGGGGGAAGTCTTAATGTGGTTTTAGTAGGATTGAGAAGGAAATTAATATTATGTTCCCTCCAAAAAATAAATATCAAAGTCTTGTCCATTCAAATCCAACATGTCATCCGAGTATATCTTTTGTAGTTTGGCATGCAGCGCTGTCATACGGCGGGGCTTAGCGAATTAACACCGGAGTTAAGTTGCATTATGTGCAGAGCCTTTTGCAACGCCGCACCTCTTGCCGGTTGCCATGGTAACGGGCAAACAGAAGGTGTAGTTGTTATAACTGTTGGGTGGTGAACGGCCTGCGGTAAACTTTCTGCCAAAACTTTTTGTATTGACAAAAGAAGTTGATAGTTGTATTGGGTATTTCAAAAAAACACATTAACATGTTTTGTTTGGATTTTCATTATGAAATGAAAATAATTACTTTTGCCTAGAAAAAGATTATTATTAAGAAAAATAAAAGAGATTCAAATATGTAGGTATACGAAAAATAACAATGCGATTTTCACTTAAAATCTATCTGGGTTTCTCACGTTATCACTCACATCCTGGGAGAATCATTTCCCGCAACCAGGTAAAAAGTTCACTCTAATATTCTTTCTCAGGCCCTAGACTATATTTGACCCAAATCTAAATGAAACCAGTCTAGTAGTTTTGGTGCGTGAGCGCGAAACAAAACTACTGACATAACTTTCCACTATGACATCAAAATCCTTTAGTGTTGTTATCGTTACATTCCAACTATTTCTATGTTGTACAACATGTTAAAAGTTAATTATATACACACTGATTTATTCGCCTAGCTCTTAATATTATGTCCTAGGTTTAATTTCCTAGGGTTTACATAACACGGTAGGCAGTTGTGTAATTGAATGATGGTTGTTCGCAACCATTGTTGGTTGTTTTATGATAATGTTTTAGACCTGCGTAGACGATGGAGCAAGCTGATTTATTCCTTGAAGCCTAACTGTGCCAGTCTCCGCAACTACATATATCTTTTAATTCGGCAATACGTAACAACAACTGCCATACCAATTTTACCTCTAATTTTATGTACCTACCTTCTGAAACCTGGAACTCGTCGTGATAATGGTCCTCCATCCACGGATTGACCGCGCCAAGCCTTATCCTCGATCGACCCGTATCGCTAGGAACCTTCCTTTCTGTACATAAGAAATTACATTTTAGATCATAATAATCCGCCTTCTTTGCTAGCTTGTAGTTAAAGAAAAACTTCTCATAAAGAAAATAAATGATTTATCATCACGCTTGATCCAAGTAGACGTCTGGCAGTACTTAACAGCTAGTAAAATGTATTAATTAAGTTAATTTGCGAAATTACGCACTAATTAAAAACGACATCAATGGCAGTAAAGAAAGACCACTTACAAGCAGTAAACTATTATAAATTACATTTTGACAAAACCACCTTTTAACGTATTATTTCACCTTTCTACCAAATTGTCGTGAGAAATCGACCTGAACAAAGGTCATCAGATCTCTTCGTGTAATTAAAAATAATTAAAACCACACACACACAGTCCAGTTTAATTTAATTTCCTATTTAAATTTCGTAATCACGAACTAGCTCTTTAATTAAAAAGCACATAATCAATTTTAAATAAACCAATATTTATAACCAGGTTCTAAGCTTATTAAGTTGACTGTACAATTAATTGAAAGCGGGGCTTTCAATTTAAATAAAGGCAATCATTAAGGACAGATACAATTCTTCAATCGGATCATTAATTAGTCAATTAAAGGTCTTCCTTATTTTACGTAGTTGAGTATTCCACGCAAATGAGTATCATAAATAAGAGAACAATCGCATTTGACTTAAAGACTTAAGCACTCACCGGCAAAATGGATTAAGGCTGGGTTTATGTTGCTAGCGATTTAGTTTTTGCAATTAATTAATCGGTACTTTCTTCATCGTAAGTCTCAATCATTATAGTTAATAATTGAAGTTATTTCTGAAGGGAATGTTAGAATCTTACTGACTAAAATCCATCTATTTTCCTTCTAGAACTCTTCGTGTTTCAGTGCCGCAGTACTCATCCAAAAATTTTCTGCCCAATCTTCATTGTAGCTGTTTTATAAGCTATCAGCTATCTATACAATTGACTTTATATCTACAAACTGAAAAAAATAACCAATTTAAAGGCTCTTAAACCACTTCTTAAGCTACTTTCAAACTGACCAACTTTCGAAAAATGTTCTCACACTATCCCCCGCTAGCATTGCTACCAAATCCATACAGCCATTGCGTGTCGAACCAAAACGTAGAACTGGAAGCTATTAATACGAACGCATCTGAATGTCCTACATTGTTAATAAGTACATTGTACCCTAATGTATCTTATAGCTTCTAATAAACGCTTCTTGCGAATTAAATGCCTTTGGATAGAGAGCGTATAATACAAAGATGCTGGGATAAGAGTAGTTGTTACAGAGATTTGAGAATGCTTAACTTAACTCGTGAAATTGGGAAAGAAGACACAGAACTATGGAACGGAATTTGCTGCTTTGGTCCCAAATAAAAGTTTAGATTAAGGCAAGGGGATAGTGAAAATTCATTTGTCGCTACTCGTGATAATTTCAACTTTTACGCCATAAGTGATTTCTAGACTTCTGGCCATACAAAATCAAAAATGAAAATGGTACTGAAATAGGTCACGATCACCTTTAATAAATTTTAGTTTATAGGTAAGTTGCGATTTTCGGATTATCAAGACAGTGATGAACATAGAGTTCAGGCTTCATCATCACACACTTCTTCAGTCTCATCAACCTACTTCAATGCTACGCCCTCGAATTGAGCAATTAAGCATTTCGGCGTGGCAGCAAAATCTACCTAAAACCAAATTAAAACAATTGAATGTACTGCATTCTCTGTTGACTACTTACTCTTTGACCACTCTATGCATTATCATGTTAATATGCATCGGCAGTTGTTATCGAACCTAGTTCTGCAACCACAAACGTTGTAATATTGTGCATATTTGAGAGATAAGCACGGTTTTTGAATCGTTTAGCAGAAATAGATTTGTCCGATTTGTTTTTTTGATGCTTGCAAATGCGTTGAAGTTTCTGATATTTTGCTACATTTTTTTAACATCTGCTGGGCCTATTTTATAATGGTTATTGTTAGGAATTGGCGTAAGATATGATTTTTATGAAAAAGGACTCTCGATTTGTCTGATATCCACCTGCACCTATTTTAAGAAGCTTATGTTGAAATCGCAATGTTTTTGTGGTACAACTCTATAGCATCATATATCATTGGTTGTATGAAGATCTTAGTTTTTCGGATTTTTCAGACCTTTTAGAAACTATCTATATTGTCAATTCTTTATGTAATCACACCATAACATTCAATATTTTCCGGTTTTTGTTTTGCTACAGTGGGGAGCATGTTTTTGCGATTATTTGTAGTTTTTAGTTGATGTATTTACCTATACTGGTTATATCAGTTTTTAGATGTTAAAATATAGAACCTATCCTTATTAGACCCCCAATTTCTTCACAAACTCCCTTACTACCTCCTCAAGCCAACCTAATGAATAAAATCACCCATCCATTCCCAGTAAAGCTGACACGGAACTCAGGACTACAGTTAGCCGGTCGACAAAGGAATCTAGCTTCGTATAAAAATATCAAGAGGCTTCACCAGACCTTATATGCGGCACAATAGTAGACAAGTCTTGCGGGACACTGCCAATGCTACGTAAACTGCCACGCTTAGCGTTGTTGTTTTTTATCATCGAATTTCTTTGAGAAACTGGTCGGTTAATTACTGAAATGGTTGGTTGGTGAGCTGTAATTAACATGACAAAGCTGGTGTTGATGGTGTCAGCTTGTCTTTAAGATAATTAAATGATGGTATCCAAGTATGTGTAGATAAAGGTACATTGTTTTGCTCCTGCTAAAGAAATGGGACTGCCAAAAGCACGAAATTGAGAAAAATTAAGCATTAGTTAGTCCGATGGTGGTTAAAAGTAAAGCTGATGTTCCATCTGAGAGCCCTATCTCAGCGATAATACGTAAGAAAAATTCATGATACTTTCACCTGTAACGCCAAATTCACTCCACTAGACTTTTTATTAAAATATACTACAGTGCACGGGCCTCTTCTCATGCAAAGATGGAATGAGCATTAATCACCTAATTTTCTCAATGTGTTGGCGGTTCGAGACTTTTAATTCGAGATCTCATGAAGTTTTCCTTCACCTTTCACCTCACTTCTCAGAACTAAAATCTAAAAAGTAATAAAAACCAATGGAATTTACGTCCCAAACCTGTGCGTGTCTTCAGTAGAAATGCGAAAATCACTATTTATTGTCTAAGTGACGAGTCATAAATTGTGAAGACGACTACCAAGCTACCATTGTAGTGCGCAGGAGTTTATTGTGGGCCTTATTGAATACGCCTTGCGATTGTAAAGGAAATATTTCTTTATTATATTGTGTTACTTTGTTGGTACGTTTTGTTTCTGTGTTTTTGTTTTTTGCTAGTGTTTTGTTATGTTGTGTCTGTAGCTTTGTATGTCTGTCTTGCAGTATTAAGTTTGCCTTTGGGCGTTTTGGGGCTACTGTTTTATTTGACACTGGCCACCAGGTCAAGCCTGAACCTTCCTTACGAATCGCTCTTTTGGGAAATCCGAACGAAAATGTGTTCAGTGTTTTTTGATATCGCAATAGACGCCATCGTTTCTTTTCAAAGTAGTGATGTCTTACAGTCAGAAAATTATGTCTTGGATGTTATTGAAAGCTTAATAATAGTTTGTAAGCTTGAATAAAACGTTTAAAGTAAGTTATAGCAATTTAGGAAAACAATCTCCTATTCCTTAGTGTAAATGAAAAACGCCTACGAAAACAAGAAGAATTAGTTTTTTATAGCTCAAGGAACAAAGGTTACTCGTTGTTCATTGTCCATTAAACCTGAAACAAGAAAAAGACAGACTTTTTTCTCACTAAAAAGCGTTCCACGAAGCAATGATTAAAAAAATCTCAAGGCTCGCTCTAGAGTTAGATTTCTCATTAACTTTTACTTTATTTTTAAGAGCACACTGCAAACTAAACAGTCGGCCGATAGTTGACCAGATAATTGGCGTATTTATTTTTTTAAAGAATTTCTTGATTTCGATCAAGTTTTCAGTCGGCCTGATACCGGCTTAACATCTGATCTTTGTCATACATGTACATATGTAGGTGGGTATGAAAAACTGTCGGTCGACTAAAAGTTTGTAGTGTGCAAGTACGCTAAACGTCATCAGCTATGTTATCTATACATATAATAAAATGATAGGAAAGTCAAAACTGTACATTGAATATTTTTTTAAAAGAATACTTGGGGGGTGATCTATTATCGATTCTGAACCCAAATATATAGTTTTTAGAATTTTTGTCTGTTTGTCTGTTTGTCTGTATGTCTGTTTGTCTGTATGTTTGGTCTCACTGAACTCGAAAAGTACTGCATAGATTTAAATCAAATTTTGCATGAATATTACCAGGGGGCCGGTTCAACATATAGAATATATATTATCACGCTATTACCTACGGGGGATGAGCAATGAATGATAATTTATGTTAACGTTTCTGCAAGAGCGGGTGCAATAATGACACATATTTGAATGTTGAACTTTGTAAGTTTATCGGCCTATTATCAATCTTTACACAGAAAATAACGCTTTTATAAGTAACTTGAGCAAAAAACTGAATTTAAAGAAATGATATCCTAAAATTATAGATGAAGAAAATCATGCGGAAACAGATGTGCCATAAAACTGGTAGTAGGTAAAATATCAATGTAAACAGACTTCACTTTGTCATGGTATGTTCTTACTTTCAAAAAAAAAATATATGACAACGTGTGTATTTCGCTACTATAAAAACACTACAAGAAATATCAGCGCATTTCGCTTTCACCATTAGAAAGCTACATTATCTGCGAGTAACATAAGGTATATTTTATCCCGGTGCGGGCAGTAGTTCCCATGGGAAGCGGCACCCACGTCCCGAAGAAATTATGAACTTACCCGCATTCTTAAAAACTCTACATATGTTGTTCTGACATAATATAAGCTATACCTCTCATAAACATGAATATCCATTCATTTCATCCAATAACAAACATGCATCACACTAAAAGTGCATTGGGAGTCTAAGATTTTATTATTATAAAAAAAAAACATTGTAATTAATATTCAAACATCCTTAAAAATAAGTTCCTGGTTTTAATATATTACATTATTTTGAATTCACTTACATATAAATAGAAGGTCCTTATTAATATACTTTTTGAGTAATGAAGAATGTAGGCAAAATACGACCGAAAACATTGTGTCACTTCTAAAATTAACATCAATGGGAATAACTACCTGTCACAATACGTCAACGAGATGTCAACAGAAGACAAGAGTTCGTTCGTTCTGAAAACGTACAAATTACGCGTCGCAGGCCAGAGACATACTTGCTTTCAACTTCTGATCACAAATCATCGAGCTAAGAATTATATCACAAATACACCGTTTACAATTACGAACAGTCACAGTCAGACCCACGGACTGAGTCTAAAAAAACATCTTTTATATAGCTTCGTTTATATCATTTATATTATTCAGTTACTAAGACAGAATTACTATCAAACGTGTTTTTGCTAAATGTTCTATTACAAATAATGTGCAAACATACATTAATGTGCAAACATACATTCCCAACTCTGATCTCATGGAGGTGGCGCCCGCGTGTCACCACTGTGCGGACTGTGCGACCACTGTTTAAACCATGATCTGGAGCGAGAAGAAATGGGATGACAAAGAATGAGGCGGCGGAGCGACTGAAAGTTCCCAACTCTCATCCCAGCCACTGCGGTAAGACACCACGAAAGCCGGATGTCGAGAGACGACTCCCGGCCACCGTAGGCGTGAGCGATTAGTTTTGAGTGGGTCATCGACCTTCCGGCTTCTGGGAGACCCGTTATTTCACGCGCCCCTCAAGGAGATTCAGCAAACCCCTGTGAAGCCCACTAGGGCCAAAGCCTGACACTCCCTCACGCTGCTCAAACTGATGGCTGAGAATTACGTAACTTTCCAGGATGCCATGCAACGTGTTGCACATGCCCAGGCCTTTGGGAGCTTGGTAATCCTTTTCTCCACCTTAACTTGAGTTTTGTGCCACAAGAACAAATTAGAATAGTAATGAATTAGGTCATCTTCATCACGTATTTGCCAACTCTTACTTTATTGAAGGATCACTAAAATTGTTTCAATTAGTTTAACTACGCTACTATAGCCCGTTGTCAAACCTTTCAATAACAATTCTGTAGAAGTGTGAATATCGAATGTGTAATATATCGAATTTCCGTTTGTGCATTGCACAAAAACCAACGTTATGATTTTCGAGAAGTCAAAAGAGTCGGCCGGCTAAGAATTATATTCATCGTTGGTTAATTGAATACATTTTCAGAAACCACAATAACAGTAGGAACCAAAGCGAATGATCGCTTCATAGAGCTCTGATTTTCTCGAGGCGATCAAGTCAGTTCTGGTCTGTTCGCTCATCAGATCTTTGAAAGCGGTTCGATGATAATATACTGTTGTCCTGTTTACCTACGTGTGACACATAATATGGTATTTAAACGTCCTCCGCAAGAGAGCAAACGTTTGTGCTATTTATAAAGACGAAATTTTACCGTTGTGCAGTAGTGACGCACAGTCAAAGACTATAAAACCACTTGACCACTTGAACTGACCAATAGTAGCCGCGGATTATGTCGCGTCCCCCCGCCCGCAGCGGTGAGTCGTGTTCTTAGAAGAAATTGGCGAGTGCGCTCTCTAGTGGTTATTTACTTTATGCGCACAGTATACACAGCACTTATGTTTCTTCTGATCTGCTGGCTCCACCAAGAAATGACAAATTGCGAGCGTACATTTTGAAAATCTTGGAAGAACTGCAGGCATCAAGTGCCAACACACGAATTGGACTTACTCTCTCGGACGTATACTTTACCTGATCGTGAACTAATGCAAACATTTCGGTGGAATTCCAACACAACATAGTGAGTGAGTGCACAGAAAATCCCCGAAATACAAGTAGTGAAACTATGCGCTTGCCTGATGACTCAGTCATCATCCACCCAGCTATTCCTCAATTGTGTGGGTGTTGGCTTCCAGTCAAACCGAATCTTTTTGAGTACCAATGTTTACTTGGAGTGCCTATCTGATCTCTTCAACCCAGTGAACTAGACACCGCGTTATCCGTGGTAAGTAAAACTGTTTGACAGACTTTCTGGCTCCTGATTTGTCGCAGCTGCTGCAGAAAATGTACAAATGACAACTTTGTCAGACCTTTGTTTTATGTGAGAATTACGTAATAATTTTCCAAATCGGTTGACTAGATCCAGAGATTTCCTCAACGTCACAAACTTTATTTCTTTTGTTTAGATAAATAGTCACACATCGTTGACCCGTGCTGCTGCTAAGTGGTAATCCTAATTATATTGTTATGTAAAAGAATACACCTACGCTACGGCATAAGTAGTATTTTGACAATTCCAAATTGCCCACGCAGACGAAGTCGCGGGCAACAGCTAGTTTTAAATAAAATAATAAAGTAAAAAGCCAATAAAACGGCTTTAACAACTAACACGACATTGGTTATTATAATTCTGAACAAATTCTTGTACAATCGTAAAGTTTATTCTTACTCGAGTTTATAAAAGGGTTTCGTGTCACTTTTATGCTATGAATAAGAAAATTTTATCGATAATTAGTAAGTACTATAAGTTTAACAATGCATTTAGTGTAGGCCGGGAGCTTGATCGTAAAATATTATGCCATACACAATAAAACATTCTAAAATTATAACGACTGCTACTGCACTAGGTATTCTTTATTAAATTCATAAAAAGTACACATTTTTTTTTGAGTACATAATTTAATTTTTAAATACCAACTACATCTTATTTAGGAGAAGCCTAAGTTAGGTAAATAGGTAGGTAATCAATTGTTTTTTTTTAAATCACTATTGAAATGTTATAGAATACATCGTTTCATACAATACTATTGTAAAACTTACATACATTACTAAATAAGCACAGCATTAAAACACTGTCCACAAAAATACACCAAAGTACGCACAAAAATGCCCCCAACTCCTGGCTTCGAAATGCACCATAAAACTATAAATAGTGCTTCGAGGCGGTACCTTAAAGTGCATCTCAGACTTAATCGTCTACTATGAAAACGGTATAACTGTCGCCCTGACAAATAAAATGAGTTTTTTACAACACCCTGTGTCGGCGAACCTAGGACAATTTTCATTTTATTTCAATTGTAATTTTATAGTGCATTTTCTATTATGGCAGAGTTTTTATTTTTATTAGTACCTTTATGAGGTATTTTTATGTTAGATCGCTATCTCTTTGACCGTTTTTGCGTACCTGTTATGTGCTGCTGGTGTTTTGGAAATAATTGTAAAACGTAATTATGAAGGTTTTTCATAATCACATTTGAACAAGATTTTGTGCTTAAATTTTATTTTGTAACTTTACTTTACAAACACAAAATATTTTTACCCGGTTCCTGTGAGAATTATTCCTCCCTATACTATAAGCTGGATAAAGAGCCTATCGCCTGCCCTGTTCCATGGGACGCGGATGAAACTGCTATCGGAAATAAGTGCATAATAACTAGACAGCGCAACAAGAGTCATATTTCTATTTACCGTTAATAAAATAATCAGCACCCGAAGCAAGCCATGAAAATTCCATAACACTAACACTCGAAGCACCCATTTCTCAAAACGGAAATTAACACCTGGTTACTCTAAATGAAAACAAACAGTAGCAATGAATTAAAAATCCCTCTCACTTTATAAAATTTACAATAACTTGTAAGATAATTACTATAGCTTTAATATCTCGGGAACAATTAACGTCGATCATGTGGTCTGCCTCGGGCATCTTCGGGCGCGGTCGGCTGCGTTCGTAATTGCCTTGCGCGGACGCAGCCTCAAGCGACTGCACCAGCTACCGTCTCTGAACTAGAGAAAACAATTTGTTTTAGTAAATAGAAAAATGATTTGTAATGTTGTCTCATTATCCTATTAGTTAATTTGTTTTTGAGTGATAGTAATTAGCGTGGGTACCTGATTGATTGATTGATACGTAGAGGACTAATAGATTTATAGCCGGCTGAATAAATTGGCTAATTTCCTGTTTGGTTACATTGACATAATGGTCATTGGTAAAAAAGTTGTTAATGGAGTCTTTAATTTGTGTTTACTAAGAGTAATGATCATTGGAAGCACGCTCTCAAAACCTTTGGGTGAAGTCGCGTGGCACATCTAGCATGTTATGTGTATATCTTGCCTTTTGTTGTAAGAAACCAGCGTCAGCTTGTAATAGCTTCAGACTTTAGAACTTCCTCTGAAGATTGCGGCCAAAGATAGCAATACTAATTCTTACTCATTCATCATCATCTGCCTAGCTTTTTCCATTAATTACTATTTTTATTCACATATGTATTACCTACAATTGAGTTTGTTTGTTACACTTTCATGCTCAAACAGCTTAAACAAATGAAATGTTTGGTGTGAAGAATTAAAGTGGTATCCTAAAGACGTAGGTTTTTCCGTGTGCGGGATGTAGTTCCCTCAAAACGCGGACGAAGTTGCGAGTGAAACCTAGTATAAAATAATATAAGCTATGGGGAAACACTAGCTGCACACAACTACACCAAGAAAAACCCCAACAACCCACAGATTTATTAGCAAAGATAGGTAATTTCCACACAGATGCCAACTAATTTATTCATAGAGTTTCTCAGTGTCCCGGTTCGTGGCATGAAGGCCCCGGGCGTCCGTCCTGCCCACAATTACGTCACAACTTGTCCACTGCCCAGATATATGATTTGTCGGGAAATTTTAATGAAGTCTTATGGACCCGAACCAGTTTCTGTATCAATTTTATAATGAGCCGATTGTGAACGAGTCTTATAACTTAGTCGTGCAATTATTCTGCCTTGATTTCGGTAGTATTGATATGGTTCTTGATTATTACTTTGGGTGGTCCAAATACTTGGTGGTGCGGAAGGAAACTAAAAAGGGCAATTTTAAAGACAAATGTTTAATAATTATAAGGCTTTTTGTCCTTATGATAGATAGGAATGAAATGTGTTCTTTATCGGTATTCCAATTAAGATGTATCATCCCCTATCGTCCATGTAGAACACTGGTACTCAGCTGCATCCGGTTAGACTGGAAGCTGCTTCAAACAATGGTTAGGCATATGACGATCCCCTAACATTCTACTTTTATTATTTGAATTTTTTGTAAGTAATGCAACTACGGTAAACGTTACAAAAATCCCACCGAATTCAAAAACATCGACAGTTGATATTGTAACTGCATTTCACCGCCTTAACCCTTGAAATTTCCCTCAGCGAGGTTAAGTGTTGAAAACAGGTCTAAAACGCCCATTACCTCGCCATAAGTACCGTTGAACTTTCAAAAAGTACGTAAAGTATATCATTATGCACCGGCGAAAATTCCCATGAGCGAAACAAAATTTTAATTAAACACAAAAGCTTGTTGCGGCTTTATCTCTCAAAAGAACAATGAGTGCAACAATTACAACAAGCCCACTGCTCTTACGGGACTTCAGAGAGAAAAAAAACATCGAAAACGTGACCCAAATTGCTCTTTTTTGCCGTACAGCACCGATAATGGTCGAAATTTGCCGAAAGCGAACTGACTTCGGGGTCAATTTGATTTATTTACGGTTTGATACAGTTCCGCGTCGGCTGCCTTTTTTCGGACAATGTGACTTGAATTGATGAGGCAGAAAGATAGTCGTGGTGTTAATGCAATGTTGAGTAATTTTGTTAATTTCGATTTGGTGTTTTTCATTTTTCTCCTTAACTCTTCCTTACATACGTTATTCCTCACTGCTTCTAAACAATTTGGCGAATTTGGAAATAAACAAATTCTATCTTGAAGACAGTTCAATTAGCATACCTGTCTTCAAGAAACTTTCCCAGTTAACTACATGAACAACAATATCTCTTTGACTTTTGAAACATTCACAGGTGTATTGCAAATCGCCAGAGGACATAGGTACGTTGGTACTTCCATTTAGAATCTTGCGCAGCAATGACAGCACCTCCCACTGTCATCAACGATGTGTCCCATGGCGATAATGGGGATAGCATTGTTGTGCTAATGTTTATTTATGGTTTGTTGTTCAGCTTTAAATGTTGTATTGAAGGTCTTTGATAGGTTAGAATTCAATAGGATAAACTTATAGTGGTCGATGTTTATCATGAACTGGAGCCTTGTTGTTCTTTGGTTTTGAAGTGTTCTCCTTCTGCATAGCTGTGCTGTTTTCACTGTATTATGAGGTAAACCCTGAAAAAAATAAGAGACTTCATTAGATTACGTGACATCTATATTTTCTGAAGAATCTTGTAGTTTTGCAATACCTATGTACATTACGATTACCTGCCTAGGCTTTACCCGATTGACAGCTGGGGCTGCGGGATAATTCACAAGAATCACGGCGGACCAGGTCCTCAAAGGAAATCTCCTCTCGCCTCTGAAAAGAACAGAGAACGGTTTAGTTAAAGTCAGATGATAATATCAGTACCACCGCAGTACTGCGGGATCACTCCCGTAGCCAGAGCTCAGCGTAGTAGGGCCTGATGATTTCCCATAAAACGGCAACCTGATACCTCTTGATAAGCGGTCTTTAAGAATACAACAGTAACATGTAAAAACTAAAATAAATCATTGACACTTGTAGCGTCATAAGCTGCTATGAGACAGTTATAATAATACGTTGTTTTCTTTACGTCATTCTCATTTAGAGTATTCTAAAGTGTGCGTCAAAGTGTTAATTTATGATATATCGGATATAAAAATTATCATAAAGTATTTGGCGTTTTTATTATTGGTTAACCACATTAAGTTGTTATTGAAATTAATGTACGCAGATAGAAGTTGGTGCCCCGTTTCAAAAACGCAATCTGATTGCCATTAACGCACTATGTCTCATCATTGACGCAAACATAATTTAATCTGTTTTCTATACAAAAGTGTTTTGGTTGTTTAAATTCGTAGAATATTTCACATACGTCAAAGCCATTACAAATATATTTTATGAACAAAGAATCGGATATATATCTGTGTCGTCATTTATAAATTAAATTAATTTATGGGTTAATAAATACGTCATAATATTGACGCATTTTCAATAACAGGAATATAACAAATGCCAGGCAATGTTTTTTGTCATAACAAATGCCTGCCTGCCTGCCTGTCAAACTATCTTCGAATGGTGTACCTACATGAGTACTGAAATTCTATTGATGAGCCAGATCAATACTCTCTCTTCCTTACCACTTTACATACTTAGAACTTCTGTACACTGAAAGTCTGATCTGGCTCATAAATCAGTACGATTATAAATGATAGTCCGCTCATTACGACGGCCAGTATCAAACCGACTAAAAAGTTCGATCGGATTCACAATTACTTTCAAAATATTAGTTAGCCATCTTCTATAAGGCCAACTATCGGCCGATTATCAGCCAGTCTGCAATTAATGTACCAGCTTCCACAGGTGACACAGTTTTTTTCTAACTTATTCCACTGTTATAAGTTGATTGCCATCGCGTGACGGTTCATGCAAATTGACATTATTTATTTCGATAACAACACTTAATGTGAAACTTCAGTGTGATGAACGGTGCAATAGTACTGTGGTATATTGTATTATGTTGTTTTCATCTTTTGTTTTATTGCTTTTTAATTTAGCTTTGGACTTGTTTTGCTTGGAGATTGCACAAGAATCAGAACTGTAGCAAAGCATATTCCGATGTGTTTTACTTTTAAATTACGGGTATAATTTTTATGGTATACCTTTAAAAATGGATGATTATGTAAGTATTACAAAATTGAATTAACGCCTGAATGGTGATGTTTATAGATGGATTCTTTGGTATGCTAAAAGTCTCGAAGATACTGTTGATTAAATTAAACAAAACTTCTAGACAGCACTTAAAGGACATAACTTTAACTTTTTGAGAAATAACTTTTCTTAACACAATAATATAATTATAACAGAATACTCAAAAACACGTCTATAGGTATATCTTAGAACTAATAACTTATCATTCGATTTCCCAAGAAATCACTGAATTGAACCGTCTTATTAAAAGATGCCCACGTAACTTGACTTTTCAATTTCGCAATCCATTCACAACATTTTTCTTTCAATAGGAACTTTAGCAGATTACAAAATAGCATTGCCTAAGCGTACCTACTGGTCAATCTATAAAACAGTATTTAACAAGTCATTTCCTTCAATCAAAAGTGCCTCACGCGCAGGTAGTAGGTACCTACTAGTGAACACTCGCTAGATAATAGTTTAGTTAACTGCGTATCGGCAGGGTTATTTCTAGTAGTAAAACTATACTTAGTAGCTGTAGTACATTGTATAGTATGTTACTATCTTGAAGTAGTTGCATCTTTTATACTGAATGCAAATGTAATGATGCATTTTGTGCCATTGAAGAATAAAATGTGTGAACATGAGATTCAATTTTTAATTATTTTGGATTGACCTTACAGCAAGCGCAGCCATTGTTATGGGTCCCGATGATAGTTCTAAAGAGGTCTACAAGATCTATGTTACCGAAATGACAGTTCTTTTACGGTCTATCGCTTCTCTTATGGAGAAAGTTATCCACTATAGGTACATATGATTGATACTGAAGGGACCTGGGGCTAGTTTTATTACGGACCCTCTGAATTTGTCATTTTGTGTAATTTTGATGTTAGTAAGTCTACAGGTTCTGTGTAAGATATAAAATGAGCAAGGTATTTAGATAGCACACTATTCTTTCCTTATTCAACCTATGAAACTCAAAATAAAGTTATGGAAAACCCCGTAGTGATTCAAGCAAAGCCTGACATTTGAAGTAATTCTGCTTTACATAAGCTATAAAGTGAGTCATAGGACATCCAGTAAGTTAGTTGGTACACAGCAGCACAGTCTAGTCATCATTCTTTCACAAGATAATGCGACAACGGTGAATGGCCGCAGGTAGCATAACATTCCCATATCATTTATAGCTGCCACCATGGTATCAAAGTTTCATATGAAATCAACTTTTTAATTCCCTTAGAGCGATTTACATTTCGCTAAACCTGTTTATCATTACTCTTCAACCTGCCATCGTATTGTCACTCTTATGTTGATTAAAATAAGGGTGATTTTGTTAGATAATGCGTGTAAATTGTGTAAGTAGAGAGTACCAGGTCTGAACCACTGGCAGTTTAGATTTAAGTATTCTTATTTATTGCAATTTGTCAGAGAAACGAGATTTTAAACTTGTTTTAATTGCTGGCCGCTTAGATGGTAGGGTTGAACAAACGTCTTTGTGGATCATTAGATCTATCATTAGGCTTGATCACTTTGTTTTTGGAACGCAGAGAAAGAATAGTGTGAGAAAAATATCTTGAAGTATAGGTACTTCAAGATATTTTTAAGAAGACCCAACTTTTTTAATTGTACATGTACCTAGGCACTTGAAAAAAAAACTGATGCACTTAACATTAAAGAAAATTGTTCTGACTTTGGTTTTATTTTGTCAGTATAACACATGTTGTCTTGCTTGTATATGTTTCCTTAACGAGCATAAATATACAATTAACAAATTCTCATATAAATCTTAAGTATCTCCGCTTCATGAATTATGTAAAGAGGACTTCAGATCATTAACAACAGCAATTTCCTTATCGGAGAATCCACGTTTAATTAAATTACGACCGCGATTAATAATTATAATTAATTATTTTTATACTGGCAACCCTGCTTCTCTAGTTGTCGCCGGTAAGCCGGCAGCCATTTTGTTTTGTTTCCCGCGCTCGCAATATTTATGAATGTAAGTGCAACACTAGCGCCATTGATAAATAATCGACCACGGAGACTTGGAACAGGTGTTCAGATAGGTACAATGATCGGACGCGAGAAAATTACAGAAAATAATGCCAATTATATAGCTAAACGGCGGTTTTTGCCTGTCATCGATAATTAGATTGACAGGCCCGACGCCAATGGTGGTTGTTTCGAACATAACAATACTAGTTTGTTCGGATATCATCCAGTTTTTATGCGAATATTACGCGTTATTGTTTTAGCGTAAAATGACGATAATTTATAATTTAATTATTTTAATTATAGCGCCTACCGCGGGTGGCGTTGTTGGCAGGTGATAAACGCATTCTTCAATAAAATGGTTTATAATGTGACGTAATTATTTATTTATGCTGTGTTGCTAACTTTAAAATTATAGGTCGGTATGCTTAGTGGAATTAGGCAAAATTTATTATCATACATTATCTTAAACAGTTAGTTATATAAGCTTGCTCAATGATCAACTTATCTATTTAGAATCTACCTATAGGTATACATATATCAAGTTAGAAAATGAGTTACAAATAGCGGAAAAAATACATAAAAATATAGGTAGTGATGTAATTACAAAGCTCTCGAGCAGATTCCAATAAACGCAACAATCGAGTCAATCGATTTATTTAGTCAATCAGAGAGGAACACAAAATATTGTCAATCAATCGACTTGTCAATCAAAATACAAAATATTGTCAATTTCCCTTCCCCGCCCTGTTTCGGCAATTTTATAGCGGATATGAGGGGACTCGATTGTGACAAAAAGTATTATTGATACATATTGCATGCTTTTACAGGGCATTTTTGCGCTTGTTTTCATCGTCGCAAACTCATTCAGACTAAGTGAATATAGTAAATTATTTCACTCGGTTCAATTAATACAGTCTATTTACATCATAGAAAATCTTGTTCTGTATCAAGAGTGTGACACAGAATTTGGTCTTTACGTCACCCATTCCGCCCATTGAATGGCCCTGTGACTCTTGTAAAACCTACGTACTTTAATGTTCGTATTACGATTATAGGCCTATATAACTAACTATAGCTGAATAGATAAACCCATTTAAAAATCAAAATTACACTTAGGTAATCAAAATTTAATGGTTAAGATCACAAAGACAATAAAATTCACAATCAAATAGTTAGCTGCCTACATTGTATTACTACTAAACTTAACTTCATAATCCTACTCTCATAACAATAAATAAAGTTGCAAATATCGTCAAAATATTATACAATGTTGTCAAAACACACATTAAAGTTGGCAACTTATCGATAAAACCGACAATACTTAAGCGGCTTTGCTAACTTAAGCCAGGACACATGTGCTGGGCATTAGCTTAACAATAACTTAAGCTTACCTCATCATCGACCGGGTTACTTAAGCGAGTGCTGCGTTTACATCGCTGTCAACTTGATTGAGAACAGGCGAGTTCGAAAGTGGAGCTTTGTCTTATTTTCTTATGTAAGCAGAATTTACATAAACTATTGCAATAAAATACATGTTCACTATTATTGATGAAGTACCTACTAATACCGATTACCATAATCTCCTGAACAAGCTTTAACAACGTTCACACATAAATCAAGATTAAATAAAATATTCTTTCAAAAGATAATTCACAAATTATTTATTTAACTACAAGAAACTTTCCTAATCATGTAAAATTAAATTGATAATTGCATACTTACATTTTGATTGCATCTAATTGGTTTATCTTATTACAATCAAGACAGTGATTACTGGAACGTAATCAGCTTGATTAGTCAAGTGGGCTCGGCGATGTGAACGCAGCACGGCGGAGCTCCGTTATTTCATTGGCAAGTGGTCTCTCCTGATTTATCCTCGCTGGCAACACTAATGTGTATTGTAAAGCATTATTGTGGTTATTATTTCTACATTTAATACGAACTGCGTGTATAAAATACTGGTGCGAATTCGATAGATATTAATAAAGTTAATGCGCACAATGGTTTAATTAAATTAAATTAAATGCCAATGAAGACGGTGTAGTAACATAAAAACAAGAAAACATTTATAATATGTCCATAAATTAATTTTGAGTTACTGTTAGGTAGCCAGACACCTAAAGGACAAATAACTTTTTGATTTTGGTGGCTGGTGGCAGAACATTACGCAAAAATAAAAAATCTTTATAGCCAGCTAGACAATATACTACTGGAACTAATATAATATTGGAACAACCCTATAAAACAAACAAACAAATAATCCCTGACGTCATGATGACGTTGTTTTCTGCTACTAATACCATGGTTTAATATCTGCCAGATCGCAGTAATGATAAGGGCAGAATCACATGTTTCAAACGTCAGAGTTAACGGTTCATTTGATTAGTAATACAGGTACTTAGGCCAAAGTTCACCGACTGTATAAACGTCAGGTTTCTTAAACAATTGTTAAACTTTGTTTTTCTTTTACTAACTTAGGCTTAGTTTTAAATAGTTTGGGGACAGACAAGGACACTATATTTTATCCTTACTAATATTATAAATCGGAAAGTGAGTTTGTTTGTTTGTTTGTTTGTTCCGCTTTCACGCCGTAACTACTGAACCGATTGCTTTGAAATTTTGCAGACGTAAAGTTAGAAGTCCGGATTAAATAATAGGGTACTTTTTATCCCGAAAAAAATAGATATTCCCGAGGGAAAACAAAAATATTGTTTGCTTGATGGATGGATTGTAGATGGCGCTGTGTGTCGTTTAAAACAAGGTAATATATTGCAAACGAATATAAACATGTAAATTTAGAAGCTAAATGATACGATAATGAATCCCCGAAAATGAGGAATTCCCGAGGGTTGATGTACAATTTGTTTAATCGTCTAAACTGTTTTTTTTTACATCTACTTATATATTGCAAACGAATATGAACATATAAATTTAGAAGCTAAATGATACGATAATGAATCCTCGAAAATGAGGAATTCCCGAGGGATGACGTACAATTTGTTTTATCGTCTTAACTGTTTTTTTTACATCTACTTATCCTGAAATAACTATAATTCAACGAATTACTAATTGGTATAAGTATTAGTTAAGTTATTTAGTTCTTGAGGTATGCGATAGATGGCGCTGGGTGTTTTTAAAACGTGGTAACGATGTGTTTTTAAAATACGTAAGAAGTGGAATGATAGCTTTTTAAAACGTGGTGCGTTGTTTTTTTTAAGATACGTAAGAAGTGCAATGATATCTCGCGCTTTAACCTGTAGCTCATTGTTCAATCGCGAGCTTCCCGATAGCTCGATAGATGGCGTTGTGCTTTTCTGTATCGCGGTGTTAAGGTTCGCCGCGAATTAGTCTTAAGGTGTTTTTAAATCAGTGGGCCCAGTAGCGCCAGGGCCAGCCGAGGCTGCGGGTTGTTCGAATGAGGTACCGCGGCCCTGGTATATAAAAGGCCTAGGACGGAACACGACGATTTTAGTCAGTAAGAGTCTGACACTCCCTCACCGCTGCTAACCCACAGCGGGAGGGGTGAACCGAATTCCACGCGGGCGAAGCCGCGGGCGGAAAGCTAGTATTATATATTTTTTAAATAGTTTGGGGTTGAATCCCTCAGGTCAGGTCCAAATGTCCACATCCTACTTATAGATCTTCCTATGCGGCTGGTTGACGCTTCTCGTGACCAAAAGGCTGGCTAATACCTCGGATAAAGGATCAGCATGGCGATCCAACGAGGTAATGCTGCCAGCCTCTTGGGCACACTCCCAGTCGACAGCGATGGCGACGAATTTTTTGACACTTTAGTTTTAGGTTTTTAGTATAATCTTAATCTTTTGTGTTAAACTAACAAGAGTAAACAGTTGTTTTAGATACGGACGTTTATTTTCTCGGTGTAATCGGGCCCTACAGTGTAATTACAGCCTAACATACAGTGGTTAAGAATTATATGATAATTTTGTAACACGGGTAGTATTTTAGTTTGTTTGTTTTGAAATTACTGTCATTGTTTTTTGAGTAGCATGTGCTGGTTTGTAGGTATGTTATTGAGTGAAGGAAGTCGATAAGATTTATTGAATGCGGTCTACATGCGGAATTCTAGTTACATTAGTTAAAAATACAAATAACGCATTTTTACAGATAAACAAGAAAATGATCAATTGTGAACAAAATAAGGAACCTATGTCATTTTTACATTACTTATTAGATACTTAAGCAGATAGAAGCCTATCTATGTATATTAAGCTTTCTTTATAAATTAAACATACGTATCTTACATTTGTAACCGACTCAGCCAGGAGAATGATTATCGCCTCTTTATATTAAGAGGACGAATTGGAATTCTTGGCGCCAAGTATCTCAATTTTTCTCAGTAAATACAAAACGGATCAAAATACAACTTGGTTACCTAAAAGTTCATGATATAAACCTTATTTTGTTAGACGTAGAAACATGATTAAGTAACTTTTATAACAGAGAAAAATATATCAAACATACCTCTTTTTAAAAAGAGATTCACATATTATGGGCAAACGGGACCGATTTAAGCCTCTTAACTTTTTTAGTAGTTGAGTATATACATACTCTTTAAAACTGTAGAAGGAATTTTTATCAAATTATCATTTCTAAATAATAAAATTACAAAACCATTTTGTCGCTTACGACTTTTAGTTATAACCTAGCGCGCGTATTGTTATCCTCGCCCCGCTCAGACGCTCCGACCCCTTTTGGCGCCTTAGATACGCGTGCCGGTTATGGAATTATTGTTGACCAATTCGTCGCCTTAATCCACCAATCTCACACGGATTTGGTCAATATAATATTTTACTAACATTACAATCAAGAATTACTTCAAAACTGACAGTTACCCATAACAAACCTAACTGCTAACTTTATTACAATCGCCCTAGTCTTACTTATACCTAGTTTCATTGCAAGTACGCATTATTACGAATATTGTATGCAAATGACTAGCCGTTTAGTAATATACTAGCTTTTAGCAATAAGTAGGTCTTGTTGTGTTTATTTAATACTGTTATTTACGAGATTCCACTGTAGTTGTTTTCGCTTGTGTTGTTGTTTCAAGGCGATTTTGATTCCGGGTTCAGTAGAACAAGAGCCTACAGTAAGTTAACGGGGAACAAAGGTAGAAAGAAAAGGAAAACATACAAATATAGATTTTTCTAGTTTTCTACATAACTCTATGCCTCTATATTTGGTTGTCGTAATTAGGTGTTAAATTAAGCATCAGGGTAGAAAGATTTTATTGATATTTTTTGACCATGAGTATGAAATCAACTTCATTTTTCTCAGTGAAAAAAGTACAACAGTCATAAACAAAAGAACAACCAACCTTTTCACACCACTAGAATAAAATCTAACCATTCTAAATCTAAAATTCTATTCCAAAATCGAATTTAAAAAATTACCCATTTGAATTTCAAAATAGCAATGCAGTGACATTGTGACAGGGGTAGGTCCTGATTCGTACATTTCCACCACAATCAGAGTTCTATCAAGGCATTTCCGCAGTCTCGATCTTGAGGGTAGATTGACAGTGCACGTGGAAATAAGCTGTTACTGCAATAAGCTGACGTTATTGTTTTGAAGGGGTAGAATTTAAAAGCCAGGGATGAATTTACTTATGCGAATTATTAACTTTATAGGTATTGTTGTGAAAGTATTGCAGTTTATGAAGAAATTGAAGTTTTTTTGTTATTTCATTTGAGTGTTGTAACATCTTCGCCTTCTTGCTTTTTTCTCTGGTAATATTTTTCTATATTTTTAAGTCTTGGTCTATTTATATTTAGACGCTGTCTCTACTATCATTTCTATTCAGCGTTACCAATCTTTCAATATTAACCGTCAAATCCGTAGCGGACCCCAATCGGGGTCTGAACATCAATGTCACCGTAAGCTCGGTTTAGACCCCAATTGGGGTCTGCGAATCAGTCATATGCTTTCCTAATTATTTACGCTCATATTTATTTTCTTTCCAATCAAACCACATTTGTAAGTACTAAATAAAATAACTAAATAAATTTAAATTATTTTTACGCATTCAAACCTTTCATATTTAGCATCCCGTTAGAAATATACCTTTTTAAAATCCAATCGTAATTACCGGGAATTCTGATCGAACTCGCCATGTTTGTTTACATTAGTTGTTTTTTTAAATTTGAAGACGCATAGACAAGATGGCGACGGTGATAGAAGTTTTGCATCGAATGATTAAAATATCCGATTCGTTAAAATAAAGAATCGATTTAATAATTTTATATTATTTGATATTATAATATTACTAAATTGCACTTTTGTATACTTACCATAATCTGAAAATAAATTAGGAAAAGTAAAATGACTTAATTTATTTTGAAAAAAAAAATGCTAGAAAATCAGTGGTAGAAAATACGTTGTTTTTAGGGTTTCTGAAGACGGCAAATGAAGACTTATTTATTTCTTCGGGTGTTTTATTTGCAGGATTCCTGTAGACCTGCCAAACTTAATGGCGATTCGTTACTTCCAACTTTTTAACTGAGCGGCAAAGCTATTTGACGAGAGCCGTAGTTAGGTGTAGTTATCGCAAAATTTTATGACGATTTTATTGTTTGAAAGGGCAAATAGTTCGCTGTTGATCGAAAGCTGGTCCAAGATGGAAAGATGGCCGCCGCCGACTTATTTTTAACCGACTTCCCAAAAAGCGGAGGTTCTCAATTCGACCGTTTTTTTTTTGTATGTTTGTTACGCGATTACTCAGCCATTTATTTATCGATTTTGATGATTCTTTTTTTGTTTGATAGCGTATACTTCCGAGGTGGTCCCATTATCATCAGGTCAGGATCAAAGTCAAAGTCAAAATCGTTTATTGAAAATAGGCTAGATTCTAGCACTTTTTCACGTCAAAAAAATACAAACTGACAGCACCCCCAAAACGCCCCCCTTTCACCACTTCCTAGTGTTATGGCTGGGAAGAAGAAGTGGTGAAGAACAAACTTCCCAGCAACACAGCTGTCTATTACAATTTAATTATAATTAAATTACAATTATACAATTCAATTCAATATTAGTCACAAAATATATATATATATATAAAAAACACTTGTTGTCCACTTCAGAGCTGCCATCTGCGTGTATCTGTGAAATAATCATTAATGTTATAATACGCCTTTTTAATCAGAATATCCTTAATTTTGATTTTAAAAGAACTGTCCGTTAGTTCTAGCCAAAGACTATAAAACCACTTGACTGCGCATACAGTGCCCCGACGCTCGCCAAAACTTAGTGATTTTGCGCGTACTATAAGGCTACGATCAGTACGATCCTTTAGTAGTGACCTTGAACTGACCAATAGTAGCCGCGGATTATGTCGCGTCCCCCCGCCCGCAGCGGTGAGTCGTGTTCTTAGAAGAAATTGGCGAGTGCGCTCTCTAGTGGTTATTTACTTTATGGTTCTAGCAAATGAACTGGGATTCTATTATAAATGCGTATACAAAGGCCCACAAACGAACCGTGCACTTTATGCAATCGATAGTTGGATGCGGTTAATTTATGTTTATTTCTAGTATTGAAATTGTGCACGTCACTCTTTTTACTAAATAACTCTATGTTTTGCCTTACATATATTATATTGATCTGATGATGGAACCTTGAGAAATCGAGGGCGACTTTCGAAAGTTGCAGAAATACATAGGTTGAAATCTTATCACTCAGGTGTTTGCCTGGTAGCACTATTCAACAGTGAAGGCTTTGAGCTGACCTGATGATGGAGGCCAGTGAAGGTCGAGGGAACTCGACAACTGAATATTTAAACTTTCTCGTGTTTGTGCTTATATTATTCGTATTTACGAGGCCTCTGCAACAGTGAAGGAGATGGAGACGAGAAAAGTTCGGTTGTCGAGTTCCCTCGACCTTCTCTGGTCTCCATCATCAGGTCAGCTCCAAACCTTTACTGTTTCATGGTGTTATCAGACATACATTACTTTGGTAGTTACAAATTGCATTATATTTCAGAACACCAGGCTTACCCTCCGCCGAAACAAAAATCGTCTATTAGAATTGTTGAGAAATAATATAAGAATAAATTAAAATTCCGTAATAGGTAATAAAAATTCAATTAAAGTTAAAAATTATTACGAATGACGCAACACCAAAATAAATAATACATATAAAAATTTAATGCTAGAGTCTGGCCAACGAAAGCTGTCCAAGAAAAAAGGCGGCAATTTTAAAAAATCAAGAGCTGGCAGCCCCGGCTATACGCTGCTTAAACGGAGTTGATACTTATTATTATTCTAAACTAATAAGCGATATTTATATCAGTGTTTCATATCAGAACATTAGGACTATAACAACATTATTAAAAAATGCCATAGCATAGCCATTTTTTAACTTCTGCATGCATTGAAGTCCACAGGGATGAATTAAAGAAAAAGTTATTACAAAACGTTTATTTGATGGATTTTTTTCTAAGTACTGTGTTTCACTCGCAAACATTTCATTATTTTCGAGAGTTTTCAATTTCTTTACTGTTTCCGCAATTGTAAGTTTTGTTTCCTCGTAGTCGTTGTCCTCGTTAATATTATCTGAAAAGTAGATACACCGTGAAAACTATTGCGTTTTTTGCAAATAAGTCAAAAGTATCAAGATGTTTCAATGGAAATTCAAAAAACTAACCTAAAAGTAAAATGACTGAATCCAGTCGTCGTATTTTCTCTGCAAATTTCTGATTCAAATCACTTTTTACGTCTTTATATTTGTCAATCATAGTAAATAGAAGCTTTCTCGTCGAACTTTTGATTGTTTTCGGCATTATTTTATACAAAACCAATGAAAAAAAGATGAAATAAAATAACAAACTGACTTTTTAAGAAACGTCAATGGGACAATTTTGACAGTCCTAAAATATTGCCATATTAAAAGTTTAGAAATTAATTCGTGGTCAGCTTTCGTTGGCCAGACTCTAAAAACTTTCATAAAACTTAAATATCTTTTTTCTTAACAACAAAAACAAATTGAACCTATAATTTAAAATTAATAAATAAAATTGAAATAAGTTGCTATTAAAAAATAGGTATGTATATATAAAATTGGTATTCGATTATTTATAATAAATATCCGATTTAGGTATCGAATGCACGACGCTGATTGAAAAAAAAAATACATACTCCATTCCAAAGTCTACTTCTCTTTGATCTTGTAAATTGTTCATTTTTATTGTGTATTTTATATGCAGATTTTTTAGTTATTGAACATAAATAAGTGCACGAAATATATTGCAACGGATTGAAAATGTTATAAATATGACGTTTGTGTTGTGTTTGAGAAAGTGATGCGATTATTTATTGGTAAGTTTTCACCAAATTTGAAATGCCTAACTTTTCGATAGACTTAAAAACACCGTAATTATTATCTTTTTCTGAATTAACTGACCCCATTTGACCTTTGCACGTTGTTGTCAAATAAGTGAGCTCTAAAGTTATAGTTAAAATACTTCTGATCAGGCATTACGGACTTAGAATTCATGTGTTGAAAGTTAGTACAAATTTTTGACTTCCATGTCGCGATTCAAAATATCCCGCCGAATCAACGGTAAAGTCATATGTCAAAATCTTGTCGAGCAGAGGGGTTAATTAATTTTGTACCTTTGAATTACTGTAATGTTATGCATCCAATTATTTATAGACCCTAAGTCCAAATGGATTAACATGGTGACAAATAAGCATCAACATATCTTATAAATTAAAATTAATTTACAATTGAAGCTCATCTATGCACAAATAACACCTGCATTTGCTCGACCAAAAACTAACACAAAACAAAAAACTATCCATCTAACACTGGCCAGTATCATAAAGCATTCATGCCTTATGTGTTGGATTTTTTATACTACCTTCCAATCAATAAGGGTGAGCAGACAGACAGAGGTATTTGTGAGCCATCCATGTGTCGTAAGTTCTCTTTCACCACTCTAATTTGCATACAACGCCTTCATCTGTAGAGTTAAGTAAATATAGAAGGGAATTTGCCTAAAAATCTTGAGAAAATATAAAAATACTATATGGTGGTTACTACATTTATGGAGTATTTTATTGAAATATAACTATGTATATGTAATCATAGAAAATGCATAGTTTTTTTGTGACGGCAGACTTGAACCGGAAACAGTAAATAAGCATTAGAAATAAATAAATAAAAGTTTAGAAATAAGCATTACCTTTGTAAATTCTTTCTTTCCTGTCATCTTTCTTTATTATGTGTGTGTACAAACATTTGTAAATAAATAAGTAAATGAAAGCATGAAAAGTTGACAAAGATGACAAAGTACATGGGTAGAAGAAACGATAGACATATGAGAGACATAGACATATACATTGCAAGTACGTATATCACATTACAGTTTAGGAGACCCTTACTCATAATATTAATGTTCACACGACCCCACACCTCACAAAGGCGTACAAATCGGCGAAACATAATACAAAACAATAATTGTTAACTACAACTAAAATGAAAAGCTTAACTGTACAACGCATTTGAGAAACAATTTCACAGCCAAGACTCGACTTAAACAATTTATTAGCGTCATTTAAATGACATCTCACGATCTAGGACTTTGTCATATACTTGAGTATTGTTCGTTTTTGCACAACAATGTAGGATATTAAATTATGCTAGGAGTAACGACAGCAACAAAGTCGAGTACAGTTAGCTACGGGTATTACAGGTATGTAGGGAATGCTTTTCAAAGGTATGGGATGAAAATTCAATTACGTGACCATGTTGGGCTGTAATGTAGCGGTGTGTGATGGAGGTACGTAATTGGGTCGGTTCATAGACTTCATTTTTAGTTTGTAACTGTTTGTGTTTGTTTTGGATTTGTTGGTTTATTAAAAACTTATATTTAATTGCAATTATTAAAAGACCTTAGGTAGATCACTAAAATTGGTCTCAAATATTATATTTTAAAAATTATGTCCTGAACCACCACCTACCTAGGCTTTTTCCAATGAAGATGGGGTCGGCTTCCAATCTCGCCGACTGCTGCTGAGTAGGTACTAGTGTTTTACATAGAGCGACTGCCTATCTGAACTCCTCAACCCAGATAGTACTCAGCTGCATTTGGTTAGACTAGAAGCCGACACATATATAAACATAGTTGGGAAAAGGCTCGGGAGATGATGGACATTGCCGTGGGGATAGCTGACATTTGTGAATAGGTTTATTATATTTTTATTTATCGCCCTAAGAATAAATAATGCAAGAACGGTTTCAGGTCAGGAAGCGGTGCAAACTACTTATTATTTAACGTGTCAATCATTAGCGAGTGTTCGAGTTTCAGTGTTCACGTTGCGCCGGCAGCTGTAGTTCAAGATAGTGTAATTCCTGAGGTGAGTAAAACAATGCGATTATTATAGAGGAATTATGTCAATTTTGAGGTTGAAGTCTCATAATTATGGAATATCGGATTTTTGAGGAGTTTAATGCATTTGAGCAACTCAGGAGTAAGATGTCTTGATACTTTTACTTATAAATCAGTATTTAATTGTAGGTAACATGTGATGTGAATAACGGATTATTTGAAAGAATAAAAATAAACATGTTGGGACTCCGTGCTGACTGTTTGGGACGATCAAAAATATTTTTGGTGGCCAGATAAAAATGAAACTCTATTAAGAACCCAGTTTTTTTATTATTTTATCCATTCAATGTTCCAGAAGTACTTAATGACATGGTATTTTCGACAACATCATCTGTCTATTTAATATAATATACTTGTATTTGTCATATAGGTACATAGATTTTTTGCGGCCCTATCTAAACCTTCATAAGTCTAAATTTCGCTTGATTTAGGGTGTGAGCACACACAGTTGTGTCGTAATTTTGAGTTGTTATCGACATCGTTACGTTTATTTATCGACTTTAAAACAAATATTCCGGTTGGAGGCGATTTTAATGTACCATCATCTTTACGATCGCTTGCAGCATTTTGTTCGGCTAAATTGTTGCCTGTGTATGTGGATTATGTAAGCTAGGTAAATAATGTTATAGGGAAATAATACGCCTTAATGAAATAATTAGCTAAATATGGTGGCTCTCACAATGCTAAAACACAGCGTTAGAATTTCCGTTATTATTAAAATATGGTCTTACCGCAGCAAATTTTTTCATCATATTTCGTTTTGACTGTAGGTACACGTATGATAGTTTGAATGTAAACGTGTTAAAAAGCCCTAAAAAATACTGCAGACAGACATATGTAGTGTGTAGGTACATTAAAATTTGACAACAAACAAAACTAATACTAATGATACAGTTTTATTAATCATGTAGTCCAAATAAATATCAAAATTAACATATCACCTCACATTAAAATGGTAAACAGCTACAAAATAATGAACACATTTAGTTTGCATTCCGCACACTTGATCAATTAGTTTCTCTTAGCGATATAATTTATATCGACAACGGACAGCTCTATGTGTCGATACTGACACTTGCCCAAACAGTTAACTGGAACAACTCTATTGGAAAACGTGATCCTTATTGATTTGTATGTTGGCTGACTTTTTTTGAAGGTAAATGGGTCGATATAAGGTGGTAAAGAATAAATTATAATGAGAAATTAATGACAATGTGTCTGAATAAAAAAAATATACAATGTACCGATTTTTTAAAAATTTTCATACAAGCATTTCATTTCATAGAAGCTTGAAAAATCCATTACTTAAGTAGAATAATGACACACAAAAATTGCGGAGACAAAATCTGTAGTGTATATTTTTGTAGAGTAGGTAAATAAGAACTTTTCAGATAGGTTATAGGTCCCATAATAATTAAAAGTTCGATATAGGTAATGAAATATTTTATTTCCCAATGTTGTGTTATTGCATAATTTGTTTTTCTCTAGGTACACAAAGCTAACAACAACTAGTACACTTACCACAAAAGCTCTCAGTTCATTCAATAACATTTGTCTGAACTCAGACTAACGCAAAAGGCGTTACTAAAGCACCATTAAATTTACTCTAATTATTTGCAAGTGCCTATAAATGTCTTGTAAACGTGAAATGTTTGAACAAGACTTATTTATTTGCTGCGAAAATCGTGAGTTAGGTGTGTGGTTGAACATTGAAGGTCTAATATTTTTGGTTGAATTTAATTAAGTTGTGGGTGTTAATTAATTGAGCTAGAACATGGTATAAAAGGTTAGGTACTGTGGTTCGGTTTTCAGTTTTGAGCCAGTAATGCAATAATTTGGAAAGATTTTTGCTTTTTGCTTAATCTATACTAATATATAAAGAGGAAAGATTTGATTTTTTGTTTGTTTGAATCGAATTCTTTCACTCTTAGGAAGCTAGCTGATCTGAACATGGGCTATATTTTATACGGTAAGAAGTCCCAGTCCTAGTAGTATTAGTGTAAATTATAAAGTATAGCGTTTTTAGTGTCCCATTCATCGGCAGTATATTCTAAGAGAAAGATCAGATATTAAAAAAAACAATGTAGGCATTTTTAGTCACATTAAGCAGATCTCCATAAAAAATAAAGCACTGCGAAAATAATTTTAGCCCATAAAAAATGTTGCCATAATTTTTGAAGCATAAATTGCCATAACTAGAGACAATTGGCAATACCGTTAGCGTTAACGTCGTCAGTGTTGCCAGGTATAATATGAAGTGATTATTTATAATGCACATACATTGTGCGCCTTAAATTAACGACACCTGCTTGACTTCGTTAGGTACGTAGTGTAGGAAAAGATATGCTTCGAAGATATAAATTATATTTACGATGAAATAAGGTGCAGGGCGCATTTTTCAGATTTTTTAAGCTGACCGTATTCCTGAAATTCCTTCTTTTCTGTTCTTCTCAGATTTGTCTCTGAGATTTGTCTGGACTATTCTGAATTATACTGTTTTATATTCCTTCATTTTATTTACTTAGAACTTGAAATTAGGATCATCCTTTTTATCGTCCCACTTCTAGACACAGGTCTCTCACACAGAAAAGAATTATTGAGTGTTAATCTTGTAAGAACTTAAAATATCACAACAAAAAAAAAACAATTTTATTAACAGCGACTGAGCTTTACAAATGTAACGTCTTAAAAGACATTTATATATTATAGCACAGCATGGCTTTTTCCCATCACTGGAACACAACCTTACCAGGCCACCCGATTGTGTTTTTTCATAAATACTTCTCGTCAGATGATTTATATGTCAGGTTGGTCTAATTATTTAGGTCAAGCCTTTACAAGATCAACTCGAAACAAGTTTTCTTATTGTTTGTTACTTTTATATAAACTTTGACTTTCATTTTTGAGAAATGGTCTTATTGAGATTTTTTTTTCGAGGAAATTCGATTACGGTAATAACTTGGTTGTTACTTTTTAATTATTTTTGGTATAGTTATCGTGATTTATGAGTGCATGTATTGTGCAGGTACTGTACGTAATTTTGTATGTAGAACATGATACAAATGTTCAGCGGCGGCCCTAGCCGTTGCGAGGCTACGTGCGACAGGTCTATGCGAGGCCCTTTGTCCTACGTGAAAAGTCTGTGTTGCGAGCTAGGAGTTATTTTCTTGTTAATAAAAGGACTTACAAGCGGCGCTACCTTCTAGGTTTGGCTAAAAAAGGTAGAAAAAATAAAAGAATTGGAAAATAAAGCACCCGCGAGCGAAGCGAGCGCAAACATTTTTGAGCTCTGGGTCACTAAAGCACCTAAACTTGTATAGCAAACAACAGTGCAAAAAGTGAAGTCGCGACCGCAGCGAGCGCGAAAATTTTTGAGTTTTGGGACATAAAAGTACTGTAATCATGTTAGAATGAACCGTACTGACAATTGAACAGCCGCGAGCGTAGCGAGCGCGAATTTTTTTAAATTGTTTGTTTAAGGACTCAAATTAAACTCGGAATTAAGCACAAATAAAAAGAATCCGTGACTGGATCGAGAGCCAGTTGTTTTTGTTACTTTGGTGTTCCAACTTTTTGTTAAATTGAAAACTCAAAAAGTAAACGCAGAATGAATTATAAATAAAGAAAAAATGCATTTTTTTTTCTTGTACTAAATATATATTTTTTATATTAGTGTGGATTGTAGCGCGAGGCCCCCCCAAGCGCGAGGCCCTGTGCGAAGGCACAGTTCGCACACCCCTAGGGCCGCCACTGCAAATGTTGCTTCGAAGTTTGTTCAGCACCACTTCGCACGTTATTTTTGTAGGTGCTGTTCACATAGTTCTTTTTTTTACAATTATTTATACCAAACCTATTAAAACAATAAAAATAAATGTTTCCAGGCAATGCTTAAGACTGATTTGTTTTGATATCTTCCTTGTTTATAGCTTCAAAACAGTATTGTATTCGTCTTTGGGTGCAGTACCAAGCGTTTCTATCTTACTTATAAATATCATCATGAAGCCATCTTTAGATGCAAAAGCCAAAAAAATCCTGACAGAACGTGTCATTAATGTCAAATGAGGTACATTTGATTATTATTGTTTATTATTTATCTACAAAAGACGTTTGACTTATGACATAAAGATATTACTTTCAGCAAACTTAATATCTTATTACATCCTCAGTCTGGGAACCATAGACCAACCAACGCATAGAGAAGGCACTGACCATTGTCACGACCAAGCATGATGTACAAGCCAAAGCTATTATATTATGGTTCACATCTCAATCTAAAGGTTAACCGTGTGTCTGTTACTGTCAGAGATCGCGCCCCGCTGAGTTGCGTATGCGCACCGTGGTAAGTGTGTGGTGGGAGGCGTGAGAGGTAGCGGGGTTGATGTGGGAATAAAACCATTTCGGTATTAGGAATTAAAATAATATTTTGCACATAACTGACAATATGTTTTATTGAAATACACTTTTATTCCTGCCTACTGAGTCCCGTGTCCCGTGAAAACTTCTTCACATATATATATATTTGGACAAAAAATTGTGAAACTATAATTATATGTATAATTGTGTAAATATTTTTACAAACTGAACTTTACCCAAGAATTTACAAACTGTAAATATTTTTGTAAAAAGATAAAATTGGACCTTCTAAATTGAGTCAAAAACTTAATAAAAATAATTTTGTCAAAGAATTTTCAACCTTATGGCCATTCTCCACAGACACAATACTCATTTCACGACAAATGAGGAAAAAATCGCTATACGCTACTCACTCAAACCGCCTCTTATAATTTGTTCTACTAAATTGTCTGTAAAACTCGCGCTTAGAATAATGTTTAATAACCCTCTGCGCAGTCGGATCATATGTAATCGTATGCCTGTTACAAACGGCTACAACAAATAAAATTAATAATTCACTAACGTTTTTAGTTAATTTTTAGGGTACCGAAACTTAAGTAAAAAGGAGACCATATGACTAATGGACACACTCAGAGACATTTCATGGTTACTTAAGCCGTTCCTTAGTGCAGAATTTCTGTGAGAATCTTGCCCGTTTTCACCAACAACCTCTTACCGTTTCCCTATCTAAATGCTACTTTTAGTAAGGACTCCTCCCAATTTGACATCTACCTAAATTCATTTTCACCACACTTGTACATGGATCCCTTAAGTAAGTGACAGATTACTAGTTCTACAAACGATAATGAAAAGTCGATATTTTATCGATAAAATGATTTTTCTCTACTTCTTAAGAAATAAACGTCTATCGAGTATATATTACTAAAGCCTGTGAGTTTTTTTCTTGTGATGTTATTTTAATTTAACTTAAACTACATTACGCTATGTTTTATGCAATAAAACAGTAAAGAGGTTTTCTATAGGTGAATTTTTACCTATGTCATTCGCGCGTTTGTCAAATTGACTGATGTGTATGTGTACATAGAGTGAGGTTAATTTTGGGTTTATTATTGTTGAATAGATAAGTTTATTTTGGCAGAGAAGAGAAAACGAGGATAAACCTTTCTTACAGAAGAAAAAGACAAGTTAGTGAAATTGATGACGTCTCATAGAGACACAATATTAAACAAAAAACGGATGGGACCACGAACGAAGCCAAAAACAAAGCTTGGATCCAGTCACAAATCGTTTTAATGCGACAGGAACCCTTTACAGGTAAATGTGAATAATATCTGTGTATAATAATATAGTGTATTAAGATATTGCCGTACAACTGTGTTCCTTGTTTTACTGTCGGCTTGATTGTATTTTTGTTCTCCATGAGTTGATGGATTTAAGTATGGGGTTAAAATTATATATTTATTTAGTTTCAGGTGGTGCGAGAAATTGGAAAGACGTGTAAAAACATGCTGCGCCCAGCCCCTCAAATTAAATTGGTGCAGGAGGATGATGATAATGTTTTTTACATCA